>NC_133253.1:17240000-22240000 GCF_048772165.1 Typha angustifolia | reverse complement strand
GTAAATCCACTGGTTGTATGAGATGTAGGCCCTTGCTGGTTATGTTAACTTAGTATTTATGTAGTATCCCGATGATTGTTAATTTTTGTCTGTAATGTAGGGATTTGATGTTGTTAGCTATATAGGCCATGTGTTTACAGTATTTGGCCATTATGATGATGAGCACAAGAACCAACTTCAGATGATGGAGAAGTTCTTCTGAGTTGCTAGGTTCTCATGTGCTAAATTCTCTGTTTCTTTGTACAGTTTTTCTGTATATTAGTGATAGGTTGGCTTATTATGATGGGTCCACAAATCGTGGTCAAGTGTATTTTGGCAGCATTGGTGGTTCTTGGAGCTTGTAACATCTCTCTTCCCCTCTTTAAAAGAGGTTGTGTAAAATATAAGGTTGTGTAAAGTACCCAAAAGATAGAGTACATATGACACTGCATCATTGCAACAATTGGGAGAAAAAGAAAATTGTTCATTGCTATGATCTTTGCTTGATCTTTCCCAGTGCTGTATGATATAGTTCATATAGCTGGTTTTAATTGAACTGATGCTTATTTTACTTTGTTTGAAGACTGCTTGTAATCTAAAAGGGGATTGAATGTTTTGCCTATAGAAGTAGATTGCTGATCTAGTTGTGTATGACATAGTGAAAGGTCATTACTATTGAGTTAATTGCCAACTGTGAAAGAGGTATTTAGGAAGCCTCATATTACTATGTATTTTGATTGCTGTTTTGTTTTACAATTCCCAGAGTTTTAGACTGTTCAACATCATTCTTTTATTCACCTCGCTTTGTGGTCCTCACTTATTAGCCTTTGTTGGTGACGATTAGGACCAAAGCTTGATGGCATATGCAAGAAATAAAATGCAGTGCCAGTAGAGGTCTGATACATCATTATTGTTTTCAGTCGCAATTAAGATTGTGTGTGCAAACTTTTTAACTGTCTGATGAACACCTGAATTCTTGTATTAGTTACATGTGTTTTACGAGGAAGAGTAGCAGTCCATTGCCCTACTCACAGCTACTTTGATGGCTTGATTTTTAACTAAGCATTTAATTCATAAGCAAGCATTGAATTTAAAGGTGACAAGATTTATATCTGCCCCTTCTTCCTACCTAAACTATGATGCTGATGGATGCCATGTAATTAATGCTTACTTAGAGGTTTACACTCAGTTTCACTCTTTACTACTAAGTCAAGTATAGCAATAATCTTTTAAAACAGTATAAAACCAAAAGCTCTTCAAATATTAATACTTAGAAAAGCAACAATTACTCTCCTTCTACTCAAAACAGTCAGCAAGTGGTGGAAGTCAGATACCGAGTTAGGCCCAAGACCAAGAGACAAGGGATGATGGAATTTTTTAGATCCATCTGCTGTCGCATATATCAAACATACACGAAAATATAGAAATATTTTCTTTTTCTCTTTTTTATTTGAAAAGAAGAAGAAGAAGAAGAAGATCTAAACGTGAGGAAGAGTGAGCTGTGATCTTTGAAATAGATGAAATAGATTGGCCGCCTATGATACGGTGCTGTATGATTTCATGCACGATTTGTACAACATTTGTCCTTTTAAACCAAATTTGGACCGTTGAACCAGGGTCCCCTGTTCTTTCACCAGCCCATCACTTATCTTTTTCCTCCAATTCTCTTCCCACGGTTCAAGAAAGATGTCATTTTTAAGGGAATTATTCCTTCCCCGAAACCTAACCCTAACCCTAGTTGTAATCCTAGCTTGCTCAAATCCCCAAAAATGGCAAACCTTCGGGTGAAAGGTATTGATCGCTCCACTCCCTTTCGTCTTCTCTCTCATTTGTGTGTGTTTTTTAATCTTTTGGGAGTTTTGGGGCCGAAAGCATCGGCTCCTTCAACGGAATAATTAATGCCCTCTCTCATTTGACTTTTATACCTTGACAGCAAAACCCTCTCTACATTATTATCATTATTATTAATTTGGTCCCACATCTCGTTCGCACCTCCACCTCCTCTCTGTTCTCTCTTTATAACACGAAAAAAGATGCTTTTTTTTTTGTTTCCACCTTTAAGAGATCCAGGTTCTCGATTTCTGGGTCTTCGCTTTAATCACTACATTTGGTTTCCATGCGGTTAGTTCTGTCTGATATGTTATTTTAGTAGTTGGGTTTTCTTCGTTTGGGATTCCTTCTGCTGATACCTTCTAGTTCTGATCTTTTGATCGGCAGGAGGAGATGAGAAGATTCGATGTGGTAAGTCCTTTCTAATACCCTCTTTTGATATATCTTGTTAAAGTTCTTTTTGAATCTCTTGCTTATGATTATGCATCTTGGGGATGAGAGAAAGAAGTTGGGAATCTGCTGATGGAGCAAGAAACAAAAGAAAGGAGAAAAGCTTTTGGGCTTTGTTCGTTCCTTTTCTTTCTTTTTCACTTTCGTGGTAACTAAGGGTTGACATATTCTATTTAAATGAATTTACCGTAAACTATATATCTAACAGGTTAGGGCCCTAAATTTTATAGACTAAAGGCTTCGGCTATTGGTGTACTTGTACAACTAAGAACTATTCTTTCCTCTTAACTGTTTCACTATCAGATTCATTGCTATACCAGAGGCGATGCATATAGTTAGGTTAATCTATGAAGGCCATTTGTTTTGGTTTGCATGCCATACAATTTATTCTGTAGATTAATGTTACACGATTCTCTGGTAGTTATGTTTTTGATAACATGCATATTCTGTCTGATATGCTAAGATAACTGTTGTTTGATTGGATCTATTCTTTTTGAATAAGCACCTTCCTTTTCATCCATCTCAAATTGCAGGATGTAGTTCATAGAACTCTTGGAGCAATTCTCACTGTGTTACTTTGATATCTTTCTTTTAGAATCCATTGGATTCTTCTCATTTTGGTGATTTTGAAGTTGGTTGAAGTTGACCCCACTGTACAAATTTTTGATCTTTGTAACTTGGAACAGTCGTTGCGCTACAGAACAAAAAGAAATAACTTACAAATTTAAACTTAATTCACTAAGGACAAGAATAAAAGCAGAAGATTCTCTCTTTTTTTCAAAACTACACTTTTTTTGGTTTCCTTCTTTACTTTCTTTTTCTAAAGTACTTTATGATGGATCCCTAGACCTAACTGAAGCAAAATGTCCTTGAGGTTTGTATTAACTTGCGTAACAAATATTCAAGTTGTGCATGAGCTCTTGGTAAATTCTCTAATTGCACTTTATAGATTCCTTATGATAGGAAACTTATGTAGATTGTAAACATCAAATCTGTCAACTCTTGGTTAATATTTCTTCTTATGATTTACGCATTAATGGCTGACATCAGATTGGCTATCATTATCTAGATCGTAGGATGTACTTAATTCGTGACTCCCATTTCATACAAAGAGATCAATTGATTGAATGACCATATCTTTTGTTCTATTAAAGTGCTCCTTATATTGTCGTCGGATAGTGTAGAATCATTGTTTCTTTTCTTAATATTGATTATACATTAGGAGATAGCATCTAAGTTATGTATTTGTGTAAAATTGACTTATATAAGATCAGATATATTTCTCCATCATATTATGTAATTGTGGTTGCTTGCAGATTTTACTGTGGACAGCAATCCTGATGAACTTGCATCCAAAGTAATGACCTAATGACGACCATTTAGTGATTAATATGTTTCAAGCAGAGAATAAGGCTGCAAGGGAATGGGAATATGATATTTTATCACCCGTAGAGAAGAACTTATGAATCCTTCACAGCGTACTTACATGGACATAAGTCATTCTAATAACTGGAATGAGAATATTGGAGGAAAGATGGACATAACCTCAGCGTACCTCACTGAGGTTCAAGCAGTGGATAAGGTAGTTTGTTCCGATGGTGGTTCTCGTGACATGGTGAAGGACATATGCATTGATGAAGGGTTACATTCTGTTGAGAAGATAGTGATAGAAAATGTAGGAGAAAAGGTTTTAAGCATCGACCATTCTGTGACCAACAGAAATGATGATCCTAGTAAAGAATTGACAGATGGTGCTACAACAATTGCACATGATTCTCTGTCTAGATCAGTATCTGAACCCCTAATCTGTGTTGATAAGGATACTGAGGAAGAGCACTCTTTTGACAGTTTATTTAATGTTGGAGGAAAGATGAATTCTACTGAACAGAATGTGGTTGATTACTCTGATGAGATCGGTTCGAAAAAGCTATTCCCTCCCGAAAATTATCATGCAGACCCTCAAAAAGGGTGTCCGGTTAGTTCTAGGTGCAGCGACAATGATAGACAAACCATCATTCAGGTATGCTATATTTTAAGCTGATCTTAGTTTCTTCTGGAAATTGCAAAGCAGCAGGCTACAGTTGAGGAGTGTTTTTCTGTATTCTGAAAATTCTGGAATATTAATTGACTGACATTGAATTTTTCTCCTCTATTTTCATTGTAGGCAACAGTCGAGGAGTGTTCTGTATGCACAGCTATGCCATCCAACACTAACAAGGTCAATGAAGGCAGTTTGATCAAGGAGAGTCTAGAAAATGCTTTCTCAGAGAGCATGCTTGAAGAATGTTCTGATGCTATAGAGGCACCATCCAATGCTACAGAATCCGATAAATATTGCAGGATTGAGTCAGACACTGCTGATGGTTTATCAGAAGATGAACGGGAAGAGGGGCATTCTACCGCCCCATATATGACATCTGATACCAAAGAGAACACCCATGAAAATTGGAATTTGAGTTGTTTAAATATTTCAATAGATAGTACATTGCAAGATGGGACTCAAGTGGCACCTGCTGTATCTTCTGATGCACAATTGCCCAACCAAAATAATGGGGCCAAGGAGAATACTGCTAGTGTTAATATGTGCAACTTTAACCCAAGAGAAACAGATACTAGTGGCACTGATGGGGGTAAAAATACTCTAGATGGTCAGCAACCTGCACATGTTCAGAGCAATCTTGTAGTTGAAGAGTCATTACCTGATGGAAGAAGAAATTCAGTTGTAAGTTCTGTTTATCACAATCATGGGGAAGTGAACTTGTCTGGGTCTGATGTTTCATCAGGTCAAACAGCATCTTTGGGTTATATACCATATTCTGGTAGCATTTCTTTTCGGTCAGAGAGCAGTGCGACCAGTACACGTTCCTTTGCATTCCCTATGTAAGTCACACTTCCCTTTAAGCTGTTTAGGTTTTATGTTGCAACTTTTCGGTTCTTCTTTATGTTTATACCAAATCCCAGTGGATTGGACTGAATTTCTTTAGGTTTCAGTGAAACAAGAGGACCGAACTATCGAATGGAACAAGGGGGTGAATGTTATTAGTATATTCTAAAGCTGGAAATAATATAATTACCTAATTTGAGATGTATGATTGATGTAATCCACCATTGTGCAGACTCTATAACTTGCAAATCATCTGTCCATTTCTATACTCCAATTTGTCTAGTTGATACTATTGCATCAATCATGCATCTTACTACTGTTCCATTAATGTCCAGACTACAGAATGAGTGGAGCAGCAGCCCAGTGAAAATGGCAAAAGCAAAGCGCAGACGTTTTAAGAATTACCAAAGCTGGAAGTCCGGACTTCTTTGTTGTAAATTCTGAAGACTCATTCCATTATTTATAAGCCGATTAATTTTTGGTTTTGTATAATTTTTTTTCTTAATGATATCGGAGTTGTTTGTTGTAGTTCTTCTCTCATTTCTTCTCTCTTTTACCCTGCTTTTTACTCATGGTATAATGTAAGCAGAGCTAGCAGTGTGATTCTTCTTCCCCTGCTGTACCTTCTGCCATTAAAGTTGTGTCTGATAATAAAAGCCCCAGATATTTTTCATAGCCTTGGACTGGATCACACGAGCATCTTTGGTTTCTAGATAAGTTTGCTTATAAATTGTCTAGTATTAGCTAAAAATTTGGAGGCCATCATAGATGTGGTAATCAATCAAACAGGTAATCACATTCCAATTCCTCACATTATTACACTCTGTTTTCATGGTGCTTGGTACTTCGGGGTTAAACAAAGTGGGAGATAACTATCACGAATTAATTTGCAGAATAAACCTAATGAAATGAAGTTTATTCCAAGTTGAATTGGAATAGAATAAATATATGGATTAATATTACTAAAGGGTCTATTTTAATATAGCCGTTAGTAATACGATACATTAAAATGCTAAATTATTAGTTTTAAAAATCATAACTTTTTAATTAATAATTAATTTTAAATGTATATATATATATTATAATTTTGATAAAAACTTAATCGAATCTTAAACGAAAAAAATATAGATAGATATATAAAGAAAAAGATGAAAATTATTTTAAGAAAATATAAAAATTACAAATGAAATAGTGTGACAATTCCCCCCCTTATATAAATGTGCTCTAAATCGTGAAAAGGGATCATAGGTCCTCTATATTTTAATCTAAGATTTTGTCTGATAAATTATTGAATTGTTAGGCATTTCTTCTATAAAGACACTAAATAGTTCAAAGTTTCACTAAAATATATAGATTTTGGTGATAAGTTGCTCATAAATTAAAGTTTTGGAGAGTGCTACTGCTAGTTTGGTTAAAAATAAATAAATAAATAATAAATAAAACTCTCGTATCATTGGATGACATCACTTCGCTTGTTGGTGGTAGTAAAATTCGCATATGCCCTTGTGAAAAAATATAATCTTTCTTCTTCTTCTTCTTCTTCCTCCTCTCTCTCGGCGAAGACGAAGAGAGCAATCGAGAGCTCGCAATGGATATATGGGAGCGAGCAAGGGTTTTCGCGGGAGAGACGGCGAAGCGATCGCAGGAGCTCGTCTCCAACACGGCGAAGGAGATCGCTGCTGAGGCCACCAAGAAGGCTGACTTAATCCGATCCGAAGCCCTCCGCGCCGCCGGCCAGCTGAAAACCATGGCGAATGAGATCCCCATCCCTCCAATCGCTCCCCTAGCCGCCGGATCTGGATCTGGGTCCAGCTCTGCTGCCGTAGCGCCCGACCTGTCCAAGGAGCTCGAGCGCTTCGGGGTTACGGAGGAGCTCAGGGAGTTCGTCGAGGGAATTCAACTCAGTACTTTTCGAGATTTTCCCATGGAAGGTTGGTTTTTCTCGGCCCCTGATTGTGGTTGTTGAGTGTTTATGATTGGGCTTGCTTTGGTTGAAGCATTAATTATCTTCTTTTGAAGAATGTAGTATGAATAATCTGAATGAAAGCGAGCACTTACAGTCTTTTAATATAGGGTTAACAAAGGATTTAGCGTATCTTGGTTCGGTTGAAAGATCTGTTTCATGCTACAGTTCAATCTTATTCTTACCTGATGAAAAACGTAAATTTTTGGACCACAATTAACAAAAGCCAGATAGAATTAAACAAAGCAAAAGATGGTTTTGAGATTCTGGTCTCAGACGTTCTAGTTTTTGGAGTCAATTCGGCTCTTCTTTTGCTGAGGCTAGTTTTTTACCATCTTGAGGTTATCGAAACTGTATAATAACCCTTTACAGTTCCTCTCTTATATTAGTTTCCAAATTTATTGGGAAGTTTTCTGCGTCTTTTATGTGTAGATGAACAAGAAATGCCCGAGGTTCCCACTGTGTCAAACGTTAGGCAGGATCTTAATGAATGGCAAGCAAGGCATGCTACTCTTGTTCTCTCAACAGTGAAGGTAATTTCCTCCTTTTAACTTTTCTTCGTGCATTTCTGTTTTAAATTATATTTTGCTTAAATCATACCAAATACCGCCGAGAAAATGATATATTTATTGTTGTGGACAATGAGCATACAAAAATTCAGGTCTTTGAATAGTAGACAGTTTGTTCTATCTTCAATTCAAGTGGTGATTAAAAAGCATCAGCATGTCAATTGATTCCCAACTTTCATTGACCAGCTCTTTGACTTTTATGAGTATGTGAATTCAGAAAATAACTTGAAACTTGCAGGGAGTGATGAGGTTATCATTCAAACAATTTTTTTATTGTGGAAGCTCCTTTTGTATATCTTGTTGAATGATTTTGGCAGATCAAATTGCTCCTGTGTTTCAGGAAATATCGAAGTTCAGATATGAGCTATGTCCGCGCTACATGAAAGAGAGAAAATTTTGGCAGATATATTTTGTACTTGTGAACACTTATATTTCTCCGTAAGTGTCCTTCTCATCCGCCCGTTTTACTTTACACATGGTAAGTAAGATATTTGAAGTTTGAAATATATTCACCTTGGTTGCTCTGCTTAAGATGTCATTGTATCTATACTGTAGATCTGAATCCGTCAATCTTCATTAGGTTATATGATTTATATCTTTCAACAGGAGAGTTAATGATCAAATCCTCAACTGCATGATTTGCTTGATTTATAATTACCGGAGTCTAAGGTTTGCATTGCTCAGATTTTCATGGAAGACACAGCTCACAATGGAGTTTGACACTTTTATTATTTTGTTAGCATGCAGAAAATCATATTAAGAAATACCCAGCAATAAAGCTGATCATTCATCTCTAACTGGGCACCTCACTTTCGATTTAGTTATAATTCATAATCTACCACTTACATTCCAGATTGATAAACAACTATGTCATTAAGTTACTTACTTTGGATATCTGTGCAACCATAGTTATGAGAAGCAATATATGGAGGAGTTAAAGATTAAGTCAGCACAAAAGAAAGATGACAAGGAAGGTTCAACGGCTGCACAAACAACTAAGATGGAAGCAAAAGACACAAAGTTGCATAGTAAGGCTTCGGCCTCATCAAATGTAGAGCAAGATTTGGATGAATTTCTTCTGGGAGGAAGTGACGAAGAGTATATAGGTATCCAGTTTATTTCTTACTCAACTGATTGATCTCAAGATAAAAACATATGCATATTACATAAAATCTATGCTAATATATGGGATATTTTTGTTAGAAATACTGGAAAACTGCATATGTTTATGTTTAATATTGTGCTATCTGCATTTCCCAGATGATGCCAGTGATGGTCTGGTTGATAAGATTGGGAGCACCTCGGTAAGTGTACCTTGAGAGCTTTTTAGGTTCAAATTTGATACATTTGTTTGAGACAAAATAGTTCAAATTAGGAAGATTGAGATGTCTCACAAGGTCACCGGACTTCTAGTTTATTTTTCAAGCCTCAACAGAGTACTGTTTTTCTTTTTTCCTTTTTCTCTTGGTTGAGCTTTATGCCATTATCTTGCAAGCAATTCTGTGACTTTTATTCGAGGAAACTGGTTGGCGTTGTATTATTTGAAAGTGTTTTTTCACATTATGTCATATATTTGCATGAATTCCTGTCATTAACTGCACTATGTATTGTGACATTGTTACACTCTTTCCAATTCTCTTTGGATTATCAAGTCCTTAAGTTCTAGTTCTGCCTCACAGCTGTAGATGCATGTAGTTTGCCTTGATTGCACAGTGTCGAGGTGCATCCAAAGCCAAGGGATAAACTAGATGTCCACCACTGAAAAGGATCCAGATTTGTTACTAACTTTTCATGTGGATTATATTTTGATGATTATTACTATATGACCATTGACCGGTCCCACTGCCATTGCTGCATTTTGCGATGCACTCTCAAAAAAGGAAGAAAATGTACTTATCTGATGCTGTAAGAAATTTCACTTTATTTTGCAGGGTATTGACAGCGATGAGGACATAAGAAAATCCAAGGAGTCTCAGAAGGCCAACAGTGCTGTATAGTTTATTTTACAATAGATGGAAAGAAGCTGCCATTAGCATTGTTTTGTGTCCTTTCAGATCTATCTTGGTGGTGACAAAATTGTATCAAGTGACATGAAGCTTGTGTTCTTTGTACATATTTTCCTCTAATCAGTTAATTGTTTCATTGAAACTCAGGTCATGTTCAGATTATCATGTAGGTTGAATTTGATACATCATAGTCTAGAGACATCAAAGGTGTAATTGAGCCGAGCTTGATCGAGCCTAGCTATGATCATGTTTGAATTGAAAACAATTTGAGTGCGTCGAGCTTGAATTAAAATCACTTTAGTTCGATTCAATTTCAAAATAATTTTTATATAAGTATTATAAAAATATAAGTTAGATAGAAATCTCTATTGATTTTGAAAAGATATGATATGATTAAAATTTAGAACTAAATTTTTATAAGATTAAAATATGTAACAATTCAGTTAAGTAAATTTTAAAACATAACGAGAGTATGGTACAGTATACTCACTCGAGCCAAAGCTAGGCTCATTAGACAGCTTATCTGGCAGGTGGTTTTATTTGTTGCCGCTAATGAACAAGTGCTTTACACTTAGCGTGAGCATCATTTGGCCTTCCTCTAATCTGGTTCAGGGTTTTTTCTGATATCTTCTAAAGAGAACAAACAGTGTATTGTAGTTAAAATGGGAGGATCGGCCGAGCGAGCCAACCCTTTGGATTTCCACAAATTATGTCAGCCATATGTCTTGATAGCCATACAGCACCCATCAACGAAGGATGAGCGTGGCATACATAGCCAACTGACCCTTTTAAAATTCTTACGCCGGCGCTCCTTCCTTTTTTATAGACTCAGCTTCGATTTCACTTGTTCTCATTTCCCGATGTGGGACTATTCTTCCTCTCACCAACCACTCTCTAGTTCAAGTCTACTTCCTCCGGCCGCTCCTCTCTTATTTCTATTCCACCATGATGTTAAAGGTTAAACCCTTCGCCTCTTCCCACCTCCCAAAACTCTATTCTCTCTTCCTCACCTCCTCTTCCTTCTCCTCTTCTTGCAAGCGGAGAGCCCCACCGTTCCCTTCTATAAGACCTCCGATTCCCAGGAAGATTCCCTTCACCGTCGCCGCGCATGGGAAAACCTGGGATGATCCTTACCATTGGATGGCCAACACTGACGACCCGGGTCTCCTCGACTACCTCAACCGCGAGAACGCCTACTCCGAGGCCTTCATGGCCGACGTGCGGGATCTCCGGAGCCGACTCGCCGCCGAGATGAGGGCTCGGATGCCAGCCTCAGTGGCCACTCCCCCGGAGCAATGGGGGCCATGGTATTCCGCAAACCCTTGCTTTAATTTCTTCTGTTCTTATATTGTTTGGACTCATGGATGTATGAGAGATGGCTGTTAGTTTAGAAAAGAGTAGCGAGAACAAATATTTAGTTTCTTAACACGTTGCTTACATTATATTTCATTATTTTCTTGGTTATTTGACCTTAATTTAAAACTCTTATTGTCTATCGTGTGTAATATTGATAGCACCTGTTTTGGATCTTCAAGATAATTTTAGTAAATTATATGAATTTTCTTGCACTATTGGTTATCTAGACAATTGTATAACTGGCTTGTGGTTGATGCCTAATATGTCTCTTCGTTCTGGAATGCAAGAATACATGTTCTTCCAAAGGACATTTTGAAATACATGAATAGAACTGTATATAAGTATACTTCTTTTGTTATGAAATCTAGTGTTTTTGTGGTCAGGATGCTACCTGCTTGTTAAAAAGCAAGAGGAGAACTATTTTTCTTCAAGAAACAAATCCTTTCTTTGCTGAGGAGCACTGATTACTGTAATTGATGTTTCATAGGAAAGTCCTACTTTTGTTACTTCAATATGATTTAGATATTTAGTATAGCGGCATTACTTATGAGATTTATTTAACATATACTGGAGAGCGATGATTTAAACTTTACACTGGTACAGCTACATGGAGAATCCTTATCATATTATTGGGAGGTATCGTCATATATGGTATCTATATTGGTGTCTATCTTTCATTGTTATCGTATGCCTTGGTACTCCAAGACCATTACTCTAATGTGCTTTTTTATCAAACATTTCTCTTGGAATACTCTTGGAGAGAGTGTGAGTTTTAGGTCTTCTTTTTTAGGCACATATTATGTTGAACAAAGAAGGGTGTGACAAAACTGAGATATTGATATCTATGAACTTAATCATATGGATCTATTTACGTAGAGGTATCTTCAAGTTAATGAGGATTACTAACATACAGCAGCACTGTACTGATCAACTTCGCAACATGTTTTTTTTATAATTGTAGTTCAAATACTCTTCTTCATAGTGGTCTACATATGACGATCTTTAACCTTTTTCCATTGTACTAATTGAACATTTGCACCTTAATTTGTTATCAGGTTATACTATCAGTACATACCTGAGGGGAAGGAGTATCCAATCTTATGCAGGAGGTTGAAGCATCCTGACGGTTTAGCAAAAGCAGTTCTTAGTTATATTTGTGGCATTGGGAAGGAGGAAAAATTGCTTGATTGGAATGAAATTGCAGAAAAATATGGCATGTGCTCCTATCATATATTGCTCAGTATATGGGAATCTTATTTTGTTGTAATCTACACCCTGGTCTTATGCCATATTAACTTAATTACGTTCATTTTTGTTTGTTCGCTTGTTCTCTCACATCAATAGTTGGTGCATCTTGTTTTGAATCTGATTGCGGCCCCACTAGAAATTTGATAAGGAGCATCTTTGTTTAGTTTGAAGTTTAACTAATATACCTTCTTGATGAGTATAAGAATAGTTGAGTTTTGCTTGTTGGCCTTAACATGTTATGTTTGGCCCTGATCAAAGCAAATATTACTTTGCCTCTCAAAATTGCTTGCCCTCAAGAAATTTTGGGTTAAAGTCCTGGAAACTTCCTCTAGAAGAATCAGAATAAGCCTGCATACATGTTCCCTCACTAGATGTGGAAGTCTCATGGGTTGGACACCCTTTCTTTTAGTTGTTAAACTTTGTTCATCTAGACCTACATAGAACTTGCAATACAAAAGTTATCTTTATTATGGACCAAGTTGTCATGTGCTGATTTTAATTTCACATTTCTTTTTGTTGTGTTTTTTCCTTTTTCCTTTCAAGTTATGTAGTTTTGATCTTCTTCCTTGTTCTGTGAGCTTAATTTTTTATGTGGTAGACTAGTTATGTTCTCGTCTCGGCGTTTTCATGCAGCTTGACTAAGCTTATTAACAACTACAAACTCTTTCAGGTTATGTTCATATAGGGAGTTGTCGAATTTCTCCTGATCATAAGTTTCTTGCATATACTTTGGACACTTCTGGTAGTGAATTTTTTGCACTGGAGGTGAAAGACCTTCAAACAAGGGATGTAATTTTAACATCAAAGGTCAGGAGTGTTGTTAGCTTGGCATGGGCTAAGGACAGCCATCATTTGCTATATACTGTTTCTGATGAGACCCAGCGTCCCTGCAGGTAATCTTATTCATGTCCTGAATAGATGTGGGAGAATTTGATTGTATAAATATTGGGGTTTTAATTGCTTTCTTTTTTATATGTGTTTACATTTTACAGAGTATTTTGCACAACACTAGGATCAGATAAGTCAGATGATTTGATTTTTACTGAAAATGATGTGAATTTCTGTGTTGACATTACAAGCACAAAAGATTGCAAGTATATCACCATTAATTCTAACTCCAGGACATCATCTGAGGAAGGTCACTTTTCAATCTCTCTTCTACATCTTCCATTTTATGTCATGTATATTCCAAGAAGTACCTTTTGATATGCATTATTATGATTTTCATTTTATCTTACAGGTTTATGTAATTGATTCAACAAATATCAGGGGTGGACTGTGGGCAGTTCGGAAGCGTGCGTCTGGAGTGCAGTATTTTCTGGAGCATCACTATGGTTTCTTCTACATTCTTACTGATGCTCCTCTAGAGAATTTTTTATCACCTACAAGGGGCTATTATTTGGCTAGATGTAGAGCTGAAAAAGCAGCGCTGGACAAGTGGCAGGTAAGCAGTAGCATAACTATCATAGAAAATGTAAATTTTGAGGTATATAACTCCCTCTCTGCAGAATTATTTCTTTGCACCTTCACCTTAGTCTGTTAAACCAAGACTGACTTGAAAGTTTTCAGATTTTTTGGTTTAGTAATGTCTTTGTTTTCAATTAAACCACTTATTCATGTTCTCTTCTTCAATCAAATTGCTCATATTTCCTATTTCAGGCTGTTGTTCTTCCAGATGAAAATGTCACCTTTGAGGACATGGATATTTTTCATGGAAGTTTAGTGCTTTTCCTTCGCCAAAAGGGCCTGCCCTTGTTTTGCTCCATTGATATGCCAATTGATGTTAATTTTAAGGTATTGTCAATCATTAAATCTCTGATTTAGTTGGCTGGCATATACTTGAAAGCTTAATTCGGACTCTCTCTATGATGTCTTAGAAGGTCATTTTTCTAATTTCTATCTTGGTTTAGTTTTTCTTTTAAATAAACTGATGGAGCCTAGTAGGTATGTATTATGGAATATATTATTGGATGTATTATGTGCTTCGTCTTTATGCATTTCCACACCAGGATATCAGAGGAAGTGCTTTTGATATCCAATCATTTTATTTTATCTAATTAAAGGCTGCTACACTAACCTGCAAATGAATTTTGTGTATAATGCTATTCTTGACAATAAGTTTGATTTGTCCACTTTTTTGGGGCCTTAGCTATTTCTATATGTGAGTTCCAACTATGTAAGATCTGATCCTGTAAGTTAATGAAGTAAACACAATGCAGGTATATCTGCAATTCTGCAGCCCTGTATTATGTTGGCTATGGAACATAGTTATCTTGTTGGTAATGATACTTCCGTTTTGAGAAATTATTTTAACAGCAACAACCACACCTAACTTTTTGGTTAACTGTCCTTTTTGTGTTTATATTTTTAACTCATTGCCCTTCAAATGATCTGCTACTTCAGGAACCTAAGAAGGTAGAGGATCTTAATCCGTGGTTCTTCCCTCTACCCTGCAGCTTGTGCACCATGATGCCTGGTTCGAACCATGATTTTATGTCATCCATTTACCGTGTGGTCCTATCATCACCAGTGGTACAGTTTTACATGTGTTTCATATGATCTGTAATATTTTTCTTTATCTATTTGAGCTAGATACTCTGGTATGAACTATACTGACTTCTATTTACTCTTTGCTAGTTGAAGAGATAAATGAGTATTTTTACTGCCTGATTGTAATTTGTTGGTAATATTCTGCAGAGCAGAAATTGCATGTCCATTAGGTTAGTATATGTTGTGAGGATACTGCAGGAAATATGGAAGGAATTGTGTTTGCACCTTTTGGTTAAACATTTTATCTTGTAAGGACCTTTTTTTAACCTCTCAGTACTTCAGATCCTTGTTAGAGAAGGAAGTAACATTTCACTAATAGATTTTTTTTGGTTTTGGGAATGCGACTAACTCTAAAACATCCTCTAGACTTGTGGGGAAAGGATGAAGACTTCCAACTAGAGATCAGGCCATCATCCTGAAGCTCGGCATTTAGCTTGTGTGGCGAGCCCTCTATTGCTCGTCTTTGCTTTAGTTGGGAATTCCATAGAAGTTTCTAGAGTTGATGTCAGGATGATGGCCGGTTGTATAACTGTTAATCCTATTGGAGATTTGGAGCATCTCATTCTTGTGTCTGTTGATGACCCATGTTATTTAAAAGGCATTTTTTATTATGATGATGAGATTTTCTATTGCTTTGCTGAAATGGCTCTCAGAATGTTGATTTTGTGGGAGATTTAATCTATAGTACTTTGGCTGACTACCTTGTGCCATTCTCGAGTTATTCTCACTATTATATTGTTATTATTGACTTCATTTCTTATTTTTCTTTGTTCTTTCCAGATGCCTGATGTAACAGTTGACTACGACATGAAAAGGCAGGCACTTTCTATCTTGCATCAAGAAGAAGTCATGGGATTTACAGACAGTAAGGGGACAAATTCTCATGGCTTGAATTTGCAACCCAATCTTCTGAATACACAATCTTGGCAGTATTTGCGAACTGTAGAAGATTCACAAAGGTGGAGTAGTCTTTCTGAGGTATTTTCTTGTGAGAGGAGAGAAGTTGCTTCACATGATGGATTTTTAGTTCCTTTGACAATTCTCTACTCTCCGAAAGCACATCGTCATGGAGGATCTCCTGGAATCTTACATGGTTATGGAGCCTATGGTGAAGTTTTGGATAAGAGCTGGTGCTCTGATCACATATGCCTACTTGCTCGAGGTTGGGTTCTGGCATATGCAGATGTTAGGTATGATGATCTTTAGATGCTTTGAACGTTGCTATATATACATATATATATGCATGGTAGTGTGGGATTGCTCAAGTAAATTCTTAAATAAATCACCTGTAAACATTTTCCAATCAACACTCATTTGCTAAATCAAGCTTTTTAGCATTACTTATTTAACATAGAATGGTGCTCTAACTTGAAGTGTTATTTAGATAGATAATGCAGATAAACCATGTTGTGAGCTGTATTATTGGTTTATCTATGAGGTAATGTTACGAAAAACATATATTTCTCTGTTATCATCTTGAATGCATGGATGATGTGAAAAGGTATAATTTGGTATTGAATTCAAGACTTCAATTGAGGATTGACAAGTATTTTAAGTAATGGATCCAGTTTTCTGCTTTAACTGGTAGATGTGGATAACTGGATATATCTCTTTTTTCACTCATGACCCTGTTATGTCCTAGGGTCTGCAAAACTTGTAAAGAATTGCCATTGTCAGATAAGGGAAGTAATGAGTACTTGTTAGGTTGGTTTTAATCATTTAAGTGGCTTCTTATTCTTCACATTCTCACTTTTTTTTTTCTGCCTTATATTTCTTGAATCTGAGATGACTCAGATGTATCTATATTTCATGCTGCACAGTCTAGATTTTGGTTCCTAATCTTTAACAGTACCAAGAGTGTTGTATGATGTACTTAGTTATTGTCATCAAACAATGCCATATTAAGTAAAAGATTTTGAGTATGTCTATGATGCAAAATTTAAATATGTTAGATTTTCCAATGGGGTGTTCTGACTAATGTTGCAGGAAAATGCTTGGGCTATGATGGATGGTGTCACTTTTTGTCATCCTTCAGTCTTTTTTGTTGTAGATGATGGGTTGTAAACGTGTATTATGCTGAGGTTTCTAAGGATGTAGGCAATTATGGCCATATTATAGGACTTCTTTTTGATTATTTATTTTTTGGTGCACCATCAGTGAAAATATCTCCTCCTCCTATGTCCATGCCCCAATCCCTGACTTCCATTTAGAGCTAGTTTGGTCTACTTTTAATTGATAGGTTCTTGCTAGGTTAAAATTTCAGTTACTCCCATCACTAGAGAAAGTGAAGGTACATCATACCTTTTGTCCTCTACCAATGGTTCTGTTATTTCCATTCTGCGGACATTTTAGGCCCTTTACCTATGGATAAACATGTTCTGTCCTTCATTACTTACCAAATCATGCTAGATTGCCTATTTTCTCTAATTTTGGCAGTTTTGGAAGCATGCCTAATTTACTTGCAGTAGCAGGTAATACAGGATTTAGGAGGTTTTACTTTTATAGTATCACTTGATCTTTAAGTTGAAAAATCAAATCATTATGCAGGGGTGGAGGAGGGGACGAATCATGGCATCAAGCAGGCACTAAAGAGCACAAGCTTAATTCGATCTATGATTTTGCGGCATGCGGCATGTATCTTGTTAAAGAAGGTTTTGTTCATAAAGAGCAACTCAGTGCTATTGGCTGCAGTGCAGGGGGTCTGCTTGTCGGTGCAGTCATCAATATGTATCCTGATTTGTTTTCTGCTGCAATTTTGAAGGTAAATGTTGTTTGAGACTATTTATAGTATTCAACCATGATTCATAATGTGCTTAGCCTTATTTTCTTTCCTTGGTTTGAACTTTGAACCTTGTGGTTTCTTTAATGTTTCCTCATAAAATATGTGCTTCTGTTAGCCTGATATTATATTTTCCTGAAATTGAAATGGATATTAAAGGAACAATAACAGACTTACATGCAGTTGCACATGCACTCACACATAAACACACATGCACAGGCACACACATACGAACATATGAACCTGCATTTCCCCACGTGCGCCCTACACACATGCACGCATGTGCACACACGCATACATGCACACGCACCATTTCAATGTAACCAAATTTATTTAGGTTCGTTATAGGTGGCAGGAGATTGTTCAATTAAAATAGCTACAGGATCCAGGATTTCAAATAAAATATAATTATTAATTAGTCTCAACATATACTTTTAAAAAAATTGTAATTGCAAAGACAAGCATTATACTCTTCTATTTTGTTTACTGAATGGTAAATATAAGATTCTTTTTTGGGAAAAGACCATTGGTAATTATTATCCAAGAAGGCAATCTGGTCCCTATCACACAGTTTAGTACCCACTTACCCAAAAATTAAAAAAAAAAGTTTACTACCCATTCATGAAGGTAAAGTAGAATGCCTAGTGGAACTGCAAGTGCAGCTTTATATTACTCCATGCAGGTCACCTATTATTTTGGCTTTTGTTGAAATGTTTGTTTTCAAACTAACCTAGGAATCTTTGTTTTAGTTAGAACTTATAATTGTCAGTGAGTTCTTGAATAAGCCGTTGAGCTTCTATTCTTAGATGTGTGATAAGCATTTATAATTGAAGCAGGTTCCATTTCTTGATATCTGCAACACAATGTTGGATCCTAGTTTACCTCTCACTGTTTTGGATTATGACGAGTTTGGTGACCCTAGAAACAGAGATGAATTTGAGGCAATTCTTTGTTATTCTCCTTATGATAATATATCTCCAAGGGTATGTTATCCTTCGGTGCTGGTTACAGCATCATTTCATGACTCAAGGTATGCCTCAACTCAACTTTTATCATGCAATATTTAGATTTATTTTGCAACCATTTCTTGTAAAATAGGATTTGTTGATTTTTTTTCAGCAATTGACTTATTGGTGCAAGTACTAGATCAGTAATAGTGCACTGTTGACTTCCTTCTTTGGTTATCTTTCGTATCTTGAAGGTTCTTTCATGCGTATCAAAGAGTACCTCAGTTTGTAGATACACTAAAACAATTTTTTTTTCAAGGGAGTAGCATGAAGTTGCTCCACGTTTCTATATGATTGAATTTTTTGTATTAAATATTCGCCACGGTAATCTCATCTATTCAGCTTGACTAATATCATATGAATTTTCAATTTGGCTTGAATTTGTTACAGTGAATCGACCCTTGCTCAGAGGATCTACCATTGTCACTATTTTCATTTTCTCTACGGTATAGCACCTAGTTCTGACGGAATCTGCAGTTTACTATGTTCTCCAACAGGCTAGGCATCAAATGTTGAGACATGAGCATTATATCAAAGAACTATCTTTAGTTCTGCTTAAAACAGGCTTATTAGTTTTCTTATTGAATAATTAGAGAGCACATAATTGCTTGTCTGTTATCTGGTTGAGTCAGTGATTACTAAGTCATGCATACCACACAATTTATGCACCTATGATACTATCTAGCAAATTTCAGTCTATTTAGTTTGTGATGCTATACATGAGGAGATTCAGCTACATGATCACTACAATATGGATTAGAACCTCCACATGGGTGATTCTGAACTGCACAATTGAGGTAGACTTAGATCTATAAATGGAAAGACGAAAGCAAGTATAAATGATGGCGTGATGAAGGGCATCCCAATGTACAAGGGTCTTGCGTAAGGTGGGGTGTTGGAAGGGAGAAATGGATGTATGCGCAAATTTACCCTTAATTTGAAGATGTTTTCTAAGACTTCAACCCATGAACTCTTTAACTTTTGCCTCTAACACAACAGTGAAATTCATCGGCTCAAAGTACTACACAGAATAGCACCATATCTCATTTTAATATCTGTTAAGGAATGAAAAAGGAGAACACAATTTTGCAAGGATGACTTAATATTCCAATAGTACTTTCTTGTATATTGGCTGGTAGCTTTTTTCCTGTGGGTCAAAATATGGTACAATTGGTAAGTGGCCTCTTCTGCTTACTACTTGATGCTTATGTTTTATGAATTTCTGGGTCAATCACTTCGCTATGTTAATGCAATAAAATCATGCCCCCATTTGCAATATAAACACTTCTAGTAGATTTTTATACACAGTACTAATTGGCCCCCCTTATATCTAAAAAAAGTTTTCCATATACTCTTTCGTTTCTAAATAAGTACATTCTAGTATTGAAAACTGAAAAATCTTTTAGGTATATTTCCTCCTTTTGTATATAGATTATGTTTAGTTAGATTACTATAACATAAAATATTTTCATAAAGTACATCTAGGTGATTAGGAATATTGTCTCCCTCCCTAAACCAAAATTCTTGGCTTCGCCTCTGATTAAAATGGTCCATTATCTCAGGGGGATGTTTCAGCTGTGGAATTAAGATATTCTGAGCTCTCTTGTCCATGGAGCACACGAATGTATTGTGAAAATCATGAATGAGAAGAAAAGAGGAGCTAGAGATGTGAGGCATATTGCATGGCAACTCCATTTTGGATTTTTATGACATGATGATCCATTTGAAACCTTATTTAAAAAGGCAATATTTTGATATATCAATGCATTCTTTCATATTATCTGGGGGCTCCTTTCTGTTGTCAAAGTTAAGATACTTCAACTTGGATATCATGTTAAGCTTGTGAAATAATGCTTGTTTTGGTTGTCTTTCTTTTTTCCAGGGTTGGAGTGTGGGAAGCTGCTAAGTGGGTGGCAAAGGTGAGGGAGATCACATGCACCTCCTGCTCACAGTCAGTCATTCTCAAAACAGACATGCACAGTGGCCATTATGGTGAGGGCGGTCGTTTCATACACTGCGAAGATGCTGCTTTTGAGTATGCCTTCCTTATCAAGGCAATAGGGATGCATGATCATGGGAATCAAGATTAAGGCTTCTGGGAAACCTATGCTGCTGTCAGTTACGATTGCAAAGAAACTGATTCAAGTCCCTGGAAACTTGAAGCATCTTCTCTTTGTACCAGAACAAGCTTCCTCCAAAATTAAGCATTGCCCTCCCTCTAACATCTTGACCGTTGCATTCATTCAATCTCTTAATTGAGAGGCAGGAAATACTCGTGATGTGGATACTTTTCTCCTTGCAGCTCTTCATTTCCTCAGAGATAAAGGACTATTTTCTCCAAAAAGACAAAACTAGGATGCAGTACCTTTTGATTGTTGGAAGTATCGACAGTTTTTGTATCCATATCCACTCCAACCATCAGGCTGTCATTGTGATCCCTCTTTCAGCTTATGTCCCAAATTTAGTTAACAAAATAGTGTTAATTAACAGATCGTTTGTAGGAAACTTGCAGCTCTTTGCGAGTATTATTAGATCTGAGTTAGTCAAATACAACTCATCACATTTTGGTTTTCTAGGATATCAATGTTTAAACCTATGGCTAACCCAGTTGTTTCTCTACATTGTAAACCATATATGAAGCTTTTTGACATATAAGAGTTCATTACACATTAATCTGAAGTCATCCAAGTGTGGCATGACTAGACTCTTTTTTTAATTGGAATTCTCTTTCCTGGAAGAAAAGCTTTAAGAAATGGCAATATGGTATTTATGATGCCCACTAAAGTCAATTACTTTCTTCTAAGTGGTATGACAACACATGATTACAAGCATATTTTGAGAATCAAAAGATCAACAAAAAATCTGGTCAGTCAAATGCTTGCACACTGCACTAGTGCATGTTGATCTGGCTGTTCCCAGATAATAGATAATAGAGGATTATAGTCTTAAGAAATAGATAATAGAGGACTATAGTCTTAAGAATGTTCAAATTTATTAATATTTGTTCTTCTCTGTTCCAGATGAAAGTTATCCAGCCGAAATTTGAGAATATCAACTCACTGCCAACATATAGAAGTAAAAAACAAGGAAATGTCTCAAGAATACCATCTCTCCTTCTCAGTCAACAAGGCTGAGAAGCTAAACAATGGCAAGGAGATGGAGATCCAAGAAAAAGTGACAAAGTCTTATCAAAACATAAATTCTTATGTAAAGCTAAAACTTTATTAAAAGAATTTCTACAGATCGAATTTAATAATCAACTAGATATTTCTCTTTGTAGATCCAATGTGACTAGGGAACCTGACAATTAATAGTAATGAACACAAACATGATCTCCAGTTTGGAAGGTGGGGGCCATTAATGAAATTTCTTGGGATCTGAGATGTATAAAATAGCTGTAGAACATAGTGCATTCATTGGATTGGCCCAGATTTTGCTCTGTATGAGACCCCTGTGTGAGTTTTGTGTGTGAATACTTATCTCATTCAGTCTCTTTTGCCAACCCATTTTAGCCACAAGAGACAAGGAGGCAGTTCCTATCCTCCTCCCTGTAATAATCACTTTCTTTTAATTGGTAGTGGGTCAAAACAAATTGATGGAATCTCCAAATAGAGAATGTACTCTCATAATACTAGAAAGTTTTCTTTAGAAGGTTAAATACATTTTGTCCATGTGTGATTTGGATGAAACTTATTTTATCCCTTTGAACTTTGCTTTGTATCACTACCGCTCTCTGTAATTTTAACTAAATTTTAAATCCAAATATTATTAAAATAAATAGAATTAAACCTAAATTTAAGACGGCTTACTAGTACAAAATATAAGTTGAAATACTCGACAACTTTTAAATTAAAAGGACATAAATACCGATAACTCTAAACGGATATCTTAACGGTTACAATTTGTTCAAAAGTGTCGAAAAGCATAATAGTACAAGACAAATCTCGAAAAAAAAGTATATAGACTTTTGCCCAAAATATATATATTTAACTCTTTCTTTAAAGAAAAAAAGTTAAAAATATAATAATATCCTAATTAAATCAATGCCAGTTGAGATGCAAATTTACTACATCCAAGCACTATGCCTACTATATATATATATATATATATATATATATGTTTAAGAATTCAATCCATTTTTTGGCTTATTGTAGCTTAGCATTCCATAATTTTGTCCCTATTTTGGGTGTGCAGCCTAAATTGGGCTCCACTCTTTCTACATGTAGGAAATTTCCATATGTACAAGTTTCATTCTGTGGACTGCTGGTTGACACTATCCATATAATCGTCATTATTTTGGCCCACATAAATACCATTGGTCGATTTGATCTTTTAATTATTCTTCGTGGGACTACATAACGCGTATTAGCCCTTATATGCCGACCACCTCCACCTAAAAAGAATGTTTTAGTCCTTATTACCAAACTAATCATTTCATTAATTATGAAGTAAGCATGGGCGTCATCTTATTAACTTTAGTGCTGTCAAAAACTATTAATCTTTTTGTAACACAGAATCACTAATTAAATTCTACGCATAACTGACATATATAAATTACTAATGAATTACGTGTGGAGGACACCCTTAAAACTTTTATTAATTAGATCTTCAAAGTGTTGAAATGCCATGGACAGTCACGCAAAATTTAAAATAATAAATAAATAAATTTGAGGGGTTGGTACGCAAAACAGTGCTCTTAGAGAAAATTTCTGGCCGGTTGATCGGTGATCAACGGTCGAGATTCCATCAAGTCCTTGTTTCCTAATTTGACCAACTTAAGATCGTCAACTACGAACGAGCGTCGGATTCGGAGGAGCACGCGTGAAGGCAACGGTGGATCCCACCGTGTTGGTGGCCGTCCAATTTAATCATGATTGATGGCGACACCAAGATCGCTTTTAATTCGCCATTTCTAGTCTACGCTTAATTATTATATTTTTAATTACGACGATTAATATTTGTTACAGGGACTTCCCAATGACCGTGAGGTGAGCTTATCACCTTTTTTATTTCATATTATTAATTTTGGTAATTTTAATTGGAAAGTGATAAAATAGTACAGGTTGATTCATGATTGAGATTATTCAGAGATAAAAAAATTTTTAAATATTATTTGGAAATTAATAGAAGGGAAAGAAAAGAAGGTTCCATCCTTCCATTTATAACGTCCCCCATAGCCGTTACCTAACGACACAGCCGACACGAGAACAGCGCCTCACGGGGACGAACGGAGCGACCAAACGGTACCGGTCACGGAAGCGATAAATCCACCGCCGCGAAATCACGGCCGTTCATCGTGGTTGACATCAAATCCACCTCCCTGAAATTCGTGAATAACCCAATCATTTAGCCGTAACTGACGGTGCTCGAAACATCCGATGGACCACCTGGATTCTGCCACGTGGCAGACATTGGTGGGTCCCGCAAGGGATTAATGCGGGGGCACACGCTGGTTGGGTGTGCCGGAGGGGGTGTTGAGATCAATGGTTAGGATTAAAAGTGGCTTCATATATACGCCACCCCAAGAGCTGCTCGTATTCCGTCTCCTTCGAAGGGGATCGAACTCTTCTTATCTCGCCATCTCCGAGCGGCTGGCCGCATCTCTCGCGGAACATTTTGGCCCTACTATTTCTCTAAATCCCCATAACTCACGAATCGAGCTCCCGATCTCGGTATCTCCGGGAAGACGGGGAGCATCTCTTTTTGACCGTTCGAAGAAGGAAATCGGGTGGGCGATTCTTGCTTAGCAGTAATCGCAGTAGAAATCGTGAGTGGGTGCCGAGATGGGCAGAAAGGTCACATCTTTAGTAACTATTTTGGCGGATTCGAGGGTGATTTCGACGATTTGGGATTAAAAGAATAGAAGTTTGGAGTTCATTTGTTGTTCTTGGTGTTATTTTACCTACATTGAGTGAAATCGAGGAGATTTTTTTATTCTTTCTGTTGCCGTTGAGGCTTGGATGATTTGGCTTTAGGGTTATATGTTCTTTGAATGGGAATCAAATCGCTGTGGATTCCTAGGATGTGCCGGTTTGAGAAGGTGATGGGATCTGAGTACGGGAAGAGGCCGATGGTCTTGAAGCCTGGGGCGGAGAAGCTTAAGGCTTCGCGGATGAAGCTTTGGATGATTCGAGCCACCACGACGGTGCTGCTATGGACGTGCGTCGTACAGCTCACGGCGCTCGGGGAGATGTGGGGGCCGAGGGTTCTTAAAGGCTGGCCTTCTTGCTTCACCCCCTCGGATTCGCCTCTCTCTCCGAATCCCTCGTCGACGGCTTCTGTCATCTTGGAGAAGGTCGTTCTTCCACCCAAAAGTAAGTTGCTTGGTAATTAGAGAAGAACCCAACTTTTTGGGGTGGTGGTTTGAAAATTTTAAGACTTGTTTTTTGAGGGGGTTAGCTACTTTTTGTTCTTGAAAGAAGAAACTCAAAATTGATCCTCCATTTGTTGGTTTTTTTTTTTACGTATTGGAAATTTAGAGTTGTACACGGTGGGTTTTATAAAAATACCGTAGCATTTGTGCTGTGGTTGGTGGCCCTTTACTTGATTGGCTAAAATTTAATACTGGGTTTCAACTATTGCCCCTTGTTTCTTTAGGTTAGTAGATGTTGTATTGTTTGATGGCGAGTTAAAATCGTTGCTGATTTTGTGTCCAGTTCAAGAAATTTGGACTATATATTGTGATTAATCCGATTCTGTATTACTCCAATGTTGATGATCGAATCCAAATTCTGGCAATATCTTTTCCTATCTTGTTCCGTTTCCTTTTGACGGTGAATTCTCCTATTAAGAAGTGCATTTGATTAGCTTCGGCCTGTTCTTCTTCTTCTTCATTCATGCATGTGTTTGTTACATATATGTTGCTTTGGATAAATATTTGATGCTAGTTTTCTTTCTAGGAATGTACAAGAATAATGGTTATTTGATGGTCTCATGCAATGGTGGGCTTAATCAGATGCGAGCTGCCGTAAGCATTTAATCTGACTTTTATTCTCGTTGCTTTTTTCTTTGCCCTTGTGCAATTCAATTGATCGTATAACAAGAAACTTGTTCTTTGTTTTTCTTCAGATATGTGACATGGTTGCTATTGCAAGATACTTGAATGTGACTTTAATTGTACCAGAACTGGATAAAGCCTCATTTTGGGCTGATCCAAGGTGAGTTATTCTCTCTCTTAGTTCAGAAAATATGGTTTCAGCATTTTGGCATTTTTTCTTAATCATTAGAAATGCTATTTTTGCAGTGAGTTTCAAGATATATTTGATATGGACCATTTTATAACCTCATTGAGAGATGAGGTTAGGATATTGAGAGAACTGCCGCCAAGGCTAAAAAGAAGGGTTGAACTAGGAATGATTTATTCCATGCCACCTGTTAGTTGGTCTGATATCTCTTATTACCATAATCAGGTTCGTTGCATCTGTATGGTTTGTTGGGGCAGCGATTATAATTCATCTTAGAAAAGAGGCTAACGGTTAATTTTTTAAAACAGATTCTACCTTTAATACAGAAGTACAAGGTTGTTCATTTGAACAAAACTGACTCCCGGCTGGCTAACAATGGTCTACCACTCCAGATTCAGAAACTGCGGTGTCGAGTGAATTATGCAGCCCTGAGGTTTACCCCTCAAATAGAAGAGTTGGGCAAACGAGTGATCAGAATGCTCCGTCAGAATGGCCCGTTTTTGGTTCTTCATTTGCGTTATGAAATGGACATGTTGGCGTTCTCTGGCTGTACCCAAGGTTGCACCGATGAAGAGGCCGAAGAGCTGACAAGAATGAGGTATAGATGATCTTTATTTGCTTCCCTTTCTCTCCTGGATTGTGTAATTCTGTCAAACTACTTCTTAGGATTAAACACATTTAAACTGTGTAAATTGTGGGGCATGGATTTCAGATATGCTTATCCATGGTGGAAAGAGAAAGTTATAAACTCTGATCTGAAAAGGAAAGATGGTTTCTGTCCGTTGACACCAGAGGAGACTGCTCTGATTTTGAGAGCATTGGATATTGATCGCAGTGTCCAGATATACATTGCTGCAGGAGAAATATATGGTGGACAAAGAAGAATGGCTGCCTTGACTGCAGCTTATCCAAATGTGGTCAGTTTTGCAACAGTATATATTTGACTCTTAAATTTATCAATATCTTTGTAGTCTCCTATTTAGTGTTGATCAAGTTAAAAATGCTGTAGGTGAGAAAGGAAACACTACTTGAACCTTCAGATCTTAGATTCTTCCAGAACCATTCATCCCAAATGGCAGCGTTAGATTATTTGGTATCATTAGAGAGTGACATCTTTGTTCCTACCTATGATGGTAACATGGCAAAAGTGGTTGAAGGCCATCGCAGGTATTTTATCTCTATCATTTAAACTGTACATTGCTCGTGACTTTTAGCATGACATTCATGATGATGTGATTCAACTTCGTCTGTGATAATACGACTGGCACAAAATTTTAATATGTTTATTTAGATATGTTGTTATTCATCAAGAAATTTAAATCATGACGTAATTTTGACGATGACTGATCTCATCAACATCTTTTTAAGCCATTACTTGGCAGTATTTGCTCTTCTTGCAAATAGTCATTTCACTCTGTAGTTTATTACCAAGTGAATTGTCACTAGAAATATCTGAAGTGTTCAAACAGTTGTTTTTCATCTCTCCCGAAGAAAGCTTCTGGTTGGGCTTATATTAGTTTATCTTATTTTGACATGCCTTTATTGTTCTTCCTATTATGTTTTCAGATACTTGGGTTTCAGGAAAACGGTCCTATTGGATCGAAAGCTTATAGTGGAGCTGGTAGATCAGTACAACAATGGCTCTTTGGGCTGGGATGAGTTCTCCTCTGCAGTAAAGGCAGCACATGCAAGTCGCATGGGAATGCCATCTAGGAGGGTAGTGATTCCTGACAGGCCAAAGGAAGAGGACTACTTCTACGCCAATCCCCAAGAATGTCTACAACAGGCCGATGAGCGAGGGACTTCATGAGATTCTTGGCAATGTTACTCGACTTATATACTGCTATTCTTTCATGAAAGCAATTGACCTGGATCATGGATTGGGCCTTAGCCAGACTGATTAAGGTGGAGGCAGGATTTTGCATGAAACCACAATGAGATTGATAAGTGGCTATAGCAGAAGAGAGAAGGGTGTTCTTCTGATGCAGCTCTTAGATACACATATTTATATTATAAGATAGCTTTATTTATTCTCTACAAATAAAATTCGATATTCTTGTATAGAGGTGGGTGGGTGGGTGGGTGGGTGGGTGGGAAGGGAAAGATAAGAGGGGAAGAGGTCACAAGATGAGAGTTGAGGATATGTTCATTGCAGTGAATTCCAGCTGCACATTTCACAATAGTTGATTTAAGATTGAGATTTTAGATGTATATCTGGATTCATAGTTGCAGAAGGTTCATTCCCTCTTCATCTCTGAAAATGATCATTCAAAGTCCCTATATCTTTGCATTTCTTTCTACTACTCCTACTCCTAATTTGTTTGTAATTCATTTCCTGATATAATTATGATTACTTGCATTACAAATTTATTCTCTATGGAAGTTTTTGGTGGTCTCTTTGTTGACCCTATTGGAATGCTCATGATGTCTTGCTTCCTACTTCTTGAATGAATCATGAGTGCACATAACTCCATCATTATATTATCAGGTCTTATGCATTATACTATGGAAATATTCCTTGTGCTGAATTATTGAAGAAAGAACATCCTTTATACACAAGATATTCGTATCAAAAGAAAAGGGAAAGCCACGAGCCTAATCCTCTCGGCCAACTCATTCATTCTTATGATTATAATTACCTTTATCATCAAAAAGGAAAAAAGAAAAGAAAAAAAGCTCTACTTCGATCATATGCATTCCATGTTGTGATGTTAGAATCTCTTGCTTATACTGTAACTTTTTCTCAAATTATCATGCATTAAATATACCTAGTACATATATTAGGTGCAGCTAACCCAGTTGTCATACTCATATGCCTGTGTGTGTGTGTAGATGACTACCTTTTTTTACTACTCAATCACAAACCTATCTAACAATGACTGTGACCCAGATGATGATGTAAAGCATTATTTGGGCATTGTATTTAGCTGCATGCCATTTCCTAACTCACCTTACCATATTCTAAACTTAAGCATTTAATAATCTCTTTTATAATTCAACATTGACGTCTAATATAATCAAATAACCAAACTATCTCCATAATATATACCTATCTAGTATAAACTATAAGTTACACATATATATAGAGAGAGAGAGAGAGAGAGAGAGAGAGAGGGAGAGCCATTACACCTAAAGGTCGTCATGATGACAAAATCATGCTACAATATTTAAGGCTATGCATACATAGTAACTACCACTTGCCACTTGGCATAGTGGTGGGGGAAAAGGAGAAGTCTAATATGAACAATGTGTGTATAAGTCGGCGTTGAAATTGCCGAGTAGTCCATTGTATAGTTTCCATTCCACCGACTATTTTTTTAAGTGTAGGATAAGCTTTTAATGCACATAGCACTGAGTAAGGCATCATATAATTTTCCTCCTCCTGTGGACCCTACAGCCTACATGGCTATTGGACGGCCGAGATCTAAGATCGTCGTGGGCCATCTCATTTCGTGGCCGTGATGGCGTTTTAATGAGGTCATTAAATTTTGTCTCCACTACGATCGACGAGTGGCTATCACCCACCCGCCTCGTGGGCCGGGCCACTCATGGGCCGAGATCTAGGAGGACCGCCAGCTGGCGTTCATGGGACGTTCTGGTGGGAGTTGGTGATATTTATTGAGAAAAATATATATATAATATAACAATTTTATATATAATACCTTGCTAATTATTATTTATATTTCATACTTTTATTGTTTATAAATCGAGCTTTTTAATTTAGCGAATATGTGTAGAAAATATCCTGGATTAGACTTCAACTAACATCATCATAATATTCCGTTAAGTATATACATTTTATTTTTAAAATAACTAAAATATTTTTATTTTTAAAATGACTAGAATATTTATAATATGACTTGGTTGAAAATATTTTTATAATTTTCTTAGTTTAGTTAACTTAATTCTGATATTTTGTTACTGATCTAACGAGAGAATATTTATATACATATTCGCTAAGTCATAGAGCTCGATTTATAAATAATAAAAATATAATGTATAAACTATAATTTTATTAAAAGACACGGCGTTATATAAAATTTTCCCTATATAATATGATATAAAGATCAATAATTTTATGAGATAATTCCTCTACTTAGATTCTATAACCTAACTTTTTTTTTTAACCTATATATACTCTCTAAACTTTAAATATATATATATATATATATATAATTCACGTCTAACAATAAACATTACACCACGTAGGAGATAGAGAAAGGATGTAGTTGTTATTTAACTTTCAACTATTTAATGCTTGCTTGAATATGAAAGTATGTAGAGAGTCTAAAAGGTTGGGGTCTTCTATGAATAATTCTACGCTTTCCCAACTACAAGTATAGTTTTTATACGACATGGACATGTTTAATACCACTATCGCGGTGGACGAGGGAATTAAAAAGGTATTAATTTTTAATAGTAGTTGGTCACTTGTTTAAGAATTAAAATAATCCATATCCTTTCTGCTTAGGATGATGAGAATAGTGAGTTCTAAGGAATTTCATTACTTTATCGCCCTCATAATTAACTCATAAATCTCCAATCTCCGATGCTCTTTGGGATCGTAATTAATAGCTTAAGTTTCTCAATTAATTACTTGGAATTATAAACTAGTATTTTTTTTAATTTTTTTTTTACAGAACAAAATTAAATGTTATGTTACATTATACACCTTTTTTTTTCTATTGGTTTATTGAGCAAGAAAAGGATCAGAGAGAGAGAAAAGCATTATCTAAATGGCCTATATAGCCCAAATGGTCGATATGGGCTCAATTGATACAGGCCCAGACCAGCCCAATAACATTCAGGTGCACAGTGACCTACATTGTTAAGCAGAGTCTAATAAAAAATGAATATTATTTAATTCTGCTGTATATTCGAGTAAACTATACTAATACTACTACTAGTTATCGTTATAATTTAGTAGACTCAATTAGTAACACTCACAGTATAGCTCACATATTTTTGAATTATTAAAAAGTTATAGGTATGACAAGTTCATACTAGTTGAGTACACAATATTAAACCAACACATCAATATGAAGGTGACGTGAAAATAAGAAATGGTTAATTAATAAAGTTAATTTGAACACAAACATGTTTTTTAATCTCAAATAGTTTTTTTTTTCTAATTTAAATAAATAAATATAAGAAAATGATTAATGAGATCATAATAATTTACAAATCACGAGTACGTAGTAATGTCTATGATCACATCCCTCCGTATCCTCCTCCGCCTCATCCTTTTTATCCTTACACTGCCCCTCGACAGAAGAAAATTACATTTAAGAACTAATCAGAGAAGGAGAGCAGGAGGAAGAAGAAGAAGAAGAAATCCATGGCTTCTTCTCTCCTCGCCGTTTCCCTTCTCACTCCTCCTCTCTCTTTTTCTTCCAAAACCCACCTCCCTCTCCTCCTTCGTCCTCCTCTTCTCTCCACCACTATTCGAATCCAAGGGCCAAGACGCACCATTTCCTCCTCTTTCCTACTCCACGCCAAGAACGACGAATCCCCCGCCGACCCACCCGACCGAATCCTCTCCGCTGCTTGCTACCTCTACCCCTTCCTCGACGGCGTCCAATACGGCCGTTACATCCTCACCCAGTTCCCCGTCTTCCAGCTCGTCCTCCAACCCCTTTTCCCCGCCATTCGCCTCTTCAGGTCTTCTCCACTCAACCCATTTCTCCTCTTCCTCACCCTCTACTTCGCCGTTGTGAGAAACCCATCTCGGTTTAGCCGCTATGTCCGCTTCAACACCATGCAAGCCATCGTCCTCGACGTGCTCCTTATATTCCCCGATTTGATCGAGCGTACCTTTAATCCCAAAGGGGGGATTGGGTTGGATGCCTTGCAAAGTTTAGATAGCACGGTCTTCTTGTTCTTGCTTGTTTCGTTGATGTATGGGTCTACTTCGTGTATCCTTGGCCAGGTGCCCAGGTTGCCCATTGTAGCTGATGCGGCTGATAGGCAGGTCATGTGAGTTCTCTGCAACTTTGATTTATTCTGCTTACTTGGGTTGGGGATTGTTGAACAAGTTGGTAGTTTGGGATTTGGATAGGGTTCAAGATTGGAGCTTGGCGGGGGGGTTTTATGTTCCGAATTACCTTAAAACATGGAAGAAATCTTGTTTCGGGTGGAACTGGGATATGGGTCAGGGCTGTTTTGATCCTTCATATTGAATTGGTGCTTCCTGGATTATGTACCAGGAATTCAACTTTGTTGTTGTATAATGTTGGGAAGCAATGTTTCCCCTACTAATAGTAATATAATTATTTGAGAAGATTTTTCGTTTCTATTGGTCTTGGATGGATTATTATGACGTTTTTATCTGCATTTTATGGTTTCAGTAGGTATTGTTCCTTGGAGTTTGAAGTTGAGTAATGTGGTTCATGCTTTTTCAGTATGATGAGTTTGACTTGGTTATGGATATAAATGTGCTTGTTTGGAAATTAGTTTGATACCTAGTATGAGGTTTTACCGATTAAACTTTTCTACCTCTCACCCCATAATTGAACTCCACAAGCATGCATACTTTTCTTAGATGTTCCGAGTTTCTTTTGTGAAGAAACTTGCCTAGTACATATAGGAGAATCAATTATTTGTGGAAGTCTGGCATGCATATATTCCATTCTTCTTTCTGAATTTCTGATCGGTAGTCCATAAATATCTAGACGAGATTGTCTTTTATTCACCTTTTGTGTTTGTAGGACATTACATTTGGACTAAATAGTGTCTTTCAATGGGACTTATGGTAGCAAAAGTTTCCCATATGTACATTGTAGAGGAAAAATGTATTCTCATATTCCTTTTTGTTTTTTGAGGATAGATCAAGTTATTCTGATTGTGATATCCAAAATTTAGACACTGTTGGTTTGTCAAAAATGTAATGTATAGGTAAAGTGGACATAATCCAAATCACTAAGAAGGAACATAGGGTGAAGTTTCAATTGAAGTTTTAAACCTGTCGGCATGCAAAGCAGAAGAACGAGGCAACTTTTATCAAAGTGGTTTATCTTCTATTCAACTGGTTGAAATGTTCGAGATGTAAGAACAACAGATTCTGAGTATTGTAAATTGATCTCACAAGGATCGATCTACATTAGAGTGGTAGTAAAGCGTCATGACATACAATCTGTAACATTTCTATACAACTGAATGGCAGAAGTATCTATGAGGTGATATATCAAGCATTGGAAGCAATTAAAAAGCAACTGAAAGAATATGAGGAAGAAGAGTTGTCCATTTGATATTCTCAAAGGTCAGGTCAGGAGATTCTCTCTTGAATGTTAGAGGAATATATGAAGAAGAAACTTCAGAGAGAATGGTGATGTTCCATTTTCTTCTTCTGCATTCTTTTTCTGGTGAGAGATCAGAAAGCATTGGAGCAAGTGAATCAACTCCCCCATCATCATCCAGAATCATAAAATTTTGGACAAAGTATTGATCACCGTGTTTGGCGGCAGCAATATGGCGAATTTACCCCAAAAATCACTTGCATTTTGATTATGACTTCATATGACAGACTGCACTTGAAGTTGTCTCAATTTTCAGGACCACACGGGAAACTTCTGAAGGCCATAAAAGTAAAACAGGGATTGTGGTTGGAATGGGCAAGAAGCAGCAAATCACCAAATTGCCGACATCAACTGCTACTTTTTGTACAGTTAACTCAGCAAAAGTACTATTATAGTGATGCTCAAGTTTCTTGACAAGGATTTAGTCACTTCAAATTGTATAGAGAAAGTAAGAAGGTCAGCTGTTTCTAAATTTTATGGTAAAGTGGCAAATTTCTTCCTTGATTAGCTCTCCACTGCGGTGCTATGTTTTTTCCAGTCCACAAGGTCCTGTATACTATAGAAAAACCAGAGGGACATATAAACACTTGGGTCATTTTGTTTTTGATATCTAGAAATACATATATATATTAAGAGAAACATATTTCTCTATATGTTGTATATAGAGAAACAAATAGTTTGTTTAGTTGATTGTATTTTATAACGTTGTATTTATTAAACATTATTAGTTATATTCTATAATGAAGTATATAGTAAGCAAATATTTAATTAGAGGAGGAGAAAGTAAAGATGAGTTGGGATTGAGGATAGAATGAAAGGAGAGGAGAGGAGAGAGATGAGTTGAGGTTGGGATCGAAATGAGAAGAGAAATATGGGTCAGGTTAGGGTAGCTAGATGAATGCTAAAAAACTAGATCCGAGTCTAAATAGGTTTTTAAAATATTATTTCTTAGATTTGGTACACTAAATTAAATAATAATTTTTTGATTATATATTACATCCAGAAAAGTTCTCAACCAAACAGCTCATTAGTAGAAGCAAATATGAGCAACAAAAGAGATGCTGTCAGAGAGGCAGGAAAAGGAATACTCTTGAATGGTAGATTCTTCCATTACCTTGACAATAGTGTAATGAGGTAAAAGTACTGAAAATTGTTTTGAACTATCAACATATTTAGGAGTTTTTTCAAAGTGAAGAATTCCTAGAAGCAAAGAATACAAGTAGACTGTCGCACTGCTATACAGGATCATTTTGCTGGTTAAGCTTTTGGACAGTTGAAGTAACCTACTTGACAACCTTTCAAATCGAAGATAAGCTGAAGTTAAGGTCTTCTCATGAGAAATCAAACCATGGAATATGTCAAGTGCATCAACTAAAGGCAACCGGGAAGCAAGCATACTTTTGGAAGAACTCTTGGATGTAGTTCGTTGCTGTTTCAGATGATGATTTGGAAGATGGAGCATCTAAGCATGATGCATCAAACGAGTAAGAAAGCAGAGCGTACTGAATTTCCTGAACTATTCGTTCAGGAATAAATCTGGATGTAGTTATCCAGAGTTAGGAGATATAAGTACAAAATTTCTGAGTAGAATAAATCATGGATGTTGCTGTAATTTTGCGATTGATGACGGCACAGGGATTAACAGCTTGCTGTTGTTGTTGTTTCCTCTGCACTTTTAAGTAGAATGAATATATGTTAAGCAAGTAGGTAAGGTTTAATACAGCAACAATGACCACCACTGACATTTTTATCGGACATAGAACTAGGAAGGAGCATACACAATGAGAGAAGAAACCAGTAAAGAAGCAAAGTGATGTATTAAGATCTGGAAGAGAGAAGTTTATAATAAATTTAGTGGGTTTCTGCTGGTTTTTATGTGTAAAATATAAGAGTAGATAAACAGCATGCTTGAAGCCTCTTTATCTGATAATCACGGAGAGACCGTGAAGTAAAGGGAAAAAGAACCTCGAATACTGTAGGAAAAGCCAACCTTTTATGACGCATTCATGACAAATAGCCAAAGGCTATTTATATAACAAAGTGAAATGGAAGTTAAACTTAATCAATACAAATGCAACACAAGGTCCGGCACTATGAATAGCACAATTTTTGAGGCACTAATAATTTGCTAATTAAACTCAATTAACGCAGGAAGCCCACCAATGTACTACATACACCCAATTTCTGAAGATAAATACAATACAAATGCCATATTCGCTAAGGCCGCATAACTGACCTAAGACGCACAAATACTAGCATAAATCGAAGTTACTCAATAACCTTAGAATAGAAGATCCTTGGATAGAGAGAGGAACTTCTCATATGAATGGAAGCCTGTAAAGAAAAGCGGCTTCACAATTTGTTATGGAAGCCTCCTCTACAAAAGCGAGAGCCGATCGAAAGAATATGAAACAGTGCCTTCTCGGTGCCGCCAAGGCTGAACAGAATATACATTCAGCTGAAGTGCTCAGCAACAAGAGGAAAGAATCAGAAATGCGTGTCAGAAGAAGGTAGCAAAGGTAGCATTAGCTGTTAACGCCTCTGTGCCTTTTTGGTGCTTGCAAAGATTCCTCACAGCTGCTGCCAACCCTTGACTGCCCTATTGCTTGATTGGTAGATACAGGATCTTCAAGATCCTACAAAGGATAAATATTCATTTAAAAGTAAGATCTGGAAGATTTATGAGGACATCCATAAAAAGCGAAAGAAAATGAACAATAATATATATATCTAGAACACAACTGAAACTTTCTGAGAGTTTGATGCTGGATAAACCTTTATGGCAGTTGAGGCCAAAATATGGCGCAACAGCTTTTGACTAGTATACTACATAATCCACAAAGGCAAAACCTTATAGAAGATTGCCATACATAATTACTAGATTTGAACATAAATAACTCAAAAACCAAGTATTATTACCATTTTCTCTTTTTTTACAACTTGAAATAGCTTTACATTAGAATTATTGAAATCTTAATACAAGAAATGCTTTGTCATAAACACCCACTCCCACAAACTTGGAAGCTGACCTTCAAAAATGATGTGTAACTATTCCCTGAAAATGTTTACCCCGGACCATGCAAAAGTTGTTGATTCTGTTAGAAAGAAGCACTAAGCATAATTGCGGAGGGACTAGCAAATTAGATTTGTCATCAATTGCAAGTGGTGAGTTACAAGACAAACATCCGTTGCCAAAGGAAAGAAGTCAATAACAACATTTTCTACAAGCAGTTTTATCATGGATTCCCACATATATTGCAATTATCAAAGAGACGATGATGAATAAAAAGATTAGATTCCAATTTGGATATCGGTCTCAGAGATGAAGATAAATCTCCTGCATTTGTAAGTTATTGTCTTTCTCAGTTAAGTAGATATCATCCATGCCTGGAGAATCTAGGAGTCCCCTGCTATGGGCAAATGATATTAGAAGTTTCCAGAACTTGTTGAGGAACTCAAGATTAGAACAAGCAAGAAGATGATGGCTAACCCCAGATAGCAGACTTCTACTTTCACAGAACATTAGACCACCTCAGGTATACCAATGTTACAATAGACGGTCCCATGCTGGGAACTCCCCACAGTGGTGGTTTTACGGTTTAATGGAACATCATAAGTTTTTACTCTTCCTCATTTTCAAATATTCGGAAGAAAAAAAAAAAACTGCTCAAGAGATTATGAGAAGTAACAGTTTATAATGATGTGGGACATATATAATAAGCTCAGTACCTCAGGACTGCAAGTTGTCCCAGTGGCAGCAGTTCTCTTACTAGCTGCTCGCTTACCCAGATTGATCTGCACAGAAACACTGGCTTGTGATAAATCTATACCAGAGTTCTGTAGTGCCTGAGACAGCGCAGTCAATAGCCTGTTTCACGCCCCAAAAAAACAGGATCTGAATTAGTTTGAACTTTTTCGGCCCTGAGATATATAAAAATAAGAAAATAAAACTGCTTGCTAATCTAATCTTATACTTCTTAACCAGCTCAAATTCAAAGTCATAACAACAGGATGCATAAGAGAGGAATATCTAAAAGAATACAAAAACACTCTCAAATCAGTATCAATCTCAGATGAGTGTTGTTGATGCACAATAACTTGTCAAAGGATCTTTGAAATATATATTTAGGCACTCTAACAATTAAACTTTCTGAGCATTAAAGAAACTGTTACATCTTTACAGAAATATGAAAAAACCAGTCAATTGTTTTAAGGAGTTAACAACTAGTAAAAGTATAACATTCAGCAACAATTTGCAGAATATATAACTAAAAGCAACAAAAGGATGTATCAAGAAAATACTAAAAGAAACAAGCTCAAAACAACATTAGCATAATCAGTGAGAAAAAGTAATTGACCCATTGAATACGTACTCTTGGGAGTATTGGCTGGAAAGATTAATTGTGCCCTCATCTATTATCAGCTCGTCTTGTACATTTAACCTTCCACTGCTAACAGCACAACTGGCAGGAACGGGCAACCGTAACCATGGGGCCTGGGACTGAGATGCAACATTGTCCACATCTGTAAGAAACCTCTGTTGTGACTGACTAAGACTATTTCCCCTTCCAACAGAAGCATATAAGTTTGGCTGCAAAATAGCAGGTACACCAACCGCCTTGTTTGCCAAATTTGTGGGAGCCTCTGTTGGTCTGCAAGAGACACCAACCATCAGGTCAGTTTCTGTCGGATTCTCAGTACCAGAGGCAATCACAGGTGCAACTGGTATGTGATTGTCATTGAACTTTCCAGAAGACATATACCCAGTGGGGACAGAACCATTTTTGATGACTTGTGAAGGATAGGATATAATATCTCCCTGAATTTGGCTGTTATTCTGTGGCAAAAGGAAAGAAGGGACATGAGAAAGCTTGTTAAAGAAAAGACAATACTATAAGAAATTCCTTGAAGATAAACATGCAGAAAAACAATCTAATTTTGTTTTAAGTTCTTTAATTGTCAGGTACCCGTGAATTTTTCCAGAATGATCTAAAATAGACGTTTACCTGCCAAAAGAACCAAAGTGAAAATCAATAGAAACTCTTTCTGTTGTTGATGTGACTAATATATCAAATGTCTTTTTTGGCTATCAAAATCCTCCTAGTATTCTATGGATCAATGAAAATGCAAATATGAGAAACACGAAAAAGTCATTTGAAGATAAATTTAATGCAACTGGAAGAAAATTTTATATTGTACACACATAGCACAGATTAAACAAAAAAAGTCAGTTCTCCCATAAATAAAGCCATTTTCTTATAAGGAACAATATTCTAGAGGTTCATGTTATAACCATTTGCTTGTAGAATGTTTCGAGCATCTCTGAATTCAGAGAATTTACAAATAAAGGAAGATCTTCATCTTGGAGAAGGAGGAGGTCATCATGCAAATAAAAAGAAATATTCAAGACCTTATATAGTTCCATTGGTTTCTACCATTTTCGAGTTATTGGTCAGTAAGACACAAGGCGGATGATAATGCAATATCAAAATCATCCCTCAACCTAATTATTTCTCCGAAGACTGGTGCAATATAAATAAGCAGGTGTCTCATCCCACTGACAAGAATTTCCACTTAAAAAGATTGCAAGTTTGCAACAGGACAAAATATGCCACTGACAATACCACTCAGTATTTAACATTTTACAAAGACTGCATGCACAATCATGCCTACATTCAGAAGCTTAAAAGTCATTACCCATGGCAGTAATTTGGCGTTATCCTGATTCCCCTCTGGGTATGATGACTCATGCTTTTGCACCTTCTCTTGTAAAAACCTGACGTATTCAATGACCTGCAATAGAAGTCTTAGGGAAAGGATTGCACCAACTGGAACTATTGTTCGAATTTGAAAAGGAAGAAGATTAAACAAGTTTACCTCTAAAAGAAAGGAAGCTTTGTCTCTTTTTTGATCACTATTTGGTATAAGTTCCCTAAGAATCTGAAATCTACATGAAGGTTTTTTATGCACAAGTTAATTACAATTGGGGAGAAAATACAGACTGTTATTTGATTTATGTAAAGCTCTCAATAAACACTGCAAAATCATTTGGACAAGCATTTGTTGCATACTTGCATATAGCCATAAATAAAAGGTAATGTGAAGATGAGAAACTGATATATGTAGCAAATTTAGAATGAGCTATAATCTAATTTTGCACGTTCACATTTCTTCAATATATTTTGTAAAATTTAATTGCACATTAGAAAAATAGTTCAAATATTATGCCATTTTATCACTTCCCTCTTCTAGTGTATTTGCTTATATTTCAACTCCCCGCTCCCACATTGCTTATTCTCTATATCTCATTTCTCCTCCTGTACCTTCCCTCTTTCTTCAACACTTATCTAACAAGGAAAACTCGTCCTCTTATCAATGAAAAATATTTATAAGGTTGAAAAGAACGGAGTAGTTGGCCCATGAAAATTATTTATACACATTTAGTGATGATCACATATAGTGCCAAATAACTCACAATAGCTTTAGCCACATATACGTTTCCCTATGAAATTTACCGGCAAAGTTGTCTTAATGTTTTACATTGCTAGATACACGTGCTAAGGTCTAACGTTTGCAATGTGATAGGTTCAACCAAGGTGAAAGAATAGAAGATTTAACAATCTAGAGTACTATAGGAACAGATCTAGGAGCAAAATAGAAGGAAAGATTTTTTTCCCCAAAAAAAGGGCGTATTCTCCCCCGAAGAAAAGGTGCTTTTTTTCTTGCCTGTCATTAATTTTGCTTCTTCTACGCTGCTCCGTGGCGGAATGCTTCGATCTTGGAGTGTTGGGCCGCTGATCATTGCCACTGCCGCTGCCCTTCCCATCTACTTTTACGGTCAATTCTGCTACAGAAAGAAAATTAACAGTCCAATTTGGTACTCTAACAACAAAGTCCGGGGAAAAGCATTAATTTTAGCACGAAGTGACATCCAGTCATGCCCACGTGACTCGTTCATAAGAAAGAATAGAAACACAAAAGAGAAAAGGAAAAGATCGCACCTTTACGCGAGGAGGAGCCCTCCCTCTTAGCAAACTCTTCGTCGTCCTCGTCCTCGTCGTCGAATCCCCTGCTGGATCTCGAAGCGGCCTCCATGAACCGCTTCCTCTCCGGTGGCGGCTGATGCCTGCCCCGAGAAAAGAAAAAACATAATCTTTCTAATTTCACAGAATTCCCCAGAAAACCCCAACCTAGAGGAAGACGAAGACGACGAGAGTAAACGAGGAGGATGGGAGAGAGAGAGAGAGGAGCAAACAACGAACCTGGAAGCGGAGGAGACGGATCCCAAGCTACCGCTGGCGCTGCCACGGGCAGCGAACGACGAAGGCCACTGCCCTGCGCCTGGGGAGAGTGGAAAAGTACACAAATTAAAGAAAACCAAAGAAGGACGCGCGCTAATGAGCGCCGAGAAGGCGGAAGTTAATGGTCTGCTACCCCAGTCCTTATTTAAATCCCTCCTCTCATATATATATTTTTTTTCTTTCCCCCTATCGACGGATCCAACCACCGAACCACGCGGCAACTCCAATTTGGTTTTGGGCCAGGTTTTCAATTCCGACGTTGAGCTTTCTTTTTCTCTCAAGCTCCCGTATTCACGTGTCTATCACGTGGGTATGTGTCATCATTATTATCATCTCCTTCAACAAAATCTAACAATGCTAGACTCTGTCAATATCTGATATGTTAGTTTCAGATACCTCAAAGAATATGTTGTTGTATATATGAAAAATATAACCCCACCCACCCCACCCCGAAAAAAAAGAGTAGAGTATATTGTAACTATTAATATGATCTGCTGTTAAATATCCTACCACCTATATACTACCTTCTGATACTTTCACGGTAAATATTAATAACACCAACAAATATTTTCATATATATATCTGTACCTCTACCGTGTTAGGTATCTCTAATCTGTGGCATATTTCTCAAATGAATGTGATGTGCATCTAGACGTCATAATTTAGAAGGATAAAAGTGTAATACAACATAAAAACACGTAAACGTTCACAAGCTCCCTCGGATAGAAGGAATAGCTGCATCACGTGTCAGCTACTTGTCGTCATATAAAAAGGTCATACACCATCACGCACATGGGCTTCCCCCTAAACCCGTGGCTCCCTCGAGTCCTATCACCATCCCGGTAAGGAATAGCACCACTACCCCTAAACTTACCTTTATATCCGGAATCGCCCCACAGCGCGAAGGGAGCAGCACCGCCTGCTGGGGTGAACCCACCGTTGCCGTTGTCGGGTTCGGGCTTGCTTCCGGCACTGAACCCAAGAACGACGGGGCACGTGAACCGCTCAGGCTTAACCGCCGCCCTCGAGCCGGGGTCGGACACGTGGCTGATGCTGAACGTCCCGATTCCGCCCGGGAGCACGTGCTCCCCCGCCTCGGCAGGGCCCGCCTTGGCCACGTCCTCCCTCATCTCGCTCCGCTCCTCCAAGGGTTGTAGGAAATCGTGCGTCTTTAGAAAAAACCCTGCAGGTAAAAGATCCACGGATCGAGATCAGCGCGCAGCTATTGGATTAGAGACGGCAATTCGGTCCCACTGTACGCAAGCGATGTCTTAATGGATGGATGGATGGATGGATGGATGGACACGTGATTCTTTTAACCACGAACTCCACTTCCCCACAATTACAAAAAAAAATTTGAGACGACTCAAAACCAATACCCTTTCGCTTCCTAAATTTGGAAATCGAAGCTGGAGTATACCAACTGATACTAACTGCTTCCATGATTCCATCTCAAAAACAAAGAATTCAAAACGGATACTCCCAGATGTACTCACGATAACGTGTTCCATAAATGGTAGATAAAAAGTTCTCGGAAGAGGTACCTTGGGAAGGAGGTCTCGGATCTGGACGTTGCATCGATGAATCCTTGGTGTAAAGCGAGAGGAAATCGTGAGGTGCTTCTTTTCCTGCTGGAATAATCCGAAAAATACATGTGAAACGTACAATTCACCACAAAGAACATCATGAGAGAGGAGAATTCTACTACATCGCATACCTTGGAGCTCCATAGATGAGATCGTCACCTCCACACAAGAGCTGAATTAATCCTCGATCCGCTGAGGAGATCTCGACCTCCTCCTTCGATAACCTCAAAATCTCGTGGAGAAACCCTAGATTCGTCGAGGTAGGAGCGAGCGAGAGAAAGCGATATATATATATATCGAAAATTTGGAGCGGAATTACGCGTCGAGGACGAGAGATCTTTCTATCTCTTTGCCTCTCGAGCTCCGGCGTAGCGATGGGGGGAGGTGGAGATGGGTCGGTGGACCTCCTCCGATATATATCTTCTTTATACGGCGCTTGTTCGCCTCCTTTTTATTCCATTATATATATGCGCGTGTATGTGTGTGTGTCTCTAATCCCTATTCCTCCGTCGCTCATAAACGCCGTCATGCAGACGGCGTCGCGGTTAATGTTAACATGCGTTAACCCCTTAACCCAACGGTGTAGATAGAGCCACGAGGTGGTGGGATGGGGGATCCCGTGCGGAAGTACGGCGAGTTGACCCCGGTTGTGCCTCGGGAGCGGGAAGGGATGATTAGCGCTAATCCCGATTGGGGGAAAAAGTTAATCAAGAAAAATAATTAAAGAAAGGGGATGGAGAGTTCGGAGGGAGAAAGGTCACGTGATAGGCCGCCGAACGGGAGTGGCGTGGGGCCCACGGGCTAATCCCAGAACGGCCGAAAATTGCGGGCATCCCGTGGAGAGAGAGGTCTCATGTGCATGAGATTCCCCCCCCCCCCCCCCCCCCCCCCTCCTCCCTCCCCACCTCCTTTCCACCACCACCACTGCTACTTTTTTTTTTTTTTTTTTCTCTCTCAATAAATTATTTAATAAATTTAAAAAAAAAACGTAGGGACCGAATTAAGAATATTAAAAAAAGGTAGGACATAAATCATAAGTTGATAAAGTATGCATGCATGATAAAAAATAACTTTACGCATCGTAAAACCAGCAGATATAAATGCACGATCCATCCATTCGGGTGATGCCACATCGTAACGACCCTCCTTAGATAGCTCCAGATAGAATTACTCCAGCTAGGTCTTGCAAAGTTGGGATCCAGATCTATCCTTCATTCCTTTGTTGTTACTGTTACTTCTTTATCTTTGTCATCTACCAACTCTGATGGTATAGATATATAGTTGGTACGATAAACGTTTAAATTTAAGATACTCCATAGCTGCTAGCTAGGTTTCTAGCTAGCATGGATCCATCCAGATTTTTTTTTAACAATCATGAGCCAACCTTTTCTTTCTTTTATATGTGTCTGAGATCAAAGTTTTGCTTAATTAAATGAGCGAATCCTGTTGATGGGGCGGTGGCTTATTTTAATATAATTCAATCAAGCTAGCTAGGCTTTTCCTGTATGCGAAAATATATTGGTCTTACCCTCTCTGTTTTTATTTTCGATCGTAATTAAAGAGAAAATATGGTCTGTATATATAAGTCTTCTATCGATTACTCATGGATTCAGGTAATCTTTTGGACCTATCATGGTAATGAAGGTATAAATTTGTTAGCAGGTACTAGTTTATTGGTTTAAGTAATTTACTTTCAAATCTGACTACCGTAAGAGTATTATTTTGAATTAATTCTTATACTGCAGACAACAAACAAAACGATAATAATATTGTTGACTTTTCCGTTTGAAATTTCTGACAGTAACCAATCATTTATATCATTCATTTACAACTCCAACTTGGTTGCCAAATTCACACATCCCTAAGCTGCCCATCACATTCCAAATGAGCAATACCATTTCCATGCGTACTATATTAATATTTTCACATCTTTAGTTACTCTGAAACCCAACATGCTTGCTTCACCTCCATGTCTCCATACCTCGAAGCATTATATATTTTATATACCCACATGAGCTCTAACATGCATGCAGTCTCCATAGGTAAACCTTCTATCGTTAGTTTATTCCACTCCCTATTGTGTATTTTATAACACCCACATACTTATTAACAATCATAGAGACACATGACTCCTATAACCCTAAAGTCTTAGCTACTCAAACAAAAGAAAATTAATTAATTATGACAAAGTAGTTGATAGTTTCACCCTTCCTGTGTCATTATCTCCACAAAGAGTACAGAAAGAGACTCATTAAAGATGTGACATCCTTATTTAATAGTAAGCATGCATGATAAGGCAAGAGAGAGAGAGAGAGAGAGAGAGAGAGAAGAGAGAGATTAAGATTCCAGGACATACAAAAGGCTCTCCACATTCATGAAATACAGGTAGGATGGCTCCCAATTCATTAGACAAAAACCAAGAGGCCAATTAAACTACTATTAGATATAGACTTAGTCTAATTAAAAAAAGATTTTAAGGGTACTTAGGTTTTGTTCCGATGCTTAGACATTCCCTTCTTCTCACTGTAAGGGAATCCGTTTAGGGATTAGTAAATAATGGTTTCTGTCATTCACGTAAAGATCTATTATGAGGCGTTTCCGTTAATCTCGCGGGTGAATTTAAAAAACCTTTTCCATTCCACGCGTCGCGATTTTAGTCGCTGGTGTGGTTGCTGGTCACGTGAGTGAAAACATAAAGGTCGCCTACCGCCCAAATCACGTGGCCAACTCATGGCGGTTGGCTGCGTGGGCCCGGTAATGGGTGGGAATCCGGATTCGGATTTATTTTGGGATCCGAAAGTGGCGCATGTGAAGGGGGGGGGTGTCGAGAACAGCGGACGCCGCTATCATAGCCGTGGGGACCCACGCGAGGGGGGGGCACGTGAGAGGAGGATGAGCTGCACCTCACGTGCACACCATCCGTCCGATGACGTGGCCGCTACGGATCGCGTGCGGTGGTCCCCGGCGGAGAGCGGCAGCTTTGTCGCGGCTCGCGGGGGGGGGGGGGGGGGGGGGGGTTTCAACGGCGCGGGGTTAGTAACGGCATCTGACGCCGTCAGACTATTGACGGAACGGTTCCTTTCCAAGCAAAATAGCATGCTTTTACCGAAATACCCCTCAATGCTCTAGCATCTACAAAAATGCAAATAGAATTGTAAATTTGAAGAGGATATAAACGTAAATTTAGAATCGTCGGAAGGGTCTAGATGGATGCAGGAAGCCCCATTTTTCCCGTATAGGGACTAGGAAAGGGCACCGATACGAGGCGCAACGAGAAGCGGAGCACGTGCAAGGGGTGCTTGCCCATTCTGGTGACGTGTCAGGTAAGAGGGTGTGGGGCCCAGGGGAGGCCAACTAACTAAAGCATGTGCTTCGCTCGAAATGACCTGTCGACTTTAGGCGCGTGTGGAGGGAGGTGACGTGCTGACTCACGTGACTGCTCCGTTGGCTTCATACGGACCCCGGTGTTTCTTAATCTCGCGGCCGGCCATTTACCCGCCACGTGTCATACACAAAACGCAAATCTTATCGCCGCACCTTTTCCATTTCTGTATTAATAAACTTCCTATTACCGTCGCAGTTCCAAATCAAGTCCTCCGTGCTTCTTCTTTGAAGTCACACAGGAAAATTACAAATAACACCTTACTTAATTCTTTTTCTCTGCCAAATATGAAAGCAGGCCGGGCCCAATAGTGCCGTATGGATCCAGCCCAAAAAGAATGCACGATCTTTTGGTACATTCTAACTCATCCGTCGACACGTGTAAACTAGCTCCTCTCCAATCTCCACGTGTTAAAAACCCCATAACAGCACTCTTCAGCGAACGCTCGAATCAAACCCCGGTCTTCTCCTCTTCCCCCTTGGATTAATTTTTCTCATGCCTTCTCTGCACGCATGTAAGCTCTCTGTAACCCTCTTCCTCTGCCTCCTCCTCCTCCTCCCTTCGCTCTTCTTCTCTCTCGTCCTCCTCTCGCTTTTCTCCTTCTTCCTCTTCTTCCCAATTTTATGCATCCTTTCCTCCCTCTACCTCTTGTCCGCCATTCTAATCCGAGTACCCAACTTGCCTCTTGCGAGAATTTATCCTTATAAGGATGACCGTTATAGTCAAGATTGTGTTGGTGGCAATGAGCAAGATTGCGTTGAGTTGAACAGCTCGGAAGTTCCGAGGTTAGATGAGTCATCCGAAGGAGAAGAAGAGGAGGGGGAGGAGAAGAGTGTAGAGTTGTTTGTTAATGGCGAGGAGAGTAAAGAGGAGTTCGAGGGATTTCAAGAACAATCTGTTATAGATAGAGGAGGATATAAGAGTGTAAGTTCCTCTCTTTCTCGTACGCTAAGTATATTTTCCATGCATTCAAGTTGCTTGAATAGCTAGCTAGCTTTTCCTGTTTTGATTACGAATCTCTTTGAAATATTCCCCGAGCTTTATATCATATATATCTGTGCTCATATATGACTTGAATGTGATAACTTGTAGATAGAAAATATATCAAAAATTTATTAGAAAAGATATTTAAGATAATTTTAACTGTTTATGATGTCTATGTGTCACAAATAGGAGTATATGAAAAATGGTGACACTTCAAAGATCTAATTATATTAACCTTATAATTAATTACGAAAGTTAAGATAAAAAAAAAACTACATGACAAATACATATATAACATATGCTTATTAATTTGTTATGGAGATAGGAGGATATAAGAGTGTGAGTCCCTCTCTTTCACATAAGCTAAGGTTATTTTCCATGCACTATCTTATTCAAGTCCTACCTTTTTCTGGTTTTGATTAATCTTTCCTTAAGCTTTACACTGAATCCTCCAAACTATCACATAGAATTATTAAAAATGTTTTATCTCTTGCTGACACTAGATGGAAAACTTTAAAAAAACTAAAACATTCTTTGTCAAAATAAGATGTTTAATAAACTAAAATTTATATTCTTTCCTCAAAATATCTAAAATACTCTCAGTGATAAACATATGAAAAGTTTATTAGAAAAGATATTTAAGATATTATAACTGTTTATGATGCCTATGTGTCCCAAATAGGCGTTCATGAAAAATGGTGATACTTCATAGGTTTAAGTATAATTAACCTTATAAATTAATGGCAAAAGTTAAGAAAAAAGAAGAAACTGCATCACAAATACATATCTTGAACATAACATATGCGTATTAATTTTTTCTATTAATTTTCTCTGCAGTTCTATGAGATCCTATCTTTTTGGAGAAGCAAGGAGAGGAAACATTGGAACAGGATGGGAAGTTTAGCCTAGCTATTTCACACTAGCAAAACTATTCACTCTTTGTCTGTGTAATAATATATACTTCATGCATCATGAAGTGCTTAAAGAAGAAATCAGGTGTAGTATATCAACTAGATATCTCAAATCACAATCACTTCCTACAACTACATCATCTACTAGTATAAAGATATAAAAGAATCAAACTATCATATTGTACATGGTATATTAGGTACAGTTTGTGATCGAGCAAATGCTCAGCTGCAGCTACCATGGCTGCATCAGGTGTTGTTGCCAACTTATCTCTCGAGTCTCCTCTTCCAACTCTCTGCACCAAAGAGATCCACCATCTCAAGAGCCGCGGCGGCCGTCGTAGACTTCTTTGCCCATGAACAATATGTAGCTGAGAATATATGTGCAGAGATGATGCTGAGGAGTACTGCTAAGACTGTAGGTGGTGGTGTGTTGGAATCCGATTGTTATGATGATTATTATATAGTTTAATCTCCTCGGGAGACTTAAAGCCAGGAAGACCCCCATGTAAGTGGTAGCAGTGCATGACGCAGTAGCTTTGGATCGCTCAGAGCTCTACTTGGACTTTCGAGTTCGGTCTCCAGGAATATTCTTCTCTACCAGGTGTGATCGATAGACTGATAATGATTGAAATAAGCCGCGTAGAATTGGTCATGGTCATGTGTAATACTACAAAAGAAGGAAAACTAAGTAATTGCCTCGTTTATCTCAGGCGTTGCGTTGGTCAAGAATGGAACCTTCAACGAAAGCCATGCACATCCTTTTTCATAGAATTTGCCCATTATTTGACTAACTTTTATAGTTAGAAACGACCAAATTCCACAATATACCTCTTGCAGTTACCTTAATCACCAAGTTAGCTACCAAATCATAGACTATATAAATCCAGAGGGTGGCTTATAAACTTTCACAACATTCAACACTCAGAGGTTGTACTTGATCTCAGGAGAGGGAGGAAGTAAGCAAGTCATAGCTTGGAGTTGGCTGTTGGCCAAATTAATCAAGTTGATCATGGGAAGTAAGGGCAAAAAGGGCTTCTCGGCGATAGCCTCTTGGTTCTCGTGCTTATGTCTGGTAGATCCGAAGGCCGGCGGTGGTGACAAGGCACGGCCGCCGGCTTCGCCGGAGGCAGCCATGGTTGCTGCTGCTAAGCATTTCTCTTCTTCTCACAAAGTCAAGTTTGGCTAGTCCGTAATATCAAGTACTCTTAGTTGCTCGGTAACAAGTATAATTGTGGAAAATTGGCTTTCAATAGTTTATGTAGAACGATTAAAGTGTACGAGAAGTATATACCAATAAGTTTTCGTATAAAAATAATCGAGAGAAGCTCTTGGTCTATTGTGTGTGAGCGAGTGATTGGGTTAATTGCTGGAGACATATGACTGGGCTGGGCCAAGAAGCCCACACTGTTTGCACAACGTTAGAGATTTTAGGCAAATTTTACACTTAACACCATATATTTTCACATATTTTGTGCATTTTTAACATTCATAAATTAAGCCACCGGTTTGATTAAATATTTACTGAATATATTGCGGGTTAAGTCAAACACTAACACTATTTAAGAATATAGGAATATTTGGATAAATATATTTTAATTTTTTTTATAGTGTAGTTAAGTCGTCTTTTGGTTGAGTTTAGTTGACCATAATACAAGAGAATACATGGGGTAAATTGTATTGAAAAGATTAATTACAGTGTATAAGAAATAGAAATTTGGGATTGGGGATTCAAAACTCCATTGCTGTGCTACTGGAGACAGTCTCCAGTCGCCTGCAAAGAGAAGACGTGGAGGCAAAGTTGCAGGATGGGCACTACTAGCCACTAGGCGAAGGAGAACAGGATAATAACATTGTTATACTTTAAGGAGGCTCCACGTGACTTCTGTACCTTATTGCACGTGATTGGGTGAGCGACGACACGACACGACATGACACGTCTGACCTGACCCCACCCATCGTTATCCGCCACGTAGCCTGAAAACTCCCTCACCCACGCACCACCTATGAACCGAGTTCATACAATCTCCGCTGCATACGATATTACTCGCTAATCGAGTCACGCCAACAACTACTAGAAGATACAGTTCAACTCCAAGGGCTTTCAAAAAAAAAAAAAAAAAAATACAGTTCAACTCTAATCCTAAGACGAACCAATTCTAGTAGAATCGGTAGGTACGGCAATGCGGTTAGTTTGGAAGAACAATTTGGAGTATGTCTTGGCGACTCGGTGACGTTTAATTTAAAGCAATTGTTCAGCGATGAATATGGCTTGAAGCCTAAATTAGACAACTAAAAGTTCGATTGGACCTAAAGTGCCTATGTATCTAGGGAGGGTTGGCTCTTTGTCCGGTCCATATCTACCTTCCATCTCATGAATAATAAAAAAAAATCTAACCCTAAGTAAAATTGCGGAGATAAATATTTAATGATTTTGTGATTTGGCTTAATGGAAGTTGACTTGAAGAATCAGTTCGGCGGCGCGACGGTTGAGAGTAAGTCTTAACGGTGTTTGATTCAGAGTAATTTTTCGACAAAGCATATGACTTGAAACTTAGACTAGTGAGTTTACTATATTAGCTGAAAGACTTAGCTAAATACTAAAAAGGGCTAGTTTTTTGTTTGTTAACTCATCTTATCTTCGAACTCATCAACAATAAAAAAAAAACCCTAAAAATATCAAAGGGAGGAATTTGAGCAGAGATGAGTTAATTTAATGTATCAATGAAATATTTAATAGCTGCGAAAAGTTGTAGCTCATCGCCTAGTTTTCCATGTTCTCATCTTTTCAGTATATAATATACAGATCATATTTTAAAGTATCAACTGTGCCAGATAGAGATATTCTCCAGCTCTAAGTTTGAAATTAAATATCTACTGGATAACTTTCCAAGGACCAACCCTGAGCCAAAAGCTTCAACTAGCAATCCCATATAATTTATAATAACCCTTGGGTTTGTATTATATTAATCGTGTTATCTAGATCTTGTAACTAAATAACGCGACACAGAGGATAAAGTTAGAGAAGAAATTAAGCACTTGGAGCCCACCTACGTACATGTTTAATTACTTGTTATTCTCCGCCAACCATGATATGACCACTTTTGTTTAGTGGAGTCTAATTCTAATATGATCTAATAGTACCTCTTTTTTACATTTTGACCCTTGTAAAGTAAAATAATTAAGTTGAGCATCTGTTTTTGTGGCAGTAGGACCGAATAATATATTGAGAATTACTTGTGGGGAATTGGAATATTTCCAAGTCCCTTTCCAACTTCCATTGGTTTCACCCACCTTGAGCGATCTAAGGAACCATTGCTTGTATTCGTTACTTGTTTCTTTCGTCTCAACATCAATCCTCGTTCACTTGCACAGTTGCTTTGCACTTTTTTGAACCCCCTCCCTAAACTTAGAGAAGAAGACTGACCTCTTGATTCTAAAACTCGGATAAGTATAAGAAAGTGTTCCTGGGGGGGATAGATGGTGTTATTCTACCGGCTTATTCAACGCGAATTTAAAGTGGAAGCCACGTCTAAAAAATGTTAATAGTCGCTAGCTACGATCCCGAGGATAATGGAGAACTCGACCTTCGTTAATCCCGATAACAGAAGTGGATAAACCCTCATAATTAAATCCCGTATCCCGATTAATCTTAACCCATCCACGTTGGCTTTTATCCACTCGCAACCGTACAAGTCCCCACTTGGGTCGCCTTTAACGTAGGCTTTAAGTTAATTCAAATTAACTCATTACCATCTCAAGTCCGGAGAAAATAAAATTATAATCCCGGTGGGCCCGCGACGTAACTAAGATCCCATAATTCCATGGATTCTAGTGGATTTAATTCCCGGAATGACCCCGCCAAGTATGGTTATCTTGGATTAGGTTAATTGTGAGGTATTAAAGACGACAAAAATATCGGTGGACGGATACTGTGAGAAAATTACATTTATGCCTCGTAGAAAAGCGAGGGGTTTGAACGTTAATTAGAGATGGAATGTGGGCAGTTTAGTCAATTTGGGTGGCATGGACGGTAACATCACCGGATACGGGCCAATCAGCTTTATTCTCGTCATCGCCTTTCACGTGCCTCCGTACGTGCCAAATGTCGCAATCGTGGTACCCGATCTCGCATCCACGGTTTAATCGGACGGTGGGACTATGGCCTTCTAGAGACTTCGGATCCGAGGAGCAGGTGAGGGGAACCGGCGATAGGATGGGGGTTAAGATTGGAGACTTGACGGGAAATAAGATTTTTCCAATAAACACCCCGGGTGAGTACTATATTATATGCGGATGCAAGGCATACGGTCAGGCTTAATGGCCGATGGGCCGGACTAAACTCAAATATCCAAGTCTGTACTGGTGAAATGTGGAAAAGTTTGGTCTGATGAATGATTGAGAAAGATTAGGGGTGTTAGTTGTAAGAATCTCCTGCTGAAAGAGAAAGACGGTCCTCTAACTACGGTTAATTTTTTACCGCATCATTGGTTGCTTCAACCTACATAAACAAGGAGGAGTTAAGAGGGCGTTTCGGAGGAAGCGAGTGAGAAAAGTGAAGGAAAGGAGGAAGAAGAGTACGAGTAAGAGCACAAAGGTTCGTACGGATCATCGGTGGATCGTCGCCGTCGATCGTCTGTCGTCGTCGTGCAGCGGGCGGAGAAGGCGGCGGCTTTCTCTCGCTCGAGTTTGGGCTGCTTCCCGATCAGATCTTACCCGCATGTGAGTTCGATCTCGCTCTTAGTTGTTTGTCGTATGAATCGATCGAAGTGCGTCATTTCTTCGCGAAATCTGTAGTTTGTGCTCTACTTAGCTGATTCCGTGGGGATTTTTTAAAGACTTTTTGCATTATTTCGGACATTGACTGGTTTTATGAGTTGAGCATGATCTACCGGTAGGAATTTGAGGGGTTTTGCTTTGATTGGACTGCTACTTGCTCAAAAATAGTAGAAGCGGGTTGCATGCTTCTAGATCTTCGTAATTTGAAGTCTTCTCTTTGGGATACTTTCGTTTTTTATTTTTTCAAACTTCTGCTGTTCTGCAACATGTTACTCGTGAACCTTTTAGTATAATTTCTGTTAATTATATCCTATTATTTTTATAAGAACAATAATTCCTATCTCTGGTTCTCGCTATATTTCACTATAAGTTCGTCGGATATGCCCCTAGAGAATCTTTGTGGTTCATGGTTCTGGTCTGCTAGTTGCACTGGTAAATGTGTTCTTTTTCTTATTTAGGTGGATGATGTTGGCTATTTGTAGTATCATATCACAAGTCAAACCGCTCCTTCTTATTTTTCTTTTTTCTTTTTTAAATTGCACTGATTTATGCTTATTAAGTCTTTATCCTTGTAAGAGCTCTTCTCATCCTTTCTACGGGATCTCTAAAGTACTTTACACGGTTCTAATGTTTTGAAAGCAACGGTTGATTCGGTCCAAAGTTATGAGAAAGAATAAGACCCATTTGATAGTTTTCTCGTTTTCATTTTATGCGAGACCTTTTAATTGCGTTATGTTTAGATGGCCTAATTGTTACTTACAAAATTTTGTAAACTTTAGCTCATACTTATGATCCGTCGCATTCTGTTTTGCAGGGTTTTATTCTTCTCGATCCTATACAGTGTGACATGATGGCTTCCCTGATTTAGGGGGAGGCCTTTCCATCTTCAACTGTCTCCCTGTCGTTAAGAGCTGCTCTCTGTTGCTTCTAGTGCGAGTTTGATGGTTGATGTGTTCAATGTTCACTTGATCACTTGATGATTGATTGCACAACTCGCATTCCCCTCTCTTTTTCCGCATCAATTCTGGTGTTTGGTGTGCGCCTGGGAAAGAAGAAGAGGAAAAAAAGGACTGCCTTCTGCCGCTGACCTTCACTTTACTTACCTCACATCCTCTGCATTGTTCCATGTCTCCTAACTTGGATAGCCCTGTTCAGACACAGATGGCAGTTGGAGTCCTGAATCACACCTTCAGCAGTGAATACGGGGGAAAAAGTAAAAGCGAGGGAAGACCTGCTTGGTGGAAACGCGTTTTTGTCCAAACTGACACTGGCTGCGTCTTAGGCATCGAATTGGATCGTGGAGACAATGCCCACACTGTGAAAAGGAAGTTGCAGCTAGCCCTCCATGTGCCCACTGAGGAGAGCTCGCTGACTTTTGGTGACCGTGTTCTGAAGAATGATCTTAGTGACATTCGGAATGACTCCCCATTGCTTCTCACCCGGAATTTCATGCATAGGAGTTCATCCACCCCATGCCTCTCCCCTACCGGAAAGGATCTCCAGCAAAGAGATCGGAGTGGACCTATAGAAATCTTAGGGTGCTCAAGCCGTTGCTCTCGGATGAAGCAGCTTATTAAGGATGTCGTCAAGGCAATTAGAAATGGTGTTGACCCCATACCTGTTCACAGTGGGCTTGGTGGTGCATACTATTTCAGGAACTACAGTGGTGAGAGTGTTGCTATTGTCAAGCCGACTGATGAGGAGCCATTTGCACCCAACAATCCAAAAGGTTTTATTGGTAAAACCCTTGGACAGCCAGGCCTCAAAAGATCAGTGCGGGTTGGTGAAACAGGGTTTCGTGAGGTGGCTGCCTACCTTCTAGACTATGATCACTTTGCTAAAGTTCCTCCGACAGTCCTGGTCAAGATTTCTCATTCAGTATTTAATGTGAATGAAGGTGTTGAATGTACCAACAATAAAACTTATGACAGGAGGCCGCAAGTTGTTAGCAAGATTGCATCATTCCAGCAATTTATTCCTCATGATTTTGATGCCAGTGACCATGGAACATCAAACTTTCCTGTTTCTGCTGTACACAGGATTGGGATACTCGATGTTAGAATCTTCAACACTGACAGACATGCTGGTAACCTTCTGGTCCGCAGGCTTGATGATGGATCTGGTAGGTTTGGGGCTCAGACAGAATTGATCCCTATTGATCATGGTCTCTGCCTACCAGAGAGCTTGGAGGATCCTTATTTTGAGTGGATCCATTGGCCCCAGGCATCTATCCCTTTCTCTGATGATGAGCTCGAGTATATAGCTAATCTAGATCCGGTAAAAGACTCTGAAATGCTTCGAACGGAGCTGCCCATGATCCGTGAAGCATGTCTTAGGGTCTTGGTCCTCTCAACAATCTTTCTGAAGGAAGCGGCAGCATTTGGTCTTTGCCTAGCAGAGATAGGTGAGATGATGAGCAGAGAGTTTACTGGTATGGAAGAAGAGCCAAGTGAGCTGGAGGTAGTTTGCATTGAGGCAAGGAGATTGATGGCAGAAAGAGAGATATTTCCTGTAGCAGCTGAGTCAGCAGAAGAAGATGATTTCCTATTTCCTATTGATTGTGAAGATGATATGCTGCCGCCGAAAGCAATACCATTCTACAATTTTGGTTTTAAGGGGGGGAGTTCCAGAAATCCACTGTCAAAATTGGAGGAGTGTTTAGAGGAGGAGGAAGATGATGCCAATGAAGATTGCGGTGTGGAAGGGCTTTCTTGCTTCAGGCCTGTTAATGAACTGCTTCCTAATGTTTTGAAGCTGTCCACGTCACTGAAGGGCATCGGTCTTGTGGAGAAATCTCAGCGCCATGTTCCAAAGTCTAAAGGTACTACTAAAACTACCAACAGTGGCAGTGGCGGTGGGCTTCCAGGAGGGAGCAGCAGGAGTGCAAACGAGCAGCTACCTGCAAGTGCAAGTTTTGTGAAGCTGGCAGACATGGGGGATGAGGAATGGGGAGCATTCCTTGATAAGTTCCAGGAATTGCTGCCCGGCGCATTTCGCGGCCGGAAGTGTGGGCCCGCTGGCCAGAGGCAGAGGCAGAGGCTAGGCACTTCTTGCCAGTTTTGAGTAGGAGTATGATCCAAGAGAGTAGCGAGGATGGTTGCGTCTGCTCATTAGCTGTTTGTTGCTTGCTGTGCCCTTTCTGGTAGATATAAAGAATGAAGATGGGAGTTAAAAAGAATAAAACCATCACTCACTGGGGCTTGCAAGACGGTGACTGGTGTCAAGGGAATGTGTTGGATCTGCATGTCGAGATGATGGTGCTTTTGTATATATGTCTTTCTAGTTAGATGTCAGTTACTTGAGGGAGGTGAGTGTGAGAACCTGCCTGTTTTCTTCTCATTATATGCCTTCGGACTACTTGTCACAATAAATTTTTTTAGAGTTTTTATGTACATCTGCTTATATTTGTACTGTCCATTTCGGTTGTTGATCAAGCAAATGCGCTGAATCTGCAATAGTATCTCTCACCAGGGAACTATAATTTTGGCAATATTAATTTATTCTCAAAAGTACGCTTTAGGGTTTATATCAGAAAATAATAGAGAATTTTGTTGTTGAATGCTGTAAGTGGAGTGCATCATACTTGTAATCCATTGCCTACTACCCGTCTATACTTGTAATCATAATACATACTGACATGAATTGGTGCTTTATTTACTTCTACCTACTGTATTTTCCCTGAAACTATCGTCATTTTTCATCATACTTTTTTCACCTTTTGCCTTTCTAATTTTTAGTTGCAAGACAATGGCATTATGTTTCCAATCTTGTTTCTTCTTCAATTCTATGTAATAATATGTAGTCAAATAGAGAATGACAGACAGATATCTTGCTTGACTGAGAAACCGATAGCCGCATGCAAGGACTTTTGGAAGACAACTTGTCGTCAAGTGAGCACTTTTCTGAACATTATTACCCCCAAACTGGGGGCTTTACTTTGAAAGTTTTGAGGACATTCTGTGCACCATCTCTTTGTTGCTGTGGGCTGGAGTTGGAGCTTTCAGAGTATGCACAATGCCCCACTGATATAATTTGCTCTGCTCCCTTATCCACGATCGAGATGGGGGGGTTGGTGACAAGTCTGCTTCAGATTAAACAACTTTACTTCCAAGATAGATGTCTGTGGAGTGTAGTTGTTGTAATGTGCTTCTCTCCTCACCTAATCGCCCATTGATTGGTCATGGTGGTCCACCAGCATGGGCTATCCTTGGCCTGTTCATCTTTAATTTTACTTTATTTGTGCATTAGATCAATCAATATCTAGGGTGGAATACGGGTCCGATGCATCCGATAGTTCAAAAATTTTCTTTTCTTTCAATCTTGATATCCGATTTTTATTCGGGAATATAAGAGAGTTGAGCAGGTAGAGATATGGGGTCTGTGAATTGTATCGAGATTAATATTTATTATACATCTATTTAGTTTAAAATATTATGAAAATAGTGATATAAGAAACTATTGAGAGTTGAGACTGACAGTAAATTTAAATAAGAAATCAAATTGGATGGCAGTAAACAGATTGGTTCATTCCTCCGTTCATTTCAGTCAAATGAAGAAGAATGATGCCAAAGTTGGGGGACATCTCGTACTTCACTTTTGAGTGCGGCCAATATCAATATATGACCATTTTGCCAAATAAGCCCAAGTAGGCAAGTTCCCATGTAACGCTTCATGAAGACGGATACGACAAAAAGCCCAATCTAATAGTTCACAATAGGCCGTTATTTGTTTAATATGTTAAGCGATAAAGCCCAACCCAACGATTGGTTTGCCAAGTAAAGTTAATAAATTAAGGAGGGCGGGGGGAGAAGAAGATAAAGAATCCCATTTCCCAAGTCCCAAGTCCCAAGTCCCAAGTCTATCAGTCAACCAACCAAGTCTTCTGTTGGAATTTTTTCTTCAAGGATAATATATCTTCTCCTCTTCTCTTCCTCATCTCTCCTCTAATGGAACCGACATCGAACACTATGAGCGCACCACCCACCACTTTCTCTTCGTCTTCGTCTTCGTCTTCGTCTTCATCTTCTCCGCCTCACATACTCGTCATCCCCCTCCCGGCCCAAGGCCACCTCCTCCCACTCCTCGACTTCGCCCACCTCCTCTCCCTCCGCCATGGCTTCTCCATCACCGTCCTCACCACCCCTCTAAACCTTCCCCTCCTCCGCCCTTTCCTCTCCTCCACCCCTTCCGCCTCTCCCCTAGTCCTCCCCTTCCCGGACTCCCACCCCTCCCTCCCCTCACACGCTCAGCACGTGCGCCGCCTCCCTCATCACTCCTCCATCGCCGCCCTAATCCGCGCACTCTCCTTCCTCCAACCCCAGATCCTCACCTGGGCCCGATCCGGATCCAACCCGAAACCCGTTTCGCTGGTCTTGTCGGATTTCTTCCTCGGCTGGACCCACCGCCTCGCCGCCGAGCTGGGCGTCCGGCACGTCGTGTTCTACTCCTCCGGCGCCTTCACCATCGCGGCCTTCGACTACATCTGGGACAACATGCCGCCCGAGTCGACCGATCCGATCACCCTCTCCTCCTTACACTCCTCCCCTTCCTTCCCTTATGCTCACCTCCCTTCTATCTTCCGGCGGTACGTCGCCCGAGATCCGGACTGGGAGTTCACGAGGGAGTCGTTCCTCGCTAACAGGGAGAGCTGGGGCGCCGCGATCAATACGTTCGACGCGTTTGAAGGCGAATTCCTCGCCCATCTCAGGGAATCCTACGGCCATGATCGCGTCTGGGCCGTCGGCCCGCTCCTGAGGGCCTCCGAATCGCCGGAGGTTGACGGCGCCGCCGCCCCCGCGTGGCTGAGCACGTGCCCCCCGCGGTCGGTCGCGTACGTCTGCTTCGGGAGCCAGTACACGATTCCCGAGGCGCAGGTTCGTGCTATCGCCGCGGCGCTCGAGCTCGGCGGCGTCCGCTTCGTCTGGGTCATGAATGAGCCGGTGGTGACGTTACCCGACGGGTTCGAGGAGCGGACGAAGGGGAGGGGACTGGTGATACGGGGGTGGGCACCGCAGGTGGCGATTCTGAGTCACGACTCGGTTGGATCGTTCATGACCCATTGCGGGTGGAACTCGGTGTTGGAGGCGGTGGCGAGCGGCACGGCGATGCTCGCGTGGCCGATGCAGGCGGACCAGTTCCTGACGGCGAGGCTGCTCGTGGAGGAGCTGGGGGTGGCGGTGAGGGTGGCCGAGGGGGCCGGGTCGGTGCCGGACCATGGCGAATTGGGACGAGTCCTCGCCGAGTCGGTGGCGGAGGGGAAGTGGGATGAGTTGAGGAGGAGGGCAGAAAAGATGAAGAGGAGGGCGAAGGAGGCAGTGGAGGAAGGTGGGAGCTCGTTTAAGGATTTCGAGGAGCTGGCGAGGACGATATCGGAGTTTACTGTTTGATAAAAAGGTGAGCTCCTCGTCTGCACCGTTGGCAACTAAACATTTGCCATAAAATTAAAAGATCCTACCGTTGATGAATTTAAAGATATAAAATAAAGCTATTAAGTTATGGGTTTAATTTCCCATATGGTAAGGGTTGTTATTTCTATTGTTTTGGGAGTTGTAGGCCTACTAATCGATCTGAAAGAGGAAAACTTGTGATTAGTGGTAATCAGTTCGCAAAATCCTTTCGCTGGTTGAACTATCTAGTCTGCTGATTTTTAATAAATCAATTGCATTTCTGGTCTAATAATAAAACCGAACTAGCTTAATAATTGATTCAATTGATTGGATTATTATGAGCATCAAGCTGTCAAAGATAGAATTAGAGGTATAAGCTCAGCTCGAAATTAATTTTAAGCTCTCTAAAGATGTTTAAACTTAGCTTAGCTCCACTCGGCTTGAGCTCAAGCCGAGTCATATTGAGTTCAGACGAAGCTTGAGCTTTGATTAGACGAGGGAACTGCTGTTTGCACAGAGGAGGGAACTGCTGTTAATTTATATATAATATATATTATTATATATATATAATTAATAAATATTATATTTATATTGACGAGTCCAAGCGAGGTGGCTCTAACTTAGGTACAACTCGAAATTTAAATTGACATTTAAGAAAAGCCTCGAGCACTGCTTAACTCAAACCAAAATGAGCCAAACACAAGGGGTGCATCTGAAAGTCCTCGGGGAGACAGATAGACATGGGGTATGAAGTTGAAGTGTAAAACGATGCAGGCACGGTTGGAAGGCAGACAGAGTATGAAGTGTAAAAGGAAGCACGGTGACAAAATTGACTCTCCTTTTTTGTGCAAATAAATACGAACAACAAATTTATAATAAACCTAATCAGAGCTTGCTCGATGAGAATGTTTCTCTGACAATACAGAATTAACAACCTCTTGTATAAAGGAATAGAAGCATTTTCTGCAAGAACTAGGCATCAAGTTAGATCTACTGAGCATCTGAATCTCTTCACTGTGCTTGCAAATGGAATTTGAGAAGGGGCGAACAATCGATCTTGAATGTTCCAAACCGCATGCAGCCAATACAGTGTGAGTCGCAATCCTAGCAACTTCCTTGAATCTGTCAGCACCTGTATCAGAGGACACCTCAATAAATTTTGCAAATATAGTAGATGTTTTTGAGAGATGAAATTTATATTTCATGATAAATCATGTCCGCATGGTGCCAATGTCAAAAACCTAAACTAGTTGCCATACATAATGGTCAGGATTCTTCAGAATAACTTATCAGAAGAACAAATGTATACCATTCTAATTCTATTATCATAGAGAGAGCAATTGGATTTGATCCCAATTGGGCTGACAACAGCTTGGACCGAAATGGAATTTCAGGTTCGAGCTGAGCCTGCATGATGATTTTCGTACTGAAATATGGCCCAGTACTTAAAACTTAAATCTCGAATAAGCCTAGAAAGAATCACAAAATAGGTGATACGATTTTGTTGTATATCTGATGACATTGCTACTCCGGATAACAAAATAGCACGAGTCAAGAAATTGTAAGAAATAGAGACAAGAAACACACCTAACTTTCGATCTCTATTAAGTAACTTCAAGTTGAGCTTAACCAAGGACTGAACCTCACTCTTAGCACCTTCCTTTGCAGTGTTTGTTTTTACTGATCTTTCATCAGCATCTGTGATATTACTCACACGCTGATCTTTGCCAAGCAAATCCACTTTCACTTTATCTGAGGGTTCAACTCTACCCGTGGCATTGTTGTTGGCCATGCAACTTAGTGTAGTTGATTTTTCTTCAATAATTGTATCTTTATTCTCTTTCATGATGTAGGGCTCTGACACCTGAGAGGAGAATTCAGTAGGTTCTCTAAATGATGAGGTCGAGGCACTAGACACTGAAGGAGGCATGGAGACGTGGTTTCTTGGCTCTTCCTTATTATTATACAAAGTTGACTGTAGGGTTTCTACCTGCTGAGGATCTGGCATACTCATTCCTACGCATATGATGTCTTGCTTTGACAATTTATCCTGCTTAACAGATGCTTTCTCAATACGGATTGCTCCCTGATTGTTCTTCTGCCCTCTAACAAGATGTGGCACTATTTTTGCTACCTGCCCATCCATTTTCCGTTTAGTGCCATATTGGGGTTCACCGTGATGAACTACTTTGAGAGAGAATTTTTTGTTCTCTTCTCCACCCGTCTTAACAGCCACATTATGTGCAGGACCCCTGTGAGTTTTCTCCGTTGACTTTGCAGTTTCCATCATTTTCCATGCTTTATTGACATCTTGAGAGCCCCCACTGTTGGATATCTTTCTTGAAGCACTAGAACTTAAAATTTGCTCACTGTTGACAAGTAAAGAGGGATCAAGCTCTCTTGTTGCATGAGAAGTAGTTCTGCCAGTGCTATCATTTCTTTCTCTTTCACTGGCCGAGGAAGCACTATCAGATAAACTGGATGAAAAACCTAATGTACCAGCACGTATAGCCGTCCAATTCTCACGCAGAACTTGTACACGGTCACACAAATTGCATAAATTGCGCAAAGTTCTTGCTCCTTGAGTTCTTCTATATGCTTGCAAAAATGACCGTGACTCCTCTCCCCTGGATGTTGATATCTCAGCAGGTCTTTCTCTTTCAAGAATTTGGGTAGCAGAAAATCTGTGCGACGAACTAAGAGTGGTTTCCTCAGCAACGATATCAAATATAGAAACAGGCACCTCAGATACTTGTATTGAAGTGCTGCCAGCCACAGGTGCCTCAGATACTCGAAATGTACTGGTACTTTTGTTAGGATCTTGGTTGCAAGTATCTTCATCATTTTGATTATTTGAATGTTCATATCTACAAGCAGCACAATCGGGGCAGTACCAGTCTCCAAAAGGTACAGTAACTCCCAGACCAACACAGTATGTGTGAGCAGCTGAGTCGCATAAATCACAAAGTAGCAGAAGCTCTTCATCTTTTGAAACATGGCAGACACTGCAGTTCGTGTTCACATAAGGGTCAGAATTCCGAGTGCTTTCATTGCCGAGTGGATGATGAACCTGTTACATTACCCAAATATAATGTTAAGCAGGATTAGAGTAACAGGCAAGGCAAAGATCAAGACTTTTCTATCTACTATTCCAATGGATGTGCATAGATATGATTATATGGATTTCAATTAAGGAGTTCACTTTACGGGGGGAGATGAATTAATTGCAATAACATATCTTGTAAACGGTTGTGCTGTTGTCTTTATTACGCATTACATTAAAGAAATTTTTAGCATTAGCATCACTCCACAACGAGGTAAAGCATCAATCTTAAAGGCGCCTATTCACAATTTGAAGCGGATTCGTGTAAAAAGCAAAACATCGGATCAACCCTAACCCTAGAATTGGATCACGGAGGCGCATCACCTGATCGCGGACGGGGACCTCGACGACGCGCTCAGAGGGGAAGATTCCGATGGCCGGAGGACGTCGGATGGTCCGGAAGCGGCGCTTGCAGAAGGGGCAGCGGGACTCGACCTTGGCCCACTCCATGATGCAGACGAAGCAGAAGAAGTGGTCGCAGCTGTCGATTTCGCCGCGGACCAGACGGCCACTTCCGACGCCGGAGAGGCAAATGCCGCAGCTTTTATCAATGTCAAGGTCGAAGTCGATGTGGCCGGTGGCGGCGGCGGGCGGCGTCCACTCCACTATCTTCTCCTTCCCTTTGGCGGTGGAAGATGGAGAAGAAGCTAGCGTTTTGGGGCGCTTCGCCGGAGAGAGGCGGAGATCGGAAGCGGAGTCCCCGCCCATCGCTCTCTATCTTCTCTCTCCTATCCGTCGGAGAAGATGATCAATTTGGGCCGCAATTCGAAGCCAACGTTGACATAGATAAGCGATCAAGCGGAGACGATTGATGGGGCCTGACGGATTACGATCCTATCCGGTGATATATATGTGATTCGACTTTTCTCCTGCCCAAATTTGTTGTGCTTCAACCAACGCAATAATTTTAGGTGAAAAATGATACAAAAGGAGACGATCGAAGCGGGGGAAGTTAACATATAATTAACCCAAATATTTAAAGATATTTCTAAATAATACCTTCAATTATATTTGTGTTAATTATATTTACGCCATTACACATATTTTAAGTTTAAATGTTTATTTTCCAAAGAAATATAAATTTCCATAGCTACCATCGAAAGTTAAATCAAAGCGTTTTTTGGTGCATTAAAAGTAAAATATAAATAATAAAGTTACATAAACATAAAAATATAATAAAAATTAATTATAATTTAATCTCTTATATTTTAATCGAGTATCACTTTAACTCTTTATATCTAAATATAAAAAAATTCCAGTCTGTTTAGATATCCGACAATAGTAGAATCTAAGTTCTCTTAACCCCAAAAAGTCACCACTGCAACCAAAAGCATGCCTCCTTCGCATAGGGGGGGGGGGGGGGGATATATTGGTGTGAGCCTCCTTCATAACAAATAAACATCTTGCATAAATAGGTTGGTAGGCACTTTAAGAGTGAAGCCACACTTCCAGTTACTTTCCTCCCCATAGCAGGGGTATTAACTGCTCCACAAGAAAGGATATCTAAACTACTGAAGAGGACGAGAAGCTGCCAAACTGCACAGCATAGTAAAAAGGTAAAACGACTGTAACGTGTAACTACCCATCTCTCATGCTTTGATGATCACAACTAGTTTATAACAACACTAGCACACCACCTTCTCCTCAACCACAGTGATACTACTGAATACTGAAGCAGCTGTGTGTTTAGAATGGAGTATTTGTTGTTAGTCCTCACTGCTTCAGTGCTCTTCTGTGTATCAGAAGGTGCCAGGTCTCCGGCCATGTTCATATTTGGCGACTCGTTGAGTGATAATGGAAATAACAACTATATACCTTCGATAGCTCGAGCGAACTATCTTCCTTACGGTATCGATTTCGGTATGCCCACCGGTCGGTTTTGCAATGGCATGACAGTCATGGACTATGCAGGTAATTGACCTTCTTATGTTACTCTATGTTCTTGTGTAGATATGTGACTTGATCCTTCAATGCAGCCAAGTATTTAGGCTTGCAGTATCCGCCACCGTATTTGAGTCTGTCGTCGAAGACCGCAGAGATCTTGCGGGGCGTAAACTATGCCTCAGCAGCTGCAGGAATCCTTGATGAAACCGGCCAGAATTATGTAATTTCTATTTCTTTTTACCTGCTTCTTTTATATACTTACTGCAGGCTACTGTCTCATTTCTAATGTCTACCATGCTGCAGCTCACAAATTTAATGAATGATTGCTCTTGATGTTTAATGCTAGTGTTTTCTTAAGAAAATAAAATAACTGGACAGGGAATTAGGATTGCGTTTAGTGGGCAAATAGCATTGTTTGCCAAGACACTGAGGCTACAGTTACCAGAACTGATACCAAATTCAGATCAACTGTATCAGTATATTGCAAACTCTCTGTTTGTAATCAACATTGGGAGCAATGACTACATCAACAACTATCTCCTTCCCAAGCTGTACACCAGCAGCCTGACTTACTCAGGCGATGAGTTTGCCGAACTACTCGTCCACAAATTTGGTGAACAAATAGAGGTAATTGCAATAAATCCTCTTGTACTCGATTTCTAGCTTAATTATGTTCAGATTACATCTGCTTTTGATCTTTCATTGGGTAATGAACTCATGGTCTTATGGACTAACATACTCCATTTTTTCTTGTTACAGAGTTTGTACAGACTTGGAGCCAGGAAGATGATATTGATAGGAATTGGGCCTCTGGGATGCATACCGAGTCAGCTGTCCATGAACAACAGCACCGGCGGATGCATTGATCATATCAATGAATTGGTCGTGGCTTTCAACCGACGCCTTGTGCCGCTCATGACTAGACTCAATTCCTCTCTCCCAGGCTCGTTCTTCGTCTACGATAACATCTACGACACTTTCCTTGACATCTTCTATAATCCTTCTAAATACGGTTTGTATCTACATGAACAGTGCAAGTAGCTTGATTTTGGCAGCTTCTTTTAGTCTAAGTTAATGAGACATAAATTCACCATTTTCTATTAAGAGCATTTCACTTTCAGCTCTGATACTATGATGCCAGTAAAGGTTTTTATTTCACATACTACTATCCAACACTTTCAGACATCTTCTGTAAAGGGGACAATGAACAAGTTAATCAAAATAACAGATAACAAGAGATGGCTATTTGCAAAAATACTTGAAAAGAAGACAGCATTAAGGAGAACTCTACAACTTTCTAACCTTTTGTTCATCTCCATTTTTCTTCATAATTTCTCAGAGTTCTCTCTCTGGTGCTTGGATTTGTTTCCCAGGGTTTAAAGTCAGTAATCAAGCTTGCTGCGGGAGTGGAAATTATGGAGGAACACTGACCTGCCTCCCCTTGCAAACACCTTGTGCTACCAGAGACCAATATGTCTTCTGGGATTCCTTTCATCCAACCCAAGCTTCCAATGCCATTATAGCTGAAAGGAGCTTTGGTGCTGCTGCAACTGACTGCTATCCAATCAGTGCTGCGCAGCTCGCAGAGTTGTAGAAAGACATCGCAAGATTACAATTCTCATGAGTGCTGAATTACTTGTTAGTATGGTACCAGTTGTTGGAGTATGATCACGGACAGAATAGGCATTCCAGTCTAGTGACAGTGAACAGGATTCGAGTCAGTATGGCTTTGTTCGGTTGAAAGAAAATTCAGTTGTGGTTACAGTATCATATGAAATGAACTTTTATAGTGTATTTATAAGTAAAAGAACAAATCTACTATGTAGGAAGTGCTCTTCTGCAGTGTAAATATCAGCAACTTTAATATTACTCCTCTTTAGCTTTCTCAAAAGGTGTTGCCATGGATGCCGGCCACATAGGAGACATTTTACTCCAACTAGTGATCAGTTTGGTATCGACCTGCATCTTATGTTCCGGGATTAAAGCGCCAAACATGCGCATTTGATTGATCTCATACTTTTTTCTCAAGGCAGTGCCGGTTCCAATGCCGGACCAATCTTGCAATGCCAGCCTTAAAAGGTTTCCACTGTTAGGAGAAAGCCTTTGGGTAATCATTTGGAGAGGCAGAAGGGCCAAACTAATGATAAGCACTGGCTAAGGCATGCACACTGACTGGGTGAGTCAACACCAATGTCCAGCACTCAAATGCAGTAATAAAAGCCTTCTCCTTCAAAAGTTGGAACATAAGCTTAGCTTTTCACATGCCATAGAATAGAAAGATGGTGTATTATTAGACTGTTGAATAAATTAAAAACAAATGTTGCAAAGTTGCATTGGGCTAATTACATCATCTGTATAGTTTGCAGATTGACAAAAAATATTAAAAAAAATCTTGAGTTATTCTTGTCCTGAAGGAATAAGGTAGGTACTTTACCTGTTGTTTTCTAGCTGTCTATGAGTACAAAACTGAGACATTGGAGAATCCAATAAAAGCCTCAGCCAGCTGCTCCTCTGCTTCCCTGATGCCCTCACTAATATCCAATCCAATTGGCATAAAATGCTTTATTTATTTGGTTGATATTTATAAAGATGAAACTAGATAAAACTAAATGAGAACAACCAAAAGTGATTATTGCTGCTGTAGTATTTAATGTTGAGGATAAATAAAATTTAATATTAATTAGTTTCTTCAGTTGGCCTGACAATTTCCATCCGAGAACACGTGACATTGAAATCCAATCACGTGATATTGTTTCCGTTCTCGTCCCGGAAACTACTCGCCTCTCTGGATGCTAATCTCGTTGTTAATTATTTCGCTTTCCTTTTTTAGATTTCTATCGACTTAAAGAGAATCAAATTAATCATGTCTATATTTCTCCCTCCTCCCTCCTCTCCCCTCTCCCAGACTTCCCACTTCTCTCTCTCCCTCTCTCTCTCTCGACCGTCTCCTTGTCCATCTTTCAAATCAAAATCCCTAACCCGAGGATCCAAGAACCCTCACCGGCTCACGCCATGCCGCTTGCGATCTCATCGCCGGCGAGGTCGGCGTAGAGGTGGAACGGATCCGATCGGAGATGGGTGGGGTGACGTCGACGATGGCGGCGAAGTTCGCCTTCTTCCCGCCGGACCCGCCGTCGTACGGCGTGATCGCTGACGAGGCGGCGGAGGGGGGGCTGGTGATGACGGAAGTGCCGAGGAAGGAGGGGGTGGAGGTCAGGAAACTGCGAACTAAGAAGGGGACCGAGATCGTCGCCATGTACGTGAGGAGACCAGCGGCGAAGCTTACCTTGCTCTATTCCCACGGAAATGCGGCGGACCTCGGGCAGATGTATGAGCTGTTTGTCGAGCTCAGCAGGCACCTGGGCGTCAACTTGATGGGGTAAGCGGAGCTCCTCTCGGTAAAAGTTTGCATTTTGATGTAGAAAACGAATGTTTGGATTCTCGTGGAGTGGATCAATGGGTTCTCTTTCTAGCTTCAAATTTGTACTCCCTTTGACCATTATGCACTTTAGATTGGTTTAGATGTTCTCTTTTTGGTCGTTCAATGGAGGCAATGTAATCTATTTCATTTTTAATGGTTTCTTGGTTCATTTTTATTTTCAGTGACACCTATGGATTATTTCCATTTATTTTTTTTTATCTCTACTGAGATTTTTGTATACGCTGCTTGTTTCAGACTTTTCTTTTAAATACTGTGGACAAGAGAAGACTACGTTATCTTAGGTAGAAATACTCAATTAGGCCTTGTTGGATTTGAATAATTTTTATATAATTTTCTATACTTTTTTCAAAAGTTTCAAAGTCGTTAGCCATGTAAATTTTGTATTGGATGTTCTAGTATCGTAATTGGGTTTGACAACGGATTAGATGCTAAAATTCATAATACTCACTACCTGTGGTACTGATACCCAATAGCTTGCTTTAGAAAGTGATGGCAATCAATTCTGTCAGTATACTGCTATGTTAACATTGAAGTTTTGTGCAATAATCAGAATATGATTAATTGATCTTTGAATTGTGTTCCACAAGACTTTTCCAGTTTTCTTTTGTTTAACTGAAAATAAACTTTTATTTTTTTGCAGGTATGACTATTCTGGTTATGGACAATCATCTGGAAAGGTTGATAATGCAGATTCTAGCATTTTCTATGTGATTTCTTTCTTTTATCCTGAAGACATTAGTTTTTGCTTATTTTGTTTGCAGGCAAGTGAGCATAATACTTATGCAGATATAGACGCTGCGTATAGATGCCTCGTGGAGACCTATGGAGCCCATGAAAAAGATATTATTCTATATGGACAATCTGTTGGTAGTGGTCCTACTTTGGATTTGGCTACTCAGATGCCTCGTCTTCGAGCTGTTATTCTACATAGCCCTATATTATCTGGGTTACGTGTAATGTATCCAGTGAAGCATAGCTACTGGTTTGACATATATAAGGTTCCAGCTTCATTCTTCAATATATAGAGCTTTTTGGTCTTGCTTGATAATTCCTTAATTGCAAGCTTGTTCTTTTTGCAGAACATTGATAAAATTCCACTTGTCAAATGCCCTGTGTTGGTGATTCATGTAAGAAATTAAGAGCAGTACTTCCCTTGGTTCTACTTGAGAGTTAGTTGACTTAGTTCCACTAATGCCTCATATGGTGCTCTATACTTATTAAGTAGCATCCTAGTGTCAATTGTTTGCCCTGCATACATGTGATCCTGCTCAATTGCCAAAGCTTGTAAATCCATGATATCATTCTTTCTATTTTCTCCCCAGTGAACTGACTTGAATTGTTAAAGTTCTACCTGTGAATTGTTTCTTATTATGTATTGTTTATCAAATTCTGTACTTGGTAAATAGACACACTTTAGCTGATGTTTCCTTTCCAAAAGCATATATACATTGATTTTTCTTTCTTTTGTCACCCAAAGAAAAATATATTGTTTGATATGTCACAGAAATGGCATTTGCTAGTAAGTATTTGAATACTGTTCTTTTGTCACAAAATGTTTCATGTTTTCTCCACCAGTAAATGACAGCTCCATAAGAATGAATGTGCTCCTTTATTTACAAACTCTGCTCTAGGTCATTCCGTTTGGTTCAAGTTCGATACTCAATTTGTTTCCTAGAATCTCCTTCTTTCATTAGGATTTGAAGTGCATGTTCTATTCGCAGGGAACAGATGATGATGTCGTTGATTGTGCTCATGGAAAGCAGCTCTGGCAGCTATGCCAACAAAAGTATGAGCCTCTTTGGATCGAGGGAGGGAACCATTGCAATTTGGAGCTCTACCCAGAGTATATAAAACATCTGAAAAAGTTTGTATCATCCATAGAGAACTGCCCTGCCATAGAGAATGAAATTAGTGAGAGCTCAGATTTCTTGGAGGCTCCCCGAACAAGCTCCGACCAATCAGAGATTCCAGCGAGAAGCACAAACCAGAAGGAGAAATCTAGGCCAAGCACTGATCGTGGAGAAAAACCTAGGCGTAGCACAGAGCGCAGAGAAAAGCCAAGATCCAGCACTGACAGGAAAGAGAAATCAAGAAAAAGTATCGATCGTTCTGACAAGGCGAAAGATACTACTGAACAACCAGAAAAACCAAGGAAAAGCATTGACCGGTCGGATTAATCTTTAAAGGCTGTCTAAGATTGAGTTTGTTTATTTTCTTTCTTTTCTCTCATGTCTATACATAGTTTGCTGTACCTGTAGTTTTTAGTTCATCTGGTTCTTGACTGTTGTTATGAAATAATGGCAGCTTTGGGGAGATGATCAGATCTGTGGGATTATGCAATATCGACTGTTTCAAAGACTCTCCTTCAAGAACCTGAGGATTACAGAGGTCAGTTTTTGATTTTTGACTGTATTTCTTTTTCTCTTCTATTTATATTATGGTTGGTTGGTTTGCCATGGTGATGAGAAATTAACATTTTGTGTCATGAAATAATCAAATTAATACAAGAAGCTTTCGGTAGTCTGATTATCAAAGGGACGTGCTATTTTACCTCTTTTTTTCTTTTTTCCTTTTACATCTTTTTCTTTTATTGCCTCTTTGTATCTGACTAAATTATGATGTCCGGTGAAGGAATATACGAGTACTCTTATTCTGTAAACCTATTTACTGTGACTGCAACAAAGTTTGGCTTCAATCCTAGCCAATGAGGTCAGATAGCAGCAGCAAATGCCATTGCGCTTTTAGTCTGCTGTTATTTTAGTAAAACATCATTTGTTTTTTTGTACATAAAGCACTTGTAATGAGTCCATTATTGAGAAAATTAAGCATGGATGGAGAAAGGAGGGAGTAGGAAAAAATGAGAGAAGTTTCACCACTTGCATGTACTTATTTTGCTCCCTGCTGCTGTGTTATATTGAAGGATCTGCGAGGAATTGCTGTACCCTGTCAGTAATTTGATTCTTCTCTTATGGAAGGAGCTGTTTTATTTAACCATTACAATGAAATAAGAGGAGAAATATCTGCTCATATTTATTTGTAATTGTACCTTGTTTACATATCACATGAGTAGACTAAGATGGCTGCTTTCCTATGCCATTCACTTCTAGCAATTCTTTTGCATCATTCTATTTATTAAGATTGGCAAATTTCAAAGATGATAATTGCTGTATATTTGTACCTGGTGCTGTTGTGAAGACTGAAGAGTATTTTAAATCTAACTTCTTGATGTTGCTCTTATCTTTGGGGCATGCCACAAAGATCAACAATGGTGCAGTTTCTTGTTTTATTTTTAAGCATAAAGATCAGCAATTGTAGTTAAAAGTCATATTTTAATTTGTAGAATTCTCCTTTCATAACCCTTCCTAAATGTTTGGTTCATTTTCCTTGCAAGTTGTGAACACCAGCTGCAAATATCTTTAGTATTTAGAGGACATGAGCAGCCTTCTAAGCATTAACCTATTAAATATTGATAGAATGCATAACCAAGACCTTTGGAAATTTTTAGTTAAAAAGAAACCGATGATAATTTCATGGGTATTAACAAGGCTATTTATACTTAAAGTACTTAGATTTTAGTAACAATAAGAATGATATGTGTATGTTTTCTATGCGTATAGAATTTATGTAAGAGATGTATACTAATATTTTTTTATCATATGTAAATACCCCGTAGTAAGAGCTGACGTGGTCGAATCTCCACCCTACAAGCCTACAACAGCATTCCTGGTAACGAAAATATCAAAACCTCGCAATGCGGTTTCTCTTCTCAGTGTTTGTGCATAAGAATTTCTATGCCTACTATACGATCTATTAATATTTCCAGTTCCGCACTTCCCTTTCAACGGACAGGATTTACCCGAGTGATCAAACTAACGGCAGATATCATTCTCGCATATATATTTCTATACCCACGTCCGTAACTAAGAGTCGTTTCGCTTCTCGCCCGTTCTCTAGAACCCTCCCTTTCGTTGTCCCCATCTCTTCGCTCTCTTCCTTAAAACCCCTTCTTCGCATAGGGTTTTACTGCTTCCAATCCAATTCTAGCCCTCAACCCTATCCAGTTCTCTCTAGGGTTTCGAAGTCCTCGAGGACTTCTAAAATGGCGCCGGTTTTGAGCAGGAGCTTGGGCATCTCCTCTGTCTCGGCTTTCCAACTCTCCTCTTCTCGATTGACGTCAACTGCTCGCAAAGCACCGGCTTTTAGGAACTCTTTCCTGCCTCCATCGGTGGTTTCGAGAAGTGGGTTTGCTCCCGTGGGTTTGAGATGGGGGATGGAGAAGAGGGAGAGGCGAATGGTGGTGAAGTGCGAGGCCGCTGTGGCGGATAAGGAGGCCGAGGAGGCTTCCGGCGAGAAATTTGAGTACCAGGCTGAGGTGCGTTTTTTCGTTATCTTTGTGCTTTTGAATAATAGGTTTCTACGATTTCTTGTATTTCCTTTCTTTTTTTTCTAGTCAAATGGTTTTCGTTAGCTAAATTTATCTCTTTATGTACAGTTCCTGACAAATGGCTGATCGTTTTATCCTTTTCCTGCAGGTCAGCCGCTTACTGGATTTAATTGTTCATAGTTTGTACAGCCACAAGGAAGTATTTCTTCGGGAACTTGTAAGGTTCGTAATAATCCAGATTCTAGGACTCAAACATAGCTAGGATTATATAAATAGTCGACTTTACTTCATCCCAACCAATACTAGCCAGAACATCATGCCAACTTTGATTCTCTATTGATAATTTGATTATGATGTGCTAAAGTTTGCATTTTTGTGAATTCATCTGATATGCATTTGTGGTCGGGCTCCTGTTCCATTTTGTTTGTAAATTTATTATGCTGTAACAAAATTAGATCCTTTATAGCATTTGGTAGTTTGTCTCCCAGTCTTGTGCAGGTGCAACTTACGGTGACAATCTGTTAGCAGTATCTGCCAACAGTAATTTTGCTCTTTTACAGATGCAAACTTTTTGAGTTTGTTCATCCTTATTTAGAGGAGATAATTGTGCAGTAAATTCATGTTCTTGCTATCATCCTTTTCAGCAATGCAAGCGATGCACTGGACAAACTGAGATTTCTAAGTGTGACTGATTCCTCTCTACTTGGTGATGGTGGTGATCTAGAGATACGAATAAAGCCTGATCCAGACAATGGAACCATTACTATCACGTAAGATCAGTGTTCTTTATTCCACTACTTTGAGGATTTAAGTAGCTATCTAATTCTTATGTTTCCAACTGACAGAGATACTGGCGTTGGGATGACCAAGGAAGAACTTGTAGATTGCCTTGGAACTATTGCTCAGAGCGGAACCTCAAAATTTTTGAAGGCTCTCAAGGTACAATCTTGTTCTTGAATGGTGTGACATTTTTTTTTCTGAAGCTTGTGTAGGTGTGTATATTAGTATTCTCTTGCTTAGATATTATTTAATGCTATAGATTCAGTTCTCATTTCCCCATGGTATTTGTCAATGGATTTCCTCGATATGTACAGGAGAACAAGGATGTTGGTGCAGATAATGGGCTGATTGGTCAATTCGGTGTTGGATTTTATTCCGCATTTCTTGTTGCAGAGAAGGTAGGTACCTTCTAAATTGGGAATTTGGGATATTTTAATTAGTGATTATTCAGTGTTTGCTCATATTTCTCATAGCATTTCTTACTTTTCCAATGAATTGTTAACACTTAATAATACTAAAGGTTATGCTGAAGAAGTTATGATAAATTTGTTGACAGGTTGTTGTCTCCACTAAGAGTCCAAAATCAGATAAGCAGTATGTCTGGGAAGCTGTAGCTGACAGTAGCTCATATGTTATTAAAGAAGAGACTGATCCTGAAAAGATGCTAAGACGTGGAACTCAAATTACCCTATTTTTGAGGGTACAGTGATTCTTGTGATATATCATGTGGTTTAATATACAGGTCGGACATAGATCTTATTATCTGCCTACTGTTACAGCCTGATGATAAGTTTGAGTTTGCCGAGCCCACAAGGATCCAAGGATTGGTCAAGAACTACTCTCAGTTTGTATCCTTCCCCATATACACATGGCAGGAGAAATCAAGGACAGTGGAGGTAGGGTTTCCCCATGCTTCTGCTTGTCCTGGTTAATTGCTTTACTAGAGAAGTTCAGTGTCTTTTTATTGTCTTCCTCTGGTTTTTTTTTCCCATCATCATTTCTTTGGTTGGCAGGTTGAAGAAGATGAGCCACCTAAAGAAGGTGAAGAAGAACAAACAGATGTAAGTGTTCTAGAACTGTCTGCTTTAGCCAGTCCGTGCTATTATTATTGATGGCATTCGGAATAAATCAACATATATGTTGGTAGGGTGAAAAGAAGAAGAAGAAGAAAACTGTTACTGAGAAGTATTGGGACTGGGAATTGGCCAATGAAACAAAGCCTATATGGGTAAGTTTTGATCCCTATATGCCAAAATTTTCTCTGCGTGCAGATCTGCTTACTGGAAGCCAAATTGGTTGTTGTGTCTGAGTGTTTTTATTAGCTCAACTGAAAATTGACTACTTGTCTTTTCTTGTTGATATGAAGATGCGAAATGCAAAGGAAGTTCAAAAGGATGAATACAATGAATTTTATAAAAAGGCATTCAATGAGTTCTTGGATCCTCTTGCATACACCCACTTCACAACTGAGGTGTGCAGTTTTGAAAATTGTCTGTGTTACTAATATGTCATTAGGGATTTGTTAAGGACTTATTGATACAATTTGTGAGTTGAACAGGGCGAGGTGGAATTTAGGAGTGTTCTTTACATTCCAGGAATGGCACCTCTGAACAACGAGGACATTGTAAATCCCAAGACAAAGAACATTCGTTTGTATGTGAAACGGGTGTTCATCTCAGATGATTTTGATGGTGAGCTGGTATGTGTTATGACACAATAGTAGACAATGTCATTCAGATTTTGGTTTGACCATTTATCAGATCAATTTCCTTTTCTGCTTTATTGTGAAATGATGGTGCATGAGGTGCTGAGTTAGTATTTTAATTGCAGTTTCCTCGATACCTGAGCTTTGTGAAAGGTGTTGTTGACTCAAATGATCTTCCTCTCAATGTTTCTCGTGAGATTCTTCAAGAAAGCCGAATTGTAAGTCATGCACAATATGTGAAGCGTTTCTGGATATACTTTTGTATGAAGCATGCTAAATTAATTGCAGACGTTATAGAAAATTTAGTCCTGCCCCCTTACATGATGCTTGCTGTTGGCAGGTTAGGATTATGCGTAAAAGACTTGTCAGGAAGACGTTTGATATGATTCAAGAAATCTCTGAAAGTGAAGACAAGGAGGTTAGTTTATTGATTGGTCTCTTTCTCTTGCTTTTTAGGACAGTGTTAATGCTTGTTAACCTGTTGCAGGAGTACAAAAAGTTCTGGGAGAATTTTGGGAAGCTCATAAAACTGGGTTGTATTGAGGACTCGGGCAATCACAAGCGCCTTGCACCTCTGCTGCGCTTCTACTCTTCAAAGAACGAGGAAGAGTTGATAAGCTTAGATCAATATGTGGAGAACATGACTGAGAATCAGAAGGCAATCTATTACCTGGCTACAGACAGCCTGAAAAGTGCCAAAACTGCTCCATTCTTGGAGAAGCTGGTCCAAAAAGATATTGAAGTAAGCATGTGACTGCATATACATGGGATAGTTTTTTGTTGAGAGAATTATTGGCTTACAATTTCCCCCCTCTTTAGGTACTCTACCTTGTGGAGCCAATTGATGAGGTTGCTATCCAAAACTTACAGACCTACAAAGAAAAGAAGTTTGTTGATATCAGCAAGGAGGATTTGGAGCTTGGTGAGTTCTGCAATATATTGCAACAAATTGTTAATTTGATCTCCAGCTAACTGTTTTATTACTAGCTTTGAGAATCCTCTGACTTACTGATACTGATTTAACTATGTTACAGGAGACGAAGACGAGGTCAAAGAGAGGGAAGACATGCAGGCATACAATCTTCTGTGTGATTGGGTAAAGCAACAGCTTGGTGATAAAGTAGCAAAAGTTCAGGTCTCAAAGCGGTTAAGCTCTTCACCTTGTGTTCTTGTTTCTGGGAAGTTCGGATGGTCCGCTAACATGGAAAGGTACACCTGAAGTTTGTTTTTCTGATCAATTCTTTTTTCTTGGGCTAATCACTTGTCAAGTGCATATTATGATGCATGTTGCAGCTTATGTCTGAAGACCAATAATATACCCTTTTTCTGATATGAATTTTACTTGGGTATAATAGGCTCATGAAAGCACAGACTCTTGGTGACACATCGAGCTTGGAGTTCATGAGAGGAAGAAGAATTCTAGAAATCAATCCAGATCATCCCATCATCAAAGATTTGAATGTAAGATATTCAGCAGAAATGTGCTGTTTCATATTTTAGTGAGTGAAAGTAGCTGGAATATGCCATACTACAAGTGATGTTTCATGTATCAGATCTCATACAGTGGATTAGAAGTCAAAGAAAAGTTATCATCCAATTTCCTGTTCTTCTCCATGTAGTTTGAGCCATTTTCTGTAGGAGCTAATGAAAATAAATTTGCAGGCTGCATGCAAGAATGAGCCAGAAAGTGCTGAAGCCAAGAGAGCCGTTGATTTATTATATGACACCGCCTTGATCTCCAGTGGATACACAGTAAGTTATTTGAACCACCTTGCCATCTATCTTGTAATTTCACTTCCGACTATGCATCCAACTTGAAATTCATCTTGCTTCTCTTTTGGAAAAATATCCAGCCTGACAGCCCGGCTGAGTTGGGTGGCAAGATTTATGAGATGATGGCAATTGCTCTTGGTGGAAGATGGGGACGATCAGAGGATGAGGAAGCAGAAGCAACTCCTGTGGATGAGATCAGCGAGACAGGATCTGCAGAAGGTACTGTAACAGAAGTCGTTGAACCCTCTGAAGTGAGGACAGAGAGTGATCCATGGAAGGACTAGGGAGACCTTTAGAGGAACATTGGACAGTGGAAGGATTAGGAGATCTTTAGAGGAACATTGGGCAAGAAAGCGTATCACTGGCCTGCAAATAGAGGGTCATTGAACTGAAGATGTGTTTAAACTGCATAACATTTTCTCGACTTCTTGTAGGCAGTTGCTCTACCAATTTTGGAGAATTTCATATGCATTATAGATAGCAAAAAAGATGGAGGCCATCTAGAAATCAGAATAATTCTTTGGTGGCCTTGTATTTTGAGCATTACAGTTCTATTGAGATAAGGTGAATAAATTTATTTTTCTTGCATATGCTTCAATTTGAAAGCTTTCTTAAAATCTTATAGATTGTGTTTTCTGCCATGTTGATATTCAGACAGCTAGTTGGTCAATTGAAAGCAAGGGGTCTTTAAGGATGATTGTAGCATATGCACATTATTTATTTATTTATTTTTCCTTTTGATCATCTTTTTCCCTCTTCTCCAGCACAAGATCAACTGACAGACTGAAAAAGGCACAAAAAAGAAAAGACCATTGTTGGTGCAACTCGCCAACTTGCAAAAGGAAATCTTTAGAGAAACAGCCTTCCTTCCCATTACTGCCTCATAAAATTGTAATACTTGTACTACTCTAATGTCTCAAGCAATCAATTAACCATCAACTGGATAGAAAGATCTATATAGAGCCTATAATAATACTGCATGAATCAAGTATTCAAGTGCACTGTGCACATGATCACTATCATTCAAGTCAACCTTGAGTAAAAGGTCTCATGAATAAGATTACATCAAGACCAGTACAGCTCACATTATGCTAAAATGTGGTTTTTACCACACTACATATGCATGATAACCACTACAAATCTGTGATTTACCAACACTTGAAGAGGATAATAGAGCTCACGATGGTCAAGAGGCTTCACTCCTGTGGAAGAGGGAGTAGGCATCACTATACACAGCCACTGCATTTGATAGAACGGCAAGGGCAATCATAAAAACAGATAGTACTTTATCCCCTTTTGTTGCAATGCCATGGCGGTCCCTAAAAATAACGTAGTTAAAATACTTGTTAGCCTTGCCAAGGGCACAAAGGGTTAGAACAGTCGAGAGTATTGGTATGAAATCCTAAAATGAAGGTCAAATGTTGGAGTATGTTTCCACTACACATCCAAGTCAACTATCAAAGCGAAAAAAGAACTGCAATCCTACTGATGAAATATTGCAATATTTATAGTGATTCATAATCAAACCAGGGATTTAACTTATGATATTGCAATCATTCATATCAATATTTTAAGCAGATTTAAGTTATGATTTATGTGAGTCAGGGAAGAAACATATAGTGAACTCTAAATTTAGGCTAGAACTAGAGCTACATACAAACAATAATAGTGGCACATCAGTGTTTAAATTTTACCAACCTAAGTATGATATATATCCAAGAACTCACCTGAGGGTAATGGCCGCGGGGAAAATGAATGCAATGCAAACTGCAGCAGTCGCGCCAGTAAACTGAAAGGCAGCCCAAATACTGGGTATGAAATTTGCAGCTACAAAAATGACCAACAGGAGGGCTGCTGTAATGATGGAAAATCTCCAATTATTAGAAGACAAAGGCCGAGCGAAGGGAAAGAGGAGGCCGTCCAAGTTAAGACGCAGAGCATGGAAGATTATTGGGAAGACAAGCATAAGGTGGAAAGCATAGCTCACTCGGACAGCATCATCGAGAATAGAGCTGTATGGAATGCCAAGGTTGGAATCAAAGTTGGCAAGCACATCATCAAGGGTGGATTCACCAAAAAGGAGGAACCCAAAGAAGCTTGTGGCTATGTACACAATCGAGCAGAGCATCAGAGATGTGCGCACAATGGGTCTTATCTGGGAGGAGTCTTCCAGCTCATTGTCTATTGTGTGAACTGCAACCAAAACCAGTGCTTAAATACTAGTACTGCAAATCCTACTTATCCAACTCTGAACCATTTTTTTGCAACACATCTAGAAAAGGTAACACTAATTTCCATACCATTGTAATGGCAAATATATGCAGTGACAAGAACAGGAACCGCGGTAAAAAGGTTCCAAACAGATTCCAAATCAGGGAGGTCAGGAAACAGCTTAGGCATGGCAATGCTTCCACTCACCAACTTTACGATTGCAATGCCAGCAGTAATCACAACAAAAACTACTGCTAGTGTAACTGATAAAGCAGACGTGTATCTCAATGAATCTGAAGAGATAAAAGAAAACATTATCGACCTCAAGAACAATGTTTCTGAAGTGCAATTTGAGATGAACGAGAATCTGGATCAGCTACACATACCTACACGCTTGAAGCACACCAATGGAGTAAACACTACAAGGGTAGTAAGTAGAAGAACGAAGAAGCGCCCATTCCACCAACGCTCCCCAAACCATCCTTCCAAGACACCAAAATGGTGTATGCCACCAGACGATGTTCCAGAGAGCACGTCACCTGCAAAATTAGTTCAATAGCTCACATTTGCATTAAATGGAGAGTTAGCATCAAGAAGGGAAATCTTCAAAGATCATATATTAAGCAAAAAGCATCTCTTCCTTGAAGATTATAGCAATAACAAGTTGTTCAAAGGAGTAAGTTTTGCATATCACCCCTGCATTGTTGAATTATGCAGAATACCTCTTCGCAATCAGTAATTTGCTCCACCCTTTTCTGTTAAGGTTGAGAAAGCCACCCATTTTACCTACAAATTCCACCCATTTAGATAGAAGAATCCTTAAATCCTTACTTCCGACAAGCCTACCGACTTGGTATGCATGTTTAGGTGGGTAGTTGGTTTAGCACTGGATTCGGGTCGAGAAAAATAAATCTATCCAAACCTGAAGGTAGTGAGTGTCACCATAGAATATAGAACTGAAAACTTATCCTTTGGCCCCGTTGCCCACTCTCTCAAATGGTCAGTTTTAGATTAACAAGACGGTATCTAATACATATAAGCATCTCAAACAATTACAAACACAGAGGCAAGCTACATCGTAATTTGAGAAGAATGAATGATAGAATTATTAAGAAAGTATTCGTCTTGCGCTGTTGCTTATCTAAGATACTACTAATGCTTCTCAAATGTTAAACATGCAATGTACAACAGAAAGCTTCATAACTTAGAAACAAGATGGAAAGGATCTTTCAAGAGACAATATGACATTAAAGAGACAGATTATTAGATATATCATACCAATAATAATCATGTAGACGATCATCACTCCGACATTGTTGACAACCACGCAGACTTGGGACAGCGTCTTCCCGATCTTCCCAAAGGCATCTGCCATTATTTCTCCATACGAGATTGCTTTCCCGACCCGGCTGAACCTGATCAGCATCTCAATCGAGGCCTCGGTGAGGAAAGCACCAAATATGATGATAATAATCCCCGGAACCAAACCCAACACCTTCATTGTGGCCGGAAGTGCCATAATCCCGGCTCCGACGACGGTGGTAGAGAGGTTGAACACAGCCCCAGCAAAGGAAGCTCCATTGAGATCATCGAATCCTCCGTCTTTCTCTTGCTTGGTTGGGAGGAGTGGGGCATTCTCATCAAGAATGGGTTTGTTCTTCCGGTTTCCTCTCTTCTCAACCGGATTAAGGCTTCTCTTAGTCATGTTCGATTACTTGCAAAATTGCAACTTTAAACAGTTGAAAAAAAGAAGTCAAAAACCAAACTTTTTGAAAAAACGAGAACTTGAGTCTGATCTTTACAGTAAAGAATTTGGAAGAAAAGCCTTAAATTTTACCCCAAAAATTCGCTTTTTGAGAAGAAGATACAAAACAGAAGAGTACAAAAATCCTAGGGAATTCAAGAAAAAGTCAAACTCCGAGATTGGTATTGCTTAAAATATAAATTCTTATTTCTATTGGCAAGCAAACAAAAAGAAAAACCAACAAAAGAGTCAACGTTTGCGAGAAAAAAGCCAAAGAATCAAATAAATTTCCTTCATCATCTTGGAACTAAGAGATGAAGGGCAATATTTCTCTCCAACCGATGTTAAAAATGGAATTGACTCGGAAGACGAGGCAGAAGACGCGATCAATGTCTCATGACATCGCTTCGAAGGTAAGAAAGATGAGATCTTTATGCTGCGAAGACATCAAACTGACGCATAACTTGGTGGATTTTATTCGAGGGGCGAAGGAGAACTGGAGAAGGATGCCGCTCCTCTCTCCTCCGGAAATGGAAGAATTCGACGTACGGCACCTCCACCTGCGGTATTAAGTACAAGTTTCCACATCTAGTATAACGTTTGTATTTGTTGATACGGTCAACGATCATCGTAATTTTACTTAATCACGTAATGTTCACTCGTTCTTTAAATTAAGAGTGTAATAATTATTTTTAATTTAATATAAATATATTTTGATTTTTATAAAATTATCGTAAATATTTTTTAATTTGATATAAAACAAATTATGAGATAAATATCAAAGATAAATTAATAATTAAATGTTATTACCATATTTACTTATTATTATAAAATAAAGAGTTATATTTTATAATAAAAAATTATATCGGAAGTGAACAGTAGGCTAAGTATTCAGCTAACAAAACTATAGGATTTAAAACGAATTATTTATTTCTTTTAGTAAAGATTAGTTTATTTTTTTAGGAAATGGGTAGTGTATGTATTGATATACTAAGTGATATAAGTTTAAAACATAAAAACTGGCCCTTCTAATTAACTATTTAAATACATAACGTCGATAAATAACTAAGATGTAATACGTGTACGACAAAATTATCCAAGATGTATGGAGGGCATTGAGCATTTTCTTAATTAAATTTGTATAGGGTAATACATAAGAAGATAATAATATAAATTCCCAAAGCTAGCTTTGCGAATCTCTAGTCTTTACCTCCTTCGTCGTTGCCCCATCCTAACCACCATGTTACACACACACTATCTTCACCTTTGTCGCATCGACACCGTCTTTCTACACAGTAGCCATACTGCTTAAAGACCCTTATCAATTTACGATGAAGCTACAATTAGCTTATTCTAGGTTTATCTTGTGGGTGGTGTCTCACTTAAATCTTGTTTGCTCATAGCACTTAATGTTTGCTTCTTCATGTTGCGCCCAATAGTAAGGCTTATCTAAATAATTTTTTATTATTTTTTATGTATTATGTTTGTAATATCTTATCGGAGTAAATAAAATTGCTGGTCCTCAGGACTTTATAAGTTCTCTATATATTATTTGTCATGATATGCACTATAGAGCTTATGAGATATTGGAGTAAACAAGATGTTTTCACAAAAGTCTGATATTAAGTATATAATTTAGATGGAGATGAACAAGTCTAGTGTTAAATATCATGGAAGAGAGAGATTGAAAGGGAAGAGAATCGTCTAGGATTTGAAGTTCCTAACGTTTCCTATTTAAAACTATTTTCATGCAAATTATGTCAAATTTCAATGTGTTCCCACAAAAGGTAGATGACAAAAACAAGAAGAAATCAAAGTTAGAAAAGACAAAGAATGAATATGGCAATATTAGACATGCATTTTGAATTGTACCAGCTCCCATACAATGATGAGTAGTTGGACAATGGGGGCAAAATTGTTGCATTCATCTAATGGTTTTGTTGCTGCATGTTGGTACTTTGTATATATCTACAGACTGGAAGATTCTAACCTTTTCAAAGGCATTACAAAATAATTATTGGTTATATTCATTAAATTTTGGAGACAGAGAACAACATATACTTCTTTAAGTTATTCCAATCACTCGATTCTAAGATTCAAAATAGCTATATTGTTGAAATTTAGTTTAGCAGAGAATGATCTTATTTCCATATAGTGACTGACTTCTCTTTCTTGCATTATCCTATGCAAAGAAGTAACATAACTCTCTTTTTTTTTTTCTTTTTCTTTCTTTCTTTGAGAAAAGAAGTAGCATAACTAAAGAATGTAAACTAGCCTTGTAAGGAAAGGAATCAGTGTTTCTAAGCAATGCTTTGGATCCATCTTCCAGTTGAACTATAAAGACAATTGTGGGCCCTGCATTTTGTATTTTGTGACCTTATTTCTTTTAGAACATAGAAGATCCAAGCATCGATATGCTCAACATTTGTCGATATAATGATCGGAGCTTGAGATTGATATGGAGTGGTGATGCTGTAGAGTCATATGAATGTGAAACCATTATGAACTCAGAGAGAAGGGGGATTTACATAGGGATCCCCATCAAAGAGGTTTGCCATTTAGCTCTTCATTTGTTAGAAAGGGATAAGTCATTTGCATGACACTATGGAACTCCTCATCCCATGTATTAGGCATCTGTTCATTGATACAAAAGCCAAGAGTTAAAAATTTGGGTTGTCAAACATAAGAAAGATACAATAAGCATTTCAAAATCATTTAGAGCATGTAACACTAATGACATTCTCCTTATATCATAGGGGCAATAGATTTCCTACAACCTTAAAATGCAGTAAATTTTGCAGCTTCAGGAATATAAATATTGGTTAAAATTCACTCTTTTAAGGAGAAAAAAGGAAGTAAAAGCAAAAGTTGGGCTCTGCAGGGAAGTAGAGTGAAGGAGGTAACCTCAGTACAGTCTCAGATTTATGAAAAGTTATAGTAACACCTACTAGAATTATGGTAGATATATACATTGTCACCTTTTTCCAGTATGCAGGAGAGCATTTTATACGTGACATACAAAATCAAGATCCATTATACCTGAAGTGTAGGTTCTTTGCTTCCACTGATAGTAGTCAGTTGAGTATTTATTACTCTTCTAAGCACATCTGAAGAGTTTGTGATGCCTGGCATCCCAGCCTGAACCAGACCATGATGAGATGGATGTAACTTCGGATAAATCATATCTGATGATAAGCCAATAGAAGATGAAGGTCCACCACAAGAGTGAAGTAGCTGTTCAGAAAAAGAGAGTAAACAATCAAACTAAACTAAGACTATGTGAGCTGAAGATATAATGTTAGGGTGAAAAAGAGTTTATCTGAATCCAAATAAATGCCAGAAAACAAGTATAATTAGTACTTACATCTTTAGATAGAAGTCCTTCTACATTGAAGTTTAGACTTGGATTGACAGCTGCAAGCTTCATTGACAAAAACTAGGAACAGAAAAGAGAGAGAGAGATAAAGTGTTTGGAAAAAGAAGTATGCTGATGATACTATGACTGGTTAGAACTTTTGACAGAGAGCATGTGTATATGTACCTCGACTTGTCGTTGTAGTGATTGAACATAGTTGATGATTTCGTCCAGCATTACTGCCTTTCCAGTGACCTTAATCCACATTCAGAAGAAATAAGTAATCATAGAACAGATTTTGTAGACCAGAGATCAATATATCATTCGAAAGTACTTACTTTACTACAACCAGGAACAAGGTCTTGGAGAAACTTCATCCTCTCACTGATCTTTTCCCTCCTCAACTGCATTGCATATGAATGCCATGACTACCATCATCTCTACTTTGAAAAGTTAGAGCTATTTAGAGTGTAAAAGAACAGACCCTACCCTTTCTGCAAGACTGTGACTATTAGTTGCCTGGCCACGCCGAGCTCTTACATGAATGTAATCATCCTTGGGAGGATCCGAAGTATCTTTCGCTTGCTTTGTGGTAGGCTTCGCATTTGCCATGGCTGAGCTATTCTCTTCACCTTTCTGTTTGGTATCCATATTCTCCTTTGTGGTCTCGATAGACAGTTGTGGGGCTCCTTGGGCCGTTTCCGCTACCTATCATGTTGACATTTTTGGTGATGTTAGTTTATGAGGAATACTTGGAACAAATGAAGAGCATAATACCTGATTGGGCCTCTTCCTTTTCGTAGCACTAGGGGCTTTGGAAGAGTTATCTCCAGCTGCAGTAGCCAAATCTTGACCCTCTTCTTGACTACCTCCACTGATCTCAGGCTCATCCATGTCTCTCTGATCCTTTGTGCTCCTGCTGCTTGATTCATGATCGTTATTGAAGGGTACATCTTTGGAGAGTTCACTCACATCTCCCTTTGATGAATTAGAGTAAGGATTCAGAGATTCAGATGTAGCGAAAAGATTTGCCTTTCCAGTTAAAGGACCAGCAGTGAAGCATGAAAACCTCGCGGCCCGCTCAGTAAAAGCAGAATCTGGGAAATGAGAAAGATTTGGATTCCACTTCATTGCTAATCCTGAAGGCCCAGCAATTGTTTTTCTGATTTCTGCATTCACGGCTGCACCGGTATGAACATTATTCTCATACAAGCCTAAGGTTTGTGAGGATGGATTCCAAAAGCTAGTAGCAAAAGAATCCACCATGGGAATTGAAAGGGTTGAGAAGGGACCAATCTGAGTTCCTTGACGGATAGATCGTGAAGGGCCAACATGAACTGAATCAATCGACGAATTGCTGCCTTGCCAGTCTACAGATAGAGCAGAGCCATGGTAGTGCAAATTAGCTGCATTCTTGTCCAACTCATACTTTTCCTTCTCATTCATATCCATTTCTATGTTTCTCTCCAACACAAACTAGATCAATTGACTAAAGGTAAAAAAACCTCAGCAGAACAATCACAAAAGATGTCTAAGACCAGCAAAAGGGACAATAGATGGGTAGCTGAAAAAAAGAATCAATGTTTGCTGAAGCTAAAATCTATGGAACCATTTAGTAGATAAAACAAGTGGGAAGAGTAAACTGCTTCCAAGTAATAGAACCAAGAAAGGAGTTTACTGAATAGCAGAATAGCTCATTTCAGCAATCAGTAACTTTTGATACTAACATGATCACCTAACCTATAGAAAAAGTTCAGATAGTAGATATGGTATGCTACACAGATGGAAGAAACTGGATAGGCTATATAATGGGTTCAGAAGCCAACAGTATCAAGTATCACTAGCATAAATGAAAAAAAAAAAAATGAAACCAATCAAGAACTCAAAAGGAGAAGTTAAGATTCAAGAGACCTACAGATGAACAACAGTGACATAAGAATCAAAATTATACCCTAAGATACTGGAATTGCAGACTCCTACATTTGATATCAAAAGTCCAAATAGAAGATAGACTATTTGCCATCTGATGCTTCCTGAAATTCATATGTTCAAGCACCAAAAAGCTTAAAGAGCTACAAAGATATGACCCCAGGCGACAGGAAACCCAGCTGTTACCAGAAGTGAAAAAGCCAAGCCAACCCAACAGAGAATCTTAAATCCTCAGCAACTTCAGCAGTAGATTAAGCACACATTGGCCTCAGAGCTCTATAAACCAACAAGAACTACCCCCACTCCTTAGGTCACTGGAAAGAAAAGAAAAAAGGAAAAAGGAAAAAAAAAAAACAACCACTCAACTAAAAGTTGGAAAAGAAAGGTACCCAACTCCAGATTCCTTTCTCCTTTTCTCACTCTATGAAGCTTTTCTCCATTGGAGAGAAAAAAAAAAAAAAAGAATTGAAAGATTGGAACTTTCTCCTATTTTTCCACTGCTCAGATCCACTCTCTACAGTCTCATGCTGCCATGTCATGCTCTAATGAGAGCAAAGCTGATGAGATATACAGAGGTCCCCTCTTCTGTTGCCTGAGAGACAGAGAGAGAGAGAGAGAGAGAGGAAGTGAGAGATGAATTAATGGCAAAGTTTGCTTGCATTTATACCCACGCCTCTATGAGAGAGAGAAGACCAATTGAATGATTGATTAGCCATGCCGGGGGATGCTACACAATAAAGGCTCCTCCTGTTCACCCTCTCATTTGCTTAATCCCCATGGAAATTTATTTCAGTGATCCCTCTTTTGCTAACCATCCTTTAATTATGCTGTTTAACTTTGTTTTCTTTTTCACTAAACATCTAACGAGCTTTGAGCTAGCATCCTGACATTGCCAACTTTCCCAATGTTATTTTACTCCCATCTTCTGAATGAGCTGTGCTGTAAATAATAATTCTTCATGATTCTTTGACTGTCTCTGTAATAATGCATCCACTGCATAATTTATTTTCTAAAAGCTAATCTAAGGAGAGTCCTCAGACTACATTATATAGATAGATTAAATATTAGTATTAAGCTATTTGATACAAAATTAGCCATCAGAAACCTGATCTGACGGCTGGAATTAATTGAAAGTCTTAAGGACCACGGAAAAATAATTGACGAAGACATCACAGCTATTATTTCGTGTCAGATGGGATGTTTCCTTCATCATAATTTGCACAGGGATCCACATCCAACCGTTTGTGCTAATTCTTCTGGCCTAATCTTTTCACAAGTATAGAGCTAAATTCTATCAAGGATTAAATGCCACATGAATTGGGTTCATAGGTTTAAAGATGGTATAATTACACGTATATACACTCCTGTAACTATTATTTATCTTCACACAACTTCTTTTATTCATTCTTTTATGACTTATTAAACTCTCTTTAATTATGGTAAAGCTTTTGAAATGCACCTCACGCTAGATTTTTTTATTTAAAAAGACAACAACAACATGTCAGTACGTAGAATATTTTATTTTTATTTTTATTTTAGTCGAAAGAAAAAGAAGAAAGTTGATTAAAAAAAATAAATAATAATTTAATATTTTCCTGTTAGGGTGAAAGATTTTCTATAGTTTACACTGACAATCTTGAAAAAGTGATTATCCTTTTAAAAATATAACATCATGAGAGCCTCAAATAGATCTATTTAGGGATTAAAGTAATGTTAGCATACCCCTGAGATTACCACCTGAGATGATGTTAATTAAGCATGAAACTTGTTTAAAGAAAGCACCTATAAAATGCTGCTCTCTTCAATCTAGCTTGCTTAGACCAAGCTTAAGATTAATTAAATCTCCCCCCCCACACTTCATTAAAGTCCTTCTTCTCATCCGAGAAGTTATATAAACTGACCTAACTCTCTCTCACTTTCTCTTTAGCTTTTCTTTTCCATTTACCACCTCTCAACTCTCAATAGAATCCTGTTAATAAGATGCAAAGGATAAAAGACTTCCTGACTCCAAAGTAGAAGACAATGGACAATGGACCACAAAGCTACTTAGAAAGATTTTTTTTTTTTTAATTTTGTTTTTAATACTCTGATATAGATTCCTTGCCCTTGCCAAAGACAGTGGTCCGTCCAAAACCAATGAGGCTCTCACATACCTACAACATTGCAGTTTGGCCAAAGGTGCAGAGAGCTAAAGAAATGAGCAAGTGTGCATAAGATAAGAGTTGGCTAATGGCTCTCCTTTTTCTTCTGGGGGGTGGTGGAGAGAAAGAAAAAAAAGAAAGTAGAAGAGCTAATAACCAAATCCATTCTAAAGCAGACAAGGGCATGGGGATTCCACTATTCCAGATCCATTAGATCTAGTTTCCCCTAACCTTCACTTTTCAACATCAAACAGAGACAGAGAATCCCACCATGATCCACCACCACCCCCAACCCAACTTAGAAAAATATAAGGGAACTGAGAAAATACCTAAACAAGCCTGTTTTTGGAAAGAAAGTCTAAGCCTATGAGGTGTTCCTCGGACAAAGCTAGAGTATCAATGGCTCTCGCTAAGCACGAGAAGGGCATGTAGATGCATACTACAGCGTACGCTGGTGGTCTTATTTTACTATTAGCACTTCGATGGATATGTCTATAGGCCAAAGTCTAAATTGCAAGGCACATCTTGGGAAGCTTTCAAGTGAAGTGGTACTTCTTCCAAGCGTTTTAATAAGGACCTACCCACCCATTAATGATTGGCATTGAGCAAAGAAATGGTACTGCCTGTCAATACCATTCATCTATATTAATATACTGCCTCTGGGTCACTGGGTGTACCTTTTGTATGTAAAGAGAAGGAGAAAAGAGAAAGAGAGAGATCTCATCTAAATAGTGAATACTATTTAGTATTTACAAAGCTCAGTAGAACTACCGTATGGTTGTGAGCACAGAAAGTGTGAGGCATTAATGTTATCTCTGTACATCAGAGAAGAGCATTTATGAGGCATATGATAAATATACGGCAAAAGGACGGAGTAGAACAGCGTTTCATACTTTTATTTTTGTTGGATATATCCCAATTTCTGTGGATTGGGCAGCTAATAGGAGAAGGACTGCCGAGCTCGCCGATTTGGTCCCTCCTGAACTGTTATAGTTACACAATTTTAATTCCGGACACCTTTTTGCATTCAACTCTCACTATAGTTCTTTTTTTTTTTCCCTAAGAAAATGTATTATATATTAAAAAAAAAACGAAAAAATATTCACTATCTTCTGTTACATTTTTATAATTTTACCATAATTATCATCGAAATTATTGTATTTTTTTTCTTCTAAAGTAATCGTAAAAAGAAATATTTTACCTTTTGTATACATTATTTAAAATGGTTTGAAAACTATAAGAAAAAAAAGTAAAATGTAATGACAATTACATTTCACTCTGACCATATAAAATATCCAGTGTTACTAGATGTCTATTCTTACTATATATTTTTTTTTTAATTTTTCCTTTTCTCGATTGGGCTGTTAGCCATTTTAAATGGGTTGGATAACGTCTAAGCCAACTTCATCAAATAAATAGGCCTGGCCCAAATAAACTAAACGAGTTCTTTCCCGCTAAATGATCCATCTCGGACACCAACGCAAATTGATTCCCTAGGCCCTAAAACTACTACATTTTATAAGAACCCTAAGTGTAGGTTGTAGGGTAGGGTAGACGAAAGAGAAGCAAGCCGCCATGAGGAGGTACTTGTCGATAGATGACTCTACTACTCATCTTTTCGGTTTTGGTGTCGAATTGATCTCTTTCCAAGTTTGATATTTTGGTTCATGCTACATCGTATTTTTTGATGTTGGATTTGTTTGATTCATTTCTTTTCAAGAGTATCTTAGTTATTAATAATGGCAGCAAAATGATGAGCTTTCTTGATCTGAATTTGATGTGGATAACACACAATGGTCTTCAAAGTTGTTCTCTGATTGCTACCCTTTTCCAATAAATCTTGTCTAAAAAATTTTCCTACGAGATGATCAAGTAATCAAAATATAATGCCTGCCTCTGTTTCTCAAAATAATAAGTGTGACTGCTGAATCACACCCCACTTCTGCTGTACAATTCTCTTGTCACGAAAAATAATGGTAAAAGAAGAAAAAAAAAATGAGATCAAATGCTGAGCTCACAACATTCCCCTCAAATGAAGGGGCTACCAATAGTCCATGCAAGAACATGATCCTCCCCTGAAGTGATGAAACCTACTTGCATCTCTGACAATTATATCCCTGTCATATATCTCACTGATGAGCTTAATAGCAGAGTGACAATCTCCACATACTCTGAGGTTCTTCACTATCCTAATGCTGGTGCCTGGGCTAGTACCAATGAGCCCAAAGGCTATAGCTAGCTTCTCACTGTGAAGAGCCAATGAACTCTCCTTTGCTTCTTCCTCATCAATATCAAGCAACACCTGAGTAGTATCAGCTTCATATCCTGCAAGCTTCAATCTCTCGCCCATCTCATCGAGCATTTTGTAGATCTCCTTTTTCTTTGGATGACTGCCATCACCCGCTATGAATTCATGAACTACGCCATCCATTTCGATAGAACTGCAACCAGGCACTTTCTCAACTCCTCTATCAGACATCATTTTTCTCACCTTATGCACACCTTTCCAGTTATTAGACATGGCATATATGTTTGATAGCAAAACATACCCAGCATTATCGTCCGGAGCGGCTTCGATAAGCCTAAGTCCAGCCTTCTCGCCCAATTTAAAGTTCTTATGGATCCTACACGCACCAACCATTGACTTCCAAATGACAGCATCGGGCTCCACCAGCATCGTCTCGATCATCTCCTCAGCCTTCTCAAACAAGCCGGCCCGGCTGAAGAGGTCCACCATGCATCCATAGTGGCCAATATCTGGCTCAATCTTGTAAACTTCAGTCATTTTCCGGAAAAGTTGCTTTCCTTCATCAACCAACCCTCCATGGCTGCAAGCATTTAACACACAGGTGAAGGTTATCTTGTTTGGCGTAACACCTGAATTTTCCATCATAAGGAAAAGCTCGAGGGATTCTAAGCTGTGGCCATTTGTAGTGAAGCCGGAAATCATTGCATTCCAGGTATCCACATTCCTGTGAGTCGCTGTCTCGAATGTACAGATAGCTCCTCCAATGTACCCACATTTAGAGTACATATGGATCAATGCCGAACATAAGTTCTCGTCGATCTCAATTTTATTCCTATTGATGTATGCATGTGCCCATAAGCCTTGACCCAGTGCACCCAAATGGGCAACTGCAGAGAGAACGCTAACCAAGCTCACTCGATTCGGGCAGCACTCCTGGCTCTCCTGCATCGATCGGAAAGTCCCAACAGCCTCCTCAAGCTTGCCAATTTCGATGTAATACGCCATCAACGTATTCCAAGAAACCACATCTCGAGCAGGCATTTCGTCGAACAGATCGCGGAGCGAGTCCCCATCCTTGCAATCAGCATACCCTTCCAGCATGCTGTTCCAAGAGACGACGTCCAAGTGTGCACTTTTATCAAACATCTTGCGGGCATCAGAAATCCGGCGGCAGACTGCATACAAATGGATCAGCTTGTTCCGGACGTGGGAATTGGAGTACAGCTCACGTTTGATCACTTGGGCATGGAGCTGCATTCCATGGGCAAGAGCGCGGAGCTGCGTGCAAGCCTTGAGAGCGAAGGTAAAGGAGAAGTGGTCAGGGTCTTTCGAGCCGAGGAGGAGCATGCGATGGAAAAGGTGGAGGGATTTGAGAGAATTGCTTCTTTTCAGGTGAGCTCTCATCAAAGTGGTAAAGAAGAAGTTGGGAGGCTGTTCGAAGGAGTTGAGGAGCTTCTCGGCGTAGTCTAGACTGCCATGGTCGGAGATAGCGTAGAACTCGACGAGCCGGCCGGCGGAGTAGGAGTCGGTGATTTGGGACGTCTTGACCATGAGGGAATGGACTTGGGTGGCTTCTCGGAGGCTGGTGCAGAGATGGAGGAGGGAAAGGTTTGGATTTTGGAATGCGGAATTCGTGGTTGGGTTGAGGGGTGTCGATGGTGGGGAGAGAGAGAAGGGAAGTATGGCCACTGATGGCATTGGGGGCGACCGCGAAAAGAAGAACGAGTGGAGAGTAAGCGAGTATTCGGAAGTCGTGGGGATCTCAAAATCAAGATGTGTTATTATATATATAATAACACATATAAGTGGAATCGTTGATCGTGTCTACGTTTATCTTTAGAATGAGATCATAAAACCTTATCCAAGGAGTCTTCACGCATAAAGTGAAAGGAGCTTTATTAAACAATAGAACGCCTAAATCTCCAGAAATCAGTGACAATATGAAGAATAATACTGAGAGAGAGAGAGAGAGAGAGAGAGAGAGAGAGAGATGACCTTCAGTAGAAGAACATTCAACGACGATACAAAAGGGAAAGTGAGCAGGCTTTACACATAACAAAACCATAACCATCAAAGGCTCAAATGTGTCACGTAGGTCTTCTTTTTATGACCTTCGTTGCCTAAAATCAAGGTGGTTCAAAAGTAAACAAATAATTGTGAAATTAGAAGCAAAATTTGAAGCAAGCAACCAAGGTTGCGCATCTCTCAGGAAAAGGTATCTTTTTAGCTTATAAGTCAATACATCGAATCAAGAAGAAATCTTTCAACCCCGTTTTCTTTGGTAAGGAATAGACATACAAACTCTAGATCAAGAAACTAAGATCACGGATCTACCAGCAAATCATGCATTCCCCCCCAAAAATCCAAGACAAAATAATAAGAATAATAATAATTACAGTACAATCCAGGCTACGGATTAATTGAGTCCGCAAGGAAGAGAGATCGCAACCATGCAGATATTATTAAGAGAAAAAGAGACGAATGACAATAACATTAGAAGTAGACCCAATGAAGAATTCGATGACAAGAGATTTTTCCTATGCAGCAACGCAAGGGGTCGGCAATTGGCTGAGATCACACAATAAAGACTTCAAGAAGCATATGCCATTAGTTTTTTTTTTTTTTGTTTAAATCAATTGTATTACTTAAAAACCTCAATTACAAAAAGAGTCGCTAATTACCCCTTCCCATGTTCAATCAAAACACGAAGACTGACATATGTTTATTAGTTAATCCACTTAATGGTTGGCTTCACGATATACATGACTAATTGAGATAATAAGAAAGATGCTAGAAGAGCAATATAGTCCTCAATGATTAGAGCAATAGATCGGGAGCTGACATATGCCCTTATCATAATGTTGGAGACATAAGAGCGCGACATAAAGGGCAAAAGCTTTGGCAACTAAAGTGGAGGTAAAGCAACCGTAGTGAATGCCGACCAAGATTGAGAACCAAACGAGGTGTGCAAGATGAAACCTCCCTCAATTTGTTGGGACACAGAAATAAATTGTCACTGTTGAACTTGAAGAACCGAGATAACATTAAACACCAAATTGATAAGAGTCACTCTACCTATCTAAGCAAGAAAAGACCGTTTTCATCCCACAAGATACTGGCCAACTCAGGATAGAAGCTCTTTATGATCACAAATGAGTAGGCTTTTTAAGGAGATTTTTATTCTTAGGTGATTGAATGAGAAATTGCCAATGTTAATTTTGAAAAATTGTTGCCGATAGTTGATAAAATTAAAATGACATTATACGCAATATAATATGAATACGTATAAATCTCATGGTGGATTGGACGGTATAAATAACAACGTACTTGAGTACGTTGGTTAGATTTAATCCCCTAATACATTAGTTTATATATATATATATATATAGATCTAGATGGACTTATATGAAAAGTTGGAACGACTCAAAATAATTAGATAATATTCTCTAGGCAAGGCATAACTTAGAATTTAAAAGTTAGCCACATCATGGTTTCATCCGTCCATTGTACGGAATAGAAAGTGTATTATTTAACATTTATTTGCACCCTTGCATGTAGTAATATCCTCCTCTACTAGAGGCTTACAGCATCTGTATATGAACAGGCAAGAAGGTTGACAAGGTCCCTAGTTTTATATTAAAAAATACTTATTGTCACGTAATTGTCTAGTAGTCATCTCTTGTCTCTCTTAGTTATTCACCTTAAGTGGAATGCAAATTGTATACGAAGATTTTAATTACACTAACATATTTAGTGAAAATTTAATTAAATATTAATTCTGAATTTAAACTATAATTGTTGTTATTTTAAGAGCTTCTTGTTTAAAACAAACACATTTTAAGATACAATTCCATCTACTTTTGTATTCTATGTCTATAGTCTATATACCCTAGTTGATAAGCCAGTTATAATTAAGGGTTAATTGGATTTCACTTTGTAGACAGGATCAAAAACAAGTTCATCATCCACTTCTATAAGCAACTACTATTGACATATTGAGGTCTTTACTAAACTTTATTATTAAGAATAATTCTATGCAGCAAAATACCAACACCAATTTTTTTAATAAAAAATAATAATAATTATTCAATTCACAACCACTCTCTCTCTCTCCTCCCATTGCATTACATTACATCAGATACCGTCCGTGCGTCACGATTACCCATCTGGCACGCATAGTCCTCTCCTGCCCGTCAACCTCGCCTTCCCCTCACCACCGGTCAGCTCACCACTCCCCACGTGAAAGTCCCGTGCCTTACGTCCTAATTATAACCTTCGCCCCCAAGCGTCGCTATTCATCGACCGTTCCTTTATATGCCCTCTCATCTCCTCTCTATTCCCTTTCTTCTCCATCGATGGCGGATTCGATTTCCTCCGGCCTCCTCTTCCTCCCTTTCGAAGAAGACGAAGAAGACGAAGAAGAAGCCCCCCACGAAACCCTAGGCCCCTTCGTTCCCGTTTTCTCCTACGACCCTGAATCCGATTACCCGGACGACCACGCCTCCCTCGCCCTCGACCTGTTCGATCGCCGCGTCCCCCTTCATCCGATCCGCATGGAATCCTTCCCGGTTTCGCCGCCTGAGGAGATCCGATTGGATTACCTCGGTCTCAACCTAGGGTTAGGGCTGGGGCTCGAAGAAGATGACGGCGGAGATCGCGATCGGGAGGTGGAGGTGTCGGTGGCTTCTGATTGGGGCGCCGACGATTTCTTCGTTGGGAGGAGGAGCTCTACATCCGATTCGATCGAGTTCTCGCGGGCTCGTCCTGTGGGTTCCGACGGTTTGCGGATCACGGGGTTCGATTCGGATTCGGATTCCGATGAGCAGATCGTCGCCATCGGAGCTGATATGGAGAGCGTCGATGTCCGTGGTCAGAGAAGAGATCCGAACGAGGATTTCGAGTGGGAGGAGGTCGATGGCCGGCTCGATGACAGGGATGTCGTAAGCATCACAATTGTTGGCAATGGAGACGATGATAGAGATTTTGATCATGATGTAGCCGAGCAAGAAGAAGAAGCGGTCAGAAATCTACAATGGGAGGTTCTCTTGGCCGTTAATAGCTTGGGAAGGAGTCCAATGGATCCCGACGATGTCGAAGGATACTTCGTCGATGACCATGAGGGATTTGTCTATACTTCAGATATCGAGGCATACGAGGTCTTATTCGGGCAGTTTGCAGACCATGAGAGCTCTCTCAAAGGTAGCCCTCCGGCAGCTAAGTCGGTGGTCGAGAGCCTCCCCTCGGTTGTGCTGACGAAAGAGGACATTGCAAATGATGATGTCGAATGTACAGTTTGTAGAGATGGGATTTTGGTTGAGGAAAGGGTTAAGCGGCTTCCATGCTCGCATTATTATCATGAAGACTGCATTTTGCCATGGTTGGCTATGCGGAATACGTGTCCTCTGTGTCGGTACGAATTGCCGACGGATGATCCTGAGTATGAGAAGTGGAAGGCCAGGAGGGGCAGCAGTGTTGTGGCTCAGGATTAATCTCAGTCAGGTATACCTATTAAATTTTACCTGAATAGTAGGATTAGTATGCGAAGCAGTATATGGTGATCAATATGATTTTACCTTTGTTCTTGTATGGAGGTTACACAATTTATTGCATACTCCCTTTCTTTCTTACATTTCCTTAGGAAAGTGCAAATTAATTTTTTTTTTTTTTTGTAATAGACTTTCCATTGGAATTGGTCAACTGAGATGTTATTGTATATCAGTGTCAAATAAGATAGCTTCTGTCAGTTTGTTACGTTTGTGTTTCATCAAATAATACATTTGGTCAGTAAGGTTGTCGCACTAATGTGTAAGTTTCCTTCTTTTTTTATCTCTTTTTCTAATTTCTTTGGGGAACCTGAAAGTTTTTCATATATGTTTATCGGTTGTGTTTTTTCTTTTAAATTTCTAATCAGCTAATAAGAAGTTATTTGAGAGATTGTTTGATCTTAGTTGATAATATATATATTTTACATTCTTTGAAAGTAGCTGCTTGCCAAATTATGGTTCCATATTTAGACTCTATATCTCTTTGGAGAATAGGACCAGTGATTAATTCATTAGCTATGTTGTTAGTTCCACTACTTTGAGTTGTGCCACAGGAATGGTTATATTTCAGTTTGTGCTACATTCACAGTGTTTATCTATTTTGATATAGATCGTGTCTATTATCCTCCATGACATTGTTGGGGACTTGTGGCAAGTCACTGTCTGATTCTCCTAAGGAAACCACAATCTTTCACTACATATGAAAGTGGTTGTATACTTGTATAATATCATTCTAGGTTAGTTGTGATTGTCATGCTATACAACTTCCTCCATTGATTGCATCTTTCATGTAACTGTTGTCAAATATCATTTGTTGCTTAATTTAATTGTGTTGCATATGTCTTCAAGAGTCGTGTGGGTTGATCTTCTCTTCGTCAGTTGATAACTGCCCTGATAAAATTGGTTAAATTCATGGATATTAAGTGCCAGTACCATGCTGCTTGACATGCCTTGCTGGGACGGCACAACAGAAAGGCTGTTTAAAGTGTCAGCATGGTTTTGTGCCTATAAGCTGCCGTGCCACCTTGTTCTGGAGGCAATTGAAGTTTTATACCTTTTACCATCTTGGTAGTTTAGAGTGTGATGAAAGAGTGATGTTGTCTTTATTTAAATGATAGGGGTTCACTGGCATATCCCTACATCATGGTGATTGAATTATTTGCAGTACTCACTTATACCATGTACCTCGCTGTTTTACATCAATTGATGCCTTATGTTTTTTTTTACTGACAGCTGACTGCATCTTGTTCTCTACTGTATGTTTTATCAATTCCTATCACCTTTTTTCTTCCCCCTTGACAAGTCGCGGTTACTATGATATCAATCTTACCGTGACATTTGACTTGCAGGGAGGAAGACAAAAGCTCTTTTTCTTATGGTACTAGAACGTTTATTAGTGTGTTAGTGCCTCTTGTCTTCTTAGTTCGGTATGTTGATATGTTTACAAAGTACTTATAAACATGGTTTGCAGATCCGGATTCGGATTTGGATCTGAACTCTTTTTTTCTTTCACTTTCTTACTCTTTTTCTTTCTTTTACTTTTTTCTTTTTCTCCCCTTATAGATAATTATTATTTTTCTTACGGAGAGATCCAGCTCTGGTGAACTTCGACTTAATTTTTTTATTTCTCTCATATTTTTTATATTTCTTTTGCTCTCCCTTTTTTTTTTCTTTTCTTCTTCTTTACTGCATCATGATTTTTTTTAATTTAATTTTCTTTCCCTCACGCAGTTCTGAATCTTTTTTTTTTAATTTTTATTGCACCATTGTTTTTGTTTTTTCTTTTCTTATTTTTGGTAAGTCTTTTTCTAAATTTTTAAAAGTCTTTCTGTATTTCTAATAATTTAAAATTTTATGTAATTAAAAAGTCTAATCCGATCTAGGTGACTGATATGGTCGATATAGCTGATCTGATCGATATGTATCATTTTTTTCAGAAGATTGATTCCAATTCCGATCCCAAGTTTTTGAAACTTACCTATAACAGTGTAAACATAGCCTTCACTGAATTTAGTATATTTTGTCTAAGCTATCTAAAACTTGGTCAATAAATATGATAATTTAGCTCGAATTAACACCCGTAGGTATGTCTAGACAAGAGGTAAAACAAGTTTAATTCTCAAATCTCAACTTTAGCTTACCTGATCCTTTGCATCATAATTGATTGTTTTTATCTGTTTCTGTTTACCTAAATGTTCGTTTCAAGATTAATATATATTGTTTATAACTGAATTTATTGATCCAGTTTTACCTTTTTTCCCCCATATTATTCTTTTGGTCATATTCTTGTCATTAAACATTCATTAATCCTACAACTCCCTTTGTATTTTCTGAGTTCAAAATAGTACCACAGTGGTCTGATCATGTTGACCAACTTTTTTTAGCAATGATGAGTCACGTCTGAACAAATGCAAATGAGAGTAGCATATAAAATCACTATTAATGTAGTTTAATTCTGCCATGGAATGAATTTTTTTTCCGTATACATGGAGGCATCTCTTGAATGGAGAAAAAATAAACTGCAACCAATGTTAAAAGTTCGACCGTAGCCAAGGAACGTCAATCCCCGTGCTGTCATTTGGCTAAAGGATCATCAACATGAGAGTAGAATCAGTGAGGACAATTCAATGAAAGCTGTACCCATTGCTGCGGATTCTGATTAGTGATTACTGGTAAACAGAAGCATAAATATGTCATCTCTACTCCAAGTTTATTAAGAATTTCCTCACTGCATTGATCACTGCGAGGGGATTCTCCAAATGCACGGCATGGCCACAATCTGGAACTATGATTTTTTCACAGAATTTCTCTCTTTGATTGTAACCTTCGCCTTCTGATTTGCCCTTGATTTCCCTGCACATCTGCTGAGCAATCTCCGTAAACTTTTTATCCTGTTCCCCCACAATGAAGAGAAGAGGCTTCTCTGAGTGTTTTAAGTCCTCCCACAGAGACCTAGCATAAGTACAATATTCAGTTTAGTTTTTCCCTGCCAGTCAGTAAATCTGGAAGAAATTGTCTATGTTTTCGCTACGAAGCCTTCCATGCTGATTGAATTAATTGAAACTACCAATACGAGAAATGGTCTATATTTTCGCTAACCCATTACAGTTGAATTCATGAAAACAGACTTCATATATGAACGTAAGAATAAATGTTCTTTTGGTAAATCCAAAATTCATTGAGCTTTCTATAAAATGAAATAAATAAAAAAAACAGAAAAGGAGAAGAAAATAATAGCCACCACTCCTTTCTGGGCATTAAAACCAGGATCCATCAAAGTTTGCGGTAGTGAATCAAGTCATGATTGGTCTTTGATACTACCCAAAATACAAGCACAACATAAAATGTGTCCAGATTCAGATATGCGTACTTAATTTCTTCCTCCTTCCATCAGGTAAAATATTATGTAATGTAAAATGGAAAGAGTGCAGAAAAAAGAACTTTACCTTTGCTGTCCAATGCTCGAGTCACAAAGAACCTTGGCAAGAGTTTTGACGTCATTATGCTTTGCACGGTTGCCAATTATACTTTCAAAATGTGGATGTTCTCTTATGCTGTATAAACAAATTGGTTAGTCAACAATAATTGATCAAATATATAGTATGCAGACGGAAAAGACTAAGCCCCATTCACTTGGAAAATAAAACTAATTCTAAAAGTAGTTTTATTTTTAATAACATAAAAAAGAGTTAATATCAGTATTAATGTTTACTTGAATAAGGAATAATAATTACATTTGTGGTATAAAATTGATATTAAAGTAATAAAGAATAGTAAATTTATATTGAGAATTAGTGAGATTTTAAACTAAATGATGAAAATATTCTTAACTTGATGTAAAATAGACGTGGTAATAATTGAGTATTGTCTACCTTAGGAGCAAAACAATAATTTTATATTATTATTAAATTGATTTCTAAAACTTGTATGAAAGAAAAGAAAAGAGAATAATATATTAGTATATCAGAAAAAATTAAGTTATTATTTTATTACTGCACTAAACTAAGAAGACATATTCTGAAAAAAAGGCTACTCATATTTCACAACTGAAGGACAGCTAACAGTCTCCTGATTATAAGATAACACAGAAGTACTGTTTGGAGTCATTAGGTAGCACTAGTAAATCAAATTGTGTCTTATCTGGATCCTCCGTGCCAATCTCTCAAATCACAACCAACTTAAGAATACATCTCTATTGGACATAAGTCACAAAATGAATATAACTGCACAGCAATATATCCAGTCTAGTAGAAAATAACATAACATTACCATATTATGACTGCTACAGAAAATGTCCCATCAGAAATTTAAATATATAATCGCATTAGCCATCTGTGGTTCAATGCTGGGACTTGGCACATATTCGTGTTTAGACCACAGTTTTAATTTAAATCTGAACATGCTAATCCTTCGTTAATTTCTTTGATGAATTATTACGACTTAGACTTTATTAGGCATCTTAATCTTGAATAGTGTAGCTCTTGTTCATGCATAATTTGAAGGCTGTAGTATTGTGCACTCGAATTTATTTCTACTAAAGGACAATACTAATCATAATTTTGTAAGCCAAATACATGCGTTATATAGGTAAACTAAGGTATCATTAGGTTGTTAACAAAAGTAAATGATGAGCTATATTCGACTATCACCTTCTCCATATGTTTCCTGAATACCATGAGTCGAGAAAACAGTGCAATCCATATGACAATAGGAAGCAAGCCCTTGATTTATCTTGTGCATTTCGAATTCTTCTCTTTGCTTCATCTTTTAATCCGGGACTTCCAGATATTATAACAGCTCCATTGACCTGGCTACAACTACCTTAGTTCTCAGTAAGAGAAAAAATAAAGGAAACTTAAGAATACATGACAATATACCTTTTCAGTGTATTTCAATGCCATGTGCAATGCAATCCTTGCACCCATTGAATATCCAACAAGAATAACCCCTCCATCAGTTATATCACTTATCAATTTTATCAATACATCCGCAACAAATTCAATTGATATTTTGAATTCTTCTTTGGATATCCCATCAATATGCCACTGCATTAAGGATTCTCCATGGCCCGGAAGATCAACAGAAATAGTTCTTGCATAAGGCGACAAAGCCTTCATAATGGGGATCCAATCTTGACTTGCACCCAGAAACCCATGAAGAAAGATAACTACCTTTCTCTACATCAATCCAATCATGCTGCTATTAGAAAATATATGTCAAGAAGATTAATCTCATTATGCAACAGATTAGTATTCTTGTAAATCAAATATATCTTAGTCATCTAATAATCTACTCAAGGCAAAATTTTAAATTTCGACCTGCATGAAGAATACTGACTGAAAGAAAAAAAAACTGAACAGTAAAGAAAATGAATTAGGAGTTGACTAAATAGAAAAGATAAACGATCTCCTGATCCTATCTTGTTTTCCCACTTACACATGATCATTTTAGTCAAGTGACATTCTAAATTTTATTGTCCTAAAAAAATTCCGAAAGTCTTTCTAATCTTTGTTTTCCAAAATAGATCTATTTTCAATGAGAAAATGTTGAAACATGACACATGCGTTGGTTTAATAATGATGTCGACAGAAAATTTGTAAACATATGCTTGATAACACATTCTGAAAGAAGGTTCTAGGCATTTTAGATTGTGAGGGCTGGAAATAGAAATAAAGAGTAACTGCCAGGTGACTACAATTGGCAAGACGTAGCTAACACAAATTAAAATAACACTTTCATTATAAGCATGGAAAGTACAAAAAGATTAAATTTATCTAGAAAATGAACTGAACTGATAAAAGTTTTAGTTCTGATGTTCAATCAACCATTGCAAAATACATACTACGCCTGATGAGTTTTGTTAGGGTAAATAATGCTCACATTTGTACTGGAACCAGCCTCTTGCAATTTGAATAGACAAGAAAGATCATTGCCATCAACTTGTATATAGCAGGACCTAAGTTGTTCTTCAGTGCAAGTCCTCTGAATTCTCTCATTATTGATTTGGAAATATTGAGTTAAACTGTGTGCATCTTCAACTGAAGCTTCCATTCTACCACCATTTGGATGTATACAAGTATTTATACCTTTATCTGTTACATCTTCTTTTAACCATCGATATGTTCCAAGTCCATGAGCCATAACTCCAGTTGGAACCCTCCTTTTCATTTGACAGACTGCAGCATGCTGTATCTCAAGATAGTGTGCAAACTGTACATATGCTAACAAACTTAGACTACTTTCAAATGCACTGCTGACAACAGCAACCTTGTCATGTAACTGAGCCCATTCTGCTATGAGTGCTGCATTTTCAAACCCCCCAACAACACTTGGTTTGATAACCTGAACATTAAACCAGGTCATGCTGACTAAAATAATACAAGTCTTAATTCCTAATGGTTATACCGATGATTACTTACTAAAGCAACAATTCCTGGATGCACAAAATTTTGGAGCTGATGTAGGACATCTCCTTTAAGATTGTCAATAGTCTCGTCTAGAGCTACAGGTAAGCCAGAGTCTTCGCAGAACTTAATAATATCATCATGATGGTCTACAGGTTCCTGTAACATTTAAAACAAAATAAAGACCCTCAAGAAGATAAAAAAGAGAGAAGTTAGAAAAATATGTCTAACCAAGAAAACACAATTCTTTTGTCCTTCTGAAGATCAACAGAACTATCAAAAAGAACATTCCTAATTTACCAGAATGAGGTATTCTATCTTGAGATGATTATGCTGCCAAACTAAATTACTCCCACATGTATTAAACAAATATGGCTAGCTATACACGCATATGGAGAAAATAAAATTACACTGTAAGTAACAAATATGATACCTTCCAGTGCCTGAGCAACATATAGAGAGAGAAATTATACCCTAATTATAGGTGATGCTTTCACCATTTGGCTGGCGAACTACCAAAGCAACAAGACGATAAGTTTAACGTCTGCAACAAAAATAAAGATGCTCCCCCCTACTAATAGGTATCACTGTCTGCACACAATATGCTTCTGTAGTCTGTTAGCACATTCAACTTTGTGTGAGTATATTAAAGTATTCATAGCTAGTTCTGTCACCTAGAGTAGTCACACGTTCTGCATTGAGCCTACGTCAGGTTTAAGTTGGCCCATCCTAGTTGAAAAATTAAGTATAGAGTGTGACCACCTTGTTCCTCATAAGCATTTACATGGAGTACCATATGGTGGGGGCATTTGCACAAAAGGCTCTTCAATTTTCAATATTAAAAAAATTATATGCATTAGATATGCATCTAGTATAAAAATAAATACACTCAGTTTCAAAAGTCCAATCTTACTATTAACAAAAAATTTAAGAGTTTTTTATGCAAAGAGCCCCACAAGGTATATGGAAACAAAACTGAGGAAAAACGCTTCAGGTAATCTAGTTGCTAACTGTTACATGCTTATACAATATGCTTATACGGCTATACGCAACTGTATGACATATTCCCTGGACTAGGTTAGCATGTTTCTTGAGACCTCTCACTGGTATTACAAAAGATATGCATAAAAAATGCCAACTTTCACCTATAATAAGTTGAGATTATACCTCAATGTATTGTAGATTAAAGCACTTCACTTTAGATCCAAACAGAATTGCCTCTTCATATGTCCACTTCTGATTTGCATCTACACGGATGTTGACCTTATAACCAACCACTTCTCTTATTTTTTGGATGACAGCTGCATCATCAATGGGATTTTCTCGACGTGCAACCTTTGCAAAAAGAATCAGTCAAGAAATAGTCAATACATGGAAATGGAAAATGTAAAAGATTGCTCATATTGCAATATGAACCACTGGCAATTTAAAACTTCGTAACAAAAAAAGTACAGCCTGGATTTCCCACTACAAAACCATACAAAGTTATGCTAAAAAATGAACTAATGTAGAAATGTTCAATTTAGTGAAAATAAACTTTTTCATGCAAGTTTAGTTCATTGCTCATTTGGTTGTAATAACTTTCATAAGATTTGACTCACAAGTTTAATTTGTACTTCCATTATATCAAATACCTTCAGTTTTATTGTGGTGAAGCCTTCATCAACCAGCTGAGAGACAACATGAGCTACCTCTGCTGGATTTCCATTACAATCTACAAGGGCACAAATATCTATACTTGCTGAATTCCCAGGCTTAACTGACTTTGTATCTTTATAGGAGCTCATGCATCCACTCGCTAGATCTGATAAATTAAATCCACAACGTGCAGCTAGAGCATTAAGTATAGCCATCTCCAGACCACATCTAACACTTGGATATAGAGAAGAAGGCTGAAAATGAATTAAAGTCAATAATTGTAACAGATTCCCCCCCAAAAAAAAAAACAACATGTGAAGTTTCAAATAATAGGTTAAGAAAGGTATCAAAAATATTCTCACAGGAATTCCAAGGCTTCTCCATATCCAGGAAGAGAATGATCCTTTCAGGAGAGGAAGAAGACAACCTATATCACATCCTTTCATCCTGTGGTGCAGAAAATTTAGTTGCTCTTCAACATCTAACAGATTTTCCTCATGAATTTCAATTGGTGCAACCTGTTTAAAAGTTAACATAAACCAGTAATTCAAAACTAGTATGTCAATAATAAGTAATCACCAATTAACCACTAAACATCAAATAACGGATACTGTTTCAGTGAGATATTGACACCTGGCACAGGGTGTGCTGCCTAAAACCTGTTAAAACTAATCAAATGGGTATATTTGTATTCATTTTCCCAAATTAAAAGTTGAATTTAGAGAAGAATAAAGAGAACTAGATGAAAGCTATGAGGGATCTAAGATTTTTTTTTCCAATCTTATCAAAAGAAAAAAAAAATATATATATATATATATTTTTTTTTTTTTTTCTTTTTTTCATTCTCTTAAATATTTCTTTGGTTTTACACTTTCGGAACTAATTTGGGATTCTTTACTTATATATTAGATCTATCATTTGTAAGAGTCTCTCTATATAGATTTAGCATTTTAGTGCTAGATCTATGAGAAATAGTCTTTAGAAGAAAGGAATCAAAGAGTAATTGATTTCTCCCAAATTTTGCACTAAATTTTAAAAATATGTAAAATTAATATGTCAAATGCATCAAATGCATCCAAATTGGGTCAAAATTGGTGTAAGAATATATTAGATTAACTCCACATTAGTTGATTTGAACTTTATAATCTTTAGCTAAAAATTCAATATAATTAGAAATTATATGATAAAATAGGTCATTTCTGTGTTAAATCATATTTTTCCTTGACTATTGCTATGTCTTTAATAAAACAAGTTATTTATAACATTGCCTAGGAATTAAAGGACTCTAATATAAGTTTTAATACATATATTCAAACCCTAAAAATATATGCGTGTCAGTAGGCGTGCTAGCAAGGAATCAATATGGCACATCCCATTAGCACAACAATTCTTACATCAAATGAACATGCAATTAAGGCTTAAGCATACTTTTAATTTTACCTACATATGAATTCTTATATCTGGCAAACAATCAAATGGTTGATTTTTAGAAAAAGAGGACGAATTTTTGCAATCTAAACATTTGAAGGATTTTTTTTTTTTGCAAATTCCTTGGATGAAGCTTTTTGTGAAAGATGATTGAACAATTGACATGACTGCATGGTTCAAAAAGACAAGCTTCAACAGTTCAACTAGTGTTGAGAGAGATCACAGATCTTCAAGAAAATCCATCACTAAAGTACATGCCAACATGTAACAGCAGTTCCCTGTAGGTCTATGGCAAGTCCCTGTGATGGTACATAGAGAGGATGCATATAGCAATTTGGAGTACATAATATTAAATTAATCTCTTTCTAAACTTTAAAGAATAACACAACTTTTCAAGAATTTTGGAGATATAGTAATTAGTTACTGGATGCATGCTTATCTTAAGATAGTAACTGCAGCCTAATTTTTTACCATACAGTGATAACTCATGAAGGAGAACAGACCTCACCAAATCCTATGCTATTGTCATCCAAAGATACAATCAAGATAAATCCTTCACGAAATAGCTCATTTGAAACATCACTAGCTGGACGTGAAGTAGGTGGTGCAGAAAGCTGGATCCTGTAAGATAACAGAATTGAAAGAACCTTTGAACCATCATTAAACACTGAAAATATACATACACTATACTGACCATCGAGACAAAATAAGAATGACATGATTGATTATATGTAAGAAAGTTACTTAACCTATATAACATATAGTCCATTTCCATGATCCTGCCTAAAGATAAGCCACTATCTGCATGTTTAGAATGTGAAACTCCCAAAAGGAAGCCTAATGCTTGATTTGCTGCTTGACGACTGGAAATATTTAAACCGCTGTTAAAGAAGTAACAAACAAGTCAACAGTTGAAGGATGGAAACAAGAATTTGGAGGAAATAAACATATAAATCTGGGAGACAAAACCTATGGAAATTTGCATTATCTGCAATGCAGCTCTGAACTTCTATCACAGAGTCACTCTGCTCCTGTTGTGATTTGACTAAAGCAACTTGTAGTTCCTCTTTGGTCTGAACTAGTACATGTTTCACGCTGCAAATTTAAGTCCAAAACCAGTAAGATGGAAGGGAAGCCCCAGGATCATGTGGAAGAGTTCTTCTCAAGCTTCCACAACCATGTAAGCTTCATGTTCTTAATTGTTATACAATTTTCCCAATTCAGCCAAAACCAACCAATAACTCCTGAATTTGGTTGCTACATGTTAATAAATGAGCTCCAAGCATAACTTGATAAGTAGGCAGAAACTCTCGTATGTTTTCTCGTGTCCAAGCTAATTATTGATAACTTTTGTTGTTTGTCGCAGGAAATCAGCTGTCTTCATAGTTTTGAACCAAAAAACATGAACAGGGAAGTTCCTCAATATTATTTTAAAAGAAAAGTTGATGACAATGATTAATAAAATTGCTTGTTTACCCAACACTGAATGGACCAAGACATTAATTTCTTATCTTTAAGATGTCGACATGAAAAATCAGTGATAATTTATATGAAAATAGTATAAAAAAATTACTTTAACATGTTAAAATATTGTGAAATTTATGTCTTCTTGGCTTACGTAAAATATATTTTTTTCAAGATTTTGTTAACTTTCTCAGTCAAAAGTCAAAACCAGAAGAAAGCCAAAATTTCTGAAACTTAACAGACTTGATAATTCAATATCAATTAAGTAACAACACAGAAATAATGTGTTTGTATCGAAGCAGTCTGAGAAGTGAAAAGTGAAAACTACCATTAAATCATTAACCACAAATCTTCCATTTAAAAATAGCAATCTAAATAGTTTATGTTGAGGCTAAATGAAATCTGATGGACTATATGCACAACTGGTTCTATCCAGATACCAGTGAATAATTTGAGAGCCTGGCAGAGCACAAACATTCGTAGAATGAAGTTGAACTAAAGGGGAAAAAATGAACTGTGTTTCGACTTTTGACATTAAAAGGAAAAGATAACTTCAAGTTCCTGCTACAAATGAAACAGATATTTTTACCTGTGTGCTGCACACAGCTTGGAAATAGAGACATCATGGGCTGTATAGAAGTACTTGTTCAAGATATCAGATTGTATGACATCTGCAACCGGTAGAAGACTGAAGATTGCACCACCATGATTGTTTATTATGATGACAGTTATAGGCTTCCTCCTTGCCCTTCAATATTGTAAATAATACTTTAAGATGAATGTATGGATTACTGAGTTCATAAACTGAAACATGGAAAATTGTGGTGCCAATGTTAACAAATCATAAGTTTCATGTTCCAAGTTCCAACACTGTTAAGGATATCTATGTGGTAGATGTTAAATAAGAAGAATGTACATATACAAAGCCAATGACAATTCACCAGAAGATATGATGTGTTGCAAAGAAATATTGGAAGAGTATCTGCAGACACATTTCTGGTTTACAGAGCTCCAGAAGTTCTAGAGTGAATAATTTTCTTCTGTATATTACAGGGAAAGTAATATTCTTCAAGGATCTAATCGGCCCTCAACATACAAGAGACATATACATACAAAGACTTTATCAGGCATTAAACCATATGGAACAGTGGGTTTTTCAGTAAACAATTTCTTAAGACTTAAGTACTTGCAGTTATCTCCCTATTGAACTATATGTCCTGAGTTATTATGCATAGAAATGTAATAAGATTTTTATGTTTATCGCACTACTTTATAGCTTAATCAGTTGCAAATAATTTAAACAAATTCATATCAGCAGAAGTTAATTGTATGTGCTGCAGCTGATACTGAAAGTTTCGCAAAAGAAGATACTGAAAGTACCACAAAAGAAGATACTGAAAGTATCGCAAAAGAGTTCTTGTTATATTATCATAGAATAAGAAGCAAAGTCATAGTTGGCTAAACAATTATGACGGCATAATCATAAATACAATTGCCAATAAAAAGAACTCAAGAATGGTGAAAAGGCAAAATAATTGAAAAAAATATAGCTCTTAGAGGAATATAAGACATCCTTTCTGGTACATCAAGGAATATAGGCAAATCCTACCTAGTACATCACGTATGTACAACAACCAGCTCCACGCTTTATCAGCATGACCTGTGCAGACTGCAGACTGACATGACAGTCCTTGTGGTGATAACTGAGAAACTTTATGCTGTTCAACTATGGAAGTGCTATCACTGCTATGTTTACCTACCAGCTGATTCGTTGATTATTACTTGTTTTGAACTTAATCATTATTTAACTGACTAGAGTCAAGAAGAAACTTATGTACTTAAATTTGAATATGGGTAAATGTTCTTCATGAAAATACACTCAAGATGACTAACTGATAACAAGCTGAAAGCCTGAAACTATGTAGATTATCCATCCATGACAATGAACATTAAAGCAACTGCAATAAAATCTCACAAAATATGCTGAATATAAAACAACAAGGATAATATATTTGTAAATAGCACAACTGAATAAAGAAGAACAAAAGATTTTGCATAGGTTGGATGTGAAACCTTTGACTGAGAAGTGATAATCCATTTGTATCATGAAGGAAAGATACATCACCAATCATACATAGGACCTAAACATGACATATATCAAAACATGAGTATGTATTGTTAGTATTTCATGATTTCATCTATGAAGGGTGATACAAAGGAAACAAACTACAACAGAATGCAACTCTTTCATAAAGAATACTTAATGTTCGGCAATAAACTGAGAAGGTGAAAGCATGATGACTTAATAATATCTTGACATGCTAATTTTTGTCTTCAAGTTAAAAGAAGGATTCGTACCCGTTTGTTGCATCCTACTGCAAATCCAATAGCTGTGCTAAGCAGACCATCAATACCACTTGCTCCCCTGTTCCCAGCAACTTGTATACCATGGAAAAATGGATCATTATATGACAACAAATGTTCTCTATTGTTTGCAGACTTCAGCCAACCTCTCCCGTACATGTCCAAGTCCCTAATGACCATACTGTTCCCAACAAAAATTGCAGCATCATCGTCAAGTGCCTCTCCAATTACATGCGCAACATATGGCTCAGTCAGTAACAACTCAGATTGAAGCTGAAATGCTATCTCCCGTCCAACCTAGAATTAGTAGACATTATTTAGACAAGGCAAACTTATTCAGCTTTAGATACCTAAGTAGTCAGGAAGAAAGCTAGATATCAAGAAAAGATCTTGATATTGACTTTAGTATATTAATTTTTTAGCCCTGAATACATCAGATTTAATATATTAATATAATGGTATGGAGGACTGATGCCAACAGTTCATCATGGAAGAAAGGCACAACTCATTCAATGTCCAATTCTGAAATCCTTCGCACAGTTGTCACCTTCTGCAGAAGTTTCATAGCTAATTTTTCCAAATACCTTAGAGAAAATTTCTATTGAAATAGCGAATTTAACAATGCTAAAAAAAATTCTAGGAAAAACAATGCCCAGGAAGATGTGAACAGTAAATTAGAAAATGGTTACAGTACACAAGAAAAAAAAATTATCACAATGATTGCTACGATCTGATACGATGGTAAATAAGTAAATATTTATGCATAACCAGGCATCAAGTTCAACCAGTCATACGTTGGACACCAACAAGCAGGACGGAATTTAAAATTAGTGAAGCTTTCAGACCATCAGCACGAGGAGACAATTTGCTAAGATTTTTTTTCCTTTTTTTTGGGTTAAAAAAAGAAGCTAATTTCAAGGGATGGAAGAAACCAGATGGTTTAACTAATCAACCCTACACCCATTCCCCACCCTGTTCAAACTCTGAAAATGCTAATAAAATTAATTGCACCATATGTGATAACACATGAACTATGAGCATATGAGTTTTAAAATTTTATAGAATTTGTTAGAGACAGAGAGAAACTAGATTATATAAAATAAAAAATATATATCTACTTCAAGCAAGATAGTTCTTACCACTGAATTTAGTTCTTTCAGAAGATTGGCCCATGTCCCTCTCTTCTTCGGCAAATGAATTTTACATAAAGCATCAGCAAACTCAGATATGGTACTCTGTATTCTATGAGTAATAATATGAGAAGGATCATGACGGCATGGGTGCCTGTCAACCAAGATATATGAAGGTGGTGAACAAAACTCCAGAAACTGACCAATGCGTTTGCTAGTAATCCTGCTACCAATCTGTTATTGATGTGAACCATAAGCTTCTAAGGGAATGCTAAAACATTAAATCAATAAACTGAAGGAAACAATTACTTGACTGATCCAAAATTTATACCTACAAAATTTAACAACATTAAATTTAACTCTCAGACTCACAATAGTTGTATACAATTATTTTGATTTGCAGTCTCACATGCATTTCTGCAAAAATGAGCACATAAATTTAATTCAGAATAGAAAAGTTAAATATCATATAGCTGCTAGATAATCACCAAAGGCCATACAATTGCTATCATTGACATAATCCTTCCTCCTCCCTACTAACATTCAACAAGAAGTTCTATACACCTCATATTTTTTATGTGATTCTCCACCTTGATAAACTATTTCAAAGAAAAATCCTTGATAGCAAGACTGCAATCCTTTTTCCTTTTAGAATAATTTGAACTGGCCTTCTTAATTACTCTGATCCAACAAGATGACCCAATGAAGAAATATATATAAATACATAGAAGGGTCTCCCAATGTACAAGGCTCTGGTAATGGGCAGATCAGTACTTATACAACTAACATACATTGCTGGAGAGGTTTTTCCCATAGCTTGAACCCGTGACTGCTTGGTGAAAACTGGGGCGCCTGGCGCTAACTAAACATACTCAATTTGCATATAAAGCCAGTAGCTACTGCACTGCAAGTAGTATAGGGCTATAGGGAGTTTCTCCCAAAACCACCTACCCATCTGACACATGTAACACTGAACAAAACAGTAGCGCAAAATGAAGTCCATGCACAGTAGTTGAATGGTACAAAAGTACAGTAATTGCATACTACTAGAGAAACTTCTAAAGAATCTAAACATTGCATAGTACAATACCTATGTTTCTCTGTACATCTTAAAAAACTGTTTGTTAAACTAAGCATATCATCAGCAACATAGGAAAATATACAGGCATTTGATAAGACATACCTGAACAACTACATCTGGCTGTGCCCAACGCTTGACAGAATCAGAGAGTATAGCTTGATCCAGGTGGTCTAAAAACAGAATGTTATCAAATTCTCTAGATGAAGTTAATGTTCTACGCAGCCGTAAACCTGACAAAATGTCAGCAACAACTGGCCAGGATAGGTGTTTAGCTAAAATAATAGCTGCCCAGATTTCATCTTCACAGTGGATAGAACCAATAAGTAGGAGCCCACGGTTTGATCTCTGTATTACTTCGAAAACCTCAGTGATTGGACCAGCATTTATATTCCAGGTGTCAAGTCTTTGCATTCTCATGTAACTTGTAAAGGGTTCCATAGATGTCAACCACAGATCTAAACCTCTTAAACATTCTAGCGTCCATTCTCTATGGCATTCCAATGGTTCTCTAAAGGGACAATTAATATGAACTGGGCCATGTGGTGCCTGAGTTGCGCTATATACAGCAGCGTCAATAGTAGTGAGAACCATTCTTGCGGTAATCTGATCAGTAGGCGGAGGAAGACTAAAAAAAAATCTCACAAATTTGCCAAAATGATTGACCTGAAGCACCCAATAAGCACAAAAGCGTAAATGTTGGCATAAGATTCTAAGATTATAGAAACCAACAACATAAAGGTAATAGTAAGCGTAAAGTTGATATCAAAAGATTGTTAAGACTTAAGATAATAGCAAGCAACAATAGAAAATGAAGTTTCAATGATATTTAGTATCTTCACAGAACCTAACCACTAATAACATACTTCAAATTTGTCATATACAATTAAATATATTCTCTTGGAGTTTTACGAATTATTTGAGTATTTTACATTTTCAAAAACCAAATTGCAATTGTCTTTATGCTTCCACCTTTAAGGAACTTATTCTGAAAGAACATGGGATACTTTGACTCTTTGAGAAGAACTAGCAAATGAATGAGACAGAAAATCCCTCTTAAGAAAACCTCTCTATAAAAATGCAGGATCACATTACATGTTCTGGAACAAATTAGACAAATTAGACAAACTAGGTGGAGTAAGATAGCATTGCAAAGCTAAACCTAAGAAGCAGCATTTCATGTAGAGGGGTGAGAACATATTGCTCAATTACAATTGCCAAACCCCACATCATAGCTACTTGAGCAAAATGTGAGAAAGAAAAAATTAATTTCTAAATTAGGAGTATACATCCAAGAATCACCTTTGGTCCACATAGGATGACATGTAACTTTGTGCCTTTGTGCCAACATTGACACCAATACTAGGAGATATGAACAAGATTTCCTAGAATTGAACTTATATGGGAGATTTTAAACTTTCAGCAGCTTATTAGCTTGGGATTCTTGTAGGCCAAGTGACTTTGAAGATTCTTCAAGGCAAGGATGGTCGTGCCGACCGACACAGCATATAGAGCTCTTTTTTTTAAAAAAAAAAATCTATCTTCATCAATTATTATCAAATCAATTTTAGTTTCTGTGCATGTTTAATATTTATATCATATCATAGAATAATTATAAAATTTATATTTGTATAAAGACTGTGAGACTTTACAACAAATAATACTATTAGTGAATGAGTTTTGAAGATTATCAATAATACTTAGTGTAACATTCTCTTGTTATATTTGTGCCGATAAATGAAGTCTTTAATCCTTCTCATCATACTACATTCAACTATATATTAGTTTTAATTATTGAACTATTATAAATTAATATTATGTGTTGAACGTTATTATATGTTTAATTATATTTTAGAGTATTCAATCATATTATGACATGTTCAGTCACTAATATTAGTTTAAATGAATGTATTAAATCATATTATATGTTGAATAATATTTATATATAACTGTTACAATAGGTCATTTACAAAAATAATCTAAAGATAAAATACTATAATGTAGGTTTTAATATATATATTTAAATTAAAAACCAAAGATTGACATTTCGAATACCTCAAAATATCTTTAAATATCCTAAAAGTTTTATTAAAATATTATAAATGTGTGCATGTAGCATGTAGGAGTGTGCTGAGGCATGCCGTGCTGATGGTGGCACAACCATTGTTGCTTCAAGGTAAATTTATCAAAATTGAGTACTCCATTTTTACCAAAAAAAATTTCACAAAATTTAAAGCTTAAATAAGCTTCAGGGGGTATTTGATAAAATAGAATGACAAATAATAAAGTTAATGACTATAAGAAGGGTATACCTTGGTACTTGCCTACTTGTTATCCACTCTCCGATATATCAACAGAATTGCATATATGAATGAAAAAGCATGCAACATAGTGTATATTTTTACATTGAAATGTATGACAGAAAGAACTCTCGGACAAGGCATGCTAGGCTTTGCCAGTAAAGTTGGGAAGGTGTCAAAGGCATGACAAGCCATGCTACATGTGCTGACAGAGAAAATCCAATTCTAACCATGTTCAGATGCCCTTTATGCTACGACATGAAAACTTTGGTCACATGCATAAGCTATTACTGAACTACAATAAGTAGGATACCAAACTAGTTCAACTAATTCTAGCTAGAAATATGAGACAACCAACAAACTAGACAAACAGGTACTAGTTCATCAAAAGATATGTAAAGTCTGTAGATATAATCAAGATGTGCAATTTTCGTATGCTATTAGATGCTGATATAATTTGATGATGGTGCCAATGGCATGATAAAAGACACTTAAAATCTGATCCTAACACATATTCACAATGCCCTTATGATACAGCATGAAAATCCTTGGTCACATCCATAAGCTATTACTAAACTACAATGAGTAGAATACCAAATTAGTTCAAAAAATTGTAGCAAGAAATATGAGACGACCAGAATGATGTGTAAAGCCTGTAGTCACAAGTGGGATGTGCGAATTTTTTATGCTAATAGATGCAGGTAGAATTTGCATGTGAGATGACAGCATTGTAGATAAAAATCATAGAGTTTACTGTTATTGAATTATCTGCTCAATGAAATGCAAGTGACTAAGAGTCTAGGATAAAACTTTTGGAATTATATATAATGTATACTATGAATAAGCTGATCATTTGATTTTCTTAATCACAATAATCAGAAATAAGTGGCCTAAAATATTAGAGACCTGATCAATGGCTTGGTTTGCTCCTGTATCATGCAGCTCCGGAGGACGATCAGCTGTGAGTAGCACAAGAGGTACAAAATCTTGACTTGCTTCCACCACCTACACATTAACCTTGATGAAAATATTGCACAGAATTATATAAAACAAACTCCTTTCCATTTGCAAATTTTGGAAAAAAGAAAATGTAGTTCTAAGATAGAAGAAAGAGGATTCAAATAAAAGGACGAAAATAACCCTGGAATAATTGTACAACACCGACAAAGTAAGCAATTAGACAATCATAAATTTAAAAAAGGTATCATAATACATATCCTCATGTAATGCTTCAGAACATAAAATCAATATTCATGATGCTCACCGCAGGAAGAAGATTTGATACAGCAGTTCCTGATGATGTTATGACTACTGCAGGTTTATTGGAACCTCTTGCATAGCCAACAGCATGAAATCCAAGTGAACGTTCATCATAACATGATATACAAGTTGTCAAGGAATGGCCACAAGCAGAAATTGCAAGTGGAGATGATCGTGATCCTGGAGCTATACAGAAATACTAAAAAAAACGTGGTGAGAAATATATTCAACCTCTAACAAGACTCCTGTTGAATGAATAAACTCACCGTCAAACCTAGTCTAACACATTCTTCAACAATAAGAGATGCCCATGCTAGATTAATATTGGAACTCTCCTTTACTGAAAAATTGGTTAAATTGGAACCAAAACACTGTCAGAAAAAACAAAGAATAAAATTAGTCTCTGCAGAAAAAAAAAAACAAAGAATCATGTTTCAATTTATAGTTCAAAATATTCCTGCAGATTGCATCCTCAATCTTTGGCTATGCAATGTTTCCTATTTCATAATAAATGACAACAATCTACAGTATGTCTGTTCAACTCATATAGCTATTTCTTGACTGCTAAATAGTAAATCAATGAAAAGACACTCTTATGATCTTATCCTATGCCATGTGATTTAAAGACAGTTTATACTTTGTATGAAAGAAAAAAAAATATAGGAGGGCTATATTAAAATGAAATTAGGCAAAATTACCATGTTAGCAGTGAAAGAATATGTAGGTGAATACTGAATATATGACTGGTAAAAAGTTGGAGGCCCCTCCTGCGACAAAACGACAATTTAGTAAATCTCATGGTCACAATTTACTTAAAGGTGACACAATTTAAAATCTTAAACCACAATTTATGGGGCACAGGCACTATCTTGAGAACATAAGATTTGCACTGAACTTATGTCAACTAAAAATAGCATAACATTTTTGAGCTTTGAAATGACATATAGTGTATTAATTCATTAACTACTTTATAGCTTAATTTGTTAGAAAATAATAGTTTTTATATTTATATTCTAACACTCCCTTTTACTACTAGGCTTGAGATATTTTAATAGGCTTAAGAAGTTAACTTGACTTAAATGGAGATGTTTTATATTTTTAAACGAAGATGCGCATGACGAGATTTGAACCCATGACCATTTGCTCTGATACCTTGTGAATTCACCAACTACTCTAAAAATTTAGGTTATTATACAGGTTGATTATAAATTGCCCCTCTATAGTTACACCTAAAATCAAACTACCCCCCTAAAGGTTTAGGAAGATATTTGATTTTAAGCATAACTATAAGGAGACAATTTGTAATTTACCCTTTTGTATTTATATTCTAACATATTGAAATTGAACATTGACGAGTCAACTCCAAACATATTAAGTTGAAAATTTGAAGCTCAAGAAAACTTGTCAGGTAAAGAAGATACCTTTTGCATACATTTAGCTTCAGCATCTACTCTAGCAAGAACTTCAGCATTCAAGTATACCTAGGAATGTTGGGCCAACAAAAAGGATTAAGAAGGCAAGATATAATTCAAAGAGCAGATGAATTCATCCAAAAGATAAATAGATTGGGTAGCTTCCTAAGTAAAAAGTATATTGAAAATTAATTCCATCTTAGTTCTTTCATATTCTCAGTTGGCATTACAACAAAATTCATGAGTTCTTACTCCCTATGTCCTCAAAACATCAGAAATTTTTTTTCACTAACCTAATGAAATCAACTAGGTTGAAGGATACTTTTGGTTAAAACGATTTTCTCCATCATTCCGTCATTAATGTGGAGTTTGTTTCTTTTTTATAACTAATGTAGAATTCTAAACTGTTCCTTTTGTTCTATTTAATGCTAAAGTGCTAGTAATATTTCCATGTTCTAAGGCCCATTATATTAGTTGCGAAATTTCCCAATTTTCTTGAGGAATTTCATAGCACCTTTAGAGGTTGATTTCTTCCAGCTAAAATACTAGTTCTTCATTAGGAACTTGCTATTGTAGTTCATTTCCAATTAAGCTAATTTTCTCTCAGCAAGGTGAGATGTCAGTCATTTCTCCTCTTGAATTTAAAGGTCTCTGGAAACTAAAAACATGTCTACTTAGTTATGTGTGTCCCTCAAGATTTCTAATGAAAATATGTTTGGATGTCATCTGGAGCAATGTTATGTATGAAGCACTATTCCACTTTGCTAGCAATTCTGTTAAAAGTTCAACTAAATACAAGCTGGATTAGAGGCTGTATCAAACCTAGCTATTATCATCAATGCTCCTTATCTTACAAGAAGTTAAGTAAAAGTAACTTTTTGGAAACATAAATGAGAAAAGAAATTAAATAATTTACTAAAGAGTGTGTCAATCAAGCACACTCAAACATACTGAATTTTGAAATGGATAATTACCATTTGAGCATCTTTGTTCTCTATTGAATAAGGTTGTCCACATACATGCTTGGTCCATGATTCTTTCTCATAAACACTAACTGATGCACCAAAGTTTATCATCTGCTAAAATACCATAAGAAGAAAAAAACAGCATATATTAATGAGACATTAATATCATAATCCCACAGGAAAAGCAAAGAGCAATATTTTAGCCCACTTCTAAGTACTACAGAGGTCAGATATAATTATCAAATTATCAAATAAAGATAGGTTATGTACAACCTAAGCACAGTAGTCTTTGTCAAGGTGGCAAAGACTATTTAAATCCTCCCCCTCTGTTGGTGCACGAAGGCCACTTAGATGGCAAAAGGAAATGTACTATAATACGATGAAAGAGAAACTAATAGATGACAAGAAACCAAAGATGTCAAAGCATGACTAAATGCAACACTATGCAACTCAATGTTGGTTAGGGCACAAAAGAAATGAGAACTATATTTCAATGTATAGCAGATACATAAGATTGGAAATATCTTAACCTAGTCCGAAAACTAGAAAATGCAAAAATTTACTGCACTTCACATGTGAATACAATTTATCCCTAGGGAGCTTTGCTAGACTAACTAGCTACATAGCATCCATGAGAAATTTTGCCAGAAGTGATCTTGGTTTACTTGATCAGTTGTCTCAAATGATCAAATCATGACAACAGGCACAGCAGCTATATTTCACACCTGTGCATGGTCATGGTTCAGCTGATTAAACCTCAGCATCTACAGGGAACTAGTTATCCAGAGTCAAGAGTGTCATAGAAAATGAAAGCTCAGGGGAAAAGGTTGCATGTAGTAGCATCCAATACATTTGAAGTATTTTCACTAAAAGGGTCACCAAATTGCAGCAGAACAACAGATAGCATCAGCCATAGCTTCTAAACATATTTTCCTTGTCAACTGCAAGAATCCAAGCAGACAATAGGATGCACGAAGAATAGGTGAAAGCAGAATCAGGAAAGACATAATTACATGAATATTCATTAGTAAATAATTGTGAACTAGAAGAAGGAAAATAAAACAGAAGAGCTGCATTTTCACACACTATAACAGCAAAGACATAACAAACTGATAAAGGCACCTTTGTATGGTAAAAAATCTACATGATGGCAGGTAAGATAATATGGAAATGAAAATCAATCAAACTTCCAAAATGGTATAAGAAAAATTATCGACTGCATTTACCTGGTGGATATGTGATTCAGCCATATAAACTGCTCTCTCAAAAGTATAAGACATTGAATCATCCCAAACCATTGTTGATGCTAATAAAGAGCAACCATCAAATTCATTCAGCTCGAGCTGTTACATTTGAATCTCAGTTTAGATGGCATAAAACTTATGATAGCAAATCTCTGTCAGTAAAAAAGCATCCCAGTGCACAAGGCTCCAAAGCAATCAACCTTACTCCCATTGTTGGAGAGGTTGTCTCCAGCCTCCAAGGCTTGAACCTATGAGGCCATAGCTAATTTGGGGAAAGGACACAACACTTTCTGTCTAACTAAGTAAAGCCATCTAGCAAGTAACTATGAATCAATTCCAAAAATAAACAGAAAAGGAAAGAATGAGACCTATTATAAAGAAGCATCAATTACTATAAAAGCTTGGCTTGTGAAAAGGCATAGAAGCTAACAACTTACGTTTGTACAATATGCATACCTTTTTACACATTTAATGTCTAAAAATGTGCATTGGGCCATTGAAGACTTTGAAGAATGCATAAATGTCCTTATATTTAATACTCTGATGAAGTTCCTCGAGAAAAGCAATTTCATCCCGTTCTGTTTACATTAGACTGCTGTCTGTAGTACAAATTGTTTCTGCAGATTTTTCTTTATCTAGAGACTAATGTCAGTGTTAAGCAACTGCTAGAATATGTGCGCTAGGCAAGGTGCATATGCAAATTTATATGTGTGCCTTATAGATACTTATCTGCGAACCAATATTAATTAAGCAGAAAGGAAATAAGTCAATAAAACTCATGTCAGGTATACTAAAATATTTTGGTATATTAATAGGTCTTAATAGAATGTATTTTGATATTAATGCTTAGATAAGTTCCATCTGGGCTCTATGCTGGGTTGTTCTATTAGGTGTGGCAAAGGTGACACAAATGCATATGCAGAGGCAAACACTGCATTTTAAAACTACACTTCTGAATGGTAAGCCCACAACCAATTGTTGAGGTTCAGAGCTTAGGAACATAACATTTGTTGGACTAGTGAACAGAAAACCAACAGATCTCCAGTATAAGCCCTTTCGACATTGAAAACCATATATTAGTAATAAACTATAAGTTGTAAATCTATTATATGAGATGTCAATATATAAGAAATATACATATGTATACGCCAAAAATGCCCATAGAATGGATACTACAATATTAGGCCTCATGCTAACATTGATATGAAGTTGCAAGAGATAATTAATAAAGATGGAGACACCATTCATTCCCCTAAATATGAAATGAAAAATGATGAATAAGGATCATAAAAGTTAAAAGTCCAACCAAATAGTTAAGGAATGCTTGATGGTTATAGTCAATTTGAAAATGCTTTAATGTGATTATGGTAATTGCTCCAGAAAATACAGTTATGAAGAATGTCTTTGCAACTTAGATATCATTTGCAGAAATCATGCAAGCCAACCAAGAGTTAAAGCAAATTCATCAGAAGGTTAGGCTTCTTCCAAATATTGTCATGAATATATAAGTAACATTTGGCACAACTAGAATGCCACATGAATACTAAAGTAGAATCATGTATATATCATGCATATATTGCACAAGTCAAAGGTAGATAGTTTGACCTGAGGGATAAAGAAGTAGAAGGAACCAATTTTATCCTCCATTGAAGATTGTTTCTTCTCATAATGGAGACCTATGGACCCATAGGCCCTTATCAGGTGTGAATCGCTTGAAAGATATCTACAGAAAAGTCAATCATGTTACAGCATATCCTATGAGATTATGTTAAATAACAGAAACAATTTTATAAGGTACATTTTTTTTCTTTTGATGAGAATACTCTAACAGTCAAACAACACAGACACAACACAAGTACCTAATTTTCAAAAAGTAAAACAGTAAATATTTGATTACAACTCAGCCTCAAATTAAGCTGAGTTGCATATGATATTTCTAGTTAAGTGCTCATAGCCAGCGTCTCTACACAACTACACCTAAAACGTAAGAAAAATAATTTGACTGATTAATACAGAAAATCACAACAAAAGGCGACGACAAGGGATTTTGGGAACTTTGATATAATTTCAGAAACATTAGAATTACTGATAAGGTGGACGCATAAGAACATGTATTTAAATTTCGAAGTACTTAAAACTTCAAAGCATAGACAAAATTATTAATCCCTTTTAGATCCATGTCCAATTATTCAAGGGCATTTATCTTTTTCCTGGACGACCTTCTTAAGTCTAGTTAACAGTCTTTTAGACATGATCGCTTCTGACTTGTGAATAACAGCCAGCAGATCTCATAAAATTTCGTTGAATACATAACAGGGTCCCTGCTTACTTGCAGATTGATGAAGGAAAGGCGCGTCATTGTGTTCCCCATGACTTCTTACAAATATGCTCAAAAGTTTTCTTCGTCATAACTTCTGTCAGCACATGACAGAGGCACAGAGCTTCCTTAAAATCTATAGTTCTTCAGAGGGGTAAAAAAGAAAAACCAAATGGAGATAAAACAAGAGAATCTCAGCTATATGTTCTATCCATTTCTCTTTTCCTTTGGCATTTTCCCTTTGAGATATATAAAAATATATTCAATCATATGTTCCCCATCAGAGATTTTGGTATTTAAAAAAAGAGAAGGATGTAAAATTTGCAATAGTTAGACCATTGAGTGGGTCCAGAAGTTTTCTATGGGTTTATCCCTTGATATGTGTTCATTCTCAAAAAACGTCCAACCTTCGAGAGTTTCTGAAAAGGAAGATTTACTCTCTATATATACTGATATGTAGAAAGATAGGTATGTATATATATATATATATATATATAGAGAGAGAGAGAGAGAGAGAGAGAGAGAGAGAGAGACCTTCCAAGAAAACTGTATCCTTTTAAGATATGCGAAGAGCCACGTACACAAATTGAAGCTCCAACACCAGAAACTTCAAGCAATCTATCAAGTGAAGCCAATTCAAGGGACACCTCATGATTTTGCCTTGTTGAGAAATAAAACTGAGGATATGCTGACAAATCTTTATATTTACAGCACAGCAAATTCAATGCTTTCGTACTAGGAGGCACAAGTACCTGTAGCATTGCAGCAGTCTAAACACATTGGAGTCTTCTGTTCTTACTGTAGTAAAGAGCAATAAGGTCTCATCAAGTGGAAAATAAAGTGCATTAACAAGAATAAACTATAAAGGCAGCCAATAACTTTTAAGGAAGTAAGACGACATGTGCAAGCATGCATATATTTGTGTATCTATATTTGTGCATGCATAAATTGTGTGTGCATGAAAGAGAGCGAGAGGCCTACAATCAATACTACTTGCATTAGAATCACATGGAAGAGTCATCCAATGAACTAGAGAAGTCCGTATATTTAGATATTTAGAAGTCATTCCGTATGTGAATCAAAGAAAACTTGGGATTGATTTGATAAATCATGTACATATTCCAGAAGATGGCAAAGTGCGGATGTCTTGGTATGATTTAAATTGCTTAGATTGTTAAACATGTATATGCTAGAAGTAGTTTGTATTATAATAGAAGATGTAAATGAAGGTCACATCTCATGATCTCATCCCCTTTCACATATTTACCTTAACAACACATCTCTGTAATGATGTTATCACCCATGTATAGCCATGAACTCCAAGTCACTCTAAGGTTGAAGATGATAATGCTCCTCATTTAGCAGTAACTCAAATGCGAAGGATGTAGACCTATCAACAGGAAAAGAACCAGAGCTATTCAAACGTTCAAATGAGAGATTTCTAGAAACATCACCTTGTAAGGACCCAAATGCAACCTAGACATGAAATGACTAGAGCATCCTTGAAGTGAGTGGACCATAATGTATTAAGGCTTAACATGCGTGAATAAGATTTATTTGATTGATATAGTTATATGTAGAGTTGAACAGTTAAATCCTCTCTAGAATGCAAAAAGTGGGGTCATTAAATTTAAATGCCTTTCTTGTACCATTTTGTGTTATTGCAGATATAATGCAGAGTAACAGAAAGGAAGAAAACAATTACCATTCTACCGTTGAACCATACCAATATCCTCATCAGGTCGACTCAAGCCTAGATGAATAAGACATAGAGGTCATCTATATCTCCTAGAAAGATAGTTACTAATAGATTGCATGGCAGACCTATAGCACTTCTAGTTTTTGTTGATGTACATGTATCCTTATATTAGACCTGAGGGACAACATACCTTGTATGATGTATATATACATCTTTTAGTGAGAAATAATACAGATCATTATTCCTAATATGGTATCAGAGCAAAACTAGGGCTTTGTTCAAAAGAGAAGAACCGGAATCTCATCGCCCGCCAACGAAGAAGTCTCCGATGCAGAGCGACGATGTTGCCATTGTGCTTTATGTTCTTCATCTCCTTGAGGGACTTGATGACAATGGCATCTGCGAAGGAAACGACTTAGCTTTCACTTCCTTGCTCTTTTCAGTCTCGAGCGTTTCATCTTCTTCTCTAGGGCGTCGTTATCCGCCTTGGCCTTGGCAGCGTAGACCAGAGAAGTTGGACCGCTTCATCCTTTCTTCCGCTTCTCCTCCAAACAATATCGATCACTATCTCGAGGAAGGTCAAGTTTTTTTTTTCCGACAAAATCGTGGAGAACACTAATCGCTATTAGAGGAGTCGGAGGGAGAAGTCCAGGAAGAAGCTTCATATTTTTTTGGCTCGGTAGGAGAGATCCAGGAAGAAGTTTTGCTTTTTGGTCTGACTTGATAACAAACTCCAAGTAATAAATTAATGATCCAATTTATTACAACATTATACAAATAGTGAGAGCTAGGCATAGCATTAACTATTCAATCAATTTATTGTTATCTTCTCCTTTGTTGTTGTCAATATCTTATAAATGTAATTGTTGCCCCAAGTTCATAGCATAAATTGGGTAGAAATTTGCGTCAAATCTTGAGTCTATGGCTAACTATGATTCAACCCATGATTATCTATCTACTTCCGCTGATTTTATGATTGTAATTGTGACTGATTGGTTATATTAGTCTGCCACTATGGAGAGCATGGATGGCCGTGCCAGTCGACACACTTACTGGCACGGCACTTGGCACTGGCACACCTCGTGCTAACCTGTGCCAAGCCATGCCGACTGGCATGGGTGCGTATCGTGCCGAGCCGTGCCAGGCTGGCACAGTTGTGTGCCGTTCGACACGGCTCCATGTCAGTCATTATGCCATATGGAGCCTTTTTTTTAAAAAAAAAATTCTATTTTCATCAGTCATTATTAAATCAACTGATCAATTGATCATTTAGAAGTCTTAGATAAAATTGATGATAATGAGACTAGAGATGATAATGATAATGATAATGGTGATGGTGATAAGAATGAGACTCAGTTTGATAGTGATGATAAAAGAGATAAGACATGCGTCCCAATTACACAACCTTCTCAAGGAGGTATTCTTTTTACAGAGGACTTGAGTTTGTAGGTAATAGGACATTAGAACAGGTACACCCACAGAATGATATGAGTTTATCATAATTATCATCATATCAATTACACCCACCAAAGCCAGAACATCATTATTATACTCTATATCTATAATCTGCTTATGCTTATGGTGTGTCTGTACCTGTGTCGGTGCCATTCATTCCCTTGCATGTTCAATATTCATATCATATCATAGAAAAATTATAAAATTTTTATTTGTATGAAAATTATGTGAGACATTACAACGAGCAATACTATCAGTGAATGAGTTTTGAAGAATATCAATAGTATTTAATACAACATTCTCGTGTTATTCTTGTGCTGACAAATGAAGTATTTGATTCTCCTTGTCATTTACGTTCAACTAGATATTAATTTTAATTATTAAATTATTTGCGATTAATATTGTGTTCAATTATATTAAGGAGTGATCAATTATTAATATTAGTTTTAATGAATGTCTTCAATCATAGTATGTGTTAAATAATATTTATATTTAATTGTTACTTTATCTTTAATAAAATATGTCATTTATTAAATAATCTAAAGATAAAACATTATAATGTAGGTTTTAAACTTTTAATACATATACTTAAACCAAAAACTAAAGATCGACAAGACCAAAAAATATTTTTAAATATCCTAAAAAATTTATTAAAAATATTTTAAATGCGTGCCAATAGCACGTAGGGGCGTGCCACTATCACGTAGGGATGTGCCACTGGCACAGCGGGGCGTGCCGACCAACACGTGCCATGCCGATGGTGGCACGACCATCGTTGGTGGAGAGTGCTCTGAATGGTCATGGTCTCTCCAGTCATCTCGATAAATCTAGTCTTCTGCCCTACGATGTCTTCAAAGAATATGCTACTTGGAAGGCTCGTGATTGTCGAGTTCAAAGCATACTTGATTTTTTCCATTGATAAGGCTCTTCGTCCAGATCTCATCCATTTTACCATTGCTGTTGATCTTTGGTGCCACCTTTGTTCACGTTTTATCGAGTCTAGTGGTGCTTGGGAATATTACCTTCTGTCTAGTGCTCAAATTGCTCAACAAAAGGAATGATCCATCCAACAGTTCTATAATCACATGCGTGATATCTAGAGTGAATTGCAAGCATTAGAACTTCTTATTCTTTATTCTAGAGATAATGAGGCTCTTAGAGAGCGTCGTCAACTTTATCATTTTTTGCATGCTCTTTGTCCTGAGTTTTGTCCCTCTAGTGGGCATCTTAGTTCATCGTGGTACCTTGCCAATCCTAGAGTCTGCAGTGGCTAAGTTAGTTGCTGAAGAGACATGTCTACGCACATTTTAGTGTTGTTATGCTCCTCATTCGTCTGTTTCATCGACTGGTGTAGATACAATCATGGTTCTAAGTTTTAGCCAAATATCAACCGGATCGATCGGTACCCAATCCGTTTCGGATCGAGATCACCATATCAGCCAAAACCAACCGAAATTGAGAGAGAAAAAGGAGAAACAAAGGGAGGAGAGTGAGAGATAAAGAGAGCTCGTCGGAGGGAATAAGAGAGAAAAAATACCTCATCGGAGCTCATCGGAAAAGCATCGCCGGAGAAGAATCGGAGAGGGAGAGACCGAGAGAGAAGGGAATTAGTGAAGGAGAGGGAGAGTTAGTAGGAGAGAGAGAGAGAGAGAGGAGAGCAAGAGATCAACATAAGGGAGTCGGTGAAGGAGAAGGAGAGAGGGGAGTTGGTGAGGGTGAGGGAGAGAGAGTGGTAGTGGGAGAGAGAGGGAGTGGTAGTAGGAGAGAGGTAGTGGGAGAGTTAATACGAGAGAGAGTTAGTGGGAGGGGAGGAGAGCTAGTGGGAGAGAAAATTAATAAGAGAGAGAGTGGGAGAGAGAGTTAGTGAGAGAGAATAAGAATTTTTTTTATTTATATGAGAGGGAGAGAGTGACCGGTAGAAAGAGAGAGATAAAAAATTTAAAAAATATTTATTTTTTTATTTATAGATTTATATATGAATAATTTATATTTATATATTATTTTAAAAAAATTAGAATTTTATATATTTTAAAATACAAACCGATACAGACGGCCAATACCGCCGATACGGCCGATACGTATCATTTTTTTGGACAGCCGATCCCGATCCTAATTCCGATACTTGGAGCCTTAAGTACAGTTCTTATTGTTGGTAACATGAACTCATCTCACCCCTGTCCACATTGTTCTCATTGTCGCAAGCCTGGACATCTGATTAAAAATTGTTGGGAGTTGTATCTCGAGAAACACAAATTATAGGACCAAAGGACTCTATTGTCAGATTACAGCTGTGGCCAATGATGTCTTCAATAATGTGGCTCCCGTCTGTATTGTTCCTCATGATCGTCTGCAACAGATTGAATAAACTCTTGCTCAATAGAGTTAGCCGGCTCCTACATCAACCAGCGTCTGCTCTATCTGCTTCTCAGCCTGATATTTTAGTTATGTTGGCGAATTCTGGTATTACTCATGACACATGGATTGTGGACTCCGGTGCCACTCGCCATATGACTTCATATTCTTCTATTCTCACTGCTTGCTCTCTTTCTCCTCACTTGCCACCTATCCAGACTGCTAATGGGTCATTTCTTCCCACTAATTAGTCTAGATCTATCACCAGTACTTCTGCACCATTTGGTCATCTTACCTTGCCACTTGTTTTCCATGTTCCAAAACTGAGTATGAATCTTTTCTTTGTTAGTAGCATTTGTGACCTTGAATATCACATTTTATTTACTGCCTTCTCATATGTTGTGTAGGATCTACGTATCGGCAGGGAGATTGGAGTTGCTTGTAGAGTTGGCGGCTTGTATCATCTTTCGTTTTTACATCTTCCTACTCCATCTATGTCTTATTTTTTTGGTGCTACTCTCTTTTCCACTTATTTATGTCTGATTGTGTGGGCTGCAAGTTGGCCAAACACGTGGCCCTTCTCTTTTCTTCAAACATTAATAAAAGTAATTCTCTTTTTAACCTTATTCACTCTGATATTTGGAGACCTGCACCTCTATTTTCTATGTGTGGATATTTATATTATGTGAGCTTCATAGATGTTTTTTTGAAGTATACATGGATCTATCTTATTCGTCGTAGATTTGAAATTCCTCAAATTGTTACTTTTATGATTTACACTCTATATCAAAAACGTATTAAGCTTTTTAGGTCTAATTGCGCTCGAGAGTACATCTCTTTTGCTATGCATTCTATTTTTCATTCTCATGGCACTCTCTTTCAACAGTCATGTTTGTATACTCATGAACAAAATGGTGTAGCAGAACGAAAGCATCGACATATATTGGAGACCATTCGTTCTATTCTTCTCAATTCTTTTGTTCCTCATTCTTCTTGGGCAGAGGCTATTTTGACTTCTGTTAATCTTATCAACCTCATGCCTTCTCTTTTACGTGATCATTCTCTATATGAGATTCTTTTCTTTTTTTTTTGTTAAGCCAAATTATAGTTATCTTCGTGTTTTTGGATGTACCTACTTCGTCCTTATTTCTGCTCATGAGTATAACAAGCTACCTGCCAGGTTTGTGCAATGTATTCTTTTTGGGTATAGTTTTGAGCATAAAAAGTATCGTTGCTACGATTCTTTGACTCAACAACTGCGTATTGCCCGACATGCTACTTTTATGAAAGATCTTACCCAAGATATTATCTTTCTTGAATCTAAATCTTCTCCTCAGCTTCCTCTTCTTCACATCATCATCATATTACTCAGGTGTACTCTCGACGGGTTAGTCCCATCTCTTCTACATCTGATGGATCTCCTGTTGTTACTCTTGCCCCACCTCTATCTGTGTCTTCTCCCCTTGTTGGCATTATAGGTCTTCGTCATTCACAATGTGAGCATCGCTCTCCTTAGAGATATAATTACGTAGATGTTGTGTGCTATTCTTCAGAGCTTCATGCTTTTATCGCTCTCTTCAGAGATATGGTTACATAGATATTGCGTGCTATTCTTCAGAGTTTCATGCTTTTCTAGCAGTTCTTCATGCAGAACATGAGCATAGTTCTTATCAATAGACTATTGTTCATCCTGTTTAGCAACGTGCTATGGTTGAGGAGTTTCAGGCCTTTGAGCATACTCAGACATGAGATATCGTTCCATTGCCGAATGGAGTTGAACCTGTTAGCTGCAAATAGGTTTATAAGATCAAAGACAACTTAATGGTTCTGTTGAGCGATACAAAGCTCATCTTGTTGCCAGAGGTTTCACTCAGGAGTATGGTATTTACAATTAGAAGACCTTTGCTCCTATTGCGCAGATGACTACCATTTGTACTTTTCTTACAGTTGCTGCAATTCATCGTTGGCCTTTATTTCAAATGGATGTGAAGAATGGTTTCCTTCATAGTGATTTGTCTGAGACAGTTTATATGCAACCTCCACCTGACTTATCTGTTCCTTCATCTCATATATGTCACCTTCATCATACTATATATGGACTTAAGCAAGCACCTCGTGCTGGGTTTGAGTGTTTTCATTGTGCAATTATCGAGGCTAGTTATGTTGAGAGTGCTCATGACCAATCTATGTTTGTGCGGTCATAACCACATGGAAGGGTTATTTTGTTTCCCTATGCAAACGACATAATTATTATTGATGATGATTTGGCATCCATCAAATCTCTACAAAAACACTTCTCTCGGCACCTTAAGATGAAAGACTTAAGACTTTTATATTATTTTTTAGGTCTTGAGATTGCTCGAGGTGAGAAAGATATATTTTTATCTCGACAGAAATATGCTTCTGATTTGATTAGTCGGGTTGCTATATCTAATGATAGAATAATCGATACACCTCTTGAGCTTCATGTATAGTTTCATCCCACAGATGATGTACCGTTACCGGATCCAACTAGATATTGGCAGATTGCTGATCAGCTTGTATACTTACGTATTACTAGACTAGATATCTCTCATGCTGTCAATTTAGTTAACTTGTGGCATCTCATCGATTTATTCATTATGCAGCACTTCTTCGTATTCTCAAATATGTATAGGGACTATTACTCGCTCTCTTTTGATGTTTGCAGATTCATCACTTATGCTTCGAGTCTACTTTAATGTTGACTAGACTGAAGATCCTACCACCCGTCGCTCTACTACTAGATTCTGTTTATTTCTTGGAGATTCTCTTATCTCTTGGCGTAGCAAAAGGCAGAATATTGTGTCACTCTCTAGTACCGAAGCAGAGTTCAGGGCAATGTCCACCACTACTAAGGAGATCATTCATCTTAGACGTCTATTGGGTGACATGGGTGTGTTGACTCCTATGTCTATCGCTATTTATTATGATAATAAGAGTGCTATACAGATTGCAATTAGTTCTGTATTTCTTGAACGGACTAAGCATATCAAGGTGGATGCTCATTTTATTCGAGATTAGTTTCTAACTGGCACTGTGAGTCTTTCTCATATATCTTCTATTGAGCAGATTGATGTTCTTTTCACCAAGTCTCTTCCATCAAGTTTCTTCCATCTCCTCGGGTTAAGTATCTTATTAGCAAACTCTCTATATTTAATCTACTGAGTTTGAATAGGGGTGTTAATGTACATGTATCCTTATATTATACCTGGGGGACAACATACTTTGTATGATGTATATATATACATCGTTTAGTGAGAAATAATACAAATCATTATTTCTAACAGTTAAAAATAACATGAAGGACCCTATCATAGAGTATTATAGCGTATGAGCAATGTATAACAACTGAGACAAGCTATACCGTGCATAACCTCGTATGAACGTTGAAAACAATTTTAAAACCCTTTAAAAGCGTATCAAAAAAGGTTCATGTTCTTGTAAATTCATTCAAAATTTTAAGAAAAAGTGATCGGACGCGCAAATAAGACAACATCAGCGCACCTGATATCTGAGCACACCACTACTCGAACAAGGCGGATTCACCTTAAGGTCTTCGACCGCTTTCCCTATCTTTTCATACCCTTCTCTTAGCGTGAGAGCAGGAGGCAACGTCCGAGTAAAGCAGAGATCGACGGGCAAATCCCTATCCCCCACCTCTAAGAATTCATCGGCATCTATATCCAATCCAACGGAACAAGAATTCTCCGCATAAACCTACAAGAAACAAACCAAAACGTCTTTAACCAATCAAGAAAGACAATAATTGAATCAAGAAGAGGTAATTCAACGAGACGTTGTAGTTAGGCTTCGAGGGGAACCCAAGAAGACGACGTCGGTGGAGTCCGAGGTGGTTGAGGGAGATATGGGTTGGAAAAGAAGCTCTTGATCGGATGGGACGAGAAAGGGATTGGAATTTGGGCGTGGGGAAGGAGAGAGGCGAGTGTTTAGGGTTTCGGAAGAGATCCGAGACCGGCATCTTAATTCTGGAGAAGAGAAGAGAAGAGAAGGAGAAGAGAGGGAAAGAGAACAGAGTTGGAGTGAGGAAAGGCGGCGTTTTAAATCGATAGGATAAGGTAACCTCCTCTTTGTTTTCTGTTGGGATTTTTTTTCATTTCTCACTCTCTAGATATGTTTATTTTGATATGCACTCCCTCTTTCTACTATTTTCAATTTGATCCCTGTATTTTAACTAAATCACTAAAAACACCAAAGATAAACCGCCAAAAATACAAGTGACACTGTAATTATCAAGTATTGTGCCCCGGTAATTACCCGTTAATCAGTTTGGGGTAGGCATTAATTAAGAAAGTTTATGTTTTTAAATTATCAAGTAATACTCTTTTTATTAGTGTATCTCTTCTTCTTCTTTTTTTACATGCACGCATACCCTCAAATGCTCTCATTCTTTGCTTATATATTTCATTAATATTTTTATTTGTATGAATATCCTTCAAAATATTTAATTTTCACATAAATGCCCTTCTAATTACTTTCTGATAATTTCACATTAAAATATGAAGCATTTAAACGAGAGTAATTCTATCTTTATTTCTATTAAATAAGTTAAAATTTTCGTTGTTAGTTGAATTTCTTAAGTATCTTAAGGTTGCCTAATAGAAATGGGCCTTCAAGTTCGGCCTGCTTGATCTCCAATGTCCTAATAGAAACCACGTGAAGTAATCGATCGTTATTGGGTTGTAGAAGCCCGCCAACATGATGAGCCCAGATCACTAATTGTAAACAATCATTAGTATTATTAATTTAGTCCAGGAATCCCCAACTGTATGGAAAGGAGGAGGAGAAGGAGAAGGAGGAGAAGAAGAGGCGTCTCGTACTCGATCGCCCCCCACTCCATTGAACCGCTGCGCGACACCTGAAAGCACCACAGCTCGTCATGCGGCAAAATGCGAAGGTCTGCCACGTCGTCCGATGTGGACGCCCATGACGATGGTGGGTTTGCATGAGACCTGGGTCTCGAGAACAATTGGATGATCACACCTATTTGTTATTTGTTTAAGGGGGAGAGCCTAATGGCCTTCATAATCCCACATCCTTAGTGGATCCACACCTTATTATTTATTACTCGTTATACGTAGGCATCTCTCTCTCCCATGGCGTGCAGCTTTGCATCACCCTTCCACGCACTCAGTATTGTTTAATTAATTAAAACCTACTTGCACATACTTATAACCCCCTCTCGTAAAAGAGACAGCAAAAGATTTGCTAAAAAGATTCTAATGCATGTATCTATCTATTGAAGAGTCTCACAAGGAAGTAACATATTTTTTAAGTAGAACATATAAAGCTTATCCTTTGTAGGCCAATCCATATACGAGTAAACATAAACACAAGTATAAAAGGCAGAGAATCTACTCAAAAGAGAAAGGTGGTGATTTGGTTTTAATTCCTAGTGGGAGAAGTGGGTCCGGGTCCAACTACAAATGTGGTTTTGTAACCCCCCATGTAGTTTATGTACATGTTTTAATTGTATGAGAAAGAGAGAGAGAGAGAGAGAGAGATGAATTGATTAAGACCATAATTTTGTTTGGACATAGGAAAAATGAGATGACTGATGGGCATGCAAATTAATGGTGGTAGTGGATGGGGCTCACCATATAATCTGGTGCTCTTCCATGGCAGGCAAAGAAACTAAAGATTGGAGCTGTGTCTTGCCTCAGAATGGAGCTGACTCCAAGTTATGGGCATTGCTGATCGATCTAAGTGAACTTAATTTAACGCTCGTATCTAATAAGCCTACATGGGTGTGACACGAATTTTTTTCTCTTTTTTTTTTTTACTGCTTGATTCGTCCTGCACTTGATCATCAGTGGGGGAATACCTACTCAACTATGAAAGATTTTAGAGTTAATAATTCGAGATTGAAATGTTGAGATAGGTTTTGACAAACAGAGATGCCGAATCTCGTTCAAATTGTTTAAATTTATGGGTTAATCAACTAGCTAAACTAGTGGATTCATGAATATGATAATGAGTTCGAGAACAAATTGAATACTTTGGATGAGGTCAATTAAGGACTATTTAGAGATCATATTCGATTGGATCTGCTAAGCATAGAGTCAAGTCAAGCAGCATTAATAATCACAATACCAAGTGGAAGAACAATATTTTCTTTTTTAACTTTTTTTTTTCTTTTTAAATTTCCTTTTCCCAAATTTTCTTTTGTCCTATATGCTTCTTAACCTTTTCCTCAGCTTCTCTCGCTATCCATGCTCCCCACTGCCGCAGCTGATCGCATGCAGCCCGAGCTGCAGCAGTTTCCCTGCACTCCTTTAATTCGCAGCCAAACAAGAGATGCCAAGTATCCAACTGTGCGAAGTACGAAATTACCGAACTTCCTCATTCGTCTCAGTGCCATCATTTGGCCGTAATTCCCCGTACGAAATCCATTTATGAGGACACGGACGGATTCGTTCGTCCTACCATCATCCTACGTAACATTTAACTAAAAATTCTCGTATATTATAAAACTTCATCCCTTGTTCGATGTTAATTACACTTGTCTCTGCGTCGCGAGATGTCTGACATATGACCAACATCCATCATCCAGGATGTCACATAAAAGAGCGAGAGAGATTCGGTGCGGGCTAATTCATCTACTAACTATAGATTCAAATTTATGTCAGTACGTATATTCGACGATCGTAATACCTGTCCGAAATTAAAAGATTCGATCGTCGTAATTATGTCCGAAATTAAAGACAGAGGACCCTTATAAGATAGAAAAGGAACATGACCGCAATCGATGTGAGGGCGCACCGAATTCGAATCGGCTCCAAAGTACCATATCAGTACATATTGTGCGGTGCTGGTAGGAGGGACCCATCAGCGGCACCAGTAAAACAAGATTAACGTCGCAAATTATCTTCTCCTATCACCATCCATCGGACGGCGATAGGAAGAGACATGACTATCCGACGGCTGAAAGATCCGCTATCTCTCGCTTAATCAATGGGTCGGTTCCATGGAAGGCAGGACGTGGAAGCTCAGAGATGCTCGTGTCGAAGAAGAAGACAAGAGATCCACTCCGATGTTCCCCAGGAACCGTTTAGCTAAGAACAACCCCCACCACGATCAGCCGGTGAAGTTGCTTCGGGCACTAAACCGGCCGTTCTGATTAGGACACGTAGTAGGGACTTGGAAGGATGAAAGAGCGTGGCTGGATTCTACGAGAGAAGGGCACAGGTGGAGATTTGCTTTGTCGTCCAACAAGAAAAAGAATCGATGCGAGGGGTAAATATTGGAAGGTTAGTTTAGAGACCCGGGGATTAAGGATGTGGGTAAATGGGAGATGTAGTGCGAGATGATGTAATAGAATGGGAATCTCAACGCTAACAATATCCATACCTACTGCGGTGTGGGATTTCCTTTTGCTTCCTTTACTCATAGTTGCACCACGTCAACTCATAAGTTGCTTTTCCTTTTGAGCTAAGATGTTTCCTCATTCTTGTGGGATTAGGTGAGCAGTAATAAATAGTTTTTCACTTCTCAGTATATACATAGCTGCAAAACGAAGAGGGGAAAAAAATGGTCAATGAGAAATTCCACTAAAAATAGATCAGAAAATACAAATTTATGCGGCGTTGAGAGAGAGAAAGGAAAATAAAAAAGAGTTCCAAAATGTGATCCTTGCCCTAAATGAACTTCCAAGAATAAAATATAACTAAGCTTTCGTAGAAGTGCATGTTTGACAATCAGGAGAGAGTACAATAATATAGTAAAAGAAAATCTCATATGGGACCACTTTTTCAAAGTGTCAAAGTGTGCTATTTGATCTTATCAACAAAGAATTACGAACAATTTAACTGGCCAGTAAACTCGCTACTACATGGCACTGAAAAGAAACCAACGTGGAGGAACCAAATTATACCACATTTACCCAGTACGTATCATAAGGAGAACTCGATAAGACTTGCATATGTAATTACCTCTACAGATATCTTCTATGTCAAGCAATTCCCTATCCAGAACTTTAGAGGGTGTCATAGTTAATCCTGCAGGAATATTAACATCCAGAACTCATATCTGCTGCTTCTATGTACTACCAGTGACTTTAGAATCTCATCATTACCATATTATGCCATCTAGTGTAGAGCATTAAACTAAGACAATGTTCTCTTATAAAGTTCCTGTGCCTGTTCCTGTGTCATTCATCACAGTGGCAAGATAGGGAAGAATATAACAAGTAAAATAAAGTTTTCCAGCAAGTGAAGACCTTGCTATGATCCCATTAATATCAAGAAATGACTCCTAACCATCGTCGTGTTTCACGTGAAATTGGATAGATATGTAATATGTGCGTCACTTAATGGAACAAATTCTAGTTCTGGTTCTATAACCAGGAGAATCAAATAAATCGAATAAACCATCTAAATGACATGACATTAGATAATCTAATGAGCAAGTTACGACGCTTTAACTGATAATACCTACAGCACTATAGATAACTACACACTTCACTTCATGATTTATATCATGAGAGAATTACAAGGTGACAGCATAGATGGATAGTAGATGTGAAGCATTTCCTAGAACAGAAAGAATGAAATGATAAGTGCATTATAGAAGAGAATGTTTACATCAACTATTCGGTATACCAGACAGAAATTAGCACTAAACGTATAAAATCTAGCTCAAACATTTATGCAAGTAAAATAAATGCCTAGTATAACAATAATAAACTTATGAAAAAATAATAATACGATCAAGATTAAAATTAAAAAGAATACCTTATATAGAAGCCTCATGGATAGGGACGTCTCCTTTTAACTACAAAAGAAGGCTTTGGATAAAGAGCTGAGACAAGCACATCTGAGAAAAAGATTTAATAGAATGCTCATCAGAAAATTAGTGCTATTTTTCATAGTGCACCCTAATTACCCATTTTCTTTGAGGCCAAGGGGGACCACTGGAGTGGATCACTTGAATCATCAATTATAAATTTCTTCACTTTGCAGAAAGTGACTTCCGTTACGTCTGCTCTGTCAGAATTGAGATCATCTCTCACCAATAAATATAATAATCCCAACATACCCTCAAAGCTCTTCTTTCCTCTTACTTCTTTGGCATATTGTGGGCATTCTTATCCAACAGATGGAACCTGCATCTCATTATGATCCTACACTGCATGATACTACATGCTCTATACACATGTCCATCATCCAGCTCTACGACTGCACACCATAAGATCATTGTCGCAACCCTCTCAATCGACAGTAGATGCTTGTTACTGTTAGCCAACCAACAGCCGGTTAAATGGCTAGAGGACCTGATATATGATGTTATTTGAAGCTCCATTATTCCATGACCATGTATACACAAAAGCACATGTGGACATCCATGATATCCATAAAGCTAATTGCTGATCATGAATGAATACTATATGCGAATGAATACTATATGCATCTTTGCTGCGATGCTATACAAGTTTACTGTATGGCTGCTGGAAGTGGGGTCTCTTCTCATTGTGTCCTTCACACTATAAATGACCCGTACCATCTCATGGTTTCTCCCCTTCCACAAGCCTATCGTGCAACACACCTTCCATCTCTCCCTGCCCAAGACCTCCTAAGTTCTCTCTTCAACAGTAGAAACCATGTATCCTGGCGAGGTTGCCAGCATTCAGTATCTTTCCCCATCAAATCCACCTTCCTTCAGAACTCACTACAACATGACTCACAGTAGCATCTCCTCCTCTGAATTCAGCAGTCTCTTTGGACCTCACACTGCATACCATCCCCATACCATGCCACTGATCCAAGAAGTTTACCACCTTCCTGTTTCTTGTCTCAGTAATAATTCAACCTCAGATGAGGCAGACAACCAACAACTGAGCCTAGCAGAAGTGAGGAGAAAGAGAAGGATGATATCAAATAGAGAATCTGCTCGTAGATCGCGCATGAGAAAACAGAAGCACTTAACTGAGCTGGGGACGCAGGTACTACATCTCCGTGGGACCAATCGCCAACTTTTCGACGAGCTGAACCGTGTGATGCGGGATCACAGCCAGCTCCTACATGAGAACGCCCAGCTTAGAAATGAAAAGGTTCAGCTTCAAAAGACGCTTGAAAAGCTCCATGAAGAGAACTCTTCTGGTGTACCACAAGATGTCCAAGAGAGCTGTGCTGCTAAATAAGATCTGAAACAGAGAAGAACAGTGAGGTGCAGCTACAAAGTATGAACTTCTGTTATTGCGGGATACATGTATTTTTAAATGGTCTTCTTTTTGTCATTGTCTCTTCTTCTATGAGAGGAGCAATGCTAACCATTTTCAATGAGTTTCCACCTAATTTCAACAGCAACAAAGAATGAAAAATAGTTGCCTCCAGAAGACAACTTAATTAGTGACATAGAAGGTTTCAGTTCTAAAAGATACCCAGGTGGAGTATTTGTGGATAATGCTACAAAATTGCTTACCTTGTTCGACATGAATGACTGAATGGTAAAAGCTTCTTAAATTCCGTAACAATAGTCATGTCAAAAACATAGGAGCTTAGGCCAAAGCAAACATGAAACCCTGATTAAAGAAAACAAAAGTGACTCAAGTAACCAAGCAAGATTGTCATTGGAACATATGATTATTTTAATCATCTAACATGTATGAGAACAAAGAAATATGTTTCAAACAGGAATAACTTGATCCATATGATACGTTTCAGAAGTATCAGTCAATTCAATAAATCAGTTGAACAGCAAAAGCAACTTTTCTCATAAGGTTCAAATTATGCAATATTCTTCTGTTGGGAATGACCACAGAGATTGATCTCTACATTTTCTGCCAACATCTAGCAGAATACATGACAAAGTTGCTCACTCAACTATCATGCACTAATAACTACATGCACAGAGAGAACCAGAAGCACTATGCCGTTGATTGCTTCCACAGAGCTCAGTTTAAGAGCTTTTCTTGGATGCTTGCTTTTTGGTTGGGGTGACTGAGGTTTCAGCAGCCAAAGATGGAGACTGATTTTGCTCCTGTAAGTATTTGGCAGGGTCTGCAAATGACCTTGTACACGGCCACCTGTGTATATGGAAATAAATGTTACTATAGAGAAACTTATAAAATTGATATAAAGAATGGACGATCTGCACCTGCTTGACTTGATTGTCTGATCTTGAACATGTACTTTCTGCTCAAATATATCCCCTGAAAATAGATAAAAGAATCAGAAGGGCACTAGTAATGCAATACTGGAAAGTTGCTAAACAGGATAATTCTATCAGGAGAATTAAAATGTAAGAGTGGTGTCTTTTGAAATTAGAAATGCTATGTAAACGGTAAAAATGACAGTAAATCAGAATGAAGAAATAAATAAGATTAATACAGATTAAATAGAACCAAACCATAAAGCAAATTCTATGATACCAGTCTATGACCTCTTCTCCTTCAAAATAAATAAAAATCCATAATACCATATACGAGAGTCAAATTAGGACAATTTATGAGTTATTTGATAAGAAAAAAAATAGCATTATTAGATAGGAAAACACTAACGAAGAGAAAATATGTTTTTGAGCCTATATTAGCATTATTACTAGCAAACTATACTACTACTCTTTTCTTTATAAGTATAAAATCCACTTAAGGAACTATGTTCCTAAAGCAATTGTGATTTTTGTTATGCATCCATCAAGATTCTAAAACTTGAGATCGGGATTGACCATCCATAAAAATGATGTGTATCGGTCGTATCAATCGGATCAATTGCCCCTATTTGATCAAACTATTTTTTAAGTACGTAAAATTCTATATTTAAAAACATTAAAAAAAATTTAAATATTTAGAAAAAGTGTCCTAAATAAAAGAAAATAAAGATTACTCAGAGCATAAAAACTAAATTAAGTACTTATTCAAAATCTTGATAAATTTCGAATTGGATCTGATAATTTTTTATGTTCGTAAATTACTACTATAAAAGTGAAATGAAGAGAGAGATCTTTATCTCTTTTCACTGTTGTTTTACAGCAGTAAGAAATGGGTAGTTAGAAAGTGAGTGGGAAAAAGAGAGAAGATAAATGGAAAAAAAACAAAAGAAAAAAAAATACTAGAGTGCATAGCAGCCAAAAGAGCTTGTTGGATCGGCCACCGAATGAACTCGATAAAACGTGAAGGGTGGGATGAAAATGTGTATAAAAAATAGATAGTAAAAAATGAAAACTTAAAGAAGGCAGCTAGGGACATCATATATTGATGTTCCCCAGCGTGGATCTATTTAAATCTGACTTGAATATTTAAACATATTTTTACTGAGTTTCGATCAATTTCAACTGGATTTTTGCCGATATAGCTGAAACTGGCCAATCCCAAATCAAAATAGTCACCGGACTATTTCGGGCAAGATCAAGATCAGCCGAAAATGAGATCCATGAATAATACAAAATTAATTATACTTTAACCAGCACTATATGTTCCTCTGTGCAGGCAATCAGCAAAAAATCTCACAAGGATTAGCAAGTGTTCAATGCCTAAGAATCAAATTTAGCAAGAAGAGTGATTTGTAAAGGCTCCCGTGGAGCATAGGAGTTAATAAGATGGTGGAAGCTTCATTCTCGACTATATGGTAATCGTGTATATTGACACTGAACACATGGTACAAATAGATATGACACTTAAGTATGATTGTAGTTCAGCATAACAGGAGCAGATCATGCATGAGATAGTAGATGGTGCCCTCCCCTAACAGTATGTTGATATCCCAAGTTTAGCACCAAACAAAAAAATATTAACAGGGTTGAAATTCTGAATACAATAACTGCCTTGATTTTGAAGAAGCTAGGCATTAAATGACAAATTGCATCTCATAATGGACTAACTACTATTACTGAGGCAGTATCATAGATAAGATTTTGAAAGAAATAGCCTTTTATGTGCAAATCCATCACTCCATTTTGGTGGCAGCATGAGAAATGCAAATCATTTCATGCTTTATTTTTAATTGTTGTTTATCTTTTATATCTAACATTATATAATGTATACTGTCGAGTACATGTATTTTTCTGGTTGAAAGTTTGCTTCTACGATCATAGATTAGAAAAAATGAGCATTTTAATTCTCTTATTATGCCTATCTGCCATAAAAATGGTCTGCAAATAAGCTTCAAACTTAGGATTCTCTGAATCAAGATTTAAGTATATGTTTGACTTTTGAGTTGAGGTAAGCACGCTAGATATTGTGGCCCACCTCCCTGCCAATTAAAAAGCAAGCAAGAACATTGCTTATGATCAAGTTCGATTTTCCTATTAGCTGAATAAGTGAGTAAATAGGATACATGTTTTGAGTTCAATCATCTAGGATTAGAGTTTTATGCAACTGAGCTGTGCTACAGACTTCCATCTCTTTGCTCACCGACAAAGTTTTAAGATAGTAAATACCTTCTTTTGATCTGCAATACATGTTATAAAATATTAGAACTGGCATAGAGACTGTCTTGAAATGGTCATTGTCCCTGCCCGAGCATTTGAGTTTAGCCAGGCCAAAACATTTGCAGAAAAGAATTTGCATCCATAAAATGGACCAACTATTACATGAACACCCTCTTGTGAGAATTGCCCCGGATATATTCCAATTGCATATATTCAGATGATTCCAGACTTTTGGTCATTCTTACACACACCTTTGCATTTAAACCAGATAAAACCAAGGTGGTATTAATGGTAAAAACAGATGTATTGAGAAGCTTCCAGATTCCAATTATCCAAGTTGTGCTTAGATATTAAGCAGCTGTGTCTACCTAGGTATTACTTTGTGATCTTGGTGTAGCTTGATATGCCCTATGTAGTTAGGCATGTCCTAACTGCCAAAACCACCAGTCTTGTTGTACTGCAAGTGTCAGCCATCAGCTTCTCCTAATGCAAAGATGAGTACACAAGGCCCAAGTGCAAGGGTAAATCTGCTCTAATGTTCTTATCAAAGTGGTAGATGTTTTGTGGATGGAAATTTGTCAAATTTCTGATGATGTGTAACAAGAGAATGCAATATCTTCAAAAGTGACAGAAATACAAAAATTGTGAATAGAACAATTGAAGGCCTATAATTATCTTAAGTATCAAAAGAAAAGTACTTTTGCGACAAAATAAAAATAACTAGCTTGATTCTGTCAGTACCTGCAGTAACTTAATGTAATAATTTAAAAATTGTCCAAGGGCAGCATGATCTATATCACCAATTAATTAAATATTATTACTATTTTGGGAAGAAAGAATAAGGATAGTATCAAGATATGCAAATACCTTACTGTCAAATTGACAACAAACTGTGAAGCTTGCATACATTCTAGATGAATATCAGATATAAAATTCAAGAATTTTGACTACCTCCAGTGAAAGTCTTATTTGAAAAGTATTTGGCCTTCAATCGTCGGGCATACATAGCCTCGTACATGTTCAATTTCTCTTCATGCTCAATAATATCTGCTTCCCTGAAAGTCATACATGTTTTTTTTTTTTAAATTTTATCACTGAATGCAGTATCATTAGAAATGTCACTATGGATAGAAGGATAAACAATTAATTTGAATAGCAATAAAAGAATTGGGTCTTAATAATCATTGACAAATGGAACAACTCCGTGATGAGTTACAAATCAAACACTTTTCTCACTTAATACACAACCAATTCTCCATGAAATGAAAGCATAATCTTAAAGGAAGAAAGAAGGCAGGCACTTACTGCATAATAGCATAATCAATCAAGAAGAAACATAGTGAATTGACTATGAAGTTAGAGATAGGGTACACTTGAAGATGGGGAAGAAATAGCAAGCAACATGCGGTTGGAATTCTCACATATCTTACTCTCGTCACATCTCAGCGGTTGAAGCTACCAAAATTCTCAGTGAACAGAGAACTGGGAAATGCAAAAGATACAACTCATCTATAATGCCAAACTGAGATGAGATGAAAAAAAATAAAAAGAAGCCAAGTGAGGATTCTTTTTCCTACAAAAAGTAAGCTAGTTAACTGGATGTGGATCTTCTATTGCACAAGACTCTAAATTTTTACCATCCAACAGAAGATTCCATCTTTAATGATTCCTTTTCTGATTACTGCAATTCCTTACAGATCTAATAACATACTTGTTTGAGCTGGTTGACATAGCTGCCTTTCTGATGAATTCCTATCTCAGACACATACAAGGGCATCAGCCATAACGACATGCATAATGTGGAAGACACCATCAGACCAGTCCATCTTGGTAAGACCAGGACAAGATGATATGACACAAATCCTTGATCTTAAATGAAGATGGACCTTTTTCTGCAGAATACTTCCATACCAGTCAATGCAATAAAGGTAAAAGATAGAAAGGGGGTAACGTAAGGAAATAAAAACGCCATACTACATATAATGGATTACCTGTCATAGAGCTAAGCTATTAGCCTTATCTAGGCATCATGATACATTTTCTAGGACACTTAGGTACCAATTTTTATAACAATGGCCATCAAGAAAAGAATGACCAATTTGGGAATTGAATCTTCTTTTCACTTAAAATACAAAGATATCCTTCTTAGACAATAGTACTGCAGATAAAGAATGAAAATCTAAGACTTGGGTTCAATTAAGTACATTATCTTATAAAAAGAAGGTGGATGTATCTTAACGTGAGAACATAGAAACTTATGCTTTTGGGAAGAAAAGCAATACAGATGTGGAATTTCTTTCTAAATATGAGTATCCAATGATTTTGATGGCATATGAATGAACAATGATGAGCATCCTCTGGTAAGGTTTTGAACATAAATATTCAGTTTACCACTTCTAGTCTTAATGCCTTACATAGAAAAGCTTTCTGTATCCTATAGCTCAAATATGGATATTTAGGTTTTCTATTAGCTAAGCTAAGAATAACAAGTGTTCTTCAGCAAAGATGAAGTGAAGTACTTTGAATATCTTATAAGTTTATGAGGTCTAGGATCTCTTCTTGCATATTAAAAGCAATAAAATGACTTCACAAAAAAAAAGTAGCTAGAAACTGAACCGTACATGTAGTTATCATAATCAAATTGCATCTAGTGTAAATTGGTGCAAACCAGTTTTACATGGAGACACTGCTGAGCATCCATGTTAGTGTAATGCTAAAACCAATAAATAAATATCTGCAAATTCTGTGGATCCCACCAATGTGGTACTCCTTAATCTTTTTTCTTTCTTTTTTCCTTTTATTTCTCACGAACTGATGCTATTAGTCTAACTGTCACCTTATTTCCTCCTTTTTCACCTACGCTGAAACAAAAGTTTATTGGATTCCACCTTCTTCTTCCCACAAGATGCAGAAATAAAAACACTACCATCACTCAAAATCTAAATTAACTATAATCAACACGATCGATGCAAGAATCTAGCCAAAACGACACATGAATCATATTTTTAGCAAAGGACCTATCAGACCGTTGCACACAAAAAGAGAGATCAAGAAATGCAAGTCCAAATAACCTACGAGAAATCGTCCACCGAGCCAGGCTTGATCTCCTGGGCCTGATCCGTCTTGGAATCATCAACCTCTTCCTGCTAGAATTCAAACCTCCGAGATTTAAGCCAAGAGGAGTCGCTCAAGGAAACGAGCGGGATGAGAGGTCAGAACGAAAGAGACCTTAAGGGAGGCCGGAAGGAGACTTTTCTCGGAGGCATCCTCCCCGGCGGCGGCCGTGGAGGCAGAATCCGGCGGCGGAGAGGTAGGAGTTCCGGAAGGCCACGAGGACATCTGACGCAGAGCGAGCCGAGAACGAAAAAAACAGCGGTAAAAAAGAGCGAGACCTGGAAGGCTGGAACAGAGTACTATATGTAAGAAGTTTTACATAATTGCCTCTCAAAACTTTTAAAATATCATAATATCACTATGTTAATTAAATCTAATTAATCATAATTAAATTACAATATAACTTAAATCTACAAATATTATTTAAAGTAGTATAATAGTTATTCAATATTATACTCAACTTCGTCCTAAAATGATAAATATTATATATTCTAAACTCAAAGAGAAAAACTTAGCCAGTGATTTTAATAATTATATTTTAGGACTACTCTGTTAGAAACTTATCATAATGGTAATTTTAAGAGAGTCAAAATATTTTTTTAGTGATAATCTAATATTTTAATTAATAAATATCTATAAAACGTTTCTGACAAGTGTTAACACCATTAGAGGGTGAGAAATTGGCCGTTAATTTAGTTCGTAGGTTTAGTTTAATTATCTCTTAAATGTGCAGTATTTGTACCGAAATTATTGGAGAATTGACCTTTGGGTCGTTTTCTGGTGTAGTGGTGGCAAGAACAGCGGCAGCGTTATCTTGGAATGCTTCGTGAGATATTTTGGAGCGCGCAAACTCTCCCTCTCCTCTTCCTTTTTCAAACCCCCCCTTATCCTACGCTCACCATCTTCCCGTTACTGCCCAACCATGTCATCATCTTCCCCAAATCCTCTCACCATTAGTCCCCAGCTTCCCTTCTCCCGAAAGAAGCCCCCTTTGAAGCCCATCACCAAGGACCTACACTTCAATTACGACCTCTCTACCACTAAGAAGCTCCAGGTCGGCCTAAAACACACTTCTTGAAGCTCGATTCCTGATTGCATTCTCTGTTGGGTTGTTAGATTGATGAATTATGTTGTAGGCTGGAGTAGATTTGGTGGCGGAGTTGGTTGGGGTGACCCTGGGCCCCAAGGGTCGAAACGTGGTGTTGCAGAACAAGTATGGACCGCCAAAGATTGTTAATGATGGCGAGACTGTACTAAAGGAGGTAGAGTAGAGATAGTTCTCATCCTGGTTTTCTCTCATTTTCATGTGCAATTCTTCTTTAGATTGTGTAGAACGAAATGATCGATCCATCCAGATATTCCATACGGGTTTCCTGAAATTGAGTGCCTTGATATTTCTGGCATAAATTAAGTTTGTTTGCTGTTTACAAGACTAATGGTGGTAGAATTTCTTTTAGTTGTAATCTTTCCTTTATTGGGTCCTGTTTTGACGGAATTGAGCATTTATCATAGTATGGTTTGTCAATCGTAGAACGGAACAGTATTATGCTGTGGGTATTTTAGCAGGAAAAATGAAATATTTACTAATTTGCTACAGCCTAAGTTCATATTGATGCCATAGTAGTATAGTACTATGACTTCTTCTTCTCTTTTTCTTTTTTTGACCCACTAATCTTAGGTAGTTTTGCAGTTTTGCTCGACCTAGATTAACATGTATGCTCTTTAGATTCCAAGAGTAAATTGGTCATCCATCTGTCTCATTATAAATGTTTTGAATCTTTGAAGTTTCTACTGATGGGGGGAAGTTAAACCTGGGGAGGAAACAAATTTTCCAGAAGGTGTGTTGAATGAATAATAATAACCTGAAAAGGCATACGACAATCCTGTCTTGGTTGTTTTGGTAGGTACTTGTAGTTTCACCTTGTTGTTAATATTACCAAAAGGTAGATTAAAAGTTGGATGGGAAGAGAACCCCTAATTGCTTTATAGACTTTTAGTTCTTTTGTAAATGTCAGGAGAAAATCATTTGGTTTTCCTAATTCTGTAAGGTTGAATTGGAGGATCCTTTGGAGAATCTAGGCGTTAAATTGGTGAGACAAGCTGGCGCAAAGACGAATGATCTTGCTGGTGATGGCTGCACTACCTCCATTGTTCTTGCTCAAGGTTTAATTGCTGAAGGTGTAAAGGTATAATCCTTCCCTTTTGTATATTTCTATAAAGCATAGAGATAATACTGTATCATTCGTCAAACTAACTCATTATGAAGAATTTACTTTTAATCCTGCGCTGCATATCTTATTATATTTTCACAAATTAGGTACTCGCTGCAGGAATGAATCCGGTCCAAGTTGCACGTGGGATTGAGAAGACTGCTGTAGCTTTGATTTCTGAACTAAGTTTGATGTCGAGAGAGGTACTGTTGATTAATGGTTGTGTTGTTCTGTAAGCGAATAAATATTGTTTAGTTATATATCTTTTTGTTACTTAATAATGCAACTTATGCAGTGCCACAGCTCTTAGAAATTTTGAATGCTTTACCTGTCACTAAGCTTTTAAGCCCTTCAGTTATAATCTTATAACCACCTTTGTCTACTTATCGTGAAACTATCTTTAATAAATGGTATTTATGCAGCCTTTATATATGGTGCCCTCAACCTTGATCAATGCACATATCAGTTGGAAAATGCTATGCCAGCTTTAACTCATGGTTCATCTTGCAGATTGAAGACCATGAAATTGCTGATGTTGCAGCAGTTAGTGCTGGGAATGATTACTCTGTGGGAACTATGATTGCCGATGCTCTGAAAAGAGTTGGAAGAAAAGGTGTTGTAAGAATTGAAAATGGAAGAGGCACTGAAAATCATCTGCAGGTTGTAGAAGGAATGCAATTTGATCGTGGTTATCTATCACCCTACTTTGTTACTGATCGCACAAATATGTCAGTGGAATTGAACAACAGCAAGGTAGGTATTAATGTTGCCATAACATTGTGTTATTCTGCCATGTAATTAGCAGGATTGTGTTCTTCTGTGCAGATACTTTTGGTTGACAAAAAGATTACAAATGCGAAGGAGATGTTTAAGATATTGGATGGGGCTGTCAAAGAAAAGTACCCACTGCTTATAATTGCAGAGGATATTGAACAAGAAGCCATGGCTCCTATAATAAGAAATAAGTTGAAAGGCGTGATAAAAGCAGCTGTCATTAAAGCTCCTGCCTTTGGAGAACGCAAGAGTGATTACTTAGATGACATTGCTATCTTGACTGGAGGTATACAAAAGAGTTGCACAAGTTATTACAAATTAGAGATTAAATGACTGGATTTTGTCCTAATCATGACAAATAAGACACATTTCTATACATATTTGGTTCTCTCTCTCTCTCTCTCTCTCTCAGATTGTCATATGTTTTGCAGGTAAAGTAGTGAGGGATGCGATGGGATTGACTCTCGAAAAAGCTGGAAAAGAGGTCCTGGGTTCTGCTGATAAGGTGGTAATTACAAAGGATTCAACATTGATTGTTACTGATGGAAGCACCCAAAATGCAGTTGAAAAGAGGGTTGCTCAGATAAGAAGTCTTTTTGAGGTAGGAATACTTGTTCTCCTAGTATGTTAGCATTCATCTTTGTTGTATTTCTTTGTATTCTAGAAGGCATATCTGATCTTCATATAATGCATCCATAAATCATTTCAGATCAAAAAAACTACAGGACAGGAAAGGCAGTTTGTCAAAAATTAATGTTCTTCTGTAGAACCACCAAAATATGTTGGACTAATTGAATCAGTTGGTAAGTGCATGGTAACACCTGATGCTATTAAACTTATCCCCTTTCAAGGGTTAGTTTGGCCTGACTATAAGACATATTTTTGTATAGATAAGAGTAAACAATATTAACCCTTTAAATGTGGAGCGCTGTTGTACAATATATTGTGCCACTAGTAGCTTTCTGAACATTTGGTTGTAGATTTTCTAGCAAACTACTGTAAAACTTTATATAAGTTGCTGGAACAAGGCGGGTGCTCATAGAGGTCTCCCTCAGTCGAATTTCCATCATGGAGCATTTTTCATTCAATCTCTGCATATTATAAGCATTGTCCGATTTCTTAATATCTTGTCTCCTCAACTTGTTTGATATTCTCACATTCTCATTTGTGCTAAGCATCATCTAGATATTCACATCATGGCCTTTCATTTAGTTTGCTTTTTCATAACTATCAGTTAAATGACAAGACTATTATATCTTCATATGCAATTTTTCAGAACTCTGAAGAGAAGTTCAAAAAGAAAATACTGAATGAAAGAATAGCAAGGCTGTGTGGTGGGATTGCAATTGTTCAGGTGCGCCATGTTAATCACTTCTGTGTTTAATAAACTTCTAGATCTGATGTGCAATTAATAGAAGTTAGGAAATGCTAGAATTGTGTTGTGATTGCTAGGTTGAGCAGGTTTTTACAAACTAAATGACAGGTAGGCGCACATACAGTTGTCGAATTGAAAGATAAGAAGTTGAGAATTGAAGATGCTCTTAATGCAACTAAGGTAGGCCAGCTTTTCTTGATGCATCTCCTTGTTACCATCATAATGGAAATTGCAATTTACAGGCAGCTATTGAGGAAGGTGTTGTCATTGGTGGTGGATGTAGCCTATTGAGGTTATCTACGAAAGTGGACAGTATCAAAAAAACCTTGGATAATGAAGAGCAGAAGGTAGCGCACTAGTTCTCTTTAAAAAAAATTACCATTCTTTTCTTCCTTTTCTGGAAACTGGGATCAAATAAGTTTGTACTTAAATAGCCAAATAAAAGAGAATGTAAATCTTAAGCTTTGCTTTTTAACCTTCTTTTAGTATTCATTCAGATGCCTGCCTTTATAATCAAGTTAATATCTGTGGATGCTTATGTCAAACTGAGATCAACTCTTTGGGCTTTGAAATTTGATAAAAGAGTAGGGCTTGTTATAAGCCAATAAGGAACTCTCTTCCATAGAAACTCTAGCATGATTGAATGTGTTTTATTTCTGTAGCTTGTAGAAACCTGATAATTATTGGAGGAAGTAATGCTTCCTGTGGGTTTATTTCTGGTACCCTGATCCCTGATTCTGCAGATTGGTGCTGACATCTTTAAACGGGCTTTAAGTTATCCTTCAAAATTAATAGCGAAAAATGCTGGGATGAATGGTAACTCTGTCGTGGAAAAGGTTTGTAGCACTCCCAGTTTTTGTGCATTTGCACACTTCCTTAGTTTCTGGATGTTTTTCTTAATAAGGTCACTCTCTGTGAACATCACACTCTGTGCTAATAAATCCAACATTCTATGTTCTTTTTCAGGTTCTGTCCAATGATGACTTAACCTATGGCTATAATGCAGCTAAAAATTGTTACGAGGACTTGATGGCTGCTGGAATACTAGATCCATTTAAGGTACTTATCTCTTCAAGTAAGGAAGAATAGGGAGAGAGAGTCCCTGTGATTTGCAATCTATTGAATTGCTCCTTTTGGTTTCGATTTTTGTAGAAGAACTAGTCCTAACATATTTAAGCTTTAATCTTCTGCACTCATTGGAGCAGGTTGTTAGATGCTGTATCGAGCATGCTGCTTCTGTTGCAAAGATTTTTCTCCTGTCTGATGTGGCTGTTGTTGATGGAAAAGAAAACAAGCCAGTTCGCATACCAAGGTTGGTTCCAACATCTAAGCTGATGCCAGCATCAGGTAGTCACATATTCTCAGCTTCACTCAACAAATCCAGCATTTGATTTCCTATTGTGAAACACAAGATAATGCTCACTCTTCTACTAATTACCGTCTCAGGATTTCCACTTTAATCTGTCCAAAGCTGTTTTCTCCTGCTTACCTCTCTCTCCCATCCGCGATACAAATGGAAAAGATGGAGCAGAGAATCCTATTAGACGAGGATCAACAAACTTTATCCAAGATGAACACATGAGCCAAATTCCGGTAGAAGAATGAGATTCCAAGATTAGCTTCAGAACTGGAATAATGCTCGTCTGTGTAATTAATTCTTAAGTTATGTGGTTCTTAAAAATCTTCCTTATTTCTTTCTTTCTTTCTTTCTTTTCCTCTATCATGGTGTTAGTGTAGACAACTAGCTCTCATTCTTTCAGAAGACAAATTGACAATTCTTTGGACTTTCTTGGAGCAGGCATGTAGTCTAACATATTTCGCATGATCTATTGTTGAAGCTTTTTTTTTCTTCAGTCAATTATGAGTCTATAGGCTATACGCTAGATGAAAATAGCTCTTTTTTAATATATAGATTGAATAACTGAGTTAATTCTCTTAAGAGAAGAGTTATTGAGTCATACTTTTTTTATAGAAGTCTATAGATAAGTCATAAACTCATAATATTATATGTATTTAGTACCCTAATAAAAAATTTACTAAATTTTAATTTGAATATACATTAGGGAATCAAATCCATAAGACAATCACAGGGCTGTGTTGATGGCTTATTAAAGCTTATTAGATATTCCATTAAAAAACTTATATAAAATTATATTTTACGAATTTATTATTCACACCCTCATTTTTCTTTACTTAAATGGATGTGATAATGGTCGGCCCATGGGCCCATTCGTCACCGCGAACCCGCTTTGCTGGCATGGCATGCCATGCTTAGACACGTGACATTGACATGCCTAGTCTCTCGTGCGTGTGCCGTTCGTCGCCATCGTTGCCCTCTCTCTCTCTCTCTCTCTCTCTCTCTCTCTCTCTCTCAGCTCTTCTTCGTTGCGTATCATCCGAATGAGAGAAAGGAGAAGGAAAGATGATTGGATTTCATCTTCTGCAGCTGGTGATGGATCTGACGGTCGCTGGCATCTCCTTGATGTTGGTTTTGGGCATCTTCGCATTCATTGCTTCCATCCTCTGCTCCGCCGCCTTCATCCATAACTCGAAGGCCATCTCTTAAACTCCAGCAACAGGTGGATTCCTCTCCATCTCTGTTACCTTTATCCCTGATGATTGTACGTTCTTGTGAATATGTGATTGTGGTGGGTTTCAGAATTGGGAAGGAATTGAATCAGAAATTAATTTTTAGGCTGTTGTCTGAATTGTATGAATTGAGTCGGCTGCTTAATCTGTTTGATTAAACCTGCAAGGAACTGGAAATTTGGGAACATAGGATAAGATTTGACCATAATTGAAGGACATGGGATCCCCATATCCATATGAGAAGGATTTTGTGTCTCTTTGCATCAATGTTCGATCTTTATCTTGCTGGAGGTCTCTCTCTGCACATGTTTGATGAATTGATAATGGATTTAGGACGATGGATGCCAGACTATAGTCCTCAATAGCTCTATGCATCTCTGATCGATTGTAAACTAATGGCAAAACAGTTTAAGAGAGTCTCATATCGACAAATTGGCCTGTTGGTTGAATCCGTTGTGACATCTGTGATCCATCGTTGTTAAGAGAAAGTCACAAAACTGTTGTCAAATCAAGTATTTACTTCAGCTAGTTCGGTTTCTTTTTCCTTTTTTTTGTTTGCCTTGTTATCTTGATTTGATGAATGGATTGTCATCTCCATTTGCATTGGCTTTAGTTATGCATTTATGTATGTAGTTCTGGTTGGCATGAGAACTTAACATTGGTGGCTTTTTTTTTTCTTTTGCCTTCTTGAACAGATGCGAGAGTCTACAAAAGGGCAGTAATCATCTTTTGCATCAATTAGTAGACTATGCGAGGAAGGGATCCGTAGCTTTTGCTGCTTCTTAGCTTGTAGTTGATATGGGTCTACAGAAAGCCATGTTTAATTTCACATTCAGCTCTATGTCGTTTGGGATTATTAACTGGGACTTATTTCAAATTGATAGTTTAAGGATTTGATACTACTTCCGATGGATGGATTCGATTGTTCAAGCAGAAGATGAGATAAATGTGCCTCGATTATTATTTTGGCGAAGACCTTTGCTGCAGCACAGCGTGGTCTTAAGATACTCCTAAATTGTAGCTTAGATTCTAAGCGTCAAGAGAACATGTACACTAGACCTGCCACAACTAAGTTTTAAAAGAGTATTGCCTATGAATATTCGATCGATCACTACTTACTCTGCATATAACACCGGGTCACTAATTTTAATACAGCCGGAAATGAATGCAGATAACAATAGCATTCTTAGCTGCGATGGCCCGCTTGAACTGTAGCCCAGTCAACAGTGGATTACTAAGTATCAAATAGTAGTAGATCCCTAGCAATAAAAGTGGGAAAACTTTAAATGATGATGATCACGTTGAACCTCACCCACAAAAACTTGACTTTCGACAGACACAAGAGGTTCAGTTACATCGACATATGAGCACCACTGCATCCTTTCATAGTACATAATTTGAAATTAACATGCACACAAATCTTAAAAGTAACAGCATACCAGCATAATAAGATTTAGTATCTTAGCACGACAAGTTTGTGCACACATGCAATCCACATACAAACATAAGAGCAGAACTTCAAAGTGACACATCGCACGTAGTCTTGAGCAGATCGGTAGGTAACCTGATAGGATAGCCAACAGTCCGTAACTTACGTCACACTAACAAACCTTTCGATTGATGGGTACAAGTAATTAGTCGTCCTCTTCCGACTCTGATTCTGCGCTTTGCAGCCATTCAACAAAGGGCTTCATATTCTTCCAAACTGGGGAGCTCTTGTTGACACCAGCCACGCCTTCCCCATACCACTTCACAATGCTTTCTTCCTCCACCACATCTCCATCATAAAGAGACTTAGCAGCTAAAGGCACCTCCTTCACAGCATCGGCACTACATTTCCCACAGAAGACTTCAATAGCTCGGAGTAGAAGCATCTCAGATTCCTCATCCTGCACTGCAGCAGCAAGATATTTCTTCTTTTTAGTCACCTCGTTGGCAAACCCTTTACCCACACCATCAAAGAGGGATTCGAAGAGTGCATTCATCACATCCTGGGGAGAAGCAGGCAGTGAACCCAGGAAGGACCCAAGCTCACCTGGTGTTGAACCCTTCCTCAGTTTAGCTTTGATCTCTGTGATCAAGCTATCATGGGCATTAGATTTCTCCTGTACTTTTTCAACATCTTTCTTTGCAGCTTCCACTTTCTTCTCCTGCTTTGGTTTCTTCTCTTCTTTGTCAGGTTCAGCAGTAGAAAGCATCACCATCTCAGCAGTAACGGCACTAAGCTGCTCCTGAATGCGTTGGCGGGCAGCTTCAAGAGATGTGTCAGTCTGCCACTGGATGTCGTCGTCGTCGTCTTCAGCCAGTGCATTATCACCTGCCTGGCTGACACCCGGTGAAGAATGTTCCTCATCCGAAACTGTTGGCTTCTTCTTGACAGCAACAGATTTTGAATTGGTATTTTCTTTCGTTGAAGCAGCACCTTTCTTCTTGATCTCTTTCTTCAACTTCTTCTGTTCCTCATCAGCAGCTTCCCCTTCTTTGAGCCTCTCTTTTTCTGCTCGCCTCATTGCCTTCTTATCTTTGGATCCTTTTTTCTGCTCTGGTGGGTTCTTCAGAATGAAAGTTGTGAGCTTGTCCCTCATGTCCACATCCGATAAAAAACCACAAGCAGCACACTTGAGGGTGATCATTTGCGTCTTTGTGATTATTATTTCGGTCTCAGGATTGCCACATCCATAACATTGTACATACTTCTTGATGAAGTTCTCAAGTAGACCAGCTAGTTTTGCAGTTTCATGAGCCCCATTGACAAGTGAAACACCAGTTTTCTCATCAAACTTAGATTGCGCACCAAGTTCGCAGCCAAAGTATTTTGTGGTGTAAGAGGCAGGCCTGGCCAATGCCTTGGCAATATCAACCATGTTCACAATATTGGTCTTGATTCCATTTCCACGACCTTCTATCTTGGTAATCATCCTTGGCATCTTATACCTGTAGAAGGCATCATCGCTGTTGGAAGCACCTATGTTCTGCAAAGCCATCTTAGCTTCGAAAGGCTGCTAATAAAGTCAGATATAACAAAAACAGGGGGTACAATTTGAAGAAACAACAAATGATGATGAGTGGCTTTCTTCTTCAGTCCAGGGCCAAGCAACTGCCGATGAAATATATAGCTGCCACGTACTACCTTGAGTTACCACAGAGGTCTGAAATGGCTCAAGATGCATGCAGCCAACTTCTTCCAAAGAGCATATATACTTTTTTCTGGACGTAGGATAGTACTCTCCAAGTAACCCAATTGATCCCAAGTAAGATGAGTCCCGTTCAGACATAAAAGATTTCCTACACTTCACACCACCTCCACTCTAGCCGGCACAAAGTCACAACTGGCAAACTCAATCACAAAATTCAATCCTGTACACATTGAAACATCGATCAGAATATGTGAAAACTGAAGAGTTTAATCTATTCCACAACTAAATCCTAATATGAGAAGAGGAAAACATAAGTGCCAGTGCCAACAAATAGCATCAGACAGTCAAACTTTAGAAATTCAAACAAAAATATACCTGAGGAATTAATATCTAAGAGGCCGACTGTACAGTAGTTGATTTATGTACAACAATTTTTATCCATTTATCTGAATGCAAGTTGGTAGAATTAAACTTGAGATAAATTCAGCAGTGTACTTCCAGGACTTGGGTTCAGATATGCAACACTGGCACTAAATCAACCCAAAGGCTGCTTAAACCATAGTTTTGCATCTTCTAGCTGAAATCTAACCATTATGATGTCTATTCTAATACCAAAAAACAAGATGCTCCAAATTCCTTCCTATGAGATCCTTAAATAAACAAATTTTAGTTGCTTAGAACTGTCTCCTTTCTTTCAACTTACAGTCAATTACCAAATCATGAAATATAAGATCTTCTTCAATCCATAGATAAAAGGAATCCAAATTAATCATATCTTCTCAACCCTTTTGGCTGCAACAAGTAACAATATAAGCTCTCTGTGGATGTCAATAGGAGCATACGAATGAATTCTAGGCATAAATTTGCTAAAATCAAAGGTTAGAATCAGGTACAATTACGTTCTGAACAAATCTCTCGGTCCACTTTTGATATCTAACTGAACCTTAACAATGTTTATAAGTCCCTATATTTTAGCTAATCTTCATATACTGATTGTTCATAAAGGGGAACATCCAAAAAGAACAGAAATAAGGCAGCATAATTATCTATCCAACATATTAAGAAAATAATCTTACTCACTTTTGAATTCAACAAACATATTAATATCCAACCTAGACATAACTCCTAATTGTCTTTACAGTTTGCTATTGTTCGGGCAATCTTGCTCAGATTGTTTAATCTCAAACAAAACCAATAAACATATTTTCGTGTGCCATTTATTATTAAAAAAAACATATACAACTCAACTTATATAATACGATCAACCAAACAAGAGACTACCGCAATTCAATCCTAAGCTCATTGAATACACAGAGTACAGTTATACTCACAAAAAGGTAAAATCATTTCATCAAACGTACGATAACAAGATCACGAATCAAATCGTACAACAAGAATAACTCGAGTAAAAGAAACATTGTAATAAAAAATTACATCACACAGCAATAAAAGGACCGAAGAATAAATACTCTTACCGCCAGATCCACAGATCTATAAGGAGAAAATAAATGTTATTACAGAAGGCAAATTGAATTGGATCCAAGAAAACAAATTTATAGGCTAATCGGATCAATAGGAAATCGGCCAAATTTAAGATCTTCCAGAACTACTATGCCAAAAGGTATTGAGATTCATCAACAAAGAGGACATTAATCAAATCACAGATATCTATAACCTACTCCCGAGAAAAAGAAAATATCGATAGAACTCCACTAAATTCAGAATATAAACAGAAAAATCGTGGAGAAAAACAATAGACAAACACGATCAGATCGATCTAGATGCATCAAATAAGACAATATCGCATATATCTGATTACCTGAACGCGATCGCCGAAGGCGAAACCCTAGATCGTATTCTATTCAGGTAATAGGAAAACCTGACAGAGACGAGGAGACGACGAATATATATAGAGGCGAAGCTAAGGCTCTTTAGAAACCCTAATGTCGTATTTTAAGATATTTCTTAGGGTTATTTTGCATCTACACCCTTCAAAGATCTCTTATTATATAATCCTATAGAGGTGATACTTATATATACGCATTTATTTCCATTATAGATACTCTTCGAAATACAAAAAATAATTAATTTCACAGGAAAAGTATTTTTATATTTGATAACTGACAAAGAAAATTATGAATCAATTCCATCAATTTCTCGTGTTAATAAAATTTAATGAAGGGTGCGTTTGAAAAAGAAAATGGGTCTTTGATGGCCGTATACATAAATAAAGGACTCTTGAGGGTATCCGTGCAAAATTACAACAAATGAACGGCTGCCTTACGAACGCATATAATTTCTATACGGCAGAAAACGGCGTTATGCGCTTTGCTTGACCGTGACGCCTTCTACGAGCAGGATAAATTTTATCGGCATAAGAATGCACTAATTCTACCGGATAATAGAAAAGGCTGCAAGATTTATTCTCCTTATTCTAGAATAATATATGCTATTCCCGAACTAGGTAAGGACTTGGTTTGAATATTATAAGATGTGGCTCATTCCATAGTGGCACTTAAATGTAACCTTAAAATTTTGTGCAATTTTCTTTGCTAATGTATTGTAAAAATAAGGAATACTTGAATAATTGCTTGCCAACTTTCGAAACTTGTCTTCTAATTGCATTCCAACTCATTGAAAGATTACCTAGTTGTGGACACACTCTGGCGACTTAAAAATAAGATTATAATGTAATAATTAACATAATTTAACCATTTTAATCTTTTTTATCGTGAATGGTTGTCGAGGGACTCACTGTTATAATGTTTGCAGTAATAGGCCTCCTTGATACAATATTAATGTGCTAGGATAAGTGGCATTCCCGATTTGGAAACTTATGATGAAGATTAATACATTTTAACTCTGGCTTAAAAGTTTGTCAAGTAAAAGTTAGATTTTGAAGGCCTTCTAATTACTAAGACTAATTGGGCTTGATTGCAAAATATAAACCCAAACCAACAGCTAGTTTAGTTTAGTTTAGTTTTAGGTAATATTCCTCTTGAGCACCTGCTTCTTGTCAAGCAGCTTTGCCAGCCAAGAACAGATGGGAATTCCATAGCCTTTTGAGGTAGATCGTAGCAATAATTCAATCATGAGTCATGACATGTGCCTAATTAGGATTAAGAATAGATTAATTGAGAACTCCTAACCACTTTAAGGAACTCACTGGATTCCTTCATTAAATGATATTAACCACCAAAGTCAAGTACTTACAATCACTTTTAGATCATGGTTTTGGTTTCCATTTAGCAGAAAACTTCCCTCAGGTTGGTATGAGATATCCTGCAATTAGGTGCCATCCTTTGAACTGTTCTTGACCATTAGAAGAGCATAGCAAGGTTAAGCCATTAATGACATTACAAACTAAACATTATTATTACACTTAACCATTTCTACTTACAAAATAAGCTTCCAAAGTTTAGAAAATTAAGCTACAACCACTTTATCTCCAAACTCAATTTGAAGGCATGTGAGTCCATGTGAAAGATGCTTGTAGGTTGTCTTCACAAAGGAAAAACTACTGATAAATAGAAACACAGATAGGTCTGATCCTTTTAACAGAAGAGTGTAGGAAGTTTCTAAAATCATTTTCCAATCAAATTACTCTTCCTTACCTTATGGCTGCTGCTGTTTGAAGGGCTCGCTTCCCTATGGCTATGGAAAGGCTTTGGGGATTTTCCAATGACATCCTTCTTCTCCACCTTGCCAACTTTCTTGTACAAGTTTGAGGAGAATTGACTGTAAGCTTCAGGAGCAACATCATCATGACCATCATGCTTGAAATGATCATCCATGGCCTTTGAGCCACCAAATCTTCTGTGTGAGTACTTCTCCTGAGCTGGTCCTGTAGAAGCATCAGAAGCCAAGGAATCATCATCATCATCATCATCATCTCCATCATCTCCATTGCTACCACCACTTGTATTGCTCCTCTTACTGCTACCATCATAGCCATGACCTTCCACTTCACCATCACCATCATCTCCATCATCTCCATCATCATGCATGGGGGATGCAAGGTACATGGTCCACCCAGACTCACTACTGTTACATTCTTCAGCATCTCCAATGAGCTGGGAGGAGTCCATAATTGTAGAAAGACACACACGCAGACACAAGAGAGGGAAGAAAGCCAACAGGAAGAAGGAATATTGTGCGGTCCAACCTCTTAAATGGCAAGGCAGATAGCTAAATACAAGCACACATAAATTCCCCACTGCCCAAAAGAAACTTTAATTCCTTCAGACTTTATTATGTTCCTGACCTCTCTATCAGCTGTGCACACAAAACTGACCAGATTGAACCCATCCTATAGATTTGAATCAAAAGAATACAAAGCCCACATCATTAAATAGGCTGACTTCAATACACACCACCTGGAAAACTCAAGACAAGTCTGAATTCTCTGACAATGCTATCAGCACAGGAGGAATGGAAGGAGGGAGCCCCAAGATTGACATTTATAGCTCCTTTTTAATTCCCCCCCACTGCAAAGAGAGACTCACACAGTGCTCTTAAATGGGAAAGACAGTCTATCCTTGCAACAGCCTCACACATTTCCCAACCATCTCAATTTTTCTCGCTCTTGTCACCAATCCAAAAGATAGATAGATAGATAGATAGATAGATAGATAGATCAATGATCCCATCTGGACTCAATGAGGGGCTTGTGGTCTTTGCATCATGGTGGGGGTTGGAGATGAGGCTGTCATTAGGGATTCTACTTGTTATATTGCTGCCCCCCATCTGTCCTGCAATTGTTCTTCTCCTTGTCTCTTTCTTTCAATATAAGTAAGATGGTATTATTTAGCTCAACCTCCTAATGATAAATTATAAGATCTCTCTCTCTCTCTCTCTATATATATAGAGATTAATAATTGCTATTAGAGTGGTTAAGTTAGAAAGTATTTTGCTTATTAGAGTGCTGTCACTTTCTTTTATTACAGTGGCAATGCATTTATGTGACATGTGAGCATAATAAATTCTCCACAGCACAGCCACTTCAGTTGTTGAGAGGAACATGCCCCTCATTGTAGGCTGTCATGTCAAATGAGCAGTCCAATAGGGGATGACCCAAACACCAAAATCTTATTGATGAGATGTTTCCAGCAGCCCAAATCATAAATACTTCACATATATATATATATATATCTACTTTGATACCTTCTAAATTCTAATTTAAAAAGAAAAAAATGAGTAGGATACTATTTTATGAATTATCCTTCAGTTACTGAATTCGTAATATTATATATTTCTAGCCCAGTTTTACAACCTAAAGACTACTAATATCTTTGTCTAGTTTGAGTTGACTTATAATAAATTATAAAACAGAGGAGAAATGTAAAAATAAAATGAAAATAAAAGAAGAGGCGTTTCTTTCGATCACTCTGTTGAAATTTTCTGTAACAAAACTATACACAGCTTGACTTTTTGAACTTGGAAGGATTATTTGCAATAAAATTCTACAAGCTTTATTTTAATTTTATTATTTATTTATTTATTTTCGAAATCACAAGTCTTTGATCTCGTGTCCTTGAGGTGGACCAAGACACAGCTCCTATCAAGTCTGTCGGCTAGGCTATTCGAATTACTGACGAATGATTTGTAAAACTTTTCCCGTCCTCCGTGACATCCACTCCACCGTCGGCTCATCTTGTCTCATAATATCTTTTGCTCTGCTCTCGTGATTTAAGCTTTCTTCTCTCCATATGTCATTTTCCTCATCCAAGAAGAGCATGGCCGACGATCAAACAGAGGAAGGGAATAAACCCCCGCTGTTAAGCCATTCTTGTGCCACTGGATTACTGATAAGCTATTATTAGCAGCCTAACGGTTGGTGTAAAAATAGAGTAAATCTAATCTTATATTTATTTAATAATAATAATAATAAGTATATGAATTTTTATTCGATGTACACCGAAAAGTAGCTTTGCAATTTTTTCTTTATAAAAAAAAAGCTGATTAGCTTATATATAAACACTCCTTCCAATCGAGTTAGTAGCCATGTCAAAAGAGAGGAGCTTACACAAATCCCGAGGGAGCTCCCCGACGAGGCCCAGTTTAGAACGTTGCATGGTACCCTTGCCCTACGACGCAGCCCAGTTTGCAGCCCAGTTTGCAACCCTCTTTCCCTCACTAAGACGTGGAAAATCTTAACCATCCTGAGATTCTTTGTTAATCAAATACACTCGCCCGTGACCTATTGCACTCTCCACGGGATGGTGGCATCCGAGCACAGACATTGAACTAGCACACTCGAGTTAAGCTTGAGCTTGATCCCCATGTATTTATTCTCCTTTGCCATATGGAGCCCAAGCGGGACTACGTTAACCTCCGTTAGCAGAGCTGAGTCCCCATCTTTCCTTCGAGGTATAACTAAGAATCTCACTCTCGTTTTCGTTTGAGAGAAAAGTAGCTAAAACTTTTATTTTATACCATACTTTTCATTGACAAAAGGATATTTATAGGTGCTCCAAGCTTTTGAATTTTTCTAAAAACTTATAACCTTTAAAATAAATTTGCTCAGTCATTACAAAATTTTAAATTTTAAATTAAAAAAAAAATTCTGAAACAAATGACTACAATGACTGTCTATCCCTGTGAGTGTTGCCCGTTCAAAGTTAACAATGGGTAACTAAAACCATAGATAGGCCCATAGCTATTGCCAGAGGGTCAAACAATTTCCACACTCGTTAACTCCAAGGTATAAGGCTTCAAGATGAAGCAAAAAACTATCGTTAGGTGCAATAAGATTTAGTCCAACCAGGCGGCGGGCGGGGCCGGCCGTCCGGCAAACTAATTGGTCAGCTGGAATTGGGGCTCGATGGTCTAAAAGGAATTATTGACCTCCATCATCGTGTGTTCGTCCGTCAACGTTGGTAGAAAAAACCCCATAGAACGAAAGACAATTTATTATAGAATTTCTTTAGCCAATGATGAACTGCTTCAACTCTATGTCTTTGGTTTCTCCGACAATATTCACACCCTCTTATGAGATTTTTCAAGGAGATTTTTTATTGAGATTATTATTATTATTATTATTATTATTATATGAGTTGAGATTAAACAATGAGAGAAAGAGAGAGGACTTTTGATATTATTTAGAGGTATAAATTATTTTAAATTTATAATTAAATTAACTTATATATATATAGTTTGATTCTCTTTATGAGAACTACCGGAGAGTGAATCGAAAATGGGATGATAAATATTTATAAATAGATTAAAAAATTGGGGGTATTTTTGACAGATTGACAAAAAAAGAGAAAAATCTTAGATTTAATCTCCATTTATTTTATAAAATATAAACCCAGCACTCGGGAGTTCGAGAGATCGAGAGAGAGAGAGAGAAAGTCAGAGGAGACTTCTCTCCGCCTTCCGATTTCGCCGTCTCCAATCCCACTTATCTGGATCTAAAAGTCTCCTCTCCTCCTCCTCCTCTTCTCTACTTCTTTGAGATCTCTTTCTATTTGATTTTAGAGATCCGAATCGAGATGGGCTTGATGGAGCTCTCCTCCTCCGTGGATTGGGAGCGGGAATCTTATCCGGCATACGAGGACTACATCGCTCTACCCTTCTTCGTTCTCTTCTTCCCCACAGTTCGATTCTTCCTTGATAGATTCGTGTTCGAGGTGATTGGTCTTTATCTGCAATAGCTTGGTGCTAGCTGAGTTGGTTATTCCTTACTTTTGTGCAAGGTTTGGCTATAAATAATCGTTTTGACCTATTACTTTGATAGGTCTCCGATTTGGGTCACTTGCTTCTCACCGGATGGTTTAGGATTTTAGACTTTAATCATCTCTTTTCTGTATGGGAAAGAAAACATGATGTTTTGGAGTTTCTTTGCAAGACGCTGCAATCGGAGTGATGTTCCTTCATGGATTGTTTGCTTAATGAGATAATTTTTCTTGAAGTTCTTAGATTCGTGGGATATTGAGATCTACCAAGATTTGACGTTTTTAGGCTTTGAAAAAAAGAAGAGAAAAAGATGAGCGCTTAGATTTTCTGTTTTGGTTATAAATTGCTCGCTATATTACTGGTATGTTAGTTGCTGAATCTAAAAAGAGGTCCTTATATTGAACTTGCTTTATCTTCAAAATAGTAAGATAAGGAAGAACCCTACAACATACTCGTCCATCTTTTACTAACTTTTCTTGCAAGCATACTACGTTGACAATGAGTATATCACCGAGTTCAATGCCGTAATAATCAGGTAGTACAGGTATCATGTGTAGGAGGGGGTGTCGATGGATGGACTTCCCTATGTGGTATTATTGGCCCACCATAAAGATGGATGCAATTTTCCAGCCACTCAATTGCCTTACAATCAGGCTTGATGGGCCTTTGAAGTGGACATTTTATTGCTTTTTTTCTTTTGCGCCATCTGAGATTTCTTTGTTGACCATGGTTTGCTGAATTAGCATATGTAGGCATTGTGTAAGCTGATAACTTTGAGCAGGTTGCAGGTCAAATATATAGAATGTTTTAATGTAAGCGTGCGGTATGAATAATGATAGTCTTTTGCTTACTTTCTGTCCGCAGAGGTTAGCAAGGAGACTTATACTTGGAAGGGGTCATCAGAAGCTTGATCTTGGAATAGATGAAAGGGGAAAAAAGATCAATAAATTTAAGGAGTCTGCTTGGAAGTGTATTTATTATCTTTCTGCAGAACTTTTGTCTTTGTCTGTTACATATAATGAGCAGTGGTTCACAAACACCAAATATTATTGGGTAGGACCTGGAGAGCAGGTCTGGCCTGATCAAAAGATAAAGTGAGTAAGATATAACCCTTTCTCTTCCTTTTTGGTTCCCTATTATCATTATGACAAGAGTTCAATATGCATACAAAAGTCTTAACAAATGATTCTATCTTGTCTCTAGATTAAAGCTCAAGGCTGTTTATATGTATGCTGCTGGATTTTACACATATTCCATATTTGCCCTTATGTTCTGGGAAACAAGGCGTTCAGACTTTCTGGTGTCAATGTGTCATCATGTGGCAACTGTTGTTCTTATAATCCTGTCCTACATATTCAGGTTTGCTGCATGCTAGTTATCTGTTTACCATTATCATCTATGCTTGACAGATTTGTATGTATTATTGATGTTTATCATTGTTCTGTTGACACTCCATCTAGAATTTTGATGTGGTCTTGGTTTTCCAAAAGTTCTTTGTAAGAAGTCTTTCTCTTTAAGAATTATTATTGTAACTTGAATGACAAGCAAGATTTTATGTGCTGGTCTTGCATCCCCTGTGCTTTGGAGCATATGTTTTGGCTAGTTTTTCTTTCTATTTTTTTCTTTATTTTTTTTTTAAAGTTGGGATAGCTCTAGAGAGAGGGAGAAACCAATGTTTCATGCACTTAATTTATTCCATGCTAGTGGCAAGTTATTTTCATTTAATATAGGACTAATCCATTTAATTTGAATCTTTAGTACATGACATTAGGCCATTTGGTTTATCTTTGAAGAACAAATTTTAAAAACACGAATATACCCTCCACTTGATCTTTAGAGTATGTATGGACATTTAATTTCTAATAGGAATTCGACTAAGCTTAGGCCATGGTGTATGTTTCTTGCAGGTTCCTTTAATCCCTTTTAATTTCTTCTTATACCAACCTTTGTGGAAAATTCACTTGTTTTGCATTGATGCTGTCTTGCTCTTCAAACAGATTTGCTCGTGCTGGTTCAATTATCCTTGCCATTCATGATGCTAGTGATGTGTTCTTGGAAACAGGGAAGATGTCCAAGTATAGTGGCTGTGAATGGCTTGCCAATATCTCATTTCCTCTTTTTGTTGCTTCATGGATACTTCTTCGCCTCATATACTACCCATTCTGGGTTCTCAGAAGTACTAGGTAAATTATATTATTGGGTTTTGAAATTGGTTACAATGCTAGTTCTCATTGACCATCCTTACTGCCATGCATACCTCGGGATATTAAAGGTATCTAGAAGTATCATAGAAGGGAATACCGTGAATAACTTATAAAGGAATTGGATGTTATCTACATACTGAATCTGGGATTTTTATCCTTGACTTTTTCTTTGGCCTAGCTTGCAGCATACTGAAACATTTTGATACTTGGTCTTCCATCCCAAGCTACTCGATGACTGAAAGTGTTCGTCAATTTTGCATTGAACCTAAAAGGCTTTTATCTGTATGAGTTCAAAATTTTGATGCCAAATTACCTTAAACTTGAGTTTAAGGTTTGTTCTTGTTTGTGTAATTGCATGAAATGTTAAAGTTGAAAGTCATATTTTAGCGTCATTTACATGCTATACTAATAGGGTGAGAGAGGAAATGATACATTCATTTGCCAAGATTTTTTAAATCATCTAGAGCATCATAATAGAGTCCAGACTTAAATAGTTAAAATGCTGGGTTTCAACTGCAAATTCACTTAAAGATGTGGTATTATTTGCATATTTCTTTTGTTTTAATTTTGTGACCTAGTAAATATGCTTTTCTAAATTGCTTAGAAAGTGGTGGACGAATCAAGTCCTCAAATGTGCAAGTTAAGTTAGATATATGTGAGGGGTAATTCTACTTAGAAAAAGACGACATCAAAAAATAAAACCACCTTCTGTATAGTCTGTTTTGGTTGTTGCCAAATTTTTATCATATTTATGATGCCAGCGACATATCCTACAGCTGACGATTTTATTTCATGCATTGTTGGTTATAGTTAATATTGCTTACAGGTTTCTCGCAATGTTGTGCATCTTTGAATTTGTGTTATCATATTTGACACCATCTATGGAGAAGATTATTCTTTTCTATCTTCCATCTATAATGTAGTTTGGAGAAATTATAAGCTGAAAATCTGAATCACCTGGACATCTAAAAGCAACTTACCAGTTGAATGAATTAGTCATGGAAACAGAAAAGTACCACAACACGTCCTTCCCAATTTGTACCTTGGTAGGGGTCTTGTGTTTACTCTACCCACTGCAAATTTATTTGCTTAGTCTACCTCTACTCTATAAACTTTTATTATAGACTCTATTTTAATTATGCCAGTTGTTCCTATCTGATCACAAAGAGAAAGTAGGGACATTGGAGCACATTTGATTGATCTCGTGTCTCTTGATTGAACATTTTTCAGTTATGAAGTCATATTGACTTTAGATAAGGAGAAGCACAAGTTTGAAGGACCATTGTATTATTATGTCTTCAACACGCTTCTGTTCTCACTGCTTGTTCTTCATATATATTGGTGGGTGTTAATGTACCGGATGCTTGTAAAACAAATCCAATCAAGGGGCCAAATTGGTGATGACGTTCGATCTGGTAAGTGCTGCTTATCTTAAGTTTTTGGTTTTAATTATAAAAGGAAGTATATATTTCCCTCACACATGCACAAAAATGAAGTGGTCTATATGTGAACATGAGTACAATTTGGATTATTATAGATTATCTTGAAATATTTTTTATGACAATGATGTGAGTTTTAAGTATGAACTCTACACCCCTGTACTTTGTAATTAATCTGTTGTCCTTTACTGTAGCTTAGTGCCTTTCTGATTGTTCTCTTATGCAGATTCTGAAGGTGAAGAGGAACATGAAGATTGATTTGAGAAAACTGTCGATTCCATAATCCTACATAAATGCTGAATTTGTCATGATGCTGAAGTTCATAGATGCCAATTTCTTGATTGTGTATCCCATGCTGGTTACAAGAACTAAAATGCGTTGCATTTAGTGAGAATAGATCAGCTTATTCTTCTCTTCCAGATTAGCCTGTCAATGCCGTGTCTCACTTGTTGAATCTCTGTGCCCTCATGTCGTGTAACTTTTAAGGTGAATAGCTGTCATTAGGGAGAGCTTGTATAATTATTTGAGAAACAGGCGCAGATGAACTTTGAGACTGATGATTGCGTTGACATTCAATTCATGTTAAATTATTTGGCTAAAATTACTTATGTTGCGTCACAAATGATAAATGACGCTTATTAATTTCCAAATATTCCTCAGTTATTCTCAGATACATCTGCTCAGATGGCAGTCTGTTGTAAATGCTGGGTAATTTCTATGATGGTCAAATGATCAAGGCATCCATGATAGCAATAATGATTCTGTTGGTAATTGAGTATTTATTGCAATCTGGCTTGCCAGTCTCAATTGACCACCAATTCTTTGCACATCTATATTTATCTTAACCAATGAATAACTTGATTCAATCGTTTAACGCAATAAATAGTTTTATGCAGTTTACCATCTGAACTGACACAACAGCATATTAATTTAGTGCCATAACGATGCATTTAATAAGTATTAGGTTTTATTTTCACCATTTAACATTTCTTATCATGCCTTACTACCATAAGTACTTTTCCACTATGAAATAGTTTTCCTGGGTTTCTCAGCATTCCGTAGGTAAAAAAACCAGCTGTTAGACGAGCAAATACGCCTATAAACTTTCCATATTGATTGAGAAGTTTGTACACCATGAAGAGTATATAAACAAATATTCAACTAGTAAGTAGTAACCATCTATTGAAAGTATAAAAAGAATCGGTATTATGCCATCAACAGAGCATACCACCTCAACCCTGAATGAAATTCACTTGCAAAGTGATACAAGATAGCTTTATGTTACATTGACCCATTGGAGAAATGAACTACACATTGGCTTGAGAGTACTTCGATATGAGTTTGTCAACATGGATGATGATATCATCAATGTGAGGCCGCATTGCAGGTTGAGGCTGGAGCATCCAGACCACAAACTGATGAAGAGCTTCTGGATAAGGGGGACTAGGACCAGGGGGCCACTTTATTTGAGCATTGAGAATGGCCAACTGTAAGCTTCCTCCAGATTCACCAAGTGCATACTCAAAGGGAGATACACCATACCTGCAATCATCAGCAAAAACAAATTAATAGATGTGATATTATTTCTTATCAATTTGATGCATGATACTGGAAAACTGATATATCTGATGAGATGATTTGAATGACATCCATATTTAGGGTTTATCAGTGAACATGCTATAGTCTGTCATGAGGTTCCAATCTATGTGAATGAGATGAACATTGAAAAGTTAGTACCAAGGAAAGATAGCCAATAAAAAGGAAAAGGAAAAAAAGGATAAAATACTATGCAGGATGAATTATATAGCAGTCTTCCATCCATGATTAGAACACTGAAGCAAATTCTTCATCCTATTTGTCAGTTCCAATTTTCATCTATAAATGAACTGCTAGTTAGCTCTGAATTCTTGTCCAACCAAGTGTAGCACATATCACTCGTTCAAGGCTAAGAGACATCCAGGTCTGCAAGCAGTTCCAATCAGCTCCAACTTTCCTATGGCTCTTACTACCAAAAAACCAAACTTGCCAACCTTTATTCTAGTTCATAGCTTTTCCTAATAACAACAAAGCTAAACAAGTAGCTTTTATCACTTCACAGAGAATGGTATCACTAACTCGCGTATAGGTAGCAAAAGCAAGAATTCACTCAAGATTCCATGTCTCACAGATATCTGATCTGTACTTCTCACTGATACTAATTCATGTTTCAAAAGTAATTCTTATGCGATTCACATCAATAATGTTCAACTTTTGCAAAGTTTTATGCAACTAACTGAACCTGCAACATTTGAAGTCAATCTGTGCTTCAGACCCTTGGATGCTTGAAGCATTTGGTAACTTGACTGCTATGTTCTGAATGTGGGAAAAGAATGAAGAACAATAGTATGCTAGAAAATAACATCACTAAATGAATCCTGCAAAAAATAATAGACAGAAATGTTGCTTAGAATGCAAAGTTTTAACTTTTAAGAAAGCCTCACATTATTGCATAGAGGGTACATCCTAACGACCAGATATCTGTCCTCTCATCAATGTCTGCATGGCTTGGACAATCCCACAACTCAGGAGCTCGGAAAGGTGCAGAACAATGCTCAGCAGCCCATTCCTGTGGAAAATCAATTATTAGTTCATAGTACTAGTAAATGTATCACATATTGAATTTATCATGTTGAATCTTTAATTAGAACTGTATATATCCAAACTGCGTGCCTAAATTAGTATGACTGACAGATTAATTATGTCCCAATAAAACAAAGTAGACCATCAAAGAACTACATAATTAGTAGAGAATTCCACAGAATTCAAATGCTGAGTTGAAGGTAATTTATCCTATTATAGTATTATATACTACATAGGCACTACTAGTATGTCTTGCTACTTGTTTACCCATAATTTGCTCGAGGGATTTTCTTAATAGGAAACACACAAAAAAACTTTCAAATTCATGAAATTTTATTACCTTGTAAAGGCAATGATATAAGAAAGACAAATTAACAACCAAAAGAGCACGCCAAGGATGAACAGTTGAACAACAAATACATGAAAAAGAAAAGCAAAAGAAAGGAGAATACTTTGGTTTAGGCCTGAAGAATGAAGGCCCATACCTGCAATTGCAATGCCTCAGGACGAGAACGAATTTCTTTTCTTGATGGCCTAGCACTTCCAAAATCCATTAAGATAGCTAGAGGTGGTTGTCCTTTCCTATGCGTTATAAGGACATTACCAGGTTTGACATCATTATGGGCATACGGAGGATCAAAAGTATGCATGTGCTTTATTCCTGCACAAAGCTGTTAATAGTCCTCTGTCAGCAGTTTACGCACAAACCAAAAATACTTCTAATTTACAAAAGATTCAAAAAAAAAAGACCAACCTTAATTTATCTTTTAATCTTGTCCCAGAAAACAAGAAATTTTGCATATTTCATCAAAGTACTCAAGGCTTCATTAGAACTACGAAGTATGGATATGGATACGACATACAATATTATAGAAGAACACGCTAAAATAATAAATCTTGAAAAAAAAGGATATGATATGCCTAGGATACATAACTCATATAATATATATTCGTATTTACACATATAACATTAATGAATTTGTGTACTTGCAATTTCTTAATTGAAGAATTATATGTTATTGTTGCATATGATGGTTTATATAATAAGATCTTCAAAATTTATCCATTAAAAGAATACAGCAAGAAGGATGTTCATTCAGTACCGGTTCTTATTCTTTTTATATATGCCATAATGAAATAGAATAATTTGATGCATCAATCAATCTATGAAGAGGGCAGACAATCTTTTACTATAAATCACATGTTTCATGTTGGACGCAATACTCATACCCTCTCCGTTGGAGCCTAGAGTAGAGATCTTCTTGCAAAGACACGGTTCTTTGGTAGCCTCAGCTACTAATTGAGGAGCGACAAAAGCAGTATTGGTGTCCTATCCAGTTCACACTACTTACAAAGGTCATTGTTAGGTGCGCTAGCGAATACGTCATATTGGTATGTTTACATTCAAGTTTGGATCAAGGGAAGAAAAAAAACAACTCCCGTATCCAAAATGGAACAAATCCCCTAACCTAAGGTCATCCGTTCCTTCATCCTTTCCTTCTTTATTAAAGTCAACTTTCTCACTTGTTGCCAAAAGTTTCAAACTAAAATTTTGCACAGCTCAAGCTATCTTTAACGCGCATGTTGCCACGCTAGTACTAGCGAGCTAGTGCAACAACTTTTTGTTTTGTTTTCTTGGCAGCTTCTTTTTTTTTACATAAAGTTAAACGAAACTACCATTCTCAACAAAGAACTACTATATTACATAGTATATTACTAACTAAAATATAAGATAAACAAATGAATTCAATCTATAAATCAAAAGAAATTGACCATTGTAACATGATTTCCTAATATAGATCATAAAATAAATAAGTGAACTCATCTTTTCACACGGAGAAAACTTCTAGATCAGATAAAATGAGAAGTAACAGCCTCCCTTAATTTGACTCATGTTGATAGGAATCTTGATTTATTGCTAAAAATCCGAGAAGCATCCACAATATTAATTTATTGCTAAAAATCAGATACTTTAAGATTGCATTTGGATGTGGTTTAGATTTAATTTTAAACTAGTTTAGTATGCACTAAACTGGTTTAGTATCCAAACACTAGTTTAAGATAAAACAAGTATAGGGCAACTTTACTTAAACTCATTCTTCTCTCTCCTCTCCTCTTCCATCCAATTATTTTATATTTACCAACAAAATTAAATCATCATTTTGCTCTTAAAAAGACATTACTTAAATCAACTAGCATTTCAATCATTCTCTCTCTCTCTCCTCTCTTCTCCTTATCCATCCCCTATAAAACATATTTTGGTCATTTGACATAACATATCTCCTAAATTCACTAATTAATGTCACATCAAGGGTAATCAAGACATCACTAAACCGGTTTACGACCGAACACTATTTTTTCCTAAATCAGCTTTAGCTACCTTATGCAAGTTTAAAAAATCAAATAAGAGTAGTTAGGAGATAAACTATATTCAAATGCCACCTAATGAAGTATATGATATGTATCTGAAAGCATCCAACAATATTGTATCTGATACGACGTCCAATACAAAAACGGCGAGAGTGTAAAAGTATCCATATTTCCTAGATTAGAAGTAGTTGAAACTGGCAGACAACTAGGAACTATCAAAACCTTTTAAATATTCGAAGTACTTGAAAGCTGAGTTATGACTTGTAGAGTTTTGTTTTCCCCCTTTTTGGATGAAAATTCATAACTTGTAAGGTACCATCAACACCAAATCAAATTAAGCTACAAGTATGAAATGGTTCTATGTTTATAAAGAGAATTCCAGCTGTTAGTCAAAAACCTACATCCAAGTCAAAGACTCCAAGGATATATCAGATTTAAATGCCACAGAAAATCATAAACTTCACAGAATGCTAAGAGTATGGAGCTCAGTATAGATAGTTCACATTACAGTGTCTGCATTTGCATCATCTAGGAATTACCTGCCGTAGTATTTGCAGAACAGTAAGTGTGGAATAGAATTCCTTCTTCGCCTGCATAATTTTAGCATTGTCCAATAATGTTCCATCCAGGTGAACTGGGAACAGTAAGTATGCTTCATGGTTCCATGATCCTCCTTGTGGACTCTACAAGAAGTAGAAAATTATCAAATTAAGCAAATGGGTTAGGTGGAAACAAAACAATAGTAATATCAATTTTCCTGAACAATTAGGTAGGAATAAAAGAAAAATAGATAGTAAAATCATATTAATAACTGTAATAAAGCCTATGGTCAAAACAACTTCTGGTATAAAATTAAGTTGGCAAGAAAAGTCATTACCTTAACCGCAATAATTGCGTAGTCAATAAGTGGAAGCAAATTAGGATGACTAAATAGAGAGGAAATACGGATCTCCTCCCTCACCAACTCTAATTGCTCCGGACTTTGAATAAGCACTTTCTTCATAGCATATGTTCCATCATCTGAACAACGTCAGGATATCTCATAAGAACTACAGTAGGGAAAATTTTAATTCTCGCACTATTTAGGAACTCTTAAAGGCAATATCATGATAACAATTCCCAGTAAATATCAAACTAAACCAACTAATTGAAACTTATAATAATAATAAAAGAAAGAAAGAGAAAAAAAAAAAGACTACGAGAACTTGTAAACTCCTAACCCTAAGATATTACCTAATTGCAACATATAATCATATCAATCGCAGAAAGAAAAAGAAAAAGAAAAGGGAAAAAAAACATGCTCATTTCCCACACTTTACAATCACAAGTACATTAGAACTACCACAACTGATAAAAAGAAATCAATAGTCGGGAAATTACCAAATGAATAACCGATTTCAGGACACAAGAACTCCTATCGAATATCACTCATTACAATCAGAAACAACACCTGTAAGACCTACTAAAAAAAAATCCAAACCAAGAATTATTCTAAAGGAAGACCCTAAGTAGACTTCGCGGAGATCGTGAACCTGACCTGAAACGTGAGAAGGATGATTGGACTTCTTGGCGGCGATCCCGGCCCCACCATCTGAAACGACCTCCTTGACGAGGTAGACGTAGGCGAATCCCCCTTCTCCGAGCTGCCTCAAGATTCGGAAGCGGTTCTCGTTAATCCACACATCGCCGCCGCCGTTCACGGCGTCGTAGAGAGCATTGAGACCCGAGAACGAGCAGCCCATCCGCTCTCAATCTCCTCTCTTCCCTACTTTGACTCTCTCGCCTCTTTCTCTTCGCTCTTTCCCCAGATTAATTTCTTTTTCTCATATCAAACACATAAATCAAGATTAATCGAAGTGTCAACGGAAAACGAATACGCCCTCTTTATATTGTGCGGGTCTAAATCACAATAATCATCTAACTAAGGTGTCAAATGAAAATTCTCTTAAAAATTCCTTTTTGGAACTATATTTTTACTCGGCTTAAATTTACTACAATTCTAATTTAAAAATATTCATTAAACACAAAGTTATAAATAATTATATAAAATTTTGAGTTAATACCGATCAAATATTACATAATCAAAATATGACATATATATATATATTAAATATGTTGAAAAACTTATAATTTTGTCTCTAATTTCTTCCAATTTAGCTAATAGATTAGTCAAATATAATAAAAATTACAAAATAAACATAGGAGAGTAAAAGTAAATTTATGCCTAATCAAATGAGGGTAAAATATAATTTCTCCAACTTATTTGGTACACGTAGACACTCTAAACTATTAAAAATATTCTGTAAGTATAGATTAATATTACTCTATCTTTTTTTCTTCCAAAATTAAGAATATAGATATCATAAATCTATTCACCTGTCAGTCACGTGACATAATAAAAGAGGGTTTGGGAGATTTTAAATAATACAGAAAAAAAAATAGATAATACATATAAAATATGCGATAGTTAGGGGGTGTTAGTGGAATTATCCTTAGGTTTTTAACTGGTATGTAGTATCCTTAGTCAAGGGGTTGTTAAGGCATTAATAAATAGGGAGTGCTTAAGATTATTATTCTTTTGAATAGGAGAGTTGCTGTGAAGATTAATGGCCATCACGAAGCAGCCATTGTTATTTTCTTTCCCCACTTGAGAATTTTATCCTGGAATTATGGTATCCAAATGCGTCCTCTTTTAAGATTAATTACACTTAGATTCTTTTGTTTATTTTCTTATATTTATAAAATTGATAGGATATTTTTTTAATGAAAAACCATTAGAAACTTAGTAGTTTCCAAGATCAATTTATCCCAGCTATTTGTACCCAGGTCAATCCAAAATATAACACCAATATGGAGTTGTCAGTCTGCAAGACTGAGAGGAGAGCATTCTAATTCCAACTTGTCAAAACACCAGTAGGCACAATCTTCAGACATTGGTTCACAATCTGAGAGATCCGGCAGAATACTTTTGTTTCCCAACAAAAATAAATGATTAGCAGAACAGGAAATCTAACAGAATTTTTGTCTGTATATAACCTGTTTTCCTTGGATAAGTTCCCTGGCAAGATCTAGTACTCTGTTTTGTTTGTACGACATAAGCAGGTTGAGTGTTTGATGCTCAAAGAGAGACAGATAAAAATGCCCTTGAATTTAACATTAAGGACAAGATAAACTACGAATTTCTAACATTTACAAACAACTGAACTCTGAAAAGACCAAATAGCTTACAATTCATCTTAAGACTTCATGCCAAGACCTTGTTCTTGTTTGTTTTTACAGAAGAGACAAAAAAATTCTAAACTTTTTTCACTTGCACCCATATTGATCACTTCAACCATGAAGAACACAACTTATGTCAGAGTAATTAAGAATTTGGAGTTACTATACTATACATATTTTGCAAAGCGAATTTTGTGGCTGGATTTTAAATCTTACAGTTTTTCATGATTGTAGATCACCTTGGTCCAGAGAGCTCAAAGGAGGAGTCATTGTTCTCATTGCAGTGATCCCAAAATGAGGATTCCGGCACGTTGAACTTGTCGGCTTCAACCTGGTGAGAGGCTTCCCATCTTTCTGCACGTCCATCACCTTCGAGCATTCCGACCACCTCTGCCATCTTAGGCCTCTGGTTTGGGCCATATTGGGTGCACAAGAGCGCCACTTGGACCATCTCCTCAAGCTCAATTCTATCATAATTTTCCCTTAAATCCTCAGAAACAAGCATGCCGACATTCTTTTCTTGGTAGCACTTTCTCACCTAATTAAAGAAAACAAGCAGGCAAGAAATGTGACAAGCAAATTTTTGTTGTTTGTATCTTGCTCAGGCTAAGTATAATATTACATACCCAGTCAAGCATGGCTCCCTTCTGATTTGATGCTTTGCCAAATTCCAATGCAGTCTGACCAGTGATTAGTTCGAGCAAAAGGATCCCAAATCCATAGACATCAGTTTTATCTGATGATTGGCCCGTCAAGAGATACTCTGGAGCTATGTGTCCTACAGTGCCTCGTACAGCAGTAGTTACATGAGAGTCCTTGTGATCCATGAGCTTTGCAAGCCCAAAGTCTCCTACAATGGCTTCAAAGTTGCTATCTAGCAATATATTAGCAGCCTTTACATCTCTGTGAATTATCTTGGGGTTGCACTGCTCATGAAGATATAATAGACCTCTTGCAGCTCCTAGAGCTATTTTATTTCTAGTGTTCCAATCCAATGGTGGCTTCCCTGAAGGAAAGAGGAGAGATGAAGCAAGAGGGTGTTAATAACAGATGCCATTGCAACTCTGGACCTCTGCGACATTTTAATAACAATAATCTTTCAACAGCACAAAGGCAACATAATCATAATGACTTAGCAATACCTGAATTTGTTGTTTACACAAAAAAGAAAAAAACCTACTCAGTATTTGCACCAAAATCTATGTCTAAGGAGCTATCTAGTACTGTGATTGGCTCGTCATCATGCACACTATATGTTTACATTTCTTATACACTAAATAACTTCATTTTTTTTTCTCTTTTATGTTTTGACGAAAAGGCAGGGTCAAAATAGCAGTGGAATGATGCAGTTACCTTTTAGCCGAGAAGCTACACTCCCATTGGACATGTAGGGATAAACTAGGAGCCTCTCTTTGGCAGTCGTACAAAATCCATACAGCCTAAGCAGGTTTCTATGCACTGCCAAGCTTCTCATTTGGACTTCAGTCTGAAACTGTCTCTCTCCTCCGGCAGCATTTCCATCCTTGAGTCTTTTCACAGCTATTAGAGTTCCATCTGTAAGCTGACCTTTGTAAACATTTCCAAATCCACCTTTTCCTAGAATTTTCTTACTGCTGAAATTACTTGTTGCAATCCGAAGTTCCCTGAATTGAAACCTCTTTATGTTTCCAATGCTTACTTCCTCATTAAATTGATCTGCACAGTTCAAAGAGCTCACTAGTTTAACTCCAAGAATAACAGCATTGCATCAGTATTTGCACAAATCAAAAAATAATTGCAGCAGTCATCTCTACATTCTAAAGTATTCATCATTTCAAGCTGATTCAGAATGAATATTTTAGGTTCTTTTACTGACCATCGACATTATCAAGGATTTGTCGATTACGTCTTTGCCTCAACCAGAATAAAATCCCTCCGGTAAGAACCAGCAAACAGATGCAACCAACAGTGGACCCAAATGCAATAGCAATCTTATGACTTCTTGGCCTTCCTGGAGTTGAAGTACCTTTAACAAAGCTCATGTGAACATTATTAGAGAAAGAGGGAATCAGTCAGCCAAAACATATTACGTAAAATCAATCCCAGAATATTAAAACGACCAAACAAAGAGTTCAGATGATACAACTGATTTTGCTGAACTTGAAAAAAAAAAGAGGCAAGCATATTGCAAGTGTTTCATCATGCATATCATTGTTTTACAATTAGACTACATACTTCTAATTCTTTCTTGATCTAATGAAATCATGGTCCTTCCAGATTGGAGCAAAAGTGAGGGTTTTCTCGGAGTCTCACAAATAGAAGAAAAAAAGTGGCATGACCAAAAAGATAGTGAAAATGTGGGCTGGAAACCTGCAGAACCATTTTCAAGTTCACTTTGATCCCTATTTAGTCCAACTAGCTAATGCATTTAAGCACAAAACTGATGAGCGGAAACAATGACAATTAGCAAGATGAAATGTCAAAACAAGAAAGCAGATGGCTATCCATCACTAGAAGAAAACTAGATCAGAAAGGTATCAACAGAATACATTATAATCGATGGATGTAGCATCAAATTTCTTTTGATAAATTATCACTAACTTATGCCCTATTCAGAAAACTGACAAAGCTTATAGAGAAATTAAGTACTGGGAAGGGAAAAAAATCATAGGAAGGAGTTTGACCATTTTAGGGCCGCAAATTTAGTTAAAAAAAGCACCTAACAATAAATATGACAGGAAAAAGTATCAATTAAAGATCTTTAGGATGAACCATTACTAATTGAACTATTCAGATTGTACGACAGAGGCATAGGCATTGTCCTGTAGCACTCTTGCTTTAAACCAGTACCACAAATCAGCGGATTTCCAACAATGCTGCAAGAAACGATAGATAGTATAAGTTCAGAGTTCATCTTTAGTGTAACAATGGAGCACCATTAACTTAGTCTTAGTGCTTCAACTCAATCTGTCAAATGCTTTGATGAAAGAAAAAGAATTTTCCTAACGTATTATGGAAAATATAAAAGATGATACATCAACTCAGTTTCGTTACACTAGTAGTTCGATTATGCACTGCATATAGCCATATACAGTCTTACACTATCTGATAGTGCTAACATCAATGAACTTAAGCCACCATTTGTTAAACTAATAAAATGCAAAAGAGGAGAAGGATTGAAAATTTCAAGTCTTACTTAAATGTCCTTGCCAAAGACCCAGGTATAGTTCCGCTCAGGTTATTATAAGACAAATCCCTAAATCATCAAAGACACAGAAAGTTACTTCCATTAAAGGTTTTACTAACAAGGAATTCTGCATCAGTTAAAGTCAGTGGACTTACAGAAAGACTAGCTGTGTCTGGTCAGCATTTGACGAAGGACATTCTCCAGTTAGACTATTATTGTTAAGCTTCCTGGTACATTTCACAGAGGAAGTAAGAAACAAGAGAAAATTTTCAGTAAACCTGGGTAAAAAAAGACCGCTGACATGATCTAAAAATACAATCTATTTTATTATTTACTCACAGATACTGAAGGCTTGCCAGATGGACTATAGATGTTGGGATTTTGCCAGTTAGGTGGTTGTTTGAGAGATCAAGTGTTCTGAGATTTGATATTTTCCCTATCTCTTTTGGGATTGACCCTGTTATGCTGTTGTTATGCAATAACCTAGAGAACATTTAACCCCAGGCACTAATTAGATTATAAAAGCATACCAATAAGAAGAAGCTAAAAACCAGCAGAGAATGGAGAAGATGGATAGAGTATTAAACCCATCTAAGAGGGGAACTTACACAGACTCAAGGTTGGTCAAGTTCCCTATGCTTGGAGATAGTGTACCAGATAAATTCCGGTTTGGAATTTCTCTGCAGAAACAGCAACAGAAACTAAATAACTCTTCTCTAATGGCGACCCCAACTTAATGGAGAGTGATAAAGATATGGTAAAGACTCACAACATAATGACCAGGTACTGTGATGAACATGTAACCGAGGTCCAGCCGCATGGATCAACAGAGTCCGGATCCCAGTTGTTAAGAACACCATGAGGATCCGTGAAAGAATCTTTGAGACCAATCAAAGCTAGTACTGAGACAAGAAAAAGACAACCGAAAGAGCCTCATTAATCTTCACTTGCCTGCTCAAAAAGAAGGGAGAAGAATCTACCTTCAGGGTTTACACCTTTAGGGGAGAGAAGGGCAGCTGCAGCAATCCAAGAAGATAGCAAAGCCATAATAAACATCCCTCTGCTCCAAGCCTTTGCTCCCATTAAACCAGCAAGCTCCAAAGAAGAGAGACCCATTTATGAAGCACAGCCTGTGAGTGGAATTTGAGGACTTGCAGACTTATCAAGAGATGAAAGCATTACTTGGGTTCTTGACTGGCCATTTGCCTCTGGTTGATGTCAGTAGCAGCCATGACACAGCAAGGAGATGCTTATTTTCATGGTAGCAAGTAAAGCAGAAAAGAGAGGGAGAGAACAAAACATGCCTGCCACCTGAGGCTGCTGGAAATAGCAAGTATACTGAAAGAAAAACAAACATTCTAAGCATTTTTCTTTTAGGAGTAAATAAAGAGATGTTTGCATCAATAATTGTCAAGAAATTCCTTGGTGGGGGCAGCTGAAACACTTGCTTGGGAAGTGTGTTAGAGAGAATATTGTGACCATTTCGTGAAGTATTTAATAAGTGATGCGGATATGTTTTGGGATGAGAAAGAAGTGTTCTCTTATGTGAGGTACTAAGCTTAGTTAAAATAAAGAATGGCAAGTGGAAGTAAGAATAAAATTACTTTAGCCTTATTAGATTAAGAATGGATTTAGTGGTTCAAGGAAAGCTTATGGGGGAGGACCATAGCTATCTTTCATCCACCCAGGGGCAGAGGTTGATGTGGAAGGGAATGATCATTGACATTGAGCCATTTCTTGGAGTCCACAATTCAAAGACAATCCACTGTAGCATTTGTCCAAACCCACATCATATTTGATAGGAATTCTTCAGCTTAACTCATGTTGCAAAGAGAAACTATATTTCCTCTGTCAATCCTCATCTAATCCCATCATGCTCTCTATGGCCGCTGATGGAAAGTTAAGAATATTTCGGGCATTTCGAAACTCCAAAAAGCAACTTAAATCATATCGTATATGCTCCACAGCTGCAGTTCAAATAGCCAAAGACAGCATCTAAAAGGTCAAAAGGGAGCCAAACAATGGGCATATTAACACACTTTTCCCCTTTGACGTGCAAGGCAGATTCAGATATGCAAACAGTGGGTTTTACACCAAAAGAATCTTCTATCCTTTTCTAATCAATCGTTATAAAGAGTAAACTCTCCATAATATATATAAACTAAATAATTAGACTAAATTTGAAAAAAATAATCATAGTGAATCCAAATCATGTATGATAACATGTGGATGGAATTTTCTTTTTTCTTAAATATCAACTCTAGTCCTCTTCCGAAAAAAATTAAATCAATGAGCTTTGTCATTGATTGATAAGACCTATCACTAATATTAATAAGAAGTAAGAAAGATTTGGCTAGTTTGTCGCTGAAAAATTGGCATAAACTATTATTCACAAAATCTAGCTCAAGATTTGAAGAGATAGACAACAATTTGAAAGATGAAGTTGTCATTGTTGGTAAAGGCTGAGATCATCCCAAGAGAATCTCACTATTCCCCAAGATTGGCCATTCATTACAGTCCCAAATCCCATCTTTTGTTTGCTGGGCCAAAGGATGGTACTAAACTCGAGATAAGTTCGTGCATTTCTTTGTTGGGTTCTCCTTTTCCATTCCCCTTGGCCTCTTTTAGAGTAGTGTGTCAAACATGGCAGCAAAAGGTCGAGTCTTTTAACTATTATAGATATGCTCCTCCAACGCATTGTACCAAATTAATTGAGTTTTAACCCAACTCTAGTAGAGTTGGTAGATATCTTGCTCATGATCAAGGAGGTCATGAGTTCAACTCCAATCCCAAAGAATATTATGAAAAAATTATTTGGTGGTTAGTGGTTTGATGGCTTGGCTCGATTCTATTGATAGCTTGACAGTACGGTTCTTGACGACGCATATGATTTTAAGTCTAAATTAGACAACTAAAGCTCTGGGGCTTAAAGTGTCTTTGTATCTAGGAAGAATTGGCCCTTTGTCCAACTCATATCTAACCTTCAGGTTCATGAACGATGAAAAAAAAAAAAATAATTGAGTTTTAAATTTATTTAACAACCTTTTAGACCCCATAGTAAAATAAATATTATTGTATAAATTACTTATTTAGCAATCTATTAGCTTTATCATTTGTTATTTACGCGGGCCGAAGATCAAGCATAAAAAATGATTTATATATTTTTTTTAAAACTTACCAACTCAAATATAATTTCTATATATGGGTATAAAATTTCTTGTATAATATCCTTGTCGACTAAAATTTACTTAGCCTCTCGAATAAATTTCAAACTCACTTAGGTACAATGTTTGATGAGCAGACAAAATAGTCCAAGACTCACAAAAATGTCTCACTTATGCAACCTTGATCATCTATTTAAAACTAATGGTGGTCAATTTTGACCTTTTGCAAAGTATGACTCGTGACTATATGTGAATGTTTTCTTGATTCCCTTAGCACAATTGCAGTGAGGAGAAAAAGGCTACATAGCATCATGCTCACACTATTACCAAAGAAATCTGTTCTTCTGTATGCAAGAGATTAAAGATAGATTTTGTTCCTAGAGATCTTAGTACACCATGGATGGCAATAAGAAAGAAACCGCATTAGCGCTGACATAAATGAATTGCGTGCTAGCATACATTGCCATGGTTCTATATGAATATCGCCACCTTTTCACTTTCCAGCAGGCATCCCAATGATAGAAACAAAATACGCAACTCAATTAGGTTCAATTTTCTAATCGACCATATTTGTCAAAACATGGAGGATGTAAGATCAACAACATCTGAGACTACTTGCTTGTAATCCGATTGCAGTTTCTCGCTCACCTCATTGTCCAATTCCCCTTTGGTTGGCTTTGTTAGCACTAACACACAGCAGGTAGGTCGCTTAGTAGCCCCAGCGGTAGCAAGATCCTGGAAGGAAGAGAAACACCCAGAACAAACATGTCAACAATGAGCAGCGCTGCAACTTCTAAAACAAATAACACTACTAGTTCTGCGACACAAATTAGAAAAGCTTCACACTTGATAAGTCATTCAATAAGTCACACCAATAATCAACGGGAGCATACCCATGACTGGTGAATGAGTATGGTTATGTATATATTTAATATACAAGGTAAGCCCATTCATCATACTGCCTAAACACAAAAATAGCTGAACTAGAAAACTTTGATGGAGGGAGGACATCAAGTTTCAGATCTCTCTAGTGAGAAAGGTAGCACGAAAATTGAAGCAAGACTTTGTGGCAATTTTGGAGAGAGACTAACAAGATGGGAAAACAATATTAGTCCTGGCAACAAACCTTCCCCGCGGTGGACCTAGAGGTTCAATAGATGAACAAAACAGACATAAAAATTGGCCAACTCTACAGTAAGGATGAATCAACCATCATATCTGGTGGCTGCAGAGAACTATAGCCGTTAATTATATTTTGACTTGAAATCGCCACCATTGACTCTGCTTTCTTTATCCAACATAAGTTTCTGATTTGCCTTTGCAACTTTTGTTAAGTTGATCTGGATGGAGGATGGTCTGGATTTCAGATACAAGAGTAACCCTTTGAGATTTATATATCGCATAATTCAATTGAACTAGAATTCTTCAAGCTTAATTGACGCATGCCCCCAATAAATCTTCATCTGCATATCTAAAGGGCATTTACAGCATATATATTACTTCGCCGCAGTGGTTCCTTTTTCACAGACTTCAGAAAAGGGCATGCTAACATGACGGTTATACACAAAAGTTTAAATTGAAAATGATTGCATATAGTGATAACAACTGACCTCTTTTGAAGGGATGTATATGTATGGAATTTCCGCTTCTTCACATAATACTGGGACATGCGTTATCACATCAATAGGAGAAATATTTCCAGCAATCACACACAACCTAGAATCAGATAGACCAAAATCAATTAAATATTTTAATAGATTTATGCAGTTAACAAAGAATTATAGCATCAGATTGCTAACAGATCCGGGGAGATTGCTTTCATAGTAACTGATCTAACTGTACTCTATTGATCTATGCATAGCCAATGCTTGTGTGGATTGTGTTTACCAGTTTTCTGCATTAGGTCAAAAGAGAAATTCGAGAATGTAAAATTACACGCCATCAATTAGGTCTTCTATGAAATAAACAGGAGGAAAAGCATAGCAAAACGAACCTTTTCTAAATTATGATTAGATGTTAACTGAATTTAAAATATTGAAATGGGGCAAGAAGACCAACCCTTTGTGACCTCGGCGGATGCTCTTCACTACTTCCTTCACTCCTCTTTTCAAGCACTTGGATTCAGAAGCTGGCAGCCCATATCACAGAACCCTCAAATTAGGTTACGAAATTTTAACGAATAAATATAAAAAATAATTTTATAAACAAATGTCAGACTTCCTACGATCAATGTAATGAAACAAGAAAAGACATCATATACAGGAAACAAAAAGGAATCAAACCCAATAAATTTCATCACATCCTGCAACGAAAGATTACATCGCGGCTACTAGTACTCTCTCCCTTGAATAGCATTAAAATCACCTCTTCTTACGAGCTTGAGGGTCCTCTTGCAAAGCTTCTTCCCTGCGAGGGGTTTGGCTATTGGTGCGAGCGCCATTAGCTTCTTCCTCTCCTTCGCGGATTTCTCCGTCTCGCTATCGCTGCCCATCTTCTCCTCCTCCACGATTTTGACTAGGGTTTTAGACAACGAGACCTACTAAGGTTTTGGCCTTTTAGGGGGGGGACTTTGGGTCGTAAGGTTCGAATCAACGGTTAAAAACAAAACGGTACATTAGCTTGGGCCGGAAAACCCTCGGCCAAATCCGACCCGTTTAGAGTCATTCAAGTAAATATATTTGATTATTCCAATTATATGAACCAAAACCTCAGTGCTAGCTTTGTAAACGGAGCAGCATAACTTAAACTACAATTCATGGAATGTCGTACTCATTGATGTTCACATTTTGGGATGTTTCTCATAGAAGTAATATTTTTTATTATTATTCCTGAGTCCGAAGATTAAATATAGGTTAGACAAAGAGATATTCATCTCTAAATATAAAAATACTTCGGTCTCACAAAGTTTTTAGTTGACTAGTCTAAGCTTCAAATCATATGCGTCGTCAAACAATTATTTTGAACCAAACACCGCCAAGACATATTACAAACAATCGCGCGGCCAAATTGTTCCTTCAAGCTAATCATAATATCAAACTATCAACTTAATTAAACCAAACCACCGTACCACAGTCTCGTAGTCTCCTTCATGCAGTGAAGTCGGTGAAGGTCACTCTCGTCCACGTTGCCTTAATTACTTCACTGGATGCCTCATTAGCCCCGACATTCCCCAACCTAAGATTGCAGAGGACGTGTTTGTCCCACCAATGAAGATATTCTACAGCCAATTGATAAAGATTAAAAGGAAGTAGAGTGTGTGTGTGTGTGTACGTACGTGTGTGCATTAATTTTAGAAAAATATAGTTGATCGACGAGTGTTTAAATATTTATAAATATCTGAATTAAGTTACTTACCATGAGAACACCTTTGATGTGATCATCGGTCAGATGCTTCTCATCCCTCTGGATGCATAGCAGCACATCCACGATATCTTCGTTGTGACCATCATGTAATCGTTCCTGCCTCACCCTATGAAGATGGTCATCGATGACGTGTTGGTAGAAGCGATCGAGATCGGCAAAGCTCTTGTCGAGCCATTTTTTCGCATTCCTCTTAGCACGTCGATCCGGCCGGCCATCCATAAGTAGTCAGCGACGAAGAAGCCAGCAAACATATATGGCTTGGACTTCCTCGCCGAATTAATGCTCTCAAACCCGCAACCATCACCAAGATATCACCTTCCAAAAGCGATTCTACGTGTTATATTGTTCGGGAGTGCGAGGAACTCTTCGCTTAGGTTGACGGGGAGTGAACCGACTGAGCTAGAAGATATCGTCGAGCTCATGGTTCGTTCCACCTCTCCTTCCTGGTGCTAAAGAGACGGATCGCACGAATCTTTCTCAGCTCCCTCCGTTGCTCTTCCGTACGACATGAACGCCACGTCGGAGCGATCGTACGAGAGCTTCGTCTTGAGGACCTCTTTGGCGACCTCCGCGGAGGAGACGACGACCGAGCTTCAGGTGCATGAGGGGGCCCTACTGTTTCGAGAGCTGCCCTAGGGAGTGGTGGAGGCGCCGCCGTCCGATCTGGTGGAGGTCCTGGAGGAAATCTTACGTGAGAATTACTCTCCTCCTTTGTTCTTCTTGTGAGGATCAAGAAGAAGAGCGAGTAGCACTGGCAGGATGAGTCGGATAGGTAGTAGGAATTCCATCATCATGGGAGGAAGAGCCATACATGAATAGCCAGGTCTTATGATGGATGTAGGAAGAATAGGTATAAGTAACACTTACATATATATTATAAAAATATATATTTACTAGTATAAACAAATTAAATATATTTAGTTTCAATAATCTAATTTTACTATTAGTATAAATATAAGATAACCCCACAAGTCATTCGATCTTCACCAAATGGTATGAGATTGAAGTCATGAGTAATCCAACATGGATCGACCATCCAATAGCGATTAGCGGATCAGATTTGGTTTTAGATGATCGGGCTTAACTAATAAAAAATAAACTTTGGCTGGAAACCAAATCCCCAAGCTTATGTCGAGCCCTTCTTGCTACTTGCTCTCTCTCGTAGGATAGTTTCTATGAGTGAAAATGGGTTAGATTAATTCTGATTCGATCTGACTTATCTAAATTGGATTCAAGTTGGATTCGAATATGAATTGGATTTTTGAGACATATTTAAATATAGATATGGGTCAGATTTTTCATATACTAGTATCGGATATTCTTTTACTCAGATAATATATTTATTACCCACTATTTACTAGAACCCAAACCCATTAGGCAGAGGTGGCAAAAATTGACTTAACCTGACATGGTAATTTGATTTTTAAATAGTTTTAAGTCATAAATGAGTCAACTCCTGTAACTGTATTATTAAACGGGTTGTGTTCGTATTTATTAACTTTATCCTGATTGATCGTTTTATAACTTGATCCGTCGACCTGTTTCTGACCCCACTAATTCGTTCACCATCAAACTAACTCATTTATAATACACATAAATTTATTTATAACCTCAATAAATTATAAATAAATAAATATATTTCGTGCCACTTAATGACCTATTTATGACGGGTGTAACCGTGTAATATGTTTAATAAATGGAGCATATTACTGTTTAAAAACTCTTGGCCGTTTAATAAACGAGTGTTCGTGTTTGCACTGCCATACCATACCATACCATGGCCACCCGAACCCGACCCGACCCGACCCGAACCCTGCTAACACGATCCCCGTCGTTAGGCTGCTGCTGCTCCTCACTAGTTTCTACTCTTCATCTCGTCGTCTTTCTCTAGCCCTAGCTGCCACGAACGAGAGTTGAAGCGCGACCACCCTATTCATCTCCTCCCTCGCCAAGCCACCACTTCTTCACCAAGCTACCCCTCCGCCTCTCCGCCAAGCTCCGCCTCTTCGCCGTCGCCAAACCACTGTCTCTCCGCTGTCGCCAAGATCCTCGGCCTCTCTACCTCGAGCTCGCCTTCCACTTTGAGAGCCCCCTCCTTTCACGGTTAGCCTCCTACCTCGAGCTTAGTTTCAAACTAGCATAAATCATTTCTCTTGGACAAAAGCTTAGCCTCCGTTTCTTTGAGTCTCTCTGTTGTATCCTCATATAATTTGGCACAAATCGCCTCAATGGTGTAGGTAGCCGGCTTAAAAAAATTATCACCTTCAGAATGTGATAGATAGTCTCAGACTAAATCAATATAATAGCTTAAACATATAATAGGACACCAAAGAACAAAGACCAAGGAATACAGACCATATACAGCAAATATATGAGCGTCAGGTTTTACTTCAGAAACTTCACAAAGTTGGAGGACATCCAATCTCTTGAAAAGAGCAGCTTTTGGATCTTTAGCCATTGCTAACTGTACCACTATTGAACCCATTCGATAAACTTGAAAATGTAAGAAGTACATCCCTGCAGACTTTCTAATTTCCTTACCTTAGTTTCAAGCTGATTAATCTAGTTCCAATTTTATAGAGTTTTAGTTCAACAATTAATCTAATAGTATTCGCTTATTTTACAGATGCACTTAAAAGAGGAGGATTGTTTGGATAGTTGGATGTTATTGTTTCGCTCTAACTTTGGGATGTTGATATTTTGTAAATTTGTGTTAATTCAATTTGTTGAAGTTAATGTGAATTTGTGTCTATATTTTATATTTAAACCTGTGTTAATTTAATTTTCTTGAAGTTAATGTGAACTTGTGTCTAGACGTTGTATTTAAACTTCGTTAATTTAATTTTCTTGAAGTTAATGTGAACGGAGTGATTGTATGTTGAAATCAACTGAAGTTCATGAAGTTAGAAATAGAATCTATTTGTATGTTGATGCTCAATTGAAGTGATTTATTATTCTTTGTGTCGTGTAGTTTTGTTAATAATATTATATTATAATTTATTGTTTCTTGCTCATTTAGATGGTGAATACTGATATTATTATTAATGATGTGTTCTATGTTGTTTCTAGAGATTGGTTTTGCAAAGTATATTTATTTGATATGCAAGTAATTATTTTTGCAAAACTCTTAGTATTTTGTTTCAAAAGAAATGTCGTAATTTGTTTAAGATTTGATCTGTATTTGTTTAAGATCCGATTCGTATCCGAAAAAGGTCTGATCCATATTCAAAATTATCCGATCCGCATCCAAAAAGTATCCGTATCCGATTCGTATCCGAAAAAGGTTTGATCCATATTTAAAAATATCCGATCCACATCCGAAAAGTATCAGTATCCGTTTAGTTATGATATGATTTTAAATTTTATTTTTCCGTCTAATATCCGTATTTGATCCATTTTCACTCTTAATTGTTCTTCTCGTTTGCTGACTAGTGACTCAAGAACAACGGTGACGGTGGTGGTGAGCTATTTTCTCTCCTTATTTCTCTCACATAGTCTCTCTCTCACTCTCATAGTCTCTCGCACCGCCACCCACCGGCCACCCCCTCACCCACCGTCCACCGCCTCCTTTCCTCTGCCGCTCTGCACATCCCCACCCCATCATACATCGATCACCTCCTTCTTTCTCTACCAGTCTCCTCTCCAAACAGCGTACTGCAGATCACTGTAGACTGTAAAGTCTAGATAATGACTAATGAGATGTGAGACAATGCTAAATTGTTAACTACTTATTAGTGATGTGAAATTATGAATTATCAGCTATATTACTGTAAATCTGTGATCATGTTGTACTAATATAATTTTATAGATGCTATATAGCCTATTACATATCATATATAATTATTTTTATATATTAAGAATGCTAACACCTTCATCCGGCACGGCTTTTCGAAATCTTGGAATTCGGTGAGTGATTGCACGTTTGGTGATTGCATTATCTAATGATGGATGCTTGGTTAGTGGTTTTTTTTGTTAATGAATTGCATATTATTTGACGGAATAATATGCATTGTTACAATTTATGTATTGCTCGTCAGCAGATTGCAAATATATATTCTGATATGCAATTTCCTTACCTTTTTTTCTCTATTACCCTGGAAAGGCCCTCTTGTAACCTTGTTAACTTTCTTTGGTGGGTCCTGGTCCTTTGGTGGTTTTTGTGCAGATTTTGCATTGGATTGTGCTTCAATTGGCACGAGAAAGAGGATTATTTTGCCATTGTCATCTTGTGTAGTGGAGCGGGCTTCTTGCTGTCATATCAGCTAGCTGCAATTCTATTCAATGGGAAAAGGTCTGTCTTCTTTTTGTTTTAAAGATTATGGAAATAAGAATCTTAATGTTCTCGAGTCTCTTCATTGTTGGATTTTGAAGTGCATCAACTCTTCCCTTTTTTATATTGTTCATAGTTATATCTTTGAATAAGTAGTATTTTTTGTTCCATTAAAGCTGTTTGATTCCTTTCATGCATTGCAGTTAATAAGGAAAGCAAAGCAGTAACAGATAACAAAAGGACACTGCTTAAAGTGAAAAAGGGGAAGCTAAGTAAGAGGAAAGGTGAAGCAAGTAAAGCAGATGTGCTATTTTCTGAAGATGCTGATTTTGGGAGAATCTTGAAAGGTGTGATATTAAGAGTATTTAGCAGAATATCTCCAATGAAAACCTAAATTGCATTAGGTTGTTTAGCTGTCTGCGGTAGTCATTGTTGGCAATCTGTGAGTGAAACAGATGTAGGTAGCATATTTGCTGCTTCCATCTATATATCTCACCTATTTGACCCTCCAAGTTTGCTCTGCATCTTGATGCACTATCAAATTTGAAAACGTTGAATTGCCAGCATTTATCCATTCATGCATCCTGAGTACCAATTCCCTTATCATCTTGCTGAGAGCATATTATACCTGCTAGAAACTTAGAATGTCCTGCACATCTGCTGCACTGCAATATCCATTGTTGCTTTTATAATGCAGGCAGTGGAAGTGCCTTATAGGCTTATAGTACATTTAGAGTTCAAATTCTGCTGGAAATCGTATGCATAGGTTCTTTTGTGCGGCTAGGAGCCTAGGACTATCTTTGTAGCAGCTATAATCAACCTAGAGTTCCCTAAAACAATAGCCGCTATCATTGCTCGAGAAAAAAAAAATGTAGTATTGCCAGTCCCTTACTTACCCCCCATTGTTCTCCTAGGAAAGAAGGAAAATATTGGAAAGGAATACTACTATTTCAGTCACAGACATAATTTTCTTATTCTTCACAAATAAATTTTATTAATGCTTTATATTTAAGGTAGCTTTTAATATATCAAATTATTACTATAACCCATGTTTTGCTTATCCTTAGATAAAAAGGACGGCACAAAAGCAAAACGCAACACAGAGGCGCTGGCTAAGGTAAAAAGGCGGAAGTCAAAGAAGGACAAAAATTCTAAAGCAGTCGATAATTTCAGTGTTATTGCTTCTGAAAATGAGAACGGGAAAAGCTTGAAAGGTATCTAACCTTTTCCGTTATATTCTTTTGTACATCTCATTTTGATGCCCTTCTGTCTTCTGAACATATGCCAATTTTATGTTTGTTTCTTGAACTTAAGAACTGATTAGATCCTGATCATGACTATATGTCTTATTTGCATCTGTTGTACAGTATTTTTTTCAAGTATTTGGCAAGCTTATTTAGAACTGCAAAACTTTATTTTATAAGGATTTTTTAAAGGTACTGATAACTTCTGCTTTAATGACCATTTGACCTCTTGATTCTTGAACATTTTCGATGAATGGAGGAAGTTATATGTTATGTTATGTTATGTTTGCCACAATTTTTTGACCTGGTATTCTGTGGACGCTTGGTCTCAACTTGGATGAACTTGATTAGGTTTTCTGTTGCTTAACTTCTTGGACATATCATTAGTCCTAAGAAAACATTTGGATTAGTATGTCCTTAAGATTGAGAGCTTAGGGCATGAATAAGAATGGATTAGAACTCAAGCAATTTAAAATGTTAATCAACCATTAACAGATATATGAAATGATTTAATTAGCTCACATAAATGATCTAATAATGATAAGATTAGTTTGGTCATTTAACACCTTGCTTATGTTAGAAGTTAGAAAATATTGACGCTGATGATAGTAGGGGTAGTATGTTTATTTACACTGTTAGTTTTGGATAAAAGAAATCTAACAGTTGCAACTTGGCCTGCATCATAGGAGTTTAAGTGCTTAAGTTTGAATTATAAGGGTATAAGTTGAAATCTGGCCAAACCATAGTGGGGTAGATTGTATTTTGCCCTTCTTTAAATTACTCTTAGCAAGTTGTCATGCTTATCAGTCATGGGTACCTCTTTTCATCTGAAGCTTTCGAGGATCTATTGAAACCCAAGTTATTGTGACATGATTCCATTATTGTTATTGCTGCTACTATTTTACTATAGTTACCAACAATATTTTGCTCTGCATTTACTAGCTGATCATGAAATAGGCAACGTTTCTGCTGGAAATTTCATTGAACTTGAGACATTGAGCAAGGTTGATGATTTTGGAGAGCCAGAGGAAAAAATTGGGGCAAAATTAAAAAGCAGTGAGCTTCCATCTTTATGTTCCCTTACCTTTAAATCTTTGCTGGAATGAGTTATCCTGAAAGAAACAAAAAACCAAACTTTGATCTCTTTTGTTTTTTATCTTCATTGATGGCAGAGAAAGTAAAGAAAGCAAAGAAGAGTAAAGAGAAGAATGTGCACATAATGGTAGAGGAGAAAAAAAGCCTCTGTGAAGTAAATGCGGAAATGGTTTATCAAATCTCATCAGCGGATGAAGATAGTTCAAGAGGAATGAAAAGTATTGCTTTTATCCTCTTGTGCTGTTATGCTACTTATTTTGTATATATTTGCTGGTTGCCCTAAGTCATCCTTTTCTTGTTCATTTCTGTTAGATTATAATTTACCAATTGAAAGCACATCAATGATTATTCAGATGCATTATATCAACTAGGTACTATGGGAATCTGAATACATGACTATGTATTTTCTCGAGTTTTCTCCTTTGTCATATTCCATTAGAACATGCTATGGAGGCCTTCGCATCCTTATACTAGATCATTTTGTTTTTTTTTGCATGGACATATATGTTTGAGCCACATCAATGGTTGAAACCTCTCAATGGTATGACAATATGACATAGAACATGCTGTAGACCTTCTCATCCTTATATTAGATATTTTTGTTTTTGCATCGACAATCATGTTTAGGTCATGTCAGTTGGTTGAAATCCTCTCAATGGTATGATTCATGACATGTTCACAGTTTCTTTCATGTGACAATTTGTCTTAGAGTCCTACAGATTTTTGTGCACTGTTCTCAATTGAAGCTGACTTAGAAATTTTTCACAGAATGGCTTGCTGAATACAAGCAAAGTAGACCGGGCCTAAAGATACTGCAACAAAGAATAGATGAGTTTATGATTGCTTATGATGCACAAAAGGAGCAGGTAATGTTACTTCTGATGTCCTATTCTTACAGGTTATACTATCTGGGCAACTTGAAATTTAGATGACCATGAAAAAAGCAGTCAGTTCTAATATCTTTGTAATCAAATTAGTAATGAACCCTAGAACACATGTTCGCAGCTAGTTGATTGACATTGAGTCAATTAATAAACAGTCATCTGATGTGTTTCCACTCTGGAATACTTTTCTGTTTGACATAAGTTGATTTTCACATATGTGATGCTGAAAATTGACGAAAAATGCCACTAACCTTGTGCTAACAAAATTCTTATCTGCAGTTGGTTTTCAAGAAAAAGGTACAATTTCTAACTTAATTTATAAATACAGGAAAGAAAGGAAAGTGAGGCACTTGCTGCAGAAGGAGGATGGACAGTGGTGGTGCATCACAAGGGTAGGAAGAAAACAACAGATACCGAAAGTGGGATAACCGTTGGCTCTGTTGCCCAAGCTGCTGTGATGGATAAACTGGCCAAAAAGAAGAGTAAAGAAATCAATCTAGATTTTTACAGATTCCAAAAACGGGAAGCTAAGAGGAATGGTATGTTTGCAAAGATCTGCTTTCCTATACATTTTGTAGAAAACAAACTGACCTTTGTGAATGTTTTCATGATTTGTGAGGCACTTCCATGTGAAAATTTCTTTTATTGGTATTTAAAGCTAAGACCAATCATTAGTACTGTTCCTTTCCTTGTCATTGTTTTTCTAGTTAAGAAACTATAAGAGTTATAGAAAGCAGGCTTAATGTTTCTCAACAGTGATCATTACACGTTTGAACGAACGGTAGTCGGTAGATGCTCCTTGGTACTTGCAGCTTAATTCAACATTCTATTCGTTTTGCAGAGGTAATGATTCTGCAGAGCAAATTTGAGCAGGACAAAAAACGCATACAGCAACTGAGAGCTGCGAGGAAGTTCCGGCCTTACTAGTTCTGCACATGATTTCAAAATTTCCCTGCGGTGGAAAAGCAGCATGCCCTCTATTACATTTTATTTTGTGAGAGTAAGAAGTGGGCTAGGCCTGTTTTAAGTTTTTCTTTTTTTCTTTTTATTAAAGAGAGAAGAATACAGCGAGGGAGAGAGCATTTCTCTACTGCATTAAAATAGGGAGTTGTTAACTCGATCCGTGGCGAGACTCTCTTCTGACATTGTGTTAACTTGGGCATTTTCCTCTTATTTTTTTTTGGGTTAAGATATATCATCATTTTACGTCCTTGCCCAAGTAGTAGTTGTTATAAATCTCAATTCTTGTACATTTGCATTATTATCAAATAATTTATATCCTGCTTTTCACTCGTAACGTACAAAAGATATTCATTTTTCTACGCCAAAAGCTTGAAGCCTTTTCCTGACGATTTTTCTTTTGAACATAGTTTTGAAATTGTTCTGCAAGCAAGAGAGAGACCAAAGTTTTTCCAACGAAAGAATCTCATTTTTCTTCTTTTGTTTGTTTTTTTTTTTAAAAAAAAAAAAAGACTGGCTGCAAGATAACCAGACTACAGCCACTGCCTAATGTATGAATGATACATGTGGACTTCTTGTTAAAAGCCACGTGCTACTAAATACAGCAATCAACAAACCAATCGAATATACATATACGTATTTGCTATGATACAGAAGGATTTGTGTATGATTTAACCCCTTCCCCACTCTTATAATTTCTCCTGCTTCTGGAGGTTTAGACAGCAGATTCATTCTGAAAAACACAAGTGTTCGTTTGGGTTCTGCTCAACTTTTTAGATTTAATCGAGTGCAGCCGCTTACTACTCGTGCCTCCATAATGCAATACTCCCTCAGTTCTCTTTTCATATTCTTGCTTAAGCTCCTCCAAGCGTTTCGAGACCTAGAACCACCACAGGAAAGGGGGGAAAAAAATAAATAAAAAGTCAAGCACTGTAATGTAAATCAATCAAGAATCAAGATCAGGAGGAATAATACATTTTAGACTGTATGGATCTTTTTTCTGTTCATCTTTATTTTAGAGCACCGGTTTGTATCAATCAAGCACTACTACTTTTCTAACTAATCCCCTCAGTTCCTCTAGGATGCACAAAATAATCTCCAAACTTTTTATCAAATGAGTAAAAAGGTGCTTCCTGAGCATGGATTTAGGACCACATGAATAACAAATAGTTTAGAAACAGTTAGTTTAAAAGAAAAATAATCGAAAACAGCGAATAACACGATTCACATATTAGAGTTAATAACATCACTTGAATGAATATAGAGGGATGCCAGATTGATGACAACACATTCTTCAAAAGAGCCAACCGCAAAAATCGAAGTCATCATGATTCATGCATAATCAAAGCATAAATAGTAAACATGAGGACCAATCAAAATAGTTTATTCTTAAATCATGACGGCTAGTTTGTATGGAAAATTTAGAGGACCAAAGATTCCTCAATTTGATAATATAAATGACCATTTAACTCCCACTACAGAAATGTCCAATAGCACAAAGTGTATTGAAGAGAACAAGTGAAAGTTTAGCTCTTTGGCTAGTCAGATGGCTATATGATATTTGGCTAGTCAGATGGCTATATGCTAATCTACTAGCACAGCAAGTAATAAGTGTAACTAGCATCGAAGTCAAAAGATTGCTCTAAGCTTCATCAATCTGTAAAATCAAAAAGAATTAGATATTAATCTGCACTACTAGTAGAAAAGGATCAAGGATCTTGTCAGTCTTTCTTCTTTTGAGTTCAAAGAAAAATATCATATTCATGTAAATAAAAATTAATGAGAAAATGAGTAAGATTATCAAACAAAACATAATCAATATCTAGCAGTAATATACTGGAACGAATAAGAGAGATCCAACATCCGACATTCATTGTAATCAATTGCTGCAAGCACGCAGAAGATGATTATGCTAGAACATTTTCATGTGCAAGTTGCATAGGATGATCATCACCTTAAATGTGAAAGCAAGCGGCAATAATGTATCTGGATTTGTCGCATCCTCCGGGAAGTTTCGAAGAGCATGTATAAGCTTCTCAAAAGGCAATTTTATCTGACCAAATATTACCTCAAAATAAGAGGTAGTACTTCAAAATAAGAGGCTTTTACAAGCAAAATATATACACCAGAAAACTCACCAAGTCATCATGGCAGAACTTCAGCAAAGCCAAACCAACTTGAAAAACTACTTTAACACCCTGTAGAAAGTGACAAATCAAAGTTCAACCAAACAGTAATATAGTAAGTTTCTCCATACAACATAACATAGAAAAGGGTATCTCAGTGCACAAAGCTCTTGCTAACATGAGGAGGAAAATGTGCAACCATCAGCTTTTTATTTTATTCCCATGAACCATAATGATCTACTAGATGCAAGAGGCAAGCCATTTTGAAAAAGTGATTCAGATTCATACCCCAAAGGAGATGCTAATTTTAATATACACCCGTAGAAAAAGAAAAGATTGCATATCTACAATGTTCAGAACTTTGATCTTTGAATAAGTACATATCCAAAAGTTCATATATGGCCCTGTAAAAGTTTGCAGTTCATGCTATGTCCTTGTAGTCAGATGACATACCAATATGAAAATGTACATTGATACTTGTTAAGGTGTATATATGCATGTAAGAATTTCTTTAGGATACTTCTATAAGTTGTATAATTCAGGTAAATAAGTATCAGATATAATACAGGTGACTGAAACCATTAAGAAATTGGCCGTTTCACAATGCTTCAAAAACAAAGCATTAAATTGCTAACCTCGTAAAGAAAGACATCCCAGATGCGAAGCGCCAAGGGAAATGGGAATGAATATGAAAAAACAGTTATAAACCATTGACTTGCATACATGCTTGGATTAATCATTTCTTGAGAAAAATGTTGCCCCAACTTTGGCAAGTATTCTTTCACTAATTGTTCCAACTGAAATAGGTACTGCTGTACAAGTGGCAATCCAACCTGCTCCCCAATCACAAATTTTAAATTGTTAGTAGTCCAATATAGCATATCAAGTTAACAGCATGGATATATGTTTCTTTATTTGCCAAACTAAAAGGTGTCTTGCAGTGACAACTGACAACGTCATTTTGAATATCATTCAGAAGCAGAAAGAAAGGTAAAAGTAACAGTATTGCTTAAATTAACTTAACCACCAACATAATCCAGGCAATAGATACTTTCCATGATCCCTCATTCCCTCACAATACTTAACAATGCCAGTTGAACCAAGAAAAGAATGGAACTCTCAACAGTAAAATCAGATGGAACCAGACAGAACCTTTGAATGTTGTTTCAGAAAATGCAAATATAGGGGAATCCAAAATTTCAATCACTAATAAATTAAATAAGAAAAATCCATGAATGAGGTGAGAAAGTTATTCAGCCAAAATCCAACTAGCCGTTCGATAGAAAACTGCCCTAAAGGTAAATGTATGTAGGATGAATCCAACCATGAGAAGAAATCAAACATGTCTTCCAAATACAAACATGAAACAAAGTAGTAATGTTCTCATTGAAAAAAAGAAAATCTTTTCAAGAATCTTGTGTAACATTGCATGTTATAATTGTGTTAAAGGAGATAGGGCAAGGCTATTTGAAAGGGTCACATTCATCTCATGCTTAAGGCTAATATAAAATTATGTTATATAATAAAAAACAATAAAAACTTCAATATGTATGACTAAATAAAGAACAAAGATCTAATATATCTAAAAGAGACAACTTGATTAAGCAATGATGAAGCTGACAAATGCTTTAACTTAAAGTACTGCTCAAGAGTCATTCTGCTCCATCTCATTATTTGACTGTTTCAAAATGATTCAATAAATCTTACAACTTAGAACAGTTATCTGATGAAATTAATGAAATTTGGGAAAAATTATGCCCTTTTTGTTGCATACACTGGTCACACCATTAACGAAGGTGCTTGAAGGCTTGTACTGCATGTCGCAAGCTTTCTTAAGAAATTGATATCATGGTATATGCATAAAGCAGAAAAATATACCTCATACTGGAATAAGGATTAACTATATATCAGGTAGAAATAATTATCAGTGAAAAGGGCTTTAACTACCAGATATAATCCTTCCATTGGTGCATGAACAGCTCCCTTCAATAATGCAACTAATAGCCAGAATGCGTCTTCCTCACTCATATAAAGAAGCAGCAGACCTGCTAAAAATCCCATTCCCTGAAATAAAACTAGCCATGTTACTAGATACCTTAAAAGCTCAATTCCATTATTTTAGTTAGGAATTGCTAAAACCCATGCGTGTTTACTAACTCAATTCAAACCTGAACATATCCAACATCCCTGTCATATACTGAATATGCCTTCAAAACATTGTACAAGGACCTCTGACCCGGACCATGCCTTTGTTGAAAGAACACATGTGAAGGAAAAGTCCGAGATATGTCTCGAATTATATCCAGTTCTGAAGCTGACGTCTCATATATCACTAGTTGCTGTAGTAGAAAAGGACACATAACATAAGCAAGTTGTTAACTAACTGGAAAGATGGAAAGAGAGAAGCCAAAATATATTATGATAAACACAAGGAAATTTAAATGGGTGGTAAAATAGAGAAAAAGGCATTAAAAGACGATTCAATAATTTCAACTCGTCGTTTAGATCTTGATGATCTTCACCCTTTTTTTTTGATCTGGTGGATTTTTGTTTCTTATATATATTATCACAAACATAATCACAAGTTTATGAAAATTGGACAAATTAAATAGTGGTAAGTGCAGGTGAGCTGTCACATTCTTTATAAACTCAAACAAGTTAAGTAGAGGATGAACTCCAAAAATAATGAATAACTACTAAATATTATAAATTAGCAAATCAAATGAAGTGAGGATAGGCATGAGCTAATCGTGAGATATATGCTAGAGTCATGGCATCATTATTATGTTATTCACTAGCTTTTCTTTTAACTAATCAGGAATCATTTATGGATAATTGATAATACCCACAAGCAACTGATAATTTAATTTTATCACAGTGATATACAAGTAACTGAAAGTAATTAAGAGACTAAATCAAGATTTCAGTTGATCCTGGCACTGCTGTGCCAACACATAGTACACTGCACAGACACTGAGTCACGCCAGGTCATGCTGACACAGAGTGGCCACTGAAATCCATCCTTTAAATATCTACAAATAAAATATTACATTAATACATCTAAATCTACCATCAGAAATTACTATTACAATAGAATTTGCTGCATATGTCAAGAAAATATTATATGCTGAAAAATGAGAGAACATCTAAAGCAAGTCTCTATATCAAAGAGCTATGATGTTCATGAAAAGAACATCATTCACCTTTGTCTGGATTTCGAGGTGCACCAAACAAGACTAACGAAAACAAGCACTTAAGTTGAAAATGCAAATGACATCAAGCAATTCCTTTCTTTCTTCATGAAATATCACCATCTTTATACATTATAAGAAGCATTTGTATCGGTCCTAAGAAGATCCGTGAGGTCAGCATGCACAAAGAGTTGCATGTCAGCTGAAAGATTCTCAAGCATAACTGTTGATGAAACAAACAACACGAATGCAACCAAGAATGATGTGCACTTCAGTTTTACACAAGATTCCTAGACTTTAGCTATGGCATTCAAACGTTATGTGATGCAAAATATTTTGTGGTTTTTATCCCAAAAGGTAAATCTTATCATCTTGTGGAGATTCAATAAAAGTTCTTGGAGCCTCATGCACATAGATGCCTTTTTAAACAGAAGAAATTATGGTCAAAATCTAAAAAATTCCATAGGTTCTTTCCAACAAGTAGATTTTGAGAAAAAGATAGCAATTTATGCTAGCAAGAAATATAGTCAGTTCAGAGCAGGAAAAGAAGTGAAAATAAGAGTACCTCATAAACACCAGGGTTCATTAACAATAGATCTCGACTTCCTGAAATCAATTGCCAAACAAGTCCTCTCAAACAATCAGGAATGCCCTTTCTTATACGCCTTTTAACTACATGGGATTTTCTTCTAACATAATGCTTCCAGTCACTGCCACCAACACCTATCATCTTCCTCCATTTTCTTATCCTTCTTTCCTCCCTGGAAAATTCAAGGAAAAGGAAAGTCAGAAAATAATGACAATTAGAATGAGGACTCCATAAGTTGGAACTGGGAAGTTTTGCTAACTAGAAGTTCATAATCCAATAGCTTTGCAAGTCCGAAAATGGTAAGATCATAAGAGGAATGTCTAGGACAAGTTAGTAAACCAAGGATATGTGCAATTTAGCAAGATAACCAAATTGAAAAAATGGAGAATAATGCTGGTAACGTATAGGGAAAATTTTACAATTTGCAATATTGAAGTAAAAGAAGTCCCCTTGAAGTTTTAACAGTTAGTGGAAGGCAATAAATAAAAAGTTAAACAATGAAAAATCTTGGTGGTAACATGGCTTGAAGTTACACAAATTCAACCACTATATAGGTGTTTATGATTACACATAACAAGCATAGAACAAGAAAAATAAAATTCAACCACTATGTGGAGTCTGTTCTTTGCAACTAAAAGAAAATTTCAAAAAATGATGAAGGTAAATCTCCTTTAATTAAAGTGACAGATGATGCATGAGGGTACAAGGACTAAGGAGGTGAAAGTGGTCGTACAAAGAAATTGTGGCTGAACTGCCCTATAATACCACATCCCATTGCCTTTTCATTAATTGACATGCTAGATAACACGAGAGGAAGATGAGATCCCAATCTCTGTATCCATTGTAGGGGCATTTTGCCACTTTTGATTCTCTTAATGTCACTGCAAACATTTACTTAATTATCCTTGAAATTTACAAAAAAAGGGAACTGCTTCTAGCTGATTAAAAAGATGAAAGCAATATAATGCTAGTCTAATCAAGGTTAAGATGAACAAATGAACAACATTAGGCTGGTTCTTAGTAGTTGTTATTTAATTGGCATTAGACATCCAATATATCCTAAGCATTGTGAAAAAACAATGTGAAGAATACTGAAATGTGATTCTATGACAATTGACAACATGTACCTATCGTGTTCGTTTATGGATCTGCTTTTTCTAAAGCCCTCGGGTGAGCTGCTCTGCTCTTGTTTAATAAAACCAAACCTATCCACTGGTCTTGAAGGGGAAGCAACTGCTGGTTCAATTTCTTCTGTTGCTTTTTTCTTTTCCATTCCAGTTGCAATAGAAAACCTTTTCGCAGTTTTTCTATTTGGGACATAAAAGTACTCCTGTCCTTTTCTTCACATGGCCGTCCATCTATTCTATTTTTTGATATGCATGACAAGATCAACAAATATTCTTTAGTACTAGATCATTAGACATGTAGCATAGCTGATAAAGTCATCACAACTTAACCAAATATGGCAGGAGAAACGAGGAAAGAAATGAAGAGCAATTAGAAACAATGCATGTAAGTTGAACCAATATATGAGAACAATACATTTTTTAAGGAACCACTGGCATGCTATACTGAAGTTCTTGCATATGAAAAGTGGGCATGAAATTGACCAACTCACAACAATAGGTCTTGCTTAACATATAACCAGTTCTTGAAAATACTTCCACATTCAACTTTTAAGTGCTTGAAAATCTAGGACTCGGCATACTATATAGGAGAAAATGCATCAACCTATACCACAATTAACAGACATCACAGAGAGCAAATAGAAAAAAACAAAAGACATAAGATGGGCATAGTTGCAGATCTTCTTAAATAGTACATATCCGAATTACAAACAGTTAACAGATTCAAGAAACAGCAGTTCAATAAAAGGAACACGGATCGTTTCAAAAGTACAGCAAATTGGTTGTAACGGAAAGATTGTAATAACTGAAGCCAATAAAGAGCACTGTTCCAACAAATATGCAAGATCTTTAATGCACATAGGAGTTTTAATCTATAAATAGAAAAACCCATACGAACCAACAGATTGTAGCATACAAATCCATTACACCCATACCATTCAAACACAACATTCAAGTGCCAAGTTGTGCTATAAGGTAATACTGCAAGAAAGATTAGTTGTAATCGCAACAAAGGAAACCCACAAAGTACAAGAAACGAACTCCGCTCCCGCGTTGGCAATGTACCTTCCTTCTATACGATCAAACAAGAAACTCTGATTCTTTTCCAATTATAAAACATCTTCCTAATCCGACAGCCCAACAGGAGATCTGTGGTCGAAACCGACGGAATCCGACCTTGTTTAAATCGAAATTGAGCAAAGAAAAAAAGGGGGAAAACGAACAGCGAGATTGACGGAACCCTACCTCGGGATGAGCTCCCATGGAAGAATTCGCGAACGAACGGTGAAATTTTGCGGAGGGATTTATGATTGAAACCAAGATCTTTCTTTCTTTTACCCTTCTTCGTCACCCCGGGCGAGGGGATTTTTAATATTAATTTGCAATAAGAGGTCTTTTTTTTAATTTAAAAATAATAATAATCGCCGGTTCATGGACAGCTGCGTCCTGAAAGAAGGAACCCTTCGGTCGATCATCTCCAGGGCAGCGAATCACAGCCGTTGGATAGATCCTATCGAAAACTCACACGACGACACGTTTTAAAAATCCCTTTAACAAAAACTATGAATCAATCGTTAATTAGCTCTAATTGCAAGTATCGAAGTCAATCTTCCAATTTAATAATTAGTAGCTCAAAATATTAGGCTTGGGTTAGGGTTTACTCGTTGGGCTGGGGATGGGGCCCAATTTGAATCCGTTACTTACGTTACGTGACACCACGACTCCTCCATCTACACTAAGAGAATATAACATTTATGCTCAACCAGCTGCCGTCCTTGGCCTAAAGCCTGCATCATATTAGATAAACAAAATAAAGACCACCTTTATTGATCACTAACTAGTTTGTACATATTTTATTATTTTGATGTCTTTAAAGATCATATTGAACTGCTACAAGCTTCTTCTTCTTTTTTATATAAACATGACATTATGTGAAGATAATTTCCAAGGCAGTTTATTAATTATATATATATATATATATATATATATATATATATATATATATTTCAAGTTGCATCTGCAGATAAGATGAGAGGCGTCCAAGTTGCAAGTCCAGAGCAAATGTATGCTCTTTCTAGTTACGTCATATATCAACCAAAATAGTTCTTTCTATAAAGCAATCTTTATCTGCTTGTCTACTGGATTGAATGACGAAGAGGAAACTAGCATGCATTTAAGAAGAAACTATCAACTCCATGGCTTGCATAGAGACTAATCATTTAAGTTATTGTCTCCCAGCTGCCGTCTGTTCCATTCTCTTTTTAACGCTTGAGTTTAGATATGAACAGTCTACCAACTTTCTCTCTCTAGGAATATATTATATATGAACTGTAGCTAGCTCAACTGTTACAACTAATTTGTTGACTTCTTTAATTATATATATATAAGCTCTTCTTCAATATCTTTTATATCTATCTTTTTGAGATAAAAATAAATTTTACTAAGAGTAAAGTAGGAACACTGAAAATTTAAATCCTTTTCTTTTACATATTAGACCCTCAATTTTTCTATTTACCTATATGTCTTTTTAAATTTAATATTTATATGTATACTTTTCTCCTTATTTTTTTTGATAATTATATTATCTTAATAATTTATCAAATAAAAAACATATAAAATAAGAATACAAATATTAATGTCCTTTTATAGTTAACTTAATAAAAAAAATTGACAAAATTTATCCCGAGTCAATACAGGCCACCTAGCTTGTTATTCTTTGAGATCAGGGCTCGAGGGCTGGCCATATGAGAGTGAGTCGACTTCTGTTTCTGTTCTTGGTTTAATATATGTCTGTCTTTAATTTAAGATTGATTTAAACTAAAATATCATAACAAATAGAGATAGAAAATTAAATTTAAATTGAAATCTATCTCCTATAAAAATTAGTAATTAAATTTAAATTATTTAGTATGAAGTGATATCTCATAATTATTACTAAATCATACCTATCACAATTATAATCTTTTTAACTAATATTCTTTTTTCTCGGTATATAAAAATTAACTATCTTTTTAATTAGATTACAAATTTTAGAAGGAAGTATTGAAGTTTTTCAAAGCCACATGGGATCATAACTTTCTGCATTCATATATATATATATATAATAATACAAAGGATATAACTTGTTAGGTGTCACCATTTAAGGCTCAACTGTCTCCGAATAGAAATAACAAAAATGAGGCAATAATGCCATCTCTCTTATCTATATAAGTTTATATAAACTCTCGGGAAGTGTACTCGTTGTAGTTGAACACAACAATACTAAGCCCATGGAAGTAAAGCACTTTACTTGTGTACTCTTCATAGTACTCCTACCTCTTCTTCTTCCTCCTCCTCATTTCATGACCCTCGGTTATGAAACAAAAGCTATTGACAAGTTGCAAAAGATAGCTAAGCTCGTACTTAGCTCCATATCTGGGCCGGAGAGCCTCGCTTTCGACAACTTTGGCAGGGGACCTTACACTGGTGTCTCCAATGGCAGGATCCTCAAATGGCAAGGGAAAGACATAGGCTGGGTTGAGTTTGCCTTTAACTCTAGACACAGGTAAACGTTATTCTTATAAGATAAGTGCTCTCTATAAGAAAGTTAAGATATTAAGTTGCAGGACCTCCTGTTTTAATATCATCTCTCTGCAAACAGGAATGCAGAATGTGCAGTGTTCAACAATGTTCTATTGGAGCGCAAATGTGGGAGGCCATTGGGGTTGCAGTTCCATAGGAAGACCGGTGATCTCTACGTCGCAGATGCCTACTTTGGGCTCTTTAAGGTTGGACCAAAAGGAGGTTTGATGAGAAAGCTCGTATCTAGTGCCGAGGGAGTACCATTCAAGTTTACAAATGGAGTTGATATTGATCAGGAGACTGGGGTGGTGTACTTCACCGATAGCAGCACACGTTTCGATAGGAGGTGACACGTTCATCTACTCCCATATACACGTATATATTTTTCTGTACGAATAGCCTTAAAAGTTTATGTGCAAAAAAAAGTTGGACATATATAATACTATTTCTTAATCTTAGATCATATAGATAGACAATGACTTATATTGCTAGTTTAAAGTGTATTAGACTAAAAAGAAAGTTTGAGACGACTAGTTTTGGTTAAAAACTCGGTCAATCTCCTGATAACATGGAAATTCCAACCGTCGTATTATTGTCGTGCTCACTGTTGTACAAAAGATCTTAACATCACGTCACATTTAATTTGTTTCCACGTTCCCTCTGTCAGCCGACCTTTTATTGACTTCTTTGAACGAATTAATTTCCTCGCTTCTACCGTTCTACGTCTACGTGTACGTGTACTCACGGACGAACGACTCCTTGGAGACAATTCTATTCGACCTCTTCCTGGCCAAATGCATGCTTGTCTTACACCTTATACTAATACTCTATTACTCTTATGTGTATGTATGCCCCTTGAAAATCTTTTATTTACTCTACCCTTGTGTTTGTATAGATAGTTTTCAAACAAATTAATGATAGAAATACCTTAATCTTGTTTGCATTTTTTTGTTGTTTTCTCTCGATCGACAGTGAGCACATATTGGTGGTGCTCTCCGGAGATGTCACAGGGAGGCTTCTGAAGTACGAGCCCCAGACAAAACAGGTAACAGTTCTAAAGAAGAACCTCGCCTTCCCCAACGGCGTCGCCATTAGCGACGACAACACCTACCTCCTCGTCGCCGAGAGCTCGCCGTGCAGGATCCTCAAGTACTGGCTCCGAGGTCCCAAAACTGGAGAGTTTGAACTCTTCGCAGAGTTACCCGGATACCCAGATAACATCAAGAGGAACTCGAGAGGCGAGTTTTGGGTGGCAATCCGGAAGAAGGTTCAACTCAATGGCTTGAGCTCCAGCTCGGATTTGGACAATCCGGTGGCGTTGAGGTTGAGCAAGGAGGGGAAGGTCTTGGAGGTTTTGGAGGGAGGAATCTTTACGTCTTTAAGTGAGGTGGAAGAAAGAGATGGGACGCTGTGGTTGGGCTCCGTCGAGATGCCGTATGTTGGTGTTTACAAAGCTTAACAAAAGCACACCATTAATTTTATATGCATCACTTTGTCCTTTGCAACAGCAATAGTGGGGCTCAGTGGAGAAACAGCGAACGTTCTCTGCTTACTTTAAAATTAGGCTTAGGTTTGGGAGTGTTTAAGAATTCTTTTTTTTCAGTTTTAACGTATGGTTGCAAAAAATAGATTAGGAAAATGACTTCTTTATCTATTGACTCTTTTAAAATAAATTACTTTATTGAAATAAGTCATTAATTTGATTAAACTAGCAATCAAACAAATTCTTAGTGTGAATACGTTACGGGACACCACTATGGAGGCCTAGCTCCCAACTACAATGTGCACCGTATGCATAAAGTCAACCTAATCATCACAGGAAGCTTCATACCGAGTAAAGTCAACTAAACCGGTTCACATAATATCATTACATAGCAGAGAGAGAGAGAGAGAGAGAGAGGAATGTCTCCTAAGGATTCCTCCTCCGGCTATCTCGTCGTCGACGAAGACAAATCCGAGACGTCGAATCCTCGTTCCTTTGGAGATGCTGCTGAGATGGCACGACGAGAGTTCGCGATCTTCATTTCCCTCAAACAAGATCCCTGTCTTCGAAAAGCTTATGTTACTTCCCAACTCTTATTCCAAATTCTACGTGGAACCTCATGAGGTAAACAAATATTAGCTTTAGAAAAATTAAGCAAACTAAGAACTTTCTTAATTATTTATCTATGCCAGTATCCAAAATTCAAATTGGATTGGATTCCCAGGAAAGTGTCAACATGTTCGAAGGAGGAAGACATGAGCACATGCTGCTTTAATTCGCCGGTGCATAAATGACGTGCAGCCGGAGGTGTTTGATCACAGAGATCTCATAAAGGCATGCAGATTCACCGCCATGTCCGTAGCTTCCGATGGCTTCCCCTCCATCCATATTTAGGAAGAAATATTGGAAACTCCACTCCTCTCAGCCCAAGAACTACTACTTAAGGTGAGGCTTCGGGACTCAACGATCGACGCTCTTCTTTCCCCTCCCTCTTCCCGAATTGGACTTCCCAGTATCATCCATCGGAAAGTGGTACTGCCCCCTTGGGCTGGGGGATGGTTACGTGACACCACAAGTCTTCCATCTAAAATAAGAGAATATATCTTTTATGCTCAACCAGCCATCCATGGGCTAAGCCTAAGTCATATAGATGAACAAAATAAAGATCACCTTATTGATAAAAAGAAAAATTGATGGTAAAAGAATATTTTAAGAGTATCAAATCACTAACTTGTTTGTAGATCTCTGTCATATTACCCGGAAAATAATTGATCATGGGATATATAAATTTATTACATGAAGTTCTAATTTTACATGAATCTTCAACGACTACATTTTTTAATTTGATTATTTTGATGTCTTTAAAGATCATATTGAACTGCTACATTGTTTGAAAAAAAGAAGCATTTGCCTTTAATCACATGACATTATGTGAAGGTATTGTAATGCGTGCTCAATAAATTACAGCGTGATATATTGGACTTGTTCCAAGGCCGTTTATTAATTAAAAATTGACTTATAAATCGTTCATAAAATAAATCTTTTATTTTATATATATATATATATTCAGATAGTAGTGTAAATGAGTTGAGTTTAAACTAGAACAGGCTTAAAATTAATTTCGAATTGTCTAAAAATGTTTAGGCTTGATTCAGCAGACCAAGTCGGCCTGAGTTCGTGCTTGATTAGAGGAGGACGAGGTAGAGGAGGCCAGAAGAGGAGAGGGTCAATGAAGAGAAAAAGACGACAATGACTTGCCGACGGAGTATAATGAGATCAGATGAGGAGGTGAAGGAGGAGGAGGACGAGGAGGTGAAGGAGGAGGAAGATGAGGAGGATGATGAAGGAGGAGGTGTTAGAAGAGGCCAGATGAACTAGTTGATAGAGAGAAATAGGAAAAAAAAAGAGAGAAGATTAAGTGTTGAGTTTGTTGAGAGTTTTTATTAGATTTAGGGTTAGGATTAAATAAGAATAGAATAATAATAGCCATTAAATTAAAGATCTAATAATTATTAATATATTTATATATAATATATAATTAATATTAATAAATATTATATTTAAACGTGCCAGTCGAGTCGAGCCTTAAAATAAGGCTGAAACTTAAGCTCGGCTTAAAATACAAATCAAATCTTAAAATATGACTCAAGCCAGACTCAACTTACACCAAATTAAATCGAGTTTGATCTCCAGCCGCTAGTTTATTTTGACACCACTAGTTGCAGGGCCTCCATATACGTTGGCAGGCCGTACAATTTGTACTTTCAGAGCAAATTACACATTTATGTTTATCTTTTTTTTCTAGTTACGTCATGTATCAACAAAAGTCGTACTTTAATTCTATATAGCAATCTTTATCTGGACGGGTCGTGGAGGGAGGCAATATATATATATATATATATATATAATTTGACAACAAGATAGACATAAAGAGAATCAAATTTAAATTGAAGTCTATATCCCATATCCCGTAAAGATAAATAATCAAATAAACTTATAATTCAAACTTGATCATATCTATTACAATCACATATAGAAAAAAAGAAATCTTAATAAAAAAAAGAGAGTAATTATTATTGTCGTTGGATTATGATTATAAATTTATCACAACCACACAAATCATAACTTAACTTTCATCGGTATATATTTAGATAAGGGGGACAAGATTTAGATAGAATTTAACTCTAACCATCTACAACTAAACCTCTTACCTATATAAGCTTAAATAAACTCTTTGGAAGTGTATACTTTCCTTGTAGTTAGAACAATGGAAGTAAAGCGCTTGACTTGTCTCCTCTCCATAGTGCTCCTACTTCTTCTTCTCCCTCCTCCCTTGGCTTTTAGTTATGAAACAAAGGCTATTGACAAGCTACAGAGCATCGACAAGATAGAACTTAGCTCCGTATCTGGGCCGGAGAGCCTCGCCTTCGACAACTTCGGCGAGGGGCCTTACACCGGTGTCTCTAATGGCAAGGTCCTCAAGTGGCAAGGGAAAGACGTAGGTTGGGCTGAGTTTGCCTTTAACTCTAGACACAGGTAATGTTTATTTTATAAGATAAGTACCCTCGATCAATAAGAAAGTTAAGATATTAAGTTATGTGACCTACTTTTATGGGTCAAATTAAATATTTTTTCTCTACAAGCAGGAATGCAGAATGTGGAGTGTACAACAATGTTCTATTTGAGAGCAGGTGTGGGAGGCCATTGGGGTTGCGATTCCACAACAAGACTGGCGATCTCTATGTCGCAGATGCCTACTTTGGGCTCTTCAAGGTTGGACCAAATGGAGGTTTGATGAGCGAGCTTGCATCCGGTGCTGAGGGAGTGCCTTTTACGTTCACAAACGGACTCGATATTGATCAAGAGACAGGGGTGGTGTACTTCACCGATAGCAGCATGCATTTTCCTAGGAGGTAATCGACTCCTATACATACGTATGGGTTTTTATTTATTTAATTACTTGTATAACCTAAAAGTAGGTCATGCAAGTTTTCTTTGAGATTAGAAATTAGAAAAGACAGAGATAACTTTAACTAAGCAATATATGAAAAATATAATACATATACTTTTATCCTTTTATATTTACAATATGTTATCTTTTATATTTACAACAGAGATAACTTCTTTAAACTTTGATTTGTTTTAAGAATTTCCTCTTTGTAGGCAAATTCTTATTTATTACTTTTATGTATGCCTTTTGAATTTGAATATTAATTTATTTATTTTTTGTCTGGATCGACACTTGGACAGTGAGAACGCATTGGTGGTGATCTCCGGAGATGCCACAGGGAGGCTTATGAAGTACGATCCCCAGACCGAAAAGGTAACAGTCCTAAAGAAGAACCTCGTGTACCCCAACGGCGTCGCCATTAGCGACGACAACACCTACCTCCTCGTCGCCGAGAGCACGCCGTGCAGGATCCTCAAGTACTGGCTCCAAGGTCCCAAAACTGGACAACTTGAACACTTCGCAGATTTGCCCGGATACCCAGATAACATCAAGAGGAACTCGAGAGGCGAGTTTTGGGTGGCAATGGGGAAGAAGGCTCAGCCCAATGGATTGACCTCCAGATCGGCGTTGGACAATCCGGTGGCGTTGAGGTTGAGCAAGGAGGGGAAAGTCTTGGAGATTTTGGACGGAGATATATCCCTAAGTGAGGTCCAAGAAAGAGATGGGACGCTATGGTTCGGCTCCGTGGAGATGTCGTACATCGGTGTTTACAAAGCTTAACAGAGATCAGCCGCATCATTTTGTCTCAACATCAACGATACAGACAGCTAAATCTGTTCCGTTCTCTGCTTAATTACTTTTAAATTTGTGCTTAAATGTTAGGATTAGGTTAGGGGGTGTTTAAGAGAACTTTCAATTTTAATGTTTGGTTGCAAACATAAATTAGAACAATGACTTCTTTATCTGTTGAAATTAACTTCAGTCTTTTCTTTTTTAACTTTCTCTTTTGAATTACATTACTGAAATAAGTCATTTGATTAAACTAGCAATCAAGAACACTCTTTGTGGTGAATACGTTATGTGACACCACCATGGAGGCCTAGCTCCAACTACATACAATGTGCACCATCTGGATAATGATCATCAGAGGAAGCTTCATACTATGCACATCTGAACCGTGTCAATAAAGTCAACTAAACTGGTTCACATGATATCATACATAGCTTAATAAGAAGATTAGATAACAACAGTTCAATTAATTTCCTTGCACACTGCTGTTGCCTGCTTCATCCCTGTCTTAGATAAGCCGCCGCCGTGCAATCAATATTACGTCGTCGGGAGAAAGGGTAAGCATCTTTTAGATCTTGATGTTCTTCACCCTTTTTTTTTATCTGGTGGATATTTTTTTTTTTTTCCTTATATCTACTATCACAAACATAACCACAAGTTTAAGATGGTTGGACAAATTAACTAGTGGAAAATGCAGATGAGCGGTCACATGATCTTTATGAACTCAAACAAGTTAAGTAAATCAAAATCTCCAAAAAGAGTGAATAACTACTGCATATTATAAATTTACAAATCTAATCAACAGGAGGAGAGGGATGAGCTAATCGTGAGATACATGCTAGAGTCATGGCATCATTAATGTGTTACTCGCTACTCTTTTGACTAATAAGGAATCATTTATGGATAATTGATAATACCCACAAGCAACTCATAGTTTAATTGTATCACAATGATATACAAGTTTAACGGAAGTAATTGAGAGACTAAACCTAGAATTCAGTTGATCTTGGCACTGCTGTGCCAACACATAGTACACTGCACAGCCACTGAGTCACGACAGGCCAAGCTGACACAGAGCGGCCACCGAAATTTAGGGGTAACAATCGGTCGGGTTAGTCGGATTTGGGTCAGATTCAGGTCCGGTTAAGATAGTACTAACACGAACACGATACACGACCCGTTTAACCCATTTAATAAATAAATTATATTTTTTATATAACCCGGTTAACCCGACACAACCCGTTTAATAAATATATTATATTTTTTATTCAGCCCATTTAACCATCCGTTTAATCCGTCAATACAACCCATTTAACTTAACATCCATTTAACTCGTGTAATACAACACCCACAAAGACAAAATATCACACATTTACACGAATCTAGTATAATTTACAATATTGTAAGAAGATTTAGTAAAAATAAATTCAAATTGGCTCAAGCTTCAATGTTGGTGTTGGCGAAGCGGCAGCGGTGGAGGCAAGGCTTCTGGAGCTGACTCCCATGGCGCGAGCTCCAGATCTGCCGAGGAAGACGAGGCTGTCGGTGCGGCTAGGGACGGAGAGGGGGTTGGAGAAGAGTGAACATAGCAAAGAGAGGAGGGGAGGGCAGGCGGAGATGGGATTAGCGACGGGGATGGAGGCACCGTGGCAAGTAGAGACAAGGACGGAGGCACCACGACAGACGATTACGACAGGCGGAGAAGGGGAGCGGGGACAGTAGCACGGCGGCAGGCAGAGACTACAGCACCGCGAAGAGCGAAGACGGGGAGAGGAGACTCGACGGTAGGCGGAGATGGAGAGTGGAGATAGTAGGCGAAGACGAGGAGTGGAGATGGCAAGCGGAGATGCGGAGTGGAGACGGCAAGAGGCAGGCGGAGACGTGGGAGGCGGCAGGCGAAGACGCGGTGGCAGATAATCGCCGTTGGAGAGAGAGAGATAGGGGCAAATTTTTTTGAAATGTTAAGGCAGAGACGACTGGAGGAGTAGACAGTGAAGAGTGGAGAGGTTAGGTTACTTTATAATATATATATATATATATATATTATAAATGGGTTGGCGGGTTGATTTGACCTAACTCGACCCAACTCGACTCGTATAACTAAACGAGGCAAACAGGTCGTAACGGGTAAGTTATATAAACCCGAACACGACCCGTTTATTAAACATGTTAGGCGGGTTGACCCGTTTATGACCCGAATCCGATTATACCAAACCTAAACCTGATTAAATGCCGGGTTATCGGGTCGGATCAAATTTTGCCTCTAGCTGATTAAAAAGATGAAAACAATATAATGCTAATCTAATCAAGGTTAACAGGAACAAATGAACAAAACTAGGCTGGTTCTTAGTAGTAGTTGTTTAATTGGCATTAGACATACACATACCTATCATGTTTGTTTACGGATGTGATTTTTCTAAAGCCCTGGGGTGAGCTGCTCTGCTCTTGTTTTATCAAACCAAACCTATCCCACTGGTCTTGAAGGTGAAGCAACTGTTGGTTCAATTTCCTCTGTTGCTTTTTTTTCTTTTCCATGCCAATTGAAATAGAAAATCCTTTTGCAGTTTTGCTATTTGGGACATGAAAGTACTCTCTTCCTTTTCTTCACATGACCGTCCATCTATTCTATTTATTTTTCATACATATGACAAGATCAACAAATAATCTTTAGTACAAGATCATTAGACACATAGCATAGCCAATATAGTCATCACAACTTCACCAACTATGGCAGTAAAAATGAGAAAGAAAATGATTGGCGAGCAATCAGAAACAATAAGTGTAAGTTGCACCAATATATGACAATTAGAAGTTAGAACAAGACATTCTTTAAGGAACCAGTGGCATGCTATACTGAAGTTCTTGCATATGAAAAGTGGGCATGGAATTGACCAACTCATAACAATAGACATAAGATGGACATACTTGCAGATCTTCTTAAATAGTACATATCCGAACTACAACCAGTTAACAGAATCAAGAAACAGCAGTTCTTAAATATGCAAGATCTCTATATGCACACAGGAGATTGATGGAACCCTACCTCAGGATGCGCTCCCAAAGAAGAATTCGCGGACGAACAGGGATATTTCGCGTAGGGATTATGATTGAAACCTACGAGCTCTTGCTAAGATCTTTCTTTCTTTTGCCCTTCTTCGCCATCCCCTCGGCGACGGGATTTGTAATATTAATTTGCAATAAGAGGTCTTTTTTGAAAAATTAAAATAAAATCATCGCCGGTTCATGGACAGCTGCATCCTAGTCCTAGAAGAAGAAGCCGAGATCGACCATCTCCAGTGCAGCGAATCACAGCCGTTAGCTTTGTTTTGTTTCTTGATTAGCTCTAATTGCAAGTATCTAAGTTAATCTTCCAATTTATTATTTTTTTTTAAAAAAATATTAGTAGTGCAAATCATGGGATTCCATGAAATAAACACCATATTAGTGGTTCAAAATATTAGGCTTAGGTTAGTGTTACTCCTCGGGCCGGGGATGGTCAACTAGGCCCAATTTGAATCCGTTCCGTCCCCGGCCTAAGCTTATATCATTTAGATAAACAAAATATAGATCGCCTTATTGATAAAATTTGATGGTAAAAGTATCAATTCACTAACTAGTTTGTCGATCTCGATCATATTTACAGCTTAGTAATTTATTAAATTAAAGATAGATACAATCAGAATAAGAATATTTTTTTAATTATTTATATATATATTTCTTATTAGTTTAAGATTGATTTAAACTCGAATTTGTTAATAAGATAGAGATAAAGAGAATCAAATTTAAATCGAAGTCTATCTCCTGTAAAGATGAAGAATCAAATAAACTTATAATTCAAACTTGATCATATCTATTACAATCACATATAGAAAAAAAATCTTAATAAAAAAAACAAGAGTAATTATTATTGTCGTTGGATTATGATTATGAATTTATCACAACCACACAAATCAGAATTTAACTTTCATCCGTATATATTTAGATAAGGGGGACAAGATTTAGATAGAATTTAACTGTAACCATCTACAACTAAACCTCTTATCTATATAAGCTTAAATAAACTCTTTGGAAGTGTATACTTTCCTTGTAGTTAGAACAATGGAAGTAAAGCGCTTGACTTGTCTCCTCTCCATAGTGCTCCTACTTCTTCTTCTCCCTCCTCCCTTGGCTTTTAGTTATGAAACAAAGGCTATTGACAAGCTACAGAGCATCGACAAGATAGAACTTAGCTCCGTATCTGGGCCGGAGAGCCTCGCCTTCGACAACTTCGGCGAGGGGCCTTACACCGGTGTCTCTAATGGCAAGGTCCTCAAGTGGCAAGGGAAAGACGTAGGCTGGGCTGAGTTTGCCTTTAACTCTAGACACAGGTAATGTTATTTTATAAGATAAGTACCATCGATCAATAAGAAAGTTAAGATATTAAGTTGCATGACCTACTTTTATGGGTCAAATTAAATATTTTTTCTCTACAAGCAGGAATGCAGAATGTGGAGTGTACAACAATGTTCTATTTGAGAGCAGGTGTGGGAGGCCATTGGGGTTGCGATTCCACAACAAGACTGGCGATCTCTATGTCGCAGATGCCTACTTTGGGCTCTTCAAGGTTGGACCAAACGGAGGTTTGATGAGCGAGCTTGCATCCGGTGCTGAGGGAGTGCCTTTTACGTTCACAAACGGACTCGATATTGATCAAGAGACAGGGGTGGTGTACTTCACCGATAGCAGCATGCATTTTCCCAGGAGGTAATCTACTCCTTTAAACTTTGATTTGTTTTAAGAATTTCCTCTTTGTAGGCAAATTCTTATTTATTACTTTTATGTATGCCTTTTGAATTTGAATATTAATTTATTTATTTTTTGTCTGGATCGACACTTGGACAGTGAGAACGCATTGGTGGTGATCTCCGGAGATGCCACAGGGAGGCTTATGAAGTACGATCCCCAGACCGAAAAGGTAACAGTCCTAAAGAAGAACCTCGTGTACCCCAACGGCGTCGCCATTAGCGACGACAACACCTACCTCCTCGTCGCCGAGAGCACGCCGTGCAGGATCCTCAAGTACTGGCTCCAAGGTCCCAAAACTGGACAACTTGAACACTTCGCAGATTTGCCCGGATACCCAGATAACATCAAGAGGAACTCGAGAGGCGAGTTTTGGGTGGCAATGGGGAAGAAGGCTCAGCCCAATGGATTGACCTCCAGATCGGCGTTGGACAATCCGGTGGCGTTGAGGTTGAGCAAGGAGGGGAAAGTCTTGGAGATTTTGGACGGAGATATATCCCTAAGTGAGGTCCAAGAAAGAGATGGGACGCTATGGTTCGGCTCCGTGGAGATGTCGTACATCGGTGTTTACAAAGCTTAACAGAGCTCAGCCGCATCATTTTGTCTCAACATCAACGATACAGACAGCTAAATCTGTTCCGTTCTCTGCTTAATTACTTTTAAATTTGTGCTTAAATGTTAGGATTAGGTTAGGGGGTGTTTAAGAAAACTTTCAATTTTAATGTTTGGTTTCAAACATAAATTAGAACAATGACTTCTTTATCTGTTGAAATTAACTTCAGTCTTTTCTTTTTTAACTTTCTCTTTTGAATTACATTACTGAAATAAGTCATTTGATTAAACTAGCAATCAAGAACACTCTTTGTGGTGAATACGTTATGTGACACCACTATGGAGGCCTAGCTCCAACGACATACAATGTGCACCATGCGGATAATGATCATCAGAGAAAGCTTCATACTATGTACATCTGAACCGTGTTCATAAAGTCAACTAAACTGGAGTAAAGAGCTCATTTAAAAAATAATAATAATGAATATTTATTTTAGAATTGATATTATTCTAAGAGGGCTAAAGGTAGGACCAAATGAGAACTATTAATTCCAAAAAATAATGAGGCATGTATGGTAGATGGTAGTCTATATATGTACGTATCCGGTTGATGATTCGAGTTATTAATTGCTTTTGTTGCCTGTTGACTTTTCCGATGGTGTTTGATCAAACACCTAGCACTTTAAGAATATAAAAACACGTACCATTTGACTTTGCTCTCTTCGCAGTTGACTAATAATCTTCACAGATAACTTCATTGCCAAGTTGTTAAGAAAACGTCTACAGTCGACTAATCATCACACGAAACTTCCGGGCCAAGTTATTTATTAGAAAACGACGAGTTGTAAACTAATCATCACAGGAAACTTCATGAGATCCGATGTTCATGGACAAAGTCTCCGTTCTCAGCTAGCTAGCCTTTCAGCCGTTATTAACCACAAGATATCAATATCATCTTCGTCTCCATCAATTCAATTCCTTTAACAAAGATCGGAGAGTTAACAAAAGTAAGAAAGAAAGAAAGAAAGAAATGTATGCAACAAAGCCACTGTCCATCTTCAGAAGCCAAGCTGAGGCCTCCTCCCAGCTGCCTCCTGAGGATTCCTCCTCCGCGGCCTGTCATCTCGTCGTCAAAGAAGATGAGCCCGACGTTGAGACTACCTGCTGTTGGGGATTCTGCAAAGACACGAGAGTTCGCGATCTCCCGTTCCCTCAAAACAAGATCCTCACGGTTTCATACTCGGAGCAACAAGGCGAGAATAGAAGACACTACACTGCTGTTGCCTACTTCATCCCTGTCTTAGATAAGCCTCTGTCGTCCAATCAATATTACGTTGTCGTCGCCAAAGGAAGGAAGAAAGGGTAAGCATATCTTACTTTGCAAACTCTTATTCAAAATTCAAAATAGATTTTAATTGAAACTAAGAAATTCTTATGGTAATTAAACAAAAAATTTGGAAGTTTCAAATCAGCAAAACAATGGCAAAGACACGAGAGTTCTTATGGTAATTAAACAAAAAATTGCCTTGAAATTTGGAAGTTTCCAATTAGCCAAACAATGGCGAATGTGTTAATTACAATGAAAAATATAATATGTTGTTGAATTAATTGAATTCTCAGGAAAGTGTACACATGTTCTACTGAGGAGGAGATGACCACATGCTGCTTTTGCCGGTGCATAAACGATGTGCAGCCGAAGGTGTTTGATGACAGAGATGTCTACCAACGCATGGAGATTATAAGCCATAAAGGCAGATTCACCGCCAAGTCGGTAGCTTCCGACGGCTTCCCTCCAACCATATTTAGGAAGAAATATTGGAAACTTCACGCGTCTCAGCCCAAGGACTACAACTTAGGTGAGGCTGCGGGACTCAACGACGCTCTTCGTTCGCGTCTTCCCGAATTAGACTTCCCGATATCCTCCATCGGAAAGTGGTACTGCCCCTTCGTCTTCGTGAAGGAGGCGAGGAGCTTAAAAGAACAGATGAGCAAGGCCACGTTTTATGAGGTGAGTTTGGATCGATCCTGGGAGGAAGTGTACGTGCTTGAGAATTTCCATGGGGATGCAAAGGTTGTTCAAATGAAAGCTACCACTCGAAGCAAAAGAGTTCTCTTGGATGGGCAAGAAGCAGTTCAAGAAGGCCAAGCTGATGGGTTTGTTTGGTTTAAGAATGTGATGGGTTCCAACGGGGAAAGAGTTGGGTTGAGTCTGGTTGTATGGGAGAGAATGAGATGGGAGGAGAGTAGAGCAGGGTGGGTTGAAAGCGATGAGGTGGTGGAGAAGGTGGAGGAATACGGAGGGTCAAATTTGTGGAAGAAATATAGGTGTTATGTGTTGATGGAGAGGTTTGTGTTCAAGAGGATGGATGGGAGCTATGCGTTGACCTTTGAGTTTAGACACAACAATAAAGTCAGGACCAAATGGGACTGATCAATTCCAGAATTATTCAAGCATGGTAGTCTATATATGTACGTATTGGGTTGGTGATTCAAGTTATTAATCACATGAGTGTTTGTATTTGTGAGCAGTGTGAATTATTATATGTATATTTGATTGGCCTATTTATTTTATTTACATCACAAGTATACTTTTGTTACTTGTTGACCTTTCCATGAATATCTACTTGACTAAACAATTACATACAGTGGATAAATTCCATATATATTACCCCATATCTAACTGCTCTCTTTTCTCATCAAAGTCATCCTATACGTATAGAAAGAAAAGTAGGCAAAGTTATGTCCACAATATATTTGCGTAACAGCCCTCACGCCGTCTCCGAGCAGCCATCGATCGGATGGCCCAAACTCCGGCATTCTTGTCATCGACGACGAAGTAGAAGAATTCAATGATCGATAGATGACCTCCCTTTCTCTTAGAACCTATTGATCAAAAGGATGATTATAATGGGGAGGTGGAAAAGTATGATATAATTCTACTCATTAATTTTTTTAAACTCTTTTTTAACCATGTATTTAGATGTCTATATACTTATATTATTTTTTCTTAATTCAGAGGAGTATATATGAATTTTTTCATAGTTTAGAAGAGGTATATATACGTGGATAATAAAAAATTTTATAAACTATATATAAAAATAATAATAGTTTAAAGATCTAAATAGAATTATTTCTAATTAATTTACAAACAAAGATGAATGGGAGCTTGTCTTGACGCATGATTTTAAATTTATCAAGATCAAAAGGAAGTGAAAGTTGTCATTCTAAGTATTAATTTGTTGTAATTTTTTTCAAACTATTGAGTTTGCTTACCTAAAGAAGATCATAATTAATTAAATAATTTAGCAACTCTCTTGTTTATGATTTATCAAACATGTTAGTGTGATTGGAAATTAAGGAAGCCATGATTTAGGCACAATATGTCTTCCATCAGAGGGATACGATTTAGATATATATATATATATATGTCCTATCAAGTTATTAACAGATTGATATAAATTTCATGTTTTGCTTCATTATAATGTTCTCTAGAAAACAAGCCAAAATAGTCCACAGCCCATGTATAAAATTGTTCACATACGATCAACTTTTGATCAGTAGGAAAGAGAAGAAAACCTGTTGAATTCCCAAGGAGCCAAAAGGATAGAGCTATCATGAAATCATGAGAAGAAACTACTATAGCTAGTGCTTTAGAAGTATTGCTCAAATTTATTTGCTTGCTTAGGTTACTACGTAAGTTAGGAACCATGATGGAGAACGATTGAAAGGAAAGAAAACAAAATGATTGCAAAGAGAAAAGACGGTGAATTAATCTCAGAGACTAGATATTGATAAATTTAACTTCTCTTACTCATACCGTGGAGTGGAAAGCAGCGATAAACTCTTAAGTAATACTACTGGTTAATTAACAAAACATTAAGATTATTTCTTTCCCTTCGATAGATTTGCAGCACTATTCAATTCACTACTGAAGCAATAAATCTCATTTTATTCATCTCATCAGTCTCCCAAACAAACTGCATTCCACAAAATGGACATGCTTATACTAACTAAAGTTCACGAAATAATTAATCAAGATATTTAATGGACATGTCTACTGCACCATGATCTTGCTTTCATGGAACCTAGCAATGAAATCTGTAGCCCTTTTATCAACATCTGGTTCTCCAAACCATCCCCCTCTGTCTTCGTCGCTCGGACGTACCTTCCTCAAGTATCTGGGCTCCATGTCAACGTCTTCCTCGTAACTCCGCGACCTCTTGGAGAAGCTGAAGAAGAAGCAGAAGGTCTTGGAAGAAGATTTCCCCCCTCCCATTGATATGCTTCTAAGGGAGGTACTGCAAGCAGCTGCTGCTCTTTGTTTTGTTTCTGGAAGGAAGAGAGTAGACTGCCCTTGCATTTATAGAGCTTGAGCCATGCAATCTACACCAGCCGAGAGCAATCTAATGGTTGAGATTTGCTGGTCTCTCTGTGAGGCTAAAAGTTGATAGAGATACCATAGTAAAACCATTCCTAAAAGCCAAATGGTTTCCAGGCCGCTGCTTTTAAGGTTGAGAACCAAGACAGGCTATGTCTCTTGTCCTTTCCAGAGCACTAACAAGGGCTCAAGTGCATAAGGATTCTGCCTCATTAGTTAAACTCAATTAACCTCTCCAAATTAAACTTTTTAACTATCTAATATCTCACCCCTCAGACAGTGCTAATGAGAAATACTTTTAAATTTTAATTATAGAAGAGACATTTCAGATATTTTATGTAGTTTCTTTTGAGGTAGTCTTGTGCAATTACCCATGTTATTAATGTAAATTTTTCATGCCTCTAACCATAGTTAACAAGGACTAATGAACGTGTTCGTATTAGTTCAATAGAACATATATTTATGGGTAATTAAAATATTAAGTTTAGAGTGGTCAAATTTTTAACTTTTGGGTCCTCTTGGAATCAATGCAAGCTGTCTTCCTTCTGGTCACCTTAAAGTAACCTTCCTAAATCCATCACTTTATTAGGCACAATGGAGTCCAATAATTTCAACCCTGGTTTGGTATGCCCACTTAGTAGAGCAGATCAATGCAAGATATCTTCCTTTAGCCTTTGCCTCTTTGTTTAGACAACATAGTTTATGTTTTCCTTCTGTAATCACATTGCTCATTAAATTAAGTGTGTGGATTCTTAATCATTAGGTGTCTTCAAAAGTTTAAGTCTTTCCATTGTGGGCTGTGAGATTCTTCTCCAAGTACTGTACTTGCCCATGAACATGTGTAAATCATATATAGGAGGAAGCTGCTAAGTAAAAAAATAAAGATGATATTTGTCTTCCATGTGGTTTATTTGGTACGAAAGAGTACATTAAACTATTCCAGGTAACATGAGTTAATTGGAAGGGTTAATTGTAAAGGGAAACACTTTCTTCTAATAGTATATTGGAACAGCATCATTAGACACTAAACCCAAAATATCTCGCTTGTTAGTAGTTTAATATGAATGGTTGCACTACTTTTTCTTCAATGTGTATGGAGTACAGCATCATTAAAGTGAAGATAGTGACTTTGGCTTGCACTAAGTCTTTGATCATACATATATTGCAGCTGGACTTGAATCTTTAACATATCATTGGGGTTCTAGATTAAGTTTTCTTTTTTTTAAGTTTGATTTCTTCAGCAAGCATCTTGTTTTACCTTTAAGCACTTTTTAGCTCCAAAATCCATTTAGAATGTAGATTTGCCAAACTACACAGTTTGAAATTAATTAATTAATCAAGCAGCTCAGCTAGCTAGCAGATTCGCAAGGGCTTTTAAACCGAAGTGATAAAAGGATTAATTTGGGTGTTATTAGAGGTCAACTACTTAATCCAAGAAGATTAATTCCAAACATACGTACTACAGATCTGAAGTTGGACTTGGCTCAAAAAATTTGGCAGAATACATTCCTTCTTAATCCGCAATTACAACAACCAATTCATTTGAAGAGAAATTGTTTTGGAAAAAAGATTCTTGAGGATAAGATTTCAAGAACAAGTACAAGGATAAGAAGGTTGTGGATAATTCAATCCTTCATCTGAGTTTCAAAGAACAAGCACAAATTAAGCTAAGATTTCAGTATAATTCTTCATCTACGATAGGAGAACAGTTTTTCTCCACATCTTCTTTACCATTGAGGGCTAATTCTTCTTGTGGATAAGAAGGATGCAACACCGATCCATTCCCTTGTGAGTGATTCAGGCCCTTGGCAAAAAGCTTATACCTCACTATATCTAAATCACTCACACTTCTCCTTGCATGCCTCATTGCCTCCATGAAGTGTTTTACCTTTATCTCAGCAACTTCCTTAGTCATGCCTTCTCCATTATTCTCCTCCTCATCTCCTTCCCTTCTCAAATGCAGCTTCTTCTCTGTAACTTCTCTGATGGCATACTTACATGCTCGTAGGCAAATACCGGTAATGTCGACCCCGCTGAATCCTTCTGTAGCCTTTGCAAATTCCGACAAGTCTATGTGGAGCGAGATGGGCGACTTCCTCAGGCAAGACTTGAAGATCTGTAACCGCGATGGCTCATCGGGCAATGGTATGTATACCAGCTGATCTAACCGGCCCGGCCGGAGCAGCGCGGGATCGATATTATCGGGCCTATTGGTTGCTCCGATGATGAACACCGACTTCTTGCTATTGATGCCATTCATCTCAGTTAAAAGTTGGTTCAGGACGCGGTTGGCCGCACCGGATTCTCCGACATTGCTACCGCGGTTAAAGATTGGAAAGAAAAAATTGAACAATAGTTAGCTATAGAGATTTAACTTCAGAAGTAGGCAGTTCATGTAATATTACCAGGCATCTTATTTAGTACCTTGATTGCGATTGAATCAAGCTCGTCGAAGAAAAGCACGCAAGGCGAGGATTGACGGGCCTTGTCGAAGATATTGCGAACGTTGGCCTCGCTCTCGCCGAACCACATGGTGAGGAGTTCGGGTCCCTCGACACTGATGAAGTTGGCATTGCACTCGTTTGCAATGGCCTTTGCAAGGAGAGTCTTGCCGCAGCCTGGAGGACCGTAGAAGAGTACGCCTCTCGACAGCGACATGCCGAACATCTCGAACAATTCGGGGTGCTCTACTGGATACTGCACCGTCTGGTGGCAACGAGATCAACATACAACTTAGTTAACACATCGAGCTAATAATTTAAGGGGACAAAAGGTATATATTTCATCGAGTTGAATTAATTCTACCTCTTGCAGCTCCCTTTTAACAGTCTCCAATCCACCAACGTCCTTCCATGACACGTTTGGGACCTCTACTTTCTGTAGCAAGAAGACAAGTTTGTGAGGTGAGACATTTGATCGAACACCTAGCACTTTTAAGAAAGGAATCGACCAAGAATTCGAAATTTCTACGTACCATCTCACGCAGAATTGAAGGTGTTCATTTGTAACAAACATAGAATTCAAGATCTCTGCATCAATAACTTCATCTTCGAGATTCGTAACGTCCAACTTCTCTCTGATGCATTGGAAGGCAGCCTCCGAACAGAGCGCCGCAAGATCCGCGCCGACGCATCCATGCGTGCACTTGCTAATCTTCTCCAGATCAACCTGCAAATAAATCAACAAACAGGTTGCTCAACATTATTTGTTACTTCTAGCATATAATAGTAACAAATGGATATATACATACATATAAGGAGAGCTTCATCTTCTTCGTATGTATGCGAAGAATATCGAGCCGGCCGGCCTCGTCCGGCACGCCGACATCAATCTCCCTGTCGAACCTCCCGTACCGCCTCAAGGCGGGATCAAGGCCATCAGGCCGGTTGGTCGCTCCGAGAACGATGACCTGAGCCCGGGCCTTAAGCCCGTCCATCGACGTCAGAAGCTGCGACACGACGCGCTCATCGACCTCGCCATGCGTCTTCTCCCTGTTGGGTGCAATTGAGTCTATCTCGTCCATAAAGATGACGGACGGCGCGTTCTTCTCCGCCTCCTCGAAGGCCTTTCTTAGATTAGCCTCACTTTGTCCGGCCATCTGGGACATGATCTCAGGCCCATTGATCTTCGGCACCCGACTCATTTGCTATGGCTTTGGCAAGCAGTGTCTTCCCGGAGCCTGGCGGGCCGTAGAGCAAGACGCCTTTAGGCGGCTTGACGCCGACGGTGGTGAAGAGCTTCGGGTGCCGAAGAGGGAGCTCGATTATTTCTCTGATCTGAGCTAGTTGCCGCCTTAACCCGCTGATGTCGTCGTAGCCGACGCCATCTAGTTTCTCTTCGTCCTCGCGCTTTATCGGGTCGCCTTCCCATTGTATCTCGGTCTACGGTGCGACGACGACGAAGTCAGCAGGATGAGTGTCTACAACCTTGAATTCTACTGCGTTCATGCCTCCTCTCACCAAGAACACGTCGCCCTTCCGGACAGGACGCAGGTTAGTTGCAAAGTACGCTGTCGGAACACAAGAGCAAAACAATATTAGTCATCAAAATTCACATCAAATGTAGGATCTTTTTGCATTAAGTGAATTGCATGTGTAATAATTGAGGTTATAAACATGAACAAGGGAATAGCTTGCGAGTAGGAGTAGATATATACGTTTCAAGTACGCCTCGAAGAGATTTCCGGTGATCCCTTCGACGGTGTCGTCAATCGGAAGGACTAGTATCTTCTCCGCGTTAGGTATGCCGGTGGATGGTCGGACGCCGACAATGTCGCCGAGACACACCTTGAGGTTAGTCCTAACAACTCTGCCTCACAGTTCTCATCTTGGGTAATAACACAAGCAGTTTCCCTCCTCTTCTTTCCTTTGAGTATAACTATTTCGCCTTGAAACAGATCGAGTGCTTGCACTGTCTCGGGATTCACTTGAATAACCGAGTTGTCAACGTCCATTGCGTCGTCCACCATGAGGCGATTTGGAGCCTTCTTCCTTTCTAGGATTGCTGCGACGTAGTCCCTCTTAGACCCCATACTGCACAAAAAAGAAGAAAGAATTCAACATTGGAGAAGATAAATAGTAATAAGGAAATCTCATCGATAAAACTTCTTCAGAATTTCTGGTTAATAAACATTAAAACAATCAAGCATAATACAGAAACAAGAAACTAAACACCACAATGCCAAGGATGAAACAGGAACCGGAGTCCAAAGCATTACCTCTTGAAAGCATATGCTTGACAAGAGGAAAACAGGAGACAAGAACAGAACGAGATAGAAGGGGAACGACATTGCACTACTACCTCTATGCTTCTTTCTCTTCTTCTCACCGAGTCTACACGAATAACTTCGAGTAATGAAGCCTTTGAGGAGAGGAGAGGAGAGGACGTGCTTGGTGAGGATGCGAGTAACATAAATAGTATCAGAGGAGTTCCTTTCAGGGGACAGTGGAACTGTACCTAAGTCAATCGAACGCGGAGACGAGTGCTGAAGACGATCGAGTCCGTCCATCTAGGTGACTCTAACAACGGTGCACAGGAAAAATTTTCAGGATTATACCTCCAGAACTAGCGCTATTAAATGTCCTCTCTCTCTCTCTCTCTCTAGCAGAGTCCAGCCCCTGGGCCAGCTAGGGTTTGGCGCTGAGGTTCCTTCGCTCCCTCTTGGAGAGAAACCTTCTTCCCTCTTTCCGCTCTTGCTTCCTCCCCTTCTCCCTAAAGTCCGATGTACTTTCACAATTCTCTCGTGCGCCCCGCCACTGCTCCTCACGGCTACCTCTCCTCTCCCCCCTCGACGCCGCCCTCTGCCGTCCACCGCTGCCTCTCCCCTTCTCCCTTGAAGCCGTCGTTCGCCGCCTCTCGTTACTGCCAATCTCCTCCGCTCCTTACCACTGCCGAGCTCCCTCTGTCTCCCTACCCCCACCCCCTCGACTGTCGCCGCTCCTCACTAGTCCACCGCTGCTTGCCACTATCGATCTGCCCCCATCGCAACCACCCTCGGTTCCTACCCCGCCCTCTCGACTGCCGTTCTCCTCTTCCCTCCTCCTTCGGTAGACCCTCGCCGGCGCCGCCAATGCAGATCTCCCGCCCCATGCCAACCCGGTCAGTGAGGATGCCTTCTGCAACGGCTACCTTTTTGCGCTGCCACCCCTTCTTGCAGTGATTTCGAGGTCGCGTTCGCGTGTTTGGCTTGGGTTTCTCGTTTTTGAATGCCAAACTACTGCCTCATCAAACTCTGAGAATACTTGGGCTGGTCCTGTGCACAATTAGTTCCAGCAAAATGATATCAAATGTTGGAAGAGGGAGTAAGGCTCAAGGCTGTAACATGACTCATTCCTTTCAAAGACCTCTCATTTTTTTGTAAGGTATAATATTCCTATTTCCTAACTAGAATAAAGTTCGAGTTTATCCCGTTTTTATTGGTTATAACCCAACACCCCATTAACTGCCTCGCTATTCCACCCACTTATTCCGAATCCGTGTCCGGATTTTATTCCCACTCCCAGCTCATTAACGGGGATTTAGAATGAAACAACGATACATACCTCGTGTAACGGACTTAAGCTTAATATGGAAAATCCTCTTCTTCTCCCTCCTTTTCCTACCATTCTTTTCTTCCGTATTGTTCAAAGAGAAGGACGTTAGAGAGATAGTTAGAGATAGAGATAGGGATACGAATAGAGAGGGATTCATATTTCTCCTCTCTTAAGCATACGAATAAATTAGTGAGCAATGGTTAGGATCAGCAATGGCCTCTTAGGCACCCTAAACCTTCTTATCCTTCTTCTCTCCGTCCCTGTCATCGGCATCGGCGCATGGCTTAGGTTCCACGCCGCCTCCGAATGCGAGAAGTTCCTCCAATGGCCGGTCATAATACTAGGCGTCTTCCTCTTGGTGGTATCTCTTCTGGGTCTCTTTGGGTCGTGCTGTCGCATTACGTTCTTCCTGTGGATCTATCTCTTCGTGCTGTTCCTGTTGATCCTTGGGATGTTTTGCTTCACCGTGTTTGCGTTTGTGATCACGAATAAGGGCGTCGGTGAGGTGATATCGGGGAAGGGATATAAGGAGTACAGGCTTGGTGATTATTCGAAATGGCTGCAGAAGAGAGTAGGGGATTGGAAGACGTGGGAGGAGATCAAGAGCTGCATGAAGGATGGCAAGGTGTGTGGGGGTTTCGATGGAGATGTGGGCCTTAAGGCGAATGAGTTTTACAAGCAAAACCTTTCACCCATCAAGGTATTCGTAAACTTATTCATATCATAGCAAGTATATAGTACCTACAAGCATCAAGGACTTATTTCTACATTTAATATTTTTGGTCTTACACTCTCTTTAAACTATTAAAAAATACTGTAAACACTTTTTTTTTTGTTTAGATTTACGTTATCTTTTTGATTGATCGATCAATGTTTTGCAAAAACAGACATACTAATTAATCACTGGTTCATGATGCAGTCTGGCTGTTGCAAACCTCCAACCTACTGTGGCTTTGTATATCAGAATGCTACGTACTGGGTTGCTCCGAAATCTGGAATCACTCCAGGTGGTGTGGATTGCAAGACATGGAGCAACGATCAACGTAAGCTGTGCTACGATTGCGACTCATGCAAGGCTGGTGTTCTTGCAACCATGAAGAGCAAATGGAAATATGTTTCCATATTCAACATCGCGCTCATCGTCTTCCTCATCATCGTCTACTCGATAGGATGCTGTGCTATTCGGAACAACAAGAATGATAGCTATTACAAGCATTATAATTGAGGCAGAGATATACCAAGCATTGCTCTCACTATTGGGTATGAAGATGTATATTGGATATTTGAATATGAACATGTATCTACTTAAAAATTTGTATACTTAACTTCACTTTTGAAGATATGTCCAGATCCATAACTTCTTCTTTTTTTCCTGTTAGATATGAAGATGTATATATTAACTTCACTTCTCAAATTTGTAGAAAGTGACTTTCTTACTGATAAAAAATAAATAAATTTTTTTTTAATTTTATTTTTCAAGAGAAAAAAAGTTATTTTTATTAAACTTTATTTTATAACAATTAAACGCACCTCAAGCCGTACTTTAAATAATTTACAACCATCGTATCTTTAAACTAACGCTCTTGTTTTAAATTTCTCTAAATAATGTAATGAAAAAAGAAAAAAAATGATCTTACTATGATAATAAGTTTTAGGTCACGTAAATAGCAAAGAATAAATGTATATAAATCGCTAACGTCTATTTTAATATGATATCAAAAACCGGTTGCCTTGTTAGAATTTTTATTTTTATTTTTATTTTTATTTTTTTGAACAACCATTATATCGGAAAATGATTTTCTAAGTTTAGAATTTATTTACTTTTGGAACAATATTTGGTGAATTTACCCACAAACGGTCAAAGAAAAGACTATTTTATGACAAACACCAACCAACCACCATGGGTTACTCGCTTTCCATTATAATACTAACGTAGAAGAAAAGAAGAAGAAGAAGAAGCTTATGGAAGCCGAGGAAAAGCAGCAGCTCCAGATCCCCAAGATCGATCTCCGAGGATTGGATCGGACCCAATCCGGATCCCAGCTATGGGACTCGATCCGATCCGAGGTGATGGCAGCCATGGAGATGTACGGGTGCTTCGAGGCAGTGTTTGATCGGGCGAGCGAAGAGCTAAAAGAAGCCCTCTTTGGCAAAGCCATGGTCGATCTCTTTGGGCTTCCATTAGAGACCAAGCAAAGCAATAGCTCGGCCAAGCCCTACCTTGGCTACATAGGCCAGATTCCAGGCATGGACTACGAGAGCCTTCGAGTAGAGGACGCGCCCAATCTCGAGAGCGTTGAGAAGTTTGCTCGCCTCCTTTGGCCCAAAGGGAATCCAAGCTTTTGGTAAGGATTCTTAGCTTTTGCAAGGGGAAAAGGGATTCTTTTTTTTTCTTCTTTTTTTTGGCATTTTCATTAAAAAAAAGTAAGATAGAATTAATCTACTGTAGATGGAAGACCTTCATAGTTATTGCTGTTAGAATCCTAGTTTCTTTCATCAGTCTCTTCTTATGTATTTGAGAAATAATCACTGCTTAATTTCTTCTCATCGGCTAGCAATACAGTGTGTACATATGCCAAGCATTTGCAAGAGTTGGAGCAGATGATTGGGAGGATGGTCCTACAGAGTATGGGCCTTGAAAAGCACTACGTCTCTCACATTGAATCACTGGAGTATAGTGTTAGGCTTTCACAGTATGGAGTTCCATTGGATCAGGAAACTAAAATTGCAATGCGACCTCACCTGGATCCTACCATGATAACCATAGTTTGCCAGCATCAGGTAGGAGGACTTGAAGTGCAGACTAAAGACGGCGAATGGATCCATGTACAGCCCTCACCGAACTCCTTCACCGTCGTGGTCGGTGAAGCATTTGCAGTAAGATTTCTCATTGTTTTCTAACACAATATTAGTGCTGTAGCTTCTTTATCAGATCAATATCAGTATTATGCTATCATCACACTGGTTGTTGCACATAGGTCCTAACAAATGGAAGGTTGCAACCTTGCCTCCATCGCGTAAGGCCAACGAGTAATTGCAAAAGATACTCTGCTCTTTTCAGTTCGCAGCCGAGGGATGGATGCATAGTAGAGACCCTGCAAGAACTGGTCGATGAACAGCATCCTTTGCTTTACAAGCCTTGCAATTATGTCGATTACCTGCGATTTCGCTTCTCTGCAGATGGCCGGAAAGCTAAAAACAAACTGAAAGCTTTTTGTGGAGTTGCGGGAGAGGAAACAGAAGCATGACCACCTCATCTTGTCATGTTCTTTTCATGCAGAGCTTGATAAGATTGAAACTTCTAAGCTTCCTTGTCTATTCATATGGAAAAACAGCATTCTCTATTATCCAGTCAGCTATATTGGCTTCCTTATCTATGTATGTTGCATAAATTTGCAGTTATTACTGAAGATATGTGTTCTAAAGTATCTTCATTTGACCAGTTGTAAGTGTTCTTCATTATTAGGAGTTCCAGTATTTAAAGCAGTTTTTTCTTATGATCTGTGCACAACTCTGAACGGATTTACAATATACTAAAAGCATTTATTTCCAACTTTATATGTTACATAGTTGTGAGTGTGAGAAGAAATTTCAAGAATACTAGAAATACAAGACTAAAATACTTTTAAGTGGTAATAACTGAATTTAATTTTCTATCCGCTGAATCAAAAGGATTTATCCAACGATGCAACAAATCATACAAAGAGAATTGCACTTGAAGTAAACCAAAGAATTGTTGATAAAACAGGGCCAACAGTGCACCTACAGGACTCATCAAAATTAATGGCAAAATTAAGTTTCTTTACATTAATTGTATAATAGGAAAAGAAAGCACAATTTTACTTGAGAAAAGTGCAGGATAAAAATAAGAAAACATAAGCTACCAATGAGGTAAGGAGTTCTAGTGTCCAAGTTGGTGGCAGAACAGCTGAAGGAATCACAGGAACCAGTATAGATCCAACTATCCAACCAACAACAAGAGCTCCGAATCTGGAGGAGAGGACGGTGATAAATAAACAAACGAGATAATTTAACAATCTAGCAATACGTTGGAAAATTCTTACTTACCCCGTTGCTGATGCTCTGATGACATTGTTCATCTTGTCATTAAGGAAGTAGATACAAGATAAGAGCGAAAGAGCAACCTGCAGGATAAAACACCCATCCAAATGAAATTAGCTCTCCCTTTGAAGCTACTGTTCATGCATTAATTTTATTTTAGAGCTAGTGGAGAAATTTAAAAGTTAAATCCTTGTCACAAAATCATTGGTGAAGAAATTGAGAAGTGGAAGTACTATGTTATCTTTGCAAGAAAACTTGCCCCAAGAAATATTTATCTATCTTATGGATGAAGTGGATCCAACTTGAAAAGAAGTAAACATGTCATCCTGGAAACATGCAAATTCATTGCACTATAAGTACCAAAATCTAGAGCATACTTGGAAAGCAGGCCCAGTCTCTGCAGAGGTCATTATACTCCATCCACCCATGAAACCGAAAAGGAATAATCTTCTCAGGATAACATCCACTGGCGGTAGTTCGACATAGCTGAGCAATGTTTTGACCCATGATGGTGATTCCTCGACTTTCTGTTTCAACCTGCTTTTGAGGTTAATTTTTGATTTCTTTCGCTCCCTAAAACTCTTCATTATTATCTTCTCATATGCATCTTCAATAGACTCCATGCTTCTCTCATGCCCAGCATACTGTTGTAGAAGAAAATTCCTCGCCCCTCTGATTTCTTCTTCAGAAGCATCACGAGTAACACCAAGACGCTTGTAAGGATCCCACACATTCATCCGTGGAAATTTTGGAATATGCTCTACAAAACAAATTGATTAAGTCACTGATACTTATAGATTTTAAATAAAGGTGCAATAAGTTGATCGTGGATTAGAGTATTCATGACCCCAATAAGAATAAAAGCAAGTACAAGCCTCACTTTGGAACATCAATTCAATAATGCATTCCAACGAAATAAATCAACATAAGAGTCGAACACTCCATGGTCATAATAGATCTAACAAGAACATGAACTGCAATCTCACGTATACCGTTCTGTTAACGAGAAAATCACCTTTTCAGTGTGATATTGTCATGTACGTTGTAAAGAATTTGTGAAACACCTATTAATAATTCATCTTATGCATAATTTCCATATGACACCAGAGTTTCCCTTATTTCAAACTTAATTCAGCCTACCTTACTTCCATAATCTCTTTGGAAACTTCTAACCAATGTCAGCAAGAATAAGATGGAGTCATAAATCATAGACCATAACAAACAAAGCGGATCACATACAATGGATTTATCTCTTTTATTTCTCTGCAATACTGGAAGAAGTAAAACGATAAATATGCCAAATAATATGTATACAGGCATATATGGGAGTTTTTGGATTGCATTGCAGGAAATAAGATAGATAACTCTGTCCAGTACCAGGCCTTGGAGGGGAAAAAAATTGTTATTCCTACTAACTGTGACATTTCAATCCATTATCTTGTACAGCTGTGTCCAAATCAAAACAGCATGAAATATTCAACACTTATAGATATATAGAGGAAAAAGAAATAAATTGACAACAGGAACTAAATCTTTCTTCATTTAAGTGCAAGAAAGAGCCAACAATCTAGCGAACGAACAGTACAATAAAGTCTTACCGTAATTGAAGTTCCCACCGCCGATTGAAACATCCATCGCACATCTGGGGCTTCTAAAACCCGCAAAAGAAACCCTTTTGGTCTTCCCTGGATTCCTGCGAAAAGAACACAGAAACAAAAAAACGCAAGGTTTAGCGAATCAAAGAACAAGGAACATTAAGGAGAGGGATCGAGATGTAATCTTACGTTCGTGGGCGGCGAAAAGGAGGAGCGTAGCATCTCGCTGGATTCGAGACGGAGATGGCGTTCATCCTTCTTTGAGAGAGAGAGAGAGAGAGAGAGAGAGAGAGAGGGGGGGGAGGATCGATAACACTGCGTCTCTCTCAGATAAGACGGAGCTCCGCCGTCTCGATTTACCTGAGAAGATGAGTAAAGGTATTCCGGGGTCGGGCCGGATCCATTATTGGGCCTCACTAAACCCGGCCCGATAACCCACCAGTAATACATCGCGACATCTTATTTGTGTCTAGACTCTAGACCCCTTTAAAATTTTATAATTACGTTTACATCCCTCAAAAAGTCAAAATTACTATTAATACTCTTACTTTTCATACGGACACAATTAAACCTAATTAACTATTAAATTCTCATCAATTTAACTATTAAAAAATACCCTTATTTTGTTTTTATGTATTTATTTCAGTTAAGAATTTTTATGTCATGTCTTTTATTAAATTATTTTAAAAAAATATTAATATAAAATTGAGCATATGTGCACTTCATCATATTTATTATCTCATTATGGTTCGTTTCATATGAGTATTGGTCATCTAAGATATATCTCGAAGAGTATTAACCCTTTTTATTTCTAGCTTAATAACAAAATAGAGAATTTTGGAAGGCTGATATGCAAATAAGGAACTTTGGAGTGTATAGGAGTGGAAAACTTTGGACAATATGGGTCCAGCCATTACTTGACTTGCACGTTTGAGCTTAAATATGACCTCAAAACGGTCAACTTTATCTCTTAATTACGTAAACTAATCCTTTTATATTCGATCCAAATGAATAGAGTTATTGAGAATGCGATTAGTGTAATAAGTAGGACAGAATACCCGTCCTTGTTGTCAAACCTCAGGCCATACAATTTCCTGAGCATGATTAGAGTCTTTATAGGCCCACAATTAATGCTCATGCAGAATACATCCAAATTGTCCTTGTTTTTTTCCATGATATATTAAGGCATTTTATTGGATTTCAAGTTCAAAGATTATGACCAGTAACTAGCTTTCCCAGCAAATAAAGTTGTGGGCCTAATCCCTTGTGATCCACTTAATGTAGTGATTCAGCGAAATGAATTGTTTCTCTTCTTCTTCTTCTTCTTTTCTCCCCTTCCCTAAGAAAGGAGGAAACAAGTGAGAAGTCATTCCTAAACACTATTATACTTTTTTACTTCTTAAAAATAAAATTATGTTTTATATACAGGTGATGAGATCCTTAATACATAAATTGGATAATATAAACCAATTCTCTTTTTAACGTGTTGACATAGTGATTCCTCCCTTTGCAAGTGTATTTGAGAAGATTTTAGGGGAAAGAAAAGGTGGGAAGACAATAAACTTCAACATAAAACCATCCATGGTAGAGTAATAGAAGCATACATATCACTTCATTTATAGTACAAATGGCAAGAGGATAGCAGACCAATCATATGGTGAGAGTATATATATATATATATGGAAGATTGGGAGGGAAGATGAGATACATAGCAATAGCAATTAGAAGGCAAAGCTCTTGTGGCCCAAGGAATCGACAGCCATGAGATTCTTGGCTATAAGCTTCTGAGCCCTCCTGCTGCTAATTTCCACTCTCATGCTGTCCGTCTTGTCCACCTTGTCATAAGGCCTAGGCTTCTTCGCCTTCAAGAGCTTCAGCTTCGACTTGAGGCTGTCCACAAGTCTCTCTAGATGATGACCCATCATCACCATGGCTGGAACCTAGACATAGATATATAAAATCATCAAGAGAGAGAGAAAGAGAGAGAGAGAGAGAGAGAGAGAGAGAGAGAGAGAGAGAGAGAGAGAGAGAGAGAGCAAACCTATACGGAGCCGCAGATGTTAAGCAGAAGGAAGACGGAGGAAGCCGTAGTTTGGCATTTGGTTTGTGATATAAAACAAAGGCTTTCAATAATGAAAGTACGACAACGACCCTCCGTGAGGACATATATTGATACATTTCAAAGCTTTCCTTTTTCATGAGTTTAATGTGGACGAGAATTTTTCTCTTCAAAGGACTTGACATTTTTACCCCCCAAAAAAGGACTTGACATTGATCACAGGCTGCCTATTAGGCAACTACTCCGATTGTTGAACACAGTTTAGCAGAACAATTTGTCAAAGAAATTTTAAAGTTGACATCAACAGCTAGGGCTGTCAAAATAAACAAGCAGCTCGAGTTTGGCTCGGATTTAGCTCGATTGAAGCTTAAATTCGGTTTGGCTCGGTTAAAAAATAAGTCGAATCCGAGTCGTCAAAACTAATTCGAAATTAATATCAAATCGAGTCTAAGTTAAAACTGACCCACTCAGACTCGGCTCTATAGACTCAGTATAACGGGGTAAAAAAACTCTAATTCATAAACTTATGCTACACCATTAATCCTGCTGTGACGGTTTTCGCAGTAGACGAGTTCACAAAAAGGCATCCAAACTCCGTTGCCTCTTAGAGATTCACGTTGTCGATCCCCACCCCTGCTCTCTCCACCACCTTAAGACTCTCCTTCCCAACCTCGAACACCTCCCTGTCACCTTCATCTACCTCCCTCGTCACCTTTACCCTGCTCCTCACGATTAGGACATCGCAAAGGACAATCTTGGAGCAGAGCTTGGCAGGGGAGAGATTGACTTTGCTCCTATCTTTCTTAACATAAGCCTGAGTCGGAGCCTAAGTAGAACTTGATTCAGAGCCTTACTCAACCTCTCGATCTCCTACTGAAAAGCTCTTATGGTGACACCGATCCTCGGCGCGCTTACCATCAACCTTTGCCACCACGCCTCCCACTAGCACGCTGGACGTCGTCCATGTAGTCATTGAAATCGACGACTATTCAAAGCTTCTTTGGTGTGGACGATTTTGTTGAGAACTATGAGAGGAGGCAAGAAGATCAACGGGTTGGCTAATTCCTTTTTTTTTTTTTAAAGAATTTTTTTTTTATAGATGAAGAGCTCTGGTTACAAAAAGCGCCGCTGCGATCAGAGCGGGACAAAACCCAGAGGAGGTCCTCGCTCAATCCTGAGCCTAAAATTGTGGCTCGAAATTAATTCAGCTCAATCATGAGCCTAAAATCAAGGCTCAAAATTAAAACTTAATTTCAAGCCGAGCCTCTCTCAAGCTCGGCTCAAGCATTCGAAATATTAAGAGAAAATAGTTGTAGAACTAATTAGTTTATAAGGATCTGTTTGAATTGAGAATAGAGCCAAAACTAGCTAGTTATTCTTATGTTTTAAACTTCAAATATTTCTCAAATACTTAAGGTACCTTAAATAACTAAAATAATTGCTTAAACAGGTTGCCCTAAACAATTCTATCTTAAGACCTTAAGGATTCGAGAAATGAAACTAAATTCAATTGTAGCTCAAAATTCAGAGCACGCACATCTATCCGTTTAAAATAGAGTATTTCCCCACGATCTAGCGAGCAACGGCTTAATTGAAAACAAAGAAGAAAATTCATCCAACAATATGATGTAACAGTTATCAAACAATAGTACAAGACGCCAAGAAGAAATCTGGGACTACAGAGCTGTAACAAATTTCGCTTAATGAGTGAGGATTCTTTGGATACCCGTCTCTCTCTCTCTCTCTCGGGCATCGGAAAGGGAGGTTGAGTACTTCCGCTTCACATCACATTTAGCAAACGACTTCTATCCAGCATTATTGGGGGTCGCAATCCGTTCGTCACTTGCCTCTAAACCACCGAGCAACAATAGACGAGCTTCTTATTGAAGTCCATAAGCATCTGGCCCCATGTTGTTGGATATTCGCATTAAGCTCGCTATCCTACTATCCGGACGATTTTTCATCGATCACCACAAGTGCTGAAGTGCCTCGACTGACAAATATCTTGGAAACTATATTCGGCTAAGAACATATTTCAAGTACATAAGTACATTATATGTAGCACTATACATTCAAAAACATACCATAACAATGGATTTTACGGAAGAGAATGGATTCTGTAGTTGTTGGACGATGTTAATTGGTATTGGAATATTCAAAGATCCAATCAATATAAATGGATCGTAGATAGCATAAATGTTAATTCCAATCCAAGAGTATAAGCCTAATTTTGACTATAATACGTTACATATTGAAAAGAATTATTCCACCAGCAATATAAGCAACTAAAATCAAATTCTGAGAACGGAAAGAGGATTCAAAGTCTCCATTAAAAACGACCAAAAGCCGGTAAGACCGGATTAGTTAGAAATAAAAACGATCGAAACTTTGGGATTTCGAAGTGGCATCAGACATCCAAGGAAGGATTAAGCAGCACAAGCTCTCAAGCCCGGCAAGGCGAAAGCTCTCAGGCGGCCACTGCGAATGTCTTGAGAAACAAGCCTTTGGTAGTCTCATCATTGCCAACTATCGACTGGCAGCATAATAAACGAACATGTAAAGAAGAACAAAAAAAAAAAGAATCGAAAAATTGGATCTAAAAAGGGATTCAAGCAAAGATCTCAGACATCCAAGGAAGGATTAAAGCAGCATTAGCTCTCAAGCCAGGCGAGGCGAAAGCTCTTAGGCGGCCACTGCGAATGTTCATGAGAAACAAGCCTTTAGATGCATCATCATAGATCGCTCCAATCAGCATACCGAGAATATATATGCCCCGATAAATTCCAACCATAATACCACCAATAAGAAACAAAAAACTAATAAAAATGATGAAGAGGGGGTGAGGCTAAGGCTTCTTCTGGATGTGAAGAGAGTCAAAGTGATCCAGGAGAGGATTTCGAGAAATGGGGATCTCAGACATCCAAGGAAGGATAAAAACAGCATAAGCTCTCAAGCCCGGCGAGGCGAAAGCTCTTAGGCGGCCACTGCGAATGTTCGTGAGAAACAAGCCTTTATATGCATCATCATAGATCGGCCCATCAAAACCTCGAAAATTCACAAGATTAATCTACCAAAAAATCGATAAACAAACAAATTACTCGATTAAAACACCAAAACTACAAAACAATGTGATGCGATGACACCACCAATTACGAACGACTAATAAAAGGGACTGGGGGTATACGTAAAGAAGATTGAAGGAGCGAAAGCCGAGGCGGAAGCAGGCAGCCGCGGCACTTAGGGTTTTCGACGATCTGATGCCGAGCGAGGGATTATATAGAGGGTCCTGTGAGGGTGAATGGGTGATCCAGAAGCTTCCAGTCTGGTCGACACGGGTGCGGCGCGTGCGTCAATGAGTGGGGGTTTAAATTTAGTTTCCAGTCTGGACTATAATTAAGTTCCAACGGAGTATAGTTTTTGAGAAAGATATGAGATTATGATTATTTGGATTCGCAAGGACTGTGAAGGTGGTTTAAAAAAAATTAATACATAGTATTTACTGTTATATTTTATATAAATATTATATTTTTATAATTCTATATTTCTTTTGTTCTCTTCTCCCTCTCTCTCTCTCCACTTTTAATCTAGTGGCCAAAGGAGGAGTTATTTCCCCATCTTTGAGTTATCTCTTCCCTCTCTTTTTTCATTCTTTTTAATTAACTTTGCCGCCCTCTTATTAAAATAAATTTTTATAGATCATAGAACTTACTAAACAAGACCGAAGGAATTAGAGTTGTCACTAGAAATAATCAAGCTAAATTACTATTTATCTCGGCCAAACTAATATCAATTAACTTGTCATTAGAGGTGGAGGGACTTGCGTTATTGCTGCTAACAACAACTATATAAATATTATTTTCGAACGAGACTTTAGTATATCAACAAATCTGAAGACCTTTCTTAGATTATCCATGATATCATAACCTAAGAAGTCGGTAGAAGAGAAAAAACCTCTTTTAAGTAGACATCACGAAAGAATGGACTATTTCGAGTTTGACAAATATGCCCCTGCATGGGTTTTTTAAATCACTCACCAAGGAAGACGTAAGGTAATAGATATTCATACATATCTATTATCTGTTTATTACCGTATTTTTATCACACATCTACTGTTATTTTGCCGTTAATTTTCATATAAGGAGTTTTATTAATTTAAATCAGGAACGTCGGCATAGCTCGATCGACTGGAGCTGCAGTTAAAACTTCTCAGAGCTCGACAAAAGCTGCAGTACAAACGGTGAGTTTTCAAGATTTCATGCATTAAACTTTTTTATAGTGCAGTATGAAGAGTATTATCACAGTCATTCTCAATTAACGGTAGTATTTCTCTGGTTCGCAGACGATCACAGCCGTCCATCCCCCCACATCAGACGCCAAGCGTAGATCGTAAAGGCGTCAACAAACAATCGCAGGGCTTTACTTTACATATGGGCCACTTGTTTAAAAGGGAGTTCCCAATTTTCCACCAAGCCCATCGAGCACACCTATGTAGTAGTTAGTATTAAGGCCGTCCGCGGGCTAAACCTATAATATGAACCGGAGCCACCTTCCTCCCAATTCAAGAATCCGATCTCCCCCACCCCCAACTATTTCGAGTCCCTGAACCCAATCCATCTCTCGCGACCAGCTTGCGTCTCTTTCCAAGCTCTGTCCATGGCGGTTGTCGCTCCTTCATCCCCCGAAACCCTAGAATCCAAGCCGGAGAAATCCGAGCTCGAAAACCTCCAATCCACCTCCCAATCCCCTTCCCCTCACCCTCCTCCATCTTCCACTCCATCCAGTACCGAAATCCCAACCCCCAACCCCCCAAACCCTAACCCTACTCCGGCTCCTACCGTTATAACACCTCCTCCGCCTGCCGTTCCGTCTTTCGCCCCGTCGTTCCGGCCGCTCGGAGCTCCGGCCATGCCCCAGTATTCCACTGTCCCGAACCCTAGCTATCCGATGGCGCAAAACCCTGGAATCCAGCCTCCAGGGGTATCGGCTCCGGTCCCTGTCGTGTATCCGGGAGCGGCGGGTGGCGTTGGATCCGTTCCGGCTTCGGTTCCCCAGATGCGGCCGATCGGCGTTTACCAGCCGCCGGGGTCGATGCCGATGCAGTATGGGCAGGTGCCGAATGGGTACATGGCGGTTCCTCAGCCTCCGGGTGCGATTCCTCCTCCCGGTGGGTGTTCCTGGATTTCTTTTGCAAATCTAGTGATAGAAACTTGTTTACTCGTTGATTCTTTTAATTAGATGCATCTCTATTATACATGAATTTGCTTGGTCATTCTGGTATTTAGTTATGCTGTGGAATAATGATTGAAATAAATGCTGGAAAGCATGCGTGGTGGTTAATTAGTGTTACGTTAGTGTTTGTGTTAGAACATATTTGGGGGAAATTAGAGGGGATGATTGACGGGTGAAAAGAAGACCAGGGAAAAGAGAAAAAAAAATATGCACTTGGTATCGATGACTGGGTATTTTCTCCTACAGCATCATCTAATGGTCCATGGTGAGCAACGTCAGCGGCTTGCGGTTGCCAAAAGATCACTTCAACTCTATGTTGGTATGCTTAGATTCTTGAAAGGTGTTGTTTTGAGCATTTGTCATTTGATAACAATTTGGTTAGGTTTTACGTCTAAAAGAAAGTGAATTTGGTAAATTATTGTTTAGCATGTTACCAGTTTTTGAGCCGAAAGTACAATATTCCTCTCACGGCCTTCATGGATACTTGAGTGCACGTTGCAATATTTCCTGAGGTATTATGATTCCTTTATTGAATTTTCTAATGTCCCGTCTATTCTATTCGATATACTTTATATTGTTATTGTCCTTTATATTATCCTGCCATTTTCTTTGATGAGAAGCTTAGACATAGTGATACATTTATTGTCCTTTCACAATTGAGTGGTACATTGCAATGGTGTGAACTCTGCAAGTCTTGCAAATTCTCAATGTTACTTCATGATACCTGGGTTAACTTCTGAAGGTTGTGGTCATGGATATAGAAAGGTAAGACCAACTTCACACATCTTGAGTTTGATGAAACAAATGGTATTTTGTGCATATCTCCCCAGGTTATTTGTTCAGCTGGCGATAGTTGCCTAGCTTGTGCTGCGCATCTCTTGTATGCTTGTATTGTGGTAACATTGTCTGATCATTATTGTCCTTTTCTCTTCTGGACTTTCCATGTGTAAAAGAATATTTTCTAGAAATTTTTTTCTTTCTCTATCTGATAAGTTGGTGGATCTTGTCTGACAAGTTTGCATAGATTCTTCTTTTTGTATTTCTGCAGGAGTGCCTCGATATCCTGGCCCATATCCAGCCATGTTTCGCCCGGGGTTTCCTCCACGCCCGATTCCGCCTATGGGTGTGATCCCGCGACCTCCTATTCCAGGGATCCGCGGCATTCCTCCTGTTGTGACCCCTGCAGTCAGGCCAGTTATTCCCATTGTTCCTCCAGCTGAAAAGCCACAAACCACAGTTTATGTTGGGAAGATCGCCTCCACAGTCGACAATGAGTTCCTCCTTTCTATCCTTCGGGTGAGTTGTTGCCAACACCAAAATATATTTACCATGGTATTTTTCACTCATCAATTAAATATTTCTGATGTCTAATTTGTAATATTTTCCCTCAAAATGATGTTTTTATGAAGCTATGTGGACCAGTGAAAAGTTGGAAACGTGCCCAAGATCCTAGTGATGGAACCCCTAAAGGCTTTGGATTTTGCGAATTCGAATCTGCTGAAGGAGTTCTTCGTGCAATGCGGTTACTCAGCAAATTGAACATTGACGGTCAAGAACTGGTGGTAGGTTAATTCATCTATATTCTATTGTTACATCATCACCACTTGCCAGTGAATTATCTGGAAATATACTTATTTGTGCAAGCTGCTTTAGCACATGCGAGGGCCCAACAAAGTTCATTTCACGATTCTTGTATATTTAAAAGCAAGATTGTTGATATTTGGAAGACCAGATGAGAAAAATGCATTTAAGAGTAGGGTGAACAAATAGTCAACTGGGATATTTAAGAGACTTACTTTAGTTGTTCCTGGCCATAAGTGCTGACAACTGCAGTCCCATTTTACCAATATAGCCATGTAGTAAACAAGTTAATCTTGGGATTCAGAATGTTAAATTGTTGGGATCTTTCTTCATGCATTGGATCTTTTCTTTTCTCATACAACTGATTTCACATTTAAGGAAAGAAAATTTTAATTCTAGTTAACTCTAGAGTCTAGATTCTTCACCTTTTCAATGAAGTGTCAAATGGCCACTTAGTGTATGCCACAAAGTTTGTGCAAACGAGTTGAGTGAGAGCAAAATAGTCAAGAAGTTCACTGCTAATTTATCTAGCAAAGTTCTTTCTACTGGGCGTCAAAGAGTTGCTTGATAACATTTGCATCTGAAAATTACTATTAGCTGGGCTTATGGCTGCTGCATTCTACTCTTTCTTTTTGTTGCTTGTTTGGCTTTTTTGTTCATTGTGATGATATAAGGGATGGTTAGCTTTTGCACTCCAGAAGTGGGCATTGAGAATTTAAGATTACAACTTGAAGTTGTCTGATGTTCCACCTTCATCTAGCTTAAATCTTCTGAAGTTCCTTTATCTTCATGGTGCCTCCATGGTGTTGGAGAAGCTAATAAGCTGTAATAAGCTCCTCATGTTCTTGCATGCTAAAAGAAGGACATTATGATCTTAGATGACGTTTATGAAACTCTCATTGAGAAAATTAATCATGTACATTTTGGTGGAAGAAACACAGAAATCATACTTGGAAATACTAATTTTTTAAATGGGCTAAAGAATGATATATTGAATCTTGAATTTTCTTTTTGTATGCGCGTATGCATCAAATAGTTTTAGTTTTGGACTTCTAGTAATTACACAAAGTGCTGTATCTCAGAGTGCTACCTTTTGACCTCTTTCCTTCTGTATTGATCTACAATTCTATTTTGGTATCTTATTTGTAACTTTCGGATACCTGAGTCCATGTTATCTTGTTTTGCCTCTGTCCTTAGTTCACCATATGGCCCTCAGATTGATTTCCTTATGTTTGTTTTGCTCCTATTAACACTATTTGGTCATGGTAATATCAGCTAAATATTAATCAAGCCACCAAGGACTATCTTGAGAAATATATTGAAAAAAAGACTGAAAGAGAAAAGCTCAAAGGAGCTGAAACTGAAGCTGGTGATAAAGAGAATGAAAATGGATTTGTTATTGAAAAGGAATCTCCAAAGCCAGTCATAGTGGAAACTAAGAAGGATCCAGAAGATTCTGATGATAAAGAAAAACAAGAGAATGCCCAAAAATTTGGTATTGTTACTGATGAGGACCGTGAGGCTGACAGGGATGCTCTGGAGAAGATCACTAGTATGATAGAAGAGAGATTAAAGACAAAACCTTTGCCTCCTCCCCCACCTGTACAGACGCCCGCTGATGGTTCTTCTAAGTCGCATTCCGAACTTCCTTCTAAGTCGAGGGATGGGGACTCAGACGTGGATATTGTTAGGAGTGGTGAGTCCATGTTCTAGTTGGCTTATTCTCTTTAATTTTCTGAATAATAATTTTTGACGCAGAAATTGGGCTTCATTTGCTGGAGCTGATATACTAGCTTATTGCTGCAGATGCCGCTGAAGATAAAAATGATGACGATACTGCAAGTGATAACAAAATGACAACTGAAAATGACAAGCCTGATGTTAGCTCACCCGATAGGAGCAGAAGGAGTGACAGGAACAAAGAACGAGATAGGGACCGCGATTTGAAACGAGAGAAGGAAAGGGAACTTGAACGGTATGAGCGAGAACGAGAGCGAGAACGTGTTAGAAGGGAGCGGGAGAGGGAACTGAAACTTAGAGAGTCTGAGCGATTGTATAAAGATCGTGTCAAGGAATGGGAAGCTAGAGAGAGGGAGAAAGAATATCAAAGGCAATATGAGAAGGAGAGGGAGAAGGAAAGGGAGCGGGAACGCAGGAGGGAGATTTTGAAGCAGGAAGATGAGAGTGATGATGATGATTCGAGGAAAAGAAGGCGCAGGAGTAGTGTGCTTGAGGACAAGAAAAGGAAGAGACAGCGTGAAAAGGAGGACGACTTGGCTGATAGATTTAAGGAGGAGGACGAAATTACTGAAGCAAAGAGGAGGGCACTAGAGGAACCACCACAAAAAGATGAGTCAAAGGCTTCTATGGAAATGGACATGGAGAGTGAAAAACCTAATATACAAGAAGAAAGAAAATCTGTTGAAAGCAACCAAGTTGTTTCTGAGCCGGATTATGAGAACGTGGTCGCTAATGGTGACAATGTCGGTAAGTATTTTGTCATTTGTCAAGCACTGCAATTCTTGGTCCTGGCTTCTTTTATAAGTTTTCAATGTTGTGGATTTTCAATTGGCAGGTGATGGAATTTATAAGAACAACATTGATGATGAACTGGGCCTGGGATCAGGCCCCACTTCAGATGTTAAGCAGAACAGCAATGCCCCAACTAAAAAGCTGGGCTTTGGTCTAATAGGTTCAGGAAAACGAACTACTGTTCCATCTGTATTTCATCAAGAAGATGATGAGGATGTTGATGATAAGAAGATGAGACCTCTTGTACCTATTGATTACTCTACTGAGGAGTTGCAAGCTGTCCAAAGTAATGCTTCTGGAGCACCACCAAATATTGTAGCTGCTGCTGAATTTGCCAAGCGCATTTCAACCTCTAACCCAAAGGAAGAAAAGTCTGAGACAGAAAAAGACAGAAGTAGGAGATATAGTGATAGATCAAACCAACGAGACCGTGCTCGAAATGATGACGATAGATTAAACCAACGAGACCGTGGTAGAAATGAAGATGATGCCCCCCGTCTGAAGGATGACGGTAAGGATAAGATGCACGATAAGATGCATGATCGGGAGAAGGATAGAGAAGACAAGCCTAAAGCAGATAACAAAAAACTTTTGGATGCGAAACAGTTGATCGACATGATCCCAAAGACGAAGGAAGAGCTTTTTGTTTATGAAATAAATTGGGCAATTTATGACAAGGTGAATGATTTTTTGCTTTCACATTTGAGGGCATAGATCAGTAACTTTGTGTTGGTTCCAATTTTTTTTTTTATAATGCTTTTGCATGCAGTGATGTTTAAATCTTAGGTTTTACCCTGTGCTTCTTGCTGAAGTGTTGGTGTCTTAGAATCACGTAATTGGTAACAAAGTTATGGTTGTGTACATGTTTCCCTTCACTAATCCCTCATCTCTTCGACATTTTTTTATTATAATTTTATATGGCAATTCAAGTTATATAACTTGTATCTTTTATGGAGAAATTTGGCCTTAAAACATGACCTTTTGTGCCTGGTTCTTATTTTGAGTTAGCTTTTGTTGAAGTGACAATTCTACTAATTACATAAATTTGTTAGCGTACAGTCTGGGGTGCAACATTGTTAATAGTCTGGTGTTCATGCAGATGATTATCTTTTCTTTTCCTTGGTTTATGTTATTAATGTAGTTCAATGCCTTTTCCCGCCTGCAGCATCAGTTGCAAGAGAGAATGAGGCCTTGGATTTCAAAGAAGATCACAGAGTTTCTTGGTGAGGAGGAAGCAACATTGGTTGATTACATTGTCTCCTGTACGAAAGATCATGTTCAGGCATCAAAAATGCTAGAACTTCTTCAGTCTATACTGGATGACGAGGCAGAAATGTTTGTCCTTAAGATGTGGAGGATGCTGATATTTGAAATCAAGAAAGTTGAGACAGGCCTCTCAGTGAAACCAAGGGTCTGAGTATCAGGTTATTCCTTTTTGCTGTTTAGATATGTTATGGATTGTGTTTTTATGTTTCCTATTCCTGTTATAGCACTGGAGAAGACCTTAGCATATTTTACTCATTGTTTATCTGGTGCTAATTAATCTTTATACCAGCATTTTACCCGATTAGGATGACACATTCAAATTTGTTCTGTAGTTGCTCTGATTTGCAGTCTCATTGTCATCTTAAAAGGAACTATTGATGGTCTTATACTGCAATTGGAACTGAACTTTGCTCCCTCTTCATGAAGAGAAGTACTCAAATCTTGGGTGGGTTAATCTTTTCAGATAGGTATGTCGCTAAAATCACAGCTCTATGTATAACCAAGGGCTGATTTCAGTTACTTCTTGTAGATTTCTCCTTAAATATTTTATTTACTGTGGCATTATTGAACATCTTAATGGTGTATAATACTGCCCAGTCATCTTTGTCCTGCTAGCAAACTTTTCATGCAAATGGTGAGCCAGTGTTATCCAGTGGCTCTTGTAGCATTTTGTAGCGTGAATAATTCTTTTCAACGTGGAATGAGAAATTTTGTAATTTTCATTAGAATAACAGTCAGTATCTTGCTTTTCATCAGAGACTCGTCTCATATATAGTTTCAAGCTGCTGAAGGTTACTATTACCAGTAGGATGGCAGTCTGTATGTTTTCCTCATCAATTTATGTTCCTTAAGTACTCAATTCATGCCAGATTCCCGCATTACTTCGTGTTTGATATCTGTGCTGTCTCGCTCAGGATTTCATCATTTCTTTTTAAAGCTTGTCTTGTACATGGACTGGAATTTGTGTACTCCCTACATAATTGATATGGTTATACTACCGAGTTCTTATCCTCTATTCTCACTGGTGTCTTTTGTTTCACATTTTCTCTCCTGCACGATCCTCTAGTATTGTCGTAGATATTCATGAATGTACATAGAGTATTTAAAAGTGTGAATGTCATAAGGGTAAATACAGTGAAAAATAATTTGCAGAGAGCTCTATCTTAAAGGTACTTACGCATGCGGAAAATCAAGATACTCTTCACTACCCTATTCGTAACGGTTCTGCGCACTTGCTATAGCACATCTTCTGTGATTAGGATGGTCTCAGTGGTAGGCCAGGGTCTCGTGTGTTTTAACTCTTACCTGCTAAGGAATGAATTGAAGGAAGGATAAATCTCCACATCAAGCCTCGGCCCATGCCATTAACCTCAACTTGCAAGGCAAGGTACGGTGTGCTACTAACCTTAGACAGTAAGCAAAACTAAGCTTAGCTCCACGGATTAACCGCGCCATTCTTTCCTTTCAAACGTGCTATACGGCTTCCTTCCCATCCCCAACCGTCTTGCTGATTCTGTTTGGGCAACCCAACCCACGCTCTTCTCTTCATTAGTAGCAAACCTCCTCCCTTCTCTCTCCCCTTCACATCATTCCCACCACCTCCTCCTCCTCCTCCTATGCTAGTATGCTGTTCTTGTTCTTCCCTTCCATTCACATGCAAAGGGCCATAACTTGATAACATCGACCTGCCCCAACCCGATACCTCCCTTGGAGTCAAATATATTATCAAATAATAGTATCTGTCAAGAGCTCTAACAAACCAACAACTTCCACCCCGTCATCACCTACTCCAATACTTGTATTAAAGTTGACAATATGATGGAGTTAGGGTGCAGGTTATTAAGAAGGTTGACAACACATATTAACGTTATCATATCCAAAATCTTCGCGGAGGATATCAACAACCGTCCCCAACCCTCTCAGATTTCAGATCAAACAAAGCCGCCGTCACCACCACCACCACCACCACCACCATCACCACCACCATCACCACCACCACCAATGTCTTCTCATCACCACAGACGCCGATTCCTCTTCCCCACCACCCAGTCCCCGGTCCTCCCCAATCCCTCTCCCTACTTCTCCTCCAACCTCCTCTCCTCTCCTCTCCCCACCAACTCCTTCTTCCAAAACTTCGTCCTCAAAAATGGCGACCAGCCCGAGTACATCCATCCCTACCTCATCAAATCCACCTCCTCCTCCCTCTCCCTCTCCTACCCATCTCGCTACGCCACCCCTTCTTTTATCTACCAGACCTTCACCGCGGATCTCACCATCTCTTCCCCTTCGAATTCATCTCCCAACCATCTCATCTCCTCCTTCCATGATCTCAGTGTCACACTCGACCTCCCGCCGGCTCTCCGCTTCTTCCTCGTCCGCGGCAGCCCCTTCGTCACCTTCGCCACTCTCGCCGGCCCTGTCGACATCTCCATCGCCTCCGTCCACGCCTTCTTGTCCGTCACATCTAATTCAACTTTTACCAAGTACGTCTTCCAGCTGAATAGCAACCAAACCTTCCTCTTGTACTCCTCTTCGCCGCTGCAATTGACGCAATCCAATGTCTCGCTGTTGACGGCCCCCGGCTTCGACGGCGTTATCCGCATCGCTGTACTTCCGCAGCCGAGCTTTGAGCCGGTTCTTGATCGGTTCAGCTCGTGCTACCCGGTCTCCGGAGATGCCTCCCTCGCCCGGCCGTTCTGTGTGGAGTACAATTGGGTGAAGAAGGGGTGGGGAGATCTGTTGATGCTTGCGCACCCGTTGCACCTTCGCTTACTTGATGAGAATTGTGCGACGATATTGAATGATTTCAAGTTTAGAAGCATTGACGGCGATCTCGTTGGAGTAGTGGGTGATTCTTGGGTGTTGAAGGCCGATCCGGTGCCGCTCACATGGCATTCGACGAAAGGCTTGAGTGAGGATAGTCAAGAGGAGATAATAGCGGCTCTTCGCAAGGATGTGGATGCTCTTAGCTCTACACCCATAAGTACAACTTCGTCGTACTTCTTCGGAAAGGCGATTGCCAGAGCTGCTAGATTCGCCTTGATTGCAGAGGAGGTTGGTTTTCCGGATGTAATCCCATCTGTGCAGCAGTTCTTGAAAAATTCAATTACACCGTGGCTGGATGGGAATTTTAATGGGAATGGCTTCCTGTATGATCCCAAATGGGGTGGGATTGTCACTAAGCAGGGGTCGGTGGACTCCGGTGCTGACTTTGGGTTTGGGATCTTCAATGATCACCATTACCACTTGGGTTACTTCCTTTATGCAATGGCAGTGCTGTCTAAGATTGATCCTGCATGGGGGAGGAGGTTTATGCCCCAGGCTTATTCCATGGTTGCGGATTTCATGACAGAGTCTCGCAAGCCGGAATCTACTTACACTAGGTTGAGATGCTTTGATCTTTGGAAGCTGCATTCTTGGGCAGGTGGGTTGACCGAGTTTGCAGATGGACGGAATCAGGAGAGTACTAGTGAGGCTGTGAATGCTTACTATTCAGCTGCTCTTTTGGGATTGAGCTATGGAGATGCCCATCTCATGTCTGTTGGGTCAACGCTTACAGCCTTTGAGATCCAGGCATCGCAGATGTGGTGGCATGTGAGAGAGGGAGAAGGATTGTATGAAGATGATTTCAGTAGAGAGAATAGATTGATGGGAGTCTTGTGGGCTAATAAGAGGGATAGTGGGCTCTGGTTTGCTCCTGCTGAATGGAAGGAGTGCAGGCTGGGGATTCAAGTGCTACCTTTGTTGCCGATAACTGAGGTTCTGTTCCAGGATGTTGGATTTGTGAAGGAGTTAGTGAAGTGGACATTGCCTGCGCTGTCGAGGGAAGGCGTTGGAGAAGGTTGGAAGGGCTTTGTGTATGCCATGGAGGGGATGTATGACAAGGAGACTGCATTGGTGAAAACTCGGGCTTTGAATGGTTTCGATGATGGTAATTCGCTTTCGAATATGCTATGGTGGCTTTACAGCAGGGGTGATTATAAGGAGGGGGCTATTGGATGGCTGAGAAGCTGCTGGTATCGTCAATATTGCCATTGAAGAAGCAGATCATGTTGCTTCTAATAATAATGATATCTCTCTTTGGTGTCTTTGGGATTCACTTGTTACTGGAATACTAAGACGGCTATAGAGAGGTATGATTATATGATCAGATGTGTTAAAAAAATAAATAAATATACACATAGTTATTTCCAGACACTGAAGTGAGAATAATATTACTTTCCTGAGTATTTTTGTGTGTGTGTGCGCGCGAGCTTTTGTGCTCAAAGTTATACAATACTGGTTGATTTGTTCTCTTATGATAATAGTGATAAAATGTAATAGTTTTAAATATTGATGCGAGTTTATCTTGTGGTTGTTGTTTAGAAGCTTTACTTGTTCTTATTCAAGTTGTTTATTACTTTCTTGTCATTGTGTATCTGTGGTTGATTCAACTTTGCTATGAACTATGAACTATCATTACTGCATTTGCAAATGATACAACGTCTGTGGTTGATTCTACTTGTAGGAAGTTGCACTCCTTTAGGATTAAGTGTGGAAATGCATAGTCTAATAACATGATTCAACTTGATTTTATTCATTGGTCAGCCTTGTAAATGGGAGTTACTTCCCAAGTTGGTGTCTCCTAAATTACATAATGGTTGTGGATGGAATTTTTCTGTAATATTTTGGTTCATGACTTGAAATGCAACACCACTTGGTAGTTGGGACTATACAAAAGGCTTGGAATGAAAGGTTGCCATAAGTGGCAATGTACAAGCTCTTGATGCTGCAGCATCACTTGTTAGTCCTCAGTAATAGTGTATAAGGTTATTGGCAGGAGGGTCTGCTCAATATTGTCATTGGTTTACAAGTGCATCTGAAACCATCTTTAAAATTATGTAATTTTAAAATACATTTGTTTTAATCGAATGTCAAAATACTGTATTTATCCATATAGGCCTTTTTCACGGATAATTTGTATGAAAATGTCTTTTAGTTATGGTATTTATAATTTTGGGCTCCTTAATTTTTGAATTATAATTTCGAGATTCTTTTATTCACTTAGTCCGAACAAAAATAAATTAAAAAAATTACTGTATCCTAAAATTACATGCAAAAACTATGCAAAAAAAATATACTTTTAATTTTATTAAAATATAAAAAAATTGAATGAATTACTTATGTAAATTATACATAAGGAGTATGCAAAATGTATACTTTTATTTTGTGGAGGTATGCATTTAAATATACACTTTTAATAAGAACTAAATGAGTTAAAAAAGTCCAAATTTACTATTCAAAATTAAGGAGCCTAAAACGGTTAATATTATATTGGGTTCATTTCATGGCAATGGGCCCACTCAAACAGGCCGGGTCGGGTCGGGTCGGGTCCGGGCGGGTTGGTTGAGCACCCTTTGCATCCTTTCGGTTCGAATGCAGAGCCACAGAAAAGATATTTGATCCGATAATCCGTTCATCCGTTCGATCAACCGACCTAGACAATAGAAAACTTCGCTAATCGCTTCCAATACGGCAATACCCATCGATATCCGACCTCTCTTTAAACCCGCCGAAACCCCCTTCTCTCCGCTCTCTCCTCTCCACCCCGCTCCTCTAATCATGGGGGGAGCCGTCGATAGGAGTAATCCCTCCAAGAAACCAAGAAAACCCCATCACCGAACGAAGAAATCCCTCGAAGTAGAGGACCTCGAAGCCGAGGCCGCCATGGGCGTGAGCTCGAAGTCCGACCTCAAGCGCCGCCAGATGGAGATCAAGAAGGCCAGGTCGGGCGGGTTCGAATCCCTGGGTCTCTGCTCCGAGGTGTTCGGCGGGGTGAAGCGTAAGGGATACCGTGTTCCCACCCCGATCCAGCGCAAGACCATGCCGCTGATACTGGCCGGTGCCGACGTCGTCGCCATGGCCCGGACAGGATCTGGGAAGACCGCCGCTTTCCTCATCCCCATGCTACAGAAGCTTCGTCAGCACGTGCCGCAGGCCGGGGTTCGTGCGTTGATTCTTTCGCCCACTCGCGATCTTGCCATCCAAACACTAAAGTTTACAAAGGAGCTCGGAAAATTCACCGGTACGACTTCGAACTTTTAGATATGTTATCTTTTCTTATTGTTCTCCAAATATCCTAAACTTTTATGAGAATTGCAATTTCAAGTATAATCTTTGTCGAGTTTTTGTAGGATTGTCTATTATAGTGGGGTTACAAAAGCATTTCTGTAGGATTGTTTGGACACTGTGGTAGTTTTTAACTAACCAGGTGCTCAAGCAGGTGAGATGAATCTAAGTAGCTATTTAAGGTATTGCCATATCATTCACATAATCAAGAATTTAGTAATTAATAAGATTTTGAAACTACATTTTGTTCTTCTTTCCCATTTACCTATCTTTGGAGGAGAATATAACATCTCTAACTTGGTTTACTCTGAATTCTTCGGTGTTGATATGTAGATGAAAAATAACTCAAATTTTATGAGCATTAGGAGGACTCCGTTTACATTGATCAAGTTCCTACCAAATTTGAGTTGACGTGAACTGGGGAAATCCAGTTATAAAAGTTTAAACAGAATGGAACAAGGTAGGTAACCAGCTAGATCAAGGAACAAAAAGCAATAAACTATTGTTTGTGAATATCTATCTGGCCCATGATATTTTCTTCTTTTCTAGTAACTGAGAAAGGTCCATGTAGGCCAAGAAGGATATGGAATATCCTCCCTTCTTATTATATGCTTTGGATAGTTTAAATACTTCTGCTTTGTGGTGTATCCAGTGGATTTGATTGAGATGGGCTAGGTGATGCATCGCTAATGCCACCCTAGGCACTGGATTTGACAAGGAATAACTAATCTTTTGTTAGATCACGAAATTGGCAATTATTAAGGAAATGCAGCTGCTCCCCTAATATACAACTATAAGCAGGAAAGAAATCAATTCTTTCAGGTAAACAAAGTTTGTGCTATTACCATTATTAATAGTTTTGTCAGCTTCCAATTAAGGGTTTAAAGAGAAGGAAGCCAGGGGAATTATACATGTTAGCAACCTGTTATATTATCATGACTCATGAGATAAACATATCAATTGCCAATCAAGTTATAATGACATACTTCACTTTTCAAGTGGCAAATTTGTGGGTTCTTTTTTTTCAAAACAAAATTTCTTGCAGACTTGGAGTATCTAACTTTTTCCGTTTATACATGGGAAACAATGTAGACCTTCGAACTAGTCTGTTAGTTGGTGGAGATAGTATGGAAAATCAATTTGAGGAGTTGATGCAGAGTCCTGATATTATAATTGCTACACCTGGTCGACTCATGCATCATTTGTCAGAAGTTGAGGACATGTCTCTGAGAACTGTAGAATACGTAGTGTTTGATGAAGCTGACAGCTTGTTTGGTATGGGATTTGCTGAACAGTTGCAGAAGATCTTGTTACAGCTGAGTGAAACGCGCCAAACATTATTATTCAGTGCTACTTTACCAAGTGCCCTTGCTGAGTTTGCCAAGGCTGGTCTGCGCGACCCGCAGCTTGTGAGGCTTGACTTAGAAACTAAGATTAGCCCAGATCTTAAGCTGAACTTCTTCACATTACGCCATGAGGAGAAGCTTGCTGCTTTGTTATATTTAGTAAGGGAGCAGATAGGTTCTGACCAGCAGACATTGATCTTTGTTTCTACCAAGTATCATGTGGAGTTCTTAAATATTCTTTTCAGAGAGGAGGGTATTGAGCCTTCCATTTCGTATGGTGATATGGACCAAGATGCCCGAAAAATTCATCTTTCAAGGTTCAGAGCAAGAAAGAGTATGCTACTTATTGTGACAGACATTGCTGCAAGGGGGTTAGATATTCCCTTGCTTGATAATGTGGTAAATTGGGACTTTCCTCCAAAACCTAAATTATTTGTTCATAGGGTGGGTCGAGTAGCTCGTGCAGGTAGAACAGGTACTGCCTACTCCTTTGTCACATCGGAGGATATGCCATATTTATTAGACCTTCACCTTTTTCTGTCGAAGCCCCTTAAACCTGCTCCAACGGAGGAGGATGTTCTCAAAAATATGGAGGGAGTAAAATTGAAAGTTGATCAAGCTCTTGCCAATGGGGAAACAATATATGGACGTTTTCCTCAGCCAATGCTGGATCTTGTTGCTGATAGAGTTCAGGAAATTATTAATGGATGTACAGAGTTGATTTTGTTGCAAAAGTCATGCGGTAATGCTTTTCGGTTATATTCAAAAACTAAGCCTGTACCTTCAAGGGAGTCTATCAGAAGGACAAGAGATTTGCCTCGTGAAGGGCTGCACCCAATTTTCACAAGCTTGCTTGCCTCGACTGAACTCTCAGCACTTGCATTTTCTGAACGTTTGAAGTCATTCCGGTTAGTTTCTTTATTTGTTCTTGCTGTTCTTGATTTGTTATAATGCTGCTTTGCTTGATGTCCTTATAGCTTCTACTTGGAAGTCCTTTTTTTGTGTTAGATACAAAGGATAAACTTATTAAGTTAGTATCATTTTTTTTATACTGGCTAAGGATTTATTTAAGTTGGTTAAATTTTTACCAGGCCAAAGCAGACCATTTTGGAAGCTGAAGGGGAAGCTGCAAAAGCAAAAAGTTCACAAGTAATTTCACTTTCTTTGATTACTGTTCCTCTGGAGGTCTATTTTTGCTTGGTTTAGGGTTGTTGTTTTTGTTTTCATTCAGTTGCTAGTTGAAAACTACAAATTAATCGTTGTCAACAAGAGCCATGCTTCCACAGTTTCAGATTCTTCCCATGAACTCCATCTCTTTCTTTGAAATAAATGCTGGAAACAACTTATTCCCATGCTTGACACGAAGGCATGATAGTCTTATGTTAAGTTTATAAGTTATCTTATACTTGTATGAGATGCATACTTAGTAATCTCTGATCATCTTCACAACCACTGTGGAACCTGTGATGTTTGTACTTGTAAACTAACACCAAATATCACTTGGGTGGGAACATTTATTTCTGCAACCTCTTTTGGAGATGTGCTAACAGTTATTTTCTGCACATACATTTTAGGGCTCCAACCTATGGCTTGATGTGATGAGGAAGAAGAGAGCTGTCCATGAGGAGGTGATTAGATTGGCCCATCAAAAGCAATCTTCTTATCAGTCACCAAAGGTAGTTCTTGAACTAGTTGAATGACACCTTTGTACACATTTCCAACTCCACAAGCTGCAGAATAATTCATTAGTCTTAGCTTGTATGCACATATGACCTCCCGACCGTACCACAGGCACTATGCAATATTTCTTCCCCTTCAGGAGTTTATATTATTCATATACGAAAGTATAAGTGTAGAGTTAGTATAAAGGTATTGCATAGTTAAGGATCTTGTAGACATACTGTATAAATGAGAAAAAAAGACGGTGAATATATGCACTTTTAATTTCTACAGTCATTCATTACTCCTCACATCATTGTAACAAGTTAAAATTTACTATTCATGATCATTGAAATGTTAAATATCATGAGATATTTATTGCTGACTTCTGAATGAATATTTTGACGTATGGACGGAGGAAAGAGAAGGCTTCTCTATGTAACATGAACTTAGTAACCGTGACTTCGGAAAATTACTGATGATTTGCATTACTTTTCATTATACAGGAAGTGGAACAAGAGAGTGCTTCATATTGGGAGAAAAAAGGTTTTCATCTTCTCTGATTTTGTCATTTCGACTCTTATATATGCTGTTATATATAATTACATGTTGGGACTTCAAAATAGTGTTTATTGTAGTAATTTGGAAGGTGCTTTATAGCTGGTATAACACAACACCTAGAAAAAAGAGTACCTTGTCAGGTAGCTTGACAGTGGGTGTATTACTTTTATCAAGGGAGAAAAAGATCATGAATCCTTACTTGATGTAGCTCACGACAATTAATTGAGGCATGTTTTCATATGATTTCCTTTTATCTATCTTATAATAATGGTTTGATAAGAGAAAATACTGTCCCTCTAGCATTTTTTTTCTTGAATTCATTCCATTATAATGGTTACCAATGACTATTTAACTCGTACCTTGTTCTGAGGAATACTGGTTGCAATGTAAAAGAAGATCATGGCTAGTTTTTTCAAGTATAGATCACAAAAAAGACAAGTTGATTTGTCTCTATTTTCATTTATATGGTGTACAGTGATTTTTAATTTGCATACTTGTGAAACAAGGAACTACAAAAAGTTTCTTCTGTCATTAAGTTGATGAGGTTATCTAATATTGCTGAATTTGAAGTGTTAGTTGGATCCAACCGCATGATGTCCTTAATTTGTAATCTACTGGAGTGTGCCATGTTTATAGTTTATCCAAGTGTGTCAAATAACCTCCAATCTTGATTTTCTGAGGGAAAAGAGAAATAATTGTGTAGGCAAGTTAAAATGTTCTTATTTGTTTCAGTACGTTTTTCTTCTAAGACGAATCAAGAAAAAGTGAGACTGAATAGGAGGAACTGGGAAAAAATATAGAGAAGCACTCTAAATTTTTTCATAGTTATGGAAAAGCACCTATCTTACCACATGCTAGAAACATGGAATTGTGTCTGACAGTCTGTATTTTGCCTAGAACTCTAAGAAGCACATAATCTGTTGACTGGGAGCAAGAAAGGAAAATAAATTTATAGAAAATGAAAGGAAAATAAAAAATCACCCATCCATCTCTAGTTTCTCCCTCTCTCCTACAACACTCTCTGCTACTGTAGCAGTGAAGGCACTGCAGCTAAGGAGACGGGGGGAGAAAGGAGGGAGATGAGAGGGAGGGAAGAGAGAGAGAGAGATGGAGAAGAGGGAGAATTATACTCTCTTCATTATAGTTGCTGAATTATACTGATTATGTTCTTTTATGGGTTTCAATTTGTTTGGAGATGAATATTCTTTTCTTTTTCCTATTTCATTAACATTTATGTCTACTGCAGAAACTTGCAGTGTGAAGAGAAAGGCAACGAACTTTAAGGATGAGGAGTACTACATAAATTCTGTTCCCACCAATCAAGTATATCTTTGATCTAGTAACTTTTCTTGCAAACCATTTTTAGCTGACTGACATTTATCAAGTTATGCATGTCTTTGTTTGCGAACTATGTCAAATTCTGTTGATGTTAAGTCTTGGCTCCTTTTAGAATATAGATAGTTTGTCTTTGCAATTTGGTTGATCAGTCTTCCTTTCTGGTGATATTCTAGCATCTGGAAGCTGGGTTATCAGTAAAGGGAAATGAAGGCTTTGAATCAAACAGGTATAAAATTCTTCTATAAGAATTGCTTTTTTCCTTATATAAAAGCACATATCAGTAGACAGTTCTACATAAGCAGCTTTATGAGGAGTCACTCAGGTCTTGTTTGGTTTGAGATTAAGTCCCAAACTCAATTAGTTAGTCTTATTTTTTTATCTTGATTTTTTAAAGAATAAGCTTGATTAGATATGAAAAAGATAAAAAAAAAATTTAGTTACTAAACCAATTTAGAGGTTCTCGAGCTAGTTCAAGAAAGGTCCCTAAAGTCAAAGTAAATGAGGCCTTGGTGACCAAGTTTTGATAAAATATAAAAGGTTCTCTCATCAAATTTGAATTGAATGACATATTTGAAATGTGAACCATTCTTTCCTACATGCCTTTTCCACTCTTGGATGATGCAAAGGGGAGTTGACTTCTGTTCCAATAAAAATTAATCCATCCAATGATATTTAACATTAAAAAAACTGGTAAATAAAATATGCACCAAGCAGAAATATCACAAATATGGCTGTCTAACAAAACCCTTTTTGTCTAGCAAATAAAATATTAAAATACAGTACGAGATCTTAAGTAGAAGATCCACTATTAAGTGCATGACTAGATGGTTACAGGTCGCTAAAAATAAATCCAAGTGCAGATGTAATCTCTACGACTGTTCAGTCCCACTGTTCATTATGGTGGTCAGTTTGGTAACTTCACATTTTCCTTATTTTCTATACTAACAATTGAAGGCATAAATTCCAAACTTGACTTATAATCTTGATGCATATTTTAATCGTTTATTCTAAGCATGCCTCCTTTGCCAAAGACATTGAATTTTAAATAGTCGAAGATATTGCTACCAATTCTTCCACTAAAAGTTAGAGAATTGATGAAAAGCGAAGTGTACTCTGTGTTATTTCAAGCTGGCGATTGTGGGATAACTGCATGTTTGGAGTCCAGATCTGTTGTATATTTTGGTATAACAGGTTGAATCCCTCTATTGTGCATGAGGACTAAATTGCATTATGAGAAGTTTGTGATCTCCATTGTAACAAGAGCATGCAAAGAGGAATTTCTAGACTTGTATCTGCTTGTCTGAATGAATTTTTCTTCTTCTCACTTTGCACCGCATCATGATCCTGTGATATTTTATTAGAGCCTCTCCATCTTCTCACACTTACTATGTCTTGCTCTCAGTAGTTCCTCGGTAGTCCTAGCAAGTAATATTCAATTTATTTTTCATGCTGAATGCTTGAGAAGCAGTAATCTAGCTCTGTGCTTGACAATTTTCTGAAATCTTGATCTCAGATTATTTCCAATTGGAAGTTGTACCTTATAAGCTGTATTGCACTGTGGAAGTTCATTGTCTATAGCCACACTCTTTAGGACTCATCCTACATTCCCATCTCTTTGCTTAGTTTTCTTGGCAAGTTCCCAATCCATTTTCACTTTGTAAATTATGTTTTCTCAATCAAATTACCCTCATTTAGGTTAGATACACTCTCTCACCCATATATTTATTTTATAATTATATGTATTTGCACAAATTTATATCAGATGCCATGATTAGATGCATTGAAGGCTTATTCTGTCTTAGTATAAAGTTTACATGAAATCGATTGTCTAGATTTGTTCCCTCAAACAATCTGAGCTTACTTGATGTAATTATCATATCCTCTTTGTAATAAAATGATAATCACATTTGCAGATTGGAGGCTGCTGTTCTTGATTTGGTTGCAGACGATAGTTCTGGTCTTCATAAGCAAAAAACTCAATACCATTGGGACAAGGTACTCATATAAAAACAAATGTTGTTCTTTACTTTATTTTCGATATTCATAGATGCAAAGGAGCTAAATATTTCTTTTTCAGAAAAGCAAGAAGTACATTAAGTTGAATAATGGGGAGCGTGTTACAGCTGCAGGCAAGGTATATCCTCTGTACAATTCCTTTAAGCATAGTCTCAATTTACGTCTATTCTACTAGTCAGGTGCTGGTTATTATTATTATTATTATTATTATTATTATTATTATTACTGCTGCTGCTGCTACTAATTATGGGTATTCAAAGAATGGAAGTGATTTAACTGATTTTTTGATGGTGTCAGACTCAGGATTATCTGAAAAAAAAAAAGCAACAAAAGTTCCAATAAATGTTTAAGTGATTATCAATATTTTCTTGTCACAAGCATCTTTAACATGAAAATGCTGAGATTGAACAGTTATAATATGATAACACCATAATTATTTCATGAACTCACAAGTCAGAACTACCTCCCAAAAAAATAAGTATCATTTTACTATGTAATAAATTTTATGTCAACGGACTTCATGCGGATGATTATGACATCCATTTTAAGTTTTAACAGTTAGATATTAGAAATGAGTGGAGTGTTGTGCATAAAAGGCCCATGTGTGGGCTTTTAATTAACTTACAATGTAAGATAGGTTTGTTGGCAGTTGGTGCAACGACTTGTTGTGCAGACAATCTGTATTACTGTCAATCAAACTACTGAGACCAGGCAGAGTATTTAGCTTAATTTTGATTCTGATAGAAGTGACACCCTGTTTGGATGAAGAAAATCTGATTGAACTCGTAAGGGAAGATGAGAAAGTAGAGATGCTTATGAGTTTACACATATATTTCATTAAGTTTAAAAGAAGGAAAAGAAGGTAATTGTGCATCTTTCTAATTCATTTTGTATAATTTCTTTTTGGTAGCATCTCTTTCTTTCTCTTGCACGCACTTGTTGACATGTGTTTGCATGCTCGTAACAGAGAAACCTTAACCGCTTATATATGTTGATTTTTAATAATTCTTTTTGATCTAACCTTTACTTCTAATACATATTTCCAAATTGCATGTCATTGTCTACCTAGAGGTAAATATTCATCTTGTTTGTGCATTATTCCATAGATTAAGACGGAGAGTGGTGCAAAGGCGAAGGCTATGAAAACAGGGATTTACAAGAAATGGAAGGAAAGGTCTCATCGTAAGATCTCTCTTAATGGAAACACTGCAGATACTGCAGACGAGGGTGTTGGTTTGGCAGGTGATGTTTACTCTATCTTGTCTGACACCTTCATCTTGCTTTATGTAAAATTTGACTTGCTACCATATGTATAGCAATGCTTGAAGGCTATTGTGTTACTAAATTTGTATCGAATGGTACCATCTTATATAGTTAGTTCGTATCTATTTGATGACGGACCGCCTTTATTCTTATGCTTAATAGGTAAAATATAGTTTTAAATGTTTCAAATTTGTTCTTGATCATGACCTTCATGATATCTATTTTGTTAGTGAAAAATAGAATTTGGATAGTGATATGGAAGAAATGAGAAGGAAAAGTATTTTTTTTTCTTTAACTAGTTAAGCAAACTAAGTTATAAGGCATGATATAAATCCTAAAATTCCTTTTAAGACCAAAGTGAGTTATGCATGCAAGAACTGCTTAAGATTATGATTTTGTTTCAAAATGTAGAGTACCTATTGGAGGGGTTCATTTTGACCCTTGTGTCAATTCTGCTATTCATGCATGATAGTGCATAGAATTTATATATCAAACCATATATGCATATTGAATTTAATATATGATATATCAAAAGTAATACTGATTAAATTTCATATATGATTATTTAAAATAAATCATATATGCATGATAGTGTATATATCAAAAGTAATACTGATTGAATTTCATATGATAAAGATATAATAAATATATTAAACATATGCATATGTTTATTATCTGAAATTTGATCGTTATTACTTTAGATTTGTTGGAAAGTTTATTCAATTATCTAGAACTTTATCTCTCATAAATATCTTCAAATTTGACTATAAACTAGTCAAATATGATAGAAAAAATAAATTTCAGTTTGAATATAACTGTAACAAAGTAAAGTGACATAAATAAAACTATAGACGGTGAAGTAAGTTTAGACTTAATCATATGAAGACAAAATGTAATTTTCCCTTATTAATATTATGGTTATGTTGCTCACCGATTTATCCTTTCATGAGGTCTTAATTGCTTTCAGTTCATTTTTATTCTTGATAGTTTCAGCGTGTATTGTGTTCTTGGTAGTTGAGTAGTTGAACAATGGAATGTTGCCTGGTTTTATAGGTGGTCATCAAAGAGGAAATAAGCGTTTTGCTAAGGGGGGCAGGAATCGCCGGTCAATACCAAATGCCAATGTACCATCTGAGCTTAAAGATCCTGAACAACTGCGGAAGAGCAGGCAGAAAAATGCAGCAAGAATTGCACATCTGAAGAGCAAACCTTCAAAGGGGAAAAATAATCAGAAAAAATGGAAACAAAAGAGAAAGAGCTGATGATTTGCAATACCTCTCAAGGAGGTTACATCAAGTCAAGCATTTTTTTGCATGGGAAAGAATTTGATAAAATGAAAGGGAAGAGACAGATCTGATGAATTTTGAAACTCACCAGACGATAATATCGCTATAGCAGAAGGCTTATGAATCATGGAGATCTAGGAGCTTATATTTGATTTAGTCAATATGGCAAACCTTGCTTGCTGCAGATTTTGGTTGTAATATGCAGTTTTTCTTTTATCTTGTCCAGTTATTCACAAATGTATTTTAATTACTCTTAGATGTCTGATTTTTCTCATGAAAATTTCTTATCCTATAAAGTTAACGTGAATAAACAATTTCAATTAATGATGCAAATGCCAAAGAAAGCTAGCGTTGCTGGTGGATGGAGATGATAAAATCAAGAAATTGAAGTTGGGATACCAGGAGGCATTTCGTGGAGTGCAGAGTTCATCCGAATTATTAGTCAGCATTTGTGTGAGGAGAATTCTGAAATGTACAAGGGAAATGATATTTTTACTTTTTGTTGTTCTCTTATTTCTAATATAGTGGTCGCGCTTCATTCCAACTTGGAGTCCTAGTCTAGCGAGATAACTAGCGACCTGTACCAAGATGCGTGGTTTTTATCTTAGGTCTTTTTAATTAATTCGATATCTGTCGGACTGTATTGCTGATTTTTACGACTGTTATTTCCTGTAGATAGGAACTATTATTGTATTCTTTTCCCAACAGCATCATCAGATTTTTATGACTGTTATTTCCTGCAGATTGGCCTTGTCAGGATTGCTGATTAGAAGTTCTACACTTACTCAATGAGCATATTACTGTGCTTTATCCGGTTATGAGTTAATTCAGGTACTTCCTTTCTGCAGAACTTACCTACTGAAAATAAATTGAGAAAGTTAATTATGTGTATTTTCTAGTGTTAAGAAAAAATATACTAGTAATGGATATATGTGTATCTATATATGTACGTATGTATTGGACTACAAACTTAATATTAATTCAGAGGTAGAGACAGTAAAGCCTGTCTCTAATAATTTTGCCCAGCAGTTGAGCTTGGTTTTCAATACTTCAATGACAAATCAATTCACTTTGGATTTGAGTCTTGCTTTTGGCACCTTATGATTTACTAGTGGGCAAAATAAAATGTGAAATGTTTGGTGAGACATGCACAATTTGGCTTTCTCGTCACAAGCCCTTCTTAGTTGACAGTATAAGTTCTGATCAGGCTGACTGATGATGGCTTTCTCTCTTCTTCTTTTCCTAATTTGATTCGTCGAATCTAGCGAAGTAATACAAGAGGAACACTTCAACCACCAATGGTGGAATAATCACTTTTACACTAAACACTTCCCCAGCCTTCTTTGCTACTTTCACTTTGCACACCTCTCCTTTTGACCACCCCACCCAAACAAACATGTGCCATTTTATCAGCCAAAAGGCCCAAAACTATCAAGTGAGGAGATCGATCATCACTAGCTACATAAATATCTTCAGCACATCTTTATGTATTTGTATAGACTAACAAGAGGTCATATGAGCAACTATGATTGCTTTATTGGTGTTATATCTGTTACTTTCTTCATTTATTAGGGCTGGCAAATGTGTTGAAGCTATATTGACTTACCTTTAAGGCCGGGGCAAGCTTGACCACTAATTTGTTTGTTTGGGCTAGTTATGTCTTTTAATTTGGCTCCTTTATGAGCTTGTAAACTGAAATTGTGCTTAAGCTTTATATCTTCTAGGTAATCTTTAGTAAGTGCCAAGCCTGAGCTATTTTTTTTTTTTTAACCTTTTAGTTTGCGGAGAACAACGATATAGCTGTGATAGTAATATTTAATAATGCAAGCTTTTCAGAGAACATTCTTTTTCATTGTTTATTCAAGGAAACCAGTTCTGTAAGATTATATATCTATTTTTTCCTTCTTTTTCTTAGAACATTATGTCCAAATCTTGATATAGATGGACAAAACTGCAACAGGTGGGGGTAGTGAATAGTGACCCTTGATCTTTGTAAAGCATTAAGTAGTAGTGCCTTTGTAGAGGTATTCTAGCAGTGGAAAGAAAGAGGGAGGAGCACTATCTGATGCTATTCACCTTTTTTTCTTTATGTCCCACTGTATCTAAAAAGCATCCTGCTTGTTATGTGCTTGCTGTGGCTCATCCCATCACCGGTATCATCCTTTTCAAGTTCAGAAGAGTCCCTGACAACCCACTTCCTTTTATTCTCAAAAGCTAAAGACTTCAATCCTTTCCACCCAAAAGATGCCACTGCAACACTGTGGCTTCGAAGCTAAGAAACAAAAGAGAGAGAGAAGATAAAAGCTTTCATTCTTGATGAACTCATTGCTATACTTAGTCTAGGCTATAGTGAATAGAATTTTAATGTGTAAGATTAGAAAGAAAAAACAAAATGGCATTTGTGCTTATACATGTGGTTGTGCTTTCTAGAGTGATGCTAACCAATCTCTAATTGGTCCAATATGATATTAGCCAGACTGGAGGGGGAAAAAAGGACCACTTGGTTTTAAAGGATGCTTGACTAATAGGAGGTCTCATGGGTGGGTCTGGAATATGGCCTTATCAATGACAAAGCGCCTTGATATTAAAAAAACATCTAACTGAAATATTGAATGTATAAAAAGAAAATTTCTACCATATATGAGGCTTTAGGTAAGAAGAAATGAATTTTTCTTTGTTTTTTTTTTTTTTTGGAAAAAAAATAGGCTTGTAGTGGTACGATGTATGCAGTCTTACCCACTATCGAGTAAATTATATTTTAAATGTATTATAATAGCAAGGTACATGGTGGCAAGTTTTATTATTTAATAGATGGAGTATTTAGAAACATAATAGAGGCTGGTTGTATGTAAATATGTTAACCTAGGGAAAACCATTATATGTCACAAAAAGAAGATACAGTGTCCTGATACATTTGAAATTTTGGCTTATAGGAATCAAATTTACTGCTTGAAAAATTCTAAGTCTTGTGTATATGTTGGACCTTGTAATTTATTTTGGTGGTTACATGGCATAGAAAACTATATCAAATAACTCCCTCATTAAAGAAAAAGGTTTTATACTTTTATGTATATGCAACTTGGTATATTTAATTCATGGTTGTTATCTTGTCATTCTATACGAAGGAGTTAAAAGTCTTTGATGCTATTAATTGTGCAGGCTCAAGCCAGAGGAATCTGTCAACAGAGGCAGCTGTGGGGGAAAAAAAGAGAGAACATTGCAAGGTGGGGTTCTGAAGTCAATTTTTATTTTTTTTTCTTTTCTAAATGATAACATGTGGTGCATAATAAATGACTCCACTTACTTGGTTCTCTTTGTTGAGCGGTTTCACATATTACTTGTACAGATGAAAATTCACTTTAGCAGTGAAGAATAGAGTGATGTGGTGATGCTGAATGAGGCAAAGGTATTTGAAATAGTCCTAGTTATACAAGCAATATATTTTTTTAAACAGTGATATTTTGAATCATTTTTTTTTTTGGTGAAAAATGATGAGCAGTAATATATAATATATATTTATGGGATATTGATATTAACATAGGCAGTATTGTTACCCATTATTCTTTTTCCATGGATATTTATCAAATCTAACAAACATTTACAATTTCACTTGATTAACTGCAAAAAGATAATATAAATATTTTTATTTTTATTTACATGCATCCTTTAAAGTTACTAGGAAATTAACTTCTATTATTTGAACAAGATCATTATTATTAATGTCTTTGTTTTTTTCTTTGGTACTATCCCTTAACTCTTATCGCCATCATAAAGATTTCGCTGACAATGTTAGATTTAGTAAGACCTTGGGATTTTGGGTTAAGAAGTCCAACCGTCCATTAAAAGGGAAAAAAGAAAAGAGAAAATAGGAGTCAAATGGAGATGGTGGTTGCCCATTTTGTGGAGTATTAGTTGGAACAGTTGGAAATTGGAAGTGGAGGGCATGTTTGAGATTGCGATCTACGTCGTCTGGCCGACACTGCTAAGAGTTGACTTTGTTTTTCTTCCTTTCTGCTTGTTTGCTTTCTTCCACGGACCCGACAAGGCCGTTTAATCATGGCATACATTTTGCAATTGGGATTGAGAAGCCTAAGATTGTCGAGAAATCAACTCCTCCTCCTTTCCCTTCTCTCTCCTACATCACATTAGCAAACTGCTATATGTTTTTTCAAACTATGTATCTATGTTGTTATCTATGATTTTAATTGTCAATGAAATTGGTCCCATGATGATCATATATGACCAAATTTATTGATTAAAAAAACATATTTAACACTCAACTAACAGAATGGGCATTTGGGATTATTATGGCACTAAAAATAAATAAGCGGTCTAATAAAAAAGAAATCGTTATATTACAACTGCATTTTAATTATCAAACAATAGTATGTGATGTAATAATATATCTTTGAATTAAGTTTTCCTTGATTATAATTAATAAGATGACAAGAATAATATAAATCACAATGAAACACACAAATCACATTGGTTTAGTGTGGATATCCCATAAATATATATTAATGTGGCTGAAATTCTATCATTTCACTGGATCCAAGGCTGGATAAAGTACATAAATCCTATTTTATTATCTTCTATTAATCCATGAGCATATTCAGCTTTATGTGGATGGTTCCAAATTAAGGATCACTGTGGTTAGCAAAAAGAGCCTTTTAATTTTGTTTTTTGGAACCCATTAAGACCACACGGAGTTGCCGCTGAGGAGAAGGCAATTGGTACCTTTGGTGCGAGGAATTTGAGATAACGCTACGAGATTTATTCTCGGGAGTATAAGAATAAGATTAGCCATCAAGATGTGAGATTTTATTCCATTATGATCATCAACTATAATCCCCTCATAAACTTGCCTTGCTTGCACGGTTCCACTTCTCTTCTGAGATGGAATTTTTCCTCATCAACTGCAGATTATCCTTTATTCTCTCTTTCCCTTGGGTGATTCTTTTTATCCCTAAATTACGTTATATATAATATTAGAAAATTCCTACCTCCTGTACTTTTCTTCCTCAATCCTACTTCTTTTATTCACTAATGAAAACTCTTTCCAACTAACTCACTAACCATGCTCCTCTTATTAACTAGAAAGGGCCCTCTCAAACATTCCTCTCAAGCATTCCCAATGAGTTCTTTTTTCCTTGCCATAGAGAGAAGAAATAATAAGGGTGGAAAGATTAATAGAGTATCATGAACCATTTCGATATTTTAGTAAACATATATTCATTAAAAAAATATATCTGGTTCTAATTTTTTTTTAAACAAAAAAAAAATAAATAAATAAATAAATAAGGTCAAAGAGTAGGAATTTCACCAAATAAGCTCTGTATGAGGTTCACATAAAAATCATGATATTTTTTGGTTGCTTTAGCTGATAAGCTTGGCTTGCTTATGGTACTTACTTGGAATCTAGGAGTTGGACACTTTGATTAGGAAAGTAATACGACTTTAATGACAAAGAAGCATTACTTACTTGATCGTCACGCGTAATCCAGAGGATAGCGTAAATAAATAAAAGATTATAAGATGTGCGACTTCTGTTACACTAGATAAGACTATAATAGTAAACAGTAAAAATTATTGATCGATCAAAAAACTTAAACTGTTATTATATTAGCTTACGTTACTGAATATAGCTGCCACATGGATTACTAGGACCTAGAACACACAGAAATGAAGAAGATTTCATCAATGGCGGTTCAGCTAATTTTATCTTGATTTACTTCATGAGTAACAAGTTTAATCCAATAGCAAGGTGTTTTCTTCTCTCTTGCAAACCGTGTACATCTCAATTATATATATATATATATAAATGTAACTACTTCAAGGATAAATTAGTACCCATAATTTATTTTCGATGTCAATGTAATGCTTCAATATCTCAAAGCATTTCTATAGAGGAATAAATGCTTCACAGTGCTCTCCTATGTCGTCCAATTCATACGTATCATGGTTGTATATTGAAATAAATATCTCAAAGCATTTAAATAAATTATATTTTACTTTAAGTGGTTTAGTTCAATTTTATAAAAAAAATTATGTACTTTCAACTTAATATTTAACTCTCTTGTGATCTGAATTAAAGTATAACCATTATTTCTTTTATTATGTTTAACTAAATTAAAGATTAAATTTAAAAGCTCTTATTAAAGATAAAATTATAGATAATTGAATATGTATTAAATTTTAGATGACAAATATATGACAAAATATATTATAGTTTTTATCATTTAAAATACAACCGGTATTATTCTAAATGTATTGAAAAATTTATTAAATTCTCTAAATCTTAAATTCAAACCACACTAGAGTCAAATACTTAAATTGAAAGTAAACAGATATTTAAGCCAAACTATTATCAAAGGTAAAGTACAATTAACCCTCCCAAAAAAAAATTAGTATGTATAACTTAGCCTCCACTCCTCTGGTGTATATTGTAGTTATCAAAGTTCTAAACTGTATAGACAACCTCTCTCTGGTCATTCATTCTCTTCACCAAATTCTTATAAGTATGTAAGAAACTCTACTTCTTTTTCCAGGTTTGATTTAGGTAAATGTAGATTTTCAGGGCTTATTGGAGATTGTGGACATCTAATGGATTAAGAAACTATGAGAGTATGAACGATTTAGATGTACAAAGTTGGATAGAGAAAGCCAAAAGAAAGAGAGATCAACACAAACCACTAAAACAAGCAAACAAGAGAGAACTATCTAATTTTTAAAATCATTAATAAATACGATGTGACATAAATAATAATATCAAGACAATCTTATTATTATTATTATTATTTTAAAATATAATAAAGTTGCACAGAAACATGGATTTTTTTTTTTTTTCTGTTTAGTAGAATGAAAAGATTTTATAGATTAATTGAACAATTATAAAAATCTCCTGGAAGCATCGAAGACCAAAATATGCATAAGTTCAACCAGAGTATCTCCCATCTCAAGTATACTTGAAGCTTAAGTTTTTATTATGGTTAGATAATCAATCACAGAAAGATTAGGTTCTCAGGTTGACTAATTTTATTGTTTTAAAAGAAACATCGATAAATTTGAAAATAAAAATTTATAAATTCATTGACTTTTTTAGGCTAGATATGGACTAGACAAAAGCTAACTCTCTTAGGACGCAAAGGCACTAAGGCCACATTAAGATTTAGCTAATATATTAAGCCGCCTAGTTTAGACTTCAAGCCATATGTGTCGCCAAACTATTACTTCAAACTAAATGCCGTTAAAACATTACTCTAAGCTATTACGCTACCGAGCTATTCTTCCAAGTCAACCGCATCGCCGAGTTATTAACCGAGCTTAAATTCTTGAGCCAAGCTAAACCAAGCCTTTTTTTTTCTCTTAAAAGAAAGCTTAATTCAGCTATGTCTGACCCCCACAGGGGTGAGACATCGGTAGAAAGCAGATTACATAGCTCGGGAGGGATGAGGTCCATAAGCCCCGACATTTCAGACCTGACCCACTTTTTCCTCGCTTGGTTGCTCAGTCAGCTGGCCTCTTGCCCTCTTTCCTAACATGCACTAAACAACGGTTTACAAAAGAGCTAAGTTAAATTTTAAACTCGGCAACTAACTTGACTTGATTCTTGCTGATTAGAACTAACTTTTGAGAGTCTGATTTCACCTTGATGTGACTATGGTCTTTCGCCAGCTCTAAGCCAAGCCATTTTTTTTTTTTAATGAAATATGAGCTGGATTTAACTAGCCTAACTCTCAGGTGGGGTTAAGTCATCAAAGTTTAGACGGTTACAAAGATCAGGGGATGGGGTTAAGGCATCCGAGCCAAGCCAATGCTCGTTTATTAATTATAAGGTACATTGTTAATAAGCCAAGATTGAGAACCCCACCATGTGCACCTACGTCATACGCCCGGGTCCCCCACTGTGGACACGTGGAGAACGAAATGGTCCATCCGATTCCCAATTGGGTCGACGGTGTCGTGGCCACACAACTTCAAATGACCAAACTGCCCTCATCCCCGCCCACCCGGTCGTGATCCGCGCTCGTGTTCATCAGCTACGTCCTGGCGTTTGCATCAGATCCGAGGCGATTTCATTTAACACCTCGCCTTTTAAGCATATATTATATTACGACTCGCACTTCCACGATTGGGTTTATGACTTTGTGTACATATTTCATTTTCACACTCGACATATCCACATATTCTGATAATAAGTAGCCTTCAATATCTCATGGTTAAAATGTTATCCATCGTGTAGTTGCCAAGTTGCACCTTGTCTGATATTATTTGGTTATATTTCTCACGTTACTGTATATAATCTCATAGTAGCATTGGACTAAAAGGTATAACTTGTCAAATGAATTACGTATCAGATTATCACTACCCATCTAATCTCCTAAAAATTTAGGACCTCATGATATTAATTTTTTAATTTTTATTTATCACAATCACGTCTCAATCGGATGGCATCCACGCGTGCGTGCAATAGTGGGGTGATATAATATTTCTTATTAGCTTAAGCTACCATGGAAAAAGTGGTAGGCGACTAATTTCGATTAGAATTATGTACGATAACAGTGTAGTCTTGTTTTAATTAATTTCTTTTATGATCGCCTTTAGCGGATTCGGATCTTTTATTGTAAGATGTGGATCCGACTCGAATACGATCATGTAGGTCAATTCTTTATCCGCCCCTGATTCTTTTTAATCAGCCCATGCTATTCGAGAACCAACTCCGGATAACTTTTTAACCCTGTAGAGGGGTAATTTCGTCATCTCACGTACCGCTCATCCCTATAAAATGCCTCCGTTTCCATTCCTCTCAACTTTAGCTGCCAAAGTTCTCCACCAAAAAGAAGGCGAAAAGAAGAGAGAGAGAGAGATATCTTATTCTAAGCTATTCAGCCGCCGGAATCTCCAATTCCGGCCTAAACCTCCTGAAAATTTTCCATTTATAGTTGTCGATTCTTGGTTTTCCTCCTTGTCTCTTCGCGTGAGCTGGATTTGGTGGACGTGTGATTGATTTCTTGGGGCTGAGGTGCTGAGATCTACAACCGAATCTCTCGCTGCATGATGGGGTTTTCTCTGTTTCCCATGAAAACCTCGACCCGCCTGCTGTGGAGTACCAGCTTCTTCCGCCACAAGATCACCGCCTACGTCTTCTTGTAAACAAACCCCCCCTCGATCTGCAAGCAAAGAAGATTACATATATACATATATATATATATACACACATATATCGTTAGATCGCGTTAAGATTTTGGTTGGGATCTCTCCGATCTGAAGGAGAACATGATGGATTCTGGCCGTCTGATCTTTGATTCCTCGACGGCGAACCACGGCGGCAGCCGCATGCTGTTCTTGGGCGGTGGGAATCCGGTCTTCCGAGGTAACTTTTTTCTCTCTCTCTCTCTCTTTTCTTTTCCCCCCTTCCTTTCCTCGAATATCTACTCGATTTGCTGGTGTTTAATTCGAGTATGGGAATTGACGGGTTTTTGAAGGGGGGAGATTGGTGATGGGAATAGAGGAAGGGCGGACTAAAAGACCCTTCTTTACTTCCCCCGATGAGCTATTGGAAGAGGAGTACTACGACGAGCAGCTCCCGGAGAAGAAGCGACGACTCACTCCTGAGCAGGTAATTCCCTTTTCCCTCGTTTGCCCCTCCCCCATCTCACCGTACGATCTCTGTTCCCGATCGAATGATAGATGCAAAAGGCTGATGATGACGCTATTTATGATGCCCTTTTTGTTTGATCTAATACAGTACCCACCATTAAATAGAAAATATGTTTCTAGTGTGAAACCAAGTACACGGATTAATTATAAATTTAAGCTTTAGCTCTTGATTTTTTGAGGTGCTATTTATTATTGTGGAAATTAATCGAGAGAAAAATAAAAAATAAAAAATAAAGGTGCACCAGTTGGAGGTGAGTTTTGAGGCGGAGAATAAGCTAGAGCCGGAGCGGAAGAGCGAGCTAGCAAAGAAGCTTGGCTTGCAGCCGCGGCAGGTGGCCGTCTGGTTCCAAAACCGACGAGCTCGGTGGAAGACAAAGCAGCTTGAGAACGACTACGACCGTCTCAAGTCCTCCTACGATGACCTCCTCGCCAACCACAACTCCCTTCTCAAGGACAACGATCGCCTCCGCTCTCAGGTCTATTATCTCCTTTCTTTCTTTTCCCCCTCTCCTTTTGAATTAATTAATCTATGCGGTAATTTCACCGTTGCCGGACTAACTTATTATGGTCACCTCACCAAATCATTCGATCGGTGAATGATAAAAATTTGCAAGAGGGGGCGGCGAGGGTATTACTGTCATTTTAGATAATTTTGTAGTAAATGCCTATGGGCCCAAAAATTAAATGCATCTATTCGTTATTACTTACCTCACCGCACTTGTAGATAGCGACCAGTAAAAAATTTATTTAAAAAAAAGAAAAAAAAAAAAAAAAGAGAGGAATAAAATTAAGATGGTGGTCCAAAGCCTATCCCCGTCGCCCGGCGAGTTGAGTGGTTGACTAGGAAACTATTACCGCACGCGCAGGTGTTCGTATTGACAGAGAAGCTCCACGGGAAGGAGACGACGACGGAGGAGAATCACGGGCTGAAGCTGGAGGAGCAAGTGGCTGCGACTGATCAATTGGTGGGTGCTGCGGCCGTGGATTCTCCGCCGAAGTCGGAGGACCGACTCAGCTCGGAAACCGGCGGGAGCGCCGTGATGGACGCCGAGGGGGCGATAAACAACTTGGTGGTGGATAGCAGCGGCGAATCCTACTTCTTGGAGGAATACCAATGCGTGGGGCCGGTCGACGGAGAGGAGGACGATGGCGGCGGCAGTGACGAGGGGTGCAGCTACTACACTGATGCTTTGTTATTGGATAACCACGGCCCGGTGGAGGATGGGATCCAGCTCGGTTGGTCTGTTTGGGGCTTGATTTAGTTGATCCAAAAGGAAAAATTACTAGAGGCATCCAATCCATCTCCATCTCCATCTCCATCTCTATTCCTTCGATCCCTGGTAGAAATGCTTTTAATTTCCTTGTGGTTAAGCAATAGTACGTATTGGAATTGTGTTTTCTGTCGTTGCATGTATGATGGTACACTAGCTGCATACTTACTTTTATATATATGTGAATGTGAATGTTGGAATAAAGTGTTTAGAGGAAATCAAGGATAATTTCCATGCACGTCAACTGGTGCCTGCTTGTAACGTTGTTATCCTACTGTTGTATTAATGTACTCCACTATATCTATGTTCTTATATTGTTGGTTATATTTTGTTGTTTCGCAAATGTCTTCTGCTCCATCTCTTCTTAATTACTAAAATCTTTTATTATTATTATTTTTATTTTTTTTTTGACTAAAGACCATCCCAAATAACTGAGTCGATCTAGTAGAATCTTTTTCCTACCCTCCTCCACATATGAATATATGATAGATAGTGAGACCCACCTCCACTCCAAGTTGAATGCAAGCATACCATAACCTATATATATATATATATTAGAATTAAAGTACTATATATATATATATATTTTTTTTTGCAAAATAGAAAGAAAAAAAAAAAAAAAAAAGCTAGATGATCTTTGCAGTACATATTAGGAGCACCTGGTGTTCTAGATCTCGTTAGTTTGATTGGATTGAGGAGGTAGGCACCTTTTGTCTCTGATCAGTGTCCAATGGACAGCGCAGCAGCTAGATTCTCTTCTTTTATTTACACAGACATGGACCCTGTTTGTTGATGCCATGGTGTATGCTTTCTTTTTTGCATGAGTTACATCGGCATCCATGGATCAACACCAACGATCTTCCACTACTTTTGAGATCTCGGTTCATACTTTACCACGTCTATATATTTTGTGTGTACGTGCTTTGATCCCTCTGCTATCATATCTACCTAGCTCTCTTCAATTATTCCACATGGCATAACACTGCATGTATGATTGAACAAACATGGAACAGAGAGGATCCATGCATGATGGGCCATATGGGGGACGTGTGGATGGTTGGTGGAGCTATCTCTTTCCTTCTCAAATTAACAACAATATTACAAAGTCTATGGAGGTCGATGAGCAACGGAGAGGAGAGGTGCTCATCTAACAGGGGAAGCGACATGTCACATGTATGCCTTTCCTTCCATGATTCCATCTATATTAACTCTCATTGGCCAGCTTTTCGAAAAGTAAATATTAAATTCCATCTGGTGGTTTACAAAACTAACAATTACATGTCAAAATCTTGAAAGAAATCAAGAGTATTATAATCTTTATAACTATATATTATTGACTATGTTTCGAGATTAATAAATACTGAATTTATCTGTCTCCATCGTCAAGCAGTAGATTCCTTATAATCTCTTATATATATATATATATTCTAAGTCATTGAATTAAATTCTTTTATTTAAAAAAAAATATTGTACATATTTTTACCAAAGAAGATGGTAGCAGAGAACAGAGATGGACAAAGATGTGGCAGAGCAAAGAGGGGTGATGGATTATTAGGTTACCGTCTTGTACTTGTCGCTTTGCCAAATACCAAACGAAGAAGATTCTCTTCTTATATGCAATGCTTAATCCTTTAATTTAGAGGGTAAAAGAAACAGCTAAAAGACATAAACAAGGACAGAAGCACTGGAAAGTCATTACTAAATTCAACTATGATCATGTGGTAGCTAGACAAAGATTTTTATTAATGATAGGAGTTCTTTCTTTTCTTTTCTTTTCTCACATATTATCTTGTTGTAGAAGATGATCAAAACTACCTACATAACTTTACTTGTTTACATGATATCATTGTGTTCTAACTTCTAAGAAGAGCCATAAGTACCTAATGGGCCTAATTGGGCCAGTATATTTTTTTTTTATTTTTTTTGGTATCAGGTTTAGAAGAAGCCTTCACCTGCTATAATTATAAGTAAAATTTCAATACTTTGTGCCCCCCAAAAATATTTATATATATATATATATATATATGCAAATAGTACTATAATGGCCATTATCTTGTTTGTCATGCTGGAATCGCAATAGGAATTGAATCATAATGAGAAAATGAACATAATCCAATGGGGAAACTTAAACTTTAAGCTTGTAGTTGGGATATCTATGTCAATCTTTTTCCCAATTTTCATTCCTGACAGATGATTGTTACCAATTTGCATCACTTGTTTCCTCTTGGAAACTATTTCAATTATTCTAGAGTATGATGTTTTTAAATAACTTTTCTAATCAAATGAATAGTATATACTTGAAAAGGCCATTAGCTTTAAGCTTGATACAATACTAGCATATTTTAATTTGAAGTGTTATATATTTGAAATCCCATAGATCTTAGATATGCAGCAACAAAACGGGATGAGAGATTTAGAATTCGGGGAAAAGCCTAGCAATCCCACAAGGTCCCAGTTCAAGATTCCAATGAAATGAGTCACTAACAACTTGACAATAATGGCTCTTAATGCTACCTACTTAGAACCTTAATCTTACCTTAACATCCTGTTTCAAGGTTTTAATTATGTTTTTTTTCTCAAGAATATGGTGAGGTGTCTCTAGGATAATGTTCAATAGGACAAGAACACCTCACCCTGTTATGATTGTATGCAAAATTAGAGATACCCCTTGATAAATATGACAAACTTTGTTAAATAAATCAAAAAATTGCCAACAAAAGCTTTGGGTGTGGTATGGGTTTAGAGAATTGGTATACTCACTAAGAATTTTGAGGTAGTTTCCATCTGCATGCTTGATGTTGATCTCTTGATATCAGCACATAGTTTAGTATTATCCCAATACAATAAATCATAAACAATTATGAGATGTGAGAGGAAACAGTGGAATATCACGAGAAGATACAATATAGTCTGCTATCACATCCCTTTCTCAGTCTCCTCCATTTCTACTTTTCATTTCCCTAAATTCCATTCCTCCACCACCATCCTCTCTTCCTCTCCATCATTCTTTTATTTCCCTTCATCTCCTCTGTTCCTTAGAACAGAGGAAGACCCAAGAGGAGCAATACATAGGTAAGTGTAATTCTTGGTCAGATTTTCATACTTGGAGAAGTGATTGTGATGACCAGTAGAGTTCTTGGAGTTGGAACAAAGATAATGGTGATGGCCATCATCGTCTCTATTGTGCTACTGTTTGTTGGTATTGTGTTGTTGGTATTGATCCATGTCTGGATAGTTGGGAGGGCATTCAGGAGAGGATTTGACTCCATGGTGATCGCCGAGAGGCGAAATGGAGAAGCAGGCAAAGGTTTGTCTCCCATTGATCTGGAGAAGCTCCCATGCTATGCTTTCAAGGCAGGAGAGAAGGGGAGTGGTGCAATGGACTGTGCTGTTTGCTTAGAGAGCTTTCAATTGGGTGATAGGTGCAGGTTGCTGCCTGTTTGTAGGCATAGCTTTCATGCAGTGTGTGTGGATTCTTGGCTGTTGAAGAGCCCTAGTTGCCCAATCTGCCGGAGCAGTGCCGACGGCAACCGGAAGGATGACCAGGTCCCGGAGGGCCAGCAAATCCAAGCGGTTGCAGTTATTTCTGATCCATCTACAATTCATGTTATTCCCTCAGGATAGTTCCTTGATTCATTTCACTTCACAGAAATAGTTGTTGCCTTAGATGGGAATTGATGGTGTACTTAGATAGGAAGATAGATTGAGATTGTTGATATTTTGGAAGCAGTGGAGTAGAAGAAAACTTAAGACAAAGTGATAAGAAGAATATATGGAAATGATATTCCAACTCTCCTTTACTTATAAAATCTATTGGTTGACTCATCTGTGAGTTTCTGTATACATCTTCACAGTGTTTGTGATGACCTGTTCCATTAAATTAGATGAATGTTATCTATGAAGGTGACAAAATAGGCACACTAAAAAACCTAACCTCTCTAGTATCAAGATTAATCACAAGAAAACTGTGGATCACCATATCAATAGGGACAAATCTTTTCATAACCTCAGTTTAGGCATACTCATCAACCTAACAATTAACAGTAGAGACAAATCTGACATGGTATATACCAAATTTGAAGCAAGAGAATTAATCACCAAGTGCAGCATCTTTTCACAAGGTCACAGAGAGCACAAGAAAAATCTCTGTAAGCAATTCTAGCAGTAGGATCATAAACTTGACTTGAATAACAAATTTATTCATTGTGGTTAACGAATAATACGAGAATAAGGAGATGCTTAACATTTACAGACTTAGAACAGAGATAATAATGGTAGGCTAAACTAAAAAAAAATAGAATCTTTATGTACACGTATAGAACTCAATCTCAGCTATCCTAAAATCCGAGCTGAGATCTATCTACACACCACAAAAATTGACCCATGGAAAATAAAATTAATTAATTAATTAATTAATTCTAGACGCCTCACTGAGCGCGAACAAAATGGTCGCGCGCCGCCACCGCCGACGGCGGCGTTGTCAAATGAGGAGAATAATTTTGATCTCGGTAGTGAATAAGGCGGTTAAGAAGCAACGTAGCCTTCTTACCGGCTTTCGGAGAACCCTCGGTGACGATCGAATAGAGAGAAGACATAAGCGCTGGTGCGTTCACTAGTAGACTGACAACTTTATCTCCACCATTGTTGCATAGCAGCAGCAAGAGAGAGACGCACAACTCTTTCCCCAGTTGCGAAATGGGGGAATTGAGAACCCCAATAAGCTCAGCAATGGCGGACGACCTCAAGATCGCCGTCGTCCCTTCGTCCCTTGCCGCTATCTTCTCGAGCAGGGCGATGGCGTCACGAACTAGATCGCCCTCGTCTCTTGAGAGAATCCGGACGAGAGCTGGAACGGCCCCGGATGCGACAACTCTCGGATGGTTACCGGGATACCGCAGCAGCTCGTACAGAGCACCCACCGCGCACCGGTTCACTTGGCAATTGCCGTCTTTTAAGAGCTCCACTAATGTCGGTATCGCCTCCGGGATATCTCCCATCTCTTTCCGGTATTCTTCGACCAAGGAGAGGTAGAAGAAGATGGAAGCTGCGCTCTCCTGAGCCCTGGGTATGAGTCCCACTTTGACGGCGTCCAGTATCAAGCCGAAGCCATTGGCCTCGAAGAGGGCTCGCCGGCCGCTTTGGTGCCTGGAGATGAACACGAGAGCGGTGAAGGCGTTAACCTGCATTCGGAGATCCGATGAGGATAGGAGGGAGAGTAGCCATGGAACTGCGTCGGCTTCGAGCAAGCAAAATCTATTGAAAGGGGTGGATTTTGCGAGCCTTCGGATCTCGTAAGACGATATTTTCTTCTCCTCCATGGTGCCTGTCGAGATCTTGTTGATAAGGGAAGCCACGGTCAGTCTAATTCCTCCTGCTTGCGCCGCGCTTACAGGGGAAACGATGTCGTTAAGGCTTCGTCTGGACTTGACGCTCGGTTTCGACACCGGGATGTTGGTGAACTGCTTCACGAGATTTCGAACGGCGGAATTGGGGATGAGCTCGGTGGTGGTGAGCTTCTCGCCGGTGACTGGGCATGTGATGGTCCCGCCGCCTTTGAGGATCCATTTCTCGATCGATCCCCGGTCGTAGGTCTGCCCGGTGGATATCGTCACCGGGTCGGTCATGACCTCGAGAGAGATCGGGCAACGGAGGCATTCTAGGTCGAGGCGGCCGCCGACGCTCGTCGGGGACGAGCATTTCCTCTGCTCCTCCCGGTGTTCTCCGTCGAAGACGGTATCGAAAAGAACCGCCCGGCAGTACGCCATGAACGCGATCAAGCCGCCAAGAAGAGCAACCTCGTCGTTCTCGCATTCCGTGAGCTCCTTCTCTAAAAAGGAGCTCTCTTTGTTGCAGTCGCACCAGGTTCTTATATCCAAATGATCAAGAATTCGCCTTAAATGGCCTTCGTCGGGAGCGACGCCATTCTTGAACTGGAGAAGAATCGATTTCACGCTCCTCGCCGCCCAATCGTCCTTACAATCGATTCCAATCTCGACATTCCAAGCTTGCCTCTTGAGCAGCTGAACCACCTCCTTGATCTCAACACCCGCGTCGATCTCGTCCACCGGGAGAACGTCGAGGGCAGTGGCGATGGAGCGAACGAGCACCCGGATATCAGATAACACCCAGTCGGATCGCATCAAGATCCAAATCCGCGCGTCCCTCCGCGAGCAATCCTGAACGACTTGGTTCATCTTCTGGAGCGTAACGTGGAGCTCGAATAAGCTCACCACCGAAGACTCCGAGAGCGGGCATTGGCGATCTCGGATGTCTTCGAAGAATTGGAGGAGAACGCCGACTTCGCGAATGGCTTCGCGGATGCAGCGCCGGTGTATCGGGAAGGATTCGGATCGCCGTGAGAAGATCTCCCGCGCGAGGATAATTAGAGAGTCGACGAGAATAAGCGGTGAGATATCATCGCACGGGCGGATAGCCCTAAGGTTTAGAATCCGGCGTTTGGATAAATAACTCATCGAGGAAGAGGAAGAAGAAGAGAGAGAGAGAGAGAGAGAAAAAAAAAGAGAAGAGAGAGAAAAAAAGAAACAGAAAGCTTTCGGATCTAAATTGTGCCGATTTGTTCCAGATCCTGGTTTAAAGTTCCGTATTTATAGAAGGTGAGACGGAGCTGCAGGCGCGACACGTGTCCACGCGCTATCCCGCGACGCGTGGATGGATCGACACGTGGAGGGAGATGTGAGGGGAAGGAAGCAGCATGGCGGGGGATCGAGGATATGAATTGGAACAAGTACGGTACTGCTCCCAGATCCGTCGGGAGAGGGCGAAACCGTCGTGGACGCGTGGCAAACCGTGAGTCGACGGAATCGTATGATGCCTCGTGAATCTCTCGGCCGACATCGGGCGGCAATCTCCTCAGATCTCAACAGCAAACACCGCCTCACATCAACTCATTAGACGACAGCGTATCCTTTACGAATAAAGTTCCAATACGCCACGTCGACATGACGTGGAAACCTGATAGGTCCTACACGGAGAAATAATTTTAGCTAACCTCGCGTTTGGAAGTAACATCATGAAGGTGACGTGGCAGTGAGTAAAACTTGTTGCTAGTGTACAAGATGCGACATGTGTACACGCGAGGCTCACGTAGGATGATCACGCGTCGGCCGAACAGGTGATACTTTGTCTTGTCGACGTGATTGCGTGTAGTTACAATGCATGTCGATAAACTACGTTTTCTCTTGTTGTCGCAACTAAATCACACGTCTTTTGGTCAAGTCGATGTTATTTGATTACCTCGCAGGATCATGATGACTTATGTCGTCTCTTTAATTAGGCTTATATGGTGGGAACTAGTACAAGAAAAGGGAGAAGAAGATACACGATTTAGTTGGATTTAATGTGGATTTATGTCCTTATCATCTGTCATTTATGAGGAGTATTAATAAAAGTATAAATATATTTCACAAAAAGATGGTATGTATTAGTTAGTTACATCATCTTATACAACCATAAGATTAACAAGAATATATATATATATATATATATATATAATATATATATATATATAAATAATCCGACAGCGTGCCATGTGATAGTCCAGTATAGATTCTCCTGCTTCATTATTTTTAATTTTTAGCTGTTGATTTATGTGCAAGAAGACAAGCAATTTCTTTTTTACTGGAACGTGCAGTTCTCAGACATGAAGAAGAAGAAGTACATCAGAATTAAGTTTAGATGATATGGTTATGATCCACAAATGGACTAACGAGCATAACGTCACAATCTTACAGCAAGCAGTTACTATTATTTCGCATATTATGACTACAATGCAGTTTATTATGGCTGTCATCAAGCATCAAGTTGTTACACGACATTCAGAAGTAAACTATGCGGAGCAGAGTTGTTTAGGTGACGGTGGTGATTACAACCATGCTGGGTTCTTTAAGGGCGTCACAACTGCTTTGACTTGCAAGTAGTTCTTGAGGCTATCAATGCCCTTCTCTCTTCCTTGCCCACTCATCTTGTAACCACCAAATGGGATTGCAGCATCAAACACATCAAAGCAGTTGATCCATATTGTTCCAGCTCGCAGTGCGCGGGTCAATGTGTTCGCCGTATCCAGGTTGTTGGTGAAAACTCCCGCAGCTAGCCCGTAGCGAGTGGCGTTTGCCCTTTGAATGACCTCATTAAGATCCCTATCATCATCATCATCATCATCATCAAAAGTTGAAATATCATCACTTTCTTAAGATTCAAAAAGAACAAAGGGGAAGAGGTGAATATATTATCAAGTATCGTCGACTTTTAAACTGCTTAAATCAAGTTAAGATAAATATTTCGCTTTTCACTTTATAATAATCACTCCTGTGAAGCAAAGCGATTTTCAGGAAAAGTACTCCACGATGACTAAAAGAAACTGTGCTTAAGGGAATATACTCACTTGAATTTAAAGATCGACTGAACAGGACCAAAGATCTCATCTTGAGCTATCGGCATTGCATCCTAAAGAAATGAAGATTCAATATGAATGAAGAAAAGGACTGAAAGTTACTTCGTTGAGATATTACTGGCATTAGAAAGCTATACCTTCACATCTGAGAAGATGGTAGGCTGAATGTAGTAACCTTTGCTGCCTATCCTATCGCCCCCTGTCACGAGGTTAGCCCCACTATCAACGCCAAGTTTTATGTAGTGTAAGATCTTGTTGAACTGCTCTTCATCAATCTACAATGTTTCAAACACCATTTGTTAGCGCTCTTACTGACAAACTTCTGCGTAAGCACTGATTATTTCATGGAAGCAGTAAGCATGTCGACAAAAGGTAAGGACAAGCAAAGGTAGTTGCACAATCTGACATCACCACTGCTAACCGAATAGGCTCGGGAAGTTGTTCCTAAATTATTCACTTTTCTGTGAATGAATTCATTTGCATGTTGTCATTACTTGATCTATTATCTGCAGCATTTCTGCCAGAAGTATAGGTAGATAAAGGACTCTTCAACATTAGATTCATAAATATTTTCTTCCTTTCTTTTTCTCGTTCTTGGTTAAAAAGCATATGCACCTTCTTTCTCAATACAAATTGCAGACTGCAGAGTTCAGATGAATATTAAGGTAGACTGTCTGTGCATTTACTTAAATTCTAGTTCATTCACAGTATACAATACAGCATAGTGTTATTTCTTACTAGTTCTCTTGCAAACTGGAAAAGGTCATTATTATCAGTTTATGAAGATTTTGAAGTACTGATTAGTTTGACAGGAATAAGAGGAATCCTCTTCCATATGCCATTATCAATTGCAGCAACATGAAAATCCATTGACTAATTTTAGATAGAAGCATAAGAAAATCCCAGATATTCATCAACAGAATAGGAGAAACCCAAGAACCATGAATGTACCTGAGGACCTTGTTCAACTCCTCTCTTAAAAGGGTCACCAACGACACGCTTCAAAGCACGTGCTTTTGATTTCTCTACGAACTCATCATAAACACGCTCGTGGACAAAAGTACGAGATCCAGCACAGCAGCATTGTCCCTATATTTTAGATTACCAGTAAAAGATATCATTGGTAAAGATTGATGCATTCCTTCTAAGCACTAGTAGTGAAACATACCTGATTAAAAAACAATGCAAAATGAGAAAGTTCGACAGCCTGGTCAACATCAGCATCATCCATTATGATCATAGGAGATTTGCCTCCAAGCTCTAAAGTTACAGTCTTAAGGTTGCTTCTTGCAGCCAATTCAAGAACAATCTTTCCAGTATCAGTTGATCCAGTAAAAGCAATCTGAATGAAGATGGGTCAGGAGAAATAGGCATTAGAAAGAAATAAACATGACCACGTATTATTCAATATCAATAGTCCTCCTTTGTACTTGGCACAGCACGACATTTAACATTCATAGATAATCAATGCAATATCTCTAGACAAGGGTGTTCCCAGATCCTCCTCCCTATATCGACCCATCAGATAACAAGAATAGTTAGCTATGTGCCTTTTATAGGTCATCATGAATATTTCTAGCCAAAGTTTGTCGTAAGATTGTCTTCGTGTGTCATCCGTAAAGGCGTAAACATTTATGACTTCTAAATAATCTGTAAATGTGCGTATACAAATAGTAGTAGGAAATCTTTCCTCATGACTAGTGACTCTCATCTCTAGCTTACAATTATTCTACAGCTTGCATAACCCAAAGCCTGCAAGAATGCTATAAAATTTCATAAAATCACACATCATACTATTCAGAAATTCCCCACTTCCTGTTTCTACATCATAGAAGGCATATGCCCATATCGGATACTATTCCCAAACAACCCAAACTGCAACTAGCACAGAGTGTTGTTCCGCACAGAAATGATTAAGGTGACATAACAATTGAAGCATTAAAATAGTATAGCCTGAAACAGAGGATGCATGAAGCATTAAAATAGTATAGCCTGAAACAGAGGATGCAATTTGGAATACCTTGTCCACATCCATGTGACTAGCAAGAGCAGCCCCAGCTGTTGGACCAAAGCCTGAGATGACATTTAAAACACCCTCAGGAAGCCCAGCCTGAAAACAGTACATGTGAAGTTTAAGCAACATAGACAACTACTACTATAAGATCAGACATAAGCTTGTAAAGAGTGTGCAATCAGTCAGAACATAACATGGATTGACATGCAAGTAGTAAGATTTGACTAGAACAATCAGAAAGAAACTAACATATCATGCTTTTATGTGCTTCAGAATTCAACCTAGCATTTTCCTTTACAACAATAGCAGTAGAAATGACCTTCAATCTTTTAGAACAGAAGTAACTGATTCTAATTTATATATTATGCACTCAATGCCATATTTCCTTTCATTGGGCATGTGGATCAACCTTGTATTGACTGTATCTAGAAAACATACTATAAGATTCTGCCATACATTCCCTCCAAATTTAAGTTAATCTTTGTGTGAACTTTAACTTAAAGCTCCATCTAAAACTCTTATTATTTACTGAGAAAGAGCATTGCAGGTAATCTTGAAATATCTGGACAGAAATTTGTAGATGACTCAATCCTAAGAGACTCAAACATGCACTTCCTCAAACATAAAAATCATCAGTAGCTGTTCAGAACCAGGAAAGATTGTTCTCTTGATATATTATGAACATTACCGAAGACGAAGTAACGCACAAGCATGATTCACTTCACCAAAAAAGTGAAAACGAAAGAGACTAGCGCTGCACAATTGAAGAGAAAAAACAACTCCATCTACCTCATGTAATAGCTTCGAAACATAAAGAGCAGATAAAGGAGTTTGCTCAGCAGTCTTCAATACGATGGCATTGCCACAAGCTAGCGCTGGCCCAACTTTCCAAGCATACATAAGAAGTGGAAAGTTCCACGGAATAATCTGGCCTGCGACACCAATTGGCTCATGCAAGACTTGCACATGATGAGGACCATCAGCAGGCACAATGAGTCCATGTATCTTATCTGCCCAACCTGGCGATGTTGTACAGAAGGTAAATGTATGTCATATAGTAAATTGAAAAGAAGAGATAGGCTGAAGTCAGTATCAGCTTTCTGCCTTACCAGCATAATAGCGCATCAAGCGCGCTAACATTGGAACTTCAACCAGGGCAGCCTGTTCATAAGGCTTCCCATTATCCCACGTCTCAAGAGCTGCAATCTCATCATTATGTTTTTCAATCAAATCCGCAAATCGATAAAGTATGCATGATCTTTCCTGAAACAAAGAGTTTCAAGAGAATATGACTTTCCTAGTTTCACTTGCGAGAGATGACAACTAGCTCATACAATTTTATAGAGACCACAAGGATTAGGCCTTATAGTAAGAAACAAACCAATACAAGAACAGATAAAATCAAATAATTCTTAGAAAAATTACATAAGCTGTCATCCTAGGCCATGGTCCCTCATCAAATGCCTTTCGAGCAGCAATGACAGCACGGTTGATATCTTCAGTATCCCCTTCAGCAACATGAGCTATCACCTCACCAGTGCGAGGATCTAAGGTTGGGAATGTCCTACCTGGTTCAAACAGCACATCAGTATCCTAGTCTTACGACATTATGTGTAAGGACCAACTTGGAGACAATTTAGTTAACGATAATTTAAAAAATGTACCTGATGCTGAGTCAACAAATTGCCCGTTGATAAGAAGTTGGGTGTAGTTCACTTGAACTGGTGGTGTGATTGGTTCTTCAACTGCTGCAGCAGTGCTAAACCTTTGCAAAATCCCAGACGACAAACCAGATGCTCTACCTGGAGATGGATTTTAAAGAGTACAAAACTAGATAAAGTGTATGAAGAATTACAACATATTCCTACATCCCCAAGCCGATAAGAATTTTATTAGAAATGTGAATCAAGAGTATGCAAGGTAACCGATACAGAGCTCCTTTAAACATTTTTCTTCTTTTAATAATTAACTACCATTGTTGAATATCAAAACGACCAAAACTTGTCTTTCTCCTCAGCAATTTAATTTGCTTCACAATTGACCAAGAACCCGATGCTTTATACATCATTTGGAAGAATAAACGAACTCCAATGATCTTTAAGAGTCAGATCAGATGCAGGGCGTAATCCTCATCGACCAAAAATAGAACTCTCAATGTGTACAGAGTCTAGGATTTTTCAACACCTTCTGGTCACCAACGTATGGTCAAAGCAAAGAACACATCACCTACGATTACTTCGATTTTTCCAGGATCAGGCCAGGGGAATCAAATGTAAAAGCAGCCAAAAAAGATCCAAAAAAGATCCCATCTTTTTTTTTTCTTTCTTCTTTTTCGAAGAAATACAATCCATCAACAAGAAACTCACATCAAAATAATACTCAAAAAGAAAAAAAATTAAACAACCATCGACGGTGAAATTAAAAACCCAGAAACGAATCCAAAACAAATCCAGAAAGCAGCTTCACAAACGTATCAATTCTCAGAAAAAAGGCAAGCAACCTCTCCAAGGCAAGACCTTTTCTCATCGATGACAAAGACCCAACAAAAAAAATCCTCCTTTTATGGACAAATATTGAAGGAAAAAAAAACCAAAAAAACTTGAAGAAGAGTAATCAAAACAGAGCAGGGAATCAAGTGTTCAACGACCTCCTCGCAAGAGAGAAGGGTTGGAAGCGCGACGAGAGGCGTAGAGGCAACGAGAGAAAAGAGAGGAAGCCACCCTTCGAGCCGCCGCCATGGCCTTTAATGCCCCAAATCTCCAACTCACTCTTCTTTCTCTCTCTCTCTCTCTCTCTCTCTCCCCTTCGATCCTACGATTTCCGAAATTCTCTGCAGACTGCAGCTCTACTGTTATGACGAGCAGATTGAATCGTATTTATTGCGGAGGAGCCCAAAGAGCATATGGTGAGAGAGGGGCAGACTCAAAAATAAACAGCAACTACATGTACATTTATGGATACGAATTTGTTATGATGGGAAAGGCGTTGATAGCATTCCAGGATAACGCCATGAAGTGTGGAGCTTTCCAAAAACAAAAGAAAACAAAGAGAAAGTAGATGATACTACACTGTAATTCAGTATAACTACTAAAAATAATTTACCCCCGGTAATTTGGCCTAATTTTTCGTTACATACTTTAAACTCTAAATGATCAAATTATCCCTACTTAGACTATTCTAGCTACTTTACATTTAAATATTTATTAATTTGACCCATTGTTTGATCATCCCTAATTATATTATAGATTAACAATTCCAGAGCTAAGTTGCTTTCTTCCTTCAGTTTGATAGCACTTTGTCCAAGGTTGGGTGTGCTGTCACATCCTCAAATCAATGAAACCTCCAACTTCTATAGGTGGATTAGTTTTGTTTGAACAGAGATTTAGGACGTGAGTATTGTTCATTTACCGAATTGGGCATCAACAGGTAGGGGTTGGTGGTATTCTATGAGTCATGTGAAATGTGCTTAGGATTTCTTCTATATCTTCCACTCAGGCTCTGTTAATAATTCTCAAAAATTATAGTTCTATATAAAAAAAATATTAAATGGTTTTAAAAATTTTATATAAGTCTTCAGTTATGTATATTTGGAAATTACTCGTAGCGACGCTGATCTTGAAACGCACCTAATTTCGTATATAAGTTTTGATGTGAATTAGACGTATGCCAAATTTAAGGTCAAAGTTAAAATAGTTAAAATCTAAGAATATGTGGATCACAAGCATAATTAATTTAGAAATTTAAATGGTTTAGCAAAAGTATGATATGGATATCTTAGATAGATTGTATTTGCATTAAAAACGCTTTAGATTATGGTAATTATAAGATTAGGTGCATTTTAATAAAAGTACATTTAAAGTACTAAACGGTCCCAAATAAAATCTCTTCCAGAGAATCAGGTCGCAAGACAATTCCTGCTGCTGTGTGAACGAGAGCAACAAAATGGTCAATAATTGTGGATGGCACCTCTAAATGCATCTTGACGGCCATACAAAAAAGATTAAAAATAATAATTCCCATCGACCATTCTTACTCTTGTCTGAAAGCGTGGCACTGCTTTGAAAGGTCCAAATTACTCTTAAGAATTACTGAGGATTACTGTGGGTATCCCATAAATATACTTGTATATATAACAGAATACTGTGGAGAATTTGAGGATTGATGTTTCTCCCTAGTTTCTGGTGATCTACTGTACAACAGGGACAAGGTTAGTATCGCTTATTTCCAGTCCATCCATCTAGCTGACATTGATGGGGTGATAAGGACTTGCACAAAGACTATCTACTTTGCAGTACCATTCCGAGCCAAACTTGGATATCTTTGCCGTCTTCATACGACCCGTCTCCTCCAAACAGGAGAAGAGCAAATGGGTCCACAAGTGTTAACATCAATATATCTTGCAACGCCTCACAAGGGAAGCAGGCCTTTTTGAGATCCTTATTGCGGAAATGTTGTTTGTGGAAATGCCGCAACGGGAATTGCCTATCTGGAGAGAAGAAATGCAACACGCCGCTTAAAAGTGATAATATCTCAGGGAGGAATGCACTGCACGCACCCTTCTCCAGCCTGTAAAAATTAGAGATAATAAAACTTCTTCTTAGCTTTATTGTGACACCAGTCATCCATAACAAGATAACTCGTATCAGCTGCACTCGTTACTTGACACAGTTATCTTCTTCTTCTTCTTCATTAGCAAGCATATGAACTATTTTTCCAGAAAACAACCAGCAATAACTAAGCACAATGTGCTTTTATCACTCTTATGAAATCATTTTCCTTCAACTCGGTGTCTAGGCAACGATTGCAAAGAACAACCATCCACTTAAACTATGATGCTTGGATTCTCCGTGCAAGGGGATTTCTCAATTAAAGGGATTATTGGTTAGTAGCACAACAGTACAGAACTCACAAGTCCTCAATCGAATATCTATAACAAACGACGGAGAAAAATTGATGCGAGCATGTGTTTGTGATCAATTTTTATATAGAATTATCATATAATTAATTTTAAGATTACCGTTAATAGCAGTAAATAGCATTAATAATTTTAATTTACTTATACATAACTAACAAAATGACATTTTTGAAATAGCATTAATAATTTTACTGACAATTATAAAATTTTAAATATATAGCCGCAATTATGAACATGTGGTGGTATATGGTAGGTTAAAATCCCAAATAAAATAGAAAGGGACTTGGAAATGCATACGTTAGGTTTATGTCTTATCCACCGAAGGATAGAACGAACATGTGGTGGTATATCTACTCCACATAAAAATCATTTTATTTATTTATTTGAGTACCTTCACACAGATAAGAGACCTCCTGGTCATGAAAACAAATCCAAAGAAAGCTAGACTAGTTTGAATATTTGAGAGATGCTCCCCTTATCTGTTCACTATTTGAGATCTACTCCTGTTAGGTGCCTCTTTTCCCTCTCAAAGAGTTTGTGTTTGGATAAAACTTTCATTAACGTGGAACCAAAGGAGCCTTTCAAATGCTCATAATTCTTAGCAGCCAAATATATCCCTTTTCTGCAAACAAATTATTCCTCAAGGAAACAATGACCAATAGAATTTTGTACAACTATTTTGCTGACACGTCCGTAGCCACCAATGGGCAATGTTCAATACTGTGTCCATCAAATACCAACTTGAACTCTATCCAGCTTACAAGTCAAGTAGACACAACTGAAATGATGAAATTCAATTCATACTGTTCTTTTGACCTTGGAATGGCACCGATATATCCAAGAAACAGGAAAAAAGAAAAAGAAAAAGATAAAAGATAACTATGGAGATTCAATGAAGTATTATAGGTAATGATGTTAATTTTCATAAGTAGGTACTGATGTTAAGAACAGTATAAGTAGGTTAAGAAAGTTGCGCACAGAATAGCATTTATGGAGCTCCAGAACATTACCTACTTATGTGTTATCATGTTAAATAAAAGTACCAACAGACAAGGATTGCAATGGGAGAACACCTGAGGGTATAAGTGCAGATTAAGGCCATAAAGCCCAAAGATTATGTGTTAAAAACCTTGACGACACGGTGAAGAATTACATAAATTACTATAAGAGGTGGCAACGGCGACATCTAGGACACTGAAGGGGACGCACAAATGAGCATATGAGCACTCATGGATAACCTGCAATAAGCATAAACAACACCATGTAACTTTCCAAGGCATACTATGGACAGCATGGAGATACTTACCTTTGAGACAATACAACCCTCTGTGTATCTGCAGATACCAAACCCTTTAATTTAACTCGCCACTTAATTCACATTTTGAAAGCAGTCGTGATTGTGGAATCGGTCGTGAAGAGAAACCAAAAGGTGCAGAGGTAAACTATGGTGCAGTAGGAACCATAAAAGGCAACAAGTGTGGCCGACAAGCTTGAACCAGCTTCTCTTCCTGAAGCAGTGAATCAAAGACTCTAAACCTATAGCCCGATACCAAGTCTTCTTGCAGGTTGAGGCAGAAATCTAAACTATTGCTGAGGCTGTCAAATTGCTTTTTCGATACTTGGGGCGGGTAAATCAAGCAGAGGAAAGCACGAGGGGACGAAGAATAGATGATGAGAAGCGCATTGCAGGAAACCCATTGTCAGTTAAGGAGCAGAAGATCCGAAGAGGGTGTAGTTTCAGCATTTAGCAGAACCGCACCTCAAAACAAAGAACAAATGGACAGGTCTTTATAAGATGTTCATAATAATAAACTATATATAAAGCAAAGCCTGCACACAATTCTGCCACACCAAGGTATAGAAACTTAAATTATTATAAGATAGACACGATAAAGGTACTTAAGTAGAAAATTAACCTCTAAACGACAGCAAGCTGAGAGTTTTGAGGAGTCCAAGAGCTCCACTCTGCACTCAACCAGTTTGAAGTCGACTACTAATCAAAAGACATGCTTTGATGTTTTAACAACCCAAAGATCTTGCAGGACAACTACTAATCAGAGAACTCAATAATCCCATATCAGGCATAATGCAGTCAGCTCCGGCTTCGACGACGGTCCCTGGCATCAGGATTCCTGATCAATAATTAAAACAAACAAAACTGAAAAGACATGAAAATAATGGAAAATACTCTTGAATATTCAAGACAATCTTATTCTTCTATGCAGACTCATACCCATTGGCATAAGGCGAGCCTCGATGATAAGATGGCGACCTACTGTAGCTACGTTCTCGACGAGGGGAATAGCTGCGACGTCGAGGTGACCTGCCCCGTGGACTGTTGCTACTACGAAAAAGATATGAGTGGTTATATGAAACATATTCAAAGAACAGACTACCAAAGACCTTTCTGATGACGAACTACAAAAAAGAAAAAAAAAAATCTGTGATCCTGCTCTTCAGTAACAGCAGCAACAAAATATATTCATTTGAAGACTATTATACTGATGTTATGGATTATTGGGATGAAGTGTCATGAAATGAAGCAAAATGATGCGAAAACAGATCACGAGATCCTTACCTGCGTCCATAACTTGGGCTTCTGCGATAACGAGGAGGAGTGGGGCTTCGACGTCTTCCACTTCCCATCCCTCCAGGACCAATTCGCAACCGACACTCACGAGCAAAATGACCAGGCTCACCACATTCATAACACTTCATGTCTTCACCTCCACCTCGTGAACGACCAGCTCGACCACCACCACCACCACCCTTGGAGTTATGAGAAAGCTCCACTCGCCACCCATTTTTGCCTACCAAAAGAAATCCCAAGTGAAAGACGCCTCATTATATATATCTCAAACAGCTGCCAGTACATACCAGAGAGAACTTGTGCATGTGGTAACCTGATCCTGCTAAACATTCTATTCGTCGCAGTGTTCTTAAGGTTTAAAGTAATCATCACATCTATTTGGTTGCTGTTTTAGTTTTCACACCTTAAAGTTGTGCCCATGACTGAAGGCAAGGTACTCAAAAAGGAACATAACTATTCTAATACCTCACGACCTATACTTCAGTTGTTCTAGCAATCAATATATATATATCAAAGATTTGACCTTATAATTGTCCCACAGTAATTTTAAGCTCCCTCACCAAGGCCACTCTAGTACCACCTCAGCTTTCTTGGATCAAGTTTTCACACGCAAGATGCACATACACAAACACAAACACAGGAAAAACAGTCAGAAGCACATCCTTACTCTCCTCATCCAGTCCCCTCCACCCTTCATATCCCTAATCATACACAACAAATCCCTGATTTGGTGTATCTAGAATGCATCAAATATTGAACAGATTGTTCCAAATAGTTCACAATTCAATCATGTTATAGATGCAAGCATTCCAATGGACATATATAGGGAGAGAAGTATTTGATAACATTAGGACTGTAAAACATCACTTTCTCAAGGATATAGAAAAAGGATACACTAAAATAAAATAGTGCATTCCAAACACGAGAGTATATTTCACTTACCGTCCAGCCCACGAATGGCATCTGTCGCATCTCTTCGGTCATCAAACTCCACGAACGCATAACCAGGAGGCCTTCGAGCAACCCATATACTGCATTTTATTTTAAACATGCACAAATAACAGTATTATAATATTGTACCAATAAATATACTACACGAACCCTAAATCTTATAAAGACCAATGCGACCATTCAGTTTGTCACCTAACACAGGTGTTCAAATAACTTCAGTTAAACATCAGTAAATCATGTTATATTAGATTCTGCTATTCAGAACATGGCCTTAATAAAGGATCATCATGAAAGAGACAATGTTAGTTCATCTCTAACATTTGTAGAGATCAACATAGGTAGCTCATATCAAAGAGCAGAAAAGCATCAACATTAGTGATTTTAAGGGTAAATCATCAGCTTAATCTGATATGAAAAGCTGATACGAGAAGTTTTAAACATTGGCTTGGAAAAAGTTCACACCAGCTCTAATGGCACGAGACTTGCAGGAGCATAAATCCATATTCCAGCAAAAAGGTTTTAATATGAGAGGTATCATAAGAAGTAGTCTTTAGATAAGCTAGCATGACCAAGATTAAATCTGAATCAAACCTAGTTAGGACTTAAGACTTTGTTCATTTGGGTCATTTTTATATATTATATTTATCCTCCTATGAATTTAGTTATCCTTGTTTAGTCTTAACTTTGATTTAATATTAATATTAATTTTAATGTAAAATATTTTCATTTTCAATGAATTTTTTTTAAACATAGACACATGTTCTAAAGATTAATGAAGAAAATAAACTCAACTTGCAGGTCATGTTTCTAGATGAGCCTACGACATGCTTGGATCCAGTATCAAAATATCAATTGTGGCAAAAGGTTCACTCTAAAGTAAGCTGACCAACAGAGACTCATGAATAAGCTGATCAATAGAGGCTCATACAATAGTAAAAAATGCGATAGCAAAGATGCTACTTCTACACAACCAGTTGATACGAACCAGCTTGATCCGATCCGTAACGGTTCTGAACTAGATTGAGGACGTGACTTTCGAAGGAAGCTACAGATGATTTAGCCGTTGGATCTTTCCGAATTTGGATATGTTGTCGCCCTTGAAAAAAGCTTTCCAAGGGATCCAAAATCGCAAAGTTTGGATGGTTAGATCTTGAAATATCAGCCGAACAATGACCGAAGGTCGGGCAAACCCTAGCTTAATAGCCTTTCAATAGTTAGATAGGTGCTCGGTTAATTCTTTGGAGTGAAGGGAGAGAAATTATTATAGAAGAGGAAGATTAGGAGTCAGAGAAAACCGACCAAAGACTTAGGCGGTGAAAGAAAGGAAGTGAAAGAGGGCACTAATGGCTAGAGAAAAAGAGAATGAGATAAAGGCACAATGTCGTTTTTAATCTTAGCTTAGATTAGACTCGAGCCTACATTGAATTGTGGGTGAGTTAAATCTTAGCTTTAGACTAATTGGTCAAGCACCAACCAGTAGGCTATAATGTGTTACACTTGGCCGAGTCATGGCCTCGTCCACAAGTCTTGCACTCTTGGACTCGGCTGAAATGTTGGTGGGAACGATTCAGCAAATACGAAAGGTTTGAAAACTACCATGGACACCTTGAGGACAAGGTGGACGAAAGTGTGGTGGATTGATGCAATCTGGATTAGATCGAATCACATCATAGAGACATTGGGCTCAATAGATTGAGTCTAGTTATTTTATTTGCTTATTTGGTTTAGTTAGAGTCTTAATAGGTTATGATTTTATTTAATTAGCTAAATCCAGTTCTCTGCAGTTTCGAAAAAATATTCGCGGAATATTCTACAGACGTCCGAATAAGATCGTTAGCCTCCATATCTACAATTTTGGTATTCACAACTTCTCCAGATTCGAAATCTATCTGCAGCGAAACGAAGGATTCATCCGAGAAGATAAGGAAGACTAAATTAGTTAATTTGTTTAGAACTGTTTAGATTTAATCTCTATAAAAAATGTCTTATGGCTTGTATCTTAGATATGCTTGGAATGAAAGATTAATTAGCTTTTGGCTTTACATCTCTCTCAACTAGGTTGTCGGCCTCAACATCTCCCTCCTCCTTCTTCACTAACCAACGCCACCTCTTCCGTTGGCATGGTCTCATCTAGCTTCTAATCTCCCTCTTCCGTCAATCCCCTTAGTCCCGTAGGGTAGGCCTACTTCTCCCCATTCATCTCTCTATCTTAACCGTCTCTACCTCCCGTACGGTTTTCATCTTTACTGCTACCACAGCTGTAAACCAATCATAGCCTTCAACCATCTATCGTATCCGTATCCTCAAGCCAACACCACCATCATCTATTGCCGAGCCACCTCCTTCACCTACTCGGCCTCCACTCCATCATCACCTCCATCCTATACGTAGGAGTCTGTGCCTCCACCCACGGATCCCAAATCCTGTGCAAACCTGATCTCGTAGGTCTGACTCTCCGACCTTTATCTACCTTTTCGAAGATATCTTCTGATCTACACATCCGATTTATATGAAACTAAAATTCATTGGAAAGTTCTCTTCCAGGGATAACTCGTATCAAAATTTCATGTTGATCTAACGGCTAGATCCTCTGAAATATCTCTCAAAATTTCTGTTCAGATCCACTACGAATCTAATCAAGCGGGTTCATTTTGATGTTGGTCAAAATATACGATAAACTGTAATTGTAATTTAATTGATCAAATTTCAATTTCAATCCTAACCTCAAACCCTAAACCCTAAACATGTCCATTGTAGAAATTGGAGTTTACAAAGAGCTCTAACCCACCCCTCGAGGTAAAGAAAAACAAGATGGAGGTCTCTCCCAACCAAGGTTTTGAAAAGCAGTTTTGGCGGAGGCCTTGGCAGGGCGGCACACCGACCGCCTGCCGACAAACAAGCATCCATATTATGCTGGTAGGGTTCAAAACGGATTAACTACTAGTAATAAAAAATCAAAAAAAAAATCAGACTAAGCCCTAACCTAATCCCAGTATCAACCAAAGTATTAAATTATCTTTTGCTTTACAAATCCTACCATAGACTAGACAAAATGACAAATCCTTTCTCTCATATATAAACTAGTATCGAATTTGACGAATATAGTTCCATCAATAAATACAACTCTTTTAATAAATGTGGTTAAATAAAAACAATGAAGGTAAAAGTACATGTATTGAAACCTATGTAAGAGACCATTCAGTAAAAACAATGCTTGAGAAAGACTTCATTTTCTTTATGTTTGAATCTAATTCTCTGCCAATACAAACTCTATCTAGACTACGTGGGCTAATAACTGATGATCAGATGACTGCGTCACCTACAATGAAGAAATATTAATAGGTTTGTTCGAGTCTATATATCTAAGCAATATAAGAGTAATTGTCATATCAATTTTATCAAATATTACATACAAAAGTTGCTTCATATTTATATTGCACCTACTAGATGCATTCAGAACAAAAATTGAGACCATCCTCTACTTTTTCTTTGTGGAGACAACAAAAAAGTGTTCACATTTCCAAGATTATGTAGGTTTCATTTCTCAAATACCCAAATTCATGATAAAAGAGACAATTCAGGCATAAGAGATCTATCTACTGTATGCATATGCATTGTTCCATTGCAACGCCATATATAATTCTAGAAATACATAAAGAAGTTTCAATTATATGTATTCCACATTTGGATCGTGCTCACCTTCGAAGTACGCCATAGTAACGAAACTCATCTTCTAGATCTCTTTCTGTGACACGCGGATCCAAGTTGCCAACATAAACTCGCGACATGGTGATTACAGGTCACCTGATAAGAAAATGTCTAAATCGCAATAAATATAGAAGTCCGCAATTTAAATTATATATATGTCATCGTGGATAATATCAAAATACAAAATGCTTGTAAAGTCTGTGAACACTGAAAAGCTAGCGGTGGTTAATAAAAATCACCTGTAAGAAACTTGACATCAATCTGCGTCAGAAAAACTACTGCAGGTTTGTCAATTGTCATTCAACGTTTAAGCATGACAAGTGAAGATGGCTTTTGCCCTTCATTATTTGGCTAATTATTCCTAGGAGATCCAACATATAAACAATTTATTGTAACAAAAGCATTTTCCAATAAACATTCATTTCATCATGAACAATGTTTCACACAGAGACAACAAACAATAGAGAAAGAAAAAGAAAATGGGACAGTGCAAGAAGTCAATTTCATAAATTGGAGAATGACAGTTACGGAAGTCTGGACCAAAGTAAGCATAGAATTAATGTTACTTTGAATCAGGAGTTGCCATTGAATTCAATTAAAATCAGTGTTCAGTGTTCGAACTAAAATGAAACTAAACTGAATCTTCTATTCAAAACGTAAAGGGAACCAGACCTCCCTCCATGGTTCTACAAGAAAGAAAGCTTCCGGAACACAAATTTTTGATGAAAGACAATTAATAGTGTGACTCCTCAAATAATGTGACATTTGGTTGAACATACAACAAGACACTCAAAGCCACATAAAACAAAAAGAAGAAAAAAGAAGGGATATTCAGAATCAGCTGAGCATGAAAGCTTGGGTCTTTCTGGTGCAAATACGACCGTATCAAAACCTCATGTCTAGATCAAGTATTCCCTAGGACAATAAGTCCAAGAATTTAAATCCAATCAAGTCGGAAAGTTTTTGTAAACACCAACCTAAGCAGGTTTCTAGGGAGTCATTCCTTCCTTGGTACGATGTTGCTAGAGGAACTACTCAAAACCTAGACTAGCAAAGCCGGGTATCCAATCATTAAAAAACTGGTCGTAACCGATATCCAGCATCAAGAGCTACAGACAGTTAAACATCAATTGCCACCCACATAGCTGAGTAGCATAAAATGGTCGTTCCCTTGGAAATATTTCTTGTGGCGGCATAATTTCCTTAAACTACTTCTCCTATACGAGCCCAATCCTCCTTATATGATCTAGAAACCCTAATTCACCAAAATTAACACAGCAGTATAAAGAAACAAAGAGGCCTTACCAGAAAGATCTAACTCTCACAATATAGAATAATTTTTGAACCAATATACCATCATCCGGACAAAAATTGTCAAAGAAAAATCAATAAACCGGTTGCAAAATTCACCAGAAACTCAATCGCTGCAGATCTATCCTGTAAATTATCCAACAAAACTAATAATTTAGGACAAGAAGAGGCGAATGGAAGATTACCACGAATAGTTCGTCTTGACGAGATCACTACTTGGAAACCAAGAAAAAGAAGGAACCAAAAAACAATCGCAGGGAACGCCGGACGGGAAACCAGTGGAATTCTTTTATGGACCTTATATAGACACCGAGCGGCGAAATCCAGTTACGCGGGTTTCGGATCCTCTAAATCCGCCTCCCGTTTGTAATTTTATTTTTCTTTTTAAATATGCTTAACCCCTCCAAAGTCCGAACTAGATCTCCCAAATTAAGAGGTTTATATGGACTTTTTTAAAAAAATTAATTGGTCTATGTGGATATTAAAAAAAATCTAAGATATATACCTAGAAAACGCTAATAATTTAAGTGTGTTTATGTAATTATCTTTTTAAAATATTTATTTTACTTCCTTCCTTTGTTATGCTCCTCAAAAAATAAATTAAAAATTTTAAAAATTATTTATGTTCATTAGAAATATACGGTAAAAAAATATCTCTCTGCAAATATTTTTCATACATTCCTTTTCATTGACATAATATAAATTAATAAAATAAATTTCACATAAATTGAAAGACACAATGTACGTTTGTATACGACTATTTTGAATTGGGATATTGTTGAGTTGTCATATATATTTTTCAAAACATTATGTGCATACAAAGGATCTTATAATATAGAACAGAGCAAATAATAAATTAACCTCTATTAAGATTTTAGTTTTGATTTGATGGTGAAGACTGGTCACTTAAACTTGGCTCTAGTGCTTATCTCTAGTAAATTTCTTGGTGGCTAGAATTTAGATAGCATTAGTTTGGTGCCAGGCTTATAAAAGGTACTGATGAATGTTCTCAACCAACTCAACTGTCTTCTTAAAAGGTAAATAATAGTCTAATTCAAACTACCTAAGCCCAACACAATAATTAAATAATTTAAAATTAACTAGCATATCATAGAATATAATATTCTATATGAATTGAGTAAATCGTTGAAACACTTCGTCATGTACTGATTGCTTCCGAAATAATAAACATTGATCTCTTGGGATATGATTATCTTAAATAAATTTAGTAGATGGTAAAAAAATATTGACCGACCAACTACGATGATCAGTGCAAAATTACGATCGCTATCGCTAGAAGGAAGTATTTATTCATGTGAATAAAAAATTAAAATTAACTTCCAAAATTGATACGTGAAAGATTGAATCACCTGGAAATAATCAAAGTTACAAAATCAAATGTGTTAGAGGGAGTTAATTTGTACATATTTCTTTATCCACACAAATAGATATTAATTTGATGCTTAAAACCCACTAGAAAACTACTTATATACTCAGCATTTCTTAAATAGTCAGTGTGATATTAAACTTACCTTATTTTTAATTTTTTATTATTATTACAATAGCTACATTAAAATTAATATCTGTTTACTGAATTTAAACAAGTAAATATATAAAATTAAACACTATTTGAGCTCATTCTCTTCCACTTTAATGCATTGTTAATAATATACAGACCCCACTTAATTTTAAACTCAAAAATTATATAAAATTAATATTCAAATCATAAAATTTTCAACAGGCATATATAACATCATACAAGATGGAATCACTCTTGACGAATCCGTCGCTATGTTGGCACAAAATAATACAAGCAGAGTGCTTCGCTGCTCTCTTTCGTTAAATAAAAGATAATAGATAATCCTCTAATTAACAACAGCAGCACACGTCGTCGTCAATATTCAAGTTATTTTATTTTAAGTTTACCCATTAAAAAAATGAAGCATTAATTAAAAGTAATTTTAAAAAATTACGTGGCAGCATTATTAATTACTATTTAAATTATAGGAAAATGTGTATAATTATCATGTTTAACACATGGGGATATCAAGCATGAAAGCACGGACCTATCCATTGACCATTGCCATTGGTGGTGGATTTCGATAAAATAAATAAAAATAAATAAAAAATAATAATTAAGGGTGGGACAGCTAGAACAGAAAAGACAAAGATCCACCACTGAAAATGTGCCACGGCGCCACGGCATACTTGCAGTCCTGACACAGAACAGAGTTGCAGCAAAGTGATTTTCCATTTCAGGACAACTATTTAGTTAAAAAAAGCGAGAGATATATATAAAATAATTCTGAATTATTCCGATTGTGGGAAATAGTGAAGGTTTTGGACGACAAATTAATATGGTGAGAAATCTTCCGAGGCGGAACCCACCTCCTCTTCTCACCCCAGTGCTTCCCCAATCTTAGGAAGTAAGGAGTGACAACACTGGTAGATATATAGATCGATCGATCGATCGGTGTGTAGATATTAAATATTCTCTCGCCTAGATCCGATTAGTCTGAGAAATCCGAAGGAAAAAGATCGAAGGACATGGAGGAAGGTGGAATCGAGGAGGTGAGCACTCGCCTGACTTGGTCCGAGTCGAGGTGGGTCGATGGCAGCGAGGTCGACTCGGAGTCGCCGGCGTGGTCTCTCGAGGACGAGAAGAACGTTGGGGGAACTGGGTTCGATGGGTTCGGGGAGAAGGGGTCGGTGCGGCGAAGGCTTTCCAAGAGGCCCAAGAGAGTGGATTCCTTGGACGTGGAGGCCATGAGCGTCCGTGGATCACACAAGCACGGGGCAAAGGTACCGCTTTTTGGTCTTTTTGGTGGGATTTTTGGAGTTCCTGGTCATGTGGGTACGCTAAGATTTGTCATTTGGGTGGCTTCTTCGTTTCATTGAGATTTCGTGGGTATCTTGTTTATATTTGAGCAAGTGGATAAGGCGTCAGATGTTCTGCAATCGGAATATTCTTCGTGGGTATTATTTTATCTTTTTGTTTAGATGTTTTCATCTCAGACGGTTTATCAAAATCTTGTTGCAACCGTTACAAGTCTGGTTGATTAATTTGTTGGAACCTTTTTTCTTCTCCGATGTATCCTGTAATTGGTTGCTTTCATTTTTGTTGGCCAATCCATCACTGATACCTTAGTTATAATATCATTAACTGTTGTGACAAAGGAAAGGCGAGTGCTTTCCTAGAATTCCCTGCTCTTTGGTACAGAGGATTCTTACTAGACTCATTCTCCAAGCTCAGAAAATTCGCGGTAGAATGTGTTAATGAGTTGGATATTTGAATAGAGACCATAAACAGCAGACTCCTATAAATTATTGCTTACAAACTTTAAAGATCTTGAAAGTTGTACTTTTACAGACAAGGTTGAATCAGTATTTAAGCAGCGTTAGCTGGATTCCTGCATGGCACTAGCAAATTCCTGTTGAAATGTATTACGTTCTGGTTATGGCAGATTACTGGATTTCTGAATTGGATCTTGCCATTATGGAAGAGTTAATTCTTTCAACCACCAACACTTAATTGAGACAAACACACTAACACCAAAAGTAAGCGAAATAGTGGAGGAACAATGAAAACTTGGGGATATTGTAGGTCAGGATAAATTCTGATATTTAGATAGTTCAATAAATACAATTTTGACATAATAATATAATTCACTGTAGTTAAGTACAAAAAGGTGGTTATAGTCTTGTCAATTAGTACTATGAAGATTAAGCCAATATCCCTCGTGATACTGGTTAAACAACTCCAAAGTGTCAGCAAAAACACTTTTTATTATTCTTGATGCTTCATGCACTCTTCATTGGACACGCCCGAATCATCTCGATGATTTACACAAGTTATCCTCGAATCCTCGATTAAGTAGAGAAGTACAACCATTTTTGTTCTCCTACTCTACATTACTTGTCTTCATAAGTTGTTTCTCTGACTACTTCATTAATTGCAAATAATATGTTATTTCGTCATTGAAAACAATGCAGACTAATTTATTTACTTTCTTTTTCTTGGTTTTTAATACATTTCAGGAGTTATCAATTTGGAGTACTCTTGCAATGGCATTTCAAACTCTCGGTGTTGTTTACGGTGACATGGGCACAAGTCCCTTATATGTATTCAGTGATGTATTCAGCAAAGTTCCGATAAAATCAGAGGTTGACGTCCTGGGAGCTCTATCATTAGTTATGTACACAATTGCAGTAATTCCTTTCGCGAAATATGTCTTTGTAGTGCTGAAAGCTAATGACAATGGTGAAGGTATGAGATAGGTTACGGAAAGTTGTAATTCATTCATGTATTCTCAGATAAATGTCTATTTGTACATTTGTAGTTATCATATTTTGTAAGTTTAATATGGAAATGATTCAAGAGCTTCTCTCTCTCTGTGATTGCAGGAGGCACGTTTGCATTGTATTCATTGATTTGCAGATATGCAAAAATTAGTCTACTTCCAAATCAGCAGCGCGCTGATGAAGATATCTCAAGTTTTCGGCTTAAATTGCCAACTCCTGAGCTGGAAAGAGCACTATACATAAAGGATTGTTTAGAAAAAAGGTCCTCATTCAAAAATCTTCTCTTATTTTTGGTTCTGATGGGTACTTCCATGATAATTGGAGATGGTATTCTTACTCCATCAATGTCAGGTACAGTAAATTACTAATACTATTTTATTTTTATATCTGTCAATGCCAGTTAGTGATAGGTTGACAAATTAGAACATGTATTGTAATTGTTGTTTTTCTCCCCAAAGATCTACAGTAATATATTGCTGTCTAATTTATTTCCTGTTATAAGCAGTAATGTCTGCTGTTAGTGGTCTCCAGGGTGAAGTTCCAGGCTTCAATACAGGTATCCTGCACACTTCGTTCATAGACCTGCTCATCCTCAGCATGTAGTATCTCTGGATTCTGATTTATTAGCCTTTCGTTTCATCTATTTCCATGCAATCTCTTATGAAATTCTTAGGCTCTTTCTGCAGATGCTGTGGTGCTTGTTTCGATTGTGGTTCTTGTGTTATTGTTCAGCATACAGAGGTTTGGAACTGGCAAAGTTGGTTTCTTGTTTTCGCCTATTTTAGCACTTTGGTTCTTAAATTTGGGCTCTGTTGGAGTATATAACATACTTAAGTACGACATTTCTGTTCTGCGGGCATTCAACCCAGTGTATATCTATCTTTTTTTCAAGACAAACAGCATAAAAGCGTGGTCAGCTCTCGGTGGTTGTGTTTTGTGCATCACAGGTTTCATTTTTTTCTTGCCTCAAATGTTTGTTATTTTTCTCATTTCTCTAAATCTCTTTTATGAAACTTCACATACTGAATTAGTGATGTTTATTCTCTCCGATTTTCTTGATGAGGTGATACTTGCTTGTCCACATTTGATTACTGTTGTACCTAAAAAATGGAAGAAGAAAGCTTAATCTGATTTTGTGGTTCAATCTCTTTTTCCTTTTTGGTCTCATTTCTCATCATTCATACACAACAAAATTATATGAGACAGTAACTGCTGTAACTATCTTGTTAAACTGATTGTATTTAGTCAAGTGTCATTTGATACAATATGATATGATTGCTGGTTGAGGGGAAATGGAAAAGATGATGGAGGATTCATTGTAATTTGGCCATTCGTGAATTCAACCTGAAAAATTTAGACCAGAGTTTGACCTTGAAGCTTGGGGAAGAACCGTGCAAGCCCATTCAGTTGTATCTCCTCCTAAGTCATGAAATATCATTGGAAAGATTTTGTAGTACATACCATCTTGAATAAACTACTTGCTGGAAAAGGCGAAAATTTTGTGCTGATGCGGAGGCATCACAGAAATAAACTGTCACTTCATGTTTGAACTCTGAATCATTCTATATTTTGTTCCCCTGCTTTTATTAACCAGAACCTTTCCAACTTTTGTGAAATATCTCTCTCTGTTGAAATATTAAATAGGTTGGTTTCTACCTATCTAAGAATTAAGATTGAAAATATTGTTGGTCCAAAACGTTGTCAACTACATGTTATCAATCTGAGTATGTCCTTTTAATTTTTAGTTTTCCCTATGAGTCGTGGACCTGTAAACAATTCAAATTTTTGGAATCTGTAATTAATTTGAGAAGTTCCTCAGCTCTTTCATATGCATGTGCTCATGTAGCTTTAGTTTCTCTCTTAATGCTGAATGAAATACTATATTTGCATTTGGTGATATAATACATATGGAGCACTGCTATCTGGTACTATATATCTATAAACATACATTTAGCTCTCTTGCTTAAGAATTTTTGAATCTTTTTGCCAACACCATGCATGCAATTGGCATAGCACATATTCTTGAAGGGCCACTTCATGTTGATACTAGGCTATTCATACAACCAGTTTTCCATGGAATCTCTCATTCTAAAGTTGACTCTCATAGCTAGTTCATGATGGTGATGATGCAATGCAATAATAAATTGCTCTTGCTCTTCATGCAGTAAGTGACTGATAACAATGCCAAACATCCTGTTTGCATCAATCAAATTTTAAACCGCATAAGGAAAATGTGCACTGTAGAGCAAGTTAGGCATTCTTCTGATAATGAATTGGACTTTTTATCTCTTTAGTGGCAAAATTTGCTAGTCACTTGGATCAGAACTCTGTAGTTTGTTATACCAACACTCACGTCTAATGATCCGGTAACAGAATGGGCAAAACTTGCTATTTTACTTTGTTAGACTCTATGAATGAGCTGATAATTTTAGTTGAATAGTAGATGGCCTGTGGTTAATAAGCTGACTGATCTCTGATTTTACCTAAGTTTGAACATGTAGGTGGTTATAAGATAGTGTTAATTCGACTACTTTATAAGCTTAAGTAGATAAAAAAACGATTGTTTTTTCATATTTTTGTATTCAAGCACTCCACCTCACATTTGAAGTTGAGATATTGAGAGGCCCAAAAATACACTCAGACTTAAATAAGTTGATATTTTATATTTTAAATAATAGATGAGCCTGGCAGGATTTAACCAAGGATCTGTGTTTTGGATGCCATGTTAGTTCTTGTAACTATTCCAAAAGCTTAAATTGATACATAACGGTGTTTTTGTTAAATATTTTTGTATTCTAACAGATGGTATTTTAAAACACCTGCTATACTCGGTTAAAATGGAAAATAGTACATCACACCTATTTTCCTTTGTTAAAAGTCTCCAATCTATGAGTGAGTTAGTGACTGAACATATTGTTTCCATTTCACTCGTGGTGTGTAAAGTCACAAATTTCCTGCTAAATGCATTTGGAGAACTTGAAATGAGTCTAGGGATATTTTTCTTCCTACTTTCTAGTCGACATCTCTGTTTATCTTTTGTCAGTACTTGTCTTAGGCCTATCAAACTTTCTCTTGTCCTATACCAGTGCACTGGTGTAGTTTTGGAAAATGAATTATGTATTTCTCTGTTTATGAGGTGCCACTTAGTTTTTCTGTTGGCTTACGCTCAAGGGGTCATGGTTCAAGCCTTAGGGACATCCTATCTCGCAAACCTCCTAGACTCAACATTGATAGGAGCTTTGTGCACTACATGCACTCGGACACACTTGTTTAATTTCTCTACTCAAATTATTAGCAAAAATTGACTATCATGATGTAGGTTTATTTTGGATAGCTTAATATGGTTAATCTTACATTCCACTAATCACATGAAACTAATTGAATTCAGAGATTAGGATCCTTACAATTTGAGTCATTTATATTGTTTGTTTCTTGATTTATATGAATAAGATCTATTTCAGATCAATGTAAACCTATTCTTTAGTTGTTATTTTGAGCGCTTTGTACTGAGTTTGGTTCATCGTGCACTCTATTTAATTTTAATCTCATTCATTTTCATTGTTGTAGGAGCTGAAGCAATGTTTGCTGACCTTGGCCATTTCACTGTTAAATCCATCCAGGTCATCCATTTGTGGACCAATCTTTCATCTCTTACTTTCTGGATGTTGATGTCTTCTGCCCCTGGATTCTTTATGTCCAATTTTAGCTCAAGGTTTCTTCTGCTTGCAGATAGCATTTACTGCTGTGGTGTTTCCTTGCCTTCTTTTGGCTTACATGGGCCAAGCTGCATATTTGATCAAATATCCATCTTCAGTAGAAAGAATTTTCTACGATTCTGTACCAGGTGAGGCTCGCAAGTGATATATGGTCTCATCATACTCTGATAAGAACAAACTCTGCATGGATTCAGTATTCTCAGTTATGTAAGAGTAATAATTAAATGTATCCAAGGTGAGGATAACTAGTTAGTCTTAACGAAATATAAACTAATTAATATTGTCTTTACTCTTTAAATCTGATAAGCAGATGTTCTATTCTGGCCGGTCTTTGTGATCGCCACTCTTGCTGCTATGATTGCTAGTCAGGCCATGATATCAGCAACTTTCTCCTGCATAAAGCAGTCCATGGCTCTTGGTTGCTTCCCAAGAGTAAAGATAGTGCACACCTCCAAGAAATCCATGGGTCAGATCTACATTCCTGTCATCAACTGGTTCCTAATGATCATGTGCATTCTCGTTGTAGCCACTTTCAGAAGCACCACTGACATAGCCAATGCTTATGGTATGTATCCTATATAGATAGAATCTGCATGCTATTTAAATCTTAATCTTCCTTTATTGTTTATGTGGTTACTGTGTGTTTATTGCTGGCACTTGTTACAAATTATCAATCCTCCAAATTGTTATCAAACATTGAGATGATTGTTGGTGTCTTTGAATGGTTGAAATATTAGTCTGACCTTGAAATGTTGAGGAATGCATATTCATTTTCATTTTCTCTGTCCTGTAGGTATTGCGGAAGTTGGAGTGATGATTGTCAGCACTACATTGGTGACATTAGTGATGCTTCTCATATGGCAAACCAACCTCTTCCTTGCTTTGTGCTTTCCTCTCATATTTGGCTCCGTAGAGCTCATTTACTTATCAGCTGTTCTGTCAAAGATTAAGGAAGGTGGGTGGCTACCACTTGCTTTTGCTTCTTGCTTTCTCTGTGTCATGTATACATGGAACTATGGAAGTGTGTTAAAGTACCAGAGTGAGATGCGGGAGAAGATCTCGGTGGACTTTGTTGATGAACTAGGATCCAACCTTGGCACTGTGCGAGTCCCGGGGATTGGACTTGTGTACAATGAGCTAGTCCAAGGAATCCCTTCGATATTTGGGCGTCTATTGATTTCACTCCCTGCAATTCACTCTACACTTGTCTTTGTCTGTATCAAGTATGTTCCTGTCCCTGTTGTGCCACAAGAAGAAAGGTTCTTGTTCAGAAGGGTGTGTCACAAGGACTACCATATGTTTCGTTGTGTTGCACGGTATGGATACAAGGACATAAGGAAAGAGGATCACCGTACATTTGAAGAGCTCCTGGTTGAAAGCCTTGAAAAGTTTTTGCGGAGAGAAGCCCAAGAGCTTGCTCTAGAGACGAGCCCCATGGACATTGAGCCTGATGAGGAGTTTGTCTCAGGTGCTGGCAGTGGAATTGGAGAGCTGCATGTTCCACTACTCTCTGACCAGAGGTTAAGTAACAAACAAATTTCTAGCAGTGAAAAAGGTCTTTCTGTGCTTCCGTCAAGTTCTATGCCTTCAGATGAAGACCCTAGCTTGGAGTATGAGCTTGCTACCTTGAGAGAAGCAATCGAATCTGGATTCACATATCTGCTAGCACATGGTGACGTAAGGGCCAGGAAGGAGTCATTTTTCACAAAGAAACTCATTATTAATTACTTCTATGGATTTCTCAGGAGAAACTGCAGGGCTGGTACTGCAAATTTGAGGGTTCCTAAAATGAATATCATGCGTGTAGGAATGACCTACATGGTTTGAGCTCAATTTTGTTTTGCTCGCCACACCTTGTACCACTGCATTATCTTGGTTATTTACTGTACTAAATAATGCTTTATAGGAGCCACCAAGAGGTATGTTGGACTCTTAATTTTATATTTTATATTCTTTTACTTGTAGTAGCCATCATATTTGATTATTTTTACAATATCCATTCAGTTCTTAGAAAACAAAATTTGTTGGAAATGCTTCCTACTTTTTATTTCCCTTTCAAAGTGGTTCTTGGCCACCTAAGAATAAGGTGGTTGTTATGCCCTAGATCTAGACCGATCTGGATGTAAGAATATTATTAAAAATTTAGGAGAACCGCCACTAAGGCTTGGATCGTGTCATTGATGGCGGTTTGAATCTCCTTTAAGTTCTTCAATGATTCTCTCAACGAGTCAACGGACTTTATCAATGCTTTTACCCATGTGAGTGGCTCGTCGCTAGTAATTGCTAGTGGTGGCGATGGCGCTGGGAGAACTCTCACAAGAACGCAGATGAGTTCCTGGTCCTCCATAGTTGATCTCTCCTTGTTCGTCTTAGATCGCTTGTTAACCATCGTCTGAGGAACGTTGGTTATCATACTAATGTTACGCACCAGATTTGGGTCAATCCGGACGAAAAAAAATTATGAAAATTTAGGTGGTGGTAGCCTCACGAGATATAGTTCTAATGACTCCGATTTTACCTAAATCGAAGGTTAAGATGAAAAGATAAAAGAGTAGAGAAAAATCTGAACGGGTAGAATAGTAAATATGATTAGGAAAATCCGGACGGCTAAAGGTGGTGGTGGACAGCAGTAGAGTAGGGTAGGGTGGCTGCTGGTGAAGGAAGATGATTAGGGTTTGGAAGATCAAAATACTTCTACGGCTATGATATATTTCTAGAAAGATATATGCGATTTAAGGGCTATAGTAAAAGATAAAAGATGAAAAGAATAATTTTGCTAAATTCATATTCATTCAATGATAATTATCAATACATGTCCACTCTTATAAACCTAGCGGATCGGATCCACATATGTATTATCCGATTTATTTAAAATTCAAAACAATAAGATAAAGCTAACTAACTATTCAATTTGACTCGACTCAACTAACCTTACCCACATGGTCAGATCGTAATAGTATTCTGTAAGGTGGATAGGACAAATATTGTTTCTATAGACTGGAATTGTGTACTATAACTGTATGGCCTATTAGATTAATCTATAATTGTGGATTTATTAAATTGGCTATGCTAAAAGTAACAAAAGAGGATATAACTTTTAGCATCTAAGGAACAAGTTAAAAAATATAACTTGAGCAACTTGCAAGGCATAAAGCGTGGATACAGGACATGAAGATACAACGATATGGATATAGATATGACAAATTCTTAAAAGTAGGAAATGAATACAGCATGAATAAACTAATAAATAAATAATATATTTTTAATTTATTGTCAACTAATATAATGTATGGTAAAAAATGATATTAACCCAGATGTGATAATATAAAAGAAAAGAAAGCTACAGATTTAATATAAACATGTCTAAAACTTTAAATAATATTGTGATAGAAGTTGATATGAAACTTAAAATGTTAGTGAAACATTAAAACCTAATTTAATTATTCATCTACAATTAATTTGGATCTTTAAATGGCTTTCAAATTATATGTTTAATTTATTATCAAATAAACAAAGTCGAAAGTATTATGAAGTATTAGATTATCATAGATACGTATAAAGTATATGTATTCTATCGTCTTTTCACAAAAAAAGGAAGATATGGAATGATCAAAAAATGTATTAGAGCCATATCCTGCCGTATTAGAGCCATGCCAGAACTTTTTTTTTTTTTAATTCAGACTCCTCTAGCTGTATTTGATATGTATTGGGTCCAATCGGAATCCTGTACGTACGGATACCAATATGGAGGGATAAATGAAGTATTTGTGTTCCGTAGCTTGCTGGCTTTTAGTTGCTTTCATATGTCAGTAGCTATAACCGTATTCACTCTTACCGTGGTTGTAATTGGGTTTAAGATTGCTAGGTTATGGACATATATTATATGTTATTTGCACCTGCCCATGCCTTTATTTGTATGATTTCAGTCTCAAACTTGTAGGCAGTGTTGATAACAGTAGATTGGTTTAGCAAACAGTTAGGAAGAGATCACTATATTTTATTCTTTCTCTTTTCTGTAGTTATGTAATTCTGCTTAAGAACTTTTCATATGTTTGGGACACCAAATCCTTTTTCCCTAACCGTGAGTTTCCTGCACTTTTGTCTGTGGTCCGCGGAGCTTAACTTTACTTTGTTTTAAATTCCCTCTGTTTTATGATCTCGTCTCTCTGAGGTTAGAAGTGGACTTTCACATACTTGTGTGAGGCTTAATTGGACAAACATCCATGTATATGGTCAATAGCCATCACAAATATCTCAAGGAATCAATGTTGAAGAAGACAATATGGATTGAAGAGTAAGACTAGACAATGGATGTTAGCCAGCACTATTAGGCATAGGAAGACACTAGTCTTTGGTGATTATCAATACTTACTTTGTTTGTGTAAAGGAGTTTATTGCTGTTCATATATCTTGGAAAACCAACCTTCCTATACTTTTCCTTTGTTGGATTTCTTCTGTCATACTATTTTTCATAAGAAAGTGAGTCTTTTAGTTATAATTATATCAAGGAATTGTTTGTGCTGACACTATAACTCAGTTTCTCTTTTCTCCCTCTAATGCTACACACGTTGTGAAGACATGGACAAGATTCTTTTAAGCTCCTATTAGCTGGGAGTAATGGGCCTTCTCCAAAGTCATACTGGTATGGAATAATGGATTATTCCAATAACCTTCTCTCCCCCCCTTCTTCCTCTTAATTTTCTATGGAACTTTATTTATCTTGAATCATATTCCTGTATTTTGATAGCAGGAGCTTAATCTTGTCAGTGATCTACATTGCTTAAACTCAAAAGAAGAAAAATCTTTTTAGTCCACTGTGGGCTGATGCCTTTAGTTTAAATCTTTGCCAGTGCTGCATAGAATGAAACATTTGACCTCACATCTAGTTCAACGACAATGTCTACAGACTTGCATCATAACATGCTACATTTCTTTCTTCCATTAGCATCAGCATTTTGGAGCCTATGACTTCAGTATTCTATTACCTTTATAGCTAAAACATCCCTATCCTTATCAGATGAGTTTCAAATCTCAACTTGCTTTATATTAATATAATTATTTTGACCTTGATGATTTTGTATTGTAGAACATCCGTGCACACGATGGATAAGATAAGGATTGGACATCTGTTCCTCCATTGAAACAATCCTGGCCTTATCCAAACTCAAATCTCTTTCTTTCTTTCCTACTTTGCTACATGTACATTAAAATGTTTCATAATCTTAGGCAAGTCAACGTGACATGGGCACTATCCTTCTTATTGGCTAATATATAGTTGAACTTTTTGGTTCACCTCCTTCCTTGCTATGTCACACTATATATATCTTCTATAAATTGACCAACAAAGTCATGAAATGTGCCTCCGAACTGACCTCAATTAATAAGTTTTCTCTTCTCTTCTTTCATCCAATGCCTATTCTTTTTAAATAAATAAAAAAGAATTAAATACTTAGAATGTCCTTCTTTTGATATTTTAAATCTAGCAGCAGAGTGTTTTTAAGATATTTGTGGGAATAAATAATAGATATCTATGTGGCCAAAAGTAGAGTATGTTTGAGAAGAGACTTGATAAGAAAGTTTGGTACAAATAAAATATGATACATGATCCCATCAACATCTAGGGATGGATAGGTTTTAACCATTGACAAGCTCATTGAATATTATATATTTCATAATAACTGAATCAAGATTTTGAGCCTTAACATGCATGATAGATAAACTTATGAGTAGTTGCATTTATGAGTAGTTGCATTTGATATCATAGCACATCCTCGGATTAATATATTATATAAAAAATAAAAGATATATATACTATATTTTTTATTTTTCCTTAGAAACAAATTAAACTCTAACATCCCCTAAGGTCTTGAACCATTACTTAAATTATATTTTAACTTTCTATGGTTAAACTTAAATTTATTTTAACCTCTTATAATTTTGAATTTAAAGATATTTATTAGAGTCGAAGTTGTAGATAATTGAATAAGTTTTTCGATGCATCTGATACAATCGGGATAAAATTTTATATAACAAATATATTAAACTTGTATATATTTTGTCATATGTTCTATTTCCTACTCTAGACAATGAAATGAATATTTAATAGATTTTTATTATGATAGAGTGGACCGGATAAAAGATACGGTATAATGGTAATAGCGCGAGAAGACGAAAGAAACGTCTCTATCTCGGCCTTTTTATCGTCGGCTCCACCACCTCACCTCTCTCGCCAATGGATAAGGACGACCACCCCTCGCACGTGGGTCCCAACCGCAACCAACCGCTCCCAGACCTGCGCCGACCAACGTGGCGGGAAACGCGACGACTCGGATCGAGAAGAGCTGGGGCCCACTTCTCAAGTCGACCCCAGCCGTCCGATCGCATCGGTGCGCGCCGACGTGCTTCGCTAGTCCCACGTCGGTTTTGCTTTTCGGACCCCCGGGACGTTTCTTTCTTTCTTTCTTTCTTTTTTTATAGATTTACTCGTTGTATTTATTTATTCGCTCACACAGAAGGACTTTTCTGAGTCTTGAGTAGTAGCGGACATTCAAATAAGTAAGATCTTGAGGGTGCAGACTGAAAAAAGAAAAACAAATTCTTTTCCGTTTTATTTAAATTAAAAAATATATATAGGGAAGATGGGGGTGTTGCTCCGTTGTCGCGGTCGTACGGAGACAAAGGGCATTTATTAATGCGCGAAAGGATGAGCATCGGCCGTCGGGCAGCGAAGATATTAACCTCGCCTTATTCTTCACTCTAACTACGGTTTTGCCATTAGGAATGAAGATCGTAACACCGTAGAAAATGTAATTATTTTTAGTTTTACTAATTACTCGTCTCTCCTAGCGAACAAATCCATCTACACTTAGCTGGATATTTAAGTGCGTTGCTTTTGGTTAGTTATAGTTGAAGAGTGGGAGAGACAGACCAAGAATGGCAACGCATTGTCGGCTAGGATATCTTTGCTCTTAGATTTAGCCCACAAAATCTTTTTGCAGTTGGTGGGTGGGTGCCCTAGATCTCATGTGGGCCCCTCCCCCACCACCCAACTAGATACGCAAACCCCACCCCGCCCCAATTTGCACTCGTCCCGTTAGGCGAAAAAAGGGTAGGGATCTTAGCATCAATCTCATCTTTGCTCTATTCTTTGTCCATATGAATGAATTAGGAGGAGGAGTAGTAGTGGTAAAGACCATTTAGACCATGAAAGATAAAATTAGTGATCTAATCCTGAGAGGAATAAAACGTCTCATGTGGGTCCACGTCGGTGGATGTGAAAAGAACCGCCCAATACCCCAACTCTATGTCTCTATCCAATTGCCTTCCGCCCTCGGATATCTTACGCGGTCCTTATTCCACGCCACCACCTTTCAACGGATAAAGACCCCCTCTTTAGAGAGCCGTCTCGAAATCCCCACCGTCGAGTCGCGCAGTGGGCCGTCCTGATCTCTCTAAAAGTTTCAAAACCTAGACCTAGTCGCTGTCGGATAACTTTTATCCGAGCCAAGCTGGGGTCCACCGGCCGATAGGACCATAGGTTGTCGGTTACTGGAATAAGGGAGAGGAGGGCGGGATAGTAATTAGGGTGGCGAACAAGGGGCGAATTGTAAAAGCGACCTTATCCGTAAGGATGCCAGCGAGGACTCGCGTGGTCGGGCAGCGGCGTGCAGTCGCGGTCACGTTCGCCGAGTCCTCGCGGTGAAAAAAGCACGCACAAGCGTGTTCCAGCTGTCATTACTCCCGTCCCAAATTGGGGCAAATTTTCCCATCAATTTACCATAGTGCCACTGCCTTAACCTCCCTTTTATCTGGGCATTTAATATAATCTCTAATAAGAGACAATACTTAATACTCTTGTATAGTAATAAACATTTTCAATAGTTTAAAAATAAGTTTGACACTTTATAATTTTGACAAGAGCTTGATGTCTAATCTCAACCACTAACAAAGTTTTGGTAATTAATTTGAAAATGATAGTAGTATCAACCAACCTAGCTATGGCTTTTTGGTTATATGAAAAGGTGTAGTTAATTCATGAGCTAGACAACCACTTTGTTTTGGTAGTGTGTCCAACTAGATAACCATCTTCCTAGTGAAGGACAAGAAGATTAGCAATTCTAACTTAATTAAGTGCTCTTAGATATGGATTAGACAATCTAGAAGCTGGTGGTTGGATCTTTTGACATGCCTTATCTCTTAAGTGATTATTATTACAAGTGGCAATACCTATGCTTAGACTACCCTAGGAGATGAAAGTAGTAGTATCTTCCAACTTTGGCTTCCTTAAATATCATCAAGTGTAGTTAATCTAAGCCATTATATTGTTGCTAGGTTTAATGGAGATACTAGAAACAAATATAGTAGTTCATTTGTAAGAAATCTTTATTAAATAACTGCATATTTGATGTAATCTGAGCTTAATCCAATGTTATTTGATCTAATGGTATTAATGGTTTATTAGGTTTGCACTAATTTTCTTAAACCAATGTCTACATTATTATCTGCCCAAGGATTAACAAGCATAAAAACAAAGTTACTAGGCTAAGTTAAATTGTTTCACACTACATATATATAAAATTAAAATTAAATACTAGTTTACCTTCTGCACTTTAACATAAAATTAATTTACCTTTGTATTATTTAACTTTTTATACTTATATTTTTATTAGATAATAATTAATTGGCAAAGAAATTTTTTTTCATCTATTACTTATTTTTTAATTTATATGTGATGATAATTAGACACTTTAGAGGGATATTTTAGTTTGCAATTATTTTTAAAATTAAAAAGCTTAGGCACAGTTAATTAATTAGGACATAAACTTTAATCATTTTACTTTAGTCATAATTATAAGAGTTAAATATCAGAGGTGAAATGTATTTAACTAAAGATATAGGAGCTAGTGAGAGGCTGGCATTTTTGTAGATAAGAGGTAGTGTAAGGGCATTTGGGAATCTATAGTTGTAACCTAACCCTAGTTAAAGATTTTTGTCGTGGGAGGTTAGAACTCAACCCTAGAGTTAGACACATAGGCATCATGAATTCCTTCCCAATATTATCCGCTCTTTGCTGACGTCTCTTTCTCTCTCTCTTCTCATAAATAGAAGAAATTAAGAGAAACGATAGGAGGAACCGAAAACCAGCGCATTTCTTCAAAAATTAATCCGTCGGAAAATCTCTTCGAATTCCCTCCAAGAAGCGGCGATCGCTGCTCGACTCGGTAAGTGATCCTCGTTTTGGACCTTGGGATCGATTTCGGGGCCTTTTCTTGCTGCTTTTATCGCTGCCATCTCGTTCTATATCGATCTTCTTATCGTTAATCTTCTTGGGCTTTTTCGATAATCTTTGATGCAATACCGAGTAAGAAAATCTTTGGTTTTTCGGTCCTGGAATGATGTTTTCTGTTATAAATCGCACATGTAGTCTTCTTGCGATCCTTAGGCCATTTTTCCCGTTCCATTTGGAATTGTTGGCTGATTTCGTGGAAATTTAAGGGATATGTTCGAGATTTTTGTGGGTTCTTGGTGTCTGTGGGATTCTTGGGGTTCTATTTTGTAGAAAATGGTGTACAGCTCGGACGGGAAAAAGGATTCGATCCTTATCTCTCTTCTTTTCCCATTTCTTTTTAGCTCTAGTCATTCAATCGTACATGCCGTTTTTAGTGTTGATAGATTTTACGTAATTTAGGGGTGATATTAATGGCAGTCTGAGTTCTTTTTATCTGGGAATAATGATAGATAAGGAGCGTGTCGCAAAAGTTCTGTTAACGATCGAGTAATTGCTAGGATTATCTAGTTCATGACCTGTTGCTTTCCACATTTCAGGAAAGTTCTGCGTTTCCTGGTCGAGTTCCACTGGTGCTTTTAGTTGTTGTTTCAACTTTTGAGTCTTGAGATATGTTTCTGGAGTTCATATATCACCGATCGCCCTTATATGTGCTATCGTTGAGATTTTGTGACAAATCGAGAAAAAGAATTTAGTAAGGAGGATTCTAATCGATCATGAGATGTGATGATATAGCCTGTATTCGTGTGTAAGTTGGAGTAAGAGAGAGATATGATGGAGATCTTTAAGCTACTTAAGTTTGTCAAAAGGACATTTATCTACAGGATTGTGTTGAGGCAGATAAAAGGATTCGCAGTAGTTTTCATGGCTAGTGGATTTCCGTGATCATATAGGGGAGTATTTTCTTCTCTGGGCCTTTTGAAATTCTATGGAGCTACCGTGGAAAGTTCTATAGATTAGATGAAAAAGGAAAACGAAATAAAATGTATGGATTATATTTGCAGTGTTAAAAAATGCTTTGACCTGCATTCTTCTAATAACAAATGCAAATCTTGTGCATTTTCAAGCATATATAGACGTGCTAGCATAGTGTTGCTTGATTTAATCACTCAATCGATTATGATATAGGTTGCTGGTTTACATGTTCTAAACATGGATTTTTTTTTTTTTTTGTGAAATAATAATTTTACATGAAAATGTTGTAGGAACTTTTGCCCAAAAGTACGTATTTTGACTTTCAGCACAGTTTGGTACATTCCCCAACCCAAGTGGCCTCGTTTGGAGACCAACCTAGTATATATATTAGATAGCTCATTTTGACCAAGGGGATCCTTAATGCAATGCATCTTTGGATCCTACTTTCTTATATGCCTATTGAGTATTGACCATGTTCTAGTGCCAAGTGGCAAGCACTATTTCTTTAATGGAAAAGGCACTATTCAAGACTTTTATTAAAAATTTTGCTATTTTACTTAGTGGTCTCACATGAATATGCATTTTCTAATCTTAATAACCTGTATGTGTCCATGACTAACCAAAAATAAATAAATATATTGATCCATCTATTACAGTTCAATGTTCATCATTTTGATTTCTTTTATTCTAGTTTTTTAACTTGAAATTTTTTGAAACAGTAGCTATTTTTTCTTTTTGTTCGCTAATATACTAGGAGGGCAGAAATGTTGTCTGATTATGAGGAAGATGATGGCTCTCATATTTAATCTACTTTGTGCAAATGCAATCAGTGTGCCATCTTGTGATGTATGGTAACTATAACTTTTATTGGAGAAAGATAGTATGCACACATTCCTCATTGTTTGTCAGCATTAGCTATATGTTATAAGTATGCCATCTTGTGATGTATGGTAACTATAATTTTTATTGGAGAAAGATAGTATGCACACTTTCCTCATTGTTTGTCAGCATTAGCTATATGTTATAAGCTCTTCTTTATAAATTGTTCTCATCTGAAACTCCATATTTAATTTTGTGTGAGAGGACGAGTTTATTTTCATTTTCGTAAAAGAGTAGCGAGTTCGATAAGCAACAATGAACGGTTGAGCTATGCATTTTATTTGTAAAATGTTACTTCATTTCTTAGCGAGGAGTGAGCTGAATCTTTTGTGCAAGTACATCTTTTTATTGTACTTGGATATCATGTTAGCTATAGAGGGGATAACACTATATGTTACTTTTGCGTTTTATGTTTATATATGTACATATTATTGATGGACAATTGAACCCTAGCCCTGTTCCGTTGGATGCTCGTGCATTGGGATTGGAATTTTTATATATTTATGTAATTGTATTATTGGAGAACAAAGTAGCCTGGACTTACAGACCAAAAAACTGGATAACTTTGATGATTTATGATGCACTTTTGGTACATCATGTGCTTACCGAGGGTCTATATATCCAACTAATTGAGGGTCTGAATTTTGAACTGTTTCATGATTACTCTCATTAATGGAGAAAGAAAAGGAAGTCTGTTTTTATTAGCATAAACTTTCCAGACATTCCTTTTGTTGTTTCATTTATTATCAAATAAAATTTCTTATTGATCTCCCCTTCATATTAGTTTGCATTTCTACCTGTATTGGTGATTTATGATCTTTATATTACAAATAAATTATCTTTCAAAGTTTTTGTCAAGTAGCGACTTTTTTTTTGTTTCAATTTTTGTATCCAGAATCATTGATCTTAAAGGTTTCCTTTTATTTATGATGGCAAAAGTATTCAGTGTTCTAGATTTGGACATGTTTAGTTAATGATTCAAATGACTGGTCGTCACATGAAGATACTGCATGCATTCTTTCTGGAAAACTTGCTTGAAGAATGCATTTGCTTTTGTATTTTTTGGCAATGTTGCTAGTGCATGACATGCTACGATGCTAGATTTAACTGTTTGTTGAACTCAACTATCTATATGTAAGCAATAGTGCTTAACAGTTAACATATCAGTTTCCTCATTTCTTTTTTTTCTCTGCCTTCAACAGGATTTCAGATACAACAAGGTATTTTTGGAATAAAAATAAAAGGACATTCAGAAACCATCTGGGTTGGTCAGATTTTTTTTTTCAAAAATCTGACTTGTTGAGAACCAGAAACTTTGGCAGTCATGTTTTCAAAGTCTTGCGCAAATCTCCATGATATGGGTTCTGATGATGTGATTGACTTCCGTCATGTTGTTAAATCACTCCCTCGCGTGATGACTGTTCCTGGCATTATAACTGATCTTGATAGAGATACAAGCAGTGACGAGGATCTAAATAGTCCAACGTCAGTATTTAAGGAGCGGAAAGTTATTGTTGCCAACTTTCTTCCACTGATCTCCATAAAGGATCAAACTACTGGACAATGGTGCTTCACTATGGATGAGGATTCAATTCTGCTGCAATTAGTAGATGGCTTTTCTTCTGACGCAGAAGTCGTGTATGTAGGAAGTCTGAAGGTTGATATAGATCCTGGTGAGCAAGAAGAAGTTGCTCAAAAGCTCCTGAAAGAACATGGATGCATACCAACTTTTCTCCACCCTGACCTTCAGAAGAAGTTCTATCATGGCTTCTGTAAGCAGCAATTGTGGCCTCTCTTCCATTATATGCTTCCCATTTGCCTTGACAAAGGTGATCTCTTTGATCGCTCTTTATTTCAAGCTTATATTTCTGCAAATATAATATTTGCTGACAAGGTTATGGAGGCAATAAAATCTGATGATGACTATGTGTGGGTTCATGATTATCACCTCATGCTTCTTCCAACTTTTCTAAGGAGACGGTTGAACCGGGTTAAGTTAGGTTTCTTTCTCCACAGTCCATTTCCGTCCTCAGAAATCTATAGGACACTGCCAGTCAGGGATGAAATCCTAAAGTCATTGCTTAATGCAGACTTAATCGGGTTTCAGACATTTGATTATGCCCGCCATTTCCTTTCTTGTTGTAGCAGAATGTTGGGACTCAATTACGAGTCAAAACGTGGCTACATTGGTCTTGAGTACTTTGGTCGCACAGTCAGCATCAAGATTCTCCCTGTGGGTGTTCACGTAGGCCGACTTGAATCTGTCCTGAGATTACCTGCCACAGTTAGCAAGGTCCAAGAAATTGAGCAAAGATTTAATGGAAAAATGTTAATATTAGGCGTAGATGACATGGATATCTTCAAAGGCATCAGTTTGAAGTTGCTAGGACTAGAGCTTCTATTGGAAAGGAATCCCAAGCTTAGAGGAAAAGTAGTACTAGTACAAATTGTCAATCCTGCGAGGAGCACAGGGAAAGATGTGAAGGAAGCAAGTGAGGAAGCAATTTCTGTAGCTGAAAGGATCAATGCTCACTATGGTGCTGCAGATTACAAGCCAGTTGTCCTTATTGACTACCCTATACCTTTCTATGAAACGATTGCTTTCTATGTGGCAGCTGAATGTTGCATTGTAAATGCTGTTAGGGATGGCATGAACTTAGTTCCATATAATTACATAGTTTGCAGGCAGGGAACTGAGGAGACGGATAAATGTAGAGGTCTTGATAAGGATTCTGCTCACACGAGCACACTAATAGTGTCTGAGTTTGTGGGTTGCTCTCCGTCTCTTAGTGGAGCATTTAGAGTCAATCCTTGGAGTGTTGAAGACGTGGCCGATGCTTTATGTAAAGCAACTGACCTAACACTATCCGAAAGGCAGATGCGCCATGAAAAACATTACCGCTACGTCAGCTCTCATCATGTTGCTTACTGGGCTCGCAGTTTTGCCCAAGATTTGGAGAGAGCTTGCAAGAATCATTACAATCTAAGATGCTGGGCAATTGGGTTTGGTTTAAATTTTAGAATTATTGCCCTTTCTCCTGGTTTTAGAAAGTTGTCCGTGGATCACATTGCTCGCTCTTATAAGACAGCTAACAGAAGGGCAATATTTCTGGACTATGATGGCACCATCATGCCTGAAGCATCTATTAATAAAATCCCGAGCACTGAAATCATTTCTATCCTTGACCGCTTATGCAGTGATCCAAAAAACACTGTATTTATTGTCAGTGGAAGAGGACGGACTTCTCTCAGTGAGTGGTTTTCCTCATGCGAGAGGCTTGGTATAGCAGCTGAACATGGTTATTTCATCAGGTATGATTTGCATTTATTTTTTTCATTCTTCATCTGACCATCTTAGCAATTTCTTCAGACTTGTTTGATGAATTGCTTTATTTTCTCCATAGATGGCCTAAAGCATCTGAATGGGAGACTAGTTCAGTGATTCTCGACTCTGAGTGGAAGAAGACTGCTGAACCTGTTATGACATTATATACTGAGACAACGGATGGTTCATTTATAGAAGCAAAGGAGAGTGCTCTAGTATGGCATCATCAATATGCTGACCAGGACTTTGGTTCCTGCCAAGCCAAGGAGCTACTGGATCATCTTGAGAGTGTGCTTGCGAATGAACCTGTTGTGGTGAAACGGGGTCAGCATATTGTGGAAGTGAAACCTCAGGTATGCACTACCTATCTTCTGTGGAACCAAGTTTGGCCCACTTTGCCATCTCTATCGAGTTGCTATGGTTGCAGCTAACAAGTAAATGTTTACATACAGGGAGCTAGTAAGGGACTGACTGTTGAAAAGCTCATTGGTAGATTGGTCAATTATCAGAAACCCCCAGATTTTTTGATGTGCATTGGTGATGATCGATCTGATGAGGACATGTTTGAAATCATTAATAATGCTGTATCCAGTAACCTACTTCCTGTAGCACCTGAAGTCTTTGCATGCACAGTTGGACAGAAACCGAGCAAGGCCAAGTACTATGTAGATGATACCAGTGAAGTGATCAGACTATTGGAAGGTATTGCTGCCATTTCGACTTATAATGATAAGATCGCCGGCAGTCGTGTTACCTTCAAAGTGCCGCTTGATGTGGTCATTTGAGTGTGCTGTTGTTTGGTTAAGTGGTGATGAAACCTGTATATTCTGATGGTTGCAACTATCCTCATTCATTAGATGTGAATCTTGGGGTCTCTTTTTCTGCTCCTTTTAGCCAGCATCAGTCATCTGCTTCAACGACCCAAACAGCAGCTTTGCCACCTCTGACGTCAACACGACTTACGTTTGTATTTTGTATGCAATTTTGGTACAAAAGGAGAAGTCATATTGGAACCCGGGATGCCACGGTCACCATTGTTTTGTATAGATGTTGGTTTCTTTATAGATAGATTGGCTTTTTACCTAACATTTCACTTAATGGAGATATGTTCTCATTTGATTTTTGCTTCTATCTGTTACTTTTGATCACTTGTACTTTGTATATATGAGTTAATTTTTCCAAATCGTGTGGAAACTTCATCGTCCCCTGTCCGGGACTAGAAGGATTTTATTCTTTGCTGCTAATTTCTTTTTTCTGGAATGTAATCTGATAATAACTTTGCGGTTTGCAACTTTGCACTATGCCTCACAATAAATGAAGCGACATAGTCTCTGGTTTTGACATCATGCAACCAAAATTTCCTTCAGAAGGTTGTCCCAGGGAAGTTCTTTACTACGTGCCGAATCAAGCTTTGTGATTGACAGTAAAGTTATAGAGCCTACTGTTGAGTACCCGACCATATCAAAGCGTTTTGAGTCGCTTATCCAGTTTGTATGTCCTGATGAATTAGTTGGCGTGGACAAGAGAAAGAAAGCAAATAAAACGAAGTGGATAGTGCAAATTGAAAGGCATAAACATTGATAAACTGCAGAAGTAGCACAACCTTCTATCCTTATATACAGCATACAGCATACAGCATATAAACCAATTGTTCCATATGTAAACTTCCAATCTAAGAAGGGGAATTTTTAAGCTTATCGCCCTCGGCTTCCTAAGTCCTCCTCCTGACTAGGCCTGGACTGCTGATGTTGGAATCTTCAGTTGAGCTTTGCCGATTGGCTTGGTATGCAAATCCTAACATGTTGGTTCTTATCATATGATCTATCTTCATAGAGTTGCCGTGTGAAGCATCCATCACCCCACTTTGTTCCACAGAGCTAACCTCCAGTGCATCAATGCCTTCATCAAAACTGATCATATCCTTCAGGAGATCAGCAGAAATAGGTTGCTTTTCAGGATAATTAACATGGGTTTTCACATCTGAATCAAGCAAAGAAACAGTCCCCTTGCACCAAACGTGTCTTCCAAGCCTAATACTAGAAAACACAACAGAAAGATAACCAAGACTTGATTTTACAAGCTTAAATAAGATGGCATAAAGTGTGGAGTTAGCAACTCCGTTTTTGATGCCGAAGAAAGTCATCAGAACTACTCGCCCCAGATTGGTTTGGTAGTGCTTCCATGTCTTGCTGACACAGTGGTTGTTGTAGACTTCCTGTCTACATGTGAAAAAATTCATATTAAGCGCCAGGTGCTAATTTGTATGGTATCAAATTGAGAAGAGTGTAGCACTTACATGAAAGGTTAAAAATGGCCGAGCTATAAACCCAATAACTAAGCCGAATATAGCACACATTATTGCAATGGCAGATACAAAAGTTACTCCCAACCCTGAAGGTCAAATGATGGAGAAAGTTTACAAATATTAGTTACCAAAAATAAAAGCAACATGTGGTTAAATAAGAATCCGGCAGCAACAAATTTGGAGGGTCGGTTAAATCATGTCTTAAAGGTCACATAGATGAAATTATCAGACTGGAGGCAACCAGCCAGGCAGCGACTACCAAAAGAAGCTTTTTTCCTTTCTGGCAAGTAAAGAAAGTATGGGTTTAGATAAAGAATTCTATGTTGATTGTGTGAGATGTACATAAGCACTCAAATCCTAGTTCGTTGAGCAGCTCCTTCAAGCTGTCACATGTAATGAGTCTCAGAAGAGCAAGAACGTACCTTCTACAGTTAAAAGCATAGAATACCAGTAAGTAAGTAGGTAGTAACAATGGATAATTCATGTGTTCATCAAAGCTTTAAACATCATTTCTCTGAAACCAGATTAAAGATTGGACAGGCAACAAAGAATTAAATCAACAATAAATAAGTTAATTCCAAAAGTTTCTCTCACTATTAACAGCCACAGCAACTGCCCATAATCAGGGAGCTATTGATTATTGAAGAACAAGGAGTCAAGACCCTTCAAATAACAACAGAAACAAGCTTACTTACCTGAGCGTGATTCTTGCGTGCAGTCTTTTGGTTTTAAATCAACTTGTCGGATCAATCTATTTCCTCGATCAGTGATCAGTAATGCACATGATTTGGGAACATAAACAAGCTCAAAATCGCTTGAAAACGATGCATTCTGAGCAGGCCCATCAACTTTACCTGTTCTCCCCGAGTACCCTCCGGCAATAGTGGTTGTAACACCTAAGATACAGTGATGTTCAAAATGAGAAACCAGCAATTAGATAAAAGTGAACACCCTCTGATCCATAAATATAGGTATAGACAGAAATATTGTTGATGTAGAAAAGTAGAATCGATTTTCCCACTTATCCATAAATATAATGCTTAGCTGATTACTCATAGCAGAATATGTTATTGTTAGTAAATTTATCATTTGACCCTATTTTTACCACGATGTAATGCATCTTGCAAGTGAAAGCCAACATAAACTGGGAAACCATTACATTGTATTGTCAAGTCGCTATCAAAGAACTAATTTCGCCGTCATATGAGTAATTAACTATAAACTAGTACACATCAACAAAATCTACGTAGGTTTTAAAAGGACGATGTCTCACTTTTAATCTCACAGCTGAGCTAATAAGAGCATTACCTGATTTGCTAATCTTCCGAATGGCGTGGTTGTTCCGATCAGCGACGTAGACATTATCCACCGCATCGATCGCGAAGCTCCGAGGCCGGTCGAACATCGCAACCGCCGGATCCCCATCCGAGAAACCCGAGACGCCCTTGCCAGAGAATTTCCTGATCTCGCCTTCCTTACCTTGCGAAAGAGGAAGCGAGTAGAAGGCAGAGCCAGAGGAATCGAGGAGGAGGAGGTCTTGGGATCGCAGCCGAGGGAGGAGGGAGAAGGGGTTGACGCCGGCACCGGCGGCGGAGGAAGATAGCTTGTTGAAATCAACGACGGTGGAGACGACGTAGCCTTCTTCCAAGACCAAGTCCGACGACGCTGCGAAGGGGAAAGAGTGATTAGTGATTAGTGTATAGACATGAGTTCGAAACGGCTAGGGTTTAGCTTGGGTACCTGAGATTAGGGCTAATGCTAGGGGAAGGAGGAGCATGAGAGACTGCATGGCTCGAGAAGTCATTTGGAAGGAGGGTTTCAGTGGAGGATGGAGGAAGAGAAGAAAGAGGAGAGCTCGAGAGTTGGGAGCGCTCGGCGAAAGGGAAAGCAGCAGAGAGAGTCGTGACAAGTAGTAGTAGTGGAGTGGCCGAGTGGGGTTTACTCTTTTGGTAAAAAATCCTAGTGCATATAGAGTTTGTCCTCGGTACCAACCAACTCAATCCGAGCCTTAGTTATCTTCTTTATAACAAAAAAGGATATAAATTTAACTTTAATTTTAAATAATATTATAAAAAAATTATTTAATAATTTAATATCTTAGTTTGATTCAGTTGATAGTTCGACTGTGGATTAGTTTGCAGAAACAATTTGAAAAACTCGATAAGATCTTAGTGTCATCCTATCTAAGAATAGTTGACTCTTTATCCATTTCATTTCGAGCCTCGAAGCACGTGAATAAAAAAATAATAAAGTAGTGCTTAGTGCTTAGTGGATTAAAATTCTCAGTAAAGCATAATGTTCTGATGCTTAAGATGGTAACTTCGGTCAATTAAAATTCTAAAATTCTCAGTAAACCAATAACATTTTTGCTGCTTCAGATTCATGGATTTTTTTCAAAAGTATTTCCCCCTATTTTTTTATGTTCATATAAATCCAAATTGTTTTGCAATTATTCACCAAAGCACCACATAAATTGTTATAGGAACTCTTGGCAGCCTTTTTATTATTTACATTGCATGTTTGGTCTGATGTTCTCTAATAAAGATCAATTGTATTAACATATATATATATATATATATATATATATTTCAAATATAATATTTAGTCATTGGATTTTTTTATGTAAGTCATGATATACTAATCTAAACTAATAGGATGTATTTTGAAATCTATTCAATTATGGTGGACATCAAAACATAGTTTACTTACCTTCAATGAGAAGGAAGTTGTATATATATTATAAATTAAATTAATATTTTTTATTAAAGATAAAGTTATAAAAATTTGATAAATATATTTAAAATAATATTAACTAAATTCCGGACAATAAAGATATGACAAATATATACTTTTATTATCTATTTGTTATCTAAAATTTAATTAATATTCTTTAAATGTGTTAAAAAGGTTATAATTTTCTCTCTAATAAGTGATTAAGTATAATTATATGAGGTTAAAGTGATATAAATGAAAGCACAGAAATAGAGTAAATTATAGTTAAAAAATATAATTTTCCCTGATAATAATCACTCACTCTATATATTATACATTTATACTCGTACTGTTGTCACCGTTGAAACCGGGTTCTAAGATTGTACCCAATTAGTTATTGGTTCCGGAGATGATCCGACTCGAATTCAATCGCTACATCCCACATTAGAATTGTGCCCGACCCGATCCGATCCGGTTCGAGCCTAACGAGTCCGGATTGGCTTCAGGTGACGTCACACCGCAGTGGCAAACTGGGAGGAGGCTACATATATTTACCGATCGTAATGCGTTAAATCTTAATCTAAATCCCATCATATTAAGAGAAATAAATAAAAAACAAAACAAAAAACAAAAACGACGGGAAGACGCCCAAATATTACCATTCTCTCCACTCTCTTCTTCAGATCCAACCTCGCTGCCTTCTATTTTTCTCTCTCCTCTCAGATCTCTCTAGTCCCTCACTCGGATCTCGCATCTCGCGTCGCGGTCCTCCCTCCCGCGACCTAGGGTTTTCCTCCTTCGTCGCCCGATCGGGAGCTGAAGAGATTCGCGGGAGACTTCGCCACGGATTTAGCCATGAATCCCTTCTCCTCCGGCACGCGGCTGAGGTAAGATCCGATCCCTCCCTTCGCGTCACCCAAATTATGCAGTTCTTGATCTCGGTTGGGTGAAATCTTGGATTTGTCCAACGGAAGCAGCTCGATTTAGCGTGTTTGGTTTTGGAGCTTGTAGACTTACTCGATCTAGTTGGCATATTAATAGATCTTTTGATTGTAGTCTGGTGTGGTGATTCTATTTAGCTGCTTTATTGAAATCAAATTTGAAATTGTGTCATCGGTTATGATTTGACGAGAATGCATTAAATAATCGGTATTAGTTGAATCAGAAGGGGAATTAGGGGAATTGCAGGAGCAGAGCATAAACTTTTGAGAGGAAATTTGATTATTTACAGTTGTTATATGAAAACGACATGCTTTTTCTTGTCGAGGCATGTTATTTGCTGTACTTATGGTGAAAAGTATTGAAACTAGTCTTTTTCTGGTAAATATGGTGAATGGCATGTAAAGTCCCGAAAGAAATAAATATCGAAATTCAAGCACCTGGATTTGTACATTGAGAGGCTGGAAAATATACCCTCTGAGAAAACGAGAATGAATTGTAGTAATTCAAATCATCAGTTTCCTTGGCATGTAAATGGTCTGAAGCAGTTCAAGAGAATATTAGCCACTAGATATGCTATTGTCTTGAACTTTCGACTCTTTATGAATTGCAATATTAAATTTATTTAGTGGAAATTACTAGCTAGTTCCTTGAGCCCTTATCTATATAAGTGCTTATGTGACAGTGATGAACTTGTCATATTGGGGCGAGGTCTGAGAGGAACCTAGAGATGTTGGAATATTTTGATTAGTTAAGACCTTATTAGGTGGAATCAACTAGAAAGGAGCCTATAGACAAAGAAAATGAAAAAGTAAAAACAGGAGTACTCTGAAAATTTGAAAATTTTATGACATGCAATGTAGTCAAACTAGCTTAAGAAACTAATGTTTAGTTGCATTCTGATGGTCAATATGCCAAAAGGTGCATGCTTCCTTTATTTTGAATCAATGTTTGGATATTTAGAAGATTACGTTGAAAAATGTTGCAGTAGAATTGTAACTTATAATCAAGATGGTTACATGGACAAAGTTTCTTTCTGTAAGAGGCTTTTAATATGATATCATAATAGCAATTATATTTTGTTGGTCATTTTATTTGTACATGAGTGATGGGGCACAACATGTTTTCATAGTTAGACAAGGATGTGGAGATAGATGAGTAGTTCTTTAGAAATAGCAAATGTCCAAGTTCCTGTAACCTAGAAATAGCACCCAATGGAAGTAAGACATAGTGTCAAAAGAATTGAAGAAAAGAGGATTGGATGTATGATAATAATGAAATAGTCGGTGAAATAATTACCACATAAAATTGCTCCTAGTGAAATACTATTTGCTGATGCAAGCACCAAAAGGTTAGGCTAGAATTGATATGTTCTCTTGTATGTTGATTCAATATAAGACAGTTGCTAACTTTGTATTTAGTGTGCTCTAGTGGATTTGTTTTCATTTATCACCAAAGCTGGCTCAGCAGAATTTTTTAACTGCAGGGACATGATTCGAGCTATTCGTGCTTGCAAAACTGCTGCAGAAGAGCGTGCAGTTGTAAGAAAAGAGTGTGCTGCTATACGTTCTGCAATTAGTGAAAATGATCAAGATTATAGGCACCGTAATCTTGCAAAACTCATGTTCATTCACATGCTTGGTTATCCCACTCATTTTGGTCAAATGGAATGTCTCAAGTTGATAGCTTCTGCTGGATTTCCCGAGAAACGAATTGGTTATCTCGGCCTTATGCTACTTCTTGATGAAAGACAAGAAGTTCTTATGCTGGTTACAAATTCTTTGAAACAGTATCCACCAACTTGTTGTAGCATAGTACATTGGATTATGTCTTCTTCACTAAAATTCACATTTCTACACTTTATTATAGATTTTGTATGTTTGAGGGTAGTCTACTACTGTTATTTTGTATCCTTGACATGCCCAGAGATCTAAATCATTCAAATCAGTATATCGTGGGCCTTGCTCTTTGTGCTCTTGGAAATATATGTTCTGCTGAAATGGCACGAGATCTTGCACCAGAAGTAGAAAGGCTACTGCAGAGTAGAGACCCAAACACTAAAAAGAAGGTAAGTCCTTCCTGTTATAACTGGGGATATTCATTTATTAGTAATTCTTAGGATGAATTTCTCTGCTGGAGTGTGGTACTCGTTAAATGTAATATTGGAGACTTTGAACTGTAGCGTGTGTATTTGTACTTATTTGGAAATAAATTTTCTCACTGTTTTTCTTTGGAACCTAGAAGGTGCTTTGTTCATTGTTTGTTTGCTTAGTGCCTAATGTTAACTATTTTTCTTTAAGCTGTATTCAAGAGCATGCGGCTTCTTTTGATCTTTTTTTCTTTCTCTTTTTGTTGACCATTTTCAACGATGTACAAATTACAGGGAACTTTGCATAACCTTTTTTACAATTCTCCTTTGCTGGTGGAGCCAACAAGATAATCACTTCTATTAGTTTTATAAGAAGTCCACAGTGCATAGTAACCAGTGAAAGCATTTCCTTTGTGCCTTATATAGGCCTAACTTATGGACTACGAACTCCTCAAGGAATTTCCAACATGCATGTCATGAACGGGAATGGCCACTTCAGTGCAGTTCGATAATCTGATCGCATATATATTACCTTGATTTTCTATTCTAGAAACATATGTTAGAAATCTAGCATACTCTGAGAATCACGAAGAAAAGATGGAGAATTTGCAATGTGTCAACTATATATTGAACTCCTTGTATGGTTGCAAATTCATCATCTGTCAATAAGTGAGGGTTATTGGGTTATGGTGGCACTAAAAATAGAATCAAGAAACTCTAATATAGAAATGCTAGGAAATAAATTATTCTGCCTCTTCTTAAGTTTTTTTTTTTTTTTTTTTTTTCATGTGGGGCTGGGATTGCTAGCCATAGACATGGTATTTAGCTTACCATATCCCAGGTAGACTCGCCCATAGAAAAATCTTTTAGTAGCAATTCTTCTACAGATAATTCAATTTAGCTAGAGAATGAATACTTAGCCATCTTTTATAATCATATGCATGTATTTGCAAGATAGCTAGTTCTTGAAAGCAACTAGTATCTTTGGAACAAATGATTTAGTTGAGGTATATTTGCTTTGACTCCTGCAAGAGACTCTCCTATACTTGCTTGATGTTCTAGATTTCCTTTCCTTGCTTAATAACACTTGAGGGTTGGGTTAACTGTTAAATTGCTTCATGACCCAATAGTTTAAAATGATGTTCTAATATGTAGTCATTGAGTTCAGATAGGTGCCTGTGTTCATGCAGAAGAAATAGCCTCTCTATTAATGGGTTTATGGCTGCATAATTCCTCTCTTCCAAGACCTCATATTGACAAGAGCCTCTTGGGATTTCCTTTGATAGAGGGAGTATCTCAGCAGCTGATTCGAAATAGTTGTTGTGTTGCTTTATGCTTAACATAACTATGGGGATTAAATCATTAAATTGCTCCAGAATGTAAGTTTAGGTTGGAAGCCATTCCAAACCAATAATTGAGTTATCTTGAACATATTGGATGGGGATATGTTCATGGAACTTGCTGTTTACTTGACGTTGTATCATGCACTACTGCCATTTTTCTGATGGACATGTTACTTCACACCTTTTTAACTCATGCAATTTGATGAAGACTTGGATTAATGTTAGTCCTTTGGGTAGTTTCATCCCCTCTGCGTCATACAATTTTATAACTATTATTCTTTCAGAAGGGCATTGTAGTCAACTTTATCTCTAGATAATTTATACTGCATGCTTATCAATTTCCTTTATTATTCACTAAAAAACGTTTTTTCTTGTTCCTTAGGCTGCTTTGTGCTCTATAAGGATAATAAGAAAGGTTCCAGATTTGGCAGAGAACTTTATGAGTCCCGCTGCTTCATTACTGAAGGAAAAGCATCATGGAGTTCTAATAGCTGGTGTTCAGCTCTGTACAGATCTATGTAAAGCTAGCACAGATGCGTTGGAATACTTGAGAAAGGTACTGTGTGCATCATCATCATCATCTATATCAATGTTTTTTTTCAGACATGGGCCTTTCACGAATTGTACATTGTCATAGAACTCTCTTGATTTGTTTGAGAATATGAGTGTACATGTTCGTTTTTTTTATCTGTATTGGTCTCTTTGCTTTTAGTTGTTTTGTTGCTTTTCTTGACAAGTTGATTTTATGATTGTAGACTTGCATAGAAGGATTGGTCAGAATATTGAAAGATGTGTCAAATAGTCCATATGCACCCGAATATGACATTGCTGGTATCACAGACCCTTTCTTACACATTCGTGTGCTTAGGCTCATGCGCATGTTGGGCCAAGGAGATGCAGATTCTAGTGAATATATGAATGACATTCTTGCTCAGGTCAATTTTAGGCACAATTGATATTTCTTATTATTTACTCTATTTTGTGTCTCTTACATTCCATTTGTAGGTTTCAACGAAAACTGAGTCAAACAAAAATGCTGGGAATGCTATTTTGTATGAATGTGTTGAGACTATCATGGGAATAGATGCTTCTAGTGGCCTACGTGTGCTTGCAATCAATATTTTGGGAAGATTCTTGTCTAATCGTGATAACAATATCAGGTTACTTCTCATTTTAAAGTCTATGGTTTGTGAAAATACCAATATACCCATTCTTAAAAAAATATATCCTACTCTTTTAGAACTGTATACAATTTATGATAGTTAGTAGAATCTGATATTTCTGCATCCTTGTGAGTTTTGAGCTTGGGAACTCTTTAAAATGTTCCTAATGTTACAGAGTAGGAATGCAATTGTCCAGCTGGCCTTTATGTTTTGCATTGTTCTATAATCTTCTTTTTTTCCCCTATAAATTGGTGTGCCTAACGGTAAAATGACTTGCAATATTATGGAAAATAGTGGTCGAGAATTATTTCTGATCATCTGTTCATCCAATACCATCATGGAGTTGGGTAGGATATTTTTTAACTATCTCTTTCTTTTTCTCCAGATATGTTGCACTAAACATGCTCATGAAGGCTATTGCAGTAGATACTCAAGCTGTGCAGAGGCATCGGACAACAATATTAGAATGCGTCAAGGTAATATGTGTCTCTTTCTGTTTGCAAGAAGTGGAAATATAGATTTCCGGATTTGATAGTTTCCTCTTATTACTGAAAATGTGCTTTATATTTAAATTCAAATACTCAAGTTGTGGCCCTTTCTGTAGAATAATTATAATTTCTCTTTTGAGACCTGCTTAATGTACTTCCAGCAATGTGTTAGAGCTGAATCCCATTTCCCAAGTTCGATGTCCTGAATATGAAATTAAAGCTGTACTGCTGGATAGTTCATCAGTCATCACTATTTGAATTATTGAAATGGTGTTGCAGCTTCTGGATCCTTTAACATATAAATATTTTCTTGGAGTGTAAAGAAGCCACTTAATAGTTGGTGCATTGAATCTGCTGATCAATCTGATGGGAAATTGAGTCAGAAATCGAGGGCTAAATAGATAGGAACCTCAGAAGAACTCTAGAGGGACCCTCCTGGGGAATAATACAACTTGTGATCTAATGGATCCAAATGGTTGGGATCTGCAAATTGAAAAACCAAACATTGCCCAGTCAATATTAGTTGAATATCTATGAAATGGAATCTAAGTCTGCACAAACTTCTAGATTTCTAGTGATGCAAATGTAATGTGATACTGAAGGGATGAGAAAGGCACCAGACAAAAGGGGAGCAACCTTCTTCATTTTCATATGAGAGTGAATTTACAGTAGGATAGCATTCCATGTCAAGAGATAAGGTTAAAGAAACTAGTCTGTTCTGCTTTTGATCTAAAGCAAACGAGATAACATTATGACGTGAATGATTCAAGACCAGTTTTTGGACTCCAACTCATTTTCTGGGTTATTCTGGCCAGAAAATGCTAGTTTTTGGTCTGAGATTGAATCTTATAATTTTTATTTCAGTCTGTTTGCTGCCGTAGGTGATATGAGGAGTTTCACTTTAGAAAGAGAAAACACAAAGGCCTTTTTCCAGGCATACTACTCCCACTCAAATATTGGTAACCGTGTTATCCTAGCTATTCCCCCTTAATTTTCTCTGGAGGACATGTTAGGAGCATACATGGTCTAGGACAATATTCATTATTATAATTTTTACTAGAAGTACTTTATAGTTTAGCTGTTTAGTTTATTCTACTTTGTGTTTGTGCAAGCTCCCTACGCATTTGTGATTGATGGTGTGCTAATAATTGCACCTCATTCTTTGTTTCATCTTGAAGTAGATTTTGAAATAATTTTATGCTTAGATGACTCTTTTTCATCCAATAAGTTGAACAGAATTCTTTCGTTTTGCTTATTCTTTATGTAAATATTTTCACTGTAATTATTGTAAGCTGCCTAATGGTTTTTTGTAGTGTTTGATTCAGTAATTAAATGGTTATGATTTCTTATGCAACTTCCAGGATTCTGATGCCTCAATTCGGAAAAGGGCCCTTGAACTTGCTTTTCTATTAGTCAATGATACCAATGTAAAACCTTTGACTAAGGAACTCATTGACTATCTAGAAGTAACTGATCAAGAATTCAAGGGAGATCTGAGTGACAAAATTTGTGCAATTGTTGAAAAGTAAGTTCCAATACTCACAAGTTCTAGTCAAGTGTAGTTATGTATAAATCAAATGATTTATATGAGTATTATCTTCACGTTCATGTGCTTAACAACTTTTTATTATAGTAAGTTGATTTGGCCAATCCTATACAGTCATCATCTTCATGTTCTTAATTTCTTATAGAAGTGACCATTTGTTTTACAATTTTCAAAACATGTTTGGCTCATATATATTGTCTGTCTTTCACATTTTGAAAACAATAATTACATACACATTTGGTTGCATCTTTTGTTTCTCAACTAAAATGGGCCATCCTATACTCAGGTTGAGACCAATTTACTGACATTCCTTTAAACAAGGCTTCCAAATTAATGTACTTGATAACCTATATTCGTGTCATTGATGTATGTCGGCCTGCTACATACAGAATCCTTCTTCACAGTAATAGGTTAAAAGATATCTAGGATAAAATCTTGTGTTCAATACAGTCACCGAAATACCCTTTTCCTATTATGAGGATAAGACCACAGGCTTCTTGCGCTCCACAGACCCTATGTAGGTGGAACTGTGGAAGTCTTGTGCATCCAGACAACTTTTTTTTACACCTCAACATAGAGTATTGGAAGTATGAGTATAAACATGGAAATCCAGCAACATAATCAAATGGAGATCATGAGGTAATGTTTAGGCATTATTATGATCTCTTTCATACTGCAACTGCTCCCTGGCATTAAGCATCTGGCAGTAATGCAGCAGAGTCGATGTTAATTTTCTAGATAAGAAAAGCATTCATAAGAATTCACGCATATCCTTTTCTAGAAAATTATAAACTAATTTATAATAACTTATGAAGTACCTCATGGTTTGAAAGATCCAACTAACACAAGCATCCATTGCTACAAAGTCTTTACCCAAGAAACCTGAACCATATATTTAAACTAGGAGAATGGGGAGCTAGAATATCAAGAAGCAGTTTTTTGCATCAGAGAGGGGAGACTAGTGTTGAGGGTATAGGTCAATTCTGCCTTAGAAGGGGGAATAAAAGGAGTCCTGATTGTTTGATCTCTGGTGCTTGAGGGTGAGTTCCATTGTAGGGAAAAGGTAGCGTTCCAATCATTGAGTTTCAGAACAAGGAAAAGCACAGAGATTATGAGAGGAATATGATGTTCCTAAGGCTTCAAATAATGATTTTACTTAGTACTTCATTTTGTTACCATTTGCTTACAAATAAACCAGCAATGAGTTATGAAATCTGAAGTACTGAAAAAAAGAAAAGAAAATTAAGATGCACCTTTTAGTTTTGATGCAATGTTTGTATTTTTGGCAACAAAAATGGAATTAAGGTCAATTTGCTGTCAATTTAACAACTTTAAATGATCAGAGCCAACATTTCTCCTGTTTAGTTGCAAAATCTTGCAATGAACTTCTTCCTGTGGAGGGAAAGTGTTATTATGTTTGTATTTTAGCGATAAAGTAGTTCTTGCAACTAACATATTTTTCACCTCAATGATTGCTCTTTTTGTCTTGATAGACACTTTCAGATAGCTTATTTGGGTCCCTGATGTTTTGTAGGTTTTCTCAAGAGAAGCTGTGGTACGTAGATCAAATGTTCAAGGTCTTATCTCTGGTAGGTGAGAGAGTAATTTTCACAAATGATCTTGGAATTTAAAAAAAAAAGGTTCAAATTTTTCTGTGTAATGCCAATTCCTTTTTGTTTAATTTGTTGCGTCAATGTCAAATTACCTATATGATCTTTACATCTTTTCCTTTCTTTTTATTACTTTATGTTATGTAGTGCACTTCATCCTTGCTACTGGAGGAGTGCTTCTGTCAAACTTGAATCTGTTGCCTGATCACTTTCAGAAACCACATATATCAAGTAGTTCACGTCGATTTGTTATTTTCACTGTATTATTTGTCCTTGTTGAATTTGTTGATGATTGACATATACCCCTTTAAAAAGTTCAATTTTCTGGGGAAGTCATCCTCTTATTCATATAAAGCTAGTTATGTAGCAAAATATTCTGATGACATCTTTGAAAAAACTTCATTGCAAATTAGAGAACAGATGGTGCTCTTACATGCAATTGGTTTGTGATTGGTACTTGGTAGGAAACCAGTAAGTCTATCAGGCGTTTAATGAAGACTTCAGTTTTATATTGTTCCTGCATATGCTATTATCTCCTTGTGCCTTCTGATCTTAAAATATAATTGACGGATTCTTACTGGACAAGAAAATGACTAACTTTTAATAAATGATTTTTGATGTTATCAGTAGCTGTTAGCAATTTATAGATTAATTTTATACATGCATATCTGTGGATGATTTTAAATTGTGTTACTCCTCGAAATCTTGAGAAGTACATGTACTATTTTGGATGGCTTTCTCCTTTCTTTTTGCCCATGAGGTATCATAAAATTTCATTCTCATATTTTTATGATATTTTAACAGGCTGGAAGATATGTAAAAGATGATGTTTGGCATGCTCTTATTGTTGTCATAAGCAATGCACCAGACCTTCAAGGATACTCTGTGAGGTCATTATACAAGGCACTTGCAACGTCATGTGGACAGGTATGAAGATCTACTCATTTCTTTTGTTAAAGGTGCACGCTTTCCTGTATTCACCTTGCTTGATGTCTTTTGGTATTTAATTGCTTAGGAAAGTTTAGTACGCGTAGCTGTGTGGTGCATCGGCGAATACGGTGAGATGCTGGTCAATAATATTGGAGTCCTGGAAGTGGAGGAACCAATGACGGTTAGTGCATTACTTCTCCAATTCATAACTACCTGACATAAATTACTTTTGTTAACACTGCTATGCTCTAAGGTTCCCTTATTTCAAAGCATGATCATTTTACAATGGTGGCATTTGTTCAATCGCAAACAAACCAGACCATGTTTTTTCACTTTTTAGCTAGAAATATGTCTGGAGTTAGACACCAAATTTTTTTTTCTTGATAATTGGTCTGGATCAAGGATTTTTAATGTATTAGTATTTATGAGAATAATATCTTTTTAACATATTGGAGGGACTGCATAATACCCCTTTCACCTGAAAGCTCATTGTGGAACATGCATATTACTCTCATAAATTCAAAATTAAGTAACTCTGCAGAGTTGATGAGAAGTTCCTTGTTGGCTGTTTGGGATTAAAGGCTTTCATGCTTGGAAGTATGCCTTCAATATATAAATGGTAAGGATAGGATGTTCATGGCTGTCAAAGAAATTGACCAAAACAATTCTATTATGCAGGTAACAGAATTTGATGTTGTGGATGTTGTAGAGCTTTCCTTAAAGCATCATTCTTCAGATATTACAACTCGAGCAATGTCTTTGGTTGCACTTTTGAAGCTCTCCTCACGATTTCCACCAACCTCAGAGTAAGTGTTATCTAATTGGATTCACCAAACAACTTTTTTGCTCCCCTTTTTGAGTGTATTTATGTCATTTACTCGTATAGAGTCTAATAGACATCATAGTCAGCCAAACCATTAGCCGAACCATTCCACTACAATGTAGGGTTGGATAGGAAAGGCTCAAAGATGAGAATGCTACCATAATAATTGATAAATTTCAAAATTTTTATGACTTATTGTCAACTTGATATCAACCCTATAGCAATTAGTACCAAACTCCCTAGTCAAAGTAAAGTGACATAAAAGGGACTTGCCTTAAAAGCTGTAAGATTAGTTGGCTTGTAGACTTCTCCATTGTAGTTAATACTCTTGCAAACTAGGAGCAGTGCATTTAGAAAATCCTCTATACAAAGGAATAGTGTAGACAAAAGAGGGACTTGCCCTACAAGCTGTAAGATCAATTGGCTGGTAGACTTCTTCATTGTAGTTTTTGCTCTTACAAACTAGAATAGGCAGAGGAATAGTGTAGATCGATGGAGAATGTTCGTGATTCACTTTTGTAAGTCTGTTTTTTCTTGCTTATGTTTTTAATCATGCTATCATTGAATCTTGAGTTTTAAAGGTTGCCATGCTTTTGTAAATTTGATGTTTTTAATATTACTGTATTTAGAATATTGCTACTGTTTTGATGTAAACCAAGTCAGATTCGATCACATCATGGGACTTGATGGATCAAATTTATTTATTTTTTAATTAATTCATGATATAAGCCCTTAAAAGAAATCTAATTATGTAATGTAAGTCCTTAAGGTAAATCTAGTTAAGTCGTGTGAACCACTAAGATAAGTTCAATTAAGTTACTTAAGTCTTTAAGACAAGTTCTAGTTTGAACCGTATAAGTATTTAGGGCTAGTTCAAGTATGACTCATTGTACCTGACCTCTATATAGAGGGGTTGGATTTCTTTGTTTAAGTATCGAAGCATTGAGAAATTATTTGTTCTGAGTTTATTTTAGGAGTAGATATAACTTAGAACCTTAATTTTACCTCCAAATCCTGGCTACCGTCCTCCACCACGAGCCACCCTATTATACGGCCGTCCACTACCATCCTTGGCCGTCTGACACATTCCAACGACTGTCGCAATGTCGGATATTACCGATCTGTCCCGTTCTGACTTTCCTCCACTATTTTATATGAAACTAAAACCATTAGAATTCTAACTTCCGAGGTTATCATCATATAAATTTTTATAATTTTTTTAAGTCAAATTGGTTCAGATCTGGTTCGTAACTTGTTTCTTCTGTTTTTCTTTTCATTTGATTCTTTTATTATGCTAGCTCTTCTATATTTAGACCATGATGTTTGTAATAGGGCTATATTTAGAATATTGCTACTGTTTCTGCTGGTTCTCTTTTTATTTGATTCTTTTATTATGCTAGCTCTTCCATATTTAGACATTAATACCTTCATATTTGTAGTCAATGAGGAGCGATATCTTCCCTCTGCAGTGGTAGCCTAATTCTTAAAATATGATACCTTTTTGTTATCTTTCTATATTTCAACAGCATTATTTCTGTTTGTTTTTGTTATTTGATTTGCCAGGAGGATAAGGGAGATAATCACACAACATAAAGGGAGCCTAATGCTAGAGTTACAGCAAAGATCAATTGAATTCAATTCTATTATCCAAAGACATCAGGGTATCAAGTGGGTAACAGGCTATTCAGCCACCATGTTGTAAAAATATTATTTTAAGGTTCTTGTGGCTGAACCAATGCATCTTTTTTGTACCATTCATTTATTTGCAGATCGTCATTGGTTGAACGGATGCCTGTCTTAGATGAGTCAACTTATATAGGAAAGAGAACAGGTGCATCACAAGCAACACTTTCAGCAGATAAGTCAAATAGATCAACCTCCTCTGGAGCTTCACTTAAGCTTCCGAATGGTGTAGCCAAACCACCATCTGCTCCCCTAGTTGATCTACTTGATTTAAGCTCCGATGATACGCCAGCTCCTGCTTCAACCCCTACTGATTTTCTACATGATCTTTTGGGCATTGGATTGACAGATTCATCATCAGCAGGTTTATTTTTTTTCTTATACTTTATTATTATTATTTTTTGTTTCCTTCTGTGTGGACTGGCTTACTCTTAGTTTAAAGCTTGTGTCTTGAAGAGATCTTGCAAATAGTACTCTTTTACCAAAACTGCCCCTATGTTCTTTTGGTATGAATGGAACACAAGTTTGTATTTAGTTGCACATTTGTTATCAGTTGTACTTTAGAAATTGTGGTTTATTTGTCTATATTCGAGCACAACTCTCAGTAAATTCTCTAGCCTTGGACTGATTTACCAGTTACTGCCAATTTTTAACTGACAAATATGTTGTTTCTTAGATTACATTGGTAGTTAAATTCTTGGTCTTAGCTTAGGTATAATCAATTGGTATTGTTCATACTTACAGAAGTTTCTGCTATTCTGGATGTTCTTCTAGGCAATTAGATGATTTATTGGAGCCTTATGAGTTTATTTTTTTCTTTGCATGATATGGTGTAGCCCCGTCGGCCAGTACTGACATTCTAATGGATCTTTTGTCAATTGGAACATCTCCTGTACAAAATGGTTCATCGGCATCTAACGTTATTTCATCCAATGAGGGTAGCACTTCTTTAGTCATTCCAGTGGATCATGTCTTTTCAATCTCCCTCTCTCAATTCATATGCACTAATTCTGGATTTACATTTTACATCTTAGGGAATGCAGCAGAAAAGAAATCTACTCCTGTTACATCTCTAGTAGTGGATCTGTTAGATGGCTTTCCATCAAATACAACTCCTTCCAGTGAGTTCTCTTGGTGCTAATATTTTTAAGATTGTACGCAATGAATAATTTCATCGTGATCGATTGATTTTCTTGTTTAAACAGAAGAGGAAAATCTGGTTTATCCATCTATCACGGCTTTCCAGAGCAGCACCTTGAAGATAACATTCAACTTCACAAAGCAACCTGAAAAACCACAAGTGACTTTGATCCATGCTACATTTACAAATCTATCATCAAGTATTTATACAGATTTCGTTTTCCAGGCAGCTGTGCCAAAGGTATTACATTAGTAATATTATATTTTGAGTTGTGTAGAAAATGGATGGCTTCAAATTTGCAGTTTTTTTAACACATTTAATCATATGAGGACATCATTTTTTTGTGATTTATATGCCAAAGGAGTAACCGATAGAAACCTTGCTGCCTTACAACTTTGACTACTGCGATTACTCCAGGGGTGTCAATGTGCTGGGTTGACCAAACAGCCTTGGGCTTTTCCTGGGATTTTGCAATTTAGGTCTAATATTAAAGTGTTGGTTCTATCTCGAATGAAATCAGTAGAGCCAGACTGAATTCTGCTAGGCCTGTTCTAAAATTTCCTTAGGAAACTTTGGAGCCCGAACTAGGCATGCTCAAAATGAAACATTTACAGGACCTGGTCAAGCGGAACTAGTGTTGAAACTGAGCAAAGTCTTGCCATTGATATTGTCTAATTATTTTGTTTAATTTTGGCTACAAGTTACAAATCACAAGTGCTAACTGCTTATGATCTCTTCTATATTTTTGTTTAGCTAGCAGAAATTGTCAAATGCAATATAGTTATTCTCTTGGTTACTTGGTGTTGGTGAAATTAGTGTTTTGGAGGAAACAGACTTTCAATGATGAAATTATGCTGGAAATAAATAAAATTGAATCATGTTTTATATGTTATCCTGACTAAGTGTAAGAAACTTTAGTCCTCTAGAAGCTACTTGATATTATTCTTCATGTAAGAAGATGGCTGCATAATCAGCATTCCATCTGCCATGTGCATACTGTTCGCTAGAATTGCAAATCAAGAAATCATAAACTCCAACAGATAATTATTGTGAACAAATCATTGAATCTCTTTTGGTGATTCAGGTATTATCAATGGAGAATGAGGTTGGCAGGCAGGCCATAATTATGCATTACCATCTTAGGTGCCAATTGTTCAGTGGAAAATAGATGTTTTGGGAGTAATCTCCATGGGTGTAAACTGTGAAGTCGATTCAAACTCCATGAAAGGCTAGATTGACCTTGGTCTAATACCAACATGTTCTTTGAATTTACTCTTGTTAAGGATGAGTGATATTTGTTTATTTGACGTGGACTTGCATAGATATTGAGAAGGCAAATTTGTTTGGGCTAGAAGTTCCAAGGAAACTAAATGAGATGTCGATATAGTATAAGTATATAGGATATTAGGATTTTGACTCAGAGATCAATTTCATGCAAGTATGAGCTGCTGCTCATCATCATGCAGTGAAAAACTTTTTAATATTTGTCCATACGGTTTCAGCTAATTAGTAGCTCTCTTGTGTCTGTGCATATTCCATCTACTCTTATCCAACAGCCTTAACATTGTGCAGCTCTCTTTTTCTCCAATTTGGATGACTTGATTAGTTGAAATACTGATGATGTTGAATCTTCTTGTTGCTTGTTTTCACAGTTTGTACAGTTGCATTTGGACCCAGCTAGCAGCAGCACTCTTCCAGCCGGTGGAAATGGGACGATTGCACAAACCCTTAGCGTTACTAACACTCAATTTGGACAGGTATGCAAGTTATCCAATTTTTATATCTTATGACTTTGTTGTGACACAAAGTCCATAAGATCCAACTCTCTTCTGGAATATCTTCTATTTCTGTATTTTTAGAGGCTGTAGAGTTGGATGTATAACTAGACTATTCCTCTAGTAAATTCCAGCTGCCAAGTCAACATTTGGCTTTAAAACATAACCTTTAAGAAACATGGTAGCACAAATGCTAAGCAAAAGAACTTAAACAAGAACAAAGAGCATACCCTAATTAATGATGTTTATTAAGTTTGACCAATTTTATCCTTAATTAAGGATACTTGATGCATTTACTATTAATACCCTACTATCGAGTACGCTGCTGCTGCCCAATCTTGAACCGTATGAATGTGAAACATTGCAAATAATAATCAGTGGTTAATAGATACCTGCTGTGCTAATTATCACCTTGTAAACAAGTGGGGATATGTTTGACATCAGAAAAGGATGCATCATCGTGGAACATCAATGTGAATTCATCCACTTCTTCCAAGACTTTAGATACTTAATTTTACCTTTACCTTTTATCTTGCTGCTTCTAGTTCTGTCATAATTTAAATTGTTAAGAAATTAGAACGCCTCAAACCAGAATGTGGAACAAATTTTGAGGAGTATATATAAAGGTACAAGATTATTTCTCTTGCAATGTAAAGCATACCTACTATAATTTTTTTTCCTGAGAAATGCCTAGTATAAGTTTATCTGGAGTTGTTTTTGTTTATTAGCATCATTAACTGAGATTTCTGTAGGACTGATTCTTTATTTTCTGCTGATCCAGAAATCCCTTGCCATGCGAATAAGGATAGCTTACAAAGTGAATAATGAGGACAGATTGGAGCAAGGACAAATCAACAATTTCCCTCCTGGATTATAGTGTCATTTCCAGATCCGATTGTTGTGCTAGTCTTTTTTTGTTTGTTCCTTTTTCCTTTTTACTGTGGGACGGGAGTTGGGGAGAGATTTTTCTTTTTCTTTTTCATTTTGCCCTATTCATGGGGTTTCTAGACAGGCTAAGCGTTTTGGTCATTTATTATTTCCTACATATTGTATAGTAGTATCCATCAATGTGTCATCCTCAAGTTTAGAACATGCATTTGTGGTTCCTGTACATCACCCATCGCCTTTTTAAGTACATGGAGAACTCTTTCTCTGAGCAGCAATGAGGATATTATGGCGGAACCTGAGGCAGATGATGATCCTGCGTAGCAGATACTTGATTTTCTATTCTACTTATGCATAATTGTTCCTTACTGTTATATACTTTGTTAAACTTCCGAATGGAAAGTAAGTGGCTTGGATGCAGCATTTGTGAAAGAAATTTTATCCCTGATCAGACAAAATTTGTTTGTCAATCAAATCTTTAGCGTCATGTTCGTTACTCGATCTAAATAACCACTTGAAAGTGATTCACATCAAAAGGTGCATGACAATCTAACCGTGCTTGCCATATGAAGTGGTGAACTCCTCTTGTTATTTTTCCACTATTTAAAAAAAAAAACTTGGCGACACATCTGTTGTGGTGGCAGTTCGTGGGCCGCCAACATGTGACATGTCTACTTCACAGAATTCGTGTTGTAAGGTGGTTGGCTGAATTGCGAATGGGCATCTGTGGTGTTTGCTGAAATGTTTTAGTGCATCAAAAATCTAATTTTAATAATTTATTATTTAAAAGTTTAAAGTTTAGATTTGTACAACTCTAGCATGCGCAGACTTGTCATAACTTCACTAAACTTTATTCTAATAATAAAAATTAAATCTTAATTAATATTTAAATGTTTTATAAAGTAAAATATAAATTTAGAGAATACATATTAAATAACTAAAAAAAAATGTTTATATTTTAACAATCAAATTAATAAAGTTAAGTATTATAAGGACATTTTCACGCGGTTCCCTATCATCCTAATTAGCATTACAAGGACAAGTTGGTGGCTGAAAAAGATACCAACTTTCTTCAGTGCTGCTCTTGTTCCCTATCATCCGATTGCTAAGCTCAAATTATTGCTAACTCGCATGAAAACCTGGGACATTCTTGGAGCCTATCTATGTCGATGATTGAGGAGCGATGAGAGGTGCAAAAATGCTCACCAATTCAAAACTAGATGGAAGCTATTCATTTACCAAGAGTCTCATCAAGATGAGTTACTCCATCATGTAACTAGAAGAAGTGACTAGTGAAAGGAACAAACCAGATGACCGTAAGTTTCTTCCTTCTAATCCATTGCTTGATATTCTAGTCCCTTAGATCTTTCTGTATTCTTCTTAGCAGACACCAACTGAACATAGAAACAGTAAAGAGAACAACATCATGGATGCAAAAAGAATCACGATATGAGAGATCTATTGATCCACTTACAGATACGAAGACCATTTCAGAACAAATAAACAACAAACAGGCAAAAGAGTATATGACTACCTCCTCTGGCACCCAAAAGCTAAGAGCTTTTCCTTGCTTATTAAACAACAGATAGGAAGACTATTCCGCCTTCGTCAACCACCGTAGCTTACACCCCTAAACTTGATCGAAATGGTGGTTCTAGGCCTTTAGGATTTCTTTTCCTAGGCATTCCAAATGCATGGGAAGGCTTGCATTAGATAGACTAAGGTGTTGTTCTACTGTTATCTACTCTGTCTAAAATTGATCCCAGCTGATGTTTTTGAGTGCAAAAAGAACAATCTAATTGTGCTTGGCATAACTTATCTTGTTAGTTTTTTACCTCCAGACATCTTTTTTTGTCGCCAGTCCAGCAGTACCCTGGCTCTCTTCCACTGGCAATGGGACCTGCTGCTACTGCCACCAACCAGAGGGAACCTTGGCCTTTGGCTCCTTCTACTTATCTTCTTAGTTCGGGACCAAATTTGTTAGGAAAGGGTTTAGAATCCATTCACATACGAAACTATATCTAATAATCGATTAACTTGCACCATGTATTCATTCACCTACCATTATGATTAATTAGGACGATCTACCAAAACTCTCAACCGATTTATATCTCTCTTTTGGTGGGATCGCACTCGTGCAGCATGGGGGACCAATGATTAGGATGATGATTTGTGGATTACTTGCAACGTTAAATTTTGGGATAATTAGGGCTAACAAATGGTAAATAATTAATTGATTAGAACTAAGTAGATCAAGACTTCTAACTGCTTCAAGAGGCACCAATTAATTAATTAATTAATTAATTAATAATATTCAACAGTTATAATACGAGAGGAGAAATTAAATAATTTTAAAAAAAAGTATAATGCTCATTAATATACATGGGGAGGTAGAGGGATATTATTTAGAACAAGCCGAGTAGGACATCGGAGACAGCTCATCATCTTCCCGTATTACACCCTGTGATCCTATTGGGTGTTGGCAAAAAAAGTGCGGGGACCCACCTTTTCCAATTATATCCATCCATTTAAGAATATCCACGTCACCCATCCTCCCCCTTGTATTAAACCCAAGCCTTCTCTCCCTCTCTCTCTCTCTCTCTCTCTCTCTCTCTCTCTCTCTCTCTCTCCAATCAAGAAAGAGGAAACGGCGGAGACCGACGAAGATCTTCTCGAGGGTTAGGTGTTTCATGGAGACGGGGTCGCACTCGGATCCCCTCGACGACGCCTTAGCTGGCCGGAGATGGTGCTGCTTCTGCATCCCCTGGTCTTCTTCACGCCGGCGTCCGGAGGCGCCGTCGCTGGAAGCGGAGTGGTGGGATCGGATGAGGGCGAGCGAAAGGTCCGGCGACGAGCGGCGGTCGCCGTGGTGGAGCAGGGGACTGAGGGCGCTGATGAAGGTGAGGGAGTGGTCGGAGCTCGTCGCTGGCCCCCGGTGGAAGACCTTCATCCGGCGGTTCAATAGGAACCCTAGGCACCACGGGGGCGCGGGAGCCGGATCCGCGAGGTTCCAGTACGATCCGCTAAGCTACGCCCTAAACTTCGACGAGGGCCACGGCGCGAGCCCGGAGGGGGATTACGTCGGGTATCGCGACTTCTCCGCTCGGTTCGCCGGGCCGCCGTTGACGGCGAATTCCTCAATGGACCTCGGGGGACGTGACGCGCCACCTCTGTTCGTCGCCGGAGGAATAACGTGCGCCGGAGGGGTACAGGTTTGAGGTGAGGCGCACGTTACCTGGAATTCAATTTCCGATAAAGAAAATGTTAATTGTCCTTCTCGTTATTAGCTTGCTTAGTTGAGATCGATTGTGATGTTTAGCTGCAAAAATAATGTCAATACTACATTTTCGACATTTTATATTCCCGCTCTTCTTCCCTTTCTTTTCTCGACTCGCGTAGATCTTGTCACCAAGGATGTACATATGACACAGTCCAGTCGGAAAAGAAATTTCTTCTCCCTTATGATACAGTGTTCATATTACTCGATTAGTTTTGATGAAAAATTTAGCATTACTTTCATAGAGGTGGATGCTTGTTTGACTACTATTATTAAAGTATAGATTTCTAATGATGACGATGGAATGAGATAAGGAATTATCTCTTGGGCTTAGAATATACCAAAAGGTGGGTCTTATTGCTAATTTCTATGTATTAATTCTAACCTAGGGACCAATCTGGTGGCTTGTCTTGATCGAGATACAGTTTTAATGCGAGATGGGTGGAAAATCTTAATTACCTTTTTTTCTCCTTCCCCCTTTTCCAATGTCCAAGTGGATGGTTCAATCATGACCATATCTGAGCCTCTTGGAATTATTTTGTAAGATTTTAATCTAGTTTGTGGAACAGACTGGTACCTACCAAACAAACGATATGGAAAGATCACAAGTGTGGCTAAGGATGACTTTTTAGTGCATTATGATTTGTTTATAAGATACAGTGGTTTGTGACATTGATCACACCTTAGCTTTAGTCTAAAGACTTAGTATATATAGGGCTGGAAATAAAAAAATATGCATGAGAGAACTAACCTTACCCCATGAGGCCATGAGCCCAATAGCCCAGTATATGAAAGGATTAATATATTGTCCAGACCAACTAAAGCCCATGGGAAGAAGAAGAAAGGTCCATTATGCAGGAGGTGTTATGAAATATGTGAGTCTACTGGTTTGGTGATTTTAATTCTCTATGATGTAATAACTATGATATGATGTGCTACTTCAATTGTTCCTGTGCCTCTTTGTGTTCTTCCCTTTTGGTCATCCTCTGATTAAAGTATGTTCTGACCACCATGTCAGTAGGACAACAAATTTTGTTCCATTAAACCAAGGACTCGGTAGATCAAAATTCCCATATGCTAATTAAGGTAGATCATGGATCCATGAACAATCAACTCACAATCATCAGAATTCAGGGCACAGTAACCATAAAAGAGTTTAGATTCAATTTGACTTCTTTGGATACAGAAATTTCCTTTAATAGGTGAAAGAGAACATTTTTTGAATTTCTGAATCATCTGTTCTTTTCCTAACTCTAGCCCTTTCTTGTGAATTATATATAATATGTGATTTTAATTGATTGCACATCCTTTCTCTTTCCACTTATCCAGCCTCTTTTTTTCTCTTGTTATCATGCTTAAAGAAAATTGGAGATTCTTCAGACAAAGTGAAGACTGAAGAGGCTGCTGAAAGGATAAAGGAGGTATTTTTGGGAAAGATTATTTCTCAAAAGTAGACTGCAAGAAGAAAGAGAATATTTAAGGAGTGAGATAGGAGGAGAGCAGCAGGTATTTGAAGCCCAATGATGAAACTATACATAAACCAACAAGAAAAGTAGTACATATGAATCTCTCAAGAAGAGAAAAAAAAAATGTATTGGCATAGGAGTTCTCTCAAATTTCTTCTGCAAGTATGCATCTCCGATGTTGCAGATAGCGACAATAATTTAGAAACTTGCAGATATTTGGCAGTCGAGAAGAACTTTAACCAGGACAAAAAGATTCCTTCTAAGTGCAAATGGAGTCCCACAAAGTGGGCTTCCATCCAAGTTAGATGGTTCTCCAATTTTGCCTGTCAATTCCACGAAATTTCCTCAATATTCCTGTCAATATCACACTTGATTGCAATTGATAGAGAGGAAATTCCTGGCTTGAACAGCTAAGTTCATGTTGCAAAAGGATCCTAAGGCTACCAGACTTTAACATGCTTGTCTCTCTCTTTTAATTAATATTTGCACTTTTGTATTATTTTTCTTTTGGCAACACCATTACATGGAGCCAGTGTCACATGCAGCTGCACATACTAACAGTTAACAATAATATTTGATGCAACATGATAAGTTTCATATGTCAAATGGGTATGTGTGGCATCTGATAGCATTCAAAATTAGACATCAGTCCAAGTGATAGGTGGGGATGCACTTTTTTCATTCTCAGAATATAATTGTCAGTATAGTCTTGCTGAAATTTTCTGATCTCCATCTGTGGTCCTAATTGTTAGATATATCCTCTTTACCTACTCAAGAATTATATAACACAACAAGAGAGGCATGCAATCCCCTTGATCAAGATATCAAAACAAATTACATTACTTGGTTTGCGTGCCAAGACATCTTCACATTCATCCGAAACTAATGATGATGTATTATAATGCTAATAATTGATACCAGTTACTTACACACAAATAGTTGTTGACCAACCTATGGAAATTCAATATTCAAGCTAGGAAAGGTGAGGACTTCTATTACTACATAATCCACCATAAATAACACTAGAAGTGACACTTTACTTTACGATTACATCGGTCTAACAAGATATCATAGTTAGAAATTCTATCCAAAAGGAAAAACAAGTTTAATTTTTCTTTCAAGATTCCAGCTAACAAACTCATGATACTGTAATCACATATTACAAAATTATTTCAATAACTCCAAAGTTTTTATCAGTTTATGAGCAACTTTCAAGTGAAGGTCAGTGATAAGAGTCTCAAGATAGCTAGAGTATACGAATAAGAACTGCCGTACCAGTAGCTCTTAATCTCATGTTTGAACAACCATTCAGAAAATGTCAAATCATAAATCAGCTCGACATAACCTAATAAATAGATAAAACTGAAGCAACTAGATGTAGCTTTCATGCAAAGAATAAAGCAAGCTAAGCTAGTAGAGAAGCAGTGGATGCACCTACTTCCATTCCTAACTAGTTTTATTTGTTTGACTCTTCTATCATAAGAAGGACAGGGATTGTAGGTCCAGAACTTTTACGGGGTCATTGATGTCAGCCAACTGAATGTCTCAGAAATGGCAGTGTTTAGCATGAAAGAACACTCTTGTCAGGCAGGACTACAGGTTCAGACCAGAAAACAAGAGAGCTACAGCAGCAAGGCCACAAGCTTATCTTGTTAAAGGGCTTTCAGCACAGCAACCAACTGTCCAACTTTTCCATGGGTATGACCTCAATAGAAAACAGAAATAACAAAGTGAAGAGAAACCACTTCAGCTAATATAAGAACCAAAGGGCACAGATGCATTGTGCTGGTGCACCAAAGGACCATCTCAAATAAGGATTTATTGTAATCTCCTTAAGAATTATCAAACATGTGACAATGGCTTCTATTCTGATGATCTCCTACAAGGACATGGATGCAAAGATCATAGTAGTCTAGATTCTGTATTACCAATTAGGAACCTAGTGGGAAATATTGTAGAGGTTTGACCGAGTTAAAGGATTTTAAAGAAGCAGATGATATCGAGGACATAAGCAACTGTGAATTGCCAGTGCCTTGCCGCTTTACCCCTTGGAAACCGATAGCAGTAAATTCTTCATGAATAAATAAGTTAGAGAAGAAAAGAGGAAACAAAATGAAATGAATGAATGTGAATAAAGAGAATAAGAATATGACTGTAGGTTAAGAAATTAAATAACCACCACTAAGGAAAACAGCATTTTTCACAGAACAGATATGTTTCATGTATCGCTAATACCTTTCCCCATCATCCATGGCAAGTTTCCATCCAAAGAGGAAGCATCCGAAGAGATGATAGGGAACTTCCCCTTCTTGTTAGGCCACTGCCAGATCTTTGACACCGAAAAGCTATCTCCTTTGCTCCCAGCACAAATCTTCTTCCCTTCCCAAACCTCGCTGTTTGAGGAATTTTCACTAATTCCCCTCATCCTGACACACCCAACATCTCCATTTCTTCTCGAACTACCACGGAGGGCAACTTGGAGATTGGAATCACCAAGCACATATTGATAAGAGCCCAAAGAGTAGCACCTCCTAGCATCCAAATTACTGCTGCTGGTCTCCCCTTCTTCTCTTCTCACAACCCCAGTGGCATCATGATTATCATCCTCAACACCACCATCTTGACAGCTCAGATTCCTGAATTTGCCAAGCCTCACAGGGAATACTCGCTTCTCAGCTACAATCTCCTCCGATTCAACTGGCTTCAGCCCTGGCAAGGGAAACCCATCAACCTGATCCCCAGAGAAGCACTCCTCCTCTCTCGCATCTTCAACTTCAAAGATTGGGTTCTCAATCCCAAGGCCTTGGACATAGAGTGCTCCCCTGCAGAGGGGGCAAGTCGAATTAGAGAGGAGCCATGTATCAATACAGTCGATATGGAAGGCGTGGCCACAAATGGGCAGGAGCCGGAGCTTGTCCTCTTGGGTAAACTCACAAAGACACACTGCACAATCAAAAGGTTCTTTCGGACCGACGATCTCCTTATAGAGGAAGACGGGCAGCGCATCGATGAAGGCCTGATCGAGGCCAGAGTCATGAAGGTGGAAAAGCTGCTGGAGCTGCCTCTGAAGTGCCTCGGAACCGGATATCTCTGTTGCCTGGTGCCCGGTGGAGTGGGAGGAGGAGGTGGGAGGGTGCTTCTTGATAAGGAATCTCACCAGGAGATGCAGGAGGCCAGAGATGAAGAATATGACTGCAAGAATTACAATGATGAAGAGGACAGCAGGGCTTATCCTATTACTGGGAGATGGTGGTGTTGGCGGGGGTTGAGTTGATGAATATGGCAATGAGTCTCTCTGGAAGCTATTGAGATGATGAGATTCGAAGGGAGGAAGAGGAGAAGAGGACAGAGGAGAATGAGGGAAAATTCCATCTCTCCTCTTGATTTGAGAGAAAACCCAAGAATTTCTAGTGGATGGGTAGACTAAAACAACCATCTCCTTCCTTGATCTGGGACCAAAACCCACAAGTCATCTGATGAAATGGCTGACTAAAAATTCAAACTTCCCTCCTCCCAGCACTGCAACTCTGCAAATCCACCTAATAGAGGAGCTGGACAGGCCAAAAAGATTGTAAAATTTATAGCTTGAGGCCAATTCCAGATCACACACAGTACTAAAAAAAACAATATTTCTATCTTTCAGTTGAAATTTCAATGATACAAGCAATAAGAAGCCAAACAGGACGAAGAACTCCAAAGTTTAAAACTTTTTTCTCAGATTAAATCCAGTACCACCCCCATGTGCACCTCTACTTCTTTCCCATGCTTCTCTCTCTCTCTCTCTCTTAAATGACAGCAAGCAAGAACACGGATGGGAAGGGAAATAAATCTAGGTAAAAGGTCTGGCGACCTACCTCTACTTTCGGAAGCCCTTCATCAAGGAGTAGGCCTTCTTCTCAAGATTGTTTTGGTTTTGGCGATCATTAGCCTTCCCTTTTCTCTTTTGCTTACGGACTGCAACAAGATACCAAACCCTATTGTAAACAAATTAGAAAGGGAAGAAGACTAGTCCTGGAGTGACGGAGATGGTGGCAACTCTCCAAATCCCAAGGTGGTTTTATTTCTCTGTTTATACGGGGGAAAACTTTTGCCCTCTCTGCTTTCTTTCAGAAAACACCCTGCCAATTTTACAATTTGATCCACCAAGGGTGTTTCTAGAAAAAATAATCTATTTGGAAGGAAGGAATTCTACTACTATGGTCTATGGTGCGAAAGAGAGAGAGCGAAGGAAAACTGTTAAAAGTGGAACCTCGTAGACATCATCATGGTCTTAGAATTTGACTCTGCTACTTTTATCAGGAGGCATGCAGAGAGGAGTGGGTAAAGGAAACTAGGAGGGACCTTTTCGAAAAAACAAGGTCTTGTAAGGGTTATTTCGTAGAAAGGCACTACGTAAAAGTTGGCTATCATGTGATCCTTTTGATGTGATGTCAGTTTTTATACACAGTAGCTTGTATTGGTTGTATATGACGACATCCTGATCTCTGATGACCTTTATGTAATCGGAGGGAATCGTAATTAAGCAAGTGAGAAGGACTAAATTGCTTAAATTGTAGGTTAAGAACTTAAAGACTATTGCGTGCCTTTGTGTGAGGATGTTACTTAGAAGTTAGAAGGACGCATTCATTGCATCCTAATACTAAGATGCTTCTTTCTTAATTTTCCAATTATGCTTCTGATTTAAGTTAAAAAGAAAAAGAAATGACTACTAACACTGTCATTTACTGGAGTAGTTTAATTTAAATAGTCTCGATGATCTGGAAAGAATTCAATATCCATATAAAACGAATTTGAATAATAATGATTAACAGAACAAGTACTACTACTAGACTGTGATTTAGTTCTAAACAATAACTCATATGATCATGCCTCAGATACAATGGAAGTCTCCTCCTCCTCCTCCTCTTCCTCCTCCTCCTCCTCTTCCTCCTCCTCCTCCTCTTTAATGGCATTGATCATTGCAGCAACATGGCTCATGCTTGGCCTAGCATCAGGAGAGGAGTTGATGCATTTAAGTGCCAGTTGAAGCAAGTGCACCATCCTCGCCTCGCTAGCTCCACCGGAGAGGAGAGCTTTGTCAAAAACTTCAACGGTCCACTCTTCCCTGACCACAGAGTGCACCCACCGGGCTAAGTCGGCGCCGTTGTTCTGAACCACCCTCCCCGTTAACAGCTCGAGTAGGATGACGCCGAAGCCGTAGACGTCGGCCTTGAGAGTGTAGCATTGGATGCTGTTCCTGTCTAATTTTTTGCCATTGGATGCTTCACTTCCGTCGGTTAGAGGGGAGATGTCATGGTTGCTGTTGATGACCGTGGATGTCAGGCCATACTCACTGATGCAGGGATTCATGTTGGCGTCCATGAGGATGTTGGAGGATTTGACGTTGCCATGGCCAATTGCATCTTCTTGCAGCTCATGGTGCATGAAGGCAAGTCCCTCAGCAATCCCAGCTGCCACATTTAGTCTATTGCTCCAGTCGAAACTTTCGATGTTTGTACTGTCTGGGAATTAGATAACATGCCATTCTTCACATTTCGAACTTATTTTTAACAGTCAAAGAGTTAAAACTTTTCTTCTGGTTGTGTTAAAAAGTGTGTTAATGGCCAGCAAGAAAGAGCAACACTACATTAATTTACCATACCCTTCCGATAGCTATGCACTTCAAATTTTGTATTTAAATTCAAGGAAGCGATGCTAGAGAAGTGGACGAATTCTAAAGTTAAGAAAGATTGAGAATTCCAAAAGGACAGTCCTTACCGTGGAGGAGTTTGAAGAGGCTTCCATTCTTTTGGTACTCATAGACCACTAGCTTCTCCTGCGTCGAGCAATAAAACGCGATCGGCGGAAGCACATTGGCATGCTTCACTCGGTCGATTCTTTTGATTCTCCTGCTGAAATCTTCAGGTGAAACTGACAAATCCTTGATCCTCTTCACAGCTAGAGCAGTGCCATCCTGAAGCATCACCTTGTATAGGCTTCCAAACCTTCCCCTCCCTAACAACTCTGCAGGAGCCTTCAATAAGTCCTCAAATCTCAACTCATTTGTTGCAGGATTCTGCAGAACAACCAGTGATGCCAAAGTTGCAGTGGTTTCTCCAGATGGAGTAGGAGAATACTCTGATATACTTGCTCCAGTTTTGTAGGCACTGGAACCATTTGTGGTGCTTTCACCCACCACCTTCTCACCATCTCCCTTGTTTTTACTAGTCTTTCTTCTATAAATTAGTTTGTAAGCAAGCAAGATTAAGATGACCAAACCAAGAATTATATAACCCAAGTACATAATAACCTTCTCAGCTATTGGATTCTTCTTTCTTTTGTTCTCTCCTTGAGAAGGGGGGATTGGTGGACATGCATTTGGAAGTGGTTTTCCACACAAATCCAAGTTACCAATGAAGCAATCAACGCCAAAGAGGTCACCATTTACAGGGACTGGACCACTGAGGAGGTTGTTGGAGACATCAAAGCTATTGAAATTGGTGAAATCAAAGTGAGGAATAGGGCCACTGAATTCATTGTTTTGTGCTAGAAAGGTTAGTAGGCCCGAGATCGGAGACAGGTCCGGTAAATCGCCGGAGAAGTTGTTGTTAGAGATGTTTAGCCTCTTGAGGTTATTGAGGAGAGCAAGAGAGGAAGGAAGCCTTCCCGAGAGGCGATTACCGCCGACATATAAATGGGTCAGTTGGGTGCACTTGGAGATCTCCACAGGGAGCTCTCCTTGGATGGCATTGTCCCGGAGGCTAACGACGGTGAGAGATTGCACATTGCAGAGGAGACCGGCGTCGATGGACCCACCTAGTTCTAATCCTTCCAGCACTACATGCCGCACATTGTTCTTCGCCTTATCACAATCAACGCCAGTCCAGCCATCTTTGCATGGATCGGAATTCGCGTCCCAACCCAATTTCCGCTCGATCTCCGTGGAGTCGTTACCGGCGAGCTTCCTGAGAAAACCAACAAGGGAGTGCCTCACATCATCCTGCTCTGAGCTAACAGAGCAGACAAGCAGTAGGAGAAGCAATATCGGGATGACCCAAGTGGAGATCCTCCCCATGGAGAAGAGAACGGATTGGAGCAAATGGTAAGGATTGGTATGTCAGATTAAAAATGTGGAGTTTTGGCAACTTGAATCTTTCGCTTGACTTGGGAGGGAAGGACAAGGGGAAGGATCAAAGAGGAGAAGGGGTTGGGTAGTAGAGAGGAAGCCACATGGCGGAGTTCTCAAAGGGAGAGGTTTTGGTGCTTGCTATTGGCAAGGAAGGCAAGGAGACAATGAAATAGACTAAGATTTTGAACGCCGGCGGGAAGAAACGGTCGTTGGCAACTGGAGATGCGGTGATTTGGACCATTTGAGAATCAATTTTAACTTTGATTGGGACTTCTTTTTCTGCCAAATGTACGTAGCTACATGAATAAGTTTGTCCAGGGCCAATTCATACAGTGGCTGTGGGTCTTTATGTGCACAAAAAAAACATCCAATTAAAGGTGCTGCAGATAATTTTAGTATGGATGGTGGTAAGAATTTGGCCCTTGTGCTTGTTTTTTCTTTCTTTTTCTTTTGGGCAGGTTGACCCAAGTGTTTAATTGTGCAGATGTTTATATAACAAGGAGAATTTGCCTCTTATTCAGTTTATGTTTAACCTACAAACTCCTAATTGATTAATAATAAAAATTGGAATTTTCTTTTTCTTTTTTATTTCACAAAGTATGTTTAACTATCTTTTATCCGACTCTTTTATATTTCCGAATAAAACCTAAACTATACTCATTTTTGTATCTAAAAGAATACCTAAATAGTTTTTTTTTTAGTTATCTAATGTAAACTATAATAAAAACCTAAAGTATGGTGTGAAAGGAAAAAAAAAAGACAAAAAGACAACGGAAAAAATCATCATTTTCTTCTTGGGTGGTTAAATATCAAAGGAATAAGTAAACAATTTATTTATCTCAAAAGATAATATCTCTTAAAGTTACTAATCCTATATTCTAGTTTTAATCAACTATTTAGTTTATACAGGACTATAAGTGGATAACTAAATAAAATTATATTATTATCCTCGATAATACAAATTATAATTATTTTAAACTGATATTGCTTATCTCAAACTTAAACTAAATCTTTAAAATATATTATTTTATATTTAAAATAAAAAATATTTCTTTATTTATAATATTTTTAATTATCAAAATTTAGGTTGAATTCAAAATAATCAGAATTAAAACCAAAAGAATGCAAATAGTATAATAAAGTTAATATAAAAATGTATAATAAAGCTTTCAATATAACAAAACTTCAAATATAAATATAAAATATTTGAACGTTAAAACAACCACTCATTAAGAATATTAACGTCACCTTTCCGTCTCAATCCATCAGCTTCAGTACGTTTTGCCCGTTCTGACGCAGCATGATCTACCAAATGCAACTTAGCATATATTATGTCATCATCAATATCATTATCATGCACACCATTACTGATGTTTTCGTTTGATCCAGGCATATCGTGAAAATAGCATGTGAACGACTAATTACTATGAGATGTTTTTTTTTTTACCAAGATTATTTTAATTTTTCTAACATTTTTATTGTTATTTTTCATTTTAAACATATAATGTAAATCACAATGATGCATAGGTAAGAAGTGAAAAAATTATTCGGAAGTATTTCTTGGTGAGACCCAAAATTCATGTGAGATGCATGTTTATTAAGGGAATTTGGATCCTTCTTGTGTAGGTCAAGCTTTCTTTTCAACAGGAATACGTGAAAGGAAAATTTGTGATATGACTTAAGATCAGAAGAGGCGGACACCTAGAAAGTTAAAAACCAATCAAACCTTATGGATTCTTAAATGTTAATACCTATAATGTTTAAAACTGTCGGTCCACACTAACATATATATGCCCACAGACAAAAAGTTGATATCAGCGCGACACTAATTCAATCAAGCAGATTGAGACTTGGGATTGATTTCAATGAGCATCAAATTAACAAGGATAGGAAAAATAAAAACTTTAAAGTCAAAAGAATAGTGTGATGACACTCGTAATACAGTACACATTCAGGTTCCCAACTCCGTCAAAGACCTGATGAGCTAAATGATGCCAGTATGGGTTTTACCCAGCCCGAATTGTTGTTAGTAGCCCTTCCCCATAGGTACGATTGTAGCGACGCGGTGACGCACAAACAAGATTGTTGCAACGGCTAGTAGGCACAATGAAGTGATGAACAGAACCAACAAAGGTTAGGCAAATGCAATGGGCAAAGTTACCTCATCTGGTTCTCTTTCTCACTGGAGGCTTTCTTAAACCGGATAGGTGATCTAGGAGGGATCGGGCCTCGGCTTTCCTTGTTGCTGCTCATGGAGTCGTCTGGCTTCATTGAGTTTCTATCCGCCAGAGGGGGAGGATTGTTGTCCAAGAGCGTTGAATCCATAGCTCTTGGTAATCTCAGAGGAATATCTTCCCTAGCTCGTGAAATCTGATTGGGTTCTGCCACGGAAGAGGGAAGAGGTTCTGTTGGAACAAGCTGAATTGTTGATTTGCGCCAATTCTTCCTCTGCCGCTGCTTCGGTCCGTTTTGATTAGCCTGAAAGAAAAGAACATTAAGTTAGATGAATGCCATTATTTTTTACAACATATGCATATCGATGCATAATTTAAGTCTCTAAGTTGGACATATTTAACGTATTGTGAACCTAGTAAAGTGATGAAAATATTCTCTTATGTAACTTGCATAACCCCACATTATGAAGATGCATTATTCTTATACAGGCTCAGGGAGAAACCGCACAAAATAATCACAACAATGTGCAACATTTAGGTATGACAACTTATTACTTGAAAAAATGTACTGTAAGATAGTTAAACAAGAAAATGGCGTGACGCAATAAGAATTTTCAAGTAGCAATGAGAAACAGACCAACAGAAAAGAAAGACTTTACTAAGAAAATGTCAAAATTCTCAAATAAGTTATTAAAGAACAATTAGCATTGATCAGATCTGCAGACTGCAATAGAGAGGTACTTAAGCAATTGTACAGTGCAATGGGGATACTTCTAGAAGTAGGGGGAAAATGACATACCGCAGTGTTACCGATGTCAGATAAGGGCTTTCTTGGTTTAACATCTCCACTTTCTTTTGTTTGCCTCTCACTGAGAGCACTCTCAAGCAGCATGGTACCATGTGTCACCATTTCCTTTATTTTTCCATCATCCAAAGGATCAGAAGATGAATAGCTCTCACCAGATTCTGCGCCCTCTAAGTGAGATGATTCATCCATCTCTTTCTTGATACATCCACCTTCATCTCTGTTGGCACACTTTGAAGGCACACATCCGCAAGAACCAGCGCATATATTTCCAGCAGCGCGGCACTCACATTTTTTAGTTTTACAGGATGACCCCTTTGAACAAGAGCAGCACTGAAGAGAGCTATTTTTGTCAATCATGCAGTCTCCATTTTCGCTTTCCACCTGCAACTTCAAATTTTCTTTGCCTTCGGTATTCTCAGAGTTGGACTTATGTATACGCCTTTTAGATCTCTTTCTAGCCATCTTTTTACCAGATTCAGCACAGTCTGAATCAATCTCATCAACTAATTCATATTCATATTCAAATTCAGATTCAGATTCTTCTGATTGCTCAGGTTCAGATATGTCCATGTCATCCAATAAGTCCAAATTATTGCTAGCTCGCATGAAAAACTGGGACGTTCTTGGCGCCTAAGTCAAATGAAATTTAACAATAAGAACAAGAACTGAAGATTTCAAACATATGACTAGAAGGTGCACAAATGCTCATCAATTCAAAACTGGATGAAAGCTATACATTTACTAAGAGTATCATTAAGATGAGATACTCTATCACGTAACTAGAAATAGAGAGTGAGAGGAACAGATATAATTCAAATACCTTTCGCAGACCATAAGGTCGCCCTTCTAATTCATTGCTTGATATGCAAGCCTCTCCACCTCCATCAGATCTTTCAGTGTTCTTCTTAGCAGACAATAACTGAACATAGAAACAGTAAATACAAGATCATGGATCACTTAATAAAAAGAATCAAAATAAAAGGAGATCTACTGATGAACTTACAGAGGAAACTAAAGATACATTTAGAAAAGGTAAAAACAGATATGAAGACCATTTTCAGATAACATGCTCGCGAATAAGGATGAAGTTTCAGCAAATACATATATAGCCAAAAGAGTATATAATTACCTACTGTGAGATGAAAAAGCAAAGAGCGTTTCATTGCTTATTTAGGACAAACAAAACTCAATGATTTAGTTTAATTACAAATCGATTCTTACATAATTTGCACTGGTTCTTCCATTTGCACCATCAACTCTACAGAGGCACTAGGAAAGAAACTAGCTATGGAAATGCTTTATTCATTCTGAAATATAACATATTAGAATTTCACTATCTTTTTAAAAGAAGCAAAGAAATTATAGTCCTCAGTATAACCGTACAGCCCAAAATAATTTTTCTCAAGCTCCTGCCATAGAAAGAATCACAAGTGAAACAGCATATCCAAGGCTTCGAATGAGTTGGAGCTTAAGTCAGTTTCAAAAAATTAAATGTAAATCAATGGCCCAACACATAAGAAACCTGTAGAGGAACCTTAAATTAACAGCACAAACAGGTCTAAGCAATACTACACTCTTCTGAAACCTTAGCAAGTTATTCAATCAAATGAATTTGAAAATGTTGAGGAAGCAGTGATGACAATCTCAACAGAAAAGAGGATTTTGAAGACAGCTAAATCCATTATCTTCCTTGAGAACTTATAATAAACAACAGTAATTTTGCTGATAACATTCAAGTACTCTGGCTTATACGCTCATCCAAAGTGACATATACTATTTAAGGAGATTTTTAATACAAAGTAAAGGAATACACAAAGACACATAACATTGGAACCTCAAACATTCTCATGCTCATGTTCAGACATGTGACAAATGCGAACACAATTCATATACATAAATTCAGAGAAGCATCGTGAGCGAGACAAGGAAAGAACCTGCCGATTTTGGTGATGCAACTCCTTTGTTTGTGCTTCCAACTGTCTAATCATGGTATTAAGTCGAACCAACTTTTCCTTCAACTCGCTTATCAGGGAGTCCTTCTCCCTAAAGTTCACCTCTTTGTCTCGCAATTGACACCTATTTGGATAAACAAAATCACATATAAAGCAAATTGCTAAGAAAGAAATCAACAGGTCCAACACAGATTTCTAATTTCAATATAGTGCAATTTATATCTTGTTACATGCACAAAGTTATTCATGTCAGAAATGTTAATTTTACGTAATATCTAGAAAGCAAGACTTAAAATAGTATATCTCGAGAAGATCAACGCTTCAATATTTTCAGCCTAAAAACATTTAATGACACAAAATGATAAATTAAAAAAAAATCAAACAAGATTACACAAGGAAATAGGCTTGTGAAGCAAAACGATGGAACCCAAAATTGTGACAATGGAAGAATCAGTGGATCTAGTGTCGTATCAACGTATTAGAAATGACTCAAACAAGCACAAAGAGGACTAACAAAAATACAACATGATAAGTGGCCTAGGAGTTGTACTAGGTAATATAATAAGTGGCCTTACTAGTCCTCGTTCAATTATCGAATAGAAATATTCTTCTTCTAAAATAAACCTCCTTATTTAGTGTCATAACTAAATAATAATTTAGCTTTTTCTCATATACTAATTCATCACTCTCCAATTATTACATGCAATTTTTCAAAATTGATTTCATAATTATTAAACATTATTATTTTGCTCCTAAATTAGACAACACATAACTACTACTTTACACCAAATCGGGAGTACTTTTTTAAAAATATCACTAATTCTCAACACAAATTCACTATTCTTTATTACTTTAATATCAACTTTATATCAAATCAAATATAATTATTATTTGTTATACTAGTATTCTACTAAATAATAGAATAACTTATACTGATATTAGCTCTCTCTCTCTCTCTTTTTATATTAAAAAATTATAATATTTTTTTTTAAGAATTGACGTTGTTCACTAAGTGAAGGATGCCAGAGCTATAAAGTTCACAGATTCTACATCAAAATATCAAAAGTACATGTAACCCATGTAAACAAAGTGTATGCTTCTAAAGCATGAAACCACACTATTCTACTATCTCGCTAGATGGCATCAGCTAAAGGTATTTAGATAAAGATAGAATAGGAGGTCGAGAGAACACATAATTTTCTTCCACTATTTGTGTAATCAGGTCAAAAGAAATATATTTGGGGAAAAACATATGAACGAAGAACAAAAGCTATAACGTATATTTCAGACATTATCACATAGAGACCAAATCTCTTGATGAGGTATAAATTAGAATAGAAGCCTTTCAGTTTGATTTACTATCCTACATAGAGGAAGGTGTATATTTATACCTTGCAGAAGATGATAGATCAAACAAAAAGTTCATTAAACTTTTAGCTTCAGCGAGCGACCTGACATGGTTCCAGCGCCCTTTACCATTAAATACACGCTCACGCTCCTCTGCTTCTGACAATTGAGAGGCCATGGAAACTAGAGCACTAGATGAAGTCGCCAACATATTTTCAAGTGCTGAAATCCTGGAACTTCTAGCGCTTGGAGACATTGTCTGTGGGCAATCACTGAAGGGGAGAATTGAATAATTAATACAGGGTCAACCAACACGAAGAGCAACATAAGAATATTTAGCACAATAAACATTCCAAAAATAACCTCATCATCTTCCTGTTAAGCATTTCAGATTCTTCCTTGAGCCTTGCTACCTCCTTAGCCATTGCAGCTCTCCTGGTGACAGGAGAATAATATCAGATAAGAGTGATTGCAATGTTCAACAGAACAGAAAGACAAACTCTACATTCTGTGATAAGCAGTTAAATACTCAAATTCTCTATTAAAAGTGCTATTTAACCATTAACCCTCTATGCAAACTCTACATCAGTTCACAATGCTCTAGCACTTCCAAATTTTGAAGTTCTAGAGCGGCTTAGAAAATATGAAATCTCTCACATAAACAAAATGATATATAAACAAAACATTACAATAAAGAGAACAGAAAATGAACTTTTGACTTTACTCCCATAGGCCAATAGATAAATCGAGTTCAAACTCGATCGTCTGCCTATTAGAGGAGGACTCATGTTCTGACGCATCCAAGTCTTGGAGCGAGAGAGAGAAGTACTTCCTGTTTATTATTCACATTGATGTAGGAAACCAAACTTGTGGTCCTAGAGGTGAGTTACTAAAAGAAAAGTGGATTTATTACAACTGAAAATTTCCTCTAACATGCCTATCAATACATTTGCTTCCCTTGGATAATTGTGTACTGTAGGAAAATAAACTATTAATTATTTGAATCCTCTTATTTCCAAAGAACCAATATCTGAGGAAAAGTAATGAGCACATAAACAAGATACATACAACCATTAGCAAAATAAAGGACAAATATGGTGATTAGACTGGGATACAAAGAGAACTCAAGCACAGGATGTCCATGAAGCATATGAACACTTCTACAAAAACATAGTTGAAACATGAAAGCAATAGTAAAAATAAGATTCTGTAAGAAAAATGACAAGAATAAATTTCTAATGAAGCACTAGCACAAATTTTAGTACAGCAGGAAAAGATCACATTCACACCAAGTGATACCCTCACATCTTTTGGATGAAGAGATTCATACTGTCACACACACACACCAAGTTGATACCCTCTTTTACAGTGAATAAGACCAAAACCTAATTTGGAGGGGAAAAGGATAGGCCTTACTCTTGCATTTGTCGCTCATACTCTGTACGTACTTCATGCACCCTGACTGTAACCTCAATCTCATGTTCAATGGCTTGCATCAATGCCTTTATCCAAATATGATACACCCATCAGAAAAGGATAAGCCGCAATATGGTATTACATTTATGTAAGAAATTGTTAGATTTCTGTTTAGTACCTTAATCCCCGGACCATTTGCATTCCCAGGAGCTGCATGAATTTCCTCAAAATAAGTAAACCATAAGGAAGACAAATTATATGAAATAGTACTTCATTGTCACTTACCAGACATCTCACGACCAGAAGCTTTCTTTGCTTCCAATAACTCCTTCAGTCTTTTGGTAGCCAAAGAAGCTTCTTCGGTTTTCCGTTGCAAGACCTACAAATATAATAGAACATGTAAATAAAGATCATAGAATAAAGTGAAAGAAAACATGTATGAGAGGCAGCCTACCATCTTCTGCCTCTGATTTAAGGCCAAAAGCTTATGCATCTCATATTCATTCCTTCTCCCTTCCTTCTTGAGCTAACAAAAGAAAGATTGAATCACATTAATACACAAGTATTACGGAAGAAATGTACTACTACTACTAAGTAACTAAATTACACGCTTTCAAATCTGCAAGAGAATTAAAAACATAAACTAAACATTAGTACACACAAAAAAACCAACCATGAATTGAACTTTCAACCAACCCAGATTGGCTGAAACAATCGACATGACCAATACCACAAATAAGTATCATTTTTTGGACGGCTCATCCCAATCCGACACGGAGAACCATGGAATCAACAATTAAATAATGCCAAAGCTAAGAACAACCAATTGCATAGATCATGCATTAAAAACGAAAAAATGCACGTCAATCTTCATCCAGAAATCAAGTTCAAATTTGTAAATCTACAAGCATATAAAATAGTGTTTAAAATATTAACAATTATTTTTAATATCACCAGTAAAATAATAAAAAATTGATCTATAACCTATTAAGAAATCCCCGATTAGTACAAAAGAATGCATTAAACCAAATAACACTCACTAGACGCTAATTATTCTCTGATGCAGAATTATCTGTTAAAATTTACCATAAAACTGGAAAAACAAAATGCTGCATAAAATATTTGGGAAATATCATAGTGGCATTCTAAGGTTTATTTTCTCTACAAGCTTAATTATGCTATGGTGGTTTATATAACTTAATCCTTTCTCCAGGAAGAGCATTATATTACGACAAATTGGTCTTCAATTTCCTAGAAGTTTTAAATACTAAGAATGAAAAGAAAAAAAGAAAGATCTTGTACTACTAGGCCTTGTTTGCTTTGAGTTTAGGGACCTCCCTTGAACTCATTTAGGGGCTCCTATATTGATTCAACAATCAAATATCGTTATATCTTTTTATCTTTTTCAAGTGCCACTATAAAGTTCAAGGACAAAAGTCAATACCTGTAGGACTTCCTTCTCCCGTGAAGCTTTCCATGATCTAAATTGTTCAGATTCTTGCTTGATTTTTTGTTGAAGATGAACCTAATTATTCAAAATCAATATCATACTTGCACTAAATAATAATGCACTGTAAAAGCTTCCATGTAGAAAATAGAAACCTTTTGAGATTTAATCCGTTGGATTTCCTCTTGCAACCGTTTAGCTGCTTCATCACTTTTCTGTTTTTGTCTCAATAATTGTGCTTGAGCCTCTTGTTTTTTTTTCAACCCCGACACCTGCAAAAGCACAGCAAATTTAGTTTTCTGAGAGACTATAAAATGGATGAAACTATAGACTCACCTGAGATTCAAGCATGTTCAATTTTTGAAGATAATCTTCTTTCAATTTCTGAGCACTCTCACCAGAAGTAGAAGATATATTTGCAAGATTGAAACGAAGGTCTTCAATCTCTTTCTGCAATATAAGAAGCTTTTGTAACAATCATGGAACCTCAATACACTATTTAAACTACAGAAAAGTAATCCAACCTGCAGTACTTTCTTTTCCTGCTCCAACTCCAATAGCTTCTTTTCATAGTGCTGCTTCAAAACTGATGTATCAGCCTTTCCAAACTGTTTCATTTCTGCCTTGAATCATGAAGAAAAATGCTGTCAGATAATTTAAGCAAGACTAAGGGAAAAAGGGACAATGAAAGGGATTAAATCATGTTAAATAATAAAAGAATAAAATCATCATTTTCTATTGGCTTAAGCTTTTAGAATACTTGCCAAAATGACATAATAACAATATTGGAGGTCTTGAAATCATATCCAGCCATGTCTATGAGTTTATCTATCATTTGAAACATAAAATATACCATATAACTCGAATCCATTTTTAATATCTTGAGCCCATAAGTGAGGAGTGTTACAATATAAAAGGTTAAAAGAAGGTACTTTCTAGTTTCTACTACTACTACTGATTGAAAATAAGGAAATGTCTGTCAACTACCATTATACAAGCATAACAATTGGATTACTCGGTGAGTTAACATGCTATCAAACAAGAAGTCTTGAGTTTAAATCTTCCCTAACCTACATTGTCAATTAAATGGAAAAAAAATACACCCACTAAAGTCAACTCCATTTTTTTGGTCTATCAAAATATCTCAAACTTACAAGATGTATTAGAGAACTGGAAAAAAAAAAATCATTCTTACCAGCTTATGGTTTTAAAGTAGTTGATGAGTTAATAAAGAATAATGCGTTGATGAGTTAACAAAGAATAATTCGTTAGAAGTTCAGAATTTAGATCATCAATTTGCTGAAGGAAACTCTAGATTATGTATTTTGATTGAGTGTCAGATACTAGGCATTACAAGCTATTAAAGTGACTAGTGAGACTTTCCTTAATGTATTTCCATCTAACTAAGCTATATAATTTAATTTATTTATTACCAACCTGAGTAGACCAGGAAAATTCCTCTCCTGATAAAGATGATGGAGACCTTCACTATTGATCTTTATTTTGACCAATCACTTACTTAAATATGGTACTTAATGTTGTTGTTAGGCCATCATTTTCTCTAAGAATGGTACTTTTGATCTTTAATATTCATAAGACTCTCGCTTACTTCTGGGCTCAAGACATTTAGTAGATCCGAGAACAAATTCAAATTAAAAGAGCAGTGGTTATATTTTACTTAACAAATAGGCCTAGCAAGATTTGAACTCAAGATCTCCTACTCTAATACAATGTTAACTAGTTGTTTTATCTGAAAGCTTATTTAGAGAATCAGTAATTTAAATTGTTCATATTCTAACATTGTAAAAATTATCATTCATGATTAAGTTGATTTTGAACAATTAATCCCTGCATGACAGCACAAAAATAGTCATTCCTTTATAAAGAATCAGAAACTTCTATGTGTGCAGTTTGAATGCTGTGACAGTCAGAAATGATATCATCCAATGAATTGCAAAGATAATGCCAGAGTCTACATCTAGCAAAGAGCTACCATAAGAAAATAAGAAATCCATTACCTCCTTTTGCTCGAGACGCTTATCCAACTCCTGTAACTCTTTATCAAGTTTATCTTTTATTGATGAATGCTCTCTTTCCTTTTCATCCTCTTCAGCTTCACCTAAAAACATTTAACAAATGTAAACAAAGGAATTGAGTGTCACAACTGTAATACTAATTTGGAAATTAAGACCTTTGCTACATGCCAAGCAGACAACATCAGCGAAGCATCCAGAACATTTAGAACGAATAAGAAAAAGTACTTCAGAAAGTTGTAGATTATATATCTATATGTATATGAATTTAGGGAGACTAAATTTATTCCGTCAATAGGCCAATATAAAAGGCCTTCTGCAACATATGACTTAGCGGAAGAATACACTCAGATATGCTGATAAGATGTGAATCTAAACACAGCACAATTGTTGCCTCAAAATTTCATTACAAACCAAGAATCACAATTTAGCAATCGCTTTCACCTATTACTCCGCTCCATTCATCAAAATAAGTACTCCAACACCATTTTGATTAATAAGTTTAATTTTCAATACCAAGTCATAACCAAATTAGAGTGGCACGTAAGAAAGAAGCATGATGAGAAGGCCCATAACATAAGTATAAAAGGGATGTACTTTAATTACAAAAAGGAATGCTGATGCTAGGCTGCTAGTTATCGCTATACAAGAAAAGTGAGTTTCATAGTTACTTACTGGAAAGGCCAATAGGCCCTCCATCACAGTCTGAGGTGAAATCATTAAAACATGTATCTTTCTCCAATTCAAGACGATCCAGAAAACCATTTCTGCAAGCATTAGACAAGTTCTGGGCTTGAACCAACTCTGATTCTAACTGTTGAATCCTTGATACATAACTCTTTAGTAGATCCAGTTCCTGTAAAACACATCAAGAAAGAGGACAAAAAAAATGCAACTAAGTACAGTTTAGCTGGCTCACTAGATATTATTCTGATTATCTATTGTATTTTCATACTTGCGTATTTCCTGTAATATCAATCTCATCCCATGGCTTCCCATTCCTTGCAGATTCGATCATCAAAGTGAGCTTATCCTTTTCAACCTGGCAAAGCATTCCAGAATAGAGTTTAATCTAAAGGGGATGATATGCTTACAAATAAGGGAGGAATTGAGTACTATTATGATTTATATGCAGGCATTGAAATTTTAAATGTTCTGGTTTGAAGTTCTTTTAATAAAAGACCACAATTTTACGGAAGTATCATGCATAAGCAAGCTAAATCTCAGCTAACATACAATATCAAGAACAAGACATATATAGCCACAGTATACAGAAAAATAAAGTTGTCTTAATTTAGATGGATAAAAGAATTGTTCTCGTAATAATACTTCTATTCTTAAAGATATGTGAAAGTACATTTGATCATTCTGCAACCAATTAATATATGTTAAGAGTTTAATTAAGCAACATAATTACCTGAGCATCAAGTGCACGTTGAGCCAGCTGCTCACAAGTGATCTGGCTCTCTTTTAACTCCTGATGAAGCTCCGCATTTCTTACCTCAAGCAGAGAAATTCTATGCTGAAGGACCTATAATAAAATTATCTCAGTTTTTTGAACCTAATCCTTTAGCAGAGAGACACGAACTTTGTACCTGAATTTCCTCAAGAGATGGACCACCACCACGACAAAAGAGGAGCTCAGCCTGCAGCTGCTCCAACTGGCTACGCATTCTCTGCATCTCAGCTGTAACTGGATCACGGTTTATCTGCAACTCAATAAAATGAAATTCTACAGACCATTCTAGAATTTTTATCAGCAGATTTCAATCTTGAAAAGCAACATACCACTGCTTTGTTCTGAATATTGCGTGCACGGTTAGCATACTTGAGGGTATTTATAGTCTCTTCAGCATTCGAATCAGCAGGGCTAATGCAAGCTACATACAGTATAAATCGGCAAACACATGTCACATGCTAACGGGAAATGAATACTTAAGCACCAGCTAAAAATTGAATCTGAGTAAATGTGCTCACCAATCATAACAGTTTTGCTGTTACCTCCAAGAGAGTCCTGCAAGCAACATTGCCATAATTATGTGCAAAGCAAGCATGAAAGGATATACAGACTCAACTTTCATGGGTCATTATGTCTATCCACAGACACACCAAGGATTATGGCTTCTGCAGTCAAATAGAACCTTGGAAAAGCCTAAGTCAGAACAACTTGATTTACAGGAAGCCTATAGGTATTTGTGGTGAAGTTCAATTAGTGGAAAATTATGTGCTTTATACAACAGGCAAACACTGGTTCACCCAGCAGACATTAAGCGGCAGGCCTAATTTCAAGTGGCTCAGAAGTCAAGAAAAGAAAAAAAATTCTAAATCTAAGATACCTGCATAAGATCACAACAATCATTCTCATTCTTTAAGTCATCAGTCATATATAAGCAGAGGGTCAACCAGTGCAATGCCAGAGAGTTTTTACTTTTTAGTCAACATTTGTAATGCTAAATTTTAACTTCCATATTCAATAAATCTGTAGCAACTAGCAAAGGTAACTTCTTCCTAGCCTGGCTCTCCTAAGCCACACAAAATCGATATTTCGAACATGACACAAGCATTCAAGGGTAGTTTTAAATTACTTTGAAAGAAACACACAGAGCTTGCAATTCACAGCATACAGTGAAAAAGAGTCATTTCCATACCTATCTGGTTTTGTACGCATGCATGACACAATCATTATTAGTTGATACAGTGAAGACCTTTCCTCTTTTGTTAGTTATAAATCCAGAACAAATAGGGCACAGTTCTTAAAGAAGAGGGATGGTTGAATGAACAGTATTTCCTGCCTCATAAGTGATGGGCACGTTACATTTCAAGCAATATATTCTACAGATCAATTAATAATCAAATAGAAGAAAACCTAACAGCAGGTCAATATCAAATGACCTAAAGATTATTTGATAATTATAAAATAATAGTATTATTAGGATCAGACATCTTTAGGAACTTATTCAAAATATAACAAGAGGTCATATAACCATAAAATGTTGCGAATACTGATAAGAATTGATTAATTAGCAACACAGAAGGAATATGTGCTTAAAGCTAATTAAGAATAAGCAGTATGAAAAGTTTTATGTAATGATACTTTGAAAAGCACAGGTGTAGACAAGCAGTGCACAATTTTGTTAAATCAACATTTGTTCTAAATAAAACCAAATCTTGATATACGTGCCTGTAGGAGACGAGTCAACTTGCTATCACGATATGGGACATGTCCTCCTTCTTTTCGCTTTTTCTCATCACCTAATGCACTTATAACATTGCCAAGAGCCAGCAAGCCCCTGTTAATATGTATGCCTGTGTAGGAAAGGATACGAATTGTAAATCTATTTGAAGGTTAAAACAACCACTCATTAAGAATAATAATGTCACCTTCTTTCAGTCTCAATCCATCAGCTCCAGTACGCTTTGCCCGTTCTGACCCAGCAAGATCCACCAAATGCAACTTAGCATATAATATGTCATCACCGGGATCATTATCATGCGCACCATTACTATGAGATATTTTCTTTTGCTCCAGGCATATCGTAAAAATGGCATGTGAACGACTAATTCATCCAATCCAGTGCACCAAAAAGAAAAAAGAATAATTTAAGAATTTTGTGGAACTAATATTCAATGCATATCCTCAAATTAAGTTTGCCAAATAAAAAAAAGAGTGATAAGATTCATATTTCGTGGTATAAGAGCAAGAATGTTGAGAAAGGGCACGAGACTGAGAAGATATGCGACATATCAAATTACACTAATCACACATAAACTTGCAGGTCAATGGAGATGCACTTAAAACTTGTACTCTTACTTTGAGCGCATAACTTTCTTATCCAAAAGCAATTCTACATGAACACAGAGGAGCATTCATGTCCAAATGAGTTCTGGTTGTCTCATTTGCACACACACTTAAATGTATCCATGAATAAGACAGGAGAGACCAACTAAAATGCCTATTAGTAGAAGCACAACATTCACAGCATGTTAAACAGATGTTCATATAAAATATTATCTTATAGTGCTTTAGTCCACTGACCTCGATTGACTATTCATATTTGTACTTCCTGTTGCACGGCACAAGGACCCACGAGTCAAATATGATGCCATTTCGTCTATTGATTTGACTTCTGGTTCAGTGACACCAGCAAGAGTGATCCCACCATTTGTTGTTTCTCTGATTTGTATGGGAACTCTAGAAGGGGCAATTGGCTTAGCAATAGTACCAATCTCAGTTCTTGAAACTGCGTGAGGTTGAGGATCTAACAAATCAAAGACTTCCTCTTTAAAGATCTGCAATCAATAGTAGAAGATGTGATTATATAATCTAACAGGTATTTATATACTGAAAGTAAAGAATAAACATAGAATGCGATTCACTTGCAAGAATGCATGGCTAAGAAGGGAAAACAAAATCTTGTAAGTATTTCTTGGTGGGTAGAAAGTCATCAGACCCAAAGGGGACGAAAATCAAAGATTAAAGAGAGGCAATCAATTGTTTCAGAGAAAAAGGTTTATTATTAATGTAATCAATGAATTTGCAGTTTCAACAGTTAATAATTCTATGCTCAGCTGAAAATCAGAAATGACAGGAAAGCAGTTATTCAACATACCTCAATGAAAGATACCCTAATGAGAAACTCTGTGCTGTCTTTCATCATGTCAACCTTCTTAAATATTGTTTCCATAACTTGGGGAATGATACCCCCATTGTTGACCTCACTTGTATAGTTAGTTCCCATTGTAAAGGTCTTTCCAGATCCAGTCTATATGCAGAAAATTCAACTTGTTTATCTCATTATTTACAAAAGGAAATAGCAAGCCAAATAACAGGATTGTAAGTAAACGGATATACCTGACCATACGCTAAAACAGTCGCATTGTAACCGCGGAACAATGCCTCAACCAAGGGTAGAGCACATTGTTCAAATAATGAAGAGTAGGGAGAGCCGGAACTCCCATAAACATGGTCGTACGTGAACGCATGTGCACCAATTTGCACCTATTTCCACGATTATCAGAATTAACAAATCTAAACAACAATTTTTGGTTTTAAATAACAAATAGCGATCATTTCTGTAGATGCATAACTGAAGATAAATCAACAACTATTAACAGTAGACAATGAAAACTCGTCAATCGTTCAGATCAATCATTTATTAAGAACAAATATAGATGACAAAAGAACAAGTTTTAATACACGGCAAGCAAGAACGGAGAAGGATCCGAACCTGTGGTTCCCCGGGAACAACGGTGACACAATCCGTGCAACCCATGAGAAGCTCATGGGTGATGAGAGGACGGATATTGACGGCTACCTTGACGCACTCCTTTTTCGACGCCATCGCCTCCTCCGCGGTCTCCATCGTCAGCTCCCTACGAAGGAAATCAAGGCAAAACATTAGATTCTCAAAAGATCGAACTGATGCAAAAGGTTTAGGATTAGAGAAGTCGATTGGCCAAAATATTAGCAAAGTTTAAGGTAAAATGTCGGGAAATCGACGGAGGAGAGACCTGAATACATCAAAAATCGAGGAGGGATTAGAGATTACCTTCAAGAAATCGGGGAACGAGAGAGGACGAACGAGATCTAGGGTTAGGGTTTTCTCTCCCTTCGTTTCCTCGCGTCTCTTTTCTCTTCTCTCGACCCTTAGTTTGGCGGTCGGAGAGAACGGAAATGGAGGAGAGAGAGAGATAGTAGAAAGAGAATAGAAGGTTGATGGGAGAGCGCTCGATTTCAAAAATAGGGGGTGGCACGTGCAGCGACGCTCTAGATGGCCGGATCTGAGCAGCTGAGACGTGTGAAGGTAGTAAATGACCCTCATGTCCTTCGGGCGACGAATAATATTTTCATCTCTTTCGAAATTTGTCTTTTCCTACCGCCCCTTAGGATTCAAATTCAAAAATAGCGTAATGACTCATATGCCCTCCGTGGATCTGGCCAGATAGGCTCAAATTGTAGGATTTGGGGGGATCATTAAGGGGTATTTTACAACCCCAAACTCAACCATATTGACCAAGGGACCAATTCACTCAATCACCTTTCACCTCTTTGCTCGCTTTATGGTTTTGCATTGTGTTACAATCCAATCGCATGGATTAAATTGAGTCAAGTTGAGTCGAGTAAAGTTAATTAGTTAGTTTTATATTATTATTTTAAATATAAAATAAATCGGATATTTCACGTATGGATTTGATCTATCATGTTTTTGATACGTTGTCCTCAAGGTGACTAGTACGCAAATTGAATCTTCTGATTTACGTCATACTCATCGGCCCATGGGTCTGCATGTAGATATGACTCAGTCTGATAGCGCATTTGTTCCACCAGTTGTGCTCACGGCCTCCTAACTGGTTTGCACAAGTTGATCGAATCAGATTGCGAAAACTCAGCGCGCCTCGAGATACATGCACTTCATCTCACCCACTCAATACCCAAAAACCCAACCCTAGGGATGAAATTAGATTTTGGCCTAGGGGCATAGCTATGGGTCGCATGGGCACCAACGGCGACTAGGCAAAGTTATGGATCGTCAATAGTCGACCTTTAGGTGGTCCTTGCAACGGTGAAGCAGTGGCCTAAGCCAAATATCGAGCTTGAGCTCGAGTGGCTACAACGACGACTGCGGTGACTCGCCAACGGGTCCCCCAACACCTAACGACTGTGGTTGATGGCTATAATCCCATTATCGTGGGGCCCTGGCTACGGCAAGGCATGTAAAAGCCACTTCGACATGGCTTCATTTGGGCAATATCGTCGCCAGTGTGGCCATCTAGTTTGGCCATGCAATGCTCGTCGACGGCTGCAATGGCCACCACAGTCTTGCAATCGACTAGTGGGAGCCGATCATGGCCACAGGTGGTAGCTGGAACACCGGACCCACGACCACTTATCGTGGTTTTGCTACAACGAGAAGGTTCATTGATGGCACTCTTCCGATCTCCTATTGCAATTATCGTCGGCTTAGCTCAGGTGTAGGGGTCTCATGGAAAGTCTTGGACGTGGCAGAGGGGGACCGGGAGTGGCTGGATAGCCGCCGGTGAAAAGCTAGGTTTTTCGGCCCTAGCTTCCACTGCGACTAAGGAAGATGGCATTGGGGTCGTCGCTAGGAGTTTCTCCAACATCTCATCAGCGTCTAGGAGGGTCTACAACGTCGGAGGGATCTCCACCGCGACCGAAGGAAGGTCGAGGTCGCGGTTTTAGCCGACAGCATTGGCGGTGCGAGTCGGCTATGGTGGGCTAGGAGAACTGCCGTCAAGGGCTAGATTGAGTTCTTAATGGTAGTTTGAATCTCCTTTGCTATCCTTTTGGATCTCTCCTTATATTCGGTCGTAAATTCTTTAAAAAATACTTTTGCCTATATCGATGGCTCGTCGTTGACAATTGCTAGTGGTGGAGAGGGCGTTGAAGAAACTTCCATATAAACGAAAATGAGTTCCTAGTCCTCTATGGTTGCTCCTTTCTCATTTGTTTTAGATCGCGTGATAACCATTGTTCGAAAAACATCGACTCTAATATCAATATACGAATCAAATCTAGATCGATTTAGCTGTTAAAAAATTATGAAAATTTATATGGAGGTAGCTTTAGAAGTTAGAGTTCTAATAAATCTGGTTTTACAAGAATTCGACATTGAGATGAAAAGATATTAATAAAATAATGGAGCAAGGCCAAATAGGGCACAACAATAATTAATTGATATTGTGGTAGTCATCGGAGGGTGGCGAATGGCCAAGTGTGGTGGTGGACGACCATAAGGTAAGGTGGCTGATGGTAGAGGTAGATGGCTAGAGTTTGAAAGATCGAAATGTTTCTACGGCTATGATCTACTTCTAGAAAGATATAAACGGTCTAACGGCTACGGTAAAATATAAAAATAAGAAATAACTTAACTTAATTTTCATTCGATGACTCCCCTAATCAGCACATGACTACCCCTATTTATTATAAGAGTAGAAAATCTCTAGCGAATCGGATCTAGATGCGAAATATTTGATTTATTTAAAATTTAAAATAATAAGATAAAATTAATTAACTAACTTGACTCAATCTGACTTGATTCGACTTAATCCACATGATTAGATCGTAGCACATCGAATTTTTTTATTGTAGATCATGGAACTCTACAACCACCTTGTGGCTAGTTGTAGGTACTTCTTCTCCACCAATGTCTACAGCTTCTATATGCCCGAGCATTTTGTGTCCAACATCAGCGAGTCTTTATGCCTTGGTTTTTTTTCTATATTGTCACATTGCTGTTTATCTTTAACTACGGATCACGACGGTGGTGCAAGCTGATGCTAAATCCTTTTGCGTCTATGCCTCTACCAGGGTTATTCTTTCTATTATATTTTCTTAGAATCTTTAGGTTTGATGTCTTGTTTTTAATTGCTTTTACTGTTGCAACTAAATAAAGGCTTGCGTCAACAAATCGTTGCTCCATCAGACTATATTTAAGTACTGAATGAAGCCTCACCTATGAGCTTACCCTAAAAACAAACCTTTTAACTTCTTGGTTTGTTCTGAAATCGAAACAACTCCATTAATTTATTAGTTAAGTGGCTGATACAAATGATTGAAAACTCTAAAGATATACTGTAATTCAATAAGCCAAAAGTATGATTAGCTCGAGTAGAGGCTTAAACAAATGAACAATCCAAGCTCCCACTGAGTCTAATTTTTTTAAAAAAATATATAATTTAAGAACCCATAATTAAATTATAGGGTGGGTAATGGGTTTAGCTTTACCCAATTATTAAATTTGACAACTGGGCTAATTTATTCTATAGAGTGGATAATAATGGACCAATTTTAGTGCACTGTTAGTCGTAGTTGTAAAGATCTGGACTCCCAATTGCTTACGGTGGTGGTTACGACTCGTATAGTCACATAGAGCAAGTAGGCTTAAACAAATGCACAATCCAAGAATCTAATTTTGTCTTTAGGATTTTTTTACATGTATGTCTTTTAAATTTCCTTCAAAAATTGGCTTCCTCTCCGCTCCTTAGGATTTTTTGTTGTTGCTATTGAGGAATAGCTCATAGAAAGAGAATTTTATTAATTTTGATTATAATTTACAAGCTTGGTACAAAGGGAGAAGGAGAGACTACGAAAAAACAAACATCATCTACTAGCATACAGAATATGAATGAGGAACAATTAACATATTCAAACATAACATGATAGCTAGTTTTAGCTTCTTCTCAATCTCGAATAGATTTTAAAGCAGTATAGCTACAACATGTAAAGAAAACTAAAACAAGCCACTACTTAAGGAACTGCGTGACTCAGAGTTACTGCCAAAATCTATGATGAGGATAGAACAATAGAGGATGACTAAGAGAAAAAAGAGAGGCAATGAGAATCGATGGAGAGGTGACGAGAGAGATGATAGAAAAAATGGCAAAAGAAAAAAAAAAGAAAGAAAGAGAGATTGAGGAGAGGAGAAAGTCCCTCCCCTCCAACTAGCCACATAGCTAGGGGAGGGGAGAGGGGAAAAACACCGATGGTTGATTAGCGGGAAAAGTCATTATTAGCTAAAGGGTGAAGACACCAAGCCTTAGCAGAGCGCTACTAGAGCAGATGGGCTCATAATGCAGTTATTGGGGTTCAAATTCAAACATATATGCCCCTCCATAGGTTTGTCCAGAGAAGCTAAACATTTTAAAATTCTAACTCACTACATCAATTTAAAATTAAACTCATTATTTTTAGGGTTATTTGGTTGCTTGAATGTAAAATGAATCAAATTGACGAGTCGAATGACTCAGATACAAATAATCAAACTCTTTAAACATGCTATGATTCAATAAACTAAGTGTGATTAGGTCAAGTAGGCTTAGTATGCTTAAATAAATAACAAATCCAATCAATCGGAGTATATAAGCTGGACAATAGAACAATCTATTTAATAATTATGATGAACTAACTATAGTCTAATCTAAGCAAACCAAACAATAATGTACCCATAAACAAACTATCAATCTAAAGAAGAAGGATTTCCATCTCCTGTGTCAACTTTTAACTTTGACATATGAAACCACGAGTGCAGTGGTTTTTATTATCTTGGATAGCTCTACTTGATCACATATATATATATTTTATAATAAGAAGTTGGCTTATATACTTAATCATGGTAAAGAAAACAGATTAATTCATGAATCTAAGACAATGATAGGCACTTAGGCTAATTATGCGAAAAGTGGCACCATCCAAACTTTTAAGAGCCAAATAAAGAAGAATTAGGTGAGACAAGAGGAGAGTTTGGACTCATTTATGATGGAAACTAATGAACGAGTGGTTATGGAGTCAGTGACATATAAGAATAAGAATATTGTTGTGATGTTTTAGACTACCACGGAAAGAAGCCACGGCAACATCAGGATATATGTATGACGAGAAAGAAGCCTTTTTATGGAAGAGAGAAACAGAGAGAAACAGAGAGATGGACAAAAATCAGAATAATACTGTTTGGATATAGCTGATGGCGTTTTATTTTATGTAACGCTTCGAAGATATCGGTATCTAATTATATAATAATGGGATTAAAAGATTCATATATATCTTAAGAATAAAAAGTTGCGTGGCAGTAACTTATGCCGCAAACTTCGCCCCCCCAAATAATACTTAGAATAAAGAAATCGATCGAATTCGAAATAAGCAAACCAAAATCTATCTATCCTCCTCTATCGCGGTGTGGCCCCACCACGCAAACGAGTGGCTCAAAGTATCGAAGCCGCACGATAACAATATGTGGACCGCATACTGTTCCTATGCGGTGAATCGTATATCCGTCGTCCGTTTAAATATTTGAGTGAAAACGAACGGTAGCTCGCACAGTCTCATAGGATTAATTGTGCAGATAGTTGTCGTGGAGAGTGCGGTTCGCTTTGAGGCTGTTTGGAAACGACACGTTACCGTCCCGTTGGTGACGGATCGAATAACGTCCTTCGCTAATGATTGAGGCCGCGCGGGCTCATGGATTGGACGGAGGCGATTGTTTCGTAGGTCTAGATCGAGATCGAGAGCCGTTGATTTTAATTGGGGGCGGAGGTAATCGGATTAAGTGGCTATAAATTGGGGAGAAGTCGGAGCACTCGCCCTTCGTTGGCTCACGTCTCTTGTTGTGTTCCTCTCTCTCTCTCTCTCTCTCTCTCTCTCTCTCTCTCTCTCTAGGTGTGGTTTGGGGAAGGGTAGAGCGGCGATCGCCGTCGGATTAAAGGGGGTGATGACATGATCAACGTACGATCGTGGGGGGAGGTGAGCTCCGGTGGTGGTGTTTAATTGGGGTTGGAATTACAGGGAGGGAGGCAGGAAGTTGGGATTTGGATTTTTTTTTTAAAGCATATTACTGCGGGATTCGCGGGATTTTTGAAGAAATTAGGGTTCTTGTGGTGTTCGTCTGCTTTTATTTCTCTGTTATGTTTGGGATTTTTGTCAACCCTTTTCGCTTGGTTAAACAACGGAGAAAAGATAAAAGTTTTGGGAATCTTTACGTGGCGACTGTGGAGGTATTTCTGGTAAAGAAAGTTTCTTTGCCTACTATTCTTTTGTGGAAAAAAGTTTGATTTTGTTCTCAAAGGAGGTCCTTTCTCGTCCTATTGGGATTTTTTCCCGTTATCTCGCAAAAATTATTGGGTGTTTTGAGGAAAAAAAGAGGAGGGATTTGTTGATTATTTTTGAAGAAAGATGGTTTCTTTGATAATTGTGACGAAACACTTGGTTTCTTTATTAAGCGTTTTCATCGAATACGTGCTGAGTTTGATTTGATTTTTTTTTTCTTCTTCTTTTACCATCTTTCGGCAGATCCGAAAGCATCACTTTTGTTCCTGACAATTTTTATCGGAGTAAAATTCACTATAACGGGGAGAAATGGCGGTTGCTTTCACTCGTCTCTCTTATTGGCTATGGGGAGGAACAGATCACGAGACCCCCAATTCCTCTCTAAGCACTACTCCCGATTTCCCATCTGGGCTCAGGGAGTTGGATTCTGTGAAGTTCCGATCGGTTAATGGCCCCAGTATACGGTCCTCATCAAGAAGGACCAAGAAGAAGTGGCAGAGCCGGGAGGAACGGAGGATTGATAAGGAATATGACATAGTCCTTGTCCCTTCGGATGGAGGATGCATGTCAGGGTCGGAATCGGATGATTCGGATTATTCAATTGGGTGGTTGGAACCCCACGCACCTGACTTCCAGAGTGAGAACGAAACAGAGAGCAGCTTCGCAGTCCTCGTCCCCTGCTACGGTCGTGGACGTTGCGAGCAGGTGGAAAGCTCCAATAATCATGTTTTGGGTGCAGGATTTCTCACTGAACAGAATCTCTCTGGTGAGGAAACTTCAATTTCATAACTCTTAGTTCTGGAAGACTGGAATGTACTTGCTGATAATCTGATTTGTTCTTGTTTATATGTATTTTGTTTGTTGCAAATATGGAGCATAAAACTCTATACCTAATGTGGGTTTCGTGGGTTGACTTAGAGCTAGCAGGACTTTCAACTTATTGATGTCTATCGGTTGCTTCTCTGATTCCATGGTCAATAATCTTATTTTGACACTGAAATGTGTTACCTTATCTTGACTGAGTTCAATAGGACAAAAACTTGGATAACTATTTATATCTAGATGAGAATGGAAATTTACCTATTGAGTATTGATGTTACATACTGGGCTTTTTAGTGTCCTTATCTTGCACCACATAAATGAAAAGGTTATTGACCCTTACAATTTAGATCTATTTCTGTTTCTGTGAATTCCAGAACGTCAGTGGATATGATTTCTGATTTTCTTAGTTAGTGTATTCTATAAAACGCTACAGTAACCATGCTGCTAATGAATTAAGAGAAAAAAAAAATTCTCTTGAGACCAAATTGGTTAAATTATTTAGAAGCTTCATAATTATTATTTTTAGCAAGTCTTTTGCAATATGCATGCTATTGCAGCATCCATTAGTTTTTTACATAGACATAGACATAGACATAGTGAATGCTCACGGGTTGGTGTATGATTTTGCCTTGACTTATTTGAGATAAGTCTTTTTGACAGGGATATGTTGCATGTTACTATTGTTCTGAAGCATCTCTGTTGATGTTGTGAGTACATGTACTTTTGATTTCTGTTGTGTTAGGTTTGATCACCCTATAACTATTATCAAGAGCGTTTTGGCATGTAAATACTTTATACAAAACTATCTACATGCTCTTATGTGTGATACATTTGCCATCTTTTCTCAACCATGCTTTCACATTATGGACTCTGTTTAGTTCTTTCTGTGGGCTTCAGCAAATATATATATATATATATATATGATTTTATTGTTATTGTTTGTAAAATTCAGGAAATATGTTACCTCCTTATATATGCTTAACTAGGATTTCTTGTTTCTAAAATTACAAAAATACGGTTATTTTTGTGGAAGTAGAGATGTTTAGGCTTTCTTGAACTATAGATGATTCCTGATTGAACAATACAGAGCTTTAGGAGACACAATTTCTACATGGGATGTGCCCTTCTTCTAGGAGATATAGTACTTTATAGATACACATTCTTGTGCTATTTGAAGTTATACTTTGTGCATATCTATGATGGTTATAGACTACTTATTTAATCATATATAAAAAAGGTATCTGATATTGCTTTTTTGTATCTTCGCGTCCAATTCCTCAATTATGACTGAGCTTCTCTTAAATATGAGGAATGCCGTGAACTTTAACAATGCTGCTATACTCAACCTCATTGATTGCAAATTTATTGTCTCACTGTGATTTTCAAATTTGCTGCTCTAATTTAATGTCTAATTACAAATTTGGTTCTACTTGTATTGGAGCTGGGCTATGGTCAGCTTGCCTCTTGGAGTTAACCTCTCTTTTTCTTGTATATTAGGTGTTCATTCTAATTCATAGCAATCTGGAGTTGCTTTTATTTTCCTTTGACATATTTTTCTTGCAGCTTTTTTATTTTATTTTAATATCCTTTTGAATGTTGTTGCTTACCACCATAGGATGTTTCAGTTAAACTCTGCCATGTAATATATGCATTTGAATCTTACTGCCATTTATTCCTCTGTTCTCAACTGCTGACTGTAGTGAGGAAAGCTCAACGTGCACCTATCGAGTATTACTTAATTTAATTTATCAAAATCCTACAGTTCTGATGGTTTTTAGTAATTATTGTGCAGAGGACAAGGACTTCATAGATCAGTGGCTTTCATCTCTTCAGCACTCCTGATGTGAATTATTTTCAGCTTGGCCTCAAAAAGGAGACGTTCTTTTTCTTCCGAACGATCTTAAGCTCTTATGTCACATATAAGAAAAAAAAAGGAAAAAATGGGTGTAAGGAATAAGATTGGAAAGAAAAAAAAGGTGGGAATAGTGGGATATTTCAGCAATTCCAGCTGGATATCTGAGGACTCAAGTGAACCAATTTTTGCAAGACGAGGAAACTGCGACGCGAGAGGTGTCCATTCTCACAAAAGCTTGTGAAGATTTAATTCAGGAATTTTGACGAATTTCATCTAACGTTCATCCCACTTGCTTTCTGCCTCTAAACGGTGATTTATTCAATTATGGCAATGTACATATATCTCTGTAAATACCTCTGCAGACATGGAGCCAATCTTTTCTAGTTTTGCTGTATATAATGTTCAGAAAGGCCAAGCTCCTAGAAGCCTTTAGGAAGGGCTTCTTTACTTAGTGGTGTATATATGTTCCTGGAATTCTATTCTATTGACTATGGTTGCTGGTGGTTGAGTTGCTTTAGATATTGGAAAAAAAAAGGGTGCCCATGACCCCTTCTTGCTTCCATTCTTTCTCAGGTTGTCTATGTTGTGGTAATCTAGTCTCCTAAATTATCTAACCACTGAGCTGTCCATAGAAAAGCTGCAGCTTAATATGTATATATATATATATATATATATATTTATATGAGATAGTGCCAATCCCTTCTTTTCCACTTCACAATTTGGTCAGAGTTAAACCTGTTTTGACTAGCCAATCAGTTCTTCATTAGTGGTTTCCTTTGCATTGAACCTGGTTGTGCTATCCTTTAGTTTCTGCTTTACTTAGTCGGCCATCTTAGTGGAGAATATGATGCGAATTACTTTGCCCTTATAAACTATTGGCTTGTGTATATACATATAGCATATGAGTCTCTAGCTCTCTCTGTTTGCTTTGTTTGAAATTCCAGGGAGATGTTGTATTTTTTGTATATGCGACAAAGCAAAGGGGCCCTGAGTGGTCTTTTTCTTTGTAGTGATGTGCTAAAATAAAGCTCATGCCTCACTTGGGGAAAGCAAGTACTCTGTGCAATTTATAGAGCAGCAGCAAACTTATTAGAAAAATATGTGAGAGATGTGTCAGTGGTACATGTGATCATGTATGTGCAACTTGGCAATCAGGATCGGGCATTCGCACGTGCTAACTCCAACATTAGGCCATAAGGTTCCATAGAAATGGTCGGCATTTATCTCATTTTCTGGTCATTAAATTTATCCAAAGTCCAAAGTTTTTATTATCTCTCTATGTGTGTGTGTGTGTATATATATATATATAGAGAGAGAGAGAGAGGAGAGAGAGAGAGAGGGTAAATTAGAATAGTTTATCATTTTATGATTTGACCCGATTCAAAGGCAACTATTAAATTAAATGGGGGTCAAACTTAACAAATTTTGAGGGGAAATTATATTTATTACACTCTAAAATGTTATATATATATATATATATATGATTTGCAGTTTTAATGTGACAATGTTATAAATTTGTCTGTTGTACCTCCGGCCACGTACATGTAAGGCTTTTATATATATATATATATATAACTATAGTACGAATAGGCTCTCTCCTCTTCACCGAGGCCCTATCTTTATATATCATTTATTCTTTGTACTATATACTTCTTCGTTTGGATGCTTAGGATTATATTGTCTTCTTAATCACAGCAAGAATCGCATGCTTCACCAGATGCTATCCTCGGAAGTTGATGGAAAATCTTCTTTTTAAGTACATGTTACTAAATCTATTTTATTTTCTATCCTCTCTTACGCGTAGAGGGGAAAATTAATAAGGTAATGGAAGATTACTAAACAAGCTTTAAGCTTAATTAATGACCTGCTTAATTATCGTTACTCTATTCCTTAACACATAAAAGAAAAATACATCTAGATAAATAATAGAACATAAAACACACAGACACACACACTTGATATTTATCTCAAAGCTTGGCTCAAACCAATAGGATCTAGCAAACAATCAACACACAAATTAATAACCACCACAACCAATCTAGATAAATAAACACATGATCTATAACAACTATAATACTTAGGTAACACTTGATCACTTCAACATCAACAACACTACTACTACTACTACTACTACTACTACCTACTACTACTACTACTACTACTATTACTGCTGCTGCTGCTAAACTGCTACTACTAGTACTACAGCTACAACCCTAATATCCAATCCATAACTTATATAAAGACCTCAAGGCAAATACAACTCAGAGAGTGCTCTTAGAACAAGAACTCTCAACCTCAGCTGATGGATGTAATCGGCAGTGTGCATCAATAGCTGATCGGCCGGCAACTCTCGCCCGCCCGGCACGAGCCTCTGCAGCTCCCTCACCCTCCGCCGCAACGATTCCTTCCTCCGCGAACTCGAGCCGGCCAACGACGACGACGATGCCGGTTCTCTTGGCGTCTCCATTGTGTGTAAATATATATAAATATATATAAATATATATATATATATACAATGTAAGAGGAAAGAATGGAGAACAAGTGAGGCTTGGTGAAGAGAACGTGAGAGGAGTTTATAGAGGAGAGGAGAGGAGAATAGAGAAGGCCATGTGAGGGAAGCTGCCGGCCGGCCCTTTGTCGTGTTGCTGGACACGTGGGACCCATACGTGGACGCCACGTCCTGTCAGGCGCACGTGTCTGACAGCTCTCACACGTGTATACCACAGCTTCCCAATTTAAATTACTACAGGGGTGGGAAGTGGGAAACCAAGCATATCTAGTAATTATGTCTCGCCCATATATATATATTAAATTTGGTAAAGATATATTATCCATTACAAGTTCGTTATTATACATCTCATTGAACCAGTAAACTACCACTACTTATTCATCTTCCTTGTTTATATGAATACTTGCTGTCTACGACGTTATATATAGTAGTCCAAGTTTGTTGTCTTATATATATATATATATATAACACAAAGGCTTGCTCTTAATTAGCTGGATCTATGGTCAGTTGTGAGTGATATATACTTTGTGGAGATTGGAAAGAGTGAAAGGTGATATATGCTTGAGGTGTTCTTTGCTGGTGCCAACTTGAGATCCATGCAACTTGTGGCAGCAAAGCATCATTGGGATGTTTCCTGATCTCCTTTATTTGGTCAGTTAATAATTATGTCCACTAATAAGAAGCTAGCAAATGTTTAGACATGAATGATGAGAAGAGATACAACTAAGACAAACTGGTAGGCAATGTTAGAAAGGAACTGTTCTTCTCAAACTTGTCAATATATATAACGCATATATGATGACAAGTTTGAGAAAAAATAGGTATATATATGTACAAGTTCCAATGTTTAAGGGATGCAGATAAGTATATATATATACATACATATCTAATTGAGTTGTATATAAACATAAGAACATATCATAAGGAAGTTAATCTAAACAATAGATAGCATGTAGTTCAATCGATAGAATGACTTCCATTTAAACGTTAGGAAGTTGACAAAGTTGACGAAGTCATGCAAGATGGTGGTCCTAGTATAGCATGTGCTAAGTTTGTATGATTTGGTCCAGGTTTCTGTCTTCTTGTGGCAACATTAATTTCCTTTAGAAATTTGAAGGATCGTACTAATAATTGTTGTGAAATGATTGAGGATAGAACTTAACTTTTCTTAATTTCTATATCACTTGACTTTTTTTTTCTTTTTTTTTTAAATTTTCAATTCATGTTTGCTTTGGCAACTTCATGTTACAGTTCTCTACAGTAGCCTAGCATATCTACTAAGTCAAAATTCATGTTTTCATTGGCCACTTATTATGTCCTAGTAATGAAGACAATACTCCAATTAGCTTTTAATAAATTATCATTGAGATATCTTTGGATTAATTTTGGCTGTCAATCATCAAACTTGAGAAATTTTGGACTATTTAATTAATGATCTAACAGACAGACAAGCATTCAATTCTTATAACTCTTTCTGGTAGGTTCTCAACACATACATAGTGATCAATCCTGATTGTATCACATGACTTGATGGTAATATGGCGTATGTTCTTTACTCACATAATGGCCAACCACTAACCCTTGATACTTATTTCATCATATTTCTTAATTACAATATACTATTACCTCAGACTTTCCGCGAACATTACCATTTAATAATTTTGCCACGTTATAGATTCAATATAATCACATTTTTATTCATCATCATCTTCTTCGTCTTCTTCTTCTTCTTCTTCTTCTTCTTCTTTCTTCTTTCTTCTAAAGATTGGAGGAGATGGTTCATGGAAAAGTAAATGGAAAAGGGATATGATGACACGGAGACCCATGAGGGCATAGTGATGTTGTTGGCCCTCACACGCCTAGCTGTTACGATTGAAACGGAACGGCGCACATGGATGCACATGCATGTCTCTACTCCTCCTTACCTATCACAGTACGTATTACTTCTCCCTCTCTCTCTCTCTCTCTAGATCTATCTATCTATCTATCTATCTATCTATCTATCTATCTATCTATCCATCTATCTATCCATCTATCTATCTATCTGTCCAAAGTTAAAGCAGGGAGAGAGAGGCCCAGAACTGGTGCTATCTGTCCAATGTCGTTGCACTCCTTGTTAGTATTAGTCTATCTGTCTATATTTATTCCAATAATATATCATCTTGCATGCCGTCTTCTCCTTCCACTTTCTTATTCTATGGGCATATATATATATATATATATATATACACACTCTTGACTGGCTAACCTTCTCATGTCATTCTCACAATAAAAACCCAGGATATACAAAAGTGAAGGGCTGGTGATGTTGGCCTCCAATGTGAAAGATTTATGACTACTCGCATGCCCTTGACAATTTAATTATTGGAGGAGGTTGGAGTACTGTACCTTCTGTGTGCCAGTAGATCTATAAATATTAGGTTATTTTTATAGGATAACTAGCCAGACTGCCATCTCATATCAATGCCAAATATTTATATACAGAAGACGGGGTAGTGGTGTACGTACCAGACCGTATATATATTTCAACTTTTGACAAGTGTGTATCTAACAAACTCTATACTAGTATCATATATATTACCAGTATTAATTAGTCTCCTGGTTGCTAAGAGTGTAGAGCTAACTCACATCCTGACCATGGCATAGTATGTTTTAGGATCAAAGCATAGCTCGGCTAGCTATCAATTTCCAACAGAATAATATATCCCTACTAGCTCACAGTAACTTTTAATCATCATATATATTCACTCATGCACCAAATGACTATGTTAGACCTTCTTATGCAATCGGGTCTTAGTTAATTCCTTACACAATAAGACGATAACTATATCCAAGAAAAGATACGGCATGCAATTAACTTCGTTAAATTATGTGTATGGCCATGCATGCATGCATGCGTGCATAGTTGTTCTCGATCACCAGATTAGGGATCAAATTAAGCTGGTAATGGTCCATTCCAGGCAGTACATGCATGCAATGAGGTTGCATCATGCATGTGCATCTACGTGCTTGCATGTCATCATGGCACCACATGCTGTTGCTCTAATACGTCGAGTAGCATTAATTGAAGCTTAACACATTAATTTCTTTTTAATTTGCAGTCCAATCTCGTAAAAATGCTTCTTGGGTCTCCTTGTTTACATAGAGCACGAGTAATTACCACACCTTAGGCTGGGTTGGTATCTAACCATCTTCGCATAAAGCAATAGGGATTAGGGACAAAGAGGAAGAGAGCGAAGGAAGATGGAGCAGAGCAAAGAGTAGTGGTCGCCACGTGGAATCCTGTCTGTCGTTGCAGACGGGTGGGACCAGAAGACTGCACGACATGTACATGTCGTAACTAAAGCTGCTGGATACTTGATTAGCCGGAATTGTGAATTAAGTCTTGAGGGGAAATAAACTGATCTAATCTAATTACACTCTATCCATAGCATAATTTTGTCCGGTTAAAGAAACCCAGTTCCAAACATCCAAGTTTGATCATTTTTGGCCCCTAACAGATGTTTTTTTTTAAAATATTTAATATAAAAAAGCCGGTCCGGCACAATGATTCATTAAAGCATTGAAGACAGTCCAAAATATAAATTTAGAGGGGGAAGTAGGATGACGACTCTTGTATAAATCTCATATATACTTGACTATAATAGTACACAATATTATAATATATATAATAATAAGCCTTGGAGCACGGTGTCTAAGAATTCACAAAAGCAAACGGCTTAACCTAAGCCACAATCTGAACTAGTAAATCCACGACATGCTAGGTCAAAGCTACAGAGGAAACCCAATCCATTTTTACACTACTCGACGCTAACCTGCATTCTTTTTTCTCCTTCACCCCACTTGCTGAATCCATGTCGATAGGAAGTAGGATAAGTAGGACAAAACGGTCGACATAGAAAACAGAGAGAAAGAGAGAGAAAAACAAGTGGCCTGATAGCGGAGGGTAAGAGAAAGGCGATAGCAATAGCTCAATAGCGGAGGAGGAAGGTAAGAGCAACAACGACAATATACCAATAGGTAATCACTTGCTTTGAGAGCAATTGGGCCTAGCCCATACCTACATAAATTGAGTTGCACATAGGGTGGGAGGAAAATTGAAGTCCACACGTACCACCATCTTGGTCTAAGCGTGGAAATAGTCCAAAATGGCCCAAGATATCACATCAAAAGTATTTGGAATAAACCATCTTAATCCTAACAAATCAAGGCCCAACAAGTACCTATTGGGCCTCGTTCTTGGGCTTGGTTCATCTCAAGAAATTCCGAATCTTATTCTATATTAATTCTTCTAAAACATGAAAATTTTGCACAATAGTTTCCAAATAGGAAGTATATATATATATATATATATATATTTCTAATACTTTGAAGGTAGATAAACTCGTTAATGGTTTCATATCACGCACACAGATTATGCTATGAATAGCAACCTCAATAGTTGTGCATATATTAATATATGTAGATGCCCCTATAATTTCGTGACATGATCGAACTATGGATTTGATCATAATTAAATGGCCTACTTCATACTTGTGCACAGTGACAAATTTGGGACTTAGTGCATATGCAACTCACTTAGATAGACATAAGACACGTTTAACATTTATTTTGAGCCGACTTTTTAATGTTTGTGACGTGGACTTTTTAATGTTAATTCATGGACCTTGCAAACATGAGGTTTTGTTATTTATTTTGTCACTAATAGATATTTTTCTAGGGTAGTTTTTTCAAGTAATTTTTCTTGAAGTATACATTATATTATAATAACTAAAGGTTATAATAACATAATAATTTTTTTATTATTAATCATAGTAATTAAATTTTTTATTAATGCATATAAATAATGCACACATAATTAATTGAGGTTTTATCATGTCTACTATATATGATTTAAGGTAACCAAAGACAATCATTCAACAGCATAAATAAGACCTGTCACTCTATCAGTAACTCGAGGGGTTAAAATTATAGTACCTTACCCTATGAGCAGCTCAAATACCAACAAAACATATTAGTTTACTTTTTTTTAATTACCATCGACCGCCTAGCAATGCTCAACTAGGGTTCGAAATTTTACCCCCTTGCTAAGAGAGTTTTTTATTGTCGCCCCAAGTGGCCTATCCTCTCTCCCCTCCATGATTAAGTGGAGGAGAGATTATAATACCTTACCCAATAAGCGGCTCAAATACTAACAAAACATATTAGTTTATCTTTTTTTTTTATTACTTTCGACCACCTAGCAGTGCTCGGCTAGGGTTCAAAATTTCCCCCCCTTGTTAAGAGAGTTTTTTCTTATTACCCCAAGTGGCCTATCCTCTCTCCCCTCCATGGCTAAGTGGAGGAGAGATTTTCTCGCCTTTAATTGATTCCTTGTTCTCTCCTCTCTCTCTTCTCTCTTCTTCGTTCTCTTCTTTTCTCCCTCTTTCTCCCCTCCTACTAGCGTCGCCGCTTTCCATATCGTCTTTGTCCACTCTATGACTGTTCGCGTCTCCATCATCTAAGGGTCGTGGATCTCACCTCGGTTACCTCCTCAGCCATCCACTATGCCATTGCCTACGCTAGCTACCGTGGATCTTGCCTTGCCTAATATCGACCTATCTACACAAGCTGTCGTCATCTTGGCTTGAACCGTCTTTGCCTCACATTGCTTCATTTTCTGCATCAACACACTCCCAATTCCGCTTATATTGCTAGGCTTTGCCATGGCATTGTTATTTTTAGATTTTCATATATATCTTGAGAATACAGATTCTCTATTCATGGATGTAACTAGCAGATCGACCAACCTCTCCACCTCACTGTTTTCCCTTTCTTTTGTTTGCTGTATTGATCTTGGTTTCACAGGTTGCACAAATGGAACCATCGAGTGATCATATCTAGTTTTGCTCCTTTGTTGAATGATCAGCCTTTCAAGACCCATGCATTTATACTTGTGATGCTGCCACGGTTGCCCACGGGAAAGGCTTGTCTCTAGAGCATTAATCTATCTCCTCTTTCGCTTATTGTGCTTGAGTGCCTATTCTTAATACTTTGTTATTATTATTATTTAGTCTGTAATACAGCTAATTGTGAGACTTGTTCTTAAAGGTTCTTACTTTATTTCCCTTTTATCTCATGTATGAAGTTGTAATCATTTGATTGAAGATGCTATGATAACTCTATAGACTTTCTCTCTTAAAAAAGAAAGTTACCTTTTTAAGATAAAACTAAAAAAATTGAACTATTAACAGATAAAAGCTCATAGACATTAGTAATAGTAAGATTAGGCTCTTGAAATTAAAAATGTTGAATTTTTTAAAGTAAAATACTGACAATTTGCATATGAGATATGCACAAAAATCTAATTTTGCTATTTTAAAATTTAAAAAGACTTTTTTTTTTGTATAAATGCAAATACAATTTCTTATTTGATTGTTCTCATGCAAATTATTACGGTTGCCCTCGAGGATGATGATCGTCTATCCGATTTGCTAATTTGGACAGAATTCTATATAAAAATTACGAAAGCAATATGAATTGATCCAACCGTTAGAATGATTTAAGATTCAGATATGTTGTTCATCTAGAAATTAGGAATCCAACGCAAGTGAAATCTCATCAAATGAGCTACTAGATTAAAAATTATGAATGAAATAATGATTGAATGTTAGGAGATGACATGATGGACGTGAATTATGTGGTTAGGGTTATGAGATATGATAATAGTTATGGTGGATGGGTTAATACCATGAACAAGATGAGGTGAGAGAATGGAGCTTCTAGATATGGCTGGTCGTTGGAGTGAGGAGGGAGAAGCGATGAATGATTAACCTCGGCCATAGACGGGAGCTCAGGTTGGACTCTAAGGGGGAGGAAGGAGGAGGAAGAAGTTGGCTCAAGCCTTGATACAAAACAAGTTTCAATAATCAATAATTTTAAGTTGGCTGCTTTTACAAATATTTAGAGGCTATTCAGTTATCCAAAAATCCTAAACAAATTATATTACGACTCAACTTATTCGTCGTGCATTTGAACGCTCTCTAATCATGTTCGAACGCTAAAAAAATAGGATGTGCAGATACGAATCAAGCGTTCGAACGGCCAAAAATCATGTTCTAGATGTACGAACGCCCTCCACTTGCGTTTGAACGCATTTGCCAGAAGTTATCTTATTTTCTTAAAATATAAACAAAAATGGATACAATTTGAAAAGATTTGATCATATATATATATATATCAAGAATCGCAACAAAAACTGTCATCATTTTGAAGATTAGATGATGAGCTTACAATAATTCCCTTCTCAGATCATATATGAAGTCCTTATCGATCAAATATCAAGTATAAAGACATGGCACGAACTGAAAATAAAAGTAGCTTTCTTTATTAAGTGGTGAAACTAAAACATACAGAATTGCACGACGTTGTAATGTAATACTTCGATACACAAATACCAAAACTCTATTGTAAATAAAATCCTCTCTCTCTCTCTCTCTCTTTTTTATTTATAAATGAAACCTCTTACTTGCTAAGGAATATACCCAGTAACTTGTTATATGTAATTTCCTCAAAACATAGATATAAGAAAGAAGATTAGATCTTATATATCGAAACAAGAGATGCATCTCAATACAAGACTACAAAACTTCTCTAAATTTATACCCATTAAATCCCTATATTGGAATTTGGAAACTAGTAAACTTTAATTCCTAGAACCCCTCGCTAGGTTTATTCACATTGAGATAGTAAGACATAGAGCTGCTACTCTCCCCACCCAACTCCATCCCTCTTTGCTCACCCCCATACTCCTCCTCCTCCTCCTCTATCTCCTCCTTTGCAGTCCCCATCAATCCCGGCGACGGCCTCTGCGATGACGACATCATCACAGGCATCTCGTAGTACACCGGCGACGACGAACCGGACGGCCCTGGGCTAACCGACGGGAGCTTCGAGAGGAGCGCCTCAAGGCTGCTCATCGACGGCATGATCCTAATCTGACTGCTGAAATGGTCGTAGAATTCCATCGGCGGCGGGGGCGCGAATCCCGGTCCAACGCTGCACCCCTCCATCCTCACCGGAAACGCCGCTGCCCCCGCCGCCGACGACGAGGAAGGGTGAGGTAAGAGGACGCCAGGAATGCTCTCCAAGTAGCTAAACTTCTTACGAAGTAGAACTACGTAGCTTAGGTCCTCCACTACCTTCATGGTCATGAAGAGCAAAAGCTTAAGATTTATATATATATACACATTTATATATATAAAGCCATGCATGGAATAAGATAATACCATGCACGTGTTAAAAAAGATAGATAGATAGATAGATAGAGAGAGAGAGAGAGAGAGAGAGAGATGACCTTGTTCATAGCTCCTAGTTGTACTACACCTTCTCTGACTGCTATTAAAGCAATTGTCTGCATGAATGCAAAGCATATACTAATTAATTAACTAATTAATTATCATACAATAATGCATAGGGGGAGATATTAAAAAGGCAACAGTATGATTAAGTATTAATTATTGTTTCGTGGACCTTGATACCAGATTGGAACTGAGCCTCCCATGTCCTTGGATGCTGGAATTATGAAAAAAAAGGAAAAAAGAAAGAAAAGAAATTGCGATTGAAATTAGAAGCTATGGCATTTAATAAAGTTTCTTTGAAACAAGAGCAAAGCTACTTACAGAATCAGCAGGGTTATTCCAAGCAGAGAGGAAGTTGATCTCATTATCTTTGGGTTCTTTGAACACCCATTTGTGGCTATGATCTGCTGCAACTTTCCCAATCAAGCTGGCATAAATTAAAGGGGAGCAGTATTATATTATTATATGCAGTTGAAATAATACTTTTGTACTAGAATATATTAGTAATATGAAACTTCTACTTACCCTTCTCCATAGTTGTAGATCTCATGAGACATCTTGAAGAAGAGCTCAGGTTGAAGGCCTCTCATTTGCTGCACTTCACAGTCACCCACCATTCCTTGCTCACTTGTGGAAGCTGAAAAATTACAGAACCCATCTTCCCATACTAGAATCCTATTAACATATATGAACAAAGTCAAGTATAGAGCTACAATTTAGCAAATATATTTGTAAAAGGATATCTCAAAATTTTACCAATTCCTCCTATTTCCTCTGGTTCTGTCATAAGCCCCACCTTGGAGATCCCATCTTTCAAAAAGAGAAATAAAGATCATCAGAAGATCTTGCTTTCTAGCTATCTTTTTATTTTTATTTTTTACATTTGCTATCTAAACTCACCTGGGTGGTGGATAATTTCTTGGCAAGATCCTCCAGAACACAGCATAGACCCACTGAGAGTTGTCATGGATGCACAAGCTTCTCAGAGTGTGTTGAAGAAGATGAGTAACAGCTAAGGGATTGAGTTGTTCCTCCATTAGAAGAAGAAGACCTCTTTGGATGAGAATGAATTGTTCACCTCTAATTCCCCCTTCTCTATATATCCTCCTATTTGTAAGGCAAGGTGACTACTAAGGGAACCATTCTTGCTTAAATATATACCTCTCTCTCTCTCTCTCTTTTCTCTTTCTCTCCTACTCTCTCTCTTTTCTCTCTCTCTCTCTCTCTCTCTCCTCTCTTTCTCTCCTCTCTTTCTCTCCTACTCTCTCTTTCTATTACCATGTGTCTGTTGAATGAGTTCAGCTACAGTATTTAATCATGGGCTTGAAATTACCAAATTGCCCTCAGGATAGGCCCCACTTCTTGTTTCTCGGGTCCCAACTGTCTCCTCCCCCTTTACCTCACGTCCCTATTTCAAAACTGTTCATCATTAGACTTTTTGCTAAACCCCTGCCCCCCCCTTTTTTTTTTTTTTCATATGGTTGGATCTGAGCAATATCAACCTTATAATTCTACACTCCCATTGAGAGGCGCTTCATTGTGTTTGTCTCGCTCTCTTTATCTCAATTTCTGTCACAAAAGGTTGATCATTTCTTTTTTGAAAAAGAAAAGAAAGAGAAGTGAATGGGCCCAAGATTTTGTATCATGAGATTCCTTCATGCATCCAAGTGACAGAATATATAATGAATCACTTACCAAACATTATGACATTCGATTATCAAGATCTCTTTTTTGTCGTCAAACTTCTTTTTTTTTTCAATAATGGAATGGAGCATTTGTACCAGGTATGGTGATCAAAGAGAGATCATTACTCTCTCTCTCTCTCATGTCTTAACCCCCCCCCCGCTGACACAGAAAGCAAAACTCTTCAGCCAGGCCTTGACTGCATTGACCCACACCATGATGATCACTCAAAACCCCTTACAAGTCTAATCCACATCATGCCACGGCCTTGACTCTTCATGGAACGTAATAAAGACTCCATGGTACAGTCCCAAAGAACCATGAATGAGTTACCAACTTACCATTCACCCAAAAGCACAGACTGCTTTGGTCATGACAAGGACATGCACTTGCACCAATCCCAATGAATATATATATTTTTTTCAATCCATCTGCCTTCTTTTCTGGGTGGAAAGAGAAAGGTTTTCTTTTGTTTTTCCCCCCCTCAATGCCCAAAGTTAAATGCTCTCATGCCTCTTTTCATGGTGTTGGTATTGCAGTATGTGCATGGCTAGTTAGCTACAACCTCTCAGAGAGTGACATAAGTGGATGGGTAGGGATTAATTGAGGGGGATTCTTTTGGGATTTGGAGGTGATGAGATCACATTGGATTTCATTGTTTTGTTTCTTGCTACCAGTCTCCCTTTATTTATAATTTTCCTTGTATGGATGTTGGAAGACAATGTTGTTAGATGGATAGATGGGTATGGGTGGAAGGAATGGCAGAGGAGTTTGGTCAAAGAGCATAGATAAGGTGGCATTCCATTTCCTCCTTTGTTTTTCACTTTTAACAACCCAAATAGAGGCTCAGATCATCCCACTTAAAACTGAGATCATATAATATAAGGCTTTATAAGAGACATCATGAGCAAATTTCCAGACAAGGGAGCAGACCAACCAATTATTTTACTCCCACCAAAGCAGGCAAACCCCCTAACCTCCTACATTTTTGTTCAATTTCCCCATGGAAGAAGCCACTGCTCTCTGTTATTCGACTTGCTAGGTACGTTGGATGTTGCTAGAATGAACATTTATTCAGGTAGATGGGCTTTTTATTTTCATTCCATCTCTTTTGAAGTGTCTCATTAGAATTGAATAGTTATCTTATCAGTCTCTCTTATATATATATTTTCCTTTTGGCTCCTTGTCTGCAGTAGATGGATGATCGCATGGAATGCCATTGACTCCTCATGGCAATGCACGAGTTAGTGTTGGAATCCAGTAAAAATTGTTTACCAGTTTGGCCATTGGTGTTGGTGGCTTCTATGCATCATTTTCCTAGAGAGAGATGGATCCTTTGTAGTTTTCTCCCAACTGGATCTTATTTTCATCCTGTTCTAGTTCCTGGCGGATTTATTAGATGTATACAACAGCTAAAATATTAAAAAAGAGTAAGCACATCTGGATCTCCCACATGCCAAACAAACAAGGAACATATCTGAAAGATTAGATGATACTCGAAAGAAGGAATGATATTAGAAGAAGGTAAACCACACTGCCTCAATTACTTTAGAAATAACAGTTAAACATCATAATAACTCTATTCTAAAATATAAATATTATTTATCAAAATTATTAATTTACTCTTCATATTTGTCCCATCAACTTACTCTATATTAAAATAAAAAGTATTCAGGATACTCTTATCTTTTACTTTACTTTCCATCACATCACAAAGATAATTATTAAACTCTTATTTTAAAATACAAGTAAATAAAGAAATTAATTATGTCTGAAATAAATACTTTATTAATTTTAAAATTAATTTTATTTATAAAGTAAAGGATACCTAAATAGCAAGAATATAAATAAGAATGATAATATAATAATTATTATATATATACACAAGTCTTGTAAGATAGAAGAAGAAGAAGAAGAAGGAGAATTGAATTGATGGAAGTGTGGTTTGGTCAATGCACCTTCAAGGCAGTGCTGCCAATTCCAACTTCTCCACTGAGAAAAACTCCAAACTGATCACGTGAAGCCTTTTTGCTAGTCACAATCTCGGCCTTACAAAGCTTTACATGTACTCCCCCCAATTGAAAAGATAGTGGCAACCTTTTTCCTGCCTTTCTGCAGGAAAACAGGTCTCTCTTTAGGAGATTATTCATGGTTGCTCTCCATCATCTCCCTCCTCTCTCACTCCCTTCTCCATTTGGAGTGCAAGCCAGCATGACACCTGTATATATCTTTTTGATAGCACGGAACATGTACGCAGACTCTAAACCTGTGATGCTTATGTCAAGTCCAAGTATTTTATTTTATTTTTTGTTTGCCCTTCAAGTATTATATATATATATATATATATATATATATATATATATATTATCTATGATTTTATGAGGTGGTAATATTCAATTTAATATTTTGGGTTTCTCTATTTAAGGAGCTATAGTATGCCTAAGTAGATCATATCTGTGCTGCTGCCAATTATTAGTAGTGCAGGTAGCCACAAGTTTTACCGGTGGAAAAAGCATGAAAAAGTAGAGGTATTTTTTTTTTTGTTGACTAAACTAGTATCTCTTCTAAATTATACCTCAAACTTAATATTAAAAAATTTTATATATTTTATCATAGCCGTCAGTAAGATATTAAACAACTTATTAGTGATTTATCTAGGTAAATCACTTTATTTTTCAGATATGAAATACTAAGAGATTTCAACTAAGTAACCTGTTAGTATTTTCTCTTTCAAATAAAATGCTCTTCAATAAAACAAACATTTTAATATTAAGCTTTAGGTAGATGGCTAGTTTGGTCAAAAGCTCTGGAAAAGTATACTAGGCCTAATTAGGTCGGTGTGATCTATTCGACTTCCTTGTGTACTTTGGTCTGTAGGCCTTCATTATCTAGCTTATGGGCCCTTGCGTGGGTTCACATCAATGATATAATCAAGAGGGCAAAAAGGGAGGAAAAAATGAATTAGAATTGCAACTACTTGGGACTGTCAAAATATTGGCCGGCCCCCACTGTGATAGCCAGCCCCGTAAGGTGCAGCAGAGTAGAAACCAGAAGCTTAATAAAAGCGTGGCCCTGATTATTTTGATATCATGGTATTAGGAAATCTTTGGTGCATATGGTGATTGGATGGTGTCAATCAAATGATGCTTTCTTTTCCCTGGGCATTGAAAGGGAAATGCATTATAAGGGGAGATGTAACAGATAACAAACATTTTGGCAATTTTGCCACTGGTAATTGACATTAGCTTGTCTGGAGACAAGTTGTAGGAGGAGCTTGATCCTGCTATACCTTACTTGCTATTAGCTGGCACTTTGCTGATTAACTTGCAAGAAGGGTGATCTTGTGGTGCCCCACCACAAATCATGGCACTGACATGTTTCCATTGCCAGTGAAAACTGAAAACTCGGAAGACAGGGCTTTTACAAGATCGAGTGTGTCATCTTAGATCATGCTGACATGTAAATGTATGTAGAAACAATCATCACATTGGCGACACCACATCAATATGGCCTTTTCCACGTGGGACTGTGTGAATTGAGGTGCATAGGCATGCAAATTAAAAAAAGAAAAATCACAAGTACAAATGAAATTCGAGGCATTTACACAAGAAAATAATTTTTTTAAAAAAAATAAAAATAAATGTGTATAGTATAAAGAACAAAAGCATTCAATTCTATTATTTCATAATAAATAACTCGATATAAAAGCTGTAATATAAGAAAACTTCACTTGAAAACAGGTTTAAAGAATAGAAAAGAAAAGGAGTCGCTCCGAATTGAGGCGCATTTGCATGGAAAGCCAAATAAAAGTGGCAACTTCAACAAAAACGTCACTGCAAATTGAGGCGTATATGCATGCGAAGTCAAATGAAAAATTGCAGATACAAATGAAAAGCTGCCGTATAAGATCATTTCATCGGAAAACAAGCTCGAATATAAAAGTGCCAAGCAGCCAATTGTCTGCACACGTGCCACAACCATCCAATTCGTCTTGAGATTCGCATAAGCATAAGCATCCATGGCTCAGTACAGGGTAGAGTAACCTACTCGGCCATAAACTATGATAAATATATGGCCCAATTATCCAATAAGGAAGTGTAAGGACATAAAAAAGATTGGGGGCACACCACACTCCCTTGACATGTACAGATAATGAGCTAGTTAGGGTGTCAGATTTAGAGGCAACATTTGCTAGTGCTAGAAGAATATTTAAGCTTTGATCCAACACAAAAAAAAAGAGAAGAAAAAAGAAGAAGAATGTTTAAGCAACATAAAGAACGACACAATAATCTATTTGTAAAAAAAATAAAAAGTAAAAAATAAAAATAAAGACCAATAATTAGTGAAAATGTTTTACTCTTTGTGGCACATTTGAGATCGTAAAATGATCCTTGAACTAGTACGACTAGGAGATAGCTTATGGCCTAAGGTTAGGAAATTAAAATGTGTGCACCCCTATCAAATCAATCAAATAAATGTCCCGTGGGAAGGTTTCTTCATCCAACTACTAGTATGGCCCTGCCATTTGCAGCAGACATTATCCATCTAACCCTCATTTTCTTGCTTTACTGTTATGCTCAGAAGCACAAATGTCAACTCATGCCAACAAACAACCTACTAGTTTTCACCTCTTTACAGAAGGGATGGCACATGGAGAGAGGAGATTATTGTGGCTTCAAGGATGGACTTTTCTGGATTATCTGGATTACTCTTTGTTGTGCTGTTTTTGATTGATGGATTCCCCACCAAAGAACAAAGATGTGGAATACACCAGTACATGGTTTGGTAGCATGAGAGGGTTGAAATGAAATCCCCATCACATCACCAAGTGGCAATAATGGATTATCCCTTGCAGGCTGCCAGGAGGGAGGTGGAAAATATGCAGTCTCTAATGGGGTGATGGAATCTGAGGAGTTAGTGATGCCTTTCCAATTATTGGGTACACTAACAACCCTAAATGCTTGTCAGTGGGCCCAACCAGGTTTGCCATCCACTTCAGAGAAATATATATGGAAGTACTCTAGTCACTCTGTGTTGGTCATTGAAAATGCTTGCATACTTTTATCAACAAAAAAAAAGGGCTTGCTTACAGCTATATAGCAGTTTAGTGATAAACTAACCTGTTGCTCAAAAGATCTTACGGTTGATCATACAGTACAAAAGTAATCATGGAGAGCAAACTTTGGCTTAATGATCTGCTAAACTGAGTCAGCTTTCTCTGTGTCACTTTTACTAAAGCAATGTGTTAACTCAGAAAATGAACCCAGTACTTTACAAAAATCCCAATGAAATAAGGAAAACATGTAGGACCTACTAATTGAACTCAACAAGAATAGAACATAACAGTAAGTGGATATGAACTTTATGATATCAATATAGATGCAAGGATTTGTTTAAACTTCAAAACTAATTGGACCTGCATACGAATAAAATTCCTAACATGTTTTGTAAGATATTTAAATTTCTTATTTCCATCACAAAAGATGTTTTTCTTTTCCTCTCCTTTTCTTTTTAGATAAGAAAAAGATTTCTGCGAAGATCATCTTAAATACCTGATTTCAGTCCAGCATATGGATCTTGAGACCAGTCTTTGACAAGGTATAAAGCCTGTTAAGTTACTCATGCGCTATTGTTAAAAGAGCATTTGCGAGAATATCTGGCATATAAAGCAAATCAACTATACCATATTAAATTTCTATGTGCTACATATTACATGCATCCAATTCTAAAACAATATAGAAAAAAAAATCTGAATCTTGATAGGTGAGAACACTGACAAATAAAGAGATCCATAAGACCAACAAATAACCAGGAATACATATGTTGCATATTCAGAACATATCAGTAGATAAAGATAATTGATCTATACATAATGAAAATAAAGATTGAGAGAGATATCATCTGAGAAAAGTTTAGTTGTATGAAAACACAGCAGATAATTACGAGCATCAAAACTACTTGAAGTGTAAACTATGCAAAACTTGAAGACTGCCCAAATTAGTTCTGATAGTCTCAACTTTCAAGAGAAACCCGATCTACCAGAGGAATCAGGAAAATGTAGATGCATTGGGTTATGAGCAGTACTATTCTACAACCTTTACAGCCTTATACTACTCATGGGGGTATAAGACATTTTGAAGGCTATTGCATACAAGAAAGTAACTTCTTTTCAATACACTTGGGAATTTTTTGCAACACAACTAATGCCAGATGTGGCAACAGAAAAACAAGATCTATGCACATACTATGATTTATAGATACTAACATAGATGTAGCATGGTACTTTCACCAAACCTATTCATTCATGTGCATAATTTGTTTTCATAAGAATATACAGCTTAGTATGTTCAACACCGAGGAGTCCTTTAATTGAAGTATGTGTCATAGGGGGCAAGGAGACCAAAACTAGCAGTGAGACAGTGAATGAGAAAACATAACCATATTTACATTAAGAAAAAGAACCTCATACTAAATAAAGTTAAATGCAGGAAAATGATCCATATAGCTGATCGCCTGATCCTAGTAGGGAGTAGGGACTAATGACTTGATGTGATACAAACCTCTCTAAATAATGATTACAGCAGCCACAGTGGATATGCAAAGTAAAATTTGAAAGCGAAAGAAATCTAGGTAGAGAAGGGATTTGTTTTACAAATAAAAGGAAGCAACTTGCAAGCAGTTTATGAACAAGACAGAAGCACAGAGATATTCAATTCTTGTCTATACTTATTTTTGTCAAGAAGAAACCGAAATGTGAGAGGACATCATGGAACGTAGTAGTGTTGATGCAATCATCTAGAAGGAAATCAAGCAAAGACAAAGGTTAAACCATTAACAGCATATGCTTTTGAAAGTAGCCACAGCTTCTCACCTAAAGATTGAAACAATTACCAACCCCATAAAGAAAAGACCAGTTTATAACGGTAAATTGGTAATTATTATGACTAGTATGGGAAAAAGTCAAGAGGCTTCTCATGAATGAGTACACTACGGAAGCAAACAGATGGATTCAACTACATGCAGCAGAAGATATGCTGATAAGAAAGGCAGAAGTACATGAAGACAATGGAATTGAATTAGAACCAGAATATGGGAAAGCATGAAGTGGTGTAACAGAAAAAAATAATATTTCGCCCAGCAAGAAGGCCCATGTAACCAACTTCTTTAGACAAATCACGACCAGCAATAGAAACTCCAAATTCAAACTTTCTGGCAAATGCTTATGGATACCAGAGCTACCATACCGAGTATGATATACAGATACCTTAATTGGGATTTATCATGGTCCAGTAAACATCCGAGTTGAGAAATGGATGAACATGTGAATATAATAATAATGCAGATTGTAGATGAATGGATGAGTGAAAAAAGAGAAGTCTGAAAGATGATTATAATGCTCTATTAGAGAAGTATTATACTATTGTGTGAATGAGACAATATATTACTCCAGGTATACTAGCATCAGATTGCATAAAACAGGGATTTTAGTATGCTACACAACCAACAACAATTTTATTGCCTTGAACTGTGGGTAAATATAAATGTTTGTGGCTGATGTAGTCACTGGCATCTTATTGCAAAATGAATTGCCTACAGGGACAAACGTTGATGCAAAATATCCCTTAGGAAGAGATCAAATACAGACAACATAGCATGATCTAAAGCATGACAATGTAATGTTTTTAAGCTCTATTCTTTCTTAGAACCCCTAAGCTGTTCACCGTAATAGTAAGCACTGCCAACCATCAAAGCAACTGTTGCACCCTGAACTACAACACGAGCCCTCATCAGCTTCTGACCCAACTGAGAATTTCCTTGTCTAAAACTAATTAGACCAGCGGTGAGTACACCAGCAGTTAGGAGTGCACCTGCGGAACTATAACATTAGATTTGCATGTAAACACAATGAGAGTTATAACACTACTTTCAAGCACACAATTAATTAGTTTGAACCGTCTAAAATTGCTCCCATGTTGTTTCTTAAAAAGCAGAATTATCAAGAAAAATTAAGTTAGTCCTGGAGTTGCAAATCTGATTACACATATGGCAGAAGTAAATAATGAGTCCACTAGTCCTTATTTACTGATCCAAGTTAAATGCTTATAGATTCTTCCCCAACTTTATAGTTTCTGAAAACAAAAATGTTAAGGAGCTAATATAGGACACTAATCTAGTAAAATAACGTAAAAATGAGCATAACCGGGTTGGTAATCAGAATGAATAAACCAGAAGACAACAGAAAGAAGAAAAATAGAAAGAGTCAAAAATCATAAGATGCAAAAAGAAAATCAAACTCGAAGTAGGAAAAATGAAAGAAGAGGAAATTAGAAAAGAAAATTGGGAAGCTAAGAAAAGAAAGAAATGGAAGAGAAAGCAAGAGGTAAATTTTCTCAACTAAAACATAAAAACTTATAAAACTGATTTCAAACAAACCGAAAATGCAAACAAGGTTTCAAGAAAAATTGAATTCATGAAAGCAGAAATGCATAAACCACCCAAAAAGAGCCAAATGAAAAACACTGAATTCTAATACACAAACATGCTAGCAAGAGAAATGGAAATGAAGGGCTTCAAATGACTTGCAAAAAAGATACATAGATGAAAGACAAATAAAAAGAGGAAAAAGAGAAAGCATGCAATTAAAATTTGCAGCTGGAAAACAGAAAATGTCGTGAAAAGTAACAAAGAACACATCAGAAAAAACATAAAAATAAGAAAATTTAAAAAACAAGGAAAAGTGGACATAATTAGAAATAACTAAAATAAGAAAAATAATAGAAATACTAAATCAGAAAAAACAGTGAGAAAGAAACAAAATGGAAGAGGAAAGATATGGAACTTAGTTTAGTAATTTTAACCACAAATTTCAGCTGCAAATAGAAATGCAAAGAAAACATAGAAAGCATAGCAAAAAGTAAGATGGTTCTGTATGCAGAACAAGTACAATGAAGAGGTTAGATAAACCACATTAACTAATAAATATAAATACATGAAAAGGTTAAATAATGGGTAAACGAGATAAGAAATAAATACATAAACAAATAAATTTGAACACAATGAACAGAGACATAATTTAAAGGTAGTATAGCAAATTAGCAAAAACCCAAACAAAGATTAATTAATAGACCATAAAGAAATTCAGAAAAAATTTAGCCAGCAATATTTTGCTGAACTGTAAGAGCTACAATAGTAATGAAGGCTTACATAAATGTTCACAAGTAGTATGAATAGCTGATAGATGATGATTAAACAGCAGAAACAAGACAAGAACATTCAACCTTACAGATTCTAGCAAAATCAGGAAGAAAAGGAAATAGAGAAAGCAAGATAAACATCAAAAAGAGAAAATACAACATGAAAAACAGAAATGACTGAATATAGAACTTAAAGTAGAATGAAAGAATGAAAAGGAGATCATAAGAGAAAATAGGAAGCTCGAAAAGGAAAAAAAGGAAAGGGAAAGGCAGAGGTGAATTTGCTCACCTAAGAGAAAAAGAATGGACCTTCCAATAAAGAGAAAATGTAAACAGAAATTTTAAGCAAAATGTTAGCCACAAAGCATAATTTTGTAAGAGATTGGAAAAATATGAACCAAAAGCAGATTGCAACAAAAACTCGCGCACAAAAAATAAAAGGAAAGAGTCTAAAACAAAAGAAAGTCCCATGAAGAATATACAAAGAAAAATTGCAAATATATATAACAATTTAAAATATATAAAAAAGGAAAAATATAACAGAATGAAAAAAAAAACAAAAACAAAAAGGAGGCAGAAAGATGAGGAACTTTGTTTAATTCAATAATTTAACACCAAATTTTATATACTAGTGGGAATGGATAACTACTAAACCCCAATAGCAAAGCTAGAAGACATATCCTTGTAAAAACAAGTACAAATAGTGAAAACCTAGCAACTGTATATCCAAAAAATATTAAAAGAATGAAAACTTAGATGCAACAAATGTTAAAATATAATTAGTTAACACATAAACAAAAATCAGCATATTTTGGTAAAATATTAGTACGCACTACATACGTAACAAAATAATGAAAACTGTGTAGAGAAATATTTTATATAGACATTCAAACATATAGAACAAAAATTTAGAACAGGAAAATTAAAGATAATCTGGCACATAATGAAAAATTACTAAGAACAAAAAAAGAGAAAAAACAATGAAGCAGAGTAGAAAGCAAGAAAAGCCCATAAAGGAAAATGACGGCTCAATGAAAATAAAAAGAGGTAAAATTAGAAAAATATTAATCAGCAAAGTAAAACAAATAGAAAGAAACAATACTGAGGCAAAAAGATAGGAATTTCATAAAAATTTAGTTACTTATAAAATTCTAAAAGATTATATAAAAATTCTAAATTTACTTAACGTCAAGTTAGTTACTCATAAAAATTCTGAAAAATTATATGAAATATAGGATAAGTAGGATATACTCCTTTATGCAAAACAAGAACAGCATTGGAAAATAATTAAGCAATAACATAATATATCAAGTAATAATCATTATATAATTGAAAACATATGTCAAAGAAATATTACAGCAAAAACCAAAACTAACAAGTTAGCAAAAAATTAGAGAGAAGGAAATCAACAGGCAACAACAACAATAACAAATAAAAGAATAAAGAACAACAAGATACAAAATAATAAATGATTGGACTAATAATGAAATATGCAAATAAGACAACAATATCACTAGTGAAAATCTGAATCTAAGAAAAGAAGAATGGAAAAGGAAGAGCTCAATTTCCTCAACTGATACCTCTAATAAAGGACAAAAGCACAAAATATGCAAGTGTAATCCAATCCACAAGAGCACAGTTTTACGATAATAAGAATGAATAAAAAACTAACATCAAATATTAATACAGAATCATGCTAACATAACAAGTCAAAATAAAGGCTCTAATATCATTTCAGTGAAGAATCATCAGCAACAAAATAGAAAAGCAAAAGGAGACAGCCATAATGAATGTTCAAACAAGGGAAGGGAAGCAAAACATAAACATATAAGAAGACAAAACAAAGAACTGTGATCCTTCATAAAATATAAATTAGATAGAGAAGCAAAATACCACAATAAAAGAAAGTACCTAAAGTAAGAGGACATCGAGAAGCGTGAAAGAAGTGAAAGGTTCTTTTTCTTGGTTTCAATAAAACATGAAAAACAAATTAAAAACCCATACAAATCAAAATAAAAAAAGCCTTAGAAAAAATGAAAACCAAAACCAGCATTTCAGGAGAAAATCAAGCTAACAAGAAAGTGGAAATAAAGCACACTAAATTTCAACTCAGGAAAGATACACTAAAAATATATAAGTAGCAGAAGAGAGAAAGCATATAATGGAAAGAGAATATTGAGAATTTGGAAGAAAAGCAGAGAGCAAAAAACACAAAAGCAGGAAAATCAAGAAAATTTTGTATGCAATACCATAAAAGACAGAAAAGGATCACATAACAGCAAAGGGCATAAAGCAAAACAGACAAAGATAAAGTACAGATGAAAGAAATAAGAAAAAGAGACTGATACAAGAAAAGAATAGATAAAAGGCAAACATGAAAAAGATAGAAAACAAACATAGGAAAATATTAAGTGCAAAACCTAAAGAATGGGCAATCAAAAGCAGGTACGAGATGCTCAATAGGAATAGAAATGTAAAATGTGAACAAAAATTCAAGATTGCTGGATCAGTTCAAAGAAAGAAAAGCTTTTCTGGATAAGTGGGGTATATGCAATACCATAAGATTTAAATAAAAATGTGAATATAGTATTCTAAGAAGCTCGTAAAATGGAGTCATTATGATATTTCTGATAGCTATTCAGATGGTGGAAATAGGGGGAAAAAACTTCACTTCCATGACTGTCCATTAGCCAAATTTCTCCATCACAATAACAAGATCTAAGAGACCACTGAGCCTTTCCTTAAATTAGTGCAGCCAAATTAGGGTAATAAAGTCCGTCTTGATTGTCTCAGAACAAGTAAAATAAAGCAGCCACGTCAGACAATAACAGATCAACCCATCTTGCATTTCAATGAACAGTTTAAAGTGCAAACTGTAAATGAACTACTCAACAAAGACTATTTCAGTCAATCCAGCAACATGTTAGACTTTTCACAAAAGTAAAGAAGAAGAACCTAGTATAAATTAAGGAAAACTCACTAATTCTACTATAGTCATGATTCCTCTCCATTAATCAGATTCTAATAAACCAAAAAATAATAATTAAGGATCCTTCTTACAACTTGCTATACAGCTTTACTTCTGTCTATTAGTTCTCCTGTAACCATTGAATGCAACCTAGCGCTGGAAATCTCTTCCTTTGTCTTTCAGCTTAAATATTGACACATCAGTACGTTCTTGAAGAACTTATTATCACATGACTGAGAGAACTTGCAACTGCATGAAATCAATCAAGCACGGTACCACGAATCCTAATATCCTAACCCCAAAGCTATCAGCGCAACTACAATCTTTAGTGAATAACTAAATGAGATGTATCCTACATCTAAATTGGGCTATTTGGGGACCAACCTAGGAAAGATTAGATAAAGACACAAATTCTTGACAACACCAGATATCAGATCACATAGATGTATAAATAAACCAACAAACCTTCAACAAATTCGAATCCGACATCATGTCAGCTCATATCGAGAGAAGAACGAAATTAGAAATACGCCAAATCTAAATCAAGCTATTTAGGGTAAATTGCGAAAGACCGGATCAAGAAAAGAAAACCCTAACAACGCTCGACATTAGATCATATGAAAACCCTAAGGAAGACGAAAGCAATGCATCTAAGAACGATCTGTGTGAAGAATCTAAACAAGATTACCAATGGGGACGAAGGGGTTCTTGACGCGCTTCTTGCTCGGCTCAAAGAGCTCTTCAAATTCCGCGGCTCCCATCTTTTCCAATTACCCGCAGAGATTTTTTGGTAATCTCCCGAGCCGAACGTCAACGGTAAAGATGAACCTCAGGCGGGTTGGGATGGGCCTCGTTCCCGAGCCCGCCACGAGCCCAGTGAGGCCGGGCTGAATAAGCCAGCAATAGGTTGGGGGATCGTCCTCTCAAATATATATTTAAACCCCCCCCCCCCCCCCCCCCCCCCCCCCCCCCACATGATGACGTGGCAAACATTTACTAAAGTGATTTCTTTGATGTCAAATGGCACTTATAATAAATGACTTGTGTGGGTGTGTTTGTTTCGACGTCTCCGTTAGCATTGAGTCTAACCGTTGGTTTCTACTTATATATATATATAATTATTTAGTCTAAAAGAAGAAAAGGGAATATATTGTATATTTTAATATATATATATATATATATATATCATCTAAAGGCATCTATCTCTTTTATTTCGCTAATAATGGTATAGCTTTTGCAGTTAGCATATGATTAGTAGCCTGGAATAAAGTGTCTTAGATGCTCAAGTTTTTAAAATTAAAAAATTTCTTTGCCTTTCATGAATGGGTGAAATTAACCCTACTCGAGAGTACTTTTACAATAAGCCATTACTATAGTTCAGTAGTATTTTGAATGGTCATGGTTATAACGGCTTGGTTGTACGTGGTTTGTGAATTGTTCGGATTGCCATTGCTGCTAAGCAAGTCTTTGCTAGGCTTAATTATTCTCATGAGAAGGTTAAATAGGACCCGTTTCTCTCATGACCAAATTAGCACAGAGATACTGTCACTAGCAGACGCCTCATTTTGAAAACCTTTTATGTTATTAAGGAAGGGCTCCTCAAAATAATCAAAGATGGCAGATCTAGGGATGTATTAAGTGACTCTTGGGTTTTTTTTTTTTGCCTCTCTCCAGCCAACCTTAGACTGGCCCTGTGTGAAAGGGGTTTTGAAATCAGCCTCCCTTTTGAGGGAAAGCCCCAATTATTAGGTCTGAGTCGTCTCACGCCTGCACACACTAGGTTTAGCCACGGTTAGAAGTGTCTATCATTATCCTAGATAGGTGAAACTATATGCCCCATTGGATCAGAAGGGTTTGAAATGTCGTTGGGCTATCTGTATCCCGCCAAAGATTAAGACATTCCTCTAGAAGCTATGTTGGAATTGTCTTCCAACTAGAGAGACTCTACGCCTTGGCATGAGTTCAAACCATGCTTGCTCGCTTTGTTGGGCTTTTTAAGAAAAATGCTCCCCACTTTTTTTGTTGTTGTAATTATGTCGTTAATATCTACTCCAATCTAAAAAATGCTATGGAATCTTGACCGCTCTACCATCGGATTGGGTGAATGGATAATAGCTTTTGGGGCAAAGGAGGGAGATCTTTCCAACCCATATTGATCCTTATTCTATTCTCTCATTAATGCGATTCTTTGGAATATTTGGAGTACTATGAGACTCGGTGCAAGTCACCTTCTCTTAAGTCTATTGTAAATATATTCATTCGCTAGGAACTGCCTTCATTGAGCTCATCAAGCTTAAGTATCGATGGTTCATTTATGGTGAATTTTCGATCGGGTGGAGTTGGATTTATTTTCCGCTCATCAATAGGTGCCCCTATATTTCCTGGTAACCGTTTTGGCCGACGGAAATCGCTCATTACCATTCGTAGTCATAGTTTTAATTCTCTTATCATTTCCTCAGACTTGTTTATAACCTCATTGGTGGAGGATTGCCGGTTACTGATGATAGCTATACCATGGTGTTACCTCCCATACTTATTGCGATATCAATAAAGTTGTTGATTGACTTACAAATATTGCTTGTATTATGAGTCTCCAATATATGCGACGAGGCTTTTTCATTACACTTGTACAATTTTTGTCTATCAATATTAATATCTCCTTATATATTCACAGTGGTTAAGTAATTTAATCTATATTCTTTTAAAAAGTAGTAGTTCAAAATATTATGTACTTATTATTTTAGCTTACCATAATCAATTAAAAAAACAATTAATTACTTATATATATATATATCAGATAATTATTAATTTAAGAAAAATAGTTACCTTTATGATCTATTTAAATATAGTTTTCCTTCGAAGTCAAGTCATCAACAAGATCAAACTCTTCGGAGACGCGCGCGCCCGAGAGCGACAGAATGGAGAAAGAAACGAGCACTTTCCCCTTCACCTTCCCCTCTACGCTTTCCAAACTCCGCACACAAAAATCCTCTCTCCACTCCTCTCACCGTCTCCCTCGTCCTTCTCCAACCCTAGCCCTAATCTCCGTCTCCTCCTTTCCCTAATCTCCCCCCCTGGAGACCATGGATCTCGGCAACGGCGAAGTCGTGGACTCTTCGTCGAATTCGGACAACCGCGCAGCCAAAGCGGGGCCGTCGATGGACGCGGTGGTGAAGGTGTTTTGCGTGCACACGGAGCCTAATTTCTCGCTCCCGTGGCAGATGAAGCGGCAGTACAGGTCGAACAGCAGCGGTTTGGTTATCGCAGGGAGGCGAGTGCTGACGAACGCGCATTCCGTCGAGCACTACACCCAAGTCAAGGTCAAGAAGCGTGGATCCGATACCAAGTACGTCGCTACTGTTTTAGCCATTGGAACCGAGTGTGATATTGGTAAGAAGGAATCCATTTGATCAATTGTACTGCAAGTTAGTATCGGAGTTTTCATTTTTTTTCAATGAAAATTGACTTCTATTTTTCGGCTCCATCCAATTATTTGTGGACTTTTAGCATATATTAGAGCTTAGGCAAAAATTAATTTCATCTGAAAATTCGTGGGGACTAATTAGTATGGTACGTATTGCAATAAATAGATTGGCTTATATTATCTGTAGTTAAGTTTGACTAGTAGACATGCCCCCATATAGATTAGCTTGAAGCATGGGAGTTCCCACGGTAAATTTTTGCATGTAGGCATTGACTTAGAACATCAGTATATGTTTGAGGAGTTGTCATGAACTCTGCTTGGACTACTAGGAGTTGATCATGTGGGTTTTTCTTCTTACAACAGTTAACTCTCACCTTGTGTCTTGACAACTTTTCAATGTTGAAGCCCTTATTGCTCTTAACCCTGCTGTCAGGGAATTGCTTCATGTACCATTTATTGATTTTATGAATATTTGGATAATTTCACAATAAAGGATCAGAAGCAATTTTCCTTTTTTCATCTTTAGGTCAATCTAATGCACAGGTGGCTATTAACAAATTGCACACTTAAGTCACCAAACAGGGAATACAACTCATTCCAGGAATGTGGTTCAGGATTACCTAGAAAGAAGAGATTGTTACTATAGTGTTGCAATATATCTTCTTCTTTTTTCCTTGATCATTTTAGTTTAGCTACTTTATTTACTTATTAGATGTGTTTTTTGTTAAATGTGGTTGAAAAAGATTAGCTAAAAAAATGCTAGCAGATGTCACTGTTGTTGATGATATTTAATATGCATGCTAGTGTCACATTTAATTATCCTCGAGAATGTTTAGCACTTTAGCCTGCCTTTTCTGTTTATTCCCCTCGATCTATAATATGTTTCAGAAGCTACTCTGATTTAGTTGTCAACTATGTGACAATTTTTCTCAGCCATGTTGACTGTCAGTGATGATGAATTTTGGGAAGGCATTTCTCCAGTGGAATTTGGATCCTTACCTGCTCTCCAAGATGCTGTTACCGTGGTTGGTTATCCAACTGGAGGGGACACAATTTCTGTGACAAGTGGTATCGTCTCAAGAATGGAGGTTCTATCTTATGCCCACGGTTCCACAGAACTATTAGGCCTGCAGGTTAGGGGACATTAGTTTAAACTTATTTAAGGAAAAAAAATGAAGAATTGCCCTCATGCCATGCAGCCACTAGAAGTACCTATTTTTGAACTTATAATGTCATTTTGCTTTTCTTTTGCAATCATCTTGTTTATCTGTTTTGTATGTGCTTGTATAAATTCTGACTTTGTTTTGGACAGATAGATGCAGCTATAAACTCGGGAAATTCAGGTGGTCCTGCATTCAACGATAAAGGCAAATGTGTTGGCATAGCATTTCAGGCACTTAAACAGGATGATGTGGAGAATATAGGCTATGTCATACCCACTCCTGTTATCATGCACTTCATTCATGATTACGAGAAATCTGGTGAATTTACAGGTATTGTTCTAGCAAAGATAGGATCATTGGAAATGTTCATATATTGTCACTTGTACTTTAAACTACTCTGAACATAAGGATAGTAAATGGTTTTGCCATGTCAGTTAACTGTTGAATTCTGCTATGTTTGAGTTCTCATTTATAAGGTCTCTGTGAGGATTAACCTTCCCATGTTTCCATTGGAGTTTGGTGATCTTTCACAATAAATGACCTAGAAGAATCTTAGGAATTGGTATCTTGTTAGAAAGCTCTCTTTTATCGATGGGTGTCAAATTTGTTTTGTAAATTGACATTCTTTCTTCAATGCAGTTTGTACTGACAAATCATAATTAAATCCCATTTGCTCCATGCTCCATCATTCATGTGCTACACTGTTTAGAAGTAGCTTTCTAGTTGCAGAATCAAGGATCAACACAGAATTTTAGTTCAATTTGTTCATCCACTAACTTTGGTGATTCTGGATAAGTATGTTGATCTGTCATGCGGAATTAATGAGTTAACTTTTAAGATTTGTATCCTCATGTCGTTAAGTAGAAATAACTGCCCCTGGCAAGCCCCTAGTTAATAACCCATGATGAATTCTGTTGTATGCTTTGTCAGACTTGTACATTATGCTGTAAATTATTTTATTATATAAGAGTAGATAGCATTTACTTCATCCACACTCCACAGCATACATGTTATCTTAGGTGCTAATTGGCCCTTTTAAATCAATATTGGTATCTACTTTACAATCTCTTTTTGGACAACAGTGGAAATCCCCCACCTTTTCCAATTTTATTATCGCTATGCAACAAATATCTTACCCTCTTTAGAGTGCATATTATACATTTTTTTCCCACACTTATTTTTTGTTGCATACATTATTTTAACTGCAGGATTCCCTGTAATTGGGATTGAGTGGCAGAAAATGGAAAATTCTGATTTGCGCAAGGCAATGGGGATGAAACAGGACCAGAAGGGCGTCCGTGTGCGGAGAGTAGAACCTACTGCACCAGAATCAGCGTTTCTAAAGCCATCTGATATCATTCTTAGCTTTGATGGTGTTGATATTGCTAATGATGGAACTGGTCAGTATAATTCATAATGTTATTGAAATGTATTTTTTATTTTATGTGTAATGCCATTTCTCGAATGGGGACTTGCCTTCTCTGACATGCTGGCGTCATCTATTTCATTGTTTCATACTTCCATGTTCTGAGGTTATATGATGTATTGATATGTTTATGCAGGCTAACCTGATTACAACTTGCTCTTTTACATTGCTACCATATCTGTGATACTTATCTGTGTGATGGCTATCTAGAATGCAAGCTTTGATTGCTATTCCAGAAAACAAGTGGAATTGGGAAAACATGTAGAGAACTAATATTAGATATGAGAATGAACAACCATGCTATTCTGGAAAGATTAAAATTGTCCTTGTTCAAGATGACTGACATTTCTTTGGACTTCATGGAGTGAGTACATTTCCCTTGATACCATGCATCCTGATTTTGTGGTTCAGGACATGAATGTCCTCTCCAGCAACTTTGGTAAGCTGCTTACCTTTTGCACTCCCTAGACGCCTCACTGCTGGGACCCCAGTGCATCGAGGCATTTTCTTTGTACTACACATGGAACCCTGTTCTAGTTAATCTGCAATGAGTTGATTCTGACATTTTATTTCATGTGGTTATGTAGATGCTGTACATGTTGCTCTGATGGGTTGCATGATCAAAATGTACTACCTAAATTGTAGATCAATTTTTACATTGAGCATTGGTTCTTGTTGATAAATGAACAGATGGTTTTGATTCTAAACCTTTTTGTATTTTAGATCTATGAATTGGCTTTCAGATGATCATAAAAGAATGTGACTGACTTATCACTAATGTTGACTCACTTCTATTCTGTTCTGATCTTTAGTTCCTTTCAGGCATGGTGAACGCATTGATTTTAGTTACCTTGTTTCTCAGAAGTACACTGGGGAGAAAGCTGTGGTTAAAGTTCTACGGGATTCTGAAATTCATGAATTCAACATAACTCTTGGGACTTACAAGAGCCTTGTTCCAGCTTACATTAAGGGAAAAACTCCATCATATTACATTATTGCCGGTTTCGTTTTTACAGCTATATCTGTTCCTTATCTCATTTCTGAGGTGCATGACTTACTTAGGTTTAAAGTTTTTCTAGTTTTATTAATATTTTGATTCTTAAATGGTAGTCACCGAAAGCTTCTGCTGATGCATAGTTTGTTACTTTTGTCAGTATAGAACTAGTAACCCTTTGTCAAATATTGCAACTCTAAGGTAGAATTACTCGAAATAGTAGTTTGAGACTTTGTGCAGTAAGTCTTGTTGATAGGTAATATTTCAAGAATGATTAGATAGCACAGCAAACATCATAAAGAAAGAGAGAAGGAAGAGAGGGGATTGGGGAGAGACCTGTGTGTGTGTATATATATATAGTGAATTGAAAATTGGTAAAGAGAAGCCTCTTTTCTTTTGATTTTGATTTTGATTTTAGGTTCACAATTCAAATAGGATTCCCTGAGACCCTCTTCTGTAACCAAACTTTACCTGTCACACTATTACAATGGCCTATAAAAGGAAACCCTTGAACTTTTTGGACATAAATCCTAATGAAAACTTTTTAACCCATTGTGTACATCAGATGAAGCACTTCAAAGTCCACCTAAAATATAATGAAAAATATGATCTGGAAAGAATGCTTGTCGTATATTGCGAATGTGTGATAGTTCTTATTTTGTTGAACTAAGAATGTGTTGCGCTACTCTGCATGGGCCCAGCATGTTGTGGGAAAGCATGACCATATTGCTTAGACAATTATCACACTTTATCGATTATGTTATTCATTTATTGTGCTGCATATTTTTCTGAGGAACATCACTGTGGACTCGATAGTACAGCATGTTAATGACACAAAGTTTAAAACCTATTTCTTTTTATTATTTAAAAATATAATGCTTGCTATTCTAATATGGTAAGATGCATGGTTAACGTGTGTTTATATGTTATCTCCAGTATAATGCATGTGATGGCAATTACTTCATCTTATAGCCACATCGTTAATGGAAATGCAGCTTTTCTGTCATCACTGATGCACTATTTATATTTATCAGTATGGAAAGAATGGTGAATACAATGGACCTGTGAAATTGGTGGACAAGTTTTTATATGCTATGGCACAATCACACGACGAACAGGTCGTAGTGGTTTCTCAGGTTTGATATTCCTTCTATGCCATTGATTTAAGTATAAAAAAGTCAAAATCAATTTGTAGTTGTGATACTCTTTTAAGTATTTTTATGCTTATAACTTAGTTCCCAAGTCTACCAGTTTTCCCATGGTAAAATAATGTTTCTTTATACTTTCTAGGTGCTTGTGTCAGATATTAATATTGGTTATGAAGATATTGTCAACACTCAGGTGAGAACAGCTCCTTAGATCCTCTTGTTTTATTTTCACCCAAGTGAGCTGAGTTGCCTGGTCAGGGAGAAGTTATGCTGTGCGTTCATTTCTTTGTAGTTTCTCTTCATACATATGTGCAGTCAAACTTAAGTTAATACTTGAGATTCTTGGTTGCTACTTAAGTCCTGAATGACTGACCTTCTCCTTTACCTGCCCTCTGCAGGTGCTTGCTTTCAATGGTAAACCAGTCAAGAATTTGAAAAGCTTGGCGACCATGGTAGAGAAATGCAATGAAGAGTTCTTACAGTTTAATTTGGAGTACCAGCTGGTCTCTCTCTCTCTCTCTCTCTCTCTGTTAATAACAACAATCATTTCTATTTGCACTTGAGATATCATGGCACATGCAAAGTGTGACTTGAAAGAAAGATATGACATTTTAAAGTACTATGTATTTAAGAATTTGCTGAACTTTTAACTTGAGCTTAAGTTATAATTTTTTGCCTTTAACCACTCGTTATTAGTGGTTTATTTACAAAATCAAATGGAAGAACAAATCTACGAGGAATTGATCACATCTACTTTTGCTCTCTAATATCTTTTTTTCTCTTCTTTTTTGCATTAGTTTCTCTTACACCAGAATCTTGAACACTTGTCCTGTTTTGGAGAACTAACGGATTATCCACCCCTTTGTGCTGTTTACAGATTGTAGTCCTCCAAACAGAGACTGCAAAGGCTGCAACACAGGACATTCTAACACTGCACTGCATACCTTCGGCCATGTCTGATGATCTGAAGACATGAACGGAAAGCTCCATGGGAGCTTATGCATCATGCAGCTCCATTCTGTACATCTTTTTGTTCTCTTAAGTTTGCTGTATGCGGAATAACTAGTCTGTAAGATGCTAAGTTAAGTGCTGCAATTTATTGGGATTGAGATCTCCCAAATTTGGGATTATTTTGCCATATAGTGTAGCTGTAATATGCTCAATAAGCTGTAATGAGTCATATTTTGCAATGCCAGACTGACTGACTGTTCAAAACAAACTCAAGTTTCTATAATCTAGTCTATCTTAGCAAGTCAAATTGCATTTCAGCAGCGAGGTCATTTTTTTTCCAATCTTGCAAGCTGATGAAAACGTGAAGTCATGTACTGTTATTCATGTTGAATGCAAGTGATATTTGATTGGAGGATGCATGCTAAGTATCTGTTTAGTGACAGACATCAGGGTAGGTGTAGACTATGTATGGGGTTCTAGTTTCCTAATAAGAGTACATGTAACTATGAACAACTCCTGAGGATGGCATCCCATCCAAGATCTCAAGACCTCACAAATGAGCAGCCGATAAATAGATAGATCATCAGCATAAGTATCAATACTCAAGCTACGGCATGAACAGAATTGAAGTGTGGACATAGAATCAAAATATTCAAAAGTACATGAATCATAAATCTGACATCCAAAAAAAATAAAAAGAAGAAAAAAAAGAAAGGAAATTCTGATCGTCAAGACGCAGGCAATGGAATAGCACAAGCCAACTATTCTATAATTTTTAATAGAAAAAAACCCTTGAGTTTGATCATATGTCTCATAAGCCGAATTTAATACCGTTTTCTTTTCAAATCTAAATTGTTTAATACGAAGGAATATAACGGAGGCGACGGTGGGTAACGGAAAGGAATGAAAGGAAAGAAAGGAATGAAAGGAATGAAAGCTTCCTCACAACGGCTCTCTCCCGAGAGCTCTCTTTGTATCCCCAATCCCTCTTCATTCTCCAATGAAGAAGCCAAACTTCCTCCATTCCCAAACCCCTCCTCACCTCTCGGAGAAACCCAATTCGCTTCTCCTCTCTATTTGTACTCCCGCTGCTTTTCTTGTTCTTGAAGTACTCTTTGCTCTCCATTATCCTTTCCCTCCTTCTCTTCTCATTTCTTTACTCTATTGCAAACTATTAGGTGGTTGGAGAGATGGGTTTGGTGGATTGTCTCTAGTATCTTCCTTCCTTTCCATACGTAGCTCCGAAGAGAGGTTCTTTTCCTTTTGCTGTCCCTTTCTCCTACCAGCCGTCTCTCTCGACTTCTCTGTGCTAGTTCATTTCTTTTTTGTACTAATTGGTTCTCTGTTTCTTTTGCAGGTCTGGAAGGAATTGCACAGTTTCCTCTGGTAAAGCAAATCCTTTTATTTGAATAGCATTTAGATGATTCTTATACCTTATTATCTTGAATAGCCTACGCATTATTTCGTTTGTGCTGTCTGGGTGCTAGCATTTCCCCTTGTTTTTTAAGCATGCAATTTCTAACCTTTCCAATTGTTGGGTTTTGAAGGAAATTTTATTTGGTTTTCGGATATCTTTTTCCATGAATCTCTTATTCAAGGGAGTCGATGCCCCATTGCGTTCTATAATTTCAGATTTGTATTTCCTTTGCTTCTAAATTTTGGAGGTGAGTATGGGGGCATGCTCTTGATAAATCAGGAAATAGGACTTTTGGATCTCATTTTCCGGGAAAAACGAAAAGAAAAATCCCAATTTGCAAATAATAATTTTGTTCGTTCTCGAGCATATAATCTGAATAATATTTCTTGGATATCAGGAACCCAATCTGATCATAAATTTCTTCAGCAAATTTGTGGGTCATACTATGCCTTTCAATATAGTTTCATCATGGAACAAAAGGAGGAGAAGCAAATCACTTGACCATATTAATCCCTGTATGTGATTTTATTTTTATTTTCTTCTCAGTTTTGACTGCCAGGAAATATTAAATCTGGCATGGCCACTGAAGCCTTTAATTCATTGAACTTGGGCAGGGGTATACAAGCCTGTTGAACTTTGGCAGCTCAAAGAACAAAGCCCCCCTCTTAAAAAACGTATCTGTTCATCAGTTTACACTCTCAAGGAAATGGAAGAAGCAACTTGTGCTTTTAGCGACAAAAATTTGATTGGGAAAGGAGGATTTGGTCGGGTGTATAAGGGAATTCTGAAGGATGGAGAGGTCTGTTTGTAATTTTATAATATTTTGTCGCACCATTACTTTTCGTATTGCTCGTTGCCATATTAAATTTTATTTTCTTTTAAATTCCATGTTGTGTAATCTGGGTAAGATGATGGTGCAGATTGTCAAACTACTTTCTTACATTTGAGTTTATTTACTATAGTTTAACTCAATTAGGAGTAAGGACTGCAGCTAACTAGACACACAAACAAGTCAACTAGGGAAGACTAGACACACAAACAAGTCAACTAGGGAAGAGAAGAATATATTTTGAATTGCTGGTATGTTCTGTTTTATTAACCTCAGTTATTCTATGCATTCTTCTATTTTAATCTAAAGGTTGTTGCGATCAAGAAAATGGATCTACCGCCTGTTAAACATGCTGATGGTGAAAGGGAGTTCCGTGTGGAAGTGGACATCTTGAGCAGATTAGACCATCCAAATCTAGTTACTCTGATTGGCTACTGTGCTGATGGGAAGAATAGGTTCTTAGTGTATGAATATATGCTTAAAGGGAACCTACAAGATCTTTTGAATGGTCAGTATCAGGAAATTTCTCTCTTTACTCCTACTGCATTTTCATTGTGCCTCATCTTTTGGATTTTCCTCCTGCATCGGCATTTCAGGAATCAGTGAAGTGAAGATGGACTGGCCTTTGAGACTGAAAATAGCACTTGGTGCAGCAAGAGGCCTTGCTTATCTCCATTCTAGTTCAGCTGTTGGTGTCCCTATTGTTCATAGGGACTTCAAGTCTAGCAATATTCTACTTGGCGAACACTTTGAGGCAAAGGTAATGAATAGTATGGTTCTAGTTATGAACCTGATCAAATTTGACCTACAATGCATGTGGCACAACCTGATAGCAACTGAACTCCTCAGATTTCTGATTTTGGCCTCGCTAAGTTAATGCCAGAGGGTGCAGACATGCATGCAACCACGAGAATGCTAGGTACTTTTGGCTACTTTGATCCTGAGTATGCATTGGTACGTATCTATTTCCTGATAAACATTTCTTCCTCTTTGTCCTGATTGGTTTCTTACTATAGATTGTTTATAAGGTTGCAGTTTTTAAATGAAGAGTAGGCATCTGATGCAGTCTGGCATTCTGGGAACACTCTCAACCTTTTTTTGGTTTTCTTTTTGTTTCACTGGAGTGTTCCAGAAGGCTGTCTGTGGCATTGGATCTGCAGGGTGGTTTTTCTTAAATATTCACACAAAACTCTATAATAAGCAATACCTCAATCACATTTGTTTAAATGACACATCCAATTACCTCAAGAAAATGGTCTAAAAGAGAGGCTAATATTTATTAGTATCTTAATGAAATCTTATATGATAATTCACAACCTAAAATTGCTGCGTAGTCCAAAATTTGGATTGGAAGATACTATGTTAGGTTGAAAAATGACTTTCTAAAAAGAAGCTTGTTGTTCAGGATTAAAGGTAGTGGAATAAGGAACTGTTCAGATGTTGTTTCATATGCTAGTACTATCCACTGATTCCTGATGCTTCTTTGACATTTAAGAGAAGAAAAATTAGAAGACTGAAAGGAATACGATGATCCTTCCTTCGATTCTGCCTACTTATTTTGGAAATTTTAAGAGAGACTAGATTACATCTCGAATGAATTTGCATAACTTGTGAACTAACGGATAAGAGATCTTACTGTATAATGTTGTAAATTTGTGATCTTTCCTTCTGTGGTAATCTTTACGGAAATTTAATTCATTCTTGTCTAGCAATTTAATTTTGTGGATAGTATTCTCAGCAAGAATTCCCTTATTGATATGTTACAGACGGGAAAGCTAACACTGCAAAGTGATGTCTATGCTTTTGGTGTTGTGTTGCTGGAGCTGTTAACCGGTCGTAGAGCAATAGAGCTAAGCCAAGCCCCAACAGATCAAAATATCATATTAAAGGTATATATAGCTAGCTCTTAATTGTAAATGGAAGAGGCAGCCATTAGCCAAGTAAACTTATGGGTTTATTATCATACATACATTGAGATCAGGTCCATCAAATATTGAATGACCGGAAAAAGTTGCGGAAGGTGGTCGATCCTGATATATCCAAGAGCTCCTACACCACTGAGTCAATCACAATGTTTGCAGGCCTTGCTTCTCGCTGTGTCTGCTTCGACAGCGGTGGGAGACCGTCGATGATGGAGTGTGTGAAGGAACTTCAACTCATTATGTATGCCAATATGAAAGTATAGAAACTATCTGAGTTCTTGAGAGCCACTGGTCAATTATCTTTTGTATTTTGCTTCTTACAAATTCTTTTGAATGTAAATAGTGAAACGATTGATAGTTATCATGTTCCATTGAGTGCCAACTGTATAATTGTATCAGGTTTAACTTGATGTTATGTTATCCAAATGAGTACTATCTGTTATCTTCACCCCACTTAAGCTAAGGGCTTGTTTAAGTTTATGAATAAGAAATATCATCATGTTTCTAGTTAAAGCATCAAATCATACAAGTAGATTCTAACCAATAAGATTAAGAAAAAAACAAATATAAGTATGACTCAAATGGTGTTACTAATAAAAGATTAGGCCATTTATCCACTAACTACTAACGATTTTCTCTGTATCTCAAATGTCAATTGACTTTATGGTGCCCAAAGTTTGGAAAAGAGAGCATTCCCCCTTTCTCACTCAAACGCCAGCTTCATACAATCCTTTTCTTTACTTGTACCACAGAGGAATTCCATCAAACAGGTAAAGAGCATATTAACCCTTCAAGGCCCACTCTTCCCTTTTTATGCTTTATCCTCCATTCGTATGTCTCCAAACGCAACCACCGTTCTCCTTTAAAGACAACCTTTCCCCCTTCTCCCTTCAAAAGAACTCCATGGCGACCTCATCGACATCTCTTTCCCTTTCTTTCGACTCCGCTCTCCAACCAATCCTTTTCCACTCCTCTCACCACCCTTCTTGTTTTCCTACCACCTTCCTCTCGGCTCCGAGATCCTCTTCTCTCTCTATACATTTCCGGCGTCGCGTGCCTCCTCTCTCTCCTCCACAAGCCGTCGACTCCTCCGTTAAGAACCCCACTCCCGGGCCCTTCTTGGACCCCACCACTCTTGAGCAGCTCAAAATTCTTGGAGATTTCCACCAACTCCATGAGTTCGAACATGGGTCGTTGGAAATCCGACCAATGGAGGATTCGGAGCTCGACAACGCGGTTACGCTCCTCGCCGAGTCGTTTATCGAGTCGATGTGGTTGCCGGATCAGTACGCTCAGCTGCTTGCTATTTTGGTGAACCAGTACGTGGTGGAGCGGCGGAGGTTAATGCCGCACATGGTGGTGCTCGTCGGGTTGTATAAGAGCAGAGGGGAGGAGGAGGAGGCGCAGATCGCATGCACCGCAGAGGTGTCTTTCGATGCCCTTGGAGCGAATGCAGCGCCGCCGACGCCATCGCCCCCGAGGGAATGTCCTTACATCTGCAACATGACTGTGAAAAAGCCGCTGAGAAGGTATGAGCTTTACTTATGCTTTGAATTGCTCTATTTTCACTTCAGCTAAATGCTTGGAAACGTTTGGGTACTGCTTGTCTGGACAGAATAAGTGTGATTGTCTTCCTTTTGCATAATGTTGAGTGTAAACTTGGCAAGCTTTATATTTGGAGTAAGAGCGAGATAAGAAAGGAATAATTCAGAATATTTTACTGTGGTTTCCTGTCTTGCGCTCTGAGATATTTTAGGGGTTGCAAATCGCCTTTTAATTTGTACTCTACAATTGCATATATGAATGTGCTCTGGAGTTTCCAGTCCTCAATTAATAGCATGACCAGTATATCTCGGATCACACAGAGGATAATGTCTAACAGAATAATCTTGAATGCTTTCATCTTGTGGATATTGGCAAAATGACAATAGGACCAGAAGCTCTTGAACTATCTCAATTTTCTCTCGCCCTTGTCACTGATATGGAGCCACCATCTTGTTCGCTTATCTTTCCAGCTTCCTAGCATCTAAGAATTGAATTTGATCTACCTCTTCTCATCTTCCATCAGATAAGTCATACATGAAGCCCATAATTGGTTTACTTATTCTTGTAAAGCCCTTGATCGTTATCTTCTAGAATACCCCATATATCAGGCCATTCACAGTAATGTGATAAATTATGTAGCTTATCACTTATCAGAAACTTACTATTATGAAGCTAACTGTCTTTGTGCGTTATGAAGTTGTTTGTAGAGAAAAATCAGGACATTCTTGATTATGAACATGGAGTATCAGGTTTCACCTATCTGTAGTTGCTAGTATTTTTCTCATCTTGATCAACAAATTTGTGAAGTTTTCTTATCAGAATCAGTTTACTTTGTACAAAAGGTAAAGAGACCACCATATGTTGCAATTTGTGAAACATGGTATAAGTTTTTGGAGGTTGAATTGAGGATCTATCTGCTTGGCAGAAACTCTAGTGGCTGAGGACTAACTTGAAAGCCTACAATCAACAACTTATCATCTTTTATTTCTGTGAAAAGGACAAGAGAATCACAGTCAATCAAGATATATTTAACTTGTATCATCAAACTAAATTATAACCTTTCATTTTCCTCTAAAGTTTTGCCCTCTGTGCGCCCAAATGTGAATTTGTTGTTAGCTAGCAGGAAAAGCTATATTTAAGTCAAGATTTTGCCTTTACTAAGAGAATTTCTTTCAAAGCTACTGTCATTTGGAATGTTGACTAGGTAAATAATTTTTATGATTCTGCGTCTGACTAATTCACGGTGCTGAAAGTTCAATAATCAAATGTACTATGTGATTACTGCATTATTCTGGCATTCATTTAAAACCTTATTGTGCATAGTCATGTAATGCAGATTATTCAATGTAATGCAAGGATCATTTTTCTGCATACTGTCTCATCCGGATTCTTTTAGAGATCTTGCAGATTGTGGTGTGATATGTCGTTCCTCTTTTTGTGTTTTAGGAAAGGAATCGGAAGGAAACTCCTGAAAGCATGTGAGGAATTGATAATAAAAATGAAAGCTAAATCAGATGTATATCTTCACTGCAGAGTGGTTGATAAAATCCCTTTCAGCATGTACAAGAAAGCTGGTTACAAAGTCGTCAAGACTGACAGCATCTTAGTCTGGCTGACTGCTCAGCGACGCAAGTACTTAATGCACAAAAAACTACCACAAACTATCAGCGACAATATCTCAGATTCTGACGACGACCACAGCTGATGCAATGTACATGCTAAGAAATCATCCAGTAGCTTGTATACTAAAACTTTACTATTGGCAATGCTGTTCCCTGATCTTCAAATTTGTGACAAGATTATAGTCATTGGAGTAGTAAAATTTGTGAATTGGATTGATCATTTGACATTTGGATGCATAGAGGTAGATTACTAGCTCGTCTACATACTGAAATCGTAGCCATTCTGGTGCTTATTTCACTCGAAATGTTGATCCATTCATTACAGATCTCAAAGAAACAGCGAAAACTCTTAACCTGATTGACTATTTGTGGATCTAGTCTTACTACTATTTGTGGTAGAAGATTATAACCTAATAAGGCATCTTGTTATTATTGATGGCAGAAGATTTATAACCTGGGATATTAGCTTTCTTAAGCTATTAAATGATGATTCAAGGTTGAATTTGGACGGAATTCATTCGCCACTAAACTTAAACCTTTTTAAATCTCAAACTACTCTTTAATTTATTACATTCTCATTGTAGTTCATAGGTAAAATAGGAAAAATGAACATAGTAAAACGAATTCCTATTTTATCTCAAAAAACAAAAACTAGAAAGACTTTATATTTCAGTTTAATTGCTTTCTAAATAAAATCAATTGAAATCTTTATACAATTGGCAAATACCCTTATAGAGCCAAGGCATTAGCATTGGAATTACCACGTCTCCAACCATGGCAAACAGTGGCTTAATGCTTTTGGCTTTGATGTGGCTCTCTCTTGTTTCTTTCAACCGAGCTAATGGTAGATTACTACTCACACAGCTTAAAGGAGGAGATGCGAATGCCATCCAAAGCCTTCATCTAAATCCATCCAGTCCTGCTCCATATATGCTCACTCATGTACTATTATTTATAAACTCAATATTCGATAATCCCCATTTCGTTGTCAATTAAGTATTTTCTCTTCTTAACATTATTGTGTGTGTGTGTGTGTTCTTCTGCAGTGGGCTGTGTATGGGACGAAAGAAGAGATCTTTCATGGTACTACAGCTAAAATAAATATATATGATTCATCTAATCTAACTGTTTATCAGAGCAGTGCTGCACATATATTGCTTTATTTCAACGATGATGAAACCCGTTATGCCATTGAAGCTGGAGTACATGTATGTAGCATCATCTCCTGTATATATAACATTCAGTAACATTGTTATTATATTAAGAAAATTATATTTTACTTCTACGTAGTAATGCTGAAATTTACTTTGCCTCCTCTACAGTTATATTCAAATTAAAATCATTTACACATATTTAATATATGTATTTTCTAAATTTTAATTATTATTATTTTATATGCATTAAAATTTTATAAATTAATTAAATACAATGAAAAAGATAACCATTTCAGTTTAATATAACTATTAAATGGTAAAATGATATAAATAAAACTATAGAAGGGAGTTGTGAAGTAAATTTAGACTTAACCACCCGAGAATGAAATATAATTTTCCCTTATTATATTTATTGGATGTTATTATATTGTGGGATGACTTAAATTGCAGGTATCTCCTTACTTATATAATGATACTAAAGCTCATATCTTCACGAACTGGATTGTGAGTATTAAAAGTTTGTTTTCTCCCTCCCTTAACATCATTCAAATGAATACAAAACTTGTTGATGTCTTGGTTGACTTGTAGGCAGACGACGCTGCCTGCTACAACCTGTGTGTGTCCAGGTTTTGTAAGAGATAATTCGTCCAAAGACGTACCAGGACAAGCAGTAACTCCCCCCTCTGTTTACGACGGTGAACAACGCTACATCATCCTCACTATACAGAAGGTTTGAGTATAAGTTTGATCGCCGTCTGAAGTTGTTTTGCGAGAATATAATGTTTTTAATGGCAGGATGAGAATACCGGAGACTGGTCATTGTACAGAGAAGATGATTCAGGAAATAGAGAACGAATAGGCTTTTGGCCAAAAACTCTGTTTACAAGTTTAGCTACAAGTGGTGCAAAGGTTGAATGGGGTGGAACTGTGTTCTTCACCGAAGATGACAAACAAGACGTAGCAAGCCCTCCTATGGGGAGTGGCCATTTCCCGGTTGAAGGTGAAGGGAAAGCAGCGTCTTTCAAAAACGTCAAATTATTTGATGAAAATGGTAGGATCTACTCCAAGCCTGTGGATGTCCGTCGTTTAATTACCGCAGACGATTGCTACTTGGTTTCTGAGTTTCAAATGGAGGAGGCCATGGATCATGGCAATGGCTATATGTTCTATTATGGTGGACCTGGTGGTTGTGGGTTTTGATCAGAGAATTTGGGCTGAGCCTGAGCCTGAGGCCAGTCTTGAAATACTTGAGACAGGCCCAGAAAAATAAGGGCTGCCAATTGCCAATCAGGCAGGAGATCTTGCAATGTATCTATCTATCTATCTATCTATCTATCTATCTATCTATCATCCCTGGCTAAATGCTTGTATCCAAAAGTTTACTATCCAAAAGTTTCATCTCTTCATTGCCCTAATAATTAATCATATTTTAGTCTTTAAATATTGATGGATGTGTTGAAAAGAAAATAAATCATAATGCAGGGATTAAATTGCAATTTACATTGAAAAATGAGAGAGAGGTAGAAGAGGGTAGTGATCTGAACCGTCGAAAACGAACAAAGTGTGTCAACGCCCTCTGATGAACCGACCACACCCCACCCCCCACCCCGAACGACGAATCCAACAAGAACTCAGACCGCTGTCTGTCTGAACTCCAAACCCCCTTCCCGAATCTAAAGCCTCTCTCTCTCTCTCTCTAGATTCTAGAGAGAGAAACCATGTCCCAGGTCGCCGCCGCGCCGGAAAAGCCGCCACAAGCAACGGAGTACTCCATCGAGCTCTACTTCGACCCCGCCTTGGAAAACCAAGTCCTCAAAGCTTGGAACGCACTCGCCCGCCGCCACATCACCACCCACCTCATCGATATCTCCTCTCGCCCACACCTCACCCTCCTCTCCTTCTCCTCCCTCGACCTCCATCGCCTCCTCTCCCCTCTCCGCTCGCTCTCTTCCCGCCTCGACCCCTTACCCCTCTCCCTCTCCTCCGTCGCCGCCTTCCCTTCCTCCTCCACCTCCGTCGGCGGCGGCGTCCTCTTCCTCTCCCCCACCCCCTCCGCCGCCCTGCTCGGGGTCCACGCCCAGCTCTGCGAGGTGCTCAAGAAGGAAGGGGTCGAGATTCCCGAAGGATTCAAGCCCGACTCTTGGGTTCCGCATTGCGATGTGGGCCAGGACGTGCCCAAGAGCCGGATCGGCGAGGCGTTTTGCGTGCTTCGCGATCTCAAATTGCCGGTTTCCGGGTACGCTGTGGATATTGGGCTCGTAGAGTTGTCGCCGGTGAGGGAGATCTGCTCGTTTCCGCTTGGCGATGGTGGTGCTGAGATTTGAGGTAGGTTTGGGTCTTGGTGTTTTTGGAGCGATCTATCTGTTTTTGATATGGGCTTTGTGGATTTGGTGTCAAAATTGAATCTTGATGGTGGTTGGAACTTGGAAGCTTGAATTTGGCTTGGAGGTTATAGTAGATCGAGTTTTCCTGTTCTGGAAGGTGTTATTGTTATGTCTTTCAACTTTGTAGTGTGCTGTCTTGGTTATGAGTTATGCAATAGAACCCAGGAAACATTATGAACTTTTTGATCTTTTCGAATAGCAATATTATGATCTAGTTTTGTAGTGCTGACAACTTCCTCTTTAGCATTCCAGATTTTTTATTATTTCGAAATAGCAATGTTATGAGCTAGGATGACTGTTAGACACTAGCTAGGTTGTCTAAAATTTTCAGCATTTTCATGTTCTGCACTCTTTAATTTATAAACAAATCTATCGAAGGAACATTGCCAATCTGTTGTCCTTTTTAACTAAAGTCTGCCAAAGAGAACACTCATTGTAATCCTCTTCTGAAGCTGTGGGGCCACAATCACAGAAACATTTTAAAGAATATCTATTTAAAATATAAAATCTATGAGAATCAATGTCAGCTTCGATCATCTTTCATTTTCGTAAAGTAGGTTTTTCTTTAGCAGGGGAAACTAACTCCATTTGCATAAAGATTGCACAGATTGCCTGAAAGTTATGGATCCAATCAGATTCCTGATTAAATTGTTGTCTACTGCCGTCATTTTCTGAACTAATATTGTATTTTCGGGAAATGCAACATAACCGATAGCAATCTTTACAGATTCAAATAGTAACTAAAATGCAAAACTTATCCTTGCTTGAGTATTCTTGAAAGCATAGGTAGATTAAGTGAAGCTTTCTTTAGGCTGGAAAATGATAATTTCTTGGCTTATGTTTTACCTTTCTATTTCTATTTTTAGATGACATGCTAATTGTTTTTTTTTTCCACGTGCTGTATGTATTCCTCTGGATATCACAAGGAGGCAGTAATGAGGTTTGACATAGTGCTCCAACTGTTTGATTTATATGAGAATTCAAGCTGATTGGACATTTCACTACGACAGTCTTCCTAGTGGAATTGGAAATTTGATCTATTATATAACCCATACTTACAAAGTTACAAGAAAATGGAACTGCATTAGGCTTAAGTCGGAAATCTTTTCTTTGATAAGGTCCTAGAGTCCGTTCTTATTCAAGGGTTCTGAAAGCATAACTTTTAAGGCAAACAGATTGGTCTACCTTCTAAATGTCCATATGGAGGTACACATAAGTTGTTATTTTTCTTCAAAGGAATTAGCATATTTCAAGAGTTTAATAGGTGACTCAGGTTTCATTTCTGCAGATAGTTTATACTATGCAGATTTTGAGTAAACTTTCAGATGAATCTGATGTATAGGCAGAAAGGTAATGAAAAGATTGGAAAATTTTAGTCAAACAAATGAGTTAAGGAATATTGTTTGGGCCTTCATTGATGGTCAAACTAAGGTTAGATGCTTTAGCTTGATTAGCCAATATGTTTAAAATTGTTCAGGTTCTCCTATTGTGCAAATCCCATTACAGTTTCTTGTCTCTGTTTACAGTTGAAGACAAATAAAAAAAGCTCTATGCCATGTTCAGATCTTGTGTATACGATTGGTTTAAGAGTACAAAGATATCACCTCTGAGACGATGCAGAATATTAATTAATCTAACAGTTAAACGGGATTCGCAACAAGTTAGCACTCAGTTTCATTGTATGAATACTACTACAATTGCAAAATGCTGGGAAAGCTGATATATTGCATAACTGAGCAATATGGGCTCCAGATTTTTGAGAATTACTCCCAGTGAGATTAGTGGTTGTCCGTCATCCTTTATTTCATATATGGAGTAGAGTGTATCTTCATTTGCGGATCTAGTTGATATATTAGATTATATCATGAAATTAATGTTATGCAAGATCCCAATACGAGGAAATGAAAAGGAGTTATAAATGCTAATTAATGATGTTGAATTAAGTCAATTAACATCTTATCAACTTACCCAATAGGAGGAAAAGAAAAGAAAATAAAAGGAGTTCACATGCATCACACATAGTTTAGCATGTCTTTGTGTATGGTTTAGGAGAATATACCTTGAAGCTTGAAAGATGTGTTTTAGTACTTCACAAAGTACAATAAAGTTGTGGGGGAGAGATACTGTACACAAATGCCTTTCCACTCACTTGCAAGTGAAAATCTCTATTACCATGAATGTTCAGAATATATATTCTTTTCCTTTTCTCACATGACTGAAAAGAAAAATTTATTGGAGGCGGAGCTTATGGTTACTTCCAACATTTGTTGTATCTGCTTTAAAATGTGCGAGTGGGCTTTTTCATCTGTCCCCACTTAGAATTCTCTTCTGCTGCTATAAACATTTGGTACTTCTTTATTTATTACTGCAGTAACAATTCAATCTGGACATTATTTATTCATTTGGCTGCTGCTAGGACAACTACCTGGTTGAACTTCATTATATCTTAAATAATAAATTGTATGCTACCAACAGCTTCCTGACCTTAATGTTAATGGCAGGTATTATTTCTGCGTAATGTCAAAGAGATCCATTCAAAGCAGACTGTCAAGTGAATTCTGATGGTTGTCTTGTACTGCTTCTAGTAAAAATTTTCTTCATCAAATTAATGGCAAGGAAACAACTTCAGAACAATGGGGAAAGGTAATTCTAACAATTACTGTTTGTCTAAGCAATTAACTTTGTATCTCCTACTACCTGGTCATTGTGTTTTTAATTTATAGAAGTTTTGTTATCAGGTTATGTTTCATGCAAACTTTCACAAGGTGTATTAGCTGTATTTCTGTTAATAGTTTCATTCTTAACTCGGCATTTGAACAGGGCCATAAATTTGATACTCAAATTGCTTCTTTTCTTATTCGTATACATAATGTCTCTGCTGATTCAGTCTCAATTTTCTGGGTAATTTGGCACAGGGCATGTCCAAGAACCATGTAAGCACATGACTAATTGGCTAACTATTACTTCCATATTGAATCAATTTTGCTAGCAATAGATCATTCCACATATCAATTGCACCAGGTAAGCACCAGTGCACACAGTCACTGTAACCCCTCATCCACTCATTGTTCCAATGAGTTCCAGGGTGTGCATCAGGCCTCATCATCATAGCTTTGGTCACATCCACAAGCCCAACCTGATTCGCCCCGCTTTGCTCTCCTTGCAGTCTTTCAGCTTCTGCCACCTGAGCATTCCTAATTTCCCAGTAACTCCCACTCAAGCTTACTTCTGCTTCATTCAGCGGTATGGTTCTATTGCAATACCCTCCGCCATTCCAGGGCCCATTCTCAAAATGTGCTGGTGAAAATGTCCGTACTAAAGTTAGTCGTCCATCGCATTCTTTGCATTCACTCAAGAAATGGAGAGCTGTCCTGAAGGCTTTTTTGATTGCAAAGCTAACTCCTAGGTCTTTAACATTTGTCTCCGAGCAGAATATACATCCAATGATTTTGCCACCTTCATATAGGTAGTTCTTCCTGAAAAACCAATGCCCAGCAGAAATTACTACATAGCTGGTTTGTTGCAGTTTATCAGCCCAACTAGTGTCAATCCTGTCCAAGTGCAAATCATAAATCTCCGTTGCTGATTGGTTAATCTGTCGTTCTCTTCCTTCTATCAAAAATTTGGTCCATAGCTTTATCATGGTGAAATCATAGAATCCGAAGTACCAAGTCGTAAATCTATCTTCAGCATCCTTGTACAGTTGCATTGGTGCTTCTACCTGCAAGTCATTTGATAGTTGTCGTCGAATATATCTCAGTATGATTTAGTTGAAGTTCTGCTGCTGCTTACAATGCTTGGACATTTGATTTATGTACCAAAAGTAACAACAGATGTATAATCACTTACTGCTAGCTGAAAACTTTTCTTAGCTACATATGACTTCTTTTTCTTTATTTCTTCATTTCAGATACTCCTATCTTTGGAAGTAATCAGATTGTGTTCCATTCTTACATCTTGGACCATTATCATTCATATTGGGCCAATAAAATATATTAGCTTCCTGCCTTCCTCTCTTGAGATAATTTGAATCTAGAAGTCCCAAAACATGAATGCAATTTCCTTTCATGGTTACATCATCAACTTTTGGTGGAATAATCTAATTTCATTCTCGATTATATTAGAATTTTACTATTTTTTTATAAAAAAAATTGATAATGATTGCAACACTAACAAATCAGATGAAGTAATCTAATCTTACCTGAGATAAAAGACAGAGCAGTGAATCCATCTGATTCCGAGCAACCGAGTCCCCAACAAATGCCAGTGTCTTTCCCCTGACAACGTTCAAGAATGCCTCAGGATTAAACCTTGGCAACTCGCACCCATTTGGCTTCCATCTCCAGTTCACGAAGTCCTGGTTCTTCCCATACTTCCCACAGTTGTTGGACTCAGGCAGGGTCTTGCATGTCCTATTACTGTACGCCAATTTCCCAAAATCTCGCACCCATGTACCATTAAACAAATCACAATCCACTGCACTGCCACCTAAATGAAACAAAGCTATGACAATTACCACAGAGAGAACAAGAAGCATGCTTCAATGGTGAGGTCGTACCATTCGTAGCCTTTCCAAAGAGCAAACTTTGCGTGAGTTCTTCTTTGGAGGTGTTAGGGGGGTAATTGACGGAAAGGAGAACGATGAAGGACGCCATGAGAAGAAATAGCAAGACTGGCCCAGATTTCCTCGACACCATTTTCCAATGCCTCTGTTGGTGTGACAGAGGAGAGGTGGCCATCTCCTTCGCCATGGAGATGAGAGGAAGTGGACGGGATACCCAATTGGATTATTAGATATATTAATGATAATTCTTGTCGATTAATTTGTTACCATAAAAGAGTAATGTGCTTGCCTTAGAGAGTGCATTAATAGCTATGAGGGGTTTCAATTTTCTTAAGATAGGTGGGAAAGTTTTGAGAGTGGCTAAAATGAATGAATGAATGAATAGGTGTGAATGCCAAAGTAATCACCTTAGCTTGCTTAAAAAAAGGACGTGAACATTCTAGTCATGAGCAATATTTTAGGGCACTTTCTAAGGGTTGCTCGCCACCCGTTTGACTATAATCCTTTACCGTATGGATATTTATCGATCTGTCCAAAATTATTTAATTATTTTTAGACATAAAAATATAAAATATCCATTATAGCGAAGATTTAACCCACTTAACTGATTTCTAATCTCTTTTTTGTTGTTCGAAATCTAACAAGAAGGGAATTTGGAGTAATATGGTTAAGCAATTTATATAATATCATTTTCCTAGCTTTTTTTTGTACTTGGGGGTTTAACTAATGTAATTATAATATATACGTATAGCATTTCGTGAGAAATTTAGAACTCGACTGCTAAGCTAGTCCACTGGGCCTAAGCCCAGCAAGAGGCCCAAAAAGTCCAACTGGACCGGGCTTCATTAGCACTAATATCAATCGTTTTAGCTTCTTTTTTTAATCCTTTTTTTTAGTGTTGTAGCGAAAATTCCCAATTATTATGCATTTACAAATAGATCCCTCAGTGATTACAGCTTAATTGGAGCTGACTTTTTTGAATAGGTCCAAAAAGAACAACGAAAAAGATGTCAACTTTTTTCTTAATAAGACTAGAAAAGATGTAGATGATAATATGAACAACGATAAAACCTAACTGCGTTAGTCTTTTTCCTTCCAGCTGTTTGTCTTTGAGGCCCAAAGGCATTACTAGTCTTTTAACAATAACTGCTACAATCTTTAACCATGGTTGGATTTGCTCAATCTTAATCTCCCTGTTAATCTTCCAAGAACAAAGACATGAATGAACACATACCCAACTCCCATAAAGGGATCTAAAAGAAAAAGGAAGTAGAAAAGAAGTGCAAGGAGTTGAATCAAGATCTTCTTCATAACCATAAAGATGGAGAGCATTTACCAAAGGAAGAACAAAGTTTCTGATAAATGAAATGTATATATTAAGTAATTAACTAACCGTGGCATAACAAAGTTGCTTAATTTGATCTCTGCTCGTTCTTCCACCTCTTGATCATCTCCAGTAGTATCTCATTCCAAGTATCGATCGGCCCCGGCAAGCACCAATGCACGCAGTCGTTCTGCACCCTGTCCTTCACCCCGCCGGCGAACGGATTCGGATACATGTACGGCCCCGGGTGCCCGTCGGCTCGCAGCAATGCCAGTTTAGTTACATCCAATGCCTCAATCCTCACCCCCTTCGCATTCTTCGCCGCCGCGGCCACCTCCTCCACCTCCATCTTCCTCATCTCCTTGTCCATGTACTCCATCTCCTTCTCCCCTTCCCTGTAAGGCTCCTTTTTGGGACAAGCCCCGGCCTTGTCCCACTCGCCTTCGAAGTGCGCCGGTGAGAAGGTGACGACCGCGGCGAACTTGGAATCGTCTCTTCTGCTGACCTCTTTAAGGGTAGTCTCGATTGCTTTGCGGAAGACGTCGAAGAAGCCAATCTCGGTGTGGTTCAATTCCGGGCAATGGTGGCAGCCAAGAGCTACGTCTTTTTCGTAGTACACAGCTGGGTGGAGGAACCAATGCCCGATTGAGAAGACCACTATGTCGATCTGGTCCAACTCCGACGCCCACCTCTCGTCGGGCGAATCCAAGTAGAGCATGTTGTGATTCAGACCCAACTCCGCCTTCTTCTCCTTCCCCTGAACGAGGAACGGAGACCAGAACACCGAGACGGTGGCGTTGTAGTCCTTGAAGACCCATCTCCGAAACTTGTTCTCCTCGTCGTGGTAGACGAGTTCAGGGATCGAGGAGGTCGCCAAGAGGCAGAGGAGGGACTCCAGTTGGTTCCTAGCCATCGAATCGCCGACGAACGCCAAGTGTTTGTTCCTGGTCTGGGAGAGGAAGGAGACGGGATCGAAAGGCGGAAGCTCGCATTGCTTCGGACGCCACCGCCAATAGAGGTAATCGGTATCTGGGCGGCCGTGGGCCATGCAATTCTGGCCGTCCTTGATGGTCTTGCAGCTCGTGCCATTGTATCTCGGCCCGGACGAATCCTGGATCCATTCGCCATTGGAGTAGTCGCATCTGGGCAGATTACCTGTTTGATGCGGGACTAAGAAGAAGAAGAAGACATCGATTAGGAGATGTGATGGATAGTAACGAAGGAGATGAGTAGGGAGATGTAGGTGGTGTTACCTTGAGAAGAAATGGTGATCTCTGGGGGTTGAGGTGTTTGGGTTCTGGAGAGGGGGAAGAGGTAGTAGTGGAGGAGACCCAAGGGGATCAAGGCGTAGAGAGCCCAAGCAATGAGCTTCTTGGTGAGGAAATGGCTGTTGGGTTGGGAGAAGTGATGGTGTTGGGTGCCCATGGCAGAGATTTATCCTCTCTCTCTCTCTATACGGAAACACAACGATCTATAGAGGGAGAGTCGGAGAGAGAGAGACAGACAGAGGTGGAAAAGAGGAGAGGAAAGGTGGGGTCTTCGTCGGTGGGTGACAGGTCGATCGTAGGAATTTTCCACACTTGTGTACGTGGCTATTTATTGTTGGCTTACTTCTACAGTTCTACTCTCATCTTTTTCAACCTTTTCTACTTGCAAGAATTGATGGAGATTGGAGAAGTGATGCTTTGTTTTATGGGGACAGAAGTCCGTGGAAAGCGTAGAGCCAGTGGTTAATTAAAATGGAGGTCAAGGAAACAAACCAATCATAGAGTAGTGCAGGCACGTACATGTAGATTCTTATTACTTAGTCATGTGAGGGAGATGTGAATTGGATCCATGTTCAAGGGGGTTTAATTCTATTAAAGCTTGAAATATATTAGCTCAGATAGTTTTTGAAGCATCAATTATCTGGGAAGCAATTTGTAAAGTATTGTATACATAAAAAGGTCTTATAGTCTACAGTCTACACCACAATTCAAGTTGAGAAAAATGGCCACCAACGGCGAGGAGACCTGCAAGCCTGGGCACCTTACTCTAATACCATTCATTGTGAATTCTACAATTGAAATGTTCCTTGAGCTAAATCGAAGGCAAAAGAATAGGAGTTCAAACGTAGACTGAAGCATTAAGTGAACAGTATGGTTTGATGATACCTTTAATATATAATATGTACAACCAGAAACGACAGCAAATTTTTCATATCTTTTTTTTCGTACAGATAAAGATTTTGTCCTCAGGATGCTAGAGGGCCAAAATAAAGTATCACAATCCAGTTCGAGTTTAAACAAATGGAAACGTATTCACATTTCTCAAATAGATTGAAAGGAACACTTCAACAATATACTGGAACAAAGATTTAAGTAACAAAGAGGGAAACATGGAGGAGACCAGGGGTCTTGGGTGGTAGAATAAACCCAGAAACAAATGTAGTACCAACACAAACAACCAAACATTAACAGCCATGCAATCTGACATTGTCAACAAAAGTATCAAAGCATACATCTATAACACCACCAATCTTATATACAAGTAAAACTCTTAAGACAAAAGCAACACAGTTTCAGAACGACGGTGCAATGATCAAAGCGCCCTTTCATTTATCGCCCTAGAAAAATAGAAAACTCAAAACAATCGTCGTCCAGTAAAGGACTGAAGAACATGTTGTACCTTGAGTAGTGAAACAAGGCTTTTTTGGGGAAAAGCTTCTACTGATACAACTGAAACTTTTTCATTGAAATATTTAAATTGCATAGTGACCATCAAAATTAACAAGGAAATACTCTACAGGAGTATCTGGAAAAAGAGTCTTGTGCCACTGGAAGGAGAGTATATTTAAGTGTCCAACTGATATACAACTCTGTAGTGTTGGAGTTTTCTTAGCTACAAGGCAGACACATGTAGAGCTGCAGGCACCATCCATCAGGAAGGAACTTATGTAAAAGAACTTTGATAAAACAACGCAACATCTACATCAATTACAGTAAGGTCGGATTTCCTCTGTAAGACTTCCACGTCATCTTCAGGGCAAACATCAGGAATGATAAGTTTCTATGTGTATAAACTAGTAACAGGATTCCACATCTGCTCGTGCCTGCAAATAAAGCTCTATTTCATAATAAGAAAAGAATGGAGAGAGAAAGTTCAAGACGTAATGGACAGCATAAAAAGATAACTAATACAAGCTCACTTGACCCTGAAGTCACTGATGAGATGGGTTCTTTAGAGGTTTCATTACTGCTGCCATGAGAGTTGCTTGTACGCTGATTTCTCTGCATCCCAACCCCCTTCAGGTTCCTTCCTCTTTACACCCACACCTGGCACTTGGTACATCCTTGCCTGCTCCTCCAGCATAGCATTAGAAGTGGCAACAAGAACTTGTCTTGATGATGGAGGCAACCTGTCATCCCCCCTTCCTTCTGCATTTATACTTCCTGGACCTGCATTGAGATCAAGACCTTGTCTCACCCACTTCCGGCTGTTTTCGGAACCACCAATAGTACTACTCTCTGCAAGGCTGACCATATAAGGCCTTGGATAATGTGATGTAGCTGTGCCTGCTGGCCCAACAAACTGGGAAGGAATGGTAGCAAAGCATGAAGCACCTGCTGACGAAGAATCAACATAGGATGTTGACCCACCTGAGAAGGAGGTTGACGCAAGAGGATAGCTGGAAGCAAATGGGAAGCTGGCATAGGGAAATGCCGTAGCAGGGGAAAAGGCCATTGCTGGAGATGAGGAAAGCATTGGGCCCCTGTAAATATCACTGCCAAATGTGCTACCACCAGTTACAGACCCCAAAATCCTATGTGCCCCTGGAGCTGCAACAAGAGGGTAAGGCTGTTCACCTCTATCAGGCAAGAAAGATGGTATAGCAACAGCCGGATAAGGATTGCTTGGCGGATACCATGAAAGCATGTTCGCTATTTCAGCATTGTTCATTCTGAGACCTGCAGCTGGAGGTAAGAAGGGTACATTACTGGGTGCCTTTGCAACTTGGCTCCTTGGTGCAAGTTCTGCAACAACTTCATCAACACCTGGTCCATCATTTAAATCAAAGTCCCTTGAACTGCTAGCTGCTGCATTTGGAAATCGTTCATAAGGTGATATTACTGGCAAAATTGGCATGTCAACTCTAAGACTACTGCTAGCCAATAGTTGTCCATTTTCATTAGCTTCATCAACCCTATTCAGGTCAAGATCAAGTCTACAAGCAGCTCGTGTGGGCGCATCGTGATTACTGTTTCCTGTTTCAGAGCACAATGTCTGAGCAGAACTCTGAGAGGCCATGTCTTCAAGAAGCCTCTCATCAGGTACATTCAGATCGATATCCAACGGAGGACGGCTCTGCTTCCCAACAGCATCACACACAGCAATGTCAGACGTACTGAGTGGCATCTCCAAAACCTTTCGAGGTTCTGCAGGACGAAATGCACTAGTGGGGGCTGAACCTTTCCACCCGAGTTCACCTTTACTTTTCAATAAATTTTCAGGTGGAACAAAAGGTCCTTTTGCTGGAGCAGCTACTGTGATTGGTGCAGGCAAGCTATTTGAGAAAGGAGGCACAAGGGGAGAGACAATTGGCAAATGAATCTCAGAGGAACATACTAGAGCTTCTGAGCTAGCTGGCTCACATGGGTGCGGGTGCCCATCATCCACATGGATGCTTTCATTTAAGTCGAAGTCAAGCTTAGCTGAGACATCTGACTCAGCTTTAACAGCCAGTGAAGATACCTCAGCAGACGAAGCAAGGTCATCGCTTCCACCTGCGTCATCGCTGGACATTTTAGAACCAGTAGGCTTCACACACTGCTCAATCTCCTTAATTATAATATTTGGTGAAACTTCACAGTTTGCCGATTTTGTATGGTTATCCTTTGGTTCAACATTTTTATCAACCCCTGCGGCAGTTGAAAGTGAGACTGCTGCTGATCCAATTCGATCATCAATGCTTGATGGCACAAAATTGGCATGTTCCTTCCTTTCAATAGCATTTGACTCCAAGAAATGCATGCCAGGCATTTTAGTCTTGGATTCATCAGCATTTTGAGGACAAGGAGCTTTATTGGAGTTAGACGAAGCAACTGCATCATCACCAGACCTATCTAGAGCGTCTGCATGATCTGATACTACAGGATGCTGCGGTCGTTCATTTAGAGTGGTAGGTCCCTGCACTTCTTTTCCACTAGGACATGATGAAGAAGATCCCTCAACTAGCAGTGTTTCAATTTTTCTGCTTGAAGTAGTATTATCACATCCATCATCCAAGCCCTTGCAAACTACATCAGAGGTGTCCATCTTGCCCTCTTCAACCTTTTCACAAGTAAAATCTATATTTTTATGTTCCTCTGTGGAGGGACTCCTAGTTGTAGGTTTGCAATCTATATAACTATCAGCAATCTGCTCACTAGCAATCTGCTTGTCCTGGTGTTGATAGGGTCCATTGCCCTCACACTCTGTGTCACCTGGACCAGACTTAGGTAAACATCTATCAACATTTTCTTCTTCAAGTTTTCCATCAGACTTAATGGCAGAATCCGCACATGTATGGGTAATGGAATTGGAAACAGGAGGTTGTTCTGTAGGCTCAGCTGTAATGTTATTATGCAAGGGTAAGTCAGTTTTCTTAACAGATGAAAATGTGATGCCCATCTGTTTTGAATCATCCCTAGCTGAAAATTCAGCATTTTTATCATGCTTCTTAGAGTCAACGTCAGTAGTTTCATCAGATTGGGTATGACTCGGGGCAACAATTTCATTAGAGGACAACCTTGACTTAGCATCATTCTTACCAGCACAAGGTTCTTCCTCAGGAGGCAAAATTTTAGGTGAACCACATGGGGAGATTAACTCAGATTTACATATTTCTCCAGCAGCCACACTTGCAAGTAGATTCATCCCAATATCATCACCAACTGCTAATGGGGCACTAGCTTCTGAATATTTGGCACAACTTTCAACTAGTGCATTTATAGAGCTAAAAGAATTTCTTGCCCTGGTTTCAGTCCAGAAGACTCGCTTCTCATTCCCAGATGACGGACATGCATTTCTCGGGATGTCTGCCCCCTTCCCACTTTCCTCAGCAACCCTGTTATGCTGATACTCAAGAATACCCAAAAGTGACCTATCACCTTCATCTGAACCAATACGTCCTTTATCATTGTGCTGCTCTGATTCTCCATCAGCATCCATTGCTATAAGAGATTGAGAAGCACCGCTCCTTGGTTTTACTATATGATCATTATTTTGCTCAGGTTTCTCACAAAGCCCTGGAGATGATGCTCTGCTGCCCATAACTGACGGGTCCTCAAAAGAACCTCCACTAACACTTCGTGCAGGGCTACGACTAGGATTATGGAGCCTAACAATCAACTTATGACTGTTCCCATGGTCTGCAACAGGCATTTCAAGTGGTTTGTCGCATGTTAGTCCAGATGGTGAAGTTTTATCCGTTGTTGTAGTCCTGTTAAGAGAACCAGACTTACCAGAACTACCTTCCTTCTGAACTCCAGAAATATTTTTCCCATGAAGCCCGTTGCTGGACCTTCTATGGCGTGAAGAACCACCGGAAGTCTTGCCAACATTTACTGATCCAGCAGTTGAACTTCTTGCATCCTCTTTCAATGAACCCTTTGCTCTTAAATGATCACTAGAACAAGACTGACTGTTGTTCTGCGATTGACTGGAACTGCTGCTCTTTTCCTCTTTTACTACCGCAAGTGACATCTCAGGAGTTCCAGTGCCACCAGTTGTTTTGCATGGTGAATCCTTTGAGCTAATTGCTACAGGTGCTGACAGAGATGATTGCAATTTTATAGAACCAGATGCTACTGGAGTTGACTTTGTTATCACATCACCATGCCCAGGCTTACCAGGCATACATTTAGGTGCAGTAGGCTGACTCATAGGGCTTTTCATAACCACCTCAGTTGATCCACTACGTCTGTCACCTGTATGAGAAACTTCTGAGAAACCCGGCTTTACTGGCCATGTAACAGCCTGGCTTGATCCAACAGATTTTGCATCGTTTATCTTCATTTCTGCGCCAACTCGTTTCTTCCAGGTGTCAACCAAACTCCTAGACTTCTTTTGAATTTCCAAGTTCTTATGACTCCGCAAGTTGTTCACAGACTTCCCGATTTGACAGGCCCGTAGAGCATCAAGATTCACAGGCAACCTATCAAGTGCACGAAACAGGGCCAGGATAAGTTCCTCAGTAGCTTTATCACTTTCCTTTGGACTATTTCCATCACCATTCTTTCCTTTGTGTGCCTCTTGAAGCCAATCATCCAACACAGAGACACCCCTGAGCTCCACAAAACGGCCAAGGCAATCATATCTATCTGTGGCTGCAATTATATCTGCAAGCATCACTCGACCAGCCAAATCTAGTTTCCTCTCAGTTCTATCAAGCAGCATGAGGTTAACCAATTTCTCAACTGCTTCAGAATTGTCAAGCCCACCTTTTTCGGTTATCTTGGCAATTTCAGCTTTTATGTTATCAAATTTATAGCTAACAGAATCACCATCCTCTGCTTTTGCAGAACGATCACGGTCACGCTTAATGGGCTCTGTGTCTGGATCACTCCTGTCCCTCTTCTTTCCCTTAACCTGTGAAGGCAAGGAGGAGGAACTATTTTGTACACTATCTGAACCAGGTTTTAACTGATGAGTGGACGACGGACCATTTAGTGGTTTTGGTGACCGACCACCTGACTGGAGTGCTGCATGCATCTCTAGTTGTGTTCTATCTAAAAGTTGATCCACTTCTTCCTGTCGTTCCTGACCAAAGATTGAATATTAAGTAGCAATATATACATCTTAACTAAATCAATCTAAGAGCAACATGCACATATACTATCAACTATCCTACAACAGGAGAGAAAAGTGTAAGGATATAGGACTTACATCGACATAATCCTGATCAGTTAGCCACCATAAACACTTACTTTCAATATCATATACTCGCCTACACACAAATGAGGATATCCCTGCTGGAAGTTCAACACCCTTTCGTAAAAATGCTACCTTACAGGGATGAAGCAACGAGGCAGCAGATATCACATCCTTGTGGAAAGAGTAGAAGACCTCATTTGGAGCAGCATCATGTAGTATACCTTTGGCAAGCTTTATGTCAGCCGGCCGGTAAAGCCAATTTACACATAACTTGAGATAATTTTCTTCACTTGTCCTAAACCAACGAATTTTTCCAATGAAAGGTGGGGCATTGCCAGCCTGGAATAAAGCACACTCACCGACTCGAATCTTGCGACCGTCCTACAAAACCAAAGTTATATTAAGATGTGCTAGGTGGAGAATGAGACAATGAATGCTCTTCAAATATACTACATTTAACAGAAACCACCAATTGGAATCTAGCTTAAATGCATTTAAAATATTTAAAAATGGATGATGCATCTCTCCAAACTTCCAAAGTTGGCAAAGAAGAAAGCATGCCAAATAGAACACCCTATTAGCTGCACTACCAAGTGCATCTCGCGCAAGTGTCTTGAAGTTCCTTTACCAAACTGCAGTATGGAACATCTCCGAGGATTTCCATCAAGACAAAAATAAGCACATGAATACTCCTGAAGCCATGGGCAAACCAACTGGAAGTATTGACGAAATTTAGTTGCAAAAGGTGTGCATTTTTTCATCAAATTATACTGTTTAAAAAAGTTATATAACTAAAATTTTCTATAACTACACAATTAGGTATTATAAAATCTAAATGCAATATTATCTTTATTCCTATGTAAGGTCTCCTCGCCAAAGACAACGGTTCCTAAATAAGTACAGTATCCTATTCCGACATTATTGAATTTGTAGTCGACCCATCATTTGCCAATGCCCAATATACCTTCGGATAGAAGCTAAAACATCTGATATTTTCAAGATGTTTTTGACATCATAGCATGGCTCTTCTTATCTCTCTTTCTTAACATCAACCGATGAGGTTTTATAACATAAAGACATGGAAAACATGGATACCCATAGGAGGCTCACTATGCCAACATACAGATGATAAAACTATAAATTAATTCTCAAAAACGTATCATATTATATTTGAAGTTTTCGGAAACTTTTAATTGTTTTCCTTTGGCAGCACTAATTCAATTGATGGAATTAGTCTCTCAGTACTAGTTTTTTCTCCTTACTGTTGTCAATTTCAATGCCAAGTATAACACTAAATTAAACAATGACTTGCAAAGAACATGATTTTGAGGTAAAACTTTCTAAGTTGAAGGAAATACAGTAGAGGCAAAAATAATTTGCAGGCAAAAAGCACGACAGAGGCCCTTGTGCAAAACCTTTTTGAGAATAACCTATTACTCACAACTGATACTCCATCTCTAACTGGATAACCGGACTCTTAAATTACTACATAACTCTCTTGATATAGGTACGTGCTCTTTCTTTTTATCTACAGCAGTAAACATCATTTTAAGTCTTCTGACAGGAAATAAACGACCAAAAAATAGCAATAACCACTTCAGAACTCCTAAAATACCCAGAGTTCATGATACATAGCACACCTGGCAGGAGTAATATAGCACGAAAAATAAACATAATATACATAGCCGACGCCCCCAAAACCACCTGCTTGACAAGCGAGAAATTTAAACACAGCTGACAAATAAAAATCGACTACCCTAGCCAATACCCTAAATACCAACATCTACCAAAAAACTCCCAACAAAAGCCCATGGATCCAAAACAAGGAGCCGGCAATAAAACACATCAATTTCCCACTTTTCCCAAACTCGCATACTAGATCAACCAAAACCCAATAAAGGCCGCACCTTTAAAAAACAATCCGACGCGGACTGAAGGGAATCGGAAGGAGATTGGTTGACCACTGTTGCTGCTGCTGCTCCTATACCAGGCGCAGGCACCGGCCACATGTGCAGCCGCCGTTTCCTCTCCTCACCTTCTCTCCCATGCATAGCCTTGCATCCTTCCCTTCTGGATTGGCTCCGATCCCTCCTCCGGCGAGAACCATCAATCCCCTGCCTCAATTTCTCCACAAGCCCACAAATCGCATCCAAACCCTAGAAATCCCCTTCCCTACCAAACCCTAGATCCGTCGTCACCTCGCCAATGGATGCCCGGACAAACCTTGATTCGGATGATTCCCAAGTGCGCGAACCTAATCGGACCGCAAAGATTTCGGCGAGAAAGAACGAGAAGAAATAGGGAAAGGGGAGATTATGGAGAGAAATTTGGGTCGCGGGTTTCGCGATCTGATGCTAGAGAGAGAAAGGAAAAGAGAGAGGATAGAGAGAGAAAATGGGGTAAATTAAGCTCCGTGTATTGTTTTGGTGGACGGATGGATGGGCGCAAACCAGGGGGTGAGATGGGTTAATGTGCGCCGTGTGATGGCGGGCAGGGCAGAGGTTAGTTTTGACCTCGTGATGCGTGCTAAGCTGCGCACGTGGTAACCAACGACTCTTCGGTATGATTTTGATGGTTCGATGCTATGGGGAATGTAGGATAGGGAGACGTAGCCTTTTTTAATCAATGTAAGATATATTTTTTTCCCCCCCTTTCTTTTAATAGAGACAGCGGCACATGACACATCCAATATTATGAGAAAAATAGGATCAAATTAATTTCTAAACAACGAGGAGTCGCCAGGTGTCTGACGCAGCAAATTTCTGCATCCAGGTAAGCAGTGGATCCGCCGTCCAAGATCTTATTAGCTTTATTATATAGGTCTCCTTCCATAACTCGTCACCCATCTTTCTCCATCCGCGCGGCGATGGGACAGGGAAACGGAATATTGCATCGAGTCCATCGCAGATGATACCCTTCTTGATTGCCTTACCGTAAAAATTCGTTCCTTTTCGGTTTGGTTCTTCTTTGTTGGTTTCTTGAATATCTTTTCTTCTTCGGCCGATCAAGATCGAAGAGTTCTTGCAGTGAGGGGGAGGCGGCGGCAGTGAGGTTGTTATTCTCCGTTCTTGATGCTAATTTGGGTTCTATTTGTGTGTCGTCTGATTGCTATGAACTGATCCAGGTTTGTTGTTTGGAGTGAAACCAATTAGATGTCTTTTTACTTTTTCTTATCTTTTTCTTTCCCCTTAATTTAAGTGGCTGTTTATGAACCTTGGATCACTTAATGGAAGACCGGAAACGGAACAGGAAATTGAAATCTTGGGTTAAGTCCACTGCAGACGATCCCTTTCTTGATCGCGTTACCATAAAAATCCTTTCTTTTTAATTATTCTCCGTTGTTTTATTGAATATTTTGTTTTCTTTGGCCGCAGAGTGAACAGAAGGGACATGCTATTTTATATCAAGATTGAAGAGTAATTTCAGTGTGGAGGGACAGCATTGAGGTGTTTAATCTTCTTTCTTAATGCTAATTTGGGGGGGGGTTTCTGTTTGATCTCTATGAACTGGTCGAAGGTTTGATGTTCGGAGTGAAACCAATTCGATGTCTGCTCAAGTCTTTTTATCTTATCTTTTCTTTTCTTCAAATTAGGTTGCTGTTGACCACTTAGTGGAAGAAAAGTACGCTCCTTTTCTGTATCTTGCATCAATTATTAATTCTTTGACAGATGTCTTTGAGGTATGAACTGTGGTGTTAAACCCGAGTGTTATGCAATTAAACTAGGGAATGGCAGGGTTCTTGATAGTCATTGGTTACCTTTCTTTCATTTGGTGTGAATTTGATTTCTTTGGAGAGCATCATCTTCTTTTATTTTCTTTTAGGGTCTTTTTTTTTTTAAAAAAATTTTACCCGGGGGGGATATGTTCCTGATCCACCATTGTGAGATCTTGAAGATGCTCCATTCCACTAGTAGGCAGTTGTAATATGCCTAAATAGCAGAAGCTTCAGGGTTTTAACCTTCTTTTTCAGACCTTTCGGAACCTAATAGCATATGATAGTGATAGTGAAGGAGTGTTTTCTTTTGAATTCAATGAAATGTTTGAATGGTTTCACTTCTTTATTGATCAACCAACATCGTGATCCACTATTGTGAGATTTTGAAGATGCTCCATTCCACTAAAAAGCAGTTCTAATATGTTTAAATGGCAGAAACTTCAGGGTTGAACAATTCTTAACCTTCTTCTTTTTCAGACCTTTCAAAATCTAATAGCATATGATAGTGATAGTGAAGGAGCAATTTTTTTAAAAAATTCAATGATATGAATGGTTTCACTTCTTTATTGATCAACCAACATCCTGATCCACCATTGTGAGATTTTGAAGATGCTCCATTCCACTAAAAGGGAGTTGTAATATGCCTAAATAGCAGAAGCTTCAGGGTTGGACAATTCTTAATCTTCTTCTTTTTACAGACCTTTCAAAGCCTAATAGCATATGATAGTGATAGTGAAGGAGCATTTTTTTTATTCAACTAAATGTTTGAATGGTTTCACTTCTTTCTTGATCAACAAACTCCTGATCCACCACTGTGAGATTTTGAAGATGCTCCATTCCACTTAAAGGCAGTTGTAATATGCTTAAATAGCTGAAGCTTCAGGGTTGGACGATTCTTAATCTAATCCTTTTCAGACCTTTTGAGACCTAATAGCATATGATAGTGATAGTGAAGGAGCATTTTTTTTCAATTTGACCACATGTTTGAATGGTTTCACTTCTTTATTGCTCCACTGACATCTTTGGATGATGCCTAGCTTATATTTATAATGAAAATACTACTAGATTGTTGGTCAAATGCACTAATTGGTTGGCAATATTTTGTCATTATTTTGATGTTCCTTCTACTTTGGAATATGGACTAATATTTTGTTGAAATAAATTTTTAGCAAGATAATTACCCATTGGCAAATATAGTGTCATATGCTTTCACAACAACAGTAAATCAAATGAGGTGTTTCACTTTTACCATGGTCAAGTTTCAGAGTATGAAACTATGAATATTAATAGACAAAAGATGTTTTGCCCCATGGATTCTGTTCAACAGATAAAATTTCTGATGTAGGCTTAGAGTGTGTCCTTTACGCTTCTGTGATACATATTTTCCTCTTATTTGAGTCTTAGGTAGAGTGACAGTGTATACAATCATATAATGGTGTATTACACAATGGAACCATTGCTTCATGATAATTTCATTATCCTCCCAAGCTTGCTGTATATAATGAACGAAAGCGAGTGGGTAATTGGGAATTGGAAGATTTGAAGCCTTAATACTTTCTTGCTATGATTCAATTTCTTTGTTGACTGTGGCTTCTTCTTATGATATCTGCCTTGTGCTATACTGGTAATTTGCATCTACCTTGTCGAGGGAGTAAAGTTGTCATGAAAGAACCATTGCTTTTCGGAATACCTTCCTTCCATGCTCTCTTTTGTCAGGTAATTGAGACCTGTGCTTTTGGGACCACACAAAATTCAATCTATGATCTTTGCAAGTGAAGGTACATTTTTTATTGTTATACCACATATTTGCCCATTCGAACAAGACTTACATGATTTTGCTTACTGAGTTCAGCATCTGCAGTTCGGTGTTTGATAAGAGACACCAATTGTGAATCAAGTGGTAATTCACTAATGCCTACAAGTTTAGCTATTCTGAGCACTAAGAAACACGTAAAGACGCTCGTAATAATTTGATGTCATATCATCTGATATAATCTGATTCTTTTCCATTTTCTTTTATTCTTATAGCTTGACATTAAGAGGAGAAGGTTGCAAGCTCGTGCTCATGTCAAATTATCATCATTCTTATGGTGTTTAGCTTATGGAGTTAAGTGTTTCCCTGAGAGCATAGAATCTCCATGAAGTTGTTCACTTAATAATCAGCTTTAAGTACTTCGGAGATTATGTTTATATCTGATATAAATTGGGAGTTATTGCCTGGCGAGCCTGTTTGAAGGACTAACTATTTCTTTTCTCCTAAATTTGTCTTGGCATATTGAAATTTGATATCTTTTAAACCATAGCTTCCATACTGACCATATATTGCTACAGCAAGAAGAATTCGGGATTATGGCTGTTTGGCAATTTACTTAGTGAACTAATTTCATGGAAAGGAAAAACCAAGATGCATATCAAGTTATCAACAATGTAGCAGTTCTTCCTCTTCTTTTTTTTTTTTTTTTTGAATGTCCTCTAACTTGTATTGAGTACTCTTATTTCTTATTTAATTTCTTAAATTGAATCATTTATGGCCTTATCAATTGAAAATTGATATAGTTTTTCTTTTTTATTTTGACATAACAAGAACCACTTCGTCTTAACTATGGGTCCAAGGTGTTCCCATGTGTATCTTTTAGTCACAATATGTACACATCTGACCCATTTCTCATGTACCTCTGTGTGGCAGGAACACTGAACACTGAATGAAGGGAGGAAGCCTGCTTGCTTGTGTCCTTTCAAGAAAAAGTATCTCAAAAAGGAATGAAGACGAAGTGATTACTATTAAAAAGAGGATTTGGCTTGGAGAAAGTGGCCTGCAACCAGGTACAACAACCAGTTGGCATTTCTATGGATGGCAGAGGTATACAACTCAAGATCATTATATTCCAAAAAGTCTAATTTAGCAAACCCTTTTCTTAATAGTTATATTAAGCCTCTTTAAGCTCATGCTATATTATATTCTGCTTAATGTAATTATCAAGGTTTGATGGCAAAGTTTACTGGAAAGTAAGTGTATGCTAGATATGAAACGCTGGATTACTTTCTGCTTACGTTGTATCTAATCTAAGTTCAAGTTGGTGCAGGTTGGTCGAGTTTATACTTCTGGAGGCTCGTTTACTGGCATGTCTTTTTTTGTCAACAATGGAATATGTTCTAAAGATTCCAAAACCTCTGTGCAGTTTCTTTTAGCATATATTATAGTGAAAATTTGAAAACAAAAATAAGAAAGACTAATAACTAAGACTTCATACTCTCTACTTTGCTGTTTATATGTAGCATAACACAGTCATCATAATAATGCAGCTCGCTTAATTGTTCTTGCCAACTGACATTCATCAGCAAGAGATGACATTTCTTCAACTATTCCAAGATAAATCTTGAAACACTGTTGGAATAAATGAAAGTAATGTTGATTTATGCTCACTTAGGATGGTAATCTTATTATTTAGTTTGTTTCTCGCCTCCTTTGACTAATCAAGAGTCTGTTGTCAGGAATTATAAAATTGTTTTAGTTAGGTGTAAAAAGATAAAGGAAATAGAAAAGATGATGAGAAATAGAAGGTAAGCAGATGAAAACTCAAAAAATGTTTAATCATCTATTCACTATTCAGTGATGTTTTCTTATGTCGACTATTCCATTTAGCAGATTGGCATAATAATGTGTCTTGTCAACGTAATGTCTTTGTTTCTTGTGACAGGAACACGAGGGAATCTTTCGGAGGAGTTCTGACAAAATGATTATCAGTGGACTCATACTATCAGAATGCTATGTGAGAATACTGAAAATATTAGTGTTAGGATTTTCACAGAAGAATGAATATATTACAATTTTGACACAAGCTCAAAACACAACTGATAGGGAAAAAAACAATGGAGATAGTGAGAGAAAGTAATAGAAAAAAGTTACACAAAATTCGATTATCTTTAACTCTAAATCCTCTTATAATCCTTTTTATCAGCCATCCAAGAAATGTCTAAGGTCAGAAACCCTAGATGAACTTTAGTATAATCCATAACTCTGAGTGAAAACTTTTAAAAGGATCATCCTGAAGAGAGGATTGCAACTTGCACTAATCAACATAAGTTGAATCTTTTGCCATGCCCAATTGAGTCTTAACCTTAGCCTCATCTTTTCTTTTAGTTAAAAGACAATTGAACCCATAACCAGCCAAGTCATCCTGAATCATAAACTATTAAACAGATTAGAACTTTAATACACAGCCTAATGCTTGAGAAGCCTCAGCACATGGTAGAGTAGCAGTTAGCACATGCAACTCAGCACACTACCCCCAGAAAAGGCCCTAAGGAATTGTTATCAAATTGCAAGCCAAATATTCTTTTGTTAGGATGGAAGGTGACTTCAGGTGAGGGGAGCACATGACTTTTGGAGCCAATAAAATCACAAGCCCATCATTTTTGTGGGAGCCACCGCATAGCAGCAGTCAGTGTTTTGTTTTGAAGAAGTTAATGAGGAAGGAGGAATCTGTAACCTTAAGTTTGGTAAGGAGTTTCAGTCAAAAGATTAGAATGCAATATATCAGCTTCATGAGACAGCAAATAGTGTATAAATAGTGTCTTCCTTTGTTTTGTATAAACTTATTCTTGTGACAAACCAATTGCAGCCAAGCATAATCTTGGCAACATTAGAGAAGACTGCATGAATAGGAGGCAAGTTCAAATTATGTACCAGCTAGCCTCACAGATATGATAGTGAAATAATCTCTTTTATATTATGTACCAAGTTTTTCTTGGTCATGTGTAGTAACACCTCAACTTCTTTGAATTATTCATAGAAGTCAGAACTGAAACTTACAGAATATTCTTCGAGGGTCTGATGTTATGGCTCGCCAGTGCCTTGTTTTTTTTGTCAGACTAATTAGTCGATACTTCCAAGGTATGTATGTGAATACAAAGATGTATTATTTTACTCTCAAAATTTTGAAGAAGGTACAGAAAGAGATTTGATACAAAATCCTGATGAGAATTTGTCACCTTCTATAAACTCCATTCTTACATTATCCCTACTGAATCAGCAAGTTTCAAGGTTCACTGATCTTGTAGAACAAGAACTCCAAAACTCGAAGGTATATTTGAACTCGCTCCATTCTTCCCCTTACATCACGCAAAATAGTGGTGCAATCTAAAGACTCATTCCTGAGTGAGAGTGTGATCATATAGTCAAATAGAGATAGATATATGGAGAAGAATAATAAACCCCTGCAGACTTCAAAAGGAGAGAGGAGAACTTATCTCAGTTCCTCACTCAGAACTCAAAAGACTTCAAAAGACTACGCCTCTAAATGTGAAGCCACCCATTTATTACTTATTGGCCTACTTGGATGCCACTATTGACTAGTACAATAAAAGGAATAAATACAATACGAACAGTTGAAAGTTTCACATTACGCTTGCCATAATTGGGATATGATGTTCAATTTAAGCATTTGAAGATTGTAAAAGGTAAACTGGTACTGTTTTAATGGCAGTGCTGAGAATATCTGGCTGTACTTTGCTGGCAACGTAGGATGCTGCGTCCTAATTAATGGCATAACAATACATTCGAAGCCACATATATATATATGAAACCGACCAACATCCTCTCGCACCTCTCCTTTCCAGTGTAGAAGCTGGTTTCATCTCTCTCTCTTTCTCTCTTTCTTTCATGGAGTTTGCCTTAACCGGTATCTCTCTTGGCCCTTCCTTTGCTTACTTGAGAAAAGAGATGGTATAATCTTTGTTTATCTTCTTTCACTGAGTCCAAGACTGATGAGCACTGATGTTTGAGTAATAATCAGGTTCATCTCTCTCTCTCTCTCTCTCTCTCTCTCTCTCTCTCTCTCTCTCTCTCTCTCATTCATAAATTCTTCAGCAGATCCCTTTTGTGGGTCTATAACTCTACTACATATAGTTTGATCTCTTGAGGTACTTTATCTTCACCATTGTTGCCTTTGTCTAAAAATAGATTATTGATCTCGTCCCTGCTTCTATATCACGGTGGGTGAGAAAGATACATTAAGATGGTCCCAACATCAGTAGTAGTGACAATGGAGAATCCTAACAACTTCTCTGTGGTAGAAATCGATGGCCTCTCTCCTTTGAAAGTTTCAGACAAAGAAAGAAGTAAGAACACTAAACAGTTGAAATGGATTCTCCTACTGAAAGCACAGAAGGCTATCACCTTCCTTTCCTGGTCACTACTAGCATCTGGTAAGTTGCTTGCAGCGGCAAAGAGGCGTGCGTCCTTCAAGAGCGTAGAAGAGCCACAGAGGAGTGGCAAATTGTTGAGATTCCTGAGATCTTTCCTCATTGTTTCTTTCCTGACATTGCTGCTGGAAATTTATGCTCATTTGAACGAGTGGAACTTGCATATGATTCAGCCTTCAGAAGTCAGCAATTTGGCATATAGGGTGTATTTGAGCTGGCTTTCTTTCAGGACAGATTACATTGCTCCATTGATCACCTATCTTTCAAGGTTCTGCATCATTCTATTCCTCATTCAGTCGCTCGATCGGTTTGTCCAATGTTTTGGGTGCTTCTGGATAAAGTACAAGAAGTTGAAGCCAACATTACCAGACTGTGACTCAAGTGCAAAGGATTCTTCTTACTACCCCATGGTCCTAGTTCAAATACCAATGTGCAATGAGAGAGAGGTAAAGAAATTGTGACAAGCCTAGCTTTTATATCGAATTCTCTCAAATTCATTTGCTTATTCTTGTATCTTTGGATGGATAAATGGTGAATTAGCCATTTGTTGTCTTGTCTACAATAAATAGTATCATGATTTGATTGCACTTTTGTTTATCCTTTCCATATTATTCTCCAACTCCCCAATGAAGTTTCCAATGAGTTCCTGGTACATAACAAGACACACTAGTTCTGTAGTGCTATTTTCTGAAAAGTTATGAACTTTCTATGATTGAAGTATATTAATATCTGAGAATGTCTACTAATGATGATAAACCTTAACTTTGTCAATTTTCTCAAACAAATTGATGATGACAGTCTGTCAAGTTTGTCTCGACGGAGTTAGCTCGTGCGTAATTATCCTTGCCATGCTGATCTACTTTCATGCTAATTGTCTGATTCTTTAATAGGTTGCTTCTTTCTGTTCAGTAGCTCTTAATCGGTACATTGGATTTTTTTTCCAGGTTTATGAACAATCTATATCTGCTGCTTGCAACTTGGATTGGCCGAAAGACCGGTTCTTAATTCAGGTCTTGGATGATTCTGATGTGAAAAGTGTTCAGCTTCTGATAAAAAATGAAGTCTCCAGATGGAGGCAGAAGGGAGTGAACATAACATACCGGCATAGATACTTCAGAACAGGATATAAGGCTGGAAATCTCAGCTCTGCTATGGCCTGTGACTACGTCAAGGACTACGAGTTTGTCGCCATTTTTGATGCAGATTTCCAGCCAAAACCAGACTTCCTTAATCAAACAGTACCCCACTTTAAGGTACTATCTTTTTTAGTTGTTGTTGATCTAAATTAAGTGTTGAATTCTAATAGTTATCGACCATTTGGATCGCTGCAGGGCAATCCTGATCTTGCTCTTGTACAAGCAAGATGGTCATTTGTGAACAAAGACGAGAACTTGCTCACAAGGCTTCAGAACATTAATCTCTGCTTCCACTTTGAGGTGGAGCAGCAGGTGAATGGTGTCTTCCTCAACTTCTTTGGGTTCAATGGAACAGCTGGGGTCTGGAGAATTAAGGCTCTAGAGGACTCAGGGGGCTGGCTCGAGAGGACAACCGTCGAGGACATGGACATAGCCGTCCGCGCACATCTGAACGGCTGGAAATTCATCTTCCTCAATGATGTCAAGGTGATCTCAAAGCATTGCCTATTGATTTAAAGCACAATTACAGTGACATATATATATACACTCCCATCTTCTCAGGTACTCTGCGAACTACCGGAATCCTACGCGACCTACAAGAAGCAGCAGCACCGGTGGCACTCCGGCCCAATGCAGCTCTTCCGCCTATGTTTTACCAGCATTATAACATCTAAGGTTTGGTCTCAGTTGAACCCTCTTCTCATAATTTTTTTTTTTCATTCAGAACCTAATCAAACACCTCTCTACACTTGCATAGCAGATACCAGTATGGAAGAAATTTAACTTGATATTCCTTTTTTTCCTTCTGAGGAAGCTGATACTACCCTTCTACTCATTCACATTGTTCTGCATCATCCTTCCACTGACCATGTTCATCCCAGAGGCCGAGCTGCCCATATGGGTCATCTGCTACATACCAGTCTTTATGTCTCTACTGAACATCCTTCCCTCCCCCAAGTCCTTCCCTTTCATAATCCCATATCTCTTGTTTGAGAACACAATGTCCGTGACCAAGTTTAATGCAATGGTGTCTGGGCTTTTCCAACTGGGTAGTTCCTATGAATGGGTTGTGACTAAGAAGACAGGGAGGTCATCAGACTATGATCTACTTGGGATAGAGACAAAGGCACTTGAGCAGCAATCCAACCTTCGGAAGAGTACCTCAGAGTCCGAGCTTGAGCTAGGAAATGAGTTGGTAGAGATAGAAGGAGTTAGTGTGACAAAGAAGCACAATCGGTTGTATAGGAAGGAGCTTGCTCTTGCATGCCTTCTCCTCACCGCGGCGGCGAGGAGTTTGTTGTCAGCGCAGGGGGTTCATTTCTACTACTTGTTGTTCCAGGGGCTGGCTTTTCTTGTTGTAGGATTAGATCTCATTGGAGAGCAACAAACTGAGATAGAGAAGTAAACAGAGAGAGCGAGCTCTGTTTGCGGTAACGGAGGAGGGAAGTGGTGGCCTTTCAAATGGGGGTATATATATAGTGTTCCTTCCGATAGATTTCTAACTTTACTGAGCACATACTTTCTTTCACCACCAGTATTGAGGACCACCAGCTTAAATGAATCAATAAATTTGAGGTATCTCTTTGTCTGAATCTATAATTCCTTTTTTCTTTTATCTTCTGCTCTCCAAGGAGAAAGAGCAGAGAAAGAAATAAATATTTCAGTGTTAGGCCTTATGGGCCTATTAGATTGAGCAAGAACTTGAACACCAAATGTGACATATTTCAAATATGTTTAGACATTATGGGCCCAAAGAGAGATTTCAAACTTATAATAAGACTATTGAAAATAGAGACTAATAACCTTATATACTTTAAAACGCCACACATTTATTGAGAGGTTGGTGATGTAACACATTGGTCATCACACTTGGATATTATTCATGTATTAGCCTTCTTGTGGTCGTCATGGTTCCCAATTGGATTAAACAAGCTCAATTTAACTGATATAGATGGATGCTTGTAGTCTTGTAAGATATCAAAATTCGACCACTTTTTTGCAGCCAATCTCAGGCAGCCATGCACTCCAAACCTTACTTTGGAAAACTCCAGCAGATAGAAATCTTCTTCTGTGCCAGATAGAAATCCAAATGGCAACCAAAGATTGTCTACTTCCTCAGATCAAAAGATGAAGCTTTGAATTAGACCCACCCCTTTTTGAATGGTAGGTTATATATCACAATCAATCCTTCATCTGAATCCAGTCTCCTCTGAGGCCTCTTCCAATTCTGTCCACAGAAGTTTACAATTAGGTCCTACTCCTTTAATATGCTCAAATAATACAAAGACTTACTGTACTTTTAGATATAAGGGACCAGAGGGATAATACCTGGTTCTTTTTCTCTTTTCTTTTCTCTCTTTTTATGAATCATTACACTTTTCTCCTACAGAATTTCTTATAACTGGGCCAAATGGTCAGAGATAAAATGTAATTTCTCCTGGACTTTAATCTATGAAGACAACTTACTACCTCAATGCCAACTCAAATAGTACTTTTCGTACACTTTATATAAATATCAGTTTCCCAGAATTAGAGACTCGATGCACCTAAGAAATTGGCTTTTTACTAGAGGCTTTGACGAAAGGTCCAAAAGGAAAAGTATTCAAGAGGTACGAAGAAAAGTAGCAGCGTTTACGAGAGGGGTTTTGAATCAGAGCACCCCAACGCTTTAGATTAAGCAGCAGCAGCCAGCAACGAGTTCTGTTTTCTTTTTGGTTCCCAGAAGTGGGCTCAGCCTCAGGATCACGAGACCAATCGGTGTTCAGCCATCTGACCCAAATACCGAGATGGTCTTCCCTTTTTTCAAAGCAAATTGAAGCTTTAAAGGACGTGCGCATGGCCTTTTTAACAATACTTATATCCAGGATTATTATATTACTTCGTCTTAACACGTAAATTTTTGAGATAATACTGTCAAAATATATTTAATACGTTACAAATATCTTGACTTAATTTTATCTTGGCAAGTCACGATAACATATAGAATTATATAGAGAATAAATCTTATGATGTTGAGGGGGCAGAAGAGGGTTTCCAGATAATTCCCCCGGATAAGCTTGGCAATCCATGGATAACAACACTGTGAGTTAACACGTGGGGTCTACACGAAGTTGCCGTGGAAAGGCGCGAAGACTATATCGTTCACTATTTTGTTCTCTTCCGCCGACTTCTATTCCACATCTTTTACCTCAGTTCATTTGCTCTTATCACTACTGATAACCTCGTATTATCCTCCTTAATTTCGATAAAATACATCCCCCCTCCAAAAGGAATATTTCTTCTATTATATATATTTTTTTCATTCTTTATTAAAATATTCTTATCTTAACTCTTTTTAATAGTTTAGAATATCTATGTGTTATATAAAAAAAAATAATAGTATGTAAATATTAATGAGTTTAAAAGTAAATGATAATTGGCAGAATAAAAAGGCCCCTCTCATTATTGAGTTATTACTCCGTATTCAAGTTGAAGATTCCACTTGAGACTAGTTGATAGCAACAACAATAATGATGATAGTGATAATAATAAGATAATTATGTCTGAATCTTGATGTTTATAATTATAGACACTCTAATCTACGTACAGAAATTGATCATCCGAAATAATATCTTCCATGAAACCGACAAAAGAAAAGGTCACCAAGTCATTGCAAATTTACTTCCTTTTATATTATAAATCTTTTACCATTATTATGCTCTGTCGTAGATGATTGAGGATTGCGTATTTTTTCTCTGTAAATAATTTCTATACTACGCGGCTTAGCTTCTTTAGAATAGGGAGACTCCAACTTATTAGTGGACCAGCATGATTAACTTGTCTTTGTTCTCAAATTAATACGTGGTTATAGTAACAGGAGAGAGCCAAAATACTTTAGACTGTAAGCACGGCAGCTGCATTGGAGTGTGGAAAGCCGCTGCATTCTGCCGCCTGGTAAGAGAGAAAGAGAGAGAAAGGGATAGTAGGAAAGGTTGGGTTGAAGATATCGATCTTTATTCTACTTCTCTTTCAACTCCTTTTCCTGTAGGAAAGAGTCCTTTTACTTAATGCTGAAGACAAGTATAGCAAGGAGCAAAGAATAAGGAAAGGTTTCCTGAAAGCAGAGGAGCAGGATTGTAAAATTTGGGTATTTTTGGGAGGTTTTCTGAGGTGGGTTTTGGTCATTTGGGTGGTGAAAGTTTGGGTTTTGACCCACTTATTGCTCAGAATCAGGGATTTTCTTGGTTGGTTTTTTATTTCAAGCTTGTTTTCGAAGTCGTTGTTGTGAAATTTTGGGGTTCTTGTGGGCTTTCTCTAGCTTTCTTTTAGTGGGTTTGTGAGGAGAAAGGAAGAAGAAGAGAGGAAAAGAGATGGCTGGAGGTGGAGGTGGAGGCGGAGGCGGAGGCGGAGGAGCAGCGCCGGCTCCGAAGGCGGACGAGTTACAACCCCATCCAGTGAAGGATCAGTTGCCCAATGTTTCGTATTGTATCACCAGTCCTCCTCCTTGGCGTGAGTAATTATGTTTCATGGCTTTGACTAGTTATATCTTGGTGCTCGTAGTCCTTAAGGTTAATGTTTTTTTATTTTCAATCTGTTCTTAGGAAGTAGTTGATATATTTTGGGGCATACTTATTCTTCCTCTTCACCACTTTGAGATTCTGTAGTTTATAGTAAATAGTTTCTAAAGATTCTATGTTCTTAGAAAATTGGAACGCATATTAGTTAGTTGTGATAGTTTATTGGCAAAGATTCAACTATTGAATGCTGAAATTTAAGTTTGCAGACTCTCTCTATTAATTACTTGTGCCCTTTTTTTGTCACTTTTTTTTTTTGTTGTAATTTTATTAGTTTCGGACTATTAAGTGCCAATTTTTGTTTATATACTATTGAGGAATATACCGGCTGCTTTGTCTATTGGTCTAGTATTAGACTGCTATTGTGATCTTAATATCTTATTACCTTCTTTCCTTTTGCATTTTGGTGTTTCTGATGTAGCTGAGGCCTTTCTTCTTGGTTTCCAACACTTTCTTGTCATGCTGGGCACGACTGTTATCATCCCAACTGCACTTGTTCCTCAGATGGGTGGAGGAAATGTGAGACTTGCTTCTTCCTCTTTCTTTTCATATCAATGGATAAAGTTTCACTCATCTTTGGGAGCCAGTGTGATATTTTATTCGCATTTATGTTTGATGATTTTTAACTTTCATTCTATTAGGAGGAAAAAGCCAGGGTTATCCAAACATTGCTTTTTGTAGCTGGTATAAACACCCTACTCCAGACAGTTCTTGGAACTCGCTTACCGGCTGTGATTGGAGGTTCATATACCTTTGTCGTGCCTACCATTTCTATCATCTTGGCTAGTCGTTACAGTGATGAACCTGATCCTCATGAGGTTGCTGGAAGACATTATTTATGTGCTTTCATGTTTAATCCAACTCAATTTCATTGAAAAATTGACAAATTTACTTGCTGTTTGAAGAAATTCTTACGCATCATGCGAGGAACCCAAGGTGCTCTGCTTGTTGCTTCAATTGTTCCGATTATAATTGGGTTCAGTGGCGTTTGGCGTAATGTTACTAGGTTGGTATGAACAGGCTTTTGTATGGTAACCATGTTAGTGCCCCTATATGCTGAACTTGCTCTTTTATAACCATTCAGACATTTAAGTCCATTATCAGCAGTTCCTCTAGTTGCACTAGCTGGATTTGGGCTTTACGAGCTTGGTTTTCCAGGGGTAAGCTTGCTTTTGGTTCTTTATATATTTGGAAAGAAAATAACTTCTGGAAATACTTCTGATGCTCTGTTACGCTTTTCTGTTGCTTATGTTTTTATACTACTTCTGATACTAATTATGCCACAATTGTCAGGTTGCTAAGTGCATTGAGATTGGGCTTCCGCAGATAATTTTGTTATTAATATTCTCACAGGTAGGTTATCATGAGCAATAGATATTCACCAAACTACAATCCTGCTCACTGGAAGTTGCTAACTTGGTCATCAGTCCATTTTCTACAGTATGTACCTCATATTATACATGCTAAGAAGCATGTCTTCGATCGGTTTGCTGTCATATTCTCAGTTGCAATTGTGTGGCTTTATGCATACTTGCTAACCGTGGGTGGAGCATATCGGCATGCACAATCAAAGACACAGTTTCATTGTCGAACTGACCGCTCTGGGCTTATTGGTGGAGCTCCCTGGTATGGATTGGTTATTTCCCTCCCGAGATAGTATTTGATTATGACTAATTTAATGACAACCTTTTGATAACGATAATTATAGGATTAGAGTTCCATATCCCTTTCAATGGGGAGCGCCTACATTTAATGCTGGTGACATTTTTGCAATGATGGCTGCTTCGTTTATTGCCCTTGTAGAGGTTTGTTTGCGCTCTTTCCTAAAATAAGATTCTTTTCTAGGATTCAAGCTTTGTCTCATAGTTTTCAATAGCTTCAATCATCTGGCGTAATAGTTTACACTTTGCTGACTGGTTTTGACTCCTATATATTTGTATTGTTGTAGTCAACTGGTACATTCATTGCTGTTTCAAGATATGCAAGTGCTACAATGTTGCCTGCTTCTATTCTCAGTCGTGGTGTAGGTTGGCAGGTAAAAAGTGCAATCTTCTACACTCTTGAAACCGTCATCAAGTAACCAACTACATGCTTTAAATGACTGAGTCATGACAACTTGGTTTTTATTCCAGGGAATTGGTATATTGTTGGATGGATTGTTCGGAACTTTAAATGGTTCTTCAGTATCAGTGTAAGAATCAGATGAACACCTATTAAAGATATAAGGTTCCTTATGTTTAAAAGCTGCTTTCTTTTCTGCAGAGAGAATGCTGGGTTGCTAGCCTTGACACGTGTTGGCAGTCGAAGAGTCGTGCAAATATCTGCTGGTTTTATGATCTTCTTTTCTATTCTCGGTAAATTAAGTATTCTTTTGCTTCTAGGAATATGCAGACTACTGATCTAAATGATCTACTGCGACACTTTACTGAATTTATTTGGGCAGCTTGATGGGACTGGTTCTTCTTGGTGATGAACAGTTGCCATTGTTATTGTGCTGCACAGTTGTCATTGTTAGGTGGCCAAGTTTACGAATCATCTCGTCATATTTACATATAATCCTAATCATTATCCTTTTTTCCTTTGTTAAGTCATAATTCTTTTTCGTATTTAGGATAAAGCCTGACAGAAGCCCTCTTAAATAACAAAAGTCACTGCAATAAAGGAACCAAATAATTGCATTGCTCAGGAATCATCATTTTCCCAGGATAATTATTGTCACTCGTTATAAATTATCTAGTGAAAGCTATTAATTAATTTTACAGAAGATGTCAGTTCATCTCGTCATATTTGCGTCCTATGTAGTTGTTGCTCATAAGTGCTTGGCTTGTGCATCTTGAGGTCAAAAATATTCATGTCATACAACTTGGTCTGTAATCACAAGAATAATACACGTATTAAATGTCAATGCATTGTTAACAAACATATAGCTTCAGTATTTACATGCTGCAACCTTCCATGTTTGTAGACTGGTTAATTTCTTTTTCTCTTCTCAATCCAGGAAAGTTTGGAGCAGTTTTTGCATCAATTCCTGCACCAATTTTTGCAGCACTATATTGCCTTTTCTTTGCATATGTTGGTAAGCTACCACATTCGAAACGACTATCATCACTCTACTTGGGAGCAGGTTTTTACTATATTACCTCGAAGATGTAGTTAAATTGGCATGCATGAACAACAGGTGCTGCAGGTCTGAGTTTCCTTCAGTTCTGCAACCTTAATAGCTTCAGGACTAAGTTCATCTTAGGGTTCTCCGTCTTCATGGGCTTATCAATTCCGCAGTACTTCAACGAGTATACGGCCGTTGCCGGTTATGGTCCTGTTCACACTGGTGCAAGATGGGTATGTGAAAACCACGATAGATTTCATTTCTGAATTCGTTAAGACAACTTAACTGACGGCTGATTACTTTTTGCAGTTTAATGATATTATCAATGTAATATTCTCATCAAAGCCATTTGTCGCGGGCTTTGTGGCATATTTCTTGGACAACACCCTTCATGTGCATGACAGTGCTGTTAGAAAAGACAGAGGTTACCACTGGTGGGACAAATTCAGGTCTCTCAAGAAAGATCCCAGAAGTGAGGAATTCTACTCTTTGCCCTTCAACCTCCACAGGTTCATCCCCTCTTATTGATCTTGCAACCAGGCCTAACACTGAAAGTTTATCTACCCTTCCTATCTATGATCTTCTGGTAATATAGCATAGTGTTGATTTCATTTCTTTTAATTCTCCGTATAACGAAATCCTAATGAATTTGTTTGTTAAGATTTGCTTTCCCGTATGTTCCTTTTGTACATGTTATAAGCCATAAGAATTTAACGTGAAATTTTGATATTACTATTGTGCAAACTTTTAGCATTCCATGCAGGAGTGAAATTATGCAACCCATTGTTGAAAATATTCCCAATATTATGTTGAGCAAAACTCTGAAAACATTGTGGGCTTGATTGGGCTCCCAACTTAGAACTCTACAGTCAATTGCATTAGCCATTAGAAGGGAAGCCTGATCTCATCTCAAACCCCAACCCCTCTCTCTCTCTCAATTACTATTTAGAAGCAAGGATAATTTTGAGGATTGGACTACAAATTTTTTTTTTAATATTAAACTTTGCACACCTCAGTATTCAGAAAAGTCAATATTATGATTCGGACCAAGATCTTGGGCATTAATCAACAGATTGTAATAAATGCTCCATTCGAATCAATTACTTGTAAGTAGATTTATAAATCATTCTCTCACATACAAGCGCACAGCTCGCAAGTACGAATTCTGACACTCCTGTACTGCGGAGCTTGTGCCAAACTGCTGCAATTATTTAGCTCAAACCATTCGTCTTTCTCCTCACTACTCAAAGATATGTGTACAGTTTTGGGAGAAAAAGACTAGCAAAATTTATCTAGTCCAAGAAGACCAAGTGTCTCTATATATTAGAGAGAGAGAGTGGGGTTGGGTTTGCCTGTTGCTAGGCATACAAAAAGGGGAGAAATGGGACCATGGCACAAGGGTGAGATCCAGACATTACGGACACTTGCAATGCATTATAGCAGAGAAAGAGCAGATCAAGTTGGTGAGTGTCATCAACTTTCACATAGCTCGCCAACTGAGACTGGGAGCACACCAACTCCAACTTTAATATTACTTCCTTGCTGCAATTCTTCTCAGGTTTTGCATTTCTTTTTCTTCTCACACTCTGTCCATTTGTCGGATATTTTAGCTCTCATCTCTTACACCAGAGCGAAAGTTGCATCCATAATCCTCCTCTAAGCAGACAATCACACTTTGATGGGGAATCCCATGTCCTCTAATGAGACAATACAAATTACAAACCCAAGATTCATGTGTGTTTGCACTTTTGGATCCACATGTACTGTTTGAGCTCATTAGGTTTTATTCTCGTTTATATGTTGAATAAGACTAACTCTGGGATAAGCATACTAATTTTTAATATCAGAAGAAGAGAGGTAATACCGGTATATTTAATGAAATATTAGTATAATGAGCAATTATTATATTTAACGCTTTTTGATATAAAGTTAAATACTAAAGTAACGAAGAATAATAAATTTGTGTTGAAAATTGGTAAAATTTTAAGCTAAATAATAAAAATATCTTTGATTGGATCTAAAGTAGTAGTAAACAGGTGTCTTCTAATTATGAGCAAAATAATACTTTCTGCTTAATATTAAAATAATTTTTTAAAATCATATGAAATAAGAAAAAAAAAATTGAATTTATACACTGAAAAAAGGCTATTTATATTTCACAAGTGAACGGATGCTATGAGTTTAACTTCTACGATAAAGAGATCCAGTATATAGTAATCGGCTGTTAGATTCGGTCATCAGCATCGCACCATTAATGACTAGAAGTGATCTCCAAGACCACCAAACCATGAAATCCTTTTGCAATATTAATCACCCACATGAACCTACAAATAGTAATTTGATACTAGAGTTAGGCATCTAGGCAATATTGATCCTACCCTTGGCTTCTTGATTAGCCTTGAACTTTGAATAAAAACTGCATGCAAATTAGACTATGTGACCCCATGACGGCCAACAACTGCACATGGCCTCATAAATTGCATTAAATTGGTATGTGGAATAAATCGACGAATATAGACTCTTGAACAGGGGACTCCTTTGGAGGAAGAGAAATTAATTAAAGACTTCATGAGCACAACAAGAGAGAGAGGATTTATTTTTCAAACCTAAATAACTCTAAATGAAATACTAAATTAATCACTTCATAATCTCTAAGTAGGGGTCCACCTTGGTAAACATATTTTACCTAGCCCATCTTGGTAAATATATATATATATATATATATATATATATATATATATATATATATATATGTACATATATATTGTTAAGATGTGGGGCCTCATAGAATATCCAACAACCATTCGTACAGTGTACAATCGCCGTCCGATCAAAAAAAAGAAAAGAAAAAATTAGGTGTGGTAGTTGATCTTAGCTATCTTGTCTTAAAAATAATTAGATAGGATTAATCTAATGGCTAGTTTTAAGGAAAGTTGCAGGTGGTTGTCTTAGTTAAATAGAGACTTGCTAAGCCCAACTTGTTCAAGTTTTGTTTCTGTGACATTGTATTAGAATAATGAGATAATGAGTCATTTAAGCAAGTGCAGATTCCCATGATTAATTTAATCATTTCATAATCTCAAGTGGTAACACTAAGCAACAAATACTCTTGTTGTGTTATGTGTAGGCAATTGGGCTACAATTAAACTATTAATTGAGTTATTATTAGGAACGATTACAACAAGTAGGTGAAACCTAATATAATTGAGTAAAAATATATAAAAAAGAAAGGAGAAGAGAAAATCTAAAAGGGATAATTATGTATAGGGGGGGGGGGGGACAAGGTTATAGGAGAAAAGGAGAGGCTTTGCCTCCTCATGTCATCCATCCATTCATTTCATCCGTTGAAGGTGGTAAAAAGCAAATATGTCATCTCCCCATCACTTGGGGCCCAGGGAGAGGCCCAATAGAAGAATCTCACGCCCTGGGTCCCGACCGGGTTCCCCACTCTTTGCCTCATATCCGTGCCACGTCAACCACGCCCACAGTGAGTCCGTTACCACCCATTATCCACTGACATCACGCCACGTGGAAGTGGTCCAACTACTCTGGGAAAAAAAGAGCGTATTCCTCGCAGGGAATGGTTGGTTGTTGAGTTGCCCCCCCCTCCCCCCCTCCCCTCCCCTTCTTATATAATAAACATCACTGCGATGTCACTCCTATAGCCAAGTCTTCAACAGCCCGAGCAGCCATCATAAGTTCATATCCATTAAAGTTGCATAGAGGAAGAGAGGGATGGGGAATTGCCAGGCGGCGGAGGCGGCGGCGGTGGTGATCCAACACCCGGGAGGGAAGGTGGAGAGGCTTTACTGGCCGACGAGCGCCGCAGATGTGATGACGAGCAACCCGGGACACTACGTGGCACTCGTCACGCTCTGCTATTCCGAGGAGCAACCGGACGGCGGCGGCCGGGTGCGGCTGACCAGGGTGAAGCTGCTCAAGGCCAAGGACACGCTGTTGCTTGGACAAGTGTATAGGCTCATAACATCACAAGGTTCTAAATTCTTCTGCAAAACATAAAGTTGTTGGCATTTGATGTGTCCATTCCTACTGTTCCTGGAAGTGAATCTTTTTCTGTATTTCTTCTGTGACGCAGAGGTGACAAAGGCTTTGAGGGCAAGGCAGTATGAGAAGATGAAGAAAACTGAGTCAGAATTCATCGAAAGGCAACAGCAGCAGAGGGGGAGGCCGCATGATGATCAGGTCAAGCAAGTTGGTAGAGCAAGACAACATGATCTGTTGAACAATGATCAGGTAGAAAATCCTTTAGTAATCTTTGTTAATATTTCCTGAAAAAGTCATCAGCTGCTTGAACTCAGAAATGTAATCAATCCAGTATACTGCCCTCAGGTTCTGTTCTCAGTATTCTTTTCTGTGTTCAGGGAATGATTCAGGCATCGAAACAGGAGAGAGATCGGCACAGAAGCAGTGGCACGCAGTCGGCAGGGAGAGTTCGGCAATGGCGTCCTTCATTGCAGAGCATCTCTGAACAGGGAAGCTGAATAGGTTCTAACTTCTTCCACCACTGTTCCAAAAGAAAAGATGGTAGCTGACGCACTCTGATACAAAGTCACAGGATGGTTCATGGAGTTAGTATGCTGGCGCTGGAATGACCTTCACGAACAATGCAAAATGAAAGTGATATTTGTAAGGAAAGCCTGTAAAGTGAAGAGAGAGAGCTATAATATTCCATATTGTACTCACCTGGATATCAGAAAGGATGTCAGATTTTGCCTCTCTATGATCTGGAAAAAAAAGGATAAAGCTAACCTGTGTGGTGTACATCCACTTTTTCATCCCAAACATAAGGGAAAACTCATCATTGTTGATTATACAACTCAAAGCTTGGCACCAAAACATGTTTAAATTTGGGGCAAAGGGTATATTTCAATGACAAAAGATGGAATCAATGTTCTTTGCTATTTGGAAGAGTGGCTTTACAAATAATTGTGTTCATTTTTACAAGGGCAACGTCTTTTAAGGAAATACAACCAGGAATTGGACTTGAAATACTTATTTTGATTGCCAGGAAGACCAAATCTCCAGTTCCTGGTGGTTTTGCGCCATAGCAAAGCTGCCCTTGCTGCCTCAGGAGCTCCACCAGGAGTGTTCCTGGACCTCCATATGCCTTGTGCGAGCAGTTCGCAAAGATCTAGTTTTCGAAAAGCAAAATGTAGCTAGTTAGATATCAATAGGATAGTATTTAGAAGAATCTTGATGATTTCTACTGGACAGTACTTGAAAAATAAAGAACCACTAAAAATTTCAAACTCCTCCATATGGATATGGATTTTCCCTGGATCCATTTGCACGATCTTGTTATAATTCATTATTTGCAGAATAAGTCCTTACTTTTCTATTCTGCAGCAACAGCATAATTTATAATCTGAAACTGAACATCCATTGCTGTGCTAAAGTAAAGCATTACAGTACCGTGCATCTCTCTAATCTTTTTGAATATTCCACCACTTTTTTTTTCTGACCTTCTAAGCATCCTCCTGACCTAATTCTCTGTATATTAGGCATCATAATGCCATAACAGTTTATCACAATGTACCGCTACAGTGTTCAACATGATTAGGTTGTGAAAGATCTAGGAGATTTTCTTGATATGAATGGCATGTTTGATGTAAGAGGATGAAAGTTAAACCTCGCTTATATAGCAACTGCAGAAGAACAGAGGATTTGCTAAGCTCAATCTTCTATTGTCTATTAAGACGATACAAAATTATGTAACAGAAATAACTGATGCAGTATTGGCAAAGGCTCCTCCAATGGGCCAGGTACAACCACCTTACAGTCCTTACCTCCTCAAAGTCCAAACAGAAGACCCTGATCAAGACTTACAATATTTCTGGTTTTCTACAACTAATAGACGAAATGCTTTACAAATTTATTATATTCATATGTAGTGTATAACAATTTCACGACACACTTATTATATATGGCAAGCCATCCAAGAGTTTCATACAAACACCGTACAAGCAAAGCTACTGCTTCCACAAAAATTTCTACACTATTGCTTCAAGGAACAGTAACATATGATCATGACCAATGGAAATAATAAAGAAAAATGATGTACCTGAAATTCAGGAGATCATTGTGCCGAATGATAGAGTCTATAGGACCAATTATAACTTTGCAGGTGTGCCATGTGGTGTCGATAACTGTTATTCTTTTGGAATTCTTTCTAGTGAAGATAAGTAAACAAGACATTAACACCATTTGGTACTATAATACTATTTAGATATATTCTCTTTATACTTTGGATTTTAGCTTAAGATAATACAGGTCTGCAATTAGTTGAACATTGGTCATAGAGCAATTTTAGAAGGAACTCCTCGTAAAGCATGAATATGAGTTCAAGAAGAGAAAGCCACACATTAATCTTGAGGTAGGTGAACACCTTTTTAGTTGCAACAGATTGAAGAGAAACATGAACAAATGGAGTAGACTGACACTGCTTTAGGATAAGGCAAAGTGACATGGACCAAACAGTAGTGAGGAACTTCGGACTTGTTGAAATATAGGCGTACATTTTGTGAACCACCAAATATGAGGCAAAATTTACTGAACAATATGAATCAGCCTAGATTATTAAGGTTTGGTCCATAGTTATCAAAACGAGATTGGACCAATGAACTGGTGAACTAACCACTAAACTGATTCGATTTTGATATCGGACCGATAATATAATTAAGCTGATAAAACCAGCCGACCCGACGGTTCAATTAGCTAAAGTGCAACCGGGACAAATTTCTACAAACCAGTCGGATTACTCTTTTTTTTTCAAAATTACTTAATTGTCCTTAATATTGAACTATTTTATTATTTACCCTAAGAAAAATTTAGTCCCAAATTTAAGATAATTATATTTTTAAAAATTAAAAGTGTAATTAAGATGTGATGTTATACAAGTCATATGATTTGATGTACTTAAACCTTAATATTAATTAAAATGTCTAAATAATGGAAGAAATACAATATCATCGCTTTTATAGATAATTTTATAGTTTTTAAGATTATCTAAAGTTATAAGTATATTATTTAAATAATTGAAGTAATCATAAATAAATTAGTAATCCGACCATATGACCCACTAGTTAAAGGAATATCCCAATAACTTAACCTCTAACTGGGTCAACATTAAATCCAATTTTGATAACTATGGGTTGGCCAACTTGCAGATTGATATCACAAATTCTCTGAACTTAGTCTCTAGTGAGTGCTTAGATGAAGTTGCAGAAAGATATCAACATCAACAAACCATTATTGACGATATCAGTGAGAACATGTAAACCATGTATTTATGCATATGGAAAAAGAATTATTCTCTCTGTGCAGCCATATTAGAAAATGCAGCATCCATTTATTGCATCTAGAATCTAGATTTCATTTCTTTATTAATTATCAACTATCAGCAGGATAGCTACAAAAGGAGATAATGATCTTTTGGAGAAAGCAGAACCAACTTCCTCTAATTAAGAAGAATTGACACAACCAGAGTAGGAAAATAGCATCTTCATGGTCAATCCTACAAGATACACAGGAAATAGGAGACTATATCTCATTTCATTTCCCATGCTGTTCTATTTGCCAAAGATTAACCTGATGTGTACATTATGAGAAGTCTAGGTGTTACATAACAGAGGGTTTATCTTAGTCCTCAGATAATAAGGAAGCAACTCGAGTCCATCTTTAGCCTTCATTCCATCATTTAATTATATCATACTACTATTGGCTCAAGCAAACTATTAAAAAGATAAAAGAGTGGCCAATCAGCTTGTTCTTAGCTAATTTAAGAGCATATCCATCATCAAATCGTATTCTGATTGAATTTGATAAGGCTTATAACAGGATCAAAGACGTTCCTCCAGTGGCAGGTTAAAACTTTAGCATTTACTGTTACTACTAGTTCTTCATCATTAAATCAAATCTAAAGACCCAATTAAATTATTTAATAAGAAGAACAAAACATTACTGCAGTCTTAGCCAAAATTGCTTGCCACTCGCCTGTTCACATATCTCGACAACCTCATCAATGTCATCACCAAATACATCCTTGCTCTCCAAAAGCTTCTTCCTAAGCTCGCTCTGAAACTTTTGGGCCTCCTAAAAAGTACAACAAAAGGAGAGGGAAAAAAAAAGAAGAAGAGAGAAATCTAAAGAGAAACAAGAGGACGAAGGCAAAATGGGCATTTGACAAAATGATGGAAGAACTCACGGCTACGGCGAATTCTGGTATCTGGTCCGGGTACACGTACTCCAAGAGGCTTACAAGAGATCCTAAAGAAGCACATATGGCTTGACGGAGGACACGAAGCTAGCAGAGATGGATTTCGTACTCTCGAGCAGAGCAGAGACACGATAGAGAAGGCAGCGGGTAGAAAATGGGGTCCAATCGGTGAGTCGATGACTCGCCGATGGTTTAAATAGTTTAATATATGGGCCAGGCTTTCCGGTGTTGGGCCTTTCAAGCCTCAATGTCCGATTTATACTGTTGATCTATTACCTACTAATAATTTAAGCTTTTAAATCAACTAATTATCTAAATATAATATAGAAGCTCAATTTTGCATAAATATTATGTCATTAAAATTTTGGATTTTGGAGTCAAAACACTTTAGTGTTGGTTGCCATGGTATGTAGCATCTCCAATTAAGAAGCCTGGGATTTGTTGGAGTTTCTGTCCAAGATGACGAAGGTTTGTCGTCACCATTCTTAGAGCGACTAGAAAAACATGTACAGCAATCGATATCATCAGATGTTAGACTAAGGTGACCTAACTCGATGGAAGTCTTAATCCAGCCTACTTTTCTTCACCAACTATCGATCGCCATGGGAGTTGTATGTGGATCATCTACTGCAACTTTTTTTTAACTTTCTGAACACCTTCTTCCCCACATCCATCGAAGCGTGATCTTTTGCAGTTGCCATCTATCATGGCAGGAACAAAGAGAAGGGAAAAGGTAGAGCAAAAGTTGGTATCATGGGCTTCACTGGCTGCTGATGATTGAACACGAGACCTTTTATCTCCACCACTTTGTGATGAATGGACTCCTCCTACTACTACTACTAATACTACTGAAACTTTGTACCAATATATATATATATATATATATATAGATTTATGATACAGTGAGCAACTTTAAGCTTTTGTCATGGAAGGATTATAACAACTTTAAAAGGGGACAGAAATGTGATTGCAAGAAGTAATGCAAAAGGAGGGAGAGTGGCACTGCCTCCCATATCCATAAAAGAAACACCATCCATCTCCAAATATTCTGCTATCATGCAAGCTTTTGACTCCATTATTTTTTGGGGGCCTACAACAACTCAATGAGCTTGATAGTTCTTGCAACCAAAAGATACAGGAGAGAAGAAAAAAAGAAAAGAAAAGCTGAAGCTCTCCTTTATCAACTCATGACCTCCTCTCGCTTAAAAAAAGAAAACCAAAGAAAAAGAAGTTTGTGAAAGAGAGGGACATGTCAGGCTCCAGCACTCTTTCATTCATAGGATTCCTCAATATATAGAAGAGAGCACGAGGAGATAGTGGCAAGACAAGATAAAAAGTTAGAAAGGAAAGGTGAACTTTTCTACTTAAATTACTAAACTACATGACCCATGTCTTGATCCAATTCTAATGCTATCATTAAGGAGGGTGTGGATGTTGGAAGTAACGGTATGTGAGCTGACGTGTAACGTGGTGGGGCCCCATTGGATTGGTGATCTAAGAGTTTACTCCCCAACCGACGAACTGAGCTGTAATACTTGGAGCTATTACAACCAAACCTGATGCCCAGTTGCCCACCCTGTCCAACTGTATTGTTCTGTAAGCAATTCATATCTTTTTTTACCTGAAAGTTTTATTAAGTTTTATCAATATAAGTAATTGCTTCGAACTAAATATCACTATGACATCAATTCATGCTACCGCATTGTCCCTCCAAGCTATCTCACCATCAAGCTATTAACCAAACAAAGCAATTAAACTAGCGATCAAACCATCGAGCAATTTTATCTATAATAATTACTTAGTGTTGAAGTCAATACTGTGATCTTTTTAATCGTACGGAAGATAATTGTCAACTTTACTAAAACTGAGTGGTATAAGCAACTATATCTATGCGCTTGCATTCTTATGGTTGTCTCTATGGATCGAAGAATTATCTACAACTCCTATTGGAGCAACTTTCTTTATTATATTTTTATTATTATTAAGGATGTTGTCGGCTAAACATAAATAAGCTGGAGAAGGAGTCAACCATCTCCAATATACAAAACATCTAGACATATACATCTATTAGCTAACTCAGGCCAACCAATAAGAGTCCAACTTATCGATCGGAGAATAGTTTTATTGTGAGTAGATCAATTCACGTGTGTTCTTAGATGTATACCGGCAAGTTATGACATATGTGACAAGATAAACGACAAATGAGATATAATAAATGGCGCGAAATATAACTCTTGTTAAGATAGAATCCTATTAATGTCATTAAGACTTTTTGTCACCCCCAAAAGTGACCCTACAAGAGAGATTTAATTTTTCTACCCTATATGATGTACCCATGCGGCAATAAGTTAGGCATGGCCTAGGCCTACAAAGCAAACATATACATCTATGGCACCTAACCTCTTGATTCCCACTACATGTACAATAAAGTTACAAGAAGACATTTATGTGGGGTTGACTTTTGTAGGTTGAGAAATTTAATTTTGAATGAGAAACAAGATAAAATGACTAGATTGGCAGCAAACTCAAGCATTGACATAGAAATATGCAAATCTGAAATTTATTTATTGATGATATAAGACAAGTATTGGCCTCCAAATGCCTCTTGTACAAAAGAGAAGTTAGCCATAATTCTAGGCTATAGCCTGGAGTTTTGGATCAATATATCACTTCAGGCTTACATCTATACATGCATGTTCACCATTACATGCATGAGACTCACAACCACCACTCTCAAACATCACCCAAAAAGAAAAGGGGGAAAAAAAATCCACCAGATAAGCAAAATGGAGAAGTATCACTAAACTGTCTTCCCTTTTTCCCCAGTGGCCCTAAAGAGACCTACCAATATGCTTTTATTTTCAATGCATCTTCTGATCTGAATAGCCCCACACTCTTCAAAGACAAACATATCCACCCTTGGGAATCTGCATCTAATTATGGCTTATAAATAATAAAGCCCCACATATGAAAGAACTTTGGAAAGAAACCAAATCCAACAAAAAAGAAAAAGAGAGAAGGGAAAAGGACTGAGGAATATATATACTGTGTCCACTTCTCGCTATTATCTCATATGAGCTTTAATTTCTTGTCATCCACCACCATTACTTAGCTTCCTTCTCTTGGATGGAGGAGAAGAACCCAAGTTAACTGTGGTTGTTACTCTGATCTGAGAAAGGACTACTGGATGCCTTCTCTGAATGCTACTACTACATATAGCTATTTGTTGCATAAGTTGGTAGCAACTCCTGATTCCTTCCTACAATAAAAATGTTTACATAATGCAATTAAAATTTAAGTTCATTGCCACAGTACTTCCATAAGATTTTATTTTATTTTCTCACCTCTGTTAGCCCAATGCACCATGTAGATGCTATTGCAGGATCAATAAATTTGAGAGCTGGAGTCTCGTCAGCAGCACATATTATGGCAGCTGCAGCCATTGATGATGGACAGTGATCCAAGAAGTCGATATCTGCTGATATCGACACTTGTCAACTTGATGCTAAAAATACTTTTCTTTTAATTACATATACTAAAAGAAGAAGATATTACCATGTATAGTAGCTAAAATAATTTGTGCAGCACGAGAAACCAAATATTTCATGTATTTTCCATAGGGATCGACCTTGTAGGCGAAAAAATCAATAAAAGTGAACGGTGTCACAGATCGAAGCCTCCAATTCAACGCGGTCAGGACAAGGAGCTCCATTCTAAGGATCGTTCGAGGTCTGAAAATATATTTTGCTTCCTCCACCTACAAAAATATATATTATTCTCAATTTTATAGCCCCTAAATTTAAACAAAAAAATCTAGAATAGTTTAAAAAATAATAATAGAGAGGGTGAAAATTACCTGCAAGTCTAAGAGGGATGGGACTAAGGTTTCTTCCATCTTGGCAGCTAAGGAGAGGCAAGTCACTGCTAAGAGTTGCAATGCCCATTCATTTGCCTGTTGTCTCTACGGGTGGCATGCATAAATCCTACATTAATATATCATACAGGCTTCCATACAAAAATATAAAACATAGTAATATTAGTAAGATGTAGATTAATCTCTCACTCCTATGAGTGGATTCACATACCAAGAAGAGAATAATAAAAGGCCAAGCAATCTCTCACTCCTAAGGATGGTGCTTATAAATATTTATTAATGGGCTGACGCCGGCTTACCGGTAAACAGTGGGAGGAGAGGAACCGATCCATGTAGTTGACGGCGAGGTACGCCGTTAAAGGACAGAAACGGTAATATGAATGCACCTGAAAATATTCACAAGAATAATAAGAAATTTCAATTAAAAAAATAATAATAACACAAAAGAAAAGGGGGTTTCTTTTTGCAAATAATCACCTACATTTTCATCTTATTCTGAAAGAAAAATATTCTTTTTTTTTTCTCCCCCTTTCTACTTCGAAAATAAGCCTTTTGAAGAATATTTCGAAAGGGAGGAGGGTTTTCGCAATAAATCCGAATTCTAGGTCGTTGTTGGCACCCCACCCAAAATAAAATTAAAAAATAATAATAAATTAAAAAAAAATGCTGCGCTCAAGATAGCAATGTCCAATACTAGGAATCTAACGTGCACCAGGGGCGCACCTTAAGGATCCACGCGATAGACTCGGCACGGGCGAACGGGTCGAGCAAGCGAGAGCGGAACCGGTCCGGGTAATCGCACCCGGGCGAGTACTCCGACTCGCCCTCTATAAAGCCGGCGATGGACTCGCCCGAATCGTCCGGGAACTCGGCATCGGCGACGTCCTCGAGCGAGTCCTCGAGCGAGTCGGCGTCCTCGGCGCACAGGAGCTCGCATGCGGAAGCCATGTCACCGGATAACCCGAGCCGCATAGTGGTGCATAAACGAGCTCTCTTCTCATTGCTTATCCATCACCATGGATGCCATGACTCGCTGCTCTATGGTTACAATCTCATCTTGAGAGAGAAGTAGAAGAAGAAGAAAGTTAAGTGGGATAAGTGGAAGTGAGAGTGGATAGCTTTCTTTTAAAGTGGGTATATATATGTATAATATACTTTTGTCGTCTCCTCTAATTATAGATCAAGTATAATAGAAAACTCTAATAATTATATTGTCTTTGAAAATAATAATAATAATAATAACAAATAACAGGAATAAAGTTATTTGAGCTTGAACTGTCTACTCCAATCCAACTGGAGGAATGATATCACATAGTTTGATCAACGATTCCTTCGAAATTTTTAAACACAAACTTAGAAACTTCTCATTAAGTATTTTGTCGGGTTCTCAATGTCTAACATTGACCAGGTCAAAGTTCATATTTGGGCTTGTGGGCCCCTAAAAGTTAAAGCTCACACAGTAAAATCATCAATAATAGCATAGTATTGCCCCCATTAAACACCAAAGGTTATCTATTGGTTGACAAATTCAACACTTGTCCATGAAATTTTGGTCTCTTGCCATCACCAAGGTTGAGGAATGTATATGGAGTATTAGAAAAATTAATTTATAACCTATTATAATTAGCCTGGAAACTCATAAGCTATATATTAAAACTATTAGTTGTGGGATTCCAGATACAGCTCTTTGCTGCTCTGCCAACCTTTGTCTTCTTTCAACTATTGGGCCTGCAACCCTTTAAATAGTTGAGGATTTAAGTTTAATAATAGAAAAGGTCAAGTTGTGGAGACAAATCTAGACTAACAAAGCTTGCTAGGTTCGGTCCACCATGTGAACCCTCTTTTAACTCCATTCTTTTGCTCTCTCTCTCTCTCTCTCTCTCTTTCTCTCTCTCTTTTCCTCAATCTTTCTTGTCATGTTATGCCATTTTACCAGCCATAAGCTTTGCTAAAATAACCCAGGTAATATATGTATGATATGTTAGTGGAGGGTTTAAATGGGCTCAAAATTGAATTAATTTCTAAGGAATAGGAATTAATTTTGTAATTATTAAAGTGCTATATCGTACGTTGGGCTGGATGCATTTAATTGGGCCCAAAATTGATTTGGGACCCTTGTTAGTGGATCCTACCCGATAACAGAAGAACCTTCAAAGGGAGTCGGATTCGGGTTGGAAGATCCGGCGATGACCCTAGTATCGGTTCGATCCCGTGAAAAAAGAATCCGAGTCTGCTCTCCTCCGCCTCCCTCGTCTCGCAATTAGGGTTCGTCTCTTCATCTTAATCTCTCTTTTTACTGGGTTTCTTTTTCTTTTTTTTCCCCTTTGTGTGTTATTCTTCAATATTGTTGCTATTATTCGTGATTACGGTTTGATTGATCGCGTATAATGCGTTGTTTCTGGAGACATATATGGTATTTTTCAATATACTTAGATTCCATAGTTTACTTGCATCTTAGATTCTCGTGGCATGGTTATTCCAACAAATTTGATGTACTTGATGGGTTAATGATAGAAAACTTGAAAACTAATTCATGCCCGTCAACTGTTTGACAAAATGCAATTGCTCTCTGTAGGACTCTTGGTATAATCCAACTATAATATCTGCATCATTACGTCGGAGTGAGTTGTATCCATGTCGAAGAGTAGCAATGGTTCCACTCGCCTTCCAAGGAAACGTTTCTACCGGGCGCGAGCTCACAGCAATCCACTCAGTGACTCGCACTTCCCCATCCCCATAAGTCCCTCTGATGTTGATTACTCACACCACTTTCCACACTTCTTTCCCTCGGAAGAGTGTGATCATGAGAATGGAGATAAACAACCAAAGAAAGTTCGTTTCGCAGACATTGGTTGCGGATTCGGCGGATTGCTTGTCAGCCTTTCTCCACTCTTCCCGGACACTTTAATGATCGGAATGGAGCTCAGAGATAAGGTAGATCATTGTTGACTTGTGTCTACATGTTTGGCATATGACATTATGATTTATGATTGAGCAACCACTGCAGGTAACTGAGTATGTGAAAGAGAGGATCTTGGCGCTAAGAGCATCAAACCCGGGACAGTACGAGAATATTTCAGTAGTTCGCACCAATTCTATGAAGTACATTCCAAATTACTTTGAGAAAGCGCAGCTATCTAAGATGTTCTTTTTATTCCCTGATCCCCACTTTAAGGAGAAAAATCATCGGCGACGGGTCATCAGTATTCAGTTGCTTGATGAGTATGCTTATGTGATGGAAATTGGTGGCATCATATATACAATTACCGATGTGGAGGAGCTCGGAGAGTGGATGCGCTCTTGCTTGGAAGATCACCCATTGTTTGAAGCCGTTCCAGTGGAAGAACTGGAAGCAGACCCAGTTGTCAAGCTCTTGACATCAGCTACTGAAGAGGGTAAGAAGGTTGCTAGAAATGAAGGAGAGACTTTTCGGGCAGTATACAGGCGCATAATGTTAAATGAGGACTGACCTTCTGATATTGTTTAGAACATATAATTTTGCAAAGCCGATGAGGTGCATCTGAAGAGCTGATCTTCAGCTGATAGTTCTTGGTTAGAGATAGGTTAGTGGCTCTTTAATTCAGATGAGCTCCTCTTCATCTTGTACTTTGCTTCAGGGAGTGAGCCGTTTGCTGCTATATCTTTTGATAACAAAATATTATCTATTTTGTTTATTTAGCATTACTAGGAAGCTGCAGTATCTTCTGCTGATACTTTTGGATCTTTAAATATGCTAAACTGCTATCAGCTGAGTAGGCTGAGTTAGATGATTCATATGCAGTCATATTTATTTATTGAATCATATCGAAGTTAAGGACTTGTGCGGCAAATTATTGCCTAATGATATTTTATAACATCCTTTGATTTTTGTTATGTGGTACATGGATGGTTATAGGTATTACTTAATGCCTTCAGGCAACACAAACAAATACCTACTTAAAGATTAATTTTAAAAGGACCTCTTTTCTGATGCGTCGTAGCATTTATATATTAACTAATGCATTTGGTTTTAGCATATACATCCCTGATGATATTAGTGAAGCTGTGGCACTTTTTAGCCAGTAATATCTGATGATGGCATTCTTATATTGCTCTGGATACTGGAAAATAGTACTGATAGGTTGCAGAATTTAAACAGACTGGAGGAGGTGAATATGCAATATCACTGCATATTATGGTCATGTTTAGCTATTCAGAGATTTAATTACGCACCAATATCTGAGAGCTCAAAAACTTGTAATCAACATTTCTTGTGGCTAAAAAGAGCTCTCCTTTCAACATAAAGTAGGACAAGTTGGCAAAAATTAAGACTCTTAAATACATTTTACGATTAAACGGTCAAATTTTGTATAAAATAAGTCTTGTGATAAGTTATGCACAAAATTTTATCATAGATAAAATGTGCAATTTTTTAGTACAATTAACATGTTTATTCATAATTAGTAATTAATATAAATTTTTGCATGAATTTATTTAAGTTAATCATTATGTTTTACAATCAAATAATAAATTATAAGTAAAATTATCGATGTATCTAATTTATATTTAAGAAGTGTATATAAAATTATTTTTAATAAATTTTATCCACAATCGATCGAGACCTAAAGCTAAGAAATGAGTAAAATTGCTGTTCAGCAAACCAACAGATATATGTAAACAAAGAAAATAAGTTGCAATGATAGAAGTGTTGTTGCCAATTCATTACCGGTCACCGATACACTCAATACCTTATGGTAAAACAGATGATAGTCCTAACATTATGAAACTTCTAGTCTTAGTTACTATCTCCAGTCCATTCCTTCCAGTCCTTGTCGATGTGCTTTTGAGCCCAGACAACTGCTGCGCGTGCAGCTTGAGGTGCCCCGGGAAGCCCCTTATCTCTGATTGTATCGGCCATGTCAATGAAGGGGAGAACCATGAGAGTCCCAGGGCCACCATATTCTGTGTGTAAGAAGTTGCGTAAGATCTGCCACAGCAGCAAAAACAACTGAGTTAGAGGTTTACTTATCGGGAAATCAAAGGCAAATGGCACATTCTACACACTGCAAGTGAAGATATTTCACTTTATAACATGAAAGCAGGAATGCTTTTTTGGAATGAGATGCCTATCTAATTCAGCAGATATATTGAAGAATGATAATGTAACTACCATGTGCAGCTAAAGCAAATGATAAATACTAATCAGGATTCAATGAGCATGAAAGAAGTGCAAAATATTAAAAAAAAAAGGTTATACTCACAAAACTGTACATTGTCCGCAACATTATTGAACATATAATCAGGGAATTAGGACAGTAAGGCTATTGTAGGTGATAAATTTAGGGAACGAGCTTATCTGAGATTATGGATAATGTACTTTATATGGAGGCCAAACTTAGGTGACTTCACATCTGAAGTCAAATTTATATTAGAAAAGAACAAGTGGATCAAGTTGATGGTTCACCCAGGAAATCCATCTAGGCTTAAGCCAAGGATGAACTAATACACATCTAGTATGAGCTTCAGCTTCTAATTGACATAATGTTCATTGCCAAGAACAGAACAGTGTTAAACAATAATTTAACTAAACTGATCAAGATACAAAATACAACAATAAAATGAAACAAAAGTTAGATACTAATGAAATTTGATGGAAGAGACGCACTATCTAATGATAGAGCTTGTTTTGTAGACCTGTCATATAGAAATCATCAAGTAAGCCAACAGAATTCGTTTACTACAATACATGCACCTATTGCAGTCGTGCAAAAACTTGCTTGTGCATTTTTGAGATCAAGCCTTAAGGAGACGAGATATAGAATCCACTCTACGCTTCTCCTTCAGACTTCCATGACTTCAAACTTCGATTACTTCCCAAATAACATCAATAAATGTTTATAGATTCATATACATCTTCCCAAATTTTGATTCGCTTCTCCTACCACACGGTGCAGAATGGGAAGCCTTGGTCTATTGCTTAAGCAAAGCCTATTTCATATTTATTGACTAAAAGACAAAATATTGACCATGTTATCTTCTTCCCAAGAAACACTTCACAGGAGAGTCTAACCTCAGTGCAGATGTCTACAATTTCATCAATAAAATCCCCAAAATACTCATTCTTCTTCGTCAGCCTCTCGAGCATATGAGTCCGAAACTTGTCGACCTCCTGAACACACAAACATTCATACACCCAGTAAAGTAAAGACAGAGATAACTGATACCATAAATGGAGATGGGGATAAGATAACTCACAGCTTCGGCGAATTCAGGAACTGGGTCAGGAAATTTGTACTCCGCAGCCCCGCAGACGAGGCGGGTAGAGCGGGAAATAGAGGCGAAGGAAGGAGGAAGAGGAGGAGGTGATGAGGGTTTAAGAGGGAAGAAGTGATGGGCTCTGGAAAGGAAGGCGGGGTTCGAAGATTGGCGACTAGATAAGCGCAAGGACGAAGAGGAGGGCGACAGCGAAGTAGAGGTCGAAGGAAGGAGAGGAGATAAACCCAGAGCTCTGCACCCAGAGCTCACCATTTTTGCTCCTCTTTCTCTCTGTCTCTCTCACTAGATAATATCTTATTCAAATATGGAGTACTTTTCCCTGATCCTTACGAAAGCCCATTTCATTTGTAAGCCCAGCCTTCTTTAAAGATCCATTGGGCTCAGAATGGATTCAACCTTCAGTGATCAAGCCCGCATCAATCCAATAAATTTCAGCGTCATGGAACTACATCGACATAGTTTGAACTCGTTATAATTTGTTTCTTATCTAAATCAATAAAAAAGCACTTTGTGATTCCGCCTCTATCTACTCTTTTTCCTCTCCAAATTTGATCCTATGCGAACTCCCCAATCGCGGCACCGCTAGCTACTGCCGATGGACGGAATCCGTCCTCCTCCGGCTCCCCACCCTCCGCATCGCCTACGTGTTATTCGAAGCCCGTCCCACCGACAATGCCCGCAGAATCAAAAAGTGGGACGACGACGACGCCATCTGCCGCGGCCACATCCTCGAGGGCCTCCCCGACCGCCACTTCTGCATCGACGTCCGCCTCTCCACCGCCAAAAACCTCTGGCTGGCCTTATAGAGAACCTACGAGATCAAACCTCCTCTACGGTCGGCGATGCAGAGTTACGAAGATTTCGAGTTCTTAGACAAGAAGCCTTGAAGCAGCTCGCTAGGTTTGAATCCTTAGCTGCTGCAGGGTTCACATAATTGGAAGACAAGCGTAGATTTTTAGAGGACGAGTGCTTGTTTGAGAAGGTGGCGTCGAAGTTGCTACCGTTGCTTGTTGTCGAAAGAAGCGGCGGAGTCGATGGATGCGGTATGGAGACGCATGAGAATAGTGGCGGCGGAAGAGGCCACAAGACGAGAAGATGGCAACAAGGGCAGTCGAGCATCTCGATGTTATTATATAAGTGTGGTGGACTGGGACAAATTGCACGGCATTGTATGCACGAGGAGCAGAGCTCGACATCAACAAACACGACGGAGATCTTTTCGGTATTCTAAATGCAGTAGAACAAAATAATGTATCTCTGACGTGGATTTGGTATATTAAATTTTTATTTTATTTTATATAAGGTATATTAAGTAAGCCTTACACGTGGCACGCACATATATATTTTTTGACAAATATTTTAATATACTTCTAAAATTTATAATTATAATAGTCAGTTTTATTACTCGGTATGAAGTCCAACATCGTATTACATAAAAAAATTAATATATTTATTAAGAAAATTAGATTACATATGTTTATCTTTTGATATAATTGTGATAGATACGAAGATATGGTTGATTATAAGAGATAACACTTGATACTAGATAATTTAAATTATATTATTTATTTCTATAGGAGATAAATATTAATTTAAGTTAGATTCTCTATCTCTATATGTAATTCTTAAACTAATAAGAGATATAATTAAAAACATAATTGAAGAAATAGAATTTAATCAAACTTTCATCAAGGTAATTATAAAAGATATCAATACACTTATTATCATAAAATATCTTTTATCTGATAAATTATTAAGATAATATAATTATAAAAAAAAAGAAGGTACACATATAAATCTAAAATTTTAAAAAATATATATGTAAATAAAAAAATTAAGGGTCTAGATGCAAAAGAACTCGTTAAATAGTACTGATTTAAAATTTATTATTTAGAAATAAATAATAACCGGTTGAAATATTTTTAGGACTATAGATAGATATAAAAGGTTATAAAGATAAGCTCACATGATAACTACTATCTATAAGAATAATGGAGATGTCCGAGTTACTATCGGTTATAAACTCCTCCCCTCTATTAAATAAAGGCAAATCCCAGCAATTCCATATCAAAATCCTCCTCCTTGCGAGTTGCGACCATGCAGTCCTTCTCTCCCTTGTTCCCGATCATACCCTTGGACGGCATCGACGGCTACCAGCGCTGGAAGGAATCCGTCCTCCTCCGCCTCCGAACCCTCCACCTCGCCTACGTCTTGTTCGACGCCCGTCCCCGAAAAGACGACGATGCCGCCGCATCGAAGAGGTGGGACGACGACGACGCCTTGTGCCGGGGCCACATCCTCCACACCCTCTCCGACCGCCTCTTCAGCATCCACGTCCACCGCCCCACCGCCGCCAATCTATGGCTCGCCCTCGAGAGGACCTACGAGGTGTTGCGCCCCAACCGCTGGGCTCCACGATTGATCGACTTCGAGTTCGCCGAAGACAAGCCCATCTTGGAGGAGCTCGCCAGATTTGAATCCGTCGCGGCGAACGAGGTGGGCAAGTTCGACGACGAGCTCTTAGCATCCATTGCGTGGAAGAAATTGCCACCTCCGTATGATAATCTACATAATTTTCTGATGGGGAAGAAGAACGAAGCGATGGCTGAGCTCTGGACAGTGCTAAGAATTAAAGAGGCGTCGTTGAGGGAGTGGGAGGAGAGCGAGGATTCGGAGATGTCAACTGTGGAAAGCCACGGCATATTGCAAGATACTGCAGGGTTGCAACGGAGAAGGCGGCGTGGGTGGCTTTTCTTCAAGTAGGATTGAGAGGAGGCTTGTTTTTAATTCTGAATATATTCCAGTTTAATTAGATTTAGGTTTTGTCACATAATCTGATGCACATGTGATAGGAAATACATGCCTATCTAAGATTTATTCTTTAGTATTAGTTATATATTACAAATTTATTTTTCTTAAACTTTATCTAGTATCTGCACAAAGAGGAAAGAGCCTTGTACTCGCCTAATTAATAATCTCAACACTGGGAAAGGCCTTACATGCATGGTGCTCTGCCAAGGGGTTATAAAAACTGCAGCGTATATAGAAATTCAACTTATTTATCTACAAATTAATCAAACTATGCCAGTCCCAAACTGTTTTGATCAAATATGGACTAAATGAATTCTATAATAAATAAATTGTGGGAAGATAGATAGATTAGCTTCCCAATTAAGATCAAATATAGATAGTAACTAGGACCTAAGGGCACCACTATGCCTGAACAAAGAGTAGAGAAGGAATCAGTCCGCCACCGAACACTCTATATTGTTCCACGCTCGTCCACACAAAGGGATGAAGGACGAGAAACGACGTAGCCCAGTTGGTGTCATATAAATTATGGCTGAGCCATGCAATGCATATGAAGGGGAAGGAGGAGGACGACCTCTACGAAGTCCAAACAGTGGCGAAGGTGTCTAAAAAAGTGACAAAAATACCCTCGATTACATCCAATCAAGAGTATTTTTATTATTTTATAAAAACATTAAAAATTCTCAATACAAATTCACTATTCTTTAATATTTTAATATCAAATTTATGTCATATCAAATATAAATATTAATTTTTAGACTAGTGTTAAATTAAATATTAGAATAACTTAAATTAATATTAGCTCTCTTTTTTATATTAAAATTAGAATACGTGTGTTAAAATAAGCATTATTCCACAAGTGAACAAAGTTTCAGATGTCTTCTTTACTCTTTTTGTGGGATCAATAAGTCAATCAAGGTATACCTTTCAGTTCCGTTCATAGGAAGTATTTTAGGGGTTTCAATCAAACGCCTGCAAATATATGCATCTTTTTGTGATCTTGCAATGAATCAGTCTACTAATTTAGGAAAAAAGGGTAAAAAACCATCAAAGTTTATTTGTTCTTTTCAGGGTATTTTTGATAGCAAGTGCACATAGATCTACAAATATATGCATCTTTCTGTGATCTTGCAATGAGTCAGTCTACTAATTTAGAAAAAGAAAAAAGAAAAAAGAACACCACAGTTTACTGTTCTTCTTAGGGTATTTTTGATAGCAAGTGCACATAGATCATTAAAGAGCAAGAGGAATACAAGGAGCAAAATTGGTAAGAAGAAAATAGGAATTTCTGACCTTTTAAGTCTGCTCGTTATTTTTTGTATCGTGTTTGAAAACTGCTGACTACTTTTAAATGTAGTATGCTGATCAAAAAATTAGAGGGATAACTTGATCAAAAATTCATGAAAACTGCAGTTGGTTTTGGAAGGATAATTTAGCATTCACTATCACAAAGATAAGTGGGTTAAAGAGGGTCAAAGAGTACCGTCACAGATTCCTCTCATGAGGTTCCAGCCAAGGGAATCCAAGTACATCAAATACATCCTTCTCTGTATTGCAATTAACTAGTGTACCCGATTTCACTCCCTGTAAAAGAAAACTAAAATAAAGTAAAAATTCTCATATTACTCAAAACAAAAAAGGAAAAGAAATTCTTCGCTAGCAAAATATATAAGTCATACTACATTCAGAAACATTTTATAAATATTCTACAAATAAGAAGACGTGGCATCATCTTATCGGATGATAGTTCTCCTTTTATTTTATATGAGTAATGATACCTTGTGTACATAACATTATTAAAAAAAATGTGCATGTATGTCGTACGTACTCGTTTCCCAGAACTGCCCTGATGTGCTAGATAAAGCCCGGTATCATCAAGTCTGTACCCCTTCGACTCAGCTAATAATCTCAATCTAGAGCACATTTAGTTCACAAACAAAGTTACACTTTTCTGTGAAATATCTAAATGCTTGTAATAAAATGGCAAAGGCAATATAAAGTGTAAAGCAGATCAGAACCTTTTAGCTTATTATTTACCTGTCTGGTGCAGCTATTACGAACAAGCAACTTATGACAATTTCCACCAGTTACTACAAATAAGGATACACAAGCAAGAATACATTTTTGAGAGAAGCCACTGCCTTGGTAGGATGATCTTCAGTCATTCTGCTGCTCTTCAGAATATAATCAAAAATCTCAAGGAGCATTGCCCTTATTTCTTTTCAATGGCAAATCACCAAAAGCACATTCTATCATAGCCATTAGTAATCTAAGTCTCATAAGGTTCTATTCTCTGAATAACTTGATCTCTTTTGATCGATACGACTTTGCCTATAAATATGAAATGAAACAATCAAGAATATGGTTCAGGAGATTGCTTTTAGAAGATTCGTACCGCCTATTCAGCACATCATTTCCAGTCCATGCTATTAGCCCAAAGGCATATCTGTTCCTTGGGTACACCTGTAAGGGTCAAAGATGCAACAAATTTTATCAGCACATAAAATGGATACCGAGAACCTAGTAGCTTCATTAAAAGATCAGTAGCACCATCAATAAATACTAAGAGAAGTTTCAAATTTTCCATGTATTATACTATTAGCAATAGGAACCTCTGCAAACCAAATAGATTGATATCTGCAGCTAAAAGGTGAAATCCTATTTTCACTTTTCATAGCAATCTGTTTAACCAAAGTTGTTATGTTCCTTAAGGTTATGTTACTTTGCAATAAGACTATGCAATTATAGAATGACTCATATCTTCCCCTCCATTCTTTTGAAGTACAAGTTGTAACAATAATGGTTAGATTGTTTTAAGTCTTAACAAGATAAGCAATTGTGGTTGAACATAGTGCTTATCTACCATACAATATACATATTTAACTTATTGAATTCAATCATAAACGAAGAACAAGAGAAGAACCTAAATGAAAAATAATACATTAAATTTGTAATTTGAATTTTATAAGTGCTAGAAAAGTAAGATTAAATGTTAACCCTAAGATAACCATTGCCTGATGCAAAATAATTATCCACTGTATATAATGCAAAACAAGTATAATCATCTTGTGCATCCAATAGTATATTAATGATTGCTTCGAGTTAAATGTCATTTATCCCAAGAAAGAATATAACTATTCTAGCTTTTTTGACTTCACAACAATGTAAGGAAGAAAATAGCCAAAATCCCTAAAAAATTCCACATTTGCTACTGTACCTTAAAGTCTATACGATGTCGCAGTTCCCGACCTGGATATGTGCAAAGACCAAAATATGTATCAACCCCAGAATCAGTTCCCTATATTGGTGCATTAGAGAATGATCAGTAAAAGGAATAAGTTATTAAAGAACAGTACGATGGGTTGTCGAAAAGGAAAATCAAACATTCAAAATATAACTCTTGAGAACAAAATTAAGAGCTATTTCAAATAATATGATAGTAATTACTAAATAAACTGCTTATTTACCGGAGGGTAAACATCATCCATTAGCTGTTGTAAACCATCAGCACCAACTAATATCTCAGATTATTAGTCATGGATTCATGTATATGAATATATCAGTTTTAATGTGGAGGGCATTTCTATCATAAAGGACAACCATCGTCAGACATTTGCTTACATACAAAGAAGCAAAGTTATGACTGATCTTATCCTTCCACTTACTGTACTAATCTTATCATTCGAAGTTATGACTGATCTTATCCTTCCTCTTTCATCAATTCAGAAAATACATCCACCGTCTCTTCCTCTCCTCTCTCAAAAACTGATTATAGGTTTTGAATCATCTGTTGTTTCAATAAGGATTGGCATTACATCAAAAAATCTAGTCTTCATGCATCTGATAAAAGAAAATAAGCTGTCAAAGGTTAAATACTTGAATGACATTACATTAAAAGAAAAGTTGCGCTCCACTCCTGTGAGATCATTTCACTACATTGAATGACAACTTCACAAGCCTCTGTAAATACATAAGCAAAAGGTAATGCAGATAGAGGGAAGATGAAAAGGATGGATGGCACCACAGTTACCTCAGTGCTATGTGTGCTAAACACAAGCTCCTCCCTCAAAAAGTTGGTGTCCTTCAGATACTGAACATACCTAGGTAGAAAACCTTTATGGCTGGAAAGAATGAGAAAAGTTTGACCTCGTGATCAGTTACTTTAAAACATTAAGAGAACAAAAAGTTTCAAATATTAGTTTGACCACAGAAAAACTTTCTGCTTCTTTTTTCTTCTAATGTTTATATTAAGCTAGCTGCTATGTTGTCAATCGATAGATGATAATACAAACTACAGACTGATGCACACTTGATGACTTACCTCTCCCCATCAGGATGAGTAATGATGATATCTAAATCCCCACAAGAAGCTTTGCCACGTCTGTATGATCCTCCACAAACAACAACCACCTTGAAAAATAAAATAGTTCGACCACTATTATGTATGAATAAGAGGTCCAATAGTTGTGCAAGAAAAAGTATGGTCAATGTAATGTGCAACTCAAAAATATGGTCAGAGGTATCAAGATCCAAGAATTGTAGATCAAAATTGAATAACTCAAAATTGTGGCATTTAACTGTTACATTTAACAACGCAAGTTTCCATTTAACTGCACATGCTTGTTACTTATTGACCATGTGGGGTATCTAACAACCTGTGTTAGCCCTCCGTATCAAGAATTGGCAGGTCAACCAACTTTGCATGCCAAGTAGAAACTATGCAATAAGTTAATCGTGTAATTGTACATGATTATTACATAATAAAATATGAATGGTTGCCTTTGCCTGAATGTGATATGAGACTAGAGAATATTGGTGATCTCTTTCTACAATCAGATGTAAACAGCTAGGGGCAAAAACTTTTGCAAGCATTATATAGAACTGAGTCTCTACATTGATGTCAAGCCCTATAGATATACACACATTGCCCCAAATTGACATAATCTGCACCTAAGGAAAATTCAGCTATTGATTTGTACAGAGACAAAGTAAAAGAAGACAGTTTTTACAGCACGAACCCCAGGCAAGACATCTTGTGCAGCTTTTTTTAAAAGCACCTCCATATCTTTAACCTAGATCAACAAGAAAAAAAGGAAAATTTATCTTAAAAACATATTCAAAATTGAAACTATATTAATTAAACAATATACACAAGTTGCACCTCATGACGTGGAATCCTTTTCTTAATGTCATCGAAGAATCTTAGTCCTATCCTCTGAGCATTTGTTAAAGAGTCATCCTTTTTCAGATCATCAAGTGTACGGTATCCTTTATCATATAATTTTAAAGCAGTTGCAGGGCCAATTCCCCATACTTCACCAAAAAGACTGACAGTCCGCACCTTCACGATCATAGAAGTAGTAAAAGTTAAAATACTAGCTATCGTACGCCTAGAATAGACAAATGAACAAAACGGCCTAAGGGTACTGAAAGTAAAATAATGTTATTGACTTCATAAAGATCTCACTCACAGGATAAACAGGAAACAACGACAGTGCAGGTGTTTGCCAAATTTATTGCAATAAATGTAAGTGTTTGCCCAGTGAAAGGAAATTCAAGCATAAAAGGAGAACAGAATCAAGCATAACTTCATCATGATGAACAACACTAAGCGGCCCATGTCCTAACTCTCTTTTTCCTTTTGGTAATCGTGTAAATTGGTTCTGGTTGCAACACAGCATAGAGGGCTCTGTTGTCAGTTAATCACAACATTCAAAGACAATCACAGAGGGCACTATTTGCAAGAGAAGAAAGAGTGAGGGAGAGAGTCGTGTCCACATCCTTCCTTACCCAGACAAGTCCACATGCACAGGAAGTATATAGAAGAGTTTGTACTCCTGCAGCGTAGCGGTATGCCGTAGTATGTAAGTTTTGGGTAATACCTTCCAAAAGGGAAAGGCAAAGAGCAGATAAACAAAAAGAAAAGTCGAGGATCAAAGATCAATTCAACATTTAGAACTACAACAAACTTCCATAGTATTTCCTACTGTGCTTTCATATCGAGGACATCAACTTTTGATATCAGATAGCCTACTTCGAGGCATTCTTTCTCTAGGCTCATAGTCAGGTAGGCCAAGAAAAATAAATAGGAACCCCTAATTTCATGAGAGATCTGAGTTTCAGTGTAACATGTAGAATAATATCTATAATATATTTAATGATTTATACAGCTTCTGCATATGCTACTGCACATTTGATATGTGAACATGTAGAAGAAAATCTAACAAGAAAGCTGAATAAGAAAATATGCTTTCCTTGCAAGAGTTAATATGCTTTTGCTATCAATTCTCAAAAGAAGACTGTATAGACTTGAGAAATTAAAATCCATCAATATAAAAGGTACATCATCAATGAATATCTTTTATAGATAAATACAAGCTCAAAAGAATTACATATTTACCTTTTCATCATTCTCAAAGTGCTCCAATTTAGACAACTTTCCTGTAGCCACTATTTCATTAATCTGCATAAACATTTATTAGTTCTTTATTAATTTAACGAAAATGCAACTATTGAACATAGAATTACCAAAACAGTTCTTCACCATTTACAGCTCAGATTGCCGAAATTTTAATATTTAATCTGCATCCCTCAGATGGCCACCCAATGCATGTAAATTGTATAAGCACACTAGTTCAGTCAGTATGATCAGCCAGCCATATATAAATGATGAAACCACTCTCAATTCTTAGATAAGATTGTGCGGTAGTTAAGACAGGATGATATGTGACAGACTTGTATCAAAATGTCAATTCTTTAACAATCAGGGAAAAAAACAAATAGGTTGAAAAAGAAAATGGCAAGGACTATTAGAACCAACCATGAGATTATCCAACAGAATAAAGCGACTTGCAATATAATACTCAGATCACTGGTTCAATGAAGTTGTACACTCAAACTGATGATCTTAAAATGAGAAATGATGTAAGAGATAGGAGTGGAAAGGTAAAGAGCAGAATGGTAGATTTCATGGAAAGAATTGTACTTAGAAAATTCTTAGGAAGACAACTGGAAGACTACGGAAGTATGAATGGCTATGTATAGACAATCAAGATCAAGCCAAATCATAGAATAACTGCATTCTTCCACATAATCCTTTTCTAATAAGAAAAAGATATATCTCCTTAATCAACCACCATAAAACATGATACAATGGCACAGTGGAGAATATCAGATGTTTATACTGAGACCAGGAAAGACCAACAAAAAGGATAACGGATAATATTCCCACTAATTTCCATTCAAAGATCACAGGATCATTTTTTATAACTCCTACAGTTCTTCTGCTGTAGTCAGTATAAAAGTAAACAAAAACAAAAAAGCAAATATGTAGCCAAAGACATGCTTACATGATCCTGCAATGATTTCCCGATTGCAGGAAGGTGTTTGACTTGATCAACATTTTCAATTCTAAAAGGTAACTTTTCAATCACTGGAATAGCCTTGTAATAGCTGAATGACCTTCTGTCATCTCCTAGTGCTTGAAAAGCACAAAAAAAGGAGATAAAGAAAGAGAAGAGAAACAGAGAGACAAAAAGAGCAAGTAGGTAACATGACATGTATCCAGCATCTGTACCTCTGTAGATGTTGATAAGCTTCCCAAAAATCTCAGTGATGTTCCTGTTAAAATCAGGGGGATGGTAGGGGGAGGATTGCTCAGCAGCCCCTATCTATCACATTAGCGCACAGAGAAGAAAATATTAGCATGTATAAGAAAAAAAATTCCATGATAACTTGGCAGAAAATAAAAGAACAGAATTAAGAGGAAATAGATCCACCCAAGTTGCAATAGCACTGTGTTTCGATGTAAAAGTCACGGTAGGCATAAAGGAACAGCAGTAAAAAAATAGTGGCCCTGGAGCACACAATCCCATGGTCCAAGATTGAATAATAAAACAAAATAACTCACAAAAAACATTTGTTATTAGAAGAAACAAATGAAGGTCTAAAGTAACCAATTACACCCTGTTGTATTGTTGTTGTTGCAGTGAAACCTATTTCAGACTATTGTCTTATTATCATAACGGTGAAAACCACCTCAGCTTGTTGTCTCATTATTGTACCAGTATTTTCTACCTACATTGTGATGAGGAAAACAGGAAATTCTGAGTGCAAAAAAGCCTCAAGTTCCAGATCCAAGATGAGCAAATTGCTTGCCCATCATTATTCTACTAATTCCCATATCCTCGAAGGTTTGTACAGGTTAGTCTATAATCAATTAAAAGAAGAAGAAAATCAAATAATTTCACCAATTGGCTATGGTAAAGCATGCCAGAACTAAGACACCACAATATTTATCTCCACAAGAAATACAGGTAAAATAATATACACAAATTTCAGCTTCCGTCAACATTAATGATAGCATAATTAATTAATATGATGTATTTGTGGGAAACAGAAAGCAGTACAAATTGGTTGTGATGGTCATAAATCACTCAACAGTGATGATGTTGGTGATGTGACAGCAGCGATCCACTGATACTGGTAATCATGTAACAGAGCAAGGGCAGTGTCATAGTTCAGCTCCAGGAGTCCACACTCCACTATGGTGGAGGCACTAGTGGCACCAACAATGGTTGATTGTACAGAAAATGGCTTCTCTATTTCTTCGCCGACCATTCTCATAGTCATCGATATATTGCTAAAAAGAAAGGCAACTGAAAAGAAAAACTAAAATTTCAACCTACAAATTCCATGTTTTCATTTTTGTTCTCTCTATAATTTATAACACTAAAATGACTTCTTGAATAGTCAATACTAAAGGTTCCAATGTCATTGTTGGAAGAAACTATTGTTTGCATAGCTTTAAAGGCCATACCTCAGCCTCCAATGAAACCTGAGAACCGCTGCTAGCATTGGCATCTTCAGGGCCACTTTGGACACTGACAAGTTGGTGTCCTACTCCAGTTGATTTGCTGTGAACTTTCTTTGTGCCAACTTCACTACAATCTTCTGAGTCCTCAGATGGTTTTCTGACATTTTTGTGGTGCACTAGTACATCACCAGAAGCTCTAGATTCACGTGATTCAAGGGAAGTTCTATTCGAATCTTTGTCAGACTTCTTCATCTCCTCAAACTTTAGAACAAATGGACACTCAGGTAATTTTTCACCGGCCTGTAGACAGTTTTCCAACCACTCGTATAGAAGTAAACTCTGCAACAAGATGATTATTCAGAATGGTTACCGGGTAGTATATACGAGAACCAAATGCTATTCCCAAATCCCACATCTAAATGTCAGGATTCCGACCTTGGCAGATAGAAAACCAAATCCGCTTAGTTTAATTTGTTTAATTTGAAACTTCATGTCATAAACCAAAGATCGGATAGATACTCTCCTCGGCATTTAGTGATCAGAAATCTACGGTAACTTTCAGCACGAAGGGCTACTGGAAAAAATAATACAACTGACTCACCCCTCTAAATCGATTCAACTGTTCAGGGTTCACTTCGTGCAGGACCTGATCTGAGTTCATAGCAAAAATATGAGTAACCTTCTTTGAAGGACTTTCCTCGATCACAGCTCCTTTCTGGATTAGCTTCTCTTTCCATACCTATGTCATGTATCAAGAACTTTTTTCTAGTAAAGCTGTCAGAAATATAATCGCAGACTGATCACAAATCCAGCAAGTAAGCCAAAGCATAGATGCCAAAAGACACAAATCCAGTAGTTTCTAAGAGAGGGTCTCATCATGAATCACGAAATGCAAGAAATCGAGAAAGAAATCAAGAGAACAATTAAAAAGGAGTACGAATTTCTCGAGAAGCAACGCCACCATCAGTGATGCGAATCAGTTAAAAAAGAAGAGGGGTTGTTCTTTGGACCGACCTGAAGCCTTCGAGATTGCACACCCTTTTGGACGAGGAAGACGACCATGCCACGAAACATGCCGTTGGGGTCAGGAGACGGAGCGCGCTTCCTCTTCGGCGCCATTAACTCTTTTCCCCTCGACGAGAAGGAAACCTCGTCTTCTTATTTCAAACCAACCGCCGCCTTTAAACCCTTTAAAGAGAAGTTTAATATTCGAAATTAACTACATAAATATAATATAAAAAAGAAAAAAGAAAAAAGGGAGGCAATCGCATGCATTATGGTGTTATTTTAGAAGTTCCAGGGGCAATTATGTATAAAAAAATAATAATATAATACATAACGAAACAAAGTAATGAGATTAAGAGTTGGGTCTTGGTATAAATCGCTGTGTTTAGTGTCTGTCACCTTTGGTGAGATATATTTGTTGGGATGAAGTTGGCTTGACCTATTAATCCATCATAAACAAATAGAAGGCAAGGTAAAATTAGCATCACAATGCACAATTTATCTTTCTCAATTTGACACCAAAGATCTTATTGCACAAAGAAGCCACATCCAATTTATTTGATATCTCACCAGTCAAAGAATACAAACTGTTATAACTACCATATTGAGGCCATGCCAAAGAATTCCTCATAAGCACTTATCCTAGAGCAAAAAGGGCTGCTAAAGAGAACACTCAGGCACTCTCAGAATTACTACTATCTGGCAATGGCTTCTCGACGGCCAACTTCGTCTCTTCGTCTTTGTCTCCAAATTGGCTGAAATTGCCTTTGATCATGAAGAGTTGATAGTGGTGATGCTTGCAGTAAAGCTTGCCCTCGTGTGCGACGTAGTTAGAAGGGCTGATCACGCAACCTCCATGATTGCACTTGAAGCACAGCTTGTGGTATGAGTTTCCATCAACAGCTACCTGGAAATACAATAGGAACAAATTTTGTTTGTAATCCAATGATTCAGCTGAAATATTAACAGAAAACACCATTTCAGACAAGCTTATATATATATATATATATATTACTACACATAACTAACCGATATCTAGTCCAATCCAAGATACTTTGATAAAACATGCAAATTGATGGAAGTTTCTCACTATCAATATGCATACAGCCAGCTGAATGTACTAATCAAATATCGGTTGCATGTTAACTATTTCTCTAAGAACCAGCTTGTGAATGCTCAGAAAAGATGAAAGAATGAGGATATGCATAAGTACATCAAACTTGAATTATGCTACTATCAGAAGAAACCCGGATTTTATGACTGGCATAAGACTGATAAAGAATAAACGATTGATAATTTGATCGGATAAGTGAACGTTCAGCTTAAATGGAATATGAGAGCAGCTAAGCTAAACATCACAGAAAATATGGAGCTCACTTTTTCGATTGGATAGACGGTCTTCTTACACACCACACACTTGTCCTGTGTCCCGACAAATATACTAGAAACTCGACTGCTACCTCGCCCCTGTTCAAGATACGCATGGCATAACGATAAAAGGTACAAAAGAACAGATTACTGATACATGCTAAAGAATCCTAAAAACACAAAAGCAATATATAAGGATGAATTATAAATGTATTCAACGGCACATGAGGGATCTGCTGCTTAAAAAAAGTATGATAGTCTGTGGAAGAGTACCTCATTTCCGATACCTAGGTCTTCTCTAGCAGATTTTGGAACACCTAGATTGCAAAATCATTATTCAACATATGAGCATCAAACAGCAATGGCAGATGAAATATGAAGCATCTTATCTATGTACCTTCGAAACTTTTCTCCAAGCTACCAGTCATCTTGAAGAGTTGGTCATAATGAGGCTTGCAGAAGAGAGCACCATCAATGGAGCTATAATTGCTTAGCTGCACCATCAAACATAAAATTGAGTTAATCCTTAAAGTAATATAACAAGTTGCCAGCTAAGGTTTGCTTAACAACTTTGTCTAGTCAATTACCAAGGTAAATTAGCAGTCCTAAGCTAGTAGCGAATGAAATATAATGCAGCCTTCTCACAGGTTCATCTACATTAATGTATAGAACGGTAACTTTTCCTATAACACCATAAAGTTTGGACTATGAAATAAGATACGTTGCAAACAAGAACTACTCTTTGAAAAAAATAGATATATTACAGCTACATGAAACATAATTATCCTGCTTCAATGATCCTTAAGTTTTGCGATGTTTGATGTACTTCAGCAGAAGGTATATGCTATCATAATGGCCAACATAACAATTCAAACTGCTCATCTTTTCCCTTCATGATATCCTTCTATAACAATAAAAACCACCATCAAACAGTTGTTTGACACATGGGTTTCTTGAAGCCATGAAGTAAACGATAAGCCACAGAGACAGAGGCGAGTTAACCAGAATCACAATCTAGGACGAGCTTTGGAAATTGACCGACAGCAAAGCACAACGATTGACAACTGATGATGGGCTTCGAGCAGAATGAATACAAACCGAAAGAAACCCAAGGGACGCATGAAAACGAAGGGAAGAGAGAACTCGCCTTGAGGGTTCCTTTACAGTGGCGGCAGCGGAAGCAAGCCTTGTGGTAGACCTTGCTGTCGGCGGTGAGCTGATCCACCAAGTACACCGTCTTCTCACACGCCTTACACTTCTGGGTCGTCCCCCCGAACGCCGCCGACGCCATCTCAGTCCTATATATACCTCCAAGAAAACGAAAGCAAGAACAAAGAGCAAAGACAAGAGAAAGAGAGAAAGTACTGGAAGCGCGAGAGGAAGTTGGTAAGGGGGGGCTTGAAATATTTATAGAGAAACGGGAGGTGTTTTAAATTTGTTCGTTTTAGTTATCTCTCGCCGTGTATCTTTTTCTTTCTCACACTAAGATCCCTACTGTAGTATTGTCATAAAAAATAAAAAAAATAAAAAAGAAGAGAGTATATATATATATATATATATATGATAATATGCAAACAGTTAGGAGTGTAATAGAATTAACCCCTTTCTCTGTAGAGCTTTCCGCCACCCAGGTCCTAAGTTGGTACTTCGAGTGTGCGCGTTTGCTCGCCGAAAGAGAAAAGGACGGCATCGGTGGTGGCGAGCAAAGGCAAAAAGAAAGAGTCGAGCTTTGTGGACAGTGACCGGAGAAGAGAATCTTGGAACGTGCACTTGAAGGGAGAAATGAATGGTATTCTGAGTGGGATTTGTTGAGTCGGCTGCATTTATTAGTTGCATTTTCTTAGTCCTACTGGGCCAAGCCTCAAAATTCACATCGTATTTTTCTTTTGGAAAGATACAATAGGCTGTTAAAAAGGTAGTAAAAATAGGTTATGATCTCTATTTACTATCTAGTTTCTGGGTTTCCACTATATCCGTTTGCCTGAGAATTTGAGGAGATGCATTTCTACTAGCTTTGTAACCTGGGAGTCAATATTCAGAATTAAACAACTAAAAAGACGAAACAACAATAAACCAATGACTTACAGAAAGATAAAATAACGAATAGAATTGAAGCAAATGAAATATCAAAACAAATTTGCAATAATTCCCAGATGAAGTGCTACTTCTTGTTTATTTCTCTTCATGTACTACTTGGATATCAGATAAAGGAAATACTTGATCCCAAATAACATCTCAGTACCAATGATTTGTTGTGCATATGAGAGTGTTGAACAAATCCAAGAAAATGCTGAGAATAAAGTACACAGCGCTCAGAAGAAAAGGAAACGTCTCTTTATTTGGCACAAACTGGTTGCTAGCATTCTGCCTCATTAATCTTTCATTGTTGCTACTGCAAAGAGCTCGTAACTGCATGCTGGAAAATTAAACAAGAGAAAAAGGAACTTGTTAAATTTTCATGAAGCAATGGTAACAAAAACAACAAAACATCTTTAAGTAATCAGCACTATTATATTAGCTTGTAAGGAATTTGTTAAAAGATAATTGAACTTCACATATAAAGGAAATATCCAAATAGGAACCTTGTGTATGCAGAACATTTTGCTGTAACATAAAGCACTAGTTTGACAGAGAATATTGTGAACATTGCTGATGAACTTCATGTAACAAATATGACCGCCTCACTTCTTTAAAACTCCAGCATCCTATGAAATTCTATTGCTTAACTCCACGACATACACTGAAATTTGTTAGTGCCTACAATGGAGTTTAAAGAAAGGTCACAATATAGTGTGTCAATTGCTATCATACTAGTAACATTATTTTGGTTCTAATTTCAGTTGAAGTTTTTCTTCACCTATATTTTAATTTTACAATTGGTCATTAAATGCAAGATTGTTGATTAAGAGACACACATGGACCCTAATGTACACACTCATCAATCAAAGGGGATTTGAAGTTTTGAACCAATGGCACCATTGTACCATAAGGCTTACAGATGGGCTTCCTGACCAGGCTTCAGACTAGGCTTTCGAGTTGGGCAGCTGGGCGAGCAAAGGCTGGCCCGTGCGGCACATTGGCAATTCAGGCTCGGGTTGAGCCAGGCATGGGTGGATTGGGCTATATAATCACTTCTCATGAGGGCTTTAGGAATAACATTAAGTAAAAAATATGTATTCATCTTTATTATTTTCAAAATGAGGCCTTTATTGTAGATATAACTATTTTTATATTCACTTGTATTTTAAAATAAGGATGTAATAATTACCTTTCATGTGATATAAATTGCATAAAAAGATAGAAAAAAAATATGTTTTATTTTTTATGAAATTACCATAAATATTCTTTGATTTAATATAAAGTAGATTAATGTGGAAGATATCAACAGTAAATTAGTAATTGGGTTAGTGTTTAATATAAGATATAATTTTGATAAATAGCACTTATATTTTAGAATAGGGTTATCATGATATTTAGCTATTATTCTGAAATAAAGAGTTATATATTCCAGAATAAGAAAAAAGTTACTCTTGAAATGAACGAGGGCTAAATGTACTAGCAAGTAACCCCTCTAGAACATAAACAAACTTGGAGAAAAATTATTGAATTTTTAAATAATGCTATTGTTTGCTATAATTCAGTTGAAATTTCCAAATTGGTTGCAACAATAATCTGAACAGTAATAAAAGCATATGAAAATATTGTATATATGTGCAGGTATATATAGTGAGAGTTATCTCTAAGTCTGCAGAAGTTTCCAGAAGAAATGCGCAAGGAACTCTTTTTTCCAGTCTTAAAGAACAGATCTATATAGAGCAAGTTAATACAAATTATATTCTCAGGATTTGCCATTTCTTAAACTCTAGTAATCACCCTTCACTTCTACACCAATAAAAGATCAAACTGCAAGAAGCTTCTTACATGAGAAAATATTAGAAAAGAAAAATCCCTAAAGCATATCTACATCTCAAGTAAAGCAACTCCTTCAGTGATACATAAAGCAATAACATGGATTGTATCCATGACAAAATAGGGGTGCCAAAGAAAATAGTTTCCTTTAATGATGGCCCACGTGAAAGTGCTCATCATGCGAGCTTGTGATCATGAGATTATATCACAATAATCATGAGTTCATGTCCCTGTAAGGGTTGACTCCTACATTATGTGCTTTGTTATGTTGTCCAAGGTTATACTTTATTGAAGAGTTGGCAAACTTAGTTGCAAGCTTTGGCTGGCAATTAAATTAGCCAAACTCCCATATTGCAACTAAATTAAAGGATGATGTCTTAGATATGTGTTTCCAATAGATCTTGGCACTTTATGCTGCATACCTTGTTATTTAATGAGAAGCACCTTAATTAGATGATGATGTCCAATAAATCTAGTATGGAGTTCTTATTTTCCTATCATCTAGTATGTTAAATTGTTAATCTATCCAATCACTAAAGATTTAAAAATGTTCAACTCAATGCTAAATTAGTACTAGAAGTTTTCTGATGACATAAAGCCCTGCACATAATATTTATCAGGCATATCAATTTTCTGCTAGAATAAGTTTCACTTGAGATGAAACAATAACAAGTAGAACTTAATGAAAACTAAAGCCGAAACTAATTGGTTAAGACCAAAACTATCAAGATTTTGGTTTTGACATTTATTTTAGACCACAATAGACTAAAATCATTATATTTTGGCCTAAAATATTTATTTTTTCAAGGGGGTCAAAACCGAACCGCAACTTCAAACCATGAGAATAACCATTAAGTCTTTCATAAAGGAAAGTATATGATTAATGAAATAGAATTTTAATCATTCCATGATTGTCATCATACCAGCAAGGACAAGAACTGTAAGGGCATTCCCAATTTTTGACGCCCGCTTCACACTATTCTTGCAAGATTTAAACCTCTTTAGTGCAGGATCCTCTTCCAGGAGCTGTGATGTAGGCATTACAAGAAATGAGAAGAATATTTGGAAAGATGATCTCTTGCAAGTCTAAGAAACTGTAATCAGGGCCTTAGGACAGTCAACTATCAAGAATGGAAATATGCATATAAACAAAATAAAAGATTTTCATGATAACAATGATATTGAGATCTAAATCAGTCTTAAGGTATCTTAAGCAATGGGCAAACAATCAATAAGATATTTGTAATTCAAAATGCAAGTACTAGTCGAACTGAGTAGTTGCACGGTACACTTCCTTGATATTTTGTATTGACGGGAGTGTATAACTAGAATGATAGCACTAGGCAGAATTTCTAATATATCAAGCCAGGGACATTAGAATGAGCCTCCAAACAAGAGTACAGCTTTAGCAAAATCAACCACAAGTTAATTTGTTCAGTAGAGAGTTTGCTAACTTGGTGGAAAATAAAACCAAGAGAATAATAAAGACATTTGACTAGACATTGCATTTTTTTTATGCAGTTACCTAAAAATGCTGGACTTGGAAGAAACAGCAAGCAAATGTAAGATCACAAATAGAGATAGAAATCTAAATAGAATAACAAGAGCAAACTTACACTAAGATGACCTCAAACATGTTAACTAGAGATGAGCCGAAGCAATATAACAACATCAAGCCAACATTAAATATTCCAACGTATATGAATCATGTTCTTTAATGGAGTCCAAGTATTATAAAGCAAAATCAAGTCACATCGTTCTATCGATTAAGTTAACAAGAAAGCTATTCTCTTTCCTGATCTACGAATCTCGGAGATCCAGAAGACCAAAGCCCTAACTTTCCAGCAGAGTTTATAGACAGCGACGACTCGAAAGAAAACAGAGAAAGCAAGCAACAACAGCAAGTAGCGCTCACCGCCTTCTCGCGATCTCCGAGGTCGACGTGGTAACCGCGACGGGGGATGTGAGATACCCGTGGCTCCGCCGCCATCATCTGCGAGCACGGAGGAAAGAAAGGTCACCCAAATCGGAGATCCATAGGAACAGGGAAGAAAGATAAAGGAGGAGGAACAGTTTGGAGCTACAAAGAGAGTAACGGAGAGAGGGATTGACCTGAGAGCGAGGGCGTAGGGTGGAGAAGAGCGTGGTTTTCTGGAGCGCAGCGGCCATCTCGGCGAAATGAGACTCTGAGAACTGGACCCAAACGGCGAAGGTGCAAAAGATTTATTATGTTACAACGAGGGATTTTATCATTTGTTAGTATATAAAAATAAGTGCATATCTTTTTATGCAATCGGTACACCGTACACATCATCATCTTATAACACATAATTTATATATTCAAATACGATGTATAATAAAAAAAATCATTATATATCAAAAAATTAAATATAATTAAATTACAAAAGCACTGTTACAATTATGCAAAGAGTTGCACCAAGAATTAAGAATTGGAGTTCTATTAATATCACAATAAGCGTGACTCAGATTGGGTGACAGAAGAGGGTTAGTCTTAGATTAACTAATTCATGACAACAACTGCATTTAGCTTATCATTATTTATTTGTCCAAGTTCACACAAAAAAAAAACCATTTTTATGCTTGAATTAAGGTGGGGGGAAATGGATTAGAATGATTAACGCAAATAGAAATAGAGATATCAGGTCCTAAAAGGATCAAATAGCAACTGTTCTATCCCTAACCAAGTTATGTTGAAGAGCTCACAGTGAGCCTCCAACCATTGCTCCAGTTCAGCAGGGCTGTGAGAAAATAAAAGAGAAATAAATTAGGAAATTCTGTGAATAAAATGCATGGGAAAAGCTTTATAAAGAAGAGCGAAAGAGAGATGATCTCTGAGAAGCAACCCCATGCCCTGGATAGGAACAAGTTCAGTGAGTGAAGTGAAGATAAAACAAAGTGAGCAAGCTAGAGCTTGGCAGGCTTGCAAACTGACCGACAGTGCAGAAGTTAAAATGGCATACTTACTGTTTATGTTGTCATAACTACTACGATGTATAGATTGCAGATGAAAATATTTATCAAGAAATCAACGCTGATAGCTTAATCTCTTGTCATTAGTTTATCTCTAGTTAATAGTTAATATCTACCCTTTATTAATTATTACCATACATATGGTCTACACCATTCAAATAATTTTAGAACCAAAATAAGCAAACAAACTGTCCTCTGGAATGATAGAAACCCAATATTATACAACACTGAATTGTTTCCACAAAGAAAACATTTGGACGGTAATAGCCTCGAACATTGCTTTAAAAAAGCAAACACTATATTCTTCTCAGCAGTACAGTGAAGACCAGCCAGCTCGTGACTGCAGCTCCACTTAGCATTGCTCATGATTCCTGCGTTTGAAACAGAAACAAATTTCTCCAGTATAGCTTCCAGCTTTCAGCTCATCAAATGATAGAGATAGTAGGAGCCACAATCCAACACGGGACAAATTGAATCATACAAATGCCGTATGTCAATTTAGGACAAGATGAAGCGGGCTTTAGCTGTTCAGAAAAGGCCAACATGTCTGTGTTCACTTGGAAGGAGATGTGTACCGTAGACGATCTCTCTTTCGATTTGTACCGCTGTCCTTGGGAGAAGACGTTTTGCCAATGCCAGCTTGGCGCATCTCTGTTAGCATATTCAACAATAAATTAAAACAGGCATCATAAAATACATGCTATTTTTTTATCATTCAATAATTATTACCTCTTTCCCTCTCAAGCTCTCGATACAGCTCTTCTTTCCACTTTCTCTGCCTTTCAGAAAAGCTTACACTGCTTTGGCAAATGTTTTTTTTTTTAAATCAGCTACAGACTATAAAATACTAATGAAGAAAATCTAGAAATAGACAAACCAACCTTGGACAGGTTGTGCAATAGCTAACTAATCTGAATATAAAGTCTTGTACGAGAATAACTAACCTTGGGCAGATTGTTTCTTGTTGTGCATCTTGAAGAATAGGTCCCAACTCATTAACTTGAGGAGAAGCTATTTCTCTTAAAATTCTATTATTCTCCACACCACAGCTTGAAACACGTCTGCTGCAGTTCCCAGGGCTAACATTAGTCACAGTCTCAGCAAGTGGTGTGGATGTCCCGCTTACTACCTTATTTGGGGACAACTTGACCTTAGGTGGCAATTCAGATTTAGTTGTGATGTTTTCCTTGTAAATACTGTTAACACCTTGAGAATTGGTCGCATTCAAGGTGTTGTAGAACTCCTCATATAAAGGGGTCTGTAGCTTCTTCAGATCAAGGGCCTGCGATGCAAGAAAATTGTTTTCATTAGTTGGCACTTCAGCAGTTCAGCTCGACAAGAACATAATATATTATCTGCATTAACTACTAATTCAGCTGTGTCGTACACTATCCTGTAATACATGCTGATTGACAGACTCTCTTGTACTATTTGCATCAAGAGTACTAGTATAAATTAATTGGAAAAGATACATGAAACAGCACCTTCTCATCAAGAAATGCCCTGATTTTTGTCTCAGTGACTTCATCATCTTCACACATTGTTTCACAAGGGAAGGTGAAATCATTTTCCCCTTTCTGCACACTGTCTGTAGCACCATTAACTACTAATTCACCAAAGTCCTGTGAGCTGATAGTTCTTTGTTCTGGACTTATATTGAATTTGCATGACCAGTCATCAAAAGGTTCTGACATTGGATTAAAGCTCTGGAAAAAATAAATAAGAATATGATAATCATTATTAACTTCAAAAGGCAGAATATTGTTGTCAGCCATTTCACACAGCAGAAAGGCATCGAGACAAGATCTTACTGATCCAACCATTGGAAAATCATCCCTGTCAGTGAACTGACACATGTCATTACTGGTACTTGTTTCCCAGATCGGTTTGGCTCTGAAGACCTTATCAGAATTTATAGTAGAGCAGCTGTTGAAAGTGTCACCATTATCAAAGCCCGTACAAGTATTTGAAGCCCTAGTTATATAAGACAAACTGTAAGACAAGAGGCTTTTGAAATCACCAATGAATCACAAATGATTTGATAAATCATTATATCAACACTTCTTACAAGTTATTCGTCTGCATTTTAGATGTTGAGAGATCAGGTTTTACGGGTTCCTGTCATCAGACCAGTATTAGGTATAGTAAAGTGAAAGAGTTAATTAAATAAAATTAACTTGCGATTGGTACTCTAACCTTGGGCACGACATGATTCAATGGATGTGCATCCTTAAGTTCTCCGGTAACAAATGGATGCTGCATAAAAATAAAAAATTAAGGAAATGACACACATCATGAACCTAATAGCGCATCCCAAGATGATAGCAGGATAATGCAGATAATGAATTCAAATGACTTTTGCATGCCATTCTTTAATCTACTACTTTAATGCAATGAACAAGCTTCATAAGAATATTACCTGAAGCAAATCAGAAGCAGTTGGCCTCAAGTTAGGTTCCCTGCAACAATAAATAGCATGTTACTGCTCAGGATTCTAGGGAGACATACAAGAGAAAGTACAGTCACTAAAGCAGCATGCTGACCAACTCTGGTTATATATTTCTAGGTAATTATGCTAAAAATAATTTTCCTTACTAGGCTGGACATGACATGGAAGGAAATAGTAATAGAAAAAAGATAAGCCTCCTGCAACTAATGTTATAAGATAAATGCCTCTTCTCGATAATTTATGATAATAATATTTATGAGCAGAAAAGATGCTTACTATCTGACAGATGTTGTAGAGACAAAATCTTAAAAACTAGCTTACAGTTTCTATACATGAAATGATGAGAAGAGATTATTTTTTAATCCTATTAGGTATGCAACTAATACTATTAGTACACAGCAATACAATGATTTCTGGACATCTTTTGATTGGTATAGGTTTCCATAATGGTTGTGTATAAGCATCTTAACCTTGTAATGAGTAGTGACAACCAACGAATTCCATTTGATTTTACAATGATCATTTGTAAAATCTACATTATAATTTGCTTGTATTACCAATAATACACTCATATACACATAGACACGTTGTGTATATATAGATTTTACTAAACTCTGGTAGCAGATACATATAAAAGCACATACGAAAAATGCTTGCTTCATAAACTTCTCTCAAAAGAAAATTACGAAGTAAACCATCTACGTTTGCATGCATATCCACCGGAATGCTAGTGATTTAGTTCTTGGATGTATGATTATTCAATAAGAGAAGATTATCAAATGCAACATAAGTATTTGAGTGTAAATAATTCTATACAAAACCTAGCACTTATTCTAAAAGTGTGGGTACAACTAGACAAGTATAGTTTTAGCATAAACCCATCAAGAACAAATTAGGATTATGTGCATACTCCTGTAAGCATTTCAAAAGAAAATCCTTGGCCTCCAATGAGAGATGTTCTGGAATTGGTGGATGAGACTTTGTTGTTCCAACATGAAATAGAGCAGCAACCTGAACAAATAGGAGGGCTAGTGAGAGAACAATAGTTTAACAAACATATTTCGTGGAAATATTTTAGTATTTCACAATCTCATGTTGAAACTGAACAAGTTTTACCTCTTGGTATTGCTGGCTCCAGGGAGGCTTACCAGTAGCCATCTCAATAACAGTACAGCCAACACTCCAAATGTCAGCAGAGCTGAGAGGGCAGCATATAATCAATAACAACATAAGTAAAAGAAACTGTGGAATCAAGTCATCAACATGCTGTGAAACATTTTCTTTCTCACTATAATGCAATCTGACATTTTCAACAGTGATAAATTTCAACGGGCTAACCAAAGCCAAAGAAAAAATATCAATAGAATAAATAAAAGAGCATGGATATTATTGTTTGGATGTCCAATTAATTTCCTCTAGTACAAAAATCTATGATTGTAATTATATTATTGCAATTTCACCAGCAGCTTAATCTCTTCGTCTGCGCAGAACTTCATTCTCACTAACTTTTGGTACATACGGAAAAACTATACCAAGAAGAGAAATCAATGAAGATAAGCAGGAATCAGCTGAGAGTGTCTCATTCATAAACAAAATTCTAAAAGGGCACAAAGTTCACTAGAATAAGATATGAGTTAAATGCAAGACAATGTTTGTCTTCGCAAAGCACAGAGTTGACTAGATAAAGATATGAGATGAATGCAAGATGACATTTATCCTGGCAAAAAATAGTATATATCATCTTAAAGATGTGCCATGACTTGATGATCAGCAGAGATGAGATCACTTTCAATGGTCCTAAACAATGATACATCATAACCGACTTCAGTATTCCCATTTACTATTTAGGCACTTCATCTGAAATTAATTCATCTAGTCCTCCTTACCGAACATCCTTAAAGTGTGCTTCAGAGCCTATTTAGTTCCCAATTGTTCAAATAATGTTCCAAGTATAAATAGAAGTGCTAATAAACAACAGAAAATACGCAGCACCTAATGAGAATTTGGGCATACAACAAAAAGTTGCAATAAGAATCATTTATATGCTTGAGAAAATATAAACTGCTTCAGGGCTATCCAGTTGAACGTCTAGCAGTAATATAGGCCTCCCATCCTATCAACTAATTATAAAATCAATAAGTCTATTTTGATTTTTAACCATGACCCAGAAGTCAATCGGAAATAGTTCAAACAGCTTTATTATTTTTATTTTTCTATTTATCCAATTATTATCGAACTAAAGGATGTGCCAATGATGGTACTACTGCTAATTAACCTTCTCTTTCAAGTTTCAACCAATTTTACACTTCCAATAAGCTGCAAGTTGAATGGTCCCCAACACTCAAGTCTGCAATGACTAGATATATTTCCACATGATATTAGAGTCATGCAGGGAAAAGATAATACAAAGCACGTAAAATTAAGTATATAATGTTGGTGCATGTGAATAGACAATTCCTTTAGGACAACTCAGTAATGCAATATAATATGGAAGCCTCTGAATTTTTAAACAATAAAAGCAATGACTTATTATTTTAGGTTCTGCCTTGGAATCAAAAGATAACTCAGATTCTGTGGATTTTCCTTTTTCCTTGATTCTTTTTGTCTAGATTGAACAAAATAAGGTCTCAAAAGCTTATTATTTAAACTATAAAAGACATCAGATTGGCGGAAAGAAATGCTAAGATAAATATCAAGGTCCAAAAGAAACAAAGGTATCCACACAAATTAAGACAAAAGAATTTTCAATGCTTACAAGCTATGCCCACTTTGAACAATTACTTCAGGAGCCATCCAATATGGAGTTCCTTTCATGGACTTTGCAGCTGTCATAGTTGCCTAACAAAATATACCAGCTAAGTTAGCGATACTGGAAGAAATTGAAAACATGAAACACATTAACCATAAAGACATGAATTTTCTTTTCTTTCATTTAAACTTGACAGACAAAAAGTATATGCAACTGCTGTTTGTTTCTGCGTGCCCAAGATGTAATGTATTTGAACATACAATGCCATAAAAAACATAGGTTACAAGACAATCTGCTACTATGCTGAAATTAACAGCATAAGCTTGTTAAAAATATGACTTGGAAATGACCTTATAAAATCATAAACAACACATTATGTGGCTTACTCCAACTACTCAGAAAGTTGAAATCATGATTGAGTTAAGAATGTAAAAATTTCTTCCAAGTGGAGATTTATATGTGCATGTATAAATGACTTTCTATTGTCAATTCAAAGTAAGCAATTGACACAACCTGTAAGTCTACTTACCAGTTTCGCAACTTGCTTAGATGCTCCAAAATCTGCTAGCTTAATGCACCCTTTGTTATCGACAAGTATGTTTGCCCCCTGAAATTCATAGCAGCATAAAGATTTTTTCTTCATCATTAAGAAAATAAAAGACATAAAAACTAAATAAATTATTAAGATAAATAATTGTGCCTTTATATCCCTGTGTATAATCCCATTGCGATGTAGATACTCCAGCCCTTGCAACAGCTGCTTTGTATACATTCTTATAACCTGTTTAAAGGAATGGTTAGCGACTCATATCTACAATTTGCACCATTATATTAGCAGTTTGAGAAAAGAAAAGAGGGTCTCTTACAGCCTCAGGGAAGGATCCAAACTTTCCAAGCAATGATGAAATAGATCCACCTGGTACAAACTCTAACAGGATATTGAGTGTATCTTCCTCCCTTGCAGTTCCCAAGTATCTCTATTCAATACCAAGAAAATAAAAATGTCGATCAGAATTATCCAAGGTAGGAGATCCATTGAATCGTCAAAAAAAGAGAAATGTTTCTCTCTCCACTCACAACAATGTTACGATGAGAAAGGTTCTTGAGAAGCTTCACTTCTTCCTCGAGCTCCCTTACATGAGCCTGACCATAATATTTCAAAGAAAAAAATCATAGAATCAAACGAAACCCATAACTTTGGAAGAAAATATACAGCTTGTGCAGATTCTAGAAACATAACAGAATCAATAAGGATACTAACTTGCGCTTTCTCTTTGGAAGCATTACTCGTCCCGATCAAAACCTACAAGAAAGCACCAACCTTCAGATTCAGCAATCCAAAATCCAAACAGAAAAAAGAAAAAGCTAACCCTAGCCCTAAACCTAGATACAGGAAAGCCTTCAGATCAGAAATAATACCTGCTTCACGGCGAGTAACTCGCCGGAATCAAGATTCATACCCATATAAACATGACCAAAAGCGCCACAACCGATGAGTTCGCCCTTCCTCCAACGGATCGGAGGGGCGTCGTCTTCTTCCTTGACATCGGCGATCGCGGGCCTCCGAGGCGGAGACGGGCTCTTGGGGAGAAACCCCAACCCAAGGCCCAGTCCAGCCCTCGATTTCCTGATGCACGATCCGATTCTTTCCGCGATCCGGCCAACCCCGGCACCGACACTGGATGGCTCCTCCGCGCTAGGATTTGGTCGGAAGACGAGGGATCGGCGCACGGATCCGAAGAGGTCTTGCATCGCGCTACCTACGAAGCCTTCTTCCTTCTTCATCGCTCGAGTGGAGTTCTTCGGCGTCCTCAGAGGATTTGGTTGCATCGATTAGAAATTAGAAATATATTCCCTCTCTGGTTCTTGATTTCAAAAACTTTCGCCCTGAAGTTCCGGAAACACCCTTATGGACCGTTGGAGAGATCTTTCTAATCAAGTGCGCCCCGCTTAATCCTGATTCCTGTCCAATTGTAGCCCAAAGTGAGAAAAATACAAACAACACCCTATATTTGACTATATTACAAATAAATACTTGTCCTTTTATTATTTAAGAAATAAAAGCCACTATTTAAGTCACTCCTAGCTTACCCATAAGTTACCTCAGGCTGTGTTTACTCGTGGAATAACGGTTAGTTATAACTCTTCTTATTTTTAAAACTAATAGAAGAGAGCTAATACTACTATAAGTTATTCTGATATTTAGTTCAATACTAATATAAAGAGTAATAATTATATTTTTTTAAATTTATAATATTTTAAATCAAAGGATAAAAATATCTTTGAGCCGACGGAAAATAATATTTTAAAATTATTTTCTCACTATACAAATATATAACTAGCTGATATAACTTAATAACCATGTGTTGTCATATTAAAAAGTAAAATAATAATATTATCATGCAAGCATTTGCAACTACAACAAATCCATAGTAAAAGGAGCAATTAGATGATTAGATTTGCCTTCCTTAAAGACTTCGAAACGAGTCCCCATCAGTAGTTCTGCCAAGGAATCGTTTGGCTTTCCAAGGAGTTTGTTGGCATTCCATGGCATACTAAAAGATGAGTCTGTTTGTCTCTCAAAATGAAGCAAGTATTTCAACCTTCTTGCAATAAATATTTCATTCATTGTGTAGGATTTGAGTTTTCTTCAACTATATCTCTAAACTTATAGCCTTTGCTTCTATGTTAGACATTGGAGAGATGGAGAACATTGATCATGACCATTCAGATAGAATGTTTGAGGAGAATGAAACCATTCGGCTGGAATTGGATTTTAAGATATTAGCATGAGGAAGCTTGAGAACGAGAGGCAAAAGGTATGGAGATTTGATATTGATATTCTTATAGTTTTCAGATACATACATACACTTTGTCAGATTTAGAATGTTCAGAGTTTTTATATTTCTCATTTCAAATTCCAATTCACCATCACAACCTCGTTTACACCAATTTTATACCAGTATTTACTAAAACTGCATTAGAAATGGCTTAGATTAATGCTGATTATGATTAGTATTGTGGAAGGACAGGAGTGATGTTCTTCCATTAAAACACTCCTACAAAAAGTACTTTGATTTCTATACTGTTCCATAATTCCTGGAATCTTTTGTCTAACTGATGGAAATGTTCAGAGAGAGAATGAGGATTCTGGGAAGAAGTTAGTGAGAAAGCAACTGGATGAGATTCAGAAGCTTGAATTGGAAGTACAGCAGCTGAAAGGAATAAAAACAACAGTTACTGCATCTTGTCGGTGGTGAGGAAGAAGATTCAAAACAGTATGGAAGAAATTGTTCAAGATGAGTGAACGACATGAAGAACAACTGGAAGAAATGAGAAAGATGGAAGCTCAGTACAAGGATCTGACTAGTAAACCTACTGGGAGAAAGAAGTAGTTGAAGGAAGCTCACTAAGAGCTTGTAAATGTAAAGAGTTATTCTTTTTCTATGTTTGAATTGTTCATTAATTGATAGTTTTCAAACCTTCTTAATTCAAATCCTTTTGTCATGTTTTTTTTTCTGGATTAAATAGAGCTTGTATTAAGCTAAAATAGCCTCTGGATTTGTAGTGCAGCGTCCGGAGTCTAAGGTTAGAATATTACATAATTCTGGTGGGGACGGACCTTTAGGCCCAAGCATATAAAAATTGGACCTGTATCTACCTCGATGGGCTGCCCAATCGGCCGCCTGATTGCCTCTTCTAGCAGTGTGTTGAACTTTAATTTTGGCTATTCCCCTGATTGAGCCAATACATTCGATAGTAATATTCCTTATTCTCCACGGACAAGATCTTTTGCTCTTGATTACTCTGAGCATTTCTAATGAGTTTGTCTTCACTATTATCCTCGCTATTTTAGGAACCAACCTTAGCCCCATTTGGAGAGCTCAGAGCTTGGAGAGTAATATCGACTCGTTGAGACAAATCCTTGAACCACTCCTTTGTCATTTTGAACTATTGCACCTACTCCTCCTTGATAGTGCCCTTCTACAAAGGCACCGTCGGTGTTTGAGTTTTTAGAAAGAAAAAACCGAAAAGATTAAATATTTGAAAGATCAAATCCAATATCTATTTACCTTACATCACCGGTGCAATGACGATCTCCACCAAGCTCACGAATAGATGATAAAAGTATATATATATATATATATATAAATGTTTAGTAACTTATTACTTTTCTTGAAGTATATAAAGAAGCTAATATTCTTTGAAATAAACTACAATGAAAATAAATTATACGTATATAACATTGTGATAGAGAATACCTTACATATAAATCTCAGTGTCCAAAGAGGAAATTAAATTCGTAACCAAAGAGCTACAGTGATGGCTTAGAAAAGCGATAAATTTAGCAAGCAAATATGACAGTATTAGTGATGCAGAATTATACTTTTCTTAAAAGTAAAGGATAGAAATAATTAGTTCAAACTATTTCAAAGCCTGCCAGCTACAGTGACCGTAGGAAATTCCAACAATCGCCTCTTCAGAAGATCGACTCTTGCCACGGCGGGAGCTGCCGTATTGGAAGCACGTGCTCGGCATGCGCCAAATGTTACACTATTGAGCACACACTCTGTATAATTTCTCTCTATCTCTCTCCCATTTCCCGCATTCGGCAACTGTGTGTGTGTATGTGAGAGAGAGAGAGAGAGAGAGAGAGAGAGAGAGGTGGGGAGAACTAGGGCTTGGATCGGGTGCACCGCCGTCGGCGAGGTAACCGCCGGCGCCTACTCATGTCCCCTTCTTCTCCTCCCGCAAACCCTCGTTCTTCCATTCTCCTATCTGAGCCTTTTCACTCGCTTGCAATTTGCATTTTGGCACTACTTGTTTAAGATTTTGTCAATTATTCTCTGCGTTGTTATCAACATGAGATCTTTTCTAGATGACCGTTGTACAATTTTGAAAATGCTTGGTTGCTGATGGTAAATGACTTCTTTTTTTTGTTGTCAACTTTTGCGTCCTTTCTCTTTTCGTAGAGCACAAGATGTGTATGTTGTAACTTTTTCCTGCTTAAAGCACTAAATTTACCCCCATTTTTGGCTCTAGTTCTGCAGTGCAAGATGGATCGCAGTTCAGAGGAAGAATCTGAGATAAATGACTCAGATGTTGAGGAGTACGAGGCCAAATATTACTCACGTTTGAAGGCAGGAGAGCTTAAAGTCAAAAACACAGAGAAAACATACAGATGCCCTTTTTGTGCGGGGAAAAAGAAGCAGGACTATAACCATAAGGATTTGCTCCAACATGCATCTGGAATCGGTGCATCAAACCGGAAGGGGAAAGTAAAGGCGACCCATAGGGCACTTGAAAGATATTTGAGAAATGACGTTGCCGGCACTTCGAGTTCATCAATGCAGCTGATGGTTGTGGAGAAGCGTCCTTCTAAAAGAAGAGATGAGAAGTTTGTGTGGCCTTGGATGGGCATCTTAGTAAACGTTCCAACTGAGTATAGGAATGGACGTTACGTAGGAGAAAGTGGAAACAGGATGAAGGAACAACTATCACGTTTCCATCCATTAAAAGTGCATGCTTTGTGGAATTATAAAGGTCACACTGGCACTGCTATTGTTGATTTCAGTAAAGATTGGACTGGTTTCAAAGATGCAATGGCTTTTGAGAATCATTTTGAATCAGAACGGTATGGTAAAAGGGACTGGACCGAAAGGAGACACCGAGGGGTTGAAATTTATGGATGGGTGGCACGAGCAGATGATTACAATTCTCCTGGCCCTGTAGGAGAGCATTTGCGAAAGAATGGAGATCTGAAAACTGTTGGTGATCTCACAAATGAAGAATCACGCAAGACTGACAAACTCGTAGCAAATTTGGCTAGTGAGATTGAGGAAAAGAACAAACATTTACAAGAACTTGAATGTAAATACAATGAAACTACTCTCTCCCTTGATAAAATGATGGAGCAGAGGGACCAGTTACTACATGCTTATAATGAAGGTTTGTTTTAAGCTTTAAATCTGATTCCGAATATTTGAAAAAAAAAAGGATGTTTCTTTGTCGTATTTGTCCAGATTCATATATCTAGAAAACTGCCTTTTATTTTATACTTGTATCTGTCCAATTACGTTAGTTCATAACTCCAATCAACTTCTGATTCAAGTGGATAGCTAAGGCTGCAATTTTATCTATGGTGGATATGTTTGATAAACCTGCAGTCTTTCTTTTGTGCATTACATATTAAATAATCAATGGGAACAGAAATTTAGTGGAACTGGTTTGACAGAAAATAAGTCCAGTTTATCTAATGCTATTCTGCCTATAAGCACTATGGATTTCATATCTAGACCTAGACTCTCAGGGTTTCTTTGTTCATCCTTTTGTGCATTCCTTGTTGCACTAGAATAAACAAATTAGCTATTTCTTTACCAGGATAGGGAGATTAGAATATTGTTTGACCAGCAGTTTACTTATCCACCGACACATGGTAGTTACTAAATTATGTTTTCTTGAAGTCTGACATCTAGTTACACAGTACCTCTTAGTCATTGGTTGTATTTAATTACTCTTTGTTATGTTTTACCTATACAGAGATCCGAAAGATGCAGAAACTTGCTCGTGATCATTCACGTAGGATATTTGAGGAGAATGAAAATTTGCGATTGGAACTGGATGCTAAACGAAAAGAACTTGATTTTAGACGTAGACAGCTAGATAGATTGGCTGCACAAAATGATTATGACAAAAGAAAGCTGGAAGATGAGAAGCAAAAGGTATTGATAGTTGAACCCAACTTATGTTTTTCTCCCCTTCCAATATATGCTTTCCTTTCAAGATTCTACAAGTGTTGAGCTTTTATTTTCGTTCCACTGTAAAGTCCCAAAGTTCTTATTGAAGTAAGAAATCCCTAGTTATTCTGTTGAAGGCTGTCCGGTCAAAATGATGAAGTGTGTAGCCCACTTGCTGAATGATCTTAAAGGAATGATGATGGGATGGTCGTGACCAAGTTGTAGCTCTGCACATAATGATTCAGAAAGGAATTTTACTTAATGTTTCAATCCGGAAAAGATGATTGGTTAGAACTACAGACTTAACAGTTCTTAATGATTGGCAGCTAAGTTTCTTAATAAAGTCTCTGGATTGGTGTTGTTGTGTTAAGTAATAACTTTTAGCATATTATTACATGGCTATTGACTCACATCAGGCTACTTGGTGGTTTGAAACTTCGCAGCATGATGCTCGTGGCTTATTTGTCATCAAGCATGCTAATTGTGTTGTAATGAGTTACTGCTATTAAATATTTAGTTGAATGGTGATGCACAACACAAGATAAATATTTTTTACCTGTGGTAATTACTCCCCTTCAACAACTTAGTGTTGCTATAAGAAACCCGTTTTGTTGAAATAAGTTTTTTTATCATTCAACTATATCTTAAAGATTGTGGAGAACTGTTGATTTAGTGGGAGAAAATATCCAGAAACATTTTTTATATTTTTGGCCCTAGAGGCAGTTCGGGGAGCTGCTGGATACGGTGTAAAGTTAGCAAATTACCTTGTGTATGCATGCTATCCAAATTTGGAGGAATTTATGTGTGCTTTGGATGCTACTACTGTCAATGAAGCAGTGAAATTTAGTTTGCATTTCATTATGAAGATTGAGATAATGATGTTTGGACATTTGAGATTAGTAGTAGTGTTGCTCTTCTGTATAAACTGTAAAAGGGTTTATTCTCAAAAATGTTTAATATACTAAATACAGCTTTCCTCAGAAAAAATCATTTGCACTGTGAAGTAACTGCAACCTTTTCTTTTTCACTGAATGTACTTTCTTTGTTGTTATTTAAGATAAACACGTACTTTTTGAACTTTTGTTCAAGATTAAAGAAGATAACTACAAAATAATTCATGTGAATTTTCTTTTCTTTTTTGTCATTCAGAATGCAATGAAAGACAGCTCACTTCACTTGGCAACTATAGAGCAGCAGAAGGCTGATGAAAGTGTCTTGAGGCTTGTGGAGGAGCAGAAGGTTTGTTACTGTCAGCTTGATGTGTTCCTTAAGAAATGTGTCCAAGAACGTAATGACTTCTATATTCTTCCATTGTATTGCCGAAAGCTTTTGTCTTACTAGAGGGAAATTGCAGAGGGAAAAAGAGGCTGCTTTGAAGAAGATACTTCAATTAGAAAAACAGTTGGATGCAAGACAGAAACTGGAGTTGGAAATACAGCAGCTAAAAGGGAAGCTGCAGGTGATGAAGCATATGGGAGGAGAAGAAGATTCATCTGTAAAGAAAAAAATGGATGAGATGAGCGAACAACTTAATGAAAAAATTGAAGAAATGGAAGGCATGGAAGAACTGAACCAGGCTCTAATTATCAAAGAACGCAAGAGCAATGATGAGCTGCAAGAAGCTCGCAAAGAGCTGATAAGCGTATGAGATTTTAACACATCAACTAACATCTATCAACTACTACATATATTTTGACATGTATATGACAACTCCAGTATTCTATACCCATCTTTTAAGTTCAATAATTCTTCTGTGATGTTCCTTTCTGTTGATCCAGGGCTTGACAGAGATGCTGAGTGGCCGATCATTGATTGGGATCAAGAGGATGGGTGAGCTGGATGAGAAGCCATTTCGCAATGCATGCAAGCAAAGATACTCAAAAGAGGATGCTGATGTTAAAGCTATGATGTTTTGCTCCAAATGGCAAGATGAACTCAGGAATCCAGAATGGCACCCATTTAAAGTTATCATAGCTGATGAAAAGGAGAAGGTAATCCACCGTGCCTCCTGTAGCTGCGTAACACCATTTTTATTAACCATTTCATGACGAATTGGTATAGTCCAGAACTGGAAATGTGGAATTTGATATGTCAAATAGTTACTTTTGATCTAAAGTTATATGATCACATGTATTGTCTTCCCCTCAAGGGTGAAGTTCTTTGCGCTTTGTTTTACTCGTGACCACTTTCAGAAAAGATGCTATTATCATCTTCATGATATCTCTTCTTGTGCAGGAAGTTATAAAAGAGGATGATGAGAAATTACAAACCTTAAAAGAGGAGTTGGGCGATGAGGTGCACGAAGCAGTGACAATGGCTTTGCTGGAGATGAATGAGTATAATCCCAGCGGGAGATACGTTGTATCAGAACTCTGGAACTACAAAGAAGGACGAAAAGCGACATTAAAAGAGGTGGTTCAGTACATATTAAAGCAATGGAAAACTCATAAACGCAAGCGATGAGAGAAGTAAATCATGCAAATTGCCAGTTAACATTTTCTTCATTCTCTAGGTGGAGGAACGAAAAAGAAAAAGAACAAAAAAACTCGTACCCTCTTTTAGATTTTGTACTATTGTCCATCTCTAGATTTCAGTTTCTATGTGGATATTAGAGTTTAGTTCATCTTATGTAATGTTTATCTACGTTTTTCCCGTTTAAAATTTTTAATTTCCTTATTTAAATGGTCCACTAAATCCAAACCGTCCTGTTTATATAAACTGCATGCTCCTGCTCTCCCGCCCTTCCATTCCACCGCGCTTCACTGTCACCTAATTATATCAAAGAAACACGTATCCTCCTCTCCACCTCCGCTCTAAATCTTCTCCCCTCCTCTCCTTCCTCTCTCCCTCCTCCCCTCAATTCAAACCACCTCTTTTATTCCTACATTGATTGATCCCTTCTCCTCTCTCTTTCTCTCTCCTGAGGAGGAGGAGAAGAAGAAGAAGAAGAAGATAACAAACGAAGTGAGCAATACCAAGATCTCCTTTTAAGACTAGTAGAGATGGAGAGCCTTCTCCATTGTATTCTGGTGCTCGTCCTGCTGATAGCATCCTCTTTGCTCTCTTCGCCTCCCTTGGTGGCCGCGAAGCTCTCCACCTCCTACTACGCCCGCTCGTGCCCGCGCGCCGAGCAGATCGTGTCCGACGTGGTCACCACGAAGCAGATAGCCAGCCCCACTACCGGCGCCGGAGCACTCCGCCTCTTCTTCCACGACTGCTTCTCCGGCGGGTGCGACGCCTCCGTCCTCATCTCCTCCAACCACTTCAACCGCGCCGAGCGCGATGCTGACATTAACCTCTCCCTCCCCGGAGACGGCTTCGACGTCGTCGTCCGCGCCAAGTCCGCGCTCGAGCTCGCTTGCCCCGGCGTCGTATCTTGCTCCGATGTCCTCACCCTCGCCACCCGCGACCTCGTCTCCATGGTCGGCGGCCCCTTCTACCCCGTCCGCCTCGGCCGCAAGGACTCCTTCACCTCCCGCGCCTCCTCCGCCCTACACAACCTCCCCACGGCCAACATGTCCATGTCTCAAATCATCAACATCTTTACCTCCAAACGCTTCTCCATTCGAGAAATGGTCGCCCTCACCGGCGCCCACACCGTCGGCTTCTCCCACTGCAAAGAGTTCGCCTCCAGCATCTACAAACGCCACAACCGATTCGACCGAAGCCTCAACCCGCAGTACGCTCATGCTTTGCAAAAGGCGTGCAAAAATTACCTCCGCGACCCGACGATCGCCACGTTCAACGATGTCATGACGCCGGGGAAGTTCGACAACTTCTACTACAAGAACTTGTTGCGCGGGATTGGGCTGCTCGCGACCGACCGCGCGCTCGTGGCGGATCCCAGGACGAGGCGTTTCGTCAAACACTACGCCAGCAACCAGACCGCGTTCTTCGAAGACTTCGCGCGCGCGATGCAGAAGCTGAGCATGTACGGCGTAAAAACCGGGAGGAAAGGGGAGGTCAGGAGGAGGTGCGATGCGTTCAATAATTTGTCTACTTGATGGACATTGACTGCTTATAATTATCAATGTTCTTGTTGTTCTTCGTTGCTATTGTTTGAGACGAACAGAGAGATATAAGATTCAATTATGCTCTTATATATATATATATCGATTACTTATGCTTTTGCTGCAAATTTGGCAAAGCACTCCAGAATTCAGAAAGTGTATATACATGATTTAGATGTTTATAATCTACTTGAAAAATAAAAATTACTTATCTCTTACAAACACTTGTACTATAGCAACAGATTGAATATGTCATGCATGCAGTTAGGCAGCAGAGCACTCTGATACCCTCCTAGTTATTGCTAAAGTACATCATGGGTTAAGATAATAAGTAATTACACTGCATTCTGAGATGGATTTCAGATATTAGACATCTCTGTCAACCCTAACTACAGATCCAAACTTATGGAGTCTAGATTTTGTGACGCCGACGAAGGTTTAATTTCGACATATTGATCGCTTCCCGAGCAGTTCGATTGCATTGCGCCGAACTTGCAGACGCTCTGTGGGTGCGATGTTAGAGTAGCTGGCTTGGCCGGTAAGAATCCACCTGGATAAGAGTTCTGCTTATAGGCTTCAAAACTTCCATGAGATTCCTCAAAGGGCATGAGCGCAGGAAAGCAGCGACGAGGATCATAAAACCATGAGGCAGAGTTCTTGTATGCAGAGCTGTGGCTTTTGATAAGAGGTTGGAAGTACAAGAAATCCATGCCTGTCTTCCTTGCCTGAAGCTCCAATCGCTTCTTCTTCATCTTCTCCTTCTTGTGAGCATTCTGATGTCCCCCAAATGCCTGGGAGTTGGTAAACTCCTTGAGACAGAACTGGCATCTGTATTTCTTGACTTCCAGGCCAGCAAATGAGCGTCTCTCCTTGTCCGCCTTCTCTGTTTGGCATAGCACAGGAGCCTCTCTTGCTGTTGCTTGTTCTCCAATGGGACTTCTTGCAGATCTTTTCTTAGCATCTAAACTACCTGTCATGCAGGGATTTATCTCAAAGCCAAACAACCGGAGCTTCGTCTCCTTCACGGCAAGGGGGCCAACTTCTGAATCCCTGTCACGTATGCAGTTTGAGGATGCAGTTCCTGGTTCTGCTACAAACTCCATTCCTCCCAAGTGGAAATTCTTTTTTTGTTTTGTTTTTGTTTTTGTTTTTGTTTTTGTTTCTTTTTTGAGAAGAAGTCAGTAGACAATGTGGGAAAATTTATTGATGTCTCTCCTGACATAATAGATGGATCCAGCAGTCATTTATACCACATTGATATGCTACAGAGCAAGCTTAATTTAATATCCCTTAAAAAGAAACCACAGCACTTCATAATCAATTAGAAGCAGAAGATTAGGGTCAGATACAAGCATCGTCAGCGGGGCTGACAGGATCTGCTAGCTACTGACTTTAATATTTTACAAGATGATATGTTTTCAATTTTCAATTACAAAGTAGTCGAAAGAGATTTAAAAGTAACCAAAAGAAACATGAGATTAGTACAACTTGGTATTGAAAATCATTCCTGCAACTAAAAGATGCGATAACACTTTACAAATACATTACTTAACTTACTAAAGATAACAATACCTACATTCTATTAGCACAACTTGAGATTGAAAACAGTTATCTACAGCTAAAAGATACGTGATACTGGATAGCTGCAATCTAAAAAGTCAGAAGGGGCAATGCATCTGCTCAGAACTTAATAATGGAAGTTAGGCAGGTTATTTTTACTTTACTGGCATCAGGACCTAAAAGCTTTGGACCAACAGATGAAAAGCAGGGTAGTCAATCCCTTTTTAACCTTTTTAGAGGAATATAAAACTTGTATATCAAAGTTAGCTCTTAATATTTGTTCTTAACACATGCATCCTACCACAGATATATTGCAAATTTAGTAGAACATCATGGAGTGAATCAGGATGTAGAGTACAGGAAACAACTAATAAAGGAAACAAGAGTAAGTGGATGACGACATAGCAAGTGAATGGTAGACTTCAGATCAGAGAATATCTTATATTTACTAAAAGTATGGGATGATGGAAGAGTTAAGTCATCAATCTCATTTCATTGTATAAACAAGCACTGGAGTTCCAAAATTCGTGATGGCCCATATGCTTTATACTTTTGTTGGATCCCACTATCATCTCTATGAGGGGGCAATAAAAAATTCTTGTTTTGTTTTCTATTTTCTTATGCTGAATCTCTCGTCTTTATATTTGGCACTCAGACAGAGGTGGATATCACCTACTTGTAGCTCTCACTGCAATCAAGTCCCACCAAACATTGTGTTATTCTAATCTATTCTGCTCTCTTGCATCACTAACACCAAATCAATTCTCCTTTTTAAGATTTCCCTCCACTTATCTGCAAAAGGCATCAAGAATTCACATTAATTTATAGGCATCATTGCGGCAACTCTAGTGGATGATCAATAATTAATTTGAAAGAGTGTTACATGAGGATCAGCAACCAAATCAACAATCAAGAAACCATCTTAAACATCCACCATACAAATCTAGGGTAGAAAGTAATGTTTTCCTAAACAAAACAGTAACTTGTAAGAGGGGCATTAATCATAAGAACCTCTTCTCCTCCAGTTGCCTGTCATCTTGACCCATCTCTGACTGAGTTTCCATAAGTGCTATAACAAGATTTCAGATCAAACTTCAAAATCATTAGAGATTCTCTGATTGAGATAAAGAAATGCCTTCCCATTCTGCTGCTGTCAGTATCTAACCAAATGACCAATGCTCCTTGTATTCCTAGATACCTATAGCCAGAAGGCTATTTGAGTTATATCTGTTGTAACAGAGAAAGAGAATGGGGTGTAAAATCATCTTGCTGAAGAACATCAAAATGAGGATCAAAGTTATCAAACAATTTCACCTTGAGTTGCATGCATTGCTTTACAGATGGGACATGAGCTGAAAGTTTAGGTTCAGATTAACTAATTATCATTTTAGCAAAGTCATCAAACAGCCTACGAGGATCGCTGGCGTTTAGCCTTGCGATGTTTTGTACATCACTAGAGCTAGGCAAGCACCATGCATACTTTATTGCATGGACTTACAAAGTTATTGTTCATGATTATTTACTTCAGAACAAACCTTCAATTGTTGAGTACTAATATGTTGCATTTTACAGGGATGTAAACAGCTGTGCACCTTATCTAATTTCTCTACATTCATATTTGTAATCGATATCTCAATAGACATTAACTTGAAATATATATATATAAACTAAGAGTTCTCTATGTTGATCCAAATTGCCAAATCCTGAAACACAAAACCTTATTGAGACCACAATCCTATACTTGAAACCATTTCACAGAAAGAGAAATAACTATGAGTGACACTTTAAATTTTGATAGCATGTTTCGGGGAACCCTTTGAATAATCTATAACCAAGACAAAACAAATAAAGAGAAGAAAAGCGCCACCTCTTTTGGTTTACTCCATTGGAAATGCAGCAACTTTGCGTCGATCTCGTGGAAATCGACCCTCAAACCGCTGAGAGTCGCCTTCGCCATGGATTCCGCATCAAGAGCACACAAATCAAGAGGCCAGCAACTTGAGCACATTAAAACTCCAACAAGAGAGTAGCAATGACCGACTTGATTCCAAGAAAGTAAATGAACGGTGTTACGCGACGACATTGGCGTGATCACTGCGATATCAAGAAAGGACTCCAGAGAAGAGCGCGATCGAGCCATCGGCAATACTTTTGGAGAAAGCGGGCGAATGCGAGAGAGAGAGAGAGAGAGAGAGAGAGAGAGAGAGAGAGAGAGAGAGATACTAATATGATTCGGGCTTGAGAATTGAGATGGGCCAGAATTACGTACTACCTCGTGACGGACTAAAAAATAATTTCTATATTTCAGAGGGGGAGTAAACTAAAAAAAAGAACAAAAAGGGCAAGCCCACTAGGCCACCACCACGGCATGATGGGCTTCTATTGGGCCACCATTAATTCGGTCAATTAACTAACTTTGATACGTAAAAGAAAGCTCACTACCGTGCTTGAACTAAGCCAGCATTAGTTCGGTCACTTAAAAGATATCATTAGTAATTTATTACCTAATGATGGGGGGCCAAAAATCTTATTTGACCTAAAAGATACACCCCACTGATACAGAGTTATTTACCAAAATGAGTCTCCATAAAATATTATTTATAAGAATGAGTCAGCAAATTTTTTTTTTTTGGACTATCAAGGAGCTGTTTCCAGCTATATATTAATTAATTAGCTATCTACACGTAATCCACATCGACAGTGATGAGTTTACAAAATTCTGGGGATGCGTGGCTTAGCCGTTCGAAAGCACTAGATCCGGAGGCCACGCTTGCCTTAGCCGCTGCCAGTCGGCAACTTTGTTTGCTTCTTTACCTATGTGAGTAAGCCTTACTTCCATACAATCATTTGCGAGATTAAACTCCTGCACCAGGTTCCTAACACGCCAAGGGCTATGCTCTATCCTTTGCATGCATATGATGGCCTCTAGGTAGTCTGTTTCGATCTCCAACCTGTAGTCTCTTCCGGCCGCTTTCAGTCCTAGTCTGATGGCCCATAGCTCAGTTTGTAAGGCCGAACTCCCCGGACAAGGCTCCCATACCGCCTGGACAAGCTCTTCGGTTGCATCACGGAAGACGGCCGCTGCACCTCCTTGGCAGGCGCTCGCCCTGAGCGCGCCGTCGGTGTTGACTTTGATCCACTCCGGCTGTGGTGGTTCCCATCTCTGCCTACTACAATTTCACAACATGTCATAAGTTAATAGTAAAACTGCTAAGCTATTTAATAATTTATATAGAAAATAAATTATGTGGAGACTCATATTTGTTATAAAAAGAACTCAGTAATATGTACAAATTAATTCTACTATCCTTCTATTGAAGCTCATAATTACTCTTTGTGTTCGAGGCTCTATATTTAGGTCAGATCGACATGGACTATATGAATACTAAACTTAGGGCATGAGCTAATTATGGTGGAATTAACAAAAGAAACCGAGCATTAGAGACTCCCGTGGTGGTAAAGTGGAGCAAAATCCCAATCAGTGACGATTTAATAATGAATGAAAGAGACTATGCCTAGAGATGAATGTGATACTGTGGTCAGTATAATAATAATAATTATTATTATTATTTATAGTTTCTCATACAAAAAGATGCTATCTTTTTATCTTCTTAGTGGCTTGCCTAGTTTTCCTAACCTTTTTCTTTTCGTTTTGGGACCGCAATCCAAAGCAAAAGGAGAAGGCACTCGTAAATGACAGCTTAGTTTCAATGGAAGAGCTTTCACACGGCTCAATTAAATTCCCTCTTTTCTCCCACCTCATAATTAATTAATTCATTAATTAATTACGCTTCTTTTTAGCAGCTTTTTGTTTGTGGTGGTATGAGTAAAAGTGCATTTAAAAAAGTGTGCATTTAAAAAAGAGTTAACAATAATAATAGTAGTAGTAGATTAATTGGTGCCTTGGGGCGAACAAAAGAGGCGGCGAGTAGTGCAGGAAATTCCTGCAGCTAGGGCTGCAGGTGATCCAATAGATTATAGGTTAAAAGTATGTCAGATGTAAAGCAAATAGGAATCTCAGCATTGTTTGGATCAAAATAAGGGAATAATTGAGTTGGATAAAAAGGAGAACAGGACAAGTAGCTCGTGGCGTTACTTTCGTGACAAGGAAGCCTCCTTAATTTTTTAATAGATCATAAACTCAGAAGATTATTTAATAAATTATATTAAAAAAGTTTTGTCTCTTTTTTTAATATGTAGAGTGGACAAAATTTCTTCTACAATGCATTGGATGGAGTAATTGAAGTCCAATGCATAATCTCCATACCAATTTATGATTGCTAAACAACTTAACTTTTTCTTTTTCTTTTACTATGGATTTCAAGAACCAAGATCTTATTTTCTACCATATTCAATTTGCATCTACTAGGATACTATTGTTCTTCTCATCCCCTTTTGGAGGCTTTGACCAAAGTAATCATCATAAACATTAATGTTGCTGAGGAAGTCAATTGCTTAATATTTCTATAGTTGAAGATAGCTGGTATATCTCTTGTAGTCACAAGCTACACAGAATCAGTTATTCTACTGTTAAGAAGAAGAAAGAATAATTGGGACCTAAGAATTTGGACTCAAGTGTAGCATTGGCTTGAATAAATTTTGCATGTACTTTTTTTTTTAACGTGGATTTTAGCCTAATATGATAAAATGTACAGTTGTTCAGTTGTAATTTATGAAGAGTTACACTTATATATTTATCCATGATTTAGATAAAATCATTGTATTTTATATTTAGTTGTATATATATATATATATATTCGATATTCATAATATTATGGGAACATAAAGCATGATATTAGTTATAAAAAGGTTTAATAGTGTTTCACTGCAAACTATAAATAAGAGATTTCTAATTTATAAATAATAATTTATTATTTTTCTTTCCTCTCGTTGGTGAGCTTTTTCTCGAAAAAATAACTAATAAGCGACACCAATTGCAATGTAGAAAGATAAGTATCCTTCGAGGTTAAGCTTCCAGTCTTCTCTTGCCTTCCTGCTTTCCATCTCTCTTTCCTCGCATCAAGACAGCAGCGAACACTAAGATCGGGAACTACGACAAATGGGAACGGGGAGGCCACGCTGGAAGCTCTCCTTTCGCCGCTCTCCCTCCACCCCAACTTCGCCGTCGTCTTCCTTCGCCGCCGGGAAGGAGCAGGAGCCGGAGCCTCCCATGGAGTTCCTCTGCCCCATCTCCCACTCTCTCATGGCGGACCCCGTCATCATCCCTTCCGGCCAAACCTTCGAGCGCAGATGCATCCAAGCTTGCGTCGACCTCTCCTTCTTCCCTCCCTCCCTCTCCCTCTCTGCTTCTGCTTCTGATTCTTCCCCTCTTCTCCTCATCCCCAACGTCGCCCTCAGGGTTACCATCATTAACTGGTGCAAAAGCTCCGGCCTTTATCCCCCTTCTCCTCCCTCGTCCGACGCCGCGCGCAACCTCGTCCGACGGCTCATTCCCTCCGAAGCCGACCCCAATTCCCGCTTCTCGCCGCCGTCTTCCTCCACCTCCTACTCCTCCTACCGCTCCTCCTCCTCCTACCCCTCCTCGGAGATCGCGCCCGCGGCGGTGGAGGAAGCCCCAAATCAAGAAACCCCAAGGGCCCAAGAAATCTCCGAGGCATCTAGTGATGCCTCTGCTCCTACTCCTGCTCTTCCTCCTCCTTGTGATAGCATGGAAGAAGAGATCTTGACCAAATTAGTTGATCCCGAGGCGCAGGAATCGGCTGTTGCTTCGCTCCGGCAAGCCACGAGGGAGAGTAGTGAGCGGAGGCTATCCTTATGCTCGCCGCGAATACTCGCGGCGCTTCGGCAAACGCTTCTCTCTCGCTCTCCAAGCATCCAAGTCCACGCCGCCGCGGCAATGGCGAATCTTTCTTTGGAGACTCCGAACAAAACCCGCATCGTCCAGTCTGGTGGCGTTCCGCCGCTCGTCGAATCGCTCAAGTCCGCCGACCCGGAAGCGCGCGACCATGCCGCCGGAGCCATCTTTAGCCTCGCGTTAGACGAAGACAACCGCGCCGCCATCGGGGTACTAGGTGCGATCTCTCCACTACTCCACCTCTTCTGCAGCCAATCCGAAACCCACCGAGCTCGTCGCGACGCCGGGAAGGCGCTATACCACCTCTCCCTGGCCGCGACGAACCGGACCAAGATCGCAAGGACGGCCGGGGCGGTGAAGGCTTTGCTCTCGGCGGCGGCGGAGAAGGGGGAGATAGGGAGGCTGGCGATGATGGTCGTGGGGAACTTGGCTGGGAGCCAAGAAGCGAAAGCGGCTTTGATGGATTCCGGCGCGGTGGCGACTGCGGTGGGGATGGTGGCGGACGGGGCGGGGGATGAGGAGTTCTGCATCGCTGCATTGTACGGGATGAGTAGGGGGAGTTTGAGGTTTCGAGGATTGGCGAAGGCGGCGGGGGCAGAGAAGGTGTTGATGGAAGTGGTGGAGAGAGGCGGCGGTGGGATGGGAAGGGAGATGGCGAGGAGGATGCTGAGGGCGATGAAGGGCGAGGAGGAAGAGGTGGCGGCGAAGGTGGCGGCGTTGGGGATGGAGGTAGAGGAAGAGGTAGAGGTAGAGGTAGAGGAGGAGGAGGGGAGTGTCGTATCGGAGGGGTTGGTATCGTTTCGTAGTCGGTATCAGGATTTCGGATGTATTTCGCGTAGTAACACTGCCGAGTTCTGATTTTTAATTTTAATTTTAATTTTAATTTTTTGGGTGTTTTGGTAGTTTGTTTTGTTTTAGTGGATAAGTTTGTGGGGATTGTGATTTGTACATGGAAGTGGAATTTTATTGTGTTCAAGTTTGTATCATTTTTGCAAGAAAGAAAATGTGATTAAAAAAGAAAGAAAGAGATTAGATGTTGATAGGATTTTGGGTAACAAAATTAGTGATAGGATTTAATTGGTCTGCTGGAGTAAAGTTTTGTCTACTCACGGTTTTACACCACTAATTTTGTGTAAATTGAGAAAAGATAGTGGTTATAAGATGTTCCAAAGCAATGTACGTTCCATTGAAATGTAAGATTGGCATGAGTAATTTGTAGGTTGATGGGATGTGGTTGACAATTGACATCCTAAGCATGTCATCCTCTTCTAATTCAAATACCAGATGGATATATAAGTAAAAATAAGAAGCAGATAGATATATAAGTAAAAATAAGAAGAATTTATATTTTACCATGCAGATAGATCTAATACTAAACATTTTATAGATTTATTCTTATCACTTTATCTTCTTCTTATTATATTTACATTAAATTTAATAATTATTATTTTAGATATATCAATAAATTTAGATTAATTATAGTTACAATGTACTCTATATAAGTGAAAAGATAAACAATGGTGATAAAATACACCAAATAACTATTATATCTTTAATTATTATATCAAAATTTAATTAATTTTTTAAATAAAATATATTAAAATAGTAAATTATATAATTACCCTCACTCTCTTCTCTCTCTGATCTCCTCTCGTCCCATGTTGCATCTCTCTCTGATCTCCTCTTATCCCATGTTGCATGGCTCTATGTGTTGCACCCTTCTCAACGATCTTGTCGTGGTGGATACTTGCCAACGCCCTCGCCAGCCAATTGGCAAGAGCAATTTATGGACGGTAGCATTGTTACGAAGAAAGAGAATAATGAAGATGAGTATAAATTCCTCTATTATTATTAAACTAAAATAAATAAATTTATTTTCTCAACAAGGGCGTCTAGATTATTTTATAGCCAATGTAGTCTAATAATGACTACTATATAAGTTGACTCGTCCAATTTTATTAACGATAAACCAAAATTTTATTTAATCAACTGTAATTTTACTTTTAACGAATATCTTTTATTTTAACACATAAATTTATTAAATATAATAAAAAAATAATGATTTCCGCGTGGATATAATCTTAAAAGGATAAAGTAATTATAATAAAATTATTAGAGTGAAACGGAACTTGTGAAGTTAAACCTAACTATAAGAAAATAAAGTATAATTTCTCTTAAAATAAAAATCTTAGACCAAGTCAGCCATTTCTCGTCATATCATACGAGATCATACACTAGACTCGTCCAGAATTATCGCCGACCACGGTTTCGGATCCTCCTCCGTTCGGACTCTCTCCCAAACTCTTTCTTGGGAAGAAAGACACGGCTCCTAGCTGTAGAACCGTAGAAGCAAATCTATAAATGCCAACGCCAAGATCGACTTCTCCTCACAAAACCAAATCAAAGCAGGAAAGAGAAGAAAACAAGAGGAAGAAGAAGACATGGGAAGAGGAGGAACGGAAGCCTTCCCCAATCTCGGATTACACTGCGACCGCGAAGATTGCAATCAACTCGATTTCCTCCCCTTCACCTGCGACGGATGTAAAAAGGTAGGTAATTGTGACCCATAGATAGCGATCAAGATCAAATCTTTGGCGGCGTCCGCTGTAACGCAATCTCCTCCTGCAGGTGTTTTGCTTGGAACATCGAACATACAAATCGCACGACTGCTCGAAATCGGATCACAACAATAGGATCGTCGTGGTGTGCGAGATTTGCTCGATGTCCATAGAGAAGAAGGCAGAGGAAGGCGAGAAGACCATCTTGGAACAACACGAGAGATCCGGGGATTGCGACCCATCCAAGAAGAGGAAGCCGACGTGTCCGGTGAGGCGCTGCAAGGAGTTGCTCACCTTCTCCAATTGCAGCACCTGCAAGGCTTGCCGCCAAAAGGTGTGCTTGAAGCACCGCTTCCCTACGGATCACGTCTGCAAGCCTGTGGCGGCGGCGAGCGTCTCTAAGATTCCGGTTAAGTTACCGGCGAGGAGCACCGGAATCGACTGCAGAGGGAAGAAGAAGGGCAATGCGCGCCAGCGCTCTCCACCGATCGAAGCCTGCTGACGAAGTTAATAGATGCAACGGATTCGTTTCCTTTTTCTATTGATTCTATTTGTTTTAGAACATGATGGATGATTCAATGGTGAAAGCAATAAATCAAAGATTGGCCAAATTATCTTTGGAAATAAGACATTGAGAATTAGACCAACATCTAGTAGAACAAAAAGAACACACGAGTTGTGATAAACAAAAGATTCACTTGTAAAATACCGTGTGATCCCAGTACAAGAGTAAACACTACATTGAGAATTTTACGCTGGTTGCTTTGTTTGCTCATGAAACACAACAGCAAAAGCCAGCAGCTCTAGAGACTTGCTCTGTATGGGGGGTAGATCCACATTTATAATCTAGATAGAGGTTGCTAAATACAACACAGTGATGTATCAAAGTTAGAATCTCGATGTTGCTAAGCAATTTTAGATTTTTGATGTCGCTTCTTTGATCTCGTCCAAGGTGATAGTCTGCAAGACGAGAAACCATATTCTTTATTGATATCATACTTGAGACTACAATTAAAATTATAGCAGAGAAACAAAAATCTAAGCTAAATGTGGAACAGGAATACAAATGATTATATACATATAAGCAAGCCAGGTTCACATATTATTACTGTTTAGTTATATTATATCAGTAGTAAATGAATCTTAGTAGTCACAGTTTTTTCAGCAATATGGTAAGCATGTAAATTCTCAAACATAAATTGCAAACAAAGTTGCATTCCAGTATAATTAGCAGGAAAATGAATTCTATAGCAGATCCTTAGTAAAGTAATCAATGAAAAGTAGTAATATTGTCAAGCACATGCCTGTTCTTTCCCAGCAAAATCATTATCATCGGTGAGAAAAAGCATGCAGTGGCACTCCTTCCTGCAAAAGTGAGCATCTATCAGAACTATTGCATTATATCATGAGCGAGTCAGTCATGTATATCACACAAAACCTCTTACTAAAACATCAATATGATTTTCATCCTCAGCTGTTCAAAATAATAATAATAATAATCTGTTTTAAACGTAAAGTGAAGCCAAATGTACCCCTTATCTGCAGTTATAACTTATACCTTCTGCTACACTTCAAATCACAATCTTGTAACCACAGATGGGGTTATGTAATGTATATTCATCTAAATAGTGAAGATTTGACTAGAGTTCTGAAAAACAAACCTTTCCCGCATGGGCACACACGGGCAGTTCCAAAATCCTTGCCCTACCTCAGCAGCTTTGTCATCATAATGCCTGATATATAGGCCATTAAGAATAGATATATGGGGAAGTAAGTAAAAAGTTTGTAAGCAGAAAAAAGCACTATTAGAATGTGTCAGATCCATTACCTACAAGGACACAATGGTGCTCCAAGTGAATCCTTGTGATCAGCAAGCCCCTGATTAAATGTTCAAAATTCCTAGATTAACAATTGACCAATATCCCATAAATGCAAGGTAAGGAAAAATTATTATCTAGCAGAATTTAGACATCTTGTTACATAGATGGATAATTTCACTAGGAAAAATAGAGCATGTAAGCTGCATAAACCATTGACTTCAATATTAAAATATATGGATAATTTTCAGAGTGCTCAGGTAGCTGCAGGAGATTGATCTGCAAGTAGTCATGAGCAGAATGCAGCTTTTTTTTTATCATCATCATCACCATATCCAGTTAGAAGATATGAGGTGAAAGTAAAGCATTTGGATTGCCAACAAAGACCATTGGACTGAATATACTCAAAAACTGACAATACTACAGAAGCTTCATTCTATCACACTTCGCCAAGTTGCAACACTCGATGCTTGCGGAATGTAATTGTAAAGAGCTGTCCACGACTCAGATCTGTATGGTTATAATATGTTCCCAGAGAAGTTCATGAGTACACTAATGTGAAAGAGGTCAACTCTTGTGCAAGTTTACATTTGAGATTTTAAATTGATCAGCATATGGTAAATAAATAGCTGCAACAAGTTAGAAGTAACACAAAGCAGTCGACTCTGTAAATAGTGGAGCGGTACAAGCAAGAGCATCGAAACACTCATGTGAGCAAAGCATCTTCTGATATACTGCATTTAAGCTACACCATACATATATTTTAGAATACAATTGGTTAATGTAGGTCTACGTCACTACTAAACATACTTGGAAATAGAAAGAATCCTTTATATATCACAAAAAAAGTTGCTCTTTAAATTAAACGTTACCCAACAGCATAAAATGCACAATTATTTCTAGAACAACAAAACCAGCTGCAAGAGCATTCACAACTCTTCATTTATTTTTCTAGCACAATCATATCGCAAGACTTCACCAAGAATTGCATATGAAAAAAAAGGCCCTACATGTCTTTGTCGGCTGAACATCCTTAAGGATGCCAATAAAACCACAATACTTTAGTTTCAGTGTAGTGTTTTGATTTTAACTTCAGAAAGAGCATTGGTTTTTCCAATTAGCATGAATCAGACTCAGAGGTAAACCAGTCAAAATGAGTCATTCTGTCATACTGAGAGAATGAGAGCATATACTCCAAAAGAGTTTTTTGAATATGCAACTAGATCAATGTTACAAAAAGATGTCCCCATCTTAAATCTTAAATTATGAACCATTAACCAACAACTACTATGCATCAACGAATTGGGGGAAGGCGTGATGAGGCCAATGAATCCCCTATCCTTACAAAAAGCAGCAATATTATTGTTTATGTAACTAGAGAACTTACATTATATTGTTATCGTCAACTTCTCCATTCATTCTTTAACATGCCCTTTAGAATCATGTTAATCGAGAAATCGCTAAAACCAATCACTAAGGCTAAATTCAGCTTTACCACAACATTCAGTCTCATTGAATTGTTTGACAAAATTTTAGCAATTGCATCTGGAGTTAGACTGCAAAAGGAGAAGTTTGATCGAACTGTTGTTAGATGCACCATTCCAAATGGGCCATCAATTCTCTCTGCCATAATAAGAAATGGCCAGGTGAATGCCAGTGTATAGCTTGCTCATACAAAGTTATTGATCAGTTTAAGAAAATGTTAAGGTGCAAACTTTTCCTCCAGAAATAGGTAATGCCACTTTCTCTAAAAAAAAAATCATGGCACAATTTACTCGGAATGTCAGAATATTACTGAACTCTATGTATGCACAAGTTGTGAGTATAACATAATATATACCTTGATAACAACGGAGGTGACCCCTTTATCTACACAAAAATAAGTTCCAGATTTGCGTGCATACTGCTCCGAGAACTTCCTCATGATCTCCACCGACTTATCCGATGGCTCCGCTGCAAAATATCCCAAAAGCACAACGAAAAATAACGACTCGAGGCACTATTTGGGGGCAATCTGAACTAAATCACAATTTCTACCCTAGAAATTACGAGAACATCGCTAAATCCAACGGATACCAACCCAAATTCCCGACTAAGATGGACAAAGAGGGATAGAATCGAAACCTGATGCTCTGATTGGAAGGCGAATGGAACGCGAGGGCGCGGAGGCGAGCGAAAAGCTCGGCAGGGCGGCTCCAAGGAAGGCGTTTTGGGTCGTCATATCGAGTTCTTGGCTTCTCTCTCGTCCGCGTATGGATTGTTCCTTTCTATTGATTCCTTTATGCTTTTTTTATCTCGTAGTTCGATCGACGATTTTTTAACCTCTGGTACGCGCCACTCATTTGGAGGGGACGAAGAGATAACCGGATGCGAGGAGATCTGTGGCTCTGAGTCGACATGGGAAGTAATAATTAGCGTAAGCGAACACCGCCTCACACTTGCCTTAGATACATGTCTTTGTCGGATTACATATCATATATCTATCCATTTAGATATATCTTCGTCGGGATTTGGATTTTTCATCCCGACAAGTGATGCTAAAGCTCAGATTCAATTTGATCGATTTGGTTTTACTCGTTGTCTGAGTCACAAGTTAATATATATAGTTCGCATTTAGTTCTAGATTAGTTAATCGAGTTATTTGACTTAAGATTATAAGTATCAGTTTTAAGATTCGGATCGGAGATTAGCCGATCTGTTTCGACTGTATAAGCCGGATCGACCAAAATTTAAACACAGAGTAAAAATTGTATGCATGTTGTAATAAGAAGAGAGTGTGACAAATTTATTGCACTCCTCACCTGTAATACAAAAATAATTTGAAGCTATGTACTTTGACTATATTTAAATATATTTCAAAGAGATTGTAACATTTGGATGCTCTGTGTAGTGAATTGGATGTAGTTGTGCACGTTTAGAGCAATCGATTAACCATTACCGGGATAACTATTTTCCTACTTCTAGTCCGGATAATTAAAGAAGTCAACTTTATCTCCAAAACTTTTTAATTAGTATACAATGTCTTTGTTAGTTAGCTGCGCACTAGTAGTTTGAGTTCATAATATATCTTTTTTTATGAGAAACTGAGTTGCCGTACTTAGATTAATCCATTTGCAAAACCATTAAAAGGGAAAAAAAAAGGACATTTAATCATCTCAAAATGAATTATATTAAAAAATCTTTAAAAAGGAATGGAGAGAAGAATTTAGTAGAAGATTGGTATTCTGGTATGAAATATCTCTTGGTCTTCACCTTTCATTGGGAGCAGTGGTTTCACATAGGATGGTAGGAAGTCGAATGCGTTGGAAACGAAAGAGTCAGGATAGATAGTTCAGAGTCAATAGGGGACTCCATCAATGCAAGTCACAGTTATCATTACAGTGGTGGTAGGTTTCACTTTGCATGTATTCTCGTGTTCAGAAACCTGGTCTTATAATATTAATTGAACAGATATTAGACGATCAAATTCCCAATCTTTAATCACTAGCACTCAAACAAAATCCAGACATCAGAGCCCACAAAAATAGCATGACTCGATAATTGGTTGAAAACAAAACCACAGAAAGGCATGAACAATGGAGAAAGATTAAAATGGGAAGGAAGAAGACTGCAAATAGATACAAACCATCCAAAATAGAAAGCAGATGCTCTAATAGCAAAAAAAGTCGGACCAAGATGCTTGATTCCCCAGAGGCAGCAAGGAAGAGTAGGAACAATAGATGCTCTCCTTGACTTGAGACAATTAGCGAGGCTGCAAAATATTCCATAGTTTTAAGTCACCATCTTCTCTCTACTCCACCTCCTTTTTCCTCTCGCCACACTCTTCTATGGAGCAGATGGAATAGTGATGGTGATGATGATGGTGATGATGATGATGATGGTGATGATGATGATGGAGGTGGTGGTGGTGGTGATAGTGGAAGGAAGAGCATCATGAATGATTGATGTTGGCCTTGGAAGGAGGAGAGGGAGAGATCCCAATATGATTTTGGTGGTGGTTGTACTACCTTTGCATCCTCCAGTCACATGGAGAATGATCATGGAACCCATGACAACCTTCTTCTCTCCTACTCCTCTTCCTCTCCTCCTCTAGGGTTCTCTCATATGATATGAAAGTTGCGTTAAGATATTGGTCTTATGATGGCCTGTGGCCAATCCCTAAGAGCACGGGTACTTTCCCCTGGCAAAGTTACAATCTCCTTTAATACACAAAGGTGTTCATGTATGAGTTGTTATTATGGGAGGCCTAAACAAAACAAAATTCAGAAAAGGGAAAGTAGACAGGTGAAGGGGTGGGAGGGGGCTTCAGGAAAGGAGCCATGTGTCTGGAACTAGAACAGTGATGTAGATTCCTTTGGCTTTTTCTCTGAGACAAAGTGAAAGGGTGTGCTCTGACGAAGAACATCGGGCTAAGTGCTGCAGCATAGCGTTCAAATTTATCACATGTAACAGCACTTGATCTGTATTAGAAACTCATGCTGCAATTAGTAAAAAAAGAGTTTATATATTGAGTCTTGTTAGTCTATAATAGAGTTTATATGTTGGAAATGTGAAGACAAATACTTGTAAGAGTTGACCCACCCAAAGTAAGCAGAAGAAAAGCTCCTCAAGCGTGCCTGCCTTTTCTACTTCTTAACCTTTTCTCTCTCTCTCTCTCTCGCTCTCTCTCCCTCTCCCTTGTGGCTTTGTGTTCGGCAAAGAATAAAGCAGTGGGTGAAGGGGGGGTGGAAAGGCACAAGCCCTTGCCCCTTCTCATCATTGTACTAACTACCATGACATTAAAAAAGAAAAGTGAGTTTCTTATCGTCTTTTTATCGATCCTTATAAGTGTACTGCGGTAGCCATACGCAGTGGAAAGCAATGAAGCAATGCATGCACCATTATTTGGTCCTTTGCCTTCCTTTTCTTTTTTCCTTCTTCAGCACCCGCTAAATAATGCGAAAACGTTTCATATATCATCAGTAAAAGTGACTACAACACAAGCGTGCTCAAAATTTCGCCAGCCTTTGACAGCAGGCCGTATACTGCACCAGTCTTATGGCAAGCAACAGTCATACTGCCACGTCCCTCTTGCTTCTTGCATGCATATTTCTGGGGATATCGAGGACGACGAATTCTTGGTGCATGCCCATCTAAGTGGGTCCGACGTCGAGTCGTAAGAATTCCAGCCGGTGTGACGAACCTGCACAGGATTACCTAGGATTATTATGGATTGATTTACTACTGAGGGAAGTGTAATCAGTACCTTATTTTAGAGCGCTGAGCATGCAAAGATAGAAAGCCTAATGGCAGTATAAGTTTCTTCTTCTCCTTCTCCTTTTACTGGACGGAGAAGGAGCTCCAATGCAGACTTATTTTTACAGAGTAGTGGAAGGGCAAGAAAATCTGGCAGGATCCCACAATAAAATGAAGAAAGAGCAAAGCTGAAGATTAGATTAGTATTCTCAGTAGTATAGGGGGATCATTAAATCCGACAAATTATTGCTCAGTTAGATTTATCCTCTGTCCGTCTTTGGTTGAGTTTCCGTTGCTTTCAAAAACTAGTGTCATGCAAGTTTTATTTAATTTAGGTAGATATCTGATTCTTTCAAAGATTCCATTCTAAACACACTAAAACTAAATTTGAATTAAATTGAAAGACCATTGATACAGAAACACAAAACCCAAAGCCCACATCACACAACCTAAAGCCCCAAACTCAAAGCCTACAGCCGAAGCCGAAGCCCAGAGCCCGAAGCTCATGTCCCCCAGACCACATGTACAGCCTGCAAACGGAAGTCCACAATCCAGCAGATCACAGATGAAAGACCAAAGCCCATATTCTTAGGCCCGCCGCCGAAAGGTCGCAGCCCAAACTCCAAATCTGACAGCCCATAGCCCACAGGTAGGTAGGGATGAAAACGGATCGAATATTGCTCAATCATTCGAATTTATATTTTTAGTTCGAATATAAATTCGGATAATAAAATTTAAAATCATATCATAACTAAATAAGATATAAATAATTTTCAGATAGAGAATTTACATAATGAAAAATTTTAAGTTGCATTAAGATAGACATTAACTAAAATTGTTGTTCGTTAATTTACTTCCAACTAAGTATTATGTTTGCAAAAACAAACCAAAAAGATCTAATCACGTACTTCTCATACGACTCTGTTCATATAGATTAATTTTAAAGTATGGTTCAGTTCAAAATAATTACAAAGATCCGAGAGTGAATCAATCAGATCAGCATGTCCCAAATTAAAATTCTGAGAGAGTCCCTCCCCTGAGTAGCTGCCACGTCAACAGCAGCACAATTACCCTTCCTACTTCCTTGTTCCTAGTTTGAGTAGTTTCCTACCAACAAAAGTAATCATAGAGAGAGGGTAAACTACAGCAAATCGGAGCTGTATCTGCCAAGCAGGATCGGGGAAGATGAAGGCAGACAGCTTAGCGTCCAACTAGGCTTGCAGGTGGCAGGCATGCCATTCAAATACCTAGGGGTGCTTATCTCAGGCCGGAGAGTGAAGGTGAAGGAGCATCAGGAGCTGGTGGAGCATATCGGCAGACGGCTAGCGGGCTGGAAAGGGTCGCTCCTTTCCCAAGCATGCAAGTTAACCCTGATCAACGCCGCGCTGCTTGCAATCCCGGCTTACTGGCTGGGAAGCACGTGGGTGCCGAACGGGGTGCTGTACGAGATAACCAAAAAAGCTCGAAACTTTCTGTGGAAGAATAACGATGGCCACGGCCTTCACCTGATGAACTGGGAGCAGGTGACTACGGCGAAGCGGCAGGGCGGACTGGGTGTCCGTCGGCTAAAAGAGGCTCGAACTGCGCATCTGGGCAAGCTGGTGTTCAAGATGTTAAATAGAGAGCCGGCGCCTTGGATCAGAATCATGCAGGCCAAGTATGGGTTGCTGCACCCATGGGTGATCCCGAAGAGCAAAAATCCATCCTGGATGTGGAGGGCACTAACAACAACCGCCAGGCAGCTCAGAATGGGCTGCAGAGTTCTGATAGGGAACGGTCGAAACACGAGCGCCGCCTACGACCCCTGGCTGCACGAGATCCCGTGGTGCAGGCAGCCGAAGGAATGGGCGAATGCAGTCATGGAAGAAAATCTGCGAGTGGTGGAGATCACCAACGGCAGGCAATGGTCCACGGCGAGACTAACTAGGGAGGCCGGAGCTGAGATGGCTTACAAAATAGCAACATTCCCCATGGGTGCCGCCACCAGTGAGGACAGATGGATCTGGTGGCCGCACCCAAGGGGAACCCCTTCGGTTAAAGCCATATACTACTCTCTTCTTCCTCAGAGTGACCAACGATGGGAAGGCTGGAGAAACCTCTGGCGGCTTCCGGTCGCCCCACGGATCAGAGTCTTCTGCTGGAAACTGCTGTGGCGCAGGCTCCCAACGAGTGCTTACCTCCACTATATCCATGTGGGTGCCGAGGAACGATGCGCAATGTGCGGGTTGTTTCCTGAAACGACGGACCACCTCATGTTTACGTGTAGATACAGTCGAGAGGTGTGGGAGCTTCTGCGGTCCAGAGAAGGGGTGGAGACAGCGTTGATAGACCAAGACTGGATCACGAGAGAGTGGGGTACAACCAAAGAGAATGATCGCCGGATCAAAGGGAAGATTGCCTGCACGTTGTGGGCTCTTTGGAAAAGTAGAAACGAAGTGGTCTTTGGCCGGAAGAGGAGGGCGGAGCTAGCAGTGGTCCGATCTGCCGTCGCGATGGCGGAGGAGTATGGGCTCAAGACAGAAGAGAGGCAGGGGAAGACAAGGATGAGGAGGAAGCGTTGGGAACCTCCGGACTCGGGCTGGACAAAAGCCAACACAGACGGTTTGTTCAAGCCAGGCGCATACCAAGGAGGTGCAGCGACAATCCTCCGGAATGCTGAAGGTGAGCTAGTCCAGGCGGCATGGGAGCCGTGCCCGGGCGTCTCGGCGTTGCAAACCGAGCTCTGGGCCATCAGATTGGCCCTGCAGGTGGCGAGCAAAGAAAGCCGGTTGGTGATAGAAACAGACTGCTCGGAGGCCATTAGATGCATGCAGCAGGTGGACCACTGTCCATGGCGAGTCCGTAATCTAGCGCAGGAGTGCACGGAGCTAGCGAAAGAATTCATGGAAGTCTGGCTTGCCCACGTAGGGAGGGAAGCCAATGCAGTGGCAGACTGGGCAGTAGCGAAGGCGAGGGTGGCCTCGGGCTACTGCTACGCCGAACGGCTAACCCAGGTTCCATCTGAGCTGTGTAATCTTCTACTTGTCGACGCGGCAACGCCTCGACCGTCCATTAATATATAGCTGGTCACAGCTCTTTGTTTTTCAAAAAAAAAAAATAAAAAAATCTTCCTATTTCTTCCCTCCTCCGCGGCCTGCATTCTTTGTCGTATTATCCCGCCTAACCCACACCTCTCCAGTACTCGCATCTTTCCTTTTCTTCTCCAACCACCATCCATCACCATGCACTCTCTCATCTGTTATAAGACTCGTACGAGTCTCTCCTCGATCTCGCTCGCTGGCTCGCCATGTATTCTTCTTCGATCTACCACGGCCGCCTCCTCTTTCTCCTCCTCTTTTGCTTCGCCCTGTGGATGGCCGGCTCGTCCCCGATCGAGTTCTTCCACATATCTCGCGTTCTTGAAATCCAAGAGCGAGAGCGAGAGACCGCATCCGTCCAAGAAACAGCCGCCCGCGGACTTCTTGATCGACTCCTCCCTTCTCACTCCTCCAGCTTTGAATTCGAGATCATCTCAAAGGTGAGTTGTTTCAATTTTTCTTTGTCGTTATTAATTGATTTTAGGGTCGTGGGGGACGTTCTTCCTAGGGTTTCATGAATTCTTGTTTCGTTGTAGGACGTCTGTGGTGGAAAGGCATGCTTCATCATCAGCAATCATCCACTAGTGGGCAGAAAAGGGTCTCCGGAAATCATGTATGCTTTACCGGTTTCCTGTGGTTACTTTCAAAAAATTTATTTTCTTCTGCCGTTCTTGGATTTTATTTCCTTAGATGATATATACTCTTTTTAATCTATTTATATTGTAAAATATATTGAAATTTGTTTAGAAATTACCAAAGAGTGATGTATGCTCATTCTTTTGGGTAGTTGGTCAAATCATAGGTTAGAATCTGGATGGTCATATTTCCTCCCGCCACTTTGATCTGGACATTGTAGAGCCGTTAACTCTAATATGTTTTCCCTTGCTCTTCACTGGTTGTCCACTTACAGTGGAGTAAATTTTATAGGTGATCTTACTGTTTCTCAATTTTTGTCTAGAATTCGTGGAGTAACTGCTGTGGAAATTTCAGCCGGTCTTCATTGGTATTTAAAGAACTTTTGTGGGGCACATATTTCTTGGGAGAAAACTGGTGGGGCACAATTATCCTCGGTTCCCAAGCCAGGCTCCCTTCATATTGTTCCTTCTACTGGAATTTTGATTCAAAGACCCATTCAATGGAGCTACTATCAAAATGCAGTTACATCTAGTTGTAAGAAACTAAACTTTGTTTCTTATTGAACTTTTACTTTCTAACTTGAAGCAATTATTTCTTTGTTGTTCTTGTTCTTTTCATCTTTCATACGGATGCTATCTTCTGTTGCTAATCTATGCAAATTCATTTGATAGGTATAAATATCTCATTTTATGCTACCAAACACTAGCAAGATAACAGAGTCAATCATTATATGGTTCACGAAAACTTTATTGTTGACCGGCAGAACACATCACCTATTTTGCTTTCTTCATGAGACACGTATAATGTATTTAGATACTAATAACTCAATCTAGGTTTCATTTGTGGTCCCCTGAGTTATGTCTAATTGTCTATCTATGGCATTTGTTGACCATTTTTAACTATGTATTGTGTTATTACATGGAACTACTTGGAGGAAAAAATAGCATAGCAATAAAGGAGCATACCGGGCAATAAGAAAAGTCATTATAATATAAGATGAGTACTCAAGAAATCTAAGTTGAGGGCATACGGGATTCTCATCATGTAGCTGCTAAATAATTTTAGCTTAATTGCCCGGCAATTTAATGCTTTTTTTTTCTTCTTCTTACAATGACCTAAATTTGGTTATTTTCTGTTTTATCTTGTTTGTTAGGTGACATGTACTTATATTTTTACTTTCTGGGATCAATATCTATAATGTCCTGTGAAGGGATAGCTCATATATTAGGCAGATTTATGTTATTCGCCCCAAATTTTCCTTGGTTTGTTTCTAATTCCATTTGTACTTTTAAGATTCATTTGCTTGGTGGGATTGGGAAAGGTGGGAAAAAGAAATCGATTGGATGGCTCTTCAAGGTATCAATTTGCCTCTTGCTTTTAGTGGACAAGAAGCAATTTGGCAGAAAGTCTTTCAGGTATTTCTTTTCCCCATTTCCCTATATTGGCATATTTTCTCTGAATCTGGTAACTTCATTATTGTGTCTGAAGAAGCTGGTGTTGTCATTTCCTGTTATCAGGACAAACCCCTTTATGTTGGAGATGTAAAGGAAGATGTCTGAGAAAGTCATATCGGGTTTCTTTCTTCATATATTTTTTCGCTGCTCCTATTTGAATGACGATTAAGTTTGCCTAAGTCTGATGCTTTGATCAGTTGTCTTACAACATCTATCTGTGGTCTATTAAAGCTTTTATAAATCTCTCTTCTTTTGAATGTATTTTTCAAAATGTTTCGTTCCTTGTACTAATAATGCTTCATTCATGCCATAGAACAAACTTAATTATGCGTAAACAGTTTTTTTTACCTTGTTTTTATGTTGAGTTGTTGACATGTACCACAAATGTAAGTAGTGCTCGTATATGTCTTAGTTGAATTAACCAAGTTTATTCCAAGTGGAAGAGGGGATGCGAGAACTAGTACTTCATACAAGGCAAATGTGATTCCACAAGTTTCTTATAAGCCTAAGTTTGAGTTGCATAATTGCATGGCTACTTTTCACAGGAAATGAATGTCGACCACAACTACCATGTTGTGGTACGTCCACAATATTTAGTTCTTCAGGCAGATGCTTTATTAGTTTAATGACATTTGCAGGTTTAGTTTTTCTTATATGATGGATAACTTGAATGCAATTCTTCTCTTTAAATCCTTATTTTGCTTGTTATCTGTTGCTTTTCTTACTTCTTTAGTAGAAACTCTTCCTAGTTTTTCTTCTATGATGGATAACTTGAATGCAATTGTTCTCTTTAAATCCTTATTTTGCTTGTTATATGTTGCTTTTCTTACTTCTTCAGTAGAAACTCTTCCTAGTATAACTATCAGCTAATAATGTATAGATAATAAACTATTGAGAATTTTACAAATCACATTCTACATTTTTTACTTATTTTATGATTCATATTCCATTTTTAAGGATTCTGTAACTCAACACCTCTTTTTTTTTTATAATTTTTGTTTAACACCCTGAGTTAATTCAGATAGTACTGGTAAAGAAATATTCTATTATAGTATATTAAATAATTTATAAATACTTAAATTATTACTGTTTTCTTTATCATCTCCTTGTCTCCCATCTTTCTCATCATCCTTATTGCCTCATCATACTCAAGTTAAAGGTTTTGGTCTCAAATCGGAGTTGATCGAGATGGTTGGCTTGCTCCATCTTCTTCGACAAACCTTTGATTGGAGCAAGGATAGGTAGAAGAAGAACAAGAAGCAGCAAAAGCTTTCGCATGTAGTCACTCACATTATCTGTACTTTATGTAAGCCTGTTAGTGCAGCTCAGCTAGAAGAGATTCTGCTCAACTCTGATGTTGGTGGTTTCGGTTGTAGATATCGATCTTTTGAGAATATGCCGCAATGAAGATGATGAAGATGATGATGAAGAAGAAAAGTTGATTGAGGAGGAGGAGAAAGGGGAAGACGAGGGAAGGTGGTGGTAGCGACGACGGTGGGAGGAGGTGATTGGGGAAAGATGGTGGAATTTAAATCACAAAATAGGTAAAATGTAGGGTGTGATTTGTAAAAAAATTTTCTAAATTTTTTTATAATTGTTAGACCAATGTTGTAACAAACCGACTACGCCATGTGACTCATACCCTTCCCTGTGAGTGTCACATGGGGGTTAGGAGCTCAACAACATGCTACAAAGAACAAAAAAACCAAAAAATTAATAGAAACAAAAAGGGTTTACAAGCCACAGCAAATCCATCCAAATACAATAAAAAGGGTGAGAACCTTAATAAGATTACATGCTCAAAGTAAGATACAATAGTGGGATAATAAAATCTCTTAAACATAAGTACGAAAAATATGAAAGGAAATAGCCTATTGCCTTACGAGATAAATTATTGCCAAGTATTCCGTTAGGGTGTTAGTCAATCTGCATCAAGTATCAACATGGAATGAATATAACGCTCAACAAATAGCACTATCACTAGTTAAGCATCATAGATAATAATACACCCAGTATGAAAAAAATGCATGTGCAACTATATAATTGAACATAACGTAAAATGAAACATACATGTTATATAATTAGTTAGCATGGGCCGACAAGATTACAACTAGTTTATCCATCACTTATACATGGCCCTTGGTCACCAACCCATACTCAACAATCATATCTACCTGATACACCTTGTTAAAGTCTTTTCTTATTGCATTAATTATTTATTTTCAAGAAAATAAAGTTTCGGTAGCTCGCGTTTTAACGCTTTTGCGAACGCCTGCACCAGTTCGCAAAAACAGAGAACGCAAAATATGCATTCGAATGCGGTCGAGCGCATTTGAACGCCCGTGTGCGAACGCCTGCATCGGTTCGCATCCACAAAGAACGTATTTTGTGTGTTCGAACGCGGACAATCTTGTTCGAACGTGATCGGCGAGAGTCCACTAGTATTAGGGTTAATAATTATTATTTTGGCTTGTTGGCTAGTCTCTTAAAAGGTGTGGATGGCAGCCAAAATCATTATCATGAATGAATATTGATTTCTATCTTCCTTTATCCTCTCTTTAGTCTCTACTCTAATTTCTCTCCTCCTTTTTCACCAACCAACTACCTCTACTGTTGGCAAAGTCTCATCTATCTTCTAATCTCCCTCGTCTGTCAAGTCCTTCCCCCTTCTTGGGATCTCGGCTACTTCTCTCCCTTCATTCTTATCCCTGAAACTACATCAACCATCCATCCTCATCTTCATTATTATTCATAACCCTATTATCCTCTTCACCCGCCACCACCAACATCACCTCCACTTTAGTGTATTTTTGTCCCAGTTACGGTTCGAATTTGAGAAGGGCGTAAATTCTAAAAACGTAGATCAGGAAGTTACGGATCGAGCATCTTTGGTTTCGTAATTTTCTGACTGGAAGAATATTTTTCCTCAGTTGTGCGGACTGCTTCTTGCAACCGATCCAGATATTGAAGAGGACGTTCCATAACTTATCACTGCCCCCAAGAGAGGGTAGATCCTAGCAGTAGATACGCCCTACTAATTACTCGGTGAATAGCATGACCGGTCTTTCGCCACTGCAAATTAGGGACCCTGGTCATAAGCCCATCACATAAGTTAGTAACGCTTATTGATATGACTATCTGAGCCCGCGGCTCCACATCATCGCACCACTGTGCAAAAACTCATGAGTCGCCCACAGATGTCCTTATTCTATATCATTGAGTACAGCTAGGTCTATGTCATCTTACTCTTACTTTCCAGCTTAAATATTCTAAGGGGTTGACTCTCGCTAATCGATAGTAAATCGCATATTGTCCGGCGAAACGACTATCTGATTGTCTGGGATCCACGAACTAAGATCTCAGGTGTGGGCTCTGCTATGCAATAATATAAATATCCTCTGCCCCTAACCCTAGCCGAGGAAATGTCGGGTACTGTCGAGGCGAAGAGACCATTCCCTTTATGATCGTGCTTTAGTACTAATAGCACGATAAGGTAAACATGATTAGCATAACGTAATCGTAAGAAGGGTAATCGTATCTAAGCATGCGGATGAATGCATATCACAATTAAATTTATAAAAATTATGTCAGGCAGTATGTTAATCAAACAAGTTTTAGTATAATAAACGAATTAGCATGTCATAGATGCTCATGTTGTCACCGATCACATTAAGCGATAAATACAATAGTTGATAGACCATCTGCATGGATTTGGTAAAATTCTTAACGATGAGCAGTCCTTACTTTAATCATGGTCGGCTTAGGGGTGAGCATTGGTTCTAGGGTGCTCTGCGACGGAATCACCAGGTCAGAACCTAAATTTAGGGGGTAGTGAAAGAGGGGACAATTAATAATAATAAAAATAATAATGAAGAGGAAGAAAAATCGGGCGTAGTGTCACGACCCAAAATAGGAATCATGATCGGCCATGCATCTCAATATGCTTGAGATGCACAAAGCCTTATTAATACTCTCTACGTGTACGATGGCAAAATAAATAAATAAAATGAGAATGTGCTTTATTAAATTTTATAACTAATTGCAATAAAGATAAAACAGTGTTAATGTTTTTGAGTCTCTAAACTAAATGAAGAAAACTTCTTATCTAAAGCATAAAATCAAAAAGAGCGGAAAGGTAGATAGGTGAATTCTAAATGGAGGTGGAGTCCGGGTACATCTCGCTCAGTCGCCCCACTGACTATTACTTGAAATAAATAAACAAATACAAAAACAATAGAACCCATGAGCCAACAACTATAGCTCAGTGAGTGGAATCCACTCGAAAACCAAATAAATTTTAATTCATATTAATGCTGAATAAATTAAACTAAAAGCAATAATATCCATAACAATATGCAATAGACATGCTCTCTAAATAATAATAATGATAACAATATAGAGATATCACAACTTGTAACCTTGCACGTTTTCAACATATTAACATCTTTTGATATTTATACTGTCATGTGTTTCAATGGGTCTAAACCCTGTGGATCCACATCAACTAAAAGTCACCTCGAGATGACGCTCGAGACTTTTCTTCATAGTTGATCCGATTAGGATCATCAGAGGGTATTACCATGTGATCAACACACTCTGTTTTTTCCTCTAACCGTTGAGAGAAGTTAGAGTCACATATGAAATTTTCTCATTCATCCTAGAACTGTTCCCTAACCCCGCCAGAGTCACCTAAGAAAGTCACCGCAGTGATCTAATTTAGGACTTTCCCCTGGACTTCCAGATAGATTTGAGTCACCACGGAAAATCGCAAACGATTTATACCAGGACTGTTCTCTAAGTCGTATCAATACTAGTCTCAATTTTGTTTTCACAAATTTCAATATTTGCGCGAAGTATGGTGATGCACTGAATATAATAATTAAATACACACAGAAAATAAAACAATTAAATTTTTGCACGTATGGATGAAATAAATAGATTTGCACACAGAAATTGCAATAATTTAATTTTTATACGTAAGGGTGAAATAAATAAATTGCACACAGAAAATTTACATGGTCTGACTAAGATACGAAATACAATAAAATAAACATGTGAGTGAACCTACTCACCTGAGTCTAGGCAAGACAATCGAAATCTCAAATTTCTAGCTCACGTACTAAAAATCACCACCTTAAATAATAAATAATAATAACATTTTTAATTAAAACAAATATTAAAATCTTTATATAATTTTAACCCAAAAGTAATTAATTTGGGCTAAAATAAGTCCAAATCAGTTGGGCTGGGCTACAGTTGGCCCGCAGCCCACCCAACTATCACTTAAATGGATTGGGCCAAGGCCCAATCCAATTAGCTAATGGAACCGGGTCGGGTTCCTTGGATTCGGATCCAACCCGACCCGAATCCAAACACTAAAAGGGAGAAGATCAGACTCGGGTTGCCCGAGTCTGATCTTCTCCAAGCCGAATAGAGAGAGAGGGAGAGAAAAAGAGAGGAAAAGAGAGAGAGGAAGGGAGAGTATCGGCGACCGCCGCCGTCGGCGGTCGCTAGTCAACTCTAAGCTCCCCCCCCCTCACAATCACGGCCACAGCAACCACACGAGGTGGAGGAGAAGAAGTTGCCGACGACGACGACCACAGCCAACTCACGATCGACGGTGATTAGAGCCACGGGGGCTCTCCCAGAAGGCAACCGTGGTGCAAGGCCAACGGCTTGGAGCCCTTGAGCACGAGCAGCAACAATCCGTAGCCGCCGGCCGGTGTGAGTTGTCGGCGAAACCGACATCCCACAATTTAGGTATTTTCACTTTACCTTATTATTCTTTAATTAAATTTGAGGGGTGGCAGAGTGCTTATCAACGAGTCGCGTGGTGGTCTCCGATGGCTCCGGCGGCGCTCTGGCAGGCCGATTCCACGGCATGACTCCGACGGTAAGGAAGAAGAAAGCGAAAGAGGGGAGAAAGAAGAGAGAGAAGGGGAGGGGGCTGAGATGGTTTAGCAGAGGAAATAATTTTTTAGGGTTTTAATTTATAGATTATAAGAAGATCAACTCTAATCCGATTCGGATTAGAGAAAATCTTCCCTGCACCTCGTCGCGTGCCAGAGAGGGAGAGGGGAGGGGCTGCACGTGCAGAGCACGTGCACCCTCCTCTCTCAACCCCTATTTTTATTTTTATTTTATTATTATTATTATTATTATTTTTTTTTTTTTTGGTTCTGACAACTATTCCGAATAAAAAGAAATTTCGTCCTCGAAATTAAGATTAGTGTAGTAAAAGGATAAGGTAATACCGTAATAGACCTATGAAGATTGAGGAAATAGTTCTGGATGCTTTTCCCTCATTTCATCTTCACGCTCCTAAGTTGCTTCTTCTGGCTTATGGTTTTGCCATAAAATCTTCACGAATGAGATAACCCTATTTCGAAGAGTTCTATGCTCAGTCTCTAGAATTTCCACAGGTTGCTCTTCATAAGATAAATTTTCTCGGATTTCCAAAGGCTCGAAGTCGATCACATGGTCTGCACTAAGCACATACTTTCTTAACATAGATACATGAAAGACATTATGTACTTTAGATAACCTAGGTGGTAGTGCTATCTGGTATGCCACCTCTCCAATGCGCTCTAACACCTCAAAAGGTCCAATAAAGCGAGGACTTAACTTGCCTTTTTTTACCAAACCTAATCAATCCTTTCCAAGTTGACACCTTTAGGAAAACCATGCCACCCACTTGAAACTCAAGGTTTCTTCTTCGGTTATCAGCATAGCTCTTTTGACGGCTTTGAGCTGCAAGAAGCTTTTTCTTGATTTTAACAATTTTCTGCGTGGCATCTTGTACTATATCAGGTCCCAATAACTGTCTTTCACCAATCTCAAACCAACAAAGTGGAGATTTGCATTTCCTACCATACAACGCCTCGTAAGGTGCTAGCCCCAAACTCGAATGGTAGCTATTATTATATGAGAACTCCATGAGTGGAAGATGATCATCCCAATTTTCTTTCCATTCTAAAGAACATGCTCGCAACATATCCTCAAGGGTTTGAATAGTCCTCTCGGATTGTCCATCAGTTTGCGGGTGATAAGCTGAACTGAATCTCAAACGTGTGCTTATAGCTGAATGAAGGCTCCGCCAGAATTTAGAAACAAAACGAGGATCTCGATTAGATACAATAGACAAAGGTGCGCTATGGAGTCGAATAATCTCTCTAATATAAAGTTGTGTAAGACGATCTAAAAAGTAAGTCATACGAATGGCCAAAAAATGAGCAGACTTAGTTGGTCTGTCCACGATCACCCAAATTGCATCATGATTCGATCTAGTGCGGGGGAGTCCCGAGACAAAGTCCATAGTCACATCCTCCCACTTCCATTCCGATAAAGGCAAAGGCTGTAACATCTCTGCAGGCTTTTGGTGTTCAACTTTAACTTGCTGACAAGTAAGACATCTGGCCACAAAGTTAGTTATGTTTTTTTTCATGCCATTCCACCAAAAGTTTTCTCGCAAATCTCTATACATTTTTGTACTGCTTGGGTGGATACTGAATCCTGAACTGTGAGCCTCTGACATAGTTTCATTCTTTAATTCATCACTGGCTGGGACACAAACTCGATTCTGGTACTTGACTAGTCCTTCATCTGATCTCGAATAGCCATGAGCTTCTCCTTTTTCTAATCCTTCCAAAATCTTCTTAAGGTTGGCATCCTCTAATTGAGCAGCCTGGATGCGATCTAAAAGTGTAGGTCATAACATTCTAAAGTCCAAAATACAACGCCAATCATAACACTCTCGCAGGGGCTCAATACAACTAATAGACATAACTAAAATAAAGGCAGCTACTCTTCACTACTCGCACTTGCTTTTTCTAGCTCTGAAATGATGCCACCAAGAGGTGGTGAGCACACAGCTAAGCGAATAGAATTCAGGCAATCTATAACAATAAAATCACAGGTGCATATCCAATGTATGCCTATAGTTGCTAGCAATAACAATACGCTTGTTTAAATAACTTATCATGAGTTACTAAATTAATGCAATCAATAAAGACTACACGTCATTATCTTGGAATATGCCAACTCCTAATCATATCAGTATAAGTCTACACAGAAATAAAGCTTGATACAATCTTTTATTCATACAAATCTCAATCATAGTGTTTACATGTTATGCTTAGAAATAAAAGAGTAGTTTAGTCATTTCATGCACACCAAGGCATTAATCATGTTTCGTTATAGCTTACCGAGCCATTCACCACACAGTATAGATATTCTCAAGAAAATTATTCATCACATAACCATCTATCATCTCATACATCGAGGAATATATACACATCTAGCGGTAATGTCATCCACACATGCATGACGACACTATATGTGACCGGTTGTTTGTGGCCATCAGATTAAGGACCCTGATCGTGGGGCCATATCTCATTATCTCTAAATCATCACCGCCCTCAACCGGAGAATTAGGTGCCCTCGGCTCATCAATGGATGCCCTAACCCTGCCTCGTCGAGTACGGTTAGAGATATAACTTCACCTTACAATCATGTTCTTCTATCATCATAATCTAGTTCTGACTATGCAGTATAATTATCTTAATGCCATACAGGCTCTCGACCTCAGGTGTAGGCCGCTAATAATATAGTCATATATGATACACTCTATCCTTAACCCTGGGTTGAACGGATAGGGGCACTGCCTAGTCAGAACCTGACTACTAATGATAGGTGAAAATGGTGCAGTGTTTATGAGTGTATAAGTCATATCATAGTTATCATGATCGTTACACTCTATATTCACAACAGATATTTATGCAAGAGTTTATCATACATGATACATGTAGAGCATCGTTACACTAATGCATATGCTAACATTAACATTCCCATAATATCATGATGAGTAAACTATCAATAACCGCACATGTCAAGATATATCATGGTACACTAGATGCATGCATTAATACTAATATTTTCTATAGTGTCATAGAACGTATAATAGCTGCAACTACATTATTCTAGACTTGTATAAACTCTACTCGCTTGGGGGTTTTCCATAGTACTCTAGTTTTTCTCAGCTAGTCGGCTCCTCTGGAATCCCAAAATTCCCCTAACGCAGTGTTGATCCTATTAATTCACGCAAGTAAAGCCATACGTAAGGTTAGCGAATTAATAGAACTAATTACTTTATTAGAGAATTTAGGTTTTAGGTATATACATGGGTCAAGAGTTCCTTAGGGTGAGTTCCATGTCATCCTAAAATTCACACTATTTAGGTGATAATAATTTGTCTTTAGGGGAATGATTAGGCTAATTAATCAAGTGGAATAAAAAAATGGGGCTATAGGGTCCAAATGACCCCAAATGGGCCTAGGCTGGGGTGTTGGGTTGGACCCAAGCCAGCCCACCAAAGTTGGGCTTAGTGGGCTACGGTCTGAACCGTAGCCCACTAAGGGGATGGGTGGGGGTTAAACAAACCCCACCCTCCCACACCATCTCCTTCCGAGGGAAGGAGACAGAGGGGAGAGAGAGAAGGGCCCAGCGTTGTCGGTGGCCCACGCCGCCGGCAGCCCGCCCTTGATGTCGGCGGCCCGTAGCCCCCACCGGGGCGGGCGGCTGGCCGGAGGGAAGGGAAGGGAAAAGAGAGGAGGAAATCGAGGAGAGGGAGAGACGCGACCACCATCGAGGTTGACGACGCGATCACCATCGAGGTCGACGGCGTAGCCACGCGGCCGAGATAGGCAAGTACGGGGAAAGAAAGAAAAACAACAAAAAGAAAAAAAAGATTTACCAAGGGGTCGCGCGGTTAGCTTCGTCGGCCGTCGGCTCGGGGCTTCGTCAGCTCTGGCGTCGGCAACCCGAGAGAAGGTGAGGGAGGGAGAGATGGTGCGGTGGGGGGAGAAATATGGGAGGTTGGGATGGTGGCGTGCACGGCAAGAGAAGAGGAAGAGAAGGAGAAAAAGAAGAGGATTGGGGGTGGCTGGGGCGCTGGGACGCACACACGCGCTCGGCGCGTGCGTGGGTCCCTCCCTCTTTTTTTTATAAAATTTTTAGGGTGTTACACTCTCCCTCACTCTTGGCCCGACAAAGGAATTAGGTCGAGCATGAGGAGGGAAGAAAGGGAGGGGTAAGGGTGGGCACATGCCCCGCCTCTCCCTTGCTCTCTCTCTCTCTCTCTCTCTCTATATATATATATATATGTTTTGGGTGTTACGAATGTACTTTGCTTAATTCAAATGGGTGGATATCAAAACATGTTTAGCTTTGTTAGACAAGAATTATTGTGAGTTCTCTGTCTTTGTATTTATTGTTTTGTTGTACTATGCTTTCTGTAATTGATTTTTTGAAGAATTGATATATATCTATATTTTATTTAAAAAATTTGAACTAATTAACATGTATGCTAGGAAACTTCATTTTTATGGAGAACCATTTAGATTGAGAATAAAGAGCAACATTTGCTTATATTATTATAGGCTCATTTTGTATGGAGGACCATATCAAGATCTTGTTTGACTATTTATGTTGAGAATAAAGAGCAACATTAGCTTATACTTTCATGTGTTGATAATTCTCATCACTTGATTACCACAGTTATACTATATCTGTATCTAACTGAATTTTTCCTATTTGTACGCCTTTCCAGAGATTTAATATAAGTGGTACTGATTTGGATGACTTCTTTGGGGGCCCAGCCTTTCTTGCATGGTCACGCATGGCCAACTTGCATGGGTGAGCACTGAATTATTCTTATGTTTGACATTTTGATTTTCTGTAAAAGTCTACACTTTTTGGTTCATTTATATTTTGCTAAATATATCACGATATGAAATTGGAAATCATGACATGCAATATACTCCAATAGACTTGAGATACACGAAATGTTAACATTAACTTTCCAAAATCCACAATATGAAAGAACTCAATATAAATTAATAACTCCAAGTTAATTAATAAAAACTCTCAATGTAATAAAGATGCTCAAAGTTAGACAAACAATGTCTTTCAAAATAATATTAGAACAACTAATGCGACTAAAAGAGAAACCAAATACCAAGTATAAATAAAAAGGTCTTAATGGACCAGTTTCATTTGCCACGTTGATAAGCATATAAAATATTAAGAGAGTTTTATGAGCTAACAATTTTAGCTCAGTGGGTGAATCTACCAATTAGCAATTGAAAACCATAATTCATAAAGCATGATTGTAAAATCCAAATTTCAATAATTTATAATACATTGATAATACCAAGCATGCTCATAACAACAATAATAATGCAAGTAACAACCAACAACATTCTTAAATTTTATTATTTGTACTTCTCAATCTCAAATAAATGTCATATATCTCATTTTGGGTTTGTTCCTATGGATTCACATTAACTAAAAGTCGCCCTTGAGATGACGCTCATATTTTTTTCTCGTAGCTGCTCTGATTAGAATCACCGGGAGATGTTATTGAGAGATGACGCTCACATCTTTTCTTCTAATTATTGAGAAAGAGATTAAAGTCATTGCATGGAGTCTTTTAGTCTAGCTTATGACTATTTTCTAACCCCGTTAGAATCATTTAGAAAAAGTCATCACAGTGATTGAAATAGGTTTGTTTTCTGGACTTCTAGATATAATTAAGTCACTACGGAAAGTGACGGAGCTATTTATATCAGAATTGTTCTCTAGTCCTACTAATATTATAGTTTAAGTTCGCTAGCTACTGATGATTAATATACTTGCAGCTTGCACAAAAGATAACAATGCACAAAGATAATATGATAGCTTATAACGTAAAACCATATATAAGTTTTCACAAATACAGGACGAAGGAAATTATTAATGAATCCACTCACCTGTGGTCCAGGAGAAAAGTGTTAAGATAGAAAATTCTAGGTACGAGGGAGAATCATCATCTTTACTCATAGAAAATAACTATTAATTTTTATTTAATCAAGAGAACTTTCTAATTGGATTTTGGTTAACATTAATCGTAGAAGACTATTTGTAATAGTTCATAACTTGGTTTACTTTGGTTTTGAATCATGTTCAAACTTATTTATGTTTGAATTAGTTTTAAATCTAAATAAATTTTAGATCTGAATTTATCTCAAATATGGACTTAAACTCATACTACATTAATTCTACACCAAATAACTTAATTCAGATCTAGATTAGATATGAATTAATTTTAAGTTGGATTAGATTGAAAAAATTTTAAAACAGAATTTTATCTCATATTATTTCAGATCTGAATCGATTTCTAATTCTCATTGATTGATTTCAGAACATAACCGCAATATAGAGACTGAGTCACTACCTCTCACGCTAAATCAAATTATGATTTGGTTACCTGACAGAGAAATTCTCGAGGTAGAAGATGGGGTCGTTTTCTTATTCGCTTTGTTCGACACTGTAGCAATGCTACAGTGCTGTCACCCTATTATTTCTTTTACTCTTGACTGCTGTGTAGAGATAAGAAGAAAAAGGAGGGTCCACGACTAATTTATAGTGAAGTGATTGGTTTAGGTTTATGACCCAACTCAGGTGAGACAAGACCTCAAGTTCGATTAAGCTATCTAATTGACCCAAATAGAGTTCGGGTTAAATCATAACTAACATATGTGAGCCACAACAACAGAAATTTCTGAATTAGACTCTATTGAACACAACTGAGTGGATCAATTGAATTTTATCTAACTTATGTGGCAAATGGGTATAAGATCTAACCTCATGATCAAGATTGCAGGGTGACCAATCAAACGGCCAGGACTTCATGCCACTATTTGATTTCCTAATTAAACCTATATGATGACCCATTTACCCCTATACTAGCATTTAACTAAACAGTAGAAAGATAAATAATTGGTAAACTTATTTAATGTTATGCTAATAAAAAATAATTCATAATTGAAGAAATTTTTGGTTATTACAGGATAGTCAATGTAGATAGTCTTACTCTTTTTTGTCCTTGTTCCAACTAGATTAATTATGTTGCTTTCTTGTACTAAAGAAAAACAAAAGGATCACAGATTTACAGATATGTGAAACACCCTTTCGGCAGATAGTAGCAGTATTTATGCTTGACTCGGGAGTTATGCCCAACGTCATCATTTTATAGTGGAGAAGAAAAAGAGCAAGTTGTCTAAGCCTACCACTTTTAGCTTTGGTATATACTAGTGATAGGCCCTGTATGTATGCACAGAATCTAAGACTGACGTTTTTCTTGCACCAACCATGACTGTTGATGCAATTTGTGTAATATACAAGTAATTTTTTATTTACTACAGTTTGGCAAATATCATTTTTGTTTTCTTTGTCTTGTTGTCCAATGCCCTTGAGCTTAGCCTGTAGTACTATTCTAAGAGTTCTTAATATCATAATAGAATTGCAGGAGCTGCCTAAGTAAATACCTGTCATTTATCAATGGCAGCTTGACATTTTGTATCATCATAGAACTTATGAGGAAGATGTATTTATGTACTTATGTTTGCATCATAGAGGAATTATTTATATCTTCAGCAAAGATCACATATTCAGTTGCTCTCTCTCTCTCTCTCTCTCTCTCTCTCTCTCTATGTCCAATCTATTCATTTTATGTTTGACATAAACTATAATTTTTTCATTTTATTCCATTTATTTATCCTAGTATATCTACCTTTTTTTTCATACTTAATACATAAGATGGTTTATCATAGATGGGGTGGACCACTTCCTCAAAGCTGGCTTGACGATCAACTTTCTCTTCAGAAGAAAATTCTTGCTAGAATGTATGACTTTGGGATGTCTCCAGGTAAAGTTCATGCTACCATTCATTCTTGAGTATAGACATGCAAGAATGCATAATTTTGGATGTTTTAGTAACTTTTGTACTACCATTCCTTCTATAGTGCAGTCATCATGGATTAAAATAGATACAAATTGACAAAGTGCCACAAAAGGATCCCATGCAGGTGGCCTATCAACAGACAGTGTTTTGCCAACACATAATCCCAATATTGTCTAGTGTGCCATATGTATGGACAAGCCATAGATGTGCTTTCTTATGGTATTGACACTTTGCTGGCAATTAGTTACCGACATGGTACATGCTGTGTGGCATGGTCCCTGTTGCATAACAATTAAATCCATGCATAGAATCTTTATGGAATATTATCATGCTTTGGTGTTACGTGGGCTTCTTTTAGGGTTCCAAAGTTTGTTTGATGGATCCCAATATATTCTGCATCACATTCATTTAGTTACTAACTCACCAATTTTTCATTTTATTCTGAACTTATAAATTAGTTGACTGAGAGCAAGTATACTCAGTTATATACAATGCTTCGGAATTTGATCATGGATCCTTGTGCCATTGGAGTGAAGGGCACATGGCACTGGAGTGGAGCCTTCCAAGTCCAAGTCCTGCATTCAATAGGCGATCCACAGTGGTGGATCTCCCTGAGGGTAATTGACTAATTGTCATGCCACCGCCACAATAATCCTTGAAGTTGGTGATATTCTTAAGATTGCAGCAGATATATAGTTGTTAAAGAAAGATACAGGAAGATATTCTTGGAAATTGCGATTCCAACATTGAACTGAGTTTTAGTCTCATTGTTGACTAACTTATCTGTTACAAACCCACATGCAAAGTTTTTGGTGTTATTAATGCTTCCTCCTGTAGAAATTAGCTTCTTTCTAATCATCAGAGGAACTCTGGTATAACTTTTTATTGTGGTTCCTCTGACAGTTCCTTGAATCCATCTATGTGACGTATGCTAAGTCAACATTTTCAACTTGCTTATTATATGTGGCTTTTGCCTTATGCCTTTTGCAATCTTCTACTTCTTGAAATCCTTAGTACTTGTGATGCTGATACTTGTTGGGTTTCATGCCCACATCTTTTTCTACTAAAAAAAGTGATCCAGTACCAAGTTTTTATGCACATATCTTGTACTTCTCTGAGGTGACCACAACAAATCTTTCAGACCACCTTCAGGCCATCTGCTGTATCATTTCATTAATTTTCCTGTAGCATTTCTTTCATTGCACAACTATATTTTTCAATGTTGGCTATCCATTTATATCCTTTATTCACTATCTATTCGCATGACTGTATGCCTCAGTTTCCTTTTTTTTTTTCCTGTATTACTATGTAACATGGCTCTTAATCAAGATGCTGTGCTTTTTTAAAAAAAAAAAATTTCTTTCGGTTTGGTACTTGCTTGACCTTATTTTGATCAAGCTTCTAAAACTTAGTGAGTCCATTTCCTATTTGGCTTGATATATATCAATCTTTTCCCCGGAGAGTGTACAACACAGTTCCTTAATTTATGTAGAAAAGTAGAGGGGCAGCCTACTGCAGAAGCTGAGCAGAGTATTTTCATTTTTTACTTCACAGAAATAATCAGATTCTGTTTGATGTTTTGCTTTTGACCAATTCTATCAATTTAAGTATCTACTCTTTTCAAATTTTTAGTTTCAGCCTTCAAGTACTCCTATATGTATTCCTCTAATTGCTTGTCCAGAGATTGTTTACCATTTTTTCCTATACATATATATATATATATATATGTATGTATGTATGTATGTATGAAATATGGAAAGCAAATCTGGTCATTTAATGCTCCTTCAGAATTACTTTTTGTTATATATCATTTGGAATGATGTTATATAGTGGTGGATGTGACTACTTGAACATCCTTTTAAAAAAGATTTATTTGATTTAAATTTATGCAGTTCTATATGTCACTACAATAGGTTTCTTATTTATCTTCTGCTTGCAGTTCTTCCAGCCTTCTCCGGAAATGTTCCTTCCGCACTAAAATCCAAATACCCTTCAGCTAAAATTACCCACCTTGGTAATTGGTAAGGGATAAAGTAAATATTTAACTATAACGTCATGAGGTTCATATTATTTATCTTTGCATTTTAGTAGATTATGCAATTATAAACATTGAAATTGTCTTTCAAGACACATAAATTTAACTTAAAATGTATCGGGACAACACTTTAGATCTGCAAATAAGAAAAATTAAAGAACACAAAGTTCTTTATAGTTCTTTATAGTTCAACTTGTATCCTTCTATTCTCTCCTGTAAGGGTCAACCTTCCTCTGGAGGTATCTTGATAGGGCCTTGTTAAAGCTCTCTTCTGATTAGTAAATCCAAGCTTTGGCTTAGTGGCATTTGTAACTTCTACTAACCTGTTGGTCCTTGTACCACTATTTTATTTTTACTCGTGATTTGCAATTCCTCTTCTGATTAGTAAATCCAAGATTTGGCGTAGTGGCATTGTAACTTCTACTAACTTGTTGGTCCTTGTACCACTATTTTATCTTTACTCGTGATTTGCAATTCCCACTTCCCTATGGAACTTGTCTGCTGATTAATATGTTACAGTTTGATGCATTTTGAAATTAAACTTTTAGCCTTTTATTATTGTCTTGTTGAGGTAAGCATAGTGTCTAAAACATGTATGCTGAACCGTTGATGCATGCATTCACAGACTATCGACAAGATTTTGTAAGACCAACTATTTCTAAGATGACATTGTTTTTTTTTAGATAGCAGCAGTTAACACTCTTTGTGCTTTATTGTATTGAACCAGCAACTATTAGGCAAACGGCAAAACCACTACCACTGGGATGTGACTTCAGTAATATGTCTAGATATTCATTATTGTTGGAGAGTTTGTCAACCATGTCCTTGAGAATGCAATGGAGCAAACTATTAGGCAGATTTTTTTCCTCAATTTTCTTATTTCAAGTAAAGAGAAGCTGCATTAGTTTCAGGAGAAACCTTCCTTGATAAAACATTGCTTAGTTACAGTACAAACTCTTTGGTCTTTTGCTTGTGCTCCTCCTATGCTTAAATTAATCATATTAATTATGATTTAAAGTTTAGTGACATAAATCTCTTTGGGAGAATTAATATCTGTGGTTTAGTAATTGAGTCTTATTTTTATTCATCATGAACACAAATTGACACCTAATTATGTAGTTACATTGTTCTGAATTTTGGTATGTATCAATTCTTCGAGGCTGCTCATGCTTGGGTCATTATATTAGTTATTTTATTATCAATTGATTTTATCTAACTTTTCTAAGATATTTTGAATGTCTATGCTTGTCTATAGTATTAAAAGTTATAGCTACTTCTTCATATTCTCATTTCATTTGTCTACTTTTCTTTTTTAATGTTTAATGTGCAGGTTCACAGTTCACGGCGATACAAGGTGGTGCTGTACATATCTTCTAGATGCAACCGATCCTTTGTTTATTGAAATTGGGAGATTATTTATAGAACAACAAATTAAAGGTAGAAGCTCCAATTGCTGCTTATTTTCCATTTGTTTCTTGATTCTTGGTATGGAAGATCGAATTTTGATGCTAGAGGTAGATGCCTTCTATTCTTGGAACAGTATATATAATATTTAAGAACAAAACGAACAATTAAAATTTTATTCTTTGTATTAAAAATAGTTTAAGAATTTAGAATTAAGATAACTGTCTATTTTTGATGTATATATTATGAGGAGAAATATATACATTATTGTAATTAACTTGTTCTAACCTTAGTCCATGTTACTCTTATTAATCCTCCTTTTATTTTTATTTGGCGCTCCAAACTGGGCCCAAACCACTTTCCCTCTCAAAAAAGAAAAAAAAAGTTTCCACATATACCTTATATAAAGAACTATACAAAGGACAGTTTCATAGTTTGCATTGTCGACGTTCAGGCTTGAAGTAGATCATGAGAAATGACTGCTTGAAGTAGATCATACTGAGGGTCAAGAACAAAGAAAGGAATTCCATCAAGACTAATTATTCAGTTACTATTCACTTATAGTTATAGTTCTGCATTTAGTGGATGACTCTTTTATCCTATTTCATCCAGTAAGCTAGCTGGATCTTCCTTTCTTGATAGTTGATACTCCTTTTGATCTCAGGTTTTGCATCAGAAATTGTTATGTTGTTATTGAGGACTGATGCTACACTCATAATGTTAATGATATGCTAGTCTGGAGTGGAATTAGTTAATGAGAACTAGAAAGGGAATTAATAATTGTTAGAAATTAAAGACGTATGACTTTCAGTTAAAATCCAGTTATGTTCAGTTATGATAAAATGGGAGATGTAAGGGTTTCTAGTTGTAGGGAATGGAGGATGACTGTTGATTCCTGGTTCTGCCAAAAATGGGAGGATTTAGGTAGTTTTACTTGGCGTGCTTGAGCTTGATGGTAGAAGCATAGAACTGAAGAGTGCAGAGACTGCAAGTAGAATTTAGAATGAAAGTAATATGGAAAGGTTCTGAACTTTTGATGGATTTCTATACATTTTAAATTTTCATTTTAATCATGAGATACCTATGAAGGTCATTTTTCATTTTCAAGTCAGGTCAGTTCACCTGGGTTTTAAAATTTCTTATATTGACTTATTGAGAGCTTCATGACAGATATTTTGCCCATCTGAGATTGTACATCTTAGTAAAAATCAAGGGAGAGAGATCCATTAACATTTTATAGAAGAACTTATGAAGGTATTTATAGTTTGAACCCTAGATAAAACTGGTAAGTTGCTCTTTTTCTTTCATATTTTGTTCTATCTCTTTGCTTCTACATTATGGTCTAGAAGTTCTCGTACTCTTTAAGCATGGTGACATAAACAGCTTGCTAGTGACTAGCTTGGTATATCCTCTTTCTAGAATATGAATATGCAATCAGTTAGATGTCTAAAAAACTTCTGTGTTTTATGCAGAATACGGTAGGAGCAGTCACATATACAATTGGTATGGATTTTTACCCTTTTTACTTCAATCCCCATGCAATGTTTTTGCTTACTAATGTTGTATTCTCCTACTTGTCAAAATTGCATAAAAATGGATTTTCATTGTTTTCAAGATGCTGTTCGCTTTCGCCAAATAGATCTAATTCATTGTCCACATGGGAGCTCTATCTCTTTCTTATCTGGCTCTCTTCCCATGACATTATATTTATCTGATAATCTATCTTTTGATTTTTTTTTCCATAAGATTGGAAACTGGTTTTTAGCAATTACTTTTTTTTTTCTATAGCTTGAACATATGATACTTTAGGCATGTGGGGCAAGTCTGCAAATATTTTTACACGATAATTTTTATGTGTAGGTTTCAACCCGCTGAGAAGTGAGAACCATATCAAAATTATCCCAACTTTTTTGAAACATGAAGTCATGCAATCCAGAAAGAAATCAATTGGTCGCTTGACTATCCCAATAATTTGATCTTGAAAGCACTTGGGCTTTGATACTAATTAAAAGAGCGAGAGAATTTGAAAAGCTCTGATATGAATTGAAAAATTCTCCAAGCCCACTACATATAATGCGAATTAATCACATATACATAGCGAGTGTGCAAACCTAAAGATTTGTCAATTTCATAAATCACAACTAACAACAATAATTATGGAACCTATTCATACTAGTTAATAATGATTCATGGAAAGTAACATATGTAAAATCTAAAGCATAGTATGCAAGATAAGGCAACTATATCAACACAAGAATCACAATGCACACACACCAATTTTTACGTGGAAATATCTTCCTCTTAACAGAGAATAAAATCACGGATCCAATCAAACACGGATTAGTCTATTGCAATAAATCATAGTTGCAAGAAAACTTACAACCCCCATTGCTAAAATCCATGATTATTGATCGAAGTACTTCTTGCTCGCTGGACTCCATGATGCACCACTCCAATTTCAAGTAGATTGACTCCAATTGACGTCGCTCGACTTGGATCTCGCATGTCTCGTTGTGTCAAGACGCTGAACTCACAACTATTGTGGATGATAAAGTTCATTCAAAATTCTGACAATAACCAGCAAAGTAGAAACAATCTTGGACTTTGATCTCCTTACTTAACTTGATAACTCTTTGGGAATACTTGCACTCATGAGATCTACCTTGAAAAGCTTTTAAGGACCCTTAAATAACTGTAGGAGTTCATCCTCAATTCGGACCAAAAGAAGCACAAAAGGACATACCTGTTGGAAACTAAATATTGCAGCTTCACAAAACTGAAATCTACTATGTCCGAATGCCGAGTATCCTCTTCAGACGGACCATAAACGATCCTTATTAAATCTGTGCCAATGTTCGAATGCATTATGTGTCATTCGAACGCTGTAGTGTATTCTCTATACTTTTGCAACCTAGCGTTCAAAAGTTCTTTAAACACTTTTCAAACAACCATACAACACATTCCGAAAATATTTGTTCGAAGTCCATTCGAACGCCCTTTGAACAATTTAATCTAGATAAATTGTCAGTATTTGAATGATCCCTATCTGATAAAACTGTTGAAATGCACTAACTTGACATGTCTTCAATCTTCTCCGCTGATTTGATCCCAAGTTTGTTTGTGCCTTAACCACATACATGGCATCTAATGCACAACTCAATACAAGTGCTTTTGTTCATGAATTTGCCATTGATACATGAAACTAATGGACCTTGACATTCTGATGATTTTGCTAATATGTTTCAGTTCCATTAAGAATTCATATGACAGGGAAGGTGATAATGTTTGATAACAATTTTGTTTGACTTATAGAGTTATAGGACATAAAATTACTTGAAGAGCTGATGAATGCATTTTTCCTCTAATTAGTTCTGAATATTTTGATGGGCTGTATGTCCATCTCCTCAAGCTCTCTTTAGTGCAAGGTTCTCTATCTGTCTATCATATTGAGTGACAGAAGAATTTTTAATTCTAAAATGTTCTTTTGTAGTATTTTCATGCAAAGAGCTGAACTAATTTGAATTGTTCCATTCCACTGTACAGTAATTGCTGTAGTCTACTTATTTGTTTTGTTTCTCATAGTTCATATATATTAGCAAGTTTTTTTGCAACCCACTATGCTTCTAAAACTGATAGAATTGAAGATTACACTGCTAAGATGCTTTCACCTGATTAATTATTTCTTACTCGATACTTGAATTGTATGATGAAGTGATACTTTTGATGAGAACACTCCTCCTACAGAAGACCCAAAGTATATATCTTTATTAGGTGCTGCAATATATAAGGGGATGCAAAGCGGTGATGCTGCTGCAATTTGGTTGATGCAGGTGAGCATGTTGTGAAATGCTCAGTACCTATGTTTTGTTGAAATTATTGCTCTATGTGGGCTATCATGCTAGGATTAATAATTCAACATTTATCTTGGCCGATAAATATCTGACAGTATACGTGCAACCCGTGCTAATTGGGGTGCACAGGAAAATATCCTTGCAAATTTCTATTGTGGTATCTATCGATCTGCTAGCTATTTGTTGATGTTTGTTTGCTACTGTGCTATATATCATGTGGGTGCAACAAGCCACATGTTTGACATGCCTTTATGGAGCCTGGTGGGCTTGCCACCTGGGGCACTAAAGGAATGATACAAGTATTCCGGTGATCCCCATGATCTGGGTCTGAGCTGTTGAAATTGGAATAGGTTTGGCAGTGGATCACAAAATCTTGGCGATCTTCTAAATGACTTCATTGGTTGCTTTGTTTTTCATTTAAAACTACTTTAACTTATTGAATTATTTCTGCTTTAGCTATTTGATAAGATTTGTCGAAGTTGATATTCATTCTTTCATGGCAAATTAATCAATATTTAGATGTTGCTTGCTGTACAATCATTTGCAATGTGGCATCCTATGATGACATGGCTCTAAAAAACTGTATATTGTTATATAAGAATAATAACGATCACAAGATCAACTTAGAATAAATAAATTATATTTTGCCTGTACTCCTTTTTTTGTTCCTCCGCTTGTTGCAACCGAGGATGCATCTTGGCAAGCAAGACATCCAGTGTACAGAGACATAGTGAACGTACAAGTGAAGCAATAACTCTCAGATGTCTTAAGTGTACATGATGTGGAAAAAAGGCATATAGATGAATATCATTTGTTGAACAGTTTTGATGCTTATCAACAATCAACATGTGAACTCGATCAAATATTTATTTGCCCTAGTTCTGGTGGATTACAATCTTTAACTTCCATTGTGATGTTGATAACTTGATATACAACTTCTGTTATCATCTTTTAAAAAAAATGTTCTATGTAAACAATGGTTGTTTTTCACTGTGCTGTGACTTCTTATTTTGAAAGCCTGTATTTATGGCAAATTCCAGTGCTTGTTATCAATGCAATTGTTGCTATTTAAATGAGTTATATGCACTTATGGAAACTTGAGGCGTTTTTTCCTTATGTCATTTTCATACTCTTTTTAAGTCTAGCTAAGATTTATAATCTTCTGTAGGGTTGGTTATTCTCATATGATCCTTTCTGGCAGCCACCACAGATGAAGGTAACACTTTTAGTTGGATTATTTTAAAATCTTTGGTTAATACTTGTCATTCAAATAATTGATTTATTTATAATACCTTTTGCATACTATGTTTTGTAATATTTTTTGAACTGCCACTGGAGTCTTTGGAAAATCATGGGAAATTTGATTGGATATTCATGGGTAATGAAGCCCAAACTTGTGGTCAACTACATGTCAATCTACCCTATTACATATAATTTGTGTAAGCAGCCACTCTGGAGTTCCAAATTAACGGGTTTAACAGCCACCCACATTCAGTTCTTGTTCACAGGCATATGGTTAGAACAATTATAGATGTTCCAGAAAACATTGTAGTATCTCAACTTTGAAAAATTATAGGAATTAGAGGGTGAGGGCTTAGTGGTCCTGATGTGGTAGATACAATGGATGTGAGACTTTGAATGAAGAAAATGGTTATAGGTTTTTTCTTTTACATTATACTTGCATCATTTACCTAAAGAAAAACTTTTATGGCGGAGTGATATATTTGACTAGGGCAAATTTTAAAATGCTTGTTGTTTTTGTCTCTGGATATGCATAAACTCTTCATTGTCCCTTATATTCTTCTTATTGCAGATAAAGAGTAAGACTCCATTAAACTTTATGTGTCTTTATGTCTTCACATATATGAGCCTAATTTTTAACTGTTTCATTTATTAAAATATGCTCTTTAATGTTGCTTTCACTTTTGACAATTAGATGATTTAGTTCCCATTTTTATCTTTTTACTTATGATATCTGTGATATGTAGGCACTCTTGCATTCTATTCCTATTGGTCAAATGATTGTTCTTGATCTATATGCTGAGGTCAAACCAATATGGATTACATCTGAGCAGTTTTACGGTGTTCCCTACATATGGAAAGTTCTTCAGTTCTCTACTTCTGCTTTACACACTTCTACTTCCAAAATTGTTTATTATTCTATCTGGCTCGCAGATAAGTTAGTGTTATCAATTAATTTGCAGGTGCATGCTACATAATTTTGCTGGAAACATTGAGATGTATGGCATTTTAGATGCTATTGCATATGGACCTGTTGAAGCTCGATTAAGTGATAATTCAACAATGGTAAGCAGTAGATAATTTGCTCTTTCAAAAAGTACATACTGTTCTACTACACAAGTAGTTGACCAAATGAACTTGTAGGGATGAACCTGTGACACGAGTGTGTAATGAACAATGGGACATTACTAGGGCTTTTGGTTTTAGTGTGTGTTCCTCAAATGATTTAGGTGCCTCATTGTCAGGATTTAGGGTCATAGAAATTTAGGTGCATGTGTTGTATGCATTTATTTGTACATATTGATATCTATATTTAACTTAAAAGTATATTAAGTGGAGAACTTGCATGATGGTATCTTAACTAGAGACTCCATAAATATTTCCTGTGTTTATGCATATTTCACCATATATTAACATTTTCTACCATCAATTTCTTTAACAATTCTGTTCAAAACTATTACATCTTCTTGTAAATAATTATCACAAGTTCATAAATTGAAGTGTTCTGTTCTCTTCTAATTTCCTTTTCATGGCTCTATGGCTGGATAAAATATCAATCAAGTAGAAGATATCTTAGTTCTTGTTTTGAGAATTTGAGTGGACTCCATTAAAGTCAATAGCTTAGTTCTTGTTTCTGTTTATCTAACATATGTATCTATTCTAGTAAATATATCTTGCGTCAACTTTTTTGTTGGAATGTTCTAACACCATTGGCATATCATAGTTCTTACATAGGCATGTTATTCTCTTGAGAGATTCTGAAGAATTCCAATTATTTGCTATCAATGTGCTGCATTTACAAACTTATTTCTTTGTTTGAACATTGAAGGTTGGTGTTGGGATGTGTATGGAAGGCATTGAGCAAAATCCCATTGTTTATGATCTCATGTCTGAAATGGCGTTCCGTCATGAGCAAATAGATGTCAAGGTAACAAGAAGTTACTCATAGATTTCCAATATATTTAATTTCCCCATATTCCAATTTTGTTTCTTTCACTAGCTTGATCCCTCTTCACGTAGCAATGAGCTGTGAAGGCATGAACTTATAGGCTGGACTTCTTTCATCAAGTTTGAGGTCGCCAAATTGGTTTACTTGATCATTATCCATTCCTTTAGCATTACATTGTTATTTACATCATAAGGGGATCAATAAAAGACCTTTCTATTGTCAAATTCATGAAAATAGGATTTATGTTGTCCTGACGACTTATTTTAAGTTTGAAACTCATTATGGACACCAAAAGCTTGCAGGGTGGATTACCAGAAAGGCTAGGATGTGAATCATGTTTGACAAGTATGCTGATCAATTTGGTGTTAAGATAAGTGAGAAAAAATTTCAAACCAAATTACTTCTAGTAATTACAAAATTATGAAGATCATTATCATCCAAATTCCAATCATATTCTGTAATCAGAATATAATCTTATGTCGCATATATACAAAAGTACATTTGTAGAAGTAGAGCCAAGTGCTATTGCAACAACAGTAATTCCAGTACTTAAATGTTTATAGAGCCAAGTGCTACATCAAAAACATATCAATGCATGCACTTAATATGTTAATAGTAGTAAAAATAATCTGTAGAGCTCAACAAGTAACCAGTTTGTTAAATAAGAATCTTTGCTAGCAACCAATTACCTATGAGTTATGGGCTTATGCCAATGAAGGTAATGATGAAAGCTATAAGTTATGATAGTGAAGGCTATTCTGCAGGACAAGGTGTTGTTTATAGATTGAATTTTCTTACAGATTTAATGTCAAAACCAAAAAAAAAAAAAAGAAAAAAAAAAAAAAAAAAAAAAGAGGAGGGTGCACGTGCTCTGCACGTGCAGCCCCTCCCCTCTCCCTCTCCAGCACGCAGCTGATTTGGGGGGATTTCATCTAATCCGAATTGGATTAGATTTAATCCTCTCCTAATCTATAATTAGCCCTAATCCTCTCTCTCTGGAACCCTACGCCCTCTTTCTTTCTCTTTCTTTCTCTCTCTCTTTTCATCCTCCTTCGCCGACGGAGTTGTCGCCGTGGAATCGGCCAGCCGGAGCGCCGCCGGAGCCAGCAGAGACCACCACACGACTCCCACGTAAGCCCTCTCCCACCCCTCTAATTTAATTAAATTTTAAATGAGAAAATTCGAAATTTACCTGATTTGGGGGTTTTCGGCCTCGTCGGCAAATCGGGCCGGCCGACGGCTTCGAGTCGCGGCCGCTACCTCCGGATCCCGTCAGGAACTAAGGGTGCGCCGGCGAACCTCCGCAGTGGCGGCCGCCGGCGTCGCCTTCTTCTTCTTCTTCTTCTTCTTCCTTCTTTCCTCTCTTTTTCTCTCTCTCTCTTCGGTTTGGGGAAGACAGACTCGGGTTGCCGAGTCTGATCTTCTCCCTTTAGTGATGGATTCGGGTCGGGTTGGATCCGAATCCAAGGAACCCGACCCGGTTCCATTATCTAATTGGATTGGGCCTTGGCCCAATCCATTTATGAAATGGTTTTGGGTGGGCTGCGGGCCAACTGCAGCCCAGCCCAATTGATTTGGGTTTATTTTAGCCCAAATTAATTATTCTTAGGTAAAATTGTATAAACTTTTTTTTAATAATTGTTTTAATTAAAAATGTTATTGTTATTTATTATTTAAGGTGGTGATTTTTAGTACGTGGGCTAGAGATTTGAGATTTTGGTTGTCTTGCCTAGACTCAGGTGAGTGGGTTCACTCACGTATTTATTTTATTGTATTTCGTATTCTTGTCAGACCATGTAAATTTTCTGTGTGCAAATTATTTATTTTACCCCCATGCGTAAAAATTAAATTATTGCAATTTCTGTATGCAAGTCTATTTATTTCATCCGTACATGCGAAAATTTAATTGTTTTATTTTCTGTGTGCATTTAATTATTATATTCAGTGCATCACCATACTTCGTGCTAATATTGAAAATTGTGAAAAGAAAAATGAGACTAATGTTGATATGACTTAGAGAACAGTCCCGGTATAAATCGTTTGTGATTTTCCGTGGTGACTCAAGTCTATCTAGAAGTCCAGGGGAAAGTCCTAAATTAGATCACTGCGGTGACTTCCTTAGGTGACTCTGGCAGGGTTAGGGAACAGTCCTAGGAGAGATTCCTAGGTGACTCTAACTTCTCTCAACGGTTAGAGGAAAAGACAGAGTGTGCTGATCACAGGGTGATACCCTCTGATGACCCTAACCGGATCAGCTATGAAGAAAAGTCCCGAGCGTCATCTCGAGGTGACTTCTAGTTGGTGTGGATCCACAGGGTTTAGACCCATTGAGACATATAACAGTATAAATATCAAAAAGATGTAATAAATTTGAAAACGTGCAAGGTTACAAGTTGTAACATTTCTCTATTGTTACTATTGTTATTATGTAGAGAGCATGTCTATTGCATATTATGATGGTTATTGTTGCTTTTAGTTCATTTATTCAGCATTAATATGTTTTAAAAAATTTATTTGGTTCGAGTGGATTCCACTCACTGAGCTATATTTGTTGGCTCACGAGTTCTATTGTTTTGTATTTGTTTATTTATTTCAGGTAATAGTCAGCGGGGCGACTGAGCGTGATGTACCCGGATTCCACCTCCACTTAGGATTCACCTATTTACCCTTCCGCTCTTTTAGATTTTGTGCTCTAGATTAGAAGACTTTATTTTATTTTATTTAGTTTTAGAGATTCAAAAACATTAACATTGTTTATTTTATTCCAATTGCCTTTAGTAATAAAATTTTAATAAAGCATATTCTCATTTTATTTAATTATCTCGTCATCGTATAGATAGAGAGTATTATTAAGGCTTCGTGCATCTCAAGCATATTGAGATGCATGGCCGGTCGTGATTCCTATTTTTGGGTCGTGACATTTAAAAAAAAGAAAATAAAAAGAAGCAATTGTGCTTCTGGAGAGAAAGATTGTAATGTTCCTGCATTTCATCTTTTATATAGATGCTGAGGTAGATGAACAATCACATTAGTTTGAAAGAACTACATATGTTGCCATCTTAATATGATCACGTGATATTGATCATCAGTGGACTACCCTTTTTTATGAGTTTTGGCTTGTACATATTTGAGAGGGTGTGAGTACTTGTCAATTTGAGCAAAGCACCTCAAGGTGAGGCTGCATTGCAAGCTAGTCGGACTTAAAAAAATCTGGAGTACAGTGGACACATATAATTACATAGATAATGAAACAAGTGCATGCTTCTTTTCTTCATTTCTTAATGATATCATTAATACTTTTCAGATGTGGGTTGATGTCTATGCAACAAGGAGATATGGAAAGCATATTAAAGGATTGCAAGATGCATGGAGAATATTATACCATACTCTCTATAATTGCACTGATGGTGCATATGTAAGTTGTGAATTTACTAAATATAATTGTCATATAACAGGTGCAATCTCGATATTTATTCTCACACAGTTCTACTTCTATAGTTTTGTCTTGTACTTCTTAATCTTTTCTATCATTCCCTAGTGTTAGATGCAGAATCCTAGAGGAGGAGAATAAATGTACTAATCAAATATCTTAATCAGAAACAAGTCAGTCAATCACCACACAAACTTTCATGCAAGTAAAGTAACCAGAGGATCCTGTGTAAAGTAATCTGTTCACTAGACTAAATAAATTTACATGCTGTTAGCCTGTTACTGAATGAATCACAAACTCTTCAACTCAAATGCAAGAATTCTTGAAGCTGAAACCCTGCTTCCAATATGTAGCAAGTTGCTTAAACTGATGTATTGACTCATGTTTAGGTGGTCCATAGATATTTGATCACCTCATGTTTGCATGCGTGAAGTTTGAATCCACTAACAGAGGTACATTTTTTTTTTCAATAGTGGTCATTTGAGAAATCTCTTATATGAATTCACATGGAACAAACTATAAAAGACTCAAGGTCATTTGTTTGGATCTCCTTCCAGATATGCTATCTCAAAGTTGTACACTTTTTATCAATGATGGCCGTGCCGTTGTCGGCATGCCTATGCACATCTATAATATTTTTAATAAAATATTTAGAATATTTAGAGATATTTTTGGGTCTTCGGTATGTCAATCTTTATTTTTGATTTAAATATATGTATTAAATTCTATATAGTGTTTTATTTTTAGATTATTTTTATAAATGACCTATTTTATTAAAGATAAAATAATAGTTGAATATAATTATTATTCAACACATAATATTAATTAATAATTATTCAATAATGATACAACCTGGCTCTAATACCAAGTTTGATACAACCTGGCTCTAATACCAAGCTTGATACGATCTCCCATTTAGGCTAAGGTTCGATCTTTTCCAATTTTCTGATCTGGACTAGATCTGGCACGGAACTTTGAAATAAGATCTCGAAATATTCCGCTGTCGGATCGATGTGAAATTTTGATATGTTGTAGTCCTAAAAAAGAGCTTTCCAATAAATCTAGTTTCAAGCGAATCAGATAGAAATCTCGAGATATCGTCCGATTAGTGGACGATGGTTAGTGTAGTCTGTTTTGGATCTGTGGATGGAGGCACATGATCCTAGGTGATTGTGGTTGGAGGTGGACTAGCGTTAATGGGGTGGCACCGATGAAAAGTGGTGGTGGAAGGGTTAGGGTTGATGGAAGGGTTAGAGCAAGTGTCAGATAAATTGGAAGAAGGGGGAGGAGAGGGCCGCCCCTAAGGGTCTAGGATGATTGGTCGGTCGAGGGAGGTTAGAAGCGGCGTCGCCGGGGATTGAGAGAACGGGAGCGAAGAAGAGAAGGAGGCAAGGCAAAACTCAATTCTCAATAATCAATAATGACTTTGGTTGCCATCCACATCCTTTTAGAGGCTAACCACAATTCAAAATTAACCCTAACAATACAATTTTCGCCGACCGCATTCGAACGCACTCGACCGCATTCGAACGCACCGAGTTCGCTCCTTTCTAGATTTGCGAACGCGATGCAGACGTTCGAATGCGCGATCGAACGCGCCTATTTCCCACTTCTCTGGATTTGCGAACGCGATGCAGGCATTCATAGTGCGTTCAAACGGGGCGTTCGAACGTACAGTGCACTCTCTTCACCCACGTTCACAACCCCGTTCACAAACCGCGTTCGAACTCACTCCACCCGTGTTCGAACGCAACTTACAGAAAACTTATTTTAATGAAAATTAAACACTAAAATATAAAACAAAAACACTCCTAAAGTGAATCCAAGCTCAAGATGACATCGGTGAAAGCCGAATCGTATCAAATAATTAAAACTAATCTCTAGTTGAACGTAGTATGATGAAAATGATTAAAGACTTCATTTGTCAGCATAAAAATAATACAAGAATATTGCATTAAATACTGTCGATAATCTTAAAAACTCATCCACTAATAGCATTATTTATTGTAATGTCTCACATAGTTTTAATATAAATAGAGATTTTATAATTCTCATATGATATGATATAAATATTAAATATGTATGGAAATTAAAATTAATTTGATGATGATTGATGAAAATAGGAAAATAAAAAAAGAGGCTTTATATGTCGTGCCAGACGCACGCAGGCATGTCGAGTGGCACTGCCATCCTTGCTTTTATTACTTCATGACAATAAATTTATAGATAAAAATTGGTCAATGCAGAAATCTGGAGTGGAGTCGGGACTTGAATAGTCAAACTTTGCATATGAAAATCTTCAAAAGGTCAAAGATGAGTTTGACTGTTTAGCGCCTCCACTTCTTAGTTTTGTTAGTTCAACCTTAAATTATCCTTGTTAAAGTAGTTTAGTTCAACATAGTGTTGGATTCCAAGCGCAATACCATTCTCGGAGTCTCCATTTGAAATAGTTGACCAAAGAAGTAATTCATGTTCATGTAAAGGCTGTCAAGTCTATTTTTGGCATATGAAGGAAGGGTTATAAGAGATTAACCACTCTCAGACTGGGATTTGAGCTGAATTAGCCCATAGGTTTGATTAAAGACCATGATCTCCTTAATGCTTACTTATTAGCATATTTTATTTATTTGAAGATTATGTACTTTTGATCATTCTACTCATTTTATCTTCTGTTGTGTGCTATACATTTGTAGAGATTTGCATTTCTGTTTGACTAATGTGTGAGCTTCAAGATAAACATTTATTATCATATCACCTTTCAATTCTCTTCTATATTCTCCGCTGAAAATTACTCAACTTTTCCTTTTTCACTGTTTTTTTTTATCCCTTGAAGCACATCTTTTTCATAACAACTTGCCTGAAATATTATGTGTGAAACTGATGACTGAATTACCAGGTTTCAATCGAAGCTTGTATGCGTGTGCGTGCGTGTGTGTGTGTGAATTAGAGGAGGCCTTTCAGATTGTCTCTGTTGCATAATCTTTTTATGAGAAGATCTAAATAAGTTCCTAATTCAATACTTTTTTGATTTGAAACTTGGTAACAGGATAAAAACCGAGATATCATATTAGCATTTCCGGATGTTAATCCTTTCATCATTGCAGTGCCAAAATTACATAAAGGTGCAATGTATCCTCATTCTAATCAACAGTTATCAGAAAGATACTACTTGAAGGACCTGTCTGATCATTATGAACAGCCACATCTGTGGTATTCAACGAGTGATGTCATACATGCATTACAACTTTTTCTTGAAAATGGAGATGAAATGTCTGAGAAGAGCACTTTCAGGTGAGGTGAAAGATTTATTCAAGCATATCTCTAAAATATGTTTTATTTGTTTGTTTACAATTAGTTTTTTTGTTATAAGTCATGTCTCAGATTTACATTCTGTACATTTCAAAATTGTCCCATTAGTATGCTATTTTCAGACAACTTGTCATCTCAGCCATCTGTGCATTTATTGCCTTGGGACATTGGATTTTATTGCCATCCACAGGTATGATCTTGTGGATCTAACTCGACAAGCTCTCGCAAAGTATGCAAACCAGGTTTTCTTGAAGGCAATAGAAGGCTACAAATTCAACGATGTCAACCAAGTTAGTTTCTACACACAGCACTTTCTTGACCTTGTCAGAGACTTGGACATGCTTTTGGCCTGCCACGAGGGCTTTTTGCTTGGGCCTTGGTTAGAGAGTGCTAAGAACCTTGCAAAAGGTCTGGAACAGGAGAAGCAGGTATTGCCATTATTTGTGCACTTTGACCCCTCAGAATTTGCAAGTCACCCTAGTAGCATTATCGCTAATTTACAATTATCACATTTTGCAGTTTGAGTGGAATGCAAGAACTCAAATAACAATGTGGTTTGACAATACAGAGACAGAAGCAAGTCTATTACGTGATTACGGTGGGTGCTATATTTCACAGTTTGATACTCATTTTGGTGCAATACTATTAATAACAAGTTGCACTGCAGGAAACAAGTACTGGAGTGGTCTTCTACAAGACTATTACGGGCCACGGGCAGCTGTTTACTTCAAATACCTGCTCGAAAGCATGGTGAAAGGGGAGAGCTTCCCATTAGAGGATTGGCGGAGAGAGTGGATTCATCTTACCAATAAATGGCAGAGCAGTAGGAATATCTTCACAATTAAAGCCACTGGTGATGCTTTAAACATCTCGAGATGGTTGTATGACAAGTACTTGCGTAATGCTGACTCACGCCCAGAATACGAGATAGTAGACTTCACTGCTAGATCTGCAGACATCTAGGCTCCATATTTTCATGAATCATCATGTCTTTCTATCAGATTATACTTGACACATTGTTGTAGATTGTAGTTTCGTACAGTGAGTTTTGATATCCTTCTTGCCGTATTGAAAAAAAAATGCTACTTCAATGGCGTTTCTTCTATGTCAAACAGGTTGCTTTTTCCAAAGAAGACAGCTGAGAAATCCTTCACCATATCGCTTCTCTGGAGGTTCTTCGTCCTCGGGCAGAACTCTAGAAGCTTCTAGGCCTTCTAGAATAGCTGAGCGCGATAAATGATGGTCAGACATGACAGGATATCTAGTCGAGTAGGGAGAATTTTTTTTTTTCCAGAAGCAACCTCGAAAGTCCACCAAACACACGCATATGTTAGTTTTCTTATTGTCATGAGAGTAAAATTAGGATTTTAAAGAAGTCAACAAAGGTTTCCTTTGTTATCCCTATTCGAAGGATGGTCAAAGCAAATAACTTTTGGCTCTATTAACCCAATTTTTTAGCCAGAAGAAAAGAAAAGGAAAGGATTTAGATATTAACTACTTATTTGTTAGTTTGCTGACCGCATCCTATGTGTTGGTATGTAGACTTTTCCTTATGGTGTTCAGTGGTCCAACATAGATAGCGCAAGCAATGAGCGAATCAAAACATTTAATATACGCATAGCAAAAGATCATCTTTACCTTCAAATTGATCGTACTTCGTTATCACCTCTATTCTCTATTCCAACTCTTCCTCTCGTCAAAGTACGCGCATCTACGACGAACCCCTCTAGCCTCATCTCTCTATAAGGTACCCTCCTGGCTATCTCCTGTCTGGATAGTTGTAAACGAGCATAACGTCTAACGTTTAATTGGAAAGAAAGCTCAACTAGAAGTAAGCTAGCTTTCTCGTTAATGGAGAGGAGCAGCTCGGTTGGTACGTCGTGGGCAGATCAATGGGACTACAGCGGCGATCCCATGCCGGTGTCGGGGAAGAAGACCAGTCATGATAAGACGAGGGCCATGGATAAGACCAAGGCTATTGCTTCCACTGGAATTAAGAAGGTGAAGGAAGGTACTACTAATGGCCTCCAGTGGATCAAGGAGAAGTATCGGAAGAAGACCCGGAAGTAGCAGAGCATGTCCTCTGTTAGTTCTCTTTTGTTTTTCTTCTTTGTTGTTTGTGTGTGTGAAAAAAATTAATAGAAATTGCTAGGTGTCTTGATTAGTTTTATTATCTTTTGGGCTGTTTCATATCTAGTTCTGTGTTGATTGATTCTTTTCACGTTATGTAGATGAATATAGAAGTATAGATTATGTGAATAACTGGTCGTGATGTAAATGTTTGTGGATAAGTTGCATCAGCATTTCAGCTTTATGTATTGTTTCTGTGAAATAATTATAGAGCACAGTACTCTCTAGTTCTTGTTACAACTGGAATAACTGTTGAGCTATTTATCCTAATACTCATTGGTCTATTCGAAAGAGATTACCATCCATCTAAATAGATTCCTTCTGCTTTATTCGAAAGAGATTGCAACTTTTCCTTGACAGTCTTCCTTGGAGAGCAGAAATAACAATTCAACTCTGGCATGGAAGTATGATCCAGCATGTTGTACTGAGAGATTTGTATCAATACTGATTCAGAGGACTTGCAACTTTACTGGACGATCGGATACTGTACAGATTCACTTTCTAGTGATCCAGAGCACTGTACAGATTGGATTGAACTTGAGCTGAATTAATGCATTGGGTGTCATCTTGCTTCATCATTCACACTATCATAAAATCTACGCAAGTATGCAAAGATCAGAAAACTGATAGAGCCTAGCAGAGCCAGAAACCAATAGTAGTTATCAAGCCGAGATTCCCTTGGATCATCAGAGAACCAACTGTGTTCTTTGCCATATTTACCTGTGATCATCTCCACAACTGAGATCATCAGAGCACTAACAAAGCTTCCCACGCCGAAGACACTTAGGTAGAGCGCTATGCCGATGGTTCTCATTGTGCTAGGCACTTGGGTGTAAAAGAATTCTTGCATTCCAACAACTGTGAAGACATCAGAAATCCCCAAAAGAATGTACTGAGGCAGCAACCAGAAGATGCTCAGTTGTGTCTTTGGCAACAGCGGTTCAAAGGATTCTTCTTTCCGAATTATATCAAGCCTTGTTGATTCAACTACCGCCGCAACAACCATGGCTACGATCGACAGAATCATACCTATACCAATCCGTTGGAGCACAGTAATTCCCTTCTCATCTCGAGTAAGAACACGCAAGAACGGTATAATGAGCTTATCATACAGAGGCATCAGCATTATTATCGAAATAGTAATCGCGCTTTGAAGTGTAGCTGGAGGGACCACAAAGCTTCTCCCAATGGTATGGTCCATTGTCATGCCTTGCTTTGTGAAGAAAGTTGCTGGTTGCTGAAAGATGACTGCAAACATTAAGAGCATTGTCCAAATTGGCAAAAGCCTCAATATTGTTTTGGCGACTCCAGGCGGCTCATCAACATTGATGAAGTTACCATCAACGCCAATTAAATCATTGAAGTCATCTCTAAGAGGCTTCTCCTCTTGTAACCTGCATATAAGCAAGAGCAAAACTAGTAGATTAATTTCAAGTAGAACTATTAGAAGCTTGTTAACTATAACTTTTTTTCATTCCAGAGAGCTCACTCAAGCTCCATAGCATCCTCATCTCTTGATGGCAAGCGGACCTTTCGCGTCATAATATTTCTGACAGCATCCTTGAGGGCTTGGATGGTGCTCTCTGTGTGCTCATTATGGATCCTGAGTTGTTTGTGCACATAAAAACGAGTTCCACACAAGAAGGATGCCACAGACAATGCCATCACACCAGTGGGGATGCCAAATCCTAGTCCCCAGCCAACTGTATCTTGGATATAAGACATGATAGAGTTCCCCAACAGACTGCCAGTGCATATACCAAAGTACCACCATTGGAAGAATAAACTCTTGGTCTTCGTTTGCTCTTCCCCTTTGCCGCAAGGCAAGTCGTCTTCGAGCTCCAATTGGTCTGCTCCAAATGCTTGCAAGGATGGATTGTATCCACCCTGCCCTATGGAGATTAAGTAGAGGGGAAGAAACAATGAAGAGCATGGCATCCATGAATGAAGTAAAGCCCAAGAAGTTAGTCCCACAAGGCCCTGATAGGAAGAAAGAAAACTAGTTATAGAGAGAGCAATTGTTGATATGAACATGGTGATTGAAATGTTTTTTATGTAGCCTGATAGAGTATAAATTGCAGTAACAGGAGTAAAACTCATATATTTAGTCCTTGGTTGCTTGTGAAAAATATTCAACTCTTTATTTATGTATGTCTCTATTGACCAAAGCCCAAAGAAAATGCTGATACACTTTGTAATCAGGTACAACAGTGCAGAAACTTCATCCCACTTAATCTCATATAGTCATATCTAGCAGAAGAAACGAGCAAAGAGATCATAAACATTTATATATTCTTCTGCACTTGATTTGAAAAAAACGGACTATGATATAAAATTGGGATACATGTCAGGAGTAAAAAAAAAGTCGACCATATTTCGAGCTTGGATTCTGTTTAGTTCATCCTTCCAGGGGAAAAAAAAGAGATTGAAAAATGGTTTGTCATCACACTCCAAATCATCACCTAAATGGATTGAAGTTCCAAAATCTCATGCTTGAGAACAATTACAACAGTTCATCAGATTTGCAGTATTCATGCAGTCATAGAAGCATTTGTATTATTACGTTAAACAAAGTTTGCCATCAAAAAGTAATTCTGCTAGGAATAATCTCAAATTGGTTCATCAAGAAATATACCACGACATATAGAAAGGAAGATGCCATTATGGTGGAATAGCGATCCCAGTAAGAATCAGCAAATATCGCGCTTACAAGAGGAAGCATGGAAGTGACACCATTCCAAGCGCTAACACTCTTCGCAGCCGAAGACGTGCTCATCTTCACAACATCTGTGAGATAAGTAACCAAGTTGGAAGCCACTCCCTTATATGCAAATCTTTCTGCACTAGCCACCACTGCATCAGATGAATAACTTTAGATTAGTGTTACTTCTTTGGCATTTGATTACCACAACTAACAACAAATCCAAGACAAAGAATGATGCCTTTTGACATTCTATTGCACAAGAGAGAGATATGAAAGAAGCATTACCAATGATAAGAATGCATGATCTACTTAGGCCTGTTGGTTTCTTTTCCACAGCCATGAGGAGGACAAGTAGAGAGATTCAAGGATTTCACGACTGTTTCATAACCTGCAAGTCTAAGATTATTCAGCTCACTACCCCTCTTTTTATGAATCAGATCAGGAATTAAAAACAGAAAACTTAACCAATACAATACCTTCCAATCTCCAGCGTGATGCTTTCACTAGTATGTTCTCATTGTGGAGCTACCATCGAACCACTTTCCATATCACAAGTGCATCTTTCCCTTAGTGGACTCTGATGAGCCATCGCAAGAACTTGTTTATTAGCTAATTTTTGTCCTAACTATAGCTAACAATGCTATTCTGTTTCTCTTCTGAAAACGAAAGGCTCTCCTTTTGGTTTCTGGTATCTAAACATCGCTTACGTAAAGGAATTTGATTAGCTCTAACATTATATTAATAGCAAGAGACATGTACATATGCTCTCTTTTTCCCTGGGCTTCAGGGATCTTATCGAAGAATCCTTGCCAAACGCTAGCTTCTGGACCCACAAAGGATCCTCCTGTGTGATTCTTGGAGGGCACTTGCAGAAGAACTCTTTTGGTTAAACAATCAAACTACATAGTGGAATTAAATTACCATACCATATTCTTGTTTTAAAATTGTACAAATGGACAGTAGAAGAGATGCTTCCTGAGACCAAGCATAACTGATGACAGAAAAGCTCGGAAAGAAGCACTTCTTATTGCCGCATCTTATCCAGTGATCTACGTAAAGAGAATGATAAATGCTTGCCTTAGCTGAGTAAAGAAGATTGGAAATCTTTATAATATGTCTTAAATCTATAGCAGAATATAAATATAGTGAGTTACTTCATATTATATATGTCTCACATCACCTACAAAACTGCAAGATTCGTAGCATATTCTGAAGAAAAGTATGGATTAAAAATAATAGTTAAAAAAAGAAGCTGCAAGACCGAATAGAAAAGAAACACCATTTAAGCACCAAAGAAAGAAGAGAAACTTGGAAATCTATAAAGTGGAGCACTATGCCTTTGCAGAGCAAAAGGATAAGTTTTCAATGCTAATCTAGGTGGACACCAATTTGAGCAGGAAGATAGTAGACAGGCAAAGATAAAGAGAATGAGCACAAGATGTGCTCATTCTTTCTCCCAGCCCTGTAGTTTGCCGAGGTGGACTACACTCTCTCTGCAAGCAGCTTTCTTTGTACTATTTTTTCTCTTTTAATAGTACACTTAAGTTGCCTTTTGCAATTTAATTATATCTTTTTTTAATTAATATATATATATATATACATTGTTTGTATTTATTATAGTAAAATATATGCATTGATTATAAAAAATATATATACACACTTCATTTTCAAAAGTTCAATCTTGACAATTGAAAAAGAAAACACTGCAATTAAATTGTAAAAGTTTAGGAAGAACTCAAGCAAGATAAGATATTTGTCTGGAGAAAAAGCATTATGCTTGCATGCCCTTGTCATGAACCCCTTTATCCAAAGCTTTCAATGAATAGATTATAGATTTTAAAGGACATCAAGCATCCATGCATTTGTCATGATCCAAAAGATTTTCTGACAGATTGGTAAAGAACCAATTAATCTTCCCACTATTAAGCAATCACAACTTCTTCTTCATCCATATTAAGATAACTGGGGATGGCAAGAATTGGAGTTCTGATATACTTCTGGCAACTCGAAAACTAAAGATATCATATTATTATGTGTTGCCCCTCAGTATAGTTGTCTATCCGAGGAGATAATGATACTATTAAGTTAACTTAAGCAGAAGTATTATGGCGATTATGTATAATATAAGCATGGTGTTGCAAATCTCAATACAAACAAAATACAAGGGTCGGTTTAACAATTAATTACCATATAATAAGTTCAAATCACTATAAATGTACAATGACCTTATTAATGCCGTGGACTCAAGGTTCATATTCTACAGGTCAGAGAGCAACTCCTGAATGAGGAAAATGAGGAAAATTGGGAGAGTAAAAGCCAGTCAAATAAATCCTCTTAGATTAAGACAATAATAAATGAAAGACTAGATTTTAAGCTAGATGAGGGGGTATTTTAATTTTTAATTAAGGGTTTTTTGAGATATTAAAAATAAAATACAGGGATCGAATAATAAATATCATAAGTTGTGAATAATAATAATAATAATAATAATAATAGAAAACAGGTAGATGTTTATGATAAATTTATCTAAAAATTAAAATGTAGAGTATTTTTCTTTTTCTTTGTAAAATTTCTCATAAAAATGCAACACAAATAAAAACTAGGCCTGAGGCTTGATTGGGCTTGGGCCTTGGACTCGGTAATTGGTACTGGGCCTTAAGTGGGCTTGGGCCTTGGACTCGGTAATTGGTAATGGGCCTTAATTGAGCTTGGGCCTTGGACTCGGTAATTGGTACTGGGCCTTAAGTGGGCTTGGGCCTTGGACTCGGTAATTGGTAATGGGCCTTAATTGGGCTTGGGCCTTGGACTCGGCAATTGATCTTGGGCCTTGGAGTCGTAATTGGTCTTGGGCCTTGATTGGTCTTGGGCCTTGGACTCGGTAATTGGTCTTGGGGCCTTCATTGGGCTTGGGTGTGGGCCTTGGAGTTGGAAAGTTTAGAGGCCGGTCCGGCCTAAGTCCATAAAATTGTAGCCCGGACTGGACGTCGAAGTCTCCTCTCGGCTAGTCGGTAATTGGTCAAAGAAACCCCGAGCTGGAAACTGGAACTGGGAAGGCGGAAGCCAAGTCCCGAAGTGTACTTCCCATGGCTTCCGACGACTCCTCTCCACCTCCGTCCTCCACCTTCGAATCCCTCCTACAACTGGAAGACGAACCCCTCGACTCCTCTTCGAGGTCTTCCATCTTCCACTCTCGATCCCACTCCACCACGCCGAGAAGCCGCCCGAGCTCCCCTCGCCCCGTCTCCTTTGGATCCCCCTCGCCGTCGCGATCTAATCCGCTCTTCCCCTCGCCCGGGGGTTTATACGGATCTCTGAGGTCGCTGAGGCCGAAGCATTTGGGGAGGAGGAAGAAGGGATCGCAGGGTAGGAGGAGGACGAGGGGGATCTTGATGTGGTCCGGAGTGGTCGCATTCTTCTTCCTCATGAACTGGTGGATGTTCTCGCGGCTTCAAGATCCGGCCTTGCGCCCTAGCGGCAAAGACTCCGCGCTCTTGAACAGGACGGCGACAGCGCAAACTTATCTGGTTGGTTTCGTGGGATTTTACGATATATTTATATTTTAGTAATTTGGAATAGTATGTGCATTGTTTCAAATACTGTGTTATTCTTTTTTATGACACTCTCATTAGTCGCTGTTTACTTCTTCATCTTCTTCTCTCTTTAGTTCACTCCTCACGCAGGCTAGTAATTGTGATGCACACCATACGTAGAAATGAGAATTTTGGGATCTAGGAGGTATCATTAGAAGATGGAATGACAAATTATAGTATGTAGGCTAAATGAGGATAAGATATGAAAGAATAAAATATAGGCTGCGCTTGGAAGGAGTTACCGCATCGGGGTTGTTAAGGCGCAAGGAAGATGAAAACAAGACTTAAATAGAGATATGGGTGAACTATGTTGCAAAAGACTAGAAAAACTCAAATTTGCAATTTTCGGAGCTCCTGTTAAATCAATTTATTCAACTTGAACACACCGGCTTGGGTGCTAGGGCTCTTCTTTGTCACACTTGAGAGGTAAAATTTATATCGATATAATTTACTCTAGATCATGGATTCATGTGTCTGCTTGTGTGATAGAGATCTTAATTTGCAGCTATTGAAGATATATAAAGCTAGGATTCCAAAAAACTCTTGTACTTATTCACCATCGTAGAGTTCCTTCTGTTGTTCCTTGGACATAGGATGTTAGCATAGCCACCAAGCAGCATATTATTCTGGTTTTCAGTTGCTTTTCTTTTCTGTTTTCCCGTCCAGCTGGCTGCCAAAATTATCTAGTTTGGGCTGCTTTCTTTAACAAGTTCCATCCGGGTTGGAACATAATGACACAACCTCTATCTTCTATGACATAACAGTCTTAAACTCTATTATTGCCGTATTTTTTACTGTAAAGAAGTCCGGTGGCCCTTTTCCAATTCCACCTCATTTAAAGTTACCAGCTTTTGTACAATTTGTTTATTGTGTTGCAATAGTTTCTTACCTGACTCATGTTTTTATTTATTCAAATGCTTGAAGGACAATGGGAGTAGTAATGGGAAAAGGAAAAGAGTTCATAGAGTCATGTTCACCAGACTACTTGCTTTGGCAGCACATGCATTAGCAGAGGTAAGATTCTCAATTTATAAGAGATGCCTCTATGTAGTCCACATATCTCTTCATTTTGATTTTGTGTTTTCATTACCGATGATATAAAAATACATAGGCAGAGAGCAGGCCAGAGCCTCAAGATCTATGGGAGGAACCCTTAGATTCTGCTGTTTCATGGAAGCCTTGTGCTGACCAACGAAATTGGGAAGCTAGTGGTAACGTCAGTTTTATATTCTTTGCTATTCCATAGGTACATATGTAAGACATATATCTTCCACACTTGGTGATTGTTGGCTGAACATGTCAATTCTTTGACACTTTGTTAAGGCAACTAAACCCAGTTATTTTTCATCCCTAATGTTGAGTTCTTTTCCTCTTTGCTTTTATTTTTTTATGTAGAGGGAAAGAATGGTTACATCATAATAAGTGCAAATGGAGGCATAAACCAGCAGCGAGTGGCTGTAAGCATTTATCCTGGAAGAAGTCCTACTGCTATGATGTTCTCTTTTGCTACTGGTGATCGTACAGTGCCTAGTATTATATAGCCCTGATTATATTCTTCTTTATCACTTATGAAGAATGTCAAATTGTCAAATTATGGACTATCTATCTTGGCCTCTTCTAAGAATTTGCACTTTGAATATATATCTACTTATTTTCCACAGTGATTTGCTTCATGCTGCTAACAATGCAATCTTAATTTTGATTTTAGAATCTTATATAGTAATATATTTGTTGTTTGGGGGAGATTCCTTTTAATTTTTAGTAATCTGAATATGTTTTGATTCCTATAAGTGCATTTCCTTCTTTAAATAGGCTAATCAAAATATTGATGAGCAATAGTTAGAGTTTCTAGTGCCTGGTTATGTACAAGGATAACAAGGTATATAATATACACATTTTGACTAGTACATAGATTTTGCTTTCTTCGTGTTAGCAGTTAGGAGTTAGGGCAAGTCTCCGGAGAGTTGATCTTAGGTTGATAGCTAGTTGCAAAAGTTTGCCAAGGGAAAAGAGAATAATTTTGCATTACTTGATATTTGAATAAATTTTCTTTTCCTTTTTGTGTATTAGCATTTATTCAATTATTCGGGCTTAGATTAGTCTTACATGATAATAGATTTTGAAAGTGGATGTTGGAGTCATGGTAGACGACTCTAGATACTAATCAGTGAGGTTTGCAAAGCTGTAAATAGACGATATAAAAATTCTTTATTAGTCAATGAATTTCTTGAGTAGCTTAAAATTGCTGAAAATCATCTGTATCAGCTAGACCCTTTTTGATGTAATCATATTTTGCGTTGTAGCAACCTCGATAACTATATTGAACGGAAATATAAACCTTCTCTCCGTTTTAGTTTCCTGAAACTGAAAAAAAAAAATTATTTTGGGTTTTGACCTTTGATCTCTACCAGTTCATGCCTTATAACTTTGTCATTGTTTTGACTTTAACAGATCTGCAATGCTGTTGCTATTACTCGTTTGCTCAATGCAACCCTTGTCGTCCCAAAATTTTTGTACAATAGTGTCTGGAGGGATACAAGGTATGCATGTTTCCTTGTAATGTGTTCAGTTTATTCTTTCATTCTGTAGAGGCTTATTTTCAATTTTTATAGTTAGCAATTTGTTACTTTAGCAACCATATTAGAAATGTCACGTGCTGGTATGTTGCCCCAATCTCCTAGAAAACCAAACTAGAAGTTTGTTATTATTTCAGTGGCATGTTGGAATGCAATTAAATGTAAATTAAATGACAATTAGTTTAGTAGATGTAAACTCAGTAATCAAATTTTGATTTTTATGGGCGAAACAACTTTCCAGTGTTATATTCATTTTAACAAATGATAGATGCCTCAACACAGAGAAGACACCATGTATTCAATAATCTTGTTCTCCGAGGATGCAGTATATTTGCGTGAAAATCATAATTATTTCACTGCAATTTTGTGAATCCATGAGCAACACATAAAATGTTTGCTATAAGGTGTTTGCACTTTACTGGCAGGTATATGTATTACTACATTCTCAGCAATAAGCTGCAATAAATTGTCAGCTTTGAAATGCCAAAAAGATATTGAATTAGAAGGAAAGATGTGTGAAATATAATGCCGTCTGGATTTCTACAGTATTTATGATAAAGTTATATCACTTTCAATCTACTAATTTTTTTGTTCGCTGACACTTTCTTTACTACGTTCATATATCTGCTTCAGTTTGCTACTTTGTAACACCGGTGAATATATCTATTGCCTGATTATTTATATATGAATTTTTCTGGCATTAAGTTTTGTTGTACATTAAGCTAATAGATTTTCCACCATGTGAAAGCTGGATAGTGCATTAAGTTATTCATAATCAGAGTTGGAGTCGAAGGATATTAGTAATAGCTTCTCTGGTACGAGCTTACAGTCAGTGATATAAACTTCTAACAATTCATTATAGTTCCTGACTAGCATATGGTTCCATCTTAATTATCTATTGTGTTGCTACGATGCTCTCGCTCAAAAATAGACTGCAATATGTGATAAAAAGTTAGAGAAAATAACATCATTCAGTTCTATTTCTAGCCAGTTCAGCGATATATATCAGGAGGAACATTTTATCAATGACTTGAAAGCTGATATTCCGATTGTGAAGGAGCTTCCTGTGGAACTACAATCATTAGACTTGGAGGCAATGAGTAGCCTCGTAAGTGTATATCTCAAAGATGTCTTAAATAAATAATAAGCTAAATTTGACTTTATGAATTGGTTATCAGGTGACTGATGCTGAGGTCATGAAAGAGTCAAAACCAAGTTTCTATGTGAAAAAGGTGATGCCAATCCTACTGAAAAATAGGGTCATTCATTTTGTTGGGTTTGGAAATCGGCTAGCTTTTGACCCCATACCATTTGAGCTGCAGGTATGCTAAAGTTTATAATGCTTGCTGAAGTCTATCTGAGCAATTACACTTTTGACCTGCTATGCTAATATGGTTGAAATTGCAGACGCAATTATTGGTGTTTAAGAACTTATCTAGCAATCCTGTCATTTCCACCACAGGCACAAAAATGCTAACAAACTTTCTAATTTAAACTTTTTAATGGACCCAATTTTAAGTTTTATTTTCATGGTCATATCACAGAGATTCCCTGGGCTTTGCAGAGGGAATGATTTTATTGAGGGCATTCCATAGATAGAATGGAATGGTGCAAAAGACCTGGCTAGAATGTCGGATTAGGGACAAGGTTCTGATAATTTTCTTCTCTTTTTATGTTTGTTTGTTGGTGGTTTTGTGGAGCGGTTATCTCTCTGGAAGTAGGTTGATCAACCAAAATTATTGTGTTTCGTCATGTTTCTTGATCATCAGGATGAGTTTGAAGGTTGTTAACCCCTTATGTGAAATGCCAATTCATAGCAGGGGAGTAAATCTTGGTGTTCTTCATGTTGTGGAATCTGACTAACAGGTGGAAACAACCTTGCCAATTGCTCTTTTTAAGTCATCATCCGAAAGGATGTTGTTGCATAAATGGTTGACATATATGGTAAAAGCTCTTTCTAGGCTTTTATCTTTTTCATCTGGGTAGACATAACATTAACATTTAATAAGAAGCAAATCTAGAAATGCCACCGTTACACAAATTCTACCTACTTCCTCTTGGTACTAGGAATACCAAGAGTTCCATGTGCCATCATCTACATTGTGGTTTATCGGAGTAAGATGACTGTACTGACCAACTCCTGCGAAGTATATTAGGTGCTGCAGTATCCCTTATGTATTTTTGGACGAGCTTATGTTATTGCGCCATTTAGATGAACTACTGAGGCATAAGGATATTTGCACTATTAGATATGTACTAGGATAAAGGAATAACTCCATGTTTCACTCTTATACCTCCATAAAGATTTGAGTTTGGCAAAGAAGTATATAATTAAATCCATTTGACACAGTGTTCTCTTTTCTTTTTTTTCACAATGATCTCTTAAAGTAGTTATTTTTGTTCTCAAATAAAAGTATCAAATCCATGGTGAATATGTTGGCACATGGGAATCACTTTAATATTCTGGTGGGCCTTCAAATCCACATAACAAAATGAAGTTTATATGCTATCTCTGGCTTTATTCTTTCTGAAAAAATTTCACCACCCAATAGAAGGTAGACTTTCATTAATTGTGTTTGGGGTAGCAATAAATGCAAGTCTACATGTAGTCCCAACTCCCAAGGATGCTGCAAACTTTACCAACCTACAGTGTCCATAAGAGATACTCATCTTTTTCTTTGATCAGACAAAGAAAGAACTATCGTTCTAATCTCCTCCCTAGTTTTAAGGAGTTATCAGTTATACAATGGAAGCTGTAATCCATTAGTGGCAGGTGCTTTAGTTACATTTGTTTATTAGAAACAAATTGCTGATAAATGGTTAATGGTAATTTGCTTTGGAACTCGACTACGTTCTCATATGTGACAACATGCTTCTTGCACATATTTCTAACAAAAGGAATATTCAGAGGCTGCGGTGCAGATGCAACTTTCATGCTCTCCGATTTGTTCATAAAATACAAGAAACTGGTGCTTTGCTTGTACGGAGGATGCAACATCATAGGCCATATTCAACACCTTTGGAACATAATCTCCTTGGTCAATTTACAGATAAAGCAGTTCTGGATGGGAAAAAGATGGTTCCTGCAAAATACTTAGCTTTGCACCTCAGGTTTGAAATTGACATGGCGGCATACTCAATGTGTTATTTTGGTGGTGGCAAGGATGAAGAAGAAGAGTTAGAAGCATTCCGAGCTGTCCACTTTCCTGCATTGACACTTCTTAGGAAGAGCACAAAGTATGAATGATAATCAAATTTAAACTTTATTGACTGCGGCAGTATTTATGTCATTGTATCTTAGTACATGTGTGCACTTTTTATGTCTTGAATGACTATTGCCTTAAAACTTTGACTATTTTTCCTATTAATTCAGGGTGCCTTCGGCTGGATTTTTGAGATCTGAAGGCAAATGTCCTCTGACACCTGAAGAATCAGTACTTATGCTTGCTGCCCTTGGTTTCAAACGTAGCACACGCATATATATTGCAGGTGCCGAAATATATGGAGGAAAGTTGAGAATGGCGGCTATAAGTCGTTTGTATCCAAATATAGCAACTAAAGAAAGTCTTCTTTCTTCATCTGAAATTGAACCCTTCCGAAATTATTCATCTCAGGTAAATTGACTGATATCTAAACATTGTTATTTTAAGTAGTTAACCTTTAAAGATTGCATATACTTGCCTGTTATTTATGCAAATATATAGGAGCACGCAGGTGATGACGTATCCATCTAATATATGTGCATATGAATGCTTGTGTAATATACACAAGTGGATATATCCATATAGGTAATATATAACTTCAAAAACTTTCAGCAAGAAGTACTCATTGTGCTTTACTCTTCTTAAGAACTGTTTCTTGGTTATTAGAGTAATATTTCTGGATATCTGATTTACTAATTCATCTTATTGGATGCATTAAGACATGTATGCTTAAGATACAGAGTTAAAATAATATCATAAAGCGCACTGACATCCAAAATTTAATGGCACTCAGACATACACATACACACCAAGTGATAGGTTCATCTTATAAAATTTTGAATTTAATAGCTAGTAAAAATTTATGAATTTAATAGCTAGTAATAATTTATGAATTTAATAGCTAGTAAAAATTTATGCTTTCTCTTTCACCAGTTGGTTGTTAATACTTGTAGTTCTATGTTTCACCAGCTTTCATGTATGATTATTGGCAGAGTAAACAAGCTCAGCTTTGTTAATTTAATTGAACTTCAATCAAAACAAAGATAAAATAACTAATATATCAGTTTAACAAACCTTAGAATTCAGATGTTGGACATTATTTGAGACATCATCTCACTCTTTTTTCTTTTGTTAAGAGGTGGGGGTGAGAAAATGACATTCAATTTAGCAGACAAGTATGGTGAATTCTCATGTCAGTTGTTCTTTGCAGTTAGCTGCCTTGGACTTCATCATGTGTGCTGCTGCCGATGCATTTGCTATGACAGATTCAGGGAGCCAGTTATCATCTCTTGTTTCGGGATATCGTATGTATTACGGTGGTGGAAAACTTCCAACAATTAGGCCAAACAAGCGTCGGCTAGCAAGTATCTTCTCAAAGAATGGTACAATAGAGTGGAAGGAGTTTGAGGATAGAGTGAGGAAGACAATAAGACAGACTAAGCAGGTTCATGAAAGGCCAATTGCAAGGAGTATATACAGACATCCACGATGTCCTGAATGCATGTGCAGGATTGAATAGCTAGGTTTATTTTTCCTTTAATAATGTGTCAGGGTCACCAAAGTTGATCACAGTAATCCATCCAGTAGAACATGGAGTGAAGGAAACTGAATCCCTCATCAGAAAATGCAGACTTAAGACAACTTTGGGTAGCCTAAATTAATTGCTGATATATAAAAGTTGAAAGATGTCTTGCCTTGGATCAGATCTCCATGTTTCTCAATTTTCCTGGACCACTGGTATGCAATTTTTGATGGAAGAATGCAGTAAATTTTTAGGTTGAACAAGATTATTTTAGCAGCAAGTGAAATTTACTGGAAGAAGGGTATCATGAGGTTACCCTACAGGCGGCTTTTACTTCTAAAAAGTAGATTTGTATAGATTTATTTAAGGCGTACTGATTCATTCCTTTGTGTTTATCCATTGTTGTTACCTGGATGTTATTCTGGTGTTTTGTTGAAGTATGTGATACAAGATTGCATGCAAATTGAAAGTGATTGAGAAGTATACCTTATGAAACCTCACATTCCAGTGTAATAAATCGTCCTTTCCTTTCCTTGCCATCAGAATCTGAAGGTCCTTAAATCAAGGTAACTGAAGCAATTTACTTTTGATTTAATTATGATTCTTAGATCTAACTAATCCTCCATTGTTTTAGTAAGAAAACGTCTAGAAAAAAGACGTCAGTCTTAATTAATTGAAAAGCTATGCCTGTCTGATGAATTGCAGATTAAACTTGAGCTTCAATACCTGCAACTGGATATGCACGCGGATATTGGATTAGGTATAATAATTAGCGACAGGAAAGAAAGAAAGAAACCCCCTACCAACTTGGATATGCATCATAGGAGTATATTTCCTATTTCAACCTCCAACAATTTAGTTAAATTTTTCTCTGGATCTCTGTTCCAAATGATTCTGGACAAATTTGTCCAAAAAAGAAATTAAAGAACAAGGTATTACACGAGGTTGTTTCTCTCCCAAAAGAAAAGAAAAGAAATGAAATGGTGGAACACGAGGTAGGTGGAATATAAAGCTCATATGGTGATGCTATTAGATGGGCAGTTAGTCGATGCACTCAATTGATTAAGGTACAGTTGTTGGCTCTGCCATATTGTTTATTAATTCTAATTCATTTTATTAAGAGAAGTGTAACCATCACTGAGCTGGAAAAGTTGAATAAGACCGCAGCAAAACAACAAGATAAACAACCACCTCTTGCCGTTGTCTACGTAACCAATAAATCAACCTATATCTCAGTTTGTAAGAATCTCCTACAAACCCGAGTTGGGTATCCGAGGAGAATTCTGCCCACAATTAGTCCACAGTTTAATATCCAAAATTAATAGAGTTTGATTACCGGAAATACCGATCAACCTACAATTTGGGTTTTCGTTTACTCTTAATAAGAGTCATCTAATGGTAAAACGTGCGTTTTGAGCCATTCGATTCGATTCGAGATGAACCCTTATGGTTCTCGAGCAATTTCATGCATAAAGAATATTTATTTTGGATTAGATCATTCTTAAATATATTTTGAAACTAAGATATATATAATTTGATTAAATTTTGTATAAGATAAATTACATGATAAGTTATGGGTGTGATAAAATTATACATATTTTTTGAGCAAGATCTATATTATAACATATGTATTCATATTCTAATAATCAAACACAAATTCTAACATAAATTTGTTCAAGTTAATTATTATATTTTACAATCAAATAACAAAATACGACTAAAATTATACATATACCTAATTCATATTTAAGATGAATGTATAAAACTATCCTCAAAATATCTTATACAAAAACCAAAAGAAACCTTTAGAGTAAGTAAAATCTAGCTAATTACATTGAAGCCCACCAGGCGTTTCAATCTAATCACCTGGTAATATATATAAAAAAAGATGTTAAATTCATATTATTGGAAACAACAAAAAGGACGTATATAGGACGACAAATAATACAAAAGAATACAACCTCGTATATTTAATATCAAGACTTTATATACTATACTCTACTTATTAAAAGGGCTTTTGACCATATATATTACAGCTAACTGCTGATAAAGATGATAGGAATCTCCTACAAGCCCGAGCACGTGGCATAGATGATTAGATTACTTGATTCGTTCTATTCGATTAAGCACATAGCAGCAGCCGTGCCACGTTCGGTCGGCCAGAGAAAACTTATTAAGCTAACAGGTTTACTTAATTGTTGTTAATTAAGAACGCCTTATTAATTATTTACCTCTGTGGATCGTAGCAAAGCTATAGTGGTCGGTTGTCTCTTCGAAATAATACTGGCGAAAGCGATGCACATTATTGCATATGCATTCCAGTTTCCAAGTCAACATATAGGTTCCGTTAACGTGCAAGCTCGTCCCAGTTAGTCCCCACTAGTTGGTGAGAGACCCTTTTCTTCTATTTATCTCTCTAATTCTCTTTCTCTTCTCATAGAATTGAAGGAAACAGCTGAAACATTCTAGGAAATCTAAAACTTTACTTCTTGAGATCAACTGCAACGCAACTACGTTGAAACCAAAGCTTTCATCAATTTTTACGACCAGTGCTGCGTTTGGGATCGGTCGAGTCGACCAATCAGTTTGCATGTGTGTTACGATGGAGTCAGTGCAGCTGTGGGCTTGTCTGTTTCTGATAGGCTGTCAATCTTAGTAGCCAATCATGAGCTGGCAAGTAAGTCAATGCAAGAAACTCATGCACTCAAGAGGAATCGACATACAATGTTCTATCTCGATCTACGTTATTTACGTACGTACGTGGATTTCACCTCTTTTCACCCCAAGTTTAGGAAAAGAATTTTAAAAATAATAAAAGTGTACAGGCATAGAACTCGACCCCAGATGAAGAACATATGAATCACTTTAATAACAGAGTCGTTGGCACCAAACGAATCATATGAACTATAAAGTAAGCAGTGTTGGTGACGTCTCACCCGCTCTCAAAATCCATCACTTTCCTCCTTCGCTTTCTTTCTCCTCCTCATTATTCTCTTCTTCTTCCTTCGCTCTTCTCACACCCTATTCCTCAGCAATGAAATGATCATATATTTGCCACTCAACACTTAATACTAAGCCAAGGGCCAAGGAGTTGTAGTTATATACTACGCCATGTCCGGCGTCTCTCCGTCTTATATCTCTGTCATCCAGAAGCCCATCCATCTCAAACTGAAACATCCCAAGTCTTTGCCTCCGTGCAAACTCCTCCTCCCCAGCCCTCGCCGCGCCGGCCGGTACTTCCTTCCCTTGTTCGCCTTCTTCGCCTTTATCAACATCTCCCAAGTGCTCCTCCCCCCTCTCGCTTGCACGAAGTACCTTCACCGCCTCGGCCCGAGATCGCATGCGCCGCCGCTCGGCGAGTTCTGGACGTGGGCGCGGTCTGGGGTGCCGCGAGTCCGACCATGCATACAGTTCAGTGACTCGTACCGCAACTCGTCGGAGGGAAAGGCAAAGAAGTACATGATGGCGGTGGTGTCGGGCGGCCTGAACCAGCAGCGCCAGCAGATCATCGACGCGGTGGTCGTGGCGCGGATTCTGAGGGCCGTGCTCGTCGTCCCGGTGCTTCAGGTCAACCAGATATGGGGAGATGAGAGGTGGTGTACGTTTGATACTTAGAATTGAGTTTCGTTCCAATGGCGATCGATCGGCTCTTCTCAATTCTCACTCGGGGAGATGTTTGTTTAGTGCAGTGAATTTGGTGACATATTTGACGTGGCGCATTTCAAGAAGACGCTGAAGGATGACGTGGCGGTGGTGTCCTCGCTGCCGGCGACTCACCTTATGAGGCGGCGGGTGAGAGCGCCGGCGATGCCCTTCAATGCCGACGAGGAGTGGGTGAGGCACAACTACGTGCACAAGGTTTGATTCTTTTCCAATTTCTTCTTCTTTTCTTTTTCTTGAGCTAGTTTATTAGGATTTGGGTTCAAGGATCCAGAACCGTCCATGCTCGACTTTCTTAGTTTAGATCAAGGATAGTGACATTAACAAACGTCCTATATGCATTATTTTCATCAGAAAGTAGCTAAGGTAGCTATCTTTGACCAATGGGAAGACAAAGTAGCAATCACCTATCTGGTCCAGGGTCTCTAGCAGCCTGTGTTATCAAATCGAAACACTGAGATAGCCTGGCAGCACTACATTGGACCTTTTGTTTTCAACGAAAAATTTAACACCAAATGGTTCGTCCCTCTATTTAGATTCCACCCATAAATGCACCATCATCCTCATAAACAGACAAGCACTGTAACTATAGACAATTTGGATCAGTCCAAACACAGCTTGCGCAGTGGGTTTACCAACAAAGGACTTCACTGCAAACACTAGGCATTGCCATAGAAATAATAAACTACTTTCAAAGATTCTCGCTATCAGATACCATTAGTATGTGATTGTTGGATTCCAGAGAATGTGATCACATGAGACAACTGCACATAACCTACAAAATATGCATTTCACAAGACTTATTGGCATCAACTAGCATGGCCATGGTATCATTAGAAAGAACCATGGTAAAATTTGTACCTGTAAACCTTGAGGAGCTGTTTGCTCCTGCATTTCTGGTACAAAAACTGAAGAGCCATATGCGACGATCTGATATACTGCAGAGAATTATGTTTTATTAACCGGGATACACAAATGATCATGATATTTCTGTTATTTATATAATACAGAAAATTATTTTGACTTTCTTACTGCTTGAATTCTTAAAAGTGGAAGCCAATATGCTGGATTCTTTTTAAAACAACTAGTAGAGGGTTCTAGAGTACTTCTACATTGACAATAATCTTAGATCTCAATGAAGTTATGTGTTGGCTTAGTATCGCTGGGTGCCAAAGTTAATGCAAATGAACAACAACAAGACAAGTAATTCAGCAACAGGGAGAAATTCATGGTCCTTATTTAGCTTCTAAATTTAAGAACCATCAAAAAAGATTCTTAACAAAAGTATTATATAATAGGAATTCCTGCACCAATTAAAGACGAAAAATGGAGAATATCCCTACGCATATTTTTGTAACACTCAAAATGGATTTTAAACAGAGCTATTAACTACAGAGGTGTATATGCAATAATAAAGAACAAAGACTTGTATGCAAATTAAATAGAGTTCAGGTACAACAGACTTTTCATAACAAATATTTATCTGTTGCCCTCCCAAATGTTTTAGCATCTAAAACAGTGATCTGCTCATGTCAAGAGAAATTACTCCTACTTCATTTCAGAAAATATTAAAGTTTCTTCAGTAATACGTACCTAATATGTACTTAATTATCTATTCTTGCTTATACTGAGTGAGAAGTAGATGTATATGGTAGCATACCACAGCATGTTTCCCAAATCTAACATATGAATCTATGGTATGCGTACGGCAGCTTAGCAGGGACAGCATCTTGCTTCTGAAAGCTTTTGACTCAAGACTGGCAAACAACCTTACCTCTGATTTACAAAAGCTAAGGTGCAAGGTAAGTCCTTTCATGGTTCTTGGAGTCACTTCAGACTTGAGAGTGAATATATGGCTTAATTAGATAACTTCTATAGGTGGCTTTTGAGGCTTTAAAGTTCCAACCATGGATTCATGAGCTTGCAGACAGATTCGTCAAGAGGATGTCAGAAGAGGGACCATACATGGCCTTGCACCTAAGGCTAGAAAAGGATGTCTGGGTAAGAACTGGTTGCAGCTCAGGCTTGGGTAAAAAAGCAGACCTTGTAATTGCTGATGAACGAGCCTCTAAGCCCCAATTCCTCACATCCCGCACTAAGCTCACAGCTCAAGAGCGCTATCATGCTGGGCTATGCCCCCTAAATGCCAAGGAAATTTCCAGGTACACACCATAGACATTTTTTTCTTCCTCTAACCACTGACTAGTATAGTATCTGCCTATCTGGTGGGAATTCACCATTGTGGATTAGCAATTCATTTGTTTCACAAAATAAGTTTCATACCCAATAGCAAAAAAGCCAGCAATGGTCACTACAGAAAGATATAATGTCACCTGTATGTGATAAATGAGCTAGGGATAAAAGAAGCTGAGGATGGGTCAAAACAGAAGTACCAAATGGTCATTATGAAGAATACTCCCTTGAAATCTACCAATACCAATTTGTTAGAAACCTCAATGAGCACTAACAGATTATGCAACAAGCAAGATTCAAATTATTAGCAGGAAATTTCTATCTAATGTGGAGTATCTACATTGAGAGATCACCCAAAACTCCAGAAGTCCTTTCCTATGGCCAAGTCAACAAGTTTTCATCTTCACCCTTTAACTTCATTTGTAAGTGCACATTCCTCCATTTTCAGGTAGCCAAGGTTCAACATGTAAAATTTTGATACATTCAATGCTAGCATGCACATTACCTAACTTCAATAGTCTTGTCTAGCTCAAATATATTAATATTATTGCAACTAAAATTTTGCAAATGTCGCTTTAGTACGGACTCTTTAATCCAGAGGATTGGACCTTGGATTAGATTCTTCCAAGATAGATTTAGCTTAGCCTTCGCCAATGGTTGTAAACTGCAACAATTGAGATTTTGTATAACTGACAACAAGAACTTCTGAAGCCAAATCGGGCAACAACTACTTCAAGCCAACATGTTGAGATATAGTCTTCGTCCTAAGAAATGTCATATACTATTAAAGTTCCAACTGAAAATGGTGTCACATTCATGGAAAAGGAATCCTAATCCTAATGCTGATCACCTCATATATAACATATTCTCTAGCCGTTTGAATATTGTAAATTGAATGCGGATATTCCATTTATGAAAAAATGTTGGCATTAGATAGGATATATGCTTGCACAGAGATTTTCTTCTTTGGAATGCAGCCTAAGGATATAATAGAAACCATATTCAAGGATTCATAAATTTCCTACCAGTATCCTAAGTATTGTTCCATGATGTAGCATCAGCACTGCATCATAGCTATATCACTTGATGTAGGATGAATGGGGGGTATACGATGAAAACGGGTAGGAGCAAATCCAACCCAATCCGGTTCCGTATCTGAGTTTTGCTGGAAATGGGTTGAGTTTTTTTATCCCTCATGATATACAAATTCATATCTATGTTGTGATATCCAAATTCATATCTATATCTGAATAGTCTATGCAGATTCCGATATGAGTTGAAAAATAATATTCGAATCAATATCCATATATTATTTAATTTAAAATTTTAGGAAAATAATGATATAAAAACTTTTTGTATACTTTAATATAAATCTCTAATCTAGTTTCACATATATTTACTTATTGTCAATAGATTTCAATAATTATATCACAAATTTTTATACACTCAGAAAATAAATACAGATATATCCAATATCCAGTCCGTATTTATAGCTGTACTTAGCCAATGTGGTAATTAAGGTCACTCTTCGTTCAATATCCAATCCGTATATGTATCCGCAAAAAAAATATGAATACAGATATGACTTACCACTATCTGATTCATATTCAGTTCAGTTTCACCCCTAATGGGATAACATGCAGCTTAAGAGCACCATTGGGGGATCATAATGTGAGATAATTAGTCGAGTGACCCTAGATAGTATTGGAATTTGTTGATCATTCTTAGAATGAATACTGCTTTGCTAGTGCAATTTCTCTTTGCTAATAAAGAGACAAAAAAGTTATATAAGTAATACTTAGATACAAGACAAAATAGTTAATGGAAACTTACTATACATATGCAGCAATTCTGTTTATCCTACATCTTTAGGTGGTTATGTGTTTCCAATTCATGGCTAAATTTCCATCACATACAAATAGCTTTATCTAACAAGTGTCAATCTCAACAAAAAGCATAGTTACTCATTATTTGTCTACTTTCAGGATGCTCAAAGGACTTGGTGCCTCTAAAAATACAAGGATTTACTGGGCTGGGGGTGAACCATTTGGAGGCCAAAAAGCACTTGAACCGCTAAAATCCCAATTTCCCCAATTATTCAATAAATGGAACCTAGCAAGACCTGGTGAACTTGATAGTCTTCAACAGAAACCATCTGTTCTCGCCGCACTAGATTATGAGGTCTGCCTCAAGAGTCAGTTCTTCATGGCAAGCCATGGAGGAAACATGGCAAGTTCCTTACAGGTACATATCAATTTTAATGGAACAAAATAATCTATAGATTAGCAGGAAAAGTGGATATTTCAGTTTTACTAATCCTATTTATCTAATTATTGAGCAGGGTCATCGGACTTATATGGGTTATGGAAAGCATATCAGGCCAAACAAGAAACTTTTGGTGCATTTATTCTTGAACAGGACCCTAAGTGATAGTGAAATAAGGAAGAAAATAATGGAAATACATACAGAGTCTTCAGATTCTACTTCATCATTGTATATTAATCAAAACAGAGATGTAGTTGCTTTTCCGATACCACATTGCATGTGTTTAAAAGAAACATAAGTTTAAGTTGAAAAGTTTTCTAACATTAGTTTGCACATGCAGTAAGCACATTGCGAGGTTGAGAATGTACTCAAATTTCCAGAGTTGTCGGTGAATTACCTGCGGAAGTTACCTTTTACTAAAGACGGTTACATTACAAAGATTATTCACTCAAGAATAATTTTGACGGTGATCCACTGTCTGTCCAGAGTACCAACAAAAAGAAAAGGAGAAAGGGAGAATCAAATCAAGAAGTTCCACAAACAATTAAAGGTATACATAGGACTTTCCGACTATAAAGATGTGATAGTATCAAACGGTAGATTGCACTAAGAAAAATCAAAGAAAGAGAATTGAATCACATACAGATATACAATCTTGTTCTAGTATTAGATCATAAGCAATGGATGATTTCAGTACAACCATCTTTACATAGAGAAAGTAGAGGCAGTAGGACAATGATTCAGATATCTCGTTCTGGTACAATTCACTGACATCTATCAGCTTTGGCATCATATCTATTATTAGTTTTTTCTGTCTTAGTTGTTACAGTTTGATTTATTTCTGTGAGGATGATGTTAAATCTCTTGAAAATGTACTTTACATGTCAGAAGTTCTAGAAATGTAAGAATCAAAATAATGGATGGTGCTTAACTATGAAGCTAATCATTTTCAAATTCTTCAGCAACCTACCATGTGAAAGGTTGGCAGTTTGCATGTGACATTGACAGGAGAAACCAAAAGATGATTCTATATCTCCTATATTTCCTTCAGTTAAAAATTTAGGACACTTCATCTCTTGGGCTTCAGATCCTCTCCAGTTCTCCCATTTAAGTTTCTTGAATCTTGCTACAACTCACTAGAAGCAAGACAAAACAACATATCATCATGTTGTTGACAGGTATCTTAGTTGTTCAGAAACCTTATTTCTTGTCGAGATGTCAAAAGTTTGACTCATCTAAATGGTAATTTGCTGTTTAAATGGAATGTTATAAGTACTTATAATTGTCCCAAAAAATAAAGCACATCTCATTATCCAAATGAACCCCAGATGGTGTAAAGATGAAATTCCAAAAAAAACTAGAGCTCCAGATCTTCCGTTTGCTATGATCCAGGGTTTTACAAACAGGATTAGAAAAATCGAGGGTCATAAGTTCCCCATCTCATGTGCTAATTCAGGTCAGGGTCAATCTTGGGACAACTTGTAACCTTTTCAGGCTCCGTCCCTGGTAGAGGAATTACCTGGCTTGGCCCATACAGGCCATCAGTGGTCCTAGTGGCATGCGCAAGGTTCGGTTAATAGAATAATCCTCCATAGTCTAAGGGGGAGTAGGAAAGATTCAAGAAATAAAATAAGTTTAAGATAAAAATGATTGGTAACTATTTACTTACAGTTGTTGAAAAATAAACTGGTTGATGCTTATATTGAAAATTTCTCTCATTGATGCCATTCAGTCCTTGTAATCTAAACCAGCTCCATACTTCCATGCTTCCATGTACCGTCTCCATTCATATTTGTTCTTTTCTGGAAGGTACTCCACCCATGGCCTTGGAGGAAAAAAAAAACAAGTGATGTATCAGAGGAAGGGCTCTTCCAAGGTCATGTGGTAAGCAACACCAAAATGTAGCAGCCGCATATAACTAGATATACCATATAAAGGGTAGATACTTTACCTAATGACGGGATCGATGAAGCTTGAAAGAAATGTGTAATGGCCAAGCATAACAAAATGAACAAACCAGTCAAGGATCACACCAACTCCAACCTAAATAAAGCATAAAGAAAGCAAGATTTTCACAAGCATATATGGTAAACAAAATATGAACCATTCATTTGATGATTTGATCATTACATACCCCTTAAATTAAGAATGTATTTTGTATGACAGCTAAAAACATAGAACCCTTTATGGTTCAAGAAATTGGGTTATTAGTAAAAATAAATTCTCTCAAAGATGAACAAGGGGAAGTCGTACATGGCTACACAAAAAAATAAAACTTGCCTCTTACACAAAAAAGAACTTGCTTATACAAACAAAAGGCAACAATTATTATCAGTCACAGACAACACATGACACATCTCTGTGCGCCGTGACAGGGTGTTAGCACTCATCAGGAGGTTCATTGTGCCACATTGTCCTATGCTAGACATAAAAACATGGTTTCACAATAGTATTTTAAAGAATGCTGCTCTTTAAGTGAGTGGATACCAACTTTCAAAAAAGAAATCAGACCACCAACATTACTAAGAGTGACTTGCTAACAAAAAGTCAAACAAAGCAAGAAAAGGAAGAAAGTGCAACAAATATAACCATTAATTTACCTGCCTAAATATTGAAGGTAAGATCAGAGGTTGGGCTAGCATCACTAAACCCAAAGTCTTCACTAAAGGCCCAAATTGGATTACATCCTACAAAGGCACAGTTATATCAATTTACATTTGCCTTGTGCTACAGGAGATCATGCATATCAGATCTAAGACCACAAGATATCATAGGATAAATAATTTCAGTAGTTTTGGAACTAGAGACACGAGAAAATCAGAAGAAAGAAAAAATCAAAGTTGGTTTTCTCAACTACAAACCTGAAGAAATGGCCGAAGTACTGAACCCCCAAGCTTCTGATGAAATATTATTGAGATTAGACAAAACACTTACGGATATAGACTTAAAGGAATTTTAAGCAAAAAATGCTAATTTACCTTCATGGACTGAAAATTCACATAAAGAAGTTCATTGATAAAAGTTGATGAAACATTGGCGTCTGGCCTTGCTGACATTGCTCTCTGGAACAACCATGATGCACTTAAATTTGGCTGCAACAAGGAGAATTTATAATAAGGTCTATGCATCAGAGTAGATTAGTCAAATTATTGGAATACTAACCATGTAAGGATTTAGCAAGCACAAACTTTGCGCATCTAGGAAGTCTCCTGCCATTGCTTCATATATACCTTAATCTCCAACAAACCAAGAGGAATGTTAGCCTGTCCAGCAGTCTTAAGTGCAAATTTTATGATCATTGAAACAATTGTACACATCTAGTAAACCCTAAAAATATAAGCACATGTTTGGATACTTTGTATTTGGAGTTTTTTCTTCATTGATATGAGATATGAGGGTTAGAATCAGCTCTGCCTTCTCTGTTTCAAAATAACATCAGCTTGATTGTTGCTTTCTATTAGATGAATTTCTAACTAATGCTGCAAAAAATAACTGAGGGAAGCCACCAAAAGTTTCTCAGTAGGGTGACATTGGACAACAGCCTTAATCTCTGGTCGGATTATTTCAAAGCAATGGGATCATTAAATCGATTCTAAAAGTGCAAAAGTCTTTGGGGAAGCCACCGCTGTCTTCCAGAACTGCGTCCTCGTCGTCTTCCACCCCTCCTTGACAACCAGCAAAACATCATCACCGCCCAAGGCCCCTCTGGTTGAATTATTTTTCATTTAATGAGTGTACACCTATGCAAGCTTTGAGCAGACCTGTTCCTCCATTATTATTCAGGAACCAAACAGAATATAAGTAATTTATTTGACCTCATCTCATTACAAGGTTCCTAAGGGAACCTTTTTAATGGGCCAAGTCCAATAAAGCTAGATAACTGGTTAACAAGGCAGCCGGCTTGAGCTAGGCTCTTCTTTATCAATGAGTTTTTAGTCCATGAAAACACAAAATTATCTCATTTCCTTGATTTAGTCCCTCTAACAAGTAACAACAGAGTCACGACTTTACTTCTCAATAGAAGTGAATCTCTATTGTTATTAGGGATAGATTACCTATTACTTCATTTTTCTGAAAGAGTCAGTTACAGACTCTTAATGCTTGAATTTCTCTATGAGATCTACAATGTACACATTTACTACATGTATCTTCTAATTGAGTGACATTTGCACAAGGGAACTAACATTTGAAGGATCCTTATAGAGTCTAGATCCTTTTAAGTTATAATTAGAGAAGACTGTTTTAGACTCTAAAATAAAAGAACCCTCTAAGGAAACCTCTGGATTCATCTTTGCATCTCCAAATATGATTTGGCACTTCTTGTATAACTAAATTGTGAATCAGTGAAGCCCTAAGAGGTTAAATGATAGGATAATACTTATTCGGTTTTTTACAGATCCTGTAGAAGTCAAGAACTAGTTAGACCATAATATATACTCTGCAATTGCTTGTGTTCCAAGTTAAACGTGGATTACAATTACATTATAATGACTGAAGGTGTAAACCACAGCCATCTGCTACCTTCTGATAAATCTGGATCTAAATAAATTTTGGCCTGAAGGGACACATATGACCTTACTTTAGGTTGTAAACATAAAATGATGCTTCTGAATTTACTGACACATATGACCCACCAGATATTTTCTGCATCCAATTTCCAAGTAAGAAAGAAAACAAACACAAACATTGAAGATATTGACTTAATTAGCCTTATGTACCAGTTGACAACCGGTCTAGGTGTCTTGTCATGCTACCGAAACCTCCAAAAGAAACTGGTGACTGGATTCCACTGGCATCACCGACCTGCAGTACTATTCTTGAAAAGTAATTACAGGGTAAGGAATGAATTACTGTGTATATAGGAAACATCATCATATACCTGTAAGATACGATCAAATGCTGCAGGCAAGGGGCTGTAAAAATATGACAAGAGAGAGAGGTTTCAGATACAATAAGCATCAAGCATATTCTCATGTTGCAATAGATTAGCAGCTCTGATCATCACGATAGATGAACAATAAAGTAATAAACAATTGAACACCCAATACTAAAGCTTTCAACATTACGAAATAGATGGATAACTTTTCTGTATTAAACAATTGAACACTCAATACTTAAGGTTTCAACATTACAAAATAGTGGATAAATTTAACTTTATTTGTATCAACAGTTATTCCACTATGTGACAAATAAACCATTTTATTGAATGTATTCAACTTAAATGTTTTCTTGTGGCATTTGGACTAATGTTAAAAAGTTTTAGGAGTCTTCTTATAAGGCCACAAGTAGCACAGAGCTTGTAAAAGAAGCAAGGCTTATAAATACAATACTTGTTTCAGTAAAAAAAGTCAACGTTTACTACCTTCAAGACAAGGTAGACTACTCAAAAACCCTTTTCCATATAGGAGAATCAGAGCTTGCAGATTATCAGATCATAAAAAAAAAAGAGAACTTTAAGTAAATATTAAAACAGATTTTGGTTAAGAGTGGCTAAAAGTAATGGTACGTCCACTTCATTAAAGAAATATAGGCACTAATCCTATTGTGAGAAAATTAAGGTGACTAGAAGTCCCCTTGGAGTCAAGTGTACTAGGTTAAGATGATCGCAAATGATTTGATCTTGAACACTATTACTAGATAGAAGTTTACTATCTGAGGATGGCTAATCTTGTTAAGAGATATCCTGAAACCAATAAAAGGGCTGCAATAAGATTTTCATACAATATCTCTAATGAGTGCTAAAATTGCTGCTAGCCTGCAAGTACTCCGAGTCTTTTCCATTGACCAACAACACCGAATAGCATCTCTTACAGAGCAGCATAGATTTTCACAAGTTGCTAATATACAAGTTCGATGTATATATCATCATATCAAGCCTATGATTCATTCTGTGGAGAGCCAAGAACTTTTAACTAAGAACTAAGGTTGTCATACCAAGGTAGTGGAAAATTGATAAAACCTTGCAGTTAATAATTAATATCATAATGTACTCAGCTTTTTCAGCGATAAGTTTGGAACAAGAACCTGAAATAAGTGCAGGAATAACAGAGAGAATATTTCTACACATCAAGGTATATTTGACATTAGTAATGTCCAAATAAGAAGCAAAAGGAAAAGAAAAGTTCATTCCAATATAAAGTTGCCACCACATTACCTATCACGATAAGTAGGAAAAATTCCAAAAATGACTCTTAGTATTTCCAATTTTTCGAGGGAGGTTCCCTATAGACAATAACATTGTAATAAATCACTTAAATGTCATTGAGACTATATAAGGAGAATAGTAAGTGGAAATGTAATAGCGGAAATGTAATAATCTAAAAATAAAATAAAATGGAGTCAGTTTTCAAGTCGAATATGATGATGACAAGATGATATTGTTATATGATGTATAACTTGTGATGAAATATCACCAGTCACAGGCAATATTGCCCATATTTGCCAGAGTTGAGAAGGCAAGGGAGAGGTCAGAGGCCTGTCTCGTGCACATGTGTGTGTATGAGTAAGTGAGAGAGAGAGTAAGCATGTCTGACTGTCTGTGTATGAAAGTGTATGATTGAAGGAAGGAAACGGGGTTATAAGAAAATCTGGTGTATTGACTTGAATTCAAGCCATATCCAATCTGCAATGTGACTAACAGTTTGGGCCCTCTTGGCTTACTATTTTCCTCCAGAACAATCCAACTTACTAGTTTTGGTGTGCTTTCAGATCATCTATAACTGAGATGGATCATTTGGGACTGAAAGTTGTATATTGCTAGTATCTATAATAAAAACTCTGACATCTTGAGCATTGTCACATTTTCCTGAGAACTTTACGAGGCATATAATATTACAGGAAACATTATGAAGTGTGTGTACTCCTTTAAATATTTGCAAAGCCCTGCCAGCTTCCATCTCTGCAAATGTATTTTCCATCTTAAGATGCTTTGAAGTTTGAACTAGTGTTCTCCTTTCACAAGGCACCATCTGACAAAATCACCTCTTAAGACAAAGTCAGTCTTTTATTAATACACTATATGGCAACTTTGCAAACCTACAACTACAATTGTATATACGGCCAGGGGAAACAATATTTTTTCTGCAAGAATATTACATCACAGAATTGTTTTTACTACATTCATATCTTTGTTTTTGTTAACTGAAATTTCATGAAACACAGATCCCTCTAAGTACAAATTGTAGATCAAACCTTCACCAGATCTGCTTAGAATGTGAACTTAAAGACTACCATCATGAACCTAACTTATACAATAATGGGATTCTAAAAGCTAAATTTCCAAAATAGTCTAGCAGTGTACAGAAATAATTAGAAACATACTGCAAGGGATATAACAAAGACTGAACACTAACCTGATAAGCTGGCATAAGATCCCAATACTCCTCTAAAAGCTCTTCCAATTTTGGCCCTCCAAGTTGTGCATCCACATAAGTGAACATATAAGTAGTTCGATCTGTTGGACCAGTACCAGCAGGAAATGCCTAGAAGACATTCAGATTAGACCAACAATTAGGTATTTAGATATACCCATTTTATGCAAGAAAAGGATGTTGCTAAAATACAATTGAAAAAAGGCATGGCATAGTGAATAAATATATTTCAAGGAAAAACCATTCCTTCAGCAAATTCATCAGAGCGGATGGAATCACAAATTCATGAATATGATGCATGTACCGATGATCAATTTGTTGTTTAGTTAATGAATGAATAAGTGATTCCGAATGAACATTGTATTCAATTTTCATGAATAACCTTAAACCCTTCTAAATTATATATTCTACATATAAAATATATTTTACATTACAAAAATAATTAAGTATATGAGTAAATTGTATATAATTTTATTATTATAAAGAAGAGATGTGAATGCATTCTAATATATTATTTAAATCAATAAAAATATATGACTATAATTTGAATATATTTTAATTATATAAAGTATTGTTTTATTAATATTCATACTTTTCTACATTTAATCCTACATACTTCGTGCTTATAATTATACGCAATTAAAAATTTCGATACAATCCAAAACGAATGATACAGCCGATACGACCGATTTGGTCAATACAAATCATTTTTTTTTAAGGCTGACTCCGATCCTGATTTTTCGAACCTATTGGTTTAAATAGTAAAAGTATTATTTTATCTTTGAATAAATTTTTTTAATTAGGTCAAATATTGCTTTATTAATATTATACTTTCAATGTTATTAATATGAAAATAATTTTAAATATTAAGATATTTTATAAATATTTTTTTATTATATCCAATAAAAAATTAGATTATTAAATAATTTTAATATATATATATATGTATAAGTATTTAGGATAAAATAATATTTAATAATAATACTTTTTAAAATGTACTTATTTTCATGGAATATTAAATTATTGATATTTATACCTTTTAAGTTAATTTATTTATTTAGTGTAAAACACAAAATTATTATAAATATTATTTAATTATAGATATGTCTTTATTATGTCCAATTAAATATTATTAAGCAATTTTTCATATATATATACTTATGTTTAATAATTTATGTTTAAGAATATATAATTAAAAATATTAATAATAATAAGTTTTCATTCTTATTATTATTATTATTAGTATTAGTATTAGTATTAGGTGTATTGGGCAATTTGTCCCACTCAATACATTTGCTAACTAAACAAGAGATTGATGGTTGATTCCACTCAATTTCTAATGATACAATCTCATGCATGATAACCAAGGAGGCCCTAAAGAAAAGGATGACCATAGTACTACAGTAGTAAACATCATCTGCATTTAAACAGCATCAGCTTTAGGGCACAATACAATGAATAAGGTCACAATCAAGAAAAAAGATAGCACATTTCTACTGTTCATGTACTAAGTTAATGTTAGAACTTACAACTGAACTACAAATAAGAGATTACCTAAACGACAAAGATGACTATACTATAGTAGTATAAAATCGCCTGAATTTAAATATTGTCAGCTTTAGGACACAAATAAGAAACAAGAGATTACCTCCCAAAAGTACTGCACCTCTGAACTTCCAACTCTCTTCACAGATGAGCTACTAAAAACAATATCACTTGTTGTGTTCTCACTGAAACCACGAGAGCATGAGCCAACAACAAGGCATACTCCATCAGGTTTTCTACCACGGCGTATCTTTTTTTTGGGGGGGCGGGGGGGAGGCGAGAGAAAAATATTTGAATTAGAACTTCATTGAGAGTGAAAAGATAAAATCAGAAATAAATGAAATTTGGCACACATTATATAATGTACTTGATCTGTTATCATAATTGTAATAAGTTCACAAGTTGATCTTGCCTTGCTTCTTATGGTCCAGTACATAATAAAAAAAAATAAAGTGTAGCATCTACAAATTCTTTATTATGTTCAAATTGATGATTTGTCAATTGTACTTGCCTACATAGGATCAGACAACCAAGTAAACAGCTTGCTCTATTAATTGCTGCTCCATCTCCCTTCTTTGACTTACATGAACAAGTGGCATGAATCTAGCAGCAATTTAGTTAACTAATATTGTTACTTTCCTCCACAAGCAGTGGCATTTGTTCATGTTTGGTTTCACACTGATTCAGTGATTTGACTTCCAATCTTGATACTGTTAAGATGTATATTAAAAATATTCACTTATATATGACAAGGGATGAGTTCTCCTGCTTGTTAACCTTATTCCTTGTTGACAAACATTTATAAATTTATCAGTGTCATCCATCTATCATACTGCTATCATTTAAGAGATTTGGTATTTTGATAAAAATGGAGATAATAATTTGGAGATGATTCCTCTTGTTTGGTTAGTGCATTAGGCACTTTTCCTCTTAAATTCCTCAGCTGTCTGATACTCCTAGCTATATACACATACATCTAGATTCTCAAAGCTTCATAAACCGGTGGGATTTCTATGTGTCAGTAGGCATTTAGAACCATGTTTCCTGTTAGCTATTCAAACTTTGGATTCTCATTCCACGTATAGATAATAAGACTCACATCTCTTATCATAAGGTCCATAGAATCAAAACTATTAGATGATTCCAAAAGGTAGCTTGAGGCAAACAAGTGATTGGTGACTCTACTTAGATCTCCTGATCCTTCAGGGAGCGGACAGATTAATGTTGACAATTGTATACAAGGATTCATTTCAAAACCTCGTAAAGTATTGTGTTTGACTAAGACACAAGGAAGAAAGTACATAAAAGCCATGAATGAATATGCAAGCAACATGAAAAGATATACCTGTCTAACAACTGGAGAGAAATTGCCCATACAATCAACAACTAAGCGACAAGGCAAAACCTCACCATCATTCAGTTGCAAAATCTGGGGAATACAATGAACATATTACCGTCTGATGTCTAAATGGTGCACTTGTAATTTGCAAAGCATCACGGATGAAGTGCAAGATGAACAAATTATTTGATCCATATATTAGGATTTTAGGAACTCCAAAGAGAATTAATACAAGAAAGTAATGTTCACAATTTTGAAAGATGTAGGTGTCACAATTAGTACTTGCAACTCACAAGTCTTGACATACGAGTGACAAGGAATTATATTAGTACCTCAGACTAATTCATGACACTATAGTAACCCAGATATAAGTCCATTCATAAGAGTTTTCTTCTGCAATAAGAAATTTGGTTGATCACGAGGAAGTGACCTACTATGTTCCTTTTCTCACAACTCATCAATTTCCATTTTTTTAGTATTATCCATTTTTCGTTCTGCGGCACCATTTGTATAACTGTCAGCCCGCCCACCAGATACACACATCTATCTTGAAGTAAAAACAATCACATTTGTCCACCTTTATGAAGTACTGCACCAAGGCTGTGTCCCTCCAAGGCTCCAGCCATTTGCCCATGAGAGACAATTTTGCCACTCATATTTTTTTGTCATTTCAGTCATACCCAGTTTCTCTTGATCCTATTTGGTTCACGCTTCCAATTCTACACTAAAATTTTGGGTGTTCTCACTATCTTTTCTTGGCATGAATGCTTTCAAGCTGCAGTGTGGCAATTTAGGCCTTGTTTACTTTGAGTTTAGGAACTCCTCTGAACTGATTCAGTAACTAAATATCTTTTTATCTTTTTCATATCTAATCAAGTTTACTCTTTAAAAAAATTAAGACTAAAAAATGAGACTAATAATCGAGTTCAGGACTTAATCTCAAACCAAACAAGGCTTTAGGGTCTAAAAGGAAAAGTTCTGATGGATAAGGAACTTTAGCAATTGTATTGGAACTTTTCTCTTCTCTTGTAGAGTACCTTATTAGCTATACTTTGCATTGGTTCCTTAGAAAACATGGCTTTTCGACACTTCATTGGTCTAGACTAATTCCATTCTTATGGAAATTTCTGGGGCTTTCCCCTCATTGCATGAGCTTAAAGTATGTCTAATATGGTATAGCAACTTGCAAGCAAACTAAGTTGATTAAAATTAACCTCTTGCCAAAATTGGCCCTTGCTGGGAGATTGTTCACCAATTTTTGGAGTTACTTAGGTGATTAGGTGGTCAACAGTCAGTAATAAATAGTTATCAACTCAAACTTTTGCCATGTTGATAATAACAGTGAGTATGATAATAAAAAGAGCAAAGTTATGTAAGATGCCCCATAGACATGTCCTTCCTATTCTCAAAAGGTGATAAAGAATCTAGTGAATTCACTAAATTAACAAGAATCATGTGATGAGAACATGCATTCTACTCTGCAGATTTGTGTTACTTGAAGTACATGTATATATCATATAGCCAAAAAAAGGTGTTTTAGGAGCCTACAATCAGGATAAGAAATTTGACCTATGAAGAGCTCAAAAGAAAACTTTACTTGAGCATAGAAGGTAAAATGGAGCTAAATACACTAAAACTAGTAGAGGTGAAATGCTTCCCAGATAGCCGTAATGTATGCAATATCAGAATTTGAGATGAGAATTCTGCATGGTCTGAATTTCTTGCACTTAATATTTAGTGGATCACAGACAGCATTACAATCAGAATTAACATGAGGTGGTTGACTTACAGTGATGTCATCATAAACAGATATGCTAGACAAACTTTTTCCCTCAAATACTGTTCCACCTGAGGAAATAAATCGGTTCTTCACAATCTCCAAAAGTTTAGCTGGCCTGCATGGACAGAGTGATTCATGTGTTATATATAAGTCATAATTATTTTTAAGAGCAGACTGAACATCCCCTCCAGTTAAAGAAAGGAGAAAGATATCCCTGGGAAACAGGGACTAAACATTAAAAAGCAGAAATTTCTTGGACAAGATTCTGATTTCCCAAACTTAATATCCTAGGATTTTTACTGAGCTGTATGAGTCTTTGAGATGAATGGTATGGAGATAATCCTACTCTAACCTAGTATTTTTGTATTGCATGCTTCCAGACAAGAGATCAAGATGTTTCAGGCAATATCCGATGCAGATATATCAAACAGACAGTGTCAGGGCTATAATAAATGGAGGGAGAGCAGAAGTGGTGTGCTCAAGTATTTTTCAACAAATCTTTCTCTAGAATTATCTTCAGAGTTCAGATATGTTGGTTCTTGTAAGAGAATTAAAATTCTATAATTGGAGAGGAGGAAATTTTCATGTAAGAGAAGTGTTGAGAAATCTTACAACCATTATATAACTGGCCTTGTTGCTCTTATGTAGCTGCTTTAGTAATTTTAATGGTTATATCATACAGTTACAAGAGGATAACTCACGAAACTCCAAGATTAAGAATGTTCTCCACCCAAATGTCGCCTTTCTTCTCAAACCCACATCTATTCTGCATAGGAAGCAAAATAGGGAGAAGAAAATGAAGAAGATAACTTGCTTGTATGAGTTGCATGTTATCATAGGTAAAACAGTAAAAATACATGAATAAAGACATAAAGTTCCGAAGAATTTACAGGATTGAACTTAATTGAGGTAATCTGTTCAATTTCTTCTTCTGAGAGAATGCCAACTTGGACAAGTTCCATAAGCTCTTTTCTGGAGATATTCCAGTCTTGTTCTCTCTGTTTAACAGCATAGCAACACACATTTAATAAAAAAGTAATGTAGATTACATCAGACAAACAAGCCGGGAATGCACTAAGGACCTAAATACCCCTTTAAGGATGTTTCTTTCAACAACCCCAACCCGAAGACCTTTGAAACTCAGTGCTGTAGCAACAAATATACCCAAAGTGCCACCACAAACTAACACATCAAAGACACTTCTAGCTTTGCCACCCAAGTCTGAATAATTTGATGAACCAGAAACCCGAGAAACAACTTCATCAATTTCCTCTGAATCTGAAAATCCAAACTTATAGTAGTTAAGACTGTTTAGAATTCTTTGAAAACAGTATCTCTTCAAATATTAGAATTCACACATTTAATTGGATGTATCATGAAAGGAAAATATAGAAGCCAACTAAATTAACTGTTGTACAGGTCTAATGTGAAACTAACACCATGCTGGCAATTTTATAGTCGCATTTCTTTTACTCTGATTAGTGAACAGATAATAGAATTTTGATATGCTTTTTAGGCTGGTTTTGGATATGTATATTAAGCCTTTGTTTGATCAGGATACAGAATCATCTGATTGATGGGCAGATTTGGCAGTTTGTGTCCTTTTGTAAGTTTTAAATCATTGGAAAATCAGAGATACAGCATATGCAACACACTACTTTATACAACATTGTAGTAAATTTCTTGCACATGACGAAGACAAAGTAATACAAAAGGTTTATCTGTAAGAATATAGGATTCAAAATTTGATTTCAAAGGTAAGAAGATAAGATTGCATCAAACAATGTTTGCATCAGCTTTTACGAAGCTGGTGATAAAATGATTTAGATCTATAAAATAAAGAAGCAGAATCAAGTATCATATATGCTATTCAGTAGACATATAAAAATTAAAGAAGCAAAGTGGCTCATTGCCTGGCTGTCTGCTTTTGTTACTGTCAATCAAAGCATGCTGGTTTCCAAAAAATGGTTAATAAATTTGAAAAAGTTAAGCAAGGAAGCTAAATTGAATGAAGGAAACTAGTTGCTCTGAGGAGTTCAAAATAATTGATACTTTGATAGTATTAAGTTAGTTATTTCAAAAAGTAGATCTCCTTTGACCCCAAATTTATAAAACCTCACGAGGCTTTTAGATGAATTTAGGAATTAGTAAATTTTGTTACCTACTTCCTAACTACAAGCTTAATATTTCCCTATACGTATTGGCAAAAAAAAAAAAATCCGAATCCATACTTCTGCCATTATTGGCCAACTTTAGCTAAAACAAAGAGATGTAGTTACCACTACTGAATCATATCAACAACTACCTCAACATTAGCCAAAAAAAGAAAAGAAAAAAGATTTAAGAAGATTTTACACCTACTACCAAGTGATTAAAACTTGTAGCAATCATTAGAAAGTGTATGAGCATGGATTTTCATAATTTGTTTATTTAATCTACCACAAAGTTGCGTACTTAGCATAAATTGGAAGTTCAACCATAAAAAATTACATCCTGTATTATGAATCAGACTGACAATGACAAAAAAACAGAGATGTTGACAATACAACTAAATAGTTCTTTCATTGGCAAATATTGACAAAAGTAGAATATAACTAATAATGTACCCACATCAACCTCCTCAATAATCATTACAATTGAAAGGAAAACTATCTAAGACATTCTAAAAATATTGAGGTTAAAATTATATAAATCTAGCAAGTCTTTAGGAAGTCTAGAGATGTTAGATGTTGATTTACTTCACTTGTGATTACAACAGGAATGTGAATTTAGTTGTTACACAAGAGAATTGAAGAATGCAATGCATGCTACGATGCCAAATATATAAGGAAACTATTGCTAGAGATTTGGTTAACATTAAGGTGAAATAACCAATGATGGCCGTCCCAGTGGCACGTGCCGTGCCGGGCCACCATCGGCACGGCACGTGCCGGTCGGCAGTGGCACACTCCTCTGTGCCAGTGGCACGCCTCCTATAATGTTTTTAATAAAAATTTTAGGATATTTAAAGATATTTTTGGGTCTTTGGTATGTCAATTTTTAATTTTTTTGTTCTAAATATATGTATTAAAATTTAAAATCTACATTATAATATTTTATCTTTAGATTATTTTTGTAAATAACATATTTTATTAAAGATAAAACAATAGTTGAATATAAATATTATTCAACACATAATATGATTGAATACATTCATTAAAATTAATATTAACGATTAAACACTCCATAATATAATTGAATACATAATAACATTCAATACATAATTGATAATAGTTCAATAATTAAAACTAATATCTAGTTGAACGTACAATGACGAGGAGGATCAAAAACTTCATTTGCTAGCACAAGAATAACGTAGGAATGTTGCATTAAATACTGTCGATATTCTTTAAAACTTATCCACTGATAATATTGCTCATTATAACGTCTCACATAGTCTTCATAGAAATAAGAATTTTATAATTCTTCAATGATATGATATGGATATTGAATATACACGGGAACAACTGGCATAGACACATGCACACCATAAGTATATACAGATTGTGAATATGGAGTATAATAAGGGTGTTGTGGCTCTGGTGGGTGTGATTGATATGGTGGTAATGATGATGAACTCATCATCCTGTGGGCGCACCTATCCTGATATCCTGCTACCTATAAACTCAAGTCCTTTCCTCATCTGACTATAATTATATTGAGCTTGAGATGGTCTCTTTCCTTTCTTCTGTCTCTGATAAATTCAACTTTATGGTTGTCTAGGTCTAGCAAATGAATTATCATTCCAATTTTAAAAAATGACAAATAAGTTGTCATTTCAAAAATGACAAATGACAAAAGTTAATTGATAGAAATAAAAAAAAAAGTTAAAAAAATAGGTTCTACATGTCATATCATGTTTGCTAAGAAAATAAGTAAAGTTGATTTGATAAAGATTGATGGAAATAGAAAAATAAAATAAAAAATCTCTACATTGGCACATGACCGGCACGAGGTTGTGCCGAACGGCACGCCCCTGTGCCAAACCGGCATAGATCGGCACGGCACGCGTGCCAGTTGGCACGCCCCCGTGCCAGTCGGCACGGCTCAGCACGGGGGTGTGCCACTGGCACCCCGCCGCCATCCTTGGAAATAACTATACAAATACTCAGCAGAAGAACATTCACCAATTCTATAAAACATCATTAAAAGTATCTTAAACTATTCATATCTTAACAAGGTGGAGAGTAACTATAAATGAAGAAATCTTAAGTAAGCAAGAAACACTAAACATTTTTACTATCATATATCTAGTCTTCAAACCTGTGGGAGTTGCACAAATACTGGACCATAATTTATCTAATCTTTTCAAAGCATTGTATGAATAAGCCCCTCCAGCACCACCAACTTCATCACTGTTGGAAATCCGTTCCATTATTCTCTACAAAATTGTGCGGTGTTTATATCCAGGCACACATGTTAGAAATGAGTAAGATGAAAAGGACATATTGGAAGAGCTGTAAACTATTAATGACTTCCATTATGCATATCAGTCAAATGAGGATATACACCTAAGAAGAAAACCCAATTCATTAAATGATTAAATCTATAAGGCCAAAAAGGTAGTGTAAGCTTAAATTCGTAAAATAACATTGTAATGTTATCATGCAAATCCCTTTTTCACTGCCAGACATGTTACTTCTTATGTATCTAGCAAAAAGAATTTAGCAACATTTATCACCATACACCAATGTCATCCCAATCTTGGGTTTCCTATTTATTTAGTTATTCGTCTATCAGATAATCTAATTCAAAATCAAGAAGGCTCAAATAATTTTTATATTGCTGACCGCTGAATAGTTCAAGTCCAACCAACAGTAAGCCATGGCATCAACATAAAAAGAGGACATCTGAAGTTCCAAACATGCTCAATTTGAGATTCATGTTTTAAAAATCAACATAAAGAGATGGTAACAGGCAAAAATTCCAAGCATGCTCTAATTTTGGGCTAATTTCTTTGATTTTTTTTTCCCCTTTCGCTCCTCTTCTGAAGCTAAAACTTCTAAAATTGGTGAAATAAAAACAAGCATTATTGTCAAGATAGTCATATATTCTCCTTTCCTTCCATCCTCAAACCCATCACACTTCAGAGATAGAGACAGAGAGAGAGAGAGAGCAACTTGCGATATCGATAGTATAACGGAGATGGAGCCCGGCAAGCGCAATTTTCTTGGAGGTCAAATCCAACAGACGAGAACATAGTTCTCGATCAACGATTAAGGAGAAAAACTTACCTGGGTTCTCGACGGGACCGCAGAAGCCCTCGGAATCCGATAAAAGGATCGTTTGTTGGCCGCAATGGCTACTCTCCTCCTTTCTTGGGGGTTGAAAAGCGGAGGGAGACGATGGAACCGAAGCCCGGTTTGCTGGAGGTGGAGCAGCATAGCGACTGAGGGGAAAAAAAAAGGGATTTGTTTCTCTCTGTTCCTCTTTCTTTATTGGCATTTTAAATCCCCAACGGAAGGCGATGTGTCTGGAAGCGCGCCACATGAACGATTATTGGTTTTGGTTGGGAGTGGCCGGGTGGGGTAGTGATTTATTGGATTCGGGTGCTTCTGCCTGGATCCAAGTTCGACCCAAACTTGAGAGGCTTGGGTTTGGATCAGGAGTGCTCAACTGGCCCGCCAACCCGAACCCCGACTGGATCCGGCCCGTAATTTTCTCACGCACCAATTTCTTAACCTTGTTGAAAACTTTGGACATGCTTTTGGCCACGCTTGATTTGGGGACATACTATATTTTTATTTTTATAAGTCAAATTTCTTCTTCCTTTTTCCTTTTTTTCTTTCAAATTTGACTTTTGTCACTTGCGATTAAAAAAATAATAAAAAGTTAGTATATAAATTAGGTATTTATACATGAGTAGAAATTCAAATTTAAAAAATAAAAAAGTGTCATTTTATTTTTGGAAGCGCGTATCTAATTTATATTTTGTTAATTAATATCTCTCCCCAGTTGTGTATAGGAGGCATTCTATAATAAACTCTACATTCTAATCTCTTGCTTTCTTTCGTTTCTTTCTTTTTATTAGTAATATTCATTATGTTCAATTAGAGTACGAAATATATGATTTTAATATAAAATATATTGTAATTGAACTAATATTCATGTGCCCAATTAAAATGTATTACATAATTCAACTACAAAATGCATAATTTAAATATAAAATAAGTAACTCTAGCGTGTAAGACTTAATTGAACTAATGGATGCATCTAAGTTGACAACTATCTAGTTTCAACTTAACAATCGCTTAGCTCAGCCAATATCATATCTCTAATTTATTAAATTAGTAAAAAAGACCTAAAATTATAACGGAGAACTTTGTTTGCTAATTAGAAAATTAAACATTTTTTTGCTTTAAATCGCCATTTTTTAACTCTAATCAATTAGATAGGCACGAATATCCACTGGTTTTGGCGATTTATTGGATTCGGGTGCTTGGCCTTAATCCAAGTTCGACCCAAACTTCGGAGACTTCGATTAAAATAATTTTCGGGCCAAGGCCTGATCCGAATCCGAACTTGGCCCCACCCATTTTTTTTATATAAAGAAAAACTCTAATAATTCCCCCGAACTTCGCTCCTCCTCAGCCGTCGCCTCTTCTTCTTTCTCCCCTCTCCGCCACCGCCCTCCTCCCTCATCCCTCATCCCTCGTAGGGTAATTGTTGCATTTAACTGTTCTTGATTACGAGTTACGTCCAAGATGAAGGAGGAGCAAGATGACGAGATGGCTCCAACCAACACATTCGCTAATGCCGCAGTCAAGGTCAAGAAGGAAAAGCGAGAAGACGAAGTCGGCGATGGCCTCAATTCCCACAAGATCCTAGAAGAAGGAGAAGGGGAAGAGCCGTCCAAGATCAGGCCCTCGGAGGAGGCGATGAGGCCACGATACGGGTCGTACAGGGGAGCTTTAAGACACGTCGCCTCGGAGCCCACCCTCGCCGTTAACCGCCGTCGACTGGGACGCCTTTTGCAACGCCTCGTGAGGGCCCACAACTGGAAGGAGGCGAGTGGAGTCTTGAGCGTCCTGCTTAAAGGGACTCCTCGTGGGAGTTCCTTGTCGGAGGATCGCAGGAATTTCTTGGTGAGCGATTCAAGAACGTGGTTTTGTCATATTTGTTTATTGGTTTCTTGGTAGCGTTTGATGCAGTTGAGGTGTTTGTTGATAGGTCGCAATGGAAATCCAGAAGCGGCTTGGAGGAGGGAGTTACTACCAAACGAAGATAAAGAAGATGTATGAGGTCTGGATGAGCAAGCTCGCGTGGACGAAGAAGTGCTCCAGGAAGGTATACGTGATTTATAACCGTTTATTTTATTTTTGAAGGATTTAAATATTGGTGGTTTGGAATCTTTTCTTTTCCAGCTTGTTTTTGAAGTACTTAGATATCGCAATAAGTTCGTCAATATACATGCATGTGCAAGTTGTTATTTGTCACCACTTCTCAGCGTTGAGTTTATATTCTCTAGTCTTTCGACCAGCTTCAAGTTTTATGGACTCTAGATAACGATTAATGTTGGATCGTATCATGTGAGGCTACTCATTCCTCAATTTAATGATATCTTCTTTCATCTAATGTCAAAATATTTATGTTCCACTTCTTTTTCCTAATCAATGAAAGATAATTAAGCAAATGTTACCGAGCATGTCAGATCTTTTCGGAAAGTGGTACGAGCGAGCTTCTTAATTAAGCTTTATTGGGGTTCAGAATCCTACCTTTTTTTAAGAAGATAATTCCTCTATTTAGTGTTGACGATGATACGTCCAATTGATTATTTATCTTTTTCATGTCCTTATTCTGTGTAAATCTTGAACAGAGGCACTTGATTCAGCTGGAGCTAGCTCTTTTCTATCTTAAGCAAGGGAATGTTCAAGAGGCATATAATACTACAAAATTGTATGTTCTTACTCCTAACCATTGTTTTACTTATTTAATTAAGCATATTGTGATAAGTGATTACACAAATTTTTATTGATAGTTATTTGATGCTCATGGCGCGTTCAATAGTGTTTAAATAATAGGTTTATTGTCTTGATCTGTCTATCCTTCTATTGATGTCTTGTCCGATTGATTGATTGCCCTTGATCTGTCAAACCCTAATTGAAATATTGAACAAGTCTGTCTTCAATTGTTTTGACAGGCTACTTCCAATGTTTCAGAACTTAACCCAAGCGACCCTATAAGAACCTTTCAAGGTCTAGGTCTATCAAGACATGTTCTCGATCAGTTTGAGTCCTAAATCAACTTCAATAACTTTCAAATATAAAGTCTGAATGAATAGTGACTTTGCATAAAAATCCTTTGCACATAACAGCTTCGTTAACATCAAATACACATTTTTCTCTTTTGTCAAAAGCATAAAATCCATCAATTCATATAAAATGCTCTCCAGTAAGTAACATCAGTTGTCTTTTCCTGACTGCCCCTATCCTTTGTGATTCCCACCTATTCAGCAGCGCAATGAACTAATATCTAACTGCAACAGTTTTTTTTTTTTTGAAAGAGAATGATAGAAAAGGTATATAATATAGGATCTACCAGTTGGAACTATGTGGATATATAATTTCCAATTCACAAATGAAATCCTAGAAGAAAATAAAGAAAAAAAATGAAATGGTTGTGAGAAGTGAGCGGCTTTTCTCACTTCACTTCCCTCTTGTTGGGTGAGGGCCCCGCATGGAAACTATGCCAAGACCTGCAAGCAATTCAGATTTCTTTGCTCCTGTTGATATAATTAACTTCCTGAAAGTTTCTGATGTAGCAAATAATTATGTGAACATGACCGCCCTTCCAAATGCCTATTGAATTCTCTTTGACTTATGGTCAAAAAAATTCTCTTGATTCGAATGACTCTTGAGGTTTTGGGTTAATTACTTTTCATTGCTCAAAAAAATTATTTGAATGACTCTCGAGGCTTTCAACTCATTTCAACTAGACCAAATTTCTCCGTCTTACATAAGTTGGTGATTATTTTTTACGAACAATTATGTTTTCCTCATGGATGGCCGTGCCGGTGGCGTACCGGCTTGTGGCACGGCACCCCTCATAATAGCTTTGCCGCTCGCCATCGACCTCGTTGTCGAGTTATCCGTCGCCAATCACCGCTTGCCTTTGCCTTCGCCATCGCTTCGTCGTGTGCCCTAGCCTGAAAGAGAAGAGGGGAGAGAGAGAGAGAGAGAGAGAGAGAGGGAGGGAGGGGGGTTTCGAGCGATAGCAACGACGACGGTTCGTGCCACCGACCTGCATGGTTTGTACTTGTGGCACGACCATCATTGGTACTTTTCCTTAGATGATAATTGCTCATATTACTTACTCATTAATGTGACTTTGATTCTCTTTTAGTCTTGTTCAGGATCGTGATTCTGCAACTGAGCCAGTTGTAAACCTTATGCATGGGCTGATCCTGTATCATCTTTGGTATTCGGGACTCCCAGAAGAGATGCAAATTAAGGGCTTTGACATTTGTATTACCTCTGAGACAGCACAGATGGTATTTAATGATGGTTATGAAGAAACTGGAATGCTAGAGAGTTCGGATGATCATAACGCAGTCAACATTGAAGATGCCACAGTTTCTTCTCAGTTGGAATCAGAAAGCTCAGTTGGCAATAACAAGGATGCTTTCATGGAGTACAAAAGTGAGGTGCCAAGGAAGCAACCAAATGTTTCTCGTCCTGCACACGATTTTTATCTAAGTGGATCAGAGAAGAATGATGAGAGAGCTACTTCTACTAATCTCCACGTCAACTTCCAAAACAGCTCCATTTTTCTCGCCCGTGGTAGGTATACATACTCTCCATTATGTTTATTTTTTCATATTATATTGTATATCTTTTTGTTATGATTAGGATCATGTCTTTCTTTAATTCAAAATACTTTTTGACCCTCCAAATTAATAGTGTCAGAGGGTAAAGTGGTCTAATGGCTTAAGAGTATCTGTTATTGTAATTATGATTATGTATTTTACCTTCTTTTTTAGTTGATTTGCTTTCTGAAACATCACAAAGAATTTATACTGTACTTTATTTGATAGTTATTGGTTTTAAATTTTTGACATGAGCATAATTGATGATTTCAATATGACTTACATGTTAGGGTTGGACACAAGTTTGTTGCCGATAAAGTTGAAGCACCACCTTGCTGGTGACCTAGAGCAATCTATATATCTACATAGGAGATTGGCTGATGAAAATTACAGAGATGCTGTCAGACATTTGAGGCTTGCTCTTTATTCTTCGACACCACCATTAATGGCATCCTTATTACCATTAATACAGGTAATGGTCCATTATTCACATTCCTTTATTTTGTTCAAGCTAGGAGTTGTCAAGATTTACCTATTACGGTATATATTTTAACTGAATTTTTATTTATCTCTCTCCCTTCTGCAAAATATTGCCATTAATACCTGGAACAATATTCCGGCTGCAAAATATAAATTTTGCATGCCATCCTTTTGTTCAAAAGATTCTGAGTTAATGGATCATGGAGAATGTTGTTGCTTTTGTTTTTACTATCTTTTTAAAGTTCCTGCTGCCCGTTGTATTGAGTTTCTGAATGTGAAAAAAAAACTTTTCTCTTTTGATCTCTTTTGATTAACCGAATGAAAGTTTTTTCTTTCTCTTTCTTGTTCAAAGCAATTGTATTTTCAGGCCTGATTTTTCACTAATTAATTAAATGATTTAGTGATGCATATTTTAACTTTATAGATTTTATGCAAACCTATTCATATAATCTTACAAGTAAGTCTACTAGCTAACAGTTCTTTATGTTTGTGCATTGAATCTATATTTTTTGAAGACATATTTACTCTTTGTAGTATTCATGTGTAATTTTAGGTTTTATTTTTCAACTCACTTTTTAGTTTCTGTCTTCTGCTTTTGCATTATAGCTTTTGCTGCTTGGCGACAACATCGAAGAAGCATTAATCGAGCTTGAGAAATCCTGCCTTAATTCCAGCAGAGCATTTCCTTTCAGGTTCTCTAGACTGACATGACCTGATCATGCTTATTCCCACATGGAATTTGACCTTTTTTATGATTTATTTTACTTTTAAACTTAAGTATTGTTGAAAAGAATGTTTCATTTAGGCTTATTTTTTTCTGCTATAAAGAGAAGTAGTATATGCTCCAAGGTTTTTTTATTAATGTTGTCTGGCATTATGTGTGCATGATAGCATGTCTCATAGCAGTTACCCAGTATGAATTGGTGCCATAACTTAGTATGACAGCGAGAAAGATAGAAGAGAAAAGAGAAGGCAGGTGAAGGTGCAGCATAGTGAGGGGAGGAGAGGGGTTAACACCTCTTGGAGTCCTTCCTAATGAATGTTTTCCATTTTTTAAGACTGCAATAGCTTGCTTCTTGTTCTGGTTGAGAATGTTGCTTATTTGAAAGAGACTACTCTACAATGCAAATCCTAGTTCATTTGCTAATTGGCTCAAAAAGTTAGGTCTATATGAAGTTTCTTACAACCTGTCAGCTGTCGGGTCATTTGATTTAGGTGGTGTCAGCAGTAACTAATATCATTTTTCTACTTTTGATAGGAGTCAGATCTGGTAGGATCTAAATTTGCATTCGGCAACTCCCATATCCATGGTAATATATAACAGGTAGGAATAAATGTCAAAATCTTAAACAATAGAGATCATGAGGCTATTATAAGCAGCAAATGATCGTTATAAACTTAAAACGAGTTATTTTAGCTTAGATATATTTTAAGTTATGAGATACTTGCCCATATGAAGGACCTCTTGTTGTGTGTAGTATTATTAGGTCTTTAAACAATATTATTCAATATTATGCCCTCCTACCAATCTGGAGAGATTTACATTTTATACACCATAAGAAGGAAAAAGCGATAAAGGAGATGTGTGTATTAAATAGTTTTTTTTTTCATGAATTAGGTTCCTTGCTTTGGGTCGTATCTGGCTGAATCAATGGGATTCTTTTTCATTTTATCGTACACTGTTTTTGAGAACACAGCCATAACCATGCTTGTTAGGCTGGACCTTTCTAGGATGCTTACAGACAGCTAGTTGTTCCCCTTAGTATTTTATATGAATCATCATATTAAGTGTGGATGTTCCCAAATTGATGAATCTTTTGGCTTGCTAAGTTCGTACTTTTTGTAACTAATCATTTTCTCTGGGTTTTATCCAATAGTCTTAGACTTTTAATTCCTACATTACTTCTGGACACTTTCATAGCTCCAAGACTCTAAAAAGTCCTTTTACACTTGTCTAGTAGTCTCTTTTAGACTTTGTTATCATGCTGAACTCCCAAAGCTTGTTGAATCTCCTTAAATTTCCATGATATGTTTTTATTATCTGCAAATGCTGAACTCCAACTAGAACAGTTCTTTAACTTGTTACGATGCACACTTATCCTGCAGACTAAGGGCTAGACTACTGGAGTGTTTCCATGGCAATCAAGCCACAACTATCTCTAGTTGCTATGAGGATGCTTTGAAAAGGGATCCTACAGAAATCTACTCATTGGAAAGGCTAGTCAAAATGCACAGAAGTGGTTTGTCCCTGAAGCATATTTTTGATTTTCTGACATGTTTTGGATGATTTTTACAGATGTATTGTCATATTACAGAATACTACACATCTTGATTCTACTAGAACTATTAGAAAGTTTATTAAATAATAATTTATTTCAATCGAGTACATTTCTAATCATTAATCAAAGTGAATCATTTTTAAGCCTTCAATTAATTCTAATATTACGTTGCATATTAGTTCTAACTGGTGTTCATGTCTTCCGGTACATTTAAAAAGATAAGGTTCATATGCACAAGACTACTGGTGCAGAATGTGATGTGTTGATTCTGGTACATTTAAAAGAAAATTTGCATGCACAAGACTACTGGTGCAGAATGTGATGTGTTGATTTACTTCTAGTTCGGAGCGGTATGTTGGTCTACCCAATGTGTGATTGTTTAATAAGATAGTTTGTATATGTCATTACTCATTACAGGGACAAGAGAAACCACAAGGGACTGTGAGAGGATCAATGAGAGAAAAAGTGGTGGCTCAGAATTCAGAGGGTGTTCAAGATAGAGCTAGAGTGAAGGGACTGCATAGAAGAGCTTAGTTAAGACTTTGTTTGTTGTTGATGTCTCTAGGCAAGAGAGGGGCTGCAGTGAATCCGGCAGACTAGAAACATTTGGAAGACCTATCTCTCTAGTTGCAGATTAGCCCAGAATTACCTGCCATTTGATCTCATTGCATCTCCTTTCTGGTGTTGAACGTTGTGGTTCTTTTCTCCATGGAAAACAACACTAGGTTGTGTATCATATTGGCCTAACGACACAAGCTTTTTGTCAATGAAAAGTCATAAATTGGAACAAGGTATAGACATTAATCCCTTCTATGACCTTCCAAACATTCTCGGAGTTGATTTTAAAAGAGGGTCAACATGTGGAGATATGCATTTCTCAGAATTGTTGTATTGGATCTGACCATAGAGGCATAGAGTATGACAGTTCAAAAGTAACAGAACAGATAGGTTTCCAGTTTCTCTCTCGTGCACATCAGTTATATTTTTTGTTTATACTTTCTTTCTTTAGATTCTATCTTTTGCATCTCCGAATATATTTTGTAGATGTACTAACTTTTGCACCCTCGCAAATGCCCCAAATATATTCAAGGTACAAAGTGTTTGTCATAACGTAGCAATGGTAAATGCAGTAAAGAGAGGCTGTTTTGAATGGTTCATGCAAATGGCATATATTCGCTTATGCAGATATATTGGGACATTATTGTTGCTTTTTGGTTCCATGATCTTGAACCACATAATGGCTCGTTTTTAAATATTTTGGATATTTAAAATCATGTGTAAGGGCATTATATCTTGTGACTAAACTGACGCAGTTTGTTGAATATTCTCTTTATCGATGTACTTGTTACAGAATTGTACTATCTGTAGTAGTAGAGCATGATTACTGTGATAGTTTAGTTCAATTCTGCTAGCCTTCTCCTTACATGCTTGGCGTGCCTTCTTTATCAGGAAATTACAGTACTATGCAGTTATTGGAGATGATAACTTTGCATTTGGATTCTACGGATGCAAAATCTAGTGTATGGGAAGAGTTTGCTTCTTGTTTCCTTAAGATTCGAACTTCTGGAATATCTGACTATGAAGATCGTGTCTCTGCGAATGTACAAGGTGGTCTGACTGGCATTATTTCTTCTAGCAAAATCCCTGAATTCTTTGGGCATAAAAAAGATACATGGCAGCTTCGCTGTAGGTGGTGGGTAAATCGCCATTTCAGCAAGAATTCTTTTCTGACAGAAATTGAAGCTGGTGAGTTGGTATGTTTTGGCAATAATAGTTCAGATATGCAATTGTTCTTTCCATAATTATTCTTGATATCTTGAGGAACCTTCATGATTGAACATGATTACTTTATAATTGCATGATACCGAAAAATAGGAAATGATGCCAGTATTGGTGGCAAATGCTTCATGATAACTGTCTAAGCATGACATTTTGGCCACTGACAGAATCAAGTCTAGAGTGAGAGTTGGTAACTTGGTATACTTAATCTGCTCTTTTCAACTAAATTGTCTCACTCCAAAATTAATTGTATTTGGAAAAGATGTTAGTTTTGCAGTACTGCTTTCCGAGTAATATATGGTCATAAATTGGACGATAATTGAAAGGAGTGTATTTATCATCCTAATTAGGTTTAAAGGATGTCATTAAAATGAGAACTTATTTCCTTATTGCTTTTGTTACAGGTGATTGGAAGCTTTTAACTTCTAAAGCAGCTTGTGCATCCCATCTCTATGGTCCCAAGTTTGAGTATGTCAAAGCTGTCGTTAGCAGCCTTGGAAAGGAAGGGGACAATGATCAGATCACTTTCCTACGTAGACACATGCAAAGTTCGTTGAAATTACACCAACATCTGGATGGAGCCAGTTCAATATAGTGATGGTTGTCAGAAGACTATCTTCCCTCTTATTAGAGGGTCACAGAAGAACGCTGACCTATTACTTTGCTCGTATGAGGCCCACAATGAGCCCAGCGAGGGATTGTTTATTGTTTTGAGAAAACAGGTAAAACAAGATAAAGGCAGGTTCTATGCATATTCTTATGGTGATATTCTGAGGAAAGCCCCCTGAGCCCGAGTGTATGGAAATATTCCAAATGAAATAGTTCAAGGTTGATCTTTCTCAATTGTAATCGCATTTCTGTAGACCATCCACTGTTACACAATTTTATAACGTGTCTTAGTGGAATAAATAGCCTTTTCTCCTCAGGGATTATGACTTTTTCACAGTCATATCATTCAAAAACAAAAGGACCCAAGCAAGGCATGTCAGATTAAGTTGGAAATTATTGTTAGGGCTCTGAAATGGCTAGAAATCAACATTGATGTTGAATTGTTGATGGGAGTTACTTTCTCAACTATCCTCATTTTCTAGTTGCCGTCCTAATACTGCAGTTCCAAAAGCTCTTCATGGAATTTGAATTCTACACTGTTCGATATCTGATTACTTCTGCTCTTTTCCCTTTTTTGGTGGTTTGTGTAATGGCTGTTCTCTCAATTATAAGAATCGGATAAGGGCTTCGCTCACAAAAGCAAAGTTGTTCGTAGGAAACTACAACCATTTCCAAAATTGAATGGAAAGCCAGTCAGTTCATAATGATGTGCTAGTGGTCTTGCTGTATCGGATACGTGACAATTGTAAACATGGTAATTTTCATAATTTTATGTATGATATGGAGGTATTTGCAGTATAATTTTATAAATTATGTATCAAAAGCTACTAGCTATCATGCAGGATTACCCATTATGCGCTCAATTTTATGGAGGAAATGGAAGCCCTACTTTCCTCCCAAGAGTTTAATCTTGATCTTTACTCCATGTAATCCCTCTTCTTTCTTTCCCCTTTGTATATTGCTTTGTTCTTAATATAATCGGGTTCTACCCTTTCTTTAAAAAAAAGAAACAACATAGATTAGAGGAGAATAAATAACTTGATACAGAAGCTATCAACGTGCTGCTGGCTGCAACATCTTCTCCAGCTCTCCGGCCATCTATCCACCATACTCGTATATTATACAGTTATAGCGACAAACTTACAATGGAAGATGATTGAATTCTATACCAAGTGTCCAAGGCCATTTCACAGAATCCAGTAAAAGCTACAGACGAAAATGTCTTTCCAATCAAAGCAAACTTATAGACAAACTAGAAATATTAGGGACTGAAGAAAGCAAATTCCAATCATAGACAGATATGAAGAATAACCTGACAAAAGGATACAAGCTGACTACAAACCAGATTAGCTCGTAACCTGATCAAGTAAATTACAAATGGGCCATGCATGTGTTGATTCAATTCCCTTCCAAGGATGATGACGTGTTCTACAGCTGCTGGCAATAGTGTCTCCAACTAGAAATTGCAAATGCAGCAACCTAACAGCTGATAAATTCACGCGTGTCCACAGATTAAGCTGCCATCCAGAATAGGCTGACGCTGGAAATCTATAAGAGCTTTGGATCGTAAAAGGCCATCTGAAGTTGCTTTACTAGGTTGACCCAGGCACCGACACTTTGACCATCAACAGTTACCCAGTCCACAGCTGTTGCTGCTGGTTGTTCCCACCACTCATCAACCTGCATGGAACAAAATATTATGCATATTATTTTTGCTAACCAGCACATCCTGAACATACTCAGTGAGGAGGCAAGATGCCATTACGCCCATCCTATATATGGTTTTTAACGTCTTTCATATGTAGCAAATATGACATTCTATATCATACAACATCAAACAGTCAGAATTATAGTATTACAAGATAGTGACATAGAGGACCAAAGTACTGATTTCATGTTACTTACTAAGCCCCTCACACGATGGCAATCTAGCAAGCATCTTTGAGCATCTATAACTGCATTTCTGAGTTCTGGCATCCATCTTTCTGTGACGACCTTCTCTTGTTCACCAGCCAACTTCAGACAATAATTGGCCATCCTGCAAAATGGTTTAAAGAAAGTTATCTTCTTCATCACAATCACTACCATGCCACTAGAAAAAAGAATGCAAATTGCGCAAAAGCAGCTAAAAAATGAGGCAGCTTCATTGGTGAATGGATAGTTCTTCATTATTACATTAACTCACACTCTGACATTAGCCTTCATAAATGATCACACATGCCAATCTGCCAGTCCATGCGGACAGTATAATAGTCATGTCATGTGTTGCAGAACACTGTGTGCATGCTGTTGGCAATTTTGCATTGTGATTTTTATTTACCATCATGGAGCCACGTGAATACAGTAAGGCATGGTCGGCACAAGGAATAGTACTTTTACGGTTTTACCAAGATAGATAAAAGGAGGAGCCAAGCAAAACAACAAGTAAACCCATAAACTACACTAAAATTCCCAAGAATCATATGTGCTAGTGGAATAACTTTGAGTAGTATATTCAAAAGCTTTAAAATTCAAATTTTGAAATGCTGACACTGAATAAATAATCAAATGTTTTACCTGTCATATTCTTGTTGCACACGGTGTGCATGGTTTAGTAAAACACGATCATTCTCAACAAGGTTTCTCTGCATATGAACCAGGGTAATTGCTTTGGACAAATCCTCTAATATGCTAGCCTCAGAACCACGAGGTTTCAGGCAGAAATCAAGCGACTCTAAAACTGATACCAGGCCAGCATCTGCACCTTCTGTTCCTAGTGAAATAGTTAATACAATTAAACTAATTCACATTACCATAGATATGGACAATTGTTTTACAATTATATAACTGGGATGACAAACACAAATCTGAACTAAGTATTTTGCCATGAATCTTCCTAAAAGCAAGAAAGCTAGAAAAAGAATAACTGAAGCATTTAAGCACCATGTAAACATGTCAAACCAAGAAGAATTATATAGATGAAATACAATGCCAAATTTGGTTTTAAAGCATCTTAGATTGCTTGTCCTACTCTTCCTTTCCTATTTTAACTATGTACCCTGGAATTTCAAGTTCAAATGTTCAGAAGGCAGTTCTCTAGTTGCCTAGAGGGTAAAAGTTCTAGAATTACAAGCTAGGAGAATTTTCATTCAGTAAGACCTATGCAAGCAGATATATTTGAAACAAATTATCTGTGTTCCCAGCATATATAGAAGCAAACTGACCAGAAGTATACTGAAGAGCAGCAGAGACACGGCATATAGAAGGAATTGCAGATGGATCTCTAGCACCAGCTCTTGAAGTCAATATAGCAGCATTCTTTTCTGCAGCTACAAGTGCTTCTGCTCCTGTAGCACCATTAGCACCCACAGCTTCCAAAAGTGCCTGTTTAGACAAAAGCAAGAAATAGTATCAATTGATTCAATTCTTAAAGTTCCAATATATTACAACATATGTTGTCCTGTACAAGAAAATGCATTCTGCAAATAAGATGATTATGATTGATTTTAGGAAAAAGAAAACAATCAAGAACTTTTCATAATTAATATTCTTCCTAAGAAGGTCTAGAGTAATTATGTGCAACAAAAAAGAGGACCACAAGTTTCAAAGAAAAATCAACATATGCAACTAGTGTCAAAACTAAGATGAATTTGCTGCCATGAATATGCAACATATGCAACCGCCCGCCGATCGCCGCCCGCCGGCCGGATACGGATCCAAACCCGCAACTTAAACTTTAAACCCTCTCTCGATCTCTCTAGAGAGAGAGAGAGAGAGAGAGAGAGAGAGAGAGAGAGAGAGCTAGGGCACGAAGAGGCGGCAGGCGGCAATTGGTGGTGACGATGATTACAATGGCAAAGGTGAGTATTCCTTACATCTTTCTCTCATTCTCTTACGACACGGCTAGCAAGTGCCGCGGCACATGCCGTACAGTGTCGTGCTGGCCGGTGGTCGGCACGGTCCATACCTGTGGCACGGCCATCGTTGTTTTTGACAAATTTTGTTTAGAACCTAGAGCCTAGAGGTACGCAGAAAGGGGGAACGAAAGTCATCTCTTCAATCAATATTTTTCTAGGTCAGCTAGAATGCAACTCAAAGTTGGAAGTGCTAAAAAGAGATTGACGGGATTATCTGAACCCCTCTAACCTCACATAATCACTCTTGAATTGATGCATCTTATCCAGCCAAAGCAAAATAAGATAAGAGAGGCTTGCCATAAAAACTATCATGCCATTTGGCTTGTAATTTATTGACTTACATTCTTGCAATTAAGGCTCATGCAACTCAAGAGCAATGCACTGTAAATTCCTCTTTGAGAAAATAGTCGAGACAAGGAAAACAAAAGGAAATTCTATGTTATTTCTTTAAAGGCTTCACAATGCATTCATAATATTTACAACATTATAGGCAACAATAACGCAAAAAAGCCTTTCAAGGGAACTAAGCTACTTGTCTCACTGGAAGGATTACCAACCTGTGGACTTGCTGGCAACATGTATAAGCTGTTATCCAGACTTTGATAGAAGGCAGATAGTTCTTTCTCTATCAGATCCTTTGAGCTGGTCGACATGTCCACCACAGCAGTGCATGATGGAATTATAGTCCTTGATGCATATTCTCTTGCAGCTAATGGTTGCTGGTCCCAAAATGCCGACGCATCCTAAAGAGTGAACAGTTCACTGTAAGTTTCTTAAATGGGCATAAGTAATTACTGCAATATTTGACTGCTATCTACTGACAAAGTGACAATGATAGCAACTTTAACTACATAATGATTCATAAAAATGTCCTGCAAGGAAAACCATCTATAAATGGAAGATAAGCACAACAGTAACTCAAGGTAGATAAATGCGAGTACTGGCCTTGAATGATAATAAAGCCTTTGATCTCCAACATAATAAAGAAGTGAAATTTTATCAGATGAAAACCATTAATATTCAACTAATTTTGGAAAGGAAGAATCTAACCCTATTAGCTCGAAGAAGAGCACTATATATGCATTCAAGTTCTGATCTACGAGCATCAAATTCTTCAATTTTCTTCCACTTCTTCTTCAATGAGTCTTCTGCTTCTTTCCACTCTGCACACAATTTATTTAAGCGTTGCACTTCAGATGTTAATGTACTCAAGCTTGCCCTCAGCCCAGCAACTTCTCTTTCCCTGGCCCAGACATCTAGCTGCGTACAAGGTAGAAAATATAAAGCATGTCAAGCACAGGAGATAGGTATTTTAAATATCATATAAGGGAATCCACATGTTGGGCATTTATAACAGTATGCAAAGTAAGTCTACATGCAGCCACAACTTGTCCCACAATATGCTAACTATCAACATAAAAGAACAAAAAATATAGGTTAAGTACAAATACGTAATTATAGGCATCAGAGCGACAAGAGGCACTCACTCATATGCAGGTTATAAAACAAGTTACAAGAAAACAGATGCATGTTCATAGTGAAAGAATTGAACATAAAAAATGCATCACAGGTAACATGTAAAGAAGCATGCCTATGTAATTGAGAGTAACATCTAAAGAAGTATGGCGCAAGAAAAACTCCTATACTTCAAACTTTTGAAGAATCTTATGAATTTCTATGTATCGTCATACGATGAAAGCATTTTGAACAATACCTCAATATGCCTGCTATTGCCTTGTGAGGTGTTTCCAGCAGGAAGCTTCTGAGAAGAGACCATGTCGCCGGCCCCATGCAAGCGTTTCAAAAGCTTTTGACACAAGGCCTTAGCTTCTGCAGCCTTGTTTAATGCATCTTCAGTAGCTACAAACTGTTGCACGTGTGCTTTCTGTAAAGCAACAGAATTACACTGTTAGTTCAACAACAACATGCTTCAGTGAAGCAAAGGTCCATAAGATGCCTGTCAAGATAACTAACTACAACCATTGCCTATTATAATAAATTGGCATCTAGTAGATCTGAAACTTCATGGTTGATATCACTAGGCTTTCACAACAAATGCAACTAGGAACAGTTGAGAAGGAAGTATACTCTTCACTTTTCCAGAAAAGTCTAGAATTAACAAATTACTGTATGGGTACTGATGTTCATCTAACCTTTTAAGATGATACCTGAGGTTTCGAATGAAAAATGAATATGTAGAACGATAAATGACCAACTAGTTTAGATGGCTGGCAGTTAAAATCTTGCGAGTATATTCAAGGTGTAAGAGTTTCATAACAGGACAAATGACTGTATTGACAGCAGATTTTCCTAACAAAATAAAAACTGCCAGTATCATATTTCTCATGTACGGATTTCAGAAAGAATTATAATTGAAGGTTTGACAAACAAGCATAACAAACATTGTCAAAACATAGAGGGCACCTGTCTTTCAAGAAGCTGATTATAAGTTCCTTTAGTTGATATATCTGATCCAGTCTTCTCAGTACCATATACCTGGTATGGTAAGGGTGAGCTAGCATCAGCAGAAGCAGCATCAACTACTCGATCATTCTCATATCTATATCTGCACACAAAAAAGGTGATGCTGTGATAATTATTATCGAGATGAAAAACTGGTGGAAAATTGTGCACTCACTAAACAGGCAATCTGACAAAAAGGGGATCTTCACAAGGTAATATTCAGGCATGTTACCTAATTGAACAAGCTATAGGAAGTTGAACACTAATATCAGTAAAAACCACAACATAAATTTTTTACTTCATAAAGTATATATGTAGAAGTACTGTAATCTAAGTCTTCCTGGTGTTCTGTCATAGTAAATCTTAGTTTAGAAGCCCCTCATCAATTTGGTTATTCTAGGTTAGGGAGAGTTTATAGTTGGGAACTATTTTATTATCTTGCAAAATTGCATTTTATAACAAAACTCTGAACATCAAATGTCCTTGATGCAACAACCATTAGATATTCTTAGTGTCATACTGTCATCTCTATTTCACCTAAATTTCGCTGTCCACGTGGATGTCATATCCCATTGACTAATTCTATAGACAAATTTGCTTTCTTAGACACAGAACCAATAAAGAGCAGCAAAAAGCAAGAGATCATTCAAGATTTATTTTTTCCTTGATTTTCTAGACAGTAAACCATCTCATGACTAAAAGCTTTACTTAACAACAAGATATTAACCTGATACAAGTACCGCTTCCTATTTTAAAATACTAGAAAAACAATAGATACCGGAGATGCGATAACATCACAAGTAAATTGCATAAGTATCACACTTGGTGTTTTTCTAATATTTTAAAATAGGAAAAGCAAGGCTTGATTGAGACTAGGAATGGCCCATGATTTGGTGATGACTGATGAGTAATTGGATGGAGATTGTTTCTACTTTCTAAAATCTATTTCTTTTAATTGCAGGAATCTAGCCTTTTCATGGCTAAAAGGCTGAAATTAACCTGATACAAGTACCATTTGCTTATCTGCAGTTATAGAATTGAGATGGTCATGTACATCTTACTTAAGCCATTATATCACTGATATAGCCCATATAATGGATGACCAGAATTTCCATGAGTGCCACAAAAGAATACTACATATAACTTCATCATATATGATCCCATCGTCATGCCAGATAATATTCTTCAATGAATTTCATAAGGTTCTAACTGAAGAATCTTCAACATGAAGGTAACTGGAAATGGTAAGACATGATGACGAAAAGGGACTTCGTTTAGTAGTACCTTAAAAGTTCAGCATCAGCTCTTATGTCAATCTTTTCAGTTTCCCTATGAATATGTGTTCTGACACGCAATGTGTAAGTAGTAATTGCCTGAAGCAGCAGAGAGGGATTTTTTAGAGCATCAATTGCTATCACTTTGACATCTTCAGGTACTTCGCCATCCAAATCAAGGCCCAATTTTGCACCATCCAACTGGGAGTTCACATTAACACCACACCCATCATATGCCGGGAAAGTACTATGTATTCTTTCAATCATATCAGCAGCAAGAGTTTCACATGCCCTCCGTATGGTTTTTTCTCGTGAGGTCTCGATAAGGACGATATCATCTGATGACTTGTTGCCCTTGACAGTGGAGTAAACTTCTTCTTTCTCACAATGTGCTTGGAGATCTTCAGCTGCATCTTCTGTACTAGTGCTCGATCTCCGTATGTCCCTTGCTTGATCAACATACTGATGAAGACGCCTTTGGTATTCTGCAAATATTTTAGCTGCCTCATCACATTGCTGGTTGTATGTCTCCAGCATAACCTGCTTGTGCCTAATATTAAAAGGATAATTTGATCAACAATACAAACGACATATCATAACCTCATATTATAATGCACTTATTAAAGATCACAACTTCCATAGGTCAAACACTAAATCAACGGATATGAACAACTCTTAGTGATGAAAGGAATCCAGATACCAGAAAAAGGAAAGAAATAAACAAACCTCTTACTTCCATTATGACGATTTTGCAATTCCTACAGCATATGTAATTCAGGAAGAAAGAAGAGGAATCTTTCTTCCATTCTCACTTCTAGCCACCAAAAAACTAAGGAAAACTCGATAAAAGACTTGAATTCAAACCAGACAATTACCTAATACGTAATTAGCAAAGTTCCCCAAAATCAAAAGAAGTGAACTACTAAGAACGCTAGATCTCATCATTTACCTCGCAGTAGACCTCTCATCAAGCATCCGCTTCCGCTCGGCCTCCTCCCTCGCGACCTCCGCCATCCGCGCCCTCAGCTCCTTCCGCTGCCTCCTCACCACGCTCCGTAGCCTCTCCGCTTCCTCCTCGGCCAGATCTCTCTCCCTCAACGCCGTCTCCCTCGCCTCCTCCTCGAACCCCCCGCCTTTGGCTGCCTTCTCCCTCCTACTCCGCCTCCCCAAACCCGACTCCTCCACCGCCACTCCGTGGACAAGGATGTTTCGCCGCGCCGTGGCCACCGTCTTCTCCGAACGGACTCGCCGGAGGAGGAAGCTCCACAAGGGAACCATGTTGCCGCGGCAGATCTTGCGGAGCTGGTCAGCGGAGGGCGGCGGCGAGGGGTACCCCATCTCATGGAGCCAGTCTAAGATTGCTTCCGGCCGCGGCGGCGAGGAGGCACCGCCGGAGACCTGCATTGCCACCGGCGGGAAAGGAGACCCTAGGGATCTTAGATGGGGGAATACGAGAGCGGGAAACCCTAGGTGATTCGATCGAGGGTTTTGGAGGGAGTGTGATGTGATCTCGAGTCTTTCGAGTGGATCTGTTTCTCTACCATTGGTCTTTTCGTGGACGGACGGCTGTTCTCAGAGCGAAGAGGGAGTAGGGAAAGAAAACGAAACGCTACCGATATCCCGGCCGAACAAAATAACGTTACATTTGAACTACTACTGCTCATTGTCGCATAAAATTTCTTATTTTTTTTATATTTAGGTCTCATTTAGTTCGTATTTAATATTTTTTCAGAATAAGTTTATACATAAATTAGGTGCATATATAATTTTACTCATATTTTATTATTTAATTAGAAAACATAATAATTAATTTAAAACAACTATATATAAATATTTGTGTTTGTAATATTAAATTATAAATAAGAACGTCGACTATAATAAAAAGTTTACTTATAAACTATGTATAACTTTACTGCGTACTTGTGAAAATTTATTTTGCATAATTTATTATGTAACTTATCTTATATAATATTTAATAAAAATATTTATAAATAAATATTTAGCTATAAAATATATTTAGGTAAAACTGAATTTATAAATAGATATCTTTTATGTATGAATTAAACGCTATCTTACTATTCTCAACTCCAAGTATTGCATCTCCAATGGACAATGGTGTAGGTGAAAACATGAACCCATTTGGCCTCAAATTTTCTCTCCTTCTATTGTGCAAAAGAAAAATAAACTAATTCTTATAACACCAAAATTAGTCCAATAACATTCTCTCAACAAAAATAGTAATAAATAAACAACTAACAAAAGGAGCAAAACTAGCTCACCTCACCCCCTTAAAAATTTAAAAGAAAAATTTGGATAGATATACTCCCAAAACTTTAAAAAAAAAATACTAAGCCCCTCCGTTAGTATTCCGTTAGAAATTCTAATACAAACATTTGTACAATTTTGACTAACTTAATAAATGATAAAAAAAAAAGTATCCACATCTTCCTTATATATCCTTCCATCTTCTCTTATAATTGTCTCCGTAACAACTTATCCAAATACTTATATTTAAGTTACTGGACCAACAATTTATATTTAAACTGTCATTCTAGTCAACGATTTCACAATCCGCTGTTGATTTATATTTATAAATTGTCACTCCAATCAGCGATTTTATAATTCACTTAGTTCCAATCACTCCTTTTGTTCTCCTTCATGGTTTCAATTCCAAGCCGTCCTAGAACTTGAGTTCAAATTTCCCACTCCAAAGCCCAGTCTGCCCTCGAAGAGCCTTCGGTTTAGACATGGGTCAAGCCTTGACCTAAAATCCGATCGATAAACTTCTCCAAATACTTATATTAAAGATACTAGACTAGTGATTTATATTTAAAGTTGTCATTCCGGTCATCGATTTCACAATCAATCGTCGACTTATATTTAAAAATTATCACTTCAATCAGTGATTTCATAACTCGCCTAGTTCTGATCACTCTCTCCTTTTCTTCTCCTTCCGGGTTTTGCAATTCCAAGCTGGCCAAGAAATTGAGCCCGGATTTCCCACCCCAAAGCCCAGTCCGTCCCCGAAGGGCCTTCGGTTTAGACATGGGTCAGGCCTTGACCTAAAGTCTGATTTGGGCCCAAATCCGACCCGGGCCGGCCCATGACCGCCCTTCCTTTTAAACACAACTCACAATAGTCAACAGAGCATGTCACAGGACAACATCTAGCTTGTGACTTACACAATCCATGAGGTTCTTACGACATAATTATGAAGATAGATGCACGCAAACCGTAAAGTGGATCAAGAGATAGCTTGAAAGAAAACATGATGGTATGCAAGATGAAGGTGCTTAGTGGATATAGAAGGACAATTGATTGCACTCATACCATGCACTCACAGGTAATACAATAATAATAATAATAATAATTATTATTATTATTATTACAACTGCTTGATGATGCCGTAGCCAAGTAGAGTTTTTAATCAAACTAGACCCACTTCATATATATTTTGTTTATAGAAATAAGCTTTCGCTTAAATTTATTATTAAATAAAATATAATTCAATGTTTTTATCGTTAAATATTTTTTGCCTTAACTATTAAAAGTTTAAATTAAAGAGATTTATATATATATATATATAATACTAATCAGTATTTTTGTCTACAAAAAAATATTAGTTAATTCAGTATTTTTATTATAATTATAAAAAATTAAAACTTATTTAGTAATAAATTTAAAGAGCGGTTAATTTCGTTAAAAAAAAAGCTAGTTTGGGTCAAAAAAACTATCAGATCTGGGTGTGCCAGGTAGCCAATTGCTGCTTTCCTCACTTTACCGTCTAAGGGTAATGATACCTCATCTCCATTAAAGTTCTTTTTAATGTACTCAGTGTACCATCGTTCCTCACCATCCCATCGCCATGGTATCCTACGACATGGGAAGCTCTAACGTCCATCGAACTATGGGCCCATACGACACGTGGCATGGCAAGGAGGAGAAATGTGTGGGAGCATGTGGAGCAGCACGTGACCGACTAGTCGTTGGCTTGCGTGATAGCCGACAAAACCTATCCACATGCAATCACGTAGTGGAGAATATGGAGCACCATGCACGTGTACCGGTAGTAGAAGGAATTAAAGGTAAATGCAAGGAACTAATACTTCTTGATATACATATATAGGATGGATAATTAATTTAATTTTTTTTAAAAAAAAATAAAACGAATCACAACAAATTCAAATTATGTATATATAATATTTTGACAAAAAAAATATTAAATATTAATTAATAATCAAAGTGATATATGTTATGGATAGGTAACAAAAGTAGATTCTTTTCTTTTATACCAGGTTGGAAGGCAGTGGCACATGCAGTCGGTGCCAGGAAATTGCAGGGAATGGAAGCTGAAGGGATCAAACAAAAGCATGGCATCTCTAAGAAGAAATCCTTATCCCTGGGGATTATAAAAGCATATGCCATCTTGTATATAATTTTAAATAATTATTATAAAAACAAATTCCTTGATGGTTTGGCTCATTTTGGTTTGTTTAGCGTGGTTCTGAACGATCCTTTAGTAGTTTTTATTTTAGAGTAATTAAAAGATAAACCTTGGAAAGGCAATGCTGGAAAGAAATAAATGGCACGAACGGTGGGTAACAAATGCACTCACTCTCATGACATTATTTAATGCGACAAGGCTCACAGGCGCTACTGTGGAATGTAAACACTAGTTTCAAGCTGGGTGGGGGACCTTCACATTTATAGCATCGTATTCAGTCATTTTCGTAGAATATGTTTGTGCCATAACACTTAAGGCATCTCTATCGATCCACCATCTTCCCTTATGGAGCCTTAAATGTAATCCAAGACCGAGGAGGGAACCATTTATGAGAGTATTAATTGGTACAAAATCTCATGGCCAAGTTTGGTTCTCATATACCCACAAAATTAATCTCTAATGAAGAATCTACCCAAAAAAAAAACAAGGTAGGATTAATTTAATTTTTCAATCTATATATGAAAATGGATTAGTTTATTTGTTGTGAACTATTGTTCCACGATCTAAAGGAAAGAAGAATCGTGGAAGGAAACTAAAATCTATGGTGCATGTCATGAAACTTGTGATATTTGAGTAAAGAAAGAAAAAGCTATTCATAAGGAGGGACATTGGAATTACACCGTTGATATCATTCTCCTGATGGTAGGTGCCCAACATTTATAATTTCTATCACTATCATATCATAACTCAACTGCAACAATTAAGGGAATTAATTATGTATAAACTACTGCATTTCTTATAAAAAAATATTAAGATTAATATTTAATAAATTTTCTAACAGAATGTTGTATGGACAAGATTATGACCAACCTAGTGTAGGTTGGTCATTTAATACAAGAACTAATCATGCTAATTATGAGGCAAATTATTATTAGATTATCTCTACTGGCTGTGGAAATTCGATGTTCCAAATTGTAAGCTTATTATCATAACAGCAACTTCATTACTGCCACTACCATTAAATTTCTTATTAATTATCAGTATAATAGCTCCCAAAAGTAATGAAGTTGCTAGATTAAGTCACTACACCAACTACTACTAATAACTCCTCGTAGTTGTTAACCCGACACTCTCCACCTGCACTCTTCCTCAAGTCACTTCCCACCTCCTCCACTTTCCCTCCTCGGCTTCCTTCTCCGCCAAAGTAGTTATAAACAACACAAGCATCATCGAGCAAAGGACACGAGAAATGGCTTCGAAACCGCACAGTAATCCTGGCGAGGGGATAAAGCAGCGAATAAACCGCTGCCTGAATAAGCTATCGGACCGGGACACAGAGGCAATGGCGGTGGCAGAACTGGAATCGATAGCCTTATCCCTGACCCCGGAGTTATTCACCCCTTTCCTATCCGCGATCTCGGATACGCGACCCACGGATAAGACCCCTCTCCGCCGGCACTCCCTTCGTCTCCTCTCCTTGCTCTCCGCCTTCCACCCCTACTCCTCCCTCGCTCCCCACCTCTCCCGCATGCTTTCGGCCGCCCTTCGTCGCCTCCGAGACCCCGACTCATCCGTCCGCGCTTCCTGCGTCGACGCCGTTCGATCCATCTCGGCACTCTCCGCTGGCGGAGGCTGTGGCTCAGCCGTCCTTCTCCGACCCCTCGCCGACGCTCTCCTCCACGAGCAGGACTACAACGCCCAGATCGCCTCGGCTCTCTGCCTCGCGGCCGCAGTCGACGCCGCCTCGGCCGCCGGCGATCCAAGATCGGATCTCGCCAGCCATCTCCAGCGCATCCTCCCTCGTTTCTTAAAGCTTCTGCGGAGCAATGCTTTCAAGGCTAAGCCCGCATTGCTCTCGGTCATCGGGAGCGTCGCCGCCGCCGGAGGCGCCCATTCTCCGGCGCTTGTCGGCATCCTCATACCTTGCCTCAGGGAATTCCTCTACAGCGAGGACTGGGCGGCGAGGAAGGCTGCTGCGGAAGCGCTCACGTTGGTGGCGATCTCCGAGAAGGATCTCTTGGCCGGGTTTAAGACCTCTTGCCTCTCGTCCTTCGAGTCCCGGAGGTTTGATAAGGTCTGGTTCTTGAGTTATTCTTTTATGCATTGCAGTACTGGTTGGATCTATGAACTCACTTGTGATTCCTGAGATGCAGGTGAAGATTGTTCGTGATTCAATGAGTCGGATGCTGGAAGTGTGGAAGGAGATTCCTGCAACTGTTGATGGCGACTCCAATGCCGTGCCGCCATCCAAGTCGCAGTCCAATCCTTCACCTAGAGGTGATGGAGATATCTTTTCCTCTCATTCACAGTAGGCATTTCTACCCTTGTCAAGTGGAGCATCTCCAATTGCGTAGGAGATTTTGTAGTATTAAAGATTAAATAATTATCATGATTGTAATTATTCCTGATGTCTTTCTCCTGTTTCGGGAGTTAAAAGTAAGATTTTGCATTATTATTGATTGGTATTGTTCTTTTTTCGCTTTTAGCGAGTCGCTCATTTCTAGTTATATTCCAGAAACATGCATTTCAAACCAGATGGCTGTGATGATGTTCTGCTGTTCCATGCTAATTTTTAGTGTAATGTTTAGCTTTCTGGTCATGATACTTATATGCCTAATTATTTTCTTCTCTACTTGTATTTTGTGTGAAACAGAAAGCAAGAACAGATTTTTATCAAGCAGGTCTCCTCCACCAGATGCCTCACCAATTGTCACATCTAGAAGGAACATTCCTTCCATTGGGAATAAGAAATTATCACCGCCTTTGACCCGTAAGACGACGGGCAGTGTAAAATCTTCTGACTGGAAAGTTGAAGTTGCTGTTCTTACTCCTCCAGTAAAAATTGTGACTAAGGAGAAGCTTCAGCAAGATTGGGAGCAAGGAGGAGCGGAGAGCAATGATACATCCAGGTTAAAAGCAAGAGGGATGCTATTTGAACATAAATGTGAAGAGAAGGGGAACAAGTTAGCTGGGATGAAGGCAGGATCACGTGAGGTGCCACTTCAAGAGAAAGGGAGGTTGGAATTAATTGCAGGAAATGACAGTACAATAGACGAGATTAATGCAGGTCACAAGGATTGTGAGCTGTCTCTGATTCGGATGCAGTTGGTTCAGATTGAGAACCGACAATCCAGTCTATTAGACCTTCTCCAGGTAATGTCTCTTGCCATGGCAAATTCGTCTGCTTCTCTACCAAATTAGCTTTTCAAGTTGCATTTCAAACTTTGCCTCAGTCAGTTACTGTATTTTGATGAAGATGTCATAAAATACATTCTCTTTGTCTTTATCCTTTTAAATGACATGCTGCCATTACTTATTTGGTGATCTAATACTCATTTATATGCTTAGCACTATATGCTTGTAATGCATATTCGTGCCAGATAGTCTTGACATTTTAAAATTTTGAGATTGTAACTCTCTTTATGAATCTTTATCATTGATTTGTTGTAATACTTTCTTATTGGAATTGACCAAACCAGGATCCTAGATTTGTAACTGAGAGCATTTATATGACATGGATACTCCGTTACCCAGGTCTCAGCTAGCTGTTATCCCACTGTTTTATTAGTTGATGAAACCCTTAGGAGACTTGATCTTGGCTTGCGTAGTTCTTCCAATCATTCTCTTAATAATATTTTAGTACCTATTTGCAAGGGTAGAACAATGCCATATCAGGCTAAATGATGAAAGAAAGGTAGGCTAACTGACGAATGCTTTCTTCCATCTTTCCTTATGTAATTTAGCACATTGCTATTAACTTCTCAGAAACATATGATGCCAAAAAATTGGTAGCTAAAAGACAGAAGGATCTCCTTATAAGAGTCATAGAGTTGATGGTTAGTCATGCTCACAAGACATTTCTCTGTATGAATCAACATAGTGAAAACTGAACAGCCTAAGTAGTCTATTTGTACTTCCGTACCTTCTATAATGACTGTGCTATAAAAATGAATCACTAATCTAAATTGAGCATCAAGATATAATACGTAACTCCTCTGTCCCTGTTGTTCCGTGCCCAACGATCAGGTGCTGCTTTTCGTAAATGTTGTTTTTCAGGAAAGTGATCTTGTAGGTTGAGGTTTTCACCTATAGTGTACATTTGTTGCAGCTTCAAGTGGTCGGACTAGAACTAAAAAAGAAAAATCATCACAAAATAAAGATGGTATTATAGTTTGATAGCATGTAGCACTTCATGTGCCAGATATCAGCATCTTTCTTGACCTTCTATAGTATCTCATTCATCCCAAACATTTGGTGGTTTAGCTTGTTTACTGCCTCGTGATCTGGGTTTTGCTTGAGATGCAAAAGCTGACCAAAGGTTATTCCTTTGTTTATCTTCTCTGAGATCTTAGACTTTTCAATCTCTGCTCTGCAAATGCATCTGATGGTTTGTTATTCTACTTCCTCTTTCATGTTACCAGAGATTCATTGGGAGCTCGCAGAATGGTATACATTCCCTGGAGACACGAGTACATGGATTGGAGATGGCAGTGGATGGAATTTCTCGCGATTTAACTCTCTATTCTGGAAGGATGTTGAACGATGATGAAGTAAACACATGCTGCAGATTTCCAGGAACAGAATTTCTGAGCTCAAAACTCTGGAGAAGACATGAAGGCAAATACTCTGCTAGATTCTCCATTTCTGACTTACAGAATCTTTCTGTGGAGAGCAGAGCTCCTTATAAATGGGATAAGCAGAGGTTTGGACGTCAGGGTGGATTTGTCATCAACCCATTAGCAGATATTAATCCTCACCCAAGAGGGAGCATAGAGAATTCTTCACATAAAATTGTAAAAGGTGTAATTCATGACACAGTAGTCTCACATACTCGAAATGGCAAGCAAGATGCGGTTTAAGAGAATATGAGGTATATTTGACTTCTCATTATGTTCCAAATTTTATGTCTTGTTCTAGATTCAAAAGTGTCGTGTAATAGCATGCATAATCAAGTAACGACATTACTTTGTCTTATAACACTAGTTTTGATATGTTTGAATGGTGGGCCAGAACTAGGTAAACGACATCTTTCTCAGCTGGTTTTGGGAATTAATTGGGCTTCCTGTCCCTACATATTCGTCTTGCATCATATCTCCTTTCTTTTGTGTTCAACATTCATTAATATCTTTGGTACTGAATGAATTCCCTTCATCAATCTCAGAACTACGTAGACAATGCACAAGGAATCGTCATGCATACAATCAAGTCACTAAGTGAGCAGAGCAGCCATAAATTTCTCTCCTTTTTGTATCCAAATTCTCTCGTCAAAGCTGCAAGGATGATATGCGAGGCCTTTTAATTTGAAGCTGAATCTCTGATATGCAAAAAGGATTTGTTGCTAGGTAGTCCTGTATTCAGCAGTAATTCTTTATCTTTCTCCGTTATGTTGCTTGTCCAGAGATCAAACTGTCAACGAGCATGGCATCATACTACCTTGTAGACATTGCATACCAAGGATAAATCATAAATACTTTGTCTGCAACTCATCCAAAATATATGGTTTTTTTTTTTTTTGGAGAGAGAAAAGCGATCCTTATGGTATTATAACTACAAAAGGAATAATGGGGATTCTGATGAGGTAAAAGAAAAGGAATTCTCTATAGTGTCAGGTTTATACAATTTCATGTCAATAGTAAACTCCGGGAATTCCTGCTGCTCGGTCTGCAGGAAATATACTCTCTCGTTCTTTACTTTCAGATATATCTAACTTGTAGATCTTCGAGACCAACCAACTCCTATTAAAAAGTTGGTAATTACTTCTCCTGACCAATGAGATTGTTAATTTTAAATAATTATTCTAAGAAAATTATTTGAGAGTTTCATAGATTAGAGATGAACAACTTGATAATGCAATGATTTAAAATAATATGATATATATGGGTTAAAACCTATATGAGACGGTTTAGTATGTTGGCTAGAACTCGATAGAGCCTAAATACTTCTATATTTCTATCATTTATCTAGCTCATATCAAATATTTTGATTAGGCTCTTTAAAATAATAATAATAATAATATTTGAATGTAGATGACTATACCATAAGCACTAGTATTAATGCTTTGGCTAGATATAAGAACGCCAAATAAAAACATATTACTAAAAGCATTTACGAGTTTGGTGGAACGCTGCATGAGCTACAGATTTTTGGATTCTGTCACTATACCTCGTGTGCATATTCTAATTAAACGTTTCGCACAGAAAGGGAAGCAGGTATAACATCTCCTATCAGTATATTATATTATTACTCAGGGACATAACTAGATAACATTATCCGATAAGTTAATTAAGAAAGCCCTGTTAAGAAAGGCTTTTATGGGAAACCAAAGGTTACTAAAATAACCTCTACATTTTTCACACGGTTAAATATATTTTACTATTCGTATTTATACTTAAAATTAGTACCGACCAAACCGTTTTCGGATCGAACTCAGTTTACCCGTATGCCGAGTGTTTTTTAATCTATATTTTTTATTTATATCTTTCTCATTTAAAGTTTAATTAAGTTTTGATCAAATTATTACCTTTATTTTTTTTTCATCTTCATCGTGATATATAATATCTAAAATGGACTATCAAGTAGAAAGTTACGATATATGAAAGTGAGTAGTTAAGTGTTTTAATGAGGTGTTATATAGTTTATTATTTTTAATAATAAAATTAACTCTTTGGCATTATATATATATAGATTATATATATTAATGTTTTATTTAAAAAAAAAGCAGGTGATGATCAGTGTTTTATTTTTGGCGGGATAAAATATTTAACAGTTTAACATTTTACTTATGACTAGGGTTAAATATATTATTTTTTATTGAAAAATAGATTATTTTTTTTAATATTAAGCAGTGTCGATAAATAACATTAAAAATAGTTCTAATTTGGTCCAAGAACTTCCGTACAACATAACATAAGTATGCACATTAGTCGCACAAAAATATCTCTTTCTCTTTTCTAGGCATACGCTTATATGGTATAACAACACTCCTCTGTCGTCTTCTCGCTGCTTTACTTCGCTCTTTTGGCTCGTCTCACTTCTTGAATCTTGATCTCGGCCATGGCGTTGCCCGTGGAAATCCCTCGTCGCCAACTCTTCATCGATGGAGAATGGAGAGAGCCGGTTCACAAGAAGCGGATCCCCGTCATAAACCCCGCAACCGAGGCCCCCATAGGTCGGTTAGTCGGCTCCGATCTTGCTTAGGTTCTCGGTTCTTGATCTAATGTTAGCTTTATCCTCCATTGTTCTTCCTCTATACGTGAAGGGGATATCCCCGCTGGAACAGCGGAGGATGTAGATTTGGCGGTGGATGCAGCGCGGAGGGCTTTTACGAGGAACAGAGGCAAGGACTGGGCTCGAGCCCCGGGCGCCGTTCGAGCCAAGTACCTCCGTGCCATCGCCGCCAAGGTTCTTCCTCTTTTTTTTCGCTTTCCTTTCCTCTCATTGATTCTTGAATCGTTGTTTTAGAGGCAATTTCAAACGCAGATGCGTCCTGGATTGCTTCTTGGATGACTAATGTGTATTAGGTTTACAAATTGCCCTGCGGAAAATGATAATTGATATTGATTTCATGTGATCTTTTATGACCCAACGTAAGATAATAAAGTGCGACTAGAATCAACAATCTGAGTACAGTAAGTTGTAAGTTTCACAAAATAATGAAAAAGAATCACAATAAGTTTTACCTACAAAAATGATATTTTTATGATCTAATGTAATATGAATTACATGTTTTGTACTAATATGCACATAGATTGTTTTGGCGTGTTTGCTTCTTCATTCTTGAATGACTTGTCAAATTAACTTTATTTTGTTCACACACTAAAAGTTTGTAGAGGAACATGCACCTTTCATTATATGTTTGAATTCATAGGGCCAGTACTTCTTGTTCTCAGATTGTTTTGGTCTTTTTTACCCATTTACAAATGGATCTTTGCCAATTTTTCACAATATTGTCATCTTAAGCTTTCTGATTCTGGAGTTTGGTATGTGCAGATAATTGAGAGGAAATCTGAGCTGGCTAAGCTAGAGGCACTCGATTGTGGGAAGCCTCTAGATGAAGCAGCGTGGGATATGGTACATCTTGTTTTTAAAAATGTTCCCCTTTTATTAAGAACATTATTATTGATGCTTCTTTGCTGCTATTTTTTTTTCTTCTCCAAGGATGATGTTGCGGGGTGCTTTGAGTACTATGCAGATCTTGGAGAAGCCTTAGATGGGAAACAGAAGGCTCCAATCTCTCTTCCTATGGAAACATTTAAATGTTACATTCTCAAAGAACCTATTGGAGTTGTTGGATTAATCACTCCCTGGTACATGATCATGCATTTTCTTGTCACATGACTCCTATCATCTTTATGTTCCTCTTCCTGATGATTCTGCTTATTTTAACTGGTTTAGAAGCTCTACTTTTCTTCCTGTAATCTTCCGTGGTATACTCCCTTTCAAATATCATTTTACCATATGGCAAAACTGAATTTAGAAGAATGTGTCAAGAGAAATGAACCTTGTTGTCAAGTGGAATATTGTTCCTAATTGTGAATAGATAAAGTTATCCGAGATGACAGGTCAAAGTTAGCGAGTTGGTATTTAGGAGGTGACATTAAGACATTAAGGCTGTAATTGCATATTCATCCCCTAACTGTTTTGATGATTGCGTGATCGCTTAGCCAGTCAATCATGTCTGCAATCAAATCTAGAGCTCAGAGAGGTTAAATTCTAGCATTAGCATTATCTTTGCTCAAATATAATATCTAAATTACCACTTAAATAAGCACAAGCATAGAAAGCATGAACTGATAGATAGTTAAAGTTGATATCCATAGACATTATTTCATCATTTTAGTTGGAATAACTAAGTTTCAAAAGCAACAAAAATCGTACATAACAAACAAAAAGCTGAACATGTAGTGTTTACTAAATATGATCCTAATTGCATAATCTCAAACTCATTTGGCCATTCTTCTATTCTAACAACACAGTTCTTCTTTCTGGCCAAAAGAACGAGAAAAGACTAATACGTTGGGTGTATAAAAGGATGGAAATTTGATGTCAACATGGGGTGTGGAAATGTAATATTCTTTTCCTATAAGTGCAGGAACTATCCTCTATTAATGGCTACATGGAAGGTTGCACCTGCCTTGGCTGCTGGGTGTACAGCTGTACTAAAGCCATCTGAATTGGCTTCTGTGTAAGACCTAAAGAATTGAGGTGCTTTGATTTCCTTATGCTAGTATTGTATTATCTACAATTTTTTTTTTTATTAACAGGACCTGTTTAGAGCTTGCTGAAGTGTGTAGAGAGGTAGGACTTCCTCCTGGTGTATTGAACATTGTAACTGGGTTGGGTCCTGAAGCTGGTGCTCCTATAGCATCACACCCTCATGTCAACAAGGTTTGCTATCTTGTTTGATGTATATAAATAGCAAACAGTGTAGTGTCTGTATTGTTTTATTCAAAGTAGAAATGATGATCCTTTAAGAGCCTGAGCTAAATAGTTCTAATTGTGTAGATTGCTTTTACCGGCAGTACTGAGACTGGTAGAAGAATTATGACTGCTGCCGCCCAATTGGTCAAGGTTTGTTACAATTGTCCAAATATTAGATCATCTTGTTTGGTCTATTATTGACTTGCCTTCAGTACTCATTGTTTTAATTTGTTGTGATTTTTATTTAGTTTTGTGGTGGTTGTGAACTTGTTGTATTTTCTCTTATTTTGTGCAACTCTCTTCTTTTTGGTCAGCCTGTTTCATTGGAGCTTGGTGGCAAAAGTCCTCTTATTGTATTTGATGATGTGGACATCGATAAGGGTTTGTCTCAAATCTCTCTCTCTCTCTCTCTCTCTCTCTCTCTCTCTCTCTCTCCCCCCACTTTTTGTGTGTGTTAGGGGGTGTAAATGAGCTGAGCTTAGGTTAGCTTGGCTCAGCTCGAAATTAATAAATTTGAGCTCAAGCTTGAGACAAGCTCAATGATACAAGCTCGGCCCAGCACGCCTAAATATCGAGCTAGCTCAAATCGACTTGATTACAAGTCTACAACTTGATCTAAGACCATCAATTCTATCCTTCTAATCCACTAAGCCATTTTAATCATTTAGAGGGAAGGATGCCTAGAAGGGCAGATTTACCTTTACTAATTCTCCGATATTGGACTAAAGATTTTTATAGAAAAATAGCAAATAAACGAAGTCAGTCGGGAATCAAACCCATGCAGGCTGGTTAAAATAGAACAACTTTAATTGGCTGTGCTGCTGAAAACTTATACACCTTATTTTGTCTAAATATATATAATATCATCTCATATATAAATATATATAACTCAACTGAGTTGACTCTGGCTCAGCTCAATTAAAATTTTAAACTCAAAAACCCAGTTCGACTCATTTATAGCTCGACGAGGTCGCAAACCTCGTAATTTGGGGAGCTTTTTTGATAGCCCTAATGTGCAGTGTGCTTATGCACATGTGGTTATTTTTGAAAGTGAACAACACTTCTCTTCATTTTCATGTTATTTACAATGGACTATGAGATGCTCCATATTCTTCTTCGCGCAATATTATGTGTACGCTTAATATTGGAAATATATCATAGGAAACACCGTTTTCTGGATCTCCCTTCTCAAAGGTGAACTATAAGGTCATGTGCTGGACACTGGAGGCTAGCTCTTCCCTTGTGTTGGCCCAAGTGCCCAACCGGTGTGAGCACCACTGAAAGCTCACTACATATGATATGCATGCACACCCACTTAAATGCACAATATCTTCCCCAAACACATAAAATCAGGTTGTTACAAGAATCTTGAGTATTTGAAGCACCAAATACTCCTAGTATCCAGAAAATGAGGAATCCAACACACGGGCTCTTGATTACCCATGACCTATTCCCTACATTCACTAAAGACCAGAACCTGTCACTAAGATGGACAACCCATCTATGTTGAGAAGAGGTAAAAACTGCAAGACAAGTCTACTAAAGAAACCAAAATAACTAAGGAAAGAAACGGGAAAGAACAGAACACCCCAAAATTGAGGATGTCTCCCATTACTTTCTGTTCATCAAAATCAGGTACCACCTCTGATGGCTAATCAGTAATCACCATTATGAACAAGGTTCAGAAAGTGCCACATATTAATTGTTCTATGTGTATTCTTTTTCTGATATTTGATAAAGTTATCATCTATACAGCTGTTGAATGGTCTCTATTTGGGTGCTTCTGGACAAATGGTCAAATTTGCAGTGCAACTTCTCGCCTTCTCATACATGTAAGTATATGATTGGTGGTGTCACTTATTTTGGCATATCATCTAGCTTTTGTTAATCATTAAAACATTAATATGTATCGTTCTTTCCTATTTCCTCTCGGTTATAGCTTAAGATTTTTATTTGTTTTCTTGGATTGAATGTGGACTGTTTAAGATTGAACCCAGAATTGTCAATATTCAGCTACTGTAGTTTTCTTGAAGTGCTGTTCAATACTTTCGGCTTGCAACTGCATTGTATCTTCTACATTTGTCCAATCATCCTTCTTTGCATATGTAGCCTATAACTTTGGATTTTTTTCCCTCTTATTAGCTTCATTAGGTCCAAAATTCTTTTAAAAAGACGATTTGGTAACATCTACCCAGCTGGTAATTTTTTCCTCGGGGGTGCAATTTGGTCAGGTTGAATCAGGTCAATTAAGGATAATCCCTATTCAACAAAATATCTAAATTGCCCAGTGTTTATCCTATTGAAGTAGATTTACTGAAAAAAGTTAAGTTAGCTTAGCTCAGATTGTGTTAGGTTAGTTAGGACAAGATGACACTTGTGCAATATCTTAAAACAAATTAAAGTAGTTGTATAGGAATGATCATGTGGCCCATCTTTGTGATCATTCATCAATACACTAGGATTGGGTGTTTGGATTATGGGTTGATAGAATTATGGAGATAAAAGATGCAAACTTCTGCGGAGGGAGAGCTTAGGAAGAGGATATATGACTCTGCTAGTCCATTTCTCATTACTTTTTTGCATAAATTTTGAGATGATAAATGGCACAAAATGGTATTGTGATTGTCCTGACATGTTATCCCCAGAGTAACTGTCAACAGAGCATTTCACAGTTATAATTTGGCGCTTGATCATGGAGCCGGTGAAGAAAATGTTTACCATATTGAAAATCCAAAGTTTAACACAAATATTTGCACGTTGTATCCATACAGGAAGCCATGTAACATAACTTTATTTTACTTGGTGTTACTTTCAATCAAGATTACTTGACCAACAACAACGGTAGTAGAGTTTGACTCCATGTCTAGCATTGTTTAAGAGTTCTCTTTCTTTCCTCTCTTTCAAAAATATTAATATTGGTGAAGTAAATTTTCTCGGTGAGTTATTCTGCTCTGGTTACATAATTAATTTTTGATAATTAATTAAGCTTCTTTTTTTCTTGAAGGAAAAAATAGCGAAAGAATTCTTAGAGAGACTTGTTGCATGGGCCAAAAATATTAAAATCTCAGATCCATTGGAAGAAGGTTGCAGGCTTGGGCCAGTTGTCAGTGAAGGGCAGGTATGAGATGGTACTGATGAGAAACTGAGAGCATGTTATTTTTTTGGTTTTTGCTTGCCTCTGGTTTATTCATTCATTAATTATTTTACATTCCAAAAGGGAAGTGAACAGTGACAACATGGTCTATCCTACTAAATCAGAAAAGGCTCCACATCGCCAACCCGACATAGTTGGCGCTAGCCATTTATTATTTTTTTGTAAAAGTTTCCTGTACCATTCAAATATCAGTAGACAGAATTAACAGTGTTTTCTTTGTCTTATCTGTAATTCCATGTTTATAAGATCCTATAGATCAGTAAAATGAAGACACTGATTGTCAGACATGCAGAGTTCAGTAAATGGGATATACAATTCTGATCGATATGATTGCTTGGTGAACTGTATGCCATGTTTGTCTTGTTTCAGTATGAGAAGATCAAAAAGATCATTTCAACAGCCAAAAGTGAAGGTGCAACTATTTTATCAGGAGGTGTGCGGCCACAGGTAAGTTATTCTCTTAGCTTAATCATATACTTGGCTCCTAAATTCATATATATATATATATATTTACTGCTTTTACAAATGGCAGCATCTCAAAAAAGGGTTCTTTATTGAACCAACAATCATAACTGATGTGAACACATCAATGCAAATTTGGAGAGATGAAGCTTTTGGGCCAGTCATCTGTGTCAAAGTATTTAGCTCTGAAGAAGAAGCAATAGAACTTGCAAATGATACTCAGTGAGCTACTTGTTATGTCATATCAATAGTACATCTAAGATTACAAATGGCAAAAAAGGTGTGCTACATATTCTTCCTTTTTTTCAGTTATGGCTTAGCCGGTGCAGTGATTTCGAATGACTTGGAGCGATGTGAGCGAGTATCTGAGGTATGCCTAACTGTGACTTGTTGACTCTGCCATCTTGTCCAAAAGCTTAAGCTGATAAATAGATGAGGTTTTATTCCTTTATACTCTTAACACTCTCCCTCATCGGGACTCTAGACATTGTAATAGACCCAAGGTATGCACTTTAAATTATATGGGTAGAAGTTTAGAATTTAATTGTAAATAGGCCTGGTGGGATTCAAACTCAATACGTTAAGCTGATAGGGTGGTTTATTCCTTTTTACTGTGAAAACATTGTTGATACTTGATATTATTTATGGCCTTCATAGTCGACAAGTAACATTCATCCAAATAACCTGCGCTAATTTCTATGGTTCCTTCAATTGTTAAGTATCCATGTTAGTGGTTTTATATCAATGTCAGACCACTTGAACATGGTTCAAGCATCTATTGGCTTTCCCCTGCTTTTAGATTTTAAGTGCGGAAAAGACATACTTGATAAAGGGCTACGCATTCATATCGACACTTATAGGATCGACAAATAACTCTTCAAATGAGTACAGAATTGGCAAATTTTTAGATACTATATTGATGGAACAAGTTTGTAGTCTGGAAAGGTAATATCTAATTGATTCCCCCAAATACTTATCTTTATTTATTCTAAATTGTGCTGGTTTCTGAGTCGACTGTTTTCATTTTTGTCTGCTATATAAATCGCATGGAAAGAAATTGATGATGCAAAAACATGGAAAGATTTCGATGACACAAAAGGTTTTCTCATGTGCTCTTCAGGCTATTGAAGCAGGGATTATTTGGATAAACTGCTCACAACCTTGCTTTTGTCAAGCTCCTTGGGGAGGAAACAAGCGAAGTGGCTTCGGACGTGAACTTGGAGAAGGGTGAGTGCTTTTAAGAACTTTATTTTGTTGAACGTGAATAATTAAGTACTTTTCCAGCTATATCGAGATTACATCTTGCTCCTTTTCTTCCAGGGGACTTGACAACTACGTAAGTGTGAAGCAAGTGACTAAATATACATCGGATGAACCCTGGAGTTGGTATCAATCTCCTTCGAAACTATAGACATGCCGAGAAGAGTGTATCTGGACAATGAGAGAGCAATGCAATTTACAATCGAATAAATTTGAGAATGTATGGTACGTACACTGGAGCTGAAAATAAGTGATTAGATTGGGGAGGCTTGAAGTTAGCTGGTATGTATTAGATTGGACTATGGGTGTCGAATTAAAAGATTAAATATGGTCTCGGAGACATCCTCTTGGGCAATCATGGCTTCAAAGTGGTGATTACAAAGCTTGTGAAACAATTGACGAACCTGTTAGGATGCAACCAGCGAAATATTATATATAATGCCTGCGGTGTTATTTATTTACAATTATTTCTCATTTTAAAGTCTCACCGTATTAGTTAATCAAGTCATTGGAACTCAAGTGCTGATTCATGTAAGCAGCCAGCCATTAGTCTCTAAAATTATATACCTTTTATCTAACGAGATCTTGGTGGTGTAAGACAGTAAGAGAAAACAGCGAGGGAGAGAGATCTTGGCGGTGTGTATGTTGGTTCTAATCCCATGATGTAATTGGTTTTTAATGTAGTTAATCTTCTCTTCGAATTAATTATCCAAATCATAATTCTCTCTCACAAAAAAAAAAAAAAAAAATCTAAATCATAAAATTAACTCTCGTTATCAATAATGTCATCTGATATATTAACAAACATACGTCTCTATGTAGGGTAAATAAATATATATACAAACCCTTCGTCTCACCCTCGACTCTTCTCCCGCTCTCCCAGAAACACTTGAACATTGCTCATTTGCTCGGATGGGGGATTGCAAATGCGTCTTCTCTACTGCCTTCGGTTCCTTTCCTTCCATTCTCCATCAAAATACTCTCTCCTCCTCCGTCCAACCTTTCTCTTCTCCCACACCCCTACCCTTTCCCTTTCCTCGTCTCCGCCTTTCCACCTCATCCTCTCGTCCTCCTCCTCCCAAACCTTCACCCTCCAATCCATCCTCCGCCACCATGCCCTTATCATCACCTCCGGTAACTCCACCAACCGCTTCTTTGCCGCTAAGCTCATCTCCCTCTACTCCTCCTCCCACCGCCCCGACCTCTCTACCCGAGTCTTCCTCGACTCTGTCCCGAGTAATCCACTCGACACTTTCCTTTGGAACTCTGCGATCAAAACCCACTTTGCCCATTCCAATTTTCCTCTTGCTATCCAATTCTACCGCCGAATGCTTTTCTCCGGCGCGCTGCCGAACCAGTTTAGCATCCCCATGGTTGTCTCCGCCTGCGCCGAGTTGCTTGAGCTGGGAATTGGATCTTGCGTACATGGTAATTCGATAAAATTTGGTCTTTTTAATGGAGATTCAGTTGGTGCTGGATCGTCTTTAGTGTATTTTTATTCGAAGTGTGGGGTTGTTGATGATGCTTTTAGGGTGTTTGATGAAATGTCGGTTAAGGATGTGGTTTCATGGACTGCTCTTATTGCTGGATGTGTGAAGAATGGGGAACCAGAATTGGGTTTGGTTTGTCTCAGTGGGATGGTCCGTCTTGGTGATGATGGAGGGGCAAGGCCCAATTCACGAACCTTAGAAGCTGGTTTGCAAGCTTGTGGTAGCTTGGGGACGTTGGAGGCTGGAAGGTGTCTACATGGACTTTCAGTGAAAAGCGGCATTGGGCATTTCCTTTGTGTACAATCATCACTTCTTTCGATGTACTCAAAATGTGAGAGCTCGGAAGATTCTTTTCTTCTACTTCATGAGTTGCCAGAGAAAGATCTTGTCTCATGGACTGCTATAATTGGAGTTTATTGTAGGAAAGGCCTTATCCTGGAGGCTTTAGAATTGTTTCTTTTGATGCAGGACGCAGGGCTGGAGCCTGATGGAGTTCTTATTAGTTGTATACTTATGGGTGTTGTGAATAGTGCCAATATTTATGGAGGTAAGGCCTTTCATGGGTTTATATTGAGGAGAAACTTAGAACTTGGCGTGTCTGTTTCCAATGCTTTAATATCAATGTACAGTAAATTAGGTTTATTGGGCATCGCAGAAAAGATTTTTAATGTGATGGATGAACGGGATTCAGAATCGTGGAATTTGATGGTCTCTGGATATGGCAGGGTGGGATTGGATGTCAAATGCTTGGATAGTTACAAGAAAATGCAGCTTCTCAATTCAGACTTAATTTGTGATATCAATAGCTTGGTTTCTGTGATCTCTTCATGTTCCAGATTAGGGGAACTATGTTTAGGCCAATCAGTACACTGTTTTTCAATAAAGAATATGATTGACGGAGAAATTTCAATTGCAAATGCACATATTGGGATGTATGGACGATGTGGAAAACTTGAGCTCGCAAAGACAATATTTGAACATGCAACGAAAGATATTGTTACCTGGAATGCTTTGATTGCAGCTTATGCTCATTCAGGACATTCTAATTATGCTTTATCACTTCTTGAAGAGATGCTTGCTGAAGACGTGAAACCCAACTCTGCGACTTTGGTGAGTGTTCTTTCAGCTTGTTCAGATCTGGCTGCTCTGGACCGTGGAAAGTGGATAGACAATTACATCAAAGAAATGGGATTGGATTCTGACATATCTCTTTCCACATCACTTGTTGACATGTATGCGAAATGTGGGCAGCTTGAAACTTCCAGAGCAGTTTTTGATTCTATGGCTGATAAAGATGTTATTTCTTGGAATGTGATGATTTCGGGGTACGGAATCCATGGCTATGCAAAGGGAGCATTGGACTTGTTTACTGAGATGGAAAAGGGGGGACCTGCCCCTAATGGAGTGACTTTTCTTGCAGTGCTTTCAGCTTGTAGCCATGCAGGGTTTGTTGATGAGGGGAAAAGACTGTTTGGTAGAATGGATATGTATTCTATTAGACCTACACTGAAGCATTATGCTTGTATGGTGGATCTCCTAGGTAAATCTGGATATTTATCCGACGCTGAAAGCATGGTTCTCACAATGCCAATCGAACCTGATGGAGGAATTTGGGGAGCCTTGCTTGGTGCTTGCAAAATGCATAATAATGTTGAAATGGGAGAGCGTGTTGCAAGAAAGGCCTTTGAGCTAGACCCTGAAAATGATGGATACCACGTCTTGATGTCCAACATGTTTGGCGATGCAGGAAGGTGGGACGATGTAGAGATGCTTAGAGCGACAATGAAGAACAATGGGTTGAAAAAAAGAGCAGGTTGGAGTTCAGTTGAGATCAGTGGAAAAATTCATCTCTTCATTGCAGGAGATAGATCACATGAACAATCTGAAGATATTTACAAGATGCTGGAAGTTTCAACCAGGCAGATGGAGGTATCTATGCTATGTGGAACGGGGTAAAGCACAAAGAGAACTAACTATGTTAAGCCTGTTACAAGCGTGTGAACTCCCAGATATGCTAAGAAGGCATATGTTTATCCTGTCTGGCATTTGAAGAACTTGTATTGATGCTTGCAAATTTACAAGCCAGAATCCCGGTTTCACCGGTCGACACTGCTGTTACAGGGAAGGAGTTTCCAAGTGGATTTGAAAGGAGGAACCAAGAATTAAGCAATAAGATCTGCTCACAGCTGTTCATTATTAGTCCAGGCCAAGTCCAGTACGTGTACAAATTTCGCTCCACATAGAGTAGGTTTGGATGCCATGAATTCTACTGGATGCGAGAGGTCTCAAAATCTCGTTCAAACTCTAGCTGCCATGGGGTCCAAAGCCCATCACGACTTGAAACCCTTTCTGTTCCAACTGAGTCAACTTGGTATGTTCAATATTTCAGGTTCATCATCAGCCAAGATATATATAATTACGCTACATGTCCAAATCTGTTGCTTTAACTGCTTTTCGTCCTCCTTTTGTAATAATTCCACTCCACTTCCTACTGGAAGTAGAGATGGCCATCGTTTATGAATTCTAACCTTAAACTGAGATGAGATTACTGTGGAGCACTCGCTGATGCAACAACAGTACTTAGTAACAGAGTTAGTTGCATTTGTGGCGCTACCGTCAAGACTAGGCTCCTATGTAATGGTTAGTTCAGGATGAGATTCCGGTGGCAAAATAATGGTCATTGAATGCGGGATACTTCGTCTCTTAAGAATTATATATGATTGTTAAAACCTTAGAAAGCCTTCATCGCGTCTCTTTTACCCCTCCGTTTCTTAAGTTGAGCCATAACGCTAAGCTGATCAAAAGTTACAAGGCTACAACCCAATGCTTCTATATTCTAGCAGAGAATTTTTTATAAAATATTCTGGCAGATATTACTGGGAACGAATGGTGGGCATTCCTAACACTATTAGCGGGTGCAAGTGCTAACCGATCCGTGTATACAAATGGACAGAATTCCTGTAACGTACGTGACTAATTCGAATTGAATTACTAGCATCAGTTAAAAGTTTCTCGCAATCCCAGTTATTATCCGAAATCAAAATAATCCAACTACAAAGAAAGAAATAGAACGAAAACACCAAGCATCAAGTCAGGTCGAGAGTCAACGCTCAAGTTCATTGTTCGCTGTATCAAGACGAAGTAATAAGTTATTGCACTACTTCAAAAAGTAATCATACTCAGCTACAATCATAGGTTTAGAAAGACAAGGAGATAACTATTGTAAGAAAAACCTGGTTGCAGACACACGAAGTGGCAACACACGGAATTATTGGTAAATTTGTGAATTGTACGTAATTCTCATAAGCCAAATCCGTAACCATATGTGCGTACAGTTATCCTTAACTCTCGTATGCATGAATTGATATGATAATGCATTAACACAGGCAACTTTCAACGGATACAGAGCAAAACTACACAAGCAAGGTACGACCTGAATCATATGGAACAGCAAAATTATTATCCTGAGATTCTCAGGTGACCACCATACTCTTACACTGCAAGAAAATTATGGCGAGTAATGAAATTTAGGAGCTTCGAATAGCGGAAGTTGAGAAACAAAGTCTAGGTTTTGTGTCTTTACATTTGAAGGTGCGAGAATGTTGGTCAGTCAGTGAAGCTGTCATGAACTGCAATATTATCATACCTTCCTACATGGCTCCACCAAGCGAATAGAAGCAGATCTTCTTTACCCTCAGATCATAGCCTCTTTCCACCTTAGTGTCTGTTCCTCCATGGAACCTTTACAGTGGTATAAAGCTGTTGTCCATTAAACCAAATAACAATGAGATGTTGTGAGTTCGTTACACATAAGAGATTCATAGCAATGATATACTAGTTACCAGCAATAAAACACATAATAGTCATGATGAAAATCCCGATTTCTATCTCGCCTTGGGAAGGCTTGGTGATGTGAGGAAACAATATACATTTGTTTCGGATGTTAGTCATATCAGATGTATCCACAATTCCACGTCCAGCTATAGTAAAAATCACTGGTATTGACTCGACCAAGATCACCACTGAACAACTGTTAATTGTTCAGAGCCAGGCCAAAGAACCAAGAGTTAAAGAATATAGAGGCTTTTTACATGCATAAACAACAATCCCAAGGGTATAATGCAGTTTAATTGACTAAAGGTATTACTACTGCAGCAAAGATTATTTGCTGCTTATCTGCAACCATAACTGTAGTCAACAGATAAACTCAAATTTTCTTCTCCAGTGTATTCAAGGGTCACTAATTAGTCAGTGATAAAAAGCATACTATCACAGGAAAGAGCTAGCAAGTTTTCAAACCCAGAAGGGACCAAAAGATCTGGTAGACTCTTCAGGCTGGTCGCCTAAAGAAGAGCAATTCTGAAAAAAAAAAGAAGTGAAACGAATGGTTCTGAAAAGGAGCACTTCAGTGCACAAGACTCTCCTACACATGGTAAGATAAGATCTGTACAGCCTTACCCGCACTTCCGGAGGCTGTTTCGAACATTCAAAACATCACCTCACAGTGTTACCAAATGAGGCCACGAGCAAACTATACTTCTCATTTGGTTCAAAAGTGACTTCTCATTTAACCCAACCCATGTGTAATCACAGTCAACTTGATAAAAGAAACATATAATCAAATTTATGGTGTCTGATGTGCTTTAAATCTAGATTGGCAAGTGTGTGTGTGTGTGTATACATTAACCCCAAAGTGAGATGCAATTGGTGATATGTTAGCTCTACTTGTACCTTATATTCTTTCACATATGTATTCTACTCTAAATTTTGGTACTCAATATTTAGTCTTCGCCCATGGTTTAACTGCAAACGAGCATATTGGTGTGCAGGTCATACAAATAATGGAGCTAGCAGGTGAGCATGCAAAAGTATACTCCCTAGTAACAGAATACATAAAACGCTAATCAAACAATAAAATCAGTTCAATATTTAGCTTCTCATTGTGCCAGTAATCTCGAATTTTTCAACTATCATGTGATATAAAACTACTATTAAAACCTCAAGTCTATCTCTGTTCGCATACTAAAGTTTTACTACCGAATTGCTAAAACTCTTGTATAATATTCTTCCAGTGAGAGGTGTAACTGCATTGACAACCCATTATATATGCAAGCAATGAAGTTGAAAGGTAAACAGAACAGATGCAGTCTCCTTGGTATTCAGTATGATAGATGCAGTTTGCAATTACCCAGAAAAGAGAAGGCATGTTTACCACCATCCTCCCTCATATTTACAAATGCAAAGTTCTAATAACTTAAGCTGGATTGTTTGCAATCACGGAAGGAATTGAATCTTGAATTTTCCTTCCGAAAAAAAAATGACGAGATTCCCATGCCACATGCAACCAAATAACAACTAATTTATTCCTCCTGCTAAGAGAAAATGAAAAAGGTACCTAAGGTAGATAGATAACACCTAGATATTCATGTCTCCGCCATTAATAGTACCACAAAGCAAAGTTACTGGAGATCAGGAAACAAGCTTGAGCCTACAATAAGCGGCAAACTAGCAAAGCGCATCATTAGTACTACTCCAGAAATGACACCTATAGAATATAGACCACAGGCTCTGTCACCAAGTATATATTCAATGAGAAAGAAGTATGTGGCAGGACAAGAGGCAAAGGAACACATAAGCCAGGGGGTATGCTATATGCACCACCCTAGAAATTGAGCAAAGATGGAGCCAAGATGTTTATGTCAAGGGAAAGGTCCCCTTGTCATTTGATGTAAGGAGACCAGAAGACGGTTACCTGAATTCAACCATGACACTAGCATTGACATTTATTTCAGCCATAAGACTTCACTATGAACTACTCTACATCTTCAGAAGTTTGCATATATGATCCATCGATTATTGATGGAGCCAACATTCTTTCTAGAATAGGTGCTAAAACTATCATTCTACTGGACCCTTATTCAGCTATGGAGGATATCCACAGAGAAAAGGCACTTGAAGTAGCCGTCATTCCAATTGGAAGAACCAGTGCCACCTTGAAATTTAAAAGAGCACTCCAGACCAATGGACAGCAAGAGTTCATGAAAGGTAGTAATAAATTTATTGTTGAATCAATCCACAACAGAGCAATATATTGGTAACTCTAACAAAATTTAATATTCAATATTTAATTCTTGAAGTTGCTAATATATAGATGGCCAATCTCTAAGCAGTTAATATTTGGTTCTATGACTCAAAACACATAGTACCATAGTGCAATGTTACTGTCACATCAGGTGATGCCATGCTAACATAAAAGACGGCAACAAAGCATTTATAATATTTGATCATTACACTGCAATATTTCAGATGATTAATTGTCAATCCTACAGTCCCATTTTTGCTTTCACAATATGATCAGTAGTATAATAAATTACAGCACAGAATCAAGCAAGACAGATGATTCTACATGTAATGATATGACTATTGTCTCCCGGACACTAATTGCCAAAAGCTTGTGACAAGAACATGACTAGAAGCTGAATCGAGAAGATTACCACCATTATGACCTAAGCAATTTCTCTTTTATCACGATGTTCATATACCCAACAGAATTTTGCAATCTTCAAAGAAAATGTGCAGGACAGTGTACCAAGCAAGTAAGATCACTCCCTCTAATTAATTAGTTCGAGCCATTAAAGACAATTGCATGTTCTCTTATTCTAATTATCACGATATTCATATATGACCAACAGAATTTGCAATCTCCAAAGAAAATATGCAGGACAGTGAACCAAGCAAGCAAAATCCCTCCCTCTAATCACTTAGGTCTCGTTTACATGTGGAATAGGGCTGAAATATGAATAGCTATTCCTACATTATTATAAAAATAAGAAATTTATTCTAAGAATAACTATTCATATGTTCACTAGCATTTTAGAATAAAGATGTAATAATTACTTTTGATGTAATATAAACTGAAAAAAATATAGAAAAATATTTTTATTTTTTATAAATTATAATAAATATTTTTTAATTTAATATAAAGTACATTAATATGATAGATATTAAGGATAAATTGGTAATTGAGTTAGTGTATATATAAGATGTAATTTGAATAAATAGTGTTTGTATTACTGAAAATAATTATTACGATATCTAGTTGTTATTAAGGAATAAGCTATATTATAGAATTTTAAAATATATATATTCTTAAAATGAATGGGGGCTTAGAGTCGTTAGAGACAATTACTTGTTTTTTTATTCTAGTTTGATTGTACTTGATCTATAGAAGATAGTCCCTGAATTACTCCATAATTTATGGAGTTATTATCAACACAATGTCTTCAAAACGCTCAACTAAAATAAGTGTGATCAAACACAAAAGTTAAAACACTTTCATTTGCTCAGTAATTAATAAATTGCAAAATCACCAACAAAATGAAGGGATCTTGGCAGTTTTAAGCTCTTTTGCTTTCAGTGGATTCATTATAAAAAAATTAGAACTGCCATTCATACGAGGAATGCGGGCTGCAAAGGGCAGACAAGAGAATACAGGTTGCAAACTTCTTTTTTTCTTCCTTCTTATTCAAAGGACCCCTAAACTGACCTTCTAACCCTAATAATATGCTGGACAATGATACAATGTACATTCTTAAAGATACTATCCAAAGGAACCCCTCTTAAGATGTGCCACTCATATCAAACCAGCACTAGTTGAGGTACATTCATGAACTTGTAATCTCAAAACTCTGACCTGGGCTGCTTAAAATTATCTTCCAATCCATAAAATGTTGCTTAGAACTAGATTCCACTTCCTCTTTAACCTCCTTTCCTGTATATGTGACTGCATCTCAGTACTGACCCCTTCAAGAAACCTCTCGTAGGGGATTGCCGAATACCAGAAGCCCATATGAAATACTCTAAGAATATCATTTGTGTTGTAATAATGTATCACTTGCCATATTGCATCACATGTGTGCAACCAGTTGTACATATCAAAGTATGAGTGCATGATGTTAGAAAAATTAACAGAATACAATTATCATGTCTATAGCAAATCAATTTCTCCATTCCTAACAAAATTAAGATACAAATTTCTTTTCATCAGATATGATCTTTACTCATAGTAATTAGCACCGAGCTGTTTGTCAGAAGCTCAAACTTATTTTCTAGGAATTACCACCTTTATTGTAGTTAATGTCTGATAATTCACTAAGTATCTAACTACATATGCATACATTTGGGACTTTCACTACCAGTAGAAAACACAAATGACATACCGAGACTTCCAACAGTAAATTATACCAATAATATTATCCTCATCAATCATCATTATATCAGAACCGCCCAAGAAATATGGAAAATGGAATGTAAATTCATTATGTCAAAAGTGCATACCTAGTAACTGCCAGCATTTCTTCCTACTTCTTACATGCACAAGCATTATATGGTAAAATTTTCAAACTTTGATGAAATTTTCTATCAGGTGCTCCTGTCAAGAAGAAAATTATCTAAGACAGTGATACAAAATATTCATTCGAGTGTATTTTCTTGTAATTTATGAGAACTAATGATGCAAAAGATGACTTGAACCTCCTATTTGTTGCTTCACAATGATGTAAATCATTCATTATCCTTTTCATTATCTACTGTATATATTTTTTCAAAAAAAAATTATTAATTGACATATACAGCTTTGGCACCTTCAACCAACTAACCGCATATTTGAGATAGTCCAATCTAAGATATGTTTCTTACAAAGGACTCTTTTAAATATATAACTTAATTACATCGTGATATGGCTGGTGTATGTCCTAACAATTTGAAACCTCAAAGCTCCTTTGCTCCATACATCTCAAGTTTTTCCGCTTGTTATGGCTTCCACACACAAGTCTCACATGTCATACGATCATTGCTACTGCTGTCCTTTTGATTCTATTTTGCTGCCTTAGCATCACCAGTGATTGAAACAAGGTTTCTTAATTAACCTGATTGATACCCTTCAGCCTCACAAGGACTAAAGTGTTGTTTTATCACTTCATGCTGTAAAGAGATAAATTGGAACATTTAAAACTTGATCATCTAAGTAATTATTCTTAAAGTTCTTCACTTGATTGATTCTTGTTCCATAATTGCAACTCTAGTCTACTTTGAACTCGGGATTTCAACCGATACTAAGTTCATAAGCTTATCAAGTTATCCCATTTTAAACTGCTTAAGCTTTCTAACAGTTAGTGGTCGTCTGAACCAAACCAATAATCAGATTTACAGGTAGCCTTAGCCTGATTTTAACAGCAACTAACCATGGGAACTTCTTTAAATAATGGTGATTTTAAGTACAGTGTGGTTAACCTAACAGATAGTCCACTGCAACAAAAAAATATATAAAGTGAGCATAATAGACAATATTATGGATACTAGTTAAAAAACTCGCCAAGTTCATATTTAGAGAACAGTAAGAACTAACATAAAATCCTAACTTACAATACCATAAACATCAATACTTTTAACCTCAGGACTCTTCCTTCAGTTCCTGTTCCCTGTTTTAATCTGGAACAAGCATATGCTATGTCACATTTCCAAACTTAATCTATAATTCATGCAGGCTTTGAGTCACAATGCTACAAGAGTTTTCAGTTATAATATAACCTATTGCACATAGATAAAAGCATCTACTTCCAATTCGTAAAGAACAATAAATTAACTTCATACCAGTGACCAACTTCTATAATTGTCAATAAGTGAATAGATGAAGTGTCCTTACCTCCCACAGCAACAGTAATCTTCTTCCTTATTCATAAACTGTCTTAAGTAGACCAAAAAGCTGATTGCTGGCACACATGCGATCAAAATCAAAGGAAAATTGGATAATAGGCCAAGATTATAAAAGATAGAACAGAAAGAAAAGAAATATTATGAAGAGAAATGTGTATCTGAAAAATATTATCTCTGCTGTGGCGTGAAGAAACAAGGTCTTCTGCATGATGCCATAATAAGGTAAGGAAATATCAGAAAAGCAAAATGCCAAGAGATTAATTATCTTAATAAAAAAACAACCAATAGAGCAGTATGCAATCAAATAGTGCATCAATGGTGAATTTACCGGCTAATTGAAATAGGATTCTATCAAGCATCTCTGCAAAAATGAAAGAACTATGTAAAAGAAGTAGGAAAGACACAAATATTCAATATAAGTAGCATTTATAAATTATAATCTCCAACATATTAACAAGAAAATGTCCTCTCCAGCGACATATGCACCACATAACATGAAAGTAAGACCTCCAGACGCACACACAAGCTCCCAAAAGCCATTCTATAGAGCTTTATATCCTATTCATATATTCACATAATGACATTACTTTTTAGGGGAAAAACAAAACTTGTTCAGCACTTGGACACAGATAATATATCCTGCATGAGACAAACTAGGATTAATATAACTAGAAAAGCATCCCTTATTTTCAATATCTAGAACTCATGCTACAAGAACGGGCAAGCCGCAAAGGTAATATAGGGACCCCTCCTCCATTAACATCCATACCCCCTCCAGGCACAGCATCATACTGCTTTCTGCATCCAGGGCAACGCCCATCTGCCTCTAGAATCCGCTTGTGGCAGAAGAGACAGAGGCGGAAGCCACACGAGCAGGGGAGGAAGCTCGAGTCAGTAGGGTCAAGATCCTCATAGCAGATGGGGCACGAAGAAGGTAGGGATAAAATGCCCTTTTGGCTCACCCCACCCCATTGCCGCTCCATGCTCGCCGGAAAGCTTCTCTGCTTCGAGATGCTAGGCAAGCTCTGAGGGCGGAACGCATCGTCCGGCCTCCAAGCTCTAGGGTTGGTACGGACAGGCTCACTTTTTTTGGCAGCAGAGCATGAAGGGGCATGCGTTGCGCCAACGGAAGACATGGGATCAGCAACTGCTGTCGCAGGATCCGGATCCTCACGGCTGCGGTCGTCGCCTGTGGACAATGCGTCGGCCACTGCTTCCCAATCATCCAACACCCCATTTTCTTCCTCCCTCCCATCCGGCTCCTCTTCCGCATCGCTGACGCTTCTCGAACTGGATTCCGCGCTGCTCCCGCTGCTTGAGATATTGTTCAGGCAACCCTTCTGTGACGCGTTGCCAGAGGCGCTCGAGGTCGGGCTCTGGGTTGGAGAATCCAAGTCGCTCATCTCTTGGAGGAGGCCCGCGTCGTCCCGGTCTCGCTCCTCTTCTCGCCGCCTGACCTCCAAATTTCCCTTCCCAGCGCGAGGGAGGGGAGGATGAGGAGATGGAGATGCAACGGTCGGTGAACCCCCGTCCGTTCCCGCGCTCTTCCCATCCTTAGGACTCTTGACTGCGCCAAATAAAGCAGATCAAATCTCAAGAAACGTCAATTCAAACAGGAACACATCAAATCGCCCAACACTCTCTAAAATTCCGAATCCAAAACCGAAATCAATCTAGAAAACCACACAGACCTTGAGAGAGCCACTGCTCGCGGCGAGCATCGAGCTTGCATTGCTTCAATTTTGCCGAGCGGTTGCCCTAAAGATCAAGCAAAGGAGAGGAGTAAACAAATCGATCCGACAAGATCCTACAGCGAGACGATGAGCGATTGGCGTCACTTACCCTCTTCTTCTTTGCGAGATCCCTCGCGATCAACGCAGGGGCCGAGGCGTTGTTAGCCATGGCGTCGTAACCCATCTCGTCTTCGTCGTCGTTCCCCCCCTCCCTCTCTCTCTCTCTTTCTCTCTCCTCTCTCGTCGAAGAAGAAGAACCAAAAAAAGAAACCCTAGAAAGGCAGCGAGCGAGCGACCGAGCGAAGGAAACGGATAACAGAAAGATTTCGCCTCTTTTCGGTTTCGACTCTTCAAAATTTTCCAGCAAGCATAGGGAAAGAAAAGCACCCATGACTCGACTTTTATACAGTCCACATTCCGAAACTACCCCTATATTGCGTATCTAATTACTGGATCTCCTGGCCAAAAGAAGGGAATCATGGTGGGCATATATGGTAAGTTCGTCGTACGGTCACGAAAATGATCTCGGCCGCCTGATCTGTGGTATGTCGATTAGCACGTGTTGGTTAGAAGCTTGACACGTATGCTGAGGTATGGAATGGGAAATCTTGGGAAAATAACGAGTGGAGGACAAGAGGGACCTTTTAGCAAATGGTAAAAATATCTCTCTCTCCGACGCCTCCGAATATTTATTAATTAAATTTTAATTACCTTAGCAGCTTCTTTTTTTAATCATATATATATATATATATATATATATATTAATGATGAGATATAGGTTGAAAAGTCCATCCGTTGCTATCATTGTGGTTGGTAAATTGCTACGAGTGTTGTTTGGTAAATGGATTCGTAATCTGAAGCGTCTGGTGAATGGATAGTATTATGATTACTTTCATCCCAGATGAAACAGTACTTATCAATACTAATTCTAAATTTATAATATTATAAAACCAAACTATATCTTCAATACTGCTCTCCCATAAATATATATATTATTTTAACAAATTAGGCCATAGTCTTTATTTTATTAGAAACTTAAACAAAATAATCTACAACACAGATTACTCTTATAAAATTCATACATAATAAAGCAAGCAATGAACCACACAGGGTTCTAAAAAAAACCCACAAAAAATTATTCTTATTTGCACTCCACACTGGTGCTACTAATAAAAACATAACATCGCATATCTATAGTAACATTACTACATCATAAGATCAAGAAATTAGCCAACAGAAGTTAACAACAAAAATAACAACAGCTTTTTAACACTCTATTTAAGACTACGCTTTTAATAGCCACTTGTGTAATAAGTCGAGCTTTCTTCGCAGTTTTCTCTCCTTAGATCCCTACTTATAGAAAATTATTAGACCTTGCATCTTATGTTGAGCCTAATACTCTTCGGATATTAAAAAATAAAAATTAAATTATTGATACATTTATTTCAGTAGTACCAAGGTTTAGTATGAGAAATTATTATTATATATTGCACTTTCTATTTTTTAATTACTAATTATGACCGGTTAAAAAGAGTGCTCAACCAGCAAAAGGTTGGTTATTTAAATATCGTTATCATGCTTTATTCCAAATATTAATTATATTGGATTACTATACTAAGTTGTACCATATCAATCAAATTGCTTGCTACCTCAGTATATGGCGCTTGTTTTAAGATAACCATGCTTATGATTTAATTATCTTATCGAATCAACTCGTACAACTCTAAATTAATAAAAATTTATCATATTGAATTATAGACAACAAGAACCATGCCCTATCCCTATGCATATCATCTACTACCCTTCTTTCTCTAGCTCTGGATTGCCCTCTTCGCCCTTCTGATATTATAAAATGCTTAATAAGGTTTTTCACTTCTTCCTACCAACTATGGCTACAAGTGAGTGCTGTTAGCGTTTTAGAATGGCCTACCTCCATTTGGGAGAGTGGGAGTGAAAACATCGATACAAAATTTTGAAGACTTTCAGTTATGACTTCTGTTAGCATCTGACTCGCTTGAATCAACTCTCGCTTTGATAGAATTGTACTGACTCTAGCACAGGTGAAGGTTTACTGACTCAAAAGCCGAAAAAAACTCCATAAAACTTGCATATAACAAAAGGAGTTTTTTAAATCTTCTATTATCCTAGCATTGTATCATTTGAATAGCGTGAAACTCAGGTTGTTAGCGGGCTAAGAAAATCGTCTAATTTTTATATGTTGAGGCTCCTTTCGTGATTCTTAATAGAAAGAACATAGTAACACTAAAATTATAGTCGATGAAATACGATGAAATATGAATCTACTCTAGTCTTTCAAATTCTTTTCGTTTGATATAACATACCACATTGGAAAAACCTCTTTTAATTTTGAACATAGCAAAAAAAATGTTATTGTACACATTTTTTATACAAATTATATATGCTTTATTATAAAATTTTATATCTAAATTTAAAAAAATAATTTAAAGAGATTACGGAAACATACCCAATGTAGACTGCCCATGAGTCTCAAAAAATGAGTATATATGAAAATAAGTATAGAATGTAATAAATAAGATATTTATTGTCCTTGAATTGAAATCATTGGTCAAGTAACTGACCGTTGTATATAAGGATATCCGAAGTTGAATAGATTATTATATCCACATCTTCCTTACTTCTGAAGCGCTTTCTTCCTTACCACTTCCCCAGTTCCCCCTCATGCACTCTCTCGCTCCGCCCTCTTCTTCTTCTTCTTCTTCCGCCCTCCATATCTCATCCCTCTTCCCGCTCCCCATCTCCAGCCGGTTCTTGCAAGAACTAGGGTTTCGCCATCACAGACCACTAAATCTTCTTAAACCGAGGCTTTCTCTCGTCCGCCTCTCTCGCGACCCCCTTAACGCCGCGTACCCGACGAAGGGGCAGTTCTCCGACACCGAGGAGGAGGAGGAGGAGGGGGAGGATGAGGAAGAGGAGCAAGAAGAGGAAGATGACGACGACGATGAAGAGGCGGCGGCGGAGTACGACGATGGCGGTTTCTTAATCGATGCGTTAGAAGAGGAGGAGGAAGAAGAAAGGGTAGGAGAGACCACGCAGTTGGAGGGTGCAGGCCCTTCTCCTCGCTCCGAGGAGAACAAACGGCAGAGTGTTGAGAAACTGGTGGCAGAAGTGAAGGAGTTTGGCGAAGAAATCATCGATTACGTAGAGCTCGCCGGGATTTATGATTTCCCCATAGATAAATTCCAGGTAACATTTTCATTGGAACAAGGATCTGCAGTAGTTTGTGCATTTATTAGTGTGTATAATTGCTGTTCAATGTTATTCACTTGGGGTTCGCGGGAAGAACGATCTTAATATGCTTGTCAAAATGCTCAAAAGTGATTTTGTTTACACTAAGGGCAGAATGCTGAATATAGGACCTCTGTTTCATCTTCACATGCTTAGAATTTTAGTTCCCCGCTTTGTTATCAAAGGATTTTGAAAGATTTTACAAGTGGAGATGTAGAGATCAGAGGTAAATTGGAGTAATCATAGTAAAACAGATCAGATTATGATGCGAAAAGGCGTCGATATATCTTCTAACACAACATCAAGATGTATAATGGATTGGTGTATCCTGGCATACACTTTGTTTAGATAAATGTTCAACTGGCATATATCTGGACTTAAATCCTATCTGAGATGGAAGTAGTGACTGGATTGTTTAACTTGTCGTGTGCAAATAAAATAGCAGTACATGAGTCCAGTAGATTGTTCTTTACTATTAAGGTAACTTACAAGCAAACTCTTTCTTCAGATACTGTCTCTTTTATATTTCAAGGCAAAAGCTTTATATTTTTTTCTGCAGCGCTTAGCTATCCAAGCATTTTTAAGAGGCTCTTCTGTCGTAGTTTCTGCACCAACAAGCAGTGGGAAGACATTAATCGCAGAAGCTGCAGCAGTTGCTATGGTTGCTAGACAAAGAAGGCTTTTATACACAACCCCCTTGAAGGCTTTGTCCAATCAGAAATTCCGTGATTTTCGGTATGTATATTCATTAATAAGGCCTATACTTCACGACTTTTCCACTGTATGTGTACTATCTAGGTGTCAGGTTGGAGATGTGCACGATTATTATCTCCACTTGATCAGTCACACGAACTAGTCTGAGCGTGTTCTAGGTCATGTGTACTGCCCTGCTTCCTGTAATATTGTAGGAAGCAGGGCTTATAAATATTGAGTGAGCACATTTTCGGAATAGAGTAGATTGTAGATTCTCTTTCCCCCTTAGGAGTTACAAAGACTTTATATAGGATTCCCTCTTTTGCAAATGTTGGTGCTAATTATGCATCTTTCGACTAACTTTCCAGTTATTAGTGTCCAAAGAATGTGGCAATTGTCAGCTGATAAAAGCTCATTGTGACAATTAAGTGATCAATACATTTAATTGGTTTCACACTTTAGATTTTGTAAGTTGTAACTACTATTCTACTAATTCTTCTAGTTCCACAACTATTTCAGAAGGACGTTTGGTGATCATAATGTTGGCCTTTTAACTGGAGATTCTGCAGTTAACAAAGATGCTCGAATACTAATTATGACTACAGAGATTTTGCGCAACATGCTGTACCAAAGGTAGGCTGTTGCGGTTTCTTTCTACCCTGTACTCCTGTAGGACTGCTGTGGTTGCACTGCAATGGACACCACCAGTAAATTATTAAGTCTATCTAGAAGATGGTGTTTATTTTAAGTTTATTGCAATTCTGTTGATCCTTTATTGTCTCATGTATGATCTCATTCACATGTATGATCTCTTCCATTTCTCTTTGCAGCGTCGGCATGATTTCTTCTGAGAGTAGGTTGTTTGATGTTGATGTGATCGTTTTGGATGAAGTACACTACCTTAGTGACATATCTCGAGGCACAGTTTGGGAAGAGATAGTATGTTTTCCTAATTTCCATATTAACAGTTGTTGGCTTACCAGCTATTTTAATATAATTTTCTTTATAGGTCATTTACTGCCCAAAGGAAGTTCAGCTTATATGTCTTTCTGCAACAGTTGCAAATCCTGATGAGTTGGCTGGCTGGATAGGGCAGGTAAATTTGAGTTATCTATAATAAATAGAATATCAGAATTGGTACATACTCTAGCTCACGAATAAGCTGCTATTCATGCTTTCTTGTTTGTGCCAGAAACAATTTGCACTTATACACAACACAAAAGCCAATCCACTCAGTCAAAGATATATGGCTCTCCACTTTCTACATTCACTAATTGTTAGTTATGTAGGAAAATGGTTTTAAAATAATTGCTTCTGTTGTTTAGTTTAAATTGTCATCAAACATTTAGAGACCATTTTCTGTTATTTTGTTCTCTCCTTAAGACTTCTGATTGATGATTTAGAGCCGTCAGTAAGCCTTAGAGTAGCTGACAATCCACATGCTGCTAACATAGAAGAAGCCAGAAATCAATCTTCCCAGTGTGAAATCAAGGATAAATAGTGATATGTGCACTCTGACACTGTCAAACTGCATAGTGGCTAGACATCATAAATGCCATATTTTAACACTCTTTTTTGCACATATGGTCTTGATAAGATAACTCGGTACAATTACAATGTACCATTGAATTGTATTCAACTAAACCTTATTGGAGCTCTTGCCTTCATTAGTAGTGCCTTCATAAGCGCATAATGGTGGCTAGCCTCCATTAGTGAATGAAAAAGAAACCTCATCAAAGCATCCAAGAGGTACCCAAAAGTTTCCGAGCCACCTTGATCTTTCTTTTGGTTTGAAAAGAAGTATCTGATTTGTATCCATATTCTACTGGTCCACTCTTATTCAATGTTTGTTCATTGTAGTTTATTTCCTTGATTGATTTACAATGTACTTGTATAAAAGAGTCTCACTTTCGTCTCTCTGTAATTTGATTTTTCAGATTCATGGTAAAACAGAGTTGGTAACATCCACTAAACGACCAGTCCCACTGACTTGGCACTTTTCAATGAAGAATCATATATCACCACTTCTTGATGGAAAGGGTGCAAAAATGAATAGGTGGTTTCCACTTCTCCCTTCCAGTACATTGGTGTATTACTGTTACCGTTGTACTACCATCTATTTTTAATATTTTATTTTAGGTGAACCTGCATTGTCCATTGTGAGTTTGTTCCTTAATTTTATTTCATATTTCATCTCTGTGTTGATTATTTTTTCATTTCCTCTGGACCTCAAAAGTCTTTAAAGTTGCAACAGATGCTTAAAAATGTTTTTCTATAGAATTGTGTGGCCTTATATTTGGTTTCTCTGATCTAATGTGCCCATACAAAGTGTTATCTTCTAATCAGTTTGCTGCCTTTTCATTCTCCTACTTATTTTTTTTCAAGTTGCAGATTTGCACAATGAGGAACTGAAGGGTTTTACTTTCTCTTCCTTCCTTTTGAAAACGATATATGTTTTCTGTTCACATGATATTTGACCCGAGGGATCTACACTATGCTAAGCAGTACACCAGTCATATTTGTCGTGTCAATAAGTATCATAGATTCACAGCCGTAAATCAGTTTATAAATGGTTTTTTAATCATTTGTTTGTGTTGATATAGGAAGTTGTCACTTGATCACTTGCAATTTGCTTCTTTAAGAACTGAATCATACAAGGAGAAGAGAAAAAGGAAGGGTAGAATGGCTAAAGTCGACGAAGATTATAATAACATTATTAGTTTATCAAGACAGACACCATTGTCAAAGAATGACATGAACACTATACGCCGCTCACAGGTTTAATCTTATTTTTTTGTGTAATGTTTTCCTTTTTGGCATTTTTATTCTCACATACGCTGGAAATGTATGTAAGCAAGCAATCAGTGATATGGTCTTGTTCGGTGTACCTTTACCTCAGGTTCCTCAAATACGAGATACTCTGTTTCAGCTTAGGAAAAATGATATGCTTCCAGCTATTTGGTTCATATTCAGCAGAAGAGGATGCGATGCTGCTGTTCAGTATCTTGAGGATTTCAAGCTTTTAGATGAAATTGAAGCTGGTGAAGTTGAACTAGAATTTAGGAGGTTCCGCATGCAGTATCCTGATGCTGTCAGAGAAGTCGCTGTGAAAGGCATCTTGCGGGGGGTTGCTGCACATCATGCTGGTTGCTTACCACTTTGGAAGTCATTTATTGAAGAATTATTTCAGCGAGGGCTTGTTAAAGTTGTCTTTGCAACTGAAACACTTGCTGCTGGGATCAATATGCCAGCTAGGACAGCTGTAATTTCTTCTCTTAGCAAGAGAGCTGAAGCAGGGCGCACAGCTTTGAGCCCAAACGAGCTATTCCAAATGGCAGGGCGTGCTGGAAGAAGAGGCATTGATAAAGTTGGTCATGCTGTGCTACTTCAGACTCCCTATGAAGGAGCTGAAGAATGCTGTGAGCTTCTATTTGCTGGACTTGAACCCCTTGTTTCACAGTTCACGGCTTCATATGGGATGGTTTTGAATCTCCTTGCTGTATGTAATGTATTAACAACTTTTCTGTTCAATATACCTGTCCTATATGTTTATTTTCATGTAAAATCTTGTTCTATGCTCCTCAGGGTTCAAAACTTACTCGCAAGTTAAAGGAGCCAGATGGTGCAAAAGCTGTCCATTCAGGACGAACTTTAGAAGAAGCTCGAAAACTAGTGGAGCAAAGTTTTGGAAATTATGTTGGTAGCAGTGTCATGCTTGCTGCGAAAGAAGAGCTTAAAAGAATAGAACATGAAATTGAATTGCTTTCTTTAGAAATTACGGATGAATATGTTGAAAGAAAATGTCGAGAGCATTTATCAGAGAAGGACTATTCTGAGATTTCTATTCTACAAGAGGAATTAAGGGTAACCTTTTCTTCTGCTTCCATTTTCTAACTGCTATATGCAGATAAATGGAGTATGGCAATTATTTGAAGATTTAATTGTCTACTGTCGTTAAATTTCTTGTAGTATACATGCTAAACTTTATCGTTCTTGTACTGCATTTATCTGAAAATTCTATTTACCACTATTTTTGAATACATTGACTTGCACACACTGAGATACTTTTAACTGCTTCATTTGAGGATTGTAATGTTATTTCATGTTAATGGAAACTGATTTCAGTAAGTCCAGAAGAAAGAAATAGCTTCTGCTTTGGTTCCTCTTTTCCTATTCCATGTTCATATTTTTGTTCTTTGTTCTTTTTTAATGCCAAATCATTTAAAGTTTATCTTAATCCTGAAAGAAGCAAAAGATGGCTTTTATTTATGTCAGTATTCTCATTTTATTTTAATCATCTTTTTGTTTATTAACATTAATAATCTTATTGACTTTGGTCCTTTATATTCTCTAGCTTCACTTTTTTGGAGTTCACTAATGTCCTCTCCCCAGAGTTTAATAACTTATGAAATGATCTATATTTTCTGTCAGACACGTTCAATAGTCCATCTTTAGAATCAAATGTAGTTTGGATTGTTAAGTGACAATTGTGACTGCATATGCAATTTTCTTCAGGCAGAGAAGCGACTGCGGAATGAACTTAGACGAATGATGGAAGTTAAGAGAATGGCTGCATGGAGACCACTGCTGGAAGAGTTTGAAAGTGATCACCTTCCATTCATGTGTTTGCAATACAAGGATAAGGAAGCAGTTCAGCACATTGTTCCTGCTGTCCTCATTGGAAAGCTTAACTCCTTTTCTGCTCCAAGTATCATGAATATGGTGAGTGATAGAAGGTTAGTATTATTTTAGTAGTAGTATGCATTTGGTTTTGCTCATCTGATTATCAGAAGCCTCATAAGAGAAATTTCTATAAATTTGAAATTTTAAACTTTTTTAATGCATTTATTAGAATGAAAGCACGTATTAGTTTCTTTTCATCCAATATTTATATTGGGTATAAGAGATTGCCACATTTTTGGTGTTATATTTGATTAGATATGGCTCTTGGAGTTCAATCTTCATATTATGCTGCTAGCTTTTTAACATCAAGATCTCTCTTTCTATTTTATTTGTTCTCCAAGTAAAAAATTTTATCAGTAAGAGTTGTTAATGTTTTCATTTGTGTATACTTTTGTCTCTCTGTATTCCATTAGGCCAAGCTTAATTCATTAGCATGACAAGTGCAGGTTGACATAGAAGCTCCTGTTCCTGATAAACTGGGGTCTGATTCTGGAGATGCAAAGGATGATAGCAAACTATCTTATTATGTGGCATTAAGTTCAGACAACTCATGGTATCTCTTTACTGAGAAATGGGTAAAGATGATATACAAGACAGGTTTGCCCACCATCTCTTTAGTTGAGGGTGATCCACCACCTAAAGAAACTTTGAAGGAGCTCCTCAAGAAGGAAGAGTTGCAGTGGGAAAAGCTTGCAGAATCTGAATTTGGGCCCTTATGGTGCATGGAAGGTTCTCTTGATACTTGGTCATGGAGTCTTAATGTTCCAGTTCTGAGTAGCCTTTCAGAAGATGATGAGGTCTATATCTGATTGATAGCTCCTCCTTAATAGTGATTTGTTATATTTACTCTGATCAACTGATAATATATTAGCTGATCAATTAAAGTTTACAAAAACTTTGAGATGCTCCAAGGTGGATTACTTTTCATTATTTAGAATATTTTCCCTAAAGTTACACATATTGTTAAATGTTGGTCTATCTTCCTGTTAATCTGCCTGGCATCATTGCAGCAAGAGAATAGATTTCAGGAGTCTCAGACAGACAATAGTGCAACATGTCAATAAATGAATAATTTTAGCTTTAGCTTTTTGTCATCAGTGGATAGTGTAATCTCTATTTTTCTGCTAGTAACTGAATGCCAATGTTTTGCTGACCTGTTATTGAATAATCACTTGCTTTCTGTTTATGTTGATATTTGTTGAACTTAGCTTAAGTGTTTATCAAAAACTTGGCAACCGGCAACCACTACTTGAGACTATTTCGTTTCACAAATCTAGGCATGCACTTAATTTATAACAAATATTCTCATTCTTATCTTCAGGTGAGACATTTGTCTCAAGAGTATCAAGGTGCTGTAGAATGTTACAAGGAGCAGAGGAGGAAGGTTTCACGTTTGAAAAAGAAGATCACAAGTAGTAAAGGATTTAAAGAGTTCAAAAAGATCATTGATATGAGAAATTTCAAAAAGGAAAAGATTGAACGCTTAAATGCTAGATCTCGTCGCTTAACTAGACGAATAAATCAAATTGAACCAACTGGTTGGAAAGAGTTTCTTCAGGTAGATCTTTCTCTTGTCTTGACTGTTCCTTTGATATCCATATCTATATTCATGTAGCAAAATACACTACAATATTTCATTAACAATTTTTGGCTGCATCCTCCTACATGGTGTTTGTTTATTTATAGTGAATCCTTCATCAATGTTGTATTTTGACTTCTAAATTACAAACTGTATAGAGTAATGCCAGTGTGCACATTTATGCAGAGTCAATACATGTGTACTAGATATATATATGTGTGAGTATACCTATATGGGGATGTATGCATCAGGATGTGTTATCCGTTATATTTTAACGTTGTCTTAGTTCTAAGCTTAAGACATTTTGATAGACGTAAGAAGTGGACTCAACTTAAATGGGTGGATATTTTATATTTATAAATAACAAATGAGTTTGATAGGATCTAAATTTAGAGCCTCTATTTTAATACCTTGTTAATTCACTTGCTATTCTAAAAACTTAAGTTGTTAGGGGTGTGCAATTTTTATGCTTAATATTCTAACAGTTGGTCTTATCATTTGCGATGTTTGTATTACTTAGTTTGTCATTTCTAAAATTTCCTTTTTCTATTTTCCGCATCAGATCAGCAAAGTAATACAGGATGCCCGAGCATTAGATATCAACACCCATGTTATATATCCTTTGGGTGAAACAGCAGCAGCTATCCGAGGGGAAAATGAACTCTGGCTTGCCATGGTTCTTAGGAATAAGATCCTGCTAGATCTAAAACCAGCACAACTTGCTGCAGTATGTGGAAGTCTAGTCTCTGATGGAATTAAATTACGGCCTTCGAAAAATTCTAGGTACATTATCATCAAAATCACAGCAATGATTTTTTAATTATCTTTATTAAATTGTTTTAGTCTGTTAATTTAAGATAAACTTGGTCATTTTCCTCTTGATGTTTTCGACACTTTGCTAGTGTTTACTCAACTTTCAGTTTCAGAAGCCTTTTGTCTCATTGTTCACATTATTGGCTGTTGTTCATGTCATAGGTTATATTAGATTATAGAAATATAGAAAGGTAAATAACTCAAGAGATGGTAAGGGCAGAGTATATGACAAGTGTTAAAAGATGTAGAGGGCTTGGAGAAGTAAAGAGTATGAATGCACTGTCAACATGTCCTTAAATTTCTTTACAAAAGTATAGTTGCTTTGTAGTGATGCTTCAAAAATATTGTGCAATGGCTCATTGAATGTTATTTGACAATTTAAAGGACACTTTTTACATCCTTTATTCTGAGTGCAGAAACTATACCTGACTGTTGCATGCTTGCAGCTATATATATGATCCATCCGCTATTGTAATTAATGTTGTAAACCTTTTGGAAGAGCAAAGACATTCTCTGATACAACTCCAAGACAAGTACAGGGTAAAGGTTAGTATTGAAGCAACCTGTATTCACTATGATTACTTTCAGAATAGCTATTAAATTATTAGACATTAAAATTTATTGATTTTACTCTTTTTAAGGTACCTTGTAATCTAGACAGTCAGTTTTCTGGAATGGTTGAGGCTTGGGCCTCCGGTTTGACTTGGAGAGAGCTAATGATGGACTGCGCTATGGATGATGGAGACTTAGCTCGCCTTCTACGGCGTACAATTGATTTATTGGCACAAGTATGTGTTAAAAAATCTTTTTATTCTGTTTTCCTTGAAAAGTTGCTTACACAAAAGCATTATTTTAAAAAACTTCTACCTTAATGTGTAGGCTCTCGTCTTAGATAAAATATGACTAAGCTCCACTTATAGGTGACTGCTTTAGCATCTCATTTTATATCTTAATATGTAGATTGACTTTGAAAATTCAAAATTATTATACATGTCGATAATTGGTGGATTCAAATAGCTTACTATAGTTTTGAACAAGAATACATTAGTATATTGTTTCAATTGTAGGTATTAATTTTAATTTGTTCTTTAATTAGTTTTTTTTTAAAAAAAATTAACTGTCTTAAATTTTGGGCACCCTTGTAGCGCTTAGATGCTATATATATACTTGTCCGCCCGTCTACCTCCTAGAATCTTTTAAAAACTTGGACAGAAATAATCACAGGAACCCGTAGTAGTTTGTTCACTCGAGGTATGTTGGGCTTTTATTACATAGGTGTTATCTCTTATAGACATCTGACCACAAATCTTGGGCTTTCAAAATGCCTGTGTCAAATCATTCCCAATCTTCTTCTAATGCATCTTTTGTAATACATTGTTATGTTGCAATTACAACAGCTTATTTTCCTCTTTTCCAGTCTAACCTATTCCACTTCTATCTCGTAAGACTTTAGCCTGTATTTGATTGGTGCTAGTAATTTAATACTCATCAGCCTTAGAATACCAGCGCACGACAATTTTGGTTAACTTTATTTGTAAGTTATCTGTTTGCAGATATTGTAAATCTAAAGTCAGGGAAACTTTACTTTGATCCAGTAAGTAATACATGACTCTGATGTCCATTTGGCTCCCCTCAGTCAAAAATTAGAGATATGAGTTTAGAGATTTAATATTTTGCAAATTAAATGGTCAAGTAAAAAGCACCGGAAAACTTGTCGCTTGTCTGGCTCTAAAAGGAGAAAGATATTTAGAATTTGTGATTAAGATATGCATATTCTGCAGAACTTACTTCAATCGTTTTCCATTTGAACTTGTTCTTAACTGTATAATATAGATCAGTCACTTCATAATCTGTCACATGAACAGCCACACTGACCAAAAAGTAAATTGTTGGTACTGAAGAGGCATCCTTAGATATACATTGTTATGTGAGATTTGAAAAAAGAGCACTCATCAGTTCAACACTCAGCTTTAGTACCTGCCATGCTGATTGTTTTGATTTGTGCTTCTCATATCTGTTATCATTTGCATGCTATTTACATCTGCAATCTGATATCATTATGTTGCACTACTTACCCTTTCTTATGATGTGCTCCACCAGATTCCAAAATTGCCTGACATCGACCCCCTTCTCCAGAAAAATGCACTGCTCGCATCTAATTTTATGAACCGTGCACCAATTAGTGAGCTTACCGGATGAAAAAGTATATATAATTGATTGCTAAAAAAAGTAAATTGCTAAAAAAAGTATATATAATTGATTGCGTGAATTAGTAGTACAGTTTCTCTTCAGATGTGAAACTTCTGCACACAAAAGTTGCCTCAAAATGTGCCAGCCATCCTAAAGGTAAGCTGACTATCAATTATTGTTCCTTTCTCTTTTCCATACTTAAATTATTTATGGCCATATGCATTTAAGAATTGAGATACAAGAAATATTATCTGCATGGGTTTCATTAACTCACTTTGACAATGGCTCCTGTCCTCTAAAGGTCTCCAAATGGCTGATTAGGACGTGCAGTAATGCTACACAGATTAAAGACTGGTGTCTTAACTCCACTGCAGATGAATCAGCCATAAATGCAATCAAAATTGATCACCAGTGATACGGCGTTGCTGGTGAGTTGTCTGATTCCGATTTGAACCAGGTCACTCCCCTTGCTGAGGGTATGGGTTATCGTTGTGGAAATTTTTTTCGAGGCTGCTCATTTTGAAGTCGAATCTTTCTTTTTCGGTGAGCAGAAGACTCCGTGTTAATAATCCTATTATCATCTTCCAAAATTATTATTTCAAAAAATATGCTTAAACGATTATTAAGGTCCACAAGCTTGCTATGTGGGCAACAATATGTGGGAGTTTGCTGCGTCACTGTCCAACAAGTGATTTTACATTACAGTGTACCTCGAGATGCAGCAATTGTAACATAAATTTAGAGCAAGAAGAAGGTGTAAGCAATGAATCATCTGCAGAAAATGTTATTTATCCAATGCTTAATATAGTTGATTGTTAGCATCACCCTGTACACGACAAATGCATGATCATTGATGTCGGCAGAGAATGGAATTCCTCTGCAGCATCACACGAATACGATCCAAACTATACGTGAACTATTTATCACTTTACTAATTTCTCTCTTTGTACAGATTTGAAAAGAATAATCAATTTAACCTGTCCGCAGCATCTACACCTCAAATGTACATCCAACACTATAAATATCACCCAAACCAAAACTCTATCTATCGATCTAACCTATCTTCTCCAATTTCTTCCCCTATTCCTCCTCATCACTGCTAGAGTCTGACTTGGAATTCTCCGACAAGAAATGCGGCGGCAAGTTTGGGAACCTCGCCATGATCCTCTTCGCACTGCTCGACCCTTCGGGCGACTCTGCCCCAATCCTCGTCGTCCCGCTTCTCCCATTCGCTTCCTTCGCCGCCGCCGTCTTCTTCATCTGTAGATTCCTCGCGATATCCACGCACGCCTGGTCTACCATCCTCAAGAAATCGCTCACTATCATAAACAGCTGGAGTGGATGCGCTCCCTTGTCCCTCGCCGCCGCCGGCTGGTAGTACTCCGTCGTTCTCTTCACCAACTCCGACACCCGGATCTGCTCCTCTCTCACCTCAGCGATTTCCTCCTCCGCCGAGAGCACGAACCCCCTCATCTCCCTCTCGAACCCGTCTCCGCTCCCGCACGTGTCCAGCAGCCGCTTGATCTCCGGGACGCGCCGCTCGAGTGCGGCGCACTCGCTTACGAGGGCGTCGTAGTCGACCGCCGCCGCCTTCTTCACGCTGTCGAGCTCGGCGCTGAGGCCGCCGACCAAGGGGAGACCGAGCTTTGTGTACTCCTTCTCCCTCTCTTCCCTACCGGAATCACCGCCGCTTCTGCTGCTTCTGCTAGTGTTGCTGTCGGACCTACGGAGGCTGTAGTTGCGGTTGATGACGCAGCGTTTGCCCTCGGATCGGACGACCTCCTGGACGACGAAGTGGAGGAGAGTGGTCGTGCCGTCGGTGCTCTTGACGTCGGAGAGCTTGCAGAGCGCCGAGAGGTCGAACGCCCTCGCGTCCCCCCTCGCCGTGCCGGCGTTCATCCTGTTCCCGGCCTTGAGCACAGCTTCCAGAAGCTTGAGGAAGAGCCCGCTGCGATTTCTCAGGTCGGCGCAGGCGGACTCTAGGATTTGGAGGGAGGTGCGGAGGTGAGACGCCTCGAGAGGGTAGTTGGAGCGGAAGAGCATGGCGTCGATGCGAGCGAAGGGGGAGGGGACGGCGCGGAGGAGGTGAAAAAGGAAGGACTCGGCGTCGGCGAGGAGGGAGGGCTCGCCGGAGAAGGAGGTGATAAGGATCTGCTCGTCGTGGGTAGGTGCGACGCGAGAGAGCTTGTCGAGGGTGTCTGTGGAGAGGCCGCGGGCAGTGAGGATGGAGTGGAGGATGGCGTCGCGGGGTAGGGAGATGGAGCGGAGGACAATGGCAATGTTTTGCGATTTGTGGGGATCGAGGAGGCAGATCTGGGCGGGAGCGGCGGCGGCAGAGGTGCCGGAATTGGTGGTGTTGGATTTAGGGTCTTTGCCGTTGTTGGCGGGTACTGTGCCGAAGAGGGCTTCGATCCTGTCTTCGTCGTACCTGTGGCATAAATAGTTTATAGTTAGACAACAAGCGTAAAGAACTTACATGGATGATTTCTATGAAGATTCTTGCATCAATATAAACTACCTAATCTCATAATACAGAACATAAATTGTTATGAACTATAAAACTCGAAAGAGAAGACTCCGATTTACTTTATCGACAACCTTGTTTATTCTTTCTTAAATTCTTAATTTTTTTGATGCAGAATTCTTAATGGTTGTTGAAAAGAAGCTAGTGGAGTATATTATAAATCTTTCTTCAATTATTTTTTCTACTACTATTGCTTATGTTTGAAGACTAAATACTGGAATCCAAGTTAAAACGCAGACAATTCAATTCTCCCGATTATCAATTTAGCCATCCATTCCAAAAAGGCAATAAATGAAGCATTAATTGCTCATTCCAGCGGTGATAATTATAGCAGAAAGCTAAGATGCATGATTATTATTATTATTATTATTACTGTTACGTTGCCGTAGAGAATGTACCTGAATGAGCCGTCCGTGATCTTATTCCACACTATTGAATGATCCGCGTTCGCCGGATTCACCTTAACCCAATGCAGCGGCTTCAGCTTCTTCTGCCCTCCCTCCTCCGCAGCCGCCGGGTGCGGTGGCCTCGATGATGACGGCGTTCCGATCCCTCGCGGCGGGGGCGGCGGCGCCGATGACTGTGGGCGGGGCCCTTTCGGAGCAGGAGGAGGTGGCGGGCCGCGAGGTGGCTGTGGTGCTGCCGGACTTGGCCGACCAGGCGGAGGAGGAGGTGGCGGGCCCCGAGGCGGAGGCGGGGCTGGCGGCTGTGATGCTGCCGGAATTGGCCGACCAGGTGGCGGAGGAAGCGGTGGAGATGGAGGTGGACGAGCCGCGGCGTTAACAGCTACGAGTGGTTGCTCCAGAGCTGGCGGCGGCGGTGGCGGCGGCGCCGGACTTGATCGACCAGGCGGCAGAGGCAACGGTGGTGATGATGGAGTACTAATACTAAATGGCGCTGGAGATGGAGTCGATCTCCCCGGCGGGAGCGGAAGCAGCGGAGACGATGGCGCAGCCGGCCTAACCACTGGGTCGCTTGAGAACGCCGAAATTGACGAAACCGAGCTCCATGTCGTCACCGCCGACTCCTGGAAAGCACTCGAAGACGAGTTCACCGATCCCACCGGAAGAAACGGCGTCTCTTGAGCCTTCCTCTCCCTTCTCCTTCTCCGCCTTGCATCTCTCTCCTCTCCTTCCTCCTCCTCGCAGTGCCGGCACTTCTTCTTACTCTCCCGATTAAACTCCCTCCAATAGATAGCGTCGAGTCCATTGTCATCCACGATCACGCCTCGAACCGCCAGACTAGCCCTCGACCGCAGCCTCTCGAGCCGCATGTTCTTGTTATCGGAGCGGTAAGGGTTCTCCGGCGACTTCACCTCCTTCCGCCGCGCGGTGCATCGATGGAGGGCGAAGAATACGAGCGCAGAGAGCACGAAGCTGCTCGTCGCGGTCGCGATCACCGCCTTGGTCACTTCACCTCTCTTGGACGGAGATGGAGATGGAGGAGAAGTAGGAAGCGGAGGAGGAGATTGCGAGATAGGAGAAGGAAAAGGAGGAGGAGGAGGAGGAGGGGAGGAGGAGGAGGGTTGGTGAACGCTGGAGAAGGCTGGGAAGGGAAGAAGGTCTGGATATTGCTTTGAGCGAAGCAAGTAGTGAAGAGGAGGAAGAGAACAAGAGGAAACCCTAGCGATAGCCATGGCAGTAGCTTAAAGATGAAAGCCATGAACAAATTAGAATTGAACGATAAATTTTAGGGATTTCGACGAAGAAGACGAAGAAGAAGAAGAGAAGGTAGGGTTCGATGATTTCAGTATACTTTTATTTGATTCGATCCATTTGTTTGTTTCGATTTGGGTATATTTTGACGGGTTCAAATTGGAGTGGAGGAGACTCAGGACTAAGAGAGGAGAGTGGTTGCTCTCTTCGCAGACGGAGACGGTGGGTGCTGCGTTGCGTTCCTATTATAAGCTTCTATGACGGAAATGCCCTCCCTTTATTGCGTCACGTGATACGGAGCGTAGTTAGAGAATCATGGGGCTTTTGGTAAAAGCACCGTGAGGCTTACCCGTTCCAACAAATTAGTGTTCAACTAGTACGAAAACGAGTAGATTGAATAATATATAACTCATCGTGTGAGAAATCGTCGAGACGGTTACTTAGTCAAACGAGTTAGGAGAAGGAAATCATTGTCTCATATTACTTCATGCAACTAGGTGAGAACTACAATTTACGCTCACATACCTAATTAACTCCATCCTCCAATAATTATTATTTCTTTATTTATATATATAACTAATTTATAGTTTGAATTTGAAAACACATAGATACAAAGTTATATAATATTAAATAAACTTTTCGATACATATAAAATAATATAGATTAAATTTCAGATAATAAAAATATAATAAATATATTAAATATATGTATATATGATGCGAATCGGGTCAGATCGGATCACATCAAAAGGAGATTGAGCTCAATGGATTGAGTTTAATTATCTTATTTAGTTATTTGGTTTAGTTAGAGCCTCAGTAGGTTAATTAGCTAAATCCAACTTTGTGCAGTTTCAGAAAGATATTCGTAAAATATTCTATAATATCTGAATAATATTTGGATAAGATCGTCAACCTCCATATCTACAACTTTGGTATTCACAACTTCTCCAGATTCTTAACCCAAAAAGATTATAAAGACAGATTTAGTTAAATTTATTTTAGACTTTTTGATTTAATATCTATAAATAGGGCCTTATATCTTTATCTTAGATATGCTTAGAATGAAAGATTAATTAGCTTTTGCCCTAGCATCTCTCTCAATTAGGCTATCGATTCCTCTAGTTGTAAGTTTACTTCTCCTCCTTCATCTCTCTATCTTAATCGTCTCTATTTTCCGTATGATTTTTACCATAATTATAGGCCAATCATAGTTTTCAACCATCTACCGTATCCACATTCACAAACCACCACCACCACCATGATCGATTGCCAAGTCATATCCATCAACTATTCTCCACTTCACTTCATCATCACCTCCATCCTACCTCCACCCACATACTTCAAATCCCGTGTAGATTTGAATCTCAATTGCTACGAATCGGATCAAGCCGGTTCGTCACCATATATTTACCATATCTTTATGCATTATAAAGTTTATCCAATTAACTAAGAATTTGTTACGTAGATTAATCAAATATAATAAAAAATAATAACAATTTCAGTTTGAATATAACTAGTAACACAAATAAAATTATAAATAATTTTCCCAAAACAATTTGGACGGTTGATTCTAAAAAGATATATTGCTACATTGTTGCCTGTTAACTTATACTTGGCACAAGGGATATATAAGAAATCAGAGGAACAAATGTAAATGGTTTTAGTATGAAAAGTTCTAAGACTTGTAGCAGAAGAAAAGGACGCTTGCCTGTTTGAACAATCTTAATATCATTTACATAACTTGTGAATTATGAATCGAGCTACTTCTAATTATACATCCTTTGACTTGCAAAAAGTTGTATTATATTCTAATAAATTGCAACTACTAGTTTAAGACCATGTCAAAGGTCTGTCTACTATCAAAAGTGGAGCAGATCCTCTAGCAGACTGAATATTTTATAGTTATTGATAAGAATTCAGGACACAATTCTTTCAGTTGTTGATAGAGATAGCTTCAATACATCTTCCACTAAAATAAAAGTAAAACAAAAATAAATCTTCCAATTTGGTTCTAATTCATATTATATGCATCAATCCAGGAGTGCTCAAAAGAATGGTATCAATATCAATGGAAGTTGTTAAACTAAACCATGTCTTGCTTCCAAACTCTCAAATCACAGGTAAAAAGATCATATAATCTCAAGCTCATTACTCTAAAACTGTTTATTATCTCCTTTTCTCATCAATCCAAAAGATTTGGGCTGTTGCTGGACATGATACCTATTAGGCCCAAGCCTGGAACAGAGCTACCATTGGATTCCCTCACCTCCTCTATTTGTGATGCTTAATAAGTCTGCCACTTTGTTGTGTTTGTGTGGAGAGGAAAGAAGAAGTGGTCCATCAACATCATTAATCTCTGTTGTACTGATGAACCTCTCTCTCTCTCTCTCTCTCCTTGATGAACTTAATATAATTGTTAGATAATTCTTTCTCATATCTAGATTTCAAAAAATAAGACAAGGCTTATAAGTACCATAATTAGCAGACGAGTCTTATCAACCTATAACTAAGATTATGATTTTTTTTTAATCAAAGCACTGTATACATATCAGAAAGAGCTAATCCTCTGCTACTGTACCAATGTACTCTTTCCCACAAATATACTTCCTAGAACTACTAAATTTAAGTTAAATATCTACCTTCATTCGTATTGAAAGCTATAGCTACTTGATCATCAAATAGACAATGGAGGAAGACAGAGGAATGGCCTAGGCTTCTTAATTCAGGTACCAATGTATAGGAAAATAAATAGCTAGTTGCTCATCAGACTATTGGGAGTTCTAGGCTTCATGGGAAAAGAACATCTGAAGTAATAACAGCCTTATATCATCTCCTTGTATACTCTCCAGAGTAACTGATGCAGTTCCCAGTTGAGGATGGCAAGTATAATTGAATGTGGTTGTTGATTGTGAAGTAAGTTATCCATATAAAGGAGCAATTATGACGGCTGGAATGCTTGCAGAGGATCAGTGGCCATATCCACTTTATATTGAATGAAGATTGACATGGGTTGCATCCAGCCTGTGGGAAGAAGACAACAAGGATGACAAATATATTGCAAATAATGTATTCACGAATTTTGTTAGGTGGAAAAGGAAATTTACTCAGGATTCAGTACTACTATTATAGCTGTAAGGTACATTTGATTGTTCCAATCAAATTAAAGAGTTGTTTGCCAACACAAAGAAAAGAAAAGGAAAAAAAGAAGTTTAATGCTGTAACTGATAATAATTTTTCTCATAAAAAGTATAAATATTTGATAAATGATTATGATAATATAAGATAATACCTATTATTATTATTATTATTATTAATCAAACACACTCTTTTACAGGACTTTTTGTAACTTAATTATATATATATATTTAAAATTAGTAATGATTTTTGTATCAAATATTTAGGAGTAAAAAAGCGTCTAATCGAGAGGACCATTGAATACAACGTTCCAAAATTGAAAGGTCCACATATGACAAATTGAAAACTGAAGTGGATAGTGTGAACAAATCCTAGTAAAACGCTATGTATCACATCTTGCTGGATTGATTCAAACAATGCTACTTTTACTATTATCTCGACATCCCAGAGTGTCATATGTCAGCTCCAGCCTGTCCACAATACACCAGAGTACTCCTACCATAAAGATAACGCATCAATCTATCACTGGATTCCCAACCATTAAAATTAAAAGAAAAAAAAGAACACCATGATGTGATGAGAGATACAGGAAATAATAGCTAGAAAGAATGCCAGTTGATTCCAATCACCAACTTCTAGTTGGCTCTACTAAGATTAACAAAATCTCTCTATCGACAAAGAAATCATGCAACGAATTCCCCCCTCTTTATGTACAGAACGAATCAAAATCAAAAATCGATGCCAAATGCGGTTGGCTGTACAAATCCCGGCCTCTAAGAAAGAGGAGCAGAAGAAGAAAAAAAATGGTCTTGGCTTTGTAAGTCAACCAAGAAAAGATCAGAGAGAGGAATTGGAAGTGGAATCGGAGGGATGGATGTAGAGATCGTAGGGCGCCCAGAGGCGATCCAGAGGACAGGGTTTCCCCTGGTCGAGCCGATCCCACGGCTTCCCCTTCCCGCTCCAATGCATCAAGCTCACGTGCCCGGGATGGAGCGGCCGGCAGCTGCCTTCGATATTGTCACCCCCGAGGCCGTGCTGGTTCCACCTATGCTCAACGCCTTCCACCTCCCCGGCGAATGTTAGCAGGAAGGGCGGAAGCGAACCCAAGTCGTAGATCCGCTTCTCTTTTTGCAACGACATCCATTGCTCTATCCTGCGCCGGTAGTTTCCGATCCTCCATCGGCGGAGGGAGATCACCATTACGCCGGTGTTGAAGTAGCACGGCTGTCGGCGCCGCCCCTCGAAGACGCGGAGCCCTAGGGAGGGGTCGGACCAGAAGAGGGGGGTGAAGTAGCGGGAGAAGTTGGCGTGGCAGTACTCGGGGGCGGCGATGACGGCGGCGGCGGGGAGGCGGGTGGACCAGAGGCGGCGGACGTCGTCGACGGCGAGGACGTCGGAGTCGAGGTAGATGACGCGGGAGACGCAGGGGGGGAGGAGGTCGGCGAGGTAGTTGCGGGCGTAGTTGAGGGGGTTCTCGAGGGCGGCGCGAATGGAGGAGGAGATGAGGTTGGAGACGAGGGTTTCTTTGAAGGGGTAGATCTGGAAGGAGAGGGAGGGGAAGGAGGAGGAAAGGACGTGGCGAAGGTCGGGGATCGAGAGGTCGCCGGAGTCGGAGGCGACGAAGTGGAAGAACAGGGAGTCGGGGCAGGAGGCGTGCTTGAGGAGGGAGAAGACAGCGGCCATGGAGCCGCGGAGGTAGTGGGAGTCGAGGGTCATGGCGATGTGGACGAGATTGGGGTCGCAGACGTTAATGGCGGGGTTAGGGCATCCCTCCCCATTGCGGAATTGAGGCGCCTCCGCGAAGCGAGGAAGAGGATGACTCGCTTTCCCCATGGAAGACGAAGGGAATAAGACGAAGAAAAGAAAGAGAAGAAGAATCGCCATGGCCGCGACGCAAAGGTGCGGCCTTTTCGCTTCTTTCCTTCCTCCTATTTCTTGAACTAGGAATTAATATATATGGACTGGGAATTATATATAAGCGGAGACGCGGAAATGTTACCCTCGTGAGATAGATGGGGAAACTAGTAGAACTAAAAAATAAACGAAATATAACTTGGAATTAGTAGTAGTAAATAAGTAATGCGGAAGCGGTTAATAGCTGTAGGTGGGAGTTGGTGCGGCGGGTTCGAGGAAGTACACGAGTGGCAAGCCTAACGTGGCACCTCCTGGTTGGTCTGTGTGGCTTTGTCTTCTTGTTGCCTTTCGGAGATCTCGATCTGGACTTCTTCATGGGTAATATATTTTTGTTTCACACTTTATATATATATATATATAAGTTTAGAGGTGGAGTGATGTGATATTAATATATAATATTGGGTCTTTTAAGGGAGAACAACATTAAATGGAAGGCCATTAGCAGGGGAACAGCTGGATGGCAGGCTGTGTGGGACCCTGGAAGACAGCTGTTTGACTCATTTTGAACAATCATAAAGGCTAGAGTTTGGTGAGGATTTTTAAGTTTTGTTAATGAAATTAGAAGGACTAGATGATATCATTTGAGTTATACTAATCATAATTTTAATAGAGTAATAAGGACTAGATTGTACTAATCATCTTAGATTTAATATAATTTGTATTATAACAAGTTTGCACGCCTCAAATTTATAATTATGATAACGAGGTATATTGATTTACGCGAAATAAATATCTTCATATGTTACCAATTTCAAGTTAATAATTTAATTATTATTCTGATCTCAATGTCTGTTTTCCACGTGAAGCACTGTAAATGTTCTTGATGAGTGGGTCACACATCACTGTTATGTGTATCGAGCTGAGTGTTTTGAAATAATTAATCTTTTCTAGAGAGGCTTTCCTTGAGAAGCAAGGAGAAGTATATGCCAAGAGGCTTGCATTATATATTGGCATTATCACTATGTATACATAAAGATCTTTTTTCTGTAAGAAAAGTCTAACTATAATGCAGCTATCTATAATACAGCTATTGATTACGTTATACATGGTAAAATAAATCATGATGATTAGCATCTTTCAAATATAGTTGATAGACATTCTATTAGTAGAGGATTTGATTTTCTGAATCAATGTTCTTTCTAATTGTAGACTATTTCTTTCCTAACTTTCTTCGTTGTCGCCGAAGTTAATCTAAAATTGATCATATAACAGCGATAATGATATTTGTTAACATAAAAGATTTAATAAATAACAAACACAATAGATATTTCAAAGGTTTTATATAAACAAAGTCTATTTTTTCTTTTATAATTAAGATTGCATTAATAATATAAAAAAAAGTAAGCGGCTCAAAAAAGTTACACAATAGTGCCTCGCACATGTAAAGTTCTAGAGACGTTACGGTACAAAATAGAGGTTAGCTTAAGCATTCCCGAGCCTTCCCAACGAAAAGAATAAGAGGTCTTTTTAGCCTGTTGCTAGTTAGCAGCCTGGTTTGATCTGTGAAAAATATGAGATATCTCAATTTTGTTGAAGGTGCTCAGAAGACGATGAATGCCAGTGAAGATGTTTTTTTAGGATTTTACCACTTTTATTAGAGTTAAGGGCATGAAAAAGATGGATTAGTCAAATTCGACTGATAGATTTTGAATTGAAAGTCCTATCAGCACCTCACGAAGCCTCATTCCTTGTTTATATAAGGCTACAGTACATTAGACCGTGGCATCATCCACACAGCAAAATATCAGAATCAAAATCCCTAAAAGGTCAACATCCTCCTCCATGACCCGCAGACTAGTCAAAAGACCCGTCATAGTTTAAGTTTAATTCAATTGTGCCGGGTAGCGACGAACCAATAATGAGAGGAGAAACTTGCTTCTCTTTATTATAATAAAAGTCTATTCAAGAACGAGTAATCGTTCAAAAAGTTAAAATCGGATTCATAACCAATTATCTAATATCAAAAAGAAAAAGATTTAGACATTGACGGGTTGCAGACTTGCAGTCGTAGTCGAAGTCGAAGTCGAAAGTTGCAAGAACGGCGACCAGACAAAAGGGAGAAAGTTATCCTCCTCTGAGTCTGGGCAACGGTGGATTTCCATACGTTTCCTTTTGTTGGTATGTATAGACTATAGAGTGACGAAAAGTACTAAGCTGACCTACTATCTCCTTTTTAACTCCATTGAGAAAGGAGAAAGAAGAGAGATTAATTTGAATATATCCATGTTGCAGGGGAAAACTGAATGCAGGTTGACATGCTCCTCCTAAAAGTGCTTACTTTGAGAACAACCTAAGAACTACGTGTATCGCACCAGTTTGGTTTCTATTAGTTTAACCATCTTGGGATAATCTTATCTAGTAGTTCTCTCTGGAGCAGTCTATAATTATAAGCAAATACGCATAGAATAATAGAATCTCTTTTTCACTAGATTTTTGCTTATAGTCTAATCATAACTCATAAGCTAGATAATTGGCTCAATCCTACAAAAGAAGACTTTCCTGGTACGATTTTGCTCGGGGTTTATGTTAGTGGTTAGACTAAGTTAATATTTTTAATTAATTTATAGTCAATGAGATAGTGCTTACGTATTTATTTATTTATTTATTTGTTTTTAAAAAAGGAGTTAATAATATACAATCGGTATAAAATATTTTATTTAATAATTTGAACCACTTATTAAAGATTTGTAACGGCCGTTCGGGTGCTTTCCTTAGTCGGTTTAGCTTTATTGCCACGTGCATTTCAGGTGTCAGAACCGAGGAGCTAAATGGCCCCGTTACCACACCACGTTACACTATGTGGGTAGACAGTAACCACACAGGACCTCCGTATATTAAGACACACAGGGGAGAGACCAGGGGCAAAGGGGTTGTCGTCGAAGAGATTTCCTTTTTCCTATTTGTTAATTTCTCTCTGTTCGAGTATCTTTTCCGAGGATTGCGTCGTGCAATCTTTCCTTCGAGATTCGCCCCACCCCCAACCCCCCCCCCCCCCCCCCCCCCCACCCAAGGATATCTACCTCGCAATCTGAAGAATTCGGTAAGATTTTAATAGAAAAATTCTTTCCCTAGATCTCTTCTTATTTGGGGTTTTTGCTATTTAGCATGAAAAATTGCATCTTGATGGTCACGTACGAAAAGATTCGGGAAGTAATTGGGGGGAATTGGATCGTCTTTGGTTTTTGTTTTTTAAATCTTTGAAGTTGTTGTTCTTCCTCTTTGCTTTGTTGACAAGAATTGGATGGAGGAGGAGGAGGAGGAGCAGCAGCAGAGCTCACCAATCCATGGCAATGGGAACCAAGTTCGTGAGGGTTGTAGGGTGATGCAATCCTTCAGGAAGAGCTTCACTCGTGCCCAGAACCTCTTAGAGCAGAATCGACTCCTAATCAATGAGATCGATAGGAACCATGAGTCCAAAGTCCCCGACAATCTTAGCCGCAACATTGCCCTCATCAGAGAGCTTAACAACAACATGAATCGAGTCGTCGACGTCTACAACAATCTCTCCGCCGCCTTTTCCAGGTCTAGGGAGCCAGTTTGTGAAGTCAACTCTGGGAAACATGGGAACAAGAGGAGCAGAGCTGAGAGAGATGCGATTATAGACTAATAACTCTCCGTTGACAAAAGAAGGGGAGAGAGTGAAAGAGAGAGTGAGAGAGAGAGTTATTGTTATTATGGTATACAACTCAATGTTTGACCTATGGAGTTGACCTCAAATTTCTTTGCTTTTGCTTTTAAACTTTCTCTATCATTGTAGATATCTTGCAATTCATAATAAAATTTCCTGCATTTAACTGATTAATGCCAAAGATTGGCCATGCCTCAGATTAAAACAAGGAAGAAGAATGCAACAACACTGCAGGATAGATGTCATAGTAGAAAGAAAATGGAGGCTTAGACTGCTGGATTGACAATGATATGTAATGCATGATACAGTTTACTTCCACCATGAAATCTAAAGTTGCTTCTTCTTTTAGTTATAATCCTTCCTCATTTATTAGTATCTCTTCAAAATAAAAATAAAAAAAGATAACTTATCAGCAACATATCAAATCACCAATAGCTTTTTCATAGCAGTGTATATTGTATAGAATAATAATGCCCCACTTTTACCCATTAGAGGTGAAGATGAAAGAATCTTCTTAAGATCTGGGAGTAAATAATGAAGATATACCAATAAAAAGGAATGTCTCCTCATTGTCTGGAGCTTTCAGAGCTATCATGAAAATCCTCTCAAGGTCTATTTCTTCTACTCATCAGAATTCGCCTCTATAAGAGTAAAAAGTAGGCCTCTACCTCTATATTTGACCAACTTGGACAGATTAATTGTATGGATATTGTTGTCGAATTTCTTCATAGCTTTAACTTTTGGCTTAGATTTTGAGTTCTTTTTCCAGTAAGGTGCAAATATTCCACCTGCCCATTTGCTCATTGAATGGCATATTACCGATTTGAAATAAGAGCTATAAATTTCAAAGAAGAAAGTCATCATAGATTATACAGTGCCATATCAGTTAACTAGAGTATAATTATTCGGATCAAGCACATAGTGCCTGATTGGTATACATTTCCAAGTGTGTTGCATAACAAAGGAATCGTAAGAAAAGCAAAAGTATGAGCCGACTGCTGTAAGCTGTCATACAGGGTATAGAGAATTTCCTTGCATACCAAGTTCATAAATTATAACCACAGGCAGGAATAGTCTTGGGCAACATAGGCACACTAATGTATGGTACAAAGAACAGGATAATTCTGGAAAATTAAAAAAATTTGATGCAAATGACCCCAATGCCATAAATCGCAAAGCAATGCAAACGTTACGATAAAGCCTCTTGTGATAAGTGAATTTGCACTCGATATCAAATTTTGCCACCTTGATCTATACAAGGATATGCTCCCCTGATATAACTTCTTTTCCATGTGGTGTGATCTCATGCGGAGATGATGTTGCCTCCTCAGTGTCCCCATCGCGAGCAGTGTAGAAACTAGTCCTGTTGGTGATCAAGAATCCAAGAAAAAAAAAGACAAGAAAAAGGATATAGCTTAGATACGAAGGTGGTACTGTGAAAACACAGGAAATGGACATATCTGCCATGTAGAGGAAGCACCCGTGAAAACTTACGAAGTAGAGGATTGTGCATCAAGGAACTCTTCTGTGAGAACTAACTCTATAAGTTCCTGAGGAAACCCTTGTTCATAATAGTAGTAGCATATTTTATCGATGTTCTGTACCTTCTCTCGTTCCCCACTACTCCGTAGTGTCACAAGAAACTGATTTGGCATTTCAAATAGGTGGAGTTCTTTCAGGTTTGCTAGGCCCCTAATGCCCAGTGGCACACTTTCCAGCTTCTCACAGTTTCTTATTATCATCTTACGAAGGTTAGGCATTGCTCCGAGCACGGTCACAGTAATTAAGTTACTCAATTGCTCAACATCTAGTATCTTGAGTTTTTGAAATCCACCTTTTTTACAACATAACTCTTGCCCAATGTACGCTTGAATCAGAGAAAGCTCAGCCAAGTTTCCTAGTGTCTGAAGAACTTCAAATGGATCTTGACTTAATTCAGATCCCCTTAAACGCAGTCTTACAATGCTATGTAGATGGGGAAAGCAAGGAGGCAACATCTGCAACTTTCCCCGCAAATATAATCGTTGAAGATGTGGTGGGCCAGCTAATAAATTTTGTTGATCGACAAGTGATGGTGCCAATAGATTTTGTAGATCAAGAGGCTCGTTATCAGTTGATGTCACTGAAAGGGAGCAAAGTTGTTTCATCTTTGCAATTGAAGCACATAGACTGCATCCATCTTTACTTCTCAGTTTCACAATTCCTAACCTCCTCAACTGGGAAAGATTACCGAGCTCTTTAACTATCTCGCTGTCTTCTGCCACTACAACTGAGAAAGCCTGCAGCTCCTTTAGTCGCCCTATTCCAGTTGGCACTTTTACACCATAGATCAAGGCTGGTTTCTTTTCCACATAGCGGTAAGAAAGCAGATGTCGAAGCCTTCGAAGTTTAAGGATCTCTGCTGGTAATGTGGACAAGTTGGTGCGTTTGAGATTCAAGGTTTCTAGATATATGAGATTTCCCAAGGCCTTTGGAAGTTCAATTATGCTAGTATTCCTCAGGTTAAGATACCTTAAATGAATCAGAGTTGCTATTTCTTTCGGAAACTCCTTAATCAGTGCACCCTCCAAATTCAAGACCCTCAATGATTTTATGCTTGAAAAGAACTCTGGCATATATGACATTTCTCTGAAAATAAACAAAGCACGAAGAAGAGAGATAGATAGTTTTTGTGGAACATCTTCCTCTCTCTCCTGAATTGACAGACGTCGAATTCTTTTGTATATTGTCGGGCTATGTCTCATGGAGCTTGTACCGAAATTCTCCTCCTCAGCTTTTCCTAGAATGATTTGGTGGAGCAGACCATGAACCTTGCAACTTTTTATCCTCCCATAATCATAAAATCCTGCCACTTGAATAATATTACGATCAATGAGATCAGTGAGGTAGCTATGGGCAACTTCCTCCATTGTCCTTCCCCTCTCCTCTTTTACGAATCCCTCAGCAATCCACAATCGAATTAGATTGATGGGTGTAATAGAAAAATTCCTTGGAAACATGCTGAAGTAAAATAGACAATTTTTCAGGCTTTCAGGAAGAGTGTTGATGCTTGTGACTAATAATTCTGTGGCATCTTGAAAATTTCCACGTCCTAAATCTGAAAGGAGGCAGATCCATACAGGGAGTTCCTTCCTTAACAGAAGGCCTCCTATTACAGCTATGGCAAGTGGTAATCCATGACAATGCTGGACAATCTTTGAAGAAAGGTCTCTAAATTCTAAGGGACAGTCTACTTCAAGTTCAGATCCAAAAGTTCTCCTATAGAAGAGGGCCATAGCCAATTCATGAGACAATGGTTCAAGATCTATGGTACAATCAGATGGTTCTACAACACTCTTTCTTCGTGATGTGACTACTACTCTTCCATAATCATACTTTGGTAGTGCATGCATGAAAAAGACTTTCTGTTCTGATTTTTTCGATAAATCATCAAGAACAATTATGTACCTTTTGCCTTGGAGATGCTGCTTAATTTCATTTGTAAGATGATCAGTTTCCATTATGCCGATCATTTCAGGAAGCCTAGTGTTTGTGTCTCTAAATAGTTGTATGAGAATGTTTGTCAATAGCTGCTTAGTAGTGAATGATTCCTCTACTGTAGCCCAAGCATGGCAGTCGAAATTTGCTTTTATGCTCCAATCCTCATAAATGATTCTAGTAAGAGTTGTCTTACCGATACCAGCCATCCCAGTCACCGTGATAACTTTCAAATTATTCACCCCTGTCCGAAGTTCCCTGAACAGCATACTCTTTGGCTCTTCCATGCCTATGAAATCACTTTCCTCGAGAATTGGAGCAATATGGCAATTCTGCAATCTTCCTTGCTTACTGGCAACAAATGGTATTAGAACACTTTGAATTGGCCCGACCTTGCTCCTGATCTCCATTATCTGATCAGCCATGGTACAAAGAGAAGAGGTGTGCAGTATCTTGTGAGCATATCTACGGAGACAGCTGGAAAATCCACTGATATCAGAGTTATTGAAATGGTGTGAAGTCTGAATAACATCGTCCATGTGATTGCACAGTTCTCTTGCTTCTTCCCGAGTTGCCTTTACTACATTGTTCTCTTCCATTCCAGTTGTGTCTTCAAGCAATTCTTTCATCCGCTGTAGATCTCTGTTGATGCCTTCAACAGATGTATGTTTTCCTGCCAACAATTCGATCCAATAGATTACCTTCTTAATGGTAGGTACCACAAGACTTCCTGCTACACTTGGTACAATCGCTCCCATCTTCTCTCTCCTTTTCTCTCTAATTATGTTTCCAATTTTGAAACTCAACAATCTGAATTGAGGATTGTATTAAATTGGTCAATTTCCTAGGGAGATCATGGTTGGTGCACCCATTAGGAGTCAGCTATGCTGCTCATAGACTTGTTCAATTAAAAAGAGAATGTATTGCAAGTAAATCTTAGCCAGTACCTGGATGGACTGGTGACTCAACTTAATAAATTCTCCATACTTGGGAGAATTCTACTTGTTCATTGTATTTGTTAACCTTCAAGATAAAAAGCTACTTCTATCATCTTTTATTTACTATGTTCCTCAATTCTACCAGGTATTTGCAAAATACCTTAAATAATGGATATTTTCATGTTGAGTTTAAAGATAACAACTCACTGAAGTCGCTTACCCAAATCAATGAAAATACAAGTGAATTAGTTTCTAATGTTGACGATATATAAAGACAGCCTTCTTCATTAGGAATTCAATTTTTTTTATATTAATTCCTCAGAAGCAGTAAGAATGTTCAAATTCTGCATATTGTTAGCAGACTTATGCTGTTCAATAAACCAGAATACCTGCATTAGGTAAAATTTCAAAATTTCTTGAATCCTAGGATGATTTATCTTGTAACTCTTGGTTAAGATGTTCTTAGTTGTGAATGTGCCATAAATTGAAATACTATTGCCAACAGTAGTTGAGTTTAATTTACTGATTGTTTATTGTAGTTGACTTTAATACTTTAATATATCTACAAGCCAACCTCCAGAGGTTGGTTAATTTTTTAAGTAGCTATTTCTTATCAAGTCTGGTTTCTGATTATTGAATTTTAATGTAAATATGAAGTCAATGATCCATCAAGTTAGTTTAGCTCTTGCAGCAACAACTTTACAGAATATGCTCGGCAACTAATAGATGCAGTGAGAACAGATGCAGAATAAAAACAATGGAGGAAAATGAGGACTATACAAAAATATTAAGTTGAACTATACAAAAATAAAAACAGACAGCAAACCTTGTAGCATTATGGAAAAGACATAGTGAGAACTATACAAAAATATGTTGTATCGGAGAATTTTAAAATGTAAACCGTAATGAACACTTAATTTCATTGAAACAAAAAGACAAAGAACAAAAAAAAAATTAATACAGTTGACATGAATAAAGCAAGTCAAGAGGACATACCTCACCATCAATGAAGCAGTAATCGCCCCCTCCAACTTACAAATGAAAAATATCGTTGTTGTCATATCTATTGGTGGCAAGGATGATGGAATTCGATAGATCTCATCATGCATAGCATTTACCAGATAACTTACAGACAATGCAAAACCATTTTAACTTTCTACTGTAAGGGCATAGTGAAATTCAGGCTCAAAATTACCTGAACCACTCGTGAATGTTGGCGTCCATCCTCCACTTAGGAAAATGATACGGAACAAATTTTCAGTATATTAGCTGCTAACCAGTAATATTACTTCTTGAAATGAAAGAATCAAACTGCAACAAAGTGCAAGATTATGTTCCGTTCTTAAGTGCACTAGGTACAAGTGATGAGATCAATGAAATGATGTCTTAGCCTCCAGTCCCCAGAAACTAGCAGAGGAGAACCCAAATGTGTGCGAGTCTATTTGGGGTAATAGGCAACTAATATGATTATATGGTGATTATCTTGCAATTGTACAGATAGTTAATAACAAATCTGAGAGGTTGCCTTCTGATTGCCGATAAGGATGTAGCTTAGTTCTAATAATAGCCAAGAATAACTTAATGTGATTAATGGAAACAATATTAGGAAAAAGAAGAGAAAAAAGCATTATTGTCTGAAAAAGTTGTGCACTCATGAGCTCATTTGAAGAATATACGATGATCTGGCAATTCCTTCTACAACAAGCCATTCCCTAGAAACTCAGTTTGACAATATGCAGTAACTGCTCTTGTATATAATACTTATCATCTCTCATATAATCAAGTCAATGCTCTAGCAAGCTGGTATATTATTTTCAGCAGATGGCTCTGTATAAGGTTTAGCTTCTTTATTTGTTCCTGTAGCTTTCGTTGACATTCTAAGGTCAATGCTCCAGCAAGTTGGTTTAATTTTCTCAGCAATTTACTTTTCAGAATATTCTAATTTCTAAGCCACCAATACACACCGGTGATTTAGCTAAGCATGAAACAGACAAATGGGAAGAAAATCAAGAATTGCACCAAAGAAGCCTATAGGGGAATACATAAATTGAATCACATATAACGAACTTCAAAGTTGAAATTTCTTCTGCTTTCAAGCAAGTGACAAGCTCCTCTTCTTTTAACAAAAGGCAGAGTAATTTGAATTTCATTTTGTATTTATTTATTCTGTAAGGCCTATTCTTATACTTCCTGACAGAAGCTTTTATGACCAAAAACAGTACCCTTCCTTGATCTATGCTCTGAAACAGCTGTTGTGAGATAGAACTAGAGAAAGATGGACAAGATAGGAAGCTGAATAACTAGGGAAAGAAGGCTCCTAACAGAAACAATGTAGAGATAATTTTAAAAAAGGGCACCCAGGTGCTTAAGGCCCCTGCAACACAGGATCTAGGGAGGGAAGGAGCACACAGCATTACCTTCATTTCTAAATAGGCTCTTTCCAAGACTTGAATATGTGACCTCTTTAAAAATGATCTAGAAAAAGGAAATTATAGATAACTACAAAAGGTTGAGACATTGAGTTATTCCTGATGTGAGATTAACATTTTGACCATTTAAAAAATGATATTCCAGTTTTCTTATGATCCATCTAAAAGATCACCTCTAGTTGTCATTCCACTTATTAAGAAAAATTTAGAAGCAACTTTCGATAAAGAGAAACTATGTCTTAATTATTAAGGAGATTGTTTAGAGGAAGTTTGAAGGTCAGGAGGTCAGCCTGAACAGGGATGAACTTTGAACTGTTTAGAAAATGATGATGGAGAACAATTTGATATGATATTTTCTGCTTGCTATGATTATTAAGTAGCCTTTAATATGACAAACTTAAGAGTTGATAGAAAATGATAGAATGAGAAAAGGGGGTACATTTCTACATACTAGTTTGAACTTGGTAGTCCTTATCTCCATGAGTGCCATCACCAATCAAAGAGCAGAAACTAGTTGGACATGTTTAGAGAGTTGACAATGTGTTGAAGATAGTAGGTGAACATAAGGGCTCAACTTACTCAACTGTTTATAAAATGAGAATCTTATTATCAAATTTATTAACTGTCAGAAATTAATCGTTGTAACATCTTTCACCTTTTGTTATGTGAAATTATTTTGCTTTCTAGCAGCCTTCTCAATTTAAGCGTCATTTGCCAAACTCAATTTTCATTAAGGAACCTCAACTACTTCATGTTTGGTAAAAGTTTAGCTGATAGTGCTTTAAGATGGAGGCTCAGATAAAGTAAGTTGATATTGGGTAACTTTCTTATAATGTCTAAGACGCGGTTATCTAGAAACTAACCAACCAATAAGTGTGGAAGTGATGCTGAGAACAACAGACTGTTGTAATATAAGCATTCATACCGAAAAAAGCAAGTCCAATGTGTTGGCACAGTTCAGTAGACAACACATCAGCACGGCAGGGATGTCTACCTGCCGCTTGCATCACAATTGATGATCGGAGATATTGTTTTTTTTATCAACATTACCTTCAGCAATTTATAGAAAAAAGGATTGTCATGACAAGCTACTACAACATGTCAAAAGTAAATGCTTCTTTAAATCTACTTTTACAATTATGAAGAAAAAACAAACAAACTGAAAGCTGATCTAAAGTGATGCAGAAGAACAGATCCTAAGCCTTAACAGCAGGCTAAAGTACTAGAAGTAATATCCTAAAGACATTAACTAGAATGACTTGTTCAACTTTCTATGTAATGAGTCGACATAGACTTCAATTGGACTGGAGGTAAAGAGAAAAGACTAGTATATAACACCTTATGTCTGTTGACCTGCTCAAGAACTTAGCAAAAGGCTAGTAATAAGGAAATGAAAAAACAGTGATGATACTCAATGCTATGAAAATAGTATATTTACAGACAAAAAGGAGTGTGAAATCACACTACCATGTGTTTTCCTTCATGTGATTCCTCAAGGCTTGCTTGGATTCTGGTCTCTGATGTCTGTCCTACATTCACATGAGCAAAGAGAGCTAAGCTGATCAAGTGAGGAAAGAGAATGTAGCAAATTATTAACCCTCCAATGTAATCTTCAGGCACTCTCCTTGTCCCTCTGAATCCATATGGGAAGTACCACATACAGAAAAGCCACATGTCCAAGCAGTCCCTACAGATCTTCATAAATCCTGTCTTGATTATTGTAACTGCGGATTACTGGAATGTGCTCAAGACTACAACGATCTATCCCTCCTCTTCTGAATTTGTGCAGAAAGTCCTTAGGCATGTCAAACAAGTGAAGTTCTTTGAGGTTCCTTAGCTGGTTTATACCTTCTGGTACTATGAGCAAATTCTTGCAGGACCTTATGTACATCTTCTGAAGATTAGGCATTGCTCCTTTCACATCAACAGACTTTAGATTGTCCAAACGGTCTAACTCAAATATTTTAAGCTTGTCAAATCCTTGATTGAAGCATAGCGTCTCCCCTTCATATGCCTGGATGAGTGAGAGTTCAATCAAACACTGCAGAGCATGAAGTTCGTTAAGTGAGTTCTCTGACAATCTCGACCACCTAAGTCGCATCCTCACAAGGTTCTTGAGAGAGCAAACCCATGGTGGTATTGCTGCCAAAGGACCCCTTAGATATAGGCGTTCAAGCTTTTCTGGAGGAACCAGAGAATTTAGCACAAGATGCTCATCTATATCAAGTGATGCTGCTGAAAAAGAAAGAAGCTCCTTCATCCTTGCGACAGAGGAACACAAATGCACACCATCTTGTTCTCTCAGTTTGACAATGCCTAACCTCTTCAATTCTGTCAGGCTTGCAAGCTCATTAAGCACACCGCTTTCTTGGTTTGCATCTATGTACATTAGCTTCTGAAGCTGTGTCAGTCTCCCTATACCCCTAGGAACTTTAACACCAAGAGCATAATAGTAAGGTGGAAGACGTCCAGTATAATAGTGATAAGCAAGAAGATGGCGCAGGCTTTTGAGCTTGGTGATCTCTGAAGGCAACTGAGTCACATAGGTGCCCTTGAGGTCCAGAGTCTGTAGATTTATCAGCTTCCTCAAGGACTTTGGCAGCTTACTAATCCTTGTATTTCTCAAGCTTAAGTACCTTAAGTGGAGTAGATTGGCAAACTCCACTGGCAACGTCTCCACTGGTGCACCTTCTAAATCCAAGATCCTCAACAATTTAAATCCAGCGAAGAAAGAGTTGATCATGGATGAGGTATTGATGGCATTTGATCTGAAGATGAACAAAGCACGGAGGTAGGAAGAGCTGATATTCTGTATCAAATCATCACTGGTGTCCAGGACTGATAGGCGCCGTATCATACCATCAATCTTGTGGACCTCTCTAGTGAGAAAAGTACTAAAATTCTCCTCCTCCGATTTCAAGATTACAATCTCTCGAAATCGGTCATGAATCCTGCAGCTCCTCACCCTTCCATAATTATAAAACTCTGCTACCTGAACCATGCCCCTATCAATGAGTTCCTTCAGGTAGCCCTCTGCGATATCCTCCATAGTTCTTCCTGCCTCACTCTTAAGGAATCCTTCAGCAATCCATAACCGGATCAGTGTCATGCGCTTAATAGAATAATTCTTTGGGAACATACTGAAGTACAAAAAGCAAGATCTAAGGGGGTAAGGCAGATCACCATAGCTAATAGACAGGATCTTTGTAACATTGTCAACCCTAGGGCTTCTGCCAATCTCCCAATTTAATTTTCCAAGCATTTCTTGCCACACATTGACATCTCTTTCTTTCTTTGACAGTAGGCCACCAATTGCCACAATCCCAAGGGGCAAACCAGAACACTTCCGAACAACTTCCCGCGAGATCCTCTCTAGCTCCAGAGGACAAGAAGCCCCAGGAAGAGACTGGAAAGCCTTCTTGCAGAAGAGTAACCACGCATCAAAATCATTCAGTGGCTTGAGATTGTAGACATCAACAGGTGATGGCAATGATGCTTGGAAGGCATGAGCAACTTCAAGAATTCGCGTGGCGACAATAATTCGGCTACCACAGACATCATTGGGCAAGGCATACTTGAAATCATCCAAAACATTAGAACTCCATACATCATCGAACACAATCAAATACCTTTTGTCCTTCAGGTAGCGCCTTATGATCTCTTCAAGCTGAAACTCGTCCATCACATGGATGCTCTCAGGCACCTGCTCCTGCCTCTCTTCGAAGATTTGGTTCACCACGCTCCTCATGAGGTCCTTGATCGAGAACGACGGCGTCACCGTGACCCACGCATGGCACTGGAACCACCCCTTCACCTCCTCGTGGTTGTAGATACTCCTGAGAAGCGTGGTCTTGCCCAAGCCAGCCATCCCAACTACAAATTTCACCTTCAACTGGGCCTCCTTCTCCAGTAACCATTTAATGAGTTCCTTCTTGGGCCCATCGACGCCGACGAGCTCGGCTTCATCGAGGCAAAGAGAAGCCAAGTGGTGATCATCCAATCTGCATCTCGTCGCATTGGCCGGCGTCTCGCGATCATTGAAGTTTGTAGCTTGTTTGTACCTCTCCTTGATCTCGCGGAGGCTGGCAGCGATACCCCTCACCTGAGCGGAGATGCGGCCCCGCGCCACCGAGTACTTGACGAAGGTGGCAAATCGAGAGATGAATCTTGAGCCTTTCGGAGCAGACCTCCCCGAGAGGAGCATGAGCTCGTCGACGATGTCTTCGGTATCGTAGGCGACCTCTCGCAGTTGCCGGAGAGTTGCTTTGAGAGTGTAGCTATCATCCCCTACAGCTGAATGTTGTAGGAACGAGTTGATTCTCTCTAAGAGCCTCTTGACGTCGCTGATATCGGAAGTGAATACTTCTCTCAGGATCTCCTCGGATTCAGCCAGCAGCGAGCTTAGATCCGGTTGCCCCGACAGAGCTGTGACGGCCAACGCCATTTACGTCTCCTACTCCACTTGTTGTGATCAAAGGAGGTTTACGAGAGAGAGACCGGGGTTGTATAGGAGATGCTAGAGGTGCCACGTCAATGCTACTACTAAATCTTTTTTCCTTTTCAAAGCTGGATTTTGTTTAGAGGAGTTTTTGACCAAACTAGCCCTTCTCTAAAATTTATTTACTGAAATAGACCATACCCTAAACCCTATCATCAATTCGTCAGTAAAATATTTATTTATAAAATGAATATTTGATAATAAGTTCAGCATTTTCCTATAAAAATAAAAAATTAAAATAAATTTTCTTTTCTTTTTCAAAAAGCACTTAAATATAACAACATCTAATCTGATACTTAAGTCTTAGTATTTTTCCTGAGATATATTTCCTTGGCACAATAAAAATGCTGATAAGATCAACTACTTAGGCCTTAGCTTATAAGAAAGACATTAAATTCAAATACAACTCATCTTCTAAGTAAAACATGAATGACAAATTTAGATCCTCTTGGTATTAAATTTAGGTTGGGATTTAGTTCGATATATAAAATTTGGAGGAGGGTTAGTTTGGTAAAAAGACCACGACACGAATTCGTCGTACTCTTCCAGTTTCACATCAAGAGTTGGATTAACTTTCAAAAACAAAGCAACCGATGAGATGATGCCGTGCAGATGACAAACATTGCAGCTGACAAGAAGGTTTGCTGGCATTAAGCAGAGATGAATTCACTCTTTGCATATAGATATCAGATAGCAGACACCCAATGCGTCATTCAATTCATATGCAAAACGTAGTCATTATATATGACCAAGCAAGATATTAGAGATTTAGACTTTGATTATCATTCACCTAGTTGACTTAGTTATGGCCGTATAAAAGATATCTAAGTAGAGGCTGGCGTCTCCTTACTGCTATTCCATGACTGGCATTTTTAATTGATTGTCAACTTACTTTTTATAATGGTTTTAAAATAATATTAAGAGCTTTTCCACCCACCTCGATTGATAGTGAAATTATATTTCAATAATAATTAAGATAATCATGCAAATTTAGTCAGTCAATGTTAATATATAATAACATGTTGGATCTCACAAGTTGATACTGCTATAATGACAGATGCTATAACAACGGTTAAACGAAGGAGGTTGAATAGTCCAGCCTAAACTTGTTAATTAAGATGTCAGTCTTATGGATCTTTCAGGACATATTATAAGTAACATATATTGGAAACTATTAGTCAAGTTCGTAATCAAGTATACCAAAAGCTTATCTAGACTATCTGGGTAAACAAAAGACTTGACCTTACCTGCAATACTAATATCAAGCACTATCAAATTTTAGAGTTGGTAAACAAAATTTGCAACCAAACAAGTATCATTTTCTACTTATCACTTCTACTTTGTAATCACTTCTTGAACGGTGCTACCATTGAGAGAGAGAATGATAAGACAAGAAACCTTCAATTCCATTGAGACAAGAATTTCCTTTTCACATGGAACAGAATGCAAGAACTCTGTAAGACAGAGCTACAACAGCTTACCGGTAGCTGTCCTCAGTTACCAAGGAATGGAAGCTTACCTGTGGCATCAAATAATGATCTGGAATCGCAGTATCATGTCCCTGGGGAATTCTCACCCCTATTGTTCCGTATTCCGATTAGTTCCACTGTAAATGATTCTCTGAGGCTGCAATCAAGAAGACAGTTGATAATTAACAGTGTTATTTGTAAGAATGGCCTCTTGAACTGTAGTATGTTATGAATACCATGAAACAATGCCAAGTTGAACCAGTTGAATATGTATGTAGATGAGGTAAAGATAAGGTTGCTCTAGTAAAGTTGGTTGTTGACAAACTTGATGCAAGGCAATTGGGCTGCGCTACTTCCACGGACAACTTTACAGCACTAAGATTTACGCGCCTCAGTAATAAGAGAAAATATCTTCTCAACCAGTGCTGCACAAGATGATGTTACAATTTACAAATTAATTAGGATACTATCATAATATGACCTATGTGGTTTCAGAATTTAAAGAAATGAAGTTACTGCAGTAATATAAGTATAGAGCAAAGGAAACAGTATGAGGACCTTTAGACGACCATTCAGTTAAAAATGGCTTATGCTGCCAGTTGCCACTTCACCTATCTTCCACTTTTTGGGTCTCAATGATGAACATCAAGAAGCATTATAATAAATTTAACAGGGAAAGGCAACAGAAAAATAAAATTCTTTTTTATGTAGATAATGAAGATCTAGCTCGTCAGACAAAGGGCTGGAAATTGCAAAGAAGCCTAGCAGGCCATACATCCAGTGTAAAATAAATACAGAATTACATACAGTAGCTCCTGCTAAATAGAACTTAGCCCTCAAGGAAGTCTAGAAGTAACAGAAGACATATATTTATTCACCCAGCCTAAAAGAAACAGCATTTCCTTCAACAGAAGATAGGCTGTGAGTCCTTTCAAATGTGGATGGGAGTTTAGACAGATAGTTACAAGCTTAGTAGTTCAAATGTTTGAGGTTTAATTAAAATAGTATAAAATTATAAATGCATAACATCATTTTCACATGACTTCCAAAGGACATAAAAAGAGCTAGAAGTCTGATAGATCAACCAGTCTATGGTAGAAGGCTAGAAGCTATAAGTTCAACGAAAGGTAGGGTCCACTGGATTAACAATGATAAGGTAATTACAGTATCATCTGTTTACTTCTCACTGAGCAATGGAAGCTTATCTCCTATTTTTCCATTGTTCAATTTACTTCCACTATAAAATTTTCTGAGGCTTCAATCAGTTGTGCTATGCCAAGAAGCAGATAGATAATGAATTGTATCATTTGTACAATCTCCTCTTGAATGAACACTAGGAACAACTACCAAGCCAGAAGTAATCCTGTGGAAATTCTTTTACAAAGAACTGTGCTATATATGTACCGATTTTTGGAGACAAGGTGAAGAGAAGGTTGCTCTACAAAAGTTGGTTGATGACAGACTTGGTGAAAGGCAGTTGCACTGCGCTGCTTCCTTGAGCAATATTAAGGTACCAAGATTTCCATGCCTCCAGGTAATGAGCAAAAAGCTCACTCAGTGCTGCATAAGAGAAGGTGACAAATTATTAGGCAAATGTGACTTCCAAATCAAGTTTTCAAGTTCATTGAAGTTGCTATATATATATATAAAGAAAAGTTATCAGTCAATGAGGGATTTGTATGAGCATGAGTTACTTATAATTGGCATATGATTTCAAACAACCTATCTTCTCTTATTTAGAATCACTGCGAAAGGTTTAAGTGGAAAAGAGAATAAAAAGGTAAAGCTCTTACGTGAACATAGGTGCAAAACAACTGCTAAGCAGAGGCATGCCTTTGTAGGCTTTATACTTCAGCTACTCAGCATAAAAATGTTTCAAATAAATAGATGTTCACATAATTTCTTTATTACTAGTTGAATTTCAATTTCAAGATGACAAGAGAATTCCCAGCTAAACTTGAGCTCCAAAATTAATTGGTTAGGACGACAAAAGGGATAACCACTTATTTAAACAGTGGATTGCAAAGCATAAATCAGAGATATTTTTCACTGACTCCAAATGTATTAGCACCATAGATAAGGATGAGCAGCTTCAAACAATGGATTGCAAAGCATAGCTTAACATTAACAGATCAGAGATAGTTTAGTTCGTAACACCTCTAAATATATTAACATCATAGATAAAGAGCAGCTTATTTAATTTTCAAAGATGATCATTGTGTTGGTATTTAATTGAATAAACTAGTCAGAAACATGTCGTACTCTATGATATTGACCAGAAATTAAAGCCAGGATCGAGGGACTCTTAATCTAACCTTCATTGTGATACTGGAAGCAGACCGGGGAGGCAAAGTTAACACATTCCTGATCTCTTTCTCCAAGTTTATGCCCATCAGTACCTCCTTTTGTTCTCCCAACTGGCTGAAATGGCCCAAAAACATAACACTCCTTGGAGCGCTGTAATTGCTTCACTTCTGTCAGTTTACATGGTTTCAAATTGTCACACCTCTGCACCTTGTTAGGTTTATTGTCCACTGAGGAATTTAATCTTCCACTTTTCAAATCCACATTGGTGATCTCTGTCCCAAAAGCTCTTTTTGTTGGCCGTTTTCTACTTTGCAATGTAGTGACTGTCGCATCATTATCTACCATTGGCTTCCCTTTGGTGCCCAGCCATCTAAATGCTGGTTTCCTTGTATCTGATTGCTGTATCTGCAAATTCCAATGAGCCAAATTGCCAGAATAGTAAATACTACATACTGATGTAGATAAATAAGCTTCATTCTTGCTGCATAAAAGATAGATGAAATCTTACTTTCTCAATGAGATTCAAGGAAGACAATACATTTGCTATGTCATATAAACGTCGGACTTTAGCTGCATTGTTATCTTGAAAAGATAAAAATAAGCTCAGTTAACGATATATAGAAAGAAGGACATAGAAGGTGATGGAAACGGACACTACTTCTCATATTAGTTGTCTCATCACTATCCCTAAGTATCATCTTTGCAGCCTCATCAAGTGAAATTGTCCTACTCTGGTGGAAGTATAACACAATAATCAATAACCCCATGAAAAAGAACCAAGACAATCCAAAACGTTGTGGCCATGGTAAGCTTACATCTGATGCAAGGAAGAGTTTAACAAAGTCCTGGGTCAGTTGGCCAAGTGAGTTCTTCTTCTGGTATCTAACTGCCATTCAAGATGCAGAATTAGATCGTAACTGGAGGCCAGTGCAATAACAAAGAAGCATTTCTTTCTTTTACTAGTGGAATTGAATGCAAATACATTCAATAAGAATTTCGAAATAGTGAAATAAGTATACGTACCATATGTTTCCCAGATAAAGATATTGCTCGATGAACAAGCATTAACAAATCGGCTCAACTTTTCAGTTTCAAAATCTTCACTCTCATCTACTGAGGTCTCCTCTTCTTCTTCGTCATCAGAAACCTAAGAGAGTTGTATAATAACCACGATTACCGTAAGAATTTTTTTTTCTTCTTTTGTTTTTAAGAAAAAGATAGAGTAGATAAATCTTGACCTACTTTGATAGATGGATCTTCTGTATAAGAACCATAAATCTCTCGTAATGCCTCCTCCTGATCCAGATGAAGTTAAAAATTAGGTCAAGGAAATTTGAACTCTTATTAGGGTAAGATATCTACAAGACCCATAATTCACAAACCTTAAGTTCTTCTAAGGCCTTTGGGATCCCAGAAACCCCGATCCAAGAATACTTTTTCCTACCCTTCCTCGCCAGTATCTAACAAGATTCATATCCAACGCATCTTATATTGAGAAAAAAGGAAATATATTATACCAAGAAATCAAGAACTCACCCCAACGCTCTCGAGAACGTTGACAATATCGTACATCCGCCGCCTCTCGACGCCCAATCGCGCCGCCGCATCGTCCAGGTTCACAGAGTCCGCGTCATCGTTATTGTATAAGCTCACGAAACTACGAGACCGCACCAAAAAATTCAGAAAAATTTCCAAAAAATCAACAGAAAAGGGCAACCCGGATCGCGTCAAGAGCAATATTACTTGGAGCACAAGAGGCCCAATGACTTCTCCTTCCTGCTGTAGCCGCAAAGACGAGGCCCCGGTTGCGAGAAGGAAAGAGGAGGAGAAGACATCTTAGAGAAATTAAGAGTAATTACGGTGCTTTTTGGGTGAGAAATAGAGGAGCGAATGGTGACCGTTAAAAATCTGAGATGATCGAATTGGAGGCGTTTATTTTGGCGGGTAAACGAGTTGGAATATTTTCGAAATAAATTTTGCGCCTTTATCGGACTTTCTTTAGCTCGTCTTTGGCGCATATTTATTATAATTTTGTGGAATAGCCCAAATTTTCTACGTATATTAAAAATTATAAAAATAAAAGGATTTACTACGACCACTTGCGGTTGCGGATCCATCTACGATCCGATCCAATCCGCCTACGGCTACCAACCAAACAAACGCGAGGGAGAGAAGGTAGAGGACGCAGGGAAGTAGAGAGAAAGAGACCAAGAAATCACGAGATCAGCTATCCTATCCCGGCCATGGCCTCCTCCTCTCCCGGCCGTGCTCTCCTCTACCTTCGGCTTTTCCTCTTCCTCCTAGGGTTAGGGTGCCAATGGGACTCGACGGCCGCGGCCTTCAAGGTCCCTTTCCGGGCGAAGGACGTGCTCCCAATCCTTCCCCGCCAGATCTCTTGGCCGGTCATGAACAATCTTCACAGCGCCGTCGATCTACTCCCGTTGTTCGTCGGCTCCGTGGGCGCCGGCGGTGGATCCGTTTCCTGGAAGGGCGCCTGCTTCGCCAATAACGAGGGAAGGCTCGAGTTCACCGAGAGCGATCGGGGGAGCAAGCTCGGAGGAGGAGTTCTTCGTCTCAAGGTAGATGTTAACACTTTTGAGCTAGTTAACAAAATCTTTTTACTTGCCAAAGAGAAGAACACTGTTGAGCTAGTTGGTAATTTTCAGACATAAAAGAATGTAGCGATGAAGATATTGGCATTTAGTTTATTCCATCATCGCATGGTAAACATTGGAATTCCATGTTATTAATGATTCATTCATGTCGTACACGATAGTTTATTTATGGTATCTATCATAAATGTGTAGCCATTGTAGGCTTACATGCATCATCAGTAATTCATGGCACCTTTTTATCATGTAAAAACTTTTGCCTGTTTCTAGCATATTGCTTATAAGCTCTTCATGATATGTCCAAACTCCGAATGAATGAGATGGTCATATTCAACATTCGTTAAGTACTTCCATTTTCTCTTCGGCTTTAAGTTTTGAAGAAGTCATATGTTACAAATGAATCTTTTGCATGTAATATATTCTAAATTATGTATTCAGATTGCTTACGAGCTTGTTACTGCTAGTGTGCTCGTTTGTTGATTGGAAGGTGATTTTTTTTTTCCCCTTCTTGAAATTTCATACTTCATTCCCGCTCTTATCATATTATTTTATCTTCAGACTGCTGCAGCTCACAGCTGGACATGTATGGATCTGTATGTGTTTGCAACACCATACAGAATCACATGGGACTATTACTTCTCTGCCCAAGAACACACACTAGATATAAAGTCATGGGAGGAACCAGCAGAAATGGAATATGTCTGTACTGATTCCTAGTTCACAAATCCTGCATCAGTTCAGAAAATTTATTTCCACGTTGTTGACTTTTTCCATTGTATGATCAGGTAAAACAACACGGTGTTTCTGTTTTTCTTATGCCATCTGGGATGCTTGGAACTTTGCTTTCTTTACTTGATGTTTTACCTTTATTCTCAAACACTATATGGGGTCAGAATGCCAACTTAGCCTTTTTAGAAAATCATATGGGAGCTTCATTCATGAGACTTTCTGAGCCTTGGCGTGCGAATATTAGAGCAGAGGACGTCCACTCAGGTGATTTTTTAGCAGTTTCAAAGATTCGTGGCCGTTGGGGTGGATTTGAGACTTTAGAGAAATGGGTTACTGGTGCATTTGCGGGTCATACAGCAGTTTGCTTAAAGGATGAGATGGGGAATCTCTGGGTTGGAGAATCAGGCCATGAAAATGAAAAGGTACTTCCAAGATCCATGTGATTTGATTGGATAGTAAAAAATACCTAGTTCTTGTAACCTTGCAAAAAATCCTTAGGAATCATTCTTGCATCCATATCTTTCATCTCTTCTCTTGATGTGATCGTTTTGTTGCATTATATATGCGTATCAGTTTGAATATGAATAGGATTATTTACAAATGATAACATAACATTGGTTTTGCGATGCATCACTTGATAAAGTTACTTGTACAATTCGATATTGCATCCGGTATTAACTATTTTATAATTTTGGCAGGGAGAGGAAATTATAGTGGTAATTCCATGGAGTGAATGGTGGGACTTGGCACTAAAAGATGACTCCAATCCTCATATAGCTCTGCTGCCATTACATCCTGACTTACGTGCCAAGTTTAATGCTAGTGCTGCGTGGGCTTATGCTCGGAGCATGTCTGGAAAGCCCTATGGCTATCATAACATGGTATTTAGCTGGATTGACACGATAGCTGACAATTATCCACCACCTCTTGATGCTAATTTGGTACTTACCTTGGCATACTCAAAATTTAAGTTCCTTAGTATATTATACCTGTTCTGCATTACCCTTTTAGTTGATTTAGACTATATCTATCTGTAACTAAGGTTTACTTGTGGTATTGCTTTACTTCTATCTTATGCATTCATAGGAAGTTGACCTGTTCATATATCTTGCGAGAAAATATTGTGAGTAGATGCCATTTTGTAGATAGATCATGGTTTTGTTATATTTGTCGAAAATAAAATCAGATTTGGTTCTATTTATAATTTTATATCACTTTTGCTCATGTTTACTTAATTACTTTGCAGATAATGTCTGTTATGTCTATGTGGACTAGGATGCAACCCATTTATGCAGCTAACATGTGGAATGAAGCCCTTAACAAAAGGCTTGGAACCGAGGTATGTTGTTACTGCTATAACTAATCCTTCTTGATTGTGGATTTGATCATGGTAGGTCTCAGAAGTCAGAAGTTCTATTAATATATTGCTGCTCAGTCACTTCAATTCACTATGATTATATGCTCTATTGGACCAAATTGCAGCATCAAAGCTTTGGGTGCTCTTCTTTTGTTGATTTACTGTAGGAGATTTGGAATGGAACTTAAGTTCTGTTGGTTTACGATAGGAGATTTGGCATGCTCCATTTTTTGTCTAATTGAGCTTTGTTTTACATTTACTTATTTCTGAGAATATTGGGACAAAATAGACTTCAAAAGCATCACATAATTCCTGTTCTTCTTGATTATCCTATACATTCTCATTGCCTTGACAGCGTTTTATGGTCTTCTTACAGTCTTTTATGGCTTATATCCTGCCCCGTCTTTTATGCTCAACAGTACTGTTGTCATTATTGGATGATGCCAATGCAAGAAGACACATAAAACATAGTAGAAATAATTCATAGTGGTTCCCTAAGCAGGCTATGGATGACTACTGATAGTAAAGTACCAATATATGATGTCGACGTTTTCCAAAATCGATTTATAAATATGTTATGCAGCAGACACTTTGATAGAGAAATGAGACTTGACGCATTTCCTTGTTTCACATTAACTTCGACATCTGTATGACAGGTGATTATGTTGTTTAAATATATGTAAAACATCAAGATTTAATTTAAAGAAGTGAAAATGGAAGTTATACAATATACTAAAGCTTGTCATACTAAGAGATGTGCCAGAAATCAAGCAGAGGGAGAAAGTTAGGCATGCTTGAAGTGAATATGTTGTCTTGGAGTTTTTGAATTCAAAATCACCTGCAATTTTTATTTTGTTGAAATAATTTTGAATTTCAACTCAGTTATAGTCTATATTATATTAAATTCATCTGCTAATAGCTGTTGAGTTGAATTTGAAGATGTATGGATGTGAAGATTGCTATTGGTAGTAGAAAATGGCCATCAAGGTTTCATGCGTCATCCCACTTATAGATAATCATGACATTCATCTGGAAACTGTTTGTGAATTAGAAGTGATTGCATGAACTTTACAATGTCCTGTATCCACTAGTTGATTGTATGTCTTGTCTGGTCAATGATATGATATTCTTTTATCTCTCTAGACTCTAGATGGAAATAAGGTTATAATAATGCTTTTTGTCAGGATCTGGACCTGCATGGGATCATTGCTGAGACTGAAAAAAATGGTATGACTTTTGATCAGTTGCTCACAATTCCTGAAAAAGATGAATGGGTGTATAGTGATGGTAAATCAACAACTTGTGTTGCGTTTGTTCTTGAAATGTACAAAGAAGCTGGAATATTTGATCCATTCTCTGATTCCATTCAGGTTACTGAATTCACTGTAAGTACAAGTTTCCGGTGAAGCTCTCTTAGTTGATACCTGAACTTACTTTTATTCTGTAAATATTTTCTTATTTTGTCATACAGACTGTCATCATATTAGAATAGTTTACATGTCATCACTAAGTTTCTTCTGGCCACCAAACTATTGGATCTGTATAATGTTGGTGCAAAAGTTCTTTTTGCAGTACTTGTCTGAGCTAGCTGGCTAGCTCTTACAGGTCCTTTTCCAGCAGTTACTTGCATCTATCGTCAACAGCTTCTATGTCACCATAATCTACTAATCTCCATTTCTTCTGTTACCTCTCACATTGTGGATTTCCTTAGTTGTACGTGTTTTATATACCATCTGTAAAGGACCAAATCACAGTTCTCTTCCTCATGTTAGATGTTCTCTTTTTGTCTTTAATCATCATCCACTTAGTTAAATCATGCTGATGTTTTTATATCCATTTGAAATATGTCTATATTTTCTCTAGCCTATTTGCTTACTTGACCTTAACGCTATATATTGATTCTCTTTTAATAGATTCGGGATGCTTATATGCTCAAGATTTTTGAGAATAATCAAACACGATTACCAAACTGGTGTAATTCAGAGGACAGTAAGCTTCCCTTCTGTCAGATACTTGGCGAGTATCAAATGGAGTTGCCCGAATACAACACTGTAGAGCCTTATGCAAACATGAACGAAAACTGCCCCTCCCTGCCACCAACCTACAAGAGACCAGTGCGTTGTTGACCATTAATTTGGGAAGGCTGGTGTTGTCAAGGCTTCCTTACTATATACAATGGTGTCGAACTATGCATCTCTTTTATCTTCTTCAATTTAATGTAAAAATTATACATCATGTTACTTTTATCACCCCTCGTAGCCATTGTCCCAAACATATTATTCCTCAAAGGAATAAAGACTGGAAATGATCTGCAGAAGTCTCTTGTCTCTGAATTAAACGATGCTTTGTGTCCTGAGGGGAATTTGCAGTATGTATATCATTTTGGGTAGCAAAGGATGGACATTGACAGAAATAAATCTGATCTTTTTTCTGTCCAGTCTTGAGCAGTATAGTGGAATAATATTATCAAGCATGATTTGAGAGTCAGAATGACTATCTCGAAGGAATAGTCCGTTTGTTCGGCATCCGAACTGTGTTGCATTAAACAAGAAATTGAGATAAACTATATCAACAACGACTAGGCCTTTAGTCCCAACTATCACTTTTATCCTGACTATTTGGCTGGCTTTCTACAAACAGAGCTTCTTCAAAATTTAGCACCAATGACAGTTTTCTTTCTCAGATACATTGTCCTTATGTCAATCACATTAACTAATTTTGCAGAAAATATGCTATATATTGCAATAAATAGAAAGTTGCATAAAATATAATGAGACACCTACTAGTAATTTCTAATAAATAGTTGTGAAAGATGCACATCATATGATAGGACGCATCAGAAACATGGAAGGCAATAAACATAGAAAAGGAAAGATTAAACAAATACTCAAATAGGAACTCCATGATTCAATAAAACTTCAGCTAACACGTCTGCAGGTCTTTTCCTTCTTTCGGTGACCACCTATAAATAGCTCTGGTGATTGATATCCAAGTGCACATTGTTAATTTCTGCACTAAGGTACAAGTAAGCGACCCTGGGTTACCCGGTCTATCCGGCAGATCTTCTAACTGGACCGAGTGACGCTTGTCATAATTTAAGCAGCTGCCAGACAACAAAATTGCCTTCTTTCGATGGTTTCTCCTAAATGTTCTCGTTGAACTGGTAGATACTATCACATCTACTACCACCTCTTTGCAGATAAGGAAATCAGCTGCATGGAAGAAAACAACTTAGGGATTAATAGGTCAAAACAATTAGGAATAATCTCATAGTAGTTTGTTAAGAATGTATCAACTACAAGTTTGTAAGAATCCTATTTTTATTGGGACAATCAGTCCCATATCATATATAGATATCTGTTATAAGATGAAGCTGAAATGTTTTCGTCCCTTTTTTGAACGACTTGACAAATCTTCACCTACCTGGCGAGCAACCTGCACCAGCCGCCTATTGCTTCGAGGCGAATCTGTTGTCAAGCTTGCTTTTTGTGACTTCACTTGGGAGTTTGGTTTATCGGCTGACCTCTTTGAATTGCTCTTTTTGTCGGGGACGGTGTTTCCAATGTTGTTTTCTGGAGACTCCCTCTTCCGCTTCCTTCGGAATGTATATTTAAGAAATCTAACAGTTTCAGCTTGACCAGAAGTTCCACTAGATTCAATAGTATTTTCCTCTTTTATTTCAGAGTCATTCAATGGAACATCAGCTTTATCAGAATCCACTTTATGGATGGAAACATCTTCTTCTGCTAGACTATTTGGCGACTTCTGCTCCGAGTCCTCCATTGGCAGTAAATCATCTGCATTATTTTCTACTACTTCAGTCAAATTAAACAGTTAATAAGGTCAATTTTATTTAACAACAATAAGTTGCCATACCTCCATTTTCAACACTGTCAATGATTGACTCAACATTTCTGATAGCTTTGTCATCTGTATCCATCTGATTTTTCTTTGCAAGACTAAGCCTTGTTACTCTTCCTCTAGAACATTGCATAATTGCAGCACTATTCTTTTTGGAAGGCATATCTCGACAATTTTCTGAGCTTCCGGACGTTATACTGCAATCAGGCAAGATCTTTTCATTGATCGCCCTCAAGAGTGTTTCACCAGATTCAGCAATATTCTCTCCAATGGTTATCTTAGAGAAATTGGTACCAGATGCTTTCTGATCAGATTGTCCTTTGTCATGACAAGTAGCAAACTTGGAATTTTTCCCGTGATTAGATCTTGTTCTAAGTTTTCTTGGAGAAACCCGGCGAAAGAATTTTACTTGGCCATCGCCACAGTCATTACTTTCTTGCTCCATGTCTTTTGTCTTGATCGGCCTTTTGGTTTGAATTTCCTCTTCAGCTGTGGAATCAGCAGCACATGGTTCTTGATCAGTCTCATTCTTCCCATCGAGCAACTGACTCTTTAAGTCTGTAAACTGGTCATCACTTTGCCCAGGAGGCAATTTGGCAGTCAGAAGATTCTGTTCAAATGCTCGAATACGCTGTGTGCAGCCATTGCGATAAAGCTCGGCTTCTTTGCTTCTCATTATGATGGATGCTAGATCAGGATTAGTACATGCATTCTCCAAAGGAATGTCCTTCACAGATCCAATTTCTTTAGACTGTTCAGTGAAGCAGCACTGATTGTCTGCAACCCTCTGATTCACTGTAGGACTTGTAACCTCAGGAGCAGATGCATATTCAGGTCCAAAGGAAAAGCAAGGCCTGGAATCAGCACTAATGTTGTTCTCTTGATACTCTTTATCAGAAGTGGCAGTCTGCTCTTCAATTAATTCCTCAGCTAGATTTTTCCTCCTTTGCTCCAGTTTAGTATTTGCTATATTCAACTCCATCCTGAGAGAACTTATAGTATCCTCTGCTCTAAGTAGCTGAACTTCAAGTTCCTGAATCCTTCTAACGTGACCCAGAGATTGGATTCCTGCCTCTCTAACCTGTATAGAAGCAAAGCAGCAGCGTGATTCTCAATCCTTCACAGTTCACAACTTATTGCCAAGAAAAAGAAACGATTTAATAGGAGATTAGGGGTTTAGCATAAAATTGGGTCGCCAATGCAAAGAGTTGAGTGTTGGTTAGTAATTATTTGAACAGAAAAGAAGGTACATTTACTTCAAGCTGCTTGTGTGAAGATGAGTGTGCATCTCCATCGTGGCTTGGTACTACCGGAACATGTTTTTATCCATGAATTAATTTCAAGGTTTTCAGAAATCGTGTATCATCATCTGATGTGGTCATTATGTTCAAGGGCAATAGAAACAAATCCGTTACAATTACATAGCTCATAAAAGTGATGCTTTCCTTTAAAAGAGTACTAGGCATGCTCCAAACAAAAGTCAAGTCATAGTAAATAAAGTATGACAGGTGTTATGTGCATAGATGCATGTCAGTGTGTAGTTATTTCCAAAGAATACTCCATTGTACAAAGTCCAAAACTCCAAAGAGAAAAAAACTAAGCAGGATAGGTGAGGTGAGGCAATTATCCTACCAAAAAGAACTGTCTGAAATGTCAAGTCCTTGAGTACCAATATAAGATTTGTGTAGCATCCATCAAGGTTTGAGTTGTGTGAATATATACATGATGTGATTTGATGCTAGTCCAAGTAAAGTAATAAGTGTTTTAGGAAATCTCGGTGTGCACATTAAATTTTGCATGCATAGCATGTGTTTAGGCATGCAATTATGAGTGTTATAGGAAAATTTTGTGTAGAAGACACATTGGTGGTACAGCCTAGAGCCATAAATTATCACCTGCCAATCACAGTCAGTGAATCATCAATCTCATGCAAAAGAAAAGGGGCAAAATTGTGACTTCACACTATAAAAGGAAAAAAAAACTACACCAGCACCAATAAGAGCTCATCCAAATGAAATCCATTTTGGAAGAGAAAACATGCGATCAACTTATCAGGATGTAATTATCTGGAAAATATTAAATACTCCTTGCAGTATAATACTTGTATTATCAGCAATAAATATCAATGTTTCACAAATTGACCAAGACTCTTGGTTCAATCTATCATGACCGATAATTAGAGGTGATCAAATGGTCCGGCCCGTCCAAACCTGACCCCAATCCACCCAAAAAGAACCGAGCTTAAGCTCAACCCAGCCTCACTTAGGCCCGCTCTGGCCCTAGCCCAATTTAGTAATAGGCGATATGGGTCAAACCTTTGCCTGCCCAGCCTAACCAGAAAGCTCGACTTGACTAGCCCACCCATAGTTCAGCACATCAATCCCGCACGTGGGCTATGGAGAAATTATGTCTTCCATCTTAAATTCTTGTCCACTTGACCAATATAATAAACCCCCCAGTAATCAGACTAGTAGGCAGTCTTCCCTATGCTGCCTCCCCAAGTAGCAACTGGACAATAAAATCGTATAATTTACCATAAACTAATGCAAAGTGATCTAATGTCGACAGTGATCAAGAGTTGTTTATCTTGTCGGCATGACTAATTTGACTTGTCTAACATTCAATTCATGGAGTGCAGCATGCTAAAGGGAAACCCCATTAGAGACAATGGATGAAACAATGTAAACAAGAGCCTAGGTGGGAAATGTTCAAATCAATGACAGCTTTTAGCTATTTCTAGTTTATAGCTCACAATAGATTGGGGATAAGCGGGCCATGCTGACCCACCTTCGCTCCAAAGGCCCGAGCTGCTACGCCCAACTCACTATGCTCGATATTTTACAAGCTAATGGGCAATAATGGGTTAAAATATTTCAGTCCGACCTGAGTGACTAGTGGGCGGGTTGGCGACCATAGGCATAACTCGGTCTGGCCCAGCCGATGATCACGTCTAGTTGATATTCACTTTGCTTTATGAAGTGTACTAGATATTACCAATTTAAAAGTTCCCATGGACAATCTAAATGTAGGGGGTTATCAAATTATCAACAGCATGATACTCTGTTCTAGCTGTTAAATTTTAAACTACTTTGTTTCTTGATTGTGCAAAAGAACTATGCAAAAGTTACTACAGCAAGGACAAGTAACATAACAAAGGTAGTATTCTGAGAAGCAAATACTAGGGAGTAAGAAAGAATGCACATTGATAACTTCCTCAACAATATAATAAAACCGGAAGATATGATGTTTAGTAGTAGGAAAATCATATACCAAACATGAAGTCATGAACAAAAGATGTATGCTATATTATACAGAAAAATGGTGGAAAGAAATACTGGTCGGGCTCCAAGATGAGCAACATTGCAGAAACCATGAGGAGCATCCAGAAAAAGAATTTGGTCCAAAAACTCAATCATCACTTCTATTACTAAGAGAAGATGTGTGATACTTCAAGAGTAGTAGTTACTAGTTACTATCTGCTAAGACACTTGAAAGTAAAAATCAAATCTCAAGAGTCAAGACTATAGTAGACAAGATGGGATAAAAGGTACATTAAGGTTAATTCTTGCAAACAATCTCTTCTCTTTTGCAAAAGTAGAACCCCGTAACAAAACTAATGGAAAAGGCTCACTTTATCAACATAGACCATTCAAAAAATCCTAATATAACTCCAAAGAAGAATTCTCCAAATTAAGAATTGTTAATGAATCGATGTTTGTGTCTCATCAAATATGATTTTACTTACTTATAAACTGAGCTGCCAATTAATATGAACATTGTTCAGCAAGAGCATTTATATTAATAGAAGCATTTTAGGCAATGTAAATCCTCCAAAATGATATAATGATATTTTGTGGAGATTTCCATGATGAAAATAATTGAGCAAATTCAGTCCTCATAAAAAGTTACTCAAAATGATAATGGAAATCTGAAGAAGTAGCCTCACTCATCAGAATTACAGTTAGAAAAGTAAATTACTTTTAAAGAGGCAGCACTGAAGTCCCAATATACAAAATTACAAATGTGCTTTCTATACAAAAAATGTTTCAGCCAAGCATCATTCTTAGAGTGAAGTATCAGAATTGTGGTTTAGAAAGATATTGGACATTAAGCCTTAATATGTGATGCTAATGTTTAGAGTTTTAACATGAATTAAAGATTTGAAAATTAGAAACTGCTTTTCTTAAATGGATTATCTTATCCTAACACAAATGATACTTTGTAAAAACTGTAAAGTTGACCTGACCAACCTACCCAATCACCCTACACTCCTATGGGATTTACCTGACCAGCTTACTCTGACCAGAAAAATATACCATGGAGCAACTAGCAATTGCTTTATTCCTTAGAGATGTAGAGGGGACGAAGAAGAAGCTAACTTAATGCTTGCTTACAACTACTGATACCGATTATCTTGCCACATTATAAATATAATCATACATGCTAGTTGAAGGTCTAAAGAGTTTCCAAGCATTGATTGAGCAAATCTGATTCTATATTTGTTCTCAACCTGGTCTATCCTCTATATTTGATACATGAAGACTGCACATATCACAAACACACTCAAAGCACAACAAAAATGAATTTGGAGCCATCCAAAGTTTCTATTAACTTTGAAGACAAGTAGACAAATTATTCAGAATAGGTTCTCCTTGATGAGGCTTGACTATACAGTTTGAAAATACAAATGGAAGCTGCCATATGGATATGTTAGTACAGGTGAACCTTGTGATATAGTTACCTTATCAACTCATCAAATAATAATTTTCTACATCTGAACCTCAAGGTCACTGTGTGTCTAATTCATTTTATCAGGTATATTTTGTGAACAGAAAACTGTACATGAAGTCATGAACTTAAGTACCTAACAGAGATATTGAAGAGAATATTATCTAACCTTGAGAGAACATGTTGAATTCTAACTTCTGAGGAACAATGAGATTACATGAATCTTATTGAACACATATTTTAAATCCTATGTCAAAAGATTCAAAAAGTCTATTCTTGTTGCCAATATGGGTATTCATTTATAAAATTCCTGCACTTGTGAATATTCTTGGACTACCTTGTATGCTTTGCTCTTTTAGGGATTATCTAAATTTTCATGCCAACATGGGTAAATTAGTTGAAATATGACGCTTGCTAAAAAAATTCTACAATCCTTAAAGTGGATTCACATATAAAGAATGAAGAGTGTCTGAGTATCATTTTGATAAAACATTTCTTGAGGTCTAGCCTTTTTTACTTTTAAACTAATAAGCTTCTAATTTTAAATTTCTTTCAAAGGATTTCTTGTAAAAAAAGTGTTGGAAGTTTAAAATAGAGTTGAATCCATAGGTATTTTGAATAATTTTGCCAATTATGATTAGTGTAAGAAATATGACATTGAAACTACCTAAAGAAGCTCATCTTTGCATGATACACTTTGCAACAAGCCAGAGAAAGAAAGCTGAAACAAGGTCCGTAATACATGACCCTAAAGAGTGAGGCAAACAAAATGATCTCCAGACTGTACTTCATGTAGCAATAGCCTATGCACCAAAAAATTAAAAATTGCTTTAGAGGTGTCCTAATTCTTATGTGCAACAGCTCCTCTTTATCAAAATACTCTTAGAAGTACTAAAAGAAAGCTCCCATAGAAGAGTACTTGTCCCCATAAAACCAACATAAAAGGACAAAGCCTAGATGAGTTCAACAAATGGATTTCAACCCATGTTTTACAGTGATAAAAAGTTGCGGAGCTTCAGGTGTGTGTAGGGGCCTAGGGGGGTGTGTGTGCAGAGAGAAAGAGAGTGATTACCAAATAAGTAGTCCATAGATTTCCAGTGTAAGTAATACAGAAGCAACATGATTTTAACATATGGTAGAGTGCAAAAGCACAAAGAGATACAAACATCCAAAAACACATAATAGATGCAAGCACGATTCCCTCTAATATATACACAATGGAATTTACAATAGGAAAAATGACCATGGTCACCACAAGTAAGTATTATCATATTTATAGTCACCACAAGTAAGTATATCATATTTATAAAAACTGGGCCACTAACTAACAGCAAGATCAAATGGCACAGACAAAGATCTAAGTAAAAAAACTAAAGCATTAGCTAAAGAGCATCTAGAAGTATCTTAAAGATGCAAATTATGTAGCAGTCGAGCATCTGAAAACAGCAATAAATATTGATCAGATGACAGTAGAAAACTCCAGTAGTACAACTCTACGATCATGAACTATATAACAATATCACATGATGCATGAGGATGATTACGTATATACTAAGAAACCTTGATAAGAGATAAAATGTCTACGTAAATAAAGATGAAAGCTTGAACGCTAATGCTCTAGCAGCTCACAACTATCAAACCACCATAGCTCTTAGGGTTACGAATTGCATTCATAAATAACAAAAAAACGAGAGGAGATAAGACTTTAGAATACTTCTGAGCCACAAATCCCTTCTCTCATACATCGACGGATGAATCAATGTTACTGGGGTAGTCCCAATGGGATTTAGTCAAGAAACAAAATGCTTTTCACAAAATTAAAAGCAATCCCCTTGATCAAATCCTCATGTTCTTTACTGCAACCCCATTCATATCAAAATTAAAGAATCCATCCAACTTATCCAACAATTCCAACTATTATCGACCCAGACGAACGGAATCAAGAGATAGAAGAAACCCCCTATAGCAAAATCACCACCAAAAGCATTGAACTAAGGGAAACCGACGATCAATGATAAAGCCAGACGAATCAAAATCTAGGGTTTCCGAGGTCAAATAAGACGACCTTAGAGTCCATGACGGCCTTCACTCGCAGCAGCGTGGCGACGGCCTCCTCCTTCGCGGCGAAGAGGCTCTGCTGGAAACCGAGCGCCTTTCGCTCCGCCGCAAGAATCCGCGCCGCTGACTCCTTCGCCGTGTTGAGTATGATCTCCGCGTACGCCTTCTTGAGCGCCTCCATTTTCTAAACTCACCCCAAAACGAGACCACGCCATTAGAAGAGTAAAGGAACAGAGCCGGGGGTAGAATAAGGAGACGGATAACGGAAGAATAGAGTCGGATAAAGATGGGGCAATGAGATTATTCTTACCTCGGAATCCCCCATTATTCGAGGGGTTAGGGAAAGGGGGAGAGGGGAGTAAGGGATGGCGGTGGTTGTTGATGGCGGTTGACAGAGGAAGAAAGAAAGAAGAAGGTGGGCGCTGCTGCTGCTGTTGTTGCTGTCCTTTTCTTTTCGGTTTCCTAATTTTCTTTTCCTTTTCTTTTTCGTTTTCGTTTTTTCGTGTGTGTGGAAGAGTTCGTTTGGGTCTCACTGATGATTATCGTGAGGGTTCACCGTGGCCGTTCGATGGTTATTGGGCGGTTGCGATGGGGTTGTTTGAAATGTGAGGGCGGGTGTGGACTGTGATGAGAGAGGAAACGAGACGGATGGTTCGGGTTGGATCCGAGCCGCCGCTTGCTTTCGCAGGCGCGGAAACTGTAAGTGGGGTGTTAATAGAATCGGGTTTTAGTATCCGGATCCGATTAGCATGTATACCAGACAAAGCGGATATGATTTTATTTGCAGCTGTACGATCCGATTATAACAGATATATGACGAATTTATCAAAGTTTTGTCTGGCCATCTTTAATAATTTAGTTTTTTTTCTATTTATTATAAAGAAATTTTCTCTTCTTTATTCACATCTTTTATCTAATTCGCATTGCTGTCATCCGTGTCATTGCTGCCTGGCCGAGTGCTAGCAATGCGTTCTACTAGGGTTTGGCCTTTTTCCCCTCGTCAAGAGGGTTTTTCCTCGTAGCCACCGGCGATGGAGGGGAGAGGGTTTTTCCCCCCTTAGTGGGTGCTACTTCTCTCCTCTATTTCTCTATTTCTCTCTCTCCTATTTCGTCTATCATTAACCCATCTTTCTCTCATGTTACCACCTGGGTCACATCTGTTATCTCATCCGCACTATTGTTGTTCGTCTAGCTTCCAACTTTGCTGGTTATTAGGATTTGTCATGCCTCATCCTATCTTGGGCTACTTTTTATGAGAATAAAATATCTTTATGGATATAATAGGCAGATATTTGCTCTCTTCTGCTCCCATATTGTTTTTCTTTCTTCTTCTTTATTTGTTTGTTTTGTTCTTAGATTCACAGGTTTACTCAAAATGAGATCTTTAAGTATTTTGTTAAATTTATTGGACTCCATCACTAGTGTGCCTGTATCCCTGTCTAAGCTTGCTCCTTGGTTGGTGCTTAGCTTTTCAAAGCTCATGCGATTCTATCTATAGTTTTGCCGGTTGGCCCGACAAAAGGCTTACTTCTAAATCATTACTCTATCTCATATGTTTTCATTGTGTTGAGTGCTTGTTTGATACTTGCGTAAATTGTTGTTTGATTGTAATAATCATCTTCTTAACCTCATGATCATTATGAGTTCAAATCCGAAGATGAAATTGGATTTCGACTCACGTAGAAAAAGTTAGGATTACTATGGATCTTCAAAGCTAAGAGTGAACTAGAAATCCAACCGTTTGATGATAAAATAATTTGAAACTAAAATAGATTTGAGATGGAGAACGAATTTATCATAATTGATCGATGAAAGGAGAAGCTGAAGAGATGTGGTGATGATTGGCCTAGGGTTATGGTAAAATGGTGGAGATGACAATTGTGGAAGTCAAGATAATCAGTAAGAAAAGGATAGAAAGGAAATATAGCCATTCCTTAGGGTTAGGAGGTGCAACTATATGAAGAGAAAGACAGCAAGGAAGATTCTAAATGATGGCTAAGGTTCTAAAGCTTGTAGGTAATCAAACAACGAGGAATGAGACAACCTTACAAATTAATTTTAATAATATAAGATAATTATTTAGGTGTGCATCACATCTATTTATAGGTAGCTCCTTAATTTGACTAGACTTGGTAATAGGATCGAACATACTTGAATCTTTTTACCTAACATATGTAAAAATACTTAATAAAAAATACCTAAACTAAAATTCCTCACGTTCGAATGCCAATTTAGTTTTTATTCTTAGGAATTTGCGTTCAGACGCCTATTTAATATCCAATTGTGAGATATATTCTTCGACTACTATAATCTTTATTTCCTTTCTAAACTCAAACTAATATATCAGTCTATATTGCTGCTACATGTAGGGCTTGTTTTAAGGGCTTTTGCCTTATTCCTCGTTTCATCTTTTGTATCAAGTTATAATCTGTTAATTGAAATGAATGATATAACAAGTCTACGAACTTTATTTCAAAAAAGAAAAACGTTTGGCCCATCCCACATCTGAGAGGGTTATGAAGGGAAAAAAATAATGTAGGATTAGAGGTTAAATAACCGGAGGCAATCGCCGCCCCTCTCACCCTTGGCTTCGCATTCGTCTTTAGCCAACGAAGAGATTTTATCGGTAAAGGAAATGACTATGTTGGAACTTTTACTCAATTGTAGCTAGTTGTCTCTATTCTACTTGCAATAAAACTACTCGTCCCTGTCTACCATGACCATTCCATTTAATTGCAGAGTTTTAAACAATACTATTGAAATCACTATAGAATACCTATGGGTTCATTCCATGAGACATGAAGACTATAAGCAGTGAAAGAGGCTTAAAAAGTGCCCAAAAGATATCAATGAGTATCGAACAGGCCACCTTGACGACCAAACCCAGAGGGGGCCCCCAAGGGACGAGGAGATAGTTGCAAAAATTAGGCATTGGCGACCAAGGTTATGGCAACTTTGGAGAACATTACAATGGTGGAGTCACAAGCAGAGGACGATGCAACGGTGGCGATAGAAGCTATTGATGCAGCGATGATAATATCGGTGGTAGTTCTCCTTCGAAACTGTGATTCAAAATTTCAAAAACTTTGTCTCGATCTCACTCCTCTTCGGAGCAGTTCCTACGTGGACCCCCAACCGTGCGTATGAGAGAAAAAGAAAAGAGGGTACAAAGCCTCCGCATTCTACATTGGACCACTGGTTTTAATTTAAACGAAGAGCTCGAGGGATCTCTATTTCAAATTCACCACCTCCTACCGTTTAAGACTGTACACCAACCAGAAAACGCCACCTCACCCGATTCCGACGCTCGGCCCAATAAATTAGTCCTCATCTCTGATTAGTCACTAATGGGAAGAACAATTCGTGAGAATAAAGCCCCTCCCCTTCGATTCCCCTCCCTCTCCCTCTTATAGTCTTATTTCGTGACCCTCCCTCTGCTTTCCCCGGCGAGATTGCAAGGGCGGTCACGGGATCTCGCGTTCTCTCTCTCTCTCTCTCTTCTTCTTGGTTCCATCTAAATACATCCTTTCTGCGCTTAATTTTAATCCATCTTTTATCCTTCGATTCCTTCCAAGTTTCTTGGATCCGACCTGCTCCATCGTCTTCCCCGTCGGTGCAGCTCCGGATCTGGTTTCCTTGTCTTCGGATCGTTTCTTGCGGATCTAGATCTCGTCTTGTTGCGGCGCCATGGAGACGATGGAGGAGCTGGCGAAGCTCTCCGAGGCCATGCTGCAAGGGGCTGCTCTTCTTGCAGACGAGGACGTCGACGAGCCCTCTTCCAAGAGGAAATCGTCCTTCCTCAACGTCGTGGCCCTCGGCAATGTCGTAAGTGTGGTTTTGCCATCGCAATTGCGTCATCTTTAATCTTTGATGGGTTATTGAAATGCTATTAGCTGTTAGATTCTAAATCTCACCATTCTTGGTGCATACACGGCAGGGTGCAGGGAAATCGGCAGTCTTGAATAGTTTGATTGGGCACCCGGTCTTGGTATGCAGCATTCATTATGGATTAGTAAAACTTTTTACCTAATTTTATCTGGTTTGATGGCTAACTTAGGAATTGGTTGCAGCCTACCGGAGAGAACGGTGCGACTCGGGCACCCATCTGCATTGATTTGCAGCGGGATGGCTCGCTTAATAGTAAAACAATCATCTTGCAAGTAGACAGCAAATCCCAAGAGGTTTCTGCAAGTGAGATTTCTGGACTCGTTGAATACTGTAGAATATTTTGTTGCTGCCAGTTCTCCAGTTTCTGACCTGGAGACACAATGCTGGGATGAAAGTGTTTTCACAAGACGAAATTGTGATAATAAAAAGATATATACTGGATGCACTGGTGATTTCTTTTGGGTTCCTCATTCCTGTCTCAGGTGCTCTCAGGCATTCTTTGCAAGACAGGCTAAGCAAGGGAGCAGGAAGGAGCCGTGCAGATGGAATATCTTTGAAGTTACGGACAAGTACAGGTCTGTTATCTAATTCCTCTGCTACATATCTTTTAGTATTTTATATTCATTGTCTTGTATAAATCCTCTCTGAGATTACGGAGTAAAGTTATTCTGTAGGATCTTAGTTTGTTCATGTTCATGTAGGGCTTCTAAAATCGTGATTATTCTAGTGTAATCATGTTTTGACAATAGAAATTTTTATTATAAAAAAAAACCAGCTACAAATATATCACCATAAGGGTGTTTTTCACTGATCATGTTGGTTTCGAGGCAATTCCTTCTAGTGTTTAGATCAGATAAATCTTTCCTAAAAGGCTTTTACACAGTAACTGCAGTCCAGGGTAAAGTTCAGCTCTCTCATTATAAAAGGCCCTTATCTTGTGTTGTAGATCTTGATCACCACTAGTAGTTACCCATTTGGTTGTGGAATAAGAGAAATTAAGGATAGGATACAGGTAGGGACTTGTCATGGGATAAAGTGCTATCCCAATTTTCTTCTTGGTGTTTGGTTGCAAAAGGAAGGATATGATTGAATAATTATGTTGGATAAGTAGAAGGTGTTTGGTTGTGATGGTTAAGATAATGGATAAGAAGGATCAATTAACCTTGTTCCCCTTTAGTTGGTTTGATGTATAGTAAAGATAAAGACTACTTCAGATTTTATGCAAAATAACTATTGTTTGAATTTTCTTTTTAATCTCACTATCCTGTATCTGAAGTATGTTGCAACTGTTCAAAATGAACAAGTAAGGGTTACATTTGGTCATGTATTACATAATCCCTAGCTAGAAAAGTTCATTTTTCTTAATTGATACATGCTTTTAGTAGTCTGATACATGGTTCTAGTGATGTATTTCCATTTGCCATTTCAATATGAGCATAATAAACTTTTTTTTCCAAGTGTCACGCTTTTTGAAGATGAAAACACACAAAACATGTCGCCTACATATTAGTGAAGAAGTTTCCTTTCACTACTCAGCTAGCTTAGGTACACCTGTTCTGAGTTAGGAGGTGGCATTATTATTGTACTAAGACAAAGTAAATCATTCTTGCCTGTTAGATATAAATGATCAAATCTGATTATCATTCTAATATGAATTAGTGTGCATGCTTTGCTCTTCTTTTCCACAGTTTTCTCGACGCTGCTAATATGTAATTTGACAACATTGCTGATCCCCGATTTTATTATGTCTCAGCTTCTCCATTGAAATTGATTGATTTACCTGGACTAGATCAGCGAGCAATGGATGAATCGGCGGTTAGTATCTGCTAACATTTCATTGTTCTTTCAGATTTATTGTCAATTACAGATTGATGTTTATCTCTAGATTTTTTACTTTATGATGCTACTATATAAGAGGGAGAAATACTCTTGTACCTAATAAATGGTAAAATAAGTTAAAACCACAATTGGGTGGATAATGATAAATTAATAATATATATATTTCAATATTGTTGGTGTACTAGTTGTACTTTAATGCCTATGCTTCAAATGCCTCATTATGCTCACTGACCAGACTAACTATTTTATTTCTTCTGTGTTTCTGCATTTTTGGTGGGTGATCATGCTACTTGTTCCAGATCAGTGACTATGCTGCACATAATGATGCAATTTTGTTAGTCATTGTTCCAGCTTCCCAAGCGCCTGAAATTTCATCATCTCGAGCTCTTAGACTGGCCAAGGAATTTGATTCAGATGGTTTGTGCTGTTAATCTCTACTCTCTAGCCGAATCTCCTCTTTACCTCAATTTGTGGAACATGATCAATGTTAAGCTTGATTTATTGTGCTTATTGTTTATCATCTTCACTTACATGTGTCCTGTTGTTCTAAGCAGAACTTTATGCTTCTTCACTGTGTTGCAGGAACTAGAACAGTTGGCATTATAAGCAAAATCGATCAAGCAGCTGGAGACCAGAAAAGTCTTTCTGCTGTTCAGGCCCTCCTCCTGAATCAGGGCCCACGAAATGCAGCAGATATTCAATGGGTTGCTCTGATAGGGCAATCTGTTTCTGTTGCTTCAGCACAAGCTGGATCTGTAGGTTCTGAAAGCTCACTGGAAACTGCTTGGCGAGCTGAGAGTGAAAGCCTTAGGTCCCTACTGACCGGAGCTCCGCAAAGCAAGCTTGGTAGAATAGCTTTAGTTGATACACTTGCCAAACAGATACGTAAAAGGATGAAAGTCAGACTCCCAAACCTCTTGAGCGGGTACAAATTCTTACCCGTTGTTTCCTCCTAGTTATCTACAATGCCTAAGATGTCTTTAGTTCAAAATTAGCATCTATAATTAATTTATATATAATAAACAATTCATTAGTGTATGGATTAATAGCAGTGCAGGAACAAGTTTCAGTTTTATGCATTCTCAAAATGGAAAACATGTACACATTATCATTTGTATTAGATTGTCAAAAGTGTGGGAAATTAAAGTGCATATACTAATTACTTTTTATTCTTATAAAATGTGCACCTTCTTTAAAAACTTATTCATCCACTCTTCTTCTAACCTCCATTGTTTATACAAATATTAGATACTCATATTACTGGTTTGTTTTCTATGGTAGTCAATATATTGCAATACAGATAGTGTTTCACTATATAACTATATGTTTTCACTACAACAATATGCAGGTTATATCAGTGTATAAGTTGCGACTAATTCTATATGCCTGATAACCGATGGCCATTGTGATTTGTGAAGGAATTTGTCGCGAATATAAATATAATTTTAGTATATATCCAAAGTACGAATTAGAACATCTTACTAATTTTTTAACATGTAAAGTCAATCTTATTTGTTTTTTTTTTCCTATATTTATGTAGAGCAGGCCTTGCTACGATCCTTGATCAATTTCAGAAATATCCTTATTTTTAGTTCTGAAGTAGTATTGATATGATTGTTATGCATCGTTTTAAAAGGATATTCACAAACCATTCTACCGTTGTTACTCACGTAAAAGTTATAAAAGCCAATATGGCAAAATACTTGAAAATTTGCTGGGTTGGCCATCTGTTCAGTGGTGAACCATAGACCACCCTGACTTCCACTCACATGACTTTTGGTTGTCATCATGCTTTCTATTATGTTGCTTAAGTACCTAGCATGCTTTTTTTATTAGATTTTGATTGATAATTGTTTGAAGATTGTATGTTTCATATTTGATGCAAACAATATATTTGATTGACTTATTCATGTGCATAAGGTCCACTATATATCTATTAGTACATTTACACATATATTGGCCTATTACTAAGATAATTTTATATATAACACATATTTTATATCATACAGAATATATTTAACTATTTTATTGCTAGACCACATAAATGCTTCCATATGCGGCATTATACTTTTTACGTGCTATGCAGTGGGGTGACCGTCCGCATACCGTTGGCGTCACAACATTGATAAGATTAAACAAAACATTTTTTTTTCATTTATTACTGGGTAATAAATTGCAAAATATTTAGAAGTTGAGGCATCTGTCCTGATATAGGACTTATCCAAGTGAAGCAGGTTGTTTCACTTATCTCTAAGTCAACTGTAAACTATATCCGACTGTGGTGACCTGGAGTTTAAGCTTTCTTTGGATAATTGCCATTGAATGTTGTAATTGAGTCTCCTATAGGTAGCTTTGTAGAATTGTTATTACATCTATGCTTATTGAACTTATTCATCTTTTCTCTGGTATGCAATTGCAGTCTTCAGGGTAAGTCTCAGATAGTGCAAGACGAATTGGTAAGGCTTGGCGAACAGATGGTAAATAGTGTTGAAGGAACCAGGGCAATTGCTTTAGAACTTTGCCGAGAATTTGAGGATAGATTTCTTCAGCATATTGCAGGTGGTGAGGTTAGTAAATTTGTCATTTTATCTTCGCTTTGATCAAATTATGCTTTTATGGTCACCAAAATTTGCCTCTCTTGAAAGAAATCTGTTATTACCAACAGCTAGTGCATTTACTATTTTCAGAAATACTGATGATTAATGATGATTTAAAAGTTTATATATATTTTTCCAATAGAGGTTTGTGCATAGAATTTAACAAAAATGACCATGTGTGCTCAATAAACATAAAAAAATCCATCTTTTGATAGAAAATCCTTTCTTTTGAGATTGTTATATCATTTTTCTTTTGAAATGGTTTAGAATTTGGTTGCCCAGAACTTTTGAAAATGATGTTCCTATTCTTGGGCATCAGAAATTTGAAATTTTGTTTTTGTTTCTGATTCTGATATTATTTCATCTATTTATGTCATGTTATTAATGGAGTAACTTTCCTACACAGGGTGCAGGTTGGAAAGTTGTTGCAAGTTTTGAGGGAAACTTCCCTAATAGGATCAAGCAACTTCCATTGGACAGACACTTTGATATAAACAATGTCAAGAGGGTAATATAACCATTTCTTTATACTTAAAGCTCTAACAAAATCATTCATTTGGATGACGATTTCCTTTTATGATGGATAACTCAAATAGTAAGATAACTTCCCTTGTGATTTATCTGACGTTCTAGATTGTTTTGGAAGCGGATGGTTACCAACCATATCTGATATCTCCGGAGAAAGGTTTAAGATCTTTGATAAAAGGAGTTCTGGAGCTGGCGAAGGAACCATCGCGTCTCTGTGTTGATGAGGTAAAATTAAAACATTGTAGTGCACATTCCAGTTTGTTGTTTAGATAATAATATGTTGTCAAGTTTATCATTATGCAGGTGTGAACAAGTTATAGTTGGGTTTTTATCATTATGCAGGTGTGAACAAGTTATAGTTAGGTTTTTATCATTATTCAGGTGTGAACAAGTTAAAATTTGGCGGTGGCACATTTTTTTGCTTTAACATAGATGGACTTCTCTTCATGTTCCTACTGAATTGTGTTTTTCTTTTTGATACTTGAGCTGTCAACTTTAGTGGAATTCCACTGCTGATTATATGAAGACATCTTTTCATTTTTTTAAAAAATCATTTTTATTAGGATCATTTAGGGGATGTCTCCTCTAGCTGTTGAGGGCTGAAAGGTGCCTTGCATTTAGATTTGCACAAAGCAACATATGCTAGGCTTTGAAACTTGGGCTATATGTTGATCATTGTTTCACTTGAATGTAATAAGTTTGGAGTCATGCGTAATGCATTATTGCATTTATGATAATTAAGGCTTTGTATTTGTTTGCGTCTAATTGGGATAATTCTATCAGGTACACCGTGTGTTGATCGATATTGTGTCTGCTGCTGCTAATTCTACTCCTGGACTTGGTAGATATCCTCCATTTAAGCGTGAGGTAGTCCTCTCTGGTGTTCTCGACTTCTCATGCTTGAATTTTGACCACCAATCAATAGATTTGTCATTATGCTTTTTTTTACAGTAAACTTTGTCCTTTTCCTTTGCAAGGTTATCGCAATAGCATCTGGTGCTTTAGATGGGTTTAAAAATGAGGCAAAAAAGATGGTGATTGCACTTGTTGATATGGAGCGTGCATTTGTTCCTCCTCAACACTTCATCCGTTTAGTGCAGAGAAGGTAGAGTGGGTTTTGCTTGATAATGATACTTATGCACTTAATTAGAGCTGCAAGGTGATGTTACTAATAACAGCAGTGTTTGTTTAGACTACTCTTTTTCAAACAAATTTGTTTAGCACTAATGCTGACCATTGGTAATTTCTTTTTTAAAAATCAAATATGGTACCAAACTACCAACGGAAGCAACACCAATCTGCTTCTTTACTTCTATGGTAGCTTGGCAGCAATAAGCAATAACTATGAAATGGCCTGTAATCTTTCTACTGTTTTTACATACTTTCAGGATGGATAGGCAGCGTCGTGAGGAAGAGTTGAAGAATCGGTCTTCTAAGAAGGGACATGAGGCTGAGCAGACCATCTCAAACAGAGTGAGTGTCTCCTTTCTCCTGTGGATTTTTAGCTTTATGTTTCATTTATTGTAGATGAAATATTCTTCTAATAGGTAATATTCTTCTAATAGGCCACAGTACACTGATAGTCATTGTCTCATTGGTGACTCGGTGCATATCTAAAAGTGGTGCCTATGTGGGTGCATATGTATTTCATATTAAAATACGTCAATTCACACAAATATGAATTGAAACTTCTCTTCGTTTTTTCTATTATATAATTAGATAAAAGAAATAAAAGTTTTAATAATGAAAGGAAAATCTTGAAGATAGAACAAGGCAGTTGGAAATTGATACCTATCAAGGTTCAATTTTTCATGTGTAGCAATAGAAGATTTTTTGTTCTCTCAAACAAAAGATATTTACGGATAAAATAAGAACCTAATTCTCAAGTAAGTCCCATGTTACTTTTTTATGCATGTTATGCTGCAGTCATTTGATGTGTACAGTATATGCCACAGCATACGCAGTCCGTAGGCTGGATCCAGAAGTATAAGATGAATGTTGGTGATTCATTGACTGCTTAATTTGGTAGACAATAATTTTATGTGAACTTTGGTTATTATTTCCTTGAATTTACAAGTTTCTACTTTAGGCAACAAGCCCTCAAGCAGGGCCACAACAGGGCGGTAGCTTGAAATCAATGAAGGAGAAGCCTGGTCAACAAGATAAAGATGCAAAAGAGGGATCGAACATACAAATTATTGGACCTAGTGGAGAAATCACAGCTGGTATGCACCCATGGCATAAAATTTTCTCAGTAAAGCTAATCTATCCTTGAGGGAACTCCATTAGGACTTTGTTTATGCATAGTTTATTTCTTCATTCATGTTATCCTTGACATGCCTTACACTTTGACTTCAGTATGCCATGAACTTCTGTTTTCAATTAGTATATTCTCATATGGTCACTCACCATGCATCAACCTATAAGCGTGCATGCAATGTGTATTTTTGGAGAAGGCTAATATTTATATTCTTGTGAGGTTTTAAACTGATGTACAGTAACTATTCTCTGTTGCTTCTTTTCATGTATTCTAAGGTTATCTGTTGAAAAAGAGTGCTAAATCAAATAGCTGGAGCAGGCGTTGGTTTGTTCTAAATGAGAAAAGTGGAAAGGTCTGTAATATTTTCCATCTAGTCTGAGATCCTCAGTATATATTGTGCTTAGGAATAGAACAATTTAGCTTTTCCAAAATTGGCTACAACCTTGAATCTTGTTCTTTTACTGTTTCTTCATGGTATCTGATTTATTCTATATTAAACTTCTGATCCAGCTTGGATACACCAAGAAACAAGAGGAAAAACATTTTCGGGGTGTCATCAATTTAGAGGTATTATTTGTTTGTTCTTTCATATTGTCTGCTTGTCATGAGTATAGTGTATTATGTATAAATTTCCCTGTTCTTATCCAAATACTCAGCGTTGGGTTGAGCTTTGCTTATATGATTCTCATATGGTTGTTGAATTATTGCTTTAACATTTTTTAATATTAATTACTTGTGCATTCTTATCATGGACCATCAAACAATATTCTTTCTGTATTAGCTATTGGTATGATTGTTTTCTTATGGCTTCATTTTTTTACCAACAACAATTTGTCAACTTATATCTTTGACTTCTTTGACCAAGCAAATTAATGATTTACTGTATTAGTTAGTTTTTGTATTATTATTGCGGTCTTTTTTTTGTGGCCTCTTTTAATAACCATATGTCTTTTGGCACCACTTAATTTCAATTTATACCAATTCTTCGATAACCAACATTAAAAGTGCAGTCAATGCTCATTTCTTTTCTTGTTTGCCAAGTAGGTGTAGGAATCAATAATTAGGTTACAAGGTATTCACTGTTATTTGTTTCATTAACAAAATTAAAATTTTCTAAGCATATACGAGCACCAAATTTCTAAGCATTAGGAGCGGTCTCAAGTTGTGTACTAGCCTCCCCAAAATTGTTTGGGGAAGACTTCCATGGTCATGATGATGAAAAGGATTGCTTCTTTTCCGTGGTCCAGCAATGTATTGAAAGACATTTTTGATGACTACCTCGCTAAGTCAAAAGGCGTTAGTGCAAGGCAAGTAACCACATGCATGAGGAGAGGAACAAGACTTCTTCTCCACCTTCTTCTTGCACAGCCCTACTAAGCCAGAAAGCATCGACACAAGGCGGGTGACCATGTGCTCAAGAAGAGGAGGATGGAGACTTCTCCTCCTCCTCCTTTTCTCTTTCTCTCTCTACATTGGGAACTGCTTAATGTCATTTCTATCACACATTTTTGATACATTAATAAAATACACAATATATATATATATATATATGTATATATTTGTGAATTGTGATAGTTTATTGTTATGATTGTAAATTGCATTATTAAAAAATTATATATGCTATATTAGTATATATTATATGTCACAAATAATTATTTTTTACATATTAAAAATGCTAACTCGTCTTGGTGCTTGTCTTGCGCCTAAGCGCTTGGCGGTGGGGTGACCGCCTGCAACCTGCGATCGCCTTTCAATACATCGGGTACCGGAGAAAAGAATATTAACACGTGGAGACACTTACTTTCTTCTGCATAATTTATATCTGACTATATATCACACTTCATTCTTTATATGAGATAGCAACTCATCTATTTACAAATTTTGTAGAATTGTGGTTAATCAGTTGATCTTAGAGTTGGGATTAGTCACTTACTGTTGTATACTCTTGCATCGTTTAGGAATGTCATATTGAAGAGATTTCAGATGAGGAAGATCCTCCCAAAAGTTCTAAGGAATCGAAAAAGGCAAATGGTCCAGATTCTGGAAAAGCTCTTGTCTTTAAGATAACTAACAAGGTTGCATATAAAACTGTTTTAAAAGGTAAATCTTTATTAGTGTTCTTTCATAATATCCTTTTTTTTATCTTATCCTCTTCGGTTTGTCCCTTATGAACATGTTTATCTGCTAATCTGCAGCTCACAGCGCTGTTGTACTGAAGGCTGAAAGTATGGCTGATAAAGTTGAATGGGTGAATAAGATACGAAGTGTTATTCAACCTAAAGGGGCTCCTCCCAAGGGTTCAAATACTTCTGAGGGTGGCCCTTCCATTAGGCAGAGCTTTTCAGATGGTTCGTTGGTAAGTTGAAACTTCTTATCAATTGTTTTTTTTTTGCAAATTTATGTAATTCTGCTTATACTATCAGAATTGATATTGTTCTGTAGAAAACTGTTTTCACATGGAAGTAAGAATCCTGATATAAATGTTTGTTAACTTGTTCATATGTTCTGATTGATGCCAGTTACTTGGCTGTATTCTTGTTTTATCAGCATTTTGACTTTTCACTTGGCTGTATTCTAGTATTTCGGTGGATGGGGAAGTTGCTTTTCAGGAAGCAACTTGCTGTTTGTGGAAATAATAAAACATTGTTTTATCTCTTTCTGTTTATATATCATATATAGGTGACATGCAGGTTACTTTCATGCATCCGATTGATCTTAAGTTAATCGGTGTGATACACATTTGATATGTGATTGCATGGACAGTATAAGCTTAAAGATGTTAAATCTGAGTACATGTACTTCTTTAGGACACAATGGCTAGAAGACCTGCTGATCCTGAGGAAGAGCTCAGATGGATGTCTCAGGAAGTTCGTGGTTATGTCGAAGCTGTTCTGAATAGCCTTGCAGCAAACGTCCCAAAAGTATGCTTTCTACTTCAAGCTTTTACTTTTTCCTTATTTCTGAGGCCTTTAAATTCTAGATGAGTTGGTACCCTGGTCAAATAAAGCTGTGTAATAGCATTTTTCTTGGCCACTGCTACCAAGGTTCAAGCTTAGGATGAACTACTTTATTAGGCTTGTAGAACGATACTGACCATGCTTATTGTGCAGGCTGTTGTACTTTGTCAAGTGGAGAAAGCAAAAGAGGACATGCTAAATCAGCTTTACAGCTCAGTGAGGTTGGTGACCTCACATCTTGATCTGCATAGGACTCTGCTGGTTTTTTACTTTTTGGCTTACTTTCTGAAATATTTTGTCATCCCGTTTATGATTCTTCTGGTATGCTTTTCTTTTTATTTGAAAGTTTGCTATGCTTGTTTTTCGAGGTTGCCCTAGTATACACTTGTGGTGCATAGAAATATCTAGATTCAGATACAGATATTTTTTTAGCTTCGTAAGATGCAGTACTATAATCTTCGTTTGTATCAGCTGTATTCCTTTCCTCCTATGTTCTGGATTATTTGCCCACAGTAAAGCTTTTACTTAGGTGCAGCTTTCAATATTCTGCTCGATTTGCGTAGATCAGTTATAATTCCACTTGAATGTGCTTCAACATGCACTCCAGGTGGATGTGCAAGAATGTTGAGGGTAATTGTGATATGATGCCGCTTGGCGTCTTCGATCTCAAGGGTCACTGTATTCTTGCACAGACATCCTTCTTGATATTTTGCTATAAGTATCTCTTGTCACAAGACAATAAGTTAGAATTTTGTCCAGATTCTGGGTGCTTCATATGAAGTTGAAGTTTGTCTTGTTATGTTAGTAATCATTTTTCTTTTTTCCCTGAAGGCCTATTAGGCCACTGGTAGCTGGATAATAGCAGCTGATCATACAGATAACATCCACCGGGTTTACAGAGATATTTTTGTTAAATAAGTTCAGAAGATGCATTAATTAATTGCTAAATTAGTTTAGAACCTAAAATTATTACCTTTCTTGAGGTGCTCCTGGATAACTCTGATAAGTTTATTAATTTTTTCTATTTAATAAATCCCTAAGAATTTCACTGTAAACACATCTATCTACCCATTCTCAGCTTTTAACAACAATATAAATCCACTGTCAAAGTTCTGTGGTTTATTCAAGGAAATAATACAGAATTCTCAGTGCTTATGTTTTAGTAGGAAATTTAGTCAAAATTTTCTCCTAAGACAATTTCTCTCTAGCTGCAGTTGCACTGGAACAAGTTAGTTGCATTTCTCTTGCATCAAGTGTTGGAATAACAACCAAGTTGGGTGACACCATTTTTTATAAATATTTGGCTTACATAGTTGTTCCAAACCATGTAGCTTCTCTTGAAAAGAAATATTAGAAGGATCATGAGAGAAGGAAATTTATGATTAGATTGGTAATTCACTGAGTTTGGACACACTGTCATGATTTTTCATTTTAATCCTGGAATGAAATGCTTGCAATTGGTTATGTCATTCTTTTCTGTGGAATGTATATTATAATAAAATGCTGCAAGTTTCACAATTTAAACATTTCCTAACTACATCTTGTTTTTCTGTGCTCATTACTAGTGCACAAAGCACTGCAAAGATTGAAGAATTATTGCAAGAGGACCAGAATGTGAAACGAAGGCGAGAACGGTTCCAAAGGCAGTCATCGCTTCTCTCAAAACTTACTCGCCAGCTTAGCATCCATGATAATCGTGCAGCTGCTGCTAGTTGGTCTAATGTTGGTAATGGATCTGGTAAGCTTACTATAGTTCTTCTATGTATTATTGATGCAATCTTTGTGTTTGAATACTAGTTCTTGCTAGAATTTCGAGTGGCACATATAATTATTGACCCTCTGGTAATGCAAATCTTGCAAATAATGAGCTAGTTAGTAGGAAAGAAGCTTGGTAGTAGTAGTAAGGCAACTTTGATTTTTAATTCTTTCATAACAATTATTAGGTTGTTTTTATCCTTGCTTGGCTAACATAATTTGGTGGACAAGGAAGTGAATGTCCTTTCATCTTGATGTACAATGATCGATATCCTTTCTCTGGATTGGTTGTGCACCTCATGCCAGTTGGTTTGGATGGCACTTGACACTTGATTTGCCAGAGACTTGCCGGCACAATACAAGTCGGGTTATATCCGACACTCAAGGAAAAGTGGCAAGTGCAAGATAAATAGAAATAGAGAGATTGTGTGTGTGTGTGTGTGTTGGGGGGGGGATGTTACTCATTGGTTTTTTAGGGAGGCCGTTCTATCACCATTTCTGGCCCACCTTCCCCGCCTAATCCCACAATCTTTCTCTTCGGCAAATCATGTTCTGTGTTTGGTTAATTACACTGAACCCTAAAAGCATTAGGCGACCCGTCAGATCAGACTTTAAACAATCCAAACACTACTTAGATACCTGCCATGCCATCCCATTAGAACCATAATCCCTGAAATGACGTGAAAAAGCCCCATTTCAAACCCTAAAGATCTCTTCCAACTTCTGTCATCATTGTTCATAGGTATTGGAGCTCCTGCTATCAAAATTATTGTGGCAAACACTTTGAAAGTCTAGGTATTGGAAGGTTCTTGCCGTGGGCACGGTTTGTTCCAAGGGCTAGTCAAATATCTTGGCTCCACATTTTCGTAGTTTTTTATCTTTAGGAATTTTTAGTTTCACAATAACCTGTTCTTTCTTGCAATTGGAAAATTTGCTACTCTTGCTAGTCAAATATCTTTTGCAGACTAAGCTTACTCTACAGATGTTGATAATTCTGCGGGACAATTCTTTTTCTTGTTTATAACATGAAGCATTTCTTGATATAGAAAGCAGCCCAAGGAACCCTGGTCACTCAGGCGATGAGTGGAGGTCTGCATTTGATGCTTCTGCTAATGGGATACCAGACCGTTCCAACTCTTATGGTAAATCAAGGTCTAACAGTGCCAACGGTCGCAGCAGGCATTATAGTGACTCAGAACAAAATGGTGATTCAACCTCTGGTGCAAACTCTGGTAGCCGACGTACGCCGAATCGGTTGCCACCTGCGCCACCACAGAGCAGTGGAATCGTGAACAAATACTAGGCATGCTGATTGGCATGATGGCATCCATACACAACCCTTTTGGTTCCAGTTAAATTTCTGCCATTTGGTATACTGATGAGTTGATCTGGAATGTGGAAAGGAGCCCAAAAGGAAGAAAGGAAATCTAAGGAACAACGCCTACCACCACATAAGGATTCCCGATTGTTGTTAATAGAAATATATAGATAGATACTTAATTTTTCCCAGTTCCTTGGAGTTCTAGTGGAGTGATCTGTCTGATGCTCGTCAGGCAGTAGGTTTATTCCCGTTTCACTAGTTCTTGCTTTCATATAGTTATTGTAATTTTTGGCACATGCTTTTGATGTATATTATGCCCCATACTTTGTCTGATTCCATCACGAGCCTAGTTTCGACTCAATTATAAAGTTCTTTTAATCATTTAATATAAGAAAATATTTGATTGTTAGAAAGTGAGAAGAAAAAGTAGTAAGCTTCTTTATTTTTAATATTTAGCTGCAGACATTAAATTAATGAACGTGACTATCTTATCCACTAAAAAGTAGTTTTCTTTTTCTTATTTTAACTTCCTATTTTGAGAGGAATAAATCACTACAGTGAAGTAGATTATTTTATTTATTAAACTCTATTTTCTAGCAAAAATGGAGCACTTTAGTTTATAAACAGAGTGCTTCATTTTCTCTAGCCAGATCATGCAGAAATAATACCATAATCCTAGCATACCCGGAGACCAAGGCCAATGGCGGCGCACAAAACCTTCCCACTCTAATTCTCACACGAGATCCCTTTATTGATTTCTTCCCAGATATCGGAGAGATGACCAATCTAAGCTTTCTCACAAATTTAATATCTAAATAGGCAATCATTCAAATCTATTATATTGGATAAAGTACAGATTCACTCTAGAAAGATTCTTCACTCTAGGTGAATCTGTACTTTATCCTACGCTAGAAAAATGTTGATAAAATTGGCGGTCCATGTGATGCATAAAATGCTATGTTAAAAGATCGACTTGGTTAGTGCTTTAATCTTTATGGATTCAATAATTGATTTTTATGAAATACTAAGTGAGCAGTTTGCTTCTCGTTTTAACTACTGATATAGTCAGTAGTTTGCTTGTAAATTAAAAATGCTGACCATTACTGTTTTACTTTGTAAGATAATTGTTAATGTATGGAGTTATTAAGTGTAGGGGTGTAAACGAGCCGAGCCTGCGCGAGCCGGCTCTAGCTCAGGCTCGGCTCGAAATTAGTTTCGAGCCTCACAATATTGCTCAGGCTCGGCTCAGCTCAACCCGAGCCGAGCTCGAGCTGAGCCTAACCGAGCTCGATTAGAGGATAAGGCGGTGGCGACGTGGGCGGTGGCGACGTGGGAGGCGGCTTGCCGAAGGAGTCGGAGACGAATGGAGGAGGCCGACGACGGAGGAGGAGGCCGACGACGGAGGAAGGTGTGGCGCCGTGGTGGTGGTTTGCCGTCGTTGCCAATGGAGACCGACGGGGAGGGAAGAATGAAGGTGATCGGGTGGATGAAGGTGAGAGTGAAGGTGAGGGTGGGGGAATTGATGATGGGGAAGGTGATGTGATGGGAAATGTGAAGTAATTAATGAGGGTGGGTAGGTGAGCGTGGGGTAGGTGAGGATGATGAATGTTGAGGTATGTTACGGGTGAGAATGAGTTAGTGAAGGACACGTGGCAATATTTCCTTATGCCACGTGTCCTTAGTCATAGGGACTCAGGCTATCGAGCCTGAGCGAGCCGGCTCCAGCTCAGGCTCGGCTCGATATTAATTTCGAGCCTATTATAATGGCTCGGGCTCGGCTCAGCTCTGATCGAGCCGAGCCGGACTCGAGCTTCACCCGAGCCGAGCCCGAGCTGCTCGTCAAGCCTGACAGCCCTAATCAAGTGCAGCAATTAAATTTTATATATTAAAATTTAATATATAAAAATTATAATCTTATAATTGGCATTTTGTTTTTATTATCAATAATACCTACAATATAGGTACTTAATACTTATCGTTCAAATCTTGCCTTTCATTTTTCTTGTCTTGAAAACACTATAGGGTAATTTAATTTGCTAATTCCTGACCGAATAAAAAATATTTCGTAGGCAGAATGAAAACATATATATATATATATATATATATATATATATATATATATATGGTAGTAGGGGTGAAAACGGATTGGATTAACTCCGATCCGACCCGACTCGACTCGGATTCGAATAAAAAGTTTTAATTCGATTCGGATACGAATAGAATTTTTCAAAAAAATTCGGATACGAATACGAGTCGGATATATTTTTCGGATTCAGATACGCATACCCATATATTTCTTTTGAATGGTTTATAATTTTAATTTACTTATTTAAATAATAAATATTAATATTGTTACTAATAATATATTATATATTATTTATAGAGATTAATTTTTCTAATTTTATATATTTGACGTACACAAAAAATTTATTTATTATAAAACTCTTAATATTTTTATATTAATTATATCTAAATAAAATATTATAATTTTTTAAATTCAGTCAATATTTATTTAATATTTAATCCTCCGAAAATTATTCGTATCTCTTTTAGTTTGAATAAAATTTCTGTATTACAATCGGGGACTAAAAATATGGATCGGACGGTATCGAATCTGTTTTCACCCCAATCTAGTAGGGTAATAATAATAATTATTAATAATAAGGGTCGGGTGTTTTTTTTTTATAATTTCCTAATCTCTCCTTATATATATCGCCGAATCATCGAGATCAAAGCGGGGGAATGCCGATCGCGATGGCGAAGTCGGAGAAGATGCCGCCGCGGCTGAGAGAGGAATCCATCGCCGATTTCAGTTGGTTTCAACTGGAATTCTCTTCCGATTCGGGGGAAGAGGAGGAAGAAGAGAACGACGAGTGGAGCATGGAGGTGGAACCCGAAAGGCCAAGAAAGAGCAATAAGAGGAGGAAGGTAGTTGAGAATAATGGGAGGAAAAAAGATGCGAACTTGTCTTCCCTTTATAATTCTAGTAGTTTTTTTTCTGGATCTCGTGTTCGAGCTAATGGTGGCCGTGGTGAGGAGGAGGTTTCTTGCTCTCGGTTATTTTGTTTTCCTTCGATGGAGATACCGAGGAAGAAAAGGAGTATCGCCGCGAAAAAACAAGATCTTTTGAAGAAAGGAACGAATACTTATGTGAGTAAATCACACAATTATTTTTGGCTTTGTTGATTCTATTGGGAGTAATAGTTTCTTTTGATCAAAATATCGTTTTTTGAATTTAATGTTTGCTGAATTATGGTTTGGTAGCGTTGGAGAAGAAGGCGGCATCAATGTAGGAAGGACAAGTCTGGGGGATTGGTGATCAAGTGCTCAAGCTGTAATAAGCGAGGGTACTGCACTTCTTGCATCGATGAAAGGTAATAATGCATACACTTCTTCTGTTTTTCTACCTCAATGTCATAGTATCAATTAGCAGACAACCCAAATTGCTTGCCTCTTTGAATTGTAATAAGTGTTCTTGGATATCATTGAGCATGCAGGTATCAGGGGATGTCAAAGGAGATGATTGAAAAGGTTTGCCCATTTTGCCGAGAAAGATGTAATCGTGTTACATGCTGTTGCAATCTCCATGAATCCAAGGTGGAGAATTTTTCAAGTTTTCATCATCAATTCTCTACTTCATACTTGTCTAGTCCTATTCTTCAACATTTATTTAATTGGATAGGAAAGGCAATCTCATTCCAGCAGATGAACTCAGTAGTAAAATAGTGGAGTCCAGAAACTCGTACATTCATGATTCATGAACTGTAAATGTAATATAAAGCAACAAATTAGGAACTTAAATAATATATATATAGAAAAAAAAAACAACACTATAAAAGTGGTTGTTGCCTATGAATTTGCAGTAGGGAATCATTATTTGCATCCTCATGTTCTCTGAGAACAAAATTATTCAATAGAAATTATGTTTCCTAAAAATTTCACTAGTGGATATAACCTTATACCTCTTCTGCATGGCTGCATGGCCTACAGAATTCAATTAGGAAGATGGATAAGGTCGAAAAGAGTAAGTGTGCCAGATACTTGTTGCACCATCTACTGCCTTGTCTAAAACAACTGAACCAAGAGCAATTGGATGAGAGAAAGATTGAGGCCAATATTCAAGGTAATGAGATGCTTCCTTCGCAGCTCTGGGTAGACAAAGTATCTGCTTTACTGAGTAATAATTTCCAGTTCATCTCTAAACAGGATTGTCATCAGCTAAACTGGTGCTGGAACAAACAGTTTGTCGAAACGATGAAAGGATATTTTGGTATGAATCCTCTTCTAGCATAAATTCTTGGATCTCATATGCTGTCTGCTTGATGAGCTAATGAATTTTTTCTCTTGGAAGTAACTTCTTTTCCATTTTTAACTTGATTCAGTAACAACTGTAGAACTTCCATTGTTGACCTTCACAGAAGCTGTCCGAATTGTTCATATGAACTATGCCTTAGTTGTTGTAAGGAGATTCGTAAAAACAACCTTCAAGGTTCTTGTAAGGAAGTGGTATGTTATTACCCAAATAAAGGTGTGGACTATATACATGGTGGGGATCCATTATCAGATACAACTCATCAAGAAGACAGGAACTTATCTGATCATCAGTCTCAACTTGCTAAGTGGAAGGTTAATCCTAGTGGCAGCATTCCTTGCCCTCCAACGGAACTTGGTGGTTGTGGTCATTCTCTTCTCAAGTTGAAGCATATACTTCCTGAAAATCGGATATCTGATCTGGAAAGTCATGCCCAAATCCTAGCTGGAATTGAAGGAGATTTACAACCACTTGACCTCTCGACGACAGAAATGGGTACTTGCTCATGCACCACAAATGGTAATTCAAGGAAAGCTGCTTCCAGAGAGAATTCAGATGACAACTACTTGTACTGTCCATCATCAAGTGGAACTCAAGAGGAACTGAAGCACTTTCAGAGGCACTGGGTGAAGGGAGAACCAGTAATTGTTCGAGGGGTACTCAAGAAAATGTCACATTTGAGCTGGGTGCCAGAACATATGTGGGCTGCCATAAGTGATGCTAGAGCGGGTTCTGATTTACTGCATGTGAAGGCTATTGATTGTCTAGCTTGCTGCGAGGTTAGCATGTTTACCATTTTATGTTTTTTGACAGCATATTTACACTATTACTCTGTGTAGAAGTGACACATTATAGTTTTTGCTCTGTGTATCCTTTTCTAGTTTTTCTTGGTTTCTGAGTCCATTAGCATGCATGAGCAATATGTATATATGCTAGTAATGACTAAGTTACTGTATGTGCATGTTTGGACTTTGGATGATCTGACACACCAATATGATCTAGGATGCCTTCTACTGACTAAAAGAAGAGATCATAATTAACATAATTTGTTGAGTTTATTCAGTGCACTATATATATAAGTATATAATTGGTTGAATATTACTAATATTGTAGGTCGAGATTGAAACTCGTGCATTTTTCAAGGGATACAAGGAAGGTCGAATGTATCCAAATCTTTGGCCTGAAATGCTTAAATTGAAGGATTGGCCTACCTCCAACCACTTTGAAGAGTTTTTGCCATGCCACGGGGATGAATACATAAATGCATTGCCTTTTCAGCTTTACACAAATCCAAACTCTGGCCCACTGAATGTTGCTGCAACTCTTCCCAGTGACATCTTAAAGCTTGATATGGGACCAAAATCATACATTGCTTATGGCACTGCAGAAGAGCTTGGAAGGGGAGATTCTGTTACCAAGATTCATTGTGATGTATCTGATGCGGTGAGTTTACTTTAGCAAACTACATTATGATTTTCTTCTAGTATTTGCAGGCTGATAGAATAATATGTCAAAGTTCATATTCATCATTAATAACCCACTAGTGGCTATTAATTTCTGCAGCAGCTGGAAACTTTTATTGTTACAAGAACCATGTCGTAACAAGAAGCATCATATTACATGTTCATATTAGTAGCCTTCAGATATATATATATATATATGCAAATCCTATCACTTTTCAACCATGTTTGTATAATTGGCTAATCTGGCAAACCCTGAACGTAGTATCTCAGCAAATGTGGCAAATATAGCCATTCAGAATTGCAGCTCATATTACAACTTCATCCTGACACGAGAAAGCTATTGATGTCATAGGAAATCTCTATTTTTCTCAATAAGTTCCAATGTTAGGATTGCATATTACACCATATGGACTATTTATAGCTTAAAATTCTTCAGTGATATATAATCTATTCATCTTCTGTTAGGTGAATGTGCTAATGCATACTACTGAAGTTGTGGTTTCTTCTGAACAAGAGTCTGCAATAAAAAACTTGAAAAGAAAGCACAAACAACAAGATGAAAGGGAACACAATCAGAATGTCCAAATTGAAGGAACTGAAAAATATCTCGATGATGGAGAACACAAGGATGGCATGTGGTTACCTGAGAATGCAATTAAAGGCTATGAGGCAAAGAATTCACTTGACACAGGAGGTGCCTTGTGGGATATCTTCCGAAGAGATGATGTTCCAGCCTTAAAATCATTCCTTCAAAAATATTCAAAAAAATTCAGGCATATTTATTGTTCTCCAGTTGAACAGGTTGGTGGATATAATCCTCAAATGCATATTAGATGCCTTTTTACTTGATCTATAACATGCTATTTTTTTTATCTGATGGTTTAATGCTCTGATTTAGGTATTTAATGCAGTTCATGATGAGACATTTTACTTAACCAAGGAACATAAAAGGAAGCTCAAGGAAGAATTTGGTCAGTTATTCAAGTTGTATATCAATAAATGGGCTCCATTTTCTGTTTTGTTCCACATATATCTGAAACTGTTAGTATGCTTTATAGGAGTCGAACCATGGACATTTGTACAAAGACTTGGAGAGGCAGTCTTCATACCTGCTGGGTGCCCCCATCAAGTGAGGAATCTTAAGGTGCACAAACCTTGGTTTATCACAGCCAAATTATATTTTTGAACTTCTGATGCAATAAGAAAATATCCTCTATTATCGACTCCTTATACAAGATACCATCTCTATTTCCCTAAATCTGAATATTTTCTTATTTACAGTCGTGTACCAAGGTTGCTCTCGACTTTGTTTCCCCAGAGAATGTTAAAGAGTGCATCCGCTTGACCGAGGAGTTTCGGTTGCTTCCTACAAATCACAGGGCAAAAGAGGACAAATTAGAGGTATCACTTACTGAATCATTGTTTTCTTATTTCAGCTAAGTTACTCAAGTATAGGGAAACCAAAACAGATTGTCACCAAATTATGGTGGGCATTCATATGGCTGTAGGTGTAAGTGATTGTCGTCATCGAGTCAATCCAATTTGTTAAATACTGTCTAGTGGGCTATACTGAAAAGGAAAACTAAATTTTCCTAGTTAGGTGATAGCTAGACATTGGTTAAGTATCAGCTGATCCCGACCCAAACCCTATCCCAATCAATTAATTGGGATCGGGTGGGATTGACTGATCCCTGATCCTAGCTGATCCAAATCCAAATTCCTCTTCTCTATTTCTCTCTCTCTCTCTCTCTCTCTCTCTCTCTCTCCAAGATTCAGCTTTGATAAATTCCAGTAATGTAGATCCAACTCTAGCGATGCAGACCCAACTCTGGCGACTTCGGATATGTAATTTTTTATTTTATTTATTTCTCTCTCTTTTCTTTTCTTTTTTTTTGCAGTAATTTTTTTCTTCTCTCTTCTTCACTGTGCCCATTTTTTTTCTTTTTGTTTCTTCCACTCTCTCTCCCTCTTCTTCTTCTTCTTCTTCTTCTTCTTCTTCTTCATTACAGCAGTTTTTAAGTAATTTAGTAATTTTTTAGTTTTTAGGCTTCATATATGAGTATTTTTTTTTCTTTTTTTTATCATTTTCTTAAATTTTTTTTTTTTTATATTTTAAAATAATATTTATAATTTTTATATAATTAAAAAGTAGTTTAATCTAATTTGAGCTGTCGAAACGATCGATATATATCATATTTTTTAAGAGGCTGATCTCGATTTTTCGAACCTTGAGCTAGACCTCTCTTAATAAACACCATAGCACTATACAAGGAAGATAAGGTAAGCTACTAGTTCCACACGATCTGTTTCCATTAGCTTGTCTTCTTAATAAATCAGCCATTTCATGCCCACTGTTAAACTTTTCCTATTGCAATTTTTGTAAGAGATCTCTTGTGCTTGCTCTAAATTTTGATTTACACTAAGGTAAAATGGCTTAAGCATGTCTTATGTTGGCAAATATGTTGCATAAGAGAGCTATAAGTTTATCCTGAGTTGTTTTGACGAATTGGTTATCAATAAATGATACACCTATGCTATAGGAACAGTTAATTTCTCCATCTTTCTTATTGTTGCAATTTGGTCTCTAATCTCAAACCAGTCTTATTTTACAGGTGAAGAAGATGATTGTGTATGCCGCCGACCATGCTGTGAAAACCTTGCGAGAACTGTTGCCGTCTGTAAATGAGAAGTAAATTGCCCACAACAGACATTAACAAACTACAGGTCTGATGCCATCCAGAAAGCCTTCGATTTGAAATTCTACAAGGAATGCAGAGCTGCAGATTGCAGAATAAAATTTTCTTTATTGAAACTCATTTTTTTTAAATGTAATTGTTTATCCGATACATATAAGGATGGCAATGTTGTAAAGCTTGAATGTCCCTCATTAATGAGATGACCAAATTGTACAGCTACTATAAGTGTCAAAAGATTTGATATTTTCAAAGATAAGAAGGCAACACACTAAGCAGAATGTCTTTGGATATATCTCTTTGCCCCTTGAGTAGAACTACTTGAGTAGAATCTTTGACAACCTTCAAATCCTAAATTAGACATAAACGATGGTTCTTTAAATAAGATGATCTTAACCACTTTATTTTATTTGTGACTTCGTAATACATATCACAACAGAATCTCAAAGAAAAGAACTAGTGAATACTGGCGTCAGGATCTTCTTATGGATGTGGCCTTCGATCTTGGTCATCCATTAAAGGTCGACCGTTATACTACATTGCCTCGTACTAGGGACTGACTACTTTCAATCTGGAGTTCAAATTTTTTTTTTAAAAAAATATCCGTTTGCTATCATAATCAGCACGACTCTCATCGCGAAACGGACGGCGGATAATCCGGAACGAGCGCAAATTTTAAAGCCCACGTAGGCCACATCTTCTTATTAGAGGAGCGATGGATAAAGAAGTAATGGCTTAGCGATGAGCACAGGTCGTGGATCGAAGCGAGGGAAATGGAGTGCATCAATTTGGCGCCTTCTCGTCTTCCACTCTCCTCGTTAGGCTCGCTCGGCGTTCGGATTAGACGAGACTCCTCCAGGGGGCAATCCAATCGATTTCTTGGCTTCCGATCCCCTCGCTGCAATAAGATGTTTGTTCCTGGTAATAGGATTAAACTAGATTTCGTTTCGGTTTCCCGATGTTTATTCTCTATTGAATCTGGTTAAATTATCTGTGCTAGGTTTTGGAGAGGCGTCGCCGGAAGCGAAGGCGGCGAAGGGCCTCCAAGATTTCTTCACTTACGTCGCTGTAAAGATCGTCCTCGCCCAGCTTCAGGTTAGTTTCTCGCCATTAGAGTTTTAAGAGAGTTTACCCTCTTCTAGACTAAACCATATATTATCATTGAGAGAGTTCCATCTTTTTTCTTACACTAAAAGCTTTGATCTTTTAATTAGTGTATAAGCCCCAAATGCTAATAAGGGGTTCATAGACAAGGGAAAGTTAACCTGCAAATAAGAAAGACCTTCTAGGTTGTGTTAAAAAGACTTCAACATACAAACTACTCTCTTAGGAGTCAGAAGAAAATCAAATTAATTATCAACTAGTGTGGTTTCTTAATATAATTTTAGAGCTAGTAGATTATATAGGATAAATACTACGATCGTCCTTAATAATTAGATTGGATAATCGGTTAATTCTCCCATATAAATAGGTTATGATGGACCAGCTCTAACACATTCAGTGCAATTCTTCATAAGAATTTGAACCTCCCTAGCTCTTAGTTTTAGAATTATGACTCTAACCACTCGTGTTAGTGATTAGATTTATTATGATAGTTATTGAAAAATAAAGATAGGGAAAACTACTTTTTCATTTGTCATACTTACTTTGATATAAGCCGCCTTCTACTAGTAATTATAACTATTAATCACAATACTAGTATTGTAATACTGATCTCTCCTCTTATCTTTGATTCAATATTTTTATATTTACCAATTATTATTCTAATCACTCTCTCTCTCCTCTCTCATCGATCATCTATTATAAAGGTATTTTAGTTATTACCAAGTATGATTTTAATCTTATGTCATATTAAATATATTTATTATATACTATACTAGTTTACAATGAAACACAATAATAATTTATACCAGAATAAACTTTCTTATAAAGGATTAAAATTATCATAGCTATAGTTGTACTAAACTTATTCTATATGACAAAGCTTTGAAAGTGTCATTTCATTAAAACATCATTGATTTCAATTAGGAATAGATTCCGTTTTTAGGAAAATAATGAAAACAAATCCATCTGATTGTGTTATTTGGAGTTGGAACTCATTTCATTAAGAGCTTCAGAAGAAGGATATTACTTTTGAGATTTGAAAAAAAAATTAAATAAAGTGGCAAAAACAATTCCATCTAAATCTGACATCAAAACATCAAATTTCATTACATACATAAAAATCCATCCACATCCACTGAAATCAATTAAAATCTATATTTTCTTTCTTCTTAGGAAAAGCCTATAAACAAATGCTTGATACACATAGAAAGTGGAAGATATTTTGAAGAGCTCATCTACCAGTACTACAAAAAAAACATAAGCAAAAAACATAAGCATTAGACACTAAGGGGATATAAGATCTGAATGAGGAACACCCAACATATTCAAATAAAACAAGCTGGTTAGCTTAAGCTTTCTTTAAATCTCGAGGGGATATTGAAGCAATATAGCTACAACCTGTAAGCAAAAAGAAAAAATGAATCACCACCCAAACAACTATGTGACCTGGTGAACACCAAAATCTATGACTGTAATCCTCATAGGAGAGGAAAGAGAAAGATGGGTAGCGGTGCGATGAACATTAATAGACTAAGAGGAGGTGGCACAACTAGCTTTTAAGAAGAGATGAAGTCAACTGAGGGGAGTTACCGGCAAGGAGCAACATGAGATGGGTATAAAAGCAAAGAAAGGAAAAATAAAAAGAGATAAAAGAGAGAAAGAGGTTGATAGGAGGGAGGGAGAACAGAGACTATGTCCTAGATGGCCATGACTATAGGTAGCCTTGACCACTATGACTGTGGCTATTGCGGCCTTACCATGGCGACCTCATTCAAGCAAAATAGGGAAGAGAGGGAGAAAAGAGAAGAAAATGAAAGAAAAGAAAAAGAAAAGGAAAGAGAGAGAGAGAGAATAAAGAGGACTAGAAAAAAGGGATGAGAAAGATGAGAGAAATACCTTACAATGGAGGAAATAAAAACCCTCCTCCCCTCGAGCCGAGGCTAGGAGGAGGGGGAGGGAGGAGCATGCTGGGAACATCTGGCGATAAGGAAGACCCATGGTAGAGAGAAGAAAGAAGCCGACGCTATTACCCGAAAGATTAGTTAATTGAAATCTAATCACTTAAGGTACATTTGGAAATACTTTTAAGTTGAATTTAATTGATTTCATTTGGAGAGAATTCAATTCATTTCACACAAATAAATTCCATTGTTTGGAAAGTAGTCAAATTAAAAATAATTTTTTTTTCCTATTACACCCATGAATTTTATTAAGAATAAAACATCCAATGTATTTGAAATTCTACTTTCACTTAATTTGTTGTATAGAATCTTTCAATGAATTTGGATGAATTTCTGTGTATGTAATGAAATTGGATGATTTAAAGTAGGATTTGGATGGAATTCATTTGCAACAAAGTGTTCATAGTTTCAAATTAGTTGGATTTGGTGAACCTAGGATTCCAAATCAAGTAAATTTCATTGATTTAGGATTTAGTGTCTTTTATCTAACCATGCCCTGTTTCCCAAACTATGAACAGAGTTACAACCCTGAGGCTTACGAGGAGTTGATGGAGTTCACCAGCAGCCACTCCTTGAAAGATGGGGACAAGTTCTGCAGAACATTGATGCGCCAATCTCCAAGACATAAAGGTTTAGGTAATCAGCTGGCATATAATAGAATGACAAAATATATTCATATTATATGGTGTGAATGATAATAATTTTGATAAGATTTCTATATATATGCGCATTAATATTGTATTACTTTAGCATTTGTCATTACCATATCAATTTAAGTCCTGACCTATGTTTCTTATTCTCTTTTTGTTTCTTTTCTCTCTTCCTCTGCCACAGCTCTCCGAATCTTGGAGGTAACAAGTGAATTCTAAATCAGCAAAAAAATTATTATCTTCTAAGTTAAATCCCAGCATCTTTTGAGCAATACCTTCAAATCGAATACAGGTACGTTCAGCATATAGCAAAACGGATTTCGAGTGGGAAAATCTCAAAAACCTGGCCTTTAAGGTTGGTGATCTTCTAATCTTTTGATATATATGTATATAAGTATATTTTTAATCTTAGCTTATCTTGCTAGAAATTAAGATCTTTAGATATAAATTCTTTGTTGCAGATGGTTGATGAATCCAACACAAAGCTCATGAGGGAGTATGTCTTGGAAACCAGCCATTTAGAAAACGAGGAGCAATGACATAATCTATGGGCATATATGTATATGAATGTATAGAAAACGAGTAATATAAACATTTCAAAGTATTGCATCTCAAAGAAAGAAACAATGGATGATCCATGTTTAACTCCATGTTTACATGTCTGTAAATATATCACTTGAAAAAAATTATATTTTACCCTGGTATAATTATGCTTAAATTCACTTCACATCTTCACTTCTTATGTATAAAATTATGCTTACCCTGGTATAACAAAGATATATCAGATATATTTAACAGATGTATATTTATTTTTATCATCTAAGATATGTCTGAAATCTAAAATTATAAGGAGTTTAAATCCAAGATTAAAATAATATAATATTTTTTAAGAGAAAAGTCTTTAAAATTGCCTACCCTAAACGTCTGGCTTCATCTAGATGTTTCGCTTGGCTATCATTGTCCACCTTCTTACGCAATGTTCCGGAGGAAAAATTCCATGCTCCAACCTTGTCTGTGACGTACTGGACGTGGTCTCCGTGGTTGAGGAATTTCGTCGAACACCATTCAAGGGCGAATTAACGCGTAGGAGAAGCTATTGGTTGCAGTGGCAAAAGAGCACGTGGATGTTTGAATATTGATAGAAAGTTGCACGGCTAATATAAACATTAGATTCCTCTCTTTAGAGTGAAGCAAGTAGATACGTTAAAAAATAAAGTAGATACGTTAAAAAATAAAGTAGATTCGTTTCATATAATGGACAATCTCTAGAAATATCATATCTACTATATGATTGTGAAAAGACTTGCTAACAAACATAGAGTTTTTGGTCAAATTAGGCCGGTCTTAGAATTTTTATTTTAACCAAAATTGTATTATTCCAAATTAAATAATTAAAAGACTCTATCTTACTATAGCTATCAGCACGTTTAGATAGAAATATTTAGTGATTTATATATGTATAATGCTAAGCTTATCGGTAATTTATTTAATATTTTTTAATGAAATATGATTATATTTAGCTTCTTTTTTTTTGTCGATTAGCATCTTATTAGTATTTTCTTTTCTTAGATGAAACGTTGATAAATTTAGTATTTTACTTATAGTTATAATGAAATATATATTTTTAGTATTAAATTTGAAGTTGGGCAATTTTGATTGAAAAAAAAGGGTTGAAAGAGGGCTAATTTTTCCGCAATAAACATACATCTCTGTCCTCATTTGTACTTTTATTCTTGTAGTAAAAGTACAATAAGTTTTACATGCCTCAATTTCTACTCACACAATAAAAAATTTCAACAATAAATATAAATTTTGAAAGAAAAAATAAATTACTCTACAAAGTATAACCTACTTTATACGCTTTTCTATTTACACTTTTTTTTAGGAAGAAGAAATTTGAGCCGGTAAATTTTGAATATGTTTACTAGTTAACTGATGAAATTTCGCAAACAAGCTAACCATCGGTGCGGTGTTATACGTACACGCCTCTGTCTGCATAAAATTCCATCTCTCGTCTCTAAACTTATCTCGGCAATTAGGTCCTCCGACGATCGCTCCGACAACCACATTCGGGTTCGGCCCCTGCCTCCCAAACCAGTCGTCATATCCTTGGGTGCACCCAATGAACCCATTGTTCACCTTATGTGACACAATTGAGGCTCCTCTATGGTGCACATTTACGGGGTATTTGGGCCCATAGCCCACTAGATAGCTAAGGCCCATTGGGTTTGAGCCCAATATATAGTCTACTTGGGCTTTTGCTAGGTCCAATAGCTCATTGGGCTGTACAGGCCCATCTGGGCACTGTAGCTCCTGCCGGGCGTCGGCCAAGTAGTCGGAGTAGGTGGCGAGGAGGAAGGCGGCACTCGAGACATACTGCATGTTGTTCCACTGGCGAATATAGAGCATCCCGCCTGGACTACGGTCGACGTTGCTGCCGTTATTCTTCCCTAGGCATGCACACAAGTAGTATTCCGCCTTGGTTTGGTACTGCTCCAAGATATGCCTGTGCTTTTCCGAGTGTTCTCCTTTCAATAGTAGCTGAAATTTAAAATAAGAAAAAAATAAGTGTCTAAATTCCATAATTCGATCTCATATATACAAAGTAATATATATATATATATATATAGCTAGAATTAATTGTTTTAGCGTCGGTGGCATGCCATGAATCGAGACCGATCGAATCATCTCATTATGTTGGCAAATTAAATGCTTGGTTACGTGGAGAAATAAAATAAAAATAAGAGTGGTGATATATTTCGTATGGTTTCCTTTTGAACAGCTGTTATGATAGCGAAACAAATATATAAGTCTCGAAGTTTGGTGTCCTGCTATTGCATAAAGTTAGCTCCACATTTAGGTCTCTTTTAGACCCGTCAGGTCTTAATCCCCCACAAGACAAAGGCATGTTCATACCATTGATGCCTCAACTCGACTGTATGATTCTATTCTTCTCCTTCTTCTTCTTCTTTTAAAATATATATATGACTTTGAACGGCTATTCTAAAGTCCCAAGTCTTAAAATTTAGCATCGGATCCTTCACCCCAGTGCATCTAATACCTCTTATATTGTTATGGTCCTCTTAACATCCCAGCTGAACTATGTATATAACTATATCATTAATTTTACCTTGGAGGCTAAGATTTGGACGCCGGCGAACTTAACGTCCCAGCTGAACTCGGTGATTTCCCATCCAACTCCTCCAAATGATTCAGCTTTGTCGACAGCGTAATCCAAGTAATCCTCCCTCCCAGTGGCTCTGTGGAGCCACAGCGCCGCCCACAGCAACTCATCCTTGTATCCACTCACTGATGCATAGTAACTCTTCACGGCATCTATGCTGCTATCGTACTTCCCTCTGTACTTATCCGCGAACTCGAATAACTGCAAGTAAAACACAGCCGATAACAATTAACGTACGTTTTTAGATTAGTTATAAGTCTAGATAGAATATATGTATGTATGTATATTGTATAAGTAAGTTTTGTTACGTACCTGTTGTGCGTGATGCAAGAGGAGGTGTGAGTAATGTGGGTTGGATTTCTTGAACACGATGGAGGCGGCTGCCATGGCGGCCGCCGTCTCGCCGGCGAGGTCGGATCCTGGGTTTTGTTTGTCGATTTTGTATGCCTGTCGTGACGTCGTCATGTCTTCCGGCCTTTGCCAGCAATAATGATCCGTATCCCCATCTCCTACCTGTAATGATATATATGTGATTAAATGATCGATACAACTACTCATCTAGTATTAAGAGTAGTTAATGATCAGCTCCAAAAGGAAAAGAAAAAGAAAAGCTTTTTTTACCTCGGCCCAGAGGACGTAAGGCTCCGTGTGTGCTTTGACGAAGTAATCCGTCCCCCACTTGATGGCCTCCAAGGCGTGCTGGTATTCGCCGGCGGCGGCGATATCGCCGCCGTACTCGATGACGCCCCATGACAGCATCGTGACGGTGAAGGCCATGGGAAGCCCGAACTTGACGTGGTCGCCGGCGTCGTAGTATCCCCCGACTAAATCCACCTGGAAAGTTGTGGAGAATATATCTCTTGATTAGAAAAGATGAAGATGAGAAGTTGAAAGAAATCTTTCTTTTTCTTAAAAAAAAAGAAGAAAAAAAGTTGCAAATTAAGAAGGATGATTGAGACATACTCCTTGCTGCAGGCCGTCGGTGAGGCCGGAATGTCCGCGCCACGTGACGCGCTGGTTGTACGGTAGATGTCCGGAGCGTTGGGCTTCGAAGTAGAGAAGACTCTTTGAAAGCGCATCTTTGTAATCGATTGCTGCCACCGCCGGCGAGCTCCAAAGGAGTATCGCCACAACTAGCATCATTAATACACAATCACTGATCCTCAGATGCCAACTTTTGTTTCCTTTCCTTTCTCTCATCTCTCACACAACCACAGCAAAACTTAACGGCGACCGGACGACAAGGAAATTAAAGGAAGAGGTTTTACTGGTAGCTTCTCACAAGCTCGTATATGGAGGGAAACAGAGGAAGAGAGACAGAGCTCCCTGTTTGCTTCCCCTTTCTCTGCTCTCCTCTGCTCCTCTTTATTGCCTCCTTCCTTCCTTCCCTGTATTCAGGAACATCTTCTCAAGCAACTGGGAATAAGAGAAGTGGTCTTGTTTCCTCTAATTCTCAGAAACTTCCTATTGGGGTTGGGGTTGGGGTCGGAAGGAATTGCGAGTTTGTTAGTCTATGAATGCAGCCCATTTGGAATAATAAATTTGAACACAGAGACTTATTCTCTCGGGTTGGTGCATGGAATACCGAGTAAGAGGATTAAAAATAACTAATAAATAAAAAATTAACTGCAAGGTCGACGGTGACTTCCTCTCTCTCTCTCTCTCTCTCAATAATCAAAGTGGAGAGTTTCTCAATGGGTAGGTAGGTACACCTGATCATCGTTTTGACTAAGTTAAAAGGTTAGTCCATCTCAATAATGCAAGCAAAGGGTTAAAAGAAGAAGAATTTTGGACTCGTTATGGTTAAGTTTGATTTTAGTGGAAGATGCGTTGACCCAAACTTTTTAATTCATTTGGAACCTATATACAACCCCAAGGTTGAGTATTTTCACATTCTTTCCTTCCAAGATGGGAGACTTAAAACCTCTCGTACTCCTCCCCTTCTTGTGTGAGGTTTCGGATCAATTACTCCCTTTGACTCCAATCCATCTCTCACCCCAAGTTTTATGCCTGATTCCCTCTACCAAATAGCTCGACTCTTGTCCTAATTCAAGTTTCGTGTGCTCAAACGAACGATCATAAAACTGCTTAATTAGAGAATAGTTTAATTATTACTGGAGCCATTAACTTTAATACCACTTGTCGGTGCTAATATGGAGTGGTAATCCAAAATTAGCCAAAAAGGTCTTACTATAACTATTGCAACGTATAGTCCAAGTGAGATGTTTGTCCAAGGTTAGTCACTTTCACTCTTGTTTCTGATTTGAAACGAGGGATTAAACTGGCCACTTTCCACGTAGTACTCAAATAGTTCGTAATTAAATAGAGGGGGAGAAATCAAACAGTACGTGACATTCAATTATTGTTACGTCGTAGTCTGAAAGAAAACGAACTACCAACGTAAAAGAGGAACAGTTAGAACGACGATAGGAGTTGTAATAGTAATTAGAGATTAATTAGAGATTAATTAGAGATTAATTAGAGCTACGTACCAACGTAAAGGTGTATGGAAAAAAGCATCTAAAATATCGATGATACTTCATGCATATTAATTAACAACCTGCATATAAATTAATATTGTGACCACCATATTCTATATATGATAGCAGCTTGCAGCTAACTCCACAGTACTACGTAATAACACCAAGCCAAAATCGATACTCCCTAAGACAAGTGTTTATAAATGATAAAAATAAAAAATAAAAATATATCCCTAAGCATTCACTGTCACCAACTTAGGAAATTAATGAGTTGATAAAATGGACCATATCGACCCATACACATTATTATTACGTTCCACTTCTAATTAAAATATCTCAATGTACATCACGACAAATTAAGTTAGGTGTGATATTACCATGATCATAATAATATTGTTATTAGTAAACTTAATTAGATTTGTTTTGGCCCCACGAGTGCAAGAAAGTTCAGTGGTTGTAGAGCAAAATGTTGAACTCGATCCAGTGGTGTGAATTTGGGGTTTGACTTGGCTAACATATTTCTTAATAGATTCTCTATGGCTGGATTGCATGCATGGAGATGTCAGAATAGTTTTTGTTTGGCGTACATGAAACGCGTTTGCTTGGTGTTTGACCAAGGACTAAGGGAAAATGAAAGAAAGAGTTAGAGGAGGAGGAGTTGTTGAAATAAATATCAAGCCTTTCACACATGCACAGCTATCTTAGCTTCTTAATTCTAAGGTGTAAGTCTTTTGCGTTCTTCTTCATCATGTTACATAGTCTTTACTTAACCATTCAATTAATATATGTATATATATATGTATTGAGAGAGAGAGAGAGAGAGAGAGAGAGAGAGAGAGAGAGAGAGGAGCTATCATGCTGCGGTTTAGATTGTGAAATTATGTACCTATTTATGAGAGATTTTTAATAGGTTTTTAAACGTATTAATTAGGAGAGATTTTGATAGATCATGAAATATCCTTGTCGATATTAAAAAATTTATTATATATCTGTTTTAATAAATTATGGAGAGTCTGAATTTATGATCCATGGATGGATAGGACCGAGTAGGAGGAGTGAGAAAAAAGAGAGACTTCTTTTGACAAAGATGGTGAAGCTTAACCTAACCTAATTAATAAGGTTAAACATGGTATCTGAGGAAATTTGGACCTTAAATTGAATTTTTTGATGCGACTGTAGCAATTGTTGCCTCGGAAAGCGTGTGTCTCACCTATCAGATTGCAATTATTATTTTCTTAACAATAATGAGTATTTTATAAAAGCTAACATTGACGCCGTTTATCTCTGTTTTCATCGGCTATAGAGTTCATAAATTTTGATGCTTTTTTTGTGTCCTTTTAACTTGTCTTGTTGTATGGTTTGCTCATTAATATTATTTTATATTTTCTATTAGGTTTGGTAATCTTATATCTTTTAGTCATATGGAATTTATAGGCCCAAGTGTTGGACTATTGAAACACGATGGAACCGCATGCTAATTCGAGACTCTTTTGTTCATGAAATCACCGAGATCGTTCTGTATTCTTTTCTTTGTGTCATCGGGCTTGATGTTATGATCTATTTATAGTGCTATATAAATTTAGGTCAACTATGGAGTTTCTGTTAAAGAGTCGTCGCTCTACCACTTTTTTTTTTTAAAGTATCAAACTGTCATATTATATCTCTCATCGTAACTCGGGAAAAATTAATGAAAAATTATCACCACCTAAGAACTTTCATTTAAAATAATAATTAAAAAAAACATTGACTTAGACAAAGATCCTTCAAAAGCAATTATGGGTATTCACTGTTTGCAATAACAATAAATGTGCTAATAAGTTTGTATAAATAATGTGTTTAATGTGGCACAAATGATTATCTTTGACTAGGGTTGACTCCTTATTATTATAAGTATTGGGATACTTATACAATAAAACAAATAATTATCAATCAAATATATTATTTTTGAGACAATAAAAGTGAAACATAGAGGTGATTTTATTTTATTTTTTGAAATTTCTCAAAAAATAATAAATTAATACTTTATTAAAATAAGGTGAAATAATATATAATTAAGTGATAATTTAGTTGAGAGGCTTCAAACAAAGTCTCAGTCAAACTTTTTTCCTTGATGGATGAGCGAGACCTACTAATCCCCTAACCACGTATTTCTCTATCTCACCATTGATAGCTACTGAACCACTGTTCATTAAGTCTACAACATTATTATTATTATTATTATTTGATGAGACTACTTCCTAACTTAATATATCTATTCTTATCTCGACTCGGAGAAATGGATTTTTCATACAGCAGTTCCTCAACTCATCCAATTCTACTCATGATTGTCGTCTTCCTTAGATGTTGATTTCTAACGTAAATCACGCTTAATCTTTTATGGTTTGATCCGATTTTAATTTAACTCTATTTATTTTAAATTTACGTACTTAATCCGATGTTGTTCCGGTCAAATTAATTATAATTTGTACTCAATTGTTGACGAAGATATATTACTACTTAATTACTTACATAAAAATTTAATGATGGTAAAGATAGTTTAGCCATTTAGCAACTTATTTATAATAGAAAAGATTGAAGCTAATAATGGTGGAAGTAGTTGACTATTTGTACCATTAGTTATGGATGAAAAAAATATTCAGAGGTTAAAATATGGTTTGGTGTAAGATGGTTAAGTGTTCGTGGTATAAATTGAAATAAATACCTAACCATGTCTATCTAAAATATAGTTTGCTTAAATTTATAAGAAATTATTATGCCGACAAGTTTGATGTATTCCTGTTCATTATTAATTAAAAAGTTGTTAGCCATCCATCAGTCAAAGTTATTGTTGAGGAAACAAGTTATAAATTGATAGAATGGGTAATAATACTATCAATTTGGTGCCATTTCGCTGTCCAAGAAATATAGAAAACAAATGCGCATGAGAAAATTGTGCTCTTTTATCTAATTTTTCAAGTAAACAAGAAAAATGACTCCGACGCCGGCCCTAGTTTTGCTAGAGTTTGGCATAGGTCTATTTCTATTCTTTTAGAGGGTTTTTACTCTCGCTGCCCTGCCGGTGAAGGGAGAGGGAAAGTCCTTTCCTTTCGATGCTTCTCTTTTCCATCATTCTTTCCATCATTGACTTCCTCTTGTCATGGCTCCGCTAGTCTCTCATTGTCATTGCCTTGTTGCTCTCCCCACGTCGTCATCATCCTTTGCTGCTTGCCACCACTTTTCCTTACTGTTATCAGCTTCGTCTCTTTATCTTTTTTTCTCTACCAATTTAGTGTTACCTATGTCGTTATCGTCCATCCTTATTGTTGTTCACTATCAATGTCTTGCTCCTCATCACTGCTATCGATTTCACCCCTTCCCCTCCTCCATCCACTTTTCTCTCCATTACCATAGAAGCACTACAATCGGTGACCTTCCCTCCCTTTATTTTCTTGTCGGCCGTTGGCCTTACTTAGTTTGCCAAGCCAACATAGATCCGATGGGTGGGGTGCTAGTCAGGCTCTCACGTATAGTTGATGCATGTGTTTGTTAAGGTCTTGTTCCATTTGCTCCTCCTCTCTCCTCATCTTCGCTAACACATTTCTTGTCAACATTCGAATCTTAGCTCCGTGTCTTTTGTGGAATCTTGGAATTATTTTATTTGCTTTACCCTAGGATATTGTAGGTTTTTTAAAAAAGAAAATTATGTCAGTTGATAAGTAATCTTCAATCTTTCCACATTAGGGAATTCACACGGTTGTATCTTGAAATGTAGGATTGACGAAACCTACAGATTAACTTGAGGCTCTATACTTCTGTTAATTTATTATGGTCGTTCTTCATAATTATTTTCTTTATGTCATTGAGCTTGATATTTTATTTTGTTTAAAAGCTAAGTGTGTGGTATATATTAAAGAGCCGTCACTCTATCCCTCTCCCCTCCTCCTCTCTGCATTAGAATGTATTAATATAACTTCTAATCTAACTCTACCGGCTTTCCTTATAAAAACAAAATAAAGTAAACAAGAGAGGAGATCAAATTGGATCAAAATTCTCAGCAGAAGAATATGACCGGATGAGTCCCACCTCCTGAAAAAGATTAAAAGAAAAATCCAACCTTCTAGCTCAAATTGTCAAATTAGATTTATTGTTTCTTTTTCAACATCCTACCTAACAATTGTAATTGGTTGACGTTGTCGTAGTTGAGAGAAAAAAAAAACTAAAGAAAATTTAGCAGGTGATTGATAGCTCTACTAGTTGATGTGCTATTAGTTGTTTTCTTTTTCTTTCTTTTTTCCTTTTATTTCCTAGAGAGAGAGAGAGGGAAAGAGATGTGCTACTACTAGTTATATTGCTCAACAACAAGGAGTAAGATTGGTATCCATCGTTAATTTATAGACCCCACTTGAAAGATTTATTCACACTTCCTCTCCTTTTTTTCTCTATCTCAAAGTATAGAGGGAAAAGAGGGGGGGAAAAAAGGAAGAAGATTTTGTACTAATTTCTGTGTTCTTCTGTTCCTTTGTTCCAATCTCTTGATATCTTTGCAGTTGTCAGAGGATAAAGGATGTCAATTATTTGCTCAAAAAGAATTAAAGGAGGGGGGGGAAAGAAGAAAAGAGGTGCCAATTAAGTTCTTAATGCTAGGAAAAGTTTGTTGATTGATTCCAAGGAGTGGAATAAAGACAGTGATAGATGATGATTTCATCCTATGGGTCCATCTATTATTTGCATGACAAACAGGGACGGCTTATATCCTTGATCAAGTCCATCATCAAACGACATCATAATACCTATATAGAAATGGTCCTAGTGGCTAAGAACCCTTTACAAATCCCTTTTCACAAAGTTGTTTTTTATGGTGTGTGGCTAAAACATATTAATCTTAAGCTTAATGAACATCACTCAAGGAGAAGCTAATAACTACTGTGATACACCCAATCCATATCAGTTTTAGGTTCTAATTCCGCTTGATGAATTTGGATTTGATCCTATAAAATGTGACCTGAATCTAATGTTTCACCATCTATAGCATTCAGTAATTCCAGTGAGTTGCATTGAATAAGTCAACAAGAAATAATATATAGATCTTTCTCTAATGAAATAATGCCAGTTATCTTGTCCAATTTCAAACTACTTATATCAACTGAATGCGACGCTCAGCCTATGAGACGAACAAATATGAAATCTAGCTTAATAATTTACCTTCCTTCAAGTAAAATCCAAGTTTTTTATTATCCCTTGGAAAACACAGCAACATGGGCTTTCAGGCCACAACAGTTTCGGTGGTTTGAGAACTGTACATAACTACCGGCAACACAACAAACATCAGCAAAGTGAACTTAATTTATATATCAGGAAATCTTCTGAAAAAATGTGCGTCTCACTTGAATACATGAGAAGCTGGTAATCCATGATATAATAAATTCCAGCATCTGAGGTTGCATCTCATGACAACTCTCATCACAATGTTATCAGCTGGATGTGCATGTTGACACCATCCTTAAATCTCTTCCTATCCTTTGCCTTTAGTCATCAAGTCTGGAGCACAGCCAATCAGTAATATCTTTAGCTATATCATCCCTTTCAGGTTCGAAAAGGAGATCATGTAAATATCCTTCGTATAACTTTATGGATTTGTCTATGGATGGTGATTCTTCATAAAGTCTTTGGGAGGCTCCAGGGTCAGTCACTTCATCAGCTGTCCCATGGAGGACTAGGAATGGAACATAAACTCTAGTCAGATTCCGCTGCAAGTAGGACATTATGCGGAGAATCTCGTTACCAGTTCTGAATCTGATTGAGCCAGTGAAAACAAGTGGGTCTGAGTACTTGGCCCTTAGAGCCTCGGGATCACGGGAAACAAGAGCCCCATTCTTAGATGAAGAACTGAACTGGTATTTGGGAACTAACGCAGAGAAGATCGGCGCAACAACCTGTCATTAAGAAAGGACGTGTCATAGATTGTTATGCATCATCCTGTAATTACTTAATTTACTTTTACATCTCATTACCATGACTAGAAGAAGAAAGAAAGAGCATGTTTTAGTAATCTCAAAAAAATTGGAGATTTAAAATCAAGAATTGGTATTAGGATAATCCACACGATTATCAAACACAACCCCTACAACATATGATTTTGTAGCTATTTGCTAGGTTGCAGTACAGTAGAGAAATGCATTATGCACGTAGTGACGCAATGGATATTGTGTTCATTTTAGTATCTTGCTCCATTAGATTTAATTTCCTTTCAAGTATCATCATAATCATTTTGAAACCATCAAACCTCACAGTGAAATTTTTGATGGAAGACAACACTCCAAACTTGAAACCATCTCCACAATCAAATTAACATCTTTAAATCACCAAAAGATCTATAAGTTACTAACGAAGAAAAATACTAAGGAAGTTTAAATGAAATTATTGTAAAAGAGGATGTTGACTACTTGATTACACCTTACTACTAGACAAACCATGTGATTATATCTCCATCCGATCTCAACAATAGAAGTCAGCGTTTAACCAGGTCAATCAACTACATTAGGTTATAAATCAGATCCTAATATTTTATAGTCCATTTCTCTGCAGTAGTTGTTAGCTTTAGAACCCATAGTTGCAATATTTGGATTTGGATCCAATATTTTCATCACATATCCAGATCTTATGGCCAAGAAGACATGAAGGCAAACTGTGTGGATAGGACTGACAAGTGCCAACAAGTGAAGTTTAAAGAAAATTTGGGATCAATATTGTCACACTACTAACTTTTCAAAAAGAGTCATACACTTACAGCCACAATTGGATGAGATGGCTGAACATGAATGGCAGGTGACGTCAATACTACACCTTCAACAAGCACTTGAATCTTTGGATCTAGTACTGCCTTCAAATGTTCACAGAAACAGAAGAACAACCAAATTTAGTTTAGAAATATAATGCAAAATCGAGTATTGTAGCAACTGATACTGATACCATGCCATCTTACTGCCAATTAAAATATTGTGAAGTGATCATACCTTCAGAACAATAGCTCCACCTGTTGAGTGACCAAATAAGAAGCAAGGTAAACCACAGTTGTCTTCCAAGATTCTCTCCAGAAATGCTTTCTGTAAATACATGAATTATCAAAACAAGAACAACATGGAACTCAGGTTCTGTTAATCAAGTACAGTACCAAGTCATCGACAGCATAATCAAGTGAATGAACGTAACCATGCAACCCATCACTTCCACCATGCCCTGAGAAGAAGAGATAGCACATTTATGAATTAGAAACTATAAGAGTTCAATATCATAGATTCAGTATTTATTTTGTCACTAAAATCAACATACTGGTTGTTATGACTTTAAAGAGTAATCTTCAGCTCTGGCTTGCCTGTACCAAGTTTTCAGCCAAGTCATGGTTGGTAATTTGGTGAGTGAGTGTAGTCAGCATGAAGAGCAAAGCGTATGGATGTAAAAAGTAAAGCACTTTAAATCAAATTATCATTTATAAAAGATTAGGCCTTGATTTGAGGCTAAGCTTCGAACTCGATTAGGTAGTCTCATTCCTTAGTATTGATTTTTTGAAGAGTAAACTTAATCAGATTTGAAAAAGATAAAAAAAATATTTAATTATTGAATCAATTTAGAGGTCCCTGAACCAGTTCAAGGCGAGTCCCTAAATTCAAAACAAACAATGCCTTAGGAAATAACAAGTGAAACCCAGCAGAAGTCTCAAAATAAATTAAAGCTCAGAATTCAACTTCAAACTCTAATGACTAGCTGATTTGACTTGTCTCAATCAAGCCTTGCAATCTTAAACCAAATCATGGATGATACAGTTTTTTCAAAACCTGAATTGAATCTGCAAGTTAATCAATGGATGTCTAGAACAAGAACTCCAAGCAATCTCAAATCCAAGTGAAGACCACCTCACCACCTACTTGGATGTCTTCCATAATCTAAGATCTTGAATAGGCAAGGTTAGAAAATAATATTGGAAAGTGATAGCAGAGTTCATATACCAAGAGCATAGACAGCATAAAGTACAATACAATAGTAAGTGCATGGCAAAGATAGAAGGTGCATTAGACTGTCTAGATCAGATCATAAAGAAATTATAGAGAACAATAGATCTTGGGTAGCAAAGAATAGTTATTCTGCATAGCTGGACAAACCTATTAAGGTGAAAATAAAGAGAAGTGTAGCGTGTCATCTTCAAAACTTTGACATGATAATTAATTCTAATGAGCTGGAAAGACTCCATTTAAGGAACAGAAGGTAGACTTTTTTTTTCCTTCAACCATGACCCAAAGCCCGCCTAGGGATATGATTGTTCCATAAACTTAGTCATTCTCGCTTTAATCCTAACCTCAAAAACTTGGCATGCCCATAAGTTCTTAATGCACAGCAAAAGGAGGGATGTCATTCAAATTTTAAGAGAACAGCAGCAGAATCCTTTTGCTCTACCCATGGAGTAAGGTGTGTTTAGGGATATAATTAAGAGCTATGTGTCAAAGCCTAGTAAATCAAATTTCTCAAGGTGAAAAGCCAAGTCAGAATTTGCAATTTGTATATCTTTTATGAGTGATGAGTGTTTTACTGTCACATTTCTTCCAGGCTTGCCACAAAGTATTCACTTCAAACAGTTTTATTGCATCTCATCCTCCATCGCTATCACTTCTAGAAACTTTCCCATTTTATTTGATTTTTTTTCAAGTTGCAACTCATCCATCAAAACATTCTCATCTAAGAAAACCTTTTCCTGTACATCTTACGTCCTGGCTGCCAACAACTCAAATAGTAATATACAAGTGGAGAAGTGAACCTTAGCAAGAAAATATAAACTTAAAGAATCCCCTGATAAACTTAAAACATTTCGTACATAGTAACTAATTTCAATGTTAGTCAAAAGGAAAACAATTCATGGAGAATTCATCAATGATTTTATTTGAGAAACATTCAACTATGAACTTAGCATCATTTTTTTTTTAATGATATGCTGCATTTAAATTCCATAACCAAGGTTCCCTTTATAGTGCAAGTGAATGGCTCACTTAACCTCCTACAATCTCTTTTCAGAGTGACAGGTAAAGCCAAGTTGGAGATTGGTTGATATTGGTGATGTCTGAAATTGTGTGTTGATTTACAACCATTTCAGGCAACATTGTGGATTTAGACATCATGATCTAAGTCAAGTTTTGTCCTAAATTGAAGATAGAATCTGTCAAGGCCTACATCCATTGACTCTAAAGTAGTGTGCTCTATGATACTACAGTTATCACTCCTCATGACTCAAGTTGTCTATGCTTTCTATTCATTGTACATTTCTGAAAAATATAGTAGAAGAACATCACAACTCAAATAACAATCACATATATGATTGATGATATTTGATAAAGACAGAAGAAAATAATATAAAATATTGCCTCATTTGTTGAAAAAGGTTATATGATGAGAAATTACCAATCCAATCCATAGCATAGACTTTGAGTCCCTTGTCATTCAATTGCTTTGCGAAATGATTATATCTTCCACTGTCAGACATCAAACTAGTATTAGCACAACCACTGTCCAACTCTTGTTGTAATGGCGATGAGCCAATGAGTCAACAAACAGATGTCTACATACCTGTGCTCATTTAAACCATGTAGTAGAACAACCAGACCCCTGTACCAGGCAAAGAACAACCAATGTTAGCCCTTAGTCAAAACAATCTTAAGAACGATAACATTCTGCTTCAAGACTAGAATTTTGATGAAGTGTTCTTTATAGCCCCATCAACAAAGTGATATGACCTATGTCTAAAGACAGAAAAATCTACAAAAGATAAGAATACCCATTGCAAACATGCAGAGACGCATCTTCAAGAGTTGGCAATCCTATTGATGTTTTCTCATGACAAAAAATGGTGGATTCAGCTGATGGAAGTTCAATTTCCAATGAATGTCAATCAATGGTTTAAAGGATCTAGACTGTAACTTATAAAGCCTACATACATGAACATTCTGTTGAAGTTAGGCATCCTTCTATATCGATTATTACAATAAGTTCTTGGGAACAAATCATCAATTAGCACCTGAAACAAGCCTTAGAAGGGTGCTTGGATGTCAAGGTTGGCTAATTGTGAAATATCACATATATGGAGGAAGACAGACATGTTCCATTACTTCCAACGAAATGTATTAATCTGGTCTCTGGGACTTAAAAAACTTTACTAGTTACCTAAAGTGGGACCGTCGTGATGTTACTTACCGAAAGAAAAGCCCCCAACTCAATATTCCACAAATATCTCCTTATGGATGACCAAAATCTACCCAACTACACCAATACTCCCTTATCCTTTAAAACCTAAAGTTGTTCACTTTCAAGAACAGTCGCAACTAAATATGCCTGCCGACCACAAATATTGCAGCTAATCTTTCTTTCTAGTCAAATCTTGCTCACTGGGGTCCCATGACCAAACAAATATATCAAAAGAGCATCTAAGCTCTTGGCCACTAATCATGCTCTGCCAAACAACAGAACGTTTTTTAAGCGAACTCATTTATTTATTAACCATTACCCTGATAGATTTTTACCCCTTCTTCCTTTGCAAGATAAATAATATATTTTTCCCCAAAATTATCTTTTTAATTACTTCAGATAAGACATAAAGTCTGGGATTTCTCTTACTTGATTGGAGTAGAAATGGGAGTCCATGATTGCGTGAATAGTGTATCCCCCCTCGCCGTCTCGAAAAGACCGAACTCTCGCTTACTCTTCCCTTCTTCCTCTCCCTCCTCCTCCTCCTCCTCCCCCAGCCGTCTGATCGCCATCGCTCTTCTCGCCGCCGCCTCATGATCTCTCCGCCGGCGCGTCGCTACCGCAGCCGGAACCCTAACCATTACCTTCCCCTCCGCTGCCACGACCAACGATCGCCGCTGGAAAGGGTGGAGGAGGAGGAGCAAGAATCCATAGAGAAGCAAGAGAAGACCACGGAGAGCGCGAAGCGAGAGAAGCGCGCTCACCCGGCCACTAGCCCCGGAGGTCAGAACCAACGGCTGCGATGCAAAAGCGGGCCTCATCGCGCGGTCCATACGTAACGATAGCCTCGAGAGCGAGCTCGTTCTCGCCGGGAACTTCTTCTTCTCTGGCGAATACCGGTGGTGCGTCGGGAACCTCGCTGCCGGATAAGCGGTGGCCCCGATGCAGATCATATGTGCGAAGAAGCCCAAACTTCTTCGAAGAAGTCGACGACTCCACCAAAGAAATCGCAACGGTCTGCGATTGGCGAGGAGTGGCGTCTCTATGTATCTCTCTCTCTCCCCCCACCCCCCCCTTGGCTTTAAATCCAAGAAAGTGGAGGTCTAGAATACGAAGGAAGTTTCTTATTTTAATTTTTAACCCCCAAAATATTTTACTCGTTCTCGTCTGGACCCGACCGGACCGTCTGCGGTCCGTAAAGTCTCAGTGGAAGCGCTCTGAATGGCACGTGGACTTCGCGGCGTAATGGCGCTGCGCCTGACTCACGTGTCATTTGCCCTTTTACATTTCTGCCCCTCAAGATTCATTTTATTTCTCTGCAAATCAATTATTATTAGAGATAATTATACTTGCACCCCTAAATTATTACCATTTTATATACATACAAGCATAAGCACCTGGACTATTGACTTGCAAGTAACATAGAATAAAATTACGAAAATATAATCAAATAAGTGTCTGAAAGATTTTTAATACTTCAAAATCTATGTGCCAAAAATAATAATATTAAAAAATAATATTAAAAAAAGGGTGATAGTTTAAGAAACATAAGTTTAGTTTACTGGATTTAACCATCCATCAGCACAAATACCTACTTGTATTTAAGTCTTTCGGCATGGTATGATTTAAGAATTCAAAGTTTACGACTCAGAAACGCAGACATGAAAGACTCAAAACTTGTTCATAAATAAACGTTGACTTCTGGAGAGGTTTTATATGTAAGTCAAGCATAGTACACATTCAAGACCCCTTTTGTTTTTACCCGTGCCGTTTGATTTCATCCAGCAGAACTCAGATGACCCGAGTCCAATTCAAACGTTTGACTCTCTCATTTCTCGTATGAATGTATGTATGAATGCACTAATCATTTCTCTACAAGTTTATTTTTAGGGGAAATTGCAATTTATTCATATGGTTTAGCTCAATTGTAAGAAATTCTTGTATGCTTTAACTTAGTCTTACTTGATTTGAGGTTAAATTTTAAAATCGATTACTTAATCTTATTTTAAAAAAAATTAATTTAGTTAGATATGAAAAAAAAAAAAGTAGTTGCTGAATCAAGTTAGAGATTCTTAAATTAGTTCAGGAGAGAATTCTAAATTTAAAGCAAATAAGACCTATTAGTTGCCATTTAATGAAAAGGTAGAATAACAATTTTGCTCCGTAAACAATCTTTTCCTTTAGACGAGAGGGATATCTTTATCATATAAATATAGTCTAGCATGAGAAATTGGTGTATGCTTATTAACTTCAAATATGATGAAAAGTAATAATGCGTTACACTTTGTTGTCCAAACTATAAGAGTTAAATGCTTAAGTTGAAAATACAAATGCTTCGTACAAGTGAGCACAAAATGAGCTACAATTATCCCTTATTTTTAATAATATCCCCTAAGGCTTGGTCCAAAATTTTTTCTATGGGCCTTGTCCTAAACCTTGGTCTGGGCCTAGTTGTTTTTGATATACTATTCTCTTCTCTTGTAATGTGGATTTGGGTCCTTTTCTTCTGGGCTCCATCCTGGATTTTGGGCCATATAGTGAAGTTTTTGCCCTGTTCTTTTTCTTTTTCTTTTCTTTATTTTTGCCTCTTCATTTGGTTCATGAAATGCAATGGATTCTTGTATTTATTATGAGAACTAGTTTCCTAATACTGTGTGCCATCCTTTATATATATATATTTATATATAAAATCTAGAAGAATTATGATACAAGGTTCCTAAGAACAAAATTTTAATTAGCCCAAGACATAGTCAAAGCGTATAAGATCGTTGACTATTAATTGTTCAACCTTTAGCAAGTTAGTAGTTTCATGAATTTCATAATATAAAGAAGAAGAAAAAATTAACTTTTGGTTGCAGGTCAAACTCAGACAAGCATACAACTTTTGGTTGCAGGTCAAACTCAGACAAACATTTAAAACATGCATAAATCTTTCGACTATAAATAACATAAAATATGATGCAGTGAATGGCAGAGCTTAGGCACATCTTAAAATGTACAGCAAGTAATAAATTTACTAGCAGTCATATAAATTTTGCCTACAATTCTTTTTTCCTAGTTTTTATATTTTTATTTTTTTTAATTATTTATGATATTGTATTCATAACATAATTCCTCGATAATAAATTACTTATTGTATGTGGCTCGATAAAAGTTTTTTTGTATTAAGAAAAAGTTTTTTTTTAATCATTTATAAGCTCGAAGACTAAATATGAGTTGGATAAATGACCAACTCTCCTTAGATACAGAGACACTTAGGCCTCATCGAGTTTTTAGCTGTCTAGTCTAGGCTTCAAGTCATATGTCGAGCTGTTCCTCTAAACTAACCTTACTGTCGAGCCATCAAATAAATCGAGCTAAGCCACCAAAACCACTAAATAATTTATCCACAATATTATTTAGGGTTGGAATCGAACTCATGACCTCCTTGGTCATTGGGAAGGTAACTACCAACATAATTCCACGATAATAAATTATTGATTGTATATGACTCAATAAAAGATTTCTTGTATTAAAGAAAAAGTTTTTTTTTATCATTTATAAACCCGAAGACTAGATATGAGCTGTATAAATGACAAACTCTCCCTAGATACAGAGACACTTAAGCTTCACCAAGCTTTTAGTTGTTTAATATAGACTTCAAGTCATATGGCGAGCTGTACCTCTAAACTAACCTCACTATCAAGCCATCAAATAAATCGAGCTAAGCCACCAAAACCACTAAATAATTTCTCCACAATATTATTTAGGGTTGGAATCGAACTCATGACCTCCTTGGTCATGAGGAAGGTGACTACCAACATAAATCTACGATAATAAATTACTGATTGTATGTGGTTCGATAAAAGATTTCTTGTATTAAAGAGAAAGTTTTTTTTTATCATTTATAAACCCGAAGACTAGATATGAACTGGATAAATGACAAACTCTCCCTAGATACAGAGACACTTAAGCTTCACCAAGTTTTTAGCTGTCTAATATAGACTTCAAGTTATATGCCGATATGTTCCTCTAAACTAATTTCACTATCGAACCATCAATTGAATCGAGCCAAGCCACCAAAACCACTAAATAATTTCTCATCGAACTCATGACCTCCTTGGTCACGAAGAAGGTAATTACTCGGTCTAAGAGTTAATAGGTTGTATCACAAGAAAGTTAGGCATTATTTTGTTTGGGCTTTGAGTAATTAAAAAAAAAATGAAATGATATACATATAGTTAGTAATACCTATTAAAAATATATAATTAGGGAACAAACGTAACAAGTTTCAGTTACTTCACCTCACAGTTTTATCGGTGGCCACGTCACATCGACCTCTTTCGTAACCGTTGGATACCGTATCTCGACGCTCCATCGGAGATGAACGGCTAGGATGAGAGAACCGTTGTTAGACAGTAAACCACGTGTACTCCGCCACGCTGTGGGCTACGCGTCGCGTTTGTCTTACGCAATTATAAATTGCAGATTTGAGTACCATTACTCCATTGACACCAGAAGAGCAAGGAAGAGAGAGAGAGAGAGAGATGGCCACAGTAAGCATACCTCCGGTGCTCACCTCCCCTCGCCAAGACGCCATGGATCTCTACAAAGCCTTCAAAGGTGATATATTTAGACAGCTTTCAATGGATATGGTTTCGGAATTTAGGTATGCTGGTTTGTTGGGAATTAGGTATAAGGCTTCTTACTTTATGTGAGTTTTCTTTTGTTTAATCGGTATCTCTGTGATTTTCTTGATTGGTAGATCATATTTATAATTCTAGGGGTTTTCTTTGCGAATTCGGAGGTTTTAAGGTAAACAATCTGGTGCGATTTTATCTTGTCTATTTATTTGTATCTTAATACGATTTGCATGGCGTAAGGTGAAAAAGTTGCTCCATGCTTCAAAACAGGGCATTCATTGCCGTTTGATCAAATTTAAGCGTTGGTGTATTCTAATATCATGTGCAGCTCAAGATTGCAAGCAAATTACGGAAAGCGTATAGGAAAATTGCCAGAAAATTATGGTGTTTCAGCTGATAAGTTGCCAAACAATCTTGGCTAAACCATCAATGTCATCCATCCTTCATTGTGTCTCAATATTGAATGCTTCTAATTATGGATTTTCAACTGTTTATCCATCTAAATAATTAATGCAATTATACAGAAAGTCTTAACATCTTTTTGACTTTGATAATGGCATAGGTTTCGGTTGTGACAATGCGAAAGTCATAAGCATACTTGCCCATCGTGATGCAATGCAGCGAGCTCTCATTCAGCAAGAATACAGAGCAATGTATTCTGAGGAACTTGCCAGTCGTATATCGTCCGAGCTCAGCGGTCACCTCAAGGTATGAAGAAGCATTCAAACTAGTATGTTCGTTATATGTTTTTCTCAAGCAAATTGGCTTAATAAATTACTTGTAACTTACAACCACCTGCTATGGTTGTAATAAGAAACCAAGTTAGAACAACATTTCCCAGTTAACCCATGTTGACTGTCACTAGTAAGTATCTTACATGTTATGATATTAATCCATGGTTGACTATCTGTTCTACGTCTTCCATACCAGAGAGCAATGCTGCTTTGGATCCTCGATCCTGCAGGACGTGATGCGACTGTACTGAGACAGGCACTTACTGAAGATGTCATTGACTTGCAAGCAGCCACTGAAGTAATATGTTCTCGAACACCATCTCAGATAGAGATAATGAAACAAGCATACCATGCACGATTTGGTTCTTATCTTGAGCATGACATTCAGCGTGCCACATCTGGTGATCACCAAAAGGTCATCTCTTATCATGGCTTATGTTTGCCATTTTTATGTACTTTCTTTGGCTATATTTTCTTATTTTCTGAAAACTTGGTGAAGAAGGGCTATCTATATTTGGGTGCTACTGGATAAAACTTGTCATCGTCTCATCAATATCATAACCCACAAATAGAACGTGGCAAATTCTGTTGACATCATTGAATCATTGACATTTTGCTCTTTCCTTTGATCTGAAGCTGTTATGCATAGTTACGGTCTACTCATGCTTAATTTTTGACATGTCCCCCTTCTGTATTCGTACATCTAACTTGGTCAGCTATTATTCACAGATTTTTGAAGAGAATCAAGTTTTAGGGCCTTCCTGCTTGATCTGATAATGAGCTTTTCCAGTAGCATAAATTGCTGTGGTTGATGAAAACCTACATGCTGTTGGTTGTTTATTTGAAATCGTAAAATTTGTGGGGATTATATGTTCTCTTGTATCTCATGAGACTCTCAACTATGAATTTATGAAAGGCTTACAGCATCTGTTTGATTTTGTAGAACTTTCTTGTAGGAGTGTCCTTTTTGCTTGAATCGATTCAATCTAGTAATTCATAGTTTATATGTAAATTTAGTGGAATAATTTACAAAAGGCAGTTACCTAAGAGATTGGAGGTTGGGTGGTTGTAGACTTTGGCAATGGCCTGCTTCCATGTAATGACAGATCTAATCTGTGCAATCTAAAGTTTCAGGAAGTAAGATATTTTGTATGTGAACTGCTGATCACTTGGATTATTTAGACCAGCATGTCTACAACCTCGTACTTATCTGATTCTTTTATTGAGATCTAAATTAATCAAAGTACCTACCATGGAATGGTAGAGCTGTCTAACGAAAAGTTGTAGATGGTGAATTGATGATTGGTGGCATATATTGCAGCTCTTACTTGCATACATTGGAAAGCGACGTTATGAAGGTCCTGAGGTTGATCCTGCGATGGTTAACAAAGATGCAAAAGAACTCTTTAAAGCTGGTGAGAAACGGTTGGGGACAGATGAGAAAACTTTCAACCATATTTTTAGTGAACGTAGCAGGGCACATTTGGCAGCTGTTGCTTCTGCTTATCATCACACCTATGGTAGATCCCTTGAAAAGGTAATTCTTCTCTTCTAGTCCTTTACTTTTACAATTTAATTTTCTTATGGGAGATTTATAACTGATATTTCTTCTAGGCTGTCAAGAGTGAGACATCTGGAAATTATGAATTTGCTCTTCTCACTATATTGAGATGTGCTGAGAATCCAGCCAAGTATTTTGCAAAGGTATCTTTTTGTTTGATCCTAAATTCATTAGGAATTATGCTTACTTTTACACACTTTTTATCGTTGTCCATCTGTGAAGGGAATTCATCCATGTGGTGGCTTGAAAGTAACCTTTTCTACTTACTAGGTGGAGAGAATAGTAGTACTTTGCACTCCCTACAGATTTCTATAATCAGAAAATATTAAATTGAGTTAGGTCACATCAGAATGTCATTGTTCTGTTTATATGTTACATTACAGAGTTGGATCCTGGAACCTATCGTTTTTATTTCTATATGGTACAATTAGTTCATACTAGACAGACAAGTTTCATCTTTTGGGATAAAGCATCTATTGGGACAATTTGTATTTGATTGAAGTTCGTATGCACATTATTCTTAAGAGTGGTTGTATGCAAGTTGAAGTTCATATGCCATTAATTCGAAGAGTAGGTTTTATGCCTGTTGAAAGTTCTTAGCCTCTTTATTTTCTTAAAGATTCACTGCGGTCATTGTTGTTTTATATATGCTACTATTACAAATACTGGTTCTCCAAACTCTTAACCAACGATGGCCGTGCCACAGGCACAGCACGTCCCGCGGCACTTGCTGACCGTGCCGTAAGAAAAGGAGAGAAAAATGTACCACCTTGGCTGTTACCGTCGCCGCTTGCCTGAGCTTGTGTCGGGTGCCTTAGCCGAGGGAGGGGAAGAAAGAGATTGTGAGAGAGAGAGAGAGTTTATCGGTTAAAACTTAAGTTGCGGATCCGGATCCTTTTTCTTCCCCTCCCTCGGCTAAGGCACCCAACGCGAGTTCGGGCGAGCGGCGACAGCGACGACGAAGGCCAGCGGCGAGCTCGACGACGAAGGCCAGCGGCGAGCTCGACGACGAGGTCAATGGCGAAGCTATTAGGAGAGGTGCCGTGCGGCACCCTTCGTGCCACGTGCTGGTCCGCCGCCGGCACGGCACGATCATCCTTACTCTTAACAGCTATTATTGTTCTTTCCCCAAAATTATACCAACCCTGCTTTGATTTTTTGAGGCAGATAAAAGGAATAGTGCTACATTTAGCCCATGCAACTTGCATTTATCTGCATATTAAAATCTTCTATCATTCTAGTGGTCATCATTATCTTTACTTTTCTGCGCCTATAAAGTTCTAGCTTTATCTTATGGTTTTTGCTCCTCTTCTTCCCAAGAGTAATTTAGTCATTATCCAAATTATTTTTCTTAGTCTTAACATTGCGACATATTATATATTTCTATAACATTTCAGATATTGCGCAAGGCAATGAAAGGCCTAGGTACCAATGACACCAAACTGGTAAGGGTAGTGGTCACCAGGACTGAGATTGACATGCAATATATAAAGGCAGAATACCAGAAAAAATACAAGAAATCACTTAGTGAAGCAATACATTCAGAGACATCAGGCCATTATCGAACTTTTCTCCTTTCCCTAGTTGGTTCCAACCATTAGGTATATTTTCTAATAACTATGCTAAGTGTGTTCATTGGAAGTTATTGAAAGCTAAATTAGTGCAATACACTTGCAGGGAAGCTTGCTTTTCCAGAGCATATTTCCATCGTCCAGTCCAACACTCGCATCACCTTAGAGCTTGGTCTTAAGACTGATGATGATGATCTACTTTGGAAAATATGTTGGCTTGACTGTCTTTGCTAGAACTTTTTTGCTGTTCAGTCTATCTGGTTTGCATAGTAAGTTTGCAGAATGGTATTTATGTTCAGGGTTTGTCTTTCTCTTTATTGTGTATATGTGAAAATATTAGTCTATTCTAATTGTGAAAATATTAGTCTACTCTAATTGTAATGTTTGTCATGGTGGTTCAGACGTTGTCAAATGTCAGGCCTGTTTCCTTGTACACGCACTGTGTAAAACTCGGTTCATTCGTCAGTTGAAGATTTCTGTCATTCTATTGTTTTTTTAATGGTCATAGTCACTTATTCTTCTTTGGATCTATCTACATAAAGTGAATGATAAACCATACGAAAATTCTTGCGATCCTAGTTTTATTGGCAAACAGCTTCAGCATTAGTATGTTACAGGTACACAAAAGTCTTGACATTAGTTTGTTAAAGTAGATGGAAGTTACACACTGAGTTCGCGATTACCTTCATGAGAGTCTCTATGCTAAGAGGCAGTAGAGGAGGAAGAAGAGATCACTTTCTTGAGCAACTGGAGAAGAGACTGAGCAACCTGAACAGTGGGATCAACATTGGCAATCTCTCTAAACTTGGCATGCACTAAAATTGCAGCTTCCAGCCCAACCCCAAGCCTGACCTGCTCATCCTTGATGGCCTCTGCACACAATCCACAGACCCAAACCCCACCAAATTGCTCCTTGACCCATCCAATGTACCCAACTGTGCACTCCTCCCACATCCCACAGCACCCACACACTGCCATCTTCACCACCTCTTTGCTCTCCATGGCTGCTGCTTCTTCCTTCGTCTTATCTAGCTTTTCTATATGGGTGTCTTTGTCGAGCTTCATGGCCTTTAAGGGCTCTGGAAAAGTATCCGGTGGTAGTTGCTATTTGTAATTGTAAGTGGGTAACTCCATGGATAGTGTAGTATGTAATACTATGCATGGGTTGCTATTTCTTTTGGGTAAATTTTGGTGAGTAGCATTTGTAAAGAAAGAGGATGGTAGGGGGAGGTATCTTTGTAGCTAGGCTTTGTTGCTTTCTGCTCGTGAGTCTTGTCTCTTTTGCTCTTGTGCATGGGGAAACCATGAAGGACTCCCGTCTCCTTGTGATGGAGTTCCAATGCTACCCCTTTTTGTTAGGTGAGTTTATCTTCTCCTCTTAACTAGACAAAGCCATTAGGAGCATCAGGAGAGTGTGGTTCAACTCACCTAGCAGGCTATTGATCAATCTTAAGAAATTAATATTATTTTCAACATAGAATCTCATGGATAGAACTATAAACAAGTAACTTACTGCAACAAGGTTCATAATAAGTTATCATTATAGCTCAGTTATTAAATCTTAATGACTCATAATTTATATGTATATGTTTGGAAAAAGTTTGTTTTCTTCTTCATAATTAATTAAAAAAATTTGCAAGATTCAAGATAATTATGCATGAGAAATGCAATAGAATATCATTCCTTAATGGAGGCATGGATGATTGAGACCTTATCATCATCCAGTGAGAGAATGCATGATAAGTTTTTCTTATATTAATTAAGAGAATCTAGTGTATGATGGAACCAAACCATGTGCTATTGATAGGACATGAGTGGGTATGGGTTTGCATGGGAAAATGTGAGATATTATTTCATGCATGAATATAACTTCGAATAGGGGGGGGGGGGGGGGTATCTTTCATAGTCTAGTATGTCAGAGTAAATTTGAGCACTATTGCACTTAGGTGCAGTTATTTTAGGTACTTTGGTGGTTAGAACTTGGTGTTAATTTAATTCCCTTTTGTCTAATTGCTTAGAAATAACCAATGGGCTAAGTTTGGCTGCCCTGCATGCAGGGCAATTGCTCGTCTCATAGCAGAGATTTGGGAAAAATTAGGGCATTTTTTTTATAAAATTTATCTAGGCCCTAGTTGGTTGAGCGGAATAAGTTCCTTTTTTTTTAAGAATAAATCCTTTTATTCCATAATAAGTGTGCCTAATAGGGATAGGAAAACAGAATAATTTCTGAGTTTCGGGATATCTATATTCTATGTTTTGGATGGATAAATATTTTCAAATAACTCTGCCACTTATTCTAAAATGCAAATGACTAGATTGCCCTTTTGATAATATATTAGAATGTAGTGATATACTATGGTTTAGATTCTGGTTGAACAATATAATGTGACTGTAATATATACGGTGAGAAAATAATATAAAAAGTTGTAAAATAAAATTATAAAGAGAGCATTAGCCAATTTTATTCAAGCATTCGTCTCTCTTTATTCTGAAATAAGTCCCTATTTTAATCCAATTTCAATTTTAACAGGCCCTCTGATACAGAGGAATAGTTGAAAATAAAGAAATGACGAGGTGTAAACTGCAATAAGCACATAAAGTGGGCAGGCTGCGAACTGCGAAGAGCCCAAATACTTCTTTTAAGGCCCAAATTTTAAGCCGAGTTCTCAATTTGTTCTTGAAGATTTGAAGTGGATCCTTCGCGCCACTCCTCTTCGGGGTGTCAAAATTCCTTTCCCGCCTTCGCCCTCGATTCTCCCGAACTCTTCCTCGGCTCCTCCTCGTTGGCTTCTTGATCTCCTCTGCCTCCCGTGATTCGTCTTCTAGGTCGTTCTTTCCCTTCTTCCGTATTGTTTTCCTTCATTTTTTTAGCTTATATTCATCTTATCTATCTCGCTAGCTTGAATCTTGCAATGCCACTTCGATGTCGTTTTGGTGAAAGATCTTCTTGTCTTTTGGTATCTTAGTTATTAGGGCTTTTCTAGAGGATATTTATGCTAGATTGGTGCTTCTTTTGGTAGATAAAACCCAACATCGTTGCAAAATAAGATGGGGGGAGAAACCCAATTGGAGGTGGTGCTACATTGGATGCAATTCAGATCCAATAATTTCTAGAGTAATCTACTTGGATTTGGGGATTGGGGATGAGGGGAAGGAAATTATCTGTTGATTGGTTCCAGCAAAGTTGTAACTTTTGTAATTGTTCCACTATGATTTTATATAAGGACAGATTAACCTATAAAATTATAATTGACTGCTTAAAACATTAAAGATATAGATTAGATTTTTACTCTCGGTTAAAAGGTCATATTAGGAATCAAATTAAGTTTAAGGGATGCCTTAGAGTCTTGAGGCCAGGTTTATCTGTGTATTCTTTTTTTCTCTTAGATTTCCTGAAATCTATGTCTTTTTAATTTATTTTATTTTCTTCTTGATCATATTAATAATTTCTGCATAAATAACATCTCAGAAGTTTGATTGTCCTATAGAATCACCTTGCTAGTACATAATAAATCTACTGTAAAAGAGAGTAAAATTTATCTGCCCTTTATTTATAATTATATTTCTCAAAAATTTATTCTTTGACCACCTTCTTTTTTTTCTATAAGGCAGCAGAGACAGTCCTATCTGAACTTGTCAAATTAATGACTCTTTAGGTCAGGAATCACTTTTAGGACACTATACTCTGTCCTATTTCAAGTTCTGAATCTTCTTTGTGATTTCCATCCTTTCCATTCAATATAGATAGTCCTTTACGTATGATGAGAGACTTACCTCTTCTGGGAATGCCGCTGTTGTTGCTGGATACTCTATGAATGTTCTTGGGATTGAACTCTCTTTCGATTGTATATAATCATAATATGGTCTTTAGTATAGCATTGTTTGGTAATTTCGCGTAAGCATCTTAAGGTTCAGATTAAGTGTTTTATGTCATAATTATTATCAAGGAAGTCTTCGCTGTTTCCAGCTATGGCCATCGACTAAATTACTTCTTCTGCATTGTTTGGCCACAGTTCTTTTAGCTTCCTACAACCACAACAACCATGATCCATATCAGGTCTTCAATTCAGCATCTAGTGTTGCTTGGCCACATTTCATGATTATTCCTTTTATAGTGCATATTTTAGGCTTTAAATGTTTGTTATTTGGTCTAATTTCTGTGCGATTTCCCAGCACTGCATCCTTTAGCACAGGTTATGTTCTTTATTACCACAAACCTCTGTTCCCTAGGCTGCCACTCTTGTCATATTATCACACCATCTGTTGTACTTGTTGTCGCTTTTCAATTATCTATCTTTTAAAATAAAATAAAATTGTCTGCTTGTTTTAGCTCTCTGAAGTGAAATAAAACTGAAATATAGTCATTATATGAATGATGCATAATTTCTGATGGTTTTGTTGTAGTTAAATGGTTAATGCTTCTTGTGTCGCAAATTTTCACCCTCAGTTCTTTTTTTTTTTTAAAGCAGTTGCCAATGTCAAGAACTTGGGAATTTCTATTTTCCTAATGGCACAGGGAATTATCTATCAACATTTCATTTGAATTCTTTTGCCTCTGTTGTTATTCTTGCGATTTTCTGAGGCTCCATGAAGTCAAGAGTACTACCAGAGTATTCTTTTGAAATCTCTAAGTATTCTCAGACTGATTCAATCTCACCTTTTCTCAATATAGTATATAGACTATGTCAGCATTCACTGTAGTAGGAGAAAAAATCTACAGGAGAAGAAACCAAATGCATTTTCCTGTGATGATAACCATTATGCCCAGCCTTTTTCTCAACAAAAGAAAAAATGGGCTAGTTAGGCCAACCTCCTTTCATGTGCCAAGACTTGCAGATTAAACAAATAGAAGTAGCATGACAACTAAGTACCACCACAATAAGGTCTGTCAAAAAAGTTTGCTGGCTCATGAGGCTTGTGAGCTGGCTTGTGAGTTCTAAATGAGCCGAGCCAAGGTAAAATTTTAAGTCCGAAAGACTAATCGAGCCGAGCCGAGCTGAGCTCGAGCCAAGGTAAATTTTTAAGTCCGAAAGACTAATCGAGCCGAGCCGAGCTGAGCTCGAGTCAGCTCGTTCGAATTCGGCTCGAATAGACTCAATATATAATATGTAAGATTATATTATATATATATATATACTAAAATAAATATATAAATATTAGATAGTACAGTTAGTTAAAATAAATGTTATTATCTTTTACACCCCTAACCCCAATTTCATGTGAAAGGAACTAATGACAAAGTCCAAAGTTGCAGCTACATCTCTTTCTTTTACAAAAGAGATAAGGGGGAAAAAGAGGTGCAAAAGAGGGCAAGTAATAGGGATGACTCATGAATCAAAACAAAGACGAGAAGAGCTTGGCCTTTTCTCCATCCTTCTCTCATTGGCATTTTGTGGTCCTCACCTTCATGGAAAGCAGCCCTCACAATTTTATATTTATATCTATGTATACCTTCTTTGATCCATGCAACTAGAAAGAAACATCTTAGCCTACTATGTCCCTCATATGCTTCGTGATGCAGAGAAGTGTGCCATGCCATCTTTTTACTTTCCTCTAAGGTCGCTTTCGTTTCCAATGGCCAGAGGTCCCCTTTCATGCATTCCCCCTAGTTTAGCCTAAAAGGAATAAAAGTAGGGGATGGATAGCGACACTAACACTGGATATCTTTTGATAGAATATAACCAAAAGAAATATAAAGTCTTCTGGTATAAAGATTGGGCCCCCACTCTTAGTACGGACGTGTATTAGATCTCGTGCTTAATTTTGTTTAATAATTTCATGGCCTTTGTAGACATCTTTTTCTCTCTCTCTCTCTGTCATGAGACTGGAATGTTGATGTAGATTGTCGGAGGATTGGTGTGAGGTTGACGAGTTGTCATTAATTTTTAGATATTTCCTACTTTCTACTGTTCATAACTATTCCATCATAGAGGAAAATTAAAACTTTCATCTATAGATATCTAATTTTGAAAAGTTGCAGTTTGCAAGCAAACAAAGAGAAGCATACTTTTACTATATGGTGCAAATACTTTGTTTTTGTATGTATATACTCTTTTAAATTCTTTCAAAATAATAGTATACGACTACCCCCTTAGTTTCTTTTATTTTGTATTATATTATGGATACCCTTCGAAGTTAACTAACCATTTAAATTTTCATCAAATTTAATAGTGAAAAGAAGAAAAAGAAAAAGACACTTATTCACTCAAAAATTCTGGATTTTGATGGGTATACATCCAAATATTAATGTATTCTTAGCAAAAAGATTGCATGATAATTTATTACTATCAATATCTTTCGTTTTATTTATTTATTTATTTATTTTTATTTTTATTGGTGGTGGCTCGTGCGATCCATCCAGTCCTTAGTTCTTACCTCGCTTGGGTATGTCAGACACTGCCCAGCCTCGAGTGACCACATGAGTAAATGAAGTCAGAGGAATGCATAAAAAAGAGTGCGAGAGAGAGAAACAAATTTTAATTAGGAAGAAGCATGGAGAAGTACCAACGACGACTATCTCGTGGACCCGCCAAAAAGTATTTATTATGATCCTCCATAGTCCATAGATGATTAATTGTTTAAAAATGATGGACTGAATTCTGTCAATAAGTTTTGTCACCTTGTCTGCTTTAAAGAGAAAGGAAAAAGAAAAAAAAAATAGATATATTAGATTACGAGAGGAGCACTTCTATTATATTATTATGAAGCATTTCTTATCTCGTAGATAAGTTGAGGGTTCTTCCTATGCTATGCATCATATAAAGAAAAAGGAGAAGTTGGTCTAGAGAAAGAAAAGAAGGAAACAAGTAACCCAATCATAAAGCAATGGATTGCGTTATCATCTCGGATTCGGTGTCTCTTGTTTTCTTCTTTCTCTACTCGTCAGTTGCGTCTGGCAAAAGAGAGAGAGAGAGAGAGAGAGTAAATGGTTTTAATGCTACTATTCTGAATACTGGACAGATTTTTTTTGTTTTGTTTTGAGAAGGGGAGTTTGAATCCTGGACTGGTAATTGGGTCACTCTTTTGCTACGATTATTCCTGTAAGTGGTCATCTGCAGTCGTGAGTTCAGGAATTTGCTACACTCAGTGCACTTGGCAGTCCAATATACATGTAAGAATGCTCCAAATTGAGTGCAATGAGAAATAAAAAGAAACCAAAAAAGAAAGAAAGAAAGAAAGAAAGCCAAAGAAGAAGAAAAAAATGATAATATTGGTACATGAAATTTCTTCATCATAACACATTCCCTTTTCCTTCTTTCCAACTTCTCATGTGCAAATAATAGTAGATTCCAACAGTGAAGTACTCCAGCTTTAGCCACTCTACTCCCAAAAACTGTAAGTTAAACCACAGAAAGAGAAAAAAGAAGGAAAAAAAAAAAAAAGAAAGAAAGAAAGAAAGAGAGAAAAAAAAAAAGAGATAAGAAAAGAAACGAAAAGCAAAAGAGATGGATGAATGCCCAGCTGCATTACAGCAGAGTCTTAATTGCTCCACTTTATCCTTCATATTTCAAGGACATGGGCTCTCTCCTTTCTCCCCTTCTTTAGCTAACCACAATGGTACTACTTCCCAGTGGAATAGTGCCATGTGTATTTAGCTTTACAAGTAGGCATCAGTCATGATCCCCACAATGCCAGTCTGGTCTTCCTAATGTGAACTCCAAGCTTGGGCTCTTCAGCTCAGGATTGGATACTTGCGACCCATTAGATCTGCAAGGCTCCATGTTCTGCTAACAAGATATTGTATGTTTCCACGTTATTCATACATAGATATCCAATACATCATTATATATATATATATATACAAGCATGAGAGAGTCGAGAGTAGAGAGAGACTAGAGAGAGAGAGAGAGAGAGAGAGAGAGAGATGCTATTAGTACCTCAGACTGAGATGAGAATCCCACCGGTCTGAGACCATCCATGTCACTTTGGTTTGTTTGCATCCATGAAGCCCTGCTGAAATTTTTGACAAATTTTTTAGTTGCATGAACAACCAGTCAATGTTTTATAGCTAGCTAGATAAAGCATTTTAACAACAAAGACTTGTTCCAAGAAAGACCAAGCCCCATACATACCATGCCATGCCATGTTCAGTAAATAAAGTATTAGTAGCATGAAGCCCTCGAGTCATGATTGATCGATTGACTACGTGAAACCTTTTCAGATATATGTATATAAAAAATGCGGAGAAAGTTGAATCCAAAGTGTTAAATCATTTATGTGACTTGAAGTATTTGGCCCTCTTGGAGTTACTATTTGCCCCCAACTTTTTATAATGCAAATGCTAAACTCCTTAAAGAGTCTTATGGTCATTTTAAAAGCTATATTTTCTTCGATGTTGGCTTCTTTTTCCCATGTCCAGATCCATGACTTTCACTCCAATATTTAGGTCTAGGGCTTTCTTTAATATACTGACCTTCTATTATAATTTCTAGAGAAATAAGAATTGTTAAATTTAAAATATAAAAATTAATGTTCTCTAACGGTTTAAGTTTTTATACTTAGTTGTTGAGTTAACATGCTGTCGAAACATAGATCCTAAGTTTAAATCATGTTAAACTCATTTGTCATTTAAAATACAGAAACTCTATCCATTTAAATCATTAACTTTTTGGAACCATCAAAATATCGACTCTAAAAATGAGTGAGAGTGTTAAATATAAAACATAAATCCTATTAAACTTATTTGTCATCTAAAATATAGAAACTCTATCGATTTAAACCGTCCACTTTTTGGAACCATTAAAATGTCAACTCTAAAATGAGTGAGTACTAAATATAAAAAATAAAAAACTTTTAGAGTAGTCGATGAATTAGCAAGAACAAAACAAGGCTGTCTACATCCACTTAGGTCAACACATTTTAGAATATAAATATAGAAACTACTATTTTTCTAACTTAAATTGTTAAGACAAAAGATATTTCTCGAAGAGTATTAGAATATAAAAATTACTATTATCTAACAACTTAGGTTCTAGAGCCGTTGATGAGTTAACAAAAATATCATCACTTGTACCATATTTGCTTAATTTACTCTAGAATAATGGAGTTTAAATGCACCTTTTGTTTTATTGAAAGTTTAAAAGTACTTGCATTCCAATATGGATAATTTCTTGCATCAATCCTCTATATTCCTATTCATGCAGAAAAATTATCCTATGCTAAGATCTATATGGTTCAACATATACAACTAAAAGTTGAGATATACCAAAGATCAGAACGAAACTCTTTCTTCAAGAAACTAAGTAATATGATGTATTATATGATTATATCAGGAAATTTATTTCTCTTCAGGACAACACCCATAAAAAAAATGACTCGCAAGTTGAGTTTTAGAATTCTTTTAAGATGATTGATGCCTACTTAACCTTACTAGCTTAAGTAATTTACACTAACTTAAGCTCACTAGCTTAAGAACCTGCAAACTTTACACTAACTTAAGCTCACTAGCCGTGCTTCCTATTTTTGGGGTGGATCAATAATTTTCATTGTGCTCCATACTGGATCATTCTCTCCCCAACTAAGTAATTAGTAAACATTGATTAGGCTGACTTGAATTAAAAGGTCGTTGCTGATTTGTATTTATAAATGTAAATAAGATGTAATCAAATAAATTATTTCATTCTAATATATATATATATATATATATATATAGAGAGAGAGAGAGAGAGAGAGAGAGAGAGAGAGAGAGAGAGAGAGAGAGAGAGAGAGAGAGAGTCTAGAATATCAGGATGTGGATATGCTTCAGTAATATGGGTTGATTTTACGTTTTGAGTTATTACCATTCCTGAAGCATTGACATAGACAGTACAAGTAGCACTGCATCATATTAAGCTATAGAATCACAAAATTTTAACTCTAGAGATTAGATATAATCATATGAACTTGAGTTCTTAGTTTCCACTAGTGACTAGCAATCTGCTTAATTCAATAAACGTTCTAGGAGAATCCATATGATCCTGGAGAAAGAATACTACAAGTTCTTTTAACAAAGATGGCCTTCCAGTGATATAGGGTATCTTGGAACTCGGATGAGAGAGAAGAGCATAGAAGTGGACAGAAGAAGTCCCAGCAAGGATGATGCTAATAATGACTCAAATAAGTAAGAGCAAAGATGAATAAAGTTGGGGATAGAGACAAAAACATATTTTCTAGGTATTAGGGCAATGTCAGGTCAAAACATATTCCTGGAATCAGAGCCATGCATTGAAATGAAAAATAAATAAAATAGTGCATCAGAGGAGGATAAAGACAAGGCAAAGCCCAAGAGCCATACAGCTTATCACAGTATTATAATGCAAATAGCACCAAAGGGAGAAGGTTGCGCAAGTCAAGGTGAGTGGGAGGACTTTTTGGTCTTATGTGGCAGAAAACATTAGCTCCTAAGTTAGCCTATGAATAGAGGCAGAAACATAAATCTTAACAATGATCACTAAACCTAGATATAATTAATTATAAAGTTAAGTGTTCTTTCAGATGCTTATTTTTTCAACCCAAAAAAAAAAAAAAAAGTTTTAACCCAGCAAGTTCCTCTCTTTACTATATGTGTCTTTACTTTGAGCTGCTGCACAAACATGTACAGGGGGGGGAAGAGAAAAGCAAAAGCTGACATGCAGGGAGAGAGACCTCTTTTTATGCTTCAAGAATGCACCATATATAGATGCTATATTCTTGTCAATCCTCTAAGCAAAGCCTAATCCCATGCAGCACTGGTTGAAGTACACAAATGCCGAAAGATAACATGAAAAGAAAAGAGAGGAAAAGTCTGTGGACAATGGGCATGCATACCTGGAAGAGTTGCTCCACCTTGTGGAAGGGGTGGTACAAGTAGGTGACGAGTATTCCATGTCATTTTGTGGGTTTGATCCGTCTGATCCTTTTTGCTCGATGAACCGTCGGAAGTTTAGATCGGCGCCGCCGGAAGCGAAATCTTCTTCGCCGGAGCCATCTGATTGGCCTTCAATTCAGGAGTATAAAACATATAACTTTGTTATAATGAGTGTGCATTGATGTAAAGGAAAAGGAAGTAATTATTAATGAGGGGGCGTATAGAAGGCTTAAGCAATACGAATTACCTGAGGAGGCTGCAGGCTTGTCAGTGGTCTTCACAGTTCTATACATCTGCAAAGGCAAAGTAGAGGGGAAAAAAAAAGAGAAATTAAAGACTAGCAAGAGAGAGAGAGAGAGAGAGAGAGAGAGAGAGAGAGAGAGAGAGAGAGAGAGAGAGAGAGAGAGAGAGAGACAGAAGGGCGATGAAAGGAGAGGAAAAGAGAAGTGGAGTAAACTGGGGCTTCCCAGAAAAGAAAAGAAAGGGAAGGAGAGAAGAGGGTCTGATGCTTCGTTTTTGGTTTCTTGACATAATTGTATTATTGTCTAATGATGACTACTTTTTTCTCCCCTATTCTTCTATCTATCTATCTATCTCTCTCTCTCTCTCTCTCTCTCTCTCTCTCTCTCTCTCTCTCTCTGTCAGTCTCTTAGCAGACCCATCTATTCATTCACTCATTCATTCACTCAGTCACTGCATCCACGGGCTACTGTGCCGAGAGAGAGAGAGAGAGAGAGAGAGAGAGAGAGAGAGATGACCACCCAAAGAAGAAGCAAAGAAGAAGAAGAAGAAGGATTAAAAGGATAAGTACCTGCAAATGACTCTTGACATGAGCTAGAGTGAGATCCTTTACATCCATGAGCTCAAGAACTGATTTCGGAGTAGCCCCTAATAAATAGAAATAAAATAAAATCCAAACTTGATCAATACCCCCAAACCATATAACACAAGAGTAGAATTTTTTTTTATTTTTGAAAAAAAAAGAGAGATTTTTGTAGGGATGCATACTCTCGTGGCCGCCGAGGAGCTCAACGGCGTGGACGAATCGGGCGTGGAGAGTACTAGTCCACCGCATTCTCGGCGCCCGCATGCTCCGCTTCGCCGGTATCTTCGCCAGGAACCTGGACCTCATCATGCTCTGAGTAGCATCCAACGACCCAATGCCATAATGGTGATGGTGATATCCTTTAAAGGAATCCGATGACAACCCGTTAAACCTCGTCGGGCCCGCGATCATCCGGTGGGGGTACGGGGATCCCATAACCTGGTGCAAATTGTTCGTCGACGCCATCGGAGACGAGGAGGAAGTGGAGCAAATTGAAGAAGACCAAGTTGGGGAGCAAGAAGAGAGGTGGTGGTGGTGGTGATGGTAGAACCCCATTTTGGGGTCGGTGGGGAGAAAGGGTATATGGGGGTTATTGTAAATTGGGATCCCTCTAATGGGTCTCGATCCATCTGACGAAGAAGAAGAAGGATATAAAGACGATTCGAATCCGTGATCGAGAGGCAGATTTGGAGGAGGCAACGATGATGTCGACGATGGTGATCTAAATTGCCGCGAGTTGGGACACGGATGGGAGAGGGAGAGCTCGGTGTCACGATCGGCGGCGGGGATGGCGGCGGAGACCGAAGGAGGAGTGATGTTTGGAGGGCTGATGTGGAGGGAGAGGTCGGGACACGGCGACGGCGTGGAAGCGGCTTCCATTAATTACTTGATCTTCTTCTTCTTCTTCTTCTTCTTCTACTACTACTACTACTTCCTCTATCCTCCAATCTTCACTTCTTTTCTCTTATGCAATTGAGTAGCGATGGAAGGTATCATCTTTTCTCTTTCTTTCTTCTCTTGGAGCTTTGAGAGTGATGCCGGACCGGTGCTCTCAACTTGGCATGCTCTTCAGTATATGTATATTGATCTGGAGAAGAGTAAAGTGGAGATGGAGAGAAGAGGCCGGAAGAAGAAGAAGAAGAAGAAGAAGAAGAAGAATAGAGGAAGCTAGAAACTAATAAGAGGAAAGCTAATTAGTTTCTTGGTTTGTCCTTTGTTAGCTAGTATACTCGAAAGGAGAGAGAGAGAGAGATGGAATTAGGAGATGAGAGGAGAGAGAGAGTATGTGTAAGAAAATGACACTCCAAAAGAGAGAAAGAGAGAAGAGATAGGAGAGAGAGAGAGAGAGAGAGAGAGAGAGAGAGAGCAAAAGGGTCAAAATACTAAAGAAACGGGGGGTTTCAGACTTCCAGCCCGGAGACGTCGGGTTGTAAAAAAGAAACTCAGAGAGATGGAGTCCATAGAATGAATAGAAGGTCTTGAGAACTAAAACCTTGCTGTGACTGTGAGGGAACTCAACTCCCACACACACACACACACACCATTCGGATTCTGGACTACAGTTGGCTCACAACTTAAGCTTTCTCTTTTCTTTCTTTTCCAGTAATGTGCTTGATGAATAAGGCATCATTATGGATGTGACGAAGATTATTAAAGTATGATACATATAAAATAAACTATAAATAAGAATAAAAAGTACACTATGCACACACAAAATTAATTAAATATTTGTCGCATAGTACATCAATATTAGAAAGGGCCAATGCCTCTTCCTTTTTGTTTTGCCCATTTACTTTTCTATGGTGCATGCATAGCCTTCTATAAATGTTCCATGGATTCGGTGAACGACTTTTGGTATCTATTGCCTTTATTCTAACTTCCAGAGCATAAATCTTGGGCTTTTCTTATTTTTTGCACATCACATCTTTGAAGTGAATATATATATCTACAACATAGAAATTGAGAATGCACACCCCCAAATAAGATTGGTAGTTGGGGATTGTGGGAAAATGTCATTTCTTGTGGTGTGCATTGACTCATCCAAACCCTAATCATAAAAATATAGAGAGAAGAAGAAAGATTAATAATAAGATGATTGTACCCTTAGGTCACAACTAGGGTTGTCAGGTGCCTAAGGGCTAGCTCCATTGACCAAAAGGGTGTTGTTTGGCTTACATGTGTACTTAGAATAGTGGGTTTTTTTTTTTTAATAAACTACACCACTATTATAAAGCCTTAATATATATATATATATATATATATATATATATACTACAATCCTTCTAACTTCTAATTCCCTTTTCATCCTCCCAAATATTCCATCCAATCTTGCAACAACCTTGGGTAGTAGCATCATTGTGTCATCTCCACATGTTAATATATATATATTTCTCTTTTTTACACACACACACACACTAGTTGACTCTATCCATCTACATGATCAAGATCTCCACACCCCAAGGTTCCATCAAGACATCAAACCTTTCTTATTGGGAACAACACTTAGTTTTTCTTTTTAAATTAATTAAGTTGAGGAAATGGGTTAAGAAGAGCTGCTAAACCCTAATTAAGGTCCCAATTCCAAAAACCCTAGGCAGGAAGAGCTCAACTGCTCAAGTCTAGAAACAAGCTCTAATGAGATGTATCCAAAAAAAAAAAAAAAAGACAGCTCCTGCAAGGGGAAGTAAAGGCTGGATACTACTCAATGGTAGCTCGGATTTCCAAGTCTTTGTTAGACTACCAGAATTAAATAAAACATCTCATAACTCCCCTTTGTCACCCGACCCCTATGCAGGGAGCATTTATGTGATTAGAAGCATCAAAGACTCAATTCAAGGCAAGAGGGGCCTCCTCCACCTTCTCTCTCTCTCCCTCTCTCTCTCTTCCATTTTATACATCTACTGTAGTTTCAATTTATATATTTATATATTTGTTTTTATAATTTTGAGAGAAAGCTCACGCTCGTAGTAGAATTTTATTTATTTCAACCAAATAAATGTAAGCCTTGTACACATTAGAAAAGTAGAGATACTTAAAACAAATCCCACAACTCGGTAAAACATCAACATCAAAAATGAAAAAAAAAAAAAAAAAAAAACACAAACACACACCATGAGACTGGGGCATTTTAATGGCTCCATCACAATCCCTAAGAATCAGATCATCCTTGAAGCTCACTATCATAAGATGACCTGCCATGAAATGACATTCAACATAGAGAAGAAGAAGATTGCCTCGGCAGCTGCTACAATGATGGTAGCATTGAGCCAACAACAACGTCGACAATTATGCGCGGATTGGTAGCAACAGAGGGGAGGTGGAGAAGGCGGTGGTGTAGCCGACAGTGACAAATGATAAATCTAATATGACTTGGAGGTAAAGGAGTAGATATCCGATGGAGAAGGCAAAATGGTGAGAGAACGGATAGGGAGAAGATGAAGGGGGTGGAGAGGAACATCGCAGTTGAGGAGGACTAAGTTAGAGAATTCCATGGGGGCAAAAGAGGTTGAAAAATTATAGGCATCGAGGAGGGTGAGGAGGATAATGGAGAAAGAGTAAGTGAGAAGAGGGAAAGCGAGGGCAATGGCGACCGCAAGACAGAGAAGGAAGATGCTGCGAAAGTACAAAAATAGAGAAAAAGGGAGAGAGAGGAAAGAGAGCTGAGAACAAGGATAGAGGAAGAAAGTAAAATGGGAAATTAGACAAAAAAAAAAGAAAAGGGAGAAGAATCCTTCCCTCCCCTAGCAACTCAAACTAGGGTTGATTGAGAAAAAAAGAACAAAACTTTAGTTTCAATTTAAGTGTATATAATATAGGGTAAAGAGTGGGTGGTAATAAAGTTGATGGACTGCAATAAGCTAGTTCTAGATCGTCTAAGGAATAATTTTACTAAGTTTAATTCAACATTGCTTTTCAAGTGAGCCCTATTTCTTAATGGAGATACACAACCATTACTAGTGTTCATGGCCAAATTGACCATCTCACAAAGAATAGTCCAACAATTCATTTTAGCATATATAAGAAGAGATGAGAACAACATTCTAGTATCCTCACATCTGCGCCAGTCCTAGCTCTGCTATTGCTAGGGTTTGGTAAAGTTTTCCCTCCCTCCCCTAGTCGATGGGCTCCTATTTCCTCTTTCTTTCTCTCCCTCTCTACTGATAAAGCTTCCTCTGCTTGTTTCTTTACTTCTCTTTCCCTCTCACACTCTTCTCCTCCATTGTTTGCTCTCATATTATCGGCTATCCCTCTTCCTCCCCATTCCTATCCTCATCAGTTTCCTCTACCCCTTCACCCCCTATATCTCTGTTCTTTGCATCGAAGGAGACTTATCTCTGACCATTGTACCGTTCTCCCCATTATCGTCGAGCTGCAAATGCACTAGATGAATAGTCCCCTTTTGAATGACTAATCTACTCCATGGAAGTGAGTGATTTTTTGCTACTGATCACCGATGAGCTTTCCCATTGCCTTGCCCGCGGGTGCCTGATTGGAGCTCTAGCATAGCCTCGCTCATGGGTGCCTGGCTGAGGCGCTACCATGGCCTCGCCCGTAGGAGCCTTGCTAGAGATTCGTCAAGACCTGGCTTTGGCTAGAGTTTAGGGCTAGGTGGTAGTCTCTAGTTGGGTTTTTTTTTTAACTAGTTCATTAGGATTTGGTGACTCCTGTTTGGTCGATACCTATTTGGCTTGGCTTGGGCTAGGTTCGGATCTGGTTGGTTTGCTTCGAGCTCTCCCTCTCCTCGTCAGGGTCTCTTGTGCACTGTTGCAGGCAATGACCATTGGATTTGGTTGCTTTACCACCCTCATCGAGCATTTTGTGACAGATTTATTTATATCTTGTCTTTTGTGGCCTTTCTTGGTGGGCCCTATATTCAGTTCTTTCTTCTCTTCATTATAGGTTAGTGATCCCTAATGTTCTAACCTCAAACGTATCGCAGGTTTGTGTCTTCAACCGATAGATTGTGATGAAAACACAAAATTTCTCAAGACCATCCCTATGAAACCCCTACGGCTATTTTTTTTAAAGCTATTCTTTGGTGCCCTCGGGAATGATACTTCTTTTAATACGTACTTTTTTTTAATATGTAGTGGCGTCTTAATTAGACTAAGTTTGAGACTTGTTTTATTCCCTCTCTCATTTATGTATCATGTTGCATTTATAATCCATAAAAGTTAATGAATTGTTGTTGGTTATAAACTTTCCACCACCGATATATATAGATGAGAAGAGATGGTAAGTGTATTAAACACATGTGACTTACAAAACTAAATATAACAGATAAAATAGACGTTTAGACGAAGTGTGATTTCAGTCATGTGTAAAATACGATATATAAATATCATAAAATTTAAACAAGCACGAATCGATACATTAGCGCACATCTAACGACATAGTAACTATTGATTATCAATTTGTATGGAATCTCAACAAGTGATGGGATAAAAGTAAACCTAGTGGTAATGGGAAAACAAAGGAGAAAAAAAAGAGGGGGGGGGGGGGGGGGGGGGGGAGGGAGGGCCAATGTCAAATTCTGTACAGCCTTACATTACCCATTCCGGTGGCGCCACGTGGACCCATGCAGGCACAACATACATTAATAATGGTGAGGGGGTGTACACGATGTTGCAGCCCAATGGCGAGAGTCAGACCGTTGGGATTTGCGAACGTGTGATCCGGGAGAGGAATGTGATGGATGGATGGCAAGGAAGCGAGATTCCCGGAACGCACGTGACCTATAGATGTCGTCACATGACCCGCCTCGAACCCCTATGATCATTAATCAATCATATGCACATAAAATTATACATCTAACCACTGTTTAAAAAACTAATACAAAGAATACGAAAGAGCTAATAAGCTTGTATTGGAATTTACTACTACTACTACTACTACTACTACTACAAAATTAATCATCTTGGTTGTTTAAACTACGTATACGTGACAGCTTGTGGCCAATAGAATCACGTCTCAAGAACATTTGGGAGAATGAAGTGCTCCGTGGATTCTGCACCATTCCTTTGACTCCCTCTTTCTCTCTCTCTCTCTCTTACTCTATAAGATGTTTGATATATAAACATTCCTGGTGGGGCCCAAGGAAGGAAGACATCCCAGCCAGGTCACTTCTCAAGCCACCACCGTAACCATGCAAGTCATGGTCGGATGGAGGCCTGACGATCGTCTCCAACCCCGACTGTAGGAATTTCTTCGAATTTTATCATCTTTGTCGTCGACGACGACGAAGTAACAGAGAATAGCAGAAAGAAAATAAATAATATGTAATAAATATCTCGTGCAGGCAGTGGGTGGTGTGTCATAATTTTAACTGCAGCATCTCCTCCTCCTCCTCCTCCTCCTCCCTTTTGACATCTAAATCATTTAATGATCATGACTTCATCATTCATTCATTCACTGTGTCTTCTCTGTCCCACTCTTCCACACCCAACACTATTCCCTTTACTTCCACTCCACTTTTTTTTTCCTCTCTCTCTCTCTCTCTCTCTCTTAGGAGAATATATTTATACAGAGAGAGAGAGAGAGAGATGGGCATTAATTTATTTATGAAATGGAATCACTAACATATATAGTTCTCTCTCTAGGGGATATATAGATGTGCACTTATATTGAGGTCAAGACACATTCCTCTTAGTTAATGGCATGCATGTAGAGGGAGGGAGGGGGTGTCCTTGGGAAGAAGGAAGGGGTTTAATTTCTAGGCATTTAATGGGTGGATTAATTATTGCCTCGGAATCCGAAGTAGGAATGGAGTAATGAGGAGAGAGTACCATGGGAAACCAAAGAGACAGAGAGAGAGAGAGAGAGAGAGCTACATAATATTCTCCCAGCCTGATCTCATCAGTAAACAAAAGAGAGTATTGAGAACAGAGCATGAGGGTAAAAAGAAGTAGAAGTTTCTAAGGACTTAACTAAGTGGATAAATTAAATCTCTGCCTATCTTCACTTACTTCTTCACCCCTTTGTGTCCACAAATTTAAGGCGTCAGGCATGCTTTTTTATGTTTTAATTTATCGAGGAAAATAAATCGTTACATTAACTTCACAGGAATATAATTGTAGGAATCACAAAAGATGTTTGTTTCATTACTAATAGTAGCCCACACTAGGAGGTTTGCATTTCAGAACCTGCATTTTGGTCAATTTAGAATTTGCACCCTACCTTTTTTTCACTATATAAATGCAATTCTCCCCCAACTTTACCTAATCTGTGATAATTAGGTTCTATCTTTTCCCTTTCAACTCAAGGAATCAACTTTCACAAGTAAGTGCCCAAAAGAAGAATGCCTCTGTTCACATATTTAATGAGGCAACAACCCATCTCTCTCTCTCTCTTTCCCTCTCTCTATATGTATATATATATTTATATATATTTCCTAGCAAAAGAGGCAGCATGAAGGGACTAGAGCTAGCAAGAATTTAACTCCCCCATGGCAATAGTCTTTTCACCCCTTTTGAATTGGAATGAGGGTGGGGGAAAAGAAGAAAACTCAAAAAGGATCAAGAAAGGAATAATATCTCAATCCCTCAAACCCCCCCCCAATGGCCACCTGCCATGTGTTGTTCCTATGTGAAAATCCTCATAATGCAATTACAAAGGTGGTCAAAGGAAAGCACCAAAATTAAATGAGTGTGGCATAAGAAATAGCAAAACACCTCTGTCTCTCTCTTTCTCTCTCTCTCTATCACACACACAGTGGCATGGCATGGCATGGCATGGCATTGCATTGCATTTGATTTGCCCAAGATGGGAGCCAATACCAAAGCTGGGGCTTAAAAGAGGAGGGGCATTAAAGTTGAGTCAGATGTCAACAGAGTATTTTACTGCCTTTTTCCTCCATTTGTGACTTCTCTTTGTCAGAGTTTTTAGAGAGAGTGAGTGAATGCAAGGAAGCAAAATCCCTGATATTAATGCAGAGGAGAAAGAGAAGAGAGAGAAGGGAAATGATTCTGTAATCCATTGCTTTATGATTGAGTTCTCTATCTATCTATCTATCTATCTATCTATCTATCTTACTATCTATCTATCCACTACAAAGCTTTTCCTTTTTCCCCTGACATAAAAAAGGAGCTATGATGACCTTATGATGGGCATGGACACCAATGTAACATTTGCCTTTTAACCCCCTACTTTCTCCATTATTACTAATACTATCCATTTCTTTATTATTTTTCCAAGGTGTGGGGGGGTCTTTTAGAAAGGACTGGTTGAGGTGGGTCCCAAGTGCAGTTCTTTCTTGCCCGCCTATCCTGTGCTTTCACATCCTACGGTAGCTTTCCCTTTCGGTGTCCTATTTTGGTTCCTTTCGGTGTCCTATTTTGGCTCCTAAGAGGAAGAGTTCTACACTCACCTAATTTTGTGACACCCCCATTGGGACCCAAAAAAAAAAAAAAAAAGTCTTTAACTTTTTTATTTAATTTTATTCGTGTGATACCCCCCTTTTAAATTTATATACCCAAGTTGACATGAATACTCTCAACTCAAATAAGAATGAGGGTATTTTTTAGCTCTTCTCTTCTCACATTTAAATTGGTGGAGTTTTTGTTTAAAGTACTAAGAATCTACACTTCATAGTAGTAGTAGTAATAGTAGAAGTATTTTTAGTATTTGTAATATATATATGTATGTATAGAGAGAGAGAGAGAGAGAGAGAGAGAGAGAGAGAGAGCTCTAATAGTTTGTTTTTTAAGGTCTAGAGCTAAGAATTTGAATGGAAGTACGAGGAGGGATAACAATCTTGATGGACTCCAAATTTATCCTTTAGCAAATCCTCCGATAAACTCGGGCATTTATATGTCGTCTATCAATGATCCAGGATAATAGTACAGACAGTGAGCTATAATACAATGCATAATTGCTGCCATGGTACTCTTATGTTTCCTCTCCTACTATTCCAAAAGGGATAGGGATAGGTTCATGACCAACCATACCATATGGATGCTTCTCTCTTTGCAAGTATATATATATATATATATCATTCACATATATTTGTCCATTAGATTTACAATATTAAAGAGGTACTGAAATTAATGATATGGTAGGAATTATGAAATGGGGCATGCATGGTTCATTCTCCTCCACATGCATGACTTCACGAGTATTAATTCATGGTGGCTTCCCGAAGGTTTTTGGTACTAGTGATGCATTACATGATGCAAAACAAAACAAAAGAAATCTTTGTTTGGCTTCGTGGACATATTGATGGCCATAACAAATACTAGGTAATAGTAATGCATGATCATGTGCATATATATATATATATATATATATTGGTGACCTTTGTACCATTCTTTGTTACATCATATCAGAGATGAGTTACATCATGTGTTTGCTTCGAATAAATGAATCAAATATCTCTAAAGTTTGTAGTCATGCAACGATGGCCACATATATCTAATTGATTTAATTATTTTACGTCAAGCAATCATATGAGATTTTAAATATTAATGGCTATCCATTCTAACTAATGCGATTGGAGCCGGGACCATCTGGGATTAAGAAAAGGTGAAACATTTCAACTTCAAAACGTCCTTTAAAGCAGAAAAAGGTTAACTCTCTCTCTTTCTCTCTCTCTGTCTCTCTCTTTCACTTGGAGGTTGGATTGGGTTAAATTTTCCTAGTAGTAGGTTTGACCAACACACGAGTCAAACCCCAACATAAAGCTAAAGAAGGGTAGCTATTTTACGAGATCACTGGACCCAGAAGATTAAGCTATGATAAACGTCTTTGTTCTCTACTCTCGTTCCAACAGAAGACTATTATTATCTGACATAACTATCCTTTCAAATGAAGTGATTAGGGGGGGAAGAAGGAGGGGGTGTTTAATGGGGGCCCTAGCTGCTGAGAGATGCAGCTAACTGCTAAGAAGAGAGAGCATAGACAGAGCGACACGTCAACGTACAAACCAACAAAAGAGAGGAAGTAGCAGTGAGTACTCACTCTCTCCTCGTGTTATACATTTTGTATGCAGCCAGTTTCAACCATGCAGAGATGAGAACGTATATATCTAAATGCAGGAGATTGCAGACCAAATATATGGGAAGAAAGCGACTCCACATGATAAGAGAAACAAACTGCTCACTGTTCGGAAGCGTATATGAACAACTCTTAGGAGATAATTCGATGCACGATAGACTATTCCTCCTAAACTATTCATCTTTTTTCACGTAGATCTTATATGTATATATATGTACTTTTTTAACTATGTAAAAGCTTAACGTATATTAATAAAAACTATTTGGTGGCCATTAGAAAAGTCCAACCCTAAAATATTAGAATTATTATATTAAAATTTGACTCTTTCGGAAATATAATTATAATTAGTTTTTAACATAACATTTCTCTCTTCTTCTTTTTTAAGTTTAGAATTTCAAATATTTATCAATAATTATTGTCTCGCAAAAATATTTCTTTATTATACTATACTACGGAGTATAATATTAGATAATTTTGAAACTATTTTAAATATTTTATATAGGGTAAAATTGTCCTTTTAAAAAATCTAAATTATAATTATGATTAATTAGATTTAAGAGAATTTTGCATATGGCACCTGCCTTATAATGATAGTATGGTTTACGTTCTATATTTTTACTATTTACAAATCGAGCTCTACGATTTAAGAAATTAGATCGGTTAGCTAAATTTAATCAAACCCCTAGGTTAAGTTAACTATATTAAAAAGATTACGAAAATACTCTCAACTAAATTATACTTACTCAATCTATACTTAACTCAATCAAACCCAATCCAACATAATCCAACCGAGACCAACCTAAGGGTATTTTAATCATTTTTTATAAAAATAATTAAATTTGACAAAATATTTTTATCTGCTCAAACGGTATTAGTTTAAATTTAGCTCAGAATATTTTCTACACATATTATCTAGAGTTCGATTTGCAAATAGTAAAATATAAGATGTAAATCATAATTTTAAATACAAACAGTTTGATGATAATTATGATAATTTAAAAGTTTTTATATGTATATATATTTAAAAAGTTTTCAGTATATAGATCAGACATGAACGGAGAGGAAGAACGTGAGATTGATGATGACCCATCACCAACCACAAAACTAGTACTAAATTAACAAGCATACGTTCTGCAAACATTCCAAACCATCGAACAAACTGGCCCATCCTTTCTTGAATCCCATATATAGTCTAGGAACCAAATTAGACCAAGTTGGTGGACCAAATTTACCTAGCATTGATTCAAGTACACACACACACACACACACACACACACTTGCATGCAATTTTGCCATCCCTTCTACTTAAAATTGAACTTTTTCTTCATGTACAGAAGTCTTCAGAGCAATAATCCATACACTGTGTCCTTCTAATTGAAAGAGATGGCTTGGTGGGCCCTTGTTCTTTAATTGATGTGTCTTTGTAGGCCATTTGATTCCATTTTGCACAAGGTTTTCATGACCATGATTGTTGCAGAGAGCATATATATTTTTTCATCGATCATTGTTCTGTTGATTGTTCTCCAACTCTAAAGGAGTGCCAATGCCTTTGGATCTTATTCCCTTGGTTGGATCTTAGTTGGTGATGGAGCCATAAGCTTGCTTTTAGATTCTTTTTCTTCTTCTTTTTCTACCAACTAAAATTCTTCAGAACAAATTCCATGCCATCTCCTTTGCAATCAGACTATGATCACCATCATATCTACTCTCATGGCTCCTTTGAACAATTCAACTTATATTTAATACATATATATATAGTTGCAGAAGAATTCGCTGGCTAATGAGAGGTCGTACAGAAGCATATAAATAAGTTGAAAGGAAGTACTACCAACCACCCATCTACCAGCAATAGTATGTGCGATGTAGCATTTACTGATCATGATTTATTCGGCCTTACGACGTCAACGTCGCATGTTTGATTGAAAGAAATTAATAATCTAAAGATAGGCTTTTTTTATTAATTCTGTTTTTGCCTTGAGGATATCGTAACAGATGTGACTGTTAAATTTGTGCCATTCGAATTTGAATTCAAATATTAGTCATACAATCAAGTCCAAACTAGCCTTAAGATGCCAAGTCTTTCCTTTTGACCTATATTTTTTTTTTCAAATGGGCTGGCCATGGATTGGAAGTATGCATAAAATCTTGGCCCATTAAACTCTACTCATTCTAGTCTTTCCTAATAGAAAAGTTAGAAATATATTTTTAATACCTTAGAAATATTCTGAGTTAACTTTACCCTAACAACAACTGAGATTGTTTTTGATATCGTAGATTGTTTTCGATAAATTTCTCTTGAAAATATATCGTTCCACTCTAGGACCTGATCCGAATCAGATTACAACTGAGATCGATCTTAAATATAAACTTCGTTCTTGAAATTTGCATTTCAAAATTTAGTAATTTTATATATAAGATGGTCCATTAATTTACGCTTGGTATGCATATATTAGTAATTTTAAGATCACAAAGTTAGGAACCGATGATAATAAATTTTATTGGAAATGATCCAAACTAACCTCTCAGTAAGACTCCAACTAGTACTGTGTACTATACTGCCATTTCCTCACGCCAAAGCTGCTGCCTTGCAACTTACAACGTTACATCAGGCAGGAAACTTCCGAGCTATTGCTGTGCTTCCTTTTTCTTGTCATTAAATCGTTGTTTCCCTCCCTCCATGAGAGCAGTGTCATGGCTACCTCTGCGTTCAAATCAATGGCTCTCTTCCTCATCCCTGTGATCATGGCACAAGCTCTCTTGATCACTTCTTGTCGTGCAGAGCTTAAGAGGTTCGAACACCCGGCGAAGAGCGACGGCTCGATTAGCCTCTTAGCGGTAGGAGACTGGGGAAGAAGAGGGAGTTATAATCAATCTCAAGTAGCATACCAGGTTGAGATGTTTCACGTTATATGCTTACATTTCCTCGTTTTATTCTTTTCTGACATAGATGTTTAAAGAATATTTTGTGAAGCGAGTCAGTGGATGCTTTAATCAAGGGACCAATTAATTCTTACACAAACTCTCTTTGTATCTCAGCTTCTTTAGTTCGTGTGTTTTGATAAGCAAGTTTAAACATGCATGTTGATTTCTATGTATAGATGGGAAGGATCGGAGAGGAGCTAGATATAGATTTTGTGATCTCGGTCGGCGATAACTTCTACGACAGCGGACTAGCCGACGTCGACGACAAGGCATTCATGGAATCCTTCACAAACATATACACTGCTGAAAGCTTGCAGAAGCAATGGTACAGCGGTAAGCTACTTCCGAGATTTAAACACACACAAAGAATGTCATCTGATCTGATCAATCCTTCATATATATATATATATATATATAGTTTTGGGAAATCACGACTACCGAGGCAATGCAGTCGCTCAATTGGACCCTGCTCTTCGAATAATTGATAGCAGATGGCTCTGCATGAGATCTTTCATGGTTGATGCAGGTGAACTTTATTTTTAATTTTTTATAATCTTCTAATCATAAATGTCTTGTGGACAAGATAAATATTGTTTACCTTCCACGTAGAAATTGCGCAATTTTTCTTTGTGGACACAACTCCTTTCATCAAGAAGTACTGGGTAAATCCAAAGAGGAGGCACTATGATTGGAGGGGAGTGGCTCCTCGAGAAGAGTATATGACAAGTGTATTAAAGGTACAATTATAGAAGTACTTCTGAGCACAAAATTATAAGAGAAGACGAGATTAAGTTTAATTTTCATAAATGTTATTTGTTACTAGGATGTTGAATTAGCTCTAAAGGAATCAACAGCTATATGGAAGGTTGTAGTTGGACACCATGCCATTAGGAGTGTCAGTGAGCATGGAGATTCCATAGAGCTAGTAAATTTGCTTCTTCCAATGCTGAAGGTAAATAGCATCTATTTTTGAGGAGGGTATCAGTTAGAGAATAGCAATAGAAATGTCTAAATAAGTTGTGGTTGATAAATATTGCAGGCTTATGGAGTTGATCTTTATATCAATGGCCATGATCACTGCCTTGAGCATATTAGCAGTAATGACAGGTGAAATCTAGCTTGGCATAATTTTGCAATTTGCTGCATTTATTTTTGAGATCTAATTGTCTAGATGTGATTCTTGATCCAGTCCAATCCAATTCCTAACAAGTGGAGGTGGCTCAAAGGCATGGAGAGGTGTCTTCACTCCAACCACTGAGAGGCTTCAGTTCTTCTATGATGGACAAGGATTCCTATCTCTGAAGCTGACCAAAAGTGATGCAGAGATGATGTTCTACGACATTTCTGGGAGCATCTTACACAGATGGAGCATTGCCAAGCTGCTATATTCGCATATATACAGTTGAAGAAAGACATCCAAGCACTGGAACCTATGAAGCATGGATATAAATATGGATATAGATTTGGATATGGGATATGATAATATTTTGTTCATATTAACATGGGCTTCATCATTAGAATGAGCTTAGGAAGCCTTCCAATATGTTTTAAGAAAAATATAGACACCCTTTAAATACTAAACAGAAATGCCCATGGAGAGCAATGCAATGACTGAGTCAGAAGATTTATGGCACTCCAATACTGCTCCTCTCATTCTTTCATGAGATGATAAGAAAGCAGCAAGCTTCTCTTGATCCACACATTGAAATTCCAATGCCATGAGGTTTCAAGTATTGGATAATTCATAGAAGATTTCGTAGAAAGCCAAAAATTACCATATGACCTAATTAAGATAGTATACAACGAGCATGCGATCCTCATATCATCAAAGTAGTAAAAATTTCTAATAAACCACCAGGAGACGTGCTGAACAAAATTTATCAGGTAAAAGTCTCATTTCAATTTAATGCAGCATTACTGGTCGGCCCTACAACAATCACAGGGTTCACCATCTTGACAAAGGAGAAAATAATATCACCAAGAAAAAAAAAGAAGAAAAGAAAATTAACAAAATCAACAGTCTTTATGTCCACATAACAAAATGAATTTTAAAGGAAAGAAATATAACACAAGCTTAAACATATAGGACCGTCTCCAGGCATGTCGTCGTTGTAACATTCCTTCCATTTTCCACTACAACAGAATTAGAAGCATTTCCTGTGCACGATTGATGGACCAGATTCGTCGTACTCTGCCTTTGCAATCCACATCTGTCATCACAAGAGATTCCTCTGAGTTGCAATTAAATGGACAGAAGAACTCAGGAAAAAAAGAAGCAATTATGAAGTAACTAAGCATATTTAGAGTTCAAGATATACTTTTTTCCTTTATTCCCATGGAATAAGATTGTTAAGGACATAAATATAATATGTATTCCATGTGTTATAATATATTGATCAGTATAATGGTTTGTTTTGTGGTGCATTAACCAGGAAAATTGTTGATCAGCTAGTTCTCACCTGCTGGAAAGTGCTAAGAGATGCCAAGATGGAGCCTCCAATCCAGACACTATACTTTCTCTCTGGGGGAGCAACCACCTTAATTTTCATGCTGCTGGGTGCCAGTGCTGTAATCTCCTTGCTCATCCTATCAGCAATACCCGGAAACATGGTGGAACCACCACTAAGGACAATGTTGCCGTACAAGTCCTTCCTTATATCTACATCACACTTCATGATGGAGTTATATGTGGTCTCATGTATTCCTGCAGCTTCCATCCCAATCATTGATGGCTGGAACAGAACCTCTGGGCAACGGAATCGTTCAGCACCTATGGTGATCACCTGACCATCAGGTAACTCATAGTTCTTCTCTACAGATGAGCTGGTCTTTGCCACCTCCAATTCCTGTTCATAGTCAAGAGCAATGTAAGCCAGCTTCTCCTTGATATCTCGTACAATTTCGCGCTCAGCCGTGGTAGTAAAAGAGTATCCACGCTCCGTCAGAATTTTCATAAGAGCATCAGTCAGGTCACGACCTGCCAGATCTAGACGAAGGATTGCATGTGGGAGAGCATATCCTTCATAAATTGGTACGGTATGACTAACTCCATCACCGGAGTCCAGCACAATACCTACACAAGACATCCAAATAATCATGAATTCATAATTATAGATAAGTCAACAAAACCATAGAAGATCAATAACAAGCAACCAATGATTGATTTTGATATATTTAAAAGATCCTTACTCAAATCAAGAGTGTTTGCTATGCTAATAAATTTAGAGCTTGTCAACTATCACAATAAACAGACACCAATTTAAATTGCAAAATTGGATGTCGTCAGTAATCTAGAAATGATCTGAATTCTTAAACTCAAATACCTTCAAGAATAAGCTCAATAAAGGCAATATCTGATACTCCTATTTTGTAGCATAAGATAAGAGAGTCAATAATCAATCAACAGGAGAAACAATTTAATCCTGGATGCAGTTCATGTCACTTCTAGGGCATGGTAAAATAGAGTATAAGAATGCGGTGATATATTCACTCAAGACCTGAAGCAGACAATCAGATTCTGCATTTGCATAAAGAAACACATTCATGAAGAAAAGGCTCCAAAGAAGCAATCTCCTAAGTTGCACAATTTTTCATCAAAGCTCAAGTACAAAAGTTAAGAATTCCAGGAGGATGTTATATCAGTATAATTCAATCTCTAGAACCTAGGGAAGTCTAAACTTTTCATATGTCATGACTCAATTGCATCTTCCTGAGACAGTGTCAATATCTTGACAGACTACCTTCCACAAGAAAACCTAGATATAGACATGTAATAAATTTATGTCTACATAAACAAAAGAATGTGGAAAAATAAGAATTGCTATTAATCAGAAATGGTACAGTAGTCAGGTAGGTATTTGCTTACCAGTTGTGCGGCCACTGGCATATAAGGACAGAACAGCCTGAATAGCAACATACATAGCTGGAGCATTGAAGGTCTCAAACATGATTTGAGTCATCTTTTCACGATTTGCCTTGGGGTTGAGGGGTGCCTCAGTAAGAAGAATAGGGTGTTCTTCTGGAGCTACACGAAGCTCATTGTAGAATGTGTGATGCCAAATCTTCTCCATGTCATCCCAGTTGCTGACAATACCATGCTCAATTGGATATTTGAGAGTTAAAATACCACGTTTAGATTGAGCCTCATCCCCAACATATGCATCTTTTTGGCCCATGCCGACCATCACTCCTGTATGGCGTGGACGACCAACAATGCTAGGGAAAACAGCCCTTGGAGCATCATCTCCAGCAAATCCAGCCTTGAGAAATATAAAATTTTAGTTGCTAATTAGTTTTTTTTTTTTTTTTTTTTACCAATAATTCTTGTATGGAGTTTCCAGAATTTAATTATGCAACCCTTAAGACACCATAATTTGATGCAAAAGTATAGCAAACATTCCGACAGAAGTTCAAAGGCAGTAGATAGGGCTAATGGCAACATATGTCTGATCAGATAAAGAAGGGATGATATGAAAAGTGCAAGATGATGATCCTGAAATTTTACCTTAACCATTCCAGTCCCATTGTCACACACCAGAGGCTGGATATCCTCACCGTCTGCCATTTCCTTTTTCTAAAAGAAAAACAAAACAAAAATGATGATACCAAACAAGATGAATCATTTGTGCTTCAAAAATCACCGCACAACAATTTTGTTTACAAGTTTACTGGTTTTAGTTCTTATATAAATTTGGCAAATACTTGCGAATATTTAAACAATAGATGAACATTCAGCTTAGCTTTACAAAATATCCAAATCACATAAATTCATATTAAGAAAATTAGCCAAGTATTAAGCAATCATCATCTTCCAATACAATTAGTAGCTAGGGCCTGCAAAAGTTCTCTCGCTTAAATCGTACTTGAGCACATGACCAGGATTAAGATTACAAATGCCAACCTCACCATGTGTTGCCCCGTTCTTGCAATCTATGAGATCTACTATCCACCTTTGCAACAAAGGACCCAAGTTCAGTTCTACGCTATTGACAAAATGGACTAAAAGATTAAAAAGATCTTTCGATCCTGTTTTTTTCCCTGTTTCTTTCGTTAGAAAATAAAAACCTTTATTTCGAGAAACAGCTCTTCACTTAATCATCTAGGATCTCATCTTTCCTATCTTCCTAAAATACACAGGAAACCAAAGATTATGACTACAAAAACAACATTGCAATGTCAGATGACAAATAAAACAACCAACATTTTAGAACAATATCTTATCACAAGTCAAAGGAACGACTCCAAATCAAGATCAAGAACACATCGTAACTCGCACCGAAGATATAATCTTCTTTACATCAAATCAGAGCTACACTAAGATCTCCTTTGATCTGCATCACAATGCTCGGTCACTCGAGGAAGAGAGGTCGAAAAAAAAGCCCAGAAATTCTCCGAAAACAAAGAAATTAAGATCAAATTTCAGGTCTCGAATTCTTAAATTAAGAACCGTGACAAAAATCGAATCTTGAATTCTCGATGGAGAAAATTTAGATCAATTTACCAAAAGAGACAGCGGCGATCGATTTGGGGCGAGATGCAAAGGAACCCTAGATCTCTCCTCCTCCGGTCGAAACACTCTCTCTCCTCCTCCTCTGGTGGTGTTATTAATACTTTCCTTGCTATTATTATTAGGGGGAACTTTTATATTAACCCCTTTATTTTCACTTATGTTAGTTGCCACCCTCGCTTTTCTAATTTATCAAACTAGTCCTTTCGTTTTCCAAGTATATCTGAAAAGAAACTCTCAAAACAATATGGAAAAAAGGGTTTGATCTGGATAAGTGGAAACAGGAGGGTCGAATTGAAAATAAGAGAATCTAGGGGTTGAAATATAAATTTCCTTATTTATAATTGGTACAACTCTGAAGGTCGAGCTGGCAACGAGTGGGGGAAATGGTGCCCGTTTCCCTCGCCGTATAGACTAATGAGTTGGCAACCAACTCGGACCGGACTGGACCGGTCGACTCAGGTGAACTTGGGCCGGTTCAAAGAAAATTTAAAAAAAAATAGAGTAAAAATATGTCTCAGGAGTCAGAAATCGTATATGAAGTTAGTTTAATTACATAATAATTAGTTAGCATAATAATGGAGAGATTATTGAGCTGGTTATAGACATCTAATTACATAGCTTTGAAATGATTAGCTTTAACATTAAGAGAGGGAATTAAGTTGTAATGCAGGACTTCGAATTCATGAGGTAGACTGTGGATAGAGGCTAAGGAACAATCCTGACCTCATTACATGGATGGAATTAAATCCATCCAGCTATCTGAAGAGCTTCCCAGAATGAATGGTCTGGAAGTGATGAAGTGGAAGATCTATGCCCTTATAAAAACTAAGGCTATTAAAAGATTTTGGATAACTTTGTCAGCACCCTTCTGTTAAAAGAGAGCAAAAAAAAAAAAGAGGAAAGGCTTAAAACTTCATTAACAATTTTGTGGAAGAATTTGAGCTAAAGAGATGATGGTTCTGGAACAGTATTTGAAGCAATCTCAGGGTCCTATGTCTAGATTGATTAATAAATTTTTGATCAGATTCTAGTACAAGTATCTTTATTCCATTATTAATGAATTGATTTTAATTCACATGAGAGTCTTATTCTTGAATGGGGCCAGTATGACAGGGCATTGTCAGGAAGCATGGGCTGTCTCCTTTGCTTCACATGATAAGAATCCCAACTCCCATTCAATGAATGGAGGAAAACAATGGAGCCAACTCTCACCTTAATCTATCTGTCCCCTATAAACTCAGTCAAGGAGGCACATCCTTTCCCACCATTGGCCCAAGCAGAATCCAGCCACTTTGCACCATAGGATTACAGCTAGGATCATGCTCCACATTGGCAAAGGAGAGTGGTAGGGCTGCATCTGGATTGAGTGTTTATTTTAGCCAAGTGTTCAGAGCCACAGTTCATCCAATTACATTCAGAACCTGAATGCAAATCATTGACAAATATTTCACCACAAAGATCAGAGAGTAACAGATCCATACTTCACCAAAATTGAGAAATTTTAGTGTCTGTGTGCCGCCGCTCGGGTGGCGCCCTTGGGGGAGAATTTGATTGCAAGATACTTTGTTTTCTATGGCATATGAGTCTCATTAACTGCATCATGTATTGTTCAGAAAACTACAGATGTGCATGTGCTTATGATTGCCCATTTGTGTGTGTGTGAGAGAGAGAGAGAGAGATGAATTATATATAGAGATATTGCAATGCAGTCATTTGATCATCTGCTACTTCTGACACATGAAATGCTACATTTATAGACACTGGACATGTGTAATGAAACAGGCAATGGCTTACAATTTCAGCTGGGGCTGTCAGAAAGCTTAGAGAACATTCAGTCTCAAGATACATCATCTGAGTTAATAAGAAAAAAAGTAGAAGAACCTGATTTGCTTCAAGACCTAATCACATACTTGATCTGCTCAACTTCATGCATCTGCCCAGTTGTTATATCATAAAAACTGGGTTAGAGGTTAGTTTTGTTCCTTGCCCTAATGGAGGAGTATTTTGCATCAAGTCCTGCCTAAATTTGGATCTGGCAGCTTAAGGTGTTTGAGGGCCCCAAGTGTATGGCATAATATTAACCAACAGACATTTTGCACAAGGCAAACTGCAACATAGATAATTTGGCACATCAAAGATCAATGTTCAGAATTCTGGTAAAAAGATGTAAGAAATTCTACCATTTACTGTTATACCAGTGAAATGGCAATTTAGCGTCAAGGTTTAACGTAAGCATACAAGTGAGGAATAAATAGCAGGAGTTTTGAATTGAGTTAATGATTGATTTAAACAACTGAAGTCTTATGACTGAATGAAGAATATATTCACATAAATAAACTGACAAATGTTCAGAAAACTAAAGAACAAATCAGGAAGCATACTGTCGATTCTGTTTTCGATTTCTTTTTTCTTTTTTTGTATCAGTGAAGATGCTTAGCATTTAAAAGAAGGGGAGGGAAAAAGAAAAAGACGAAGAACAGTCATAGCTCCTGCACAAGTAGAATAAGATGCATCTTACATGTGCACTCATGGCCTACAACAAAATTGCAGCAGTTGCATGTTCCATGAGAACACAAAGGGATGCAAAACAAAGGCCAGCAGAGGAGGGCATGCCCACTGGCAGTTGACTTTCCTATCCATTCGGAATTACATACAACAAACACACCATGTGATGAGGAACAGCCGGACGAGTATAATAAGTACTCAAAAAATGAACATAATGGCACCAAAACATGAACAATAGCCTGTCATGAACAAGGTACATATATGCAAGAATTTAACCAAGAATAGCAACCACTGAAATGCATGTATATGTGATCTAGACTTAAGCTAACCAAATCTACCATCTTCAATCAACTCTCTCACTATACAAGAAGAATAATCTTATACTCTAAACAAAAGCTATAAATCAAATTCTCAAATGGCAGCATCAATTCGGCTTGCAGTTCTTCTCTGCCGGCTGGCCCTCCCATGGCGGTGCCTCCGATCTCCCAACTTTGATCCATCAGCCCCAAAGAAACGGCCAACCTCCCTCCCAGTGTCGCACTCCGGGAGAGGGATTGGGTATCTCTCGCGGTCATAGCAGTAGGAATAGGTCATCTCTTTTTTCCGAATGGCCACCATTGCAGCCCGTTGATCAGGCGACATAGTAATTGAATCATATCGGGCTGTTTCAGCCCCTTCACATGCCGAAGAGTGGTCCATGGGATTCACAGAACAACCGTGGAGGACAAGGTCAGCAAATTCGGCAACATAAGGAGCATATTTATAGTTCACCTTGTATCGACCGCCCAAGGTGGCCCAAGTGGAGCCATCCCATATGGTAGCATAAAGGGACATGGGTTTGGAAGGAAAGGCACCTCCCATGGCTTCTGTCCTCACAATCTCTCTTATTGGAGTGTTGTCAATGTAAAATCTGGAACATAGAAAAGAAAACAAAGTTAACAAGACTGATATATGCAATTGCAATGCTTTACATGTTGTGCCACTGAAAAAAAAAATAGAATGTGAAAGAATAAAGAGAAACAGTATATTTGTGTCAAGTTTTACTTTGAGACTCACCTTTTTCCTATTTGACTCCCTAGATAGAGATTGTAGAGTCAAAACAAACATAAACAAGAAAAACAATCTACCACAGACAAATAATGTTCTACAACTTGCAAAAGAAATCTTGGAAAGAAGTTGTTAAACGGTTCAAATTTTCCTAGTAAAGAATAGGAACTTGCCATTTGTAAAACCCTTTCCACAGTGCAGCCTCAGATTCTTTACAGGCATTTTAAAAGGATGAAAGCTCATACAATCTAGCGGAACAATAGACTCTTAAGACAGGGACGAGCATTATTAACTACGAGCACAGTAATCCAAAACCCAAATAAGAAAACAAAAGGAAGTTGCGGGTTATAGTTGGTAGATTGAAGACTTACATGATGCGGTCATGGCTCCAAAGGATGGAATACTGATGGAAATCCTCAGTGGGGTCGAACCAGAAGTCATATCTCTCCTCCCTACCAACTGAGGTGCTCCCATTCCCGTAAACGTTTGTTTGCATCCTCCACTCCTTGCCTCTAACATTCCCCAAGAATTCAAAGTCCAATTCATCGTGGGTCTTCTCGTATGTATCTCCATTCGACATCTACAGTTGACATTGTGCAAAACATCATAAGAAACGGAATCAAACTACATAAACAAGTTGTAAAGGAGCAAAAAAGTTGGCTCCTTTTGGTAACCAAATGGTGGAACAGGTGTAAATAGAGATGGGCCTAAAAGAGAACTAAACCAAGAACTCGTAAACAGATAAGAAGGAGAGGAGACTCACGTAGAAGGCGACGACGACACCGGCGGCGTAATCAGAAGGAAGCTTGATGGAAGCGCTGAAGAACCCATGAAAGTAGAGGTCCTGGGAGGCGAATCCTGCACCTGGGTACCCCCAAAAAGACGACACCGTGTTACTTTTTTTCTTTTCTTCCTACAACCGAATAGTAATACAAGAAACCATCCAAGCCAAAGAACAAAATTTGTGCGATGAGATGCGGAGATCACCTGTATTCTCGTCGAGGGTGATGTGAACAGTCTTCCCATCTCGAAGGAGCATTAGATTGCTGTCCCCAAAGATTTGGGTGTATCCCTCCTCGAAGGACAAGGTCTCAATGCTCTCCAATGGAGAAGTAACCGCATGGGAGCAGAAGATGAATAGAGGAGACGCGCAGAACAACAACAACAACAACAACAAAGAAATCGAATAACCCATCTCTCTCTCTCTCTCTCGCTATCTATCAATCAATTACTTGCTCTATTATTCTCGCCTCTGATTCAAAGAAGAAGATGGAACTCTCCCTCCCTCTTTATCCTCTCTGCTTCCTTAATAGGGGGGTGGTAGAAGAAGAAGACTTGGGAGTGGAAAGGGCACCAAAGGTAGGCTTTTTATTATTGAGAGGAATGGGTGCTTCTTCCTCTTTGGATGCTTTGGGGGCCCTTCTGGCATCATCAATGCCCTTTGTTTATATACGTCACTCTTATTTTTCAACATTTAACAGAGCATTTGTAATAAAACTCTTTAAATTTGAATAATAATAATAATAATAACTATTTAAAATATATAAAAGACTTTAATCATTGAACTAAAAGGTGAGTTAGCTCCCTCAAAGAGTGGGGGACCTGTCCGTAATTTGCAAGATTACCTATTAATTTTGTATGCATAATTTGCATCTAAACTCAATGATCTTTTAGAGTAATATGAATAAATTTTGGGATGAATTAATAACAAGTGTTATATTTATTTAGCAAGCAAAGGGCATAGGAAGTAGTGCAGAAAATAGGAAGGGTACCGCCCAAAGCGCCGCCTCTTCCTAAGTATCACCTTATTTCTTATTGACAAAAATGCCCTCCCTCCCTCATCCTGGATAAGTTTATCCACAGATAAAATTTAAAGCATCCTAAACCTCAAATACTATCCTGATAAAGTTGAGTTTATCCTAGCTTTTTATTTTTCAGTTTAAATATTTGACACTTTAAAATTTTAATTTTAGAAGACTTAAATAATAGTCCCCCCCCAAAAAAAAACTCCAAATAGGAGTTATATAGGACGACTGTGTGCGCCAAACTACCTCCACTAGTGTTCACTGGAATTGTTTGAAACATTGAAATGGAGGTTGGCTTTGGAGTTTGGAGTACAACTTCAACACAAACACACAGCACTCTGGAGTCTGGAGTCTGGTCAACACCCAGACTACTTCCTAACACTTAGACCCCATTCCCCAATCTATCTATCTATCTATCAATCAATCAAACAGACAAAAAGCCATGAAATAGACATGGGAGGTGAAGTTCAAATGTATAAAATTTAGTAGTTCATAGGGAATTAGGGATGTGTCAATTGTTCACATTTGCATCTCTCTTTCTTTCTTTCTCATCAAAATAGCTGTCTCCATGTGGAGGGTGTGGATAAGAAGTATTAGGTTCATTATATTAATATCTTAGTGGTTAGTTGGTGGTTAGGATTTTTGGGGGTATATTAGAGCATCATATCATGTGCAAATTTAAGTCAATAAGAGTGGAAAATGGCATTGGTATACATATAATATGTTCAAACTTGTCATGTGAGCTTATATAAATACTCTATTATTCAAATGGGGTACTAAAAATATTCACTAGTTTTATTTTTATTTTATTTTGGGTAGGAAAGAATTCTTATTAGTTGCAAGTGGGTGGGCCCAATTAATCATACTCCACTGTCAAGTTTTGCAGTCAAGAATTTTTGGCTTGGAGCTTCATGGCTTCTATCTTATTTTTTTGCTTCTCTTTTTATATTTGGATCCAGTTGGTTCACATGCAAGTTGGACCTGAAGGGTATGCAATCCTTTATCCCTGGGTTAAACTTAAGGCATTGTAGACCCACTACATGACCACTACTCAGTACTCACCAGGGGTGGGGCTCACTGGAAGAAGAGAGAGAGTGATCAAGAGAGCAAAGTCCACTGACTCCATTGTCAATATTATGTATAATTTAATTCAATTAGAGTATAGAGAGTTTGATTATTTAGTCATTTATTCTATGGTGACGAATCCTTAAACTCAAATTAGTCCCTTTGGCTTCTCGTTGCTCTATATTAATAACGTAGCTTGGAAGTGGATTAAGTAAACAGTATTAGTCCCATCACCATCTGCCCATATAGGCTGGAACTGGAAATCTGGAATGCCACCACCACCACCATCAGCCCATTCCTACGAAAGTCATCATGGCATATCTAACATCAGTCATCAATTGAGTAGGTCTGATGATAAGAAAGATACTCGTAGCGACTTATACGAGTCTGCCCATCATCATAACATAGATACGAAAGGATATACGAAATAGTATGGATATATTCTACTTGTACTTTATATATATATATATATATATATATATATATATATATATACAAAAACAAACTTTCCCCCTCCCAAAGTCTCGACTAACCCCACGCTATAACACTAATAATATATATCTAAAGCTTTGAACTCATCATATCCCTGTATTAATATCATGGAGGGATTAGTTCATTAATTAAATTTATTTTGGGTTGTAGTTATCGATCACGAGCGAGGGAGGGAGAGGAGGCAGAGACTGAGACAGTCGTAGGTGGAATTCCAAACCCCGGCATTCCCGTGTTTCCGATTCGGACAAAAGCCAAGCTGGCGAAGGCAGGAAAAAGGAGAAGGGATCGGGGGGCCCACCACTAGCGCCTTGGGCCCACACGTCCCCTATTGGTCCACTTGACGGTGGGGGCCCGCCGTATATCGGGATTGGGGTCTCTGTTATCATTAGTCATTACTCATTACGCCGTGTTCTGGCTACGACGCGGCATTTTAGTACATACTGCCATCATGACATGACACGGCGAAAAATTATTTCCATTTTTTAATACCACTATTATTCTTATTGTCACATTTTAGACGTCATAATTATTTTATAAATAAAGAGTACATAGAGAGTTAGGAGTGATGTCTTTTCAACGTTACAATAATAATTAATACATATTTTTTTAATTTAAAAAAAAAAGAAAAAGAGAGAGAGAAATATGTAAGATTTGCATTAGTATTTCTTGCTTTAATTCCTCCATTGACCAAAACTGGCCAGTTTGGCAAATTTATCCTCAGTTGGGCTGTTTGCTCTCCAGCTCATGTCTAAGTCTAACCCATAAACTATGCCCTAGTTAAAGATTGGCTGTAATGCAATCAAACATTCGACTATAGTAAATTAATACCCACTTTGAGTACAAAAACATACAAGTGGTTCTTTATTGTGGACTACCTACTAGTAGTCTACTGTTACCAAGTAAACCATCATTCAAAAAAAATAGAGAAAAAATAAAAACATACATTCACACTGGTTCACAGAAAGCTATTGCTCAGTAGGTCTTGAGTGTTGGAATTGCAGTATATCTACTTGTCTTCTTTGACAGCTACAAGTCTACCACTTTCTTGGTACAATATAAAGATATATGATGCACAGATTGCAGCAGCTCATCGGGTGGGAAAATAAAAATAAAAATTTGAATTCATGGCAGTGTAGGGTGACTTCTTGTGAGCTACTGTCCTGTGAATAAATGGCAAAAAGCATAGTATGATGAATTATTACATCAATGATCAGAGGTACCGAAAAGGCCAACTTGTTCATCTCTTGGAGAGAGGGAAGATGGATAGGAATGTGATCTAACCTCTCTCACACAACTTGTGACTGTGCTTCACAAGATGAACAGTGTCATGTTTTGCCTGTGAATCTGTGCTCTATTTTGCTAGCCTGGAAAGCGTCAAAGAGTACCCCTCCCCGTCCTCCCAACTTTATATTGATGTTTCTTGTGAATTATTGACAAAGTTATATACAGTGACAAATTTGATGACATAAATTAGTCAGGTAGTTGAGGAATCCCTGAAACCAATGATGATGTTAAAGCTAATAATATTTAGGCAGTCTAAAAACATGTTAATTAACAAACAGCAGCACTAATGATTTAAGAGAATCTGAAATCGAGTACCGGAGAATATAATCAAGCTTCACTATGATCAATTCATTCTGGGCCAGAGGAATTCCTTTATTGTAACTTTCTCCTGAATAATGTACTCAAGAAATGATAGCTGAGCCCCCCGGCCTGCCGATAAAGATGGCAGCCAAATAATCAAGAAAGACATCAAAAAAAGACACTAGGGAGTATATAATGATGTGATTCAGGGACCACCATCACAATTCACTTGAGAGCTCCATGCTTTTGCCCAGTTTGCTCGTCCTGGCTGCATTGCATTTTGCATCACAAACTGCAAGGTTTCATTCAAAAAACTCTAAACAGTGGGTGGTATCTGCACCACCTGCAAGAGAAGAGTACCTGCTAGTCATCATTATTTTAGGCTGTGATGAATTAAGCTGCTTGGATATTATTCAAATTCTGCAATTGGATCGTAGTATATTGAGAGAGTATCATTGCATCTACCACTCATTCCTGGAGTATGCCAAGGGGAAGAACTTGCAACCTACCAGGCATTCGTCGAGAGAAATGTTTTGTCCAACAGTGAGTTGTGCTGGAATTTCGTGTGGTCCAGCAATTCTACTGTTCCACCTACATACATAAGAGCAGTGGTTAGCAGACCCATATGCATCCAGTACTATATGGCTGAAATGAAAGGAAGGCCACCACAGTACCATCATGTCTCTGAAATAATTCAAACTTCCCAACCTGTCATAATAAGCTTAAACCAGTAAGACACTAAAGAATATGAATAATGTTTCTAGGTAATCTCTTTGCTGGTACCTCGACTCCCCAACAGAGATTCTGCACAGGAGAAGGAAAAAAAATATCTCTTGGTGAAAGAGGGTAAATCTGCTATAGGCTTTGTTTTTCTTCAATAAAAATAAATAAATAAATAAATAAAAGTACATCAGGGTTAAACGAGCAATATATAGATGATGTCCTTCAATGTCCAGAATGCATGGGGAATTACACGAGAAATTGTAACTTCAATTATAGAAATTGTTTCACTAGCAAGGCAATGCTAACTAAATCACATTATAGATAGAAAACAAGCAATTGCCACAACATCTGCCTTCAATTATCTCTGAATCTCTGAGATAAAACCCGACTAAAATCTTCAGATAAGATCCATCACATGAGTACTTGGTGGAAATAAATATCTCCGTTAAAGATATAAGCCTCCATGAATGCAGTTCTTGAAATGTCTCTTCACAACAGTACAATCGACGCCCGGGTGTGAATTAGAAGCACGACAATAGTCGATTGGACGTAGCCAAGTGAAAAGCAACCAAATTTTTTTAAAAAAAAGCTTCGAAGAGGCAGTTAAAGAGTGATGACAATATATATATAGCCTGTACACTCTTGTTGGCAGCTGGGTAACTGGTGCAAGAAATGGAACAACTTACAGCCTCTCCCTGGCAAGAGATTCATAGATGTAGAACAGCCAATTCGATAAGATTCATTGGTTTGAAGCACCTTTTGCTCAAGAAATTTGACAGGCCTTACATGATATTGGTGCAAAGTGAAGCCCCAACAACATCGTATAGTGAAAACTGGCATGCTATCGGAGCAGAGAGAAGATGTTAGCATCTGACTGACGGCAATTGTAACATGAGGATCTGTTAGTTGTCTAGTATATGGAAATCTCTGTGACGAATCAGGATTAGGTTTAGATGCAAAAAAAACAGCCTGATAAAGCTGCTCTTCTTCAAAGGGTTGGGATACATATCCGTCCATCCCATATTTCATGCACTCCTCATAGGTTGCTTTAGTGACATCTGCTGTCATAGCTAGAATTGGCAAGTGCCACACAGGCACTCCAGAATGTTCCAGCTCGGGGTTTCCATTCTTGATTTGGTGGTTGGCCTTTTTCTCCATCAAGCGAGTCTGTCTAGTTGCGTCAAACCTGACAAAGATAAGCACCTATAATCATACAGTCTAAGAAAGTATCAGGAAATCAGCAAGAAAAGAAAATTTCATAGATGAATCCCGAGAAACTTAATGCCCTTTAGGTTAACCAAACTATCTGATAATTGACATATTTCAAAACTTCACAAATTACAAATTTGAGGTAAGTAAATTACCTAGGGATACTAAAATTTAAGGTGATCTCAAACTGGTCAACAATTGTGAGAACATCAATTTACTAACTAACAAAGGAAGTGGAAGTCATTCACCGCCGAGTATAGTATACTTCTGTGGAATGAATCATACTCCAAAATATTCTTCCAAATATGCCAATAGGTACTATTAGGACAATATGCAAATCCTCCATTATTTTCTGAAATGGAAGCTTAGCTGCCTTGTCTCATAGAAGAAAAATAACAGGTACTGTGCATTTTTCACTGTGAGAAGCATGCCACCAGTCTTAAAATGAGACAAATTGAGCTAAATATTTGAAAACCAATTGGTACCATGTTTTCAGAAAAACTACAAGTTCAAAGAGATCACTCATATAAAGGATAGGGCAGACTTTCATGACATGTTTGGAGCCACTAAATGGAAGGAAGAAAATATTTGGATTAATTACATCACACCCCCTAAACTATACTTGGTTTTCACGAGAAACTCTTAAACTTTTATGTTACAATGTCCCCACTAAACTTTGCGGCAAAATAAAATAACTAATCACAATGACAAAAAATGCCTAACGAATAAATAAATGAGTCCATCAATTTAGCTAGCAAAATAAAATAAAATTAGTAAGTTACAAAAATACCATCAGGAACATATAGCCACTCTGCCTCAACGCTCCCTAATCCTCGTCCATGAGCAAACCTACAACCGCCCGCCTCGTCTCTACCCTCTACGCCGTCGATGAAGTACCCATACACCAGCGCACGGCAGACTCCGCCCTCATTGCTTGCGTCTAGCTCCTCGACTGTCGGGCCCTTGACCTCGCCTTCACCATTCGACAAGATCCAAGCATGAGATCCGGCAAGAGGTCAGTGTCACCAACGGTGAAACGAGTGGTTGATCTACCGCAAGGAGATGGAGTTGGGGGTGGAGTGATGGTGAATGGTTCTGATGCCAAAATCCTCCAATGTGAAGCATTGATCATGGCAAATCATCGTCAAAGCTTGATCCAAGGCTTGGATCTTCGCTTTAGCGCCGCCAATATCTTACCTAGTTGGTAGAAAGGCAACCATAGGATTCGAGCGCCCAGTCGCCGATGTTGTCGACGGTGAGGCGAGGAAAGGGGAAGGGAGGAGCAGAAGGTGGAATCAACAGTCCTGAGCTAGGGAAGGGCGATGATACGATCTGTCGGCGCTGCCCGTCAAGATCCATACACACAGTCGCCAATGCTATTAACGATGAAGCAGGGTAAGGCAGAGGGGAGGAAAATGTGGGGGATTGGCGATCCTGACCGATTAGTGCCAGGCTGTCACATGCTGACAGCTGGGAGGCGCTTTCAGGGAGAAGTCGATGATGGTCAAAGGGAGGAAGATGATAATAAGAAAAATTAAACTTTTATTAGAAAATTTTTTATCCTAACTTAATTTAAGGCTCTTATAAGGTCTATGAGGCATCTAGGTCATTTTGAGGTTAATTACGTCTAATATGACTGCCAAGTAAACTGATTCGTCTAATTTTCTGATGGTACACTAACGAAATGGTGATATTGAAATTTTTCAAAAGTTTAGAAAAAAAAACATTGTAACATAAAATAGTTTAAAGGGTCTCCGTAAAAACTGGGTATAGTTCAAGGGGTGTAGTGTAGACATAATTAATCCAAAATATTACCTAAAAAAAAGATGGTAAAACCTAGTTATCTGTGAACCCTTACATACCATTTTTCATAAAAACCTCAGGTTCAAAGAGATCACTCATATACAGGATGAGGCAGAGAAACTACGTGGCATGTTTGGAGACACCGAGATACCATATGGATAAAAGAAAAAAAAAAATCTAAGGGAAGATAGTTAACACCTAGCATTTGCTATGTGGTATGTAGTTTCTAGATGATATCTTGAATATTTACTTCCCCAAATTAGTTTACAATTTTGAGATAGAAACTAGCCAGCAGCATCATGTGACAATGTATTTGTATAGGTGAAAATTCTACAAGTCCCACTTTTCAATCAGATGCTTAATTTTAATGAAGATCCAAAGTTATTACATAATGGAGGTCACATTTAGAAATATTAATAGCCACAATTTGATCTTATCAACTATGACATGATGACATCTGAGAAGCAGGCACTGGATAAACTAATACTAGAATTAGAGGTGATCATCGGGAGAGCTGGGCAGGGTTCCTGTCGGGCCAATCGAGTTGAGCACTTTGTTTGCCAACTCGCCCACGAGGGTGTCGAATCAGATCAAGCCGAGTTCGAGCTAAGCTAGAATAATCTAGCCCATTGCCGCTCACCAGCCTGTGAAAGAGCAGGCTCAAGCTAGGCTGGGCCAGGCCAGGCTTAACGGGTGGGTTGGGCTCTACTGGGTTCATCTTCCTTGGTTCTCCAAATGGGTGCTCTATTGAGAGAGGAGAAGAGGGGCGACGACAAAGGAGAGCAACACATGACCACGAAGAACTCTGGAGATCTCACTACGGCTCTGATAATCAGCAATGGAGCCGGCACCATCCCCGTCTCAAGCCTTTAGGCAATTTGCCGTAGTCGCCATGAAAAGTTGTGCCACCATCATCAGAAAGAAGAAGGCTAACCTCGCCATAATCCTATCGAGAAGAAGGATTAGGACAGGCTGAAGCTCCAAAATTGATACTATACAAGTGCAATGGGCAACGACATGTTCTTTAATGGTAGGTCCTTTTTGATCCCAAAACAAGGGTGTTCTAATCTAGCAAATCCAACGACGAGCGACCACCTTGTCCTCCTCAACTCCTCTATCCTCCAAATCTGACGACAACAATGACCCTCTAAAGCAGATGTAGTAAGGCTAGACGAGAGGAGGGAGAAGAGCTAGAGATGAAGCGTCGAGGAAGTTGCCTATTGAGGAAGCCAGCAGCAATGAGGTCTTCTCTGAAGATGGATTAGAGGTCAAAGGGATGGAGAAAGAATATATCTCCTCGATTAAGATGAGATCAAAGTCCGAAGGGCTAGCGGTGACAACCACTCTAGTGGCAAGGAGGTGAGAGATCGTCGCCTTGCTGTAGGTTGTAAGGGAGAAGCACGCATGGGTGATCCTTTCATTCATCAACATTGGAAGGGCCGGACCGGAGAGTAGAGGAAGAATGCAAGATTGAAGGAGAATTTAAAAAAGATGATCGAGCTGGACTTTCAAATTGGGCTTTTAGGTCGGGTGGGCAAAAGCCTAGCCCATGCCACCCATTGCCTATTCGAGCCCAAACAGAGTCCAAGCCAGGCTTAGCCCGGTCTAGATCGGGCAGGTTGGACTAATTGATCACCTCTAATTAGGATATGTTGCCACAACCTAATAAATGAATAATTCAACAACTATGCTGGCAACATGGTGCTCTTCAAATAAATCAACCTTCATATTTGAAATTCTATTATGAAAAGGGAATACTTCAATTCATATTATCTTAGATACTCTCATTGACTAATATATATATATATATATATATATATATATATATATAGAGAGAGAGAGAGAGAGAGAGAGAGAGAGAGAGAGAGAGATCACTGCTCGCATAAGGAAAAAATAATTTGCCGTGCATAGCCATCCACTAGCTAACTGAATTACCAAGAACGCTCACTGCCCGCCTTTCCTTCACAAATATATTATTGCATACTAAATTGAAGAGAAAAAGAACAATGAACCACAAATTGCCAAAATATGCCAAAGGAATAACAGATTGTCATTTCTAAAAACCAAATTAGAAAAGCGGGACAACAATTTATATTAATCTGGGTCCTCCAAAAAAGTACGCTACAAATTCCTAAATACAACAGAAGTAGAGTATCCATAAATTAGAAAAGAAAAAAAAGGTCCTAATATCCATATATTAGAATAACTACAGAAGTAACAGAACCCATAAAAATGAATAAATTGTGCACATAGATGGCAAAAACACAAGAAAAACTAAACCAACAACCAGTATAAATATACCAATCAAATCCCAGTTATATTCATACCTGACCAATGGCGGAAGGATGCTTTTGGAAATGGAAGACGGAGATGAGGATGGCAAGACCATGGACATGGTTAAGGTTCAGGAGCCCTTCTTCCGCCTTCTTCATGCTTAACCTCCTAATATACCAATGCAAATTGCAAACCCACCCAAAATCCTAAATACACCGAGACCCACAACACCACCTCATCCTCCACCATCTTTATTATTTCAAAACCCTTCTCGTTCTTCTTACCTCTTCTTCTCAAAACACAATTGCATTGTTCTCTCATCAGACTTCATGAAAGAAGGAAACAAGAACAAGGCGTGGTTTTGTGTCTCGTCAAAAGAAGCAAAACTTCTCACATGTCTCAAACCAAAATGCCCAAAATATTGGGTAAACCCACACGCATGTCTCACCGGAAAACGTGCTCCACGATTAAATAACTCTAAAAACGACAGCGAAGTAAAGAAGAACAAATAGAAGCCATATTAGAGAGATTCCTCTCTCTCCAGTCCTTGCTCCAGAGAGAGAGATTTAGGGCAGTATTTGCGACAAGGCCGTTTTCCGAAGCAAGTGAATCGAATTTCCTCGATTTCTCAAAGATACGCTGCCATTTAACAATTCCCACGTCCTTTATTTAAAATTCCCACCTTTTCCATCTCTACTCCTCCAAATCTTGACCCACCTCACCCTCTTCTTTATTATTCGTTTCTTTGCCGCCTCTCTCTCTCTCTCTCTCTCTCCCACCTATGAAGGGGTTATGAGCTCTATCGCAGTGGAAAGCCGCCGCCGATACTGGAGGCGATCTCGTACCTGGGCTCGATTCTTAAAGAGATCCGAGATTGGCAGGAGTCTCTCCTCTTCTTTCCCTCGGTAGCAGGGCAACTTCGGATTGGATTTCCTGCGAGCTCATGAGATGATAGAAGGCGGCGAGGGAGCTCATGAGATGATAAGAGCAAGGGTTAGGTTACAAATTGGGGGCGACAGGATTCTTGATCTCGCTACTCTATTCCGCGACGAAGTGGGAGAGTAGTATGGAAGCTTTTAGAAGAAGAACGCCAAAAATAACCATCTGGAATTTGAGATCTTTCAGATAGCGACCACTTTGTTACGGAAAAGCCCGTAGGCTAAGAAGACTCATTAATTATTATAAATAAATAAAAAACCTCGTTAACCTTTTAATTCTAAATAAAAATAAATTAAGATTAAAAAATCAAATTTAAAACTTAGCTTCAAACAAACAATTCCTTTTAGTCTCAAAGTAACAGAAAACTAAAATATTAAGTTTGAGGATAGACAATACAATACAATACTAAAGTGTGGCGTTAATGGATTCATAGAGGCAAAGGATTTAAAGTAAACATGCGATTTCATCGTAATTCGATAATTTCATATACACAGTTTACGAATCCGTGAAAAGATAGAGAAACAAAAAAAATCTGACTGACAATAAAAATAAAAGTAAAAATAATATACTCTCTTTTGTCAGAGTATCAAACGGGAGCGAGAAGAGAACAATACCATTGCTCGAATTAGAGATCCAAGGACACAAAAGCTCGAGGTGACATTAGTGATAAATATTATAGTCATTATTTTCGTAACCAGCCCTAACTCGCCTAATGTCACCCACATAGCTAACCTTCACTATTTAGAACTATGGCTGCCTTAGTAAGTCATATGGATGAAAGGTGAATGGGCCACTCCTAACCCTTCACTCACTTGTTGAATCATTTCAATAGAGACGCAAGTTGAGCAAGACAAATTGGTTATGATAAGTAAAAAAAAAATGAAAGAAATAAGTCAGTCTTTCTCTCTCTCCTTGTAGGAAAAGAAAAAAGAGAGGCAATAGTAAGACACAGGAGCAAAGATAGATGCACACACGATGAGATTTCTCACAAGAGAAAAAGGGGACAAGGAAAGGAAAAAACTAAACCTAATAGTGGGTTGTACTAATGACTTTTTACCGTATTACTTTCACACCTAAAAACAAATTAATAAAAATTTCTTATAAACATCTTGTATTTAAGTTCTTTATATTCATAAGTCTTGCATATAATATTGTCCATTATTATTTATTATCGTATAACTTGTACATGAATAATTGATTTCCAAGTCAAATTTTTATTGTATTGAGGATAAGCAGAATGACCAGATGATGTTGAATCATGATACAAATAGAGACCCACTGGTATGTTATACATAACCACTTTATGTACATTAAATGAACACGTTACGTTACGTTTTAATTTTGTGCATTTGTACTGACAGACAATTAAATCTTCTAGGTATTTTATCCAACCCAACTAGTTTTCTCATCATATATCTTAATTTTCGTATATTTATGTATTCTTTTTATTGTCCAATTAACTGCAGTTTGTGATACAAGATAGCAAAATATCAATCATCATCCATTCATCAAGTCGCACAATTCCCTAAACGAAATAAAGGGAAAATATTAATGTGACGATAAATAAATATATCTCATTGTCTATTTTACCCTCCGTGCACACGAACCGATAGAAAAGATCAGGAAAGAAAGCCGAAGGCATTTCCGTAAACGCAAAGGTTGCAGAGCAATTTAAGGCATATGCCAAATTGGGAAGGAATTAAGGCGTCTGCTGTCACTTTCCCATTAGCCGGTTCGCACGAAAAATTAATCGAGTACACCCAGAATTTGCACCCAAACTTTCACCCGCCGCTCATTGCCATGACCCACCAACTACTTGGTTGCGCGGGCCCACGGAGATGCACCAAATTCCACCTGGGGCTCCTCAACTACTCACATGTTTCACCAACAACTACCCAAACCTTCCCATAACGGAAGGCCGCGGAATATTTTGCTTTACTCTAACCCTTTTTGAACTTCTTGTCGTCAGTACTGGTTCACTCTTTCGTGCAGCCGATCTTGTACATTCCAGACTGTAGAAAGTTCAGAAAATTTACTGGCGTAGCCAATTAGGGGGTGCCTGGGTAATTGGTTTTATTAATTACTGCAATTATCTCTGCAGAGGATCCTATCTTCGTTTTTGGTTGCCTTTCCGGTTTCGATTGCGTCGCCCTTCCCACGCTTTCCAAACCTCGCCTTAAACCCCGTCGTCTCCTTCATCTCCACTCCTGCGCTTCCCAGACCCTAAACCTAGCCCAGCGGAATCCCCTGATCACCGTCACCATGCCCTCCCTTCTCCACCTCTCTCTGTTCCTGTTCATGTTCCTGTTCCTCCTCCTCCGGCTGTCCACAACCGTCTCAGCCTCCGCCGCCTCAGCCGGCGACGCGGCGGCTATGCTCGCCATCGCCGCAGCACTCCGTCCTCCACAGTCCCTGAACTGGTCCAAATCGACCGATCCGTGCTCCTGGCCCCAGGTCACTTGCTCCGCCGGTCGCGTCACGGCCATCCAGGTCGGCAAGCGCGGGCTCTCAGGTTACCTCCCCGACGAAGTCGGTGATCTCACCGCCCTCGTCCGCCTCGAGCTCATGGCGAATTCTCTGTCGGGGCCGCTTCCCTCTCTCTCTGCTCTCTCCTCCCTCCAATATCTCTTCCTCCACGACAATAATTTCACCTCCATACCGCAAAACTTCTTCTCCAATCTCCATTCTCTAGTCCACGTGACCCTAGATCACAACCCCTTATCTCCATGGTCGATTCCACCCGATCTTACAGTCGCCTCCAATCTCGCCAATTTCACGGCGACTGAGGCCGGCGTAATCGGCTCCGTGCCGGAATTTTTCGCCACCTCATTCCCCAATTTGGATCATCTCGTTCTCTCCTTCAACTCACTTGAAGGTGGCATCCCACAAAGCTTCGCACTCTCGCAGGTGAGATTTCTTCTTCTTAACAACCAGCAGGGAGGGCAGTTGTCGGGTGGCATTAATTTCGTCGCAAATATGTCGCGGCTCCAGCAGCTGTGGCTGCAGTCGAACGCATTCTCCGGTCCTCTACCAGATTTTTCCAAGTTGATAGATCTGGTGGATTTGGACCTCAGGGACAATCAGTTCACAGGACTGGTGCCCGCGTCGTTAATTGAGTTGAAATCCCTTAAAGTTGTCACCTTGACGAATAATTTACTTCAAGGGCCTGTCCCTGTGTTCAAGAATCCAAATATGACGTTGGATGTTGTTGCATCTACGGAGCGATTTTGCCGTACAGACATTGGTGATTGCGATCCCAGAGTGAATGTGATGCTCTCTATCTCCAAGTCATTTGACTACCCAATTCTGTTTGCGAATAATTGGAAGGGAAATGATCCGTGTGAGAATTGGTTGGGAATCACTTGTGATGGCCATGGGAACATTGTCGTCGTCAATTTTCAGAAGATGGATCTTAATGGTACGATCTCACCGGATTTTCAGTTGTTAACTTCTCTGCAGAAGTTGATTCTTTCAGGCAACAATCTCAATGGTACCATCCCAGCAACGCTCACTAATTTAACATATCTTAGGTTACTGGATGTGTCAGATAACATGCTCTGGGGAAAAATACCATCTTTCAACCAAAATGTTCAAGTGATCACAACTGGAAACAAGAATACTGGCGAGGATCCACATCCTGGCCAAAATCCTATGGATGGCTCAGGTGGAACTGATGGAAATGGCAGCAAAAAGTCCTCTTCAATTGGTGTGATTGTGGGTTCCGTACTTGGTGTTATTTGCCTGTCTTTTATTATTGGGTTGCTAATATTCTGCTATTGTAAGAGAAACAACTACCAAATTGGAAGAGCTCATAAGCCAAATAACATAGTGGTACACCCTCAACATTCTGGTTCTGATGCAGAAATGTTGAAGATTTCTCTAGCGAGTGCTACAGGCAGCCATACAAGCAGTGGACCTAGTGATCTCCAGGTTGGCGAACCAGGAAACATGGTAATTTCAATTCAAATTCTTAGGCATGTGACAAACAATTTCAACGAGGAGAATATACTGGGCCGCGGTGGATTTGGAACAGTCTACAAGGGAGAACTCCATGATGGCACCAAGATTGCTGTGAAGCGAATGGAGGGTGGGCCAATGGAATCGAAAGGTTTGAGTGAATTTAAGTCTGAGATTTCTGTCCTCACCAGAGTCCGTCATCGACATTTAGTCTCGCTCCTTGGTTATTGCTTGGATGCAAATGAGAAGATTTTGGTGTATGAATACATGCCTGGTGGAACACTTAGCGATCATATTTTCAATTGGATGAAAGAAGGGTGGAAACCACTGGAATGGAAGAGAAGATTGAGCATCGGACTGGATGTAGCACGTGGAGTTGAGTATTTGCATAGTCTGGCTCATCAAAGCTTCATACACAGAGATTTAAAGCCTTCCAACATTCTTCTTGGGGATGATATGAAGGCTAAGGTTGCAGATTTTGGACTTGTTCGACTTGCACCAGAGGGAAAATACTCTGTTGAAACAAGACTTGCTGGTACTTTTGGATATCTTGCACCAGAATATGCAGGTATGTACATAGATATTTTCTTATTTGAGTTATATTAACATGTATGCAGTAAAGAATGTAAGTAGCTCAAAGTTAAATGAAAGATGAAAAGTGCCCTTTAATTCATATGTACTGATGTAAGGAGAAAATGTATAGTATCTAAATTTTCAAAGAACAGGCATTAAGTGGTCTGCACCTTGACAGTGTTTATGAGGACTTGATGATTGCTTCTTATATTTGAATTTACAGAGTTTTGAACTTTTCTAGCCTGTTCAGCTGAAACTGCCATATTACAAACACATATTCTAAGACACCTTAAAATAATTATCTTGTTTTGTAGCGTTTGACATAGCTCTACAACACAAGGATAGGCTGACCATATTATGTAGCAGAACTATGTCTCATAATTGTTCATTTGATGTTGAAGTTCAATATCTTTTGGCAGTGACAGGCCGTGTAACCACCAAGGCCGATGTGTTTAGCTTTGGAGTGATTCTGATGGAGCTAATTACTGGTCGGAAGGCACTTGATAATAGTCAGCCAGAGGAGAATGTGCACTTGGTAACCTGGTTTAGACGGATGCACATCAATAAGGACACCTTCCTAAAGGCCATCGACCCATCAATTGATATTGATGATGATACCCTTGCAAGCATCAGTACAGTTGCTGAGCTAGCTTGTTACTGCTGTGCGAGAGAACCACAACAAAGACCTGACATGGGGCGCGCCGTCAATGTCCTATCCTCACTTGCAGAAGTCTGGAAGCCTTCTGCCGACTTGGAGGATGCATATGCAATCGACTTGGACATGACATTACCACAAGCACTTAAAAGGTGGCAGGACTTGGAGAACAGCACCCAAATGTACAATACAACTTCATCAATTCCATACATTGCTAGCTTGGAGAACTCCCAGAGCAGCATACCTACAAGGCCTGCGGGTTTTGCAGATTCTTTCACCTCAGCAGATGGGAGATAGGAGATGAATGTATAAACAGAAGGAAAAAAAAAATAGATAGGGCTCCCAGTGAGGTCTTCTTATTCTCAAATTCTATCTCGACTCTTTCTCTATATTAGAAATTCTGCCTCTTGTTCTTTCTTTTTATGAATGATGTTTACTGGAAAACTTTTTAGCATTTTTGTTATTATCTGAAAGTACTTATTTAAAGTAGTTAGAAATGGTTCCTAAGAATTGTGGTATGAGGAAATTAAGATGTTCCACTGGGCAGTAATATAAGGTTGTAGTTCAGTGTCTCACACAGATCAACAGATCATAAAGAAGTTATCTTCACCTTGTTCAGGTGATGATACTGCAAAATGGTAGTAGTGCTAGTTTTACTCTCAAATGTATCTTCCGTTGTCTCATATCTTGATGCTGATCTAACTTGTGGTTTGTTGCTTATTGTATATTCACGTTAATGCTTGGCTTTGAGATATGGATGTGTTCATGCTCTTGCCCTGGCCTAATATATATATGAATATATTTGGGTGACAATTGCAACATAGTTCTTTTCAAGAAGATATATCATATGTTTCTTTGACAATATGATCTCCTTAAATTTAAGCTAGCAAAAACTTATCTAATATCTACAGAGGTAGCCCTTTCTTTTGGCTTCCTCTTGAAGATTTATCTTGATCTTTACCAGTGTTATGTTGTACATCTTAAGCTTTTGATCTTGGACCACTGAGAATTATGCTTCTCAGAGTATGGAAGCAAGTCTCTAGAGTTTTTAGAAGCTCTTTGGTCCTTCATTTGGAAATTACTTATGTCATTTCTGAAGCAATGGGTTGGTGAGTCTCATCAGTTAAACCCAAAAGGGTTGGATTCTGCTGCCATGGAGGAAATATTAACAGGTATCATTCCTGAGCTCATGTTAATAAAAGAATAGCATAGTTACAACTAAACACTGAACTATTGCACAGAAATTCTCTGAAATGTCTTTTTCATTAATTATCCTACAGGTTTTCTAGGAGTCATTTTACCCTCAAAAAATGAAGAAAGAAACAGAGCAAAGTTGGTGAGAAGTTTCACTTCCTCAAACCTCCTAGAGTCCAGCCCTTCAACGTGATCAAATTCTAGCTAGTAAATATATTATTGATAACTATATAAAATTCATTGACGTATGGCAATGTTTTCAATCATTGACGCAGCTCTCATCGGCAAACATGAGCAAATTGCTCTCCAAATCATACGTAAATCTGACGTCCGTCTGCTGCACGCTCCCAATCAATGCCGAGTTCTTGGAATCCCAGCTCTGCATTCCCATGCAAAACGCCCGACCCTTGTCATCCATCACAAACAACCTCTTCATCGGCAGAGTCAACTCCACTTCCTGTACACTTCCCGTCCCTTTGAAATGAAACGACATCGTTGGATACGCATCAAATCCATCAGGCTTCAAGTAACAAAGCTCCAGATCTTCAAACCCGTACTTCCGCCCCTTAACCTTGGATAAATTTAACCTTCCGAAGTAGCTCCTCATGGCTCCATGCACTACGTCGTACACTGAAGAGCTGAGAGCCGTGTACGCCGCGCCGGAGTCGACGAGGCAGCCGCGGGAGAACCCGTCGGGCGGTAGGGTTAGGCGGTCGCCGTTGAAGGAGATGGCGACGAGATTAACGAGGTAATAGGGGCGTTTTTTGTTGCTTTGGAGTAACGCCGTGGTTTTATAGCCGGCCTTGGTCGGTATGTCGTCGCCGAATCGTAGATAGCTGTGAGTCGGCGCGGCGGCCGGCACGAGGCAGTAGGAGAATCGCTTCTTGATCCGGTCGCCGAGCTGGACCGGCAGCGAGAGCGGGTCGAGGCCCATTCCGAGTATCCCACCTGGCTTAGTAATTGTTTTTAAAATCAAAACTAGGTCTCAAAATAAGTCAGAAACTAAGAAGTATATTTTTATATATATAACTTCTTGTCAAACATACTGATCACGGTGGCCTTGTGGAAGATTTCCGGCGGCGTGGTCTCAAACGCGCACCCGAACGCCACGTGCTGGAAGGCCACGGACTCGCCGAGCTCCGAGGACTCTAGAGTCAGCGTCTCCCGAGCCAAGTATCCAGTAGATTGGCTTTGGTCGCTGTACTTAAGCGTGTACTTGCACTTGCCCTCAGTGCACGTGTACTCTTTGCACAGCGGATCGTTACATGGGACGTAGGCGAATGTGTTAGAGTTTTGGGGGTAGTAATGGGGTGGATCTTGGGGGAAGCACGTGGTGCATGGGTGGCATTGGGTCCAGATGAGGTGGCTGCCGGAGTCGAGGAGGAGGTGGAGCATCGTCTCCGGTGTGCCGAGCCGGAGCTGGACGTAGTACTGCCAGTCATCTAGCTGGATGATCGGGCGGGGAGTGGCAGCATCGAGCAGTGTGCCATCATCGAGGGCGAGGGCGAACCGGAGGCGGAGGAGGCGAGCACGGGTGTAGCGGCCAAGGCGACGGCGGAGGTCGATGCCGGTAAGGTTGCGGGGACGGAGGGGGGAGTGGATGGAGTCGCGGTGGGTCAATCGGAGCGTGAAACCGGTATTAGGGTTTTCTATGGCGATAACGGTGGTGATAGCGATGACAGGTGAGAGGAGGAGGAGGTGTAGAGTTAAAAAGAGTGAATGCATGGTGGCAGTGGCGATGGTGATGATAGTGATGCATCTTCTTCTTGTACTATATATAATATTTTTTTTTTTTATAATTAATGACTAAATAGAGATTGTAGCGTTATTCTATAACTGCGATAGAAAGATTGTCAATGAAGTATCAATCGCAACTTGCGTGCGAATAATTTAAAATGCTAAAACGGCCAAAGTGAAGCACGTTTAACCTTCTAGGTTTGATTCGAATGTCTTATATTTATCAAATTTTCTCATGTATAGCAAGTCTTGAGTTTTTATTGTTCATCTACTCCTCTATTTTGGGTGCAAAGTTTGCTACTGCCGATTCTTATATGTGTGAATAAGAATTTTGGGTGCAAACGGAGTTCAGACATTATTTGTTATGTTGTTTCTAGTCCTTTTCGTTTCCCATCTTATCTCTATTAAGTGGGAAAACTCTAATTCTAAAATGAGACTCATGTGTTTAAAATAGAAAAAGGAAAAAAAGTGAAGTTTCTCCTTTCATCGTTATCTTCACACTAAGTATGACACCTAATATTTTAATTTTTTAATTTTGTAATTCAAACCTCATTTTTTTAATAATTCTTATTTAATATTATAATATTATTTTAATCAATTAACATCGATTAAATTATTAAAATATTCTCATAATTTTTTCTTATTTTTTATATCCCTAAACTATTTTCTTTATCTACCTCTATTGCTGTCATCGTTGTCACCACCATCGTCACATTTTCTAATTTTGCCGGATCCTCTCCTTCTCTTCTTCTTCCTTCTTTTTTTCTTCTTCGCGAAGAAAGAAATACGGTCTAAGTTAACTAAGATGTCAAATAAGAGTTATAAAAAGACAAGGGATCATATTATAAATTTTTTAAAGATGGGGGTGTAAATCATAAAATACTTATATTTGTGATATAAGAATCTTTTATTATTAATATTATTTTATTATTCACGTATCCTAATCGATGCCTTTCCCGCGGTCGGCGCTCTGCGTTTCTTACACGTGTTGAGGTACCGACTAACGTTCGTCACTATACGCATCATCATTAATTAAAATTCTTTTTAGATTTCTTTTATACATATACCTTTTTAAATCTAGTTACTTACGTATATATCGCTCAGAAAAATGGATATCTGCCAAAGTTAACTAATTAATAAGAAATTTTAATTGAATTGTCCAAATTATAGTCTTTTTGTATAGCATATAATTGGCTTGTATCGTATGTTCATATTTAATTAGCCTTTCATATATTAAATAATTAAGAATTCAACTTACGATTTTCAAAAATAAATTCTTAAAAAGTATCCAGGTACAAATAATAGATTTAATAATATAGGTTATCAATCAATTTATTGCAACGAGTTATAGGTAGTACCATTCTTCCCCAGCCCCAGCTATAGTCCAGCCCAGTGTAAAAATGTTCCTTTGTAATAGAACAGAGGTATCCTCCGGTTCAACTTAAATTTTCAAACACGGCTCTCTCTCTCTCTCACCGACTATTTGACTCGGAGCTGGGCAACCTCGTCAAAGTCCAACAAGAAGCCCAAGTTCTCGTCTCGATTCATTTTTCACCCCCACTTCGGCCTTCGTTTAAAATTTAAAACAACATAAACAAATGTAAATTAAACAACGACGTGAAGAAATCAAGCCGTTTCCATTCCCCCGTTCAAACTTCAACGGTCAACATTCAAACCCAAACCCAAACCCCAACTCCAACGCGTATATAAAGACCTACCTTCTCCTCTTTCCCCCACCGAAGATATCGATCTCGATTGTCAATCCATTATTCTCTTCTCCACCGCTTTCACAACTTGGAACCACCCTTTTTACATCACCATGTCTTCTACTCGGAGGACTTCCAAATTGAGCCCGAAAGTCCCTTTGCTCAAGAGGATTCACGCTGGCGGCGCTGAGTTGTCGGTCCCGACGCACTTCCGGTGCCCGATATCGCTTGATCTAATGCGTGACCCGGTGATCGCCTCCACCGGCATCACCTACGACCGCCAGAGCATCGAGTCGTGGCTCGATCGCGGTAACTGGACATGCCCGGTGACCGGCGTGCCCATCAGGAACGAGGACCTGATCCCGAACCACTCGCTGCGGAGGATGATACAGGAATGGTGCGTCGCCAATCGCTCGTTGGGCATCGAGAGGATCCCCACGCCTCGGATTCCGGTGACCCCGATGCAGGTGTCGGAGATCTTGTCGGGGATTTCTTCGTCGAGCCGGCGCGGCGACGGGGCGGGATGCGTCGCGTTGGCGTCCAAGGTCAAATCGTTAGGCAAAGAGAGCGAGCGCAACCGGAGGTGCATTACATCGTGCGGCGCAGGCCGGGTGCTGGCCGCGTCTTTCCGCGACTTGGGCGGCGAATCGATTGAGAATTCGAGAGACGGAGCCTTAGAAGAAATCCTATCGGCATTGGTCTGCTTCCTTCCTCTAGACGAGGAGGCTAAGCTTCACATCGGATCACCCGGGTCTCTAAAATCCATGGTCTCGATCCTAAGGTGTGGGAAGTTGGCAGGGCGGCTCAACTCAGTCCTAGTGCTGAAAGAGCTCGTGTCTACGTCTGATTCTAACCGCCTCGATGCAGTGGCAAAGACCAATGGACTAATCGAAGCATTGGTAAAGCTTGTGGAGAAGCCCATCTCACCGCAGACCACAAAGGCCTCCTTGGTCACCGCATTCTACTTGGTCTCTTCAAACGAGAGGATCGCATCAAAATTCGTGGAGTTCGGCCTCGTCCCTTTGCTTCTTGAGATCCTCGTGGACTCAGAGAAGAGCATGTCAGAGAAGGCGTTGGCAGTCTTAGATGGTCTCCTCAGCTGCAAGCGGGGAAGGCAGAGTGGGCTTAAGCATGCTCTTATGGTGCCCATCTTGGTGAAGAAGATGTTTAGGGTCTCAGACATGGCTACCGAGTTCGCCGTCTCGGCTCTTTGGAAGCTCTGCAAGAATGGCGAGAAGGAGGACTTGGAGGAGAGGAGAGAAGCAGGGGAAGGGTGTTTGGTTGAGGCTCTCCAAGTTGGGGCATTTCAGAAGCTATTGCTTCTACTGCAGGTGGGCTGCTGTGGGACTACAAAGGAGAAGGCGAGCGAGTTGCTTAAGCTCTTGAATGCATCCAGGGCGAGTGTGGAGTGCATCGAAACAGTGGATTTTAAAGGCTTAAAGAGACCTTTTTGATGATTGCAGATACCAAATGATAGAATACAAACAATTTTACTCACAGCAACTTTAGCTCTTTGTACAAACATTATTCTTTTTAGCTAACGAAATGATCTGAAGATTCTTTCAAAATCTCTCGAGGCAAAAGTTATAATCTCTCTTTCATTCATTTGTTCTTAGGGAAAAGTCCTTTGAGACTCTTTATCAAAATAAACCATGTTATAAGACAACACAACCAAGAAAACTAAAAAAGTAACAACAATACAACAGAAGAACATTGCACTTAAACCCCCACCCATAATGATGTTTGTTGTTCTTGTACTTCAAGATTCTTTAGGCATTGCAGGCAATGATTGCCAAATTGAAGTCTAAAACCCCCACGTCAACAGTCAATCTGCCAGACTAACCAGCTACCATTAGAAATTTCAGCTACTATTAGAAATTTAATCTCTAGGAACTGTGCCATTGTTCAACAATTTGAGCTGTCTCTGGACAATTGCTAACTCTTTAGTAGGTGAGTCAGCCAGCTAACAGTCAGCTGTATGCAGGCATACTAGATTAAAAAGAAAATTTCGAATAGCACGGGTAAGTAACATAGAATGATAGAATAACCATTCTCTAATGAAAATAATATCTAAATATGAAATATTCTATTAAGAACACTAATAACTTTACTGTTTAGACCTACCAAAATACTCCTCCCGTCTTTCCTTTTTCCTCTCATTCAACTTCCAAACCCACCTTTTGTTTAAAATACCATAACAAAATCCAAACTCCCTTCAATAACATTTTACAAAAATGTCTCAAGGTTTTTTTTTTTTTGCAATTCTAACTCATAGTCTAAATGGCCCTTTAATTAGTATGGTCAGAAGAGAAGCCTTTTCCCATTCAACACCTACTAGTAAGTGTAGACTGTAGACTGGGACAACAACTCCGAGCCAGGCAATTAATATTAGAGAATTAAGCCTCATATGGACTCGGTCCAAACTCAATTAAATTGGATCTGGCACCATTGACGCTGTTACAATCAAAAGTCATGCATATTTTCTCTATTCAACATCACAGCCCACCACCAGTTGGTCTCAGGATTTAATGAGAATTAAATAAGAACATTAAAAAACAGGAATATATATATATATTTTTTTTTTTTTACTTCTCCTCTATAATTCTATTTGTATCAATTTATCCCTTTTATAGTTAATTATATTCAAACTAAAATTACGAATATATTATAGCTGTGGTGAATTCTCATTAGTCTTATTCTCGTGCTTGTCTCTCCACGTTGGCATGCCGTCCTTCATTAAATAAATTAAAAAGAAAAAAAAAAAGTCCAATTAGGATCAATGACTCGGTGCCTTGGTGCCATCACGGTTGAGCTAAGTTGGATAATTCAGGAGGTCATCGAGTTTGAAATCAAATCCTACCAGCATAATTTAGCATCAGCACACTCTATGGTATATGTATTAGTGTTTAATTAGGTGATCAGGTGTCAGTAAGTTTCCATGCCTCAATACCTTTCAATGTCTAAAGATGATTGAACGAAACATTGTTGGATAGATTAGAGGAAGCTTGATAAAAATTAGAGGAGTTTATTAGTCGATAGGTTCGGGCTGGGCCTTAGAATAATGCTTAATCCAAGCATAGTGGGAAGAGAAAAGAAACGGAGTTTTCTTAGAAATAGTCTATAGGCAAGAAATATTATTCAGTAGAAAATGAATAATATTCAATCCAAACTTACACATTGGTGTCCATAGAATAGTATGGAATTGTTTAAGAGAATAATCTTTACATATCAATATCCTCTATTTATATTTCTTATATATATATATATATTAGTACTAGAATGTACACGTACAGGCAACACTTCTAAATTACATCATCGTTTATTGAACACAGGAATGGTATAATGTCATCTTCTATGATACTAGTATGACAATATATGGAACGTAAGAACTTTCTCATAGTCGGCAGATCTCTCGTTAACGAAACATGCCACCTTGGATAGCTGGCTGCATAGTTGCTAAACGTCCTTGCCTTTCCATGTTTGCATGCCATCCTGCATTAAATAATAAACCCAATTTATGATAAGAGAATCATCTACTTCAACAAAACCTTAGCCAAAGCCTCAGAGAGAGAGGCCAGAATTAATAATACATTTTACATACCTATGGACATATCGAAGCCACGGTTCTTGAGCTCGCGATACTCCTGGGATAGTGCGCAGGGCTCGCAGCAACAGTGAACAAAGCAATCGTTGCAAGGTGTCTCTACTAGAGAGTATTGAGATCTTAGCTTGGAGCGATAGAAGCAGGAGTATACCCAATGGAAGCATGTGAGGCACTCAAGAAGTCCATACAACGTTCCACTTGCACAACAAGCTGCACATAAAAAAGAAAAAAGAAAAAAAATAAGCCAACTATATAGTTACTTAGACATACAAGTTAGAAAGGTAGAAAAAAAAAACAGTTGAAAATTAGCTCAAAATCAATAAAAATGTTTGAACGGTTAACGGTGTTCATTGTAATTTATTGTTGTTCCAATTTTGTATGCCGGTGGTCGAACAATGTCCATCTGTTCAAACGAGATGGAGGCGTACGTTGGAACAAGGTTCGGATATTTGAATAACTGAGAGTTTGAAATAACGCAATATTTGAAAAGCGTTCGAACGTGTTACTAAACTGCATGATCATTCGAACGTCGTCTGCCTATTCGAACGGTCTACGTTATGGGTTACTAGCTGTGCACAGGCATTCGAACACCATCCATCCGTTCGAATGACTCATGATTTTCTTCTCCTCTAAGTCATTCATTTTAAGTACCTAATTGGGATTTTATGACTTAATAACCATTTAAAAATATTTGAATTGTCCTAAGAGTGTGCTAGAGTTTTGAAAACTCTTTATACTTGTATTCAAATAGTCGATTGAAAATTTACACCCCCAGAACCACGTAAAATCTTATATTTATTTTTCTTTTCTCTATTATTACTTGCATTTTAAGTTACTTATTCGTGGTTAAATTAATCTCTAAACTTTCTGGCATTATATTTGTGATTCTTTCGATTTGAATTGTATTTATCCTTTACTACTCTACTGAGATTTATTTATGTTTGATTCAGGATTCACTTCTCATGTACTACTCCGCACAACAAAAACACATAGGTGCATGAATGGTTCGAAACAAAAATAAAGCTACAAACAATAAGGACGTAGCAAAATAAAATTATCCCTAAAAGTTAATAAAGACTCACATGTTGATCCTCGGTCGACAATCTCTGCAATCCGGCCAAACGTAACACACGGGCAGCAGCAAGTCATGCAAACTTTAATACAACAAGATAAGAATAGATCAATAGATAGAATCCCAATTCAAACTTATATATATATATATATTAATGCTAATGGATCACTGCCAAGAACGTACAGTTCCCGCAATCCTCGCCGCAACCGCAAAGTCTGGTCGACCACAGCTGAGGCCCCGGAGGCTGCAACTGCAACTCGCTCGGCCCGGCCGGATAGTATTGGTTGGCCGTCGCACCGCCCATCGGAGGCACCGACGGGTAGTACTGTGGCTTAGGATTTGTTTCATACACAGTTGTAGGGAATCCCATCTGAGGCACCTGCGACTCGATCGGCCCTGCCGGATAGTATTGGTTCGTCCCATCAGCGCCGGTCGGAACTCCCATCGGAGCCGTCGGCGGGTAGTTTGGATTGGGTTTTGGTGCGTACATGGTTGTAGTGAATCAGAGATGTCTATGTTGGATTTAAGATGGATTAGGATGAGAAGAATACTTGTTTATTTCCTCTATTTATATGTTGTAGCTTTTGAGCTATATTTTCTCAGCAACCGCGTTGGAGGAGATTAATCAAACGCGCGTTCTTTCTAGAAAGAAAGTACCGGCCGTTGAACGAGAGTGATCAGATGGCATGTATTAATACAGCCAAGTAGCAAACAGCCTTTTTTGTGATCTAGTGTCATGATTAGTTTTAAGAAGAGGATTATATTAATTAACGAGTAAAATGCTGTTTGCTGGATGAGATTAATGTTTAGGATCTGGTTTTGTGTCAATATAAATAATAGTCTTCTGTGGCGACTACGGTCGGTTCCTTGCATTTAGCTAAATACTACGATATTGGACAAAAATACCCTCAGGAATCAACGGTTCGTGTTGACTGTAGAGGGTAAGATGGTCAGGTAGTCTTTTAGTCAAAACACTATTGGAAGGAGTCGTGGGTTTATTAGATTGGGCTTTTATTGGGCTAGGCCTTAATTAACTTATATAAATAAGGCCCGTATAGCCCACGCAATTAATACGCAATCCAACTACCGGTCAATAAGGCCCATTGCTAATTTACTATTACTCCGCCCTTCTCCACCTTCTGCTCTAAGTCTCCAACGACCACCGTACTCGAACCGGAGAAATCTCTAATCCCCTGCCATCCGCCCCCGTCTTCTCTAAAGCCCTCGTCCACTGAGCCGACCCCCGCAAGGGCGGAATCCATCAATGGAGCAGAGAAGGAATCGAGGGTTTTGTCTTTCTAGGTAAAAGGGAGAGAAGAAGAGGAACACGAATTTGGTAAGATCTCCTGGATTCGCTTTAATTTCGGCGAAATTTGTGTAAATTTATGGTGCTCGATGTTGTATACGTTATTCTTTCTGAGAATGGAAGACAGAAGGTGGCAAGAATTTGATTAAGATGCGGGAGAGTTGTTTAAATTGATCTTTCCTGTTCAAGAATTGAGTTAATCTCATTATAGGAAAGCCAACAAAGATGGCTAACGTGTGGGTAAAGAAAAAACTATTTGGATCTAAACTTAGTATTATTGGATATGAGTTTGGATTATCGCACAGTTTTCCTAATGTATAATGTACATTATAATGGGTATGTGAGTCGAGTGCCTTTGGCCCTTCGCAGATTAGGGTTTGGGTTGAACACCTGCAACTGAGATTCCCTTTTAAATAAAATGATTTCGCAAATCCTTGCTCCCTTTGATTCGTAGAAAATTATCCTTTAAGAACAGGCACGCAAAGTTTCATTACTTGAGGAATGAATCTCGGTAAGATGCACTTATGTAACCTGAGGAAAGAGATATTGTAAGAGCTTCCGGAAGTGATGCTTTGTCTTCTAAATATCCTTCTACGAGATGCTTTCTTTTCCCCTCCATATTGTTAGTATTCCCTACTTATTTGTGATACGAATACTTTAGTTTGTTTCTCTGGCAAATTTTAATATTTCATTATCTTTTTTAGCTCTACTATATAATTGGTTTATTTTCCAGATACAGGTTTTTGGAAATTGATGAAATGGGATTTTCTTCCATGAACACCACTAACGAGGGGATTCAGTTGTGTATTTTTGACTTAAGAAGGGGGCAATATGAAGGCCAAGAACTTGACAAGATATTATTATTTTTCCCTTCTAACTGCGCCTTTTCTGTTCAGCTCTCTGTGATAGGACTTTGTGAAGGAATCATCACGTTTACAAGGTGATCATAAATAGTTCCATTTTCTACACTTTTCAGTTATTTTTTTGCCATTAGTAATTTCAATGAACTTGTCCTTATTTGTAAATAATATTTCCCCTGTTTACAGAAAAAAGATAACATGCTTGTAATAGACCCTCCTTTGTCAACATTGTTCTTCTCTACAGTGGAAACTAGTTAGAAGATTTTTTACATTTTTGTAAATGTATATTTTGAGTTATGTGCTGCATGCATTTCTGCTCTTTACTTTTAAGTGTTTTTTGTTTGCATATGTGCAAGTAAATGCCTACTAGTTTACTTAGTTTAAAAATATCATAGTCAAATTCCATATATGCAACCAAGTTAGTTCTGGAAGAATGCTTGTCCAATGTAGTTAGGTAGCCTCACTCTCAATCTTACTTCCTATTTTCTTCTTATTCCTCTTTTCATCATTTAACCCACCTCCACTTGGGAAAATGGTTATAGCTTGGCAGTATAGGAGGAAAGAACAAATTACACGCTTTAGAGGATCTTTGAAGTTCATTTGATGGAGATGGGAATTGGTAGAAGGAAGGGTACGAGAGAAGGATGAAAAAGTCAGGAGAGGTCCAGAAAGATATTTTCTTATTAAATTGATCCCTATGATGATTGTTCATTAAATCAGACATGGATCACATAAGTTATGCAACAGGGGATCTTATTAGTTGCATTTGCCAACAATGCACCAATTTAGTTGCAATGAGTCAAAGGGGGTCCGATATACCTTTGATACTGGTTGAAAACAGTCATTGATGCTTGTGAGAACAACTGTTTTGCAGAGTTGGACACTGTGGCTTCCATTGGAAGGGGGATGTTCCTGTCTGGACTCCTCTGCCTCCGTCTGACTGTTACAAATTCTCTTTCTTATTTTTATAGTTTGTTATCTTTGTGTATGCTTGACTTCCTTTTTACATAATCTTAATTTTTTCGTCAGTATTTTTTCAGAGATCCTAATATCATCACTACATTATCAATGCTGCTTAGTTGAATATTGCATTATCATTCTGTATTCCTCTAACACCAGTTTGTGGCAGAATCTTTTCTGCAGAGGCTTCTTGTGAGGTAATAGAAGCAGAGAAGAAATCCCATGTGTTTTACCAGGCTGAACCAGATATATGGATGGTTTTGGTATGAACTTGATCTCTAAGATATTGTTCTCCTTTCGTCAATTTCCAACAAACCATACTCAATTACCAACTTAGCATTCAGCTAATGATCCAAGGCCAGCAGTTATGGGAAATTCTATAATTGTTCTTTCAAAGTAAAGTCCCTATGACGACGTGATTCATGACATTCAGCATACTAAAAACCAAAATCTATTTGTTTTGTTTCCAGTGTTATAATTTGAAGATCTTTGATGGAAACCCTTTCTAGTTTGGCTATCAAACTAAGATCAGTGTACTAGAATTTCTGGTCTTTATTGTTTGCCCAATACTTTTCAAATTTCTGGGAGATTTTGCTGACTGCTCCCTTTTCCAAACTGTTATAAGTTTTACCTCCAGAGCTGGCCGTCTTCTCAAAGTTGGCTAATGATTATTTGTGCTATCTTACACAGTCTCCTGTAGAAGTATAGTCGAAAACTTGAAATTCCTTAAATGGAGACCCAACTCTCTGAGGAGACACTTAAATTGTGTGTTCCTGTTAATTTCTTTCCTCCACTTCAAATGCATCAATAGGCAGCTATATCTAAAAATAACTTGGTAGGAGTGCAACCATAAAAAAGTTTAACAGTTTGCAAAAGGGTACAAGTGTTATACTTTTGCTGGATATTCACCTTATACATGACCTTTTTGCATTTTCTGCCTTCTGCGTTGTGGTTATGGTCCTTATGTTAAGGAATCCTCAATCCTTTGTTACTTTCGTTGTCCTTTGTTGCTTCTAACTTGTAAGTTGTAACTCTTTTGAACTTAGTTTTGGTTGCTGATAGACTTAGCGATTAACTGGTTATACTATCTTTCTTAATTACAATAGTAGTCTATTTGTTTGATAATTCAATTTTCACGGTCAGGTAGTGGAGAAAAATAAGGATAATGAATCTGTTTGGCGGTGTAATGCTTTACAAGGTGTTCTTAAGGAGCTACATTCTCTTTTCAAAATGTTTCATGGACCTGTACGGGCTTTACTTGACAAACAGCCCAGTGGTGAACTTGCTCGTAGCCACCTCTACTCGTTTGTCACAGACTATTTAACCGGTGAGAGGACTTTCTGATCTTGATAAATGGAAGAACATTATGCCGCCACTCACATGATTGCTATAGTGGGTGACTAAATTTTAATGTCCTTCATTACTGCTGCTTTATGTAGCTTGATTGACAGTTCTTGAGTAGATATGAATTCTTAAATTGACATCCTCCATTGAGCAGAATTTCATGTGGGGAAAAAGATCCAGATGCCATCCTTTCGTGATTGTCTGAGAGAGCGGGCTACCGTACAAATGCTGACTGTTTCACGAGAAGTTGCTCTTGATGTTCAGGTGTGAATGGTACAGCAATCATCTTTGTTAGATTGGAAAAAAGAAGAAAAATCTAACTAGCCTTAATATATATCTTTTATATGTTTCTTCTCTTGACTGTTGGTAATTCAATGATATTCTGGGTCTTATATTTCTTTTGCATTTCTTCTGTACTTTATACTCTTGTTTCTGAAAACAAATCAAGTAAAACAAGCAATTTTTTGATGGTTTATTATAATTATTGTCAGATATGAACATGATCTTTTGATAATTTATTGTGATTCTAGGAGAAACATGTTTTGAATATTGCCATGACCCATAATATCTTTCTTATAATCATGAAATAATAACATATTAGTATAAATGTTTTGTCTGATATATCACCCTATGATATTTGTATCTTTGCAGTCACTCGTGACAGTTATTGGATCTTCTTGCATTGGAACAGGAACCTGCAACGTACTTGTATTCTTTCAAGATCTGCTGGTTTCAACAACACTTCCTCCTGTACGGTTGTTTTCTTATCACTATTTTCTTGATCTCTATGATTGCTTCCTAATCACCATTTACGCTCTCTTTCCTCAGATTGCTAATTTAGGAGCAATATCTTCTTGTACGTGACTTATAATATTCACCCATATGGCTTGCATTGTAGGATGACACGGCAACCATATACACATATGCTGTTTTGAGGCTGACTCCACATGCTCTATCTTCTTATACGAGCTCTTGGTCCTATCTACGGAAGGGAACTTCTGCACCTAATATCTCTGCTGCCTCTACTTTGCCAAACATGGGAGCAGCAGCGGAAGAGTATCGACACGGATCTCGTGATACTTCTCCTGGAAGAAAGATCCAGACACACCATATACCAAGGCCTCTACAACGTGATAAATGGTCTAAGGGAAAGGATGGTTTTGTTGTCACTGATATTCCAGGTACAGAAGAAGGTGGTTTAATCCCTCTAACCCCAGTAGTGTGGCTCCAGCAGACAGAAGAGCGTGCATATATTTGTGTTTACCAGCACAAGAACCTGACAGTTGTACTCCTCATTCCTGTTTCTTCTTTGATGAATGGAGAACAGGACATAACTCTTGTGAAGCAGCAGCTTCATGAAAATGTAAGTATATTTGTTGTATGATTTTTTATCTGGTTTTTTATAATCTCAGCTTCATGCTTTTGTGCTCCTTCCTACATCTGGTGATGCAGGACATATGTAAATTCATTCTCTATTCATTTCCTCACAGGCATCAGAGAAATTTGTAACTGTTGAACAGAAATTATCTAGAGGTTGGGGCGGCGAAAATGCTTATCATGTCAGTGGATATCGATATTTACTTGTCGACAATGATAGAAGTGTGTCAAGGGCTTCCCCACCTGGAAAAGTCACAACTCTAACAAAGGTTTGACTTCAGCATAAGTTTGTATGGACTGAGTGTTGTTGTCCTTAGTCTCACTCACTCATCTAGATAACATGTTACAGCTTTCAATTTGTCGGCAGGACGAGAAGTATGCAAGTGTATTGGGTTATTTCTTGGGATCCATTTTCCTTATTATATCCTCAAGACTCCTAAAGTTTGTTGATTTTCAGTTCTATAGTCTTTAATCTTTAGCAATGAAATTTTTGCATGAACAATAACAACATCGAGATACTAGGAGTTCAGCTTATCTCACCAAAAGTAACTCTTGCATGCAACATTGTTTATAATGGTTGATCACTTAATTAATCTGTAGCATCACAGCTTGATGAACTATTACTCATTAGAGCCTGAGTCTACTTGATTGTTCAGAATGGACTCTGATTTCTGCCTATTATGCTTCCAATGGAGATATACATCTCTTAGGATACCAGGGAGGAATGGACAAAGTTGAACTTAAGTTCCCTACTGGAGCACATTCTACAGCGAGACATATTCAATGTCGGCTTTTGATAAACTTCTTTCCATCAATATAAATGCCATTTATATAACCTAACTCTCCATTTTCCTGAGTAACAGTTATGGTTAATTATCTGCAAGTACTTTTTCAATGGCATCTCTTTGGCAAATCATCTCGTGCAATGGGGGTGTTTGAGTATTTTATGCTTGCTACATTATCTCCCTTTACTAGTTTTACTGCTCACTGCTGTATCTCATACTTATTGTGAACTTTCATTTTTGTTTAAGATTTCAAGGGAATCCTAGATGAATGTATTAGATTGTTAGGAGAGTTCACCTTATCTCTTTGCAGGTTCAATTGGTAAACACATAATGCACATGATTCTGGTTGAAATATTTCACGGTCCTATTATACAAAGTGCAACATGTAACTTGTGTAGATGTATTCGCAATACAATTTTTTGTGCTGTACAAGATGCCTACTTCTGTACTACCTTTGAACACTGATCTATTTCGTTTCTTTTGTGTATGTGCTTTGCAGGACTCCCTGCTTGCGCTTAATAGGCTAAGAGAGGAGGTGGATTTGGAGAAGTCAAAAGCAGGGAGGGATAACCCTAATCATGAAAAGGATTTTGAAATCTGCATTAGAGCCAGAAATAATGCTTGGATAATTGCTAAGATTATCAGAGGAAGGGAGCTCTATATGGTCTTAGAGAAGGCCAATGAGACACTTCTTTATGCATCTGATGCTGTTGAAAAGTTCAGCAATAGGTAACATTGTGTTTTAGTATACTAAATGTGAATGATATTAAATTTCATACACTTAGAGTTAACACCAAATCAATAGAGTTTTATAGCTTGCTATGTTTTAGCATAATTCTAATTGTGTAGTTTACCTTCTCTACATATTAAATTAGACTTTTAGCGCATTTATTATTTTCTTGATTTGAGTGTTTTGGAACTGCCTTTGTTTCTATACAAGAGAAACTCTCATTGTGATAGTTTAATGTTCTATTATCTTCCCTTGAGGTGCCTAAAATACTTTTTTCTCTTATGCTTGTCACACGTCATAAAACATGGTTTAGTAGTTATTCTATGTCTTGGTTCAGCAGTGGCACAATTCAATCAATGTGAAAAATGTGAACTCAATGGTAGCTTGGTCTGATTGCTGAAAGTTGTAATACTATTTCTCCAGAGTGAAGTAGCTTTGGATCCCAATTCTTACCATATATCTCTTATACACCCACACTATATGGATTTAAGTTTATATGACAAAAGTTTTCATGTTATTCATTTGTTTGCATGTTACAAATATCACCTGGGTGAAGTAGTATTTTGAACTAACTTGGCATACTTAATTATGCTACAAAATTTTCATTTGTACACTTTACTATTATATGATTGATATCACAAATTATTGATTTTCAATTAGTCATAAACCAAGGAAAACCTTATGGCCAATTTTAACTGCTAATTTTTGTAGCAATTTAACCACTTCTCAGGGTAGTAGGAAATTTGTGTCTATTTATTCTGATAAAATGCAACTATTTATGCAGGTATTGCAATGGAGAATTTTCCTTAGACTAGCAAGTAGCAAAGCCAAAGTTACACGTGGATAGAAACCAAAGTATCACATCTGATACTGACCCTTGGGTCTCCAGAATGGCAATGATTTGTTCGGCATCATGGAAGTGGGTCTCGTCATGTTCACATTCACATCGACGCACTCCAAATTTACGGGGATTGACTCTAATCTTTGATTCCACAATAAAGGCACAAGAAAAATGAAAAGAAAAAAGAAATTGTTGAGCTGTCTACACTCTACAGTCACCTCCTTCCTCTTTATGATGTGTTTAGTGTCATATGTTTAAACTGTTACATGATCTGTGGTCATGCAGAGATTGCTAGTGGATTTTCAAGTACAGTAAGATGTTTGTAATCAGAGCACTCGAGTGCTCATTGTTGTAATTTTGGAATTTACGTCTCACATGCAACATCGTCCATAATGAATAAGAATACATGCAAAAGATAATGTATAATTGTACACATCAACGTGTTTTCTTCTCCAGAATCCAGATTGTGGACTATTTGCCGCTATCTTTAGCTGCTCTTCATAAGACTCACCTCTTCTTTAAGATCAGATGAGATCATGAGAGTGAAATCGAAGCACACTTGGTTATGGTCTTGCCGTGCATTTTATGTGGAAGGCAATAAGTTAACAATAAAGACATGATGGAAAGTAGCATTAATCTACTGCTGATTTGAGGTGCTTCATCAGATCTGGACTCTGGAGGTGATTCTCTAAATCAAATTAATAAAAAGCATGCAAGGTATTCTTTTTTTCCTCCACGACTAAAAAGAAGACATCCAATTTGAAGGAATGCGCATCCGGGGAATCGAACCCCGGTCAGTACCGTGGGAGGGTACTATGATACCACTACACCAGATGCGCCTGTTGAAAAATTTACCAAATATTAAAATAAACTCATAATTTTGTTTTTTCCAACCTCAAGTCGAGAAAAACAGAGGCTAATTGAAGGGAAGACGAAAGCGTTCTCGACGACGTGCCTTGACCGCTCCCCTTTGGTTAGGGCGCATATTCTCTTCCTCCTCCGTCTTCGCTTAGCCATGGCTCCCAGAGTTCTCTTCGCCGCCGTTCCCCTTTTTCTTGCTTTTCTTCACGTCCTAATCCCGGGTAAGTTTTCTCTACTCCTTCCTTCGATCCTCTGTAAGGATCCCTTCTTGGATGTCTCGCCGATCTTGAGAACCGATCCTTACTGAACGTCTTCCACCATGAGAGGTGAACTGTTTACAAATTTCGGGAAGTATGGAGGGTTTGTGGAATTCCGTCGATCTTTTCAGTTCTTGATGAACAAAATCATACTTTGATGCAAGTTGGCTCTTGCTAGAACTTATCGGTTTGGTCGCGTTACTAGCACTTGCATTTTCTGATCGGATGAGCATTACTGGATGTGATTAGAGCCGTCAATTTTAGCATCAGTGTGCATTACCTGAACTTTCTTTTGAGTCTATTGTATTTCTATGACAGGATTTTCCCGCCTTTCTTGGGTTTATAAACACTTCTTTATAGGTTAGCGTTGGATCTTTTTGTTCTTGCTGTTTGATTCTGCCAACTTCGTTAGCATGAGGGTTAATATGGGTTTAATGTCAGTGTCGTTTCAAGAGTCTTTCTTATTACACGTGGGCTTTTTAAGAGTCATAGCAAGTTTTGTTTTGTTTGGAAAGTTTTTGGCAAGTGTAGGTCTGTAAGTAGTTAATATTAGCAAAATAGCTACTTATATTAAATATTAAGGTACTTCCTATTACTAACTGCATTAAATAAGATAATTACCTAAGGAGTAATTCATTATCTAACTGGCTATGATCTTATACTTTTCTATAGTGACGATAAGATTTAAATATTGCTCGGCACAATACAAGAGTAATTGTGGAAATCAGTGATGATTATTATGATAGTAGGGAAGGAGTAGAAGGGAAAAGATTCTGTCTTGTTTTGACTTTTGGTTGTGAAAATAAAATCTACAATTGTGGGTTCTTTGTTCTGTTCTGTCAGATGCTTTGTTCATGTAGCTTTTTATATTTTTCATCCCTGTCTGAAGAGAAATGATTCTTTTAATTACTATATCAGGAGCTGTTGGCACTTTGGAGTCAGTTCCGGATCTTGAGAAGACAATGTACTTGAACGTTGAAAGTTTTCCTTGTGTGAGGCTTTTAAATCTTTTCGGTGAAATTGGGTGTTCTAGTAAGTATGCAAATTGCTTCCATTTCCATCTCCTTACCTTTTAAGATTACCTGCCACAGATGTTACAGTTAAACTGATAAAGTAGCATCACATAATTATTCATATAAAATCAGTCCCACTAATTCTTGGTATATCTACTGTCCTCATATGCTTGAACACCTGGTTCTTCATATCATAGACTAGAATGAGATACCATACCTATTTTTTAATTTCCAATCTAAATTTTATGTTATCAGATCCTGGCCGGGACAAAATTGTTGCACCAATTGTACAATACAGCAAAAATGATGAGCAGTTGATTCATTTATCTGCAGTTTTGCTTCCCTTAGAACAGATGCAGAATTTCTTCTGGAGGCATGACAATTTCTTACTCTCTGTAGTAGTCATTTGATTATCTATTACAGTCTTGCATGGATTATGATGTCAATAATAATTGCATTAGTTGCCCTTATGTGTCTTCTCTAAATTAGCTTCTTATTTCATCATAATCTAAGTTAAGCAACATCTATATGCACTTATATGATCTTAAATGATCTACCTTCAATGATTGGTGATTTCGATTAGTTCTAGTCCTGTTAAATATTTTCAATGATTAAGGTAGAATCAAAGCTGGAAGATCTATTTCTCCAATTGCATCTAAAAACTTTTGAGAAAATTTTAGTACATAATTCTTTAAAGTCTAAAGCATAGATCTGCACAATCTACTCCTCAATGATTACCAATTCTACCTATCCAAGCTGACTTTTATTGTGAATATAAAATTAGAAAATGTGAGAAGTTTATTCTCCCCCTTTTTATCCAAAATTCTGCCTTCTAATCCTTTCATGCACTTGGTTTGAGTTTGATACCTTGATAAGTGGGTGTTGTGGATACCTCTCTGTATTGGTGCCGATACATGGTCAGCGAGACAACTAATTGTTTACGCTACCTATATTAGCTAGAAATGCACTACCTGGAGGGATCCATGAAATTCTTGTGCAAGACCAGATCCAGCTCAACTATCAAATGAATAAGGTCTTTAAGTGCATCAGTGCATGCCTTCTAGTATCAAACTTTTGAGCAGATGATCCCTTCAGATATTATGGATTTTATATAGCCCTGGTGGTGGATATTGTGCCATCCTTTTTGTTAAAAGCCCGAAATTTGGAGTTTTAGCTTGTAATTCACTTTTAAGAACATTTTTGTATGTTCCTTTCTTTGCTCAATGAATGAAAAACTGATATTCTTGTTTGTCTGCCTGCCATTTTGTGATACTGTGGATGCATGCATACATCACTTTGATAGGACGATTATACATAAAGAACGTGTACTACATGCTCAGGAAAGATAATATCATAATAACACCAAATTTTTGTTCAGGGTTTCCAGTGATCCAGATTTTTCCAAAAGAATAGCTGGTGTTTTGGTTGAGTCAAGCAATCAGAAAAACAGATCATTGGGTCAGTTAGATATCTTCATCAACCTTGTTTTGGATGTTTTGAAGCTGTCATTGATGACCTTATCATTGTATGCCATTTTAAGTAAATCGCCATGCAAAATTTTCTGATAATGTAGGATTCTCGCCAGTTGAAAAATTTCCACAAGCAAATTTTGCACCATACCGGAACCTTAGCTATGAATGGAATCCTGCTGTAAGTTACTAGAGATTGATCTTTCATTTGATCACCATATTGTTAAGTTCTTTTGATTGTGATTACTTTCTGTATCATAGAACTTGTCATGGTTTCTTAGATAAAAGCATTAATTGTGCCCATATCATTGTGTAGGGTTCTGGTATAATGTGGAAGCGTTACAACTTTCCTGTCTTTTTACTCTCCATGGAGAGCACATCAATTTTGCGAGAGGTATTTCTTTCTTCTGTCATGATTCTCTAGATTGCTCTAATGCTATGTCAGCTTTGTTCAGAATGATTGTTTCTTTTTAGTGTGATATCTAGATAATTGGTTCGTGCTACTTGTTTGCTGGTTGGACAAGTGATGGTGTTACATGTCAATGCTGTACTTTGTTTATTTATAAATTGAATATTAAGTTTCATATGTTCCTCATGCATGTGTTGCAACTCTTATTTTTGTGTTAGTGTCCTTCCAGATTGCCAAAAACAATGCCAAGAACAGTGATGCATATCCAGCAAATGTTGCTGAATTTGACCTGGTCATGCAGGTTTGAGAGTTCTCTTTAAGTATTTCTATTCGAGTAGTGTAGTAACTTTATGGCTATGAAGTAGTAATATTGACTGAAATGTTGTCTTCTACATTCGACTTCAGACTACAAAAGTTGGCACTAGTGATTCAGAATCTTGTCTGAGAGAACAGTCATGTTTGCCCTTAGGCGGATTCAGGTGATTTTTTTCTCTTATCAGCAAGAACTATTTTACAATAATTTTGTCATAATGCACCTGATGCCTGTGCTCCATTCTTACATTACAATCTGAAATTGAGCTCTTCTCTTCAATAGAGAGTACTGGCTTTAGTTGGGACTGATAATCTTCATCATGAGCATCTGAACTTTTATTCTTGAGTTTCTCTTATTGGTTGAAGGATACTACTATTAGTACAGGAAAGAGGAAAAATAAACCCACTAGTATTTAGAGGTCGGCTTCCTTTGCATACTTATTCTCTCTAAACAGGCACTCCTTTTCAGTCTTTCTGGTTAATATGATCTCAATTAAATCTGGTGATAAGACTTATTAGTTCATCCATCTTTTTGCAGCCTTCTTTCTTCTGTCTTGTCAATCAAGAATTATGTAGCTTCTCTGTTAGTGCATTATTTTTCTACAGAATAGTGAAGAAGAATAATTCAGAGCTTAACATTAAGCTTGTAAATACTGACATCTTAACAGTTTAACAAGCTCCTTTACAATTTGTTGGAACTCATTTTTCAAAAGAAAAGCACTTACATCTCAGGAGTTTCTGATCTTGCCCAGATCTGCTTATTTTTAACTTAACACTGTAGGAAATACGTTTCAAACTGACTAGAAATTAACTGCCATGCACGCCAACAATGCTCACCTTCTTCAGATACAATTTTCTTTTGGAATCTATATCACATACTGTTATCTTTTCGTATAGTACTCTCAATAGTCATCTTATATATATATATTGCTTTGAATATTTAATCTTCTTTTATATTATTCTGACATCTTAAGGGCAGTGTATGGTCTTCGCTGCCACCTATCAACATTTCATCAACAAAACCTCCCAAACCTATCTTAATGACGGTGGCATCTCAGGATTCCGCATCATTTTTCCGTGACCTAAGTCTAGGTGCCGATTCTCCCATATCTGTAAGTTACTTGTATTGGAAATCTGTATGTTACTTTCAACAAATGTTTTCAAGAATGGAGGGATTATTTGTTTGACCAATCACAGGGGTTGGTTGCTCTGCTGACTGCAGTTGATGCCCTTTCTAGTATTGATGGTTTAAACAAGCTCAGGAAACAGGTAGCTCACCTTTTAACACCAAACTATAATCAGATTGTGCTACAAACTATTGCTTTTGCGTCCCATATCTATCTTTGCAACCTGCTATGCAATCCTAAGATCCTTTTTCTTCTTTTGCCTTGATTTTTTACTTTTAGCTTTTAGTAGTCATTGACCTATGTATGTGTTAGTGCATTGTTTTAAGTTTTAACTCGACACATGGGTAATTATGTGTGTGTGTGTCTATATATATATATAATTATTATTATTAGGACAAAAATATGTGAATGTGATATGTAATTATTTTCCCTTTGTTTAATTTGTGTCATATTTCTGTATTCTAATATAAGATTCATGCTTATATGCAGCTTGTATTTGTGATTTTTACCGGAGAGGCATGGGGTTACCTTGGTAGCCGAAAATTTCTGCAGGAATTAGATATGGGTGCAGATGCAGTTAATGGCATTAACAGTAGTATGATTGAACAGGTAGGAGATACATGGCAAGGATGCCTCAAGTTTAAACTTTTTTGAGAGTTCGTCTTATACTCTTATCATGGTTTTACATTATCTAATTGAAGCCTTACACCAAGTCTTACAGAAATCAGATCCAATCCCTGAACCTGTTGCAAAAACCTTTGAAGCTTTGGGTTCCTCGTGTTCTTCCTATGACAACTGACTCTTCTTGCTTATTACTTATTAAAATCCAGAATATATAGGTAGAAGTTCATTTTTCAATTTTCTAAACTCATATATAGGTTATAAAGAGCTGTTGTATAACTCTATTCTATTGATAGCCTATCCATTTTGTAGGAAATCCAGCATGATGATTCATGTTAGAAATATTTCCTGGGTAATAATTAAGAGTTTTGCTGTTGACTACTTGACTCCTTTTTTTAAACCTCTAATAGGATACATCCATAAATTGATATTAATTTGGTTTTCCATTCTAATGAACTCTTGTCATTGGCTCTGGCTTTCTTATTTTAGTTAAATTTGTATCATCTACTGGCTCTGTGCCTTTTTCCCATATTTTAATCTTTATCTGTGGAAATTTTTTATTACTGGACTCTTACTTTGGTCTTCAAATATAGAGAAAGAGTACTAGTCTGGCAAGAAACCAACTTTGGCATTTTATGTATAACTGGTTTCATCGATGACAGGGTAGTCTTGTCAGACTATTCTCTCGAATCTCTTCATGACCTTTAGCGACAGAGTTGGCCCATCCCTCAGTCTTTTATCGTGAGACTTTTTGTTAAGCTAGAGATTTATTTAGTAAATTTACTCTCATTTTTAGTGTGAAAGTTTTTAATATGGTTTCATTTGACATTTTCTTAACCATATTATTTGTTTATCATGGAGATGTAACCTATGCTATTTTTCAGGTACTTGAGATAGGCTCTGTTGGCAAGGGCTTAGGTCAAGAGGGTACAACCTTTTATGCACATGCTGAAGGGGTGAGTCTGGCCTATGCAGCTATGCATAGAGAGCTAAGAATTTTCCTTCCCATGCTGTCCTATCTTAGACATAAATTTCATTTGAGTATTGAAATTTACAAGATAAAATTCTGGGGTGTGGTGGGTGGAGAGAAATGCTTGACTTCATGATGAATCAAGCTTTGGTGATTCCACGACTTGGAGCATTGTTGGCAAATGCCAAGAATATTTGCCAAGAATGCTGAGTATTGGAGGAGGCTGTGTTGTATTTCTTAGTCCTTTGCTCAGGTCATATTGAAAGATCAGTTTTCCTAGCTTTGGCTCATCAGAGTCATAAAACGGAAATAAAATAAAAATATAATTGAGGAAAGCTAAATGACCAAGTATAAATAGGATCCTCATGGAGATGACTAGTGATTTAGCAAAAATAGAAAAATAATTGAAAGGGAATGATAGACACCCTATATAAAATCAAGGAGAAAAATCCTTTTCAGTGTCCCTATCACTGCTCTTCGATGATTAATTTTGCAGCATATTTTAGGGAATGATAATTACAGATTTCCTTGATGGAGATGAAAGGGAGCAGCCACTGATATTGAGCAAGCTTCTAAATAGTTAATGCGTAGTTGTCAATTAATATCAAACTGATCTACTAATCTGGTGTGTCTTCTGTAGAATTTTCATTACTGGTTAAAATAATTTCAATTTCTAAACATTATGTACTTCATGCTTTTCTGATGCTTGGGGAGAATACATGCCAAGTACCATCATCCTTCTTATCTTTAGTTTTGCTTAAGCTGACTTGACTCATTGGTTGGAGCCAGTAGATGAAATTACTGAATTAGAATGAATTACACTGTAATGAAAACTACATTCCTTGAGTATTATAAAGAAGTTAGTGGTCATTTTTATTGTTACTAAGGCTTTTGTTGCATCTTGTAATCTGATAGATGTGCAAATTTATGCATCTTCATTTTCATGTTTACAGTAAGTGGATGACCTAAATAGCTGAATGGTTGAAACCTTTTCTCCATTGAGAATACCCTTTGCTATATTTTGTAGGGTTCATCCTTTAGAAAAGAAATGCTGAGTGCCTTACAAAGTGCCAGTGATTCACTTGGTTCAGATAATGTTAAGATCAAAACTGCAGATGCATCAAATCCTGGTGTTCCACCATCTTCATTGATGACCTTTCTTAGAAAGGTTGGTCTAATTGAAAGCTTTTCTTAATTGTATATTTTATTCCCTACAGTATTTTTGTAGATTTACTTCATAAGAGCCGGCTAAGGTTAGTAGAAAGAAGTAAACAACATGATCTTTAGGAATCTGTGAGCTGTTGTATAACATACAATTCATGTTGTTCTACTTTGTTTGTATTTATAACTAAATTACTTGACTAGATTCTTACTGAAATTTGTAATATGGTTTTTAAGATTGTTATTCCAACTATATTTAGTGTATTGCTAAAATACATACCTGCTGCTCTCTGCTCTCTGCTTCAATTGCTTTCTCATGATGGCAGTCGAGATCTGACTGAGTATTTAATTTTGGATGACTTGATTATCTACCTAAACATCTTAAACTGTAAGAGTAGCTCAAAGGCATTCTGCCTTCTAGGTGTTGTTTAGGCATTTTACGAGTTAGACCATGATGAATTTGAGTCCTGAGGTTAGTCATTTTTATCTAAAATCTGGTTGCGTGTGATTGCATGTCTAGTTTTAAAATCTTGTATTTCCCATTTTCTAAGAATTTTGTCGGGACTTAATATAGGAATCATGACCGCCATGTATAAACTTGAGATACATGAAGTCTTAACAGTTATTGAACTTCATAATATAATGAAACTCATTTTATTTAATAACTTCTATTCAAAAACCTTCAAAGATATAAAATATTAAAATTATACAATCAAGGTCTTCTAAATATTACTAAAGCAATTTTTAGCTTTTCAATTTAAAACTAAAAACCACTATTACAACTGAAGGTATAAAGGCCAAAATTCTAAGTGGAGGTAGAGTCCCGGCTCCCACGTTCATTCGCTGCGGTGACCAGCATTTGAAATGATAAAAGAGTTCAATGAGTTAGCAACTTTGGCTTAGTGATTGAATCCACGCAAAAGCTAGAATAAATTCTATTTTATCTAATAGGAAATCTTAACCAAAGGTTCATAATTAATAATAATAGCCTGCATGTTCGTAATATGGATAATAAGCACATGTAATGATAGTACGATTAATAAGCTAATAATATGCTCAATTTTATTTTGCAAGTTTTATCAATCTCAATATTGCCACCCGTCTCAGTTTGGGATTGCGCTTAGATTCATATTAACTAAAAATCACCTCGAGATGACTCTCGAGTCTTCTCTCATAGTTGATTTGGTTAGGATTATAGGGAGGTACCATAATATGATAAGCGCAATGTGTCTTTTCCACTAACCATAGAGAGATATTAGGATCATCTCAGAGAGATTTCTAGTTTAGCCTGGGCTGTTTCCTAATCCCGCTAGAGTGACCTAAACTGATCATAGGATCAGGAATAGGTTTGTCCCTCTGAATTTCAAGGTAGAGTTGAGTCACTATAGAAAGATGTATAAAGAATATCTAATTTGAGTTTGTTATCAGAATCCAACCTATTTATAACTCATGCTAAGCAAATTACTCATGACCAATATATTGGCTAATTGCACGAAGAATAATATTTTTATGAATTAATGTATGGCATGTATAATACTTCATGAAAACAATAATGATACATGAAGTATGAAGACAACATAATAAAGCTATAATATGAAACATGAGAGGATAAATATGTGAGTAAATCCCCACTTGCGGTCAATAATCTAGAGATGAGTGCAAATCTTCACTGTCATCCATAAATAAACTCTTATTTTAATTTAACAATAACTAAAGTTTCTGAATTTAAAACTAATTAAAATTTTACAATGGGCTAATTCAAGCCCAAAGGGTTGGGCTAGGCTATAGCTGGCCACCTAGAAATTCAACTTAAATGGATTGGGCTAAAGACTGAATCCCATAAAACTAATTGAGTCGGGTCATGTCCTTTGGATTTGAAATCCGAACTTGACATGAATCCCCTCAACTTAAGGGAAGAAAATTAGACTCGTGTTGCCAGATTGTCTTTTTCCTTGAAGGGACCAGAGAGAGAGAGAGAGAGAGAGAGAGACCATCGGTGATCACCGTCACTAGTGGTCCTCTGATAGCACCCGACGGTTCCTCACCACCATAGCCACGTGCTCGAGAAGAGAGGAGGTCGGATTGACTTCATAGCGATTGGCGATTCGAGCCACGAGGGCTCTTAAAAGGAAGTACTCACGACACGAGGCTGATGACTCAAAATTTCTGGTAAAGGGCAACAGTGACCCAAAACCGCCAGTCAATGAGCTTAGTTGAAACCGCAAACACCAAAATTTAGGTATTTTCAATCTACCTTATTAAACTCAAATTAAAATTGGTGGGAGAGGACTCATAAGCAGCTTGTTTGGTGATAGTAATTTACTCCAAGGCACTCAACGACCCAACCACAACAACGGCGACTTCGGTGGTGGAGGAAGAAAAGGAAAGTTAAGGGAAAGAATGAAGAGAAGGAGAAGAAAAATCCTGATGCTTCTCATAGACGAGTTTGCTAGGTTTTATAGCTAGGGCATCGTAGAAAATCTAGCAATCGCCCCTAATTTGAGTTGGAGAAGGAAAGAAGAGAAGAGAAAGAAAGGAGGAGAAGGGTGAGGCACATGCCCTCTCCTTCTCTCTTTTTTTTTTTTTTAAATATTACAAATTTTAGAATCATGTCCAAATGTAATCTGCATAGCCTTCTAAAGTTCTTGAGTCACTTGAGCACAAGAGTTCAGCTTTGTTTAAAGGCCTGGTATGTTTAATTCGGCTGCTTTAGTAAGAAGATTTCATTAATAGCATTCAGCTGGTTTAGTAAGAAGATTGCATCAACAGCATTCAGGCTTATGCACTTTATGACAGTAATGAGAAAACTTCACCAGTTCAGACAGTCAATTTTATGCTAAAAATCCAAATGTCCATAACTGTATTTCTTGGTAGCCATGACTTTGGAAAGTCCTTATTTTCTCTTCTTAGTGCTCTCTCTCTCTCTCTCTCTCTCTCTCTCTTTCTCTCTCTATGTTTTCATATGTACATATACTTGCCATTTGTTGATATATCTGGTCATCTGTGCAGAACCCATCAACTTCTGGAATTGTATTGGAGGACTTTGATTCTTCCTTCAGCAATAATTTTTACCACAGCCATCTGGATAATCCATGTAAGTTGAGCATTTATGATACATGAATATAGACTTTATTTCCTTGAGATTTGGTTGTCCATCCTACTCCTTACTTGAAACGCAGCAAATATCAACTCTTCATCAATAGCAGCTGCTGCTGCTTTGGTTGCCCGGGCATTGTACATTCTTGCAACTGATGACTTGCCCTTGGATCTTATGACACTGAATGCTATAAAAGTAAACGTCTCCTTGGTTGAAGAATTAGTAGGATGCCTTTTGACTTGTGAACCGGGCCTGTCTTGTGGCATTGTAAGAAAATTCATTTCTCCAAGCAACAATTGCCCAAGTCACTATGTCGGTGTTTTTCTTGATTCACCTTCTGAGACTCAATCCCCTCAATATGCTGATGATACGTCTCGGTTTGTGTGGAACTTTTTGGCTGATAAAACTGCTATCAAGAAGGGCAATATAACTCCATGTGTGGGAGAGTGCAGTAACGTCGGGGAAATATGCATTGGGGCAGAAATTGAGGGCAAAGGTAGATGCGTTAAATCTACAACAAGGTATTTCCTTTTCCCCTTGGTTAGCATACCAGTATGCAATGGTTAACAAATCTCTCTTACTTATGATGCATGATGCCTCTGCATTTTTTTCCTTTGCTAGTGGATATTTCCCTAGTTGCTTCCTGTTTTTCCTTTGAGATGAAAGGGATCTTAGCCCCATTCCTTTCCCTCCATGTTTAATCCATTATTGGTATACCATGCACATTTGTATTATGAGGGCTTTCCGCCCTGGGGAGCAACTCCACCAACATCTGACTATGTACAGATTCTAGATTGAAAAATGCTGTTGAGTACACTGAACATTGCTTTTCATGCATAATAAATGCCTTTCTTCTGTAGATCTCACAGAGAAGAAACAGTACATCCAAAGTGTGTTGATTCTTGCTTATTTCAGGGGAACACATATTGCCCTTGTCTAATTAGTTACATTCTCAGTGTCTATGGCGATGGATGGCTGTCAATTACATTCCTATTTTTTAATCTGTTTCAAGCTTCTTTTTTTATTTTATCTCTAATGCTTCTTATGATAATCTTTCCAATTCAGGTACATTCCAGCTTATTCAACAAGGCTGAAGTTTGTAGACAATTCATGGCATGTCTTGCCTGCCAATTCCTCTGATACTATGGGGGCAGTAGATCCTGTTTGGACTGAAAGCTTTTGGAATACTATTGGTCTTAGAGTTTATACAGTGCAGAGTGCAACTTATGACCGTTTCGTTCTTCTTGGTGGTGTGACTGTTACAATTGCCTCGTACGTCATGGTGATTGTCGCCAGAGCTTCTCTAGCAAAGGCTATGAAGCATGACTAAGACATACTTACTGCTGGATATCCAGTGAGGCTGATTTCATTTGACCCTTAGATTTATGCTGGCATTTGCAATTCCTGCTTTTCTGAGAGCCGCATTCTACTGTTCATCTATGTAGTGAACAGTAATGGGAGCTAGTCAGCTAGATGACAAGTAACAAGTTGGCTACCCGATGACATATATACTTTTGCTTGGCCATCAGTCATTTATTCTCTTCCTTTTTGGTAGTATGGGGAAGAAATGCGGACCATTAGCTTTATTGCAATCTTTGTCATGAATTATAGTGTTCAAGTTAAACACTCAATCTTCTATTGAATCATTGTTTAAATGTGCCTTGAATTCATTTTTTTTTTCTAACATGGACTTAAGAGAGATATGAGACTATTAAAATGTCACAGCAAAGAAAAGAGGACAAACGTAATGCGAGTTTTTCTTCTTTCTTTTTTTTTTGAGAAGAAATGGGGATGAGTCCCCAATTAAGCTTGTAAGTTCTGTTGTTTCAACATGAAGTGTGATTTCAGACTTGCAATGATCCATGTTTTCATGATCATATGCTGCAGCTTTACTTGTTTGACACTTTCTAATGTCCTTCCTCAAAATTATTCATATAATTGGTAGGAGGACAATTAAAATGTTGGAGATGTTTCCAATGTCTTGGAGCATGCTTGTTTCAGTAATAGTCATTTGTGTAATCCTTTATGCAGCATTTTCATAAAAAGCCCTTCTAAGTAGACCTGATTTATAAATGGATTAATGGAGTTGATACAACATATGCTTATTTATTTGCTGAGCTCTTGAGGAAGCCTTAAAAGCTGTATTTATTCCTTACCTACTCCTTCCAACAGTTAAATGCATTTCTGAATGGCAGAAATCTTAATGTAAAGGGCCCAGTGAGAAGTTGCAACGAATCCACAGTCCCATACTAGCAATATCACAAACACAAGATGACAACCTAATCAGAGTCTTGAATCCCTAGTTTCATCACCAATAATTGTTTGTCGCTGTTTCTAGACCTCATCAAATGCATTTTGGGTGTTAAAAAATTTTAAATTTGATTTGGCTTGTGGAGGACACACGCAAAGAGAATCCATACGAATCTAGCACTAAAAAGATGTCCAAGGACCACACAGTGATTTGTAGACCATGCGCTGGCCCAAAAATTGATTCTGAAGGAGGATACTTATCTTGCCACTAAATTCATGGTATTTGAAGCTGCACTTGTTTTGTTGATCTTTAGCGGAGAGATAGAGTTAGGTTTACTTGACAAACAGATGGGGTTTCCTTTCTCTGGTAATACTAAATTATTTAAGAATGATTGCAGTGTAAGCCATCGTGACTCATCTTTACGTTTGTAATTAAAGTGTGATAATATATTGTACGTGTCATCTCTTACTCATTCTTTTTTGTCCCTTGTTTTCGTTCCTGCCTCTCTTTCTTGAGAAATAAGGCAGTGGATATCACCATCATTGAACGAAAAAGGCAGTACGGCATTATTGGAGCTACCCATATGCTTGTGGCGGCCACGCTCCTCCCTTATCTACTCTTGAGACTTACAAGAATTAGATCAAATAGTTCCGGAACATTAATCGACCAACCGAGATGATGCATTTTGTAATAAGATGAATTCTCCCTCCCAAAGAGAAATTTTTTCTAGTTTTGATTCTTAATCTTGTATTCTCACTTTAAGTGCTTCTTTCATTTGTCAAGCTTGCATCAGTTAACAATTGCTTCTAGTTCTTGTTGGTGAAATAAACAATAGCTTCTAGTTCCTGTGTCTCTGTCTATAGATGTTAAGAGATCTTTATTGGTATGGTGTTGATGATTTAAGAGTCTTAATTTCTTTAAACGTTGTAGGAAGAGACGGCGGTAAAATGCCAATAGAAGATGACATCTTTGTTTACTAAGACAAGGCAGAGGAAAATATAGGTAAGAAGCTTAACTAAGCAAGTAAGCAAGCTAGTAGAGAAGAAGCTTAGGGATAAGTTTTAGGATAAACTTATTTGCATAGTAATTAATTAATATTGATATCACTGTTTGTCATAGTAGTGTAGCTTAAATGCCTTTGCAACTCCTTTTGGTATAATATATTAACATATATTAATTATCTACCTGTTTTCAGTACTACTTTCTTCTATTCTTTTTTACATGCAAATCAACCTTAGCTTTGTATGTAATGATATGACAATAAATTTGCTCCTTAACCATCATTCTCTAATAGCTTAACTTTGATTCCCTGAATGCTATGAATCTGATAAACTACTGCCAAAGAGTCAAAAGTTATGAGCACCCAATCTGAAGACAGCAGCATCTATGACCCTTACATTGGTTCATACTGGTGGTCAACCAAACTAAAGTGGCTACATCTAATACTGTTGTGGTGTGTGGAAGACACGTGCTTGACAACAACCTTACAATAAATACTTAGATCTCCATGCAATAAATAAATAAATAAATAAATATATGAACCAACACATTTCAAATTTAAACTTTTATTTATTTCTAATCCATCATATAAAGCGATCGATCTCTCATTTTTTTTGTCTCTCTTTTGACGTGGGATCCATGCTTTCTCCTGTGACAGCACAACCACTACACGGAGACTCCTCGTCTCTTCCAAGTTCCAAGAGCCAGTAACAGAGGAATATTTAATAAGATTCAGATTGCATTAATTATTATAGTAGATACCTAATAATTAATAATGCGACATAATTAGAGCACCCTTTACTTAGGACCATATATTTATATATTAAAAAGAAGAGATATATTAATTAAGACTTAGAATAAGCTTTGTATAAGCCAGTGGTCAAAAGCTGCAAATCCCAAAGCGTACAGTATCAACGGGCTCTCAAACTGTCCAAATATTATAAGCTTTAAAAAATAGATATAAATGTGATATTAATATCCATAATTAGAGTGTAATATAAAACTTTCCAAAGACAAGATATTAATGATATGTCTTCATGATTCATCCAACACAAAGAGGACGAACCACTTCCTACTAGCTTTTGTCATCACCCCATCGTTCTCTTGTGTTGGAAAAGCTCAAAGGTAGAGATGCTAACTTTCTTTCCTATTAATTAATAATGAGGGTTGGGCATGATGGATGGGCCGTGGCAGTAGAGTGGTGCAACAGCGACGCCTCCTATCGTTTTGTCTCGGGGCTCGTGGACGCCACGCGACCTAACGATGCTCTTCATGCAAACTCTCGCCACGTGGCTTCCACTACCAGCACCAGCCCTACCTATATAAACTTAATTAAGCCTAACTCCGAAATTAACCACGATCTAGCGGTTTCTCTTTTATTTGAAAGATTGTGGCATTCTCGTAATATGTCCTCTCACCGAGTCCAATTTATGAGCACTCGACTCTATAAATTTAACCGCCTCGCCCCTAATCTCGAGAAACTGAAATCGGCGACGGTTTAACTTAGTAGAAGAAGAGAGAAGGACGAGATGGTGTTGGAAAGCGCGAAGTCGGCGACGATGACCTCGCAGTCGGGAGAGAAGCAGCAACTGCTACTGGAGAACCACAAGGAGAAGCACTTCATGGCGGGGGAGGTGGTGAGGGACGTCATCATGGGGGTCTCTGACGGTCTCACTGTCCCCTTCGCCCTGGCCGCCGGTCTCTCCGGTGCCAAGGCACCGTCGTCGCTCATCCTTACCGCCGGGCTCGCCGAGGTCGCCGCCGGCGCCATCTCCATGGGCCTCGGAGGGTATAATATCCGCTTCTCAGTAACTACTCACTCTAATAAATAACTACCGCCGGGTAGTTTCGGTTCCATGTTATACTTATCTATCCGTGAAACTTATCGACCTCGTAGGTATCTGGCGGCCAAGAGCGAGGCAGACCACTACATGCGGGAGTTGAAGCGGGAGCAGGAGGAGATCATTAACGTCCCTGATACGGGTAATTACTCTAGTTTAGTAAGTCTAATCATGATTACGATCTAACGGCTAGGATTTCTTCTGATCAGAGGCGGCGGAGATCGCGGAGATATTATCCCAGTACGGGCTTGAGCCACACGAGTACGCCCCAGTAGTCAACTCTCTCAGAAGAAACCCACAAGCTTGGCTCGAGTTCATGATGAAGTAAGTTTCTCGTGTTTTTTTTTTAAAAAAGGTTTAAAAAAAATGTCTACTAATTAGTTACTTTAATCTACGTAGATTTGAGCTAGGATTAGAGAAGCCAGAGCCGAGGAGGGCATTAGAGAGTGCTTTAACAATAGCCATAGCGTACGTAGTGGGTGGATTGGTGCCTCTATTGCCATACGTATTTGTTCGAAAAGCTCAGAAGGCTATGTTCACGTCCATTGGAGTTACAATCGCGGCTCTTCTCTTCTTCGGCTACGTGAAGGGCCACTTCACCGGAAACCGGCCGGTTGTTAGCGCGCTCCAGACCGCGTTGATCGGCGCCATCGCATCCGCCGCCGCTTATGCCATGGCCAAGTCCGTGCAAGGTTTCTAAGATTTCAAAATAAAGTTTACGTGCGTACGGACGGACGGACATATCGTCGATGTGGCAAAAGTGTTGTTCATGCATGGTTTTTAAGTGTGTATGTTGATGTTGATGTTGTTGATGTTGGTGTATAATTAATTATTAATTATGTGGAATTAATTTAGTACTCTTTATCTTGGATCCGGTGGATATATATATACTAATAGTATAGTAAAGGGGAAAGTATTTGATCTTTTTGAGGGAGTATTTAAGCTATAATATCCGATCTCGCACTTGGTGGGGATACCATCAGTTTCTTTTGGATATTTGTGGATCCTAGCAAAAGAAGGTGGTTAAAAGGGTACTTGCGCTATCTCTTTAGGGGACACCTTTAATTAGTCACATACTAAAGCTCAATATGTACCACATGCTATATATATATAAACCTTATATTATATATTATAGGCATAGATACTCTTTAATTTTCTTTTTTTAAGTTCAATCTCAGTACTTTAATACCAAGGACAAAAATATCCTTAACTTAGAGTTTTTATTTTATTTTATTTTAATTGTTATTCAATTTTAACTCTTAGTTAGCTCCAATATGGCGCATATAGATAGAAACTATTCGTGCAATAAAATTATATATATATATATAAGATGGTCCTTTATGGAGAAGAGAGTGAAAGAAAGAGCTTCCAGAGAATAGCTATGTAAACTAATAAATCCTATCTCCCACTAAATCCCGCCTTGGTATGTAATGGGGTCTCAAATTCTGGTAGCGTTTTGTGAGGAAGACGAGGAGTAGAAGAGAAAGTATATATCATTATATATCAAGAACTAATATTCAAGACTGCAGTATTTCCTCTTTACCACATGGAACTAGTTATCTCAAGCCATAATAAGAGATCACAAGGCTAAAAGCTAAAGGCTTCAAAACAAACGAAGGATAGAAGAGAGAAAAGGTGTATATCGAAAGTTTGTGCACGAAAACCAATTCAATTCGTAGATCTATGCATATATATATATCGAAAGTTTATGCACCTCCTGGAATGAACATTGTTTCAAATTAAATCTTAGGTTACATACTTTGTAGTAACTCGAAATGTCGTATAGAAATTATGTGGATGCTCCTCAAAACGTGGCAATGAAGTCTGATAAATCGTAAGTAATGGGCTAAATTAGTTGGGTCTCAGGCCCAAAATGAATTGATCAACATATTGATTGGGCTTGGTTTTCCTTATCTATGCACTTTTAGCCCCATAGAAGCATTGAAGCCCATCAACTTGAAGATGAATCAAATAAGAAAACCCTACTCCATCCTGTTGCAGAATAAGAAAAAATTAGAATTAGAATAAGATGGGATTATTCTGGAATAAAAGATTTTTAATTCAATTTTAATTTGGTGTTTGGTTGCAAGAGGAGAAATAAGTGCTAATTTAAAATATGGATTTAGATGATGTTTAAATGTGATAGTTAGAATAAGGGATAAAAGTGATCAAATTCATTTTATAGCATTTTTCTTAGTTGAATGTAAACAGACACTTTTCTTTTAAGGAAGATAAGAACTAGGTTTAAAATTAAATATAAATTGTAACTTTATTTCACAATTATTATATTATCTTGTCATCGTTATTCTTATAATTCTTAGAGGAAAAAAAATAATTTAATTTAGCTTATCATAATTTACACATATAAAAATACCATCAGAAGAAATTTTATAACTAACTACTATAATCAAAATATTTTTCACTGCAAACATATATTAATATATTATAATTACATTACAGTGTTCAACCAAATGGGCTATTTAAGTTTTGAAATAAGTTGGTGAATCATTCTAACTTTTTTATATCAATCATGTTGTTTAGAATGTTTATTTCGGAATAAAGAGAATTTATTTTGAAATTAGTAACTTATTCTATCTAACCAAGGACTCTCTCTGAAGGTGAGTCACCCACTCATCCCCACTTCTACTCTCCTCGATCTTTAACAATATGAGAGATTGGCTCCCATATCAAAATATACTACTTTTGATTAAAATAAAAAGGAAGAGAATCTATATACTGCTTCGAGATAGTATCCCTTATCTTCTATGACACCAACCATATAGTGCTTGCCACTGATGTTGGAAAACTATTTATAATTCATGAGGTCCACAAGACATGCGGCATCTTCTTAAGATGACACCTTCCAAGTGAAAAAAAGAAAAGAAAAAAGAAAAGAACAAAAGAATGCCATACTGGTTATCTTATCAATGGTCGCCTCAAAGGAAGGTCTGGCCATGGATGAGAAAAGGCTGTGATCAGTGGAAGGTTGCTCTTTTTCTCTTTTCAGGTAACAAGATCCAGTTCTTTTCCTTCATTAACCTCTTCATGCTTTTCAAATGTTATTCGATCTTCTAAAGCACTCATGACTCATGCATGCAATGCATGCATGCTTTAAACTTTTCTTGCTCTGAGTCCAGCTTTTTTCCTGTAACGCGTGATGGTGAAATTAATGCACAGTTAAAGATCTACGTTTGAGAACGAAAATATATATATATATATTCCTGTATGCAAATTTACCATGAACTAAAGAAGTATATTATTTTTCTCAGATTCAAGTAAAACTCCTAGATATTGACTTTTTGAGTGCTTCAGGTTCTTTGCATCTGATACAGTTTGCCCATTAAAATATTATGGATCAAAGTGAAACGGGGGGGCGGAAAGAGGTTTCCATGTGTTTAATGACATTTGACAAAGATAGTTTGATTACGTATCAATCTCAACGGTCTGTAATTAAGGCTATAATTGTACTATTGATGTATGTTTACGTATAAACGTAGGACATTAAAGCTCAATGTAATGTTGTCAAGTCATGTCACTACAATTAATTTTATATCTGGTGTTGATTGTTTGTACTTAGAAAATCAAGTATTTGGTCCATTTGAATCTTTTTTCCTTTTACACGAATTCATTTGAATCTATATATTAGAACTCAATCTTATTTTATATATAGGCTTTTCCCTTATGGGAAGTGTTTGGTGATAAAATAATTAGTCACTCTTAAAAAATTTAAAAACAATTTAACCTCTTAATTTTTATGAGGGAGAGTTATTTATCAAAATCTAATTACAATATTAAAGTCAAATTCTTAGCAATCAAACAAACGATGTAGGCTAAATTTCCATAACGTACTTCCTATTGAACTCTAGTGAGAAAGTACCTACTGCATGTTTCCATATAAGTTAAAATTGCATGCAAATACGCTGGGTTTCGTAGCTTTCACTCTACTGTTGTAACGTAAGTAAGCCAATCAAAGCGTCGAGCATTAGTTGGCTACTTAGCTAATTATCGACAAGTATAATATTTGAATAGCTACGTAATATCTAAGAGACGACTAGTTTACACCTTATATTTTAAGAAGTCAAAATAATCAACCGTTGCTATTAAGAACACAAATATAAATCCAAAAAGATGGACAACAACAACCTTATCAACAGCATTGGCGAATAGCAAAGAGCCAAAGAGGTGGTGGCTAGAATGGACAAGCAAGCAAGCTCAAGCTCGGTTCCCTTTCATAATTAAGTAAACACCGTCGATTCTAAGGCCAGATTAGCTAATTACGTTTAAGTTAATAAGGACTTAAAAAATATTATTCGTTACAGTTAATAAAATTATCCCTCTTTAACCTTATCCAGTTGACTGCATTCCACTTTCTTCCTCCTTTTGTCTTCAGAAGCCCAAAGGCCGGAGTCGGATCAGCTGTATCACATGCGACTCGAGAAGGCAAGTTATAACCAATCCATGGACAGGGTGTGCAATGTTGACCGACACGAGGGCAGAGTTGGGCAACGATTGCTGTTTGAGGCGATCGGGTGGGTGGTAACGTGGCCCCATGTGGTTCGCTCGGTTCGACGATCTAGCGGGGCCCACGAGCAGCGAAGTGGCACCGCAGAAAGGGTAGCTGTACGCAGCACGTGCGACGGTACGCAGGAGGTCGACACGTGTACGTGGAACACGATGAGGGCAGGAAAGCGACGTCTTGTGGGACCCGCGAAGAGTTCAATCTCATCCTCTCTCTCTCTCTCCCTCTCGCTCTCTCACTCCTCCAGCGGATATTTCAAGGGGAGGATGCTATTCGTACAAGACGAACTCATAGAGGTTTCTATGCGGAGTACATATCCATCGTTGAATTCGACAGAGAAAGGGCAAGACGGTCATTTGGTGTTGATCAAGTATATTTATAGCTCAAGTGGCAGCTCCTTGTCCGATAATCCGAACAAAAAACTGCGAGGAGTGATTAGTAGATCTCTCTCTCCCTCTCTCCCTCTCAATATTTCTCTTTTTTTGGAGCTCGAGGTTAAAGTAAGCGAGTTTTAGCCTCTTGGAAGTGGGTAATTATTGAATTTCTGATGAATTTAGTACTTTTTTGGTGGTATATTTAATGATTGATGAGTTAGAGAGTTAGCAGTTGTCTGCTTGCTGCTTTGGTTAGATTAATTGAATCTATGGCGAGTTTGGATCGTGGGTTTTTGAGTTCTTCCATTTTGTAAGAAATTTCTCTGGAAAAAAGTCAATTTTTTTTTATCCTATGCGCTGATTCGATTCTTGCCGTAGTCCCTCAAAACTTGTCCAATTCCAGGGCTTCCTCACTGTTTGATCCCTTTCTTACTTTGTTTGGTCTTCTTCCTATGTTTATTCTTATAATCAAGTCTTTTCTGTGACATACCCAGTTCCGCAGTGGCAGGGAATCACAAGAGATTTAATTCTTTGTGTTTCTACGATCTGGAATTCTTGTTTGCTCTTCTGTGTTTTTGCTTCTCTCAGTAGAAAAGTTAAGGAAAAAGAAACCTTTCTTGAAGCTTCATTCTCGAAATATATACCCATTTGGGAATTCGTTTCTTGTAACTTGATTCCTGGTAGAAATGGTGTCAAGTTCCTATTCCAATCTGCTGGACTTGGCCTCCGGCGAGTCTCCCTCATTCGAACGGATGAGCTGCCATCTTCCCCGAGTGGTAACAACCCCGGGAATAATCCCTGACTTAGAAGAATCCTCGGACGATGCGTCGGCGTCGTCGTCGGATGAGTCGTGCCCTTCACCCCACAATCGCACGATCATCGTGGCTAATCAGCTCCCAATCCGCGTCTCCCGGCGTCCAGATGGTCGTGGCTGGATGTTTTCTTGGGACCAGGATTCCCTCCTCCTCCAGCTCAAGGATAGCATAGGTGGCCGTACCGATATGAGTTTCATTTATGTAGGCTGCCTCCGTGAGGAGATCCCGATCTCCGACCAGGATGAGGTTGCTCAAATACTTCTCGAGACCTTCAAATGCGTGCCCGCATTCCTTCCTCCTGATCTCTTGTCGAGATTTTATCATGGTTTCTGCAAGCAGCAGCTCTGGCCGCTTTTCCACTACATGCTCCCACTTTCGCCTGATCTCGGTGGCCGCTTTGATCGGAATCTATGGCAAGCTTATGTATCAGTTAATAAGATTTTTGCGGATAAGATCCTTGAGGTGATCAACCCAGATGATGATTTTGTTTGGGTCCATGACTACCACCTCATGGTCCTCCCCACCTTCCTGAGAAAGCGGTTCAACCGGGTGAAGCTTGGGTTTTTCCTCCACAGCCCCTTCCCGTCTTCGGAGATCTACAAGACATTGCCTGTGAGGGAAGAGCTCCTGCGTTCGCTGTTGAACTCCGATCTAATTGGGTTCCACACTTTCGATTATGCCCGTCATTTCTTATCCTGCTGTAGCAGGATGCTAGGGCTTACCTATGAATCGAAGAGGGGTTACATAGGTCTTGAGTATTACGGTCGCACGGTTAGTATCAAGATATTGCCTGTTGGGATCCATATGGGACAGCTTAAGTCAGTGTTGAGCCTTCCTGAGACTGAAGTGAAGGTCACTGAGCTCATTAAGCAGTTCCGTGATCAGGGTCGCATAATGTTACTTGGAGTTGATGATATGGATATATTTAAGGGGATCAGCTTGAAGTTGTTGGCTTTTGAGCAACTACTAGTACAGCATCTAGAGTGGAGGGGAAGAGTCGTCTTGGTCCAAATTGCTAATCCAGCTAGGGGTCGAGGGAAGGACGTGAAGGAAGTTCAGAATGAAAGCTATGCGATGGTGAAACGGATAAATGAAGCTTTTGGTCAGCCTGGGTACAAGCCAGTTGTATTGATTGATCAGCCGCTTCAGTTTTATGAGAGAATGGCTTACTATGTGGTTGCTGAGTCCTGCTTATTGACTGCTGTTAGAGATGGGATGAATCTTATCCCATATGAATACATCATTGCTCGGCAAGGGAATGATAAATTGGATAAGGTCTTGGGTTTGAGCCCATCCACTCCAAAGAAGAGCATGTTGGTGGTTTCAGAGTTTGTAGGTTGCTCTCCTTCTCTTAGTGGGGCCATTCGAGTGAATCCATGGAACATTGATGCGGTGGCTGATGCAATGGATTCTGCCTTGGAAATGGCTGAACAAGAGAAGCAATTACGGCATGAGAAGCACTACAAGTACGTTAGCACGCATGATGTTGGTTACTGGGCAAACAGTTTTTTACAGGATCTGGAAAGAACTTGCAGGGATCATGACAGAAGGAGATCCTGGGGCATAGGGTTTGGACTAAGTTTTAGGGTTGTGGCACTTGATCTAAACTTTAGGAAGCTTTCAATTGAGAACATTGTTTCAGCCTATCGTAGAAGCACCACTCGAGCCATTCTTTTGGATTATGATGGTACACTGATGCCACAAGCATCGATCGACAAGAGCGCAAGTCCCGAGTCTATTGAGATCTTAAACAGTTTGTGTCGTGATAGGAACAACATGGTATTTCTTGTGAGTGCAAAGAGTCGGGAAAAATTGAGTGATTGGTTTTCCCTGTGCAAAAATATAGGAATAGCTGCAGAGCACGGCTACTTTCTGAGGTAACTTCAAAATTTTCTTCCATCTTACTGGAAGTACATTTGTGTATCTCATAGTTAATTTTATAATAATTATGGATCTACTTCCAGGCTAAGGAAAGATGCAGAATGGGAAACATGTGTTCCAGTGGCAGACTGTAGCTGGAAACAAATTGCGGAGCCTGTAATGAAGCTCTATACCGAAACAACTGATGGTTCGACGATCGAGAACAAGGAGACGGCACTTGTCTGGTGTTATGAGGATGCTGACCCTGATTTCGGATCTTGTCAAGCCAAGGAGCTTCTCGACCATCTTGAGAGTGTCCTTGCCAATGAGCCTGTCTCAGTAAAAAGTGGTCCTAACTATGTGGAGGTGAAACCACAGGTACTAAAGCTGAGGCTTTCAGCTATAGTCTCTCAAGAAGTTGTTCATTTGATGCTTAATTTTCACCTATTTGATGTTTGCACTTTGCAGGGAGTTAGCAAGGGTCTCGTTGCTGAACGGCTTCTTTCAACTATGACGGAGCGAGGTTTGATACCAAATTTTGTTCTTTGTATTGGGGATGACCGATCAGATGAAGATATGTTTGAAGTGATCAGCACATCAATCTCTGGTCCTTCTTTAGCTCCAGAAGCTGAAGTTTTTGCCTGCACTGTTGGAAAGAAACCCAGTAAAGCCAAGTACTATCTGGATGATACAGCAGAGGTTGTTAGGCTGATGCAGGGGTTAGCTACTGTTTCGGATCAAGCACTTGGGAGTTCTCACCCCCCTGCCTTATTCTAAACTTTAAAGCCTTTCCAAAGACAAGGCGAGGAGTGAGTGGATTCTTTTGGCTTGAGCAGCCTATTGTTGTAACCTTGTAACACGAGTGTAGCCATATCATCCTTTCTTCACGAGTTTTTAGGTGTAAATAACAAGTTCTCTTGTTCTTGGAGGTAGTTATCTCTGAGCATCTCGTGTTGTTTCATTTCCTTTCGATTTACATGTACATAAAAAACTTTTGCAACGCAATTCATTGCAAAATTGTGGTTGCTGTGCTTGATTGTGTTTGGCTTAGCTAACTTAGAAATAAATGAGTTGCCTTGGCGTGCCTGGTCTGGGGTCAATTTCTCCCAGGCGTTGGTCGGAAAAGGAGTTAACTTGGTTGGTGTTGGTCGGAAAAGGAGTTAGCTTGGTTGCTACGCAGGGAAAGACTGAGTCTTTGGCTTGCATTCAAAGCACAAAATTAACAGTGTCTTGGAACAACGTCAAATAACAAGTCTGGAATCTATAACTATGCCACCATGAGTAATCAGCAGAAAGCTGGCAGAGAATTTAGAAGTTCGCTCTCCATGAACTATCAGCGTGAATCATAATTAGAAATAAACATTTGTTCGTTTGATCTTTTATTCTATTAACTTTGCACACTCAGAAAATACCATCTGCAGAAATACCAGGACAAATCAAGCAGTCTCAAAAGGAGGGATTTAACTGAATAAGGATTTGTAATTTTTAATAAAACAATACAATTTTTCCAAATCATTCCTAGAATTAACGCATATCTTACACTTGTTAAAGTGATAAGAGGAAAATCTCGGGTGGCCACAATTTTACAAGCCAATGTGCCTGGAAAGCCCTCCATCATACTCCCAACAGGAAGCATATGTTCTGTTCATATGATCATCTCAGAACAAGATCTCCTACTCGAGCCAACTTCTATAATGCAGATCATTCTCTGGAAATGATGTTACTTTATGCAAAAATTGATTGCCTCTGAAATGCTGGCCCAAACAACTTCCTCTGAATATGAGGAATTAAGGTATAACAAAAGCTTCTGAAAGAGGAAATAAAGGACCGCAAAAGTAGTACTCCTTCATGCACCTCTTGTGACCCATTTTCTCGTATCACGTCATTTCCATGATGAAAACCCAGCCTTGTCAAGCGTACAGCTTGTCTATTTGTTTGTCAAAAATATAGCCTAAAGTTGTGCAAAAAGAATTTCATTCCAGGTATCAGGAATTCCAGGAAGGCACCAGTGCAAACAATCGTGCACGCCTTCTGAAGATTTTTTACTATATTTGGATATGTGCCCCTCATCCCTCAATTGTGACAAAGCAGTAATGTCCAAAAGCTTAACCCCAGTTCCATTCACTGCACCCTCAGCAACAGTGTCAATAGAACCGTCCTGCAAGACCTCACTTCCACCAGCCAAGGGAACAGTATTATCGCAACTTCCCCCAGTATTCCAGTCTCCATTAACGAAATGTCTAGGAGCTAACGTCCTTAAAAAGGCTTTGAGTCCTGGATATTGTGTAAATTGTGAGTCAATCCATCTGACAATACTGTGGACGGTAAGATTTTTGGCAGTTGCTATCTCTGCAAGCTTCCTATTTGTGACAGGCATCCCACCAACATACATTTCCCAACGATTCCCCCTGAATTTTCCTCTATTCCAATGGTGACCAGTGTTAAGCACTAGAACGTCAAACCTGTAAAGATACTGCTTCAAGAAAAATGCAGGGCGGTCTAAATGCATAGCATAACGAGTAGCTGGATCTGATCTGTTCAGGGGCTCCAATTCACACAAACTTGCAGACCAGTAAAAAAGAACAGTAGTATTGGTGCTCGGGAATCGATAAGCCCAACCATCAGGTCGAATAGCACCACGAGCTTTGACAAGACCATATTCTCTTCCAACATCTTCAACCTCAGGGCTAGGTTCACCACCAGTTATCATACACATCAGAGATTGAAATTGCTGCCTTCCCAAGGAATCCCCTACATAAGCAATTGTTTTATGCCGCATCCTGGAACATGAACATAACATTTGCACTAGTTAAACAAAGTCCTAAAAGGCACTCACTCATTCTTATAATTTCAGGATTATAAGAAACAAAAGGAATATACACCTTTTCAAAAACTCAGACCCTGTAAACTCTGGCATTTGACAATTTTCTGGCTGCCATCGGTAACTCTCATAATCGAAATCCTTGCGCTTCATCAATCTACAAGCCCACATTTCTGATAGCCACTGCTTGCAACCAAAGCCAGAATATAATGGTCTCTTCTCATCCGCGACCCACTTCCCTTTTGCATAGTTACAATCTAGAAGAATGAGAACCAAAATATCTTAGATACATCCAGATTGTACGAAGAACTTTTAAGGAAAACATCTTCCAGGTTCATTAATGAAACTAAAGAGGAAACTCTCAGACCAAAAATTAATGAGAACTGAAGGCAAAACTCATTGGTCAAGGCCGAAACTATCAAGATTTCTAGTTTTGACATAAATTTTGGACTATAATATAGGCTAAAACCATTCTAGTTTGGCCTAAATATTGATTTTTTCTAGGGGTCAAAATTGAAACCAACTTTCTGCTACAAGGCACTTTCAGCAAAAGTGTTCTAAGGAACATCCTTAGACACATATAAATGCATGAAAATGCACACAACTCTGAAAAGACTGAACACCTAACAACATAGGAATAAGCGGAGTATGAAAAGTTAGTGCTCACATATCATTACAAAAGAACAGAGGAATATATTAACACTTCTAGCAATATTCAACATTATAAAAGAAGCAAAGCAAGAAAACAAAGAAACAAAAGAATATGACAATAAATGGAAACATGAGAGAAACGACCAGGAATTCATAATATAGTACATTACCTTTCTTCTCTATAGGCACCTTTTTCAAATCCTTATTCTCTTTTCCCTTTTCAGTTGAGCTTATTGTTGAAAAGCCCAATGGTGGAATACCAAGAGCTTGATCTGCATTCTCCACTTGTGGGTTCTGATGTTTGTCTACAACTGATGAATCTTCCTCAGCAGATGGCTCCTGATGTGCATAGTCTGAGAGAGTCGACGAAGGAGTTCTAATGGGAATCACTATAATGCACAAGATAACTAAATAGACAGAATGGAATAAAGTAATGCCAACTGAATGAAGAAAGCATTAAAAATTAGAGGACATACCCTGACGAATAAGATCAAACTGCTCAATAGATGGACTGAAAGAAGCGAGAAGTGGGTTTCTCTCCCATGCCCAAATAAAAAATGTTGCAAAGATAAGAATGACAAGAACAGAAAGGAGTTTATTCCCTTTTAATTTATGAAGACCCCCACTCTTCATCTTCACAGATAGCCTAAAACCTGATCTTGCTACTACTGATACATCTTTAAGGTAACATAACAGCTTATGGCGTGAGAATTTCTATGCACCCCCTGCAAAAGACTGCAATTTCTAAGTTAAAGTGATGGCACTGTATATAGCTAATTAGGAGCAATTCAATCCATCAAATCAATGCATAGATAAAGAAAAAAGGAAATAAATAAATCATGCTTTTCTACACCTATGACATGGTATGAAAACTGAAAAGTAAGTGTGGCAAATAATGGTACTGTGAATTAAAATTCTGAAATTACATAAAACCAGATTAGTGTTTTCAAGAGTCATGTAAAGGCGAACACCAAGATAGCTAATTTGTTGGCCTTGAATGTCTAAGAAAATATCTAGTTCGATCATCTATCAAGAAATAGGAAAAAGCTAACAAAAATTATATATTCCAGAAATTCCCAATTATGAAAGAAGAGGAAATTTTTTTTTTAAAAAAAAAAGCATTACAATAAGAAGGATTGAAAATATAGAAGGGGACAAGCCAAAGGAACTTTCTAATGCATTTCTTTCAAAGATTAACAAAGAAAAGGCAAGCCTAATAGATCAAGTTTAAAGACAAAAGAAAAAAGAAACATCATGTTCAAGGTGCAGGAAGAACAAGTAACTTAGATAAGTTATGAACTTCAGCAACTACCGGGGTCTTGCAGTACCAAATGTTCAATATGTAATGAAAGAAGGAAAAAGATTTATTTCTTCTTCCAGCTTGCCTTATTAAACTAAGAAAACTTAACTTCCCATCTGAACAGAAATAAGTTGTAAGATATGCATTTTACATGAATATCCTTATGCAGTGAGTACTCCACACCAGCTGTTTCCCATTATGCTGAATTGACCCCTCTGGTTCGCACCAAGTGTTCCATTACCATTCCAAATTCTATATGCTGTGCAGAAGTCTTACAGAAAAGCTAATAGACAAGATGAAGTGGTATAACAAGTTAAAATATGCTGATAAGTTGAATTCATGTCACACAATGGCAAAACCTGAAAGGGAAAGCCATAAACATGGCAACAGAAATCTACCTCTTTTCTTAACAAATAACTGGCAATTAAGAACACGGGCAAAATCAAAAGAGCCCCCAAAATCCATTCAGTGCACAACAATAAAATGGAAGAATAGGCCTTCTTTTGTGGGCAATCTTCCTTCAGGTTGACAAGGCTAAAATTGGGTGCATCACAAATGGTTGTTAGAAGCAGTGAATCTGAGTCCATGAGCTGATCCCAGAGAAAACAATTTACAGCAGGTTCCTGAACCACAAGCTATCTAAGAGAATAGATAAAGTAGCACAAGGATCTCAATGTGCATGTTCCAACTAAGTTGAAGATGAGGGATATTCTAGATATAAGGCGAAAAATAACAAAAGAAACAGATGGCCCTCCTAAGGATTGGTAAAATTGTGCTCCTAAAATATTATTTTTTTCAGGGAATTTGAGGAAAAACCACCGTAGGACCTATGAATTGATTATAATTAGAGCGACCCACAATTAAGCGATTTGTGCCTTAACGATAAAAACTACGTAGATATTTTCTGAATCAAATCAAGAGAAGAAAGAATAAATATATATATATATATGTCCAAATTTATCACTAGAATAGCAAATAAAATAAAGAATCAAAATATCAACAGCATAGCTCCTGCATCTGATACCAAATTTCAACCAATGCAGAATTTCCTCCTACTGATCAAACAACATAAATCACCACAAAAGGAAAGAAATAACCAAAAGAATTCCAAAGCCTTTCATCTTAAATCGCCAAACCTTCACCTAAAACTTGAACATACCAAGTTAAACGACAAAGCAACAAGATCCCGACGGACCCGACCGGATCTTACAAAGACTCAACTAAGATAGCTATTCAAAAACAAACCCCAAGTTACGAAATCATAAATGCAACGATTCTCGAGATGGAAATCGAACCCCGCAACAGAACATGAACCGGATCCACTCACCATATGGGTCCCGCCGGAGGCGGGAGACGCGGTGGGAGAGGTCGGAGGAGAGGAGATTGATCAATCAAAGGGAAAGCCGAAACTCGAAAAGGAGAGAGATCGATAGAGAACGGACAAAATTGCGTACCACCCTCCACGATTACGCATAGAGTATTTTATGCGAACTTCATCTACGACGCTTTAAGCGACGTTTAGGAACTCTCGCCCCTCGGGTAGCATGCGTGGTGCCGTGGAGCCGTGGAGGTCTCAAAGGTGAGCATTGCAGGTGCTATGAGGCATTAAAAAGTGGGCCCCACTGAGATGGATACGTGTGAGGCCGTGAATGGGTTGCCGAATATTCACATATCTCGGGTAGCATGTGATCTTATGGGAGAAGGGATTGATGACGGATTTGACCAAATCTAGCGGAAGGTTTTGTTGTTGTTTGCATGTAATGTGCGTGAAGGCAAAGACGCTGGCGAAATATTCTTTATTAATGGGTATGTTTAAAGATTCTGTATTATTCTATCCTCGAATAAAATATTATTATTATAGGATTAGTTTCCGACTACAACTAAAGCCATCCCGATATGGTCTATTGACGACCCAGCTTATCCGAGCCTTGAGTTTAGGATTCACAGTTTCAAGATGAGTCAAACTCATCTAACTCTTGGAAATTAATCCTCCACATTTCAGCAAGAAATGAGGACTGGGGAAAGCAAATAACCCTGGGTCAAGTTAAATATCAGAATTCAGGACAAACAAGGCCATGACCATATATTCAAATGACGGCCTTTGCATCAAAGCAAAACACAGGCATCGTCAGGAGTAAATGGTACTTGATAAAACCAATAGAAAGCCAACATGAAATAACCTGAGTAGTCATCGAAAATTACAAGAATATTCACAACCTGTCTAGAAAAGAAAGCCACCACAATACTAAACTTACACAGAATTAATGAAAGATCCAACTATACAACCCTAACAAGCTTCACCTTATCAAATAGAAAACATGCCATAAGGATAGCTTGCCTTCAACACCATACCCACTACATTACAGCAAAAGTCATGTCAGATGCACACCGACCGTTATCTCCAAGTCTTCACTGTCAATCCTGATGATCGAGGATCTTCAATGCTGATTTTAGTCTAAAAATGAATACTGATTAAAAGACAAAAAAAGAAAACTGAGCACGAGCGAATTGGGAGACAGTCAATTTAAGAACTCTGTCAATCCCAGTCTGAGCTCCTTGTCATTGAAGGTTGCGTGTAGATCCGCTTCGTGCCAAATTCCTGCAAACACAATGGCAGCATGAAACCTTGAGCAGAAATATTTTACAATCATTTTTGAAATGAACTTCTTTTAACGAGCGTTTGAGATGCAGTGCACAATATACTATACTAAATAATGTGATATGATACCCTTTTATTGTGATATCCAGCAGTAGGATGAAGTAGAAGAATAAAAAAGAAATTACGAGAAGTTAGTGCATCAATCCTTGCTGCTCTTGATTGAGCAAACTCCTCATGCCTTGTCTAAAGTACATATTGGATCTTGGATGACTAGCACCTGTGGTGTTTAATTATCAGTCTTATCCAAACTCCCAGCACAATGGCATTGGCACATTCACTGTTAACATAAGAGTTTGCAGTCCATCTTAAAACTCTATTCTATCAAACTTAATGATGAAGACCAACTGTACAGCCATCATTTCTTAGAATGAGCTAGTTTATTCAGCAAATATTTTTGAATATAAAGAATCAATTGCATGGATCCTTCGTCTCCCAAAACACCCAGTCATCTTTGTAGTACCGCTATTTAGCTACAAGGGGGGGGTAGTGAGGAGAAGCATCACAAGGGATCAGCGGTGCCACTTATTTTAAGCTTTGTCAAAGAGGTTGTGGGAGTGCAGGAGGAAAATGATACCCACAGAGAAGGGAGTAGAGGTGAGGGAGACTAAAAGAATGGGTTCAATGACTTGATACAGCAAAGGTAAGGGCATCAAGAAGAGAATCAAAATCTCCTTCTTGAGAGGGGCTTTAAGTTACCCATGAAAATTGAAAAGCTCACTACGTTGGGAGCAGTTTAACTACTTGGAGAGAGGATGGGAATAGGTGTCTTCATTGGCAGACAGTATTGGGGAACAAGAAGAAAAAGAGAGGGAAAAGGTCGATGGGAAGAAAATGGGAAAAGTAATGTTGATAACCCATCACTGGGGGGTGTAAAAGTGTAAACGAGCCGAGCTTGAGCGAGCTAGAGTCAACTTGGCACAACTTGATTGTAGAATTTTCCCAACTCGAGCTCGGCCCTAGCTTGATCAAGCTAGAAAAACTTGACTCAGCTCGATTCATCTACAAACTTGGCCCAATAGCTTGATGGACTCTTTTGAGCTTAAGGCTTAATGGATTGAATACTGATAGCGATTAAAAAAATTCTAAAAGCCAAACAATTAAAAAAATATAAATCTTATAAGATAAAATTAGCTCATATAAACATATAAACTGATACAAATAAATAATTAACATAAAAATTCTAACAATACATGTAAACTTATACAATATAATGCATCTAGTATATATATATAGTGCTATTGTATTGAGCCGAGCTCTAAACGGTGATCCCATGAGCCTCACAAGCTCACGAGTATTTTTGACAGCACTATCCATCACCAACAATTTAATATTTACTTTCTCCATTGTTACTTTTGGTCCTGGATGGGACAACTATGGCTAGTAGAGCATGACAGATTGACTACATGAGCTCATGCATGCATGTTGCATTCCAAGGAAATATGCACGAGAAAGCGATAGGCATGAGATAAATTTAATGAATTATGAACTTGCTAGAGCGTGACCATGGGATTAAATATAGCAACAGTATGATAATTATCAAGCTCACCTCCCAGGAAGCTGCTGAGTAGTACTCACAGGTCCCTTGGAACTACTAAACCGCTTAGGTCTGTTGTCATCCTTTTCCACACGCATGGCAGCAACCTCTTTCTCCATGGCGGCAACTTCCCTTCTCATTTTTTTAGCTTCCACTTCCATTGCTTTAGTCAAAGTATCTACTTTCTTTGCTAACATCTGAAATTACAACAAAGAAACAAGTCAGGAAGCTTTAAAAAAAACAGCAGTGCATGGAAGTGAAGAGGAGATCATCTACCTCAATTGCATCATCTTTGTCCTTCAAGCTTTGATCTTTCTCATGGCAAGCTTTTCTCAGGGTAATTACTTCCTTCTGCAGCAAATCATAAAATAATCCAGAGACAGAATCACTTGAATCAATATTGGTGGAATCAATCGGTTTTTCATCCGGATTTCCTTTCCAAGTTGTCCCATTGTCTCTAATGTCATCTGAAGATCGATTCAGCACACGACCTGCCCCATTTGCCAGGACTTTCCCCCGGTCTAGTGACCTCGTACCACCATCAAATGATTTTGAAGTTCCTTTTGCATGTTTCAGTACCATAGTACTGCTACTAGATAGAGATGATCTGAACTGAAAAGATGGTGATCTCCTAGTCAGTAGGCCATTGGGAGTCAACTTGGAGACATTCTCAGGACCACCTAGTGATTGGCGACGAGAAGGACCATTGCTTAAACCCTTCCCTTCTACACTAGTGCGTGTGGAACCACTTGAGGGCATCCTCAGTCCCTCTTCTAGAACTTTGAGGCGCAACTGACACTTCTCCTGAGAATTTTTAATGGCAAGAAAACATGTCATTCATTTCACAAATAGATTAAAAAAAAAAAACTAGCTTGCACTTCAGGTGGTATGACTGTGATGTCTTACTTTTAATTGAGCTTCAGATCTTGCAGTTCGTTCAGCTATAGCAAGCTTATCTCGAAGCTGCTGCATTTCTCCCTGTTTACAAAATTTTTATGATGATAAAGTATTTCATCACAAGAAATTACGATTGGATGCACCAAGGAAAATTGTTTGACGGAAAGGACTAAAAAATAGCTTTGAAAGAACAATGAATTATGTTGCTCCGCTTACCTGCAAGAATCTTCGCTCCTCAAGCCACTGTCTAACAGGCATTACTTTGTCGTTAGCGTCTTTCCATTCATTTGCAACTACAACAGCAACCCTATTTGCGGTAACTTTTGCACGGGCAAGTTCCCGATCAAGAGTTTTTCTTTCTTCCTATTTAAAAAATGCGATAAAAATTAATGATATAGATTATTCTAAAGTACCGAGTAACTTGAACAATTTATCTTACATTCATTTCCTGAAATTTACGCTGGTAATCTCGAACAGCATTTGCAGCTGCACCACCAGCAAGAACAGCCTCCTCTAGTTCCCTAACAGTCTGGCTAAGCTTTTCAACCTCTGCAACCTTTTGCCTGTGCAATCTGTCCAAAATCTTGTTTTCTTCCTGGAATTTAAAAAATGGCAATATTTAGTTATGAAGTCAGCACATGGGTACAAGACCAGATACTCTAAATTGGTACAAGGTAAAATGCACCTATATACCTGGCAGATTTCTATCTGTTTCATCAACTCCTGGTTCTTGTTTTGTAGATCATCCACCATAGAAGCCTTCGCCAAAGCGATTTCGACGGTTCTTTCTGCTTCCAGTAATGCTGCCTCCTTTGATTTGGTCAGACGATCTAGAGCCCTGTTGTCATCCTGCAGCTTTGCAATCTGCAAAAGAGTAGAGCTGTAGAAAACCTTGTTGCTGCTTCCTTTTATGATGGCAGCAGAAATGCACATGAAAATAAGTGCACTTGGACAACCTTCCACTGAAAGTGAGCCTGACTCTTACGTAAAGTGATCCAAACTTTTTACAGAAAATAGGGTGCTCTTTCATAATAATTCAAATCATAGCTATCTCAAAGAATTGAAATTTTTTTGGAAAATGATTACCAACCTTCACGATAGATTAGCCTATTGGATTACTACCATATACAACAATTATATAACAGCATGCAACTTGACAAAATTTGGTACTACTTCGACAAACCAACCTTGTCAAAAGACTTCAAACATAGGGAGAAGAAACCAGAAGGTTCTGTCTAAATTGAACATCTTAATAGCCAAACACTGGCAAAGTCAACTCTGCACTTTTGCAATCCATAGTGGGCAGGGGAACTAACGCTCATTTGTACGATGGTGATTTTCACAAGTAAAATGCAGGTGATGCTGGGAAATTTTGAAAACAGAAAAGAAACCCATAATGGAAGTTACCTGATCTAATCAGGAGTATCCTTTAAAGTTTAAACAATTTTTCGAATTTTCATAAGTTGTTAGATATCAGGAGCATATGGCTCATTAGGACCTACAAGCATCAAGAACATTATCTAACATCTTCTGCAAAGAATAGCAGACAGTTGCCAATTTTTCCATAAGTTGCAGAGATCACAAGAGAGGAAAGTATCGACAGTATAGCTGTACCTCCTGACGTGCAAGCTTTAGTTCTGCCTCCAATGGTGCAAGAATGGCTTCAATAGGAGGCATGTCATCATCCTTTTGAGCTGCATGAACTCGCCTAAGTGTGGCTTCTGCTGCAAACTGGGCAGCCATGGAGGCTTTCTTCTCATCATTAATCTTCTTGATTTCCAGATTCTGAAATTCAGCGCTTATCATATTCTATTCCAAATGGGAAGTAAAACAAGAATTTCAAGATAAGGTGCTGTCTAGGTACTTTGCTCTCTAGATTGGATTCTGTTAACTTGAGTTTCTCCTCCAACTTTGCCAATTCCTCCGAAAGCTGTAAAAGGGCAAAATCACTACAAGTACATCAATAAGGAGCAATAATTTAGGTTATATCCAAAACCTCCCAGTCAGCGCAAAGTTGCAAACCCCTCTGCCACTGCTCATACTAAACAATCAATAAATTTGACGTCCTAGCACTCCCAAATGGGAGCACGAAAGAAGTCTGTATGCTGGGCTGGTCAAAACCAGCTAGTAGAGCGTTAGGATGGAGAAAATTAATGGCAGTAACCATTGAAACATCTACGTTCATTCCAATTATAGATGAAGGCTATGTAATAACTAATATCATAGTTTTAAAGATAAAGAAACTTAGAATACCAATTTGGCATGTGCGACAGGCTACAACAGAAAATTTCTAGAAGAGACAAAAGTCAAAAGATTTGCAATTTCTCTCAGCAAATGCAAAAAAGATGAGGAATATATCAATAAAACGAATCAATCAATTAGTGTTCAAATTGTTTTGAGAATCCAGAAATGAACTGACGCTAAATCACAGACATCAAATTGTAAACATCTAAAACAGATAAATATACTATAATATTGACGAAATTCCAGCTAAAAGAGCTCAAGTGATTGAAATACAAAACTTACTAAATTCCAGCTTAACAAAATATGAATGTAGCAAGGACTTTATACCTTGACAAAAGATATACATGGAAAAGCTCATATCATATATCACTACTTTGGAGGAAGCAAGCACAAAAGGTAAACAAAACATAATTTTCCTTGGGTATGATTTCCGACAATAAACTGAAATTATAGACATGGTCTATACTCTATACAACAGATCAACTTCAGCATTACCTAAAACAAAGGAAAAGAAGACAATTTTGAAAAGACCTTCCTAAACTCAACATATTTAAATTAGAATCAACACCACGTTCTTTAGTTCATGTTCTCGTTCTACTCATACAAATCAGCTGACAAAATAATTTGTTTCCCAAGCGATTGACATAATAATAAGATAAGTGACGAAGATTGAAGCTAAAATTTGGAAAACAAAATAACGGCTAGAAAAAAGGAACCTCTTCAACAGCCTTCTCTCTTGCACGCTCCGACAACCTTAATGCCTTAATCTCTGCCTGAGCCTCTCCCAATTCTCGGTCCTTATCTGGAGAAAAAAAGTTAAGATTCAGCAAAACAACTACCAAGCATCTCATAAATCTATGTCACATCTAGAACAAAAAACAAAAACAAGAGAAATCCATCAGATAAAACCACATTCCCACCTCTGACTTCATTCTCGAGACGATTGAGCTCAACCTTGACTGGATCCGATCCGTGCAACAGATTGATGAACTCGTCTGCATCCAAGCTCGGCCGGATCGACCCCCTCCGCCTGGACGCCCCCTTGAAGGACGCCGACGCCGACAACGCAGCCGCATTGCCGACGCCGACGCCGCTCACGTCTCCGGCGACTCCCTCGCCGCCGGTGCCCATATCGGCCATCTCCGATCTAATCTCCCCTCAAACACAACATCCAAATCCGACGAGCTTCTTCTAATCGAGAAACTCGATCCCGCCTCAGCTCCGATTTGAACTGCTTAGGGCTTTCTAGGGTTTCGATTCTTCGATCGATAAAAACGACAAAAAAAAAATAAGAAGAAGAAAGAAAACCCTAATTTCCCTCTTTCTCTGGCTTCTCGTTGTCTTCTTCCTGAGTGTGTTTTAAATCCGGAGAGAGAGATCTCAACAGTGGATGAGAGTGTGAGAAAAGGGCGGTCTTTTATAGTAATTTAACAACATTACACGTTATAGTTTATTTGTGAAGTTGGAGAAAAATAATAAATTATTATAAACCCGAGGTTTAGCAATGACATTATACCAAAGATACCCCGTTGGAACGGCGAAGGGAAGCCGTGTAAATAAGAGTAGCCAGCCGTCCCTCGCTCTTTTGTTGCTATTCTGGTATGAACAGCAAACAAGCTTTTTGACTTATAGAAACCTGACAAATTTGAGCTCAAGATCGTTGTAAAATTTCAATGAGTTCTCGATGTCTATTATATTCTTTAATTAAAAAACCATGGGACGAGTCAGGAGAAACTTTGAACATCGAGCACTTTGCATCCCTAAACAAAATACTCCATAGAAGTTAGATCCAAGCAGTGAATAGCACAGAGGGTGGGGGGGGGGGGGGGTATAATTAAGATTGTTTAAGGACCTGAGAGGGTCCTTAAATGTGCCCTTAACCGGCTGGAATATTGGACTCATCTCTAATAAGCATCATCTGACGTAAAGCCAGAATTAAAAACCCTATCCCTTCTTCCAACTACTGACACACTGTGATGACCGCGTCTTGGGTCTCACATGCCTAATGGTTCTTCCACTTTCCAGGATGACAGGGGGAGCTCAGGCCAACAAATGATGGCCACTCAATACCATATCACTAGTTTCACATAAGCATTAGTAGATTCCTAGACTATGATTAGTCACTTGACCAAAGATATCCAAGGATTTAATGATTGATTCTTTTTTTATCAAAAAAATAGTAGAAACAATATGCTTACATAATCAGTCCCAAAACGACACCAAAATGATTGGAAAAGGAAAATATTTGAGTGTCTTTAGCAACTATTCTAAAACCAACCCCAACCGATCTCCCAGTGTTGGCAGTTAGCATTTACAAAAGAATGTAATATACTGCAGTATTCCTATATGGTACTATGCATATCCAAAGGCGAGTTTAGTCAAAAACTTCCATAGTTGTATTCCAATCCATACGAGAAGTGACAATAAAGCAAAGTTAGATTCGGTATAAGCTTCCATAGTTGTTTCATTGTTATCTTCACACCAACCTCAGAAAGAGACCTACATATTGTTACTTTATTGCGTGCATGGTGTGTTGAACAGAATTGCAGACAGATTTCTTTTGAGTGACGAAGACAGTGTTTAACGTGACTAAGCGTTGATCATTGTGTTAATGTTTCTGTCTCAGATTATGACAACACGAGCCCATACACTAGCAACCGTTACTATGGTTTATTTAGGTCCCCTTTCCGTGAAAACCTGCGGTAAGCTATCGGTAACTCTTGATTTGGCTTAAATTGAGACGAGCATGAGCCTTATTTTAAGGTTCTATAGTCTCAGCTTAAATATATTATTTATTAATATATATATATATATAATTATTAATTTTTTTGATCTAATAGCTAATATTATCTTACCTCTATCTATCCTTAAATCTAATAAAAGAAACTCCCAATAAACCAATGCTCAATCTCCTATTTATTTTCTCTTCCTTCTTCTCTATCGACCAGCTCATCCGACCTTTTTCAGCGACCTCTTCCATCATCATTATCGGCCTTCTCATCTTCTTTTTTTGTCGCTCCTCATCTTTCTCCTCTGTTGTCGTTGCTGTCTCCTCATCCTTCTCTTTCATGTCCTCATCCGACCAACTCATCCTCTGTCGACAAGCTATTGCTGCCTTCTCTACTTCGTCAGCCTCCTCTGTCCCTGGCAAGCCATCACCACCTCTTCTTTTAACTTTTCTTTCTCCTCCATCGGTCTCCTCCTCCTCCTCCAGCAAACTATCCTGCCTCCTCCTCTTCTAATCAAACATGGGCTTGATGCGGAATTAATCTAGCTTAACTCGAGTTAAGCTGAGCAAAATCTAAATATCTTTAGAGGATTCGAAATTAATTTCAATTCGAATTGTACGAAAGCCGGCTAATTGATGCTCGGACATTTACTTACACCCTAGTCCTCCCATTCCCCACGTCAATCCAAAGGAGTCGGTCCTTAACAGCTGATAGCTTGCGTCGCACGTACTTGTCAAAGAAAAAGATACTGTGAAAGCATTGATCTCCCTTCAAGAATCTACTTGGTTTTCAGCAAATTAACAAATACTCGTATATGAGAGAGAGAGAGAGAGAGAGAGAGAGAGAGAGAGAGAGAGAGAGAGAGAGAGAGGTACTTTGGAATGAAAGGGGTGGACTATACTTAACTTGCAAGCCATAGAAAAGGATCAAGATCCAAATAAAGAGCAGGTTATACTAGTGCACATTGCAGTGATGATTAAAGAGCCAAGACGCCCACTCCACTGTACAAGTGCCTTTACTTCCACTTTAAAGTGGGCAAGTTCCGATCTTCCCCAGTTGTTCCTGACACACTGCCCTAAACCCCACAAGGCCGTAGATGTTGACTTGCTCAGGAATCCAATGTTGTTGATTGACCACCCACCTAAGACACCAAATCTAAGTAACTGTAACTCTAACTGTTGCGTCACGTCCCGTTTTCATGGGGCCACCGAGGCTAGCTTCCCTTTGGAAAACACTAATGGATGGTTATGAAAAGGAATCATCTCTAGCAAATTGTTTTTCTTCCACGTAATACTAGACCAAACGTCAGTAACTTTTATACATCAGATAGAGCTAAAACCTTTGAAAGAGTGATAACGTTCTTGTTTGGACACTAACATTACATTCCCTATCATCTAAACATGCAAAGAAGCCTCACTTAGTACAGCATGAAGGTTTCATTACAGATGTCCCTATCGCGGAGGATATCGCTGTCATGAAAGCAAAGAGCAACTGAGAGATAGAGATGGGTTAACCAGCTGCATGCTAACATTAACACGTTCTAATCACCATCAAATGTTGCTCTATCTATTGTAGCCAGTGAGCTTTGTCGTTTCCATTGTTTCTTGGAGGAAAGTTGGAAACAGAAGGTAGCTTATCCTGAAGATCAAAAGAAAAAGGCTATTTGGATAGTGAAACAGTGTCATGAAGATGTGATGGGCAGCCATCAACTGATGGAAATGTTGGAGCTCTTTGCAATTAATGCTCAGTGCCATTAGTCACTGACAGTATTGAAAGGGTGTGCTACACTCGGAGTAGGAAAGACACGAGTATCAGTAGCAGATATCTAGTATGGAATCACAACCATAAAAACAAGATATTTTTTATTGGACAACTTTTAGTTCGATTAGCACATATATATATATATATCTGTTTCATCTTAATTCAAATAACTCTGGGAGAACAAGACCTATGTAGATCACGGAAGAACTTTCCGATACGAATAACTTTAGGTTCATGTACAGGTTGACAAATATCACATCATGCTTCCATTTGATAGACAAAGCTGATGCCAGAACAAATTTGGGAGGGGGGAATGACGAGAAGAAAGGTAAAAGCTATCAACAAGTGGGATAAATCGAGTCCACTGTGTTGGATAGCAGTGAGTTGATTCAGACCCTATTAGGATGTCATTGCTGCCAGTCCAAAAATTTAAGTTTAGATAAGAAACGAAAAGTGCAGTGCTACAGCAGGTACAATCTCATATCGCAATTTAATTGCAAATGGCAGATATTACCCCTTGAGAGAACAAAACTACCACTAAGATATAGTAGAGATAAGCATTTTAAAAGGCATAGAAATAAATGATCAAATCTAAAAGTGTATTGCAGTGAAAAATGTGATCTGAAAAAAACTGGGCCTTCATACTTTTCTCAAATCACAATATAATCGACACACAAGAACCACTCTTATTTATGTACATCCATATCCATATACACACACACACATATAATGTGACAACAGAGTGCATAAACGGTAGACTTTGGACCATTGTGTATAGCATGAAGCAAATAACAGAGAATAGCAGACTTGAAACTTTTGCAAGATAAAGCAGCAAACTTGAAGTATTCTAGATGTAAATAGCTGAAAAGATGAGGACTCAAAACAGCATTAAACTGAAAACAGAAAACATAATACAGCAGCACTTTGTTATGAATAGAAAGTAGTCACCAATGTATTATACATAAAATTTGTTCGCAAACCTCAGGTGTAGATTTATAGCTCAGAGTTAACTAGCTAGATGGCCGTAAAGTAGGTAATTGTAGACAGATATAATCAACGTTCATATAATGTTCCCAAATGCTGACAGGCACACCAAAAAAAAAAGGATAGCTGCCATAAGTGTATAATGCTATTTGAACTAATTGTAGAGAAAATTAACTAGATAAGATACTCAAGAAAACATCCTTATTGATATAAGCAAAATGATATCAAAGATTAACATAACTGTACCATAAGAATTGTTGACTAATCTAGGTCAATTTAAACTGTAATGGGATATAAGATCATTCCAAAGAATAACAGCCTGCAAATGAATTTGGGTTCTATCTTAAATTTCCAATTTATTCCCATCAAGAACAAACTAAAGCATAGCTATAAGCTTTTTTTTTTTTTAATATACTTTATCATCGTTTCGTATTATCAAAAGGTTGCTGAAAATCTCCTTGTTAAGCCCATTCATATATTTCTTTAAATTCATTGGAATTCGAAAGCACAACATAAATGAGGGTTGGCGAGATAATGCTGTTTTAAGATTTTGGGACCTTATCAATAGACAGTGAAGCACTTCAGAGAAAACTATAAAACTGGCAATACCTATGCCACAGATAAGAAATTATCCACCAGACCACCATCTAATGGTATCATAGCAATTTTCATATAACTGCCAACTTAGTTAGAGTGAAATGTATCTTGCTGGACCACCCCATAGTTTAGCAAGATCTCTATGATAAATCAAGAAAAATATAGGAGATAGGAACAAAATAAAAGGGTCCAATGTAAAAGGAGGTTATGCTACACACATTTTGCAGAAATTACAACGAGGCACATCTGTGCCAGTTACATGGCTATACAATGCAACAATGAAAGTGCAATAGCTTAAGAGCAAAAGTTTTGAATCAATTATCCCGTATATTCAGCAATGCTGATCCAATGGTCATATACATTTCCCTGATCAATTTTAATTAAGCACAAAAGTTAATTTTACTACACAATCCGGCAAAACCAATTTATATAATGAACAACAGAGTCTGAAAGTAATGGAAGATAAAAGTTTCCCTTGGAGATGATTGATTATAATAACAATGAAATTGCAAATCCTATTTCATAGTATTTCGTGATTATGGAATGCATAATATGGAGAACATCTAGGCACAGATGCCTTTCATATTTTTAATAGGTCATCATTTATAGTTTGGATGTTTAACAAAAGTTATTGACAAATTATGTCCATGCTGTTTTGTTCACCAGCTAGAAAGATCTGGTCCATAGCTGCTGCTTACAGACATTAGACACACTTATCGGCAGCTTTAGCCAGTTAATTTTGAAAATGAAGATATAGAACTTTGGCCATAGGATCTTTCCCAGTTTCTTCCATCAAACTTCCTAATTTCAACATGAGCAAGGGTACCAGAATCTACACAATTAACCGTCACTGCAACACCATCAGGATTTGATCTTGGTATGTAGAAAGAGGTTATGCCACACAGCTTGCAGAAGGTATGTTTTGCTGTGTGTGTTCCAAAGGTATATGTGGTGAGGAACTTCTCTGAATCCCCTATGAGCTTGAATTTTGTAGAAGGTACAACAAAGTGGGTATTGGCTCTCATGAAACAATCCGAGCAGTTGCATTTCCACGCAACAACACTTGATGATGCCTCAACTTGCCATCTGACACTTCTACAGTGGCACCCGCCATTGTGAACAACCTCGCTAGACATCATCTTATTGGTCAACTATTCAATGTGCAAAGAAAGCTTTCCTTGTAATTGATGTAACACACAAGGTGACAAACGGGAAATAATAAATAAGTACATGACAATTCAAGATACCAGTACTGAAATAAGGGGCAAAATAACGCTGAATGATACTCCTCCTTTTCGTGGTTAAATAGTTTGATACATTAAATTTCAGCAGGTTAAACCATATTCAGTAGACAAATAACATAAGTGAGGTCAGCCTAGACATAAATCATAGTTTATTTATTTTGCAGCATCATGAGTTTGCATATGATAATTCAGCTCATTAACATGCCAGTTTGCTTAAAAAAAAAATGCCAGCTTTGTTGTTATGCAAGGCCATCACATTATATCATTGTTAATGTGTGTCTCTTACCTCCATGAGGTAATTTATTGCTTGAAGCATGATACATTCTAGACATATTACGGATCATTCCCTTTACATGACACTAGATTAGATTAAGAAACCTTCAGATACAGGTTAAGATAGATAACAGAAGAGGAAAAGCTTCTAGCATATCAGCAGAGGAGTTGTGCAGCTTAACTTAGAGGCCATCAATTCATTGAGTCTGCCAAGACCGAGGAAATTCTCCAAAAACTTGAATTCTTTCATTTCTCTCTGTTCTTCCTGTTCTCCTTAGTCTCCTTTTCTTCTACTAACTATTCTTCTTTCATTGTCTTAATCAGATTCACAGATAAAATTAGATGGTTCTCCTAAACTAAACAGAGAGCTCCAACAACAAATACTTGCTTGATGGGAGCAATTTCTAACCGCATATTACTGTAATAGGCATAATTCACAAAATATTGTGAGCAAGCAAACATAGCTCCGTGGTTAAATTCATTGCAAAAACTTGTCTCATCAAGAATGACACAATCCATACTCACTAATTACTTGACATATCAGATTATTTAATAATAATTTGGGCATAGAAAGGATCATTCCAACCAACAACAGCCCAATAAAGAAAAGCCATCTGAGTGGTGATGTTTACAAATCAGATGAACAAAAGACGCGACTCCAGATAAATCCCAATATATAGAACTCATTACGAGCACAATATTATGGCAAAGGATTTGGAATGGAACTGTAAATTGTAACTTAGTTTTAGCATCCGAGACACAAATCAGCAAAATATACTGGTTCATTCAGAACTAAAGAGTAAAGTTGGGGAAAGAAGATAAACCTCCGAAGCAGACCAGACTAGGTGAAGACTTGAAGCGGCGCTGCCGAGCTTCGACATTTTAACCCATGACATTCAAGTTTGTCCAAAGTACTGCTGTAAGTGGAAAAAGTATTTCCCAAAAGTATAACACTGATTAAACTATTTCTAAAACTACTAACACATACAGTAATCTTCAGTGAATTTATCAGTATCCCAATGCATTAAAATTATTATTTTTAATATAGATTGTTGTCAGAATATAAATTGATTTACAGACAATTTTTATATTGAGATAAATGTGAATATAATCAATACATGATAAACTCGAAAGCCTTTTCGGCAATTATGATTTTCTTGTACATGTGAGCAAATAGAAACCGTGGTGGGCTCATGATGGGCCTGAATGTTTTAAAGCCCGAGAATTTGGATATTGTTTGACACGATTATGAATTAGGATAGAACTAGCAAAATCTGAATGTGTTACCTGGTAAACTTGTGCCTCTTAAAATGATCTGGCTGGCTCTCTGAATAAATGCGATGAGTATATAATTAAAGAACATTCACTAAATTATAAAGAGAGCAATGTTTCTCAACATAGGGTCACAAGTTTATCACAATTGAACTTAGTAAACTAATTGCTCATGTTGTTGTACGAGGATACCTAGTTTTAAATGTTAGCGGCATTGGTATTTAATGTAAGATGTTATTAATTTCTTACTTATTTTAATAGAATAAAATTCATCATGGTTGAATATACCCGTATTATTAATTAACTCATAATAGAATAATAGTGAAGTTTACTAACTTTAATTATTTGCACCTCTCAGCACTCTTGTAATGTACACATAGTAAGATTAAAAAATTGAGATAAGACGTGTGTATGGATATATATTTACAAGTTAAACTTTGGCAAAATGGATTGGGCCTAATATTTCCAATTCAGCCATGAAGTATTGGGCCTTGACCGAGTCCAGTAAACAATCCAGCGGCTTAGATTAAATCTCTCCCCGATCCAGCGGCGGTAAAGAAATCCTACTGCCACTCGGGAAAGGGAAAAGCAAATCAATACTTTGGGCGGCTCAGATTAGAAGCCCCTCAGAGATCAACGGCAATAAGAAATCATGTGTCATTCGAAGGGAACGAAGAAAGAATTCCTGTAACGGTCAAATAATATGATGAGGGCACGTGGCACGAGCTTCCGAGAATTCGTCCCTATATAAATAATCGCCGATGGCTGTCAGTCCTATTCGTCTCCACTCTCGCTTTCTCGGAGACGCTCCCGTCTTCCTCGTCGCTGTACCTTCCTTAGGGTTTCCAAGAAGCCTCCATTAATGGCAATCGAATGCCTTGTTCTAGGTATCTTCTTCCTCGTAGCGAAACCCTTACTATTGCGGATGCCTTGTTCTATGTATCTTCTTCCTCGTAGCGAAACCATTTGCTAGGGTTTCCAAGAAGACAATCTCTCCTCCTTCCGCTCTCGGTTCTTCTTTAATCTGTTGTTGATCAAACCCTAATGCCTGAAGTCGCTCAGGAGCGGGACAGGAGGTCGGTAAAAGCTGCGTCGTGGTCTCGATCGGTGGAAAGAGAATCATGTTCGACTGCGGTATGCACATGGGTTATCTTGATGGCAGACGCTATCCGGACTTCTCTCTCATCTCGGGGACAGGAGACTTCGACTCTGCTCTCACATGCATCGTCATCACCCATTTGTAAAGTTTATTATTATCGTTCTGTTTCTTTAGCCTCCTCTTGATTTGTTTGACCTTTATAATAATTCACATAGCTAGTTCTTATTTGCATACAATAATATATTAACAACATATTCAGAAATTTGACCTACGAGTTGACCTGCTACGGTTGCATTTGGCAACATCGTAGTGTAGCGAAAACAAGAAGATCAGAAACTAACAATTGCGAGAGGACTATTTGAACTACTGAGACAATCTTGTTGTGTTCTTTTTATTTTGATTATCTAGATATTTGAAGAATCATTTGGTTAGGAGAAATCAAGAAAAGATTGACCATCTTTTCACTTGTAAGAAGAGTGTTTATACTATGAATTGGACCGAACACCTTCGCATCAGTTGGCTCCTTTGCCTTCATGAATTCCCTAGCATTTTCAAGTTGATATAACAAGTTTACCAAGCACATATTTTGGTGCTCCAAATATTTGTATTAATTATAAACTTATAACTATTTCTCCTCTTGGTTTGTTGATTTGGGTAGTTATTGTTTGTCAGCCATCTGGATCATGTTGGAGCCCTTCCTTACTTTACAGAGGTCTGCGGGTATCAGGGGCCCATTTACATGACGGTGGGATTATTTGTTTTTTCTTACCTTTTCTGATATTAGTTGTTTATGTTTTGCAACGTTGCAATTGACCATGAGAAGTTTTCTTATAATCCTGTTGATGTCATGGCATTTACCCTCTCCTAAAACCTTTATCCTTCCATTCACAGTAGCAGTATTTGTACTAGACTACTAGTAGTCTTGCTCTGAGAACAAAAGTATGATACTACAAATAAGAAAACAATGATATCGGGAAGGATGATTCAATTAACTTTTAGCTAGTTTCATTTATACAGTTAGAAAAATTTGTCATTATTGGTTTACCATTCATATAATCACTTGATACTAAAAATAAGAACAATGATAGAGGCAAGGATGATTCGAATAACCAGGATCTTTAGCTACTTTCATTTATGCAGTTAGATAACTTTGCTCTTTATTGATTTACTGTTCTAGTATCCACATTGCTTGACACTAAAAACAAGAACAATGATAAAGGCAGGGATGATTCAAATTACCTGTACCTTTAGCTAATTTCGTTTCTGCAGTTAGATAACTTTGTTGATATTCATATACTGTTCATGTATTCACATTGCTTGATACTAAGAATAAGAACAATGATATAGGCAAGGATGGTTTGAATAACCAGTGCCTTTTGCTGTTTCATATCTGCTGTTAGCTAACTTTTGATGTTATTGATTTACTGTTCATGTGCCACAGTGCTTGGTGTATGAAGATCACAGTGATATGTCACATGTATTTAGTGTAAAACTTTTTATGAATGTTAATTGTCAGCTAAATTTGTATTTTGTAATGTGTGCAGAGCTGAATATCATCTTTATTTATAAAGTCCAGTTCATTACATAATAACAAGTATTGCGTAATTGCATAGTTTAAAATTATGTTTTTCGTCTTGTCTTTTGTTTTAATTTTGATTCTGTTAGTTTTGGGTTCATGGGATTTTCACCCCAGTAAATCTGTATTTCAGGAACAATATATTATATTATTTAGGTCACATGTGTTGATTGAATTCATGGTAGTATATTTTTCATATTTTCTGGCTTGAAAGTTGGAATCTGTTGAAGATTATAAGAATGCTAAAATGTCGGTTATAAAAGCTTGGCTCATAAAAGTTTTCAGATTTTCTAAAATGTCAATCATACTTAGCCAGATGATTACTGGCGATTTGTTTGGAGAAGGAGTTTTTGCAACTAAGTAATTGCCCTTTTTCCAAAACCAAATATATGCATAAATATTTCATCCTAACATAATAAAGTATGAAAATATGACTGCAACTTGATGCTCATCAAATCATATTTTTTACTCACAATTGTTATTAGGCAAGCCAAAGCCTGGCATTTAAAATTTTGAAAGTAACTTCCTATAGAGATTTATTTGTCTTGTAGATCCTTTTCATATTTCCTCAACTTATGTGCAAGCCGCTATTGATTTGTTGGAATTAGACGTAAATTGAATTAAACCATAATTTGTGTGGTGGATGTAGCGTGGCTTTTGGAATGCTCGAGATTTATTCTTATTGGTTTTTTTTGACACATATAAAGAAACTGATATATCTAAATGCATTGCTTCTTTATAGAATTCTATTTCTTTAGATAGATTCTGCTTTAGTTTGTCTCTTATTTTAGAATTTTTTTCAGTCTCTAAATATGTTTTATCCTGATCAATGTTTTAAAAGGCGGTTGTGGGTGGCAAGCCCCACCGCCTAGCGCCTAGGTGGAAGGCCGGTGACAAGGCAGTCTAGCATTTTTAATATAAACAAAAATAAACATATATACAAATATATAATATATATTATATACTTATATGTAAGTTGTAACCAATATAGTATATACAAAAATTTTCATAGTGCACTAAACTAAAATACTGAATAACACTAATTCAACAGAAATGTCAAAAATAGATTAACACTAAAAGTTAACTCACTGTTAATCAACAGATTAAGTGATTAACATTTAACAATAACACATTTTCCTTCAAAAAAAACATTCTACAAAAATAGAGAATATTAAGTAATTAATAATCTTAATTTCTGAATTTACTAGAGGAATTAAGTAATAAGAAATAGAGAAAAGCATATTATCAGATAATTATTGAATTAATTTTTGAATTAAGTAATTAACAATCTTAAGTAACAGAAACAGAGAAAAATCATTCATCGGAAATAGAAACATTCAATAGATTAGTAGATAATTACTTCTCTAATTGAAATGTTAGAAACAAAGACAGTCAGACAGAGCGTGAGACTGTGAGAGGAGTGAGAGGAGTGAGAGAGTGTGTGTGAGATTGTGAGAGAGTGACTGAGTGAGAGAGAGAGGGGGGGAAAGAGGATAGTGGCCCATACCTCTGCCGCCGATCGTGGAAGGGAGAGTCGGAGAGGACGTTGCGGCAAGCCACCACTGTCCGCTTCGTTGTCGTTGCGGCAAGCCACCACCTCAGTTGCCTCGTCGCTCGCTGCCGTTGGTCGTGGAAGGGAGAAGCAGGAGATGATAGGATTAGGGATTTAGGGATTTAAAAAGGAGTGCAACGAGAGAGAGGGGCATAGTGAGAGAGAGAGAGAGAAAAGTTTTAACTTTTTATTTAATGGTTAATGAGTCGATTATTTTTAGTGGATATTTGATTTGTTATAAAAACCCGATAAGGCTAGTTGGTGGGCCGAAAAGCCAGCCCACCTTATCGGGCCACATGGGCCGCCTGAGCGCCTTAGCGCTCAGGTGGGCCGCCAAGGCGGCAGATTGCCTTCCACGAGCGCTAGGCAGAATGGCGGGGTGGCCGGTGTGCTACCTAGCCATGGCGGCTGCCTTTTTCGCTTTTCAATCATTGATTCTAATGTATGTTAGTGTTGTTGAATGATTGTTATTTGATGTTTGAGGAATAAAGATCTCTAGCTTGCTATTTGGTTCTTTATGGGATTTTCTTTTGCTTTTTGTGTACTTCCCTTGTATTATTCGATTTTCTTTTTCTTTTCTCTTTTTCTCTAAAATACTATGGTCCTTTGGTAAATTTATAGTGGAATCATTTACTTTCATTCGTTTTGATAGCATGATATTTTTATTCAAATTTGTTGTTAGTTTCCTTTTTGCAATGTTTCCTTTTGGATTGCATTATGCTGAAAAGCCTTGTTTTCTTCTTCTCTTTGCTGATATATCAATTTTTCATGTTTTAGTTTTTCCTTTCATTTCTTTATATGCTAAGATTTTTCTCGTATGATCCTTTCATTCAATTTGTGTCTGAACTTTTCTGTCCGATTAAAATATTGTTGCATGTTATGATTTGACTTTGTGTTTTTCTTTTGGTTGTCTCTTAATTCCTTGCCCTTTTGCATTCTTTTCCTTTCATTTAATCCCTACCCTTGTCGTTCTTCTATTCTTTTTTGTTTCTTTTGCAACTTATGGGCTGTTTTATATTTTTGTCTTGGTTTTATAATTTTTTTTCTTGTTCTCTTTGAAATATTTTTTTTGTTCTAAAGATGTGAATATTTTTATTCTGTACTTGGGTGAATAATTTTCATTGCTTAATTGTACTTACCTTTTCTTAGCAGATTCTGGCTTGACTTTGTACAATTTTTTTCTTACATCTGGGACGATCTACTTGTTATACACTTATACTGCTTTGACATTTCTTAGTTTATTGGACTTATTTCCTGATGTAACAGCCTTTTAGCTTAACTTGATTATGTATTATTTTTTACTTCATTTTTTCAGTTCTTATAATTTGTTTGTTGGACTCTATAATTTATTGGACTTATTTCAGTTCTTATAACAGTTCTATTAATAACTGAAATTGGATGTTAGAATTACTTGTAAATGAAGATTGCTCTCTTTTCCTTCCTTTTTCCTCTTTTTCTTTTTCTGGTTTACTGTTTTCTGCTTTTATTTTTTTCTTACTGTAGTCCTTTATCATTTTCATATTTTTTCCTTTTGATATCATTTCATTTTCTCTGAAATTTTTAATTTTATGTATGTTAATGTTGTTGAATGATTATTATTTACTTATAAAGTTATTTGATGTTTGAGAGAGATCTTTAGCTTGTATTTTCATGTTCCTTTTATCCTTTTATGCTTGATTCTATACCTTAATTTTTGTTTTTTGTTATTTATTTTTTTGCATAATTTTTTCTCTCATTTTCATTTTAATTAATTAATTATTTTTTTACATATTTATTACTTTGCTATGATAACTTTTTATTCAACTTATTTTTTTCTTGATTTATCATTTTCTCACTTTTCTTAATTTTTCATTTTACTTAATATTTTTTGCTTGATTTTATATCTCACTTTTTGTTACTGTTATTTTCCCTATTTTGTAAAAATTTTCCCTTATTTTTTCTTTTAAGTTTTTATTTATTTCTTTTGCAATTTATAGTTTTATTATTTTTTCTTTATTAGTTTTCTCGTTTCTTATTCTTTTTGAAATATTTTTTGTTGTGGATATGATAATAATTATTATATAAATTTAATTGCTCATAGCGTTTTGTGCTATGATTACATTTGTTATATTTAATATGTGCTTTTTTGTACATATTTTATTGCTTTGCTATCCATTTTTTATTCAACTTATTTTTTTTTTCTTGATTTATCATTTCTAAACTTTACTTAATATTTTATTTTACTTTATCCTTTTTTGCTTCATTCTATACCTTAATTTTTGTTGTTTGTTATTTTGTCTCTTTTGCATAATTTTTTCACTCATTTTCATTTTAAGTCTTTATTTATTTTTTTTGCAACTTATAATTTTCTTATTTTTTTCTTTATAAGTTACTCTTTTTTTGTTATTTTTGAAATATGTTTTGTTGTGTATATGATAATAACTATTGTATTTAATTGCTTATATAGGTTGGTGCTATGGTTACATTTGTTATGTTTTATATGTGCTTTTTTTTACATATTTTATTCATTTGCTATATCATTTTTTTATTCAAGTTATTTTTTCTTGATTCATCATTTTCTCACTTTTCTTAATTTTAATTTTACGTTATTCTTTTTGCTTGATTTTATACCTCACTTTTTGTTATTGTTATTTTTTTATTTTGTATAATTTTTTGTTTTCATTTTTCTTTTAAGTCTTTATTTATTTCTTTTGCAATTTATAGTTTTCTTATTTTTTCTTTATAAATTTCCTTTTTTTTGGTTATTTTTGAAATATTTTTTGTTGTGGATATGATAATAACTATTGTATAAATTTAATTGTTCATATCGTTTGGTGCTATGGTTACATTTGTTATATTTCATATGTGCTTTTTTGTACATATTTTATTGCTTTTCTATTTTTAATTTTTTTTATTTAACTTATTTTTTTTCTTGATTTATCATTTTCTCACTTTACTTAATTTTTCACTAATTTGTTGTCCTATTATTACTCTTTTAATCTTAATTTTTCACCAATTCTGTACCACTCAATACTAATCCGATCTTTTATTTTGTATAAGACTGTCTTCTCTTGTTGATCATTTTGGTGGCTACTCACATTGAGACATCAATTGGTGGTTTGAATTGTAATGTTCTCTCTTCTCTAACATATTTTAGTTCTTTTAGATTTCTAAAGCTATTTTATTTCTTTATTTCTCTTTTTTTAACCAATTTATTGTCCGTTATTTTCTTATTTTGTTCTCTTTTTTCTTTGGTGCTTATGTATTATTTTCCTTCCAACATTTTTTTATCATATTTTATTTTCCATTTGGCATTTACCTTACTCTTGTTATCATTTTCTTTCCATCTTTATCTATTCTCCTTTTGTGGGTCAATTTTTCCATTCGTGTTTAATTTCAAGCTTCATGAATTTTCATTGATTAATACTTGTTCTGTTTACAAAATTCTATATTATCTTTTTACAATCTTTTGAGATTGCTAATTGATTGATTTTTTTATGCTTGAATTAAGTGAAAAGTAATTACTTTCATTACTTTCTTTCTATCTATCTATCTCTTTATTTTCATGTGTTATTGAGCTTCTCTCATTCGTTTTGATGCTATCCTTTAATCATCTTCAGGTTTTTTTCTTTTGTTGTATTTGTTTTTGATTTTTTTTGTTCCATATTTTCCTTCCTTTGGATTTTTTTTTCTTTTTTTGCATTTCTCTTCTATTTTTATGTTATGTTTTATATCAATGTATGTATGATTTTCATTCAAAATTTCTTGAAACTTCTTCTATTTTAATGATTCATCTATCTTCCACTTCGGGGTTGTTTGGTTTCATGTACTTGAAAAAGCTGCATGCATTCATCATATGTGCAATATGAAAAGTCAGTCTCCCAAGTGCTAAGTTGGGTTTATATTCATCATCTTGGCATCCACTTAAATCAAGTGGATGTCAAAACACAGTTTCTCAATCTTGAGTGTGATGAAAAGAAGGAAGAAAATAAGGTTTTTGCTCTTATTTGTCATTAGAGTTGCATATGCAGCATCTATAAATATATGGAACCAAATGTCCCTTTTTCTCTTTATGTATGTTTCTTTTGCTCTTTTTTATACATTTTTTTTTGGGCAGTCGCTTTTTGTGCGTTTACTAAACTCATGTTTAAATATATTCCATTCACTTCTAAGCATTATTTTCTCTTTTGATCTCTTTTTTAATCTTTTGGTTTCTACTTCTATTGTTCTATTCAATTATTTATCTTGTATCTATTGATTTTTAAACATTTTTATTTATGTTTGTTTCCTTTTGTCTATTAATTATTTTCTTTTGTTATGATTTCAACCTCTATTTTTCCATCTATTCTTTTTACTTGTTTTTTTATTTGTGATTTTTTAATATAAATTTCTCTTTCTTTCTTTCTTTCTTTCTCATTTCTTTCCTTTTGGTGGTCTGTTTTTTTTTTTTGTTCTCTATGTGTGGATGCATTCATAACATCATTTCTTTGTAACTTTTGTTGGTAACTATTGTTCTCACTGGTCATTGTTTTTTCTGGTTAAATTTGCTTTACTTTTCCGTTGTCTGGTCACTATTCTAGGGATCACTTACTGCTGTGTTAATTTTTAATTTTATTTCCTTTTTTTGTGTATAAATTTATTAGCTGTCCAGATCATTCATAAATTCATTCCATACTACTTGACCTTTCCGTTGTTATTCTCTTACTTTGATTATAACATTTTCTTCCAGTTTTGCTGGATATTCTATATTTGCTAATTTCTATTACCGATGAAAATTGATGTTTGAGTTATTGAATTAAATGATGTTGTCCATCTTTGTCCCTCTATATTATTTCTTTTTTTTCCTTTTGTGTTACTATTTATTTGAATTTACTAGTTTTTAATATCTGTCTAGGTTATTTTAGTTAGGGGTGGCAATCGGGTCGTGTTAAGTGGGTTCGGGTTGGGTTAGATTTGGGTCGAGTCAGATTCATTTTAACACAAATACGACCCGATTATTAAACGGGTTGTATTTAGTAGACACGAACACGACCCGTTTATTAAACGGGTAACACGACACGACCCACATAACCCATTTAATAGATGGGTCGTGTTAACACGACCCGTTAATACGACACATTAAATGGGTCATGTTAACATGACCCGTTAACACAACACGTAACCTATTTATTAAATAGGTTGTGTTAACACGACATAATAACCTGTTTAATACAACACGTTAACCCGTTTAACACAACACCATTTAAATTTACTGTATATAAAAATTAATATTTATAAATTTACCCAATATATATAGTCTATTATATAAACAAAATAACCACTTTTTAACTCAAAACTTATACAACACAAAAATAGCAATATTCAACCATAAATTCTATTCAAACTAAATTCATACACCAATTCAACCACCAATAACCAACATTAAGTAAATAAGTCTAAATATTAATTTTAGTTTTAAGTTTCAACTTTCAAATCTAATAATCATGTGGCAATCACAATAAATCTAACATAATTTTAAATTCACAATTCAATCACCAACATCCAACATGCAATATTAAGTTGATAATATATTACAAATTATAAATAATTTGAAATAAATAATAACATTGAGCCCTCTGTTTTATTATCCAAGATCACGGCCCTGAAAAAAAAAAACAAAAGAGAGTATAAATAACTAAGATGATTAAATTATAATGGTACTAGCAAATTGAGATAGTTAAGGTATTTCCTGTTAATGCTCGCATCGAGGTGCAAAGCCTTCAAATGTCTTCTAGGACCTGAAATAGAAGAGGCCAAACTAAAAATTCAATAATCCATAAATCCTACAAATAACTTATCAAATTAATTCACCAAAAAGAAGTCAGTGGAAGCCTTTTCCCTTTTCCAGGACACAAAGTTGAGGAAGACAAGTGGCGAAGCTAAAAAATACAGAGACCTAAAGAAATCCAACAATTAAACTCCAATATAGGCAATAATAGGATCGACGAGTTCACATATAGCCCTCATAATTATCCACTGAACTTCTCAATATCAAAATTCTACTTAGATCACTTGTACTTTTAAGTTCTAACACGCCATGTATATGTATGAAAGATGTTATCGGCTTATATAGTTATATCTGAAACTTCTATGGGTAAGAAGCATATATTTAATAGTAGTTTTATACCTTCATTTTTTTTCCTTGCTTCACAATATTAACAATAACATTCTATCCGGATCTCCGATCCACTTTATTCTAAATCCATTAGATATGATACTTCTAAGTTTACTACCCATAAAAATCTTTGGATCATCCTACAAACAGATCTTTTCACATCTGGTTCATAACTGAGTGTGCCGACTAGCACAAGTGCATGCCGAATAGGCACAGTCTTGTGCCACCCATGTTGGTCAGCACAATTTTTTTTTAATTTTGTATTTTGTTTTACGATTAAAAAAACTAATTTGGGGTATGCAAATGATAAATCTAGCTTATATTTGCTAGATCTATTATTTTAAAAGTCTTTCTATATAGATCTAGTATTTTAGTACTATGTCTATGAGATATACTCTTTAAAATGTAAGAAATAGAGGGAAATTTGAAAATTTAAAAGTAAGATCAAACTCATTCAAATTGGGTCAAAATTACCATATGAAAACATCGGATAAACTACAGATTAGTTGATTTGTACCCAAATTTTATAATTTTTAACTAAAATTTCAGCATGATAAAAATGATATAAAAACAAAATTTACTATGCCAAATTCCTTTAAATTAGATAAAAATGAAATAAAAACATATTTAGATTAACTACGTTCAACTAGGTATTAGTTTTAATTATCGAACTATTGCCGATTAATGAATGTATTCAATCATATTATCTGTTAAATAATGTTTCTACTTGACTATTGTTATATTTTTGAATTTTAATAAAATAGGTTATTTCCAAAAATAATCTAAGGATAAAAGGCTTTCCCCTTCTCCTCATTTGAGTCTTAAAGGGTTCTACTCATTTTATACTATACATTCTATTGCATTCTAAGGCTCATGTTTCTATTGCATTAGGCCATAATCAAGTAATTTCATTGTCTTTCATTGGGACCATGTACTGAAATTGTATATTTCAGCTTGTACTGTACAGAACTGGAGGGAAGAATTAATGTAATGCCATCTTCAATACTCCTTTTATTCCTGTAGTAGCTTCTTAAATTTTAGAATCAAGGGTAAACAACCAACTAACTCTATAATAAGGAAATTCTAATGCCAATTAAAATCTATGACAAGCATTCAGTTTGATGGGTCTATTTTCATAAGACAGCTGATTATTTGGAGAAAAACATGACCAACAAAGAAGAATCATATAGATGAAGATCTAGCAAGAAACAGATCCCACCTTCCATATATCTAGAAGACCATCAAAGCAAAATAAACAATAGACAGACCATGAAGAGCAAGGGGCATTAGTGTAGAAGAGGGTGAGACTAACCATAGATGTGGTTGAAGAAGAGATTGGATGCACCAATAGAGTGGACAACTTTAAGAAGAGTGGAGATAGTGCTGCTATTGCTACTTCTTCCACCACCACCAGTTGGAGGAGGCATCACTTTAATTCTCTCTTTCTATCTCTCTCTTTAACTTCTTTTTTCCAATCAGATGGGGAAAGGTTAAAGATCAGGTAATGGAATTTTGCATAAAATTAAAGAGGAAGGGGGCGAGATGTAGTAACAGACAACATGACTTTACATTGCAGTGCCTGCGGGAACGGACAATGAGGTTGATGTCGTCGTCGCTTTAGGCACGGTTGCAGTGGTACCCTGAAGATGAGGACAGAGGCATCGCATTAGTCAGAGAAGCAGTCGTGAAAGAAGAAGTGGAGGGCATCGGTGGTGGCGCTGGGGATCTTTTTCGAAGTGACTGCATCGGACACAATTTGCTTGATGGAGGCGGCTGTGGGGGAAGGAGTTGGCTTTCTAAGAGAGTGGGAGAAGGGTGAGGCGAAGATGTGGGAGATGAGTGAGGCGGCTGATGTTTGAGGGAGAGTGGGGAGAATGGTGGAGTTAGGTTAGGTGTAGGATTATATATATATATATATATATATATATATATATATATATATATATATATGACCCGATCCGACCCGTATAGTTAAATGGGTTAGACGGGTTAACCCGTTTACGACCTGAACCCGATTATACCAAATCCAAACCTGATTAAGAGCCGGGTAATTGGGTCAGGTTAAGTTTTGCCATCCCTAATTTTAGTGTTTTATTGTTTTCTTTTGCCCTCCCTTTTTCCTTAATTTTTTTAATTATTCTTTTACTAGTTATCTGTTTTTCTAATTTCTTTCTCTTTTCTTTCCTTTCATCTATTTTTATCTTGCCTGCCATTTTGCATTATGTGATCTGATTCTTTTTGTGGATTATACTTAATATCTGTCTTTGCCCTACCTTCGTTAAAAATCTTCTTCTTTTTTTTTGGACCGGCATATATCAAACTCTTTTCTTCTATGTTTTAATTTGTTTTGAAATTTGGTTCTATTTCATACTTGTTTGTTAAATTTTCAAGCTTTAATGTTTTAACCGAGTAAATGTACTTCTTGTTCTTTGATTCCTTTCCTTTCATGTCTCATTTTCTTCTGTTTCTTGTAAATATATTCTTTCAGTTGTCTTCTGCTTCACATTTTCTGTGTAATTATATTTTGTTTTGTGCCTCGTGCCTCCTTGTTTTGCATATTCTTTTACCTTCTTTTTGAACTCTACCTGTGTTTCCCTTTTGTTTTAGTTTCTTTTATTCTTTTCTGCTGTCCTTTAAATTATCTAAATTTTTTTCTCGTGTTCTCTCATTTTCATTAATTTATGGTTTTGTCTGAAATTTCTGTCCTTGCACAGTGTGTTCATAGTTAACTTGTAATTTCTTACTGTATCAAGTATCAACTGTATTTCTTAGTGTTAGTTTGTTGTACTCTTCTTATCTTTGCTTGTTTAGTAGTCTATTTTTGCGCTATTATTTTGTAGCACTTATATTCTTTTTCTAATACTTTATTCTATTGTTTATTGTTACAAATGAAATTAATGAGAAGTGATTAGATCTCATGTATTAACTTTTTATCTTTTTTCTGATAATTCTTCAAGATTAGAAGGCCTATTTATCTCCTTTTGCTTTATGTTGTTATCTCTTTTAGTTTTTTTATTCCTGATAATGCCTTATTTTAGTTGAATTCTTGTTGTTGGATAGAAAAGCGGCCACAAGTTTCCTACCGATAATGCCTTGAAAGGTCTTATTGAATGGGCAAATAAGCTGGTGTTCCCAGTAAGTTGCTAATTGCAAATGCGGATGAAAATTAATGGGTCATGTGACTGCAAACAATGAGCAAGTGAGGCATTTTTAGTGAACAATGAAACTTCGATGCTTTTTTGTTGCTGTCATTTTAAATGAGTGCTTAATTTCGGAGTCTGTCACTGCCATTTCACATCCTTTTGCACATCAAGAGATGTTTATGTAGCAATATATCATAATTTATATATTTGTTTAGGATAATATTCTTTTTCTTACCTTTGTCCTTATCTTTTGGGTTGAAGTTTGGAAATTACACCTTGCTTGATAAGTTATATCCATGATAATGCTTTTTCTTTGTTATTTTAAAGCAGTATCCAACTAAGGCTTTGGCCCCATTAATGTTAGAAGATTACCGAAAAGTTATGGTCGAACGGAGAGGAGAGGAAGAGCAATTTAGTTATGCTCATATTGTAGAATGTATGAAAAAAGGTAATTGCCAGTTTTCTTTTGTTTCAAATCTTCATTTGTTGTAGCAAACAACTGTCAACCATTTGTGGAATGCATAGGTTGTGGAGTTGGATTTACTGCTTAATTGGCCTTTTTTTTCCTTTCTAATATTTATGGATCCTTTTGCATTGTGGTAACTTCCTGGACTTCCTATTAGATTTTCTTGGTAACCTCCTTTATATATTTCTGGTAAGTAAAGTTTGAAATTACTAATTTTTGTTTCTCGTAATAATCTTTTTCTTATATAGTGACTACCTAAGCAATCACTTTTGCTACTTAGTTATGCTTTCAAACAGTCCTTTCTACTAAATAATGTTCAATAGAATTTGCCAATGACTATTCACTTCCCCTTGAGGGTAGTTTTTCCAAGTAGGTTATGTAGTTGTTTGATTATACATTGGTTTATGCACGCAACTGCAAAATTTTTCTTGTTCAATTTAGCCCGTTAATCTTTTATCTTTGGATATGATACTATAACTAACATGTGGCAATTTTGTGATTAAGACCAATGATGGCCATGCCACGGCACTTACCGGCTGTGCCGTAGAGAGAGAGAAAAAGGTAAATGACTACTCACTTTCATAGTCACTGCTTGTGGTCGCCTGAGTTCGCACCCCTATCAGGTGCCTTTGCCTGAGGGAGGGAGAGAGATTGGGGGGGTTTAAAAACTTAAGTTGCGAATTCTCTCTCTGTCTCTTTCTTCCTCCCTCCCTTCGGCTAGGGCACCCGATAGGGGTGCGAACTCGAGCGGCGACTCAGCGATTGACGATTGGTGATGGCAGGCTCGATAACGAGATCGTGGCGAAGCTACTAGGGGGGGTGCCGTGCGGCACCCGTTGTGCCACCTAGCAGTACATTGCTGGCACGACCATTCATGATTAAAACATGGCTATTGTAGGCATGACCATTGTGTGACTAACACATGACAAGCCATAAATTATAAGACTATTCTATAACACGATAATAGATCATATAATTGTATTCATGCTTTGATCCTAATAGGTAAGTGAAACTTCATCTTGCATTCTGCATTCACAGTGTATGTTACTTACATTCAAATTATTTTCTTCTACCTTGATTACATATTCTTATCTTGTTGTAAAGAGATTGATGAAGTTTACAAGAAAAAGATTTGTGTATGCTCACAGGTAGCAGGTTCAAGACATTTTAGTTACTACTATAATTATGTCTTCTGGTACATATCCATCTGCATGGTTAGATTAACTTGTAAGATATAACTGTATAGTCTTTTCTTGCAGTTACACCGGTGGACTTGAAGCAGACGATCCATGTTGATAAAGATCTTCAGATTCGTGCTTACTATGCTGGGCATGTATGATGTTCTCTTACAATCTCCTTCATCTAATTGGAGCTTTGGCTATGGCATATTTATTTCCTCATATACTTAATTAGGTAATTTCATGCTTTTTAATATATGACCAAAGAAGATCTAGAGTATCTTATTCCAGAATGATGATGCCATTTTATTTCTTTTTATGGTTCTTGACATCATCTACAACTCTACTGCTATCTACAAGTCTACTGCTGGGCTGGATGGAAATTGAGATTAGAAATTATTTGTGATGGTTTACATGCTTCTGATTTCAATCGTCATGCCTTCTGCATGTGTGCTCATGCAGACATGTACGTGTGTCTCAAGAAATCTGTCAACTGTTGCAAAGTTTTTTAGGAAGTATGGAAATATTGCTTATCATATTCGGTAGCTAGGAATGTATTGCAGACACCTATATTTTCTCTGGTTAGTTGATCAGAACAGGAGAATGAGAAATTTCTTCGTAGACTATAATCTAAACAAGAGTATGCTTTGCAATTTTTGTATAGTCTTGACTTGACAACTTCTATTGCCTTAGTGACATGGGTATTCTTATAATTAATTGATTGCTGATGTCATTGACCTTTGTCTGAAAATCAGATTTTGTTATGGTTGTTTATTTCTTCGAAACTTATGATTGATTGTATCAAATGCAAGGTCCTAGGAGCTGCAATGATTTATGCAGAAGTTGGAAATGTTGCTATGGTCTACACTGGGGATTATAACATGACACCAGATAGACATCTTGGGGCTGCTCAAATTGATCGTTTGCACTTGGATCTGCTTATAACAGAGTACAAAATCAGACATTTTACTTTGCAAAAAACAGTAAACAGAAATATTGACATTTTACCTCATCTTACCTCATCGATGTGCTTCTATTCACAATGTTCAAAGACAATGATATTCTGATGATTACTAGATACCATGCAAATTAACTGAAAATTTTCTCTAAAATATATCTTTGCAACAAAATATATCTAAAATTGTCTACTCACCTTATAAAAAAGATTGATTTGTTTGGATCCTGGAAAGAAACTAATGAAATGGCATGATATGTGAGGCAACGAAGAATCGAGTAAACTAAATACTTGTTGTTTGTAGTTATTGATGAGTATGCAGATTTATATAATGAATTCCTTTTGTTTTTCTTTCATATATGTCAGATACATTTTGTGACATCTTTAATCTTTAATCTTTATTACTTGCATTTTAAGACTGTCCTATTGGTAGCATATTTTTGGCCATGTTTTTTTTTTATCACTTTCTTTGTTTTTCCCCCTTTCTTGTAGATCCACATATGCAACAACTATACGGGATTCAAAATATGCTCGAGAGAGGGAGTTCTTGAAAGCTGTACGTAGAACTTTACCTATGTGCTTATGTGATTATTCTCATAAGTCTTAAAACCTAATGCTAAAAAAGTTAAATAAGCATAATTGTGCATGTAATGTTTGTTGGATTCTGGGAGTCCCCTGTAGAAAAATTTTCTTTGATAATAGATGGTCTATTTAGTCCTGAAATGACTTGAATATAGCCTTTTCTTCTAGCTATTAAGAACTTAAAGATTATGTTCTACAGGTAAACACAATACAATAGAATTTGAACCAATATTGCTAATATCTTTGTACCAAAATGCTAGAAATATTAGTTATATGATTCCATTACTTTTTTTTATTGGTTTGAATGGTAGTTCCTGTCTTTTAGGTTCATAAATGTGTAGCTGGAGGAGGAAAAGTTCTAATTCCAACATTTGCCTTGGGGAGAGCGCAGGTAGAGATACTCCAAATCTTCTTATTTTTGCTCCCCTCTTGTTGGCATACTTGTTATTCTCATAATTGTCATTTCCTTTTAAAACGTATCCAACTTATGCTGAACCATCATTTCTTTCTCTTGAATAGAGAAACAGTATGTTGACTAAGTTTCAGTATCATCAGTTTTGTGTTTTTGTTGGTATTTTTTTGTGCATATATGAATCTCTTTCTTCAGAATTATGCTTTTCGACAATTGATAGAAAAAACAATTTTCAAAGGTCTAAGTTCTCATTTAGTACAACCACTTTATGTTAATTACTTTCAAATGGAGCCATCTATAAATGACTCCAATTGGGCACATACAGTTTACAACTTAGGTAACTTTTTCTTCGAAGACATTTTGTATCCTTAAAAGGGCTTTATGATAAAACGACAACTGGGTGAGAGTGTACTTCTAATGTGATGGTCAGATCTTACATATAGGACTCCTTAATTAGTTAATTCTTTTAGACCTCTAACATTTTGAATAGCTACATACTCATTCATTCTTATGTGATTAGTTCTCATTGTATTGCGCTATGAAATTGCCTTGTCTCTGGAGTGTGATATCTCAAGTAGCATTTCCAATAGAAAATGTTGGGTGAAAACGGGTCACATATTATCCCATCCAACTTGAACTTGAATCTGGAGAACTTTTTTGATCTGTTTATAGATATATCAAACTTATCTAGATTTAGATCATATGTTGATATCCTGCTATCTGATATGGACCGACCTAGGGGAGATGGACTTGTGGACAGATCCTAGAGTGGATTGGTGGAAGATGGTGCGGATCGAGTAGGGCAGTGGTGGGGCCGATGCGGTTTAGATTAGGGAGATGGTGTGGTCGACGGAGGTGGCGGCATGGGTGGTAGGTAGATCTGAATTAGAGAGGAAGATGGAGGTTGGCTCTATGGGATTTAAAGGGAGAAGGGGACAAGATAGAGAGGAGATAGAGATGGAGATGATTCAATAATCATTTATTCATGCCTAAGATACAAGCGATAAGGCTATAGAGAATAAAATAAAGAGTCGTCAGTTAACTAAAATAAACTAAAAATTAATCCTATCCATCCATCTTTCATCTCTCCATCAGATTTGATGACTGTTGTGCCTCAGATAGAATTTGAATCTGTTGAAAGTCAGAATACAAAAAGTATAGATAATGATGTCGTCAATCTAATCCATTTGGTTATATATTATTCAGACATTAAATGAATATTTTTAAAAATTGTGCAGCTTGGTAAATTCTTGCAATTTTGGGATTTGTACTAATTTCGCACTCGATTTTAATCCAAACTTGGATCATATCATTCCACCATGCTTTTAACCACCTTGCCCTCAAGGTGTCTATGGTAGTTTCTAGCAACGATGGCCATGCCACAAGCATGGATCGTATCGACTATCGGTTGGCATAACACATGCTGTAAGAGAGAGAGGAAAAAAGATAAGGGACTACTCACCTTTGCCATTGCCATTCGCTGAGTCACCGTCGCCTGAGTTCACACCCTCATTGGGTGCCCTAACTCGAGGGAGGAAGGTCGAGAGAGATTAAAAATTTAAATTGTAGATCTGGATTGGAGCTCGACAACGAGGTCAATGGCGAGCGGTGAAGCTACTAAGAGGGGTTGATTTACAATTTTAGTTACATCTATCTTAGATCCGTTTATACTTTATGATCACCCTAAGTGGATTCTTTATAATTTAGCAATCCAGTACTATTTCTCATCTTCTACATGAGACTTGGCACAATTGATGTGAAAAGAGGGTAGAGGCAAGGATAGCCACAGTGAGGGTGGCAGTACATGATAAAGTACCATCCCTCTCTCTTGTCTCTTGCACGGGCTAATGGTGGATCATCTATTCTTGCATCACAAATGATGCTGCAACACATGTTGTGTCGACGGCTGGCATAGGTCGTGGCACCGACAAGACAATCCTTATTGCATATTGTTTAGAATAATAAAGAATTTAAGAGAATATGAGTAGGAACTTGTTGATTGCTTAATTCTAAATAATCTGATTTTCGAATCTTAATCGTAATATGCACAAATTTAAGACACTCTATTAATTTTCTTTTCTTTCTTTCTCTTTTCCTTTCTTCTCTTTTTTGCCCCTTTTCTCTCTCCGAATAAGATCTTGATCTCTTAACTTTTTTCTTGTATTTATTTATTTGCTCTTCTCTCTCTCTCTCCCCCCGCCCCACATTTTCCCGTTTTTTATAGATGAAAAGAAATAAGCCTTAATAAGGTAGGATTTTGTCATATTTAATTAGGGAGTCTAATTAATTTAAGATTTGGGCCCATATTGCCCAGGTTCGATCTTGAGTCAAGTGGTGGGGCCAAATTCAGGTTTGTCCCTGTCCAAATTGAGCAGTCTTGGGTAGGGTGAGCTTTTTAATTTGGGCTATATTTGACCCTCTTTTTTCTGGAACTAGTGATCTGAGTTTTTTATCTTTGGATAAATTTGATTAAGACCTGCTTGTTTCAATCATGGTTCAAGTTAATGTTGCTACTTTTGGTCAGCTTTGGTTATTCTTCACCAGTTGTTTCTACTTGTTTGATTTAACCAGGATACACAACTTTCCTTTTCTTGTTTTGGCTGATAGATCTTAGACTGAAACTGCTTTGTTCTCAATGAACTGCAATTAAAAGTTTCTGGACAAATCTTTCTTTTTCTTGTATAACACTTCAACCTGCTTTTTAGTATTTTCTATGTGAGAAGTACATCCATAAATATTTGTATAAGCGTTGCTAGTTATATACCTCAGTAACTCTCTACTATTGTCAATACTTCTTTCAGTTAATAGGATTTTGTTCAACTAAACCGTTCAGCAGAACTTTTGAGACATCAGAGGCAAAAAGATGCCATTTCTCGTTGGGCACCTTTACTTGCTTTTCTATATCTTGTAGTTGGTACTCTGATAAGTTTAATGTGTATCAGGAGCTTTGCATATTGTTGGATGACTATTGGGAAAGAATGAACTTAAAGGTTCCTATTTACTTGTCTGCCGGTATGGTACTCTTGTGCTAAGCTTTTTTCAGAGTGCTGATTGTTGTTCAGGTTTTGGACCATTCTCATCCTAGATATGCTAGGAGTGTAACTTAGATTTTCCCTTGTATGCTTCCTTGTATCAGTGTGTATCACCTCTTTTTACTTAAATTTATTATATATATTACATTGCATAAGTTAATACCCCTAAACTTCTTTTTTTCATTACAAAGTTCCGCACTTTTGGATCAAGCCACTTTCGTTATTGGTCACGAGGATTTTGGACAGAATGAGGATGCATTGCATGGTCATGGCTTCACTTGAATCTTCATGCAGACTTGATTTTGTGCAAATTAAGTCTTATGAACCAATACTCATAGTGATGCAATGTTTGGTTATCCTTTTTTTCCCAAACTCTTAAGCTTTTGGTTTACATTGTCCAGTCCAATCAGCCTATTGCAAAAGCAATCAAAAAATTGAAAAAAAGAAAAGAAAAGAAAACAAGAGAAGAAAGAAAGAAAGAAGAAAGAAAGAGATGCTTAGTGCTTACAATAGATTACAGAAACTAGATGTACAACCTTTTGAAATGAAATTTAAGCATCCATAGAGCGGAATCATCTGAAAGTGCAGACCAATGAGAAATCTGATTGTCTTGTTGTGGTCATGGAACTCATTTATTGTCTCGCATTATGTCAATATCTTATTCTCATACAAACTATGTGCAGTTACACATTTATTTTCACCAATTGTTCAGTCTCTCTTAAGAACTTAATTCTGTCTCACTCTACCCACAGCCTTCTAGGTTGCTGAATACATGATAATAAATGAGATTTTTAATTCTTCAGGATGTGATCTAGATATCCATTGTTCAGTAATGCCCATGGTTCCAAGTTTTGGCCAATCCTGAGTGGGATCAGTCGATATCCATTGTTCAGTAATGCCCATGGTTCCAAGTTTTGACTAATCCCGAGTGGGATCTGTTGATACTCGATACGGGTTCTCCCTTTCTCTTCCTTCACTCCATCTCTCTTCTCTCTCGGGTGCCCCATCTCTCTAATTTCTCTCTACTCCCTTTCTCTAGCATCTCCCTTTCTCTTCCTTTTCCTCTCTTTTCTCCAATCTCTCTCTGTCTGTCTTTTTTTTTTAATCTTTGTTACTACAGTATAAAATCTGCTGCAATAACAGAGAGTGAGAGGGAGTGACAGAGAGAGAGAGAGAGAGAGAGAGTAAGGAAGAGATTGAGAGGGAAAGAGAAAGGAGAAAGGGAAGACATGAAAAAAAAAGAGAGGAAAGGAAAAGAGAAGAGAGAGAAGAAATAAAAAAATAATATTTGCCTAGTGGCAATAAGAGAGAAGAAAGGAAAGAAAATTAGAAAAAAATTAAATTTGTCTTTGCAATAATAGAGAAAGGGAGGAAAAGAGAGAGAAGGGGAAAGAAAAGAGAGAGCCAACTCACTATTCATTAAAGTTTTAAATAAGTTAATATAATTTTTAGTTTTTAGACTTCGTATGTAAATAATTATTACTATTTTTATCATTTTCTATTTTTTTATAAAATCTGTATTTAAAATAATATTTAGAATTTAGATGATTAAAAAATAGTCCAATCTGACACGGGTTGTCGATATCACTGATATGGTTGATACGTATTATTTTTTCGGATGGCCGATCCCGATTTCGATACCGAGTTTTGGAACTTTGGTAATACCTTGATAGATGCAAATAAATAAAAGGGATAGAATTTAAAGTTAGTGTATATTTTGTAGTCAACTATCAATAATATTCTTTGCAGTGGCACTGTACTAGATAGATCTAGTATGAGTTAGCATATCCAAATTGCCCCCTTTTACCCACCACGCCTCGTTCTCGTAATCTTGACTAATTCTCTCATGTTATTTTGCAGGTTTGACTATTCAAGCCAATATGTACTACAAAATGCTCATTGGATGGACCAGCCAAAAGATCAAAGATAGTTACACAACTCGGAACCCATTTGACTTCAAGCATGGTACTTTCAAGCATATTCTTGGTTAATTGAAAGTTTCGGATCGAATTCATTTTCTGTTTTCTTATTTAGAACTTTTGACCTGATGTAACTTGCTTACTACAAAGAATTTAAGAATTATCTAGATCTAGTACTGAGATATATGACACACTAACTATGAAAGTATGAAGAATTAGGTGACACAGATCTATTTCATCACTAAATGTTGTAGATTTAATTCTTTTTAGTAACTCAGCAATCTTTTAAGCTAGAATATAAGCGAATTAAATAATAGGAAGTTGGTTAGTAACATATGAGTGTTTAGGTTTGTAAAAGGCATCGATCTTCCCATAAGCACACTGCTTTACTTTTCCCTCCTGCTGCATCTTCTGGGGCATTTGGTACTGGAGCCTGTTGTTTGGAATATTAAGATATTTAGAATCTTGGCAGTCAATTACATGGCTACTGCTATTTTATTTTCATTTATTTTTTGTTCTTTTATATGATGCATTTGCTTTGAAGTGTTATTCTGCCAACCCAAGATACTTAAACTTTTCTATTTTCAACTAATGATTTTAGTCATGTTATGTAGGGTTCAATTTCATTGTTGTCCCCTTTCTTTGTAGAACTACGAGAAATTGATAAGATATAGCAAGATCTAATTTTCTTTTATGGGTTTTGTTTCATTTTTCTCAGTTAAGATTAAGTTGATCGTTCTTGATATTACAGTTTGCTCTTTTGAACGTTCTCTTGTAAATGCACCTGGACCTTGCGTTCTTTTTGCGACACCTGGTATGATTAGTGGAGGATTTTCCCTTGAGGTATTCAAACAATGGGCTCCATCTGAAAGGAACCTGGTTACACTTCCTGGGTACTCTATTGTCACTTTGCATTCATTTATTTTTCTTAGATCTGTAATATATATGGCTCATAGCTTGCCAAGATGACTAAAATAGTAGAGGTCAATGGGTAAGCTAAATTAATGGATGATTATTTGCCTGTGTTTTGTTATATTATTATTATATAAATGCTCAACTTGTGAAATGTGAAGTCACATATACTGGTAGAGTATCTATTGTGTATAAATATTGTAACTGCCTTTTCTTCTGATAGAAGCTTGTCTAGACCCTAGATATTAAGGTACGTTTCTTTTGATGAAATCTCTTTTGTCAGTTATTGCATACTTACTATACGACATACACTGTGGCACGTGTTGGTATAGAAGAACAGATACTTCTTGTATCATACAGACATATTTGGATTTCATGCCACAATCAGCTCATGATTTATAAATCAATTTTTTTTTAGCTCTTTAAGTGACAATTTGTTATAAATGGTTAGCTTTGTTAATAGATACATTACAGGCATGCTTAAGTGTATATTGTCACATGATATGACGATAATTTAGTTATTAAAAAAGCACAACCATAGAAAATCATCTCTATTATTCGTAGAGGCTTATATGTATATTTATATATGTTTCTATATGTTTGTATGTGTACATATATGTATGTATATATATTTACAACCAAAGTTCTTAAACTCAGGAATGGCCGGTCAACAAAACCGATATGTATCAGCCATATTGGCCGCTCATATTGGATTAGATTATTTTTTAATTATATAAAAATCAAAATATTATTTGTAAATATATAAAAAAAATTAAAAATTTAGAAAAAATGGCAAAAAATAATAAAATAATAAATTACTCATCTGTGAAGCCTAAAAACAAATAAAGTATTAATTTACTCAAAACGTTGATGAATATTAAGAAGAGAAAGATTTACTATTGTAGAACTGAGATTAAAAAGGAAGAAATAAGAGATTTCTGTTATGCAGAATTGAGATGAAGAGAAAGCTCTTACACCCTCTCTCTTCATCACTGTAGAGAAAGAAAGGGGTAGTTAGTGAAATGGGAGAGAGAAGAAATGAAAAAAAGCTACCTTAGAAACTAAGTTAGAGAGTGGGAGATGGAGAAAGAAGAAATGGAAAAAGGGGAGAACTATTTAGCGGATGCTGAGAAAGATAAGTATGGGGATTTAGAGACTAGAAGAGAGAAAAAGGGAGAAAAAATGTGCAAAAAGAAAACACTGTGTAACTGGTGGAGTTAGAGAGTGGGAGAGAGAGTGAGAATAAATGACCATGGAGTTGACCTGCCTCAATTGTTAAAAATGACCTTGGAGTTGCACCCTCTTTGGATGGAGAGAATAGGAGAAAATAGGAGAGAAAATTAGGACAGAATGATTTTCTCTTGTTTGGATTGAATTTTTAGGAGAAAGGGAGAGAAAGGAACAAAAAGGAAGAGAAAGAAATATCCTCTAATGGTCACTTTTTTTTTTCTTTCTAAAAGTAGAGAGAAAGGGAGAGAAAAGAAACATACTCTTTTTATATTTTAACATTCCAAATATGCTCCTATTCTATTATACTATTTACTTAATCTTTTGAGATTCTATTTACAAATCTAAAGGAGAATAATCAAATATTAAATAGTATAATTTGTGCCGGATATTATGCTACTTCTATTTATTTTAAACAGTAATCTTATGGATATTATAAGTTGTGCTAGTTTATATATTAGATATAGGGTATAATGGTAAACATATTATTTTTTGTTATATTCTATCCTTTAACCAAACATAGTAAACTTATTTTTCTCTTCGTTTCTTTTGATTACATCCAAACAAAATGAGATAGTTCTTCTCCCTTCTCTTTTCTTTTCTCTTTTCCTCTCCATCTAAATAGAGTGTTAGAGATTCGGTATGGGGCATGCAACCAGCACAACTGTCCTTATTATTGTGTAATATTAAATTATCATATGATGGAACTACTTTATTTGGTATACTTACCATGGAGTTGACCTGCCTGTTAAAAATGATGCTATCATGGTTCTTGGTTATGACCTATAGAACATTTCTTTGGTGTACCTACCATGGAGTTTTACAAATAGCAGCAATCAAACATTTTATAACTTGTTACCAAGTCATTTTCCCACTTCTGTTTATGCAACTAGGTTAGCAGTCCATTAGTTGATCTTTATATCTGTTTTATTCTTGCAGATATTGTGTTGCTGGAACAATAGGCCATAAACTGATGTCAGGTAAACCTACCAGAATTGATTTGGACAAAGATACACATATCGATGTGAGATGTCAGGTTGTCTTCAAAATCTTAGTATTTTGAACTCTAATCCTGCTGAAGTTGTTTTAGTGTTAAACATATTAACTTAAGCCAAGCCAGATAGTCGAATATCATATAAGTTAGGTCACGCCTCAATCCTTTATTTGATTATAAAAACTCATAACTGTCAATGTGATAGTGCTCCATTAATTAAAAGAGCTCATATTATTTGAGGGTTCCCAAATTCAAATCCTAGTGTCATCTTTATTTTGTGGGACACTATTATTCTTGATCCTAATTATGTACTTTTTTATTATGGTGTAGACAATGCATTTACTATGCCTTTTCATTCATATGAAGCTAAATTTGTGTATCTTCCACAATATTTTGAAAGGCAGCCGCGGATGGCGGGCGGTCACCCCACCGCCTAGCGTCAAGGCGGAAGGCGGGTGACAAGGCGGTCTAGTATTTTTATATTAATTTTTTTTTATAATATATATATATATATATATTATATATTATAATGATGCACTATGCCACAATGTCAAATAACATAATCACAATTCACAATTCGCAACTATAACACAAATATCACAACTAAATATCCAAAACAAATAACATGATCAAAGATTAATTTATCAAATTCGTAACAAGTTCACAACCAAATATCTAAAATAAATAATATGATCAAAGATTCAAAATTAACAAATTCACAATCATCACATCCAAATATCTAAGTATCTAACAAGTTTACAATCATCATAAGAATCACATTCATAATAAGTTGACATTCAAAATTAGAATTCTAGTCTTCTTCACAATCTTCAGGTGGAGCTTCATTTATTTGCCAATAAATTATCACCTGAATCATCATAAAGCTCTAGCTAAACATCATCATCTTCTGTTTCCTCATCTGAGTGGATCAATTGCTCATCTAGAGAAGTGGAAGGAGTGCTACTAGTAGTAGCTCGGGCAACTCTAGCACTCTTCCTTGATGATAAAAATTCTTCCGCACTTGGTGCTTATGTCTCTGTCACCATCTTCCAAGTTAACCCTTCACCTGGGAAGACCTCTTGCTCTTGAGGATCATTATCCAACCAATCAATTGCATTATATCTCTCTTTTAAAGCCACAAGATTATTCTCTTTTGCTATCTTTCGATCTTTCATCCTTGCATTAAATTGTACATAGGCTAGATCATTCAATCTCTTCACTTCCAATCTATGTCTCTTCTTTGAATGAATCTGTGAATAATATTTATTATTTAATAATTACAGTGAAGCAGTTAATTAGTGAAACTATGAAAAAAAATAAAAACTAAAGAAAACTAATGCAGTATTGCAGTAATTAAGTGTTAATTAATCAAATTTTGCTTCTTTAGTTAATTAATCAAACCATTTCGCTGCTACAGTAAATCAATAATTATGTATTTAAGTGTTAATTACTGATTTACTATAGCAGTGAAGAAAATAGAAAGCAAAGCCGGCAGTGAAAGGGAGAAAGAGAAGGAGAAAAGGAAGAAGAAAAAAAATCTTAGCAGGGGAAGGATCATCTAAAGGGATATCTCAGTTCCCACCTTGTCAGTTGCCGCTCGGAGCTATGAAGGGGAAGGCTGTGCTCATTGCTCAGTGAAGGGAATGGCTGCGGTCAGCTGCTCGCTTGCCAGCGTTGCTCAAAACCTCGGCGAGACCGAGAATGGGGAGAGAATGGTGAGATTTTTAGGGCTTGGAGAGAATGAGAGAGGAGGCTTCGGGGAGATCAAGAGTGAGGAGAACGATGGGTTAGTTATTTGAACGATTAACGGGTTAGCCTCAAGATCCAGCTCGATATTGATTTAAATCCAAAACCATTGGGCTCTCCCGCAAAATGATTTAGCAGGCCGCCCGGCCAGATACGCGCCTTGGCGGACCGCCACATGATTTGGCGGCCTGCTAAGAAGGCCTAGGCGGCCTGCTAAGAAGGCGAGGTCGCCTGGGCTGTTTGCGAGGCGGCCGGTGTACAATCCTGCCTTGGCAGCCGATGTACCATCTCGTCTTGGCGGTCGCCCTAATCACTATTTAAAACATTGATCTTCCATATAAAGTGTGATATGAACTGAGCGTCCGTTGCCTGATCAAGGTGGGATGCAGGGAAGTAGTCTGCATATTCAGAAAAAAAAATAGTCTCTAAATATTCTCTTATAGTAAGAAACTTATGAATTTTGACCTACATTTTTTATATTCACGTCCTTCGTAGATTTTGACTGCAGTTAGGGTGAAAATAGACAATGTTACGGTGGAGGTGGAGATGATAGGTGATGGTGATGATGGTGATGAGAGTGGTGATAATGATGATGGATTTGGTGTAGGGGTGAAAACGGATCGGATACGGATCGGATAGTGCTCAACCCATATCCGGATCCGTATTTTTAGTTCGGATACGGATTCGGATACGGATATTAGACGGATAGCAAAATTTAAAACCATATCCTAATTAAACGGATACGGATAATTTTCGGATAAAGGATCGGATCTTAAATGGATATTAATTAAATTTAAAATAATTATAATATTTTATTTAAATATAATTAACACAAAATTATTAAGAGTTTACAACAAATTTTTTTTGGTATGTCAAATATATAAAATTAGAGAAATTAATCTATATAAATAATATATAACGCATTATTAGTAATAATATTAATACTTACTATTTAAATAAGCAAACTAAAAACTGTAAATCATTTAAAAAAATATGCGGATAAACGGATATCCGATATCCGTATCCGAATCCGAAAAATTTATCCGACCCGTATCTGAATCCGTATCCGAATTTTTTTCAAAAATTCTATCCGTATCCGAATCCGAATCCGAGTCGGATAGAATTTTTTTATCCGAATCCGATCCGAGTCGGGTCGGATAGCGGGTCGGGTCGGAGTTAATCCGACCCGTTTTCAAATTTGGTGGCATGAGGTGTTGTTGGGAGAATGATGAGGGGGGAGAAGGTGGACGAGATCCTAAGGAGGAGGGAGGACTCGACAGTTGAGGGGGATTAGGAGTAATTAGTGTCGAGGTAGCACACTGCTAGGATTTTGGCTAGGAGGGGGAAGAGTTAGAGTATAGGAAGAAGGAAAACACAATATTCATTGTTAATCCCAATTAGGTTGCTTTTCACATATTAAGAGGCTAACCTAACAAGTAAAAATAACAAATGATAAACTTGAAAACGAAGCATTCTTGCCAACTGCGTTCTAGCGTGCAATTTGTGTTCTCTATATGTGCGAACGTATGCAGGCGTTCTAACATGCGCGTTCAACGCGATATCCACGCGTTCTTTGTATGTGTGAACGTATATAAATGTTTGAACATGGTGTTTGAATGCAACCTCCCTACGTTCTTTGTATGTGCGAACGTATATAAATGTTTGAACATGGTGTTTGAATGTGACCTCCCTTCGAACACAACAGTTAGGATTCTTAATTTTTTGAACAAAACTAAAAAAACAAAACAAGAAAAGGGTCCATATGTCATATATATGCACGAGATAACTCAGTATGGTCCGAATCACATCAAAGTGACTGTCCTTCAAAATTGTAGTGGTGCTCAATTGAAAAGAATTGTTCTCTCATAATCTTCTCTAAAAGCATAATTTTTAAAAAAACGATAGGTTTTATCTTTTATATTCTCACATGACATGGAGCTTGATTGAAAAGAATTGTTCTCTCATTATCTTCCCTAAAAGCTTAAGTTATTAAAAAAAAGGGTCATTTTTATCTTCTATATTCTTACACTCATTTCTCGCTTGAGATATTGTTTTTATTAGATCAAGAAGTGAACTTGACTTTAGATGGTTGGAGATTTTTGTAAAAAAATTCATTTTGAGGTAAAATACACTTCATTTTGAGGTAACATTGGAACACGATATTGCTTGTACTTTACTGCTTTGATCTGTTGGAATTATCAACTTGTGCTTTTGGCTCTATCATTGAGTATCCTATTGATATTGGTAGTTCCCCACGTACACTTGAGATAACTACCTTTATTCATGCTAGCATAAGGCCGCACCTTGACTCTTTTGGACTAGAATGCCTAGGACCATATTTGGTCTTGACCAAGTTGTGAACCTTAGAAAGGTACTCACCCCAATAGTCTGGCCATTGATCACTAAGGACAAATTGTATCTTTAATCACCTTGGTGGTAAACTTAAGTAAATTAAATATTAGGGCATTTAAGTCTTAGTACACATGAACATACAATCAATCATAATAAACATTCTTGTACACTTTCTTTAAGTTTTTCTGTGATGGAGGTAAACAATTGTGACTATGTTCTTATTAACCTAATTATCTGAATGTTTTGCTTTATGAGTACCTGAAAAGTTCATAATAGCATGACTAGAGTAAGACTAGCAACTATTTTAGAATGTTTTAACTATACTTATCATTGAAACATCCACCACCAAATACACGTGCCTCCTATGTGGGTGGACCCACGTGGTTTCCATGTGACCTGTTGGTCAAGTTTATATACAATAATAAGATAAAGACCACATATTTCTACAAATAATACAACAAAAAAAACCTAAAATACCACACGCTACAACAAGCCCCCAAAATACATATTCATAGACATTAAATATGGTAAATACCTGCGTATCGCAATGAAATAGATAAAAGAGACTATGAGCAACTTTATATACAATAATAAGATACAATAATAAGTTTATATACAATAATAAGATAAAGACCCCATATTTCTACAAATAATACAACAAAAAAACCTAAAATACCACACGCTGCAACAACCCCCCAAATACATATTCATAGACATTAAATATGGTAAATACCTGCATACTGCAATGAAATAGATAAAAGAGACTGAGCAACTTTTCATCAGCTCCTTCGCGAACTCGGGGTCAACCACTAATCTGAAAAATATTTCTACCAAGGGTGGTGGGCACAAAGCTCAGCAAATATACTCCTCTACAGTTTAAAATTAGTGTAAGGAAGGATGTCACCAAAATATGCATGTATAACATCATTATCATGATAATGCATTCATGCAACATGTCTATCATGTCCATATCTACAACTCACATATAATAATAAAGGAATACATGATATACATTGTTTAAACCGTCAAATCTTTGCTTTCATGCTCCCACAGAGCCATAGCTATAAATCATCATGATATGCTCATTGAGCTATCCACCATATCATAAATACATGCTCACCAATTATCTCATACATCGAGGAGGGATAGACATCTAGCGGTACTATCGTCCGTACATGCCTGGCGACGCTGCATATGACTGGTTATCTGTGGCCAAGAGACTAAGGACCCCAGTCGTAAGCCCATATCTCCCTCTCTACAATCATCACCGTCCGCAATAGGATAGTCAAGAGCACTCAGCTCAACAATAGACGCCATGACTCTACGTCATCGGGTACCGCTAGGTCTAAGATCCATACCTCCCAATCATAGTTTTATATCACCAGTGTCTAGTCTCTGACAGAGAGTGATCGCTTGAATGCCACTCAGGCTAACGATCTCAGACGTGGACCATTTATCTCATAGTCACCATACAATGAACTCTACCCTTAATCTCGGGTTGAGTTAGTGAAGGGTAAGGTAGTGTCATAATTTTGAATTCTTTCTATTATGGAGTTTGATAGTTACTGTTAAAACTTCGTGTATCTCAAACCTATTGGGGTATATCACCAGTCATAATTCCAAAATCAAGTTGTGACACAGCTTCTAAATTTTAAGTACATGCTTATTAATTTCCATGGGAAATTTTGCATTTGCTTCTTTATGCCATAATCAATAGTCTTCCAGTTACTTGGTTATCTTTCTTTGGGCAGCTTGTTGTGGCATGGAATGTACTAGGTAGATCTCCCTCCTTCCCTCTCTCCCCTAAATGACAATCATCTTCTTAAAGGAAAAGAGAAAGAAGTAAAGAGAAGCAACGAGTTAAAACGTTATTTGGGGGCGTCGCATATAAAGGTAGGAATTTAATACGAGTAGTTAAATGATACTTTAAGCATAGTATATTTAGGTTGATTTATGAATTGTACTTAGAGTTATTATAGTCATATTGTATTTATTTATTTGGATTTGTATAAATAGGGCTAAGGCCCCTCTTTTATTATATATATAATAATTTTGTACAATATACTATTTATATATGATAAATTAATAAATATTAAATCTTTATATTGTAAACGGGTTAGACAGATCATGTTATCGTGTTGTGTTAACACAATCCAATTACTAAAAAAATTTGACAGGTCGTGTTATCATGTCGTGTTAACACGGTTTGTCTATTAAACAGGTTAGACGAATTGTGTCGTGTTACCCGTTTAATAATCGGATCATGTTCATGTCTACTAAATGCAGCTCCTTTATTAATCAGGTCGTGGTCATGTTAGGATGAAGTTGACCCAACACAAACCCGCTTAGCCCAACTCGATCGCCACTCTTAAAATGGGGCAAAGGCTCCTCTTTCATTATATATGTCATATCTTTCAACAAATCCTCTCTTCTCCCTCTCTTTGTAGGGTTAAGGGTCATATTGTTTCATGGTAATACTCATAGTCATAGAGACCAAGTATATGTAGAGTTATTGTTGAAAATCAATAGAAATACAACTATGCAGAAATTCACATATTCTTTATGATTGTAGAAAACATAACTGTACAGAAATTCACATATTCTTCATGGTAGGAGAAAAGAATAAAACAATCTAAGTTACATTACTGATTCCTTTATGGTTAGAGAACTCAGATGTACTAACTAGTTATGTTACAAGTGTATATATGCATATGTTTATAATTATGACTTTTAGATATTGTTAAGATCATACAAAATGAATGTAGTAGTAAATAATCCAAGTTTTTTTTAATTAAAAGTGACATTGTTTCTTATAAAAGTAGCGCTTTGATCGCATATGTTAAATAAAACCTTGTTACACGCATGTTCCAAGAAAGTAATCGAGTTTGAGTTATTAATTTATGTTTACATGAGTAAAGTAAGGTTATTGGTTGCAGATAGCTACACATTAAGGTGATGTTTGAAATAAGTGTAGCCATTTTCTTACACTAGTTAAGTGTTCTATCAGACATTAGATTAAGGTAATGTGGTTTTTTTTTTATAGAAAATAAGGTGAAATGGGTTTTGGGGCATCCTACTTAAACCCATTATCCTATGTCCACTCTTTATCTATCCAATATTTTACATTTACTAACATTCAATTACTATTTTGCCTTTGGAGAGACATCACTTCAATTAATTATCATTTCAAAAATTCTCTCCCTCTCTCTTCTCTCATATCTTCTTTTATCCGCTATAAAAGGTATTTTTGGTCATTTGGCATAAAATATCTCATAAACCTATTACATTTTCATGTTACATCAAAGGTAATAATGAAATAGGTCTGTTTTCTAGATTTCAAGGTAGATTTAAGTCATCACAGAGATATGCATAGAGAAAATCTAGCCTAAGACTATTCTCAAATATTACCTACTTATTAGTTATTACTATTGTTTTGCTAGCTATCCATGATAGAAAATTGCCACTTACACAAAAATAATAATACATGAAGATAGCATTTCATGAGCTATTATATTTCATGTAATAGTGTATGGCACGAAGTATAATACTGCAAAAAGATAGTACAATGGTATAATAGCATGAAATACGTAACATATTACGAAACAATCAAATATGTTAGTGAATCCACTCACTTGAGGTCTTAGTGGAATAGCTCGAATCAATAATCGAAGTAAAATTCTTCACTTCACAATAAAATTTATATTATAATTTAACAATCAACATCAATTCTAGAATTAACGATAAATTCTTAGTTTTTGATTGGGCTAAAATAAAGCCCAATACTTGATTGGCTCGTAATCCACAATACTTTATAATTGGTTGGTCCCAAGGCCCAAACTGAAACCAAATTGGGTTGGGTTGGGTTGCTAATATCAGCCTAGATTAGGCCCTTCTAAGGCCCAATCACCACGCTCACCCAAACCCAACTTGGGTTTAGGCAAAACCACTTGCAAGTTGAGACATTTGATCCTAAACCATAATTGTTCTCTCTTGATGGATAAGGAGAAGTGGAGGATGCAAGCTAATGAGCTTCTATTGGGATTCTAGCCCTAAATTGACAATGCTAAATTGACAATGCTAATGCAAGTCTTGCAACCCCAATAACCCACACGAGATGGAGGGAAGTCAGCCAAGGCAATGATCGAATTCTCCAACAAAGCCACAAGAATATCGAAAAAAAGATGGAATAATATTTTTTTCACCCCCTAAACTATTGCCCTTTTTTTACAATGACCTCGTGAATTTCTTTTGGTACATAATGACTCCCTGGAATATTAGAAATACCTCATTTGACCCCTTCCGTTAGGGGGTTATTTATACCAAAGAAAGTCATGGGATTATTATGTACCAAAAAAATATTTAAGGAATCAATATAGAAAATGGTGATAGTTTAAGGGGTGAAAGGAGAATTACCCAAAAAGGATTCAATAGACTCCTCACAAGGAGGACAACTGATCCAAATGGGTGGATGTGATCGATGCCGCTGCTGATGACCAGACGCAAGAAAGGAACATATTGTTGGGAGGCTACATTGTGTAGCCTTCCCTAGATGCCTAGAGTGCCCAAGGAAGGTACCCACTAAGAAACTACCTAATTAAATTGAAATTAACTGTGATAGATGAAAGACCCATAGGTGGATATCGTGGTGCTCTTTAATCACTCCGTTGATGCTCAAACATTTGACTCCTAAGAAACTACATAATTAAGAAATTACCTAATTATACTGAAATTAATTATGATAGATGAAAGACCCACAGGTGGATATCGTTGTGCTCTCCAATCACTCCGTCGGTGCTTAGGCATTCGACTCCAATAGCTCATACTCTGGCGAGGGGAAAGGAAAAAGAAGAGGAGGAAGAGGACAATTGCGGCTGGGGAGAAAGAAAGTAGGCTAGGGTTTTTATAGAGGTGGGTTTAAGAGATCAGCGCAATTTCTCCCTGATGGATCCGCAGAAGAAATTGCACTCAAAACTTCTCTCGGAGGGAGAATAAAGCCCATCTTTTTTGGATATAACACTTTGTCTCCCCCCTTTCTAAGTATAATAATAACTTGAATTAATTATGCTAATGAAAAATCTATGAGAGAGATTAAGGAAACATAGGATTTTAATTCAGGAAGAGAGAAATTTTAGGAATTCTAAACCAATTAATCAATTGGAATTTCAATGGATAAACTAACCATGAAAGGAACTTACCCAAATCAGAATTTGAATAGCTTACTGATTAGGAAAGTTATTCTAATTAATTGGGATTTGAATAGCTAAATCAGTTGGGTAACTTCTAATAAATTGGGATTTAAAGGGATATAGTTAGGAAACGTACTTTAATCACATGGCTTTTGAAAAGTCTTGTAGTTCCTAAAATTCTGTGGTGGTGTCCTTGTCCCTTCTCTCTTCTTATCACACTTGACAATGGTTTCTTTTTCAATACAAGTGGCTTAACTGTACTCAAAATTTAGATGTCAAGGTATCTTCGTAATATATATATGCCAATAGCTATTTTGCTAGAAAGCCTTCCTTTCACTTAGATTTGTCCCATACTCAACAAAGACAATGCATGTAAGTTCCTTGTACCCTTCTATATTTATCTCATACAATGCTATGGTCATAGCACATAAATAATATCCCCAATGATCCTCTAGTACATCAAGAGTTTAAGAGTGTCTCCAGAATTAAGATTGTCACTGTAGTAAGCGCATCAAGGATAAGAAACTTCTTTGTTTTCCTGTACTGAGGGTTTCTTTCATAGTTCATCAGTTCTTTATATATTATTTTCTTGTTATTTGAAATAAACAAGCTTGCTTGCTTGCTTGCTTACTTATAGCATTAGAGTATTTTAATCACAAAACATTCATGGGGATTCAAGGAGAGGGACTATTTGCTTATTTCATTGCTTTTTGAAGTTTCTGCAGTAGAAGGAAACAAAATTGACTAATTAAGCATGTAGTACCCATTTTGGCAGAGCACCTTGTCGTAGTTTGCCGACTCTAATGTGGTAATTGTTATTATTTTGTTCTCATGTTGACTGTATTATTTCACCAGATTCATCAGCTGTCTTTTAGTCCTCACACGGATTCCAAAGGGATCATGGATTTAGTTGGATTTCTTTCCCCACAACATGTCATTCTTGTGCATGGGGAGAAACCTAAAATGGCTTCTCTGAAGGAAAAAATCCAATCTGAACTGGGAATTCAATGTTATTATCCAGCAAACAACGAGACAGTATTCATCCCGACAACCCAGAACGTGAAAGTAGATGCTACTAAGAAGTTTATTAAAAGTTGCTCTGGTGGTGACTCAAATATTGCACTAGATAATCCTTGTATGTCAACTTGTAGTTTGAGTGGCTATGAAATCTCAGAGTTGGTTAGAGATGAAAAGCTAGCTGAAGGCATCCTAATGATGGAGAAGACCAAGGCTGCAAGGATTGTCTGCGAGGATGAGCTTTTACAGATATTAAGTGTGGAGCAGCATACAATCCAGTTTGCTCATTGTTTCCCAGTCGATCTAAGCAACAGGAAACAACTATTGCATCACTCAGATGGCTGTTCGAGACAGTCTACTGAGGAGGCAAGTTCACATTGTGTTGTAGCAAAAGATGTTAATCCATCAACCAGTTATACCATACTTCAATTATTGCAGGAGAAACTGAGAAACCAAATTAAATGCAAATATATCTTGATGGCTTCTGATCATCTCAAGATAGACTCTGTCCAAATCCGAGTTTGTTTAGATGAAGATTGCCCGTATCGGCTGAAGCAAAATAGATCTTCAGGTGGAACAACAATATACTTTTGTTGTAGTTGGTCAATGTGCGATGAAAAGCTGGCCAAAAAGTGTCTGTCGGCTATTAAAGATATGGATTTGGCTGTCCAAGAGGCACCTAGAACTGAGTAGCTCTTATCTCCTATCAGATATCAGCTTGGTGGTCTGTATTTGTGATAACTGTCATGCTTGACAAGAATACTTGAAGTAGCTGAGAAAACCGTTGGGGATTCAGCTCTCCTGTCAGCACTCTGGTATGGGGCCCTAGTTCTCGGTTCAGTGGAAGTCATTTATGGGAATCATTGGCTGATATAGATTGTGGTTGCAACTTTGGAAAGTCACAGATTTATCTTCTTGGATATAGAAGAGGTTAAATTTAATGCTCGTGCAGTGCCAGCTAGTAGATACTAATTGTCAGTTACCTACCTTGATCTCATCTCTCCTGCTGTTCTATTTTAATGTTGGGGAAACGATCATGTTATAAGCTTCTTTATATCATGCTTCATCCTAATAGATTCTTGCCAGCGGCCTTTCAGTGGTTTCTGTTAATTTACTACTTGTGGGAGGTTGATACAAGTTTGTATAAATATTATATTTATGACATATCATATATGGACCCTATCTGACATTTCTCAAGGATGATTACATTTTGCATCGTATCGTTTTGATTAACATCCTATAACTGTGGTATGTGCATTCAGTCTCTTATTTAGACTTTATTATAAAAGAGTCGAACCAAGCAATTTTCGAGCCGAGCTAAGCCTTAAATTAGCTCCATGTTTCTTTTGTAATTTATAGAAATATAATTATAGCATGGTAGATAATGCACTTTAATATAAAGTAGGATGATATGGATCTAAATTCTGAATTTTCATAGAAATGAAGAATTAAGAATAGTCTTTATATATACCAAACTCTCAAACGACTCAAGCTTAGCTGAATTAAGCTTCAATCAATTTCGACATTGGTAGATCTGAAACCAATCGCCTCACAATTCAATTGCAAAATTGCAACCGACAATAAAATAGCTACAATTCTTTCACATAAGAAACACGAATGCAAAGCGGCCTAGATCTTATGTAGTAAAACCCCACCTTACCAACGGTAGGTCAAGCCCCCGGAACTAGACACCATCTCGTGAAGGCCATAGGCTGAAAGTTAGTTTAACAATATTCTGTAAACGCAGTTATCTTTTGCGCCTTCAATTTCCAAAATCTACCTTTCCTTCCCTATCTGTTGGTCAATCTCCGGTTGTTGGTATCCACCGGGCCAGCTCAGGTTAAGTTCAGGCTGACGCGACGACGTCTAATTGGGTGGCCTGTAAGCCCGACCAAGCTACTGAGGTAGTTTTTCGTAATATATCTCTAATGTAGGATGCTATTCGCAAAAGATCCAGACAGAGACATAGAAAAGGATGCCGGGTAACATTAAAAAATAAATAAATGAAAGGGCCTCTCATTGTCTCACACCTTCACTTCAATCCCTCCCTTCACCTACAAATATTTAATCGCGAAAAGGTACTAATGCGGGGAATTGAACTTCTCTTCAGCTAAAAAGCCAACGAAGCACCCTGGGAAATGGCGTCGGCGTCGGCGTCGACCGAGCCACTCCTCCGTCCGGTCCAACCGCCGCCTGAATCGGCGCGGCCGAGCCGGCTGGCTTCGATCATGGGCCGGGCCGCAGGCCGGCGCGGCCCATCGATGCTGGTGCGCGAGACGGCGGCGCTGCATCTAGAACAGCGGCGGGCCGAGTGGGCCTACTCGCGACTCGTGGTGGCGGTCGACATCGCGTGGAATCTCGCCTTCGTCGTCGTCTCCGCCGCCACGCTCGCGGCCACCACCAGCGAGAGGCCGAACACACCGGTTAGGATTTGGGTCGCGGGGTACGCTTTGCAGTGCGTGATTCATGTAGGTTTGGTTTGGGTTGAGTACCGGAAGAGGAGGACGAGGAGTGGGGGGAGAGGGGTTGGGGAGGGTGGAGAACAGAGGAGGGTGGTCGGGGAGGAGGAGGGAGGCAACAGTGAAGAGGATCGAGATGAGGCAGGAGAAGCGAGAGGGCAGCAAACCAGGTATGAAATTTGAAAAAGAAATTTAATTTGTTGGGGGGATTTTGACATGGAATTTAATTGACTTGGTGATTAGTTTGGATTTTTTTTTCTTTCTTTCTTTACTCTTTGGTTTGTTGGGAGTTAGGGATTCTAATTCTTTTCCTCTCTATGTTCTTTTTGCACCCGTGTAGGAAATTACATTCCCATAAATATCTTTCATCTACAACATGCACCAATTTGACAATAAGTTAGACGTTTTTAGAAAATTTCTGCTGAAGGCCACTGGAAAGCTAATTCTTACTTTAGCCTGATCATTCATGGATTGCTCAACTGTATCTCATGGATAAATATCCTTTAGCTTGCATCTATTTCTGTCTAAAGACACCGGAACAAGTTCTTGGATTATAAGATATAATAGAAATTGTTCTTCGGCAATAACATTAGTAAAATTTTCGAAACAAAACTAGGGCATATGCACTACGAGTGTAAATGAGAAAAGTGGAAAGAACTGTTGGCGTGATCGCTAAAAATGTACAATCCAATATTAGGCTGAGTTGTACCATCTGGATCAGTGCCAATATGATTATTATCGCATAGTGTACCAATAGATTCTGCAATATAAAACTAAATTCTTGAGATGTGCATATAAAGAAGCCTTCCTTGTTAGCTATGATCTTAGAAATGATAATTATCTTAAAATAAGTCACCCTTGGTCAATATTACTTTGTCTATAATTTATCTGAGGAAATTGTTGTTCTCATAATCTCAAAAGAGTAAGAAAATAATATGTTCTTAGCAGTAGAGGGTTCTGTATGTGGATTTTGTTTTGCTTTAACTTGTTCAATTTTTAATATTGGTGGTGACTGGTGGCAGTTTTGCGAAACGTTGTGAATCTTTTAATACGATGGCCTCCTTTCTCTGGTGGATAATTGGCTTTTATTGGGTGGTCTCTGGTGGTGAGGCACTGATGCAAAATGCGCCAAGACTTTACTGGTATGATGATTGGACATTTATACTATAAATTTAAGACATGAGAAGTTACCATTATGAATGAGGTATTCATTGTTTTGCTTAATCATTACCTAGTTTCAAATAGGCATTTAGGATTGTTCTCATCTTCCCTGTCCGTGGAATGTTTTCTGAGCCTTGACCCATAGTTAGTTGTTTATTTTCTCATTGTTGAGATGAATAATGCAGGCAGGTGTTGTCTAATTGTGTCCACAAGGAATTGGAGGGTTTCTGATAGGGGGAAACAATCGTCTGGTTTAGTTTCAAGTTGCTTTAGAAGAAAGAGAGGAGTTTATCTTCTGTTCTGCCTAGCTTTTGATGGATTTGCTCTAACAGAATCATTGATTACAGTGATGTAAGATAATGCTTTCTCAGTAGTATCCTGACAAATGGTGTGGTGACTGATGACCAATTGACCATTAAACTTTTAGTTATTAATTTTCTTTTCACTAATTGCCACCAAAAAGCTCATTTAATCTTACCCATTTGATATCCGATCCTATTGACTGGTGACAACTTGATTGCAACTATACAATAACTATAAAATCTGACTAAATATACTAAAATCTCACTAGCACCGTGTGCAACTGCTATGTCCAATAGTTTAGATGATGGATCTGAAGCTCCCAGTTGACCCAATTTTCCTAGAATGACCTTTGAAATCTACTATTGAAAAGTGTAAGTTTGTCAGTGAAAATTCTCACATCGATGGTGTAGTGTAGTTCCCTAGTTTCCAATTTGTTAATTTCAATTGTTATTGTCTGCCATGATTTTTCTTTTGTTGGCTACATATTTTGGAGTTTTAAAATATATCATAGTTTCTCTAACATTTTATAACTAAATTTCTTAATTCTCTTAATTCTTCTATGTAAAATTTAAAAGGTACTTATTTCTTTAGTTAAAGGTGACTAAGCTACTGCAAAGTCTCATACACTGCTTTTCCTCCAGATCCTATCGAGCTATCAGCTCATGTTGATCCACATGATTGTTAACCTTTGCAATGAAACTTATATGCATTTGTTTTAACAGCCAATATCCCTCTATATCTATGATAGGAAACCTAATTATCTGTCTTTATCATGATGATTTTGCACAGGTTGACAGTAATTTTTCTCGCATTTGATGTGCTCTTTGCCATCTTGTGTGTGGTTTTGGCTTGCGTAATTGGTATTGCACTTTGTTGCTGCTTCCCTTGTATAATTGCGATTCTCTATGCACTTGCAGGCCAGGTAAGAATAAGAAAATCCAATGGTAAACAAAATGGAATGTGCTTTCAAGATCTTTGCAACTGCTACTGATGTTCATTGCTTTTGTCATTAACCAATAGGATGGTGCATCAGATGCAGATGTTAGTATTCTTCCAAGATATAGGTATGTTGAGTCTTCTGATGATGGGCCAAAGATAACTGATGGAGGAATAATGATTCCAATTCTCAACAATAGTGGAACTTCAACAAATGAACGCGTTCTTCTACACGAGGATGCAGTAAGTTTTTTATTTGGTCTCTTTTCTTTTCTTTTCTTTTTGTTGGTTGTTATGACACTTCTCTGGAAATAACTATTTGCATATAGTCCCCTCACCAAATGAAATTGTTACATTTAAAAGTATTATAATGTGCTCAAATATATATTTTATTTAGTGTTTCGTTTCTCAGTTTATTCTCAAAATTAGTGAATTTCTACCCCACAAAATTTGCTGCATATTTTCAGCATCAAAGGTGACTCATCTATTTGATATGCCTTGTTTATAATCGTTCTAACTGTACATGTTGTTAGGTATGTCATATATTTCTGATTTTTTAACCTATTGAGACATCTATTTTATCATCAACTGTCACAGTGCTATGAAGGGGCACTTCATGTCTAGAAATTTATACCTTCTTCCATACTGAGCACAGAACTATTGGTCACACTTTTCTCCAACTGCTCTTCTTCTTTTCCTCCTTTTTCAGGAATGTTGTATATGTCTCACATCGTATGAGAATGGCATAGAGCTCCATGCTCTTCCCTGCAATCATCACTTCCATTCAGCGTGCATAGTCAAATGGCTCCGGATACATGCAACCTGCCCTCTTTGCAAGTATAACATCCTCAAAGGGCAGTGATGTTCCATGATCAAGTTACAGTCTACAGAAGTTCATTTCTCTTTTGTCAGTGAGCTGATGCAACCTCTTGCTCAAATATAGTTGTTTTACTTGCAGAATGCAGATGCTTGTCTGTGTTTCTGGTTTAACTGAAGTCTTGTACATGTATTAGCTTTCTTACAGCAAAAAAAAAAAGGGTGTTGGCTTGTGACAGCTTGTAATTTATTCCTCGGAAAGGTATATACATATGTAACAAGGATATCAAACTCTTTGCAGTTGAGATAATATCATTTGCAATACGTTACTCCTAATATTGCCATCACCTTTCAGATGAACTGATAAGTTTGGATTAACATATCATGCCTCTTAAGTGTAACTGGTTTCTGAATTCATGCTTATGAGCATTACAACAAGCTCTTCTATTGCCCTTTAGTCCTTCACTATGCAAGACAACTAGCAAACAATGCGGTAAAATTTAGATCTGTTATCCCTTTCAGATTATTTCACTTGTAACACCTTATGTAGCCAATTGGGGGTTGGATCTTGAACTGGCTCTTGGATCTTTGAACTGGCTCTTGGCCAGGGCCTGCCCTGACTAATGGTGGGCTTAGACTTGCGGGTTGATTGGTCAACTTAAACTTTTTTAAGATTTATTGGCAAATACTTATTTTATGCTATGTTATTTAGGGGGGTTCATTGCACTTCCGTACTATAAAACCTCGTTATATTTTCAACTTAATCATTTATGATCTAAATTAAAGTATTAATTTTTTTTTAATTCATATTTGATCAACTTAAAAGTCAAATTTCAAGATCGTCCTTAAAGCCAAAATTATAAAAAATTAAATAAATTTTCTAATACATATTGACTTTTAGGTGGCAAAAAAACAAGACAAAACATATATATTTTTAATATATTTATTATTTGAAATTCAATACATATCAGAAAATTTATTAAATCCTCTTTGACTTTGTCTCAATAAAATTTTTATATTAGTCAAATATAATAATAAAAAAAATTATTATACTATTTTCCATATATAACATAGTATTAAATAGGGTTTAAAATACATAAAGTTCCATATAATTGAGCCATACCCCCATGTTACATCTCCCAATTTTAGTATATACTATTTCTTGTGAACTATATATATAAATTAAGGGATGGTCATGCTCATCACTCTTATCAATATCTCAATTTTGCTTTATTTGGTCAGGATTAATGGTCAGTAAGCTTTTGAGATGTTTTTCTGGATATAATCCTCATAGTATTTTGACTTTCAGCTACAAATTCTAGAATTATTTAGCCTTTGCTTGAATTAAAAGGATGTAGATGATAAATATACGACATAAATATACATTCGTTTAACATATTTATCATATTCTTATCATTTAAAATTAATTAATATTTTTCACATATATTAGAAAGCTTATTCAATCAATGTTAAATTAATCAAATATAAAAAAAATTATTGCACGTTCGTCCAAATTAAAAAAATAAATATTTAAGTTAAAAATTAATTGATTTCTCATATTTTAGTCGATTGTTTGTCAACTATGAACATAAATTAAGGTACTTATTCTGACTTTTTTTTACAGAGTATCAGTTGATCACGGATGAAGTTATCCTACCGCGGATACTCTATCCGGTTCAGGAATAAGAAAGGATGGACATGCTTATCCCTCTAATCAACATCTCAATTTTGTTTTCTTTGGTCAGGATTAATGGTCGTTAAGCTTTTTGAGATGTTTTTGTGGACATAAATATAATCCTGATAGTATTTTGACTTCCTGCTGGAGTCCTACAAATATTTATCCAGCTAATAAAGGACAGTGGCTAACACTATAATTCACAAGCATGACTTGCAATCAACCAGTGACCAGACATTAAAGATACGAATTAAACTATTTTATTAAAAATAAGTTTTATTGGTTCATAAATTAAGGGGTATATAAGATGATTTATATATGTGACTAGATTTAGAATTTAAGTACCTTTTTATTTTTTTTATTTTTGTAAGAAAAAAATCTTAATAATGGAGTGCAGACTTTTATTAATTTATTAGAAATAGATAACTAATTTACTCTTATAATTTAAAAGTGACGGATACTTTTAATTCATACAATACTTCTGATTAATTTTATTTAGTATTATTTAATTTTAATCGTTGCATCGAGGCGATACTTTTTTAATAAAAACAAAATAAACCAATAGGATGAGAACAATATATACAGCTGTTACATTGTTCTATGTATCCTAATATTCGATTGTATGTATGTTCCCAAGGCATTCTAGGATAAATATATAAATAAATGAAGGAAGTTTGAGGACATAAATATGGGTAAATGTGAACCCCATAAGCTGTCCAAGATTGCTTGAGTTAAGACTTATAAACAAAAGAAGAAAGTAGTATATACGCCAACGAATTAGTAGATATTGATAATTATTAATCGGCTGTTATAACCTGTACACTACCTGACATTATAGTGTTAGATTCTAGCTTATATTATGAATGTTTATTCATGATATGTATATTATATGTAAATTATAAGCTTTAATGGCATAATAATCATATTCTTTATTCATGATATGAAGATATCGATACCATGAATCTAATATAATTTTTTACCATACTTGTGCTGAAAAGATTAGTTGAAGTGATTATTCTTTGGTAAAGTTATTATGAGACTTGTTTATTTTGGTGCTTAGTGAATTGAGGCTTTTGTAATTTAATTATATCTAGTTAATTGTTTTATTATTGTTAGATTAGATATTATGACTATTTGAATCATATTATTGTGCCGGGGGCCCAATAAAATTAAATTGGAAAAAAGACCACACCGGAAATTCGAATGTGGAATATTTTGAAATTTCCAAACGGAAAAGATAACATATTTAAACTTCTTTAAATACTCTCTAAAATATGTGCATAGATACGGTGGCGACGGGGAATCCAATAGAATATTATAAAGGATTTCGTGCGAGGGGAATCTTCCCACGTCAGCGATAAATTGTTCAGTTCCGAGGGTGGGGCCCACCGAGAGGCCAATAAGCTACGAGTGAAAACCGAGGCTGGCATGTGAATGAGTGATCTGCACAAGAGATTTCAGCTGGTTTAGCTCTCCAAAAGCTTCAGAAATTGATGATAGAGAGCCGAATTATTCCAATCCGACATCCCTCCTCCCTTTTCGGTTTCAGAATTCGTTGAACTAAATCAGATTCCGCCGCATTAATTGAACAAAAAACTTTGAACATATTAGGTGAGTACAGAGCTCGGTTTTTCAATTGTCAAATTAAATTTGGTTACTAATAAGTCCACTCACCTACCCATACTAAGATTATTTCCGTCATTATATATTGTTTATAAATTATAATCACCCAGAGTGAATAGCAGAATAGGGTGATGGGTCCATTGACAACAAGTACATACGAACTGCCTCAGCCGGTTTGAGGTTTGGTAAAACCGGCGACCCAGAAGTCCACCCGGTAGAAAGAGAAAGGAAACGAACAATAAAATGGTTGGAAATCGAGAATTATTGCACAAATTTATCCACCCCATCTCATTCCTAATTATAATTATGACATAAGATAACAAAAAGTAATATATTTTTATACCATTCCAACAAAAAAGTCCGGAGTCTGAGAAAATCTCGCTTATATTAACGCCTGGTATCCTCTCCTCTTTGCTCATATCTAGCAGATAGATCTGGGCGTTCTCTTGCTTCTCTTCTCTCGTCCGCAGCCATGTCGACGCTCACGGATCTCATCAACCTTAACCTTTCTGAGACCACGGACAAGATCATAGCCGAGTACATATGGTGGGTTTCTTCTTCGATCGATCCGTTTCTTCTCTTGTACTTTTTGGTTGCTCTTTGTTGGAGTTATACCGTGGGGAGTGTTCAATGGTTCATGGATTTCGTAAAGGAGGTTCCTTTCTGGTTTATGAGATCATTTTATGACATGGGTTTGATTTCGTTTTGCTCTCCCATCTTATGTCACTGTGGTTGGAACTGCAGTGGAGATCTTTGGTCTATATCTGTTTCCAGTTCTAAATATGCAACTCTTCCCTGTGATTCGCTATTGGCTTGGATCCTTTCCTCAACATTAGTAGTTATCTTTGTTACTTCGCATCTCTGTGTCACTCATCTTACTCTTTATAGTATATATCCTTTTTCTTCTTTCCGGAGAATTTTTCTTTCTTTTTGACTATGTACTACTGTCAAATTCATTCTTCTTCTTCTTCCTTTTCAGGCCTTTTTTTTTCTGTTCTTTTGAAGATATTGAACTTTGTTCTGTGGGAATTTTCCTAAGATCCGGATCTTGTGGAAAAGCTTTTTCTTTTCTTTTCTTTTTCCCAACTCATGGTTGTTTGTTCTGATAATCTTTTGTACTTTGTGCCTGTTATTGTGTTTGTCAGGATTGGAGGATCTGGTATGGATCTTCGAAGCAAAGCGAGGGTAAGATTTAGAAATACTCGTTATCATTCTAATATGCTTATTTTAATTCGTAAACTACTCTCGGAATTTGATCCTTTTTCTTCCCCTGATCAATACTCATAATTCTTGAACAGACTCTTCCTGGCCCTGTCACTGATCCAAGCAAGCTTCCGAAGTGGAACTACGATGGTTCGAGCACAGGCCAGGCTCCTGGCGAGGACAGTGAAGTGATCTTGTAGTAAGTGTGGATTCCCTAACTCCGTTCAAATTTTTGGTATTCATATCCTTGAGTTGTCTACTTATTTTCTTTTATGTGGATTTAGTCCCCAAGCCATTTTCAAGGATCCTTTCAGGAGAGGGAACAATATTCTTGTGAGTCTTTCTTTCTTTCAATTCCTATTAATTGATTCATGTTGGTTGTTTCTTTTTCAAAGATTGGTTTAATTAAGACGTATACTATTCACATGAATATAGGTCATGTGCGACTGCTATACCCCTGCTGGAGAGCCGATTCCGACCAACAAAAGATATGATGCTGCTAAGATATTTAATCATCCGGATGTTGCTGCTGAGATACCATGGTATAAAATTATTCTAAGATGTAAAATATATTATGGTTACTGATAAGAAAAAAAATTGCTCTTAATTCCTTTAGCCTTATGTTGATAGTTGTTCTCTTTGCAAACAAATAACAGGTATGGAATAGAGCAGGAGTACACTCTCTTGCAGAAAGATGTCAAATGGCCTCTTGGATGGCCTGTTGGTGGTTTCCCTGGTCCTCAGGTAGTTACATTTGATTATTTCTACTGGCTTAATCTAGTAGACTTTCATGTGTATTTCTGTGTTCATTTTGCTGCCATTCAAACAATTTCAGATTTGTATCCATGAAGCCTTATCTTTGCAATAACTTTAACCCTTATAATCAAGTATTAACTAACCAGAGTTTGTGTACTAGGGCCCCTATTATTGCGCTGCAGGCGCAGACAAAGCCTTCGGTCGTGACGTTGTTGATTCCCACTACAAAGCATGTCTGTATGCAGGCATCAACATAAGTGGTATAAATGGAGAAGTCATGCCAGGCCAGGTAATATTGATTTTTTAATTTGTTCATTGCATTTCTTTCTTGAATTATCTCTTTAAGCAATTTAATTCTGTGATCGACAGTGGGAATTCCAAGTTGGTCCTGCTGTTGGTATCTCTGCGGGTGATGAGCTGTGGGTTGCTCGCTACATTCTTGAGGTAATCTAGGACACTATTTGGAATTATTGCCTATGTATTTTAGTTACTTGCATATGCATAATTACTGTGCTGTGCTAATTATACTCCTACTTACTGCTTTGAACAGAGGATCACCGAGATTGCAGGTGTAGTTCTTTCATTTGACCCGAAACCAATCCAGGTAATTATTTTCCCTTGGCAAATCCAGATATTGTATATGCTCCTTTGTTTCCTAAATATGTTATATCTGATATATTTTCTGTTCTCTGATTTGTTAAGGGTGACTGGAATGGTGCTGGTGCTCACACTAATTACAGGTAAAGAATTTTTTCGATTAAATCTTTCCCTCTTTTCGCTCACCTAGGCTAGAAGGCAAGAGAATTCTATTATACATCTTGTCAACATTCCTTCATTTCATCTTATTCATTCGTATGTTTCTTTCAGCACCAAGTCCATGAGAAATGATGGAGGCTACGAAGTCATAAAGAAGGCCATTGAAAAGCTTGGATTGAGGCATAAGGAGCACATTGCAGCTTATGGTGAGGGGAATGAGCGCCGCCTCACTGGCCGTCATGAGACTGCTGATATGAACACCTTCCTATGGGTATGTGCCACATATAGTTGCAAATATACTGGATAATATAAATTTTTACTACTGGAAGAATGCATTAGCTAAAACATCTTGCTTCATTTGACAGGGAGTTGCTAACCGTGGAGCATCAATTCGAGTTGGCCGTGAGACAGAGCAGAATGGCAAAGGTTTATATGCTCTTTTTAAGCAACTTTATGCACATATCTTACCTAAGATCACATTGCTCATGTGGATACATTTTGCAATTCAGGTTACTTTGAAGATAGGAGGCCAGCTTCCAACATGGATCCTTATGTTGTGACATCCTTGATTGCTGATACTACCATACTCTGGAAACCATGAGATTTGAGGCCACTCCAGTTGTTATATGGGAAACTTCTTGCTATCTTCTGCAGCATTGTTAGTAGTGGGGGCCTTGCATTGTGTTGGGTACTTTGTCATTGTAGTTGGCTTTCTGGCTTTGTAGTTAGAGGGGGTCCATGTTCTATTTGCATCCAAGTGTGCAGGCAAGTGGGTTTATTATCTAAAACTCATTGTTTCCCCTTGCCTTGGTTTATTGCATTCCAATAATAATACCATGAAACACAGACTGATATTATGAAGTATTCTGTTTTAATGAAGGGCCTACTTGTGATGTATCTGATTATAAACTAAGCTGTGCATGACCATGCTTTTAGTTCATTTGGTGATCATACTTCAAGTGCTTGGTAGATCTCTACAACAGCCAGCTTGTTAGGATTGCAAAACTACTCCAATCAAAAGTTTCTAACACAAATTTGATTGAGATTACAATTGGTTTGGTATGAATTCGTCAAAACCAGCTTAATAGATATTAGAACCTTACGATATTTAAATTAAGAGCCTTATGTTCCGCACAGAGCTTTAGGTACTCAGAATCACTTTGGTTGTTTGGCAAACAGGTTACATTCCAGGGCCCCAGTGGTGACTTCTTTGCATTTGTCTCCGTAGAACTTACCTAGAGGCCACTCTTGTGACAATTTTCCCTGATATAGTGTCAACTATCTGACTTACAATAAGAACACGTGTTAGGTGGAAGCAAAAATATTGCTTCTCTATATCCACCATGATTCCTTTCAAACCAACTCCAGCTGAATCACAAATCAATCAAATCCAATCAACTACACACTATTTTTTGCAACTAACTCTGATACTGAAACAAACACTAGTGCAGCTAAACAACCTGCAGTTCTGGAAAACTGCTCATGACTCGTCTTCCACTAAGATATCAAATCCATAATAAATGTATTGGAAGTGGAATCCAATATAGGAAAAGCCTTTCTGCTACTATGGAAGCTGAGCTAGAAAGGGTTGGTGGATAGAACAAAAAGATTCGCGTATGATGCAACGACCCACTTAACTGTCCTTGAGAATGGAAGATACATTTACTATTTATGAAGTCGACCTACCAATTAATATAGTTGGCATTGGTTTGGTGGTACCACACTTTGAATCTAAGGGACAAGGGCCAATGGCCAGCACTTATTATTCCTTCTTGTATAGAAAGGACAATTCATTTTTTCCTAAGGCATGGCATATTTGCTTAAAAAATGAATATGATACACTTGTTATATTTTAATGAGTTAAAAAAAAAAATCCAACTTGATGTTGAAGTTTACTAATATGACCTCAAGTTGCTTCTCTAAACCTTAAAGTTGTTGACATTATCATAATATGATTCTGATGGACAAGAGAACAAAGTCTGAATTCAAATTACATTTAAATCTATAATTTTTCTACTATCAATCTATTATGTAATAGAATGAGTAATTTAAGAAAAAGAAGTTTATAGTAATCTCAAGATATGACCAGACAACCAGCAAATGGTACTACGTCAACATTAAGTTAGAAAACAACCAATTCAGCACTTACCTAAACCTTATGTTGCGTATAAGGTAGCTAGTCAGCAAGAGGGAAGTGAAGGGGATCGCAGTTGGCTGACTCAGCACACGTAATAGTTGATACCTCATCAGGAATATATATATTTGGTTGAAGAAGGCCAAGCTGTGACACACTTCCAGGAAAATTTGTCATCTGAAATGGCTGAGTGACTGCTGTTGGAAGTGGTGTGAGCAACAAAGATAACCCTTTCCTGTAGCCAATGACTAAAGAACAGCAGAAGAGTGATCTCATTTACAGATGACACTTGATGGTTTCTCTACTAGTTGGCATCAATCATGCAGAAAGAGGAAGCATGATTAGTTGTGATTTTGTGCCTAATTGAAATTTTACTACTATTTTGTCTACAAATGCAGTCTTGTAATCTCCAAATGCCCATTATCTCCTTTTGATTCATTGTACTCTTTTGATAACTATTCATGCTCAGGAAGAACAGATCATTACAACAGAAAGAGTGATTTCAAATGCCAAGCAGTTTACTCTCATAATATTAATTATTTGTTCTCTCTAGCGAATTTAAATGGTGGTGATCGAAGTGAATTGTGAGAAATTTGACTATCACCGGCAATTCACGTAAAGTTAGATCCGTTTCTCAGTTTAAATAATACTGAATTTGTGAGGAATGTTGCAACCCACATTAATTTCTTGCCATTGCCTTAATACTTCTACAAGTTAATATTGCCTCAAGTAATTTTATAGAAGTGTGGTATTTAAGAAAATGCGTTCTATTATTTGAGTAGATATCTGAACTCATTGTCAGGATAATTCAGAAGCAAACACTGATTAAATTGTGATGGAAGCTGATCTCAGTTATCAAATAAAACTCAACCAACAAATTTGTTACTAAGATATATTCTCTGTTTGGTCATGCAGTTACTTCAGCATTCATACAATCCTACTCTCGTCACAAAGAAGATCACAGGTAAACAAGGAGAGAGAGAGAGAGAGTAAACACAGACTATCTAGTGTAAACTGAAATGTTTATCAACTATTAATGAGATATAGGTGAATACATAGCACTGGTCCTGCCAATCACATCAACTCAATTATATGCAATAGGATTATAGGAATGATAATCTATAGGTCACTACGTCATTCCAAAATCTGTTGAAGTACATAGAAACAGAACAAAAGATTAAAAAAAATTGCACCCACAGAAGCTTAGTGAGATGGAACATCACAAAATGGGTATTCCACCAGTGCACCATGACTTCACTTAATTGCCTTACTCATTTGGCCATCAAATATAAATGGGCTCCTCGGTTCTTCCCTCTCTGTTTCAAGTCTGGCTATGAAAACAGATTCTTTTTTCTGGAAACCGATTGATGCGACGACTGACCGACGAAGGTTGCAGAATAATAGGCACGTGAGAAGTTTACGACCATGTAAAATTAGATTCATGAGATGATCTGAATAGATGATCATTCCACCTCAGAAGTTGCAATGATATTCGTATTTTGGATAGACCATTAAGTTCGGCATAGCCAAACCAAGTACTTATTAATAAAACATCAGATCAGATCACATACAGAGAAGCCAATCATTTTCTGGCACCTAAGCATGCGAGATGGCAATCTAAAATTACCCAGAACATTAAGCTAACAGGAGTTCCAATACATTGTTCATATCGGTCCAGACCAGTGCAGGTCAATAATATTTCATTTACCATGAACAAAACTTCTCCTAAGTTGAACTTCCTCCACTGCTATTAAGAGTGTTTGCTACATCGATAACAAATCGATATTTCACATCACCCGCAGCAAGCCGCTCCATGGCTGTGTTCACATAGTCCATTCCAATAACCTCAACTTCTGCAGTTATGCCATGCTTTGCGGCGAAGTCTATCATTTCTTGGGTGTCTTTCATTCCTCCAACACAACTTCCAGCCAAGATTTTCCCACCTGGCAAAGATGAACTTGTCAATTTCCATCATCCGATCCTTCGACGTGCATATATATTTTATTTTATCGACGAGTGTATATTTTGATACTTGCCTTGAATTAGGGAGGAAGTAGGTAGTTCCAGTGGTTTGTTTGGGGCTCCCACCATAATCATCTTTCCCGTGACCTTCAATAATGAGAGCAGGGGTGCAATAGGGTGGAAAGCAGAGACTGTATCAATGATACCATCCATGGTACCCCTTGCAGCCTGTTACCAATACATAGCATTTCAAATTTCACCCTGGAGAAAGCTTACAATAAAAGAATGAAGGTTGACTGCGTCAAAGGTAACTGAACTATTGTTTTACCTGGATATGATCAGGATCGCGGCTGACCAAGAATGAATCAGCTCCCAAGTGTTCAATTGCTTCCTTTTCCTTCTTAGGAGATGTGCTTATCACAGTAACTTTCATTCCAAAAGCCTTGCCGAACTTTACAGCCACATGTCCAAGACCACCAAGACCAACCACCCCCAAATGCTTCCCTGGCTCATTGAGTCCAAAATATTTCATTGGGCTATACACTGTGACTCCAGCACAAAATAATGGTGCAGCCTTGTCCAGGGGAAGGTTTTCAGGAATGCGAACAGCAAAGTGCTCGTTCACAACCAATATATCTGAAAATCCACCATAGGTTGTCAAACCATCATGGTAGATACCGTTACATGTTGTTATCATTTTGTCACAGTAATTTTCAAAATCCTGCTTGCAGCTGTCACAAGAAAGGCAAGAACCAACCATGAAACCCACACCAACCTTCTCCCCAACTTTGAACTTGTGAACATTGCAGCCTACATCAGTCACAACTCCAACAGCTTCATGTCTGCAAGGAATTATGGAAGGAAAAGCTACGATTAAGTTCCAGTTGGGAACTATTAGTGCCTACAACAGCAGAGATCATTTGTCTAACATTGTTCCTTCAACACCCAGCTATCATCTGAAGCAAATCATATCAGAATAACACTCTCCAGTAAGCAAGAACATGAATTTTATAAGAGAAAAACAGTTATAATAAAAGGAGGAGAAGAATGTTCTACATAAATACAAAATCTACAGTTGTATGAAGAGATATAAAGAGAAAAGCAAAAATGCTCGGAACAGGAAGAAATCAAGATGGACAATGTGCAGTCTTTAATATCCCAACTACATAGCAGAAGGAAGAGAAAAATGCTACATAAATCTCTTTGAACCATGGTTACAGTTGAAACGAACAAATAGTTGCAGCTTGATCTGATGAGAAAATTATCTCAGAACTAAATCATGTAAAGTTGAAAAATGGAACTTGATGATACTCTATATTTCACCCGCTATTTCAACCAACTATTAGCTACCTTCAGGGTTTAAGTTATCATAAAAAAAGACACTCAAGTAAATTAAGGGGATTGTGTAGCAAAATAACCAGGAGGTCTTGCTACTCGACTGTAGGTCTTTGTTCTCGCAGACTTTAACTACAAGTATTGGATGTTGGAAGAAGCTGCACATGTTCAGATGATATGAAAAATACCTGTGGAAGAATACAAACAAAGCTACATTGCAATAGGAAAACAGGAACATAAAATGCTACTTCAGTACCATACAGAAATACAGGTATGTTTGAGAGTACCCAGGAACAACAGGGTACATAGCATTTCCCCATTCATTTTTAATGGTGTGAAGATCAGTGTGACAAATCCCACAGTAGAGTATCTTTAAGGTAACATCGTCATCCTTCTTGGACCTGCATAGCAGTATGAAAAGTAGTCAGAATTCCATTCTATTGTTTTATTAATATCAGTATCAAATTATGTTGTCCTATATCATAAATTACTTCTATCACAGATAAAGGCATGAAATCCTTCCATGTAACAAGAAAATTAGCATTTAACATATCCAAGTCAAGTGCTGTGATATTAGGCCAATTACATATAGCCAAATAATTAACTCTATTAAACATGCTTCTGTCTTTTCCTATGGTAATTACAAAAAAAAAAAGAGTGAATCAGAAAGGAATACATACGAAATACCAACGTGACTCTATGAAGTATGAACCTGACAATGTGCTAGTGGCCTTGTATACGTTACAAATGTTGCCATGATATATCTCATGCAAACAATATCAACACAAGATAGGGGAATATTATGGCAAGTAAAAACTTCAGCAGAACAATGTTGCAAATAATCGGTTGATAATGTCTCTCATAAAATACATTCATAGAAAAGTGATGTAAATTATTTTTTAGTTAATAGATCAAATAGTTCAGTGACTGAGAACTGCTACGATTGATTCCTTCTAGAACTTCTGGCAAAAAACACTGTGAAGTGACTCTTAATGAACAAGTTACTGACTAACAGTACACCAGTTAATGATCTCCATAGGCTATATCTAATTGCCTACCAAATTATAAAGATCAAAAGTGGGACCTACCTTGAGACCCAGAAAAAAGAAGAAGAGAGAAGTAGAACAAAAAGGAGTACGCATAAACATATGGAGCTGAAAATAGTTCTGGAAGTAATTTAGGAACATAGCCTGCCTAATTCTCTCTCCCTGTCTGTTACAAAAAATTTTGTTGCTCTTAGTTAGCCTACAATGTTCTACGTCTTGCTCAAAGTAGTTTCAGGTCCGATTATCACGATCAGTGTCATCAATTCCTTCAATTAACGGAAGCCGGTTTCTTTTACTTGACAGATTCGGATCAAAATCGAGCTAGGTTACGTAGAACACTCATTGGATCGCTCCATTTGCAACTTGGATTCAAGAATATAAGCACCAACTCACTTCCTTACAGGTGAACACTAGAAAACCCAAAGAGAAACGGAGTCATGAATCTTGTATTGGGATCACGGTAGCTTGTCTGTCCTAAAAAAGATCCATCAAAGATACAAAGCGAAGCAAATCCAATTGAAGATAAAGCGTGGAGCAAAACAATTACACATATACTAGAGGAAAGAAACCTTCTTGTGAAATTAAATGGCGAGAGAACACCAGATGCATCTCTTGCAGCCCACCCAAATGCCGGCAGTGCGTTCGCCATCTCTCTCTCTCTCTCTCTCTCTCTCGCTCTTTTCTGTAGATCTATCTCTGTTAATTTTATAGATCGAGTTGGGGGTGTGTGAAACACGAGTTGAGTATTGACGTGTCTTCGTGTCTTTTGCTGACGTCCCACGTTTCTGTTGATGGCGTGGGAGATCTAGAGCCATTCGCTCAGTAATTATTGGCAACTTCTAAACATAGAGAGTACCAAAGGTGAAGTAGTCGCTATTGTGATTTTGAATCTTTGATACTACCTGCAAAATAAAATAGGAGGACGAATGCGATTGGGGATAACTCGGATAAGGTAAGCAAATGAAGCAAATTGCTTGCAAATTAATATAAGATATTTAATGGGTGTAAGCTTCATATGATGGATGCCTGGCTCCAACTTCTAAATAATTAGACTTGCCTTTATTAAAGGTAGATCTGCCCACAAATTGTTATTTCAACTAGTTGAGAATTGAGATACACCGTTGTAGAACCACTATGAAATATAAAGTACGTTCTTAGCCCAAAGGGGTCCATGAATCACGATTATTATACAATATGAAGCTTAATGCCGACAAAGACTGCAAATTTGAACCGTAATTATATATGGTCAATAGGATAATATGCTGTTGGAATAAAGAACAAAGACTCAAGCATCAATCTGGGAACGAGATCTCACATATAATATGAATTTATATAAATATGCATACACAGCTGGAAGTCGGAACGTGGAATATAATAAGCATTGAGCCGTAATTATGACCAGAGTATACTTGACCCGCATCCAATATAAAAGCAGGATATACTTATATATAGGTCTAATTACACTTCACTTCTTCTCAAGCGTATAAATTATAACGCTAGATACCATTTTTTGTGAATAGATATTATAACATTTAAAATAGTTTAAGAGACAAATTATACGCTTTTATAGTTGATACATCTTTTCCTTCGTTCTTTCCTTTCTTCTGGTCCAACCCAAATCCTGAAGTTAGTGGGCCAGGGAGCTCGGCCCAAGGCCTATTAAATTGTCTACGCTTGGAATAGTCCGCTTGTAGAAGCCCACTGCTAATTTCTTAACCATCGTGGACGAAGCGCGAACCGCCGAGATCCCTTCTCCCCTCTTAAGCCCTTCTCCCTCTTCTTCTTCTTCTTCTTCTTCTTATTCTTCCCGTCAAGAAGACGATAACCCTTCATGCGAACGAGAAGCCGATCCAATCGTCTGGTCGAAGGCCAATCCGGTGCGTCGTCTCATCCCTTACCTAACTCGTTGACCTCACCACCTTTTAGCTGTTGTTAACTCCTCTATCTCGCTCTTTTTTCTCGAAAGGTCCACATGATTCGGAACACCTGGACGATCGTGCCGTGCGGTCAAGCCGCGGGAAAGGTTCGCAATGGTTTCCTGCTTTTCCTTTTAGGGTTTGTGCTTACTGTTGTTATTTTCTTTTTCTCATTCTTTTTCCAGCGACATCAATACCTGAAGAACAGGATACCTCTCGGAAAAAATCGGGTGCGAAACAGCGGCGTGAAAGTAAGCCATTGATCAAGAAGTCAAAATACAAGGTTAGTTTTTTCTTTCCTTTTCTTTTCCCATGTGTCTTTTTACTCATCAGAGATAAAAGATAGAACTTTGATGGACTGTGTAGTCTTCTTGAAGTCTGGACCGAGCTAGAAGCACCCCTTGTTGGTAAATGCCTCGTTCGTGCAAAACCCAAGAGCCAAAATCATTTTAGTGCGTGAATGATTAATTTGATTAGGAGGGTAAAAGAACGAGTCCTCATTGTGGTAAGATTAGATATTGATGAATTCTGATATGCATTTGCATATTTTCTCTGACAGTTATTGCAGAGCTTAGAGGAGCCACCGAGAATCAAATGCAAGGGGAAAGTTAATGCGGAGCTTAGTCATGATGCTGGTGTGAAAGGATGTAGCAGTGGGAGCGCAAGAGAAGAAATATTAAAGGAAGAAGGAGATGGTGGGGCTAGCGGTCATTGTGACGCAAGTGAGATGGATTGGGAAGAGGGTACAATTTCTAGTATAGGATGCAGAGAAGTTTATTCCCATGATCTTGGAAAGGAAGTAACTGTTGAATTTACTGATTCACCATCTGCTGAGAGGAAGACTTCTCGAAGGGCTTCTGCTGAGGAAAAGGTAAGTTACAGAAGTATCAACATATGATAGTTAAGAACGTACCTCGGTTGATCTGTGTGTCTATTGATTGTACTGATCCATGTCAACACATTGAAAGCGCTCCACGTGGTGGGTGCGCGAATTGTGCTGAATGCTGATGTGTTCGGCAGCATATGCCATATCAACAGCCAATTGACTGCCATATTGCGAGGACATTGAAATCTTTGGTTAAGAATGTTGATGGCATCTGTGCTTTACTTAATAGTTACTCTTATTTTGGATTAACTCTTGTTTATTTCCTCAGGAATTAGCAGAGCTGGTCCACAAAGTTCATCTGCTATGTCTACTAGCACGGGGTAGGATGGTTGACAAGGTCTGCAACGACCCTTTGATTCAGGTGCATCATTAATGATCTCTGGTGAGGTCAAAACAATTGCAGATATCTTTTATAATTCTCCTTAGGAAAAAGGTAATAGTGTAGCAGACAGCTTTTAATCTACCTTGAGGTTGTTGTTTATTGTCATTTTCTTTTACAAGTTTTAGAGAATCATAGTGTGAGCAAATTAAAGACTAGCATGGATGGAGAACTTTTGGACATCTTGTATCTTACCATGTGCCAATATTATCTCCAGCTACTTTTATTTCATATCTGAAGATTTCTGTCAAAATTATGAATTCATTAAAAACAGCATAACACACTCATGAAGGAACCTTGAGTATTATTTTGAAGGGATTTTGAAGGGAAATTTGTATATAATACCCTGATTTTTAACGAAATTATAGTTTATATTCTATATTTTTACTATTTGCAAGTCGAGTTATATGATTTAGCGAATATGTGCAGAAAACATCTTGGATTATATTTGAACTAATACCGTGAGATTATTCCATTAAATATAGATATTTTATTTCTAAAATAATTAAAATACCTTTATTTTTAAAATAACTAAACTTTTCTTAGTATGACTTTATTGAAAATATTTTTATAATTTTGTAGTATAGTTAATTTAAGGCAGATGTTTAGTTAAGTTTAATTAACAGATCTAATATTAGAATATTTTTTGCATATATTTGCTAAATTATAGGACTCGATTTGCAAATAATGAGAATGTAGGATGTAAATTATAATTTCATTAAAAGACAGAGTGTTATATACAAATTTTTCTATTTTGAAAAAATAAATTTTAAGAAAAAAAAGAGTGGGAGTATATAATTTTTATTTTTTATTCTTATAAGGGATCACATTTCCTGTTAAGTAAAAATGAGATCTCTGGACCAGTTTTAGTTCAAGACTAAAAGCTTTTCTATGATAATTCCTTCTATTGCCCTTTGATTGATGTAGAGAAAATATTTGTCATTGTCCTCAGTTGTACTTGTGCCCAGTCTCATATTGCAACTTTTGATTGCTTCATTCTGATTTGGACTGCTTAAAATAGTTTAGAATTACTATGTGAGAAGCTTCATAGACTGACTAATATTGAATAAGCTAAAGCTGCCATTTCAAAATAAAGCATGTTGCTGGTTTTGCTGGAAATGATCCTTCATTGCCCATCTATTGTGGCTCTTCTTTGGTCAAAATACAGGATTTGTATACTGTTGGCATACCTAATCTTTTTGGAGATTCATTCGGTTTGTTATTTCTCAGTTGGTATGCTAATATCTACTGAGAATGATTGCTGTTCCAAAAAGGCTAATTAACAATATATTCTTGTACTGTGAAATAGTTTATGCTTGGTAACCCCTGTCTTATTTATTTGCCATGGTAAAATGACTTTATGGAACTTCTGAAAGCTTGTTTATGTTGCAGGCTTCCATACTTTCACTTTTACCATCTAATTTACTGAAGATTGCAGAAGTTTCAAAACTGACAGCTAATAAACTAGAGTACCTTGTGAATTGGGTACTGTTATAGCATTTGCTAACCCTCCTTTACCTATTAAATCCTCTTGCTGTGGTGAAATTTAGTTTGACCTTTTAATCGTGATACTTGTTCCTGCAGTTCCAGAGTAATTTCCATCTAACAACACAATGCATTGATAGGGGATCCTTTGAATCAAATCTTGCCTTTGCTCTTCAAAATCATGAGGGAACTGCTGAAGAGGTGTCTTACTTTGTCTGCTAGTTTTTGCACTTTCTTGGCTCTGAAGGATATCTTTTGTTTCTCTGGATAGCTGCATGGATGTTTAAATTACATGAGAATAGCAAGACTAATATAGTTATTTATTGATACTTAATTGTGACAGTTGCTGTACTTTACATCATGCACTACTGGCAGTAATTTAGATAGTCCTTATGAAGAGCTTGGTCTTTATTTTGGCTAAAATTATTCTTGAGAATCGGCTAGGAGTTGGATAGTTAATGATAGGGAATATGAATGATGCAGCCTTATAAAAAATATTCATGTATAGGAGTGTTTAAATCTTTGGCAGTAGTATAAATAGCTAATGTGAATATTTTAAACAATGAATTTTTAAATGTAATTTTAAGATTACTACTATCTGGAACAAGGCTAGAGGACAAGTTAGCAACAGGAATGACATGAGAATAGTGCAAGAAGCAGGTGATAGTTGATATAGATCATAAAAGAACCATCATCCTACACATGGTGTTGGTCTTAATGAACTAATATAAAAGCTTTGAGATGTTGGAACAAATTTAGAATTTATTGATGGCACGCAATTGTTACTTCAAAGTGGAAATTATAATAATAATATGACCATGTTATTTCACATTGTCTCAAAAAAATATTAGATGAGATTGATTTAATGTGTATTTGTGGCCAGCACGTGCCTATTAGAGTTTTAACTGTGGACATGAAGGAAATAGAGCCTAGTTAATATAGCATTCATTGAGGACTTATCGAGTCTCTAAATCAAGCTAGACAGCAAGATAGGGAAAGGCTCCAAGAAATTTAACGAAGAAGCATAGTGAAGGAAGCTTACCAGAGTCGACGAATCCTCTTTTGCACATAATGAGTATTACTTTTTGTGGGTTTATGACTTTATTCTCAGTGACACAAATGTTATTGTTTTATGCCAAATATGGGCCTTATATTTGTGGTGTTTAACTGATTCATTTTGCAACCTTGAAGATTCCTTGCCTCCAAGGAACAGAAATATATAATGATATTTTTTTAAATATACGAAATGAACATCTATGTTTAGCGTCATATGATGAATTTAATTAGTTTTTTCTGCTCTCGTGTGGGTTGAGCCTCTAGCGTAAAACAATAAACACTATAGAGAAGGCTAACAGTCTTGTTTCGACATTCAGAATTGACCACTTTTTCTCTCAGATGACATTTTCTCGGCCTATCTAGGATTGACTCTTTGATTTATCCACGGAGTTACACAGTATCACGCTTATTCTGCCACTATTCTTTTTTGATGAGTTGTATGTAACTATGTATATGATGATATAATCTGTCTTGAGTTAGAGAAAGATCTCTTAGATCTTTTCTATATATTGACCACACAAGTGGGGGTGATAAGTCTTCATACATATTCTATTTACAACTATAGTTTGAGATATTTTCTATTTACAACTATAGTTTAAGATATTTCCTCCTGTCTGGAAACTTTGAAATTTGAACTACTATATTTCAGATTGAATATGTCAGATATCAGGATGGAATATAAAATCTTTTCAATTTCAAAATAGCTCACTATATGTTATATTTTGACATGTCTTTGCTACAGTTTTTTCTTTGTTTGATTCTTTATGATGGTTGTCTTAAATAGTTAACATTCTACGTATATCTTATGTCAAATAATTTGGAACAGGTTGCTGCACTGTCAGTGGCACTGTTTAGAGCTCTCAACCTAACAACTAGGTATGCCAGGTCATTCTAAGTGAGTATGAGAAATCTTTTATATGTTCTACATTGTTCTTTTTGGTGTCAGGGTTTCGTTCCTTTTATTCCTGTCATTTGGTGATTGGCATGTTACTCCATTTAAGGGTCCTCTTTGACTGCTTGAGTTTTCTAGTTTCTAGTGAATATTAGGAGGAAGACAGTAGGTTTTGCTGAAATTAAAAATTTGACATACAAATTTGAGATATCATCCCTTGTCCCATGAATGAATTTAAGATCTTCCCCCAAAGAAGGCATTTAGGGTAACATTTTCTCAATGCCATTCTCTGACCTTAGGATTTCTGTGCCAATATTCATATATAGGTCTATTATTTTATTAATCAAGTTTCAGATGTTCTTACCAGAATATCAGTAGCATTATTCCTATAGAAGGCAAAAGGTAATGGTTGTTACTTCTTTTGTTAGGGAAATTGATCCAAAAGAAGCTATTTGCCCAAATAATTACCAACAAAATCTCATTCCTTTTGCCGGTTTGCTTCACAATTTTCAGATCTGTCAGCATTGTTTAATCCTCAAGCATTTACAAAGTTCTGGCAGTGGGTAGATCTTTTTTAAGAGTAGGATTGGCAAATTTGGGTCTTTGTATATACTTATATGCAACTTTTTGATATGAGAAATTTTCTAGGCCCAGATACTCATATCTTCCTTTCTAGGTTTGTTTCTGTCCTTGACGTGGTGTCGCTCAAGCCAGATGCTGAAATACCTGGAATCTTGAACCAGGATGTTCCTAGGCTGGACACAAGGATATATTCTTCCACAACTACTGTCGAAAGCACCAACCAGATTTATTCATCTCCTGTTAATTCAATGGATGGTCCAAAAGATAATACAACCCATGGGGCATTGGAAGGATATAAATGTGACAAGAAAGGTAACATTTTAACCTGCAAGAATAATTTGCTATAGAGGTTTATCAGGTAATAGTTTAGATGATGGAATCAGTTACACATCAGCAGGCAAAGCATGCATTGACAACTCACCTTCTTCTGAGACCAAGTGTGCTGAAGGACCAAAAAGAAAAGGGGACCTAGAGTTTGAGTTGCAATTGGGGATGGCTCTTTCAGCCACCGCATCGGGGAATCAGGATAATAAGGTAGACTTACAGATCGATGAGTTAACTGGTAGCTCACCGTCTCTTGCTCTGCCTATAAAGAAATCTAGGAAAAGTAAAGCTGGAGAACCGACAAAATTCTGTAGCACAAATGCAATTTGGTCTAGAAGAACAGGACCTCCTTTATATTGGGCAGAAGTCTATTGTAGTGGGGAGGCATTAACTGGAAGATGGGTGCATGTTGATGCTGCAAGTGCGATTATTGATGGTGAGGAAAAGGTGGAAGCTGCTGCTGCTGTCTGCCGAAGGCCTTTGAAATATGTTGTTGCTTTTGCTGGAAATGGTGCTAAAGATGTGACACGCAGGTTTGCTTTCTTAACAATTTATGGTAATATTTGTATCTGTTTTATATAGTTTAGCCTTCACCATGGAGCAAATTTTGTATGCTAAGTTCATCTCGCATTTGTGTCAGAAATTTTGGTACTTAATAGTTGAAAGCAAAAAATATAAAATCCTTTCAGTAATTTCACAAGAAATGACTATCTGTGCAGATAGTCTGCCACAGGAGTGACTGATTAATCGAGCGAGAATAAGGCATATAACATGGTATAATCAGGGATGTAAATAGTCTATATTTGGGCCTAGCATTCTTACTTTATCTACAAGGCATAAATAGATGGTAGAACAGTAATAATCCAACTTGAATCCTGATCCAATAAGAAAGTTTGTAATAGCTATATATATTGGATAGTTAGTAATGGCCTGACAGAGATAGCATCTACTAGTGGGAAGACATGAAAAAGGCTTTCCTCTCTAGATATTGGTTGCGCCTAAATGTTTGTTGGTTCACTGGTGCCTGCCCTTGGTTGATGAAAAATTCAATGACCTAGAGGGTCTTTCCAGTAAAGTGAAAGTTGGAGTATAGGTTGGCAAATAATCAGCAGACTGACCTCTCTTCTGATAGGTATGGAGTCTTTTATACTGCCAAGACTGATGGTGGGAGTTGTTTTTCTGGGTTTTTCTTTTCCGTGTAGGCTGAGGAATGAATTGAGGTGAGCCACTGACATGGTGATATAGTGCGGTGATTGGTAATCATGTGGGACTGGTGGTGTGTCAGGGTGAATGGAGTATCTATATGTGATTCTGTGGTGCATGTACATATATGCACATATATATCATATATCATGTATGCATGTATGAGCATTCACAATATACAAGTTTGATCCTTTTTTGTCACTCCATTAGTTTTGTTTGTCATTCTTTTGCTTGAAGATCATACGCCTTCAATCAAAATTTATTGTAACTGTATGGTGCCTTCCATTTTTCTGGTCTCCTTGTCTCATTATTGGTGATTTAGAAACAAACCAGTGACATGGATACAATGGAGTTACTTGCTTTAATTGATTTATGAATTAGATGAATATTTTTCTTTCGTTGATGAATGGACTTAGTTGTAGACTGCACAAAGTTGTGAACTTGAGATGCGCTAGATGCGAACTAGAAAATGTGACACAGGATGATTTGAGTCTTGTTGAAAGATGGGAAAATGAAAATATGGAAATGTCAACATTGAGAAAAAGAGAAATAGTTATTTTCCAATATATATAGAGTTGCATTAAGAGATAATAAAGTTGTGGAGGGGGGTTGAGAAACCAAGAATTTTGAGAATTTGCAACTTGTTGGGTTTCTTAAAATGCTGCCCTGCTTGAACAAATAACCTATTGGTGATTGTATTTAAAGGTGAAATAATGTTCCCAAAGCTGTGCTTCATTGATTGAACACATCTTACTTTGGGTGATTATATTTATTGGGTTAATCTGGGAATTGGGGAGCTAATGGTATGAAAATATACTATTAGATAGTGCTCAATCAAATTTTCAGATGTCCTATTTTTACAGTGGTAATCACCAATTTTAATAATGAATGTCCATATAATCTTTTAAATAGTTTCATTAGAATTAATAATTTTGGAAGTTCATAATGTCTACCCAACTCTCTACTGCCGAGCACTATTTTTTGCAGGGCAAAAGATATTATTGTGTTAGAATTTAGAAATACCTGCTAATGCATCATCGCTGAAATTTTACTCAAAAAATTCATAGGTATTGCATGCAGTGGTATAAAATTGCCTCAAGGAGGATAAATTCTGAATGGTGGGATAAGGTGTTGGCACCATTGAAGGAGTTGGAATCAAGTGCAACTAGGGTTATGGTTCAGTTAGAACCATTTCAAGAAGAGACCTCATCTAAGCTAAAAGGTAAGGAGCCTGGAGTACCCTGTCCTTCAGAAATGAATTCTGGAAACCCTACTAGTACAACTCAAGAATGTGCAACAAGCATCAACTTGGATGATGTCTGTGGTGGAGATGCATCTAAGCTGATCACCAAATTGAGGGGTCTCAAACCTCCAGCTCAAATCCCTGAAATCTCATGTATTGAAGACATGGAACTTGAAACCAGGGCTTTAACTGAGCCACTTCCTACCAATCAACTGGTATGCATGTTGAAGTTGTTGAGTTGTAATTATTTTATTTTGTTCAAGATTGCTTGTTGTAACATTAGTTTTGGCTTTTGACCGATGCAGGCTTATAAAAACCACCACCTCTATGCTATCGAAAGATGGCTTACCAAGAATCAAATTATTCATCCAAAGGGTCCTGTACTTGGTTATTGTTCAGGTCATCCTGTTTATCCTCGATCTTGCGTTCAGACGCTACAAACAAGACAAAAATGGTTACGAGAGGGATTGCAAGTTAGACCAAATGAAATTCCTGCAAAGGTCTCAGCAACTGAAAAATAATTATTTCTTTTCTCCTTTATTATGTTTCTGTTAGATAATCTTCTATTTGTCTCTCTTCAGATAATAAAAAGTTCAAAACAGATTGTCAGATTTCAGTCATATGAACCTAGTGTTCCTGAAGAAGATGAAGGTGAACCAACTGTAGAACTTTATGGGAAGTGGCAATTGGAGCCACTCCAACTTCCTCATGCTGCAAATGGCATTGTACCTAAGGTATAATTCTGGTAGTGTGCTTTTTCACAACCAACCTTCTGAAGTTCTTCAATACTTATGCTCAGTGAAGGTTTTCTTATTCCATGTCATGAAAATCTTGTGTCTTATGCATCCGACATCTTTATAGATTCAATATGTGGATTTTTGCAAAATCTTTATTTATATTGATTTTTATTTTCACTGCTAATATTGTTGATAAGCCTTTTGAAGTACTGTGAAATAACAAAATTCCTCATTATTAAATTTTATCTCTTTCGTCTTTTTCTTATGTTTTGATTTTCACTGTGTTGCTTTGTTTTGTTTGTAGAGTGCCATGCCTATCTATATGTACGGACATAGATATTAAATCAGTTGAAGACCTAACTTCAAATATGGAGGGGCTATATTATCTTCACTATTTTTCATTTCCCTACCATACTATTGGGAATGTTTCAGCAGTTATTAATTTTATACTAACTGGTTATTACGTCAATATCTATCTAGAATGAGCGTGGTCAAGTTGAAGTATGGTCTGAGAGGTGTGTCCCCCCTGGTACAGTACACTTGAGGTTACCAAGATTGGTTCCAGTAGCAAAGAGGCTTGAAATTGATTATGCACCTGCTATGGTTGGATTTGAATTTCGGAACGGACGTTCTTTCCCAATATTTGAGGGAATTGTGGTCTGTGCAGAGTTCAAAGATGCTATTTTGGAGGTAAAATTTGAGCAGGATGAAATTTTATATGTTTGCATTTGCTTTGCTTATGAAAAGTATGATTCATAGGATCTGTGGATGTCAAGAAAATCCAAGAAAATATTTTCCAGTTGTTTGGAACTGCATGAAATTATCTAGTAATGGAATATGGGGAAATAATTTCTAGGTAGTGAGAAAGTAAGAAAAAGTGAATTCTTTCTCAATTGCGCCGAAAAGAAAAATGGGAAGCACATTTCTTTAGATAGATTTTACTTTCAGCAGCTGGTCCGCCTTATATTTCTTTCTCCAACTGACCAAATAATTGGAAAAAATAACCAAACATTTCCTACTGAAGTTCTTCTATTTTCATGGTTCAGCAAAACCTAGCTACAGAGAGGAATTTGCAGTTCTGTTCACAACAGTCTTTCTAATTTTATTGCATGAGTACTTCTTCTTTTTGTATACTACACGATTGGGCATGCAAATTCATTAATTTCATGATTAGTTCTGTTCACAACAGTCTTTCTAATTAACCAATACTTGTTTGATGTTCACATTGCATCCAAACACTCATACATTGAGATTAAATCTAACTGTAACATGATGGGGTTTTCTTATTGTTTATGCAAATCTCTTTCTTTCTTTTCACTAGGCTTATGTAGAAGTAGAAGAGAGAAGAGAATGTGAAGAGAGAAAGCGAAATGAAGCCCAAGCTCTTTCTAGGTGGTTTCAGCTGCTTTCCTCCATCATAACAAGACAACGGTTGAAGAATTCTTATGTCAGTTCATCTATATGTGATCCGCATAAATCCCCTGACGACCAAAAGAATAGTCCTCAACTTGATTCCAGTAAGATTCATTCTGAAAGGGAAGTTCTTCCAAGAGGAGCACATGAACGACTTGCACCGAAGGCAAAGTATGTTTTGACATCTCATGAACACGAGCATGTATTTCCCATGGAGAATGAAAGCTTTGATGAAGAGATCTTAGTGCGAACTAAGCGTTGCCCATGTGGATTTTCTATTCAGGTAGAGGAGTTGTAGTTGTTAATTAACTTAAATGTATTTACTGTTCATGTAGAGAAAATGTTATAAATTTAGATGTATTTACTGATCTACCATAACGTATTAATGCGAGTATAATTTTGCCTCGTTCTTCCTGCAAATTCACACTCTCATTTTAGGTAGCCCCATGATGGGCTCAACTTAATCATACTCGACATTATTGTTTGCCGAAGCAAGCAAGACTTGCCAAATTATTTGATTTGGTTACTGATCTAAATATAGATTTCCCAGACATGTAACTTCCAGGAGGGTACGCTTAGAAGTTATTCTGATGGGCATGTATGATTGTATGTAAAGCTTTCATAGGATGTCAGCAGCCCGTACATGGGAAAAAGCTACAACTTTTATATACTATATAAATTGAAACTTCTGAGCAACAGAAATTTTATTTGAACATCCCGTCTCTTCTCCTTCTTTATTTTTTGTGTGTGCCGTGGTCATCTGATCTTGGACGTTTCTGCTCAAATGGGATGTCTAAATGGACTCAGGTCTATCCAGGGGATTGGCTATAGAGTAGTCGCCAGCGATGCCTTTACAAATCTAGAGATTTTGACCAAACTAGTTATAATTTAAAATTTATTTATTTAAATATATAACACTTAAACTTAAATATTAGATGAGATTTATTTTACTGTATACTGAATAAAAATGCTGAACTGTTAAGTATTTTTTAATTAAAAACCTTCTAAATTCTAAGTAGTTTCAATAAAAACGTTGCTAACTTAACGTTTTGCTTAAGAAAATTAATATTTTACTTAGGATTATTTTAATATTTATATTAAAGAGTAATTTATTTTAATAAATAAATAAAATGTAGATACATTTTTGTCAACAACTCTAAGAATCTAAAGCGAGCTACCTAACGACCATCTCTCTTATCCTGGAGACATGGATAGGCATAAGAAGGAGGTCAGATCACGCATCCATCTACATCTTTAATGTGTACTTATTCGTTACGGCCCTTCTATCCATCGGTTAGTTGTCGTCTCTCTCTCTCTCTCTCTCTCTCTCTCTCTCTCTCTCTCTCTCTCTCTCTAAACTAATAACCCTACACATCTTTGTCCCTAATTATATGAACTCTTTGTCAATCCATATCCATCCAGCTCTTATCTGTAGAAATAAAGGAGAGGCGGAGGCACTTCATTTCTTCCGTCTACTTGTTGCTGGTGTCAAGTCCGCATGCGTCCTTATCAACGAAAGTGATCGACGTCTATCTACCTCGATTATTTTTTTCTTCTTAATTTACGAAGCCATTAATTGGTCAAATCTAGCCTATGATTTCTTTAGAAATGCCACGTCCTATTTTATGAATGTGGCTGAACTTTGCTGGTTATTCTTGCCACCATAATAATTATATTGGACTCCTTAAATGCATCGCTCCTGTGACCGAATAATATTCTGTAAGAATCTATAATATTTATGCCAGTCAAACATATATAGCCTTAATTAAAGATGTCCGAATGTAATAAATATATATATATATATATATCGGGTGTAACTTATCATACTTAAATATGAAAAATATGAGGAGCAAGCCACTCTATTGATTGAAGTTTTCATGATGAACACCGCATTAAGTACTGCTCATCCAACAAATGAAATAGAAAATGCGTACCGGGTTTCTAATCTTCAATTTATACCGTACGTCATTTATATTTTATGTAGATGTACTTTCTTAGCTTAGCTACCTCCATCTAAGACACATCCATCTGTACTACTTGATGAGTTAAATGTCTGCAGTACTGGACGTGAGCAAAAAGATGAGAACGAATCAAGATCAATAGTTCACTCGGAAATATGACTTTATAACATATATATATATATATATATATATATATTATTTGAGCTGAAAGGTCCCTGTTTGATGCATTGATTGGAAATTTTGAACTATTCGTCAGTTGATTGCAACTTGTTAACAACTGGAGAGTTATATCTTCTCGAGTATCTTAATTTCCATGCGTGCTATTAGCAACACCCTAGTAATAGCAATACGTCTATGAGGTTGGTGGGTCTTTTACGAGATGTTTACCAGCCAAGTGGGTCCAGGATGTAGCATTACATCTAATTAATCCATCAATTATTTTGACTGATGCCCATGCTGTGAGAGAAGAGCCATAACATTGACTTTAATAAGAGAATAGTATTCATATACAACTCTTAATTTCATGACAAATAAACACTTTAAGTACTTTCACTTTGAACCCTATACACAATGAACATATATATCTGTATTTACTAATAAGCCTATTCGCACCTTTGACTTGTAAGAATACTTACCAAACAAATAGATAATTACTGTTACACCTTTACTTCACTAATTAAGATAATAAAATCATCTCAAAGACCAGAAGTGAAAGGAACTCCCGAAGCCGGAATCCATGAATTCCCTCCCAAGAAGCTCCCCACGGTGAACCTACCGGCCTCCGATGCGCTCGTTATAACACGGTGTCCCGGCCACGTCACTCTCCGGCTGGTGCCGGCCCCCGAGCCGGTGTTCATGTACTCTCCGTAGTACAAGGTGTTCAAAGCAAAGCTTCCACTCCACTCGAGCCACCCGGCCGGATCGATCACGCTATCGATCGACGTCTTCATCACCACCGTCCTCGAGTACTTCTGCCACGGCCGGCCGAGGTAGCTCTTAACCGAGCCCTGCGACGGCCTGAGGTCCGACGCAGCCGTGATCACCGAGTTGTGGATCGAGATGCCGGTGTTCTCGTTAGGGTCCGTGCGGCCTTGCGCCGTCACGGTGTTCTTCTGGTTGCTTAGAGGCTTTCTTACGTAGATATTGCAGCTCTGGAGAACCACGGCGGCGTCGCCGAAGATGAAGTCGATGGTGCCGTAGACGTCGCAGTTGCGGTAGAACTGGCGCTGGGAGTAGACATAGAGGGTGTCTTGGTAGCCCTTGAAGCTGCACTGGTAGAAGACTGAGAGGTCGGAGCCGGACCGGAGCGCCACCGCCTGGTGCTTCTGCGGCCCAGCCGTGTTCTGGAAGGTCATGCCCCGGGCGATGAAGCCGTCGCCGACGATAGCTAAAACCAAGAGAAAGAGATCAAAATCATGAAAAAAGAAGAATTTTCTTTTTTTTTTAAAAAAAAAATGAAAGAAGTGTAAGACAAATTTTTACAAATAATTCATTTTTACCAACTAGTTGTTATACATCAAAATGAGCATTTAGTTTTTCTTTTATATTAAAGATAATGTCTATTGGGTAGGTCAAAATCACGAGGAATTATTAAGTGACAGAAATGAAAGTATAGATAGAGACTCAATTTCGACCTAATCACAGGAGGATAAATTGTACTTTTCTAAATAAAAATTCTAACGATAAAGACAACGTAATAAGGTAAGTAGTGAAGTTATAGAATTTTAATAGAGTGACGTATAAAGTCGTTAGGTTAGTTATCGTGTGTAACATATTTTAGAGCTCTACTGTTATATACTTCTTCTTTTTTTCTCATAGATAAGAAAGTCATATATTTATATATGAAAGAGATGGTAAGAGGTTTAAAGAACTCACCAAAGGTGGCAGACCTAAAAGTTGTTGAGCCATCCTGTACGTTCTTACTCCCAGTAACAACAGTAGCATCAATTCCATCTCCCACCATCATGAGATTCTTCATCGATTTCGTAATCTCTACATTCTCATTGTAAACACCAGCTTTCACATGTATCACGAATCTCGAGGAGCCGCCCCTCAGCTTCGCCGACGCCGCCACGGCGGCTGAGATGGTCGTGTAGTCGCCGGAGCCGTCTTTCGCCACCACTATATTTGCCTTCACTGACGATGACTGTAGAAGTTTACGGTCGGCGGCCGAGACCCACCTCGGGAAGCCATCGGACAGCAACCGGCGATTATTGCCGGAAACCTTAGCCACTTCCATTGCCTTGTTGACGGCTAATGAGTTGCTAAGCGATTCAGTTATGTTGCTGGCTAGGAAGGGTGATGATAGGAATTGGAAAGGAGAATCGAGATCAAGGAAGCCATTCCTACACGTTTGCTGGTTGGCAATCGCAGCACTCAGCCACGTTTGAGCATCATCACTAGACGTAGAAGAGATGGAGCGGCTAAGTTGGCTAACGGTGTCTTCAGATAACTCTAAGCAATCAAGCCATGCCTGCTTAGTTCGGTCATCAAACGAGCCAAGATCCTTGGCTAAGGCAACCTTATGGCTTAGCATGGCTCGGTCCAAGGTTGCTTGGAGGATCAAGTCACGGAATCCAGTTTGGGTTTTAGATTGGACAAACAAAGGACTACCACTTAGCATCGAGCTACAAACTTGAGGATAAGGAGTTTGGCTACAAGATAGTATTGTGTCACTAGTTCCAACCTTAATGGTCACAAGGAGGCATAGGGCAAAGAGAAGTTGTGGAAGCTTAGCCATATGAAACCTACAATGATTGGAAAACTAACTTTGGATGATTGGAGTGGGAGAGGATTGGATCCTTTATATAGGCCGTGAGACCTACAAATATGACGCGTTCGACGTCATTAACATTGGTTTGGTGGTGTTTGAATATTATCATGCATAGCTACCTATACTAATTGATTGTTTTTGAACTTGGATATTGTGGACTTGTAACTTTTATGCAAATGGATTATCCCGTTGAATTATCCATAGATTTTTGGTGAAGGCCAAAGCATCAAGGGTTTGTAAGATAAGGAGTCATGATCTCATAATTAAGGAGTCATTTGAAATTATCTTGTTTTTCTTGCACACTATGGCTAGGGGGACCATGAAGCAAGTATACCCACCCAATCTATATTAATTGGTACGTCTATTGCGAGGAGACTCGTATACCATGGACTTTTGTTCCAACATGCAATTAGATAAATGCAAACCATGCATGGTCCCATATTGCCACGTACTTGGTCAACATAAAAATAGAACATAGTTTGTATCTTTTTATTCTTATTGGCTTTTTCTCTCATGGTTGGAGAGGATCCAAACCCTTGTACTCTTAAGAATAGGGAATCTAATCGCAACATATTAGAAGTCAAAATAACACTGGAAGAAAAATTCGATTTGCATACCGAAATTTGGTAGAATCAAAAAGCTTAAGCATGTGTATTAGTCCACATTAATTAATACTAAACGAATTCTGATGTCAATTATTGAGAGAAGCATAAACGCAGCAGCACTAATTAAGAGCCTCTGTTACAGTAAATGGGCAAAGAATTAATCCTGTGATCATTTGTACGTAGCTATAACCCGTTTCCACACATGAGGATTTCACAAACTTAATCCATAAGGAGCTAAATCTAATAATTGAGTCTTAACAATGACATGTACTTCTAGTAGATTTGACTTCAAAGTTCATGAACAGCACATTTAATGCACACGTGGATAAGTCTTAGATGGTTAATTATTCTACTTCCTGAAGACCAGATTCATATATTACTTCCAAATCATTTACATGATCTTTTTAATTCACATGTGTGTGTGTGTGTATATATATATCATGGTCTTAGATTCACAGCGGCTACATAGATTTCTTTCAATATGAAGCATTTTAATCAATGCAATTTGGGGGGACAATCCGACGTGTCTACTGGATACAGACAAGATGCACCTGTGAACAACTTGTGAATAATGTTTTTAAGTATAGAAAAGAAAAAAAAACTTGTGAATGATTTGCACTCTCCATCATGCTACCTTGCATCAAATGAGATCCTACACCTAGACACCATGTTGCTTATTTTCATATGAATTCCTATATGTATTTTTTAAGACATATTGATTCTTGAAAAGCTTTTGAAATGTCTCTTATCTTAGTTATTGGTATATTCTTTTTTTTTTGTTAAATAAAATGTGAGTATATATAATGTAATTAATTTTTGACCCATTAAGGATCATTGTATTCTTAGTTTAGAGGAAAAAATTAATTTGAGGGTAAAATAACTTATTTGATATTTTTGCTAACAACAAGAGTATAATATTTTTTTAATAATTTAGGGAGTCAATATGCATAATAAATAAAAATATGATGAGGTGTGTCTAAAATCAAGCAATAGTTCTCTCATTCATTTTTTTTTTTTCACTTGGCTCTAGCTTTGCTAGTATTTGGCGTAGGTTAATTTTAGTGGGTCTCCTCTTTCCTTCCCCCTCCTAAGCATCTCTCTACCTTCTCCATTTTCATGTTGTACTTTTTATAACATTCATCGTTGGCGCAATTTTTTATTGCTTCCTCCTAACTCGTTGCTAACCTCCCCCCTCCCTTGCTACTCATCGTCGATCTCCATCTCGTTCGCAGTTACTTCTACCTCACCATTTTCTGCTAACCATAGTCAACATCTTTCTCTTCAGTTGATATCTTCCTCTTTAAGCCCATCCACCAAGCTGTCAATGATAATCTCACTCTACCTCTGGTCATAGGTGTTAGTTAGGCTCTTAATTTTGCTTCTTGACTTGTTTTTGTATTTTAACTTATTTTTATATTTTCACGATAGCTTTCCATTGAATATTTGGACTCTTCTCTAGCTCTTTAGATATTCACATAGCTGTGTACCTATAACAGTCGGATCACGATGAAACTGTATGTTGATATTAGGTCCTTTGCGTATATATATCTTCTCGATGTATTTTATTGTGTCCTAGGATTTGATATTGTATTTTAATATATTAAGATGCTTACTATTATAAGCAAGTAGAAGACTTGTGGGAAAGGGTGGGTCATTCTATCTCTTCCATTGGGCCGTAGGCAACTATGTCACTCCTAAACTCGGATGAACAATGAGTATATATGCACATATTTTGCTGATGCCAAACTTTAATTTTCTATGGTTCATCTTGGGCCAGAATTTTTCGGCCCACCCTAATGTTACTTACCATCCTTTCTAAGCCCAAAAGAGCCATGCATTATATTTACAGAGCAATTCAGGCCCAAAATTAATACGTAACAATAACTTAGGCATACATTAATCCATGCCAGTTTCTTCTACAACTTTTAACCACGTCAATCAAAGACCATATCTAAAAGGAACACCACAAGCCGGAATCGTACTACCCCTGCTCCAGTATTCATACTACTTTCAATAACACAAACTACTCAAAGCAAAGGTCCCACCCCACCCTTTCGGATCGATTACGCTACCAAAAGAGAGGTCTTTATGAACACTATCCTCGAATATATACTTCTTCCATCGCCGACCAAGATATGTTCTAATACTACTAGGATAAAATATAGGTGGAGATGGAGTCTGTCACAATCATGTGTCGATTTATAAGAAATTGTGGTTTATATGGAAGTATAGTTAGGAAATTATTTCCCATCAAAGTGGTATATATATCTAGAACAAGCTTTGATAGTAAATGTTTCTAAAGACTACGAGAAAGTTTGGTGATGTTCTTAAACTTTAGTGTGAACTAACACAACGGTGAACAAATCGTTTGCTCCTTTTCTTATGCGAGAGTGCAACAATCTCAAAGCGTCACATCTTGGCCTCTCCTATGCAGTGGAGTGCATGTCCATCCACATCTAAAGCCATATTAAGCTTTAGTAAGTAGTAGAAAGAAAAGGTTTGTGGCTCCCAACTCAACGAATCCAATAGAAGAAACCGAGTGCAGTTGGAAAAATGGTATATAACGAGTACACGCCTTATAGTAAAGTAGTTAAGTTATACTTGCTTATGCACCATATATAATATGGTTTAGATGCAACTACTCCTCTCTCCATTCTAATAATGAAACTACTCGGATGCTTCTTGTGTTCCTTTTCTCTTTTTTTGAATGGGAGAAATTTTATAATTGCCACTGTGGAAGCTTCCCTTCTATTAAGATAAAATGTCGTGCAAGAAACCCAGATCATTACATTTAGGATATCTTAGTTCTTCCAGAACTATTAGCATATCTATGCAAGGGAATTAGTCCTGGAAAGGTACCACGTCCAAGTTGAACTGTCCAATTTGTGAACTGTCGAGATATAAATCTAGTGTTGTTGGGCTAAAATATAACTAAAGTTTCGTTAATATATGATTGTTGGAACAGAACCTGCCTGAATTATGCATTAATAACACCTAGGGATAGTTTAATTCCTAAAGCATATAGTCAACTTTAATTTTGCCTAACTAACAGATGAGCACGTTGCATGATAAAAAAAGATCCACTAGTCTATGTAGGAAAAGATACAAGGCCAATCTGGCATTCTTGCTCGCACGACATCATGATTGGGACATGGGACCCCAACTCATGTGATTGATACAAGAGGAGTTATAATAACTATTGGAGTCCTCATCGCTTAATTTTGGTAACATTTTAGCTCATGCATTGATATTCTTCCATCCAGTCCCAGAAGTTGAATACTAGAAGTTCCAATAGAAGCTAATGACGTAAATTTGCAACCAGTTTCCGGACAGAATCAAACAGAAGCGGTACTGCAATTCATATTATTGACATGATCGCCCAAAGAATTAGCTATAATGAAATCTCTCAAGAGTTGAAAAGGAAGAAGATTAGGAATACAGCATAAATAACTTACAAATACACATCGTATATAGACCGAAAACCATGTCGAAGAATCAAGGATTGAAACAACAGTCTTCCAGAACGAATAGAAACCCAAGAATAACAAACAAACCAACCTTTGGACTAACCATCAAAGAATTAAGTACAAATCCATGACGTGGTACTCGGTCAAAATGTCATGCACAGAGCGGTTGTTACGCTGTGGTCGTCGACCCGCGAATCTGCTCAATCCGTACCACGATCTTGTCCATTGACGGACGGCTGTCGGGAAACGAGGTGGTGCATTCCATCGCAATCTGCAGCAGTCGCGACATCTCCTGCAGGTAATTCTGAAAGCTCTCGAGGTCAGCGTCGAACACTTCTGGAGTCCGCCCCTCCCTTACGACTGACTCGGCCCACCTCGGCAGATCGACTGCGTCGTCGTTGACGACGCTGTCTTGTGGTGCTTTGCCGGTGAGGATTTCCAGTAGGAGCACGCCGAAGCTGTAGACATCGGCCTTCTGGGAGACTTTGCGGACGTCGACTACTTCGGGCGCGCGGTAGCCGTGGGTGCGTTGGGGTCGGGAAACAGGACCAGCGAGGTAGGCGAGGCCGTGGTCGGAGACGCGAGCGACGTAGGATTGGGCGAGGAGGATGTTGGAGGACTTGATGTTGCCGTGGGAGAAGTCGGGACCGACGGAGTGGATGTGCTCGAGGCCGCGGGCGGCGGCGAGAGCGATGTTGTATCTCGTGTTCCAATCAAGTGGGGTACGGCCAACTCCTCTGTTCCCTGTAGAATTGACGAAGACAGTGTCATAATTATCTTTATTTCTATTAAATACGAAATTTATTCTTCAGAATTATACGGTAAAAAATGTCAAATTTATTACTCAAAACTTGATGGGATTTTATACTTTAGTCTTTTATATAAAAATTATGGATAGACCTTTTAAATAGAATTGGGATGGGAAAAACTTAAAATAACTTAATAGTATGAAACGAAGAGTTAAGAGAGGAAAGAAATTAAGCTTACCGTGGAGTAAGGAGGAGAGGCTTCCCTTATCGACCAAGTCATAGACAAGAAGCTTCTCATCCCTGCTATAGTAGTAGGCTTGGAGTGGTACCACATTGGGGTGGTTGACAGCGCCGATGGCGGCGGCCCTCTCCTTGAATTCCTTCTCCGGGATATTGACGTCCTTGAGCCGCTTCACCACCACTGCCACTCCCATCTCCAGCATCGCCTTGTACGCCGTCCCAAACGTCCCCTTACCCAGCACCTCCGCCGATGCCCTCAGGAGAGCCTCCAAGTCGTAAACCCTAGGCTCGCTTCCAAAGAACACCAGCTTCTTACCACTGCTCGAAGTCCCCATCGTCGTCGTCACCACCGGCGGCGCCGGTCGCATTGCTGCCGAGACGCGCTGCTGAGGAAGCGGGGGCGGCACCGGATCTTTGCTCGGCGACCCCATATGCGGCACCGCCTTTGAGTACGCCAGCGAGTGGGCCTTGTCTCTCCGCTCCCTCCGCCTGTGGAAGATGGGGAAGATGAAAGCAAGAAGGATCAACAACACGATCACGGATCCGATCACGATCCCCGCGATCCCGCCGGCGGAGATCTTACTATTACTCGTTGCCGGGGAATTCGTCGGCGGCGGAGCCGGAGCCGGAGAGATCTCGTTGGGGCAGAGAGAGAGGGGTTCGCCACAGAGCGACGTGCCGAGGAACGAACTATTCGGGAACCGTCGGAGGCCGGCCGGAATCGAGCCGTTCAGCGGATTGAAGGAAACGTTAAAGGAAGATAGACTACTCGGGAAATTGATGTCAGGGATCGATCCATTGAGTTGGTTGTACTCCAGGTAGAGCGTCCTGAGCTGACCCAGCGACCCCAACTCCATCGGGATCCCGCCGGACAGGAGGTTCCCGGCAAGATTGAGCCGGACGAGTTGCTTGAGCTCGAAGATCACCCGCGGGATCTCGCCGGAGAGGCGATTTTTTTCGAGGTGAAGGCCGCGGAGCTCCGTGCACGAGGCGAGATCCAACGGGAGGGTGCCGGTGAGGTAGTTGAAGCGAAGAGAGATGACTCGGAGCGCCGTTAGGTTTCCGATGGTGCCGGAGGGGATCTCGCCAGAGAGGCTATTCCCGGGGACGCGGAACTCGGTGACGCGGCCTTCATAGCATTTGACGCCCGTCCACGTGCAGGGCGAAGTCGAGATGTTCCATCTCGGCATCCGCGATGAGCCCACGGCCTCTCGGAAGGCGAGAAGTGCGGCGCGGTCGGAGGTTAAGTCCTGTGCTCCGGCGAGGATTGAAGAGAGGAAGAGGAAGAGGAGAGGAAGAAACGACGAGTCCATCGGGCGGTGACCATACGCCATCGCCTGATTACGGAATACTTCTTTGAGCCTTAATCCATGCAACCCTCCGTTCGAGTTCGTCTTGGGAGAAGAAATGAGAAGGAAAGGAGAGGGAATTGTCTGCTTTCAATAAGTTTGGTGGCGTAAAAGAGATGGAAAATATGGAAAGAAGTGACGCTAAGATGGAATTATTTATTATTTATGATATCTAATGCTACAAGGAGAAGGTCAAAAACGAGGCACCGTGAAAGCGGAGGTTGCTACTTGCGCATCAGCGAACAGTGTGAAACTTGTTTCTTTTTCTATCTAATATATACCAACTTATAAACTACAGCTGAGTTAAGTCAAAAGACTCAAACTTGTGAACTATGTAATTATTTCCCTATCTTTTTCTATAATCCAAGACCATTTGTTACTACCTTTTCTACTGTCCAGTCCACCGTACGCAGTACAAGCGTGAAGGCAAAGTTACGGGGTTAATACTGCATCCGACCGTGTCTAAACCAAACATTCTGCCTTTTGGCATGGAGAACCCGTCATGTGGCGACCTTTTACTGGGTCGGGATATATACCTGGAAGTACAACTCTCGATTAGGACCGTGCAAGAGCTCGCATGATATCCTGGCCGTCGGATGGACGTGGTAGAGTCGAGCATCTGATGTGGTGGACTTTGGAAACGGTAGGGGCGTCTGACTTTTGAATTGATTCGGTTGGACCCACCACCGCACCCACGACTAGAAGAATTCTAAAGAAAAGTGGAAGACGTGTCACCAACTCTTAATTAATTTATTTATTTATTTATTTTGATAAGATGTCACCAGCTTTTTGGTTGACGAGAGGGGGGCATGGAACGCGTGGGCCCACAGATCCTACAAGCGGTGTGCCGGCTTCGACGGCGGTGCCGAATCGTATTATTGTGACTTTATTTTCGGCTATACGATGGGCCGACTCGATCAAAACCACTATTGGAGGTGCTTAAATAATTCCTCTCTAAGCACCCAGTTAATTAATTTCAATGTACTTCAAAACAAAGGTTGACTATATCAAATTTGGCTCTTTTAAGTGTCGCAGTTTATATATTTATTTTCGCGAGCATAGCAAAGTTTGAATTTAAGTATCCCATTTTGGCTCGATAATGTTTAAGCTTTTGTGAAGATTGAACTGGTTAATGTAATAAAAAAATCTTAGTTATTTAAATCGGACTGCAGAGCGGTGAATCAATTAACAAATGAGTTTGATTTTATTATCAAATTCGGCTGCTCATTTTCTTAACCAAAAATTTCTAATTATCTTTAATATTTAATTAAAAGTGTAATTAAGATATAATTTAATGTGCTTAAACTTAAATTTTCGTTAAAAAAACTGTTCCATAATGAAAAGCATACAGCTTTATAGACTTTTTTTTTCAGTTTTAAAATAATTCTACATTAATTAGCAACCTAATTGAGTGACTACTCACCGACGATTGAACTAATAACCCAATGATCTACGTAAACTCTCCTACAGTCCTATAGCAACAGAACTTTTATTTTGTGATCGACTTCATTCACATCAAGTAAACGTGTTGATTCTTTAGGATATAGAATTTGATCATTTGATTTTGATAGGTAGAGATCTGGTTGTATGTAGGTTGGCAGTGACAGGAACTTTTTGTGTGGCCTACCACTACCACTGGTCTTCTGGGTGTTGAATATACGTATGTGGAACTGTCAACTAGTTGTTATTCAACAAGGACATATATACGAACACATTATTTTAATCTGAGACATATATATATCTACTATCTCACTTTTATTAGTTTAACTTTGCTAAGCAAACAAGACCAAGATCTGTCATGAGCATATGTGTAGATAAGTTATTCCATCATCCACCGAATTCAACTACTGGATCACCTTTAAAAAATCTCGATTAAGTTTCTTAATAAGGTGTTTGGTTTCTAGAATGCAGTGAGGAATAAAATACATACTTTGTAGAATTTTCTTTATGTTTTAATACTTTGTCGTAAAATAAAATCTAAAGAAGTGATTTTTTCTTACCTACTAAGAATTACATTATTATAACTATTTCTTTTTTCTTTTGAATCACTTCATTGAACTCTGCTCTCTAGCAATTAACCATATATTATAAAGTAATACAACACAATTGTAAGCCTAAAAATTTTCTTAAGATAACTAGCCCGAGAAATAAACAGATATTTTCCACACGTCTCAGGGTTTACACAATTCCATTATCAGTATGCCCAGATAATTTGGTGAATTTTCTGTGCCAATATGGAACTTCAAGATGCCAGGCAGCAAAGGATTTAAGAACATACATTTGAAGCATGACTGTGCTGAAAGATCTGCGATCTTTTCTAAACAAATCAGTTGCATAAAATGTAAGTAGTATTCACTCCAAGCTAGTTTCAGAATTTAAAATCAATAAATGGGTTGCAATAACTGAGATTTCAGAAAGAATGAATGAGATTGAGCAAGAAAATATATACAGCAGTAGCTGACCAGGTCTGCAAAGATCAGGTACAATTGCTCCACTGGTAAACAGAAAGCAAGCCAAAGCAAATGGAGTATTTGGCAATGTACTTCAAGATATTTAACTTGGATACTCTACTCCAAAGACAGACAAAGAAAGTTCAAAACTCTGCAGTTCCTTGAAAAAATTTATTTAGGATCTTTCGAAAGTTACCACTTGAAGATAGAAACTAACACATTCAGCTGTAGGGTCACAAAACTATCAGCAAACATAAGAACAATATGATTTTGCGAATTTGCAGAAAGGACTAAAAAGAACAAGAATAGTGGCAAGGTATTCTTGAATGAGAAGCGAGGCAAAATTTGATCATGTATTATGGATCTGTCAATATGAAAGTTAACCTGACAAAACAGAGCATACTTAAATGAATACTAACAATCTCAGTGGATATAGACAATACATTGTAACCAAATTCCTGTTCCTAGTACCTGACATAGTAACGCTAACATGATTGTGTCGCATTTCACTCAGAGAAGATAACTAGAGTAAGCTATGTGAAACTCAAAATCTTCTATAGTTCAATATATCTAATGAAAAAGCAAGCCATTTATCTAAAAGATGCAGATTGGTTATTCTTATCTTAAGAAAAGTAGACGACAAATTGGACCCAATCAATGAAAGGTGCAAAGTTAGAGGCTCACGAGCTTAGAAGATTATTATCAGCAACTAATGTATTACCATTTGTTCTTCTCCTCAGTAACTCTAATGCAGAGGCTCACAAGCTTGACAAAAAGAAAAGTAAAAACCAATAGGGATGGTGCATGTAAATTAAAAGCTTGGTTTATAGACATTAGATTAAAGTTTTTCCTAACATCCTCCAACGTGTCTATATATAGGAGATCCTTATATCAAATGCCGACATAGAGAAACAAGATAAAATCGCTGTTTTTTGAAAGTTCTTCATAAAGAAACGCATCAACACCGCAGCTCAATCGGTAACACCACCAAGTAAGTAATTTGATTACAATTTGTAATCTGGACCTTACCATTACCAAATACCAAATAGATAACACATCAAGATCTAAAGGAACAAAGCTAACACAAAAGGACCCCAAAATTAAAACGAGATTGACGTATAGATCAGAGAAGAAATCGATCGGCACGATACCGCATCGCTCGGATCGATCGCTCACTCCTGGCGTTTGAGCTTCTCGATGCGTTGGCTGAGCTGGTCGACGCGGATGACGAGGGAAGTAACGGAGAAGAGAAGCCAATAGAGGAGCAAAGCGGAGGCAATGAGGATTCCGTTACGTTGGCTCTTGATGATGGACTTTTGGTGGCGGAGGTGCTCGGTTGGGGTACACGAGTACTCCTGCTCGCACGTCGGACGGGTTTCGTACTTCCAGTAGATGTCCATTAGGAGGAAGAGGCAGAAGGGGACAACGGAGAGGAGAGGCTTGAGAGCGCTCCGGACGACCGAGATCATGCCGCGCCGGATCCGGTCAAAGCCCGGGAGCGTGAGAAACAGCAGCATTATGGCCTCCGCGCCCGCCGCGTAGCCTAGGGTCACCCATTCCAAGGCCATGGGGGTGAGGGAGAGAGATCGGTTTAGAAGAGTAAAGGTTGAAGAAGAAACGACGGGTCGGAGAGTGGGAGATCAGATTGGTCTTCTTTTCCTTTCTCGTCGTAGCGCTTTTACACGATCTCCGTAGCTCGCGATATGGATTTCATTCAAATTTTGCAGATAACACCCTGCAATGCGAATTTACAATCCAAACCCTGAATTCTCATTACATACAAATTGAACCGTCATTTTCTTGGGAGAAGTTTACACCAGCTTGATCAGAAGTAGCTTCTCTCGCGTCGGGTAACAACGGAGGCGATCAATTACGTAGTAGAACTGTAGTAGAACTCCTCCGGCAAAAGATTTAAAATATGGGAGATCTGGGCTTAAAATTTTTGATAAAATTATACGTTCTCGAACGTAAAATATACATATTTCTATTCGTTCAAAGAAAGATGGATTGGTAGACAAGTAGGAGAGGACAACTGATGCAGATCGGGCAAATGAATTTAAAGAGCCCACACCATGAAAAGGTGATGCTCTGGGTTCACTTTAACCTTTTGCTTTCTAGCGGTAAGCTCACTGGTCCATTAAAGATCCACTCCTGGAAACTGCTAGACTAAAAGCTTGGCTTTTGTTAGTGCTACTTTTTTTCTTTTTTTTTCTCTTTCCTTTCTTTAGTGCTTGCTACTTACCATATGTAGTCTAATTCTACTCTACTCTGACACATTTATTATATACTAATGTACATGCAACAGAAACAATAATATGTTATTTATCACAAATGTAAATTAATTTATGTTTCTGATCGTGCTATTGCTGCATTATGGCATTTTCATTACACTATAGTGTTGGGCCTGCAAGAGTATCTTGCCAGCCAATACAAAGGATACAGTGGAACAATAATAGTATCACAATGTGAAATATTTTACTTCGTTATCGACTGAAAAGGGGGAAAAGGGGGAAAAGGGGGAAAAGGAGATAAGCACGACCTTCAAAGCAACAGAAAAAGAAAGCCCATACAAAATTACAAACTATTGTTATTATAGTAGGAAAAGCCAACACAGGATAAGACCACCTCCAGTGAGCATAAGCCTCCACTTACCGCGGCCAACATAGGAGGAGGAGGAGGAGTAAACTCCATCACCTCCACCGTCAGACCAGCACCTGACGTAGCACTTCCCGAGGTACACCTCGCCCTCCGCCTTGTACGCGCACCCAACCTTAACCTGCGCCGCCGCCGCCGCCACGCAGTCCCCGCACCCCTTCTCCCCCACGTCCTCCACGCACTGCGCCACCGCCCGCACTTGCCCCGCGCTGCCGACCCGGTATGCTCCCTCCGCCGCCGCCACCTCCCCGACCGCCGAGTCCCGCATCCCGATGACGTCAGCGTCTTCGTCTTCGCCGCCGCCGCATTTCTTGTACATGAGAGTGGTGTCGGGCTTCCCGAGGAAGGAGTCGTTGCCGTAGCGGAGGAAGCAGCCGGCGAGCTGGAGGGCGGCGCCAGACTGGTAGGGGCAGAGGAAGGAGAGGCGGGAGAGGGCGGTGCGGATGCAAAGGGCACATGCGGACGCGGGGAGGTCGGCGCGGCACTGGAAGAGGGCGGAGGCGGACGAGGAGGTGAAGGAGGAGTATGAGGTGGAGGCGGCGGAGTTGGCGATGGAGGTGAGGAGGGAGTCCACGTCATACGAGTAGGGGGAGTCGGCGGAGTAGCGTGGCTGGGAGCAGCCGGCGTAGACGAAGGCGTCGTAATCTTCGGCGGAGAGCATAGGAATAACAGTGACGAAGAATAAGAGGAGGATATGGGGAGAATAAGACATCTTGGCTTTTGACTCTGGAATTCTTGGTTTGATTCTTTCGGAGAGGAGAGTGTGGGTGGGTCTAATGTTGGGAGAGAGGCAGGCATTTATATTGGACTCATATCCTTTATATTCACTGGGAATCGTAAACAAAATGACAATTATAATCATGCTTGATGTTTTATATGATCCCTTTCAAGTTTCAACTATGCAATATGAGGGTATTTTGGTATTTTTAAAAAGGGCTGTTATATTTATAAATTGCGTCGCCTCAAGATGAAATTTTGGAGTAATTTATGAATTTGCTGTGGTGTACTTTGCGACCACATAATTGTTAGTTAAAGGTGAAAGTTTCTATTGAACCTAGCTTACGGATTACAAAATTATCAAAAAGAAAAAAAATAAAGTAAAAGTTTGTACACATCTAATTCTTTGTGACAATTTATGTGCAATGATGATGTTCATCAGACATCAGACCATTTGGGGGCTGTTGATTGCTGGGTCCCATCATCTTATTGATAGATATTTTTTATAAATATACAACGAGTATCTGCGATATTTCTATGGAGTTTTTTTAACATAATATAATTGCATATTCCTCCAGAACTACTGCATATTTGTATATATGCCCCCATGCACAAAAATTAAGTACACATAGCCCTGGATCGAAAAAATAATAAATAACTAAATTAACATAAATTTAAAATATTTTAATTGTTCAAAGAGTCAATATAAAAACATAAATAATAATTCAAAAGTTTCAAGTAGAATTATCTTTCAAAAAGAAGCTCTGCTAGTGAAACCTCACGCTTGTATAACCAAAAGAATCGTTAACTTGAGAAGTAGATAAGGACAGTCGTAATACTAATAGTATGGCAAATATACTGCAATTTAATCTCACAAGTTAAACATTAATAACATCACACTGTTCCGTATCATGCTTTCTTTTGAGAAGATGCTCTTTCCTCCTCCATCTTCACAAATAGGCTTCCATCGTACGCAGCTCTGATGGTCTCCTTGTGAAGGAGTCCATCTTTATCCTTGCAGAGGAAGTATAGGATCTTCCACTCAGTCCAGCTCGCAACCCTGCAACAAATCCCAAAGAGGTTAACGAATCTATCGGCAAGCCTTGAGCTTTTTAACTTTATCTTTTTGTTTTACCATCCTTTGTAGTCTTTAGGAACTCGATTTGCTCGTAGCATCTCGCTCAACTCTTGGGACGTCAATGCATTAGTTTTACTCTTAGAATGCTTCTCAAATATTTCCTCAAACTTTCCAGGAACAAACCTAGGAATAAGGAAAGTAATCTAAGTCATTAGAAATAATTATGCAACCCATGTCTGATACTCAAATAGGAATTGCCATGCAATGATACCTCCCCTCCGAGTCATAGACGCCCGAATCACTTCCATGTTTGCCTTTCTGGATGTTACTTACGTTAATAGGAAGAAGGGGTGATGGTAATCTTCCCTGCTATTACCCAACAACAAATCTTATCAAGACCTAGACATCTTTCTTACAGCTTAAATCCAAATCAAATGAAACAACAAAACACTTTGATCCATGAATCAGAAGGGGGAGACCTACGAGGCGAGTTTTGGGGCCGAGGAAGCCATTGATAAGTAGCGCGCTCACGGCGGACAAGACGACGTCGCATCCGATTGCGCGAAACCCTGAAATTAAATCTTTACTTAGGAAAAAATACTGGATATTTAATAAGTACAATTGAAATGAGAAAATAGAGATTAAAACCCTGGTAGGTTTCCCATGGATAGATGACGCCGTCCTTGTTCCTATCGAAGAAGGCAACGTGATTTTGGAGTGGAGTCATGTCACCGTTGGTGGAATTGGATGCCATATACTAATTTGGAGCGGAAAAGGACGTGAGAAGAAGAATAGTTTGGAAGAAGAAGGCTCAAGAGGAAGAAGAATTAAAGAGGAGGAAATGGTAGCGGAACATGAGAGAGCGAGAGAGCGGTGTTTAATGGCGAAGGCTTTCTTTGAGAGCAAGAGGGAAGATTCCAAAGTATAGGTGCACCACAAAAAATGGGAATAATAATTGTATAGTCTCGGCTATGGAATCGGTTCTTCTTCGCAGTGGTGAATAGGGAATCGAATTGCAGGACTCGCAAAGCGGTTAGGATCTGAGCCGTTGATAAAAGAAAATCGACGATCTAAATTAAAATAGAGTAACTTAATACTCTAAGCTATTATAGACTTATAGTTAATAGAATTTAGAAATTAACTATCAGTATCAAAAAAAAATTAATGAATATTAGGTTTTTCTTTTTAAGAAAAAGTGGCAAGATTTCATACTATTCGACTGAAAGATTACAAGTCTGGTGATCCCTAGAAGAAAATAAGGGATAGTGTGGACAAACCTAACAACAAGGATCAATAAGAAGATGAGTGAAGAGATGTTAGTAAAGGATGAAACCATATGAGTACATTGAGTTTGCTTTGTATTAGGAGATATATTATAAGCAATTAAACATAACTCTAAATTATCTTTTTTTAAGAGAATTATAAGTTATACAAAGTATATCCTTTAATGCCAAGTATGTAGTGGCGTGCAATTTTTTGAAGTTATAATCCCAGACAAAGGACTCAAGAGGACTGTGGATACCTGAAATAAATACGATGATTTCTGGTTTCACTAAGAATGATTTCTGGTTTCTTCTCTATGATGGGAAATTCATATGTTACATCAAACAAAATAACCTTTGCTTGTGCGATAAGTGCTTGTAGCCATGGAGGGTTAGTTAATGAAGGACTGTAATACATTCGTTCTTTGCTTCCTAACAAGACTCGACAAGTACCCAATAGCTCCGTGGGCGAGACAGTTGACTAGAGACATTCGAATTCGTTGGTTTGTGGCCAAGTGAAATGTTGTCATAGGCTTGTAGCTAAGAGAGAGCAAATGCCACACACATATATATCTAACCAGGAGATGCCCAGCTAGAGGAGAGTGGTGCAGCAATCTTCCATTGAGATATGAGGTGCAATCTTTATTCTTGGAAAACAGCAAGGACATTGGCCACTATGGATGCATGAAGAGTGTATGTCTTCGCTTGTTTGAGATGGCTGAGGAAATGCTTAAAACAGCGTCAGAAAATTCTCTGGACACTTGATTAGTTCCTTCTGTTGTTTTTAAGAAAAGTAGCTGTAGGCTGATGCTGTGTTTGGATGTTGCTGGATAAAACTTTGTCAGGAAGATATCTCCTAATTTTGTTGCTGGTTTTGCTTATAGTTGTGATAGTCTGTTTAGGGGAATATGCAGATGTTGCTAGAGCGGTGAAACTGACAGATTTTATCTGTTCTTATTGTCTTTTGCTGTTTAATGTTTCAATGGAACAGAGCTTTTGTCTTTTATCAGAAAAATAAAAACAGTGTCAGAAAATTAAATGAGAGATTTTCTAGTGCGCTTACAATAGTAGGCAATAATTTAGGAGATAGTAGTATAAGACATCATCCAGTAATAGCTATAGATGCTCAGAATTTGTTCTCAAGTCTTCATTCAATCTCAATCACTGCCAACAATTCGCCCAGAAGAAATTCAAACTATATTTCCAGTACACCAGAATGTATCCCTTCTGTACTTTCCACAAGATACTTTTGAGCAACATCATAGGTCAGAAAAAATACAACAGAAAAGATTGTCTCGTAGAACCAAAAACATAAATTAAAAATGCAACATTTCTAAAGACATATCTTGAATACCGAAGCAAAAGGAATTATTTCACACATTGTGCAGTTCAAACTGCAGTATCAAATTAATGTTACTTGATAGTTTGAATTTTTTTTTTTGAAGACAATGATTCTACAACTTAAAGTGGTCAACCAAAGATTTACTGCTAAGTTGCTTCCTGAAGAAAGTCCCCATGAACTCTGAAATTGTGAAATGTCTATAATGTGCCGGTTTTTCAGGTGAAATTAATTCCGGCAAAGGCCCGTATAGATCAGAGTCTCCTCTCTTTCCAGGGTTAAAGAAGACAGCAATTGAGACTCTTGCTTCTTGACGAGAATTGGCTACCACTCGGTGTTCCACGCTCTTATACTCATCGTTGGTGATCAACTGTCAAAATAAAGGCCAGAGAAGACCAAAAAAAGTTTTAATGAAGGTAATATCTGATGTCCCAAAAGTATCTCTATTGCATTACCAAATCAGATTGGAGTCATCATAAATTTCAGCAGTATGAAGTAGATGAACATGAGAGAGCTCGACTGGCTAAAAATATTTATAATGGATATCAATGAATCTTGAACTCAGTATATATAGCTTTACATAATGAAAATTTTCTGCTTGTTCTTCTTATGTCAGGGATTTATTGTCAGCAAACATAAAAAGATTCATCATTAAATCATTGATCACACTAAATGCCCATAAAACAACAAACTTTATAAAAAATAACAACATTCTATTTCTATTCGAGTCACTTCCAGCCCTGCATTATAGCATATTCTCTAGTCACTAACAGAGCAGAGGTAACAAAGAAAGTTATGAGAAAGTTTGACCAATACATGAAGGCAAATACTTCAATGCATCTTTAAAAATTATAAATTTAATTCAACGGCTATAATAGTTAGTTTTTATACTCATAAAAAATTAACTCTATTATATGGAAGAAACCCTCTATATGTAAATAAATGATCAAAGAAGACAAGCACTGCTCCAAGTAACAGGATATGCAGATAAGCTTGCTCCACGTATCAAGCAATCTTCCAAAGTTTTCAATGCAACTGACTTAGAAAAGCACTATAATTATATCTCATCAATTATCTATATTATGCTACTAAATAAACGAGGAAGGAAAGTTCAAACTTTTGACCACATAATTTGCTCCAATGCATAAGAGAAGAACCATAGTGGAGGCAAACCTGCAGGAGATCCCCGACGTTAACCACGATTGCACCGGGCAAAGGCTTGACATCCACCCAATACGCCTTCCCGTTCGCTTCCGTCCGCTTCACCTGCAGCCCACCCACGCTATCCTGCACTAGCAACGTGAGCGCCCCGGGATCCGTGTGCTCCACCGTTCCCATCGTCCGATCCGGCTCCGGGCACGGCGGGTAGTAGTGGCACACCATAACCTTCCCTTCGAGCCACGTTTTCATTTCCTCCACCCTCTGGGGCCCCAGCCCTAGGGCCTCCCCCATCAGGCCCATCAGATCCCGGCCGACTCGCGTGACGTGCTCGTCCCACGTGAGCAGCTCCTCGCGGCAAACGGGCGGGACCCGCTCCGGGTCGGGTCGGTTCGGACCCATCATTATCTGAATCGTATCGCGCCAGCTGGCGGCGGCGGACTTGTAGAGGTCGACGTTGGAGTTGTAGGCGACCCCGCCGGTCATGCCGCGGGAGTAGAAGGTGGATCGGACGGCTGGAGGGAGCTCGTGGAAGGACCGGACGGCGGCGATTGTGCCGTCGATGGCGGAGAGGGGGACGCCGTGGTTGGTGACCTGGAAGAAGCCCCAGTTGCGAGAGGCGGCGCGGATGAGATCGACGGCAACGGGGCGGGGAAGGGACAGATCGACGGTGGGGACGGAGAGATGGGGCGGGGGAGTTATTGCCGTAGATTGAGGGGAGGGGTGGAGGAAGAAAGGGGGAAGGGATTTGACGCCGGATTCGACGAGGCCTTTCACGCCGGTCTTCGAGGCGTCAAATTCCTGCAGCGCCGCTGCGCGATCGTAGCTTTCCGTGCTCGCCATCGCTAGGAGAGGGCTTGCGGTTTTAGGCCTCGCCTTAGATTTGGTTCCGACTTGGAATTTCTGCAGCGGTAGTAAACATTGGGTGAGAGACGTGCATATGGCCATGTAAGCTTATCGGACAAGTGACGTACGTGCAAATACTTCAATTACCTCGCTAGATGACTACAAAAGATTGCGCCAAGGATTACCACGAATGCTAATGTATTATGAAATGTTTGTGAGCAAGACTGACGTGGCAATAAGCTGACCACTAGTGCATATATTAGTGGCGCATACTCTTTCCCTCTTTTTTTTTTAATCTTGGATTGTGTTTGTGAATGATAAAATAGCCCATCTAGGCCTAATAGGAAGTTCTGGCTCATTTTATTCGAAACGATTTAAATCTGTTAGTTTCAGTTGGGCTAAGCCTTGCACCAATGTGGGCCCAATGCAACTCGAATGGTCCAGTCTCTGGTTTCGTTCTTTCGTATTACGCTCATTTGGGCTGACCCGGTCTGGTGGGCTTTTGTTCACTCCAATAGTAAGTGTTAAAAGACTTTTACCGACGACTCATCATGATATAATTTATGAGTCAGAATTAGCCTAATTATCTAATCTATTTATCAAAAAGATATTGGCCGAAAAGACTTGAGATTAACTAAATATAATAGCAGAGTTATCTCGATAGGATACTCTTTATTAAATAGTGTCTAATTTCATCGGTTAAAAAATCGAAAGTACTTTTTATATAATAATTAAGAAAGGTTGTTCAAGTTTATCAGGAATAAAATAAATTACTTTCCATTTTCCGTCTTTTTTTTTTACCGTTAGCGTAAAATCCCAGTCTACTATCACTTCTACATACGCTTCGTCCACGTCGCCTGGCGGAGTTCCGTTCTGTCTATAAGGTACACCGTCGGTGACTGCGAGCACTATAACTCGCTTTTGCCCACTCCTGCCCGTTTTTCTCCATTGAATACCTCCGACTCAGGATTAGCAAGGAGAAGTGAAGCGAGGGAACCAAGGGGCTTCGATCGTCGATGTTGTCCCATCGGAATTAGGGCTTCTTTCTTGTAGTTCATTGTTTCGCAGTCGATCGAGACATCGACATCCTAGTTTCTCTCCTCAATCCGCTTCGAGGGATAGTCATGGTGGTTAGGGTTTCGTCCGCTTCCGATCGGGATCCGTCTCCTTTCCCTCCTTGAGAATCGTGGGGAGGGCGCCTTCTTGCGAGGTAATGTCCGGTCGACGTTTCTCCCCTTTTCTCTGTTACCTTTTTTCTGTTACCTTTTCTTGTTTGTGTCAGAGAAAGAATAGTTTAAGCGGATTGAATTGGGGAGTCTTGATGTGTCATGCATGATTCAGGAAGCGTTTTTTTTTTTCTCTTTTTTTTTGTTTGTGTGTGTGTGCATAAATGGTCGAATCCCTAGCCCTAATTCCTAATCCCTTCTCCTTCGACTCGACAGTGCTGGTGACTCGCGCTCGCGGGCGGGCGGACTGCGGCGGTTAGTGGTCTCTCTCTCGTTCTCCGCCTCACCCACCGCCACCGCCACCTTCTTAGTGCCTCCTTCGTTCTCCCCTCTATTTCTCTGCCCGACCCCCTCATCGTCATCCTCTCTTTCCCTACATAACCTCCTCACCCACCGCCACCGCCACCTTCACCTTCCTCCTCTCCCTCTCTTTCTCTAAGCCGCCGCTACTGCGCCGCTATGCTTCTTCTGTCACACCTTCCTCTGCACACAGATTTGACTAGTGTGAATTAGAATCTGAGGCTGTGCTTGGGTGACCACCCGCTTAGTAATTGATGAGTTTATCGTTATTTAGTAATTGAGGAAGCCCCCTTTGTCAGTTTCACTTGAATCATTTTCATCGCCAATTCTGGTTCTTCTGGTTTTGCACGCATGAGTGTTGATTGTTGGGGAAATAGATTCTCTTACTTCAGCAGCGGAAGGCTTAAGATTTCTTGTAGTTGCTTTATTATATTTGTGAGCTTTATTTCCGCTTAAGGCCTCATACCTTATAGTTTTCTTTGATGCAAGCTGATAACTGTGTAAAATTTTTAATGAACTTCTTCTGCAAAATTATTTGAAAAATCCTTTGGTGAAATAAATACCAAACTACCTCTGTCCTATCTGTATCTAGCTAGCCACTTCGGTTTTTGTTAGTAGTTGTTTCTTTAGACTTTTTGTGGATTTGCATAAAGGTAAAATAATCCATGTCAAAGAGAGCTCGAATCTTGCCAAATAGTTATCCAGCAATTCATTGAGATTAGGAATCTAGAACTTTTCTTAAAGGCTAATCTGTTTGGTGCACACTTTATAATGCAAGTCCTTACTCTTTCAACAGATGTTGGACTATATTAACTGACAATTCTAATTTATTTCAATAAACCATGAAGAACTTTGACAATTTGTCCTCTAAACATCAATAAAAATCATATAGTAGCTCTTTTGTCATCTCAACTAATAGAGGACAAAAGTAATACCTGTATTATACCTAAACTATACACAGTATTACTCAGAGCATTGTATTAAAGTGCTATATCACTTATAATTCATTGCATTTTTTTACCACTTTTACTATTTTGTTCTTGTTCTTTTCAACAGCTATTATTATGTCTAATTCTGCTTGGTAGGATCCTTTATCTTGCACTTGTACAATAACTGAAGTTCAAATATTTATTTACTTATGTCATCACTTCATCAACATTTGAATACTTTCATGTTGCCTCAATTGAGTTTAGGTGTCTGTCTGCATGTATGTCTTGTCAATAACATGCTTCAGATTTTTCTGCACATATTATTGGTCATGAAAGGTTAGTTGGAGAATATTAATGGTGCAGGTAGTCTAATTGACAAGTATGCATTTTCTAGTGTGAGCTTGATTGTGGTTGTTCAGTTTTTGTGATATATGGATTTATATCTAACTTACATGACCTATTTTCTCTCTCTCTTTTGACAGTTCTGTTCATGAGATGGCTTCATCTCAGCATGTTGAAGTGGAGGCAGCTAAACTTTTGCACAAACTTATTCAGGAGTCAAAGGATGAACCTGCTAAATTGGCAACAAAGCTCTATGTGGTTTGTAGCTTTTAATAGTACTTTTGGTGAAGCCTAAAAATTGGGGAGCTGATTTGACTTTCCTTGTCTTCCTTAACTTCCACAGATATGTCAGCATATGAAACTAAGTGGAAAAGAGAAGTCATTGCCATATCAGGTCATATCAAGGTAATCTTTGGACCTTTTTTTTTTTTTCTATTCAACCTTCAAGGCATTGTTAATTAAGCAAAAATTTTCAAAGATTTTTTATATATCATATGGAACTACCTGACATCTGGCAAAAACTGTTGAAAAACTATGGTGGCTTAGTAAAAAATTTTGATTTTGTTTTGGTATTTGTTAGAACATATTGAATATGGATACATATATGGAATGCGGATGAGATAATGTGGATTCATGGCATGATGTTCTCATGCACATATATACACACATGTGCATGCACGTCCTCAATAGCACAGGCACACATTAGTACACACACAATGCACATGAACACTTATCTTTTATCCATGTAGGTGACAGTGTGTGTGTTAGACATTAGTGAGTATATGTGTATGAACATGCCTATGTCCATGTTTGCTTGTATTTATGCGTTTACCTATACGTACATGTAAACATATATGTACGTATATAGATGTATGTGCACATGGATGTATACTGCAATTCCTTTATTTGGCAATTGTATCGGTAGCCTTAAATAATAATAACCAATTGGACACCCCTATTTTCTTCCACAAATTTATGTTGCATATGCAAAGCATATCTTAGGATCTAGTGGTATTCCATTAAATAAATCCTTCTCGCAACACCAAAATGGGCAATGAAATCCTGACTTCCTTTTGACGATTCTTCATATACTCAACATCTTGTGGTTGATGGCCCCTTATTTAAGAGTTATTGTAGATATGATCCAACTTCTAACCATATCTGCAATTTGCTTAAGTATGACGTGTATCCTCAAAATATTGCATGGCTAGATCTAATGTGGACACAACTAGGAATTGTAATATGGTTTTCTTGATATTTTTTATCTGATAAACAGTATACCTAGTGGAAGTATTTGATTGTGTATCATGAGGAATCTTACCTTGATTTGGAGACATTTGAGGGGACGAGTGCATTGACGTAATCATGATTCATATTTCAGACTGAGTTGTTTTGCAGTTCCAGTGGTTGCAACTCTAGTTCTATATTTATGGCGATAAACCTAAACACTAAGACCAAATTTGACTGGAAAAATGAACCACTAAAAGGTGCAAGCAATATAATTCTGATATAAATAATATATTTGTTTTGCTTGGATCCTTTAATGTTGGAATCTCACTTATTTGTAGAGATTTATTTTGCTTGACACAACTATTGTCGGAATTTCTCCTATTTTTAGTTGAATAGTTGAATTTTTTTTCATGTGACAAAGATCTGACAATGTTGTTTATAGTTGTAGTGTAAATATGTGTTCATTGAGCTAACTTGTAAGTTGTAAGTGTAAATTATGTATAATGATTAGGACATCTGGTCTCATGCCATTAATGTAGTTCTCTCTAATTTGTTTCCTATGTACTATCTAAAATAGTTTATGATATATATGTTTAATATGGACAAACATCATGTCAATAAAAGAAATGAAAAACATAAAATCTTTGCTAGACCTTTGGTAACTATGAATTCTTCAGAATGATGGACAGAAACTGAAATTTGTTGCTATCACACAAAAGGACTGCATGTGGTTTAACACTTATGGTCTTGTTTGTTTTGAGTTTAAGGACCCCTTTGAACTGGTTTAGGGATCTTTAAACTGGTTCAGTAACCAAATATCTTTTTATCTTTTTCATATCTAATCAAATTTACTCTTCAAAAATCAAAACTAAAAACCAAACAAGGCCTATACTTCTGAGTGGCAGATTAAGGAATTTTGAATCCTTCCAACAGGACACATAAGATTAATAAAAGGTACGGCATAAGTATTAGTCTCCTTTGGTTCTGACTTCTCGGTATCTATCCGAGAGGAGCCAATATTTGTTGGAAGCACATTCAAGTGTCTGAGTCGAGAGATCGTGCTCGTGATAAGACTCTTAGAATAGTGTAGAACGGTGCTATCATACTGCTTCTTAAGCAAGCTTAACTACCAGTCTGGAGTCTAGTTTAGGCTACAATGCAACAATAGTTAAAATGGAGGCCTATGCTGGCTTGTTTGGAATCCCTAAGTGAGTTCTTGGTTGCTTTCACACTTATTAAAGTTACATCAATAACTGATGTAGGACAGTTTGGCCTATTCTACTGTTGTAGGAGAATTCCAGTGTCTATACTGTGTTTATTTTGTCTACTTTTATCTGGTTTACTTATTTTTTTCCTCTTTTGTTCCTCCAAAACCTTTTCCTCTATTTTTGTTTTGTCTCCTATGTTTATCTTCCATAAGAATGAAGATCTAGCCATTAGCTGGTTTACTAAGAGTTTTGGTTTTCCCAGTAATTTAAATAATCTAGCTTCAAAAGTAATCTAATGATTTGAATTTGAGCCCTGAAACGGGGCTAGTTAGCCTCATTTGTTAACCATGGATTAGGTAGCTTAAACTAAGTTAAGAAAATGTGGTGTTCAGCTGTGAGCTAGGTTAAGAGTATAATTATTACTTTTGATGTGACATAAAAAATTGAAAAGTGTTGGTTTTAAAGAAAAAATTTAGATATGTAGGAATAAAATGTTTTTTGACTTTGAAGTATGTTAGTATGAAAATAGTATTATTAAATTGAAGCAACTATTGAAGTTTAGAAAAAAATCTCAAAAAATGAAAATTTTACATGTAAACATGATGTTTTTGGGAGCATTGCAGGCTTGTGGGACCTTAGGGGAAAAAAATGCTAATTACAAGCTAATAAAGACACTTTCGACCTTAAGTCTGCAAATCACTTTGTATTATGCAAATATACTACTGCCTGCAAGCATGTGTTGCAGACCTGTAAGTCCATTGTTGGCTTGGTTTACAAATCTGTAACCCTACTACAAGGTAAGCTTCTTGTGTTTTTTTTTTCAGCCCTGTGGATATATAAGCCTCCGTGTAAGGTTACATTATTATTATTTTATTGTTTTAAGAAGTCCTCAATATTGCAAACTTTATTCAAAAAGATGGAAATAGGTTATTATAGGATTAAAACCATTTGCGAGCTTAGAAGCTTGCAAGCCTGTGACCATTTTATAATCTATTTCAAACTTAGGAAGTTTTAAGTTTTTGTTTTGGAGGGAAATGCATTATTTTAGAGGGAAATTAAAAATATATGTGAGAAGATTTGAAATATAGGTGTGCCATTATTACTTTAATGTGACACGAAATAACGATAAATGTTTTTTTATTTTAGAAAAATTGAGGATATATCATGCAAATAATACCAAAATAGTATTATTAAATTTGTAAAACTTAAATGTAAGTCATTTCGGGGATAAAAATATAATTTGGGAATTATTTAAATTTAGACTTATTTGTATTTTCTCTCTCCTCTCAGCTATTGCATTTGGTTAGGGAAAAAAAGAGTGTTTGGTTATTGAACATGATTAGTGGCCCCTAACCAAGTTCAGGGGAATTGCTTGGCCTCAAACCAAACAGGGGCTTAACAACCTATCGTTCTTCTCTCTGTCTTTTATGGTGGAGGTTGGATGGTGGACAACGACCACTGTACCACTGCTGCTGTAGGTAGCAAGACAGTTACTTTCCATGAAACTGCAGTTAATTATCTTGTTAGCAAGCTGATATTGTGAGATGTGTTGTGCGACACACATAGTGCCGAGAGGTGCTTAATTCCTTACCCTAGAGTGCTTAGGCATGCCTTGCACTTTATATCACAAATTTAGTTCTAAACCTTTTGGCATTTACGTGCTATATATTTACATTTATAACTCTCTTAAAAGTTCATTTGTTTTTCTGACAGTAAATTCTTAATTGTCAGTACGGAACAGTTTTGAATTCAATATCTTAATAATTATCATTTTCAGGGCCATGGAAACTGTTATAAGTCAGCATAATCTTGATATTGATGCCCTGAGGTCATCTCGTTTACCATTTGCTGGTGGGCCTACGATCGGTGACTCAGGGAACATTGGATCGAAGGACAAGGAGATACTCAATCCCCAAGCACCTAGGAATGACACTGAGAGGCCCCAGAGAAATATGCCAGCTGGTGGATGGCAAGTTGCTTCAAGTAATCAAATGAAGGAAGAAACTTATGCCGGTTCTTTCCCCACCTATGGTATGCTGAAAGATTCTCTAGCGTCTCCAAATATGGCAGATATGGCTAGGCATGATATATTGAATTCAAGTAGGCCACCAGCAGGACCGAGTAAGATGGATGGCGTAGGAGCTGATGTTCAAGGGTCTGCGTCACAGAAAAGCAGCAAATCATCTGATCATGGAAGTCCTGCTAGCGTGCGAATGGAGGACAACATATCTACAAATTCTCAAGAGAGGATCTATCAGGTGAAACCAGATAATCAGGTAAACAAGAGGGATGTAAAGAAGACAGGAGCTAAAAGAAGGCAAGATTCGAAACCGGTTGCTAATTTGCATTCTGACAAACCACAAAAATCAGATGCTACCTTTGCTGGACATAATCTAAAGAAGGGAAAGCAAGCAGCTTCAAGTAATATTCAAGGCCAAGTTTCTATTAAAGTTCGTGATCATGAAAAAACAACTCCTGCCCAAAGTTCCGCAAATTTGGAGCAGTTGTCATCATTATCTAGTGGTTCTGGACAATTATTTAGATCTCGACAAGATGATGCAATGGAGTTCCCTGAGAGGACTACAGATAAATCTAAAGATCCTCTTCCTTTTTTGGGAAATTCAATTTCAAAAATTCCTGGGAAAGGAGAGGTATCTTCTGGAAATAGTGTTCTTGAGTTGCAGAAAGGAGTCTTACTACCATCAAGAACAAATACTTATGGCTATGTCATGAACCAAAGCAAATCAGCTCCATCTTCAGAGAACTTTCAGGGCTCCATTGAAGGTCTTACTCAGCCTTATCCTGGAATTCATAATGCAGACCAGACCCTCTGCTCATTTTATAATGAGCATTTCCTTGCTTTATAAGGAAATTTCAGGGTTATGTCATTTCCTGGAATTCATAATGGAATTCATGGAAATAATGAAGATTATCTGTATTGAAAATATTGACATACTAAATCAAATTATTGCAAGAATTATATCGCAAGGATTTTATAGTTGACTTCTTGTTATGCACATTTTGCAGGTAATTTAAATACAAGACCATCTGCTGCATTCAACTCTTTTGCTGTGGCGAAGATGAACCTTTCTGGCCCTCCACATTCTATCTACTCTTCATATGAGAGTCAGGAGGTGGCTTCACAATTCCGTTCGCTAAGAAATCTGGAAACATCTTCAAGTTCCCAATTGCCAGAAAAGGGCAAGGATGTGATTGCTGCCAATAGTAGCATAGAGTTTCCCTCGGATATTTCTGCTAAAGCTGTTGTTGGTTCCGAAGTAAGGAAATCTGGAGCATCACAATATTCGGACAGAATTTTGGAAGCCCAGGTTGGTTCATTATCCCAAGTGGTAGAAACATCAAATGCTAATTTTTCTCTGGATTGATCCTAGTGCAAGGTAGATGCACTTTACATGGCAAGCTAAGCATAAAAATGCACCACTTCACAACACAAGCTTTAATTGTTGCTACCTTCAATATATTGTTTGTGGAGTATTGTTTCTTGTAAATTCATTTATGCTAGTGGGAATGGAGAATTGAACTCCTTAAATCTGTTTGCCTTGCCAAACTTCATTCTGTGTTTGGTTTTGGACAGTGGTCGTTCAATGCTCCTTGTTATATGTATGAATGCCTATATTGTTTTGTTTTGATTTGATTAGTTGTTAGGCAAAATATTTTTTTTTAAACATGTGTCTGATTGTCTGAATTTAAAAGAGAATTTTCATGTAGTAGCAGTAACGTGTTCAATTATTTTCATCAAAACTCGGAAACTTTAAAACTTATGCTGAACTGACTGTCAGACTTTTACATTTGTTGCAACCTTCTACATTTGTTGCTTCCTCAACTTCTATAATTTGTTTGTATTTCTTCGTCTCTGATTATCTATGTGAAATATACAGGGAGGAGCCATTCAAGAAAGACAAAATAAGGTTAATATCCCATTGAAAGCTGAGACGATGTATCAAAGTATTCAAGAGGCCAAATTATCTGGTCAACCAAATAAAAAATTCGGAACAGGCCTGATTTCTCAGGCATCTGCTTCTTCAAATCTTCCATTCAAGGAACAGCAACTGAAACAGCTTAGAGCACAATGCCTTGTATTTCTTGCATTTAGGTTTGAACATGACGCATTGTCCATCTCACATGTATTGAGTTTTACTGTTTTTATATCACCATCTCTAATAAGCTGACATGCTCTCTGTATATCAATTTTTTTTTTTTAAACTATGTTCACCCTCACATGCAGAAACAATTTGATCCCGAGGAAATTGCATCTTGAAATTGCACTTGGTGGCAACTACTTCAAGGAAGGTTAGCATGTCTTCTCATCTCTTTCTGTTGCCTGTACTTGTCATTTTCCCCTTTATTGACTTGTTTTAATATTTAGGTGGTAGTGCAGATGGGGTTCAGAGAGGATGCAGTGTGGGCAGAGGAACAGATACTTCTACTAATGAACCTCATAACAGTCATGAAAATTCTGGCATTTTTGGTAGGCCAAATGATGTTTCTAGACTGCCTTCTTCATCTACTGGAAGTTTAGTAGAGACTGACTCCTCATCAAAGGACACTGAAAGCACAAAAAAGAAAAAGAGTAGATGCTCAAATTTAGACAAATCAATGGTGGAAGGGGAAAATAACCAGTCACAAGTTGTTAAACAGAAGATTGGTAGTGAAACTTCAGAATCATGTGCAGTATCAGTCATGCCGCAGGAGGCAGACTGTCTGATAAATGCTGGAGGAAGCGCCTCTGACAGTCATTGTGGTAAGGAAAGTTTAGAAAATATCAATCTGCAAACTACTAGATCGGGGCAAGTCATGCCTGTTTTGGGTGTAAGTAAGCAACCTCTGAAGCTCGAGGGAACAAGGGCCAATGTTCGTGTCGATGCTTCAGAAGAATTAATAGCAACTGCCATGCTTCAGCGCCCCACTTCCTTTGGTCTATCTCACCTAAACTGTGGAAGCAGTAGTTCAGGAAACTTACTCAAGCAAGATTCTCCAATATCCGATGCTAGCATGCCAGTAGATAGACACTGCACTCCTATATCAGCAAAAGAGCAGTCTCCACAGAATATAGGGAATGACGGTGAATATTTCAGTCATATGAGGACCGCTTCAATGGTTGTTGACAAGTTCTTCACCCCTATTGGTCCTAGAGGGAAGCTACCTGCAGCTTCACAGTCAGTTATCTCTTGTGGCATGGCTAATGTTTATGCTGGAAGTAGTGATTTGAAGGAACCAAGGGATTCTGTTGTCCAAAAGCAGTGCACTTCTGATGCATTCAAAACTATGGCGGGTGATATTGTAGGTGGACAGGGGGAGGTGGATATAGCGTTCGATGATTGTCGTGATCAAGAAGATGGAAACATATTGCCACTAAATGATATGCCTGAATCTCCTCCGAAGTACACCACCTCTGAGAAATGGATCATGGACCATCAAAAGAGGAAACTCCTTGAAGAACAAAAGTGGGTATTGAAGCAGAGGAAGACACAGGATAGAATTGCAGCACGCATTGACAATTTAAGGGTATTCTTCTAGCTATAAAGATCTTGCTTTCTGGATGCTTGATTGATTTGATTTATGATTTGGAAAATGTTTTTGCGATTAATACAATCTTTTCTTATGTGTCTATTAATGGTAGTAAGTTTTGCTATTATATATAGAAAGTAATATATTAGTTCAGAAGTAGAGCTACAGGATCTGAAGTAAATGTACCCTGAGAGACATTGACTACTGAAATTTCAACATACATACCACAGCTCATACTAGTGCTGCAGTCACAACATCTTTTCCTAGTAAATATATAAGTAGTAACTCAGTTGATGATAAAAAGTTTTTTCAATTTTTTCACTCTTTACTTTGCTTTTCTAAGAATAAAATTTTCATCTTCATTTTCCTCTGAATGAGGGGAGTATCCACCTATTTTTTGTTTTCTCCATATCTTTTGCAGCTTACAAGTGGAAGATGTACTATTCAATCTTAAAAGAAGTATCTATTTTCTTTGAATACTATTCTTTCCCCCAGTAAGATGCTGCAAAATTGATTGTCTTATTTTGAGATGTTATGTATTCGCCTACATATCTTTGTCACAGATGATCTTTGCTTTGTTGCATAAATGCACTTTGATTTAAAACAATGCTTAAATTGTTTTGCTAGTTCATGCAAATAATGTTATGTCAGACTACTAGTAGATGTTATATTACAGTGTGCTAATAGTTTCTCATATTGTACTGAATTTTAGCTTTCAGGTGTTCATTTTTCTTACTTTTGTCCTATATGTGCTTTTTATGCAGTCTCTATTCACTTTTAGTTCAGTTCTGTTTTCTTAAGTTTGTAAATTATGATGTACATTGATCTGAATTCACCTGTAGAAGGAATCTTTTTTTCCTTCTAAGTTTGTATTTTGCTAACGAATCTGTCTTGATCAGAGAAATGTAAGTTCATCAGAAGATATTTCTGCAAAGACAAAAAGTGTCATCGAATTGAAGAAACTTCAACTTCTGCAACTTCAGCGTCGTCTTCGCGGGTTTGTGATTTGTGTTGGTGTTTTTGAGATTCTTCTAGATTTGTTTATCTGGACATAACTTAAGTAATTTACTTGTGTTGGGCAGTGAGTTTCTTAATGACTTCTTCAAACCTGTCACATCTAATATGGAGCATTTGAAATCCATCAAGAAACATCGACATGGAAGACGAGTGAAGCAGCTAGAAAAGTTTGAACAGAAAATGAAGGAAGAAAGGCAGAAGCGAATTCGTGAGAGGCAGAAGGAATTCTTTGCTGAAGTTGAAATCCACAGGTGTGAGCCATTGTGCATTTACTATTCAAGAATGACTTCCTCTTTTGCGTTATATGATCTCTTTTAGCATACTGAAGTATCACATTTTAGGAATTTTATATTCTGTGCGATTCAATTATTTCTTGAAGTTGAATTGTTGACAGTTGTAGTTGTTTTAAAGTCTAAATCCTCATTTTGTGTGCTATGGTTTTGTTATTCGTCAATGCCTTGTGCATGTAATTTTCAGAGAGAAATTGGAGGACTGCTTCAAAGTCAAGAGAGAGCGCTGGAAGGGTTTCAATAGATATGTGAGGGAGTTCCATAAAAGGAAGGAGCGGATACATCGAGAGAAGATTGACAGGATCCAGAGAGAGAAGATTAACCTACTGAAGAACAATGATGTGGAAGGATATCTTAGAATGGTTCAGGTTATTGCTGCGTTCCAGCTTTGGAGATTCTCTTGAATTTTGATCAGCATAATTATTGTTGTTGATCAAAATGTTGCCATGTAGGATGCAAAATCTGATCGTGTAAAGCAACTTCTCAAGGAGACTGAGAAGTATCTTCAGAAACTAGGTTCCAAGTTGCAGGATGCTAAGGCAATGCCGAGACGGTTCGAGATGGAAATGGATGAGAGTCGAGCAGTTCATGTCATTGAGAAGAATGAGGTCACAAATGATGATGAAGATGAAAGTGACCAGGCTCAGGTATGTGTGTTCTGCCTACTTCATTGATATCTTACTTTTGTCCATCTGATCATTTCTTGCCTTGGTCTGCTGCAGCATTATCTTGAAAGCAATGAGAAGTATTACAAGCTGGCCCATAGGTACAACCGTACAAAGACAAAAAGTGTCTTTGAATAGCTAACTTATTAATGCAAATTTATATTTCGATGCATTTGTCTACTTTTTTCATCACATATTTGGTAAGTATTACAGTTATGTGTCCTGTGTTATTCAGTGTAAAGGAGACCATAAATGAGCAGCCAACTTATCTTCAGGGTGGAAAATTGAGAGAGTGAGTAGATTTATCTCCCTTGTTTTACTCGCCCCTTTTTTGTCATTTGATATGCCTGTCAGACTTTTCTCTTTTCATTTTTCTATATAAGCTTAGTTTGTTTCATGAAACTCTACTAGTCATGTGATTTTTTTTTTTTTTGATTATAGGTACCAGATGAACGGTTTACGTTGGTTGGTTTCATTGTACAATAACCACTTGAACGGGATTCTTGCAGATGAAATGGGTCTTGGTAAAACTGTTCAAGTATGTCCTATAGCAATTTTATTATTTCTTTCCTTTTATCAAATTTAGATGTTATATCTGACAATCCTGATTATCCAGGAAGATAGTAACGAGCTTATTTCCTTGACAGGTTATTGCTTTAATCTGCTATCTTATGGAAGCAAAGAATGATAGGGGGCCATTTCTGGTCGTAGTTCCATCCTCTGTCCTTCCTGGATGGGCATCTGAACTTAACTTTTGGGCGCCTAGTATAAACAAAATTGCTTATGCTGGTCCTCCAGAAGAGAGGCGCCGGTTATTCAAGTAAAAGCTCATTATTTTGATTGTCGTTTTGCAGTTAATAGTTCACGAAGATGAGCTTGTTAATTAGTTCGAAGATAGAGCTTGTTAATTAGTTCATGAAGAAATGAGTTTGACCTTTTTTTTTTCCTTGTGCAGGGAGATGATTATTCATCAAAAGTTCAATGTTCTTCTGACTACATATGAGTACTTAATGAACAAGCATGATAGGCCAAAGCTAAGCAAGATTCATTGGCATTATATTATAATTGATGAAGGTCACCGCATAAAGAATGCATCCTGTAAACTAAATGCAGACTTGAAGCATTATCGGAGTTCTCATCGTTTGTTGCTGACAGGGACACCCCTACAGGTTGTTGTGCTTTCCTTTTTACATCATCTTCATATTGAATTATAAATTGTTTGCCTAGATGCTGTATCTTGTTATCAATTGCGTTAAATCTTTTGATTATCCACTGCATCAGTACTCGTCTATGTTAATATCTTTTGTTCCTTTTGCTGTTCATCATATCTATCCATTGAGCTGTTGTGGGATTTTCCTTAATTATTATTGGACCTTTTCAATTGGTACACAAACTTCTGCCATAATCCATATCTTTACTGATACTACTACCAAAATTTCTGTGTAGAACAATCTCGAGGAGCTGTGGGCACTATTAAATTTTTTGTTACCTAATATTTTCAATTCATCAGAGGATTTCTCTCAATGGTTTAATAAACCATTTGAGAGCAATGGAGATAATTCACCTGATCAAGTAAGCTTCCTTCTTTATTTACAACACAATAGTTATAATACTTTTTGTAAGTATTCATATCACCAAGGTTTTTTACTGAGTTTGTTTTTGTAGGCTTTACTTTCTGAGGAGGAAAATCTGCTAATAATAAACCGTCTCCACCAAGTTCTTCGGCCTTTTGTACTTCGTAGGCTGAAACATAAGGTCTGAGATTGTCTTCCTTGTGCATATACCTTGATCTTATTGCTGTTTAATTCTGTTCTTGGAGCTGCTTTTCTTTTACTTAATATTCCTTAATTTTTTACAGCATAGCATTTGTTCATGCTGTGAATTGTGTCCTTGAATAATTTTAAATTGCAATGATGTGACCATGAGAGAGTATAGTTTGCTTTTGTTGCCTACATTGTATATTCTTGTTGCAACTCCATATGGATTTCTGATAGTTATAAATTCACGTAGATATCATGAATGGCTGTGCTGGCGGCATACCGGCACATGGCATGAGGGGTGCCGCACGGCACCCCTCCTAATAGTTCCACCGCTCGCCGTCGACCTCGTTGTCGAGCTACCCGTTGCCGATCGCCCGAGCATGTCGGGTGCCCTAGCCCGAGAGAGAGAGAGCGAGAGAGAGAGAGAGAGAGAGGGAGGGAGGGAGGGAGAGAGAGAGAGAGAGATTATCAGTTAAAACTTAAGTTGCGGATCTGGTGATCAGTGACGACAAAGGCGAAGTTAGTTATCTCTTTTTTTTTTCTCTTCTTTTATGGCATGGTCGGTAGTCGGCACGGTTTGCCTATGACACGGCCATCGTTGGTAGATAGTACCTTTTTTTTTAAAGATCTTTGACTTAAAGAAGATAGATTGTCTTTTATGTATTGCAATCTATTCAGAAATACAAATGCATTGCAAGACAGTTCGCTTTAAGTAGTCTTCTCCCATCTTTAAGGCTTGTTGAAACTCCTAGTAGAAAACGTGGCAGCTTGATAGAGCACGGTGACATATGACATCGATAAAATTGCATCTGTGTGTGTGTGTGTGAAACATGAACACTTCAAATATCATGTTGTGTGTGTGTGTGCATGAACACTTCAAATACAATGTTTTTTCTATGTCCTGACACTTACCAGATCTTGACACTCACCGAATACTCGTTGGACGTGTCAGGCACGTCTAAGAATTATGATATTTAAATTTTAAAGTAATATAGAATAAATTAGATGCTACAATCTTGGGACACGTTTTGGCCTTTTGGGCATAAAATTTATCACATGCTACAAAAATTTATAATATAAATTATCTATTGCAGAAATTTTCTACATATGCTGCAGAAATGTAATGCATCAGTCACAAGTTAGTGCTTATGAGAAAATTAATATTAATGCAAATTAGTGCAAAAAACACAGATTCACCAATTCTATCCAATGTAGTTAAGTAAAGGTAGTTAGTTATTTATTCTCATAATATTGAATTGTATTGTCATGTATTAGTATTACTATCATTAAATCTTTGTAGTATTGTGTACATTTTGTTTTTTTCATGAATAATTTATGCATGTCTATCTATTTATATTAAGATAGAAATTTTTTTATTTAAACACATCAATAAATAAATATAATGCTTTTATTTATTTATTTTGTTGTGTTCTAAATGTCGTGTTTTATTTTTTCAAGATTTGTTGTATCCCCGTGTCCGTAACGTGTTATATCCGTTTCTTATGTTTATGTCCGTGCTTCTACTTTGTGTGTAACTTTCTCCCTTCTTATTCTGCAAATCTCATGATAGCGAGATGCTGACATGGCATGAACATTGACTTAATCATTGGAAACATTACTATTGTAAGATTTATGAATGTTGACTTCAGGAAGTGTATTTATGAATAATTTAATGAATTTAATATTGATATTACCTGTACAATTTGCTGATAGTTCAATATTTTGTTTGGGTTTCTAAATCTACATTTAGAGTTGTCCAACTCTTGTGCTCTACTTTGCTATTTGTCATCTTCTTTGTTTTCAGGTTGAAAATGAATTGCCAGAGAAAATTGAAAGGCTTGTAAGATGTGAGGCTTCTGCTTATCAGAAACTTCTCATGAAAAGGGTCGAGGAAAATCTTGGTTCTATTGGAAATACAAAGGTGCTTTTTAATATGTGATGACTGCATGTGCTACTATTTCTTTGTTTGCTTCTTAACCATACTAAGTACTTGCATGCTGCTCAACAGGGTCGTACTATACACAACACTGTGATGGAATTGCGTAATATCTGCAACCACCCTTATCTCAGCCAACTTCATGCTGAGGAGGCATGAAACTTTGCTTAAATTTTCACTGAGTTTTGGTCCTATTGCACTTCCTAGTTCAACTACATTTTTCATAACATATTCATTGTAATTGCTATTTGTCAGGTTGATAGTTTATTACCTAAGCATTATCTGCCAACACTAGTGAGACTCTGTGGAAAGCTTGAAATGTTGGACAGGCTGCTTCCTAAGCTCAAGGCAACTGGTCATCGGGTATGTCAAATTTCACCTATATATATAGCAAGTCTTATTGTGAACTTGGACATTCTAAATCCTATTCCCAGGGTGCCATTGAGCTTATTGTGACTGTCTATTAGGATAAAGGTGGCATAACTGGTTTATACTTTTGGTCTGAGCTATTTTGCTTGTTCTCTTTTGATGTATTACTTCCGCAGCAGCTTGTAGCCTCTTATACACTGCTTTTGATTATTTGGGTTGGTTAGTGTCATAGTAAAAGGAAAGGATCTTTTATCAAAAAAGAAAGGAAAGGGATCTGTTTGTATGCATGTGTAGTTGAAGAGGATTTGAATGTGAAAACGTAGTGTGAATTATCAATTTTCTTGTGAAATATAAAAATGTCAATGGGAAACCTTTTAAAATTCTCTTTATGTGATTTTTGTTTTTTGAAATTTGAAGGTGTAATCGGAACCAAAATATTGGTCAAATTTGCAAAGTGCGTCGTATTGATTTATAGAGAACTGTAAGGTACCATCTTTTATAAAGAGTACTAAGAAAAAGATCATAAGGAGAATAAGGCAAGGATTCTGCCTTTGAATGAATTCTTATTGACATAGATGCACATCAACTTGGGCTAGTTTTAACTTGTTGACTCTGGAAGATTGAACATCATATCCCATTTTATTTTTGTACTCTCATATGCACTCTCCTACTCCATTTCTGACCTCTATTTAATTTTTATATTGTTGGGTCTTCTACGATAGTGGTGATCTACTCAGAAGTCTGAATATATAGTTTTGAATTAATTTTTTAAAGGATTAATTATGCATAGGCCCCCCTGAATTATAGCCCATTTTCACACAGAGGTCTTTCCTTAATTTTTTGTGACACTTTGATCCCCTCAACAAGAATTGCCTTGTCGTTGATATGTGTTGTGCAAGCCTTCGGTCGGCACGATATGTGCTACATGGTGCCATACAGTGAGTCAGCATGGACAATGGTAAGATAAGGTAAAATAGAAAAAAAAGAAAGAAAGAGGGGATGAAGAAGGAAATTACTTGCCTTACCTATTCAATTCCATTGGCGTCATCGGAATCTCTTGCTTTGTCGTGTGCTGGCGTGCCCCAAACCGGAGAAGATGACGATCTATTTTGCTGAAGAAGAATTGGAAACAGATTGTGAAATATACGATCTGCTCACTTCAGTGGGTATTTATAAGGAGAGATCCGACTAAATGGATCTAATGATTAACTCAAAGTGGATTGTGCTTAATTCACGATCCATTTCATGAGATTGCTGCCCTCTTCCTAAGACTCCGGTGAGTGGCCTTAAGGAGACCCTCTATGATTGCAATAAAGCCCTTATAAGTCTATTCGCATTTGTGGACTTTTCGGTAAGTGTCGGCCAACATGTGGTATCTAACCTTAAGGTGTTAATGGATAATGTCAAATGACCATCTTCCTTTTACTATTCTCTCTTTCCTCTAAAATAAGGATAAAATGGTCCCTAGAGGGCCTAAAATAGATAACGTGATATTTTTTAGCTATTTTTTTTTTAAAAATAACTAATAAAATGGGCATTTCAAAGGTTTTACATAGCACAACAATATAATTAATTCACTCTCAATTTTGTGTACTTGGAAAATAACTCAAGCATGAATTTGAAACTAGTGTTAACTTTCCTAGGGCACTATTCTGGACTTTCTCAATGATTCTTGAGCTCACATTTAACTTTTTGTTGGATGCAAACATGTGCTTGCAGGTGTAATTTTTGTTGTATCTCCTTAATCTGTATTCTGTAAGCTTGACAATAAATTGTTTTCCTTTTATGATAATTTTTTTTTTTAAGATTCTGTTGCTGATTATGTGGATATGATTCTTTGTTTACTAGGTTCTACTTTTCTCCACGATGACAAGATTGCTTGATGTTATGGAGGAGTATCTGTGCTGGAAACATTACAGGTACCTTCGCTTGGATGGACACACCTCTGGACAAGAAAGAGGAGCTCTCATTGAGGAATTTAACCGTGCGGACTCTCAAGCTTTCATATTTCTGCTGAGGTTTGCATTTAGACTCGGATACTGATAAAATTTTCACTGAAGCAATTTACTTTCTGCTCAACACGAAAAGTGGCTAAAAGATGCTTTATTCAAGTTAACTGCTAACCTCTCTCCTCTTTGCACGTCTTTTTAGTCTTCTCTGAAAAGGAAAAGAGAGAATGAATCAGGTGTTAATTTCCTTTTAATTTTCTTGTAGTATTCGAGCTGGAGGTGTTGGAGTAAATCTTCAAGCAGCTGATACTGTCATCATATTTGACACTGACTGGAATCCCCAGGCAATATAAATAGTTCATTTCCTCCACAGGTACATAATTGATGGGTCTCACTTCTCATGCATTAGTTTCTCCTTGGTGTTGATGTAGGTTGACCTGCAAGCTCAGGCTAGGGCCCACAGGATTGGCCAAAAGAAGGATGTACTCGTACTACGGTTAGAGACGGTCAGTACTTATACACTCTTCACGTAGCTGCTTAAGAATTAAGATAAATTTATTTGCATCCTATTTAGTTAAAGGGACTATAAACTAGCCTTATGGAGGTCAATTGGTGATATTTCCTTACTCTAAACAGAAGTTAAGAAAATATTTTCTTGAATTTGATGTTGATCATTTTTTACTTTCTGAACTGTATGCACCCAATTTCACTAACCAAGGTTAATGTGCTTGTCAAGATTATGATCTGCCATGTCTATCATATCTCTCTGTTTTTTCTGTGTTGCTTAGACTGATTGTTAAGCTGCATGAAACTGCAAGATCTTGACAAGGTATTCTAAGAATGGCTTGTTCACTGACAATGGTTGAACAAGCAACTTCCCATTTCCATTTGCCTAATCAGATCCAATCTAATATGGTGTTGGCAGTTAATATAATAATTGAGCTGAAGCTACTGAAGACTCAAGGTGCTCCAAGGCACTGATATCTGCCTGGGCACAAATTGCAAAGTGAGGAACAGACATTGCTGAAGCAAAGAAAACAAGACAAAACATAATTTCTAATGATATGTTAAGAACAAATAGTTGAAAATGTTTGTTAAGTGTGTCCAAATATTCTGTTAAAGAAGAGTAAATTAGGATATATTTTTCAAAATATATGAAAGGTGGTATCTAAAGAAGAATGTGAAGAACAAAAAATGCTGTTGGGTTGGAAAAAAGTGGGTAAGCAGAAAAGCAGGAAGAAAGACATGAAGAACTAAAGCAATGATTGGAAAAAGACATAGAAGTAAGCTCGTATAAACTTAGGCTGCCTAAGATTGATGTTTGATTTTTTTTTTTCAAGAAATGCTATACTTGGGTATGTAGTCAGTAACTTTTTTGACTTTCTGGTAATAATGGTGTAACATGAGGTCAAATAGTTTAGCCAGTGGTGGCATGCAAAGCGTGTTCCATGATAATTTTTTTTTTCTGGCTTTATAAATCTTGGTGCATATATTTGTGGAAGTGATTGATGAGGACATAGAAGGAGATGCTACTACTCTATAGTGGACATATCTGGTAGAGGAGATGAAATTGACGAGAGAAGAAACTGCCGAGAAAATAAGCTTTAGAGTGATAGATAGTAGATAGGTAGAGGAAGGGCTAAGCAGGCCACACTTGGCCGAGCCCCTCTTCTCATTCTTAAGTCTATCCTCATCCTTAAATTTGCCCCTACTAAAGTATGAAGGTCTATATTATTCCATAAGTTAACTAATTTGGCATCTTGGGACTCATAAGCACATGCTAAGCTAATTTGAATTTGGACTAATTTTGAACATAATGCAGGATTACTTGCATTTCATCTTTAGTTGTTTGAATCAATTAGGACTCTGATAAGATTTTCACTTGTCTAACTTACTAGATCCCAAACCAGGTAGCTATTCTGAATGCATGGCCTGCTACATTAAAATCAAGACAGTTACTTTCCGATTTTATAAAAACTAAGACAAGACCACAAAGCTAGAAACCTATAAACATATACCACTAAATTTAAGCTTATATTCACAAGTGTTTTTCTTTGTGTCGGTGATTTACGGGCTGTGAAATTCAGACAATATTTGTTCCATTGAAACTTAAAGTGGCCGTAGAATAAGATGTTTCATTTGTGTGTTAATGCTAAAGCAACCTTCTGTTGGTCAAAGCATTTGATTTCAATATCTTTCAAAGAGACTAATGCTGGGTTGGCAATGAATTTGTTCGTATTGGGGTAAGTTAACAAGAAATGTTTTTTATTATCATACACATTGACCAAGAGCCTTGCTACGAATTTGCTCTGGTGTCATGCAAATGCCATCGAAGAGTTTTAATGACAATACAGAGAATCATTTCTTATCAAAAATTTTGTATTCCTGACTTTATTATTTTATTTACTGTCACAAAGGTCCGCACTGTAGAAGAACAAGTTAGAGCTGCAGCTGAACACAAATTGGGTGTTGCTAACCAGAGCATAACTGCAGGCTTTTTTGACAACAATACAAGGTATTATTTTACCTTTCTATGATTTACTTTGTGAGTACAGAATCTTTGGTCATTCACACATTGCAGGTTAAGCATTTTTGCCCCTCATTTTCTTCTTATAATTGCAGTGCTGAAGATCGGAGAGAGTATCTTGAATCTCTTCTTAGGGAGTGTAAGAAAGAAGAAGAAGCTCCTGTATTAGACGATGATGCTCTCAATGATCTCCTTGCTCGTAGGTAAGCTTCTATTTCTAATTTCAGAAGTTTTGCTGATTATTTTTAGTTTGTTTTTCAGATTCTAAATTCTTGTACTCTTGGCTTGATTGTAGTGAATCTGAGATTGACGTTTTTGAATCTGTTGACAAACAAAGGCGAGAAAGTGAAATGGTTTGTCTTTCTTTTTGTATTTGTGAACATTTTCTTTTGGTTGTGATGATGATGTTGTATTTTGTTTTTTTATCCTTTCAAGTTTGGATAGTATCCTTTACTTATGGGATGTCTTCTCAAATATGTTCAGGCAGCATGGACAGCATTAGTTCAGGGAGGTTCATCTGATGAGTTGGATCCCTTAGTGATGCCTTCTCGTCTTGTAACAGAGGATGATCTTAAGACATTCTACAAAGCTATGATGGTATATGAATCAGCCAATCTCGACATAAAAAGGAAAAGGGAACATCCTGGTGGCCTTGATACCCAGCAATATGGAAGGGGTAAACGGGCTCGTGAGGTTGGTTCCTGCATTTAACATTCATTCATGTTATGTTGCCTTGTGACTTTTCAAGTTTCAATGCTGTTTTTACCTCTCCCGCAGGTTCGTTCTTACGAAGAACAATGGACTGAAGAAGAGTTTGAAAAACTTTGTCAGGCGGATTCCCCTGAATTGTCCAAACCTGCAGAAGTACTTAGGGATCCATGTATGCCTAAAGATCTAGGTGGCACTAAAGCAGGCAACTTGGAACCGCCATTGCCTGTACCAAAACTTGATTTGCCTATATCTGAAGGGCCAACACAAGCATGCAATGAGCCCCCTCCTCCAGCTAAACGCGGACGGGGTAGGCCAAAGAGGACAGCAACAGTTGTGTCTCCTCCACAATCTGCTGCTGCTTCGATTAGCAGCAAACAAGATATGGGATCTCAAAGAGAGAATGTCTCCTCTTCCTCTTGTGGTACTGGTGTTGAGGCTCCTCCAAAGGATGCTAGTTGGGGAACACATTCTGAATTAACTGCTGCATCTACTGGTCCTCTGCCAGCACCATCCGCCACCATTCCTGTTCAAGCTAAAGCTCAGAAAAGACAAACTGGTGAAACACCACGAGGGCGAGGCAGAAAGCGGAAATCTGTGGCATCAGTTGCTGATGCTGAAATTAGTACTATTCCTGGAGTTCCTATTGGTACTGACGCAACATCAAATAAATCCATGACTGCTGCATCTCTCCAAGAAAGTCCTATTGTTGCTGCCCCTACTATACCTCCCATGACAGTCAAGATTGACCCAATTTCGGGATTACAGAAAGTTGAAGTAGTTTCTGCTGCACCCAATTCACCAACAAATAAACTTAAGAACATCTTACCTGTTGCAGATACAAGGAATATTGGAAAAGTGGTTTTAGCTAATGAGATTAAACCAGCTTCTATTGGAACCAAACTAACAGCAAGTACTGATCCTCTAAGCCTGGTACAGTCAAATTCTAATGATGCTGCAAAAGCAGGGATAGTGCAAGCTGGTCCTGTTCCAACAATTTTGCCATGTGTACCTGCTATACCTGTCGTTGCACAGGATGTGAAAGAAAAAAGGATTCATCATGTGGAATCTTCAGATAAGCCAGCTGAAAAACAAGCTGATACTACTCGCCGGAAGAGCAAAAAAACAATGGCAGGTACAGGCACTATACCAATTGAAATGATGAAGCCAGCTGAAAAGCAATGTGGTAGCTCTCTTAGAAGCATGGAGAAAGAAAATGTTGATGGAAAACCTTGTGAGATGAATATTTCAACTGATAAAGAAGATTTTTCTCTTCAAAGCGGACAGAAATTGCTACCGGTTATTAAACCCCAATCCTCTGAGAAGAGTTTGACTGACAAACCTGGTGATTCTTCCCTTAGAAACACACCAATTTCAGTACCTATTTCTGATGCTCAGATTCCTAGTCCTCTAGATAGTGCCACTGTTGACAAAGCTACTTATACTGAAATAGGTTCCCTTAAGGCAGTAGAAGCTGCCGGGCCTATCAAGCACAAGGGAAGTGTTGATCTTGACAAAGCACCTGATCTGCTATCCAAGAATGAAAAGATCGAAATACCTGTTACTGCTCCTCCCGTTGGTCAAATGCACTGGACTCCAGGAAAGGACAGTAGTGGAGTACCTCAAGTACTCAAAACAGTACCTGAACATAGATCTTCAGTTACAAAGAAAAATACCACTGCTCGTGAACCTAGGAAAAGGAGCAGTTCTGCAACAGCTGCTTGTGAACGCCGTGCACGACTTGCAGGGTTAAAGCAAGCAGAAGGTTTAAAGAACACAGATAAAGTTGGGAAAACTGCAAAAGCATTCACCATGAATGAGAAGCAACAGGGTGATAGTATGAAAGCAGAGCAGGTTTTGTCTGCCATGGTTTCTGCATCAGATCCCGTCCACGCATCTGGAACATCGTTAATGCAAATTGGTGCTTCATCTGACCAATCTGAAGCGCCAAACCTGTGCTCAAGGCAGTCTACCACATCAGCCTCTGAAGAAAGAGATCCTATTGTGTGTGTTAATAATCCTGCACATGCTGAATATGGAGAGATTAAATCTGCCCTAATTGATGTACAGGGTATTGATGTTAATCTGACTAAAACTGTGGTACAGAGCATGAACTTATCAGATTCTATTGGTTCATCTCATACCAAATCAGAAGCTGCTGTAGTTCCTAATGACACTTTCGATGTATATTCTAGAGTTCCAGAATCTTTTCTTGCTCAAAGTAATAATACTGAGTTATCTGGTAGTGCGGAAGCTAAGATCAATATTGAGGTAAATGTTCATAATGGATTGTCCAAGAACGTACCATCTCTGGACAGTACAATGCGCAACTTCTCGGAGTCTACTGTTCTATCTCAAGAACCAGAATCTCTGGCGATTGGCAGGGCAGATGGAAATCTGACGAATCCATCCGATGGAACTGGCAAACAAAGTTCATGCATAATGAATGCAGTTCAATCATGTGTGGGAGATATTCTATCTGGCGTTGAGAAGAAAGATAAAGTTGTCAAGTCGGCTGAAGGTTACTCCCAGCTGAGTTCTGAAGTTGAAGTGGAAGGGCAAATTGTTGAAGTTGGTCATCCATCTCATGAAGGTTCTGAAAGCATTCAAGAATCAGAATCTCAGGAAATTGATAGCTCAGATGCAAATCTAAGGAATCCATCGGATGGAACTGGCAGACAAAGTCAGTGCACAATTAATGCAGCTCAATTGTGTGACAGAGATCTCCTATCTGGGCTTGAGGAGAAAGATAAAGTTACTGAGTCAGCTGAAGTTATAGTCACAGAGGGGCAAATTGTTGAAGTTGGTGGTCCATCTCATGAAAATTCTGAAAGCATTCTAGAACCAGAATCCCTAGCAATTGATAGGTCAGATGCAAATCTGATGAATCCATCTGATGGAACAGAGGAACAAAGTCCATGCATAATGAATGCAGCTCAAGTGTGTGAGGGAGATGTCGTATCTGGGGTTGAGGAGAAAGATAAAGTTGTCAAGTCAGCTGAATGTTCTGAAGTTAAAGTCAGCGAGGGGCAAACTGTTGAAGTTGAAATTCCATTTCATGCAAATTATGAAAGCATTCAAGAACCAGAATCTCTGACAATTGACAGGTCAAATGCAGATGTGGTGAATCCAATTGATGAAACTGATGAACAAACTCCATGCTTAACGAATGCAGCCCAAGTTCCTGTATCTGGGATTGAGGAGAAAGATAAATTTGTCAAGTCGGCTGAAGGTTTCACTTGGCTCAGTTCTGAAGTTAGAGTCGGGGAGGGTCAAATTGTTGAAGTTGGTGGTCAATGTCATGGAAGTTCTGAAAGCACTGAAGAACCAGAATCCCTGACAGTTGACAGGTCTACTGAAGAACCAGAATCCCTGACAGTTGACAGGCCAGATGGAAATCTGATGAATCCATCTGATGGAAGTGGCGAACAAAGTCCATGCATAGCTCAAGGGTGTGATGGAGATTCCATATCTGGGATCAAAGAGAAAGATAAAGTTTTCGAGTCAGCTGCTGGTTACTCTCAGCTCAGTTCTGGAGTTAAAGTCGCAGAGCGGCAGATTGTTGCAGTTGGTGGCCAATCTTATGAAAGGTCTGAAAGCATTCAAGAACAAGAACCTCTGGCAATTGACAGGTCAGATGCGAATCTGATGAATCCATCCGATAGAACTGGCGAACAAAATCTGTGCATAATGAATGCAGCTCAACCATGTGAGCGAGATCTCCTGGCAGTTGAGGAGAAAGATAAAGTTGTCAAGTCAGATGAAGGTTACCCTCAGCTCAGATCTGGAGTTGAAGTCTTGAAGGGGCAAATTGCTGAAGTTGGTGGTCCATTTCATGAAAGTTCTGAAGGCATTCAAGAACCAGAATATCTGACAATTGACAGGCCAGATGCAAATATGATGAATTCATCCGATGGGACTGGTGAGAAAAAGCTGTGCATAAGGGGTGCAAACCAAGAACCAGAATCTCTGGCAGTTGACAGGCAAATTGCAAATCTGACGAATCCATCTGATGGCTCTGGTGGTCAAAGTATTAATGCACCACAAGGATGTCAGGGAGATCTAGTATCTGGGGTTGAGAAAGATAAAGTTATCGAGTCAGCTGAAGGCTACTCTCAGCTCTGTTCTGAAATTAAAGTAGCAGAGGGCCAAATTGTTGATGCTGGTGGTCCATGTCATGAAAGTTCTGAAAGCATTCAATGTCTCACAGAATCAAAACAGAGTAGTGAGCAGAATTTTCTCTTACAAACTTCTGAAGAAATGGGCTCCTCTACTTCTCCCGGTTCTCATAAGCCCGTAGGTTCTCCTGAGAAGGGTGTGATATCCTTCAATGAGGAAAAAGCATCAGTGAATCAATATTTTTCAGAAAATCGTCATACAGAGTCTGAGGAATCACCTGGATTTGGTGATATGGCCAGCATCATTCAGGAAACAACTGAAGAAGTTATTAATATTCTCCCAGACGTTCAGCAAACAACTGAAGGTACTTCAGTTCTTAGTTCTCTGGATGCCACTCTGATGATGGGACCAAATTATGAGACTGATGATGGTATCAATGTGGCTAAAATCGACAATATTTCTGCATTGGTAAGTCATGCTTCAGCTTCTGTACCTGACAAAACTATTGATGAGGAAATTGAACATGTGCCGGAGGAAAAACAAGAGAATTTTGGCGTTGATGATGCAAGTGCAATTATATCAGATGCTATATGTCTGACTCCTAGTTCTTGTGATGTTGGTAGTACTGCAGAATGCAATTTGGTTAAACCTTCTGATGTTTCGGAGATGCCAATTGTCCCTGAGCCTGGACAGCCCCTAATGGATCAGAAGATGGGTGTACCTAATCTCATCAGCTATCCAGATTGTACTTGCGAAGTTGATGTGGGAATTCTTGTAGATAATGGCACCGAAACAAATTGCAATGCTACTCAAAATTCACTTGATGATATACAAAACAAGAATGATGGCACTATTGGGACTGTTCATGCTGATGTTTCAGCCCCTCTAGATGAGTCTCCATGTGTAAGGATTTCCAATGTAGACCCTGAAGTAGAAACCTGCTCAACTTCTAGGAATGTTCAGAATGAAAGGAATAATCCAGATAATTTGGGTGAATCAGATTCTTTTCTGTTGCAATCAGTCTCAGGGTTTGAACATTCTCAGCTTGATTCGCAGGTTGGCTTACCTCATAGCAGTTGGTGTTCAGATGGTACTTGTCAAGATCCTAAGACTGCAGCAGATAATGGTACCAAGTTAGAGAATAATAGTGTTGACTCTAGTGATACAAATCATACTGAAGTTCCAAATCATCATAGTTTTGCTTTAAATATAGATATATCTGATCAGGCAAATGAAGATTCTGAAGGCCAAGATGGTTATCATAGTGGTGGAAGTCACAAGGAAGATCCATATCCTCATAATGATGATCTAAATAGAGACTCTTGGCAGTCAAATGAGGATTCTGAAAGTAAAGAAGGCCATCCTACTGTGATGAGTTCCAGTGAAGGTCAAGCTCCTGGTGATGCTCCACTTAGAGAAATTTCTGCACAGGTAGATATTGATCCAGATAGTAACAGTAACAAAGGGGCTGTGTCAAGTGATGTGCCTGATCTTAAGATTGATGGTGCTAGAGATGGTTCTATTGAGGTGGGAATAATTGTGGATAATGACACTGAGACTAACTTGCATGATTCTGAACATTCTTTTGGTGTTGCATTAGCGAAGAACGATGGTACCACTGGCAAAGTTTGCACTGTCACTTCAACTCTTCCTGATGAGTGTCCAAATTTAGAAATCTTTGATCAGACAAATGCTGATCCTGAAGAGAAGGTCTTCTCAACTTCTATGAGTCTTCAGGATGATTTGAGCAATTTAGAAAGTCATGAGAGTAAATTGCAGTCAGTCTCAGAGCCCAAAACGTCCCAAGTTGATCCACAGGTAGGCTTACCTGAGAGTAGTAGCTGTGCAGGCAGTGGTTTTGATGAACCTATAAATTCAGAACAAATAAATAATGGCACCAAAGTAGAGTGTTATGGTGTTAGGGATTCATCTGATGATAATTTAAAGGTTTTTGGTGACCCCACTGGTACAAGTCATATTGAAGATCCATCTCCTCTCTGTTGTGCTTCAAAAATTGATATCTCTCATCAGGAAAAGGAGGATTTTGAAGGTAAAGATGGTGACTGTATTGATAGTTCTTGTATCAGAGGTCTATCTTATATCGATAATCAGGCAAATGAGGTTCCTGAAGGTAAAGATGACAATCCTTCTGTAATGGATGATAGTGGCAGTCAAAGTGACGATCCACCAAAAGAAATTTCTTCCCAGCAAGCTATGGATCTGCATAGTATCAGTAGCAAGGAGATTGTTGGTACTGGGGAACTTCCGTGCAGAACCACTGCAGCATGCACTTCTAACTCACCGAACCAATCTGACAAAGATCCTATTGAGACAAATTTGGTGGAGACTGATGGCAGTGGGGAGCATGCAGGTTGCACACCAGCTGCATCTGTTTCTGTCTCATCCATCCAGTCAGACCAAGGCCCAACCGAAACAAACTTGGTCAGTCCTGATGCCAAGGAAAACTCTGTGTGATATTGAAAGGGAAACTACTGAGCTAATCTATTCAAATGAGAGCTGCAGCGGATAGCTATGAAAATCAAAAGTGCCATCCATTTTGATAACAATTTGCAGGCTGTTGAATTGCCTGAGTACAGTGGATATATCCATTTTGGATTTGATTTCAGTTTATGAAATAGTGAAGGAATTGGTTGGTGATCTTAACCCGCGATGGTCATCTTCCTCCCTGAGGTGCAAATTGGGATTGAAGATTGTGAGGACAATGGAAATGTACAGTGTAATGTAGTAACTTGTGTTATTGCAAGTTATATATGGAACGCACTCTTGCTGTTAATTCTTAAAGCTTAGCTCTTTCTTGGTGCAGTGTTAGTTAAAGAAATAGATTGCCTGCCCAATTTGTTTGATTTTTAACATTCCAGGATCAAAGTCTTTAGTCCAAGAACCAAGGGACTCGTCTGACGTTTATACCTCTGAGGTTTTAAACTAAATATGTATGTAGTGTGAGTAGTGGTCCCAAGTCTTTAATTTTCAACGTAGCTTGAATGTTAATGTTGTGTCATATTTTAGGATATATCCAGTGTATATACCATAAGTTTCAATATATACATATAATATATATATATATATATATATATATATATATATATATTATGCCATTTCATACTTTCTAGGAATATTAGAGAAAAAAGGATAATGTTATTAATAACAATATATCATTCCTTACAATGGCAGTGTGCTCGATACTTGGCTGCCAATAATTGACTACGATAGCATTAATACGGCTACAAGGGATGGAGGATCCTTTATTCTCACCCTCCCTTGCGGGGACGCGCGGTGTATACTGTATGACGCTGCTGCTTCTGCTGCTAAATAACGCACACCTTCCTACGCGCCGCCTCGAATCTATCTATTCTCAGTCCTATTGGCCGCGGCGGAGAGGCTATCCCTCATCCGGGAGTTCTCGAGCGGTGGCTCATCCGCCTCTCCTGGATCTGGTGACCGCTGGTCGCTGCCAACTCCCCTTCCGCTCCTTCGCCGCCTTCCACTCCCCTGTTCTCCAAATTTTTGCCATCCTAAAGACGCAAGTGTGGTGCAGTAGCAGTACTTAGGCTAACAGTCCTTAGTGAGCCTATCATTAAACTCAAAGGTTACATCAGCTGGTTTATGTGCAGAGGCAGCTCTGCCAGCATCCCGGTACTTTGGAGCATATCTCATCTCTAGTCTTTACTCTCTAGCTTTTATCTTATCAATAGACTATCAATCACATTGTACCAGTTACTTCTCCAAGTTTGTCCAACTAAAATCATAGCTAGTTTTAAGATAGTTCACGTTTGATCAAGCTAGTTCATTTCAAAAAAGTGATGGCAATTAAGCAGTACAAGTATTCTTGGTTCATGAACAGTTCATCCGATCTAAAGTCAGAGGCCCAAATTAATTTGAACTATTTACTACGTAGATCAGGCTTCAGTTTACGTCCAACTTGTGGTATGTGACAGAAGTAGATTTCCATTTAAAACAACAGATGAAGTATATATACTGCAACTAGGCTTCTCTATTTAATTGCACCACCACTATTAGTTGGTAATTTTAACATCTACTTTTAATAAGTAGCACAATCTATTCCGACCTCTGAGCGCAAGGATGAGGTGGAAATTGGAAGGCTAAAAGGTGTCTCTTTTGGTAGGTCTACCGGCACGCCAGCCCTTGGACCCATTCTAAGGATACGACTGCGGTCGACTAATGCGAACATTTTATTCGTTGATTGTGATTTCAACTCCCTTGTACTTAATTATCGTTAAACAGTTTCGATCGCCTATTCCTCGTTTCTTATTTTTTTCTCAGAAGCGACCATTGAAAAGATTAATTAATACCTAATTCTTTTCAAAACAATCTTTGAATCTCCACGTCGGACTGAGTGGATAAGAACTAAAAGTCCCTATCTGAAGAGCTAACTGTGGCAATGGCAACCTCTGTTCAGTTGACAAAGTAGTTACGCCGCTGTTTCCCAACCCCGTCCTAAGCGTTTCTTCTTCCAAGGAAAGAGTCAAAAGAGGTCGTCAATAATTCTCGTTCATTGTAGATATATGATCAATTGGGTTGATTGAACTTAGATTGGATTTGGATATATTGACCAGACTCTTTATCCATACCCATATAAGGACGATTTGTTCATTTATTTTTCAGAAAGTCCAACGATGAAGGATAGATAAGCAGCCAGTCCTATTATTCTACAGCACTTCTGCGAGTTCCTGAGAACTTAAGTCTAGAGTAGGAAACCTTGGCCACTGCACATATAAAAAAACTAGTGTAAGATTCACACATTTGGTATATGTAATCTTTTATTTTATTTTTTTCAAGCAGGAAATTCCATTCTTATATACATTGGGGCACGTGGAAAATTCTTCGCTTTTAATTAAACTTCCTTAATGACTTGTTCTCCGTGTCATCATCATTAAGGTTACAGGTTCTTATTGCAGAAGATGACCAGGTCCCCAGCCAGTAGAACAAAGTTTTAGCTATTTTATAACTTAATCGCCAAGTTCTATAATCAAATGCTACGATTAAATCTTCAATTAGAAAGACTTTACATGGCCCACAATGACTTAGTCCTTTGGGTTTGGTATAGCTGTGTGAAAACGCCATAGGCTGAGTCGTTAACTCATAATTTCTTAAAGCCTGTATCAATTAGACATTTAGAATCAGAAGGTATTAATTTGTTGAACAACTGCCATCATTAAGTGGTGGCAGAACTACCGAACTTCTGCCTTATCCTTTTGCCAGTAGAACACCAAACTTCTGCCTACCAGGGAGGGTATTCTCCGAGTAATCTAATTCACACTTTATAATCCATTCAAGGGTGGTTTTAACTTTTTACCTTTCAAAGGCAACAAGTTTGATCACCAGACGAAAAGTTGATACATTCAAACTGTTCAAAGTAATTCTTCTCCAGACGATTCAAGATACATGAAATTTCCCACCCACCTTCCCATTCCTACCATCCCCTGTTCTCCCTTCCTCCTATCCACCCATATATAAAGAGAGCCCAAAGATGATATCCAGGTTATATCGGCATGAAATATATTCTGTTAGTTACAGTAATGGAGAACGCGCAGCAAAGCATACAAAGCAAAGAGGTTAGTGGAGGAGGGCAACATGATGCTCTCATCCACAGCCAAGTAAGGAAGATAAAGCAAGAGGATGAGAAGATCAAGGACCACCTACAGCAGCATCAGGAGTTCAAGAAAAGGCCCGTTTTCCGGTATCCGGCGCGGCAGCTCTCGCGGTCACCGTTAGGCCGAGTGCGGCGAGCAATCTCTGTGGGTGATTGAGGATTTTTTTTTTCTTCTCTCTCTTTTCTCCTATTCTATTTGGATCCTAGTTAGCTCCTCATGTAAGATTATAGATGGTTATAGTATTGCCTTTCCATGACTACTTATAGACCATAGAGAAAGGAATGATTTTTTTTCTTTTTGGCGTCTCATGGAAGCATTTTATATGTATTCCATGAATTTTAATTTCTAGTTCTTGGCTCCCTACTTGTATGCTATGTGATGCTTTCTTCTATGCTTATGTACATATTTACTTGGGTTATGCTTGACTGTGTTCATATGAATGGTTACTTGAAAGGAATTAATACGATTTCTTTCCTCTTTCTCTCCATCCTGAGAATAAGTTAGCATCTGATTCTAACTTCCTTAATTGAAAATGAAATATATCCCGATTCGTATCCGTATTTGGCGGTAGTTTTCCATAGATATCTTGTTTCCCATCCAGAGTCGATCACGTATCCGGCTCTATTTATACGCATCGTATCTCCTCGTACTCCTCTCGTATACTACTGGCTAGTCTTCCTCCATGGGTCTCGTAGCGTCTTCATGTACAAAGAAGCCCTCGTGCTCTCCTCCCACTCCTCGGTCGGCGGAGTCGACCTCCCGAACGCAGGAGTCCGATCTCGAGAAGGTCTTCCGCAAGCTCGACGCCGACGGCGACGGGCGCATCTCGGCCGCGGAGCTCCGCTTTCTGGCGGCCGTCTTCGGCGGCGAAACCGACGCGGAGGCGATGATGGCGGTGGCGGACAAGGACGGCGACGGGTTCATCGATCTGGAGGAGTTTTTGGTGCTGTTCGAGGAGAGAGACGCGAAGGGGGAAGAGAAGGATCTGAGGGAGGCGTTCGAGGTGTTCGACGAGGACGGAGATGGGAAGATAACGGCAGAGGAGTTGTGTAGGGTTTTGAGGAGGTTGGGGGAGGAGACGACGGCGGAGAGGTGTCGGGAGATGGTTAACAGCGTCGATAGCAATGGGGATGGGATGGTGTCTTTTGATGAGTTCAGAGTTATGATGACAAATGGTGCCATCACCGCTCGGTCGGCTACCAGTTCATCGTCATCTTAAGGTAGAGGATTATTTTTTTCTAGGTTAATTCGGGAGTACTTTTCTTCCTCTATTTTTGGGATTTGAGAGCGAATTAGTTGCGTGGAGATTTAGGTGGTAGCATTGGCATTTGGTTTACTTTAGAAGCAATTGATTATGATACAAATTACGACTTCTTTTTTACATCTAAATATGTGCAGATCATAATATTTTTTTTAAGGTCCTTTGGTTCACGCTATGTTATTTTTTTTTTTTTTTTGATTGAATGAGTTGTATTTAGCTATTGATGATTGGCTCCGGTGGGTTTAAGCCCACTTGGCCCAAAGCATACACATCCGGTGGGTTTAGGCCCACTTCTCCCAAGTCATACAGTTCTTGAGGGATTGGGTCCCCCTCTCGGATCGATCCGACCCGGGTTGCACCCAATCCCCTCATCGCCGCCCAATCGGCCAACCCGTTACACCTTCTCCCTATGTGCGCTACAGTACACTCCACAATTCTCTCCATTTGGTTTTTACACTCGCGAATGATACCTGCGATCTGCCACGGACACGGCGTTTCCTCCTTCAGTATCTTCACCAGGACCTCTGCATCCACCTCCACGTCCACCGGCTGCTCTGTCCGGAGAAGGCTCAGCCCCATTCGAAGCGCCCAAGCTTCTGCATATAGCGGTGACACTGCCGGCGCTGGCTCCCATCGAACTATTATAAGCTTCCCTCTGTCGTCTCTGACAACAGCCCCCGCTCCTGCTTGGCAAGCTTGGACGCGGAAAGCTCCATCAGTGTTCAGTTTGACTCGCCCTTCCGATGGTCTTCTCCACTCGCTCTGCTCTTGTCCCGCCGCCGTTACAGCGTTTGTCGTCTCCGCCGCATATTCATTAGTCATGAACAAGCCCCGTTTCGCCACAGCGGATGCCTCCTCCCTGTTCTCTCTGAAAGCCACCCGGTTGCGCTGTTTCCATATACCCCAGCACGTGGTCGCTATTAGCGCCCGTATGTAATCGTCACTCACTGTACTCCTCCCCCAAGCCGTAGTTATCCACTCCGGGGTCACTGCGTCGCACATCTCCACCGCCTCCGGTAGCATCTTATCCAGCTTGGCCCACACCTCTATGCTGTATCTGCAGCCATAGAACAGGTGATCAATGGTCTCTCTGAACAGACCGCAAAGGCTGCACCTGTCATCTCCACCTACTTGCACTACATGCAACATTCTCTTAGTAGGTAGTCTCCCCCATAGGAGTTTCCAGCAAAACGTCTGCACTCTCGGCGCCACCTTTAGCTTCCACAGCCCCCTCCAGCCCGGCCACTCTTCCTCCTCAGTTGGTTTGAGGAATCTATAAATGGAGGAAGGCTTCGGGCTCCCCAACGTGTGTGGCCACCAGATCCATTTATCCTTGACTCCCGCGGTAGCCAGGGCGGTGCAGGCTATTTCAAAAGCCAGCTCCAGCCCAGCTACTCCCACCAGATTGTGGCCGCTGTTTGCTCTGCTCCGTAGTACCTCCGCCACTGAGAGCTCCATGCTCATCATGTCCGGGTGTATCACGCGTGGTTGCCACCTCCATGGCACTGCCGACGTCCACGGGTCGTCCGCAGCAGACGAGTCCTTTCCATCACCGATCAATTTCCGGCAACCCATTTTGATTACGCTCGCAGTGTTGTAGAGTGCTTTCCAAACTCCAGACGTTGTCCTCCAATTCCCTTGTTGCCAGGGGTGCAGCCCACCATACTTTCCATTCACTATTCTGATTCAGTTCGCATCCTCTCCGTTGAGCACCCGGAACACCTGCTTACCAAGCAAACTGAATCTGGTGAGCTTCAGGCTACGCACTCCAAGGCCTCCCTCCCGCTTTGGCTGCATCACCTTGCCCCAGCTTACCAGATGCAGTCCTTTGTTACTGCCATTAGACCATAGAAAGGTCCTCGCCACTTTATTGATCGCTTCCAACACCGTATCTGGCACCCATGAGCAGCTCAGCCAGAAGGTTGGTACTGCCAACAGGGTGGACCGTAGCAGGGTTAGCCTGCCGGCAAAGGAGAGGCTGTTGCGTTTCCACCCTGCTAGCTTCTTGGCTACTCTCTCCACCAGCCATCTGTGCTCCCTAACCGAGACCCGTTTACCAGAAATAGGTACACCTAAATATCTGAACGGCATTCTCGCTTCCAGCATCCCCATGAGGCAGCGTATGTTATCCGCAGCTTCCTTCTCCATCCACTCCGGTAGGAACAACTCCGACTTTGCCAGGTTAACTCTTTGGTTTGTGGCCGTCGAGTAGATATCCAGGCATTCCTTGACTACATCTACATTCTGCCCAGACGCCTCAACAGTTATCAGTAGGTCATCTGCATACAGAAGGTGTGACAGGTGTATCTCCCCCACCCGATATCCCTGCAACACCCCACGAGCCATTCGATCTTTGAGTAAGCTGGATAGCATTTGCGAGACCAAGATGAAAAGATATGGGGATAGTGGGTCTCCCTGCCTCAGCCCGTGGTGGGGCGTAAACCATCTTGTCGGAGAGCCGTTCACGAGGATGGCAAATCTTGGAGACTTGATGCAGGCGCTGATCCACCGACACCACTTTGCCGGAAATCCCATGGCGTTCAGCACTCCTAGGACGGCCGGCCAGCTTACTCTGTCGTAAGCTTTCTCCATGTCTAATTTAATCATCATCAGAGGATGCCGGTGTTTGTCATTAGTCATCGAGTGCGCTATCTCCTGCGCGGCCAGGATGTTGTCGAAGATGTTCCGGCCCCTAACGAACGCCACCTGCTCTTGGTCTACCAACCGTGGAAGTAGTCCCCTCAGTCTGCCAACCAACACCTTGGCAATAACCTTATACACTACATTGCAGAGTGAGATCGGCCGGTAGTCCCGCACCGTGGCCGGTTTATCCACCTTTGGAATTAGGGTTATAAAGGTTCGCCCCCACTGCTGTGGAACCCGTGCATGTTCGAAGAAGTATTTGACAGCTTCACACAATGCAGCTCCCATCTCCTGCCAGTGGGCCAGGTAAACCTCCACCTGTATCCCGTCCGGCCCCGGTGCTTTCCCCGCCGGCATGCTTCGTAGTGCCTCTAGGATCTCGTCGCTGCCCACCGGCTTCAGCAGTGCCATCCGGTCTTCACTGGATATTACAGGCAACTCCATCTCCTGTGGCAGCTCCCACCTCTCGGCCGTGTTTGGTCCCCACAGCTCCTCGTAGTGCTCAAGAAATTCTTTTGCAATATGCTCTTGATCCTGCATCCATTCCCCTTCCTTTGACTTGAGCCTTTGGATCTTGTTCCTTCGGCCCCTCAGAGTTGCCGTGAGATGGAAAAAGTGCGTATTCCTATCCCCCTCCTGCACCCATTTCAGACGAGATCGCTGCAGCCATTTCAGATTGATCTGTCGGCTTAGCGCGGCCCTCCTGTTGTAGCAACAACGAAGGTTGGTGAAGTCAGCAGCATCCAATTCCTCTCTAGCATCCCTTTCCTCCAGTCTTTGGATCTCCATCCGCACCGCCTTCATTTCTGTCTCCAAACATCCCAGGCCTGCTTTACTCCACAGTCCGAGGTACCTCTGCATGTTCATTATCTTGTGATTAAATCCATGCATGGGGTTCCCGTGTGCAGTACCCCTCCAGGACCTAGCTATGATGTCGCGGCACTCCTTGTACTCCATCCAGTAAAGCTCGAAGCGAAAGGGCCTTCGTCTCCTCTCCGGTGTCCCTTGGGCCTGAACTAGCAATGGTGCATGGTCAGAAGATGACCTGTCCAGGTGCAGCACTCTGCTCCCAGGAAACATCCGGACCCATTCTGGGTTCGCCAAGGCTCTGTCCAATCTGACCCATATCCGATTGTCTCCCGACTGATTGTTGCACCACGTGAATGGCACCCCTTCGTACCCTAGGTCACACACTCCGGCCTCCTCCACGAACTTAGCAAAATTTGAGGATTTCGGTCCAAGCGTAACCGTAGCTCTACTTCTCTTCTCCTCCACTACTAGGATTGCGTTAAAGTCTCCGCCAACTAGCCACGGCAAGCCAAGGCTCCCAAGCCCCGCTAGATCTTCCCAGAGCAGTTTCTGCTGCTCCAGTTGGTTACTAGCGTAGACTGCCGTCATCAGCCACGTCTCACCCTCCCTGGATGAGACCACCATGTGTGCCGCGTACCGCGACACCGTCACCACATCGACGTAGCCTACCGCTGTCTTCCACAGTAGTATCAGTCCTCCGGATATACCTTCCGCTGGTACAGTAAAGGATGACCACCGTCTTCCCATCGCGCGACTGACCACCTTTGCCTTTTCCCCGTCTGCATGGGTTTCCAACAAGAATATAAAATCCACACCGTGTTCTCTACTCATGTCCCGGCACCTATCCAGTACATCCTTCCTCAAGGCACCATGACAGTTCCAGTAGATTGCTTTAAACATAACACAGTTTTTAGGTTAGGCCGTCCTGCCGCGCTTCGCGGCCAGTCTTCCCTGGTCCATTTCTGTCTCCTCCACCACCATTTTTCCAGTCGACCCTGTCGCAGTGGACCCATTGCTATTTCCCACGCATACCAGTGCCCACTGCTCCTCCTTGGTGACTTCCACCTCCATTGGCTCATGATCTCCGCTTCTTGGGTTCGCCAGCACCTCCTTTAGCTTCTGCACAGCTCTGCTATGTCCCTCGCTCGGTCCGTTCGCCTCCGTTGGAGGTTTGGTACCTGTAGCTACGACCCCGTCGTTGCATCCTCCCGTTGGGAATCTCGCACTCTCTCCACCACGAGTATCTCGCCACGTGGTCGTGAAGGTAGCTCTCCCACTTCTCTTCCCTCCCGATCCAAGCCTAATGGCGATACCGTTGATAGTGACACACTCTTGGTCTGGCTCCAGGCTCGTACCCGAACCGCCCAAATCTACCGTCCCTGCTTGGCCAGATGTCCCGGGGTCCTTCATCGTCTGACAGCCCAGTATATCTTCTTGCCTCTCCTTTCCTTTAGCCATCATGCGCACTTTTTGTCCGTTGGATAATTGGGTTCCGCTCTGGTTGACTTGCACCACTGCTGCTTCTTCTATTTTCCTTGTAGGTTGCGCCAGGCTGTGATTTATGACCTTAGCCTTCCCTTTCATTTGCATTGACCTCACCCTATCATCATTGGGTCCTACGCTTCTCATCGATTGGCTGTTCCTTCTGCCTAGGTTCGAAGGTTTTGGTAACGTCTGGCTACAGTCTGCCACCTTTATCTTCCCGGTGTTCTCTGTGCATGCCTCAGCCACCCCGCTTCTCTTCCAGCTTCCATTATCGTGTAAGGGCGCCTTCTTGCTCGTCGAGTCCGACTCCCTAGGTTCCGTTTTGCCATTCCCCACCTTGGTCCCTCGTGTCATGTCCATAGGAAACCACGCCTCGCCGGAGTACTTCGGCTGAGGCTGCACCGTCTTCCGCCGTCTCCTAGTCATCGTGCACCACGGTCCGTAGGTCGTGTTTTGTTCCTCCATCTCTGGCTGTCCACCCTCCGTCTCCTTCCGTGCCTGACCACCCTCAGCACCGGCTGCTGCAGCTTCCTCTTCTCCTTCTTTACTCTTATATTCGCAGCCCGTTGCTCGATGGCCGATCCGACCGCAGCGGTAGCAAAATATAGGTATGTTTTCATAAACCACTCTAAGGTCTACCTTGTCCTCTTTTGGTCCCAACCACACCGCCTTCTTTAGTGGCTTCTCAAGCTCTATCTCCACACACACCCGGGCATACCTGCTCCTAGTATGATCGAGCGTCGTCTCATCCACCCTCAGTGGCTTCCCGAAGTACCCTGCCACCGGCACTAGTGCTTCCAGCTCCCAGTACTCTTGCGGGAGATTGTGTAGCTGGATCCACACTGGAGCCGCTGTAAATGCCTCGGCCGATGGCCTGAAGTTGTTCCTCCATGGAATGAGGCTAAGCACCCATCCCTGGATTGTCCACGGCCCTTTCGTTAGCACATGCACCATGTCTTCCTCCTTTTCAAACCGGAACAGGTAGTAGCCTTCCGACATGTCCGACGCAACGAATTGATCTATTCCGCTCCACAGCCTGGTCAAAGTTCGCTTCAGGAGATCCAAAGGAAGGCTACGCCCCAAGAACCTTCCGAATAGGGTGAGTTTCCATCGGCTCCTGCACCTCTCCAGGACCTCCGGATCGATGATTATGCAATCCTCCGTTTGTTCTCTCAGCTTAGTCAGAATTTCCTCCGGAATACGACCATGCGATCCTTTTGTCGGCCCTCCTCCCACAGCTACTGACGCCCACGATCGTCTCAGCCTATCTTCCTCCTTCCCATCATTGTTTTGAGTTTCCCTTCCCTGCCCGTTTCCCCCACCAGCATGGCCCGGTGGGGGCTCCGAACCCATACTGCCAACCCCTATACCGGAAAGCCGATGGCTTATCCCGGCTGGGGCTCTCTCGCTCACTCCGATCAAGCAGTGGCGGTTATACCAGGCTTAGCTACTTTCCGGCCAGGACTGGTTCACGCTATGTTAGGCATGGATGTTACTCGTTATTGATTGAAAAGATCGAGACCTTCGAGTAAATCCACTAAAATATTTTTTTGAGATTTTCGAGCCATACATGATATCACACAACTTAATGTTTGGCAAAAAGAACTAAAATTGTTCCATGAACTGAATAAATTTAAATCCAGACGCTCGTGGCTGCCATTGTAAAAGACATCAGTCTAGTACAAAGAAAAGTACAAGAAATGCCAGTGTAAGCTTGAACACGCATTTGCATTTACGGAAAAGAGGGTGAAAAAGTTTTACACTAAATAATCTCCTCCTCAAAACTTATTATCAAATAAAATCTAATTTACTGTAATTCTAATAAAAAAAGCTGATTAATTTAGTATTTTTATTAAGATTACTAAGTTAGATTTTATTTGATAATAAGTCCGAGCGACCGTCAACTGCGGTAAAAGAAAATAAAATGGATCTAGTTTGGTTAAAAAACCTCCTCATTTGCATTCACAAAGGGTGTCAATGAGACAAGACAGTACATGCGAATAGGCTTGTTAAGAACCTAAACATTGCTATACAACATAAGAGAAACTAACCAGAAGCGACAATCTTCCTTGTCCTAACTCATATTGCAAAATCATAAAACTACTAGGCAATACATTCTTCGAAACAATAAAAAGAAAAACTACGATGCAGTACAGAACTTAAAGCTCTAACGTTACAAGTCAGGTCACATACCGCAAGTTATCAAATTTTACAATCTAAGGTCCAGCAGAAGCATACAGCTATATGGGTTCTGACAATCAACAAAGATCAACTAAAAAGCATAAAAGGCTAGATCTGATTAAACAGATGCAAGATATACTCAAACCAACTAGGAACACCAAAAGCAAACAGTCCAGCAGGCCCATGCCTTAGCGCAGCACCAAAACCAAGACCTGCTATTTATGTCATGGGAGTATCTGTTCCCGTGGCATGATAGGTCTCCAAATCCTTGTCCAATTCATCTGCCGACTTCTGAACAGTTTGCTTCCTTCCACGACCACGACCACGACCAGCCCCACGACCACGGCTGGGGCCACGACCGCCACGGCCTCGACCAGGTTGAGGGCCACCACGGTTCCACCTGCCCCATGAGATCACAAAGTTAAGGTGTCATGCCAGGTTGTGTCAGAAATTCTGGAAGCATATAGAAGCTAAGCATGCAACAACGACAAGTCCATCATACATCTACAACAGGTGTACACTCCAAAGAAGAAACTAAACAATGCAATAATAAAAGCTTAAATTGATAGCAAACTTCTTTTCGCCAGTACAAAGTCTTAAAAGCAACAAGGTAGTAAGAAGGAACAGACCACATAAAGTGTAGAGATGGAGACATAAACTCCTGTCACTCTTTTTCACCTTAAAACTAGTACTTGCAAGTCTAAATGTGCACCCCATGGATAGAAAGGTATTATTTTCTAAGTTCTCAATAAAAATTTGTAGTTTGGCCATTACTGTGTGTGTGTGTGTAACTGCGTATAAATAATGGACATCACCAACAACTGTCCCCATGCCAATGTTGTAGAAAGCATCTATTGGGGCACTTATACTAGAAAATCAGCATTAATGTTTGATAGATATAGTCACGCCAACAAAAGAAATTTTAAAACTTAAAGGCACGAAATATCAAGACCAAACTTCAACTAGAACAAAATGCTAAATGAAACACAACAAGTTGGTAATAAAACAGATATAACATACATACATATAATTCTAGCATCTCTCAAAGATAAATAATAAAATCATTAGTCTGACAGGAATAATACAAATAAATAATCTTTGACATTGTATGGAAATTTGTAGAATGTAAACTTCTACATCAATCAAGTATTAATGAGCTTACCCAGCAGTACGCTTAAATGAACTAGCACCACCTCGACCAAATCCTGGCCTGAAATTGAACTCTCAGAGTGTTATCAGATAATGAATGAGAAATATTCAAGAGAGAAGGTGAAATTAACTACTTTAGATGCACTAAGTTCTAAAATAACATGATAAGACAATATATTTTCATAGACATAACATTTTAAATATTCCATTGTTTGAATATAATGTGAATAATCAAACTGAACTTTTATAGAGCATAAATTGGAGAAAGCAAATTTTCATACAAAAAATCAATGTTGAACTTAATCAGAAGCAGCAATAAGTACATGACTCTCTAATGAGTAGCCCCATGGAAAAATTGTGGCAAGCAATTCTGAAATTGCTTATATTATTGGCAGGATAAGTGGGTAGAACTTGGAAGATTGAGACACCATATCACATTACAATCACATATGAATGTTTTAACATGAAAGTGTCTTTCAATATCTCCAGCAATGCCAACATATTCCACAGGTTGGCTCTACTTCAGTCTGCTTCCGAATTAAGAGCAAGCAATCTAATATGAAACTTCTAATCAGTCTTGTTCGCCAAAAGGAAGTCAGGTGGCCTATGCTATAAACATGGATAATAGGTTATTTGAGAATTATAAAGGGTAGGCAGTACTATTGCAGTAGGACAACTCAGCATAAAAAGAATACAAGGATCATGATTTCAAGAATGACTTCGACATCAGCATTCTTCTAGTGAAATCAATATCCTGAGTACAAACAAGAGAAGGAATGATATCAAAATATCATATGCACCACATCTTCCAAGACAAAGTCAATACCCATCAAGCTATCATCACATTATACCCCAAAAAAATATTAACCATGCCCAACAGGAATGCATTTAACAGGCTAAAATATCTGCAGAACCAGATTTCCAAATTAATGATTAGCACAGAAAACTAATCGTTCTTTCATAAGAAAATAGCATATAGCAAGAAATATAAATAAATGCATAAAGCAGGAAACCACATGCATAACACACAAAAAAGACGACGCAAAGATCATAATGGCATTAGAAGCAACATACGTCATAACAACTGTTCTTCTTCCCCTTCCATTAGCACCAGCAACGACATTAACACGAGGTGTTGTAGGCAAGCCTAAATTGGTTCCTATCACTTCTATCTTCATAGCTTTTCCATCAAGCTGCACATTATTATAACGTTTCAAGGCAGCAATAGCATCACTCCTCCTGGTGAAGACCACTTCGGCAGAACCCTGCACAAAACCATGAACACCCTTTGGATTAAGACGCAGAACAGGTATCAAGTGAAGGACTGAAGGGCCAAAGGATGCATGGTAAGGCAAATGTGAACAAAAATCAAAGAAAATAAGATGAGTGAATAAATCAAAAGTACACAAAATCATAACAACTGTTATGAAACTATTATGAAGTTGAACTATTTCTCCTCCAACTTACTCCCTTCAAATTCCCATTATCTTCTTCTCCACCATCCATGTCAATGAAGCTATTGTAATTATGTCTTCTTTATATTTTCTTTGGTGTTAATATAATCATAGTAAAATTTTGTACATCTGATGCAAATATTCTGGTCTCATAAAGGGCACTGTACCACATGGCATCTGAATAAATTATATTTTTCCTAGACAACTATACACACCCATATTTACTTCAGCAAGGATACTATATAATACTTGAAAGGAGGTAAAACCAACTTCGGGATCAAGAATAAATTATTTCACAATCTCCGACCATAAGATATCAAAGCCTTGACAAATGAAGACGAGTCAGTATAGATTTGATGTAGAAAGAATGCAAAAGATAAAAGAAGAAATACAAGAATCATGTATCCATTTCAACCAAGGCAAATCATGTAGGAGATAAAAGTCATCAAGAAGAGCATGACAATATCCACTTATAATGACCTGCTTCATTAGAAAAGCTAAACTGTGAGAAGATTAATCAAGTCAATAAAAGGGAGGCTTCCTGCCCTGGTAGAATCACATGAATTATTAAGCATTGGAAGAAATGTGAACAAATTTAAGTAAATTCCTAGAAGGAAAAATCATCCATGAATCAGAACACATAGTTTGGTCCCTCTACTTGAGGCTCAGAACAAGCACAGCTGTTGGATGCTTCAAATCTATGCAACCCTCTGTACTTATGAATATAGAACAATGCTGTTTCTCTTATTTCAGTTCTTACACCCAAGTCCCAATAACCTAAGTACCTTAAGCACATGAAAGTAACATGCAGCAATGTACTTACTAGAAAAAAGAGAACATGCATCCAATTATGAAAAAGAAAGGAGAAGAGACATACACTTGGGCGACCATTTCTGTCATAATGAACTGCATACCGCTTGAGATCACCAATCTCAGAGAACAGCTCCTAATGAGAGTTCAACATATTCTTAATAAGTAAGAAAAATGCCTCAATGTTGTCAACTGCCTCAATAGTTCAACTGACCTTTATGTCTTCATTGGAGACCCCATAATCCAAGTTCGAAATGTACAATTTTGTACCTGTTTCTACTCCTGAAAGCCCAGCAGCTACCATGCTATCATTAAAGAGATCATGCCTCCATATCATTTCCTTGGCTTGGCTGAAAGACTGACAAATATACGAGCAAATGTCCACATTGTCAAAAGAATGTGTTAGCAGAAAACCATGATTCGTCAAACCAGCGTACTTGTGGAGACAATTACTATCAGGAAATTCAATATAACTTTTAAAACTACAGTAGATTCAATGGCTCTTATTATTGATCCTTTGGTCAGTTGCGTAACTAAACAGCCAGATAGCATGCTTAGGATAAGATAATAAGTAGAGAATTCCACCCATATCATATATGCTGACGGTAAGTAACTGATGGAGAGCTCCAATTGTGAAAGGTGACTGAGAAAGCACTTCAGCAAAAACGACTGCAGAACTACAATAAGAAATGAGGGCCGCACCAAAGTTCCAGATTAGCAAGACTTCTGAAGTCCCCCTTCTAGAACTTCGTTCAGAATATGCATCGAAATGCAAGAACTCTGACATGGAGTGTTGAGCCCCTCCATAAACAAATAGCCTAGAAATCCTCTCCTCCTCGTTGTTCAGAATTCTACTGTAATTCAGATTCTTGAACATATGCAAAAAAACAGCAATAATTTTGGGCTTGCCTTGGCAATGGCGTATGAAGATGAGCGACTATTAACCCCAAGAGGCCCTCGGGGAGGCATTCCCATTCCCCTTCCACGGAAGGTGCCCCCACCACGTCCATAGCCCCATCCACGGCCTTGGCCTCGGCCTCTACCTCTTTCTCCATTGGCTCTACTCCTACCAACATTATCAAATGACATATCCAAAGTCGTTTTCAACAGCAGAGTAGAAAGATATATTTCCCAATGACAACAACCTGCAATTAGAAGAGAGGTTAATTGGATTTCTTCATTGCATAAGAGTTGTCTAGAGAAAGACAAGTCTACAAAGAACAGTTAGAATATTTTCAGTAAAGGTAAATGTACAAGAGCTAATCATAGAAGAGTAAAAGAAACCCACAAAAAATAATAAAAAAGAACATGTCAAAATAAATATCTTATCAAGTATAGAGTTAAAATGATAAAACCTACAGAATGTGCAAGCTTGAGTGATTAAATACACATAACTAAGCTACTCTCAAGAGTCAAGATATGTAGCCAAAACCGAGCATTTAGAAACACCTCAGCACAAAAATATATGGCTCTACGTGTCTTTACATCAGGAACCATGGAAAATTAAAGTTGAAAAGGAGCTTATCATCCAATCCAGCAAATAACCATAGACCTCATTAGATATGCTACTAAATAAGCTTTTCAATAATTATGCAAGAGGAAGATGTGTGGCTACTTTCATCCCATCTTTCTTGATGCTTAAGTGATTCTTAGCTTTTCCTAGGGCATAACAAAAGAAGCCGCATTGTAGCACTAAACTACTCCGCAATAAATTCATAAATTCCTATTCATGGTCCATACCAACAGAAAAGGTCTTTAAAAAAGTACAAAGACACTAAATCTGACAATTCCCAGGTTTTGAGAAGTTAAATAATATATATATCCAACTAATATAAGCACTCCCAATTTCTATGTGATACAGATCTAGCCATCAAAGAAAACCGAAACAGTCTAAAGGGCATTTATGTAAGCCTAATAAAGACTCGTGCCATTCAAAGAGCCAAAAACAAACAAACCGTGAAATTAAGAAAACTGCCATAAGTGTCTAAGACCTTAAGTTAAAAACAAATCCGAAAACTGGTTCCTTGTTCCTTTATTTCTTTTAAAAAGGATAATTTTAAGGGAGGAAGGAGAAGGTCCGCCTGCAGAAATCGAGGAACGATTACTCAACAGAAAATGAGAGCTTTGGTTTCCTCTCATTTGCTGGCAAAACTTAACAATTTGGGACATACAACGTAAATATGCGGAAAGCACATAAAGTAAAAGATAAGTAGAAGAAATCGGAGAGCCAAACATTACCAGAGGAGACGGATGCTTTCTTCCTAGCCCAAGAAGAAAATCGATGCAGCTTCTTAGCAAAAAATCCAAGGGAAACAAGAAAGAATATAACTCAAAGACGACGAAACCGAACGCCGTGAAGGAGAAGTCTTCTATCAAACAAAGTGTCAGACCTCCAGGGTTCCGACGCAAGCCAGGAGGAGAGGCTTCTACCGCTCTAGGGCTCGTCAAAGAAGCGGAATCCGAGCAGAGATCAGACGGATTTAGGGTTCTTCCGTTTGGAGGATTTCTAGGGTTTACAAGATTCGTTGGAGAGTAAAGGAGGCGAGCGATCGCTTGAGAGAGGGGAGAGACCGCTGAAGGCTAGTCTGCCAGATTTCGGAGGGCGAGGGCGAGGGCGAGGGTGCGGCTTTTCTTTTGCTTAGGGGAGGAGGTGTACCGTTGGATCAAAGGGCCTCGCTCAAAGGATTTGAGGGATCACCGTCATCTGGACTTGACTCGATTCTATCAACCCGCAGTACTTTATTAGTCTCTTTCTTGGGCTGGTCCAAGGCCGAACGATTTGGCCTTTTTAACCAAAAGGAGATACAATTATAGATACTAATATTAACCTCCCATTTGATTCTAGATTATTTTTTCTATTATTAATTTGAGTAAAGTTATTTTTAAATTGTCACTCTCATTTCTCTTAACCTTCTATCTCATTCTACAAATTAAATATTTACATTTAATTTTTTTCACTTATTTCCTTTCTCCTAGTGCTGACTTATCACTTATCTTATTTCTTGCTCAATGCATTATGCATTGCATACTTACAACTTACAAGTATAAGGCTGGGTTAGGCTGGGGGTATTAACTTTTTTTTAGTAAAATATTACTATACTATAGAAATATTTTGGTTACTTAAACTACTACTAAATTCTAACTCTTGTGTAGTCTTAAAAAAATACTCAGAGGATATTCATCTGATTTTGAAAAATTGTGAAATCAATTGGAAAAATTTGTGGCATTACGATCTAAAACTTTTATAATTAGAGTTTCTTCAAATTTAAAATTTATCTACATCAGAACAAAAAATTCATAGTTTAAGCACGAACTTATTTTCATCTTCTATTATTATTATTTTTCTTCTTCTGCTCTTATTTAGCTGCTCATTCTTTTTTCTATCTTTTAATCGTTTTCATTTTTTATCTATACAAATCTCTCAGATAGCTCCTTAATATATAAAACAAAAGAGAAATTGGAAACAATAATAAGATAATTAAAAATAATTAAATAAAAAATTATATATTATTATTTCTTTCTATATAAATTATAATAATAAAATTTATAATTTAATCAATTAAATAAAATTCTCGTAGGATATTAACTTTTGTATTTAGAATTTCTTTATATTCAAAATAAGTTATTTTGGTCTTTATTTTCAGAAAATATTATAGACCAACAAAAAATTAGTATATTTCGTCAATTATTTTTGGAAAGAAGTTACAAATATAAATTTCTCCACAGACGTATGATTATATTCCCACACATAACACTCCAAATTGTTCCTTTTCAAAACATTAGAAAAATCATCTTTGAAACATGGCAAATATTGACAAAACGTTCATCAAGTGGCATATTTGTCATTTACCCCCTACAACTCCTCTTCATCTCTTCCTCAAATCCCCAGCTTCTCCGCCCTACTCGTACACGCCTCTCTCTCTCTCCTCTCGCTCTCTCTCTCTCCCCCCCTACTCTCTCTCTCTCTCCAGGCTGCAAAATTCCTTGTTGGGATGGATCGGGACACCGATTTGATCCCTTCGTCCCCAACCAACTCGTCGCCTTCCTCCTCCGATCTCGACACCGAGGTAAGCTTAACCACATCGCTCTTCCCTTCTCTTATTCCCATGTAAGACCTTTCGTTCGTATTGCTAAACTACAAACCCCCATCTTCTTCCTTAGTCCACCGGCTCCTTCTTCCCCGACCGGAGCACCTCGCTTGGCACACTCATGGGCGTCTCCTTCCCCCACGACTTCCCCGTCGGGCCGGCGAGGCTCCCCTCCCGCCAGGACCTCGTCCCGATACCCCGTGCGGCGGAGAGGCGGCGCCGCCGAACCCGGAGGGTGTGGTGGCGGCTGTGCAGGGATGACGTGGCGGGTCCGACGTCTCTGGGGGAGTTCCTCCAGGTGGAGAGGAGGGTCAGTGGAAGGGAGATCAACGGGGACTTCCTCTACGGCGGCGGCGCGGCGGAGCACGAGGCGGTGGGCGGAGGCCCGCTGTTCGAGGACGGAAGGGTGATGCCGCCGGCGGAGGCGGCGGCGTCGCTTGAGAGGAGGCGGAGAGGGCAGGGGAGGGCGGCGGAGGGGATGATGGGGAGATGGCCGGTATTGCTTGCTGGGATCTGTAGTGGGGGAGAAGGGTAGGTTGTGTAATTGTAGGGCTTGTTGAGGGTGATCAATATTGGTTGTAACTTATGTCATCTTCTCCTGTTTTGTTTTTCTTTTTCTTTTTCTTTTTATTTTTCACTTGCAAAGATAGAGAAGTCTGATGGTGTCTATGTCGGTGGTTTTACAGTCTGTAATAGAATTTATAGTTCCTATCTACTTGATGATCATCTATTCAGTATGCATAACTTTTTTGCGAAAAAGTAATGCATCTTTTGCTCTATAGTACAGGACAGTTGGTCAATATATATATATATATATGGATCTAAGGACTTATATCACGGTAAAAATGTCAGCATATGTTTACAAAATCTTAGACGAATAAGCTAAAGATGAGATAAGATTAGGCAAGAAGACTAGCAAAGTTTCAAATGAGCCAGCCCCCACGGCGAATATGTGGCAAGTCACCCAACCTGACATCTATCTGAAAAGGCGACAAGAGAGCTTGTTAAGTCTGACGCAAGAAATTTGGAAACTTACTATCGACATCAACAAAGTCATTTGCCATGAGTAATGACTCAGCAAATCCTTCCGTTTTTTACTGCTAAATTATGCAATAGAGGGCAAAAGATGAGTGCCTCCTCAAGTGAAGAGAGATAAATATGGGACTTGCAGTTGGTAAAGGAGTCAAATCAACTGGTACTAATTCGGACTGTGTGGTAAGCATCTTAACATACTGGCAAGCTTACGATGCAAAACGAAAAAAATATATATATCAAGTAACCTGCTAATGGAATCAGCCTATGCAGGAAGAACTGTGTTCCTTATAAGTACGAATAACTATTTGTTTGGTTCAACGAAAAGATAGACTAAGGAAATTAGATCTTGCTACGTTAGTGGATCAAGTTACAAAAACTACTTTGCAGGTAAGTCTACCAAATTCGTAATCTGGGTTCATAAAACTATTGAAAGCTCGTAACGTTACCATTAGATGTCCTTCCATAGTTCCATCTATCAATGCCTTTCTACTTCTTTTTGTTTATTTCTGCATCTATTGATGACCCTTTCATTCTCTGAATCTCTCCATGCCCCTTCCCATACTGCGGACCAATTAAAATTACTATCTACCCTCAACATCTCAAACAATTATAAAGTAAACACATCACATTATACGTATTCTCAGACTACCTATTTTCCCGGAAATGTTTCTCTTCCTTCCATAATTTTTCGTCCAGAAATTTGGAACTCAAAGTTGAAACTTCCAAAACTATCAGACCTGAAATGTCTTTTTACTCCCACTTTTTCTTAGGCTTTCATCACACTAACAGTAGTACAATCTCATACCAAAGATCAATTTCCTTAAAGAATATATAATTAAAAGGACTTACCTAATTACACTAAGTCAAACGATTGTAATTACATTCCTAAACACTTCAAAGCATCAAAATATGTCAACAGTTCACATATCTTCTTTTGATCCTGGAGAGAACTTTACTTTCTAACAGAGTAACAAGCAAGGATTCTTAAATAAGTTAAATCAAACAAAAGGAAGTGCGTCATACTTATCAAGAATTGCCCTTTCCCATTTCAGGTTTTCCGAAAGTTCAAATGTCTAAGGTCTTGAAAATTAGAAGCTTCAATGTATCATGTTTCCAAGATATTACACTTCAGAGGGCTCACCATGCCAGTAAGCATCAAGTTACTCGTACAACTGCTCTAGCAAAGAGTACCCAATTATTTTCTTGAGGTAGGTCAAGCTGCTTCGAGTTGGCAATGAAATAAAAATAATAATAGCAGAAAAATCTAATGATACTGATGATAAATTTGTTTGTTCTTAATTTTTTTTTTCACCTGCAAAAGTAACCTTAAAACTTCCTATCATTTTTGGGACATCATGTAATGTCAGGAAGCATATAACTAATGGCAGCAGCTGAATATAAGCAAATGGTGTAGCCTATCAACTAATTTATGCCAACACTTGCCAATAAGCTAGTTATATTAAACAATATTTGTAATCGCTTGACGTGATCACATATTGATAGCTTTAATCTGAAGTACATCATAAACACTTCTCTTCTAGTTAAGATAACAAAATCCAATTTATACTGCTAATCTAAGCTTTGAAATCACAAAAGGAGCTGGTTCCTCCATTACTCAAATTACTTGCCAAAAATTGAGACGGCAGTTATGATTCTAAGGTGCCTTACCACTTGTACTCTAGCTATGAGCAGTCTATTTCATAATCTTAGTAATTACTTTACCCTAGTTGGATTCATATACAAAAAAAAAGAGGACCTTCGGCTGCATCAATTAACCTAGTGGAATGAGAAAAGAAGCAGCTCATGATACATCTCCAAAAAGAAAGAAAATTGTCATTAGGTATCCAAATTACAAATGTCAAGCAGATGTGTTAATCATAAATAATGTCAAATGAGCAGTTTAGAACCTTCTAACTTATCATACAAAAGAAACAAATCAAAGTATAAGGGAAAACAAGAACATAATGGAGAACAATACATCCGTATATAACGAATAAGATCGTTAACGGATATTCTCCTACTAAGCAATCACACTTATGCAAACAGAAATTTCGAACCCACTGAAACAAGTCTCAACTATTTAACTCTCAAACCAGTGTTACAGTATGACATATAACCGCAATAATTTTAAACATTTAATGCAAGAACTAATAGAAAAAAAAACAAAGATATTAATTTTTACGAGCAACACAGAGAAATAGCCGTAAGTAAGATAACAAAAACACTGAAATGTAAGCTAAGCAATAATGGAACCATACTGAGAAGTAAAGCACAGATGTCTAACTCATAATCCCGCATAAGATATAACAAAACAGAATCCAATATCACATACAAATTCCCACATAGCAGGAAGCGTTCAAAAACTTTAATATCCATGCAATTATTAATGGTCACGAAACAGTAGACTCAGAGACTATCGGTACTGAAGGATACCAGAAGGCAATTACCGCCCCATGGTGGCCGGGTTGAGCCCGAGCAGCATATTGGACCCGTCTCCTGTGGGAATATATGCAACGTTCGGCGATTTGGACAGTGAGGTGGCGATCTCCTTCGCAGCCTCAATCTTCCTCAGCTCGATCAGCCCCGTTCCAGCAGCCGCTGTCGCTTCCGAGATCAGCTTTGCGGATTCGCTCTCACCCTCGGCGCGTATCACAGCCGCACGCCTCTCCTGCTCAGCGCGGGCAACGAGGAACTTCGAACGCTCGGCCTCTTGCTGCGCGACCTGCTTCTTCTCGACGGCGAGGGAGAACTCTGTCCCGTACGAGAGGTGCGTGATGGCGACATCATCGAGGATGATGTTGAACTCCCGGGCGCGACGGATGAGGGAGTCGCGAACGAGGGCGGAAACATGCGGCCGCTCGGTCAGGAGCTGGTCGGCGTTGAACTGGGCGACGACGGCCTTGAGGACTTCGTTGCCGATGGAGGGCAGGACCTTCTCGTCGTACTCCGTGCCGAGGGAGGTGAAGATGGTGGGGAGGCGGGGAACATCGGGGCGGGAGAGGAGGCGGAGTGTGAGGTTGACCATTTGAAGGTCCTTGGTGCCGGAGTTGGAGGTGAAGGTGTGGGGACGGGTGCGGATATCGAAGATGTAGGGTTTCTGGAGCACGGGGACGAGGAAATGGGTCCCCTCGCCGACGGTGTCATCAAGGACCCCGCGGAATCGGTCAAATATGACGGCGCGCTGGCCGCCGTCGACAGTGTAGAGGGAGGAGGATAGGAGGGAGGCGCTCACGCCGAGGCCGACGGCGGCCTTGGCGATGTTGGTAAGGAAGGAGACCGCTGCTTGGCCGCCGCCGCCCGCCGCCATGGATGGATTTGGGTGTTCTTGGTCTGGAAGAGGAGGAAGCGGCGAATGAAGTAGCTTGTACGAAGAAGCAAAGCCCTAAACCTTGAAGTATTTGCCTTTATTTATTTGCTTGGAGAGGAAGAAAGGTTCGGGTTCATGCGGTGCGTTGTGATTCGTGCGATGGCGGAGGATCGTTTGCTGGATGGGTTTTGACGGTTGGAGATGGAGGCGTGAGAGTAAGGGTTGCGATGGATCCAATAACCCGCTAATCTAAATTCCTCCTTCAAGTAAAATCTCTATTGTTGATTTGTCGCTACCGTCTCCGGTTATCGCCTTCGACGCGTCATACTATCCGCCTCTCCTCCTGTCTCTCCTTCCCCCTCCTCCAAATCCCGCACCATGTCTCGAATCACCGGTCCCGACCCTTCTCCCGCTCCCACCTGCGAATCCCTCCATGGGTCTTCTTCTAATTCTCTCCTCCAACCCTCCTCAACTCCCTCCTCCGAGCAGACGGACCCCCATGCCGCTCTCTTCCTTGTACTTGGTTACCTTCGCTTGCGAGAAGTCTTGGCGTTCCAAAGCGTGTGTAAGCTGTTCCGGGACGCCATTGCTGACGACTGTCTGCTCTGGCAACACATCACGGTCGAGCCGCCGTTGAGCTTGAAGCTTACTGATGACACTCTTTTGAGGATTTCTTCCAGGGCTGAGGGAAAGTTGAAGTCTTTGGCTCTGTTCCATTGCTGTCGGATTACAGACGCCGGTCTCTTGCAGGTCGTCGACCGGAATCCTGGAATTACTAAGGTAAACATAGCCCACGCTTATATTTTCTTTCGTTCGAATTTATGGTTGGGATTAGTTCTAGCATTAATTTTTTCTTTGTATTGTTTGGTATAGGATAGGGTGACTTTTCTTTATTTCTAGAGGAATCTAAGGTGAATGATTACTGAACCGCATGAGCATAAAGTAGAACCAGTAAGGTAGATAAAAGTTACAAACAAATTAAAATGGTTTTTTTTTGCATCGATTCCATTACTTGCTTAATTTTTTTTTCAAGGAAATTTGGCACCGATTCTAAAGGGTGTGATGCCAAATACACAATGCGGTAAGGATCTAGCAATTTTTTATGAACTTCGTAATTTTAGCTAGGTTTATCCAACCTAAATTGGTGGGTAAGAGTTCCAGTAAATGTGTCCTCTGATATGTTAATTGGATTTATTTTTGGTTAGCTCCTTTCTTATGTTTTTCTTAATTATATGCTAACACAAAAGTTTTGCAGTTGCCTGCCAAGTATCTTTTATTCAGCCTTGTGGCCACCGCATACCATAGAAGCTGCCTCTTAGATTGATAATAGCTTCTCCTTTCCAAATTAAATACTTATTTTTATGCATACCACATTCCCTAGGTACTCTCTTAACTTCCAAGACAATGTAATTCTTGTTGTGCCCGTCTTGTCTGTGAGTGAATAATTTTGTACTGCAACAGTTAGATAATATTTGTTATAGAATATTTCCTTAATAAAACAACAAAATCATCCATCACACTGTTACCCCAGGCCACGGAGGCTTGCTGGATGCTCCTTGTTTGAAAGTCTTATGACATGCATAATAAAAGAGAACAACATCAATTGGTTTTTTGCAGAATATAATACTTTAACTCTTGATGTGCAAAGCTTATTTTTCAACTTTACAAATATTATTGTCATGCGGAGCAGGATAGAATGGATTCTTATGTGTACATTTATCTTGGATGAAAAATTTTCAGCTCTATGTTCCGGGATGTACATACTTAACTGCAGATGGTATGGTGAAAGTAGTGAAACAACTAAATGAGCGCAAGGGAAATCTAAACAGTCTTCGACTCCGTGGTCTTTGCAACATAACAAAAGATCACCTTGATATCCTCAACTCTTTCTTGTGCAAAAATAATCGGCAACAAGTTCCACAACCATCTCTCTACAGCTATCAGCACTGTGTTTCATTTGACAGAGATGATGGCCGCCCTATTGATGTCGACTTGTGCCCAAGGTGTAGGAATGTGAGGCTAGTGTTTGACTGTACAAGACAAGACTGTAGGTCCGTATTTTCTGATTCTTTATGATCTTTAGAGCTTAGCAGTTGCAGATTATTCTATTTTCTAAGAAGCTTCCTGTAGGTATTTCTTGAATCTATCTATCCATACTTCACATGGAGCCTATTCCATTATCGACTTGCTTTGTTTGTAGTAATGATCATAAAAAAGCACATATGAACTCTTACAAAAGAATAAATAGAAGTAAAAGTGTGCTTAGTGCTAGTACTGAACTTTCCAGTTGAAAATCAGATGATTGGTGCAAGTACAGGGGCTAAGAAAGCAGGAGGAAGGTTTCTTCAGCAGAAGATTGATTTAGCAAGTTGTTCCCTGGGACAAATTGGCCAATACATGTTTAGGTTTCTTCAGCAGAAGATTGATTTAGCAAGTTGTTCCCTAGGACAAATTGGCCTATACATGTTTTATCTCTTCTTGTTCACCACCAATGATGCTTGCACCCTTGTTTAGTTAGTATCTGATAAAAGCATGATGATTGTGTTTTCAGGGGACTCATTTTTAGTCCAATTCATTGTTCATCATCTTTTCTTTTTCGAAGAATTAATTGTTGACTTTGAAGAACTAACATGAATTGACAAAAGGAAAGTTTGCACAATAACATTTCGTATATCCAGTACTTATTGACAAAGAATGAACTTGCAGGACAATGAAATATAGATGGACTGAGTGTAGAGGATGTTTTTTCTGCATCGCTAGATGTGAAGGCTGTGGAGGTTGTATTGATTTCGAGGAACCTGGCGAGGAGACGGCCTGCTCCCATCTCTTATGTCTTCAGTGTTGGCTTCAGCTTCCAAAGTGCAACACATGCAACCGACCGTATTGCGAGGGGCATGCAAGTTTCCTAGGGGTATCAACTCAATCTTCTGGGTTTGTCTGTCAGCAGTGTGAGGAGTTCGAAGTTTCATCCTTCACTCCAGCAACTGATAATTAATGCTGGCCAGCCAGCTAGTTACTTCAATTGCTGCTTATTTCGATTTAGGACATGTTTCTCATAATTAAAATTATTTATGTACTCAGGCTGAGATCCTCTTGTATCTAACTTAACGAGTGTCATCTAGCTAAAAGTTGGCAGCTTCGAAATGAAGCAAAAAAGGAAAACAAAGAAAAAAAAAACAGACAAAATTGACAAATGTATGAAAGTGAATTGAAATATAATCTGAAGGACAATTCCTGGACATGTTAACAGATAGGCTCCACCCATGTATTCAGACAGTCTTTTCCCAAAGCAATCTTGAGGAATCTACAAGCATGGCTTTTTGGGTCATTGTTGTCCTTGAGAGGGTGGAGAAATGATGTCCTTGTTTTTTCATGTCTGCCTTTCAGACATCTGTTACTTTCCATGCATTCAGAATGGGAAAGACCCATCTATCTATCATTTTTTATCTGAATGGAATTACTCCATGTAATTTATTGGAACTATGGAATTTTCAGATTTAGCAGATGCAACAAAACTGATATGTTATCTCACACTCGAAGTTTCAAACATTCATTCGCCGCAGCAATACTTGTAAGTTTCAACAGGCTGCTGACTCAGTTGCTTGAGCTCATGAGATATTTCAATTTACAGCCAAGCATCATCACTAACTTTTGATGCAGTATTCATAAAGTGTGCCTAATATTAGCTTACCCTTAACCCTGGATTTGCCCAAATTATTAAGCTATACATATTGTCAAACCAAATAAGCTAAACGGAGTATGAGGTGGGCAAGGAAAAAACCAATACTAAACAGGATTTATTTTCAGATAAGAAGAAATTTCCCTTCACCTGTTGGATAAGAATCTAAATTATCACATCTATCCTCCAGTGTTCTGGACTGTAATGAATGTTCTTGAACTTAGTTGGACGACTTCTTTTCTTCAATGTTTATGTGGGATAAAGTTCATAGAGAACCGCGTTTAAATTTGCTAGCTCTGGTTCAATAACCTCTTCCCTTGACTTTGAAAGCCAGGCTTACATTTATTTCAGAGTTCATCTCAACTCTGCAAAACTTCGATTTGATGGTTGTCGTGGTAGATTAACATACTTGCGTGAGTAATTTTGAGATTTTAAATCCATCCATTGGGTTATCTTACCATCCTTTAACTTTCTATTAACAGTCTCCTCAGCAAGTAAGCTAGCTCACTGCTCTGATAAAATCCTCAACAACCACAACTACCACCTCACTATCCAAACCCAAACTAATGCCTCCACTTCTACTTGTCTTATACGTTTGATGTTAACTATAATCTCTCTCATAAAGCTGGAAAAGAAACGCAGAGAGAAAAATATATAATTAATTCAAACTTAGAGAAATAGATATGACTTAACTGCATCATAGCTGTATAAATGTTCACCACCACAACTAGCTTGCCATCACAACATCTAGGACTAAAAAGAAATGGCAGCTCTCCTGGTGTTTGTGATCTTTGCTCTTGCTTACACTATCTCCTTTGCCACCGGTGCCACCGCAGATGGCGGTCCGGTCACATTTGTGTTTGGAGACTCAATGTCTGACGTCGGAAATAATAATTACTTCCCGTACTCTCTCGCAAAGTCGAATTACCCTTGGTATGGGATTGATTACTTAGGTGGGCAGCCAACGGGGAGATTCTCCAATGGAAGAACTATAGGAGACATCATGTGTAAGTTTAAAGGCCATAAGTTCTACATTCTATTACACATTGTCTCTCCTTGCTAGGTAACTTGAAGTACTATTGGTTATTTAGCTGCCAAGTTCGGGATACCATCTCCACCACCATATCTCTCCCTGTCTATGAACAATGATGCTATCCTTCAGGGTGTAAACTACGCATCTGGTGGAGCAGGAATTCTCAATGAGACTGGACTTTACTTTGTAACTCTCCTTCACTTTCTTCTCAAAATTCTATCTATCTGTTTGTATAGCAAAGTGCAATATCCTTAACGAAGTTCTGGTGGTGCAGGTTCAGAAGCTCTCTTTCGATGACCAAATAAACTGTTTTGAGAAGACTAAGATTGCGATCAGCTCTAAAATCGGAAAAGTGGCTGCTGAGAAACTATGCAATGAGGCACTCTACTTCATTGGACTTGGTATGACTGCAATCAACTGCATCAAACTCCTTTATCTTCTTGTAAATCCCTTATGGGAATATTTTTGTGCTTTGACAATTTTTAGGCAGCAATGACTATGTGAACAATTTCCTGCAACCTTTCATGGCTGATGGCCAAGTATACACTCATGATGAGTTTGTGGGGCTTGTGATCATTACATTAGATCGCCAATTCAGGGTAGGAATATGATTCAACTAATGATTTTTTCTCATTATACTAAGAGCTAGCACTTTTGAAGTCTGATTCCTCTTCTGCTTTATGCTGTGTTCCTAAAGAGGCTCTACAAGCTCGGAGCAAGGAAAGTAGTGTTTCATGGCTTGGGCCCATTGGGTTGCATTCCATCTCAGAGAGTGAAATCAGGGAATGGCGAATGCCTCCATCATGTTAATCAGTATGTGATGGAGTTCAATGCACAGGTGAAGAAGTTGCTCGTCTCCCTAAACAAGAAGTTGCCTGGTGCTCAGATGTCTCTTGCTGACTCCTACTACATTGTCATGGATCTTATCAATAACCCCCAGCTCTATGGTACTAAGAGAACAATTCACAAATCATCAGCCATTTACTTTCATTACTACTAAATGCTGGATCTTTTCGCGATCAAATTATTGGAAATTAATCGATTATTAATTGAATGAGATGCTGGTTTAATGTGTAGGATTCAAGATTTCTCACACATCATGCTGTAGCGTGGACACTACTGTTGGTGGCCTCTGCTTGCCCAACTCAAGAGTCTGTGCCAACCGCAGCGAGTTCGTGTTCTGGGACGCATACCACACTTCAGACGCCGCAAACCAAGTGATCGCCGACCGCCTCTTCAAAGATCCTGAGATCCAAGGAGCTCCTTCGCCAGCTCCTCTTCTCGACCCTGTGGCTGCCCCTGGCCTTGCTCCCTCCCCTGCTTGACTGGATCTTTATATTAATTAGCCTCTAGTATTTATTTCTCATGGTTCTGTTCACAATGAATGTAACGATCTCTTTTGTCATCTTCAATATTCACAGGATTGATACAGAAAATCGAATCTTTGACAAGGATTCAAAACGTATAACTATGTCAATCTACAATACTTGTATGGTTACTCAACATTAGTAAATGAGAAAATAGCTTTCCGGTTGAGCCTATCCGTGGCATGAACACATCAATTTTAATTCTTATATTAATTATTGAGGAATATAAGAAATACAACATATTACATGTCGTTCTCTTATTGAAAATTAATGGATGTACTATTACGTAGGCATGCAATATTTTCTTCTCCGTCTTGTCTCATTATCGTTTATAAAATTTATGTAGAAGGGAAATAATATTCATGGAGTAAGGATTAATACATGCAAGAACATTTATATAAAACCACAAAAATACTGCTACATAGTTCAACTGGAGTGGAGCCTAAATATCATGGCTTGAGGTGCTCTTCACATACTGCACGGTTTATGCTATGTGAAAATAATTTCTTTTACCTAGACGGTGTTTAGATTATGTATGCTTTGAGTTTAGAAATCCTGTTGAACTAATTCAGGACTCTTGGTCTATAACTTAATTCAATAATTAAGTATAATTTTATCTATCTTATATCTAACTAAATTTAATTTTTAAATAATTTAGATAAAAAAAAAGATTAACTAATTAAGTTTGAAGTTTAATCTCAAAATAGAAAATATCTTATTTACTTAGAAGCTGGTATAGACCCTCTAGGGTTTATTACTAAAGCACGCTGGATTTTATAGAGGAATATTTCGGGCAAATTCCGGTGGCATTTGCTTGCCCCTCGACGGTGCGATTATATCTAAAATCGATGCGGTCGCACCTGGGTGCGAGATTATAAGGAGACGTTCCTCAAAGCAAGAATACCCTTTTACCATTAACAACTGAAAATCCCAGGACTCTCTTCTCGTCGGAGGTTTTGGGCTCAAGAGAGAAGAGAAAAGAAGAGAGACAAGGGAGAGGAGAGAGAGAGAGAGAGATGGAGCAGAACCAGAGGTCGTCGAGGCCTCTTCAACTCCACCCGGCAAGGTCCGCCGTCGTCGATCTCTTCAACCTCTACCTCGGGGTAGTTGCTTTCTTTCTTCCTCCTTTTCGTTCTACCTCACTCGGCTTTCGCTCCTCCGCTTCTAATCTCTCTTATTTTTGCAGAGAAATTCCCGGGAAAGATCAGATGACCCAACACGTGAAACCTCGTAAGTCTCCTTATATCTGCAGTTTACTGCGTTAAAACCGTTGTAACGGAGTTTGACACCTCTAAGGCGCGAAAAGATTGGTTCTTGGCGAACCCAGACGCCCTTTGTTAGTCGAATCTTATCAAGAAGAGGAAGGGTTACAATTTAGAAGCCTACCCAGCGGCTCATTTACAATTCTTTTGAAGCTACGTTCTTAAAGATTGAATCTTGCCATTGGAATTTCAGTAAATTGGAAATCTAATTGAATTTCAACGAATGCTGGGAAGAATCCATACTTTCTTTTTCAACGTTATATGACAAAGTCGGGATTTTATTTATGCGATGTTGCAATTGATTTCTTCGAAACTTAAGCCCATGCAACTGTGGAGTTCTTTCTTTCTGCTTGGCTTCTCACTCTCTCTCTCTCTCTCTCTCTCTCTCTCGATTTATTTTCCTTAAGATTTTAAAGTAATTTGTTAGAAGTGATCATCCTCTTGGCTGTGGAGAGTAACAATAGAATTGTGTTATTAACTGATGGGCTGCTAATTCTGCAGGAACAAGATGCAGAAGAGGGTTACTGCTCTTAGCCGGGAGCTTCCACCTCGGGATGAACAATTTATTATTGATTTTGAACAGTTGCAAGGACAATTTCAAGTGAGTCTGAGACATTCTTTGCTCTCTTTATGAGCGTTGAACTTTGGTTCTCCTGAAAGAATTAAAATTAATATGTATCTTACAACAGGATCAGGAGCAACTTCGTGCTGTCACAGAATCAGTTCTTATATCTTTGATTGTAAAGTGTAGTAGCCATGCACCACAATCAGAATTTCTCCTGTTTGCAATTCGGAGCTTGTGCACCATAGGGTATGTAAAATGGGACACCTTCCTTTCTTCCCTCCTTTCTGCAGTTTCCTCTGCAGAGGCATCGTCCGGGCAGGGGACTTCAGCAATGGCTGGAGTTCTATCACCTGGATTGTCACCATCCACAGTGATGCCTTCATCATCGATAGTTGTGATCCCAAATTCTTCAAATTTGCATGCTTCACATCCGACATCACCTCTATCAGCAATTCACGCAATAGGATCTCCTGCTCAATCTGCTACCGATCAATCAGCAAGTTCAAATCTGTCTCCACTTAAAGCATGCGAGAATAGTGTAATAAAAATAGGTCACTCCGTCAAGGGTGCTGCTGTGAGCTATCTTCGCCAGCTGTCATGCAGGATTATTTTAGCTGGCCTAGAGACAAATCTGAAGCCAGTTACCCATGCTGAGATTTTTCAACATATTATAAGTTGGCTGGTTAATTGGGACCAGAGACCGCAAGGCTTAGATGAAGCAGATGGCATGAAAGCATTGAAGTTGGAGAGGCCTTTGCATGAGTGGATGCATCTATGTTTGGAAGTTATATGGACTTTGGTTAAGGAGGATAAATGTCGCATTCCCTTCTATGAGCTTCTTCGCAGTAGCCTACAGTTTATGGACAATATTCCTGATGATGAAGCATTGTTTAGCATTATTATGGAGATTCATAGGAGGAGAGATATGGTGGCTATGCACATGCAAATGTTGGATCAACACCTTCATTGCCCCACATTCGCAACACACCGGTTCTTGTCTCAATCTTATCCAACTATAGCTGGTGAATCAATTGCAAATGTGCGTCATTCTCCCATAACTTATCCTAGTGTGCTAGGAGAGCCATTGCATGGGGAGGTGAGAAGTATTTCCCTTTTGTACGACTATAATTTTCCTTTTGTTTTCTTAAATTATGGGACAGTAACTGTTCCAACATGCTACCTAATATGGGAAGCAGGATATACAGTTTTTATTTGATAGAATTCCTTTCACCAATGATTTGTGACTGGCCTCATTTTTTCTGATTTAGTATGATTGGCTGGAAATTTTAGTGTTTGAAGCTTGATTAATAGATGGGGGTGAAGATGCATTATACCTTTTCAGAACTTTTGATATGCTTTAAAATATGTGATAGTCTCGACTCTCGAGACATTACCTCACTATCATACTTAATCAAGTGCAGCACACATTTTACTTAACTAAAATGATGATCCTCTGATCAGGTTAATGATTTCTTCCATTTTGTATCAGAATAAAGTTACCTTTTTTGTCAGTCATGATCTGATGCAGATGAGTCTAATCTCTGGTGATCTAGTTGTGTTTTGCTTTAATGCTGCTAGCTCAGTGCCTTTACTTTTTTTAATAGGTGTAAAATCCATACAAATGGAGTATAAATGCTAATTTTCAAATTTCAGCTTAAGACCACAAGAACTGTTCACGGTAATACTGGCTTCTTGTATCTAATCTAAGTTTTAATTGTGATGCAAGTTTGCAACTATAGCAGCTGGCTCTTTTGCAGAAGGAAGAAAGAAAGCGGTGTGAAAAGTATTTACTCTAGCGGAGGAGGAGGTGTCTTTTCCTCATCAATATGAGTTTGAGTGATTAAATCAGCACTAAATTAGACTTTAAATTTGGCAGGCTTATGTAGACAAGAGGAAATGTCTATACAGGTGTTTAGTGTCTTTTATGTCATAAAATTGCTCTTTTAATGAATTATGCACGTTTGTAGTTTTAACTTCTAAGTGATGCCATATTTTAAATAATGTATGATAAAAGACTAAATAGGTAAAGTATTCGAGTGAAAATTAAGTGTGAAACTGAGAATGTATACTGTGTTTCACTAAATTTTTGCAAGCACTATTAGCTTTAACCTCATAATGATTCTTCTTAGTAGTGGAAATAATTTGTCTACCTTTTGTGACTAGGATCTTGCAACTTCTATTCCCAGGGGTAGTTTAGATTGGGAGCGTGCTATGCGCTGTTTGAGGCATGCCCTTCGCACAACTCCATCACCTGATTGGTGGAGGCGTGTGCTTCTTGTAGCCCCCTGTTATAGAACAAATGCTCAAGCATCTACCCTTGGTGCTGTTTTCTCCCCAGAAATGATTGGTGAAGCTGTTGCTGATAGGACGATTGAACTATTGAAAATGACAAACTCAGGTGCTGTTATGCTTTTACATTTCAAATTGTTTTCATTCAGTGATAAGAATGCCCATAACAACTACTTACCCTTGTATGCTTGTTCTTAATTGGATGAGCTGAAGTTGCTAGATTGGTTGATTTCGATAGCATTTCACTCCAATAAATTTTTTTTTTTAAAGAGTTAGTGATTTACTATGCCTGATAAAAAATCTCATTCTCTGATTATCAACTATTTCAGCTCAAAAGTTGTGGTCCAATATTTGGCCATTCCACATGTCCTTCCAAGGACAAATGATAATGATCATATAATGATTTATGAAATATTGAAATTAGAGTATATAAATAGTGATGATCAATTGATAATTACCATCTAACTAATGTTCTAAATTAGTTACAATATCTCAATAGACATGTGGTTACAACTTAACACTTCCAAAGCGCATCCATGTTTTTCACTATCTTTATTTCAAGTAAGAGATTGGTGGAGCTAAGAGTAAAGTTTTTCTTTTCCTTGTGTTATATGAGTCACAATTTCACACATTTATCTTTTTGTATGCCTTCGGCATTTAGTTGTTAGAAGTTTTGACTTCCTTCATGCAACTATTTAATATTTATATCTAATATTTTGCAAATATTCCTGTCCTTTTGCTTGTTGGTTGACAATTTGACATAATTACTTGGGTAACTAGCCTTTGCTTATATTAACCTGGGAATGTATGTCAATAATTTATTCCTTGTTTTCCTTCACTATAGTTCATATACATGATATTCATCAATGGCTACTTTTTCTGTGTGCGCTTATTTGAATATTGATACAGCCAGATCCTTTTGTTGCAGAGATACAATGCTGGCAGGAGTGGCTTCTATTTGCAGATATATTTTTCTTTCTAATGAAAAGTGGCTGTATTGACTTTCTCGATTTTGTTGACAAACTTGCCTCCCGAGTTGCAAAGAATGATCAACAGATTCTCCGAACTAATCATGTCACGTGGCTGCTTGCTCAAATTATTCGCATTGAGATTGTGATGAACACCTTAAGTTCGGATCCCAGGAAGGTGGTGTATGTTTCTATATAATAATGTGCAGCATTATCCTTTCTTCTTCTGGGCTGTCTTTGTAAAATTGTGTAAGATACAGGTCATGTGAAGATGATAGCCAACCCAAACTGAAAGTGTGTGCAAAAAAACCCATTTGTTGCCTGGTCAGATGGAAACCTTCCATACCACAACAGAATCCAAACTTACAACAAGAACAAATCATTAAAATCCAATCTTGTATTCAAAAGAGAAAGAAAGTAAACTCTGAGGCAGTTCAGATTCTTAGATGTTGTATTTGCAAGTCTATAGAATGACCTAACCAGCTTTGGTTTGGACTGATTGGGAGCCTTAATTTAGAAATGATCATCACATAGATTTTGTTGACCGCATGGAATGGCTGCCCAAGCCTGTGGCCTTGTCCTTGCTTGACCTGAAACTGATTGACAGTTATGAAAGTAAGAGCCACCCAATTTAGGTCCATGTATGTGTAGTTAACCTAAGGTATTAGGTTATATCATTTGAATTTTGAACTCTTATTTCATCTAACATATATTTGGGTTTATTTTTTTAAAAAAAAATGCTCCTTTTGGTATTATCTTATAGCTGGTAATTGAACTCTATATGTAACGTTTGGTTTATTTGACTCTATTGTCATTGTTATTGCATTTTTTTTGTGCACTAAAATTGCTCTTCTTGTTAGGCGGAAACTACAAGGAAAATTATTTCATTCCATAAAGAAGACAAAAGTCTTGATTCAAGTAATATCAGCCCTCAAAGTATTCTTCTTGAGTTCATAAGTAGTAGCCAAACATTACGCATTTGGTCCCTCAACACTTCTGTCAGAGAATATCTGAACAGTGACCAGCTTCAAAAAGGACAGCAGATAAATGAATGGTGGAAGCAAATGACAAAAGGTTATCTTAGTCGTCAATATAATGCTTTTGGTTGCATTGAGTTTAATATTTAAGAACGAATGATTTTTTTTCCTATTTGCTGCATAAATTTGTCAAACCTAGTCATTGGTTTAGTTGCATTGGGTTGATGAGATGAATTATCTTAAAAAAGGTGCTAACTAAGACCAATTGTCACGGTCGGGTTTCAGATTAGTAGTTTGACAAGTAATTGGTGTTGCATTTACTTGTCACCTACTTAAGTCAATCACCCAATGTAACATCAGAGCTTGAAACAATTTACCCTTTCTCTTTATAATATAAGGAAAAAAAGTCGTGTACAGAATGAAAGGTGGGTTGTGATCAGTAGGTTTGTGTCAGATCTGACCAACCTAATAATAATTATAAATTGCATCATCTTGATTCTTGAGCCAACTCGGTCAAGTTCTTTGTACCTATTTATTCACCGACTACTCTAAAAGCTTAAGTTGTTAGCAAATAGTAATTTTATTATATTTAACCATTCCTCTTTCTTCGGAACTAAGATATTTTGATGAGCTTAGGAAGTGACTTAATTTAAATGGATGGAGGTTTTATATTTTAAATGATAGATTAGCCTGATATGATTCAAATTCAGGACCTCTAAAAGTTTAAGCTGCTATAGAACGGTAACTTTTATATTTAATGATACCTAATCTCGCCCAATTATTGACTACTTAGACATCTCAGCTATTTCAAAAACAAAACCCTTATGCTTAACTTGAACTTGTAAATATCATGCAGTCTGAATTAGGTTCTTACATATTTTTACATAATGTACATCAAAGTAATACTCAGTAGAAAGCCAGACCTATAGTGACTCAAATAGTATCAAAAGATTGCTGAGTTTGGTGCCTGCCTTTTGGCATGTACTCATATACCTAGTCACTTGTATGGGCATGGTACCAAGGTTGGTTCCTTTCACTGTGCACTGTCTTGAAATCACTTGTATGGGTATGGTACCAATATTGGTTCCTAGTCACTCGTATGAGCATGGTACCAATATTGGTTCCTATCGCTGTGCACTGTCTTGAAATTAACACCTGACAGTTTTGCATTCAAAATTTGAGACTTTGATTCACTACAAAGCTAAGTGATTAGATTTAATAAATTGAAGGCTGAAGAATCAGAGTCCATATTTTTCAATCAAGATTTTCAAAATATCAAGAGTTTTATTCTTCAATTATTATTTCATTCTTTAATTATTGGATTGTCAACACTTAAAGAAGATATAGAAAAATTATATAGGAATAAACACTATTTCCATTGGACTTTGGTACTCGTCTTTAGTAACAGAGTTGTTTGTATCATGTTTGATACTATTTTTGATGGAATTGATTTCATCTTTCTTTTAATCCCTTTCTTTTGTGCAGCTATTTGTTGTATCTTCTTGTCAACCTTTTATTCCTTTATCTACATTTCTTATCTTTCTTTCATTCAGATATTGGTTCTTTTGGTTATGAAGTTTCTTATCCTTTCTTACTAGTGCCTTTTGCCATAATGATTTCTTAAATTCATGTTTCATTTGTCTCTTCCAAGGATGGTATGTGGAACCTTTTTTTTTTTAATTTTTTTCTATTTTCATCAATCATCATCAAATTAACTTTAGTTTTTGTGCATGTCCAATATTCATATCACATTATAGAAAAATTATAAAATTTCTATCTATATGAAGACTATGTGAGACGTTGCAACAAACAATACTATCGGTGGATGAGTTTTGAAGATTATCGATAGTATTTAATGCAAAATCTTGTGTTATTCTTGTGCTGGCAAATAAATTTTTTAATCCTTTTCGTCATACTATGTTCAACTAGATATTAGTTTTAAATATTGAACTGTTATCAATTAATATTATGTGTTGAATGTTATTATGTGTTCAATTATATTAGTATTTAATTATATTATGAAGTGTTCAATCATTAATATTAACTTTAATGAATGTATCGAATCATATTATGTGTTGAATAATATTTATATATAAAATTATTGTTTTGTCTTTAATGAAATAGGTCATTTGCAAAAATAATCTAAAGATAAAACACTATAATTTTATGTTTAAATATATATATTTAAACTAAAGCTAAAAATTGACATGCCGAAGACTAAAAATTATATCTAAATATCCTAAATTTTTTATTAAAAATATTATAAATGTGCACCAGTAGTACCCAGGGGGGTGCTGAGGCGTGTGGCTCGACAGGCCCTGTGCCGACCGACATGTGTTGTGCCAATGGTGGCATAGCACGACCATTGTTGGTCTCTTTATTTGCTTGAGGGATTAAATCATAGTTCATTGGATCGGTCGATCCCGAAGGCGCGATCCGAACTCTCTCTCATTCACTCTTTCTTCTCACTCTCTCTCTTACTCTCTCTTCTATTTTTTCTCTCCTTATCATATAATCATTATTTCTCTTACTGAGAAATCTAGCATTGGCGAATTCTAACAAACTTCGGTATATAATTTTAAATTTATTTCTTTATTTCTCTCTCAATTTTTTTTATTTTTTCTACTCTCCCTTTTTTTCTTCTTTTTCTTCTTCATTGCACCATTGTTTTTCCTTCTTTTGTTTAATTTTTCTTCCACTCACTCTCTTTCTAATATCTTCTTCTTTTCAATTTTTATTACTCTATAGTTTTTCTTTCTTTATTTTCTTATTTTCGTTTAACTTTTTTCTAAATTTTTAGAAGTTTTTCTACAGTTTTAAATAATAGTTAGAATTTTACGTAACTAAAAAGTCTGATCTGATTCGTACGACCAATCCGGCCCATTCGATCGATACGTATTATTTTTTCGGAAGGCTGATCCCGATCCCAATTTTTCGAACCTTGGATTTAAACTTAATGATATATGAGATGTTGCATGGGTATTTCTATGTTTGGAGGTGACTCAAGTTCAAAAGTTTGAGACAAGCACAACATTGGAAATTATGCGCTTCTTTTTCTCAATTTATTTATACTTGAGTCTTGGAAGGGAGTTCCTTTTTCTAGTGGATATTCATACTGTGTGTTGATATCATGTTTTGCATTTCAAGAGGATGGTCTTTTCATCTTTTGTTTACTAGCTCATGATCTGAATGCACAAAAAAAGCTTCTCCATGAATTTGGGCCATTTTCTTCTGTTAAACTAAACAATGACCATTTGTTATTATGCAGAACTGATTCTTGGAGTAAATAGAGCTGTTTGGATGGTAGATTTATGAATTTTCTATTGTTTGAGCTATTTTCCACCGTTAGGTGAAAGATTTACTTGTTCTTACAATGTTTAATTCTACTTTCAGGAGAGCTCATGATAGATTTTATGAGCTTGGATGATAGATCAATGGGTATGTTTTGGGTTCTGTCGTTCACGATGGCACAGCCTGCTTCTGATGCAGTGATGAACTGGTTTACCTCATCTGGAGTTACAGATCTACTGCCGGGGTCTAATGTACAGCCAAATGACAGAATAATGATGATGCGTGAAACTTGCCCTCTATCTATGACATTGCTTTCTGGTTTGTCAATCAACTTATGTATGAAGCTAGCGTATCAACTTGAAGATGCCATATTTCTTGGCCAGGTAGAAAAAGCATGTATGTTCTCCATTTTGTTTGTTTTGCCTCTTCATCATAATGTTTCTTTAGTTTCTTATTCTGATACTGGTTTAAGATTTGTGTTTGCATATTATACTTTAGACAGTCGGATCTGTAACATTGAAAGATTTTCCCGTGCAACTGAAATCAGGGTTGGTGTAAAAAGATAGTTTGGAATTGCTTCTTGGGAGGAACTACTTACAGATTTTGCAGACTTCCCTGATTCTCTGAAAATAGGAAAGATATAACAGATGATTTGTGTTCTTATAATGGGATGATTATGCTACACTAGTGATTTATCTGTACTACATAGCCATGTAAACCATCAGCTTGGTCGGAGTGAGTACATTCATCATGTAATACCTTTTAAAGGAAAAGAATGAATTGTGAATGTTTAACTGCAAATCGTAATCTTCATGGGTTTATTCATCTCTTCATTATCAGATGTCTATAAGTACATGATTGCAACACTGAGTTTAATTATTATCAAACTATAGCTTTCCTAGTCATTTATATATATATATATTCTTGTAAAACTGACAACTTTCCTTCTAATATGTGCCTAGTAGGATGTTTAAGAAACTTCCAATTAGACTTCAAATTTGCTGTAGGAAATAACAAAACATTAATGTCTAGTAAGATTAAACTAATAAAGATCAGCCTTTAAACTAAAAGACTGTTTAACTTGAGCTAAAGAATAAAGAGTAACATAGGGTTTGCAGTAATTAGTTTCAGCAAATGATATGGAGAGACAGCAACAAATTTGCATAACAAATGTAGCAGGACAGGAGAGGTAAGGACTGAAAAGAAGGGAGTGAAATAGATAGGAAGAAAAGAACACCAGCCTAGGCTGCAATGGAAGATTAAAATTTTAAAAGAGAATAACATCCAAGCTGTAGGAAAGAGAAATAAAGGGGAAGAAATTAAGACCTCAGGTAGTGAAAGAAGGAACAGCCAAATGGTTTATGTATATATATGGCATTGCCAAGTTATATGTCGCATTTTATTGATTGTTATAACATCATCATTTGTCTTTTTAGAATTATAGTTGCAAGGTACGCATGCATAACAGAAAGAAAGCCTCGGCCATTTTGATTTAAAGAACCTTTTTAGCTGGATAACCATCTAGTCTATGTCTTTGGGTTGGGGTTCACCTTCTAGCAAGACCTAAGGCTATTTCAGAAATTTGCTGCCACATATTCTAATCGAAGTTATGAAGGCAATTCTTAATCACCGTTAGTACATTTAATGTTGCAATATACAGTTTTTATAATAGAAAGGCAACTTGAGAGCTACTAAAATCCGTGGAAAGAACAATATGAGCCATATTCTGCATCTAGATTGTGATCCACATAAATTCATATAGCAAAATATGTTATTCGCAGGAAAAATAAGTTTCTGCAATTTTTGATTAAGGATTCTTCGATTTGAGGTGGTGCCTTGTCCGATATTCTTGAACATTCGTTTTCTTGTGTTGCAGGCTGTTCCTAGTATTGCTATCGTTGAAACATATGTTAGATTGCTTCTAATATCACCTCATTCATTATTTCGACTCCATTTTACAGTAAGTTCTGCTGTCACTACTCAACATCAAGTTAATACTTTTACTGCAATCTTTGGATATTATCTATGTAAATCCCTAACTTCTTTGATGTGTGGAGCTTTCTTTGTTTTGCAGCATGCTTGCATCACCTGTTATTCTTAAGTTAGTCCAAATGTCCCTAGTTCCAGAAAATAACATACAATCTTTGTTGGCTAGACCTTCTAAATGCTAGATATGTTTTTTTTTTCTTTCTTTATAATTATAAGCATGGATGGTAGTGCCGACTGGTACGGGACGTACCTGCACGTGGCACGAGGGGTGCCGCACGACACCCTTCTTAGTAGCTTCGCCGCTAGCCATTGACCTCGTCGTTGAGCTTACCGTTACAGATCGCCGCTTGGGAGTTGGCGTCCGTAACTTAAGTTTTATATATATATTGCCCTTTCTTCCTCCCTCGGGCTAGGGCACCTGACGGGGGTGCGAGCTCGGGCGACGACGACTTAGTGAGCGATAGCGGCAAAGGTGAGTAGTCTGTTACCTTTTCTTTTTTTTCTCTTTCTCTTACGACACAGCTGGTAAGTGCCGTGCCGGTCGGTGGTCAACACGGTCCGTATTTGTGGCACAGGCATCGTTGACTATAAGATCATTGCATTTGATCAATATTTGTTCATTCTTTAAGATCTCTAGTGTAAGTAGATTTATTTTTGATTCATTTGCTCCATGTAGGGACCAATCAACCAAATTTAATGTGCTTGTGACTTGTGATGCCTGAATTTCACTCAAGAAATAAGAGAAGATAATAAAAATGAAATTGTCAGTGGTTCAGTTGGTCACTGATGACTCTTGAACAAAAATGATATCGATGAGTATCATATGCTTACTTCTTTTACCATTTCGATTCCTTGTTGGCACTGTGCTTGCCATGTTGTATGTTCTCAAGGTTAATTCCATAGTTTGAGACTTTGTAGCAATTCCTTTTGCTTGTTGCATTTGTCACCTTAATGGATAATGTAGTCAGCAGTCTGCACAAAGACGCAACCTGCCTCTTCAGTGCCAGTACTGTGAGGAGCTCATATAATGGTAATACCAGAGTGCCAGACCTAATAGCGTGATATTCTTGACCTACTGATGAAAAAAAGTTTCATATCTTTCTTTTAGTGCACAGTTGTGGCACTATGATTTATTGATCACATAGAGCTTTTGTGTTCGTGATGCTGATAGATTCTCTTTCCTAAGAGCATGATCTATAAAAATTGAATCGCAATGCCAATATCAACGGCAAAACTTGCTGTACAAATAAGTACTTACACATTCTACACAACTTAGAAATATTGTCTGATAACATGTGGTTGGCACTGTTGTACTCTACTTTGTGTCTATCAACTTCTAGAAGAATGAGTAAGAAAGAAAAGGTCCACTACTCAACTTGGTCAGTGCTTAGTTCTGAAAATGTGTTTCATTACATGTCATATCCTGTCAGGCTGTCAGCTCTAGTGATCAGACTGTTATAGACTCATAGCTTCATTGAATTCTGCAAATCATTTGACTTGAGTGCTTATATTACATATCCTCTTCTTGCGTATCTCCTTTTTACTCTTGTCTACTATTCTGTTCTGATGTACCTTTATGATGCTTTTTTACATCTTGCAGACTTTGACGCAAAGATCTCCATCAATTTTGAGTAAATCTGGTGTATCCCTTTTACTCCTTGAGATATTGAACTATCGACTGCTTCCTCTATACAGGTGCTTCATTAGTCTGTTTATACTAAATAATTTAAACTTAGTAATTCTTCTCAGTGTATCATGCCAGAATTTCACGAATTCAGAATTTTATTAAGATGAAAGTTCAGAGTTGAAATTTAGAACTTATTCTGTTAGCCACCTGAGAAAATTGTTACAAACCTGACATTCACGATACGGAATTGTACTGCCACCATCAGTAATTTCCATATATGGCAACATATGGTCTTCCTGTTCCAAATGTGTAAGTCCACAGAATTCCCATATTATTAATTTGCAGAAGATTTCTCATACATATTAAAAGAAGTGTAACAAATATGCAAGGGGAATTTTTTTTGTCTCCGGCAATTCTGGTTGCTTTTCAGTAATTAGCTACGTTTTCTTATATATGAAAAAAAGCTTAGTTAATTTCTGAGTTCGTGAAAAGAAGAGGAACATGTTGATTCTTGAAAAGTAGCAATTTGTAGACAACTAGAGATGTGCTTGTGGTTCTGGAAGTAGGAATTTTTCTTGTTTGATGCGTAGTGCTATTTATCTTGTGAAATAGAACTTTCCAAACGATAGAGAACCAACTGAACTAATGTTTGAATTATTAGTACTACTAATTTACTCCGTTATTATTGGGTCCAATCCTTTGTAAAGTTATGTAAGATTTAGAAAAAATATTTTATTTGATAACATAATGTATGATTTCATATAACTAAAATTCTTTTCTTTATAGATACTACGGCAAGAGCAAGGCATTAATGTATGATGTCGCTAAGATAATTTCTATGATAAAGGGAAAGCGTGGAGAACATCGTCTTTTCAGATTGGCTGAAAACTTGTGCATGAATTTGATTCTCTCCATTCGAGACTTTTTTCTGGTGAAGAAGGAACTAAAGGTTAACAAATGATAAGGAACTCACTTTTGTTTCAGCTTTGTTTAAATAATGGTTGTCAAATACTAATTTTTTAACACTGGTTATTTCAGGGTCCAGCTGAGTTCACTGAGACACTTAATCGAATAACAATAATTAGCCTTGCGATCACCATTAAAACACGTGGAATTGCTGAGGTTGAGCATATGCTTTATCTTCAGTCCTTGCTAGATCAAATTATGGGAACTAGCCAGCACACATGGTCAGAGAACACTCTACGATATTTCCCTCCGCTTATTCGGGATTATTTATTAGGGAGGACAGATAAGAGGGGCCAAGCTATCCAAACATGGCAGCAGGTAAGTTTTTATCCTTGGATGCTTGATGGATATACAATATGCTATTTTAGTTTTTAATCTTTCATTTTAGGGCAGGATTGATGTGGTAGTGACACAAGAAATGCTAGTTAAACATTGAGACTATATGTGCCAAGTGGTAAATAGCATGTGCTAGTTCGAAACAATGTTGACACGGGTTACAATATTTAGTGATTCCACTAAATATTGTCAGTGTAGATCACAAAATCAACATCTTTCAGTTCTTTCATAAAGACTGTCACTGGACTTTCTAGTTAGTATTTAATATTCCATTTTTTCTTTTACATTCTGTTTTTGCATATCTGGAACTTTATGTGTAATAAATTTGAAAGAAGCCTAAGCTTCTTGGTAGATATGTGGTTGTAACCACTAAGTAGTTCCTTTAATAATCTTAACATCAGTGTAACCAGATAAAAATAAAATTTCCACAAATTTATATTTGCTTCCCTCTTTCACCATCTACCCTTTCAGTTTTGCACTGATTACATGGAGATCAGAACAGGCTAGTTTCTACAGATTCTTAGTGTATATGTATTAGAGAGCCTTTAATAAGTGAATGGAAAGGAATTTGGAAAGGAAATATAATCCATGAATTTGTAAAACAACTCTTATTACATCTGTGTGAAATACATCAGGTTAAGGCTTCGTCCCTGTAAATGAGTTGTTCTGGTGGGGTTCACGTCACTTATGTCAACAGGCATAAACATTTTGCATGAGATGATAGTCAGCTTTGATAGCGTACACCATAGGAGACCACACATGTCCAACCGGGAGGTGATTACTGCTAGCCTATTCCTGTATAACTCTCTCGCAACCGCAGGGATGTTACATGACCTATGCATTATGGAATCATCTAGGACTATGCCCTTGGCAATATTGACTTAGACCAGGAAATTCAATAGGGATTTGAAAGAAAAAAGGTTTACAGTTAGACCATATCAAGAATGCTGGGCCATAGGCTGAGCACTGTAGGGAACATGATGTGTCAAAGTGGGAATTTGTAGCTTCAAAACTAGCCTCTTCTTCCATAACTATTCTTCTACCACAGGGATGTTACATGACCAGCCTTCCTTATTGAATCATTTATGCCCTTGGCAGCATTCACTTAGAGTAGGAAATTCCATAAGAATTTCAAAAGAAAATGTTTCAGACTTGGACCATATCAAGAAGCTGGGTTCAACTAGGTTGAGCATCTTCTGCTGATTTAACAATGAGATTCCTGTTATTTGAGACTGAGGTTCTTGCGGATGGATCCTGTGGCCATAGAGAGAATCGAGATTGTGCCATTAAGATTTTGCAACTGTAAATCGTCCTAAGAATGTTGATCTCAGCCAGATTCATGGACTCAATCATGAGATTCCAATATCTTGAGGTTCTTACAGTAGTGAATCTCTACTTAGGAAGCTTACTGCTACGGTATATGCAGGGGTGTTATCTATCTGGGCGGATCTATTTATATTTGATCTAAATTTAAAAAGAAAAAAACTATTTTAGCCTGTTTCAGCCGATACGACCAGACGAATCAACTGATGCTGTCGAGATGGATTGGTTGATACGATCAAAATGGGCTCCTCCTAGACCGAAACCAGTCACTAAATTGATTTTATGTTAGGATCGAGATCAGGTGAAACTGAGTTCCATGGGTTATAGATGAAACTTTCCATGCACTAGCACATTGGTTAGCTGGTAAGAGAGATTGATCAACATATTAAATCCATGAATAACCAATACTTTTGCAGTAATACACTGTTCCTTTGATTTATATATTTGTTGGTTCTCACTGATGTTCTCTTTACTCCAGGCTGAAATAACTGTTATCAAGCAATGCACTCAGCTTCTTTCACCATCAGCTGATCCTACTTATGTTGTGACTTATCTTAGCCATAGCTTCCCTCAGCATCGCCAGTATCTCTGTGCTGGTGCTTGGATGCTGCTAATGAAAGAGAGTATCAACAGTACAAATCTTGTATGGCCCTATTCTTCATGCACCTCTGTTATGTAAATTTCAGTAGATTTTTGATAGATTTTCTTTGTTATTGTTTGGGAAACATGTAATGACAGTTCAAATGCAGGGCCGTGTCTTAAGGGAGTTTTCACCGGAAGAAGTGACATCTAACATCTACACAATGGTGGATGTTCTTCTTCACCATATCCAAATTGAGCTGCAACACGGTCATCCTATACAGGTCTAGTTCTAGTCAAGAAATTGTTGTCAGAAATTTTGGGAGTTATTTTCAGTGAATGGATGAGACTTTTGTATTACAAAGCAGTTGCAATTTTGATGCTGACTTCTAGTCGTGCCTTTGCCATGCAGGATCTTCTTTCAAAAGCTATTGCAAACCTTGTCTTTTTCATTTGGACGCATGAACTACTTCCATTGGATATTTTACTTCTAGCTCTTATTGATAGGGATGATGACCCTTATGCTTTGCGTCTTGTGGTATGATTTCTTAATTATTTTTTTACATAACCTTCCTATGAGAACAAATATGTGAATATGTGCTTAAGGATGGAGAATCAGGAATAAATGTGATCGACATATTATTTGACTTATATACAACAGTGGTATGAGATATAGACATTAGAAATAACATGACTTAAATTGATATTGTATAGACAGAAAATTTTAAGTCTTGCTTATTTAACTAGTTTTATTTAATTAGGCAACAAATCCTATGTTTGAGCATGTTAGACCATACCAATCTCTTAGATAGCATTCTGCCAAAATGTTCAACCATATTCACTTTTTGCATGAACATCCTTTATGCATAATATAGGAGAGAGCACTGGTCTGTGTAAAACCTGATGATTTTGGCATACTTTCTGTGTGTAAAACCTGATGATTTTGTCATACTTTATGGGTCTTTGTATGTAAAATTTATCCTTGAAAGACTTGATATCCCTATAAATCTTTGCAACATGTATTTAAGGATTAGTTTGCATAGTACTTGCTGATGCAGGTTCTGTGCCATCTCGCCCGGTGTAAACAAATGTGATGGGAATTAGATTTTCGTTTAATTTTTATTTTCAGTTGTATTTTTTTTAAAAAAATGGTTTGATTTTAGAGTGTCTAATTTGGTTAAAACACCTAAAAATCTAAGAGATTTGATTGAATTTGTTTTAAGGTAGGTTTGTTAGGATTTGATTGTTTTTTAAGTTAAAAGGGTCCAATTTAGTTATATATTAGATTAGGAAAGATCTGAATAAGATTATTTTATGATTTGATGTAATGTCATCATCTCTATATGTATAGGTGATGGGAATTCCGGAAAGAAAAAGAAGAAAAGAGATTCATGGAGGATTCCATATTTACCCTTCTTTCCCTTCTCTTCCCTCTTCTCCTTCTCTCTTTTGTGGTGGAATCCACGCTTCATTTGTCCCCCACAATTTATGTGGATTTAATTTTCTTTCCTTCCACGACTTGGTGGGTATCTTCTATCTTTTCTATCTATCTTAGCTATGCTAGTATGCAAATGGTACTTGGAGATAGATAAAGAGATTCATGGAGGCTCTATCTATTCTCTTTGAGGGTTAATCTAGGTACCTCCTTCCGTATTGGCATGTGTCTTTATCCCTACGCCTCATCAAAATGTCAAGCTGTGTTGTGCATCATGTGCTGGTACTGGACTGTGCCAGCAGGCCTGTGGTACACTCATACCGACTCTTTAAGCCTTGCTCTATCAGTTCTTGGTCCATATCAATGAGTGCCACCAGTACTTCAAATCTTGGACTTAGTTAACTTTCCTCTTTTCCCGATCTCTGTCAATATGGCTTGGGTTAGTGGTGGCAATTTACTGAGTTCCTTTCTTCATAATTTGGTTAAGTTAGAATATCCAGATATGGCCCATTTATATTCAACCACAATAAGAAAAAGTAAAGAATAACAATTTTATTCGAAAGAAGTTAAAAGCTATGGCTGGTGAGGTTGATAGGAAGTTCTTAAAGCAATCATGGAAGAAAGTTGAAAGCTATGGCCAGTGAGGTTGATAGGAGGTTCTTAAAGCAATCATTCAGATTCGAAACATTTACTTTCATTTCCTTTTTTGTGGAGTAATATCTAACACTGTTAACCCCTACTTGTACTATTTTGGAATGTTCAATGCTCTAAGGTTCTTAGATTCACAAATTAGAAAAGAATGATCCATTTATAAGAGTTCGTATTGTTGATTGTTGCAAACCACACCCTGACACCTTATTGGGTCTTCATAGCTGCCTCATTTATTTATTCCCTCCAGTTGTGCCTGTTGTTTGAGGTGAGTGTGGTTGATAATTTGGTATGTTACATTCTTAGTTTGTTTTTTACCTAGAAAGGCAATGGGTATTAGATTTGTAATTTCACCGTGTTTTTATCGAAGGTTCGAAAAATCGGGATTGGGATTGGGATTGGGATTGGGATCGAGATCGGGATCGGGCTCCAAAAATAAATGATGCGTATCGGCTATATCGGCCGCTTGGATCAGATCGAGCTAATTTTAATTATATAAAATTCTAAATATTATCTAAAAATACAAAAAAATTGTACATTTTTTAAAAAAAGAGGAAAAAAATAAAATAATAATTATTCACATATGAAGCCTAAAAATTTAAAAAGTACTTTTTTAAAAACTTCTATAAGAAATGAGAGAGAAAAAGTGGAAGAAACAAAAAGAAAAAAAATTCTACCATAGTGAAGGAGAGAAGAAAAAACTATAGTGAAGTAAAGAGTTAAGAGAGAAAGAAATAAAAAATATTACATAGTTGGATTTGCATTTGTGGAATTTGTCCAAGCTGGATTTCTACGTCAGAGAAGCAATTGCTATGGTAGGAAGAGAAAGAGAGGAGAAATAGTAAAAGAGAGAGAAGGAGAAATAGTGAAAGAGAGAGAAAGAGGATCGGCTGGATCTACCGATCCTTCAAACCATGGTTTTACCTATCATTTAGTGCAATTGGTTGGTGACTCTAACTTATCTCATTCTTATACTGCTACATATATTGTCGTGCGGTGCCTGACTATTGAATGGAAGTTCTAGACAAGTAATAGGCATCTCATGAACATGTTCAACTAAATGATATACTAGATGTTTTTTAGATGATTTTCGATCTGATACAAGATGATTGTGAATCTTTAATTAGAACTGCAAGTGTTTGCCAACTCAGTCATGGAAAATTTCTGGTGTCTTTGAAATTTTCTTACAGAGTAGAGGTAGTTTCTCAGTTCCCTGGACAAAGAACAGTATCTGATCCACTTGACTTTATTATCTATAGTGATGACCGGCAATGTCAAGCATTTGATACTCAAAATGTTTATCTCTGGTCCTTATCTCATATTTTTCAATCCTTAAACTTCGGTACCTTTTAAAAATATTACTCTTGAAGAAAATAACTCCACTGTGCAGTTTGGACAAATTTGTCGTGATTCTTGAATATTTTACACAAAGTTGTGGTAATTTCTTAGTTTCCCAAACAAAGAAGAGTACTGATCCACTTAATTGTACTAACCATTACGATGACCACTGTGGCAGAAGTCTGATGGTCAAGTTTTATTTTCTCTATCTGCAATTGTTATCAACTACTTTCAATCCTTAAACTTGGGCATCTTTAGATGTATCATTCTGTCCTATTTTGGCATGTTAGAGTACCTATCTTTACTTTTTCTCTTAATGAAGTAAAAAATCTTGGTTAGGATATTATCATAATTACATAGTATTTCCTTGCCCACAGTGTATTTGCAACTTAATCTTCTGGACTCGAGTTGTACTTTTTATGCTTAATTGATTCAGCTATTAAATTGCGCTCATCATAAACAGCTTCGAAAACAAGAACTAGATTTTCACTCTGCTATCTACATTGTCACAGATAAGTCTGCTTGAAAGGCCTGATCTGCTGCAAAGGATCAAAATGTTCTGCTCATATCGTTCTTCTCCTGAGCACTGGCTCAATAATCAACCTCCAAAGAGAACAGAGCTTCAGAAAGCTCTTGGGAACCATCTCTCGTGGAAGGAGCGGTAAAACTTGCACTTCAAAATAGCAATTGTCTATTCTTCATGAAATTTTAGATGCTAGGTAGTGGGGGCCATTTATTCAATTTATATCCTGTGTCTCAAAGTTTATGTTCTATGTGAACATCCGTGGGTATTGTAAAATTGTCAAATAGTCTAAATTCTTTAAATTTTTGGTGCATACTATATGTGTACATCTATTTTAGGTAGTCAGTATTCAAATTAAAAACTCTTGTTTAAGTTTTTGGCTTTTAGCTTCTTTCTAACATTCCGAAATAATAGTGGAAGAAAGAATTAGCTGTTTGCTTATGCATGTGCTATTTGCATATCCCTGGGTGTATGGTCTAATTATTTAAATGAGGGTTAGTAGGTTAGTGCATAGATGGCCGTGCCGGTCGGCACTTGCCTTGTCGGCGGCATACCGGCGCATGGCACGAGGGGTGCTGCATGGCACCCCTACTAATAGTTCCGCCGCTCGCCGTCGAGCTACCTGTTACCGATCACCGATCGCTGTCGCCGTCGTCAAATGCCGATCTCTCTTTCTCAATCTCACATTCTCCCTCGGGCTAAGGCACCTGACGTGCTCAGGCGACGGTGATCGGCGAGCAGCGACGACGACGAAGGTGAGTATCTTTTTTTTTTTTCTTCTCCTCTTACGGCACGGCCGGCAAGTGCCGCGGCACAATCCGTGCCTGTGGCACAGCCATTGTTGGGTTAGTGTACTTCTGTTACTTTAGTATTTATGAATTTCTTTACTTTTCAACTAACTGAGTCAATAATTTATATGCACATGCTGTAGCATAAATATATGGAATGCAACAAAGTTAATTTACACTCCTAGAATATGCTTTTACCTATCTCTAGAGTGTATGGCGAGACATGAGGTTAGATTGAAGGACAAAGGGGAAGTTACATTATGCAGTTTGTTATACACTGTACATGCAACTTGGCAAACCTTACTGACCTTACTATTAGAAAGAAGTTAAAAAGGCTATCAAGCGCATCCACTGGTACCGATAAAGTGCGAATCCACCTGGCTTCATGCATCAAATGACTGATCTCTGCCAAATACACAGTGAGACACAATTGTATTCGATATTCGATATGTAATCTGTCATCTATAAGGTTGCACAAGGTAGGCATGCGATACTTTTGTGAATCTGTGGGTTATCTATTGATTATTCATTCCAAGGCATTTGCTTTTATCTGGCGTTAGATGGTCAGAGTATGCCTGAGTTCTGTTGAATGAGTGGATGTATTGAATTAAAACATGTCCTCTGGCTTAGTTTCAATGGCTGATAGTTGCTTTTACGTTCATGAAACCAACTGCTGTGTTCAGCTCTTGCAGTATTGATCTTTGAAAAGAAAGTACAGCCATATGTCATTTCTTTATCCAATATATGTCACCAATGGATTGGTGAAATACTTTGGAGAATTCCTAAAATAAGATGAATCTATAAGATGCCGTTTGATTGCTGCAAAAGGGAAAACATGACCAAGGAGGTATGCACAGTATGGAGCATGAAGGGGTGCGACAAGGAACACGGGTCTGCTAATGCAGCTCCCTTGCGATAGAGAAATATGCATAAAGTGTGTTGACCGATCTTTATCTCTATTTCACAGAGAAATGCATAAAAGGTGTATTTTGCTGCAATTCGTGATTAAGGGAGTGTTAGTTCACGAATGTCAGTCACTCATTCAGCAACTAAATGAATTCAAGGAAACTAGCAAATTCCCTGCTCATCGCATCCTTTCCATTCAGCCTTTTAGGACCACTTGAGAGACGTCCCTATCCCATGTATGAGCCAGTGCCCTGCAGTACAATGATAGATGCATATGGCATGGATTCATGTTGTATTCATGTCTTAATACTTTTTTCTCTTAACAATTAACAAGATCTTGGGAGGTGTCTATGTTATCTCAAGTAGGTCCTTTCTTGGAATGAGGAGTAAATGGCTTTGTTGGCTGAAGCCCAAAACATGACGTTCATGTTGCCCCTGCGCAAAACAGAGCGAGTAGAGTTCCCTCTTTAGTGGCAATTCAGTTTGGCAGTGAAGTGGAGGGCTTTTACTTTATAGTTTATACTTCATACTACATAATGTTCTGGGCCCAAACAGGATGGCTAGCTGTATGCTGCCACTAGATCATATTAATATTTATTGCATCTCAAATCCTTAAGAACTTTAAATTGTTAAATTTTTGTTGTAATATCATTTTTTTGATAAATGAATTCCTGATGTTATTTATCATCATAATTTACAAGTTTAAGTTATGTGTCTTAACAACTAAGAATAAATGCTTGTTATACTAAAGACCTGATTTGTATGTTTCCTTTCAGGACATTTTGTTTCTTTAGATATTCTTCTTAGTTATGCAAATTATGTTTGCCATTCTTCATGATATTTGATGGGTTAGAGGCTGTAAAATACCTTCTAATAACTTTTTAATTTTTGCAGCTATCCTGTTTTTTTTGATGATATTGCAGCACGCTTGCTTCCAGTCATACCACTTATAATTTATAGGCTCATCGAGAACGAAGCCACAGATATTGCAGACAGAGTTCTTGCTTTCTATTCTCCACTTCTTATTTTCCACCCCCTCAGGTTTACATTTGTCAGGGACATTCTTGCGTATTTTTATGGTCACCTTCCAAGCAAGCTAATTGTACGGATACTCAAAGTACTAGATATCTCAAAGGTAAAGATGACCTTTTGTTGCTGATGTACACCTCTTCAGTTTATTCATCTTTGCTTATTGTGTTAACGATATAGTCTTCAGATTCCTTTTTCAGAATCATTTCCGCAGCTTGTTGGTTCATCAAATTCTGCTATCTGCCCTCCGCCTGATTATTTCGCAAACCTTTTATTAGGCCTTGTTAACAATGTCATACCTCCTTTAAGTAGCAAGTCTAAATCAGACTCAACAGATTCCTCCAATAATTCTGGACGTCAAGCATTCACCAAGTCTCAAGCATCTCCTCAGTCCAGCACCCTCAACAGTTTTGATGGTCAAAAAGCATTTTATCAAAACCAGGACCCTGGGTCATATACACAGCTTGTTCTGGAAACAGCTGCTATTGAGATTCTTTCGCTTCCAGCATCGGCTTCCCAGATAGTATCTTCACTTGTTCAAATTGTGGTTCATGTGCAACCAACACTAATACAATCCAGCAGTGGACTACAAGGAATATCAAGCGGGCTTGCACAAAATTCTGGCTTACCAAATTCTCCTTCAGGTGGAAGTACTGAAACCATGAGCACGAATCGCTCAGCTACATCAGCAAGCGGAATCAATTCTACAAATTTTGTTTCCAGAAGTGGGTACTCTTGTCAGCAATTATCTTGCTTGATGATCCAAGCATGCGGTCTTCTGTTAGCCCAGTTGCCTCCAGAATTCCATATGCAACTATATTCTGAAGCATCACGTATCATAAAAGATTGTTGGTGGCTCACTGATAGTAAGAGGTCACCTAAGGAGCTGGAATCTGTGGTTGGCTATGCATTACTGGACCCATCATGGGCTTCTCAGGACAACACAGCAACAGCGATAAGTAATGATTGAACTTTTCTTCTTTTTTTATTTACTAAATAGAGATAAAAATTACATTTAATATGGATTTCAGAAAATAACATCATCAAATAATTGTCGAATATATTTAAGAAGATAATTTTAGCACTAGCTGTCTTGCTGATCCCTGGATTTGTACATTCAAATTGGTTATAGATCTGAACAAGGACATCAACCAGAGTCCCAGACAACCTTATAAGGGTTGGCTAAGATTATGCACATTCCAGAAGTCACTTTTAGCTAGGATACCGTACCAGCAGATTAGCCCTCTACACAGTCTGCCTCCCTGTAAATTTCTAATTTATCTCCCTCCCTCCAAAAACCAGATCAGTTTTCACATAATAATGCAGTTGCAACAGAAATATTTCAACAATCTTCCTATCTGTTCATCCCATTATTTTGGGCAGGGAAATCTCCTTTTGAGGTGTTTTTTGTAATGGACTAAAGTGCTGGCATTTAGTGTGGATGAAATTTCCAAGTGTCTTGAACGTTCCCAACATTTCAACCTTACAAATAATTTCCTTTTATTTTTTAAAGAATATAAAGTAATGATACTGTTTTGATACATATTGAGCTTATGCAACTTTTACATTATGAGAGTAAAGAGATGTTATTACTACTCAAGATATTGAAGTAATTATGCTAATAACGAATTTTGGTGCTTAAACCACCATCTGATATTTGGCAGGACAATTCCTGAAGTACTATCTTGTATCTTTTCACAATACAACTTTATAAGTGTTGAATGTATGGATGAGAAAATTTCTACTTATCTAAGTTTTTTTGAAGCTCTGTGGAAGTTAAAGTTCATATTTTGGTGATATGATAAACATGATTCTAATGTTTAAGTTCTTTTATACGAGTTGTTGCAGGTAACATCGTTGCCCTTCTCCACTCCTTCTTTAGTAATCTCCCACAAGAATGGCTAGAATCGACGCACACCATCATTAAGCATCTCCGCCCGGTTACTTCTGTTGCAATGTTAAGAATAGCTTTCCGCATAATGGGCCCATTATTGCCTCGTCTGGCCTTTGCTCGGCCACTTTTCATGAAGGTAAGCATATCTGGAAGATTGAAACTTTTAGTTCTTTATTCTTTAACCTCTATTGTCCTAGTCCAGAAAAAAAACTTGTTTACAAGTATTGTGTCGCTAATACCTAGTCAGCACGCCCAGGTGTGCTACTGATATACTGAACGCCTCTAAATAGATTATATAGGATTTGTTTGCATATTTTAAAATTTTAATATATGTATTGAAACTTGCATTAGAGTATTTTATCCCTATATAATATTGTAAAGAAAAAGATCTTTTTTGCTAGAACTATAGTAATACTCAAGTAGAAATATAATATAACACATAATATCAAACCATTTCATATTTTATGAGTAAAAAAATTCAGCGGAAAAAAAATTATCAAATGACTTCTAGTTATGTTGAAATTTGAGTTTAAAATTATAAAACTTGGGCTCAAATAAACTCATATTGAATTAATCTAACATGTTCTTACACTAGTTTTAACCAATTTGAATAACTTTGACATATTAATTTCACAATTTTAAAATTTTAGGCAAAATTTTAGGAAAATCATGTTTTCCCTTTGATTTCTTTGTTTTGAAGACATAAATTTAGCACAAATACTAGATCTATGTAAAACAATTTTTTTTACAAATGATAGATTTAACTTTGTTTTGCTACATCTAGCATGATTAATCCCAGAGTCGGTATCTAAATCAAAGAAAATGGATGAGAAAATAAGAAAATATATCTTTCAGTATATGTCAATAGATTATATGGCCTTAGGTTAGAGTTAATCAAGTATGTCTTTTAAATCCAATCAACATACTTTTCTATTTTATTGCCATATTAGGGATGATAAATACTTTTGTAGAAAGTATGCTTTGATAGTTTGACTACGAACTATGCTTGGATCTTGGAGCGGAATACAAACATTATCTTTTCTTTTTCTCATTGCATCCCAATCAAAGCATAAACCATCACTGAAGGGAATCAAACTTCCAAGTTCCAACTCAGTGAGGAATTTGGTGCCTCACCAAGCATGATGTACTTACTAGTTACTACGTACCAGTCAATTGATGATAACCAAAAACAATTGTCTGTCAGTGGAAGGCTTTCTGCATTCGGCCAACCTATGCAGAGTAAATTGTCCCCTCACAATTTTAAGGAATGTTAGAAGAGGATCCAATCACTCTTAGGACTTATTAGTGTGGCTAGGTTAAGTGCAGAATAAGATTACACCAGTGCACAACAGATATTACATTTTCGTTATCAGGTTTTGATATCTGGTTCCAAACCAAATATTTGTGCTGTTCATTTATAAAAGGTCTCTAGTTTCTATAGTTGCTTTATTGGTACGAGGCATCCTTAATTTGAACCAGCTAGTTTGTAGTTTGAACTTTTAGGCTCCCTTGACCTTTGCATCTTCTCTGTCAAGAAAATCTACCTTATATGAGTTTGTTTATGCATTGTTTTATTTCTCATTGATTTTTGCAGAACTTAATTGTCTGGTTGAATCACATTATTCATTTGCTTCTCATAATGTCCACTTGCATAAACCCATTTCATCAATTAGGCTACAAGCTATTGATTGCACAAGGTTTTACTAGTTTGAATAGGATATTCTGGCAGATGATAAAACCTTCTGAACATGCCATCTCCCATCAGTACTTGCAGTTAATTACAATTCGAAAGTACCACTTGATGAAACCTTCTGGTTCTTTCATGTACGTACCTTTCATATGACAACAGGACAATTTAATTATGTATAACTGACCACTTTAGGCTATATTGAATCAAGTAATCCAGAGAATCATTTTAATTGCTCTGTGTCATCATTTTATTAAGTTGCCTCCCCCCCTTCAATGAAAACATGACTTGTTGGTGCTTTTCAAAATCTTCATCATTTTATTAATTGCTCTGTGTGACATTTGTAGACATTAGCTCTGCTTTTCAATGTGCTGGCGGATGTGTTTGGAAAGAACTCACAGACTTCAACTCCAGAGGCATCAGACATCACAGATCTCATCGATTTTCTGTAAGACATTTATATTTATTCAGTAGTACCCATGTCATATGCATGGGAATGACCATTTGTTGGTTTTTTTTTTATTCATGTCTTTTATAGTTGCTTGGTACTATTGGGTCTTACATGGTAACCTGTAACTTTTCAAATAGGCATCACGCAGTCATGTATGAAGGGCAAGGAGGGCCTGTTCAGAACACTAGTAAACCCAAATTGGAAATACTGACTCTATGTGGGAAAGTGATGGAACTGTTGAGGCCAGATGTGCAGCATCTTTTTTCTCACCTGAGGACTGATCCAAGCTCTTCAATATATGCAGCAACTCACCCGAAAATAGTACAGAATCCAACATAGGTATTTGCTACCGCAGTCGCTACTGCTCTAAACCCTTTTTATTGTAATGTTTAACAGCTTACGATGCACTCGCGAGCTGAATGTGGCATTTCTTGCTGATCTCTTATAATTATAAACAGTATGCTCTTCGAGCAAAATTCTCAAGTTTCTCTCTTACTTCAAAAATGTCGGACAAACCATCTTAATGTTTGTTGCAGCTAAATTGAGATAATTGCATAGATGACTGACTGCTTCCTAAGCATGCGATCCGTTGTTGTATCTTTGTAATAACACAATTCAAAGCAATGGAAAGAAAAAAAAATAAGTTCTATTTTAGCTTTTCATACAGTAAATTTGATTCTCATGCTGTATGCTGATTCTTTGTAAACAAATTCTAAATCTCCCTCTTCATTTTTTTTTTTTTTTTGAAAAAGAAAAATTCTTTTGTTTTGAGAAAATTTTGTTTTGAAATAGAACGTCAATATTATCTCATGGAGATGACAAGAACCGTTATGAACTCCACTGGTTGGCAATTTGTTGTTGTGCCCCCACCACGCCCTCCTTTCATGTGAACTGTTCTTACGCACTAACTCCGGTGAACACGCGTCCAGTCCTCTGTCGGTAAATTCTCAAATAAAATATAAAATAGTCGGAGAAGAAAGTCGTTAATTGTTGCGTGATGCTTTGGTCACCAATATGCAACACACGCATACCCCCAACCCCCTTCCCCTTCCCCTTCCCCTTCCCCTTTCCCTACACCTTCCGCTTCCTTCTTTGTGTGAAAGTAGGAAACGGCTCTGAGACCCAAGTAACTACTTAGTCTTTCTTTTCGCTATCTTTACCTAAAAGACGATGCAATGTCCATTTGACATTTGGGGTGAGTCAGTTGTCTACTACCTATGAAAGATATACAAATACAGCAGGAGTTCACATCGACTCCGTGCATACGAAAGGAAATAAATGTAAGAAAGAAAATCGTATATGTCTAAAGAGTAAAGAAAATCGTATATGTCGGAATGCTTACGCTATCTGCTTTGTAGCAACGAAATTAGCCAAATTTCTTAGCCAAGGAAAACTCGAATTCATAAGAGAAGCTAACGAGGTCGGCGCTCTCAGAGACCAACTCACACGTGTGGCCAAGTCTCTCTCTCTCTCTCTTTCTCTCTTTCCTGACACGTGTGTGTGACCCTTGGACTATTATAGCATGTCTCTTTCGATCCTTACCATCCCTCCCTCTTCGTTATAAAGGAAGGTGGCGATGCTTATAATTCTTTACTCTCTCTCTTTCTCCCTCTTGTGTGTGATATTCTACTTGGGTTGTTCTTGTAAAAGAGGGAAGAATGGGAAGGCAACCATGCTGTGATAAGGTGGGATTAAATAAGGGGGCATGGACAGCAGAGGAGGACAAGAAGTTGATCAACTTCATCCTCAATAATGGCCACTGCTGCTGGAGAGTTTTGCCCAAGCTTGCAGGTCTCTCTATGCCTTAAACTTTTTAGATTTCCTTGGCCTTTTCCTTGATCTTGTAGTTGGTTTATCTTTGTTTAAGTCAGTCAGGAGGAGAGGAGAAGGTTGGGGTTGATTAATTCGAAACATGAACTATTATTAAATGTTAATCAATGCATTACTAGTTCCAGACTGCGTACTGGCTGATACAGAGGCTGAAACTTCAATGCTGTTATTTTTTTTGTTTTTGTTTTTTACTCATATTCTATTGTTTGGTGCTTCTTTGGTGCAGGATTGCTGAGATGTGGGAAGAGTTGCAGGCTAAGATGGACAAATTACCTCAGGCCTGATTTAAAGAGGGGATTGCTATCAGAGTCTGAGGAGAAGATGGTCATTGACCTCCATGCTCAGCTTGGAAACAGGTCCCATTTGTTGTTCATTCCTGGTTCTTTTGTTCTTCTCTCTCTTTTAAGTGCCATATTGATTCTTCTTTGCTTTCTTTGTTGCAGGTGGTCAAAAATTGCAGCTCATCTCCCTGGAAGAACTGATAATGAGATCAAGAACCACTGGAACACCCACATCAAAAAGAAGCTAAGGAAGATGGGAATAGACCCCCTCACTCACATGCCCATCCATGCATCTACTGAGATGCAACAAGTTGGTTCTTTAGCTCTTGGAGACGGAAAAGATGAGAAGCTCTGCTCTCAGTGTTCTCCTAAGGAGGGAGTCCAAGAGGAAGCAGAGGAGAAGAGAATGGGAAGTATTTTAGATCCATTAGAGACTCAATGGTTCTCCACTGATGAAGTACCCATGACTCAACCCCATGAGATCATACTACCCTCTGCCTCAACTTCTTCCTCTTCTTCCACTTCATCATCTTGCTCTTCCTCTTCTTCTTCTTCTTCTAAAGTTTCAGTGAAAGATGATGAAATGCTACTTCCATACATGGAATGGCCAGAGTCAATGTACCTCATGGGGTTGGATGATACTATGGAATGGGACTTCTGCTGTTATGATGGGGATGGAAAACTAAGCTTTGATTCTTCTAACCAGGATCAAAAAACCGCCTTTGACCAGGAAGCCTGGAAATTGGAGCTCTTCTGATGTGATCATCCACATGTAATATTTGCTTCCAGAAAAAATAAAATTCTAAAAAAAAAAAAACACTCTGAGTGTCCATTCTTTCTTCTTGAGTTTTCTTTCTCTTTTGCTTCCTGGCATTTGTCCAAATTGACGATAGAATCCAATAAAGGACTTGTAATCTGTGTGAAATCTATTGACTTTAATACCAGCTTAGTTACAAGTGCTGCGAAAAGGAGATCATATGATTAGTATCAAGGGAATTAAAGTCGATGGTAATGTTCAAAGCAGGAATCATTTGAAGATAAAAATAGTCATGAGGCAAAGGTAATATTATAAAACTAGGATGGTTATCAGACCCTCAATTTCAAATAAAATAAAGAGATAAAAGTAAATATATATATGACTCAATTTTTTTTTGGTCTTCTGTTTTTCCGCTTCCTCGATTGACTAATTCCCATCTTATTCGATAGAAAAATACCCAAAATTTTGTGTCCTGTTGTTTTCTTCGTTTTCAAAGTTGTCGAGTATCATATCAGAAAAGAGAAAGACATATAAAATATAATTCTATGGCGGCTATATTTTGAGGTTTAGCTGCCTTTTTGACAAAGGAGAAGAAACAAAGTCCTCAGTTACTGTTGGCTTTGACTTTCACTGTTGATTACCGACGGAGCTCACCAAAGATAGAGAGTGGCGGCTTCAGCAGTACCATAAGCTCTTCCGTTCTCCTCCTTCTACGTAATTGTGATCAAATAGGTGAAGATTTTGCACTTGTTTGATGAAATATAATTGAGGAATAGCAGTGGGCTTTAGACTCAGAAAAGCTCATAAAGAATAGCATTTATGCACTAATTATGCATATATATATATATATATATCTTAACGGCTAATTGGAGATTTCCAGTCCCTTTCAATGGGATTGGGTAATTTCCACCATTTGTAGACAAAAACTACAGCTGTTTACCTGAATGCTTTTGGACCTTCTTTTGCATGTAAAGGAAGATTTGCGACCCAAAATTCTATCACTACGACTAATGACAAGCCTATTTTTTCCGGTTACGATGCACGTAGTCTCTTTCAAACGAATGCATAGTTAGGTATCTAAATAGACTGGCTCATGAGTCAGGGCTGCTAATTTCAAGGCTCGATAAGGAAAGGTAGTAGAAAGGCCGCACCATTTTCTGGTAACCCTATTATTATATACTACAAGTACCCTTATGTAGAAATTTCCACTCATCCGTGCTGCAGAGGATCCGATGGAATATAGAACACAGTTCTCTATAGACTCTCGTCCTTTCTTAATTCTTTCCTCCCGTGCCCATTATTTTGCTTGTCTTCTAAGAATTAATTAATGGGTGCACAGAAAGTTAAGTCAGAGAAGCAGGAAGATGGAAAGATTATGGAAAAAAGAAAGAAAAGGTTCTGCTATGGAGTAAGTAAGTAGATAATTTGATAAAATAGTAGGTTCATATGAATCAAAGCATAAGCTGTTTATGTAGTGGGTCCCACAGGTGGGGGCCATATGGGCCCCGAAATCCATCAACGGGATCCACGCGTCCACCAAAAAGGAAGAGGCACTCGGCAAACAAACCGAATGGATGCAGCTTTTTTTTGCTACTGGCTAGTGCCCAAGATAAACCGAGAGGCCCACTTCATCCGAGAGAAAATATATATAGAACCACCTATAAACTAAAAACTCATGGACTTTACTTGTCGACGGGCATGCATGTGTCAAACGTTTGTAAATGATTGCAACTCTGCACACTACTCGAGGGTGATAAGGTAGTGGAACTGTTTGCTTTTCTTGTTAATTTTGAAACTGACGGAATGGAAAGGAGGGGACTATCAAAGTGCCAAGCCCACTTGTAACTGTAAAACTTATATAAGACTTAGTTATCTATGGGGATGTGTCAAAGACTAAAATGATTGCATACCAACTCAAAGGAGCATCTACAGACATGGGGCAAGATCTCATACTACTTGCTGAGGCCCTTTATGGGGGCGGTGCCGCCCATGGGGCACCCTAATGGGAACTTTGTATAATTAAATATTCGCGTTGCAGTGTCACAGCTCTTGTTTCAGCTCGTATCAGGGAGGACAGACAGACCAACTTTCAGTTTCGACAAGACTCGTGCAGGTGACCAAGTATGAAACGCAAACACCTTTGCCAAATTAAGAACAAGCAAGACAGTTCTATATTTGATCCGCTGATAGACACAATGAAGACTCAGAGCAACAATTTACAGTCAGAGAACGGTAGAGTCAATAGCATCTAATTTCTCCTGTTCTAATGGGTAAAATAACCTGTGATGTATCTCAAGACAATACTACACTATTCTCAATCATCATATAACTACTGTCCGCAACACACTAGGTTTATAAAAAAAATGATGAATATGATACACTTAAAACTAGATATTGCTATTAATTTTCAGCCCGAATTAGTTTGGACACTAACATCATGTTGTGGAGTGGATCGACGCGAGCTCCGAAAGATGGTTGACATCACTAGATTGACTAGTCTTCGAACTCCTGCAGGTGATCTAAAAGATAGTCTGCGGCAAGGTCCTCATTCTTGTTTTGAGCAAGGAACACCTCCACAACAAGGGCACGTTTGAAGCCCATTGCTTCAAGCTGCCACAACGAGAGCAATGATATAAGGGAAAAAAAAAGAAGCAGAAAATCTAACAACAATAATCATATAAGAGCACTGGTCAATTAAACTGCCAAAAGTTCCCCTATGTGATATTTTTGAACCAATAGATCTGATTGATTGGAAAGGAGGCATTTGATGCATCAAATCTCGGATATCAGGATTTGATACAATTATAAGAATGCTAAAAGGAATTGTGGCATACCAATGATCTGATAGGAACTTAGGAGTTTGAAATAACCATATAGTTCATATAGAATTATAAAAACTATGAAATGAGGATGATATGTGAAGAACGAGATGATAACCATCATGTCCCATATCTCATCCAACGCCCTTAGATTGTTCTCCATTCTTACTAGTTATTATACCATGCTTAATAAAGGCAACATAATCATAATACATCATAATTCTTTACTCCAACATACCCTCCTCATAGCTCTACTTTGGTTTACCATTACACCAGACAAGCAAATTTGCATGCAGTGGAGGCCACCATACGACTTCCTATATATGTTTCAAATATCAGCCATTTTGGTGATCAGTTACTTTAAAGTAATTCATACACCAAACTCACAAGCACTAATTCAGGTATTTGCTCCAACTTTGTAATTGATTTCCATACATCTCTGCAGAGCTTCTATTAATATTATCCTTTTGTTCAAATGATAAAACTTTTAAAGTATCTCCTTAACTCCAACTCCATTACATGCCCTACAATACTGATAAACTCATATTGTGTCTAACTACTAAAACATCTATTGTAAATTGCTTACATTCTTGAGACCTACTTGTGTTGACTCAGTTTAAAATTGAAATATACTTTTTTACTTGCTTAGAACCGGAGCTAGTACATTGACCACCACTCAGAAGTGTGCTTAATTCCCTCTTTGCTGCACTTTGTTTCTTATGCAACACGCTTCATCTAGATACTTATAGTGACCGCATATCTGAAAATGTGAAGCTTTTGTTTATAGATATTCCTATGTACATTCAACTTAATCATGCTTCTATGTCACATTAATAAGACTTGAACATGTGAATGCAGTCAACTTAATGTAAAGTGGGAGCATTCATGTGCAAAGTCAAGGGTTCAATCTTTAGCATTGCCTCCTCGTGGAGATTGAAGTGTTGTGCTTGAAAATTGTCCAGCATGTGCCTTTGGGGAAGGTTGACTCCTTGTCCAATCCATTAAAGCCTATGAGCTCCAATTATTAAAAGAAAAGGACTTGAATTGTTAACAATCAAAACAAAGTAACATATATAAGGGAAAGAGCATAATGAACACATAATCTTAGCAAATTTAATTTAAATTGCTAGTGGAAAATGGCTTCAGGAAAAAAAAAAGTTAATGAGAAAAGATTCAACTTACCCGCCGAATGGCTTCTTGCTCCTCCAGAGTAAATGTTATTTGTGGCACTTGATCCTCACTTAGGAAAATCCTGGTTCAAACAACTTAAAAACTTAGAATTAGAAGAACTCCAACTGGCACATAAATGCACATGAATTCTTATGTACAGTATAGTGTTCCTCGCCTCTTTCCTAGCACAGGAGGTTCTTTGATTATACAGGAAAATTCTGCTTCATTATCCTGGATCAGCTGAAAAATGTGGGGATTTTGTTTTCCTAACTCTTGAAGCATAGGCTGTGAATTAAAGGGATCTACAGTCAGTAGACTATAATAGAAGTACAGAACTCAAATGTTAAGATTTGGCACAGGATAACATAAAGCAAGGAGAAAGAGCAGACCTTTATTATCTGAGGATTAGACTGCAACAGAACCATCAAGGTTCGGAACTGCAGGGAAAAAATGTCAGCGTGAAACTTTGTTTAGTAACCAGGAGTTCCCCATATTAGAATAACTGACATCAACTACCTGTGGACTTTTACGTAAGAAGCCGAGGCGGCCCTGTTTGAAATTGAGCAATGAGTTAGGAACGAGATGCACACTCATAAGACAACTAAATGCTTACACAGAGAAGCATGCGGGCATCCAACAGCCTGCCATCCACCAAGCACATGGAAATACTGATGAATATAAGGTTGCTCTTCTTACACTTAATACAATACATAGATCAATCTAATATTAACAGATGCAAGCCATTCTAGTAACAATCTGAAATTTAGAGATCAATATAGACAAGTTTGGCACAAAAAGACTGGAGCAGTATTAATATCTAGTATCAGCCAAAAGCAATTATCATAAGAATAGATGTTGTCTCAAAGCCAACAAGTAAAAAACTATTCTGATTTCCCAAAATTTCAAACCACAAATAAGCTCAATAAAAATTAATTCAAACACAACCAAAAAGTTCCTAATATATGGAAATAAATTGATGGCATTTAAGGTCAACCTAAACCTCAATATGATGAATGTATGTAAGATCTAATGTATCCAGAAAAGAGGAGAGCAGCAACAGAGGATTTCTCAAATAGAATGACTAATTTCAAGAAGGAAATAAAGGAATAACCAAAAATAATGTTTCCCACAATACCTATTAGGTAAAGGATGGCGAGTACGAAGAGTCAATGTCAAGAAGTGAAAGAGTGAAAAGAATAATCTGTTGCACCAGAAGTACTTGTCCTCGAATCAACCAACTAAAGAACCCCGTTCTTTATGTTTCAGCTCCCATTTACAATTATAATTACAGAAGGATAGCAATCCCCACAAAGATAAAGAGACAGAGAAAATTATGGTTGAGCAAATGAGACAGGAAGAGAAAAGAAATGAGAGGAAAAGAAGGGGTGTTACTAGCGCAAATATTGAACAGTGTCAAAAGTGCTTATGTAAACATTTTTTTTTTTTTTGGAAACTCATGTACACAATTATTATCTCCTTTTCTACCCTTTCTCTCCATCTAATATAAGAAGGCGTCACCTTCAATTTGATGTGGCACCTAGGGATTTAGTTTGAGCTAAAATCCTTTAGGTTTAACCTCTACCTATGTCAATGAGCATGGGACTCTTTACAAGTGCCCAAACTCGTTTAGTTCTACCACTTCAGTAGAATATCTTAGGCTGAATAAAAAAGGAAGCTATTAGCTATTGCTCTAATTTGACTTACATTTATGCATAAACTCACCCTTTGATCAAAGAGCCAGTTGATGGCCTGGAACAAAACAATTAATAACTCATAAAAAAGACATCTGATTCCACACCATCTAATAAGCTCATCATTCATGACATCAAGATTTTCCATAGAAGAATAACTAATAATTTGAAAATTCTAGATTTCCCAAAGTTTAGAAGTATATTATAACTAAGATATCACGTACCTGGGAAAAAGAATTGGCAGTGGACCCAGTGGAATGAACTGCTTCTGAAACCTGGACGGAAGGATAACTAGTTAGCCACTACTCCATGCTTGAGTTACAGGAAGGACTTGTACATGCTCAGGAAGACAATGATTAAGAGGCCAAGAATAGGAATTAAGTAATTTACACCATATAATAATAGTATTGAGACCCTCCATTGGCACATCACATGCCAATCCAGCTCAAGACGACAACACCGACATAGAGAACAATTTTCCCCATTAACAGAATGTAACAAATTCTCTTTATTTGTTACTTGTGGAATTTAAACAGTTAGCTGATGGAAGTCAATTTCAATAACTTCTGCCTCAGCTAGGAAATACCACAAGGAGATGAACTCAGTGTGCTCAAATGTGCTATCCAAGAGAGTGTCTAACAAAATCGTGCCTCGGATACTCATAACTGCTTTCCAAACTACAAAGTGAAGCTTCATTTTACCAGGCAATGCTCCAACTCAGAGACATACTATTTTTTCATGCAATGAATGAAAATGGAACAAATATTTGAGCAGACTATATCAGTCCACTTCTGTATAGCATTTTGCATTCAAATGCACAAATAACATGTTCCCGTTCTCACAGTACTCCAGCTCGGCAATGTTCATGAGAAGTTGCATATTCAGCACAATGAATCTGTTAGACTTTTGTTCTAACTCTTCAGGCAAGTGTGAAAGTGCATGAACAGAAGAAAATGTATCCATCATCTTTTCCTGTTTTCAATCCCACTACAAAGCAAAGATGGTAAAATAGATTGTACGTCATCTAAAAGAACTAAATCCCATGGATTTTATACATCAATCTGCATAAGTTTACTGGTTGCAGCAGAATTATAAAGATCATCTATTACAGAAGTTACTATGTAGACAAAACTCATAATAAAAAGTAGAATTGTAATGGAACCATACCTTACTCAACATCACAACTATGACACCATATTCAGCAATTTTATTATCATCCAATGTGGTATCATCTTTGAGAGTTACCCCTTCATGTATGAGCATCTGTCTATCAGCTGGGTATTGGTTGCCCTCTAATGTTGCCTCGATAACCTTTTTCACATAAGCAACCTGCACAAGGTACTTTTATTACAATGACACTGATCCTACAATAACAACAGCAATTACCAATACTGTCAAGATCAATTGCAGATCAAAAACTGCATTGGAAGGCAGATGCTAAGGTATTTCTCAATTACTTACATAATAAAATTATAAAAGGAACCAAAAACAAAAAATGTGGAGTATATATGAATGCTGTTCTAAGAACTCATCACATAAAATCATGTCATCTCTTTCACATTCTTAATGGTTCTTCTCTCGTACACAAAATTGTACCTTATCTTCCACCTCCTTATGTGAAACCAACAAAACATATCGACTGCGCCCTCCTCTTCTTATTGGTTAAATTAACTGTAATCTAACAGTTACGACTAGTTTTCAGCACAAATAATAAAATCGACCAAGATTTTATTCGTAGAATCTTCTATATGGCTGCAAAAAGAATTTTTGCTGTCCTGCCCTGACGTTGATAAGAATATGAGGAAATAGTGAAAATTAACAAATCTTGGAATAAATTATCCTGTTTCCCTCAATCGCCAAGAACATCCCTGTGTCTTCCTGTAAATTGAAGCTAGCATTCCCCATTCTCGTATATTTCAGCCTCAAGATTAAAAAATTGAGAATCCAAAGAAAAATAATGCGAACCAAGAAGGATTCCAGATACGCATTCATAACAGAAACAAACGATCAAAAAATCTCATCAGGTTCTCATCGAACAAAGAATTCCTAAAATTGGAAGCCAATATTTCAAGTTCTTGAACCGAGAAAAAGAGAAGTCCTCAATATTAGCGCGAGGAGAAGAAAACACACGTTGCCAGATACAGTTATGGACAGAACAATCAAGAAAGCAGATGAAACCTTGACAGATCGCAAGAACAAGAAACACAAGTCGATCGGACGGAGGCGAAACCCCGGCGATAGAAAGAGACAAGTGATCGAAGCGGAAGGAATAACACCTTGTCTTGGGGCTTCACTTCGATATCGAAATTGTATCCCCCCAGAGTCTTCACGATTATCTTCATCTCTCTCTCTCTCTCTCTCGGTTTCGCGTTCTTGAGAGAGCGGGAGAGCAGTCAGTCAGTGAGTGAGAACTGTTTAACTCTTATAGTGTGGTACGCTGCGCGCCCGACTTGTCTCAAACCGCAGACAGTTTTAGTCGCGAGTCAGAACTTGACACGTAAGGTGTCCATTCTTGGTTGGGCGTATTAATCAAAGAGGCCCATGGGCTAATTGGCTAGATAACAAGCCTCTGGATATTGTACGAGCCAAATGCCCATTTAGTTGATCCTTTCCTCTACGATTTAATAAGTTTCAGTGTCTTAACGGTTAAACTTATGGCTTTTGATTTCTGATCCAGTAATATCAAAAGCAAAATGTTCTCATATTGAATCTTAAAGCTAGACAATTAGACATTAAAAATAATGTCAGAATTCTCAAAGAAATCAAACGATGTTCCTAGACCACAGTAGGGGTGGGGTGTCAGCTTTGGTTTGTGTCCAGGTTTCTGGTAAACTCGAATGCATTAGTGAGAGAAATCTTTCTGTAATAAAGATATAGCAAGAGTAATCGAAGTAGCTAATACAAAGAGCACCAACGAATTTTTCCAACACCCTTGACATATACAAAATAATCACCATGGTCCAAGCCACCGCATCCTCACGTATCAGCCTTTTGATCAGTTTACCCCCACAAGAGCCAATGATGGAGTTGAAGCTACAAGTCATTAATCTTTCAAGAACTGGAAAGAAGAGAGAAGGGAGTATAAGGGGAGAAAAGGACCCCTATATTAATAAGGTGGCCAAGGACAGCGACTGTAGAGGCCTTTCTCAGCACCATAACCATCAGAAGGAGCATCTGGAAGACCCATCTCAGGATTGGGCTTGAGCATTCCATAAGATCCAGGAGCTACAAACATAAAGTTTGAAGGAAGCCATATGAGGGTAGCTTAATCTTTAAATAGAATAAGAGAACAAGAAAAGACATTTACCAGGTCGTCGTGCTCGATTCTCCAGCTCAGCCCTCAGCTTCTCAAGTTCCCGAGCCATAGAACCAAGATTCTTCTCCATCACCTGCCTCTGTTCCATTTGGTCAGAACTTGCTTTCTTCTCATACTCGATCATCGTCCTAACAGAATGATCCAAAATACAGCTATTACAACTTTTGCAAATATCAAAAGCAAAAGCCTGGTCTGAGCAAATTGATCAATTAATAAGTTTTTGTTTAATTATACAAGATTCTCTATTCTGCTTCTCGCAGGCAACTAGGAAAATTAGAATAAGAGAGCTACAAACCTCCCTCTCGCTAACTCCTGACGTAAACCGGCCAGTTCAGCTCTCACAGATGGTATTTGCTGGTTCTCAGACTGTACATGCTTCAGTTCTTGTGTTAAACTTTGAACCTTTGAAGACATCTCTTCCCGTAAAGCTTCCAATTTTTGTGCTTCAGCTCGTAATTGCAGCACTTCTGCCCTGAGAGGCTCAAGGGAGCGCAGTTCTGCCTGTAGTGTCAAGCCTCTTTGGATCAATTCCCGGGTCTCAACTTCCTTGTCAGCACGCAGTTTTGGTATGGCCTGACTTAAGACATGGAGCTCTTCTTTAACAAGAGGAATCTCACTCCTAAGTTCCACAATTTCCTCCATCAGAAATCGGTTGTCAGCAACAATTCTCCTCATTTCATCATGACGGATGGCAAGTTCCTCTTCGATATTGTGAGGAGGCATGGGTCCACGTGCTCGATGTAGTGGAGGAGGGGGACCCTCATGGAAACCATGAAGTTCATCGCTCGCAGTTTGACGAGGCATACGGTACCTTGCTGCCATCAATTATCTGATTGGCGAAATACCAATTTGATGAATAACTAGATGAGAACGTACCGAAAGCAGTCTAATAGCATCATGAGATACCAGATGAATAAATACACTTCATACATCTCACTAGCTCCTCCACAAGCATCCCAAGGATGATTTCCAAATACTTGACAGAAAAGGTGGCACAAACAGATAACAGCAGCTAGCACCATTATAGTTTGTTTTGATGTGATGCAGGCTAAGTAGCTTAGGATTCATTAATTATCGCATTATAATTTTCTTTCTTTGTTTCTGTACCATGATCCATCCGAGGGGAGAGAACTATCAAATAACTCAAGCATCATAGAAAGGTGCAAAAGTCTGCAGTTCCTTAAGGATTTATTTTGCTTATTTTCCTATTCTGTTATTCAGCTGCAGATAAAGATTCTAGGCAATTTGAGGTTTTACTATATTATTCATCCATATATGTTATTCATCAGTGCCTCATTGAACATGGGCACCCACCCAAACTACTCTCTAGTCCTTACACATACACATCAATAAAAGAACTATGCTATACCATTCTTTGAAGCAAGCATGCAATTTCGTACCTTACCAGAAATTGCCAGTGTTAGTGCTTCGCCGTCTGCGGCCCAATTACCTTCTCTAATGAACATAAACATGTAGTAGAAAATACTAGAGATTTATGGGTAAAAGACTTGTTGTCAAGTGACTTACTCAAGTTATACAAATAGATAATAACATTTACAAACATCCTTCAGTACTACGAGCAGAACTTACATCCCACAATAATTTATTTTCAAAGTTCATGTATAGGGACCGTTCAAGCCTTTTCAGTTTTATAAGAGAAAGCATTTCTGCATTATGTATGATATACCACTCATGTTCTTTTGCATGTATATCATTGGAAAGGACAACATGGATAAATCCTGAAGCTATAATAAGAGTAAGTAGGCATCATTCTATATAGAATAAAAATGGCATGCACTATATCAGGCTCCGCATACTCCTCCTCCATATGTTTAGGACTTGATACTAATTTTTTTCTAATATCTCGAGAATGCAAAAGCACTCAGTCATCCAGAAGCCAATCATTGGGGTCATACAGATGCACAGTCCAACAAATATGCAGTAATAAATGTATATTTAGTCCTCCAATCTATTATATTTCTCTGATTACATGGATACAGCTGGATGTGAAAAGCGAAGCAAACCTTTACCACGAAAACCATGATAAAAAGATGATGCTTATCAGAATAAAATGTCATGACTCGTGAGTCAGTAGTAGACTATTCTAACCTGACATTCTTATGATCTACAATATATACTTACTCTATCAATTCTCTTTAGAAACATACAGCTCGATGACTTCGAGCATTTCCATTCGCTCGAATGCTTAATTCAAATTGAAATTTATTTTATCAGCAATCAACAATGTAGTAAACCTCAATGGCTTTACATAGCTTGCCGATGCACACAAGCCCATCCATAACTATATCAGCAGTAACTAATACGAAATTCTCCTTATACTCAATCACGCTTCAATACGCTCTTCATTAGGCACAAAGACACAACAATGCACACAGACGATTAGTAATATGCTAATAAACGAAAACAAAGAACAAATTCGAAAGGCATGCAAAAGAATAGCAATTTTGCAAGAAAAATAACAAAAGCTAAAGATCTAAACGAGGAATAGAGACGGAGGAGAGACTTACGGGGGAGTTCTTCGACCCTGGAAACAGAGGATGGAGGTGAGAATGGCTCGATGGAGGCGTAGCTAAACCCTAGTGCTTGCTTGCTCTTCCTCGTAAATCCTCGCTTTCGATACTAACTTGCTCTGAAGCACGCGACGGGTGCGGGTTATACCCAGACGGGATCCGAAATCCGACCCGATAACTTCGGGTAGCATGCGATTCAACTAATTTTCCTATCCCGACCCGTGCTACTTTTATGAAGTCTTTTTCTTTTCTTTTTTCTTTACTCAACATTTATATGTAAAAAGTATTTGCAAACATAGACCTCTTTCGAATTCGCTCAGTTTAAGCTCAATCTCATAAAGGAGGTTACTGAATTCCTCAATGTGTCAGTCAGTAAAAGAGAGAGAAGTGTTATGATGTTCAGGTATAGCAGCAGCATGAATGCAATTTTGTGTTCTTTGTATCCTCCCAAGAACATCTCTGTGAAAGATAAGGATGCAATTAATTTTTTACCAACGCAAAGAAGTAACGGATAGTTTGATAAGAAGCGTCGTATCCTGTAGCTCCAAGTGCATCCATCCACTGCATTAAATCAAAATAACAAAGGCAGCAGAAGAAACGGAAAACGGAAAGCAGAAACTGAAACGTTTCGTTTCCTTTCCTTTTTGTTTCCTTTTCTGGTGAGATGGGGCTTCACCTTCATTCATCTGGACTTTCCATATATGTGCTGGTGGAGGAACCCCCTCCAGCGCATCGTAGCTGGTCCACTCACTAATTGCGTGCACCCAAAATTAGTAAACAATTGCTGCCGATATAGTCAATCATTAGATGCCTCTTGTGAAGATCTAGTTGGATCGAAAGCTTAGATTTTTGTTCTGGTGGTTGTTGAATTCGAATCCGTGGGTCTAAACTTACCCAAAAGTTTATTTATTTATTTTTTCGAAGATTAATTTTCTTTTAAGATTTTTCGCGTGAGGCAGACGAGTGTCTTAATAATGTCTCGTGTTCCTCCTGTTTGCGTGCAAATTGTGTTAATTTTTTTCTTCAAAATTGTTCTATTCTATCCGAGAGAAAGGGAAGAACAGAATAAAGCCATGGTAAAGAAAATCAAAAGAGCTAGGATGCCAAAAGTTAAGTCGGACGTGGTCATCTTTTGGAAATTCCGAGAATTTTAGTTTGATTTCGAGAAACCTTTTATAAGTTTGACCATCTAATTCTCCTGCAATTTGGTGGCAATATAGTAGATGAAGGGATCGCTGCATCCAAATCTTGTAAAGCTTCACTGGTAAGTATGCCATAAAAATTAATAAGAGTCTTGACTAAATTTTGCAATTGAAATGACGTCAAAATGGAAGCCTTTTGAGCATGCATCGCTGCTCTACGCTCCTCCCAAAACCAAAACCGCTCTCTCTCTCTCTCTCTCTCTCTCTCTCTCTCTCATACTCTCTCTCATACTTTGTTTTATTCCTCCCACTCCACCCCACCCATTAATTACATATCGGTCATTTCCTTATATCCTCCTCCTAGGGGATTATATATATAGAGGAACCAGTGGGTTGTTCCCATTACCCTTAGTCCCTTAAGTCTCTCTCTCTCCCCCCTCTTCCTTTGTTCACTAGTGGCTAGCTTAGTCCCCTTACCATGGATCTCAAGCTAGTATTCCTTCTAATCTTAGCCTTCCTCCTCCCCTCCTACTTCTTGCTGAAAGCCGCATGGATCACCATCTCATGTTACTACCTGAAACCCAGAGGCATCAAGAGATTCATGGCCAAGCAAGGGGTCCGTGGCCCCGAGCCCCGGTTTCTGGTCGGTAATCTGAAGGACATCGCCGCGCTCGTCTCCAAGGCCACCGCCGCCGACATGGACTCGATCAGCCACGACATCGTGGGCCGCCTCATGCCCCATTACGTCCTCTGGTCCAAAATCTATGGTATGTTTAAGCCTCGGCAAGCAACACTAGTCGAGATCAAAGTAGTAATAGTAACAGTAATAGTAATAGTAATAGTTAGTTGCATGCATAGTGACCCGCCACCTTAGTTGATGATCAACAGGGAAGAGATTCATATACTGGTATGGGAGCGAGCCGAGGCTGTGCTTGACTGAGACTGAGATGATCAAAGAGCTGCTGTCCTCCAAGTATGTGCAAGTCTCAGGTAAGTCCTGGCTACAGCAACAAGGATCAAAGCACTTCATAGGACAAGGGCTGTTGATGGCAAATGGGACCAACTGGTTCCACCAGCGTCATGTTGTGGCCCCAGCATTCATGGCTGACAAGCTCAAGGTATATATTCCCATATGCATGTCAAATTGATCATTGCACCGAAGAAAAATTTCTAATGGAGATCGATTTTGGTGATCATGAATTGATCGAGCAGGGTCATGTTGGGTACATGGTGGACTGCACTAAGCGAACGATAAAGGCACTCCGTGACGTAATCGCCTCAGGGGATAATAATATTAATAATAACGAGGTGGAAATCGGTGCCTACTTGACTCGATTAACCGGTGATATCATATCCCGCACCGAGTTCGATGGCAGCTACGAGACTGGGAAGCAAATCTTCCACCTCCTCGAGAGCTTGCAGAGCCTCACGGCCCAATCCAGCCGCTACTTGTGGATCCCCGGTAGTCGGTGAGTCCGAATCCGAGTCCAGGCTTAGTTTAAATAATTTAATATATATATATATATATTCTTTCTTTTTATTTGTTTTAAAAAATTGCTTGGATTTGATCCAAATTCACGTGATGTTTCTACTTAATATTCTCCCCCATCCCTGGCGTGCCCATCAATGTCGGTTAGTTTTCGACAGTGGCACTAACTTCAACTCCAATTGCGTGTTTTGATTCCTGCAACTGGCTTAATTACGTGTCCATTTTTGGGTTCCCTAACTCGTGTAAATTTTTTTTAATCTCGGCTGTTTAGGTTCTTTCCCAGCAAGTTCCGGAGGGAGATCAAATCCCTCAAGACAGAGGTGGAGAGGTTGCTGATGAACATAATCCAGAGCAGGAAAGACTGCGCCGAGATAGGGAGGACGTCGTCGTACGGGAAAGGGCTGCTTGGGTTGCTGCTGGCCGAGGCACAAAAGAAGAAGGACGGGTGTAGTTATAGCCTTAATTTGGTCATGGATGAGTGCAAGACATTCTTCTTTGCTGGACACGAGACCTCAGCTTTGCTGCTCACTTGGACCGTGATGCTGCTTGCCACGAATCCGACGTGGCAAGACAAGGCTCGGGCCGAGGTGGCTCAAGTCTGCGGGGATGAGCCCCCGTCGGCCGACCATCTTTCTAAGCTCACCGTCGTGAGTACACTAATACTTATATTTTATAATAGAAAGAAAATAGAGAAAAAAAAAACTCGCTTTGATATTTATGTTAATATGTTAAAGCTACTAGCTTAGCTTTGCTGCTTCTTTTTTGGGTTTGCAGCTGCACATGATAATTAACGAGTCGCTCAGGCTGTATCCTCCGGCGACGCTTCTACCAAGAATGGCATTTGAGGAGATGAAGCTAGGCGACCTCCACATACCAAAGGGGCTGTCTATCTGGATCCCGGTGCTCGCGATCCACCACGACGAGGAAATCTGGGGGAAGGATGTGCATGAGTTCAACCCGGAGAGGTTCGCCGCCCGGTCGTTCGCCCTAACTCGCAACTTCCTGCCCTTCGCGTCCGGGCCGCGCAACTGCGTCGGCCAGGCTTACGCCATGATGGAAGCAAAGATCATCTTGGCCATGCTGCTCTCCAGCTTCAGCTTCACTATCTCCGACAACTACCGGCATGCGCCGGTCAATGTCCTCACCTTGAAGCCCAAGCATGGAGTTCAAGTCTACTTGAAACCTCTCAAGCCGTAGTTCCAGGGACCTTTTTTGTTCTTAGGTTCCAGTTTTTGATGAGCATATAATCTTGTGAAGGTCGAGGAGAGTTACATAGAACAATATAGAGATTAAACATATCATATGCTCCCTTACAGTGAAAAGAAGAAGAAGAAGAAGAAAAAAAAAAAAAAGAGGCATGGATTCCTCAAGCCTTGGTTGGTAATTATATTTCTAGTTTGTTTTTTAAGTACAAACTTTCTTTCTCATAACACAACAAAGTAGAGTATACTTTAACGTTTAGACGATGAGCCACTTACAGTTGTAAAGCACACAATGAAGGAGAAAAGATAGTAGTTTTCCATCTACTAATCAACAAAAAGAAGACAAGCTTTTGAGGACCTTGGTTGCGTCTCAATACGTAAAGTTAAGCACCCCATGATGGAATTTTATATTATTCCAAGCAAATAAATAAATAAGAAAAGAAGGTTACAGTAAGAACTTGATACCAGATTAGTGTCTAATTTTATAACATATCATGCCATTAGAGGCATCGAAAAGAAGCCCTATCCCTATCCCTATCTCGATCGATCCTTTGTTCATGTAACTAATTACTAAGTGATTAGGATAGATGGATCAATTCCTCAACCCCACTCTCTAATTTGCTTTTCGATGTAGCACGTGTCTTTCAGCACTGTCCTATAGCTACTAAGCACTTAAATTAACCTTTTGAGCAATTGGTGGACTATGGAAGTGCTGAGTGATCAAGGATATTTATAATTATATCATTCGTATGGTACCGCAGAAAGTAGTGTAGTCAAAGATAAAAGAAGAGTGGATAAGCCCACAGGTGTTAAATAAACAACTAAGCAAGATATGCATCCATAATGCGCTGTAAAATGATACCTAAGTTCTACCCTAAGTGCTCTAGTTCCTTCTTCTTCTTCTTCTTCTTCTTCTTCTTTTCTTTCTTTCTTTAATGGCTCGTCTTTCTTATCATCAATCTTAAAAGCTTAAACAGTTAGAAAATAGACGTGAATATGATGCTCTTAGATCGTCCCTTTCGATTCATTGTTTTATGGGGGAATACATGATTACATCTACTAAGTGATACCATGTCCACCAACTCATACTAGCCATTGGATGATTAGTTTTGACTAAATCGACCGAGTTGACTTATGCTTTCTTTTACATGGTCACTACTCCTCCCAGGGGAAAGTATGTCTTAAGCTTTGGCTTTGGAATAAATTCTTCACATATATATTTTATTTTTTATTTTTTATTAAAAAAAAGGGGCGGGGGGGGGGGAGGGGGGTAACTATACGTGAGGATCATGCATCGGTCAAAGTGGGGGTGGTGATGATTCTATTAGTTAATTTTATGGGATGGTTTTAGCAATCCAAGAGATGTAAGTGGCTCCATGGATAATTGAATGGATAGAAGTTTTAAAGGCAATGGTATGTGGTGATGGGGACCATCAGCCATGGGCTTCTTTATTCTCCTATAATAAAAGGACAAATTAAAAGGGAGCTAGCTTAGCTATATGGTGGGTAGGAGGGGTTTATTTAAATGGAATTTGGGGTGCACGAGTGGGAATAACAAATCGATCGAGATGCCTCGCGCACCCAAAGAGGGCCCAACGCTGAGAGACTTAGCCCACTCTTTTGTGGGCCGTCTTGGAAAGTGGCGAGCATTGCATTTTTGTATGACTCCTCCACTCGCCACTAGGAGAGGCACGAATGATGTTTCTACTCACCTCCCAATTGACTCTGACCATCTTGTTCTAGCTTCTAGGTGGCTGGGGATTAACATTAGGGTTGTAGTCAGCTCTCTCTCTCTCTCTCTCTCTCTCTCTCTCTCTCTCTCTCTCTCTCTCTCTCTCTCTCTCTCTCTCTCTCTCTCTCTCTCTCTCTCTCTCTCTCTCTCTCTCATCCTGCAGACTAAGTACGTTGGATAATATAGAGACAGTCGATCGACAGTTAGCAAGGATTCAGTGCACATCGACCTGTCTGGGTCAGTTCGATGAGCGACTGGATGCGCGTCAGTGCATTATTGCTACGTATTCGATGATCTTGATTATACCCAAATGTGAACACAAAGTGTCATATAGTTAAGAGCAGACATGATCAGAGTCATTTGGTGTATACGATTGATATATTGTCATGTAGGCTGGACAATACGAGGGTTGGTCTATCATGTTGGAATTCCATATCCCGTGACCTATATTTATTGATTTAGGAGCACGATTGGATGTGCGACAGCGCATTAGTCGTGTGTATTCCATGATTTGGATCGTTCTTGAAAGTAAATGTAAGTGGTTGTAAAATTACAGTGGACATTATCAATCAACTTAGTATATTATGTCAGGATTCAGCAAGTGTTGACTTATTTATATCAGTCCAGGTGCACGATTGGATGCACATTAATGCGTCCAATCATTTGCACTCTATATTCCTGATCATACTCGAAAGAAGGTACAAAATGATCAAAGAATTACAACAAACACAATTGAAACCATCGAATACACACAATTGATACACTGTTCATATTTGTCTACAAGCATAAACGGTCCCTAGGTTGCCGACCCACACTAAACAATAATAACCTTTCCTAGATACAAGATTAGAACTCAAGGCTAAAACTTCCTAGCAATCAATGGTTTTGTCATTGGAGTATCATTTCAGTGGTCCCTTGCAATTTTGTTTTGAGTAGACTTTAGACTCTCTTCATAGACAGTTACAAATACTTTTGTTAGGCACAAAGGGCTTTTTACTTTCTTTCTCTCTCCCTTTTTTTTTAAATTTTTTTGAATTAGAATCTAGCTAAAAAAATTGTGAGGCTAGAACAAATTAACTATGTGAAAAATTTATAATTTCTGGAGCGGCTCAAGTTTGCTCGATTAAAATGTTGAAACTAATATGAGTTAATTCTCGTCTATTAATTATTATTATTTTCTATATATATATATTCTCTTTCATGGATAGTAGTGGCAGCCAAAAGTACTCATGATATACAGGTCTCCAATTTGGCCCGTTTGTAGTGCCACTCTTTGTCTGGGGTTGAAAGATGCCACTAAGAAGCAGTGAGTACAAAACCATAGGCTTGCTTGTTCCTTATCTTACATTTGCTGAATGTCATATCTCGAGTTCCAAGGAATCTACTACTCACAAATATATGTACAAGAAATGAGTACATAGTGGAATTTAATTTTATTTTCTTCATTCAACTAACAAAAGGATAGGAGGAAAAGGATTAGACTTTACAAATTCTATCTTTAATTTTATTATTATTATTATTATTATTTTAAAATAAAATAAGAGTAATTTAATTATTAGATGATCTAAATATATTTCAAACAGGTAATCAAAGCCGTACAAAAATGACAGCAAACGGTTGAATAGACTAGTTTGTCGAGTAATACAAGTGGAAAGTAGTCATGGAGCACGTTGATCCTCCCACTAGAGAAGAGAAGAGAAGAGAAGAAGGGAATAAGAAGTAAGGCCTTAGGGTTACCCAACTTGTACCTTAGCTAGGTACGGTATATCCATCTCTATCTCTCTCTCTCTCTGGCTGTGTATATAAATTACTTGACCTTTGCCTGTAACTAGCTTTCAATCTTGTCAAAGATACTTTTGTCAACCGTTAGAGATAGAATTTGGCATTGAGAGTTTGGAATCATGAGAGAGACAAGCAACAAAGGTTGTGATAAGATACATGGGATGGGACGAATAAATTCCAGCCGTTTTGTATTGCTTGGCTTCTTTTCATTCTAATGCTCAGTCAACTTGAGAACCAATTCACCTCATGGGTCCAAATCATGTACCTAATTGTCCCTTAAAAACTTGCTTATAGCAACAGTATGTAGAATGTTAGACACGATGCATCATTGTAGGAAAGTTTGTTACTGTAGCCATCTTTTGGAACCATTGTATGTGGTCAATATAGATAGAGAAGTTTATTTTTCTGCTAATTAATTATCTAACAAGGAATAAGATTCCAATCTACTAATCTCTTAGTAGGTGCTTGTTGAGGTTGTAGGTTGTAGATTTAATTCTAAATTAACTTAATTTCCTTCGCTCTACGTATTGGTAAAAAAAAATTAATTAATTGAGTTGGATTCACAAAATTAACGGTGTCTCTAGTTTAATGATATTTATTTTGCCCTTCATACTCTTCTCAGTTTTATTTTTTGAATAGTTGAAGAATAAAAGAATTGTATTGCGATTTAAAAGTTATTATCCTATGGACTTTCTTTATTAAAAAGACTCGGACTATCTAGAGAAAATTGGAAGAGAAATAAGACGGTCCCTTGATTTTTATTTTTCGCTAGCCCTAGTAGCTCTCCGTTAGTGTTTGATGTCTTCTCTTCATCTGAGGGTTTGCCCTCATCGGTTACTTTGCCAACGCTTTCCCCCAACTAGGAGAGGAGAGAGACTTTCTTCTCCCATCAACATTTCCCTTCTCCTCTATTTTGTCTACGTTTTTATCTTTGCTGTTCTCCTTACCATCTCCCTCATTGTTTTTCCTTGCTTTCGTCGAATTTCCCTATGCGCTAATTTTCATTGCTTCCTCATTCTCTTTTCGTCGATCTCCGCTTTCTAACCTCGTTCCTTTCTTTAGTCTTCTCTCCTTTCATTTTCTCTCTTTCTTTCTTCCCCCTACCTCTCTGTTTGTGCCCATCATCCCATCATCACATCTTCAGGCCATAAGTACCCTTCGGACGACTTCACCTCTCTCTAGTAGCGGGCTCTCAAAGCTAGCTCTCCATTTCGTCTCCACTACTCATCTCCGAGGCTACCTCTTTACTATCAACTCTAGCATCTACTTCTTCCTCCGGCATCGGATCACACCGCCCTCTTTCCTTCGTCGCTTCTTCTCCCTCACTCAATTCGTTGTTGTCCATTGTTTCCACTTATTACACGTCATCCGGCTTATAACCCTTCTTCTCCATCTTTGCTCGCCTTTCTCCTACCATTCCAGCAAGAGTGACAACCATGAAATTCTGATGGTCGTCAAGTCACCTAGTTTCTTAGGTTATTATTTTTAAAAATTTTACTGATAGTAACTACACTACTTCAAAATCTACCCAAAATTGAGAGGAAGTTAAAAGCTAGCTAACCTATTATCTATCAATGTGTTGGGTCTCTCCCATTCAAATCTCATATGCCCTTGGATTTTGATGCTTATTTTTTTTTAATAGTATTAGTAGAGGCCTCTTCAAAATATTTCATATTTTCTAAATGTATCCAAATTGTAAATCATGATTAGAATTAGTGAAGTTATCTACTAACTAGCTATTCCTTTTTTTTAAAAAAAAACACCTAGAGATAGAGATAAATCGACAAAATATCTCAGCGAAACGAAACAAAACAAAATATCTTCTCGATACCTCCTACACTGCCCATAGTATGTTAGAAAGCGTTAGAGAATATCATCATAATCGAGATTAAAAGATTCGTAATCCATCTCCTAAGCTCACAGATTACGGAAAGATGGCATCAAACCTTTTTCCCAATTATTCCTGTGGGCCGGGCCAACCATAAGCCCGAGAACTGGAGTCTAATGGTCATGCACATGCTATGCTATGATAATTTGGTATGCTAATGCTACTCTTTATGGCAACACACGACACTAATTAATACTAACTACGTACTCATTATTGCCCTTCTCCTCTTTTATCTACTCTTATTATTAATATAATAACAAGAAGAAGAAGTGGAAGAAGACGAAAGAAGAGTTTAGCATGGTCCCTAATCGATCCATTTCTTAACTAATGCTCATTGTGATTGGTTTCATTAGCCAACTAAAACTCCTAATTTTGAGCTTGGTGTTAATTAAGTTTGGAACTTTCTCGACTACACGCAGTCTTAGTTTTCTTTTCCATTTCTTGTCTTTTTTAAACAAAAATAAAATAATCGACGTGTTCTCCAAATGCGATGCTGACAAAGAGAGGTGATGTTAATTTTATACGCTATGATGGAAGAGATCTTTACACGCATTTTGAATTATAAAGAGACGTTATCTAGGTACGATAATCGAAGTTTCAACATGAATTTTGATAACACTGAGGGATACTGCTGATGGAAGGATTCAATCTTTTTTATTATTATTCTACTCTTCACCTTTATGTATTTGTCTATGGGCCAAACCAACTTGGTCGCCTATATAACATTCAAAGCGAGGGCCCTCCTAGTCCGGCTCAGGCGAGCCTCGGCCTGGCCCAGTCCGGTGATCGTCGGACGGGATAAGCCCGACTCGATCCATGAGCAACTCCGGTTAATTGTACTCGTACTTAGTTTAAATGTAAAACCAAAATTTTCCTTTAAGGTAACAAAATTCACCGGCAGAGTTGACTCAGATAGATATCAATAGACAAATAGTGTGGACCATCTCTTTGTGTCCGATCGATGCCTCCCTGTGTTGCATGTGCAAAAAAGCAACCTAACATTGCACGTAATTAACTAGATGTCGAAAGTCACAGTAGGTATAAATGTTCAAATAGTAATGCTTCATTTCTTTCTTAACCAAGTGACTGTGAGCGTACAACAAGTACATTCACCAAACTTGCTAACTGCTGCTGTTTTTCCCATCCAATAACTTCGGAACACAAAATATGCCATCACGATACAATACAATACAATACAATACAATACAATACAACTAAGACTACACCAATAGGATATATATATATATATATATATATGTATATATGTATATATATCGTATTGGTGTATGGCCATTCCTATTACACTTTGATGATATCGTTAATATGGACTGGGTACCTGTTGATACAATTGGTCCATGGCCCATTCACTGGGGTTTTCACCGTCTTTAAACACTTCCAGACCACGCTGTTGCATTTAAACCCACTGCCGAACCCAATCATCCAAACACGGTCCCCTTTGCTCATCCTCCCCTTGGACTCGATGTAGTTGAGCTCGTACCACAGCGAGCTGCTCGACGTATTGCCGAACCGGTGCAGCGTCATCCGTGACGCCTCCACGTGCTCGTCCGACAGCTGCAGGCTCTTCTGCAGCTCGTCGATCACGGCTCTCCCGCCGGCGTGGATGCAGAAGTGCTCGAATGCCATTTTGAAGTCGGGTATGTATGGCTTAGACTTCACGTCGAACACCTTGCGCGCGATGAGGGAGAAGAGGAACAGGATCTGCTCAGAGGCTGGGAGCACGAGGGGACCGATGGTGGTGATGTTAGACTTGAGTGCATCGCCGGCGATTGCCATGAGGTCCTTGGAGAGCCGGATCCCGGTGTTCCCGGCCTCGTCCTCCTCCTGGTACACGCAGTTGTAGGCCTTGTCGTCCGCCCCCTTGTGGGTCCGCACCACGTGGGCGAGGCGGTACTTGGCGGCGCGGCCATCGGCGCGGCGGTTGGAGAGGAGCACGGCGGCGGCGCCCATCCGGAAGAGGCAGTTTGGGAGGAGCATGGCGCGCTCGTTCCCGGCGTAGTAGTTGGGGGTGATGATCTCGGTGGAGACGACGAGCGCGCGCGAGTTCCGATGCGCCTGGAGGAGGTCGTGGGCGAGGTCGACCGAGATGAGCCCGGCGCTGCATCCCATCCCGGATAAGTTATACGTTTTAACATCCCCCCTCAGTTTGTACTTATTCACCACCATCGCCGATAGCGACGGCGTCGGACTAAATAAGCTACAGTTGACTATCAGCAAGTCTATCTCATTCGTCTTCAACCCCGTCTTCTGAAGCAGCTCATCTATGGCCGAGAAGATCACGAGCTCCGCCTCTTCGCGGGCGGCGTTCATCGACGGCTGGGGAGGGATGAAATGGTTGGCCGGGGGGAGACAAGTCTCCTCCCCGAGGCCGGACCGCTGCAAGATGTTCACCTGGAACCTCACGCTCTTCTCGTCGAAGAAGGGCATGAGGCGAGCGTGCTCCAAGAAGGTCGAGAACGGCACCCGACAGTTCTGCGGCGGCCGGAAGCAGGCGTAGTCGACTAGATACACCGGCCGCGGCCGCCACATGAAGTAGACGGTGGCGACTATAGTAAGCGAAAACACCCCGCACAGCAGATACACCGCATCGACGTCGAGAAGGTACCGCCATTCCTCGGGTCTGTGATGATGAGAGAGCTCGAAAACGGCCGCCGCGACGAGGGAGGCGATGAGGAAGGTGAAGAAGTTGTTTGTTAGGTACTGGCAGCCCTTCTTCAAGTGCTTAAGCTCCATCTTTATCTGTCAGTTAGTTAGTTAGACAGGAGTGGGAGAAGGGAGGAGGGGTAAGGAAGGAGAGGAGGAAGGCGACGAGGCTTTATAGAGCCGTTGCACTTAAAAGAAGAGGGAATGCAAAGCTGGAGTTTAAATGATCGCAATAAATGGCGGCCGACTGGTAGTTCAAATAGTTGGTCAAGAGTCATGCAAAGTGGGGGTGGTGGACATGGTCCAGAGTCATGCAAAGTGCTTGACCTCCATCCTCCATTTCTAATTGCTTGTATGTTCTAATTTACTTACTGATGCATTAATATCTAATATTCTAATAAATTAAATTATATAAAGAAGATTTGCAACTGCTTAATGTCTTACAATGTTGGTTTGCAAGTTAGGACCAGGATATATACAACTGGAACCTTAAATGGTTGCCAGATTCGTTGAGATCCCGTCCTACTAATCTAAATAGACCCATTCTTTTAAGTCCAAGTATAGTGACATAGTACGAATGTTTCGGTAAGTAACTCTACTGTGCATCGAGATTGACGTAGGACTCAACATTAATCCGTTTGGATGGTGGGCTGTGATAGCAGTTGGATCCTTAGCATGCCCCCAGGCCACTAATTTTACGATACTGTCTCCACTATATTATATAGACGTCTAGTTGAGCCCGGACCACTGGTGATTACTTGTCTAATCCTAATTACTGCACTCAAACACACATAATTAGGTAAGAAACAATGCACAATAATTGACGCAGACATTAATGATGTATTCATCAGTATTCACTAATTATATCATATTTTATTTAAAAAAGAAAAGTCCTTGGTGATTCATGCTACTCGAATCAAATTTAATTTTGAGGTCCAATCCTCGGTAGTATTACTTTATAATTGTTTGATTGATTATTATCTTGTTAGAGAGGGAAGATAATTTCAAGCCTCAAGACTTTGTTATATTCTCTTGACCTTCTATATAAAAATAGTATGTCTCATCTACTAAAATACCAATATATATATATATATATATGAAACCAAAGGAATTGTTTGAGAGATTTGATCATATGACATTATTCATGAATTAATTGTTGCTAAAACTTAGGAAATGGAGTTAAAAGAGGTTGCAATCAATGAGCATATATAGGTCGTGTGTGAAAGGTACTACTTGTAGATCGAGATTAACGTATAATGTCTACTTCAACATCTAACTTTTTTTCTTTAATATTTTCCTAGCGAGCTTATCTTCTCTTCTCTTCTTATTTTTTGTTTTTATAAAAGAAAAATATTATTATTATTATTACTCACAAAATAGTAACCTCCATGCCGTGCCTATTAGTGTGATAGCTATTGGATTAAATTCTCTGCACCTGCTTATAACCCACTGGGTGGATGCTATCCCCTCTATATTAATGGCACCACTTGTACATTCTCACCAAATTAGGATGGCGGATGATTATGATACATTAAGATATTATTTAATATTAGGACCAATTAACATGACCTTCCAACTTGTTCTTTATGTAAGATGATTATTTAACAAAACAGTAAAGAGTATTATTTTATAGCTAAGATGATCAAAGTATTAAAATAAATAAATAAATAAATAAGGGATCTACAGAACTTATATATTTAAATAAATAGATATACTTAGTTATTAAAAAATAATATTTATCTGTTGATAAATTAAAAGGTACATAAGCTATTTTACATATGTGATACCAATTTCTATCTAAAATATAGATGGCTATTTTATTTTTGATTAATTTATCCTTACAATTTAAACCCATGGCCGTCTATCTGGATGATAGAGAGAAAAAGAAGACCTTAATCTCAATAATTAAACTAGTGAAAAGAAATTAATAATTCTTATTAAATTATTTATCATTAAATTACTATATATATTGTATGGATTAAGAGGAGCCGACGGCCAAATCCTCTACCGTAGAGATTTAATAAAACACATTACGAGCATGACGTTTCTTAAATACGTCGTTGACTGCTCCTGGGGTTATCGTTTGATTCTGCCATTAAACTAATTTGACACTTTGAATAATTAAATAGCTTGTCACTCGTCAAGCTGGTTGGTTGGTGCTTAACTTAAATAAGGTTGGCTCGCTATTAACTTTGCTATTCTTATAATTTTCAAAGCATTAAAGAGAAAGTCAGATACACTGGTAAATGTTACTGTCCAACAGAACTATCGGATGTAAAATGATACTTATAAGTTATAACCCATGCATGCAGGTGTCATGTGTGTACTTATAGATAGGCATTATTTATATAGCGATGTCAATATTGAGGGCATATCTACTAAATTTGGTGATGTATGACAGTAGCACCTCCTGATATTTAGTTTGTATACATCGTTTAGATACATATCAATGTAAACGATAACCTATGGGAGGTTCTGATTATGCTCATTTAAATCTTATAGCTCTTTATAACCGTGGTTGACTACTAGAAGAGAGAATAATTGTCTGCGTTTGGATGTTAATGGGTTGGGCCAGATCAAGATCTAAAGATTGATTTGGGCCGGACGGGCTCAATCTTTCGTCTAATCCTTTTAAGAACGAATTTTATAGTTGATTTATTTCTATAATTTATAGTAGAAGATGATGCAGATGGTCAACCTCAACATTAATCGAGGAATTTTTTTTAATATCTTGTTATAGCTCTAGATAAGGTCAAGGTGGCATCATTACCAGATAACTATTTTATCATTGCATTGGAGAATTGCATTATTTTTCCCAACGTGCGAAGATTAAATTGAGCTAAACTGAGTCAATTATATACTCATCTTCAACAGAATCAAGAACGCCTTCCAATCCGACTAGTAACTTCCAGACAATCTTAAAGCCTAAGGAATCCCTGAAGCTTTATTCTTAAACTCTACTTACGATACAATCCAAACTATATCAAACTTGAAGCCACAACCAGCATGGTTAATATTCGCACAACAAATGATACTCAACTTAGAAGGTAAGCTAGCACCGCGGTTGAGTCTCATATGCTCGAGTTTTTACGTAGATATATATGAAACTAGTATTTAAAATAAGTTTTCCATTAAGAAATATCGTACGCATATAATTAAGACTCGTTGTATCACGTTCTACATCTAACTTATAATAATTAGAAGACAAGTTCTAAGAGGCGATTCATGTGATCTAATTTAAATTAAAGTTGGAATCTAAAAGAAAATATATTCAGGAAATCCGGAAGAAACTTCCTGTACTACCTACAAGAGTCTAGTAAGGCCAGAAGAGTTGAAGCATCCCACATTCCCACTAACAAAACATCCCTCCTCCTTCACAGTGGAAACTTGGGCTGTTCCCAACTGTCATCCGCCCCCACTCACTGATTCCTTCTTCCATCTACTAACAAATAATAAAGAAATATAACCCACACATTACGCCGTCATCTCTCAGGAGCCCTAACACCAAACCTGAATCCCTACCATTTCCTAGGGGTTGGATTGCAAAATTATGGCAGGCTAATAAGTGGTGCTATTTTACAAAGTTGGGGTATACTTGCTAGAATACATCATCTATGTAAGGACGCGTGGCGTTGTCTTATTTGGTGGAGGTATGTTCTTCCTGTGCTAGGGTCGGTATTTAATCCGGAAATCCACCGGCCACACCCTGTTACCCTTTAGACGTCGTTACCTTGTCTTTATCCCATTGGAGATTTGTTGCTATTCTCTACTCTCTCTCTCTCTCTCTCTCTCTCTTCCCTTCTTTCTTCGTCGTCGTGGAGCCTCGTTCTCAATCTTTCCAACTGTACTCTTCTGTTCTCTTTCTTTATTTCCTTCCTCCCTGTCTTGCCCGCGAATCTCTCTCTCTCTCTTTGTTCTCTCTCTGTACTATTTTATCTTCATGACGTTGACATTGGAGTTTCCCTTTACTTCTCTTCCTCCCGTGACTCCAACCCGATCCCAATGGAGTCCGACATGAGGGCGGTGGTGGAAAACCTCTCCGGGGTGGTGCGAGAGATCTCCGCCATGGGAGGGGACTTCGCCGGCGCCGGGGAGCTCAGGGGAGACTGCCTCAGGCTGGCCCGCAAGGTCTCCCTCCTCTCACACCTCCTCGACGAGGTCAAGGACTTCGTAGCCGCTAGGGTTGGAGACGCGACGGCGGTGGACACCGCGGATAAGGCGGCGTCGTCGTCTTCGGGGGCGGTGGACCCGATGGGGCGACTCGAGGAGCTGCTCGTGGCGCTCGAGGCGGCGAAGAGGTTGCTCCTGATTGCTCGATCTGCGCCGCCGCCGGGTTCTGACAATGCTGTTACTGTGAGTCACCTGGTTCTTCGATCGTGAGTTGCATTCTGGCTTAAACTATATTGAGCTTTTTCTGGGAAATTATGACGGGCATTTTGTTGGCGTTCTCTATTTTAGGTTTTACAACTGCAAAACCCAAGTAATAAGGGCGGTTGACGTCATCTTGTTGGGGGGGTTTTGGTCTTGATGTTGAGCTTGCATTCTATCTGCTGTAGTTCATTTTGGCTGTTCGTGTCAAGAATTTGGTTCCTTGTGGTTCATCAAGCTGAGCTGTTTTGGCCGACTTTTGATGTCACCTAAAGATTCTAAGACTGAGATCAACCTTTTAATATGTGATGACCGTATCATTAGCGAGTGATTGCTCTCCTTTAATATATAATTTGCTAGTCAGTTAAGAGAGCTATCAAATGCAATGATTTGAGTATGATTCCTCTGATGCTTATCTGCTCATCTTTGGATCTTCAATACATTTCCATTGTTCTATCCTTGATAAAATTAGTGCAATGCAGTACCTAAAACTCCCGAAATGCTCAGAATCATTCAGATGTTTCATAAGTCATTTGCCATGACATTTTCATTGTATCCGCATTCCTCTGCCTGAGAATTCCCCTACTTAATACTAACATAGGTAGTGTCTCAGGAGAAACGGAGCTTCTTAAATTTCATAATTTTTTTTTATATTCTGTTTCATTTAACACATAAAGAATTCATAATAATCTCTCCTTGTAAAAAGTGCCTTCTTATAGTCCTATTATCGTGGAAGGCCCACCAGAGACTTTTATCCAGGCCATTACGTCACATACTGTTCTTTGATGAGGGATGACGGTTGTATGCTGCATGTTGATGCCTAATTGTTTTATTCTGTTTTTGCAGTCTTTTGTTGCATCTACTATCCCCAATTCATATTTGTATTCTTTGGTCATTTTTCAGGCCATTTGTTGTGATATGAAAGTGGCTTGTGTCTAGATATTATCTTGGTAAAACATTTTCCTCTACTTGCTGATAATATGAGTCAACAAGCAACTACCTGCGCTAGGGACTTATTTGAAACAAAATGTCATCCTTCAGATTCTTTTAGTTGTTATCAATGACTATATCACGATATCCTGCAACTCAGAATGGTTTTTTACCTTCTCTTTTGATAGTTACAGCTTCATAGGTATCAGCATGTTTTTTTTCTAAGCTATACGGTGTCCTTAACTTTTTTAAGATCCTCCTTTTTATTTGGTAGTTGATATTGGCTTATCACACCATTTGCAATAGCATCTAGCCTTATTGCACTTTGAAAATATTCTCATCATCAACGGCCAAATCCTCGGGCACATGCTTTCTTTCCTATCTAATCATTCTCTATGTTAAATTCTCTAGGATATGGCGAGCAAAAGTTTTGCTGTACAATTCCAGTACATGACATGGCTATTGGAAAAGGTTCTCGAGGAGCTGCCTTATGAATATTTTGAAATTTCAGATGAAGTCCAAGAACAAGTATGAGCAAACAACATGGCCCTTATGTTGTATGAAAGCTTCTGGAGTACCTCGCTAACATGACTTCTTTTCAGGTTGACCTTGTGCGTGCACAGCTGAGAAGAGGAATGGAGAAAAAGGGTACTCCTGATGTCAGAATATTTTCTGAAATTCATGAAGTATTGTATCACCTTGACACAGATGTCAGACAGCAATCAACTAGTGAGTCTGAGCCATCGCATAAAAGTACTAGAGGAGATGATCACTCTGATTTCCAAGAAATTGTTGTACTGGTCACAGAAATAAATGGAAAATCTGTGTTGGATGCTGAGAAAATAACATCCGATCTAATTGAAAGACTTGAGAAAGCTAAAATAACCACCTCTTTGAAATCTGCTGGCGATGATAAAAATACTAGCGACACTGTGGAAAAGACTACCGAGGAAGATAAGAAGCCTGAGTCTCTGGTGATTCCTGAGGATTTCCGCTGTCCAATATCTCTGGAACTGATGAGGGATCCTGTCATTGTATCCACAGGGCAGGTATGATTCTTGAAAACACTTCAACTTTTAAAGTAACCAATTCAACTGAAATCTAAAGATCTTTCACATACTCACTAGCTTCCCATGAAAAATGCAGACTTATGAGCGTGCATTCATTCAAAGATGGATTGATTGTGGCAATCGAACATGCCCAAAAACTCAACAGAAGCTCCATAACCTTACGCTAACACCTAACTACGTGCTAAGAAGCTTAATCATGCAGTGGTGTGAGGATAACAAGATTGAGCAGCCATGCAGACCTTTGGGTGGATGGATAAGAAAGAGCGATGGTTCTTTTCACGAGGTTAGTGGAGATAGAGCTGCTATTGATGCACTCATTCGTAATCTCTCCAGCAGGTCCTTGGATGAGAGGAAATCTGCTGCTGCTGAGATAAGATCCTTGGCGAAAAGGAGCACAGACAACCGTATTCTACTAGCAGAGGCAGGAGCTATTCCAGCTCTCGTGAATCTCTTGTCAGTAAAAGACTCAAAAACTCAAGAACATGCTGTGACAGCTTTACTCAACCTCTCTATTTATGATCATAACAAGGAACTCATAGTACTAGCTGGGGCTATTCTTCCGGTCATCCAAGTGCTTAGAATGGGTAGCATGGAAGCAAGAGAAAATGCTGCAGCAGCCATTTTCAGCTTATCTCTCATTGATGAGAACAAGATAACCATTGGTAGCACGCCCGGAGCAATGGATGCTTTGGTTGAATTGCTTCATAGCGGCAGCTCCAGGGGGAGAAAGGATGCTGCAACAGCGCTCTTTAACTTGTGCATTTATCAAGCAAACAAGGTTCGAGCTGTACGGGCAGGAATTTTGTCTCCTTTAGTCCAGATGCTCCAGGATTCAGCAAGCAATGTTATGGTTGATGAAGCATTGACCATATTGTCTGTCCTTGTGAGCCATCAAGATTGTAGGGTGGCTATAACTAAAGCTAACACCATACCCCTTCTGATAGACCTGTTAAGGGCCGGCCAACCGCGCAACAAAGAGAATGCAGCAGCTGTTCTCCTCGCACTTTGCAAGAAAGACAATGAAAACCTTGCTTGTATAGGGAGGCTTGGTGCTCTTATACCATTGACTGAGCTCACAAAGACTGGTACAGATAGGGCCAAGCGCAAAGCTACTTCTCTTTTGGAGCTCCTTAGTAAGTTAAAGGTGCTCTAGGTGAACTCCAAATTTTATTCAGGAATTTCTTGTATACAGGGAAATTGTAAGTTTGTATCAAATGTGTGAGAATCCAGTAGATCAGATATTTGTTCGGTTTTCCTTTTCATTCTTTTTTCTCTTCTCTCTCCTTTATTTTTTGTGCAAAAATGCATGAGTTCCATCTGTTTTCCCCCATCGATTGATCAGACATTGGAATAAAAGGTTGATTCTTGTTTACCTCTCTGTTCATCAGAATGGGATTAGTGCGACTATGAAATATTGCAATCCTTGTCAATATTTTCATAGTTAGACACCATTGACGACTTGCAGGGTTAATTCTACCACTATGCAAGTATGGCACACGAGAATCATACTGTTTTGTTACTTGTCCAGTAGAGATTGAAACCTTTCAGAGTTGACAACTTGCTCTTCATATTCTGAAAGCATAAGAATCCTGTATTGTGTTTAAAACGAGTAACAAGCTCGATATCCATTTTCTTCCTGGAAGCTAGACTTTATGCCACAAGCACTATTACACTCCGTTTCGTCTCCACATCTAGAAACAAAAATCTAGACGCCAGCGAAGATTAGAATCTTTTGCAATGCAGTGGAGAAAGCGATCAATGGTGGAAATTCTCATGAGGGACGAGAGAAAGTTTGTTGTTTATGTCATTCATCTTCCTACGTTGTATTCTACGACGCACAAATTTCTCGTGAGATCGGAGGAAGTACAATCGTGACAACTTCAAACATCTTACAAAAGATTTTTGAACATTTTTTTCATTATTTGGACCTTTCATTTGCGTAAGATTGCCGGCTTAATTAGTTTAACTAAACAAATCCAATCCGAAACTAATTCCCACATGAAATCTTCAAGTTGGTCAAGATGCCACCTTTTGTATAATTTGATAGGGACTCCTGGCTCAAATTCTTCCATCTTCGATAGCACGAGAGTTCACACGCATTATGACTTCCAAGGGCTAAGATGGAACGAGGAAAATGAAGCAAGATATGTCACAAATTGTGATACAACTTATCCTTAGCTGTCACAGTACGTACGTACGTACGTACGTACGTACATGTCATGTACACCTAGTCCTTTGTAATTTTTAGTCTAGCAAAAAGAAAATTAAGAGGAGGAGGCCAAAAGTTGTATCACGTGGTGCAAAGTGATTAGAAGACATTGTTATAGTACCAATATTTCGATGCATGGTAATATAATTATTGGTTCATTTGACCACGACAGCAACTACGGCTGTCAAAAAAGAAATCTCTGGACTTAACTGTTTAGAGCTCGACTCAAACCTCAGCTTGATTAGGTTTGATACTGTAGTATAATGTGTATTGTTGGATCATAGATCCAGCAAATAGTATAATGTGTATATTAGAGGATACTCAATAAAACTCTAATGTCTATCATAAACCCATCACCTAAGTCCTAATTCTCAATTCTTGACAGAAACCCTCACATCGAGGTTGCCTCCAAATTCTCAATTCTCAGTCTGGTCGATGTCACATAACTATTGATTTCGAGTTAAAACACTCTCACTAACACACAAACGCACAACGTCGACATCACAATCTATTCCAAGGTTCTTCAATAATTTTTTCTTTACTTTATCTACTCATTCACCTTGAGCTTTTAGTGCACATACTCCGTATAAGACAAATATCTTATTTATTATCAAATTTTATTAATTTTTAATAAATTAAGTTATATCCATCCAAATAGAGATGAGTTAAACTAAGCCGAGCTATAAACTTTTCTAACTAGCCTCAAAGCTTCGAGTAAAAAAAAAATCCAACAATCGAGTCCAGTTGCGTCTAGCTTACTCAAGCTCGGCTTATTTACACCGCTAATTCTCAACTAACTACCGGTGTAGTTATAAATGATACTATTTATAAGTTACAACTACTTAAAGAGGTTTATAAATTAGATGGTCAAAGTATAAGAGCCAATGGACTTGGTCATAGCAATGCAATGGAACAAATTTATAAAATATTTGAAAAGTCTTCCAAATCTTTTACTATCTATGGGCCGGTATGACATGACTGCTCTATGTACGCATGCATGACTCCATTTTCTCCACCATTCTTCTAGTTTTACCTCAGACTTCAAAGATGTGGATTAGAAAAAAGTTGGTGCGCGTGCGGTAGATCTATCTTTCGGCTACCTTTCAAAATCATCCAAAGTAAATAAAAAATATTCTACCTTTTTTATTTTAATCATTGTTCAAATCATAGCTACCATAAACTATTTATTATTTAAATTCTTATATTATAATTTTAAATAAATATATATTAATACTACTACTTTACATCTAATAACGAGTATTCTTATTATTCGGTATAAAATTTTATCGATTTGTATTTCATCAAATATAATTATTATACTAGTATTGTACTAAATATTAGAATAGCTTATATTGGTATTAACTATTTCTTACGGGGTATTCTTTTCTCACACTCTGAACTACCGTACTTTTTCATAATGACCTCATAAATGATTCTTTGGTACACAATGACTCTTTGAACTGTTAAAAATACTTCACTTCACTCCTTTTCGTAAAGTATTTGTTGACCATTTTTATTCATAAATTGTCATATAAAAAAACAAATTGGTCATTTTCCTAATTTCATGTACGACGAAACAGGAGTGAGATATTTTGAATAGTCCAAGAGAATTACTAGAATTATGTCTACAGAGTTCGCATCAAACAATCACACAAAATTAAACTGACATTAAGTCACAAGATCAAATAATATGCATGAATTTCCAAATCTCAATAAATGAGAAATTAAGGCCTTAATGTTTTGTGTCTACCTTTTAGCTATCTAGGAGTCCAAACTAAGTAGGTGACCATAGTCCATAGGATTTAGAATTCTCTAACACACATACTAGTAGGTAAAGGGTAGACCCACGAAATCTTAGGACACGGTCTTAATAAACTTAAAAAAAATTGCAAGTAACACCACCAAAATTTGTTGAGAGATTCCATTCTCATACCACATGCCACCTAGTAGACCCCCATACATCCCGGTCATCCTTTTAACTAAGACTATTACTTAATCTACCACTAAGACCTCCATGCAAGCTTCCAACAAACTTAGACCATTGCCTTCGTATTTTTTGAAGACAAATAGTGAGAAAAATTAGTCAATCCCGCCGCGTATTACGGGAACTACAACGTGAAATTATAAAATTTTCTTCTCTTCTCTCTCTCTCTCTCTTCGCAAGCGAAGAAGAAAAGTAGTTGTTAGTTTTGATTGCCTTCCACTAATTAGACCACCACAATAAGCTCGATTAAATATTGTTTAGAGTTAGGTAAGCAGCACTAATAGGGGCGGGTTTTTTTTAATCCAGACTCCTTTTTTTCGTATACATTTGTGGAAAGGGAAAAAAAGAATTACTTGCATTTTTACCTACAGCTATAGCTTGCCAAAGGTTTGATCGAAGTGGGACATTTTGGTTTGAATTTAAATGCCGGGGAGACGAAGAAGAGCTCCTGTTTAGTACTAACGATGCCATCGAGCGTAGGAAACCTTGCCGTGTTCGAAGAGGAATAACAACAAACAGTAGATGGGCACGTGCTATAAACTCCATTGAAATGGCTCGGATCCTCACGTTTGACATTTGCGGCCGAAGTAACTTGAAGTCTGACTCAGTACGTTAAGTGAATTTTACGGTTTGTGCCTTGTATTTTTAACTAATTGAATACCCAATTCCTATGTTGAGCATAAAATGATATATGTAATATAACTCCTTAGTGCAGGGTAGTATATGCAAACTTCCCTAACAACTTCCCACCGGCTCTTCCTTAAAATCCGTCAAACCCTTCGATCACATTCACACTCCTCATTCCAAGAATCCATTCAATTCTCCCTCCCTCTCCCTCTCTCTCTCTCTCCCTCTCTCTCTCTGACCACAAACAGTAGCAATTCTACCCAATTACTTCCCCACAGAGGCCTTTTAAATTCTCCCCCCTTGCATCCACCCGCACAATCTCTGTGAGCTCTCCGTTCCATTTTCTTCGCCATGGGAAACGCTTTGTTGACGTCCATGAGGGGCGCCGCCAAGGTGATGAAGCTCGACGGCACCACCTACCGCTTCAAGCCGCCGGCGAAAGCCATGGAGGCGCTTCGTGACCACCCGGGCTACACCATCCTGGAGGCCGACGAGGTGAAGCGACTCGGCCTCCAAGCCAAGCCGCTCGACCCGGACGCGCCGCTGAAGCCCAAGAAGCTCTACTTCCTCGTCGAGTTGCCCAAGGTCCCCGACCAGCGGGCGCCGAGGAGGGCGTGGTCCGGCTCGATCCAGCTCGGGGCGAAGGAGCGGCTCGAGGGGTTGATGCTCTCGCGCCGCGCCGCGTCAGACTTGTCGGCTAAGTCATCCGTCATCGCGGCCAGCGAGGCCGGGAAGGATGGCGAGATGAGGATTAAGATGAGATTGCCGAAGGCCCAGGTGGCGAAGCTGGTGGAGGAGAGCCGGGACGCAGCCGAGGCGGCGGAGAAGATTATGGAGCTCTGCGTCGCGACTAAGAGGACGCCGGAGGCGGCGGCCGAGCCGAGTGTCAGGGCCGGGAGGAAAGAGGTACTGAGCTTGAACCAATGCAAGACTTGTTGGTTATTATTATCTAGATAACAAGATCGATTGACCCCCCCCCCAAAAAAAAAAAAAAAAAAAACTGAAGCCGTTTAAGTAATGGACTAGCAATAAACACAAATTATTGTTGATTAAAAATTTAAATCATTAAATAACATCTTAATACTATTTTTATAATTGGTTAGATACAGCGAACAATTTATTTATGCAAGCATCTAAAATTAGGATAATTACATTAAGACTATCCAAACTACCATCAATTTTTATATGTTCTCCTCATCTTTTTATTTTTTATTTTTTACAGAGTACTTTTTCCTTTGAGATAAGGTTTATGGGCAATGTTTGGATAACCCTCCCCCCCCCCCACCAAAAAGAAAATTACCTTTCCCTTCACCATAAATGATTTGATCACTTGCACTTTGTTGACATCCTCAGTGGTCAACTCTTTTTCGCAGCACTCCCTTTCTCTCCACCCTCCAACAACCAATTTTAAAGCCTTTAAAGTCAATATTCTCAAGCCCCAGGTCACATTATACATGCTTTATTATAAGTTGAAAAGTACCTACTAGTTGCAAATTTCTATATAAAATTGAATCTTCCATCAAATTTACATCAAATTTACATCAAAATAAATTTCTTTCTGATTCTATTTTCTTTTATTTTCGCAGAAGCGAACGCGGTTTGTGACGTTGCCGGACGAGATAATTGCGTGAATTGAAAAGTCTCGTTAAATTCTGGCAGCGAAATTAATCTGAAATTGTTGTACGTCGTTGTTCTCCAAGAGTTGCGGGTCGAACATGAGAAGCTGCTCGTAGCTTCCTATTCGCCCTGGAATTGTTTCTCTCCTGATGAAAAATATACTCCTCCTCGACCAGACCGGCATCTCTCTCTATACGCATACTACAGATATTCTCTCACTAAATGAGTCACCATATGACATTTACTTTTACTGACGTGGCGTGGCGTTTATATAACAATAATTGCACAACTTATCCAGTTCTAATGGATTGGTCAAACACTTTTGGGTAGTGGAGGATATTGCTGTTTTGGCATGATCTAAAAGCTTGACTTAGTGTGGTTCCTTACGGAATTATCGTGCTTAGGTTTAACAACGCATGATGGAAGAGAGTCGGTAATGACGAGTTTAAGAATAATGGGAACGTGGAGGGCCACTAATTACCTCCTTGTTCGTTGCAGTCTGAGCAATGCTGACCTCTTGATGACCAGCTTTTCTTTTAATCTATAAAAAATAATGGATTATTTTTTAAATTTAACTCAAGTGGTTTTAAGATAATAGAAATAAAAGACAGTGGTTGAATGATAGTTACTTATCTTGTTAGAGTGTGAATTACCAATAAATACCAATATAGTGATATACTACCGACCACTTTATTTTTGCTTAAAGAAAAAGAGATGAGGACAAAATTTTATAGGCATAGTTTATAAGAGCCAATTTAACAAGATTATAAGGTATCATTGTTGTCTCTTGTTGGGAAGCAGACATGGATTGAGAGATTGAAACTTCATAATCGATCGAATTGCTTCTTGATTCGATCTATTGAGTCAAGTCGATCAATCCATTGATAGACTTTAACTACAGTGAGTGAATCATTATTGTAGAGCTAGGCCCCATCAAAACCTACCAAAGTCCATACTTGTGAGCTCTTAAAAGTCCCTACACCAAAACAATAGCATCCATATGTTCATGTAGTAATCAACGGAGGTTGAAACGCCCTTGAGGATGTTATCGTTGTGAGCAATAACTAGCACTCCAATACCACTGGTGTGACCATTTGCCCAGCAGGCATCAACCCAAACTTCGTTTTCTTTAGGAAAATTTCGTAGGTAATAACATTTTTATTAACATCGATCCGATGATTACAATTGCAGCCTAATACACAAATGAGACAGGGAATTGACGGACGGCTTTTTAATACAGCCTCAAACATGAATACTACGAGTAAAGTAAGTATAAGTCCGAGAGCACTAATAGATAATAAAAGAAGTAAAACCCTGAGAGGTTCACAGGAGCAAAGACCTCAAGTCATCGTGTGATTTTGTTACGATCCACCAGTCCAAGATGCGGCCCATAACTCCTCCATGGAGCATTGCAATAGAGAGGAAGATTTCCTTAAATTTGGGCAATCTTGTCATTAACTTTTTGGCCCAAGGTGTAATCTAGCCTTTGAGCCTAACCCAAAGAATCAAGCTTGAATGGATTAAGTTCTACTTGAGCCTATTTCGAGACGCTTATAAGTAAATTCAACTATATTTCAAATTAAGTTCAAATTAAGCTCAAACTAAGCTTGAATTAAACAAAGCTTAGAATCCAGCTCAAATCAAACTTAAATTAAATCTTAGGTGGCCTATTATTTATTATATATACTTTTATATAAATTTAGCCTAATCGAGATAAGCCAGATCTATTTGTGCTTAACATCGGCTTGAAATTAAATCGGAGCCGAGCTCAAACAGGCTTAAAATAGGCTAAAATGCATAACAGCCCAAGCCCAACAACATAATCACATATCCGGGCCTTAAATTCGAAATTCCAATTGCCAACCCTGTGAGAGATTACGTTTGTAATTCATCATATGATATAGATAGGTTAATTAACGTTGTTTGTGTCATACTAAATTAATCATCTTTCACGTAATCCGTTTTAAACCTAACAAGCTTTCTAAACTAATATAATAAGGTAAGAAGTTTATTATTAACGATATTAATTAACTATAAAGGATGCATTTGGTAACCTTTTTTTTTGGTAATTTTTGTTTTTATGTCCCCTTATGTGTTGCAAAATTAGGTTTGATGTGCCCTCCTTCATCCTACTTCGCTAAGATTAATTTAATCTTTTAAATTGCTTATATAACAGTGAATAAGATAATTCTTTTGTCATGAATGACAAGTACCTTTGACATGGTTGGCACACCTAAAAAGTATGGGCTTTAAAAGAGGTGGGATAATGTTGTATGTTTACTTGCTTAGCAAATTCTATCTATCTATCTATCTATCTTATCTATCTAAAGTCCTTTGTCATTTCATAACTTGTATTAGCTAGGGTTACTAGAATTAATCATTATTGGCTCAACAATTAGGGTTCATCATTTCTAATATGTAGATTACATAACTAAGCAACTTTTCCAAAGGAATAGACCACAATGGACTTAGATTTTTTTATTATTAAATATCTTTTTTTAAGATTGATGAGGAGCTTATCGACTAAGCATAAACTATATATAAGGATTAGTAAATTCTCTTAAGAAAGCAATAAATCAAAGTAGCCGCACACATAGGGGTGTAAACAAGTCAAGCTTAAGTGAGTCGGCTCTAGCTCAGGCTTGACTCGAAAAATAATTTCAAGCCCAATTCGATGATTTAGGTTCGAATCAGTTCAACTCGAGCTCAAGTTGAGCCTAAGTAGAGCCCGAGCTTAATTAGAAAAGGAGAAGGCAAGAGGAGGAGGAGAAGACCGGGCAAGCCAGCTTCAACTCAAATTGACTCTAAATTTAAATCAGATCTTAAACTAAGGCTCAGATTTGACTTAGCTAAACTAAATCGATTCAAGCTCAAGCCACTCACGTAACGTAATTTTCAACTTATTAACCTAACCTTTCTAGGGCTAGAGTTCACAAGTTTTTTGACTTTGACGTGGAAGGGTGTTATTTAATTTACCAGCTAAAAACTTTAAAAATAAATATATAAACGGCCTCAACTAAGGGGCATTTCTTCTATTAAATTAGCATAATTTTTTTTTTTAAAACTTTCTTCAAAGATTCTAGAATTTTGATGGTGGCTTAACTCATAGGCTTATAAAGGCCAACTCTTTTTCCATTCACGTCTTTATTACGAGCATAAAGAGGCGTACTTGATTTGGCATTTGCCTCTCTCCTTTTCCTATTATAACAAAATAATCTAATTTTTTATATAATTAATTAGAAAAAAGCCACTAAATAACAACTAGAATTATAAATATCCAAAAGTAAAATATTCATAGAGTCGACAGGGCAAAAAAACCTCTTAATTCATTTAATAAGTAGGATAAAATCTTAATGATAAAAAATAATTATATATATCCATCATGATGTGCTTTTTAAATAGGACCACAATTAGCTTTCTAAAGTACTATCATTTCATGTAAAGATTCCACCTACTGACTTTGTATTAGATCTCAACATCATAGATGAGACTTTTCCTATATAACCTTTGGCCACAGTCATGATTAATGCCCAGAATTATACACCTATTACCATTGAAAACTTTTAGATTTTTGTTTTTAAATAAAAAAAAGAATTGTTAATTAATGATTAGATTAATTTTTAAGAGAAATAATCTTTATTTTACATAATAAATATTTATTTGTAAGGGCAGCAAATTGTATTAATGTAATTATCATAGAAAAATGAGGAGAGGATTGAGATTTTCTAATCCGAAGTTGAGAGAAGAAGACACGCAAAATGGAGACGTGGAACATTGATTCTCCATGCTGACGTGGGTCGTCGATGGATTCTTCTTCGCTGACGTGTCTCCACGTATTATTCTCCAAATGTTAGGTAGTAAATGATGTACTCTTAGTAATTGCTGATTAGATAATTCGGACTTTGCCTTTCTCCTGTTTGTTTCTTTCCTCTTATTATCTTCCTATATCTTATTGGATGCGTGCATCGATGAACGCATCCATATATAATTAACTATATATTAATTATACTTAGATCTCTTTTAAGCTATTAAAAACATTTTAAATAATTATTTTATTAATTTTTCGTTATCCTTTTTATCCATAATTTTATTTTTATATTCTGAAGAGAGAGAAAAAAAAAGAAATTTTAATATATCATAAAAAAAGTCCGTATCATAGTTAAGAATATCTAACTATAATTATCTCTATAATTAATATGAATTTTTTGTATGAATATATTAATATCGTTAAATGAAAGAAATATATTATAAGTAAGAATAAAAAGGTTTGAAATCTTAAGAGATATTTATGTTTATGGAGTATTTATGTAATAACAAGAGAAAGATACCTCAAAATTAGTGCTTTTCTTTGTAAGTTAATGTGCTACCAAAAACCTCAAATTAAGGCAATTAATTGGTCTGGTAAAGCTTTAAGGTGAGTTGATTGATCCTGTCTACCTGTTTGAAGTACTAGTTCTAATTACAAAGTTTAATGGGCCAACTGATAGAAGATGTTAGTCATGGTCAAATTAAATTAAAAGAGGACCATTATCTTCTAATGGATGGACAACCTTTTCTTCTTCTCCTTGGACTGATGTTTTGATAAAGACAATCACTACTTTCATCCTATTAATTTTAATTTTTCTAAACTCCAAAGGTTACTAAAGAAAAATGAATCTAATCCTTTATTTTCAATGCATCCGGTAAAACTTCTAAACACTTCGAGAACTACTTTACTCTTAGAGATGAGCCGGTGATCGATATTTTATAGCTAAAAGGCTAAAATATATACTTAATTTAGAGATCAATGTTTAATTAGCTCTAGAATTAATATTGATCCTCATGATATCAAATAGGAGTAGAAAAATAAAACCTATGCCCCTAGTTATTATGGATAAGATAAGTTTAAAAGGAAAGGGATTGGGATTACTATCTATCTACCATGTCTCAAATATTAAATAGAAGTATTACACTTCCTTGCGACAATGTTATGACATGGAATTAAATAATAAACAGTGCACTTGGAAATGTAGATTCCTACTACTTGGAAAAAAGAAAAGAAAAAGAAAATAAAATCCCTTTCCATAAGTCCAAATTAAGATAAGGTATGAAACTATTCAGAGTTATGTGGGACTTCTTATCTTATCCCCCCCCCCCCCCATACATATATATGGCCTTTGAAGTGACCTCAGCCTAACATCAAATTGAGAACTATATCTACAGAGACTTAACCTACCATTATGTCGGATCTATGCAAGATTTTTTGTTTTTGTTTTTGCATATATAATTATCTAAATTCTCTAGTTGATATTTATATTCTTTTATTATAAAATTACTTGGATATTTTCTTAGAGTTAACTTACCATGAAAGTTTAAATAATAGTATAATTTTAGTTTGTCTACACTTTATTAAATTAATGGATAGGATAATTATTGTGAAAATATATGTATGTGGATATTAATTTTAGGTAATATTAAAGAGAAAAATGAGGGGCAAATTGAGAAAGTTGTAGACCCAATTGGTGTTATTTTGGCCACCGTCGTTGAGCTGTTGATGGTGCAAAAGATCACCCTTTTGATGCAAGCAATTTTGTCTAGTTGTTAGATTGGATCCATATCTAGCTTTATATGCCCATTTGGGATCAAAATCTAGTCATATTAAAATATATTCCTCTGTAGGACCTCTAATTTATTCATTTATTTTATGATATATATGGTCACAAGTTTGCTTCCCATGCACCAAGTGTTTGATTAAATGGGACACCACACATTCAAACTATCCATTGTGCTAAAATTTTGCATTTATAGATGTTAGGTAATGTGCAATTCGATTTGAATGTCATAAAATATGATTTGAATCCTCATGCCTTTCTAACGCTTGCATCCAAACTCATTTTCATATATTAAAATGCTTGTACATATATAAATGTGACACTTTCTAATACATATACAACAAAGCAAGTCATATTATTAAGCAGTACCAAACTTCATATGCTAAATATGCTTGAAATTAGTTTTGACCCAGCTTAATCAAGCTTGGTTTAATAATGCTCGAAATTAATAATACTATATATAAATAATATAAATTCTTGAATTAAAATTTCGGGACCGATAATATTACTATATTAGTTCTTATTGAATCATGTCTTATTTCAAGCTTGATTAAATCATGAATCATCATGCTTGAAATTATTTAGCTCTAACTCAAATTTGATTAGAGCTCGACTCGATTACACCCCTAATTATAATCGCATAACTATTATAGGTATGCTCGACCGAGTTTATTTCCAATCTCTTTTTATATGAATTGATTAAAAATAATGTAATATTGCGCTACTAATTAATATGTGCATGAATTATACATGCAACAACTTGGAGTGTGTCACATGAATTAATGCATAAACAAATGTGAATTATTTAGATGTGACTCAAAGTTCTTCTTTTTTTTTTCTTTTATTTAAAAAAAAATTAAGAAAGATGTAGCTCAAAGTTATCACAAGAGACAATTGCAATTTAAAAAAATAATAATAATAATAAAAAGATTTCCTAAGGTCAAGATTGTATCAGTTCTCTATTCTTGAACAGGCAATGAGAAGCCAAGTCACAGTTAGCCTAACTGAGTTAGGTTAATATCTTTTTCCTATTCATAAGAAATATCTCCAATCTATTTTATGGCCTTTGACTAAAATCCCCTTAAAACTAGTTCTTGTGCCAAGACAAAGGTATAAAGAGAGGACAATGACATTGTAGTTTTGTATATATATATATATATATATATATATAGATCAAAAAATGGGTATTAAAATGGTCTCATATGATTTAATCAAGTGGAGAGTCTAAAGAGATAAATGATGTATATAATAGTCTATTCATTTTGTGTAAATGTATGAAAATATAAAATCAAAGTTGAGTCCCTTTTTTTTCAATATAAGCCTAAGACAATTTATAAAAATAATGTATTTTATTATCATTAACATTCTACTATACGGTATATTAACTTTGATGTTACTATACTCAACAGATAATTACTATATAGATAAGTTAAATTAACTACATAAGAATAATGGCTGTATAAACTCCAGTGTTTAACATTATTTCTTTAATTCTCAGTCGTACTCCACCTCTTGCAAAGGGCACAATAATTTACTTATGTAAGAAAAAAATAATAATTCAAATGTCTTAATAAAAAATAATAATTTAATATTCTTCTCTCTCGTTGTATTATAAAATTGAACAGTCATTAGCGAGTGTTTTTATCGAATAAAACCGAGCCGCGTAGGGCAAATAGTGCACATATGTAAATTGATTTAAAGTACTTTTTTAGTTTTCTTTCTTCTGTTCCACTATTAATTCATCGTAAATAATATATGGATCTCACTTAATGTTCTCAAAAAAATTATGTTAAGATCATAATTTTCCAATAATAATATCCAAAACTAGACTAATATAACTAATAAGCGAAACCCTAGCAAGAGATTAGGCTTCCAACCATTTTCAAGTTGAGCTGAGCTGAATTTTTTTTATTGATCATGAGCTAGTTAATTATAAGCCAGACATATGAATTAGTCACTTTCAATAAGTAAACCCAGGAAGAATTTTGAACACACACGTGTTCCAATATATCACTTCCTATTCCAATTGCAATGATTTGCATGAGCTAAGCTAAGCTAAGCTTGATGCTATTTATCCTATTTAGATTCACTCGAGCCAACTATACAATTAAACTATCAATTGTTTTACCAGCCAATTGAAGAAACGCCCTGCCCCCAACCAACCGTAGAAATTTCATGCCTAAATATAAAAATAAATAAAAGATTTTTTTTTCTAAAAGAAACCAACTAGATACTTTTTTCATCAAGGAGGTTATTTGATCGACTCCAATTTAAAATAATTATTATTAGAAAAAATTATTTAATGGTTAGGGGTGGCTATGATTCAGCGGTACAATTAAAGCAATAATTCGATAAACTAGACGATTTAGTATATTGGCTAAAGCTTAACGAGATATTAATATATTTTTATATTGATAGCGACATGCCTTTTTAAAAGATAAAGAAAATAATTTCTTAAAAGACAAGTTTATTGTAAAAAATAAATAAAAAGGGCGGGAGAGAGCAAACGCGGAATGGATCACGTTGCCGTCCCACTTCACGTGGGCATGAGTCATATACAACATACAACGGGGAAAGTATGGAACAACTATCCTAAGAAGAGAAGAAAGAAGAGGGGAAAAAAAGTAGGGTGGGGGGTGGGGGGGTGGGGGTGGGGTGAGGAGAGAGGGGCGGCGCGTCGTCGTCTTGCGCTTATCTTCTCTTTTTCTTCCTTCCTTCCTTGGCTTTCTTTCTTTTTTTTTTTCCTCCTTATTCTTCTTGTGATCCACAATTCCACGTGAGCATTCCCTTTTTCCTCTCCTCGCAATTAGCAAACCAAACACTCCTTTCCAAAGTGGGGGGGCATGGTGGGACTCCGGAGATAACGCACAAGCACCTGCCCCTTCCCCTTACATAACCATAGATTTTAAATATAATATTGCACCTTTTGCCTTGATGGAAGAAATATTACAGTGTTATATGACTGAAGCCTTCTCGGCTTTGGATAGCTGTGGCAATCTCGTCTGGTTAGGGTGAGATGGGTTTATATTAAAGTACTCGGATTAACAATTATTTATTATTATTATTATTATTATCTATAAGTTTAACTTGTTAGAGATAATAGCGTGTACTATAAATAAGTTATGATGCTTGAAAGCTGTAATTTGTTCTAGAAATCTAATACCAACACTATTTTCTTATCAATATTTTGTATCCGTTGTTTTGCTTTGAAATAATCTAATTATCCCACTATATTATATGTTAAAAAAGATGATATTTATTATAATACAAGGAATAAAACTATTGACAGAGACTTTCTAGGAGGATAACATTATATGAAAATTTGATTACAACGTCCAAAACTGGACCTTTCTGTTCGAAATAATTTACTAATGCAGCGGCCGAAAAGATTTTGAGGGTTCCCAAGAAGATCTTTTCTTAGATTTTTTTTAGGATTTTATATGCCTTCAATTGAATAAATAAAAACAATACAACAAATCCAAAATAGTGACATCAGTTCATGCCAAAATAGAACCGGTTAATTTTGACTCTACGAAATATATGAAAAAAAAAGGGACCAAAATTCCAAAATTCCCCTTTATGCTGCCAACATTTGAAATAAATATCTATGGGCTTCTCTGGTTTGTTGATGAGCTATCTCTAAATCAAAACAATTATTTAGAAAAATCTAGAGAATTATATATAGTATTTTGACATTCATTTAAAATGAGTGGATAAAAAAATATACTAAAACCGCTAGTAGTTAAGTCTCTAATTATATATCCCTATATATATATATATATATATATAGATATAGATACGTGTATCTGGTAGTAGATATGCATAGTAAAATACAAGGAACAAAATAAACGGTATTTGTCTTTAGTAAATCTTTTAAATCTTTTTATCTAGTAATCTATTGGGCGAAAGTGAATCTACCAATGAATCACCAAATCTTTATTAGAAAAGATACATCTTCAGAGATCCATCTCGTCGACCAATCAGATGAGCGCCACGTAGCGACTACTTTCGGCCTACACAGTTGCTGTTGTTCTTTAGCAATTAGCATATCTTTTCCTTACAGGCCGGGTCCAATTCTTACAACCAATCCTTTCTTTCTTCTTTTATCTTTTTTGTTACTCACCGAGGACCTTAATGTAATTATATTCTTAGTTGTAGGATAAAATGGAAAAAGGAATTGCTACGGAAACTTTGATCGGTATACAATAGATTGACCTCTGATAAAGAAATCCATCCACAGGAAAGTTAAATTGTACCTTTCCCTTTCCTCTCCGAGCCTATATTTGGAGCAGATTGATGAGCTAAGAAACCTCTTCCACCGGAAGATGAGATCCGCCGCCGCCGCTGCTAATTATTGCTCCTCCTCCATTTCGTCTCTGAGCTATGGAGCTCTTGCGCTTCTCCTTCTCCTGCTCCTCCTCTTGATCCTTCCTTTAATTTAGTCCAAGAAGTCTCCTTTTGGCTCTATGGTCAGAGGCCCATTGGACTTCGTAGAGCAATCTGGGATCGGTTAATGCTGGCACCTTCTCTGTTGTTGTTTGTTCAAAATTTGATTTTTTGTGTGGAAAGGATTTTGCCGACCATGTGTTTGATGATATACCTCAGATGTATATAACAAAAAGAAAAGGTGCCCACTTCTTCTGGAGAAATTTTGGTCTCCCAGGAGTGAAGTTTGTGGGTGTTACTCTGGTTCCCTTCCGATTTATTTTTTTATTCGGCGAAGGTTGTATTGGGTTTTTTGAGGAATTTGCGTAGGAATTACAGGGGAGTGGTTTTGGCTTATGGGAGTAGCGGATTTTGCGATTCCTGAAGTGGTCCAGAAGGTCAGGTCTTGGATAAACGAACTTTCGGACACCTTATCGGAGTCTTTGATGTCAACCGCCGTCGAGCGGTTGGTGTGCTATGAGTGCCAGGAGAGTTTAAGGGCGGCTGCTTTTGTGCATCGTTGCCGGAGCTGCGGTCGAGTGTTCTGCCGGAAGTGTATGGAGAATGGCGGCAGTCCGTCGAAAATTGATCAGGAAGGGCCGCCGAGATTTTGTAATTTCTGCTTCCGAGCTATTAATGGGAGCGGAGCAGCAGTAGAGGAGCACGGCTGCGGGAAAGGGAGCCCTTTGGTGGTTCCTCACCGCATGCCTGAGTTGTCCTTATCCAGATCTGGGATCAAGAATGTCAATTTGGCAAGGCAGCAGACTTCATTTTCTTCACCGCGTGTTCTTCGGTGCTCCACAGCCAGGTAACTCTTCACTTGTAGCTTTTCTTTGTTTACAAGAGATAGTAGGTGCAACTTATCTGATTGGTACTTATGCAAGCAATTCATCTGTGTCTATAGAGGAATAGAAGATGAAGAGGATGATGAATATGGGAAGCAGTTTTTTACCCCGACAAGTGAGTTCTTTCAAGATAGTTCAGATACAGAATCCATCAGCGTGGGTACTGGGAATGAGACGCACAGTTTCATGTCGATGACTTCGAGTCCTTTTGAGAGTCCTGGTAGGGCGGTGGAGCAAAGAGATATTACTCCTACGTCAAGAAGGAGAGGTAGTTTTGATCAAGATTCACCTGGTTACCTACGAAAATCTGTTGTAGAATCTAATGATTTGGAGCATACTAGCTATTGTACTGATGACGATCTTCCGGTTTACCAACAAGAAAATGACAAGGCTCAACAACTGTTAGATTTTGAGTCCAATGCAGATATTTGGTGTCCTCCACAACCTCAAGACAAGGAAGATGATGTGGAAACTGGCTTCTTTGAATATGACGATGAGGATGATGAGATTGGTGACTCTGGCGAGCTCTTTGTGCATAGCAGTTTCAGCGATTATGCCTTAGGGATAAAGGAGAAACCAAATGAAGCTCATAAGGATCTCTTAATGAGCCATGTATATGGGCACTTCCGAGCTCTTGTGCCTCAATTACTAATAGGGGAAGGTCTTAGTCTTGGAAATGAAAATGGTGGAAAGGGCTGGCTTGAACTAGTATCCTCATTGGCGTGGCAAGCTGCAAACTTTGTGAAACCAGACACAAGTAAAGGTGGCAGCATGGATCCCGGTGACTACGTGAAGGTCAAGTGTATAGCATCAGGGAGTCCAAGTGATAGGTAATATTCACTGAGATATTTTCATAAAGATCTTATTTTCCACTTAATGTCATGCTTATATGAAACTAATTGGAGCTTATGCAACACAGCACTTTTGTCAAGGGAGTTGTCTGTTCTAAAAATATAAAACACAAACGTATGGTCTCGCAGCATAAGAACCCGAGATTGTTTCTTTTGGGAGGAGCCCTGGAATACCAAAAAGCTTCCAATAAACTAGCATCTATCGATACTGTACTCAAACAGGTTATATCTCATGATCTTGTAAATTAGCGTTGCTGTTCTTTTGTGCTTTTTCTAATCTGATTATAATGCCTTCACTTCAGGAAAAGGATCATCTAAAGATGGTGATCGGAAAGATAGAGGCTCGTCGACCTAATGTTCTGCTGGTTGAGAAAAGTGTTTCATCCTATGCACAGGAACTCCTGGCTAAAGAGATTTCTTTAGTCTTGAATGTCAAGAGGTCGCTTTTGGATAGAATATCACGGTGTACTGGAGCTCAGATTGCTTCATCCATTGACAATGTTGCTTTGACAACGCTAGGACATTGCGAAATGTTTCGGACAGAGAAAGTGATGGAATATTCATCTGCAAAAAATCCAAACAAGTCAATTAAGACCTTGATGTTCTTTGAAGGTTGTCCGAGGCGCTTAGGGTGCACGGTAATGGATTAGTCTTTCTTAGTAATGCACTCACATCTATCATTTTTGTAAGCAGTTTCGATTATAGAGATTACATACTGATGATACAATTTGACTTGATAACCAACTTATATTTTTAAACTTGGTAATATGGGCTCTTTGATGAGTCAAATTAATCGACTGTTATTTATCTTCTTCTATCTGATATGAAATGGATGGCAATAATTTAAATACTTCTTGACATATGTCTAGCATACTGTGTAGTTAGATAAGCTATTTTATATGTACAAAATAGATGATGATTTTGACAAAAGGATGTAAAGCTGATAATAGTACTGGATAATATAGGATTTCTAATCGTATGGTATTCAGTTCATTAAACAGTTAGTTTTGTGAAATATTTCTGATGTACTTTTGATTATTAAAATAGAATATTAGATCCACAAAACCCAAAAGTATCTTGGTTTCTTAATTTCGAAACATTCTGCTTTGTCCAGAATGTGGTGTTTCTGCAGTTCAAATTTAGTAAGCTCTGAGAACCTAAATACAAGACAAACTGACTTATAGAGGCACCAAAATATTTGTCATGCAGCAGAACAAACGAATCAGGAGATATACGAGAAAGGCTGTGAGGCCTCTACGAAGCCAACTGTAACTCTATGAACTACATGATGTGATGCAATTTATAAAGTTAAATTATTTGTTCTGCTTAAGGTTACCTACTACATGATGTTTTCATTTTCTTTTGCTCCCTTCATGATCCCTGCTGTTAGTTTCTGGGATATTCATAGTGACACTTACACTCAAATCATCTGCTGAAATTGGATAAGATATAAAGAACATTAAGTTTTCCACCATCTTAATATTTCTGCAACTGAATATAAATCAGATGCCTTTGCTATAATAGACATCGAAATTAGTCAAAGAAAGAGTATGGCTACTCACTAAACATTTTGCCCATCTGAAAGGATGTAAAAAGTGATCAAAATAATTTAACATGATATTAGAGTCGTCTGTAACTGATCCATTTATGTTCAACCCTGATCTGATCTTTTTGATGGCTTTAATTGATGCATATTCCATCATTAACACCAGTCACCAGACACATGTAGGTATCATGGACCATTGTCTACATTGCTATAAATAAATAAACAAATAATATCCAAATATCAGACCAGGAAGATCTGGATTTATGTTTTAACGAGCAAAAGTTGAATGAGCTACGTTTTGTTTTACCTGCCAAAGAGCACTACCTGGACAAATCCTTCCATAATTGCAGTAATTGGAATAATTTATGTTTGACATTCTGTTAAGAGTTGGCATGTTTTTCTTTTGTCCTGATTAACTAGCAACACTTAATGCAGGTTCTTCTAAGGGGTACATGTCGTGAAGAATTAAAAAAGGTCAAAAAAGCTGTACAATTTGCAAGCTTTGCAGCCTATCATCTATTACTTGAGACATCATTCTTTGCAGACGCAGGTGCAACAATCCCTAAGGTCCCTTCAAGATTTCCAGTGGCTGTCAGACAGAAGCAGGACAATGAAGATATTTTTATCTCAAGAGCTTCTAATTTGACTTATCTTAATACACATCAAACTGTTGGAGATAAGCATCTTACAGATGGATCATGCAAGCTTTCCAAAGGCCTTGATCCATCTTCAAATTCATTCTCATTAAATGAGAATCTCTTGGGGACTAATACAGAGCATAAAGAATGCAATTCTTTAATTAATCATATGAATTCTGGTAATCTTATTCCCTTACCTTCAGTGTATCCTCATTACAATGGGAATGGATCCTGTCCAGATTTTTCTATCAGTGACTCTAGTAGTTTGATCAAGAGATCCGGGGAAGCATATGACTCTCCACATTTTGAAACTGATGATGGCATTCATCAGTATGAAGTGTTGGAGAGATCAATTATAGAAGAAAACCACTCAGAGAATCAATGGCATTATAGATCAGATGATGAACGTAAAAGAGAAGACCTAGAAGATCAGAATGATTTTTCTTGTGAATACTTCTCAACTGCTGACAATCAGCAGAGCATTCTAGTTTCTGTATCAAGCACTAGTGTAATAAAAGGCACAGTTTGTGAACATTCTCAGCTCTTTCGAATTAAGTTCTATGGTAGTTTTGATAAGCCACTCGGAAGATTTCTCCGTGATGATTTGTTTGATCAGGTAAGTTTGATCTTTTTATTTGCAGCTTCTATTCTGATATACTGTGGTATGGGTTTTTCCAAAAATTTCAGAATATTGTGAAATTGTTTGACTCATTTCCCTGCTTGTTGCCAGTCATCTTGCTGTCGGTCTTGTAAAGAGCCCGCCGAAGCCCATGTGAGGTGTTACACTCACCAACAAGGCAGCCTGACAATTAGAGTTAGGCGACTTTCATCTGTAAAATTACCTGGTGAACGTGACGGAAGGATATGGATGTGGCACAGATGCCTCAAGTGCAAACTTGAGAATGGAGTACCACCTACAACACAAAGAGTAATCATGTCTGATGCTGCCTGGGGTCTATCTTTTGGAAAATTTCTGGAGCTAAGTTTTTCTAACCATGCAACAGCCAACCGAATTGCTAGCTGCGGCCATTCTCTCCAGAGAGACTGTCTTCGTTTCTATGGGTGTGTCTTTTATTTTTCCTTCTTTTGCAAACTATCTCACTTGTCTTCAGTGTCTGGTTATAATTCTCCTTTGCATTCTGGCAGGTATGGAAGCATGGTTGCCTTCTTTTACTATTCTCCTGTAGATATACTATCTGTTAATTTGCCACCATCAGTACTGGATTTCAGTTTCCAAATTCCACCAGATTGGGTGAGAAGAGAAGCAGATGTGGTATGCTATTGAACATCCTTTATGAAGTCATCTACCTATATACCATGAACATCAGTTCCTCCAGTTAATCTTGCGTATTTGCTTTCATAGATATCCAGTGGTGTGGAACGTCTGCATGCAGAAGTTTCTAATGTGCTTCATGAGTTTGAGAAGAATATGACTTCAGGGGATGAACCCTTAAAGACAGGCATACATAGACACCTTATTGAACTACAGGATTTGCATAAAATGGAACAAAATGAATATAATGTAAGTGCCAGCTGAAATGTTACATTTTCTTCTTTTTATATTGCGTCAAGTGTTTTGCGCTTTGGCTAATCCTCGTCATCGATACTTTTGACAGGTTTTGTTGCAACCAGTTAGAACAGAAACAATGCAGCCCTCTCAGGCAACTATTGATATATTAGAGCTCAATCGCTTGAGGCGTTGCCTCCTTATTGATTCTTACATGTGGCATCGCAGGCTATATTTTGTGGACTCACTTTCGAAAACAAAGTGTTATACTAGCAAAGCTGATCCACAACCTCAAGAAATTCTTTCTGATGCCAATCTAAAAGAATGGAAGTCTGAGTTATTCCATAAAGATGACTTGCCGACAAACTCAGCTGAAACTACCATAATTAAGTCCAGCTTGATAGGAAGTTCACAGAAATCATTGTTCTCTAAGAAACAAGAGGAGATTAGCTCGCAGGTTTTGGAATGTAATACCAACAGCATAGTTGATATGGACTTATCGATCGAGTCTGTCGAGGGCTATTTGGGCCAAGCAGGTCTCAATTTGGTCTCTGGCCAATTTGGTGGAGGAGATGGACCATTGGTTGTCAAACCTATCTTTGACACGTCTTTGGAGAAATTACCTTCATCTGCATCTAGTTTATCCGACAGAATAGACGTGGCATGGACTGGTTCTGATCAGTTAGTACTGGATCCACCAAGAACTGGTCCAGAAGCTGAGTCAATTGAATCCTTGGGTTTCAGGGATAAATCTTTTCACAAGAAGGTAATATCCCCAGTCCGAGTTTATTCATTTGATTCGGCTTTAAGATCACGACATAGAGAGCGTGCCGGACTATCTCCTACATTGCATTTGTCGCCAGTCAAGTCTGCTGATTCCTTTGGAGATTTTGCAAGTGTGGCAAAGGATCCAATTTCAAACATGCGAAGAGCCTATTCTCAAAGGACTCCTAGGGCAGTAGAGAGACTGAATACACTTCTTACTTATCCCTCTGTATACATCTCATCAGTTTCTCATATGATCAGTGATGGGGCACGACTACTACTACCTCAAATAGGTTTTGATGATGCTGTTATTGCAATCTATGATGATGAGCCCACCAGCATAATATCCTATTCCCTGACATCTCGAGAATATGCTAGCTTTATATCACCTTCAGTGAATTGGCATGATGGACTAAATGTGAAGGACAAAATCAGTGGTATTGGTAATCAAATGGCCAATTCGACCATACGCATGAGTTTTACAGATCAATCATCCATTTTCCCAATAGAGTCAGATGGTACTGAAACTCGGTGCTATGGACCTGACGAGCCTCATCCTTTACAAGAAAACCTTTCAGATCCCAAGGAAGCTCATTTCAAAATTTCTTTTGATGATGAAGCTTCATTTCCTGCAGACAAAGCAAAGTTTTCTGTGACATGTTATTTTGCAAAGCAGTTTGATGCACTTAGGAGAAAATGCTGCCCGAATGTAGTAGATTATATACGTTCTCTAAGTCGTTGCAAGAGATGGAGCGCACAAGGTGGTAAAAGCAATGTCTATTTTGCCAAGACACTGGATGAGAGATTTATCATAAAACAGGTGACGAAGACAGAGCTAGATTCTTTTGAAGACTTTGCTCCCCAGTACTTCAAGTATTTGACAGAGTCGTTGATATCCGGAAGTCCCACATGTCTAGCTAAGATAGTTGGTCTTTATCAGGTGAATCATCTGCTACTAGTTGTAAAATTTTACCATGGAGACATCTTTTATATTCATAATATGTCCTCTGACATAGGTTGTTGGCAAAAACTTGAGAGGAGGACGAGAACTGAAGATGGATCTCATGGTGATGGAGAATCTTTTCTTTAGGAGGAAGATATCAAGAGTTTATGATCTAAAAGGTTCTCTGCGCTCCCGCTATAACCCTGATACTTCAGGAAACAATAAAGTTCTCTTGGATCTGAATCTGTTAGAGACACTTCACACAAAGCCAATCTTTTTGGGGAGCAAGGCAAAGAGAATATTGGAACGAGCTGTGTGGAATGATACTTCTTTCCTTGCGGTATATAACTCTATCCTTATTAATGCTATTATGTTTAATGGAAATTTTTCATATCAAAATGCTTATACATCAATTGGTGACCTTCATTTTTTGAGCTTCTTTCAAATTGAAAAGTGTAGTTCCAACAACATGAACTTCCACGATATGTTTGTTCTGTTTTTTCTTTATCCACCAGTCAGAATGCGAGGCTATTACTTATGGTTGATACTTTGTTTTTTTTTGGCAGTCCGTAGATGTCATGGATTACTCGCTTCTGGTTGGCATCGACGAGGAAAGAAAAGAGCTTGTTATTGGAATCATCGATTACATGCGGCAATATACATGGGACAAGCAGCTAGAGACATGGGTAAAGGCGTCAGGCATACTTGGTGGCCCGAAAAATACGTCTCCGACCGTCATATCTCCTACACAATACAAGAAAAGGTTTAGGAAAGCCATGTCCAAGTATTTTCTCACTGTCCCTGACCAGTGGTCTTCTTGAGGCCTTTTATTCTGCACCACATGCTATTGGGAAGAAGTAAGATCAATTTAAAATGACAGAAGGCGATTCTTTTTCTGTATCGTGATTGGTTCATTCAATTGCACCACTTGTATCAATGTTGTGGGAAGTAATAGATTGGGATCACACTCTCTGGATACAATGTCCAGACGAGTTGCTAGGGATTGATCCTTGTACATTCTTTTGCTTCTACTACAAAAAAATTCTGTCTTCGGGACAGAGATTCATCAGGGGGAAAAAAAGAAGTCAAAATACTTTATGTACTCGGCTCTTTTCTACTGCAAATTAGGTTTAATTATGTCATGCCTGTAGCTGGGTTGACCTCTACGTGATGCTCTCTGTTTTATTTGAGCAAAGCATAGATTGGGGCAAAGAGTAGGGAGGGCTGAAGCAATGACTTTTTGTATGAAATGACGCTTATTCAATATATTCGTTCCTCTCTTTGCCGATTAGTAGCCATGATTATTGTATGAATGCCACTTCTGATGTCAACATATACTAGTCTAATAACATTATATAAATCGTATATGATATGTTGTAAACCCATCATTACAACTTACAAACCCTCCTACTTCTAAAACATGTATATGATATTCAGCACATACAAATATAAATATATATAGAAAGCATTGTAAGTTCGCAACTACGTACGACTACTACTATTACTAGTACTACTTTTCCAAAGGTAATTTAAAGCAAATGACTATACTTTTACTGGATATCTATCAATGCAATCGGCCCAAACCCCATCTGCCTCCTTCTCCACTCTCCTCCGACACTTCCAAACCGCACTGTTGCATTTAAACCCACTTCCAAGCCCAATCTGCCAAACCCGGTCCCCCTTCCTCATCTTCCCCTTGGCCTCCACGTAGCCCAGCTCATACCACAGCGAACTCGATGACGTGTTCCCGAACCGGTGCAGCACCATGCGAGAGGCCTCCACGTGTTCCTCTCCCAGTCGTAGATTCTTCGCAAGCTCTTCGATCACGGCTCTTCCGCCCGCGTGGATGCAGAAGTGGTCGAACGCCTTGGTGAAGTCCGGCACGTACGGGCGCAGCTTTGGATTGATTAGTTTCCTCGCCGCTACGCTGAGGAAAAAGAGGATCTGCTCCGAGAAGGGTAGTACGAGCGGGCCGATGGTTGTGATGTTGGTCTTCAATGCTCTCCCGGCGATAACCATCAGGTTCTTGGATAGTGAGATCCCCACCTGTTTAAAAGCAATGATGAGAAATTTAGGCCTCGTGTATAAGCCTTTTAAGACTGTTTCTATATATATATATATTTATATTTATATGAAAAAGGTGTGGAAATAAGTATATAACTTAAAGTTATACATATTGACTACACTTATGTATATTTTTAGAGAAAAACTAATCTTTGAGTATTGTTTATAAATAAGGAAGAGTTAATTCCCAAATAATTGAGGCTTATGTCTCAAAATCAAAGGAAACCTTAGGTTCTTTAATTTACGAATATATATATATATATATATATATATATATATCCTTCTAAAATCTCTTATTTTAGTGTGTGTGTATATATATATATATACACACCTTGCCATGGTCGTCCTCCTCTTGAAAGACGCACTTGTACGACTCATCATCGGCCCCCTTATGAGTCCGAACAAGGTGCATCAGCTCGTACTTCGCCCGCCACGCATCCCGCCGCTTGTTCGACAGCAGCACGGCGGCGCCGCCCATCCTAAAGAGGCAATTAGCCATCAGCATCGACCTCCGGTTCCCGGTGTACCAATGCTGACTAAGGATCTCCGTCGTAACCACAACCGCGTACGCTCCTCCGTGCACCTGGAGCTGGTCGCTCGCGAGGCCCACCGCGATCACCCCAGCGCTGCACCCCATCCCGGAGAGATTAAAGCTCCTCACGTCGCTCCTCATCTTGTATTTATTCACGATCATCGCGGATAGCGAAGGCGTGGGAGAGAACAAGCTACAATTGACGACAAGTATATCCACATCTCGCGGACTTATCCGAGTCTTCTTGAATAGCGAGTCGAGGACCGAGGAGGAGACGAGATCAAACTCGGCTGTCGACGCCGCCATCGAAGGCGAGTAGGGGATCGCTTGCTGGGCCGACGGTAGGGAGGTGTCGTCGCCGAGCCCGGAGCGTTCTAAGATCTTACGTTGGAATTCGACGCTGGATGGGTGGAAGTCGGCTATGAGGGAGGAGTGCTTCATGAACCTCGAGAAGGGGAAGCGGTACGACTCGGGTGGTTTGAAGCAGGAGAAGTCGACGAGGTAGACGGGACGAGGGCGTGACATGAAGTAAACGGTGGCGAAGAAGGTTAGCAACGAGGAGTAGAGGAGTACGTAGAAGGCGTCGAGGTTTTGGAATTCAGATGAGAGCTTGTGGACTTCATCAGGGGTGAGAGAAAGGACTTTGAATACGGCAACGAGTATGGTTGGTAGGAGTATCACGGTGAGGAGTTTGGTGGATAATAGGGTTTTCGCCATTGTAGGACTTTGTGTGTTGTTATTACTTGGGAGGGTATGGAGTATATATAGAGCTCTAGCTCCTCTCGTTGCATGGAAGGACCAAAAAAAAAAAAATCCATTTGTCGATTTTGTTTGCAAACAACCACCTATATTTTATTTTTATTATAAACTTATCTCCCATTTATTTTATATATTTACAAATCGACTCCTTTTTCATGGGTATGTTGGGAAAAAATAATACTTCGTATATATGTGGTAATAACCTAGAATCTAAATAAAAATTCAAAATTCAAAAATAGATTGTCTATTTGGCATTTCTAATAAAAATAATATTCAATACATGATTTGTTCTGTGTTTGACGTTCATAATTCGATAATAAGGTATATTCACTAAGTTCATTAGTTTATGACTTTATTTTTCTAACATTTAAATATATGATATATAATAGTACATTGAGACATTGTGAAAAAATATTGTATAATAAAGATAAGATGAACTAGAAGTTAAATAATATAGGAGATATTTTATATGAAAATTTAATTGTATTGATATTGAATATTTAATCTCATTATATATTATACAATAATTTATATAATAAAAGATATTGTACAAGCTAAATTATATTTTTATTCGTTTATTAGTAGTCAATTTGATCATTTGTCAAAGTCTTTGTGGGTCCTGTTAGTTCATATAGATGTTTAATATTATTGTGACATATATAAGGGCTCTTGTGCTAAATGATTTATTTAGACTTTTCCGTGATTTAGTTTCACAATAAATTATCTTAAATATAAATTTATGGCTCAAATTATATAATACTTTTTAAAATTAATCGAAATTACTGGTAGAATGATTCAACCTCACTTTTGAAGCGTACTTAATCTAGTCTTTATTTTCTTCTCTCTTACCTGCCTATAAATCATAATGAATTTTCTCTCTCTCTCTACACAAGAGATACAATTTTTAAGTGATATCAAATGAAACCTTAATTTAATTTTTGAGACTTAACCTACGTAAAATAATAAATCGTATCCCATTACAAACATACGCATAGAATCTTATTTTAATAATTCATCGATTTTTACCGAATCATTACTCGTAATTAAAATATTTTTCCAACGCAGAAAATTGGGGGAAAAATCGATTTTTTTTAATGAACATAAAAGGGTAAAGTATCGAAACAATGACGAGTAGGGGTTGGTGAATATGCAAATAAGAGGTGGCTTTCAGTACAATTAGGTTAACATGTAGGTGGTTATCTGCAAAAGGCCCTAGTAATCAAATTTGTTTTACTTAGTTGTCACATTTACTATTTTACCAAATCTCGCAAGAATGGGTCCGTTGGAAGTTAATTAAAAGGATTGGATGCCAGGTTAGAGTATAGGGGTGTGATTGGACTTTTCTTGCAAAATTGGGAGTAGGCCTCGTATGCTATTAAACGGGCAGTTGAGGTTTATTTTTTGCAGTCATTTAGCACGGCAAGTCGATTAGATTTAGAAGACCAAGTCAAGTACCATTCCGTAATTAAATACTAATGGTCGCTTGCTTAAGGTTGGTGTGCAGCGTTAAAAAGGTACTTAAAAAAAAGAAGAAAGCGTTAAAAAGGTCTTGTTTGGTGGTTGATTCTCTACAACAAAGAGTGTAGAAATTCCCACAGCCTAGTACGTGGCAGGTTTTAGTCATGAGGTGCAAGCGTAGGTAATTAAAATGGGCCGATTCGCAAATATGAAAAAGGAGAGGTAGTTATTTGAGAAAAAAAAGGAAAAGTCTTTTCAATAAGTTTGTCAGGTTGCGGTCACATTTTTATCACCAGAGTAGAAGTTAGAGTCCACTTTCACTGAGAGGGAAAAGTGAGGAAAGATTGCAAGTTAGATTAAGGGATTGGGTGTCAGGTTAAAGTACAAGGGTGTAGTTGGACTTCTCTTGCAAACTTGGGAATTGGTCAATTGCATTCGTATGTGGTTTTTTTGGTTCTTGGCCACTTTTAATGGTCATAGGTAAGCGCAGCGGTCAATTTAGATATCCAACACCAAGTCAAGTAGCTTTCTTCGATTAAATAATCTTAGTCGATCCAAGTTGTTGGTGTGGATAGCTAATTGTGATCCAAAAAAGGTACTTGTTTGGTCTTACTCTATAAAATGGATTGCACGAGATTTCAAAAATCGTTATATTTTTTAATTTTATTTTGAAAATTAGAAAAGGAAGCCTTGCTACTTCATAAGACACCTAACGAGTCATACTTTTTTTTTTAAATAAAATTAAATTATAAATTTAAATTTGATGCGTATATATTATTTATAGAATAGTAAGACTTGACATATTACGCACAGATTAAAACATTTCCACCTGGGGATGTGTATATCTATATATATTTCCTTAATTAGGAGTAAGGTGAGATGCACTGTCCTTATTTATGCATACAAATTAAGGTCTTACCTTTTGTTCTGGTGATGAGACTATAATGTATTCTTTTTCCTTTCTTTTCTTTAGAGTAGAGTGCAAGAGGTTGGTACATAGTACCGGTAGTTAAAAGAAAGCGTTGCATGTGTTTGTTCTCAAGCCGTTGTTCAAAGATCCACGAGCACATCTAACCTCCCTAATTGGTTAACCCAGTTACCCACCCATCAAGCCACAACTCCATTCTACCCCATTCCACTTCATTCCACTCAGCTAGTTCCTTCTTTCTACTACTCTCTCTCTCTCTCTCTCTCTCTCTCTCTCGCTCTCTCTCTCTCGCACGCTCGCTCTCTCTCCTGTGACTTTGTGAGTAGATAGATTGATAAGAAATCACATGCATAGGATATCCACCCACGAGTCAAAGTGAAACCTCCACTTGCATTCATTCCATAGTGCATATCTGAGAAGCCGTGATCTACTGTTACCCTCGGAGGTCTATATAAGCGCCTTCTCCTTCGGACTTGGAAGAGGGGGTAAGAGTGATCATGCATGCCATGACTCATGAGTTTGAGATCATGAAGGTAAATATTATTTGCTCCAAGCCCCGGTGCAATCTTGCTTTAATAAAAGAAAAAAGCGAAGTCAAAGAAATAACTAACTTTTGGAGCTAACTCTTTAAGTTATTCTAAGCTGTTGTATGTAAAAGGAGGAGCTAACTCTTTGATCCAATTCTTTTGCAGGTGTTGTTTGGCAAGTGATCGATCTCCTTGCCAAGCTTGACTCGGCTACTTCCGGGTGAGTGATCTCCTTGCCAAGCTTTTGCCAAGTGTGCAGTCCTTAGGCTATCAACCTTGCTTTCGTTGTCTGTTCGACCTTGAGTTCTTTTTTTTTTTTCTGGGATAAAGTTCAAGAGTCGCTAGAATTATTGTGGGTCAAGTAACGAAGTAGTCATAGCTATTAGTAATAGATATCTTCAGTAATTTTCTTGCAAACGAGAAGAGTTAATCGATCGAGATCAATGGCCACTTCGATAATTACTTTACATATGATGGACAATTCCTACACTAGAGGGAAGTAGCCAGGATTCCAAAACTGAGAGAAACGGCCATTCACTCATACACGGTCATCGTTTAGTTTCTGAAAGATTAACAATACAACGTACGTTCGTGAAGCAGGTACTGTTCCATACTTTTCATAATTAAGCAACTCATAGCAAGTTATTAAATAAGATCATCTTTATGAGCACGCAACTCATCAGGTTGTACAATTAATTACTCTATGCTTCTCTTAATTACTTTGCCTACATGTCCGCCCATGCTCGAACAGTACTCGCATTAATGCATGCACGCATGCAAACAATTACTCTATGTTCCTTTCTGACGTTTGTCTGTCTTTCTCTCGCACACACAGACACAACGTTGTCACGAGTACAACTACTTTGTGTGTAAATCTCTTGTCGTCTTCTCCTCTTTGAGTGACGATAACTACTTTCCTCAAGCCATCATTATGGAGAGGAAGCCCCACGTATTTCATGTAGGCGTCTATGTACTACTTATCCAAGAGTCGTGTCAAGCTGCACGCCTTTGCATTTCTTAACTTAGTAAAAGAAAATGTGGAGGATTAGCAAACAAACGCTTGTTATAAATCAGAACAGAAATACCCACTTTATCAAGATCACCTTCATTATGTGATCTTCTTATTAATTGCATCACAGTATTCATTTGATTCTAACATAAAGTTCGAGTGCATCATCGTTGGATACAAGTCCCATTTCTTTTAATTTACATTTAAACTTTATCGGTGTATGCGTGCATGTTCACCTGTGTGTTTGCATGCACTCCTAACTTGTGTCGTGGTTTAGAATATTTTTCTTACCCGTTACCCATAACAGCCAAGAAAAGCTTCCTCCATTGGGAAACATCTAAAAAGAAAGGAAATTAAATCCGTCTAAAATTTTAGATGTTGTGTTCTCCGAAATTATTTGCTTGGTCATAGAAATATTTTGTCTTAAGAGCACTTCAGTTCAGAGTATGTGTTATATATGTCTAGCTTTACTTCAAGGTCTAATAGGCATCGAAATTGAGGTATATGCAAAGGACTGTGTGTTTGGCAAGGCTTCGTATGGAGTAAGACACCCTTCTTCAGGTAAACTCGTCACGTTTGTTGACAACATCAAGGTACGTAAATTTCATTGATGTCCTGATTAATTTCTTATGTGTGTATAGTTTACGATGGCAAACTCTTCTTTTTCTCGACAGTGTATTAAATTACATTTTCTATGTGAATTTGTAGTTATAATAGCTTGAGTGTTGATCGATATCTGTGCATATGAACCGACCAATCTGTACATCAAGATTGCAAGATACAGTACTTTAATTTCCTGTGTGTTGTCTTAGTGATTGATTAATCCAAATATATAGAGATAGAGAGATAGAGTGATGACTACACAAGTCCTATACTTAGTCTACAATAGACATCACAATAATTCAATTCAGATAATTAAGCTCAAGGGCACAACATGAAATAAAGTGTAGAACGACCCGAGAGATTTCTAAGAGCAAAGAGCCTCGTGTTCAGCATTATCAACCTAATAACTGTTGTTTCCATTAATCCAGCAATCCAAGACACGACTCTAAAATTTCGTAGGGCAGAAAGATCGGAGATCACCCACCTAAAATATATTCTAGAAAGAAAGGGAAGGAGAAGAAGAGTGGTGGCGACGGCGAAGAACAACAACGGCAAAGGGATTTTGGGTAAATTCGAGTGTGACAAGGGAGGAAGTAAGGGATAGGGATGCAACCAGCTCGGATTTGACAAGGGTGAGAAGAAGAAAGGCGGTGGCGGGAAGCGATAACGGAAGGGGTGGTAAGAGGGAGGAGATGCTTTTAGGGGAAGGGGAGAGGAAGCATATAGAAAGAAAAAGAGGAGATAAAGGGGGTTTCTCCCCTCCCCTCCCCTAGCACGTCAGCTAAGGGGGGTTGTGGCAACGGGAAAGACAACAGATTGATCGGCAATGACATTGTGGTAAGAGGGAGGAGATCTCATGCTTTTAGGGAAGGGGAGAGGAAGAATATAGTGGAAAAAAAAGCTTACAAATCACCTGTTATTAACATATTTGACTTAAAACATTTAATTTGAATGCATGACTCTTGGTCAAAATTCTCTTTGACTAAAAGAAATGGAACTATCTCATATTGTTATTGATTTTGTGTAAGATATACCTATATATTTTTGTGTGGGTATTCTATTAGGCAAGATTAATTACATTATTATTACAACCAACAACACCACAAAGAGAAACAAAGTATCAAGCTCAAGGGCAGAAATAAAATATAAAAAAGAAAACACTAACCTAGTGGATTTACATGTGCGTACAAAGACTTCAAGTCATCATGCAACTCCATCACTACCAGATAATTAAAGCTCACAACCTTGCAAACCTCCAATGGATAGGAGAAACAACAATGCGATGTTGATGAAGACCTTGCCATCAACTTGCAACAAATTAGCAATGAAAAAAAGGGATTAAGGCTCAAAGGGCGCTCAAGCACAGAATCAAGCAGAAGAGAGGGAGGAGCACATACACACTACAATAGGCTAGTATTTCGGTGATGCATTGGCATGGAGTGGAGATGGTGACAAAAATCTCACCCAACCTCTTTTGCTTGTAACCCTCCCACTCGAGCGCCTCACCCGTTGGTCGCCCATTTCCACATTAGTTGCTGGCTACCATGGTTTGAGTTATGCAGTATGGGAGCTCTCAACTCACATCTCTCCACACTGGATCACTTGGGGGAAAGCACAAGTAGAGTAAGGAAGTAACAGAAGGAGAGAAAAAAGAGAGAAAAAGCGAGATAAATTAATCTCTCCTCTCCCTAAAGGGAAGGGAGATGGAGGAGATGGTGAAGTCATAGATTCCCAGAGGCAATCGATTGATTGTACACTCATTAAATTATAAGACAATATTATTGTTGTGGAGAAAGTTTACACAAATCATCAATGCTAAATTATTTTTAAAGAATTACTTTAATGGCCCAATCAACATTTTTACCATCCTATTAGCCACTTGTGGAATAAAAATATTGAAGCTTAAATAGCATACTAATTCATAATTATCTCTCCTCTTATTCAATATATTTAAAAAGTAATAATTTAATATTGACATAAAATTACTATTTTACCTCTTGAGAAGACAACACTTAATAACTATGCACTTCATCTGCAATTAGATTATATATCTCTCTTAAGGCACCCATGAGTGATCTCTCTCTCAAGGTAGACATGAGCTCACTCTTTCAATGAGCCCATCACCAAGATCTCTCCTCCTAATCACCCTTTTCCTCCAAGAAGTATCGAGCAACACTCTTCACACACAATCCTCTTGCAAGAGCACAGCTCTCCCATCTCTCCGAACAAGCAAGAAAAGGCAATGAAGGTCATTCTTTTTTATCATTGAACAACTTGTGCTGACTCAAGCACAAGAGCTTGATAGTGCCGCCTTTTTGTTTCTCCACCAAGATTATTTTGTTTTAAAAATAGATCTACTATCGCCACCTCCTAGTAGCACAAGATATGTCACGTTAAATTTGTGAAATAAGCTCATGTGAGAAGATGTAGGTTTCTTATCGTAATGTGAAGAAATAACCACAAAGTGCATATTATAACCCCAGTGTGCGGTTTATTTTCTCATAATGTAGGATTATTTATCAGCAATGCGGGGTTATATATCAGGGTTATAATATTCATTGTATAGTTATTTCTTCGCATTGCGATAAAAACACGACAACTACTCACATAGTCTTATTTCACAAATTTAACATAAATGAAATGATACGTTAAACATACCAATTTGGTATTATCAATTAAAATCAATACTTATTATACTGAGAGAAATTAAGACTTTATTAATGTGCCAGTGTGGAAAATTTATTATTATTATTTTTGATAATGTGGGGATGTCGGGAAATGTGGGAAAGAGGTTTTATTTGTAACTATGTTGTCGGAAGAATATAATCCACACTTCTAATAATAAATATAACAATCGCATATTCATTTAAATATTAGTACTACTTTAAATCCAATTAAGTGAAATTTGGTCATTCAATTTAAAACACACCTTCAATTTCTAATATAAATTTAATATTCTCTATTATTTTAATATTAAATTTATGTTACATCAAATATAATTATTACTCATTATATTACTATTCAACTAAATATTAGAACAATTTATAATATTATTAGCTTTTTTCCTAGCATTAAAAATTATAATACTACTTTTAAAATTAGCCTTATTCCATAAATGAATGGAGTCTATGAGATTGTGTGGTAGAATAATGTACATATCTATGTAGAAAAATAATGGTGAAATAGATAACCACAAACACATGATATTTACTTGAAAAAGGTCTAAAAACTTGGTTAAAGAATCACAAGTACATGATTAAATTAATTACTAATATGAAATATATTAATTAGAAAAAGCTTACAAATCATCCGTTCACTCTCATGACTCATCTTACTCACTCGAATCTGTGATGCACTGCTTTTTACGATTGTTTCCTAATTTCGGTAACTCTTGTGGTTGATGCTTTTATCATAGTAATTCTCAAGATAGAATTTCTTTAGGATATAGTTAAAATTAACTTAATAGTGTGTTTCACGCTTTTCATTGCGGATTATCCCCAAGCCACAATCTTAATCTCTCATAAACTTGATATCGGAGGCCTGAACAATCAAAAAAGATAACCTAATATTAGGTCTGAAGTTATTTATGTACCTCTATCATAAAATATCATTAATGCCCCCATTCAAAGAATTATGCATATTAGTCTCAGAAAACCATGAACCATCATACAAGCGTTTGAAAGCTCCTGATAAAAAAAAAAATTCTCTTGACATTTTCAATCTTAATATCTGTTAGAATCATTGCAAATGCTTAATACTCATTAATGCTGTCATATGCATTCTAACCATCTTTTGAATGGTTAGAACCGTATTCTAAAAACTGTTTTATTTTTCTTCAATTTACTTGTTGAAGTCCTGTAGATCTCTACAGTTATAACAATGATAAATCTAGACTAACTTATAAATATATCATATGTTGATCATGTTGTTAGCTAAAATAAGCTTTAAAAGATGCATGATGTGATACTACACTTAACTTAGCATTTTTTTCCTATTTCCAAACATGTGATATGTGGATCATTTAACATGTTATTTCTTTGCCACCTTCAAGAACAGTTTATGACCTAATTGATGTAAGTCTCAAATTTGATTAGAAATGCACCCTAGTTAATTAGTATTAGAGTTAATTTCATCTAGACCCCATAAAATATAGTATATTTTTATATAGAGATTCTCATTTAATATTTTGCCATGCTTTTGGACCTCTTAACTATCTGCATCGTATGACCATTTTATCTTCGGTTTCTCTCCTTTTGCGTCTTATTAAATTGAGCCGACGATAATCATGGACCACTTTTGAATAAAGAAATAAATGGAAAATGAATATATCATTAGATAATTGAATATAAAATGAACAGTTAATTCAGTTGGTTTACTCTAGGTGTAATTAATCATCCATCCCTTAGTACAATTAAGGTTTTTCAGACAGTGACCATCATGTAAAAGCCCCAATACTTAATCTTTGCAGATCATAGTTAGTACCATAACAAGTGCAGTAGTAAAGTTAATCACATTTTTCTTTTTAATCATAATTTGGTCCAAATCTGAGAACACGTAGTACATACTACTGCTAAAGTTATTTTGTTTTTTTGGGGGGGGAAATAAGAAAGATTTTTTTGAGATCAGGTATGTGAACACCGTACAAATCTGACAAACATGCATACTATTATCCACAGAGCCAACTAAGGTTAGTAGTAGTCTTCAGTACTCCTTTTTCATCTCCACCATTGGCTGGCCCATCCATTATCCAACGTATGCCTGCATGTGAGAGCGACTTACATATATCTCTATATATCTATAGAGAGAGAGAGAGAGAGAGAAAAGTGAAATGAGAGAGGCGTTCGGGTGAAGCAAAAATGGCCAAGCCCGAGCCCAAAACCCGTAGATCCCTCCTACGCATTTCAAAATTCAAAGCTCCATATTATTTAAACCCGGGGTGGACCACGTAATTGACCGGAATACCCTTTCAGCTCAATTGGAATTCTGAAGCTGAGAACGATGGGAAACTTTCCTACAGCACCCTGTGTGTTTGGGGATTTTAAGTTCAAGGACACATTTCCACCTCTGCTCTTGGCAAATCACACACATCCTATGTATTTAATTGGTGCCATTAAGCAGTGAGTCCTTTGTCGCGGTTCAAATTTAAACACGAAAGTACTTATATAATATAATGTATTTTTAATTTACTAAGAGAGAGAGAGAGAGAGAGAGAGTTTTAAAATTGCTTAAAGATAAGGTGTAATATGTAAAAATTGTTGGGAAGGGAATAAGTCCAAAGAGCGAAGGGCAGTTGCGGGTGATGGAGCTGAAAAATAAAGCAGAGGGAGGGGAAAGGACAAAAGATGGAGAGCATATCTGCATATAGAATGGAAAATAAATAAATAATAATAACTAGGAAAAGCTCACGCTCATCCTAACCACGTCAGCGATCCGCGTGATCTCCCACTTGACCACTCAGAACTATTCGATCTCCGCCGTCCTCCAACATCCGAGCCGTTCATCTACAGTCCCAGCAAAGGCGCTTCCCCTCCTCGCTTATCGCCTCGCTTTCTTTTCTCTTTTTTTTTCCTCATAAATTATTACTTTCCCTTCTCATCTCCTGCCCATTGTTTGATTCTCCCTTTTTAAATCGGAAATCCAACTCCTCACAAATCCGTGAACGAAGCTGGAGCTCCCCATGGCTACTGAAGAAGTTAGCAAGCCTCCTTCCCTTCCTCCGTACCCTGAAGTATGTGATTTTTTGCAATTTGGTCCAGAATTCTCTTATAGATTTGCTTGTTTTTCCTTCTTTTTTTTTTTCTTTTTCTTTTGTTGTAATTTTAATTTTGTTCCGGGGGTTAGATGATACTAGCGGCGATATCGGCGCTGGACGAGAAGAACGGGTCGAACAAATCGGCGATCTCCAAGTACATGGAGTCAAAGTACGGCGAGTTGCCCCAGTCACACGCGTCGCTTTTGACGGCGCACTTGGCTCGCATGAAGGAGAGCGGCGAGCTCCTGTTCGTTAAGAACAATTACGTCCGACCTGGGCCTGACGCGCCACCTAAGCGCGGACGTGGCAGGCCACCTAAGCCCAAGCAGCCGGTCGTTCCGGGGGCCGTTCTCCCGCCTCCGCGGCCACGTGGCAGGCCACCGAAGCCCAAGGATCCACTCGCCGCCGCCGTCGCCAAGGCGACAAGTGGCATGCCGAAGCCACGCGGCCGGCCGCCCAAGAAGGCGAAGGCGGACCCCGCGGCGGCTACGGCGGCGCCGCCGGCTGCGGCCGCCGGAGATGGGGCGCCGAAGAGGGGGAGGGGTCGGCCGCCGAAGGTGAAGCCAGCCGTGGCGACTGACGTGGCATAACTTGTTTGGTAAAACTTGCCTCTGTGGTTTAGGTGTAGGTGGTCAACTGCTAATTATCCCTGTTGTTGTGGCTGGTGTTCTTGTTGTTTTAGATTTCTCTAATTATTGGATGGCGTAGGAGGGACTTGATAGTGTTTGATGGTTGGTTGGATCTTGTGTGTAATCTAATCTCGAAGGGGAAGGTGTACATTAGATGAAATGGTTGAGTTGACTGTGTTATTGAAAAGGACCAAATTAATTATGGGCTCTTCTTTTCTTGTTCCTTTGACTTCTTGGCTCGAAACTTGGAAGGGTCTAGTACTCTAGTTCTACTGTTGTTACTAAGGTGAGCTTGGGCTTTCTTAGTGTTTTGAAATGGTGATTCTTACATGCATTGTTTTGTATGCTAGAAATTTATGGGTTGTGGTCTTTAGGTTTTGAGAGCATTGTTAATTGATCTCTTTGTTGTTTAATTTAGTTATCTAATTTTTATTTTTGACACTGGCAGAAGTTTGACTGTGTATGTTGACTGAATGATATGCATGGTAAATGTGATGTGAAATAAGTTCTACCTAATGTGGTTGTTTATTGATGAATGTGTTCCAATTTAATTATGGAAACAATTTGATCATGATACTTATTTGGAGAAGCAACTTTTGATGTGTTACAGTGTCCACTGTTAGAAATAAACCTAAAGATCTGTAGTGCATATTGCTTGTCTATTATTTGCTTTCTGTGTTTCATTGTTATTTGTTATGGCTCCTTAAAATTGATAATGACTTTCTTGCTTATATTCATTTGTTTCTTCATGCTTCTAGTGTACTTCAAATTACTTTGTACTGATTTTAAAGAGCTGTAGCTTAAGCTGATTTTCATGTATTTGATTAACTTGAGGTGCTCTTTGGTTTGCAAACAAACAGGATGGCCTTTGTATGCAATTTATGATCTTGATTAAAGGAGTGAAATTTCCATCTCCTTGACTTCATAGGCCCTTAAATGTATTTCTTTGGCTGCTGGATTGGATATCTTGGATGCAGGTCTCGCAAATTTTACTGTTCTTCTGTTGGAGATCAGATTGATATCTAATGCTAATTACTTCTGTTACGTCAGGTTCATAGGTGTATAGGGAGTCAAATAGCTGATGAATGAAACCTCTGAGTGCTTGGTAACCACAGTAATTTAAATTTCATGATGTCTGTCATTTGGCGTATGAACTCACATAAATGATTTAAGTATATGTAAAATTTTAACTCAGGATTTCCATTTTCTTGTTTTAAACTATAATTGATTTATTCACTTATCCTTGCTGTTGATCTCTGTTCATTGCATTGGTGATCCAGCTGAATTGCACAAGTATATAATTTCTGTTTTATTTTATGGTCTAACTAGCCTTAACCTTGTGTGCTAATTGTTAAATATGTTTTGATGAGTAACTAGTATTGTGATTACAATCCATTTCTCATGTTCTGTAACTATAACTATGTTACTTAACAATTTCTATGATAATATGCATATCTTCTCTTGAATTTGTTTGTCAGCGGAATTCTTAAGTAACTACTCTGCTTAGGAAAGGTACTAAATTAACTTCTATGTGTTCTTACTCGTGTTGATTGTAAAATAACTCTATTGCTTAAGGAAGGTATTAATTTACTTATCAGTTTCAGCTCATTTAGTTTGCTGTAAATTTGTCAACTTCATTGAGACAGTATAGAGGTGGACAAACTATATATGTTAAACAGAACAGCATATTTTGATTCTACCAGCTCTTTGAGACACTGTGAAGCCTTTGGTGATTAAGAGTTTGTTGTTATCTCATCGATATGGCACAGTTGGAATAAGTTTTTATATCATCAGTTACCAGAAAGATTATAGATGTTGGTTGTTCTTGACGATTTGCAATTAGCTTGATGTTTTGACAGTAAATTTGTGATCACTTCGATCTCATTACCTTCTCTATAATTAGTTATCTTGCTGAAAAATGTGTGATGCTTTGCAAGGAACAATTATCTTCCAGGCTGCCATTTTTGGAGGCTCGCTTCGTCTTGATTGGTTTCGGTGCTGGCTTATGTGAGCTGTGTATTAATTATTTTGTATTTAAATGCCCTTATTTTAATCCTACTTGTGGATTATTTAATATACTACGATGAGTATATTTCTTGATCTGCTTCCTTTTAATTATGGATGCTCAAATATATGAGTAGTTGGAGGTTGGGCTCATTTTGAGCTAAACGAGTTGAGCTTGAGTCCGGCTTAGTCGGATAAGCTTTAAAAAAGATTTATTAACATATATGAATAGTATTTATTACTATTACATTTTTAATCCAACTTTTCATTTAAGATTTTTGGGCTTATTTAACGGTTGGGCTCGTTTTGAGAAATAAGCTACAGTTTAAGGCTTAAGTTCGCCTCGAGCTCAATGCGGCTAAATTTGAATTAAGTCAAACCTAAATTAAAAATAAAGACTTATTTATTAATTACGTCAAGCTGGAGCTGGACCCCTTTTATTCAGACTTACACCCCTTTATTGGTGCAGTTTGATTTTATTAGAAAGCGTTTGTTTCTACTACACAGTACTTGTCTCGTAACAAATAAAGTTAAAAGGTTTAATTTTAATTTTAAATAATATTATAGAGAAAATTATTTAATAGTTTGGTGGTTTGACTCGGTTGATTATTAAGCAGTAGGGTTAGTTTAAAGAAAAAAAAGAAATCAGGACTTGGAGAGAGTCGAGCCCGAGACCTAGTTCAGGATTTGGGTGAGCTAGAATGGCCTTTAGCCGATGGGCTTGTTGGGCCCACTCTGGTGAGCCAACTTAGTGGGAGTATGCCCCCATTTTCAAAGATCTTTTATGTTGTAATGGTAAATACTGCCTTGTTCTGTGGGTCAACAACTAGGAGAGACATTTCCTTAACTGGAACAAACTGAAAAAGTTTCTTTACGAATTTCTTTCTCTAGAGCTCCCTCCTTATTGGTAAGTACAAGCCAGGCCTTACAAAACGTGTTTCAGAACAAGGTAGATATATGATATATGATATGTATGGCAGCATTGATAGGAGCCATGAAGGCTGTTGTTATGCATGTGACCACATGGATCTTGGGATGGAATAGATGAGCGAGGATATTTTGATAGTATTCATCAGTTTATCAGTCTGTTTCCCCAATGTCACACTTTCCCTATTCCATGCATCCAACGCACATGCTATGCTCCTCTTCCTCGTTTCTCTTTCGCTGCTGCATTGAAAACAAATAAAGGTTTAGATGAAACTTCCTCTTCTGAGAGATAGAGATAGCGAGAGAAAGAGAGAGATGGAGGTGGTCCATCTCCTTCTCTTTACTCATTAGTTCGTCGGATGTGGTCGGCAGTAGATGCGTCCTTCTTTGGCACCACCGGTTAAATCTAATCGCCATCATGCCATTAACATTTGTTGCTAATAGTCAAGTCAAGTCAAGGCGGGTGAAACCGATCCAATCCGATCCGATCCGATCCGATCCAGCTTCAGATATTATATATTAAAATTTTGAAATATAGTTAAAGTTTTTAGGATAGTAATAAATGTGTTTATTGTATATTTAATAGTAGAATGTGGATTACGAAGGATGAAAAGATTGAGTAACTCATATTCTACATTTTCGGATATGATATCGGGCCAAATTATCCGACCCGTGTTCAGACCCGTGTTCTCGTCAAAATAACCCACGGGTTTTGGATCGGTTGCTTTCGGGAAGAACACCGTCGTTTTCGGGAAAGAAAAGAAACCGCGTTTTAGTTAGGGGGGCAATACTTTTACAAAAACCTCCCTCTAATTTCTATTAATTCCTATGGGGAACTCAGTACAAGTTTCAAGAAGTGAAGTGAAGTGAAGTGAAGTGAAGTGAAGTGAGTTGCAGTCATGCATGTTGATGAGATTAAAATGATTCACTCAATAAATTTATCATCTAAAAAGATATATTTTTAGATATATATCAACTATCGCGGCTCAACAGAAACTTCCTAGCATGTCACATAAATATAGAACTTATCGCTATGTACAAATTATCTCTTAATAAAATATGCTAGGAGAGTGTGTGGAATTTGATTTGTATTTATTCAATCTAGATCTCAATAAAAACATGATAAAAGAATCTAGATCTCAATTCAATATTTTTTTTCTAGTTTATTTATATTAAAATGGTATCTAAGTTAACATGTTGCAATTGAATAAACTATAACATTATCAATTAAGAATATTTTCCTTCTTATCTAAAAAAAAACCTATTTATTAACATCTAAGAGTTACAACAATAAGACTTGATACATAACATAGAGCAACGGGGTCTTTGACACAAACTCTGCAGCCTATAATAGACAGCATTACAATTTAATCTAGAGGATTAAGTCTGGGAGTACAACAAATTATTTAAATAAAGAATGGTCCAAAAAAATTTCAGGCGCAAAGAGCCTTGAGTCAATATGTAGGTTTTGTCAATCCATTAGTCCAAGCTACGTCCTTGGAATTCCATAAAAATAAGAGGATTGAATATTATCAACCTAGAACACAAATTAAAGAAAAAAACTACAACACCCTAGTTATGTTGTAAAATGAAATAATACAACTAGGAATCGCCAAAATGCATAACATCTATACCCAAGCAAATACAGACTTTAGTGAGTATAGATTATAACTGTGAACCGGTCCCTGACCCTCACCCCAATGAGAAGGGGCCTCTCCCACTCAGCATGACAGTGAGGCTTACAAGCAGAGGACATCACTAGGCAAGGAAAGGTTCGTAGTGGTGGAATTACAAAGCTAGCAGCAAAATGAGCGAAGATCCGATGGAAGGGTGGTGACTAAACTTGGATTTGGCAAAGGAGACAAGATAAGTAGAGCAACGAAGGGTAGGAACATATATGAGCATGAGGAAGAAAGTGGTAAAGGGTAGTGGAGACAGGCATTGTGTTGAACGGCAACGATGCTATAATAAGAGGAAATAGAGCTCGGGTTTTGGGAAAGGAAGAGAAAGAAGAGAGGGAAAAAGAGAAGGGCCGAGTTCTCCCCTCCCTTAGCCTGGTGGTTGGCTAAGAGAAAGGAGTGAGAAAAGCCTCAACAACGATACGGTATGGGAGGTGATCTTCTTAGAGGGAGTGAGAAGATCTTGTGACAAATTCTAGCTAACGTAGGGCCTATGCTTATTCTGCTCTCGTTAAGAGAATAAACTTGTATCTAATTTTGTTACGAGGATAATTCATGGTTAAAATAAAGGCATTTAATCTGAATCGATGAGGAATTAGAAAACGTACAGATTCGTTTTAGCAATTGTTTTTAAAGATCGTTTTAGTAATTAAGTAAGTTCGAAGGGGTGATGTGATCTTTATAGGTATTAAGTATTCAAGTAAGCATGCTTTAGTAAAAAAAAAGAAAGAAAACTCCTCCATTATCTATGACCGATAATTAATGAATGACATTTTTACACGTGTCGACCGCATAAGCAATGTAGCAGTACAATTACGGTTGCAGCCGATCGAGTGAAGTCGTGAGATGAGCTTCGGCCTCCACCTGTCCTCCTCGAGACTACTTCGAACTATTCTTAAATGCGGAAGAATCTTTTTCCCAGAAAAGGCAACGTCACATGTCACGTGTTCACGTGGCCTATTTTGGCGGTCCGTTCACCCGTCGCTGTCCTTTTAATCGCGTGTTTTATTGACAACGAGGACCATCATTTGTGTCGGCACTCCTCGGCGACTATTTTGCCGAGGACAACAACGTGTTAAGGTCTCTAATCTACTCTTTATTCCTAAGCTAAAACCAAAGTTTTCTCCTTCTCTTTTCCTCGTTGTTAAGGTTGGCATGCACCTAATCTGAAGGACTACATTCATTGTACTCCATGGGTTATATGTTATTATATAACTCAGTTGCACATGACGCCAGGTGAAGGGTTTTATATATATATATATAGAGAGCTGTGGAGATTTATTACCTAGTCGTAATGGAATAACCAGCAAATCTATAAAGGATATAAAGGAAGATTTGAAAACTTGGAAATGAAAGCGTTAAAGAAGGGTCTTCGATGAAACTAATTGTTTGTGTTCTCATTAGAGGGAAGCATGGAATAATAAGATCATGCTCTCCACTTTTTTCCTCTAGTTTTGCTATATTCTTTCTTTACAAAGGCAGTGGATGCCATGTCATATGCTCGTTTTGATGTATTATTCTTTACTCCAGGCTCAAAAGATAAAGGAACTAGAGATGAAATGTGAGGGGTGACATCAGTGCAAACTTTTCCAAATAGAAGCAATTAAGGTGAATCATTGAGGGGTAGAGGAGATATATATATATATATATATATATAGAGAGAGAGAGAGAGAGAGAGAGAGAGAGAGAGAGAGAGAGAGAGAGAGAGAGAGAGAGAGAGAGAGAGAATAAAGGCGATGACAATTAACATGTGTAGCTATGACCCATCTCTAGTTGTTGGGCATATTTGATTGATGGAGAGATTCTCACATGGTCTCCTGTTAAAGGATTAGATTAATCTCAAATGCTATATTTTTGGGGTTTTAAAATCACAAGACTTACAAAAGGTCAGAGATTAATATAAGATGAGCAGCTTCCTGTTTATTAAATTGTATTAGATTGTTTTTCTTTTATCTGACCTTTGCGATGTGCACTCGCTGTCACTTTCTCTCTTTTAAAGATATGGGAGTTAGATCCAAGAGTGCTAAACTATTTAATTATACACTATCATGTGAAAGAAAGTACCATAAAATACAAAGAACAAGAAAATAAATCCAAAGTTCTGAAGCAATTGACTCATCTTGGTGATAGGAATCATGATTCCTTTTGTTTCTTCACAACCTGAAACTTGGATCGAGATTGCACCTATGTTAAATCCATGACACATAAGAGTGAAATCGTTAGCTTAAGACGGTAGAAATTGTAGCTTTTCTAACTTTGAAACATATTAAATAATAAAGAGCAGAATGCTACGTTGGTATAACTTAATCACCCAAACAGGAACTTGCGGTTGAAGTTATGATGATAATAGTATGGACTAACAAATCTTAGTAGGCAGTCTTTTCACTCTCACTTTCAAGATTAACACAAGTAAAGAACATCCCACCAACAAATATTGCCTTGTAGTATATCACCGACTTTAATGACCATAAAGCACACAAGTGATAATAAAAAAAACTTTAATGAAATAGTAGTGCGCAATGGAATCAACACGAAAGTATACTGTAACCATACCAGCATTAAATATCATTCAATCGTCTTCTTTCCATTTTGTTAGCTAGATGTAGTTTAAACTTAGTGAGTACGTGATAGCTAGATTCCTTATTACGTACCAACCATTCACGTCTTACTATTTTTTTCCTCCATTCCATGCAGGACTAAGAAATTATGATTCAATAATCAAAGAAAAGAAATCTAGATTTAAGCTGGATAGACTTTAAAAAGAGAGTCCAAGCGGCCCAAAACGCGAATCCTACGCCACCTCCCTGCCTCCATTAACAGCTTAATTAATTATACCCCATCGCCTTAATCCTCACCCCGTAATTAATTATTAATTAATTAATTCCCCAGAGATAAAAACCGTGAAGCCCATCGAAAACTGTGCACATGCCGATCTGGCGGTCAAACAAACCTGGTACGTCTTAAAATTAAATCGCCGGTCGTGCTCAGGATGTAATCGCCAGCTGTGTAGGACCACGTGTCAATGTACAAGGGAGTGGGCCCCGCGAGTCCAGTGGTCTCGTGTGCGGGTCCGCCGGATAGCTGCGGGGCGAGCGCGAGCGGGGAATCTCCTTTAACCCCCACGTGTGGGGTGACCGGACCAGCCGGTTAATCGTCATGTGCTTGGCTCTGGACCCGCTTAATCCGACGGCCCAAAATCTGACTCCGGTGGGCCCCACCGCGAGGAGCCTATAATAGCCGCTGGTTGGAAACAAGTTCTTTTCTTCTTCCCTTGTGCTTGTTCTATTTCGACGAGTTGGAGCGAAAGAGAGGAGTGGGTTCGGTTTGGGTTTTATTTTTTGTGAAAGAGAGACGAGCGAGTAGGGTTAGGGAGGAGAGCAAGGGAGAACAGGGGAGGAGAGGAAAACCTTTGAGGCTAAAGGTAGGTATTTTGGGAAGAATAGTTTTCAAGGGGAATAGGGGCCTTTTGGGAAGGGGATTAGGCCTTTGGAGTAGGGCGAGTTAATATATTGAGGATGGAGAGGGACTTTTTAGGATTAGATGGCAAGGTATCGGGGGAGCTGGTGAAGGATGATGGCAGAGGAAGTCGTCGGGATGCAGGTATGCTTGATTGCATTTTTCTTCTTCTTCTTCTTTTTTTTTTAATCTTTTGCGAAAATTGTTATCTTGCTGATTAATTTTCTTCATTTGTTGTATTGTTCGAGTTAGTGGTAAAATTTGGGGGGCTCTTTAACTAAGATTGCTTCTTTGATTGATTATCTGATGATTTGGATGGTTCTTTTTGGTTAATCTCATATGGTTTGTTTTCCCTTTTATTCCATAAAGTTGCACTGGGATATGTTCTCGTGGTTCTCAGTGTACATTTATTGTCTTTTATCTAGAAAGATTTGATATTTACCTTTAATGTTTGCTGGCTGTTAGCTCACTAAGTTACTTATTAATTGATTTCTTTTGCATTTGTTTGTGATGCTTAGAGAAGATTAATATTGTGCGCACTTATGTCTGCTTTCTTAATTTTGATGTAGTTGTGGTTCATGTAAATGTATCTTATGCAACTTGTAGTCAAAATCTATGAACCCATGATCAAAATTTTGAAATGGAAAAGAGCAAACTTTTTCTCACAGAAGACCGTAATCATTGTATTAGCGGTACATGTACTATTATACCATCTGATATATTTGCATAAGACTGAAACTTTATGTTCGTTATCGATTCATGGTATATGTTTCATCTTGTGATGGTTCATAAATTATGAAAATTTTGGTCTTTGCTCTTCAGCCTTCTATGGAGGTTCTTCGGCCATGCAGTGGCCTTTATCGAGCAAGGTCAATCCTTTGCAGCCATTCATGTCCTTTAAGAAAGTGCAAGAAGAGACACCGAAAAGGATCGTATCAGGATTTCAACATATATCAAGTGTGGATGCCTTTGAAGCCAACCAGATGTCCTCTGTATTAGCTCCAGAGGTCTGCAACTTTATAGAAGTGGGCAACTGGCCCAGACCATTTTTTAACTATTTTTCATTAAGAAATGAAACTAACAAATTACTTATCTCTTGAGCTTGCAGAGATCATTCAGCCTCAATGGTCAAGGCGTTCAACAAAATGGCATGCATACTTATCAGCCTCAAAGTGCCAATTCGTATAGCGTTTCTGCTCACCGTGTAAACGGGGGTCGAATGTTTCCAATGGCCTCACATCATGCTTTCCCTATAGCCTCTGGCAGCCCATTCTTCAAGGTCCAAAATGCTCCAATTCCTTCCAGTACCTCAATTTCATCTTTAAAGCAACAACCTTTTGGTGGAGGAATTGCTTTAAACATGCCTGTTGCAGGTTCTGTGCTTGGAGCCTTTGCTTCAAGGTAACACTCTAATGAGTTAGGTTCAGTAAACTCTTTGATCAGTAAGAGGATAAGTCTGATATTCATGTAATCTAAACCCTTTGTGAAGGCATGTGATGAAGCCCTCTCCCTCGACGGCACAGCTGACAATATTTTATGCCGGTGCTGTAAATATATTTGACAATGTCTCTCTGGATCAGGTATGAGATTTTGACGACTTGCAAGAGAGGATGATGTATAGATATGAAGATGTATGTTGATCACAATTTCTTTTATAGGCCCAAGAAATTATGTTACTGGCAAGCAAGGCATCCAATACAACTTTGACTGCTGGGAGTGCGAGATCTGATCCACCAATGACGTCTCCAGCAATGTTGCCAGATTCTCATGGGTTAAATGCAAAGCAGACAGCAATCCTGAGAAAAAATGATGTCGCACTACCTTCTTCAGGCCTTTCGAGTCCACTGTCAGTTCCCTCGCAATCAGGAAGTCTCTGCAGGAGTGCTTCTAGCTCCAATAATGATTCTGCAGGGGCCAAGTCAGCAGGTCCATTCTCACCCGCAAGCCAGCAAGAGCCTCCTACTCTTCCTGTGCCATTAAGTGCTACAACTGCTGCAACTATCATGCCAAGAGGTATTTGTTGAGATATGACTTTGAAATTATTATGTCATGTTCTGTCAATAGTTATCCTGGAAATCTATGAAGGTGGAAATAGAATCTCTTGGATTGGTGGAAGTTGGAATATTTTACTTGGAGCGCAATGACACCGTAGTGTAATACAATTTTTATTTTCTTTTTGGGTTGGATTCCTTAATGTAAGTAACCTGATTGAGTGGTAGTGGGTTGATAATTGCAGCTGTACCTCAGGCTCGGAAGGCATCCCTGGCAAGATTCTTTGAGAAACGAAAAGAAAGGTAAACGCTTTATTTCCCACTTGATGAAAACTTCCCTTAACATTATGTGCTTTTATTTTATGAGCTACAGAATTCTTTTCCTTGTGTTATAATGTCTTGCTACTTTGAAAATAGAGAGTAATAGGTTACTCTTAATTATGACACTGGAACACCGTTACCCTAATCGATGTTGCTAAGAAGCTAATTTTAACTTACTCAATACTTTGTAGAGTGAGCAGTGTAGCCCCTTATCCCTGCATCAAGAAGTCCTTGGATTATAATGGACTCGACAATGTTAACATGCCAAGCAAATCTTCGTCAACGGACGTCACTCTATCCAACAATTGCGATGAGTCACAGTGCCTGGACCAACTCAGGAATAACAGCTCCATACTCAGGAATAACAGCTCCAGTGGAGAGTCTCCGAGTACTAGGTTGGAGATCTGAATGTTGTTTATACATTCCATTATAGCCCATCATTGATCCAAAACTAAAATCTTCGCCATTCAACTGGATGTTAAAAATGTCAGATTAGCAATGCTTTTATAGTGTATTTCATCAGTAGAGGGTTTTCTTTTTCTTTTCTTTTTTGTTGTAAATTACTCTATGATGGTTTAGCCATTGACTACAGAATTATCCTCTGAGCTATGATAATTGTATCCTCCATTTTCGTATTGTATTGCAACAATAATATTCGATGAGTTGTAATGTTTGGTACTGCTAAACTTTGTGATAGCTGCTTTACACCAAATGGTTGTTGGTTTGTCTGTTAACGCCGTTCAATGTGTACATCTCCAAAGAATCCCAACTTTCTTAGGACTAGATTCTTCCATGCTTACCCTTTGATGATGACTACTAAATGTTCCTTGTCCTACTCCGACAACTACAAGTGGCTTCGAATGAATTAGGATTCAAATCAATTATTTAGTATCGATAGACATGCTTATAAATAGTGTAGCAAAGGAATAAATGAAAGCAGCAGCCTGGATCACTTCCTCTCATTCTTGGAGTAGAACCTGAGAACCACGTAGAAGAAGAGCCTATAGAGCACACCCCACGCAAGCAGAATAGCCACGTCAGTCCACACGCTGCTATCCGTGGATATGTTCATCGTATCGAGCACTTGCTTCCCCGACAACGGACACGTGGTGTTCAGTGATTGGAGCAGATGGGCACTGACATCTCCGAGCGGCCCTGGCGTTAGATCACTCACGTCGCCAAAGAAACACCGACTTCGTCCAAACTCATTCGTAAGCAACGCCTCGAACGGATACTTAATCGCCGATATGTAATGCAGCCATCTCCAGTACCACGGTATCAGCTTCCTCTTCAGGAAGAAGCCGCACGTGAGGAAGAACAGCGCCGTCGTCGCGATCACGACGGCGTAGCCGGTGATGTAGCTCGGCACGAGCGCGCTCACGAGCATCACGTAGGCGTTGGTCGTTATAAGCGACGCGTAGAGTATGATCCAGAAGTAGAGCAAACTCCCGTGGAGATGGAGCATGAGCTTTGTTATGATGGCAAACGTGAAGGCCTGGATTGCGAAGAAGGGGAGGTAGACGATGAGGGTGGAGATCACGTAGGACGACGCGCGGTAGGCGTTGTGCGTGGTTTCCCGGATAAAGATGAACCGTTCTTGGATGAACGTCGGCACGGCGTCGTTGGAGGAGAAGAAGATGAGGCAGACGGCGAAGATGTAGAAGTTGAGGATTCGGGTTATGGTGGTGAAGTCCTCGCCGCCGAGGTGGTGAAATAGGGTGGAGAGGACGACGGCCATGACCGCGAGGACGATCTCGCGGGAGAGGAATAACTCCGGCGTGCGGACCACGTTAAGCGCGGTGCGCCACGAGAGCACCGCTACCTCGCGGAGCCACGGGTTCGCAAACTTGGGCCCGTCGTGAGGATCCTCAAGCGGCTTGGGCTCGATAGCGAGGTCATAGGCCGCGACCCGGGGTTCAAAGACTGGAGTGAGAGGAGAAGGTGGATAAGGCATGCGGACGATAGGTGTAGTGCTGTGGCTTGGATAGTAACTTGAAATCGGGGTTTTGGCGGGAGTGCGGCCAGGTGTTCGAGCTGGGGTCCAAGAGGGCTTGCGAAGTGGAGTGCCGGTTACGCCGTGGTAAAGCCATACGGAGAAGTCTTTGTAGAATTGGGAAGCTAGTCTTGGGTTGTAGGCCACGCTCATTGAGGGTGTCTGGATCTTTCTCTCAAGAGAATTGTCGAAGTTTTCATGGTCCTCGTCGTCGAGGTCATCGTCAAATGATTCGAGGTAACTGGACGTTGGGTTGCCGCTGCCGCCGGTGGAGAATTGGTTGCTGTTGAGCTGGATTTGCCGGGAGTACTGAGCGGATTTCTGGAATGAGGGCTTATGAGGTTTTGGAGTCTTCCGGATTGGAGTTCTTGCGGCTTGGTTCGGCTTCAGGCCGTCGCGCTGGTAGAGGACTAATGGCTCAAGGCCGAGAGTCGACTCATCGTACTCTTTGATGACGTCGAGAAGGTATTCGATGCTGTTCTCGCCGTCAGGGACTGGTCGGCCGAATCCTTCGAGGTGCTCCGGGAGGGTGGTTGAGCTTCCCAGGTAGATCAGCCTTCCTCTGAATGAAATTATACACAAGTTATACCTTTTGTGACCACTTTGGAAACTGTATTTTTCTTTAATGTCTAATGATAAATTAAATTTGTGAAACTTTTTTTCTTTTTTGGTTGAAATTATCACCTTGCGAGAATGATGATTCGGTCGAGAAGCATCTGAATTCTAAAGGATGGCTGGTGAATCGTCATCAGCACGACACTCCCTCCTTTGGCGATATCCTTCACCTTCTCCACTACACTATGAGCACTGGTAGAATCGAGCCCAGAAGTGGGCTCGTCAAGGAACAACAGAGATGGTTTGTGTATGATGTCAACCCCGATCGACACTCGACGACGCTCACCTCCTGATACACCTCGCCTCCCTTCATCTCCAATGTATGTATGAGCAGCTGTCTGTTGTTTGATTCATAGTTCAATTCTTCGTTCTATAAGATTACGAGGAAAAAAAAGAAAATATCTACATTTGTATACATCTTAGATTTCAAGTCTTAACAAATTTGAGATGATCAAACTACCTGCAAACCCAGCTGGTTGAGTAGCTCACAAACCCTCTGCTGCTTGTCGGATCGAGAAAGCGACGGAGGCAACCTCACTTCGGCAGCAAACATGAACGTCTCAAACACCGTCAGCATGGGAAAGAGCTGATCATCTTGCATAACATATGATGATACCTTCTTCATGTAGCTGGTTGTTACCTAATCAAAATTTTATCCATGCAAATTTAATATCTTCTCAATATTACCCTGACATAAAAACTAACCAACTTACCGGTCTTCCATCAATGCGCACAGATCCTTCCAAGCTCCCCTGCGCAATCCTGCCGGCCAGTGCGTCGAGGAACGTGGACTTCCCGGCCCCGCTAGGTCCCAGAACGGCGGTGACTTGGCCGCGAAGGGCTTGGCCGGAGATGTCATTAAGAAGGTAGACCTCCTTCTTGACTGTGGCACCGTCTTTCTTCTGCTTCTTGAATATACTGTATGATAAGTTGTGGAACTCTAGGCCTTGGCCAGGGTAGAACACCGGTGTGCGATGGTTGACCGGCAGGTTTTGGTCGAGAAGGCTCTCGAGGCTTCTCTTCGTGTCGGCACCTCGAAGCTGAACCTCCGACGTCCTCCAGGCGGCCATTGCCTTTGCTGCCTTGGGAGTACACTTGGAGTTGCGACGCTGTTGGACTTAAAAAGAGAGGGAAATGAAGGCGATTTATTTGATGGGTGGCGGTAGATGGAAGTACCTAAAGGCCATGTTCTTTGGAGTTGACGTTGATTCAACTTTGGTAGTTCAGGAGAGATTTGGTGTTAGCTCTGGCGTTGAAATTGAGAAAGAGTGCGACAGGCCCTGTGCCAGGATATCCAATAGCCAAGGCTCTTCTTGGTAAACAATATATAAACTTCTGGGAGAGCATGAAAGATTCTATTCATAAATTAAAGAAACATAATAGCAGTACCTCTTATACCGGAAGAAGTTGAGACTCCAATCCTCTCCAGGTGATTGGAGAGAATAAAGCACTCAACTCAATGTCGAAACTCGCAATATCACCGCAAATTGTGGATCGCCTGGAAGAACTGTAGAACCAAATGAACGAGAACTCTAAGCGTCGTTTCTTCCTCCCAGAGAAGATATCTCTACTTGGAATTTGATCGAACATTTGGAAAGCAATCCTCAGCCGGTGTGGAAAACAACTTGCTCTAAAAGTTCAACGAGTACCAAATTTTCTCATAAAAAAGAAATTCTTCCCCATGCTTCATGTAATATTTACTATGCACTCCTCCTCCAGAAAACTTTATGGCCCATTTAGAACAGGTTATTGCTCAAATTCGCTCTGGCAAATTGCCCGTTTATCTCAGAAATACCTTTCCGCCATAACAAAGGAGATATTATGTCCATCAAATTTTAAAGCAGCGAGTCCAACGTCTAAGAATAAAGGGATCTTTGCAGTACAAATTCAAATAACTGGACTGTAAGTCTGTACACATACTCATACAAGATTCAAGATGATGATCCCCAGCTCCCATGCATATGCAAAGTTACCACTCTTATCAATCTCCCAATGGATACAACAAATTCGTTTATTTTCTTAAATCCTACGGTCCTGATGAGACTGAAACCGCATTCATCTTAGTTCTCCGGCATGTAGTGCAACAACCAAGGGCGAGATGATAAGTCGGTTATTTTGCAGTTCTAGAGTGCTTGATAAGCCAGTCAATGACAATATCTATGTTGATGGAATCCTTGCATGAGATCATGTAACAGCAAACCTCCCTGTCCTCAATATGCTCCAGACCTCTGGATTCAAATCATAATAAAATAGGTAATTTTAGAATCAATGGTTAAAAAACAGAATCAAAATAGATCAAGCTATAAATTTCTTTATTTCAAGTGGGAGAATTGCTAAGGTAAAGATTGTAATTGAACTCACAGCTGATCGACTAAGGCCTGCTTGGTAAGAGCTTCTGATTTGTCAATCTTATTTCCAAGGACTAGCAAAGGAATCCCACTCAAGGATGGTTTTGTCAGCAGGTCATGCAGCTCACTTTTGGATATAGGTACACTATCTCTGTCAGCAGCATCTACAACGTATCTGCCAAAATTCAAAATTATTATGATGGCTCTGGAAATCAGAAACCAGACATAAACATTTAAGAAAAGGTCACTATAGAAAAGTAAAATTCAGAGATACAATTGACTGTCAAACCAGATTCACAAATGAACAGGAACAAACTGAGAACATCCTCATAGGCTTAATTTAGTTTCTTATAGTATGAAAATAGAATGCAAGGAAGGATTCTCCAGTCTTTGCTTTGCAGTTGCATATATGCACCACTTAAAATCCTACTATAGGACAGACTAATTATTTCTGTCTTGCACTAGCATAGTGTACAAACGTTATCTCAATTTGAAAAAGAAGGCATTGGGGGTAATAGGAAAGGAAACACATTAGCCAAATAGTACAATATCTAACATAGACATTGTCCTTAACTCCTTGTATTAAGAACTTTAGGAACAAACTTCTACGCAAGAACTTTAGTAACTAAGCAAAAAGTCCACCTGATGGACAAATAGTTTTATAAATCTTCAAGCATATGAAATGTGTGCTAATGTTTCTTAAAGCATGAACGAAAATATTTGAAACCAAAAGAATAAAAAGGAACTACAACTTATCATTTAACTGCTACATATACTGCCTTCTTTTTGTATTGAGATTTCAAAACCTGCTGCCATCTAATAATCCAGCAACACTACTTCTCATGAGATAACTTTTTTGTGCAAAACTTCTGGGTGACAATTTCAGATTCTATTTGGGTCGTTGTCCTACTTCAAGAACATGGCAGCCAACAAACGACTCCAGGAATGCATGCATCATTTTGGAAGCATAAGAAATATGAACCAAAGTCAAACTTAATCTACCAACCAACTGATCATGCACTTCACTAAACTTAGCTTACATATTCAACATTTGTTCTCACTCTTCTCTTTTTCCATAAAGAAAGCTAATCAAAATCTCGTCAGGAAAAGTTAATTAAGTAGGAAAAAAATTACAGGATTGCGGAAACTCCACGACAGTAACGCTCCCACATGGTGCGGAATCTCCTCTGTCCTCCGAGGTCCCAAAGTTTTATGGTTACATTTCCTTTAGTAACTTTACGCATATTAAAACCGACCTAAATTTCATGGGTAGATGGTGTTAGTGCAGGGCTTAAGAAAGATATCAGGTCATATACATAACAGCATAGGATATGTAAAGAGGTTACATACAGTTGGAATCATGTCCTCACTGTACCCACCAGTCTGAAAAGAGTAAAAGCATCAATGAGAACCAGCAGACTTACGAAATTCAAGGAAAGAAAAGGTAAGAAGCATGAGAACAACTCACCGCAATGGCATTGACCAGAGAAGTTTTTCCAGCATTCTGAAGGCCAATTAGGGAGAGTTCCATTTCCTGTTTAAAAAACAAACTACAGCACAAAGATTTTAAAATGAGGGAAAATTTTCTGACCATGAAACTTGAACAGTAATGATGTGAAATAGATTGGGTCAAGAGATACAATACAACAAAGATATATTATGTAAATTACCGTACACATACATGAAATACCCTGCATATAGAAATATTCTTCATAACAGTATATTTTTCCAAACTCTTGCACATTTGTTCACAATTTTTATACTGAATAAAACCTTTTCTATAAAAGAAAAGTTTACAATGCCTAGGTCAGAGATCCAGTTGGGTAATACTACAGTAGGTTGCAAAAAGAAATGAGCCCACAATATCATGCTTAAATCTAGTAGAACTAAGAGAGTACCAAAATAATCTTATGAAGGTGCTCTTCATTTGATTTTGCCAGATAATAAAGTTCAAGATAATGTGAATTTATGTTGACATAAGATTCCTCCAAGCACATCATGTCATGAAAAAGCCCAACATATCAAAGTGTAGATCTGGAAGGTACTAGCTTTAACTAATATCTCAGATCCGCTAGCAATGTATCTCAGAATTTTCAGTGCCTTGGTATACAGCCAAACTGTTGATTATCTGACCTGGATTAAAAAAAAATCCTGTGGTGCCCGCAACCTGTGGTGAATTACTAACCACCAAGTAAAGATGTGTAATAGAGAATGCGGAGAACTCATCTATGAACATAGACTATATGATATGATACAGCTACCACTTCTCCTTACCCAAACTAGTTTTTTCTTACAACATTTTACAAATCTGAATAGATCGCACAGTCGTAGCTCTCCCTCTCTCAGCAATTTCCTAAGTTTCAGGAAAGAGAACAGCAAACGAGCCTTTGAGTCCCAACAATTTGGGGTTGGTTATATGGATCTTATTCTTGTACTAAGCTACTGACATCAAACCAAATGATTCTGATACACTACTCCCTTTCTCTTTCGTTATCATCTCAAACAGTACAGTGACCACACAAAAAAAGATGGATTTTTACTGTTATAAATCGATCAAAAATACTTGCAATAGAATAACATAAGATCCTAGCAGTGTTGCACCCGTCGAATCGGGAGAGATCCAAAATATCGAAAACCCTGCTTAGTTAACGAAACCATGACATATCTTGGAGTGTGACGCAAGCAACGGAAGTACCTTCGAAGCCAATTTAGGAGAGAATCCCAAAGCCCCATCCCGATCGAGAGAAGCAGGAACCCTAGCTTCTAGATCTCTCGGAAGAAGAAAAGAACAGCTAATTAGTTCAGTGGAGGAGGAAGAGAGAGAGGGAGAGGGAGAGAGAAAGAGGCGCAAGACGACAGAGCGAGACAGAGAGGAGAAACATGGGAAGACGGAAGGGTTAGCCGTTGTCATTTTCCCCTTTGGGGGTTAAATATAAAGTGAGCGACAAAAGTTGCATTTCACACCCTATATTTTTGTTATTCTACGGTGCACATTGGGCTAGTTTTTCGCATTTACGTGCTATAAGACGGCGCTTAATTAAGCGCTTTATTTTTCTTAATAACAGATAAGAAAATCAACATTAATTCCTCCGCAGTTGAATTAGAACATCCATAAATCTGACTAAAAAATCTCATCAACATTTTTTTGCCACCGAGCTCCCATTCCATGGCAACTCGAACACACTATTTTGGACCTTTTTTAACCCTCTATTTTCCATTGTTAACTAGTTTGGGAACAAATCTTCACTTATGTTTGATGGATTATTATGTAGAGAAATGTTTAGTTGACATTTATGAACTATACCTTTCTTACCCAAAAAAAGGAAAGAGAAAAAGCTTAAATAGGATCAGAGTCAGACTGCCCGGTAAGCTATGCATATAATACCAAGAAATCTGTAAACTAAATGCTAGTTAGTTTCAAGTAAAGATTGTCATTTTTAAACAAGAATTAGAAACATGATACTGACTGCAAAAGATCTGCACAACTTTGAAGTGTAAATCGTAAACACTATATAATTCATCGAGCACTGCTCACGAAATATGCACAAAATTATCCTACAGGTAAATGGAAAAGTTTGCACATGTATCTCTCTATATTGTGTTCATCCTTGAATGGGCATCTCCCTTGTACTTCCAACTAATCTGTATGCTTTTCTTCACAAAACTCGGTCAGACTTCAATATATTCTTCATATTAGGCACAGTGAAAAATATTAGAACAGGATTTACTATTCTAGTAATCACCTCAGCTGGATACTGAAACTGTGGCGCTTAGTCATCTGAAACTACATCAAAACCTGTAGCTTACCAAAGGTAAAAAACAGCTGTGAAATTTTCTGAGCAGCTACTGATTGTTGGAACGTCAAATTCATAGGTGATGCATCAAAAACACAGCTAACTGGAATCATCTGAGATGTTTACTACATTATCCTGGATCGGTGAATTCATGGGCAGGGCAGCTGACAAACTCACAAGCTGGAGAGAGGCAGATTGATCTGAAGTATCTGCAGTGGTACTATCCAGGCGATTAATAGAAGAAACATGCTCCACAGCTAGATACTTGGGAGTTCTTAGCTCACTGTTTTTGTGATACAAAAGGGAGGACCTCTCAGCACCTTTTCTGAAACTACTTGGATGACCGAGGAAAGTGATCCGGACATCCTCAGCCTCTAGGGATCTTGCAATTGGACTTTTCAGCATTTTATGCTTTTTCCTTCTCTCGGTTCTCTTATTGATCAGAGGTTCTATGTCTTCATCCATTTCTTCATCTGCATAATATTCTAGCCATTCACTAATCACTGTGAACTCATTCAACCCTCGAGGAGATTTTTTGATAGATGTGGAACCACACTTCCGCTTCTCAGATTTCAGTGGTTTGACTTGCTTCTCTGTATCTAGAGCCACAGATGGAGTTTTACTCTTCAATGCAGTGCCCTTTAACCTTCCATATACAACAACACTCTTTGAGGAAGGACGGCTATCTAAGTTTGCTTTAGAGTCTCCCTCAATACGAAAGAATTTTGTTATTGCATTTGACTTTGGGACATCAGATTTATCCTTCATTCCTTTTGAGCTACGTGAACCTCGTTGACCCAGTACAGCTACATTCGACTTTTTCGACTTGCTGTCAATAAGCTTTTGGGTACCTGAAAAATAATGATACAAGTTTGAGAGAAAAATGCTTTAAAGAATCAGAGAAACCTAGCGACTGAGGAATTCATAATTTGATTTTATGCAACAGATTCCTATTATGAGACTTGCATTTCAAAAAAGAAAATATCATCCCCTAACATTTTAGAAACACAAATAATCAGTCATCTCTCTAAGCAAATCATGATATACCAGTGAAAGGAATCTCATCAAGAATTTTTTCCTCAAAAAGAATAGTCTAAGATATAGCTGAATTCAGGAGAAGACGTATAAAACTTCAGCTAAATGCTGCCCATCATTTTATTGAAGCTTGAAGCAGCTATATTAAAAATTTAGAGCAGAAAAACAGCCACATGATGAACTCCTATACTTGAGATTGAATTCCGACCTTTTGAATCTCGTCTCTTGTCCTTGTACCCAGGTGGTTCTGCTATCTTTGCATAACTACCATTGCATGATATCCTGTGCCTGCAGAAAGAAGATGAAGCACATTTAACTAATATGGAATATAAAACACTGCAGTAGGAATATTACCTTAGCAGTAGCAAATAGGCTGAGAAATATATGATGCATATTAAGAGAAGATATTTATATTCATGAGGATGAACAAAAATGCTGTAGGAGCAAATGATTTGGAAACTGGAGTCACCGATGGTGTTTTTACAAGGACCTGCAGCATAAATGTAAGTCAGTTGACTTCTTGAAAAGGTTAGCAATCCTAGTAAGTTTCTTCAAGCTAGAAAATAGTGTATACCGTAAATTTCTTAAGAGCAAGGACACTCTATGTTGCAAACAACAGGAAGTCAACTTTTGTAAAACTATTTTTCTATCCCAGTGAAACAGACATGGATGAAGTCCTAATCTTGACTCCAATCTTCACTTCTACAAGCGAGGAATGTTACTGCTTAGTCTATAATGAGTTGATCTAATGTAACATAATTCTCAGCTTGACATATTCCAGTATCAAAGAAATAGTGATTTAATGAGATCATTTCACATTCTGATGATTTTCATGCAACGTCACATTGTTTTGGTTTTGTACTTTCTGATAAGGATTAATCCTTTGGTATCAATCAGCAGTAACAACTTCTCAATATATTATTCCACATCCTCCTCACTGAAGTCTTCTCTGCAAATTCCCTGTATTGGTTCTCATTTTTCTCATCATGCTTTAGTCGATTAGCCTTGATGGACTCCGTTTTCCAGATTCTAAATGAAACAAATGAATAAGCATAGAAACAGATGTTTTCTGCATCTTTGAAGGATAAGAGAGCTTATATAACAACTCATCTTTTACCACATTAGTTGTTCATTATTCTGTCCCCAATCTTTAGTTGTGATCACCCAATGAAGATCAAGGAAAACATCAGATATAGTTGCCATCGATAGGGTTATCAAAATAATCAAGCCCGCTTGAGCTTAGCTCGATAAAACTTGATTAAGCTCGGCTCGAAAATAAGCTGAACCAAGCTTGATCTTCAAAATAGGCTGAAAAATAATTTCAAACCAAGCTTAATCATGAACTGGCTTGATCAAATAAGCTCAATAAGGCTCAAAATAATTATAATATATATATATATGAATAATATTTTCTATATTCTATTATATTCTAAGATTTACTTAAGTGGATTGTTAAGCACTCTAATATTATAGAGTTTAGTTCTAAATTTTAATTCTATTAGTTTATATTTTTGAATTAAGCCTTATTTTAAGCTTGATTCAAGCCTAAATCAAACTCAAAATTTGGCTTGAATTGATTGAGGTTTGAAATTATTTATTGGTCGGCTCGTTTATGCTCGAGCTTAAAATTAGCTCAAAATTGGCTTGAATTGAAATTATTTCAATTCAAGCTTAATCACTAGCTTGAAATTAATTTTAATTCAAACTTGATAATAGCCAGGCTTGATCAAGCTTGACTCGTTTACACCCCTAGCTATAGAATCTATATAAAACATCATCTGTTAGTAACCATTATCCATTCACTAAAGTTAATAAATATCAAATAACAAAACATCAGCCTCTAATCCATAAATTGAAAACTCAATATTTTTATAGGGAGAATTAAATACTTCTATACCTTCCTAGATAGATATTTATGACTAACTCCAAGTTTCAATCACAGTTAAAAGATGTTCACAAGAATTTATTTGAGTATATATTGTTTCTCATTTTCCTCCATCCAACTGTACGATAAAGAATGAACTCAATGAAGCAACTCCAATCAAATATCAGTGATTGTAATATTCTTACCTGTGCCAATGGCAGGAGAAATTGCCACAAGCTCTAATGTGCCCCATGTTTTGAATGCAGTCACTGGCTGATGGTTTTCTGTTCATGGCTCTCTTGATTAGATCACCACAGGATTCACACTGTACACAACTTAGAAAATTGACTATAGAAGAATAATGAACAGATAAGCATTCTCAGACCAAAAGTAAGAAATATTTTATGGAATTAAAATAATGAAAGTTATACTAACAATCCAATGATGAACTCTGTAGCTGTCAACTTCCTCGTGAAAGTCATGGTAGATTGTGATATTGTACCCACCGGATGGTCTCTAAGTGAATAACCAACCAATCAGTATAACATCTATAAAACCAAAACTAGTAAATTTAATATAGCCCTCTGAAGCTATCATTATGCTGAACCTGGTGATCAGTTATTGAGCTGAAGTTAATAGCATTCATGAGAGTCTGAAAATTGGGCCCATGATCACTGCAGATGTACCAAAGGAGTTTGATTTGAAGAACAAAGAAGTGTAAACCTACTATTCAAAATTCACATAAAAACAGCATATTACCTGTGGTCCCTTTTCTTTTTGGTAATAAATAAGAATGCATGAATCATCTCATGCAACAAGGTGTTTTTAAGATCAGCTGTTGGACGAAATTTCAGTAGAGGCTCTGAAAGGTGTATTTCACAGCCACCTCCTCGAAGATAACGACATGTTCCAGCACAGCTGCATCACATCAAAATAAGATTTTATGTATTGGTTGATAAGGAACATGAACCTACTGTGAGATCCCTGTGAGTAGACAAAGATCACAAACACAATCAGCGCCAATGTGACAATAGCAAGAACATCTAATCACACTAGGTTCCTGACCGACAATCTTGAGAGCAGGATGCGCTACAAACTAATCACAAGCGCGATCCATTTCATAATGCCAGAGTCCAGACCAAAATGATTTACGATTTGCTTCTTATTCACCTTTATCCATCTTATCTATAGCCTTCCTTCTCCTTATTTGGTTAAATAATCTCAAACATTTACGCTCGTTCTTCAAACCATCACAGATAAACATATTCGAAAAAATAAAAACAAAATAGCATTCTTAACTTCAATAGAAAAACCATCCACCGAACCTCTCCAAAGACAAGGACCAACTTCAATGTTTTCGTCCACAAAACACTCAGAAATCGTAAAACCCATTTCTTATTCGTAGATTACGCCACAAAGATGACATTACCGACATGGGTACCACTTGAAACTCGCCGACAACAAAAATCAAATACCAAACCTGGGCAAACCCACATACCAATTTCGTGTTTTAGTCTATAGCATAACACAGAGCAATCGCCAACCAGACTCATTGCTTATTCTTGGAATGGAGGAGGAAGAGAGGGATGGAGACCTGGTCATGCGAGGAGAACTCCACTGAACCACGCAGGAGCCGAGTGAGTCATGGAAGTAGACGGAGTTGTAATGGCAGAAGAGGGCGTGGATGTCCGGGTGCGGATCCAACAACTCGTTCTCGTCCAACCCCATCTCTCTCGCTCGCTTTCGACTGCTACTCCCGGAAGCAGACATGGTTGTAGTAGTAGTAGTACCATTACCAAGAAGCTTTTAAGTATGATAAAAATGTGGGCACAAAGGGTTTTATATGGGAGAATGGGGAAACAAGAAGAAGAGGGGACGGGACGTGTCCGGTCTCCATGGATTCCTTTTCTTTCTCTTTCCTTTTCTATTTTAACATTTGCTGCTTAATGCTCTCGATGGACTTGAATGATAGAAGGATTATTCTTTCGCCTTCTTCTCTTTTCTTTTAAACTTAAAAAAGTGTGAGAGTTAGAGGAGAGTGAAGTGCCGCTAAGGCAGCATAGGTAGACATTTTAAAAGAGTAATGCTATACCTACAGACACTTTATAAATATTTTACACGTAAGATAATATCTATTAATAGTTTTTCTCTCCGTTATATTTTATTATATATTTATTACTATCAATGAATAAATGATGCTATATTAAAAGTGTTCGTCAAAATTTATTTTGAAATTTCACCTACTTGGGTATTTAGTTTTGGCCACCTAGTCATTAACTCGAAAAAGGTGATGGGAGGGAGAGACTCGAAGAGTTGCACCATCAGGGCACCACCGGTTGAAGTCGATTTTCTTTCAAATTAATATTTAATTATTTTTTGATTATAAGGATTAGTTCATGAGCTAGTCTTTTTTTGTTTTGCTTAATAATTAAGCTTAATAATCATAAATTGTGAGTTTAATAATATTTAACTTCTCAAATGGTTAATTCCTTCCTGCTAGTGTGTGTTAAGATATATTATGCCAGTATTACGGTATACACACATTTGAGCCTGTTAAGATTCGCACTGTCGCACACCAACCTAAATAAATAACTGCACGTTAAGGTGATCGTACGTGATCTATGCACGAATAGAGTAGGGAAATTATTTCTAACTTTTGAAAGAAAATACTTGAGATGCTCCGATAAGTAAACAGATAAAATATCCTCCAGAGATTTTAAAAAAACCAACAGAAATAGATAAAGTAGATGCTAAAATACATTAAAAAAATTTAAGCCAAATACATATCATCAAGTTAAAAGTGCTAACATTGAAGGAAAGGCCCAAGAATTATCAAATTTACAGTACAAGATCAAGTATCACAATAAATAGAACACAAGTTAGTTCAATATGGGTCAAATTTATAGTCTGGCATCATACACTTTGGATAGATCCCTCCCATCCATGCATAAAAAGTTCATGCCCATTGTCAATTGCAATACATTATAGAATGGAGAATAAGCTGAAGAATAAACTCAAATCATGCATGACTGTATATAATTTAGCAATACGATGAGAACTACTTTGTGCATTGTTACCTGGAGACAATGAACCTGAAGTTTTCACCATGACAAGGCAAAAAAAAAAACAATCTCAGAATTATGTAAGCAGTTTACATGAATATTAATGCAAGCCGTGAATGAACATATAATAACTAAATCACTGGTCTCAAGAATGAGTTTGTAAGTTCTTGCTTCAAGAGAGGATAATATAATCACTGATCCCAAGAAGAAAAGAGTGCAAAGAAATCTGAGCTTCTGACATTAGAAGAAACACAGAAAGAAACAACAATAAGTCGAAACTGTATCAATCAACTTTAGCAGTAACAAGTCATTTAGTTTCTTCAGAGATCACTGTAACTCTCACGAAATGTCTCTCTCTCTCTCATGCATTCTTTTCTTCCTTATCTTCTGCCGTTCCCTTTTGCTCCAAGAAGGTAAGGAAACTGAGGAAGCTTGCTTGATCCTTTATCGCTTCCATAAGCCAATCCATTCAGGGTCTTAGTTTTGATACTAGCACCCTATCCATAAATTAACACTGTTAGGACATGCAGCAATATACACTCGGCCGCCACAACCAACCCCCCCCCTTCCACAGAACAATTACTTCAACCAGCTGCTCACAGGCAAGTGAATAACTCTCCTCGGTCATAATATCGACAATATAACCTCTGGTTTGGCCCCCATACTTTTGAGTATAATCACTTCATAACCAACCTTACCCCAGATCCTTTTCCATGCAACATAGAACCAAATTGACCAACAAGAAAAAGTTCACATACTAACTCATTATTTCCTTGTCATACCAAGTTACCAACAGTGACCAAGAACATTAGCAATCAGATGTCTCAGAAGTAATGGGGGCATATACACCAAACATCAAATTCCAGATAGCACATACTTTAACCAAAATTTTAACCCGTCAAATAGTGATGTCTTTAAATACTTGAGGGCACAAGTTCTTGAACAAACTGACAATAGTAGCACACATTCTACTAAACAAAATAGATTCCAACTACCAAAATAGATTATAGTCTAAGAATCTCACATTTAAGCTGGTCGACCGCCAATGAAAACAAACAAAAGTTATATGCAACATCATAAACACCAATACTACTACTTAAATCAAAGGAAGTAATAAAACATACAACCAGATCATGGATAGGAATCTTGTAACGCTTACAGGCTTACAGCTCGTAAAATTACTACAACATTTTTTTTTCATCAAAACAACTACAGGAAGTTCGATTTATAGGCATCATCCACATTGAACTATACATTCCATATCAACACAAACTCCTAGTACTTAATAAAAATCAGACAGTGGGTTTGCATTGGAAACCTTGTCGGGGTTCGACGACGGCTTCATCGGAAGGGAAAGCGTTGACGGCCGTGACGGCGGCGGCGGGGGGCCCCAGGCGGCACCTCCTCTCGACCATCTCGTTGACGGCGTCGGGCTCGCCGGAGAAGACGGCCTCGACGGACCCATCCCTCCGATTACGCACCCAGCCGTTGATCCCCAGCTCCCGCGCGTTCTGGACCGTCCAATCCCGGAAGAACACCCCCTGCACCCGCCCCTTTATCACCACGCGCACCTGAAAAACTACCCAAATTAATATCGAAGTTACGATTGGAGAAAGGGAAGAGGAGAAAAAGCCTACCGTTTTGGTTGATGGAGGCATCGGTGGCTTCGCGGAAGCGATTGCGTTCATGGCGAAGAGAAGAGGAGAAGAGAAAGTGGCAAACAAGAATAGAAGATTCGTGAAATCGGGTTTGGTTAGTTGAAGCGGAAATGGGTTTTGGATGGTACTTAATTAAAACTCCGAATCCAATAAGACTACCACTAGCCCGAGTTCAATTTCCGATCCGATAAGACTACTAAATTATGGAAAGCTATGCTTTCCATTATAGCTTTCCATAACTACGGATAATTAACAACACGAAAAATTAAGGAAAACTTAACGTGCATATTTCCTTATTCAGATCTGGCATTAGTCTATATAAACAAGGGCTGGACAACCCAATCGCTCATCCAAAGCCTGACTAGTTTAAGCTATTCTAACCTGCAGAGATTCCAATGGCATGCAGTTGCGTTGTTGGTTGTCCACCACCAGTGTTGGGAAACATCGTTACACTCCTCAGTATTGATGGTGGTGGTGTGAGGGGTATTATTCCAGGAACTATTCTTGCTTTCCTCGAGTCTAAGCTACAGGTATATTAATTAACTTCTCAGATTAGGACTAGTTACATATATATATATACATATTATGATGTATGATTAATCTACTGTATCTTAGGAACTAGACGGAGGAGATGCGAGGATTGCGGATTACTTCGATGTTATCGCAGGAACAAGCACAGGAGGATTAGTCACCGCTATGCTCACTACACCGGATAAGGACGGTCGTCCATTGTTTGCTGCTAAGGATATAGTCAACTTTTACGTAGAGCACACACCCAAGATCTTTCCTCAGGATAGGTAATAATCCCTTTCCGTTCAATTAAATAGCAAGTCTTTAGTTGATCGTTTGTGTGATGGGAGATGGAATAGTTTACAGGGGTCCTTTTGCTAAAATCAAAAGGTTGTTTAAAATCTTCAATGGACCTAAATATAATGGGAAGTACCTCCACTCGCTAGTGCGAGAGCTTCTCGGGGAGACTAGGCTGAGCCAGACGTTGACTCAGGTGGTCATACCAACATTTGACATCAATCTCTTGCACCCCACCATATTTAACACCTATGAGGTATATATTTATGTCTAAGTTTAATTTCATAAATCAATGTTAATATGTATACGTATGTACTTAATTACCTCTTTGTTATATGTGTCTTGAAGGCAAAGAGTGATGCTTTGAAAGACCCACTTCTCTCCGACGTGTGCATCAGCACTTCAGCTGCACCAACTTATCTTCCTGCCCATAGATTTGAGACCAAGGATGGCGAAGGAAGCACAAGGTGTTATCACCTGATCGACGGCGGTGTCGCCGCAAATAATCCAGTAAGAATTAGTATCAAATTTAGCTATACCTCGGTATGATAGTTCCATGCAATAGCATTATACGTACGTTATTTCTTGCGTTGGTCGTACGTGCAGACATTAGCAGCTATGACGCATATAACGAAGGAAATATTCACACAAAACCACGATTTCTTCCCGATGAAGCCGACGGATTACGGGAAGTTTGTAGTCATCTCTCTCGGGACAGGTTCAGCTGACAAGAAAGGAAAGTTCGACGCCGGCATGGCCGCAAAATGGGGTGTTCTCGGGTGGCTGATCAAGGACGGGAACACGCCGCTTATCGACTCCTTTTCTCAGGCAAGCTCCGACATGGTCGACATACACGCTTCAGCCCTCTTCCAAGTACTACGCAGTCAGATGAATTATCTCAGAATCCAAGTAATGTAGCTGCGCCATATATAAACATTTTTCTATAACAGAATAAGTTTCTACTTAATTAGGTGTTTGTATTGGATTAACAACGTGAGTTTTGGCATTGGTATATATGTGAAATAGGATGTCACCTTGGAGGGGAATACGTCTTCAGTGGACATCTCAACACAGGAGAATTTGCGAAGCCTTGTGAGGATTGGAGAGAAGCTTCTGAAGAGGCCAGTGTGCAGTGCAAACATGGAGACCGGCTTGTTCCAGCATGTGGAGGGAGGGGGTAGCAACGAAGAAGCTTTGACTCGTTTTGCTAAGATTTTGTCCGAAGAGCGTAGATTTCGGCAATCCAAATTGCTGAGATCTACATAAGTACATGTTATGGAAAGCATAAGAAAATACTAAAATTATTATAGGCAATTAGTTAATTTGGTAATAGCATATATCTAATAGGGTAGTATAGTGGTAGTGAATGTTATTTGTATCTTTCGGTTGGAAAGATAGTGGATGAGAGAAGTCTGGGCAATTGGATAGTTTTAAATCCAATTTTCCCATTCTACTCTCTCTCTCTCTCTCTCTCTCTCTTCATCAGTAATTTAAACTTTTGAAGTGAGTGGATAAAGTTATTAGCAGTTTCGCAATCTTTAATTTTTGAAACCAGCAAACGCACGGAGAATCACTTCATCTCCTTCATCAGCATATAGAGGCAGCTTGCTCTCTCTGTGATCTTTTCTCCATGAAGGCTTGCATGTACTTTTTTGAATAAGAAACTAATTCTTAACTCATGTCTATCAAAGATGCTAAAAGGAGGGGGGAAGTTAATGCTTACAGCTAATTGTAAAATATTATTATTACAAGGAGTGAGTGAGAACTGCTTGATGAAAAGAGATGGAATTTGAACATTTATAGGTGTTCAATTGACCATAAAAGAGGGAAACGCAACCAGATTACATGCAATCACAAATATTATTAAGGAAAAAGAGATGCTGATCGCAAGTGGTCAATGTCATTACAAGGAGTGAGGAGAAAACTGCTTGATGAAGGAATAGGATACAGCAGCATTAAGTACATTAACAGAGCTCTGCTTATACTGATAGTTAAGGGGAATTCCAGTGATCGCCAACCAACGAGATGCAATCATTCACCTGTTCCAGCAATCTTTTTCTTTATAGATTCAATATCACTGGCTAATTCTTTTCTACTTTCCTGTACAAGGATATCTCGTCAGAAAAGGTAATAATAAAGAGCAAAAGAGATTCAGTAAGAGAAGAGAAAAGCATTCACAAGATACTATAACTATAGATAAATTTGCAGAATTTGTACAGAGATAATGGAACATTAGATAAATTTGCTCAAAACTACTGTGTGTATGTGCTGTCGTTCTCTTTCAGATTGTATGGATATAAGACAAACTAAGTTTAAATCTAGCTTTTAAGATGACCAAGCAATAGATCAATATCTTGATTTAGTTGTCCAACTATCCAGCAACAACTACAATGTAGATCCATACGGATAGATAAAGCAAAGCTTTGGGCTGCATACTTCAAAACTCCAGTCCAAACAAAGTAAGTCTATAAATTACTAAGGCACACGTAAATTAGAGATCCTTCAGATCATGTGTGAGTGATGTGATAAAGAAATGAGGATGAGATTTTGATACAACTTAGGATGAATTTGGAACTAGAAGATTCTTAAGAGTGACCATCGGTAATATAAAGGCTTACCTTGAAAAGCACGTAGCGATACACAAACCATCCAGTGTAACCAAGCCCAACTAACTCCATAAACTTTGGAAGCTACAGAGCATACCAAAAAAAAAAAACAATTTCAAGACAAACGGCATCAAGATTCAATATCATTATAAAGAATAGCGATCTTAAGAAATCAAGGACACAATGCAACTAATATCGTGTCAAACAATACCAGGGGAACAGAGTTGATTGCACCAACAACAATTGAAGACAGCCAAATTGCAACAATTGCACCTCCTCCGTATAAGAGAACCGTGGATTTGTTCTCAATGCCATCCCACTGTAGCAAAGAGCATATTAAGTATACCCTCTAGTATACATGTCAAATGGAATAGCAAATGCTTTCCCAGAACAAGGAAAGTGAGAACTACCTTCTCCTTCAGATCTGCCAGGAGATCGTCACTTTGAATAGAGCTAGAAGTATCCTCCGAGGAGGAAGTGGCTCTTACCCTAAGTGAAGAAAACTTTTGTGCATCTGCCAAGAGGAGCATAAATTAGTATCTTACAGTTAAAAATATTAGATGAAGGCTGTTAAAGAAAACCACTTGAAGACCTTCCAGTGTTTATGATTCTACAAGATAGAGTGATCACCAACACTTAAAAATAGGAGCAAGCATAACTCAAAATCTAGGAACACCAGAGGTGTGAATTTAGTGGATGTTGGACTAGGAAAAGATTCTGGCCACCAAGAAAGAGACTGCAGCCACAGACATATATACATAGATTCTCACAAAAAACTCAACATACACCAATGATTTGGAGGCCAAAGTATTCACTTAGGTGATTAGGGAGTTCTAACAGAAACATCACATAAGGTCATTGCAACTGGCGGGAGAGCAACTATACTACTCATAGATAAAATATTCTAACAATTGAGCGCACACAAGTCCAACCTATAAATTGTGCTAGTCGAGGACTCAATCGAGCATCATGAGTTTAGCTTAAAGGAACTAAATTTATGAATCAAATCTTGTGCTTAGGGTATCAAAGAACACCACATTCACACCCAGTGACGCAGGGAAAAGAAGATCTAAAATCCAACAATTCTACTTCAAATCATCTAAAGTTTTAAACATTTTTTTCCATCAAAGCATCCAAGTTAGCGGATTACCACGGAGGCCGGAGACCGCGGGGAAGGAGCGCCGCGGTAAAGGCGGGAGGAGAACGGAACGGGGTACGGCGGAGCCGCACGTGCGAAGGCGAGCTCCTCCGAGAACCGCGGTCGATGTAGCCGTGTACGCCGGCGCTGCCATCTTGCTCGTCTCTTATCCTACTTGAGTGGCGGCGATTGTTTATTTGGAAATCTCGTCTCCCTTTTCTCTTTTGCTGTTAGCTTTTACCCGCTTCGCTCTCTCTCTCTCTCTCTCTCTCTCTCTCCCTCCTTCCACTCCCTTGATTCCTTGAAGGCCAGTGGACACGTGGCAAGGAGGTCAGAAATGATTGGTTAGGCGCGGGCGCCTATCTTGTGAGGATTTGGTTGCTCGCAGCCTTGTTCGTTGATTCGCTGATAAGCTTGGTCAAACCGTCCAAAGGCTAGATACGTGCCAAACATAAAATGTTAATCCTCCGTTACAATTAGATCCTACTAAATTTTTAGCCAAAAGATATAGTCATAAAATCTAAACTCTAAATTATTAAGTTGTTAAGTCATTGCTCCTAATATGGCGCAACAAATTGTTTATTTAAGCCAACACACTAATAAACTATTAATCTGAGCCGAATCAAATCCAAACTAAGCCATCAACACCTAAATAATTTGCAATATGACTTTTTAAAATTGTGTGGTGTTGACTCAGGTTTAATCCGACCATATTTGAGGTAGAATGGAACCTAATCAAATCAATTTACAAGTTGGATTAGTCCTATTTAAACATGCTAAAATGGATGTCCTACTGCATACTTATGAATGCAACATAACCCAAAATGTGTGTAACAATTACCGTTTCATTCATGTACTCATCAATCTCCCTAAACTTACCAAGAATTGGATTTTTCACATTTTAAAGATCATCTTACTATAAAAACCACTATTTTTTTACCCAGGGACAGATAAAAGAATTTTTGCCACCAATAGTTACTCTCAAAGTTCATCTATAAGTACATTCAGATGCTTGTTTTGGTCACCCAATTCATACAAAAGATTACACATTGTTTGAGACAATATATTAACCCTAATTGGGCTAGATTATTACTAGACTAGACCTTCTCCTCATCCTTATTCATCTCTATAGGTTTTCTTTCAGAAGAAACAAGGTTGATGTCTTCAGGCTTTAAATTTTCAAAGTTCTTGAACTGCTGATAATGGAAGTGCCCAGTGAAAAGCTGGTATGTTGATCTGACTTGATTATTATGACCGTTCAGTTTCATCCATCCATGTAGCAATTGCTAAAGTGTGTCGCCCACCGCATGCGACAAACTTTGCACACCATTGCCCGTCGGAACTGCTACCATCTTTTGGTGGAGGCAAGTTAATAGGCACAGACATTGGATGGCCGGTTGTCACCTTTCTTCCGTACCCAAGGCGGCCATGGTCTCCTCTTCCAAACTGTCAACATTTGCAAAGCCACATATTAGTGTACTCAGCAGTAAAAGATAGTGACAATGTAATATTCAAAGTCAATCTTTAACCGCAGGACAATTATGAAAGAGTAGGCCTCTCTCACTAACTAAACTTGATGATTTAACAGCACAATTATGTCAGTGCAGGTAGCAATAAGTACCAAATTTCACCACTATAATTAACACAACAGAGCCAAAAGAAAGGAGAGAAGCAAAACAAATACTCTTTTTCGGGAACTTGATCATGATTTTTTAATAAAAAGGGACTGAATATCTAATTCCAGTTAATGTAATTATGGGCTCACTGGGAGGAGAAACGTTAGACATCTATTGGATGGGCATTTGGACTTATGGGAAAGAAATTGGACATAACTGTCTGGACAGAAAAATTTACAAATGGTCATATGGTCTGCATTGTCGTAGAATGTCACTCTTCCCTCAGAAAAGGACTTTAATCAGCTCTACTTCCTGATTAAAAAAGAATGTACCTGATTATCTCTACATGAACTATAATTCATCAATTTTCTCCTAATACTTCTGTAAAACACCAGTTTTAAATAGATTCTGCAAGTCTTCTGATTGAACTATAAATAAGACAGTCAAATTTTTAGATCCTGACAAAAAAACTTACCAGTCTAATTTTTACATCCTGACAAAAAACTGACTTAAAAAGTTAAAATAATACGTTCTTTCTGATCCACAGATTTACTTCAAAAGTGAACAGAATCCAAACAATAGGTGATTGATAGCTCAGACTCAGAAAAAGGGATAAGTTCATGAACTCGTCAATTTAGCTCATTCGTAGATGAAAGACGTGATGTTTGGGTCATAACACCAGTTCAGATGAGCAACTAGATAGAATAACTGAATACTTACAGAAAACATTCGTCCGTCGTGTGTCAATGCAACTGAATGAGTGCCTCCACAGGATACCTGCAGACGTGAAATAATTGAGTCCAAGTGCTCAAAATGATTGGAGATTGGAGACATGAATGGTTTCTATAATATAACCAAATCTAACCCTCTAGAACATGAAGATATAGCAAACTAAATTGTAGCAAGAAAATCAGTATTTTCATAGAAAGAGACTCTCACTGCTGTAAAATTGTATTTGCTGTAGTGGGTAAGGGAATTACCTGAATAATGTCTTGCCCTGCTAGAAGTTGAACCTTCTGGGGAACCATTTTACTACTCTTATCATCTCCAAATCCAAGCCTCCCATGCTCTCCTCTTCCCCAAGCATATACCTAGAGATATAGAAAAAGCACAATCGGCAATCTCAGTTTTGTTATATTGCTAACATGCAGATTTATTCAAGAGTAAAAGTAATCATAGACGTATACAGTGCCAAATGAAATATCATTCAATTTTGAAGTGGTACTTCAACTCAAACCCGTTGAAAGTTGGAACCAACATAAGCTGATTCCTCAGTGAGTTGAGTCCTCTTAAGAGAACGTCGCTCTCTAGCAAGTAGTCTTGATAATAGAGGTTGACCCCCCAACATAGCCCAAATAAGCAAGTTGGTGATAGACAGGGATACCTCGCAGCCTCACCAGGGTCGTTTGCAATGGAGGTTGTTGGTCCCCCAACATAGACCACAGAAGTAAGTAGGTGATCAACAGGGGCACCTCACAGCCTCACCAGCTAATGCGTGGTTTGCATTCAGGTATAGCGTAAACAGCTTCCAGTAGACATTAAAACCACCTAATCAATTACTATTCCTAGAATTATGGTCCAGTTTGTTCTTTGAGTGCACAAGAACAGGTAAACAAGAGCTGCAAATGGCGTGCATTATAGGGATAAAAATTTAGTAATAATTCTTGTGGCCCTGTGGATCATTAAGTTCATACTAAGAAGGTTTATAAAACAACTAATAGGTGTGAGTCATTAAACTGTTTTGACTCATTTTCTAATTCAATATTTTTACTGCTCTTTTTTTATTACAAATAAAGAACCATACATGCAGTTATGTTTTTACTGAATGGTGTGGAATTTCCATGTTGACATCATATAATATCAGTGGGATATATCAAAAAGCTGAAACAAATAGGTTGGTTCATACTTCACTTGAGGCTCTTGAATGGAAGGATGGCATACCTCTCCCTCATCTGTCAATGCAGTTGAGTGCCAACCTCCAGCAGCAATGTCAACCTGAAAATTGTAAAAGAAAATGTTACAACCTCATATTGAAAGTTCAATGTGGAATAGATGAATCTATATAATTAAATTGAAAATAGAAAATATAATATCATATTAATTGAATAGGAAAGCATGCAAATGATAATGGCAAAATAACCTTACTGCAAAAGAGTAGAAGCAACTGCCTCTAAGGATTGTCTTCTATTGGGTTGATATCTATATATAACTTCTAAATACTATTAGCATGCATCTATCCTACTGCAATGGTTTCAGCAGACTTAATATGACATTCAATGTTGCATTTGCATGTGTAATGGAGCTACTCAAACCTGCTTTTCTTACCTCTTCTCAAAAGTCACAAGCACAAATCATCCTCATCTTAGATTAAAAAGATAAGCAGTAGCTGTTTCATTCTCTTACTATCTTTTGACTTTTCAATACGTTTTGAGTCCCTCTCACAAGCAACAATCTTAGATCGACTCCCAATATTTTCTCTTGTTCAGTTTTCAGAGTTATCACATATATCCAACTCTCTCGAGCTGAACTTATAATGAAACATTTCCGCTGTTGTATTGGGTCTTGAATCTGTTGTGTTGGTTCTTCAGCATGATCTATGCCTTACTCACTGAGATGTGATCAAGTTCAGACTTCAGAGATAATAGTTAAGGCTTGCGCCTAAGTGTCCAGTTGGTGGGAATGCGGATTGATGAAAATGGTCCGTTTGGATACACGGAAAAGGCTGCATACGTTTTGTGCTCTTCTATCCTTGAAATGTAAAATATTCATGCATTTAAACACTCTCTTTACTATAAGCAATCAAATTTAGGTTGTAGAACAACTTAAACTGACAATAGATCAACTAAACTTCGAGATACAATCACAAAAGGAAATCTCCCTCCAATATCTTTTATGATAACGATGATAATCATGAAGATAATTGTATTAAGAATCACAATAGTTCACTAAATAGTACTAACATTATAATTCTTGAGAGAAATTAGCATACATTCTGACCTCAATAATAGTCTCATGTTTTGCTGTACAGTTGAACTAGTGTTCATCAAGAATCTTGACAAAGATGCCATTTGATAGTAATAAATGATATATAGAAGAACGCATTTTTATAGTGATATTTATGTTTTATGGAAATGATAAAACCTAATCTACTTTGATGTTATTCAAATCATGCAACAATGTAGATGAAAATTGAAAATATGATGAATTAGTAGAACTCACCAATGTGAGACCTGATAAACCCTCAACAGGAACAGGTTGTGATCTTGGTTGAGTGTCACCAGTCCCTAATTGCCCATACTCATTGTTACCCCATGCCCATAGAATACCATCCTCTGAGAGTGCCAAATTATGAAATGCACCAACTGCAATCAGCTTCACCCTTTCAAGGCCTTGTACTCTTACAGGTGTAGATATCTGTGTTCTGAAAAACAACCTTACTGATAAGCAGGAATTCAGAAGAAGAAAACAAGGTATACAACCTAGGAATCAGTGGCTTGATATAAACCAAAGTCCTTTTTCAAAAACAAGAAAAACGTATATTCAACTTAAGGAAGGAAGAGATTTATACATATCACCGGGTGGCCATGGTTGGCCCCAAGTCCACACGTTACCATCTTGTGTCAGCACAAGAGAGTGTGTCCCTCCAGCAGCTACCTGAATTATAAGAAACAAGTTGGTGCCTGAAGCTAGCTAATTACATATTGGGAAGAAGATGGAAGATGCTGTAGAATCCCTAACGTTATGGATTTATTAACATGAATGAAGTTATTTAAGAATGACAGGGGATGCACTAATTTAAAGATACAACCACCAGAACACCTTGTCAGAAACATATAACAAAGCAGAGTTAATAAAACTTACGACCTGTGAGAATGAAATTATTTGCAGGATTTGGGCCAGTGAATGTTTTGACAGGGTAACAGGTAGCTCAGGAAAAAGAATAAAGAAGACCTCAGTTTGAAAGGAATTTCTGCAGTAAGCCATTTTCATAAGTGCAACTACTTAGCAAAGTAACCCTGCTTATTGTAACATTATACAAAAAGCGATAAAGCAGACAACTTGAAGGAATAAAGCATTTCAGGTAGTGGATAAGTATTTTGCGTAGGAACAAGAATAACTGAAATTACAAGAAGATCCACAGTGAAAGATTCTAAGCAACTGGTCTGTGTTCTAATCACCTGCCGCACAGAGAGCTTTGGTGCACATCGTTGAGGGATCGAAATGTCTCTCCTGAGAGACTTGCTTCCGTCTTCTTTCCTCTCAGGCTCCTCTCCGCACTGCCCATACTCATTACCACCTGCCCACATCCCAAAAGTTAACAACATATCGTCATACATGTTAGCTGCAATATTGAAACCAAGGAATAAGCCATTAATTTACCAAAGGTGAACAAAAAAGTTATCAAAATTGAGACTTTTACCCCACGCATAAGCCTGACCCTGATCGTCCACCGCCAGGCAATGCCATCCACCAATCGCCGCCTGATATCAGAAACAAAACAAGAATCGACCATCAACCACCAATATGCATTGCATCAAAACCAAAACCCACTTCGAACTATTTCCTCCGTCCATCGACACCTGAACAATCTTGACATCGGCGAGTGCCTTAACGAACCCCGGGACGCTCTCGGTCTTCGTCTCCGGTGGGTGGCCCAGGGTTCCCCTCTGGTTCCACCCCCATGTAAAAAGCTACAATTTTTGCAACACAAGCAGATCAAGCATCATACAAAAAGACAATAAAGCCTATTAAAAATCAACAATTAGCGAGGATCGGTACACGTCCATCTTCGCAGATGGCGAGGGAGTTGCGGCTTCCGGCGACGACGGCGGTGACGTTGTATGGTTCAAGGGCCTTTATGCTGTAAACCCAATCCTTCTCCTCCCAATCTCCCATGCCCAGCTGCCCATCTTCCCCCGAACCCCTTCAAGAACCAAAAAGATCCGTTCTTTAGTACGCTAAAAACCTTAATACATGGCTAAGGAGATACGAAGAGCTGGTGGTACCAAGCAAGAACGAGGGAGTGGGAGGTTTGGGTGGGAGCCATTAAGGACCTTTGCCGCGCCTGTGGATGGAGAACTCTAGAAGAACTCTTGGAGGGTAAAGGGAAGCGGAAGTGGAAGTAAAGAGTGGGGCGGTAGTCGATATATGGTCCTAAACTTCTTTTAGTTATTATTAAAAATATATAAGAAGGATGGTTAGCATTGCTATTGGTTGAGCCGGGATATTTTCTTAACGTTCAAAATCTTTTATAGTTTAGTTTTACCATTTTTATTTCCATATTCTTTCATATGGTTCTTGGACCAGTTGGACCACCAATCCATATAAGCAATCATATTATAATTAAGGACTCCAAGTGTGTAAGCTATAAACATATTTGAGGGCCATACTAAGTAATCAATGTCATGCAAAGAGATTTAATCATAGAAGGATGGCCTTGTTTTTCTTATATATATTGATGCTCGAATAGGTAATTATATACACGCGGCTCATCTTGAGCCGGCCATTATAAGGTTCTACATAGATGCATGCACGCCGTCAATAAAGGAAGTCTCATCCTCCCATTTTGCTTCTCTTTTCGTTCTTTTATGTCTCAGAAAGGATGGAAAGTTCTACCAAGCACATCATTAGACAGAGGAATCCTAGTTTTTGTAAAATAATTTCTTATACTAGTCTTCTAAAGTAATGGAGAGGATTAGACTTCAATCAAGTTCTGCCGAGTACCCTGCAGGAAATTCCTACAGATTAAATTGTGCTACAAAAGATCGATCTGCTCCCTGCTAAGTTATTTATCAATGGATAGTCTTACTAACTCATTAAAGAGATTATAAGTTTGATTTTTCTTTTTCCCATGGATTTGTGATCAGCATCCATGGTTTGTTGATTCAATCCTTACCCAGCTAAAACTTCCAAATTTGATCTACTCAAATGAGCCGAAGAAAGATGCAAGAAATATGCCCACAGCCTCCTTATGTCAATTCCCTAATCATTCACAAAGCGGAGGAAAAAAGAAAGCATAAGAAAAGGCACAAAGCAACCAAAACTTTGCCATCATATCACTCATAACCTAGCAGTTTAACATAGTGGTTTAGATGCTTAAGGATAAGGATTTGCTCAATTAAATATGATGGACAAAAATCCACTACCAAAAACACTGCATGATTCCACACGTTTTGATATCTTGGTCTAAATGGCAGCGGAAAGAAAGCCATTTGCTTTCTGCTTAAATATCCCATCCTGGATATATACCTTTTTTTCTATTATATATCTTACATTGAATTTAGACCTCCCCTTTTCCTTTCGCAAAACCAATGGAAGTTTTCTGTGCAAAGATGCTCAGCTACTTATCTAACACTGTGTTTTTAATAGCAACAAACTCTGAATCATGACAACCACTTCTAAGACATTATATATGGCATTAATGCAACCCTCACATATGATCACAAAGCTAGCTATCTACCTCAATATGGTTTCCACTTCTATTCTTCCCAAGGTCTGGGAACAATTATTCTTTCTTCTTCTTTACTTGCTTGCATGCAGTACTCCTAAGCACACTGAATGCTTTCAGGTGGTAGACGAGAAGGAGTCTGCCTCTCGCCAGGCCAAGTGGTGGTATGCAACGTTCCACAACGTCACCGCGATGGTCGGCGCCGGCGTCCTCAGCCTGCCTTACGCCATGGCTCATTTAGGCTGGTAATGAACATTATAACACAGCATGCATGCAGCAATTCAATTAACAGTACGTAACTTAAAACCATTTGTTACAGGGGACCTGGGACACTAGCACTAGTATTGTCATGGTGCATCACCTTGTACACCCTGTGGCTAATGATCGAGCTCCACGAGTGCGTGCCGGGGAAGCGATTCGACCGGTACCGGGATCTCGGGCAGCATGCCTTCGGGCCGCGGCTCGGGCTGTGGATCGTTGTGCCGCAGCAGTTGATCGTTCAGATCGGGTGTGACACAGTGTACATGGTCACAGGGGGGAAGTGTCTTGAGAAGTTTATGGAGATTGTTTGCTCCAATTGCACTGCCATGCGTCAGTCTTACTGGATTTGCATCTTTGGGGGGTTTCAGTTCTTTCTATCTCAGCTTCCCAATCTCAACTCCATCGCCGCAGTCTCCTTTGCTGCAGCTGTGATGTCACTCAGGTATGTATATTATATACACAGCTAACTACGTACCTAATAAGTTTCTGATTCTTTTTTGTGATTTCATGACTTATGTCAATCAAATAGAACATATGATCTCACTTTGTTTTTTTTACTTCTACGTGTTTCTATACACGAAGCTACTCCACCATATCATGGGTGGCTTGCTTCGCACACGGGCCAGTAGACAACGTAAGCTACGGCTACGACGAGACTGGATCATCCGACTCCGTGTTCAGGGTCTTGAGTGCACTCGGGCAGGTAGCATTCGCCTACGCCGGCCATGGCGTCGTCCTCGAGATCCAGGCGACGATCCCCTCGACGCCGACGAAGCCCTCCAAGGTGCCCATGTGGCAGGGCACCGTCGTCGCCTACTTCATCACCGCCCTCTGCTACATCCCTGTGGCCATGGTCGGCTACTGGACTTTTGGCCAGGCCGTCGACGACAACGTCCTCATGGCTCTCAGGCGGCCGCAGTGGCTCATCGCCGCTGCCAATCTTATGGTGGTCATCCATGTCATTGGAAGCTACCAAGTAAGAGGAAGTCTCGTGTTTAATTTGGACAAAAATAAATACTTTACCCCTTCAACTATGTTTCTATCTTAATTATTATATCTTTCGTTCAAAGTAAACAGTGTCTATGCTTTCTATTATCAAAAATATATGATAACGATGTATACTAATCTAAAGCAAGTAAATATATGTAGTGGAAGAAAACATGGTACATATCCTCTAAACTTAATATCTAAGCTTCAACATAACTTTAATGTCTTAAATATCTAGCTTTTCTTTTTCCTGGTAAACAGTGTAAGTCATTATGTAATCGTAATTACTTAAAGTTAATTATATATGCAGGTATATGCTATGCCAGTTTTTGACACTCTTGAGACACTACTAATCACAAGATTGAAGCTTCCACCGGGGATTGCTCTTCGTCTAATTGCTCGATCTTCTTATGTTGGTAACATGGAAATTATGATGTCTCTATTCTTAAACATTATTATCAATATATGTACACGCAAATTAATCAACCTCTGTTCATCTTGCAGCCTTCACGCTGTTTGTTGGGGTGACATTTCCCTTTTTTGCCGATCTTTTGGGTTTCTTCGGAGGTTTTGGATTCACACCAACTTCATATTTTGTAAGTTTAACGTTCAAATTATGCATAATTTGAGATGTATATTACTAAATTTGATAATATATATATATATATTTGAAATATAATTGCAGCTTCCTTGCATAATATGGCTAGCAATTAAGAAGCCTAGGAGGTTTAGCGTATCTTGGATGGTGAATTGGGTAACTAGTTTTCTGAATCTAATTTATATATTATTTTTGTTTGTTTTTTTAAATGGGTATTCTTTATGAGCTATTGATTCTTTTGTAGGGATGCATTATCTTTGGCGTGCTTATGATGCTTGCGTCCACCATTGGCGGTTTAAGAAATATAATTAAAGATGCTTCTACTTATCGTTTCTACTCTTGACAAAGCCATGTACTCTTTATCACCTTATGTTAGTAGAGAAAATAACTAAATCTACTGGAATGGTGTAATCGTCACCTCACTTTGGTTCAAGAAATATTATGATCTATGATATTAAATTAACTTTCTTTTGTTTGATTCGCGAAAAAAGTTTCCGATTAAATATAGATGAAGCAAAGCAAATTAATCGTCGACTTCTTTAACTATGTATTTCCTAGCGAAAGGATCTTGAGTCGTCAAGAGCACCTCTCTGCCTACTTTTGATAGAGCCTTACTCCTAACTATCATTAGCTTGCTCCTATAGAATATATGGATCTACATGAATAATCTCATATTCAATGCTTTTAATGAGTTCCCTTTAGTAACTTGCGAAAGAACTTCTCACTTACCTATGAGTATCATGAGTTCCTAGCACTCTCAGCAAATCAACGGATGGGATCATATTTTCTCCCGTTGGTTACTCTTTTGGTTGTTGATATTAGCAGCACTCTTTATAATAATCGTGACAGCCAATCAATAGATCATTTCTTTTATAAAAAAAAAGTAAAAGGAAGAAAGAAAATGAAAACTTTGTGTTTGAGTGGAGAGGGGAAAAATTTAGCAGGATGAAAGAATAACAGAACAATTATCCTCTCCATGTTTAAATATTTGTTGTCTAAAATATAATAAATAAAATAGAGAGAAAGCTTACGAGCTGTTCTTTATTTATTTATTTCCCTTTTTATCCTTATTATTTACTTGTATATTATTTATTTTCTTCAAACTACGGCCTTTTCCATCGACAGGCGAGCTTAGCCTGCTGACATGGATAATTGCAACCTTCCCGCCAAATCTCCCCATCCTTTCCGGCCGTTACTCTTCACTCTATAAATCCTCCTCCTCCACCTCTCTCTCCCTCTCTCTTGCAAGCTAACCCTAAAATTCCGGTCTCATGTCCTCTTCCCGTCGCCTCAGCAATGGCCGGTCGCCTCTGGTCCGGAAGCAGAGCCAGATCACCTCCTTCTTCTCCGGCCCCAAAGAAAACCCTAGCCCCAGCACCACACCTCTCTCTAATTCTCGCCCCAAGCCAAGCCCGGACGCTAACTTTAACCCTTCTCCTAGCCCTAGCACAGATCCTTCTCCGTCCCAACGGAAGCAGAAGAAACCCTCTCTTGAGGTCCCTCCCTCTCCCGCTTCCAACCCAAGAACCCCTTCATCGTCCACCAAGGAGAAGCCCCACTCGGCGGAGGTGGTCGGCAAGAAGATCAGAGTGTTCTGGCCCCTCGATGAAGCATGGTACGATGGTCGCGTCAAATCCTTTGACAAGAACTCCGGGAAGCACGTGATCCAATATGATGATGGCGAGGAAGAGGCCATCCAGCTCAAAAAAGAGAAGGTCGAGTGGGTGGAGGAGGAGGAGCCAAGGAAACTGCGTCGTCTGAGGCGGATGTCGGATCCTGCAGAGACAGAGGGACAGAAAGGCGACGTGGATGATGAAGAGGATGAGGATGATGCGGATGATTCTACTGATGATGAGGAGTGGGGTAAGAGTGTGGGAAAGGAGGAGGCTCTGGAAGATGATTCAGAGGAGGTAGAGCTGGATGACGACGATGATGAGGAAGTGACAAGATCAAGAACGGGGCAGTCACGAAGTTCCTCATCAGCGAGAAAAAGGAAAAAGCTTGAAGTTGGGAAATTGGACTGTGCTAAAAAGTTCAGATTTGATGAAGACGAAGGGGCAAGTGCGTCAAAAATTGCGTCGAAGATATCAAGAAGCAGAAATTCTGTGTCAGTAAGTAATAATCAAAGTGAGTATTGTTCTAAGACTAGTAGTACATCAAAATGATCTCTAAGAGTTCATAGTTGATATTTCAGACAGTAATTTTATGTTGAGGCTGAATATTTGGGCATGCCGAGTCTTGATCCTTTTGGCTAGAATTCTTTGAAGTGGGTATACATTTCTGCACAGTGTGGTACTACTGATGCACAAGACCACTAATTATTCATCATATTGAATCTTCTTAACACTCTAAATGCTGCAATCCACTGCATAACATATTCAAGTTTGATACAATACGTTGAGAAGCATTTTGTGCTGTGTTGTTGTATCACAAATTATGATGAATTACTGTTTACTTTGGTAATGTAGAGTCCCAAGCTTTGGATATTATCAGTAGCAACCTTACTGGAGAAGCAGCTGAAAGGTTCGAAAAACGGGAAGCAGAGAAGTTCAGATTTCTCAGGGAGTGAGTAAAACTTTATCGCCCCCTTTATTATTGGGACTTCTCCCTTATCTAAGGTTTCTTTTTGTCTGGAAAAAGGGCTAGCATTTGACTATATGTTTCCTGACAAGTTATGGGAGCCTTACTATTCTTAGATGAGGAAAATCTCCATGCAATATGTCATAATATCTAATGATTTAGAAGTTTGCAAAACCAATTAATTAGACCACAGGCCTGTCCTAAGCATCTTTCTTCACTTTTGACATCGATATCAAATGTGGAATCAACTCAAGGTCTTGCTACAGTAAGCTAAGGCATTCTGAAGGGTATTTGCTTCAGTCTCTAGTGGTTTTTTGACTTTTTGCCTGTTGAATTATAACAAGGAAAAGCTGAAACAACATCTCTTCTTTGCTTTTTCACCTTTTCTTTATCTTCTCATCAATTTCCGTTCTTCTCATACATTTAGTTACTTTCCTGTTCTTGTAAGCTAAGCTTCAGTGGCTAATTATGTCTCAGGTCTTTTATGGCATGAGCTACATATATAATCTGATATAATCGGTGTCTTGTGCTGCCTGTTTTCTTGGGAGGACAAAAGAAGAAATCATATATTTAGGCTGTGCCGACCAGTATGTGGCACGAGGGGTGCCGCACGACAACCCTTTTAATAGCTTTGCCGCTCACTATCAACCTCATCGTTGAGCTATTGATTGCCACTCGCATTCGCTTCGTCGAATGCGCTAGCCTGTGAGAGAGAGAGAGAGAGAGAGAGAGAGAGAGAATCCAAATCCGGATCCGCAACTTAAGTTTTAAGCCCCCCCTTCTCTCTCGAGCTAGAACATCTGACGAAGCGACGGCGATGGCAACTGCAAAGGCGAAGGTGAGTATCCCTTATTTTTTTCTCTCAATTTTTTACGGCACGGTCGACAAGTGTCGCGGCATGTGCCATGCTGTGCCATGCCTGTGGCACGACCATCGTTGCTCTTGGGAATATAATTATAGAAGTTTATTAATTAGATATAATTGGGAGGCCAAAACAAGTTGTATCACATGCAATAGCTACTGAGACATGTTAATTTACTGTGATCTAAGTCAAAGACACTTTATTAATTAGAGAGGAGAGTTCTTGTGAAATAATTTGGACCACCCAAATAAAGTTGAGTAAATAACTTTTTATTCTTCTTAGAAGATTTGACAATATTCTGCAATAGAAACTCGAAGGCAGCAACATAGCATTATCTAAGAAATTCTATTGTCCATCTATATGTATCCGTTTTCTGCATTCTCCTTTTTGGCTATTATCCTGGATAAAGGAATTACAATTGCATCCTTCTTCCTGTTTCGAACCTACTCTATTTTGGTCTTCTTTCCTCTTGTCTCAGCTTCCACCTGAGTGAATAGTTTCACTCTTATAGTGAAACTAAAGACATGCAAGAAAAAAAAAAAACAAGCGACAGTCTGATTCAACAGTAAGAAGTGACTGCTAAGCGACATTTATTAGTACATGAAAGAAAGAGGTGCACTATGTTCATGTACCTTTTCATTTCTTAATACTTTCCAAAAGGCTTTTTGCCCACTACTTTGTAAAGCATATGACAGTTACTGCATGGCTGGATGTCAATTACATAAGTCTAACTTTTAAGGCATGGTTAATGTCAAGGAGCTTTACTATTCACTGAGATGTGCTTTCAAATGTTGCATGTGGGCTAGGTATGACGTTAAGCTGATGGTTTATCTTTTGGCAATTTCTCTTTACTGTACTCTATTTACTCTGGTTGTAGAGGGTGTAAAGATGCACAAGGGAGGCGGCCTGGTGATGTCAACTATGATCCAAGAACTCTTTACCTGCCCCCAGGGTTCTTGAAGAGTTTGTCAGGTGGACAGGTAGTTACTTTCATTGTGAACCCATTTCTGAAGTTATTTTGCCATTTCCGACTAATGTACCATCTGATATGATTGATCATTAGAGGCAATGGTGGGAGTTCAAGTCGCAGCATATGGATAAAGTTTTGTTCTTCAAGGTACAATCATATGAGAAATTTGATTTATATCGACATATTTAGGATCCTAACTACTTGGTCACAAAAAGTAATGTCATACTTTCTTGGTAGATGGGCAAGTTTTATGAATTGTTTGAAATGGATGCACATATCGGGGCTAGGGAGCTTGATCTTCAATATATGAAGGTAGGCATTATCTGTGTATCTGCAATTTTGAAGTTTGATCTCTGCTTTTTCAGTTGCTTGAACTTATCCAGTTTATGGATTATCAACTGAATAGTGTATACTATTGGACCTATCATCTTATTTGTGTGGATATCTTCTTGCTTGATCTGTATTTTGTTGTTTTTATATCGTATTGACATATTCAACATCATTTCATAGTTCTTGTACATATGTTTAATTTATTATCTTCTGAAGTAATTCAACTGTAGTTATGTGTTGAAAAAGATTCAATTGACATGTCTCATCATGGACTTTATTGGAATCTAGCTAAAATAGTCAATTGGAGGAATGTGCCTAGAGATTGTTGAGGCTAGTTTTCTACTTATATTAATCTTGTATTTTCTTTACAAATTCTCATTATATACACTATTCTTAAACCAAGGCTGGCATAGGCTAGTAGAGGTACATATCTAACTTGAGTTTGTGTTCTTGTTGTTTTTAGCTATGAAAAAGTATATATTCGATTTTTGGGCTTGTATATGACATTCTATAGACATTCAAACTCCATACATGTTTGTTCTGATTATTTTCCTATTTCAATTTTCTTATTTTGTTGCCCTTTCTGAACTTAGGGAGAACAGCCTCATTGTGGATTTCCTGAGAAGAATTTCTCAGTGAATTTGGAGAAATTAGCTAGAAAGGTTTGGTCTTGTGTGTATTGTTTCTATAATTATCAATGTAAATTGCTGCAATTGGACATCTTAACGTGATTGACTGTGTATATGGACGATCAATTCACTTTGTTTCAGGGTTATCGTGTTCTTGTTGTGGAGCAGACAGAAACACCTGAACAGCTTGAACTTCGTCGTAAGGAAATGGGTTCTAAAGATAAGGTCTGATAATATTTAAGTTTCTCCACTGAAAGATATCTCTCATATTATGCATTTGTAATTACTAGATGTTCCCAGTCAGAGAAAAAGTTTAATGATAAATGTGATTGACTTTCCAGTTTTAACCTATTTTTGCAGTTCATGGGAACCAGGATTATTGTATTAATGACTGATGTTACTATGTTTCTTTAAGGTTGTGAAACGTGAAATATGTGCTATGGTCACAAAGGGAACACTGACTGAAGGAGAGTCATTATTGGTGACTCCTGATGCTTCGTATTTAATGTCAGTCACTGAAAATTACCAATTTATGGAGAACCAGAATAAAAAAGATATTGTTATAGGTCTTTGCATGGTCGATGTTTCCACAAGCAAGTTCATCATAGGGCAGGTATACTATTCTGACTGCTCTAGGATTCCCTTCTCATTTTTGAATCCGTAGATAGATAATTTAAGTATAAAATTATTTTTTGTGAAAAGTGTAAACTTAGTTGGTTGTGATGTAGATAGTTTTGTCATTTCTCCTGTTTGATGTAGTATTTTGCTTGTGCTAGTTTGAAGATGATTCTGAACGCCATTGGTTGTGCTCAATTTTGTCTGAACTAAGGCCGGTGGAAATCATAAAACCTTCTAAGATGCTCAGTCCAGAAACCGAAAGAGTCTTAAAGAACAACACAAGAAACCCTTTAGTTAATCAGTTGGTTCCTTCTCTAGAATTTTGGGATGCTGAAAAAACTATTACTGAGATCAGAAAATATTATAGCCTATTGAAGCATCTAGCAGTATTACCAAATGGTGGCATTTCTACTGATGGAGATAATGTGGAGGCCAATTCATGTGCTTTGCCTCATTTTCTGGATAAGCTAGTTTGTTCAGGCACAAGTGGATCATATGCTCTTTCTGCTCTTGGAGGTTGCTTGTTTTATTTAAGGCAAGCCTTTCTGGATGAGAAATTGCTCAAGTGTGCTGAATTTGAACCACTTCCATGCTCGGGAATGATTAAGACTCCTCAACAGCCATTTATGATACTTGATGCAGCAGCGCTTGAAAATCTTGAGATATTGGAGAACATTAGAAGTGGTGGTCCCTCTGGGTAGTTGCAACTCTTGAAAGATTTTGGAATCCTTGTATAAATCAAATCATGATGTATTAAGGTGCTATTGTCTATCTTTGCAGGACTCTGTTTGCTCAACTGGATCGTTGTGTTACAGCATTTGGCAAAAGGCTGCTTAAAGGGTGGATTGCAAGGCCATTGTTTGATACGAAGTCAATTTTAGAACGCCAAGATGCTATTGCAGTTTTCAAGGTCCTTATATTTTGAAGACTGCGTTTTTGTCTTTATTTTCTTGAAGGTGTTGGCATTGCTTAATGTTGAGTATCTTCATATCTTGGTCTGACAAATTGTGCTCATCACAAAGTGTGAAAATAAGATTTGGTCTGATTGTTGTTATACAAGGATAGCAAATACGGATTCAGATTGTGCTACAGATACTTATTTTCTCTTTTCTGGTTCTGTGAAGTTCGTCACTTATATAATATTCATCTGTCAGACTGCAGGCCTTGCATCTGGACTTCAATTTCGGAAAGAGTTGTCAAGACTCCCAGATATGGAACGTTTGCTTGCACGCCTCTTTGGTAGCTGGTAACCTCTAAATCCTTCCTATATGTATAAGAAACATTTTCTTTTTCAACTCATTCTTCACCTGCATTTTGTTAGCTATTGTGACTGATAATAGGATCTTATAGTGTGCTCTTACAATTTGATGAATATCTGTCACAGTATGAATGGTTTGAGATTCTATGGGCATGTATGCATGTAGCATGAAGAATTATAGCTAATTTCAGAACATGCATTCCTCATTGGATAATTTTGAATTTCTATTTCTGGGCAAAAGGTTGTGGTGCTATGGCTAAGTAAGCTGCTTTTGCAAAATATTGTTCAAAATAGAGCTATGTTTCAGTAAATATATCTCAATGACAGAAACCTGAAAGTTTTTTCGGATAAAAACAGTGAGGCTAATGGAAGAAGTGCCAAGAGAGTGATTCTTTACGAAGATGCAGCAAAGAAGCAGCTGCAAGAGTTCATTGCTGCTCTGCGTGGATGCAAACTGATGGTTCAAGCATGTTCTTCCCTTAGCGCAGCTCTCGCAGATACAGAATCTACTCTACTCGATCAATTGTTGACACCAGGTACAAAGTATTCTTCTTGCATGTAGCATATGCAGACCATGCTGATTGTTGCTTGTACCATCTATTTCTTCTGTGCACAATGTGATGCATTGCTGTATGCAGGCAAAGGGTTGCCAGACATGTCTTCAATTTTAGATCATTTTGGAGATGCATTTGATTGGTCAGAAGCTGATCGTACAGGACGTATCATACCCCATGAAGGTTGTGATGTTGAATATGACACTGCTTGTTACACAATAAAGGAGATTGAATCTAGTCTCTCAAGGTACCTGAAGGAGCAACAGAAACTATTGGGAGATGCATCGGTATGATGAAAAGCTGCTATTTACTAAAATGTTGGAGCTTGATATCTTTTCTTGAATTATAACTGCAAAAGTTCTTGTAGATTAGTTATGTCACTGTGGGAAAGGATACATACCTGATTGAAGTACCTGAGAGCTTGAGGGGAGCTGTTCCTCGGAACTACGAGCTACAATCTTCGAAAAAGGTATTAGGAATAAAAACATAATGTTAGAATACACCTTTTCTACTTTTCTTTTTACCATTCTAGTTCTTTGATTAAAAAAATATATTACTATAAGATCAAAGAAGCTCCTCTTAATGCTTAGTTTTACATTTTACATTAACAAATCTCTGTGATTGGTTATGATGCAACCCCTAATACTTAGGCTGCCGAAAAAACAATGTAAAATAATTTTCTACCTGAATCTTTATGAATATATATGAAACAAGAGAAGATAATAGAAGTATGGGATATTCTTGTAATTCAATGATGTAAATCCTCTTATTTTTGTTATTGCAAATTTTCTTGATTCCATGTTTCATCATACTCTTTGTTTCTCACCTAAGATTCTTCAATCGGAGAAGAAACTGTTTGCTGCCAATTGTGCAAGTCAATTAGTTGAAGCTTTCTTGTCGTAGTTTTCTTTTCAACCTTAATAAGCCTTCTGAAATTGTTTGCCATCCGTTGTGCAAGTCAATGTTAGTTGAAGTTTTATTGTCCTAGTTTCCTTTTCTACCCTAGAGAGTCTTCTTGTAGTTATTGGATTTCCGGAACTCCTTCAGTTCTCTCTGACTGGCAGAACTGGGAGGTGGATAAAAGAAAGTTGAGGAGGATAAAAGAGAGACGTTAATAATGATTTTTCTGCAATAGAAAACTATACTTGAAATAGCTACAGTAGAAGTCCTTTTGAGTTTTGACAGAAGTACAATGAGTATGTAGTCTATCAGAGAGAAAAGAAAAAAAGAATTTCATAGGATCAGATGTACTTGGAACCAGCAAAAATGTATGTTGGACTTGTCATTGACTGACTGACCATTATGCAGAACTAAATAGCTCTCAAGTGTTGGTTACACTTGAGAATGCAGTCTATCAGAGAAAAAATCCTCATAGGATCAGATGTATTTGGAACCAACGTAAATGTGCGTTGAGCTTGTTATTGACTGACTGACCATTGTACGGAGCTAATTAGCTCTCAAGTGTTGGACTGTAGGTTATGCTTGAGTCTGAAAAGTATCTCGTCCCTTTGCTGATCTTAATGTATTATTGCTGTTATTTGACGGCTGTAGAATTTTATAAGGTGATCCTACTTATTAGGATTATCTTTTAGGAAACATACTTAATAGACTGCCATTTTTTCAAAGGGTTCAAGTTAAAGTGCATTAGTTCTACTCCAGGGATACTTCCGATATTGGACACCAAAAGTCAAGGAGTTACTGTCAGAACTTTCTCAAGCCGAGACAGAGAAAGAATCTAAACTAAAGGGCATTCTCCATAGGTTGATCCTGCAATTTAGTGAGCATCATAGCAAGTGGAGACAGTTGGTTTCTGTGACTGCAGGTATCTTTCCTTCAATGATATGGTTATGTTTTATGTATCTCTTATTCCATTTTCCAATGTATGTGTTATAATTGCCTAATGTAGCTCTGCTCTTTAGTGATGACTCATTTACGCACATTCCCTGATACACAAGATGTATGGTATGTCTTCCTAGAAGATACTGAATGCGCTTGTATGTGTAGAGTTATTGATAATGGGTAAAACCAGCTCCTATGGTTCTTTTACTGAGATCATAGATTGGCTAAAAAGATCCAAAAGGCAAAAGCAAGGAACTAAGGTTGTACATCTAGTACATATTCACAAAATATAGATCAACTAAATAGTTTAGCAACTTAACTCAGAAATTTAGAATCTTATATACATATTCTCAAACAATGTTGCGGTCGGAATGCACATCACTATCTATGAGAAAAAGATAATGCAGTTTAGGCCAAAGATAACTAAGTATTTTGAACTAGAAATTATCATATTTATTTAACCCACAAATGAGAAAGGTTGGAAAATGTATGTGTAGAACTAATTTTGACGAGTGGATTCCATAGGTTTGCCTGACCATCCAATATACCATCTTATCAATTAGCTTGTATCAGAAGCAACAACTCTTTTTTCTTAAACCATTGTTAAACTCAAATTCTAATTGGTAGCCTACTTTTTTACTAATATTCTCCTTAGAAATTTCTCATAGTTGCAAGTTTGAGAGAGGGCAACTTATATTTGTAAATATCTTGTCTGCCTTATTTTTGGAGTTCTTGTCTGAATCACTGAATGTACCATGCTGTACAAAATGCAGAGCTAGATATATTGATTAGTCTTGCAATTGCAAGCAACTACTACGAGGGGCCAACGTGTCGTCCAATTATCAAGGAACCATGTGGTTCGGGTGATACCCCCTCTTTGTCTGCCACAAGTCTTGGGCATCCTGTCCTCCGAAGTGATGTCTTAGGCAAGGGTTCTTTTGTACCTAATGATATTAGTATTGGTGGGCTGGGTCAGGCCAGCTTTATTCTTCTTACAGGTCCAAATATGGGTGGTAAATCAACCCTTCTGCGCCAAGTTTGTATGGCTGTAATCTTAGCACAGGTGACATACTTTCTCTTAGCTTATCTGCCTTTACTTCTGTCTCTCCTATTCATATTTATTCTTTTACAGATTGGAGCGGATGTTCCAGCAGAAAGTTTCGAACTCTTTCCTGTTGACCGCATCTTTGTTCGAATGGGCGCAAGGGATCATATTATGGCTGGTCAAAGCACATTCTTAGTGGAACTTACAGAAACTGCTGCTATGCTGGTGAGTGTTCCTTGGAAGTTTGAATAACAATCTTTAATTGAGAAGTCTCATTAATTTATTATATGAGCATATGCATGCTTCCTTTACTGATTTATGTCATAATGAATCACCCCTCATAAGGATGAACTTTGTTTGGCCCTTATATTGCAGTCTTTGGCCACCAAGAATTCTCTTGTGGCTTTAGATGAGCTCGGGCGAGGTACCTCAACTTCTGATGGTCAAGCAATTGCGTAAGTTCTCTACACATATCACAGAGTTACAAAGGTGTTCCTTATTAGCACATGTTAAATAATAGCCACTATGTTGCCAAATGTGCCAGCTCTGGTTTTTCTGCAATATAAGGTTCTGAGTATAAATATCTCTCATGGATGATTTTTGCTTGATTAACAGATCTTCTGTTCTAGAATTTCTTGTTCGTCATGTACAATGTCGAGGCTTGTTTTCTACACACTACCATCGGTTAGCAATAGAATATGAGAAAGATGACAAGGTTTGCCTTTCCCTTGTACTTTGCGACTCCTGTATCCTTTTGTTCAGCATATTGTGCACCTTAATGCTTCATCTCTTCACTTCAATATCCAATCCTTCACAGGTAGCACTTCGTCACATGGCTTGCCAAATAGGAAAAGGGGAAGGAGGTGTAGAAGAAGTTACTTTTCTTTACAGACTAGCATCTGGTTCATGTCCCAAAAGTTATGGTGTTAATGTTGCTCGTTTGGCAGGTATTTTCCTGACTATCCTCTCTGTTAATGTGTAGTCCTTTTACCTTTTTTTGGAGTGCTGACCCAGTGCTTGTAGAATAGGGTTACAAATAACATGAAGGACTAGATGAAAACTCATAAGTACTAAGATTTTCTTCTCGCAGAATTATTTTTCCAAATAACTCAGCAACATTACATAGGTATATTGCCAGCTATTGCTGACCATGTCTGTGAACCCAGGGATACCTTTTTGTGTACTTGAAAAGGCCATGGAGAAGTCAAGTGACTTTGAGTCTACTTATGGAAAGCACAAGCTTGGATCTGGAGACAAGTTTCTAGATGGAATGAGGGAAAATGAGATTGCTGTCATCAAGGATGTGTTCGAAGTCATGAAGCGATGGAGTCACCATGAGGATCAGACCATAAACATGAGTTTGCTCTGTAAACTCCAACAGAGAGCTAGCTTGCTGGTAGTCAGGAATTGAGTGATAGCTTCTGGTTATTTTACTCCTTGGAGTTGACAATTTTGCCACCCCAGTCTTTTTCAAGCAGCATATGAGATGGTTTTTCTCAGATTTTACATTTTTGAGGCCTCATTTTGTACTTCTGGAAGTTCTCGACACAAGCTGGTATTAGCCTTTTGGGTTCTCTTGATTACTGCCTGGATGAAATCCTCTAGCGGCAAGGTAGAGTTGTTTCCTGTATTGTTGATTCCCCAGAAAGAGAAAGGCTTTTGTTTCTCTAGTCTATAGTTTGCTACCGAGAAGTTGCCCAGCCTACCAGTTCTGTACATGTGAACTAATAAACAAGCGAATGCTTTTAGAGGAAGTTTCTGAAGGGAATGGAGGATTCTTGCTACCTTGTAACTTATTTCTTGGTATGTCAAGAAGTACGAAGTGTACAAAATGTTCTGAATTCCTTCCATCTCTCGTATTCAACAGGTTTGTTTCTTAAAACTCTAGAGTTTCCAAATAGCTAGTCAAATTTTATAACGTAAAAGAAATTGAAGACTATTTGCATATCTTTTTTGCTGAAAATGTGGATTGTCATCTTTTTGTCTGTATCTATTTTGTATCAGATTATGTCTATATACCAATCTTCTGTTCGAAAATAATTTTGACTTACTGGTGCTTTTGCATGTTCTGGCCGTGGACACATATATGCCTAGATGTGATGCTCCGTTGAAGGCAATTGAAATTGGTATCTATGTTCAGCATGCTACCGCTGGTAACCGCCCTGCTTTTTGAAGATTCAGCAGTAGAATTTGGGATTATCTCTAACATTTCAAGGAGGATGTGCAGAAAGAATGTATTGATGACACATTTGTCACCAAATAGTTCATCCAGTCAATTACATGTTTTGCTTGTCGATCTGCTTCCACATCTATCCAGGCACGGTGCCGTTCTATGTAGCATATTTGTTCGAGGTTATACAAATAGTGTTGTTTAAAAGCTATCAAAGTGTTAGAATTGCTGATGCTAGTACCTGTTTAGCAGGCAAGAATATGCTAAGGTATTGTTTTACACTTTTACTCCTCCAATTCTCATGTTGTGTGGACAAGATTAACCTCTCTATTTACAAAATACGATGTGCTCTCCAACACTATAAACATCCAATACTTGCATAAAGTCGATTTCGATGGCTGTCACAGTGTCTTTCAATGGGGAAACCGGGGTTCAGTGTAAGCTTGGACTGTCTAGAAGACTAAAGAGGGCCTAAATGTAAATTGACTGGGTCAATCAAAATGCTGAAATGTGAGAATTCCATCAAAAGAGTACATGTGCTCAAAATGTTGTACAAAGCGAGCGGAGTCCTCTGCAGTCAAAGAGTAAAAAAGGTCGCAAATCACGGTCCCAAAGAAGTCAAAATTATCGCAAATCACGGTCGCAGACGCCATCGAAAGTCCAAAGAATTAGACAAGGATTGGTGCCGTCATAATCCTGCGAGGTCGTCTTCTTCCTCCGCCTATCTTAGAACTCCCCATTCTTTCTTTGTCTTCTTCCTTTGATGGTGTCACACTCACTCACTCCAACTTTCTCTAATAGTAGTCCATGTACATGGCCTGCTATTGCCGTCTTATCATAGAAAAATCTACTGCTCCTTACTCCCTCGGATCACATATCATCGTCGTCTGCAACGTTGTATGCGTGGATCTACAACCAAAAGACCCCCTTAATGAAGCATCAGCTATTTTGAGTACTAGAATGAGATCCATCAAAGCGTCAAAACTCAAAAGATGCTCCCTTTGTACTTTAGGTAAGCAGTTCCTGCTTAGTTTGCACCGATCATTGCTTTGCTATTCAAACCTAACCTCCAAGTAAAGCAAGACCTGCCCCCAAAAGTCTACTGCACAACTGACAACTTCAACAGCATAAGAAGTTTGTTGGCCAATCAAGAGAAATATATGTCGGTTCTAAAACGACCTTCGAGTGTAAATGTTGATACTGCTTTAAATAAATATATATGTAATATATCCTAATTGGATTCGGCATACATCCTATCGGGAGGGGAGGCCTACCAGTGACGAAAAGATTCGTCGTAATTCCTGAGCCAATTAACAATTAATTAAAGCTAATTATCTAGAGATCAAATGTTTCTCTTTTAAACCGAAGTAAACAATGAAGTGAAAATAATAACAAGTCCTGCTGGTCCCCGGCCAAAGGGGGGGCAGCAGCGGCGTCACGTGGTGGCGGTAGACGACGAAGGCAGACTTTGTCGTGATATGATTGAAGAACGGACGGTCGAGATGCGTTTGCCCGGGAAAAAAAAATATGAGGCGGCAACAAAGAGACGGGTCAAATCAAATCTTTAGAATAATATTTTCCATATCTTAAAGAAGATTTGGGAGTAGATGAGCTGTATCCAGTTGTAATCTATCTCTAGCTTTTGTAACGCCTCCGATTGCGTCATCTCTCACGCCATCTTCGCATCGCACTGCAATAAATTATGGGTTGATCGAGGACTTTTTTTACCAAACTAGCCCTCATTTATTTTTATTTTACGGAAATAGATTATTTCTAAAATCTATTATCAAATATCATCTAATTTAGTGTAGTATTAATAAAAATATGAAACTAATCAATACTTTATCTCTAAATATAAACGACGATAAATTTAATATTTTTATCGAATCCTAAAATACTAAACTGATCAGTATTATATATATATATATATAAATCTTTTTAACTTAATTAATATTTCTAAAAATACTGATTAATTTAATATTTTTATTAGAATTATAATAAAATAAATCTTATTTTATAATAAGTTTTGATAGAAAGTTTATATTGACAGAGTAATACAAGTTAATCTGAATTTAAGAGTTAAAATGCTTGTGCCGAGTTAATCTAATATAGATTTTCCCTTTCTATTAAAAAGTCGGCTAGCATAATTCATTTAACTTCTAAGAATATAGACTACTTAACATAAGCCTCCTACTTAATCTATACTAAACTTTATTAGACGACTTTTAATCCTCTACCCTTTTTTTTAAATATATTTATATCCTAGCAATGTCCCTTAATACTCTCTTGGTACATTGGATTCGCGTAAGTTATGCCAATACGTTTGCTTCATTGACCATATGATTGTAGAAATAGAGGACAATAAGTTGTACGATGGGAGAGTAATAGGATGTACAATCTTTTGGTTGGTAGTCAACTCATGCTGCAATCCTAGTCAGACGCATCGTATTCGTTGGTAAAATTCTAGTTTACTAGTGGGTCAGAATTGGTAGGAGTAGTAGGAGTCGACTGAGAATAAGTCCCTCATTGGATAACTATCCGTCGGAAGAATTGGTAAGACTTTCTGGATAACAATTCTGACCCTATGTGAGGGAAAGTTTACTCTAATTTATTATCATTATGTTTGATATCCAAATATTAATTGTTGGAGTTCTAACTCTGAGGGGATAAACTTTTTAATGCTTTACTCTAAAGGGATAATTTAATTTATATTAATCTCATGACATGTTTTTAGTAAATAATAGGATCATTATAAAAAATGGTGAGAGTTCGAAAGTGAATTAAAAATTATTCTTGTTCTAATCATAATTCAGAGACGTGAGAGCGGCTAGCCAACAAAGAATTTGAACCAAGGCTTTTATATTATATCTTTTTTATATCCATATTTCCTATGTGCTGTAATTTATAAACTATTTAGATCTTAGTTTCATTTGTGGAGTAAGATGTGTATCGTACTGATAGTATTTGGACTTTAATGAAAAATATTAGCCTACTTACTATATGGTAATCAAATTTCAAGCCCATCGTATCAATAAAGGAAGTTTTAGATTAACACCCTTACTTCTCTCTATCATCTACTTAAAAGAAAAAGCCTAGTAATAAAAGACTGCTATTAATTTATATAAATATATATATATATCGCACTACTCTTGCATTTTAGAAATTCACAGTAGCCTATAGAAAATGATATACCAAAGCAGGATTACAAAGGACCATATGATGTCGTCTAAGATATATATATATATGTATATATATATAATACTACGTGTTTACTTATCTAGAATATAGAAATAACATAATTATTTAAAAGTAATAAATTCCTTTTGTGTAATGGATTAGTAGGATTAGACTTGTTATTTATTAAATAACATCCTATCTCATTGGTAGGACTTTGTTAGATCTTGAAATAATATCCTAATTAAGATTTGGTCAAACCCAAAGTCCACTAATGGAGATTATTATGAGACTATGAGTTTGTGCTTGCCAAATATATGTAAGTAAATGGTCGTGCACTAAGTTATATAACAAGCTAAGCAAAATAGTCTTGCGAATAGTCCATCTATTGGTAGCCTTATGTGTTAAAGGTGCGAATATTGATGATAGACTAATTATTATTATATACATGTCAGCTATATTATATATTAGTAAGAAATAATTTTTTGTCACTCTTTAAACTATTATTATTTTCTACCGATGACTTCTTAAATCTCCTAAATTTTTATTATTTTTTATATAATGACTCATAATGAAAATAATTAACCCAGGTACTTTCTAATAGTTCATAGAATTATTATGTATTTAAAAGAAAAAGTCAAGAGATCATTGTAAAAAATAGTAATAATTCATAGAATAAAAATAAAATTATCTTTAGTTATAACTTTAAAACTTGCGGGATGTAATGACTTGCTATGGTAGAGCCGATGCAAATTAAATACTAAGTGAAGCTAGATATGAATTAGGTTTTTTAAAAAGGTAAAAATAGTTAAATCGATATTGTTGGGATTTGAAGTTTGATAGAAAAATACTCATTATATGTGTACAAATATATTTGCATCTATATTCTTCATTTTCCTAGTGAAAAGCCCCTAAGCATACCATTTAATTAATTTTGGACATATTTTTACAAACTTGATGCACAAATAAAAAGAGGCTACATGTTGTAACAACCTCTCTAGTGGCACACTGAGAAAATCATAATAATGGTTAAGCTCATAAGCTCATAGAGCATGCAAAATTTATGTAAAACAAGATCCAAATATACGAGCACAACTGACAAGCTAATTGAAACTTCGTTATAATTATTATAGATCTTGAAGCAATATAGCTAAGATTAATCCTATAGAGAACTATATAGAAGGCAAATAAAAATAGATAACGGCTCGACGACCATCAAAGCCATCGTCAATGTCTAGTAGACGAAGAGGAGGGAGGTAGATTGACTCCTCTCCTACGTGAGAGTGGCTACAAAAATATCACCACCACTATGAAAGCTGCACCGCCCTTATTGTCCATTGGCAAGGAAAAATATTAGGAGGAGAAGCACCGACTCCAATCCTTTCTCAACCCATTTTGTTGAAAAAATATTGTCGTGACAGAGAAATATAAACTCCTCGTGTCACCACGTCTCATCGAGAAATAGTAAGATGAGCTTACTTAAGAAATATTGAACGAAAAGAAGAAAGAAGTTAGAGACAAGGTCGAATCTATCGTTTGAGTCGAAGGATGAAAGAAAAAAAAATAAAAAAGATGATAACGGTAAAAAAAGGAGAAGGGGAAGAGGGTGAAACCCTAATAGAGTACTCAACCTGAGAAGATGCTAAATTCGTGATTCATTTTATATTCATCTATAATAAGATCATGCAGATTCTAAACTATACCCTTTTTATAGACCAAGATGCTTAATTTGATTGATTACCATAAATACCATGTAGTTCGATTCGAATTTGACCTTACTCGAATCTAGAATCGTACAAACTCTTTGATGAATCGAATATCAAGCATCGAACTAGATTTCAATTAAGATCCGATCTGAATCTAAATTCCAGTTGGACCGGATCAGCAGCACCAGTTGATACAGGATAATTAACAGCAAAATTTATCGATTTACCATCTGCCACGTAACCCGAAACCGGAAGAGAAACCTACGCGCTTTGACGAAATCAAAACGCGGAGGGAATCGCTGAACGGGTCCCACTATAGTCGAACGCCATACGCGTGTCGAAAGGCATCACCCGTAATAGATGTTTTCGACCGCCGAGCTAAACATCCAATCCCATGATTATGGTAAACTCGTGATTTAAGGGGATTTACGAGGGCAAAGAGGAGGGCCTGTCATCAGAATCCCCGTTGCTTCGAGGCAGTTTCGCCGTCTTAACGTCATGGAGAAATCCCCGCCGTTGATTTCTATGCTAGCTAAATATGTGCTCCATTTAGCCCCCATCGCCTCTTCTTCAACCTTTTAATAACCAAACGCCCGCCTCTCCTTTCCTGGCTTTTATTTATTTCTTTATTGGCGGCATTAATCCTCTCTTTCACTCGGCGGGGGATCTAGGGTTAGGGTTTCGGCGATGGATGAAGGGAAGGCATACGTCTCGTGGGAGGAGGTGGTGGTCTCCAACGACAAGGGGAGGCGGGTGGTGCACTACTACCTCAAGGACAGCCGCGGAGGCGCGGATCTCGCGGTGGTGGGAAGGGAGAGGAGCGTGCGGCATATGTCCTACGCTGTACCCAATCGCTTCCTCAGGTTGCTCCTGGCCGCTTGGCCCTGCCGCCTCGGGTCACCGTCGCCGTCCTTCTCGCCTCCGCCGCCGGAGGGGATCTCGCTCAAGTGGAGGTCGAGGAGGGAGGTCATTGATTGGCTCTCTTCTTTTGTTTTAGGTAAGACGTAGGGCCTTCTACTCTCCTTTGCTTGTTGAATCCCTCGGAGGTTTCTGAAACAGTGGTTTTTTTCTTCGATATTTTCTTCCTTTTGATGGATGGGGTTGTGCTTCGCGTCATGCATATTGGGATTTTCGTGGATTCTTTCGGTTATCTGTGTTCTGCTTAAAGGGTCGAGTCTTTGTTGTTTTTATTTGATGGGTCGATCGTTTTGAGCGGAGGAAATCGAGGATCTGGTTCCTTTCGTTTTCTTATCTTGTTTCCTGAGAGGAGTACGGATGACAGATGAGCAGCGCCAGTGATTTATCATCTATTCATCTGCTTTTCTTTATCAGATGATTTGTGGTGCCATGCCCCGAGATCCTCTTTCTTCGTGTATAAATTGGTATATGATCGTTGCAGAAAGCTTGGAATTCTTAGGGACCTTGTGACTGCTTGATGAGTTCTGGTGGAAGGTTGTGACATCCTCCTCCCAGATAATCTGTAGATTTGAGGTGGTTTTGAGGAAAGTTTCACCAGTTTTTTTATATTCATTTACGGGCTAGGGAAGTCTGCCTAGTTTTCTTCCTCTCTACCTTCCTGCCTTTTATTTTGTTCCTTTATGTCTGTTCGTTTTGAGTTGTAGAACTTGAAGGCTCAGAAAAACCAAAACAGATGATTTTAATCTTATTCTTACATCAATTTTTCTTCAGCTTGTGAGAAAAAAATAATAATGTTTTCTTATTATTCTGCTTGTAGTTCCCGTGGAATTTTGTGAAGGTTTTTTTTTTTTCCTTTGGCTGAGTCTTGGTACGTTTGTTTGTTTTAATAGCTAGTATACCTCTGTTTCCCTTTCTTTGCCCCCAAAAATCACAGGGAGAAACCCTTATTTCATACAGTTCGTCTTGATTGGCCTCTTCTCTGAGAAATCTTCAAAGTTCTCGTGTCGATATTTGTACGTTTTTTTTGGTAACCTTTCTTCGTCGCCTCTTCTCACTTTATTGTAACTGTTGTTTTCTACCTTTAAAGAGAGGAGAAGATCATCTTCGACGCCATTTATGGAAGGAAAGGATAAGAGAAAATCATCTCTGGTACTATGTTTGTAGGGAGAGAAGAGAGGATGAGACATTTAGGGGGAAAACAGTTCTATTGTCATGTTGTACAAAGGTGGAAAAATTGAGAGAAGGGTTGAGAACTTAAAATATGATGTCTTCTACTTTATAATAATATTTATCTCTTGGGTTTAAGATTTCTGGAGAAAGAAAACAGTAGAGAGATTTTGCACACTGATCTAAATGTTATATTTACAGTATGACAGTCATTTTACCTTTCCAAATAATTCTTCTCTCATTTTTCTTTATCAAAAAGAAACAGTTAGTTTTATCTTCCCTTCTATCTGTAACTCCCGAAGCATTTAGCTGTCTCTTGTTTTCAATCCTTATAAGCAAACCAGTGTGGTGAAGGTCAATATTTTTCTTTCTCGTTTCTTTTCACTTTTTTAATTGTTATCATAATTTCTGTGGAGCTTTAACATAGTTTTGCCTGTTATCTGTTGTTCCTGTATTTCTATATTCTCTCCTTGGATCTTTTCTCTATTTCCTGTATTTCCAGATTCTCTACTTAGGATCTTTTCTCTCTACTTCGTAAGCATGTGTACTCTACTGATTTCCCTGCATAATCTACTTTCTAGCAGGTTATGATATGGTTGGGCAACATCGGAAACCATTTCATTTGATGGTAATAGGAAGTTCTATTAGTTTAGATGATAATAGGAAATTCTTTACAGTTTATCGGATTACCTTTTGTAGATTTTTTTATTTTGTGGTTTGTGATTTTCTTTCCCCACCTTCCTCCCACTTAAGTCTTTTTTTGGGTCATTTTATCAATTTATGGATCTATATGTGCTCACAGTTTCACTTTGTGATGCAAAGTTTACCATAAGATGTCAATAATTTTTTTATATGATCCTTGTATCTTGGCAAGCTCATATTGCCATAACTATCTCTTTCCTGGTTTGGTTAGTCTCTCCGGAGTTGCCAAAGCTTATATTGGTGTTGTGAGCCACTGAGTACCCCCTTACATAATGCACCTCCTTTTCATTGTGGCCGGTCGTATAATTCAATGGTTATGGTGCAATATATTGCACGTGTTACCATTTGTAATGCTGTCATCTTGTTTTTTTCTAGTTAACCTCAAGGTTTTCCTTTATATTGCTTCTGATTGAAATGAAAGGTTTTATATTTTGCTTGCTCTATGTAATGGTTTTCTCCTTTTATTTGTTTGTATATTATGTTTTGATTGAATTTTACAATAAATTTACTAAATTTTCATTTCTATTAGATTATGGAACAAGTTCATGGCAATTGGTTTTGTTAGGATCTAAAGTAATCTTCATGACCTTTGGTTGTTATGAATACTTTAACATAAGCTTGTATTATTTTCAGAACCAGCTTTTGATGGATCCTCTCCCACCTTGGATAGATTTTCAGACGATGAAGATGCTGAACCTTTAAGTGGTCCTACTCCAAAGGTAGAAAGATATCTGGATTACATAGTTATCCTTGAGTTCCTGTGTTATTATTATATTGAGTACCGTAATTCACTTACCTTGTTTTTATCTTCTTCTATTCCAGGGTTATTCTTCAGGGAAAATGGGACATCAATCGAAAGTATTTTCATGGTTAGGTTCTGCATGGATTTGCAGGAAAAGAAGGAAGCATTACCGGTCTTTCTGCAGGAATGGAATAAATATTTCTGTAAGTACATTTGTAATTTCTTTTCATATTTAGTTATGCCCTGGGTCTGGGTTAATGTGAATCTTTTTATCCTTAATTAGGTCCATAACTTTGTCTACATTATGTCCGAAGAGAAGAAGAGGCTTGTTGCTTATGTGGAAGATCTATATGAGGACTTGAGAGCTAATAACATGGTTGTTGTCCGATGGTTTCACAAAGTTGACGAGGTTGGTATTGTTTTGCCTCCAGATGTTAATGAGAGAGAGATTTTCTCTTCTCTCTGCCTTCAAGATTTCAGTGTTGAATGCATTGATGGATTGGCTGCCGTCCTCGGTGCTCAGCATTTTGAGAAGTTTCAAAATGAAACAAGACACAGCAATTGGGAACCTTATTTGTGCCGGAGGCAAATTGATAATGATGATGTCAAGCCCTTTGACATCACCCAGGTCCAAGGCTATTGGAGCCAGGAAGTGCTTAGGACCATGTTCTCATCTTCTTTGAAGCTACGACTTAAGATCACCTGTGGTGGCTCTAGTTTAGAGGGAGATGCATGTGCCCCTGTCTCTCAAAGTGGTGACAAGAGGAATCAGCAGCTCATAGCTGAGGGCATTGATGTCGCTGGAACATCAGCCAGGAACATGGAAAGATCTAGAGGTTTGGGTGCTGGCAGCAACACAGAAAGGAATGTTTCTCGTGTTGTTTCTTCTCCTGTTTTGCTCAGAAAGGAGATTTTGAGACATAAACTTCAGCAGCAACTATCTCCAGGCTGCCATGCAGAAGTATTATCTCAAGATAGTGGGATCAGGGGCTGTTGGTTCAGATGTATAATTATGAAGAGGAAGCATGATAAGGTGAAAGTTCAATACCGAGATGTCCAAGATGCTGATGGAACGGGCAATTTAGAGGTAAACTAAATAAGTAAATATTGTACCCCCCAATTTTTTTTGTTGCTCCTTTGTGTTTGAATATAACCTCATTTTACTTGCCTCCTTTCTGTAGGAATGGGTTTTACTTTCTAGGATTGCTGAATCGGACCAATTAGGCATCCGCTTGTGTGGAAGACCAATGGTTCGTCCATATCCAACTGAGGGAGGGAAGGTGCTATGCAGTTTCAACGTTGGTGCTATTGTGGATGCGTGGTGGCATGATGGCTGGTGGGAGGGAATTGTGGTTAGTAGGGAATCGGAAGAACAAATCCACGTGTATTTCCCTGGTAATTTTACAATCCCTCAACTTTCTTTGAACATGTATTATATATAATTGGAATTCTTGTATGAATCTTTCTTATGTTTATTGCCCTTTTATTAATCTTTCAGGAGAACAGCGGATCTCTATCTTTAGGCAGGATGACTTGAGACCTTCACTTGATTGGAGTAGCAACAAGTGGAACCATATGAAAGACAGAAAAGACATTGCCAGCTTATTGTTCTTCAATATAGAGTCCAGGAGTAAGAGTGAGGACAGGAGCTGGATTAATGAACTCAAATTACAGGATAATGATATGCCTCCCGTGGTGGATATTCAAAAGGACGGTGCTCCATCAGAAGCCAAGAATGAGTGCAAACCTGTTGCCGAAATTCCACTTGCTGGGAAAAGAAAAGCACCAGACCTTGCCAAAGATCTTCAGCTTGGCAGCTTGAAGTGGAAGCTATCAAAGAAGAGAAAGCGAAGAAGGGAATCAGGTGGTGATGGTTTTGGTCAAAATAAAAGGCACTCCGATACTAGCAGCGGTAGCAGCCAGGAAGAGTTAGAGGACACTAATGCTTCTGGGGGTTTTATTCTACTCAATCCATTGACGGTTGATCACGAGAACTGCAAGATCGGTAGCGATCCTCTTTTCAGCGCACCAATGGCCATTTCTAACTTGGTGATGTCCAGATAAAGCTTGGAAATTTTGTAAAATCCAGAGTCCAAGGTGATGTTCTGTATCAAAGACTGCAGCAGATGTGGTGGGGATGCTATTTTGATGCATCCAGCAGCATATGTAATGGAGCCTATGGAGCTGTATTGCGTAGCAGTTATGGAGGAGTCCATTGCAATCTTTGATGTAGAGGATGCCATCAAGGACGAGTGTATTATGTTGTATTTATAACTAGTTTAGAATGCCTTTTCTGGCCTCACATAGGTGTGATAAGAGTGGAGCGCGGAACCTTTTTACTCTTCTAGTGCATTCTAACCCAAGTTTTGCTAACCAAAGCAATACTGAAATGAAAGGCTACTAAGCTGTACTTTTCTTCTTGCGCTTGTCTCATTTTCCTTGATCTAACTTAACAAGATTGTTTCTTTTTCACTTTTATAATGTCTTCTTTCAATACTTATTTACATGGATAACTTTTCTTTGATATCTATTCACTTTGATAAGCTGTACTTGTGCTGGTCTCATTTTCCTTGATCAATCTTTTCAAGCTGTTTCTCTTTCTTGTTCACTTTGATAATGTCTTCTTGCAATACTACTAGTCTACATGGAGATTCATGAACCATTGATGTGATTGTTAGTAATTTAGATTTACTTATCTTTGATATATTCTTGGAGATTGATTTTTCCCTTGGATGTAAACTATCAGCAGTGGGACTGAAATGAAATGTGGTGCCATTTGTTATTTCAAAATCCGAGTGTACGGCTGGCGATGTTCATACGTGGAATTTCCGCAGGGTAATATTTAGGCAAGATGCTGGGATCACATAATAGTTCTTTTTTTTTTTTAATCTCTCTCTCTCTATCTCTCTCTCTTCTCATCCATATCGTTGCCCCAATTAAACTTTTACTTGAACAAGTAGGTAGGTCATTCCTACGTGGCTTCACAATTCCCTTTAAACTTGATCCTAATGTCTAAAATCGATCCAAGTCATGCTCAATTTCCGTGTCTGATCTAGACTTTCCCAATACTAACCGAAGTTAAGAAGAAGAAAAAACATTTATTAGCGGAAGAAGACCCGGGAACAAGGAAAGGGACACTTGACAACACTTCACGCAGCCCATCCCTCCTGTAATCAACTAGAATCCGATTCTACTACACCAAACTCACAAGGGAAGACCCCAAAGAGGCAAAGAGAGGTGCAGGTGAAGGAATCAACCCAACCCTCCACGCCAAATTCCATTCACAATACTTTAACACCATTCTCACCTTAATCTTTATAATAAAGCTTCCCTTTCCTGCCAACTAATCCCTTCTCCTCTTCTCCTCCTCCTCCTCCTCCTCCTCCTTTTCCTCATCAGAAGATCTACTTCATGACTGAGAAGGTAATCATTCTCTTGTTATTCTTATCATTCTAAGCTCTAGAATTCTAAGGCAAGTTGGTTCTTATAGTTCTACTGCATGACTATGAGGATGAACATAGACTGCAATGGCTGCTACAGGAAAATTAGAAGAGCCCTCCTCCAGATGCACGGTAACTAATCTAAGAACTCTTTGCTATGTGTTTCTCAGAATTTTGTTCTATTTGGCGACTAAACCTTCTGTTGGGTTTGTGAAGAGTTGGAGAGCCATTTAATAGAGAAGAAGCAGTGCAGGGTAAGCGTGTGTGGTGCGTTTAATCCACAGGATGTTGCGATAAGGATAAGGAAGAAGACTAATCGAAGGGTTGAGATATTGGAGATAAAGGAAGTGGATATTAACAACGAAGCAACAACCAGGCCCACAGAAGCTGCTAATTAGTAAGCATAGCTACTATGTCGTGTAAAAATATGTGACCAGTTTATATTTAGAGGTATGAGAAGCAAAAACTTTACTTGATTTATTGTTTGTTTTTTTCCTCCTTAATTGTAGACCAAACATGCATGACCCTTAGATGGGTTTGAATAGTTGAATGGGATTTATCGTATATAAGGATAATTTAAGTTTTTATGCTCCTCGGAGATTTCCATACTTCCTCAGCTAAAAGAAAAGGAAAAGTTCCAGATGATAAGGCAAAAAGGATTCTTCTTTCCCTCTGTTTTAAAGCTACTTTGTCTCAATATTCTCATTTTGTAGTTCACTCGCATGTACTCTTTCACAGAGAGTTCCTTTATTATAAAAGATAACCATTTAGAGTAACCCATCACAAAATTTAAGTAGATAAGTGCCGAAAGAACTGTCTATAAATATTTTGACAACATTTGCATTTGCTATGCCCAAACTAGTCCTGTTTTAAAACTTTTTTTTAACAAAATATAATATTATTAAATTAATTTACTAAATGAGATCTAATTTACTGTAGTACTAGTAAAAACATTAAACTGATCAAATATTAAATTGTTCAGCTTTTTATCTAGTCTTAAAACACTGATATGTTTAATAAATGCTGACTGATATGTTTAATAAATGCTGAACTGATCAATATCTCTTTTAGGACTGCAGTGAATTAGATCCTATTTGATAAATAAATTTGAGAGCAGATTATTTTAATGTTTGGTGTTAGGTAATATCCAATACGTACCACTAGAAATATTATTTGACAAAATGGATAAGCCAATCTCAAATTAGGCAATTGGATGAACTCAAATTCCTCGCCTCTTGATGCATTTGGGATGAAGCAGGAAGGATTTATAAATAATTAATCTGATAAAGCTCAGATCTAGCAATGCTGCTGCTACAGTAACGGAAGGAGAAGAATACTTGGAAGTTATCTATACAAACAATTTTGAAAATTGATACCAACACTAAATTTATTAATCATAAAGAAAAAAACCAATACATTCTTCGTAAAGTTTTCCAGCATAATTTAAGACCCCTGTCTCTCGGAAACAACAGAATGGAAAATTTGCATAAATAGTTCTACATTGCTGCAAAACTATAATATCTCAGCTCGCCCAACAATGACGTACAGATATATAGAAACGCGAAGACAGCTTGCTACTGATAAAGCAACTGAACTGCTGCACCTAAGAACAATCATTTTCAAAGCTCTTACAATGTTAAGTTGTCAGGATTCTCGACAATCTTTGCAAAAGTCTGCAGGAAGGCAGCCACATCAGCACCATAGATGATCCGGTGATCAGCAGTGACATTCACCTAATAGGATTGGAACCAATTAGGTAAAATAGTAAACGAGAGCTACATTTCTAAAAACTTTTCCAATTTATTGCAGTTCCAAACTAATTATGTAAATAAAAAAATTTAAATTTTGATTGTGTTTTTGAGGTCAGTCAGGTATCTACATGGCCATAGCTTGCCGTGAAAGCTAATACTTCCCAAATAAATTTTCTTTTCCAGTTTGTTTGCTATAGGATTAGCATTACAGAAGACACCAATTTCATTCATCTCATTTCTAAGTGTTGTCTATGTGGAGTGTAATGTGTAAATGATATATATGTACACATGTGCACACATATTTTGATGCACGGGGTACAGATTATACATACATCAATATATGTGTATATACACATGTAGAGAGAGAGAAAGAGACCAATAAGAAGGAAAAACATTAGGAGGCTTCCAAGTTCCAACAGCAGCCGCCACCAAGATATGTATAGTAACCCCACTTCTAATAATTCATTCATATTGGCTAATGTTTATGGGGTTTAAGCCTTAGACATGAAAATTGATTTCCCTGAATTAGCAGATCTAATATACTATGCTACTATCGACTCATACAGATAAAAAACTACTTCAAAATGAAATCATGAAACAGTTTCTGGGCATAAAAATGACTACATGAATATGTACAACTTTTCTGATATGAGGACTGCACAACTCTGAGGATTGTAGGTCAGGTGAGGTGAATATTCTCCAATGAATGCTTTAAAGTCTATGATGATGAGTGTCTATACTCTAACAGGGACTATTTAAGACGGATTAATGTGCTGGATCAGATCTAGGCATCTTTTACACAAGTTTTAGGCTTTTAAATTGAGATAATATCAAACATCCAAGTTCACATGCTATCAGGAATAACCTCTTGACTTATGGGCCCATCAAATTTATAGACAAGCACAGATCATAGCGCACAATCCAATTATGTTTTGGTCATCATTATCTCAGTTGCCACAAATATAAATTGGCTACTTTGATCTATTCTGCATAGCTAATTATGAGAGCTTAGATATGATTCTAGGATGATGAATCCAAAATTAGTTAGTCAAACACATGCGTCATGCCTAATGAGGACTATTTTGGATTTATTTTCAAAATAATAATATTGTCACTATTTTCTAGAATATCCCGACCCTAAATAATTGGGGCTAAAGGCTTGGCTGTATGATCTTGCATATCTTGGTTTGTTACATAATAAAGAACCATAAGGTAGAGGAACACTTATTGGTAGATTATATAGTGGAGTACTATGTCCAATGTATTCATTGGACATCATTATTTGTTATGCCCTTTGCAAATGATGCTGGGTCATGCGAATAATTCAAGTGACTTTGGTTTATCGATAAGCTTTTGTTTAGTTAACCTATGTCTTTGGAGATTGGACTATAATAGTCCACCAGTGCTTCATAACTACAAGCTATAAAATCTATCTGATACTTAAATATAATCCCCATAGAATTACAAACTAGAACAGAACTTGAACATATATTACTACAGGTAAAATGAAGTGACAGAAAACAGTAGCCAACTATTGTCATTAAGTCATTGAATGAAATTATTAACAAACAGGAAGCACTTTGAATCTTCTCACAGAAAATAAGGTGAGAGAGTAATTCATTTTTAGACATATAAATGTAAAATCATTTTCATATTGCAACTTATCTATAGCAACAACTGAAGGGATCGATTCATAATATCTGAAACTGCACTTACCAGCATTTTACTCTTAACACTAAGGAAACCATCAGTACCGGTCACAACAGAAGGCTTTGAAGCTCCAACAGCCATGATAGCTCCCTGAACAGCAAACCCGTTACTTCTTAGGACACCAGAAAGCAAATTTAATAGCCTGTAAAGAATGATTAGAAAACCTACCTGACCAGGGGGGAGAATGGCATCAAATCTGTCTACCCCAAACATACCTAGATTGGATAGAGTAAACGTCCCTGCATAGTATCAAAGACTCAGTGAGCAGAATCCTCATTGAGAAAAAAAAACTAAGAATATAAATCAACCAACAATTTGCAGAGATACAAACCTGAGTTATACTCATTTGGTGAAAGCTGCTTAGCACGAGCCTTCTTTACTAATTCTTTCCATCTTTGAGAAAGCAAATACAGATCCAACTACATTATTTATATTCCAATTAGTTGCGAACAAAGAAGGCAAAAAAAGTTCCACCATATGATTTTTGAATATTGTAAATGTAAACCTTATCAGCATCTTGAAGGACGGGAGTAATCAGTCCACCATCAATAGCCACAGCAACAGCAATGTTAATGTTGCTATTGTAAGTGAAGCTCTTTCCATCCTTGCAGCTTGCGTTCATAACCGGATGCTGCACAAGTGCCATTGCTGCAGCCTTCGCCAACAGTGCAGTCATTGTGACTCCCTTCGACTTGATCTAAACAGCAAATCCCACATTCGAGACTAAATTAGCCAAACTAATCCCAACAATTACGCCAAAACATGATCACCCAAAATAACTCCCAGATCAAAATTTCTCCTTTTCATATAATTAGAATTTTACCAGATAAACAAAGCACCAGAATGAGAGAAAGGTAATACCTTTTCATAGAGAGAATCAAGAGCAGTAGTAATCACAGGGTACCCAACTCGAAAAGTAGGCACAGAGAGGGTCGCCACCATGTTCTTGGACACCGCTGCCTGCATTGGCGTGAAAGGAACAACCGTCGATCCTGGAGCTGCCGCCGGGGCTGCAGCAGCCACAGGAGCTTTAGCAGCACTAGCTTCTGGAGAAGCAGAAGCAGCTGGGGAAGCTGCTGCGGCAGCCGCCGGCTTCTTGGGCTGGATACCAGCAGCAGCTTCAATATCCTCAGCAGTGATCCTGCCATAAGGCCCGGTTCCGACCACCGTGGAAATATCCACCTTGTGCTGCTTCGCAAGTTTCTTCGCGTAGGGCGTAGCGACCGTCTTCCTCGGCCCCTCGGATGCGACCGTTGAGGCAGGCGTCGGAGCCGCAGGAGCCGGAGGAGGAGGAGAATCAGAAGCAACAGGAGAAGGCGTAGGGGGAGGGGGAGGAGCAGACTGGGATTTGGATTGAGCTTGGGCTTTGGCGAGGGGGATCTCTTCCTCGGACTCCGCGAGGAGGCCGATGGGGGAGCCGACGGGGGCGGTCTCACCCTCGGGGACGACGATGGCGGCGAGGATGCCGTCGTAGAAGGTCTCGACGTCCATGTCGGCCTTGTCAGACTCAACGACGACAACGCTCTCCCCCTTAGAGAGACGGTCGCCCTCAGACTTCACCCAAGACACGATCTTTCCCTCCGTCATCGTCGAGCTCAGCGCCGGCATAAAGATCTCGCGGATCTTGGCCCGGATTGCCGGGATCCGACAGCCAGCGCGACGGAGGGGGAGTGGGCGGCGGGGGAGGATGGGGAGGGAGGAGGAGAGGGAGGAGGAGAAAGAGAGGAAAGGGGCGGCGGCGGCAGCGGCGGAGGAGGACGAGAGAGTGGTGGCGATAGGACTAGGAGAAGCCATTGGTGGAGGTGGAGGTGGAGGAAAATGTGAGTACAAGGAAGACGAAGTAGAGATTTGGGGAGATTGGAATTGCTCGTTTAATTAGTAAGAGGAGGAGGAGGAGGAAGGGGGGCGGAGAAGTCGAGGGAGGGTTCTTTTGGTTGGTTAGTTAGGAGGGCGTTTGAGCTTTGAAAGTATCGACATTCGACACACGCACGAAAGTATTGTGTTTGTGTGTGTGGACTGTGGAAAACTTAGCATATTGATATGTACATTACATGCGATGGATATATTGACGAATAAACATACCATCATCTCAACAATTTACATGAGGGTTGAATACTTCGAAGGTCACTTATCAAATGCATGGAAGATTCATTTAGACATGGAGGATCGTCATAATTCTTATATAATATGGAAACAGATCTCCTTTTATTATACACGTCTGCATTAATTTAGAAAAGTTCGTCTAAACCATTCTTAGATGGAGAAAAGCACAAGAACACGGGAGGAGAAAACCGTAAGTTACCAGTCTACAAGAAGCTGAAATTTTATCATTTCCAGAAGATTAACATTCCATCACCGTGCTCCCAACCAAGAGAAGAAAGCTGGCAAGGAATGAATCCTCGTACAGCAGCAGCAATAGCTTCGATCATACCATCCATCCTGTCGTGTTGGAGGAAAACAGTTCACCGAGGCAAAACTCTCAGCAGCCAGCAGCAGAACCTTTTTCCGGTACATCCTCATCGGCGGCAGCATGAACGCTGAGTGCAGCGCAAGCCAATGGATCTGGGATTTTCGGCCAGGCTGCCTCCCATTCGACTGCTTTGGCAATACTGCATGCCACGCTTGGGCCTCCAGGTACCGTTGATCTTGCAGCATTCTGTTCAAAATATTGTGAGTTAACAAAACAATATTTGCATTGTGGGACAAGTATTATATGCCAAATAGTTATACTGATCAAAGTTGAACAATCATGCTAATACTATAGCAGACCCAACAACAGACATTGGTTAGTCGAATTGAGTAGAAAGTATTCCATTCAGATTTACACATGATCTTACAGTCTAAAAGACACTAGACAATATGGCTACATTAACTCAGTGTAATATTTATCAACAGTTTATGTCCTGATAACTACTGAATTAATAAATATGTCAAGTAACTTAATATAAACTGATAAGAAATATCAGTGGTAAAGCAAAGGAAAAATGAACATTTGCTTATTTAAGAGCTGGATAGTCTTATTACAGTTTGCAACTTCCCAAAAATGTAAAAACATTGAGAGATCCACACCTAGGGAAGAATCTCTTAAATATTGTTCTGTAGTAATATGCCTCCTTTGACGTTTCTCAGGATAAACAAACTTGCATTCATCAACATCGCATCAGGTTAGAAGTGAAAAATGCAGGCTTAACAAAAAGATATCATCAAAAAGTATATCTTTATGATACAAGGTCACTTCCCAGTAATCCAAGCCATGGGATAATAAAACATTAATACGGTTTGAATTCCCATATTAACTGAAACTTGACAATCTGCAACAACAGATATGACTTGTAATTTGTAAAAATAAGACATACATGTAGATTCACATGGTTCTGAACCATCAATCCAGCTGTGTAACCGACCACCGACCAACACTAAATTGTTCTTTCTGCCTGTACAAGATGTGCTACAAATGGAACACACATTAATGCCATCAGATGTCAGAAGTATTTTGCAAAGAGTTAAGCAAAAAAGAAAATGAGATGAAACATAACAGGCATCCCAACCTTTGGCAGATAGGTGTTCTCCTCATCATCAAATGCATTCCGCAGGACCCATTTCTCAATCCAACGGAGATTGGGTCTTATCTAAATTTAGTCAGATTGATGTTACAATTGTTGACTATAAAAGATAAAGCATAAACTGATAATACTTGATTGAATTATGAACAAGAAGAAAAAATTAAGCTCCAGTGTTGCACAATGTGAAATGCGAACCACCAAACCAAGATACTTTACCATACAAAGGTCCAAGAAAACCACAATAGGAAATATGGCAGAACTCTTAAATTTACTGCTTAACTTAGTCTTCAAATCTTTTAGTATTTGGGAGAGACACCATGTATTGTTAATGAAGAAAACCCAATAACAAAATATGAAGAATCCAACCTATGATGCTTTATTATCTAGAAGAAATTGAACTACAAAAGGCTAGTTAATTTACACGCAACCTCTTTTTACTAGAAGGACGTTACGAGGCACTGACCAAAATATTGTGCACCTACTATCTTCCTTTCAGGATCATTATCCATTGCTATGTTGATGAAGTTCTTGTCTAGAAAGGGAACACGAGCCTCCAGACCCCATGCTGAAGTTGGAATGTTAGCCCTCAAGCGATCATGTAGCTGAAGAGCTTTTTTCTAACATCAAATTGAACAAATTAAAAAAGCATGCTCATGGTTTCATTTACTATATTTATATGAAACAACAGCTTACGTATCAGCACATACTGTATGCAACGTGTTATACAGCAAAAAATTTGCCAATAAAAGGATGATTGAGTGTGTAAAACATGTCTGTCCAGTCCGTGAGAATACTAAGTCCACACTGCAAAATATCAAGTTTATGCCCAACAATGTACTTGATAACCGGTTTCATACAGCTAATATATTCTTGCTCCAAATATACTTCCTTGGCAATTGCAATACTCTATGTGAAGTTTGTACATCGTGGATATGAAACCTGAGGATTTTTAGGAACCATATCCCCAACATTTCATAAATGTCCAGAACAACGATCTACACACAACATTTCAGATATAAGCCCACTTTGTAAACAGAAAAAGCTTTCCCCATTGATTTCATGCAATCAACCTTCAGAAAACAAAAAGGTAAGAAATTTATCCTAACAATCCGATCTACACACAAATTACTCGTCATTAAAGTGGATCTTTAAACAATGAAAAAAAAAAACAAGAATACCAAGACATATAAGATACCCAAAAGTTCTTTAAAAAGAAAAAAGATTGTAAATAAATTATAGATCTAAGTAGATTGTAAATATATAATATTTGGAAGAACCTTAAGCTATATGTTGGTACTAAATATTGGTATCTATTTGAATAATATTTGGCAAGAATCTTAACTTATTTAGTATTTGGTTTGAATGAGCAACTTGGCAACCCAATGGCTTGGAGCAAATCTTGGCAACGTTTAATTCGGAGAAATAGTTCGATGACGTAAACGATTTAGAACCAAGAATATATAGCTTACTATATTGGCTAAAGTTTAGTGGAGCTTCAGTGCCTTTGTATTTAGGAAATGTTGATTCTTTGTCTAACTAATATTTAACTTTTGGGCTTTTGAATGATCAATTAAATAAATAAAATAGCATAAGGCGATGTATTTTTTTTTTCTAGAAATTGAGATATAGAAAAAACAATTTTTTTATTAAAATCTACCATAAATTGTGTAATCCAATTCTCTATTATGAAATTGGATTCAAAAGATTGATGATTTATAGGTTAAGATTCCATCCGGCTCAGTTACTGGAGACGTGATTGTGTTGTGAGAATACTTGCAAGCTATAGCATTGAGATGTAGAAGCACAATAACAATACATAGATGCCCCCTCAAGATGGCTTAAATGAGTCGTATAATCCAAATCTTACACTATGTTCATGTCCATCTAATAAGGAAAAAAAATTATCCTGCTCATTACTACCATAAGGAAATATCTTCCATGTTGAGAATACCTATTCATGGATCTTCATTGCTATTCTGTCATTTAACCACACTGTTCACAACATACGGATACCCGTTCTGACATGATATTAAGCATAGCATGACCGAACAAGAGTAAGATTCCAACAGTGTCACTCATAGAGTTCCAAGTTCTCCAATTTAAATCTCTGATAGTTACGTCTATTTGGTAAATTATTGGCTTGAATATCTAATTTATAGGTATAATAGACATTTACCTAAACCAGTTATTTATCAAGAATAACCCAATCAATCAAGCATTTAAATATTCGACAGCAAAAATTTGAAGTATTCAACAGCTAATATAAACACAGAAGCCACTTCGAAACAATCATCAAGCAGCTGGGTTTTGATCCAATATGTCCATAGGCTCAGTAGTCAGTACTCAGCATGATATTTAACAAATATAAAGACGAAAGAAATGAAAGTTCCACATGACCACATCCTGTAATGGACTAGTGGTGGTACACTCAAAAGCTTAAGATAACCACTAATCTACTTCTGAAGGAGAAACAAAGAGAAGGGAAAACTGTTGCAGATAATTATTGATCAAGGAGTCTTGCAATAGCTGTTTGGATGCCAGGATTAAGATGGGGTATCCGACAATCCCCATTTTTCCTTGAAGTATCTTTGGTATATGATTAATCCAAGATAAAGACTGGGTTAAAAATGAATCACTGATCTAGAAAGATTTGAAAGATCTCCCTCCTAGCTGTACAGACGATTTTCATCAAAGACAGCTTAAGAGAGAGGAATAAAGTAGGAAAGAAAGAGATGTTCCCAAAGTTAAGAGGCAAAACTTACCAAAGAGATGGAATCTTAGTGTAGCATTGAGGTTGTAATATTACCACAAAGGCCAGAAATTTTCTTATTCTGGAATGCTTCTTTTGCTCATTTCATCCTCTTGAGATAAGAGGAGATGATAAAAGGACACAAAATTGTGAGTGAATGCAGAGTTTATGGAATCAAGGAGCAAGAAAAACAAGCATTGATTTGAAACAACAATAGAATAACCCAAAAGCAAGGTAGATGTTCATCAAAAATGGACGGCCACTATGCCAAACCTTCCACCATAGCTACATTTCATGCCCAAGGAAATCAGATAGATACAGATCATATGATCCAAAGTTAGGATTCCACAAAGAACAGGAAGTTATTGCTTGCTCTTGTTCTTAAGAAATTAAGCTCTAATTGCTATATAACATGGCACACTTTCATAATCATACAATTTCTACACTTTATGAAGAAGGATAAAGCAGGAACCATCACAAAATGAACACCACTAAATTGGCAAGGCAAGATACTGAGTTACAGAAAATGGACGACTAATGAGATAGAACACAACATTTAGTGTTTCCTTTCAATGATCATGTCAATTCCAATAATCACAAAAATGTAATCTTTTGTATCTCATAATCTAATTGGCCCTCCATTATTTTGAGTTCATCAAGCACAATATATAAATGTAATGTTTGGTACATTGACATAACTTGTTACCTGGCTACACGACACAAGATAAAAGATAGAGCTTTAAAAAAAGAGGATAGAATAGGCCAGAAATTAATTGATAACATGCTATTTAACAGTGCTGAACACCATGAAACTGAAGCTCACTCAGATCAAGCAAAAAGTGTACAACAAAACCAACATTATCATAAGTTTGACAAATGGCAAACTTTATTCAGACAAAAACGAGATAGGTAAGGAAGAAGAGAAGAAGAAATCAGCATTACAAGCGGTGTGATCGATCTACATGTTCTTGTAACGAGCCACCTCAGCCTCGTTGGGAAAGAATACCATGAGGCGACCCGCCGAGTTTTGATACGCGTACATGAATCCGCCCATCAACCCGATCAACCCTCCCGTCACCATGGATGACCCCCTAATGTTGGGCTTGATTCCTGCACCAACCCCAACCATGCCGATGAGAAACCCTAACCCAAGAAGATATAACGGAGGGGGGGAGGAGGAAGAAGACAAGACCTGAGAGGTATCCGACGGTGACGGAGACGCCTGTGATAGTAACGAGGCGGAGGTAGTCGAGAGTGCTAAAATTGGCGACGGTCTTGGTGAAGGGCGGGTTCCGGTCAACCACCGGGTACTCCGGTTTCACCGACGCCGTTATGTCTGTGTTCATCTCTCCTCTCTCTCCTCTCTCCTCTCTCCTCTCTCTTCTCTCTGTGGATGTGGAGTCCAAATCTATGAAGTGAGAACAATTTTGGGCCCATGAGCCATTAATGGACCCAGAAGGCTGGATCTTTTACCAATTGGGTTTGGGTTCGGACTGCTGGCTTTCGAGTTCAAAGGTTGGTCAGATTTGGACGCATTATTTAAGAGTAAAGCTATACTTATCCTCGTAAGTCCGTGGTAACGGGAGAAAGCTTCACACCTGCACGCTGCACCATCCAAAGAAAGCTAGTAAATATTAAGATAACAGCAAAATAAATTAATTACATTTTAGCTACTGCAGTGTAAAGTGCCTCGGCTAAAGAGCAGCATCATCTCAGGTTGGCCTCCAGATATGCTCTCAGCTAAAATGCCAACACGGGGGTAGCAAATGAAGCTAGTATTGACTCTATCTTGTTCTTGATTTCTCTTCAAATATAGGACTGCATACGGCAAAGATAAAAATTAATTCATATTGATAGGATTTGAGACAATATATGAAGAAGTAGACAAATCCTTGTAAATGAGCTTTAAGAGAGCCGACGTATCGGCATTGGAATTTGCGACATCTCTGAGCATGGCATTCAAAAGCTGAATGCTTTTTGGCTCTCTCTTGTTTCTTTCCACCAAATTAATGGAAGATTATTCGCGGCGAAGGAAGACGTGGAGTCCGGGACCAAGACCACCCTTTGTCAAAATTAATCAGGTACATACATATATATGTAGTTCAAGCCTAGAATTTATGCATTAAGCTAGCCTAGCATGGTTCAAGTAATTAAATTTGGATAGGTTTATTTCACACCAACATATTATGGTCTAATTAAAGGAGTAACTTTCAACAAATATTTTAACATCTTTCAGGATATATAAATACTGTTTCTCGCTTGCAACTTTTCGTGCTTTTGGCCCCGATTATTTCGTGCTGTACATATAATAAACCTCAGGAGCCTGCTAGAATGCTTTCATCTCAACAGGTGAATCAAGACTGTGGTCTACGTAATTCACTAACTACTGCTGGTAGAAGTACAAACAGGCACTTCGCTGCCGTCGTGAACAAAACAAAATACATCTCCGGCATTCAGTCTACATCTAAATTAGATTACTCTCCTCTGCATACAACAACACATCATCTATATATATGTCTAAATCATGATGCGCTCTTTAATCCCTGGGGCGTGCCAACCATAAAGAGCTGAGTGCTCGAAGGCGAGAGAAGTAGTCACTGATGGCCAGCAAGGCTCGAGCTGCTTGTCGAGTAGTTAAGATCCGATGCATTTGCTGCAGTGTCTGCTGACGTAAAAGATCAGCCTGCAACAGAGACAAATGGAAGTGAGGGAACAATTTTAAGCACAAACATAACATGGATTCAAGTACTTTCCAAAAGATTACAGTCGCACATAGGTGGATTTTAGTTGTTTGATTGTGATCTCTTACCTGGCGGAGGAAATTCTCGAGGGTGCCTAGCTTGCCCATAGCAATTGCCATCTGACCCATGTAATTTGCAACATTGTCAGAGCCAGTAGATGGCCCAAGAGAAGCAGAGGCAAGAGTTTCTGCCAGAGATTGCTGCAAAGCTTCCATTCCCTGAGATAAAGCATCCTCAGCCTGCTGAGATGATTGTTGAAGATTACATATACCCACCAACTGTTGATCTGTTAATGGTTCAAGGTGGCCAGCGAGTAGCTGCAGAATTTTCCATGACTTTGATTATTGACAATGTGTCGGCCACCGGAAAGAAAAGGGGAAGCAGTGTTGCAAGTACCTTCAAAAGTTCAGATGATCTGAAGCCTCCTAGCCACATAAAACACCTCTCTACTGGGGTCGCCCACATTCCTGAAAGCATGTGAAATACGTCGGACTTTGTACCTATGCCTTTGAGCTTAAAAACTTCGTCGTAGTGTGTCATCACAGCATCGACGAGAACCCTCAGCTCACCATCACCCACTTGAGAATTTAAAGCTGATCTTAGATCGTTAATCTGATGCTGATGGTCATCAAGCCAGCGAGCATATTCCATGTCAAACGCCAAGGCTCCTACAAATATTATCATGCAAAGCAATTCAATCAGGATAGCTAAACTTTGCAGAAGGCAAATCAAGCATTCAGGTGATCCTCCACTAATATCTAGAACTTGTATGTCGTCATTGATATTTCCCCCATTAAATTTGTATGTTGCCGGCCATTTCTTTCTCGTAGCAATTGGGAGTGCAGTAAACAACTTCATATACCCATCGGAAAGTTAAAATTCCTGGAGCAATTCTTGATTATGAGAAGGCGACGCAGCATAGGACTAGAAGTCTTTGTGCTTGGAACTGTTTACTTTCTCCGGGATATCATATAAATTACTTGTAACAAAGTTAAAATTCTAATCACTGAATGAAAGGATGGTGAGAGATAATGACTTGCAAAGGCTATTACTAGCTTACGCAGAAGAAACAAAGTGAGTTGCTATAAAATGACCCGTTGCAGTAACCATATATATATATATATATATATATATGAAAATGAACTATGTCATACTGAAGACAGCATAGTACAATATAATATAACAAGTCGTAGGACAAACCATTTCCGGGATAACCATGATCTCCCGATAATCCACTTGCTATGAAAATACCCTGCAAAAGGGAAACAAATGATAAATTCCCTGCTTCAGAAGAAGAAGGAATTGGTAAGGCAAGATCTAATTTAAGGAAAGCATCACTTGCAACACCTGTTGCCTTGCTCTTTGAAGCTCTTGCTCAAGTTGTACCAGCTTCACCCGGCTATTCTCTAGTTGCTGAACGTACGCCTACAAAAAAAGAAGAAGAAAACAGTCAATAATAAGAATCTGTTAGATTCTGCGCAATAACTTTGGTAAAAAATGTGTTAAAATTACATATAAAACTCCGAAAAGCAAGTGTGAGGCGGTGGAAGTTTCTTGGACAAGTTAAAATCTTGGTCAGAACGACATATAAAGCATACAGAAACTACCAATATATTAACATCAATGCTGCGGGGAAAGAAGGATCAACAAAAATACTAGCCTTCTTTCTCAGGCGGCTTTTTCTTGCAGCCTCGCGATTCTGCGCAAGCCTACGGAGCGTCTGCTGATAATTCCACAGAACCATCAATGCATCTAGCAGCAACAACACACTTATTTTGATCAACTCTGAATGAAAAACAAAACTAACCCTTTGATCCCCTGTTCTCTCCTGCGATACAGCAGAAGAATCCAGACAGACAACAGCCCCTTGTTGACCACCTTCAATCTAAGTATCAAACGTATTCAATCCAATAGCATAATAGAGCATCAGAATGCCGTTTTGAGGCCTAAAAACAGAGCAGCGACCGAAATACTAGTAGTTTTAATACCATCTGATTTCTATCATCATTGTCTACATCTGTGGATGTATCAGTGATGGGGCTCGTGACTACCATTCCAGAATCACCCCAGTTCTCAAGTTGGTTTCTTGGGAAGGAGAATCGCGCCGCATCAGCCTCCATCCCTGCAGTCGAAGCAGCCATGTCTAAAGCTGTCATGCTCTGCAATCATCGCCGCAAGAATCACAACGACCCATTAGCTAAAACCCACATCAAACAAACCAAAAAACAACAAAAGATATGAAAGGAACAAGATAGAGATTACTGAGTGAGTTAGGCCCCCAAAATGCAAGTGCAATGGAGAGGAAGTAGCAGCAGTGAGATTGCTAGAAGACTTGGGGCTAAGCAATGGGCCTTCCCAGATCATTCCAGCAGCCAAATGAGAAGCTATTACTGTGAAATATAACATAAAAAACAAGAGAAAGCTGATTGACATTACTTCTAGTGAGATCAGGGACAGCATCCCCAAGGTGGAATCCAGCTGGGCCCTGCTCTCCTCTGCAACAAAGAACAGCAACAAAAAACGTGGGAATCCCCAACAAGAACCAACCAAACCAACCACATTTCTAGCAAGGAAACAAGTTAATTATACATAAAAGAAAAGGAAATGGTAGTCATTTTCTTAAAATACCGAAAGAAGTGGGAGTACATTGCCGGAGGAGGAGACAAGAAGAGGTGAGAAGGGTGTGAAGAACAATAGGAGAGGTTTGCATGATATAACCCGAGAGAGAGAGAGAGTAACATTGATCAGTATTATAGAATGGAAGAGAGAGAAGAGTAAGTGTCCATCAATGGGATTATCAATCAATCTATCTATCAGACCATCTATCACAGGCTTTTATAGGAATCGAGTCCCGGGGCACGTATCGTATCACGTAATTATTGTAATAAATGCACGTTTATCTTGGGAGGGGAGAATGTTGGTATTTGTGAAAAATAAATGAACATTTATCGTATCACGTAATTAAGAATAACTAGCATAGATTTTGAATACAGTAGTATCCAGTGGATTACAGAGCAACATTTGGATCAGTTTAGAAAATTTGGATAATAATTTTCTATTTTAGAGAACTAACCTTTGATGCTAATCAATATCAAACTCTCTGTTCCATTTCATAAACTATATAAATGATATTTATATTTGAACGTTATTTTCATTAATTGTTTAAACGTTGTAGTTTTTCAAGCATCATAGTCGCACTTATATTTTTGTAAAGATAATTTTTGTTAAAGGATAAAATATAGAGAAGCACTGCAGCTCTCTTAAAATTTTAGGAATGAATAATAATGAGATGATAAATTTAGCTGATGCAATATTATTTTAGGATAAAATAATTTATATTTTGAGAATGTTTAGTTGCTAAAAAGCTATAAAATTAAGTTAAAGAAACGATTTTCTTACCTAGCAAAAATAATTTTTTAAATCTTTTTCAAAAAGATTTATTTCACTAAATTAATATTTTTTATTAAACTTTAGTTTCTAGCAATAAAACACGCAAAAATAAAAATTCATCTTTGTCTTTTTCTAACAAAATATGATTAATTTAAAATTTTGAAAATACTAAAATCCCATCCAAAAATTGAATCTCATAATGTCAGATTAGATGAGTGACATAAAAATAATTTAAAAAATAATAAAAGTATAATTTAAAACGGATAAAATATTCTACTTTACATATCATTCCCTAGGATAATTCTTAAATTAGATTTAACTCAAAATATTGCTTAGTATTTTTTTAAGCAAATGAGAGATTTTACCAATATATAATAAAATTAGAAAGCTTTATTTATAATATAGTTAAAATGTAAGTGTCATTTATAATTCTCTCTATTTTCTAAAGTACTTGTACCATTTTAACTATATTATAAACGATAAAAATATATAGTTATTTAATTTTCTCTGATATATAATAAATTGGAAAACTTTAACAACTGCAAGAAATTAAAACCCAATATATTTAGTAAATGAGGTGAGCTGATAGAATACAAGCATGCATATATATTTTTCGTCAGCGCATCTGGATGTGTGAAAAAAAATAGGAATAAATGGGATGTAGAGCCGGGGAGTAATGATCGAACTTACGACCCAGATTGGATAGCAACGGAAATAAAATAGCAATGACAAGGGTAAAGGGAAGGAAAGGCGGGCTCAGCTCCGGCTCCGGCTCGCCAACGCCAAGCCTGCAAGGCAAAGCAAATCGCTCTCGATCTCAGGAGCTGTCAGGCGTATCGGTACGGACGCCTTTATTTCTTTTTGGCATCTTGCTATTTGATGATCACTGCTGGAATTTGCGCTCTTTCCTGTGGTTTTGCCAGTCGAACAGAACCCATACACACACATAATCACAAATATATATATATATATATATATATATATATATATCTGCAACCGCCTAAAATTAGCCTTGGCCTATGCCACTTTTTCAGTTTTAGCACTCCGTTTGGGCTACGACTGGGCTCTATAGACTGACTAAGCCCAAACAAACTGAGCCAGGCCCATCTTGGGATTTATGGGAAAATCTGCCTTGGTAGGTAGTAGTAGTAGTACTTTTAACTCATATGATTAGCTTATGATTAGCCGACATGCTCCTGTTACAGAGATATTGGGTTTGAGCTTTCTTGTTGAGGATGATTTGATATGGAGCTCATGTTTTGGCCCAACCTATATATTGGAAAGAATTTTAACCTCTCTTCCTTGTTATATGATTAGTCTGACATGGCACAAGTCATCGGCTGAGTGCCTCACCTTGGGCTAAAATACTATTTGGTTGATAGTCGCCCCAAACACAAGCCGGATATCAACTCCGATAACGTATTTTATCTGATCCCATGTTTAAGCCGAAATGGAGATAGTTAAGAGTACAAAGAGGTGTACAATTAGTAACTCAGTCGACTACTTTAAAATTTTAAATTGTTATCTTCACTTTGAGGTCGAGATATTTTGAACCACTCGAAGTTATAAGTTAACATCTTCTCATAATTTTTCTTATATTTATTCTAATAATAACTATAACCAATACTTTATTAGCCATTCTAAGTGAAGTATGCAGGGAAAAGATAAAATTTAATAGAAGAGGGTAAGTAAGGAAGCAAATTAGAAGAGGAACTTAAGCTCACAACTTTCGCAATCACTGTGCGATGGCAAAGAATGATCATCCAATTAGCTTTGAGGTCAACTGGCACCGTTACCACGTCCACTTCGGTGGACCGTATGCTTCGTGGACTTGGAATCGAAGTCTTTAGATTATATAAAACAATTGAGATTAGTTACTCGATTTCCTAGTCACTTAGCATACTTTATTGATGTAAACTTTGACCAATACAAATATACGAAGAAATAAGCCTATGAATAGTTATCTCTCATACCCTACTAACCTTTCCTGATGATAGTGGTAGCTTTTGTTATTTTACTAGGAGCTAACAAGGAGCATTACATCGTTTATTTAGCAAACAAAAGGAAACAAATCCCAATATATGCAACAAATAGACTTATAATAACATCATTTTTTTTTTCTTGGGTCCAGAAGTTGAAGACCTGCATCTAATTTTATTCACTTCCTTCACGATACATTCCTTGCATGACCGCCGGCTGAGTCCTAGTCGCAGACGTAGCCCTCGGCATCCGCTCCAAGTTAATATGCCATCCTGCAAAAAACACCAACCAAACACCAATTAATCCTTCACTTTGGTCATATTCTTCGAAGTATTCAGGGGAGCTCTAGAGCGACCTAATTCCATATCGAATCCATGGTTCTTGAGCTCTCTGTACTGTTGACAGAGAGAGCAGCGCTCACAGCAGAAGTGAATGCAGCAATCGCAGCAGGGGACTTCAACTAAGTCGTATTGAGCTCGGAATTTGGATCTATACATCCATGAATATATCCATTGGAATCCTGTGAATGTAAACAATACGGCGTACAGAGCTCCACTCATACCGCACGCTGCTCATCCATTTGCAAACAAATTATTCGTGTTAAAATTTGTAGGAAAAAGGGCATCCACTGGAGAGCAAATTGAAGGCCAAGAAAATTTAACGACATACCCGTTGTGCCTTTGTCGATTATTTCAGCGATCCTACCAAATGTAACGCATGGACACCAGCAAGTCAGGCAGCCTGTCAATAGAACTATACGTGTTACAGTATTTACCAGAAGAGAAAGAGGAAGATAAAGTTTAAGCCGAGAATCTTACAATTTCCACAGTCGTCAGTGCATTCGAAGAGCCCCGTGGACCAGGAATGGAGTGAGCGGGTATTGGTCGGCATCGGAATGCCGGTCACCGCCGCCGCCGGCGGAGTAGCCGGCTCAAACGGCTTAGGAGGATACATGACTCTAAGGTTTAGAACTTAGAGATATTAGTGGTGAGATACAGATCTACATATGTTATATATATAGATATTCATATGTGAAGTTCATCTAGGTTGACCTGACGACTTTGAATAGTATGAATGCATGTATTTATTTAGTTGCTAAATAACTTAAATACAATTATCTTTTGGCTGGCTTCGTGAACGAGTGGATGATATTGGAGAGATATTTATATTGTAGGGCATGTGTTAAGCTGGCACCTTTATTTCCACTTGTTTATCTTGGAATAATAAGTAGCATAGAGAAAAAAAATAAGTGGACCTCTTGACTAATCCTCGTCTGGTCTTTCTAAAATAATAAAATAAAGAGAACTGCAGAAGAAAAGACAAGAATAAAATTAAAAAATATGGGTAGATGTGACATAGTAATTTAATACAATAATTTGACTTTTAAATAGATTTAAAATTACCTTAACCTACTTTGAGTTGTAAATCGGTCAATTCATCTGACCTGATAAATAATTGGGCCGCATTTATGTTTATTGCATTAACGTGTTTAGCCCAGTTTGAGATCAGATCCATCAATACAATCCACTTATGACACAATAAGACTCGAATAAACACTTTTATCATTTAAATTCTCTATTTACAACATGAACAAAAGTATATTTATAATGTAAATGAACTAGTTTATAATTCAAATAACTTATATAAATTTAAATAAGATGTGTTATGATAATTTATTTATAATCCATATAACCTATTTAATAAATAAATTATATTTGTGATTACAGTTTTTAAACTATTTAATAAATTAATATGTTTGTATTTGTATTACTATAATCCATCACCCCTTATCGGCATCCGCTTGTTTATTATGTATAGTCCACGCATGCTCCATTTACTAGACATATTGGCAAATAGATACCTCTCTTTTATACTGAATGTATTCAGTGCATTCATTTTCCTATTAAAATGGACATGAGGGTGTTTGTCTTAAATGCGAATAGGTCGAGGAAGAATGATGACATTTATTTAAGAAAATAGGATAAAGTGATAATTAATACGAGGGTGTTCTTCTATTAACCCATTAGCTTTTACTGCTCAAGTCTCAACTAGAAAGTTGTGTCATCTAAATTCTAGCATGCAGATCTTAGTGCAAATTAAGTTGTAACTTTATAGTGTTTTGTGTTAATAATTTGATTAATGTGCTTATATGTTTAATAAAATATATATTAGTCTGTCATTAATGTTAAGCCCGCTTAAGTGATCTATAAGTTTAAATATATTTTTGAGATTTAGAAATATAATTACGTTAATATGGTTCTGAATGTGTAGAAGCTCATGTCACAATTAATGGATTTGTGACGATAAAGCTTACTGGGTTGTGATCCTTGAGGGAGGTTTTAATAAAATATCGATTCAGTTCTTATTCTTATTACGTGTGAAACTGAAAGGTGTGAAAAATCCATCCCTTAGAATTTCTCAATCATCTCATTCATCTTTCTTCTTCCTTCTGGTATCAATGGTAATGTCTATCAATTCAGTTGTGAAAGTTCATCGAAGAAGACGGTGATAAGGCACCAATCGATATTTTAAAGAAGACCACCCAAAAAAATAAAAAAAATAAAAAAAAGGGCTCCCCAATCCTAGCGGAGGGCGGCACTGACATTGACATTTTGATCTTTTATTTGAATAAAACTTGTTAAGTCAACTAATGGACTGTCATAATTGGGTACATGAACAGCCAAGCCAAGTTGTCAGAGCACGTAGCTTCCGGTGTAAGCTATATATTTGTTTTTCAGTTGAAGTTCATAGATTAAGTAAGCTGTACCGTCGTCTGTAGATACAAATGCCGAATAGTCTACATTGACTGTGGTAAATCACTCGTCACACCTACTTAAAATGAGCGATAGAGTTCATGGCAGTGCCTTTAAAACAACCACGATAAATTTATTTAGAAAATTTACACTTCAATTATAAAAAGCCTTGGAGATCCTGAACCATAACATCGATTTATTCATCAACACGTACCAACATCAAATGAGAATCTAGAAACATATTAATCACACTAGCAAGCGAGAATCAATCGATTGACTTGAGATAGCATAGATCATTATCGGAAGTTTAAGCCTTCCAATCTTTTTGCTTTTGTTCAACGTCCCATTCCTTGCATGAACGGCGGCTGAGTAGCCGCCGCAGCTCCCTGCCTCTCCATGTTTAGTTGCCACCCTGCAAGTCACCACCAAAACCAATTCAGCCATGCGATCTCCTTAAATTGAACATATTTCAGTACTCTTATTGCAGAGAGTAATTAAAACTCTATAAATTCATAAAAGAGAGAGAGACAGATACCTATGGTCATATCGAATCCACGGTTCTTGAGCTCCCTGTACTGTTGGCAAAGTGCGCAGCATTCACAGCAGAAGTGAACGCAGCAGTCAGCGCAGGGGGATTCAGGAAGGTTGTACTGCGCCCGGAGTTTGGATCTGTACATGCACGAGTATATCCACTGGCACCCCGTCAACGCCAGTATTAGCCCATAAAGAGCTCCGCTCGTCCCGCAGGCTAATTATTTTACAATCAAATTAGACCTTTCTAATGGTATCCAATACAACAACATCAGAGCTATTCTTTTCTGGATAGTAAATATTGAATTAAACATGCAGCTTACATGTTGTGCCTTTGTCGACGACTTCGGCGATCCGGCCAAATGTCACGCATGGGCACCAGAAAGTCATGCAGCCTGTTGTAATATTAGAGCACCGCGTAAATGAAACAGACATGCAAAGAGACAGAAGAGTAATTAATTAAGCTAGCATCGATCTTACGTACAGTTTCCACAGTCATCAGTGCAGTCGCAAAGGCCCGTCGTCCAGGCTTGAGATTGGCCACCGTATGCATGGTGATGGGGAGGCACCGGAACCCCGGTCGCCGGCTCGAAGGACTTGTTGGCATTCATGGCTGGAAGGTTAGAGATAACTTAGTTAGACACTAGTGAGGAGATACCAATCTGGATAAGAGAATGGATCTATTTATAGCAGCCTGACCATGTGAAAGTAATGTATTTTTTAGTATTGCTTACCTACAAATTATGACTTTGACAAGTATGGATGTATTTGAATAAGTAATAAGTCGGCTTCCAGGAAGGCAATGGATGTGATGATTGATTCAAAGGGGGAATGATGGATATCGGAGTGGGAGAGGACAAAAGTATTTATTAGCTAGCTTGCTAGAATCCATGCGAGTTGAGCTAATTGTATTTCTTTTCTTCTTTTTTCCCTTTTTTTAATTTTATTTACAGTAACAGCCAAGTATTAAATCGCTATAAAACTTTAAAAGAACTCATGTTGTATACGTACTTTTAAATTCAAATTACAATGACATTTATTTAATCAGGACACCATTAACCTCTCTTAAGAAAAAGATAATAATAATAATAATAAAACAGCAAGAATTAATTTATATATCCAGCTAGCAAACGTGGCAGTAGTTAGAAAGTTGCTTTGGTTTGAGCTTTTCCAGTCTGCCATCTTAGACTACTGTGTAGAATAGAACTAAAAGGATAATATCAGATGAAAAATATTAAAAGAAAAACATATCCAAAACACAATTCGGTGGGTTTATTCTACGTGCCCCCAGCCAATTGATTACCACCTTTATTTTGACGTCATCAGTTATCTGGTCAACCTTAATTTAGTGTTATGCGTTGACTCGTCAGTAATTAGTACGAGAAACTATAAATTCCTTATCACAATGAATTATGAATACCGGATTGGTATTATAAGCAGTGTTACGATAAAACCTTTCTCCCTGCCTAATTTAGGACGAGTGAGGAGGGAGGGAGGGAGGGAGAGAAGTCTCTATCTTTTTTCCCGAATACTTATCCAGATAGAGATGATCGAAATTTAAAAAAGAAAAGAAAAAAAAAAGGCCAAGCTCGTCCATGTAACTTTCTTGACTCTTTAATTAAGTCAAATTAAGATTTGTATCACACGGTACGGCTTTCATTAAAGCCAAAATTCGACCACCTTGTCCTACGCTCAAGAGAATAGAAGACTTTTGGAGATTTATTAAATGCTTGTGGGTTAAAATATTAAACTAAAAAGGAGGAATATATTATCAAGAAAGCTTGATGGAATAGAACACTATTTAATTGATTGTTAGGATAGGAATAAAAAGTATCAAAATTTAACTTTTTTTTTTCTTCTTAATTTGATATACAGTAGATATTTATAATATCATAATTGTCACGTGAAAGAGTTAAACGATTTTAATGATAATTATAATATTTTAAATAAATTCACCGGCAATTATGTAAAAGGCCCTCGATTTTATGTATAGATAAATATTATACTGTCTCGCTCATAGTTAGTTTGGGGTCGTTGACAAACAATAGTTTGACTGATTCATCCTATTTACATATTATCATAAATACGGAGTCTACATTAAAATATTTTCACCATATATATATATATATATAGTATAAAATATTAGTTAAAGAGATATTATGAAGGCAAAATTATTATTTATTAAAGGCGGGATAACTTTTCTTTTATCCCTATCTAACTTGGGACGAGGAGAAATCTGAAATCTCTATCAGATATAATTCGGAATAGTTATTCGGCAAGAACAACGTGGCCACGACCAACCCCGCGTTCGCGTAACGTTCTTGACTTCTTAAAAGCGTTACGCAACTTCCGTTGGCGGCCACGTAAGCTTCGGCGACTAAGTCAAATCACATGGTAATGGTACAGCTTTAATTAAATCCACAACTATCATGTGCTACATTCAACGATTCTAGATCTAATTTTAAATTTATTTATTAAAATAAATAATATCTAAATTTAAATACTTAAAAGAGATCTATGTTATTCTAGCGCTAAGTAAAATATTTAATTAGTAAGCGATTTACTCATTTAAAAGTAAAACATTAATCTTGTTAGCATTTTTTTTTATTATTAAAATACTTTAGATAATACTCTATATTATTTAGTAAAGCTCTTTTTTTGTTCAGATACATAAAATACTTAATAGTTAAGCATTTTAGTTAAGACTATAGTAAAATAAGACCTCTTTTGGTATTTAAGCTTAGGTGTTGTTTATGTTGATAAATAAATTTTAAAATAGAGCTTATTTGGTCAAAAACTCCCCAAAAACATTTTCATCTTTTAATGTAACCTTGTAATTTAACACACAAACATAGATATGCGTCATAAAGTACTCAATTAAAGCATCAGTCTTATCTCTACTAGGGTTCAATTATCTCTTTCTCTCCTCTTTTTGGAGCCTTGGGGAGAGGTTTTTTCCTTCCTAATGATTTTATTTACTATCCTTTCATGCCCTTTTTCTTACCTGTCCTTTTCTACTATCTTTCTTTCTATTATCTCCTTTTTGTTGTTGTTACAGCTTTGAGATATCGAGGCCACAGAATTCCATAGTGTGTTTCAATTTGACTCAACCCTATTCTATCTCTTAAATCTCTGTATGTCTTTTTTATTTAGTAGCCCCATCTCATTCTCCATCATGTCGACTCTTTACTCCAATGGCTCTAACTCTACTCGTCATATGTGGCCTTTGCTGCCACTTTGTGCAGCTCCTCAGCCCATGCATTATTTCTTGCTGTATTGCCTTACGTCATTCTGTTGCTCCATTGGTTTTGGTGGGAGAGCTTTTGGGAAAGGTAGAGTGCTCTCTCTATGCCCGGTATCTTTCATTTATTATTTATTTATTATGATCCATTGTTGCCTCTATATTATTATAATGTTGGGTTTATACCATAAAATGACCTCTTTTTCTTTTGATTCTTAGAATGACCTCTTTTCCTTTTGATTCTTAGGAACTCATCATTGACTCTCACTTTTGCTTACATTTGTGAAATGCACTTTAATTGATGTTATCCCACCGCCCTCATCATTCCTCACTTTTCCTATGCTTTGTTGTAGCTTGTGTTCCCGGCATTGATCAGATAACTTCTCCATTTTCACCTTACATCATTTCTCTTACAACCTCTTGCAATCAATGTTAGAATTTTATAAATTTAGATTTTTTTTATTAATTGATCTAAATATGTGAACAAAAGTAATCGTGAGATATATAAGTCATATTATTAAGTGATATTTAATTGGGCTTATGAGTATTTATTATTTCATAATGTGGTTGGGTGGCTCGATGTAATTTTTTTAGCCATCGCTCCACTATAGGGTTAGTGTGTTGTAGGTTTCTTTTTCACTTTTTATTTGTTATTGGTTGGAGATCGTAGAAATTCATAACTTTAAGAATTTATAAGGTTGTATATTAGACTGCTAGCTTGACTGAAGTTGTAGACTGACTCGAGACTCTCTGCACTTACGAATCTATTAGAGCGATGCTTTATTTTTTATATTTTAATGTGCCCCCGAGCTTAATACTGTGTTCCATTTATGATGTTATCTATTATTATAAGCTAAATGTAAGACTTATATTAGTTAGCCATTGTTTTATCCTTCCATTTTTTTTATGAGACTACCTTATTCTAGAAATCAATGAATTATTCTAGCATAATGGCCGATGAATCTGAACATATATGATAAATTGAAGATGCAGAATGCTCTTATTTTTTAATTAGGTTTTCTGCTTTTGTATCCCTCTATAATTCTGTATATATATAATAGCAATGGCCAACGGGTGAGAAAGCGTGACAGGAGTAGCACAGTTAATGCCATCTCCTTTTATCACTGGATGAGAGCTTGGAGGACGTCGTCCTCTCTGGTGCAGTATCACTTTGATTAAGAAGACCGTTATCTGTCCATCTCCTTAAACAAAAGATAGAAGGAATAAGGAGAATGATTCTTGCCATGATAATTAGTTTTATTTATTTATAAATATATATTTATAGAGTAGTCCTAACAGATGATTATTATGGTCGTATTATAAAATCTAAGTAGCATTAGATAGCTTTCAAACCGGTATAGACAATTTATATTATAGCGAAAGAATGTGTTAATTAAAAGTGTATTGGCAAGTACCTAACAATCTGAAAGGAAAAAGGTACCACCAGGAGTAGGAAAACGGCCCACGTGCCCGTCTGCGATTGGGCCAGGCTGAAATAATTGGGCTTGCATCCTGGTAGTTCATTATGAACTTAAAGACTTCCTCTTCATATTTCGTCGCTTTCTCTCCTCCGGCGCACGCTTCCTTCTCCTTCTCCCCCATTCCTCACTTGTTCGCTTGATCCTTGACCTGAGCAAACCTCAGCAGAATGAAGAGGACCGATCAAGCGGTCGTACCAATCTACTCCCGAGGAGGAACTTTTGGATCTAATCCTCGCGGACATCGAGCGTGGTATCTTCTTCTTTCCCCTTCTTGTTCTCGATTAATCTCGTCGCTTAGGGTTTTCGTTGCTTTTCTATTGGTCCTAATTTTATATGATTTCTGTCAGGGATCTCGTCTTACTTAGATTGTTTCGATGGGATTTACTTTCAATTTTTTTTATAATTAGTCACCAATAGTTATCTACATTGGAATTTGGATGTTAGAATTCGAAGTAGAATTAGTAAATGTATGGTCATATATATATATATATAAATACTATGATAAAATCATCAAGCAATGTGTGATTTTTTTCGTGGCAAGAACTTTCTTTCTTAGTTAAAGTATATAGGAAGAGAGAAGTACTACTAGGCATAGTAGAAAATGATAGCTTAGATAATTTTATTACAAGTTTGTCAACTGTAAAGAAAGTAATACAATTAATAGACTACAAATGGTCCACAACCATATCGTAATTGATGACGGAGAAAGCGGTGGATGGAGCCAGCTTGGACTTTCGAGAGTTGAATAATATGGAGACTGACTTTGGGAGCTTGAAGAGACTTGAGATTGGACAGTTTGGGGAGTTTTGTGAGTTGGGATTGAGTTGCGTCAGCGGATCGATTGGAATCGGATCTATTAAATCTGGTTTGGTAAATCATAACTTCGATGTAGTTAATTAGATATATTTATGCAATAAATACATATGAGCTATTGGAATTCAAACCCATTCTATTTGATCGTATTGAATAATTTTTTTTCTAATATCATTCTATACTCGAGATGGATAGAGATATCTAATCTTTATCCGGACCGTTTCGAATGTAAAAATCCTGACCTGTTTTTACCACCAGTCTAGTCTCATCCCTGCTATGAGTCTCTGGTTTGTATTGAAGTTAATTTTAATTCGTGGATCTCTAAATTTATCTTCATGTGTCTTCTCTTCTCTCTTTCCCTTCTTCCAGTAGTGTTAATTTGTCAACTGCTTCTTGAGCTTGTGCTCATAGGCATAAGGTATAGGCTCACAACTTATTAAAACCACAAAATGAACTAATTTGATTCCCTTGTTCCGTTTAGGTTGAAAAAGAAACCTTCAAATTGATCACCTCAATTAGATTATTCGGACTGAGCTGTCTAGAATACTATGTGCTGATATTGAAATAAAGGAGGTTATTGAGGATAGATTTCTTGGACTTACTTGAATATCTTTATCCTAGTTGTTAGTTAGAATAAGAAAATTAGAGCACCTCATCTATTTTATGTGAGCTTTTCTAAATTATCAAATTGCTCACTGAATTATAATGTAAATATAATATATATTTAAAGAGTCAGAACGAGCGAGAAAGAGTACAGTAGGATAAAAGTCAAAATGTCTCGTTTTTTGTTTTATCGGCAATGCGTATCGCGATCCTACGAGGGACGACTCCGTCCGAGTTCGAAAACATAGAAAGGTGTACTGTTGAGGCGTCCGTCAACACGGTCCTGTGGTGGACGCGTGGGGCGGCAGAAGAAAGGTAGAGAGATGTCCAAAATCTTATATAAAGGGGGCAAATAAGGGAAATCCACCCAAGCTATGGGTTGCCAGTTAGCCCGCCGTCTACTTTACCCCAAATCCTAGACCACATCAATCTTCTCTCTCTTTTACTCGCTGATGACGAATCCGCGAAAGTTTCTTGAGGGACTCATGAAGCCATGGTCGAGCAACCGAGGTCGAGGTGAGTCGAGTCTACTTCCTTTAATCGAGATCGTGCTTCTTCCACGGTCTAATTTGGGGTTGCTACGGAAGCAGGGGGGCAGAAGGAGGAGGAGGACTTAGCCGTGATCGCGGCGAAGGAACAGAAGATGTTCCGCTACGAGACGCTGGTCGCCGCCACGCGAAACTTTAGCGCGAAGAATAAGCTCGGGGAGGGCGGATTCGGGCCGGTCTTTAAGGTAAGATTGGAAATTAGTAAAAGTTGAGTGAAAAATCGAGGAGTTTGAAGCGAAATTGACGGTGCTGATCGGACTTGATTGGATTAGGGACGATTGGAGGACGGGAGAGAGGTGGCGGTGAAGCGGCTCGGGGTGGGGTCGCGGCAGGGGGCGAAGGAGTTCACGAATGAGGCGATGCTGCTCTCGCGGGTGCAGCATAAGAACGTGGTGAACCTTTACGGCTATTGTGCATATGGGGATGACAAGCTCCTCGTCTACGAGTACGTCCCAAACGAGAGCCTCGACAAGCTTCTTTTCGTCTCCGGCGGTATGTCTGCCATCCCCCCCAATTGTTGGCATTATTAATTTCTCTGTGTTAGATAAAAGGCTAATCATCTTCCACACATAGCCACATAGCCGCCACCTCCCTCCCCCCACCCATTTCGCCTCTCTCTTCGTATTCTACGCTAATTAGTCAATTTCAACTTTGTATTTTGTTTTATAAAGTTGATGGAAATCAAAAGGTAAGCTGGAGGAGCTGGAGCAGATTGTCTGCTGCTCAGTCTGCAAGAATTGGCTATTTCGGATACTTGGCAGTACATAATTTGTTGCCAAGATAAGATAAGCAGTCAGCGATAGATTACTTGCCAAACGCACCGACTGCCAAGTCTTCTACTAAGATGGTTTGAAATTATATTTTGTTCGATGATCTATGTTGGTTCGACATTCGCTGCTCCTTTCCAATCCCTATGTGCCACGTTGATACCTGCGTCGGTAGTCTATTTGGATTATAGATGGGCGTTAGGTTAAACGACTAATTTTTATAATAATATTTCGTTTCTCACTTGAAGTTGACATTACTGCATATTTTATAGAGAAAAAAGGAGTGGTCAGAACGGCGTGCCCGGTAGTACAGATATTATTGCATATCCAACGTGGGGCTTTCTCGTGTTCCCACGGAGGAATCTGGCTTACCTCCACCGTTGCTTTCTTTCTATCTCCTTCCCACATAAATTCCCATCGAGGGTGGAGTACAGGACCCTACACGAGTCAATACTAAACTTGGACTTAGACTTCCTCGTCTGTAAATTAGAATAATTCTTGGATTACCCTTGCCGCATCGATCCAATGAGATCACGTATCTAGACCAAGTCCTCATCTTACAGTTCCGTGCTCACTTATAACGCGAGTAATTAATTGCGTAGATGATCTGTAATGATGACATCAGATAGCGTACTTTCGTCTCATTTTCCTGTGGTACATGTGGCAGCAGGAGGATCGAGTGCGAGGCGTGCTGTGTTGGACTGGCATCGGAGGTACGACGTAATCGTCGGGGTGGCGCGGGGGCTGTTGTATCTGCACGAGGACGCGCATACGCCCATCATCCACCGGGACATCAAGGCCAGCAACATCCTATTGGACGAGAGGTGGGTTCCGAAGATCGCCGACTTCGGGATGGCCCGGCTCTTCCCGGAGGAGCAGACCCACGTTCAAACCCGCATCGCCGGGACCAACGGCTACATGGCCCCTGAGTACCTCATGCACGGGTCGCTCTCCACCAAAGCTGACGTGTTCAGCTTTGGCGTCCTCCTCCTCGAGGTCGTCTCCGGCTGCAAGAACTCCTCCTTCATGCCGCCCCCGGACACTGACGCCCTAAGCCTCCTCGAATGGGTAAGTCTTTTTCCGACTCTGTTACTCTTCTGCCTAAGGATTTATGAGGAGTTCTGACCTTTCTATTGCCTTGCTTTACTTCAATTGTTCGAAATGCTTGAAGGTTCAACTACGGGTATCATATTCTTGAATTTGATTCTTTCTTTCCTATAATCATTGTAACCGGGAATTCTGCTTTGTTGAGTTCTAGGTAGACAAAGAGTATTTTAGTATATCTATTGATGATTGGTGACATCCTATGTAGAGATGGGCCTTCAGATGAAAGTGTGGTCAATGGGTGCATACTTAGATAATCAATTATAGCCACTACTTGAGATCGTTCCTTGGTTCATTTGATAATATCAAATTTATGCTCTCTGAGTCTCAACATTAATAGTTTCGGACTGCTATAAGTCATCTGAAATCATGTTAACTTGTCTATTTCTCCTCTTTAATTCGGCAAGCCATTAATACAACAACCGTTTTGAGAACATTTCAAACACCTAAACTCAAACATATCATGGACGGCATTTTGTTTATTTCAATTCTCAAAAAATCTTTATTGGAAATGGCTATACACCCCTTCTTAGGACACTAAACCCTGTGTTCAGCCTTGAAAAAACTGAAGTTGGTAGAAGTCTTGAGTATAGAACTTTTAGGACTTGAAGCTAGCTTTCCAATTAATTCTAACATTCTGTTTCAAACCTACTAGCTCAAGTTGTACATGAACAAAGCTATAGACTACTTTTGGCCTCTCACCGGTGTTTTTTTTATCTGCTACAGTGCTACTCTCCTATATCAGTACGGATATTCTGTTCATTGGAGCAATTTATACAATAGTGTTCTTTTTTCACTCAACGGGCCATTTGTTAAAGTAACTGATGCTTTATAAATGTATGGGTGCTTAAAAGTATTTCTATCATAATGTTGATAGGAACAAATAGTCAGAATCAGGTTAGCACAACAAATAGATTAAAATTAGTTGCTTGATATCTTCTAAGTACAGGCAACACCAGTTTTACTATTCCAATGGAATAAAGGTGCATTTGCATCAAACACCACAATTAGTTCCTTTCAAATAAGTCAGTTATATGTTTTTGAGAAAATCGTGAGGATTTGACATTGACTAATCAGGTTTAAAAATGCAGTTTGGCATCTAAAGATAAACACATGCACCTAATTAATTAATAAAATAGTATATTGCACAATATTAATTAATTTGCTGCCAAATATGAACAGCCAACTATGCCTACAAGAGCTGAAATATCATTTCCACTTCACTGAAAGAGTACACATGCTATTCTAAAATTTTGATTGCATATGAAAGAATAACAGTAAGCTCCACAACTACCATATAGTCATTTTTCGTATATATCTAGCATATATCTATCTGCCTCTCCAGTTTTTCCTGCTGTTTAAATTTTCTTGGTCATTAGATATGCAGTCCAGCATTCTTCCCTGTTATTGTTCCTGGAACCCCATTATAATTTATTAACTAGTAATATATCCAAAATTTCTTTCAAGCCTAATTCAATGGAATCATGTCACAGGCTTGGAAGCTCTACAAGAAGGGCCAGACTCTGGACATGATGGATTCCGCACTTAGGTCAACTGCAGTTCCAGAGCAAGTTGCGATGTGTGTGCACATTGGGCTTCTTTGCACTCAAGCTGATCCGAAGATGCGTCCAGACATGAAGAGAGTGGTGGTTATCTTGTCAAAAAAGCCAAGCACACTGGAGGAGCCCAGTAGGCCAGGAATCCCTGGTTCAAGGTACCGGCGAAGAGCTTACGAACAGCGTGGTTCCCACTACTCCATGGGATCATCTTCAAGCAATATGGACACCTCCACCACCTCCAATGCCCATGCCTCTTCCTCTTCTGCTCATGCCTCTTTCTCCTCTGCCCAGGCTTCTTCCTCCTACGCCAACAACACTGTTTCCACCTCAAGCACGAATACTGGGAGAAGCCAAGGATCATCTTCGCATTGAAAACCAAAAGAATTCTATAAAAAGCTAGCATAATGTTAATTTTTTAATTTTTTATGTTGTATCATAATTTTGTTTCTCATCTACCTCTGCTTGTACATTTGTGTCATTATTGCTTGGTTGTAGTTTAGATAACCAGCTGCAAGTGGGAATATATTTTCTCAAAGCAGCAGAGAGAAATTCAAGCTAGTTATCTCTTTGAGTTGTTGAATGAATCTCAGGCCATACCAGGTTACCTAAAAAACTAGAAGCATATATGGCTGTAGCAGATTGTTAAAGGTTCTTCAGTAAATTTAGAAGGGCATTTTGATTGTTGTTGAATAGTTACAACTTATTGAAATATCAAAATAGGATCCAGTCCCCTTCTCTTTGATGGAAGAAAGTTATCTAACAGCTTCCTAAGTTCTTCCTCCAAATCAAAATCTTTTGGTTATATTGCAGTATTCTCCACAATGTGCATGTTGCAATATACTACCATCTAACAATAGCTAAAAGGTAATTAGAGCTGTCAAAATAATCAAGCCAGCTCAAGCTAAAAAGTAATTAGAGCTGTCAAAATAATCAAACATGCTCAAGCTCGTCTTTTATTATTTGAAAAGAGTCGAGCATGATTAATCAGATTAGGCTCAAAATTAATTTTAATCCAAATTTTATCACAAACTAGTTCAGTTAAGCTCAACTTAATAAAACTCGATTAAAATTTATTAACATACATATATATATATATATATAAATAATAAATACATTTTAATTTGGTTATATGTCTAGTTTAATATTATTAAATGTAGATCATTTAAGATTTAATTCAAATTTGATTAAAGTCAAATTTGTCCGAGCTTTGAATTAAGCTTGACTTGAAATATGTTTAAATCTTTTTTATCAAGTCGTTCAAAGTCGCTCGTGCTTGAAATAGACTCAGATAGTGAGATAATTAAAGAGATCTAAAAAAAAAAAAAACCCACAACCCACATGGATTAAAGGACAAATTATATGGTACGAGATAATTTTGATAGCTTTATCTTTGCCCCAAGTGGCCATCCAATACCATCAACCTTCACCTGCGAAGATTCCCACGAGCTTACCTGAGACACCTTCCTTCCAAGTGGGAGTTAATTAACCGTTACATTCATCACGAGCCACTACAGTTGGTAGGGAGGGCAGTATAGACCTTCTCTCTCTCTTTTTTTTTTTTTAAAAGAAGAAATTCAAAAAGAAAATCCAAAAAAAAAAAAGAGTTGGGAGGGCCGGAGGGGGACCAGCAAACCCTACTTCACTTCCTCTGTGTACGGTGTACCGCGGGTCAGGATAGCAATCGAGAAGGAAACGTCCAACCGAGGGGAATCATCCACCGCTCATCACCATCACGACCGCCTCACCGACACGTATTCAACAAGAGTTAACTTATTCTTCCCGATAAAGCGAACGTGTCCCCCGTCGCCCGGTGTAGTACATGTTAAAACTACTTTAAACTAGTCCTTTCGTACATCATACCGCTGCTCGCGGTTATAGAAAAGGGTTCCCAATTCTTTTTATCGGCCCTTCTTCTTTTGGAACCTCGAGGAATTTAAAATTAGGTTGGAGACGTGGGTGGAGATCAACCTCTCCTCTTCGCCATTTTTTAATTCCTCTTGGAACTATTCAATCCAAGATATTTTGTGTTCTACTGTTCTTATGCTCTCTCTCTCTCTCTCTCTCTCTCTCTGTTGCAATTTAGAAGTCGATATTAGAATTCTCTCGTCGTCCGTGTTTCTTAGATCAGATCCGGCTTGAATCCTTTGTTACTTTCCGTTCTTTTTTCTTGCTTTCGATCTGTCAATCGTTTTCCTTCTTTATTGACGTGAGATTAGCCACGTACCACGCGATCTTGCGTACTTTTCTTTGCTTGATCGTTTCTTATTGTGGGTATGATTTGTTTCTTGTACGTTCTGAGTCGGCGGCAGGACACGCGAGGCGATTTCAGGTAAGAAAACTTTATTACTCATCAAGAATTCAGCCATTGTGTATCTTTCATCATCTGTTAGTTTGGTTGATTATGGTTTCTTGGTTTAGAATTATTACCGCATTCTCCATCAGTTTTAGGTTTATATCGAAACAACTTCTTTTCTTGTTTAATGTGCATTTTTTATGCCTTTTTTTATTCCAATTGTTCTTCTTTTGGGATGCGGTTTGTTTTTATTTGGCTTCATATTTCTCCGAAAGATTTTACATTATTGTTCAGATGTTTGTATTGTAGATGTTTACTGAGTAACACTTCATAGATTATGTAGTCTTTGTATGTCTTCTTCCGGATTAGGCTAGATTTTACTAGTGGAGGTGTATGGTTGGCATGAAGGCAACCAGCTTCAAGAACTTTGATCGCTCGGACCAAAGTCTGTCTCAAACCTTATTTCCTTTATGCCAGTTTTGACAAATGTTAGGTGTTGTTTTGGAGATATATATGGAGATCTCCTAGAACAGATATTGTTGATGTTGAAACTAATAGTTATTAAAGGCGAGTTTTTTTTTATTTTAGTGCCAGTAATTGCTGATCAATACCTTATATGATCTGCTAGACTTTTGAATTATGTGTGGAGTTGTGATGGGCTGTTGCGATATGAATATAGGATTTTAGGTGAGCGCTCACTTTGTTTTATCTTATGTTTTGCTGTTATATCTTGTTTCTCTCTATCTGTGGTTATAGCGATTTACCAACGCTGAACATGACCCAAGTCAAGCATAGTCTAACCCAGCAAATTTAAAAAAATTATATCCTGTAGTAACTCTTTGGCAAATTTTGTACTGTGAATTTCTTTTCTTTATTGTAAGTACCTTGGTTGGAAGCCAGATTTTATCCTTCAGATTACATGCGCATGAACTGTCCTTTCTCAGTTTATAACTAAGAGTTGCTCCATTCATCCTTCCGATATTTTATCATGCTAAATAAATTTCTCCATCTTTTTCTTACACAATGCATCTACATATTGTCAGAAACTGCTGTAAGAGTTATGTGTAAGATTAATGCATTCCAAACAAAATGATAGGGGGCCTGATTGAGAGAGTGAATTGCATGATAGATAACTTTATTCTTTTTGCCTTCATATGATAATTTGAAACCCAAAGTAACGATTTCATATATAAGGAGTTGCTAATTTTCATAAAATATCTATTATGTGTGTTAATGTTTTAAGCTGCTTTGTATAGCATTTTTTTTTCTTTGAAGTGATGGAATATTCATGTAAAAAATGGCTTAACCCTTGTCTTTTCGTAAACATACTGAGCATAAAACTGTAGGCTTTATATCCTGCATGAGCTGACTTTTGAATTGTATAAAAAAAATAGCTTAACCCTTTTCTTTTCATAAACATACTGAGCATAAAATTGTAGGCAGTATATCCTGCATGATCTGACTTTTGAATCGTATAAAAAATGGCTTAACCCTTTTCTTTTCGTAAACATACTGAACATAAAACTGTGGGCATTATATCATCCTGCACGAGCTAACTTTTGAATTGTATAAAAAATGGCTTAACCCTTTTCTTTTCGTAAACATACTGAGCATAATACTGTAGGCATTATATCCTGCATGAGCTGACTTTTGAATTGTGTTTACTAGTTGTTGCATGTGGTGGCAGCAAGCTCGAGGTGGCAACTGCATGTCTTGCAAGAAATTCGCAAGTTAGATCTTTTTTGAAGCCTAAATATGTAATAATGAGGTATTATACATACAACCATTTTTTCTGATATATGAGAATAATTCGATAAGTATGCTGTCCTAAATAGTATGTTGGACGTTCTTTTATGAGTTACCATTTGACTTCCCATTGTGTTGCTTTCTATTGCCAATATTGTTGTACTTCGTTGTCTACTTTATTTAAACTTTTTATTTCTTTATGCTAGCATTCTCATTATTATAGTGCACATAAAGTATAAACCCAGTAATTTCTAGGGGTCAACCTTTCATTTTCTTATTCCAAGTGTTGCTGTTCCTGATGAACTAAGAAGACATGTTTTGTGACTTATCTTTTCCTGTTCTACTAAAGATAGAAGCAACATTTTTTGCTTTCATGTTATTCAAGGGCTTGCGTAGCGAATAGGTCTCCAAATAGCAAGAATAATTGGATCACAATGTGAATAGATTGAAGATCCAGGTGCGAAGAGAGCATCTCATATGATAAAATTATTCTGATGCTTTCATATGAATAATGATATTTAAAAAATTGGCTATCAAGATCACCCATTAGTTTAGGGAATCAATTAAGTTCACTTAAACAAAAAGTCCTAGAGTATGAGATAAGCATGATTCTGTGGAGACTTGTAAAGTTTTGACAAATAGGTCCAAGAAGGATCAATTTGATGTGCGGATCATATACATGGAACCTGCAAATTAGCATTTATTTTAGGGCATTGAATTGTAATTTAGATACTTATGATATTGCAGTTTGACGACATCTGCAGAACTAGGATTGAAGAGGGGAGTTGACCAGTGAAATGGGAGAAGAGGCAGAGGAAGAGTTGGACGAAGAAATTGAACTTGTTACTAGTGTATTATCAATTAGCGTATACTAAAGAAGCTTTTTGATAAGTTTTATGTTGATGTGCCTTCTATATTCACTACCACTTTACCATTTTACCATTACAAAACTATTTTAAAATAATTGAAATACTACAGAATGATGAAGTACAAATTGAGGGCTGCTCATGGCAGTGCTTCTTTCGCCTCATACGGATAGTTGTGAATAGGCTTGTAGAGGCAATTAATGGTGGAGGCTATCACTACCGTCACCATTGCCCTCTTCGTTGTTCCTCTGTCCCTTTCGCCTTCACTCGTGTCCTAGCATTGGAAGAATATGAAGTCTAAACGGATCGAAATGAAAAGGATCCATAAAGCGAATTTAACTTAAGTAGCAGATCAATGAGATGGACGGCAAGAGCGGCATCAAGGGCGATGGTGACAATGACGGCATGAGTGGCACATTATGTAGTCTCCATCTCCCCCTCTTCATGGAGCCGGCGGTGGAGACTCTAGATGGTGGAACAATGTTTTGACCAAGATGGAGGAACAATGTTAGGCCTACTATTGTCATCTGTCGTGTTGTCCTTTCAAATAATGAATGATAGTGTAATGGTTACACAGTTGATGCTAATCATTACACTTATCCCAACGCATGTAACTTGATAAATTTGATCTGATTTCCTATATCCTGTGGCTTGATCTGATGAGCAAGATATTATCCACCTATTTTTGTTCTCAAACTGATACGCAATTGGCATTCTTAGATGGTGGAACTGATTTAAAATTAAAAGCATAACACATTTCTCCAAATAATGAGAATTCATAGCCTGTGCAATGTAACAGTTATTTACATGGTTGTCTAGAGTTTGTGTAAAGATGTACATGCTATGAATTCTTGTACATTTTAGGTCCTAGTTACATGTCTATCAGCTTTGCTACCTAAACCATATCTTGCCTATCTGCCACTACAATCAACAATTAGCCCTGCATCTTCCTTTTAGTCTGACATGTTTGTCATGTTCCTTGCTTTTTTAAAGCCATTCATTGCAGAAGATTAATTGTCTTAATTTGCATCAGTCGTCATATAGTGACTAAAACTTCAGATGCTTATTGGGTGCTGATGCCTCTTCCTTTTCTGACTATTTCTTGAGGTTTTACATGGGATAAGTATTTGCCTTATTTAAAGTGCAAGTCTTTTCCGGATTATTTGTGGTTTCATTATGATTTGAACTTTGAAGTTTATATCTACCTTTTTAAGTGTACTCCAAGGTACAACAAATATTAGAAATTTAAGTTTAAAAGAATCTCTCCATATTCCTGTCCAATTACATAATGGAGAACATAATGGAGATCTCAATTGATCGTAAGGGTCCTTGAGTTGTAAACATGTATTCTTATTCAAAAGATTTTCTTATCCTCTCAATTTCTCTTGTGACTCTTCTTCTATCTGCCTAATGGCTGACTCTACATTAAGCTGGCTCTACTTCCGGGAGGATGTTTTGTGTTTTATGTGGGTAGCAAGGAAAATGGTTCTAAATTTTGCAAGAAATTTCTATCACCACTTCTTTTCATATGCCTAAGAAATATAAAGAAGGTCGAATATGTCTAGAGCACTAATAAATTATATTTAGTCACCATGAGAATATGAGATTGACGGATGGATATGTGATTGTGTGGTCTATTGCTTTAGTGCTGATGGACATGCTAATCTCAAGACATGTTGGGCGACCACTGAGGCAACTGCAAAATCTAATTGCCAAATTAGTATAGGACCCTCCCAGACTCTGATGTTCTTCCATAAAATGTAATCCCTCATGGAAAATGATGTTATATTTTTTGGCCGACTCCTATGCATATTTCAGCATATTACAAATGACAAATTCTTTGCTTGTTTGTGATTGAAATACTTATCCAGGGCGCATGTATTAACATCTTGAAATGCATCTCACAGATGATTTCTAACTCATGACAAATTGTTATGATATTACTAGTAAGATCTCTATTATTTGGTTGCCTTTTATTAAAGCCTAAGAACTAATCCTTCCTTTTTCATGGCTTGGATGTGATCATACAAATTTCTGGTTATGGCCTTAGTGAGTTAATCAGCAATCTTTTTCCATGTGGTCATTTGTATTAGCAAATGTAATTTATCTGAAAATACTAAATTGAAATATATTGCATAATCTTCGCTGTTTTATTGCAACATATTATCTTTGCACAGTAATGTGTCTTGCGGTTATTCATATCTTATACAGAAAATGTTTCTACTAGTAGCATACCTAGCCCTTAAAATAATATCAATGGAAGTTCATAGAGAGCCATCCTTCATTCATGTGTCTTCTCAGTGCAATTGAAGTCTGCTGCATGTTTATGAGTATTTTATTATCTAACTCGTAAACTGAAAGTCAATACAATTTTTGAAGTTCAGAAAGAAAGTTACCCTAGTTTGGGAACTCCTGATTGCACCCCATCTATTTGTTGTTGTGGCTGGCTTAGTTCCAGATGAACAGGAACATTTGCATCATTTGGGATGCTAAAATTGCCTGGGATAACTGAACCTCTCTGGAATTCATTTACATCTCTTGTTTCATAGATCTGACATCCAGAATTCATCGGTTAACTTGTGTTCAACTATGATTTCACATTATAATTTTTTTTAATTTTATTTGTTTGCTAACTTTTCTGTTAGGTTTGAAATATGTTTGAGTTTGATCAATTACCTTTTTATATAATTCCATGTTTTCTTGACGAACAATGTTTAACTTCTTGTAGAGTTCCATGTTCTCTTGGTGAATAAGGCTTCCCTGTGATGAAACCAAACATAATTAGGCAACTCACATGCATCAAACCTATGACTTCAAATAAGAGATGGGGATAAAATAAGTTGAGGAACCTTCTGATTTAATTCTTGAATTTCATCGATCAAAATTTTGTCCTGCAATTGAAATTCAACTGCATCAGTAATCTTTCTAAAACACAGTGGCAGAATTGAGCTAAAGTGTAATAGAACCTTCTTCATTCGCACACCACGTAGACTCATTTCTAGCTGGTTCTCTAAATTCTGAAGATCCTTCACATTTAGGCCAGAAAGCTCTTCTCCCATCAACTGCCTGCCAGGATTGTCAAAGAAGTGTCATATTATGTCCTTATGAAGTGATCTATTACACTTCTACCTTGGTTGGTATATGCGGTGTAGGTGTTAATGAATGCTGTCTGACTTTTATGAAGTAGCATTCTAGTCTTGCAAAAAGCTCTTGACTGAGGTTTTTTTTTTTAAAAAAAAACTATAAACACATTTAAGACAAATCCTGCAGTTAGTCTCTATAATTTTTGAACTGAGTGAAATTTTAGTAAATCTAGGCATGCAAGAGCTATTAAGAAATATTGTATATCCTTCCTTTTTTTCAGCTGTTCAGTAGGAAGAAAGCAGAACAGGTTAGGGTGTCGATGAACATTTCTGGTGTCTTACAGGAGGACTGCATACCCCATAAATTGAACGGGAAACAATATACTATACAGCTATAAAAATTGGCAGTTTATGTTATTGAATATTAATCAATTAGGAAACAAACATATGAAAATATCTTAAGCTTGTAGGACAATATTTTGAGTGATGAATGCAGCTGATATTTTACAATATTACTCATGTCGCGCATGATATTTCTTATTGCTTGATATGTTCTTATTTTATCTCACAAGGCAGATAATTTATCTAGTGAGCGCCTTGAGGTTCCATGACATGCACGAAGCTTTGCAATTTGTTGGTCAATTGCAAGTATTATCATAAGCATGATTCTCACTTTCAAAAAAGAAAACTCTTGAGGAGCTATGTGAATTAGGATAAACTTTTTCTGAGTTTATAAAACTTTGAATCAGATTATATTTTACTTTTGAAGTAGGAATACGATCAGTTGTTGGTTGTTATTCAGGATTCTTGCCTCTAATTTCATGCTGTCATGAAATTAGTGGTTGTGAAATTTTCCATAACTGTGTTGCCTCATTACTTATTTCTGCACTGAATGTTTAGCAGACTAATGTTATTTGAATTTCTTGTAGGCTCAAGTGATGATCATACCGGTGATTTTCTTGCAAGTTATGCAGTTGCTGCCTCAAGCTTGCTGCCTCCCTTTGCCAGAACTAGTGGTAACATAAAGAAATAGTTATAACTTTTGATCATCTGAACATGAATGAAGTCACCTTAGAGAAATAAAAATGTGTTGCCAAATGCAAACTAAATAGAGTTTACATGCAAGTACTTAAAAAAGAGAGGATTTTATAGGACTACAGTATTAAGACTACGGTTAGAAGTTGTTACACATAAGAAATTATGTGATAATAAATTAGAAGTCAGTTTGTTTCTGATCTTTTGTTTTCTTCACCTTATTAAAATTAGTTTGTTACATATTACTCTGTAGCATTAGGTAGCTATTTGCTTAGTCTCTGATATATTGACCTGTGGGTGGCTCTGTATTCTAACAAAAATATTATGTTGTGGTTCTTTATTGTACTTCTTGCATCCTAAAGTAGGCTATTTTGAGGGTGCTTGAAAAGACATTTAAAGATTTAAATTATGAAATTCTGCAATATGGAGAAAGTCTTCTTTGTTCCATCCCTTGCTGCTTAAGATAGAGGCCTACAGATATACCTTAAAAGTCCAAAAGTTTGCTAATTATAATTGAACATAAGGTTGAAAACAAGTTCAAAGTAGTGATTTAATAAAATAAGAGACAAGAAAGTCAGTCATATGTACTATCTGTTAAGGTCTATGTATAAACTGATCATGTCAATTGTCAATTAAAACCCAGATCCAACAAAACAAATCTGATCACATTAAAGTTTAATGTTTTGCTGCTAGGAAAATATTTTATAATTGAGTAGTGGGACAATTAGAGGAAATAGAGACTTGAAAAGTGAAAACTGATATTTTTCTACAGTACAGTGTTTAGGAAAGCAGGAAATTTTTACTAGAGTAGTTTCTGCAAAGGTTACAAATCTAGGTCTCACCTAATATATCGATGCAGTTCATATGAAACCACGTCTCTTCTTCACTTTCATGCATAAAATGGTGTGATCTTGTTGCAGGAACTTCAGAAATCGGAACACCTATTTGGGACTTTAGGTGCTTTTAATAGTTAATAGGCTATAATGACGCATCCTATTTGGAAATAAATCTTATTCACTCTATGTGAAGTGTGTATGATATAATAGTTATTAGAACCCAAATTAGAGGCCAACAAATATTCCAAATTGAGACAACTTTCCCAATTGGATCAAAATAAGTTGGTCGGCACCAATATGCATCCTAGTGCTGTGCTTGACCCAAGGCCCTTATTGAATTGGTATGAACATCAAATAGACATATATACTTATATAGTAGACTAGTCAGCTGATGGAATTGAACTAAATGGATTAACAAATAGAATACGTTTCTTTACACACAGCATTTCCAAAGGGAAAAGTAGACTAGAAATATTAAAGAAATATTGTAAGTTTATAAACATAGGTTTGTTAGTTTCAGCTTCATAATAGTTCTAGCAACGATAGCCGTGCCGGCAGCGTACCGGCATATGGCACGAGGAGCGCTGCACGACACCTCTCCTCCCGTCGACCTCATCGTTGCCGCACTTTGTTGACGTCGTCATCGCTGCACTTTGCCGACCTCGTTGTCGCCGCTCTTCGACTACCTCGTCGTCCTCGCTCTTCGCCATCTCGTCGGCATCCAAGATGGAGGCATCACTCGCATCGAACCTCTAGCTTGAGGAGGAAGAAGGGCAAATGGGTCAGGTTGTTGGGTTTGGACAAAAACTTAAGCTAGGGCGCCGATGAGAGTGCCTTTAGCTTGGACGATGATGAGATGGCGAAGAGCGATGACGGCGAGGTCGTCAACAACGAGCGGCGAAAAGTGAAGGTGAGCAGTCTCCCTCATCTTTTTCTCTCTCTCTCTCTCTCTCGCGACACGGCCAAACAAGTGCCGTGACACATGTTGTGCCTATGGCATGGCCATTCTTGAGTTCTGATGTGAATCTTGTGGTTAAAATAATTTTGAATTAACTTAAGACGGAACATTAAACTGTGAATAAGTCATCTAGATTTCAGACTAATGAAGGTAGGCAGATCAAGTAGGATAGATACACAATTAATTTGAGGATAGATGGAGAAAACAGCTTTTCTGTCACAAGGGTTGCAACAAGGGTTAGTGTTAATTTTGTGATTATCTGCAATTCTGCATTAAACAAGGCTAACTTAGTAAACATGAAGTGGGACATGTTTCTTATTTCTTCTAAACTTCGGACTGATTCTTAGAAATAATTCTCATAAAAGTGCCTTTATAAAGCTTAGGTAACTCTTTCGTCAGCATGTCATCTGTTCTTTCTTTTTCTGTCCTTACAACTTTTATAATACTTTTATAATACTTTTATTATTAAGGATCTTAGTTTTTTCCTGTTTTCTTGTTAAATGGGCTGTGTGCTTCGATCATAGTAATGCTACCTCTATAAGAACAAACCTTTGCAACATATTGTTTATATGTTTACAGATGGCAGCTAATTCATGATACACATCTTTTCATGTTTGATTCATCGGCTTGATTTTTTGCTGACTCCATTGACAGGAGAACCTTTCTCTTGTAACGGGTGTTTTTATGTACTAAGTTGATATTGTTGGAGTTATTGCACAGCTGACAGGTAAAAGTTCAGGTAGGTAGTTTTAATTGATAAAAAGCAAGACAAATGAAAGGTTAATTGAAGGAGGGAAAAAAGATAAATGTATGATTCTCATACTCCTCGTACATAATCAACTTTTTGATAGACATTTAAAATATCTAGAATTTGAGTTTGTACATGGCCTCATCTTATATAATATGACCAAGGAACCTTTTTAAAAATTAAACTGACTGCGATTGTTGCATTACATATCAGATTATGGCAATACTTAGAAATGTTGACTTCAAGCTCCTTTTCTTCACTATAAGAATCAGTGTAATATATTCCGCACTTCTTACCATTTAGATGTGAACTAAATCTAAAATATTTCTTAGTAACTGCACTTGGCTTGTATTTCTTTATGTAAGTATTCTTAAAGCCTATAAATATTTGTCGACTTACACCAAGAATGTTTAATAAATCAAAGCAAAAATAATGGTGGCAAACCAAAGTTCGAGATCTTTTAATGCCAAGCAAATTATGATCCTCAAAAGTTAAATCCATAAAAGCCACCTACAAGAAAGTAGGCTAAAACTCCAATTGGATGAGTCAATAGATAGGATCCCAAGATGCAGTGTTTCAGATTCAGAAATTAATTTTACTCAATTGCTTCTTGGACAAAACTCAACAATTGATGAAGTTCTTCATCTACAGGCCAATGTCAAGATTCATGCACTGTCAGCAGCATAGCAGTTCTTTAACTCCGAGTTCTCTATTTGATTCACCGAATGGTTGTTTCTGTTGGTCTTATTGTATCCTTTTTTCACTAGGATTATGATCAACCTGTTTCTAGAAGTGATTTGTTTAGAGACCTACTTAGTTTTGGAAACACGAGGAATGCTAGATGGAATTTGTTTTCATTGCAGGATTTGAGAGATGGTAGGAGCATAGGACAGACAGAATGAGAAGAATATGCACCTGATTTATACTCAAGACTCCATGTAATCTAATATGATGTTGAGACTGGTCTATAAATATGACATAACTATTGCTTCTAATCAATCTAAAATTTATGACATGTCAGTGTTTTATCTACCCTAAGTATGACTTGACTCCTCATTTTGTTAAATAAACTACTTCAATAGTTCAAGGACTGATAATATTTATAAACCCTAACCACGTGGAAAGTGAGGAGAAAGGTGGCCAGGGGCTGAAGAAGCCAGGTAAGTTAAGGAGAGGCTGAGAGCACTAAGAGTTGCTCTTGGCTGGCTCCGTTCGGCTAGGTGATGGCCGTGCACGGATCGGGTGGAGTGAGTAATATGTAGGCGCAATGTAAATACAAAATTTTGTGACAATATTGAAGTTTGATCTATGGTGTGTGTGTGTGTATGTGAAGAGAAGAAAACACTCCTGTTGACTATAACATACTTCGATTGAGGCAATAAATTGCAAATACTAAGCTCTAGTATTTTTATTATTTACATTGTTGTATTAATTCACTTGAATACTAAGCTTTCATTATATGAATCCCATGCTCTAAATTGACTTCTATCACATGCCTGTCCTCATAAATTGGACTTCTTTTCTATTGGTGGATTACTTCATTATGAAGTGATTATATGTGATCATTTCTTTGAATTTAGCCCCTTTAATTTTTGCATGTACTGACTCGATGAATTGAATGATTAACCTAGTCTGAGTTGCTTCAGAAGTTTTGCTAAACAGGTTCTTATATGAAGTTGGGTCACATTCATCTAGACGGGTACATAATGTACTGGGAATGCTCCTGGTGCTCGCCCCACTGCTATCTTCAATTTGTGTCTTGAGTCAATATTCTCATTAGAACAAAGTAGATTTTGGTACCTTTTATTTTTGTTGCAGATGAATATGTGAGCATACTGTTTGATTTAGCTTGAACTTTAGAGTCTGCTTTTTATTCTTGATCAGGTTTTTGTTGAACCTTTGATTGTAGATCTATCTGTTATTTTCACTTTCAGTGTATTATGACATAATAGTTATAGTTTTATAAGAATAATAGGCCTTTTCTAAATCCATAATATTAAAGTTAATTATCTCAGGTAAATATGCAGTTCAAATAAACAGGATCTGTTGGTCCATGCGACGTCACGATTTTATCCATGACATCGATTTGAATGGTTGTCCAATGAGAATTGCAACTTATGCGTTATGTAGAAGTGTAGCCAGTTATATGCTTCTAACAAACAACACACCCTACTCTTCGATGAAATGGAAGGTACCACTGGCATCTCTTTAATGATGCTAGTAATATTGATTAACTAGAGTATAGAGATTATTACGGAGGGATGAAAGACTACTATATCTTTTAGAGTCCTATACCTATTGCTTAGCACTATTTCTTCAGAAATCGTATGTGAATCTCAACTTGATAGATGAACCTTATGGCCGTAAGGCAACTGTTTCAAGATTTCTAGGATTGTCTGAGCTGACAATGAGACACAAAACCCTGAGGCTCAGTTTGGAATAGGAGACAAAGGGGCTGTGGGCAATTCTAAACCAAAAACCTTTTTCTCCCTTGTCCTAGAATAAATAGTAACATAAATAGTAACTTTTATTCAGTAATTTATCTTTTATATCCTTGAGGTTTAACAGCGAAAGGAATTGATTGTGGATAAATTAACCCCGCCTATTCCACTTCTATGATAGCCCTTGAGATTCGATAGTCAAAGGAATAAATTGTCTGCTATTGCACTTCTAAACACAGCCCAAAATCTAGATGTTTGCTAAGAAGTATATGGTCTAAAACCCGGTATATCTATCGCTAGACATCAGCTATGATTTAGAGTGCACGAGATGTCGGTTGTTTGCCAGGAGACATGCAACATATTGGTCTTGTATCAATATACAGCATTCCAAGCTATGTTGTTTTGTTGGAATTTTATGGTTGATCAATCAATACAGGAAAAGGAGGAAAGGGCAATGAGAGCCCTTTCCAGAAACGAGAGTTTAAAGTCCTTTTGGTTTAAAGGAGTTTCTTTTTGTGTGGCAAAATGAACAGGTTTAACAAAATCAAAAGGTAGACACTCATTGCAAAACTCCAGAAGCTGTGGAGAAGTGAAGTGATTCTTTCACGCCATCTCTAATTCTCTATGGACAGCATTGTTTTCCTCGTATAAACGAACCCTAACCAAGTTGTGTCCCTTTCCAAGATATAATGTTGAGCCGTTTTCATATTAGGCCAATAGCAATGGAATATTCTCCTCACCTACATCTTTGCTAGATCTGTGTCAGACTATTACAGCCTATCTTCTTCAGGAGAAAGTCAGAAAGAATCAACTCGAACGGTTCGCAAGAACATGAGAACTAAAAGCTGAAAATGATGAATTCTATCCTGTGTACAAGTTGACCATACAAAGAAGGTATGTAGACGTAGAAACATAGAAAGGTGTCATTTTTCCTCACTTGATGGAAACGCTTAAGTGGAAGACGGGAAATTAACATCCTTATCAGTTAGCTAAAATTAACATCCTTATCAGTTAGCTTTGTCATATGACCATTCAAAGAGTAACAGTAGTATCCTTCTTCTTCGTCCTGCTCCATTTTTTTTTTTTCATTTTTACCCCCAAAAATACTTGAGCAAAAGCACATGAATTTCAACACCGCAAGTTCTAATGAACAGATTGGCAACATATGAAGTTCATTCGATTCAATTGCTTCTTGACTTGACCGATAAAAAGAGAACCTCGTAAATTCCTAATGTACTCCAACATATATTCAGATGCTGATAGATGATATGTCAGAGATAAAAATATGCACATTGGTACATGTCATTTCATATGGTATGTCCTCTCGATTTCTATGTGAAATATCTTCTATCAATATCTATCCATGAGTCAAACCATATAGCAAGCTACTTTCACAGTCAAAATGAAAAAAAAGAGAACTAAGTACTGATGTCATACTTATAAGAGCATCGGGCAGACTCGACTAACTTTATTCAGCAGCTGAGGCAGTAGTACGACAATCAGCAATTTGTCAAGACTTGGTATCATGCCATGTGATAAGGAACATTTAGACAATATAAAAACTTACTAGTTATTATTGGGTTTCTTATATTATTATTGGGTTTCTTATATTAAATTTACCATTCAAACAAAACCAAGTACTTATTCAGTTTATTTTAATAAATTAATGGAGTAAGTTATGTTATTTTAGATTCACTTAACTCGTGTGGTTTGGGTTAAGTGAGAGGTAGATATAAGAACCTGTTTTCTTTCTCTCATTCCCTTAGTCACACTCCTCTTTCAGTTGCCCTCCCAAATGTATGGCAGGGTTAGTAGGCGAGAGAGGGTTTCTCTCTTGTTCTCTCTTCTTAGCGTAGAGAAGAGAGGATTGGGAATTTGCTCTCTAGGTCTTCTTACTAGTTCAACGATTGATGACTAGGGTACTAAAAGTGAATTTGTTTAAGGGAGGATCAAACAAGAAATATTTCTATCGAAATATTGTATATTAGTGATAATAGAGAACTGCGATCTCTCTATTTGTATATGATAGATGGTGTGATATTTTTTCTTCGAGCCTGTAGACACATGCCGATTTCAGATGAACCATGCGTAAGTCGTGTAGTTATTATCTTTGTAGTTTTTACTCTTAGGGTTTCATATTTCTTCACATACTTGCGTAACACCCATCTTGGCGGTGGGTGTTACAAGAGCTAAGTACTTTGATGTTATAAGTATTTTGGTTCCAATACTGATATGAAATACTTTTTAAGGCAAAAGGTCAATTTAAGATGAAGAAAATTGATGAGAAGAATAAGGTCTACTAGTGCTACAAAGTCAACACAAGGCTATGTCTAATAGAGGAAATATAGCGTAGAAGATGACTATAGAAGAATTGGATATAATAGATATGAAGGCATTGTCTAGCATTCGTTCATGTTTAGCGGAGGAGGTTCTCCTTGAAGTCATTAGGGAGAAGATAGTCTTCAATATATGGGTAAAGCTAGAGAGCATGTACCAAATGTCAAGGGTTACCAACCGAGTCTTCTTAAAGAGAAGGTTGTTCTTTTTTAAGATAAAATAAGACTCCAAGTTCTCCTATGGTTAAGTGGATATGAACGACGAGGATTAAGCCATTCCTTTGTTGTGCATATTGTTACAAATTTGTATCAGTTAGTCATAAATCTAATTTGCACTGAGGAAGATTTGCTTTGCATGAACACCATGGCTGGTAGTCTGCACTAGTGAATAAACTCCGAAAAAAAGACAACTAAAGAGAGTTTGAATGGTGTAGGTTATGCAAGAGAATGAGTTGATACTTCAAGGAGATCACCTAGCAATGTGGAGTTTGAAGATATCAAAAAATGCAATGGTCGACATGAGAACTATCCAGGTATGAAATTTATATAAGCTATTGGGAATGCAATAGTAGTAGAGATTCATACAACAACAGAGCTATGACAACATACGAAGACGTTGACTCTCATTGAAAGGGTTACGGGTGCTTATGAAGCCTTTATAGGAAGAGAAGGTTAATGGCACCTTATTTATCTAGGTTTCAAGGTGAGCAAGGATAAAGATTGTTGGTGGCACGGAGATAGTGAATTTACTATCAAGGTGGAGATTATTGAGTTTGTGATATCAAATACACCATCTGACGAAGTAATCTTTTATGTTGGTTCAATAAAGTCATGGAGTTATTTATATTGGTTTGGACACTTAACACATCTGGCTTGGGTTAAGTGAAAATCTATGTAAGTGCGCGTAAGTAACCCAAATGTATAATAGGGTTGATAGGCAAGAGACGGTTTCTTTTTTATTCTCTTATTGGTGTTGAGAAGAGAGATTTTAGATGTTCTCTCCAGGTTTTCTTGCTAGTCCAGGATCCCCAATTAAGCTTCAGTTGTAGGTGGTGACTACGAAACTCCGAAAGCAAATTTGGTTAAGAGATTGTAAGCATTCCTTTAGGGATATTGTATATAAGAATACAACAGAGTCGAGTTTGATTAAGTCGAATTCTGATCAAGCTTAAATTGAAAATACTTTTGGGCCAATAATTAGGATCAAGCCTAAATTGAAATAATTTCAATACGAGGCAATTTCAATCTTGAGCCAAACTCAAGCTTAATTGAGCTGATTAATAAGCAATTTCAAGCTTAAATTGATTTAAGCCTAAATTAAGCCTGATCAAGCTTAAAATAAGCCCCGGTTCAATAAAACATAAATCTATATCTCCATATTAGTTCCAATTTCTAACCATTCTAACCTTAGAGTAATAACTATAGGAATTTATGAGACTTTATATAGTATAATGTTAATATTGTGAGTCTTATCAAGCCTAAGTTGATCAAACCTATTCAAAATCAAACTCAACTCAAAAATAATTTTGAGCATGATTCCTCGATCAAGCTTGAATCAATTTCATTCGAGTCGAGCTTGATCTTGTCTTAATGAGCCGAACTTGAGCAGACTCTGATTATTTTACTAACCATAGTTGTATGTCTATGATAGTACAAAAGTGAGATCACTCGTCCTTACATCTCATACTCTTGATAGTAGAATATTCTCCTGTGTGCCCGTAGACATAGTACGATTTTAGATAACGCTATGTATATTTAGTGTAGTGGTGTTGGTTGCAGCTCTTTCTTTAGGGTTTTTATATTTCTTCACATGCTTTGTGTCACTAGAGCTAAGTACTTTTTGATGTTACAAGTATTTTGACTGTAGTAATGGTACGGAAATGGCGCCCTGAGCTACTTCCTACGGTTATAAGCTCGGTTATCGATATCACAAGATATATTTGACCATATAGTACCTTGACCTCTGAAGTAGCATTCATGTTCAGCTGGTGCTCCGCCTTTGCCTTGTTGTATCGTTCTATCACAGATCTCATGCTGCCAATAAATTAAACATAAGTCAATCTCTTAAATTATCAGAGTTGGAGTATTCATTCAAATGTAGGAGATAATAAACCACAAACACTGAGAGAGCCTTGTATAGTATTTATTATCTGACATGAGAGGAGATGAAGACAAAAAGAATCAAAAGAACTCCATTTGTTGTCTCTATCGATATATAAATCAAAAGAACTCTCGTCATCTTTGAATACTGAAAGCTAGCAACCTCATAAATTGTCAACAAATCCAATAGTCGTCAATGCACGGGTTTAGTCGACGATAACTTTACACTGTTTTAATTTCTAGTTTATAATGAATAGCAACTTCATTTCTCGCAGTGACCTACCACACGACAAAAGATATCTTCATGTCGACGGAACTGTGAAAGATTAATCTTGCTGTTAGAAATATGTAGATCTAATCTAGTCCACTAGGTCCTTTTATGTATTCTTTTTCTTTTTCTTTTTTACCTAACACTCTAACTAAACACGTACTATTTCCCCTAACTCATGCTTAATCATGAGCTCCAGTATCATATTTAGATGGTTTAGATGTTAAAGACCAGGAAAATACAATAGAAGAGACAAAGCCAAGATTTGTTCCATATTATCTTATTTAAAAAAAACAAAACCAACAACAAAAATCTCCAAGATATACGTTGTCTTCGTCATAACAGCAACGCAGTATCCTCTTCAAATCAAACCCTTTTCACAATACATACCTCGATGTCTGAGAGCAGTAAAAGAAACAAAAGAAAGAAAGAAAGAAAGAAAAAGAAGCCCAAAAGAAAATCCAAATCACAAACAGTAGCTTCACGAGTTAAGTTTAATTCAGAAAGATGCATGAACTAAGCATCAACTAACTTTCCCAAGCTCAAACCTTTTAATTACCTTGAAAGAACCAAATCCTTGACCTAAATAAATCACATCATAACATCTAGAGAGAGAGAGAGAGAAGAAGAAGAAGAAGAAGAAGAAGAAGAAGAACCTGGTGCTGGTGAAATCATAGAGACGACCAGTGCTGGAAAAGATCATGAGGCCGACCTCGGCATCACAAAGGATGGCAAGCTCTCTAGCCTTCTTCAGCAACCCATTCCTCCTCTTCGAGAAGGTCACCTGCCTACTCGTCGAGTTATCGATCCTCCTGATAACAATCTTTCCCCTCCCCATCGTTCCCCAGCAAATGAGTTGAATCAAATCTTCAACTACAAATATAGAAAAATAACTCGATCAACAAGGAGGAGTAGAAAGTTAAGGGACAGATCTAAAAAGGAAACCTAACCTTCTTTCTTTCTTTCGTTCTTTCTTCCCAGGAGAGGGCCGGAAGGGAAACGACTGGGACTTGGGATTCCTATTTGGCTTCCTTTTTTAGATCAGCGGCTCCTCCACAATCCAATATTATATTTATATTAGAAAGGGGTGTACGGGATTTACCAATAGGAGGATTTCAACTTTCTATTTCTAATTCTCTCTCTCTCTCTCCTCTCTCTCTCCTCTCTCTCTCTCTCTCTCCCTCTCTCCCCCTCTCCCTCGCTGTGGATAGTGGTGCAGAGCCACGTTTTCCCTCGTCGATTGTATCATTTCTCGGTGCTTTCAGCCCGCCGCCTACCGTATCGATCGCTGACGCGTAGCTACGTATGGGATTTCGCACTTTTTTAATTTCCCACATTGGGCATCGAGCTACCTTACGGTTTACTGTAATGACCAATTTGCCCCTCGTTGTCTAAATCATCTTCTATCTTAATTTTAGAGAACAAATGAATACATATTCTCTAACTTTGATAAAATCTCTTTCATATCAGAATTACCACTCATTCCTTAAATTTATAGTTGAGAAGCAATGCTTCTCTAACATGGAAGGATGATGGGTTGAAAGCTATAACATTTCAATAATTAATGAGAAGAGAGTACAAACATAAACAAATATTAATAGTTTAGAAAAATATAATAGGAATTCGATCCTGATTAGTATCAAAGATTGGTTCTCCAAAATATAAAAGTAGTTCAATTATCTAGCTTTAGAGAATATGACTAGAGAAAATTATGCATAGTTTTAACATAGTATAAAGTTAAATTTTTTTAGAGGTTTGTTAAAGACATGATATGTATTATTAGCTCATTATTATCTGATAGTAAAAACTTTTAATCGAATCAACTAATTATTTAACAATATAGAGATAGAATAGTTATTTTGTTTTTTAATTAGGGTGCTCCTTTTTCCTCCCTCATGTGGTCCAGAATATTTTTATGTCTCAGGGAGCATACTCAAACTGAGCTGGTCACCATTTTAAAATGGTTATTATAGTATTAAATTTATCAAAGGTCATATATTAGTTTTAAGAAATAGTTGGTAAGCACCTAATCACGTCTTAATATAATATTATTCTCTATGATTTTGTCAAATAAGTTTCTCATATCGATAATTCTTTTAGAGATGGACAGATATATATAGCTTATTAGATAATATATACAGATGGCCATCTATTTAAAAGCAATGGGGGTAAGTATGCAAGTCGTTTTTTTTAGGGGTAAAAGTATACAAGTCGTTTGTCAATACACTCTCATTCGGAAAATTCCCTAAGATGGCAAGAAGAACTAGTACATCCCTGGAAAATAGAAGGATTCATGACCCTTTGTGTCTTACTTTTGATAAACTCCACATCACTAGCTTTATAGTTTTAACTTAATTGTCAGGCAACTGTATGCATATTGTAATCAGTATAATCACCTAGTCTCTCTCTCTTTTTATATAAAAAGGTATCATCTCCTAGTTCCATATGTATGCTTGCATGCATATAAATATGTGTTTATGTGGGGAATATTTTTTGAGTATAATGCTTCATGGTATCAGCATGATTACATGCACAAGTTAGGAGTCACAAAAATGTCTCTTCCATTGTAATTAATGATTTATTAGCTTTCATATATGTATGTATTATTATAACACACACTTTAGTATGTCGACATCTTATCCTTCATTCACTTTAGAAATATTCTTTTTATTGTAGAACATAATTTTTTATTTTAGAATAACAGCTAAATATTATTATAACTATATTTAAAATTAAAATACTATTTATTAAAATTACATCTTATGTTAATTACTAATTTACTCTTGATATCTATTATATTAATTTATTTATATGAAATCAAAGAGTGTTTTTCATAATTTCATAAGAAAATAAAATACATTTTGTCTTCATTTATATCACATTAGGGTAATTATTATATTTTTACTCTAAAATACTAGTAAACATATGAATAATTATTCTTAAAATAAATCACCTAATTTGATAATAACAAATAGGAATCACTAATCTTATTTTAAACCTATTCTACATGCAAAATAGGTCTTACTATTTATCGGGATATATGAAGTTGTGTTTACTAGGGTGATCGATCTAGTAGGAATCATTATTGAGTCGAGTCGAGTCATTCAAACTAGTGGGCAAATCAAGTCGATTCTTTCATATTTTATTTTAATGTATCTTGACTAATTTATTACCATGTAATTATTAGATTCGTTGAATGGTCTTATTCGGGCCTTAATCGGATTGACACAATTTACGGATCTATCTTAAGATCATTAACCATAGTACAATTTATGCTTGAAATACAAATTATTTTTTTAAAGTGAGCTTGTTTTATTAAAAGCCTTCCTGTTGATAAAAGAGCTCATGCCCTTTTAAAATATTGAACTCTCTCTCTCTCTCTCTCTCTCTCTCTTTCTCTCGCGTGTATACAGAGGCAGAGGCCAGCCTTTTGGTGTGGCATGATCTTAGGCTTTGGATCAAATTTTAGACATATATAAAAGAGAAGGTAATTGACGAAGCAAGCATGCATTGAAATCATTCATTCTTCCGTTTCATAATTTTCAAAGCTACAATATATTAATTACAGTCATGCAGTTTGAGTATTCCAGATTCAACATTGAAAGATAAAACTATATGCATGGTAGGTATACCGTGACATCCAAGACACTCTTTGGCAACCGCCAGTTGGTACAAATATCATTCATTCAGTGTTATCATCCATTGGCCACCACTACCAAGTCTATGGATGATGACATGTCTATTATATTTTTCCTATTTTGGCCATGACCTCATCTTCCTAGAACTCTCTCTCTCTCTCTCTCGTCTCTCAAGAGCACCAATTCTGAGCCTCTAACCCCCCCATCTTTCTTGGACTTAGCCACCCCTCGTTCGTGGAAGATCCTTTTCGCCTGAAGCCAAAGCTTTTACTAGCGGAGAGGAGACAAGTGTCGACTCCCCATCCGCCGACACGCACGTGAGGGTCTCATGCACCCCGACCAATCGAGAGCATCCACGGCACGCTCGCGTGGAGCTCAAGCTTCCAAGAAGAGAAAGCAAAGGAATATGTACATATATATTTATTTATATCACCACGTCAGCATCTTAGCAGTAAGCAGTACTTCTCATTGGCCAAGACCACGTAGAGAACCTTTCATGTGAGCAAAGAGGTAGATGGAATCCAATGGCTTTTGGAGGCCAGAGATGGAGAAGAGATGGAGATGGAGATGAGAGGGATATTAAAATATGGAGCAGCTTTTATGCCTTTCGACTTGTTGTCGGGGCAACTGTCAATCATCGCCATATCATCATGGAACCTGCACGGGCCAAGAAGAAAGGCAGAAAAGATGATCACCTCGATCGTTAAGAGAGATTGCTGGTGTGCACCCTAATCGAAGTGTCCTTTGCTTAATTGCCTTACAACTATGAACTACGTGTACTTTTTTTAAAAAAAAAATAAAAAAATAAAAAAAATAAAAAATTAATCATAATTTATATGGTCAAGGAATCATTAAATTTTAAACAATCGATTAGCTTTTGTTTTTGGCTATTCGAACTAATCTCAGGGTGATGCATGTACTATACTATACTACTGGTCATTGGTTGGTGCCTCCCTCACATGAATGGACTGTTGCTGATCATAGTTAAATGACTTGTCAGGAATTCAAACCAGGGACCTCCACTTTGATATTTTTATTAACTCATAACTATTCTAAACATTTAATTTATTAGATAACAGTAATTAGGATAATGCAATAAAGCACATAGACATATAGCCTAGAAATCTGTAGTTATATATGGACCATCCAGTTTTAGAAAGAGAACATAGATTGTGGTCCAATTGGATGTTTTATATGCCATGGCTTCTTGTATAAGGGCTTTAAAGGTGGGGTGGAGATAGTAGGGTATGACAAAGACCTGAGAACAAAAGATGGGAATACTTTCATTGTTTAACAAACATTAGCAATACTAGGTTATATATTATGTCAATTTGGTACTGAAGTTGCTGAAAGGTGCATTAAGAAGACATAAACTTTCTACAAGTGGAACGTTATATCTGTGGGCGATGACTATCAAATAGTAATTAAACGGCCATTTGAACTGTTGCTGAGATGATGCTTTCCGGGTGAGTTCGCTCTCCTTTCTTTCTTGGTTCTTAGTGTTTACTTTTTGAGAGAAGTTATTGGATCGTTGGCAATTTAATATTTACATGAACTTAGTTCGATCTTCTGTACATCAACTTAGTTAGATCAGATGATCTGAAACTATTTAAGAACGTAGGTTAAAGGTGTATTAAAATAATACGTTACGGCCTTGGCTAATGAATGCTATATTGATGTGCAGCAGAGACTGCTTCAATAAATATTTGCTACATGTCACGTGGCAGGTACATATCATATCCATGAATCACGTGTTATTGAGTAGCACACCAACATAATTTATAACAATGGATAATTTTTTTTTTTGTTTTCTTGGAAAAATAATGAGAAGTTAGGGTTAGAACTAAAATAAAACTATAATAACGTGTTCGAGTAGGTAACATTGTGTAGATAAAAGATGTGTCAAAAGGCTTAGTGGTTTTATCATAGATAGGGGGTAGACTAGTCAATCTTGAGCTAAATTAGTTTGAGATTTAGATTTGACTCAGCTCAACTTAAATCGAATTTGAGCCAAAATTAAGTCTATTTCTGAGCAAACTTAAACCGACCTAAAGCAATCTCGAGCTGAGTCAAAGCCTATAGTTAGACTATTTCCAAATTAAGCTAGGTTTAAAATTAATTTCAAGCTGAATCTAAGTAAGTTGGCTTTGACTTAGACTCAGTTCGAAATTTATATCAAACATAAGAAAAAAAAAAGCTTAGACTTGACTTACCTCGGGCCAAGTCCGAGTTGAGCTTGACCAAATAGTTTATTTCGACATCTATGATCGTGCAGATCCCTCTTTTGTGCTTTCTCTAAAAACTTCATTTGTTTCTTCATTAGATTTACAAATGGGAGTTAATCCACGAACCATTTCAATATAATACAATCTAAACACCAAGGATAAATCTTCCTTGAGTAACTAGCAAGTTCAATTACAAATATATATATTAAAAGAAAATCTACATATTCCTGATGTATAAGTTCAGAGAGATCGAGTGCTCATGGAGCTCTTAACCTTTATTAATTGAAGTTGTTATTACTATATATAATAAAAGGCATAAGTTAAGAGATGTTGATATATTTATTATAGTTTCATTAAAAAAAATATTATAGTTCAATGAGATAATATAATATGTAACCGATCCAATTGAGTTTCTTTTTATATTCAAATGCCCAAATTATGATGTTAGAATATATATAATGGTAGAGAGTGATCAAGATTGCCCCCCCGGCCCGATATCGATCATAATGGGCCGGCCCAAATGGAATTGGGCTTTTTCGTCATTTCCTCTTAGCTTACTTCCGGAGATCCAAATAAATAACAAATCTAGGGCGTTTCGGCCGTCCTCCCCGTGGAAGGCCGAAGGGCCGAGAAGCGTCTATAAATAAAGCCCCCTCTCCCTCCTTCCCTCCCTTCCGTATCTCGCAATAGACCAGCAAGAAGAGGGGCTGGTGGGAGGAGAGCACGTGTTGGCCTCGTGCTCTAGCTTCTTCTCCCCCCAAATCCTCTTACCCCCTCCCTCTCCCTCAGGAATCAAGAAAATGGCGAAGGCTCGGAGGCAGAAGAACGAGGAGCAGAAGCCCGAGAGCTCGGGAGGAGTTGTCCTCCACCAGAAGCTCTGCCTCTCGATCGACATGGAGAACAAGAGGATCTACGGGTGAGGAATTCCGAGTTCTTGCTCCGGTTTCGGATCTTTCTTTTGTTAGGGTTTCGGTGGTTGCTTTCTTTTTCGTTTATGTCTCAGTGGAAAACTTCGTAGTCGCTGAAACTTTTGGTTGTGTTATGACATCTTTTGCCCTTTTCGTTAATTACTTCGCGGAATTGGTCGAAAAGAATCTTGAGGGGTCTGTGCTGCGGTCTTTATATGGAGGTTAATCTTTTTCTTGGATAGTAACGGAGCAATGTATTTGATCTCTGGCAGTAGTTCGTTTAATTTATGAATGAGTTGGTACTTTTCGGAAGTTTTTTTTTCCTCGATGGATTGATTAAATCAAAAACAGTGTGTGCAATACATGAATTGGGGAGTCCGTGCTGCGATCGTCATTTGGGGTTAATCATTTTCTTGAAGAGTAACGGAACAATGCATTTTGATCTCTGGCAAGTTTGGGTGAAATTGGTACGTCTTGAAGTTGTTTCTTTCGAAAGATTGGTTTAGTCTGTGGATTTAGGAACTGTGTTTGCAATAGGTGAACAGGTGGCTAGACGTAGATGTTTCTTGGGTTCTCTGCCCACAGGCAGACTTTGATCTCTTTTTTCTGGCCAAAGTTAGATGAAGACCTTAGAGTTTGTTCACTAAGAAGCTCATCAGTAGCACTTCGTAATCTTCTAATCAATGTCATTAAGTCGGTCTTGATCAAGGTTCTGAAAGTTGGTGGTGGTTTCAATTTGGTCCTTGCAGGAAACAGAAATTTCAGTGCTTTTTGTTTCTTTTGCCTGTATAGTGGAAAAAGAATTTGAATTGTAATTCATCCCCTTTGAACAGAAAGAAAGCTACTTTTCATCTTTTTAACTTGTAACTCGTATGACATGATACCTAGTTCAAATTCTTTCGACACTTTTTTAAACCTAGTATACCCAGGCAAAGGCCAATAGTATGCCATTTGGCGTCATAGTAAACTCCCAAGTAGTTTCACGTCAAACAGAACTTGGCAATCCTTATTGTGAGCTTGTCATGCTTAAACACTTAATTATGTATAGTTCTTTCTAACAACAACTGACCTGCTTAATGATTCTTGATATGATCTGTCTAGTACTTGGTAGTATGAAATATAGAGCTTAATGTTCCTCGACCTTCTTTTATTCTTTACTTATATTTTATTGTGATTTTCTTTATATTAGTTGCATGTTAGTAGTTGACTGTACTTCATTTTTCATATTTTAAGGTATACAGAGTTAAAAGTTCTTCTCCAAGAGGGCGAACATATAGCATTGCATGCCGATAATATAAATGTTAGGAGTATATCTGTAGATGGGGAGCCATCTGAGTTTGAACACTTTCCACATTATCAAGATATCGATGAGGAGAAGAGATGGTCTTCAGTATCATGCTCCAAGTCAGCTGCTGATCTTGCTGGTTCAACATACATTTCATCTCTTAATAAAGAAACAGTCCCCAACCTTATCATTTCATGTCATCAATCAATGAAGTCAGAAAATGAACAACACATCCAAGAAAATGGGGGGAATATTGTCCAAAGTTCTTCCGAAGAGCAGATTGTTAATGATTACAATGGTCTCCTGGAAGACAAGGTTAGTTAGAATCTTTAACTATGTCTAGCTTATTTATTTGCAAAGCCTCATTTTGGTTCATGTACTTCCCATAAATAAGTGCTTGACACCTCTGTTTTCTTATGTCGGTTAATTTCTGTAGAATGTGAAGTTGGTTCGCATTGATTATCTGATAGATAGGGCCGATACTGGCATTCATTTTGCGGGCGATATGCTACACACTAATAATCAGATAAGGCGTGCACACTGTTGGTTCCCTTGCATGGATAATGTTGCACAACGCTGCTCGTAAGTCGAGCAATTTTTTGTGCCTCATTTAATCTTGGTTACGATCATTCTTCTTTATAATCCTGCTGAAATTAATTACATTTTCTTGAATTGCACAGATTTGATCTGGAATTTACAGTTAGCACTAATTTAGTGGCTGTCAGCAATGGTAACTTACTTTATCAGGTACGAAATTTCAAATTGTGCATTGTTTTAGCTGTAACTTAGCTGATACCTGTTATAGAGCTATTAATGGATTATTATTGCTGTTATGTTTGTTCTGCTGTCCAAATACGTATTTATTATTATAATGGATGGATATCCTGCGCTATGCACGGATAGTATGTCTATTGATTTTGATCTGTGCCTTTGATATTGCTCAAAGATCTAGGAGCTTTGTTGTTTCAAAGATTCAAGTTGTTTCTACTTGATACAAGATATATTATGGATAAAGATATGGTCTGTCATTCCTTTTGGTTATTGCTGCAGTGTTAAGATTCCTTAGGGGGTAGGGCATGGATCAATAGTAGTGTTAAATAGCATGAAAGTTTCTTCCTTGTCTGGGAAATTCCCAAGAATTTGTATCTAGGTAATGGTGATGTCAGTCCTGTGGGAGGCCATATGATAGTTTACACAGATTTCCTCCTCCCTACTTTACCCTCATATAGTTTCACTGTCTTCCATGTTGGTCCCTAAAGTTGTGTGTGTGACTTATTTCTTGGTTACTTGCCAATCTTAGTTGCATTTATTGAAAGGCTATATATCCTGCAGGCTTGGATCACTACATGCATTTCAGACTAGATAAGTCTGAATAATATTTATAAAAGCAAAATAAGTTGATATCAGTTTTTGGAGGCTCTAACTTGTGACGTCTATCTGATGGCTCTTAATGCTTTAAGACCACAACTTTTTTTTTTCTAGAAACAGATGCATTCATAGGTATAACTATGTAAGAGCATGTTTTTTCTGCTGCAAGTCTGCAGGTTTCAGTTAAGAAAGCATGCAAATAATTGCATATGCTGATTATTTACAATAAATTGATCTCTGTTTAATTTTGACTTGTGGATTATGTTCAAGTTTTGTAATTTTGTCTGCTAAAAAATTTCTCTTCCAGGTTTTGAGCAAGGACGATCCTCCAAGGAAAACATATGTATATAAGTTGAACACTCCTGTTAGTGCTGATTGGATATCATTGGTTGTTGGTCCCTTCAAAATTCTTCCTGATTGTCAAAATAGTGTTTTATCTCATATGTGCTTATCTCCCAACTTTTCTAAGCTTCAAAATACTGTTGGGTTTTTCCACAATGCATTTAGGTGAGTGTTTTGAAATATTGTATTATCACCTTTTACACTTCTCTTATTTTCTTTTTTCCTATTTGCAGCCTTTTATAGTGTCCTTTCTATTGTTGTTCTTTTGCAGCTATTATGAAGATTACCTTTCCATATCGTATCCATTTGGTTCATACAAGCAGATTTTCATCCCATCTGACCTAACAACATCATCTATGAGCTTGGGTGCATCCATGTGCATCTTCAGTTCTGATGTCTTGTATGATGAGAAGATCATAGATCAGGTTCCTTCTTCCTCTTAATTCCATCACACAAAAAGTTGATCGGTTACTTTTGGAAACCACTTCCACTCCGGAGATTGTTTAGGATGCTTTGATTCTCTTTGGCCTTCTCTTTTGTGCATTTAGTGTTCTTGTAACTGACTCTTAATGTAATCCAGACAATTAATACAAGAATCAAACTTGCATATGCACTGGCAAGGCAATGGTTTGGAGTTTATATTACTGCAGAGGAACAAAATGATGGTAAGTTTTCTTTTAAGTTTTAACTAACAATGCACAGTACTATCATGTTAAATTTTGGTCAACATATAAGTTGATAACCATTAATATGGTTCTGTGCAGAATGGTTGTTGAATGGTTTAGCTGGGTTTCTTACTGATAACTTCATTAAGCGTTTTCTTGGAAATAATGAGGCACGCTATCGGCGTTTCAAGGTTTTATGTCTTCTTCATTACTTAGAATATTCTTGTAGAACTAGTTGATAGTCTTAACACTTGTAACTTTGTCATCATTGGTGACTATCATCATCATTATCGATAATCTTTGATAGACCGGTGCATTTACAACCTGAGAAACCTCTAACTAGGAGGAGTTGAAGAATTAATTGGTTTTGGGCAATTATTTTTTGTGCTCATTCTTTTACAAGATTACTGCTAAAGTTTTATCTAATGCAGACTTCCATTTGTTCCATCAAGAAATTTGTTACTTAACATTCTTGTTTACTTTTGGGGGTGTTGATGAGTTAAAGAGGATTGCAGATCTAATACACATGATCTTGCTCAGCTCCTCAGACCTGAAAGTTTTATAATTGTGTTTAAAAGCTCTTCTTGTGCTTGAGGGTCCTTGACTTTTTGAAATGCATTCAATCAGTGAAACTTCTGTTCATTTTCATTATTATTCTTTGGTGTGAAGTTTCTGTGCCTTTGCAGTATGTTGTCTGCAGTAGCATCATCCTGTAGTTTGAGATGATGCTTTATGCTTCCTTTTCTATTCAGTACATGACAATGACAGATCAGTTTTCCTGCATACCTTGAATGTGTCAAGTATAAGCAATGAATGAAACTTCCTGCATGTCCTTTGACCATTATAGTCAAAGGAGAAATTGAATGAATGGAACTTCCCGCATCTCATTTTTCTGTGTTCATTATTACTCGCTGCTTTCTATTTTTTGAAATGCATGTAATAAGATGCTCATGTCTTTCTTTGTGGGAAGCAATTTGTCCTTCCTTTTGTTCTTTACAAGGATGTTTGAATTGCATATGTTACCACCATTCCTTCTCTATAGTAGAAATGTCTTTCTTATTTATGCTTTCTTTCTTATTGTACATTTTTCTTTGCAATGGAAGATAATACCAACCCTTGGATATTTTGATTTTCTCAATTGCTGAATTTGAATGACTATTTAATATGTGAAGGGTGCCTTGGTGTTGAATTTTACCCTTTTTTGCTTATTGGTGTTGTTTCATTTATTGACAGCATTAAATTTTTTTGATCTGGTAGGGTATAGTTTTAGTGGTGCATGCTGCTATCAATATGAATTTCTTGGAATGAAAATGGGACATTTAGCCAAAATATGTGATGCATTATAGAGGCTCCTCCCTCTGATATGTTACAACGGTATTAGGTCTATGAGGTAATTATTAGCAACTAGGTTGGAAAGTCATGTACTAGTACATAATTACATTTCTATACATATGATGTGCGGTCAAATATATTTCTGTGGTAGGCCAATTACCGCTGACTGACTTTTAGGTCCAATCTAATAAAGAAGGATAGCAGAGACTGAAAGATCTAAAGCAAGAGAAATTCAGTACAAGTTAAAATGAAAAAGAAAACATGTTGGAAAGTCTAAGAACAGAGAAATTAGAAAAGAAAGGTCATTATGTACTGAACTTGCTGCTAGCCTGCTCGGAATTTTGGCATTGCACAAGTATTTTGAAATCTCATCTTTCTAGTGGCATCACATGATATGCAATTGAAATTGACACTTTTATTAGATATAACAAAGTGAAAAGCAGCTCCCCGTTTTATATGCTATGTTCAAGATGTTACAAATTAGTCTATTGGTATGTTAAGAATGCTTGCAAACCCCATGTTGGCCTGTGTTGATTGAGCAAGTGCTATATATGGGCCAGTTTTACAAAAATGAAGCTACAGTGTGATTCTAAATTCCTCAACTTAAATGCTATTAGGTCAAATAAACCGTTTGAACTTATTTTACTGTTTGTGCCAATGTGCAGTGATATTCTGATTCTAAGAACATAGAAGCTTGCTAGGAATGTGAGGCCATTTATTTTTATTTTAAATGGAATTTCTTGCCTTCCTTTTCATTTGTTGCAGTAAAAAAAAAAAAGAAGCCTTTTATTGATCTGTCATATTCAGTTTTATTTAGATGCACTGTTATGCCTTCGCAAATGTTGTGCAGTAATAAGTCTTGGTGGCTAACTTATTCACATGTCTATTGAATTTTACTCTGTGGTCATCTGTTTGCATTGAGCTGCTATTTTTCTGAATAGGCCAATTGTGCTGTATGTAAAGCTGATGTTTGCGGAGCAACTGCTTTGAGCTCCTCTGCTGCTTCAGGCGATCTATATGGAACTCAAACCATTGGGTTATATGGAAAAATTCGATCTTGGAAGGCTGTAAGTTCACCTCAGTTTTTCTGCTCAGTAAATTATTTTTACTTCAGCTCCTGTTTGATATTCTTGATGACAGGTAACAGTATTTCAAATGTTGGAGAAGCAGATGGGTCCAGACTCTTTTCGTAAGGTTGCATTTATGCTTCCTTTTGCCTGGTTTCCTACTTCTATTATATATCGTAAAAAATCATGTCATTCTTTGGTTTTAATGATTTGGCATTTGAATCTTATTTACGGTTTTCTGATTTGCTCTTTTCCACCTTTGTATTGGTTATCTTTGAATTCCCATTTTTTTAAAATTAAAAAAGTTACTCCGAGTCTCGAGTCCTGTGAAGTCGCTTGAATTGTATTAGTTCATATTTATCCACGTGGGTTTCATTCTTCATGTTACTGTCTCAACTAATTACCTGATTGCTCTGTGATTGTGAATACGGTAATGACGTGTGGATGTACTTCTATTCGAATTCCATAAGCATATAGTTAATAAGTAATAAAATCCCATGAGACAACTATTAATATGGAGTTGATTTCATCATGATGACCTTGTTCTTGAATACCAGATATACTTGATTTATGTTGTACTTTAGCAATCTTGGATGATCTAGCCACTTTTTCTTGGTTTCATTATTATAAATTTACAAATCACATTATTTCTAAGATTCAATCTTGCTTTGCTTTTAATGCTGTCATTTTTTTTGTTTGCTCAAATTTTCTGTGCTGGATTCAGATTCTACAGATGACTGTCTCAAAAGCTCCTGGTCCAAATCGCTCTTCCAGAACGCTTAGTACCAAAGAGGTTAGCAAAAGCCGTCACTTATCACTCTTATAGCATATCCATTTTACACTATGCTGTTGTTCAGGTTGTATCTTTATATGGCAAGCAGCTTCTAGTATGGCACAGTCCATAGAAATAAGACAAATTAGTGAAATGTTTTCATCAACAAAATTACCATTCATGAGAATAAGAAACCTATTTTCATCGAACTGTTTTTTGTTTCCTCAATATATTAGTTCACTTGCTCTTGTGTCACTTTGGTTTTTAGACCATTTATTTTTCTGCTTTTTATTTCTGGAAGTGCTAGTCTACATTTGGTGATAATAGCAGCCATAATTTCTTTGTTTTAGACAATTTTTTTGTTCACTTGCTCTTGCATCACCTGTTGTGCCCGAGCATTTGATATAGCACTTTAATTGTGTTAAATAATTTTAAAATGTGGTTTGTAGTTGTGTTATATTGCTTGTAGTACCTGATGTTCATTCAGTGATAGAGAAGCAACAAATTTGACTACTAGAAAAGGTGTCCTAGTGCACGGGGGGTGTGGGAAGTGCAACATGTGTACAAGCTTTTCCTTATTATTGAAGGGGCTATCTCTATGACTCAAACTGATGACAATTTGGATCAAGGGGCGAGTTTTATCGTCATCCATGATTGACTAATCGTTTTACAGATATTGTCTGCAGAATGCAGAATATTTAACTGCTGTGTGCCCAAAAATCTTATTCAGAAGAAATGTTATGTGTCAAAGTTAGACTATATTTGACTTGATCAAGTCAACAAGGCATTTACCAAGTGAAACTTTCTGCATGTAATATTATTGTGAACTTATAATTGGTGTTTACAGTAGTTGATATAGGTGGACTTGTAAGTTAATTTGGCAATAATTTTATATTCAACTTTTGAAGTACAACCCCTAAATCCACTCATTATTAATTAAATAAATTCAGAAATGGTTGTGCTGGCAGGAGGAAATGCAGAAAAAGAGATGAGTTTTACTATTGTTTGATTGCCAAGAGAAAAAAGGAAACGTCAAAAATAGAAAAGTAAAATTCTGCTATGCTTGAAGATGCGCAATGTGTAAAATTCTTGCAACCTATCTAGGAAATACTTTAGCTGGTCTAGTATGAGCATTATTGTCTTCCCTGATTTTAGCAGTGGTGAACTTAAAATAACAAAATCAGCATAGTGTGGTGTACTTAAAGAGTTAAAATAACAATATCATACATTGTATATCACTTTGAAAGCAGGAAAAGATAAAAGCAAGGAACATTGAGTTGGCAAAGTTTTAATAGTAAATTGATAATCCAATTAAATAAATTGTCTATTTATGTTGGGTAACAAACATTTTAAAGTAAGCAACTAATCATTTAGTTTACCTATCTAGAAGAAAATTTTTATTGTCTAACTAAGAGATTATTGTTTTATGAATTGGAATGTTATTTAACTAGAAACATATGTGAAAATTGAGTATCATGGAGATAAGTTTTTTTTTAATTATTCAATAGCCTGAAGATTAGATATGGGCTGAATATATGGGCACCTAGGTTCCATCAAACTTTAGCTCATATACTAAGTCACTTAGTCCAGTGTTCAAATTGTCTCCGTCATTAAATTATTAATTCGAACTAAAAGTCATTGAGATATTGCTCTAAGCCGTCGCTTTGTGAATTGCTCTTCTAAGTTAACCACATCGTCGAGCCAATAATTGAGCTGAGCCATTGAGCTAGGCTATTAAATCACAAAATAATATTCTTTACAATATTTGTTTGAGGTTGGAGTTAATCCTATTACCTCTTTGGTCATAGGGAAGGATATCTAATTACTTATCAATTTTATAAAAGTATCATGGAGATTATGACATTGGGTTGTTGAGGGGGTCCACTAGTAGATATAGAAATTTTTTGTCCAGAACAAGTTAGTAGTTTAAATGATAAAAGGTTGTATGGAAATTGATTAAGATGGTTTGAACATGTTCGATGACGATAGCAAATTGAAGCTTTTCATAGCAGCAATTTCATCCAAATAGATGAGAGAACAGAGGATCAGAACTACCACTAGTAGATATAGAAATTTTTTGTCCAGAACAAGTTAGTAGTTTAAATGATAAAAGGTTGTATGGAAATTGATTAAGATGGTTTGAACATGTTCGATGACGATAGCAAATTGAAGCTTTTCATAGCAGCAATTTCATCCAAATAGATGAGAGAACAGAGGATCAGAACTAATGTGGGCTATAGTGTGAAATACATGTAAATATATAATAGCACTTTATTTGAAAATGAATGCCATGCGTCCAAACACTGACGTGCCAAATTTCATGTCAACTCAGATTAATCAAATTTCAGTTTTTGAACTGTTGGTACAGTAATCTGATTTGAGGAGTATGCTGATTCTTATAATAGGATCAGACTAATTTTATAACTCCAAGTTTGGTTAAGTACATCAAATATCATTTTTTATTCAAAGAGTTTTTGCAAACCAGCTATATTTTAGCATTTGTTATGATCCAAAGTCTTATCAAGATGCCTATGTTGCCATAGTATTATTACTTAAATATAGTATTCCCTCAATAATCAAAATGTCCATGAAAGAATATTCAATTATATGTTTGTTCCTGCTATTCAGTTCAGGCACCTTGCCAATAAGGTTGGTAATCTGGAACGTCCTTTCCTTAAAGAATTCTTTCCTCGATGGGTTGAATCTTGTGGGTGTCCTATCATGAGGTAAATGAATGAGCCGTTCGTTCTCCATCCATCTCTTTTTCTCGCCTGCTTCCTCTTATCTACCTACCTTTTACTTTTTTGCTTTCAAGGATGGGCATCTCCTATAACAAAAGGAGAAATATGGTTGAATTAGCTGTTATGAGAGATTGCACAGCAAAAGGTGGTTCCAGTTCTGGTAGTAATCCTGATAACGAGATTCAAGAAGGTGGTGCTGGATGGCCAGGAATGATGAGCATACGAGTTCATGAACTTGATGGGATGTACGATCATCCAATATTGCCTATGGCTGGGGAAAGTTGGCAACTGTTGGAAGTACAATGCCATTGCAAACTTGCTGCAAAGCGCATCCAGAAGCCTAAGAAAGGGTCGAAGCATGATGGCTCTGATGACAATGCAGATGCTGTTACAACTCAGGATATTCGCACTGGGTCTCATCCACAGTTTCATATACTTCTTACTAAACTTTGTCTTTCCTCTGAATTACATCTGAAATTTTGTTTCTCTTTAATTTGTTTGCAGCACTGATTCACCGTTGCTGTGGATCAGAGTTGACCCTGAGATGGAGTACCTTGCTGAAATTCATCTTCACCAACCCATCCAGATGTGGGTAAGAATATGCTTCAAAGTGGCAACAGCATGGTTTCTTTCTTATGCACTTCGTTTTTTTTTTAAAAATGTCCTGTTCATTTTCCTAAAGACTATTTCTTAGTAGAGTAAACCATATAGTTCATCAATTTGAATTTTAAACTTTCTGGGTGGTTGAGTTGCAAATTATTGGATTTTTTGTATTTCTGTTTAGGTTTGAAATAATGTTGAATAATGTAAAGATACATCAAGGAGTGCCATGGTAAGATGGATGTCCATGGGAAATTGCTTATATTCAGCTGTTAAATTTAATCCAGGAAAGGAGGCTAACTTAAACCATGGAAAAGTTGCAGGCAAAGATGCATATGGTGAACTAAAAGATGAAAGCTCTGTTTAGCAAGAGTTCTTGACAAATGTTCTCTCATCTTATGCTTGAACTTTATATAACTAATAAAAAATAATATAAAATTATGTAAATCCTTAAGCAGAAGAAATTAAATGACACCACATCTTGTTAATATTGCTAGCATCAGATGTATGGCACATGATTCTAGAAAGAGGAAAAAAAAAATGTAGTAGAAAATTATCAAAATTTGACAACTAATTTTCAAAGTAAAGTATCATAAACTGGCAAACTGCACTATATCTATATGGTATGTGTTTGAACATAAAGATACATTTCTATATTTATGCGCACATGTGTGGATATATGCACTCATCTAGGTATTATGAGTTGACAACTTCACATTGTCACCAGTTACCCCTCACTACCCTCCCCCTTCGTCACTACCATGATTTTTTGCATTGGCGTGATGCTGGCTTGACATGTGCTTCTAGAGGCCCTTTTTCATCTGACAATTTTGTCCTTGTTATAGAATTAATTTTGATTTATGCAACTCAATTTTAAAACTTCAGATGTACACATAAATCCAGACGTGGGATTGAATTTCTACTCATGGGACTAAGAATTACAACTTTTAGAAGCTGCAAAAAGAATTAGACTATCCTTTTTTAACAAACAACAGTACCTTCACGGTGCCATTGGTTTTTATGGCTTGTCATGTTCTGATTCAATTAATGTCTTTTTTTTTCCTTCTTGAGTTGGCATTTACATTTATTATATGAAATTCTCTTGCCAGATTAATCAATTAGAGAAAGATAAGGATGTCATTGCTCAGTCACAAGCAATTGCTGAGATGGAGAAGCTACCGCAACTTCCATTTTCTGTTGTTAATACTCTCAATAATTTCCTGAATGATACAAAGGTGCTTTTCTGACATTCTGATATCAAGGATCCATGTTGTTAACTTCTATTTTTATTATTACATTACATTGCTACTACTGTAGGCATTTTGGAGGGTAAGAGTAGAAGCGGCATATGCATTGGCATTGACAGCTTCTGAGGTAGCGCCTCTATACTTATATTAGTGAAAAATTTCAATGCAGCTGCCTTTCATGACTATAAATCTGGTGCTGTATTCTGCCATTTTATATGTATATAGATTCTAGTTTAGCTATGTTCTTTTGTCAAATGTTCTTGGTTTTCTCACGTACATTCTATTTTGTGTTATATTTGTAAATTTACATGCTATTGTTGTATATTTTTGCTTTTTCTGTGGGTAAAGATACCTATTAGCAATAAAGTTGAGATTCCAAGATATGTTTTAAGTAGGTATGATGTTGTAACTTTGCATGCATAAATTGAAGCTATTGGTGCACGAGCTCAAAAGAGATTTAGGAAATTTTCTATTAATGCTTCACTTAGCGAGTTAGCGTAGTTGCTAGACAAAGACCCTTAAATCTATGATGGGCATTCAGTTAGAGGCAGATTAACTGCTACCTGATCTATCAGCCCAATCATGTAGAAAGCCGTTCAAATTTAGAATCGGTAGGAGAATATTAAAAAGTTGGGATGTGAATGGAGACAGTTCACGAAGAAAATGACCGGATGTGACAGACTTAACTTTTCTCTTTGTTTTTAGGAAGTTTCTTTGTAAGCTAAAATACTGTAGGAATGATCTGTTGATTCTAATTGAGAGTGCAAACCATAGCCATCCAATTGGGGACTAACTTTTGCCTTGCCTATGCATGGACCATTTGAAAGAACCTCCACAATGTACCACATTTCCTAGGCAGGTTCTGATTGGTAGTGGGTTTTGTTTGGAAATTGCCAGCCTTTCTTTGCTCCAAAAAGTGGCAATTCATTTATGGTACTAGTGAATGAAGGTTCTGAAGCAACAATCTTGATTAAACACATTTTGCTTCCTAGATTCACTAATCAAGATCTAGTGATATGAATGCTTGAACAATGCTCAAGCCATTATTAGCTTGGCGATCTAATTTGGAGCACGGTCACATGAAATATCTATGCTGGGTGATTGATTATGCTTCACTAATATGTTCGTTAATATGGAATATATAATCAGAAATATACGTAACGTCTAGTCAAATTCTAGACTATTTGACTAGACTTCACTGTGACGAGTTCTTGGTTCTATGGTTAGTTTGAATGTCTCTTTAATTTAGCTGCTTCGCGCTGGTAGGTAACTGTGCCATGTGAGCACTTATCTCCTGATGAAGGCGTCTTGGATGAAAGGGTAGTGCTTGATTTGATGAAATAAACAGATATTTATGGAGAAAAAGATTCATATAGCTGACGTCTAATTGTCAGGACTAAAGGCTTTGTTTGTTTTGAGTTTAAGGATCTCCACTAAATTGGTTCAGGAAACCGTCAGTAATTAAACATTTTTTTTAATTTTTTTTTTCATATTTACTTTTTAAAAAATTAAGACTAATTAATCGAATTTAGAGCTTAACCTCAAACCAAATAAGGTCAAAAGGATCTTGGTTGTGGTTACTGGTTTTTTTTTTTTTCTAATTTTTCTTTTAATTCAATCTTCATTATTGTATTTTCCACTTTGACCTGAATGACTGGTTTCCTGAGAAAGGGTCACGATCTGTTGACTCTTCAATATGCACAGTAAGGCTTTTTCTGTGTAAGTATATCAATAATTGCAGAACAATATATTATGCATGGAATATTTCCACCAGTAAATGTGAGCATAAGCATGTTTTGAATGTTATGTACGTTTGTAAGCTTGCCTGTAAACTGAATTGGAACATGCATGGAAATCTCATTATTTGCATATGTATTCCATTGTGCATTAAAATAAGTAATTACTTTTGAATTATCCTTTTAATGTTAAGCTTGTTACTTCAACAGTAAATTGTAGATCTCATTATAGTGTCGGTGAGGCACCTTTGCTTAAGTTGGAACCACTAAAGTTCTTCCTAGACAGTAGTATATCTCTTATAGATTCTAAAGGAAGTACTTTATAATTTTTCATGGCAAGCACTTGACTTGACTTGCTCATGGAGAATGCTTGTCTATATTTGTGTTTCTCCTGACAGGCTGAAACAACACCTCTAACACACACACACACACACACACACACACACACACACACACACATGCATGCACTACACACACTCCAAATTCTTGTGAGTCTTATAACCAGCTTAGACATAGTAGTTGAGGAAATACTTGCTTTTGACATGGATGGTGCACATCAATATACAAAGACATGCAAGGGGTGTTTGCTAGTGAATTCCTCACATGTGCTGTCTTGATGGTATACCCCTATGACAATTGCTTTGCGGTTGAAAAAAGCCTTTTCCGTTCTATTTTGAATTTTCCCTTTTATGATGTTCGCCACTATTTGCTGAGATGTTAAACTACCTTTCCAGAATAAAAATTGACACAGTGTGACATGCATTTGGTAAAAAAGTATTTCCTCAACTACCATTTTCAGTCTGGCTAACATCTTATTACTGCTTTATTTGTGAATCTTACATTTAAAATTTTGTTCTTTTATAGGTCTCATATGCTCCTTATTTTGTACTTATAAGCTGCCCTTTATCCCAGGAAACTGACTTGGCAGGTCTACTTCATTTGATCAAGTTTTATAAGAGTAGGAGATTTGATGCACATATTGGACTTCCCAGGTCAAGATCCTCATTTTTAGTTTTTCTTGATCAAATGCTTTCAGCATCATTTTGTGAAAGTTGAGTCTTCATTTACAGGCCAAATGATTTCCGCGATGTTCCGGAGTACTTTGTTCTTGAGGTAATGCAGTGAGGTAGGATTTATTTACAATCATTTTTGTAGGAAATATAAAATTGTAGTTCCTTGTTTAATTAAATATTCGTATATGCCTTTTATTTTGGCTATTAACATTGTTGGTAATATTCCATGTGCACGTATAAATTGCCATGCTGAGGAACTAGTTTTTGAAACGTCGTTTTTATGCTTATGTTTTGATGAAACTACATTTGAGATTGTTCTGTATTTCTTTTACTAGTCTGGTAGTTTGGTGGCACATTATATCACGTGGATTTATTGACCTACAACCTTGTTTTGGTTGATTTGACTTGATCAAAGTGCGACATTTTCCCTTGGACCTGCTCATATCATGGAGTGACTAATGTTGTGAAGCAATTTTGTAATAATGGGCCTCCATGTATCTCTCTCTACCTCTGGCTCAAAAGCTAAGAACTAAATGTGTTGCCTTCATACTAATATGTTATCATCCAACCCTCTGAAAAAGTCAATATGTTAAATTAGTCATTGACATGTTAAGAAAGCACTCTTGTCTGAAGCAACTCAGTTGGCATCTTATATTACTAAGTGATATAATATTAGAAAGCACTCTTATATTAGGGAAGTTAGATCACCTTTTGCATGTAAATGTTATTTATAATATGAATTGATCTGCAATGTGAAATGATCACTCACTAAATAACATATCTGTACTGTAGTTCATTTTCCTTGGTGTTTTATTTTTTTACATTAGATTTATGTGTTAGCATTTCTTTCTTACTGTTGGCTGTTGTCTTCCCCTGTCTCGCAAGGTTTTTTAATTTTAATAGAAGCATTTCTCGTATCAATCCTTTATCCTGTTCTCGTTTTTATATGTCTAAACATCTTAATTAACTCCCATGAAACTTTTCCTTGGAGATGCTACCTTAAGTTGAATACACTTATTTTCTTATTTTATATTTTATAGTAATCTCACTCTTCCATCTCGATATCCTTCTCTAACGGCCACTTATCTTCCTGTAGTTTGTTTTTTATTGCCAATATTCTGATTCTAGACCATGGGTGGGTCTTGTAGTTTGTCTCATTAAATTTCCCTTCTCTTTTAAGGGTACAAGCAGACATTCGGACAAACTATAGTGACTTCCCCAATTATAATTATCTGGCTCCTATTCATATTCAACGTATAATGTTCACGCCGATCTCCAGTTTATGGTCAATGCAGATTCAGGAGAATTGGAATACTTCCTCTTAGGCATTTCTTGTAAATTAAGATTAATTCGTCCAAAAAAATGAGAAATTTTTTGGAAGATTGAGTTTTATCACGTTATGTGTTACATTTTTATGAATGAGTTTTGTGTCACACAAATATTTTCATCATCATCGTAATGTTATCTATGCAGATAAAGGCAAATTATATCTTAGGCATTGAGAGACATGGCTGATGTGTACATTAAATAAGAGTTTTCTTTCTCATATAGCAAATTGCCATCATCAGCATTCAGCCTATCGGTGTCACCATTAGCATGGTAGAAAATATTGTTCTACAAGTGCGATCTAACATTCTACATCTTGTTGGGATCGTTATACTATCACCGAAGGTTCTTAGTTTTGGCCAATCCCGAATGGATTGATTGTAATTGATTGGGATTGACCCCAGCCAAAACAAACCGATTAGCTAGTTTTGGCTGTTCCGGCCGATACTAGATCCATTTCAGACGGGATCCGTCTCGGCCAATACCACTTGAAACTGGGGGGAACGAGTGGGATTCGACCTAGATTTCACCCCCCACCTGCCTCTCTTTCTCCCTTCTCTCTTTTTTTGCTCTCTTTTTATCTTTTCTTTCTCACCTCTTCCACTGGCAATCGAGTAGATCTTCAGCCATCCGATGATCTCAACCTCCGGCTAGGGGTGTCAAAATAAACAGGCAGCTCGGGCTTAGTTTGTGCTCGGTTTTGCTTGAGTTGAGCCGAGCCCTAGCCTCATTTTAAGGCTCGATTTGAATTTCGAGCTGAGTCTGAGCTAGAGTCGACTTAAATATAATATATATTAATATTATATATATATATATAATAATATATTATATATAAATTAACCATTGGATTTTTATCAAATGGCTATCATTGGATCTTTGAAATTAATCATTAGATACTTATCCAATGGCTACCATTAGATCTTTGATTATACTAATTCTAATCATAAATCTAATAAATATATCTCAACAAACTCACCCAATCTTCTCCTCCTTTCCTCTTCCTCTATCAATCGGCTACTCCGGCCTCTTCTGGCAGCCTCCTCCACTAACGTCAACCTCGACCTTGGTGTCGGTCTCCTCATCTTCCTTCTTTGCTGCCTCCTCCTTCACCTTATTTGGCCTCCTTGTTCTCTATCAACAAGCCGCCCTCGCCACCTTCTCTTTGTTGGCCTCGCCGCCTCCTCATCCTCCTCCAACCTCGGGAAGCCGCCGCCTTCACCTCTCCGTCGGCCTCCTTCTCATTTGGCTTCCTCTTCCTCATTCGACCTCCTTATCCTTCGGCCTCAGCAAGCCGCCACCTTCTCCTCTCATCTGGCTTCCTCATTCTCTATCGACAAGCCGTCGTCGCCTTCTCTCCGTTGACCTCGCCTCCTCATCCTCCTCCAGCCGCCCCCTACTCCTCTAATCAAGCTCGGGCTCAGCCCGAACTCGATATGGCTTGGCTCAAGCTCAACTCGAGTTGAGCCAAGCAAAGCCTAAACATCTTTGGAGGGCTCAAAATTAAGTTCAAGCCGAGCTTGAGCTAGAGTTAGCTTGCTCAGGCTCGGTTTGTTTACACCCATACCTCTGGCAACCTCAGATGAAATTTTTATTAATTTTTTAAAACTTTTAGTTTCCTTTTTTCTCTTTCTGCATTGAGTAGATCCGACGACCTTTACTTCTACTATTGAGGTGAAGTAGCAACACCAGTTGTTGAGAGCCTGAGAGAGGGGGAAAGGGAGAGGGGGAGAAGAAGTAAAGGAAAAATGAGAACTTTGTCAATGTGAGTAATTTTGGATTTTGAAAGGGGAGGAAAAAGAGAGAATTTGATATTCATCAAAATTTTGAATTTTAAATAAATTAATATATTTTTAAGGTTTTAGGCTTCATATGTGAGCCATTTTTATTTTCTTATTTTTCTCATTTTTTCTAGATTTTTGGAAATTTTTCTATATTTTTAAATATATTTAGAATTTTATATAATTAAAAAATAATATGATCCGGTACGAGTGGCCGGTATGTATTGTTTTTCCGAATGGTCGATACCGATCTTGATCTCTATACTAGGAGCCTTACTATAACCTCATACTTCGAGAACGAACTTATTATAATCTAGTAGAGGACAAGTTCATAATTCCCAATTCGTAATATTTTCATTTAAAAAAGTATATTAAAAGAAAGAACAATCTTTAAATAGTTTTTGCAGTCTATGTCCAAATTCTGATGTTTCTAGCATATTGAGGTGTATTATAGGCCACATATTGAGTAATTTTCCCTGCTTTGCACTTGAATGGTTGTGTATTATAGAGTCATCTTGTAAGCAGATCTAGAACTTCTGGTTCTAATTTCATGGATGTTATGGAAGAATGTAGAATTGAGGAACTTGATCGTTTCTATGTATTTATTTATTTGTGTCTTAATTTGTGGTGTGATCTTCCAAAACCTTAAGGTGATATCAGAATCTAATGGAAGAAAAAGGTCTGGCTGGGACAAAAAATGGCTCTTCAAGAGGTCTAGACATTATTTTTCATATTCTTGTTGGAACTTTGGTAAAACAAATAGGATTTGGGCAAACTGTGTCGCTCAATACAGTCCCATGCCAATTGGCATGGGATGTGCTTCTCGAGGGTTATTGAGCGGCATGCTCAATACCTGTTAAACTTACATTAGAGTCCCTTTTGGGTCTTTCAACCCTCTACATCTCCTCCTGTCTACCTCAAGGGCTGAGGAAGAGTTCTAAGATTGGTTGGAGAGAAACTTCTTCCTGTTTTGCTGGTGTCAGACTGGAAGTGAGATTGCCGGAGAAAGCTACCGAAGTGAGTTTCTTCATTTCACTTGTACTTTTCCATTTTTTGAGATGAAATTCAAGTAGGTCTACCATGATTGAAGCCCATCTACACTTGTAAAAGGTTTGTCTCTCATAGATCAGTCGCTTTCGTGTATACATTAAATTAGTGGAATTTGATGGTATAATTTTCCATTCTTCTTTTTCTTGACTTAAAGAGGAAAAGTAGATGTTACTTTAGTCTCCTATTTTTGTTTAAAATAATGTCAAACTGGCCCAAACAATTGTGTCATTGTACTGTGCATCATGTAATTTGTAGGCTCACTTAAGTATACCCAGTAAGATTGTTGCTTCTTGTTGTCAGATTGTATAGGCAATATACTAGTTTAGCACTTGATAACTGGCATTGATTGGCATTGCAGTAGCACAATCATTTCTTTAGTTCTGAGTATTGTTCCGTAGAGTTTATTGTTAAAGATGTGGAATTTTTTGTCATGAAAAAAATTGAATTGATAATATTTTACATTTTTTTATCCATGTGCAAAAAATTGAAACCCTGTAATATCTGGTGTATACTTTAAATAATCACTTAAAAGACTGCAAATTTATTTGATTGTTTTTGTTATTAATTTTTCTTAATGTAGTATTATGAAATCTGAATACTACTTGATGATGAAAACAGTATGATAGTTTGCGATTGAAATGACCTGGATTATTCATCTCAATACCTTTATTAGGCTATACCACATGCAGTAGCATTGATAAGGGCAGCAGACAAGAAAAGTCCAAGAGAAGCCATTGAATTTGTTCTGCAATTGCTTAAGGTTTTTCTCTTCTAACCCCTCACTATATTTTTATGATGCTGTTGGTTTCATTTGATATTAATGTACCTTCTGTAATCATTCAAGTCAATTAGGTGTTTTTGCTATATGCCTATTATGTTCATATGCCTTCAGACAATATCTTTTCTTATTATTATGCTGTAGCATTGATTGTTAATTAGATTGAACTTCTAAAAGATACCTGCATAATTAAATGGCATTCTTTATCATTTATAATCTGCTCACCTTACTCCGTTCTTTATCTTTGATCTGCTGAAAGATCAAACTTGAAGACAAACGTTAAGAATTATGTGCAGTTATGCCCTGTGAGGGAAAGAGGTCATAGCACGGAATTGTAAGGTTATTGTTCCTCGAAGAACATACAGGTGTGATGAAGTGCTCCTGAAAGAACATATTGATACAATAGACTATGACTGGAGGCTTTTTAGTAAAAAGTTGCTTGTGCAATGAATACATTAAATACATCAGTTTCTTTTTCCATTTCTGGATAATTGGTCCTAGACACGGTAATGATTATTATCCCCATTAGGCTCTAAAGGAACAGATCTGAATATGCTTCTTTATGGAGATGCCCTGCTAATCACGAAAAATAACCACTTAATGGCACCTAAAAAAGTGTTTCAGAAGGCTGATGAAATCATCCAAAATCCTTTGGTTGATTGCATGAAGATAAAAACTAAATTGAAGGGTAGCCTTATGGAGAATTTTGGTTTAACTATTTTTGTGTAGTGAAAAGTTTGTACAAGAGTCATATAATATTCAATTACGATTAGTAGTGGCTGAAATATGGATGAACATTGTGTTTAGGTTATTTCTTTATGATAATGAAAACATCAAGATTTTGCTTTTCCACTTGCTGCATTTTTAAGAGTTGACATATGCTTTTCGTTAGTGATTAAGCTTTCTTTATGTAAAACAGATCCTTGAATCAGCATATTAAATGCTTTCCTGTGTTTACCATATATATCATCTTTGTTTTATTTTTCTTTTAATTAATGCAATTTCTTGTTCTTTTGTGTCAGTACAATGATAACAATGGAAACCCCTACTCTGATGTCTATTGGCTTGCTGCTATGGTTCAGGCAATTGGCGAACTTGAATTTGGTCAGCAGGTTTGTCCAACTATATGTTGTCTTATTGCTACTACTCATCCCTCTCTATAGTCCTGTTTTCTCCCTTTAGCCCAGTTGTGATAATTTAATGATTTATAGTAATCAATTCTATCTTATGCTTCTTCTACAAAACACAGACTGTACTCTTTTTGTCATCTCTACTCAAACGTATTGATCGGCTACTGCAATTTGACAGGTATCAAAAGTTTGCTAATTGGTTTTTAAGTATGTATAATTTCAGCCTGTTGGATAGTTTGCTGTCTTCCCAGTCTCATACCTAGTTGAATTTTGACTATGCATAATTTCAACCTTTTTGATATTTTACTGTCTTCTCAGTCTTATGCCGAGTTACAATGGAATTTTGACTATAAGCTGCATTCGTGCGCTATCACAAATTGCATTGAAGATGTCCACTTTCATACCTCTTGTAAGCAGAGTTTTCTTAATGACCTTTCTTGCCTTTTCTACCCCTTCATAACAGTGACTTCTTATCACTGCAGGATCGTGCTTGTGAACTGATTAAACCATTTCGCAGCATTGAGAAAACTTGGAAAGTTCGTATTGAAGCTAGTAGAGTGCTTCTTGATCTTGAGTTTCATTGTAAAGGTCTTGAAGCAGCTATATCCTTGTTTTTGAAATTTTTAGATGAAGAGCCATCTTTACGAGGTTAGACTCCTGATATATATTTATGTGTTAAGTTGTTTAATTTTTCTCTAACATACAATAAATTGCAGGAGAGACAAAGTTAGCTTGTCATGTTTGTCATTTGTGTCAAGTAAATCTTGAATCTCACACTGAGAATCAGATATCTTGTACGACTCTTGTTGGGCTTCTTCGGCTGCTTGCCAGCAGAAGAGCATTCAACAATGTTTTTCTTCGGCACCAGTTGTTCTGCATTTTGCAAGTTCTTGCTGGGAGGTTAGCAATTTTCTTGTCTCTTATTACTTTTCTCTTCTTTTGTGACAATTGATGTTTCTATAGATATCGTTTATACCTGCAGTATGTATTCATCAATTTCTTGTCAAGACAAGGGAGATTTCTTTCAATACGTCATACTGAATGCATCCTAAGCTTATATTAATAATTTAATATGTTTCAGACACTTATTTTTCTTTCTTCTATAATGAAGGTAAATGTTGTTTACTTTCAAAAGCAACAATCCTGCAACTTCAGTTTTTTACCAGTAATTTACTGTCTTGTCTTGCACATGTCAATTCAGCTAATATATTATAGTATCTGATATGAGAGAACTTTTCACTGGAAGCAGTGTGTGTGTTAGTTTCACTTTTCTGTAAATTTTTCGTTCGGTTTTCATATTTTGATGATGCTTGTTGCTTCATTACCTGTTAAGATGGAATCTCCTATTTTCCTGTATCATGCAATGTTATGGCAAACGTTTTAATACACAAAATGTCATTGATTTTCTTATTTCTACTGAAAAGCCTTTTGGTGTCACTATAGCTAGTAGCTAGTACCTGCAGTGACCTTACATTAACTGCCATGTATACTCATCAGGAAACAGTATTTCCTTTCACTGAAGAACCTAGGTCTCAGTGCAAAGTGAGTAATTAACTACTAAGCTGTCAGTACTCTTATATGTAATCATTAGGTATTCAACCTCCCTTCATATGTAACATCAACAAATTTTAATGCGGGGGGCTTACAATGTACAATCTCCCTTTCTTATGATAGTGTAACTCAGTATATGTATATCATACATATGAAGGGCATTGCTCACTGTCAAATATATATGTGTGGCTGAATCACCATTTCTCATATTTAGGTCCCCAACGCTATATGGTGTCCCAAAGGTTCTTCCTCCCACGGTGTCTCCCGAGACATATAGCAATCAACATGTTGAAGCTGGTTTCCTCAAGCTAAAGTTATCAAGGCCTCAAGATACTCCCATAGATATGCCGAACCTCCATGATGCTTTGCCTAATGCAGAAGCTGCTAAAGAGACTGACAATATCTCTAATAGCAGCGAGAGAAGGATGAATATTTTAAAAATTAGAGTTAAGCAAACTGGATCGTCTAGTAAAACAGACGATGTTGATCATCAGATGGATCTCTCTCGAGCTGGACCAAATGAAAATGAATTGGGTCCTTGTAGTTCTGTATCCGTTGATGCACCTATAGGAGGAGTAAATGATCCATTGAACATAAGCACTCAGAACAATGAGGAGGTCAATTCTTCTCATGACCGTGAATCCAGAATGACAGCCAGCATTGGCAGTGCGAAGTTAGGGAGCAAGCTTGAGATTTCCAAGGAGTTGCAATGTACGGCTGATTCAAGACTAGACAATCTCTCTAAGGACCAGTTATCCCATGTAACTATTGATGGTGATGAAGTTGTTCATAAAACTGTTCCTCTTCAAGCTGGTTCCGTGGTTAGCCATGATGGAGATCAAGCTCAACTATCAATGGGTGATCATGAAGCGAAAGAGAAAAGGAAGAAAGATAAGAAGGAAAAGGATAAAAAACGTAAGCGAGAGGATAGGTCGGACAAAAAAGATGATCCACAGTATTTGGAGAGAAAGCGTCTAAAGAAGGAGAAGAAAAGGATGGAGAAAGAGCAGGCAAAGATGCGAAAAGACGTGGAAAGGGCTTCTTCATCTGAATTACAGAACCTAATGAAATCTGTAGAGTCACATGGAGCTTTGACCCCAAGGGATTCAAGCACGTTACAAGGTGTGGAACCACACGTTTCTACTAAAGAAACAGCAGCAGATGCTACACAAGCCAGTTCGGCACCTAAAATCAGAATCAAAATTAAAAGCCGGAGTATTGGGAACATTTGATCTCATCATGATATCTGGAAGCCTATGCACTGTACAGTAGATTCAAGGAAGTAAAATGTATTGCTGATTTCCAAATTTCCTTTCTCGGCTTGGCATTCAAGTCAAGGATGCTTCTGCACTAATATTTTTCAGGTGTGGAGTAAGCTGAGGGGCGTCTAAGTTGTTAATTAGTGTAGCACTGCAGGTATCCATTCAGCTTCTAGTGAATTAGTAAGATTCGTCATTCACTGTTTTGGAGACTGCTATTTTTATTGACTTGCTGATTTTTATTGCTTCTGTGTGACTGAATCGAATACCTGGTTGGACGTGGCAAAATGTGAAATCTGCTAGCATTTCAAACCTGGAATAAAAATTTTGTTTGCAAAGCTGGCATGCTTGCCATCAGTTTCCTCCTTGCTTCTCCGGAGACCTACAATTTTCTGTGATGCTAAGCATGCATAAATGTGCAGTCTGATATACATATTGGCTTAAATGAAATTAAAGAAAGCCTTGATGTTTTCGCAGTTTTAAGCAGATCACAAGCTCTCTTCAAAGGGAAAAAGAGAAAAATGTGATGGCAGAATGGTGAATATTATTGTGTTTCCTTTGAAGATGAAAGGACAATTATGGTAATCCAGTTGTAAATATCTGCGATTCTGTACAGAAGTCTTACATTGAAATGAAGAGACTTAGTGCATCCATGTTCACTTGTAAGTTTTTAATATCTTAGGTACTTGTGGTTTTAAATTTCTAGATGTTTGCCTGTGTAGATCGTAATTATGTCTTGGACGTTAGAAGACCAATCAATATATGTATACGATTTTGCTATTCTATGTATCAAATTGGTCGTAAAAGATTTGTTTTCTGTGATCTATTATGATGTATGGAAACTGACTCGTATCAGTTGAATGATTGCATCCTTTATATTCATGGATACATCATTGTAACATGGTTTACTTTGTATAATCAATATTTCTCATATGATTACTCGATGCAACAAGACTTTGTACAATTCTCATTATTGTAATCTCTTTAGAATATAACTGATTTTGAGGCACATTCCCCACTTGTAACTCTGGATCCTCAGTTTTGTGCGATGTGGTTCGGTTGCTAAGTCCAGCTCAAATATTTTAGACTGATCAAATTTTACGACGGCCAAAAATTTTGTAAAAAATTTGAACGCATTATGTCAACATTAAAAGCACCGAGAAAAGTATCTAAGGGGACGTAGAGATGATATAAATGCTCATAGTGCTAGAGGATATTAGCTGTTAAGAGAGGGAGGCCAAATGTGGAGAAGCCTGTATACAGCCTACAAAGTACATCTAATACAATCTGTCTAGCTCTTCCATTTGCATAATTATCAAGACCATCATAGATTATATGGATACGAAATATCTACAATAGTCCGATATAAAGAGTACAGGATGCTTCAATGCTGTCTTCTAACAGAGCACAACTTTTAGCATCCACCACTTGCAGGCTCAATCGAGCTAAGGAGACCATTGCCCCTCAGCTGCATGCAGTGTTGCTCGGCATCTGCTTGGGAACAGATGATCACCACCGCAAGGCCATTGTAGTGTGCCTCTTGCATAATATTGACAGCAATATCAAGGGTCATTCCCGGGATAACTTTCATCAGAACTTGGACAACATACTCTCGCTTATTGAAGTTGTCGTTGTGTAATATTACACGATAAGGAGGAGCTGTTTTCCGAGCTTTCCTGCAAACCAGTTCATGGCCTGAGTATTATCATCTAATGAAAGAGAATCATTTTTCATCTTTGAAGATCAAAAAAGACAAAAAGGCATTATGCTAATCAGTTTGAACATATCAAGAGCAAATGCACGAGAAGCGCAGTCTCACAAGAAATGCTCCTCAATGCATCAAGAAGTATCAGCTTCTGGAGAAATATGACAAGTGACCCTTACAAACAAGCTTGTCATGGAGAAATATGACAAGTGACCTTTATATCTAAACGGTACATTTGTGTATATCTATGATGACAAAATACAGTGTATAACAAACTTTACCATTATTATAATTTGCACACATTGCAGAATATTAGACACTGGAAACAATTATGTAGAGGTGTCAAAGTAGAAGATTCTAAGTAAAACAATCTCTTGATGAATTGAAGTATTCAATCCTGAATATCAAGTGTCCAACATGTCAAGGAACTCAAAATTTGGTCTGTGTGTAGAAATGTAAGTCAGATTTCTTGCAGATCAAAAGATACACTATAAAGTTCAGTTACCAATTTAGTTGGACAATAGAACTTGTGCGGCATCCCATGTGTCAATCCAAGCGTTAAAATTTCAGCATAATGCTGGAGTTCATTAAAAGAAGTTAGAAATGCCTGAATTTAAGAAAACTAAATAATGGATTTCAATAAAATTTTCAGAGAAATCATCATTATTGAAGCTGAGGATGTTGGGCAAATAAGAAGGAAATGTGGACAGCTAAATGCAAAGCTAAACAGCATAAAGAGAAGGCAAATGTTGGTAGTTTTGCAATTCCATTTGGGGATTAATGTTAAACAACCACTTGCATGACTACAACATTTGCCTACACAACTTAAAGTATAACACATGTAATTATTTTAAATAAAACAAATGGATAGCCTTTCTGAAGTTTCTCATCCATTTTACTGATACTCATCCTCATTCTATATCGCAGACAAATCAAGTCACTTTGAAGTTTGAACTTAATATATACAAACGGACAGATGAATGGATGGATGTGCACACATGCACACAATCATATACATAAAGAATAAGTACGATTTGAGATTTGAGAGAAGATTTAGATGGCCTACCATGATCTCAGAGACTGTTGAAAACATATGATAGTTTATACATAACCTTCAGTAATAACCAAAATATAGTTTTCTCTGCTCGCGAACAAATTGAGGTAGACAGATTCGGTTAAGTTGCTAAGTTAGGAAATAAATAAATTCCTATAATACACATTCAACAACTAATCAAGCTTTGGCATCACAACCACTGGAAAAACTGAGCATGTACCTCAAGTCAAATTCAGATTCACGACCAGGGGTAGTTTTTTCTATTACTGGCCTTTCCAACAAACCACCTCCTTTGCCTGGTGCAGTCGCCGAAATGACCATAAGATTACCAGGATTTGAGCATTGTCCTTTATACAGTGACAGTTTGTCTCCTGCAGAAGACAAATGAAGTGCATCACTTGCATGAATTATGGACATCAAAAGGATTAACAAACAGTTATTTGAGTAGCAACTAGCATGTATAGATATCCTGATGCTCGTATGCTATGAATATTGTTAGAACAATGTCTGACCTCGGTAAAAGAAATATTATCCCATCAACACAAGAGCATGGCTCAAAGGATCAGTTGAAAGCGGTCTGTTTCAGATGGAATGGGTTGGTTTCATCTGTAGGTGATCGGGAAAATCCATTGAAACCAATAAACCAGTCGGTTTCAGGAATAATAGTAAGTCTTGACCTGATTTTGACCGGCCAAGATACATCGATGACATACCATGCAATATCGAGGTGTGTGCTATGATTATGAGCTGATGGCATGCATGCAATATTGAAAGAAAGATTAGCCATCAGATGTAAACTAATTCAGGCTTCTTGGGAAGCCCAGGTTGCACTATGGCTGTACATAGCTAGAGTACAGTAAAAGACTTCATTCCATCCTCTCCAAGATAGGTACTTCACCCAAAAATGCCTTCTTCAACTTAAAAGATCGCTTGTAGCACTAGTACTCACAAGGTTCAATTCCTATAATTAACAACCTCATCTTTTAACTCCCCCCAAATGAGTTAACCATCAGACAACTACGCTTAAAATTAAAAAAAAATTCCTACGGTAGAGATAAAAGAGGGGGAGGAGAGGAAAGATTATATACCAGGCTTGGGGTTTAAAACGTGATTCGGGGAGAGAGCGATCCGACTGCATATAGCCGTCTCCATGGCCGCTCCCTTCCCCACCTCGCTCTCTCTTTCTCGCAGCCAAATGGGAAAAATCGGGGGCCAGATCCGAGCTCACAAATATTTGTGGAAGTCGAAAATTATTCATTTATTACTACTCCATAAATACTCATTCTTGTGAGCAGTGGGATTACACGGGTGTAGCGTGTGGCCACATGTGCTTAAAAGGGTTGTGACCCGACTGTAGATCCGCTAACCCGTCAAACTGGCCCTAGCGGACTAGAAATAGAATGGATTTATCGGATTCGGCTGGGATCCATCAACTCGGGTCTGGGACTCTAGATCCATCCATCAAGTTCTGATAGGATTCGGATTTGGATTCAGAGAGTTTTTGAGTTTATTTCTTATTAGTTTAAATGAAAGCAAAGACATTAGCTTTAGTATGGACATTAGTTCACTTTGAGGATTTAGAAGTAATTTGAGGAGCTACTGTTAAAAGACATGCACCTTAGGGTGCGACTCTTTTGAAGATAAAAAACATGGAGACTGTCAAGCTAGTATATAAGGCCAAAGGAGAGAACATAAGTGTTCAACAATACCAGTTTAAGATCAGCATCTCATTATACATAGGTAAGGAAGATAGTAAAACATTGTGGGAACTCTTTATTAAAAAACCAGAGAACAAACTACAAGGCATGAAATGTGTTTATCCAAAGATTGAGCAAACAGTACTGAGAACTGTTTCAAATAACAACTTCCCGGGCATAGAAAAATGGCTTGATCAAGCCTTAGCGAGCAGAACTCAGAGCCAGCTTGGCTATTTTTACAGCTCTACATACAATAGATATCTGAGCAAAAAAAATTGTTCGTCTAAATTGAAGTGCATCTTTTGGAGAGGTATATCTCCACATAACCTTTTCTTTTCATCTTTTTGAGAAAAAGTACATTTCAACAACACTTGCAAAGGTTTAAAGAAAGAAAAAGAAAAGGAAATCCTTCTGTGAAGGATCCAGGAATTTCAGTAAGCACATCATTCAGTAAAATCTAAATAAATCCATATGCAACTGCACAGGCAACTTCAGTTTATGTGGATTATAAGCTACAAAAGAGCCCCTTCAAAATCATAGTCAAGTATACCTTCCACAGGCAACATACATGGACTGAGGCGCAGCTAAAAACAGAGAAAAGAGAATATGTGTGACTATAAATTCATGTATATCATCACATACACATAACTAGCACTGCTTGAAATACAGCAAACTTGTCATCACATACTCATATATCAGAACGATCAGCGTCAAGACCTCAATAAGAGGCTTGAGAATTGGAATACTTATCACCCGGTAGTACATTATAATTCAAGACATCGCCAACTCAGTATGCATACTTGAAGTCCCAGTGCATGTTACAGGCTATATCATCCAAAGGAGTGTGAATTTTTAACCTCCCAGCTAAAGACAGAACAGATCATGACTTCAACTCTGTTTCTTTTTTCTTTTCTTTTTTTCATTTCATTATGTCTAAGTCCATATTTGGATAACACCTAGTACATTAGAAGGCAAGACATCAGCAACTCAGTAATGTAAACTAGAAGACCCCAGTGCATGTCATTGTGAAAGTGAAGGGTTTGTGATTCATAATTAGCCTACTTGCTTGCTAGTTGAGATTCATTTACAAATAAAATATCAACAACTAGATTCAAATACGTGTAGTACTATAGTGTATATCGATGAACTCTTATGTTTTGACTATTTATGCAGATACCATTAGCAAAATTGAAATTTTCGCTATATGGTTTCAGTATCGCAACCCTTCTCAGACTTAACAGAGAATCTTTTAGGACAAACAAAATCAAGGAACAAAATAGAATTGGTGCAGATAGGTAGACAAGAACTCCTACCTTACATTTTCTAGCTTTTTTATTGTAATAACCAAGAAAATGCGAACCCTAAATAGTCAAGCTTCAATTACTCTCCTCAAGAACTGCTTAAAACCAAAGAAAGCTTAACCTACTACACTGCAGACAAGAAAAAGAAAATCACAATTAAAACCAAAATACTGCAGATGCATCAGAGACAAAGGGCACTTCATAAACCAAAAGGAACGATCTTGATAAAAGAAACTCGAAATATATAAGGAACAGCATTAACATATATATAACATAATCCAGAACAAGTGAGAATTCAACTCTATGATAAATGCAGACCACCGATATGACAAAATGGGACAGAGAGTAACAAAAGAGCAAATGGTTTCGAGAACCACTCTACAAATTTCCGCCGCTCTGCTGCCAGAGATTGATGATGTCAGTAGCTTGATTGAGGAGTATAATCATACGCTTCTGCGAGATCCATGGCTTCTCCTCCAGCTTCGACTTGAGCTCCTCCCACGCATCCTTCCGAGGCCAGAAGTAATATGGGCTCAGTGGAATACTTCCATGGCCTGGTATAACCTGGTCCAGTGCCAACCCAATATTCCTCTCCATCCATATAAACTTCAGCACTATTCTCGGCTTCTCCATGGCCTTCACCACCACCCTTAGCTTCTACTCCACATCCCAATTTCGACTCAGTGCCCCATAAAATTTAACAGAAAGAGAGAGAATTTTTTTAATACAAAGCAAAGGTCATATAAGGTACCTGCTTTTCCTCTTCTTGGTCATCACTGGTTACATCTGGGGAGGTCTCGAGGGCTTCGACGGCTGCAGATGAGGCGGATGAGGAGAAGGAAGGCAGCTTCTTAAGAGGCAAATGGTGGGTTTTGTGAAGGGTGGAGTTGGGCCTCGAGGAGGAGAAGGAGAGGGGTTTGGGTGGGAGGAGGAGGAGGTGGTGGAGGAGAGACGAAGTCGGAGAGGTAGAGGCGGGGGCGAGAGGGGTTAGGTTTGCATGGACTGATAGGGATAACATCTTCCCTTCGCTCTCGCTATTCACAGTATCCCGCAGAGAGATAGAACAGAGTGGAGGTGTGGCGACTTTCGACGGTGTTGGTGGTTTCAGATAAGAGAACTATTTTGGGGCGAGTAATGTTCTACGGTATCCATGGGCCGGATTGGATTAGACCCAATGGACTACTATCTGGGCCTTTAGTTTCGTCTATGTTCGACTAATGGGCAAGTTTGGCCCAGGCGGATGGAGTTGGGAGTTGGGACTTGGGACTAAAGTTATGAGAGCAAACATGAACAGGAAACAACAAAGCATAGATGATGATGATGATATGCAAAAAGAAAAAGGAAAAGGAGAACAACTTTTTTAGCAGAAAAAAATGAAAGAACTCGTTGAGAGGTGAGTCAGTAGACAGTGGAATGGGACAAGGGGTGAGAACGTGAGAGAATTATAGTGTTGGAACTGATGGAATTAGTGAAGGGTCACCCGTCACAATAGCGTGGTGCTGACATCAAGTACCAGGCCCCACGTTCCCCCTCGCTGGTGGATGTTGGTGTTTGCTGGTGTTGGTGTTGGTGGTGGTGGACTGGTGGTGGTGGTGGACTGGTGGGCCATCACCTACAACTCTATCAAGAACAAGCAAAAAAAGAGATTAAGTAACAAAAGTTTTTGAAGAGGGCCTGTAGGTAGCCCAAATCCTACTGCCTAAGTGCACGATCACCGAAGCCTTATTGGGCCCGTTATACGCAAAGTAGAGCGAGAGAAGAGATATAGAAAGAGAAGGGAAGTGCGCGGTAGGACACAATGATTTGGTCGTTTTCGGGAGGCAGGAAGGGGAAGGAGGCGTGGAGCTGGAAAAGCTAATGGCAAAGCAGGCGCAGGGGACAAAACGTGGTTCTTGATCCAGGTGGACCTTTTGTGAGCCTTATTAGTTTATACTAACACTTTTGCTCTTGATGTTTTGGCATTTAACACCCTATATTTTAAAAGAATCTTTGTCTTCTCAACCCTCCTACATACATCATTACTACTATTTCCTCACAACACTCCAGTATGGGTCGGTTCCAAACAGATGGCCCGATACGTGACACCAGTAGCACTTGCGTTTTCTACGGTTACATTTTCAGCGAGATTAATATCACTTAAGTGGATGACACAAACAGAAAATATTAGTAAAAACCCAAATAGTAAAAACCATAGGGCCTGAACCGTAAATTTACTTAAATGTAAGGTACTATTTGCAAATTTTTGTTTACGTTTATTTATTAATCCCTCATCAGTCATGGTCGGTTCCACTAGTGCTGTTTCCTTTAGCGTAGAGATAGAACAAGGGCAGGAAAAAAAAAAAAGAGAGGATAAAAACATATAGGTAAAAGCGCTGTTAGTGCCGTACACGAGTTGCTTCTGCTCTCTGCTGAGGCTTCCACACCTCTCCCTCTCTCTCTCTCTCTATCTCTCTCGATAGCAAAAAGGCGAGGTGAAGACTAGCGAAAGGGATAAAAAGGAGACCATTGACTAGAAAGTTTGAAGAAGAGAAGTAGTAAAGAAGAAGAGGAAGAAGTAGGGCAAAGCAAAGGAGCAGTTGCTATGTGGGGCGATGGGATTCATGGTTTCCAAACCAATACTAATAGCTCACTAGGAGGAGGTGGAAGCCAAGGCCTCTTATTCCCTGGACTAGTAGATAACTCGTCTATGCTTTCACGGTCTCTTCTTCCTCCAGTGGTCCACTCCATAAGCCCTAATTCCGCTCTTCCTCATCTACCCTTCGATGGTCACGAATTCTACGGTGAGAGTAACTTTTCGCCGGCCATGCGATTCGCATGCGACGGCGGGGTCTTCGGCCCGGAGATCTCAAGTGTTCCTATGATGGGCTCATCCGAAAGATTGTTACACGGGAAAGGATTAAATTCCATGTCTCTCTTCGGAAGCCTTCATACCGAGCTTGGCAAGATGAGTGCAAAAGAGATCATGGATGCCAAGGCTCTCGCCGCCTCGAAGAGCCACAGCGAGGCCGAGCGCCGCCGCCGCCAGCGTATCAACGGCCACCTTGCAAAGTTGCGCAGCTTGCTACCCAACACCACTAAGGTGATCTATTTTAATTACTTCTCGTATTATAATTATTATTAATTTTCTTCAAATTTTTTTATCATAATATACTAGAGATCATAACAATGAATTGAGCCTTATTAAGTAAGTAATAATAATTGGTGAAAGGGATATAATGAAAGTAGTAGTAATACTAGAAAAAGAGCCGCCTTGTTGAATGTTGACATGATAAAGAGAAACCGAGATAGCTGCAGTAGAGGAGAGGAGTTAGCTTTCATGGGGAATGTTTCTGCCGGGAAAACGAATGCTACTACTAAGAAAGACAAACATGCGCACTGGTCTACTTGTGTCAGAAACTAAAAGTAAAGTTATTGGCTGCAACTTTTTCCTCATGCCCATAACTCCTATTCACGCTCTAAGAAGCTACATAGAACCTTTTATCCCTGTGCGACCCTTCTTCTCAAACCAGATAGATCCTTCTTCTCAAATGTAGAACTACAAGTAGAGCTAATTCTCTTTCTTCTTTATTGATGCATGTAGACGGATAAAGCATCACTTCTTGCTGAGGTGATCGAGCACGTAAAAGAGTTGAAACGGCAGCAGAAGTCGATGATCGCCGAAGAGAGCCTATTGCCGACCGAAGCCGACGAGCTCATGGTGGACGCGGCGAACGACGAGGACGGCAAGCTTGTCGTGCGAGCGTCCTTTTGCTGCGAGGACCGCGAGGACCTAATCCCCGACCTTGTCAAGGCTCTCAAGTCATTGAAGCTCAAGACTAGTAAGGCCGAGATCGCCACCATTGGCGGCCGCGTCAAGAACGTCCTCTTCATCACCGGAGACGAAGACTATCCTGAATTCAACCACCAGTACCAAGAGTGCGTTGTTTCCATTCAAGAAGCACTGCAGGCTATTATAAGTCGGAAGGCGGTGTCCGGCGAGACGTCCTCCAGTAGCGGCGTTAAGCGGCAGCGGACCAAGGTTGTGGAAGAACAAGGTTCTATCTAACTTATGCAAGATAGTAAGAATAGTGCGACTTTTTATCTCACTGTAGTTATAGCAATCTGAAGTTAGATTGTTATCTTATGGTGTTGTGGTGTGTCGGAGTACGTGTAGGCTTTTTAACAAGAGGGAGAGTTTTAGGTATCCCTTTGTTGTGTTTTGTGCATGGGGAGGGAGAGGGTCTTTGAGTGGTGTTTTCATGACAAGGTTTGGGTGTATAAATATGTGATCTGATCAGTATAATGGAAGATAAGAATTGGAATTCTTGCTTTAATTGCAGTGGTGCATGCTTTGTGTTGGTCTACATTAATTGTTCTAATTAAGGAGGCCTTGAATTACGTATAAACGTACCCATTTATCAAAATAAATATAAATTGTGGATAGTAATGCGGACCTAAACTTGTTCAATTAATTCCCTTTCTTCTTGTTCTTCTTCCTTTCTCTATTTAATTTACCTTTTGCGTTTTGGTGGTAGAATTGATACTATTTTGTCTGCATTTTTGCAAGGTTATCATGTAGATCTCTAACATCACAGATTTTGCATGTACGTCGCATATAATTTTTCTTCGATATTTTTTACATGTTTAAACATGGAAAGGAGTTAATGGAAAGTCACGAGTTAATGAAGTATATGACAACGCCATCGTAATGCTATTGTGTAGAGAAGTATATATGAATGGAGTAAAATCAAAATTTTGAAGATTATTCAAGTTGGTATTTCATTTTGGTACTTTCCTAAGTTTATTTTCTTAACGGTTCTTACAGCTCCTATAGTCATACATTTCTATATGTACTTTCTCACATGCAACTAATTTAATTTTTCTTTTTTGTTTTACGCTTCTGATATTGATAACAAAATGTTTATCTCTTTCTTTCATTTTCCTTCTTAGTTATTATTATTATTACAGTAGGCCTATGTGAGGATGCTTATTTGTCTTAGTCACCCAAATTTGTGGGTAAAATTAATATTGTAAGGATAGTTAAATGATCGACAGTGTATAGGATATATGTAAGAATTAATTTTCTGACAAAAGAGGGGAGGACTGTAGAACATACTAATTATATAACTATACTAGAAGTGCCACAGTCTCTTTTATCTTTGCTGCGACTGATTTGACTTTAGTATGGACTGTTAGGAGGAAGAGCATTAAGGATCAAAAGAAGCCCCAACAAAAGTGTTGCCTATGATATATATATATATATAGTCATATAGATAGATAGGTAGGGAGGAATATATAGTAGTAAAGGAAGAAAGGTTTGAGGAACAAAGTGAGTCCTCATCTGAATCAATCAGAATAGAAACCAGAAGATGTGCTCCTTCAGAAAGCTTAATCCATGAGTATTTGGATTAAATGGCATTTTTTGGGTTAGCTTCTGAGGTATATGTAGTAAGAGAATTTCCATCAGTTTCTCTAACTCATTTCGGATTCTAGAATCTAGAGAACAAAGATAACCCAGCCCTTCAATTTGAAGAAAGCTACGGTGCTTCTCTAAATATAGATAAGCACTGTAGTTTCTCTATCCTTTAAAAAGATCTTTTTTCTCTCTCTCAAAGTACAATGATGATGCTTTGAAAAATATAGCATTTAAATGATTAATGAAAAGGAAGTAAAAATATAAATAATTTTTAGATGGTGTAGGTGTGATGTGTATTAGTAAATAGAAAAGGTAGCCAAATTCTCTAAGTTAAACTGATGCAAATGCTCTAAAGTAGGCAGTAACAGTTTAGATCACAATAAATAAAACAAAAGGTGGCTCTATTGTGCAGTTCATTACTTCCAAAAAGGCAAGAAAAAGCTTGACTTGTTCAAGCTACATCGTTCATTTTAGACGTACTTCGTCTCCTATCAGAACCCAACACAAGAACAAGCTTATACAAAGAAGTGCCAGAAGACTGTTGAACCAGTAATATGTATATCAGCTATAAGACAAAATCATTCCATTTGATGCTCTTATAGCATCAAAAGGAGCAGAATGTTACAGCCCTACTCGATATATATAAAAGTTTCTGAGGTCATCTCAGTTAAAGTTAGGCCTAATACTATTGTATCTGTACTCATTGTTTCCTTCAATGCATGAAACAATGTTTGACTATGTTATCGCAATCATGCGGTTGGTTTGTTATGCAGAACTGTTAATTATTTCACCGTCTCCATTAACTTTGAGAGCATCATGCAAGTTCTATATACATTTGAGGATATATAACCTACTATGCAATTTCATAATAAGAAGTAATGAGTTATGCATCAGCATATATGTAGTTCATTGACTGCTGCTCTTCTTATCACTGAGAAGGAATATAGGATATATTAACACTTCAAAACTCAATTGCATATTATGTTAGATTTCTTATACATGTATATATCAACAAGAAATAATAGTAAGAATACAATAGTCTAACAGATATCATCTCGATTTGTATAATGGGACATCATCCTTTGGAGTAGACCAAGGGTATTTCATGGTTGGATCCCTTGGAAATTTCCTGAAGTTGACAAATGGTGCCCAGAGCATCAACCTTCACATGGAAAGAGATCCCATGTTAGAGTATAAATCAAGTAGATTGTATAAAAATAACATGATATGTCTTGCCTCAAGGTTCATACTAAAGCACGAGTGATATCTTTTTACTATAACTTGAATACTTAAAATTCAGAAATTAGAACATCAAAAGTGTACTAAATGTTCAGTGAGACTTTGCTTATTTTTAGCTTACATACTTCAACACAATATGTGAACGAGAGAAGTCGTACAGAGATCAAGTACTAGTAGCTAAAGTTGAACAAGTACTATTACTAGATCTTCATTTCTAGCTAGAAAGGTAACATTAACCATCTGGAATTTCTCAGCTAAAGGTGATGTTTGGACTTTGGACATCTGTAAAAAATATGCCAATAGAGAAGATGCTCAAACAAGGAGATTCCATGATTTAATTTAGGCTTCTTAATTTATTCGTAGGAATTATTATTACATCAATCTTTTAGAAGACAATGAGTTGATATGCTATGTGTCTTAACATTCAATTTCTAGAACTCTAGAAGTCCTCTCTCAGATTAAAATTCAGAATGAAAAACATAATTGGCGGAAAGGAAAATAAAGAAAGTAGAGAAATGCTTAGCCAGCAAGACAACAGGCGGGACTGTGATTTCACATAGGCCTCTCAAGTCTCAAATGACAATTGATGGCAGGCAAGGAAATAACAAAACCCTCCAACAGAAAGAGTTCATCAATATAAGTCGTTCCACATTTTTATAATTAACAATAAATATGAGATATGCTAGTCCTCTAAGAAAGCAAGTAGATTCCAGTTGGGTACTGACTACTGAATATACTCCTGATTCTAATCATGACCCAATAGGCCTATTCTGTAAGGACATACCAACAGATGCCACCTTGATCACAAAATATGTCCCTCCATAAGAAAGAAAACGATTACCCATATGACTGGGGCAGCAAAAGGTAGATTAAGATTGGCAACCGAAGTGCATTTCACATACTTTTGCCGTCGAGCCTTGCTCAAAGTTCATAAGATCACATAAAACTTCTTATTGGTTAATTTGTGTTCTTATTAAGTGGTTCAATAACAGGCATAACCTATTTATGTGTACACTTACTTGCAAAAAAAAAGAGTCTGTCCAGTGATAAAGCAGAATAAGCTAAGTCCTCATTGTTCCAATTTTTTGTAGCAATAACCAAGGACATAGAGGAATAAGGTACTCACCCAGGGAAGAAGATGAATGCACACATGAATTGCAAATACATCTCGAGGAACTTGCGCTTGTACCATCTCAGCCTCATCCAATTCAATATGATGGGCTGCGACTCAACCAAAAGAAACCCTCAAACATAACCACCTCTGTTTTAGAGCTAAAGTTTTGTAACCATCGTTAGATTAGCTCACCGGAGCAACGAAAAGGTAAAGAAGTGCGATTACTCCTGCCGATATCAATGTCGTGATGAGGTCATCTTCATTGTTGTTTCCAGTCACAGCCATTGCAGATGGTGCCTCCACCTGAGTCAGAGGGTAATACTCAATTAAATTGACATCTCACTCATATCAGAAATATTAAGTATGCATATGGTGTATTCTTACTGAGGCCAAGACAGCAGCATACTGCAGCAGTGAAGTCAACTTATTTAGGCTTGAGATTTGGGGCTCTGCAGAGAGACTGGGAGTTGACTGCTGTTGAAGAACATAAGATGGATCTATTAATCTCCAGAAGAGGTTGCGAAAAGAATTTTTTAGAGAAAAAGAAAAAGAAAATAAAAAAAGAGGAAAAGGTAAATGATGAATAACCTTGTCCTTGTGAAAAGAGAGAACTTTGCATTTGGAATTAACGTGGAGAGATGGAGAAGATTGCTTTGCAGGAAGAAGGTATGGGGAGGCGAAGGTAGAGGACGAGAGGCACCATGAGCTATTCATATTTTTGTGAGGCCACTTATTTCGAACCTTATCGTTGGTATCGTTTTTGGGCTTTATCGACCTCACGGACTCGCTCTGGTTGCAGGTCGGGTTTGTCCCACCCGAAACCCGCCAAAGAAGAAGGGAAGGAGGTAACGTAAACTTGGAACCAAAATTAACTACGAACTGAAATGGGTGGTCATTGGTCAACCTTAGTTTTCTTTCGCTTAAATTGGAGCTTAATTTTAAGTTGAGCCAAGCTTGAGCCTTTTAACAGTTAAAAATCCACTCTATGGTAAAAATTCAGATGAATTAAAACCAAGTTTATTGGGGATCGGTACGAGCGTGATTTAAGTTAAGCTTTAGTTTAGCAAACATTAATTGAACCAAACTTAACTTGAATCGAGCTTAATTGTTACAGTGGTTTTACTTGCAAATGCTACTTCCTCTAGCTCCATCAACAGAAATTCAGAACTCATCTCATTGCCAGGTTTACAGAACATAAGGTTCTACAGCAAATTGAGAGATCAGAACTGATGGCAGAACCGACGGGGAATATAAGCCCCATGTATTCAACTTCAAAAATTCGATAGAAACATTAGGCGATGTTTCTTTATAATTATAAAATCATAGCAATACCTGGGAGTAGATTCATGACAGATGTTCATAAACATATAATAGGCTCCGTGACTTGCACATAGTAAATATGGACAAGAACAGGCTTTCATTTTCTTTCATAAGAACATCCAGATATAAGAGACTAAAGGAGAATGTCCATAAAGAAATTTTTTTTAAAAATCAGAATGGGTGCCTTCAAGTATAAGGACACATTACAACCCTATATCGATTATCAATTGACAGGATGTTTATAGGAAAGAACAAATGTCCACAATGAAGCAGCATAAAGATTCCTGCTGTATGAAAGGGAAACAAAAGATGGGGTATGGCTGTGGCTCCTATTGCGCTCTTTCGTAAAATGAAATAGGAAATCTGTCAGACTAGTAAACACCAACTCAGCATGCTGGCAGGCAGGGATTAGGATTCTCCTGACCCTGATAGGAAAGAGAGGAAACCAAATACTAGGAAAAGTACTCCACTGGATAGTGCAACCTACAAGATCACGAATATTGTGACAAAAGTGTCAGATTTTATCATTCCTTCAGGAGTTCAGGAAGCAAGTTAAAGAGTGAATTGTTACCATCCTCTCAGATATTTGGGAAGCCAAGCTTTTTCCTCCAAGAACAGCTGCTGTGGTGCAGAATGCTTGACCTCTACATCAGACAAAGCTTCATCAATTTAAAAAAAAAAGCATCACATGCACAAATAACAATAAAGAAACCCTATGAATGAGATACAAGGGATCCAGGTTATACATGATTCCCCCCAGAACAACACCAAACGGGTTCTCATCAGAGGCCAAGCCAATTGTGGCAATCTAAGAGGAAAGTCGGATATATTAGATGTAATGACAGCTATGAAATACATTGAAATCATAGTTAAATGATGAAGAGTTTATTGACAACTTACCTGACTCTTATCACCCCACTCACCAAAGAAAGTTAGAGAAAAAGCCTACAGTGTACAACAGTGAAATAGATGAAGCCGTGGATGACAAAGTTGTGGCTATCAGTTTTGTTTTATAATTCAAGTTTTTACAGAAGAAACTCGACAAAGTACCTTCAGAAAAATAGGTGAAAAGAACTGTGCCATGAATGCCCTTTTCTGTTTCTTTAGATCATCGCTTGTCTGTTATTGAAATAGAATAGTGTTATGACTCCACAAAAGGCAGCTTAAAATATTTCAAATCATTTATACTGAAGAAGGTGATGAAGAAACAAAAAAGATAACAGGAAAATGTAGCTTAGTCAATGGGAGATTAGCAATGGAGAATGCAAATATTCATGAGTATATTACAACAATACAAAGAAAAAAAATTTAGCATTGAAGATTCAACAGCACATCCCAAAGATGAGGTTACATGGATAATCAGTACTATTCTTACTGTAAACAGAAAATTGGAAACAGGAAGAATAGAAAGTACAGTACAAATGTGCAACATGCAGCCACACATATACAGTCTACTCCAAGTGATCCATGGAAGATAGAGATAGTAAAAGAAAGGAGCGCTTAAAAGTATGAGTACTTGAGCACAACAACCCATATTATACAACAACTTTCAATGACTATTATCACTACCAGACCTAGGAGAGCATCACTAAAGCTAATGGAAGTTCCTAACATACATTCCATATGAGACTCACAGATAGCCGGTAGGAATATATAATACAGAATTTTAGAAATGTTCTGATATAACAATGGCATCACACTGTAACTAAATGGTTACTGAAAAATAGGAACAAAGATAAATAACCCAGCAAATTATTATGTTTTAACTTAGGGAATGGCAAGTTTGTTATTGTTAGAATATACTATATAAAAACCATCATTCTTTAATACCTTAAGTTTTTAGAGTAATTGGTGAGTTTATATGACATCAGACCCAGAGGTCATAAATTTAAATTTTATCATGTCTATGTTTGCTCGAAAATATAAAATTTCATTCATTTAAATTAAATCTATTTATTGAGCTCATCAAAATATTTTAGTTCAGAAGTGAGAGAGTGTGTTAAAATATAAATTATAAAAATTATCGTTCTTTAATAGATTAAGCTTTTAGATACTCGGTGAGTTAATAATTATACAATAAAGAAGTCAGCAGCATGAGTAGAGAGCTGTCTGTTTTGAGGAATAAATATAATAAGATATTTTCACTCCACAGAAATAGAGTAAATGAGGAAACAAATAGTGCTGCCAGTACCAGGCAAAACATAAAACACATAACCCAACTAACCTTTGAATTACTTTTAGCTTCACCATTGTTTGCCTTCAAATCAGCATCCTGGTCATTGGACAGATCTTAGCAATAGGTTGCTAGACAAGAAACCAAAGGATAATATACAATTTCAAGTTTTCAACCAACCAGTTTAGCTTCAACTTCTGCCAACTCTTCAGCTTCCCTGTAAGTAACACAAGTACAAAAGTAGTTGGAAGGTTGTAAGGACAGGAAGGCAAAATTAAAACTACATACATTCAATTAATGAATCAGCAGATATCATACCCATCTTCTTTGAATCCCTCCCATAGTGACCAAATCCCAAATCCAAAGAACAATAGAGTTGTTACATAATGTGCCCATTTGCGTGAAATCTGCACCACAGAATAACCACACTTAAAAAATCTATTACAGTAACTAAATAGCATAGCATATGACACGCAATGTACAGAATTTATTCAAGAAGGATCGTGTGACAGATAGCATTTAATTTATGATAGCAGATCCACAATGTACCCTATAGGTAGCTAACAGATTACTTCTCTACTTCCTAAAAGGAAAGGTGAAAAAGACAGGCTGTGCTGTGTGCTCACTTAAACATTGTTAGAGCTGTTCACATTCCCAAGTGCCTAGCCACCTAGGTGGCAACCATCAGAATATGAACTTAAGTGTGTGTATCTGGTTCATTTCTTAATTAGTAATTCTGGCTGGGGGCTATGTTTGATTACCAGTTTATGAATTACATATTCTATTGAGTAACAAACATCTGCTTACCAGATTTGGAGCAGCCCAGCCAAGGGAAGCAGATAGAATAGTCATCACCTAAAATTCAACTCAATGCATCAATTAAAACAATCGAATAACTTAGAAAAGATAACTTGAGAACAAGTCAAAGTACTCACGGTTAATGCTGCTAGACAACCTGCTAACACAATCCTTCGTGGATATCGCATTGCCAATATCTTAAGAGAAAAAAACATTTAATTTTAAGTTACGATAAAACAATGTTCACTGGCATACACATTTCCAGATTTACTCACCATATAAGTGCACATAATACTCAGAAAGAAACAACAGTGCTGCAACAGTGGATCTTACCAAATTTTCTAGATGCAAGCAAAGTGGAACACCAAGATACATCCACAGTTAGATTTAACATAAACATTAACACCCTAAGTCAGAAATCAAACATTTCGCCCCATATTATGCATCAATTTGCACATTGAAGGATTGACTTAATAACTATACATTATAATTAATCATATTCTAAAATATAGTGTCAGTGTCAGTGTCAATCTGCTTTTAGTCAGCATTCTCTTTAAAATGTATGGATACGTCAATATACGGCTTTGGCTATAGACTTAAAGAGTTGGACACTATTACAAGCATGGGTGGAGCCAATGTATCATGTGACGCTAATATGACCCATTTTTCTTATTGACTAATCATATAGTAGATATATTACCACCAAAATATTTCCTCTTCAAGAAAAGTTTCCAAAAGTTATAAAGCATGATAAACAGCAGAGTTCCCAATTCGTAGGAATATTGTGAACATAATTTCTGCTTAATCTTACCTAGATTACATAAAAATATGATAGACTAGCATTTTTTTTCCAAGAGCTGCAACAGAGTAACTATTGTATCCACCTATGACACAAGCATAAGATGCTTCCAACTTATTAGTGATCTTGTTCTTAAAGGGATTAGTCCATTAAGGCCTCGGATCCAAATTTTTACAGGTGACTTAAAAATTCCATGACTGCAAAAGAACTAGTCCAGTATGCATCTGCACTCAATCAAGAGCGCAAGTTTGTATTGACATTTTCTCACATCCAACTTTTCTTAAGAAAACAAAAGGAATCGCTACAATCACCCTCATACAGAAGTTCAATCATGCAATTCGTCTAGTGCGTGCCTCGAGGTGTTAACACCTATGATGCATGAGTACCAAAACCATTCATACTGTTATTCTCTTAACTAATGTTCCAATTCAAGATCCAAGATACTCTCCCAGTCATGAAAAAGAGGATCACCCAGAAGAACGATTCAGATCTTCATTTAGTAAAAAATACTACATCAGAACAATGTATATTTATTCTATAACCGCTGCGATTTAGGTAACATTAGCCTTTAGGTATTTTAATTAGCATGGATCTCATAAGAAAGGTGATAAATTACCGCCGCCGCGAAGAAAGTCTTGTCTCCGATCTCCGAGAGCACGGTCATCGCAAGGGACTTCGTAAATCCCTAATCACAAATCCCCCAAGACAAGAGACAAGAAGAATTCCAATAAAACCAGAACAAAACACTCAAATCAATAAATTAAAGCAGAGAATAAAAGATCCTGACCTCGAGCAAAGACAACCCCATCTCTCGAAGCTAAATCCAGCACGCAACGATCGAAGAACAAGCGTCACAGATCGGGAAAACAATATTTAAAAACTCCAATAAAATGGAAACTTCACAACAGCGAGAGCAACTCACGGGTGGAGCTGCCGGCCGAGCCAAAGAAGCGGAGAAGAAACCCCCGACGCCTCGAGCTCTCCAAAAACTCCCGAGCACCAGCCACCAGCCGTTCACAAGCGCTTGGGTCCACCGAGTAAAAGAAATCGGCGCTCCCTCTACCAAATACTAAAGAAAGATTTGCCGAGTTCCCGTCCTTTTGGGCTTTCCCACGCTTACTACCAGGATTGCTATTATATGCAATTATGGACCCATATGTTTAGCACTAATCCCATTTTAAACCACCAGTGCCATGGAACTATCTCGGATTCGTATAGCTCAGCTGGAAAAGTGTACGTGTCTAACGTTCGCATCCAATAAAAGAGATTAGAATGTTAGAGTAGTCTCAAGATAAGATTACGTGGTCACTTGTGGAATATATACATCGATTTTAAAATAATAAAAAAAGAAGTTATCTTAATATATATAGAGAGGGGACTTATTATTGACCATCTATAGCCAATTAATAGGGCAAGATTTAGATTAGTGGTTTGCCTATAAAATTAACCGCGGGCCCCGCTGCAATTTGTATTAACTAATAATAATTTCATGGACCTCTTATCGCACGTACTGCCAACCAGTCACGTGTTCACATATCATAGTGCCGTGACTCGTACGGGTCCCCTCTAAACGGATTGTTAGTAGCCGACTTAGCGGATGGCAATTTTGCACTGACGTGTTAATCTGACCGGATCTGGATCTCTAAACGGATTCGAATTTAGTATAAATGAGATCTAATTATAAACATTTTCATTTTATTTTGAACGAATCGTATTTGTGTTGTTTGACAAAAGATGCTGCGTTCATACATACATATATATATATATAAAATATTTTAATATACTCATTTAAGCTAATATTATATTTAATATTAATTTAACTAGAGTGGTGAGTGGGTGTGAAAATATAATTTAGATCTTATTTAATTTAAAACTAAGCTTCGAATTTGATTAGTTACTATTATTTTTTAATTTTAATTTTTTTAGAAAGTAAAATTTATTAGATGTAAAAAAAATACAAAAATATTTGATTATTGAATCGGATTAAAAATCCTTAAACTAGTTCGGAGAATCTCTAAACTAAGGCCCGTTCACACCCCTTGCTAAAATAGGCTATATTTAATAATAACTTTAATAGATAGACAAAATAGAAAATATTTTTATTTTTTGTAAGGAGGCCTATTTTGGTCAACTACTCGATGGAGGTTGCAAATTCCATTGGAATTTGGAATGATTAATTCCCATGTGCTTTAAAATTCGGGAGATGCGTTTGATACCAGCCGGGTGGTGGGAATATGCCAGAAGAAGAAGCCGTTCCTACCCAAGAAGATCCTTTCGGAATCAGCATCAGCGCCCGACTCATCTCTCTCTCTCTCTCTCTCTCTCTCCCTGTATATATATATATATATATATATATATATTCCCCTACCCGTTCCAGATATTGGAGGAGAGGAGGGGCGCTGCTGCTTTTCTATTCTGAACAGGTTCTTCTCTCTTTTTAAATCCTTCTTCTGTGATTTTTTGAAGCATACATTAATAAATTCTTTTTGTAGCATGAGTTGAGTTGTCCATTACATTTAGAGTTCAACCACACGCATAGGAAAAAAAATTAAAGGAAAAGGAAAAGGAATGATGAGATTGGTCCTATATATATTTAGCTCTTTTCCAGTTGCTAGTTTACTATCTTTTCTTTGATTATACTACTGTTATTCTGTACCTCTTCAACACTAATTTCCAATTCTCGAATGCCATTTATTTGGCACAGGCTCATGAGTTTGGCGAGGGATTTAGTAGAGCTGAATTGAAGTGTTATCAATATAAGCTAGTAAGAGGGAAATGAATGAGTTTATTTATGTTGAGTATCAAAGTAGAGTCTTGAGGTGATTAAAAGCTGTTGGCATCTAAATGGTGCAGCCTTGGATTATAAGCTAACACAGTGTTAAACAATACGATATCCCTGTATTAACTCCTTTGAGAATTCATTGTTTGCGTACTTCTCAAACTCTTGGTACTAAGAGGCGGAGATCTGTGGAGTTGAAATGTTGTTCATCAATTTCTCCAACAAATTTTTTTCGAACGTATCTCTGTTGTATGCAGTTCATTTTCTTATTGTGCTCTATCACATTCAGGCTGTTTGTGGGTACAAAATCTTGAACTGCAAAGATCACATCTACCTTCGCTGTTTTCTCCAATTCATCTGTATTTAGTGCAAGAAATGTTCTTTTTCTTTATCGTGCAAACTCGTCCTTCTCAACATAGCTTTTTCAAAGTGCCCGCAAAGCTAAATTTGAGTTTAAGAGATTACTTCTATTGCTTACTCTTCGCAATCTTTAATCGCTTGTGCTAAATCTTTTGTTTTCTTCTTATATCTTTGTTGATAAATACATTATCTCAAATCCCATATGTCTACATATTGATATTTCAGCGAGTCCAATAGTAGCTGCTGTCCTGTTTGATCCTCAATCATCAGTAAGTGTGTTCTGACCTGTGAGAATATATGGGTGTCAAGGATACATCAAGTCCTTGTAGAGTACTGGAGGGGCTCCATGGAGTGCAGCTTTCTGGTCGATCATTATATAGAGATGAAGGACTTGACCCTGGAGATTTCGACGCATCAACTTGTGAAGGGGCAGAGATCGTTAGAATAAGCCAAAAATTGTTAATCAGGTGAGAACTTGTACATCTACTACTGCACTGATGAGTAGTCAATTGTGTGGCTTAAGTTTATTGTTTGTGTGTAAATGATATACATGGATTGAATGCTGTAGGAATATTACTAATAACTGATGACTCATCATTCTCAGGCGACTGTGGCAGCAGAGACCTTCATGCTTGCGGCCCATTCACTGTTGTCTTCATGGTATATAAATACACCTCAGACTGTCATTGTATACTAGTCTAACACATCGCTCATGTATGTTACCCATTACATGTGTATATTTCTCTGTCTTAGGTGATCGTCACGTTGCTGAAACTATTGCAAATGTTCTGACCTCCCTGCCTTTCATTGTTCTGGGATTTCAGGCTCCACGGCAAGTCCCTGTTGACATACATAATTCTTTAACTTTCTCCATTTCATATTGTCTTTGTTCAGTGTGCTTGAGTTTGTGTCCTACATATGCGTGAACTTTGTTCTACCTGTTTGTTCGCAGGCATATTCCTCCCCTACCTTTTTGCTCCTTTCTCATTTCCACTATCAACTGACAAACTTCTTATCAGTTCTGCAGGAAGAATTTGAATACTGCACTGTATGCTAATTCGCTGGTTGGAGTTGGGATTGCTTCAAGTTTATATCATTCTTCAAGAGGAGAAATCAGAAAAATTCTCAGATGGGCAGACTACACAACGATTGCTGCCACTACACTAGTAAGTAGAAGATGCTTATCCATTATGAATTCAGAATGTGGGGCTTCTTATGTGGCAAGGTTCTACTGAAGATGCATTTGTGCTTAGTGAGTTATCTTATCCTTCATCTTCTTTCTGCAGTGTCTATCAAGGGCACTTAGAGATGAAAACCCAAAACTACTAATGGCAGCATCAACAATGCTTCTGCCTTTTCAGCCTCTGATGGTCTCAGCTGTCCACACAGGAATGATGGAGGCAAGTGATTCAAAGGACCACTCATTTACTTTTCTCTTTTTCACCAATTCATCACAATCTTGAGAATTCTTAACTTTACAACAAATAGGTTCTACTTCGATTGTCTCGTTAGTCGACATTTTTCATTACTTATTCCTTGCTCTGTTAGGCGGCCTGCCTTTAGATCTGCCTTAACCATACTGGCTATTGTCGTAATGATATTCTGAGAAGGATATTAATTTATACTGTCTCAATACGGTATGCTTGAAGAATTATTGAACTCTCACAGCTAACTAAATATTTGGGAACCCATCTTCTTCTTTTTTCTGTAGTTTTAGATCACAGTTTATTGAATCAGCAGACAGCATCAAAATTACATATAATGTCAACTAAAAGAAACTCCCATTTTGGCCAGTTATATATCCAACGAATCCAGTTCTATGAGCTTTTCTGCTGTTAACTGGTGTGCCTCTGCTCATTTTTCAGGTAGCTTTTGCTAAAAGAGCGTCAGTAAAACCAGAGCTCAAAATGGCTCATAATCTGCACAAGTTGTCGTCCTTGTTAGGAGGTGCTCTATTTTTTGCTGATGATTGGTTCCCCCGAACTCCTTATATTCATGCTGCCTGGCATCTAGCTGCAGCAATTGGCGTAGGGACATGTAATAAGCTTCTTGAATGATGTTAGTAAACATTGCTGCCACCGTTATATCAACTTGTCCACATTGATCACCAAATGTAACAGAGATGATTAATATATTTATGATATCGAAATTGATATCATGAGTTTTTCCTTTCCCGGTTATTATTCTCTTACCATCAATTATTTTCAACTTGTTCATAATGTGTGTTTCTTCTCTGTTTATTGCGAGAATTTGTTAGTGGAACAGAGTTCTCACAATTTGGGAAGACAAGGCTTGTAAAATGACAATAAAAAAGGTCGAAGTTTCAACCTACTATATCTTTATATACCGAGTGCCGACATAGTGGGGACATTGGGACAACTGGACGGCAAGCCTACACGTCTTCGAGATCCATGACAATCTCGCAAATCCACCGATATCCAATGCCATTTTATTTGCAACTACCTGTATAAAACCTAGACCTTCCCCGATCCCGTCCTCCCACTCAGATCTGAGATCGTCTTCCTCCAAACCAAGAAAACCATCAATGGCGTATTACCGTGACGGCGTAGACAGATCTGTCGACGACGTCGACGATTTCGACGACTACGACCCTACGCCCTACGACGGCGGTTACAAGCTCAACCTCACCTTTGGCAATCCCCTTGACCCGTCCGACGAAATCTGCTACCCCGCCTCCTCCTCCTCCTCCTCCCATGGCGTTGACTACGAGAGGCCCCACTACTCCTCGGGATCTGTTTCCTCCGCCTACGGCGGCGACTCCGGCTACGGCGAGGGCGAAGGCTACGGCCGTCCTCGCCCCAAGCCGCAGCCGGCGTACGGATTCCGTCCTCAGCAGGAGGCGGAAGAAGGGGGCGGCAGCGGGGGCTACGGATACGGCGGTGGTCAAAGCGAGTACGGGTATGGTAGGAAGCCTCAGAGGCAGGAGGAGGAGGGGTATGGATCTGGATATGGTGGGAGGAGGCCTCAGGAGGAGCAGGAAGAGTATGGATCTGGGTATGGGAGGCCGAAGCCTAAGCCGTATGGAGAAGAGGGAGAGTTTGGTTACGGTGGTGGAGAGCACCAGAGTGGTGGGGAATACGGGTATCAGCGGCCCGAGCAGGAGAGTTATGGTGGGGGTGGATATGGGAGGCCTAAGCCTAAGCCTTATGGTGAAGAGGGAGGATTTGGTTATGGTGGAAGTGAGTACCAGAGTGGTGGAGGGTATCAGAGGACTGAGGAAGAAAGTGGATATGGAAGGCCCAGGCCTAAGCCTTATGGTGAAGAGGGAGAATTTGGTTATGGTGGCAGTGAGTACCAGACTGCTGGGGGGTATCGGAAAACTGAAGAGGAGAGTGGATATGGAGGGAAGCCGAGTTACCAGAGGCCTAGCTATGGTGGGGAAGAGGAAGGTGGTGGGTACCAGAAGCCGAGTTATTATAAGCAAGATGAAGGGGAGGGTTACAGCCGTCCTAAATATGTGAGTTTTTTTTTATTTTCCTCCGTCTTTTTCTCCTTTTCCTGCCTTTGATAACTTTGATTTGTTGTTATGTATCTCAGTGTAGTTTTGCTGTTCTTGGTATGAATCTTTTCTGAATTGTCGATTTCATAGTGCAGAGATGATTGGGTGTTGAGGGAGACTGGGATTTTAGAAAATTTGCTAGGTATCTCATAAGCTTGAATTGAGCCTAATGGAGGGATAGGAATTAGGAACCTGCTACCACCGAATGGTTAGTTAAAGCCTCCAAGATTGTTGATGATTATTTCTTTAAATTGGTGAGGATCTAAGATTCATGGGACATATCGGCCAACGTGATACACAAGATTTAGTATTATGTTAACTTGTTAAGTTTAGAACTCTAGGATGCTGCCTTTTGTGCTTTTTCCTCCTATGACTCATAAAAATTATGAGATTCGTCCATTCACATTAAAAGATTATAGAGTGATGTTCTTGCTTGTAAGATTTTTTAGTTGCAAGAAGGGTCTTTTTTAATTGCATGGTTAACATCTTATGGGAGAATTGTCTGATCATAGGAAATTGCTGTAGTGCTTACTGTAATAAAGAAGATGTTGAAAATTTGGAGGAAGGAGAGTCTCTGAAAAGATAAAACATCGCAAGTTCCTAATTTAACCTTGGCCAGAACTAGGAGGAGTTGAGATAGTCCTATAATTTGGTGGATTGAAGATTGCCAACTGATAGAAGTACTGACATGACAAGCCACCATCTTTGCTTTCCTTCACTTAGGATGATCAATGAGGGGCATCCTGACTGAATTTACTGACATTAATAAAAGGAACAAAGGTCATGCCTAGCTTTCTTTCCAGAAAGATTTCTAGGCTAAATGAATCAATATATTTTAAATGTCAGGGTGGGAATTGATAAATGTGAGACATAATGGGATCAAATTCTATTGTCTACAGGACAATTACAAGTACCCCCGCCCCCCCCAAATGTCAACTACTAGCAGGGAAAAAAAAGATATTAAGTGATGTCGAGTTCATCAGGAAAAAAATTATTTATGGGGTGATGTTAATTACTATCAGAAGAGAAACACTATCTTGAATGATCTCTATGTGCCATTTGTCTGTAATATTCTTAAGAGGGATGAAAAAGTTGTGTAATAGATGCTCATAAGCTGCCTTGATAGGTTCAGTAAAGTACATTACTTACACTTTTTTCTTTGACTAAGGGGAAGTATCATTGGAAGTTCCCAAATCAAAATATTGTTTCATTGGTTGTTGTCTCTTCCAACTTATTCATAGAACAAAAGTTCTGGAAGCCTATCATTGAGCTTAATTGTTCATTATGGTGACAGTGTCCGTGGTACTTTATATTTGGCTAGCTTGAAGTTAGATAAGCTTGTTCTTACAAGCAAATACAAGATCAATGGGGTTACTAGTTGGCTAGGTGCTCTCTACTTAAATGCACAGAGGCCTTGGGTACTAGGAGTCTAATATTCTCATGTAGTAGAAAAGGCCCTATTTTGAGGATTCTTCTTTTAGTGAACCTAAAGGATCAAGGGCACTCCCCTTTGTTTTCACATACTACTAGAATCCTTTCTTGTTGTACTTAAAGCTTATTTCATATGGCTATAAGAAGCAACTTTTCTAGTCATGAAGAAACTTCATACTTTTACTGATTATTTCTTGCTTGGAATTATTGTTAGGGTGATAACTCTGATGAGGAAAAGAGGGATGACTCTGATGAGGAAAAGAAGCATCGCCATCATAAACACCATCACCGCCGCAATTATGATGACGAATGAACCATTTGGTGTGGTTTGATGCCCCCCCCACAACTCTAGTAGCTACTAAATAATGCTGGGGGATGGTTTCCGTATTCTATGTTGCTGTCCTTGAGACTTTCCATATTTCCTGCAAATTACTGCTGGTTGTTGTGGAAGCTGTGTGCTTTGAATAGTATCACTTAAACTTTGGCTTATGAAGTACTATTATCATTTCATCGTGAAATTTACCCATGATCGTATATGATTGGAACGACTTACTGCGTCTTTACATGGTATGGCATCATCTGTCACCATTAGTGCTTATTGTTTTAGCAGATGTCTTCAGGATTTTGTTGGTAGGTTATTTGTTTTTCTGTGAGTTAACTGTGATTCATTTGAGAGGGAGAGTAGTGGCATTCATTTCATGTTAAAAGATCATTAATGGTGCAATTCTCTTTTCTAGCTCTCTTTTCATGTAATTGGATTCGTCCAACTTAACCCCAGGGGCTTGCGCACACCCAATTCTACCATCCTTTCCCTCGCTCTACGAGCTTCCTCCCACTTGCTCACCGCAGCATACACATTGGCTAAGAACACGAGGTGCCCCGCCGCCTTCTCCGGCTTGATTTCCACCAACCTATCCACCACATAGCTTGCAAGCTCGACCTCTCCATTTCTTCCACACCCACCTAGCAAAGCTCCCCAAACCACCTCGTCGGCCCGCACCGGCATCGTCTCGACCAGCTCCAAAGCTTCTGGCAATCGATTCGCACGGCTAAGCATGTCGACCATGCAGGTATAGTGCCGCATCTCCGGCCTAATCCCGTGGACTCGTGCCATGTCCTCGAAGCGACGCCACCCGTCGTTAACCCTCCCCGAATGGCTGCACGCCATCAGCACTGCGAGATACGTGGCCGTGTCGGGCTTCTCCAGCATTTTGTCGAACAGTTCGAGAGCGTCGTCGAAGCGACCGTGCATGGCTAGTCCGGCAATCATGGTCGTCCAGGACAAGGTGGTTCTCCGTCGCATCTCGCGAAAGATGTGTCCGGCCTCTTCGACGTCCCCGCATTTGGCGTACATTTGGATAAGCGCATTGTTCACCGACACGAGCCGTTCCTTTCCTCTCTGCAACGAGTCTATGCGGCCATGGATCCATTTTCCTAGCTCTAAGTCTCCCAAGTCCGTGCAAGCCGAGAGGAGTGCGACCATGGTCACTTGATCCGGTGTCACGCGCCTCCTCCTCATTTCTCGGAAAAGCTCTAAAGACTGCGTAGATTTCCCAGCCTGTGCGAAGCCGGCGATCATGGTTGTCCAGGACACAACATCCCTCCTCCGCATCTCGCTAAAGAAACTGGAAGCTGCATCCAAATCCCCCGACCGCATGTATCCAACCAGCATCGAGTTCCACGACGCCATGTTCCGCTGCGGCATTTCGTCGAAGACCTTCCTGGCACTCGCTATCTCTTCTTTCGCATACATGTTAATGAGATTGGTACGTACGTAGACGCTGGAATCGAAACCCGCGGATACGATTTGCCCATGAAGCTGCTCTCCTTGGGATAAAAACGAGGCCCCCGCGCGAGCGCAGGCAGAGAGGAGGAAGGCGTAGGTGAAGCCATTGGGGTGGATTCCTTCTCGCCCTTGGAGCACTTGGGTGTAGAAAAGGAGGCAGCTTCGGGGTTTTGGGCTCAAAGAGAAGGCTCGGAGCATTTGGTTGGAGAGGGTGGTGCTCGGTTTGTCGACGTAGGAGAAGGCGGCTACGGCATAAGGGAGGTCGCCGGAGGCGATGCAGAAGGAGAGGAGCTTGGTAAGGAGGAAGCTCTTCTGGGAGAAGCCATTGAGGAGAAGCTGGGCGTGGATCTGGGTGAGTTGTCTCTTGGACTTGCATGTCTGGAGAAGTAAGAAGAGGCGTTGCTGCAGAAGTCTGGAGTAGGGTTTGTATAATTGAAGAGGACGAGGAAAGAGGGGCATGGATGTAGAGTGGTAGATTAATCATCTCTCTGCTTGGATGATCACGAGAATGGTGCCAGAGGATTTCATGGTTGCGTCGAAGCCTTGGAGGTGATACTAGTATCAATTTATTACTAGTTACAAGTTAAACCTTCTAATATATCTCTTTGATAACTAGTTAAACCTGCATAGCATCGCAATCTAGCTTATATGTTTTAAGAATTAAATGTGATATAGTCTTATCGTATCATATTTGGCTATTTGCTTTACCTATACAATTTATTTTAATCAATCACGAGCCAGTATACTATACCCTAAATAGGGAGGATTAGCTCTCTTGATATATAAATTAAGACAACTAAGTTAGCCTTCCATATAAAACCCATATAATATTTTAATTAAAAAATATATAAAATATTAGTTTTAATATTTAAAAAATATTTGCTCTCTAATTTCGATTCATATTAATTCATATATTAGGGACTGAAGTGCACTTTCTTTATTATTTATTTTTAAACCCACCCGTTCTTTACAGGAGATTGTTTGTAATTTGCAACACCAAGCACGAAGGAGAAGAGAGTCATGGCTGCAAACTAAGCCTTGAATACCTAAAAGGAGAAGAACCCATGAGCCAATGTTTTCAACCCTTCCTTTGAGGACCGTGCGCTCTTCAATTCCTGCTCTTCCAACCATCAACCCTCGCGTTTCCCTCTCCTCAACTCGCCCTCCTCTCCTCTCCCATCTCATTGCCAACCTAAATAACTCGAAACACCCTCACCGAGCACTCAAGCTCTTCAAGCAATCTTCCCTAAACCTCAACAACGTAGATCACCGAGCTAGTCTTTACGCAGCTATCATCCATGTCCTATCCTCCTGTAAAATGTTTCCGCGCGCCATCTGTTTGACGAAAGAGCTGATCCAAACTACAAAAGAACGCGGCAACTCTCGTGATGTCGGCTCTGCAGTTTTTGACGCTTTTCGCCTATTTAATGGTTCCAAGTACACCTCTGCGACTTTTGGAGTCCTAATTATAGCTCTATCCCAGATGGGTCTCGTTGATGAAGCGTTATGGGTGTTTTACCAGCTCAAGGATTTGCCTGCCACTCATGCCTGCAATACACTTCTCGATGGGTTGCTTAAGATTGGTAGATTGGATTTTGTCTGGAAGCTGTACGAAGATATGCTTAGCCGGGGGCTAGGACCCACTGTGGTTACTTTCAGTATTCTAATTAATGTGTGCCGCTTCCAGGGTGACATCACTAAGGCTGTTCAGCTCTTAGATGAGATGGCATCTAAAAGGATCGATGCTAACATTGTCACCTACACAACCATCATTTGTGGTTTATGTGAGGAGGACAAGGTCCGAGAAGCAGAAAGATTGTTCTGTGTGATGAAGGAAGCAGGGGTGCATCCTAACCTATATACTTACAATGCGCTCATGAACGGTCATTGCAAGATTGCCAATGTCCAGCAAGCGCTTGTGTTGTATGAAGAAATGGCTGAGAATGGTTTGCTCCCAAATCCGGTAACTTTTACAATCCTGATTGATGGTCTCTGTCAAGAAAGAAGGACAGATAAAGCAAAGAAGCTTTTTTCCGACATGCCCAAGTGCGGTGTCATTCCGACGGTACCCATCTACAACAGCTTGATTGACGGTTTCTGCAAGTCTGGTGACATGCAAGAAGCTTTCAGACTTTATCAGGAGATGACAGAATTGGGCTTGCAGCCGGATGAGTTCACCTGCAGCATACTGGTTAGGGGCCTCTGCTCTGTGGCTAGAGTACGAGAAGCAAGTAATTTCTTCCACAAAAGGCAGCAAGATGGAATACGGGCAAATTCCGCCATGTACAATGCTCTCATTGGTGGGTATTGTAAGCAGGGTAATTTGGAGGTGGCACTTGCGGCCTGTTCACAGATGAATGCAGAGGGAATAGAGTCAAATATAATAACATTTTCTTCCTTGATAGACGGGCATTGCAAGAAAGGGAAAATGGAGACTGCAATGGGAATTTATACGGAGATGATAGCCAAAGGTATCATACCTAATGTCGTGACTTATACAGCTCTCATTCATGGATATTCGAAAGAAGGAAGCCTGGATGAGGCCTTTAGGCTGCACAAGGAGATGATTGAGAAGGGTATTGCACCTAACGTGTTTACCGTGACTTCTCTTTTGTATGGATTGTGCAGGAAGGAACAGATTAAAGACGCTGTTGACCTATTCTTGCAGAATTTTAGAGCTGATGACTTGAATGGCAATGTTGAAGATCAACATCTTCTTCCCAACAGTATAACATACATGGCCTTAATCTATGGCTTGTATAAAGAAGGGCAGTATGTTGAAGCTGCTAAGTTCTACTCTACCATGAGGGAATCTTGTCTGGTGCCTGATAGTTTTACTTACATAATTCTAATCCGAGGACAGTGCATACTAGGGTATGTGTTCAATGCAATGATGTTGTATGCTGATATGCTGAAAATTGGAGCTAAGCCTACCAGCCATTCTGTACCCTGCCCGGATATTTGGTTGTTTAAATCTATACATGGCTTTGAAACACTTGACTCGTCAAAGTGACTTCACCTGTCTCAGTCAGGATGATGATCATGCATTCCTAGTTTACTCTAACCTCTTGGATGGACAAGTGCAGGTTAGAACTTCTGAATATATCTTTGTATCTACCTGATATTAAGCATGTTTTCCATCCCTCAGTGCATCTAAGGATGAAGGAAATGAAAGGATTAGACATTCTTATTTGTTTTCCTGAATGTCCGCGCAATATCTGCAATTGCTTAATTAAGCACCTTTGCCATCTTGGATAGGCCAGCAATATCATATACAGCTTGGTACCGTCCTCAAAGGTGAAGCAGTTAATTTTCCTTCAAGTCCCTTTTAGGGTGTAGATAGCTGCAAAGAGGACAGTTTCTTCACTCAAACTATTTCACATATTACAGAGCACATTCGAGTTTTCATCTGAAGGGAAAGAGACATAGATTGATGTACTCATTATTAAGCCACCTTTTTACCAGCATATATCTGCACTCTCACGAGAATGTACTGGAGAAATGGACAGTCTAATTGAACTCGTTCAATTAAATGCAGCAAGAGGGTCAGGGGTAAGATGTGAAGATTATTGAATATATCTTTTCCACTATGACTTGACTTCTACTTCAGTTTTGTATTCTGCGGCGGTGAATGAACGAAAGGCCTCAGGATGAGAATTGGGAAGCTTGAAGATAACTTCTGAAGTCCTGAATATATTGCTTCATACTTTGCTGCTTTCATGGCGACAGAAGCTTTGGAATTTTTTCGAACCATATCGTTCTGGAAAAACGAGGTTCTAATTTATCACAGAGATTCATTTGGTACGCAACTGTTTCGAATTACTCCGTGTAACATGAACTGCGCCACCATGCTGGACCACTTATTATGTGTTAGATGGGATACTGTTTGCAGAATTTAATGCACTTAAATGGTTATCGCACGAGCACACCACTTTATAAGCGTTGTGACCAGACCTCTTGCCTTAATTGATCTGAACTTGCTACAGTCATTACCTAACAGCCTGCCACAAGTTGCCAGATACCTCGGATGCAGGGTGTTCCTTCATCCATCGTCTCGGAGGATCAGAGCCCCAGGTTTTATAGATTGGTGGCGACAAAAGGATAAGCACAACTAACCACCACACTACTTTAGAAATTCGGTAGGATACCCACTCATGACTTAGGAAGTTATAAATTTAAATTCATCTCTAAATTAATTTGTTGTTGACAAATTATTTAAACTTAGGTGGCTTAGTATCTCAGTTTCAGTTTAATAAGCTCAACGGTGTGTTGACTTAGAGAAACAATTTATTAGTGCGGTAGCCAAGAATAATGACTTGATGATACAATGACTTAAAACTTAGATTGAATAATTATATTTATTAACTAAATATTTAGTGAAACTTATGTATTTTTTATCAAGAGAAGATTAACTATTTATCTAGTCACATCTAACTTTCGAACTTTTGAACGCTAAAGATAAGATAAAAAGCACAACTAACAAACCTAAAAAGTCATAAAATCAACTTCAATTTTAAATGGTTAGTGACTGTATGGTTTGGTTAAATAAGTCGACACGATTAATAATTCGGCGATGCAGTTAGCTAGAGAGTAAGCTTGATAATTTTACTATTCTGGCTAAATCTCGGTGAAACTTAAATTGTTGTCAATATCTAATATTGGTTGGCTATTTATACGAGCCATCCGACTCTCCAATGATAACCAAAATAGAAGAAGAAAAAAGACAACACAAACTAACAAAAGCAACCGTCTCCGCCTTCCTCTCTACCAGGAGGCCCCTCTCTCCCGCGTCAAACCTCAACTGAGACTCTTCTCTCTCTCTCTCTCCCCCCCTAATTCTTCATCTCTTTCTCCGATTCGTTTAAGCATGGTGGCGGTGTGTCGCCTCGCCGGTCTAATAGGTCTCTGGTTTGCGTCGTTACAAGAAATCTAGGTCAAGAAAGGGGTCGGGCCATCGGTACCATCTGGGTTAGGGCTTTGGATGGAGGTGGTGGTGGGAGGTAACTGCATCTGTAGTGGCTCCCTCGAGGATGGTCGCCGTGTCTGCGCCGCCTGTGGAAGGCCACGCGCGACGGCGCCGCTGCCGGCGGTGGCGGCCGGGAGTGGTGATGAGGGAAGCAGCTCGGCGGAAAGGGGTGTGGCGGTCTACATCCCGAGGTTGATTGCTGGGGCGCTCTCCGGTGCACTCACTGGCCTTTTTGCCTTAGGTGCTCCTTCTCTTCCCTAAGTTCCGACTCTCCCTCTCTTTACGTCTAGCTGCTTGCTTTCTTTTCCTGTTAGCTTAAAGATGCGATCTTTGCTTTTGGCGAGTTTCCGACAAAGTCTTGATACTAATGTTGTTTGGAGAGTCGGGAGGGAAAATTTTCTGCTTATTTGCAGGAGAAACTAAATATTATTCCTTTGGTGTAGCTGGAGCTTTCACTGGAGCAGTCACTGGTGCAATAGCAGGTCGAGCCTCTGACAGTGGCATCCTTCGTGGAGCTGGCTTAGGAGCAGTTGCTGGAGCCGTCCTTTCTATTGAAGTGCTGGAAGCTTCTCGTTCTTATTGGTGCTCAGAGCGATTTGGCACCAGGAATACATCATCTATGGTTCGTAAGCTCTGATTTATGCCAAAAAGAAAAGAAGTTGTTCCTTTCATTTGTTGTAGTTGCTATAATATCTACTCTCCAGTTTCTCCTCAAGATTATAAGTGTTGATTCTCAGGTAACTTGTAATAAGTTACCGAGGGATAGTTCCTGTCTGCCTGACACATTGCCAATCTCTTACGAATTTGTATTCAGATTGGAAAAAGTTAGTAGTCTCTCGTATCATGTACTTTCTACTTTGAAGTGCAAAGGCTTGTGATATAGTAAACTTTTTATCTGATAAAATGCAAGATGCTTTTGGTTTTACTTCTTTTCTTATGGCATCATTAAGCACTAATGTCATCCTGCTATCTCAAGCTCATTTTGGAGGATTTGAACCTTTGACAATTGCAAGGTAAAGAGCTAAATTCTAGAAGAATTTAAAGTTCTTAAATAACTATATAATGTTTTGTAAAAATTCTTTTTCATGGCTGCTGTATGAGTATGTACTTTGTATTATGACTGTTGCCATTCCTTGTCAGACTATTTGGATACATATATTAATGTGCTTATTGCTTTATCTCAGTCCGCCTGATACCAGATTCGCTCCTTTGAACCATTAGCTCTTGTTTTTAAAATAAATGAGCACATTAATATTGTATTCGTTCATATATGATAGTATCATCTATCTTGTATATGCCCCCAAGCAATTGGGACCACAGATATGGTTCCCTCACCTTCATTCATTTTTTCTAATCTTGATGCATGTCTGTCAATTGAAGGGCCTTAATAATATCTGCATTTTCTGTGCTAAAATATTTCCTCCTCTGTAATTTGTAACAAATCAAGTAAAATTTTCTTACATTTGCGATTATGATATGTCACACTTTCTTTTGATTTTCAGGCTGATTTTATAGAGGAGCTCCTTCATGGTCGGTTTGTACAAGAACAGCTTACACCTGCTGTGTTCACAGCTTACCGCTGGCAGGTTAGTTTGTAAACCTTATTGTCCTGCTAGCATAACTAAGTAATCAGCCTTATGTTCGGCAGAAAATGTAAGGGAATTTTCTGTTCTTGCTAGATTAAAGAAAATAAAATAAAATAGTGTGCTGCACATTTTTGCAGTGTGTAACTTTCTATTCAGGGCCAAAACTTTGAGCTCTTCATAGGAAAATCCATCTTGTTAACTGGTTTGGTGTACCCTGCACGTTGCTTCCTCATTCTCCTTAAATCCTAAGATTCTGGACAGATCATATGGACTTTGTTTCTGTTGATTTTGATTGACTATGTTTGGAGATGATAAATCTAGCTGACAACGACATTTTCTTCTGAGAACCTGGTTTTTAAACATTCAGTTCTTATTTTAATTTGCGCAAGATGCACCATACCATGTTGACTTGTAAGCATGTCTAACCTCACCTGAGTGGGAGCAGACAAATTAGAATTCTGCTCATCTTAGTGATTTTGAGTGTATCAAGAGTGATTCTAAGATTCATCTCAAGGTTGCTATATGAACCATGTGGTGCCTTCTGGAAACTTTGCAGTAAGGAAAAACAACAAATTGTTCTTAAGAATTCTTTCATGATACAGTCAATCAAGGGTGTTACTTGTTATTTAGATGTATTAGTATATTTATGTGATGCTGTTTGCATAGGTTGTTTTTTAGTAGCCTATTGAAAGAGTGCTGTTAGTAAAGATCTGCATAACAGTTGCTGCTTTTGTCGAAATAGACAACTTGCTGTATGTTATAATAGATTTATAGCTCACACAAATGTGCAATTAATTTCTTATAATATGTGGAAGACAGGTAACGAAGCTAAAATTTCCTCCAAAGCTAGTTTTATAAGCTGGGACAGTAGACGCACTATCTTGGCTCATTACTTCCCAAGTACTATATGAATCTTGGTGCAGATATTAACAAACTTGTATACCTAAGTATCAAAGTTTACCAATATGCCTCATGAACACTCTGTTAGTGCACACATTCAGTAGGATTTGACTGACTTGGAAATATGCAAATCTTACTGGGACTATGAATCAACATTCAAGAGTTTTGGCAATATTTGCACGAATGTAATACATTTCACAGAGATAGTGCTGATGTGATGTCTGCATCTGTCCGATTGGCATGAATTTCTTGAAATATTCAGAAGATCTAGGGGTTATATTTACATTAAGCAGAAAAAAATTAATAGAGAATAAGATATGTTGAATTGACATTTGTTATAACTAAGCTCTTACAAAGGACAACATTGATAATGAGGTTATCTATGGAAGTCCCACACTTGTGAAAGGATACCTTTACAGTTTTGGCATTTTGAAGGTTATATGTGCAGATAGTCATTCTTGAGGGTATATATCTACACAGGGACTCTATGTAATTATTAATTGATTTTCAACTCATACTTCATGTACAAAATTTGGAAATATTGTGATCTGCTTCATTTTCCTGTCCTATAGTCTTAAACTTCATTCAGTCTAACAGAACTCCTGTACTTCTGCAAATGTTCTCTGCAAGCTGTACTTTATAGTGTACCCTTGCATACACACATGTACTTTTAATAGTATAACATGAATAGGGAACAATTGCTGCATCTACCTTCATCTCCTTGTCATCTATGAGAAATATGAAACATAGGCCAGAAGTGTGCATCTTTTATTGTTGTCCAAGATAAATTTGCATCAAAGGGTGTTAAGAGCAGTTCTGCTATTCTATTTGGAAATTCTATAGATATTTACCAGGGGAGCTGATTGTGTAGTGAATATCATAAGGATGGCAGAACAAGATTACATTTATATAGGAAGGTGACTTATAGACTATGGACTAGCTTCAGCATGGCCAATCAGAGAAGTTTTTTTGAATACTTTACCACATCTAGCTATACCTACCTATCTTGAGTTCAACAAAAAGGTAGAATTTTGCTTTCCCCACATATGGCAGCTCAAAACTTAACTCCCTTGGTTTATGAGTTTTCTTCTGTTTCCATTGGATTTTCTTTTCTCAAAGAGTGGGAATTGTGGTGATTGAAGGTGGCATATTACTAGTAGTTAAATTTTAGAAAAGCAGCTTCGCACCATACAAATGCTATAAAGGAAATCAACCAATGACTATTTTTATTTACGGGAAGTGCTTAATGTTCTATTTGCAATGCAAAGAGTAAATTTTAACTCTCTACTCTGGGGATAGATGATTCTCCTTACACATATCTTTTGCTTTGACTGTTAACTGGATCAGTGTTGATTGCCTGCAGTTATAAAATAGGAGTTAATACTATTATCATGGTTCCCTTAAAGATATGAATGCTAATATAGCAGAATGACAGAAATGGGTACGTGTAGAACACCAGATGATGACGGTGATGTTTTTTTCCCTGTTGTAGTTTTTGATTAGAAGGTCTTTCTTCAATTTCTGCAGGTCAGCATCTCAGACCTAGGGCATGAAGATATCTACGACATCTTTGGAGAGGTTTCATCCAAAGGGCTATCAGGAGAATCATTGAAGAAATTACCATGCCATGTGATCACCAATGAGAAGAGGGACTGCCGTGGAGAAAACCTATGTTGCACAATCTGTCTGCAGGTATTTCTGTAGCATCTGGTAACAGCTATAAAATGTGAGAGTACAATTGTCTACTTTCACATTTCCTTCTGTATGCTTTCTTATGGGAGTCTAATAAATTGCACTCTGCTAGGATATTGTTGCCGGAGATACTGTGAGGCAATTGCCATTGTGTTCTCACACGTTTCACTTGTCGTGCGTTGACAAGTGGCTTGTTGGTCATGGATCATGCCCAGTATGTAGGCAGGATGTGTAGGCAGTTTGCTGGAAGCAACGCATTCACTATCGACACTTTCAGATTCAAGTTTGTCCTGTACAGGCATCCCAGTTGGTGCATTGATGTAAAGTAGGAACATCCTTTGTTAGAGGAACTGGCCCTCTGAGATATCATGAATTGAGCCTTTTACAGTTTGTAGTCTGTGTAACTATAAATAGAATAGGTCAACTCTCATTTATGTGTTCGTGTTTGATGTTGTAATAGATATATCACATTTTGCTACATATAGTTAACAGGTGGAATAAGTTATAACGTCTGGAATTTGGGTGCACGAAATATTTTATAATAATATTTTATGGGCCGTAAGCAGTACAAACAGTTAGAAGGCGTGGTGTTATCTTGGATTTTCCAAACCTTGCACTAGCTGATGTTTTATAGAAGGTGCCATGGATTTAATGCTTACTGTAAACTATCAATTCTCCTAAACCCGTAACACCACTTATTTGTATCGTATGTTGCCTCTAACAAGTCATAGAACGACTTGATCGTATAGTGCGTTAATGTATGAAAAGTACTCGTGTTCAGGAAATAATTTTGCAAACATAGTTTGTCTCGTGACACTTATTATATGTTCCTCTGAAAAAGAGAACATTTAGTTAGTTGGCATGATTCCACAGATGCCACGAGGGTTGACCTCCCACGAATTTAGAATTTTGATGTTATTGCGCAAACACATGAAATCTTCTGAATTTGATTAATCTATTCCTGGAAAAATTCAGGACAAACCTGGGTACAGGAAAAGTTATATGAACTTGGTGGCTTGTCGATTCTCAATCTTGAAAGGTTACAAGCATCATCCTACCGTGACTCCCAAAAGATAATATCATCTTGATCGCAAGCAAGACCCAGGTCTCTGAGCCTCCTTTCCTGGTAGTATTCCAGGCCATCCAACTCCAATTCCCTCTCCCTGAATATATCGTCAATTTGCTGGAGTACTTTCTTCTCACCTGCTCTTATGCCAACTGCAATTCTAAGTCTTGAATCCAGATTGCCTGATCTCATAAGTTCTTCATCCTGCACATTGCCAGTATCCATTAAATGGAGTTATTTTAGTGATACAAGGAAAACAAAAAGAAATTATTGTCAGAATGATATTATTGATGTTCTCAAGCAAAAAAGAAAAGAAGAATGAAAATTAAATAAGCCTTCCTGTACTTCGACTACCGTTAGTGATAAAAAAATGCTCAAGATGTATTTAATCTGCCCGGGATCAGGTTTTATTACATGTTCTGAATGTTCTATACTATGAAGAAACAAAAATCTCCAAAAGCCACGAAATAGTTTCTTGGTCAAGATTGACCCATCAGTTAGTTAGACTAGCTTAATTTTTGAACAATTCTCTGGTAATTTTGTATAACAACTTTAGAGTTTGAGATGAAAGTATACCTCTTCTACAGTTGTCTGATAGGCAGAGAGGGCAGATTTGCAGGCATCTCTAACAACACGGCATATTGTTTCCTCATTGGCAGGGCTCACAGGCAACTCAAGGTGACCCCAGATTGAATTACTGAAAATTGATTCCAGGAGGAATGCATCTGTTCCCCCAAGAGCAATCAATCGCAAATATGGGAGCACTAGGGGAGGAAGACTACTACCAAGGACAATATCGAAGTACGCGGTTTCCCCTAGACCATTTGACTCTGCAATGTTCAGCTTGTCTCCATAAAATGGATCTGATTCAGAAATCTCCAGCGTCAAGGTGTAGGCCTCCCTATCTGACCTTGATTCAATGAAGCCATAATCAAGCGCCAATTCAGCATTGCTCTTTTCGAGATCATACTGAATATAAACCTGCAAGAAGTTTCTTAATTATAACAGGTACAGCCTAGAAGTGAGTGCAGGTCCTTCTGTCACCCATTAACAATTTTATGCATATAGCTATAGGCTTTTCCATCTACTTAGAAAAAAGCGTGCATAATTTGGAGACGTCACCTGTTCACCAGACTTTACAGGGACAGGCGTCCGCAGAGAGAATACGAGCTCCCTAGCAAAGAGGCCCTTTCCTTTGATCTCCCAAGAAGTGTCTTCTGTAGTGATGCTACCGTTATGGTTAACCTGATTAAAGCACAGAAAAGGTCAATATAAAAGGCTAGCATTTTTTTTTTTCCAGAGGATAAACTCGAGTCATTGCAGAAATTACAAAATTGGGAATATTTCACTTCTGAAAGCTTTTTTATCAGCATTTAGGTAGGCAAGTAAATTTTGGAGAATTAAGTCCATTGTAATCTCCAATTCACCTCTGATGATCTACTTCAAAAGTATATCCTTTCTAATAGAACAATAGATAATCATATGCATGTAGTCAGTATATTAAAATCTGATTTCCTGTTATGTGGTGGCGTAATATAAGCTTTTCATTGCTTGGCCATCTGTTGAAAAGCATAATCTCTGCACGTTATAAAATCAACTATATGTTGATACAACATGTATAAATGCAGTCTGAGGTAATAATAATATTATTGTAGTTTTCTCCCCAATGATTAAAAAGATGCAGATCTTACAAGGTCAGCTAGTGGTACTAGAGCAAGATTATCGCCGCGCATACGTGAAAATGCCCTTGATCTGAGTACTCCAAATGCCCAGAGGAAATCAGGGAATGTTATAGTCGAAGGGAAGAGATTCTTGTTTGGAAGTATAATGCTGTCTTCAACCTTGGCAAATTCACTCTGCACGTACTCTTTGACTCCCAATGTCGTGCTTAATAGCTGTGTTCCTGCAGAATATATAATAACATTGATGTTAAACAATTTTGGAGTTGGAATAGATAAGTAATTCACTGGAAGGAGCCAACTTTTTGCATTCCTAAAAACACTCAAGTTGTTCCTTTACATATAGAATTAGCAATCCATCCAAAAAGCAACTATATTTAATATACAAAGGATAAATTAAGCTTCAACTGTATTTAATATATAAAGGAGAGCATATAAATCCTGCTTCAGATCAAATTAACTAGGAGAGTTTGGCATACCTTGTATCTCAGAGAGCTCCTCTTCTGACCTGCACTGGAAACACCAAATCAAACTTAACAATCAGTACATACCTCACAAATCGAACACCAATTTGAAAATAAGATTTAACAAAGAAACAATCGGAGACCAGAAGATAGTCGAGTCTGTTTCTTGCGGTAATATATCAAGGTATGGCCGCCACGGCGAGTCGTCCCCCCGCGCCTTCTCCCGGAGGAGAAAGAGCGCGATCGACACCCACGGCCTGAGACCGCCGCATACGCGCCCGATCTCGGAGGCGGCGACCGCGTCGGAATCGATCCATAGCTTCTTGGGGATCTCCACCACCACCTCGTTTTGGGGGAGGTTTCTTTCGGCCACTAGGCCTAAGCCCTCGGGCACTATGCTTGGCTTCACCGGCAGAGACGAGGAGTTGACCGCGCCACGGGTGCTTAACCATTGGGAGAACTCCTGGAGAGTGGATTCGGAGGGAAAGGTGGGAGTTTGGTGGGTTCGGAGAAGGGCGTGAGCGGAGATGCTTCGAGATTGCAGAGAGAGGGAGCGAGCAGGGGAGTTGGAGAAGAATGGAGAAGAAGAGGAGGGAGGAGGAGAGAAGAGACGAAGGGAAGCCATTACTTGGGTAATTGCTGTGCAGGTAGAGGAGAAGATGATAACATAGAAGACGGACGGTTCTTCGTTCCTATGGATATCGTAGCTCTAGCGGCAGCATTGTGGATATTTTCGAGGCGAATCCTTGCTGGCATCTGACGTGGCAACTAAGATGTGTTAACGGTCAACACTAAATGATAAGAGAGGTTTATAAGGATAATTAATATCGGATTAGATTCACAATATCATTATTCTCTGATACCAAATCGCTCGGATGCAAACGGAGAAAAAGAAATGGAAACAAAACATAAATAAAAATAAAAATAAAAATAAAAATGAGTGAAGTGAGTGAAAGAAAAAGAAATGATAGAGAAAAAAATTTAAAAAAGAAAACGAAATGGAAGCAAGCAATCATATCATCGGATTTTCCCCCGCCTCTCATTCCTTCGTTTTCCTCTGCATCAAAGAAATGGAAACAGCAGCAGCCATAGCATGCCGTCCTACCACCATACTCACCTCATGCATCTCAACCACTCACATCAAACGCATATCTCTACCCAAATCCTTCTTCCCTTCTCTTTCTCACTCTCAAATTCAACTCCCAAGAACTCGCAAGCAACCCAAGCTATGCCATTGCTTGCCACAAAGAGATCTCGGCAGTAACAGCTCCACGGAGGCCTCTTCAGAGTCTCGCGAATCGGTAGAACCCAAATCCCCAATACCCAACGCGCTTTCTCCTACTATTCCCTCCTCCACCCTTTCTTCTTGTTCTGCCGGCTTGGTGTTTGACGAAAGTCCTGAACCTTGTTGGGACTGCGGCAGTGTCGGCTCGCCTGTCGTCAAGCGCTACATAAGCGACGACAAGGAGCGGTGGCTCATGTGGTACGCCAGTGCTGATTCCATTGGACTGGCAGCGTCGAACAATGGTGTACATTGGGAGAGGGGGTCGGGAGCAGTTGAAAATGGCGGCGATGTAGGTCAGGTCATGCAGCCAGGTAATGACTGGTGGGTGTTCGATACTGGGAGGATTGAACCTTCTGATGTCTTGATCATGTCCAGTTCGAAGCTGAGAGCCGCGAGTGCTGTGTATTGGCTTTATTATACTGGGTACAACCCAGTGGAGGTGGAAATTCCGCGTGGCGGTAAAGTTTTCCAGTCGTTGCCGGGTCTAGCAATTAGCCAAGATGGGCGACATTGGGCAAGGATTGAAGGGGATCACCACAGCGGTGCACTTATGGATGTCGGAGCTGAGGGGGAATGGGACTCCTTGTTCATCGCAATGCCAAAAGTCATCTACCATGAAAGAGGTGATCTAAGGATGTATTATCATTCATTTGACACGAATAGCGGAAGCTATGCTATTGGGATTGCAAGGTCAAGGGATGGGATTAGGTGGGTGAAATTAGGGAAGGTTTTGTGTGGTAGAGCAGCTGGGTCATTCGATGAGGCAGGTGTGTGCAACGGGCATGTTGTGAGGGATCAAAAGGCTGGAAGATATATTATGGTGTATGAAGGTGTTTCTTCAGATGGAAAGACAAGTATTGGATTGGCAGAGTCTGTCGATGGGTTGAAGAATTGGAGGCAGTGCGGTGATAAGCCGATATTGGGGCCTTCAGTCGAAGAGGATGCATGGGATAACCAAAGGGTGGGCTCTCCATGTCTAATTCAAATGGATGGAGATGACGAATGGAGGCTCTACTATAGTGGCAATGGTAGGGGTGGGAGAACTGGGATTGGGATGGCTATTTCAGAAGGTGCAGATCTTGGTAGTTTCAAAAAGTGGAAGGGATTTCAAATATAAGGTGAGATACGTTTGTTGCATTTGGTACCAGTACTTTTCACCATATCTCATGAACTTGCAAGGAAAAAGGAATGAATCGTGCACCATCGACAAGCATTGCTAGATAGTAGATATGGTAGCATTTCATATGTGTGTGAAGTTTTGGAAGATTTACTGCTGTTCATTATGTCAATAAAAGTAACAATTAGTTGCAAAGGTATTTACTTTGTCATTTATTTAGTCCCTCAAACTACAATTTTCCATATCGTGAATAGCATTCTTGCTTATATATCTTGTGAAGATATTCACTCTTTCTCATGTTCTTTTTTAAAGGCTTATATATCTTTCTTTTACTAGATATAGAAATCCAGCACAAAATTTTCAGAGCTTAATGACCATTTGATTGGAAGTTTGGAAATATTGGAATGTTAATGTGTTTAATTTTTTGGTTGTTGATAGGACAAAGTACTTTTCAATTGCTTAATATTTAGTTGATTTGCAAAGAGTAGCCTCTTCTTCTGTGGAAAAGTGCTATTTCTCTCGGCCCAACTGACAATCTGAATTCCAAAAAACCATCTCTTAAACCTGTTGTTGATCAATGACCCATTTTGTTATGAAAGACGATAGAGTATTGCAATATTCCAAGTTAAAAATATCGACCATATTGCATAGCCTTCAAAAATAATGATGATTCATGAGACAGATATACAATTCTTCATCATAATATCATATAAAACTTCCAGAACACATAATAATTGCAGAAGTTCATGATCAGTTCTGTTGAAGGATCAGTATAGACTGTTTCACCTTGACTGTAGATGACTTGTATGGGAAATTGAATTCCAATCCTTCAGAACTTTGTAGACATATTCCTGCAAAAATAAATTGAAACTCTGAGTGCCTCAGTTAATAGTGAAGAGGATCAGCAGCAAACCTTTCTTGGAGTTATTGGGAGCTGAGTTCAAGAGTTTGTTGATCCTAAACACAGCTGCATCAAACAAAGACCATGCAATGTAGACAGGCAATTAATATTAATTATCCCATTGTGATTCTCAAATTTATTGTTCAAGCAGATTAGATGGATGAAGATGTAAGAATCCAAATGCTTTGCACAAATCAACAGAGGTGTCAAAAGGCTACACTGAACTGCCTCCGTGGTCTGACTGGAACCAGACCGCTGTCAACTAACTGGCTAAACAGTGAAGTTTGAATTGATCCAAGACCAAGAGTGGGCTGGGGTTTTGGTTCTGGATAGATATGCATCTTGGTTGGGCCTCAAACAGCAAATAAATAGTCTTGCTTTCAACCAAGCTCGGTCCTAGACTCCTAGTATGGCCTGGCTAAGGTTTGGTGAGCCTGTTGACAAGTTGAAAAATTAGAAGTAAAATAATTCTTGATGGTCTGACTAGGAAAATGACAATTAAAGCTTCAAGAAAGAGAGCCAGTAGATTTGAATAACTATAAGGGAAGGTCATTCGCTTGATACAAATTACATGATTAGTTCATTGTAGTTATCATATGGTTAACTTCATGATGTTAGGATATATTGAAGCTGGCATTCGTATTTTCCTTAGCATTTCTTTATGATCAATCACATCATGGAAGCATGTTTATTGCTTGATCAATGTTTCATTCTAGCAGAGTCTCCTCTCATCCATTCACCTGGTTTTAAATTTGTTGATATCTGTAATAGCCTTGCAAAACTCCCATTTTGCAAACAAACCACACATTTATATTTTGGCTTCATAATTTCTAACACCTCTCTAGCATAGACTTGCTATTGATCAAATCTCTTACTCTTCAGAGACATCTTCAGTTCAAGAGTTTCACCCAATTTTTTCATGCATATCCATTTTTAGTACTTCTAGCATACAATATGTAGTAAATTGCCTTCGACTTTAGCGTGGCATTGGTTATTTGTTACTTTTGAGATATTATATTTTTCTGTAACCCACAATTTGGAAGAAAAAGAGGTATTTATATTTTAAGAATTTGTCTGGATATGCAAGGTCCTCTGTCGTGCATTTAGCATGTGCAACATGTTTATGCATTCTCACCATGAAGTACTGCTAAATCGCATCACATACTTGTAGGACCGCATGTTACGTGCTATTTTGAATAACACTATACATCCAGATCCATACAATAACGAGATGCTTGTACTTACTAGTTGGTGATGCTTTAGAAGTAAATAATTAGTGTGACTTATACTATTTTCTGCATTGCCACCTTGCAATTTACTTTTGCTAAGCATGTCAGATTTTTGTCATCTTCTGCCTATTTATTCTTTATAGTCCATTTTGAATAGATTACTTGCATATACTGGCTGAGTTTATTTGCTGGCAGCTATCCTTGAAATGCAAGATATGGAGTTAAAGATTGGTGTGATTTTATTCTCTAGGTAAAATAGCTTAAGCTTTCGATTTATGATCTCATTACTTCTACTACTAGATTCACATGATGCAGTTTCATCACCCTTTTGGTCTTATTTAGGGAACTGACTCCAGTATGTGGAGAAAAGTTCTTCAACTGGCTTACACAGTTAAGGTTTTAAGAAGCCATGGGCAGAATAAAGAAGCAGCACAGCACAGGTCTCACACAAAGTGATAAGAACTCTTAACGGTTTTAATGGGGTCAAGAGCATGTACTCCTTCAATTCACTGCCAGAGATGTGGGTAATCTTTTGCTTGCTTAGTTCATCCATTTGTCCTGACTGGAAGAGGTCAAAGAGATTTCTTTAAAATAAGAAAATTTTCTTTTCTCCTGGACTTGGACACTGAGAGATCCAGTGTAATATATCAGAAGCCACTGTAATTTTACATTGTGTCCATGGTAAAAGGTTGAATTTTTAAAGAAACACTATAGCTTTTTGAATGCTGTAGAGGATCCAAATTCAGCTTTTATACCATAGAAGGCATGTGCAATAGCCATATGAAATTTATTAGAGTGGGGACGATGGGGTATCAACGGAAATGGCTTCATTATGACGGTCATTTGTGCTATTTTCAAGTGGGGGCATTGGCTATTTATACAGGCACTGTTCAAATAAGTCTTCATGACAATGATTTATACAATAAACAGAAATGTATACACTATCTTATCTTCGAGAAGATTGAATGCTATTAGCAAATCTGCTATTTACCTTTCTCATGTCATTGCTTAATACACCTGCATTGCCTGCACAAAAATGCATGAGAAAAAAGGTGGAAAATATTTCGTGCATGATCATGTTACCTTGTCATAAGAAATTTTATCAGATACTTTGGGAATATTATTCGATGTACCACCCCAACCTAGATGAGCTATATCTTAACAAGTTTCCTTGCGTGCTCTTCCTCGCCATGAAAGAAATAAAGAAGCTCCATGGACAAAATACCGGTAGCATTATTAAGCATTGCTCAATCTTTTCTTTGTTGTTTCTCTGATAAGGACATTTCCAGTTCCACTGATTTGAACTCTTAGGAAATATTGTATTGTTGGGCCTAATAATTGTTTAGTTAATGTTTTCCCAGTAGTTATTCTTTTCTTATTAATCCTTCTCAATCAGAATAAAATATTAAATTTATCATAAAACAGAATCAGATGTAGACTGGGTAATCATACTAAGTTGGGTTCAAAATACATTTGGAGATACACGACGAAGTGAGAATTTAATATTGTCTCATTAAATATCGAGAAACTCTTAGCCAACATTAGTTGATTAATTCTTATAATTTGATAAACCTATACAAATGCTGAACTAACAACTATAAAATGAAACAAACTATAAGCGATGATGATAAAAGAACTCGATTAACGTGATGTAAACAATTTGGATGCATGCATTATTCTCGTTCTTATTACACAAATATAATATTACTCCATTCAACAAACTTAAGCCTCTCTAACTTTGATTCGCACAACCCCCTTCTAACAATACGGAGTTGACTCGGTGATCCAATGGCTAACTTTAGAAAACCGGCGGCGAATCGGAACGCGGCGACGAATCCACCAAGTTAAGGATACTACTCCAGTAGTTCTTATTCTCTTCTTCCTCACCTTCACCTTCCTCAATGCAGCTCCCGCCTTGCGCATTCTTGGAGTTATCCGACGAATTCTGGTAATTCTCAGAGTTATCCAGCATCGTGCCGATAGACCCTCCAATGCTGCACGATTCTTGAAGCCACGAAGCGTCCAATATCTGCAAGCTGGCAAAGTTATCCACCTCCTTCTTGGTATCAAAAATGCGAGCTTGCTGCTTTTCAAAGCATTTCCACTCCATGTCTTCTCCTTCCAAGTCCTCGTTTCTATCCAGCAGCCATGTGTTCGAGATTGGCATCACGCCATTCTTCTCGGAGAAGCTTAAGGTGGACGTGGGAGAATCGAGGTTGATACGTCTAGCATTGGCGATTGGTTTCGACGGCCAGATCCCATTCAAGTGGAATGCAGCACTGGAGGTGGAGGTGGAGGTCGAGGTGGAGGCTGAGAAGGCCCGGAGCTTGGACTCGGCTTCGAGCCGCGCGCTCTCCCACTGAGCCATGTGGCTGAGGTTGGCGGCGCTCTTCGAGTCGCCTTCGGGGGAGGTGAGGGTGTCACTCTTGGGCTTGTGGGTCACTGGATCAATGCCCATCTTGGCTAGTCTCTTCTTTAGATGAGTGTTCCAGTAGTTCTTGATCTCGTTGTCTGTTCTCTTGGGTAGATGCGTGGCTATAGCTGACCACCTGAAGCCAGAAATTAAATCGTTTCTAAGGGCCGGATCACAATGCTTATGTTCTAACTACGAGGCACTCGAAGGGATCGAATAATTAATCAAGTCAAGACAACATAGATACGGTAACATTTATTCCGGATATGAAGACGCCTCAAGCTATAGAGCAATCGCAGTACATTAGTCTTGAAGGTAACGTAGCAGTGCAATTGAGCTACAGTAACTGAGCAGTAACATGGAAGAGAAATGATTAAAAAAAGAGAAGGAAATGCATCTTTTCTTGAGATTGATGAGATGGATTGGTGCAGTGCTTGCATAATTAATTAATATCGCCTAAACTTCCAAATCCACTACTGTAACTGATGCAGAATTCTCAGCAGCCACAAAGAGATCTTGAATGTGACATGATGCGAGTGCTAGCTTGAAATGCGACTAAACTGACCTGTTTCCAAGGAGTGCGTGGAGTTGTATGATGGTCTGCTCTTCTTGCAGGCTAAAGTTGCCCCTCTTGATATCAGGCCTCAGATAGTTCGTCCACCTCAGCCTGCAGCTCTTTCCACACCTTTGCAGACCTGCATAATTTCACACACATATCACTGCTACCCACCACCGACGGTCATCGTAATTAACCACAACAAAAGAAATATAAAATTTGCCGGCGCAGCAGAAGTTGATCAGGCTCACCGGCTCGTGCCGGCAATGCTCGCCAGCTGCCGTGGCCGTGCTCTTCGATGTACGCGAGGAGCTTCTGGTCCTCCTCCGGCGTCCATGGGCCTTTCTTGAGGCCCACCTTCTCGCAGCACGGCGACCGTCCCATGTCAAATGACGCAAAGTTCCAAGAACCCTGAAAAGAAAGTCTATCTTCGGAGACGGCGACAAGCAAGTTAAAACGAAGCCGCTGCTTGCCTAACTAAGAGGTTGGTCGTATGTTCTTCTCTAAATTGGCACGCAGAGAGAAGATGGAGGAAAAGGATAAAAGATAGACAAAGAAGAAAAGTCAGCATCGTAGATGGACATGCATATGCTTATATCTCTCAAGGGATGCCTTGCCATGACCTAAATAGCCCTGAGATGGTTACACTGTTAATTATTACAGTCCAGAACTAGTAGTTACACAGAGCCAAGGGTGGAATGGGCAATGACCTGATTCATGATTAAGAATGCACAGTAATGGCCAGCATTATGTATTAGGACCCACATCCATGAATGGTCCACATGTATTGATGGGATGGGCTGTGTGCCATGCCTATGTGTCACTGCCCTATTCCGTTCTGCTAACCATATGCCTTTCAAAGCAATCCACCGAGATGCACACTCCTCACCGTCTGATTTAAGAAGACAGAGGTTCTCCATGGAGTAAGTGCAGAGTAGTAAGTAACTCTAGTTGTTTTGCCCTTGTGAACTGGGAAAAGTTTGTGATTCCGTTTCCAGAATTAACCAGTTATAAATTAGAGTACCGTGGGATTTGCTCTGCAGGGATGGGGATATGGCTCCACCAGCCAACTACTCGAAGTGACCCCAGTACTATTTCACGGCAACCTTATTTGCCAGAGTTTTGGACTAAACTTTGATCTTATTTATCTATTTATTTATTTTTATCAAAATAGCTTACACTTTATACTTAATACCAAAAGGAATATATTTCACTGTAGCACTAAATAAAATGCTAATTTATTAAATATTTTACTTAGCCCAAAATTAAACGCTGATTTAATCAGTGTTTTTATTGAAAGAAAAAACGTTAAACATTTCAGTGTTTTACTGAAAAAATATCTATATAAAAAACGCTAAAAAATTAAGTGGTTTATTGTTAAAAATACTAAACAAAAAAGATAAAAGGAAAAGTTTATAATATAGTAATTTTGTGTTCGATTATTCATTTTAGTCGTAAAATATATTATTACGAAGATATAGAAGAGTATATACGTTAAACTAACACAGGTTCTTCAAAATTAATTACACTCAAAATTGAAAAAAAAAAACTAACCGTAACTCCTCCAATTTTATTTTGGATTTTTTTTATTGATTAATAAAATGCTCAACTCTTTGGTGTTTCCTATAAAATAAAATTTTTAGCAATATTATTTAATAGTAAAACATTGAACTTATCTAACATTTAACACAGAGCAACAGTGCCACGGACCTATTTTGGATAAATAAAGTACAAAAGAGGGGTAGCTTGGTCCAAAAACTCTTATTTGGCGAGCCATTGTCCTATTCACTTAATGCGATGAATGAGACGACCTATTTACGTGAATATTAGTAATATGTTTTTCCAGCAAAACCAGGCAACCAATGAAAGGCCGCCAAGTACATTAATTATGTGAAGAAGACCCTAATAAATGAGACAGACCTCTCTCTCCCACTTTTTACAAAGTGCTGCAAGAGCACACGTGCATCCACGCTATTGGATAGAAGAAATTGTGGAACTACCACTTTACACTGCAAGGTTGGTGGATTGGCATGGTATTTTATGCCATTAAATTTCGTGTTGGATGGTGTGGACTGGCCGAGGACCACCGTCCACCATCGATTAAATACCTACGTCAATCTCGAATACAAGACTAGTCTTTCTTTTCTTTTAAAAGTCGCAATGCTTTCTCCCTTTCTCCCCCATATATGTTTGCCGAGCAACAAATGCCGATCATACCCTTCATTAATCTTAAAAAGCTTAACCAATAGATAGCTCGAATAGTACGTACGTGTGCATGTATGTATATATATATATGTGTGTGTGTGTGTGTGTACGTATGCAATGGAAATTAAGATGCATCTTATCCAAGTCTATTGAGTGTCTCGGAAGAAGAGATACGTATGTGTGCATGTATGTATATATATATATATATGTGTGTACGTATACAATGGAAATTAAGATGCATCATATCCAAGTCTATTGAGTGTCTCAGAAGAAGAGATATGGCCGTTTGGTCTCTCTGCTCTGCTGAGAGATAGCAGAGAAAAAGAACTCCACATGGGTATAGATCTCCAGTTTAATGCAGATCAGTCTTGATTAATTCCCCTGGCACAAAGCACGTGTTTCTATTCGCCAGTAGATTCAAATTGCCAGCAAGTTGAAAAGAGACCCACAAATTTTGGAGCTAGCCAATGTCTCTTTGGATTTGAATCCATGAGCTGGAATTTCCATTACTCTCTGTGCTCCAGTAACTGCAATATACATTATACATTGAGGACGAATGAATCAAGATGGTAATGTCATGCGAGATAGTTGGCATACAAGCATCCAGCACTTGTAAGAGGATTCAAACAAGCAGGATGGAAATACATTCGATTCAAGTCGAATAAAGATACAACGATAGAAGTAAATTACCAGCATATAGCAAAATCCCTTTCCTGAGAATTGTTAGAGGTAATCAATACTTAAATGCCACACTGAGAGCTTTATAACTGAAATTTGATGGTCTCCTTTCTGAGCGCTATGGAATGGATTTACTTGGTATTGTAACCTTTATCAGGTCTAGTATTCAGAATATATGGGAACTGTACTGGAATTTGATATATCTAGAGAAAATAATGCTCTGATGTTTGATGCTGTGATTCCAGCAATTGCTGTGAGCTAGGTTCATAAATTCCATCAGTTTTCCCCTTCTTTTGTTTGTTATAGATTACCAATATATACAGTAGCACCTACCAAAAGAAGAGGTGTACCTGCAAGGAAAAATCGAGTGTAAGGTACCAAGGTCTCATACTCGGAATTCAATCACATTGGTGTGTATATATATGCACAATATATATATGCAAGTCTAATATGCTTTTCTAAAGTAGTGATAGCATCACCTTGGTACAGCGCCTTGTTATTAGCTAGATTTGAGGGTTACTTTGATGTATCTATCAGAGTGATGATGAAAATAAGTGGAAGATGAAGACAAGCATTCTGATGCTGCATCAATTGAAATAATGAGATCGTCGAACTAGGATTGGTATTCAGGAATAATGTAATGCTAGTAAGAGGACAAGCATAGAAAAGGTTTGAGTACATTGATGTAATGTAGCAGTACACACGAATGCAAATGATAAAATCTGAAGTTAATGTTACGTCACTTCCTTCTGGAGATAAAATCAAAGTGCTGCCACAAATTCAACATTTATGCAGTGTCCTGAAGGGAACAAGGGGAAAACATTTGCTCCACAACATACATGATTTGCTTCTTTTACCATAGTTATAAAGAGAGTGCATTAGACAGAGAAGAAAATGTAGCTCTTGGCATATACACTAAAAGCTCTACTGACCCTACTCAAGGTTATTACATTGCATCAAGTGAATAAATTAAGTCCTTAAGCTACAAATCATGAGAATTTTCTCTAAGTTTTCAGGAACATCTTTCCTAATTCTTTCAAAACAATCCAATAGCATCAGAAAGTCTATGAAATCATCAACAAGCAAAAATTCAAATGTGGAGGCCAACATAATGATAGTGTTTGATAAAAAGAAATCAGCAGAGATGCAAATAAAATAGAAGTTAATAGATGAGCTAATACATATCAAAATAAATGATTGCCTATAATAACGAAGATAGTATATAGGATCCTGGAATTAATTCAGACTTCTGTATAAAAGTAATTTTTATTGTTTACCGGAAATTAGACCTATGAACCAGCTCATGCCAGAAGTAAAGACTAGCACTACAAGCTAAAATTGAAGTGCAGAAGATGATCTTGGGCATATGCTACAGAGGAAATTATAGGGCATTAACCTTAATAGTCTTTAATGGCATGAATGTACGCATTATTTATTGCAAGTAAGGTGGTCCTCCAACTCCTTTATGAGCCTTGTGGTACCAAAGGCTTCTATCACACCCCAAAGAAGAGGCAACCCATTTAAGGCATCTTCCCTTTATTATTCAGCTGGTCCAGGCCTGCTCATGAGTGAGTGAAGGGCTGTGTTGCACTGCCGTTAGTGACCATGAAAGAATTATGAGAAATATTCAAGTTTGCAGTTAGATGAAGATGAAAATTCTTGATAGTTGATTTAACTTTTAAGGTGCACTAACAGGGAGGTGCATTGATGAGAGATACAAATAAGAATCCATGCCTTTTATGAAAAGAATGCCCCATTGAAATTCTCCAATTTCGACTATCTAAGAGGCTAGGAGCTCTGTCAGTTATCAGCTTTCAATCATGCTATGAGTCACACTCACGATAGTTCCAAGTTCCATTTCTTGAAACTTCAGAATTGATATTGCTAGGAATTAGCAGTTCCACTGCTTCGGAGTTAGGAGTTTAATCTGCCTGGCATTTGCATTTCATTTCTTGCATCTGAACTCTTTTAGAATCACTCAGCTAGGAGTTCTGCAAAGCAAGTTTATAGTGATTAATGTACTGTGCTGGCAATCTAGAGATGCTTTGAAGGCCGTGATTGAAGTTGTTGTATTCTCACCAAGGAAAGATGAAAATACTTGGATTCAGTGGATTATTCGTATAAGAATTGATTTGACCCCTGCTTTGTCCCAAAGCATAACAGTCGAAAGCAAGAGCAGTGATGCATGAATCTTTTTCTAATTTCACTCGTTCATATTGTTTGTTATCAAGCTTGTCATGATTAATATGTGGCCATGGTATAAATGGTTGGTCCAAAAATCGTCCCCACACAGCCAGTCATGCTTCGGTATTACTATTGATTGAATCAAGCTTCAAATCCTGATATATGACTTCAAATCCAAGCAGCTATCAATATAGTGCGCTCCACCTTGCACAAGTCTAAGGAATTCAACTCTTAACATTTCAATAGTTAATTATATGTGCTCCATGAAACCCACTACAGAATTCTCTTGCAGAACCTCAGTTGCTCTAATTCTGCAATTTGCTAGTAAACTTTCTGTCAAATGTACAGCCTTCAGTCAAACGACTAGTTTGGCATACCCAAACCTTTCAAACCACTTAACCATACAAATCACATTCTGGTTCTAAGTTCCGCACAAACTGGCCAACTGAAAATAATAATTGTCATCCACTGTTTTGATGTTTAGGAGACCATTTTATGTTGGGCAGGCTCTCAAGGGGAGGAAACTCAATGTAAGGTGAAGAAACCACAAAATGTTTCTGTAAGGAGGACCAATTTGTGTGGAGTGATCTCTTCACAGTTCTAACAATGGTAGCTTTTCGGAAAGTGATGAAATTTATTTTGTAGATGCCTGTGATGATATAAAATTATAAATTATAAACTCTAGTTTTACAGTGCATTGGTTTTGTAATATGCCAAATGCCAGACATGAGTAGGAACTACTTAGCTGCCTTCTAAATTTTAGTGTTTCCATAAGGTAACAGAGTTTGGCTTGCCTTTTTCAAAAAGAAAACAAAACCAAATAGAATATCTAAAATTGATCTCCTACCTTCTAAGAGGGCGTTACTTTGGGAAAAGATATTGAGAATAATTTGTTCAAAAGATCAGAAACAAATTGAATCCAACAAAAGTAAATACAAGATCTAAAATTGGTCTCTCACCTACTACGACGGCATTACTATGGGGAAAAGGGATTGATAATAATTTGTTCAAAAGATCGAAAAGATGAAAACAAATTTAATCCAGCTCACTTGATAACCCATTTAATTATGGCTATCTTCTCATATATGCTAAAAAGAATAAGAACTGATGTGGGAAAATTTTTAGACATTATTATAAAGTACATTCCTCCTTTTTAAACTTCTTGTTTTGTGGTTCCAATAAAAAGGTTTCACTGGAATTTTACACACGGTTGTTTCCTAAGAAAATAATTTAGTTGCTTAACAACCAAATATAATAGGAATCATGACAAAGCAAATCAGAGTTCACTCCTAAAGGGTACTATTAAACACGATTTAGAATATCCTCCAACTTCAGGATTTCTATCTCAGTAGGCATACCATGTTTTGAGCTACAGTGAGCCAAACTGTATGGTTCCGGTCATACTATACCATGATTTATGTCATTGTCGTATTAAGCAGTAAGTACTTGATGCATACATATGTATACCAGGGACTGCTATAAGATGGTGATTACTTATTAGAAGTTTTCTCATCCTCTTGTTCTTCCGGGCATTAATAACTAGAATTCGCTAACCCCATCCTTCTCCTACCACTCATACACTATCAACTACCCAAAATCTTGGTAAGATAAACAAAATACGGTGGCACTTGAGACGTCCATAAAAGTGCCTAAAGAACAAATTAGTTCGTGTTCCAGCTACACCAATGCACTTCTAAATGCAAGGAATCAGACAATCCCTTAAAGTTAACTTACAAAATGGCACATTACTTACATACCTAAAGCTTAGGCACTCTATCGTGATGTTGGTCTAAAACTTTTGCTGTTGCGCTAATCTTGAAGGCTAATATCTTCACTAAATCTACTGCTAGATTGACAAGATAGACATTCTCTAACACAACCGAATGCTCTAAAATGTTCCACAAATGCACCAACGCAACGCAACAAATGGAAAGAATCCAACCAAGATTTGTACGAGAAAAGAGAATCTGGATAAGAAGAACTGGGCAAGGGATCGAAGGCGTACAATTACCATCACTGAGAACTACTCGCAGACCTCAATCGAACGGAACTCTTTAGCAGCATCAGCATGATGCCCGAGAGGTGGATTCCGGAGGATAGGGTTACTGCGGCGCGGAAGAGCGGTTGACGAGTGACGAGTTGGAGCAGCGGAACGGAAGTGTTGGCATAAATAACATTAATTAATATTTCTTAAAGAGTACTTCTAATTAGAGTTATATATTGGTGATTATTATCTTTCTACGCCCCATCTTTTAGACCTACAGATATATTTTAAAATTGTTACACTCGTTAAATAAAAGAAACAGAATAGCTTATATTTATCAGAGTAGTGTTTGATATAGGAGAGAGAAGTTGAACTTGAACTACAAGCTCACTAGTTAAGAGTTATGGTCCTGTCCATTAACTTGAACAAGCTCTCCTTTGGCTCTCTGAGAAGAACACTATCATCGACCGTCTCCTTCCTCCAATACCATTTCCATCGATCACCAGACCCAGATGCCAATTTCCATTCAAGAGAGCAGACGCTCATCTCGCACTTCAACTCCTGCTGCTCCATGCGTGACCTCTCCCAGATACACGCCCAGATCATCTCCTCCGGCTTCGAGCAACACGTCTACGTGATCGCGAGGCTCATCTCCTTCTGCTGCGTCTCGGAAGTCGGATCCATCGATTACGCATCGAAGGCCTTCGAGCAGCTCAATTGGCCAGATGGGTTCCTCTGGAACACCATGATTAGAGGATTTGGTAGGACAAATAGAGCCGAGGAGGCTTTCTTCTTCTTCCGTGGGATGAGGGAAAGGGGGAAGACTGCGGATAACTTTACTTTCTCTTTCCTGCTCAAGATTTGTGGGCAGCTTGGGGCTGTTGAATTGGGAAAGGAGTTGCATTGCTGCATTCTGAAACTTGGGTTGGAGTCCAATGTCTTTGTTAGCAATACTTTAATGCACATGTATACGTTATTTGAAGAAACGGATGTTGCTCGTCAGGTGTTCGAAGAAAGTCCCGACATAGATTTGGTGTCATGGAACACTCTAATTGATGGGTATGTTAACTGCCGCAAGTACAAGGAGGCGTTGAGAATGTTCCTTAGGATGATGAGAGATGGGTTCATACCCGATGAGGCCACCTTGGTGGTTACTCTGTCCGCGTGTTCGGAGCTTGGCGCTCTGGATTTTGGCAGATGGGTCCATTCTAACATCGGTGGTGGTTCAATTCTTGTACAAACTGTCTCAGTGTCCAACTCCCTGATTGATATGTATGCAAAATGTGGAGCCATCTACATAGCGTTTCAAGTTTTCGAGGATATTGAAGAGAGGAACATTGTCTCATGGAACTCAATTATACTAGGACTTGCACTGCACGGGCATGCAGAGAAAGCGTTGGCACTTTTTGATAGGATGCTACTAGAATCGGAGTACGAAGAACCGAACGACATTACTTTCCTTGGTGTTCTCTGTGCATGTAGCCATGGAGGTCTTGTCGAAAGAGGTAGGAGGTACTTTGAGATGATGAGGGACTACAGCATAACTCCTAATATAAAGCACTACGGTTGCATGGTTGATCTACTTGGAAGGGCAGGGCTTGTGAGAGAGGCATATGAACTGATAAGAACAATGCCAATGGAGGGCAATGCTGTGGTCTGGAGGACATTGTTAGGTGCGTGCAGAGTTCATGGAGAACTCGAACTCGGCAAGCTTGTTCTTAAACATCTCAAGGAGGTGGAACCTGATCACAGCAGTGACTACGTTCTTCTCTCGCACATGTACGCCAGCTTCGGGCGGTGGAATGATGCGTTGCAGGTCAGAGAGGTGATGAAGGGAAGAGGAGTCCAGAAATCTGAGCCTGGTAATAGTTTGATGGGTGTTCCTCCTTAATACTAAGCATTAGACACACACACACACACACACACACACACACACGAGATAGTAGGAGTTGCATTTGTTTTCTATGGTCTATTCTTCATTTGAACGATAATTTTTTCTTTGTCATAATACAACAGCTAGGCATCATTGTATTTATTGGCAGAATTAAATTCTAATTTTGAAATGTTTCGAGATAGTTCAAAAATTTATAAAATTAATTTACGTATCGAAGTGGCCCATGCAGGTCTCGAACCTGCGACCTTCGCGTTATTAGCACGACGCTCTAACCAACTGAGCTAATAGGCCGGTTGGTACAAATGGCATTATTCGGTCTACAGTTCATGCAAATAGTGCGGTACTATATACAGTGATAGGAATTATAACCACATGATTATGTACTCCTTGTCACCAGCCCGGCTAATGAATACGCCATATACAGTACCAGAAGGTGACAGTTTTGTTTTGTTTATTATTTTCATTTCTCTGTGGCCGTAGGCGGTCCCAGAAAAGTGTTCTTTTGGCAACAGTAACCTACAAAGATAAAAGCTAGTGTATGTATATGTCCTAAGCTGCAATAACGAAAGGTTTCTGCATGCCTACCACTAATCCTCAGGCAGAAGAACACATTAATACGTCTCTTGCAAGATGATAAGTTCTCATATAGAATATGAGAGAGAGAGAGAGAGAGAGAGAGAGAGAGAGAGAGAGAGAGAGAGAGAGAGAGAGAGAGAGATCAAATGTCATATAGAATATGGCAGCGTAGTATAGCGAATGGAAGTTCTCATAAGATTCCTCTGAGTAAGTCATTGCGTGTGAGCTCTCCAAGACATTCAAACAAACAAATAAAGAGGGTACAGATTAAATACCATAATTCTCTACGTGGAGAAAGAATTATTGTTTAATCTGTACCGTGTAAGGAGAGAACAAATCTAAATCTTATTCTTAAGAGCTAGCTTGCGTACCTCACAATGTCGAAGCCCCAAAACTACCATCATCTTTGCTCTCGCATGAGAAAAGGAGGCAAATATGTAGCCAGAAACAACTTGCCGGCAATCTCTCAACGTACGTACGTTAATAGCAAACTCTTAGCATAAGAAGATGGCAGCTTTACATATCTTTGCACTAATTAAGTTTGCCGGCAAGTCATTCTTGGCTGCACATTACTACTAACCTCGCTCCCACATGCAAGACCACAGATGACTTCTTTTTGTCAGAAGAATAACCCACTGGAATATTGCAAGAAGCTTTCACACGAGACGAGTGCGAAAGAAGAATTGGTGGGGGGTTGGGAGAAGGGTAGAGGGGTTTCAGGATGGCGAGAGTGGTGGGGTTTTTATGGTGGTCTGATGGTCTTAGATTTGGCATTGGATGACTGCAAGATTATCTATGTAGGGTTGGGATCTAAGGACAAGTTCCCATCAAGCTTGGTGTACTGTTCTTCATAGTACAGGTACTCCCTGTAACTGTAACAGAGCATATTTTTTACCATACTGACTCTCCTCATTCATACTACATAAAAAATAAAATAAAAATAATAAAGCTCTCCACATTAATTTATTTATTCAAAAAGTTCCGGAACTTAATTAAATACGTCATCTCAATTTTCCAACAGAAAAATACTGAATTGATTAATATTTTACATAAATTGTAAACCACCAAAGAGTTAAATATTTTATTCTAAATCGTGCATTAATCTCTTTAGCCTTTTGTTCTATTAAAAATTAGTACAAAAAGGTATTTATTTGTTGATTAGAATCAGATCTAGATAAATAAATTAAAAATTAAAGTCTCCTTATTGCCACCGATTTTATCATATACTTATTATACTTCTCATATTTATATAAAGTGCTGATAAAGTCAATATTTAAATATTTAAATTTTTTACATACTGTGTAAAATGTTAAAAAAAATTAACGTTTTTTTACACAATTTATTTGTTCTTACAATCGACTTTTAAAAAATAAGCATCCTAAGTAATTTGGCCGTTTGGGTAAATAAATTTTCATAGAAGGCCTAATTTGATCAAAAACTATGTAAGAGAGAAATAAATAAAAGCTCACACTTACCTATTGACTATAATGCTCCCAGGTTAGCATCACATTTAGAGAGTATTTGATTGCTAAACAATTTGAGAAAAAAATTACTTACTTTCAAAATTTATCCTTATCTTTTTTATTGCAAGAGTAAATTAAATAAATAATTTACTTAATTATCTTTTATAGAAGATAATTATTTTACTTAAATGAATTATTTAACTGAACTCCACTTGATACCAACTAAATAGACCTTAAGTATAATAAAAACCTATTAACTATAATGCGCGCAAGTTAATGATCACAAAAGAAGTCGGCAGCACATTTAAAAAAATATATATGATAGTTAGAATTTTTTTAAAAAAATACATATTTTTAAAAATTCTCTACACTTAAAATTTGATGGTAAAATAAATTAAATGAGTGACTTCTGTCATTATGCTTCATAGGTTGAGATTATGAATTAAAATATGAATCATGATTAAGTTGTAATAAGCGAGATAAATTTGTGTATCAAGCTCAAAGCTTGATAATATTAAGCCTCCTAAATACCAATCAGTAAATGAAGCATTAATAGGCATCATTCTCCTATGCTTAGGTTCTGAAAGATTTCCTTCTCTGTTTTAAGAGTGGAGACATTTCCTCCTCTCTCTAAATGCCATTTTTCTTCCGTGCTATTTGGGTTTTTAGTGGCTTAGAGAGAATTTTTACTCTGTTTTTATGTGGCCTTGGGAATTGATACTATATTGATATTATACTATTATTTTATGTTACGTAGCGAGAACATATAGAAACATCGGCTGGTACATGTTCATGCCGTCAAGAGTTAAATCAAAAATTGTACTTAATATTAATTTTTCATATTAAATTCTTCTACAAGTACATTTCTTGTCCCTTATAGCGTGTACATAGAAAATCCATTAGTCGTCACCAGAGACGAAATACACCTGGGTGAAGTTTGACTGCGTAGATTAAATGAGCTATTAAAAAAGATACCTTTATTCCTATAATTACTTGATTTTTTTTCCAATAAACAAACCAACAAAATATAAAAACAGAAAATTTAAGCAGAAAGATGAAGACAGAAAGACAGGTCGAAGTTAATTAAAAATTACCCTTTCAGATTATAAATGTACAAATTTCAAATATAAGATGAGATAGCCAAATTTTGATCAATTGCATCTCACTAGATTAGAATATATAAGATAAAGCTTATAAGTGATCTGGGCTTTTGTCCAACCTCGGGTTTACATACGTTATATATACATAGAAGATTAAGTTGTCGAGCATTTTAATTCAGGAGAGCAAAACTGCTAAAGATCCAAGGATGCAATATTTATTCAAGCATATCAGTTTGCAAGCCTTCATATATCACAATATCAACACAGGTGGTGTCCCAGGAGCCCAGAATATTTAGGCTTCAACAAATAACACTATTCTGATCTCCGTTCTTAAAATTAATCAATCACTAGGCTGGCACAGAACGAGTATTCTTTTTGTCCATAAGAATATTAAAATAAAAACATACATCTTCAAAAGTACGAGCAGCACCTCAGACTGGTTAAGAAAGAAAATGGATCACTATAGTATATCACTTTCTACACTCTATAGTCTCCATGAAAAAGGCAAATGACAAAGTATATCATAACACTGATAAAATAAACAGTAGGAGAAATACATTATGTGGCACCAAACTGACTTTAGATTTCTCTTGCACTTGTTATTTACTTGGAACAACTTCAGTACTACCAATGAGTGTGCAAACTTGGATACAAAACGATGTTTAAAGAGCCGGAAGTAACCAAAACAATGATGAATAATAAAGATAGATTGACAAATTTTGCAAGCTAAAATAGGATTGTGTGCCTCAGATTAAACTCTTTTCATAGTGTTAGCTCAAAGTATATTTATAACCATCCCAGGCACTTCATGGTACAGGGGAAAGATATCAAATAGTATTATTCATCAGAGTACAGAAGCCACCAATACGGGAATCAACATAAATGGAATGTATTTTATGGGCCAGAAAACATCAAACCTGTCTTAGTATAACTAGCAAACACAAATAAATAAGACCAACAAAAGATGAAGGAGAGCCTGCCTCAGTGGTAGTGACAATTAACCAGGTCGTCATACTAAATCCGATAGTATGTGGTTATTAGTCGTCACTGACAGGCTAATTCATTGCAAGAAGAAACGAAGTAAACCGCTTTCATACGGACAAAAAATGATAGCTTTACATGCACAAAAGCACCAGAAAAAGAGAAGATTAGGAGAGTAATATTTGTGCATCAGAGAGATTCCCATAGACCAAGTCATCACGATCCCAAATATAGGACTTCTGATGTCCCTGTCTTTTTCTCGTCACTTGCATTGTGTTTGCTTTCACTAAGCTTCCGGAACAAAATCGAAACAATTCCATTACAAACTAAAACCATGATATCTATAGATTACTACAAACCAATGGAAGATACCGACTGCTTTCAAATGCAAACAAAACGAGGAAAGATTTAAAGCTTGAACAAAATCTACAAAGAACTAGTCGTAAACCCTAAGAGAGAGATAGAGAGTTGGGGGCGAGAGGCGGCTGGGATTTCGAAAGAAGAGCTAGGTTTTCTACACCATCGAAACTGTGGGTTTTGAGAGGCTTATATAGAGTTTTAATAATAATGGGCTTTTCTAACTCCGGGGCTCCTGGCCTGCAAAGTTAGCGGATCTAGGCCGAGCACAATTCGGGTCGGCTTGAGTTTACCTAATCCATAATAGATCCGTTAGGTGAGGATAAATCCAATCTATTCGGGTTAAGTCGTATACGGGCCAAGTTGGGTCGATTTGGACTAGAACATGATGCACTGCCCCTCGATCTCTGCTTCTCCTCCGGCTTCCTCCCGTCTCCTCCTCCGCCTTTCTCCATCCCCGCCGAAAGCCCTAACCCGAATCCATGAAGAGCGCTCACCATCTTCTCCTCGAGCTCTCGCTTGCTGCCGCTGCGGGAGAAGAACAGGCCTTTTGGGAGCCTCGGCGGCGGCGCTTCTTCCAGTGCCGTCCTCCGCGGCGCCGGACGCTTCCTCCTCCGACCCCGCTGTAAGTACTCAAACTCGTGGAATATTTGGCAGAAATCTTATTTGAATCCGACATGGAGTTTGCTAGATCGATGCGTGTATCCACAGGTCATAATGGAGCGGGTGCATCCGCCAAGGCCGGATTGGTATGAGGAGTTCTACGCGAGGACTATGGAGGAGGGAATGAGATCCTACGAAGCTGAGGTCAGTAGTAGAAAATTTTGTTTGGCAGTAGAAAAGGCATGTTTTTTTTCACCTCTTTTTTTTTGGGTTTTGGTGAAGATTGCAGATTACAAAGAAAAGCTTTTTGCTAATTTGACGGGAAAGAGTAAGAAAATACTGGAGCTTGGCGTTGGCACTGCTCCTAATTTCAAATATTATGCAGCCATTGATGATCTTGAAGTCATCGGAGTGGATCCTAATAAGCAAATGGAGAAGTATTCTCGTGCCGCGGCCGTAGCTGCCGGGCTGCCACTAAAAAGCTTCAATTTTAAAAGAGGGGTGAGATGCTTCTCAAATTCGATCCACTTGAAATAAATGATAGTTGATATTGTTGTTTTGTTATGATTGTAGTGTATTGGTCTCTTGGTTTGGATATTCAATTCTACTTTCTTTGCAGGTGGCAGAAGCTTTACCTTTAGGGGATAGTTCGGTAGATGCAGTAGTCGGTACCTTGGTGTTATGTTCTGTTAAAGATGTCGGAATGGCACTAAGAGGTAGCTAACAGTCCTTCATTTATTCTTTGTTAAAAATGACTAAGTAGATAGATATGATATAAAAACACTGCCCATAATGCTGTGTGTATGGGAAAGTTACACTATTGCAAAAAATTCTGACTGTTGTCCAAGTTGAGGAACATTATTGTATAAACTATTTGCCAAACTTTTTATTTACACAGCCAAAAGTCTCTGTATTAAGTCCTTCAATAAGAATGCCTCTTAAGTAAAGGAAGTTACCTTCTCTTCGCTTTCCTGTGTTTCCTTTGAGATGTAAAGTGAAGGAGAATCTTCACCAAGTTCTCCTGGAAATTAAAACAAAGTCATCCTTATCTGAATTGCATTACTGAACTATTTGTTGAGCTTTCTCTTGGCACAGTATAAATGTTTAGTAGGATTTTTCTGGTGTAGCTAATTCTGTTGTAAGAATGATCATAAACATTTCGGGTATCATTGCACCTGCGTAACTAGGCATATTTTATTCATTTATCATTGTATCTTGACTAGTCCTAACAAACTCATGCAGAAGTGAAGAGGGTCTTGAAACCAGGCGGTATTTACTTATTCATTGAGCATGTCGCTGCTCGTGGTACTATTCAGACCTTAATAGAGTTGTGACAAATGCTAGTTGAGCCTTGGATATTTGATCTCTTCTTGAAGTTGATATTGTGTCCTCTTTTCCAGATGGCTCCCTCCTTAGATTTGTGCAGGGCGCACTCGATCCTTTACAGCAATTCTTGGCAGATGGGTGCCACCTCACAAGAGAAACCGGCATGCAAATATCTGAAGTAGGGTTCTCGAGCATCAGCCAGAGCATGGCATTCCTGTCTTCGATCTCCCTTATAAGCCCACATGTTTATGGAGTAGCTTGTAAATGATGTCCATCTAGTTGTTGTAAACTTGTAGTTCCATCACCAACTGTATATGTTGTCCTGTGTTACTCTCAATGTAAAAGAAGCCTTTTTACCTGTTACTCAAAGCATACGATATATGCAAAAAATCAACAGACATTTTATTCTATTTGGAGATCTATATTATAAGTTCTTCTGTTTTCTAAGTTGGAGCATCAGTTACTAGACCTTTTGCTATGACTTGTGCTTTGACACACCTTCCATCTTGTCTCTGGTAGATCTAGAAATTGCTAGAGATGCAGTTAAATGGAGAGGTTCATCAAGATTATAATTTGCCTGTTTGTTTTCTTTATAAGGCCACGGGGGTGATAGCAGGCCCATCACTGTGTACTACCCAATCTCCCACCCACCAATAGCAGCATAGCACATTAGCACCACAGCTCACAAGGTGGGTGGCCCACAAGATTTTTCTTGGCTAACTCCATCATAAACAAGGAACCACAGCCAGACACTTGTCATATATCCTGAGATGAGTCATCCGACGTGGCGACACACTCGTCCCATGAACCTGTCTCTTAACCAATAGCATCCCTCCCTTTGATTCTTAGATCCTCCCATCAGATAAGGCGGGATAACCTTCCGATCCCCATCAAATCTCAGCCCTCCAATCTCCAACCCTCCGTCAGATCGACTGTCCATTTATCTCCACCAATCTTGACCACAAGGATCCCTCTCCAGCCCAGTACAAAACACTCCAAAGGGGGGCAACCCAAGAGCACCACCTCCTCCTCCCAGATACCAATCCTTGCCAAACTCGTCAAACTCCTCCGCCGGCTTTAAAGATGGCAACGGTCGCAACACAGGCTTCGGTTGCCGTCTTCCGGCCATGCGCATCCAAGTCTAGATTCCTCGGCTCCCCTGTTAAGCTCGGTAGAGAGTTCGCTGCCAAGACCTCGACTTCCTCCGTTTACAAGTCCTTCAAGGTCGAAGCCAAGAAGGGCGAGTGGCTTCCGGGCCTCGCCTCACCCGCCTACCTCAACGGAAGGTTAGTTTATTAGTTATTACTAGGGTTCTGCTTCAATTTTGGAGCTTATGGTTCGCCCCTAACTTGTTTGACGAAATACCCAGCTTACCCGGTGACAACGGTTTCGACCCACTTGGCCTCGCGGAGGACCCAGAGAACCTCAGATGGTTTGTACAAGCGGAGCTCGTAAACGGACGGTGGGCGATGCTCGGCGTCGCGGGGATGCTCCTCCCCGAGGTCTTCACCAAGATCGGGATCATCAACGTGCCCGAGTGGTACGACGCCGGCAAGGTGGAGTACTTCGCCTCGTCGTCCACTCTCTTTGTGATCGAGTTCATCCTTTTCCACTACGTGGAGATTAGAAGGTGGCAGGACATCAAGAACCCTGGGAGCGTGAACCAGGACCCTATCTTCAAGAACTACAGCTTGCCGCCCAACGAGGTCGGCTACCCCGGCGGCATCTTTAACCCCCTCAACTTTGCCCCCACGCTTGAGGCCAAGGAGAAGGAGATCGCCAACGGTAAGCTGCATGCAGTAGTCATTGATATTAGATAGTAAAAATTAAAAGTTTTTGAAGTGTTATTAAGTGGGGTCAAATTTGACATGGTTCGCAGGGAGATTGGCAATGTTGGCATTCCTGGGATTTGTGATCCAGCACAATGTGACTGGGAAAGGACCATTTGAAAACCTTCTACAGCACCTCTCCGACCCATGGCATAACACCATCATCCAAACATTCGCGAGCTAAGTGCTTATCTTTGTAACATGGTTTGAATGGCTTGGTTTAAGGCCATGATGTAAAACTACAAGAGAGAAAAAGAACGATTTGATGCCATGTACAGGGGATACTGAGCATTGTTGTAATATTATCTATGTTTTCCTTGCAGCCTCTAGATTTGGCTACTAGTTTTAAAAGCAATACTATTCTATATTCTTCTAACATGACAATAAGGAATGGCAACCGGCACGTGGTAGATTTTATTAAAAACATTTTTAAGTCTAACCCAAGTTGGGTGGAATCTCAAATAATGTCATTCAGCTATATGCTTAATAACTTACATCTGGAGGTGATTTACACTGAACAAGGAACACTGCTGCTAAATAAGCACCATTTAAGATGATGTATGACATCAGAAATTAACATCTGCCTAGAAATATTATTAACACCAACAATAATTAGTTGTCATCAGTCATACATAATTGATGAGCATATCTAGTTGTCATCAGTCATCAGTCTTATCATGCATGTCCTTGAATCACTAAACACAACTAGCACTTGGAACAGTTCATCTTTGACACATGCAATCTGGAGCAGGGTATGTATAAATAGACTGCTTTGGCTTCCTCAGCCGGATTTCCCCGTGTCTACCTTTGTGCCCTGCCTGAACGGCCTGCCGAAACTCAGACCACTCCATGCTTTTGTTTAAAAAGAGCTGACCCAACAATGCCATGTTTGGCCTAGTAGTCTTCAAGTTTTCATACGTCCGGTGGCCCAGCTGAAAACCAAAAAAAAATCATAGTCAGGACTTTCAACTCAATATGAGTAATAAAAGACTCAAACAAGTATGTGCTGGAGACCAGAATATGTTACCACTGCATTGTGCATATTGCCCGGGGATGCAGAAATGAACACGTTGCTGTGCATGCTCACGTAATAATCAACAGCAGCTAGAAGAGAAGCCTTCCCTTCAACCTTACCAAGTTCCTCTTCAGATGCAAGGCTCTTCTTGTCCTCCATCAGAGGGAAAAGTTTGCGCAAGCTAGAAATCCTACTCTCACCTCCGTACACCTGGAAAAAAAAAAAATTCCATATTGGCATCTGCAAGCCCCATTCGGAAGAAGATTATTTTTCTACTTAGATAGATATTCGAAAAAGAACCTTGTGGGAGGCAAGGTAGAGGCGAGTTTTGCTATCAAAGCCTAATGCTGCCAGCAATAATCCTATCTCTTCGGGAGTCAGTGGGCACCTACCCTTGCTCCGAAGCTCCTCGTCAGTGAACTGAGAGTTCAAGACCCTTCCTTGCCAAATCACTTGCCTGTACTTGGCCAAAGCTAGCCTTTCAGCTTTCCCACCACCAAAGTCGCAAGCCGAATGTGCAGCCATATCCTGAATGCAGAAAATAATTTAGGCAGTTCTGCAGCAGAAATGCTTCAAGCAAAAGCTTGATAATATTATATATTTCTGTAATGATAGTAAAGAAGCCTAAACTATTGTGGTCTAGGATTAACATGTAGTGTGCCCAAACAGTAATAATATCTCAACTATGAGTACACCAAGGATCAGTCAGTTACCTTGTCAAATCTAAGGTGTAAAACAACAAACTTTCCTGACTCCTCATTAACATTTTCTTCCACAACCTCCTGCAAAAGATCATTGGAGTGCATCTGGATCGGATACCTCAAGCGTTTGACAAGTGTCTCACCCAATGCATTGATATGAGGAACAAAAGTCAATGCTTGGAAGTTAACTTTGCAACGTAATTGTTGAATATGCCCAGGCAAACCGTCAAAAGCTAGGCGGTGTGAAAATGGGGCAATGGCAGCGATTCCATAACTGACGAAATAATAATGCAAGTAAGCCTGCCAGTACAAGGTTTTTCTGCTATAGAAGTAACCCAATAAATTACACTAGATTAACATGAACATATGGCAAAAGCAAAAATTAAACAGAACATACCCAGTAAATCTATCAAGAAATCACAAGTTGTGAGATCAGTAAGTAGTAGAAGCAAATTATGCTTAAGCTAAGCAAGAAGATTGAAATAACCATTCAGCAGAGGAGTAAATGAAAAAACTAAACAAATCAATGACCCAAGTTGCAGAACTACCGAATCTTAATTTGTTTCCAATTGTTAATGACTCAGTTACATAATAAGCATGTAGACACCTAGACAGAAACTCTGAACTACTATATGACAAATATTCTGTAGCAAATTGAGCTGCAAAATCTATGATATACTTGATGATCTTTTCAGCCCAACAACAACACTTATTTATAAGCTATAAAGGTACCTATTGTTTTACAGACCTTTGCAGAATGGGAAGAACATTCTCTAGATACCATTTTGCAGAAGCATGAACAGGTGCAGTTTTAATTCTTGTAGCTCGAATAGCTACAGCATAGTATTCTCTTGTGCTCCATGAGTATTCTTTTGGCAATTCTCTAACTATTGAGACATCATCTTTCAAAACATTGATAAAGTGATCAACATCATAAATTTCCTCAAATGAGCTGCAGAAACAAGAAGAGCTTTATAAGTATAATTCATTTGATATTACAAAAAATGCAGGAAAATAAGTAAACTAATGAAATGCTAGTCTAAAGGCACCTTGTGTCCTGCCAAACAGGGTTTACTTCAAGGTGTGGGATCACAAGCGTTGCATTCAAAATTTTAGCAACAGCAACTGCATCACAAATCTATATACAAAATGTCCAAAAACAAGTTTACTATTTCATTCAGGAGCGCCTAGAAAGAAGGCAACGATATGTAAGAAGCAGTGGTGTGAATACTCAGTAGTTTTTTTCTCACTGAAATTCTAGATTGTGCAAATAATCCATTCACGTTTTCAGATAACCGAAATGGCTTACCCCCATTCTTTGCTGGTTCAATCCGCCATCAAGAAATACTTGAACATATCCAGTTGGATTTTCAGGTAACTCTAGGAGCAACAAAGAAAAAGAGATGTCCGAAGATAATTTGTACCAGTACATAAATATAGTTCCTGGAGAATCAACCTTAACTTGGTTCCTTACAAAATATCAGGTTTAACTGTTGGCATAATAAAGCACTTACCAGTGGGACTTGCTGACTTGATGCATGGTTTCCATCCTTGAGGTGCCAATGGTGACCAGAGCTCACTCTTCTGGCCATCCTCCTATAAAAGAATTGCATTCTGTTAATTCCATATGTATGTAGATAGTAGATACCATACAATAGATAGCACTCACTTTTCCCTGCTGTAAAGCTCCCTTCAGAAGGGATTGGTGCCTGGGTTTAGGAGTATTCCATTCCTGCAGGAAAGAATATTTTCATCCACTCACTCAGTAATGACGAAATAAAAGAACATGCAAGACTTCTCTTTTCACTTTGCTAACAGATTATCTGCACTGAATCAACATGAGTTATCCATCCGCAAAACTACAAAAACTGCATGCCTTCATCTGCAAAAGAAGCAAGGAAGAAAAAAAAAAAAGAGGAACTTTTACAAAGGGACGACTTACGACTACATTCACTCTAGTAATTTGAATGAATGCATAAAATACCCTTAAATCCTCTTTCATAAAATAACAATCTAATATTCGAATCAATCAAATGGTCTAAAAGTCTCTTCCAGCTAACTGTGCTCCCACAAAAAAATCCACAACTAATAGCATCAGAGGCACAGAAATCAAACAAAAGAACCTCCGAAAGCTACTCCAATCTCAACCCTAACACTCCTCTCAACTCCCACAGCCGACATTGGCGCAAGTATCATAAACAGACAAAGAAAAACGCACCAAAAAAAATCATCTTTATACAAATTCTAATCGAATCGATGACTCACCGAGAATAAGGATGGCGAGGCGCCGCCAAGAGGCGAGAAGAATGTGGGGAAGAAGACCGGAAGAAGCATCACCAGAAGGGCAGCGAAAGCCCCATCCCGATGGGATCGGTATTGGAACCACGAACCTCGCATCGCGTCGCCTTGCCGCCGCTGCCGCCGCCACCAAATGGGCCTCGATCCGAGAGAAGAGGAGCTATCCCCGCCGCTCGAAACCCTAACCCTAGAATTAGATGCCGCGACGGGAGGAGCGAGAGAAGGAGAGCTCCACGATGAACTGGAGGGCGGCGTCATCTGCTATGGTCTCTCCGCCTCCTGTGTCGGATCAGGGGAGACCGTGCAACAGGGCAGGTGGCGTCCTGAGGTCCGGTGGGCACCGATATCGTATACGTGGCGTGAACTAATTCGACGAAAAGACCGTTTGGTATTTAGTGAACGGGTGGTAAGATGAGATCGTTCTTTTCCCTCGCAACCGTTATCTGCACGGGCTCTATCATTCCTCAGATTTATAATATGATCAAATTAGCTCTGCTATAAACTTAGCTTTGCTGACTTTGGAATCGTATTAAGCTTTTCTTATTATCTTCTTGTTATGTAACGCATGCTTAAATAAATTTCCTATTCTATTGAATTTATAGCATCCAAACTAATGATAAAAATATATATATATATATAGAATCCAAACTATTGCTACTGGATGGCTTTTTTTAAAATAATAATTAATTATATTAGTAATTTAATAAATTCATTAAAAATCATTGTCTTAAATGGCGCTCTTCCACGTGGAAAAAAGTATAGTTGATTTGGAATAAGATTGAATAGTTTGGTAAAATGTTTTAATTATAACAGTAGTTTATTCAAAATCTCTGTAAGCTAATATACAAGTTTCAAGTTTAGATAGATAAAGGATGTTAATGGGCCTTAATTGGGCCTTCTTGGTTTTTAAGGTCCAAATATTAAGCCCGATAATCCCAACCTACAATATCCTTGGCTGAGCCGTGGTTTTGGAGTGTGCGTCAATCTATTCCAGAATTAAGGAACGCATGAATGGTTTGCATCCTAATCACATTTAAATGAATATAAACTTAAATCCCGACCGTTTCCACTGGAAATAAATTGGGAGTGGACAGTGGTGATTCTCTCTCTCTCTCTCTTTGGAGACGTCTGAATAGTGCAAGTGAGGGTGACAATGTTTGTTTGTTTGTCTGTCCTTCATTTTTCATTCCTTGATGAGTCCAAGCTGTAATATTTTTCAGCCTTTCTTTCTTCTCTCCGTAAATCCAGATTGGTTGTTGCATTTTGCTTTTGGGTTTAAGAAGAAAGCAATTGTTGCTTGTGATTACATCATTCCAATGTTTGATTTCTTTCAGCTAATTTTAGTAGATTGGCAGTCGACTACATTTGATTAAGCGACCACTGTCAGTGTAATTACTTGCCTTCATTGGTACAAGAAGTCATTCTTTGGAGATGGGAGAAAAGAAGAATCAAAACTACATGTCTTGGCTATACCTTCTTGGATGATTCCAGAAACATTGGACAAAAGAAAAACCAAAGAAAAGAGAGAGAGAGAGAGAGAGAGAGAGGAGAGGAAGAGATTCCTCCACCGTCCACTGCAATCACTAGTCTTTTCTTGGTTTCAGATGGCTGTCGTTGAGAGAAGACAAGCACTAGAAGTCTAGAATGGAATGGTAGCTTGGGTTAATAGTGGCCATTAGTCTCAGACATTCTGACAACCAACTGGAGGATGGATGAGTCAAGATCTGCTCTCTGTTGTCTTCCTTGGAAATGGCTTCATGTTAAATGGAAATGTGATTGATTTGATAAAATATAGCACCTGCTGCCTGCTCTGAAACTTTGCAGGCTCATTTCCTCTCAACCATTAATAACAGTTGCAGTCACTCTCTGCTGGTGAAAGAGGAGAGAAGTGCAGGAAATCTTTTGATAAATTAATTACTCTTAATAGAATTTGAATCTACAATCCAAATGATTAATCTACTGCTACAATCTCTCTTACTCTGGCTCTATGATTTTTCTTTTTTTTTCTCTCTATGCTAGTCGTATACATTAAATACTTGGTAGCACCTCAGTATACTTCATTTTTTACACCATATTGTGTGTTTACTGGCTTGTTTTGATAAGGCATGGGAGCTTCATATATGACAGAACTATTTTACCCTTTCAGATAAGGTGTCATTGTAGTAGAAGCATAGATGGCATTCATAGCACATGCATGCAGAGTGTTGTGTCAGTATAGCTTGCCTCTCCAATGACCAGCCAGGAAAGATGGGGGCATGCCTCAGCTATGCATATGGCTAAGATTTGATATAATTGGCCCTTCTTGTAATAGAGAAAGAGAAGGGAGAGCATCTAAAAGCATTACTCCTAGTGAGAGATATGGTAATTAAATGCTCCTTGGGTCATAGGTTGTTATTATTGTCTCTCAGACCATAATACCGCTACATAATAATATGTGACATTTAACTCCCTCTAAATTGCCTTTGTTCATATATGAGAATGTCTGCTTGCCATCCCAGCAGCAATAATTCATCATGGATAGATTATAAGTTACTTTCATGTGGTTTTGACAAGAATTAAATTATTTCTAAACTTTTAACTAAACCGTGTTAAGAGAGAGATAAAAAGATTAAAAATATACTAAATACTAAAAAGATTAAAAATTGGATATTATCATATTTGAATCTGATTATAAGTTACGTAGGAATTTTGTAACTCATATCCTATATTTTTCAAATACAAAACCAGATCTTTTCACCCTTCTCCTTGGAGAGCTTCAACTTGACATGGCATTAAATTTAGGGCTAAGGTTTGGTGAGAGACATGCGTTTTGTAGCTAGAAAAGTGCCAAAAGTTATATACGTTAGGAAGAGGCGAATTGGGTGGGCCAATTCACCTCTTTTAATATGCTATAAATATGATACTTAGCTTAGGTATCTCTTATAAGAGAACATGTGGGTGGGCAAATATATATTTGATCGCCTCAAGAACTCATAATACTTCTTTTCATGATTCAAGTAACGACTTAAAGCATGTACCTATTTGGACAGTTCTGCCTACCCATCCCTTTCTTGCAAGAAGCCTCTAGTTTTTGTTTCTCCTCAGTGGATTATATGAGCACTTCCTGCTCAAAAGTTGAGCATTTCCATTCTGGTGATCTTATAACAACATCTGCCCTACCACTCAGTGGCTTTATATTAATCATCCCAAAAGTTTCCTAATAATTTTGGTTTCCTATACGTGACAAATTTTTATTTTGCAATGGCATCCTAGATGTTCTTCACTAGTCGTTGAGATGATGCAAGTAACAGTAGTTGTCTTTTAATATTCTTTAATTTTCTCGCAAGTATGTTTCAACCACCTCAATTGTCTTCATTTAAACCAGGTAAATATTTATGATCCTTGGCTGGCTGGCTGGCTAAAAGTTCATTTCTTTTTTCTTACTACGACTATTCTGCACCTGGGAATTTGCTGCAACTGGAGAGGAGATAAACAAAAATATAAAGTGAAGCAAGCAAAGATATTCTTTACCTACTAGATTTTATCATTTCCTTAAAAGAATCCTTCTTCTTGTAAAAAGTTGGGGATCTTCTTCTTCTTCTTCTTCTTCTTCTTCTTCTTCTTCTTCTTCTTCTTCTTCTTCTATATATCACTAATTACATATTGGCAAAGGCTATAAAATAGCATACTGTTAACGTGGACAACTAAGTCCTCTAATTAATCAGAGCCTTTTTTGGATCCTTAGTGAGCTAGATCCCATACGAATCCATAATTCCAATCTTAGGGGCCCTTCCTTTCCACGTGAGTTGGTATGAGTTATTAATTACATGGACCACTTGCATTATTACGTCGGCAATGCATGCAGTTGATCATATAATACGTATGTATATATATATATATATGCTTTGTTCTACATCTCTCTCTATCTGTACTGTAGTCGGAATACAAACGTTGTGGGGGTGTATTAACTGAACTATTAACTTCACATAAATCCTTTGCACCTAAAAGACAAAAAAGAAGAGGTATATTAATTAATATTCTACAAGTGGATAGATAACAAGGTGCCAAATTGCTGTCTTCACCAATAGAGGATAAAAGACTAATAACATTTTGACCAAGGATAGAGTTGAGAGATTAAAAGGTGGGCCAGGTATGGATGGCAAGCCCATGTGAGCTCGTCTTCCTTATTAAATTGAAGTGGGTCATCTTCCCTAAATACCAGTGGATGTGGTAAGCAATCCAGTGCACGGTGATGTTTGGTTGGAGCTTGGAAGTACTCCACTCCATTGTTCATATAGATAGATGAGCTTCTATGTACTCCACCCCATCGGCCATATGGGACTGTTCCAATCTATTCATGATGGTTCCATCGCAACTAATACAAGTATAATTTGACTTTAAATATTTTTGTGAAGCTAGCCATGAAGAATATTTAGGTCGTTCTCCAGTATAATATTTGTTTTCAAGGGCTAAGCTTGTTTTCTTCTGACAGCAGGAGGTGGGCAGCTAGCTGCAGGAATAGTACATTCGTGGTGCACCCTGGGCTCCTCATTCAATGGCAACCCTGCCCTATTTGTTCCCAGTTTCCACACGGTGAGCAGTGAACAGTAATGTGAGGAGAAAGGAGAAAGACCTTTAACCGTCTTTTGAGGGGATTTGAACTCAAGTGCCAGTGCTTTCCTCTTATGGTAATTGGTAACAAGTTGGTAGATACACGTTCGCTTGGGCTATTTCTCCGTAGAGGAGAGTAGTTCCTGGGAGTACATGATGATGAAGAGAAGACAAGAATAGTCAAGCTAGTGAGTCAATCATGGGAGTACTTTTTATTCAGTTTCAAAGACCTACTACCAAGTGTTATATACTGATATTGGTAAGAGTTAATTAAACTATTTCTCTGCACACAAGTGGTTCTAGGTCATAATAACATCCAAATAATGAGTCTATACAATAGAGCTAATAATTTTTAAGAATAATTTTATGCGTACTTTTTAAATATAAATTAAATGTATTTATAAACTTATTTATTTGGATGAAAAGTGTAATAATTATGTCTAGTTACTATTTACTAGACTGTGAATTAGTACATTAGTTGTAATAAAAGAAAAATTCGTGACCTATGTTATACTATATTTGACTAAATTATAGATAAGTGTATATTTTCTTATTTAAAAATAATATAATTCATAGATAAGTACTCTTAATACACTAAGTAAATGCCACCTAATTAATGAGAATTTATCTGATTAGAGGAAGAATTCTGACACGTTGCTAAAAGAGCCACAGAGCTAAAAGCAGCAATAGAATGGAAAGAGGGGATGAATGTAAAATCTGAGTTGGAAGCATTCAAGGTGTCCCTTTTTGACTGTTCATATAGTTTATAACTATTTCATATCAGACTCAATTAATTTAGGTGGCTTGTAATATTTAGATACACGGAGAAAGAGTTTCCGGAATTAATTTTTTTTTTTATTGACAGAGAGTTAATATACATAAATTAAATATACAAATAAGCCAAACCACGAACTGTAAATTTATTTTAGTTTTTTTTACGAAAAGATTTACGAGGTAACAAGCATTGTTCTTCTATAGGATTAGCTCGTTCTGATCATAGGGAGTTGGACTTTTCTTTTTCTTTTTTCTTTTTTTTTGAGATCGTTTAATTATTCAATCGATGAACAGTAAAATGAGAGAGAGAGAGAGAGAGAGAGAGGTGTACATTTACCAGTAAGTATGGTCCTGAGATTGGGCAAAGGGGGGTGATCTGCACCTGAAAGGAAAGGTGTACCTGTAGCCCTACGCCAGGGGGGGGGAGGGGCTCACACTAGCGGACAGCACAGTAGAGTTTCTTGTCAAGGGGAAAGGGAACGATCGAACCATTAATAATAAGTGCCATCCTTCCATCTGAGAGAGGAGAGAGAGAGAGAGAGAGAGAGAGAGTAATGAGGTGTTCCAGCAGACTCACACATGTGCTCCAGATGACACCATACACGTGTGGATTGAAAGCTTTTCTAGATGGGGGCGCTGTGCTCTTTCTTTCATAGCTGGTTCAGTCTGCTGTGGTGAAATGAAAGAAGAGATCTAGAGAGAAAGAATATATACCGGCGTGTGTGGGTTTCTGTTAGACTGATCTCTTGATGGCTTTCCAACACTCTTCTTCTTCCTCTTCTTCTTCTTCGTCTTCTTTTCCTTCTTGGGCTCTTTACTTGGGGCACCTCTCCAAAGTAAGCAATGGAGGACTGAGCCATGACAAGTCCTCCGACGCATTAAGCGATGGGGTTGGAGAGAATACCAATGAGGAGGGTGGCCAGTCCAAGCTGTGCTCGAGAGGCCACTGGAGACCAGCAGAAGACTCCAAGCTCAGAGAGCTGGTTGCTCTCTATGGCCCCCAGAACTGGAATGTTATAGCAGAGAAGCTTGAGGGCAGATCAGGTAACTAAATTATCAGCACATTAGAGTAGTATAGTCTCATTTCTCTTTTGCTTGTTGTATAATATGATGTGTGTGGGGGTACGTTGAAGGGAAGAGTTGTAGGCTAAGATGGTTCAATCAGCTGGACCCCAAGATCAACAGGAGGGCTTTTACTGCGGAGGAGGAGGAGAAGCTAATGGCTGCTCATAGATTGTATGGGAATAAATGGGCTATGATTGCAAGGCTCTTCCCTGGAAGAACTGACAACTCTGTGAAGAACCATTGGCATGTTTTCATGGCTAGGAAGTATAGAGAGCATTCCAATGCTTATAGAAGGAGGAGGCTTAACCAAGCCATCCAATGTAGGATGGAGGAAGCTACAACATCTACAGCAACAACAACAACAACAACTACCACAACAACAACATCATGTGGTTTTAGCCTCAACAACTCTCTTCAGTCCTTCCCCTTTCCTGTTGCCGCTGATGGTGCCTTCGTTGGTTCAGATGACATGATGCCCTTCAATGGAGTTGATAAGATGTATGCAGGACAAACACACTATAATGTCCTCTTTGGTGAGTCTATTCCATGAATCCTTTTCTTCTTTCTTTCAATTTACTAGCGGTTGATGATCTGCATATGAGGTTGAGCAAGCTCCAATTAAAGTTTGCTTCAAGTAGGAAGGGAAATCAAAGCTAGATCTTGCCGGGAAACCCTAGCAGTGCAAGCTTTGGACAGATGCATACTTGACATAGTTCCCTACTCCCAGATGCCACTCAATCCTTGTTGCAAATAGTTTCTATAAGAGATGAAATAGGCTTCAATAGTGAGATCTGCAATAGTAGTTCTTGTATATATATATATATATATATATTATATCTTTATTTGATTTCTTTCTCCTATCCTCACGATTTTTTCTTTCCTTTGGATTTGTTGCAGGTGCCAGTGGAGATGTCAAGGATAGCTTCTACAACGGCAGGCACTGTGTTAGGCCAAGGACTGAATCCGACGTTGGTTCTCACCACTCCTCACCATTTGTGCCGACAAGGCAACAACCTAGCTACGCAACCCACATCTCAGAGTCCACGTCAGCAGCATCAGCTGCCGAGTCAGCAACATCTGAGGAGAAGGGAGAGAACTTTCGCTTCGGAGCATCCCTGTCACCGACTTTTATAGATTTCCTTGGCGTAGGAGCCACATGAAAGGAGAAAAGAATAAAATCTAGCTATTTGGGTTTCTAGTAGATGCATGGTGGACACTAAAACCATGATCATCACACTCTGACTTTGTCCACCTTGGTTATTGCAAATTAAACCTATAGCTAGAAGAAAGAAGAAAGACATACCCAAATTGTGTACGAGAGTTATATATATACTTTCGCTAGAGTCGTGAATTTATAAGATTCTACTGGGTGTAGTTATCATCATATATATGCTACAAGAAAGTTTCTATACAACGTATCAAAAAGTTTTAAATTTTGAGCAATAATATAGCTTAGTTTCAAAGGTTCTCACGTTGAAATGTATACCATCACACATTGTTATGGTGTACCATCGACTTACCCCTCTCTGGTGTTTTAATTTATTAATGATGCATTAAGTACTTCTAATTAAGAGTTAATTATAAGTATACTCTCCAATTCGAGATATATATAACGAGTGATTGGTAATAATTTTAGAGGAGCCTGGTCCATCTAATACTATTTTGGTCGCTTTATTCGGCAAAACAAGTGATGGAGTTTTAGGATTTTGAAATCTGCTATATGTACGGGAGCACTCCTGCCAATGTTCTCACGTTGAAGGAGATAATAGGAGTCTTTTCTCTGATTAGAAATGGATAGTCTCTTTTTCAATTTCTTGTTGTATTAAATTTTTTTGAAGATCTAACTAAAAATACTTAGAGAAAGATATGGTTTAAAATTGCTTCATGGTAGTAGCTTTTTTCTTATGGCTTACTTAGCTTCTCTAATATCGAAATATGATTTTAAGAGTCATTTATAAATGGTGAATGTCATATTTGCATGTTCTTTTAAGTTAAATTGTAGGAAGCCTAATTTGATGAAGTCTTTTCTTTTCGTATATAATAAGAGATATGTTCATATACGTAGATTTAATTAAAACATAAGAAGAAAATGATATAAAAAAAAAGGTGAATGTTCAAAAATTATTTTTTTAGCATTCATGAGGATAATTTAATCTATCTATAAATAATATAGTGTTTACGAAATGTGAGTTTTAACTCATGGAAGACTAAGAGATGAATTTAATTGTACCATTTTAAAAGTATAGGAAAGTATTTATACGTTTTTATAGTACAGTAAGACAAAGTGATATATGATCAAAGTAGGAGGGAACAAAATGTAATTAAATCTAATATTTTTCATTGCATATCTTATTTTCTCTTTATTATTTTGATTAGGAATAACATAATCTGTGTTGCTTAGATGGTGCAAAAGATACCCCCATCTGAGATATTGGGAGAGCAATTCCTAAGAATTTGAAGAGAGGTGCCGTAGTCGCTACCGTGTTGGGTGGTTATTAACTTGCCAATGCTGTGTCCGATAAATTTCCTAAAAGAATTGTTACTGATTTCATGTGTCGATGCTCTTTCTTCATGCTGAAAGTTACGTAGTGGAAGACTAGATTTCCTGTTTACAGGTTTTCTTCGCCACTTATACATAAAACAAAATCAGAAAGTCACAACAAAATTTAAGTTTTTGTCTATGATGAATATAGAAATGAAGCCCCTGGTAGCAGCTTTAGCTACAGAAGATCAGGTCCTTAGCAGATATATAGCAATTGGTATAATGTGAGATTTTGCATCCTATCTTGTCCATTTTCTCTTATATTTTATTGAGCAGTTTTGTCGCATGATATACCAATAAACTAACGTATAATTTTCATTAATTACTTTTAAGAATTTTAAATGACCTCAAAGAGTGAGAGCATTTCGCTTTAACATTATGATAGAATAGCGTGTTATTAATGCCAAATTGAGAATTAAAAGATCAGTCTTGTTTATAGCTTAAGAGTTTTGAAGTGCAACAGGAATTGAATTCAATATTTCTAGCAATAGATTTATTGCATGACAACAGCTAACTTCTCACCTAATTTTTCAGACCCAAAAGAAATGCAAATAAGATGATTCGACCTGGTGGAAGAGAGTGGATCCAGCAAAGTGGCATAAATTTATTCAGAGCTTGGGGTATGTACTACTATACTGCATACTTCTATGTAACTGTTAAGTGTTTCTTTCTGAATCCTGAAATGTTCTACTTAGATGGTGCTTTTGTTTATGATTGCCTTCCTTCATGTGTTATCATAGTAAGCCTGCAGCTATAACTCCTAAAAAATTATAACTCTGCTCACTTATTGGTACATAATCTATAGAACAATTTAAGTTTCTCCTTTTAGATGCTCTTGTTTGAGCCTTTTAGAATGAGATAACTGAGCTAATGATTTGTAAGTCAACATATATTGGTTTAAATTTTCTTGAAGGATTTGTCAACTCTTTCGTTCTCTTTTTGTACAATAAAGAAGAAGAGGGAAAAAAATAAAAAAAATAAAAGAGAAATGGAAGAAGAGCTCAGCAGAAACTGCTTTCCATGAGCCTGACAAACTCACTGAAATCTATCCTTCCATCCTTGTTCTCATCATAAGCTGCAATCATCCGTTTGGACTCCGCTAATGCTAGTCCTTCTCTGAAGCCCAGATTGGAGAGAATTCTCTGAAGCTCCATGGCATCAATAAATCCATCAGAATTCTGATCAAATACAGAGAAAGCCTCCTTCACTTCCCCCAAACTAGGCTCCTTCTCCTCAAACATGGTCGAAAGCTCGTCGAAGGTCACGCGTGCCTGGTGTTGCTCTGTTTCCAGTCCTTGGGACATCCCCATCCTCTCCATGACCATCTCCACATCCTCCCTTGTGAGCTCAACTTCCCCTTTGCCGTTGCTTGAGGACTGTGTTTCAGCTTTAACTCTAGATATGCTTGTGTGGAACTCTCCATGACAATGGAGGAGAGAAAAAACCCTCGCAGAGAACTTCTGAAGAATGAAAACCCAGATAAAGCTTGCGTTGTAGAAGAAGATGACAATAGCTTCTGTCAACGAGAGAGAGAGAGCAGAGGTGCTTTCTGATGACGCCTTCTCCATTGTTTTCTTCTTGTTCTTGAAAGGAAGCAGAGAAGGAGAGAACTCGAGAACAAAATAGCTGTTTGCTTTGATGAGGAGAGAGAGGAGGGAGAGGTGGTCTTTTATAAGGGACTGCAAATGGTTTGTTAATAAGAGAACAAAATAGCTGTCAAGACTCGAGAGAGAGAGAGACAGAGAGACAGAGAGAGAGAGAGAGAGAGAGAGGAAGGTGCGCATGTGGTGAAAAGTCCGAAGGTTGATGGAGTAGAAGAGGAGGACTAGAAGAGGTCACAATAGAGAAAGGAAAGAAGAGAGATGGTTCTTGGAAGGAGCTGGGATCCCACGGGAAGTGGAATTAGTTGCCTTTCCTCCGTTGACCTCATTGGAACGAACTCTCCTCGAAGGAGGCTTAAGAGGTGGTAGGCAGGCCGGCAGCACCATAAAACAAAAGGTTATGGTTTGAAAAATAATTTGCGGCTTTTTTCTTTTTATTTTTTAATTCCTAAGGTGAGATATAGGCTTAGAAAGTATTTCGTTAGTATTAGGTCTAAGTAGACAAAATATTAAAAATATTTTAATAATTTAATCAATGGAGTTATATAAAATCTAGATAAGGATTAATATAAAGATGAGATTAATTTCTATTAATTGAACTTAGTAGATGGTTGTTAAACTCAGCATAGTTTGCTAAGGGGATTAATGGGCACAACTTTCTTTCATTTTTCCTTGCAATTTTGTGGTAAGCTGGAATGAATATTCCCAACCACAAAATAGTAGGGTTGACTAATATTCTTTCCTTTTTCCTGGTGGAAGGCTGGCCCACGTCTACAAGACCAAGCATATGATGCTTCATTTTTTCTACGGTATAGGAAACTTCAAGTAAAAGATCATTAGGGAACATGGTCCAATATTGCAGCTAACCAATGAATAAATAAAAGTTATAGAAACTATTAACTTTCGACTTGTATTCAGCATACCTTATAATACCTTTGATCCTCTCTCTTTGGGCAAGTTCTTATGTGATGCCATTTCCTTGACCTAGCTTTTTAAGTAATCTATGTTTAATATTGTGGAGAAGAAGGGTTGTGGAAATTGTTCTTCAACTTTTTTTCCAACATAAGTATGTTAAGTATGTTGACCATTCATAATTACCGCTCTAAAAATTTAATTAAAATGGAGAGGAATATTATTCTTTAAATTTGAACTTAGAATTTCCATGATAATACTATGATATTTCACAAAGTATTATATTATTTTGCAAAAGAAAGTTTTGGGGAAATTTAGCACTACAGGGCCGAGATGACCAGGCCCAAATTGGATCAAAGTTAAGCAGTCCATAGCAACAATGAACAACTACTGTGATTCAAAGGCTGCTGCAGGAGACCAAAGGCAGTCAACAAAAGATTGTCGAAAGGTATATGAATCTGGTAGTTGTATTCTATGTATCAACTATTGATTAGTAGTTGTATTCTAGGGGTTTTGATTTTTCTGCTGAGGATCTCTTCAGGTTTAATTTTATTTCCTTCGATAAGATATCTATCAGGCATGACTGTTCTTTGATAATAGAATTACCAGAATATCTTGCCTTAATTCTTTTGATAATAGAAATGGTCATCATTCTTCAAGAAGAAGATCCTTGATCCTTCTAGTATCTCCAGTCTATAAATAAAATTAAAGGGAAACCCTCCTCTCCTAAAGAGATAAAACCACAACCATATTAAAAGACTAATTAAACTAAGTAAACAAAAACTTTTACTTTATGTGAGCATTTGATATAGACTTGATTTCCTAGTTGTTTCAGGACATTTGAGAGCTTCTTCAGGCACTCGTTATATATATAGATAGAGAAGGGAAGTAGAGTAATGATACACAAACTCGTCACTTAGATACAAATGTAAAAAAGAACACAATAATAAGAACTATGATATCAAGCCTTAGGGTACATGAGAAAATACAACAAGAGGTACATTACACAATCATGTCAATTTCCGAAAGGCCGGAGAAGGACACCAACAACTACAACAAGGGGGGCGAAACCGTCGCTGGTGAAGAAGGGGAGCAAAGGTGAGTCAGCCAACAGCAGAAGGGGAGATGCTGCTGACGGATATGGCGTACGACGGAGAGAAAACGACGACATGGGAATTGCTACGACGGGGGAGAGAGGGGTACGAGGAGGGGTGGCTACGGAGGAGAGACGACAACGACAACGACAACGAGAATGTGGATGAGTCAGCCGCCTTAACGTTTTAATGTCTAAATCCTTAGTTAGCGTGGGTTGAGTGATGCTTTGGTCTCATGCAAATATATTCACAAGTAAAACGAGGAGAACGGAAAAAGAAGAAGACATTTCCTCGAGCAAGCAAAATATTCACATTATCTTGGAGTGCAGTAGAAAATTCCTTGTGAACATCCACGCCGAAACTTGACAAGGATGCTGGCGTGTACAATATCGGAAATAGCTTTACAGCATGCCGGCATCCATGTCATGTGATTTAATCGGCACAAAGTTGGGTATCTTGGTGGTACTTTTGTTGGTTCCTTGGGCCATATTCTCACATCCTTTGCCTACTTTTTTGAACATAGATGGCAGACTTTGATGAGCTCTGTCGAAAATTATTGAGGAGGGCACTCCTTCTCCAGATGATTTGTGGCAGAATAACACATACTGCCTTCTGAGCTGGGGCTCTTTGAGCATCACCCAAGAATCTTCTTGCAATTCATTAAAGCAAGAGAGCACTTACAAGTACAGAAGCTGGTTAAAAAAGAAAAAGACACTTTAATTGCACATATTGCTGCTTTTTCCTTACAGTGGTCTAATTTTGCCTACAACTTTTCGTGCCTAATTCGAGCTAAGCCTCAATGATGAAAAAGTAAAAGGAAGGAATCACATATTCTTGCCTCCTTTTTCTCCAAATGCTCTGATCATCTGATGTGAAGATAGAAGATATGAATATTTTGCAATCACAGATTTGCTTTAATCTCATCTGGCTAGCTTGTTGTGTGATGTTGCATAAGTAGTTGCTCGAACCGAAGAATATAACAATAAATTGACCTAAAATTAGATGCCCTTGTTTTTAATCTTTGGATATTAGAATGGTAAAGGCAACAACTTTGAAGATCAATCATCAATTTCTGTATCAGAGAGAGAGAGAGAGAGAGAGAGGATGTGGCTGAGGATATGAAGTGCTACAAAAATGAATTATTTAGTCTAGTGCTCTACCTTCTCCCTTCTCTGATATTGGACTCTACTTTATGGAGTCAATATCATGAGAACCATGACTTGCTAATTCACAATGGGAAAGTGACATTGGTACAGCATGAGCAAAGCTTTTGATTCTCTATATCAATGTCTGTGGGCATGGTACAATATCGATTATTGCCCCCCTTCTGAAGTATCCATATGTCTAGTTGCGATGGCACAAGAATAATAGAACTCCACCTCTAAGTGGGCTTCCTTGAACTGTAACAGTATGTACCAGCACCAATCACTCTGAAAGAACTGTACTAATAAATCATATGAAGCATCTGCAAACTGTGTGTGGGATGTGATTTTACTTGCTTCCTCAATCAATCTTGGTATAACACTTATTTGAATGAGGATGCCATCTTGCATCTGTTGTAACTTTTACTATTATTAATCCTCTTTAGGGTGGTCTGTCTCATTTGGAAGTTGTTTTCATGCACGATCTGATGCGATAAGTTGCAAAATTTTCTGTTTGTATGATCTGGATTAGATTCTCTGATTCCTCTACTTCACCATAAAAGCCAAAGACAATTTGTCAGATCTACCTAAACACTGGAGGTGCCTTCCGAAATGTGAAAGTAACAGTTGGGAATCATATGATGAATAGTCCATTATGTTTACGGTTCAAAGCAATATGCTGTGGGAGAAAGTTGCACACCCAATTGTTCAATGTGGTGGGGCTCTCAAATGAAGGAGAGAATCCAGCAAAGAGGTAGGGATGTGGGAGAACAGAAAGAAAACCATGCATACACTTTTCTTTTTTCTATCCTTTTGAGAACCATATTTGAACTGCTTTGCTTGTTTACTGCATCAAAGATTCTCTTCCTTTGAGGTCAAAGAAGTGAAAGAGGGGAAAAGAAAAAGATAGAGAGAGAAACGCATAAAGGAAGATGAGATGGAGTGGAGAAAAGATGACCCACAGCTCTATTACATATTATTCTTCATCAGATCCATTTATGTACTTATACATTGGAAAATTGAGCTCAACTCCTACTTCTACTACTACTACTTATATGCTGAGAGGTAGGAAGTTAGCTCCCAACTCATTCTCTTCACTTGTGGACACCTAATGCTCTCACTCAAGTTCATGTGGCTTTGTTCTTCATGGATTCACAGGAAATGCACAACCAAGACTGCAACCAAGTGCTGGTTCTATCTGTCGATGCTAAGCCGAGGCTTAGATGGACCCAACAGCTTCATGAGCGCTTTATTTATGCAGTCTCGCAGCTTGGTGGAGCAGATAGTAAGTTACAATGTCTTTTCCTCTAGAGAATTTGATTTACAAATGGCTGCTGGATACACATGAAATTTATTCTTTTTCTTTTTCTTCTCTTTGATCTCAGAAGCAACACCGAAATCAGTTATGCGGGTGATGGGTATTCCTGGGCTTACTCTATACCATCTGAAAAGCCATCTTCAGGTACATTCAATTTCCTTGTAATTCTCATATCTAGAAGGTTATTCCTGAAGCATCTTACTGTAACAACTCTTACCGCAGAAGTATCGGCTCGCAAAGAATCGGGAGCCAAACTTGGAGAGCAGTTCTGCTCACTCTGATGAGACTAAACAGCTCTGGCAATTCAATGGGTATGTTAGGATGACAACTTGGACTTGACAATATGTGTTAGTTCCAAAATTAATTTCTCCTCCTTATGAATATTCACTTGATTCAGGAATATCTTAGAGAATCAAATGGAAGTACAAAGGAAGTTACAGCAACGGATTGAGGTGAAGACTTGTGATTGATGTCTTGTTATTGCCTTTCTGAAACAAAATATCTCTAATTGAGAAGCTTTGGCTGCTGCAGGTTCAGAGACATTTGCAGCTAAGGATAGAAGCACAGGGAAAGTACTTGCAGTCGGTCTTGAGGAAAGCACAAGAAACACTTGCCGAGTATGATGTGAATTCGACCGGCATCGAACATGCCATGGCCGAGCTCTCTGAGCTAGTCACTGCAGTGGAGACAGAGAACCAGAGCTCCACTGATAGTTGCCTAACATCTTCAGAGAAACTGGAGAGAGGGAATGATGGAAAGCCAGAAAAGCTAGATAGCAACTCTTCTTCGAATAATGAAAGTCTGGGGCATGATGAGATGAATGATGAGTCTAAGGGGAGCTGTAGTAGTATCTATGGAGGCAGAGGTCAGGAACGTCCTACAATTGGGAAGAGGGTCCATGAAGAGCTTGATCTGAACAGATAGTAATGCATCTTTGTATAGGGGCAAATCAATTTGGCTTTGAGAAATGCAATTGGCCTTCCAAGTTGTGCCAAGAATCCTGGCAGTGTATGGACCACAATGCTTTTGAGTTATATCTGCCACATCTAGATACTATCTTATTCAGGTATTTGCTTGTTGTTCTTGTATGTGCATGAATGCTGACCCAAAAGGCAGACATTCCATGCTGGATCCTCAATTATAGGGACCATATGTGTTATCTTATGCAATATGATAATGCCTGAGAGCAGGGAGACGAGGCTTGCTATGCTTGAAGCATTTTATATGGTAGCCAACTTGAGCAAAATCTGAACATCTAAAAGATTAACATAATGCGTTCAACGAGGCCAGATGATTGAAAGAATAGAACTTTTCATTGAGGGCTGCTAGGTTCCACATTTTTGGGACCCATTTACCTTGAACTAGGATGCTAAAATCAAGACAAGTAATGTTGGTTGTCTGGTAGATTAACTATATAACATACTTCTCAACTCTAGATCATGAAAGCAATAGCCACCACAATGAAGCAAATGAGCATTATTTCCGTCTATTCTTACACAATAATGTCCTTTATTGTAGTCAGAATTCTGCTCCAATAAAAGAACAATATCCAAGTGCTTCCAATGAAATATCAACTGAATTGAGAGCCTAAAAAAGGCGGCCCTTCTGTCCTGAGGACTTTGATTCTTTTGTCACTAAAGAGTTACAAAGAGAGCAATTCTCAATTCTAAAACATCTCTCTTCTTTGAATGAGTTTCAAGCCTCTCATACAAACAATTCAATTGCAACAGTTATTAAATACTCGGGGATTGAATTTTCTATGAGTTGGAGATGAAAGTGCCAACGTAACCAAAGCCGACTACCAAAAATGCAATTGCCTGGAGGTAGATATAGATGTAGTAATATATTTTGTTGTAGACAAGATTGTAGCATGCACAACACAGGAGGAAGACTGCAAGTCCAATTTCCGAGAAGTAGATCCTAGCAATAGCAAGAAGAATCACCAGTATCAGTTGTGTGAAAAAACACAAGTGAATTACGAGCAACATTTATTGATACCTGTCCCTAATTCTGATGGGAGGCTTTTCGAGTATTTGCACTTCAGGCTTCGCCTTGATAGCGTCTCCCAGCTTCTCTGTCACAACCCAGTCGTTCACACTTCCAATCTCCAAAAGACCAATCATGGTTGCTTTCATTCGGTGCATGGACATGACATTCTCAAACAGAACCCAGAATGGAATAAGATGAATGGAACTGCACATACCAAATAAAGTTTTATGAGTTCATTTCCCTACGGGAATAACATAACTAAGAATTCAACAAAGTCACAATTATTAAGTAAATAGAAGTGGTTACTTTTAGGAGTGTATCTGGAAGAAGGAGCCTGAGAATCAAACCTTGGATTCCTGACAGCATTGAGAAGGGTAATAGCTGTTGGGATATAAACTGTCCCCCATACAGGAATGGTGACCTCTGGAACAATGACAGATGCAGGAACCAGAACACAATAGAGAAGAAAAGTGACTAAATGCGCTACAATCTTCCTCACAAAGAAAAAGCTGTAGATCACGTAAAACTTCTTCCAAAATGATACCTCCTGCTCCAATAGAATAAAAAGGGTTAGACAGATACCAAACTAGCATTTTGTACAAGATAATGCCTCATTGTTACAGCTCAAAACACCATCACAAAGCCCTGTTCCCACATCTGTTAGCTGACTGAATCCAAGAAGGTGAAACCAAGTGGTAATTGTGTTTTGCCACATTATTTTTACAATTCAAATCTTTGGTAAGCTGCGCTGAACTATTCAGTGGACTCTTATCATGGATTATCTTCTCATGAAACATAGGAAAGTCCTACCTTCATTGTCAGAATCTCCATTCCCATTTTTCTGAACAAGTTTGCAGCTCCACAAGTCCATCGATGCTGCTGGTGACGATATGCCTTCAAAGTACTTGGCAGTTCACTTTTAACCTATAGTACACAACAGAACCAGTGAGTACCTTAACAAGTTAACATATCACCAGATGACTGTTCCATGAGAATTTTCACAGTAAGCATCATATGCATAGGAAAGTCATATGATAGTGGCTAATCTGATAGTCAAACTGGATTAACTTTGACTTTTATGGCCTATTCCAAGTATGCTAAGATTGGTTTCAAGCAACAAGCCAATTGTTGTTTCAGATTTTTAATCTTTTTGTTGAGGATGATTTTAATACCTTGATGTCACCAACATATACAAATTGCCATCCTTTTAGACTTGCCCTAACAGCCAAGTCCATGTCTTCCACAGTAGTTCGATCATTCCAGCCTCCAGCTTCTTTTATGGCAGATATTCTCCAGACACCAGCTGTTCCTAGAAGCAAATATTTGGACAAGACAATCTGGTTATCCAAAGGAGGTTATTTTCTGAACAAAAATAGAGAACCACTTGAAACATATCTAAATAATATGATATTGTACATTTATTTTACATAATGAAACTGACCCAGATTTTATTATTTCTCATATATTTGTTTGGTTTCCTTCAATCATTCTTATGGGCTATGAATTCCTTACATTTGTCTCTCGCTCAAACAAATGCTAAGGAAGAAAGCAGTCATTAACCAAACACAAGAAGGCGGGTTGCTTGCACAAACGAATCTTTTTATTTATGTCATGGATTCACCTCCTTTCATTTATTTTGCTAAATAAACTACTTTACATGTTCTTCAACAACTGTGAAAAGCCTATCTATCTGAGCGACAACCAATTTCAATGTTAAATATTTGAAACAAAAACTGAAATTTGTCTGTATACCATTAAATCCAAAGAAGGCGAATGTGGATGAACCTGCTTCTTGCTCTACTTTGAAGTGATAATCTAGGGTCATCTTTTGTATCCTTGTCATCAGACATTCCTTGGAATTCACTGCAAAATCGTCCCGAAATGCCAAGTCAACAACTTCCTGTCAATCAGGAAAAAGGATATATCAGGCAAATAAAACCTACCTTTTGTTTTATCTCTAGTTTGTGAAGACTGATTACTACAAAAAAAAGAAAAGCCCTAAGCAAAGTTTTCTGGTCATTCTTCAGCTACCTAGTTTAGTCAAATATTTAATTTCCTAAGGTTTTGAGCTTACCTCTATACGTAATAGTAAGTGTTAATAAAGTCAAGTAGACAAAGATGTAAATAAGGTAGTGCAAATTTGTTATGAATCAGATCTGGATCGATCCAGATATAAGAAAATAATAAAAATTTAAGTGATGATAACATGAGTTAGGGTTCTATTGGCTCTAGTTTCACTTAAATCGGAGGTTGGGATGAAAAAATAAAAATAAAAGAGTAGATAAGATCAAAATGGGATAGAACGGTAAATATTCAACGTTGTGACGGTCGTCGAAAGGTAGCAGACGATCAAGAGTGGTGGACGGCCATAAGGTAGGATGGCTTGTGAAGATGATCATGGATGAGTTGGAAGTAGAATTAGGGTTTCTAACTTTGATCTACTCATAGAAAAATAAACGACTATGATTAATTTATTTCTACTCTAAAATTATTTTATTCTTACTCCTAAAATAGCCTAAAGCTAAACATAATTCTTAACTGTAAAAGGCTTTTACGATTCAAACTAAGACTTATCTTACAGGCTTACGTGATTTAATTGAACTTATATTAACAGCTTACATGACTTAGTTGAACTTGCCTTAGTAGCTTACATGACATAACTAAATTTTACTTTAAGGATTTACATAAGAAATAAATATAAATCAATTAAAAGATGAATATATTCGATCCGTCGAATCCAATGTCTCAAAATTTGATGTGGATCTCAAGTAAACGCATGCTTGGGTAACCAAAATACACTAAAATGTAATAACTTATGGGCACAATCTTCTTAATAAATTTGTCTCACTCAAGAACCATGCAATAACTATGTATTCCAAACTCTGCCGTTCGAAATGCTAATCCTATGAATGCTTACCAAACGCCCATCTCGTTTGAACAAGAGCAATCCTTGAGTTATGCGCCAGAAATGGGACAGTTCTCATGAGAAAATCAGATTCTGGCTGGAAATCAGAATCAAATATGGCAACAAAGTCACATTGCTGGACATAGCTATGCTCCAGTCCTTCTTTCAAAGCACCTGCCTTGTATCCTTTCCTATTGTCCCTCACTTCATAGAGAATATTCATGCCTTTGCTAGCCCAAAGCTTGCATTCAAGCTCCACCAAATCCTGAAAGGAATAGTGAAAGTAGACATGAAAGACTTCCATTGGCATTATGCACAGATTAAAATTTCAGACTCATTTTGATATAGATAAATCAAATGCCACAGATTTCATGATTAGGATAAAGGTTGGTCCTGAAAAAGCAACCAAATTACTACAAGATTATTATACTTTATTCTTACTTTTTGTTAAAAAAAGAAGAAGATAAAACATTAAAATAAAAATAACAGTGGCACATAGAAACCGGCAGCGCCTTTCATCATTAAGACCTCAAGAAAAGCGATGTTCTCCACGTGACGCCTTAACAATTTTGTACCTTTACCAATCCGGATAGGACACTCCAACTATCCGGACGCGCCGATAAATACCATCTCTATGCGGATGCATGTCTTACGGCAATCAATGCGTGGAAAGCATGCGAACGACTTACCTTGACCGTTGGATCCGTCGAGTCATCGAGCACCTGGATTGTGATCCGATCCGACGGCCACGCCAGCCCGCACGCCGCACCAATCGACTTCTTGTACACCTGCGTCACCAAACCAAACCCACCACTTATTCCCCTCTCCCCAACTTTATCCGCCGTTAAAACTCGGTCCATCGGAATAACTTATACCTCCTTCTCGTTGTACATGGGAATCTGGATAAGGACCATCGGATAAGCGAGGCTCCCTTCCTCCAAGTCGGGCTTGATAGGCTCACATTTGTACCTCTTCTCCGGCCGCAGGCGGAGAATCTTGACGCCGAGGCTAATGGCGGCCATGGCGACGGCCTCGACTAAGAGCATCACCGACATGGCCAAGCATACGGCCACGGCGGCTTGAAGCACCGGTGCGACCGCCCTCGCGCGGATAACTCTCCACGTATCCGCAATTTGGTCGGGGAACAAGTTATCCGCGTGTCGGAATAAGGAAACGAGTGCACTGGAGATGGAGACTTCAAGAGAGCCATCGAGCCATGCGTTGAGGGCTCCCGACGTTCTCGCTTCCATCCCCATCTTTCTCTCTCCCTCTTTAGCTCTCTCTCACTCTCTCTCTCTCTCTCTCTCTCTCTCTGTGAGTTCTAGAGAGAGAGCTCCTGTGTTGCTTTCTTGGTGGCTCGCTTATAAAGCAAGAAGCGTTTCCACGCTTTTCCTTTTGGACATCGAAATGGGATCCATAAAATAGAACGCACGGACTTGTTACCAAGGATTACTTTTATTAAGGCCAAGACTATTGGGTTGGGTTATTCTTGGTCTTTATTCCGGGTGTCGATTTAGATGGGTCTTTATTTGACGGTTCCTTTGCATATATACCCTTCTCAAATTTATAATTTACACGTACACCCAAACTTTTCATATTGATACTCTTTTAAAAAATTATTTCTGTATAGATACCTCTCAAAGTTAACCAGAAGTAAAACTCCAGCTTATAAAACAGTAAAAAAAAAATCACTCTTATTATGTTATATTTATTATCCTCAATTAGATAGAGTTACAATATAAAATATAAAAATTATATTTTAAGTCACTTTACTTATATATAATACTTTTGAAAATACCTTTCTAGTATAAGTGATAAATCTATTATTAAATAATCAAAATAACACCTAGACAATAATATAAATAAAGATAAAAATATATTTATACCATATATAAATGTTATTAGTGGGACCGTGGTACGGGTGTTCTGTTTCATGGTGGCATTATACGAAGAAGCTTCCAGTCAGAATTATTTGGTAATGATCACGTGTGATAATTTGCGATCACGAGGTGGTGGCGAACAAGATTCTTTTATATATTTATATATATTTACTCTAAAGAAATATTAAAAAAAAAAAAAAAAAAGGGTTTTATGTGTTATGGTGCTGATTCTGTTATTAAAGTAGAACGGTGGTCTTGGTGTTCCATTAATTGCACATAATTAAGGAGATTTAATTGCTCTCGATGTGGAAGAAGACAAGGTACTTGAAATGAAAGATGAGTAAAATGACACGTACCGACTACAATATTGGACAAAATGGTGAAAGGATGAACGAGTATCCAATATCATTTTTGAGATTTTGATTAGTCTTTTCCTCTTTTTTTTAATGTATTTAATACAAGTTTACAAATGGAAATAAAAGTTACTAAACTGAAAATCAAATTTTATGCAAATTAGTTTTCTAGGTAAAATTATTAAGTAATGACGATGAACAAAAAAAGGGTTTATATTACTAAACCGTCTTATAAAAAAGTGTCTTTCATGAAAATTATGGGGAACAAGTTTACAAATAAAATACTAAACAAATTAGTGTCTTCAGGGATAGCTAGTTATAAGTTGTTGATGATATTAGTGTTCTATTAAGACAAAATGAGCTCGTTAAAATTGAATGATTTTATGTGATAACTATATAAATTTTATAACTTCTTCTCTAACTCACAGTGGCTCTGGGCTTTGTTTATTTTGAGTTCGAAAACTCTCTCTAAACTGATTTAGTAATTAAATATTTTTTAATTATTTTTATACCTAATTAAATATATTTTTTAGATAATTAAAATTAAAATTATAAAACTAACTAATCGAGTTGGAAGCTAAGTCTTACACCCTAGTATGTTAGACCTTTTTTTTATGTCTCTTCTAACTTTGCTCTCATTGAGTAGTTAACAGTGAAAGAGAAGCCTGCTATGCATTTAACATAATTTGACTTATTTTATAGTCTGTCACTTTTGCCTTTAATAACTGCGAATGACATAAAAAAACTGAAAAAAAAATGAAAATAATACAACTGCTTAATAACTATAAATTTCACAATAAAACTATGAAAACAGAAAATACAAGTATTAAATAACTATATAATATATAATAAATATGCAAAATTCAATTATTTTATTTTCTATTCAAACAATATTGATTGCGAATGCTTCCACTACCAAGTCCATCCCATCATAGTACAAGGGCAAACTTTTTTATTTTTTAATTTTAAAAAAATAAAGCTCACTTATAAAAAGAAAATGTGCCCAAGTAATTAAAATAAAATTTTAATATGCTTTTAGTGGAAACCAGCAGGAGGAAAGTCTACATTTTCCAAAGGATTAAAAGCTAATAAGTAAAACGACCCACACCGACAGACACACCTGCTATAAGATTGGACAAAATGGTAATAGGGGAGGAGTCAGCATGGATGATCTTTCCTCGTGTGGGGGATAAGTAAAATGACACACACCTACTGTCTCTGTTCATTATGTCCTTTTGGTACTGTATTAGTTTGTCTTCGGGATTCATGGGCAAGTGGATACTGAGGCCCATGGACTATAATCCCTTGTCTTATTTGAGGTTACGTTCCAAATTTAATTCGTTAGTCTTATTTTTTATAATATAAATTTAATTAGATATAAAATATAAATAAAAAATATTTTAGTTACTGAACCAGATTAAGAGTTAGACATCTTTTGATATAGAGATGGCTCATATTGCGTTATTATCTATACACTATGATAAAAGATTTATCAAATTTTAACTCCAATTTTTCCGAGAAAGAGAAGTTATGCCCTCTGGCTTACATATGGTAAAAATATATTAGCATTCACTTACTTATTAGAGAATTGAGCTCTTATCCTTTGCTATTTACATATATATGTTTGGCTCTTCTTGTTTTGAGCTGTTAAACCACCTGGAAGCCACTTTGCCCTTCTCCAATTAGGGGAAAATAAAGACTATTTGCTGTACTTTGCTTGAAACCTTTGCTATTTCTCCTTGAGGCCTATGATTTTGCTTGGATGTTATGAAGCCAATGGTAATGGAATGTGATAATTGTAGCTTTAGCTAACTAGGAATTATAATTCCAACATAACCACAGCCGACAAGTAAGTATGAGATAGATTGTGGAACAATGAACAGGAAGAAGTAATCCTCTCCTAAGAAGAAGTCATAGCAGGCACATAACATAAGAAATATCCCAAACCCTATCTCCAGGAGGTGAAACCTGAAAAATTAAATGGCAAAAACAAAACAAAAAAAGGCTAAGTTATTATCAAGAATATAAGTTTCCAAAGATTTAATTCTACTACTTTTATACAAGATTTATAGAAAAGCACCTCTCTTTGATAGGAAAATTATCGGCAACAGTTAAGATTGGCTTCACCTTCAGCATGTTGCCTAATTTTTCAGTAACAATCCATTCATTAGCTCTCCCTGCTTCTATAAAGCCAATCAAAATGGCTTTGCATCGATGCAAGGACATGACATTCTCAAATAATACCCACAGGATTATTAGATGAAGAGATCTGCAAGAAGAAAATTACATTACCAAAGATCGATGAAAAATTTGACAAAATTAACGAAAACAAGTTAGTTTCCTAACCTTGGAGTTCCAACTGAATTGAGAAGAGTAATTGTTGTTGGAATATATAAAAGTTCCCAGTTGGGAATTCTAACTTCTGGAAAGAAAGCTCTTAAAGGAAACAATATACTGAAGAAGAAGAATGTGAAGAAGGCTGATATGATCCTTCTCGCAATGAAGAAATTATAAATCATATAGATCTTTTTCCACACCGAAACTTTCTGCATCGAATTAAAAGGAGAAGAGTTATACAAACTATGTTCTTAATTACAAAAATTAGCATTAATTCAGAGACAAAGAATGACTAACCTTGGCCTTCAAAATATCCCCCAGCATTTTCTTAAACAAGAGTGCTGGGCCACATGACCAACGATGTTGCTGAGAACGATAAGCCTTCAAGGTGCTTGGCAATTCACTCTTTACCTATAAGCCAAAACAAATGGTCTTTTGTTGTAAATTTATAACTCAAATTATGGAAAGTGCTAGGCTGAGTTATAATAGTACCTTTATGTCACCGATGTATACAAATTCCCAACCTAAAAGACTAGCTCTAACAGCTAAGTCCATATCTTCTGCAGTAGTCCGATCTTTCCAGCCTCCAGCTTCAATTACTGCTTGAGTTCTCCAAACTCCAGCAGTTCCTATATTCCCAATGCAAATAAGTATTTGTGCATTGGATTGTATATTTAGAGACAGAGAGGATAAAAAGGAAGAGTACCATTGTATCCAAAGAATGCACATAGTGAAGAACCAGATTCCTGCTCCACCTTGAAATGATAATCCATGGACATCTCTTGCATTCTTGTCATCAAGCAATCATCAGCATTCACTACAATAATAATTAAAAAAAAGCTTCAAAATAAATCTTTCAGCAACTTATTGATAGTTTCCATACTTAAATAAGTGAAGATGAGCTGCAGCAGAGATATGCAAATAGGTGATTCAATGCAATATTTGAATGACTAATGGGTGGTTTTATGCTAAGCCATTGCAAACAAGTTTAGAGCTCCAAACATTCTAATGCTACTGAGCTGGACATAAAATTATCATAAAAAGAAAATGTAAGGTTTAGTTATGAAACATACCAAACTTCCAACGAGCTTGAACGAGAGCAAGACTTGGATTGTGCACAAGAAAAGGAATTGTTCTTATGAGAAAGTCAGGTGCAGGTTGGAAGTCGGCATCAAACATTGCAACATATTCACAGCTCTGAACATAGCTATGCTTCATTCCTTCCTTCAGATTACCTGCCTTATATCCACTTCTGTCCTTCCTTGTCTCATATTTTATGTTTATCCCCTTTTTTAGCCATTTCCCGCATTCATTCTTCACTAATTCCTGGAAAATAAATGAGACTATAATTCATCTATGCATTGATACCAGAAAACTCTGCTGAAGCAATGTGTTACAAGTAACGAAAAAAGGGAAAAAAAAATTAAGTGCATAGATAATTTTCTAAATTCGACATATTAGAGTATACCAATAAAACCCCTCTCTGTTGTATAGATATCTCTCATATTACTCTTTGACAACTAAAGAGTAAAATTCGAAACATTAGGCCATTTTTTATCTTTCTATATTTATATGGTTCAGATCCAAAAAAAGAAAATAATTTTGAGGGTTACCAATGCAAAAGATAAGAGATTAAAGTGTTAACTCACCGACTACTATAAAAACTTAGACTTTCAGAGAACAGATTAATTGGGCCTTATTTGTTAATATTTCGCTACCAAATTATGACACAGATATAGAGAAAACATCTAATTTCCTCTTTTGGGACCATACAACATTTAATTTCCACTTTTGGGACCATACCTTGATTACTGGATTAGTTGAATCATCTAGCACTTGTACAATTAGCCTATCCACTGGCCATGTTAGATTGCATGCAGCTCCAATTGAGAGTTCATATACCTGCCATTTGTCAATACTCCGATGCTCAGAGCTAGAGAAATCTAGAGAGACAGAGACAGAGTTAATATACATACTTCTTTCTCATTGTACATAGGGATTTGGACAAGTACCAAAGGATAGGCCAAAGTACCAATCTCCTCATCCAATGCAATGGGATCATACTTGTATACCTTCTCTGGTCTCCTGTGGAAGACCTTGGCATAAAGACTCACCAAACCCAAGAAGGCCTTTTCAACCAGCACTATTATTGACATGATCGTGCACACAAACACCACAACCTTCACCGTTGGAATAAGAAATCTCACTCTGAGCTGCCTCCATAAGATAACAACTTGCTCGAGGAAGACGGTGGTCGCCGGCGAGAGGAGGAGCTCGTAAGCCGCAGAAACCGGCAGCTTGACAAGGTGAGAGGAATTGGCTAGATTGCATTTGCACAAAATAAGAAAAAAGAACAGAAAAGGGCATTAGACAAGAAGGGAGACAAACTTAAAAGAGGCAGAGTTAAGGAGTTGTACCTTCCATCACCTTGTCTTTGTTTCTCTAAGAAAGCCAACGACATTGTTCCATGAGGTTTATGCTTCTTGTTAGATAGAGAAGGTCTGGTCCAAAGATTTGCCAATTAAACTTGAAACATGCCTGTGATACCGTCAGATCTAGGCTGGCTCTTAACCACGTTCTATCCACCGAACTACTTCTGTATGCTACTTATTAATCTACACGATCCTGGGCAGGGCTAATTTGGATAGACATGTAAAACTATAGAAGCAAATTAATTTTCTAACACATATCACGTGAAATTTAAAGATAGAAACAAAATTGCTACCCTCTAGATTATTTGACCTGAAATGCTCACCTATCTACTGTCATCCACACTGCAACTTGGTAAATCTGACAACCTGTGCATGTGAGATGTTCATCTAACTACTGTTCTTATGATTAAAATAAACTTTTTACAGTTTACATTTCTCAACATTATCCTTTCTATTTTATGTCACTAGAGTACTTTACAATGAGTGGTTAGACAAACCAATCTGTCTAATCTGCAAATATATACTAATCAAAACATGCGTCAAGTTTGGGATCATGCAAGATTCTTTGTTAAGAAAGAAAAAAAGTAAAAAAACAAAACATGCAATAGTATGCGTACCCTGTCAGTAGTACTCTCTTGGGTAATGTAACATAATGCTATTCAATTAAAATTTAATTTAGAGCTCTTGAATGAGAAACATGCAGCATCTACAACAGTGTCTGGCGCCTAGAAAGGCGTGAAGTGGTTGTACAAGCTGTCTAGGACTGCAGTATAAATGCAGATGCTTTGAGTTTTTAACTAGAACTCCATAAATTGGATTAATCAAAAGAAGAAAACATAAAGTCAATATTGATCAATAGGCATTACCAGTCATGTTAATGAATATAATAATGACCCAACATGAAAAGATTGATGTGTACAATTAAAAAATTAGATCAGTGGACTCTTCATGGGCAATAATCTTATTGCTTCCAGAGAATATTCTAGTCTAAGAGAGCATGAGACCAGTTAAGTTGGTTTACCTTGTGCAGGCCAGCTGATTGCTCCACACCATGTTGCCATATCTACAGTTGTCAGGTACCAATGCAGCATCAATAAAGAGGTGATTTAGAGATGCACTCCTGTAAGACTTGACTTCACCAGCTTGTGGACAAGTTGTAATCATCGCCAATGTGGTGTGTTATCTGACACTCTCTGCAAGTCCTTCAGTAATTCATGTGATGTCCAAAGGAAAAAAAAGGACTGGTAGAGAATATCTGGTGCTCAATTGTGGAGGATAACAAAATTTATAAGCTGAAGGATAATTTAGAGGGAAATAATTATCGGAAGATGTGCTATCCAGCAAAGCATAGGACTTCATCATAACGTACACTTCAGCTGGATACTCATAGTATATATGTCAGGCCAGGTAAGGTCCAGTTGGGCTACAAGTTAGCAGCAACCTGAATGCAAAAAAATGTATAGAACTTCCTCATTTTTTAGCATGCTTTTGCACAATAATGGTTTTCAGCTATTCTTCTGTGAACTTCTGGTGCGATATCTTTAACTTACAAATCACAAGCTTCCTGTTGATAAAAGTCTCCAAGGTGTGCTCCTGCAATGTGAGTACCAACCTCAGAGTCAAAATTGTCGAAGCCACTTAACCAAGTGAGACATTGTCTACTGCTAGGTGGGTCTAGTTTGACAACCATTAATGTAACAGGGGCTCATAGTCCCCACTTTTCTTCAAAAAATTAGAAGAAAAAAAAGGAAAATTTGAGACAAAATTGGTTGGATGTTTCACTATCTTTCATAGACAATGAAGCGACTCACAATAAAAATATCTTGACATTATTGTGATACCTTATTTCTAGCAGGAAAGAATTGTGGATCTTATAATTGAGACAACAATGGAACTATGGGAGTACAACTTTTTCTAAAAGGTTATTGTAGTTGTGGAGAAGTTATATGCAGCAGGGGGATTGCAGACGACTTCTTGAGACTCATGTCCAGTTATCGGCTGCGTAGCTCTTCAAGAATCTGGAACATAGATGCCTATATAACCAAAACCTGTTACAATGAATGCCAGGCTCTGAATGAAGAGGTAGATAAAGTATCCTTTCTTTGAGTAAAGGACATCATAGAGCCCACAGAGGAAGATGAAGGCTCCAACCCCTAGTTCACCATAGTAGAATCTGAAAGCAACAATTTTAAACATTAGTTCAACTTTTCCAAAATCAGGAAAGATGCTTTGAAGATGAAAAAATTTGTGATTTTAAGTAGAAGCATTACTACTGGTTTTTCTAATGATACTTGATGACTAGTAAACTGTACATAGTTCTACTCTGGACCAACGAAGCATCATTAACCTGCATTTTACTTGGAACGTTGAGAATAAGATTCAGCCTGCGATATGCAATAAGGTATGATATACCACATTCACTAATTCGAAACCTTGCTATAGAGTGTCATCTTTTATTAAATCAACAGGTGATCAAGCAATCATATTCTATAAGCGACATACTTTATGTGATTGTTTGCATGCTTACAACAATACAGACACAATTAGCCACTTCTTATAGAACTTAATATTTTAATTGTAGCAACATTTTCGATCAATGGTTAATGTGTTTGTGTCCGCACAACTGTTAATAAATGATGGAATCATACCTATGCCAAATCCTGTTTTTCTTCTTCTTGGGTTTGAGGATGCATGGTTTTGTTAACTCAGAATCTATTGACTCTAGAGCTTCTATAGCAGCTGGCTTTGTCTTGTGGGCTTCTCCCAACTTTTCGGTGACGACCCACTCATTGACTCTCCCAGCCTCTAGAAGACCAGTTAAAGCTGCCTTTATCCGATGTAAAGACATAACATTTTCAAACAGGATCCAGAGGATCACTAGATGAAAGGAGCTGTATCAAGAGAAGAAGACTTTCTTCAATTATTAAGTTGCAAGTATAAGTGAACAGTGCCTATATTTTAAGTAGATTATTACCTTGGTGTTCCAACAGATTTACAGAGGGTGATAATTGTAGGAATATAAACCACGCCCCAGTAAGGAATTTCTACTTCAGGGAGTAGAACAGATATTGGGATCGCAACACAGTAAAAGATGAAAGTTACTGTGTGGGCCACAATTTTTCCAACAAAGAAGAAGTCATATAGAAGATGAAACTTTGCCAATATTGATACTTTCTGCAGCAACAGAAAAGGAAATTTTAAGAATAACGATCACATTGAGTCTTAGTTAATAAAAAAAAAAGAGGTAAAAGACTGACCTTGTTTGTCATAATCTCCACTGCCATTTTTTTGAACAAGTTCGCAGGTCCACAAGACCATCTGTGTTGCTGAAACCGGTAGGCCTTGAAAGTACTTGGTAGTTCACTTTTGACCTATATATGCAATTTTCCAAGATTGTCAACTTGAAAGCTTTAAAGCAAAGTCTGCAACTTTTATAAAGTGACCACTAATTCAATGTTCTTAGTTTCATAACACTTGACTAGAAGATGTAGAAAAAGAGGATCGACATACTTTAACATCTCCAACATACACAAATTTCCAACCTCGAAGACCAGCTCGAACAGCCAGATCCATGTCTTCTACTGTCGTGCGATCCTTCCAGCCTCCGGAGTCTGCAATAGCTTTGATCCTCCATACACCAGCAGTCCCTTACAAAAAGAAATGCAACTACTACATTTAGTAAATTAATGTACTTCATAGTATGAGAACTACAAAACTGAGTTTAGATGAAACCTTAAAGCAGATAAGCAAGTTAGTTAGTAATCTTTACTCGTTACTTCCTTAGAGAATGATCATAATGCTATTTTGATCATTAAGGCATTTTTACAAACAATTCACGGACGACTACTCTTACTCTCTCTTGTTACCACAGCAAAGATGCAATTCACCTACTAATACAATTAGGAGATTAAAAAAAATAACACAATGCAAGTCTTATACTCCTTACCATTAAAACCAAAAAAGGCAAATACAGACGACCCTGCTTCCTGCTCAATCTTGAAATGGTAGTCTAGTGACATCTCTTGAATCCTTGTCATTAAGCACTCATCAGCGTTTACTGCATCAGAGCTCAAATTTATAGTGCACATTCCATTAGATAAACTAAAGATATCTCTGAAAGATTCCATCTTGCCAAAATATACCCTAAAAGATATGCTTACCAAATTTCCAACGAGTTTGGACGAGTGCAATCTGTGGGTTATGAACAAGGAAAGGAACAGTTCTTATTAAGAAATCAGATTCTGGTTGGAAATCGGCATCAAACATGGCAATGTATTCACACTCTTGTACATAATCGTGCTTCATTCCTTCCTTCAGAGCACCCGCTTTGTATCCCTTCCTGTTGTCTCTCACTTCATATTTTATGTTTACTCCTTTGTTCTTCCATTTCTCGCACTCATTCTCTACCAAATCCTATACAACAAAAAATAAAAAGAGAGTAAATATAAATATAAATAATTTATGTCTTCTATTCATAATCGTTGACATCCTACAGCATAAATAATAATCATATTAATTTTTAATGCTACAAAATGCGAATCTTGAGATCTGTGTCATCTTCCGGTTAACAAAATGGCGGGAAGGAAAAAAAAAAACAAAAGAAAAATCTAAACTTTAATCTGACCAAATTTAATTTTTAGTACCAACTGTCAAATCTTGTCAAATTACCAACTCATCTTATCCGACAGACGAGTAGATTAATCTGAAGGCTGTGCGAATTCAGATGGGGAGCCAATGAAATGAGTGAGATTCGAGTAATCCAACTCATCTACTGCTGTCATGATCACTATTCCTTTCTACTCTTTATGCGTGCGAGATCCTTTACAGCCGGGGACTGTTGGAGAATTATTACTGCAGTCCTGGGTAGTAAAACTGTTAAGGTTCGGAAACCAATAAGAGAATATCACGTACAACATTCGTACATCAAGGGCCGCAGACGACCATGTACATAACCTTTTTAGGACATCAAACAAGTGGTATGGGATTGAAACCCGACAGTCCAAAAAAGCTACCATAAAAGCTGTTTTCCACGTGAATATAGCAAGTAGTGTTTAATATTCTGTTTTTAAACTGTTTGTAATCCGATTCGGTTAATTTTAGTAACCAAATCTACTAAAAAGGCCTTTGAGATTAAATATTCTCGAGAAAATTTGGAGTCTCTAATGGTTGGTTCTTTAAGTTAATCCAAGTGTGATATGAAAATTAGAGACAAATTAAAAGGAGGGGCCGGATTATATATGTATATATTGCTCAAAAGATGAGGTGTTAAGTATATAATCAATCACTAACTCCTCTACTAATAGTGGATTGGTTGAGCTAATCCTTTGTTCATTTCCTATTGTAACTAATATATATATATATACATAAGATATTGATAGATATATAGACGTTACCTTTACAACTGGATCAGTGGAGTCATCAAGAACTTGTATGATTACACGATCTGATGGCCACTCCAATGAGCATGCTGCTCCAATAGACAACTTGTATACCTTCAAAGATTTCAACCAAAATAAGGACAGAGAGAAAAATTTATACTCGTATTTCAAGCAGAGAGAATTCATCAGATGCATACATTAAGAAAAGAATAAAAAAAACTACCTCTTTCTCATTGTACATTGGGATTTGAACAAGAACCATTGGGTGAGTTGAGCTACCCATTTCCACATCGAGCTTGATGGGCTCCCATTTGTATCTCTTCTCAGGTTTAAGGCTAAAGATCTTAACCACAAGGGCAACCATTCCCACAAAGAGCTTCTCTATAAAGATCATTAATGTCATGGCCAAGCTCAAGAAGATGGCAATCCTCACCAGCGGCACTATCAACAAGGCTCGGAGTTGAGTCCCAATGTAAACAATTGTCTCCAAAATGTTGCTCAGATCGATGGTTGCACTGCTCAAAGCCTTCCATGCTCTTCCGAGCTGCCTCTCAAAGAGACCAAGATCAGCCAAGGGAGATGGATAGCCTGTGATATAAATATAGAAATGTGATCCTAATATCAAACAATGCACAAGAACATAGCCATGCTAACTAAATGGGATACTTAATTTACCCTCCTGGAAGCTTGATTCCATGAAGAAGAACTCCTTTAATTCTTCTTCTGCTTCTTATCCCTCCTGCATGGCTTGGTATTCTTTATATATATATATATATATGTCTATAGTTGGGCTCTCACCAATCGCATTGAGGCAAAAGTAAGGACCACCAAGTCTAATGGAATTCTTACCATGCAAATTGACCTGGAGAAGCCTATGTTATATGTTTGGAGGAAGATGAAGAAGAAGACGAAGAAGAAGAAGACCAAGGTGAAAGATTTATGTACATGATTATTTGGGTGAAATGGAAGAAATAGTGAAGAAGAAGCTAGCACTAGTAGTGGAGTTCTTGGGGCCCACTTGGTCACTAAATTTAATAGTGACGAAATTTGGGTGATGGGCCCCTAGTGTTCACATGCAATACGAAGGTTGGAATTTTCTTTATTAAGATTCTATGGAAGTTTCTCCTTTACTAGATTCCATTTAATTTTGAGCAACTAATCCATGCCATTTGCTTGACTTAAGAAGTTAGGAGTCATACGAGAGTAGGCAGCAACTCATCAATTTAGTAGGTATACATTAAAGCACATGCTCAACTTTAAACCATAGTGATCATCCATCACAATCGACCACCAACACAAAGTTAATGCTCAATAATTTTTTGTGTTTTTCCTTTTTATTAACAAGAATTCATAAGATAATCATACACTAAATGTATGAGTTAATCCTTGTCCTCCATTTTAATTTCTTTCCATAAAAATTTGAATCGCTTTGTGTACTTGTATTAGCTACGGATTATGGATGATAATTATAGATTTCATAATTATTAAGCATGATTTTTTTTAAAATACTAAGAACTCAAAATATACTCCGCTATAAATAATAAGACATATTTTATTAAATGCAATTTTTCATATAGTAACTCATGCTATATTTTATACATATGAATTGATTTTCATAGTTCATATTTTTGACAATAATAAATTTCATATTTCTCTCTCCAATCTATTGGAAAGATGGGAATTCTCTCTCCTAATGTGTAGATTCAATGCTGCAGCTTTATGTGAGATAGTGATTTGGTCTGCTTAAATGAGTAGAAGGGCATTTAGAGGTAAAGCCACAAGGAAAAACTAAAATAAATAAGAAGGTAAAACTATAAAATGAGTTTGATTTACAGTGCAAATCGCCCATTAGCTTTCGAGCTAAATATAAGTAGGCCATTTTTGCACATGATTTTCGGAGAGGGGACAATATAAACTTATAGATATCTTTGTATTATGTTATACAGCAATCAACTCGTGGAATTAAGGGCAACTTTGTCAGGTGGAATATTTCATTGGATGAAGTCTATGATAAGAAACCTGGGGCTTAAACCCATCAACCAGTGTGACTTGTGGACTGCATGGGCTGAAGGAGATTTTGTTGGTCCTACTCTTCATCTTCTGTCTTCTTCTTTTCAAAATAATTTTGGGGGAATTAACGAGTCTCATTGAGTCACTAAACACTCGTTCCTTTGTTAGATTCTATCATGTTAACATTTTTATGCATGGGCATTAGTACAATGCCTACCAACTTGAACTAATAGGCCTCACCATTCATTTTACTCTTCTCCTTTTTTAATTAGTTAGCCTAATTTTAGCTAATGTCAGAGTCCATCTAACTAATTTTAATGAATGATCATATAGAAACAGGTGACAATGAAACACATCTTGAACACAAAGAAAAGAATTTAAGTTTTCAGTAATATTTTTATGTTAAGTGACTCAGTAACTCCCTCTAAATTCTGGCTCTGATATCTAATATTTTAACCTCAGAATTTCTATTTGTTTAATGGTGATGACATTTTCTAACCTTATCCTAGCTAATATATATATATATATATATATATATATACACTACCAATTGTTCACCAAATTAAAATACAACATCATGTCTTATTATTCTTTATGTTTATTGTTATGTATTTTCTCTGAAACCAAACAGTCAATTGTGCATAAGAATACAAGATCTGATGAGAAACTCTTTTAATAATGCAATATGACATATAAGTAGAGACATGAGCATGCATGCATTTGCACGTCATATGTCTGATTACAATGCTATATTATTTTCTTAACTAAAATATGATGGACCTTATATATTATATACACACGATTGATTTTAAATTTTTGTGCACGGAAACTTAGGCCAGATCTCGATATCTGATACTAATTATTTCCATAATATTCTCAATTAATTCTCCTTTTGTGGATAATGGATTATTTAGCCGTTACCCGTCACCAAGCATCAGTTTGATCAATTATTAATTTTAGCAATAGAATACTTAGGTCAATATTTCTCTATTGTGTACTTAATTAAATATTTACATGTCTAATCATGCTATATATATATAAAAGATGGTTTAAGAATAATTTAATCATTGTATTTTCTAATTCTTTCTATTGCTACAAGCCTGGATAATTAAAAGAGCTTATATTGTACGTGTGTTCTATCTCATTCTATTAAATTACCATTTCTATATGTCATTCTAATGTTTAGTGAGAGATATATACTGTTCTTTTATCACACAAATGTTGAGAATATAATGCATCACACTTTTAATTTGCCGTCATTTTCCGTCCTCTACCAAGCTCAATTATTTTGTCTAATTTCTATCCGTCCAATTATGTTAGGATAGTGTCTTTGGGACTCGTTAATTTGTTTATCTCTTCCAATAATTTGGATGTCCGGATCTAATCATTCGTTAATTTTGTGTCTAAATATTAGCCAGACATGCCACATGTGACCGAGTACTCTAAATTAAAGGATAGAGGATTAATTTTTCAGAGAGAAGAATGAGAATAACTTAATAGTGTTTCACTAAACACTAAATTCTAGATGACTTAGAGAGAAGATGAAGTAGGCCCATCTAAATGATAAGATGTCTTATTGGGCCAAAGCTATACGGTCTCCATTTGAAAAGAAAGTATTTAATAAGAGATTGGATTCAAATTAGATTTAAATCTATCTTATTTGATTCAAAATGATAAGAGACTACTACATTAATAATGATTATTAATGAGATGTATGACGTCTAGGATTCGAGTCAGTCACGACAACAACGTGATGGATTGTAGCAAACGACATTGTCTTCCAGGTCAAGTCAATGCTTCACTTTCTTAGCAATTCCTTGGGTCGAGTGACGCCTGCGAGAGGATAAGCCTAAACTTAATGATGATGATGATGATGATGATGATAATAATAATAAGAGTTAATCTCCAACCACTCGGATACAAAAAAGAAGTCTAAAATGTGAACTGGATATTACTCTGATGCTACGCAGCAACGGTAGCAATCAAGACTAGAGAAGTTGGAAACAGAGGTTAATATCTTCTGAGATTTTAATTCTTAACCTCTGTTAGAAATATTAACTTTCTTTTTGAATATAAAGAATATTCTAGTCTAAAGTCTACTTACAAAACCATAGTCTAAAAGTTAACGGATAGTTATTCAAAGTAATAATAATATATTACAAAAATTATAAATTGCTCAAAAGCAGTTTGTCAAACACAAAATTAATAAATTATAGTGTTAATTATATTAAAAAATTCGAAATAATAATAAAGTAAAATAAAGGTGCCTTGTCAAGGGAGAGAAATCTAAATACGAGACAAAGACAGTGGCAACCCTTTCCATCAACTTAACAACTACGAATAGATAAATTAGCAAGAGATGTATAATCTCAAAGCAATTTCTTAATCAGAAAAGGGAGACTGCAAAGAGAAGCAAACGACGTGATCAAGCAGTCCTCTGCTCTTATTGGACTTGGATCAAAAGGTTTCCTTCTGAAAGGAAGTGTTACAATGCATGTAGAGCAGAGTACATACATCATGCCTTGCGTCACGATACATGCGGCATATTTCTATCATTTACGTGCTCTTTAGCTTGTATTTTACTACATGGAATTGCTGACTTCTTAGTGAAGAAGATAGCTCACGGCCGGCATTCATCGTTGGTTTCTTTCCAGGAAAAATATGAGCTTTATATTATAGAAGAGAAAGAAGTACAAGATACATGTCCCATTGGCCCATCACTTAGTTCCTCCCAGTGCATCAAATAAAGCAAGGAGTAGGGGCTTCCTAGTTCTTGTGAAAAGAAAAGAAACGCTAGTCTGGGAATAGGCAGCGGCTCCCAGTTCGTGTGAATTTTCCTTGCTTGAACTCCATGCCTTTAAGCTTCTCCTGGCACCAATTGAGCTGCTGGGTTGTGATCACAGACATCTTTAGAACCCTAGAGACGAGCTTCACGTCGATCAAACCAAATATGATGTCAACCTGGAGCTCTTTGGGCTCGCGAGATCTCACTTGCTTGCGTCGCTTTCTCGTCAAATCCTTCAGTTCCATATCCTTCTTCAAAGGCCAAAGACACTGTTCTTTGTCATTTACTTGTAGAGTAGTGCTCATTAACAATAAATTAAAACAAGTTGTTCAGTTTGGTTAAATTTGCTAATCAGTAAAACTAATTTAAAAGCATAAATTTCAGCTTCCCCATAAAGATTCAACAGAATTTTTGAACTCCACGTTTTGGTTTGAAGCAAACTTACCCCTGATGCAATAAAGTTGTTGAGAACAGGAAGCGAGCCTAATTACAAAGCAGGATAAAGATATTATTTCACTACTACTGACCTTGCGGACTTGCTTTGAGATGTTTCTGAAGAATTCCAGGTCTCTTGGGTCTTCTACTTGTGGATCAGTCCATATAAGCCTATTCAAAATCTGCAGGGACTTGCTATTCTCACTTTTAAGGAAATCCCAAAAGACTCTTATTGCTTTCTCAATCTCTTCCAATACATATTTTGGCTGGACGGTCTCTTCCTGCGAATACTCTCTTGTATCTTCCACATAACCTATCAGAACAACAGTACGGATCATAAAATTAACTTTTATCCCTCTTTTGGACTCAAGATAAGTTGAGAAGAAAAAACATAACATCTTATTGTCAATAGATAGCAGTATAAGTACGTAATTTCGTACTTCAGGATGATGAGTTTATGAGTTCCATTCATTATGTAATCCCACTTAACCCTTCAAACAACAGAATTCAGATAATGATTATAGGTCATCATTGAATTAATCTCCACTTGAAGGAAGAGGAATCTTCTTCCGCAAGCATTCATGGAAGTGAAACCGAAACATCATACAGCAAGTGAAACCGAAACTTTAAATACCTGAAACCTCAGGAACTTGGAGAAAACTTGTAAGAGAGAATCTTCTTTGAGCATAATTCCAGAACCTTTTCCCTTCATTTTCCTCAGATTCAGTGAATCTCTGCAGCAATACATGAAATTGCTGGAATTTGCTTACCACATTACCATGAAGTCTATAGTTTTGATCCCTTTCAGAGCATGCAAATTCTTCAACTTTCCTGTACTGGTGATAAAGTGCATCCCATCCTAAGCATGCTTGACCAACGTAGACTAGTTCAAAATCATTTTCTATGCTTTTGCCAATCTTCTTATAAGCAGCTCCAGGAAAAGAAAGGTCCACAGGATCTATGCTATCTAGAAAACCTGTGTTTGTGAAACTCCTGTCCAGAATAGCACCTGCAGTACAATTACAGTGATTATATAATACTTTCTCAAATTATTAATAACAAGAGAGGGTTATATTACAACCTAAAAAATGATATGAAAATATCTAAAAGGTATCTGCCATTCAGGTAAAATACAGAAAGATGCATTTTTAAGTGTGACTTTTCCAAATGCACCATTCCCATGACTATATTGCCATTTGAGTCTCAATAGAAAAAATAACATACTTACTGTACATCTTCTATCAGTGTTTAATTGGTCAAACCAAAACATCCTTCTTGAGTAGTTCTCATAGAACAGGTCAACTTCTCCTTTTCTAAAGGCTCCTTTCACTTCCAGTATGGGTAGTGCGGGAATGCATGCTAATGAAGAGAAGTCATCCTTTTCTTGATTTTCCATGAGAATAGCTGATTCCACTTCATCCATAAGCCCATCTTGTTCATCTAAAATTGGTAGACGCCCAGATTTGGTTAAACTTCCTCACGAAAAGAAGAAAGACAACTATATATTGGTGCTCTTCAACAAATATAAATTTTTTTTAACAAATGATAAGTATCTATCTGAAAGCCATCTTGCATACCTTCTAGTACTGGCATGGCATAATTTGATTCTATGATGCAGAGTGGTGATGACCCATAAATTTCTTGGTCTTCTTCCTCATAAGCAATGGGTTCTTCCTTGCAAACATCTTCAAGCTGTTGCTTTTTCTCTTCCAAGACTAGTAGCGCCGTATTTGTGATTGGAAGAATTCTGTTATATCGATATCCATCCATGCTTTGAATCGTGCTCTCTGGTACAGGGATCTCAGAACCTCTATGCTCTAGTACATCTTCATGAGCATTTGGTATGACAAATGAGGTATTTTCCAACTCAACAACAGGAAACAGAAAGATTTTCAATTTTATCATCGTCTTAGAAACGATGAAAATCACATAACAAATAAATCGGAAAGTAAGAGAGACTATGTCTGACACCCATCTTCGTATTGATAGCACTACCACATATAGCTGACAGCAGACAAGGAGAAAGGGGTGGATGAAGAAGCTTAAGTAATACCACTTATGAAGTTTATGTCGTAGGAGGATAACTTCAACTATCAACCAGCATGATGAAACAAAAGGCATATTAGAACCTCAAACTACTTTGCTTTTCTGATAGAAGCTTCAGAGGCAGATCAGGAACCTTGAGTTTGTTCAGATATATATATCACCAAGGCTGCTTATCCAAAGCACGTCTCAATAGTAAAAAATGATATCATTTATCCACTGAAAACTACCAAGATTTGGTCATCTGGAATTCAATTAAGCAATTAAGAATGAAAAGGACCATGTTATCTTAAAAATCTATATTAGGATTTCAACTACACATGGGAGGGACTTTGTCAAGACGCCTAGCCATGCATATCAGACTAAACTCTAAAGTAAATAGCAGTAACTACCAACTAAATATGTATGTCTATTTAAATGATGTCACACAACATGAACTTTAGAGTGCTGATAGGATATTAGAAGATTATTGGTCAACAAATGAATAGATAAATATTTTAGCTATAAAAGAAAAGTATTTCTTGGCCTGATATGGATGCTAGAAATAAATGAACACCATGGATCAGAGAATTCCTATCCCAGCTGAAATTTAGGTAGAAATAAATAAATATATATATAGGTAAGTGACCCCTATATTCCCAGGAATATAAATATTCAGACCTAAGCTCTAGAATAATATGTTGCAGTTATTCTTCTCAACAAGTTTCCACAAACTTTGATCAAACAAATATGCAAGTTGTCCATTGTATGTATTATGTAAGCATAGAGTGTCAAGTTATGTATGGAATGATGTCATATTAGATATCACATCCCCCAAGCAACTCTCACAAGATTCATAATTTAGTCCATCTGACGTGGTGCCATGTGTTCATGCACATCCCCTTTCACAGCCGTTAGGTAGTAGTGCCAAATCTACCTATTATCAACCATCATAATTTCCACTTATGCTTACTCACTTGAACTGCATATCCGTTTATAATCTCCTAGCAGTATCACGCAATCATTTTTTATGATTTCATGATTTAGCTTTCTGAAGAAGTATGAATGTAAGTATTTTATTCAAATTAAAGCAACTAAAACCATCACACAATTTACACGATAAAAATGACTTAACATGGAAGAAAGGAAGAAGTAAAGAAACAGTAACTCTTTCTATGAAAGATTTCAGACTAAACAAAGGACTGCAACTCCGCAATTGCAGAATCCATCTCGTCATCGTGCAGGACATGCCACAGAGAGAGCAAGTGTTACATGGATAAATCTGAGCATAGACTTCTAGATTAGTTGCTTCATTTGTCGTTGTTTACCACAGCTTTAGGATATCTTCATTTGCAATCATACATCTGGCTTTGTGTAAGACATAATTGTCCCACAAAACATAAATCTCTATCCTTGAATGTGCTCTATTAGGCATCAATAAAGTTCTCATTTTGTCAGTATAGATAAGAATGCAGCAGTTTATACACATGATTGTCCAGATAAAATGGCAAACTTTATCCTCCAGCAAGTTATCTCTTAACACTGAGAGAGGGAGAGAGAGGGAGAGAGGGAGAGAGAGAGAGACATACATGATAACTTTACAGAATTATTCTAACTTCTACTAATCCTTTGACGCATCACAAGTACAAATCAACAACCTAAGCATGAATAAGAAGATTACACTGCATGGATTCAAGGCATTTTCCAATCAGAAATCCAGGTAAAGAAAATAAAATCTTACACAATTACACAGCGACAGACAATAATACAGCATCCAATCTACATATAATCTCACCGTCCCTACCTGACCAACACAAGTCAACGTCAATTATCTAATAACTTTAATAATGCTTCCTATCCATAGATGGATTGACTCATGCCAAAATTCCATCCACTTCAAAAAAAGAAAAAGAAAATTGGAAACATGCAAAATCAAATAGGCCAAACTCGTCAATTAAAAAAAAAAAGAATAATTCCGATAGCAGATATCTCCACTTATCCAATAAAACTACAGAGAAAAAAAAGAGTCCCTAATTTCCAATCACAAGCGAAAGAAACCCTAATCCTAAGAGGAGAGAGACCGGAAGATGAACTCCGAAGAGGACGTGTGCCTGGGAATTTTATGGGTGAGTACTACTCGCACGAGGGGATGAGAACAAGGTTAAGGGCAAGGATAAGATTGAGGCCCGGGAGATTATTCCGTTATAAGTTCATCGTATTCGGAGTATAGTTTTGAGTTATTGACGAGTTTTTGGCCGAACTAGTTTTATATTAAATTTTATTTATCAAATAGATAACATTTAAATTTAAATACTAAAAATTTTTATTTCAGTGTAGTTCTAACTTAAAATGCTTAACTGTTAAGTATTTTTTAAGTAAAAATCTTTCTAAAATAAGTGATATAAAATGTTTAAATAACGTTGATAAATGTTAACGTTTTACTTGACAAAATACTAATCTTATTAACGTTTTAAATAAAATGCTAATGATTAAACGTTTTACTTAGAACTATATTTTAACTTATTTTGATATTTAAATTTAGAAGCAATCTATTTTAATAAATAAATCAAAAAATAGATTTATTTTAGTCAACAACTCGTTATTCGTTGCCAGAATACTGAGAACAAATTATTCATCTATCGGAATACCTTATTCCTGATACTTGATGAAGAACGGAGTCTGTTATCATACGATCACTAGTTGATGGCGATAAAGGTGAACATTCGGCATTAATCTTTTCCTTAAAGTAGGAATTGAAATTGAGCTTCTTTTTTTTCTTTCTAATGCTGAAGGACAGAACCAATACAATTGTTGCAGCTACTTGGAAGAGAAAAAAGGAAGACAAGATTGAGTAAAGACAAATGGAGAGAAATATATATATAATATATATATATATATATATATATATATATATATATATATATATATATATATATATATATATATACTTTCCCCAAACATGCAATAGCTGCTACATTTACTGTGAATCATATAACTTTACAATCACACACCCTCTTGATATCTCTCGAACAATAAGCTGCTATCTACGTATGTGCTTCCCTTGATATGATACAGAAGGGAGATCGATCTTCTGTACTAGTCCTACAAATCTGAGATGAGGTATCTCTTCCTAAGAAGGTCATTTCAAGTATAACTCAACCTAAACTTTTGCCAGCAAAAGAAAATGAAAGAAAAATTATACACTCAGTAAGATCTGAGTTAACTAAGAAATATATTTCCTTATATAAGTTATAATCTGCAGTTAGCCAGCCAAATGATAAAGAGTTTGGCTGCTGCCCTCGACGTAACACCTCGGTTCCCAAAAACTCAGTCTTCATTATGCAGAAACTTCTCCGATATCATCTTGGAACTAGCGTGTAGCTATCAACGTTACATCAGTTGGCCCTTCTCAGCAACTTGGTTAAAAGCTCTCTACAAAAAACTTCTGACTGTTCTGCCATCAAATTTCTTCAGCATTTCTTATCAATCGCCACAGCATGTTGCTCGGTGTGTCTCCTGGAGCTTCTCCCACAGGCATAGCATCTCCCTTGGATCCTGGTAGTGGGCGACCACATAGTCCGCCTCACACCCTTCATTATAGATCCTCCCCTCTTTTATATATTTAACATTCAAACCACTCTTCTTCAGCTCATCAATCCATATTCCCATTGCAACATCCTCTAGTTTGAACATCTGCATGGTAACATATTGTCTCAGCTCGAAAGAACTTACAGGGACTGAACAACAGGAATAGGTTTTGTTATTTGATGACAACAATTCTACATTCACAGAGAAGGCAACTGAAAACAGTTCGTCACAAAACCCCAAATAGACCAGCATACTTAATGGTACCTTTAGACGCCCTTGTTTATGCTTCTTGTAGACTGCCTTTGCAATGTCCCTTGACACCACATATCCAGGACCATGTGCCCAAGGAGGATAATTTTCCTCAGGCCATTCCTTCACCAAAAAAAAAAAGGACCTGTGAGATGTAATATCCAAAGACTGAAAAGTCCACATATTTAAACTACAAAGCAGAATAGAAGTTATGCTCTAGCCCTATTTACCATGACAAATCCAATTACAAAATTCAAGGAAACTGATTAGCCTACATGATTCGACCATTCTGACCAGAAGAACCTGAGTGCTGAAAAGGCAGGTAAAAATCAATGACCAATTTAATTGTTGTACCATGCCACATGTGGCGAGTGACAAACAAGTGATATCACCTCATAAATTGACCCTGGGTTACTGAAGTAATTGTATTTAGCACAAACAACAAGATGATTCTACATTTTTTTGGGGTAAACAAGATGCTTCTTTGAAGAACCATCAACCATGTAACAATATGAAAATCAAAACAAATAATATTGTACTTCAGAACTAACAGAACAGAGGTTTCAACACGAGAAATTAATACGCTGCCTAGTTATTAGATTTTTATTTATTTATTTATTTATCTTATTTTATGGTGACTTTTTATAAATAAAGGTTAGCCCCCTCATTCATTATTAATCAAATACACAATATTTTTCACCAAACTCTTCTCTTCTCCCTTAACCCAATCTAAGATAAACCCACTAATGTTTCATGGTATCAGAGCTTCCCAATCTCTAGGGATATTTTAAGTTGGATTTCTCATTCTCCAATAATCTCTCTCTCCATCTCCTTCTTCGATTGATTTTTTTTTTCTTTCACCTTCTGATACACTTAATTAGGATTTTTTCTTATTGCATTAGGTGTTTATTTTTATTAAAATAAAATTCCTATAGGTCGCGTTCGAAGGCTGTACCGCGTTCGCACATCCAGAGATGGGACTTTTTGAGTGCGTTCGAATGCGATCGTGCGCGTTCGAACATGATCGACGGGAATCCTCTAGAATTATGGTTTCATATTGTTTTAGGACTTATTGGCCAGCCTCTATAAATATGTGGAAGGCAGCTAACTTCATTATGCTATTGGATTCTTGATTTCTTGCCTCCTATCTTCTCTCTAGACTCCTCTCTCCTCCCTCTTCACCATACTTCCACCTCTACCATTAACAAGGTTTCTCCTAACTTCTAATCTCCCTCGACTATTGAGCCACCTCTCTTCTTTGGGATCTCGACCACTTCGTTTCCCTTGTCTACTTCCCTTAATCACTTCCATAATCCACCATCTCCATACCCATCCATAACCCTAACATCCACTTCACCCGTCACCACCACCGTCATCCATGTTATTCCGTGTTTTCGTCCCTGCTATAATTTGAATCTGCGAAAGACGTAAACACAAAAGTTGTAGATCGGGAAGTTACGGATCCAACCCAATTGGTTTCGTAATTTTCTGACTATCGGAGAATATCTGATTAATATTTTCCCACGGTTGCGCGGACTGCTTCCTGCAATAAATTCAGATCTTAAGGAATTGTCCCGTAACCAATCTTTTGGTTCCAGAACCCATCAATTAGTATCAGAGCTTATCAAATTGGTATCAGAGCCTAACACCTTCTAGCTCGAGAACTGCCCTCTCACTCCTCAAGCTCACCTGTTGCTACAGCAGCCACAGTCACAACCTCCATCGTCGCTGCAGATGCAACAGCTACCTTAGCTGTGTGCTTTTCGGCCTCCTTGAGCTTGGTCATCCCGTCATCTTCCACTTCCTCGGCAATAGCAGCACAACCACCGGTCTCCACCCTCTTCTTTGTTCAGCAGCAGCAACGCAACAGTCCTTTACAGGCTGTAGTTCTTGATCGTCCAGTCACCATAGTCTCATCTCTTCAATTCCGATAGTAGCAGCACAGTTTTCGACTAATGCCCACCAAATGTTCGACGAAAGTTCCTTGACTCTATAACCCCTTTTTTTGCAGTTCTTTGATTCTGCAACTGTAGCATTGTTTTTCAGCTACTACCCACTAAGTGTTCAACAAAAGTTTCACTGTATTCATAGCTCTCCTTTTCTGCTGCACCGTTCAAAAGTTCCTCTCACTAGGTGTTTGACGAAAAGGCTTGAGTGGGCTTAAATGGCAATCCAATGATGTCTTGTTCCGATCGGTCATGAGAGTTTATCATTAATCCATTTTTTACTTATCACTGAGCAAAATTGGATCACATGAGCCTCTTCCATTTAGATAGTTCTCCGCAGACGAGGTGTGCTCCTCTTCGCACTATCATCTATACAACCATTATGCCCTCTATTGAGTCTGACACATCCAAAGATGTTCAGTCAAAGGTTCTATCTCTAGAGTATGATGAGTGGGCCCTACGTGACCTGGAGGTTTGCACTTACCTCATCTTACAGATTGATCAAACGTTTCAATCTTAGCTCCAGACCTTGTCTTATGACAATGCCATCTGGGCCCATCTCAGACGTCAATTTGTTCAATCGAGTCTAATCATCATTTTCAGCTCCGTCATGGTGCTCAAGTGGGCAGACAATGTCAGCTTTCTATCCAGGACTTTTATGCCCACATGATTAACATATGTCATGAGCTTACATCAATGGAGCATATTTTCTAGTTTCTACCCCTCTGACTTGATGTCGGCTCAACACTACCCTGACGAGGATCATCTGATGGATTCCTTAAATGTCTTTGTTCAAAATTTGGGGATGACTCGTCATCTATTGCATTACTTCATGCTCCCAAGCCTAGACAGTGTCATAGCTGAGCTACAGGCTAAGGAGCCTAGACACCACCTCTTGCCCTCTCAGCAAGTCACCTCTACACTGCCTTTTATTGCCATAGAGTGTGCACCAAGCATCAATCCATCTGATCACTCCAGTAATCCCACCTTCAGTAGTGCGCAACTCCAATAGATTCAACAAGTTATTCATGGGCTTTATTACCTAGATCAGCTTTATCTTCCATCACTTCGCCCTAGTGCTTGTCCAGTCACTCATCTCTCTTCTACAGACCTATGGCATCGTCGTCAATGTCATGGATTGAGTCAATGTCTCATGACCTAGTCTCCGTCTAGGTGCTTAGGCAGTAGTTTTTTTTTTTTGGTCTTATTGTGTATTGGCTACAAATTGGCAAAACACTAGGCCCTTCCCTTTTCTCTTAGTATGAATATCTCTGATTCCTCTTTTCACCTTTTGCACTCTGATATTTGGGACCTTGCTCCACTCTCTTTGGGTTTTGATTGTTTTTTCTACTGTGTATTTAATTGATGATTTCTCTCATTTCACTTGGGTTTACTTTCTACGTCAATGCTTTGAGGTATGTCAAATCTACCGTAATTTCTATTCTATAGTTTGTTTTATTAAGATCTTTCAATCTGGTGGTGCTCATGAGTATTCTTCCTTTGAGTCAGACATGCTTCTTCCGATACTCTACCTTAGAGTTCGTGTCCTTATATCCTTGCTCAAATAGAGTTGTCGAATGAAAGCATTCTTTTCTTTTCATTCCTCGCTCTTACTAGGCTGAGATCCTTCTTACTACTCTCTATCCCATCAATGGAACTCTATCATTTGTTCTTGATGGTTTGATTATGCACAATCGTCTCTATGGTACTGTCCTTTCGTATGGTTATCTTCGTGTTTTTGGGTGCATATGTTTTGTTCTTCTTTCTTCGGATGAACGTAACAAGTCCCCTAGGACAACTACTAACTACGTATTTCTAAGATATAGTCCTAAGCATAAAGGTTATCATTGCTTTGACACTTCTACTTATCGTCTTAGGATATTGCGTCATGTCACTTTTCTAAAAGATATACCTTTCTTTACTGCCAATGCCTTAGCTCCCTTAGATTTATCCTTTCTAGATCTCCCTACTAGCCTGTCCTTTATCCCATCCAAGGTGTTTGGTTTAGCCCCATCATATACATCCCGCATGCCTCAAATTTCTCTATCTATTGACATTCCTTTACTACCGATTCCTTTTGCCCCTCTAAACCGCTCTCTCGTCATTTGACACTCCTTTTCTTATTTTCCTTTCATTTTTTCCAAATTTTAGAAAATTTTCTGCATTTTAAAATAATATTTAAAATTTTATGTAATTAAAAAATAGTTTGATCCAATACGACTGATATGTATCATTTTTTGGGACAACAGATAGCAATCCCAATCCCGATATTGAGAATCTTCGTATCCCTTTGTTGTCCCATCTCTATTGTGATGGCTCTCACACCCGCTCGTCACTATCCAGAGCGTGAGCATCACCTCCTGACTTTCTGATGTCTTCCGCTATAAACTCCCCCCAATTTCACACTTTCTTTGCAGCTATCTACTTCACTTCTCAGTCTAGGTCCTACTGTGAGGTTGTCCAGGTTCCATAGTAGCAACAAGTCTCAGATAAGTTTCATGCCCTTCAACAAATGCATACTTGATATGTTGTCCCTCGCCCACCAGATATCATGTCTGCTAGCTGTAAATGAATCGTTAAGGTCAAGTATCGACCTGATGAATCCATTGTCAGGTACCAAGCTCGCCTGGTTGCTCAAGGCTTTACTTAAGAATACGGAATATACTATGAAGAGTCCTTTGCTCCAGCTGCCTAGATGATTTCTGTCCACTCTCTTCTTGATATTGCTTCCAGTTGCCTTTACATCAAATTGACGTGAAGAATGCGTTTCTTCATGGCCTTCTTAACGAGAAGGCATATATGGATGCTCCACCTGGTTTCCCTCTTCATATGTCATATCTGTTGACTGCGATGAGCTATATATGGGCTTAGCAAATCTCTCGTGCTTGAATTGATCAATTTCATAGTGTTCTCACAGTCTACGGATTTCAAAAGAACCCTTCTGAGCTATTTATGTTTCTGCAATCTTCTGCTTAGGGTCGGGTCATTCTTCTTCTGTATGTTGATGATATGATTATCACCGAAGATGACTCTACCAATATTTACTCTCTTTAATAGCATCTTCAGCGTCAGTTTGACATGAACCTCAAAATTGCTCAGTCATTCCATAGTCTTTTACTGTCACAGTAGAAGTATATTACAAATATTATCAGTCATGTCACCATCATTGATACTCGCTCTGCTACTATCACGATTGAGCTTCATATGAAGCTTCAGCACAATGATGGTCAGCTTCTTCCAGATTCGACTAGATATTGTCAGTTGATTAGGGCACTCGTCTACCTAACCATTACCCGGCCTGATATCTCTTTTGTAGTTGATCTTGTCACTCAGTTCATGCAGACTCCTCGATCTGCCAATTATGCTGCTCTTTATATATATTTTTCGATACTTCCGTTGCACCACCACTCGTTCTCTTTTCATGCTATCAGCATTAATCTTGGTTCTGCGAGCTTATTCCGATGCAAGTATACTGGTTACAAGTCTGATCAGAAATCTACCACTAACTTCTTCATTTTCCTAAGAGATTCCTTTATTTTTTAGTGAAGCAAGAACCAAAATGTGGTGTCTTTCTCCGGTCCTGAGTCAGAGTATTGTGCTATGTATGTGATAGCCAAATAGATTATTTGGCTTCAGTGTCTCCTTAGTGATACGAGTGTTTCTTTACCCCTCCTAACCCTTCTTCATGTCGATAATGATAGTGCTAAAAAACTCGCTGGAAATTTTATTTTTTTATAAAAGGACGAAGCACATTAAAGTCGATATGCACTACACTCATCAGGAGTACCGAGCTAGTATCATTTTACTCTATCGTGTCAGCACTAAGGAGCAAATTGTCAATTTCTTCATGAAGTCTCTTCCCCTTCCACGCTTTGAGCATTTAGTTAGCAAACGCTCAATTTATGATTCATCTTGAGTTTGATGAGAATATTAGATTTATATATTATGATGACTTTGTATAAATAGAGATTAGCCCCTTCTTTTCCCTCGCCCCAATCTAGGGTAAACCTATTATCATTTCACTGCCATTATAATATATTGCGATTGTATGATCAAACATTTTTAACAAATATTATGTCAACTATAAGACTTACCTCAGGAGTTATATACCATTTGCTGTCAGGATTCCGGTGAGGTTGAGAATCAGAATTGATAAGACCATATAGTAGCCCACGACTAACATTTATTCGATTTAAAGATGAAAGAATCTCGTCTATGCGAACAAAAGCATCATCATCCGTCTTCATTACATACTTGGCAGATACAACATTTGTCTGTTAGAACAAAAAAATGTAAGAAACCAAAATATAATTGTCAATGGAAGTATAGTACAACATAACTTCAGGTTTACTTACACCGTAGAAGCAAATTGCTATCGTCTTCCACGTAATTAGACTGTAATAATCAACAAATGGCATAAGCTGAATGTCTCCATACGTGCGTGCCTCATTCCAGAGTTCCTCATTCACCATTTGGTTTTTATGCTTTGAAAAACACAAAGGTCATTCAAGGTAAAGTAAGAAGCTCTGTGAGCTATCAAAAATAACAAATATTGAAAAATATAGTTGCCTTAAATAAAGAGATATCAAGAACCAAAAAACCAATCGTCGGAAAGAACATCTATGAAGTGTATGTCATATCATGTTCAAACAACAGATTCCATTACATGTAACATCAAGCAGTAATGAAGAAAATGAATACTGTACATGGTCGACACTTTCTATTCTTAATAAGAAAAAGTTTCTCCCACGTAATATGAAGCATTAACGATGCAAGAGAAGTGATTCAGACTTAATGAAAGAAAAAGTTTCTCCCACATAATATGAAGCATTAGTGATGCAAGAGAAGTGATTCAGACATCATAACATAGTATTCCTGATGGGAGTATATAAAAAGATTTGAAGCATGTAGATTTTTTACCAGGCCAACAAAAAACCGCACTACAACTGTTCCAGAACGCACAGCATCGTATTGCATCCATGTTCTTCGAACTGCCATTCTATGTTTAAAATTGTTTGCCGTAGAAAAGATGCCAATGAAAAGATCCACAGATTTATGAAGAGAAATAGGCGGTGCCTTTAAAATTTCTAGATCAATGATATGCTCCAAGTCTTCTGATGTCGGCAAGCCACTTGCAATGACAGATATTAATTTAATATCTCCTGAAATTCGGGCTTCACTAACAAACCATGGTTCCAAGCTCTGGCAATAAACCATATTGTCAGCCAATATATAATTTGATAAAAACAATTAAGGAAATGGCTGGATACTTTGGCTGAAATTACCTCTCGGTATGCAAAGGATGTAATGTGCTTTCCATCTACGGTCATTTGGATACCCTCTACTCCAACTCGAAGAATGGCAATAGCAAGATATCCTTGTTTGAAAGGAAAATACCTTCTAGGTTCAGCACCCCCCTTTTTAGAAGACCTTGACACATTAGAATTTTTATGTGATGTGAAAATTTGCTTTTCATCTTTACCCACCATTGCACTGCATTGCTCTAAGTCATCCACTGCGAAAGGAAGAATACATGGAAAGATTGCATATCAAGAGGTATAGACAAAAATTAAGCTCTATGAGAACACAAGCAGAAAGGCAAAATACTATGTAATCAAACACTGGTGAACCACTCAGCTTGCCCGTTAGAAAGCAATAACAGAGTCCACATAATAGGTCCGCATATCAAAATCAAGTGCCTGTATGCGATGACATATTGATAGGACTACCATGACTCTGGAAACAATAATAGCTACTAATTAAGTAACACTTCACAATGAGCGGCAGGGATCAGATTATACTTATATTACTAAGCATCATGTTTTATTTAAACAAACAAAATTAGCTTAGCAAAAGAGAGTAGTACAAGTCATCAACAGTGATAACATATACTTGTATAATTTTCAAAAGATAGAGGAAGACAAGCTGTAAATATTTTGCATTGAAGAACAAGTATAACTTTAATTTAAGCTCATCGTAATACAGTGAAATCTCCATAAACAAACTATAACATTATGGCAGATAGAACCAAAGGAAGTAAAATAGAGATTGACTATTGATCGTAAAAATATCAAACATCTATAATTAACAAACATCATATGATGTCATTTTAAGTTCTAATCAGTGTCATAAGCAAATAAACAAGAAATGATTATACAAAATACCTTTCCCTGTACTAACAGAATCTTGAGAAGGGCAACGCTCCTCTGAACCCCAATCACTAGTTACAGTCCATGTATTTTGGACTATGACTGGATCTTCCGTAAGTTTATCACCATGAAGCCGCACATTGTAATGTAATATAACTGGAGGATCTGGTTCACCTGGAAGTACTGCTCCAGTTAAATCGATCCGGAAATTACCCAAAAGACCTTCCGGAGTGCCAATAACAGTTAATGAAGAACCTTGAACCAGTCCACAAGGTATCTTTAATGAAAAACCATCGTGACCAAATTTTGATGCATTCATTCTTCGAATAGAATATGGACACTGCTTCTCTTTCACTTTCTGGTGAGAACTTCCATTCCCAGAGACATCTTGAACCGAGTCCATAAGGCTTCCCCATGCAATTCTAGCTTCCTTGACAGCTTCGACTGAATGAGGTAAACTCCCAGAATGATTAATAAACTGCTTCATATGGTTCCAAGTATGTAGCAGCTGCAATTCTTCAGTAGAAAGATTTCTAGGAGCTATAAAATTGGACACTAACGAGTCAATTGAAACTACTTGGGACACATTCTCTGGATTATAAACTGCAGGTGGGTTTGGAACAGTCAACCACCGAAGAGGGTCAGAAATGTTGCGATAGAGGATGTTTTGCAGTGAACTTTCTGCTAATCTGTTATCCATTAACATATACCTCAAAATCAACAAGACAAATAAAAACATTAAAGCAACAGTGCCAGACCATTTCTTCATCACACGTGCTATAACTTTCAGAACTACACCTTGTACTTCACAGACTTTGAATGGAACACTAGTGCATTGATCTAGAATATGATATTTTATTGTCACCCAAGGCCAGTGGTTCCAAAGTGCAGTTTACATCAATGAAAGCAGTTTGTTTAATCTTAAAGAGTGTCGAAATAAGCCATGTGACACTCACAGCATTTAATCATCCAGAAGAAATGAGCTGTTAAACTAGGAAAATTGAAGACATACAGATCACTGATTTGCTCTTGCTACTGATATAGCACACAGTCGTCAAAAATGTAGTTAGCTACTCCAAGTAGCAGGCAGCCTTTTCTGCAATTTGAATTCCACACCCACTGTTCAAAGCTCCATCCAGCTATAGTGCCAGAGTCACCTTAGGAAGCAATTGGAAGTACACATATATAAGAATTGATATTACTTCACTCTGCATCAGTAAATATAATAGCAAGCTTTTATGAACACTTCACTCATAGCCTCTGTCAAACAGATTAAGCAGTACCGAGATATCAACAAAAGATTTGGTAAAATTGTACTACGAATCCATTTCTTTTCCATAAAAGAAAGAAAAGAGCAAAAGGTTTAAGCAATTAAGTAATTGACAATCCTGCCAGACATGAATAATCTAGACTAGCTAGTTTATGCTACATTCCATTTTATTTTATAACCACTCATAAAAGTCAGCATTTAGGCAGACGATCTTTCATAGCTGTTGAACATTGCAAGAAAAATAAAAGGGTTCGTAAGATGAATAAACAGGACAAGCAGTAAAAAAACACTCAAGCCAAAAGCAAATATTTAGTCACTTCAGGATATTGCATCATGAGATCAGTAACAAGCAAGCTACAAGTTCCATTGGGATCCTGGTCCTCTAGTTCTCACATCTCTCACGAGTCACACTTATCTTCCTTTCATCTATCTAGGAGCTCTAGGCTATAAAAAAGTTTCATAATAGCATTAGAGTAATTAGCTACATCTTAAACAACTTTAGTCAGACGGATCACTGTCCACCTTGCCTTTATATCATGCGCCACTTCTTTAACAGACACTTCTTTAGTAGATGAAAGAAGTTGAAATAATGCAAGCCTCTTCCAAACTGAAGAAAATGGACCCACTACTTCCCCAGAGAAACAATTAACTCCAGGCCCAGCCTGTGTGAATAGCAGATGCTCGCTTTACCTTTTTTTACGTCTCTTTTTTTTTTTTTGTTCCTTTTTCTTTCCTTCTTTTTACCTCTCAAAGCCCTAGACCATTAGAAGAGGAGAATAATGTCCAATTAATGACCCAAGCAACACGAGTCAAACACAACTCCCTTCCTATACCTGTGATCCAAGTAACCTCATTTTCCTTTATGGATCAAGATACAGCCGTATAGTATGGAACTAACCTAGAACAAAGATTCAGACAGCTGAGTTCCCAAAAGATGGTACATCTCCCAAACCCCCGCCTACACCTCCGCAATCCTTCAAACAGTTCAGAACCCATCTAGGAAAAGGAAAAGAAAGAATAAAAAAAAAACTAAAGAAATTTGAAGCCTTGTTGGTCAGAAGCAAGGCGATGCAAAACATATTTCCAATTAACAAGAAAATTCTCAAATCTCGGGAATTTCTCAAACGAACGAACCACTCAAAAATTTACCGGCAGGATGAAACAAGACACCAAAAAAGAAATCTTGGACTACCAAGTAGTCTATCATCAAGTACATCAGTTAAATCAGACACAATGCCTCGAATCTCTCTCTACAACGGCACAGGGCATGGTAATGTGACCCAAATCCACTCGAGCCCGCACCGAAATCTAAGCTGCTACTTCCACTGCCGTATTTGCGGGTGGAGAGAGAAAGATCACTACGACACGAGGAGCGATTATATTCCGAAGGAAAATCCAACTCTAGCCAACGCCATTGGAGATCCGAGAGAGCGAGAGAGAGAGCGATACCTTAATTAGTTCTTCGGAGAGCGTGTGGTTCTTTCTCAGAGGCAGAGCGAGAGAGGCGAGGAAGAGAAGCTTCGAGTCCGTCCGGATCTTTCAGAGAGAGAGAGAGAGAGAGAGCGTGCTTGGAGTCTACGCCAGAGACTGGACTAAAAAGAGTTCACGTTGCCGGTCTTTGAGAGAGAACCAGACAACAAGCGGCATTTCTTGTACTCTTAATAATATAATATAATTCCAATAATTCATAAATCTCAATTATTATATATTCTTAACACGATGAAGTAGATAGCACGTCTCATATCTGGCTAGTTGAAGCTTCAACAATAATTAAAAGCTTTACTGAAGTAATAAATAAACGGTAATTATTGTAGTCATAAAAATTTAAAAAAAGAAACGTCAGGCTTTCTTTATCCTCTTTCTTTGACTGGAGTTCACATATAATAGTAATATTTTCTTAATCTTTTTCTCCCTTTCGTAATTACCTTCCTCTGTCTCTTTAATTATACCACGCTGCAGGTCATTGCCCGTCAATACGCGCTACACGTGGACACGTGGTGCGTCGGGAAGACAACTCGCGCAATTACCATGCTGCCCTCGGATAAGACCCAGAGACGGAGCCGGCGGGACCGGCGCGGCTTCTCGTTACATTTACCACCTCGCTATCGATGTCTCGAACAATTACGAAGGAACCAATATATGACAGCTGGTAATCCAAGAAAATAACATTAAATATATTTTATCTCTCAAGATTATTTTACTTATGTACTTTAAAAAAAAAAAAGTCTCTAACTAATTCGTTTCGTTGTGACTACAAAAATACTGTTAATTTTTTATTAAATTTAATCTAGTATTTATGATTATTTTAATAATCTTACTATATTATATTAAAATTTACATATCTTTTCTAATAAACACAATAAAAACATTTTAATTATTTTAATATTATTTAGTTAGTTTAATTAAAAAAATTAATAATTTTATTTTAGTCGTAAATATAATTTTATACATAAGTATATAGGGATAGAAATGTCTTTAATCCTAAAAGATATTATCGCCAAACTTAGTCAAGATATTGGGGATAACATTCAAAGGAACCATTTGATATTAAGAAAAGAAATAGCATTAAGTGTATTTAAAAGAGACCACATATGCTGTTAGGTGGAAACTTCACCAGATCAGAATCAAATAGCTTAGTTGATAAGAAAGTCGATGATGATAATGACTGTGATTGTGTTCTTGGAGAGACTCCGGTGATCGATCCACATCATGGAAGGTTTACCAGCTCCCATATGTAGAAGAAAAAAAGGCTATCCTCGACGCGACTTATTGTATTATATAATCTAAGTCTTGGCCAGAGTTTGATTCCATGATAATTAACAGAGAAGGTTAATCTAGGAGAAAGAAAAAGGCTTAAAAAGTTTAATCTGCAAATGGACATGTGATGCTTAATTAAGCAGGTAGGAGCCATTAAATTCATATTGATTAAAAGAAGTCTTCGTACCCTTAGAATAAAAGTATATCGATGCTTAAATGCATGAATATCGAGGTCTATTCGTACAGTTGAGATATTGAATTTTGTTAAAGATAGGGGATTGACATTTGATGTTAGAGATCAAATTAATCCATCAAGCATAATATTACGCAATTTTATATGTTGATGTGTTTCCTTTAAATAGAGTTTACGCATATATTTTTCTTTCCCTGGAAGGAGGGTAGGTGAGTATAATTCATTATCTTAGTCTACGGTGAATGGTCGTTATAAATAGAATAAAGCATAAGCTTAAGGACACAAAAAATACTACCAAAAATGAAGTGCAACATTATAATTCACAGGAGCATAGAGTCTCGAATTAGTCTATGGTTCTATCGCCATCCAACAATTGAAAACATGGTCATATGAAATGATAAAAATATCAATGTATTAGAGACTAGCCAAAGCAAACTCAAACAAATCTCCCATAAAAAGGTATGATGACTAAATCAAAACTACAGTGTGGGCAAGTGAGAGGTAGTAGATAATAGTAGCAAGACGCGACATATTAAGGATGAGGAATTATTGGATCAAGACATTGGCAAGCACATGTCGCAACCGTGCACATGAAAGAAGCGGGAGAGGAAGGTGAATTAAAACGATGAAGCAATAGACTCAACCCTATGACCAAAACCAACCAACCATTGCCAAGCCTAAGGAAAAACTCAGAATAAGCAATAAGACAAGCAATGCCATTGAAGGGACTCGACGATGAAGAAGAGCTTCAAAGGGCTCATCTTTGCCCCAAAAAAAAATCGATGGAGACAAGTAAAAGCAATAAACCTCGGGGAAGAAAATGTGATACTGTGGAAGGGGAATATATTAACACTCAACCAAAATTGACACAAACGTTTACTGGTGGTGGTGGATAAAACTGCAACTACAACCAGAGCCAAGTCCATCTAGTAATCTAAATGATTGTGGAGGCAAAAGGTGGAGGAGAGAGAAACGGGGTGGAGGAAGAGAGGAGGTTAAACAATGGAATAGTGAGGAAAATGAGGAATAAGTAAAGAATTGAGAAAAAGGGAAGGAGAGAGATTGGAAAAATGTTAGTGAAACATCTCCCTTTCCCGTAGCCATGCATACTAGGAAGGGGATCGAAAATGAGAAATACAAAGCATAAGTAGTGAGCCTCAAGAGTGTATTTGTTTAAGGGATATAAAAATAAAATTTAATTTAACATGAAAAATAATAAATGTCATTACAAGTTAAAATTGGATGTTACATTTCAGGAGATGAGATGATATATTTTGAACGAAAGGATAAGAATGTTATTACCAACAATTTTAATTACTTAAAAATATTTTTTTAGTATTTTAGTTTAACAATAATTACTTAGATATTTTAGTTTTTTCTAGTATTTATATTATTTAAATTATTGCCATCTTAAAAATCTTTACATTTGATTTTTTGTTATTAGGAATTTTTATATTAACTTTATTCTATATTTATATTACTCTTGGATTTAACTCCGATTATTTTAAGTTGACATGATTGATTTTGATATAATATAGTATCATTTAATGATTTTAATGATGTCATTTAAGTTTGACTCTAGTTAATATTAATTTAGAATAGTAATCGAGGACATTTGCAAGAAAAAATTAAGGAGAGAAAGAGACAACAAGGATCGAATTAAAAATGTTAAAAGGATATATTAACTGGAATAAAGACATAATATAGGGTGTGAAATGGAAAAACATCGCGAAAAAAAAGAAGCAAAAACGAGGGCAGAGCGAAACCACGAAGCGGCCGCAGGCAACGTGGCGGGGCAGCTGTCGACCATAATACTCGTGTGGCCAGCGGCCCTTCGATTCAAACGAAGCCGCTCTCCCGGGTGCTTGCGTCATCTCGGCCGTCCATTCTAGAATATTCCACCATCACCTACCAAACTGGGACCCACCGTGAAGCGAGGAGGAGGAGGAGAGTAGGAAGGAGGCCCACCGTTTCTCACATAAATGCGAGAAATCCAAATCTCGTTCATACATAGAAGGAGAGAGAACACTCTCCTCGTTGTGCGGCGGCGGCGGCGGCGGCGGTCTCTTCGCGCTTAGGTATTTCTACATCTACTGAATCTTTTTCTTGTTTTTGGTTCCTCCTAAGTGTCCGTCTAGATCTCAGGGCGGCGTTGAGATCTAACCATATGTTGTCTTCAGAGGCTAATTTGAAGGCGTATAGAAAAAAGTTGATTTTTTTTTTTTCTGTGGATTTCTAAAATATTCCCATATCCATTGAGTACCTCATGAGTACAGGATCCAGAAAAAAAAGAAAAGATTCATCTCGGCGATTTGTTCTTTCTCAGATATTAAAATCACGAGGCCGTTCTCATTGTTACTGATTCTGTTGTTAAAGAAGAACAGAGAGAAAAAGAAGATGGATAGAATTTTTTTTTACTAAATGAAGAAGTGGAATATGGTTGTTCTGTTGGATTCTATCCTGTTCTGCATCTAGGAGACAGTCCAACTCTAGTGTTTGGTTGCATCCATAAGGCATTCATATACTTGTACATGCTGATACCTTCCTGATCCATGAAAAAACAGTTTGCAGTTGTGTAACATGGCTTTTAAGTCTCAAATCTACTTGCGTCTCATATTGTCACTAAGTAACTATTCATTTCTTCAAAGAAGAACTAGTTTTAGTATTTAACTATAGATAAAAGATGCGTATAAGATCCAACCATATAGCTTATAACATGGTTCAGTTCATTGTTGTGTGGATCCACTAGTTATTGTGTTATATATCACTCTAATTGGAGCGTGTAACATGTAAAAGATTCTATTGAGCAACTTAAAGATAAACAGTAGCTATTAAAATATATCTTTTTTCATTGCTGTTGTATAAACTTACTTGCTCCTTTCAGGTACACATGGGACGTTCTTAAATTTTAAATGCATAACATTTGAGCAGCTTAACTTTTATCTACTGCTTCTTTAAATTTCTTCCATACAAATGCAGGTCCAATATCCTTGAGTGTTCCATTCCATTGTGCGAGATGGAAGCAGCAGCATTTACAACTGTTTCCATCAGTTCACTTGGTGCCCAGACTTGCATGGGAGCAAAATCTAAGCCCTTTGGCTTATGCTTTAGTAGCTCAAAGTCCTTTAAAAGTTTCAGTGGTCTGAAGGCGTCATCATCAATTGATATCGAATCAGAGGCGTCCTTCTGTGGAAAGGAAAGTAATGCTGCTCTCCAAGCATCATTTGTGTCAAAGATTGAACCAAAGCTGAGAGTTACAAATCAATTCCGGCCTCGAGCATCGACTTTTAAGGTGGCAGTTCTTGGAGCTGCTGGAGGTATCGGTCAACCTCTAGGTCTTCTGATCAAGATGTCTCCGCTGGTCTCAGCCTTGCACCTCTATGATATCGCAAATGTGAAAGGAGTTGCTGCTGATCTCAGCCATTGTAATACCCCCTCTCAGGTCCTTGATTTCACTGGACCATCAGAGCTAGCCAATTGTTTGAAAGGGGTGGATGTGGTCGTCATCCCTGCAGGGGTTCCCAGGAAGCCGGGCATGACTCGTGATGATCTATTTAACATTAATGCTAATATTGTGAAGACACTTGTTGAGGCTGTCGCAGATAATTGCCCAGATGCCTTCATCCACATTATTAGCAATCCAGTCAATTCTACTGTGCCGATAGCTGCAGAAGTCCTGAAACAGAAGGGTGTCTATGATCCCAAGAAACTTTTCGGTGTTACAACTCTGGATGTCGTTAGAGCAAATACATTTGTTGCACAGAAGAAGAAACTCAAGCTCATCGATGTTGATGTCCCAGTAATCGGTGGTCATGCTGGCATTACTATCCTACCATTGTTGTCGAAGACAAGGCCGTCGGTGGCCTTCACTGATGAAGAAGTTGAAGAGCTGACTGTAAGGATACAGAATGCCGGTACAGAAGTTGTGGAGGCAAAAGCCGGTGCCGGTTCTGCTACTCTATCCATGGCTTACGCCGCTGCTAGATTTGTCGAATCATCTCTTCGAGCATTGGATGGTGATGGGGATGTATACGAGTGCTCATTTGTAGAATCCAATCTAACTGAGCTGCCGTTCTTTGCGTCTAGAGTTAAAATTGGGAAGAAGGGTGTTGAAGCTGTGATATCTGCTGATCTCCAGGGGCTGACTGAGTACGAAGCGGGAGCACTCGAAGCACTAAAGCCTGAGCTGAAGGCCAGCATTGAGAAGGGTATATCCTTTGCCCAGAAGCAGCCAGCAACAGCTGCATCCGTTTGAGATGAATTCTTTTTGGGTCAAGCTTAAAATGCTTTCAGTTTTGCAGCGTAGAATGCTTTCCTTGTTTCTAACTAGGAAAGATGCTTGACAATTCATATGAACCCCGATGTATCAATAAATTGTTGTCATAATATTAAACTTCAATAAATTCCTTTTCTTCTCGCTAATGGGTTGTACAAGAATCCTTGAACCGAATGAAGGTGAAGGGACGGCTGAGGATTAAGAAAACGAAGTGCTTGCTTCGTCTCGACCGTCCATTTGGAATAAGAAAACAATTTCGCAGACCAGCCCCTACAAACCGGGTGCTCATCTGAAAAAACTCCAGATCCCGTGCACAAAATAAAAGTAAGAAAAGCTAATTAGTATAAATAATAAGGTGTTATGTGCAAGTTTCCCTTTTAATTCAACAGATCCGCTGTCCCTTTGTTTTTTTGCCAGTGGCGGCTTCTTTGTTGTTTGGAACTTCACACGGCTCTTCGTTCTTCCCTTGTTCTGGTTCTGGTTCTATTTCTATCCATTGTTTTGTTTGTTGTGGTTTTCGTGAGATCTTGGGTGGAAAGCCGGAATGTATTCCTTTCGTACGATTTCGTGTAGATGATTCTAGCGATTGTATTGATTTAGAAGTCGGAATGTATTCCTACTTTTGGTTTGTCTCGTGAATTGTGTTTGCAAAAAGGACTCTAATTGATATCTAAACTAATTTGTTTAATAATTAAATATATATTTTTTAAAAAATTAAGAGTAAAAAATAAAATTAACTAATTGAGGATTTAGACTCAAATCAAATAAGACTTAAAAAATAATTATTTATCCGTAGGCACTGACTTGTATGTGTACTTCTCTGACCCTTTATTCTCACCTTGCTCAGCTTTCCATGTACTGAAAGCAATATACACATTCTTCAACCTTTTGCTTTTTATTCTTTTGAGAGGGTAAACATTTATGTAGAATTTGACATGTTACTGTTGAATTTGTACAAGATTCTTAGGCATATGCTTGAATCATTGACAGAGTTAGCCAACTGTTTGAAAGGAATGGATGTGGTCATCAGGCCCAAATTACTTTAGGTTGAAGCTTTTGGCCCTCCTAATGGATTTGAAGATGGCGATCTGCCTAGAGTGGATCTCTCCTAATGGATTTCAAGTGCATCATTTTACCTATTCATAATTTCTTTCTCCCATGCTAAAGTGTTTATGGGCACAACATTATTAGTTTGGAAATATCTTTATTTTGATCTTCTTAGCACAGTCATTTTTTTAATTGTGAAAAATCTATTACATGCCTCTTCTATTAGATTCTTTTTGTTAAAAAATAATATGTAAGTCACTCGATCAATTTTAGACGTTTTTCAAAAGCTATTTTACTCTATCAATCATTTAATATTTTGTCGTTCACATTGTCGAAAGAATAATTTTTTTTATAGTTTAGAGAATCAATGTGTACTAAATTTTTTTTTTTGAGGGACTACATTCAAAATTAAATAATAGTTTAGAAAGTCTTAGTATGATTATTCTTTCATTTCTCAATTTGAATTTACAGGGAAGTTCTTGCTGGTGTACTCAAAGAATTTCTTCTCAGACATTTATCTTTTCCCTGTTCTTGGCCATTGCTACGTTGCTCTGGCACCTGGAATGTGCTTGTTTGATGCTTCTTATGGGTTTTTGCTCCTTTTCATATACTTTTTTTCTTTAAGCCCACATTATTATTAGACCAACATTATTGGCTTTCAGCGCACTTCGCTTTGCAGAGCCACCATAAATAATCCACTTTATAATGGCGTTACAGTAACGTCATCTTTCCAGCTTCCTTTCAATCCTTATTGTTTAGTTTCTTCTACGTAACGTACGTTCTTGCCCAAACGTACAATTAATGAAGCAAAGGTCCCTTTCATCTACACCCATTTCAGTGGAACAAGGACCGTTACAAGCTCTTATTCTATAGATTGTTTACTTGGTTCGTAACAGAGTAGTCTTCTTTGGACTTGTCATATCTTCTTTTTGACATACTTGCAAAGTACCTCTTACAATTTTATAAGTAATAACAGAGGAAAAGGAGAGATTACTAAGATCTCGTTAACAAACAATTAAGATGAATGGTTGGCTTCTTCTTACTTATTAGAGCTCATAGTTTAATGGAGAAATAGGCCTTACATCAGAAGGCAGGGAACTCGATACTGGAAGAGCACCTGCCATTAGGAAACACTGGGCATTCCATGAGCTGAGTCCCAGAAGTGTCCACACAAAAGTACACCTGATACAATTGGCTGTTCCTTGATTCATCTACATTGCATTCTATAAATGGGGTGAAGCCAGTTCCTTCCTTGATGGCATCCTTGATGCTGCTTATGCTATAGAATCCACCATCTGGGTTAATTCCTGCAGTTAGTTCCATCAAGGATAATGTGGGTTAGACTAGTGTTAATATACCCTCCTAAGATCTTTTCTTTTTTCAAGCCTTTTCTTGCTTTTTTTTTTATATGAATGCTCTAAGAAAAATATATTACTTCTACTTATATTACTTATATTAAGTATAATCTGAGAAAAGAAGAGAAAAGAGAGGCTTTCTGAAACTATAACGTTACCTGCATTATGTAAAGTCTGAAGAAGGTTCACTTGGTTCTTAAAGCTGAGAGCTGCCTGGAAGTAAGCATGCTGATCAAGGACGGATTCGGCGCAAGTTCCATGCTTCTCCCATTCGTGCTCCCAGAACGTCGATCCATCGCCGCTGGGGCATGCCAAGGTTGGCCAGTTCGCCTGCATTCTACCTAAAAGGTCTCTAATCTGCAACCCATCAATTCACATATGATGCTTGTAAGCTCTCTCTATTCAATTGCTACACCTGCGGTGTATTCACAATTTAGTAAGAACAAGTACCTTTGATCGATCATAAGGGCTACCAGGATCACAGTTGGATGGATACGAGCCATCGTTATAGTTTGGCCAGAGGCCATGGATGCCGAAGTCCGCCGCCGGCTTTCCGGTGGTCGGATAGCAGCAGCTCTTCTTCGTGTCACAGTAGGATCCAGGCCACTAACAATTACAACCCCCCCAAGAATAAAAAAAATTACAACGAGTGTTGATCTTTTAGCAGAAGAAAGCAAAGCTTGGAAGAAGAGTTTGTGATGCTTATAGATTAAATTACCTGTAGAACAAAGTAGAAGAAGTCGAAATCTTGAGCGCTGCACTCGACTGCCAAGATTAACGCAAGTAGTCCCAAAGATAGAGGGGATGAGATCTTCATAGTTGCTTGCCTTTTTTTTGGGATTCCTTTGTTACTCTTCTTGTTGGTCTCGTTTGGAGTATATTTATAGACGAGAGTTGTGGGTTGGCATATTCCATGTACATTGTAAGTATTAATTGTGGAGGGAAAGAGATAGAGAGAAGGATTGAGGGAAAATTGAAGACGAAAAGGAGAAGCAATGCAAATAAGACAAGTGTTCGAAAAGTGAATCATATCAAACAGCCAAATATGTAATGTTTGTTTACATGATTGAGATTTGAGAGAGAGCTCTGTTCACATTTGCCGACCTGTTCTAGGCCAAGACGAGTGGGTGTCTCAAATTCTGAAACTCTTTTTCTTCTTTTTTTTTACAAAAAAAAATTGGGAAAAAGAATTACACGTAGAACTTTTAACTATATAAAAAACTCTGAAAAGTTAGTTGTCTGTTTGAATTTTTTGTTAAATAAATATTAGTAGCGTGATCAACTTTAGACATTCTAAAACTATTCTACTATGCTTTTTATCTGAATTTTTTTTATGGCAAATAATAATGTGACGTTTCTCGTCGAAGGTCTAGATGTAATTAACCTTTAAAACTTTTGTTCTCAGTGTTCATTACTCAACTAATCACCAAGGTTAATTTGGGTTATAATTCATGTCATAATAAAGTGCTTGGGCCCTCACCTCTTGCATATTTTTGGTATGCTTGTTTTCCTATCTCTTGTCTCTTCCTCGACCAGAGATGATTAAATTTGAAAGCAACATGTATCCATAGGTGGAGAATGGAGAATTTCTCGGGCATATTCCTTATTGCATCTACCTGTCGATAAGACCAAGACGACAAGCAACGAACAAAAGAGGCGAATAGTTTCACACTTTGCTATCTCATAAATCATACCGATGAATGGGCTGCGTGCTCTACTACAAGATTAAAGAGGTCAAGTATATCAAAACTTGGCATAACTCATAAGGTTTGGTATGTGGTGTAATGTCTTCATCAACACAAATTAGGAGAGGCCCCCTCCCCTGATCAGCTAATTCAGACCACCATATATGCATGGCCAAATTCTAATTCGAGGAAGTTTTACGTGTACACTTGGCAAAGGATTCGCAATGGACAATGCTAACAAGTTCCACAAGTACAATATGTGCCATCAATGGTGTAGGCTTCGAACTGGTTCTGGAATCAACCAAAACTTTGTGATAAAATTGGAATTCTTTCATGATTACATAAGAAAAGAAGAAATTTTCCGATCAGTAGACACCATCTGACAAAGTTTGTCATACACTAATGTATACAGCCTGATTGACGCCTTTGCGAGAAAATTCCTGGTAATGTAGGCATTCGGCAGTAATCCACCAGATTTTGTTCAGTCTTTATTCATGAATCAGTAGTGTTCCAGGTCTTAGGAGAAAGATGAATGCCCTGGAAGCAGCACATTTATTGCAAAGCACAGTCCTCAGTGCTCCTTGTTCTCTACTCTTCCTTTTCTTTAATCACACAGAAATTGGCAGAACTCGATCCACAATTTAGCAGCATAACTGGTCAGGCTATTTAAGATAACTCCATTGTTTCCAATCCGTCAACATTGTTTGGCCTAAATGTCTGAGTGGAGTTGTTACCACATTGCTCATGTCAAATGCTGCTATATTAACTTTCAGTAATGGCGATTGAAGGTACCATACCAGTGTTCTTGGAACCTCATGTTCAGAATAGTAACTTGAATAGTTGAATCCCATAAAAATAGCATCAGCTATACGTCCAAGACTTTATATGTTCTACCAATAATCATTACACGAGCAGCGACCTTCTTTGAAATGATGAAATCGGCTCCGATCTCTAACAATCACCAGTCTGTTATAAACACTGGAAATAACTTTTGCAAAGGTGTGACAATCAATACAAATTCGAAGGTTCTTTGCAATCCTTATTGTTCTACCTGGTGGACTCACAAGAATACCGAAAGCAATGGCCAACTTTTCACTATGATAAGAGAGTGCACTCTCCTTCCCCTCTAGTTCCAAATTATGCAATTCTGAATCCATATTTGCTACATAGCCAGCAATCTTTAATTGCTTACATATCTCATCAAGCTTCTGATAAATCTCTGCTTTTCGTGGATGTGAATCATCGTCAACAACAAATTCATGAACTTCGCCATTTAACTCTATACTGCTGCAGCCAGGTGTTGTTTGAATTCCTCTATCTTTCATTAACCTCCTCACATCTGCTACCTTCTCCCAATCTCCAACAGAGGCATAAATATTCAGTAATAAAACATAATCCCCAGCTTGCTGTGCCTTCAGTTCAATCAGGTGCCCTATGACACGCTCTCCAAGGGCAACATGCCGATGAATTCGACAAGCTCCGAGTAAGGTCCTCCAAAGTGTGGCATCAGGCTCAACTCCCATTTCTCTCACTATAAGTCGATAAGCCTGATCGAGCAAACCAGCTCGCCCCATTAGATCAACTACACACCCGTAATGACATACATTTGGAATCAACCTATACTCAGACCTCATCATATCAAAATATGTCAATCCTTCGTCAATCAAACCACTGTGACTACATGCTGAGAGCACGCCCGTGAACGTCTGCTCATCAGGAGAAACACCGACTTTCAGCATCTCTTCAAAAGCGGCAATAGCATCTCTTCCAAACCCATTCATTGCCAATCCCGAAATCATTGCACTCCAGCTAACGACATTCTTATTAGGTGTTTCACAGAACACTCGGTAGGCTTTCTCTACGCAACCACACTTTGAATACATTGATATAAGTGAATTCCTCACATTCAAAGCATCCAGATAGCCTCGCGCCTCTGCAAACTCATGTATGCGCTCGCCAAAGTCGAGCGCACCCAAGTTAGCGCATGCCTGAAGCAGAAGCAGGCACGTGATGCCATCAGGTTCAGACCCATCATTTTCATCCCGCATTTCATCGAACAAGTGCAAAGCATCTTTAGTCCGTCTATTCCGGGTGTAGCAAGAAATCAGGACATTCCATGCGACGGTATCTCTCCTCGGCATTTCATCGAATATCTGACGCGCATCCTCCCCATCTCCACACGAGGCATACAAACTCATCAAAGCCGTAAGCAGAAGAGAATCTGAGTAGAACCCATCTCGTAAAATCCTCGCATGGACCTGCTTACCACCGGAGAGAGAAGAAATCCTGACGCAGGACTTGAGAACGAAGGAAGAAGAGAATGGGTTACCGCGGAGGCCGAGCTCCTGCATGCGCCTAAAGAAAGGAAGCGCCTTTTGGGGTGTGCTACTCTCGGAGTAGGCTTTTAGTAACGCATTGCAGTGGAAAGTGGTGGGTTTTGGGATTTGGTCAAAGACGAGAAGGGAGTATGCGAGGTCATGGAAGCGAGTGGAGCGAGATAGGAAGGCGGAGGAGATGGATGGGAGGTGGGAGAGGAGGGAAGTGCGGAGGAGATGGGCGTGGATCGGGAGGAGTTGGGCTTTGCAGGAGGAGTTTATGAGGGAGATAAGACGGGACTCGTCGTGGGGTTGGGGTGAGGAGTGGAAGAGGAGTAGTGGAAGGTGTATGAAGAGCTTCCTGGGGAGAAGATGATGGCGAATAGAGTGATGAAGACGAGCCAACGCCATGGATCCATTACATGGGACGGGGTTAGGTACATATTTCAGTATAATCTTTTTACAAATAACTACCAACATTTTGTATTATTGTAGAAAGATCCTCTTTAATTTTAAAGTTTAGTTTAATTTGAAGGTAAGAAATTATATACAGAATGGATATTTTCGTTAAAATTTATAATGCGTTGAATATATTTTTTTGTACAGATGAAAAAATAATTACGAACTTAAATAATTATGTCCATATATAAGATTCATACTATTAAGTAATAAATCCTACAGAAGGTGAGATACTTCACAACAAAGCCCATATATATATATATATATATGACAAGCCATTGTTACACAAAAAAAGATTGAAACTTTTTGTTTTGTTTTTAATCCTTTTCCTTTTGGTCAACAAGCATATTGATCATGATCTGCATCAAAGTAAAAGCCAGGAGGAGATGCCAATCTTTGCCTTCCCTCGAGTGCCATGAGCCTTCTCTTCTTGTAATTAGCCTTGAAGCACGCTTGCCTCAACCTCTTGGTCTTTTCCTCCAACTGGATCGATGGCTCCTTCTCCATCAACTTCCTCTCTTGCTCCAGTATCTCTATGGCACTCCTCAACTCTGCCTCTCCTGCACTCCCCTCCTCCCTTCCCAATTCCTGCACCAAAACCAACTCTAACACAAGTTTGACCACCTAGACAAATTCCAAGACTAATTGAGTTAATGCTTTGGAATCGTAAAAAGTTATTTACTAGTGTCGTTGATCACTACGATTTCCAACCAACTTTTGTTGTAAATTATATATAATTTTTATTCTCCAACCTGAACATTCTTGATGAGGGTTTGCAAACTCTTCATCTTGCGATGAGGCCATCTGGGGATGCCCAACTCCCTACACTTCTTCTTCAACAGTGTGAGCCCTACGTTGAGCTCCTTGGCTGCTTGGGTGATAGGCATGTAGAAATAACGAGACACCTCCTCAAATGTTAGCACCTTCTCTTCCCTACTCCTCTCCTCCCTCTTCACATTGGCCTTCCCATTGCTCGAAGCCTCTTCCTCCTTCTTGGGCTCACTTCCATCCATTTCATCCCAGAACCCAATCTCTCCATTGTTGAACAAGTTACCAAACTCATCTATATCACCAATCAAACCCAAATATGTGTGTGTGTGAGAGAGAGAGAGAGAGAGTTAACTCAGTCATAAACAAGTACATGAACATGGTCATCGCTAACCTTCGAACAAGCCTTGGGTTGGGCAGATGAGGTCCGAAGGATAACTCTGCATAAGAGGAGTAGCATATAGTACATCTTCTATAGAAGACTCATGTGGCCAATTCCAGACTGGTAACACACTACAAGAAAAAGGTACAAGAAGAGATAAACTAGTGATTAATAGTGACCAAAACTACAAAGCTATAATAAGACTTAACTACCTACACATTACCTAAGATCAAGTTGCTCTTCCTCTAGAGCTCCATTGTAACCAATCCAGTTCCCCCATTGAAGGCTGTCCATCTTGGAGATAGATTTAGATAGAGAGAGATGGATATGGATATGGATATGGATGTTGTTGGAATATATGTGCGAGGAGAAGGGAGTGATTGGGGTGGGAGAACGTGCGCCCGGATCTTCTCTGCATGGAAAATAACAGCCCATGCAAAAGAGGATTAATTGAGGAGAGGTGTGGATTGGAGTTACAAAAAACACACATTGGTGGAATATAAGTTTCTAATTAATTCAGGTGTTGATTACTTTATATCGAGGTGGGCGCCAAATTATAACGGCCCTATCCCTACCCCTATCATCTCTTTTACGGCGCTATAATTAGTATTATTGCGAACAAGAAAAAACCCTTCCACGATATAAGATCTAAAGGTTAAATTGTGCTTTTGTTGTTGTTAAAAATAGCCATGATCTGGATAATTAAAATGGCTGCGCACGCAATATCTTTAATGGTTATGATTTAAGATCATCATTAAGGAAAAGAAAACGGATGTGAAATAGTGGTGGCTTCTGCTGTGGTGTGGGATTAATGTCTGTGAGTAGTGGAGGTTTTGAGGATAACTATAAGTTAAACGTGGAGGTTAGTAGAGATTAGTGAGGGGATTAAATTGGTGCTGGTGCTAATCCTTGTGCTAATTTCACCACTCATTGGTGCAAGCAGTTTGATCATCGTTAGAAGACAATTTTGTTAGTATACCATTCTAACCCAGTTCACTAATGGGTCGACTTGGGACGTGGGACGCACAGAATATTAACCCGACCCGTTAAGTCATTAGGATAGGTGGTCATCTGCATCTCAGAATGCAGGAACTTGTTTCATCCGGAGTAATAACCAATGAAAAGCGGACAGGTACGACTCTATGGCATGGCTCGCTTCCTCTCTCGCAAGCACCACTACCTCTCCCTCCTCGTCGTCAACTCTTCTCCCTCCCTCTCCTTCTCCCAGCTCCTTCAACTCCACGCACAAATCCAAGTATCTGGCCTCCACCGCGATGAGTTCCTCACAAGTGAACTCCTCCGCTTCCTCTCCCTCTCTTTCTCCTCCTCTTCCAACTCGCTCTCCTACGCCCATTTCCTCCTTTCTCACTCCTCCAACCCAACTCGTTCTTCCTACAACCACCTCATCCGTGGGCACGTTAAAGGCGGCTCCTTTGCCGAATCCATCGACCTCTTCCACCAAATGCGGCGCCTTGGGCTCAGACCCAACGAGCTTACCTTCCCGTTCGTGCTTAAATCCTGCGCCCACATGGAAGCCATTCGGCTCGGTGTCCAAGTCCACGCCGACGTATTCAAGAGTGGCGTGGATTCGGTTGTCTTTGTGGGGAACACGCTTATGCTGGTATACGGATCCTGTGGCTGTATGAAGGAGGTCAGGAAGCTGTTTGGCGAAATGCCTGTGAGAACTGTGGTCTCGTGGAATACTATCTTAACTGCTTGTGTCGAGAACACGCTGTTGGAAGAGTCGATTAGAATGTTTACTCAGATGATGGGTTCTGGGTTCGAGCCGGACCAGACTACCTTCGTCGTTTTGCTCTCTGCTGCGGCCGAGATAGGAAGCTTGAGGCTTGGGAAGTGGGCTCATGGCCAGCTTGTGGGAATGGGGTTGGTCATTAGTCTTCAGTTGGGAACTGCTCTTGTCAACATGTATGCCAAATGTGGGGCGATAAGGTATGCTAGGCATGTATTCGACATGATGCCAGTGAGAAATGTGTGGACTTGGAGCGCCATGATTCTAGGACTTGCGCAGCATGGTTTTGCTAAAGATGCACTGCAACTTTTCTCGCAGATGAAGGACTCGCTGATCGAACCAAACTACATAACTTATCTCGGCGTTCTCTGTGCATGCAGCCATGCGGGCTTGGTAGATGATGCACGTCGTTTCTTTCATGAGATGGAGCATGACCATGGTATTAAACCAGCGATGTCGCATTATAGTGCCATGGTCGATGTACTTGGTCGTGGCGGTCGTCTCCAGGAAGCTTACGATTTCATTAGAAGCATGGTTATCGAGCCCGATGCGGTGGTTTGGAGGACGCTTCTAAGTGCCTGCCAATTACATAGCTCTCAAGATAGTGTTGACATTGGAGAGGATGTGAAGAAGAGGTTGCTTGCTTTGGAGCCCAACAGGAGTGGTAACTATGTGATAGTTGCGAACATGTATTCGGAAGTTGGTTATTGGAAGGAAGCTGCGGAAGTGAGGAGGATGATGAGGGAGGAAGGATTGAAGAAAGTGGCAGGAGAGAGTTGTGTTGAAGTGGGAGGATGGGTTCGGAGATTCATCTCAGGGGATGATTCTTGTATTGGTTATGAGAGTATCAAGGGAACGTTAGATGGACTTAATATGAACATGAAAAAGATCGAGTCTATTGATATGAATTACGATTTCTCTTATAGGATACAAGCCTGTGAGTAGGAATTTTTTCACACAAGTTTATGAGTAAATGGAGCTGCAGGTCTCTTTCTATCTTGTTGGAAAGGTGAACAAATATGTATAAGGCAAAACACTATCGGTATCCATCAAACATTCTCTGTTATGCAGTGAATGAGTTAAATTATCAAACACCTTGAACACAACATAGTTGACTAGGATGACCCTTCCCTCGTAGAACTCTTCAAAGCTTATTCCCATAAGTTTAAGCATACACCAGAAGAATTTCTTCAAGCTCCTGATGGCATTACAACGTCAACAGCTCAAACTAATTTAAGAAAGAAAGTAGATCAAACATGGCTAATGGTTTTAACTGTGATTTAAGCAGATTAAAAACAGATGAATAGCTCATACAACATGCCGAATTACATACACTTCTGTAAAAACGGCAATGTTCAGAAAACCAGAGAATGATGCCAAAAGTTCAAGTTCCATGCAGCGCCAAAAACGTTTTCTGTATCTTCTGTATAATGAATTAACCCATGACAACCGACCCTGATTTCATCCTAGCTATACCAACAGATTGAGACGGAACACATTTGTATCATTTGAGCTTTGTGCGTCACCAATACAATAGTACGGGACAATTGTGAAGTATCAAGCGAGAAAGATCTCTATCGTACTCATTGTATGTATCCTCCTGAGTTGCCAGTTGGGGAGAACTATTTCCAAACCATCTCACCCAAAAATCTGAGAGCAGGAACGCCTCTGATCTCCACATCGACAAGTGGTGCTTGGACTAGCTTTAAGTCCTTAAGCTCTGGATCATTTTGGATCATATCAAGTGCACGTGTTTGATCCTGCCAGAAGGCAAATTTACGCTTAATATCTGAACAAGTTGAAGTGCGGTATCCCATGGCATTATTTTGTTATACCTTCCTTTTCATTGCGCAAAATTTGCAGTCTGATGCAGATGGTGGTAAAACTTGGTTAACAATCAGCCTCTTCACAGGCACATTTTCTTTCTTTAAGGAAGCATGCAGCCTTGATGACTCATTAATTGCCATCACCTAATAAGCACAATAGTAAGAACATATTAAGCATGCAATGCATTTACGGAAATAAGTTACACACTCACAAGAACAACACAATTATTATATTCACAAAAACAATGAACATACCGTAGGTATTGTCACAATTATAAATTCAGTTGATTCGGTATCACGGAAAAGCTCTCGCACTTTGACCATTCTTTCTCTTAGTTGCTCTAGCTTGTCAGACTTCACAAAGAAATGGAACTGGTCAGCGATTTGACAAGCATAAAAAAATTCTCAATCAAGTACTTAGCTTACCGCATCCTGTTGTGTTTCCTCTTGCCCAAAAACTGATTTGATAGCTGAGGTTGCTGAAGTTAGCTTCTTCCTCAACTGAATGGACAAGTTACAGAAAATCCACTATAAGTAGCTTGTATTTCTAAGAAAGCTTTTTATATTAAGAACATAAGGCAGTAAATGTACAACTTACAAGATGAACTTACTATCAACTTAAGCTAGCAATCCTCTTAAAACTTACCTTCAAGATCTTGCCAATGGATGCATCCAGAAAATCTGGTAAGGATAAAAGCCGAAGGGTGTGACCCTATCAGAGAAGGAATAATTCAAGTAGGATGAGATGTGCATGGCAAACAAAGGGCATTTAAATGTCTAACTGCCAAATACTTGGTGGCACAGTGCTGCTTACTGTTGGAGCAGTATCGAAAACTATGCGGCTAAACATACTGTATTCCTGTGCTTCAACGAATTGCATAACCTGGTAAGGGCATGGAAATGGCTAATGATTAACTATGAACAGAGTAACAGAAGATACAGAAATATATTGTAATCTCAGCTTTGATCTCAAACCTTTGAAATTGCAATAGCTTCATCGAGTCCAGGAGGTGGTGTGTCCAGCAACTCCCCTAATTTTAGTTCTCCTAGCTTAATCATAATATGACAGTCAGTGAAACGCCTACACTGAAATGAACTTAGAAATGCTCACAGTTAATATAAATTAGGCTGCATATAAAGTAATGTTTAGTAAGTATAAATATTAGAAACTGTATATCAGACATAAGCACATATTATTGAGAAACAACTTAGAACAAATCAATAAGAAAAATATATTCCTTCCTGATTTTCTAGAGACATCTGGATGGACTTGGTATCTTGAATAAATTACAGTATAGGACATTACTGAACACTACCTGCTCAACAAGCATTCCAAGTCCCATACTATCCATGAAATCTTTGACACCAGTCCCCCCACTTTTTTGACTTGCACTGCGAAATTCTTCTCTTGCCTTCTCAGGATTTATCTGCAAAAGCAATGCCATTGACCCAACGTTCACGAGAAGCAAGTTAAAGCAAAATAAATAAAATAAATTGCTATAAGAAAAAGAAGCCCAACGATTGATATAGCCAGCCTCTCTTTAAAATTTATCCAACTATAACCACTCTTACCTCAAGCGCAAAGAGAGGCGAATCTGGTCCATCAACAGGCACCAACGTTCCTCCAGTTAAATCCTAGAAAGAATATAATTAAAATTTAAAAGAATTCAGCATACTGTGATTCAAGTAATGCTGCTTTCCCCCAACTTAAGTGTAGTCAAATACATGGTAATCACATGCCTGTGCAAAAGAATCGCTTAGCGAATGTGCAGGGTCAGTAGAGACTACAAGGGTAGGATGACCATTATTCGCAAACTTCACAGCAAGGGATGCTGCACAGCTCGTCTTTCCAACGCCACCCTTGCCGCCAAGCATGTAATACTTCCGTTGTGTGCCAGCAGCCATCTCCTCAAACCCGACGGTGGATTCCGTAGGAGTGGCAATCGACCGCACTGCCGAGAAAATTTGTGAAGATATTCTAAATTGAGTATCGCGGTTAACATGATAGAGAGCCCTAGGGCATCGCATTCTCAAAATCATTTGATGGGTATCTCCAAAATACGATTTTTAACACGGTTTAATAAGTAGGCGAATTATCTATTCACATCACTGTATCAAATAAAACAAGTCACGGGCAGCAGGGATTAGCAGCAGTCTTTCGGAGCCAAAAATCTAACGCCTACCATTGATTTGCTATGAAAGAGGAATCGTAAAGAAGGAAGGGGCAAAATATAAGACTATCCACCAGTACAAATGGAAGAGGAGGAAGAGGGGACGAGGAGGGAGTCAGACCTCGCAAGCTCCGATGGAATTGGAGAAAAGGCGGCGAGCGAGGAGCTACGAGAGCAGCGGGACATGGCGAGAGGTGGCGGGAGGCGGCGAAGGAGATGCACCGAGCAAGGTGAGGAGAGGGCGTCAACAACATCGTGGAATCGAGAATGAGAGATAAATTCTCAGGTTTGCAACCAAAAATATTGCACAAATTAGGGCTTATTTGTAATTTACGATTTGTTTCTGTTCTATCTTATTTATTTATTTATTTGTTTTTCTTGAAACAGAAAAATAACTAGGTCGGGGAGAGGGGCACGTCATAGGTTGTATGACTTTCCTACTATATACCTTGTACATGATCAAGAATTAATCGCATCTCCAACTCACAAAGATCCCACTTCGCCGGAACACGGAACTCCTCGATAAAATCCACCGACCACTCTTTTCCTCTGCCGTCGTGGAGGCGTATGGCGAGAAGAGGCCGAGAGGGGTGCGCAAAACCCTAGAGAATTCTAATCCCTTTCTCTCCTCCTCTCTCTCTCCATCTCGCTCTCCGAGGACCCTAGATCACTTTGATGCGACGACCGAATGCTCGACCCCAGTCGCCGGATTCCGCCACGGCCACCACCGAGATGGACTCACCCAAGCCCCATCGCCGACCTCCTCCCTCCTCCCGCGTCTCTTTCCTCTCCCGGATCTCTTCTTCGGGGCCTAAGCGTCGGCATGGTGGGATCTTGCTCCTCCTCGCCGCCGCCGCTGCGGTAGCCCTCTTCTTTATCTTCTCTCGAATCTTGATTTCTCCAAGATTTGGGATCGTTATAGATGGCGGGAGTACCGGGACGCGGATACATGTGTTCGGGTACAGGGCTGGGTGGGGATCAGTTCCGGTGATTGATTTGGAGGTGACTTCTTCGATGAAGGCCACCCCGGGGTTGTCCAAGTATACCGAGGATGTTGATGGTGCTGGGAAATCGCTGGTGGGGCTGCTGGAGTTTGCGAAAGGGAGGGTGCCGAGGGATCGGTGGGGGGAGACGGAGGTTAGGCTTATGGCAACAGGGGGATTGCGGTTGCTTGAAGCTGGAGTTGTGGAAAGAATACTCGAGTCTTGCAGGAAGGTTCTGAGGGGTTCGGGATTCCGGTTTCGGGATGATTGGGCGAGTGTTATCTCAGGCAGGTGATTCGTATCTGGTTGTCTTTTGTAATTCTATTAAGTCCAGAGAATTTGCAGCTTTCAGATGAGCATTTTTACCTATTTACTCGTACTTGTCTTCATGGAACCAACATAGAAAGTTGGTGATTCGTTAGAAGTTAGATGTATTTGCAGAATGCATGCAGATGACACTAATTGTCTATGTTTCTTCTCTAGAGGAAAATTTACTCTGAGTTCAGTGATAAGCATATTACCTCTAATTGAGAAGTTAACCAGTTATGTGAGCTTAATAGTTATAAGTTTAGCACATGTAAGTTAACTCTTCTACATGTGTTAGTATCATAAATCCTATTACACAAGTCCACTTATTTCTTTTGAGCTTCTGTAGGTATGTGCAATATCCATCAAGCTTATGCTTCAGTCTTTAAATCTTTTGCATCTATTGTATCAATTCTTGATTCTTGTTAAACATAATATTTTCACCATTTTTACCTTTTTCCATAATTTGCCAAAGTAAGTGGTTTTATACCAAATTATATGAGGAGAGAAACAGAAGCCGAGTGTTTTAACTAGTAATGTGATGCAATAAGACAGATGACTAGAAAAATAATGCAGGTATCTCAAGTTCGTTCAGACAATGCAAACAGAGATGCCTCCATTTACTGAGACCTTAAATCTTTTTCCACCTACTTTTTCATCACGATAGCTTTCATAATTCCTAAAGAAAAATCTAAAATATTTGTAAATACTGCTGTAGGCACTGATGAAGGCATATTTGCATGGGTTGCTGCAAACTATGCCTTGGGTACACTTGGATCTGATCCTCCGAAAACCAGTGGGATAATGGAACTGGGTGGGGCTTCTGCTCAGGTTTGCCCTTATATGTATTGAGTAACTTTTGCTTTCATATGTCAGTCCCCATCTTGTCAAACTCTTGTTTCAAATATTTTTGTCATTATTCAGGCAATTTATTTTGGAGTGATCCTTGTAAAATGCCTATGCAAATTGGAATCTTTATTGATTGAGAAATGAATGTTTGGAAGATATACAGTAAGAAATTGGTTGACATGGTTGGGTTATTCCTACCAGGACATTAGCTGGACTGATCAAAGAACATATCATGTGTTCTTTTTTATATTATTGACAGCTTGATAGTTGAAAATTGAGAACAGGCATGAGGCCGCTTTCCTTTTTACACTATGCAGAGCCTTCTGGGGCGAGTACAAATTCCAACTGCGGAGAGTTCATAGCTGCCTGTTAGCTAAGCTGACCTACTTGTAAGATGCAGCCTGGTCGTATCTCCTCTGGTGCCTGTAAATTTGTTTTTGTTTGAATCTTGTCTCACAAGGCTGCTCATAATCTTAATTTCTTATTTTCTTGGCTACTTCTTTATGATGTCAATTTCAATGCTGTTAGTTTCTCCAAGAATGTTTCGGTAAAAAGGACTAAAGAAGAAAAGGAAACTTCATCGTGCTTTTTAGTATATATGATCTTCAGACATAACTCAATATCAATCTGTCCTTTTTCTTTCTTGGTATCTTTCTGGGCTTAGATCTTGGTCCATGCTTTTCATTAATCGGTTCTTTTTTTTTGCGTGTAAATTGAATTGAGGGGCTCTTTCTTTCTATTCTCTATTGACGAGTTGGCCCTCCAAAGTTTCATAACGGTCTCTCTTCTTTGGAGATGTTGGGTCATATATTCGACACCTATAGGAATTATATCAATCTGAGAACAAAGCCATAAAATTTTCTGGACACATGGTGGTATCTTGAAACAGAATTTTGATTAGTTAGGCAGGAATGGTGTTGGTTCTCTAATATTGTATGATCCATATAACTACTTTGTTAAGGACAGAGGAGATGGAAAGTCTTACATTCATACGGTAGTAGCTGATCTTGTTTCCTTCGCACTGTCTGTCCTTTCTAATGTCTATTGGCTACTCTTTTGAAAATAGCTCATACAAGGATTCCCGTGTTAGCTGGGATAGACTGTGAAGTTGGCAAGGATGTGCTAAGCTGATGCCTTGTCACTTTGTGACCATGTTGCCATTGAAGGCCTCATAGAGGCCTCCTAGGCAGTGTCTTGTATCGCGGCACGGCACTTCTTTAAGTAATTTGATGCAAAATTGGACGCCCTGGGGATTTTTTATGGTCAAAGAGTTCTGTGTATTGCCTTATTGTTTTGATATCTCAAAGGTGTACCAAATAATGCTTTGATGGAAGACTATTTCTCCAACTCGTATTCATTACTTCAGTAGAATCCCAAGTTTTCTCCACCTGATTACCTTAAACATTTTTAGTATGTTTGCAACCAATCATCACCTACACGTCACAAGCTCCACTTGTGGGTGTTCAGTGGAAATCAAATCTTTCAGATAGTTTGGTGGTTTAGGCAATCAATGTTTTGACATGATGTCACCTAAGAATGTTTATATTAGGTGTTATAGTTATTTTATGAATCACTTATAATGTATTACTTGACCTGACAGTTACATTTTGCTTTTCTTTTGTTGCCATGTGTTTCCATACATGATATCATTTTCTCAAGTTTGTAAAATCAAGCCAGTAAGCTTACAAGTTACAAGAGAACACATGATGATATTACTCTTGATTGATCTTTATTCCATTCTAACTGGAATCAGTACTCCTTTTCTGGTTTAAATTCAGGTTACATTTGTTACCAATGAACATTTGCCGCCAGAGTTCTCACATCTGCTTAAGCTTGGGGATGTCACATATAATCTTTACAGCCACAGCTTTCTGCATCTTGGTCAGGTGGCTCCCTTGCTTTCATATAGGATTATCAAAATTTTTTGAGTTATTGATCTATCCAACAATGACATCCTATTAGTCAACTATTCTTTGCTGGGCCTGTCTTTGCACTCTTGACTGTCTCTTCTTGGCACATGCCTATTAATTTTGCATAGGGTTGATCTAATATTCATGTTCTTGTCCTAGTTCATTTCTGTATTTTTATTTATTATGCTTATGTTGAAACTCTTGGACTATGATATCGTGGACTGATCTCTACCATGTGCCAAACCTGCAGAATGTGGCATATGAGTCACTTCATGAGTTGCTTAGCTCAAGAGACCTGAAATCATGTAAGTTGCTGCTTCTTAAAATTTTCGCTTCATAGATTCTGAATTGGAAGGGATGCATGTCAAACTTCAAGTAATTTGGTTAGGTCTAAAGCACACATGAGAAATAATATGATAGATTATCAAATGTCTTCTGTCATAAGAAAGTAAGCAGCAGTGCTCTTTATGTACAGACAAGATCATAACTTCATTTTTTTTTTAACCAAGCGTAGCATTTCCTTTGTTTGAAAAATAAGAAACTTATGTGTACTTCTACTGAAATTTATGCAATTATGTTTGACAATGATGTAATCTAGATATAATATGACTTTCTAGTGCTTGCCCTTTGTTTTTGGCAATATTTTGAATGAATGTCAGACAGACTTTCCATTAATTCAGCTGCAGAATCACTTCAAGCGGCAGTATATCGGGATCCTTGCACTCCTAGAGGATTCTTGCATGGTTCGAAACCGCTGAAGCTATCTGCTGCTGTTCTCAAGTCAAAGACTGGATATAGCACCACTGCACTTGCAGTTGGTAACTTCTCTGAATGTAGATTGGCAGCATTTGCGCTGCTTCAGAAAGGAAAAGGTAGCAAGTATGCTCTGGAACTCCTAGAACTCCATATTCCAGCTGTGTTTTAGGAGCTTTTATTAGTAAATGTTCATCTCTTTTCTTTTAGAGCTCCACCAATGCCTTTGTGATCAATGTCTTGGCAAAGATTATTTATGATTTATGTAATACCCTTTCATTATATGCTACTCTTTTCTTTCCTTTTTTGTTTTTAACTTTTCTTCCAACTCCTATATGCTATAACTTGGATGAGAGGTATAATTTATGCCTTGTCTTCTGAGTTAAGACTCTGGCTTAGTCTTCAGTGACATACTTTGATTTATTTTACAACTTCACAAGCTTGGTTATTTTTCCTTTTAGTTTTAGCATCTACTGACATATAATTGCAAGGTGTTTTTCTTCTATCCAGTTTAGAACTTTGATAAGAATGGAGGTGTAGTCAAACTATTCCAGTTCATGTATCAGAGGAGGTAGCACCATGCTGTCACCAGGCGCAGGGAACGGCTGGGGAAGATTAGAAGGGATGATGGAGGTTAAGTCGTTTAATCATTGAGTCTGTCTTTAGTTAGTTTAGTCTGCTAGTTTCGTTTATTATAAAAGGAGGTGTAATTGGTTATTAGGGCAATTAATCAACCAATTATAGCTTCAGTATTAATAGATAGACCTGTCAGGTCAGATTCTATTAATTGTTCTAGATCTTATGCAAGAGAGCAAGTGGACCGTGTTATATGTCATGCTAGCTGAGAATCAAAAGTCAGAGATGCTTGAAGTAGACATCAATTTAGTATTTATCATGCGACCACAGTCATGGGCTAGTCTGTGCGGTATTTTATAGGTTCTAGGGACTTTTTACATTCTCTAATTATCTATTATATGTTTCTTGCTTGGTTAAGTTCAAACTCTACACTTAAGGGGAGATCTAGTTATGAAAAAATTAAAGCATTAAATGCTTGATTTGTTATATTTGTTGTATCTGATTATATTGAAGGTGGTTAGTCATATCTGAATATCCGAATAATCTACTTGATTTAAATTGACTAATAGTAAATGCATATCTTGCTTCATATAGTCCAAAAGATACTGAAAGCTTCTCATTACATGCAGAGAACTGTATATATCACCACTGCCACTTGGGATCGACATTCATGCCTAAGCTGCAAGGCAGGTTCTTGGCAACTGAGAATTTTTTTCATACCTCAAAGGTTAGTTGATTCTTTTTTCTTCTCCTTTCTTTTTAAAATTTTTGAGATATTTTGTCCATCTGTGTGTATGCATAGGAGATTCACAGTTTGCAAGTGGAAGCTCTTGTTTTATGTATTAATATTTTGTCCGTCTGTGTGAATACTTTTATACTAGTAGTGAGAAGTATTGTGGTTGCATTAAGTTTTATTCTGTGTTGCTTATTCTTTACTGGTTGATAGTTCCTCGGGCTAGGTCCATCAGCATTTCTTTCTGATTTGATATTGGCTGGGGAGCAATTTTGCAATGACGATTGGGTAAAACTTAAGAAGAAGTATCATTCTTTGGATGAGGAAGAGCTGCTGTTGTACTGCTTTTCTTCAGCATATATTGTGGCCCTACTGCATGACAGTCTGGGAGTTTCTATTGAAGATAAAAGGTCAGCTCTCTTCCCCATGTGTCATTCTATGTAGGTGCCTTAAATCCATATTTGGGTAGATTAGAATGTAAAAGTAGTATGTTACCCTGTTAATCTTGTCTACCAATCATACTCGTAGTGTTGTATATTTTGAGTAGAGCAGCCAGATCTTTCTAGATATATGTATTTTCAATGTGCTATTGTTTCAAGTCATTTCCATTTTTCTTTTCATGCTTTTCCCATAGCAGGGGCCGAATCTATTTAGTGTATGCCATTATAGATGCAAGTAGGACAAGGTTCTGTTAAAATGTACATCAATTTAGAATTCTATGTCAAGTTTTAGTCATCCTTATATAACAAAACTATTAAACTTTGGCTCAAAGATGATTTAGTTTGCCTGTAACAGAGCCAACAGTGTGTCTTTCGTTCCCTTTGTTGAGCAGGATTAGTTTTGCAAATCAGGTGGGCGGTGTCCCACTTGACTGGGCACTGGGTGCCTTCATCATGCAGAAATCATTAAACCAGAGCCTGGAGTACTCAGATTGGTTCATTGGTGTAATCAGCTATGACTCTTCAGCTCTGTTCTCTCTTTTCGTTGTCCCTTCTGTGCTGATCTTTATGGCATGGTCAATCTTGAAATGGAAGAGACCTCATTTCAGGACAATATATGACCTGGAGAAAGGGCGCTACATTCTTACGCGAGTCAACCGCTGATCTTGTCTTTGTCTAGCAATCACTGCAGAGGTAGAGGGCGTCCTCCATATTTAATTTACATTACTTGTAATTTAGTTCATTTTACTGAGGAGTTGTTCGTCCTTGTCTCTTTTTTAATGTTTGACGGAATTAAAATACTATAATTTGGAGTAGTTTGCTTCCTAACCTTACCCCTCGTGTATTTATTGAGCAATTGAGTTCTTGAGCCTATATATCGTTGTCTGGAATCTTGACCTTGCTTGTGTCAGTCTTCAAACATAGCAGTAGAATGGGCGTAGAGGATGATATTTTCTTTTTCTATATATATTGATATGATATTTATATTGTTTAGGGCTGTCAAAATGATCGAGCAGCGGGATTAATTAGAGCTGAGTCTGCTCACAAGCCGACTCGCACGGCCAATAAGGCTTGAATTTATTTATGTAATATTAATTTGTGCTATGAATAATTTGCAACTGGTTCATATTTGTTTTACATAGTCCTAAACAACTAAACAGAAATATCTGTTTTTATGTATTAGAATTCTTTTCATAAATTTTTAGGTTACAACTTGAATTTCAAGCTTAAATCAAGCTTGATCCAATCGGCTAGAATTGATCTTTTGTGTAGGACTCCAGCCCAAATTAGGCGCTTGAATTGAGTTTGACTAGAAATATATTTCAGTTGGGCTTTTAAGCTCGAGCCTTGAGTTAGGCTCGGCTTGACTTGAAACAAAGTGAGCTGATTAATTTTGCACCAAGCCTGATTAGATTCAGGCTCATTCAAGCTCTACTCATTTACACCCCCTAGATTATTGCTTTGGTATAAATTGCGTATAGTTTAATCAGTTTGTTAAGGAATACTGCTACACTATTGTGTACGTCAAACTTAAGGCTAATGATATAACAGTAACGTAGAGTATAGAACATCTACTTAGAGCCCGGAACCTTGTTGCCTACCAGCAACGTGTTAGTTATTGCTCACTCGGGCCTAATCCATCCTTAACTCCACAAATTTAGCCTTAAACTTAACCCTCATCACCAATCTAATCTTCTTAACCTCCTTATGTGATCATTCAGAAGTTGGGCCAGTGATGGTCCACCCTAAACTAGAAGAAGCAATCATGGAACCTCGATTGAAGTGTCTTGTTAGATGGATGGCCATGATTAATTGTCTCCGGAAGAGACCATCCATGAAAGAAACTAGTCATTAATAGTAATCGTATTAGGACCCACGATAGGTCTAGACCACTTTTATCCACACTAAGATCATCCTAATGCTTCTCGCTCTATATATAAATACCTGACCTAGAGAGACAGATAACACCAAGTTGTTCTTCTTCTTGTTCTTTACTGATGGCTTCCAGCACAAGGGCAAGCTTCCCAAATGGAATCCATGACATAGCCACTGTGCAATCAAGAGTACTCCATCAAAATTGTTTATCAGAGCTCTTCCCACCATTCCTCCCCAGAAAGGTAAATATATATATTGCATCTAATTCCCAATTCATATCCATTGAAGTGTCTATTCTAGATCCATCTGTAACTATCTACTTTACAAACAATGGAGTTTTAGGTTGCAGCTGAGATGATAGCTACCTTCTTGCTTGTATTCGTGACATGCGGAGCAGCCGCGCTGAGCAAGAGCGACCTGCACCGCGTGTCGCAGCTCGGAGCGTCGGTTGCGGGAGGGCTCATCGTGACGGTGATGATATACGCCGTCGGACATATCTCGGGGGCGCACATGAACCCTGCCGTCACGCTGGCCTTCGCAGTCTCTAAGCACTTCCCTTGGATACAGGTCGATCAGAACGTTGATCTCCAAATTATACCTCTTCGTTATATATACAAATATACCATGCATGCTTTGGTGCGTGAGAATAGGCAATATGATAATTTTAGGGTTCATTGTAGGTTCTTAACGAAGGTTTCTGCTAGGAAAACTTTGATGAATCTTAATAGTTAATTTGTTGTTCTAATTTCACACGACATTTCTTAGCAGTTATGTAACTGTTGCAAGAAGGCGCAATCCAACTAGTTAAAGTTTTATGCCGATTATTTTTGGCTTAAGAATACTACTATTCTTCTATATGAGAATCCCACTAGTGAATCACAAGGGATAAACTAATATTCCTAACTGAATCGGAGATTCTCATATAATTATGTCTTGTATAGTATAATTTCTTTTTATTTAGAGATTTTTGTATACGGTAATCATTACACTATCTTATGCTTGTTCTACTGTAGGAACCAATTATTGATATATCAAGTATGAGCATAGCTAGCAAGCATTATACTTAATAATCCTCATATCTTTTAAAAAAAGAATTCTAGAAGACTATCATGAAGATCTAGGAAATATGAGCGTCCTCAATTATGTCTTCCAAAAAAAAAATGGTTTAAGAAATTGGAAGTGAGAATAAAGAAACAATTAATACTACATTTAGTAGCTCCCCCCTTGCCCTAATGAAGTCGTATTCATCTAATGCTCTCTAAATGCCATTTGATTAAGATCGTTTATTAAGCACAAGCTATCATAGAATTTTCCAATAGCCAACCACTTCGCACAAGATGACGATAATAAATAGTATTCGCCCCCACATATCAATAATGCATCCAATCGAGTGGTGCAATAATGGAGAATAGTTAGTTTCTCGTTGCATCATATTGGAATAAAATCACAATACATGTGATATATATGTTGGAGACTGCAAGGTATCTTAATTTTATCCCTTTAATTTATGCAACTACTAGTCCAACTGGAATACTTGATCATGTAATTAATTTACGTTTTTCCACTATCTTGGAGAATTCCATCTTACATAAAATGTCGTTGTATTATATTTTGAAGATGTTTAAATTTAATTATGCATGGATTGTGGATCTTATTTGGCACCATTAACTTCAATGATCACGAACAGACCAAACGTAACTTCATGTCCTTCTCTTGCCAGTGCATTATATAATGACTTGAGTTAATCCAAATGAGCTCTTTGGCTGTCTAACTACCAAAAATAACGTCACTGTATAGTAAAAAAATTGCTACAGGAATTAATTACATCTGAGCACCGTGTTAAGGTTACCTGACCGCTTAAGTTTTTTTTTTTATTATCAATTTAATATTAAGATGTATGAGTATTTAACATGTAAATTTAACTCGTCTACGTAGGTTCCTTTCTACTGGTCGGCTCAGCTCACCGGAGCCATGATGGCCGCCTTCATCCTCCGGGAGATCCTCCACCCCATAACCGACCTCGGGACGACGACGCCGGCCGCCTCGGAGTTGCAAGCTTTTGTCATGGAGGTAGTAGTGACCTTCTCCATGATGTTTGTCACCTCAGCTGTGGCAACTGACTCCAAAGCAGTGAGCTCTCTTCTCTTCTCTTCTCTTCTCTTCTCTCGGGTTGTAAACTTCTGGTGCTCACTTGCAGGTGGGAGAGTTGGCAGGATTAGCAGTTGGCTCTGCAGTGTGCATAACCTCTATCTTAGCAGGGTAATATAGAAATAACCAACTTTATATATAGAATTTAACCAATGTGATGATCTCCAATGCTCTAGCTAGCATGACTCATTGGTAGGTGTGAAACATTAATTAAGTTCAAACACACACACATATATATATATAGGATTACTTAAGGAGAAGTTCCAATATTTTAGCACGCCATTACTGTGAAAGGCCACGATAAGCCCAAAAGTTTATTGGCCCAATAAGACCACTAGTGCTATTAACCTTATCCATTCCTAAAGAAATAAATTATGGCCTCAACTTTAGCTATTGGCGATAACAATGTAACATATCATCATTATTACAAATAAAAATTGAGGTTCACGATTTACGATGCATGTCGAGGTGCAGGCCGGTCTCCGGAGGGTCGATGAATCCGGCACGGACGCTAGCGCCGGCGGTGGCGAGCAAGAAGTACGACGGGCTTTGGGTGTATTTTCTGGGCCCAGTTTTGGGTACATTAACTGGAGCATGGTCTTATAATTTCATCCGGGTGACCGAGAAGTCTCCACAGCCCATTCAGAACTTGTCATCCTTCAAGCTACGTAGGCTGCAGAGCCTGGAGTCATCACCTCATGTTCATGGTGATGACGTCGAAAATATGTAATCTACTGCTCTATCAAATGAAATATAATCACAAAAGAATTAATTAAGTGGTGCTTTTTTTTTTCATAGATATATCCTCCTTAACTGTATAAAATTTACACTCCTAATGTGCCCTTATGTTAGTTATATGTTTAATTTTTTTTCATTAAAAACAAGTGGTTGTTATCAAATTTAGACTACGTGGGGACTACGTTACTCATATTTTAAATAAATAAAGAGAAAATTAAAAGTAAAACGACCATTTACCATTTTTCATGTATAAAATAAAAGAAAATCTGCATAAAAAGTTAGTCAATAATTTAGGTATCTAGGTTTAGTCAAATCTTAAGTTGGTCAATCCCTCGTATCATAAAAATAAATGCATTTCTTCGATAAATAGGATGTCTTTCGTGATAGATACATTTCATGCGTTACGTTATTATTTTTATTAATTAAAACCTTATATATGGAACGTATAAAAGAAACAAAATACCCTGAGATAAATTGTACCGTCACTTCTAGATGCCAATCTTGAACCGGCGACGACGTGAATCTTTTCCCGGATTCCTCGTATATTACCATATTGCCCTTGCGTTATTTATTCTCGTAGATATTTCCATTCTCTACTGGAAGGTGAGGATTTATCGCAGACTATTCCGTGGATAGGATATGTTATCCCGACAGTGAATACTTTTATTGGATAAAGTAGCGAAACCGCGTGGCGACGCGGCAAACCCAAGGGATGACCGTCAAGAACGACTAACGGTGTTGGGGCCGATACAGCAATTGGCTATTCACGTCGTTCGATAAATGGACGGACGTTAATAGGTGGACGTCAGCCTTCTGTATAAAATGGAGGTCTCTTCTCGCGTGTTTCGGACCCGGGGGGAGAGAGAGAGAGAGAGGAAACGGAGAAGCGACATTAGAATTCTTTCGAGGTACGGCGGATTTCTCTACCCCGTTATTTTTCTTATTTTAGGGTTAGATGTCGATTTTAGATCGCTTGATTGGTTGGATTCGTGAAGAGATTGTTATATTTGGTGTTTTCTTTAAGAGGATTCGGTCGTCTCTTGGTTGCAATTTGTGCCATTTGGTGTTTCTAGGGTTTCTTCTCATGAGCATCTGGATTTCGTGTTTTCTTGATCTTTTTAGTGGAAAATTGCTGGATTTTGTTGGTTTGTTTCTTGGAAATTTCTTAGTTTCTTGTGGATCCGTTCTTCTCTGTTAAAGTTGTTGACTTCCTCTTCGAGTCAAATATATTCACGGATCGGAATCTTGATTTGCTTACAGGAAGGTTATATATCGAGTTACAATACCTAAATCGTTAATCTTGAGCTTCACGGAGAAATTCTAGTGGTCAAGATATTGGAAATTCTGTGACAAGAGAGGATTACACCTATTCTGGTTATGGGGGATCATCTAGTTCTGCATGTCGATCACCTTGTAGCGGCCCAAAAAGTAGAGACAATAGGAGCAGGTGAGGGTTCAACTTCTTCTGGGGAAGCTGCAGCTGTCGCAGGACCTCCTGCTCTTTCATCATCTGTGGTTGGATCCGACAGTGGAAAAGGGGAGGACGAACGCATGGTCCCTGAGGAGGAGGAACCACTAATTCAAACAGTGGAGTGTCGCATTTGCCAGGAGGAGGATGACATCAAAAACCTAGAGACACCTTGCACTTGCAGTGGCAGTCTGAAGGTCTGTAACCTTAAAACCATTCTCTTGGTAGTTGGATTTTCGATGCACGAATATATAGGACGATGTGATTATGCTAGTAGACATGTCTGTTTCCAAATCACCTGTATTATTTCTGCAACATATTGTGTGGTGCTAGTATGTCGCCAATTTTCTATTTTCTTTTGAGGTGTGTCCAAAAATAGGTGAATAGTTGTTGCTAAATAAGGGATGTTTTGTTATGTTCTGTTATTTCAATCTTTTCTTTTGTTAGCTTTGTCACTGCAACTTGATGTTCTTCTTCTCTAACCATTGTTAGTTTATTACTGTTTCTGTTGACGTAGCTGTGTTTTGGAAATTCTATTGCTAGAAAAATGAAAAAGAAAATTTGAATTCATAGTAAAGTACAAATAGTATGAATCGAAATTGGTGGGTAGAAGATGTTTAAGGTTGTTAACTAGAAAATATGTGTGCACAACATGGAGTTGCCTAATGCGAGTTGGAGGTATGGCAAGCAAAATGAGATAAATTGAAATTGGGAGAAAACACTATTACACCATATCCTGTCATTTTTGTTGAAAATGTTGTGTTGGTTGTTTCCATCTATGCAGACCCATTCTTGTCTTTGTTGTACTTCTTGTGTATTACTGTAAGGAAAAGAGGAAAAAATAGTTCCTTGATTACAGGATGATATTCGAGTATTTGGGTTTTGTTACCTTATTTGCTATAACCTTATACCAGCATCATGAACCGCCTTTTTTACTAGCTTAAACATATTTTCTTTACCATGGAGGGGATTTGGGACGATCATTAACATGACCTACAGTAGTTTAAGACATAAGATTCAGCAGACAGAAAAGATCACAAGTAGTACGAGAGAAGATAACGTGATATAATTTTTATTACAATTTAAGTCATTGCAGTACTATCACTCCTAACAAAATATAATTTTGTTTGGAGTGAAGAATCTTATCATGTGGTCCTATGAATATATCTATTTATGCTAGTTTAAGCCTTGTATGGACTCCATTCATTTTCTTTGTATTATGTGCTGAGATAGCTGTCTTATCACTGAAATGAGGTATTAATTCTAGATATTCCATGATATCATTCCTTAGGCTGTTAGGCATTCCACATTGTGATCAGTGCAGTTGATACTGACTGCAACCCTTTTTTACCTTGAAATTATTTCATGGTGCTTAAAATTTTGGAACTGACTTTGATCTGCTGCTTGCTGCTATCTGATATTTTGATGTCTGCTAGAGTTGGCTCCTTGTCGAGTATGAAATATCGAATAAAGTTTTTGCATTCTCCAAAATTAGATATGTGGATATGGTTTGATGATATTCTTCCAAAGTTCCAAGTGTGATCTACTGTTTCTATCTACTTTATATCCATGTTGAATCATGCTTTACAATTCTTGTCATGTACAGTATGCACATAGGGCATGCGTGCAGCGATGGTGCAATGAGAAAGGAGACATAACCTGTGAAATCTGTCATGAGGTGAGTCTATCTTGGCTTTACTTGCTCAACAACCCCTCAATGTTTCATTCTTTCCATGAAAATCAGATTCTTTTCTTTTTTTCGTCTTCTTCAGCAGGGCTTAAAATTCCTTATTGCTAGGATATTATAAGTGGATTGATGTTTATAATTTTGTTTTGACTGCATATGCTTTTTATTAGTTTCTCAATTGCATTTAAAGCTCAAAAACATGAAGAATATTGTTCTCACCAAGTTGACTATCTAATTATATTGGATGTGTTGCATTACAATTTAACAAACTCAGATGCAGTCACTGCTGTAATATCTTGCTTCTGATTGTATGCGCTGTTATATTGAGTTCAACAATAAGTTTTTTAATTTGCTATTTACAGCCATACAAGCCTGGGTACACAGCAACTCCTCGAGCCCATCCTGATGAGACCACTATTGATATAAGGCAGGTTACTTTAATTATATGTTTGCGTCATTCTGTAAGATGGCTTACTACTTCGTGTATACACTTGTTTTCTTGCTGAGTGTATATTATGAATCCTGTACTATCAACATTAGCTATCAAAGTTCAGTTATCGGTTCCAGGGTTCTTTATCTCTGATTATCTGTTGCATTTTCACTGTAGTGGAGGCTGGACCATCACAGGAACTCCATTGGACTTGCGTGATCCAAGGATTCTTGCAATGGCAGCTGCACAAAACCGCTTAATTGAAGCCGAGTACGATGAATATGCTGCCACAAATGCTAGTGGTGCTGCTTTTTGTCGGTCTGCTGCTCTAATTGTAAGTTTTTGTCATGTGTTTTAGTCAGAGAAGTTGCCCGTTACTCTTTATTGAATTCTATATCTAGATAGCAAGATTATATTGGTAAAACCTTGGGAACATAAGTCGACTTTCTTTAATGAATTTTATAACTGTGCAGAAATCATTTATATTTTTTTGTACCTACAGTTTTGGTTTCTCGTACAGAATGCAGTTACTTCTTGTGAATATTTTGTGCCATTCCTGAAACTTTAGTCCAGAAATGGTCCCCGATTTTATCAATATAGTCTCATAAACATGTTTTTGGCTTGTTTAATCTTATCAATTGCCTTGGATATGCTTCTTGGGTTGTCTCTGCAAATCATCTCACTAGGATTCTCTATATGAAGATTACTTGCATTTCACCACAAATCATTTTTTTTTCTTTTTAGTTAATGGCTCTTCTTCTGTTGAGGCATGCATTGAGCATCACTAGCGGCGACGACGACGATGATGCTTCCACTATTTTTTCAGTAAGTAAAAGAATCTCGTGATATGGTTCTAGTACCTCATCTTTTTGCTTTTATTTTTTATTTATTCTTTTCTATAATTGCTTGTGGTTGTTGGTACGTGAAATAAAACTTCTTTCATGATCTAACAGCTCTTCCTACTGCGGGCTGCTGGATTTCTGTTGCCATGCTACATAATGGCTTGGGCCATTAGTATACTGCAGCGACGGAGAGAAAGGCAGGTCAGTGTATTGTACTTAAAATACTTTTTCTGTTTGCTAGTTTTCTCTAGTTACTTCCATGTTGAATATACGGACTGCTGTTTGTATTCGTATCACTATATTCATGAACAACAAAATTAGTTCACTTTTAAGTACCTTGAATATCTTGTTTTTTGTTTTCTTTGGAGAAATTTATTCTGAATCTAAAGGCACACACAGTATCTATCCCTTTCCTATATGGTCATTGGTATTCTCAGTTCATTGTATACAACTCATTATCTTCATATCTTCACCTGCATTTGAGAAGAGTGTTACACACTCATACTATCCTTTAATTCTCCCCGTTAGGAGTTAGGACAGGAATGCATCTTTTATTCAACATAGAATATTATGCCTGAAACTGCTTTATAGTCCTTCCATGGGGTCAACTACATTGGGTTATGCTTGCGTAGTTGCATGAGACCTGGAAGTTCTATATATACATTTGGTATTTCACATGTGAATAGAGATCAACGGCTATGAGTGCTCTGTAATGAAAGTGTACTTTGTGTGTTGTCAATTATTTACTCCTTATTTTGTCAGTATCAGCCATCCTCATTTTGTCTTTTTATTCTGTATTATTATTCAGCAGCCTCTCTTGATTATGTTTTCACATAAAAGAGGTTCAAAGTTGACTAATTTTATTGGAGGTTTCTCTGCTAGAAGCCTGTGACTTAAGCAACACTCCTGATTCTTGTGATATATTCATTATGAAAGTCCTCATTAGTGCAGGCAAAGAAGCTAGTTCAAGAAAGGAATATAGGTTTCTAGGGAAGTATCCAGTTGGCGGGAAAAAATAATGGGAAGGGTTTCAAATTATTTTTTATTGTTGGATATTAGAAATGATATCTGAAATACATGAAGACATGGGGATAGCAAAGTATAAATGTGTTGTTAGGTAAACTAGACTGAGGTTCATAGAGAAAATCATTTCTTGCTGCCGATATAGACATGTAGAGGTACACAAACTAGGTAATGTTGGTGCATAGTCAAAAAAAAAACAAACCAAGTACTATAGTAGGAAGCACCTACAATTTTCCCTATTTTGTATAGAGTTCACCCATGTACTTAAATGGCATGCATTTGTGAATTAGGAAAGTTGTATCATTCAATGTCTAACCTGTTTTTGCATCTAACTATAATTTATACATTAGAAAACTAGTACACTGACCTATGACTCGTCTTTGCCCCCATTAAGTTGCAATCTTCCTAAAGGAATGATTAAAAAAAGGAATGGTTAAAGCCAAATAGAATTTCAGAGAAAAAGAATACAAATGAAACATAGGCAAGTGTTGGGTTTTATTCATTAGCCTTTCCTCTTCCTTTCATCATTAAAATTTCATATGAATTTGTGTGACACAGATTTGTAAATTTTAATACTCAGGAAGCAGCTGCCTTAGCAGCAACAGAAGTAGCATTCCTTCTGCAATCGGGGCAAGGAAGGGGCCTACAGTTTACCCTATCACCTGAGTCTCCAACTACACCCCAGCAAGAGCCACACGTACCAAGTTTATCGGCAGCAGCCCCTTCCTAATTACACGGAGTGTTCAGTATCTTTTGTTGTCTGAGTGATGTAACTTTTCTGGCAGAGGTCGCAACTTCAGCACTCACCACTACAGGTGGGGGCTTTATTGTAGAGATGGATCTCTCCCAACTCATTTATGTAGTTCTTGATTTGGATTATCTCTGTTGCTTGGCATCTTGGCCAGATCTTTGTGTATATAGTCGAAGAAGTCAAATAGCTTTTATGGAATTGGATAACACTTATAATTGGAAAATAATCAAATAATGCCCTGGCGAGATGTGTGTTGCCAACATATATGATGGTCTTGTAACTTGCATTTTGGGTTAACAGGAACTCAAGTTGTTTATCTAGTTTAAGTAAGTAAGGCACACTTTCAATAATTCACTGATGTCTATCTAGTTTAAGTAAATAGTTTTTAATACTTGTACCATAAATACTTGTAAATACCTTCTTGCGTTTAGTAGGCAGCTTTCGGGCGAAGTGATGATAACGTTTATGGTGTAAAGCTATAGTCAGATTTCTCTATGAAAAGGTCATAAACTGTATAGAAGGTGGTAGCGCAGGAACGTATTATTCTGGCTTATTATGGTCACTCAGTGAGGCAACAATAACGACCAACTGGGCTTAATTTCGAGTAATAATCAAGAAGCTTGCTTATGTAAGACTAAACTTATTACTCTCATCAAGAGCATGGGAAGTAGGAACGGTCATACTTGAGTGGATTCATGAAGAAATCTGATAACTCTAGACAAGGCGTGGATAGACGTCTGGCATTAATACATTGAAAAATATCAAAAATCTTGAATCAAAGGCATGTGAAAACATGCAAAAAGTATGTTAATCTTTGCTCAGCTTAACTCTGTAACGGAGGTACTTAAGCAATCATTAGTACGCAATTCAATCATCATTAAGTTCAAACAGTGATCTGGTATAAGCTTTGCTGTTTTTGTTTTCTTGTAAGTCTCTTTACAACAAACATTAAAATGTTCACATTGTAGTAATGTCTACTCCCAAACAAGAAGGGGAAAAAATTCAGCTCATTATGCCCTCTATGTAGATGGATGACAAAGATTCAACAACATTCTGAACTCATGAATTACATTGCAATAAGTAGTTAAGCATACATTCATGACAACCTAGCCGAATTCCCTATTACCATGAGCATTTCAGTTGTAGTCAAGAGAGCACTCCTTGTCATCTCTTTCATGATCTTGTCCAAAACCGCTATCAGTCAAGGAATCATTCTTTGTACTACCATTCAGAAAAAATTTCAGCTCCCTGTCGTCATGCTGCACCCTGCCACTTATTTCTAGGCATAAACCATTGGTTAAGACAGCTCCCTTTTTCCCTTTAACTGGTTTCTTTGAAGGTCCTGTATCAACATATTTCGGCTGTACTTTGACAGTAGGATTAGGCTTTATGCGGTTTAGATCTGTTTCTTCTGACGGTCTTAAAATCCTGTACTCCGATTCCAATTCTGAAGCTTCATCTTTATTCAGAACAACCTGCGAAAAATTGATTCCCCAACATTAACAAAACAATGATGTATAGAGTACATGATTTTATAATGCATAATTTTGAGGTGTGCTAGCAAACATTTGCATAAGGACTTGAACTTCGAAGAAACTCGCATTGCAAAACAAAGAAAGGTTATGGTCCCTCTTCATTGAATTTATTTATTCTTCTAAAATCATTAATACTGCAATTTACGGGGGTTTTTTTTTTTGAGAGTAAGTGAGTAAATTTTGCCGTGTTCCTTCACTGGAAGACTTGTCTATATGTTTAAGAAACCATTAAGGCATACATTTAAGTAAACCATATAATTCCTGACACAATCTAGATAAAAAAAGCAAAAGTTACTTACAATTTTCAATTCTGATTTGGCAACCCTGCGACTCAGTTACCATGAGATCAAATAATCAAAGACAGAGATAATCTGAAAGATTCTAAAGCATGGCTTGAGATCAAATTGGCCAATCTTTGTTCTAGAAGTAAATCAATGAAAGCTGCTACTAACAAGATTTCTGGGCAGTTACCTTACGGCCAACCAAATCGAATGTAACAATCACTTTTCCTTTTTGGGCTTCTGCTGCTTCATCGATTTCTTTTTGCTGCTTCTTTAAATTTGCCTTCTCCTGGAGCAAAAGTCATTGCATAATGATGAGCAGTTTGCACAATGTTATATGCATATTGCCAATAACTGACATCAATGACATGACCAAAAAAATACTATCCAATACTATGTAAGCTTCAAAATTGAACAGTGACATAAGAGATTTGAACGTCTTGTAAGTTCTCATGTGCTAGTGACAGAAGTAGCATAGCAGCAAAAGAAATGCAACAAAAACCTTACGGTCCATCCTGGTTGATTGTAAAGAAAGTGTCGGAGGTGCTTATGGTTAGTAGGTGCAGAAGGTACTAATTCAAACATTGTTAGAATAAAAAATTATTTGATCAATTGATCATTTCTTTGCATTATGGATTCCATACAAGATGGTTGGGGGTTGTCATACGGGTTGGCCTATTAAGTCAACATAACTCTAAAGTACTTTTTTATCTTGCACATGTATCCTCAAGCTATTTATTGGAAGACTCTTGTGTGACAACAGAATTAGAAACTTTGAAAGAACCAGTCACATGCTCAAGCTAACCACATTTGCAAGTAGTCACCATCATTACAAAATCAACATTAACCAATTTGGATTTCATGATCCAGGAAAGATGAAACCTAATGAACTCATAATTATCCAAATCCTCAACCTTGGGATAGAACTTCTAGAGTCCTTATCTTCAACCTTCCAATCCAATTCAATCTTCTCTTATTATAAGCGCCTCCATTTCTTTTAACGTGCATGACCAAACAAGTTGATATATTTTTGCTCAACTTGATCCCCACTCGTTGCACTATATTGACCGACTTTTTCTTTGGCCCCTTTGCTAGATGACTGAAAAGGTGGGAATTATTCATACCCCAACATAATCACTTCTGATTATCTCAGCATGAATTCTGTTTAATCTTATTCCAGTCATAAATCGAAAGAACTAAAAACAGTATAACCAAAAGATAAAAAGCAACAGATAAAGATGATAATGCTCATCTACATATTGTATAAATACCTCGGTAGATAGCCAGCTATTTCCTTCTATTTCATAATAATCGCTCTGGTCATCAATAACTTTGGTCCGCGCTGCAGAGTTTCTGTCATATTCAACAAGCCTCTTCGCATATGCTTCAGCTGCAGCTTCTGCATCTGAAAGAGGAACTGCCACATCGCTTAAACCAGCATATGTACTGTCTTCTTTCAACACAAGCGCACCACAGAAGCTGCAAGGTCCCTCGCCTTCTTGTTCACACACTATCTTGCCACAGGATAAACAATTGCTCACAAGCTTGTGCCGGCGAGCTTGGCATGAACATGGTTTTCCTTGCTGGAAAACAATGGAGCCTTTTGCTGCCTCAGCAAGAGAAATGACCTTCCCGCCTTTTTTCCTTTTGGGGATAATTGGGTTCCCCTTGGAATTGCTTCTTGATTCTGTAATCTCTGATTGGCTCTTGGTATTCTGAGCCACAGATGAAGCAATCTCTTTTGGGGTTCGTGCTTGTTTTCTTGCTGTGAGACTTACTCCATCTACAGGTGGTTTCACATAAGCTTGAAGTTTAGAACTTTGTGCCTCCTGAGCCCTATTGGAGGAATCCACATGACCTCTCCTCTGCAAGTATTCCTGAATCACACCTTGACCAGCTTCCAAGCCAATTATATTCTGCACCAAGAAAAGTTAGTAGGTTTACATTGTTATATTGTACTAATCCACAGTATACCAAGTAACCCATGGTAAATATGCAATAGTAGAAGCTCAAAAGTATGCAATAGAGATGAAAAGAATCAAAATTTTCCATTCTACTTTGTTATAAAAGCATCCCCATCCTTGGTGATATCATCCTCTTTCCATTCCTTAGTTAGGTGAGCATAATCGATTGAATAGAGTTTCCAATCACTCGAAAGAAACAACTTTGGTATTCCCAATTTTGCTGAGGAATCCATATTCTTGTGAAAACCCATGATATTTAAACATTGAACAAGAATACTACTCTAACACCAAAAAAATATCGAAACGAAACTAATTCAATCATAAGATAGACAATATGCGGCAAAGATTGGTACCGTGAGGTAGTCGGCAGCATCTAATGGAGGCGCGAGCTCGCAGAAGGAGACGAGCCCTGAAATGAGATCGGCATCCAAATCCAATCCATTCTCTATCTTCTCACAGAGATCAAGCAACGCCTTCTCTAACCATTCCCCCGAAGTCATCTGTCTCTCTCTCTCTCTCTCTCTCTCTCTCTCTCTCTCTCTCTCTCTATTTATATAGCTGCTTCTTTAAAATTGGGGAAGAACTGGATGAATCTGAACCGTCCATCAAGGACTGTATCCAGTCACGTGAATCACACGCTCCGGATCAATATACGTGATCAGACGGTCGAGATGGCCCGATATGGTTTCGGTGATTCGACTCCTCTCTTCCTCCTGCGGCGAATAGTTAGTCGATGGCCAAGAGGCCATGGGAGCTCTGAGTTCAAAGAGAGGTAAGCATCTAAAATTCTCAAAATTTAGTCTCCCCAGAGTTTATCTCATCCTTTTAATTTCCTTCGTTGTTGGGAAGAGAGAGTTGCAACGGTAAAATCTTTTCTTTTGTTTTCTTGTCAAATTTGTATCTTTCATCAATCAAAGGCAAAAAAAAAAAAAAAAATCCTTCTTTTTCCTCGTAGAGGCCAAAATAATTGTATAAGTGTTGTTTTACTGCTATCTAATAAACATCTCTGTATGTTTTTGCTTAGGTAAAGTGATGCTTATATGCTTAAACTCCCCTAAAATCGCTGTGGTATTGCAGGATTGTGGATGTCTGATAGATTGGTTATTCAATTTGGCCAAATTGAGTACGAAAGGAGTTAACTAATAGCTAGTAGCACTGTGATGAGCCGAGCATTGCTTCCTAAGCATGTATTGGCTGTCATAAGATACCAGAAGGATCCAGTTAGGGCTCTTGAGATGTTTAAGTCAGCCTCGAAGGATGATGGATTTAAGCACACCTTATTAACTTACAAGTGTATGGTAGAGAAACTTGGACTTCATGGCGAGTTTAAGGCGATGGAAAGTGTTATTGCAGATATGAGGATGAATGTTGAGCATTCCTTACTTGAAGGAGTGTATGTAGGTGCAATGAGAAGTTATGGTAGACGAGGAAGACTTCAAGAGGCCGTGGATGTCTTCGAGAGAATGGATTTTTATGGGTGTGAGCCAACTGTTATATCTTACAATGTGATCATGAACATCTTGGTTGAATACAAATACTTTGATCAAGCCCACAAAGTGTACCTAAGGATGCTGGATAAGGGAATTGTTCCTGATGTACACACCTTTGCAGTCAGGATCAAATCCTTTTGCAGAACAAGGAGACCACATGCAGCACTTAGGCTTCTCAGAAGCATGCCACAGAGGGGTTATTATGTTAATGCAGTTGTATATTGCACAGTTGTTACTGGTCTATATGAGGAGGGTTATCAAACAGAAGCATGTAGTCTGTTTGATGAGATGCTTACAATGGAAGTTCTCCCTGATGTTGTTACGTTTAATAAGGTTGTGCATATACTCTGTAAGGAAGGAGATATATCAGAAAGCAGCAAGCTTCTTGCGAAGGTCATGAAGAGGGGCACTACACTCAATCTGTTCACATATAATATTTTTATTCAGGGGCTTTGCAAGGGAAGCAAATTATTGGAAGCAATCTCTTTGCTAGAACATATGTGCAAGGGTCTAGCTCCTGATGTTATCACTTATAATACCCTTATATATGGCCTCTGTAAGCACTCTAAAATAGTGGAAGCTGAGGAGTTCCTCCACAGAATGGCAAATGAAGGCTGCAGTCCTGATGATTTTACATATAATACAATTATAGATGGTTACTGTAAAACGGGTTTGGTACAAGATGCCTTTAGACTTTTAAAAGATGCAGTTTTCAAAGGATTTGTGCCTGATCGAGTAACATATTGCTCACTGATAAATGGTTTATGTGAAGAAGGTGACATTGCACGGGCAGAGGAAGTATTTAATGAGGCTTTGTGTAAGGGTTTGGAACCTGATATTATTATCTATAACGCACTTATAAAGGGGCTCTCGCGACAAGGCCTTATCTTGCAAGCTTTGGAGCTGATGAATGAGATGTCAGAAAATGGTTGCAGCCCAGATATTTGGACATATAACATCATAATAAATGGGTTATGCAAGATGGGTAATGTTTCTGATGCAAATGTTGTTTTGAACGATGCAATTATAAAAGGCCATCTTCCAGATATTTTTACCTTCAATACATTGATAGATGGTTATTGCAAGAAATTAAAGCTGGATAATGCTTTACAGGTTGTTGATAGGATGTGGACCCATGGTGTGACGCCTGATGCCATCACTTATAATTCTGTATTGAATGGGCTCTGCAAGGCTGGGAAGACTGGTGATGTCATGGAAATGTTCAAAGATATGGTTTCAAAGGGATGTCGGCCAAATATTATCACATACAACATACTGATGGATAACCTCTGCAAGGCCGGCAAGATGGCAGAGGCTTCTGATTTGCTTGTGAAGATGGCAAATGAAGGATTGACTCCTGATATTGTTAGTTTGAACACATTACTTCATGGATTTTGTAGGAATAGTGATCTTGAAGAAGCATATGAATTGCTACAGAAGTTGGACCAGGAGAAAGTCTCTGCTACAACTGATACATTTAATATTATGATCAGTGCGTACTCTAGCAAGTTGAATCTTCATATGGCACAAAAGATTTTCAGTGAAATGATAAGCAAGGGCTGCTCTCCAGATGCATATACGTACTGTGTCTTGATTGATGGCTTCTGCAAGACTGGAAAAATTGATCGTGCATATGAATTTCTTATGGTCATGATTAATCAGGGGTTTATTCCAACAATGACAACTTTTGGGCGAGTAATTAACTGCCTTGTAGGGAATGACGGAGTTGATGAAGCTGTTGGTTTAATTCATATTATGGTGAGCAAAGATGTAGTTCCTGAGGTAGTTCATACCATATTAAGTGCTGATAAGAAAGAAATAGCGGCACCTAAGATCCTTGTAGAGGAGTTGTTAAAGAAAAGTCATATTACCTATCATGCTTATGAACTTCTTTATGATGGAATTCGAGATAAGAAGCTTTTGAAAAAGCGTCGACGTGTGAAATGCTGCTAAGATTATGATGCATCATATTCAGGATATCTCCAACATCTGCACACCCACAAAACTTTTAAAGTCTATCAAACTGAAGGTAAACATCCTTCTCCAGAGCATTCATGTGCATGCTAGAGTGGATAGAGAATAAATTTCTCTTGAAGCTTCATGTGCTTCTATGCATTCTTACTTGTAAAGCAGACTCCATGATTACTATGATGAGCAAGTTGAGAGATAGAAAATCGAGGTGGACTACAAAAGTTATGTTAAAATTTCGAAAAAACAGCATTGAACATCTTTAGAGCCATTGATCTTGCCTTGAGATTGTAAAAAGCCAATGCCGACTTTGGGAGAAAGGAAGTTCTCTACATTTTTCACCTTGAGATGGGATTTTTTTTTTCTTTTAAATCTGAAGGTGAATTATTGGCTTGTTTAATCCCTACATCCTGTTCTTATCTTGCAGGCTCCCATGCTCTTTGCCTCTGGCAAAGGTGGCGAACATGTGCTCGCAGCATCCTTTCTTTCAGCTGAAAGAAAATTTATCACCAGTATCTGCAGGAACTCCTAATGAATTTTGTAAGTTTAACGCATACAGAAGTATATTAGCTCTTAAAAATTTTGTTGGTTGTTCTAATGTACACATCTCTATTATCTTTATTGGTGATAGTGCTAGAGATCCAGAGTCGTGAAACAAAATTGTCGCAAGAATCTTGATGATGCCTCTCAAGCTCAGCTATGAATGCAGTCTTTTTACTTCGATCACGAGTAATCTTGCATTTCGTGATTTACTTCGGACGAATGCAGTGGTCCAGATGAAGGAGTGCAAAGTATGGAAACCAAGATATTTATACACCCAAGTTCTCAGAGGATGTAATTTATAAAGATTGAACCCTTGAAACCTCAGATGTATTATACTACTAAAGATAAAGGAAGTCGCCTTTCCTTGCTGTGTAATACTTTTTGCTTCTCAAAAGAATAAAAGAATATATCTAAGATCATCGAATAATTGTGACTTATTTACAAAAGTTCATCGACCAAGTAAGGTTTTCAGATCTTTGAGACGTATTCAATTATTAGAAAGTTATTGTATTTTCTTGCAAAGATTTAAAAATAGAGTTTGCAGTTTAGCTCATAAAAAGAAAATGCTGAGATATTTGAACAATTATATTATTACTAGCTTACAAGTCGTCGTCTAAACCAACCCATTTATACGAAGTCCACTTATTATTTCTCCCACCTTATCTCTTCCAGCTCCCTTTTCCTTATCAATGGCTTCGTCGATCTTTCTCCTTCGACCTCCTCCTCCTCTGCCGACGTCTCTCTCGGCGCTTCCCAAGCTCGGCGCGTCGAGAGCCAATGGCTTTCTTCCGAGGAGAGCGGCGTTTCCCGTTCCCATCCATCTTTTCCACGAACCCAGTGAACCACTATCGGTCTTGTACGGGAAGGGGAGGAGAAGCGCCTTCACATGCTTCTATGACGCGAAGGAGAAGCTGAAAACTGATCCTCCAGAGAAGGTGGCCTCGAAAGTTTCAGTTTTTACTCTTTTTGAGTCCTTTCGTTTTCTTTAATTGATCGTAAAATTATCATTTTTTCTGTTTCTTAGAAAATTGCTGATCTTTTCGCGAAATATTCTTTATTTGCAGGTGGATTTTTGTACTTATAGTTGTAATATTGTAGTAAATTGGTCGTAGAACTTTTATGTTTTCATCTCCATTATAATTCACCATTCTAGTTGGTTTAACTGTGAGGAATGATAAGTATGTAAGATTGTAGAGTAAAAATATAGCATTAGACTTGCAAGTGTAGGTTAAGTGATGGTCTACACTGAAATCATCTGGAATAATCATGAGTTACATGGTCTTCTTTTGGATTAGGTCGACTATGGTATTCGTGATCTTGTTGTTCTGCTTGACTCAACTGAAAAGCACTAGATGTCTTGATCTATGCCATTGTTCCCTGTTTCTCTATGGCAATTATGGAAATTTAATGGATCAATATTATACTTTTTGACAAAGATTAAAATATACTTCTGGAGCATTTGGAGTATCGTCCTATTATTTTGGATATGAATAGCTCTTTGAACTTGAAGCACTGTTATGCCTTACACAGAGTCTTGGTGTGGAGTGGCCCATTCTTCAGCGGTGGAATGTACCTTGGAAGTGGCAAACTGTTGTACTTACCATGGCAGCGTGCGGGATAAGGTATTTTTCCATAATACACCAGTTTAATCTGTGAGAAAAGAAAGAAGCCAAAAATAAAAAGGAAACTTGTTTGTGTCACAGTATATTGTTATGATAATCTCATGTGTCACTAGTGAAAACATTATAAATTTGTTTGTATACACATGTACTTGTTACATACTGGGTGAAATAAGTTTCAGTCCTTTAAAATGTTTACATGGTTATCCTTATTGGCCTTAGCTTCAAGTAAGGAGAGGCTCTTTCAGAATTACTTAGTTTCTCGAGAAAGAATTGCAAGCATAATCTTTTATGGTGTTACAGTTATAATCAGAAGTACCATCAAGATATACAATTCATATGTTTTTTACCAATTGGAGAGTTATATTTTGCATCAGACTAAATGTTTTTCAGACAGCTTTGTTCTGACAGGATTGGTTGAGGCATCAGTATTGCCATATCTAGGGTTCCAGGGTGGTGATGTCACTCTAGACGAGAAGGCAGAAATACTCTTTGCTGGACAATTGTATGAACTAATCTCCTTATCCTTATTAGATGAAAAACTGGCTTGTTTATTTTTACTTATGTTAGCTACTTAGCTGGATGATCTTCAATCATCATAATTGTGGAGTTTAAGAATTCCTTATTTGCATATTTTATGTCGGCTACTTGTGCAGTACCGTGACAGCAGTTGTCTTAGGAGTTATCTATGGCATCACCAACACGTATCAGCCATTTCCAGATGATTTATTTTGCTATGGTACACACTCAATCTTTTGGCTATTTCAAAGTTTATATGATTTTCTGAAAGCTGCAAGTTGCAACAGCTAATCCTGTCATGAAATTGGAAAGTTTTTGCTTGATGTTGAAATCTTTTCTGGACATTTAATGGAGAGAGTAAATATTCCATGAAGAACTAAATCTTATCCACATTTTGCACTAGTGTTTACTTTTCCCTTTCTGTCGGTACTCTACAGTACAACGACACATTTTTCACATTGATTGTTTCAAGGAAGGTCCTAAAGAGCATTTTAAAATGACCAGGAAAATTTAGTAACTGTACATCAGTGATATCTTTCAGATCTGAAGGAACCATTCAAGCTACAAAATGGTTGGCTTCTATGGGCAGCAATTGGTCTCGTTGGTGCTCTAATTGCCATTGCCTTAGCAGGAGTTGTCTTGACCTCTGTAAATGGTGAAACTCCACAGAGAGAGGTTATGAATTCTCCGCGCATTCAAGCATAAACTTTTTATTAGCATCATATTTGTTACAATGATTTAATTTTAATTTGTATGTTGTGAATTATTTTTTTTTGTTTATGTCATATAGATTCTTGTACACTATCCTCTATTACATTCATATTGACAAGCAAAAAGATGTTTTTTTGTTTTTGTTTTTGTGGATATGCATGGTACCTTCCATCTCAGCTTTCAAAATAAATATTTCCTTAGTTTTTGATAGTTAATACTGGTGAATGATACATTCAAGGATAAAATTTTGATAGATGTGTGGTTCATATTACAAGACTGATGAGTGATGATTACATCGGAGAACTTCTTAAAGTTCAACGAGTTGAGAGTGAGAACCATTTGATGTAATATGAACAATTGAACATCATATTTGACCTTGCTAAAGATTAATTAGGATTAATTAACTGGATGACTTAAGTTGTTATTAGAGAAATTTATGGAGGAATATGTGAAAGGGTGATAAACTCGATCTAGAAGCATGAATTATCTGGCTAGCTTGAAGAATTACCTGACAGCTATTGCATTGTTATTGTATACTTATTGCTATAATTACTTCTCTCTTAGGATGACGTTGGGATATTTAAGATCTAATATGGATGTTCACTGTAAACATCATTAGCTAGTATAATCTGATTTTCATTATGTCTAATATGATTTCTTTCATGCTTTGTTCCAGACTGATGCACTAATCCGTTTATTGCCATTGATTGGCTCTTCAAGTATCAGGTATTGAACTATTGACTCTCTAGCTTTCTGGTGGATATGAATGAGTGTCATTATTTATATAGCAAGCAAAATGATTGATTTTCTGTGTGATTTTATTTTCCTTATGGTAGTACCGCCTGTTTAGTGGGCATTACTGGAGTTTTGGCACCAGTTCTTGAGGAGACCGTGTTTCGGGGGTTCCTAATGGTGTCTTTGACCAAATGGTAAGTTTCATATTGCAGAGGCTTGGCTATTCCTGTTATTATCAGTATACATATCTACGGAAATATTTGTGGTATATTAGCTTAAACTGTTGCATAATTTTACCACTATGAAGGATTCATCTTTTACAAAAAAAAATTTGTGTGCTGCCTTTCAGTCTCTGTTTGTAGCATTCCATTATATGTCCAGCCATTCTCACTTTCTGTGCCATGTAATGATTCTCATCTTTCTATTGCAGGTTTCCCACACCAGTTTCTGTGCTTGTCAGTGCTGCAGTATTTGCCCTTGCTCATCTTACCCCTGGAGAATTTCCCCAGCTGTTTGTTCTAGGTAACAGTGTGTCAAAGAAATGTCAATACTAAGTTATGGTCTGCTGAATGAAATTAGTTGGAACTAATGGCTTGGTGGTGGTGGCTGTACAAAGCTAACATCCCATTGATTACTTTAAAGACTGCTACATGTTTTTGCTGATCATTGTACTCCTTACCTCTGTGTTGAATATTTTTGGCCATTCTTCAGAATTGCTAGATGTCCATCAGAGATGCTTATGATAAAGCTGTTCTTTCAATGACGTGTTGCTGTGATGCTATATATCTGTAGTTTTCTACAAAGTTAGGAATCTACTGATAGTTATATCATTGTTATCAATCTGAGTTCTGTATTTCTTGGCTTTTTTTCTTTCTTCTAGTAAATCTTGGATAAGGTCACTGGCTTTGCTGAATTATGTCTGATAAGACTAGATAGTATTTCTATTATCTGGCCTGAGCTCACATATCTAATGAGGCTAACTAGAGTTTCCTATCTTACTAGTAACTTTACACATTGTAGTAGCTTAGCTGAACGCTTAACACAAGAGACAGACCGAAGGTCTCAATCATGTATAAGATAGAGTACATTGTAGGTCATGAATTTATTGATGTCTATGCCTTTCTAGTAGCAAGCATTTAGCGTTATGCTTAATGAAGTTCTTGTGGTAATGTAATTTACCATCCTCATGCTAAGCATATTGTTCTTCTTTGTTGCTTCAAAACAGGTGCTGCATTGGGGCTTTCATATGCTCAAACTCGTAATCTCCTCACACCAATTACAATACATGCATTTTGGAACTCAGGTGTGATCTTGTTGCTCACGTTTCTTCAGGTAAACTAATTTTGTCTCTCGCCTTACGGATAATATTTATCAGAATATCCATCAGGCTACGGAACATTACTTCACCATTATCTTCAGAATATCTTACAAGATTCATGTAACTGAAGCTTATGAAGTAGATATTACATTCTCACCATTCTTTATATTGTTTTTACAGCTCCAAGGGTATGATATTAAAGAGCTGCTGCAGGCATATTGAAGGATATTTCAAGCTCAGATTTCAATTGTCGTAAAGAGCATAAAACCAGGCTTTTTGTCAAAACTTTCAAATTTTCTCTTGAGATTATCTTTAATGTATAGTTTCGGCGAAGCAGTTGGATATATTGGTTATCAATTTAAGATGTATAAAGTGACAACATATGAACTTGATTATTGCACCCTTCTTTATATAAAAAAGGGATCATGGAATCTTGAGAGAGATTACTCCACACTATTCTAAAGCTATCACTTCTATCTGAATATATATATATGGCAAATTACAGCCTACTTCAATGTTCTTTTAGCTCGATTTACATTTACCTCCTTGTACTAAAGACTTAAAATACTTAAATTTCTCTGTGGTCCAGATCAAATTGTAATTGTTAAATTTATTTTGTCTCCCCACTGGGGGTTAAGAATTTAAGATTGAACTAGGTTGAAATGAGAGAGAGTAATTATGCAACAAATCACTTTCATGTCATCTGTCCTAAGCAAGAAAATCTACCTATCAATACCTATCAAACTGATAGTTGTTTCAAGGTAATTAAAACATTACACAGATGCATATGATCATACACAGATTGGCAATTTAATGGCTTTCAGATTCTACCTCTTTTATTCCACCTAACAGCCGTATAAATCCAGAACCTGTCAATGAAACCAATAATTCTCCTTTTGGCCCATCTCTTTCATGAGTTGTTTTCCTACCACTCTCTATGCTTTTAATTTTTATGCTTGGAATTTGTATACGATGATCATCACATCCAGATGCATTCGATTCCAATTTCAGACCTCATAAATTACTAGTTGATGTTTTGGTTGGTGGTCTCATCTTGGAAATGATTAGAGAAGAAAACAAGTGATCATGCATTACGTAATCGGTCTCAACCGCTAATAAATCCAAGATATGCTTGAGTGAATTGGAAGCATTTACGCATTAAACTGCGACCTTCGGTTGTGTTACCAATTACCATCACAACTCCAAATACATGCATGGAATGTTAGTTTAGTATCTAATTTGAGATTTATTGGTGGGATTATGAATTTTGAAGTTAAAGCATTTCAAGGTCAAATTTTATTTAGCGAGACATTAGTGTAATTTCCCTTTTTAATCGTCTACTAGACTTTAATATTAAGAGTGTAACTGAGCCGAGCTTGATCAAGCTGGGCTTTATTCAAACTTAGCTAGAAATATTAATTATTTTTTCAATCCTACTACATCAAAAAGAAACAAACAAATAAAATAAAATAAATTAAGTAGCGTATACATTTGGTTTTGGGTCAGCATTCGTCAAGTTTGTTTAAGTTTACTTGATACGCGGATTTCACTTAACAAGCCAATTAGTTATATTAAGTGGTCTTAATTAACTCACATTGACTAAGCTAGTTAGATTCGATTAAGCAAAAAAACCTACTACCACTAATCCTTAATTAAGTCAGGCTCCAAATCCGAAACGTCCTTAATATCTTTTTAACCCCATGTCGGCTGTAAATAATCCGCCCATCCATTAATGGAGTTGATTAGAGATAAAGCAACGAAGGAATTAAATGTGGATTTGCTCCATTGGGCACACTTACAATCCCACATACCAAGAGAGAGAGAGAGAGAGAGAGAGAGAGAAACTTAGGTTTGAAGGGTTTGACCAAGTTTTTTTTATTTTTTATTTTTTTAATAACTTTGGTTACACGTTTGGGCCTGTTTGAGAGTTTGGGATGCAATGCAACCTAGGTCAAAGGAACCAGACAAGATTGGGTCCAACCGAGGGCCACGTTTTCGGAAACCTCGCTAGATTTGGTGTCCCAAAGCTTTGGATTTGACCTCAATCTAACTTCCTCCCAATCCCCATTAATTAGAAGGTTTATTTCTTGTTGGGTTTTTAGCAGACACGCCTCTTGTAATATTTTCTCACACGGCCAAAACTTTGTCTTAGTTGATTAGAAGACACACTGTTACCCATGCAGGATTATCGCATCAATGTCTCAAGTTTCTTGTTGATGGCCAAAGTTTCTCTCTTTTTTGACCCACTGGTTAATAATGAATGAGTAATGAATCCAATCAATTAGAACTCTATTTTTGATTTGCATGAACTGATGATATAGTCATCAAAGATGTGCATCTAGTAAGCCCATAGAAATAGACCAACACAAGTTGACAAATGAGTGAGTACAAAATTCTAATCCTTTTAATTTGATAAAAGATATTGTTTAATCTCAGAATCTTCCTATAGAACTTAGCAGTAAGTTGCACGCCAGGGAAGGAAGGGTGATGTTACTGGTGATAAGTCCTACCCAACGACTCCAAATTATTACCCAAATTTAATCTCAGCTTGATGCCAAGACTAGAATTCATTAAAACCTTGAAACAAAATAAGCAAATGTTTGTTTGTTTGTTTTTAATTTTAATCTTCTCTTCATTTATATGCAACGACAAGCTGAGGGGATGTATGAAATTTTTGGATCAGGAGAGGAACTGGAAGGAATAGATAGATATAGATTAAGGGGATAACAGAAGAATTTGCAGAGAGTGATGGGATTATAACATAGTTTAACATTATAATAATACTTGTCTAGAAGGTAGGCTTTCTCTTGGTATGCATTAAAGGATATGTGTGAACTCCATTAGATGAATATTATAAGTGTGAGAAGAAAAGGATTGACAATCCCCACATGCTGCAAAGCTTGTATTCTTTTGTGATCCTCATCCTTGGATTAAAGAAACCAAAATAGGTTCAAAGAGGGGGGGAACTCAAAGGAGTACTTTATTCATTAACATCTCTTATGACTTGGCACCTTATTTAGTCCTTTTAAGCAGCTGGATTTTTGTTTATAAAGAGTGCATGAAGCTCTGGCATTGAAACAAATGAGTTGTAGTTAAGTGGGAGTTTGGGGTTTCTTTAGCTCTTGATATAGATATTTGCATTCTTGTTTAGGTTTGATGGAAGTCCTTAAAATGTGTTATTCTGATACTGAATATTTTCTGACATACTATTAGTTCAGAAGAGTGTTTTCTTAGTCTTCATCTCTAACTGCTAGCATTAGACATAGTCAAAGGTATGGATGAGAGAAGTGATATGGATAAGTCAGATGAAGTTATGTTGCCAGGTTTCAGATTTCATCCTACAGATGAAGAGCTGATTGGTTTTTATCTGAAGAGAAAAATTCAGCAGAAACCTCTTTCCATTGAGCTCATCAGGGAACTGGAAATCTACAAGTATGATCCATGGGATCTTCCAAGTAAGCTACTTATCTTTCACATTACTGCCTACTGCCATTGTAAGAGAAGGAGAAAAAAGTAAGTAGTTAGGTTTCTTTTTCCTTTTCCCATTTTGACATAGCAAATTGCTGCATGCACCTCTTTACGTGCACCTTCGTGGTTTCATAGTTGTGAGAATGACTCCATTTCAATGGCTTTAGCTCTCATTTTCCATAGTTAGATGAGTTTTCGGCTTATCTTTCGAAGTTCAAGTAAGTTCAGTTTTGTATAGCTTAATCATAGATTAATATCTTGCTTTGTTCATTCCACAACTACGTATGTAAAACCATAGTGTCCAAATTATTTGTAGAACCATTATAAGGACGAGTGCATGAAATAGGTCTCATCAACATATCTAGGGGAGAAAGTGAACTTTCTCTTCGAAATTGTCGATGATAATAAAGACTGAGTTACAAATAATAGTCTTGTTCTCTCCTCCAGTTAAATACAAAACATCTTACATTTACTCTGAATTTTTTTTTTATATAATACAAAGCATCTTACTGTATCATCTTTCTAACGAGAAGAGATGGCGTCCACCGGAGAGAAGGAATGGTACTTCTACTGCCCAAGGGACCGAAAATATCGAAACAGTGCAAGACCAAACAGAGTGACAAGGGCTGGATTTTGGAAAGCCACAGGAACAGACAGACCTATCTACTCATCTGAAGGAACCAGGTGCATAGGCCTGAAGAAGTCTCTTGTCTTCTACAAAGGCAGAGCAGCTAAAGGGATAAAAACCGACTGGATGATGCACGAGTTCAGGCTGCCTTCCCTCACTGATTCATCGCTTCCAAGAAGGCCTTTAGACAAAAATATTCCAGCCAATGTAAGCATTTCATTCAATCGTTATAGTGTTAAGATTAACATAAAGGTAATGACCTGTTCTGACCATGACTGGCTTGTTATTGCATCATAAACAGGACTCCTGGGCTATTTGTAGGATCTTCAAGAAAACTAGTTCCATGGCACAAAGAGCGCTATCTCAGTCATGGATGTCTCCATTGCCTGAGATCAAAGAATCATACATATCCTCTGTTTCACAGACTGCACAGTGCGCCCAGTTTGGTTCAGAAAGCATCTCATGTATTACAGAACCTGCATCTGTGCCATCTTTTCTTCCTGTATCAAGTGCAGATATACCTACCAGCTTCATGCTCTCATCATTTGAAATGCCAATGCTGTCGATGTCCACGACAGATATGCCTTCTATGTTTCTTAATATACCCCCCACTATACTTGGTGACACTGAGAAAGCTTCTGCAAGCATCAACTTTGGACAACCCCAAGAATCTAATGCATTCATGGTTGATTTGCCAGTTGAGATAAATGAAATTTTAGGTCGTACGAACGAAGAAACATCCATGACAAAGACAGCAAATACATGCGCTATGAACAACGGTCAGTGGGAAACTCCGCGGATAGTCAGCTTTCCCTTCAACTTGCCAACAAATCTTTCCAATGAGTGGAAATCTAACTAGTCATGGGATTCTCTCCCTTGCCCCACTGAAATGTAGATGTCTACAAGCTATCCCACACACAGATGATATACTTGATTAGATGTAGCATACAGCATGTCACCTTCATCTGTTAGCATTGCTGTTAGCTAGATGACAGTCAGTGTTCATTTGGTGAATGTACATCTTTAGAGCAACCCCTGCTAACAGCAAAGCTTACAGAATAAAAAGAAGAGTACTTTGGACTAGTTTGTATTACTTAATCGACTTATTATTTTCATACTCTACGTAGAGTTCCAGATGCAGCATCATAGTATCCAGTAACTATTTGTACTACACTGAAATAACTGAGCAAGTTAACAATGAAATAGAAAAAAAAAATGATACTAACAGCTGAATGTTCATGTATTTATTTATAATCGTTGATATATTTCATATGTCCAACAAATAACTGAGTAAAATCATGTGGAAAAGAATAATCTCAGTAAGTACAATCATAAATCGAGAAACAACTGTAATGCACATACTCTTGTAGCTTGAAATATCAGTCAAAGATTGAAGTGTGTGAAACAAGTACAATAGTTGGCAATGAGTCTTAGTCTATTGCGTCATAGACTTGAACAATGTCTTCTTTTTAACTAAAATTGAAGTTCAGTTGAATAGTGCTTCACTTGACTCTTTCTAGATTTAATCCCCGAGGTCATTTCTGCTTTATATTTCCCTCTGAAACTAAACAACAAAAGAAATTTACATTCTCGCTGTCATGAAATCTATGTCTACCTAGCTGAAAGCGTCTTATCCAATCATAGAGCAATACCAAATTTATTTCTACTGCAGCTTCAAAACCTTTCAGGATATCTACTTCTTTAATATATCTGGCTCCTACAGATCCATGAACTGCTTTTGCAAATACTTCATTTGAGGAAATCAATTATAGTCTTATGATTGAGAGCATTACTTGTAACCTCAAGTTTTCACCATCCAGGATATTTCTACTTACCAATGCTTTTCTGAGCTTTTGTTGCTGATAGGTCTCATGGTTAAAAGGGAAATGATGATAGCCAGATAAGCTGCCTGTTTATGCATAAAAAGGTTACCTACAACAGATTGAAAGATTAACTGGGAAATTTTGCTTTCATATCATACTCCATCCAGGTTCTTTCTTCATACCACTGTCCTTCATTGATCTTCTTATCCTTACAACCTCCTCCCAGTCCCCAACATCTGCAGAGATGTTTGACAGAGAGATATAAGACCCTGAATCATAAGACTTCATCTCAAGAACCTTCTTCATCACAAACCTTCCCAGTTCAACATCACCATGCACTCTACAAGCAGCAAGCAATGTACTCCAGACCAGTGAATCAGGTTTTATAGGCATATTATCAATAAAATTTACAGCTTCATCAATCCTCCCTGATCGGCCAAGTAAATCAACCATACAGGCATAGTGATGAGACTCAGGTTCAATCCCATAAACAGTTCTCATTGAATTAAAATGGACAAAGCCTTCTTTCACCAAACCATTATGGCTACAGGCAGATAAAATGCTCACTAATGTTACAGCATCTGGTTTTACTCCATGTTCATTCATCAATTTAAAGGTCGTCAGAGCATCAAGACCGCTTCCATGCTGAGCATATCCATCGATCATAGCTGTCCATGTGACTAAATCAGGGTATTCTATTTCATCAAATAGTCTGCGAGACTCATCAATTCTACCACATTTTGAGTACATAGTCACTAATGCACTACTCACTGAAAGATAAGCAATTGTGCCTGCTTTAATTGAATGCCCATGTAATTGCCTGCCCAGACCTGGTTTTGATAGATTTGCACAAACCCCAAGAACAGAAGAGCATGTAAAATTATCTATTTGGAAACCAGAAATTCCCATTTGCTGGAACAGAGAGAGTGCCTCTTTACTGTAACCATTTGCTGCATACCCTGAGATCATGGATGACCAGATGACCTGATCTTTGCAGAAAGCTGCATCAAATACTCTTCTTGCTGACAGTAAATTTTTACATTTGGAGTACATGGAAACAATAGCACTAGTCATAGGAGTATCAGTCCCAAATCCAGCACGAAGAGCATGCCCATGAATTTCCTTTCCTCTGATTACAAACCTGTGACCATCGCATGCTGCAAGAATGGCAGATAAAGCCACCTGATCAGGTTTGATGTCTTCAAGAAGCATTTCTCTAAATAACTGAAATGCCTCAACTGAACAACCATATCCAGCAAAACCAGAAATCATTGATGTCCATGAAACTCTGTCTCTTTCCTTCATTTGTTTAAAAAGCTTATAACCGTCTTCTATGCCACCACATCTGGAATACATGGTGGAGAGTGCGCTGCTGACAAGAACATCATGAGCTGATCCATCTTTTATGACAGAAGAATGCATTTGTCTTCCAAACTCCATAGAGTCCACAATGCTAAGAAGCACGGAAAAACATTTCTTATCAGGTCTTGAACCTTCAGATAACATCTTCTTTAAGAGTTCAACTGATCTAATCAAACTCTGATTACCAAGACCAGAGATCAAAGCTGACCAAATACCAGAGCTTTTAACTTCACCAGATTCTCTGAAAACCTTCTCCGATAGTTGAATATTTCCAACTTGTGCATATGTGTTGATCAAAGCCTCTTTTACAGTAGGATCCAAGTACAGCCCCGTCTTCATAGTAAAGCAATGTACCTGGTTAGTCTCTTGTGCCATTAAAAACTTAGAACATGCAAGCAATACACTAGTTAGAGTGCATTTATTCATCTTCACACCACTGCCTATCATTTCTTTGAAAAGTACCACGGCGTCAACAATCTTATCCTTCTGGACAAAACCAGAAATAGCAGCAGTCCAAGAAACCACATTGCGAACTGGCATCTGCCAAAATTCCTTCATAGCTGCATCCATATCACCACATTTTGCATATAAATCAACAATAGCAGTTCCAACAAAGACATCATCCCCTGAATCACATTTGATCACCCATGCATGAACTCCTCTACCAACATCCAGTTCCCCAGCTGCAGCGCAAGCACAAAGTACACTGGAGAAAGTAAAAGCATTCGGCATACAAAACCCAGCTACCATGTCACAAAAAATTTCAAGAGCAAGAAAGTTCTCATCATTCCGAACTGCTCCAGCAATGATAGCATTCCAGCAAACCACATTCCAGCTAATATCTGAGGACACTTTCAAAGCATCATCAAGCCTACCACTTTTGGCAAACAAGTCTATCATTCCAGCACAAACATAGCCATTTGAAAAGAACCCATTTTTTAGCACAAGAGAATATACCTGTTCACCAAACTTACGGTTCTCAGACGAGACGCAAGCCGAGAGCACGCTCCCGTAGGTGAACTGGTTGGGCTCAAAGCCCGATAAACGCATCTTGCAAAATGTTCTAAGCGATCGATCGAATTGTCCTTCCTTATTGTAGCATGATAGCATGAGGTTCCAGGAGATGAGATTTGGGTGAGGAATTTCGTCGAGCAGATGGAGTGCCTCGAACACGGCGCCGGATTTGAGGTAGGAATCAGCCAGGCGGTTGGAGGCGAAGGTGTCAGACGGGAGCAGAGGTAATTTTGTGACATGGGTATTGTTAGATTCGGGTTGTGATGACGAGAGAGTTGATAGCTGGGCGGTGCGGTAGTCATGGATGATGGTGTGAGATGAGTGGAAAGAAGATACTATCGTTCTACTTCTGAGGTGAAAATTTGATGGGACTTTTATAATGGAAAGAGAGGAGAAGAGCCTGAGAAAGAGGATTGGATTCAAAGATTGGGAGAAGAAGCGGAGGAGGGAATTCATCTCATGTTCGCTCCCATCTGTGGTGTCGCTAATATGCAGCCTGGAATCTAGCCGTTGTCAAAATTGAATGATGATATTTCGCAATCTCGTCAAGATGGCCGAGTTGGTCTAAGGCGCCAGTTTCAGGTACTGGTCCGAAAGGGCATGGGTTCGAATCCCATTCTTGACAAATTCTAGGTTTTTTCCCTTAAAATATCATTTAATGCCTATAATTTTCTTCTTCTACGAAAAGTGAAGCTACTCAAGTTTCGCCCCAACCTTCCTAAATTGAGTAGTAGTTCTTTTTCGTGGGAGTAGTAATCTCTTGCGTTGAAGTAGTAGTAGTAAAAATTACGAGAAAGATCACATGAGCTCTTTAAAATATCTCCTACTTTAATGTAGGGTAAAACAGAGACTAGCAATAGTAGGAAAGGTGAAGTTATATGGGTCTATGTTGAGCGGTTTCTACTTCATGGTGCACAATGCCGACCTCAAGAGTTATTAAGGGTTCGTTTTGTTTAAAACTGACCCCAAACTTAATCAGTTAGTCTCATTTTTTAAACCACATTAGGAGTTCTTTATTTATTATCATCGTTACTTAGTTGCTTCACCAAGATACTTACCAGAGAGCCAAGTTGAGATTTTGGGCTGATTTCGTCTATCAAAAGGTGTAATTAAATCTTTAAAAACTTAACTTGATAAATAACAGAGCTATAGCATATATCAAAACTTAAAACTAATTCTTACAACAAATAATAGCTCTCGTTTCAGCTGGTGCCTGGTACTTAACGCCATAAGGAAATCCGAGGGAGAGACTTAAAAGAAAGCAGTAGAAGAGATGTTGCAGCACCTGGGAACACTGGAGGAAGGCCTTGCAGAGGCGAAGCTACAGGAGAAGGAGAAGACGCCGCTCCTGTGCTCTTGCATGGAAGCCTACTCTGAGCTTGGCGTGGTAAAAGAAACATCCCATGCTTTGAGCCAGAAGCTTCAACCATCAACAACAGCTTAAGAAGATAGACGCACTATTTGTTGTACTTCGTCTAAATTCTATGCACAACATTTGTCTAAGTACTAAATAAAGCTTAATGATACACGCCATCACATTTATATATTACCTGTTGAAAATAAAACAGAGAGAAGCAACATAACCTAATAAAGCAGACTTAGGAATGAAAAAGAGCATTGTCGGCTTATAATTTGACAGAGTGATATAGTTTAGCAAAAATAATTAGAACGCAACAGAGGGATCAGGTGTCCCAGAATTCAACAGAACATACCGATAAGAATACAGAAAACCCTCGCGAATTGCAACAGTTAACACTGATAACCACAATTAAAAGAGCTTTGCTATCATTTATCATCAACGCCCACAAGAACAATCCTCAGTAAACAATAGTCAAAAGCATTGATCTTCCCCTTTGCTTTTCTGGGTTTTTAGCTCTTCGAGGATTGCTTCTCTTTAGCTTTCTGGATCTTCAACACTTTCTTCACAATCTTCTGCTCTTCAACTAAGAAAGCTCGGATAATCCTGCAAGGAGGTGGAATATGCAAGATGAAAGAAAGTACAAAGAATCACACCACAAACGATTGCTGGCATAGATGCCTGTTGCTGACCTTTCTCGGACTGCACTTCCAGCTAGAACTCCACCATATGCACGGTTCACAGTCCTCCTGTTTCTAGACAATCTGGATCTCTTGTATTCAGTAGGCCTCAGGTGAGGAATCTGAAAATAGTAACTAAATTTAGACTCAAAAGACATGCAACATAAAACAAGAGTAAAAGACCATCCAAATTTACAGTAAATCAAGAAAAAACAGAGGGCAATCCTGAGAATGACTGTGATGTTAAATATATATCAGAAGGAATGCAGGATCAAACCAGATGACACGACGACATTGGGATTGGCAATGAGTTGCAAGCCAATATTAATTTCCTTACAATACTGCAGTCACTGTCACTTATATGAAATGTTAACATCAAAGAATTGAAGCCTTCTTTCATCATCGCAATGCTTACAAGATAATTTTATTAAAAAATTATTGCAAAAATCCAGTTTATTAGTTATAGTTATTTCAAATAAAAGTAACAAACAGTGAAATAATTAACAATGAAATAGTCATGTATAGCACTTAATTGATAAATTCAGAAGAAAGATTAAAATATATTCCGGTCAAATTTGTGGGAGGCAAATTATAGGGACCTATCTCACAATGTAAGCCCATAATTTTGTTTGTAATTTCAAAAACTTGCCAGCTGGCAAAAATCAAAATAACACTAATAGTGTGAAATAAAGAACAGGTTGTCAGAAAATATTTTCTTTAGTGAACCAACCACTGGGTAGGCAAGTTAGTCATATCGATACTCACATCAGACAAACTCAACTAGGCTTCATATGCAGGTAAAGCTACATGACTTTAACACAGTGCAGCAAAAATAATTTCCTATTATTGACGATTTAATATCAGTGTGACCAACTCTGTGAAAACAATTTGGAAATTATCTACTACAGTGGCAAATGGGTCAGACAAAAAAAATACTATCTCTACCGAAAGATTAAGAAAAATGAGGTAAAAGGGAATAATTTTCTGAGCTAAATATAAGAAACTGGCTAGTGACAATAATAATGAGAAAATAAATGATACAGCATGAAAACAAATAATATAACAAGTGACTATGCTGCCTGGAATCTCTCGATGCTCCCAGATATACGAAATTAGTGTTGCAAGCTATATACATATTCAACAAGTCAAATAAACAATTATAACATTGCTGATATTAATCCTAATGTACTCAATGTGTCTCAAAGTTAGAAGGATAAGATTAGCATGTCATTAATATTTTGACTATTTTCCTATCTATATTGCAAGAGTTAGGTTTGTCTTATGTAATTTTACGATCTTAAGCTGCCATAATCAATAGATATGGTTTCCGGCAACATCCAATGACATCCCAACAAAAAAATCCTAAACTATACAAGCATTTACGAAGAAATGCAATCAGAAGACGAATCGAGAGAAAGAGAGATAGTTAAAAGAAAGCATGGACTACATACTCCTTGGATTCTCTTTCCCGTTACTGGGCATTTGGGTCCGCTCGCCCTCTTCTTGGTATACTGGTACACATGCTTCCCACCTACGATTTCAAATCAAATCCATTATCCCAATCAAAATAAAAGCAAAACCCTTGGAAGAAAACAGTCGCAATGCCACACAAACAAATTTGGGGATCAATAAAAACCCACAAACACTACACCATTTGAAGTCGAAACTAGTAAAAACTGCAGCTTTCTTTACAGACCAATTCAAAGCCAAACAAATTGAGGCAATATCGGATCGACCAAGCTCCAAAATCAAGAAAGGATTGGATAAACCCTAAAAGAAGGGAATGAGAAGCAAAGGTGTAATATTTACCTGGGGTCTTCACAACCCTAGTTTGATTCGATTTCGTGGCATAGCTGTGCCGCTTCCTATAGGTTAGTCGCTGAACCATCTCTCCTCCCTCCTTCTCGAACTCTTTTACTCTTCCTCCCCTCTCCTCGCGCTCTCGGCGACAAAACCCTAGAGGAACAATAATCTTCACGAACGCGGCTATAAAAAGAGCGCCTTTAGAGTAACCTAGATTAGACGGACAAGATTTATCCAATCCAACGGTGCAGGACTCGCACCTAGAGTCCTAGACCGGCTCTATCTAATCGGTCCGGTTGGTCCAATTGGTTCGATCAAGATCAAATTATCAATTTGATTGTGCCATTCTTGACCAATTCAAGTTAATTATATTTTCTTTTTCTTTTTTCTTTTTTCTTTTTTCTTTTTTCTTTTTATTTTTTTGAGATAAATGAGAACTTAATGATGTGGTGTTTAAAATTAATTAGAATTTGGTCGGGATCAAACGTGATTTACCTAATAAAGTTTTAGCCAAAGTAGGTTTGAGTTGCTCTTCTTCTTGTTCATTTTTATCTCATTAGTATCACAGACACTCTATATGTTGCTCATTTATCTCCTTAGTAAACTATTGGGCATGAATAGGAGAAGAACTATGTTCTCTACGCAGCCAAGTTTATCTACAAGACTAAAAGCACAACTCATGTCCAATGGTGATATGAACAATAAAGAATTTATATGAAATTTAGTCATTCTCCCTGAGATAGAACAATGTAAGGTTGTCATATGAATAGCCAGTGAAATTTTGAGAAGATTGTGTCAATATGCAGAGAGTAACAATGCTTGGTCCACTTGACAGCAATGACTTACATATAGTACAGTCTCACTAGAAGACTCCAGTATCCATTAATGCCAATAAGTTTGTCTATGTGTGACTCTGTCATCACGACATTGGAGTCTTTTGCCAGATCATGGAACCTCACCTTGTTTCACAGATCTCTCATTGCTTCATCCAAATGTCAAAATGCATGATTTGCACCTAAAAGCCTTGAGTACTCTATAGTAGATAAGTTCTTCGAAATAAGATACTGATATTGAGATCTGTATTAGTACACATATCAGGAACAAGAATATGTCATTCATCTAGTCAAGAAAGGAAAAACAAAACAAAAGGCTTTGTAAGAATAGTTGGCAGGTTCCTTTCATATGTTCTATTGTAAGACTGCCAGCAGAGGCCACAACCACCCCCCAATCATCATCATCATCATCATCATCATCATCGATCTACTTAACAAGATTAAGTACAAACTACATTGTTTTATATCATCTTAAGTGAACCCAGTGATATTAACATACAACCAACCTAACGGGAGGCAATAACGTATCTAGATTTATTAGCTCATCAATCATGCATAGGTGATTAATTACAGTTGTACTTCCATATCGAATTTTATTTCGAAGTTCATGAACTACAAGTATATGAGACCGCTATAGAATCTGTCGGCTAACATAATGGAAATGATACTCTCCGTTGTGAACCACCGAGGGCCTTGGATATTATAGGAAGAACTGCGGTAAAATTTCCTAGTTGTAGATTTACATGGTGACTAGTATACTGATTATAGGTGGAAATTGATTTCAGCAGGGGAATAACAAAAATGAAGGCTCCCTGTGGACCTTTCTCTCTGCAAAGGTGATCTTGCTCATTTTTTTGTGACACCAGAGCAGCTGTTCGCTAGTAATTCGCGGCATCTTGAGTACCCTGGACACCAACTTCAGGTCTACTTGGGAGAAGAAGAGGTCTTGATTTGATCTATCTTCTTTAGGCTTTTTGAACTTCTTCACTAAGCAGTTACCAGTCCGCAGAATGTCCTTCAATTTCTTCTCTTTCTGCAGCATTTGAAAATTGAATCGATATTCAACCTGATCAGCTTTCTCTAAAGATGCTGATGCTAATTTAAATTTTTCTTAAAAAAAAGTTAGGAGAGCAATATGCTCACCTTCTGCAAGATGGATTGGATGTGCATCATGAACTGGTAATCTGATGGTTCTTGGAGTTCGACTTGAGCAGCCATCAAACCCTTGAGAAGCCCGGGAGTTTCATCTTTGTCTGCCTTAACAAACTCCCAGAAGACGCTTATCGATTCCTCCATGGCGTCTTCCAGATCTTCACTCGTGATAGCAATACTACCTTTGCGTTGTTCCTCCATTTTGTCCTTCAAGCAATCCTCTGTAATATAGATAATTAGGCAATTTGTAGGTCAGAAGTTAGTTGATGTGCCTCATTAAACGAATATACTATTCGCAAGTCAATGAATTCAGCATCTGATCTACCTTTTATGACAGGTACTTGCAGAAGGTTGCGAAGAACGCAACGATTTTTGACATAGTTCGGTAGCCTGGGGCCTTGAAAGGACTCATTCTCAATGAACCTTTGCACTATCACTTGAAACTGTTGGAATTCTCCAGCCACTTGGTTATACTGATAGCTCCTGTAAGGGTCGGATTCCGGCATCTCTTGAGCTTTTTCATACTGCCATCGGAGAAATTCCCATGAAAGGCATATTTGCCCGACGTACACCATCTCTAAGTCGCATCTCAGCTCCCTGATGAACTTCTCTGACGGATCATCTGTGGGCCTACGGCGACGACGCCAAAATTTTTGTGATAGAATGGATGTCACTGTTGGAAGGAGAGGCTTTTGCGAACTCATGGATTGGAGAGGATCCTTCACTTGGAGAAAGCCTGTCATCAATCGAATAAGATTGTACTAGTTATTCTGAATGTCCTGGAATCAGCTAAAATTAATTGCACGCATTACAAGATTGTCTCTTTGGCTGTTTGAAAGAAAATAAATAAATAAATAAACAATGTCAAGGAGGGAAACTATGAAAAGAGAATGAGAGTTAAGACATACCCATTGCATACATCTTTTGATAATTCAGTATATCAAGCTTCCTCATCCTCTCTCTGTAGCTCTTGTAGAACTTGTGCAACTCATCCATTGGATCTTCCCGCAAGAACTTGTCCTCAATCTTCCATGGCTTCAAATCTTCGATTGTCTTTGGGCTCTCTGATTCTTCCATGATTGTTGGGAGACCGATGGCTCTCGCTTTCTTCAGCTCCATCTTTAGCTGTTCTATCAGCTCCTGGTGCTCCCACAGTGACTCCAGTCCATCGTCAACCTCGTCGTCGTCCAAATCCTTCCACCCTTTTTCTTTTGGCTTCTTGATGTCATTCTCTATTGTTTTCGTTCCATCCTCTGAATCTTTTACCGATAGACTTGCATCTTCTTGCGCCGATCCATTGGTTGGTTTCAGGAGGCCATCAGTACTGGTGACAAGATTGACCTCCTGAACCACTTGGGTATTTTCTGTGCTGTTCTTTCCACCTAAATCCTCATCCTCATTAGTAATGGAGTCCTTCTTAATATTATTCAACTCATCATCGTCGCTGGAATCAGTAAGTTCTGTCTGCAGAGACCTTGTACTCGTCATGTTTGTTTCTTGTAATTCTTCAACTTCCTTTGGTTCATCTCCTGAATTCAATATCAGCTCTTCAGAAACATTTTCAGACGTATCGTTGTTCGACGACAAAACCTCATCATAGTAATTGCCTGCAGAGCTGATCTTGTTGTTGATATACATAAGTTGATTCATAGAATCAGCTGATTCTGTATCAGAACTGTAAAATGATTGCAGCCGGGCTTCTTCCAACAGTCGGATATCTTCTGTTAGCTCTATTTTATATCGTGTCAGATTCAATGAAGCCTCTGTAGTATCTGATTCAAGCTCATATCTAACGAAATCCCTGTCTGACAAGAAACAATCACTGTCTGAATCCACGACGAGGTCCTTCACGGAGTAACCATCGCTGAAACTAGACTCAGAATCTGAAATGTCGGCGCCTGAGAATTCCTCCGACAAGAACCTCATTCGTCCTATTACTTGTCTCTCCTCAGATAAGGTGTTGGATACCTTGAATTTATCTGGCATCAAATCTTTGGACTCATCAAGCTCATGTACTGAATTGAAAGTGTAACCATCTGGGCTTTGCTGAACTTCTTCAGCATCAGATTCCTCACTGGCTAGCTGCTGAGTATCTTTTACAGACAAAAAGGCGGTATCTAAGGCGGTATCCAACTTGTTTACTTCTTGCTTGATGTAAGATTCCTGAACACGAACTGTCATGGCTTCTGGCTCTTCGATAAATCCACTGAAATCCTTTTCAGACAAAAACCGGTACTTATGAATACTTGCCGCCGCCGGCGGTGGTTCATCCTTTTCGACAACTAACTGTTCGCAACTCTCCCTCGGATGTTCAGGGATCTGATACTCAAACTTAAAGCTGAAAGTGTGCGTCTCATCCTCATCCTTGGCAATAAGATCATAATTCCTCATCTGCAACTCATCTGCTGCTGCTGCTGCAGCCGCCGCCGCCGCCGCCGCCTGGTCTACAGCTTCCTGAACGCCATTTGCAGTCTTGATTCTACGACAAAAAGGAGATAGATAACAAACCAGAATTTCAGAATTAAACTATACAATTTGCTTTCAGAGATCTTTTGATTACCTGAAGAGATATCTGGCTAAGAAACTGATACAAATCATCACAGAAGTGGTAATCCAAAACCAGGAGGAACTCAGTAAAAGAACCATCTTTGCCAAAAGAATTCCACCCAGTGGCTTCTTAGATGTAGAACCCAAAAGGGTGATGTCACTTGAAGCCGCTCCTCCAACATCCATAGCTGCAGCACAACCACCCTGAATTCACTCTGAAGCAATCATGGAGCAAATCAAAACTAGATTCTCCCTCGATATTTCGGGTTGGAATTCTGCAGCTTAAATCGACTCTCCACCTATACAACATCACGAAAGTAGAGAATGATTCAAACTGAAGGATTGTGATGAATCTTGGTCACGAAACATGTCGATGAGGGAGGTGGAAGTCCCACCAGATTGACGGGATAGGATGGTTTTTAAGAAATCGAAGGTGTGGAAGACAAATTGGAAACCCACTTGGCGATTAGTGACTTGTATTGGATTGCTTAAAAATCTCTTGGGCTGTTATAAATTTCTTAACTAATTAGGCGAAATTTCCGTTTAACCGGTGGTGTGTTCTTTTCTGCCAAGTGTTTTAAGGATAGTGGATTTATATGGAAAGATGACTGGGCCAATAGCTTCCCAACAATTTCACAGTAGAGCTAAATGGTGGTTTGTTTGATGTCTCCATTAATGCAACTTTTTGGGAAGTTAATACAAGACTTCTATAATAACATTTCTACGTTTTTATTTTCAATTTGAAATTATTATTAGACCACCTACTTGCATAAACAAACTCAAGTTGTCGTAGTAATCCAAGAGCAATAATAATCGATTACTTGTTAATAAACTTGTAATTGTTGGATTAATTTGTCCCAATTTGCGTGTTTCGTGCAAAAAATGGACGGCCTTGGTTGCAACTTAGGGTCATTTTTGCAATGGTCCACCGTGAGAAGGACGTGCAAATAACAACGCGGTGATTAAAAAGACAAGTCGTACATCCAGAAGCACAATAATTCTTGCAAAAATGGAGGTCGGTCTTAGGATCAAAAGTCTCATCCTGTCATGTCTTTTGATGCAAACTAGCATGCAATTCCAGAACAGATGATGCAAGAAAAGCAATGTGTGTGCTTCGAACTAAATGGCTGCATTTGAGAAAGGTTTAGAAGTTTGGAATGCGTCGCAAGGAATGGAAAAAGATCGTTCCTGACAATGAAAGATAGATTCTCTTTTGCACTCATCACGTAATTAATTAGTCATGAGGTTGTGCACTTATTAATCCATGTTTAATATTCATACACCTAATTTCCGCTAGGTCAACAAAAGCGACTTCCTCTCTCTCTATCTCTCTGCACTTTTTAACGCAAATTTTAACTTAAGTACTTAACCATTAACAGAGACTTATAATTATTGTTATTCAATCGGCAACAACAGAGATGTGAGAAGACTTAATTATCCCCACAAATACGGTTTGATTTAGCGACAGCAATTTGCTTATGCCGAAAAAAATATACTAAGAGTAGTAAATGTTTCAAAAATAAACACAATGGGTAGTTAGGAAGTCTCAAACTAACTACTGTAGATGAAATTAGATGACTTTGATCTCAAGTATCTAAGTAAGAAATCAGACGGAGAAAACCGTGTGGAAATTCGTTTCTCCACATCTTTATTTTGTTTTCAATACGACATTAAGGTCTAGAAGAACATACCATCAAGCACTTATCTTGTCCTTAATTAGACCAAACAACACGGAAACTTGCCCTCAAAATTCCAGACCTAGTAGTAGTGCCTTCAAAATTTTTGCTCCACTTTGAATAAAGTTAAGCTTCCAATGCTGGAGTCCAATAGACTATGGCCCCCTTCATAGGACCACTATTTTAGCTTTGCTTGGCTTAGGTTAGGTTAAAGAAATTGGACCAATATTAAAAAATAAAAAAAGATCTCACCCAATTTATTTATTTTTTTTTTAATTTTTTTTAAAGGCTGTGACAGGCAAAATCCGAGTAAATATTTTAATGCAAATGGAATGTAGCATAGAAGGGACAAATTGAACGAGTAGAGGAGGTTATTTTTGTTCTCATTATGGGTTTTTTTTTTCTAATTTTGTTTTATGACTCCAAAAGGCTTATAGTTTGGTGGAATAGTAAGGATGACCTCATTTATTATTAGATTTATCTTTTCCATATTTTTATTTGTATTATTTGGCCGCTTGTAGGTCCAACGTATATTTGCAACTATCTACCTAACATTATTATTAATATAAAAAACTAGTAAGCTATATTTTTCTATAATAAAAAGTTGGAAAATGAGGGGTTTTGTTAAAATCTTTGAGTTGATTCTTATTTAGTAATTTGCATTTTGAACGTTTCAAACTTTAATATATATATATATATATATATATATATATGAACTACAAAACGTTAAATTTGACGTTAGCTTTGGAACGAGAAAAAAGAATTAGGTCTATTAAGAAAAAAAAAAAGTTGTATCTTTCAATTAACTACTCTACCTTACGTGTATAGATTAGATGTAACTACAAGACCGAAGCCATTAATAATTTCAAGTTTGGTTCATCAAATTTGATAAGTAGTTTGGTATCATGGGATTCTAATTAGAGTGACCAACTTAAATTTGGGCTTCTCCTCACAACCTGAAGCCCATGGTCACGTCGGTGAACTGTTAGTTGTGATGGATCATGGATTGTTTGGTGGGGGAAAACATCAAACATTATATTTTCCTCCTATTGTCGTTTGTTTATGTTCCTTTCTTTCAAAAAAAAGTCCATGGACTAATAAATGCTCCAAACGATTGATTACAGGTTGGCAACTTCAAAAACAAGCCTCCTATTTAATCAAATGCAACATCACAACAAACGGACAAAACAATGAGTCTCAGAATACAGAGCTCTACATAGTTATGGTTGAAAACTCATGCTCACAAGGAATAGAGTTATTAGAAGAGATGGAGGAGGGTGGGGGCGAATCTTATGCATACATCCATCCACATACGTACATATAAATGGATAAAATAAAACAGAGGGAGAAGAGTCCATGCCAATGCAAGAGTCCTTAACGGCAAGGTGAGGGAGCTAGAGCTTATGGCGAAGCCAAGGCAGGGGAGAATAAGACTAGCTAGCCTCGAAGGCAATTGGCGCAGGCAACAATGACGATGGCGTTTGGCGCCAAGGAGGGAAGGAGGGGAGACTATGCAGAGGACGATGATGAGGTGAGAAGATCTTAGAATGAGAGAACGATGATAATAAGAGAAGGAGGTCATGAAGAAGGTAATGGCGAGATGAGAGATCGGCAACGATGGAGAGGGAGACTACTTAGAGAACTGTGAGGTGGACGATGACAAAAGTTGTACATAAAATAGTGAAGTTAGAAGAGGAGGAAGAGATGAGAGAGGAAATAATAGGCCTAATTCAAGCCCAAATCTTGTGGCCTACCTAAGAACGAATGGGAAGATACATAGTGGGCCTATCTGGTCTGGGCCAGATTTAAAATATAAGACCCATATGTAATTGGGCCAGACTCGGACTTGATTACAACTCCAATGACCCAATCTGATATATTATAATAGTTTATATATCTATTTTGTAATATTTAAAACTATAATTAAAGTATAATCTTGTATTAGTCTCATAGCTATGTAACTTAGCACTAGACATGGATATATCTAAGTCAACCCAAAACTAAGAATCGAACAATGGTGATTATAAAGATTTGTATATTTACTTAATTATAATTTTTGAGCTCCTTCCTCCACAAGTAAAATAAACTTCTGATCTATATAATTGGTTATAAGTTAGTAATATTATTATCATAAATAATGAATAACAGATTATTAGTATATTTGATTCAATACGATAATTTGGATTACAAATATTGATATAATTATAATATTATGAATAGATATGTTAAAAAGAAAAAACCTCTACATTTTTTCTTATTCTGGACATTACATACCGAACTTTTGTGGCTTCTAGTCAACGGGAAAAGTAAACGTGAAGGAAAAAAAGAAAAATGGAAGTGAAGCCGAATCAAATATCTTTCTACTTCTTCTACTAGCGCCGCTGCTTTCTTCTCCTCCTCTCCTCTCCTCTCCTCTAACCCAAGACCTAACCCTCGATTACCTCCTTCCATGGCGCATTGCTCTTCAATTTTCCTCTCTCTCGCCCCCGCGAGCTTATCTCGCGTCGCCCTGCTCTCCCGCGCTCGATCGCCCTTTCGGATCCGATGCGTCTCTTCTTCTCTCGGTCCTTCCAATGCCTCCGCCGTCGTAGAGAAGCCTTCTGCTTCCTCAAAGGTAAAAATTTTCTTGGCCTCTACTATGTTCTGCTTGTAGAATTACTTAGAGGTTCAGGTGACTCTTGGATCTAATTTTGCATCACGAAATTATTGGGACATTTTGAATTGGATTGGTCATGTGGTTGCGGGAGTGCGCAAAAAGATGAATTATATGAAAAGTACTAATCTTGACATTTTTCAAGCTTTGCTCAATGAAAAGCTTTAATCTTTATGAGTTTCTTACTTCTGTTTCTTCATTTATATATAACCAAGCAGCAATTTTGATTCACTAGAATGTTCCTTAACCATAGTTCCATGCACTTTTTGATTTGCCTTTACATGCCTCTTTTAGAATGGTAAGTGGCAATGGACATTTGAAGGGAATTCAGTCAATGTTTATTATGAGGAACATGAGAAGGACACTGCTGAGAATGTGAAGAACATTCTCATGATACCCACAATTTCTGATGTTAGCACCGTGGATGAATGGAGGACTGTTGCTAAGGATATTGTGGCACGAGAAGGAGACGTCCGTTGCCGTGCTACAATTGTTGATTGGCCTGGTTTGGGTTATTCAGACAGGCCGACACTGAACTATAATTCTGATGTCATGGAGAATTTCTTGGTTCAATTTATTAGTGCACCAGATAGTCCATTGGCATATTCAGGTAACAGAAATCTTTGTTCTATGTCCTATGCAGTCATAGTTATATTATTCAGGATCACTCAAATCAAAGACTCGTAAGTTTCTACCCAAGTGTTATTCTTACATTCATCCAAGATAACAATATGTACTATGATGTTTTGCATGCTTCCCTACCCCCTTACAGTTACTACAACTTTCCATGTGTCTTGTTTTCACTATTTAAGCCATTAATCCCTGTATTCCTGCCAATCCTCCATATATGATAAGTCAAAATGATTGAAATTCTGGGCAGATAACCTCAATTTGCACGTACCACTAGGCAATGAAATTTTACTGTCCATCTCCAAAGTATTTGTGACATATTCCTGTTTGATTATGGTTTCTATTTCTCATCAACCCAACTAGCAAAGTCATATGGTGCTAAAAAAATTGAGGTCCTTGATCAACATTAATTATTATTATACCTGCTTCAGACTCTTAATACTAGAAGGATAAGGGGAATAGCTGCTTCTTACTGTTTGCTGACATATTCCCATCCTCGACAATGGTTCCTTCACGAGCTTATCAGAAACTTCATGGATGCTTGGCTATTATACCTCCATCTCTGTACCTTTATGTGTATGCAAAAGTTTAGGTCTAGAAATATGTGTTTATAAAATTACTACAAAATTTTCTTGGTCTTTATTGATTGTCAATAGTATCTACTGCAAGCTTTTATTTTTCCCTCTTGAAAATTATTTATTATTACTATTTTCTGCAATTGAATAGGTGGCGAGTTGATAATTTTTGGAGGAGGTCATGCAGCTACTATAGCACTTCGTGCAGCTGGAAAGGGTCTTGTCAAGCCATCAGTTGTGGCAGCTGTTGCACCTACTTGGGCTGGTCCCCTTCCTATTGTCTTTGGACGAGGTTCTGACATGGAGTCAAGGTACTCACTTACAATTGCTGGTAGTTTATATTGGCATGAATGGTCATCTTTGTCGGGTGAAGGAAATAGTAATGGAACAGGTTTTTCAACTATTTTAACAGATAACTCTTTTTTATTGATAGAACATAGCCTATAGTACTCTGGTAGTACTTGGAAAATGTTTGAAAGCCAAACATAGTAAAAATTGAAGTTATCTGTCCCGCTAAATATGAGATTGTTTTGACAAAAACTGAGACCAAGTTCCTAAACTTGGTGGGAAGAATTACTGGTTTTAGGCTTTTAGCAAAGTGGGAATCCTTCAAATATTCAGCTGCTTTGAGAACCAAAGATCAAATAAACACTTCTTACTAAAGGCTATAGAGCTATATGAAATATAAAATTGCTAAGATGCTATAACTTGATTTCCGAGAGCTATCACTTCTTGATTATTGATTAAGGTTCCTTTGACTGAAAGGAGACAGCTTTATTCTGTTTATACCCACTGAGGATTTCTCAGTATCGGAAATCTTCATTTCCAATTGTCAATAGGTATGGTCTTCTGAGAGGCACTCTAAGGGCACCGGCTGTTGGTTGGATGATGTACAATGTGCTCGTGAGCAATGAAAAGGCGATCCAATCACAGTACAAGTCCCATGTTTATGCAAATCCTGACAATGTGACTCCAAGCATTGTTGAGAGCAGATATGAATTGACAAAAAGAAAAGGCGCTCGATATGTGCCTGCTGCATTCCTGACAGGCCTTCTTGACCCTGTTAAATCTCGGGAAGAGTTTCTCAAACTATTTGCTGAATTAGATGGAGAGATTCCTGTTTTGGTAGTATCAACTGCAAGCGCTCCTAAGAGGTCCAAGGCTGAGATGGATGCTCTTAAAGGTGCCAAAGGTGTCAGCAAATTTGTAGAGGTTCCAGGAGCTCTTTTGCCACAAGAAGAGTATCCCTTAGCAGTGGCAGACGAACTTTACAGTTTCTTGCAAGAAATCTTTTCAGCCAAGGGTGAATGAATGCAGTCAATTCTGACAATTTATGATTGATAGAAATTTTGTTCTTGGTTTTGAATAAATCAAAGTTACCAGTTGGAAGTCGTCAAGCATACATCGTATTCTTCTTCCAGGAGCCGTCATTCACTGCCCCTTTTTGGCAATTTTCAAGCTCCCCTTGTCAAATAAATTTAAAATGTAGCAAACAGGACCTTGTAAATTCAATCAAGGGCTTCATGTAAGCACCAACATGGTAATTTGTAAAAAAATTTACTTGTGAGGTGAAAGTGATGCTTGAATGCTATAAGACCCATAACATTTCTCTTGCTATTGCCTCTGATTGCTCCTATTATTCTGCTTAAGTTCTAGCGGGCTTATTCTGTTTGCCAAGCTGTTGAAGGTCAGGGAAAATAGGTCTCCCATCTCACATAACAATATTTGCCTATTTCACAAATTAATATAAATTCTTGAAGGCGCATTATAAACACTGCATGATTTACTCAGGGATTCATTAGCTTTGGACTTTAAAAAAGATTCCACTTTACTTCATTGTGATCAGAAAAAGAACTCATTAAGTAATATATGATTGAAACATACTATCCCACAGGATAAGATAGAGTCTGCTGCATTAGTTTCCTTTTTCCTCAGGCTTGATTATATTTAACCAATGACTTCTGGTTTGAAACCAATCTAGTCTTCTTCTTTTCTTCTTTTTTTACTTTTATCCTTGTTACATACATTCTGGATAAAATAGGTAAGTGGTTCATTTCCTCTGAGAATTCTACATAGGGAGAACAAAATAGTGATTGAGAGTAGACATCTGACAATATACACTTCAAATTAAAAACCATCAAGTTACAAACCTTATGAACTGTCAAGCAGCAAATGTCCATCAAACAATATAGACAGCTTGTATTTTACCAACTTAGTTGATTGATTGGTTATCTTCAGACCCAGCTGCATCCACATGTAAAGCAAGATATGAATGGGAATTAAATGCTCATTAACTTATCATACGCCAAGTTTCAAACCAGGACGTAACCAACTTGAGTCTTTCTTAGGTCAATTGAAATTTAATTGGTGTCCCACAATGAATGCTCAAGAGAAGACACTCGAAAGAAATATAAGATGCAGTGCTCGTGTTTATTGAGACTCCATGAGATGATCAGAACAGAGTTAGAAGTAAGGTTCTAAGTATCAGTAGCCGGCAGCGGCTTATGCCATTGTCGGCATGGCATGTGTCAACAGACATAGTGTTCAAATAAGTAGGTCCTATTGACTTACTTCCACTAGTCCATAAGATCATACCACATCATCAGATCTTTCATGACATGTATGTTTTAATTTTCACTGTAGTCGTCGGAAGCATGCCCTATGCTTTCGGTGGCACATCTATGTGAGCACCTAAAAATTATGGTTTCAAGTTATCATGCATAATTTATCCTCCGATACTTGAGAACTTTTACTTACTAATATTTTAAATTATTTAATTTTCTTTAATCAAAAATAGTTACATCCGCTCGTAAAAAATAACATGATAGAAGAGTAGTGAGAAATTCTTATAATATACTTATAAACTATGGGATCCGTAGTCTAAATTAAACGATCGATGGGACTGTTAATAGTATCGACAAACTACTTCTCCGACAATAGAGCTCTAGCAACACTCAAAAAAGACATCTTTTAAAAGATGCAAGTGTCGAAATGGGCATTATACAAAAATGTTCACACCGTTAGAGAAACCATGGGATTAGGAGATAGGTTAAGGACTGCAGTATTTCAAAGTATTAACAGGATGCATTTAATGCAAGTCATGAGGGGGGATCAAAAGATCAATATTTTCCGGGGATATGTAATTTATATGCCATTGCAACAATAGGCGTGAAAGACGCATACTTTAGGTTTACTAATAAACTAAACTTAGATCTATAGTGTCTAAAATCAAAATAGCTACCTAAGCAATGTACATATTTGTACCGTAAACGTCAAACTTATACATATAATATATAATGGGAATTATGATATATATATATATATATATATATTATTCGAGAGCAACGCCGTGCGTGATTTAGCCAGCTAGTTAGTAAGTAGTAGTAGATAGTATTGACAGTGGGCCCAAAGAAGATGAGGTTTCCAGCTCAGTTCCAGTGGTGCCACATGGCCTGATCTGGTTGGCACCTGGCTTCGAGTTTATGATTGGTCCCCTGACCGGGCCCCACGTTGGTCGTGCAGCTATTGCAGCCGCAAAACCATGGGGCGTGCTCGTACGTTCGATTCCTTTGAACATCTCGTGGTCGCACCAAATCGATTGCAAGCGTAGTTCTGAATCCGAGATTACCTGCAAAAATTTAGCTACTAAGTTTGAAATAGAATCCCTTGCTGCACTAAGAACTCGGCCTATACGTATAAATTATACATTTATCCTTGTCTAATAACTCAATTAACTTAATTTTATAAGTTAATTAACATATTATTTGAGTAGAAGATTCTTAATCTGCCTATAATAAAGACTATGAGTTTAAATTTTACTAATGATTTACGGTATTATAGCTATTTTATGGAGCTTATGATTATTCTCAAATCTTGTTATCTACCGTATTATTATAATAAAAAACAAAGAAACTAATTATAATACAAGTGCTGATGAACAGTAATAAGTAATTAATGTCCGCCTTGTCCTTTTCCGGCCAATAAATTTTGGCTACTAAATTGGGGCAGAAGTCAATCAACTTAATATTCAAGCAACCAAAATTTTGTATCTCATTTATTTCTTTGCTTTTCTTCTATTTATTGCCGACAAATTATTGATGTGAGGAGCATCTTTAGATCAGATATAAGAAAATGGATTAGGATCCCAAATAGCTATTTCTTTCTTTATTTTTAATTGTGTATCATATTATTGATCTCATTGAGTATTATATATATAAGCCTGTATCAAACTTTATTAGTTTTATTTTATTTTTGAGTTGCTTAATTCCCCAGCTATATTTGCTGCCCAAAATTCATACCATAATAGTAACAACTACGAATTTTAGGAGTCTTTCATTTGATTCAATTAGTAAATATTAATGATCGATGATGTGGGTTTATGTTAATTAAATCTTCTATAGTTATAATAACATACATATTGTGACTTGAATATGCTTAAGGATCACATACACTGCTTTGCTTCTGTTGGTAAGGTTGATATTATCGGTATATAGATGTGTGACAATCCAAGTCTATTCAAAAGAAATATTAAAGTGTTCACTATAATTTTAGATCCAATAACAACTATTAGTTTTGTTTTCCAATTTTGTGGAATTTAATCACATACGTACCAATACTGTAAACTTTGGCATCATCAACAAAATGTCCAATGATCTTGATTCTTGAACAGTTCCTATCTTGAATGTTCAAGCTCTCTCGCTAATTCTTGCTCTTTTCTTTTTCTTGCGGATAGAAAAATTAGTTATGATATTATATTAAACTCATTAAATAACTCTAAAAGTTTAAAATGTGGAAAAACAAATAATTTTATATTTTATACTCTAACATTTTTAACATGTGTTAATTCTTTATGCCTCGTTTGGTTTGAAAGTAAATTTCGAACTCGATTACTTAGTTTTATTTTTTAGTCTTAATTTTTTTCAAGACTAAACTTGATTAGATATAAAAATAGCAAAAAAATATTTAATTACTAAACTAATTAAAAAATTTCTAAACTATTTCGAAAGAAGTTTCTAAACTCAAAACAAACAATACCTTATTTCTCTATCAAAATGTGAATTCCCAAGCCGTAAAAGCCAATCTAATATAAAAGGAGGTACTACTGCTGTCAAATATTTTTATGACATCACATTGCAATGTTTACATCATAATCATCACAATTCACTCAATTATTGCCGAGCATACGTGGTTACAGAGATCAAATAAATTACCAAAGTTCACTATCAATCTTGTTAGATATCATTAATTTTGATGGTACGAAGAAAAAAAAGTTTATAGCTCCTGCATGTATGTTTGAAGTTTGACACCAATGCATGCTTTATTTGTTGCTCATTTCCTTTCCAATCTAGTGGGTAAAGTTATCTACTATCTTGTCTATCTTAAAAGAGCAAAACTTAATCTACAAGGTGATCAATTCAACCTTTGGTCATTTCTTAGGTCTCAATGCAATGACTACTCTTACTAAAAGAACACCAAAAAAAAATAACATCTGCAAGTTTAATGTTAGCCCTTCAACGACTATAGAATTACACATAAGAGGAATTGATCTTTGCTGCATACTGGTTGATTGTTACACTCTTTAAAGATTTCCTTTTCGTAATTTGATTCCAAGTGTACAGTGATCCATTATTTATACATGCAAGTCATGCATGGTGGTGATGGCTATCTTATCCACAGTCCACAGGAGTAAATCCTCTTGTCTCTCCATATATGAGAAATGAGTCAACAAGGGATTTATTATTGGGTTCACCCTTTCAAAATCCTTTAAAAGGCTTTCATACGACCCCAGAGAAACTAATTCCTTAGTTGGCACGTTGGTGAAAACTATAATAATTTCTTTGTTTACTAATTTATTTAGGGCCATAATTAAATCATATAAGGAGAAATATGCTCCCCATGTCTTCCCCAAAAGGTACCTTGAAAATTTATAACAATTTTAGATACTTTAGATATGAAAATTGACTGTGTAATATTGGAGTCAAGTAACGCCAAATCGGTTTTTGTATATATTTTTTCCTGCCAAAATGAGTTGGTATAGTTTTAGAAGAGCAGGAAAACATATATAATACTTAAAAATATATGTAGGCCATCCTGCATGCTTATCTAGCAGCAATATTGGTTTCCTTCATAGAAAAAGAAAAAGAAAATATTGGTTTCAATTATCTAGAAGACGTTTGTAAACCAACTTGCAGCTTCACTCAATGTGATAGCTCATGAAACTGTATGTTTGAAGCATTGGCATGAGCTGGGCGATGATATATTAAACAACCCAAACATAGATACTTCCACTCAGCAGTACTCTTTCTATTTAATTCTTAGCACTGAAATTTTAACTACTAGATGGATATATAAGAGTTACATTTTTCTTTTAAATAGTAAAGATATTATATATTAACGATTAATCTACCAGTTATATAACTCTCCACTACAACTGAGGCCAAAATTTGTACAAGTTTAGGAAAAAAACATCCCATTCCAGGTATATCTAAATACCTAAGCATATTTTCCTATTCGCCGGCCAATTAGTAATTTAATAAAGTTCACCGTAGATATGAATAACTTTACAATTTTAATAATTTTATTTGAACTAGTGACCCTCTTCTTGCACATAAATCTAAATCTTGAAAGAAACTATTTATAAATTAATTTCCTCACAGAAAATGTTAGTGTTAACGCTGCTAATATGTTGCATAAATATTTCTACTGCACTCTTACTTTTCAATATGACATGTAGCAATTTTAGAAATTTCCACACGTTGATAAGTATTTTTATAATAACTTTCTGTATATGTACGCACATAAATTTATATCCCAAGATTGTTGCTAATATTAAGCTAAATATTTAGCTATCACAATATTTCAAGCCTCAATTAATCTTCCTCTTTTCGATGGAGTCATTATTGTTACATTGATGCTTCAACTAATTCTTTATTAATCTCTCTGAGTGTCCCAACACATATTTACTTTTGGTGCAACGTAGGTACATTGTGTCAGATTAACTAAGTTGTTGTGACAACCAAGTCCTTGATTAGTGACTAAAACTGTTGGAGTTCTTTGATTATTATTTCTTTCGTCATTCATTAATATTTGAGTCTTCTACTAAGACACGGAACATTCTCTAATAGGTCCACCTTTAATTTCTAGATATCTCATCAATCACATGTGATCGTAAGTTCAAATTGGTTCTCTCTCACGTTTCGAAGAACATAATAATTCTTAAGGTCTTTCATTTGTTTTTACTGTAACTAATACTCAATATCTTCCAGTATATTAACTATAACTCAATAAAAGTAGCTAATCATAGATTTATAACTAATTAGAAGTCTAATTAATAGAAGAAAAGAGCTAGTCTACATTCCATAGTAAGTATCATGCATATATAATAATTATATATCGCAGATATGATACAAGGATTAACCTTCCAATCAACATCGGACAGCAAACTGATGACAGGAACTGGTACTACTCAATCTGCCAAAGATATGATGCACTACATGGAATCTCAGTATAGAAGATTCACACTGTTGCGTGTCACTTTTACATGCGCTAATGAGTGACAGCAAGTAATAAAACCCGATCGAGCGAAAACTAGGGTTTCTGCGTGACATTGGAAGCTCACCATAAGGACCAAAACTCACAGGAATTAAGTGGATGCATGGAAAAACCTAAAAGAACTTTCTTCTTCTTGTCTCTCTCTCTCTCTCTCTCTCTCTCTCTCTACCAACCTTGGAAAATAAATCATTACTGCTAATAATCATCTCTCTGGGTGAGCTCAAGAGCCTTCATCTTTGGGCTTATCCCGGTGCAATCTCATTCAATGCATCCTGTTAAGAGAGAGAAAGAGTTGGTCAGGCTTACCTTCACTCCACCCAAGCTGACTTTGGAGAGTCCCTCAGGAGTAAATGCACCTTGCTGTCCTCTTTTGACGACTCCGAACAAAGTCCGCCTCACCTCTTCTAGCCTTGGCCTTTCTTTGAAACCATCAGTGTAGAAGAGTGAGACCACACCCTCTCCTTAGTTTTAATGTCTCTCTCTCTTTCTCTATATATATGAGAGGCAGCCTCCTCCCTGGACCCTTGTCATGTTACCTTCTTCTAAGGAGGAAGAGGTCATCAACTGGTGTTTAATTTCTTTATAGTATCTAGAGAAGATAGAGTGAAAGGGGAAAAGAAAGAGGAAAGATAGAGAACTAGTTACCATAATGGGGAGACCACCTTGCTGTGATAAGATCGGAATGAAGAAGGGCCCTTGGACTCCTGAAGAAGACCTCATGCTGGTCTCCTACATCCAAGAGCATGGCCCTGGGAACTGGAGAGCTGTGCCTACTAACACTGGTGAGTTCCTTCCCTTTCCTTTCCTTACCTTTCCGAAAATAGCAAGCTCATCATCCTCGCGTTGTAAGACAAGTACAGAGAATGATCTTAGAGGGGCTAGATCCAAAAAAGTTGTTTTAGGGTCTTATTCCTTTGTTTCACTTAGTACCATCTTGTGATTTGTTTATTCAGTTCTTTTGAATTTCCTATATTTTTTCTCTTTGTTGTTTTGCTAGGGCTATTGAGATGCAGCAAGAGCTGTAGGCTTAGGTGGACTAATTACCTCAGGCCAGGGATCAAACGCGGCAGCTTTACAGATCAGGAAGAGAAGCTCATAATCCATCTCCAAGCTCTTCTAGGCAACAGGTAGCTTTCGCTAGATTCCACAATCCTAGTTAGATCCTACACTTAGATGGCTCTCAAATTAAGTGTGCAATTCTCCATGTGTAGGTGGGCAGCCATAGCTTCCTATCTCCCAGAAAGAACGGACAACGACATCAAGAACTTCTGGAACACACATCTGAAGAAGAAGCTCAAGAAGATCCAAGCCGACAACGACGGCGATGCACCGACGCCCACGAAAAGCAGCGGCGGCGGTGGCGGCGGCGACAGCGACAGCGGAGTATCGAGCTACCAGCCCATCTCCAAAGGCCAATGGGAGAGGAGGCTTCAAACCGACATTCATATGGCAAGGCAAGCTTTACGCGAAGCCTTATCCCTTGAGAAGCCAATCCAAACTACTACCTCTACTACTACTACGACGACGACGACGACAACTTACGCATCTAGCACTGAGAACATCTCTCGCTTGCTCGAGGGCTGGATCAAGAATTCTCCGAAGCCGAGAGCAATCCAGACCGACTCGATGTCAGCGTCGCAGAACTCGATCAACAAAGCCGTCGGGGCCGATTCAGTCTCTAGCGAAGGTTCGGCGAGCGTTGCGAACAACGGTAGCTCCTCGGTGTCGCCGGACGGTCTCGAATCTTTGATTAATTTCGACTCGTTGACGCCGGAGATGTCCGAAACGAGCCTTGCACGTAATCCGGGATCGGAAGCACAAGTGCCACTCTCCTTGCTTGAGACCTGGCTCTTTGATGAGAGCGTTGGGCAAGGGGAATTAGGCCTAATCGACATGCCACTAGATGACCCTACCGGATTGTTCTAATTGATCACTAGCTTTCTGGGTCTTTTTTTTTGGGTTTGTTTTTGTTTTGGCTTCTTTTTGTGTAGGTTTTGAACTGATATGATTAAAATCACACTTAGTGTTTGATCCAAGGAAGCCCTAATTGCAAGGAAACCAAGAAGTGTAAAATATAAAGAATGATCTATGTATACATGAATTGTTATGTAGGTCACTTGTGTAATATCACAATAATTTATCGAAGTAATGTTCTTCTATGGTATCTTATGTCTTGCCTACGGTAAATAGATTAGGGTTTTGACCTTCTGGAAGACCTTTGTTTGGGAGCGATCTTAGCATCATCCAAAAGGAAAATCTTACGGCTTTTGTCCGGATGTCTGTGTAGATGTATAATATGATTACATCAGGTGTGGGTCAACCTGGATACAAAAAGTCAAAGCGAAGTCGTGATCGATGTCATGCACCGAAATGGACAGCGGATATGGAGTCCACCATTCTCGTCCATTTCTCGGACCCATCGCTGAAACCTATTGGCTGGATTTCGCATTTCGTGATTTGGACAAATACCTAATCCTTATGCTGAGTATTCGCACAGACAAGAAATTCAAGAGTATCCTAATGATAGATTTAGACGAAAATGTTATCTCCCCTCCTTACTATACGTATTTTTTTTTTAAAAATAGTTTCGTGATGTTACTCATGCATGGTTCCAATGCGATAAAGTAGAAGGGGTTGAACTTAGATTCCCCACAAGCTTGTGAGATGCAATGTGAACACACAGAGAGAGAGGGATGAACTTGAATTCACAATATACTATTATTTTTTTATATATATTGATTAGTTATTGCAAGGTGATTTGAGGAATTTGAATATATATATATATATAACACCAGAAGGTGGTTCTCCATAAATATGAAAGGAGAAAAGGAAACCTAGGGGCAGTGGTGTATTGGAAATATGCAGAGGGGTCTTAAATGCAGCACATGTGAAGTGTTTGATATTTCCTTCCTCTCTATTTCTACCACTTGGACAAAAAAATCCTATGCTTGTTTACAAGCATTTAACCAACTTAATTTCCACAAGATGTATGAGGTGGAAAAATCTCAAAAGGTGGCGGAGAAGTAGAGAGAAGAACCATAAGGGTTGAGATCTGTCCACGTCACCACCTCACCAGTTAGTAAAAAGTTTGAAACGCCGGTTGGTCTACATGCATGCACACCCACACCAACCTGTAAAGCTAAGACACTCCCATGCATGCTATGATCTCTTGGTAAAGGAGGCCACTTTCACCTTCTGCAGCGAGAGAGAGAGAGAGAGAGAGAGAGAGAGAGAGAGAGAGAGAGAGAGAGAGAGGAAATAAGGGGGAAAAAAAGGAAGGAAAGAAGGACTCACAAGGACTGCTTTAAATGCTCGAAGATATACACTTAATGCATGCTCCCTGCTGCTACACATGTGAAGCATACTCATTGGTAGAGAAAGAAACTCCCTTTCTTAGCTGTAACAGAGGAACAAAGGGTTTGAGAGTTCATGTGCCTTTGTTTACAGATATCTTTCCCATGCTGATATATCTATATTAATTGCAATTAGTGTTGCAACTTGCAAGAATAAAGTAGATCCAAATGCTGGCTCTCACGGCATCCTCTGCCATGAGAGCCCATGTTCATTCCTCTCTATGGAAAACAGCTGCCTCTCAGGACTTAAATATATTGCATGGTTACTTTATTTTTAATTTGATAAGGATATATATATATATATATATATTTCCTTTCCAAGTACAAAACTATATATTAATTAGGGTACTTCTATCACTGTTATAAGCCATTGATACTGCCACTACTACTAGTCTACTCTAAATACCTTGCAGACACTACCATGTGCATCCAAATAGTCCTTGGACATGTGGATGGCACCACAATAATAAACGTGAATGTTGATCTTGATCTAGTCCAGAAGGAAAACTACTGCAGACCTAGCATGGTTGGCTTGGCCCCATGCCATATATACTAAACTTAAAATGTTCTGGTTTGCCTTTAATTAACTAATATGGCCAGAGTAATTACTTGTTGCAATGAATCATTGTGTTACTTGTTTGAAATCTTCTGAAATGTTGTGTTTTAAGTTCACAACAGGCTTAAACATCTTTGCGCAATTTGTACTGTTTGTTGTTGATAAGTATGGATTATTCTTGGGAATAAGGATCTTAAGGGTGGGTGCACTCCGAAGAATAGGGTTTGTTTTCATTATGGTCTCCATTGGAGGACCCACTTATAGACAACCAGAGTCTTTTTCCTGTGAATTGCATAGTACCCGACCCTCGGCCTAATCTCACTACCATTAATTAAATGGACTTTGAATTGTAGACCTCTGGAAAACTAAATTCTAATATTTTATTAAATAACCAGTTGACTAAAAAAAAGTTTAAATTGTTAGATAACAGACCCGATAGTATATATTATATTTTTAATAATATTTTATGGATTAAAAATAGAGATTAGGAAGCTGACTTGTTTCATCATAGGCATACAATTTATTAGCTAGTCTGGCCAACTTGACGTTCTCAATCAACTATATATATTTTTTCCTATTAGTTAGTGACAGATTTCGAATCACATTCTTTCTTGAATAGGCCTTTGGTACTATATGTGGACTTAGCGTTTCAAGTGTCGTTTTACCAATCAATGCTGGTATCTAGGATATTAGATTTCAATCTGACTGATTCAATTCTGCCATAAAATCAAAATCCCGTGCATAAAATATGAACTTGATTCATGCGTGTTTGGGTGCATGAGATAATTATCACTAATTTTATTCTTTTGGTTGATGGTTTTGAGCTGAATTCACTATTTTATTATTGCTAGTTTCAAGCTGCATCGATAAATAAATAAATAAAAATTGGTCGCATATAGTTACCATAAACCCTAATATCAAGTACGTAACAATACAACCACTTGTGTTAAAAAGAAGGGAGTAGGAAGGGCCACAGCCCTAGAAAGAAAGAAGCATCTCTGTTAACCAAAGTCACCAACACAAGGTACAAGTGTAACAAGAATCATGTAAAAAAGGAATGCGAGAGCTAGTGGGTTAGCCCCCTTCCAACTCTATCAAGCTTGCAAATGGCATAATACTATTACCTGCAAATAACAACAAACAATAAAATCATAATCACAATAAATATGATAAAATATTATTATTACAATCTACACCCACAACAACGAAACAAAGAATATAAGCTCTTCGATAACTTGATTTGTGGTGACGGTGACGAGAAGAGAGGTAGTTCTGTGATGAGCAGGGTATACAATATTGATGATAATGCGGTGGCGAGCAGCTCAAGGTAGCGGAGAATAAGCCAATGAATTGGGAGCCGAATTATTCTGTCAAAATGAGAGGGGAGTGACTTTGGGGTGCATACAATAGAAGATGATATATTGAAATTAAAGGATAATCAACAAGAGACCGAGCAAAAGTCAGTTTACAACACCAGAGGAAGACAATCAAATGAACTCAAGCCATAAGGAGGCATGAGCGGCAAAGCCTAAGCTCCACCTTTGATGCTGCCATCTTACAGATCCAGCATCTACCAACGTGATACGATAGAGGAGGAGGGAGATAAGTAGGTCGATGATAGATTAGAATCGGTAGAATAGAGGGCAATTGGGCAACACTAACAACAAGATAGGGAGGGAGAAAGACGATAGGAAAACAACATATCAAAAAAGAGAACAACATATCAAAAAAGAGAGAAGTGATAAACACATAGACTAAATTAAGAATAGAATAAAAGAAGAAGGAAATGATAGCCGGGTAAGTGAGAAGCCCTTTAAAAAGGAGACTACATTGGAGTCTCTAATGGAACAGATTTTTTTGTCTCTAATGTAAGATAAATATTATTGTACTATATATTAGACCGGAAAAGAATTCGTCAATATTCGTGGTCCGCACGTGCCATTGTGGAGGCCGCACGCGCCATCAAAGGTAGATGCCATGAACCGTGAACGCATACCCTTAACACGTGGCGTCCCCATTCCTAATTTCCCTTATTTTTTTACTCCTACGTAATTTTGGAGGGAAACAAAATCGTTCCCCAAATCTCCAGGAACGAAGGAGAAGAACTCGATCGAAGCCGCCACGACAACGATGGTAACGTCTCTCCTTTATCATCCGTCTTTTAATTTTCCCCTTACTTTCCATGATTTGCTTCTTTTTTTCTCTCCCTTTCTTTGTTTGATTAGTATGCCCGATATGAGATTGTCTTCTCTAATTGTTTTAGCCTTTTTAGTTAGTGATCGAGAAATTAGGGCATTGGTGCGATTTGTCTAATTGGTTTTCCACCAAGATCTTGATATTGTTCTTGAGTGTAACTGTCCTGATTTTTATATAAATTTGCGACCTTTCTAAGTTGTAGCTTATTTTCTTATTGGAAAATAAGGTTAAAACCAACTCATGGGGCCAAATCTTACTTTACAGATCATAAAAGCTAAGCTTTTTAGACTTCCTTTTATCTTTTTAAGTGTCCATAACCTTAATTGATGCCCTATCTTCTCATTTGGCACGCCAGTGGTATAAATTTTGTTTCATTTACATGTAATATTTTGAGCTTCCATCCGAATTCAGGTTTTCCACTTGAACATAGAATAGATCCTTTTTTTTTTCTAAGAGATTATTCATTTAGTATATGTAGCAGGGCTGTTGAGTAATTGGCACTGACATTGGGAAGACATAATCTCGAATAAAGTAAAGAAAGATAATAAATTCTCTGATACCTATAATCTTATTAAAGAGAATATTTCAGAATATTGTGTGTGAGATATTGCACCAAATGAGCTTTCCTTAATTATGTTGCACTAGCTAAGGAGTTCTAGAGTAAGACTGTAACAGCATAAGTGTGGAGGTGTTGTTGCATGTTGGTATATCATGTTAATTACTTGCAGTGACCACTAGATATTGAATCTGAAACTAAAACCAATCCTAGTTCTCCATCCTGGATTAGCCATGTGATGGACCTATGTTTGCATGCTAATCCAAGAGGATACTGAATTTGAATCCGGGAAACTTCTTACAAATAGAACACTGAGAAAGCCATCATATTGTATTTGTAAGTGGAGCTTCCAAGAAGCAGGTTGATAGCTGAAGTTCTCTGAGCTTTAATTTGTTCACTGCAGCATCACATACCATTAAAAAAAAAAAGGAATTTCAAGAGATGATTCACTGCAGTACCAAATAGTGCCTTTATGGAAGTGCCAGTTTATTTTTCCATTGTTTTCCTTGGATCTGAGACATGCAGCATCTAATCGTGAGTTAGTTCTCAGCTGACAATATGGTACAACCTAGCTGTAGGCTACTGATCATGGTTCCTAGTTCTGATTAATACAACTCCTACCTGTACTTCCCTGGCCCTAGTGATTTTTCCTACATATGATTGGTTGAGGAAAGGTCAATGTTACCGATAAAATATACCTGAGATCTCGCAGAAGATTCATGAGCAATGTTTTATTTTGTGGAGGTAACGATGGGGAAAGTTGTGAAGGCTTGGAACTAGTAGTGAAAGAAGTAGTGACAGGGGGTTCTATTATAATATTGAATCCGCATCAAAAGAACTGCTAAATAGTAAAGGAGGCTTCTATTCGAACTAAGCAAAGCCACTGGATGACTTTTTTAAATGGGTTTTTCTGAGATTCCTACCGCTACAATATCTATTTTAGGACACTAAAATATGGACTCTTCCATGACACTCATCAGAACTTGAGTACCGGATTCTGCTTGCAAGGGTTCTTGTTCATTTGTACAATTTCATATGGCTTATGAGTCTAATGTATGAGAAAAACCATTAGGATGGCTGACTTTAGTTCAAATTTATGTGTACGAGTAAAGAAATTGTGTTATTTGTACCTTGTGTTGACAGCTCTAAATTCTAATATCTCAAAAAGTGGCATTTCATATTTTTTATTCTATTTCTAGTTTTATATGTAGTGTAATGTGTGTAATTACTACAGCACCTTGGAGGTTAAACCTTTGCATGTTGTCAAATCTCCAGTTCTTTTACCATCAATTGAGAAGATGGAAACTTAGCAGGGTAATTACAGAAGATTTGTCATTTTCAACTCTGGTTGCTATGCATCACACTGATCTTTTTTTTAGCATTATATGTACTTGCATCAGTTCTACGTAGTTTTATATTGAAGTTGAGGACATCATTTTTGCTGATAGGACCGTTATTTTCTCCAATTGATTTTCTCCTGCTCTTTCACTTACATGAAAAAAGTGAGACGCTCAAATCACAGGCCTATTTTTGTATTTACAAGTAGGAAAAACAGATCAACAATCCCTTGATATAATTAATTGAAAATTTTCAATTGTGGTACCAACTGTCAAGGTTATTCTCTAATATTAGAAACATGAGTTTCCAACAGGTCAGGCATATTTTTGCTACACTTAACACAGGGTAACATTATGACATGTCATCTGTTTGCAAGTTGTAGTTCACTTTATTCCTGTCTGCTATAATAGATAAAGTCAATCATGAAGTTAAACTTGGACTTTATGGATCCTACAGGGAAACAAAGTCACGTTGATGTCGATCTTTTGTTGCAAACTTAACACCAGTGAGCAAAGACAATCTGTTCAGGTTTTGCAGTGTAATTTTCAAAGTTCAACTCACAGAACTTAACAGGAGGCAAGGAAACTAATCAAGTTTTAACAACAACAATGGAACAAGTGAAATATGAACTTGGGGTTAAGCTCTCATGAAAGGTGGGGTATAGGATGCAGACAATTGGCATGAAACTGAGATTGTTCCTGCTTTTGCTGCTGTCTTCTGGCTAGGTTGGTAAGAAGCAAAGGAGGCTAGGCTTCCACTCTCCTTTCTTCTCAGTCTCCATCTCCTACCTAGCTAGATCTTCGGACTCACAGTAATGGCTTTTCAGATTTCTCGGGTCACAGCTAGAAGGTAATGAATCGTATGCACATGTTGATGGTCTATCTCTGTTTGTAATCTTTTGGATTCTGAGTGAATTGTGCACAGCCTATTAGGCTGGTTGCGACATGACATGCTAGCTCTTAATGATCTTGGTGAATTAGGCATGGCTATGTTGCGCCGTCCTTGACGTGTTCTTGCTTGATTCAGGAACTTGAATCTTGGCAACAAGTTCAGTTTCTGATTACATCTCTTTAATCTTTGTGAAAGTTTTTAAAAATGTCTTTTTTATCTAAAACATATTGTTTTCTATGTAAGAAATAAATGTCTATATAAACTTTGTTTTGCAATCGAATATGTCATGTTATGTAATGTGGATTCACTAAGTATAAGTAAAAGTCAAGAAGGGATCACTTGAACAATCTTCTATAAGTTCTTGTAGATATTTGGTTGTTTAAACCTACTGGTGTTCCATTATACTCAATAAATGGATGATACATGGATATCTAGCACTGCTGCTCAAGTTTATCTTCCATTTATGCTTAACTGAAGAAGAGAGATTGTATTTAAATAGCAAAGGAGGTGGGAGTAGGGCAGCTGTGTCCTATCCGACAATTTGGCAAAACCAACCTATCAACGCACTTATTTATATCTCTAGACAAGCAGAGCTGGTAACCTGTCTTTCAAGGGCCCCTCCACCTTTTGGGATAATTTGGTACAAGGATCCTTACCTGTTCATGCCATCACAAAGCCAGGGCCAAAAGGCAAAAATTTCTCTTATTACTCTAGTGTAGGGTTACCCTAATGGCCCAAAAATTGCTTCCTTCTGCCTTAGTGAGTTGGAATTAGTTGGCGCATCAATTCAGCTGGCCCTCTATTAGGCCTTGCAACCAAAACCAAAGCCATGAATGAAGGCTCATCTGACCCTTTCGATGAAAAAAAAAAAATTTAATAACTACACTTTAGGTGAAGAAGCACAAGAACAAGTGACTACTTGTCAACCTAGGGTTTGTATATAAATTGACAATGCAGGTTAAGGTGTTGTGGACCAGAACTCAACATGAAGAAGCGTCTCCTGGTCTTAAGAAGATGTGAGCCAGCAGTCCATGTTCATCATGTTGCAGCATGCAGGAGGAGGAGGAAACGTGTGATATATTGCGAGTGCCAGAAGAACCACGCAGCGAGCATCGGAGGGCACGCCGTCGACGGATGCAGAGAGTTCATGGCTGAAGGAGAGGAGGGGGCTATCGGAGCTCTCAAGTGTGCTGCATGCGGCTGCCACCGCAGCTTCCATCGAAGGGTGCAAGAATGTGAGGTTGTATGTGAATGTTCTTCATTGCCATTGTGGAGGCAGTAGGAACACTGTCTCTGTATGCTTCTGGGTGTGGAAATTGATCGAGCTCGTCTCCATTCGTTGACTTTTAATTATGCCTTCCAAGTAGGTGGTGTTGTTTTGCATGCTTTGACCTTGTTCTTTTTCCCTTCCTTTTATTTAGGTTGTTGATGAAGCTGAAAGTGTACATCTTTTGCTTTTGTTCTTTTTGCTCTTTAATTTCTATTGAGTCAGTATAACTATTTATCGTCAAATTTGCTGCTTCTGGAAGTAAGATAAGTTTGTTCTTATATTCGTTTTAGTTATATATATATATATATATATCTTCTTGTTACATTTCAATCAGAAGAAAGCTCATTGACCTCATGAAAATGATAGAGAGAGAGAGAGAGAGAGAGAGAGAGAGAGACTTAATTCCATCAGGATTACATTATATAGTGAAAAACTTTGGTGGCATTTATACTCTGCTTGAGAAAAAAGGAAATGTCATAATTGGGTCTATGATGTTATTTGTTACTTACGCGTGTGTGTGTGTGTGTGTGTAGCACTATCTTATTGGCCACAGGAAAAATGGTACAAAGGAATAGCATCATCAATTATTACTACATAACCATTAATGAATATTCAAAGAGATTGCACCTTCCAGTAGACCTTGAATTGGTTCTTATTTATGTCGAAGCAAAAGTTAGAGGGCTTCTTAGCTTGGATCTAATATCCCATCAGGAACATTAAAAAGACTTAAGACCAAGAAGATCTACTAGTGATGGCTTTTAATATTTTCAAATCTTGAAGCTTCTCATGCAAGTCGACTTGATTTAAAGTTAAATCCTCACTTTGCGTAAAAACAAATGCTTTTCCATCATATATTCACATGCCTTATTTTGCAATTGTGCCGATGTTGCACTTTCTAGCCCAATTAGCTAATTATTGATGCGACCTTCAAGGAGATTAATTGGGGTCAAAATATTCCATTATCCCATGGCCTCAAAATAGTGGCAAGGAATTCCACAGCAGCCATTGACGCAGACATGGAGATTAGGATAATTAATGAGGACTAGTTTATTCAACATCATCTCTATTACATTCCAAATCCTTACTCCATGCTAGTGACTTATAATAATAATAATAATAATAATAATAATTATTATTATTATTATTATTATGGAATAAAGAGGATAGGGATAGAAGGGAAAGGACAACTCCACTTTCGGCATACTTTGATTGGTGTGGAGATAAGATCCTCATCACCTCAAACCAACCTTCGTAGTTTCATACTCTAATCTTCTTCTACCCACATGGAATCTCTGATGGAAGCTATCAGTGCTACCATAGATATGAATGTCAAACTTTAATGGCCATAGGCATCACCAGTTTGTGCACCACTTGTGTGGAATTGACTGTTTTGGATGATTGCTTACATTTGATAATTAGTTGCTAAAGTATATATCATCTCCCTTAGCCTCTAATTTCGATGTTACTGCTGCGGTTTACTCCATACATGGAGCAGCCACCAACTTTTTTAGTGGGCCTTTTTTTTAATTGGTCAGAATTGTTCTAATTACTAGAAGGGACCATCAAAACACCACACGAGTCACTTTCTATTGTCTTTTAGATGAGTACTCAAAACACCTCAATGCTAGCTGCTACTTTTGTAGTTGATATTGTCATTGGGTTTAGTAATCCTTCAGTTTATCCATATGCCCTTTTGTTAGCCATCTTTTAGCATATTTTATTCTCTCTTCTTTTCTTTTTTTTTTTCGGTGTTCATTTAGTCGTTGTTATGAAACAAAAATATATGGAACTTCTTTGTCCATACTGGGAGATTGAACTAGGGGAGGATGGTATGGTAGTACTTCATCAAATTACCAGTAAGCTGTCTTTCTTGAGCATAAGGATAAGATTTGAAGTTTGAAAATCCAAAAGACGACCATGTTGTTGGTCTAAAGATAAGAGTGGAATAAGTCAAAGACAGTGGGCTTTATTTGTTCTAAGTTCAAAGATTAAGCAAGTTCCAAAAGAGAGTGTTGCTTGGATAATGGGGATATCACTTATTCACTCATTATTATCTTATGTCAGTGATGTTTCAAAACTCACTCGGATAGTTGTGCAACTACTTTGGTGAGGTTTAATGCCAAGTCTGAAGCTTTACTGAGACCACCTGCCTCATGAACTGGTTGTCACCATGTAACCATTAATGAACTCAACAGGCGCATTAAAAGCATTTCCACCGTATTCACAGTCCTCTCTGCTAACTTGATACGCAACAAGAAATTCCAACAATACTAAAAACAACATTTTTTTTTTAAAAGACTATATTATCTTCAAAGTGTTATAATAATAATAATAATAATAATAAACACGAAAAATCTTTCGTCCAACATGGTAAGGAGGACGGAAGGAAGGAATGGACGACTCACAGAAACAAATCCAAATCTCCGTTCTAGTAAGGAAGCAGCAGGAGTAATTAAAACAAAGCGTTGACGTGTGTTTTAGCTTATCTATCCGAAAGGATAACGCAGAGAGGCACTAACGCCAGGAACACTAGAACAAACTCGAGGTGTAAGACTGGAAGAAATCGACAAAGAGTGGGTAACTAAACCTTGTTGTATTTTATTAGGCATCTAGATGACATCACTCTTTAAGACTTTTCCAATTATGGAAGCTCGTTAATTAATAGTATCCTTCTCGGGTTAAGCTAAAAGTTGGAGGAGGGAACCAAAAGTTTGTTCACCAAGGGAGGGTTATAATTTATTATTATAGAACAAATCACACACCATGGGGAAGAGGGAAAGGTTATGATGAGAAGGGGGGTACAATTATTAAGGTTGGGAAATCACATGAACCCTACCAACCCAACAAAGAGATCTTTAAACAACTTTATATCGCCATTTCAGGGAAGAGAAGGATGGGTGGTAGTACACAACTGAATGATGATGATTGATGACCCCCCCTCCACAGAGCCAAAAGCACCAGACAATTAGTACATGATTAAGCCGTAACTAAGATTATTACTCATGAAAACCATATAGAGAAGAGAAATTAAAGAGAGAGAGAGAGAAGTAAATATTAAGTAATAAAGCATTAGCATTTCATGCATGGGTAAGTGGAGTGTGTCCATTGTGCTAAACTTCCTTGATGCATAATAATCTTACAGAACCTAGCACTAAACTGCCTCATATACATGAGTGATACAAATCCAGCAGTACTAATGCAAAGGTTATTTTATCTAATGAGCTAATCAACAGTGACTAGAAAGAAAGAAATAAAGAAAGAAAGAAAGAAAGAAAGAAAGAAAAGAAAGAAAGCTAACCTTGCTTGCCTTATGTGATTGTGAAGCTCTAAGCTATGCTTCTTCCAAATTCCAACTCCAAACTCCAAATTTGATGGTCTTCTCCAGTGGCCAGATCAAACATTATCTAACTAAATTAAAACTTCTAAAGCTTCTTCACCAAAATCTCTCTTCCTCACTCTCTCTTCTCTCTTTCTCTCCTTTCTCTAGATCTTTAGTGAGAGGAAGAAGAAGACCCATTCATCACATGACCACCACTCACGTTAACCTCGATCTTACCATTACCATTACCATTACTATTACTATTACCATTACCATTATCATTACCATTACCATTACCATTACCATTACCATTGCTACCACCATCTCCATCTCCTTCGCCACCACTACCAGCGCCGAGAACAACTCCAGCACCAACACCACCACCTCCGCCGCTTCCTCTCTTCCCTGTTCCTAAGAAGATGTGCTTGTTGTTGTGCATCCAGACCTTGAAGACCCCCTTTCCGACCCCGATCTCGCGACACCACTCCTCCACCATGGCGTCATCCCTCTTCTGCATCCTCCAACCCAGCCTCTCCGACAGCTCCTGCATCCTCTCCTTCTGCTCCGAGCTGAACTTCGTCCGGAACCTCTTTCTCGCCGAAGCAGACGACGGAGGCGGCGGTGGCCCTCCCGCCACGCACGCGAACGGCCTCGCCGGATCAGGCACGCCGGTGGTGGGACCGCCGCCGCTGAGGGCCAGGAGCATGTGCGGCGCCGAGGGGAACCCACGGCGGGCCCCCCGGTGGTCTTCCCCCTCATCGTCGGAGGAGGACGACACGTGGCGGTCGTCGTCGGCGTCATCCATCTCGTCCTCGCCCTCGTGGAGCGGGTCCGGGAGGCGGCGGTGGAAGTTGCGGTGGCACCCGCACGCGGCGCACTTCAGCGAGGTGGGGTCGGAGGGGTTGGACGCCGGGGAGGGCATGAACTCGCCGCATCCGTCGAGCGCGTGGCCCCCGAGGCCGGCCGCATGGTTCTTAAGGCACTCGCGGTAGAGCATCTCCGGCGCCGGCGGTGAGGGAGACGCCCGGTGGTGGTGGTGCTTCTTTAGGGCTCCGTTGGGGAAGGAGATGGGCTTGAGTTTCGGATCCGGGTCCAAGGTCTTGGTAGCCATCGCATCCATTTAGGGCTTTTAGGGTTTGGAAGACCGAGTTATGAATAGGCGAGAGGGAGGTGAAGTGAGAAGTGAAGCAGGTGGGTAGTGGTGATAGATAAGAATAAAAAGGAGGATAGAGAGGAATTAGGAATAGAGAGACGATGTAAAGGAAAAAAGAATAGAGAGAGAGAGAGAGAGAGAGAGAGAGAGAGAGAGAGAGAGAGAGAGAGAGAGAGGAGCAAGTGTCACAGGCCTCAAGCCATCTAAGACACGTTTGGTAATAAGGGTTAGGGGTTGGAAAGGGGAGTAATAATTTATTTCTTTCTTTAACCTGCAAGGACTAGTGGGATAATAAATAATCGTCAGGTGCTCGTTACTGCGGTGGTTGAGGGGGGGATAAAAAGAGGTCAGAATAAGCAACACGGATAAGTATTCTATTCAGTATTCTTATCCCGACAAGGACTAAGTGGTCTACGACTAATTAATTACCTGGGATGTCTATGCAAAAGTGCAGCCTATTAAAGTATGGTGGATAATTGTGAGGAGTGAAGAGTAGTAGGTCTCGCATTTTATCCCTCAGGTATTGAACCGTTTGAATTGTTTCTTTGACAAAAAGGGACCTGAATAATAGGTAAACAGTACTCCCCCTAACTCTATAGGACAACTCAAATTCAGGTATTTATAAAGCATATACTACTATTGTTACTTTTATGAGGTCTTGTCCTATAAAAGCCACAAATCTAGGGTCCTTAAAGTAAAATTTTCTCCTTGGCGTCTAATTTTCAATCATCACCTTGCCGTTGTTTACCAGTACTAAACATCAACATACTGACATACGTGATAAGATCGTAACTTTCTAGAATCACCTAATTCCCGGAGTTGGGCTTGGGCCATTTATTCTTTTTCTTTTTCGTCCACAGGCATTTCGTCGAACAGGCCGAAGGCATCACTCGACCAGGTTTATCAACTTCTTGTCCATCACTGCGGATGAGAATATATTCTAACCCGTCCGGATCCGGGCCGGCCCATGAGGACTTCTGACGTCGGAAGGCTGAAGGCATTTCGTCGAACACCTCCAAGGCATGATTCACAAACTTCTACTCCAAAGCCTAAATCTCTCTCTCTCTCTCTCTTCTGTACGGTTGCATCCAAATGAATCATCTATCACTGCCATGAAAGATATAAAAAAATGTTACCAAAAGACTGCATCAAATTGAGAGCTTGGAAATAAATAAATAAGTAGCATACTCTGAGAGGTGGGAAACAGAGGCACATGATGTGCTTTTAGTTGTTTCTCTCGTTCTCCTGCCATTAACTCTACTCGTAATAACTTCGTCGAGCAAATTATTTTTCTGTGAAGTTATGTGTACATAAAGTTTAGTCACATCGGGTTACATTTTTGTACTCTTAAGCGTGAGATGGTTGGGATTTTGATCCTTTGAGATCTCTTTAAAAGATTAAAAAGAGTTTTAAGGCAAAAGATTAAAGGCAGGAAGATAGGTATCATAAAACACTTTGCAACGTGAGCCTGTACAATGCATGTGGGTCTCTCAGTCACTAGCATATACTTTTAAGCGGTATGTGGTGAGTTTCCCCATGTCGCATAGCAGAAGAAGCATCTCATGCCCTAATGCCAACGAACTCCAAACTTGCTCAACAATCCAAAGGAATACGGTGTGAAGTTAATCACCATGGAAGTGTCCCAAGTACGGTATAAGTTTTTCTCTTTTGATCCCTATGAGAGTAGAACTTTGAATCGAAAGTCGAAACAGCTGTGTCCAGCCTTGGATCCACTGTTTTTTTTTTTTTTTTTTTAACAAAACAAATTAGTGTCTTGATCTTAAATTTTTTTATAAATTTTACATAATTGTTTATTAAATTAATAAAAGGTTGATTGTATCTGCGATATTTTTATACTAATAAATTTGTGGATGAAATCATATGTTATTGAATTATATAATTTACGGTTAAGTCGCATAATTGAAGAAATATAGTGTAAAAAATACTGAAATATATAAATAATTACTATTTAAAAACTTTATTATTATTATTATTCATGAGCCTGAACGTTAGATATCTTAGATACTGAAACACCAAGTTTTTAGCTACCTAGTCTAGACTTCAAATCATATGTGTAACCGAATAATTATTCTGAATTAAATGTCGTGAAGACCTGCTCTAAGTTATCGCGTTGCCGAGCTATTCTTCTAAGCCAATCATACTGCTGAGGTATTAACTAAATCGAATCAAACCACCAAACAATTAGTTACTTTTTGAAAACTCAAGATTGAATACTTTATTGATAGGATGGATAAGTGCTCACATCTGTTACAACCAGCGGGTCCACCGTAATAGAACGTAACGCCATCTTGTGTAGTTTGAACTGCAGAAGCAGTGTAGCAGTTGTCAGTTAAAAAGTTAAATGCAATGAAAGACTTTATAAAGGAATTGCCATTTTCGTCAAATAATCCCTTGGTTTTTGAAAGATGCTGCTTTTCATTCATTTTCAGTAGGTAAGCGAACACTCGCCATGGGAGGACTTTGTTCCATCCTTGGTGAGGAAGTTAATAGTTTTTGGCCAAATGCCTATTAATTTTATGTTTTCTAACCTTGTTTATAGAAATAAGATAAATTTTAGAATAGATATTTATTTTATTATTCTCAAAATGAGTCATTTATTTTATAAATAATTCTCTATATATTTACTCGTATTTAAAAATAAATATGTAATAATTATCTCAATGTAATATGAAGTGAAAAAAACAGAAGAAAGATATTTTGTTATTCATTAAATTAATATAACTACCTTTTGATTTGATATAAAATAGTCTGATATATCAACGATAAATTAGTAATTAGATTAGTGTATGATATAAGATATAATTTTATATTTTTATAATAATATTTAATTATTATTTTGAAATAAAGAGTTGCATTCTAGAATTACAAAAAATATAATAATCTTAAAGTGAACTGGGCTAAATCTTCTATGTATAATGACCATGAACCTAGCAATATAGTTTTAGAGTTGGGTTTGAGAATGCATGTAGATTTAGTCAAGAGGTGCGGCCTCACAAAGGTGAGGAAACTCACAACACCTTAGCGATTGCACCCAAGATCAATATGGACTAGTTAAGCATAATGTGGAACATGGATGGGCACCAAGATGAGAAGGTTAAGGCAGTGATCGGGTCCACCATTAGGGTCATTTGAAAGCAGCGTAATAGTGTGGTTTTTGGCAGGGTGGCCTCCCAGCCTTAGATGATGGCTCACAGGTCATACATTTAGTTGAGGAGCATGGTGGAGAAGGCAAAAGATCACTAGTTCATCAAGCTTTAGACTAGGTCAAGTGGTAGTTGTTGGAGTTGGGATGGGTTGAGCTTAATACAGACGGTGCGTGGTCACTTGATGGGTATCAGTGCGATTCTAAGGCAATGTTGAGGTCAGATATTAGAGCTATCTTGTGGGAGGTTCTGCTTTGATTGCAGAGGCATGAGCTGTTCGGTTGGGTCTTCGACTTGCTAGTTTCAGAGCTGTTGCAGGATAGAAGTGGGGCTCAACTCCCTAATGTTAGTTCAAATCCATAATGATGATATAATGCTTCAACCTTTTGGACGCTTTTGTAGAGGTGAGATTTTCCCATATATTTAAGGAAGAGAAATCGAGTCACGAATTAGGCTGCGAATAAGTGTAAGATTGCCTACCTACCAATGAGTTTCTCTAAGAACTTTGTAATCTCCTTTTATTTGGTGGGAGTATCTTAATTTAAGCTGAAAGCAGCTTAGATTTTAAAACGAAAAACAAGAATAAATAATCGTCACCTAGCCATTGTTTACCGGCACCTACCTCCCAGAATTGGGGCCTGGGCCATTAGAACTCTTTGAGGCATTTCGTCGAACAAGCCCAAGGAGGAATTTTGACATCAACTTCTAATGAGCCCAGAGCTTGTCCGTTGGCCCAGCCCAGGAGGAATTTTGACATCAGAAGACTGAAGGCATTTCGTCGAACAGGACGACGGCCTGACCCGAATGATTCACAAACTTATTCTCTGCTAATATGCAATAAAGTTTCGTTAGTAGTACGCCCATGATCCAGAAATTGTTAATTTACTCCTTTCTCTTCTATACGTGGGTGTATGATTAATCCTGAGCTTGCACACAGCTGGATTAGGTTGGTTGGCATAATTATTTTCAATACAACTTGGGTTGCATCCAAATGAATTATCTATTACCACCAAGAAAGACAAGGATAAAAGAGTTACCAAAAGACTGGTTCTGCACCAAATTGAGAGCTTGGAAATAAATAAAGAGGTGGGAAACAAGAGGCACATGATGTGCTTTTATTTGTTTGCTTCTCTCATTATCCTACGATTAACTCTACAATAATAACTTCATCAACCAATATTAAATCTTTGTGAAGTTATATATACATAATGTTGGTCACATCGGATTACAATTTTGTACTCCTAATCGTGAGATAGTTGCGATTCTGATCCAGTGGTATCAGATAAAATTCCTCACTATTGTTTGAGATCTCTTTAAAGAATATAAAGATATAAAGCAAAAAGGAGTATAGACAGGAAGATATGTATCGTAAAACACTTTGCAACGTGAGCCTGCACATAGCATGTGGTCTCTCAGTCACTCGCATATGCTTTTTAGCAACATGCGGTGAGTTGCAGATGATCTCATCCCCATGTCATATAATCCACAGCAGACGAACCCTCTCAAGCCTTAATCATCAACCACCAACCAATTCTAATTCTACTGAAGTTAGTAAGATATGAATTCTAACTATAAATAATTAGTTAGTAATTTAGTAGCTTGATTCGATTATCTATGATTACTTATAAACCTAATTTAGTTTAGTTTTTAAAATAGTTAAAAAGAAAATTGTTTGACGCCCATATACTCAGCAAACCATCCTTGTATTAGCCACTTAAATCAGTACAACTCCCATTGGCAAAGAAAACAAAATGATTGATCACCGACTTATACTTCCTTTACAAAATTACAAGGGAAGGAAAACAAAAAAGAAAAGAAAAGAGAAAGCTTTATCACCGACTACTCACCAAACACCAAACTCTTGAATTTGTTGGTGTAGGTGCGTGCGTAGGTTACGTACTACTATCATCCCTCTCTTTAATTTGGCCAACAGTTATAGAAAGGGACCAGAAATGGGATCCAATCCAGACATCCATTTACCTAAGTGCAGATTTGGATGGGGGATGCTCGTCAGTTTTTGGAGTTTGGTTCATGTTTCAATTACTTGCTCCATGTGCCCCCATGGCATGGGCCATGGCCCTCATCTCTCTCTCTCTCTCTCTCTCTCTCTCTCTCTCTCTCTCTCTCTCTCTCTCTCTCTCTAAGAAGAGGAAGACAGCTGCAAAAGGCTAGAAGAAGAACTGAGTTTTGGGACCAAACTAGCTTCTCCATTGATTGTTTTTTTGTTCACTTGCATAAAAATTTAGGTCAAGTTTGTTCAAATATAAATTGCGAAACCAAAAAAGGTGACATATATATCTTAGGGAAACTAATAAATTAAATAATGATTTTTAAATATAAATTACTGAACTAAATTATGTGAACTTTTACTTTAAAAAAGCTAAGCAGTTTTTAAAATGCTTAGAATAGTAAAAGAAACTCAAAAGAAGAATAAGGTGTGGTTTTTTTTTCAGATATGAGTTGAATTAAAAACCAATACCCTTTAAATTCAGATATAGTTTCATAAATCTTTAGCCAATATAGTAAACTCTAAACTAAACGAGCTACTACTCTAAGTTAACAGCCGCATCATTAAGTTATCGACTGAATCAAGTCACTAAGCAAAACTATCAAATTATTAAATATTTTTTTGTAATAATTATTGAGAATTAAATGCGATACTTACGGGGTAGATGGTATGATTGATACACCCACGTAGATAGATAGATAGATAGATAGATAGATAGATGGATGGATGGATTAACTGGGGGACGTAGGGTCCACTGTGGGACTGTGGGGTCATGATGTACAGGCACCGCTCCATGCATCTGTCCCCCGGCGTGGCCTTCGATCACGTGATCGAGTCAGCCGGCACATGCATCCCTCCACCTCCACCACCGTGAATCCCGCCACGATTGGGCCCCACTTTTGGGCCCAAAGGTGTTACTTGATCTGCGTGCCTTAGTAAAGCTCTTGAATTGTTCCATAATTTCCTGAATGCCACTGAATCAGAAGTGTAGTTATCCAGAAGCCGAAGGGCTAGTAATGGTAAACCCCATTTCGTTTAATTATGAGATTTCTCTTCATTCATTTTTTTAAACTGTTCTTCTATTGACCCTTGTCCTCCCATCTAAGTCTATATATTCACATGCTTCCATTACCTCTCCCAGCATCTCCTATCACCTTTTAAACCTTCTCTTTCTCTTGCTTTCTCTACACTTAGGCTGACAATGGTTATGGCTAAGCTGCTCATTGTGTTCGTCATTACCCTCCTTGCCATTTCCATGGCTGATTACAAGGTCAGAATTGCTCAGCAAATCAGTTTCTGCTTCCTTCCTTCTTTCTTTTTGGACTTCAAGTAAAGCTCACTAGAGTATCATTTTAAGCTACGTCTTTTGTTTAGCTTCTCTGTTCTTCTTCTTTTTGCAGGTGTTAGCCAAAGAAACTGAGCACGCTGAAGGGGAATACCACTTGGATAGGGTATACTTTTCTTTTTCATCTTCCTCTTTTTCCATCAAATTTTATGTACTTGCTTGAAGAAATAATGGAAGTGCAATGTCTTCCTTTTACAGGCATCAAGAGGACCAGGAAGCCTCCGAACCTCTCGTAAGTAGTTCTCTATTTTCACTTTCATTCCATTGCATATGTATATGTTCATTATTTACACAAGCTCATACCATCACAGTTTAGAAGCCATCCTAAGGCCAAATATTACTATACTTGATAGGTTGTCAAGTCTATTGAAATAAGAAACTCTCTTCCAATAATACCTAAACCACAATGAGTTAATTGCACATATACAAAGGAGGTACTTCTCAGAAAGGCTAGGTGTAGTCTGTAGGAGGTGATACCTAAACATAAAATAAAATAAAATAAAACAAAAGTATGAGATGTCCATTTACCATTTACCATTTACCTCACATAAATCTTGGGAATGTGTAACAGAATGCCCTGGTCAATGCACAAGGAGGTGCTCACACACGCAGTACCACAAGCCATGCATGTTCTTCTGCCAGAAGTGCTGCATGAAGTGCCTCTGCGTGCCCTCGGGATTCTATGGGAACAAAGGTGAATGCCCTTGCTACAACAACTGGAAGACCAAGCGAGGAGGTCCCAAATGCCCTTGAAAGCTCAAGCTTTCCAGCATCCAGCATTCCTCTAACCTACTTATTATGTCACTTGGTTGCCGTTACTTTCTATTCAGTGAAGTATGTCTTTTGATGCCACTAGTTGCCCAACCAACCTCAAATTGATTGTAAAGTTTGGTGGGTGGCAATTTATCACTTGCTTTGAGATGTCTTGGTATTCCCATTTGTTATAAATATATGCCAATGTGCTTCGCCAACAATGAATTATTTGTGTGCCATTCAAGCTACCTTCTTAGTGATACTTGTTCTCCGGATCTCCCAAGCTATATGAGGATATTGATGCTAGGAGCCTTCGTATCTCTTGCACTAGATGAAGGTAGCACAAACATTTCATTTGGATTGCTAGCTCAATCTGCAAGGATAAAACATCGCAGTAAACTTCCATGACCGAAATGAGTTCGATAAAAATTTCTAAACAAGCCCCTTTGCACTCAATTCTTTGAAAAAAAAACTCAATCATGCGAGGGCTAAATCACCATTTGACAAGAGTTGGTATATATGATAGATCCTCCTACAAATCTCACAATTGCTTCAAAAAGAGATTTAGCCGCAAATTTTGGTCAGTCAAAGATTACCAACCAAAGAGGAAACATACCTCGTGAAACAGAAAGGATATACATTAAAGGTACCAACTCCACAGAACCTTATCCAGCTCTGGCATGATTCATGAGAAAGATTAATCATTCAACATTTGAGACATCTCCATGTTCGTCAACTAGAGGTCCAGTATCTTTTGCCTGATCTTTCTTTCGATTAGCCTGTCTTGCAAAAAAGCCTGAATTGCTCCAATCAAACCAGATGTAAATGCATTTATAATGAAGGACAGGTTGCATCCACAAAATAGATGGGGCAATTAAAATCCTGATCATTATACGAGCTTCTCAGGATAGAGTTGGCATATAAAGTTCTGCATTCAGGCTCTCCTAATAGGAATTTGAGTTCCCTGCTTGCCAAAACTTCTCCATCTCTAACATTCTTCACCAATAGTCCCCACAAGAACATGCGCCACCACTAAAATGGTGAAATCTATGAGAATCTCTCACAACAATTTCCCTCCCTGTAACTTTTGTGATGAATTTGATGGCACTATGACAATCTCCACAAACCCTTAAGTTGTTGTGTATCCGAATCACACATTCAGGGCCCAATTTCATAAGCCCAAAAACAATCGCGAGTTTCTCGCTATGCACATACAGTGACTTCTCCTTTGTCTCTTCCTCGACGTCATGCAATGCAAAATTAGTATTGGGGACATAACCTTCCAGCCTAATTCTATTCATCAACCTCTCTAGCTCTCTATAAATCAAATCTGACTGTGGGTTCCTCCTATCTCCAACTAGAAACTTGTAGACCTTATTCTTCACTTCTACAACAGTGTAACCGGATATTTTCTTCACCCCTTTCTGCCGCATCAATGCTCTAATTTTATGAGATTCTTCAATCATCCCCAGAGAACTGTAAATGTTTGACAACAAAATGTAACGACCTGAGTTAGCAGAGTCCAACTCAAACAGTTGGCTCGCAGCCAATTCTGCAATTTCTGCTCTTGGGTGTATCCTGCAAGCACCAAGCAAGGATCCCCACACACTAGAGTCTGGCTTTATTGGCATTCGCTCAATGAACTCTCGAGCTTCTTCTAGTTTCCCAGCTCGTCCCAAGAGGTCTACCATACAAGCATAGTGTTCAGCTCGAGGAACAATCCCAAAGTCACTAGTCATGGAATTGAAGCATCGCCACCCTTCATCAACCAAGCCTGCATGGCTGCAAGCTGAGAGCACAGAGACGAACACAATGTGATCTGGACGCACCAAGCTTTTCATGCTCTCAAAAAGCTCCAGAGCTTCTTTACCTTTCCCATGCATTCCATAACCTGAGATCAAGGTACTCCATGAAATCAGGTTCCTTTCTTTCATCTGATCAAATATCCTACGAGCATCCATCAAATCCCCACGCTTCACATATAGATCAATCAGAGCAGTTTCTACCATCAAATTCTGATCCAACAAGCTCCTAACAACAAACCCATGAATAAATTTAGCATGCCTAAGAAATGCAACCGTCGAATTCGAGCAAGCGCGGATGATCCCAAGAACTGTCACACCATCCGGAACAACACCAAGCCGCCTCATCTGTCCAAATAGCTTCAGAGCCTCAAAATACATATCGGCCCGCCCATATCCTTCAATCATTGAACTCCAGGAAACCAAATCCTTTCCTTGAATCCCATCAAACAACTGCCGGGCAAAGTCAATCCTCCCACACGTAGCAAACATTCCAACCATCGCATTCCGCACCACCAGATCCTCATCAAGCCCCTGGCGAACAATCATCCTAAACAAGTCATCGGCCTCTTCGCCTCTACCAACGCATGGCATCACACTCAAGAATGTCGCTCTATTGGGTCGAAACCCCTCTTCCACCATCCTCCTAAATAATCCAAACGCCTCGGCTCGGCACCCGTTTTGCTCCAGCGCACCTATTAAAGCAGTCCACGAAACGACGTTGCTCTCAACCATTTCGTCGAACACCTTCCGCGCGGCGCCCAGGTCACCGCATTTCCCATACATGGAGACAAGAGAGTTAGCGACGAAGGGGTCACTGTGTAGCCCTAGGTCTGCTGCGTCGCGGTGAAGGTAACTGCCGGTCTCGAGGTCGCGGAGGTGGGCGCAGGACTTGATGACGGGGGGAAAGGTGAAGCGGTCGGGGAGGGCAGCAGAGGAGGCGCGCATGAGGAGGTACAGGGAGAGGACCTGGCGGTGAGCGGAAGCGTCAGATAGGGCGCGGAGGAGGAGATTCCAAGAGAAGGGGGAGGAGGATGAGAGGGGAGGAGATGAGGGGGAACTGGAGAGGAGGGACAGGGACAGGTGCCGGCATCCGAGATGGGCATAGCGGGAAGCTAGGGTGGAGAGGAGGGGGATGTCGGCGGGGTGGCGGCGGAGGATGGCGGCGTGGAGGGGTTTGAGGGAGGAAAGGGAGAGGCAACGGTGGAGGAGGGAGAGGAGAGGGAGGGGTTCGGGTGGCGCTGGCATTCCCGCGCTGTGTAGCAAATCCCATTTCCAGTTTAACACTAGAGTTTTTTGCGTTTACAACCCTCTAAAGATATTTATTCACGTATTTGCCAGCTAAATCCAACATTTGCGTTTGTACCCCTCTGGAGTTTCTTATTTGTATGTATACCCTTCATGAGGAGGTAAATTCCTTATTAGTATGTATACCCTTAAATAAATCCAAGTATTGCAGAAGACATCTCCCAATTGCCTCTTTGATTCTTATACCAGTAATTTCCAATGCAAGATGCAGAAAGATTGACATCAAAGCATGGAATGTCTGATAATAAAAAAGACAAAGTATTGAGATTGTACTAGCAGAAGCAAGCTTAAACCTCACAAGGGCTAAGTAACTCAAATTCAGATGAACAAGTGAACTGAGATGAGCAAGGATGGCAACCATGAATGAGCACAAGACAAACTTACAATTCTACTTATTCCAGCAGACCTCAACATATTATTATAACATTTCAAGATTGAAAAAAGATTCTATAGATCTGAAATATATGCCAACTGGTTCTGAAAGAACAATGTGTTACATGAATAAGATCTAATACCATCCTCCCATCTCTATGGGTAATTTCTCAGATCTTATAACAGAGGAGTAAGTTTTCACTCACTAGAGTTCTCCAGCATCCCTTTCATTAACATATCTATACAGGTATCTCTATGAAAAAAAAACCTTTAAATTATTAAACAACATAGGAGACCAACCAACCTAGTGAAGGTAAAAAGATGGAACCAATAAACTTGAGTTTCTTCACATAATATAACTGGCTTTGGTAGATGGTAGTTACTGCCATCCTGCTCTGCAACATTAATTGGAAGAGCTGAAACTATCAGCATCTATTGTGTATTGGATCAGAACCTCGTCGAACTCTTCTTTTACTCATTCTGTTAGGATCGTACGATGAAGGCCCAGTTGCTGCTCTCCTCTTGGCATCAATGTTAACTGCATCGTTTTCGTTGAGGAGTCGTAGCCTCTTCACTGGTAGTCCATCTTCTTCGTTCCTTCGGAGAACAAGATCTATGTTTCTTGAGCAGTAGACCATTTGCTGACAAGTTAATAGCCCAATACAGACAAGAAGGATGAGAAGCCTAAGAGTGTGGAGACTCATTTCTCCTCCACTTAGCCACAGAGATAAAAATGAAACAAGTAGTTCTAAAACCTTAATTCATCTAAGCTCAAGTGCCTTATTCTTGTAGATATAGGCCTTCTGGTTGTCATAGTATGATTCAGGGTCTAAAAAGTGTAAAGCTTGGGGACCCAAAAACCACTTGGGAATTTAGATTCACTTCAATCATATGCCTGCAACTCAAGAAAATCTAAGGCTGTTTTAGAAGGTTCTGACAGGCATGAATAAAGAGATTGGAACACAATCCTTGGGAAGCTAAGAATCTTTTCGCTGGTTCCTTTGTCTCCCTCCCTCCTCCATCTTTCTCTCTACCCCCACAGTAAGCAAGCCTTAAAGGAAAGGGATAGAGAATAGGCCCCTCCAACAAACCAAATTCTTGCTTTATGCTCTCTCTGATCTTGTTATGCTTTAGAAATTCTGAACCAAGAAGCACACTTATCCATGCAGCCAAAAACAAACGGTACTTAGTTTCTTGTGCTAAATGAGCTTCTTTATGCTTTTCTTTTTATCATTCTTGCACACAAGCCTTCCTTTTCCCCTTGGATTTAATAGGTCCCAAGCCTCCATTCAAAGTTTCAAAGAGAATCAAAGCTTCCTTATATCCTATCCATTTAATTCCCCTGCTCTTTATATTATCTCCTTTTTCTAAGCAGACCTCGTTTTCTTTAACTGTTCCTTTCATTTATACATAACAGCATGCAGCTTGGAGGATTCCTAAAGCATAGCTCTCTCACTTTATCAAAAACTAAGGAGCTTCCATAGATGCTATTACAGTGGACTGGTCTTGGTCCAAGCCATGGAGGCCAACTCAAAATTCCCACCAATAGGTGGCTTTGGCTTTTAACTTTGCCTTAAAGCAAAAAAACACAAAGCAACAGTGGTTGTAGCTGCTTTATTAGGCCCTTCTCTGCTGCAAGGCAAACTTATCTGGAGAGGGATCTAGTTGTATAAAGAGAACACTTTGAGTACAGTATCCATGAACCTATTTTATACAAGTATTTCAAAATCTCGTCTTTTATCCTATTTTGGGAGTACTAGTAACAGTACTAGGGCTATCCCAAGGGCAACATGTAGCTCTTGCCTAAATCTTGTTGATTGTTGTTGGTAGTAAGCTTGCTAAAATAATTTTGAGTTATAGCAGTCTTATGTCTTAATTATTCTTCTTAGGTACTGTAGTGGGATAAGCTTAGATATAAGACATGTTAATGTGAGCAGGAAATTCCTGTTCATAGAAGAGAAGGGACACACTAGGAAGGCATGTGCAACATGATTTCTGATGACCACATGACATGGGCAAATCTAAAAAGTCTAGTATTTATCGGTAAAGGAATCATGTATCTTTTGCTCCGTGGTTTGATACTCAGAAACCTCATCTTGTGTTAGGATTCTAAATGAAGCCCACAAGATTGTGATCATTGTATTTAAGAGGAAAGGCATCAAACGAATAATAACCTACATACTTAAAGGGCTATGAAGGAATTTTCATGATCATGGTAACACTAGTTTTTCTACATCGGGAGGCATCTTGCAAATATTTCTCGAAAGCAATGCTTCCCTTTAGACCAAGCTAGCAAAGAGTGTTCTAAGGAAGGGACCCCAGTACACTAGTTCATGATGAAGATCTGATGAAAAGTACCCAAATTAATCTGGTATTCACATCACGACTCACAACAACAGTAAAGTACAAATGAAGGTATGAAATGCATTTCCTTTATACAAAGAAGCGACAGATAAAAAGACCCCCATTTAACACGGATCAATAGACAGGATGAGGGTGAAATACTCCTATAGCTACTGTATGCGTAGTATCAGATTTACTGGACTAATATTTACAAGAAAGGCATCACAATTAAAGTTTGACTAAAACAGCATGTATCCCCAAACACAACTATAGGAGAAACTCAAAAGTCTGCAACCCTGAGAGACTGCTTTTACATATGCTTCCAGGGGATCTTGCCTGCATTTATTCTACTGATGCATTTGCTCACATTTTTCAGGAAAGTATATGATTAGTAACACATGCTAAGCAAAACTACCTACTAAATAAAGTCATTAGTCTCTATCAGGGAAAGATAAAAACAGAACACCACACCAGAACTAGGCAAACATTTTTTCGGTTGCAACAGATAATGCACTTTTCACCTGTTCCGAAGTTCTGTTTAACGCTGCAAACAATCTTCTCAGCAGAAGCAGCCACTTGTCTCACTTTCTTGCTACAGAAGAAGTATTCAAAGCATGGAATGTAGAGTTTTTCCAAAGGATATGCTCCACTTGCAACATTTGCAGTTCTAGTCTACTGACTAGTACATGCTTTATGAGACCACATGGTCTCTAAACATGTAAGCTTGATGAATATTAAACATTGAGATCTATACATGTGAATGTTACTATAGATTTCATATGCCACAGAAAACAGATCCAAAACTTATAGGCGATTCCTGAAGCAACTATCAGTTTCATAGCTTGCTTCAAATGATTTGAGGTCTACATATTGAGTGCAGCAATGGATGTTTCTTTTTAGAAGACTATGTAAATAATAACAAAACTCAGTTTATTTCTCAGAAAGAGAAAAGAAACAAAGCTTAGCTTTCTTCAAATATCTCGAGTACATCTTGATTGCATAATATGAATATCTATATATAAACCACTGAGAAAAAATTCGGCATATAAAACTGAATTAGATAAAATGAATTGACCACCAAAGATTCATTAAAAATCCTTAAATATTTTAAATCTGTCTCCTGTATTCAGGTATTTATGGTTTCTGGCTAAAATATCCACTGTTTGCATACAGCCTTATTTTGTCAAAGACAATAACAGTTGCTTGTGTAAAAATATAAGTACTAAATTCTATTTTCAGGTATGCAGCCACAACATAGACATTACATCAAAACTCCAAAGCACCATTTTAACTGCCCACAAAATGTCCACTATCAATATCCACCTGCAACCTACATGAATATGTCCCATCATACAATATTCAACTATATGTTCAACATTCCTTAAGACCAGAGTTCTCAAGGTATATGATACCATCTACAAATTGATAATGTTCTTTTGTTTCAAAAGGTTTTTCGTGTCAAATGGTGCAGATACATTTCTAGAATCCCAACAAAAACCAATTCAGTTGTAAGGTGACCTGGTGGTCCTGGTCCACAATGAAACAAGAGATTTTCTCCATTTATCTTTTCCGGCTTGTCCACTAACAGCGTTACATTCCAGCATTCTTCTAGACAAATTACAATTTGTTCTAACTGAGCAACCAATCCATAGACTCCCTCTTAGGCCACCTTGATTGTTGCATGAATTAACTACCCATTGCAGCATATGAGACCTCTTAGTCTCTTATGATGAAATTATTGCCAAGTGATCTTGGAGAATGTGCAAGCAGCTTTAAGAAGAGCTGTGATTGAGAACTATTAATTCAAACCAAAATAGTTGCTTTCAACTTCTGCTGCTGCAAAATGAAAGTTATCAGATCAAATTGGCTAGAGAATTGTGTGCTCCATAGCAATACTGATTAAGATATTAACCTATACATAAAGGGACAGATAAATGGAGAAGAAAGCTGGATGTGATTATCAAATAAATGGAGGAAATACTAATGATGGTGGAGCATTGGAGCCATGAAATAAATAATGTTGAAAGGAACTAAACACCTTTTGTTTTAAGTGGTAACAAGAGGGTTATTTTACTGAAAGTATACCTTTGATGATTGATATGACAGGTGATTTATCAAAACTAGTAAACTAGATGGTATGGTATTATTTGGAATATTATCCAAACTTTGGAGTTAATTCATAATCAAAAGTGGCCTTAATTTACCTTTCTAATGACTTGAATTTCTTTGAAGTTAAAACCATTTTATGGTACTCAAAGCATAACAGTCTTAGTTTTTGGTTTTGATGAGGCCTCTGGACTTCCAATTTCTAAAATTTCGACACTCTGAGCACTTCTAGTACAACACTACTCATTTTAATCAGACAAGTTTAATTGAAAAGAAGTCAGATATATAAAATAAAATCAAAAAATAATATAAGAGGGCGAAACAGAAACAGAAGCATGGATAGCCGTGCCGGCAACGTACCGACACGTGGCACGAGGGGGTGCCACACAACACCGCTCCTAATAGCTTCACTGCTCGCCATCAACCTCATCATTGAGCTACCCGTCGCCGATCGCTTTCGCCGTCGCCGTCGCTTTGTCAGGTGCCCTAGCCACACACACACACACACACACAAGAGAGAGAGAGAGAGAGAGAGAGAGAGAGAGAGAGAGAGAGAGAGAGAGAGAGAGAGAGAGAGAGAGAGAGAGATGTGTTAAAGATTTAAGTTGCGGATCCGGATTTTCTCTCGGGCTAAGGCACTTGACGAAGCAGCGACAAAAACGAGCGGCGATCGGTAAGCGGCGAGCGATAGTGACGGCGATTGCGAAGGCGAAGGTAAGTATCCTTACCTTTTTCTCTCATTTTCTTACGGCACGGTCGGCAAGTGCCGCGACATGTGCCGTGCTGACCAGTGGCACGGCCATCGTTGAACAGAAGATTATATAAACTTTCATCACATTAGCATCATAGACTGCATGATATTAGTCTCCAACTGTACTATGCAGTGAGTTAAAAGACGCAACAATTTGCTAGATAAGCAAGTCTCTTATATTTCTGGGCAACAGTTCTAGAGCACTAAATTCTTCAGCTAAATGTGATCTATAAATTGTACCTTCAAGTTAAAAGAGATGCTAGCACACCGAGGAGTATGGTAGAGGTACTATATTAAAATATTTCCCAATGGTGATACTAATCAAAAGTATATATCAAAGAAAACATTCTTCAAGAGTGTCATCAACAAAATAGAACAACTTCAAACTGACACCTAATAGAACAACTTCAAGCGGAGAATCATCTGACCTAAAGCATAACCCTAAAGAGAAAAGAAAAGGTCAAGCTTTCTTTATGCAGAAAGAGGGAAAAGAAATGACATGATGAATATTGCTCGATGATACGGATCAAAAGGAAAGATATGTCATTTGATAAAATATAATTTTCCCAATAGCATTGTTATGAGAAAGAAAGGTTCAACCCATGCATCAGTTGGGAAAAGGGTAATGAGACCCAAAAGGAATGATTGTCTGATTCCACTCTTAACAGCCACTGATTTTAACAATCATTCGCAACACAAGAGTACCACATTAAACAGAAATCCTTCTCTAATCATGTTATAAATTAGTCATAAAAATCAAACAATAAGGAACAGCTGGCAAGGTAGTCTCACCTAAACCAAGCGATTCAGTAACTCCACAAAATTTCAATCATCTTACAGCTTCACATAAGACAAGCAACTTATATTCTACAAGCAATGTCTCTTTTTCTAGTAGAAGTAGTTAAAGGTGAGTTACCTATTGATTTAACAAGCGATCCAAGGCATTGGGCATTCATCAGATGCTAATCTCTTCCAAAATCAATGGTAGGTCCAAACTCTGGGCACCTCTCTGGATCTTCAACATAACTTTATCCCCGACATTATAGTCATCCAAAACTTTTAATAGGTCTGATTTACTTCTGGTCTGCATAGATAACGATATTACTATATGTTAGGAAATTTAATGAAAAGGATCTCATCCATTTGGATTTTTTTATAAAGCTTTCTAGTAAGATGATAGACCAAGAAAAATAGCAACTGATTAATAGATAAACTCACAGGCTTATCATTTACTGCAATAATAACATCCCCAAGAACAATATTGCCTGCAAAGCCTCTGGAAGTAGGAAGCAAACCTGCTTTGGCCGCAGAGCCGTTACCAGGAACCTATGATAGCAGTCAGATCAAGTGAAAATAATAAAATTGATCCGCAATGACAATCTTGATTATGCCTCAACATCAATCAACAATGAAAGGATTAGCAATCGGTATACCTGCAGTATAAGAGCCCCATTCCGAACATTCAGTTGATTCGCAATCAAATCTGGAGCAATTTCCACATTCAAACCAGCACGCACCACCTTAAGAAGCAGAACATAATGACGGCAATCTTAAGCTTCAAACTAATTTTTTTCAGTAATATAATGCAAAAACTGCAAATAGTTGGCATAATTCAAACAAAATAATAGTTCTCACTGAGCTAGCTCAGTCACTGTGTAGTCAATTCGAAAAAAAAGTCCAGCCTTGTTGAACTCAACTAAGCTGCTCATCCCCTGCCTTATTTCATCATTATCTTACAGTAAATGGCAGATAATCAAATATCATCATCCTAACATAATCTGCTAAACATGAATTTTCTCCAAAGCACCTGTTTGTTGCCCATGCTAGCTGGTAGTCTAAAAAAGGGGAACGTGAAAGAGGAAGAAGTGGGTCTACAATAAAGTTCATATTTGATGACTAGAATCTAGTATTCTTATAGGAATCATGTCATTCACTTGTAATAAGTAAACTTATTAACGTTGAGCACATGTGCTAATATATAAATTAATAAGTAATTAAGTATGTAATGCTATTCCAAGATACCAGTTATAGTGTTATACAAACTCAAATTATCAAACAAAGAAATACTAGATGGTTTCAGATATAGATAATGTAAGGTATACATACTCTCCCAAACTGGATTAGCTGAGGTACTATCTTAAGTACTGTTGAAGATGGGATAGCAAATCCTACACCTGCAGATGTCCCTGTAGTAAAGTCAAGATAAGATAACTTTTAGCACGGGAAGAAAACAGATATGAGGTAAGCCCGCAGCTGACATGAATAAATATGAACAATAGATTACATCAAATTACTGCTATTTAATTTTTGGGGAATCCAAGAAAAAATATAACATAATAGCAGCATAAGGTTGGACCCTGTCTAGCCTCAGTTACCCCTTGGTCACCAATATTAGGTGTTCAGTCCATTTAGTAACACAAGGAGAAAAGGATGGTGACTTCTTTAGAAAATATTACAAAATCTTCGGCATATCAAAGACTGTCAGACACAGCATAACACTTCTAGATCCCAAAACGTAATTAGCTACAGGTGATCAATGGACTGCCCAAGCTCCGCCTGAAACCACCTGAAATTAATCAGGTTAAGCTCACAGGAACCCAATTTAGGCTCAGCACAGCCCGAGCACAAAATGGTAATAGGTGATATAGTCTAGAATTTTGCCTAGTCAAATAGACCCAAAAGCTTGGCCCGTTACGTCCACTCACTTTTTTTTACTTATTTAGTCCCACAATGGAAGTTTAGTGTATTGAGAACTTCCTTATGAAAGATAATAAAAATGTTTGATAAGACCAGCTCATTATGCTCGACCCATTAGTAACATTGCTAAACTATTTTTGATATGCCTGATCTATTACGTTAGGTTCAACTCTGATATCTCATAAGCTAGTGAGCAGTAACAGACTGATTTTTAGCTTGGTCTAAATCCGGCCCGAGTGATAGTGGGTGGGTCGGCGAGCAGAGGCCCAAGCCCACTCTGCCCAAAAAACTTGGTCCGAACGCCCGAATATCACCTCTATAATTAGCAAACAATTTGAATTTGATCAGACAAACAAAAAAAAATATTGATAAATATATGGTACAGTACAATTTAGTTTATTTCAAATTAAATAGGTTGAAGATTTAAATTATACCTATGAAGCACAAAACTTTAGTTAAATTTTGTGCTCTACAGACTCTATTTAACATGCATAGCAACAAAAGTCCACATCTCACTGCTCTACAGAAACTCCCTCGAGTCATAGAGTCTTAGAGCACCAACAAAAGGAAAATAGAGAGCTTCATAAAGCCTGCAAACCACAATTATACAATGATTTATCTGAGCTATATCTCAGAAACAGATAAAGAACTCTTTATCATCCAGTACACAATATAAGTGCACATATCTACCTACAGCTGCCAATACAAAGAATATAAAATATATACTGGATAGCAAGCTGCAGATTCACTACCCATATAGGATATTGCCTTTCAAAAATGAAACCTCCAAAAAATAAAGAGAACCAATGCAACAAAGAAAGATTTCTATACCTGTCTGTGTAAATATTGCCGTATTTATCCCAACCATATATCCTTTGGAATCTAGCAAAGGACCACCACTGCACAAGTCCATTCAAAGAAATATCAAGTATTTTTGTATCACATGGAATTCAAATTCAACATACTTGTTTCGTAAATATTTCACTGACAAATCAGTTTGGTTAAAACTGATCAAATTAGAACAAGTCAAGAAATCACATTACTGAAGTCAAGTAGTGAATCATGAAGATGCAAAATAGGTTGCTGCATGTTATTAGATAATAAACAAAATGACTTTTTTTAGAAAAAAGGCAAGCATAGCACATGATTGCACTCTAAGAATTTGTCCGAACTCTAAGCATTTGTCTGTTGGAATAAAAGGACATCAGCTCATGTTCCTCTTTAGCATATCCTCGCCTGCTCATGAATCATGATGATGTTCAAACTTGAAAGGAGTACCAGAAAGCATATACTTTAGCTTACTAAGGTATTTTGCCAGCTTTATGCAATTTGCCATCTCTTCAATCAAGTGCAGTTAATTTAAATTAAGTATTGCACTTTGCATGCATATAATCCCATGAGAAATTTGCAAGTGTGCATGCAAGGTGGAAAAAGATTTTTCCTTTTATACGCTGACATAATTTTCTTGAAAGAAAGCTGCATTGGCAAACCTGTTCCCAGGATTGATTGCTGCATCTGTCTGAATTCCACCTCCAATTGTTACGCCAGTTTGACTGAAAATGTCCCGATTTAATCCACTGATAACTCCAACAGTGAGAGTATGATCAAAACCAAAGGGATTTCCTATCGCTAAACATTGCTGGCCAACTCTAAGAGCAGAGGACTGTCCCACTTTAATTGGCTTGAGAAGATCTGGAGGAGCTTCCACCTATTAAAAAAATAATATTATTAATATGGTAATAAAAAATAGAAACCTAATTATTGTCTCTCTTTATCAAGAACGAAGAGAAGAAAAGGTTGACCTGACATCAGTAGAGAATACTATATGGCCAAATTTTCAGGCAAAAATAGTAAATTCAATTTGGCTTTACTTGACTAAATAGTAGATAGTGAATTTGGAAAGTGGAAACATCATACAAGTTACGATAATCTTAGGGTCTTTTTTTTATGAAAAAAGAATGGACATCTTTCAATAATAAACGGCATCATTTAATATCTGTTATCTAGTATCTATGTCTGCAGAATTACTTCCTGAGTCCGGGGATAGTTGGAGAGGCATACAAATAAGGCCTACAAAGGATAGAAGATGTCACGTTTTCTGCTGCTGCCTGCATAAGCATTAGCCATATATTCCTAGCAATAAGACAGTAATAATGGAATATAGACTAAAAAGATAAAAATAACCTCACCACAAATAATCTGCTTTCACAACTGGTTGAATCACAAGGTTATTGTTGAACATACAGATGAGAAAATAAGTAAATATCTTGAAAGGTGAAATTCCCATAAAATTAAATCTAGGAATAACCCTGATAGTAAAATGTCAAAGGTGAACTTTGGCTTGCTTTATTTATAATTACTAGGAAAATATGAATCATCTAAAGCCTCTAAACTCTAAGATATTTCATTTCACTGTTGAATTCAGTAGATTTTCTGAAGGTTTGCAATTAAAGAGACTCAAATATGCACTTATAGCAACTACCATACTAGAGCAATTCTAAAAAGGTAAAAAGAAATCCATGCATTACATGAGAGCATTCAAGGAACCAAATGTTAGAAAAGGTCACATGCCTTCAATACTGCAAGATCTTTCGCACGGTCTGCACCAATCAACTTACCCTCAAAATTCTTTTGCACCCTTTAAATAAGCATAAACCATAAGAAACAAGAAAGAATATTATTGTTTCATGGCAACATGACAAAAATAGGTGAGGCAAATAAGAAACCATGTAGTATCGACAAATCCTCACCCCTCAGCAGCAAGAATATTTACACGTGCAACAACTTGACCAGGGTTCAGATTCCTTGAAAGAGCATTGCCAACCACTAGTAAGATCGCATTGAAAAAATAAATTAGCTAACAATGAGCTTAACTTATAAAAAACAAATTCTTGCCAAAATCAACTCCTGAAAAACAAATAGTCTATACATATTATGACAAATAGATATGTGTATGAATTATGCAGAACATTTACAAGAAACAAAGTAATCCACAAGCCAAAGGATATTTTATCGCTAAAGCTCTTACCATGGTAATTTGTCAATATGTATCCAGAATTATCCCAAATTACTCCAGAACCGTTTCCTTCAGGAACCTAAAACGTACACAAATAACAATATATTATATATGTATGATTAAAAGCACCAACCTTCCCTACTGCTAGTACCATAAGAATTCCTGCTGCCATATTAACCTCCTCACGAGGTACCCAAACTTTTGTCAAGTACTTTTAAGTTCTAAATTCCAGTAATGTTTTATCTTGAGGAGAGAGAAAACAAAATGTAAACAAGTACAACTAACCATGAATTACTAAAAAAAAAAGTCTGAATGCAGATCAGATCTTTGCTAGTAATCACACTATAATTAATATGGGCATATTATTTGTCCACTAGATGATGAATGATGTCCTAATTATATCAATAAGTCTTAAAATACATATTAATTAAGTCTAGCACTATAAAGGCACAAATATGTAACATTTGAGTAGACAAAAGATAATAAACATTATACGAACTTAATCTAAAGAAAGCATAACACTTGCCTCAACAACACCAGTAACATTAAGCTGAGGTCGTAATGTTACATCAAATATGTTGACTACAGAGTAAGTGTTCTTCTCAAATAGTTCTGCAGTCCTTTGCTGCAAGAAGAAATTTGTCAGCAAAAAGGTAGGATAAAATTCTTGAAGAAGCTGAGAACAATAACAAACCTCAGAAGGAAAGAGTGGACCGAAAGGAAGAATTTGGGGAGTAACATCTTCAATATTAACAGATGGATCACCCAGAGCAAGGGCTGCAATTTCAATTCCATATTGTAATCAAAAGCATTTTGACAGGTGGAATAGATTAATGTATCCATTATTGGGACAGGCCTCAGTTAATAGGTCAACAGATAATCTAACAAAGTGTAATTGGTTAAGAATTAAATTTATAAAAGAAAAAAAGTAAAGAGTCTAAGAGGTTAAAAAAATCACAGGTCAGGGAGATATTAGATCAGAAGGTGGAAAGACAGTTATATTCAACAGTAACCAATGCAAAAATGCAAGGCAGCAGTAACAACAATAATCTAAGAAGGAATCCTGTCCTGTTACATGAAGAGAGAAACCAACAAGGCAACAAGAGAAAAAGAAAAGCTTAAAGCAGTAAACCCCACAGAATTTTGAATTATGTTCTAGTTCTCAGCCAATAGACAGTGCTAGTCATACAAAAATGGGGATTCACTGCAAAAGAGACCATAAGTGGCAAGCTATTTAACACCTAAGATATTAATTACTTATCACATAAGTACTCTAACTGGGACAAATGAGAACGATTTGCAATGCCAGATTGTTCGAACCTGAAAAGTACCTTGAAGAATGCAAGCAAAAACCAAATGCTGATGATGCAAAAAGCTTCCGCCTAGTTGTGAATGGGATGAATGTGCTCATCATTTCACCGACTTCAAATGTTTGGCTATCAGAAGACCTAAATGACCCAAAAAATGTAAGATGCCCCAGTATTAGTGAAAAAAGAAAAGGACAAAGCCTGTCGGCTGTGCCAGTTGTGTCTCAAAGCTTGTTTGCTATGTGTAACTGTTTATATATTGTATGCCATAAAAGAATTAAATTTGAATTGTTTATATTGGTTCCTTCTTGGTTGCACACTGTAGAGTGTTTTGTAGAGTAAGTTGTTCTCTTATTTGCTTGATGAGATAATAAAATTAAATTTCTAATATCATCACAGCAACTTAACAATAGATTCTGAGGCTCTGAGTTCAAGCAATGCCCACAAATGAATTATTTCCTCTCAAAGCAATGCTAATATAGAGATCTGCCATAGAAATCATCAAACAGACTCACTATTATGCTCCTATTCAGACTGCATAGAATAGGATCACACCCAACATGGGAGGAAGCTCTTTGTAAGTGTTAGTGTATTTGAATGATAAATTATTTGCCCTTCTCACAGAGGCGCACTTATAACTGGCAATAAATCACTAAATTGGTCCAATGCTACACATCAACTATGAGCAGTCGTGCACCACAACCGAGCAGTTAGGAATTGTTCTAGTTGAATCAACATGATTGCAATAAAACATGACTTTCTATACAGAACCTTGATCACATTCCGCAGAAATCATCTGTTATAGTTTTATTAGTCATTAGCTCGTTGTTCATGTCAAAATGGGCCCAACCGCACTTCTATAGATTTGATAACTAACTGAAAAGTCAAGGTAGTTCTCAATAGGCATGAGATCTGAAGATATGATTAAACTATATAAGTCTGTTTGATTGCTTTAGGGCTACTTTCTCAATGGGCAACTTTTACCTAACACAAAATAAGCAGTTCACTCCAATAACTCCAAGAAAACTGGCTCCTTAGTATGCATGTGATATCACTTGCAGAAGTGGGAACTTATTGAATCAACACTACAAAATATAGGTGACAATACATGAACATTTAAAGGATTTAATTTCAGCATTGTTCCGATCTTGGATCAACTACCAAGAGAGACTTGTTCTACGGAACAAATCAAGAAAGACAACGAACTAGAGATTCAAGATCGGAACAAGAATTGACCTCCCAATGGATTCCGACTCGGAGCAAGCTTCACCGACATCAGAATCCAACACGACGCTCCTCTGAGGGAAGACGGACGAGGCCCCATCGATGACAATCCGACGGCGGCCGAATCGCCCCGGAAACAGGAATCCACGGTGCTGTAGAGGTGCATTGCAAGCTAAGACGTGCATCTTGCCGAGAGATTCCGGTGGGAGGAAGGAGTTTGTTAGGGTTTAGGGTTTCGAGAGGATAACGGAGATGGATGTGAGGTCTCAAAATCGTGAGCGGGATGAGTTCTTGGTCCTGTTTGCCAGCTACTTATATTATTCGGAAAAGAATAAATAAAGAAAAGAATTTCCACAACTGCACACACCGTTGAAACTGATTGGCGGAAAAAACTAGGATGAATCATTCCGCAGAACACCAGGGTCCACCTATTTAATTGACCGACTGTTATCAAATCGGCAAGTTCGATCCAAATATAAACAAATCATTATGAAATAATTTGCCCATAGGTCGGATCTTATACTTTCCCATCTCTCTTTAAACCGCATCATAATACGATCAGTTACTGTCCATTTGAAAGGACCTACATCTCGAACGGCAGATGATTTTGTTGTATACGCCACGTCAGAACAAATCCCTGCAGCGGACCCGTACATAGCATGTTGGATCCTTCCAGCTATTAAAACTTTGGGCTTGGATCGAAAGAAAGGAAGCAGCGGCATCAAAAAAGAGAGAAGGAAACAGTGGTCTAGTGGCGTGGAGTCAGAGCCGACGAACTAGCGATTCGAGGGTTTCGTAGATTTTGCCGGACCTGAGAACCGATCCTTGCCACCTCTATCTTTCCAGTCCGTAAGAGCCGTGCTCTGAGTACTTCGTTTCCTCTTATTCCCCTCAATGATTCTTGAGTTTCGTGGAATTTTTGTTTGGTTTTTGCTCAATTTGACTGCTAGATCTAGTGGACGTTTTTCTTGACGGGAATGTGGTAGCGCGATTGTTGTGTTATTCGGATCTTGCAGGAAAATCGACGCTATTGTAAAAGGTTGTGATCTTTGGACTTTGGTGTGTTAGAAGACTGGATTTGTTGATTTATAGTGGGTTTTTGTTCGCGGATCGTTGTTTTGTTTAGTGCAATACGAGCTAGGTTGGATGGAGGGGATATTGAAAGTTTGATCTCGAAGTGCTGATATTTGTTATGTGGTAAAAATGCAGTTGGATTTCAAAAGGATGGTGCTTTTAGATCATATCTTAGTGTTGGAATTTTTTGTCTCATTGTTTCCTTTGCTAATTAAAACTTCCTCTTATTTAGACTTATCAGTTTAAAAAGTTTAGCCCTAGGGGACTACTCATCGTGAGTTTCTTAATAGAGAAGCGAATTATCAATCAGTAAAGCTATGTAACAGTAAGGGGGATCAAAGGGAAAAGCTGTTACCTTATCTGCTTGTCATGAAAATAAATAGTTGATTTTTCTTACTTGCTCTGGATATACTTCTATCTTGGTGTATCATCAAGGTAATTCACTAATTAATTGTTACTGTCCTGTTACGAGGTGTCAGCTTATCTGAGTGAATGATATGCGTGATATTGTTTGGTGTATTCTGAAGTGGTTGCAATAATCATGCAAGGGTTATGTTCTTAAAAAGTTTGCAAGTGCATGGAATCTGCATATACATTGTTACTCATTTTCTTGGCAAAGAAAAATTTTAGATTTTGTAAAATGATCTTTTTGCCCCACTTCTTGATGTAAGATTCAGAACAAAGCTGGCTTGCAAATGATCTTTTGTTGAACTGATATGTAGTAGGTTTGTTATCTGGTGCACTATGGCTATGAAGGGGAATTCAGCAGACAAGAGGACTAGAAGTTCTGTATCTATATTTATTGTAATTGCTATGTGTTGCTTCTTCTACATTCTTGGAGCATGGCAGAAGAGTGGTTTTGGAAAGGGGGATAGCATAGCCGTTGAGATTACAAAACAAACGGATTGCACCATCTTGCCCAACCTTAGTTTTGAGACTCATCATAGTGGAGCAGGCCCTAATGACACACCAGCTGAAAACTTTGAACCATGTGATGACCACTACACTGATTATACTCCTTGCCAAGATCAAGAGCGGGCGATGACCTTTCCAAGAGAAAATATGATTTACAGAGAGAGGCATTGTCCACCAGAAGAAGAAAAGCTGCATTGCCTTATACCAGCACCCAGAGGATATGTTGCCCCATTTCCATGGCCAAAAAGTCGTGATTTTGTCCCATATGCAAATGTTCCTTACAAGAGCTTGACTGTTGAGAAAGCTGTTCAGAACTGGGTACAGTACGAGGGTAATATCTTTAGATTCCCTGGTGGAGGAACTCAGTTTCCTCAAGGGGCAGATGCATACATTGACCAGCTGGCATCTGTTATTCCAATTGCTAATGGAACTGTCAGAACTGCATTGGACACTGGTTGCGGGGTAGGCCATCTTTTCTTATCCTTCTATGCCTACTCTATAAATTGTATCTAGCAACCTTGCTCGTCAAAATTTGTATTCCACAAATAATCTTCTCCTGGATAAGTAGGCATCATTTTTCCCTTTAGGAGATGTTGGCTTGCCTATGCTGGATGATTGCTTTATTTTTCACTTATCATGGAATATTTTCAGGTCGCTAGCTGGGGAGCTTACCTATTGAAGAGAAATGTCTTGGCCATGTCATTTGCACCAAGGGACTCGCATGAGGCACAGGTGCAGTTTTCTCTTGAAAGAGGTGTGCCTGCAGTTATCGGTGTGCTTGGAACAATAAAGCTTCCATATCCATCTAGAGCCTTTGATATGGCTCATTGTTCAAGGTGTCTGATTCCATGGGGAGCAAATGGTGAGGTTCAATTTTTAACCTTATATTTGTTCGTTGGGTCAGAATAAAGTGTTTTCTCACAATGAAGGAATGTAATTTTTTGTTTAGTCAGCACTTACTTTTCCAGCAACTTCTTCTCAAATTCTCATGCTAGAACTGTTGTTCGCTTTTCTAGATGGAATATACATGATGGAGGTGGATAGAGTTCTTAGGCCTGGTGGATACTGGGTGCTTTCAGGCCCTCCTATTAACTGGAAGAACAACTACAAAGCATGGCAGCGAACTGAGGAAGATCTTGAGGGTGAACAGAGGAAGATTGAAGAGATTGCTGAACTTCTATGCTGGGAAAAGGTATCTGAGGAAGGTGAGATTGCTATCTGGAGGAAGAGCATAAACACTGATTCTTGTCCTGGGAGGCATGATGAAGCCCGTGTTAGCATTTGTGAATCAATCGACTCATATGATATCTGGTATATTTTTTTACTTGCATTGGATTTCTATAATATCCCAACATATTTACTGAACGTGCCAGATAAATGTCCAGAGTAGGCAGTCTGAATAAGAGTGTCATGCTGTGAGATTTCTTATGACAGAAGTATTGCATATTACCTTATGAAAAAGCTAAAGTATAAAATGTGATGCTAAGACCTCACAAACACAATACTAGAATGCATGGTAAGGATTGTCAGCATATGACTTGATAGAATCCATTAATCTACTGCTCCATATGAAATATCTTCATGCTGTACATATAAACCTCAGCAACCTGCTAGAATGCTTTTGCCCTTACCTTGTTGAGGCCTAATGTTCATGCTCTTGCACTGTGAGTACTGGTGAAAAACCTGCTAGAAGCTATCAAGTACTACTACTACACCCTCCATCTTGGTCAGTTGGTCTTATGAGTTGTATACTATATCCTTGTGAACCAATTCTGCCGCCATAAGAATCTTGGTGATTATTTGACATTTATTAGTAAATTGATCGTCTCATGCTATTTAGGAAGTTAATCATCTTAATCTGAATTTATAGATACAAAAGTGTGTATTAAAATTAATCACGTGGTCCTCTTTCCAGTCCCCACCATAGATCTTCTCCTTTATCCTTTTGAGAACTTGCACGAGTCATCTCATACAGAAGGATAAGCATATATTTAATGTGGAAATCTCCATTATGCTTACTTGATTTTGATTATGCCATCAAGAAACTCACTTTAATCTTTTCTCTTTTTACTTTATCAACCTAAAGAACGAAACATTCAGAACTGAGATGCCCACTTTAATTAGCTGATCCGTTGCTCTTGAGGTCATGTATTGGGTGCTCTTAAAAAGTGATTAAGTAGAGTTTACAATAAAGTAGGCCATATATATATATGCTTTTCCACTGGAAGCGACACTTACTATTCAATTATCAAAAATACAAGGTCCTTAATAACCAATTTTACTGCCCTAGTTAGTCTATGACATTTTACAACTATGATACCCTAGATGCTCTTTTATTTGCTCTTAAAATCTATTGAGCTTGTTCCAGTAAGGAGAATTGATTTCTTTTCTTTAAGCGCCATCAGTGTAGTCTCAAAATTTAACACATTTATGAGAAATATTTCCATTAATGATGCACTGTGTACTTGCTATATTCCTCCATATGAGACTATTGGCATTCAACTGATATTAGCTTATCTGCATTACAGCTATTATAGGTCTTTATTTAAGTTTCCACTTGTTCATAATATGTTGCATCCATTATTTTGATTATTCTTTTCCTATTCCATTGCTTTCTCATCACTCTCGTGACACTAGGAACAAGAAGATGGAGGCATGTGTGACACCTATTCCTGATGTTATGAGTTCCGAAGAGGTCGCTGGAGGGGTATTGCAGACATTCCCAGAAAGGCTCAATGCAGTTCCTCCTAGAATAGCTAGTGGCTCGGTTCCTGGGTATTCAATTGAGTCATATGGAAAGGACAATAAATTATGGAAGAAGCATGTTAAAGCTTATAAAAGAATCAACAAATATCTTGACATTGGACGATATCGCAATATTATGGATATGAATGCAGGTTTGGGCAGCTTTGCTGCAGCAATTGAATCCCCCAAATTGTGGGTAATGAATGTCGTACCTACTGTTGCCGAGAAATCTACTTTGGGGGTCATATATGAACGGGGGTTGATTGGCATATACCATGACTGGTATGAACTTTGCTATTTTTCCATTTAGCTCTTCTTTTTCTTACAATTACTTCTTTCTGATAAAGAGTTCCATAAGTCTCTCATGTCATGTACCTATTTGTCCACAGCTTTTATTTATAGTACTTATACATGTATATACCTATTTTTTATTACTAAATTCTACCTTATGGATACAAGCAATTTACACCAACAAATTGTTTACTTTATAATTGCTTAAAGTTTCTTTGGTTTGCAAAACAAATTACTTATATCAGGAAAATTTATATAAATTTTGTGATGGATTGGCTTAATTAGTGACTTTACTGTCTAGTAATATTATAATGTGTAAGTTTTGCTGTTATCTCAGTATTTACTAGCTTTGTTTGGTGGTTCAGGTGTGAGGCTTTCTCCACTTATCCACGGACTTACGACCTCATCCATGCTAATGGTCTTTTCACGTTGTACAAGGATAAGTAAGTTTTCAACTTCACATTTCCTTTGGTCCGGAAAAACAGATGGAGAGAGTAGAAAGTTTTATTATCCAACTTATTTATTCATGAACTGAAATCAGGTGTAAAATGGAAGACATACTCTTAGAAATGGACCGCATCTTGAGGCCGGAAGGTACGGTTATATTGCGTGATGATGTCAACATCTTGCTAAAGGTGAAATGGATGGTTAGTGGCATGAGATGGAACACAAAACTGGTTGACAATGAAGATGGCCCTATGGTTTCTGAGAAGGTTTTATTTGCTGTGAAGCAATACTGGGTTGGTGGCCAAAATAACCAAACAGCTGCAGCGTGATGTAGTAACAATGCTGTAAATGAACCAATGACTGCTATATGCTGCTACCTGCACTAAAGCTGATTTCGGCCATCCGGAAAGTAGTTAGTTATTCAGAGAGTTTTTTATTCTCTCCTTGCCGGTGATTTTGGCTGCATAGGATCTCTTCTTTTTTTCCTGAGTTTTTCAAGGTCAATTTTTTGTTGACTAGTGATAATTTTTATCATCTCTTGGTTTTTTTTTTCTTTTTTTGATTAAACATCTGATGATTTTGTATATTTCTCTTTATGAATGTATTAGTTTAACATTGCTTGCGATTATGTGGAGAAATCTAGTACCCTTAGATTGATATATCTGGGCATTTCTAGTCTAGCTCCTTCATCTTTATTTCTTGTTCTCCGTTGTTCTAATACAGGAATTAATTCCTTAATGGGTTTTCAAACTTATGTGTATTCTGATTTTAACCTCTTAACACAACCTTGCTCGAGATGGTACCTCTTTCTCCTTGCGTTCTGCAGTGAGGCATGAAATTATTTACAATTGCACAATATTACCTTCCTTCAGTTTTTTAATATGTCAAGACAACCTGATCTCTCCTTAGAATATTAAAACATATGTTGCAAGAACTGAGGTTGTTTTAGCCATTTTGCAGCAAAAAACTACCCAAAAATAATACATTTTGCAGCAAAAAACTATATTAATACATTTGCATATCCATAAGCTCGGTTCACTTCAAAAATAATTTTTTTTAAAAAAAATTTCAGAATACAACTTTTTATTTCAGTATAATAGCAAAATATCATAATAATATAATAACCCCATTCTAAATATAAATATTATTCAAAAAAATTACATTTTATACCATACACCAATCTAATTACTATTCTACCTTAAAATATATCCCACAAATCTATTTTAAATTAAATTAAAAAAATATTTATAATAATTTCATAAAAAATAAAAATTCATCTTTTTCATTCACTTTATATTACATCAAAAATAATTATCACCCTTATTCTAGAATACAAGTAAATATAAAAATAAAAATTTTATTTTAAAAATAACAAAGAAGAATACTTATTCTAAAATTCACTTTATTTCTTTAGTAAACTATACCAAACCACTTCATTTTCATGCCTTCACATAAACCAGAAGCCTTCTCCAGCCACGTCCTTCCTTACCCTCTTTCCTTTGTGTACTTAACTTCCCTGCTTCGTCTCCCCCTCATGGGAAGTGGATTTGTATATTTGATGAAGTCCTAGGACAGACAGATTCATAATTACTTTCTGTCAAGAACTTTTAAAACGTAAGAGATTTTTATATTTCTCGCATTGCAAGGTAGTTACAACAACAAAAATAATTTGGTCACTGTACAAGAGTTGATAGATTGGCTGACTGATCAGTGGAAATCGGGTTGGCCAGTGGATGTAAGACATCGGTGCCACATTCTGCTGTTAGGGTCGACAAATCTTGGAGATGTAATGACCTCTGGAATGGGAAGATAGACATAGTGGGTGTTGCAGATGCCCGTTGTGATGCCACTGAATCCAGCAAATGCACCGTGAACCTGCACATATCATGATATTGTTTTCAGCTTCTGCTCAACGCATGGACACAGAAAAATGCAGCTGTGTGCATCGAACATAACTAAAAGACTACTTTTCCAGCATGGCTTCTTCCAGCTTTAAGCAATAAAATCCAGATTCAAATAGACAAATACATGTTTGAAGAGATTATTTGTAGAAAAAGGTAGAAACAGAGAACAAATTCATATATATCATGTCAGCTTCCTCTTTCTTCGATGCATCCAATCAAAGAGTGACTGATGCCTCATGCTGCACAGTTCTCTAAAGGAGGAAAGGTACATGGGTTCACAAATAAGTAGGCCATGATAGCAATAAAATAAATGGCTAGGGACAAACTTCCTATCATGCACTTGCATATTGATTCTTTCTTTTGGAAGAAGAATACAGACATTGGAGGCATGTCAGGTGAAGAGTGATTCTTACAGCATTCTGTCCAAGTACAGTGCAGAGGATCGCATCTGATGCATTGGCACAACAAGCTCGGATCATGTAAGTTGGATCAATATATTTCACATCCACTGGAACATTAATATCCCTGAAATGCTGTTTAATCTGTAAAGAGATATGCCCAGTGTCACCACCATATGGCCAGGAAATTCCAAGTCACTTATAAGATGGTTAATACTTAATAGCTCAAAGGAATGCAGCAGGGAAAATGGGTCTGCAGTGTCCAAAGATGAAATTTTATATAAAATTTTCATAGATATATCAGTAATTAGATACAAATGCTATTATGGAAGCTGGGAGGACTTTAAGGGGAGCTTTAGATATTAAATACACACATTAAAACATTCGTGTCAAATAATAGCTTTTTTATTGATATTTACTTCCAGATTGTCCTCATCTCACCCTCGTAATGTCTTGGATATGAAAATAACTCCCTAAATTGAAGGTGTAATCTTTCTCCATTTTCTAGACTCTTTAACCTCATAGAGGCACTTTTCTTTTGCATGAATAAAACATGCAACAGTGAAGACAACTCCACCTGCCAACTGGCTTGAAATCTAATAACAAAATTCTCAATCGTCACTTATAAACTTAATAACAAGTGATCAACAAGTAAGCCTTGGTGAGGGGAAACAACAATAATATGCCACGCTTAAAAATGGACTCGTGTTGAGATCAACAACTAATAAGAAGAATAATCATGTTTTACTTCCCTAGCTAGAAACTCATGAAGAAAGTGTTTTTACTTGCACACCACTCTACTACTGTTAAGCATGTATACAAAGTTACAAACTTCTTTTCAACCAAATGCCTTCAAAGATCTTTTATTAGAAGGATACAAGAGTTTAATGAGACGCACACCTTCTGTTGAATGTGGACACCAATATCATTAAGTACCACATTTCCTGATGCATCTGTCGTATTTGACTTTGGCAATAAATCCTGAAAAGAAATATCCACAAGAGGAAGAAAAAAAAGAAGAAATCATATATTTATGATACATGCAAACATTCTTGTGCATATGAAATTCAAGAAATCAAACAGTCATATAACATCGCTTACTCACTTGTCCTGCACCTTCAGCAACACATATCAAAGCAAATCCTTTAGATTCCAACAAATTCTCAAGGTGCCTTAAGACACCATATGTTCCATCCAATGTGAAAGGTACCTTGAATTGAATATTATGCAATTATCTGCAAATGAAGATAGAAAGTTCTAGAAATTCCATGAAAATACAAGTCTACAAACCTCAGGTATGAGACAAACGTCTATCTGCCCACTGGAAAGTGACGCATGCATGGTTATGAAGCCACTGCTTCTTCCCATCAGTTTCACCAATCCAATGCCATGATATGCACTATGTGCCTAAATGTAATAGAAAAGGGATGATACAAAATCCAAAGCACCAGAATTTAAATAATATTCCACTTCCCAATTCGCACCCCTTCCCCCTTTCTAAGTCAATTGGTAAACTGAGAGACACTCTAAGGGCAGATAGCAGTAACTTACCTCTATATATGCAGAATTGATTGCTCGTTGAGCTTCTTCTACAGCAGTATCAAAGCCAAATGTCTTATCCATCAGAAGTATGTCATTGTCAATTGTTTTTGGAACAGCCACTATTGACACTTTCATTCTTCTCTTGCGACACTACATGCGTTAACAGTCAGATATGAGCATAACACCGACATCAAGATCAAATATTGTTTAATGGTGACTGCACTAATGTCTAGATGTCATAAAAAATCAGAAATTAAAAGAACAACAGAATTGTAGCGTTGAACTAGAGATGGAGCTAATGATTGTTGACTGTAGGTAATTACTTATGGCAAATTCAGTATACTCAGAGAAAAGTCTGTCAAAAATGCAAAAGAAAAAAATGAATAAGTACCTCATTGTGTACAGTATTTACCTCTAAATGCAAACACCATAGTCTAGATATCATTAAGAACAACAAAAAAGGGAAAAAGAAAACTTTTGTCCAATAAGTTGAGCAACTGATTGTTGACTATAACCTTATAATATAACCTTTAAATGATCCGTGAAAGATAATACCTATGAGATATTATAAATTGAGTGTAATCAGCTTAAACTTTAAATGTATGAGACGAAATGATATCCTAAAAAATACAAAATGATAGATAAGAATACCTCATTATGTATAGCATTTGCCCCTGCATGTGTACCATTTCCGCCAAGTATGAAAAGCATATTAATTCCCCTAGCCTAATAAAAAAATCAACCCACAAAAGATGACTTTAACCAGTAAAAGCTCAAAATCTTGCATGTCAAGCAGTGGGTCAATGAAAGTACCTGAATGCTATCTACAATGTCACTAGTGCTGGCCCCTCCACGAGAAACTCCTAGCAGACTTCCACCAGCAAGATTTATGGTTTCAACAACTTGACGTGAAAGCTTGGAATATGGCACCAAAGAAGACAATGTTGAGAATGATTGAACATAATGCAAAACCATGAGCACTGTAGAGTTTATAAGGAGATTGTCCTCACCGGTATTTCTTCCAAACTTTTTTCGAAAAATCCATGATAGCCAAAAGGGATGCCAACAATTTTCTTAACTCCATAGATTTCAAGGGTGAATACTATCTGCAAGCCCAAAAACAAGACACTTCTCACAATGATTTGTGATCTAAAAGAAGTGCCATTTAGCTAAATAAGTCAACCAATCAACTATTTTCACCAAAGATGTCACCAGATAATTTGACAGCCAGGCAGAAGCTATAGGAGAAAATAAATCATGGTTTATTTCTAATAAAAGAAACATATCTAGACAAGCCAAGTTATCTACACGGCTATTTTAACAGCATTGGCCAAAACAATGTGCCAAAACCAGCTACCAATTTCTTTAAAAACAATATCATTGTTTTCATTGGTATAAAAGTTTTCTTATAATATCTCTTTTCCACTTGAAAGACATACTTACAGGAAATCTATAATTCTTTGGTAACTGTGGTGCTTTAATACATATCTTTGGTAATGTTTGAAGCCCGAAGGCTACTAATTATGTGCAGGAGTACATATTGAAGTTCTCTGTGTTTCTGCAAACTTGCTTGCTTCCAGGTAATAAAGATCAAAACGAGATGCCAAAGAAACTCAACTTTGATTATTAACTCCACATCAAAGTATCAACTATTAGATAACCCATATCTAGTACTTCATGATAAATGTAGCACAGGATAAACAATATACAGCGCTCCATGTCCTGTTGCATCCTGAATCATAGGTTCCATGAAACAAGTTCCTTTTGTCACCAACAGCTCTCATACACCAAAAGTTTATAGGAACTAGAAATTTTGGCACTTCAGCATTCAAAAATTTTGGCATAGAGCAGATCACAAGATCCATCCAAATAAAGAATCAACCAGCATGATCTATTGTCCATGTTTGTAACAGTAGAACAGGCATCAAATCCTATTAAATATCAAAACTGGAAATGTGTGATTAGATTAAGATATCAACTGAATATTGCTAAGAGACACCACCAACCTGCCTAATGACATCGTTCAGACCAGGACATAGCCCTCCACAAGTAACAATTGCAGCTTTTACTTCGTCAGGTTCATAATATATTTGCTCACGTGGCCCTGCACGATGCACCCTATGGAAAGATCATTATAAGTAATTTTTGAAGATAATAGCAACATGGTTAATACCATTTATCAGTGTTTCACACTAATTACTAATTGTCTTGAAGGGCTTTGACTAAAGATGTATAAAGCAAGGGACTCCAGAGAGAAAGTAAATATATGCTGATCATATAGGAAGACAAAATAAACCAAGCATGCAGGAAGGTGTTAAACATTCACCGGATTTCAAGAGCAAACAGCTCACATGCTATGTCTAAAATGTTACAATGTGCTAATAATCATACCATTGCTCCACCCAGCTACAATCAGGATCAATGCAGTCAGCTCCAGCAGAAGTAGGCGAAGAGAACTTTATCACCTGAAAGAAACAGAACCTTATAGTGTCAGCTATTCATCGAAGAAAAGATGCAATAGTGTAATACAGTAATGTACTAATGTGTCATTTGAAGTTTAAAAGGTATAGATAGCCCGTTTTCTTTTACCAGTTTAAGATTTGAATGGCAACTACAATATTGTGCATGTGGCATAAAACTCCAAAAATATATATCTAAAAATAAACAAAGAAACAACTTGGTCAATCAAGAAGTCAAAAGCATCAAATTGCACACAATTTATCATCAATCAGGCTAACAAATATGCTGTCACCACAGTGAACTATATGATACAGGTGTGAGGATATCTGTCAAATGTAACCATATCTGAATGAGCTAGAGTAGCAACACATTTTCTCTGTCACATAGATAGACTGTGAAGTTAAAATAAGTCATCAAGGGCTAATCCATTTAATTTCTAAACCTGAGCAAAATACCATAACATCTCAATCGGCAATATTTTAGTATTAATTGCCTACCCGTGAATTTACTTGGCTTATCAAGTATTTACATCAACAAAACTATTTAGTGTAGAAAAAGGAATACAATATTGTTGGACGTTGTAAAAAGCCCATGATTGCCTGATGCTTATAAAATGCTGGCTCATAAAAATCACCAAGTAAAAGAGTTAAATTCAGCAATGATATGTTGAGATGGGCATGCAACAGAACCGTGAGGTACAAGCAATTAGCCGCAGGAATTATATTATTGATAACTAAAGTGATCAAGAACTTTGTGAGATAGTTTGGACTGCTATAATGGAATATGAGAAATCCCCGATAAAAATAGGTTTCTCAAGTATGTCACAGAAGATCTGTGAAGAGTGGAAACCTAAGGAATGTGGATGAAAGATGTCAAGAGGATTGGAAATACTTGCTGAACAATTAAACATGAACTTGAGCTGCAAAAGTTAGAACAAGGTTTGATGGTGTGAACATTTCTTTATAAAACAAATGCAATTTATGATGCTAAAAATGGCAACAAACAAGGGTCATATATTCGTTTTATATAGTTAGAAAACTTCAATCTTGATAACTTTATCACTCTTAGAAATGCAAAATAGGAGTTTAATTGATATATAGTTGACTGGTGTAGTAGACTATACTACTACAGTCAATGTTCAAAATGCCAACAAGACCAAACCTTCAGTAGTGCCCTATCATCATTATTCACATAGCTGTTCCACGCATCCACTGGTGCACCATAAGAATCTCCTCGAAGAATTCTATCAGAAAGGAAAATAATGTCTCCCATCAGACTAAAATGACATTACCGTTAAATAACATTCATACTAACATATGTAACAAGTAAGCAATTAAGTAATGATTGAATACAACAACTGAGAGAAACATTATTTAGCTTGGAGGGAAAAGTGAATGGAGAAAGAAAAGCTGGAGAAGAGGATCAAAGCACCTGCTTTTCTTGAGAGAAAACGTAGTTGGCATTGGCTTCACATCAAGAATATCTTTAAGATGCGGCAAATTAAAGCGCATATCCCAATCTTTCTCGACGTGTTGTTTCCAATTCGGATCTTTAAAGTTTATCTCTGTCTTTGTAGCACCAGCTCTTACATCCATTGTGAAGGATAGATTTCTATTCATCCTCTCAGATTCTGTAGGTCTGGCACAAATGAAACCATATAGAGACGACTCCCTAGTATAATGCAAGCCATGTTGTGCACCTATGAAACTAACACCATTGGTTGGAGAAGCAAAGGCCATCACTCAAAGAATAGAATAGCTTCGCAAAGATGGTAGAACAACCCAAGATCATCAACCTGCACAACAGAAAATAAAAAGTAGAAGTTATAGATGCAGAACCTAAGGGAGTAAGGAACTAAGGGTTACAGCACAAACATAAAAGGCCCAAAATAGTTTCCATAGAATCACCGATCCAGGAACCACTATCTTTCTCCTGAATTTCGAGCCTTAATGAGTTCATAGTGAATTAACCCTTCTTACTTCAGAAAATTGATTTTGATCATTTAGAATCTCTATATCTAGATGCATATCTTAGTGAATCAATTAATGCTTCTTACATTAGAAAATTGATTTTGATCATTTATTTGCAACGGCAGTAAAAATTAACTCTGAAAGACAGTGAGATATCTACCAAATTCAAAAAACTTAGTGAATGAATTAAACCCTTCTTACTTCAGCAATTTAATTTGGATGGATTACTAGCAAATAAGTAATATAAATTAACTTTGTGGGACAGCAAGATATTCATCAATTACAAAAGTATCATGAATGTTTAATTCAGTATCTATTCCAAGATAGATATATATAGATCTTTCTCCATTACTTTAATCAACTTTGTCTCAACTTTTCCTACTTCCACATTTCCATAAGAAAACCTATCTGTTGAATCATACTCTAGGAAATTTAGAACTCAATGATGTTCTTGATTAGTAAGGTTCTCTTACATTTACATATCCTATTAGAACATTTTCATTACATTGTTTCCATGTCATCCACATGCACCTTGTCCAGTGCACATCTCAGATACCGAAGAACTCACGAGACTGACCATACCGCACGTGGATTCAATATGTAGTATGCTACAGATATAGTTCAATTCCCCCAAGTTTCCAGACGACATCCATCATCTCGGTCACAACAGTTATACTAGCAGCTCAGTTAAATGTCCGACTAAGATCGTGTACAAGAACGCCATTTCGTCCACAAAGATCGTCAAAGCAACGCATCACGTCGTCCAAGAACAGACTAATTCCAAGTATAACACCGCATTTGGACTCAAGAAGTAATATGCTACCGATATTGTCAAAATCCCATAAGATCCGAGTAAGCTCACGTATAAGAACGTCATCTACAAACCGATCGCCCAACCGACGCACCGCATCGTCCAAGAAACGATAGATTCCAAGAAACCAAAAGAAGAGGAAAGCTCTAGCGAGTTCTCTATCAAAGAAGAATTTCGTATTGACGATATCTTGATGAGATCGAGAAGAATACCTTGGATCAATGTGAGGAGAAAATTAGTCGGGTTTCTTGACGATTCCTTCTCTCCCGCTCGCTCCAGCTTCCACTGGCGCGAGTGGCGGGCTCGACGGAGGAAAAGAGGAAGAGGCTGGTTAAGGTGGACGATGGCGCGGTCGGGTTCTCTCGGATGTCGAACGCGCTTGTTTACTTGCAACCAATATGGCTAAGTAGGTCGGTTCGATGCTAATATAGATTATTATTTTTTTAATTTAAAGGAAACTAATATATAGTTATGCTATCAGAAAATTTTCAAATCTAAATAAAAATAATTCAAAAATTATAATTCCTATTAATATATTATTTAGATTATTATAATTATCATTAGATTCATTATCAAAATCTAGCTGTGGATCTATTTTTTGGTGATCTAAAATAAAAATACGATAAGAATGGATTGCATTTATTCAATACTCCTTTGAGAGGTTGAAAGTCTGAATACCTGCCAGTAATTCATAGCTTAAATATCAGACAACAATGGCTGAGAACAAACTCGTAAATATCTCGGCAAAAAATAAGTTTTCAGTAAGCACAGTGAAAATTCATTAAGAAACTTCTAGATTATGGACCCCCAATAATTCATATCAATTGGTACGATTGTATCTACCCGGACTTTCCCTGTATCCTATGTCAAAGTAGATCGTGTATGTGACTCTCAATTATTTTATCCTTTCAAACTGCAACGTAGTGTGTGAAATTATTATGAGAAATAATTCTAACTCCCTCGATTACTTATTTACACACACTACTTAATCATTTTATACATATAAATTTTATAAACTATATGAAACCCCTCAAATTTCTCATTTGTTGGTTTTTCGTTACGTATTTTATTTATAATATCACGTGACTCGTATGAGTAAATCTTTTAATTTTTATCTAAAATTTTTTCAAAAAAAAAGAAAAAGAAATAATAATATAGAGAGGTGTTTTCATCTTTTTCATATTTTATTATGTCAACGATGTCACAATTTGTAATATTTTTAAGAGGGCTATAAATATATAATTTTAAAAATAAAAATAGAATTAGGTTGGAATATCTAAATAAAATTATTTCAAATAACCATTTGAAGGCCTGCTTTTTTTTTTTATTAAAAGAGCTGAAAAACTCAGTTAATGATTATGTCACGGGGCCAAACATTTCCCAATTTATTCAACTCTAGAATTTTTACTAATTTAGAGAGTGAGCTATTTGACCTAACCCACTGGTTTTCTACAGTCGACCTCCTATCTATATTGGCTAGCTAATCAGCTGCCTGTTATCTTCCCAGTAAGTATGCTTAAATAAAATTTTAAATAAACCAGACGATATTGACACACACCTATGGGATATCCCTCTCAGCCTCCAAGGACAGCTGCCCTCCCCTCGGACAACTTTAATTAAGTTTAAGTTTAGCGTCTGATTTCACAATCACTTGTTCCCATTTTTTATGAATTACTTTTAAACTCTGCAACAAAGCCCATATCTAACAGTAGCTCACAGAGTCTCCCCTTGTCGGGCGTGCCCAATTCATACGCAGGACGCAAGGAACATCACAAGGACGCAATTTATTGTCACTATGCGCTTCATTCAACGCGTTTTATATCCATCCACCAATCAAGCATCAATCATTTGACATCCAACGGCCCTGATCTATTCCCCCATCGGCAAGCACATTAATTGTAAACAACCGGATCCTGTAACCATCATCCATTCATCCGAGAGGACCGAGATCGCACCCCTACTCACTCTCCACTGCTACTTTCCCACTCTCTTCGCCACCACCGCTGCCGAGAGAGAGAAACAGAACACCACTCTCAGTATGGCGATCGATACCGCAAACTGACAGCGATCGCCAGATCCGCTGCTGGGTCCCTGAACAGCATACACCCAGATCAATGGCGGGAGGCCGCCCGTTCCGCCCGATGGGCGGCATCCGCGCCTTTTTCACCTACCGCGTCTTCATCTCCGCCTCCTTCACACTCCTCTCCCTCGCCGCGCTCTCCGCTCTCCTCTCCTCCTCCAACTCCGATTCGTCATCTTCCTCCGCCGCCTCCTTCGCCGCAGCCGCCGTCCGCCGCCGCACCTACCTTTCAGCCCTCGAGTCCGACCCCCTTCGCACCCGCCTTGACCTGATCCGCCGCCAGGCCGCCGACCATGCCGCGCTCGTCGCCGCGTACGCCGCCTTCGCCCGCCGCCAGAAGCTTGACGCCTCCCGCCAGCTCACCGTCTTCGAGGACCTCTCTGCCTCCCTCTCCTCTCTCGCCTCCCGCCTCGACTCGCTCTCGTCCGACGAGGACTCCCTCCGCCCCATTGAGAAGGAGACCAAGGACCGCGTCAAGTTCGCGCGGCAGCTCGTGGCCGAGTCCAAGGAGTCCTTCGACACCCAGCTCAAGATCCAGAAGCTTCGCGACACCATCTTCGCTGTGCACGAGCAGCTCCACCGCGCCAAGAAGCTTCGGGATCTTTCGGGTCGCATCGCCGCCGGATCCACCCCCAAGAGCCTTCATTGCCTGGCCATGCGCTTAATGGAGGACCACATCGCTCACCCGGAATCCTACCGTCCCCCCTCTTTCCCCGCCGCCGAATTCTCCAACCCTGACCTCTTCCACTATGCCATCTTTTCCGACAACATCATCGCCGTCTCTGTAGTCATCAACTCCGCGATCAAGAATGCCGCCGAGCCGTGGAAACACGTCTTCCATGTCATCACCGACCCGATGTACCTTTCGGCAATGCAGGTTTGGTTCACAAAGCGGCCGCCAACGGCCGGAGCGCACGTGGAGGTTAGATCAGTTGCAGAATTCGGGTTCTTGAATTCTTCCTACTCACCGGTGGTGCGGCAGATCGAGGAAGGAAAGAGGGATGTGGCGCTGCTGGAGCATCTCAGGTTTTACTTGCCCGAGATTTTTCCGAAGCTGAGGAGGATAGTGTTCTTGGAGGATGATGTGGTGGTGCAGAAGGATTTGGCGCCGCTGTGGAGGGTGGATCTGGATGAGAGGGTGAATGGGGCAGTGGAGACATGCTTTGGGGGATTCAGGAGATACCGGAGGTACCTTAATTTCTCGCATCCAGCAGTGAAAGAGCAGTTCAATCCACGGGCGTGTGCTTGGGCATATGGGGTGAATGTGTTCGATCTCGATGCTTGGAGGACCGCACAGTGCACAGAACAATTCCACCGGTACCAGAGCTTGGTGAGTGTCCGTCTTCTAAGTGCATATGATTTCTTAAAGTCCAATGATTTCCAAAACTCTAACTGAGCCTGCTGCATTTGTATCAATTTTGTTTGCTCCATAGATTCCTATAGGTTTCTGTTACAATAGTTCTCACTGGCTGAATCTTAAGCCTTTATATCTTAAAGTTGTTTTATTCTACTACCAGTAGCTGCTTACTAATCTGTACAGATAAAATATTGTTGCACTAACTGAGCTATTTGTGGCAGTCTTTAACCTACTTTTTTTCTGTCTTTAAATGTTATGGTACTTGTCGTGGTTGAAGCTCCTGTTTCCTTGTTATCGTGAGCACAAGCCCTATAATCCTAATTTCTTCACTCATAGCTCTTTCATACCAGGCTATACATACTTTAGCCTTGATTCCATATAAAATTAGTTAGTTTTGTTGATCCTACTCTTGATCTTGTAATCCATAGATCTTGTTTAAGTCAAAAATTTGCAGTACATGAGGTCATCATGGTCTACCAGCACGTGGCACGGGGCGTGTTGGTTGACACTTGCCATCCGGCGGCGTACCAGCACGTGGCACGAGAGGTGTCGCACGACACCCTTCCTAATAACTTTGCCGCTTGCCATCAACCTCGTTGCCGAGCAACCCTTCGCCGCCCGAGCTCGTGTCGGGTGCCCTAACCCAAGGGAGGAGGAAGAAAGAGAGGGGGGGAGGGTTATCGATTAAAATTTTAAGTTGCGGATCCGAATCTAGCAGCGATTGGCAAGGAAAACATTTTCAAATGCTGCTTCCTATACAACGGATTAAAATCTGAGACTTTTTCTCTCAAAACTTCTTGATTGGCAAGGAAAACATCTCATTCTATTTATTGTAACAAACATGTACAGAAACAGAAATACCCAATAAGTCAACAGCACAAACAACAAAAGGTGCAGAGATTTCCAAATTGGATAGCACCCATCTTATTAAGTAAATTAAATTGAAAGGATTGTGGGTTCAACTTCCACTACTTAGTTGTTACCATGTATCCACCTAGCCCATTTTTTCTGACTGTACTTTCAAGATCTTCACTTTCTTATTGTACCTCTCACAATTTGTCCTGTAAAGTCCATGCTACGTTTTGGCACTTGGCACATAGAAGTATTTATTATGTTCTCTTTTTGTTCCTTGTTATTTTTCTTATATATTACCATATTTGTGTTAGTGATACTTTACCTTAGCAGAGCTCACACCAATTTGACGCCTTATCTTTGCTGTTGTCTTGGCAGAATGCGGATGGATTGTTATGGAACCCAGGATCTGTGCTTCCAGCAGGACTGATTTCATTTTATACAACTACAAAACCACTAGACAAGTCATGGCATGTGATGGGGCTTGGTTACAACCCAAGTATTAGCCCGGAGGAGATTCGCAATGCTGCTGTCATACATTTCAATGGGAACATGAAGCCATGGCTTGATGTTGCTATGAACCAATATAAGCACCTGTGGACAAAGTACGTGGATACTGAAATGGAGTTCCTGCCACTTTGCAATTTTGGACTTTAAACCAGACAAATTGTCTGCGTGAGGTCGCTCAACCAGGTCCCTGCCCATGTGGTATCTGTAGTTGAAGTTTCTGGGCAAAAGCAACCTGCCATATTGTTTTCTGTGATGATAGAGATGCCTTTCTCCATATTGCATTCTGTTAGCAGGCCTTCAATATATATTTAGTCCTTGGAGTGCTTTTGTGTAGCTAAGCTGTACTGGATTGCTTTAATATATAAGGGAACAAAGTGCATATTCCTTGCAGTTACTTTTTTCTATTCTGGTGGAAAATCTACTCCTAGCTAACTATTAATGATATCCTTTTCTTTACTCCTTCCTCCATATTTTGCTACAGGACTATGCTTATGTAGATAACACTGAAAATTGGATACATTTAGCTATTTATGTTGTTGATTACAGGGAGAAAGATATCTGCATTTTTTCAGTTGCACTCTTTAGCCAAACATGAGTGACCCATGGTCAGTATCCTTGCTTCTATCAGACTCGGAGGCAACAGAAACAATTCGACAAGGTTGCCCTATTCATCATTCATATCTAATTGAGATGTGGAACTGTGTGATTTTTGTAGTATCATTACTTTATGTAACATAGCTTTTATCACCTTGTACAAGTAGTGGTGAAAATAGTCCATTTAACATGGACCTTGATTTGAACCTTCACATACATCAATTAACAGGTTCACTTTTGAAGAAAATTTTCACTCTGGGGCAGTCTCATGAGGGACGCCATTTGGTGGTTACTTTAGGACAGAAGGAAGAGAAAAGCCCTCCTGTCATAGGTTTTGCTTTTGTTCTTAGAGAAGTACTGTTAGCGTTCATGAAGCTTGAAAGGTTGAACTGTGTGAAGCTCCTTGTCATTTTTTTATTTCCTCCTGTTTGTGTTTTGTGCCAGTCTGCTAGTTCACCTCTCACAAGGTAATCTTGTCCTTTTATCTTTCATATGAAACATAATGGATAGGATCTCAGGCCTAAAATATTCATTTGGAAATACAGTTCAAAAGGTCTGCTGCACGCCTGTACTTTCAAAGTTCTCATTGACTATTTAACACCATTGTTAATATAGGTTCTAGGACTACGAAGAATATAATTTTATGCTTGACCTTTTCAGGTATTTTGATCATCTCTTGGTGTCCAATCTCTCAGAACTGTCATGATATATCGGATGAAGCTCCATCTGCAAACTGGTAAGAGCACAATTCATATCCCAGAGTTGCAATTAATGCTGAAGAGAGGAATTTCACTTTATCACACCAATATAACTATGGCTGTGCAAGTAAGTATTTAAATCAGCTATCATCTGACTAGGATCTTAATTCTGTTGTTTTCAGACAGGTAAGATTTTGATCCCTTCATCATTATATAGAACATGCTAACCATCAAAATGCTGGCACCGGAAGGCCACCTTATTATTTTTCCTTGACCAATTGTCGCATTTCACTACCTGGAAAACAAGGCCAAAGAGGAAAAATATTCTGACGATAGGATCTGACTGTTAATGCATTATTTTGATATTCTTTTTTCTGGCCGAAAAGGTGACCTGTGAGCTTTTTAATGATAACGAACAATTTCTACTATTTCTTATCGTAATCCTCAATATTGTTTGTCAACCTACACTGTTATTGTTTATCTACGGTTAAGATTTAACACCTCTACCCTTTCTCTTAAGAAAAAGATTTACCACCTCTTTTTTATAACTCAAATGAGTTTACAATGTGTGGTAAACTTTGATAGACCAAGATATATGTTTTGTATTTCAGAGCACTTGATATTCGTTACTCAATCAAGTAATCCTTCTTCTTCTTCTCCTTCTATTTTGTACTTCTATTGATCTGCATTAATGACCCACTAGAGAGTAAAAGTGTTATCTGCTCTCTTTTTTCACTCTGGTTCAGGTGATCCTTCCAGCATAGACCGACTAGTAGAAGCCTTCTCTCATGCCTCAATGTCAAGTTTTTCTCTACCCAAGTGGTAAGATGATGACTAACCATTCCAGCTCGTATATGTCATATATATACTTATATTGAACCGTGGAATTGAATGCTTGCGCAATGTTGCTCTTTGAGCCCTAGAAAATGGCTAGTATTGTGACTAAGAAATATCTGGTTTAATGTTTGCTTCTGCCTTCTCCTGATCAATAAGTCAGCCATCTTCCAAGTAATAGAAATTGTCCTGTACGTGACATGATTTTTCACTAATACAAAAACTATTCAGCAATTGTGCTGAAATGCTGAATTGGAAATGCCATTGCAAATATGGTAGCAATTTTGATCTCCTTATTGTGTATATAAATGGCAGAGATAACTTACAAATTTCCCACTCGGCAATTTCACACTACTCTGCTTACAGAACTATGTTAGAACTTAGAACATACACAATCATGTTATATAGACAATTCCTATGCTAATCTATTCTTTTACTGGCCTTGCTTCAAGACTACCATTCTTTCTCTTTTTCAGGGAGTATGGCATGTATGTTCCAAGAATTCTGTCCCAAACAACAAAGAATGGCTGTGAGAAGTTGTATTTGCCACCATAAAGCTGGTGATGGACATCATGATAAGCACTGTTGTTGTTGAAGAACACATGGAGAGGATTGCCAGGAAGCCAGAGGCCGCAATGGTCATCAACTGTCTTAATGGTCGCGAATGAGAAGAAGAAAATCGCCGTCCGAGGGGTCATGCCGGAGATCAGAAAAGATAAGGCACCACCAACAGTGTCAAGAAGCAGGCCTTCCAGTGGATGGTTGTATAGAGCTCCATATGCAAAGGGCACAACAAGGCTGTGATGCTTAGAGTGGATATGCCTGTACAAGAACTTGTTCGTGTGCATGTATCTATGAATGAAGTACTGCCATGTATCCAGGACGAACATCGCAAGAACAAACTGAATCACCAACAACAACAAGGAAGGCTGCGAGGCTCGATTAATCTCTTCATCTTTGCTGACCACCTGCATATGCTCAGGAATTCAGTAAGGAAACTAATGCATGTCAATGAAACTACCGTTCTTGTTTTACCTTGAATAGGATGATGGCGACGACAATCTGAAATGCTTGTTGGATTAGAACACCTTTGACGACGGTTCCTTTCGATACTAAATTCTTGGCTTCCTCCTCCTTCCTCGAGTGCAACCTGTACTTCTCCAATGATCCTAGCAGCACATAAATTCCAGAGTACAGCCAGTACACCAAGACAGGCACAAAAGTTCCCAGCATCTCATCTGATATCTTGTAACCCATTTCTTCTCCCTTCAGTATTCTTCTTTTTCGATATATTTAGCTATATATAGAGCAGGGAAAAACTTTTCTTCTGAGTTCTTAGCTGCAATTGATCTGTCAAAGCAACGAATAGCTGCTCTCTTTTTTTTCTTTTTTTTCTCCCACAAAGAACTTGACTTTTATTGGTGCAGGGATAATGGAGAGCACATGAGGTGAGGAGATGCAATATTCTGTCAATAACTAGGTGCTGTCTCAATGCATGCACATGGATTTGACTGGGGAAACCAACTGGAACTCTTAACTGAAGTCTATGGACTCATGATCCTGTGGGCAGACCCAGCCATCTGATGGGCATTGTGAACTGGAAGGTCAACTCTATGTGGCACAGAGGAAGATGCCTGCCTGATGGTCAAGGTATCGAAGACATCATCATGCTGACATCTTACAACTCAATCAATGTGCTTAAATGTTGTTTCGTTTTCTTCACCTGATCCTCATAGAAAACTATGCCAATGTTATCCCCTGTTTTGTTTACCGGAGGGGATCAATTGATCAAACGCCTGCGTAGTTTGTGGAATCCTCGTGTTTCCAATCTCTCAAACAATTTCTTTTGTGAGACGTCTCAGGTGATTATTTGTGGCCTTTATATATATATATATTGATGCTGTGTGTTAACTGTGGATTTTGAATTCTAATCCAAAATCCAAAATTTAACGCATATCAAATAAACATGTCGCATGGCCTAGACCTATCACTAATTAAAACTTAAAAGCACTTGGTGCTTTAACAACGATAGTTTTGTGGTTAATTAGCTACGTGTTCGTACGCCATAAATGAGAATTGCAGTTGTTAATCAATTCTTCCGTTGCTAATAACACCAAAAAGTATAGGTATTATGCTCTCTGTCACATATTTAATTTGATCCTTCAAACCATTGAGCAGAACTAATCCAGGAAAAAAGAAAAGATCTCCAGTGCATTTGCAAATTAGATTCCAAGTCCAATAAACATTTTCTGATTAACGTCCAATATTTTGGAATTCCGTATTTCAACATCTCATTTTCTTGTCCTTAATTGACCCTAACATTTTCAAGCGAAACAACCCAATAAATAATTTATTAGAATTTTATATTATTTTAAGGGTTAAATGTATTTTACTCTTTTATACTTACTTATGCCTAAAATTTCTCATGTACTTTAAAAGATATCAAATTAATTCGTGTACTTATCGTTAAAGTAAAATTATTTTTTTATTAGACTTAATTGAACAATATCAAAATAATCAAAATGCTCATTTGTTTGTCGGAGAAGATATGTAAATTTTAATATAGTACTATAAAATTATTAAAATAATTATAGTACTTTGTTAACTTAACAATAAAACTAGCAGTTTTATTTTAGTCATAAGTCATAGAACTAACTTAGAAAATAATTAAAGTAGAGGGGTGAAATATATTTAACTTTTTTTAAAAAAAACCTAAATTATCTTTTAGTGAGACATGGTATGGTAATTAATTAGATCTAAGAAGAAATCTTTGATTTTGTGAAATGAGCTAAAGTGGGATAGGACTTTAAAAAAGTGAATCATTTAATCAGTAGAGTTTGATAAAGTTAATAGTAGTTAACTAAAGTAACAATATAGTGTTAAAGAGAAAATAATAAAATATTTTCATTTATTTTTAATAGATTGTCCTATGCTACAAGTTGCATATAAACACTATGATAAAAGTCTATCAAATAAATATTAATCCCAATATTTAGGATGGATAAAGATTTCAACTCATAATCTCTGTCGGTGCTACTGTCGGATACGACATCTCGGCCGTCTTTTAATAATTCTGTTTGCTTTGTTAATCTCGCTAAATTCTCCATTAATTGCGTAAACTTTAGGTGGTTACGATAAATATAAATAAAGCCGGCATTTCTCAGGGTCATAATTATACGCTGTTCATCCATGCATGCATGTTCCTCTTTGCCTCACCGCCCTCTCCCTGTTCATGTCCTTTATTCTTATTTTTATCCTTTATTAGGTCCCAATCCTTCCTACAATTTAATGAAATAATAATACACTATTAATTTTCTTAACGGCTCCAACATACGATCCAACTGTTCAACCGTAAACTTTAGGTTGCTGCAACAAATTAATTTGCCTATTTCTCAACAAAAAAAAATGTCAAAAGGCAATTTATGTTAGAAATTGTTTAATAATGCACAGGGTGAAATGTAATATCTAACTAGTTAGGATAATTCTCTTTTCGTCCCATGAATTATCACTCGTTCTTACGATTATATGAACATTTTTTTTTTATACATAATGACCCCTTGGTGTAGAAAATAGTCGGTACCTTAATTTTTTTCATTAGGAGTTATTATATACGAAAAAATAATAATTTAGGAGGTCATTAATTTGTCTATTTCTCAACAACAATAAAATTGCTAAAAGAAAATTTATATTAGAAATTAGTCAATAATGCATGGGGTGAAATGTAATATCTCATTCGAGATGATTCATTTTTCACCTCATGAACTATCACACTTTCTCACAAAAAATTATCTCAACAAGTTTTTTTTGGATATATAATGACCCTTTTAACTATTAGAAGTATCTCACTTAACCCTTTCCGTTAGGGAGTCATTAAATACAAAATAAACTAGGAGGGTCGTTATATACCCAAAAAAGTACAATAGTCATGGGTAAAAAATATTTGAAAAGAGAATTATCTCGTCTCATTTTGTAAATTATTTTTCTACTATAATTAGTTGCACACTCGATGGAGACAGGCTTTTATAGTTTAATAGTATCTTATTTCTTTATATATATAATTTTGTATAATCAATGTATAATTTGTTATAATAAAATACACATAATTCTTATATACGTTACTTATTAAAGTTTATTCTTAAAATTAAAAAAAAAATAAGATTAAATGATAAAAGCCCTCAAAATTAGGAGACGTGATGGGCAAGTGTTTGGTAGCATAAAGTTAGCTAAAATGAAGATGAAGTGGTCCTGGTAGACCCACAAAGGATGCATGCCCGCATGCATGCAATTGCTAGGTCCTATCTCAACTGTTTCAAGCTAACTTAGAGGCAATTTAATTAGTTGCCAGCTAGCACAATATCAATAACCGAACAAGACCATCCATTGACCTACCCATTCATTATAAAATTAGTTTAGGTTCTATATATATATATATATATATTTCATCCTAATTTCTAACAAACTTAAAAAGATAACTTTTCTTGTCTTATATATATATATATATATATTTTTTTTTTTGGGGTCAATTTTTATATAAAATAAGTCACGTGATTTTATTATCTTCTGCATATTTTCTAAGTAAAATTTTTAGTATAATAAGTATACTCATTTATAGGTATTAACCAACTATAAATTTTTACATAAATTTATTACGACCAAACAACAAAATGTGAATAAAGTTAGAGACATAACTAATTTATATTTAAAATAAGTATATAAAGTTATTCTTAAAAAAATTTATACGTGAACCGAAGGAGGCATAACAGTGTTAATAACTTGCACTAATGGCTTCTGAGTTTGTTTGTGCGAAAATTCTCCCGTGTTTTTAGCGTGTCAAGTGAAAGAGAATGAATGTGGGTTAGTGTGTACAGAATTTGGAAAACTTTAGGTCAGTCACAGATATCTCAAACACATTCTAAGCCATCGTGACTGGAAACCGCACTGCATTTATATGGTCACGAACTCACAATGACTTATTCATGTGAAAGAAGTACAGAGAATTGTACATGGAACTGTAACTGGCTAACAGCAACATTAATTGTAATAAATTCGCAAATTAGGTCGGCCGATAAAGAACTAATTAAAACCATTTACACCTCTCTCTCTCTCCTCTTTCTTTCTTTCTTTTTTGTTGTTGTCACAATTACCTTTATTTCTTTATTTATTTATTTATTTTCACTCCTATTGGACTAAAAGAACTACCACTGTGACAAATTAAGCTAGTCTTTTTGCAGGCCTTGCTTCGAGACCACCACCATGCCTCTTCTCGAGCTTGTAAGGCATATGAGTCCCAAGGATCTTATCCCACGTGACGAAGAACGGCTGCGAGAAGTTATACTTGCTGCCGTGGAGTTGGTGATGGATGTCGTGGTACGCGGTGTTATTCCAGAATAAGGAGTGGAATAAGTTGCCGGGGAGCCAGAGGCCGCAGTGGTCGTCGATGCCTTTGATGGTCGAGAAGGAGAAGAAGAAGATAGAGGTCCGCGGCGTCATGCCGGACGCCGCGAAAGCAAGGGCTCCGCCGAGAGTGTCGAGGAGGAACCCCTCGATGGGGTGGTTGTATTGGCTGCCGAAGGCGTACGGGACGACGAGGCGGTGGTGCCATGAATGGATCCGGCGATATAAGTACTTGTTGGTGTGCATGTACCTATGCCAGAAATATTGCCACGTATCTATCACAAACATTGCCACCAAGACTTGTTTTGCTATCACGACGAAGGGCGTAGTATGACCACCACTCGTACTACTAGTGCTAGTGTCATTATCTCTCGTCATCTATGTACGAAGAAGATTAGCGTAAGAATTGGAAGAGAGCGAACATAAGAATAAGAAAAAGATTGCAAGAATTTAAAACAATGTTTTGAATGCTTACCCTGAAGACCAAGAAGGCGACTGCAGCCTGAACCAGTTGCTGGAGGAGAACAACAATGGCGACGTGGCGTTTGGAAACTAAGTTCTTGAGGTCTTCATCCTTCCGCGAGTGTAATCGGTACCTGTCGAGGGATCCAAGCATCATGTACAAGCCTGAGTAGAGCCAGTAGACTAGAATGGGAGTCACAATGCCCAGAGCTTCATCAGAAGGGAGATGAACCATTTCGATTACTTTCACACACAAAGGGAGAGAGAGAGAGAGAGAGAGAGAGAGAGAGAGAGAGATTGCGAGTGATGGGTTAATTAGTTGAGGAGGATATACTTTTGGAGCTTAGTGGATTGATTTATATATAGAATGCAAAATGACACCAGGAATAATTAAGTATATCACTTTTTGAACCTAATATAGTTTGCCTTATCACCGGTGAGCCTATAGAATTAACTCTAAGGGAATTTATATTTGTAACTCTTAGATTTTTCATCCAAACTAAAAGATACAAATGATCAAGCTACCTCTATCATTATTTAGCAAATTGCTAAATAACAAAAGTTCCTCTACTATCTTCAAATCAGACCTTATTTATTGTAGGAATAAATTAATAATTATAACTTAGTTTTTAATTCATAAGGAAGTTTAAAAAAATATATTGCACTAAGTTGGAAGTCAGTGAAACTATAGATAGTTAAACTATAACTTACCCTTAACTTTAAATCATTGAGAGTAGAAGTGCATTTGTTGAAGTAGGACAAATTGCTAGACTCCAATTGCTCTCAAGGAGTACATCTATACATACAACTTAATTCATCTACTCTTGGTGCCCCCTGCATGGTATGGTTTCTCTGAAAAACAATAGTAAAAGAAAAGGAACAGAAATGGATCAGTTGATGGTGATCTGATTGGATGTTGCAGGAATTTGACCTCTTTGATCAATTTTTAAATGTGAAGAAATTGATATGGTAGATTTTTTTTTTAATAAAAAAAAAGAGAGAACTTTTATTAAATCACATGATCATTGATGGTGCATTGGACCAACGAGAGCACACAGCCGACAGGATGAAAGAAACAGCATCCAAACACTACACTGACAGGTTAACCACCCAAACTACTTCTATCATCTATACATCCCGTAAGAATACAAAAAGACCAAGAGATAAAATCATGATGATGAAAATATAAGTACGCCCACCGTGGGGCTCGAACCCACGACCACAAGGTTAAGAGCCTTGCGCTCTACCAACTGAGCTAGACGGGCCTTTTTATAAATTAAAACCATGTATTTCTCATGAACAATACGTTGAATACAATTTAGTCTTTCGGGCAACGGTGACATATATATATATATATATATATACCGAGATTTAGCTCTACGTTGTCTAGCTTTATGGGTTAATATAAATCTCGAGGCGAAGAAATTAATGTGAAGAAAGAAATTTGCTTGGGTAATCAATCCGACGAAACGCCTTCATAGTTCATACTTGCTTATTAAGCATACTCTAGGGTTAGGGTTTAACCATGACGACTACGATTACCGCCCGTCTTGGAAACCCAAGATCCTATGAGAACGGACGGTCCAGATGAACTCCATCGCATTAGGCGGCTTCCCGGTAGTTTAACCGGGAGAAGATCTAAGGGTTCTATAAATATCAAGCTCAGTTCCTCCCTAACGAGGCTTTCGTGGTTTCCCTCTCTCTCGTTGGTGGCTAAAACCCTTAAAACGCCTCCGTTGCCCTCTGGTCTGATAGCCCAATTCTAGTGTTAGGGTTAGGGTTTAGGAGGCTCGGAGGAAGATGGTGGCGGACAAGGGGAAGAGGTCGAAGGTAGCAGAGAAAGGAGTGGAGGAAGAGAACGATCACATTGATGGGGATCTCGTGCTCTCCATCGAGAAGCTGCAGGAGATACAAGATGAGCTCGAGAAGGTGAGATTTTACCTACGTTTTCTCCTTTTCTTCTAATTATATCTAAATTTTATAGCAATGATTTGGTTGGATTAAGTTATTCAGTAATCTAGTATGGGATGCATCAGCAAGAAGGGATCTTTTGTGCAATTTGCTTCTTCTTAAGTTTTTTTCCATGTTCTTTTTCCTCGCTTCCCTATCACGTCATTAGAAAATAGATTTATGATTTTGCTTTATTTTTTCCTTTTCAAGGTTCACCTTCTACTTGATAATTTGAGTTACATCTTGAAGTCAAGTCAATTTATTTTTCGAAGCGGAGAAAATGTTAGGAAACAAAGGTTATGTGCGTCAGATTTTGTGGCTGTAATCTTAAATGCCCATCTTTTCAGTAACGAGAGAAGTTTCCAGAGAAGCTTTTCTTAAAGAGAAAGTTTCATTTTGTGGGCGGCGAGTAATATTTCTTCTGAATTCTACTGTACCGAACTGAGGAAAAAAGTAATACAGAAGCCATATAAACTTATAATGATATTTGTTGCACGCAAAGATGCTACATGGGTGTAAAAGATCAAAGATCTATATTAGAAATTTTCCTGAAGTTTGAGATTGCATTTGTTCCCTAGCTGGTATAGTTTGGCTATAAGCTTGTAGAGAAGCTTTTATAGAAGCTTTTGATGTTTCACAGAACAATTAGTGCTACTTTTTGTAGGCATTAGCCTTCAAATATGATCCTAAATTTTTTTAATAATTCCGTATTCCTAATATTAAGAAGGTTATAATTTCTGAAGGAAAAAAAGGGCTTGAAATAGTTTCAGCTTTGTATGAAAGCTTACCTGAAGTGAACTTGCAAGAGTCCTCAAAGACAGATTTTTTGTCTTTTGAAGATTCTGTCATGGTCCTGTTAGGCAGTGGTTCTGCTGACAACTAACCATTTCAACAAACTAATATTCATTTGGAATTTCTTGTTCCGGCCTGTAAGTAGACATTCTCTTTTGTATGAAGTGGTGTAGTACTTTGTTCACGTATCTTCTGCTATAAACTTCATTTTGTTGGATTGCTTTCAGAATCTATCATGTGTTGGTTGTTGAAGTTTAAGGCTTTTTTTCCATGCTTTACTGATCTTATTTATTATTACTAGGTTAATGAGGAAGCCAGTGATAAAGTTTTGGAGGTGGAACAGAAATATAATGAAGTTCGCAGACCTGTTTACCATAAACGCAATGAGATAATCAAATCCATTCCTGACTTTTGGTTAACTGCGGTTTGTAATCTAGTCGTACTTCCTTTATGTATTGTTCTATAAAGTGCACACTTATTTTTTTTATATATCTCTTTATTATTATTCTAATTATTTTTGCTACTCTTCAGTTTCTCAGTCATCCTGCTCTTGGTGATCTTCTAACTGAGGAGGACCAAAAGGTATATGTGCTTCCAGTGCTCAAAGATAGAACATTTGAAACCTAATCCATAGTAATGAGTCAAACAACATGATATATCTTTTTATGTTTTAATAATTCCTTAATTGGTTTAAGGACAAAAATCTTGTGGCTGTTCTGGATATAATTGTTAATCTGTATTAGGTATTACAGTGCTGACATTCCTTTAATTTTCTTTTATATAGATTCTCAAGTATTTGACTTCACTAGATGTTGAAGATTGTAAAGATGTGAAGTCAGGCTACACTATTACTTTTGTGAGTTGTTGTATACCTATTTTTCAACCTGTGCTTTCTTATGCTTTAGGTATTTTTTCTATGCTTTATGTTTTTGCATCATTAATGTGGTGTTTAATATTCTTAGAATTTCTCTCCAAATCCTTACTTTGAAGACATAAAGCTCACAAAGACATATTTATTCACCGAGGAAGGAACAACTAATATAAATGGTACAGCAATTAAGTGGAAGGAGGGTATGGTAAGGGTTGACATATGGAGTGCATTTCTTTGGAAGTTCATTTTCCAGTTTGTAGTCTAAGTCTGGCATTCTTTTTTCTCATAATATGAAGAATATTGCCAATGGTAATGCTCACGAGAAGAAAGGAAGCAAGCGACCTTTTTCTGAGGAGAGGTATTTTTTGCCTCTTATTCTGTCATATTTTTGGTAATATAGCTTCCAAGTTAGCTGATATTCAATCTGTATCAATCCTTTCAGTATTCTGTTAGAATCAATGTCGTGTATTTTGTTGTTAACCCTTCTGACAGTGCGTCAGTACATGATATCGGCTTGGTGCCATATATCCTGAACCGTGATATTTCTTAAAAACTTATCCTAATATATGGTGAGAGTTGCATTGTGGTGATGGTGCCCGACAACTTATTAAGTATTGCCATCTACATAATAATGTATTTCTAGCCCGTGAGCCACATGGCTATCAGGCTATGCACCAATTTGGCTAGGACATGTTGCCAGAGAACTAAGGCTTAAGCTTGCATTTATCTACTCAAACTCAGAATGGGCAGGCTAAGTCTGGACCTTGATCTGGCCCGTTTAATATCTCATGTCACTCCGCGCCAAATGATGTCTGACATCGTTTTGGCTCTACCTGAAGTTGAGGCAAGTCAACCTACATCAAGTTCATAGGCAGGGCTGAAGTAAGGCAGAAGTTGCAAGACTGGGCGACTGCATTTTCCTTTCCAAGCTACTCAAGCTGATTGAGCTGAATACACTGGCACCACTTATTAGCAGTAACAATGAGAGCATTTTGAGATGACTGAAATAGTTTTTTAGATTTGTAACTTCTCTTCACGGAAGATTTCTGGAGATCATACTGTTGAAACATAACTCTCATCAAACACTAGGCATGATTCTCATGGGATGTGTTATCTCCTTAATGTTTTAGGCAAATCCAATGTATTAGAGTTCAATTTGCATTATTGCTTGCATCTGTTTTTCTTACCTATTTGCATTTCTTTTGTGCAGTTTCTTCAGTTGGTTCAGTGAAACACAACAAAAGAATCTCTTAGATGGAGTAGCAGATGAGGTATATTCTTTAAAAATAATCCTGTCATCTTTGCTACAGAGTAGTAAAGTCATTTTACTGTTCATTTAAACAACATGCTATCAACTAGTCTCTGTATGTTATTTGATGTGATGCCATTTACCTTGTACTACTATATTGTCTCCTATTTTACTTATTCTGCTGGGTTTGTAATTTTGTATATCTGGGGTTCCTTGTCTTCACTATATCAAGTTCTGGCCTATTTAAACTACTTATATGTATTATCTATTGTTGTTATCTATGCTGCAACATGTGTATATGTAGGTGGCTGATATTATTAAGGAAGATTTGTGGCCCAATCCTTTGAAGTATTTCAACAATGTATGTTGTTCTTCTTTCTTGCTTTGTTTTGCCTTTTTCATTTCCCAAGAATTGTTTTTGTTTTGGAATAACATACAATTTCTCTGGTGGTGCAGGAAGCTGATGAGGATTTTGGTGGAGATGAGGATGATGAAGAGGTATTTTTTTTGTATACTGCATATAGCTAGTTAATTTTGGTATGCTATACATCTACTGAATAGCCTTTACAGAATCTTAGTGTCTTTTCCTTGGCCTTTGTTTTGCCTTTTCTGAGTGCTTGTATTTATCATCCAGTCATTCTTTTCTTGTGATTTCGTCCAGTCTGCTTTTAGTCCTCAATGGCCTATGCTGCAGTTCTTTGCTTTCAGTTGAGGGGTAAATGAGCCTTGTTCTTGTCTTAACTCCTACATATGCTTTTTGTGACACTTAAAATGCACTATAAGAAGTGGCATAACTCACATGCATATTGACATGGCTTAAGTCAACCGAATAATAATCAATTGATACATAGATTTATGTATCAAATATTGTGCTGGAATGGTGCTCGTTTTTGTCTTTATTGCAAGCATTTTTTTACTACAATAATTTTATTCTAACCTAGTCAGTTTACCTGTACTGGTCAAAGAGATTATTTGGTCCATTCTGCTCAGTCTTTGGATGCTAAGGATTGTGGTTTTGTTTGAATTGTTGAAACCTGCATTCTCTGTCTATTCTTGTGAAGCTTGCTCTTTATGGAAACAGATTTGGATGAATTTGAAAGTAAATGTTAACAATTGATTGCCATCATGTTTGGGTGTTATAATGTTTTTCTGTTCACAGCAGAAGTTCTATCCATTTAGAAGGCGGCCTTGATTGGCTTTTTGCAATAGATTTTGCTTCATTAGTAAACTTGTTATTATGTCTTATTGTTCTCATTTATTTAAGCAGGATTTATGTTCAGAATTATCAGGTGTTGCAATATATACCAGTCTCGACTAATATTCCTGTGAATTATTACCCTCTTTTTCTCTTACAGGGATCGGAAGATGAGGATGGAGAGCAAGACGATGATGAAGAGGACGATGATGACGATGAAGACAACTAATCTCAATTATTTTCAAGATAGTTATATTCCCAGTTGGCTTCCAGTTCACTTATGCGGAATGCAGCTTGCGGCACACACTGGTTACTGGTTACGACTGTGTAGGACCATAATCTTAGGTTTCCTCTTGATCTTATTCCAATCCTCTCATAGCTATCAGTCTAGGTGCTTCACTTACATGAGCCTCTTCCTCTAGAGCACTTTGCCCACCTTTGTAATAGCTAATTTAACATAAAGGAGCATGGCATGCTTCTCATTCTGGACTCCAATAGTAAATTTCTTAATAGTATTACTAACTAACTTGTATTTCAATGTGCTGGTCTTCACGTCACTTCATGTTATTTCTTTAGTTGGACCTATACACAAGTACCGAATCTTCCGGGTTGACAATTGTCTCTTCTGTCAGTATGATACTATATGGGACAATGTTTGACACCATGCAAGGATGAAATTTATGTCAGACGTTAAACTTTTTAGTTTCGTTTTGTTTTTATTACTTCCGCTAGCACTCTTGCGGTGCAATTTCTCTTTGTTTTTATCCCTTTCCACTGCTGATTGTAGAGTGATTGACCAAACTATTCCTCTTTTAAATTTTATATATCAAAAATTAATTTCTTAAATTTATTATACTGTAGTCCTAACTAAAATATTTAATTTATAATTATTTTGCTATTTTACACGACCGACGGTTAGTTCGATCTTTTTATCCTATACTCAAATGCTTTTTATTTATATAATTTTGTTTTAAGTTAGTATTTTTGCAGGTTAAGTTAAAATTTTATTTGTATATAAAAAATATTTATCTTAGTAGGGTAAAATGCTCATGGCTCTGTTTGTTTTGAGTTTAGAGATCTTCTGAATTAATTCAAAAACCCCTAATTTAATTTAGTAATTGAATATATATTATTATTATTATTATTATTTTTCTTATACCTAACTAAATTTACTCAATAAAAAATTAGGACTAAACAATAAAATTGAGTAATCGAGTTTGGTGCTAAGCTCAAATCAAATTTTAAAGGCAGTCTACGTTGATAAAAAAGAATTTCGAACGGAACTAGTTTAGTGGAAAACTCCTGATTGAGCCACTACAGGACGAAATGGTGGCTGTCGTTTTGTGCGTGCAACCACGAGAGAGCCGCGACTATGTGAGCATCTTCCGTTTCTACTGATGACGAATTGGTGCTTGTCGTTTTGTGCAACCACGAGAGAACCGCGACAGTGTGAGCATCTTCCGATTCTACCGATGACAAATTAAGGGAGATAGCTACTTCATCATCGGCGATGACAAGGTCTGAGCCCCAAATTGCATATGCTTTAAACCGAACGTCCGGGATAGACCGCTAAGCACCGAGCGATTTCTCTGAGAGAACCTTGCGCTGTGAGCATGGCGACTGAACCCAACGTCACCATCCCAGTTGTGGATTTATCTCCTTTCCTCCAAGGAGAAGGAGATGGAGATGGAGATGGAGATGTAGATAGAGATGGAATAAACTTGGCCAAAGAAACCATAGGCCAAGCATGCAAGACCCATGGCTTCTTCCGAATAGTGAACCATGGTGTGCCCACCGAGCTCATGGTTCGAGCTCTCAACCTCTCCAAGGCATTCTTCTCTCTCCCTGACGAAGAGAAACTTAAATCAAAACCCATCCCAGCATCAAAATCTCCTCTACCAGCAGGATACTGCAAACAACCGGAGAACTCCCCGGACAAGAACGAATACTTGATGGTCTTCTCTCCAGAGCTCGGATTCAACCTCTACCCGGACGACCCGGCCGAGTTCAGGTATGGCATGAGACACAAACCCATCTTATCTATAGATGGTTGCAAAACCATTTGACTCTATTAATTGCAGAGCAACGCTAGAGGAGTGCTACCATGCGCTCTCCAAAACGGCTATCCTGGTACAGGACATCCTCAATGAGTGCATGGCTCTTCCTCCCAACTTCTTCAGAGAGTACAACGCCAACCGCAGCTTCGACATGATGGTGGCTCTGCGGTACTACCCTGAGACCGAGGCAGAGAACAACGGACTGAGCGAGCACCAGGACGGGAACTGCCTCACTTTCGTCTTCCAGGACGAAGTAGGAGGACTAGAGGTCCTGAACGATGGGAAGTGGGTCTCAGCTGACCCTAGCGAGGGGAGCATCATTGTTAATCTTGGTGATATTATTCAGGTATGCATATATATATGCCTTCTTTCTTCAAAAACTATATAAAGAACTTGCTCATTAGTATGTGGAACTTAATTTGTCGAAGGTATTAAGCAACAATAAGTTCAAGAGCGCGATGCATAGGGTGACGAGGAAGAAGGCATACAGGCACTCTTTTGCTTTCTTCTTTAACATTGATGGGGAGAAGTGGATCGAGCCATTGCCACAGTTCACGAGTGAGATCGGCGAGGCTCCTTGTTATAGGGGATTTATGTACAACGAGTACATGCAGCTGCGGATGAGGAACAAGACTCACCCACCTTCCAGGCCTGAGGATGTTGTTCACATCTCCTACTATGCCATCTGATACCAGCCTTTGTGATGTGTGATTGATCGAGCTGTGGGGATTAATTTGATATCTGTATGTTGGATTTCAAGAACATTGCACCAAGATTAGTACTTTGCGTGGTGTTACGATCATATTAATTTGTGAATGTGCAAATCCTCCTGGAATTAGTAATTAGAAATAATCCCACCAGACAAGAGTTCATTATTTATTTTAGTTGAAGTTTATAACACGTCTCCATTGTCGTCTAGTCCGGTTAGGATACCTGGCTTTCACCCAGGCGACCCGGGTTCAAATCCCGGCAATGGAATATTTTTGTTTACCACCTTTTTCCTTTTTCCATAATTCTATATTTCTCATGGTAATCTTTTCGTTTATGAAAAGAAAGTACTGTTATTTATTCTCGTAAATTTTAGAATGAGAATATAGTTTTGCTCAAATGTTATTTTCAATTATAATCATAAGATTTAGGAATCAGGAGTATGGATTGTATGGTGAAAATAGACCCTTAAGTACACATATTTATCCGGATTAATACGCCCTCCGTCTCCGTGGCCTTTTACATCTCATCCCATATCATTATCGTCCTTTCGCGGCTCGAAGCGAGAGCAGCGAAGGTGATACCAATGCCGTCTCCTCTCCAAAACCCTCGTCTTATCCTCTCCCATCGCTCGCTTCCGATCCCCTTCCCAGCTAAACCTCGCCTCCTCCACCGCACCTTCTCCTCCCTCCCTTCCCCTTTCCCTAAAACCCTAGAAACCTCTTCCTCCACCTCCTCTCCTCCCCCTTCCTCCTCCTCTTCCGATATCATCTCCATCCGTGAATCCCTCCTCTCTCGCCGCACCAAGGCTGTCGACCTCGCCGCCGAGTACCTCGACCGCCTCCGCCGCACGGAGCCACTGGTCCGGAGCTTCCTCCACGTATCCGATAATGTGATGAAGGAGGCGGAGGAGGTAGATAGGAAAGTGGATAGCGGCGAGGAGTTGGGACCACTGGCTGGAGTCTTTATTGGGGTGAAGGATAACTTGTGCACTGTAGACATGCCCTCGACAGGTGGGTCGAGGATTCTGGAGGGGTACCGGCCGGCGTTTGATGCGACGGCGGTTAGGAAGCTAAAGGAGGCTGGGGCGATTGTGGTGGGGAAGACTAATTTGGATGAGTTTGGAATGGGGAGCACCACGGAGGGCTCGGGGTTTCAGGTGTGATGCCAAGCTTGTTTCTTTCTTACCTTTTCTACGACTGGACTATGTGAAAGTTGCAGGTTTTGCTTGGAAATTTTCAAATCGTTCCTTTTACATGTTTTAACTTTTTCGTAGAAAATTGATTAGCACTGGACTTGATGCACTTGCTTCGTAACCGTTTAGGAGGATTTAAGTTATATGTATGCATATACTAAGCAGCAAATATATGTACACATGATCAATTTGGCAATTATTTTAATTAAATTCTAATATGGTGATCTCTTTATTGTTTATTCTGTTATTATATATGCAGGTGACAACAAACCCTTGGGATGCCTCACGGGTTCCTGGTGGATCTTCGGGGGGCTCAGCTGCTGCTGTTTCTGCTAGGCAATGTGCCGCATCCCTTGGAAGTGATACTGGTGGAAGTGTGAGGCAGCCGGCATCTTTCTGCGGGGTTGTAGGATTGAAACCGACCTATGGCCGTGTATCTCGTTTTGGGCTGATGGCTTATGCTTCATCACTGGATGTTGTTGGATGCTTTGGCTCATCAGTTGCGGATGCTGCTATTGTCCTATCTGCAATTGCTGGACATGACAGATTGGATGCTACAAGCAGCAAGCATGTAAGTATTTTTGGCTCTTAGAATCTTAATATACTTTTATAAGTTTTCTTGCTCTTCCATACATTTTCTACATAATTTTTCTTCCTAATGTTTTTAGACAGTGATGCTAGGAATGATAGAAACCAGGTAGTTTTTAATTAGCTGTACATACAGAAAGTAGTAAAATGTGTACCTCTTCAACAAACAATAGTATTTAATTGGCAATACATTAAAAGCTTCATGATTTTCAGAGAGTTTTGAGTACAAAGTTTTTCTTGTGCATTTTTTCCCCAAAGCACTGAACTAAAACACTTAGCTTTATAAGTGCTAAATGAAACAGTCATTACTATCATTTCTACTCTAGCTTTATATAAATAGGGTGGCAGTTAGGGAAGTGCACAGGAAGAGAATCAAGAGATCATCAAGGAAATAGTGAGACATGCATTTCCTACCATCTACAATTGAACTATGAGATGTGCCTAACACTTATGGAAGATGATATGAAAGTTACTCCTTTTCCTTTTTATGTTGCAGGAAGTCCCCGACTATGTATCCCAGTTGGTCCCTCTTGATTATCTGGAGTCTAAACCTTTGAAGGGCCTAAGAATTGGTGTGATTCAGGAAACTCTTGGTGATGGTGTGGACGCAGGAGTAATATCCTCGATTGAGGCTGCTGCTTCACATCTGGAACAACTAGGATCTGTGGTGACGCAGGTTGCTTAATTTCTTAATTTTCTTTATTAACAAGAAGAATCTATCTTTTTCTAAGTTTCTTACTGGAAGTAGTTCTTGTGAGATTGGCATATGGATCATCTATATTGATTGCATGGTAGAACAAGATTTTTTTTTTATATATTCTTTTTTGTGTATGTGTCTATGTGATCTTTAAATTATTCTTTTGGATTTCAGGTGTCACTGCCTTCTTTCTCTCTTGGCTTGCCAGCATATTATATCTTAGCCTCTTCTGAAGCCTCTTCTAATTTGTCACGCTATGATGGTGTAAGGTGACAACTCCCCAACAAGTCTTTAAAATTGTAATTGATATATTTATTTTGCACACTTCCTGTAGGAGTCATACTTTGCTTTTGTAGGTATGGAAAGCAGGCTACAGCTGAGGACTTGAGTTATCTTTATGGAGATTCCAGGGCTGATGGTTTTGGTCATGAGGTATTAAGGTTACTATTTATTCGCCGGTTTCATCTCTATCAGTAAAGAAAGCTGTTCAGTAATTCTCAGCTTGATAATTGGCTTAGACAACTTTGCTAAGTATGGAAAAGTTCAAACTCAAGTAACAATTTCAATTTTCAAGCCATGGTTAATATATGAGGTTGTTCAGAAAGTTGGTCTTGTATAAGGAACTACAAGTTCTACTTGTCTGAAACAACTCGATAGATGGTAAATCAATTATGACTAAGCATGCAGGTATACTGAGCTCAAGCAGACCCTGAGTCATGCTTGCATGCCTTGTGCGATAATGATCTAATTTGGGATAGTCAAGGTTGAGCACAACAGACTTCAGTTTGGATGATAATGGTTGTAAAACAATGGTTTTATCATACCTGCATCAATTGAAATGAAGTTTGTATCTCATTGATCTAAATTAGAAATTAAATATACTCGGAACTTGGAATTCTGTTTTACCAGCAAATGAGCTTATTTACTCAGTTATCCAGGTCAAAATGAGAATTTTAATGGGAACATATGCTTTATCTGCTGGCTACTATGATGCATACTACAAGCGCGCCCAACAGGTAGAATTTGTCGACCACCATACTTTTTGACTTATATTTGTTCTTTAGTTTATCACCCAAACAAGAAATCAACAAAATGGAGGATAAGAGTAAAGGTGATTTAATGATTTTTTATAGTCTTGTAGGTGAGAACATTGGTTCAGAAAAGCTTCAAGGAAGCTCTAACTAAGCATGATATTCTCATTTCACCTGCAGCACCATCAGCTGCTTATAAGATTGGTATGCTGTCTCGTGCTCATGTTAATTCGCAAATATCTCCTTTCTACTTGCTTGAAAGTTTCATGTTCTTTGCAGGTGAAAAAACCAATGATCCATTAGCTATGTATGCAGGGGACATCATGACTGTATGATTCCTTGTCACCCTTTGTTTTTTTGGTTTAACTACTTTCATTTCAATTTTTTGTATTCATGTTTGAATATGTCCTTTGGAAGATACTGATCATGTTGTCATACTTGTCCTTGTTATGATGGTGCTGTTTCAAGTCTCAACATTAAAATGGAAAAGAAACCTTCAAAACATACTTTATGCTGAATGTTAGTCATGTTGTTGTTTAATTTTATATGATGTTACCAGTACACACCGCCACTCATTTAATAATTATGCACGTGCACCCTTTTATCCTGTGGGAAGAGGCAAAGCTGAGATGTGACAGTTAATGCTCCTCTCAACTGCTTCTCTATGTGTGTCTCTGGCTCTCTACCTTGAACCCAACCACCAACGCTTCAATCGCGCCATTGCTTCTCCTCATGCTAACATCATAATAATTTGTGCCATGTTTTGGCACTGCAGGTGTTCTCACCTGATTGACAGTCCTTGCTTGGTAAGATTGTTTATAGGCCTTCTATTTGAAAGATTGTCAAGTTATCAGTTAGTTCAAAGCTTTGAGCTAGTTATGTCTGGAAAATTTAGAACACATTGCATGGTTACATGTGATCTTTCAATTAGTAATACAGGTTATGTCATGCAGGTGAATGTTAACTTGGCTGGCATCCCTGCATTGGTAGTGCCGTGTGGATTTGTTGAAGGTGGAGTTGCTGGGCTCCCAGTTGGCCTTCAGATGATTGGCTCCCATTTTGATGAGGTAACAAATGTTGCAATAGATCATTGCACTCTAAAGTTAGTTTGTCACTATAATGGAGTGGTAATCCTCCTTTTCCTTTTTGTTCCCTGCATTTTCCACCTCAATATGTAAATGGTATGTGTTTACAGTGAAATGCATAAACGCATAAAGATTACTCAAAATGTTTTATAGTTCTTTTCTCATACTGCTCAAAGATATGTAGCTTGCTGAATAATAGATCTAATGCATTTTCTGTGCTAATTGGTAATGCTGAATTAACCATAATTACGAGAACCTAAAGAGTTCCATGAGCAAGTTTTTGTACTTTGGAATGAATGCCCTTTTTGAAATTGGGTTTATTTTTTCAGACTATTAACCCACTTGGGCAGAATAATTCAGGCCCTTTTTTCTTGTGTAAAGCTTTTGATCATTTATTTCTGTATCAGTTTCTCTTGACATTTCTTTTGAATTTACGAATGCGGAATTTGTAGCCAACTGATTCTTCTGTTTTTATAGGCGACTTTGCTAAGAGTGGGTCATATCTTTGAGCAGTCACTTCAAAATTACAGATTTATTCCGCCATTGCTATCGGAGGGGTGACCTAATGTTTTACTGCCCCTCAGAAGAGAATCATTGTCTTGAAAATATCAGATAGGTCTGTCTCTGTTGCTACAAGAAATTCTGCTGGCCATTCCGAGAAAAATTAGAACTTATTGATCATATGTTAAGTTATTGTATTTTTTTCTTCTATGTATTGGATCAGCAACAATTCATTGGTTTCAACGGAGAGCGTGAATCCGCCGCCTTATAATTTGACCTCTAGGATCTGAATTTTGTCATTAATAATAATAGGAAATGAATGTTGTTGCAGGAAATTAGTTTGATCCAAGGGAAGAACAAGAGCAGAAATGTTGTCTAAGTTATTGTGTTATTGTACCCGTTTATTACGACAACTGTTTGAAGTATAAAATTGTTTGTGATTATTGATATTTGCTGCTGTTTTACTACATCAGCAATACACTTTGTAACTCGCAATATTGTTTTTATTTAATACCAACTAAGATACGAAATAATGCACTGACAAGTTATCACATTGTAGCGTATTGTAGCGAGCATTACTATGCTATGCTTATATAGTTTTATATATCTGTCTTTAATTCTTAATGCATCGGGTGGGTGGGTATTCAATCCGTCGCCTCGTGATTCGTGGATTCTCTTTATCAGTAGTACGGATCTAGGCAGTCCAAATTTCCTTTAAATGTCGTTGCGTCGAGTCTCGACCTCTAATCCGTCTTTAACTCTTATAGCAAACATCATGTAACGTCCGATAATTATACATACAGGTCTGGCGGTTCGGATCTTTGTTCTTGGGTTACACCTACCATTACCCGCTGTGATGGTTATCCTTGCAATAAAATCTCAAAAATCGAAACGGCGGTGATGGTGTACCTGTTACGCGCTAGGAAAAAAGAAGTTTGGGAAAGCTGCAATCTTTTTCCGTCAATGGGGATAGGAGAGGAGAGACGGTGATCATAAAAAGATTACGCGATTGTTCTTGCTTCCTTTTGATTTGCTTTCTGCGGATTAGCGGAAGGGGGTAAGGGTCCTTTCTTTGTTTATTTGGCTAGAAATCGAATAGGCGGATAAGGTACTCCAGTTTCTCCGATGCAATTTCGTTGTTAAATCTTGATCATAGCATAGGGGTTTCTTGATGCGATTGGTAGTTTAACACCAACTTTTCGATTATAACGAATGCGTGCTGTTTTCTTGCTTCCGGTCATGAGAAATCATCATCGATTTGATCTTCTTCGTGTAGGTTTCTTAACTGTTTGAAGGATTTAAATTCGCCGCTGCGCATTGGAGATTAGTTCCGGGAGGTTGTGGTATAAAAGTTCCTCCTTTGATAGCTAAGATGGATTTTAAGAGGAAAGTTCCAAGCTTGGTGGATCTCTGTATACGGATGGCAATAGATAATCTTAGGTACATGGGTGATGTTGGAGAACTGGATCTAGATCTGTTGAAAGAAATCTTGGCTCACTGCACACTCGATCAATTGGCCCACATCGAGAACTCCACCAAAGTAAGCTTGTTTGATGTTTGTTTTTTCAGTTTTCTTGTTTGATTGACTTTTGATTATTTGCTATTTAGGGAAGGGACCTTAGTCCAGTGACTGATAGCTTGTGGAAGAAGTTCTATGAGATGCAGTTTGGGGTGGAAAGTGCAAATATTGCCATGAAGAGAATGAACCAGAAGAAAGTATATTTCAAATGGAAACAGCTTTTTGAGGTATATAGGATTTTATTTGTGCTTCCAATGTGTTCAGGAGTTTATGCATAATGTATATAAGGAAGATTGTGATGAATTTGAGTCTGTACTTTTCCAGGCAAAGACTAAGGAGCGGGAAGAAGCTCAAAATAAGATAGGGGAGAAACTTAAACAGAGATATGCTGAAAACTTGGCTAGTAAGCTGATTTTTCAATTCCTCTTTCTTGGTGGTCTATGTTGTGGTGCTTATTTGTCTGTGATGATATATGGTACTGTTGATAACTTGATATTAGGTGGAACATAGTTCATAATCTTTTACCTCTCAAGTGGCACCTTAGATCATTACAGTTTTTCATGGTAGCATGCTGCTTAAATTATTCCCCCTTTCTGAATCAGTCAATTCAGACAACTTGCAGGATGTTGCAAATACTTGCACTTCCACATTCAAGGACAGGCTGAGATTTCTTGTTACCCTGGCTTTGTCCTCCTTGATGGCTCTTATGAGTTGCTTTAAGCTTGTCTCAAGCTAAAAGACTCCGGAGAATTACCGAAAAGCTGATACATTGTGACTCCCTATGATTTCTTGTTCAATAAAGTCTCAAACAGTTAAAGAATTCAGAACTTGTTCAACCATCAGGTAGATCAAGTCACCAATTTCTTTTCCTCACTGATTTTCGCAAGGCTGGGCTCTCAATTATCCAAACACTTTAGATAATTAAGTAGTACTCAGATCTTTTGTATATTTTATTTGATTATTCATTATGAATAAAGTTGCATTAGCTTTGCTGAAACCAAGAGATAATCTTTGCTAAATTCCATTATGAACTTTACTCTTAAATAGGTAGTCATAAGCTTTGGACTTGTACTTTTTCTTCTTGATTTTTTTATTCCTCTCCTTTTTAATTTGTTGCAAATTCTTATGCATATGATAACTATATTTCATTTAATATGCATAGCCTCTCAAGACACCCTTCTAGCATATACACGCTATTTGCAAGATTCCTTCTCTACAAAATGTTGCTATCTGCCTGAGATAGCCTGATAACTGTATTTCATTTAATATGCATAGCCTCAGATGCATATGTGCCTCTCAAGACACCCTTCTAGCATATACACGCTATTTGCAAGATTCCTTCTCTACAATAATGTTGCTATCTGCCTGTTTCTTCAGATCATTGATCTCGTCTTGGACAAGTCATTAAAAGAAGCCAACAGCTTTTGTATTTCTCTGATTAATAACTTAGTGAGCCTATGTAAATTTTCTGGTGAGGAAATCTTACAATGTTCAGTCATAAAAATGTCACCTCATATGTCATCACAGTTACACCGGCATGGGGATGGTTTTTGATTAAGTACAAGTAAAATTGATGAAAGGTTTATATTACATCTCGATCATATGATTGTGCTTGTTATATAACAAATCAACTCCCAAGTTTTCTATCAGTGAAGAATGTTATGTCAATAAGAAGAAAGCATGTCTGATTTATGAAAAGGAAAACATAAGCCGGCCGTTTATTTTCAACTTATATTGTTAGTATTGTGATACTTATTATTTGGCAAAGCTTTGTCAAGAATCTTAATATCACTTAACCTATAGTGTTACTTCAACACAAAGTGACATCCTTTTCTCTTATCCATGCAGAAAAGCAGAGTCGTCAAATTAGAATTTGTTCAAAAATACCACCCTCAAGCAATAAAAGAGGCTGGGGAGGTACTTCCTATTATCTTTCAGTTCACATGCTTTATCCCGAGTTTTGTAGAATTTGGCGGTCTGGAATACATGCTGCACTCAAACAGTACATTATTGCTCGTGTCTGCTCAAGGAAAGAAATGCTACACGTGTAGTTTCTGAATTTCTTCTGTTGATATCTGTAATGACTTAATAGGAATTGGATCTAGCAGCTACTCCAATTACAAGAGTCCTCTGATGAAAAAAGCAAGGATGGAGTTTCTTAATAGGTATACCTATTTTAGATATTTGAAACATTGATTGTCATCTTTCATTTCTTTTATCTTTTTTTCATGAAAGTCATAAATGCCTTCTAATAAACAGCCCTGAAGCAAAAGTGCATGCAATCTTGAAAAAGGGTGCTTTGCGGGAGAAGAGTTTACCGTCCAAAAGGTATACATCATATTTTTTCTTCTCTTTTCTCCTTCCTTCATTTCCTTCCACTCGTCATCTCTTTGGTCCTCTTGACACTCCGAGAAAGGAGAGAATTATATAAGTGCTCCGTATCAAGGAAGATGTGAATGTGCAGGTGTAGGAATTGATGTGTTTCATGCTCTCATCTACTTACGAGGATCATTGATGCTATTATTTTATCTGTTGGCTTGTTTCTTGTTTTTCAGTACTCCTTGTCCAACGAAACCAAACAGACGGTAGAAGATTATACCAGACGAGCCTTTCAGTTGGATTTCCCTTGCTGAGGAAGTGTATCTCAGTATTTGTGGGGCTTGCATCTCATAAAGATAGTTGCTCTCTTATGCTGTATAACTTGGTGAAACCAATAGTTTTCCTCTTGATTAGTTGCATATCTACTAGTGCTAAAGCCTGCTCATCCTGTCTCATGTCAAGCGAAGATGAATTGTACATTGTGCAAGCAAGTTCTTACACTTGTGTTACTGTCTTTGTAATTTAATACAAATTGCCCATGAGCACTCCATTAAAAAGGTTCAGAAAATAAATTTTTGCTGTGTTTCAGATTCCTCTTTTGTGAAGGATAAGGTATAAAACATCTGTCAATGTTCTTTCTTGCACCACATTATTCTGTTCAGGATTTTATAGTTGATTGTTTTTCTTCTACTTCATACAAGGCTCCAGCAACACTCTAGGTGTTTTGTGGAAGGTAAAGATTGAGACAGTTTCACTTCAAATAGAGACCGCACACATTTGTTTTATTCAAGGATAGATTGTTACTTAACTATAAATTTGTAATCCAATTAGAAGATATCCCAAGTCGAGAAGCATATAAAAGTTAATTATAACGTTTTTGCCATCACTCTTTCACCGTGTAGTCAGACGTGGATCATATCGGGTTCTATATAACCCGATCCGATTTTGAATCAATCAATAACCAACCCGACTCGACCACGCACTTTTCTATTTCCGACGCTCTTTGTCCAGACTCTCTCTCCTTTCCATGGAGGCTCGCATTGCCTTACAGCGTTGGTGTCCGGCGAGATCCCTCGCCCTCCTAAGGGGCGCCGCCGCCGCCGTAGGATCTACACATCCTCGGCGTCCTTTGACGGCGATCCGAATGACGACTGGTTCGATTCTCTCACCTACACGCCGGCTCCCGTTAGCCTTTCGGATACTCGGAAATTAAAGTGCGCCTTCTTCCCTCCTTTCTTCTCCATCCCCCCTCTCGCTAGGTCGAGGCGAAGGGATACGTAGGGCGTATGACGGGCTGCTATTGGATGCCGGGGGCACACTTCTGCAGCTCGCGAGGCCGGTCGAGGAGACGTATGCCTTAATTGGGAGGAGATATGGTTTTAATACGACACTACTCCATCTCTTTCACTTCTCTTCGGCATTCTAACAACGTAAGGTATGCGATTGTATATGTCTTGGGGGTATAATTATCTACGCTTTGTAGGAGTGGATGCAAATGAGAGCCAGATAAAGCAGGGATTTAGAAGGGCTTTCGCGGCGCCGTGGCCAGAGAAGCTTCGGTACAAGGTAGAATTTTGACATGCTTTGCTGGGGAATTAAACTTAAGCGGCAAGTGTGGAGCTTTTTTTAGGAAAAAAATCGTTTTGTTAATTAACAGAAGGGTTCGTTGATTTGGATGCAGGGCGACGGGAGAGAATTTTGGCGGCTTGTTGTTTCCGAGGCGACGGGTTGTGCTGATGATGGCTATTTCGAAGAAGTATATGAGGTGTGGTTCTTCATCACCTAGTGCTGTTATTCTGGTAATTGATCTATTCGTAAAAAAGAAATAACTCTATTTGTTGTTTGCATTTTATTTAGTTACATAGGAATAGAGGACAATGGTTGTATTGACAATGAAGCATGAAATGTCTGATTCATGTGAGAAAATAAGTATCTTTTCTTGCCATATGATAGCATAACACAGCCTTAGTTTTTTGAAATATTTGGTCGTCAAAAGTATGTGGTTTGAAAAGTGAAGTGTAAGCATTCATCAGGAATCAAAATCGTAGTTATTGGTACACTGATTGATCTATTGTTAGTAAATATCATCTCACTTTGTCATCGTTTGCTAGCACTTTGCAAGTGGTAATGCATGGCACCTACCAGCTAGAGCTTATGAAGCAATGCGCATTATGAAAGATGCAGGAGGTTATATCATCCTTGTATCTTTTGCAATTTTTCATTCTCTGATTTCTATTGGATTTTGCTTGTTTACTGTGTAAATTTCTGATATTGCAAAGGCAGTGAAGCTAGCAGTTGTATCTAATTTTGATACACGTCTGCGCAAGCTGTTGAAGGATCTCAAGGTTTCAGATCTGTAAGTATCAATGCCTTTTCTCTTTACTTTTTATTCCCTTCTTTCAGTTTATTTATCTAATTCTATAATGGATATCGATTTTACTTTTCAACAACAAGGCTTGGATGCAATCATCTCGTCTTCTGCGATTACGAAGTATGATGCTTAAACCGTTTGACTTACATCAGGTGTAGATAATCTTATGATGCCTCATTGATCTTATAGTTTACAATTGGCATTCCACTTTTAATGTGTCAAAGTACTTTTTTGTTTGACTGAATATACCTATCCTTTCTGATCTTTCCAACTTGCTTCTCCAGCTCAACAAATATATCAGCTTTTCCATCATAACTGTTTTCATATCTCCTTTGCAACAACACGAGTTTCTTGCCTTTCTAGGCTGAGGAGGTTATTTCTCCTTGTTGTTTGTGCTCATGCAGTTTCATTTTACTTACCTTTTCGTGTTACTTTTAATCATAGCATATGTAGTAAGATACTTTGGACATATTGTATACTTAAATATAGCGTCATATTATTTGCTTGTCTAGGTTACTCAATCATAAAGGTATTGTGGGGTGATCCCTGCAGGCAAGTGTGCCTAAATACTTTTCCATACTAAATTGTGCCAGAAAAATAATAATGGTGGTCAAATCTACCTAATGCTAACTACTGCTTTTCACCCATAGATGTACTTATCCTGCATTTTACTAACGTCATTATTGATTATTCAAAAAAGAGAGTCAATATCCTCAGCTTGATTCTTATTTTTGTGCTATTTATTTACTAGGTTTGATGCCATTGTCATATCTTCAGAGGTTGGATATGAAAAGCCAGCTGCAGAGATCTTCAAAATTGCATTAGGTACAAAATGGTATTAAAATCTTTAAACGTTCACTTGTGGTCCTCTATTTCATATTCTATTTCTTTCTGTGAAGGACAATGTGACAAATTATATCTGATCTCTTTTTCTTCCTGTTCCTTTAAATACTACAATATAGTTATCAACCTATGGAAGATGGTACATCTAATTTGATGACCAATTTGTAATGCTATTAAGTTATTTTCAGTGGTATGTTGCTCATTATGTTAGGTCAGACTAATAGCACAAACACTGCAAGAATGTAGGTGTAGATAGAGGTAGCTATATCTCCTGCCAGACCATTATCATGAGACAAAGTAAGCATAAAATGTTCCTGTTATACTCTTGGTGAAATTCATATGCTTGCTAGGCTAAATTTTAGATAAGCATTCTAAATGTTCAAGAATGTAAATCCTTTATAATTTCTCCTTGATCTGGACCGTATGGAAATTTCCTCAGATCAAATTGGTGTGGGAGCTGGGAAGGCAGTACATGTAGGAGATGATGAAAAGGCAGACAAGACTGGTGCTAACACAATTGGACTCGATTGCTGGTTTGTTGGTGACATCATTCTGTATTTTTCTCACGTTTGGGATGCCACATTCCTGTGTATATTCTCTGCCATAAGCAAGTGATAAAAAATTCGAAATAGTTGAGAGGATTGGTAACCTAATACAATGTGCTCTTCCACTGGTTTTGCATTGTCAAGTAGCAATGCCTCTAAAGCCTCTCATCTAGATGTTCTTCCTAGTTTTGTATGTTACCGGATTATTAGTGATGGCTATTTTAAGGATGGGCATGGACTTGTATTACTAGGTCAAAGTATTTGCCGATTTGCTAATATTGATATAATCACATTTTGCAGGTTGTGGGGTTCTGATGTCAAAACTTTTGATGAGATACTTGATCGGATGCTCATACAAGATTCACATTGAATTGCATATCTACTAGTGCTAAAGCCTGCTCATCCTGTCTCATGTCAAGCGAAGATGAATTGTACATTGTGCAAGCAAGTTCTTACACTTGTGTTACTGTCTTTGTAATGTTATACAAATTACCCATCAGCACTCGATTAAAAAGGTTCAGAAAATAAATTTTTGCTGTGTTTCAGATTCCTCTTTTGTGAAGGATAAGGTATAAAACATCTGTCAATGTTCTTTCTTGCACCACATCATTCTGTTCAGGATTTTATAATTGATTGTTTTTCTTCTACTTCATACAAGGCTCCAGCAACACTCTAGGTGGTTTGTGGAAGGTAAAGATTAGAGAGAGTCTCACTTCAAATAGAGACCACAAAAATTTGTTTTCTTCAAGGATAGATTGTTACTTAATTATAAATTTGTAATCCAATTAGAAGATATCCCTAGTCGAGAAGCTTATAAAAGTTGATTATAACGTTTTTGCCATCTCTCTTTCACCACCATGTAGTCAGACGTGGATCATATCGGGTTCTATATAACCCGATCCGATATTGAATCACTCAATCACCAACCCGACTCGACCACGCACTTATCTATTTCCGACGCTCTTTATCCAGACTCTCCTCCTTTCCATGGAGACTCCAATTGCCTTACAGCGTTGGTGTCCGGCGAGATCCCTCGCCCTCCTAAGGGGCGCCGCCGCCGCCGCAGGATCTACACATCCTCGGCGTCCTTTGACGGCGATCCGAATGACGACTGGTTCGATTCTCTCACCTACACGCCGGCTCCCGTTAGCCTTTCGGATACTCGGAAATTAAAGTGCGCCTTCCTCCCTCCTTTCTTCCCCATCCCCCCTCTCGCCAGGTCGAGGCGCAGGGATACGTAGGGCGTATGACGGGCTGCTATTGGACGCCTGGGGCACACTTCTGCAGCTCGCGAGGCCGGTCGAGGAGACTTATGCCTTAATTGGGAGGAGATATGGTTTTAATACGACACTACCCTTCTCTTTCACTTCTCTTCGGCATTCTAACAACGTAAGGGATGCGATTGTATGTCTTGTGGGTATAATTATCGACGCTTTGTAGGAGTGGATGCAAAGGAGAGCCAGATAAAGCAGGGATTTAGAAGGGCTTTCGCGGCGCCGTGGCCAGAGAAGCTTCGGTACAAGGTAGAATTTTGACATGCTTTGCTGGGGAATTAAACTTAAGCGGTAAGTGTGGAGCTTTTTTAAGGAAAAAAATCGTTTTGTTAATTAACAGAAGGGTTCGTTGATTTGGATGCAGGGCGACGGGAGAGAATTTTGGCGGCTTGTTGTTTCCGAGGCGACGGGTTGTGTTGATGATGGCTATTTCGAAGAATTATATGAGGTGTGGTTCTTCATCACCTAGTGCTGTTATTCTGGTAATTGATCTATTCGAGAAAAAGAAATAACTCTATTTGTTGTTTGCATTTTATTTAGTTACATAGGAATAGAGGACAATGGTTGTATTGACAATGAAGCATGAAATGTCTGATTCATGTGAGAAAACAAGTATCTTTTCTTGCCATATGATAGCATAAGACAGCCTTAGTTTTTTGAAATATTTGGTTGCCAAAAGTACGTGGTTTGAAAAGTGAAGTGTAAGCATTCATCAGGAATCAAACTCATAGTTATTGGTACACTAATTGATCTATTGTTGGTAAATATCATCTCACTTCGCATCGTTTGCTAGCACTTTGCAAGTGGTAATGCATGGCACCTACCAGCTAGAGCTTATGAAGCAATGCGCATTCTGAAAGATGCAGGAGGTTATATCATCCTTGTATCTTTTGCAATTTTTCATTCTCTGATTTCTATTGGATTTTGCTTGCTTACTGTTTAAATTTCTGATATTGCAAAGGCAGTGAAGCTAGCAGTTGTATCTAATTTTGATACACGTCTGCGCAAGCTGTTGAAGGATCTCAAGGTTGCAGAGCTGTAAGTATCAATGCCTTTTCTCTTTAATTTTTATTCCCTTCTTTCAGTTTATTTATCTAATTCTATAATGGATATCGATTTTACTTTTTACAACAAGGCTTAGAGGCAATCATCTCGTCTTCTGCGATTACGAAGTATGATGCTTAAACCGTTTGACTTACATCAGGTGTAGATAATCTTATGAAGCCTCATTGATCTTATAGTTTACACTTGGCATTCCGCTTTTAATGTGTCAAAGGACTTTTTTGTTCGACTGAATATACCTATCCTTTCTGATCTTTCCAACCTGCTTCTCCAGCTCAACAAATATATCAGCTTTTCCATCATAACTGTTTTCATATCTCCTTTCAACAACATGAGTTTCTTGCCTTTTTAGGCTGAGGAGGTTATTTCTCCTTGTTGTTTGTGCTCATGCAGTTTCATTTTAGTTACCTTTTCGTGTTACTTTTAATCATAGCATATGTAGTAAGATACTTTGGACATATTGTATACTTAAATATAGCGTCATATTATTTGCTTGTCTAGGTTACTCAATCATAAAGGTATTGTGGGGTGATCCCTGCAGGCAAGTGTGCCTAAATACTTTTCCATACTAAATTGTGCCAGAAAATAATAATGGTGGTCAAATCTACCTAATACTAACTACTGCTTTTCACCCATAGATGTACTTATCCTGCATTTTACTATCGTCATTATTGATTTATTCAAAAAAGAGAGTCAATATCCTCAGCTTTATTCTTATTTTTGTGCTATTTATTTACTAGGTTTGATGCCATTGTCATATCTTCAGAGGTTGGATACGAGAAGCCAGCTGCAGAGATCTTCAAAATTGCATTAGGTACGAAATGGTATTAAAATCTTTAAGCATTCACTTGTGGCCCTCTATTTCATATTCTATTTCTTTCTGTGAAGGACAATCTGGCAAATTACATCTGATCTCTTTTTCTTCCTGTTCCTTTAAATACTACAATATAGTTATCAACCTATGGAAGATGGTACATCTAATTTGATGACCAATTTTGTTATGCTATTAAGTTATTTTCAGTGGTATGTTGCTCATTATGTTAGGTCAGGCTAATAGCACAAACACTGCAAGAATGTAGGTGTAGATAGAGGTAGCTATATCTCTTGCCAGACCATTATCGTGAGACAAAGTAAGCGTAAAATGTTCATGTTATACTCTTGGTGAAATTCATATGCTTGCTAGGCTAAATTTTAGATAAGCATTCTAAATGTTCAAGAATGTAGATCATTTATAGTTTCTCCTTGATCTGGACTGTATGGAAATTTCCACAGATCAAATTGGTGTGGAAGCTGGGAAGGCAGTACATGTAGGAGATGAGGAAAAGGCAGACAAGACCGGTGCTAACACAATTGGACTCGATTGCTGGTTTGTTGGGGACATCATTCTGTATTTTTCTCACGTTTGGGATGCCGCATTAATGTGTATATTCTCTGCCATAAGCAAGTGATAAAAAGTTCAAAATAGTTGAGAGGATTGGTAACCTAATACAATGTGCTCTTCCACTGGTTTTACATTGTCAAGTAGCAATGCCTCTAAAGCCTCTCGTCTAGATGTTCTTCCTAGTTTTGTATGTTACCGGATTATTAGTGATGGCTATTTTAAGGATGGACATGGACTTGTATTACTAGGTCAAAGTATTTGCCGATTTGCTAATATTGATATAATCACATTTTGCAGGTTGTGGGGTTCTGATGTCAAAACTTTTGATGAGATACTTGATCGGATGCTCATACAAGATTCACATTGGATTGCAGAAAACTAGGCAGAGCTATCACACTATTGTTACATTAATAAATGGAGATGGGATGCTTTGCAACTATTACTTGTATGATTGGCACTCTGTCCATGGCAATAAAATTTTGAATATCTCAAAGAGAACTTAAATACCTGCAAGCGGTCCAAAGCTGTGCATTTGGAAATTATGCTGTGCTGTTATTCTAATAGATGTTGGTGGATCATGTTGCATGTTCCTCAGATTGAGCTTTATCTGTTGTCTTCTTTACTATATCTCATGGAAAGCTTGTAGCATTAATGAGGTTGCTTCTTTTTTATGTCACCAGTAAGAGAGAGCACTCCCATTTAATCCCTCGGTGATATATGATGGGCTATAAAGTTAATCATAGAAGGCAAAAAGGCCACCAAGAGAAAACAAACAGAATAACGCTGCGGAGATGGTAGGATTCTGTATCTTTCATTTAAGCAGGGCCAGCAAGGCAATACACAATACTTAGCCAAGCCGGACTCCTGTTAATCTGAGAAAAGAATTCAGTTAAATGTCAATCTATAATCTGAGAAAAGAAAGCAGTTAAATGTCAATCTATAATCTGAGAAAAGAAAGTAGTTAAGGCAATCTTCAGGTTCATGAATGCAAGGATAAAGATTTCTCGCACAATTGCAACAAACAATTTCCTGCAGCTTCTGTTGTAGCTTATTAGCTAGTGAAAAATGAATGATACTGATAACTGCACACAGTAGATAGGACTTTGACCTCCAAGAAACTAAGAAAAGAATGAAATTCAAACTCTAAAAAGAAACAATATAGAGCTATACGATTTTGCATTTCATTATAAAGGTCGAATGGATGAAAGGCAGTAGGCGCCATCACAAGCAGAAGCATCGAATGGAATACACAGGTGGCAATGTGCTTATAAACTGCATATGAATGGATCAAGCAAGATATCGATATAACTTCATCTCTGTTTTGTCCCTTTCTAAGAACTCGCGCTCGATAAGAGATTCTATTCTTTTCTTTATCATAACAGGATTTGGCAAGAAACGTGATTGCAACTGCTTTGTGACCTCAGTTACAACGTTGTTATGATCCAAGACCCTTCTGGATTTCATAATTCTAACAATGGCAGCCTCAATCTGTGGTTTTCTATCTTGCTCCACTTTTTGGCGAGTCTCCTGCTTCTCTGGCTCGGACTCTTTTTGTGCAACCACAGTACCTATCTTCACCTTAACAAACTTGCTCGTGAATTTATCATTGAAGTAGAAAGTGTCATCCTCAGAAATATCCTTGCTCATAGGTTCCTTCCGCAGGACATTCTTACCCTTGACACAAGCAAGGGACTGCAAACAGCGCTTTAGATCTGACATGGGTATATTCGTAGCCTGCTCGATTTCTTTATAAGCCAACCCATCTGCTGAATTGAATAGCATGAGAACACACATTTGGTAAGTGGAAACATTCAGCTCATGCTTCTGACCCACACCAAAGGTTGCTTTTATATCAGCTGTTCCCATATTTGTTTGCCATGTCAGTCTTCTTCCGGTATGAGTTCCAAGGTAATACCATCGGAACTTCTCACATACACTAAGAATTTCAGCCGGAAGGTTGCAAGGTGTACTAGACTGGGTTGGCCAAGATCCAGTTGTGAGAATGTGGACAGCTAGGGCAGGCCCATCTCCAATCTCAGAAGATTGACTGGCATAAAATTCTTGCATAGTATCCTGTGAGGTCTTCATATCAGTAAACATACCTTCTAATTTTGAAGTAAACTGGTAACCACATTCTGTTTTCAGCTTAACTATCATACTTCTCTCAGCATCATCAGAAACAGTTCTGCCAGAAAGGAGTCGTTTCGCCAAGTGTTGTTTATAATACTTCTCAAAAACATCCTTCTCTTGGAGGTAGCGGAATAGGATCATCACTTTGTCAAGGACGATCTCCACATCCTCTTCACTAACCCCTTTAAGACCTTTACGGAGTTTATCATCAACATACAATGATATAAACTCAGGAGACCTGTTGTTCAAGTTGATGAAGTATTCAAATGAAGAATTCAGGGCACTCTGGAAAGTCTTGTCATTGTTAAATGCGGTGCTTATGATCTTATCATGCTTGTCCTTCTCATTTAACAAACGCTGAACAAAGTCAACAGGGTCTTTTAATCTCTCTGGATCTGTTACCAATTGCTTCCCAATTTGTCGAAGGTGAGAAGACATCACATTTCTTATTGTTGAAAGCCCCTCAGGAACACGACAAAACAAGTTGTAGATCCTGCTCAGATCTTCATGCTTGTCATGTACAAGCATGTCCACAAATCCAGAGTTCTCCATGTGGACTAACCTAAGCATGTGATTTGCAATCATTTCTTTCTCTACCACACTTGTTAGTTTTACTTCAGTCTTGGCATCTAAGTAGTGTGAGACACGCTCCATCTCTTCAAAGAGACGCCCCTTAGCTTTCTTAAGATAATCAGCACAATCACAGGATTCAATGAACTGCTGTGACTCACCACTGTAGAAACGAGCTGAGAGCTCTAAGAAAGGCTTCTCAAACTCTTCTTGATACACAGAAGATCCCAGTTCCATCAACATCTTAGTTATATTCCTCATCAACCCTCTGTTTATAACTTCACCTGTCCGTTCTCTGTGTATGAGATCAAGAAGGGAGTCAAGTAGCCTAGTCTGAATTTTGCTAGAGCGAATGATGTTATCCCTCCACAAATCAAGTCCAAGCTCGTGAACAGGTGTCTTATGACTAAAGGGAACAAATGTTCTGTCCATGTACATCAATATATCTCGGATCATCTGCAATGCCTTGTTGTGATCGACCCATTTTCTATTCAGCTCCTCTAAGAACAAACCACCCTGTGCTACCTCTACTGATTTTGCTATTTCTTTCAAGTGCCATGTCATAGTAGTTACAAGTCCAGTGTACAGAGTTTCACCATACTTGTGAAGCACCATGTTATAAGCGCTCCTGATTGAAATAAGAAAGAATTTTAACATATTGGCTTACTAATGATGGATATGGTATATCTTGACCATATCTACAGTAAGCATAATTAAAAGAAAAGAAAAGGAACTTGATTGTTTGCTAAACACAAGATTCTGTTTGAGACAAGAATAGCACAAAGAAGATTGGACAGGAAACATTAACAGTACAGCTTTGCAATTAAACAGTCAAGATCTACAAAAAAAAATGTGATTAGAAGCACAGGAGTTTGAATCCCAGTAGAAGGGCAGTTTGATTCCCTGAACATGTAGGACGCTTTTCTGTTGTTGCTTTTGTCCATGTGTTTGTTGTTTTAGCTCTGTCAAGCCCAAGCTAAAATTGTAGAAAATGCTCAACTTTGAATAAATTTCACAATCATTTAACACCCTTGCTATCTTAAGATAAGCAACCTGCAGTTTAAGTTCAAAATAAGGGACATCTAAGCATTTAGATTTGAAGTATAACAGATGGACAGATTAAAGAACAAAACATGGAAATAACATCAATCTAGTCATGACATACTCTAAAGATGGTGTACTCTAAATCAAGGACAATATTAATTCAGCTTGCCTTCTTCCCCATTATCACTCTTCTTGAGGAAAGCAATAGACCTGTCTTTTATCCTCCTTCGCAGAGCAACTCAAGTTCCAAAGAATGGAAAATAACCTAAGAAAGGGATCAAAATAGTTCTACTAAGAACATGATGTCCAAATCACATAAAGAAACTAATCTAAAAAGGACCCGCAAATTCACCAGCAGCTAAGTATGATTACAACCTGCTACAGTAAAAAACTCGAGTAATAGATGAACTTGTCCCAGGATAATACCCACTAAAAGTTTGGACACCTCTCAAAATGGCTAGAGCACCTGGCATATTATGGAAGGCCCACCACAACCACAAAAGTGACCAGCAATGCAACCATGATGACATTTTCTCTAAGCTAACATTCAGAGGCACATTTTTTCCATAAAAAAAGAAATTACTGCATGTCCCTTAAGTCCTAGACTACTAGTATAATAACAGTAAATTGCATAACAGAAACCATAATGTTCTAATTGCTGACAACTGGAAAATATATAGTAAAAAATACAAGAACATAGTGTTATCTGGATAACTTGCGGCCATGACAAATAATGCAGCCCAAGGACTTTGCTACTTGTTGTGTCTGGGTTATTCGCCGTAATTACATAATTCTATTCTACATTGTCATAAATGATGACAGTAGGAATGTAGGATTCACAAACTTAAAAGCATCAACAGATCATGGGTCTTTGTTTCATGAGACACCTCTATCGGGTGGAAAAGGAACCATTATTCTATTTTAATAAAAATCCTTTCAGGATGCCTTCTCAAGTACAGTTCTGGTTAATTTGTAGTCCTGTTTTCAGGAGAAAGGTTCTTAAATTGGTCCAAGAAAGATTTGCATGTCAACATATACTTATACACATACATATAGGATAAGCTAACGAGATATATGTACCTAAACATCACTGCCAAAATGCCAATGGATTTCAGGGGACAAGGATAGCATCTTGTCAAAGCACTTTAAAAAGCAAGGAGTTAGTTCGTAGACTACAAGAATGTCATACCTTCTATTGAAAGGGGGACCATATAACAATGAGAAAAGTATGTAAGTTCACAGAAACCATAAGGCAAGGATGACAACTGCAGTACGAGAAGTTAAGAGGAAGCAACTATACACTACCAGATAAACGGAAATAACATATATCGTCCATGTCTCCACACTCACAGCAACAATAAACATCTAAGATTCTACATTAATTCACCTTCTACCTGTACACAATCATGCACACAGTAATAAACAGGGGAATCACATTGAGCGAACATTCAAGGACCATAAAACTAGACGCAAATCAGTGGACCGAAATACCTTGTTTATACAAATCAATGCAGTTCGAATTCATCAAGAAAATCCATCCCACAATCAGTTAGTCCGAAAAAGATTGACAAATTCGAAAACAAGCTGAAAAGTGCACCATGGACAAGCACAACTAGAACAACAAGATCCAGGTAACCATCAACCAAACCATAGATGGCCATCTATGAGAAACTAAAAATAACCATCGATCTACAATAAAGGAATTTCAACCGATAACCACTAATTACGGATTCATAGACAACAACACAAACGTCCATAATCTTACATTCCAAGAAACTAAAGATAATACAACTACTAATAAAATATGGGAAGAGAGCAAACCTGTAAAGCTCCTCAAAGCTGAGGCCACTCGCGTTGTGATTATAGATTTCATGAATCGCGTGCTCCAGGACCTTCCAAGTCCTCTCCGCGAACTTTGGATCGATCTCTACCCGATGCTTGAAGGCCTGGATCTTATACGCGCGCTTTTTCTGGGAGCTCATCTCCCCGGCAACCAAACCCAAGTCCTTGGACGGCAAAGCGAATCGGGGCGGTACCTAGGGTTTGCCACAGGAAGAGGAGAAGGAGAAGCAGGAGAATTCCGTGCTCGAATAAAGGAATCGAGGGTTAGGGTTTGGGTTTGGGGACATGGACGAGAGGTGGAAGAAGAAGCCAAGAGAGAGATTAAAGGTGAAGGGAAGGATTTATTTTCCGCGCTGTTTCTTGATTTACTCTTTAATTGTTTATAAATAACATCCATTCAAAATCAGAGTGGCGCAGCGGAAGCGTGGTGGGCCCATAACCCACAGGTCCCAGGATCGAAACCTGGCTCTGATAAGTTTTAATTTATTATTTGTACACATTATTATTCCCTATTGTTCTTCTATCATTGGGCAAATTGCACCCCAGATTTTTTTAAAATCATATATCTTTCTATTCAACTGTAGTTGTAGTTGGAAAAATATATATTAAACTTTTAATTTTTAGTAGCAAATAAATTAAAATTACTTATCTACTTTAAAATCTCCACATAAAGTTATCATATCTATTAGTGAGAGAATAAGACAGACACAAGTCTCGCTTATTTCTCTTTAATTTGAGTATGTTAAAATTAAGCTCATGCATTAAAATTATGCCGTTAGAAATAAAAGATTTTGGACGAAAAAGTATAGTGCTCGAGAAGAATAGAGAGAGGTTTTTTTTTTTTTTAGTTCAATAGTTTAAGAAAGTAGATGAGTGTAAAATTATCTAAATTTTATTTTTTAATATTTATAAGAGTAATTTAGTTTATATAAAATAATTTATTATTTATATATTTGGCACGATAATTTTTAACTCACGGAAAGTTAATATATGAATTTAGTTATACGTTTTTATGTTTAAGGAGCAATTTGTATACTTTGTATAGGGCGAGATGGAGAGAGAGGTAAAGTGATCCCGAGTCAAATTACAAAAATTAAATTTTGGCATCTCCCTAGTATTACATTATTTTTCAGGAAAGGATGCGTGCTTGTTCCTGAGACAAACAAGACTGTGGGTTCACAGGATAGCTGGGGCTTTTTCTTGCTTTTGAGTGTGGTTATGGTAATGGTTTGCTGCAAACTGGAACAGGCATTCAGATGTAATTGTTTAGTTTCCATTTTCTTCTGAGGTGTTAACCAATTTCTTTTAACTGAGTAAAAGTTTACGAGATCAAGGGTAAGAAAAGAGTTATGCTACAGTTACTTGTCCTCGTTACAATAGTTTGTCTTTAAGACGGGTTCTATTGAAAATAGATCTCTTGAAGGAAGTCGTTCCATATCCCCATTAGGATGTGAGTATGATAACAGACTATTCTTCAATTGCTCGATTTGACACTCTTGTTTGGAGACAAACTGAGTACTATGCGGTTTATACATTTGATAGTGACCAAGATGCAGAGAAACCGCAGAAACTTTTTCGGATGCAGCTTCTCTTAGGTTGTATCATTGTTGCAGAAGATTGACGATTAGGTGCTATGTGCTTTGTTCTGATTGGACTTCATGAGTGCCTGCAGATTCTGCAGGCAGTCAATTTTTTCAGACAGTGCTTGCACTGCAGTTTAGAATTTGAAGGAAATCTATTATTCAACTTACATATTCTCCAAATTTCAACCGCTCCGCTCAGCATCTTTATGTTACTTAGAACTTAGAAGGTTACAACACTTGTAAAGTTTTACATTTGAAACGTGATTGTCTCTTTACTGTTAGCCAAGCATAGACAGGAAACGTCGTGTCTGTCTTCTACGCTGTGCTGCTGCATGTCAATTTTTACCGTGCAAACTATAGCCATCTCTGAAATCTAATAGTTCTTGCTCATTTAGAGATAGGACAATGGTATTGGGTGCATGCATCATTGAACTGTGGTTGGTATTATGAATCCTTTGATTATTAAACGTAAGACCTTTGCTCTTCATTCTGATTAATGTTATCAGAGATGTGATGCAAAGTGCACTAAGTCGGTGTGCATTATCAAAGAAGCAACTTGAAATGTAAGTTGATAGGTAAATATATATTTCTACTACAACAAGGCAAACGTCATTTAAGAGCTGTATCTATTAACCTCTGTTTCTAACTCTATGGACATGTGGACGCATAAGGTTAATGGTGACAATGTAAATATGTTAGGGTAATAAAACCATGCACATTAGCCGCACAGTATTATGTTGTATGCTTCATATCACACCATATCTCTCCTCTGCCTCATCTTTGTCCAGGTTCAACAAGTTGAAATTAAAATAATTGTATTATCTGAAAATGATTCATTGTATGATGGGCTGTGCTAGTGAAAGCGCCACGACAGTAGGAATGGGCCCAACTGTATCAACTGAATGATCTGGATACTTGCCGGTTGCTGAAGTCTTCAAACTTGTCGTCACAAATATTTAAGCTCCATTATTGGGATCTTTTCAGTTTGAGATATTGGGAAAGTTGCCATTAGGTACGCTTAACCGTCCTTGTTTACTATCGACTGGGAAATGTCCCTTTCCCACCCCATCCTCCACCTGACATTCTAGAGTGGACTAATGCCTGCATATCTTGGAGAGAATTGCATGAGATATTGAAAGGTGTTCATATTATACTGCAAGACTCTCAATATCTTGGAGCTAATTAGAAAGTTGATGATTTCTTTTTGCTGGGCTCTGTTTATCCTTTTCATCTCTGATTCAAAGGATTGGTCTGCCGGAATTTCTGGTAGATGCGTCCTTCTCTTTCAGGCAGAAACATCAAAGGTACGGCTTGGATCTCACGTGGTTTTAATGTTTATTTTTTTAATATCTCCCACTTTCCTTCTTCTACGAAAGAATATTACTGGATTAGCTAGTGTCTGATAGAATATTGCCATAACCCCGTTTGTTTTGATCTGCCAGTTAAAACTTAGCTCCAAGTTTCCAAAATCATATTTACTTCCTGCCTCGCCTTTGTCCTCTTCTTCTGCTGTCCATTCGGAGTACTGCTGCTACTGCACTGTTTGCAAAATTATGTCACAATCACTCCCCCACTTGTTGGGCCATACCCCGAGGCCCATTTCCCTATGCAGCTCAACTTGGTGGGCCCACGCCTCTAGGCTTCTCCTCTATATATATATATATATATATATATATATACATATTAGATCATAAGGTGCTATTATTTTTATTTCTAACGCCATGTCGTTTATTTTTATTTTTTCCTTTTGATACCTCTTTCAGTTATCATAGATTGATGACTTAATTAATTTGAAAAGTACAAGTATCCACAGTACAAGGGTGGAAGGGCAAAATGGCAAGTTATCCAGCAACTAAATAGCTAGCTGTATATGGACCATCAAGATGGTTGGGGGACACGTACACCTGATACTGTTGGTTTCTTGTGCTCTCTCTTCGGCCTTAGTCCAATTCCGGCAAAAAAAAAGAAGAAGAAGAAAGAATATTATATATATATATGTGTGTATATGCTACGGTTCACGAAGCTATTACTAAGAAAGAAGCACACGTTTGGGTTTTTGCAAGTGTTGGTGGCCTTCTCCAATGGCAGGGTGTTTGTTCCACTCCCAGAGTAGTTAAGTTTTTCTTTTTCTCTCTTCCCCCCGCCCCCTCCTTCTGCCACCCTCTTTGATCTCATCTATGCAAGTTTTGGGCCATGGCCCTATTGGGACCCCATGTTGTTTGTTTTTGGGCCTGAGCTCCTTTGGGATCGACATGTGGCTCCCACATAACCATGAGCAGGAAAGCAGCACATGCCTCCCTCCAGCTTTGGACAGTTTGCCTCCTCCAATGGGAGAGAGAGAGAGAGAGATTTTGAATGTTCAAAGAGGTAAAGGTTCTTGTCACCACCGGTACGTGTTAGGGTTCATCATGTTGTCAATGCCGTTGAAATCTTTGGTCCCAAAACCATACGGAAGATAAGAGAGCTGTGGGTCCACTAGTTCATAAGTCTAGGGACCAACACATGGGCTGTTGAGCTCGAGTTAGTCGCCATCAGTATTTGTCAACTGTGGTCACCTGCAACAATTCCTGTAGGTCCAATTCCCTGAAAGAGAGAGATTCCTATAATCCCAGAACACGTATTGATACTTCGTACGTAGTTCTATACGTACAAATGCAGTACAAATGGCAACAGTGATGGTGAGTTTTTAGAGTACACTCGAATTATTAAAGCTGAGTACTATAGCTAGATAAGCTTCTTCTGTACATGTATAATATTAATTCAAATCTTTCTTTTTACTGGAGTTGAAATATGAAGCATCTACAGTTTAATTATTATGACAACACAGGACGATTCGGTTATGTTTTCGCCGTACACGGTTCTTTTTAAGTTGAAACACCAGCAGCTGGAGAAGATCCGTATCTTAGTACTTCTTTTTTACTTTCGCGCGTGATGCGTGCCCAACTTTAGGAGGTGGAGCGTTAACGGGTCGTATCCATGCAGGATTACTCATAATTCTGTTTTCCAGCATTACCAACTAGTACTTTTCCGACATGAATCCGCTCCAAAAATCGAGATATAGGATACCATACCATTTCTTGGGTTATCCGCCACCCCCCCCCCCCCCCCCCCCCCCCCAAAAAAAAAAAGAAAAAAGAAAGGCGTTAGTCTTACATTTTTTTTTTTTTACTTTCCTTTTCTTTAAATCTATACTAAATATTCTGACTACCTGGTATTAATCAATTCTCGGATGCGAGTCTGGAGGTGGTGGGTGAGTTGACAATTGTGGTGCTCGGACTACTACTACTACGACGAGTGGCCTTTTCGTAGTTAGAGGCGATGGCGTGGGGCAAAGGTGAGCACATTCCGGAGTACTACGAGCGGGCCCACCGTGCGATGAGATCGTCCAATCAGGTGATTCCAGATAGAAGAGGTGACGTCGGCGAGCGGGTTAACGGACCCCATATGCTTGCCACCAATCGGGGGGTTTCCTCCGAAGGGCGGGCTGGAGCAGCGCCCTCCCTATCTCGAGGGGGTGACGTCAGCCCTAGGGATCCAGGCATGAAGATTCCAACTGTCTGATGACGTGGCGGTGGCATTCCAACACAGGCGAGGAGGACATTTCCCCACCCCCTTCGCGTCACCGCTAGCAGGCCACGTGGCACCTCACACAGTTAAATAAATTGTTTCTTTAAATAATCTCCTATGGGCCTCTAATCTCTCGGGACAACTAATAACTTCCCCATACGGTGCTTGACTCTAGCTAATTTAGCTCCTCCTTATTTGGGATCGAATCGATCACTGGGAAATTTAGTTATTCTACATACATGAGTGACGTGCTCCTGTGCATGATGCTTCGTCCTACCATGCATATGTATGGTTCCACCCATGATCCATCTCTAGAAAAGATACGATGTGGTTGTGTAGCATTTAATTAGGTCATGATACTACCTAGTTGTCCAGTGTTGTTGAGAATTTGGATTGGGATTGAAAATTCAAAGAAGGTAAGCATTCACTCGTGAAGCATTTATTTTTGTTGCCCCCTCTGAATGTGTAAGTGTCTGCATTTGTACATACATCTACAGTATTTGGATCTATATCCATGAATGAATCTACTCATGTTTTCAAAAATAAAATGATCCCGATGCACTTCGCACAACTGTTCGCCCAATATCTCATCACAACCTTCTCGGACTCGATAATCTAGATTTGTTTACTTATACGAGAGAGAGAGAGAGAGAGAGAGAGAAGAAAGAATAACTAATTGGGAGGTTTGTTCAGCTAGATTAGATAAACCTCAGTTGACTTGATTCGTTAGTCAACATAAAATGACACTGTTTGTCAAACTCCCAACATTAATTTACTTTGATGCTGACCTGCTAACATCTAATAGGATGTGATAAACTGCATTAATTCGTAAATATCTATATGAATATAGTCGAAATTGGCACAAGGGTTATCCAGAGATGCAATCTCATTATTTATGTCAATTTAAAACTTGGTGATGCCAAAATTGTCTTCGAACGCATAGCTGCGTTTATATGTAGTTTCTTAATCGATCGATCGATCGATCGAACCACGCACCGGGAATCGACAAATTTATTTGTTGTAATCTTTTAGTCGATAAGGACACACGTCTCACTTCTTGTCAGGTAAACAGTGGTAATTAGTTTAATATCTAAGTTCGCACCAATGAGCATCTTGGCTTCTTTAAACAATTAGGTGCATCATTGCATTGTTAGTCTTCTCAATCATTTGTCTCGGGAAAACTGCCATTCCACAGCAGTCTTTATTCTCATCAATTTTTCTTGACATTGTGAACATTCATGTTTGTGGTAGAATATATATATCTATATATATTCTATACACACACACACACACACACACACACACACACACTTGCTTGTTTGGTTGTTTAGCTCTGCTGGAGGAATCTTCTAGCATTTCCTTTCGTACTGTGTTTGCCAAACTTGGTTGTTGGTTAACAAAGTTTGAACTAATCTTTTCTATTCCTTCTTTTATAGTCCCCACATACATAAATCTTGGTTTCATGTCCCCTTTTGACACTTATTCATTGTCCAAGCTACAGGATTTATACCTTAAAGCTAAGATAAGCACACTGAGGATCAATGTGACGCTGTAGAAGGGAGAATAATCACTTTAATGGCAAGGATACAAAGAGCCCGAAAGATTCAAAAGAAACAGAGTAACTGGACCCTTCCTGCTGCACTGGGCTATCTCACCTATAGCAACCAACTTCTTTACCTTTTGTTTTCTCTCTCATCCATATTGCTTCTACGACATTAAATTCACAAGCAACTTCTTCAGACATTGTTCCTTGGCTACTAACTATAGATTGCACAAGGTGACATTCAAGACTACAGAAGGCAATAACACGTGTTTGTCTTCATTAACAGTATTAACATTGTTTCTCTTTAACGGTTAAAAAGGCTTATGTTGCATAAGTTATAGTTAACTGGAATACAATTAAGTTTTGACTTCTCTTAGAAAATAATAATAATAATAATAACATTATTTTGAAGTCCTACCAACTTCAACTACCTACCTCTAATTAATTTTGGCACAAACAAAGTGTAATGGAAGCAAGCTAGCCTTTACGAGGTATATGGAATATATCAAAAGAGCATACCCTTGGTATATACTTTTTTTTTTTAAGAGCATTGACTGAAGACAAAAGGAAACAAAGATGGTTAAAGTTCCTATGGGATTAAAGAGGTTGATGGTGGTGTGATTTGATCAAAAGCTTCCTGGCATTGACTCTTAACAAGGAAGGGTTGGAGCCAAGTTGGAGGGCGATATTATTTGAACTTGAGTATCGACTACATATTATATATATATATAGAGAGAGAGAGAGAGAGAGAGAGAGAGAGAGAGAGAGAGGGGGGGGGGGGGGAATAGTTGATGAGCTTAGCTATTTAGAAGTGAAAGGGTTAGCAAAAGAAGTTTGATGAGGTATAGCCATGGCGATAAAAGGGGAAAGGGACCCCATCCCGGGATCACAACCATGGTTAAGAAAACAAAGGCTAATGGGTAAAGGCGAAGGAATGATTACTAGGGAGGAGGCGGGACCCACATGTTGATCTTTTCTTTGCAGTCTCTCGTTTTTTTGACTTGGAAAAAGGACCCACCGAGGCCACTACTGTCTTTATGGATTGAATGATAAAGAGCACACGCACGTGGAGTCTGAGCCAAGTGACTGCCCAGACACAGTGAAAGATAGAAAGAAATTTAGAAGAAGAAGAAAAATAAAAAGAATATTATGAACAACAACTCTATTTTTAATTTTATTTTTTTTAAAAAGAATTCTCTCCCGAAAAATATGGCTTTCCATGCAAAATGTAATCCCTATCCTCCCTCATCTTTTATATATATATATTGTTTTTGAAATGCTTTACAGTCTCTTGATTTACAATTAATATATTAGTATATGATATGACACAAATAAAAATATAAATTTCTTATCTTGATAAGATTAGTATTATTTTTTACATAAATTGCTGTCAATCTATCAACAACAGTTGAGGGGACGTTTAGGAAAAAGTTATAACATTGCTCTAATTTTTTTCCTTAAATCCTTCCTTCCTCAGTTCCTCCTCCTTATCCTCTCTCTCTCTCTCTGATCTCTTTTCTCTCTCATAAGCATTTAAAGGTGGTTGCCCTACAAGTTCCACAAAATCCTTTGCTCAAAACTCACCACCTTAATCTCCTGCGGGTTATCACACTCCCATCACCCCGCCTCTCCCAAAACCCCACACCAGTCCACCACCACCAACCCCCTCCGCATATTTAAACAAATCGCCACCGCCACCACTTCGTCATCAAGCATTCCATGTCTTGATCTCGTCTCCATGGACCTCACCGGAGACGGCGGAGGGCCCCGCCGCCCAAACTTCCCCCTCCAACTCCTCGAGAAGAAGGAAGACAACTCCCCCTCTTCCACCTCCCCCTACCCGTCCCTTGCCATATCCTCCTCCGCTGCCGCCACACCTTCCTCCTCCTCCTCCCCCGCCGCTGCCAGCAACAACTCCGGGGACACCCCCAGAAAGACTCCTCCGAAGCGCACCTCCACCAAGGACCGGCACACCAAAGTCGACGGCCGCGGGCGCCGCATCCGCATGCCGGCCCTCTGTGCCGCGCGCGTTTTCCAGCTCACCCGCGAGCTCGGGCACAAGTCCGACGGCGAGACAATCGAGTGGCTCCTCCAGCAAGCCGAGCCCGCCGTCATCGCCGCCACTGGCACCGGCACCATCCCGGCCAACTTCACCTCCCTCAACATCTCCCTCCGAAGCTCGGGCTCCACCATCTCCGCCCCCTCCCACCTCCGCCACCACCACCATCCCTCCTCCAACGCCTACTTCGCCGCCCCTCCCCCGCCTCTCCGAATCCGCACCACCGATTGGGATTCTTCCTCCGCTCCGTCGACGTCGCCCCCCATGTTGATTAATTTCCACTCGGGCAGCATAGGCCTCGACGCCGCCGCCTCGTCATCATCCGACGCCGCCGAGATGGCGCGGAAGCGGCGGTGCGAGCAGGAGCTGCAGCAGCTCCAGCAGCAGATGGCCGGATACAGCCAGAGCCAGATCCCCGGAGCTCTATGGATGGTGGCCAACACCAACAGCCAAGCAATGGGCGGCGGCGGCGGGGGAGGAGGAGGTGCCGACTCAATTTGGACCTTCCCGCAAATGGGGACCACCACAATGTTCCGCGGCATGAATTTCCCAACCCCAATGGCTTTGCTGCCAAGTCAGCAGCTAGGGCTCGGGTCTGGTGGTGCCAGCGGCGAAGGCCACATGGGAATGTTCGCCGCGCTCAACGCCTATCGGCCCTCGGCGGGATCGGACGCCGTGCCATCCGGGTCGCAGACGCACGGACGTGGTGGCGGCGGCGGAGATCGGCACGACACGATGAGCACCAGCGATTCATAGGTGCGGTATTGGATCCCATGCAATGCATGCATTTGTTATATCTATAAATATGCTCGCGCGCGAGGAGAAATGCACATTGCTTGCTGTGTTCTTTAATTAATTTGTGTGTGAGTGAGTGAAGAGGAGGGGACTTAAATTCTGGGGAACTAAGTGCCTTGATGGTTAGTTTTGCTAGGTATCTTCGTTTCTTTCTTTTCCCATTTTTTTTTCCTTAATTTCCTTTTGGATTTTTAGACCATAATGGTGAGCTTTTGATTCAACCAAAAAAAAAAAAAAATTATCATGTGATACACTTCTCATATTTGTTAACATCTCATTGCTAAGTGAACTCCATTTCCTACTCAACGGTTGGTTGGAATTAAGATGTCCATGGAAATTGGACGTTTTTATTTTTCAACCGTAGGTCACCAATGCATACCGACACTCCTCCAGACATTAACACATGGAAGAGAGAGAGAGAGAGAGAGAGAGAAAGCTTCTTCTCAATAATAGAATGTATAGATTGAGAGAGAGAGAGAGAGAGGGAGGCGAGAGCACATGAGAAAGAGAAGGATCCAGATGTTCTCAGCCAATGAGAACCAGTAGGTGATCGACTTAACAGTGAGTCAACTACGATTCTTTTTCGTTCACTCAGTCATCAGATCAATGATTTTTGTGGTAGATGGCATGGGCATCTCTAACCTTTCCAGCATATTAAGAATAAATAAAATAACAATAAACATATCATCACGGACATACATATAATACTTAAATATATATATATATATATATACAAGTTATGTGAGTCTTACCTGTTAAAAATAATTCATATCTATACTATACTAAGGGGAACATTGCTTTCATGTAAGCTGATATATACCATAATGGCTGTTTGGCAATGAGTTCTGAGCTCCAGGGTTGCCTTCTTTATTTTTGGGTGTGTGTGTGAGTGGGCTCACCCCTTCTTACAGGGTGTGCAAGATGGATGCGAACAAGGAGCATGGGGGAAAAGGCCAAATGAGTATAACACCAGGCTAGACCTGTCGGTTGTTCTGTTCCTTATTAGAGCTGTCACATGTTGAGCTGAATGCGAGTTGCATCGAGTAACCCTAACCACATGTGCCCTTATCCCCTTTTGAGCTCCCCCACTCTCTCTTACTATCTTACAAGAATGGGACTTGTCACTCCCTCTTCCAACACTTCACAGATGATACATAAATGCTTCTTCCTCCTTGAGAGAGAGAGAGAGAGATTTAATTAGTTTTGGCTTATACTTTATACCATGCACTTCTAATCTGTTATTAGTTAGTAGTTTAATATATATTACTGTTGTTATTTCTATAGAAGACTGGATATTATGAACATGAAGCAAATAGAGTTAGATTTTGTCGATTGTCAATGGCTGTTGAAGGTGATCTACTTTTTCTCTTTATGCATGTTTGAGCCTCGGCAGCTTTGTGGTGAAACCAGAGAAACTTTTCTCAGTGCATGCTTATAATTCTTTCTTTCCTCTTTTTCTTTTCAGAAAGTTTTGCCTCAGCTTTCATTGCCTGCTGCTCTTTTTGTTCCTCGAGGTTGCAGTGTGATTTTTGTTTGATGGGTTGATGATAAAAGCTACATTCTTTGGACTGTGCAGGAATGTATGTAGATTTCAACACATCGAAAATATTCTTTTGTTTCTTAAAATGGTTAAGAAGTAGATGTATGGCAGTGGAGGTCAGTCATATCTCGACCTCCAATAGAGTATCAACTAATTTTGAAGTAGCATTATGAGATCATGGCATTAATATAAATCTCAATCAATGTACATGGTTATCATTCGCGATACATAATTTGCAAGTAAAGTTTGTTGTTCTTCTCTATAAGTAGATGAGATCTATCATCGATATGTTGAGATTGAGACTTTAACTTTAATCTTTACAGAAATATATGATCTCAGCAAACACTTGTATTGTCATTTTAGGTGATAGTTCACGGCTATTTACATTATCCCGTGGTAAAAGACTAGAATAATCACTAGTGCTAGGGTGCTTTTCATGTAGTATATTGAGAAATAAAGGTTTTATGTGCTTCAAAAAGATGCAGGATACTAATTAAGATCCCCTATAGAATGAGTTTGAATAAACGTTGATCTATATATAACCTTATAAATTCAAGTTTTTACACATGTTTGAAAGAGAAAAGAAAAGGTCCAATAAAGAACTAGTTTCAAGAATTGGCTGCGAATGGATCAGTAATGTAGCTAAAAATCGTCTAAGAATGCAACCAAATATTAATATCTTACTGCTGTTGGTTGACCTTATATATATATAATGCTTACATATAATGTCATTGCCAGGAAGAGCTCCTTCTCTATGCATCAAAAGAGCAGCTCAGGAAACGCATCCAGTTGCAGGAGCAGCAGCACTAACAAACCCAACAGCTAGCATAAGATGACTCCTTTACAAGCGATCTCATTAAGGAGAGGTTTAAGATGCATTAGAACAAATTTGCAAAGACTAAAATATGAAGAAATATATGGCTTATTCCTACCTTGCTCTCTCGTTGTTATAACTCTCAAGCCACTTGGGTCATCGTCGTATGCATGGCATCTCACTAGATTCACATCGATTAGGTTTCCACTAGCTTCTTCATCTTCCCCAACGAGCTCCTTGATCTCTTTGTCAATCGTAAGTAAACCACCCTAACCACTAATTTGGAGCCACGTGTGCGGTATTGCTACGTCACCCAACCCCGTACAAAGTTTGGTAAACCTCTAAAGTTCAAGTAGTAATGCTGTTGTCTCCTCGGACAAATGGTGCTCATCCATTCCTCAGTATACACCTTCGAGTTAGGACAAGTAACACATGACAAGTAATCACTGAGCCTGAGTTGCGTTTCAGGGCTTCAGTGTGGTCCAGCAATTGAGAGGACCACCATGCAATATAGCCTGTGTTTCAAACTGGATGCATAGCCTGTGTTTCAAACTGGAGTCTCTCTCTATCTAGTCTCAGCTCTATCTATGTAATAGCCAATAAATAAGTTTGAAGAACATTAATTATTAGAATTTGTACACATATACATATATAATAGAGAGAGAGAGAGAGAGAGAGAGAGAGAGAGAGAGAGGGTTTGGTTTAGGCCACCTGGCTCCACAAATAAGTGCCAACCTGAGTACTGTTGTTGTCCAGTGTAAGCTACTCTCTCTCACTCATAGATTACGGAATGTAAACTTTGGAACTTCTTTTTTCTAATACTCCCTTAATTATATAAAATCTCTCAAAGATCTCTTCTCATTAGTTGTCTGTTTAAAAATATTATGTGATTAATTTTATCGTAGGGAAAAAAAAAGAAATTAAAGGTAAAATAATAATCTTTTTTATTTTTCATCTGGCAACCAGGACAAGAAGATGAGAGATTTTAAGATAGTTGTGGTCTTGTGAAGGTCAAAATATAATAAAATAAATAAATAAATAAATAAATATGAGAGTAATTATGTAGAAATGAGGAATAATTTATAAGATAATTAACGTTGTTAGAATTATGAGAATATATTCTTTTACCGTAAAAAAAGGAAGGCGTAGTAAAGATGCACTTTCCATATAGTGAATGATAATTACTTGCTTTAAAAGAATAAATAAAATTATAATTGACGGAATAGGTTACGATTGACAGAGTATTTACATATCATTGCATGTAAATTGACAATTGTCGCCCTTGCTTTATCTCTCGAGCTTCCTCTGCTCCGAAACTTTTGCAGGGATATTATTGTAATTGCAGGAGATCCGCTAATGTAATATCTGAGCCCTTTCCTTCTATGCTAAGAGAACCCTCTTTTAGTAGTGCAAGAACGAACGCTTCTCTTTCGCGAGAGAGAGAGAGAGAGAGAGAGAGAGAGAGAGAGAGAGAGGGATTTGGCCGAGGAGAGATGGACTCGCGATCGTTCCTCACAGTGATAGCCAAGAACTTCGATGTTCTTGCTGGGTAAGAGTTTTGACTATATAAATTTTACTTTATAGATACTATTCCATTACATAATCGTATTTCTTTTCGGTGATTTGAGCCACAGAATTCATGGGTTCCATTATGTAATTGTACTTCTTTTAATTATTCCGCTGTTGTAATTCTGTTTTCCCTCTATGGAGATCAGAATTGCCAATTGAAAACGCGTTTTTATGTAACTTAATTGCAATTTTGAAGAATAATTGCCGGATTAATGGGCTGAAGATTCTTTCGCCATCTTCTCTTTGTCATGTTTACTCCTTGTTTGGTCGATTCTATGATGCAAAAGATGTAGCTTTTCAAATTCTCTGCTCAGACTTGTGGAATTGGATGGCTTCTTTGCAAGTGCAGTGAGTTGCACTATGTGCACACAGATGATCTTTTCTTGTTTATTTTTCCTTCGATCAATAGGCTGTTCAATTGTAACGTTTACATTTATTTGGTTTTCTTGTGATGCTAACTGTATATATCTTTGTTTCATCTGCAGGCCATTAGTCACACTTGTTTATCCACTGTAAGTAGCATTGATAATTTCATCTCTATAAGGTGCTGGAATTTTAATCTTTTTGTGTGTGATGAGAATGTGTGTTTTGTTGGTGCCTTGGTAGGTATGCTTCAATCCAGGCAATAGAAACGAAATCCCCTGTCGATGATCAGCAGTGGCTCACTTATTGGGTGTTATACTCGTTTCTCACGTTGTTTGAACTTACTTTTGCAACTATAATTGAATGGTAAATGCTCCTATCATTTGTTGCCTCTCCTGTCCCAATCAAAGTATGATACACTATATGCATACGCTGAACACATAGGATGGCACTGCTCATCAGAATGAAGCCTTTTAGTTGCAAGTTGCAATGATTAATATTCAAAATGTTTGCATCATACACTATATGTATATTCTGCACTACAGCTGACATATTTAGATTCTACTTCACAGGGGAAATTTGCTTATCTACTGTATCAAAAATTAGTTAGTTTGGTCATTTAGTCATGGGATCGATAGATGCAATAAAGGAATTCTCATATTTGGATGGTTAAATTTATGCAGATTTTAGACCTAAGGAGGAGACATAAATATATGAAGATAATATGTGTGTTAATCTTTGCATGTCTTTTGTTGCATACGTCTCTGTGTGTATATAAAGTGGATACATGTAATTGAAAACTTCTTGGGGCTTATAGGATAAATTCCTGAAGAAATTGTGTTCAATCTTTTTGCTATAATTTTGAGTCACCACCCTGACACAAAATGCCCACAACAACAAGAGCTGATTAATAAGCGAGTAAACTGCTACTTTTCTGCTCATGAAGTACTATTTGTAATATAATATGCAATATACTATTATATCTTAGTAAATGGCATAGAAGATGCAAGAAGTCATGGTGGATCATTTTGGGTTTCCTTTGCCAACAACATCCAACCATCTAACAGTTGTCACTGTAGTGGTCGGGTTGGCTGTCATGGTGGCGGCTATTGCCATTTAGTACTTGCTAAGGAGGAGGGGCGGTGATGGCTGTGATCTTGGCAGGATCAGTTGCCCCTCTAAATTTTTCTTCTTATTTTTAGATAAATAAGATAGAGTCAAGAAGTTAAAGAAATATATACGCAAGAAGTCATGTCATGGTTGACCATTTTATCATTGCTGTCGTGGTGGTTGGGGTAACTGCCATGATGGATGGAACGACCATTGACATCTACTGCATGCTGGGGAGAAGGTGGGGATTGAGATGAATGTGACCTTGGCGCAATTGGATAAGAATGCCGAGAAGGATCGAGGCTGATGGCCTCGATAGACAGCATCTCCATGGGGGGTTTTTCCCTATCTATTATTACCAAGTACCTTGTACTTTAGTGAGATTGGAGTTTAGTTTAATTCTGCAACATTATGTAATGCTTGTTGCAGGCTTCCTTTTTGGTCCTATGTAAAATTCTTCTTCAACTGTTGGCTGGTCTTACCCTACTTTAATGGAGCTGCATATGTTTATCAGCATTTTGTGAGGCCACTATTTGTGGAACAACAAATAGTAAACATCTTTCACATCCCAAAAAGAAATATTTCCACAAGACCTGATATATTATCAGTTGCAGAAAGATATATTGAACAGAATGGACCAGAGGCATTTGAGGAGCTCATAAGCAAGGTATGCTTGTTTAAATAACATAACACTGTGACATTCTTTTTTTTTTTTCTTTTTCTTTTTGTAGCAAAATTTTCGGATATAAATAGTTATTGTCATTAGAAGGTAACATTTGAGTTAAATTTCAACATCTCTGGACACCTTTTTAGAACCATAGTATTGACTCATTAGTGTTTATTTTCAAAGCAACTCTGGCTCTGCATTGGCTGAAATTTTTTTGATGCACATGAGTTTCCTTCAATGCGACAAGTGAATTAAATAGCTACTGATGTTAATTCTGATGTCCTCAGAGGTGGAATCTTAATATTGCTGCTGCAGTCTTTCTTTATTAATTGTTACCAATATTATTTTAGTTCACTTTTGCCAAAGATATCAGCTCATTGTCATGCTTTCATGAAGTTGAAACGATGTGCTTTTTGTGCAGACTGGAAGGGCATCATATTCTAGGGTCAAAGGGCCTTCAATCTTGCAAGAGGTAGAGGTTGAAAGAGAATCAAAATCGTGGAATCAAAGTTCTCCATTCTTTGACGAGGATTACCGATATTAAATCCAGACCTCAGTGCATCTCCTGCAGGTGAGCATTAACACCTTTCTAATCCTGAAATAAACCAAACTTCTTAAAGTTGTTCACATCTTCATGTCAGAGTATATATTTTTAAATAGAATCAGCAGAACTTCACCTAGTGTTTCGCTTTCTTCAAAGTTGTTAAGTCGTTTAATTTGCATGCATAAATGACGATCTTGTCATCTTTGGCAGCTCTGTTCAAGCTTCACGGTGGTGAAAATTTTTCCAGTTTTCCAACTAGAGAATGATATGATCACTACCAGATTTCACATATAATCCAAAGACTCCCTGTGTAGTGAATAGGGAGTGGTCTTATCTACTGATATGTCGGGCTTCAACAAATTGTATTTATCTCTGTTATCAAAAGAAAAGAAAACCTCAGAAGTTTTATACTTTTTCTTTAAGAAGTATTTGTGGATAAACTAGTATGCTTACGGATAAGATGGAATAGTGATGTAAATTTAACCAGGTTATTTGACATGAAACGGAGTTTGCATTGTCCATTCATATAATGTTTGAGCAGTATATTAACGTGCTGTAATCCATCTGCTGGGTGATGGCCTCTTCCGTGCATCAAAAGGATGGAATTGGCTAACTAGATGTGGAGTTTTACTGCCACTAGAAGATGAAAGACATCTCAGAATCAACAGAAAACCAGAGAAAAGAGAGGGGATTATAAGGAGATTGTGAAATCCTTAGTCACAAACGAGATTTTATCTTAAAAAAACTACTGGCACTAGAACCTTGAAGACACTTTATGAGCAGTTTCAAGCCCCTCATGATTTACAACTAAAAAGTGAAACATTAGGAGAAGGAAAAAAGAACATATGGTATAACTGAGAAAAATGAAAATATACATTAGCCTCTGTTACAGCATCTATTGTTCTCAAATCTAGAGTTTGCCAGATTCCTCAAGTCGCTTAAGTCCTCCGTCCTCACAGTAGTTACTAATGTCAAAATTTGTGACAGCATGGACTCCCCGCAGTTCAATAGCTGCAATGTCATATGCTTCAGCGGCTTCTTCCTCGGTATCTGGTTTTAATGGAATACAACAAATCTTCAGCACTATATCGTTTTGTAGATTTCCATATAAATTAAATGTGAAAAATGAAGACTAGACATAAGAAATACCCACCAAAAGTTCCAAGGTAGATGTCTTTAGCATCCCTGCTGTCGCCAACCCGGCCTATTCGGGCTTGCCATTTACCATCCTTCCGTCTTCTACCACGAAAATCCACCAAAGCAGAAATTGGGTCACTATGAACTACTATTATCATAAATGCAAAAGTTAAATTTTGCTCTGAAATTGAAAATTGGACCTTGTTACTCCTCTGTATATTGAAGCTCCTCTGGAGAAACAACTGCTTTTCCTGTCATGACAAATCTGCAATTAGTAAGTAAGAAAATGAAAAGACAAGCACTAAGAATCCGTCCGCTTAATGTACCTCCTTACATAGGCCACAAATTCTTCTTGAGACATGGTCTTCATTATCTCAAGTTCATTCTCATAGTCTGAAACCTGTAATATAAGAAAAGCTATCAGCAAGGTAACATAAGTGAGGATCAAGGACTGAAAAGATATGCTTATTCTCCCTAAGTAATTGAATAAAGAAAAGTTATTTAGTACTCTTACGGGGAAATTAAGTTTCGCATTCGGGCCTTGACCCCAATACTTGAGAGCTGCAAGATCATGTGCTCGAGCTGCCTTCTCTTCAGAATCATAGCTGCCTATCAGGCCCAAAACATTATAAAACACAAATTTGTACATGCAAACTTTAACTCCATATGAGTACGGCTTACCTAAGTAAACTGGATCATCACCACAGCAAGACCAGAAGCAACGACCCAATAAATGCCGTGACCCAAGGAAGAAAAAACCCAGGGTAAAGAGAAAAGAATGAACATTTAGCAACAGCATTAATTATTCAACCCTCAGCTAGCATGAATCAACTAAAATTGTGCAGGTTTTATAGTGTTTTACGCAAAACATAAAAGGGGGAAAAAAGACAACCGCTTTAGAGTTATCCTATGACAACATATATTCTCTACCAAAGACAATTCATTACTATTTAATTAACAGATTTCATCAAAATACACAGCAAATAACTTTGGGCAAAATAAATCGTATAACACAGGCCTAGTGATTTATGACTCACATATTTAATATATTACAAAAAAATTAGATATACCAAGAACTTTCATCTCCCTTACTTCATTAGGCAAGTCCAGAAGCTTCAAACAGATATAAGACCAAGCAAGCCAATCTCATTTACCTAAGATAATTTTCAGTTCCTCGTCATATTAAGTAGTTTCAGAACTTATCAATTTTATTTTAAATAAATGTAAACCACCAAATTTTGTTCACTAACTATTTAACAGTTTCAGATCTCTTTCCTGAGATCAGATTGGCTAGTACTCTTCAATCTCAAAAGAACCATATGTTTTATCTAAAACTATATGATATCAAAGGCAGCACATGGAAAATAACTTTCAAGTTTCAATGTAACAGAAATGTCTAAGTTTTCATGGATTTCTGAGATCACCCTTTAAAAGAGTTCTAAGGAATATCCACCTGAAAATATCAACAAATAATTCGCATTCAAAGACCTGTAGCCATATAATGCTACCTGTCATGTCTTATCTCCCACTGTTTATAGAATGTGAATGATCTAGAACTTCAAACTCTCGGAACTTAGTGTAGGCACAGAATTTTCAAGATTGAGCTAAAATTCATAGTACCTTCCTTCCACGAAACAATAACTTCACCTACTAATGAAAACAGCACCATTCTGTCTAAGAAAGCTTAGTACGTTGAGGCATTAAAGCATAACTCAACAAATAATGACCTAAAAGAACATGCCATCACAAGGAGGGATGCAAATAAAACAACATTACCACTCAACCATTTGTCTAATAATTTGACTAACACTGGACCTCGGTGATAGACCTCCACAAGCTTAGACAATAGAAAACCAGAAATATAGGTCTTCAGCTTGTCAATACCATAACCTAACTAGAAAAATCTATTCTGCTCGGTTATCAAATCGAAGTTGCTACAGTCAAGTTGCATTCACTTTAAACCACGTTTAGTTTAGATAAGCAACAAACATCTCCCACTGCAAACTAAGCAATGTTAGTATTCTTGCAAAATATAGTATGATAACTTAAAATTTACCAGGAACTAGTAAAATTTACGTACAAAGCAATGCACAACATACCATGCTTGCCTTTCCGTTTGCGGCCTTCCACTTGGCTCGTATTGTCCCACAGATGCGCTTCAAACTTGCCACTCCACTTCAACCTACACTCACAACCAAAACCCAAGTCATACACAAACACGAACCAAATCAGACACCATAACCAACTCAAACCAGCTCCTTTCCTCCGTTCTCACCTGGTAACTCCATGGAAGCTCGACGACCTTGGGGCCGCGTACTTCTTCATCGCCGCAGCAAGAAGAACCCCGACCTTCTTCTCCGGGCTCTTCGCGGGCAAAGCGACCTGGGAGCCATCCTCGTCTACAGCGGTCTCTTGAATACCGCCGCCGCCGCCCCCGACTTCGGGCGCGATAGTGGATATCGATCCTTCGTCGCCGCCGGTCTTCGCCTCGGAATCCAAATCAGCGACGACTTCGAGAAGAGGAGCGGGAGGAATTGTGGAGGGGCCCTCGTTGTCGTCCGATGGATCTGGTGGTGGTCTCTCCGGTTCGCTCATCTGTGGAGAAACCCTTTCTCTCGCTTTTCCCGAATCTTGAGACACTCGTCGTCGAAAACCCTAGATCTTATCAAATGGATAGGGTGTGCAATCGATCAAGGGCTGTCGCTTCCCAATGCGCACGAATCGTGATGCGGTAAGCACGGTTGAAAGGGACGCAGACTTCCGAACCGCCTCGTTGATCGTGATTGAGATTCCAGCGAATAAAACGAAGGGCATCTAATCTAATAGCACGAAAATTCCAGCCATAGAGGCCCATTAGCCCATCATGCAACTGAGCCCACCTTATAACAATGTCGAAATTGATTCAGCTAAAGCCCGGCTCTAGCAATTGCATGATTTTTTCTCACATCAGAGCTAAATCATGACTTTAATAGTAATAATACCAAGGTTCAATATATAATGTAACACTAAGCATGTACATAGAAAATTTTAATATAGTTCTAATGTCATTTGCATAAGAATTTTCTCAGCACACAACCTAACTGGTTATACACCAAGTATTAACTCGACGTCGTTTTCTGAAAGAGACAACAATGCTGTAAACGTGGGATCACTGGATGTAGAAATAGATTAAAGCCAGAATAGCTAGAATTCCCAGTGTGAGCAAAAATAAAATCTTTCCCAATTTACGCGAGCAAACCTTTTAATGAATGCGAGCACGACGCAATCGCATTGCTTGATAACAACAGTGGACTGAGTTTAACAACAGAGGTCTTTGTTCATTCGTTCTATTATACATGATTAGTGCCTCTCAGCCACTGGATAGGACTTTACTCGGTTTCATCAGGTGACAAACCTAGTGATCTATTAATAATTTCATGAGCTTCCAGTAGCGGGGGTTCCCTTACATCCGCAGCATATAATATCTTCTGGATTGCTTTAGTCATCTGGCAGGAAAAGAAAATTCTCAATCATCCATTGCCCTGAAAAATATGACCCTTAACCATAAAGGACATGATCGCTAAGACTAAGAAAGATGAAAGAAACATATACTAAATTGGCGATCCAGTATAAGCATTCAATAGGAAATTAACTTTCCTACTTTCCCTAATACTTTGGCACTTTTCCTTGGAGCAGCCTAAGGAAGAAAATTACCAGCACAAATATGAGGTTAACAAAAACAAGATCAAGATCAATAGTAGTGTCGCATGATTTACCTTAAAAAGAAATAGTATTGCGGTGTGATTTTAAGTTTATAGGTACTTGAGCAGAATGATTTGATGGCATATAAAGCATTATTATATAATAGGGTAATTGCTTTCAAGGTGAAAGAACAGTGTTAACAAATGTCTTCTTGACATAACCAATGAATTAGAAATTGAAAGATAACACAAACGTTGACCTCATTGTCAAAGATCAGAGCATCACGCTCCCATTTGTTGAAAAGCTTCTTCTGACAATTAATAGTCAGCATTAGATCATATTCTATAGGGAAGAATTTAATAACATAAAATTCTCCAGATTCTCAGATTATTCTCAATGACATATTGTGTTGGCACCAGTAATTACTTCTACTGTCAGAAGAATTGTCTAAATTGGTTAGGCATGATAGAAATTTACCGGTAGATGTCCCAGCTCAGATCTTTCGCAGAGTATCTCAATATCGCGTAACTTTGAGAAGTAGAAATCTCTTTCTTTTTCCATATTGTCCAAAGAAAGTTTAAGATCTGCAATCTGCATTCCAGGAAGCAAATTGGCTGATGGCTAATTCGGTGAAAGAAAAACTATGTTAAAATGAAGAAACATAGAAGGTCTTAAAAATTAATCGTCAAGCTTAGAAAATACCAGCAGATTATGTTGGATTCCAAGGATCATGACTTTGTGGAATTCATACTTGCACCCATAAATTATAAGGTAAGATACAGAAATATTTTTCATATCAAAATGATACATGTCTTCCAACTTCCAAAGTATAATAGCCATTTATAAAAAACTAAAACTGTTGGCAGAAAAAGTCAATGAAATGAATTCACTTCAATCATTTCAAATTTGTAGAGTCCCAAACATTCTGACTGACACCTTGAAACAACAATTTATGTAAAGATAATATCAGCCTCTTGGCTTATAAAATGCGGTAAACTGGAATGTTTTATTAAGTAAATAGCAGCCAGAGTTGCATAGTGTTTACCTTCTCAGACAGTTCGAGGATTTGTTCTGCAGAATTTTCTCCATCAGACATGGTGTAAACTTTTCCTTGTTTAGGACCTGTTTGGTGAAATAGTACTTGAAACATATTTGCAAAACATAGTGTCACATTACTTAGTGTTAATTAAGCCTACGCCAATTTACCAGAAGAAGTCAGACTAGCCCCATCTATGGAGACACGACTTGATATACTGTTAGCTTGCAGTGACTTGGAGGATTTGTTAGAACTCCTATGAGTCCGATCTTTTCCTCCCTTGTACCTTCTCTCCGTGGGATTATAGTTTCTGAAAAAGATAGAACATGTTTTGCTTTGTATATTACTCCTAAATTGTCGACAGCACAAAAACTCTGCAATCAGTTAGAGAAAGGGAGCATACTCATTCATAATTCCTCTATTTACAGAGTCACAGTATCTTTTCAGCCATTGCAGAAACTCCAAGTTGTCCAGTGGACGTCCTCTAACAAGCTTGTTGACATCAATATGCTATAATAGCAGCCAATTGCAAGAACAAGGAATTAGTCAACAAAGTTACGGCAAAAACAGGTTTCTCCTGTCAACTACCAGGCTTCATGTTTTATCTACTTATGTAATCATCAGGAGAAGAACAAGAACCAAAAATAAAAATTTGAACATAAAAAAGGACATCCAGGAAGATTGAACTAGCCTTTTCCGTTATGTGAGCCGAAGACCTGTGCTAATAGGCATACTTGTTCATATCTATCTATTCATATTTATTTGGAGGGCTTTTCTTGTCCTTTCTCAAGGGTGACATGTGAGGGTTCTATAACTACTCTTTGGGTATCTTAGAGTATATTGTCCTAGGGAGCTTCTTGGCTAGATAAAAGAGGATTTGTGAGGGAAAGAACAAGCTTGCATTTCTTTGTCTCTGAGACACAGAGAGACGTTATTTGTTCCAGGTTGTGATCATAGATTACTATATCTTGCTAACCGGTATTTTCTAGAGGTTATTCTTTTGTATTTATATTTTTAATGAAGTGCTATCTTATACTAAAGCTATGTTATCATTGTCATCTCCTTTACTAGTTTCAATCATATTCTTTGCAACTTTCCTCTGTTAAACAACTATCTAATTAACTCCACATCTAGGCCACTCCATCCCTTATTACGAATGCAGGAGTTTAATGAAATAAACAATGGCTCCCACAGTCCAACCTTTTGAGTCCTAATTTTAAACTCCCATACAAGAAGTGTAAAGACTAAAGATATATTCAATAATGACCACAAACAAAATTTGACTAAATATTGACTTGTTTTGTAAAATTCCATGATAGCTTACGGTTCTTTATCAATGCACAAAAGCATTTTCCATGCCATTTAAGTCACCATTTCTTCTCAAAAACAAGTCATCGAACAAATAGCATCCACCATAAGTCTGCCCTGAGTGACCAGCCCCACAACTAGCTAGAGTATGGTATATATTCAAGTTTTATGAAATATTTAGTGACTCAAGAAGTGGAAAGCAAAGATTCAGTAGACTCATCATTATTAAAATAAAGCCTCATACTTTTTCGATCCTCAACTTGTTAAAAACTTCTTGGAGAATCTTGTAATTCTGAATCATGTCGTACTCCGTCTTTGCATCAAAGTTCACCTACATTCCGAAGCAGGCATCAAATCTACCATCCATTAGACCAAGATCCAATAATCAAAAGATCAAATAAAGAAAACATGTAAACCTTGTGCATCGGCACGACTCCTGGATGAACCATATCCATCATTTGGCACTGGACTGCACCAGATGCTGCCTGCAATTAATTAAAAAAACGAGCTTTTTGATCCACTTAGTAACCGAGAAAAATGGGCCATTCTTGTAAGAAAAAACTATGAATCCATCGAAACCCTAGGAAGATTGGACGAAAAAGAATTAATACCTCCTCCACCTTGGTGAGGCTGAGCTGGAGCCTGGCGTTGATCCAGGAAAGGATCTCGTTCCTCCCCACGAAGTACGCGCCGTCCATCATCCCGATGTTTGCCGCCGCCATCGACATCCGACCGCAAACCGCAGACCGCCGACCGGCGAGATCGAGTCCTAGAGATTAGAGATAGAGAGGAAGAGGAGCTGGGGTTTAATACCTCTCTCCTCACCACCCGGGAGAACCCAGCTTTAAATAAAAAGAAATAGAATTATGTTGAGTATCAGATTATGGTCACCACAGAGAGTAGTTACCGTCTCTCCAGTAATGAGATAAAACGTGCGATCTGGACGGGCGAGATTGGGGTGAGTGTGGATATTTGTTTGGTTTGGGTGCAGCACGGTGACGGGATTCTACCATTCAAAAGAATTGTCTCATTGAGCTTTGCTTTATGGTGGCCTGCCTCTCTTTAATAAAATCGTGAAGACGTAACGGCCCAGCCGTTTCGTAGATGTATTAAAGCTTCCCTTGGTAAGGTGGGACCCGATAGGCCCATTAGGATACATCCAGCCCACATTCTTATCCTGTGCCTCTCACGTGACCTAGGGTTACATCCGGGAGTCATCTATATTAGGGTTTTAGAGCCGCCGTCTCCACTTCGTCTCCTTCTCTAATCTCTCTTGCATCGGAGATCAGGAGTAAGAGGAAAAGAGACGGCGGCGTAGCCAGCCATGGTGCATGTTAGCTTCTACCGCAACTGTAAGGCCTTACCCTCTTCTGATCTCACTTTAGATCTCAGTTCTCTACCTCGGTCTCTTTAATTTTCTTCAGATTTTTCTATCTACTCTTAGATCATCATTTTATTCAATTTATCAACGTTTTTTTTACTTTATCATTACCTTCTATTGGTGCGAATGTTACGTCTTGTGTAGATTTAAGTGGAAAAGATGCAGTTTTCACCCTACTACTAATGTTATTGTAGATGGGAAGACCTTCAAGAAGCCTCGTCGCCCCTACGAGAAGGAGCGGCTCGACGCTGAGTTGAAGCTAGTCGGAGAGTACGGACTGCGATGCAAGCGCGAGTTGTGGAGAGTCCAATATGCTCTAAGCCGCATCCGTAATGCCGCGAGGGAGCTTCTCACCCTCGACGAGAAGAATCCCCGTCGTATCTTTGAGGGAGAGGCTCTGCTGCGGCGCATGAATCGTTATGGACTTCTCAATGAGGAACAGAACAAGCTCGATTACGTTCTTGCCCTCACTGTTGAGAACTTCCTCGAGCGCCGTCTCCAGACCCAGGTGTTCAAGACCGGGATGGCGAAGTCTATTCACCATGCCAGGGTGCTCATCAGGCAGCGCCACATTAGGTACAAATAAATCCTATAGTTATTTACTTTGTTGTGATTCTGTTCTACTGCATGTTTGTTTTGGTTTGAGTATTTGAGCGTTTCATTAACAAATGCAAATTTATCAAAAACGGGTTCTTTTCTGTTTCAAATCCCATTTTGGATTACTACATTGGTTCCTATTTCTTCTCTTGATTCTCCAAGAAGTTCTGAATTTCTTTGCTCATACTATTTCGTGAGGGGTTTTGTTATGTCTCGAGATAGTGCAGACACATTGTCTAGTGAGAAGATTCTAATCAGGGTCTCGCAGAAAACAAAAATTGATATAGTTTTCTGATGCTTGGATAATTATTGGAGAATACACTACGCCACCCACATAGCTTGTAGGCACATCTACCCTATTTGAGCCCTACGTGATGGCCTTAGTGTTCTAGAAATGTGGTTCACTCTGCTTACTAGGTGCAAGCAAGTTTGAGGTTTCCTAGATATAGGAGGTTTCACCTTTTTCTTTTAGATGTTGGTAAAAGGCTGGGAAGATGAAACTAATCGTGGTGGTGACATGCAAAGCCAGGTCGTATTTTTTTGGTAACTAGTAGAGACTGTCTCATAAATCCATAATATTACTAAGATCCTAAAGATTCCCTCGATTTCAAAGACTCAGATCTATATACAAGTATTCAGAAAATATTATGCTTTGCTTTTGTTAGTTGTCTAGTTGTAAAAATTTCTTTCCTTATGAAGTTGTTGTCTATTTTGGGTCTTGAGGTTGTTCACCTACTGGAGTGTTTAATCCCTTGTGGATTAATAAATACTCACAAACATCTGATATTATGTTGTATTGCTCCAGGTCTTTTTGTTATTTCCTTTATTATATTTTGATTCAAACTAAGCTCAGTATAGATTGATTTGATAGCTAAAAGTTTTTGTATTTACCATTCTCGACTTGGCCAATTTCTGTTTGGATGTTTTTGTTCAGTTTGATAGCTGATGCACAAGTCCATTTCTTCTCCTATTCAATTTAATAGTCTGGCAATTTGGATTTGTACTACACTACTTGTATCTTTACTACTTTACTGGTTCACGCTAATTCTTCGTTACTTGATTTGTGCTGTTGAGCAACTATTTCAAATTGGTCATATCAGTTATTATCTACTTAGATGCTATTTTATGATGTGTTTCAAGACCTGCCATATCTACTATCTAATTCTTGTTGGACTTGAGGTAGTATCAGGCTAATCACTATCCTCAATTCAGTCTCCCTTTCTTTTCCTGTGCTACTTATTAAATATCGAGTCTCATTGTGTATTTCCATGCTGTCATCCATCATCTAGTTTTCTTTTGTCGTGCTTGAACTAACTGTCCTTGATTTCTTCAGTTGCCCATCCTCATTTTATTCCATCCAAGTTCTTTGTTCCTTGCTCTATTTATACTCTTTTACTCTGTTGTTCAGTTTATGTACTTTTATATCATGTTCCAATCTGAACCTTAGCTTTGTTGCAATATTTGACTTTCTTTATGCAGGGTGGGGCGCCAAGTTGTGAACATTCCATCGTTTATGGTGAGAGTTGATTCTGAGAAGCACATAGACTTTTCTCTCTCAAGTCCTCTTGGTGGAGGTCGTCCCGGAAGAGTGAAGCGAAGGAACCAAAAGGCTGCAGCCAAGAAGGCAGCAGGTGGTGACGGTGACGAAGAAGATGAGGAGTGAGCATCTGGTACTAGATATGTAGCCACTAAGCTATAAGTTAGATATCAATTTTTGCTTTTGAAATTTTCAGACTTTGGATGTCTTTTTTTCTTCTCTCCTGGCTTAACAGAATAGTATTTTTATTCCAGCATATCTCATTCCAGATCACTGAATACTTGCAGAGTATGTTTTCTATGTAGTTTTCATTCGCAAGTATTTTTTTACTGACATAGAGCGGTGATGTTACACTATGATTGGGTTTAGCAAGCAATGCGTTTATATATCACCCAGATGATGCTTCTTTGCTCAAGAGTTAGTGATGTACTTTTCACTGTAGAACTATCTCTATTATCACTACCACTTGCCAGACAATTCAAATTGTGAGCCCATCACTAATAATTTAAATCTCATGACAAGCGATGAATTTGGAAATTATCGTCGTGTTTGTGCTGCAGATGTGAACACTGGTTGTTTGAATGCATCTCGTATACCGTCTGGCTTTCCAAGGTGAGTTATAGCTTGCAGGCAACTAATAAGCAGGAGCTCTGCTACCAGAATTCTTAATTTTCCCAGGCGGCTGCGAATTCGTCTGGGGAGAAAATTAACAGGGCAGTGAGAAGAATTCTACTGGAATAACACCCCCGTTGTCGACAATCTTGAGGTAATTTGTCATTCTTGCGACGTCTTCAATATGAAAACTCCCTTTTTGGATGGGAGTAGTTTTATCTGCCAGTCAAATTTATTAAGAACTAACCAATTTATAAGTGAAGAAAGGGTTGTTCTAGGAAGAGAAGGAAAGAGAAAGGAGTCACAGAAGTGCATGTTAAAGGGGCATCTAAACAAAAGGTGGTGAATGGATTCCAATGCATCTTTATACTTTAAAACGTCTATTTTATGGATGCTACTAAGTAACCCAGCCCAGAAAGATTGACCTGCGACAGCTCTTATTGTAAAAAGAAATTAGAAAGGCATCTTGATCAATGGGAGATTGATCGACAATCCAAAACCCTAGGTCCCTCATTTCTTTAAATCTTTCTCTCAATCCTTTTCGTTTCTCCCCTTTCTGTTGTCCTTGTCTTCCCTTTTCTCCCAACTTCCTCTGGATTCACTTTTCTGTCCGTGAGGCATTCGACGTATGCGTCGCATACACTGTCGGAGCATCGCCGAAGCAATCCAACCCTTCCATCCGAACCCATAGTGAGTCAGTCTTCTGTTTTCACTTTAAATTAATCTCAATTTAGTTGCTTCGATAGTCATAATTTTCCGGTTCTTGTGCTTTGTATTTGTCGGAGAAATTCGACAAACTCGAGTAGTGTCCCGCTTGTCCGGGGAGATCTCTCCCACCTTGTAAAGCTCGACGGTAGGTACGCTCTGTGGGATCTCCAAGATTCTAGGGGGAGCAGGTTTCGAGGTCGCGTCCAGCGACCGCCGTCGATGTCCTTCTACTCTTGACAAGTTTAAACATTTACATGCTCGTACTCCGGTTGCCATATAGGTTCTCCTTGTGGCCGCCGAGCAAGGTGAGTGGGCCCATCGCCGTCGGCCGCACTGGCCAATAAGTCTCTTGCATCACCGCGTTTCCCTCAGCTCCCTCTACCTCCACTCTTGGGTGATTTAGCAATCTCTCCTACTCGTGAAGAGATTATTTTTTTTTTACTTCTTCTTAGGTTCTTTGCTAAGAACAGGAGAAAGGTGGGGTTGGGTGGGCCGCAGCCCTACTCTTTCTCCTTAGGTTTTGTGGGCTGATAGCCCACTCTACCCAAATGAATAGTTGTTGTTTTCTTTTCTTTTAATTTAATTAGATTTTTTTTCAAAATAAAATGTATTATATTGTAACATATTTTATAGTTTATTAGAATCTTAAGAGTTCATTATCTGAAAAGAGCTTAAACTAAGCACAGTGACTATTTTGTATATAAATGACTCATAAAAATGTGGGTGTAATTCGATCTATATCTTACCTTCCCATCTTCCTGTTTTATTACATCTAATTTAAAAAAAAAAAAAGAATTAGAGGGAATACAAAGCTCTAATAATAATTGTTAAATAGTTTACTGTGAAGCCTCAACTATAAAGAGAAATCGAACAGATGACCAATAAAGCCTCAACCACTGTGGCTTTTTCGTATGCTTCCACCGACCAGCATCGTTTAAACTCAGTTAGTACGTAGTGCGAACCTAACTTTAACTACCTCTGCAATTTTCCGTGCAAGTCCAGAGGGGAGAGCACTTATTACTCACGCACTAAAATCAAAGGCTACGGCTTTTAGACCTTTAGCTCTCTTTTTAGCCTTTATTTCCCATTACTAGCCTTCGCTGCACACTGTACAACATTAGTCCGACTCCCAAGGGCAGACTTGGAAAATTAATCCCTTTTTTTTTTAGAGGAAAAAAAATTAAACCTTCTTCGTTTATATATATATATATATCTAAGATCTCCTCTTTTTGCAACCGTTTATTCAACGAACTCCTGGGATCGCGGGGTCCGTTGAATGGATCGTGGGACCACGTAATCCCACTGGACCCCACGGCTAGCCCCATCCATTCCCCGGCTTCCGCCGCTGTTTCGGATCCGCGCGATCACCGATCCGGAACTCGCTTGTGCTGCTCCGCTGGTGCCGCTTAGGTTATGCCGACCAGGCTCCGAGTCTTTGCGAAAAGAGTTTTATAAGTCACAAGTCAAACGAGAAAAGAGTTCGCTAATGATATCCGAGGGAGTATGAGAACGGTTTGTACGCAATGCAAGGCAGCCTATTGTTGAACGTTGACCTTGAGCAGTGTTTTCTTTTTCTTTCTTTTTTTTTCTTTTTTTTTTTTGAAAAAAAAAATAGTAGCTATGCTAGTAATGGAGATATTATATATATAAAAGAACCAAGTAGAATCTGAAGCAGCACATTAATATATCCTTAGTACTGGTTGGTCGGTTGTCATTGGGGGGGAACAACTCGATCCACAAGTAAGAGAAAAGATCTAAATGAAAAGAGGCTGAGGCTGCTAACTCCTAATAATTGATCTACTAAAATTAAACTAAGTACACGGGAGGGATAGATAGGTAACAGGTAACACGGTTTTCAAGACCGGAGTAAGCTTCGGAGGATCTCAGCCTGAGGGCTGTTGTCGTCCATGTTTGCCAACAAGCTGGAGAGGCGTTCGCTGAGGTCGTCGACCTCGCGATGGAGGCTCTTGATGTAGCTACATGTCTCCTTCAGGAGCTTCGTAGCTGAAGCCTGCACCAATGCAATCAATACAAGAAGGTTGGTATTGAACTGAAGTAGCTAGCTAGTAATCTACTAGAATATTGCAATATAAACTGCTTGCTTACACTGTTGGAGCCTCTGCGGCGGGCTTCTGGGAGAAGAGTGTGCAGCTTGGAGATGAGCTCATTGGTCTCCTCCTCTGAAATCCTCGACCTTCTCGCAGACATGTTTGGGTTATGGACAAGAGGTGAGGCAAGAGGTGAGGTGAGGAAGAGGAGAAGAAGGTGTAGATGAGAGAGACAGGAAGGGGGAGGATGGGGAACTTAATTTATAGGGAGGGCTCGGAGGATAACGAGTTGAAGAAAGGATACAGAGATCAGTTGGAACGTAAGCTACGTGGAAGGATACATTAGGAACAGTTGAGGTCCTACGTGTTCCCACCTCTCTCAACCAATGGACCCATCCCCTGTACTAGTCGAAGGACCTATACGATAGGGCTCCTACTGTATATAGCTACCATATGACAGCTCGACACGTGTCAAGTCGCCGTAAGTGTCTCCAGCTAAAGCTTAAACTTGGAATTAAGAACGAAGATTAATCTACCGTTGTGAAGTCATATAAGTTAGACTCTAGAAGCTCTACTTAATTACTAATGACATCTTTTTTAAGCTTCAGCAACCAACGTGGAGAAGAAATAAATGGTCGCAGGTAAGTAAAATCTTACGATCAAGGGATCGAGCAGTGTTAGATTGTGAGGCGACAAATCCAGTAGTAACTTTTTCCATCCATCGATCCCAACAAAGAATCTCTCGGTGTTACCTTAATTCAGGGTGATGGAGACTCTCATCTTATTAGGAGATACAGGTTTCGATCGACGGACGTAAAGCTGATCGACGTACAATTTCTAGATCCAAAAGAAATCCCTTGTCACCCTTTTGTCTGAGAAAGTCTGCATCCTTGGTCTTGTCATATTCCATAGACCTGTCACGCAACACAGTTTTAATTATATCTCTAAGTTATTAGTTTAGTTAATGAGACATATATACATATATATATATATATATATATATATATATATATATATATGTAGTATATAATAGGAGATTACAACGACTAGGTAGCTCGATCACCCTAAGAAAAACATGTGGCAATGTGGTAGGCCAATTGGATCCTGACGTGGATCTGGGATGGCGCCTGTTGGTCCGAAGCACGTGGGCCAGATGACACTCTGTACGACCACGTGACGGTGCATGGCGTGTTTATGGATGACTGACGATCATGTGGTCTGGTTTTCTTGTTCGATCGTGTAATGTGAACCGGCGTAACGTTTGTATTCATTTAATACATAGTTTTAACTATAAGCAGTTGGAGTAATTTTTTCTTTTTTCTTTTACGTTTTCTTCTCTCTCTCTCTCTCTCTCTCTCTAAAATAGTGTGTAAAGTTAATCCTAGAAAAACTAAAGAGGTAATTAATGCAGTTTATAAATTGCATAAATGACACAGATGATGATGAAAATTAAGATTGGCACCTCCCCTACCAATTAAATTGAAAGCTCCATAGGTCATATATAGGGTTAGCAGAAGAAGTGGGGTCCAAATAGAGTAGTCCTGACAAGTATATAATATATATATATATATATAGATAGTGTGTGTGTGTGTGTGTGTGTGTGTGTGTGTGTGTGTGTGTGTGATGCACAGGGACAAAGCCATGTTGGTATGGGGGAGGACCATGCCACATATAAGTGTTGGATTCACATCACAAATGAAACAAACTTTCGATACACCCACCCAGCTGCTTCTCTATTACGAGCTAGTCATATATATATATATATATATGAAATAGTTTTCTATGTCGTCGTAGTAGTAGCAGCAGCAGCTAGTCGTAATATCTTGGATGGATGGATGGATGGATCTAATTAAGATTGGAGAGGGGGATGGAATAGGTGAAGGGACAATAGGGTCGTCACAGTGAATGTGGGGTCAACGTCAGCTAGACGTGATTGCATGGGGGTGGGGAGGACCCGGAATGCATGATGGGCTGCTTCCCGGGCGTCGGCACCAAAACGTGCCAGTGTTTGGGTCATGACACCCCCTAGCACGACACCGGCAATACCCTAACAAGACTCACTGACGGGTCACTAGGATTAACATCCACTACTATTTATATGTATGCATATTACTTACTACGTATGTTAAATATATATCCATATTCATATCCATTAATTTAGATGTATTTAAATTACTTTATAAAAGCATGGTACACTTTTACAAGATTTGGAGTGCGTTAATTATAATATTTGGAGTAGTATGAGAAAAATTATTATTTGTATATTATATGAGTATTCTAATTAGCACGTGCATGCCTGTATAAGGAGATATAAAGTTTATTTATTTTTATTATTCTGAAATAGCTCCAAAATAATTAACCAAATAACTGTAAGTCTGTAGGCATGGATGGATAATTGGATAGGGTCAGGTCTCCAACACAACCAGGAAAATTACTGCAAGTAATTAATACAGTCCAAGTATTAGGTTCATGTGTACCCTGTGAAAAATCTTTCCGTATGGACCATAGAAAGATCCGGTGGTCCTCATCCTTGTGGATTTAATTTGCTGCCATTTTTAATGCCAGGGATAGATAATTTATCAATCGCTTTAAGCTTATTCTTTTCTATTTTCTTTGGGGAAATGGAGATGAGATGTGGTGGAGTAAGCCCACTTCATCAAGGTTATCAGGCCTGGCCCATTTCGGCTTTCACGTACGAATAAGCCCACTTTATCCATCACGTATTATCCCTAATTAAGGCTGGACTTTCCAAGAGGATAGAATACATGGATCCACAAAACTATGGATAAATCTACTATTTAACTAGAAGTCTAGTTATCCGATTGAATATTGCAATGAAATATTTGTGGTTCAAAAGGGAAATCCACAGGTATGTAGTACTCTTATTTGTTTTAATTGATTAGTAGAGAGGTGGTAAGACTAATTAAAGTTTAGACATATAAATTAGATATATGAGTCAACTTTAATTATAAATAAGTCAAACTATTTTAGATTCTACCCAAAGATATTATTAGTACACGCTTACCGTGGTAGTAGACTCGTAGCAGTCTCGAATTTTAAGAGAAGAGGAGGCCCTAAGCAGAGGACGAGAGGTGTCTGCTAGTACACCAGACTAATAAAACTCCCACTCCCAGTGGTCCTTAATCATCCCGCTAATCCTAGGCCGTTCGATCTGGGGAACAACGGTGGGGCCGGCACCTTTTTCCGAAGCAATCCGATTAGTATAACTCGGTATGAATTGGTCACCTGCTCCAAGATGTACGGAGAAACTAAAAACTCATGCTTCATCTCATCTCGACTTCTTCTCTTTTGATCCTTATCTCTCTAAAATCTCTTATTTAGGTTAAGTATATTTTCATCTATATATTTATATACTTATACTAAAAATTACTTTAATCTTATAAAACTTTTTATATTAAATTAGTTTTTGTATTTTTGACTAAATTGGTACGGTGCGATTTTTGACACATAATCCGCCTAAATTACTAAAAGCTCATTTATATTAAATATAAAAAATGAAATAAAATTGTTAAAATATTTAAATTAATATTTTAGTAATTTGAATAAAGATAAGAATAACATGATGATGCATGTAACATCCTTGCTTGGGTATGATTATGTGCATAAGGTGTGATAAAGTTATGACATCTTTTTCCTTGTGCAAAAGTATATAAACCCCTTATTCATGTTAAATCTTTTTCACCAACCAAACTCTTACCAAAATATTATCATCAATAGCTAAGCAGAGAAGAGACATCATGACAAAAGGCATTCCTATGAAAAGGGATGACTGCATGTATCCTACTGAATTAAAAACCTTGCAATCTATGTAAGTATTTAACTTGAACCAAGTCCTCATTACTCTGATGTCAAATTATCCTTCATGGCTGGTAGAATGAGATTGATACACGTCAGAGTTTTAATTACATCAGTTGGGTACACCAATTATACAAAGAGAAAGTATCAAGCCCAATGCTAAGATATGCTACCACTTCTATTCAAGCCCAATGCTGATGTGTATGTTCATGTGTTTCCAAAGGAAAGTGACAGATGAATCTTCAAAACCAACATAATTGACAATTGATGAAGTGCACAACAGTTACCACAGGAATCTAAAGAGGATGTAAATACAAAATACATAAGTGTACACTGATTTCGCCGATTCTTTTTTTCTTTTCTTTTCTTTCAGACAATTCCTTTGCTGGGCTTTTTCATGGTTATCTAAGCAGTACACTTGCTAGAACCAGCATGAGCCACACAGTAACTTCTAACTAAAACATGAAGCCATGGTTTGTTACATTCCAAAGTATTTGTCTTGGGAAAAAAAAAGAAAACATTGAGATGTCAAACTAATCAAAATGGCACTAGAAGCTTCAATCACAGGATAACCAGACTTTCAGTACCACAATCGATGAAATATCTGAAGAAAAGGCTATGATCAAAGCAGCGGCGATCTTAGACATGAGACAAGTCACTGGTTAGAAAAAGGAAAAAGAATTACTGCTGGAGCTTTGATCAAGCAGAATAGAGAAGAAAGAAGCACAGAAGTGTTTGAAAAGTTAGTAAAACTCAGAAAGACTTCGTTCTACATAAGAGAGAGAAACTCAAAACATCGGTCTGATTTATGCTCAATCAATTGAGAACATCCAGGAAATGAAATCAAGATTATGAAACACTCTGCCAAGCTAAGAGTATATTTAATACTGTCGACAGCTGAAAGAAGATCTTGCTGATACAATATCATCTATCATATTCCAACGTATAATGTCCATCAAGATACGCTTTCTTACTGCACTCCATGATAAGAACCAACAAGTAAATGTTCAAATTGGAAAGCAACGAAAAAGAATATAGAATATTTCAGCATTCAGTGACAGGATGTAAAACAGAGAATAAATGTAAATAGTGGCACTTGAGGAAAAAAAAAAGAACAAGCCAACCAAATAATGCAGTTGGAACCAATCTAATGCAGGTGTCCTGGATATATACTCGTTATATGGATCATGGTGTCAACACTGTCATATCTCTAGGCCCTTTAGTTGTGAAACCTTCCAGCAAATTGTTTCCACCTTCTTAAGAGAAACTGGACAATAAATAATTTGTGCAATGTTATAGAGTTTCATCAAATTGAGCAGATCTGAGGCCTAGATTACAGATATGCAGCTTGGTGATAGACCTTATACCTCAAATTAGTGATAATAAGACATGACTTTATATGAAAATTATCTCTAACCATGTCAATAATCACTCTTAATTTTACGTGCGACCGTTCCAATATAAGAAACAATTATTACCTTGAAATTAGGAGATTCTAATCATGGCATAGATGATAAATTCACTTTATAATATTACAAGAAGAACAATTGAGTTATTTGTTATATATGTGTCAGATCTTCTCTTTTCCTGCCCAACTGAGACTACCTGTCTGAGTTTGACACATGCTGGATGACTATGCAATCATGAAACACGAAATGACTACAATGTGAGGTCATTGATCTTAGATCACATACACCACCTAAAAGGGAAACCAATCATTAAAATCTCTACGTTAACAGATATGACAAAAACTGAAACAGCACAAGGTACAAATTTGAACCTGACAAATTTGATCAGCAAATTCAAGACATTCTACAAATGGATCCATCAAATTATTAGCTTGTGATTCAATGCATGGTCAATGCTATTAAACAGCCATCTAGAAGGACATGAGCAGAAGTATAAGATCTTCTTCTGCAAATTAAATGAGAGAAAAATGGAGAACAAGAATAACTGTTAAAAGTACACAAAAGAGAATGTTCTATTGCTTGAGTAGAATCTGAAATTTCAAAACAAAAAAGGCAGAGATTACCCATTAGGCAGAATCAGTATTTTTATGCCCTTCAACAATACATTCTGCACATTCTCAACTGAAAAATGCGCATTAAATGTAGCGTCATAAAAAATCAGCAGCCCATCACAGCACAATTATAAACAAAGCTCCCTGAGTGCTTGCTGGCAATCATGTTCCACTCTATCGGCCCCTCTTTGGGTATCCACGAATTGAGTTCAATCATTCCTCCACCATACACCCTTGGACCACCAATGACTATGAGTCTTTCACCGCATGCCCGAAATGCAATGCCCCAACCATTCATGGAATCAGGCCTCTCTGGCAATCTTCCCAAAGTGACCCATGATTTATTCTGTTTATCATACTTCTTCACCTCCTTCTCTGCATAACCTGCTGCATATAATTCATTATTAACAACCGCGACGAGGGGAGGTGCGCCTCGTGCACCATTGAGCCCAGAGGACATGTTTGGTATGACCTTCCAAGTACCTTTCTCTAAATCGTACTCTTCTCCACATGTCAGCAACTCTGTGCTACTAACCATGCCTCCGAGAACATAAAACTTCCCATCCATAAAGATACCAGAACACATCTTCCTAGGCTTATTCATGTTAGGAAGCGTCATCCAAGTTTGTTTCTCAGAATCATAAAGCTCAGCAGAATTCAGTATGTTCCCATAAAAGTCAGTACCACCAGCCACAATGGCTTTCTCACCAAGGCTAGCTGATCCAAACAAACTTCTAGGGGAGTTCATTTCTATACCAGTAGACCAAGAATTCGATAGAATGCTATATTTCAGTACTATATGGGAACGGATTCCCTTTCCAAAAACAAGGAGTTCGGTTCCCACAGCCAGTGACTCCTTATCGGAACACATGAAGCACTCATTATCAGGCATCTTTGGGAGGGTCATCCAGCGCCCACTGTTAGGATCATATGCCTCCCATTCGCGGACATTGCATGAGAAGTACACCCAGTGCTCAATGATCCCCATCTGCCGGCGAAGCCTGTAGAGCTCATCACCCCGGATTACGGAATGGAATCCTCGGTTAAGACATGCTAGGGCTCCATAATCGACGCGATTGCAACGAGCAAGACAGTTGATCGAGTTATCCCTGCCAATTTGGTTAATGAGGGAGTCTGAGTTGGGGTAGGGACAATCACCACCCTGGCTATCAGACTGATCAACAGGCAACCCTGTCTCTTCTAAATTGGGGATATCTGGGTTCTTTGGGTTCCTCGGTCTTTTAGCAGTTCCATCTTCATCTTGTTCTCCGAGCTCCACAGTAATAGGGCGTTTGTTGCTCGTGATCTCGAGGAGGTGGTAGGTCATGTACACCCACTTGGATTCTTGCTCACAGGAGCTCGGTAATGACCTCGAGATCAAACAAGATCGGCCCTCCAACATATCACCGGAGCTGGATCGAGAGCTTAAGCTCAAGAGCTCGCAAAGCAATCACCGCTACAAGATGCGAGGGCCTGCCTTTGAGCAACTCGAGCTATGAATCCACTACCTGCGTGCGGGAAATGAAACAACCAACAATGAAACCAATTAAACCAAGCCTCTTATCTTAGCCAAAATGCTCGAGTGATCTAGATTAAGGAGAAAAATCAAAACAATATTAATCTGAGTACTTCCTATCCAGAATCAATATAATCCGAACAAAATCTAAAAATCCTACAAGGAAAAAAAAAAAAAAAGATCAAACTTTTTAAGGGTTTCCAACAGACTTAACAGCTCAATAGCAGATCCAGGAACACAAAAGAGAGTAAATTTGCAATAGACTGAGTCGACCTACCAACGATTTGTAGACCCAAAAAAACCTAAAACGAAAAAAAGATCGCCCAGAAAAAAAAAAACAAGAAAGATGAATCAAACCCTAGAGCAAACACAAATACCTAAAAATCGACAAAGTCCTCCTGGAGCATAAACCACCGTGGACCCAAACATTTACCCCAAAATAATCCGAATAGAGAAAACCGAACCGAGCAATAAAAGTCGTTCCTTTTCCCCTTAAAACCACTTCTTAAGGAAGATAGAAAGAGATCTAAGCCACAAAAATGAACTAAAATTCAAGGTTTAAAAAGGGCAAACAGATGGGACTTACGGATAGATTAAGAGGCGAAAAGGGGGGATATCTGACGATTGAGAATTACTAAATTTCTCCCCTTTTATAGGTCCAAAAAATATGATGTATCAACCGCTCCCTATTAAATCTCTGGCACTCTCCCTTACTTCTTCTTCTTTCTTCTTCTTCTTTCTTCTTCTTCTTCTTCTTCTTCTTCTTTGGTCCTTCCGATTCTTCTCTGAAGCCCACGCCTTAAATTCGAAGCGTTGGGTTGGGCATCGGTGGCTGTTTGTCGATTTGACCCCTCTCTTTTTTTTCCCCCCTCCCTCCTCTCCTCTCCCCTCCCTCCCACTTCTCTTATTATTAATATCACAATGGAGAACTTTAAAAAAAATTATTCCCTTTTTTTATTTCTTCATGCGTTTTAGTTACATTTCTTTGATAGAAAATTCCACCGCTGGGTCCCACGACATCAAACTGTTCCTTTCTCCCCCTCTCTCATTCTCCCCTCTCAGCGTCATCAGTCGACTCTCCTCTCTCTCTCTCTTCCCCGCAGTTTCTTTTTTTCCTTATTTCACATTTCGCTGTATTCCATTGTTAATAAGAATTAAATTATCCTTCATACTTTTCCTTCAAATTTTAGAATTATTATAATTTAAGATAATAGGGCTTGTGATTTTTCCACTAGTAATTATTAGTTAAACTATAATATCCCAGACCTTCTCTACTAGACGCTTACACGTGTTAGGTAGTTGCGTGCAGAAATTTCTCTCGTTCCGATGATCTTATCGTGTGATAAATTTAAGTTATAATTTTAACTTTTTCTAGGGGGGTAAAAAGTAGAACGCGTATTTATCTAAGAAACGGTATTGGGTCAATTAAACGAGGAGATTAAACATAGTTTGCCAATGAGACGTATTATTCCCCGTCGTTTGAGACTACGTACACGACAATTAGAATAATGGGGGTATGAAAGAAAGGGGTCAATTAAGCGCGTCACCTTCGTTTATATTAATTAAGTAATTAAGATAATCCCTCGATGATAAGATCTTCTTGTTAACCGTATAATCCACCGTCTTATTCTAATCCCAACGAGGCTCTATTCTTCTGGTGTGGCGTCTTATTCGCGTCGGATCTACTGTGACGAGGAAACTCGGGTCCACCGCCAGCTGCGGTGGTCCTGCGTCACGACACCGACCGTTGACGCCGGGTGATGGGATCGCGATGAGATCGGACGGTTAATGTTGCCGGGGTGCGGGTGCGGGGGGGGGTCCTCGGAGTTGGCCTCCACCGTGGACTTTGCGGCGCCGGGTCCACTGTCCGCCTCCAGCATCAACTAATCCGACGAGATTTAATCGCCAAAGTCTATGATGACCCATCTGTGATTGGTGTTATTTGATCACCGATGCTTATCACTAATCATGTCAGCCTCATCTTGCACGCATAAGCACGACTTTTAGCGCCATCTGCCTCTTGCCAAACACTTATTTTATTGTCCCGAATTATTACTCTTTTTTCGTAATTTTCTTATTAGTCACCCTACATTATTTTCTAAAAAAAGGTTCTTTTTAAAAATAATTTCTTTATCAGATTGCGAGATTGGCTTGTACCTTTTAATATTCACCACAAATTTAACACCTATGTATCATTGTTTCAAATCTAAGAGAAGATTGGACGCATCTAAAAACTTTCCATTGTTGCGTTCCATGAACGACAAGCTAAAGCCATATTTTGGAGGTTTCGAGCTCAGAGTTATTGCTTAAAAAATCCCCAATCTACCAGAATATATCCTTCACAGTTCCACATGACGAGAGAGATGCTTAAATATAGGAATCATAATCTACAAGGCATCTAACACAAAATCCAGTAGGTAGGTGTCCATTTCTTTCATCACACTTACTTTTTCCCCCAAGTTCTTTGTACCTAGCTTCAATCTTCTCCAGCGTTGCATATAGCCTCCTCACAGAAGAATTCCAAAAGGATTGAAGCTTCGTATAGTAATTTCGACTGGAGGCTCATCTAAAATTAATGCGAGACTGTGATGAAAGGTAGAAGGATGGAGCCAAACAATTAGCTCTCGATAAAAGGGACTAGAAAAAACAACAAGAGAGGTAAGAGAGGCCTGGCTGTCGACCTACTTTTTCCACTCACCCGTAGATGGAACATATCGACATTTAAATTTAACTTTCGATCTGTCTGGATGTACATAATTGATACTTTGATATTCTGTTCAACTTTTGTGTCTGAGTAAACTCGGATGAGATCCGAGTGCATGCATTCGAAGCCACACTCGAGATGGGAGTATTATTCTGTGGGACCAAATATTATTATTTTAGAAATTTCAATCTAAATCTCTGGGTAAAGACTTGTTTTTGTTCGTGATAAGTACGTAAAGCTATGCCTCACATTGGATGATATATAAGTGAACTACTCTGTTAATTTAACCGATGTATACACACTTTCACAACAACATAGGTCAGGTCTTATTTGAAAGAAGAAGAGAAATTAATAGTTTTATGATATGTTTACTTAAGTTGCTCGGATTCAACCAACGTAACTCGACGATAATCTATCTAAATTGTGACTAGAAAAGATTAGAGGTGCAAAAATATCCTCTCTTTAAAATGGAGAATTTCTCTCGAAGGGGGGAGGGGGGAGGGGGGATGGAAAGGGGGCAGCGGCGAGAAACACGGGGTGGCAGCCACGTCAGAAACTAATGGAGTACACGTGGCTAAATTCCTGGGAAAGGACAATGATTGGTGATACATAGGACTGGCTTCCGTTCACAGAGACAACAAGACATCGAGGCCATGCAGCTCCATCTATCCGACACTGCCATGGCGTGAACTTGCTAGTACTTACCATGGAGGTACGCCCTTCGTCACTCTCAGTACTTCGTGCTTGGGCTTTTCAAGCTCATGTCCTTATTCTCTTTTGGCTTTGGATTTTTTTTTTAGCCTATTTACTTTTGCTGTCTGTGTCTTCAGGGTCAAAAAGCTACTGACATGTACAAAAGCAATTCCAACGTTTACAAGGACAACAAAAATATATGGATATTACTATTCCTTTTTTTTTACTGTCACGTTAAATAAATAAATAAATAATATTACATTACAAGTTAATGAAACGTTCTAGAAAAGCGTACGTGTTTACCCAAAAAGAAGAAAATAATAATAATAATAAAACATTTGTAACCGAGAGAACTTCTAGTCCAACACTCTCTCTGGAAATGCATGCTTTTTTGACTTTTGTGATCGATGGATCCATCAACTTGTTGGGAGATAGAGATAATAGATAGATGCGGTTTTCAATTTGCTTCCGCGTTAGCACCATGACGTGACATCTTATTCTTTTACTTTGTAATATAATATCAACTAATCCCACTAAGTTTAGGAGGGGACGAATTTTTCCTCCATGCAATTACTACGAAATATTCCAAAGTCCATCTCCCCGGCCAATCCGGCCACGTCTCTTCCATTGAGAGATTACGTATTAGAAGACAACAATGGCAGACAAAATTCTTCTCCAGTCCTCTTATATACCAATAGAATCATAACTTAATTTGCATCACTTAACTCAAATCACCATTCACATATGTGATGACACTGACACCTGATGTGCGTCGAATATAAAAGGAGGGCAAAGAATAAGATAAAGTTGAGACTTTCTCATAAACAAAGTTCTGCACATACATATATATATATATAAAAAATTTGTTTTAAAGCAAGCAAGGAATTTAGTATAAACCCCAACCAGGTGAGAAGGAGGAGAGCTCATTGGAGAGCCCCATGCATGACAAAGTCATGCCATTGCACTTGGACAATGCTTTGATAGTGAGAGTTGCAGAGACAGGGGATTGGATTCCTACTCTATTCCCATGTCTTGCACCGCACTCCACTTCGATGGGTTCTTTCATAGGGCGGGTGAGAGAACAGAACATCAAGGAGACCAGAATCTATGCTTGGAAATTAATTGCACTCGTTTACATCTTCTGCCACCTTAGTCAACACCCACTTGGGACGTAATAAAAATCTATGGCATTGGATGGATTTCGTTGGTTGGGAGAGGGAAGTCGGGATACATATATAACGTGTCGATCGATCAGTTAATTTGGGATTGAAGACGACGGGTCTCGGCGTAGATGTCGTAAAAGCCAATTAGTGGTGGACGAGTGGAGGGATGAGGGATTATTATATTTAGGAGGTGGGTGGCCATCAACGCCTAGCTTTTGGCTGTCGACCTCGGTGCTTTTTTAGTCTTAGTATAATGAGCAAACAAAGGCGTAGCCGCTGCTGAGTGGACACCTCTCCACCTTTCCGTTAGGCTATTTTGTTCTTTTTCTCTTTTACCTTCAAGTGGGAGGAGGATGTGATGGCTCTCGCTCACCAAGTTTCTTCTTCTTGCTTCGGTTGGGGCATTGCAATTTTGAATGGTAAATTCCTTTTTATTAAAAAAAAAAAGGCTTTTTTAAGTTTGGTTCAACGTCTGAGATGAGCCAGTAAAATAGTACAAATATATAGATATAGTAAGATGGCTTTCCAAGCAAGTAAGAGAAAGAGACACTAATTGATTCTCCCAAAAGAGAACAAATCGGACCCAATACTTAGGACCTAAGAACCTTTTTGCAAGTATTCATCATGGGCTTCTCTCAAATTGATGCTGATGGGCTACAATATAGTTGGGCCTACAATGAATAGACTTGATGTAAACTTGTAAAGTTTATCGCGATAAAGGTTATAATTGTCTTGAAAGGAGAAGCTGAGAGAAAGAGACGCGCTAATTAATAGATAGAGTAGTACTCGGATGAGTAGTACTCTTAAAAGTTTTTAACTTGATAGCACAAAAGGTCAAAGGTCATTCTGCTCATTAAAATTAAAGTAAATATGCTAGTTGTAGTAGTAGTAAACAAATTTAGTACTCATCTCCTTCATCATCTTCCTCCCCATCACCTGACTCGAGTCCAACCTCCTCATAATCCTTCTCGAGCGCCGCAAGATCCTCCCTCGCTTCCGAGAACTCCCCTTCCTCCATCCCTTCGCCAACGTACCAATGGACGAATGCCCTCTTCGCGTACATTAGATCAAACTTATGATCGATCCTCGAGAACACCTCGGCGACGCTGGTCGAGTTGGAGATCATGCAAACGGCTCGCTGCACCTTGGCGAGGTCTCCGCCAGGTACGACGGTCGGCGGCTGGTAGTTGATCCCGCACTTGAAACCGGTTGGGCACCAGTCGACGAACTGGATGGTGCGCTTGGTCTTGATGGTCGCCACGGCGGCGTTGACGTCCTTGGGCACGACGTCGCCCCGGTACATGAGGCAGCACGCCATGTACTTCCCGTGCCGGGGGTCACACTTCGCCATCATCGACGACGGCTCGAACGCGCTGTTGGTGATCTCCGCCACCGAGAGCTGCTCGTGGTACGCCTTCTCCGCGGAGATCACGGGCGCATAGGAGGAGAGCATGAAGTGGATTCGCGGGTAGGGGACGAGGTTGGTCTGGAACTCGGTGACGTCGACGTTGAGGGCCCCGTCGAAGCGGAGGGAGGCGGTGAGGGATGAGATGACCTGGGAGACGAGGCGGTTCAGATTGGTGTAGGTAGGGCGCTCGATGTCGAGGGACCGGCGGCAGATGTCGTAGATGGCTTCGTTGTCGAGGAGGACGGACACGTCAGTGTGCTCCAGAAGGGAGTGGGTCGAGAGCACCGAGTTGTACGGCTCCACCACCGACGTGGACACCTGAGGGGAAGGGTAGACGGTGAAGCCGAGCTTCGACTTCTTCCCGTAGTCGACGGAGAGCCGCTCGAGGAGGAGGGACCCAAGCCCGGATCCGGTACCGCCTCCCACTGCGTGGAAGACCAAGAAACCTTGGAGTCCCGTACAGTTGTCCGCGAGTTTCCGGATGCGGTCCAAGCACAGGTCCACGATCTCCTTACCAACTTCATCAAAACAAAGATTTCAAGCTAAAGTTTTTATTTATTCATTCATTTATAAACTATGATGCCATGATTCATTACTTACTTGTGTAGTGGCCGCGGGCGAAGTTATTGGCCGCGTCCTCCTTCCCGCTGATGAGCTGCTCCGGGTGGAAGAGCTGGCGGTAGGCGCCGGTTCGTACCTCGTCGATCACCGTCGGCTCGAGGTCCACGAATACAGCACGGGGGACGTGCTTGCCGGCGCCGGTCTCGCTGAAGAAGGTGTTGAAGGCGTCGTCGCCTCCGCCGACCGTTTTGTCGCTCGGCATTTGGCCATCGGGCTGCAATATATCGCATACCAATTAAAACTTTACACTAAAATAAAAACACTAAAAACTATACGAGACGAAGACATATATACCTGGATGCCGTGCTCAAGGCAGTAGAGTTCCCAGCAAGCGTTGCCGACTTGGATCCCGGCTTGGCCGATGTGGATGGAGATGCACTCTCTCATGGTTAAACTTGATTCGGAGACTTAAAATTACAAGAGAGAGAGAGAGAGAGAGAGAGAGAGAGAGAGAGAGAGAGAGAGCAGTAGCGGAGGAAAGAGGGCTTCTTGCTAATTTGGCGTTTGCTAAGACGCCTGTGATTAAAGTGATGCGCAAAAAATACGGTGATAGGGGGAGATTTAAAGGCGGGCGGTTTGGAATTAGCCGTTGCTGCCCAATTCGAAATTTGAATTGGCGCCCAATGGATGTTGCCGTTATACGGTAAAAAGTGAGAGCGTTCCCCCCCATTTGAAATTTTGAATTTTAACCTGGACCCTCGTGCCCAATATTAAATGTTACATAGCACGTAATCCAAACGGCCCAATAAGCCATCTCCCAGAAAAAAGCCCACTGACCTTATGATGCTTTGGGTTAATGGATCAAAAGCTCGAATTAATTTGATTGAAATCTAGCCGAATGGAATCTTAGATGGAATAAATTAAATTTTATTTATTTAAAATAATAGTATTTTTTTAATAAATAAATAAATAAAAATGGAGTCTTATAAAACGGAGCTTAATTGAGCCGGTCATCCATATTCCATATATTGGAGATATTAGGAGCCAATCAACATCTGGCTAACGTCTAGTAGATTACAAATCCAGAAGCTTATTGACAATTTTAGGTGCCCAAAATATTCACACGGATCTAAAGATAAATATTAGAGATATGAGGGACAATCGTGTGACATCAACCAAATCAACTCATATCTCTGGGGAAGGACTATATTGTGACAAATTGATAGAGGCGAAGGGGACCCACCATGTGATCTAAGTTTTAATACCTCAAATGATGTGCCCTCGTGCTCTTAACTTATTTGGCACTACGATTAATATCCAGTGACTGTTAATTTAAACCCTTCCTACAACCCAAACCACTTTACTTACTCACTTACTCACAGCTAAAAACTTTTAAACTATCAACATTTACTACTACGATTTTTAATGTGTCATGAAATCTCTGTGGTCTCACAAAAATGCAATTCTGTTAATTAGATTTAATTAATTATACTTAGATTCATAAAAAAATATATTGTTCTTGTATAAATTAATTAAAAGCTATTCGATATTTTACTTAATATTATGGTATAAGGAAAATTTAATATTTTTATTCACAAATATTTTATGCCTTTAGTATCAAGAAATAGTACTTTTTAAGTCGTTCGCATGTGTTTATTAGTTTTAACAACAATACGATAGGAATATTATATTAAAAACAAACTATAATTGCACGGAATGTTGAAAGAGCCAATAGATTTTAGGGGTAATTTTGATTTAGTTCTTAACAACAATTACGTTTCAATATATATACATATATAATTTTATTGGGCTCTACAAAGGAATTAAATCTTTCAAACATTGGCTCTTTAGCCACTCTTCTTTCTTAGAATTGAATATCTATAGATTGTGCTAAATAAATAATATCAAGGTTTCTTTCATGAGCAGGATAAATAATATGAAAGCAATGTCTCCATTCAAGAATGTACTAAGTAAGGACTGATCCCTCGCTGGATCCTCTCTGTAATCCAGTTATTTGAACAAATGTAACTATCTACAGATTTGTTGTTTATATGTATATAAAAAAATAATTTAAAATCTAATCATGTGAGATAGTGAGATTTATGGAGATTTCTCTGTCATGTTTTGTAATTAAGCCTGACAATTTCTCTTTTGTCACAGTTTGTGATGTTGGGAGTATTTGATTAGAGAATTAATGAGCGGCAACACGTCATTGTTTGGCTTGCATGCGCAAGTCACGAGTCCACGTCCTCTTAACTATCCAAACGACTTGCCTCGTGATTTTGCCACAGTGGCCGGATTTGTACGTGCATGAGCTCTCCTCCTCATTGGAGGAGGAGTCACTCACTGTCCACGTCAATTCAGATTCTCCCAAGGACGTATAAAGATTTCTCCCCCCCCCCCCCTCTCCTCCTCCCCGCTACCCGTATATATTAATATTAATAATAAACTTTGTATTAATGAACAGTATTTATTTATGACTCTGGACTAGGGTGAAAACGGGTCGGATTAACTCCGACACGACCCGTTATCCGACCCGACTCGGAATCGGATTCGGATAAAAAATTTCTATCCGACTCGGATTCGGATTCAGATACGGATAGAATTTTTGAAAAAAATTCGGATACGGATTCGAATACGGGTCGGATAAATTTTTCGGATTCGGATACGGATATCGGATATCCGTTTACCCGTATATTTTTTTTAAATGATTTACAGTTTTTAGTTTGCTTATTTAAATAGTAAGTATTAATATTATTACTAATAATACATTATATATTATTTATAGAGATTAATTTATCTAATTTTATATATTTGACATACAAAAAAATTATTTGTTGTAAAACTCTTAATAATTTTATGTTAATTATATTTAAATAAAATATTTTAATTATTTTAATTTTAATTAATATTCGTTTAATATCCGATTCTTTATCCGAAAATTATCCGTATCAGTTTAGTTAGGATATGGTTTTAAATTTTGCTATCCGTCCAATATCCGTATCCGAATCCGTATCCGAACTAAAAATACGAATCCGGATATGGATTGAGCACTATCCGATCCATATCCGATCCGTTTTCATCTCTACTCTGGACTCCGTAGATAAAATTAAACACGTGATTTAAAGTAAGCGATATTGTAAAAATTAGATTCTCTCTTTTAATTAATTTGTATGGGGTATAGCTGGCGACGGATAGGCTACAAAGGGCATCTAGGGTTCCAACTTCTACGGTCCATGATGTCATGTTCCCAAGGGGACCTAGATTTGCTTTAATGTTATGTATGTGACTTCCCTATGGGTTGCTGTTTGCTAAGCTAGCTAGTTGAGGAGATGTCTAAATTAGCTCGCTGGCTCGCTGCCCACCTCACCTCAGTGTTGGCTACTTTGACTTGCATCCAATTAAGTTCATTAGCTTGAAAGATTAATTAGAGTTATTAGAACTAATTCCTGGATTCTTAATATAAAGAAAACGAGATCTGATAAAAAAAAAAGAGACTCAGTTGCTAATTTGGAGATCAACATCAGAATTGTTTCCATTTTCAGAAAGAAAACTCACGTGCTCCGGGGCCCCACCAAACATGGGTTAGGATACTACTCTAGGCTTCATATTGTATAGATGGGCACGCAACTGGTTGCTAAAATATTTGAAGCTTAATGTTTAAATTTTAAATTCCATAAACATTGTTAGTGTTAATTAATCTACAACGACGAGCCACTTAACATCGGATCAAGTCCGTCGAACGTTTATTCCATTGCTTTAGAAGGCGTGATGCGTTCCAATCTATGATCTGGGTTTGTTTGAATAGATTCATTAGGAATATTCTACTGGACTCGCACACTCTTTCTAATTAAATTAAACATAATTAATCGATTTAAGCTACAACTAGTCAACGATCCCCATCAAATCAAACAACTTGCATGTCTAAACTTTTCCATCTATTGAATAATTAGAGTACTTCAGCTAACTATATAAGCTGAACAACATGAGACAAGTGGCATCTATAATTTTATAAGAAAATAATAATAATAATAATAATAATAATAATAATTCGAATGTAGTGTGAAAAAAGAGTTAAACTTAAAAATATTTGTATATCTAAAATAAAATCTAATAAGTATCTATTCATTGTAGTGTAGTGGTGTAGATGTATCAAAATTATGATAAATGAATGAGCATGAATATACTTTATGATTAGCCTACAATAGCATTTACGGAAGAGATTGGATATATATTTAATTAACTCTATAATTAGTCTATAGACTCATAATTTATAAGAAAAGAACAAGGAAAAGTAAGTTACAAAACTTAGCTTCCTAGTGCTCTCCTGGCGCCTAAGCGGATACTGGAACACTACTGCTTTCCTGATTGGCAATAAATTATTAAAAAAATGTTCTAACAGCGAGAAAAAAATAAATAATTAAGCTGGCAATGTAACATGGCCTGCGTGTGATTAACTGACACCAACCCCTTTACTATTATTATTCTTTTGATTAAGTGAACTTTAATTAACTAACATAGCTCAGATACAAAGCATTCCTCCTCTTAACTTTAAAATTCTACCCCACAACTTGCAAACATCCCATGAGATTAAACCAAGGATCTCTCTCTCTCTCTCTCTCTCTCCCCTAATATATATCTATATATATAGATCCAACAAAATCCTCTAGATAAAGCCAGGACAGTTTAACTCTAGCATTGCCCAACAATATATACTATTGGTTGCGCATCTGATCACCAAACTCTGCAACACTAAGCCGCAGCATTACAAAGTAGTGAGACGATGTCAAGCAGCAGATCGAGATCGCGGCGTTCGGGTTCTTCGGGGATCAGTGAGGACCAGATCAATGATCTAGTCTCCAAGTTGCAAGCTTTGCTCCCTGAGTCTAGCTCTCGGAACAACGATAGGGTAAAGTTGAAGCCATTCGTATCAGATATATATGTATATATATCTCATACCTTCCATTGATCTCTGCACTTTAATTAGTTTGCAAACAAGTTTTTGAACTGTGAATTTTCCATCGTTTTTAGGTGTCGGCTGCTAAAGTTCTCCAAGACACATGCAATTATATCAGAAGCTTGCAAGAGGAGGTAGAGGACTTGAGCGAGAAGCTCGCAGAGTTACTCAGCACGATGACGAGCGATCAGGCCGAGATTATTAGGAGTCTTCTTATGTAATATGTTTGCGTTTTTTAGTACATATCTTCTTACTTCTTGATCTCATTTTGTTTGGGGAATTCCTTCTTTAACTTAATGGAGGATTAAGTTTTTAAACCAGAGATGGCATAGTGGGATCAAGTATATATATCAGCAGCTACTTCGCGATGTACTAATGCTTGTGTTAGAAAGCAATGCTAGCACGAGAATGGAAGGTTATGATACATGCTTATTATGTTCGCAAAAATGGATGCCTTTTTCTTCTTCTTCTTCTTTCTTCTTCTCTTTCTTTTGCTGGTTCACGAATCGCCATTGAATTACCATGAGGAATATGTTTTATATATATATTTTCTTCTGACTTGACTATTAATAGGATATCATGTTTCATGTACGAAAAAAAGAGAAAAGAAAATGGGATTCTTTATTCCAGATCTCACTAGTATTAATTAAACCATTAATTAATTAGCTTCATGATTAACAATTTCGAAGTAGAATCTCAGCTGATTTGTCGCTCCTCAGCATTAATTAGGCATGGGTTCATGGAAATATAATACTAACTACTTTAAAGCCCAATATTTAATTTTATTATTAAGTCAACTTTAACAGGCGACAAAATTATCCAACTGGGGATTGATTCAAGGTCTTTAAATATATTTCCCAATTGTAATTAATACTTTATTAACTCCTAATTAGGCATGACCAGTTTAATGGGCCTTGCAGAGAAAGAGGCCTCCATTTCTTCATGGGCTAAACGTTAAGAAAAAAAAAAGAAACCCTATCAGGTACCGTCTGATCTGATGCTGACGGCTCTGACCGAGCCACGAGACCGTACCGACCAGTCTATTCGGCATCAACGACTGGCCACCAACCAAACGACCCTCAGCTTGCTTACGAACGAACAGCAATACAGGTGAAGGCCTCGTCAGACGCTGACGTGTACAGTGTTGGTCGGCCCAGTAGAGCCCAAAAATGGCGTTAACTTTTTGTTAGCCCAACAAGAGCGTTACACGTATAACGCCGGAGAGAGCAGGGGAGGGGGGGATTTAAATTGGGATTTGGTCAAAAGTCTCCATCTCTCTTGTTCCACGTATGTATATATATATATATATATATATATATATATATATATATAAATATTGATCACAGAATCTAAGCCATAAGCACTTAAGATCTTGTTCTTTATACGTTAAATTTACGAAAAAGAATTCGTTTAAGGTTTTTTTTTTTTCCTTCGTGAAGTAAGTCATTACCACCCCTCGTCTTAGATTCTTCCTCTCTGACTTAGGTTCTTTTTAAGTACTCTTTTGTGATCATCTTATAGTACTAATCCTTCTGATACAACTTCGCACTTTCAAACTAAGACCGCAGCACAACAATAACCATCTTCTCATCATGCTTAAGTTGAAATAACCATGCATGCATGCATTCATGCATACATCAACTTTGCTATGAACTACCATAACGATCCAAAAAGGTTGGGCGATTCCATCCCATCATGATAAAACCAGCATGTGATGATTAATCGCATCGAGGGGTCCTCCTCGGATCCTCATGGCCGTAGTATTCTCGATCCATGTTCTTGTTCACAGTACAACATGAGCATCTGTTGTCTATCTCAATCCAAAGCCATTTGATAGAGCCCGTCATCTCTTTCCCTTTCACCAATGTCAATGTTGTTGGAACTGTGAGCAGCCATGTTTGAGAACCATCTGACCTGCAATGGCAATACTCCATCTTCCTCTTTCCCTCCCATCTATTTCCAGAACTCGCTTCCTCAGATTCTTGACGCCAACCAGGAGGACCTACTCCTTGACTGCTCACAGGCAGGGGAGAAGAAGAGGAGGCTAAGTCTAGAGCAAGTGAGGACTTTGGAGAATAACTTTGAGATGGGGAGCAAATTAGAGCCAGAGAGGAAGATTCTCTTGGCAAGAGCACTTGGATTGCAGCCCAGGCAAATTGCCATCTGGTTCCAGAATAGGAGAGCTAGGTGGAAGACCAAGCAGTTGGAGAAGGATTACGATGAATTGACCAAGCAATTCGAGATCATCAAAGCTGAGAACGAGGCCCTTCAAGCCCACAACAAGAGGCTTCAATTCGAGGTAATTAAAGTCATAATTCTTGGAGTACAGGTACTAAATCCAATCCTTTTTATATATATATATATAGCATCGATCCTTTTCTCTATATATTGTTTCAGATAATGGCACTTAAAGGAGGAGAGACGTCATCCGAGGCCATCAACCTCAACAAAGAAACGGAGGGATGTGGCAGTTTCAAAAGTGAGAATAGCACAGATATCAACAACGTGGATATCTCAAGAGTATCACAAATCTTTATCCCCCCAAGTCCCAAGCAGAGCAAGTCCTTTGATATGCAAACTTATAAGCCATCGAGCGTTGCCCAACTCCTCCAAATCTCCTCCAAATCTGAAGCAAAGCAAGTCCAAGATGACAACCACCTTTCCAATATATTTTGTACCACGGATGACCAGTCGGGTCTCTGGACATGGTCAGATCACCAAAATCTCCATTAATGCATGGTATTCTAAGTGTTGCTTGTATCATATACAACGAGATCTACGCATGAAAGGAATTAATTCTACGTCAATCATATAACCTTGTGCATTAACTAGTGTGCGAAGGAAGAGCCCCATCAATTTGAATAAGATAGTATCCAACAGGTTAGAGGTTAATACTAATATATATATATATATATATATACTAGTCATACATCTTAAAGTAAGCTATAGCTTGTGTAGTAGCTCTCTTACCTTTTTGGTTAATTTCCTTCATGGCCTACAAATGAAGTGCTTCTCTCTCTTGCTTGTCGCAATTAATCAACTTATTATTATTACTATTATTGATTATTTTATTACTTCGTAGAAAGCTCTGGAGTTCATTTAATTAATCAGCTTTAGGGGAATTAATTGAAACAAGGTACAAGAAAAATCAAAAGAAATTGATCAAATAATGATTGCCAACCTTACCATGTGACACCACTGCCAACCGCACTTGATCCCCACGTGCCCCATATATATATGATATGATATAATATAATATAATATATATATAATTATTAACAACCACCAAAGTCGTGTCAGATCTTTTATATAAATTAGACCCACTGATCTCTGTTGAAAGCTGAGATCTATCATCTCCGCTTGTCGCTTAGCTGTTAGGATTGTCAAAATAATCAAGCCAGGAATTTTCAATTTAATTAGGGTTTAATTTAGCCCAACTTGAGCTCAAAGTTAATTTATATATAAATAAAAAATATTTAATTCAAACTTAATTCGGTTAGATTCATAGTTCTAAATAGAGTTAAATTAGATTCAAAATTAATTCAATCCGAGCTTGAATAATAGCTGGTGAGTTCTGCAATTCTTGAATGTAGAAATTTACTCCCAGAGTTCTTTTAACTTTAACGTTGTTAATATATACATGTTATTACTATAGTTTAGTGGTTAAATTCTATAGATTCAGACTAAAAAGATATATAGGATAAATATAAAAAAATTATTAGCTGTGTGAAATCATGAATAGGTAGCTAAATCATGTCCGGAAGATCATAAGACAAGCCCTCGTGGCTTCTCCAGACATTAGTGGGTCAGACTATCACTCCTGTTATACACTCATCCTCTGTACTCAGCCACTCATAAGTCTTAAAAGAGTACTGGCATAACGTGGACTATGAGATTTTACTGTGAGGAGTGAGAATTCACAGTTCGTTCTTGCAATATGACTAGTACGATCATCTACTTTCATGGTCACAAATGACGAGGTGTGACGAGCCCTTTTCCAGAGAAAGCCCCATGCATGCAACCTTCCTTTGAAAAAGAGGAAAAGAAAAGAAAAGAAAAGAAAAGAAACTTTTCATTTGATCTCAAGCCCAATTCCTTTTTCTAGGATTCCGTAAGCTTCGGATGGCAGAAACAAGAAGCTTGGCAGAAATTTAGCTGCAACTCTACCTAATACTTCCAATACCTTGTGGTGTAGACTCTGATGAAGAAGAAGAAGAAGAATGCCAGTATGGCATGCATGTGGTTCTCCATGTTCATAGAAGCATGGAAAAGATAAGCTTTTGTCTCGAGGAGAACATGGAAATTTATCTCTTTTCAACACGCATTCCAGCCTCTGCGAACATTGGATTCAACAAAATAATGGCACGAATTTTGGCGCCGACTGGAACTTTTAGAAGCATAATGACCATAGATACATGGCATATGAATCCCATCCATTTGTCAAAATTGATAACTTTGGATCCCCTAGAAGCAATGCGTTCAAATTTGGAGCTATATTTCACCCATGCGTTGCATGAGGTTGTAAACTGTTCAAGAAAAAGAACAATCGACATCCAACCTTCCTATTTAATTTTCTCACAAGGTCCATATTCAAGCCCAAATTTTGGTTGATCGGCACAAGAACCCAATAAGAGTTCGGCCCCATGACTACTCAGGCCCAGCTCAAACCTTGGAAGTTTCAATATGTAGGAAAACAATTTGATTGCTGAGCAAGAAAGAAAACCTCTTATTGTTCACTTGATCACGATCAATTTGCTCAATCGCTAGAAGTTGAACTTGTACACCATGTTATGTTTGTAGACCTCTCCGGGATTCACAATCTCGGAAGGGAAGTTTGGATGGTTCACAGCATCTGGGAAATCCTGCGTCTCAAGGCACAGACCAGCGTACTTACCATAAACATACCCACCCTTCCCTGTTACATTGCTTAAATACGTTCCAGTGTAAAATTGAACCCCAGGCTGGTTGGACCAAACCTTGAGCTCCCTTCCTGATCGAGCATCGCTGACGACCGCCACTTCCCTCATCCCGTCAAAATTCCGCGGTGAGTTGAGTACATAATTGATGTCATATCCATAAGTTAGCTCTTGGATGCGGCTTCCAACCATCATCGGTCTACGGAAGTCGTAAGGCGTACCCGAAACAGTTATGATCTTCCCTGTCGGGATGAGGTTTTCGTCAACCGGAGTGTATTCATCTCCAAGGATTTGAACAGAGTGAGACAGGATTGTGCCACTGTCATGACCCCCAAGGTTCCAGTAGCTGTGCTGAGCTAAGTTCACTGGGGTAGCCTTGTTCAGGGCAGTAGCGTTCATATATACACTGAGTTCATAGGAAGAGGATATCTTATATGTCACATAGACATCAAGATCACCAGGAAAGCCTGTTGTTATTATCAATCAGTAAGCATCAAGCTTAATATAAAGAACAAGAATAACGATACCAAGAAGAGATATATACCTTGTTCTCCATCAAAACTATGATAGTATAATGTGATGTAAGGGAATTCACCATCTACTTTCTCCGTCACAGTCCAGATGACCTGGCTGAAACCTCTATGCCCACCTAATCAAAACGATTAAGGAAATTACTATGTGATATACATCAAATATATCCTTCCAAATCTTTAATGTAAACTAACTTACCATGGAGCGAATTAATGCCACTGTTAATATACAATCTGTATACTTTTCCATCTAAGACAAAACGCCCCCTTGCAATTCTATTAGCAACTCTTCCGACAAGTCCTCCGAAATAAGTAGTATCATTCTGTCATATTAAATGACATATAACAAGAAACCAATGGTCAGGAGATTCCTAAAGGAGGCAGTTGAAATAATCTTTTCATGTCAAACTAGTTGGCATAAGAATTTAATAGAGACCAACATTATGTGGTCCATATCAACATAAATATTATTATGCTAAGACCCATTTGGCCTATTATTATTACTAGCCCTAGATTAGCTTTTGCCGAGAGTATCGACAAGCCTCATATCCTTAATTTTAGTGCAGTTTCCTCTATGAAGCAAAATTTTCCTTCACACCCTGTGTAACTGTGTTATTGATTTATTATGTGTAAAAGCCTGTTTTTGACTATTTCGAAATTGAAAAGGTATTGGAAGGGGAATATTCTCCTCTTTTCAAACTTACATGCATGATTCTGAATTTTTTTGGATGAAACTTGATATCATAGAAAAGATAAGGAAACCTCACTCAGAAGCCGCATATGGTGGGAATAAGTTATTCCTAGATATACTACATTATGTAAAGGAATACACGGACACAAACAGCAAAGCTTAAGATAAAAATATAGGCAGGTCATGGCTTATCTTATTTCTTCAAGCAAAGTTCCAACTTGGGAATGATAACTTCCAGATATGTATATTGGAAAATGTGTCTCTTATTGAATATTAAAACCAAGAAGTTCAAATCTGAACAAGACTCGCAATTACACAGAAAATACGACTCTGCCAAATTGGCTGTTCTTAGAGCTAAAGGAATGATCAAAAGAAAGAGATTAAGTATTGGTTAATCTTACAATATAAGGACCAATTCCATCATAGCCCAGTACCACATCAGCCAAATTCCCTGAAGAAAAAGTGGGGGGAAAGATAAAATTTTGCAGCAAAAGTTGAAGAAAGGAAAAGGAACAAAAGATACATCACAGTAATAAATTCTGGAGAAAACCCAAGAAGGATCTACACCTTTTGAATCCGGAAGAACAACCGAAGTAATGGTGGCACCCCAGTTGGTGACCTTCACAGAGAAATCCTTCTTCTTGAGCTCATATATCCCAACCTTCTTCCTTAGGGATGCAGTGGAACCACTCACAAATGCTAAGGCAAGGAGAGAGAGGAAAAGGAGGATCAATGGAGGTCTAGCCATGGCTGGAAAAGGAGAAGAGCGAGACCCCTTTAAATGTGCAAGATAAAAAGAGAACTTTTTGGAATGCCAACAAAATACTCAACAAAAGTCCAGAACGGATAAGGACACAAAAGACAGCATCAGATAAATTTAAGAATTGTTCACCGGAATGAGTTAAGTTTTTGTCCTCGCCTCGCACAATGCGAGTGGATCAAACTCTTGTGGTGGACTTAACGTTTATAGACGAGTGGTTTAACAAGGCCCAACTTTTCCAACCTTCATACCTTTCTTGACCTTGAAATTGGACTTACGACACTTTTCCACATCTCGGATGTGACCTCGCAGTTGACCCACTGAAACCATTGACTCGCAAGAGCTACGTTATCCTACGTGGCCCGTTTGGTTGTATAAACATAGCATACAACTTTATTTGTTGGAATATTAAGAAATAGAAAACAAGCACTTATCTTTATCAAAAGCTCTATTTAATTAACCCAGCTCTTGATCTTGGCGTGTATCGAGTGGTACCCGGAGTTCCCCCAAACACTTCACTACAGCTCTCAGTGAAGAATAATTAGAGCCCTAATGAAGTGCTTGGAGAGAACTCCAGGGAACAGCCAACTTGCTCGTTTAATAGGACTTCAAGAAAGGCTCCATTTAGAAAGCAAACAAAGAAAGCCCATGCAACTCTGTAACTATGTTAGGTGCCACCTAGAGTTCCCCCAAACACTTCACTCCAGCTCTCGGTGAATAATTAGAGCCCCAGTGAAGTGCTTGAAGAGAACTCCAGGGGACAACGAACTCCCTCCTGAGTAGCTCACTACCAACTTAGCTTGGAGATCACTTCCCTCACGCTTCTTATTTATAGCAGTGCATGCTGCGTTCTATAGTAGAACGCATCCCTTAGTATTGCGATGAAGCAAATGCAACTTAGACGAGCGAGTGTACCTAGCCTCATTTCTAGCCCAAATGAAGGAGAGGGAATCCCATGAATCTATGAGCATGAATTTTTACGAGCTAATTGTGAACAACTTTTCTCTCCCTGTCCTCCTCTCAGAGATGCCAACTTCTTGAGCAAGTAGAGAGAGAATTCTTTGCACCAAAAGTTCTTCTATCCATTTCCTGGGACCAATTGCCTATGTGGATAGATTCCTACCAGAGACTCGTACAAGTTTGAGATACCTAAAGGCCCATTACGTATGTAGAGATGGATACTCGATAGATCTCACGAAACGTGAGTAAAAGAAAGCGTCTAAGTTCAGTGAATGTGCTTGGCAACGTGGAGTTTGGAATCTCATGCTCAGCATAAAGAAAAGTTAGATTACGTTATCGCGAGAGTAGGTCAGTGAGCAAATTATCAAATATTCCAGCTATTAATAGGGTTCAAATACCTTTCTTTGGTGTGTAAGTCGATGGCTATTGCTTATAGGAAGTAGATGAGTTATGGATGCTTTGGCCTTGTGAAGAAGTGTATGGTTTTTTTTTAGGCTCAATTCAAGCTAGCGTTCCAAGTGCAATGCTTGGAAATATGTTGTTATCATTTAGAGAGACTTGCAAATTTGTATTCAAATGTCAAGGGAGTTTTCTTTTCGTAAGTCACACGTATAAATAACTTATGATGGATTTTAGAGTTTGATAAGAGAGAAAATATGATAGAGCTTTTGTAAGAGTAGAGGGCTTTGTGAAAGTGCAATCCTCTATTATATTTAGAAGAGATTAGAGACTTAAAATAAATATTTATATTATATTTGCATCTCTACAAGATTGGAGGCCTGGAAACATCGTATTTGCATTTTTACTGGTGGATAAAAGATTTGCAATTCCTCGTGGACATAGACATATTATCGATTCATGTAGATTTTAGGCCATGCAGCTACTTATGTTTGTCTTAAAAGTACATTTCGGTTTGATGCACAGATCAAAGTAATGAGTGGAGCTGGCATATGATGAAAAAATTTGCAAAGAGAGATTGAATGAGATTAATTATAATATTGCCTAATAAGAAACACACAACATGGGAGCATTTGTCATCAATTTTAGTCTGCTTAGTTAAGGTAATAGGTATAAACACGAGCCATTTAATTATCGAATCGGGGTAAGTGAGTCCTTAGGACCCTATTATCTCAAACCCAAATACATTGAAAGCTTTATTGTTCATGTCGGATCAAAACTTGCCATCCATTCCATGAGACTTAGTTAACAATTACTATCCTAAATCAACTCTAGAGCTATGCTAGGTTTTCAAAAACAAAATTTCTATATTCCTCCCCTTAAATGGACTCTCTCCACTGGCGCAGATGCTAGTGATCTTCTGCTTCTTCTCTCCTCTAGCTAAACGGATTGGGAGGATGAGAGAGGTTTTTCTTTCCCTCCTAGGAGAATCTTTTCCTTCTCGATCTTCTTTTATCTTCTTTGCCCTTACCTTCTTTCCTTCCTCTCTTCTTCTCGTCATGTTCTCTTCTCTTTTCTTAGTTAGCTCTCTTCTTTTTCTTCACCATTAGCTCTTGCCACCTAACGCTAGGAGCCATCGCCAAATCCATAGTGCTCAAGGCTTGCAAGACGTAGTGAAGCGTCTCCTTTTTTTACTTTAGTTTTGTGTAGGTGTGCTTCACGAGTAGCCAGAATCCTCGAAGGTCATGATAGAGCCACTGAAAGCTAAGCATAGCAACTCGGGCAGGGTTTTTTATTTTATCTATATATGCCATTTGAGCATGATACAATATATTTTCTTATTGTATTATAATTTTCTGCCGAGCAGCATAGCTTGTTTAAATTATTTCTTTTATACATTTCTTTGTAGATTAGGTCTGCAAATATCTGTTTGGAATGAATGGCAATTGATACAATTAAAAAGTGTCCAGTTTTGGTCATGGCCACCGCCGTTGGGAGAGAAGAGGGCAAACAAATACTTTTAATCTTGATCAAACACTAATAAATCATAACTATGTACTAAAAGTAATCTTTTAATCTTTCATTTCTTATGAACCAAACAAACCTCATTCAGTTTGCATGAAAGATAAATGACTTTAAATATATGTAAAGAAAGGATTCGTGATCCAGATAAAAACGCATTGGTTCCTTGATAATTGTGTACAGTGAACAGCCACAGTAAGGCCCCCACGTACATGGAAATCCCTTGGTGCTCCACTTTCCCCATACTCACTCTTTCGGTCTTTCCTCTCTATGACTATAATAAAATTAATAAATAAGAAGAGAGAATTTATTTCACCTTATTCAGACTTTGAAGACTTTTTAGGGTGTCTTTATTTGAAGAATATAAAAATGTGATTGAATTAGTTATTCTGTGGGCCTCGTATAATTTCATGTTTGATATAAAATTAATAGATATGATTAGAAGTATATTATATCTTGTCATTCCACTTAAGAGGCGGGATGATATATTCCGAGTGAAAGGATAAGACATTATTATTATATTACATTTATATAAAAATAATAAATTTAGATATATGAATAGCAAAATTGACAATCTTAGTTATTTAGATTTTATTTATTTTAATATTAAAAAACATTTTTATTATTAAACATATTTATATAACTTATTCTATTATTTTGTATTACTTTTGATTTTAATTCTAATTATTTTGAACTAAACGTGATTAATTTTTATATAATATAATTTAATGATATAATTGAAGTTTGAGATTATTAATGATAGTTTATTCTATCATTTTTCTTTATTGAGGATAACAATATAATTTTGTTTAGTCATTTCATATAAAGTCTTGTATAAACTAAACAGTAAATAAAATTTTTAATATGAGATTAGTAATCTCATGAGGTATGTTATTTCTTTAAATAAGCGTAGAGATGACTTATCTCCTTATATAATCCTAAAACCAAACGAACCCTGATTACTTTTCCAACAGTCTATTGTTCATGGGCTGCAATTAATGAGAGGCCGGCCCACTAAGGAAAGAAAACCTTGGTCGTGGTGTGTGTCGAGTGGCATCCAGAGCATCCAGAGTTCCCCCAAAACACTTCACTACAGCTCTGAGTGCTGGTGCACAAGGAGGTTAAGGTAAAGAGCGCTAAATCTAATGAAGTGCTTGAAGAGAACTCTACCCTCTAGGGGACAATCAACCTGCTCATCTCCAAACAAGGTATTCCCCATTAATGGGCCTTGAAGAAAAGGGCCATTTAGGAAACCCATGCAGCACTGGTACTATATATGCTAGCCAGATGCCACCAAGAGTTCCCCCAAACACTTCACTGGAGCTCAGTGCAGGAATTAGAGCCCTACTGAAGTGCTTGAAGAGAACTCTAGGGGACAACTAACTCCCTCCTCAGTAGAGCTGCTCACCACCAACTTAGCTTGGAGATCACTTCCGGCCTCATGGTTCCTATTTATAGTAGCACCCCGTCCCTTAGTTATTGCGATGAAGGATTGCAGCATAGACGAGCGAGTGTACCTAGCCTCAATTCTGGCCCAAATGAAGGAAAAAGAATCCCATGAATACATCTGTGAGCACGAATTTTACGAGCTAATTGTGAACAACTTTCCTCTCCCTGTCATCCTCGCAGAGATGCCAACTTTTAGCTTCTTGAGCAACTAGAGAGAATTCCTTCTCACCAGAAGTTCTGCTACCCATTTCTTGGACCAATCGCGTCTACATAGATAGATTCCGACCAAAGAGTTGTGCAAGTTTGACGGAGAATTGAGCCCACCCTCCTGACTTCATACCTAAAAGGCCCATTACGCGTACTTTATGGTACGTATCTAGAGAGATAGATCTCACCAAAAAAAAAAGCGTCCAGGTTCAGAGAATGTGGTTGCCGACGTGGACTTTGGAATCTCATGCCCAGCATAAAGAAGCTTACATTATTGCCGGAGTAGCTAGCTAGTGAGCAAATATTCCCACTATAAGTAGGGTTTTAAGTGCCCTTGGGATTAAGTCGATGGCCATATCTTACAAGAAGAGTTAGATAGTTGAGCAGTAAGTAGATCAGTTCTCCCACTCACTTCAGCGGTCTGGTTGGTTTGGCCTTGGGAAGAAGGCCATAATGAAGCAGTGGTGGTGGAAGAGGAGCTCCATGGAGATCGATCTACCTAGCTAGCTTAACACCACAAAAGAGGCTCTGGATGGGAGATCTATCAATAAATCCTTGTTTACCTCGAGATTTATTCAGGGGCTTACTTATAGCTTCTTTTATTCTCGAATATATGATCTCCTTTCTTGTACTAAAATTAAAGTTTCTGATGTTTTACAAGTTGTTTATTGTGAGTGTTGTGGCTTGACAATAAATTTGTTCAGAAACTTGTCCCTATTCGACATCTTTGTTAATAATCAGCAGAAACTTGAGCAGGGCTGCCTCTCTTAGATCGCCTAACCCTAATAAAAGACTGCAAGGCAAGTCATGGGCCGGCCAGCTTGTCCAACTCATATATAGTATTTGAGCTTTTAAATAATTTTAAAAAAAAGTATATACACTCTATTATAATATATATATATATATTATTACTAAATTAAAAAAAGTAAACCTTAATTAAGTTGAAAAAGAAAACTCTTTTTCTACCCTTCCACAGGATCCTGTGATTTGAGTTCCAACTTGTTTACTCTTTCAATTTATATGTCAAAAAGAAAATAAAACCAAAAAGGTAATTCTACAATAAATAAAAGGCAGCAAAAACTATACGTATATCAAGCAGTATCATTAAGATTACGACTTAGTTTAGTGGCAGTTGGTACAGTTATAACAGCCACTTGTACATCATGCTCTTGCATCCTGGTCCAGTTCTTGGTCTTGGCGACCGTTGGCTTCTGATAAGATCACACGGCTAAGATTTAAAGCGGGTGACATGTTTTCCTTCGTTCCATTTAAGCATTCCTTTCCCCGCCCAAATCAATTCCCAAGCAGAGCGAGCGAGCGAGCGAGCGAGAGAGATAGTGAGAGAGGGATTAATTGAGGAAGATGTTGCTGGAATTTGTTATTTCGAGTCCTGGATTCCTTTCTCCTTGATCTAGAGATCTCATTTGTTACCAGGTTTGATCCGTTTTGGTGTTCTTGCCACCTTTCTTTCGTTCTTTCTTTTTTCTCTCTGGCATCGTTCTTCTCCTTCCAACGTAATGAGTTCTTGAATGAATTATTTTCACAAGACTATAGAGTTATACTTTACATTTGTTTAGATTAGTGATAGAGTATCTGGAATTTTTATCTGCCATCACAGGCTCCATTTTTGTTGCTGTTGATGTTTTAGCTTCTAAATCTTCTCCTCTCAATCAATTCCATCAAGAAATTAATCTCCAGGGATATAAACCAATTTCCTCCGGTTGCAGTTCTTCGATTCCCTTTCTCTCTTTCACTGTGTGTTAAACTTACAGCTTTCGTTCTTCATTCTTAGATTGATATATCACATCTTTCTTGGTACTTACTTACTGTAGTAAAACTAAACATCAGTAGCCTCAATGGAGTGGGACAGAGACGACAGCAAAGAGATCAACGCCTTGTTCGACTACGCGGCTTCCATAATTCGGAAGAACCCTTCTTTTATGAGGGATGATCACGGCATTCTCTCCCCGGCGGAAGAAGGCCAGGAACCTTGGGAATTCAAATGCGACAAAGACCGCTTGTTCGGATTCTGTAGATCCCGTAATCCTAGTACTACCTCTGTTTCACCCCCCAAATCACGGGTATTCTCTCTGTATGTGATATATGTACTCCTCTTTATCTAGTTAGTTACCTGACTCTCTTTATCTCTTTATCTCTCTCTCTCTCTCTCTCTCTCTCTCTCTCTTTTTATCTCTCTCTCTCTCTCTCTCTCTCTCTCTCTCTCTCTCTCTCTCTCTCTCTCTCTCTCTCTCTCTCTCTCTATATATATATATATATAACAAGATTACTGATGGCAGTTTGCTTTCCTCTTCAATTCGGACGAGATGGAGACCGCAACCACGGTTTCCGATGCCGCACCTGAGCCGCCAGCGTCGTCGCAATACCTAAACCCAGAAAAGGTTGCTGAGATGCCACCGACGGTTTCCAGGTCTACGCTGCCGATCTCTGAGTCATCGCCTGTTGCGGTCTTGGATTCATTGCCAATATCCGATGCGTCACAGGAGGTGATTCCGACGCGCGTCGTCTCTGATCCACCGAGTCCGGCGCCGATGATTCCTGGGACATCTCTCATCTCAGTGCCGGAGTCGTCGCCGGTAATTCATCAGTCCGTGTCGACGCAGTTGGTGATCACCCCAGAAAAGGTTGCGACGGTAGAACCCTCGCCTTCCAACTCCAATCATCCACGGGGGGCGTCACTTTCTAAGTCATCGCTATCTCCATCGCCATCTACGTCAGCTGGGAGAGAGGAGAGCAAGTCGAAGTTCTCGCTATTGTCGTTGGAGGACTTTCCACCCGTTAGCGAGGCTAGGAATAAGCTATCAAAACGTGCTGCTAGGATGGTGGCTTTCGGTAACACAACGAAGCCGCTAGTTTCCTCTCCGCCGCCTCCGCCGCCGATGCATCTTAAGTCATCTCCTGTTGCGGTCTCGGACTTGTCGTCGATTTCGGATACACCACCGAAGACTTCGGTCTTCTCTCCCGAGTCCGTTAGGAAGAGTGACATCTCCGATCCACCGATGCCACCAACGATTTCTGAGTCATCTCCTGTTGGGACCTCGGACTCGTCGCCGTTATCTGATGTGCCATCGAAGCCGTTAACCTCCAGTCCCGGGTCCGGGTCCGTCTCAAAGAGCGACGACTCCGATCCACCAAAGCCATCGGTCTCCCCTCTCGAGTCCGTCACGAAGTTGCTGCCCCCAGAAAAGACTGCAGAGATACCATCGTCAATTTCCGGGTCATCATCTCCTGTCGCCATATCAGACGCATCGCCGATATCCAATGCACCACAGAAGCCGTTGGTCTCCTCTCCGGAGCCCGTTCCGAAGGGCGACGTCTCCGGTCCAGCGCCGCCGCCTCTGATTCCTGAGTCGCCCTCTACCTCTGTTTCGGACACGTCGACGACATCGGATGCGGCTCCGGAGACGTTGGTCTCCTCTTCCGAGTCCGTTACGAAGCGCGAGGTCCCCAATCCACCAATGCCGTTGGTTTCTGATTCAACCCCAGAAAAGGCTGCAGAGATCGTACCCTCGGTTTCTGAATCTAATCCACCGACGTCGCCGATTTCTGAGTCGTCCCCCATCTCGGTCTTGGAGTCGCCGCCAATATCGAATGTGCCACCGAAGCCGTTGATCTCCTCTCCTGAGTCCGTTGCGATGGGTGACGTCTCCAAGCCATCGATGCTACCGGTTTCCGATTCATCTCCCGTCGTGGCCACTGGTCCGTCCGTGTCGCAGTTACCGACACAAGAAGAGATCGCAGAGATTGCATTCTCCGCTTCCGACGCAAATCTAACGACGCCGTCGATTTCTGAGACATCTCTTGAACCCGACGCGCCACCGAAGTTGTCGGTTTCTGAGTCATCAACAGCCGAAGCCAACGATCAATCCGTGTCGCAGTTGGTGACCCCAGAAAAGGTTCCGGCGAAAGTGCCCCCCGCCTCTGATTTCAGTCCTCCGACGCCGTCAATTTCTGGCTCGTCTCCCGCGACAGCCTCCGAGCTATCGTCTTCGCCTTCTGTGGCGGCCGGGACAGAGAAGAGCACGCTGGAGCGCTCACCGGAAGTTTGTGAGTCGGATTCTGTGAAGTACAAACTATCGTCTTTGACGGACTTTCCAACTGTTGAGGAGTCTAGGAATAAGCTATCAAAACGTGCCGCTCGGAGGTTGGCTTGTAAAGCCAGTTCGTCCGCTTTGTCGTCTGGAGGAAGAAGCGGCAACAACAACGGGGATGATACGCCCCCGGCGCCGCCGCCAACTTCCGAAGCAGCTTGACTTTATTATCGCGTCTTCGGCCAAAAAAACGGAGGCTTCTCTCTTTTCATGTTCGGTAGAATTGCTCTATATAGGAGAGCATGAACGAGATTCTTCACGGTTGACTTCCAGAGACAATATTATCAAATTCGAAACCTTTTTAGATGACTGAAAAGGCCTTAAGAGGCTAAGATTAGCAAACCACTTTTTTTGTAAAGTTTCTTATTACTATGCTTCGGTCAATCCCAAATAAATAAAATGTTATCTGCATGCGTCAATTTTCGTCCCAGAAATCTAAAAAATTTCTGCAGTCCAATAGTTTAAGTCAACGACAGCTGCCTACGGGTCTTTTCTTTTCTATATTTTTTTAATTTTCTTTTTATTATTTAGATATGAATTCAATAAAACGCTAACCTTATCTTGATATAAAGTCACTTAGATCCCACAGAGGTTTTTAGCTATTTAATTTAAGTTTTAAGCAATATACGTTACCAAACAGATCCCACAGAGTTTTTTAGCTATTTAATTTAAGTTTTAAGCAATATACGTTACCAAACGTCCGGTTCTTCCAAATTAATAAACTAATCACATTATTAAGTCATTAATCATCGAGCCAAATTCTCGTACTACCAAATAATTTCTCGAATCTATGACCCTGAAAACAGAATAACAAAAATAAAACGACCAAAAAATCATAAGATCAACTCATTGAATCAAGCAGCTAGGAGCAAACGGAAAAGTTCAGACGTACTGGAGGAACAGAATACTAATTTTGAGGGTCCAATTGCAGCTTAAGATCTGAAGGTCGACTATATACATCTGATGGTCCTGTGTTCAGGTTCAGTTTAGATTGCAACTATCAGCCAAATGATAATCTAACATACTGTTATATATATTACACGAGCAGCTGCAGTCAACACCAAAGCATTGAACCTACCATATTTAACTAAAGACTTGTGGTTTTAACAAACTTCCGTCTCAAACTTGAGACAAATACCCATGCTGAAGAGTTCTTGATAGAGTAGCTTTGCTCCGTAAGGCACATTGATCCGGACGATGTTTTCAGCAGACCGGCAGAAACCACAATAAGGGCCACGAACCTTCTTCCCCCCGGGTATTGGACGCAGGATCACATTTGCAGCTCGTTTGCATGTCTGACAGATGTGCATCTGTGAGAAATCGCTGAGCATGAAAAGCCGCTCATGGAGGTTAGCAGCTGCTCCATGAGCGAGTAAGCAGTCACGCTCCATTTCTCCAAACTTCACTCCACCAAATCTCTTCCTGTCTGCAACCGGTTGCCTCGTTAGTGGGTGAACTGGGCCGGTATTCCGGAATTTCACCTTATCTTCAGCCATATGAATCAACCTCTGGTAAAAGGTGGGGCCTGTGAAGATCATGGATCGCATCATTTCACCAGTCCGACCATTGAGAACCTTCTCACTCCCCCATCTTGAGTATCCAGCCCTGAAATGCAACAAAATTTACTTAAAGAATGGAAAATGGAGATCACTGCTAATTGAGAATTACAAGCAGATGTTGTCTGCCATTAAATACACATATCAATGCATCAAGATAGTACTTCCTTCTTGCTCTGCATCAAGATGAATTACTAGCAGATGTTGCCTGCCAACTAAAAGAAAGATCGATTTTTTGGGATCCTTCCTTTCTTCAAACAGAAGGAACAGAGATAGAATCAGATCAATTCCCGAAATGCCCTTTTAGTTTTAAGTTCCAATAGGCAGATCACATTCAAGAGGTGCTGATATATTAGCTAATGTGACAATAGTAACAATTAAGGTAACATAACTCTTGGTCAGAAGGATAAAAAGAGGTCCTTCATATGAAGGATCTTTACTTCTAACAACCCCAAATATGCAATATGTGTCCTGAGGAACAATATGCATGAATGCTGATAGTAATAGTACATCTTTCTTACCACCTGCTGTAGGACAAATCACAAATAAAAATAAACTATTGGTATTACTAAAAAGCATGACAACAAAAAAATTAAGGTGAAAAGACATTTATCAGCCAATGGTTATCAAATATAGCTTACTTGTATGAAGCATAAAGAATCCAATATGTTAAATATGCTAATAGATCTTACTCCCTTCTAAGGAGTTCCACCTTGGCAGAACAAATATACTAGCAAAGATGAAAATATTTGTATAAGTCAAGGTAAATTGCTTTATTAGACCAGATATATCAAAATTAAGGTCTTAGTTATCACGAATATATCTCAATTCATCTTAACTCATCAAACTGCCATAGAAAAGAAATATAAAACTATTCAAAGTAATAGACTTTTTGACATAACTAATATTTTAAATGTAACATGTTACTCACTTGTGCAACTGCTCTGTGATGACGTCTACAGAGGCAGTGGTAAATGGTGTTGCATATCTCATTGAACCACCACATGCAATACCCTTTCCCAAAGCAGCTTCGAGCAGCTGGCCAGGTGTTTGTCGTGTTGGAAATGCATGTGGATTTATTACAATATCAGGAACTATTCCTTGACTGGTAAAAGGAAAATTTTCTTGCGACTCCAGAAAACCAACTACACCTTTCTGACCATGCATACTGGAAAACTTGTCCCCAAGGCATGGAGATCGAACCTGAGCCCATTTAAGAAGAGGTTGAATGGAGAACTATTGACACTGTCCTACCTATTAAAGTAAAAAAAAAAACACAAGTAGCTTGGACAATTACAAGGCCTTAAAGAAAAGAACTCCAGATTACCTGTCTCAGAGTAACAACTGCAAAGTTCTTCCCCTCATCATTTGCTGAAAGCACTACCTTCTGTACCATCCCTTTTTCTGTATGTTTTAGCTTTACACTGTGGTCTTCTCCTGACTCTGAGACCTTCCCAATCACAATATCACCACTTTGGAGACTTGCACCAACATATGGGAATCCATCATCATCTAAACTGTCCACCCGCCCTTTCTTGCTTTCCGTTTTGCCGAAGTCAACCTTATCCTTCGACTTTATATGCTTCATCTCCTTGTTTTCAACCTCAGCTTTGTAACTCCTAAAATGTTCTGTTCGGAACATGCCGCGCTCTAGTGAGGTCCTATTCATGACTAGGGAATCCTCTTGATTATATCCTTGATGAACATTGACTGCAACAATTGCATTCTGACCATTGAAATATTCAGGTCTAGCCACATCATCTTTTTGTCCAAGTGTGTAATCAGTCCGACCAAGGCAGTCAGCTATCACAGTCTTGAAAAGGGGCCTTTGTGGATAGTAAAGTTGGTGCGAAAGAGTGTCAACTCGGATGTTTGGATTTGTTGTAGAGAAGCCAATAGCCTGCTGGGAATGTTTTTCAGCTTGGTACAGAACCCTCCTAGCAAAATTGTGGTTGGCGAAAGGGATGATACCACAACTCAAGCCCAATAAGAATGATAGGTCAAGTTCACAATGTGTGTATCTGGGAACAGGCTGACCTTCATCCCTCAAAAAAAGGTGCTTTATTCCCCATGCAGTTTGGCAATCCTCTTCTTCTTCGACACCAATGAGTTCTATGACTTCTTGGTCCATAAGAGATTGGAATGAGTAGGCTCCTCCTCCCTTGAGATTTTTTATTTTATTCAGATTCTCAACTACAAGAAGGGGCCTTAGTATTCGTCCTGCATCAGAAAATACACGAATTTCTCTTTGGTGCTTGTCCCTCTTGATTTCCACCTATGCATTTTCGAGATAAAAAATTAAAGAAATATCTCTACGTGTTAACAACATCAGAAACTGCATGTTTCTGACCTAACAACGATTTCCCACAAACCCCCATCCACAGGAGATTGCTGTCTACAACGATATGCTTTTCGAGTGTATAAAAGTGGAGCATAAAGCATCTTAATCTTGTTAAGTGGCAATAAAGTAATATCATTCCACGTCACAAGTGTGTATATATACATATAGTTTGACTTTGTGATGATTAGTGCATATTACAGATGAGATTATTTCTTCATCTAAGGCAAAATTTCTGAATAGCTTTCCTTGATAACAAGAAAAAAAAATTCAAGCAATTGTTCAAAATGAAATATTAAATTAAGGAAAAGGACAGACCTGTGAATGGATTAGCTTGGTCCGGCGCATAGATCTGAATCTTAAGACGAATGAGGCTGGGTCTGAGCAAGTACCAATCCAATCTCCATTCAAAATGACTTTATATATTTTGCTCGTTGATGATGAAGAACATTCATCCAGCTTTTCCATTCCACAGGAAATCAAGTTTTCCAGTAAAGGTTCTGCTATTTTTGAGCTAACAAGAGCAGTCACTGCTAAATTTTTCACCAGCCCACAATTTTCACCATCTGTAGTGGACAAGAAGCATAGTTTCCCCCAATAGGAAGGGTTTCTGCACAATGATTTTTCATGAAGTTAATGTTACTAAAACTCTAAAATCACAAAGAATCTGACGGACATGCTCCCCATGATAAACGACACATTCAACCTTCAACTTATATGCCTTATACTGACAATACAGAAATAATCAAGGCATTCACTAGTGGAATCAAATGACATTTCAAGATCCAGTATTCACTTTTCTTGGTCATATGTAGTATCTACCTGAAAAGATACTAGCAATATGATGTAGTAGTACCAAAAATGTGGTAGAATGAAAATATTTCATTGAAAGCTTATGTCATTTCAAGTGACGTTGCTTAGATTTTTCATCAAAGCACAGTTGGACCATAGTAAAGTTCAAATTGACATGCCTATTTAATAATTCTACCACAGAAATATAATCATTGAATTTTGAGGTTTAACTGTATTTCTTGCCAATCTAGTATAAGTATTTAACTCATCATTCTTTTGCAAGTTCCATATGATAAAATTACAGGTTTGTACAATGTATACTTAAACGCCAATGAAAAAGGAGAAAGCCTATTGCAAATTTGTAATAAGTATTCATAATTAGGAGGATGTCGTCAAATTCTAGGAGCAGATATGTCAGAAAGCCTATTGTAATAATTATTCATAATTATGAGGATACTGTCAAAATTATAGGAGTAGATATGTAGTTTGAAAAACTTTAGTAGAGGTATACATGCAAATTGAGATATTTAGAAGGATAAATATGCAAATTCTGATGCTTAGACTTTAGAAGAGCTCATATCCAAAATTCAGCTTTCAAAAGGAATATATGAGAACAAATACTTTCAGAGAGGTTCTTCTTGTGAAGCACAGAAATGGAGCAACATGGGAACAAAAGAATGGTGTGTTTTATATTTTTCAAACATGTATCAACTGGAAAGAAACTGAAACATGAAAAGAACATACGGGTATCGTGCATCTCCCGCTTTCCCTGCGTAAGCAACCTGTTGACGCGTTTTTCTCAAGTCAGACATCATTTGAAGGGGATTTGTTCTTCTAAGGGTTGCCACTATGCCTGAGCACCTTTCTGTCCTCCTGTACGGATGACACCATGAACCAGTTGAAAAGGCCCTGTTAATACCATTTGTAATAATAGAAGCATCCAAATAGCGTTCAGTCACTTGTAAGTCACGGTCCCCATATAAATCTCTTTGCATTGTCTTAACCATGCGCCTCTGAGCATGTCTAATATGGGCCCGCAACTCTCGTGCAAGTAATTCACCAGCTAAATCCAACCTCTTATTCCTGAAATCGTCCTTGTTGTCACATTTTCTTTTCCCAGAAAAGGCAAGCAACAGGCATTTTACCATATATCCCAGGATAAGTGCTTTCTGCCTATTCCCACTAATACCCGGAAATAGATATTTAGAAACATATTCTTCAAAAGATTCAGTTGGAGGAAACTTTGAGTTTTTAATCTGTTCATCTACATAATCACGAGCTTTATCTCCTTTACGGAAACCCTCACACTGCTCATCTGATTCTTTTATAGTTGCTAGTATTATGTTGACTAAAGCAGCATTACAATCTTCAAGATCAAGCATCTCAAAAACTTCCTTATCAGATGATGCACCAAGAGCGAAAAACATTATCCATATCGGCATAGTTGCATACAAAAAGAATAAATTAATAAATCTTCCACCATTATAACCTTCACCTTTTGGCAGTTCAACAAGTTTTATATAGATTCTTTTCCTCTTTACTTCAGAAATGTACGACACAGTCCAGCTTGGCTTATCAGTGACCCAGAGCCTTGTCAAACATCTCTGCTCCTGTGCGATGAAGGTCTGTAGTGTGGAAAAGGCCAAAAATTAAAGGGGAAACAGATAATATGATTTAGAAACCTTGAATTCATACAACTAGTAAATTTTTAAACAAGGAGAAACGTAACAATGTTATTTAGGCTTTCAGTAGAGTAAACGTCTAGCAAGAACAGGAATAAACTGCTCCCTTACCTTACTGAGTTATATAGATCAAAATCACAAAAGAAGTTGTTCTGTACTAGAATTAGAACTTAATTTAATAGCAGAGTTACCAAAAGAACAGCAGGTAATAGGAAGGAAAATGAGAGAGAGAGAGAGAGAGGGAGAGAGGAAGAAGACAGATAACCACCTAACTCACTGGCACTCACACCCGTTGTCGCATCATGAGGAAGAAGAAAAAGAATAAGTCCAGACTTGCACTGAAAGGCCTCATGCCTGTCAATGCATCATACAATGAAAGAAGACAGCCTTAACCATCAAGAAGTCTTGTCAATTTTAGCCATAATACATAATCTAACCAACCATTAACTAGTTAATCAAAGCCCCTTAAATTATGTATAAATCAGGTGGCCTGAATACTAAACTATAGTCAATTACGAAAGTACGTAAAAATAACCTAAATAAATGGTGAAAAGAATTATCTGATAACATAAATCCTAATGGGAACCTACTAATTATGACATAAATCAAGACTAACCAATATTCCAAATTAAGATTTTGTAGTTGCACTTTTTGTTGAGTTATTACAAAAATCAGAGCATGTGCCAGAGGCTACAAATCTTATCAACTAAGCATGAAACTTTGCATCAAAATAATGAACTGAAATTAGCACAAAGCTAGAGCATGAGAGCCTGTGAGTCTTCCAAACTATTAAAATCTAGTATAGACGACTTTTGGCGAAATCATGAAATGAAATTATTTAAGCATTGCAGTGCAGAGAGCTAATCCTATCTGCAGCCTTATGAACACCTAAGAGTTTAGGTACAATCTTCATGTACTAATTGTCAAGTTGATTTCAAAAAATTCTTAAGTTAACCTTATGTGAGGGTTAACAGTTAGTAACTAGATCTGAAAGTGCAGTTTTAGATAAAGAGAAGAAGGTCAGGATTTGCTTTAGTCCCAACTCCCAACTACTGCCTAACAGAAAAGGAAATAGGAATTGGAAACTCAATAGTCAATAATGAGTAAGCAACACAAGAAAAATTGATGTAGCCGAGGAAACAAATTTTGCGATTAACCTCATAAAAATAAAAAGAAGAAAAAATAATAACTAGAACCATGGTTCGCCAGATCGACTGATCCAGGCTCGATCCGAGCTCTCTTTCTCTCTCTCTCTCTCTCACACACACACTCTTTCGTCTCACTCTCTCTTACTCTCTTTTGCTCTTTCATTTTTTTTTCTTCTTACTATATAATCATTATTTCTCTTACGGAAAGATCTAGCTCCAACAAACTCTGGTATATAATTTTTTAATTTATTTTTTTATTTCTCTTATAGTTTCTTTCATTTCTTCCGCTCTCTCCAATTTTCTTTTCTTTTCTTCTTCTTCTTCTTCACTGCATCATGGTTTTTTTCTTCTTTTGTTTGATTTTCTTCCACTTAATCTCTTTTTAATCTCTTCTTTTTTTCAATTTTTATTGCACCATAGTTTTTCTTTCTTTATTTTCTTATTTTTGGTAAATTAAGGATTCCTTTAAGAAAAAGGAAACCCGTGGGTATTAGGAATCCTTCATAGATGATACTATAACAAAATATGCATGTTAAGATATTGGAAGGTACATAATACATCTTGCATTAGTGATAAAGTTTTGATTAAAAAGTACCTTCTCCATTCCTTTTATCAAAAAGTAACCTCCAGAATCAAAAAGACAATCACTTTTCTCAAGTTTGTGCAGCCAACAAAGATTTGATTTAACCATTACAGGTATCCTTCCAATGGTAATCTCCTTTTTATCGTCAGTCAGAATCCTCTTGTGAACGTATTGATCCTTCCCTGACTTAGCTTTGTCACTTTTCTCTTGCGTATAGACCTGATACATTAAGACATCTTAATCAAGAATGCAATAAGGAAACCAACATCTACCTCATGCCAATTAAAACTAACTCCATAATTTACTTCAAGTTGGTACAGAAAAACATACTCTATACTATTAACAAAGATTACACTCCGAAGTATCTTCCCACAGAAAAAAGAATATAGGCTATTTAAAAAAATAGGCAGCTGAAAGTAAAAAGGACATGCACCACTAATGCAAGAAGTGAAATAATTGTCAAACATAAAGATGCAACTTAACAAATTAATACACCAAGATGCATGGATGTCTTTATAGTTTATAAAGATAAATCATGGGGAATAAATCTGTAGCAATTATCAAAAACAATTCTTGGCATTCAAACTATATGCTAACCACCTAACTTTATGGCACAATAGAGAACAACTTCAAGCCATATCATATTATACTTGAAATAAATAAGTTAGGATAGTCATTTGAAACAGCCCAATGGTTCTTTTGGTACAGTATGATTGGAAAGATGCAGCAAATTTTATATTGTTAATCTATACCCTCAAAAGTATCTAAACATCAGACCAGATATTTCAAGTTCTTCTAAAGATAGTAAGCCAGTCATACAGTATCATATAAAACATTGTCAGTACTGCTTGAAATTAAACTTTTTGCAAGTAATGATACATATTCTCAGATGCGAGGTTTTAATGTGATGGTACTTCATTAGTTCATTCTAACATCATGATATAGATAATCAGACAAAGGACTCTAGGGGAATGATACCTAGCCGGAGATTTTCATGTTCTTGCAAAATGCTCTACAAAACATTATGTACTGAGCAAGAAAGGCATATAGAGGAGTCCCAACATTGCATAATGATCAAAGCATTATAGATGCTGCACGAAAGCAAGGTGCACATCCACATCACTCTATTTCTCCAAAACTATCAAAACCTTTCACGGTGAATAAGTAGTAATTATACTTGCATGAAATTACAATGACAAAATTTCAGTAGAAGACATAAAATCAATCCAAATATAAGAATAATACTGGTGCTTGCTGACCTGAACCCTAACTTCTACTTTCATCTGCGAAGAATAAGTCATATTTTGTAGGCGTGCATGCCTTGGAGTAAGTTTGAGGCATTCCTCTTCTATATCATTCTTCCCCACCCAAAATACTGGTTTCTCAAGCCTAACTTTTCCAAATGTGATGGTTGCATGTCTCCAAGCAGTTCCCCCTTTCTTTGAGGGATCATAACCTGGTTCCACAGTTACTTCACCAAGAGAATCAAAAAGATCCTGAATTCCATGCGATACAAATTCATTGTAGGAGTTTATCTGATGACTGATGAGGCCCCATTCATTGAAGAAGGCCCTTGAAGCGTCTTTGCAGAATTTCTCCAGACTTCCAACACTCGAGTCAAGTTTTTCCATGTTGTTTGTAGGAGAATCAATATTCATAGGGTCAGAACTAGATAGCCCCTTTATATGATCTTCCACCATGAACTCTGTCTCAAGGTCTGATTCATGTGGTGATTGTTCTTCTTCCATTGTAGACTACAACAGATATGTCACTCCTAAAAATTTTCAGTGAGAGGTTAGATCAAAAAGATGGCGATAAGTTTCCACCATGTATTAAAAAAATTTACAGACAGAAGGAACTATCATAATTTAGGAGATCGTGTTGCCATTAGCATAAAACAAGTTAATCATCAGACATTAACAAAAATCCGAGACCAAATAAAGGGCCAAAAAAAAGTCAGTTACAACCGTCATTTAGATAAATGAGTTCTTTCTTTATCTAATGTCTGACTTAATGCAAGTCTTTCAAGTATCAATCACAAACCAGTCGCCAATGACAATAAACAATTGTTGTCGCTTAAGGGAAGTCAACATGCAAGTTCCAGAAGGAACCGCATTTCCTACTGTCAAGAATAAGCAGAGTTATATTCACTTTCTCGTATTGTTCGACCTGCCACGTCCAACTAATTCGATCAAAAACAAGCTCAAAACAAATGCATGAGCCAACGATTCTGAAGATTCACTCACATAACCTAAATCGTTAAGAAACTTAACAACAAACAGAGTTCCACGAATTTCGTAAAGAAATCAAGTTGAGTAGGAGAGGTGCGCACTCAGCAGAATGCCAAAGTACCCAAGAGGGCGAAGAAAAGGATCGATGGAAGTGAAAAACCAAAAGAGGGAGCCACGAGAAGGGAGATGGCAGCGACCGATGGAAATGGAGCTTATCCGGTCGATGCTCCGGCCATGTGAGGTCTTCAAAAGGCGGACCTGAGTGACGGCGAGAGAGAGAAAGGTCGTACCTTCGTGAACCTTCTGAAGATCGGTGATGGAGTGAAGAAGGAGCTCCTCGTGCGGGAGAATGCTTAGGGTTAGGGATCGCTATGAACGAGGCCTCCAAGGAGAGAGAGAGAGAGAGAGAGAGAGTGAGGGAGGGAGAGAAAGAGAGAGAGAGAGAGAGCGCTCTTTCTTCTTCCCACTAAACCCTTTTTGGGAAGAGAGGGAATCAAGAGAGTATACAAATAGAAGGTTTGCTTAATTACACATTGGATTTTATACCAGACTAGGCGACTAGGCATCGTTCTGAAAATAGTTTACGACACTAGGCACTATTCATAAAATATTTATCAGAGTAATGATAACACTTTGCAACTACTTTGGCATGTACATATTTCTAAGAGGATGTCTATTTTTTTCCATTCTTTTTTCTTTTTTAAGGATATTTAGTATGGTACAGAGATCGTATTACATTTCACTTGTTAAACTATGACTAAGAATTAAAGCCTTTAAGGAGGAAAAAAATTGTACAGATAACCTCTTCAATTAGGGGAATGTAACACTGCACATTTCTGTTAGCTTGCCATTCCGAGGAACATACAGAACTAGACAAAGACATTCAGATCAAGACTGGTATCCACTAAGACCATTCTACTTGCTCCACTAGGTGGCATAGATATTAAAAGTCTTCAATGCAATGAAATAATTTAGTTTCTAAAAGTGAGTTAAACTTACACTCTTATCAACCAACCAGCTAAAAATTATTGCATGAGAATGCATCCATCAGCTCATAAGATCTCTGCAATAAAAGGTTAGTTACTTAAGCTTCCTTTTATCTATTATAACAGATAAATTTTAGTTGTATGGAAACCACTATATCAATGATAAAAATAAGTTACAGTACCAATCTTCATGAGTTAGGAAGCAAGCCTACAAGCAATGATCAGGATGCAGCATAAATAAGAACATAAAACAATAGCACTAGTTGAATTATTAAACACCCTTATTCACAAGAATCGATACCTGGAAGCTTAGAGTTCAAAAGCTACCAGAACAATTACAGAGAATACATAGACACATAAAAGCTTAATTTCCACAATACTTAAGTCTTCGTACTAACATAACCAAACTAAACTAGATAACAGAATTCAAAAGACAGACTTGGAACCTGTAATATAAACAACTACTGCAGATCTTCCATTACAAATGGATAATGGAGGTCCTGAGAAACAGAGCGACCGAACTGAACGAAGTTCACACTTTACCACCACCAACAGCACTCTTAAGGTTACCGCCTAACAAAGACATCAAGCCACCACCATGCACCCTTCCCTCAGGGACCACAAACTCAAGACTCTGCCCCTTGCTCCCTCCTGCCTCTCTGCCCAAACTCATCCTTCCAGATGAAGAGGACTTCATAGAGAGTGGAACTAACACCTGAGGAGGTATGAGAAGCTGCCTTCTACCCATGCTTTCTGATGACTCAACACAGTCAGATAGGGAGCTCATGCCTGAAGAAGAGTGCTCATAGTCCATACTGCTTCCCACTGTTGATGAAGTGGAGACAATTCCTCGGAAGAGACCAGGACCTATCATGCTTCTGCTATTTCCAGCCTCGCGCTCCTGTTGCGAGACCATCAAGCTTCCATGAGCTGCACATAGACCACTCTTCCCCCTGGCAAACTTCTCGCACCCTGTGCCCCATGAACAACGCTTTCCCCCACCATGGGCCTTGCAAAAATCTGTGCTCCCCTGTGCGCTCTTCCCACATCCTTCGAACTTGCACCGCTTCCCTCCACCATGCCTAACACAGCAATCAGTACGACCACGCGCACTCTTGGTACACCCTGCCACAGAACATCTCTTCCCTCCTCCATGGGCCACGCAAAAATTAGTACCACCATGAACACTCTTAGGGCAGACCCCACCCCCCTCGTAGAGGCACCGCTTGCCTCCTCCATGTCCTTTGCACAGTGGTGTACTCCCCTCTGCACCTTTAGTGCAGCCTTCAAAAATGCACCGCTTGCCACCACCATGGGCCTTGCAGTACATGGTGCTCCCTTGTGCACCCTTGCCACAATCAGGGAATTGGCACCGACGGCCTCCTCCATGGGAGATGCACAATCCTGCCTGGCCCTCAGCACTCCTAGTGCAACCCTCTACTGTACACCTCTTCCCACCACCATGCCTGATGCACAACCCTGATCTACCACGAGCTGCTTTTGTGCACCCAGTGTGACCACAACGACGACCCCCACCATGAGCAATGCAGAAATCTGTCTTGCCCTCCGCACTCTTGGTGCAGCCAAGTTGTTGGCACCGCCTTCCTCCTCCATGAGCTTTGCAGTATGCTGTTCGGCTTTCAGCACCCTTATTGCAGCCAGGCTTCTGGCACCTTTGTCCACCTCCATGAGCAATGCAGAGTCCAGATGCACCCCTGGCACCTTTAGAACACCCCTTGAACCTGCACTTCTTAGGATGGTGATGATGACTCTTATGGTCAGCAGATGCACAAACAATCATCTCAGAATTTGCACCAAAAGAACACTCGGTTGTGGCTGAAGGCTCAGGACTGAGCTGAAGCTGATTATGAATAGGACGAAGGTGATAAGTACTGTCACTACCAAGGTCTAGTAGATCTTGAGTTTCTTGTGGGGATCCATTACCAGAAAGAATTTCTGACCGTGGAGCAAATAGAAGAGATGGCATGTAACCACCTGATTTCCTCTTAGCTGAAGTTGAGCCCTCATCAACAACTGGTAAAAGCAGACCTTTTTCACTTAGAGGAGACCGAGTCTGGTGGTTGCTCGGTGCTACTTCCAGGACTGTTTCTGAAGTTCCTCTAGGAAGTCCCAGCTTTAACATCCCTGAATCAGTTGCAGAGAAACTTTGGCCAAACAAAGTTGCAGATTCTTTTGGTCTATTCACTCCGGAGTGATAATCAGAGGAATACATATTTGGTGTTGGACCTAATCCAAGAACCAGCCTGCAACTATCGTCCTGAGCAGAGACATCATTAACGCTCTGCGAATATGTGGTTTTAGCGGCCTTACCAGCCATTTCAAAGCCCAGGCAGTCCAAACGCAATGCAGTGCCACCCAAGCTGTCACTCTTGCAATTTTTTGTGTTTTGCATGATCTGTGTGTGCGAAGTACCAAATAGAGGTTCCTTTCCATGTAACAAGAGATCCTTCATATTAAGATCCATTTTTTGCGGGGTTTAACAGATGGAGATGGATTACCAGTCTAGTCACAAAGAATCTGAGAGGAATTGAAGATGGAGAATGTCTTTCGCGATGTTCTATAAGTGCGTTAATGAAACTTTAGGTGCAAACCTAGTATAGATGAAATGAAAGTACATATGGAATATCAATTCACAACCTCCACCGCTGACAAAGCCTGATGTGTCTGCGCGATCCATGACTACTTATTATGACTTCCTTGAAATCAAAAGGTTAATGGTTCCACAGCATACCAAACACATTGTGTGGGTAAAATCCCATGGGAAAAGCTGTGGCAATGAGCAGTGATAAGGGCAACCAACTAGTGGTTTACTTCTTTCAGAGAATTCTTTGAACTTATTAAACCTGCAGGAAAGAATTTTAATCAATAACACTTCAAAAGGAAAGATTTGTTAAAGTGAATGTCTCAATTAAATCTCACACTTATCACGAGCATATATCTATAAAGCCCATTCAACAGATTTCATCCTCGGAATCTTTGAATAGAGTTACTAGAAAATAATCACTCAAACAAGACTAAAAGGAAAGTGAATAATCATTCTAGTCAACCTAAACAGTAAAAAGACACATTCTGTACTATTATCTGCCTTTATTCATTGAAATTTTCAACCAAATGGTATGGATGTGACAGGAACAGAGGAATCTTATTCATGCTCTGCCTATTCATAATGAATATAACTAGATGGCCAGAAAGAAAACTGACAGGCTCAAATTCAATCTACAGCAAGCACAGATAACAGAATATCTGAACAGTCAGACAAGCTAATATAGAATATAGAGCAAGTTGAAGAGGCTTGTTAAGGCAAGGTCAAAAAGTCATAAACAGGCAAGATTGAATATAGTTTTATCTTCAATCTCCAGATGTAAATCTGAATGAACTAAATAAAGGAAATTTTGGATAAAATTTTTCTGATAAAAATTAATAAAGTTCCATATGTCCTTAACATCTTACAATCTTAAAGTGCATAATGAAGTAAGAAATGGAATTACACCAAAAAAAATAAATAAGATGAAGAATAACAAGATAAACTTACAGCATTAACAATATAATATGCTAAAATGTCAGTAATTACCAATGCAACTCAGTGGAAAAAAATGAAACAAAGTAATATCTACTGCTCCTTGATAAGGGTCTCAGTGAAATCACAGTCAATCTATACCATTGAAAAAGAGACCACTCAGAAGTTTTAGCTCTGTGCAAATCTATGCAAAGCAAGATTTAAAATGGAATAAATGAAGAACAATTTGATCACGAATTGCTGTGTTTGAGGGCATATTTCCACAATGGAGGTGCAGAAATTGAATTTTAAGATCCAAAGAACATTAAGCAATAACAATTAATAAGTCGAGATAAAATTTGCTATGATGTGAACTCTCTCCAAGTTCATGTAAAACATCAAAAGGGATTCAGATTCATAGAACATAATCAAGCCTACCAAATCAATAGAAGTTGCAAAAAAAAGCATACAGGCATCAACTCATTAAAGAGGGAGCTCATTACAAAATCACCCCCTTTCCTATTAAATTGCATCTATATGTATAAGCATACTTGTATCTGCCATATACCTTATAAAACAGGATATTCAAAGAATATCCAATGAGCATTAATTTCCTGTATGAATATCATTTCAAAAATATCCTAGGTGTTCTAACATGGTCCATAGGAAACCTACGTATCATTACAAAACTAAGAATCAAATTCCGAAGTTGCTGATCAGGAAGAGGAAAGATACAACAAGTTAGCCTACTAAGATTCCGTCAACAGGTATATTTTTCCTATTTGAAATCTTCACAGGTGCAGTTTAACAGAAAAGATAGAAGATCTGAGAGCTAAGTTTTCCTAGAAAAAGCTTGCATGTTTTAGATCAGATGATTACAATTTTTAGCTAGCCTTAAAAATATCAGAAACCATCTATATTAAACCTTAAAAATAAAAATAAAAATTACATAAGAACCTATATTTCTTAACATCCACGGAGTTGCTTCACATGTCGAAAGGTCATAACAAAAATCGTATTCTCCATAAGAACATTAGTAATACGGGTATGACAAAGTAGGACAAAAACTCTAAGCGAGTACCAAAATTCACATATTAAGTTCCAGACCTGCTGCTAAAACTGAAGAGAGCATCAAAAAAAAAAAAAAACATAGAACTTCCGGAGTTTAAAAGTTCACATAATAAACTTATAATAACATAGGAAAAAGGAAAAATAATGAATTAATCCTTCGGCACAAGTTTGCCGAAGCAAAAAAGAAAACCAAAAAAATATGAGATCTACAAAAATATTAGCGAAGGATCCAAAAATCTTAACTTCCAATTGAAAAGAAATCAAACAAATATATGATTGCCAAAAACGAATAAGGTAACAAACACCAGAGTTAAACGGGAAATATACATCAGAACCTCAAACACCAAACACGCGAATTCACTGAACAAAAAAAATCATTCAAAAAGCCACTGATTTAGACCGTTCACAAAAACCCTAACTTGACACCAGCAAGTAAGAGAACAAGTAGAAGACAGATATAAAACCGAATTAATTCGAAAAAAAAAACACGCAAGGAAAGGAGAGGTAGAACAGAGTACCTTCAAGGGCATCAAGAGATCACGAAGGCAGCCATAAGATATTCGAGTGAAAGCCAAAAGAAGAAAGCGAGATGGGAGATGAACCAAGTGCTCAGAGAAGGGGGAGAGAGGAGAGACAGAGAGAGAGAGAGAGAAAATAAAGATGGAAGCTTTATAGCACGGGAAATGGAATTTGGCGTCGCGGCCGCTATTATTATTAGGGTTTGAGAATAGGAGGTTGGAGCAATTTGAGATAACGGCGAATCGTTAGCTGGCAAACGACGTCTGTTCATCCCGACTCGGACGCGGGGAGCCGATTTTATATCGGCGTGACGGCTCGATGTGGGGGGCGGGGGGGTTAGTGACGAATGCTGACGTCTGGATATTTTTGTTTGGCGCGTAGCGGTTGGTCTCGGTTACGGTCGCCTCCCGCCACGAAGCTGCCTGCACACGAGTCAGCGGATATGGACCGTCCGATTTAAGATCTTTTTAATTATGTTAACATACCACCAGATAGAGATCATCTAATTAAAACGATACACCCTCTACAACTATACGGTTTAAAATCCGGAGGACCACTCCACCAATCACAACGAGAAAGTTTTAACGATCCTACAAATTCCAACTTGCGTACTATTTTCCCACCTATATGAATTGAATTCGATCTTCACACGTCACTGCGATGACCTTTTGGTGGATAGGAACTGCGACATGATCGTCGACAGACAGAGACGCCTGGAAAAGGAGCTAGTACTGCGATGTAGCATTGGAGACAACGCCTCCTGGGTCCATCCTCCTCTTTCCATGCCGTTGTCCGTTTCCTAATATAACCTCTCTTCGATCAAAAATCAAAAGCTCGAGGTAAATTTTATTCGATCTAAAGTAAGAAATAAGTGGTTGGAAGTGAGCAAGATAAGTAGTTGTCGGCATAACTGCATCATGCCATTTCATAATCAGGATGCCATTTAATGAGAGTGGACCCTATAGTTTTCAGGCCTAGTTGAATTCGAACCACTTATACTACATCCTTATTTGTATGCATGCGTGGATGATTGGAGAGAGAGAGAGAGAGAATGGTCACTAATAATTGGTATCATCTCACGAATTCTGATGTCATGGAGAATGGGATAGTTCGAAGGGTGAAGCAGATTTTTATAGTATGAGGATTAATTCGTAGTCATTTGCTCACGGTTATATGCACGAGTCCCAGTGGTACAAACGCTGTGGAATGGTTCTGGACTGGTGTCTAAAAATATTATAAAATAATAGACTGTAACTTTTTATCGTATGAAAAAACTGTACCAAAATATATATATATATTCCCGATGATTTGTTCATATTACTTGCAGTTAAGTGGCCCCACTGTGAACAAATGCTTGACTCAAAAAAATCCAACTCACGCTGAGTCGGCTCGAAGCCGAGCCGAAGGAACTTAGGGGAGCAAGAGTAACGGCGTCAGCAGTCCCCACGTATGCTGCTCCCGCACCCTATTCGCTGCGTCCATTATTCGTGGCAGGCAATTATTGCCCACCATGCCACACGTGGCACGACACAATTCGTGGTTCTTGCTACGTGGAATCGCGGAGCCCAAGGCGTGCGTTTAGATCGCCGATTCAAAGCCGTGGTGCGATTGCCGTCCGCGTCTCCGCGTCGACTGCTCGGCCAGGGGAGACGAGAAGACGACAAAAGCGGGCGCAGTCCCCGATACGCATGCCACGTTTCGAGCGACGATTGGTGGTCCCGAGATCTACAATCGGCAAGGCGTCGCCTTTGCGGCTCCCGGACGCTCACGCCTCGTCGAGGCAGTCTCCCCCTTCCCCCCACTCATCTCGCGCATAGAAATCTCTATGCGATCCTATAATATCTTCTTCCAATTAACCAGCGACTAGTCTTCCGTTTCCTCCTACGATCGACGGACGAGCTGTTTGACTAAACTACAGTCTCCTTGTAAATTTATTCACCTCAATAATTTATTCTTTATATTTAATATTAAAATAGATACAAAAATAAAATTTCTGAAGAGCTGAATTATATTATTATCAAAATCTAGGGGCTTTCTCGTGTAAATGCCCTCATCTCACTGACTGTCATTTTATCAGTAGAAATAAGTTTATGCGGACGTTTAGTTAGAGGAATAGTTGGAGTGGCAACAACCAAATCGTAGGTCGTCAGTGGCTGGCGAAACCGACAAAAGCGCAACGCCTGTCACTGCCTGACGAAAGTAAACCCCCCCCCCCCCCCCTTCCCCCAGTGCAACTTCTTAACGAAGTGCTCATTTTCACAAATGACCCTCGTTTTAACGACAATTTCACAAATGACCTCTTCTTCTTTACTGAAACTTTTCACACCAGAAGTTGAAACTTATACTTAATTTCTCTCTTAGTGACCGCTTATTATTATTATTTATATTTGGTTTATGATTAGTGTACGGATGCATGATCTATAATGATAATTAAAAGAATTTATAGAATAAATCTAGAGTCAACTGTTGCTTTCAACCAGGAATTACTTGGTTCTGTAAGAATCTAGCAATATAGAGGGAAAAGAAAGCGTTTATGGGCACCACCAAACTTTTGCCATCAAATGACCTAAGCAATCCTTTTAAGAAATTAAGCATTAGCTCTGCCAAAAGAAGACCTTGACTAGATAAATTCATACGTGTACGTATTAACCATATAATTAATACAAGTTGCTCAACTCTCGTTTAGAACGTCCATTATTTCCCTGAGATGATGTCATCAGTGATTAGAAATAATGCTTCTTAGCACAGTTGTTGACGAACGTTTCATACTGTACTAATGCTTATACATCATTTTAATGCATGTTTCTTTGTGGGAAGCAGAGAATCTTGAGTTGTTAACTAAAATTATTACTCGAAATATATATATATATATTATATATAATTTAAAATATTTAGAGTCTTTTAAGCAGGTGGAAAAAGAAAAGAAAATCATTAGCTTCCCCATATGGATGGAATTTTAAATTAATAATTTGTACCGTAGTAGTGGAAATCCTTCATACTAAGGGCTATATTTTATGACATTAGTAATGAATTAAGTATAAAATAGGACAAATTTATTTTATGACAGGAAAAGGACAGAATGCTTATAAGATTTTTGTTACAACAGCTCGATTTTAAGCTCATTTATTATTCTTGTCAGAAGGAACAGAGACAAGATATAATGAAACTGGAGCATCTACCAATAATAAGTTATAAAAAATAACTAAATTTGCATGAAATAACTTGCTGATTGGCTACCAAAATTAAGCCAACTAGACTATCTGGGTAACTCGAGACATTTTTTAATTGAAATAAGTAATGTCTCTTTAATTAATAGATCATAATGACATACTTTTGGCTTCACCTTCAATAGAAACATCTAATAAATATTACTAATAGTTCACAACTTTTAAAATATTATAATTACTACTGAAATTATCGTGCTCTTAAATTATTATTATTTTATTAGTTAAATTTAACTATTCATAATTAAAACTATTTTCTCCTTGTATAAATTGTATAATCTTTTACCGATATTATATTTAGTAATAAAAAATATTTTATTAGAAACTAATTATAATAGTAATTCTGAAAGATTCAAAAGATTTTAATGATAATTATAATATTTTTAAAAATATAATAATAATTATGATATTATGAAAGTACGTAGTAACAGGTAGTAAAAAAATTACAATTGGGATTAGATTATGTGAAATATATTTCAATTATTTTTATCATAAAGAGATGAAGAAATATTATCCTACAAAGAAGTGGCAAGAGATTGTGTCTTAATCAATCAAACTATAAGTTGCCCACGTTCGTCTCAGATTACCAATTGAAAGGAATCTAATATTATTTTTAGAGTCCTTCTTCAAATTGATCATTTAATATTCAAAAGATGTATGCGTCATTACTATGCATTATTAAAGATTAAGATTCCCATGACAATATAGTTTACAAAAGAAAAAGAAAAAAAATCCACCTTTGTTCATAAAGAATATACTCAATATATTATTTATTCTTTATTTAGGAGAAATGCTTTAGAAAGAATGGGAATCTTAGTATGTGATCTTATATTATGCTGTAATTAATTTGCTAACTCATGCGGGTTATTTAATCTAAATTATGTTTTCAATTCATGCTTAAAAATAACCGATGGAAATCTTGTGCCAACTCAAAGTCTACCGTGTTCTGAATCTATTCTCATGGGTTCAAATTTCAAACAGTTAAAAAGGGAATCAAATTACTCTTAAAGGATTTAATATAGATTGCACTGCAATTTGCCATTCTATTATATATTCATCAGGATAAACGCATCGCCCTGATGACAATAATGTGATATAGGCGTTGAACTGAAACCACTTGTGATTATTAAAATGTAGGAGTAAAATGGATCCAAGCTACAACTTCCCCACTACTCTCTCTAGAACAACATTGAGACAGGACCAGTGTGATAATAAATGCAGAATTGATATTTACTGAGCAAAAAACTCGAATGACAAATATGTATGTTTTGTATGATAAAAACAACCTAGCAGTCAAGCCAATAAGAACCAGAAATCTAACAGATGAAGTCTGAAGCTATAATGAATGATACGAATACAAGGGTCAAGGTTTTCAGCCTCACGATTTGCACCTCTCAGTCATTCATATTTAGATAGCAAAGTGAGACAAGAAACTGGCCCACAAAATTGACAGTACCTTCGATGATGTAGCGAGACGAATGATGAAAACAAAGAACATAAGAGGATGTCAGGAGATAGGGACCGGGCTGATTAATTGCGATCAAACAGTTGCCGGTGATGGAAAAGTAATCTTCACAAGTTCCTTTAGTTTCTCCACGCAAGTGAAGGGAGAAAAGAAAAGAAATTAACCATTTTTTCCTGCTTCCTTGTCACAGATGAACTCAATCATTGCTCTCTCTTAAATAATTCTTACATCTTTAACCTGCCATGGACCCCAAGTTTTCGAGGCATCAGTTTACAAATTGAAGGACAAAGCTACAACAAGAAAAAGAAAACTAAAAATAGCAACCTCAGGTTAGAGCTCCTCATAAAGAAAGCAGAACAGCATATACAAGAAGAAACCATGAAAGGTTGGGGGAAACAACTAAGTAACAAACTCTATACCTGAAGGCATCAGCCTAAAAATCAAGCAAGCATCATGTTACTGTTAGAGCAAAATAGGATGGACAAAAAACTGTGAAGAATTCAGTCATCTTGAATGACAATTTCCTCTTCTGCAGCTTGCCAACAGCAGCTGCCAGGGTTCTCACGACATGAAGAGGGGCAGCAGCTCTACAATGAAATGATTCAGAGAGTTAGGCAATGAATGAATGTAGTGTTACATGTTCCAAGTATGATGTGCATTAATGAAATCTCTTCCCATTTTGATGAATCTGGGCAGAAGGTCTAATAGTCAAATTTACGGACAATTTTCCTATTAAGGTAAGCTAGTAGATTTTCTTCCTTTCTATGCCTTGCCCAAGGATTAAGATTATGAAACATTAGTGCAAGCGTCAACAAACAGTTCAGATAAGAGAGGTATGTGTCACCAACCGATTTAAAACTAGTAAACAAAGGGAATGAAGTGGTCCACTAAACAAGTTATCTATTAGATAACCTAAGTGAACAAATAAAAACACTCGAAATAGTGAAATACCATAAAAATTTGCAAATATGTACAAATGAAAGGCAATTCCCATTCTTGTGGAAACTAAGAGCAAACTACTTTGTTAGAATTATTTATCTGAATACCAGAATTAAGATGCAAGTTCATTATAGTTACCAGTAGAAATTTATTTGTGCTAGTTTTGTGTTTGGATTGTAAATTTTCTGGATCCATAGAAAAATTACAAAAACATTAGCTTCTTATCATATCTTCTTAGTTATCCTTTCTCTTAAGCTTTCATGCAGTCATGCCGCACTGAGTTTACAATTGACATTATCCACAAGAAAATCATTGAATATCTCTTTAAAGCACTATCATGTCTGGAGAATAAGATCATGTCTTGAAAATATACATTTGGAATAAATGTACACTTACAGGTACTGCTCAACTTTAGCACATTCAAGTGCCCTAACCTGATTTAGGCACCGATAAGGCTTACCTTGGGACATGTATATATAATAAGAGTCATCCAAGTCCACTCATTTGCTGAACAAGCTGATGAATCATCAGCAGCCTCGTGTAGAAAATATAACAAGGGGGGCATCAACTGCAACTCATAGTGTCGGAGTGAACCACAAAGGTTGCAGGTTCCCGGTTTTGGAAATTCTTTTGCAGCCAATAGTGCACTTCCACCATAGGAGTACCTATAAGAAAGGAAATGACAAAATTAACAAAAGAATGAGAAAGGCAAAGTAGCACAAAGATTACAACCAAGATCAAAGTAAGCAAGCCTCAAACTTCCCAACATTTTATGGATAAACATAATACGATTTCTTTATCAGGTACACCACTAATTTTACCTCAATCACTTCTGAAAGAACTTTTTCTATTTTCAGAAACACATTTAAAGTGGCGTCAGCCAAAATCCACAGTAGATAACTGCTCAAATTTAAAAGAGGAATTCATGGTTTCCCTCATTCTAATAAGGTGCAGAAATGACTTGATTTCACTGCAATTTACATGCAGCATCAGAGTCAGTTATTTCAGACAAATAGGAAGAACAAAAGGTTTTTGGCCAACTACAAGAATATGCAAACATGTCAAATTGATACATGCAAAATGCCAAAATTTATAGGACACGGAATCCATAGACATAAACAGGGAGATAATTGTCAGACTCCTATTTAATTGCACCAATAACCTCAAGATGATTACTGTCATAATTTGCTTAGTTTTATCATTTTCTGATAGCCTACCGTCAGTTCTCCTCCTGTGCCCATGTTTATATGATGCTGCATGTTGGTGAAGATAGGAGGCCTGGGAGTCAGGTCAGAAAGGACAAGCTAATTGCCAACTCAGAGAATTTGACAACAATCAAGATATAAATCGCATCTGCATCTTAGCTTTGTGAAGAAGAGAATATGATCTAATGAATTAAACACTGGGATTGGAGTGCAAAAAAAAGATTTGGTGCAGTCTTTACTGCTGATAGATGGAACTTCTTGATAGAAATAAGCAAATTAATTCAAAAGGTAGGGACTATGAAACAATGTAATTCCAATATTGTTATATTGTTATGCTGTCAAGAGGAAGAGTTTGCTCGATCCAACTATTGGTATTACACGAAGTGACAATGAACTGATAACATAAGTAAAATTAAGTTATCCTGTCTCCAACAGTCTTCATGTCACAAGATGTGATAAAAAGGACAACTATGTCACAAATTATTGAAGGCTGAACAGCAAGTCATAAGTTTCATCAGTGTTTCAAAATTTAGAGACAGGGAATCAGTTCACTCTTCCATGCAGCATAATATTTCCATTTTAGCTCATATAAAATCTTTCCTAGCTAGATTTGAATATGCTTTTTTCAATGACCTACTTGAGCAGTATAGCTTTGAAAAATGAAAGCCACTGTAGCATTAATTTCTTAATCTGAAATTTGATTTTTCTTAAACACCTGAAGCATTGCTCTGGATGTGCATCCAACTGTTTCTTGAACTTCAGAAAAGTCCTGTCAGCACCTAGAGCTCTATCATATTCATAACTTTCTCCTTCCCACTTTTCTCCATCCTCACAATCACTAGAAGTGCTCTGGTCTTTGATAAAAATTGACGAATAACTACCAGAGAAAGCATGGATTTTCCCTGTTCGATGCTCCTTCTCGGAATAAATATAAAAGCAAGGGAGGACTGCACCAAGAGAAGAGAATTGTAATTCATCAGGTCATATTGTATGAACAAATCCTAGCCCATCAAATAGCTTTTGATGAGCTTTTCATTACCCTTGTGTCGCAGTCATGTACAACCTGTACGTTACTAGCAGAGAGGGAAATGGGAAATGCAAAATTTACCTGATGTACTTGCATCATTCAGTACTTGCTTGACAATGGGGTCTTCTGAAGCAACATTAGATCGTTTATGTCCATTTTGCTTCTTGGACTGAGACGCCAAGGAAGCAGCTTCTGCAAATGCTTGAGCCAATTCTTCCATATCAATCTCACTGTCGCTGTCATCGTCATATTCTTCCAAGCTACTCGTTGGGAATCGCTCCTCAAACGAGCTGCCAATTTCTTTAATGGGAGCAGAAACTTCTTCCAAAGGCATTGGTTTTGGACTGTTACCACCATTTTGCATCTCGCCATGACACTTCTGAACTCGAAGAGCTCTCCAGCTACAAAAAGACAATTTTATCAATCAGAACCAAGACAAACGAAGATCAACATATATGCCCAAAAATCCAAATAACATACCTTTGGGGTTTACTCCCACAATCTCGCGTTGGGCAACCAAGCACATATATGACGCGTTCCTCAATATTCAATTTTGGCATCGAAATAGGCGCATAAACCTGATTATTATATATGCAAAATGTAACATGAAACTTCTTTTTACTAAAAATCTCTCAAAAATACTCAAAATTGAACTCCAAAAACTAGCCTGTGCCACAAGACAAAGCTTCCCTCCACATAAACTGCACTGAAGCAACTCCGGCCTAATACCCACATCAGGGATTGGCCAATCCTGCAAGAATAAAGTCTTAAACAGCTAATCGCAGTATTGCAGTGAAAATTTGATTAAATTAAACATGGGCACCTTAGATCGATCACTAAATTGATCGGAAATTTTTTTTAAAAAAAACGCCGGTATACTTACGGGCAACCCACCGATCTTTGTCGTGTAATGGTCGGCTTTCTCGCGGTAGTTCTCCGCCCACTGCCCTGGCATACCCAGTACAACTTCCCCCATCTTTTACCAAATAATTTGAGGAATCACGTATGAGATAGAGTAAGAACTAGAAGAGGACGATGTCGAAGCTTGAAGACGAGGGTTTTGATAGGGTTCGGTTGGGAGTGTAGGAGGCCAAGGTGGGCCGCAATTTTCTCCAGGAATGAGCTGTGATGGGCGTGTGGCCCATACAGTACAAAAGGTGATTTTACCGTTTGAATTTAATTACAACAAATACGAGTTCATCTCAATGTAAAATAAATAAGCTCATGAATTTAACTCCTCATAAATATTAGAGTTGATATTTAATAAATTTTTATTAGTGCATAAGCATAATCTCAATCATCGTTAAGCTAATAAAAAACTAGTTATCAGGACAATAAAATATGAAAATATTACTAGGACATATAAAAAGTTTCGATTTTTATTTGAACCTTCGAGCCTAAAACACTTTTGAGGTAAAAAATTATTGTAAAATTAATTTGCACATGTGCGCCTTTTATTTTCGGTTTCTTCCTCGTCGTATTAAAATTGAATTGAGATTGATTTGAAAAGATAGCAAATTTTTTAAAAGATTAGAGACGAATCCCACTTAAAACTCTAATTAGAGTAAATTTTCTTTTCTAGTTAAAATTATAAATGGTTGTGCTGATGGAGTATCGGCACATGGCACAAGGAGTGTCGTACAACACTCCTCATAATAATTTTACTGCTTGCTATCGACCTCGTTATTGAGCTATCCAGTACCGATTGTCATTGCCATTATTGTTTGTTTTCGTCGTCACCTGAGCTCACATCAGATGCCTTGACTCATTGGAGAAGGATCTGTAACTTAAGTTTTTAATTGATAACTCACTTTTGATCTCTCAATCTTTTTTCATTTTTCCTCGAGCTAGGACATCTGATGCGAGCTCAAGTGATGATAACAGCGAAGGTGAGTACTCCTTTAATGTTTTTTTCTCCTCTTACGACACGGTCGGTAAGTGCCGTGCTAGCCGGTGTTTTAATAATCTGAAATTTCTTGATGGGCTAAATGGGCCGGCTTTTGGGCTTTAGATCTGTCTATAAATTAGTACTATGGACGGCCCACCGCGTGATATGTTATAAAATCCAACCCGGTCCTAAAGAGCTGAGTAAGAGTTACGGCTGCTCGGGAAACCCGGACGAGGGATAGAATAAATTCCCTCTCGATCCGTCGTCTTCGCTTTGAAGAAAATAATACGAGAAAGAAGCGGCGCAACGCGTAGGGACGAACCTCGACAGGTTCTTGCCTTCTCTCTGGATTGTTGCCTTAGGGTTTGCCAGATTCTTTTCTCCTTTTGTTTTCGAAGGAGGAGTCTTGTCTAATGACATAGTTTCGATCGGTTTTTGAAGTAGGTTATCCGTTGTTTGATGCGATTAAAGGTTAAACTTTTCTGAGAATTTTCAAAGTTCTTGCAAGGTTGTGTTTACCGGACGAAGGTAGCAGAACAACTCCCTCTCGGACCCTGTCCTCCACTGTTCAACAACATAATAAGATAGAAGACGCAAAGCAAAAAGGCGCACCCCTCGACAGGTTCTTCCCTTCTCTATAGATTGTTACATTAGGGTTGGCAAGTTCCTGTTGTTTCCAAAGGAGGAGTCTTTACTGATGATATGGTTGCAGATCGGTTCTTGAACTAGATTGTCTGTTTTGTGATGCTTTTATCAACCTTTCTGAGGATTTTCAAATTTCTTGCGGTTGTGTTTTCATAGAGATGCTGATAAAAGAATCGTTTTTCTTGCAGAAATTTTGGTTCTTCTCGTTGAATCTTCGTCGCATGCTCTATCTTGACGCCAATTAGTTATGAAGTCTTTTGGGATGAAATAAAGATTTGCTGCTGGTAACAGAAGGCTGCAATGTATGCGAGGAGATTAAAGTGCAGAGGCCAGAATCTGTATTTTTTACTTGTACAGTCTGGTAGTACATCTAGGCCGTCAAGCAGAAGTGTTTTTCATATAGACAAACCTTTGAAGGATGGTGTTTTTAGATCGTCAAGTCGTGACATAGGAAATTATAGGAGGTATGCTGCTTGTTACCCCAATAGTTCTTGTAGATTTTACTGCTCAAAAGGTGATGGAGCTAATCCAAGCGAGGGAAAACATGTGCCTGCCAAAGACACTGCAAATTTTGGTATAGGGAAGACTACAAAAGAGGAGGCTGTAATTGGTGTGAGGTACTCTGATGAGCATGCACGTCTTGGGGAACAAGACCAACAGGATTGGCTCAACAGTGAGAGGTTGTCCACTGATAATAAAAAGCGAGAGTCCCCTTTCTTGACCAAGCGGGAGATGTTCAAGAATGAATTTTTGCGGAGGGTGGTTCCATGGGAGAAGATCATGCCTTCATGGGATAGTTTTCCTTATTATGTTAAGTAAGTCATAATGTCCAAATTGTTCAGCGGTAGCTTATTGTAACACTCTTTATTGTGACTCATTCCATTTCTTTTTGCCACAAGTGAGCACACTAAAAACTTACTGGTGGAATGTGCTGCATCCCACCTGAAACACAAAAATTTTACATCATCTTATGGTTCTCGGCTGGTTTCCTCAGGAGGGAGGATATTGCTTCAGAGTATGCCAGGTTGTGTATGGAAAAAGTTTATGCAGATAGTGTCTCTGAATCCTTTTATTTTTATTTAATTTTTTTAATAAATTGTTCTTGCTGTCTGAAGGAACTGAGCTGTACCGAGAGAGACTAGTAAGAGCTCTTGCCCGAGACTTACAGGTCCCTATACTGGTCCTTGATAGCAGTGTATTAGCTCCATATGTAAGTGCAGCATTTCTTATATATATATATATATTTCAACTTGGTTGTAGATTACCATATCAATGAAAAAACCCTGATACTTATTTGGTGCAGGACTATGGAGAAGAATGTTCCTCAGAATGTGAGTCTGATGAGGAAAATGCAGGATCAGATGAAGAATGTACATCAGAATCAGAGATTGAAGATGAGAATGACGCAAATAATGAGGAATGGACAAGTAGTAATGAAGCAAAATCTAGTGAGAGTGATGATGATGCTGTACAAGCATCAGCTCAGGCCCTGAAGAAGCTTGTGCCCTGCAGTCTTGAGGAATTTGCACAGGTAAGCGTCTATGTATCAATAGTGATTACCGGAATAAGTGGAATTAACGTGGCCATTAATGTATTAAATGCAAAATATTGACTCTAATTTGAAGGTCAAGGGACGGAATATGCATGAAAGGTGAAAGAACGATCCTGTCATTGTTTCCTTTTTATGGAAGTTAGCATTTCTTGCATTCTCAGTTCTTATTATTCCCATGCATGTTACAAAGATAGATAACAAGATGTTCAGCCTGAAAGAAAGAAGCTTGCTCTTCCATTTAAGTGTCTTTTGCAAGCAAATGATTCTGCCTCTCTTTGCTTGATTGGCATGTTTTATTGTACTTGGTGTCTTGGTGTCAGTGGTCATTTCAAATGGTATTCCTAGTGCCTATGTTGATTTGGGTTGTACATTTCAACTCAATTCTTCATGCCATAAACCTTTATAAGTGGTCTAAAACCCATACGTGACATGCATTTAATTTGGATTGGAGTGATCTTGCTTATTGACTTTCAATGTGATACTGTGATAGAGTTTGATTTCAGTTGTGTTCAACTAATTTAGTAGTAGCCCATAACATTTGTCAACAAGGCTTGAACAACAAGTCATGATTCGGTGTATCATCAACTGCTATTATGATAGCTTCCTCCATAGGGTCATATGAGCTCAAGCTCATAAGCAACCACTAAGTGTTTCTTGTCTGGGTTAGTGAAATTTTCAGGTTAGATCTTTACTTCTGGTCAGGAGGTATATCCTAGGTTAACTCAAAAACAACAATGGAATGTTTGCAAAAATGAGTAGAGCAGGATGTATTTAATCTTTCATACAGAGTGTGACATCTGAATCATTCCCATTATTATGGGACATGGGAAAAGAATGACATGAATATGAGATTCTACTAGTTATTAGGAGTCTTGTTGATGTACTTTCCAATTCTCCTATGGGTGTTTTTGATTATTAGAAAGTGGAGTTCAATAAACTGATTGACCTCAATGAAGTGGCTCTTTCATTTTAAAGAAGAAAGTCAAAATGAAAAAGTGAAACTATTTTTAGTAGGTAAGGAAGTCACTTTATTGAAGTTAATCACTTTATTAAAATAAATTTTTTTTTGGAAGTGACTACTTTCTTCCCTTGCTTTCTAGCAACTAAACACCCCCTATATTTAAGTACAAACCAATCATGCTTGTTACTTTTTCTATGAAAAGATATTATTATTTGATGAGCACTCAAAAGTAGTAACTTTAGTCCTTAAATTAATGAATATCAACATACATGAGAAATATAGTAATCATACATGATATTGATACTTAATTATCTTCGACTTTGGTTAATTTGTTATTGACCGTTTGTTGTCTAACAATCATATTCATGTGTTGTTTTTGTGTTATTGCATGACCAAGTGATAGATTGCTTTAGTGTCATGTGCTAATGTTGTCTGGTGATGTAATTTCCTTGGTTATAATATGCTTTAGAGAGTCGCTGGAGAAGCTGAGAGTGCCTCAATATCAGAAAAGTCAGAGACTGTTGTTTCAACAGAAGAATCTAAAAGACCTCTGAAAAAGGGTAAAGACTCTTGCACTTCTCTCTAGATAATTCTTTTGTACTATATGGACTATTCAAGACGTTCTTGTTATATGCATTTATTTCTTTAGTTGTGAATGAAGAGGAAATGATTATTCTCATGAAACAAATCCTCTGTTTTAAAGCAAATAAAGAGAAGTCATAACATTATTTGAGATGGAGATGCTTAGAAGCTCGACATATTAGAAACCCTAATCAAGATGCCGGAATAGAGATATGCCCCTGTTGTTGGTTGGGCCTTTCATTTGTTTTTTTTTTTTCACTTTTGTTCAAAAAATGCCTATTATCTTATTCTTGTTTGGTAGAACTAACAAAACACTATAACTATTTTTCCAGTGTTATCAAAGAAGTAACCAGTTTGCTTCAAAACTTAATGTCCATTGCTTCATTTTGATTAGATAGAATTAGTAAAATATTTTCCTACGAGCCGACTGAGCCTACTAAGCCCTTTCATTCAAATTTTAGTGTGCTACCTTGATAAGTAAAATGATTCCCTCAAATATTAAGCGAAAAGATAAAAAATTAGAAATTTGACCAATTGAAGGAGAGCATGTAAGTCATTCTATCAATGTTTCTTCTTTAACGAATTTTCTAAAGTTAGGTTCCAATTTCTATGAAATTTGGAAAAGAGAAGAAAATTAATTGCTCATTACTCTTTTCTCAAATTGGATTAGAAATTTATTTATGTGAATTAAATGATGATGCTTTTGCCGTCCCCTTTCTATGGTCTTATATATGTCAAATCCCAAATGTCTTGTCACTCCATATGCTGCAATTATAGTAAGTCTGACTAAACTACAGAACATTTGGCGAAACAAATTGGTGAGTTTTTCTCCACAAATCTATAAATTTCAGATGAGTGGAATAGTAAAATCCAACATTGTAGTAGAAAGAAAGTAATTTAATTCATTTTATTAATAAAAATTGAATTGCTCTTATTCTTTATGCGATGTTCACCTGTGGGCAAAATTGGATTGCTTAATCCTTATTACTGTAAGTGCTTATGTCAGACTGAATGACAGAACATTTGACAAAATGAATCAATTGGTGAAAATCTAGAAATCCCAGATGAGTGAAATATTGGTAAACATCCAACATTTGTAGTAGGAAAGAAAGCAAATTTAATTCATTTTATAGGACAAAAATGTATAGCTCTTATTCTTTATAAGATGTTCTCCAGTGGCAAAATTGGATGCTTAATCTTTATTACTGCAAGAACTTATATCTACTTCAATTACACTATTAAGTAAAGAAAACAGCAATTATCTGTTGAAATCTTTGTACTTTCCTCTCGTATCTCCCTAACAATTAATTCTAAGAAGTAGACATTCTTTAACCTTGAGTTATATGAAATCTTCACTCTTAAAGACCCTATTCTTGCTCTAGTTTAACAATCTGGGTCAAAGAGTTCTAGCCTAAAGTATCATATATTGTGTTACTCTGATTTACATTTTTAGGGTACTGAAAGATGGTGACATTACCTTCATCTCACTTTGCTGCACTTCTTATGCAGTATTAAGATAATATGCTTAATGGTTTTTGCTTTGGATGGAACTCCTTTTATTTTACTTTATTTTGAGTTGAAAGAGACCTCTGAAAATTCTTACTTCTAAATACCTATATCTTCAGAATGCATGCTTAGGCAATTCCTTTGTTGCATCAGGGGATAGGGTGAAGTACATTGGGACTTCTGTGCATGTTGAAGTTGATCACAGGTATTCTACTTGTCATCTTACACGCAGAAAGTTGACGAACTATTTAGTAATTCCAGTTATTTGTGAGTAGTGGCTCTATTGTATCTTCTTCATATTTATAGTGTTAAAGCATTTTGACCTTAAACCTTTCATTTCAGGCTAATGTGTATGGGTACTTTTTTATGAATGCATAATCAGCAAACTTATAAGTTACAACCATGTTGAATGATATATTTATGTTTTTGAATCTCTTATATGATAGATTTTTTAGTACCCTCATAGACTGTATGTGTTCTCTTAGTGTCAGTCATGGGCCACCTTGACAATCTAAGAAGTGCAGATTTCAGATGCCCATTAAGCATATCACAGTTGTTTTATTTTTTATTTGCATTATAAAGGTTGAACATCTTAGAAATCATGTGTATTGTTAGGCTTGCTGGCTTACATGCATTATTGATGTTCTGCTGAGTGAATCATCTCCTTTTACTATCATTTAGATATTTTTTTCCTCTGTTGTGATTCCTTAAATTTTAAATAGAATGGTGAAGTCATTTTGGCACATTATTTTGCAGTTATCCCATAGTTTAATAGTTGACTTTATGAATAGCTAGAACATAATCGAAGTGTTTACACCTACAGGTAGACATTTTTTGAGCTAGATGGCTTAGGTACATATATATGTACATATATCAATGTGTGTGCATGTATGTGTGGTGGATATATATTTTTTCTTAGCGAAATGTTTTAGAATTTAACATTGTAAGATTTGACTTCAGCAATTATTTCTGCTTAGATCTGAGGTTTGTTCCTTTTCTTCTGCTTTTGCTTAATAAGATAACTCTATCCAACTACCAACAGCTCTAGATTTTAGGTACCATAACCTTCTGGTGCCTGAAGCTGTTCAGTCAAGTTTGGTACCAATTGTGGGGGTCAGATGGGTCAATATGGAGGCATATCGACCTGGACTTATGATTGGTACTATGTGAGAAAAGCTTGCTATTTCAACATATTAAATTATGTGAAAGTCAGAGCTTAATAAAAGTTTATTAGAATCTTCAAATACGATTTGTGCTTTCATCAACCATTTCTTGCCATTGATTTTTTTATTTTCTTTTGCTCCTTACTAATTCCTGGATTAATCATCGTATGGCTCGATGTTCCTACCTTCTGGCACAACAGCTTATAGAGTGTCATGTTTGAGAAAGGTTGTGCATGGGTTGAAAGGGGATATATATATGTCTAGTATTAAAATTAAGAAAGAAATTCTTCGGTTCTTCCTCTAGTTTCAGCAAGAGAGGGTTCTATAAATTTTTATTAGTTCATTTTATAAATTTTATTAGCTCATTTCTTATATGATTTCATGATATTGCTAAGAATTCCAAGGGTTTTCAGGATCAATCTTATTATGGTTGGATATTAAATTAGTATATTTGCAACTTATCTCAGTGATGCATCATCTGGTTTTGAACTGTATCATGTGTGGTTTTGAACTTGTGATGTAATTTTTGCACTCTTATTTTTGTTACTTTGAAAGTCAGCACTCTTTTGATATTTAGCCCAGCTCATTGAGCTTCATATTTATTCAATCCTGATTGTTCACATATATTGTATCACAGGATCATATTGGGGAAAATACCAACTTCTGATGGTCCAACAAATGCCTTTACTTCTATTAGTGGCAGGTGGGTGGGTAAGTCTTCCTATATAGCATAGGATAATTTTTCTATTGACTGTTGATCTGGCTTCTATAGTAGGAAGATGTTCCTTGAATTGTGTCATTTTTTGGCAACCACTTCCAAATTCGTATATCATGTTTTCAGTTTCAAATCAGGATGTTGCGCTTCTCTTCTCCAAATTCCTTTTCATCTAAGATGCTATAAGTTTTATACTTGTTTGTGAATGACGATAATGAATATTAATGCACAAAGCATACCCTCTTCGGCTACAAAAAATTGTAAAATTATGGTTTCAGGATCATGACATGAATTTGTAGTGGTCCTGTCCTTTTAATATGTTTTCCATAAACGTGGGTTGGTTCATCAATGAAAGCTGAACTTGAAAATTGGTCCAAGATACAGCTGATGGAGCTACATGTGAAAAAATGGACTAGAAAATGCAAAATTATGTATACATGATTCTTTTTTTAATATTTATTTTTTTAGTGTTTTTCATTTTTTTAAAATTTATTTAAGGTGGTGTAAGTACTCTAGTTAAAAGCAATAGGAAAGTTCAGTTGCTTACCATTTGTTAGGTATCCTGCTTGTTATACAAGAAGCTTTTCCCTATTTCTTTTGGGTTAACATCCATTGGCATACTTTGGTTTAAGTCATGCAATTTTCTGCTGCAATGGTAGATTTTTCTTGGTTAAGTCACTAAAGTTACTGTATTGGAGCAGGAAAAATATTTCATAGTATGGTCTCTTGAAAAAAAAAACTAGTCGCTGTCCCATTGATGAGTGTTTTTTAATAGTTTCCTTCTTCGATGAGGGCTCCCCTCATTCTGTACAGTATAAGATCTCATGGAGGCACACATGTCTTTGGTATCTGTCGAATTTCACAATTTTATGACTCGTTTGTGGTGTCAGGGCCTCATGGCTCCATTGCTGTCTACCGTGTCTTTAGTGCTTTATAGATATGCTTTAAGCTTTTGCATTGGACTAATTATATGTGTATATTGATAGGCATATCTGTGGGTATTATATTTTCTTATTGTCACACATAGTTTGGGTTTCTTAGCGTCTCAAAAGGTTGATTTGCATTGCCCTGATGGGAGCCCTTAAAAATAAAAGGAAATCAGAAAAAAGGAAAAAAAGAAAGAGGAATTGAAAGTTATTTTGATTACAGTCTGCCTTCCTTTGTATGATTGATATTTCTTTTCTTTTCTTGATCTTATATAGCTATATTTAACCTTCACAATCCATTTTATCTTTTAGAAGTTACGCTTAGATTTAACCTTTTTGTAGTTCTTTCAAGTTTGAATCAATTGAATTTTCAGGCCTCTGTCTAAAGGGCAACGTGGTGAAGTATATGAGATCAATGGGGAACAAGTAGCTGTCATTTTTGACAATCTCGAGAACAAGGTGGAGGAAGGACGTGGCGATGAGAAAATCAAGGAAGAAAAGGCGAAATCATCTATTTACTGGATTGACAGTATGCTTCTATATCAAGCCTTTTATAGCTACTAATAGATTGCAAAGTAACAGTCTCTCCAATGTTCAGTTATCATGCTTATAAATCATAGCCCTTAGGTATTTTCTCTAAATTCATTTTGTTGATCACTAGAGAAAGATGTCGACTATCTGGGATCTTTCAAAAATGCTTCCTCAATGGTTTGGAAAAGGTTACAATGGTAGGAAGCTTGCACTGAATGGATGTTATATTTATTAAGTCTTACTGATCCATGAGAATTAGTTTTCCTACCAAGTCAGTAAAAAACAAGTATCTTTTAATGTGAAGGCCTCAAGGGTACTTGAAAGGTTCTTTGCTGATGTCTTTGTTCAACCTTTATCAAAGGGTGCCTCCAGATATTGGATGAATTAAATTTGTTCATCACAGTTTAGGCTCATTCAACTTGCGAAAAACTGTTAAAGGGTGCCTCCAGATAAGATTCTATTGGGGATACAACTCTGCATATGTCTTTGTTCCCAAGTCACTAATATGAGAACCAAACTAAAAGAACTCCATCATGATTGTCTTTTGAGAAATATAAGAGTTCTATTGTTGATTTGACTTGCTTGGGTACTTTTAAAGAATTCTCGTAGTACTTTTATCCTTCTATTGAATTTCTATATTCTCTTTATATGTTTTAGTTATATGATTGCTAGATAGTTTTGCTTACTATTTTGATCAAATCACTAATCATATCTATAGCACAATGATTCATTTAAAACTTAGCTTCTTTTATTTTCTAGTTCAGGATATTGTGCACGATTTTGATACTGAGGTAGAAGATTGGTACATTGCAATGGAGGCACTTTGTGAGGTGGTATTCTCAACCATGCTGCTGTCTGTTCTATTTGGACAATTTTAGGATAAGATTGTTATTTTATTTTGAGTTGTCCTTAGATTATGCATCTGTACATTGTGATATCTGTAATTGTGATTGCCTCTTTCACTTAATTTAATATTTTCTTCTAATATTTGTTTTCCTGCTCACCTTTTAATCACAGGTTTTGCCATCTTTACAACCAGTTATTGTCTACTTCCCAGACAGTTCCGAGTGGTTATCAAGAGCAGCTCCTAAATCAAATATGAAAGAGTTTATCTGTAAGGTGGATAAAATGTTTGACCAACTTCCAGGACCTGTTCTTTTAATTTCTGGACAGAACATAGTGGCAACAGGGGCTAAGGAGAAGGAGAAAATTGTAAGATAATATTGATTTGAAAGTGCTTAAATATACAACATGTCATAGTTTGTGCTGACTATTCCCTTGTGAATATTACTTTGACAGACGATGGTGCTCCCTCATCTTGGTCGTGTGGCTCGGCTGGTAATTGCTTCCCACTGAAAGTTAATGGCATATTAAAAATTTTATGGGCACGACCATCTAAAAAGATAATGGTTTTGCTTTTTGGCTCCTTGTTTCTCTTTATATATCTTATACTTTTCCAAGAACTTCAATCCATAATTTTTTGTATCTCCTCTTTCATTCTCTGTCATTGCACCTAGAACATATACCTAATAGTTAGCACCCATTCCTACATTTTGAAAAATGAAATAATATCTTAGAGACAATTTTCCATGTTCAATGAAGAGAACTTGGAGAAAGAGGCGAGGAAGGAAAATGATACTTGTGAAAGAGAGGAAGCATAGAATTAGATAAAGAATTTGAGAGTTGAAGTTAAGGAGAAGTAGCCCGTCACAACATATCTGGAATTTATAGAATGCTGATGCATTTCAAAGCTGCTTTAGTTTACCGTAAGAATTTATTCGAAAATAAAGCTGTGGAGTGCCACCTTTCCCTACTAGTTCTTCTAGGGGTGAAAACGGATCGGATACGGATCGGATAGTGCTCACCCATATCCGGATTCGTATTTTTAGTTCGGATACGGATTCGGATACGGATACGGATATTGGACGGATAGCAAAATTTAAAACCATATCCTAACTAAACGGCTACGGATAATTTTCGGATAAATGATCGGATCTTAAACGGATATTGATTGAATTTAAAATAATTATAATATTTTATTTAAATATAATTAATACAAAATTATTAAGAGTTTTACAACAAATAATTTTTTTGTATGTCAAATATATAAAATTAGAGAAATTAATCTCTATAAATAATATATAATATATTATTAATAATAATATTAATATTTACTATTTAAATAAGCAAACTAAAAACTGTAAATCATTTTAAAAAATATGCGGGTAAACGGATATCCATATCCGAATCCGAAAAATATATCCGACCCGTATCCGAATCCATATCCGAATTTTTTTCAAAAATTCTATCCGTATCTGAATTCGAATTCGAATCGATAGAAATTTTTTATCCGAATCCAATCCGAGTCGGGTCGGGTCGGAGTTAATCCGACCCGTTTTCACCCTTAAGTTCGTCCCATTTCTGCATCTTTCTCATGGATAATCTTTGGAGTCCATTAGAAATTGGAAGTGTTCCAGATGTATAGATTTCACCAAGTCCATCCATGAACAATCATTGTGATGCCTATTAAAGGGTTTATGTACTTTCTCTTGCTTGTGCCTAGATTGCATATTTGAGCCATTTTGGGCCTGTTAGGGAAGGATTAATCTCCACTTTATTGTTGACAGTAGCCTATGTTAGACTAGGAAAAAGGGGAAGGAACCAAAAGCATATCTAAGGTCTGAAGGTTCGTTAAACACTTGCTTGAATTCCATTACATACTTTTTGAGGATGCAACTCATGTCATTTGCATGATCTGGACAGTTGAGCCTTATCCCATGTTTTGCATTAGAATGTAACCAGGTACTGCATTCAGTAATGAGTTTTAATGCAGTTAAATATTTTTCTCTGCCTAGCAAGTTCTGATGCAATTTGATCTGATAAGAACAGTTTACTATGTGTTTTCTTTCAGTTGATCAGACCCACTTTTTTAACTTCTAAAGTCGCTCATATGTAGGTCCTCTTCAATTGTGAGGGGAAATAGATTTTACATATTGTTGCCTCCATCTCGTTTACTTTCATTTCTTGCACTGCTGGTAGTTTAGCTAGAAACCAGTAGTCTTAAAACTAGAGCTGTCAAAGAAGCTTGCCGGCTCATGAGCTCGGCTCATTTAGAGCTCAAGCCAAATGGGGGTTTTTGGGCTTGAAAGTTTAATTGAGCCGAGCTTAGATAGAGTCAGCTCGCTCGAGCTCGACTCGAATAGGCTTGATATATAGTATGTGAGATAATATTATATACATATATATATAGACAAAAATAGATATGTAAGTTTTATGTAGCACAATTGGTTAAGGAATTTATTTTAAGGTAACTAACCTAGGTTCAATTCCCTAGTATACTCTATTTATTTGTTATTTTTTCAATGGAGAATCTTTAGTTGTTTAGTCCCATATCGGAAATCAATAGGGTACATATGCCTTTATAGCTATCTTTCTCTCTAAATGCATTAAATTGGCTTTGGTGGATTAGCCTAATCGAGTTATTAGTTTTTTGGATCAAGCTGGTCAGGCTGGCTTGATATTTCGGCGAGCCAAGCTGAGCCGAGCTTGTATAATTGAGCTTGAGCCTAAGTTATATTAATTTCAAGCCAAGCCGAGCTAACCCTTGCTCGCTCAAGCTTGGCTCATTTACACCTCTACTTAAAAATTTATATGTTGAATTGAAACCGGCAGACTTAAAACTTTATATGCTGAATCAAAACCAGTAGACTTAAAACTTTATATGCTGAATCATCGGTAACTAGTTTGCTAGTTACATTTGCTTTATTCCTTTGCCAAGTATTTGTAATGATATATTATCTGTTTTATCCCTTTGACATGCTTAAAGTAGCAGTTTTGATAATTAACTAAGAATTTGGACTTACATTTGCAGCCTCTGCCATTAAAGCAATTAACAGAGGGATTACGAAAAACTAAATCTTCAAAAGCTAATGACATACACAAACTCTTCAGGAATACACTGTCTATTCAACTCCCAAAGGTATATATTAATGCAATACGGAATTTGTTCCCTCTCTTCTTTTGCTAAACATGAAAAATTATCCTGTTCTACTCTTGCATCTTATCCTTTTATTTTCTGTTTAAGTATTCTTGATTATCCTGTTGTCTGGCTTGGTAAGTACTTATTGGGTATATCCATTTCAAGTGCAGTTGGGTCTTTTGTTGGCTTCAGTAATTTGTAGCAAGTAAATAACCTACAGAGTTCCTTGAGAATTTTGCAAATTTATGATCTCAACACAACTTCTCATAGTTCCTCAACTGTTTCTTTGATGAATACTTATTCCAATGAATTTTGATGTAGATATTGCCATATGATTTTGATAAGTGTTGCATCTTAAAACTTTCATGAGAGAGAGAATGCAAAGTAGCATCAGTATAAGTATCTGTCTAGATCCACTAAAACTGTTATGCTGTCTGATAGAAGATCTGCACAGTTTTTTTCTTCAATATTCCTTTACACTTTTTATTATTTTCTTACTTGCGGAAATGTAAGAATTCTTGTATAAAATGTGAATATGTTGCAACTTGCAACGATATGTCTAATAAAAGATCCCGATGGTTTCACTGTCAATTTTTGTTAGCTGCAAATATGTTGTCTAGAATGACTTTGTTTAATAGTGCATGTTTGTATGGTTGTTTTTGTGATTGTAGTGACGAAGTTTGGATTTTTGATCAGATGATTACATCAAGGCCAACAGATAGATGCCTTTCTTTTTGGCAGTGGATAATGTGCTTTAAAACAGATACATGATACATAAATCTGACAAGGATTACAATGACTGTCGACTTTGTTTTCTTAAATGTCCAAAGCATCTTAAGCAACTATCTCCCATTTATTGACAATAATCTTGCTATGTTGTAATTGCATAAGATGAGCTAATGTATTGTACCGTAAGCCTTTTGCTTGTATCCTGAATTGCTTCTTTTATTTGCAGGAAGAGGAACAACTAAGAATTTTCAATAAACAGATAGAAGACGACCAACAAATTATAATTTCAAGGAGTAACCTCATAGAACTGCAAAAGGTAATTAATTAATGCTAACTCAAGATAGATATTCCTCATATCATTTGCTTTGCATCTCATGTGTGAATTTTTTGTCTTTTCTGCATTTGCATCTCTTTCACCTATCAACTTCATTTCTTTTTGTGGTATTATAGGTGCTCGAAGAGAATGAACTGTCATGCATGGAGCTTTTACAAGTTAACTCTGATAGTATTATCTTGACAAGACAAAGTAAGTTAAACTGTTTCTACTTGCTTCTTGCAGCAGAATAACACGAATATGTTTATGGGATTTGTTTAGTAGTCACTACTCACTGTTCTAAATATTGTAACTTGTGAGGATCAGAAGGATTCAGCACTTGGAAACATCTAGAAACCACAATTGAATTTCACATAATACTTTAATTATGTGTCTCTTTTAAATAACACAGTGGGCAAATTTTCTTTCATGAAGGTTCTTTTGAACAGTTGTATGAGGCTCCTAAGATTCACAGGTAAGAAAATATTTGGTTTGGATATTGGCGTACCTCTGCAATTTAACGGGGTTTAAGGCGGTTGGGCGATTCCCCTGTGTGATAAGATAATTTGATCAATCAGATCCTCCAGAGACTTTTTTAATGTCTTGGATAGGGAGGTTTATCAAGGTTCTATCTTGGAACCATCCTTTTAGGTTTCCCTGACCATCAAGAACTTATTAGTGGTGCTCAAGTAGAGGATATTCCTTAAAGTAGTAGTTTCATGACCTGGTGGTAGTCCAAAATTTGGTTGTAAAATAGGTCAGTCCCTAACCAGGAAGCCTGACCTTAACCTTATTCCGAACATTGTTTAGTTTGCACTTATGCAGAAACAAGGCTAACCGCTACCACCATATTGAAGGTGTATCCTCATTAACAAGATCCATCGCAAAGTTGATGATGATGATTTGAACAAGTGGAAAACTTAGATTTACTATGATGCATCCACAAGACTATCAGACATGATTATATGGAACATAATTGTGGTGGTAATCTGCAATGTATTTGTTCCTCTTATTTTGATATTGTAGGATATAGAGAAAGGAGCTATTGCTCATAAAGGTGCATTCGAAGTTTTTTACTGCCTCTATAAATTACACATCGGCTTGAGCAAAAAAACCAATCTGCCAGTCTTCTTTTGAAGGCTATAACATCAGCTATCTTGGGATCGTACTGAATATGCCACTGATATGTATCTGCCTAACCATCTCCCGTTCATGTGCTAATGTGAATGTGATGCACACAAACTTTATTCTTTTGATTTTTTTTAACTTGTTATGATAGTTCTAAGATTTAATAATAAGTGGATGGTATGAAGTTAATTTTGGACTGGTTAATTTCTTATTCCACTGTGTTTTTTTTTCTCTCTCGGTGATTTCATTTCCACAGAAGCTGAGAAAGTTGTTGGATGGGCTAGGAATCACTATCTCTCTGCTGTTAACTGCCCCTGTATAAAGGGTAATAAGCTAATGATTCCCCGTGAAAGGTAAAAGTTCCCACAACAGACGTTATTCTCAGATTAGGACCATGTCTTGTAATCTAAACTTGTCTTATCTTTCTGTAAAGTCTGGATATAGCCATTGCAAGGCTGAGGGAACAGGAAATAACTTCCAGAAGATCTGCGCAAAGTCTAAAGGTTGCTTGCCTTTGGATTTGTCTTTAAAGTTTTGTAAGTGGCAAAGGCTTTAATAATTCATCTTCCTTAAATAAGCCACACCTTTACTGCAGAGTCTTGCTAAAGATGAGTTTGAGAGCAACTTCATTTCAGCTGTGGTTCCTTCTGAAGAAATAGGAGTGAAGTTTGATGATATTGGTGCTCTCGAGGATGTGAAGAAGACACTAGAGGAACTTGTCACACTTCCTATGAGGAGGCCGGAGCTTTTCTCACATGGCAATCTACTAAGGGTAATGAACCATAACACTTTGCCTCTTGGGTGGACTAGTTTCTTACTACTGTATGTATATAGAATTAATTGTTACACCAGAGCTTGGGAGAAATGTACCATTTTAATATAGCCAGTGTCTGTTGAAAGTTGAAATTGATGAACATAAATCCATTCTACATACTGGAGAACGAGGAGGCTAAAAGTACTCAGAAGATTGCAAATTACGTTTTGCAAGTAGATCCGATACTAAAGAGTAGCAACTGTTTACTTGCAGAAGTGAAAATTGTTCTTTTCTCGAGATTGCTTGTCCTTGCTGAAGGCTATAGGTCTATTATTGAAAAGACTATCCTCCCCTCCAGTATATTGATGAAACATAGTGGCCAACAGAATCTTCTACACTCATGAAACTGTCACTAGACACTAGGACTAGGTGAAGTTAAAGAACTATTACACACCTAGAGTGTACGGCTCCTTGAGCTGAGACCACAAATAGCTGACTTATTTTGGGTCCTGATGCTTTTGTGGCATTTATGTAGTGGCTTTTTTTATTTTTGAGGATTTTCTACGCACTTGCAATGACACATCTTTATGTTTTTGCTTTTCCAGTGGCTTTTGGATTGTAGCTTTGTGCCTATCTTAATTGTTGTATGAACACCATTTCTACTTGACTTACTATTGAAACTTCTTTCAGCCTTGCAAAGGAATATTACTGTTTGGGCCTCCTGGAACTGGAAAAACACTTCTTGCCAAAGCACTTGCAACTGAAGCTGGAGCAAACTTTGTTAGCATAACTGGTTCGACTCTTACATCAAAGGTAGGATGGCTGTAGCATGTGTACGGGTTAAACCCTCTGACCAACTTTATGTGCTTTATCCTACATAGATTTAGAATTTTCCTATTAAGGTTCAAGTATGCTATCCATATTTTCCCAGTCAGTCACTGTTCTACCATGTATCCTCTAACATTGATTCGGCTTTGTCGTTTTCATGCTGGGAAAATAATAACGGCAAACTGAGTTGTGCCAAACTGAAATCTTTTTTGGATATCAGTTACTCGTCAAGGACTGGTAAGTCTCTCTGGAGACATCTGATAAAAAAAATTAATGACCTGTGGTATGATAATAGCATGGAACTTCCAGTTGATTTTTGTTGTCTTCAAGAAGCCGCATTACATGCGAATTATCGGTAGGTTCTTTTTCCGTATGATTGTATATCTTACTTCTGCTATTATATTGAACAGTGGTTTGGAGATGCCGAGAAGCTTACCAAGGCTCTTTTTTCCTTTGCTAGCAGGCTAGCCCCTGTTGTAATATTTGTTGATGAGGTAGCAAGCTAATCTACTTAAAAGTGATTTCTTTCATTCGGCTTTGTCCCTACTAAATTTCTTCATGGATGTCCTTGTGTTGTCCTGATGTTGCTTTATTCCTTTTGTTTGATGATGATCTGTTGAATCATCTGATCTTAAGCAATTACATTGTTGTGGTAGGTTGACAGTCTACTTGGTGCTCGAGGTGGTGCTTTTGAGCATGAAGCAACAAGACGAATGCGAAATGAATTTATGGCAGCTTGGGATGGACTAAGGTCCAAGGATAGCCAAAGGATCCTTATTCTTGCTGCCACGAATCGTCCATTTGATCTCGATGATGCCGTAATACGCCGCTTGCCTAGACGGTAACATCATAGAAGCCCACTGTAGTACTGTATAGAATTATACTTCTTGCCCTCATGTTCTACCCTATTAAATTTATATATCTATATGTAGGATTTATGTGGATCTTCCTGATGCGGAAAATCGAGTGAAAATCCTAAGAATCTTCCTCTCCCAAGAAAACCTGGAACCTGATTTTAGATATGATGAACTTGCCAATGCCACCGAAGGATATTCAGGAAGTGATTTGAAGGTAACATTATTCATTTTCTTCTTGTAAGGTATTTTTATGATATGATAGGTGTCTTATCATTCATTCTTACTCTTCGATGCAGAACCTGTGCATTGCAGCTGCATATAGGCCTGTTCAAGAACTCTTAGAGGGAGAGAAGAAGGTAAGGGCATCTCTTTAGGTCATATCCAATTTATTTGTGTTCTTTTTCTTTAAATATATCAGCTCAGTTACACAGCTTTATTGAAACTCTTTCCTACTTTTATTTGTTCTTCTTCTTTCTGGAACTCTGGAATCCTGACTTGGGTATGGTTTCATTGTTCAGGGAGGTGTAACTAGTTCACAACCTTCATTAAGATCCCTTAGATTGGATGACTTTATTCAAGCAAAAGCCAAGGTATACAATATCAAGAATCTTTTTAATCCAGTGGCTTCAAATCTTAATAATTTTTCCTAACTTCATTCTGATACATCAAGGTGGGTGCTTCGGTTGCTTATGACGCAACTAGCATGAACGAACTAAGGAAATGGAATGAACAGTACGGAGAGGGCGGCAGTAGGAGACAATCACCATTTGGCTTTGGCAACTGACATGAAGTAACATTATTCATTTTCTCCCGGTAATATTATGGGGCTCCTCACCACATCTCAAAAGTGTGAGAGCCCTGTATTCTTTCAACAAAAATTAAAAAAAATATATTGTTTTTCTTATAAGTTGGGATTCAAGCATCCCATATTTATAGTAGAATGTTAGTCTTGTACCTCACTCGTTTACCCATAGTGCAGATTAGTTTAACATCAAAGAGAGAGCTCTGTAATTCTAAATATTTTGATATTAGTGTTATATTTATGATTGCACTCGTCATTTTGGGAAATTAAATTCCAGATTTTACGACTATTATGTGTAAGCCAACAATCAGTTAAAATTATTTCTTTAGTTCTGTCCGGATTACAATTGTGTATGATTTAACACCTAATAATGGGCTTTTAAATAACCCAACTGCACAACTTCCTGCCGCCAGGGTAGTTGTAGAGAATCCATTATCTTGTCGGTAACGGCAAGCATTAATCACTATATATATATATATATATATATATATATATATATATATATATATGTATGTATGTATATTAATAGGTATTTTTTTTATTATTAAGGAAGTTATGAGTTTGACTTTAATTTTAAATAATATTATAGAGAAATTGTTTGGTGTTTTGGTAGCTTGTTCAATTTGATTAATGATTCGGTAATACGGTTAACTTGGAGGCACGACGGTATAGAGCATGTCTCAGCGGAGTTTAATTTGAAATAATTATTCGGCTACGTATATAGTTTGAAATCTAATTTAGACTATGAAACTGTTAATATCATGGGAAAGGTTGGGATGATGGGAGAGTTTGTGAATAGAAAAATTCTTGTACGACATTCGCATTACCTTTGTCCTTGTTAACAATGATGTAATGATGCTTCTGTTGATCCTCTCAAAGTTAAAAAGATTCCCAACTGTAAGAATCGGACAACGGATGGCTCCAAAGCGTGGAGTCAAAACGCCAATATAGTCCAGAAGGGAGCTCATATTCTACAACGACACTCGTGAAAGAGGACTAGGAATTTGATCTTTGGAATGGAATCCAAATATTCTAAAATATTTCAACTTTATATGTCGTGGATCCAACATCATGTTTTAGTGTTAGTATATTATTTCTTTTTAACTTTGTGTGGGGACTAAACCTCATATGCAACCTCCAACTATAGTGGATTAGACCTAATGTGCATTTGGAAATTGCTAAGTAACAGAGGCTTGACGTGATAGAACTCCTTATGCTCTTCTGCTTGAATTGCAGTAACTTTGCTCTATCTACATCACACCAGGGGAAAAAAAGGTTCACCCTAAGCCAATTAGGCACTCGATTTCTTTTCTACGTGACTTGGCCTGTTTAATTGCTTCATTCAGCATCCACAAGCTAAGTTACTCATGAATTGGCTTCTCATCAATTAGTGGTCGAAAAATAATGTGAAAAAACGAACAGACTTGCTGGGCTTGGCGTTAGGCAATTAATTTTGCAACTCTATTTTAATGATCAAAAGTATAGTCTATATTAGGTTGTTAATAAATGCCTGCACACACACACACACACACACACATATATATATATATATATATATGACATTATGTTTCTTATGTTTAGGTCACTTTGCAGGTATTGGGCCCTTGTGCTCTCTCAGTCATGATCACATTCCCATAAATAAACCTACTTCGATATCTATCCATCTTTCCTAAATTCCACATCTCCACCACCCATTACCCAGTAGTGCTCAAGTAATGACTGAAGCACTCGAGAACTCGAAGTAAAGAAAAAGGAGGAGCTAAGTGGATAACCATGATGGTGTATTCCAGTGTTAGTTATTACCTTTTCCCATTCACCTCTCAACGAATGATCCTTCTAGTAGAAACAAATCCAATCCTAACGGTGGTAAACACTTGCTCCATTGTTGCTGGACTAGTTCGTGTCAACTCTGAAGCCAAACTAATGCTTTGATGCAACGTCTTATCCGAGCTTTATTCACGTCTCAAAGATGGTCTTATCCTTCCTATGACTGCTTAATGTGTAGTCATGGAGATGGCGAGACAAGTAATCCGGTTAATACATATAGATTAGTGGAGAAGCTAAAGAAAGACCAGGGCATAGAACAGTGCCATACCTAAATCTGTTTAACTTTTTAGATCAATTCATTAACATTCAAAAGTTACAAGAATACAATCTTAAATACAAGCTCCATAGTATAAAAAACACCTCCACAATTATTAAAATATAGCAGGATGAGAGGGAAATTCTCTTGATTAGAACAATTATAAAAGTTTATTAGATGGAACTAGAGGCAGAGCACTCTTGCACAAAGATACGTATCAAATAGAGCAAGAAACAGTATCAATTTAACATGACAAAAAATTTGTAGAAAAAAATATTATTAGTATAATTATATTCTTTAAAAATGTTATAATTGCCACTGAAAATATTATGGGTTTTTAAAAATATCATTATGTTAGTTAAGTGTATCTAATTATGATTAAAATAAAAACTATCTGTTAAAAATTAATCATAATTAACAATAATTCTAAATCAGTCAAAAAAAAAACCCCCAAATAAAAATATAACAACCGCGTGGACGAATTAATTCCTTCGGCGGGAAAGCGATCAATCGGAGGGCGTCAAAAAGGGTGGGGCCAGATGGTAGCCTTAGGACCAGGCCAAACGACCCAATTAGGCATCAGAGCTGGCTCGTGCTCTGGGCGAGGGCTGACCGGACCGGACCGTGGACTCACGAGACCTGATGTCCCGCAGTACTGTATAGCGCGGGATAGAATAGAAATGGCTCCCCTGCCCGGAATACAATCACGGGCAGTTTTATCCTTTGGACTTATCCTACTTCTTATTCTAATTTGGCTTGGCTTTGTCTCGCGCATGAGCCGCCCCCGTGTTCCATACTTGCATGCTGTTGTTCTCCAACTGACATAATGCTTCACTATAACTATTCCATGTAATTATTCATCTACGAAGGCCCTATTCTTTCTCCGGTATAGAGTAGAGAGGAATAGGGTATGGAGCTCTGTGTATACTCTGAAAAAGGATAAGAATAAAAGACAATGGTATAAAATGAAAGCAGAAAAGAATAGATGGCAGTAATCTCACACCTTATGTTGCATGAGTTATTTTATCTTATAAATATAAGTTTCTCTGTCTCATTGCATTAAATGTATAATTATACCATATGTCTTATTATAAAACATATTAATGTTGGTTGATTTACTATTTAGCTGTCACTAATTTGTCATTCGTTTTTGCCTTATTTTTCTGAGTCAATTTTGGATAATGTTGTATACCAAAAGAGTATTGAGAGGATCGTTCTCATTATAGTTAACATAAAAGACACAGAAATGATTCCTAGCCAACTGTAGGCGACTCCGTCGGCTACAAGCCGATCCGAATTAGCCGTCATATGTTCCTGTTTTCACGTGAGAGAATAGAACAGAGCAGCAAAGCCGTAGCTCCACTGTGCTTTCCTCTGTTACCATGAGGACTTGCCATTAATCTCCTAATAATTACGAGGATCCATCTCATTCCAATGCCATCCAACAGCAATCACTCCTACCTTTGGCCCCCACTTCGCCAATCTGTATTTCAATTATCCAATAGAGGAAAGCAATTAGATTAAAATAGCTGGAAACACTCACGGACTCGAAAAGTTGGACGCCCATCTCCCTCTTCCCTCCCTCCCTCTTCCTTCACGGGTTGTGCTATAAATCCTCGCGGCGCAACCACGACTGGAAGCCATTGTGTGCATAGTCTGGAGAATGGGGGAAAAATCTATTCTTTTCTGGCTCATTCTTGAGCTTTCTCTCCTCTCTTTTCTGGGTTCTCGATGCGTTTTAGCCCAGAATCCAATCTTTGCCTGCGATGTCGCTTCGAATCCGGCCTTGGGTAGTCTTGGATTCTGCAACACGTCGTTGAGCGTGGCACTGAGGGCCGAGGACTTAGTGAAGCGGCTCACATTGCAGGAAAAGGTGGGGTTTTTGGTAAACAAGGCAGCGGCGGTTAGCAGGCTCGGGATTCCGAGCTATGAGTGGTGGTCGGAGGCTTTGCACGGCGTTTCCTACGTCGGACCCGGGACGAAGTTTTCACCCCTCGTTCCTGGGGCGACTAGTTTCCCTCAGGTTATTCTCACTGCGGCATCGTTCAATGCCTCCCTGTTTAAAGCCATTGGAAAGGTGAGATCTTTATGCATTGGTTTCAATGATTTCATCTTACTGCACTAGATGGTTGTTTTGGATTTGAGATCTAGAGATGGGTCTTCTTCTGCTAGCAGGAGTGATGGCCTCTCAAGCTTTATCCTATCCACATTATTATAGCACTTTTATTTGGCCTAGGCTTTGATCAGTCGACAGAATTCCTTATTTGTTTAGAACGTGCGTCTTGGATTAGAGATGTCAGTGCTGAAGAAATGGAAGTTTCTCACAATTTATTTACTAAAGATGCTGGGATTTCCTTTTTCTTGTTTTGGCATCTGGATAATCTCTTTTAAGAATTTCCTTTCTGCGCAATGCAGTGTAAAATAGGATCATGTTCCAAGGCTGATGTTTTTGCTGCTTTATTCCTTTCCCTTTTACTGTGCATTTCTATTGGATAACTTGACTTGCATTAGAGTCCCAATAGCGTGGATGGGAAGTTCTTCGCTTTGCCGTAGTTTGCTTATCTCGACTGTCAATTGTTTTACTAATATGGGTTGTTAAAATCTCTTAATACAACCAATTGCGTTTTATGTTTAATGAATTTTTACGTGCAAAAGTACAAAAGATGGTTTGTGAATGTGACCTCAATCATACGGATCTACATTTGGAGATGTAGTCAATTTGTTTCCAGCTTCATTGTCTTCCTCACATTCATATACATGATGTCTATTCATATATGTTCTGTCTCTTAGGCAACTCTGTTTCGTATGGATCTGAAGATTGCCCATCTAACTGTGGGCCATCTCCTTTGTGCCCACTTAACAGTTGAGATGTCACTCTCTTGGGTGATTAAATGGAAGGGTGCTTTTGCTAATGGTCCCTAATTTTGGTACCTCTGCCTCCCACCAGCTTTGTAAATGCAAATTTCACAATATTTGCGTGGCAATTAACTTTCCTTTTTTTGTGGACTGTAACTCGTGATGAAGATGCTGCAAGTCTGTAACTAGTGATAACTTAAACAATATTGTTCAAATAATAGTGCACGAAATTTTACTCACAACTGCGGTTATAGTGTACTATTTTTACCATCGATCAGATTTTGAGAACAGACTGACATGTTGTTAATGATGTTACTTCTAGGTGGTTTCAAACGAAGCCCGGGCAATGCACAATGTCGGTCTCGCAGGGCTAACATTCTGGAGCCCGAATGTCAACATATTTCGTGACCCTCGGTGGGGAAGAGGTCAAGAGACACCTGGAGAAGATCCATTGCTCGCAAGCACGTATGCCGCAGGTTATGTCAGGGGATTGCAAGATGCTGATGATCCAGAAAAGCTGAAGGTTGCTGCTTGTTGCAAGCATTACACTGCCTATGATTTAGATAATTGGAAAGGATTCCAACGTTTCACCTTCAACGCTGTGGTAAACTACTCCTCAGACTTTCTTTTTCTTTGTTTTCATGAAAATGGAATTGTATTTGTTATTTGCATGTAAATGATACATCAGCATCTTTTCCTGGTATGTGTTCTTGTCTAGTCATAACTAACTAGTGGTTTTCTAGGTGAAAGGTGGTGTTTTTGGCATATCCCATGGTCTCTTAACCCAAATAACATCAATCACTTTCTCTGTGTCATTGCTTAAAGCACACAACCTTCAAAATCTGAGTTATTTGCTGATGGTCCTCACAACTCTTTGTTGTCTGATACCTTCATAGGAACACATTACCTACAGTAGATCGTTACATTTTTGGAGAACTAAAATATCCTCTGATTCACCGGTGGCCTCAACCTATACTTGCATTTATGTGCATAAATTTTATTCTTCATCCGCTGAAACATTGATGTCTTGGCAAACAGTGAAAAAAACTAACATATTGCTGATATACTGTTATATTCTTACCTATGTAGTCAGATATAATTCCAATGTCACTGCCCAACACTGCAAGATCTTGGACAGAGCATCATCGACGGTATATAATACTACAATAATACAAAACCACCTTTATACCCTAAAAAAGATAGCTTTGTACCGTATATTGACAGGCATGTCATTTTAAAATCAGCATAGAGATAAGATACTAAAAAATTCGTGCATGAACCGAAAAGCAAGCAATATTTTATTGGAGATATATGCACATAAGCACTCGTTATTCCTAATAAAGTGTGCCCCGTTGTCAGGCAATGGAATTGTTTATGTGTGTGTGGTGTCCTATTAGCTATGATGGTTGCTCTTAAACTTCTATATTAGTTATATTTTATCTATTCTTGTGGTGTTAGGTGACAAAGCAGGACATGGATGATACCTTTCAACCTCCATTCAAGAGCTGCGTAATTGATGGGAATGTGGCCAGCGTCATGTGCTCCTACAACCAAGTCAATGGTGTCCCTAGTTGTGCAGACTCTGGCCTACTGTCTGGAACCATTAGAGGAGACTGGAATCTTAATGGGTCTCTTCTATTCTCTTCTTTTCGTCCTTTTTAATCTCTTATTATTGTATAAGAATTACATAAATGTCAGTGAGACAAGGCTACATCGTAAAAGAAAGAAAGATATAGAAGACAACCATTTACATAGTGAAGTATCTGACTCTCTTTCTCTTTTCTCTCAGGTATATCGTATCTGATTGCGATTCAGTTGATGTTCTTTACAATAGCCAACACTACACCAAAACCCCGGAGGATGCCGCTGCCATAACAATCTCGGCAGGTAATTGCTTCAACACAGATTGCATTTTGGAATAGAGTCAGACAATTGGTCCAAGAAAGAAAGAACAGAGACAAAATTTTCTTTTATGTGAATAGGTCGATGGATTGTGTATTTGTGTTTGATTCCATATAATCCAAACAATGGTCTGTCTCTTTTCCTTCCAATCGCTACCAATATGCTCATTAAGCAGATGGGTGTACATCTGCATCCGAATCTTAGATAACTTTGGGGCAAGATGTGTGTGTGTGTGTGTGGGTCTAAGGTTGTCTGATGTAGTTGATGATCTAAAGTATAATCCCCTAACAAAAGCCTATCCATTCTAGTGTTATACAGTGGAAGTTTTGTTTTAAAGAAAGAAAACAACTTCAAAATTTTGGCAGGCCTTGATCTGGACTGTGGTAACTTCTTGGGCCAGCACACGTTGCCTGCTATCCAAGGTGGTAAATTAAATGAGTCTGCGGTGGACAAGGCCATCACCAATAACTTTGTGGTCTTGATGCGTTTGGGCTTCTTCGACGGTGATCCGAGGAAGCTACCGTACGGTGGGCTGGGCCCCAAGGACGTGTGCACCAAGGAGAACCAGGAGCTGGCCCGTGAGGCCGCCAGGCAAGGCATCGTCCTCCTCAAGAACAACCATAACGCACTCCCGCTGCATCCCACGTCCATCAAATCGATGGCTGTCATCGGCCCGAACGCCAACGTCACCAAGACCATGATCGGTAACTACGAAGGTAAATACTCTTTTGGGAGTATTATATATATTTTTTTCAATCAAACACAACATTTTTGGACCTTAAATTTGTTTAAATATAGAGTGTTATTTGCAAATTTTTGTTGTGAAGGTACACCGTGCAACTACGTAACACCTCTGCAAGGCCTATCAGCAATCGTCAACACCGTGTACCAGCCCGGCTGCACCAACATCGCCTGTGCCGGCAATAGCCTCCAATTGGACCCTGCGAAGCAAGCGGCAGCTCAAGCGGACGCCACAGTCCTGGTCGTCGGAGCTGACCAGTCCATCGAGAGGGAGGGCCTCGACCGGGTTAGCCTCCTCCTCCCCGGACAACAGACGACGCTTATAACAGAGGTGGCGAAAGCCGCCAAGGGCCCGGTGATCCTCGTCATCATGTCCGGCGGTCCGTTCGACATATCGTTTGCGAAATCTAGCGACTATATCTCCTCCATCCTCTGGGTAGGGTACCCCGGTGAGGCCGGAGGGGCGGCATTAGCTGACATCATATTTGGATCTTACAGTCCAAGTAAGTTCCATTCTGAATTCTTATGTCAATTATATCTAAGACTCCTCAACTATCTAATATCAAATATGAAATAATTGGGGTTTTTTTTTCGGTTCATCACGTAGGTGGAAGACTGCCTGTGACATGGTACCCTCAGTCTTTTGCCGATAACGTCTCCATGGCCGACATGCACATGAGGCCGAATCCGTCGACCGGATTCCCGGGTCGAACCTACCGGTTCTACACCGGCGAGACTGTCTACACCTTCGGCGATGGATTGAGCTATACCGAGCACACTCACCACCTAGTCCGAGCCCCCAAGCAAGTTTCTATCCCCCTAGAAGCAGGGCATACGTGCTACTCCGAGACGTGCAAGTCTGTCGACCTAGCCGGCGGCCACTGCGAGAACCTAGCTTTCGACATCCACCTCCGCGTTAAGAATTCCGGTAGCATGCCGGGGAGCCACACCGTCTTCCTCTTCTCGTCGCCGCCTTCGGTGCACAACGCACCAAGGAAGCATCTGCTAGGGTTCGAGAAGGTTTTCTTGGGCCCCAAAGGCGAGAGCAACGTAGTGTTCAAAGTTGACGTTTGCAAGGACTTGAGCTTGGTGGATGAGCTTGGGAACAGGAAGGTGGCATTAGGTTCGCATATACTTCATGTTGGTGACTTGAAGCATTCATTAACTTTGAGGATCTAAGATCCTTGGAGCTTCTTGAGGTCTTCTTATTGGATAAGTTGTCTAATAAGGGCTTCCATGCAAAATTGGAAAGAATCAGATCATCTTCTAGTTCTACCTAGCAATTTGTCAGCTTTAATTTAGACTCTTAAGCGAGTCAGTCCGTCAACTGTAACTTGAATCCCAAATTTTAATCCAATGGAAGTGAAATTACCTATGGACCTTGAATGTGAGCATATTCCAGCATTATCCGAATATAAGGGCCAATCCCATTCGTTTGACTAATTCCAATAACAGCATAACATCGGCAATAACTACTAGCTTGGTAGGTGGTTAATTAATCAGTTGTTTGTTAGCTTAGCTAGGGTCAATTGCAAATGGATCTCGAGATTGAATCGGAGAAATACTCCAATAACAAATATAAATTTTTTATTAGTTTAAGTTTTTAAAATAACTGATGAATTAATATGATATCAAAAAAAAAAATCTTTTATTCATATTACCGTAGTAATTAGTTATACAATCGAGGAACAATTTATGCTAGCAAATTCCAACTGGAACATGCCACATTTAATATTTATGCGACGTCGGTGAACTCTCAGCCACAGGACGACTCAGCATAAACTAATGTTCACATCCGCAGGAGCATCAGAACAAAATTTCATGGATAAAGTAAGGTCGCATTTAGTGCGCCTACGTGGATACACCTATTGCCAGTGTCACCAAAGTACGATTCTGAATTCATGTTAGTATCCTAATGAATGCTTAATTAATTCCATCCATTAGAATAATTTGTTTTGGGCTTCCTCATTAGCTACCAACATCGCAGCGACGAGAGTAATATTCTATGAAAACTAAACGAATGACTAAGAAGTAAGCAGTCTATGCTGTGAGCTCGAAACCGAGATCTTCCACACAAGTCATGAGGAGATTAGCAAATCGCTCCGAATGCCCTTTTCTACGAGGAAGGGAGTCCTTTCACAAGGCAACAGAATCTCTTTACCGTTTTCCATATGTAGACAAGTCCTGCAGCCTATCCAACCATTGGTGATGACCTCATCCGTAGATTAAAATAATAATATGGTGAACTTTGGCAGAAAGATTTATGTGATAAAACAACTTCAAGTTGCGTAAAGAAACGCACAAGCTTTTGACGTTTTACAGTGCATTGTTCTGTCCATGTAAGGACTATAAGCTCTCCCACCAAACCCCTGACCCTCCCACTCAATCCGACGTGGCATGGGTAGTTGGGTCAGCGTGGCAGGTGAATCCTTCCTTGCACTTCCCCTCCACCCGACCCACCAAACCCCGAAAAATCCATCCGACCAAAAATGCCCTTCATCCGTGCAGGGAGAGTAGAAATTTTGAGGGCACGGTAGGCGGGCAGATTGGTAATTTTACGTGCGCTTGTTTCGAGAGAAATGCAACTACTCGAACGCGTCAAGATCCACACGGACGAATTTATATACTTCCAAAGCCTCGCCGCTCTGGCCTGCTCCTCCGGCTATCCTGCGCCGAGCCGACGGTTACCGTGCGCAGCCTTGGGCGCCGGTCGATGAGATTCGGTGAGTAGCGGTAGATTTGGGTCTCCGGATAGAGATCGGAGGGTTCGGATTGCGCTTCGGAAGGCTTCCATTCGTTCCTCAAGTCATCTATGGCGGAGCTCTCGAGCAACGGAAGAGTTTTCGGTGAATCTTGTTGAAAGTGAGATTTTTTTTTCTTTTTTTTGGGATTTGGTGCGTGCCTTAGATTGATAGAAAGATGGAGATGAGTGTGGCTCTGAGCTCGCAATCGTGCTCTTGGACCGGTTCGGAGAAGGTCCGGAGGAGAGCGGACGGTCTTTTGAGGTATCAAAATAGTTTACTGGAGAAGAATAGGTTTCAAACCCTTAGATTGCGCGATTCGTGGAGTAGTCGAGCTTCAATTAGGTCCGGAAATCTCAAGCCGATAGTCGCTTGCTGTTATAAGAAATCTGGAGGTATTTTCTTGTCAACTGTACTTATTTGCAAAGAAATTTGTTTCTTTTTTCTTTTTATTAAGTGTACGGTTTCCAAAGTTTGAATAGTTAGAAATTTTGCATGCCTAGCCTGCAAATTCTATCTTGATCCTATTTCGTCGTTTCCACACAAATTATCTGAAGGTCTTGTGATGATGTTTAGAATTAGAGCTATCGATGAATAGTTAGATGTCAGGCAGGATAGCGAAGTTTTCTGCTTGGAATGTTCAATGAAATGGATTTTTGTTGGTTTTGCTACAGTAGCTCTTTGAGAAATGAAAATTCAACAAACCTAACCATGTGATTTCCCGTATGATCCAATTTTTTTAAACATTCGGGCAGGTATCTTTCAGCTGTCAGCTGTTCTTTTGTTGTTTAGGATTAATATGACTGAGAATGCAAATATTCCACTGCATAAAAGAATTCTCAGCATCAATCTTACACATGTTGGTTTTTACCAATTTTTAATGATGATTCCCTATTGCTTTCTAGTAGGCAAGTTCTTATAACATGAGAAGAAGTGGATAATTTTGACTGATGCTATTGATGTACTGTGGATATCAGCTTTATTCAGTAGAGCTTAAGATCTCTTTCTAAACTTATGAAGACTTGGAAATTTATAGTAGGTATTCTTGACTGTTTTCCTTTTTTACTTATGTCTATTTTGTCTATTTTATGGCATGCAGTTTCTGAGAACTTACATAACTCCGTTGATGAAGCTCTCATACTAAAGGTAGGGAATCACATCCTTGATTGTTATATTTTACATCATAGTGGCCTGAAAAGAATTAGATGTTTAGTTCTTTGCACTATTCATCTGATAGGATGTTTGTATGACTGCAGAGGAAATCAGAGGATGTTCTCCCTTACTTGAATCAACGATGTATTTATCTAGTTGGTTAGTATTGCTTCCCTTGTACTATACCCATGAGGAAAGGCCACATCTCTTGTGACTGTTTCTGAGGTGGTTGGATAATTAGTTCATTTATACAGGAATGATGGGCTCTGGGAAGAGTACAGTGGGAAAGATACTATCTGAAGTGTTGGGTTATTCTTTCTTTGACAGGTTTGATATTGCTTCTTTTAACATAAAACACTAGAAATGCCACGGGAAACCTTTTGAAAGTTGAAGCACAAATTGACAATGTTGTCTATTCTGTTTTTTGTCTTACAGTGACAAGTTAGTTGAGCAGGCTGTGGGTATATCTTCCGTTGCTCAGATTTTTAAGGTGCATAGTGAAGCCTTCTTCAGAGATAATGAGGTAGCAGTTCTGCTCCTTTTTTTTTTTTTTGTTAGACATAATATATTAGTCTGAAGGATGACTTTAAATCTTAATGCAACTCATTTTGGGATATTATTGAACTTGAGCTGTGGATTACCTGATATGATTTTGCATCTCACAGCTTTCATAATAACCAGCACCAATGAGCTCATGATTGCTAATGAAGCAAGAAGAAAGCAAGTTTTGCTGATTTTTCTTCTGATTTTCTTTTTCATGTCTCAAGAGTGAAGTGCTACGGGACTTGTCGTCGATGCACCGGTTGGTTGTTGCGACTGGAGGTGGTGCTGTGATTAGACCAATTAATTGGTAGTGGATCTAGAAGAACACTCATTGTTATCTAAAATCTGTATAAAGTGGGTCTTAATGCCTTGCATTATCAGGAAGTACATGAAGCAGGGGATAACAGTCTGGTTAGATGTTCCTCTGGAAGCTCTGGCAAGGCGGATAGCTGCAGTAGGAACTGCTTCTCGTCCACTTCTGCATCAAGAATCTGGTGATCCTTACACAAAGGTAGCCACTCTCTCTTAGGAAATTTTTTCTTTTCATTATCCTTCAGAAATATCAGAAGACTTGAAATTATAAGTTATCTTAAATTTCTTGAGATTATTGTTATTTGATTCTTGTGGCACTCAACAATTGTCTGACCAACTGAACTAAAATCAGATTTATGGATGATAACAATTTTAGATGATAAAGCTGTCTTTTGCCTGTGACCAATCATCATAAGCTGGATATATAACCAACTGTATCACTCTGCTGCAGGCCTTTGCGAAACTCACAGCACTTTCTGAACAAAGGGGTGATGCCTATTCCAACGCTGACGCAAAAGTTTCCCTTGAATGTATGTACTGCTTGGAGTTGAAGCAATGGCATCTCTGTACTTATTGATTATATTAAGTCCTAGTTGGGCTTTGTTGGGAGTTTTATCCCATTTCTCATGTTTTGTTCTACTTTATAGTCTTAAATCTTTTTAGCTTTGTACAATTTGCTTCTCTGTAGTTCATTAGTAATTCTTTTTTCTTCCAAAAGAGACATCAACAGCATTGATTTTACAGCTAAATATTATGCTAGAAAATTCATGCATCTTTGTTATCTCATGAACTTCATATATGTCCATTTCACCTAAGGACGAAAAATCTGTGTTAGCTAACTTGTGTTTCTTCAGCATATCCACGATTTGCCTCACCAACTGTATCCCTCTATGAATGCAGACATTGCAGCTAAACAGGGTCATCAAGATGTTTCTGCACTCACACCAACTGCTATAGCCATCGAGGTATTCCTAAATCCAATTTTGTTAACCATATGATCCTTTAGATTTTATTTTCTAAATGGTATAGAATAGCCTGTTAACGTTTCATTCTGTCTTTCAGGCTTTAATAAAGATTGAGAGCTTTCTTACTGAGAGGGCTGTGGTTAGAAATAGTTCATACCTCCAGGGGTGAAGCCTACGAAGATCTCTGGCTCTTATAATGTATGTTGTATCTATTTGTTCATTCAAAATGACAGCTTGTTGAAACTAGCTTAGTAAATGATAAGCGATAAACATGTAAGAAGCTTCACATCAGAAGGCATCTCTTGTTCATCCTGATGCGAGGTTTTTTTCAGTTTTCCTCCCAGGCTGGTTCTGTAGGTTGATTTTATTGAGTGTTAATAGTGTGGCAGATTCTTTTTTTCCCCTTAATAGTTGTAGCAGCAATTGTGCATCCATCGTAGGTTTATCTGGGAAACGATTACGCCACCATGGAATTGCTATAAATAATTTTTTTTTACTGAATAAAATCGAAGTAAAACCACTGGGTCAGTGATATAAGCGATGTCCACGGAATAACAGGGCAGACTTAGACCCAGTGTTTGGCATGCAATCTTTGAATTGTTCTCTCTCTTAGAAATCACGTAGTTATACAAAAACACCACTTAAAAGACAAAACACCAAATTTACCGACAGAATATTACTAGTTTATAGAATAATTAAGGTTTGGTTTCAGGCGTAATGTTATCCAGATATGTGGTGTCATTTTCTCACGGTGTAAACTCATCCACCATTAGAAGGTGCAGTGTCATTTTCTTGGCGAAAATAGACAACTCTGAAAGGGATAGAAACTAATTTGGTTGAACTGAGTTAAACATTTCTCAGCAAACTTCTCTTTCGTACTGTGAGCTAACAGCAACTACGCTGCAGTCTTATCAACGATACCAATTGTAAGTAATATGGGGGAATCCAAACTTTTATTTATTTATTTATATATTAGGGGAGTCCAATCTAGTTATTGGACATAATAAATAATTACATATAGACGATTATGAAGGAGGAGGAGAATAAGAAGAAAAGATGGACCTTTCATCCAACTCTGCAACTGCTTTGATCCAAATTAGATTATCAACAAAATATTGCAGACAAGCAAGCCTGCTGCAACGCCACTAAATGCGTTGCAGAGTAGCAAAGCAGCCTCGACCAACATTAATAGGGCAATTTGATGATTAACGGCTTGCCCAACCTTACGTAAAGATCCTTCTAACAGTTCTTGCAACAGCACGAGACAAAAGCCTGCCAACAAGATCCACTGGCAGACGAAGCAATTGCTGTTGCGACTCTGACGGAAGCTGCAGGAGGAAAGAAGATAAACAAATCAGCATCTCATATCAAAATGACAAGTATGACATAGTTGACACTGAGGGATCTAAATGAATCAGCTAATATGATAGTTCACGACATGCTTTGAAATACAGTCGATAGAAAAATGGAGATAGATGTAATAAAGAGTATAGAACGGAGTGATGCACATCCCTGGAGGTAACAGACTTTGCAAATAATGGTGGATGGGCCCAGTGATTTCACCGGGTAAATGTGGAAGTTATATGACTTAGATTCAATAGGAAAGTTAGAAGTATGTACCAAATAGGACATGCTTCTGCTAGCAATGAAGACTTCTTCAACAGTCATTTAGAAAACGAATTATGACCACAATGCTTAATACTATTAATACTAAATAATTGGAGATAAAACCACTAAGAACAACTGCAAGATGACAAAGGAGGCAAGTGGAGCAAGACATTAGCTGGATATTGGAATCCAAATCTGATAAATTTGGCATAATTCCAAATGATAAAAGCCAGATGCAAAATTATTTGGTTGATCTGTTGACAGTAGGGGACACCAGCAAGCTAAGAATACAGAATTAAGAGAAGGTTAAAAAGCTCTGAAACTCCTAGAGGTTGTGGGCTCATGTCATTGATACAACCTCCTCCATAATGATGGGAACCTATCACTCAAATGCCCATTTCTAAGTCTGAAAATGATATCTATATTCAGCGAAGGAAAACATCCCTCAGAATATTGGAAAATGATAGCTAAAAGAATATAGATTGCAAGTGAGTTAAGCACATACATGCATGTAAAGATGTTTCCCTCTTACCTCAGGAATGACAGAAAGAACAGGTAGAAATTCCTGCAGAGATGTCATCTCATAAAGAACAAGAGAAATATCATTTTTGTTCTCTTCTCCATTAGCAAATTTTACTTCCTGAAAGACGAACCAATACCACATCAAAGGATAAAAATGCACAAACATTTGAAACTACCACCAAAAAAAAACAAAACATATATATATATATATATATATATATATATATATATATATATATATATATATATAGTCAATTACATTTAGCTCCTCTGAACTACTATGGTTCTCCACATACATATTCTGAACTTTTTTTTTACCACCTAATTCTCTTGAACTAAAAAAAGTTTTAAGACATAGTTGCCTTGAACAAATGGATTTACGTTGATACTTTTTCTTAGTTTAAGGAATCTATATAGATTTTTATCAAAAAAGGTCCAAGGTGTGTAAAACATGGTGATAATTCAGGGGAGCTAAATATAATTATACCAAAATGATATAGTAGGAATAGGATTAGATATATACTGATATAGTTTTACTATGTCGTGAAATATAAATTCAGCCTGTCCAGCCCATGTCTAAATGGCTCAATTTGAGCTATACTAGATAAAGAGGTTCCAGAGTGAAATCATGATGTCATATCAGAACATAGAATGCATTCCTCTCTCTCTTGTTTTTGTGCAAGTGTACATCAGAGAATATTGGGCAATCTATAGTTCTATACATGTGAGTCATGAGGTCTTTAGAAAATTATCAGTCTCATGGGACTGTAGAGTTGAGTCCTCAACTTCAAGAACCAAACCATCTTAATGATATGTCGCACTGATACATGGGAAAATTCTCACTCGAGCACTGTTTCTTGGCCAATCATGTAAATTATACAACCTATTCCTTCCTAAATATTGATGCTCTTTATGACTTCTGCATAAAGAAGTGTCCTCAAATTTAACAGTCTGACAAAGCCTTGGTTCTCCTCATAACTTACTGAGCTCTCAACCTACTTTACATACCAGAACCAGAAGTAGTTCTGAGAAATACTCAGTTATCAAGAAAAAAGGTTTGATGCATTTCTTCTAAGGATATGAATACAGTATCTATCAAAGACAATGCTACAGTAAAATGATTCTCTTACTTCATTTGGATTCTCATTTTTCTGAAGGCTTGACAAAAGTAAGACAAGGCGACGCAAAGTTCTCAAGTTAGTGATGTCCTCACGACTCATCGAGGATGACGAATATGAAATGAATAGAGGCAATCTAGAAGCAGCAGCAGAAGTAATAGCATCCATTGCACCTAATCCAAGTGAATCAATCCCCTGTATAGAGAACATAAGAATAAGTGTATAACTGTTATCTTCATAGTCAGGTATGGAAGAACAACGGATCCAACAAGAAAGCATTAGAGAAGATCCAAGATAAGGAAACAACACAATCTGGATTTCAACAAACTTCAGGAAAATAATGCATGCATAATGACATAAATTTGGAATATAAGAATTTGTTAGAAAGTTTCTCTTAAGGTCAAAAGCTGCTTCTCATATTCTAGAGAAATTTTCATCATAATAGCAAAATCAAGGCTTTAATGTTAACTGTTTACCTTGTTTCTATACAATTCTGACCTTAATATTTAAATAATAGCTAATTATTTCATAATTTATGTTTACTTACAGAAGAATTCTCTCTTAATAAGAAAATAACAAGGATAATCACTTAAAGCAACATCAGAAATGTTCCAATGGTATTCGTTGGATATAATTCTTTGAAGCAAAGGGAACTAACAACAGAACCCTATATCCTTATATCAGTGTCGGCTATATGGATTTTTTTTTCAGACACTACCTCTATTTTCAGTAACATCCTCCGTCAAAGTAAGAGTAATAATGTTATGTCTCATTATATTCAATATTTTTTTCCTCTCCCACTTTTATCACCTTCCAGTAGAACTTTAACACTAACCCTCATTAGTGCATTACGTGCTCTTGGTTCGGACATTATAATTTATAAATCATTTAAAACGTTTTTACTCATATTCCTCAGTTGGTGCTTTCTGCAACCGGCCAAGCTGCCGCATATAACAAGTTCTTATTCAACCCTTTATAGTGAGATCATCATTTGTTGGCGATGTCAAGCGAAGCAAGTCATTTTCCAAACATAAATTTCTAATAAGGCATCTTTTGTAGTTAAGACAAAGAATATTACTTTATAATTCAAGGGAATGCAGCTAACAAGGTACGCACTAAGAGCACACTTCCCTACTTGAAACACTTAATAACATATGTAAAAGCCCCTTCCAGCTTCATTACTGAACAATTAATGCAAGGTTGAAGATGATTACTTTTAGAATCTCGAATGCCAAGTACAACAATTCTATTAGTGTATGTAAATTTAATTGATTGACTGTATAGTCAATAAACTAATCTCTACGAAATGACTACTCAGCAGACCAGAATTCAAAACTGATAATTCAAGTTGCACTTTTGATGCTTCAGAAGTTCAGAGCAAGTGGCTGAAAGGTTCCTGACAATGTAGCTCGTTGCTTTAACATCCCTGATCTCGATTAATTATTCAGGACTATAGCAAAAACCAGAAAATGTAAAACAAAATAATATACCTTAGCAACCTCTTGCAGAAGTATTTCCCTGACAAAAGCACCCTACAAAAACAAATTTCCACCTTCACTGATTGCCTTATCAGAATTAAATAGGAAAATAAATAAACGCTGAAACAAATTCTACCTTTTCCGTCAATGTGAATGAGAGTACTTGCTTGATTGCAAGTCTGGGATTGCTATCTTCTACTTCCTTCACAGCCAGTGACTGCTCAGTTCTTGCACGAAGGGACTGCCAATAAAGTTAAGCCAAAAATTTGTAAAGGTGCTTCAGTGATATATTTATAAGTTCCAATTTTCAATTATATACCATGTGATAAAGATAATTCTGGTAGATTCAACTGTATGATACAAAAAAGTTTCTGGAACTGGTCTAATCAAATAATTATCGTGACTGATGGAGTAGCATGCATAAATTGGCTGGATATTCAAAATCAATGAAGAGAACAGCATCAATTTGTTACACTGTATGACCTTAACAAAACTTCTACTTAGTTTTCTCTTCCTGTATTTGCACTAGTTCTTGATGTTAATTAGATACTTATTTCTACTTCTTTATCCTAATATGTGACACCTGTCAGACAGTACATCTCCTTGACCAGACAGTATATCTCTTTAAATTCTCTCTGCTAAAATAAGATTCCAGAAAAAAAAAAAAAAGAGTTTCCGAATTGATAGCTTTTTGGGCGCCTTGCGTTTGATTCCTTCCCGCCCTTCCTTTCATATGGATCCGCAAGAGATTAATTGGGTTCTCCCAATAAATAAAAAGTGAATCATGCAGAGTTCGCGGTGGTGGAGGAACCGGATCGGAAAAACTTATTTTAGTCTAGGTACTGCAAAATAATTAGGAAGTCTAGTTTCCTGTATTGTAGCTAGATGGTGAAACATTTTGAAATAATTAATTGATCCGGGGGGCTTATCGATTTGATTGATCTCCCTTTCGTACTCATTCGACCTGAGGTTTGCACTTTTTTTGAATAAAAAGAAAGGTTTCAGTCTCTATCTATGATCAGATCCTTTCTTCACCCTCCCTATGACTGCTATCAAAGATAAGCTTTTTCTATTACTAAGCTGGTGCACGTCAAAATTCAACTTGAGAAAAAATACTTCACTAAACAAATCAGTTTTGTCTGTACAAGCTGTCCTGTCAATATGTAAACCCATGAATGCAAATGTATAGTATATAAAGAGGTTAAAGAAAAAATAAAAAATTACCTCAGTTAATAAAGATTCTAGACGGTCAATCTGGAAAACACCTTCCTGGGATAACATAAACAGTGTTAATTCAAAAGGACTTGCTTTAAATTAGAAAAACTCATGCAGAACTAGAAAGAACATGGCATGAGAAGTTCTAGCACCACTGAAAACAATTATGACCGCATTATAACTCGTCAGACTAACCAAATGACCTGACAAAATAGAGTATCAAAAACTAACCTTGTAAAGGAGAGTCTGCAAAGTAGATCGAAGTTTGGGTGAGCTATCAGTGAGAACTTTTCTTGCAATCCATGGGTATGAACTACTTAAGACTTTGTAATTTGGATCAAAACTGATCGCAATGCCCTCAAGAACAGCAAGGCTGCAAATTTCAAATATAAGTTCAGCGCACATACAGTGCATAACACAATAACATGAAATTGGACTCTCTTAATTAACAGTGCAATAAGGTCTCCCTTGTTTAATAAAAATTCTAAGGAAAGAGATTGCCCCTTCTCACACAGAATAAACAAAAACTATTACCTCCGAATGACGAGAGAGAAGTATGATGGTATCTGAAATTTAAATTTGTACCTAAACACCAAAATAGAATGTGAAAGTAAAATAAACAAACAGAAAAAAGATGCACAAGTAGTTAAAGCAGATACCAAATATTCTTTACAAGACTTAAGAAGAAATAGATAACTCTTGTTGATATCCTTTTCAGGAAGAGACAAATAGGTAAACTATAAGGAATTATTTTATATATGGTCCTTGAGTAATGAATAACATTTTAGGTCTACTAATATATACATCCAATCTCTGAAGTCCAACTACAGCATGAAATGACTGCAGAAGAGTAAAAGATGAACTGGAGAGACTTCAACAGCCATCAACGGTACATTTATCACAGAAATAGAAGAATTAATGAATTCCTAACTTAGATGTCATTTGGAAGATACAAATCGACATGAAATACAATAGGATCTATGAAGTTACATAACATGTTTTAGGTAGATATTCCAAGTCAGTCGGTCCTTATGTTAGCACAGAAAATTCCAAACCAGGTTATTATCTGTGCAGGCTTCCTCACTTGAGAACTGAAATCTACATGAAATACAATAGGATTTATGCAATTAAAAAAATTTAGGTAGATATTCCAAGTCAGACAGTCCTTATTATGTTAGCACAAAAAATCCAAAAAAGGTTATTATCTGTGCAGGCTTCCTCACTTGAGAAATGAACGGGAGGGAGTTGAATGAAACATGAAATTTCTGCATGAGCTGGTATGCACCACACAAAAGGTCTTCAATCTCCTGGGCCAGCTTTCTCAATAGACTTGCATAATCTTTCTGGCATTTTATGAAATACAACAATCTTTTGGGTTTGTTTTGTTTTCCTTGACCATTATTTTTGGGTTTGTTTTGTTTTCCTTGACCATTATGACCATTATAAACAGTTTAAAGTTTAAACAAAGATCACCGGCACCAACGAGCCGATTGTCAAATTTTAATGTATAAGAGCCCACATAGGTTTTCAGGAACAGCTGGAGGGAAAAGGCAAAACTGCGATTTACATACTAACATGTAAGTAATCTGGCAAAAAGAATTCTGCAGACTACACTTGCTTAGTTCTTGGCATGATTAGGTATATTTCTGAACCCTCGGTTAAATAGCTATAACCTTTTTAGGTGATCTGAAAGACAGGTGAAAACTATCTTAAGCACTGAAATTAATATAAGATCACATAATCAAATTTCAACAAGAAAAAAAAAAGCTTACATGGTCTGTCCAAGATTCCCAGAGAGATCTGCAAACCTTATATTTCTAACTCCTCTGTTAACAGCATTTTGAAAGACATCTGAAACCAAATATTTGTAATTAAGCTTTTTTTTTATTGTTTTGTGATAAGGACAAGTTGAACCTGTATAAAATAGGTCTAGAGTGAACTTTCTTATTGATATTTCCAACTTTTTATTTGTCAATAATCCAATTAGTGAATGAAGCAAAGAGGCAGAACCTGTCAATGCTTTTGTAACTTCATCCTTCTGTGCGGTTGGAGGAAGTAGTCTGTCAGAAATAAATGAATATCAGCGCGAGAAAAAGAATATACAGTTACATAAAACCACAAGAGAATTCATTAAAGCATGTTCCTTTCTGAATAAGTTGATAAAAATCCTTACTTCATATCGGGTACAGGTGTTAGCCTAGGTCTACCAGGTCACTCTGTGGCACGATATAGTATCTCTTAACACACCTATCTATAAAACTACTTTTAGAAACTAATATATACCCACAATGTTCAAAATATTTTCTTTAAAGGTTACTGGCTAATACAGCTTACCACTTCATAATAATTATGTAAAAGCTCCAAAAAGTCAATAACTGTATAAGTACAAAAATGTGAATCCATAACTCTATGTAATGACTCATTATCAGCTTCCCAATCGTGACAATGGCCATAGTACAAATTAAATGCAACCCCTACATGCAGTTCTTTATGAGATAATATTCCGATCGGCCAACTCCAACACATACTTTAAACTTTGCGGCCACTTACCCTAGAGTGACGAAGTCTGCTGCCAAAGCATCAAAATCACGGTTAACAAGGTGAAGGCAAGCTTCAATAAATCCATCTCGAAGATCTTGCCTAAATTCACCCATCATTCCAAAATCTGGAATAGGAAAAGAAACATGCAGCAATTAGCTTAGAAAGTGAAACTAATATATTGATCTTCACATATTCAAGGTTCAATCTACAAATGCAGGTCTCAGGAAACAAGAAAAATTTAACTTATAGCATAAAATAGTCAGTCAGATGTATACCTAAGTATGCCAGCTTCCCATCAGATGTTCGCAGAAGATTCCCAGGATGAGGGTCTGCATGATAAAATCCATAATCTAAAAGCTGTGAAAGTGAGCAATATACTCCTACCTGTAAGGTCAGCAAGCCACAGTAAATTATGTAAGCAAGGTAAAGACAATTTCCAATGTTTAAGCTTCAGGGTAATACATTTATACAAACACTTTGTTCATATGAAATCTACCTCAACCAAATAAAGATCGCTGACTTCAGCCAATCTTTTCCCCTGTTACAAGAATGGATGATGACCAATGTTACATTCTGTTTAACCTATTTCAAGGATTCCCTATTAAGAAAACGAAGTGAAAAATTGTCGTATAGTGCACCTCTACCCATTCCATCATAAGGACTCGGGTACTAGTCTGCTCTATATACATCTCCGGCACAAGAACATCTTTTAGCCCCCCGTATAACTCCCTAAATGACATAGGGAACAAACTGTTAAACAAATATTTCTGATAAAATTCTCAGCTCCCACAAAGTTTAAGTTGAATGCCACCTTGGAAAGCCCAGCAGTAGGATCACAAATTTTATAATGTAATTCATCTGTTTCCAGCTAACTTCAGTACTAATATGAAAATCAAGAAGACTATAAAGTATAAACACTACATGCATTTCATTATTCAAGGAAGGGCAAACTTGTTTACTTCTAGCTTATAAGTTGATTACATGCATTTATAGAGTCAACACTGTGACTGACAGTGACGATGAGAGTTAAAGTAAACACTATAGCACAGGTACTTATGCATTGGAAGCCCTGTAAAGCTTAGTAAGAGATGACAGCAGATAGTTGAGGAGGCCCTACCTGAACCTGAGCCCATTCCTTGCTTCAGCCCTGTAGTCCATCTCCTGCATTAAATGTGATTTACCTGTATTCAATGTGAAGGTCTAAGAATATGCCCAAGAGTTTCTAAACACCAAACTGCAAACATGTGAAAAAGAAAGGCAAATGAAATAACCATATAAGAGGCAGAAACCACCGCCCTTTGAGAATAGTCACAGAATACAACAGATCGACGACCACAAATCATCAGAAAATCAAAATGCTCATAAAAGAGCATGTGACAGAAAAATATGGGTAAAGATAGCAATTTAGAAGCTCTTATAGCTGACTTATCATCATGGAGTACAGTAATATGATATGATCAAAGGACATATATAAGTCTAACCTACACTAACAGAACTTTAAGCCTGTTTAAAATCAAGACAGCTGTTAGCTCCATGAAAACATATCAAATGGCTACAGTCCCTTGCTAGAAGACCACACGGAAACGGAAATGTCGCACCATGCTAGCTGAGGCATGAAAATATTTCTATTACATTTTGACAGAAGCATCAAAGGTTTGGGCAACTTCAAAGGTCTTGCTTACATTATCCCACATTCCAGCTCCAACTAAACATGTTGCTGACTAGTTCAAAGTATGGATTCCAGTTTCGGTCGATTCAGATCCTAGTCGAAACCAGCCCATCAGATATCAGCGATACCCAAGCCGTTTTGGGTTAGTATTGGCTTATCCTAATCCAAAATAGGCTAGGAGGGTCGAATCCGACCTAAGTCCCTTTCACTCTCTTAGCCCTTTCTCTCTTCTTTTTTCTTTCTCTCTTTTCTCTTCTTTATCACCTCTTTCAGGATCAACTATCAACAACTGAGTAGATCTCCGGCAACCTCGACCTCAAGTAATGTTCTTCGACTAAAATCCGACGACCTCGACCACCGGCGATCTCAGATAAGTTTTTTTTTCAATTTTTTTTCGTCTCTTTTCTTCTCTCCATCTCTCTTTCCCACTCTCTCTCTTCCTGCTGTAGCAGCAGATTTCTACTGCAGCAACTGCAGCAGCAAATTTCTGCTACGGCAGAAGGAGGAGAGGGAGAGAGGCAGAGAGAGAATGAGGGATGCAGCAGTAAAAGGGAGAGAGGGAAGAGAGAAGGGGAAAGTGAAGGGAGAGAAGAAATTGAGAAAAAAATGAAAAATATAGAAATATTCTTTTCAGCAGTATAAAAGTTAAGAGAAAGAGAGGGGGAAAGAAAAGGAATAGAGAAGAAAAAAAAATAGAGAGATAGGGTATTTTTGTTTTAAGTTTTTAATCTTCATGTGTAAGTAATTTTTATTTTCTTTTTTCTTTTTATCATTTTTTAAACTTCTAAAAAAAATTCTGTATTTTTATATAATATTTAAAATTTTAGATAATTAAAAAATAGTCTAATATGATACAACTGGTTGATATGACTAATACATATCGTTTTCCGGACAGCTAATCCTGATCCCAATACCGAGTTTTGAAACCTTAGTCTAAAGTCAATAAAGCTTCAAGTTTCAAGAGGAAAAAGGTAAACTTTAACAATAGGTAAAGTTTGTGCAATCAGTACATATAGAGGAGCCATCCCAACTTTGAGTTCCGCTATATAGGAGACCCTATGTTGTCAGTATGAAGCTGGAGGAGACTTAATATCATGATATAATTGTTTCAATAGCAATATATAGTCGTTAGATGTTCATTTTGCTAAGATGCTTTGGAACAAAAATAGTAAAATTTGACCTCATACAATCAATTTCTGAGTCGAACTAATTTGTCATTTATTAAAATTACGAATGGAAATCAGTAAAGTAAATTTCAAGTAAAAATGAACAAGAAGAGAAGAAATTATTTTTTCAGCTGCAATAAGATGTGAATTGCAGCAACTAAATGAAGAAAAATATGCTAGAAGTAAGCAAGAAGCAAAGAAATGAGAAGATTCACAAGCTAGAAGGAAGACGAAGAAGTTTAAGAAACAATTATCTATATGTCATCCAACTATAAATCAGGTCACAAAAATTTCAACCCTTTTAGATCCAAACTTTACTCTACTAGATCAACAATGAAACATTTAGAAATAACATTGAGAGGTAAAAGTTATACCCGAAATAGGCTTGATGCCCACTCATCAATTACAGCCTGCAAGTTAAGATTCTCAAGTAACTATCACAAGAGACCTAAAAAAGCAGTCCATGGAAATAAAAGGTTGAGATTTTCTTCTGAAGAGAAACTGAAGCAGCATGACTTCTTTAGAAGATGAGAAACTTCTAAAAGAAGCATGAAATCATCACATACCTGCAGATCTGTATTCAACTTAGCAGTTCTCTTCACAACGCCTGCAATATACCTTAGGATATAGATATCCAAGGAAATGGCTGCTTTAACTCCTGGTCTTTGCACTTTAACAGCAACAACTTTCCCACCAGAGCGAAGCCTGGCCTGGTAAACCTATAAATAAAGAGAAATCTAAATAATGATATCCCCTGAGTTTAGAATTCATATGCTTTTCACTTACACAATAGACATCAACTACCTGCCCAAGAGATGCTGCAGCAATCGGCTCTGGTGTAATCTCAGAGAAAAGCATATCTATTGACAGTCCAAGCTCTTTCTCTATCATATTGAAAGCAACCTCAGTCGAAAAGGGTGCTATACGGTCTTGCAACAAGGAAAGCTCCTCAAGATATGCAGGTGGAATCACATCCTAAGAAAATTATTGCAATAAAAAAGTTACATACAACAGCCAGTGGACAAGAAACTTACTCAAAAAAATTTCTTTGCCTTAAGCAAAAAAGTGACAAAGCATGAAATTAGCCATTGAATTCATAAACCACCTTGTTAGAATATAAAATGTAAAAATTACCATTCTTTCATAACTTAATTTTTTAGAGTAATTGATAAGTTAATACGTAATAGTTAATATAATATTAGAGAAAATGTCCCGAGTTAGAATCCTGTCAAACTTATTTGTAATTTAAAAAATAAAATAAAACTCCACCTATTTAAATCGAGTTCAATTCATGAGTCTATCAAAATGTCTCAAGCCCGGAAGTGAAAAGTGAGAAGGAGTGTTGAATATAAAAATTATCGTTCTCTAAATTATTAAGTGTTTAGAGTAGCCAATGAGTTAAACACACCTCATTTCTCCAAAAGTTTGCACAATAGATTTAAATATTTTTGCATATTACTCTTCAATCAGAAATTAAAATTCCCCCAGATCTTAACTGCACAAAACGCAACAATATTTACCATGAAGAAAGCCTAAAAGAAATATTACTATCAAGACGTGATTTATGCTGAAATTAGTGATATCTAAGCATCATAAACTTCAACAAATAACTATATGGAACTAGTTATCAATTTCAATACCCTTAACAAACGACCTGGAAGTAACTGCATAATAACAGATCAGAACTTGACAATATTAGCAGGAACATATTCTAAGCAGTTCTAATTATCAATGCTAGAAACTATGTTAACCAAGGCGAACCATCTCAAACAAAAAAAGTATCAAGGACAAAATCACTCAGATAAATAATGATAATGATTCTGAAAAATATTATAACCAAACAAGTCATGCTCTCTTTCCTATTCATTTCAAAAGGGGAAGAAACGAAAAGGCCAACTTACAGGTCTTGATGACACAGCTTGAGCAATTTTAACAAACGCCTACAGAAGAGAGACTTAATTAGGTTCACAAAGAAAATAAAAATTCAAAAGAACAGTCTTGAAAAGACCAATTTAACAAATCTTAAACATTTAAGATGGACTCAAATAAAATCAACAGTCAGCATAAATGTTTTCTGTAGAATAAGATCTGAATTCACAGACAGAGAAGCATTAGATTGTGCTAAATGCATGCAGAATTAAATGTCAATATATCTAAGACTAAAAACACAAAGTATGATTATATTTTATAAGACTTTCTGGTTTGAATGCATCAGAGATTAACATATCTCATCATATCAAAACTTGTCAGCTTTTCATTTGGAGCATCTTCATGTCTTGAAGAACTTTAGGATCTGGTCCCTATCAGATAGTTAGTTATAATGGCATTACCTTATCTAGACTAGGGCAGTCTTGGCTAAGCTGAACTGAAACGGGATTGAAATGTTGAGATGAAGGTGATAACATCATAATAATATACTAAATCATTCCTTGGAGCCTTTCCAATTTAATATCACCACATAAGATCAAGACACTTTTATGAGAAGATGCTGTCAGAAGACTAACAAAAATATGACTGATATGACAAATACGTGTTGCTCGAAATAAGGCAAGACTTTAAATTCTCCTTGACAGATGAAAAGAGACTTAAAATTCCAACAGTAATAGAAACAAGTCGCCATTGGCTGGAGTGCTGGACCTGGAGAAAATAGTTATTTCAACTAGTGAACCAAAAGTACTATATTACAAAGGATGAAAAAACTACCAATAAGCATTCGTTTTGATGATCTATGCCTTGATTAACTGATGTAGAAAGGTCGACTGAAGTCAATAGTCATGCTTGAAAGTTATTTAATATAGTTGATCAAATAGATAGGATGGAACTTGTTATCCAAATGCAAAATGTTTTATATGCATGGGTACTTAATATCCATGTCATGCATCTAGCAAACAATAAATTTTCCATACCATGTGCCTAGGTAAATTTTAGAATGCATAACTTCTCTGGAAGATGACAATGCTACCTTAACACCCTAGTATTTAACTTTGTTGACTGGCTGATGACAAATGGATAAGGCAAACTCTAATAAATAGATGAGTTCAACCAATAAACATTTAGTGCATTAACAACATAGATCAGAATCAAACCACATAACGGACTATGATCATACAACCAAACTTTGTTCCAACTTCTAAGTGTTATTGGCCTCTCCAGAGGTAAAATCGATAACTTATAGTACAAAGCGAAAATTAAAGTCTTCCACTGAGTGCATAGTCAACCGAATCCTCAGGCAATGCACTGAATACACATGTATATAAATAGATCAACAGAGAAGCGAACAATGTAAGAAGATCTCTGCATCAAATAAAAGAACATTCTGGACTTGCATGTATGACAATATTCACACAAAGAAACAGAGGGCAAAATCAACCAGGAAACATACCGGACCGAGTTCCAGTAGTATCATCCGCAATTCCGCCGCTCTAACCTGATATCAAGAGATCAAGAACCATCACTGACCTATAACCGAACAAGATTCCGACACGAAGCTTCCAGATAAAAATACGACATCACACCTTAAACATCTCATCCGAGCGATCAGATAGGCTGTCAATGTATCTTAGGGCAAACCACCGGCCAAACGTCGCACCGATTTGAATAAATCGCCGGAGTACCAAGAAAGGTTTCCGGCGATAGATGGCTGCGATCGCGGCCAGGTCGTACTCGACCAAGAACTCCGCCTCCGATGCTGCGGTGCCCTCGAAGAGGTAGCCAGAGTACTTGGTGAAGGCGTCCTCCTCGCCAGATCCAACGGCCACGGCGGCGGGCGGCGGCGGAGGGTTCCTTAGCCACCGGCCATAGCTACGCCCGAATCGATGGGGAAGGACAGTTCGGTAGTGTAAGGGGAACGGCTCGGGTTTGAATCTGAAGGGAAAGAGGGAACAAGATGGAGGGAAGAGAAGAGGCATCTGCGACTCGAGAACCGGTAAGAAGGTAGACGAGACTACTGGGAAGAACTGGAGAAGAGCTTTGAGGAATTTATTCTGCAACGGATAAATGTAAACATTGCTTTCCTGTTGTGTTAGATGCTCGCCACGTGTCTATAGGAACGTAAGGGAGAAACGAGGACCACTGGATGGTAATCCAGTTCTAACGTTCGAGGAGCGCCAAATGGTCCGGAATCGAACTGCTCGAAGAGACTGGAAGCTAAAAATTAGAGGCTCCGATTTTGCGACGTGGTAGTACCCTAGTTAGTAATATTGCCGAGATACTACTACTCACTGGAGTGAACCGGCGGCCACCTTCATTTGAGAATTAAGCTCCTGATCTTAAGCTTGAAAGCAAATCGCATCGAGTAAAAAATATTAAACCAGTGAAAACTCGCAATCTGCTATGCTATATATAAAGCACGTTTTATAATATTAATGACAATTATCGGATCGCATCAACGAAGTAATTGTTCAGCCAAAAGTATATGCTTCGCATTGATCACGCTAAAAATACCAGACCACTACTCTTAAAATTGTTATGTGGTCGAGCTTACTGAAAGCTACCTCGTTGGTTCTTGTCCACTCGGGTAGGGGAGTAGCTACTAGTGCAAATTGCAAGGAAAACGAGACTTTGAAAACCACGTAAATTTCGACTTTACATACGGTGTCAGCTATCCTTGCACGTTGGTCGATCGCGTACAGACAAAGAAACGGAGGAAATTAAGCGTCCCAAGAAAAATTAGGGGTCAACCTTCTTAGAATTAGTTGTGACGAGACGATGCAAGTCAAATGGATGTGCTTTGTGTGTAATAGTAATTGCAGCGTAGCACGCACACAAAAATATTGCAGCGTAACACAATATAAGCATGCAGTAATACCAAGAACCAAAACCTTAAGTAATATTTACACATTCATACAAACGATATGATAGATAAGGACACACTCAAAAGTTAAGCCACTGCACCATTTCACTTACAACCCACCCGCGTATCGTAGCTCCATATAGACATATAACTACGATAACATTATTCTCACACGTAGATATATATAACCTTCATTTAAGCTATATCGATGGCTCTAACGTTACGTGATGGCTGGGCCTCCTCCTTCGGTATGACGACGTTAAGCACACCGTTTTCCATGGTACACTTGATTTCGTCCATCTTCGCGTTATCCGGCAACCTGAACCGCCGCGTGAATTTACCTCTGCGCCTCTCCATGCGGTGCCACGTGTCCCATTTCTCCTCCTCCTCCTTGGTCCTCTCCCCGCTAATCCGGAGCACGTTCCCGTCCTCCACCTCCACCTTCACCTCCTCCTTCTTTAACCCTGCAAGCACACCTCAACCGCGGGGAGAGTAAGATACAAGTCAACCTTGATAGAATATTACTTTTAGTATGTGTGTGTGAGTGTGTGTGAGAGAGAGAGAGGAACCGGGAAGGTCAGCAGTGACGATGTGTGCTTTCTCGGTCTCGCACCAGTCCACGTTGGTGCGGGCGATCGCGGTGGTATCGTCACTGCCGGTGCTTCTACCGGTGTTCCACACTCCGCTGGTGCCGCTGAAAGGGTCCCACAAATCCGCGGTGAAGGGGTCGAAAACACCCCGCCCTCCGATCCAAGGTATGAGAGAAGACATGGTGATCAACAATGAACGGCTCTAAATGAAGCACGAGGCTATTTATATACCTTGTGGTATACAGGAGCTTGACAAGTGTACATTCTACGCTTGGCATGACTGGGGGATTGGATGCCACGTCCATGGTGAAGCTTGACACGTAGGTAGATACGTGCCACGCTATTCGCGTAAAAGAATCGGATCAACGGTGGAGTTATCCGTGAGTTGTTCGGTTACTAGGCTTGGCCTTTCTCATGAAGTTTAATCTTCAACGCCAGTTATTATGGACATTAACTTCTGATGGTCTTGAGCTTGAATTAGCTCACTTGTGATCAATATTAACGTAGTAGCCATTTAACAGTTGCTCTGCAGAGATCGTCTTCATAGTTATACAAAAGGATAAGATCAGAGTGTAGATATAGGAGATGTTATTACTTATTTGCTTATAAGAAATTATTCCAATTCACCACCAAAGGTTACTCTAACTTAAACAGATTAATCATTTGATATGTTTCAGCAACCCGGCATATTTGCAGGTGGACGACCAAGGCCTAAACTATGTCTATGTACCGTACTTTTCACTATAAGCGCCATGCTCATGCCCGCCATTTGATGATGCTGAAAGTGACAGTGCAACATCCAAACACCTGCCAAATTTGCACAGAAGAGAGTTGGAAACATGAACCATCAACTATGAACATTCTAAGTAGTTGCCACAAAGGTGCGTGCATGCATGCAAAAATTAAGTTTCAAGAATTTAGCAAAGCTTACCAGGATTGTCAGCAATGAATCTGATTGTAGCCCATCCATTCTTTGGAACTGCTAAGGTCGACATCTCCGGCGGATTGACGAGGTTGTACCGAAGAGGGTCCTTCTCAGGGTCGAAATTGCCGAAACCCCATCCAACAACGTAGAAGCTGTGTCCATGAAGATGCATCGGATGGCTTTCACCAGATACTAAACTAGTTCCTTGGAAAATAATCTCCACAGCTGAATCAACCTCCAACACCTTCACCTTAGTTGCCGACTGTGGTGCCGATTGCATATCGTCCATGCTATGGCCTGTGTAGTTAAACTTGATCATTGGTTCTCCAGGGAAATCATCATCATAAACACCTTGTAGCTCATAGAAGTATGCTTGCAGTATGTCGACGCTGGGCTCTACAAAGCTTATATTGTTGATGCTGGCCAAATTTCTCATGCCCATCATTCCATCACATGTCATATGGCCACCACAATCACCCAAATTCTGCGAGAGAACGAAGAAGAGATGCTCGTCGACCTTCTTCGGAACCTTAATTTGGTGTATATTGGCTGCAGGACCTGCCAAGTGACTGGTGAAGTTGTTAGCTGCATGTGAATCATTATAAGCAGGGAGGGAGGGAAATATAGGAGACGATGGCAATTTGCAACTAGAGTCACTGTATTGGAAGTATGCTGTGGTTATTGTTTTCTCAGGCATTGGTCCCATTGACCCCATAGAATCCATTTGTTTCATACCTCCCATGGATCCCATTCCATTATCATAAGCACTGGCTGCCATGACATATTGGCCAGGAGGCTGGTTGGCTTCCAATAAGACATCCATAGTCTGGCCAGGGGAGATCATGATATGGTCAGTGGGCAGAGGTTTCGTGTAGCTTCCATCGATCCCAACAAGCGTCATTCGATGTCGAGCAATGGCAAAGAAGAGCTGCTCATCCATAGCTGCATTGATGATCCTGAGGAGATATCTTTTCCCTTGTTCCACCACCATCTTAAAAGTTTCTATTGAGTACCAACAGCAAAGGGATAATAAATATCTTGCAATATGGATCCCATATGAAGATGTATTGACTTCCTCTATCTAATCGATCCATACCTGATTTTGAGCAAGGATATAGATAACCAGGCTTCCCATTTATAGTATAAGCATCAGAATGCTGTGGATCTCCTCCCATTTTACCTGCACGTCCGTATATCTCCAACACATCCTTGTTCCACCACTCCCCTGCACAAGAGAGGACTCAGAGTTTATCTAACAACTGCATTAAGGAACAGAAATATAGAGGTTTGGGAAAGGAGTATACCAAGAACAATTGGCATTTGGTGATCTGGTTTCGCGAATGGAAACGTGAGATGTCGACGAGGATACACGACGATAGTTCCATGAACAGTCGCCCGTGCCGCCTGATCATGCGCGTGCCACCATAGAGTTCCTTCTTCGCTCGAGAACTTAACCTCGTAGGTGAAGTCCCGGCCAGGTTGAATCGGGCACTGTGTGATATAGGCTGCACCGTCTGACCATGGATTCCCATACTGCTTCACTCCATGCCTGATATTTTTAAGGAAAGAGCTAATTAGGTGTAGATTTTAATTCTTTAAGCATTGAAAGGACACTGAGGAAACGAAAAATAGAGCGAGAGATAGGAAGAGAGGATAAAGATGAAGACCAATGGATGGTGATGTTGTGCTTAGCCTTGTTGTAGACTCTCACAACTAAAGTGTCTCCACGGTGGGCACTCAGAGTAGGCCCAGGGAATTTTCCGTTTACAGTGAGGATGTCCTTCGTCTTACAGAGACGAGTGAAAGAAGTTGATCCAACCTGCAAGGAGTTCAGAGTTAAAAAGATCTTGTGAGTGAAAACAGAGTAAAGAAAAAAAAACGTATTCTTAGGGATCAAAATCAATACACTCCTAGTCCTGGACAAAAGTAACAAACGGATTCAAGTGATTAGCAATAAGAAATAGAGAAGAAAACAGGTAACTTACAACGAAATCGTGGTGGTATGTCTTCCCGGTGTCTGAAATAGAAATAAATCCGGCAGGTAGGAAGACAACCATCACAAGCACCACGGACAACATTGACTGCAACATAGTAGCTTTCTTCACTCTCAAATACCAAATCCTTTCTAAATATAAGAGAAGCATGAGATGTTAATATATCGGCTCATTTGCTCCCTTTGCTAGCAATCACAGAGATAGAGATATCTGAGTGCCTTGGTGAAGAGAGAGAGACACACACACATCAAAGGGATGCTGGAGTCCAATCCCACTGGAAATTTAGGAACGAGTAAGACCCTCGTGTTAGCAACTAATTCAGTTACAAGATTCTCTAGTTTAGCACCAAAAACAAACAAACAAATTACGACTAATTAAAGTACGACTCTTGGCCGGCGTAGCCTAACGATCTGGGAATTGGATGAAAACATGAGATTTTTCTTAGAGGCAAAAAAATAAAACTAAAATGAAGAAGAAGAAGAAGAAGAAGAAGAAAAATGACAGAGCAAGAAAGAAACAAATAAGAGCGATGGGGACTATCACAAAGAAGAGGCCTTTCGTGTTACCGGGGTTACATAAGCCCACAGGAAAACATGAAAAAGGAGCGCAGTAGTGGTAGTGCCGGATTCCAGGTAAGGCCTTTATTTCTTTACCGATAAAGTAATGCTCTTAGTGGATAAAAGGGCCTTATGCGGTATGCGTTTCAATATGTAACTGTTGTTTCCTCTCAAAAAAGAGACCAAAGCTTGCATATGTTATCTTCGATGGAGAGGATAGGAGAAGAGAATAGATCACGAGGAGCTGGTGAAGGGAGATGCCCATGGTAAGCGCTTTTATCATGGGAGCTGCATATGAACTGACCCTCTTCATTGAAACATTAAGGTGACGTTAGAACGTAGTATAAGTACTAAATTAGTTTAGTTACACTTATTTTTTAAATTAAAAATAAGCTAACTTACATCAATTTAGGTAAATATAGTGCTGGGACACAAATTAGTATAATGGTAAAACAATAATAAATTTAAGATATACTTTGGTAAATAATTAAAATATATTTTATTTAGTAGATGGATGAAGAGAGAAAAGTGAAGAGAGAGAATGATTGAAATAAGAATTAATTAAAGTGATACATTTTTAAATAGTAAAATAATAATTGAATTTGTTGATAAAGATAAAATTAAGCGAATAGTGGGAGACGAGACCCACGAGCAACACTTAACCAACAACTGACATCTTGAATCCCTCTTAGCGTTACCACTACCATTTTGTTGGTTATTTACATATCTATTTTCTTTTCTTCGTTGTTATTGAGAGGTCAATCAAGATACTGGAGGTGGTTTAGTGCTTGTTTTTGTAGTAATACAATTAACTTTTCTTTTAAAGAGAGAGAATAGATCCAAGAAAGGATTGGGTTGGGCTCAGTGGGCTGTTTATTACGGGTTTGACCAAGTTGTGCGAGTAACGGATTCGGATGCGGGCTTGGACCCAACGACGCCATGGGGTTCTATAAAAGGATATTCCTCGCGCCAAACGTTATCTCTTCTCTCACTTCCAACGGTGGGAGAGTTTCGAAGAGAGATGGTGATCGCCCTCGCAATCCCTTCCCCTTTCATAAGCCCTAGATTTCCTTTCCTCGATGGCCAGCCGAGGATCTCAGAGACACATAGGAAATGGCGGATTAGATCTTCTTCCGCTGCTCCAGGGATTGATCTGAAGGACCTTGAAGCTGCGATTGAGAAGGTTATTTTCTAATTTTTTAAATTGTTGCTGGATCTTGCACTTGTGCACTGTCTTATTGGCTTGTAATTTGTGTAAACACATAAGATATTTCTTTAAGTTTTGAGTTCAGACCCATGCCCTGCGAATTGGGGAGGAAAATATTTGTCCTGGCTGGAGACCAGAGTGTTGCCATGGTTTTTTTTCCTGATCCTACTTAAAATTAGAGTACTAGTGCTCCGATCGCTTGGCTCTTAAGAAAGGGCTCTGTCTGGATCCTTGTTCTCTAGTGGAGATTTCACATGTCAGTTATTCGGTCATTTCAATCGTAATATCATGTGGACTGTCTAATTGTCTCTTATAATGCAAGAGAAAGTGTGGTAATTGTTGTTGAACTTTAAGGCATTTAAGAAAAATTAACTGCATGCACCATTTCAGTGTTGCATCAATGTGAATAATCAATTTATATTTGGAAACTAATGTGATTCTCTGACAATGACTTCTTTCTTTGTTAATGCAGAAAAACAGTGATGCTGTTAAAGAGGCACTTGATCAGTTGGCTGCACTTGGTTGGGCCAAGCAATGGAGTTCTCAACCTTATGTGTCACGGCGTACGGTCAGTACACCATTACAAAATTACTAAGCAAGTGCTGCTTTAACACTAGACACATTAACAAACATATGCATCCATGTACATTAATCACAAATATGTACTCACTGCTTGATACATGTGTCCATATGGATGCTGTAACTATTATCAGACAGTCATGAAATTGAATACAGACATCTCTGCGGGAGCTGACAACTCTTGGAATAAAAAATGCGGAGAATCTGGCAATTCCAAGCGTTAGAAATGATGTAAGTCTTCTGATGTGACTAACTCCTTACTAGCTGCTGTTTCCTTTCCTGCAGTTCTGCACTCTCAATTTCAAGTTTTGTCACGAAGGCCAATATGGAACTTCCATTTAGTGCCACAAGACATGATTTCATTTTAATTGGATTCATATATTCTTTTAATTGAATGTATGGATCGCTGATAAAGCATTTTGACTACGTGCATCCAGATCATTAGTTTTAAAAGTAGAACTTTGATGATTCCTTCACATGAGTTACTTGCTCCATTAATCTTTCTGTATATTGTTGTTGTTTAACCTTTTTGGTTGTTTATTCGGTTGCAGGCAGCTTTTTTATTTACAGTAGTAGGGACCACAGGCTTTCTGGGTGTCATTGCTGGCCAGCTTCCTGGGGTACTTGTTAATGCCTTTTTATGATTAAGAACTTGTACTTTAATTCTGCCCCATTTGTTGTAGAAGTATTATCGCCAATTGATTATCATACTTACCTTCAGATTAAGTTTTGTGCGACATATGACATATTAGATGCATTCATTCACAATGTGTTCCAAATTATTTTTTGGCTTTTAATACATCTGACCGTGCAGGAAGGTTGCCTTCCATTATTAATTGTTATGACTTATGGCCTCGTGTGCACTTACTCTGTAGCATTGATTTTACGAAAGGAATCTAGATACCTTGTTATATCAATTTTAAAGTTTATCTTATAGTGAGTCTAGAACTTCTTATATTGATGTCATGATTTGCAGGATTGGGGTTTCTTTGTGCCTTACTTAATTGGAAGTATTTCATTGATAGTCTTGGCTGTGGGAAGCATTTCTCCAGGGTATGATTTCATCTGTGTTAATCTTGAAGTTAGATCCTTGAGCCTTTCTGATATTGGTAGACGAATTATTAAAAGATTTTGTTTAGTCCTGATAGGTGGTATTCTTTGGATTTAATATTTCAAAAAGAAACTAAGGCCAATGTATCATAAATCAAAACATGCAACCTATATTCATGAATTTGTAGAAGGTAGACCTGCTTCTCTGTGACAGAGTTTCAGCTTAACCCCTTCATAGGTGATTGGTTAATCGCCTACTATCTGATGAGATCAAATCAGATTTATAGAAATGCCGAAGTCTGGTACTTACCTTCTATATTGTTGCAGTCTTCTTCAGGCCGCAATAGGTGGATTTTCTTCATTTTTTCCAGATTACCAAGACAGAATTGCTAGACATGAAGCTGCACACTTTTTAGGTACCCCTTTGAGCTCTACACAGTTACCTGGATGTGGATGTCAGCATACTGATAAAGTTTATGTTGTAAATTAGTTGCTTACTTAGTTGGCCTACCAATATTGGGGTATTCTCTGGACATCGGAAAAGAGCATGTCAACTTGGTTGATGAGAGGTTGCAAAAGTTGATATACAGTGGGCAGCTTGATGATAAGGAATTGGACAGGTACACGTAGATGTTAAACAAAAACTATCTAATATAAGTAGGTGAACATTGTCTTCAAATAATCTTGATTCATGTTGTGTAGTATTCCTATGCTCCTTGATTAACCTCGTAAGCATGACTGCTGTCACATTATCCTGCCTAAGTTCCATCAGTGTGCGTGTATGTTGCCAAGGACTTGATTGTTTGATTTGTTATAGCTAGATTAATTATCTCTAGTACCAAAATAATGGTCATTTGAATTTTCCATTAGTGTTGTCATTTCAACATCATTAATTCCATATTGCCATATCCTCTGAAAGATCATAATCCTGATCAGTTCTTCACATAAAATCAATCTTTCGTTTCATTGTTGAGTGCACTCCTTATGAGGTATGTTGGTAGAAGGTGATCTCAGCGTGATTATACAATTCAGACCCATGTTATCTTATTTTAACTGTCACCAGGTTGGCTGTTGTAACAATGGCTGGGCTAGCTGCTGAAGGTCTGAAATATGACAAGGTTGTTGGCCAATCAGCAGATCTTTTCACGCTGCAGGTACTTATAAAACTTCTTATCTCCATCTTGCTTACATTGCTGCTGGTTTCTATAATTCAACTATGTCCCACTGCCCCTCCATTAGATTAGGTTGAGGTTTTGAACACTGCTGAGAATTCCCTATTTCTTTCATTATAGAGATTTATAAACAGGAGCAAGCCACAGATCAGGAAAGAGCAGCAACAGAACCTTACTAGATGGGCTGTAAGTTCCATCAAGTTATATATATACCAGTATCTGCAGGATATATTGTATATTAATTCTCAGGAGAGCTTTCAAAATGCAGGTGTTGTTTGCTGCATCACTTCTAAAGAACAATGCGGTAGCCCATGAAGCTCTCATGTCTGTAATGGCGAAAAACGCTAGTGTTCTGGAGTGCATTAAAGCAATAGAGAATGCTGCTTAATGTTGCCCGTTCAGTCTCCAACAAAGATGAATGAGCTCCTTCAAGATTGTTGCACCTTTGTCACAGTATGCTTAATGTAGACTTCTATTCTTTCATGAGATAAAGAAAGATTCCTCTTAAAGCCCTATTGTTTATCTCTTCTGGAGAAAGGAACTGTTCTGTTTTCCTTCTCACGAGATGTATGTAATTTTACCTTTCTATTAAAGCACTTGGTAATCAAGCCAAACATTGAAAGACGGAACTCTTGGCAAGATATTTTTTAAAACAGACCGTATCTTTTCTATCATCGTAGTAAGTAGTATGATCTTATTTTGCTCAATACTTCTCTTCGTTTTATCTCCAAACTACTGCAAACTTTTTGCCGTCTAATTTATTATTTTATACTCTTCAGATGTTAGGTGCAGTTAAACTTTTTGTTTATTTGTTTGTCCTAAGAACAATGATGGATGTCATAATTCAAAAGGGAAGATGAGAATGTAATGTAGAGATCATGCATTTGTATAGAGGCCACTAATCCTGCAAATTCTTGTGGGTGCCCAAAGAAGTTAAACCAGCTAAAACTGACAGAAAATTGCCAGTTTATCCCTGCAACTCTACTTCTTTCCATTGCAAGAGCTGACGGCTTGGAGCAGATCATGTTGCAATATCAATACAAGGAAATTCTACTAAAGCCCTCGATTATAGACCTTAAATAGTATCATTCATCTGAAATGATTTGGCAATATAAAAACATTCTCTACAGTATAAAATCTTCTATATTTAACGGACAGCCCAGTAGACTAGCTAGCTATCAACCCGGCTAGTAGTAAAATCTCCAATATTTACAGGGCCTTTTCCGACCCAAGTATTAGTATATCATTCTATATATTCTAAGGTTTTTTATAGCACATAATACCACTACCAAACCTTCTTCATCTCTCTCTCTCTCTCTCTCTCTCTCTCTCTCTCTCTCTCTACGTATATAATACTATCCATCCAAACTCTAGCAACAGTCATCCGCTATATCTCATCGGACCAATCACTGAGATCGTTCTCGTAGAACAAGGCCTCGACGAGGTTGTCGATGAGGGAGTCGACGAAGGTGTTGCATCCCAAGTTAAAGATCTGGCCAATCCTATGGCGAGCTCTGGAGAACCATGCGAACGTGGCAGCGCACGCGACGACGGCCACGCAGACCCCGACTGCCTCCGTGATCTGTTGGAGTTCCAGCTTCTTGAAGAGGGAGTCGCCGGTCACCACCTCGATCGACACCGCAGCCGCAAACGCGATCTTGGAGAGAGCAAGGGCAATGATAAAAAACGAATTAGATCCATCTATGTTATATCCAGCGAGGAAAAATAGAATGAGGCTGGATTGCGCTCACCATCGCGAAGCGTCCCGAGACGATTTCGAAGTCCTGGCTCTTCCGCGAGCTCTCGATGTAATCGGCTAGGGAGGCGAAGAACGGGGAGGTATCGTCGGCGTCCCTCGGAGTCCTCACCACCAGGTCGCGCGCGCCGGATCCGTACGACCTCAGGGTGCACAGCCGCGGCTGGAGCACGATCTTCCCGCCCTCCGACGAGGGGTCCGCGGACCTCAGCCGCGGAATCGGAGCCGCCGATCCAGGTCTCTGCGGCGCCAGCTCGCAAAAGATCGCCCGAGCGGAGGCGGCGGCGGCGGCGGCCATCGGCAACGGCGGCGTAGGAATCGCCGAGTAAAAAGAGGAGGAGAGAGGTATTGGAAGAGGAAGAGGAAGACGAATAGAAAAAGGTTCTTGTAATCTCCTCCTAAAGAAAGTTTGGTTTAATCAACATTGATGGGCGAGTTGTTTCGACGAGATTCAGTCACTCCAGGTGCGCTTTACCGCTACCTCATACTTCTAAGTTGGTCAGAAAGACTATTGCTCATTTGTTTTGTTTTTTAGCTGACCCGGTCGAACCTATTATGATAAAACTATATTGCATATAAAATTTAATCGATATAAACATTCAAATTGGGCGGTGACGGGATCCGGATAGTTTGGGCTGTCCTCTTCTGCGGTGTTCTAGGAATCCACGTTACGTTGGAGTGAGGCCATTCGAGGGGATAAACATGGGTAATTTGGTGAATGGGTTCCTCTCGTCGTGGCTCGTCTCCGCACGCAACAGTTCCTTTCACCTCTCAAGGCCATCACCTGCCCTTCGATCTTGATCTGACGGTGAAATTAATTGGCGAAAGTTATCCAATTATTCGGCTGCTTCCAGGCTTCCAGGAACTTTTTGAGGACGTCAACCGACCGCGTATCCCCGTGAATTAGGGCCAAGTCCTTATTATGGCAGTGGATTTGCTTGGGGTGAAGGTCTCCATCCTTATTCAACCTAATCTCTTCGCATTTGGACGGCTTGGATCCAAATCGTTTGAATTCAGTGCTTAAATGTCAATGGTCTGGTCGTGTCCTACCATCTTGCGACAGGAGGGATGGAATTTTTAAGTACACTATGTGAGCATGGTCTTAGTTCCTTAGAATGATTAGCTTAAGAGTAAGAAGCTTTAGATTTTTCTTTTCTTTTTGTTTTTGTATGGGCTTCTGATATCAGCACCTTATTTGTTATCTCACTGACATTACTGATGACAATGAGTTATTCCGAAGTAGAATCATTTTCAAAACACAGTATTAGAAAAGGATTAAGACATGCGATAACATCAATACTGCTTCACAAACAATATTCCCATGAGCTCCTACATTCTATGCAACTATCGTCCGGCCATCACAACATTTAACTTACTCGAACCATCACCGTCCGTTCGATCGACACCAATCAAACAGCTATAATAAAACAGTGTGGGATGAATTAATTCCACACCTTAGATCCTGACAAAAAAGATGGTAAGTTCCGGACCGTTTCCCCCTTCGGGACTCATCATGTATAGCGTCTCGGAGTCCTTGGAGCCCACGACATGCTCGAAGAAAGCTCTCACGTAAGCCATCTCCGCGTCCGGGCCCTCCGTCTCCGACTTACCGGGCATCACCCCGGCCCCCATGGACACCGGCTTAAGCGTCTCCATCACCGCCAAGTCCTCCTCCGTCGCCTCCCTCCTCACCCCGTAACCATTCTTCTTCCCGTTGCAGAACATCGTCCAAAGCGGCTCCTCCAGGAGTTTGCCTTGGTCTCTCACGCCGTGCTGCTTCTCGCACTCGAGTGCAACACGGACCATACCTGCATAAGCTCTGAAAGGATTAAAATCACCATTTCTTTTTAACAATTTAAGTTTTTTTTTTAAAAAAAAAACTACATAGTGAATTAACATGATATCAAATACGAAGTATAAATATAAATGCGGCGGGCGATTGCAGTTTATAAGCTCCTCTCGTTTTTTCACACTTAAATAGTGTATATCTAATTGGATTTAGTTGATTTTACTGTTTTGTTGTAATCCAGGGACGGTAGTATCATCATTATCTATTTTCATACATTTCAAATTAAAAGTTCCATAAAACTATAATAAAAGATGTTAACTGAGTATACCTTATGTAAGTTGACAGAAATATGACAGATTTTTTTTATTATTTGTAGTGGATAGATGAAGTATACCCAAATAATATTATTATATATTTTCTTGGCCTAATGTTTTTCGAAAAATGTGTCCTAATTTTAATCCAAGCCTTTATATATGTAATACCATTTACGACTATAATAATTTTATATTACTAGCCAACCTCAAACGAGTTTAAAACACAATCACATCACCTGACATGATAGAGCTTAATCCTATTTTGAGAAGATCATGTTACTAAGGATATTGAGTTACACAACGTGATTAAGGGCACTCTAAACATGATTAGAGCGGAAAAAGTGTCACAAAGTACGGAATAATATCTAGTAGGAGTTTGAAGAAAATTTCCTATTTTAAAATGGTAGCTATTAGTTAAGATAATATATAACCATAAAATTTCTATTGGGAGAATTTTAGGAGACTTAATAAAAATAAAGTATGTCATCACAACCTGTACCCAATTCTCTCAGCAGCGCGTGGGTCTGCAATGCGAGCTCGACGACGAGGGAGGGGAGGCAGCGAGGAGTTTGCTGGAGCGAGAGGCTGACGCGGCCCTTGCGGTATCCGAAGAGTGTGCCGGTCACGCGGGTAGTGGAGGAGGAGGAGGCGCGGTGAAAGGTGGAAGAGTTGGAGGCGAAGGGGTGGTGGTGGAAGTCGGAGGAGGAGGGGTGGTTGAAGGAGGAGGACGGCGGCTTGCAAGCGGAAGGTAGGCGCGAGCATTTGGGCGTGAACACGGGGAAAGTGCGGCAAAGCGAGCGGAAGAGGCGGAGAGGGCGAGAGAAGGGAGGGGGGCCGTGGCGGCGAGGGGGTTCGATGAGGGAGAATGTCGCGGTGGCGGTGGGTGGTGTTGAGGTTGGGTTTTGGAGCATTGGTTGGTCTGGTTGGTCGGGTTGGTCGGAGGAGTCACCGTTGTTGGTGTCAGCCATTGTCGTTGGGGTTGTATTGAGCTCAATGGGTTCATCTTTCTCGTTAGGAGAAGGGAATGGGTGGATGGGGTTCCCCATTGTTGATTGATTGAAGCGGAGGCGGAAGACGGTGGAAGGATAGAGATAGTTTTCTCTCTCTCGTTCTCGATCTTCTTATGCGATGCTGTTTCCTTTGTTTTTTGATGGTTAGTTTGTTGGTTTTGCTTCTCATTTGACGGTTAGTTTCTGGTCGTTGGTCCAGGAACTGGTAAGAGCTGGTTGTTGCTATTTTGGTGACGAGTGCTACCAAACTCGGGTAATAACTCGCCTTCGATGTCGCTTGACCGCCAATTTCGCACAGCCCGAGGGATATTATGGTGAGCAGCGGCGATGATCGTTGCAATACGCTCTCTTATTCCACCAAATCAAGAAGATCGAGTCGGTCATGTGTAGATGCAACCTAACTGAAAGGTTATGGTTCTTGACAGGAAGATCTAGAAGCCTAACATGCTAATTTAGAAAATTAAGACATTAATTGATGCACGCACGCTATATATATGTACCTCAGAAATAAGGATTAATTTTCTAAATGATCTCCACTTATATAATGGTAAATGATTATATCACCAGCCATTACAGCACAAACCTCTCTCAAGAACTAACCGACCAGTTAACTACTATGGTCTCTCTCGTATTCTTCTATCACGTAACTTACCTCACTTGCTATATCCTCCGGAGTACGTAATTAAAAAAGCACCACCCACTTTCCTTCAGTAGAGAAGGCTAGAAGACGAAGGAAGAGTAGCCGAATGGCGAAAACTCTGCAAGATGGCTGCAATGGTCATCGAATCATCGTCTCCATCCTCCATAGAGCTCATCTCGGACAAGTATCCCTCGCTCTCTTCAAGCGAAGGAGACGGCGGTGGCGGCGGCGGCGGTGGTGGCGGCGAAGGAGGAGCCAAGAAAGGATAGTAGAAATTAGTGCGAGCCCTCGCTAGCCCACTAAAGGAGATAGCTGATAGATCATAAGCTAGTGCTGCTTCCTCTGCTGTATCAAAAGTCCCTAGCCAGTGCCTCTCCTTCGTGTAAGGGTTCCTGATCTCCGCCGCATACCGGCCCCAGGGTCGACGTCGCACGCCGAGGTATTCGCTCGATGCCCTAGAACGCCGTCTCCGGTTACGATGCGTGATTACTTGAGGAATGTCTGCCATATATCTTATGGTGATATCTAGGTATGTCTATGTAAATCTTGAGGTTCTTGGAGTATGAAGAAGTGTAGGGTTTCTCTCTGTATATGTATATATAAATAGGTGGAAGAGGATCCAGGTGGTGTTGAGCTGTAACTGTAGTGAGACTGTTAATAATAAGTACATCTGCACTTTGATTCTGCACACTACTATGGAAAGTCGTAATCGTAGCGAGGTTAAATTTCTATGAGGGAAAAAGTCTTGTGTTTTTGTATGTATTTAATCGGAGGCAAAAGGTGGGTAATTATGTGTTGGAAAGTATTGAGGGTGAGTTGGGCAGGTGAGTTGCAGAGGCCACTATAGGATTAATAAATGGAGGTAATGGTCGAATTTGCTCCTCTAATGGTTGGTTATGGGTCTCTTTTCTCCTTGTTTTCCTCGACATGATAAGACCATGATGGCCATTTCCCGCAAATCACTGCTTACCAATGACGCATTGGTACTTGCCACACACCCCTCTCTCTCTCTCTCTCCCTCTCCTTAATTTCTCTCTCAATCTCTCATGTTACAAAAACTTACATCATGCACACTATAATGTTAATTGGGTATTATTGCATTTTTGTTTTACTATACCATGGATATCAATAAGCATGAAAATATTGGCTTCCCTTCAGATAGCATTAATAGCATTTTGCTTGGGACCAATTTAGTCAATTTTATAACAAAAATTTGGGGGCGTAAGCTCATTTATTCAATCAATATAACGGAGATAGCTAATGTATAATTTAGTCAAGGAACTCGGAGGTGAATCTTTATCAACTTTATGTGTTACAACTTACAAACTATGGACACCTTTCTGGTGAAACTACCTGGCATGTCCAGCCAACATACCACTAGATGCATGATCCAAACTCGAAAGGACTCATGTCCCCCATACTCCTATGGGCTATTTATCATAGTAAACTAAAACTTTTATATATCTAGTAAATGAGATCCCAAAGTCCAGCAAGCTTGTGTATGTCTCTCCTGTCTTAGACCTCATGGCTGTTTGTGTATTAATATGAGGGACCACCAACTCCTACTAGAATTTAGGGCATCTTTCTATAAGTGGGGAGCAACCTTCCCTCTCTCTATGGGTGTGAAGCTGTGGAAAGACAATTGTTTCAGGAGTTGGTTCCAAAAGTATTAAAGAAGGTCTTTCAAATAATGAAAACTGTACTTGCAAATTCTCTGGGTAAAAGTTTTAGTCACAATTCTGTGGGCATTGCACCCCACTGGCCTTACAATTAGGAAGGCATTTGCTTAAATAGGTCTTGGCCATGGCATTTTATTTATGGGGGTGTATATATTTAGCTAATTAAGTAGGCATGTCCCTTTGAGACTGCCCCTCTAATGCTAAATAAAGAAGATCTAACAGCGTACGCTGTCTCTGATGAATGAAGAGTTTGGACATCCCAATAGAGTTATTAAGAATAACGTAGGCATGCATCAAGAGAACAAAAGTGTCTTCATTCTTTTTTTCTTTCAAAATTTGAGCTATAAGAGCAGGAGGTGAGAGGAGAGACGGCAACAAAGCTTGTGTTAAAATATAAAATATTTAAAATAAAAAACCTTATTTTTTGTTTTTATTACTATTTATAACTCACTATATAAATATTAATCGTTTAGCTCTATATTTTACTTTTAATATCTTAAAACATCACGAGTTAGTTTTACTTTAATAATATGTATACTCCGGTACCTTAAAAAAAATTAAAATACTCCTCGTTTGACTTAAACATTTTAGTATTCAGATTTATCTGTGTGTTAAACTAAAAACATATTTAAGAGTATAAGATTCTCTTAATACATTTTAAAGTAAAATGTAAGAGTCTAATGACAAATATCTATATAATAAAACATAAATGATAATAAAAATACATAGTATTTTTTGAAAGACTTCCCTAAATTATAATATACCCACTAAATGTTTGTAGACATGAAGCCCACTCATGTTCAGCCCATTTAATTTGCATAGAAACCTAGCGATTTCAAGCTCCCAGCCATGGGCTTTGCCCTCCTCTCTCACCAGAGGATGATCAAATTTTATTGGATGCAGTCGAACAGTCATCGTCGTGGTTTCTATCTGCTACTACGACTAAGATGATGTCATGTTACGAAAGACCAAATTAAGAGTCATTGTTTTACATCACAGTTCACTGAAATATACTACTGAAGATCATTGAGCATTCTAGATTTTGATGGAAAGTCATGTAGAAAGTAACCGGTCCAAAGGATTGTAGAATTGAGATCGGTGTCGAAAGTAACCGCCACATTTCTTGAACACGTACGGCTATTTAGTTGGCTATGAAAAGAAAGAATATATCTTTCACGTTATTTTATGATAAATATATTATCTTAATAAATTATTAAACAAAGATATATATACTATATATATATATATATAAACATTTAATTAAATTTCTATCAACTCAATTGTTTTTTAATTACTTACATATATTTCTTATTAATTTAAGATTAATTTTAAACTAAAATTAAATAATAAATAGCGATAAATAATTAAATTGAATAAGTGTAACAATTTGTCAAATGTATTTTAGAAAAGAAAAAAGAAAGTACTAATCACGTCACAATTACCACGAAATTTGAGCGGACGCAGACATCGTACAGTGGCTACCAACCTCGGTGTCTTGGTAACAAAAGAATAAAATAAAAGGACATTGATCAGAGAGACTTGGTCCTGATTCAATAATGTCGTCCAAGCTCCTCCACTTGCTACTGAACGATGGAAGAGTGGTGCCGTGTCAAAGTGCACTGCTTTACGTTGAAATGACTTTCTTGCTTTCTGACGCTAGATATTACCGGTTGCCGTATTTCATATATGTCTACATTTTTATAAACAGACAAGCTCTCACACATCCAACGTTGCTTCTTCCGCCCTCTTCTTTGCCTATTTACATCTTCTCTTCTTTCTTTTCTTTTTTCCTTTTTTTGGTCTTATAGTATTGTATGCAATGTCGATCCAGGTGAGAATTCTTAACGTTGCTCACGTCTCCCTCCCCGAATCGCCCACCCCACCAAACGACCGCATCGCGCTCTCAATCTTCGACGTCCCTTGGCTCCCACTCCCCCCGATCCAACGGCTCGTGTTCTACGACGACACCTCCCTACTCCCCTCCTTTCCCTCCCTCCTCCAATCCCTCAAATCTTCCCTCTCCTCCACGCTACTCCACTTCTCCCCCCTCGCCGGTAAGATCACCTACCTCCCTGCCAGCGGTGACGTCATCATCGACTCCTCCGCCGCAGCCGTCGGCGACGGCGTCGCCTTCCTCGAGGCAGAGGCCGACGGCGACATCCACAGGCTCGCCCGCGACGAGGAGCCGGACGTGGAGGCGTACTTGAAGCTCGTGCCGTGTCTGGACGTGGGGAAGCTGCCGGCGCCGGTGTTGTCCGTGCAGGTGACTAGGTTTGCCAGCTGCGGGGTGGCCCTCGGATTCTCCGTCCATCACATGGTAGCTGACGGCAAGGCTTTGTGGAGGTTCCTTGAGGCATGGACGGCGTGCTGCCGCGGCGGGCCACCTTTTGAAGCGACGTTTGACAGGGCGGTCGTCAGACACCCGAGGGAGGAGGAGATCGTGCGGCGGTTATTGCGTACTTTCGGCTCGGCTTTACCGCTGGTAAGTTCGCATGCATGTAGAGAAAATTTAAGCGTATCTCTGGACTCCGAACTACTTCCTTACAAGCATACTCATATATACAGGTACACATGTTACGTGATATAAGCATGAGATATTTTCGTTTCGCAGCCCTATTTTTAACAAATAACAATATAAAAGTTCATATTCTCTTATATATAAAATTTAGAGGTTTATATTACTCGAGGAACATTTTAGATAATATTTTGGCTTTTTTTTAATAAAAAGCACAATAATACCATTAATCATTATATTAATTTAAAAATATAGTGATTATTATAACATTTGAGAAGTTCTCAGTGGTAAATGGTAATTGTGTAGAAATATGATAACAGTTTATCTATCTGTTGGAATTTTTATATAATTGACACTAAGAATTTAGAATATCATAATTGACACCGAAATTATTGTTTTATTTCAAAAATGTTATTCCATCAATCATGATAAAAACACAATTATATTAAAAAAAAAAGAAACTAATTTGCCCTTGCATAGATAATTTAAAATGATTTAAAAGTAATAATCAATACTATAGTATAACGAAAAATAGTTTCTTTTATGTCAAAGTATAAATATTGATAAATAATTTCTATTCTAAATTTTAAAAGATAAGATATTTTAGTTATTTATATATGTTTGCTAATTTTAACAATATGTTAGAAAATATTCTGTTAAAAATTAATTGTAACAATTTATAAGGGTCAAAAAAATTTAATAGCAATCCTAATACTTTAAAAAATATATAATCATAATTATATTTTTTTTAACAATTATGCAAAAGTCCTTTTCTTTTCCTTTTGAAAGAGTTTGATCTATCACCAACAAACTCTAATAGGTACCTTCGAATATAAAAAAATAATTATTACAGAGAAAATTATTTAATAATTTGATTTGATTTGATGAGATGGCTCAATGATGCAGTTGATTAGATTAGCTAACTCATACTGTTAGGACATATTTATCAGGCGAATAGTGTTGCATAGATAGAGTGAAATACGTGGAGTGGTTGGCCTGTAGCTATCCACCATGATCGGCTCACCTCGTTTGTATTTGTACTTAGTGAGGTCGCAAATACGTCACACGAAGCAAAATCTCGACCCGCATCGTGGACGATATGTCCGTTGGATTTCATTTGCAAGGATCACTCGCCGGTTTAATTTGCCTTGCATCCTCTTAGACGGTTCAAGATATTCCATGATATTGAGTATTAATATGCACTAATTTTCTGCTAACAATCTAGTGAAGTGATCTTATGCTCTATAAACAGATCGCCACGCATCCGGGAGTCTCCGCTGAAGACCGCTTCCAACTATCTCGTCGAACCTTCGTCGTCGGCTTCGAAGCCATCCACTCTCTAAAGCAACGAATACTACTCCACAACAACCCTCCTCCTTCCACCTTCGTCGCCATCTCCGCCAAGATCTGGATCGCGTTCGTCCGGTCCAAATCCTTCAAACCTACCGACGACGTCTACCTCACCTTCCTCGCCGACTGCCGGGCCCGGTTCGACCCACCGGTCGACGATAGGTATTTCGGTAATTGCGTAAAAGGTTGCTTTGCTAGGGCCATTGTAGCGGATCTTTTAGGCGAGGACGGACTATCCGTGGCCTGCTCGGCGATCCAGGAGGCAATCCGAGAATATTTAGAGGTCACGTTGGCTGGATCCGAGGATTGGATGGAGAAATATGCTGGGTTGCCTTCTGGGAGGGTGGTGAACGTGGCAGCTTCACCGCGGTTTAAAGTGTACGAGCTGTCGGACTTCGGATGGGGCAAACCGAGCCGGGTGGAGTTGGTTTCGATGAATCGCGACGGTGAGGTGGTTTTGGTCGGTGCGAGGGAAGAAGGAAAGGTTCAGATTTCGGTGGCCCTTGATCGAATGCATATGGAGGCGTTTAAGAATTACTTTGTTTATGATGGAGCAAATGGATGTTGAATAAGTTGCACCAAAAGTAAAATAGGTCCTTTCTTAAGCATCTTTTGAAAAGGCTTTTAAAACTTCATCTTTATGAATTGATAAGCTTTGGTTGGCGTTTTTAGTGAGTTCGAACCTAGCTTCTAGAAATATCCAAGTAAAAATATTGTGCTCTCGAGATTGATCTGCTCCTCTCCGTAGGATCACTGATCCGTGTACGACGTGTAGAGCTCAAGGTAGCCGGGTTCACTGTTTCTGTCAACAGATGAACAAAATATCTTCTTGGAAGAGAACGTATTCAGTCCCTGGCGGACACGTATGACGGTCAAGAGAGTCATCGAGAAAGCATTAATTATGAGAGGGGCACTAGATCGGAACCCCACATCACGTGGACGATGACGCTAAAATAGTGAAATATAGGCGATAAAATAAGGAGTATTTTATTATTATTATTATACCGATTTACTTGTATACCTCTCCAATTTATATTAACACATTTTTTTGTCAAAATAAATCTTAATCTTAATAATTTAACAAAACAGTTGACAAAAGATTCTTTAACGAGTGATGTGTGAAAACCAGAATTAGGTTATTTTTATTATTTTAAAATGTTAACAATTAATTAACTTGAAGAAATATTCATGTAACAAATAAGAGTTTTAAAATATATAATATTTGTATGGTTTGAGAAGTATACATATAAATATTAATTTCAGAGGACCATATAAGTAAATAAAAAAATTTTAAATGTATATATATATATTATATATATACATGCAAAAATAAAATTTACAATAAATAGATTTGATCGTGTACTTCCGTGGGCAATTATCACATGATAGACGGTGATAGAGGTTGCCACGTTTCGGCCAAACGACTCGTGCACGAATGAGGGATCTTGTCGTCGGAAGTCCCTTTCCTCTTATATAAATAGCAAGACTAATACGTGAGAATATTAGCACTTATACCCCACACCTGGATCTGCTTCTCCGAGCTTGTCTTGTCCTGTTGTACTGCAGCTGGGCCAAGCTTGATTGGACTGGACTCGAGTACTCGACTGGTCGTGAGCTGTTCAATAATTGCCTTTCAATATCTTTGAGCCAAATTAGACTCGGCCAATTAAATCACTTCATGGTTGAGATGGCCCAGTTTCGAGCTCATATCTCTGTGCATGACATCACTCTTTTATTTCGTGAACAATTGTTGTTAGTAATATTGTTTAGAGTTAGTACCATGCACTAATTAAGATCTTATTCCCTCGTGTAGTTTAATGATGTTTAATTAGTTGGTAGTCACTAATTACGTACTATATCGGTGACTAATCTCGGCACTAGCACTGCAAGCCCTGTGGCCATACTTGTGTTTGTCTTTCATTTTCGTTACCCATTTATTAACGAGATTTGTCTTGCTGACTTTTCGTGTACCGTGGAGTGGTAGTAATCCTGGGTATCTTTTTTTTTTTTTTCGTTATCTCTTGTTAAATTTAGACAAAGGGTCAAGTCAACTAAATTGACAGGGTGAATCAGATTCTTACAATACGACTGGCAGTGCCAATAACAATCCAGCTTTCAGACTGGACTTGCTGGGATCGGCGGATCATTTTCCTCCGTAAAGTTTGATTTAGTATAAGCGTCTGCATCAATTAACTCGTGATCTTAAATCTTAGAAACTTGATTTATTCCTAATTAGCTTCATCATATTCTTCTGCATTAGGCATCCACTTATGTTATTGCTTAAGGTATTGTTTCAGCTACTAACGCCATAATTAGATAATATAAAGAGTAGGATTCGAGCTCTACGGCGATGCATAAGATTTTCTGTGTCAAAATTAAAACAAAGACAGAAAGATATTAATTTACTGTGGTCATAAGAATGGCCCGTTACACGCGGCTTGCATCAATATATTATACATAGCCTTCTCTGCTATCACAAGCATTTCCCTTTCTGATCGTCACTGTCATCAGTTGGATATTGAATACGTGTTGGAAAAAGAAATTTATTAGTTTTGACTGAATCCAACGTGGCATAGTGGGCCCGCACACGCGATCTTGACCATGGTGGCTCGGTCTGTCTCCCGCAGTCCGTCGTGTGGATCACGGTTAGTTCGAAGCGCACTTATCTGCGTCCGGAACAGCGCATGGCGCGTCTGTACCTCATACGCCGTTCAAAAATTGTGGATCCCACGCGAGGCTCCGTAGAACTTTGACGTGTTCGCTGTTCGATCGCAACGGGGTTCTCTTTTGACCGGCTTCGGGCAGCGGGCAGCTGCAACACACTACTCCTATTAGTCTACTACTAATTCTATTTGCACGCCTAACGCGGCAAAGCACTCACTTGAGCTCTGACCAGAAAGCCAACATACAAAAAGATGCCTTCAGATTTTTCCCCAAAGGAAAGGAGGAGATAAGAAAAGAATTCGTATTTATTAGTTCTGAAGAAGGAAAAAAAAGGGGGGAGAGAGAGAGAGAGAGAGAGAGGAACAAGGGAAGGTAAGAGAGAGAGAGAGAGAGAGAGAGAGAGAGAGAGAGAGAGAGAGAGATGGGAAAAGGAAGGGGATAAAGGCTTCTCGAATCTCCCCGGATCGCTTTCGAATCTCCGATCTTTCCGACCCTAAGGTGCTCGGTCTCGGATTTCGGTCGGATTGGTAGTTTTCTTGGGGGAAGGTGGGGGTGGATTCGGAGTTCTTTCGAGGGTTTGAAGAGCTCCTAGGGTTCATGCGGCGGAGCATGGGGTTGGATCTGGTGGAGTAGAGGGGTGAGCGTTCTTTTTGGAGACAATGGCGGCGGCGGCAATGACCTCGTGGTTCCTTTCATTAATACTGCTATTCCACCCTTTTTCTAGGGTTCTTGCAAACATGGAAGGTACGCGATTTTTTGTTTGTTTGTTTTGGATTTTGGTTCCGATTGAAATCTTTTGCTGCCTCGGATTTTCTTGATGGAATCTATTTGGTGTGAGCACTGTGAGGAGGGGATGAGATCGATGGACTCTCGTGTAATAAGCTTCAATTCAGTTGATTGGCAAGTTCCTATGCTGATGGAGAAGATGTGGGTTTGAGAGAGTTGTCGATGTCTTCTTGGGTTTCGTTATCACTTAATTAATATTAGCAAATGATTTGGGCAGTCGATAGCTTCTTTCCTTAATTGACGGTCGATACTATTGATTGACCAGTTTGTTTTTCAATTGAGCTGTTTGGCCCTTGTAACTTAAAACTCCTATGCGTATCAAAACAAAAGTTGAAGTCATGCTGCTAGACCTGGATACAACTTGGTAGAGGGGCTGGATCTTGAAGAAGAAGCTCGGTTAACATGAATTATATTTCATAATGTTTGTAAATATATGTCTCCATTAGGTAAAGGACTTATGCTGTTCTTCATGTACCCTTGTATGTGTGTTTTACAGTAAGCTTTCTGAAGCACAAGAAATAGACAGTTGAAGATCGCCTATTGTATGTAGAAGTTGACAACACCCATGTTTGCCTTAATTATAGTGCTTATTCTGCCAAAATCTGATGTGCCAATCGAGTTCCATATTGATATCAAATTCAAAACGGCGAGCGAATACCCTTCGATTCAATGATGATATAATACTCGATTATATACCTTTAATTTGAAGCCCGTCTGTTCATTTATGTGGTTGCTTCTTTTTGTTTCTTCATCATTTCTGTACATCGATATTGCATATTTTGTCTCAGGATTATAGCTAAGGTGATCGGTAACAACTGACTTTTGTGAGGTAAAAGAAGTTATCTGTGATTCTTCTAGTAATACTGATATGCTTTTTGCCTTCTCCTGTAGTACATTCTTGGCTCAGTTAAACTTTCTCATGTAGTGAAACTGAGAAAGAACGAATTATTTGATATCAGAACCCAAAAGATTTCAATTTCTAATGGAGAGAAGTCTAATCAGCTCAATAACTTGGGATTCTAGAATATTCTGTTTTGTGATCTAACACCAAATTCGGAATAAATTTACTAGGCAAAACAAAATTAGGGATAATTGGATTGAGGTAATTACTTTTGTTAGTAGTTATCTTATTTGAAACCTTATCTACCCTGTTACTTTTTATCATCTGACTTATGGTATAACCTTTTGGATGGATTTTGTTGGCGGCCTACAAGCAAGAAACTCAATTTAGGCTTTTCTTTGACTGCAGTTTCTACTTTATAATTTATCCTTTTTTCAATTTTTTGTTCCTTTGATTTATATGCTCTTCGTGTATCTTCTTGTGATAGTATATAATAAGCAGATGTGTTAGGCTGCTCTTTTTCATGCAATATTTTATGATGGTGAAGCAAATTAAGTACTCTGAGATGACAGTTTAAATATTACAACAGTACCTCATCGAGCACTTCCTGCAGTAACCATGAGATAAGGACAACAATAAATTGACATGCATGATGGTTAGTACTTTGGAGACTTTTGAGAGGATTTCCATGACCATGAACTCAATATGTTAGAACATGGTTGGTTATGATTAAATTTGTACTTTTCTGGTGTATTCTCATCATGCTTCATCATTTTTGAGCTTTTATGTTTGTATTACTGATAATTTGACAGAAATTTCAATTTATTTCACCACCTGATTTTTTTCTCAACTTTTATCCGCGTATTCCCTCAATTTTTATTTAGAATCCTGATTCTTATGCCATTCTTCCTTCAATAGGTGATGCTTTACATAACTTGCGGACCAACTTAAATGATCCTAATAATGTGCTGCAAAGTTGGGACCCAACTCTGGTTAATCCATGCACATGGTTCCACGTTACATGTAACAGTGATAATAGTGTTATCAGAGTGTAAGTTGACCATCTTGCTCTTTGTGTAAGTGTGTCACATTCATTAGGAACAATTCATGACATTGCTTGCTGTCACTATGATTGCTTCTTTTCTTTCAGCGATCTTGGAAATGCAGCATTATCTGGTACATTGGTTTCACAACTTGGTCAGCTAAAAAATCTGCAATATTTGTAAGTGCTGAAAACTTCCATTTCAGGGGAACTGTTATGTGTTTTGCAGGTTGTGGAACTTATACCTCTTTCCCCCTTGAATTTCTTCTTGTATTCATTATGAATACAAGAAGTTCCTATATCCTAGTTTGTAAAGAGAGACTTGACAGTGATTTTCCTTGTTTTGAGCACACACTCACACATATGTAGTTTTTATTAAATATTGGTACTAGAGAAGAGAGTAGAAAATATTGTCCTAATCACCAACGGTCAGAATGCGAGATTATTCTGTACTTCACATGTAGAAAGGACATTGTTTATGTTTGCGATTGATAAGGCAACTGAGCATTGTCTTTGTACACCACAAATAATTGTCTTTCTGAGGTCTTGTCAGATCTTAATCCAAGAGCAATTCCTTGAGCTTTGATGGTACTACCTTGTCTTTCTTCCATCTATGAATTGAATAATCCCAGGAGATGTGCAAACAAGTAACAACTGCTGTAAATAATTCTGGAAGACCTAAAATTGCTGCTAAACCTCCATCACCATATTCTTCCTGCAAAGCATAATGATACTGTTACATGTAGAGCTTACTTCCTTTTGTAAATGAAAATCAGAGTTCAAAACCCTGTGAAATCTTTAGAGCTAACACATTTCAAGTTATAGCTGGAGGTGTAATATTCCTTCTAATGCTTGGCAGAGATCTGGAGTACACTTGTTACTTCTTGCATTACATGCTGTAGTAATTGCAGTAGCTATTTTTACTAGGTGTAATATATTTTCACCTTCCCAAATTAGAGATCATTTCTTCTCCACTTTGGGAGCGAGAAAGTACAGAGGAACTGTGAAGGTTAAACTTCCTAAACTTGATGAATAACTAGATGGTTTATATGTGCATTAATGTTTTCCCCTCTATGAGACATATGTGCATTATAAGAATGTGTTTTCTCATTTACATGACATGACTTGGCAATACTAAATCAAATATATATATTGGTATTAGAAGTTCTCCTATGCTTACATGTTCAATAGTTTAAGTTTTGTGAAACATATGTGCTCTTTATGGTTAATAGATCCTTTCATTTTGTTAATATTATTTAATGTGTGTATTTGCATTCTGATATTATTTAGCTTTAGAAATTGAGCAATTAAACATGTTTTATTTGGCATAGCCTACGTACTCCTGAACCCTTCTACGTAAACTAAAATTTCATAATACTAGCATACTTTTATTCTAGACATTTGACCAAAAAATTGGAGACTACAGTTAGTCAATTACAAATCATCTCAAATTTTACAAAATCATATTGGACTGAGAATTAATATCGAAGTGTATATGCCATATCTTGTATATCTAACTTGTTTTAGCTGATAACTCATTCGAGACCAAAAAAAAAAAAAACAAATCTACATTTATATGTTGCCCATTCTTTAACCACGTACCATGGAGTTCAAATTGTCTGTTTTATTCCCCTTTAATTCTTGTGCATAAACTTTCATTCACTTATGTCATATAATAACACGCTTGGAAGATCGTAATCTTTATTTTCATTGAAATTGTATGGAGTTTTAGACTCATTGTATAGATCATTAGGAACTATATAACTTTCATACATAATTAGTGGCCACTTCATCACCATTTATTTCTGTACTGATGAGATTTTTGACCTTTTTTGTATATCTGAGATTGCACTTTTGTTTACATTTATAGCTTATCTGTTGTGGTTGTACGTTAACATCTTAAATTGGAGTTGAATAGATAAAATGGCAATTCTAATGCATGAGCTCCTACTAATGCACAGTTTATGAAAAGCAAAATGTACTCAACCTTACCTCCATTCTCAGGAAGACTGGTTGGAGGACTCATTAGTTTAAATGTATGCAAGATAAGATTTTACAACTTTAGAGTCAATTATGTATTTGTAGTGTAGACTTCCACTTGCACCTGATGAGTTCAACACATTAGTAAGGCATGCATAAGCTGCCACACATAGGGTTTTCAAAATAAACGAGCGCCTCAGGCTCAGCTCGATTAGAGCTGAGCGGAGCCCGAGCCTGGTTAGAAGACTGGAAAATAATTTCTAGCCAAGCCTGTACTGGAGCCGGCTTGCTCAGACTATACTCATTAGGCTCAATATAAAAGGGATTTCTAATTCTCAAGTCAAAACCCTAGTTCCGAACTTACCATCCCAACTCAACAACTCTCTTACAGCTGGTCAAACCCTCAAGCCCCTATCTCCCTATTGGAGCTCTCTCTCAGTCGCTTTGATCTTCTCCAGCACGACTCGCCTCCTCTTCTTTTCAGCAAGCCGGCTCCTCGTCCTACTCCTCAAGTAGCCACCTCATGATCGTCTTCCTAAATTCCTCCTCAAGCTGTCGCCTCGTCCTCCTCAAGCTGCTGCATCGTCATCATTCTCCTTCACCAAGTCCTGTCGCCTTGTCATTTTCCACTGCAACTTGCCTTCTCTTTCGGCAAGTAGGCTCTTCTTCATGCCGCTGCCCTGTGCTCGTCTTTCTCAAGCTGCCGTCTCGTCCTCCTCCACTGGCTTGGGCTTGATTTGACTCGGTCCAGCTCGATTCGGCTCGGCTGGAATAATGCTTGATAATAGGCTCATTTTAGGCTCGAGTTCGGTTCGGGCTCGGTCTGATTCGGCTTGAGTTGACTTGAGCTAAGCCTAAGCAGAATAATAAGGCTCGAAAGTAATTACGAGCCGAGCCTAAACCAGAGTCGGCTCGCTTAGGCTGGCTCGTTTACACCCCTAGCCACAATGTAAATAATGTGACATTTTTCAACTTCATAATATTTTCAATGCATACCCCTCAATGTGTATAGACATGATTATTAGGTTCGACCCACCCAAACCCAGCCCGAACTCGCCCGACCTGACTCAAGCTTGAGATGGTAATAGGCTACATGGGATAAGCCTTTGCCGGCCCGGTCCGAAAGACCAATTTACTACTCTCATATAAGGGTGACAAATTTTAACCCGACTCTTAATCGAGTTTGAGTTTAGTATAATCGGGTTTAGGTCATAAACGTGTCAACCCGTCTAACCCGTTTAATAATCGGGTCGTGTTCGGGTTTATATAGGTGACCCGTTTTGACCCGTTTAAGTATATGGGTTGGGTTGAGTCAGGTCAACCCGCCAAACTGTTAACCCACAACCCATATATATAAAAGGTAAAGTCTAAAACCTTAATTACGCTCTCATTCTCTCCACTCTCCAGCCGCAGCCGCCTCATCTCACCAAAAAAGGAAAAACATTTCGCCGCACCTCCTCTTCGACCGCCGTCTGCTGCCTGCCGTGAGCCGCCCTTTCCTCTGGAGCACCTGTTGCGGCGACCCATGATCTCGGCGAAGACGGATACGAGATCGCCGCCGTGACCGAGGTAGACGTAGTGGTCACGGTAGGCGGTGATGATGGCGTTAGATAAGAAATTTAGTGATAACGACCTCCGTGTTGACTTCAACGGTCTCTTGGCTGTTGTAGACGTGGTAGAAGCCATGGATGAGCTTCGCCTTGTATAGAGAGTCGGCGGCGATCTCCATGCGACGCATGGAGGACATGGTTTGGAAGGAGAGGAGCTCGAAGTAGGTCGTGTCGACGGAGCGGGAGGGGGGATTGATCCGGTTGCCGGTGAAGGGGACGCTCGTCTCGGTTGTTAGGGTTTCGTCGCCGGAGGCGGAGGAGAAGCCACTAGGAGTGACGGAGAGAAAGCGGATGGAGGAGGTGGAAGAAGAAGAGAGGCGACGGAGGAACGCCATGGCCGTAATCTCCTAAAAAATGGGATGGCGGAGGAGGAAGAAGAGCAAGTATTTTATTATTATTATTATTATCAAACCCAAGCCCAACATCTAATGGGCTAGTGGACGGTAACGGTTTAGAATATTTTAGCCCAGTCCGAACCTTGCTCGGCCCGAGTGATTAGTGGATCAGGCCGTGAACAATTATTTAAGTCTGGTTGGCTTGGAGAATTCGGCCAGAACCGGGCCTAGCCCACCCGATGATCACGTTTAGATGTGTAGAGTAAGATGTTGCTCACGTAATCTTTTGCATGAATTTTAGCAGTAATCATGTTAAACCATATTCATTTTTATCACTAAAATCACAATTTATCTCTTTGGTGGTGTTTGGTTGCCGATTAAGGAAAAATATAGTCTAGTTATTCTTATTTCTTACTCTTAAAATTATTACTCTAATATGATTTAGGAAAATAGGTTGTTTGGTTGTAAACTAGAATAATTGTGTAATAACTATATTTGATGTGACATAAAGTATAGCTGAAAGTAGAAATAATAAGTGGGAATTGCTTTGTCCTATATGAATTGATGCAACTATCCTTGGTAGTGGGAATAAATTTTTATTTGATATATAGTTAAAGTGTTACCAATTTTATGAGCTTTGTTTTGTAATGTGGACTTACACAAATGCAATCCTTGCTTTTAAGTATATAATGCCTATATATATATCTTTAATATGCATATGTTAAACAACAATCCTCGTTTATACGGTCATAATACTTACCTCTACATAAGCAGTGCAGCCTTTGTAGGCACCCAATGCATAATGCCTAGAAAGTCACTTTGAAATAAACTTATACCAAATGGGGAGAAAAATTAGTTTAGCACACTTTTGTGTTCAAAGTAAAAGTTGCCACTTAATTTTAATTATGTTTTTGAAATGAGATAGGTGAGTGGTAGGATAGAAGATTTTTGATCTGACATGTGAAACAATTTTAGTCAAATCAAATGTAAAAATGTAATCAGGTTTATGTATGAAATAAGATTCATACCAGCTGCTGCAGTATTTCTAAGCTGATATAGAAATAATTCTATGTTTGGTTACTAATCTTGAGTACTTTTCTCTAATCTAGATTTAGGAATCTCCTAACCTGCAACCAAGTGGAGCATTACATAATAGATCTCTGTCCAGCTAGCATTTCTTACTATATTTTTAAGGAAGTGCTATTTTTTTTTTTTGTCATAACAGTAGCAGCATAAGGGGGATAATACTTGTAAACTTGGAAAGCTAGTTGTTTGCTGGGTAGTTTTACTCCTCCCTATAACATGTCTACTTGATTAATTCAATACTTAAAAGTATGGCATGCAGAAAGGTTCCACATATGGAAAGGGGTTGGCTCTTGTTTACCTTCCTATCTTTCTCAATCTTATGTTTTCTCTTAGTGTGCCAAGTAACGTACCTGTTGCTTGTAATTTAACTTGAGCTTTGAACATTGAATATTTATAGTTATGTTAAGAGCTAGCTTTTTAAAGTATCATAACATTCTCGATAGGTCAAGTATTGTTTTGAATATATTTCTTTCCTTAGTTATGTGCATCTATTTTTCTTCTTTTCATTATTAATCTTAACCATTTATTCTGAGATGATTAACCTTTATCCACTGGATCTTTCTTTCTTAATATAATGTAGAAGAGTGATTTATCCTGGCAGGGAACTGTACAGTAATAATATAAGTGGGATAATACCTATCGAACTTGGAAACTTGACAAACTTGGTGAGCTTGGATCTGTACTTGAACAACTTCACTGGTGGTATACCTGAAACGCTGGGAAACCTGTCGAAACTACGTTTCCTGTATGGATACTCATCTCTTCCGATTTTGTCAATCGTATAATTCTGCTACTCATGGCATTGTACATTGTTCTTCGGTTTGTTTTTCTTTATATCACCTATCTAGATGCTTGTTAGGTTTGCAAATGAGCTCTGCACATTATACTGAGGAAAATAAATGATCACACACTTCAGGTTAATATAAGTGAAAGCTACATTATCACAGTTCTATTTAAGGCATTCTGTACTTATTATCCCTTACGCCCAATCCCTCTGTTCACCTTCATCTCGCGCTGAAAGTAATTCTCTGTTAAGGAGATTATTGTATTTTTGGTAGTTTTTATGTTTGTCACAATATTCATGTCATATCCTGTGATTTGGTTCCTTGGATCTTACTTTTCATATACAAAGATTAGTTTTCACAGGTGAAACAGTTTTCAAAATTGGTTTTTTATTTGCCTTTATAGAGTATTAATAAGCTACAGTATATGTTTAGTTTCTCCATTTACTGGATTTGCTACCTATCTTTTTTCCCTTTGTCAAACTTGACCCCAGCACATGCTTCCAAATCTGAAACTCATGTCCATGAACACGGAACACTTTCCAAAGTTAATGAAGAAAGAATTTGAGACTCATGAGGCTGAGAAAACCAAATTTTAGAACTAGTGTACTGAAAAGGTTGCCGCAGGTAGCTAGGTGTCACCCCCACCACCTATGCGAAATGCGGGTGCCAAGGTGGTTTAGCTTTATTAATAGTTAGAAAAAAAAATGAATAATCATATATGATAAATAATATATAGTTAAAACTAATATAGTATATATTATATATAGAGATATTAATACTACCAAACACTAAATAACATGATTGAGAGTATGAAACAATCAACTGCCTAGCATAACATATTAAGAGTAATTCAATGATTGAGAGTTTAAGATAATGAAAAATAAGAATAAAAAATCTCATTTTTCAGGAATCTTAATTCACAAATTAATTAGCAATTATTTCACAAACTACATTCCACAAACTAATTAGCAATTCCTCTAATTAATTCCTCTATCATAACAATATTGAGAGAGTGAGAGGAAGAAAGGAGAAAGATCATACCACTGTCTACAGTTGTCCGCTGCTTGCCGCAGCCGTCCATAGTCATCCGTCTTTGTCCATACTCTAGAATCACTTGGGGAGGACAATCAAGAGAGGGCTAAGTGGCAATGGAGAGAGGAGATCAAGAGAAGGCCACTATCGCTCACTATCGTAGGCTATGGAAGGGAGAGAGGAGAGCAAGAGAGGAGATGGGTTTAGAGTTTATCGAGCGATTGAGAAGATTGAGAGAGCAAACCAATATATATATATATATATATATAACACGGTTACTTATCAACTTATCTCCATCTAACCTGATAAGAAAATCCAATATGACTTGCTTACGAAGTTGGTGGGCTGAACTGTGCTTTGGCAGGATGAAAATCTGCCTTTTCCGGCACCTTTTAGCAAAAGCAGGACAGCTGCCAAAACCACCATTGAAAACACTGGTTAGACTATAAAATATAAGAAATCATTCTTAAGTTCTATTTTCTCAACAAAAAGAGAAATGCTGAAGCTTTTAGAGTAGTTAGTATGTTATTATAAATACTTAAATTTATTCTTTAATTCTTTCTTTGATAACTCATAATTATGTAGATTTATTGTGTCTTGTTTTTAACCTAATATTAATGTCTTGGAATTTATGTGGAAGGATAGCCGGCTTAACAACAACAGCCTTTCAGGAACAATTCCTAATTCCTTAACCAGTATCACTGCCCTCCAAGTTCTGTAAGTGTTCTCATCTTCCATAATGATAAGTATGCTTTCATCAACTTGAATTAATAAATACTTGTGACAAGCAAGCAGGGATCTGTCAAATAATGACTTATCAGGAGAAGTTCCATCTACCGGTTCTTTTTCACTATTCACTCCAATCAGGTACTTTGTCTATAGATATGGTGGTTAGCTTGGATCTTCAGTGAATTTTTATGATGTGAGTACTTACCATATATATTCTGTGCAGTTTTGCTAACAACCCTAAGTTATGTGGTCCTGGTACCGTAAAACCCTGCCCGGGTGCTCCGCCTTTTTCGCCTCCTCCTCCATATAGTCCTCCAGCACCAGTGCAATCACAAGGTGAAGGTTCAATTAATGTTTTCGTCCTCAGAGGATTCTGGGTAATTTTTTAGTTGTATTAATGAAGAAACATTTGCCAATATTTTTTGTGATACCTCTTATTAAGAAGTAAAAGAAACCTCATGATTCTGTACTTAGCCAGAAGAGTAAGTGCAATAGGAACTGTTATGGTGTGCTCTAGAAATTGGCAAATCATCTTGCTCTTTATACATTTCTATGCTATGGAGAACATAATCAATTTTAGATATATATATATATATATATATATATATATGTATGTATGTATGTATCTTTTTAACTACTGTCAGTTACATTAGTCCAAATGGGTAAATGGTGTCTACTTTTTTACTTTCTAATGATTACTCTTTGTTTTCCTTGGGCCAACTACTGACAATCCCGTTTGTGTTTTATGAAGTTTATATGTTTTTTTATCATGTATAGCTTGCCAAGCATGCTTTGGGTATTGTGGTGATTTACGAGCAGTTCACTGACTTATACATTGCTGTAAATATTATGTGATTTCGTGTCTGCTGTCTTTTATCTTACCAGGGAGTAGCCCCTCTAGCACTGGAGCAATTGCTGGTGGAGTTGCTGCAGGTGCTGCTCTGCTATTTGCTGCTCCTGCTATTGGGTTTGCATGGTGGCGTCGTCGCAAACCGCAAGAACATTTCTTTGATGTACCTGGTCTGTATAATGTGAGACGCAATAGTAGTACATGATCTAAATCACGGAAATTTTTAATATTTATTTGGATATCTTTTGTGCAGCTGAGGAGGATCCAGAAGTTCATCTTGGCCAGCTTAAACGATTTTCACTGCGAGAACTACAGGTTGCTACTGATGGATTTAGCAATAAGAACATTCTGGGAAGAGGTGGGTTTGGAAAGGTCTATAAAGGGAGACTTGCGGATGGTTCATTAGTAGCAGTAAAAAGACTAAAAGAAGAGCGCACTCCTGGTGGAGAGCTTCAGTTTCAAACAGAAGTTGAGATGATTAGCATGGCTGTACACAGAAACCTACTTCGTCTTCGTGGGTTTTGTATGACACCAACTGAACGGTTGCTCGTCTATCCCTATATGGCTAATGGAAGTGTTGCTTCATGCTTACGAGGTGCCCCACCTCTCTAATTGCTTAGTTCCTTCTGTACGATGCACATTCCAAGTTGTGCACAGATATCCTACCCATAGTTACTGCTTAAGATGATTTCCAATTTTTATTGTTGTTAGTTTCTCTACAGTATTATAGTATGGCATATCACATTTGAGTTAAACACAGAAGAATGCCTTGAATTCTTACATTTTAGATTGGTTTGAAGTTGTCTTTATATGATTTCATTTTGTAGAGCGTCCTCCATCTGAACCACCACTTGATTGGCCAACACGAAGGCGGATTGCATTGGGATCTGCGAGGGGGTTATCTTATTTGCATGACCATTGTGATCCCAAGATTATTCATCGAGATGTCAAAGCTGCAAATATATTATTGGATGAAGAATTTGAAGCTGTTGTGGGGGATTTTGGCTTAGCCAAACTTATGGATTACAAGGATACCCATGTAACAACGGCTGTCCGTGGGACAATTGGGCACATTGCTCCAGAGTACCTGTCCACAGGAAAGTCCTCTGAGAAGACTGATGTTTTTGGGTATGGCATCATGCTTTTGGAGCTTATTACTGGACAAAGGGCATTTGATCTTGCTCGGCTTGCAAATGACGATGATGTCATGTTACTAGATTGGGTAAGCTCTATTCTTTTGGTCGTACTATAGCTTTTAATTGCAATATGTGCGCATGAACCTATACCCAACAAGAAACATCCATCACAACTTCTGGGCAATCTTGGCTGAAAATACTTTGTTGTTGACAGACACGTAATAACTTCAGAAAATCTAAGGTTCTTGTTAAACCACTCTACTGCCTAGTGTAATTTAGTATTAGAAGACTTAAAAACCTGTCACTTAGGCCTTGTTTGCTTTTTTGTACTAGTTCAGGATCTCTAAACTGGTTCAGGACCTCTAGATTAGTTCAGTAACCAAATATTTTTTTTTAATCTAATCAAGTTTACTCTTAAAAAAATTAAGACTAAGAAATGAGACTAACTAATTAAGTTCGGAGCTTAGCCTCAAACCAAAGAAAGTCTTATTTTTTGCTTAGCGTTGTTTACACTGTATCACATTACCGTGTTGTCCTTTTTCCTTTTTCTGTTATTCCTTTTGTTGACAGCTCAGATACTATAGGCACCCTATCTAGAGATACTTCTCAGTCTCTTGTCAAATCATTATAATATCTTGTCCATTTGCAGAGTTCCTATAGCGAACCAATTAATATCAGTAACTAAACAGCTTTGCAGCAGAAATTCAACCGACTAATATCTTACATCCCAAGGCCTTTGACGTGGACATTATGTGTTGCGAGCTGCTAAGAAGTATCAAAAGAGGTTGTTTCCAATTATTTTGATTAAATTGTATTTATCTATATGTCTCAGGTAAAAGGACTACTAAAGGAGAAAAGATTGGAAATGCTTGTTGATCCAGATCTACAAAACAACTATAAGGAGGCGGAGGTGGAGTCACTCATCCAGGTTGCTCTTCTATGTACACAGGGATCCCCAATGGATCGGCCCAAAATGTCAGAGGTTGTGAGAATGCTTGAAGGTGACGGCCTTGCTGAGAGATGGGAGGAATGGCAAAAAGTGGAGGTGCGGCAGGAGGTGGAGATGGCTCCTCGTCCCAACTCTGAATGGATTGTTGACTCAACCGAAAATCTTCAAGCGGTTGACATATCAGGTCCAAGGTGACAATCACCATGGAATTTGAGATATTATTTAGAGTCTGTGTTGTCTTGTATAAGCACATCTTTGTACCCTAGTGAAATTCTTATTTGTGCATATGAATCAGTGGGCCAAATGTATCATTTGCTGCAATTTGCTGATGATGTGTAATGCATTTTCTCCCATTCCTTATCACTTTGATCCATGGTGTAGTTACCTTGATGCTGGAGAGCAATCGTTGAATGCAAGAATAGGAAGATAATACCACATGCTGCACCACCATTTGTCACTCAATTTGATAGGTTGTTGGACATTGAGGTTGTTCTAGTAGAGGTTATGTATGCTAGTAAAGTGGTACCTGACAAGCTTGTTTATAAGCTTTTATCCAATGTGCCCATACTCATGAAGGGTTATATTATACTTGTCAAAATATAATCTGCAAGACTTCTCATTCCCTTGGGATTCCGTCAGGTTTGATCTCGTGTATGTCGGCCGGGCAGGACGAGCTCACTGATTGAATGGCAGCAAATTTTAACTTTCTCTCCTTTCTTATTTCTCCAAATAAGGTTTAGTGTACCCTTTTACTTGATCAAAGGGTTCGTTACATGTATACCCCTGTAAGACCTTTGTTTACATTTAAATCCATTTATTTTTTTACTGCACATTTTTATACTCTTATCTACGCTTGATACACTTGCATTTAAGACTATAATTTTAGTCATTGGTTATAAAAATGTAATGTAAAAGGTATTAAAGCAAAAAGCAGAGATTCTGAGGAGCGTTCACCTACAATTACGAGTTTTTGTAGTGGATAATTTTTTTTTCACCTATTTTCACGATGACATTCTAAACATTCTTTTGGTACACTATGATTTTTTGAACTATCAGAAATATCTCATTTGATCCTTGCCGTTATTTATTCCCGTCCATAAATTACCATGCGTTGGTTATGTGACAATTAAATATTCTTATATACATGTGACACCTTAAAATAGATTTTCGTAATGACCAAAATACTCTCCGATAGCCAATTAAAACTCTCCTTTTTTAATGATTTCCACCATTTTTCCTCCAAAGTGTATTGCATCCTATCCTTTCTCCGATCTTTCCAACCCCCACCTCTTACCTCCACTAAAAAGTTTTTTTTTTTTTTAATTCTTCAAGCTCCGCCCTCTCACCTCCACCCCCTTCACCATCAAGCTTCTCTCCCTGTCGGTATCATCTCCCACCTTTATTATATCTTCAAGCTCTCCAACCGATAGCATTGATAATCAAAGAAGATCATACCCTTTAACTGAGGTGGTATGCCATTGTGGAATGATAGCTGAACTTTGACCAAGTTTCACAAAGAACTTGACAGGAGCTCCTTTGATGTGTTCGTTTCAAGGTTAAATTTTAGTTTTATAGTTTGATTCTTAGGTTAAGTTTTCATCTAAATTTTAAATATGTGCAGAGATCATATTGTGAATTTTTTTTGTTGGATTGATCCCCCTATTTGCTCAAGAGAAAAAAAAATGTAAAGATTTTATTAAATAAGAATGCTGAGCTACAAAAGAGAGAAGGAGACATACTAATGAAGGTAGAAAAGATACAAATGGAGAACAATGAATCATATAATTAGTTGAGGAGACTCGATGAAGATAAACACAAATTATCTTTAAAGATTGCTCACTGTCAGAAAAAGAAAATAAGGATATCTATCATTTTCTTGTTTATAGTTCTTTTAGTTTTTGGACATGCAATTTGTAAAAAAAAAATTTGTCTTAAAATGTATCAAATGTGTAATATAATGTTAATACTAGATTATGATGTCGGTATTGTATATGTATCAAATGTGTAATATGATGTTGGTATGCAATATGCAAATCTCATTTCTATACAAGCCATTAGGTTATATTATTTAAAAATGACAAAAATTATTAAATTATTGGTAATAAACAAGGCCAAACAATTACATTCAATCCAAACCAAACTATTCAAATTATTGGCAACAAACAAGACCCTAGAATTATATTCAATCCAAACTTGTCATACAATAACTACTAATGGCCAATCTGTCGTACATCTAAAATATATGTCATACATTTGAAGTACTAATAAAGTACATACAATGGTACATTCGAAATATATAATCAACCACCCAAAGTATATCTAAATGATATTATGCATCATCCAAAATACATTAATAGTATCTAAAATATATATCAAGTATATCATCCAAAATATATCCAACATCACTAATGCAAACTTAAATAATATTTTCACTCCAAGATTAGCACGTACCACAAGCAGACTCTTTTCTAGTATTACTGTTATGAGTGTTCAATGTCAATTAAATTGTATCAAGTACATATGACGTAAAATTCAGTATATCAAATAAATTTTGCTAAAATTAAACAAGTATTTGTCCTTCGTTAGCTATTCTTGGGGTAGAAAATATTGTACTCCCAAATCTTAAGCTCCTTCTTAAATGCTACAAATATATACAAAATTTAAGTTATTTTCTATAAGTAAATAGTAAATTGCTAATGTAAACAAGTACTTGTGCTTGGTACATATTGCCTTGTTCAGTAATTTTCTTTCCAGATATTACTATTGGTATTGTATTACTGTTGCTGCTAGAAGTGAGGATGAAGATGGTGCTGAAACTACTACTACTAATGAAGATGAGATAGCTACTAGAACTGATGTTGCTGCTGATGAAGATGCTACTTCACTAGTTAGTCTTATGTCCTTGCATAATGCCCAACTTACTTGTATTTTCTAAACTTAATTATAGTGTGGTATTTTCTAAATAGTACTTAGATTTTTTAGGTTTGCTACTTTTATTATATCATTTTCTCTTCAACTTTTTAGGCCTACCAGGTGGCCTTCAAATTTTTGATGGTAATATTTGGTCACAATTGGAATGTCCCCCCAGACTGATTTGAAATAGGAGTGATTATATGGGTATAGGTTCCAATAAATATGTCTTTGTGATAATTAAAATTAACATAATCTTTTGATTGATTTCTATTAAAAAAAAAATAGAAGCTACTGCATAAGAAAAATGAATACCACTTAAGTTCCATTCTTTACACGTGCACATGTGCTCTTATAGGTCAACAATATAACTCTTAAGAGTTAAATTATTTGTGACCTCAAATACCTTCTTTTCTGAATAAAGCAAGTGACAATATCTTACAAGTGCCTTCTATTTTTTTCTTATAATTTTCTCTAAATTTTATCACTCAATTTCCTCTTAAATTTCTAACTTCAAAAAGTTGTTGGAATCTTGACATTAGTTATCTTCTTATCATCTCCATCATTGTGACAATTGATTTATTCCTAGCATCCTTAATATAAATATTGAATGATTTATTATAATTATTCACAATTCTTGAATACCTCACTCTTATGCTAAACATGCTCTTTACCGAACAGCATGAGTCATATTCCATTAGCCAATCCCATAGATCATTGTTTTTATTTTCCAACAACTCTATTTGATATTCAAACTCTTAAACTGTATAAACTGATGCAGCTCCTCACATCAAATACCTATATTCCTTCCCTTTAAATTTTTTACTAAAGTGTACATACATATTATATATGCAATATCTATGCTCCACATAGGCATAAGGTTCTCAAATACTTGGACCAAGCCCTATAATATAAATATATAATCAGTTAATTCATTAACAATAACAGAAATAACATATATAGTAAACATATACGGTAACTATATACGTGTAAAAACTAACATACATACAAAATCTAATATAAACTAACCATATAAACAATAATAGAAATATGAATTCTAAAGTAAACATATAAATAGTAACATAAATCTTTAACTCTAAATTCTATGCCTAACATTAACGTATCAGTAACATATAAATAGAAAAGTAAAACTTAAATAAAGAATTAACACAAACTAAAACAAAAAATAAAAATAGAAAACCAACATAAACTTAAACAAAAACAAATAGAAAACTATCATAAACTTAAACACAAAATAAAAATAATAAATAGTGAACTTATACATTTTGTCTATCACTAATAAAATACCATATTTTCTCTTCGGGCCTCTCAATTAGTGAAATCAGATTCTCCAAAAATCAAGTTCAGCTATCTCTTCAACGACTGCAATTGCAATAGTAAACATTTGATTATTTTTATCTCTACCAATTGCATGAATAAATTAGCCACTATAGAGTCATTTAAGTGACATACATCTAGACCTATAATGAGCCTACAACCATTAATAAAATCATTGATTTTGTACAGCAAATGATACAAACAATCTTTGAAACATAGTGACATTTTTTAAGATAGCCTTATCAACCTTTAACATGGCAGTACTCATGGATTCTTTACTCTTATCATTTTACAATTATCTCTCAATCTCATATAGTACGTAGAGTGATCTTCTTCAATGACCTTGTTAGCCTTGCTCTTAGCCCTATATACTTGTTTAGCAGAATAATTCAACATTTAATCCCTTAAAAACTGTCCTCTTAATTGACCTAACACTCCTTTCTGAGCTATCCACTAATTTATCAAAATATTTTTTGAAAGCCAATTACTTGTGGCACTATGATTTGTCTACACCCTAGCACAAGTATGAAGACTCTAAAACTTTTAATTTGAAAAGTAATTATTTGCCAATAGGAAGTGCATGACATCTAAATGTATAACCTCTCTTACACGCCATCATAATTCTACTTAATTTATTTTTAATAAGCTTAAGCTCATAATCTTTCTTAATATGATATTCCCGTAAGAAAGTCCTATACTTAGGGGTGTGGCAAATGTCATCCCATTTTAGAGCGTGGATTTTTGCATATCCTTTTCTTTTCTAGACTCCGAAATGTTAGGCTTGTCACATTCATCATTAGAACCATGCCAGCTATGCATGTCGTCACTATTGTTATCTTCTTCATTTTCCTCGTTACTTAAGCTATCTATCCAAGCGATGTCATTATATTTTGTATCATCACTACTATATTCATTATAAACATCATCATTTCATCATCTTCATTCACATTCTCTTTATTCCTAGCTAGTTCATTCATAACCGGTTCATTCACGGTTAGGTCATTTACAACTTTCACTCATAGTTGGTTCATTCATAATAGTGACTTGAGTTAATAGTTCTTCTTCAGTAAAAATAATCAATGTTGTGGTAGTTTGACTTAAAAGCTCTTTCACGTTAACAATACTATCTATAAAGTACATATCAATAATTTATGAATTTAAAATTATATTAAACTTATGAAGAATATTTTTATCATGAACTATCTCCACTAAATTCTCATCAAATTATATCCCTTACAATAGATAATATATTTCGCAAGTAGGTGGGCAACCAAATTGAAATGCTATATCTATAAATTAGATAACCGACATCTTTATTTGATCCATAAAAGAATAAGATATCTTATCACCTATATACCTATGTAGTATTTTATGGGATCATACATCATCTCAGTATCTTATCCTCATAAAATATTCTCACGTTACTTTTGCAATCAACTATCTACCATGCAAAAAATAATAAAATTAATTATCTGAATCACATTACATTACATGAGATTTTTTTGATAGTTCAGGTTTTAGTATACTAAAAAAGTTTAAAGGATTATTATAAAAATAGATGATAGTTCGCTGAAATTGGAATTATCCTTCTTTTATTTCTAATTTTATTTTGGTGGTACGCGGTAATATCAATCTAAATGCAGGGGTATTTATGTAGCCCCCCTTAAAAGCCTTCAGTCATATCAAACCTGTTCGGCCGTTCCATAACCAAAGTCTCCACTGCGCCGCAGCCCGGAGTTACTGCCGGCGAACACGAACGCAGATTCTTTCCACCCCCTGATGGTCTTCGAACCACTCTCCCACCAAAAGCAAACCCTAGCCTCCGTTCTCCTCTCCCTCCGCTTCCTATCCTCCTCTCACCCCCTCTTCTCCCGCTTACGCGAACGCTACGGCTTCGTTCCTCCTCCTTCCCCCCTCCCCCAGAACCCTAACCGTAGCTCCGGCGACTCGTCCCCCTCCGAGAAGACCATAAAGAAGAAGAAAAAGCCACCCTATCGGCCACCCTCATCCCTCGATCTCTCCGGCCAGAAGCTGCTCCACTCCGACGTCCCCTTCGACTTCCGGTTCAGCTACACTGAGAGTAACCCGAACGTGAAACCCATTGGGCTCCGCGAGCCTAAGTATTCACCCTTCGGGCCAGGTCGAGTCGACCGGCCTTGGACTGGGCTGTGTGCTCCCGCCGTTGATCCCACGCTGAGATCCGTGGATGGAGATGACCCAAGCGCGGCAGCCGTAGATTTGGAAAAGGCGAAGAAGTTGAGGGAAAAGATACTTGGGGAGCCGTTGACGCCGGCGGAGAGAGCATTTCTGATCGAGAAATGCCAAAGGAATCGGACCAAACGACAAGTTAATCTGGGTATTTTTTATTCTTTCATATTCTCTTTCATTCAGATTAATCTTAATCTGTAGGCCGATTATAATAGAACCGAACTTTGGACTTGTTTTTCATTTGTTAATTGAGAGGATTACTTGTGCTGCCCAATATGTATGGGAGCTTTGGGTTGAGAAAGAGAAATGCGATTAGTAGAATTGTAAGACTTGTAATCTGCCTGAGCTTGTTTACTACATGTCAACAACTCCAATGGCTTGCCATACGGCGGTGTGGCGAAAATAATAGATTCCAGAATGACATAATAATAAGTTGATTAATATGTTTGGTTTCATTAATAGCTATATAGATTGGGCACATGATATTCTAATGCTGAGTTTACTGAAGTTTATATTTTCAGGATGGATTCTGTAATCTACTTAATTCCTGTGAATAGGAGCACTCTCTTGGTTGGGGCAATTAGTAAAGTGCCACCTATGCTAACTAGAAGTTCTAATTGTGGATGCTTTTTAGCCGCAAGCATGTTCTGTGGATAGATTGCAGTTGTAGTGAACTTCTAGGAGCTGGTTGATAATCTCTCCTCATTCCACATCTTCTTGGACTGAATTAGGATCCGTATTGACTGGATCTGATTTTATTGTAAGCAATTGCTTTTTTGGATATTTCTAGGTGAAATGTTGGTAGTTGTTAACATCTTTGTGAACTTCATTCTTGAACTTGTCGGAAGTGCTAAACCACTTATTATGTTAGAAATCATATCATCTTTTGATTCCCGATGATGAGTATGGACTTGCTGCTAATCTAGTTGGGTGTGTATAATAACATTGTCTACAGATCCATATGCACCTGTACTGATACAAAGTCATTTCTTTCTTTCTTTCTTTCTTTCTTATCCTTGTGTAATCATTCTTATTGAAGCTATTGGACATTTGCAGTAACAAGTGTTCTGTTCTTTTTTCAGGGAGAGATGGCCTCACACACAATATGTTGAATGACATTCATAATAACTGGAAGAATGCTGAGGCTGTTAGAATAAAGTGTCTTGGTGTGCCAACTGTTGATATGCAAAATGTCTGCACCCATCTTGAGGTAGTTCATTTTCCATCTGTTCTTCTATGTTCTATTTATTAGGCAAAACTTTCTTAGTTCATTATGCAAAACGTGTACACTTTGATCTATATAATTTCAGCTGGCTGTCTTTTCATGCTCCCAATTAAGTTTTATCATGGCGCATACGTTATAAATAAATTTGACACGTACTTTCAGGAGAAGACTGGTGGTCTAATCATTCACAGGCATGGTGGTCAGATCATATTGTACAGAGGAAGGCATTACAATCCCAAGAAAAGACCTGTTATTCCACTAATGTTGTGGAAACCTCATGAACCGATATATCCAAGGTTGATCAAGACAGTTATTGATAGCCTAACAATTGAGGAGACAAAAGAAATGAGGAAGAAAGGCCTCACAGTTCCTGTCTTGACAAAGCTTGGTAATACTCATTCCAACTCTAAAATTTTTAAAATATTCACAATATAAATGGTTCACCACTTGCTCTTTTTGGCAGCCAAGAACGGGTATTATGCCAGTCTGATACCAATGGTTCGTGATGCTTTTCTAACTGACGAATTGGTTCGCATAGACTGCAAAGGACTGCCAGAAAGTGACTATAAGAAGATAGGGGTTAAGCTCAGGGTAAGTGTATTATATATTATATTAGCAGCGGTTACTCAGTGTTTCCTCTTCTATCTTATTCAAACCTTAGGGTGAAAAGGAAAAAAAATATTAGGTTGAGTTAAAGTCTTCAGCAATCTTTTGTAAGTAGAGATACAACATACAAATTTTTTCCATTTTAGCTGTCATGCTCCTTCTTTATCAAAAATTTGCTACTATATTTTAGTCTAAACTATTCATTCAGATGAACTGCCTGACAAGCCAAAAGGTGTTTAGTAGAATAATGAGTGGGAAAATATTTTCCCCATAAAACTGGGCCTGAACCCTGATAACAAAAACTATCTGCCTCAGAAATTGCTTCCTTATGTATGAAAACACAATATTTTATCGACATTCCAGTTAATTTCACGAGAACAAATTTTCTCGTACCAGTAAAAGAAGGTTACAAAATATCACCAGACAAGATTGACATGATTTGTTTCCTTATATCGGTTTTCGCTATATCAGTATGGTGCAATATGACAAGATCCTTTTTTTATTTGAAAGATATGTTTTGACTTTATACTTTTATATTGTCTGAAATTAGGATAAGCTTCTACCTTGTTTAATAAATTACACTATTTTTCATGTGATAAAAAATAATGAGTTTCTTCCTTATAATATAGCAGCAAACACAACATGCATATTTGGCTTGTGTTTTCATGTGATGTGTCTCTGCTTGTACTAGTTCTAAAATCTGATTAACATTTGTTACATTAAAAATACAGTTTCTGGTTCCTTGCGTACCTGTGACTTTTGAAAGGAGCAAATAGTTGTGTTGTATTCTGCTTGTATTAATTGTAAAATCTGATTTAACTTTTTGCTGCATTAAAAATACAGGATCTGGTTCCTTGCGTACTTGTGACTTTTGACAAGGAGCAAATAGTTGTGTGGAGGGGAAAGAACTACAATAGTAGCACCCACCAGAACACAGAAGGAAACTCACTTTTCCCGGTCACTGAATCAAGTATAAATGCAGAGAAAAACCACAGCTGTATTCTGGATCAAAACTCAAACAGTTTGGATGGAAGCTTCCAGATTTGCACTCCTAACGAAGTCCCGGATGATGAACCAGCTGTTTCAGAGATAGTAGTTCCGTCACCTATGTGAACACAGAGATTTCAACTCTATACTGATGGTACAGGCATATGCGGCCAGTAAAACCTTAAGATGTGAGTGTAACATGAGTCATGAGACGTTGTCCTGCAACATTGCATCAAGTGTCAACACTGTTCAAGCCTCCAATATGATTGCCTATTGCAATGAATTGAGATCATAAGAGCAAATTCGATAAGCTTTTGTCGTTCATTAAAAGGCTGATAAGTTGTGAAAGATCCATGCATCACTTCTGGGAGCTTGACAGGCTTCCCGGGATGCACAATCCTTTGAGGGTAACAGCTGCAAGTAAATAGATACAGTTCAGCTATCAGACTACCCTACTTGTCCTATTAATCATTTATATTCTTTGACCAAACAGGCAAAATCCTCCTGACTTTTGTCTTTCGTGTTTCAAAACGGGAATTATGAGAGAGAGAGTTATGACTCAGATCGTGAACATTGTTATTGGGAAAATGCACATTTCAACAATCTCGGTTTTTAAGTCCTGCTACGTTGAGTTGTATAAACAGTGGTACCTCTAATATGGTATATGTTTTTAAACTATTGAATGCTTATATTAACCTTTGAAATTTGCACTTGAAATTGATGACCTGAGCTGATTACGAATATAGTGAGCTGGTTTGCTTCTGTCTGCTCTAACTTCCCTGCAGAAAGGGCTTAGGGAGAATGCATGCTTCCACGAACACTTTCTTGAAGATTGGAGAATCATAGCATTCTCTTTTCTCCAGAAGACTTGAGTTGATTATTTTTAGATCTTTATTGTGTAAGAAACATGAGATATACATGCAAATGATTCAAGCAAAGTAAAATACTTCACTAGAGTGTTTAAACTGTGCACTCAACTACATTATTTGGAATGGGAAAGATCCAGCTATCCAACTACAAGAACCAGAAATTTACAGACTATATATATGACTCGTCTACGAACAATAAATACAATAAAGGACAACTGAATTTATGTTTTATTGATTACACTCCTGAATATCTTAAGCCAAGCTAGTACTGCTCAAAACAAAGCATGAGAAAACATGATGCCATTCCAAACACCAAACTGCAAATTAAGACCGTGGAGCTTCACCTGACGGGTGAAGACCCATACCAGTGTTCGACTCTGGGGTTGTGAAAAGGTTGGGATATGAGAAATATGGATCATCCTCCAAAGAAGCTAACCGCTGAGGCACATGAGAAGGGCGATCCTCTGGCATTTGCTCCTTTGGACTAGGTGAATTTTCCACTGCAGGCACTTCCTGCAAAGGGAGAGTTGGAGAATCTGATGTCCATTGAGGATTATAAACTCCACTTGTGTCCCTATAGGAAAATGAATCTTGTTGGTCAAATACTGGCTTGTCTACCATCCTTGTATCATGAGAATTCTCCTGGAATTTGACATCGTGGCTGGCAGAGTTCACAGTGCTCCCCGTTGCTACAAGGTCTGAGATTCTAATATGTGCAAGATTTGCAGCAGCACGTGCAGCTGCAGCAGCTCTTTCAGCACTCTCAGCAGCTGCCTGTGCAGCAACCAATACATCTTGCAAGTCCACATTGGACACACCCTTGGTTTGAGAAAGTGACGAATCTTGCCCTTTTAGTTTGGGGGATACTGAATCTGAACGAAATGATGGAATGAAAGCAGCAGTTTCGCTTTGCTCTGGTGGCATTGAAACAGAGGAAGATGATGCCGGTTCAATTTCTGGCTCACTTTGCTTTTCTGAAGCAGAAGAGAATACTGTGGGTAAGGGATCTGGCTCACTTTGCTTCACTGAAGCAGAAGAGAAGGATGGGGGTGACATAAATGGGATGAACTGTCTATTTTCAGTAGCAGCAATAGAGGCATTATAGGGAAAAGAAATTGGAGGATCAGGATTGTTTACATCAGCTTTGACGGAAGGAAAACTTGTGATATCTTTTTCTGCTTGATCAGATTTTGAGACATGGGGACCAAGTTCTGGGTCAACAAAGTGAGAGATGGATACATGTGGACCAATTTCTGGAGCTGTTCGAATGTCAGGATTTGGTCGGACAGAAACTTTAGGAACTTCAGGCAAATCTAAGGAATCAAAGCCTGCATCTGAATCAGGTTCTTCATGAGATTCGTCCGCAGGGCTGGGCACTAATTCTTCTTCATGTTTCTCTTTGGGAAGAGGCAACATAGAACCATCAGTGAAGTGGTTTGGTCCATTCTGAAGAGACTTAATTTATCAGTCATTGTAATAACTCCAAACTTACCAACAAATCTTCATGAGTTTTAAGAAATTCTGTCTACTCAATATGACATAATAACTTCAAACTTACCAATAAATCTTCATGAGGTTTAAGAAATTCTGTCTCTGAGGCTGCCGGGTCCCAATCTAACTCGTGCTCTTCAGCAATCTCCTTCAGCAACTTCAGTTTCGTTTCCACAGAAGGTGCACGAATTGACAATAGTTCAATTATCTGCATATATAATAGACTTCTCATGGTAAAAAGCGGTCTGCCTGGGATACTGGATTTGAATTAAATCGCTAATAATTGACAGTTCATATAACCTGGCGATTGACCCCGCAATCTGGCATAAGTTCAGTGGCAGCTGCAACAAATTCTTTGCCATATTTGGCAGCAAATAACATCTGAACTTGCTGTAGTTCAGGCAGATCCGCACACCTAGGTGCAGCAAAACAAATACTGGATATTGCTTCTTTAAGGTCAAGAGGGCACTCCCTGAAACAATAAGCCATCATTATTAAAAAAACAAGATAATTAGATCTATAGCCTTATGAGCATAAGATGAGACCTAGTGACAACTTCCACACTTTTACCATTAGAATATGCTTATTTACGACCTCTCTTTACCTATTAAAGCCTACAATAAACCACTTTTTGAGAAATAACCACAATGGCTATATGTGTTTAGACTATTTCCAGCTTGAGGAATATGCTAGGTTGCCCCTCAGGTAATTGACATAGCATGTAAAGTTAAACGACATAATTGAGGTACCAATAACTATCCTTCATGGTTGTAATATTATTGTTCCTTCCAATTATGCTACAGTTTTTACACATTCACTTTCAAATATGGTAAAATCCAAAATTAAATAGAATATAGGTTATACTTGGATAGCTTATCATTTTCGAATGTCATGTTACATCGATATGCATGATAATGACTACATCATACATCTATAACACATACTACAACATGTCCAAGATTAACACTATGTGCCTTAGAGCTTGATTTTGGTTTGGCCGACATCGTGTAGGTCAATGAAGGTGGCCTTCAAATATGTGGCAACGCATAAGCCATAAGCTGTGCACATCCAACAGTTTGATCACGCCCTAATACTAATATAATGAGTTGTTAGATGTGAGGGATGAGATCAGAGCCATGCCTTGTTCATCCGTGCACACTGGGCAGCCCATCGGAACCGACCCGTGCGAGTACAGCCTAGATGGAATCCCAATCCATTTGCCTTATTGACATTCGTATATCTCTAGCATTCGGTAGCACAACATAGAAAAGATTAAGCAGTTTTTATACCACTAAAAATGGAACCTTTGTTTAGCCACAAAATGGAACTAACTTTATCATTCAATATGTGAAAATGTCTCTGGGAACAAATTTTTTTTCCTAGAAACTTCGATGAAGCCTGAAAAGAAGCAGCACATCAAGAAATAACAATAGCTAACTCAAAAAAGAAAACTGATAATGATGATAAAGTATTTGGTTCCAACGATCTGGAATCAGCTATATAGATCAATTTCCTCCATTCTTTTAGCCTAATATGTTCTGTCAAATTAAGTGCAACAATGTCTTCATATACGTCATGGTAGTTTTGATCTCTCTCTCTCTGTCATGGAACATAATACTTGAACAATCTTCATCCTTCATACTGGTGATAGGTTGGACATGTCCAAACCACCTCAACTTATTCCCTCCTAACTTATAATTGCCCATAACTTGTCAGATACAGCCATCTAGCATTCTATCTTGTCAGTCAGTCCCCACTCATCAATATTCTCGTCTTGATTGCATATTAGTTTTACAACTCCAAGATGAGCATTTCAGAAAACCATCAGCAAATATGATATATAATGAGGAGAACAAACAGTATAGTTAGACAACCTTTGTGTTTCAATAATGGGAAGGCGAACTGAGATAAGTTCACAAAACAACTCAAGAATCTCCTGTGCCGCCATCATGTTCTCTTCCCGAATGATATGCTCCACCTGCAAGCAATATACCCACTATCAACACTCTCTTGTAACTACAAGAGCTACATGATCTTTGGATTTAAGGGTCCTCCGGATCCACAGCAATCCATAGGTGATAGAAAAAGTCAGAACAAATCAATAATATATTTTACACAGTTACAGAAATAATGCATCATACCCGAATCCGAGCAGTTGCCTCCTGACCATTCTCGAGAAGCTTGGCGATTTCCTTGCGCATCTGCTTCAGCTGGATCTCCCTCCGATTCCGCAACAATTTTATTCTCGGAATCGTCAACTTCAGCAGCGTTTTGCTGAGAAAACAAACAAAAATTAGATTCTATTCTAGATTCTCCAAGCCATCAAAAGTCAGAAATCTACTTCTCGGATCCCACAAATTAATAAATCAGCAGCTAACATTAGTATCTTCCAAAACAATAAACAGGATAAATCGAATCAAGACTCAAAGATTTGGAGTATAATACAAAAATTTAGGACCGAGATTTACCATTTAGCACCCCTGAAGGCAACCTTATTGAAGAAAGCATCGAGCATCGACATGGGGACTTCGACACCTACGGATCGGAAAAACTTCCAAGCTAAGATCGATGTCGACCTTACGACAGTTAGAGATCTTAATATCTTTCTTCAATATATGATAAATATAAGGAGATGAGATATAAGAGATGGGAAATGACGAACGAAACCGATCTCTTTCTCCGTATTGATACCTGCTTCACTGAGGAAGGCGACTCGGGCCCCTGTGTCCGCACAGATGTTTATCTACGGACGCGAGATGTGGGGTCCGCATTGCCGATCGCTTAGGGCGATGTCAGCCGTTCGAGTTTAGCATATGGAGGATGATATGCTTGATGGAGAAATGGACGGTGGATAGACCATTCCGCATAGTGAGGAAAGTACGCTAGACGTGGTTATGATTAGGAGGTGCTTCCTTCGCCCGAAAGGATCCGATATTAGAGCACGGATTTCGCTGGGAAGCAAGTTATAAATATGAATAAGAATAATTCATCTTTCGCCGTCATATAAAATATTTTTTTATAATAACTCTCTAAATTTTTATTTTAATATGTAATAACTCCTTAATGGAAGGAGTAAAATGAAATACTTTTTATAGTTCAGATACTAAAAAAAGTTTAAACGGTCATATAAAAAAGGACAATATTTTAGGTTGTGAAAAAAAAAATTCTACAAATAATTATAAGAGTTATCATAATATTATTATTATTTCTTTTCTTATAAATAATGAACATATAAGCTAATTTTAGACTAAGATAAAAGGTTTAGCGGTCGTATAATAATTACATTTGAAATGATATAAAATAGATGACAAAAAATTTTATTCTTAATAAAATTATCATAAATATTTTTTAATTTGATATAAAATAGGTCGAGGGAATATATACTAATATTAAATTAGTAATTTAGTTAGTGTATAGTATAATATGTAATTTTGATAAATAGTATTTGTAATCAAGAATAAGATTGTTACGATGTTTAGTTATAATTCTAGAAAAAAAAACATATTTTATAATATAAAAAAATTATTTCTAAAGTGAACGGAGGATTAAGAAAATAGTAGATTTTAACAATTAATATATCGAACCCATAAAATCTGTCATGGGTTAGTAGATAAGGGTGAAAACTGATTGTATACAGATTGATAACGGTAAATAAATACTTCTCTTTAGATATAAAATATAAATATAAATATTAGATGAATAGTAAATTTTAAAAGTGTATTCTGAATAAATGAATACCTGATATGAATCTAAGTACAAATTAAATTTTAAACAGATATGAACCAAATCTCAAATGAAGTAGAATATTAAGTAGATACTGTTTTGAAAGAAAGGAGTCACAGTATTCTCTTAAAATGAAAGCACCTCTTAACATATTGCCTCTCTTTTGAGAAGTGCATGCTAATTAACTAAAAATGCGGGTTAAAAAGCATATAATATGCTAAAATCAATACAATAAATAGAACAAGTTAAAATGCATTACAAGTACAAGCCATATATATAGCTTAGCTCAAGATAAAAAGGGGTGCACAAGCACAAGACAACCACTTTCAGTGGGAGACTGAGAGCTCATCATGTCATTTTAGGACTTATAATACATGGTTGGAAATAAAAAATTTCAATGATATATAAAGATTAATTATATTTTGAACCCTTAAATATCACTCGGTATCACTTTCACGCTCTTAAGAAGAAGGACAAAAAGAAATCCATTTCGTCTATTAAAAGGTTGATTAACTATATAGATAGATAAACATGCCTTCTGTTTTTCTCCTCTCATATAATTAGAAGTAGATTTTAAAGAAATTAAAAAAAGGTTTGCTTTTAGAGTTCGATATTTAGAGAATTGATATAAAGGCCCATAGAGGCCACCAGAAGATGGAAAGATATTAAATGAACATGGGGATAATTTTGTCTATCTACTAAGTTAGTCAAAATTTTAAGATTATCTCTATTAATTGAGATGATTAATATTAAATAAACGTGATACGAACTTAAGTCTAAAATATGGGCCGGGCCTACTACAATGCCTTAGTTGAGCTAGGCTTCAGGCCTAATTACCTTCGGCCTTCAGTTCCAGCTTCTCTGGTCTCACAGTATTCTGATCGATAAATTGTTGTAATCCTCCGATAACTACCCCGCTCTCTCTCTCTGCTTTGCCGTCCTCTTCTTCCTCGAGATCTCTCATTTGGATGTACCGTAAAATCCCAAAGTGAGGCAGCTCAAGAAGGACCGGTTGCCCTCGTAGATCGAGCTCGTTCCTCTCTTGCTATTGCCGCTATTATTTCTGAAGATCCAAGTTGCGATTGCCAAGGATCAGGTACTATCAAAATCTTTGGTGATCTAATCTTCTCCTCTTTTCTTGGACTCTAGATCTGTTGTTATTTTGACGTCAACTATATTTTCTTTGCTGTTAGATGGTTTGGTTCTTCCATTTGTATAAATTAGAATCTTATACTTCAATTTAATAGGGAGTTTTGCGTCTCCTGCTTAGATTTGCTGCTAGATGAACTCTTTTGTGAGATGTTTGATAAGGAACAAGGTGTAAGGTTATCGTCTTTGTAGTTACGGCAATGAGTGATGGAGTCGGGAATGAATTATAACTAGGTGGCATGAACGTTGATCAGTCGATTTAATGTTGGATCCCGACACTTCGTGGAGTAGACACGAATGTTAGTGGTGGAATTGGGATTTCATCAATAACACATAGGAGCAGTTGGTATTATTTGGTTGTACCACGTATCTTCCACCTGTTCCTACCATGAATTCTAGGGTTTTAAAGTTAGTGCGCTCCCTTCCCCATGTGGTTTGGCTCAAAAACTGCATTTGGATTAAGTAATCTTTCATTCATTGTTTACATGCTCTGATGCTCATGTGATGAAATCTGATTTGAAACATGACTGTGTTGGTTTGAATGTATTTTTGGGTTCTTATTACAAAATCTTATATTTTTAAGTTGTGTGAAATTGTTTAATGCATAGGCCAGAGATATTGAAACTTATAATTTAATCTTATGGTCTGTAAGTGTGCACAAATAAACAATTTTCTCTCTGCCAAAAATGTTGTGATGTTACAGGAAATTGGGATTGCCAATGAACTTTTTATTACGTTCCGGGCAGCCAGTAGTCCCAGAGTTACCCACTATCCCCGAAGCTGGACCTCATAAGGGTGTTACACAAAAACCTGCTACCACATTGGAGGGTCTTATTTCTGAAGACCCATATCAATCATCTGCTTCAGGTGAAGATGGTGATAATGAAAGCAATAGAGTCCATGGTGCTGGGGCAGCAGTAGTTTCAACTTCAGAAAACCAAGTTTCTGGAGGAAACCATACTGATGTAACTGAAGATGAAGGATGGATCACAATTCCATACAGTTTGTCCTCTCAGACATCTGCCTTTATTCTTGCTTTAATTGTTTAGCAGTCAGCATATCTCTACTTAGTTACGCAGAATGTCACACCATTAACTTGGACAGACTTGAATTTAGGCATTGTTGCCAAAATTTGAAGGCAAAATTCTTTTTCTAATGGATTTTCTTGTCATAATTTATCCTTGTTAAATGAACATTTCACTTGTTAACGACTAAAGATATACAGTTCAAAATAACTGCTGATTCATTTGATTGTTATCATTATCTCATACATAATAGTTCATTACCTTGATCTCGCAGAAGAACTTCCTGACAACTGGAATGATGTGTCAGATATACTACAGTTACGGTCTCTGGACCGTTCTTTCATTTTTCCTGGTAGATCCATCTCCTGTGTTTTCCTGTTAAACTGATTCTACATTTTAATTATTACTTCTTAGGTTTCTGGCTTTGCTCTTCTCTCAGGTGAACAGATTCACATTGTAGTATGTTTATCGGCATCGAAGAAGGATATGGAAATTATAACTCCATTTAGGGTAGCAGCGGTGATGTCTAAAAATGGTAAATCCAGTCAAAATGGAAAGAATCAGTTGGAAAATTTACCAAGTAAATCTGATTCTATCAGTGAGCAAGGTGACGTCAATGGAACATATAGAGAATCTGCTGAACAGAGTACAGAAAGTAATGGTCAGATGGATCCGAGACAGGACATATCTGCGACTGAGTCTCTCCTTCGTATGGAAGACCATAAACAGCAAACAGAAGATATATTAGAAAGATTTAGAAACTCGAATTTCTTTGTCAGAATTGCCCAGTCAGATGAACCACTTTGGTCTAAAAGAAACCCAGTAGAATCATCTTCAGTGGCTTTTGGGATGGCTGGAGGAAATGATGGAGGATGTGAAAAGGCTTTAAGTAATAATACTTATAATGCTGTTGTTGATAAGGGATCTTTTGATGGCAATACCTCTGGTGGAGTTGCAAGAGATTCTGTTAGATGCTATTCTTTGTGCAATGGTGATATAGTGGTACGGATGAAGCACTTTTTAGTATTTATGCATCATCCCTGTATCTTATAGAGAGCTTATAAAATATTTGTTTCTTATTGGGTTGCATTAGATTATTCTTCATTTTCTGCATGCTCTTCTCTGAATTGTTAATTTTTTTAGTTGTTTAATAGTTTGCATGAGAAATTGTAGTGCGAATCTCATTAGACAATTTATTCTTTCTCATAGGATGGAACTTGTAACTAAGGACTTTCATGCCAAGTTTCATGGTTGCCATGATGAGAGGCAGAGATCATTTCCAAAGGTTTGTACTAGGAGTAATATGATAGGAGGGAGAGGGAGAGGGAGAGGAGAGAGAGTCAGAGATTGTGGGGCAACTTTAGGGATGGAAAGGATAGGTGCTGATGGAGGATCTCACTACAAGAGAGATAGAGATTAGTAGAGTAGAGAAGACAAGGGGAGTATAGGAGAAGCGCACTGCAATCATTTACCTTCTACTCATAGAATATATCAGGTAAAAGTTAGCATTAGCACTAAACAATACCCTAAATGGGTGCCGAGAGGCACTCTATCTATATTGACATATACATAGGGGCAAAAACAGATAAGATAATGCTTAATCCACATCTGGATCCATATTTTGATATAGATATGGATTCAGATACGGATAAAACGAATTTTAAAATCATATTCAGATTAAATGGATAAGGATAATTTTTGAATAGAGAATCGGATCTTAAATGGATATTGATCAAATTTTAAACGAATTATGATATTTTATTTAGAGACAATTAACATAAAAATAATAAGAGTTTCAAAAGAAATAAATTTCTTACATGTCAAATACATATAAATTTAGCAGAATTAATCTTTACAAATACTATAAAACACATTATTAGTAATAATATCAATATTCACTATTTAAATGAGACTAAAAATCATAAATAATTCAAAAATGGGTAAACGAATTTCTGATATTCATATTCGAATCCGAAATTTATATCTGATTTCAAAAATCTTATCTGTATCCGGATCAAATAAAAAAAATTTATCCGAATCCGATCTGAATCGAGTCGGGCTGGAATTAATTCGACCATTTTTCATCCCAACAGATACGTACTATGTGAGTTAGTAATTTTCTTTTTAAATGGTCTCTGAAAGATACGATCCTTGGTTTTTCATTTTATTTGCTTTTTGGTCGTGCCCCCTAAAAATGTAAGGTCTACAAGTCATCCTTATAGGTAATTCTAAGTGCAAACATGTCCTGTATATAATGATCCACAAGTAGGTGGGACAAAGCTTCATGGTTATGGTTTATTAAGTAATTTCTAGTGAGTTCTGACTATACGAAATATTAATGATTTATCTGAATTAAGATGCTTGCAACCACCATATATCTTTATGGAAATTGATTAGTCATACCTGTTCTCTGTTGGAAGGATGCAGGTTCTTTTACAAGTTAATATTGGAGTCAGCAATATAAAAGATCCTGTACTTGAAGTTCTTCAATTTGAGAAGTTGCTACCTGGCAATTCTGTTTCCGAGAACCTGAACAACTCGCTCGGTCAAAGTCACGAGGATCCATGCCGGGATCTTCTTAGTTGGTTGCTCCCTTTAGATCGCACTCTACCGCCCCCCCGTCCACTATCACCTCCTTTGAGTTCAAGCATATCTCACAAGGCATCTTACTCTGCTTCTTTCTCATTTGGTCACTTTAGAAGCTATTCCATGCCTTCATTGCCTCAAAATGCTGGACCTCCCTCCACTGGCTCTTATTCGTCCACCTCCAAACCTGCGCTTGGTCTTGAAGACTTCAATCACTTTTCACCAGAGAAACTGGCAAAGGCTCCTGATTCTGGAAATGATGTGCCATTATCATTTAGAGGTGTGCCTCTGGAGCCAGAACGCTATTCTGTACACTGTGGGTTGGAAGGAATATATTTACCTGGCAGGAGGTGGCGGAGAAAGGTTGAAATCCTTCAACCAATAGAAATCCATTCATTTTCTGCAGGGTGCACCACCGAGGATCTGCTCTGTGTTCAAATAAAAGTATATTTCTGATGTGAAATTTATCTACTTTTTATTCTTTTCCCTATTAAAAATAACAAAATGGTTTAACAGTGTTTCATTTATATCTTGTCCTGCAGAATGTTTCTCCAGCTCATGTAGCAGACATTGTTATCTTCGTGGATGCAATTACTATTGTCTTTGAGGAGGCATCAAAGGGAGGTTCCCTTCTGTCTCTACCAATTGCCACTATTGAGGCTGGGAAAGGTCACAGCTTGCCGAATCTTGCACTCAGGTACATGTCAAATCCCATCATCCGGAACTAATACCTTCTGCTGCAGAAACTGTTACCGATATTGTTTTTCCTCACATGAGAAGTGCTTTGAACCAGTACTTGAACTTGCACAAGACCCCAAAATGATTTTTTTTTTGTGCATATTGTATAAATAAGTTGATAACATTTTGAGGATATATAAAAGTTTAACTTTTAAATCAGCTTGCAAAAGGTAATTTACTGATAAAACTGAACCAAAAATAACAATATTTTGTATAAAGTAAGGACTCTGCCATCTAAATATTAGTCTGCATTGAGAAATTATTTGTTTGAAGTGATCTTCATATACTTGCATGTTGGTTAAAGAGAATATCTCATACTGCCACAACTTAGATTAGCATGCTTTGATGCTTATTTGAAGTAATTCCTATTTCATCCATTTTATTTGCAAAACTTTCTTCATTTGCATTCAGATATATTCGCATAATTTATTTCTGGTTTCTTTTGAAAATCCATGTGAGCATGATTAAACGTGTGGAACTGTTGATTATTTGTTACACTATTTAAAGAGCCTTTTCACCTTTTGAATAAGTCTTTTAAGCAATGCATTCAAGGCCTTTCTAGTTATAAGTTATACCCTGTATTTGTTCTGGCAGGGAACAGATTAAAATACTAAAGTAATTGGAAAATAAACATTAATTTCATTTAAGATTGAAGAAGTAGCTTTCAATTCCAATAATTGGGCTCTTTAAGCAGTGGTTAAGTTGTTGCATGTAGAAGGACAAGAAGGTTTTTTATTAATAACAAGAAATTATTCATCCAGGAGGGGCGAGGAGCATTCTTTCATTCTTAAACCAGCAGGTGTGATGTATAGAGATAATAGGAGTGATGAGGCAAGTGCAAATATGCATTTGATATCAGGGGCTAATGAACACAAAAGAGTCTCTTCAGTTGCAGATCAGTATGCAGTTCTAGTATCATGTCGCTGCAATTACACTGGTACCATTTGAAGGATGAAACATGAAATGCTTCATTAGAAATTTCTATTAAGTATTCTAACTCAGATTTACATTTTATTCCTATAGAATCAAAACTCTTTTTCAAGCAGGCAACAAATTGGCGACCCTGTGTTGCCAGAGATCTTATGATCTCTGTAGCATCTGAACCCTACAAACAAACTGTTGGACCAAATACAAGAGTCCCCCAACTGCCTGTTCAGGTTCTTATATTCTTCCTTTCTATTACTGTCTCTATTTTCTCATGGACTAGATAAATAGATATTATAATCTCTATGTCCTAATTACTTTTGGTCCTGTGAGTTTCAGGTGTTAACCCTTGAAGCTACAAATCTGACATTTGAAGATCTTACTTTAACTGTCCTTGCTCCAGAGTCATATTCTTCTTCCCCTTCAGTTCTATCTCTGAATTCAGCGCCAACAAACCCAATTAACTCCTATGATAAACATTCAACAAGCATCCGAAGGTTGAGTCCAATCCCTACTGACTCTAAAGAAAGTGATAGTGCTGAAAATAAATTGAGTAATTCATCAAGCTGTACACATCTATGGTTACAGAGCGCTGTGCCTCTCGGGTAGTGATCTGTGCTTTATATTCATCTGACCTAGAATATGTCAAGAATATTACTAACCAAATTTTTTTTGTTTGCCTGGTTAAATTAGATGTGTTCCTGCACGTTCAAGTGCTACTGTTAAGCTCGAGGTACTTCCGTTAACTGACGGGATCATTACATTTGATTCTCTGCAAATAGCTATCAAGGAGAAAGGTATAGCTAATGATTTCGTATACTACGAGTCTTTGAATCGATAAAGCCCATGTTGTTGTTCCAATTAGAATAAGATGAACATGTTGGTTTGAATATTATGGGCATAAGTAGATGGCTACCGTTGATTATGCAACCTTTTAGGAGAAATTTATTTGCCATCAGTTTTTGTGACTGTCATTGAACTACAACAACTTCAAACCTTATAATTCCAGTTATATCTTGTGTGCTTTAGTAATCTTTTCTTGCCATTCATCTCTACCTCAAGAAGATTTTGCTGCTTACCTGATGGCTATATATTTTATTTTTCTTTGTTCACATCATCTGTGAACTTGGTGCCCCAATTGTGGTTTTGGTCAGACAAGTTCACAAAAGGTTGTTTATTGGCACTCTCTCAATTGATTATACTTTGTGTTTATGTCTTTTCTTTATGTCAATTTTTAGTACAACTTACATATCTTGATATCTTTGTGAGCGCAGCACTTTCTTCGAAACGTGTTTATTCGTCATCCACCATCCAAGTCATAAAGTTTGGTTATTATAGCCATATAGGTCCATGATAGACTTGCAAACTTCTTCATTTTGTTCTCTTATTTGATGAATGTTTATATTTTCTCACTTTAGTATACTATCTGATTTTTTTTTTAAAAAAAAAATGAAAGAGTTTTTTTTTTTTTTCTTTCAAAAACTAAAGTCAGTTATGGAGGTACAATTAAGCAATGTAACTTGAGGTACTTACAATATGCATTAGTTGACAATTATACATGAATTAGTGTTGCTATCCATTATCGGCTACTGGTGTTAATAGATGACTTCTTTATAATTAGTTCCTCCATTTAAATTTGATATCTGATATTTCTGTTTCATTTCAGTAAGATGTCATAGACAAATTATAGATGATCAAATTCTATATTATGACATCAGTAGAAGCGGATGACTATATTTTGTAGAAGAATGAAGCAAATTTGAATTATGACCATTACTTAAATACGTAGGTACTTATTGAGAGCTGAACTCAAATCGTGTTAGAATATTAATACACTGAATTAATATTTCGTTGGTGTTCTGGTAATTTGAATAGTTTACTTATTTTCAAAGTTTCCTGAAGTTTTTCTAACCTTCCAGCTAAGGAAAATCCCTGTTAGAGGTAGTCTCAGTTTATTTATGTATCTGTGTCATGGCAAAGCAAAAGGCTTCTGCAGCTGTCTTTTAGATGCATAATGTAGTCTCACAAAACCTTATATACAATATTTTCTAATATATAGCAGGTATTACATACATTCCGGAGCACTCCTTGAAGATTTATGCAACCTCCAGTATTTCAACAGGGATTATATAGGGCAGTTGAAACTTGATCTCTATTCTTTATAAGGTGCTCAACAACATCCATGGTGGACCATGTTGAGCTTGAGGCTCATGTCTAAAGGATGATGTGGACCCAATTACACCATATTTGGCCACTTAAGGTCGAAATGGAGATGAGTGCATTGTTATATGATACATCTGATACTCCCACATCTACAGCTACTTCGAACTCTCTATGCTAGTCAACTGAGACTTGCATCTTATTGTTGTAATACTACATTTGGAGGTTGTCAGATTCCTCTCCCCTTTTGTGGAAAAGTTGAATCTATATGGTGTTTTATTATTATTTTTGGAGTGTGATTTTTCATGCAACATCACCAGAATAAAGTAAAGATTTCTTGTCTACTAACCACTTACTACTGTGGAATGCATGAGTCTTACTGGAATCAGTGCCGAGTTTTTGTTTCTCCTCATCTTCACATATTCACTCTAATGGCGAAGGATATTCGAATTTACTTGTGTAATGGTTGGTCAACCATGTTTTAATTTTCGTCTAACCCTCTGATTTTTAGACTTACTATGTCTTGCACCCTGTTTCTTCTTTTTGCTCATAATCGAAATGATCCGTTAGTCTTGATTTTTCCATCTAATAATCCCCAAAACTACAATGCTAAGTGCTAACTACAAATTTCTCTTTGTTTTATTTTAACAGAGACACGAATACTTAATCTGGAGAAGAAAAATGTTAAAGAGAACTTTCTCTTTCCTAATTTTGTGATTAGTTTCTTGTTAAATTTTTATACAATTTTGGGGCACTAAAGCCTGTGGGCTAGGAAAGCGTTCGATCTCTTCTCAAAATTTTCAGAAAATTTGTAGTTCTTACATAGGGTTTGGACCGAAATAAACAAAGTAGACTTGGTTGAACTGGTAATTGCATTTGCATTTGTACGAGGAGATGCTCCCCAAGCTCTCTTCCTCCGTCTACCAGCGCCGCCGCCTTTTCCAATGCCTCTTCCACTTCTCAACCACCGCCACCGCCACCGCCACCACCACCTCCTCTTCCTCCCTTACATGCGCCAGCCCATCTCCTTCCCAGCCCCATTTCATGGCCGAATACCTCGTAAGCTCGTGCGGCTTCTCTCCATCCGAGGCAGCCAAAGCCTCCCAATCCCTATCTCACCTCAAAACCCCTGAGAAACCCAACTGCGTCGTCGAGTATCTCGAATCCCGCGGCTTCGATAAAACCCAACTTAAAAAGCTCCTCTCTTCGAAGCCCAAGCTGCTCTGCTCCAATGTGGAGACGACCTTTGTTCCAAAGTTCCAAGCTTTGGAGGAGTTGGGCTTCTCCCGACTCGATCTAAATCTTGTCCTTGTCTCCAATCCTCAAGTATTCCATCTCAGCTTAGCTCGCACCGTTGTCCCGAGGATCCAGTTCTGGTTAGGGCTTATCGGCACCAATCGCTTGGCCAAGATTCTTAGGGATAATACTTGGTTCTTGAGCTGCAGCATCGAGCGAACCGTTGCCCCCAACCTTGCCTTGCTTCGAGATTGCGGCATCTCCGACAAAAGCATCACTCTGTTGTCAAGAAGAAATCCCTCCTTTATCCTTCGAAAGCCTGAGAAGCTCCGTGCTTTGGTTGAGCGTGTCAAGGGGCTCGGGATTCCGCTGAATGCTCGAGTATTTCCGCAGGCAATGTGGACTCTCAATTTTGTAAGTACGAGTAGATTCAAGGCCAAATTGGAGGCTATGAGGAGTTTTGGTTGGTCGGAGGTCCAGTTTCTTGCTGCATTCCGCAAGTCGCCAACTTTTTTGACGGTTTCTGAGATGACAGTGCGTGCAAAGATGGAGTTTTTCGTCAAGGAGATCGGCTGTGAACCGGATTACTTCGCGCAGCATCCGCAGCTTTTGACATATAGTTTGGAGAAGAGGATGCTGCCTCGTCACCGGGTGTTGACGATGTTGGAGGCAAGAGGTCTTCATAGCAGAAAATATAAGATCTCCACTATTCTACTTCAGCCAGATGAGATGTTTTTGAAGAATTTTATTCTTCCATACAAGGAGGAAGTGCCATGGCTGCAAGAGATGTATGCTGCTGAATGTGGTAGAAGAGGTAGCACGTAACTTTTTGGTTCTCGGATGCAGCAGACTTAAGATGTAACTGGCTTGGTTCCTCCTTCATATCTCTTCATGCAATCAGGTATAACTGTCAACTTCGAAGAATACTAACATGAATTTTGTATCAGTAGCTGGATACCTGGACTTTTTCTTGCTTTTAGACATATTATTGTGCTACCAAAGGGCCTTCCATGTCTCATTCTTGCCTGAATCTCATTTTTGTTAGATACCATTACAGAGGTCATTTGCTTATGGATTTGCCAACTGTGAGTTGTGATCAAGCTGAATGTTGTTGGACATTATCCGTGTACGTACATTTGTCAATATGGTCATTTTTGATTATTTTGTTCATCATTAATTTGATCAATTGACTGGTAATAAGGCAAACAATTTGCTAGATTGTCCATCAAACTGTTGAGGTTTGGTTTACAAATAGACAACTCATTGGTCTGCAAATAACAATGGTCATCCTCCTAATGAGCTATGACCCCCAAGTGCAGAATCAATATAGTTGACTTGAACCAGTTAAAAGGAATTCTAGGTCTTTGGTCTTAACTTGAGTCAATTCAAGTGGTAGGAAGAAATTGTAGGAGTCTTCACCTCTGCTTTTTTCATTTGGTTCTGTCGTAAACATGCCAATGTTATAATACATTAACTTTTCAAGGTACTCTATGGTGCATCTGCATTACGCAACTGCATATTAGTATCATTATCACTATCTACATCAAACTAAATAATTGAAAATTTGGTAACAATACAAAAGATGTTGTAGTCTTGTAGACTTCCAAAATAGTTTTAAAATATAATCTCACATTGGTTGCCTTTTCATCAATAAAAATAATCAGACCAACAAAAACTTAATGGTCAAAAGCTATTTAAGCATATAAATATGTTCCATGTTTCTTGAAATCATAACATCTAACATCTATCATTAACTATTATCGTTTTTCTTTGCTGTCATTTGGAGTCTGTCTGATAAAAGTGGATCTTCCTTTACGAGTTACAAATGGAAAAAAAATGCTAGTTTCCTTTAAATATCTGCATAATGATGGCTGATAAGCTTGTATTTCCTCAATCCAATCAAATGCTTACACTAATGTTATCCCTTATCTGCTAAAACATCCAGCTAGCATTCTGGTATTATAATATACCTTTTCCCCACATTGTTGCTCTGTGATTGGTACTACCGATATTGTGCCAATACAAATGCACATCATCTCAACTGATTAAGCTTCTAGGTGAGGTTACATTGTATTAGATCTAGATTTTCGCAAGATTTGACCTTCAAGGTTATAAGTTCCAAAGTCATTTTTATTCATGTTATCAAGAAATTAAGTTGCTATCTATAACCAACGTTCTACTTCGTGTTTCAGCACTAGCTGGAGATGTTATAGTTCCATATTAGATTCTCTACCATATTTTTTTTGTGTGCCTCTTACAAGTTTAAGCCATCCGTTGAAAATTTAATGAAAGATTGATCCACATGAATGTCATCCGGCTTTGTTCAAGGTTTCCTGGCTTAGCTGATCTTTCACATGGTAGTCCTTCCACAGCTTGAGATAGTTCAAATTGTGCTGAAATAGTTAAAGATCTCTCAGGTCTCGTTTGATTTTGTGTTTCAATATGTAGTATATGTAATGTCAAATGGATACCAATATAAACAAAAGTCATGTATCTTTCCTCGTTTCTTGTCATTTGAAGGTTGAGATTTTCTGACATTCACTGTTTTGAAGTGAATGTCAAGATGCCGTTACGATGTTATAATACAAATAAGAAAATCTCCATAGTTAAGCTGAAACTCTCCCTGAACATACCCAAGATCAACATTTGCTGCTACTATATATTACACGACCGAGGTCAACTGACCATTCCTAATATGCTGAAAAGAATATACATACAAGAATGTAGAGTAACCCTGAATCTACTCTTCGAGCCAATACAGAAAATACTCTTTTCCCCGACCATGAGGCCCCTTTAAAGCTTAAATGATGCAGCTAACTGTCATCGACAGCTTAGACTAAGTAATTCACCACATATTAGAGTAGGCCTCTAGATTATGGAGATTTCTTGCTTGGGCATGATATTTCACTGAAGGTACAGAATCTGCTACGTTCTAAATGCTCCCATCACAAGGCACAGATAAAGCCATCTGAACAGCTCCTATCACTGCTCATTCTTTCACAGGAAGACTAATATACAGAGACGGAGGAGCTTATATGACACCACGCTGGACTCCACCAAATAGTAAATGCAAGTGTTACTTCCATGTAAATGCCGACAGACCAAGCTTCACTTATCAATAAAGGAGGGCTGAACGTGATCATGGAAGATGAAGCCACATACAGGAACAAAATTAGGACCAGTTATATCACATCTAATTCTTACTTGGCTGCATACCAACTCTGCTCACACTTGGCATCAACAGCAAGGTCAACCTTCAGGAAGTTGGTGCCATAGAAGGGCTTCGACATGCATTCGACAACTATAGACTTTGCGAGCTCAGCAGACTCCGTAGGGCCTTCTAATATAACTTCATCATGCACCTGCCAACAAGTCAATGCTGGTGTCAGTTTCTCTAGCTCCATCGGAGCAAAAGTACATTGTCTTGCTCCTAGGCAAAAATGTAATCAGTAAAGGTACTTAAGTGCATGAGAGCCTCCTAACAGATATGGGGTCTCGTAGGAAGATATGCAACCTACCTTCATTACTGAAAGATAACTACCAATATATAAAAGTGGGTTACAATAACATAAGCAACAAGTGAATATGCTAAATAATGAAAACAAACATTACCAAGAAGGAAATATTTAATGCCAAAATAACGATATGCAGGGGCCAGGAGATTTTTCCATAATGATCATTCCCCCACACCCATAAAAGCCTTTTGTCTATTAGCAAAGGATATTGATTTTATTGGAAGGGAAAAAAAAAAAAAGCCTTCATAAAAAACCTTCATAGATGGAAAGTTTCGTATCATGAGGTTGTAGAACCAAAATTGCCATCAGGGACATTAGGAGCACAGTATTCTACTGCAAGCAATCTCCTAGTATTCCATTAATCAATAAGGCGCCTAATTAGTTTATCTTATAGAAAACCAAGAAACATTTAAGAAATAAACCTGCAAAAGCAGTCTCCACCCGAGCCTCTTCAGATGAGGATTTCTTTCTATCTCAAGCATGGCACACATAGCAACATCTGCTGCACTACCCTGTTAAAAGTAGTTCGTAAGCATATTGACAATTAGCATCTACTCAAACAACTAACCATCTATTAGTAAAACGGTGCGAATGGATTGTCATAACAAAAAAACAACAAATAGAAAAGAACAAGACTTCTTTTAAGGGGATATAAATCTGTTTTCGCTTTACCAGTTGCATATTTTGTCCATAGTGTTGCTACCTCAGATTACACGATGAAGCCCTCTAGGTATCTCCATTCATCCATCTAAAAAACTGCACTCACTTCATGATATATTCTTAGCTCTACTATTTACACTTCATAACACTCTTTTCTATAAAAGTATTGCTGGTTCTAGTCATCCCATAAGCAGAAACCATGCAAGGCACCATAACATTTCGGACAGAACACTCAATTTGACATTCAAACACAAAATAAAGGTATCTAAAGTCTTCATATTTTGAAGAATTCAAGGAGCATTTGGCTACCCACAAAATAAATTTCGACAGAGAAATTGTTTTTCCATGAATATGTTTATGAAGACCCCTGAACTAATTATGTTAAGAATACACCTCTAACATTATTTCTGGTGAAAAAGATCAGGAAAACAAATTACTGTGCTAGTAATCTTCTCTCCTCATTCAAACCCTTTGTAAAGATAATAAAGAAAAACTTCTTTGATTTTCCATTCTTAAAAATTTTAATAGCAGAGAGATTGGATGTCTCCTTTAGCATAGTAAAACTTCTCTTCTGATTCTTACTAGATGCATATTTCTTGCAAGAAAGTCCAGATTCATATAAAGGCAATTTCTCAGTTGTAGAATCTACAGAAGATACCATAATAACAAAAAATGCTGGCATATAACATATGAATAACAAATCAAGCCAGCAAGAGTAAATTTGCTATTGGATATCAAGAAATTCAAAGGAAAAAAAGGCACTTACCTGTACAGGAGTATTAATAGCTGCTCGTTCAATGTGACCCCTCTGGCCAGGACTTGCATTAACGATAGAAGGAAAACGGCGTGATCGTCCTAACAATGTATAAACACAATGTTCATTTTGTGCCTGCTTTTTGCGTTCCTCTTGCCAGCGCAGAACTTCTTTTCTTTCCTTATACCAGAGTTTGACTGTTTCCTTAGCTTCCTTAACAGAAACCTAGACATAAAAATAGTGATAAGAGAACTTCTGAAGAACAGCTGTAAATCCTAAATCAGGAAAAAGAGAAGCAAGATAAAAGAGAAAAGTATCATCTAAAACTCCCTCTCCAAAAATTATCTGCAAGGTTTGGTCTCACTCATCAATCAATCCATGCAAGAACACAACGAAGAAGAAAGCATTTTTTTGCTCTATTTCTTCAAAGCAAAAACGTAGTTGATGTCAAGAGAGAACTCTCATCTTGTTTCCTAATCAGGTGCCTCATTAACAAACTTCAAAACCAAAAATATATAATCTTAGGTGCATTTCCCAAGCCCAACCATACTAGTCTAGATTTTCTTTTAAATGAAACTCAAATGAATAGTGAATAACATTAAAAATAGTTGATGACTCTGTAATAAGAAAATAAGGTCTTCAGATCTTAATTTGTCTCTTCCATATCATTGCCCAACAACTAATCTATGTTCCTCTTCCAGCAGCATTACTATGTTCAAAAACCATCTTGGACACTTCTCCCGTCTCCACAACAACAGTTGACTTGTTTAGCTTTCTTATACTTCAGAATGATAGATATCTAACAATAAGCCTGTAACTTATAATTTATAATTGCAACATCCTTTTGGAATTGAACTAGTAAGAGTGAACAAGAAATATAAGTTGTTCTCAAGTAAAAAATTAACTTGTACTTATACTGAAAATAAAATTAGTAGAGTTCCAAGATAGAGATACACATGTAAAGTTCAACTATTGAATCAGAAAGAGAATATTGGTAAGGATTAGTTTGACCTAGAGAGCGTGTAGCACTAAGCCCATCTTTTGGAACTTTACCTATAAAAATGTACATTCTGTTAAATTGAGATGCAAATTTTCAGGTTAATGTTCTTGAATGATCTAATTTTATGTCCTTAGGTGATTGTCTCTTATATCATCATTCATATCATGACAGGGATTTCTGAATGCTTCTTCAGTTCTTTGTATCTCATTCACTATTTTAATTTTACAAAGGGGTCTGAAGAGGAATCCTACTATTTGTGACAATGTGATATAATCCAACTTCTGCTCCTTTGTAATTTAATATCCGATTCAGATTCAAGGGGAAGATTCGAATCCGCAGATCAACTCTAGGAAACCTCCGAAGTGGTGCCACGCCTTGAAAGATGGTGGACAGGATTAATGGCTGGTAGAACAGGTGGGCTCAGATGGGGGTGTGAGCAAGCTTCAGATAAGCTCAAGAAGTCGCTAAGCAACATTCATGTTAAATATGATGAGGCCAGGAAAATTCTGAACTCACAAGTCATAACTAGCATAGTACAGTCATATTGTATCAACCCAGCTAGTGCAAGTTTAACTAAGAAAAGTACAAACTCATTTGACGAATTCTTTATTCCACTTTCATTTTAAAACTCTCTATTTCTCCCTCTGTCCCTCACACCACCTGTCTTTTCTGTCCACATCCATTGGCCTTTATCTTCTATCTCAAACTCCATTCGCTTATACATTTCTATTACCCACCTCTCAATTCTCCTTACTCCATTTGCCTCAAACACCTTCTCTTCTTTCCTCCCCAACATATTCTATATCTCTACTATCAAAAGATGGCATGGGAGTTAATTTTCCACCCTATGTTTGAATTTTGTTTGGACCAGAGTTCCACTCCAAAGCAGACTCCTTTCCTTTATCAGGTGGGTGTCAGGTTCTTCACACTTCAGTGTCAAAATAGCCTTCAAGAAACACCAATAATTTTCTGATAGGTCACTTTGACCTAGATTCATGATTGCCATTATCATATGACATCACTGAGGAATTATCTTAGTGTGTTTACCGGAACTGTGCTATTACTGTATAATGGACTTAGGTATCTTCATGTAAAATCTTGCAAACAGATTGTGCCTTACTGAAACAAAATCAATGAAGTTACACAGGAAACTCTTTGTCAGAAGGTCATATCAGTACGAGGAAACTGTTCCATTACCCAACTGCAGAGATCAGTTTTAGTGAAACTGACATGGATATGCTGGAGTTAATTTAGGAACAATGGAGCAAAGATTTTCCAAAACAATCTAGTTGTTGAGATTGTGGTAGTAAAAAGAAAGTACCTTCCAATCCCGAGAGAGTCCAACAGGTGTCTTTCCATATGCAATAGAGAAATTAAGCATTTTGGCCTTCCTTCTCTCCGCAGCAAAAGCATCCTACAATCAAAGGTACTATTCAAACATAGTAACAGGCAACAGAGATATATCCTATCCTCCAGCTTTACATATTCCCTTATCCATAACTATATTACTTTACTTCTCTTTTAGAGTGTTTAATTGCCACAATAAAGAATATATTATACCAAAGGGCATGAAGTTGACCGAAACAATTTTTACCTATCATTAGTTTACTATGTTAAAATATTCAATACATTAGAAAAGTAAAGTTTATATTAGTTATTTTTAATATTTTTATTGCTAGATTGCATTTGCACAATATGGTAACATGACTGCCCGCATACCGCAGGTACTTTTTTCAGTGTTGAATAGACCTAAGCTCGAGGTGACCCTCCAGTGATGTTTAATCATGCAGAATTGATGAGTTGAGTTCAGCGTGCTTGAGCTTGCTAATTCACACCAAGATGTGTGTGACAGATAAAATGATACCGATGATTTCCAGCTATTCATTCTCAGAAAAGAAGAACTCATTAAGAACAGTTTACCAACACCCACTTAGTATAGGTTTATTAGAGGCAGAAGATTTATAGAAGTGAAGAAATTGGAAAGATTAATCATGGCTAAATAAGCGTAAGGGAAGGACTGACATTATTACAGATGTTCACGATACATATTCATGATCTGACAGAAGTGCAGAACTGGCTAACCTATCTTATCAGCTGGATTAACTTAAATAGGGGGAAATTATCTGCATGTTTTAGCTGAAACTAGTCAGTTTAAAAAACCAATGAAAAACGAATTTTCAGTTCGGACTAGCCACTAACAATTTATAGGACGACTGAAACCAAATTGATTTTGATTTTAGTGTACTTTTACAAGGTAAAAAAAATATTAATCAAGAACAAGTAAATGTAAGAGCAAGACATATACTAAAATGAATGACAAAAAACTGAAAAGAGTATATGTCACTTTGAAACCAAGCACTTCCATGAATATGGTATCAGCATGGAAGCAGAAATGGATGAAACTGCACTATTCGCTGGCCTCAAGAAGTATATCATGGATGACATCATACATCTATAGCCCAGTAAAAACATCAGATAGACAAACCAAACAAACCATCTCCTTAGTTGACCAAGGCTTGTCAGATCCACTTACAAGTAGACTTTTTGACTGCATAAATATGGTGATAAATTAACTAAAATAAATCATCATGGAGAAATGCCTAAGAACACATAACAGAGTGATGACCAAGTCATGTTACATAAGACCTCATATATTAAACTTACCCAACTTGACCTGGAATCTACACTAGGTTGTTCAAATCGTTTTATTTTTTAAGAAATACGTTAGAACTGCGAGACATTAAAAAGTCAAGTACCTTCAATAATGGAACTGGAGGTTTCTCTTCACCAGGTTGAGGATGCCATTCAAGAAGCACCCTCTTTTCTTCAACAGCCTCACGGATATATTTATACATATTCATAGCTGTCCTAGAATGGAAATCACCACCAGCTTTGAAGGCATCCAACATGCTTTTGCAGTTTGCAAGATGCGCTAAGATCCTAAGCTCCAGCTATCCATATCATTTATTTCATAATTAGGATGCACAGTCAAACAATTTTTTCCCATAGGAACGATTGATATTAACATCCAATAAAATACCTGCCCATAATCAGCAACAATGAGAGAGTTTCCAGGTTCAGCAATAAAAGCCTGACGGATCTTGTATCGATCCTTCTCTAGTGCAGGTTGATTCTGAGGCAAGGAAGAAGATTTATTAACAATGAAGATTGATTGATTTAACTATTCAAACAGGAAATAAAGACAAGAACATTGAAAGAAATATCACATATTCTCCATTATAAACAACTGAATCAAACTTGTAGGCGTTGAGCACGATACCAACAAATTCAGAAATGGGCAAGAGTATTATAAATGTTCAGAGTAGGATAGCCCAATCTGACATAGGCTAATGCACTGGTTGTTCCTCTAGAAAAAGTGTAGCACAAAGAGAAAAGCTTTGGTATTAGGCTAGGATTTGGTCCCAAAATAACCCCTGGCAAATCAAGGACTAAGTTAATATAATGATTCTGTACAATGTACAAGTGTAAAACAAATATCCATCAACATGATTTTTGGCAGTGGTTTCAGATGACATTATCATAACCTATGTTATGGGTCATTTCAACCTTCAAAAATCAATTTTGCAGACTTCTATCCTACCAATAGGATTGTAGTTCATCTCTGATGTTTCTGACTGTAAAACATGTTACAGGAAAATATCATACCTCTACAAGTGATTGATGTGAATGTAATAAAAGCATGAATACTAGAAAGCCTGTCCTGGTCAAAGAGAGGTTGAAATCCAAGGTATAAAATTTCAGCTAGGATTTAGCTAGTGCTTAGGCATTAAATGGTTGGTACCTATCGTACCTTGTTTGCCACCAACCTCCTTAAAAGTCTTTTTTAAAACCTGGGTTCCAGCTAAAACAAATCGACTCCAGCTGGAACTTGAAACGTTGATGTAATTCTAATTTATATGTGACCAACAAGATCTATGATGAGTACCGCAACAGTTCATATTTTTTGATCCTTTGAGCTCTACTGTATAAAGTAATTTTCTATGTATCTCCTGTCAACAACACTCTTAATTGTATGATTTTTTTCCCCAGGACACCATATATAGAAATCAAGCTACAAAGCTAAGAGCAGCACCATCATGTTGACATTTCTCATATCATAACAAACCATGGATTGTCATACTGTGCATGAGAATCCGCATGTACCATGCCAGTGGGTTCCCTAAACTGATACATGGGGATTATATTCATGCTCCCCGTTCCAACCATGTGCAAAATTAGCACATAACATTTGGTACAATGTGTCCCCATGACAACAGTCCAATCAGAACATACTGTGCCCATTGCTAACCAGCACTCCTCATGCCACTGGCACAATAACCCTTTTAATAAATAATATTCCATTCAAAGAAGACAGAATAAATAGAAAAATGCGATAGAACTACAAATAAATCAAAACCTGCAAATTCGGTCTCCTAGCTGATAGGCGTCCAGTTTCAGTGTTGATGTTCAATGAACAATGAATCCGTCCATTATTACATGATATATGATTTCCCTACAGATAAAGAAGAAAAAGAAAGAACCAAGAGACACCATATGAGTTGGATGAAATTGAAGATCTGTTTCAAATTACTAGCTTCAATGAGCAGAATGGTAGACTTCCTAGGAATAACTAACATGACATAATAATTGGTAAATAACCTAAACCCGCAATATCATGTATAAATGTATAATATTTTTCTCATTAGTACGTTATGTGAGTCAGCTCACCTGTAGGGGAAGAATGAAGTTGGATATCAATGAATCAATAGAGCAGACCTCACAAAGAGCTGCGATAGCATGACATGCCTCCTTCCCTGCCTTTCCTCTACCAAATGCATCATAAGCAGTTCCATATGAAGGTGTGTCTTGGACATCTATAATTTTGTCAGGACTTTCTTCCTCTTCATCTCCTAATGAATTGTGCTCGCATTCTGAACTGCTATCATATTCACTTCCGCATTCATCCTCCATCGTATAAATCTGATCTGTTGAGATCTTCCCCGCCAATGTCTTCAAAGCATCACCACTAACGGAAGGCCATCCACTAGCTGTATATATCTCAGTCTGTATTTCTACACCAAGATTACAAAGTGTAATAGTACGATATTTAGAAGGGCTCTTCTTTCCCTCCTCAATCACATTCTCATCATTTGGCACTTTAAATATTTTCGATGACGGCAAAGTTTCATTCGGATCTTTCCTGTCAGAAATCAGGATTTAAAGTAAATAAATTGCTGCAGAGACCAGAAAAGGTGGCAATTTCATATAAGGACATACTAGTGACCAATGAATAGTCAATTACATGTGAGAATAATATCAAGTTACAAGATTCAGATGCAAAAAGAAGAAAAGGTACAGCATCTAAAAAATGATTATAATACAGTATGCATATATAGTGCCACCAAGACAATTATCTGCAAATGAAATAGAAAGAGTAAGTAATAAAAGACGTAACAACCTCTGAATTAAGACATTCTACTTTCTGGTCATTTTTACTGTACTTCATGATTTAAAAAACATCAAATATATGTATAAAAGGAGTTGAGCTCCTCCATTCATGTGACATGTTTTGTGTCTTGATATAATAATAAGTTTGAACCTTTAGTAGTCTCACTTTGCTGAAGCAAACTATTTATATCTTTAACAGATATTCACAATTAAAACCAAATCACCTTGGAACACTAACCAAGACCAAAGGCAAAAGTATTTGTTTCCATATACTTCAGAGATAATAAAAACATTTAAAGATAATGCACAACTAGATATTTTTATAAACTGAATGAGAACTATAGAAGATTATCCAGATGATAAAGATATGTATTTCATGTTCCAGAAATTAAAAGAGCCCGATCTTATAATTTTTCAAGCATCTAAAAAGAAATATGTGGTCATCCATGTTCTATGTTCCATTACTTCTTATAATCAAATGAGAATGAGCTTAATTTCATCACATAATAGGAGCTTGACCTAATTGTTGCACCAAATACAGCAGTACTCCAAAATATATCCCTCTCAGACAGATTGGGGCACAAGCATAGGGATACTTCTCAACCAAAGGTGTAGCACAAGCTAGCAAGTAGCTAAAAAAGATGGGCATACTTGCAAGTAGCTAGAAAGTCAATTTTGGCCCTTAAATTCAGTCTTCCTAATTGTCAAACAAGATACAAATGGGATTCTAACTAAACATTAGCCCGCCAATTTACCTACATGCACCATGCATCAAACAAGAGATTTCTAGACAATTTGACATGTAAGTTGTGTACCTTACAGTAAATAGTTTTCTACTAGAAAGCCCTCACTATTTGACATGTAAGCTTTGTACCTTGCACTTTATATATAATTTTCTCCTAGAAAGCCCTAACTATTGAACTCTATAAACTTCAAGATCTGAAGAAATTAATACAGTAAAAACTACAAATTATAAACAAAAGAGATGGAGATGAACCACCAATAGTTGAACACAGCCTACAGTAGTGAACTTTCATATCATCATCCCTTTTTGTAACACATCTACCTCAACAATTGAGAACCACTATCCTATAATAAGAAACAGCAAATATGCAATGAAGCTTTCCTGAATTGCAGATAACCTACATAGAAGGTAACACTGTACTATAGGTCAATTTATCTACACTATGGCATAACTATCGATTGGCAATACCAGAGGATGACAATATCAACAACATTCAACAAAGAATGCAAAATACTTTCCAAAATCAAGAGTATGAAAAAGTTAACCAGAATACTAAATATGAGAAAAGCTAAATGTTATGACTAAAAAACACAGGTATACATTTTGAGGCAATGCATATACCTGTTTTGTATGCCGCCAAAGAACAGCTGTCGGATTTGTGCATCACTTCCAACATTCATATACTTAGCATCAGCACAATACTTAGAGGCCCACTTTCGGAACAAATCTGCAGCTAATTGTTGTTCAGCAATAGCAATTTTTTCAATCTGTGAAAGGTAAGAACGATCAACAAGCATTCCTGCAGTTTCCATTTTGGTTAAAAGAAAACCAAAGGGACGCCAATATTCCTCATAGAAATCATACATTGTTCCCTTAGGATAACCATCAAGAATCCAAAGCATACCCTCAAGCTTTCTTTTTAAGCTCTCAAAAAGTCTTAATGTACTTATTGAATCTAATGCAGAGTAGCAAATCCACAGGTTTCGTTCTTCTCTTTGAAGCTCTTCAACTGGGGGAATGGTAATAAGTTTACCTTCAGATCCATCTTTTTTAACCTTTTTCTTACCAAAAATGGATTTCATTGATATCTTTCCAACATTCAATCCATCATTAAGACCTGTCTGAGCATCAGACATTACTACAGTGTCACTTGTAAGTGCTTCAAGTGAATATCCACCATCAGCCCTCCTTGAGGAGTCCCAAAGCCGTGCAAGATGCATGGTATCAGCATGAAATCCAGAAAGCTTGAGCCCATAGTTCTCTATAATATGACTATCAAAACTATAGTTGTGCCAAACCTTACAAGGAGAACAAAACAAAACAAAATGAATAACCTCAGAACAAATAAAATGATATAAAATTAACAATGGGTGTCATTCAGCTTATTATGAAATTCTAGAAGCTATCATAGCCCTCTGTGAAATACAACTTTTCCATAAGAAGAAACAAATATACCTTCTTGATTGCTGGATCTTCAAAAAATGGAGCAAACTCCATTAAAACATTCTGCCCCCCATCAAGTACATCCACCCAAATACATGATTTCCCATTGCCAAAATCAGCTTCTGAACCTGATTTGCATGAATATATACTAAAGCATATGACCTCCCCATGACCAACAGGTGTGTCTTGTTTCACATCAATCTTTGCTACCTGTAAAAAGAATGTACTGACCCAAAATGAAAATAAAACTTAACGATACTAAAATAAAAAATGATATCCTCAGATGATTTTCACATTGATATATTTTGCTGAAACCATGTCAGATATCTAAAAGTATCAATCTGCATATTTTAGAACCACAAGGAGAGTAGTCAATGAGCTGACTAAGCCAATTATGATGTAAAGAAGTGGAATTCTAAACATACTCATATCAAATATCTTATGAACATGGATCACGTGCTTTTCTGTGGTGAAACAGAATGAAATTACCATGAAATCCAGAAATATTCTGCCATAGTAAGCAGAACACATGAAAACATAAGCTAAAAGATGGGCATGATCTAGGACGGAAACAACAGAGAACAGCATGCAAGCAAGCCAAGATCAAAATAAATATCTTAAACAGTAAACGGCAGATCTGGAATATTCTTGAATATATGGTTTCTTAGCTTACCTCCGTATCACATGCATGAATGAAACTCCTGTACTTCGTTGTGAGCATCTGCACAACTTCCTTAGCTGCGAGGATGTTATCAACAACAAGAACTTTATCAAATATGTGAGCAAGTTTCTCTTGTGATTCTTGCGGCTTTTTGGTAAGTTTTGGTTGAACAACAATATTCTGATTGCATCGATCAGTGCTAGAAGTTCCATTGGAATGGGAGTACCTTATAATTTCATCTTCAGGTTTAGTTTTGACAATATCAAAAAGAGGCACCGCAAGGGCATCTGGGGGCATCTCCATCTGAGCCCCATTATCTATATCTATGCTAACACCACTTGTCATGGATAAGTCAGCATGTGCAGTTTTATCCAGAAGATGACTGTCTTCGAGATCCAAATCAGTACGACGACCATTGGCAGATTGAGACAACAATTTCCCATCATATTTGGAAGGTTGAAATGCCAATCTCCTACCTATATTTTCTCCTGGATGAAAATTGGTACTTCTATAAACATGTTCATCTTGAGAAGCTCGGGATTCCATACTTCCTTTTTCCATTGACTGAGCATGTTCAGAGTTGTTCACAACAATACGACCACAAACAATATCATTAATAACTTGATTAGCAACTCTTGAAAGCTTTACTCTGTTTTTCTCATCAACCCAGTCCTGTTCCATTCTTCGGTAGTGTAAGACAGAATTTAAATAAGAATGATCCCAAGTTCCGATGTCAGAACTGTTAGCACCCGACCTCTGGAGGCTACAAAATCCCAGCCTGTCATCCACAGTGCTTTTAGATACATAGAGTATCACAGAGATGCACTTATACTAACAACAGCCTTTAAAAGCTTCTTAACAAACAGGCTACATTAACAAAAATAAGGAGACACTCCTTCCAAAATTAATAAGATTTATGATGTCAGCAAAAGGGCATGATCATAAGGAAACTTACTGTATTGTTCAAATAAGGACTCGACCATGAAAAGGATGTGACTTAAAAAATTATTTCAACTCCAAAAACGTGATATACATGGAACATATGATAAAAGATTCTGATGTAATTTATTCTTAAAATATCTACTAATATTAATTCATCTTATGAATTTCTTTCCTGCAATTCTTATATTCAATTTGGTCATCAGATCGTCCACTATGTCACATAAGTGTTGCAAGATTATATCAAGTACAATGAAGGGAATCATTATACTTTACATGAGCATAGGTCAATGAGAACAGCATACATATATTGTTTGCTATTTGCTAGCATAGGAAAACCTGATGCAGTCCCTTGACAAAAGGGACCTCCTTGGGTCACAACTTTATAATAGCAGCATCAATTTCCTCTCCAGACATGTATTAAAGTTCCTATAAGGCTTGCCATCATCCCTAAGGCTCCTACTGGTGGCTTGCTCGAGATTACAATTTTTTACCGCCAGTTACCAAGAAGGAAAAGAGATTGAAGAAGGAAATAGAAATAATGAAATATGGTACCTTGAAAAAGTTATTAGGTTCCTACTGCAGAAAATATTGCACCAGTTTATTGATCTAACTTCACAACTCAATACAACCTTTGTCGACAAACACAAAACACAAGCACTAGAAAAAAGAAGAAAGAATATTGGAAGAAAAAGGCACATAGTTAACTATCTTTCAACTGAAATAATCATAAAGAATCCCAAGAAAAGAGCACGGTACCTTCTGGTGCACGAGGGGGGTCTTAAGGATGACCATGGCGACACAGCCACGGAGCGGCCGAGAGAAGAGGAGAACCACATACAAGAAGACGATGAGCGGCAACAGAGAGAGCCGCGATGGGTTGAAACTCCCGTCGCCATGGAGCCGACGACGACTCTCCCCAGCTTCACACCACCGCAGCCACAGGGCGCCGTCTTGAGATAGGGGAGAGGCAAGCCGTAGAAGCGTGGAAGTACAAGGAACCTCTCTTGGATAGGGTTCAGAGGTTGGGGGACGGCATACCTATGTGGCGTAGCTCTATCTTCTCACGGACTTCTAAAACCCTAAAATGGATAGTTGAGAGAGAGAGAGAGAGAGAGAGAGAGAGAGAGAGAGAGAGAGAGAGAGAGGGGTAATGAGGTAGGACCGCAGGGGTTTAAGGTAACAGATATTTCTTTGGCGCGCCCCAATTTTATAGTTTCCCCTCTCGTTTTCTTTTCTTTTTACATATTTGGCAAGTTTTATACGCTGTATTTGCTCTCTTTTTTTTCTCAAAGCACGGCCTAATTTAGTGATTATAATATTTAGTGATATTATTATTAAAAATATTGTATGTGCATGATTTTAACTTGTGATTTTTTTTGGTTATAATTAAGAGGGTCTTTCAGTACTGTAGATATTCTATACAAAGTGAAATCTAATCCAAAAGGAGCCCAAAAAATATCAAAGAACTGAGGCATAGAGAATAAAAACAAAAGGCATCATCGGCCCAGCGACGTGCTTTGTTTAGATTTAGTTGTCATCCTTTATGTCTTGAAGAGAATTAATCTATTTATTTAACCTGTAAGAATTATAATTATTATAATAGAAAATATAGAAAGTAAACCTTAAAAGCTAAAAAGAAGTTGAAAAAATTGATGTAGAAATATAAGTGAAAGGATTAAGACCACCCCCTCTATGATTCTTCATTTTATGCGTCAGTCAAGGAATTGAAGGCACATGACATATATTAGGACAAAAATAAAATAAAAGGAGAAATATAAAAATACGTTACATTGTATTGTTTCAGTTTATTAAACATCATATACTTTAATTATAATATACTGAAATAGGGTCTAATTTTTATTTCCTCTCTCTCCCTCAAAAAAAAGAAAGAGAAAAAGAAGAACTGACACAGGTGTACTATAGTTTAACCATCAGTGAACTAAATAGGGGGGTTTGATGATGTTAAACCCTTCAGTCTTCAAAGTCTCGTCAAGGACTCGAGAGTGTTTCTTTTTTCTTCTATTTTATTTAAAGAGCTGAGATTCAGCTGGATAAGTGGAGGTCAATTACAATTACTCTTATCCTGGGAGAGCATGACCTCAAGCTCCTCCGGCAGACGAGATACATTGTGCTAGAGACTTTGAGAGTGATTTTTTTTTTTTCGAAATATGAGCTATATTTAGCTGGCTTAACTCCCCGGTAAAGTTAAGGTGTTAAAATTTAGGCAGTTATAAAGATCGGGGAGAATGTGGTCTTCAAACCCTAACAAGATGACCTGAGACGCAGTCTTATCCTGTTTGGCCATCCAGTCAGCCGCACGTTTGACTTCTCTACATACATGTATAAGTTGATAGTTTGGAAAAGAGCTAAGCAAAGGGAGGTTTTGAAGTTTCCACGAGCAATCGAGCTCCGTATGTAGAGAAGTCAAACGTGTATGTATAAGTCAACTTCTCTACATACATGTATAAGCCGCACGGGAGATTTTAAAGTTTTCACGAGCAACCGAGCTCCGTCTTCATGATCCGCACCAGCTCCAGTGAGTCTGTTTCTACCTCCACCTGTCCTTGCCCCTAGCCAGGGTCAGCTCGAGCCGTAGGGCCCTACCCTCGGCTAGCAACGCCGAGTTCCCCGGCGTGGCCTCCCAGGCTAGGACTCGAGAGTGGTTGCCGAGTCCAAGTCTTCCATATTCCAACTTAACTAAGCTATTTCGGTACGCGCTCTGTTTGTATGAATTGCGATCAACCACTAACTAGACTATACAGGTTTCGTATTGCGTGCGAGTTCGCAAAGCCTATTAAGCAGGTAAGGTGTTCGACGAAATTCGTATTTCACAATGCCTCTTCAAACCTCCCGCCTCCTCTCGATCTCACTCCTTCGACATGGCAAAGCTCGAAATCTCTCCACAAGGATCTTACCCATCTCCGAGAGGGTTCTCTTCCTCCCCTTCTCCACCGCCGCTGCCAAAAAACCACCTCCCAATCTCCAACCCATGTCGGAATACCTAGTCTCCAACTGTGGCTTCACCTCTTCCGAGGCCACCAAGGTTTCCAAGCAACTCTCCCACCTCAAATCCACTCAGAAGCCCGACTCCGTCCTCCGCTTCCTCCACCTCCTCGGATTGAACCAAACCAATATCAAAAACATTGTCACCTGGTGCCCTAGAATCCTCACCGCCGACGTTGACAAGACCATCAAGCCCAAGCTCCAATCCATCCGCGATCTTGGCTTCTCGGACTCGGAGATCGCCGAGCTCATCACGGCGAACCCTTCCATTCTCCGGCTCACCACCGTTATTTCCAAGATCGAATATTTACGGCTCCACCTCCCGGCCAAGGCTGACCTCCTCAAGGCCCTTAAGCGGGACCCCACCCTCCTCCACAGCAACCTCGCTGAGACCGTCGTGCGCAACTCCGCGCTTCTTCAGGAGCACGGGTTGCCGGAGTCGAAGATCTCTGCTGCCCTAATCAAGATGCCGTGGTTGCTCACACGTAAGGCCGACTCCTTCCGCGAGCTCGTCGACTATACTGTGAGCCTCGGGGTTCCCCACGACTCTAAGATGTTCTTGTATGCACTCCATGCTATCAGCAGGATTAGTAAGGAGACTTTCCGGGTGAAATTTGAGCTTATGAAGAGCTTCGGATGGTCGGAGGATAATTTCTATGCTGCCTTCCGCAAAGCTCCCAACTTTCTTACTCGTTCCAATGAGAAACTGCGTATTATAATGAGCTTTTTGGTCAATGAAGTTGGATTGGAGGCGGGATATGTTGCTGAGCACCCAATGTTTCTGATGTTTAGTTTTGAGAAGAGGCTGCTGCCTAGACACAAAGTGCATCAGATTTTGAAGTCGGAAGGGTTGGCTGGTGCTAATCTGCTTTCGATTGTATACATGCCTGAGGTGAGGTTCCTAAAGCAATATGTCGTCCGGCATATAGATAAAGTTCCTGCTCTTGGGAAGTACTATCCTGCTGCTTGTCTTGAGACTGTTTCAGTTTGATGTGATACCACACATAAGGAGCACGGAGCATACAGAGTTCCATCAACAGAGTTTTGCAAATGCTGAATTGATAGTTGGGTTTTTGCTTCTTCAACAAGCAGTGTGACGTAAGCTGATTTTGTATGAGGCAACATAAGGCTAACTTAATCATATGAGCATTCAAAACCCCAGAGGCAAGTTATTTTTGGCTTTGCTAATTAGGCAGTCGGTTGCTAGAAAATTTGCGAGTGTTAATACCTCATGATTCTTGTGGAAGATGTTAGGGAGACATCAACCTTCTGCAATGAGTTAGTGGATTTCCGTGTTGTTTTAGAATAGGTTTACAGTTATTGCAACTAATCTTGTAGTTCATTGAGCATATAATGAGGTTAATTGGATCAATTTAGAGTAGCCTGTCTAATATTTCTTGCTTGGGAACTTTGCAGTCTCAACTTACAAGAAAATCAATGTGTTAGATAGCATTTTGCAAAACTTCACTACATTTTACATTAAGACATATTGTCTACTCTAAGGAGCTGCAGTGCTGCAGGATTTAGGTTAATTACTTTCTGATTGTCAAGTAAAGTTGTTTTGCAAGGGATTTTTCTACACGGGAACAAAAAAAGGAAATATATTGTTTCCCATTACATCTCAAATTGTGGATAAAGTTTGTTGTGTCAGTTTTGTCGAAATCATTAAACGTGTGAGAATTCAATAATCAGATCTAACATGTAATTTAACAGATGTTTTAGTACGTGAAGAATCAATACACTGTTCTTATCTTCTCTTGATAAAAGTTAAAACTCACAAGATTCATAGTGCTCTCATCTGTATATCATATCAAAACATTATGAGGCTGCCATATTCTAGTTGTGCTGTGGTGTGCCTATGGTCGTGCGCGTAAGATACATACTGCGTTGAAGCCATAACTTATCTTTTTTGACAATATGCATACAAGAATGCATAATTGGTTCAAAAAAGATCCTCTTACTTGTTAACTGGTACATATTGGTTGGTCTAGACACTTCCAGTCAGCAGGAACCTGGAGCTCCAATTAAGTAAATTAGTTTCTGTTCCTTTATACAGAGCAGCATACTCATGATATGAGCAAGAGTTATTTATTTACACATGCTTTATTAGAATGAAGCTGATGGCTTTGACATTTTTTGTTTGTTTTGAGATGCTAATATTAGACACAGCACATCTGCCGTTCTTGTAACAATTCAGCTTCACTTCTAAGGAACATCAATGGATTTTCTTGAGAAGTCCTGTTGGAATCCTACTTCCCAATGTCTATCCTGGAGAAAGCCTCTGCTCCATCAGTGATAGCATTAGATTTCACAACCAAAAAAAGTCGTCCAATTGATTGAACATCCCTTTAGTATGATGATGAAGCTTGCCTGTAACTTGGGACACAAATTTGACCTACCGAAACATTCTCACCAGCTTTGGGAGTAAAGTTCCAGCCCTACAGAGGTTCGTGCATTGGTGACTACTTTATTGGTTTTCCAATTAGTATTACCTGCCGGTATTATTTCTACTTTGTGAAATTATTTATTGCATTGCTCATTTATTTTTTTCAGTAATCATGTGGATGTTTCAGAATACTTCATAAATGGCAGGCTATGTTTCACCAACGATGGTGGCATGGTTATAGGTCCATGTAGTTTTAATCATGAACTAACAAGCTTCGAACTCCTCATAGCATGGGCTCTCATGTGCAGCAGGCCAGCAGCTCGTCTTCATCTTTGTGTCTGTTTTTTTTTTCTTTCCCTTTCCTGTTACATTTGTCATATATAGATGCCAGCTTTTAATCAGTTTCGAACGGCATGGTCTTCTATTGCCATGATGTTGATCTTGTAAACAATCGCACCTATAGAGTTCTCTGCAGTAATTCTACCTACAAGAGGCTTCCAGCTTTTACCATATAAATGCCCTCTTGTTTGGTCTGTTCAAACCTGTGAAATGTTACCGCGAGCCTGTTAAAGAAACAAGAAGCAATTAGTGCATCATGATTCTTGCATAATTGCCTGAAGAAACATGATTTTTTTCCCAAATTATTACTTACTAACCTTTTTATTTACCTATGCTTCGTACTACTGTATGATGGATTTTGGAAGGAGTATTTATTTTATTGATATTGAGTTGTGAAAGTAATCGTATAGAGAAGAAATCTAATGTGCTGTATCGTCATTTTGATAATGAATCGAATGGACGTTTTGGATGAGTGCATTCTTTTGTTTTATTTTGGGAAATGCTTCCAGTCGTTTATAATGTGTATATGACTTTTGGGGGCATTTGTATTAATTTTTTTCAAAAAAGGATTGGTATTTTCTACACCTACACATACTTTTATAACAGTGTGCCGGTTTTCTCTTATTAGTGCATATGCAATTTTTGGTTTACATGAATATATATATATATATATATATATAAAATCTCCTTGGCAACATTTCAGGGGGTAAGCATCGTAATGCAACTCTACCTCTCGACCACATGTCGAGCTAATCCACAAGAGGTAAGGGCTAAGGCCACCATTCCTCTTCACATCCAACAAAAGATAAACCCCCTCGCCTTAACTGTCCGATCACAACCCACCATATCTCATCCGTTCAATCTTCACTATACTCGCCCTCTCCCATCTCCTCCAGTAGGTGAAGGCAAAGAAAGCTCCAACCATGGCTTCTCTCCGCCTCTCTCCTCTTTCCATCCTCCCCAAATCCTCCTCTCCATCCTCCATCTCCTTTTCCCTCCGCCGCCTCCCCTCCCTCAAGCTCCGTCCCCGACGCCGCGCCCGCGGTGGCGCTACCATGATGGACACCGCCGCCTCCAGATACGCCTCCGCCCTTGCCGACGTCTGCAAGTCCAACGGAACATTAGAAACCACCATCTCCGACTTGGAGAAGATCGACAACGTCTTCGCCGACAAATCGGTCCAATCCTTCTTCGCCAACCCCACCATCACCCCACAGCAGAAGCTAGAACTCATCGACGAGATTGGCAAGTCCTCGGAACTCCAACCCCATGTCGTCAACTTCCTCAACATCTTAGTGGACACCCGGCGCATCGACGTCGTGACGGAGATCGTGAAGGAGTTCGAGCAGTGCTATAACCGCATGACGGGGACGGAGGTGGCGACGGTGACGTCGGTGGTGAAGTTGGAGTCGCAGGATTTGGTGCAGATCGCGCAGGCCGTGCAAAGGCTCACGGGGGCGAAGAATGTGAGGATTAAGACCGTGATCGACCCGTCTTTAATTGCTGGGTTCACCATTCGCTACGGCAACTCTGGATCGAAGCTTGTTGACATGAGCGTTAAGAAGCAGCTCGATGAGATCGCATCGCAGCTCGATTTCTCCTCCATTGCTCTCGTGTGATTCCCGAGGTCAGTAACCTTGAATACTTGTTAAAATTATGGTTTTTTGGATGCCATTAGTTTATCTGAATATATTTTGTGTACTCGAGTAAATTGTATTGCGATGTTGTGATTCTGTGGGGTTATCAGTGAATAAAAGCTAAAGATTACATTTTGGTAATCCAGCAGCATTGGCTCCTTTATTCCTTGTGTATAATCATGTCAGAGCACTGGATTATTGGAAAGCATAGAAAAATAAAGTAAATCTATTTCATGCTAAGATAAAAAGAGAAATAAAATTTTAATGACTTCAGTTCAAATATTAGTTTACATAAAGATATACCTATATAACACTTAGATGAAAGCTTTAAAGTCGTTTATAATTGAAGCACAAGCTTTTCGAGCTAACAAACAGAGAAGATGTATTCATGAACCAAACAAATTAGAGCCATTCTACTGAAAGAGGAATATGCTACTAGAGCTGGCAGAGTGTACAGGAATTTGATAAAAATCATGCAGGATCTAAGGTAAAAATATCCCTATTATTGAATATATGTCTGTTTACTTCCTCCACCATCATGCCGTAAGATTCTATGAATAGGCTTGGTTCTATTTAACCTCAAATCTTCACAAGGAAACTTTTACTTGAGCGATGATTAGTTGGCGAACAAATTAGTCTAACCAACAAAAATGCAATTCAGTTGTGGTGGGTGATTTTAATTTCCCAAGTAAAAGTCCATGAATTAGGATCATCTTCCAATCTTAAAGACATTTTATGTAGACCACATTGAAGTGTCTAGAGAGAAGAACGTCCACTGTCTCATAATTGCATATTCAATAGTAGTGTAATTGGAAACTCTCTTGGCCTGGTTGTATTCTCTTTTCCAATCTGAAACTGTTCTTATTTCATAATGAGCATGCTATTATGGGTGGAGTAATAAAATTTTCAATCCTGTGTCAAATGCTGCAGATATGATGGGCAGGCCTTATGTATGTGCTCAAGCAAGATGCTGAAATCTTCGACGACCAAGTATATTTCATTTTTTATTTCTTGTTGTATTTATCTTTTGTATGTGATAAACTCAACCAACTAAAGTAAGGGCTTTATTCTATGTCCTGCATAGCAGAGACTATACATTGCAAGTCTTTTGACATCATAATATCCATTGCATCATCTGGTAAGAATGGTTTTAAGATGTGGAAAATGTGTTAGGGAGAGGAAATTTCAGTCTAAGAAAACTTCAAAGCAAATAGGAAAGAGGAGTTTGGAAAACTTGTAGTCCCTTGTGACGAAGGTTGAGATTCTAAATAGAAAAATTCAAACAAAGATGCAGCTTCGAAGACCGTTCAATCTGGTGAAAGCATATCTTAAATAAGACATGGATCACTGATTCAAGAAATTTTATTCTATTGAGTTTTACTTGATAAACTGGAATTCCCGACAAAAGAATAGTTCAGTTAAACTAATGTATTGGAAGTTTGAATTAGTGTTATATAAGATGAGAACAGAAGTCCTACGTGAGACGTTTGCGGGTTCAGACTCACTATAGTACTTACTTGAGAACCCTGCAATGTTGATGCAACCATTAATTACCAGATAGCGAAATATATATATATATTCTTAACTGGACGGTTAGGATATACCATTGACACATAATATCACTAGTACTAGCACTGATCATTTTGATTGAATACTTGAAGGAGAAAGGTACACGGACAATGTATAGCTTGTTAATGTCCTCAAACACACATCTTTGTCGCTCATCATTTACAAATCCTCAACGACACATCCTGAAACATTGACGACTTGTCTCATTCAAGAAGCTTGGTCTCAACAGCCCAACAGATAAGTCCTCGATCTAAACGGTAACAAGCTTACAGCTAGACAAAGAACTCAAAAAATTATCCGTGTCATGTATACTTTTCCAAGGTTTACGTAGGATAAGAGTTGCATCAATTAGAAGGCACGTGATAATATCTCCCATTGCACATGCACCGGTAGACGACGGGGCAGGACTCCGCGACGGAGCACTTGAAGCTCACCATGACCCTCTTGCATGGAAAGCACGGCCCACAGGCATGGGAACAGTCAGGCAAGCTCGAACCAGTTGCATAGTATTCTTTTAGATCTTCGTCACCTCCCTCCTGTTCAAGAACCAAATATAACATCAAATGGGCATTTATGTTGTTATTCTTGTTGCTTCTGATCTGTGAGATTGCCTTAAGAGTCGGTTTTCAGAGCAACTCACTTATAGTTAATGAATAGTTTTGACCTTGAAGAATGTTTAGCTTCATAGGAAAATGCAATCATCTAACATATATTCTCTCGTGAAAGAAATCCGATAGACGGAGTCATACCTTAGACATCACTTGTTCTTTATCATCTCTCAAGCTGTCTTTGCCATTCAAGTCCATCGTATCATCTACCCAAAAAGACTCAATCAGATTAATGCCACACTGGGACGACGAAGGCAATGTAATTAAGCAAACTTACTGGGGATTGATCTGAGGCCTTCACTCATTATAGGAAGCAACACGAGAATGGCTAGAAGAACTATGTTGCCCACTCTATGACTGGTCCAGCTCTTCATTAGTCTCGGCAACCTTCAACTCCAGAAGTGTGGTCTACCCAAAAGAACAGTTAGTCACTAAAAGGGAGGGAAGAGGCGACAAGTTTTTAGCATTCAAAAAGAAGCACAGGGCACAAGGAAGCGTAGCATCCACTGCCGCCATTTATTAAGAATCCATGGGAAGTATGTCATAAATGAACTGCGCGGAGGATCTTTGATGCGGTTCACATGATTCTCGACGCATCTGCTCCAAAATTTCACATGAATCCTTCTGACCCTCTAAAAATAAGGAGGAAAATTATAAAAACAAAGTCAGAGAATGCAGAGGAGTTAGAGAGCGAGAAAGAGAGATGGAGGGAGACTTAGGCTACTGATCCCATGGCAGGGCCTTCATTTATGGGTGTCATTTGTAAGAGACTGCCTCATGGCTGGCCCTGAGAGTGGTAGTCATGAGGAGAGAGAGGAGGCAGTTATTGTTATCATTTGAAAGGAGCTTCAACTGGAGTAGTGAAGGGGTTTCACGTGCATTTAGTTGCTTATCTCTTAGTTGGGTTTAGCAGATAGAGGTGGTGGAGTTAATGGGGTTGAGAGTAAGAGCTAGCTCTTGGATTCAATGAAGCCCATTGAAACACTGATAGGGTGCTTCAAGCCTTCAATGCTTGCCTACCTTTGTCACCTCTGCAGATTTAATTGTGAAGCTGCTACAAGATCTCTGTTCTTCAAGTAGATATTGTGGGCCTGAGAACTTATCAAAATTTCTTTGATGTTTAAATTACGGTCCAATTTATCCATGACAAGCTTAGTCAGAATCTCACTTCATGATATGGATTTCGAGATCGCATTCGAATTAAGAGTAGGATATTGAACCAAGTGTGAAGAGCTATGGGGTTGACGGGTTTGTCCATAGTTGATGAGTCATAAAAGGACGTCTATTGTAATGAATTTATTTCATTTATATTCTATTCTATTCTTTTCATCAAAGAAAGTAATGTTTCTCAGAGAAAAAAGTGATGCCCATTTGTTAGGGAGGTTCTTCTGTAATCTAGCTATATGCTAATTTAGGACTAAAAACTGGATTGGCTAAATTATACTTAGACCAATTATGATCCTATATAACTTATTTTTCAGTTCAAAAACTGGATTTGGTGTAGAAATTGCTCTCTTTCTTTCGAAATTGTTTTCTTAAAACATTAATACTCATTCTTTTCTAATCTCTGTGAATTCTTTTCTCTCACTTTTTCTCTAAACATTTTCCTCTCCCTTTTAACTTCTCTCCTCAATCTCATGCCCAAATTTCAAGTAATAGCTCCCAATTTCTCTAGCTCTTAATCTCTATCAAATTCCCATGTAATCCCTATAGACATTATAATATTCGAGAGACCTTAATATCACATTTTTCTTTCTTTCAAACAAATACTAAATCATAGTTTAGAAGGTCTATTATAAATTTAACCAACAGGAACGAAAACTCTATGCGGCTCCTCTTGGAACTATATTTAAGTACTAAATATACAATCGTACATAGCAAGAGCTAATAGAAATACAGCTTATCTTAATATTAAAAAGGAATATAAATTGGATGTCAAATAATTCATGCATTAAAAAAAATGTACGCATCTATAAATATGAAATTAATTAATAAACATATAGGAAAAAATAGTCAACTTCATGTTGCAGTCAATAGGCGAGTAAGAGAGTGGAATCGACAGATGTAATCCATTTGTTGGACCTGCGTCCGTATTTATATCCATATCCGTATCGGATCAGATGCGATGCAAAATTGCTTTTCGTGCCGAATACAGATAGTGGTGTAAGAAAAAGTCTGAACTCAGATACGGATATAGTTATGGATAGCGAATATCCGTTTACTTGCATACTGCAAATGACTAGTTCGTAAGTATCAAGTAGTAATCCCAACCCGTGTACCCGAACCCGTTAGCAACTAACCCGACCAATCTCCCGCCGCCGCCGCCTGCCGCCATCGCGAAGCCCTTTACCTACCCTTCTCTCTCGCGCTCTCTCCCACCGCCTCCATCGCTCTCGTACGTGTCTTGCTTCGTTCTAAAAGGTGTTCTTCTTCTCCCCAATAACATTTCTTATTTTCCATTTTACGATCCTCTCTAAGCTCTATGCTCTGTGTTCTGTGCGCTGGCTTCGGGAACATTTGATCTTCTTGTTTCTGTCCTTGATTGTTTTGTTCTTATGTTTTAAAACCTTTCTTGGTCGAATTTTCTTTGATATTTGATGATCTCTGAAGTGGGTTTTGTTCGTTTGGGTGGGGAAAAGAGGAGGATTTAATTATTTCCTTGTTTACGAGTAGGTGAGTAATAGCGAACCTTTCCTTTACCTTGCCCGTCTTTTGCTTTTCCTCAGGTTTATGTGTTCATCTTTTGCGAAGAACTCTAGATGGGGAAACCTCTGGATCTGTAGAAAAATGAATGTCATCGTTGTATGAGACATAACAGAACACTAAATTCACCGGTATCATTGTCCTGTTTGGGCACATGAGTTTCCAATTGGAAGCTGTAGAATGAAAAATTCATGTTGAACATCTCGGCATAGGGTGATGATTATTCCTATTTGCACGATGAAGAATCTTCTCTATCTGAGCTGTAGATGAATTACAAAAACTCTATGTTGGTTCTCTTGTGAAAGTATTCTTTTATCTTTTTTAGTATGAATGGATAACCATTTTACAACCAAAACAATGCGATTATCAAGGGAAATTTCTCTAGTTCGTGCCTTATATCTTACTTTTTAAGGATATTCTTGGAATCTGGATTGCTTAGCGATATGCTATGTTAGGTAGATTGCAGATATGGATCTGATATTAGCATTATTATTAAATCTAAATTTTAATGGGATATTCATAAATCCATAGATCATAGTAGCAGAGTATGATCTGATTACTGCTTAAGGGAGTGTAAAAGATGAGGTTGGGCAACATAACAAGATTGGCAAATAAGATTTAGGGATTATGGGTAACCAGTATTATGCTAAAATAATTCTGGATATATATAGTTGCTCATCTATTGAGGATTGCATGCTTGGAAATAGGAGGTCAACAAAGTAAGTATATTACTGCATGGCATTGCTTATCTTCTTGAGATTCTCAGATTGACTAAAGTTAAGAGCTCAATGAATTACTCTCATATTGACTGAAGTGAACAGCTCAAAGAATTTCATTTGTTGTCCTTTTGGTTAGGTCACCAGTTTCCATAATCAAGTTCTAAAACTTGATTAGAATTTAACCTCTAGAAGCAATGTCTGGACTTGTCTCAACATCCTATAGGAGGAGGAATTTTTGTACAAGAATACCAAAGAGGACAATTATGTAAATACATGTTTCTGGAAAAGAGTGAGAAGTTTTATTTTATACAACAAGATCTGACTATTCTTGAGCCCACCAGTAGTCAATAATGAATTGTAAAATGGTACATAAGATCTGACTCATTCCAAATTTTGCGAGCTGAAGAGCTTCTACTCCCTCTCTGATATCTGTCAGTGATTGCTCCATGAAAAGTCCAATGGAGGAAGTCGGTAGTCATCAAGTTTTAGAGCCAAAGCAGAATCTTGCAATGCACCCGTCTCTAAGTAGCGTTTTCTTGTTTTTGTTCACTATTTGATAGTGGTTTCTTGTTCTTGTTCACCATTTACTTGTTTTGGTAAATACTATTGTTTTGTTCCTGCACTCTTTTATGCTATAGATGTTATTAAAAGATCCAGTTTGTATTCAAGATAAGATCTGATCTGTATCCATATTCAGTTTAATTAGGATATGGTTTAAAATTTGCTAACCGCTTAATATTCATATCCGAATCTGTATCCGGAGCAAAAATATGAATTAGATGTGTGTTGAGTACTACCTGATCCGTATCTAACATGTTTTCACCCCTAGTACCTACTCATCTCATCCCTCATGGTTCATGACCCAAATCCTCTTATTTCTCCTGCTCTACTCCTGCCCCAAAAATCTCCACCGCCATATCCCACTCTAAAGACTCCATAAGCAAGAAGCCTTTGCTTGCATTGCTCGAGAATGTGAGAGTTGTGTGCACCGACCATTTCATCGCGAGATTCAATTCTCTCTTTCTGTGGAGTGTGTTCTGTTATTGGATTTTTTATGTTGAGGGTTGAGAAAAGGAATGTAGTGATAGGTTGTGATCAGTTAATTGGGAGGTAGCATTTTATTCTTTCATTATTATTTCTTATATTTTAAGATAGGAATTTTGTGCTGTTTTTAATGGCTATCTTCTAGTGAAATGATTGAAAGTTTAACTGGGAATGGAATTACACCTGAGGTTTATAAAAATACGTAGATTCTTGAGTCTTGGTCTGGAGAAAGAACTGGTTTTAAGGAAATTCTTGATGGTTTCTTTCCTTTGGGATTTTCTTGATCTTTGTCTTGTGCAGCATGGCTTGTGATGGCCTCTTTGCTTCTAGTTTAATCTGTTAATGTAGGAAAAGGGTTCTTTTTTTATTGAAAATCTGTCAAATCTATGCCATGTCATTCTCACTCTAATACAACTATTTGATTTCTTTGGATAGGGCTCATGGATTCAAGCAATGAGTCAGCAGCTCTGCAAAGATCAGACGTGAAGTCCTTCTTTGACTCTGCCCCGCCTCTTCGAAATGGCGATCTCATCTCAGAGAGGTTGAAAGAATTCATTGAGCGAAACTCTCGATCCTCAGGCAATTGGGTGTCCATTTAGTTTGTTATCAACAACTTGATATTGTCGTTATTCAGTTATTGATTCTTAAATTTATTTAATTCACATATGTAGTTTATTAACTGTGATATTACCCAGAGAGTGGGAGACCTGTCGGGGTTGTCTGTGTGACTTCTGGAGGAACAACTGTCCCCTTGGAGCAACGATGTGTGCGATATATTGATAATTTCAGCTCAGGTCACAGGGGAGCTGCATCTACGGAGTATATTTACTTTTAGTATCCTTAGTTTTGATATATCTCCATGCGATTGCAACCTCTTACACAACCAATTGATGTGGTTTTATAGGTACTTCATAAAGGCTGGATACACTGTTATCTTTGTTTATCGACGGTTAGGTTTTGTTCACATTGTGTTCTTGTTCATCACCTAGAAAATTACTTTCTTTTAAGTTTGTGCTTTGTTCACATTGTCTTCATCTCTCCTCAAGTTGGTTCATTGGATTGCTGTCTTTAGAGTTCATTGTCGTCTTGTTTTGATTTGACACTGATAGTGATGGAGTTAAAAGATATTATCTTTTCTGTTTTTCAGTGGAAGTTGTCAACCTTATTGTCGATATCTTCCAGAAGATTCATTTCTTGAGTTTTTCAAGCTCGATGAGGAATCAACAATTCAAGGTCTGTCAAATAATTGACTATTCATATGCATCTGTACAATAGTTACGTTGGAGAAGTGGAAATTTTTTGCTACTGCTCTTACCTCATATTGCACATAATAATTTGTAAGTTAGGAATCATATTTTCATTGCTAATTAAGCTGAATTTGGATGTCATATGAGATGTTGTCTATTTCTATCTTTTCATTTATCATGTTGCCACCATGATGTAAGCTGCAAGAGTATAACAGTGCAGAGCAAGAATGGGTGTGTTGGCACAGTATTAGCATGTGGCACGAGAAGGGCCGCACAACACCCCTCCTCTCACCGCTTAACATCAAGCGGAGTGATCAGAGGATGCGAGTGGCGATGGAGAGAGTCACTGCTAAACCATTGCCCTCCTCTCACGTTGTCGTCGCCACCCTCCTCTCTCCTTGTCACCGTTGCCACCCTCCTGTCTCTCTCTTGCATGCCCTAACGGAGGTTGAAGATGTGAGCTTTTAAAAGCTCTTAACTGGTCGAGATAAAATGATCTGCATTGCATATCCTTTTAATTAGTTGACCCTTTACCATTTCCCATCGTTTTCTTTGGTCTCTACCTCCACCTATGGCACCGATGAGGAGAGAAAGGAGGGCAATGATGATACTTGGAGGAGGCGGCATGGTAGTTTTCCTCTCCCTTTCTCTTTCACTTTTTTCTCTCCCTCTCTTGTATGGGACAGGGTGGAGCCTCTCTACTCTTGCAGCAGAACAGCAAGTGCCACGCATGGTACGGGACATGCTGTGTTATACCATAGTCACAACCATCCTTGGTGCAGAGTGCTAGAAAGACACATTAGATTTTGAGAATAAATGTACAAACATTAGCCAGGAAATAGAAAAGGAGGTTTTTATGAGTAATTCTTTAGGAAAACATTGAGCACAAAAATATTATAAGAGTTTCGACTAACAAAATTCCGTTACCAGGGCTCTATTTAGGTAGCACGGCGAAACTATTGTAAGGTCTTGCTTCCCTCTTCATTGTTCAATTCTAAGATTATGATAAAATGCAGTAGCCTAATCATGAAAAATATGAAATCTAGAATTATATGTACTACATATACATGCTAAGTATACATCTGTATTCTAGGCTGTTTAGTCTCTCTAAGCTCTATTTTATTGTTTGTAGAAGATCTTTTCTCACTGGATTACCTTGTATAACACCAGTGTCGGAGTCGCATGCTACAGTGGTCAAGAAGGCAATCAGGGATTACCGTAAGGTATAGGCTATATTACAATACACTATGTAGTTCACTCTCAGAGTTTGATTTCGTTAATGTACTTTGGTCCTTTATAGATAGGTAGGAATTCAATTAAGAAAAAGATCAGTTGATGTAGACTAATCATTTATTGCAGGCAGTTGAAGAAGGCCTTTTGCTAAAACTCCCATTTACGACTATTTTTGAATATCTTCAGGTATTGCATATTATACCTCCTAGGAATAAACTTCTATGGCGATATTACTAGGAGTAATTTTTTGATTATTTACAATGGTTGATTGCAGTAGGAAGGAAAATAAACTCTAGTAGTTTCTTTTAGGAGCTACTCAAATATTTTTCTTATTATATGTTCTAGATATTTGTACTTTACTGCAAAGTGACAAATGTTAGAATATTGTTGAGAAAACATACTGTTAGTTGAATCTCAAGACTCAAGAGCTTCCTTGCAACGAGAATATAAGTAAAAATATTATTGATTGGATAAAGATGCAAAACTTGATCGAGAATTGATAAGAACATATAGTTTCACACTCATGCACACATAATCACAAATGCCAAGTCTAGTTGGGCTAGAGATTACAATGAGAACAACTGTGGGCATGTCCAATTTGAAATTACGGTTCACGATTATCAATTTACATATGTGTGGTTCATTAGATAACAGGAGTGAATAGGTCATGTTAACACATTTTTCATACTGCGCTAGGGATACCTCCATTAAGCTACTTGCATTCAAACAACCCAAACAGGGGTCGACCTCTCTTCCTTCCTGCTGTTGAACTTCATGAAAAAGAAAATCAGTAGTTAGAACCTCTCAAATGCAGTCTAGGATCATTTACCAGAGCTTAATTGGAAAACCTCTCATAGATGCTTTGTCTTCATCCATGTAAGATAGACCATATTTGTTTTGACATCTAATATTGGACCCATTGCAATTTACAACAAGAAATCTGTATTTATTTTATATTTAATAAACTTATTGCTACCTTTGTGTAAGCACTTAAATTTATCTCTGGTCATTAATTTTTGTCAACAGATATTACAAATGGTGGCTACATCCATGAGTTCTTTTGGGCAACATGGGATGTTTTATCTTGCTGCTGCAGTTTCAGATTTCTATGTTCCATGGGAGAGCATGGTATGTTTGAGGAAGTATCTTATGCATTCATCATTTTTCAGATGAACTCAAATGTTCTCTTTAGTCTTTTATCACCCATTTTCTTGTAGTGAGTTCTATATTGTAGAAGATATTTAGCGGGTATGAAACTATTAGACCAGACCATACAAAACATTGTGACACTGATGATTTAGTGAGAATATAGATAACAGTAAGTTCGAAGGATTTGAAGCTTCATGTTTTAGCTTTCCAATCTGAGAGATGAAAATTTAAGATCAGTATGAGGCCTAAGTGACATTTGGAGTAAATTATGTTAGCCTTGAGTTTTCATTTAGTGAAGACACATAAACATCTTTCTGAAAAGATGACTGCACGAGCTCTTATAAGTAACATGTAAATTTGCTTTGAGCAACAAAATTGACAGGATGGTTGATGTAGGCCACTATAACAGAGTCAAATATTTTTATGAAGGAGGCCATCTTCTTTTACGTCAGAGTTCAGACTCTTAGTTTCTTACATAGTGAAGTGGTAGAAATGTGCTAAAGTTCTTCGAAGTGCAACTTCCAAACTTTAGCTTGTTTCCAGACTTCATGTTTTATCATGTTTCTGGAGTTTGGACATGCTCAGAAGTTGAGCATATTAATGAGGAAACTTAATCTCTCTTCCCTCTTCCCTATCAAATCCATACCGTAAGTATAGACTGCATGAATTCTAGTTGTAGCTTGCTTATATGCATTTGTATATTATTGGACAGGCAAAACATAAGATCGAGTCCGCAGGTGGCCCTCTGGACATGAGACTCAATCAAGTTCCTAAAATGCTCTCAGTGCTGAGGAAAGAATGGGCTCCCTCGGCATTCTGCATATCGTTCAAGGTTAGTCTTCTTTGTATTAGACAAAAACTGAAGATAGATGGTGGTCCCCACCACATAATTCTGTAGTTTAGAATTAGTTAACACGGTCAGGATGTCAATCTAGAAAATGAAAATGAGAAGAAAGAAATAATGTGTAGCATGGATACCATACGATGAACAGATCATATTTTGAACTTCGTATGAAGAACAGCTGGCAAGAAAAGCCTTCCTTTGTGAGCTTTGGCTCCATCCTCTAGTGGTATGTCGGGGGAAGCTTGTAACCTAGTTTCTGTGCAAAATAGCTTTGGTTCTTGTGAATCTAAGAGCTGACGTGTTAGATTAGTGAAAAAAGACAGTAAGCTTTGGTATGGTAAAAGTGAACTCTTATGCTTTCGGTTGTAACAAAGAACCACTTGAATTGATTATAATAGTAACGACGAATTACTTCTTGCAAGCTTTGGTATGGTAAAAATGAATTCTATATCGGTTTGTGTTTACACTGTCATCTCAGTTAAGCCTGTACTTTCTGCGAATGGTCATGTTAATTGTTAAATAATATTGGCGTATTTTGATGTAATAGAATCTGTTCTAATGCAAATGTTTTCTTTCCTTGTGAACTCATTGTTGCTGGATATCAGTTGGAGACGGATCCAAATATTCTTCTTCAGAAGGCGGACATGGCTTTGAAGAAGTACCGGATGCATGTCGTCGTAGCCAATGCGTTGGCAACCTACAAAAAAGAAGTCATCGTTGTCACGAACAGTGGGAAGACGACTATTTGCAAGCACAACGAGGATGAAGACATCGAGGAACAACTCATCAACCTTCTTGTGGTGATGCACTCGAAGTACATCGGGCAGGTTGGATGATAAAAGGCCAACTTCTAATGTCACGTACACTGCAATTTGTGAAGAATAAGGATTTTGAATTAATATGTTTCTGAGTTGACGATTGAGTTATGAATTGTTTTGTTGTACACTGGAATATGAGCAGGATGCTATCCGATGACAGCTCAACATTCTACTGTGAAGATACTCCATCATACATGTAACAAAATCAAGAGCAAAAGTTTCTTAATAAATATTTATGATATTCCTGCTAGGGGAGAAACAAATGCTGACTCTGGTTACGAGTACTTTATCGACAATGGGACGTTATAACTAGAAAAGTCCGTAGAATTTGGGATATTCCTAAAGTCGTCGAGTCTTCCCCAAACCATTTAATTAAAGGTCTATAAAAAATGAAACACTAGTCATTTACATCTGCAATATACAAAACAGCCATGTTTTCTGTGCAAAGATTCAAATTGCAGTGATACAAGAGTGGTAAAAACAAGGCTTGCCCTGTAAAAGGTGATGCTTCATCGTCCTCTCATCTTTCACCGCTTCAATATTTTTCACTTTCTTCCACCAGTTCCAACACGCGGTTTTCCTTTAACCTCAGATTCCTGTTCAGGGTATTAGCAATCATATAATCATAACAAAATCATAAGCACCGTAACAATTGAAGGCACTTCACTCCGAAAATATAATGTTAGACAACATTAAGTAGAAAATACTAAAAGCAGGAACTAAGAAGAGCAGATACACACATATTTTAAATTTAAAACACCATTGACAAGAACTGTAATACCTGTCTTATTATACGGGTGCGAGTTTGGCATTTAGTTTCTGGGAACATGGCTAGCATGTGCAAACACAAAAGCTTTTAAAAAGATGCGGATATTTATATAATAATTTGATGATAATATAAGTATGTACTTTAGGCAAGATCTTGATGGGCCACTCACGCTTTGCTTGTAATGCATGAAAGAGGCTTGAGAAAGAGAAAGAGAATAAAAAATAGACAAATTTACATTAACACCATGACAGCCTCCATCTTTATCATATGGAGATAGAGCCTATATTTTATCAAATATGTGCCGAAATTTAAATTTATTCTAACGCCATTTGGACACATGGCATAAAAAGAGATTATTTCACAATGAGATTGTTAAGCCCCATCAAAGCAACTTCATTAAAAAAAGTTTCTAATAAGATTCCTCTCATTTGCGCCATGCCGCCATCATCAAATTTTTAGTATAATAGGTTAGGTAAGTATAATTTAACGGAGAAAAATTTCATAATATTTTAGTACATTTAGCTTAATATAAGAGTTTGTTAAAGATAATAAATTTTATGCACATATTTGATAAAATATACGATTCAATACGTAAATAGTGAAAATAGAGGGTGTATCACAAATGTGTTAAAAAGGCAAGGTATTAAAATACAAATTTCCCTAAAAGATATAATACATACGCATCTAAAGATACCAGCAAAGAACAGTATATATTTGCTAAACCAGTGAAACAAAGCAGTAGATGATGATGATCGACGATCCTAACCATATAATCCAGAAGTTAAAAGTCGGCATCGTATGAAAAGAGAATACGAAATGAGAATGAGAGCAAAGAAAATATGGACTATGAAGTCACAACAATTAATATTACACCTAAAACTGACCTGTGGACTATGAAGATATATATATGACCTTGCGTTAGCAGGATTATGATTTTCAGCACCTTTACTCCAATCATAGCACACCTGCACGATTCATAGTAAATATTCATCAGAGAAAAGGTAAAAACAGTAGAGGTGCATTTCAATTAAGAAATGTGATCCTAGAAGAACAATACCATGTTGTAATACAGAATTTTCTGGGCAAGCAGTAGAATATCACATCATTCAAATAGTCAGAAAACTTAAATTACTGTATTCAGCCTCATAGGATCATACCATATCGTAACTTAACTAAAAAGCTCTTCACGTCAGGAGCTGCTCATATCCACAGCAATAAAAAAGAAGTTTTGCCAACTATTTTTGTCCCCAAAACTTGCAGAGCATAAACGCTTATGCATATAAATTTCTTCTCCAACCATAAAACTCTTCAATCTGCTATAGTTGAACACGCCATGATATTCAATCCTCATGGGCATGAGGAAGTGGAACACGCCATGAAATTACTCATATAAAGATTGTAGAACATAAATAAATACTCAGAGAAGAGTTCTACTTAATGCCCCATTTTAACATTTATTATTAATTATTATTCACTCTGCTTCTGGAATTTACTCAGTCCAACCAGTATTTTGCTTTTAGTACCCACAAAACACCCTCTCATCATTCGTACATGCACAGTATAATCAATCAACCTTGATGAATCTAACTATAGTTGTAAAATGACCTAACTAACCATCATTTGTCAATTCCATATTTAACTTTTTAAAAGAGCGAAAATTCCCTTGTTTTGCTGTTATGCTAGTGGCTCTTAGGTTAGATTAAACTCATGATGATGTTTAGCCATCAGAATAAAAATACAATAATCAAACTAAGAAAGTCCAAAGTCAAGGTGTGAACAAACAATAACAAAGCAAAGCAAGTATCCCTAAATCTTAAGGACCGAGTCCATTACAGAGGCATCAGCAATTTCATCTCATGAACAGCTACAGAGACTCACAAGCATGTGGAGGCATAACATAGTGTTCAGTTAAAAACATCAAAGTCTCGTCCTAAATTATCATGGAATGAAAAACCTATATACTACAATCATCTCATTCAGAAATTGAAGCATTGATTACCAATTAGGAACAAACAGCATAGCATCAATAGCCATCACATCAAAGTAGCACTATTACAAAACAATGTCCGACGCAATGGAAAGATATGACTAGTTGTACATAACGAGCAAAACATATGACATGGTATAGGTATCACATACGAAAGTAGCAAGATGTGAAACATTGAACTTTTTGTGAGATATTCTAGATGTGAAACCAGTGCAAATGACAGGAAATATGACTTACGGCATATGCAAAAATTGAACCATCCTGGTTAAATGTACTGCAGGGGATAGGATAGGGGCACCTTGCCATAGCCTAAAACATGAAGACAGGTTAGTTGCGACAATAACACCAAAAGGAGAGGGAAAGCATATTGTGAACAAAGAGTTGAAAGAAGGTAATACAATTTCAGTTTAAATTGCATTCAGATAAACCTCCGTCATAGTCTTGACAGTATAAAAAGAGAGAATATGCTTTACCTCTCAGAACTCAGAAGTCGGAACAAAAGACTTCAATCAAAAGCACATGTCCAAACCACCATACAACTCCATCCACAATTAAAAAGCACCATTTAATATGATAACCCAGAATTTCAAAAATAAATAAATTAATAAGAAATTAGAGATAATCATTTAGATAATGACGGATTTAGTTTTATTCTTTATATTTTAGGATTTGGATTAAATCGAATTAATTTCTTTAGGTATATCTTTAACTAGGAAAAGATATTAGAATCGTTATCCTAATATGACTCTTATTATATTTCTTTTTAGCTATAAACAGAGGAGGCTTAGGAGAAAACCCTAGAGAGAGAAGTTAAGAGATTGAGAGTTGGGATGGAACTGTAGCATTGCTACAGTACTGAAAGAAAAAATATTGTACGAGAGATTAGAGAGGAAAGAAAAAAAAAGATAGAAGGGTCAACTCCTACTTACTCTCTTAATCTTTCATTTTTACATCCTCACCTCATTGGAGACACCATCATCAAATTTGCACATTGAGGAATCACTAAAGTGAAAACCACACCAAAAGCATCGCAAGTGGTGATTTTATCTTTCTTAGCACATGGTGTAGAGATTTCAATCATTTGATTTAGACTCAGATGAGTGAGTTCATTTACTTATTTATTCGATTTATTTATCTTATATTTTGTGCTTTTTATTAGATACATATAATTAGGTATACAAATACATTATTATATTTCTGCGTGCAAAATGTTTGACTCAGTGCATTGCTATAATTTCTACAACTAACAAACTTTAATGATTGTGAATATCAGTGGAAAAAATATAACTGATATTTGTCATAACTTTGAAAACAGACACAGACTAGATATTCTTCGTGTATCTCTCTGTGGTGACTCAAATCTATCTTAAAGTCTAGAAAATACGCCAATATTTAATTAGCATATGATTCATTTAGATGACCCTTGCTTGATTAAGGAACCCTGAAGTCCAGGGAACAAACTTATACATGATCAGCACATAATTCGTTTAGGTGACTTTGACACGATTAGAAAATAGTCCAGGGTACAGACTTATACCTGATCAGCTGATAATCCATTTAGATGACTCTAACGCGATCAGAGAACAGTCTAAGGGACAGACCTATTCTCAATTAGTATATGATCTATTTAATCACCTTTGGTTCAATTAGAGAATAATCTCATGCTAGATCAGAAAATCTCTATGAGGTGACTCTAATATTTCTCTATAGTTAGTAGAAGAGAAATGTTGCGCTATCACATAGTGACACCTCTTGGTGATCTTTAGGGGAAGAGACATAGTGCATTTATCACATAGTGATACCTCCTAGTGACCTTAATTAGATTAATTATAAGAAAATAACTAAAGCATATCTTGCGGTTTGATACAGATTATCGGGCACAATCCCAATTGAGATATATTGTATTAATATTAATATTGAGATAAATTCAGCATATTGACATGATATGAGTTATAATATACGTTATTATTACCTATACTATTATTATTGTTGTTAAAAACATGCTTAGTAAAATTGTCATTTTATATCGCTGGATTTAGATTTTATTTAAAGTTATAAATTTCGAATTTATTGACTTATGAGTGGATTCTACTCACTGAGGTATAATTGTTAGCTCATAAAATTCATCTTCTAATATTTTAAGTTATAGTCAACATGGCAACTAAGTGAGATGCACTAGGACCACACCTCCACTTAAGATTTTATTATTTTATTCATCGATTGTATTAGACATTTTATTATAAACCATCTTTTATTTTAATTTGATTGGAGACACATTAGTGATGACATTAGCATTTTCTTTATTGTTGGATTATATTTATTTGAGTTAATTGTTCATATTTAAATTCGTGTTATTTTGGGACTTAGAAAAGTATTACTTAAGACTTCTTGTATCTCGTGTATTGAGGTACATGATTGCTCATGATTTTAATTTTAGGTTGTGGCATTACTGATGCAATGCACCTATTAATATGCACCTAGCGACCCAAATATAAGAGTTACAACTTACAATTTTCTAACTAAAATGACATGGTTGATATACTGTATTTCACAACTACCTATTAAGAGACAACTAATCTGGTGGGAACAAGACTTATTACCAAAAATCAATCAGCAGATTTTTCCTTTTTTTCTCAAATAACAAAACCGAGTTCATTCTTCCTTTGCTCGATTTGACATATCACACAAGTACTTTTGACTTCCTTCATTCCCCTTTCATTTGATAATCAAAGTTAGATAAACATAGTTTTCAGATCCTAGTCTATTGACCAAACATCACTTTTGAGTCATTTCCTGTATAAGAATTCAGAAACTAAAAGAGTAGCTCGTTTATTTCATTTATTACTTAACCACATAAACATATAAATTGATATATGATAGGTTGACTTGTAGCCAGTGCTAATTGCAAGAGTTAAAAGGGGGAGGAGGAGCCTAAATGCACTTCAGAAGCATAGGCACTAGGGAAGTATAACTAGATAGCATTCAAAGGTTATGGATGGTCAAGAGAAAAAAAAAATGCCAAAAGATGTTGAACGGTCAAAATGTTCTGCAAATAGCATTCAAAGATTATGGACAATCAAGAAAAACACTTGCCAAAAGATGTTGAACTGAAGACGGTCCAAATGTTCTCCAGATCAGTCCATCAATGGTAAGCATGTCACTGCAATATCGAGGCATACATTTCTTTCACAGTCACCATCATCTTCATCTGACACTAACTATTATAAAAATCTATGTGGGTCATCCTAGAAAGAGAAGACACATACTGAAGTAGAAAAGCGAAAAGGAACTCTCAAAAGTCAAAACATATGATCATCAAACTTTGTGTGATAGATGGATGCATTATGTAGAGAAATACCAAAGATATAGTACCAATATAACTTTTATTGTCCTTAGCAGACCTTTAGTCTTTGTTTACTATCTTTATCCCAAAAGTTGAAAGCTCCATCAGATCCTGCAGTGGCAAAAGTATGATGAACCTGTGACAAATTGTATATATTAGAAACTGACAACAACAACAACAACAACAACAACAGAATATCCTCGTGTAGAAATGTGAGTTCACCAGGCAGAACCTTAGATGAGCATGAAATAGGTCAGAGTACTACCAAGTAGATGAATCTCATGCCACTTGATATTGATTTTCTTCCAGTTAACCAATAAATATATGAACTAGAAATAGAACAGAAAAGGCATACTTCATATTTGAAAAGCAAGAACAGAATCTTACTGGATGAAAGTTCAATGAGTTGACGGCATAAATTTCAGTTCCTTCTCTGTGACATTTGAATGTAAAGTTCTTACTTTGCTGTGCATCGTCCAGATGGTGGACACCAACTCTTCCTTCTATGGAACCCACCTTGAAAATGGAAGAGAATGATACACTAAAATGTAGAAAGAACAGTACCCAAAAAGATATAATTTTAGTTTTTTCTGAACCGTGGAAAAATTATGAGTGGTGTTTGACAATCTTAACAGCAGGTTGCAGAAGATTGCTTGAACAGTCATAAGCAATGCAAAACCAAATGACAAGCACATGATAAAAGTATATAATAACATGAGCACCAACAGATTAAGGTCAACATTGTTTAACACATGCACGCCTCCTTTATAAGCTAAAAATTACAGTTAAAGTGCTAGTCAAGTACATGAAATCTAATACATGCAATACTCATAAGTCATAAGTGAAAGTTGTTACCTTAATGTGATTAAATGCCACTATTCTGGGAGCAAACAATAAAAGATCCATAGAAAAACTAAATCTTTAATTCTTCATATCAAACTACTTGATATCATTAATCAACAGTTGCTTATACCGAACGCATGATGCATCATTAGCACTAGCACTATGGAATATAGTAATTAATGACAGAACTGAAAAAAGCATTCAGAGTGACTCCTTGGAAGTGAACTTTACAAACAAAATTTTATGCTTTGTAGTACCATATGTATAACGTTATAAGCCTAAAAAAGACTGACCAAAAGTAGAATAGCATAATAACAAATAAAACTAAATAAGAATCTTGTTTCCTTCCATTATTAATTTCTGACTTCTGAGGGAACTTTAATATAAACAGTGCAGCTGATTCTGATGTAAAAGCGATAAAAACAGGATTAGATGACAGAAAGCATGACATCCATCCAAATCCCAGATGGCCAAGGAGCTAATTCGTTGACAAAGGATCCGCTCTATCTCCTAGTCTTACAAAAGGAGATTAACAAATAACTCTCCCTAATCTAGACAGCAAAGACAATGCGATGTATTTTCAAATCTAGAAGACAACTCTAAGGATATTAAAGATACTTGGAAATAGTCCATGCAAAACCATCAATCTCATGCACAATTGCATAGATAAATATAAATAAGTAGCATTACCAGAAACCCTTGTTGATCAGGAAATGCAGCAACGCATCTCGTCTGGTACTTTAAAGGTGATTGGATTCTCTTGAACTCTGCCTATTGATATAACAATGAATGTGTTAAATCCAGTGAATCTACATAAATAAACTTAAAAGCACGACAAGTGAATGAATGATTTTCTTAAAATTTGTCTTCAGGATAACATGCAAAGGATGATATACAAAGGTCATAGAAATTAAACACTGCAAATATTTTTACAAAAGATGCCATCTCAAACGAGGAGGGTAAGTGAAGGTGTTACAAGAAGAGCAACCCACCTGAAGTAATTCATTAGATAACAGATAAACTTGAACACAGTAACAAGTTGGATAATAAAATAGTAGTAGTAGTAGTAGTAGTAGTAGTAGTAAAAGAAGGGAGCTCCATTGAAATGGATAAAATAAATTGCCATAAGAAAAGGGTACTGCTAGATAACAGATAAACTGAAGTAGAAGTTTATAATTACCAAGCAACTTAGTTTCCCTAGGTTGTGTTAATTACTTGTACTATTTGTAAAGCATACATGTAATTTTATCCTTGTCTAGTAAACATGTACTACGTAATAATAAGAAGATGATGGCTATTATTAACTGAAGCAGTTTTTATTCATCATGAGAAGAGATCAACAATGTGACATTTATATTCCTTGAATAACTGAGAATTGATAATAACATCAACATTTAACTGAGAACAATGTTATTCTTTCCTTACAAAAGATCCAACAAATAAACTATAATTACCACAATAGAACAAGTGAGTGACCAAAGTGCTATAACTTCCCGTCTAGCCAACGCTAGCATCACCAGGTTGGGTACAGACACAGAATGGCAGAAAAATAAAAATTCTTCTCTTGAAAAATGATGAAGTACAGAACAGTTTAAGTGCGCAAGAAGAAAAGAGAAAAACATTAAAGAAGATACATGTCATAAAAACCAAATCCAAATAATAGTAAATTATAGATGTTCCTTTTCTTTGCACTAGATATGACAACCTATAATATTGACTATCCTAAAGGAAACTCATAATGTCAAATGCTTTCTTTTCTTGACATCGTACAGTTATTAACTGCTTCAGTTAGAATATGATAAAGAACAAAGTGACACCTGAAATGCAACTATTAATTGCAAAAAATGAAACTCAATCCATGGTATTGGTTCATACAGTCCCAATGTAAATAACAAAGTATAACATCAATCAACAAAGTAGCTTCCTCATCAAAGGTTACTCGAATCACCTGAGGATTTTGCAAGTTGTACACTATCAGTTGTCTATCTGCAGTGCCAACAACCATTAGAGGATACCTCACTGTTAGAGCATAGCAGCGCTCAGGAAGCTGCTGAGTATGAACAGGCTGTGCTTGTCTAGTATCCCAGTACCTGATAGAGTGCAGACCGATGAGAAAGATAGGTAATAAGTTCATAAAAACAAAACAAACAAACAACAAAAATTTAGCTTTCCAACTACCTGGGTATTAAAAAACAGACAAAACAAAATTCCAATTGTAAGAATAGATAAATAGTAGAAAGTAACTTAAGCACAATAGCATGAAGCAAGGCGTGAAGAGACATATCGACTATTATGTCAGTATCAGCAACTAAATTATGGCATGGAAGTTCTGTATTAACTGTGGTGCCATTGTTGTGAAAGAGCACAAACATAGAAAATGTAGTTATTTGTCTAATGGTATAAAATACAGAATCAACTCAGGAATTATGCCTGATAATACAGCATTTGTCAATAAGCAGGCCGAGTACCCACAGGTTCCTTTTTCATTAAATAGACATTTCTTCTACACGGTTCATCTTGTAATGAATTCTCTCAAATAGCTGCCTGTTGGCTAGTGCTATCAAAATAAATGAGCAGTTCGGGCTAGGCTCAGCTATGGCTTAGCTCAAGCTCGGCTTAGTTGCGGCTCGCTCAAATAGAACTACATGAAACCTAAGCCAAAGCCAGCTTGCTCATATTTAACTCAATTAGTTCAAAAATATTATTTATTAATAATATATTAATATATTAATATATATTACTTATATGTATATTTATAATAATTAGATATTTAATCCAATAGCTCATATCTTTCCCTAATAGCCTAATACTACCATATGAGAGACAACATCCTAAATACTTAAATCCCAGTCAAACCATAAATTCCACGCTCATCTCTCTTGCAATTGACCTCCACGCTCCACCACTATCAACACGAAGGAGCAAGATGAGGAGAGGAAAAGGAGGGGAAGGGCTTCTTTGCTTGCTAGCTTCTCAGCTCTGTGACCCCTCGTCACAAAGGTCGTACCTACGTCCAGTTACTCCTACATCCTTGCTTTGATTCACACAGTTTAGATTACATCAGTTTGGTCTTCTTTCAGGTTGTTCCCTAATTTGATTACCCAGATTTAGCTTCCATTAATTTCTTTCTTGGGTTCGCTCAAATATGTAGATTCCCATCTTTATTGAGTTCTTTTTTGCAGTACTAATGGTTTGAAGAGTAAAAGGGTAAGATTATTTGGTTAGAAAACATGATAAATTTCAAGATTTGAGGATTGATTACTTTCCAATAGTGTGCACCATCAAGATCCTAAATTGAGATTGTTGGGTTATCTTTGTTGTGTTGGGATCAGTCAAAGGAATAATATAATCAAGTATAGCTTAGAAAGTACTGTAGTTATTGAACTTGTCAATATTGGTTTTGTCATAGGTTTATGATCAACCCAAGTTGGATGATCAGACAACACAATGATGAGATGAGGTCTTGGTGCATGGAGGATGAAGCATGGACGTCATTCAGAGATGATGGCTTTCCTTCAAATATTTGTGTTCTTCTGGTTGTTAAATGTGATCTTTGATTTATCATCCCGCGGTCACCCTCCTCCAATGCTCATAATACCCACACCTAAGCTCTGGTAAGCACAGCATAAAATGTCCATAAACTAACTATTAAACTATGCGGTATGCATTTGGTGTAGGACTCCAAGAGTAGGGCAACTAGAAGAATTATGGTCTTAGGATTATGACTCTATCAGTCAGTTGATTTCAATTTTGTTGTATGTTGTCTTGAATGTTTATTATAATATTTGGCAAGTGACAAGTAACGTACAATTTGGATGTCAAAATTTGGAGTTGCTTTGAGCTAAATTATGATTAATTTGTTCTATCTAAAATTTGAAGTTGTTGTGATGTCTATTTTTATTTTGATATTTTGATGATTTCTTTTTTGTATTATAGTTGTATTGATTTTATAATCTACAAATTAGATCTTAATTTCAAGCTTTAACAAAGCTTTATTCAGCTTGGCTTGTTTAATGCTTGAAAATATGTTTGGCTCATTTAAGGCTTGATGAACTTGAATTAAGCTCGGTTCATTTAAAACTTGAAAACAGACTTGTTTACCGCTCATACTCAGCTTGAGCTCTGCTGCGAGTCAGCTCGAATTGAGCTAAGCCAAACCTAAGCATAAGCTAGCTCACTCAAACTCAACTCATTTACACCCCTACCTCTGGCTGATGATTCCTATCAAAGTGGTCGCTTGACTTCAACATTAAGAACGAGGCTACTATTTTCAAAAAGAGAAGAGGTCAAAGGTCTTCACACCTCAAAGTTTTGTCCCAGCTGCCTGTTACAAGAAGATTCATTTGTGGTATCCAAGCCACCTCCTTAACGGGAGCATCATGTGCAGCCACCGTAGTAGGCTGCCCACCAGACATTAAAGGCCACATCTTAACCAGCTTGTCACAGCCCCCAGAGAATACGGTCATGCCATCGTCCTTCCAAGTCGAGCACAAGACCTACAGAAGTAAATCAACCAATTAGTACACAAATATTAGTGGATATGTGAAGGAAACATAATTAGCACACTTCTGTATACCGGATGGTCATGTGATATCGATGCTTTTGGCTGGCAACTCCCAGCAAGAATCTCCCAACATCTAACCTGTATTTATCTCAATATGTTACTAGATAACAATACCATCTCAACCAAATCCTTTATTGTTACCACGATAATTAAATTTTTATAGGAACATACCTGATTATCCCAAGAAGTGGCCACCAGATAATTTCCCTTAGGGCTGAAACTGAGGCTAGAAACAGAATCACTGGGAGAGGGCAGCAACTGTTTTGAGTGAACAATTAGACAAATTATAAAAGGGTCATCAATAACGACAATGAAAACATTAACCCTGTGACAATGGTAAAAGCAAAGATGATTTCATATACCTCGAAAGATTTGTTAGGATTTGGGTTCGCCGCTGCAGGGTTTAGACTGGAAAGATTTGCCATCTCTCTTCCCTAATCGATCATACACACACACACACAAATCACTAATATTCACATGAAGCGGCAAAAGAAAAAAAGAAAAAAGAGAAAATAGACAAACAGAAGATGTCGAAAAATATATTGGACTCGCTCCAAAGTTTGTTACTTTCAGAAAGAACAGATAATTGCTCATACGAAGCACTCCGTTGACGCTACGTGTACTTCATTAAAACTCGGCAAGATTCAAGATTCAAGATTCTACCACAAATCGGTGACTCGATAATTTGCTGGTACGTCATGATCTAGAACAAAGATATCCAGAAACCCAAAAAAAAAAATCGCAACTCCAATCGATCTATCTGGAAGCACGCACGTTCCACACAAACCCTAGAGAGAGAAATTTACCGCTTTTTCTCGACGGGAGCTTCAGGCGAGGAGGAAAGTCTGACGATTCGAGTGTGAGAGGAAGCGAGGGAAACGTATATAAACGAGGCGCAGAACACAGTACGAGAGAGATGCGGTGGAATCGAATTATAAGAGTTACTCAACAGACGACTACGAGCGCAACAATCGTACAGTGTATTGAGGGATCACAGCTGGCGTAAGATCCACGCTCGTGGTCCACGTAAGCCTTTTATATATAAATTCCTCTCACAAAGTAATTTCTATAATAAGTGAGAATTAGGCTAACCCAGGAGCTTCCATAATAATATCGGTCGTTCGAGAGACTTCTTGTCAAATGCCCTTTTCGTATTTTACCCATCTCAAGCAAACTAACAATAGAACAGCATCAATAGGTGGGAGCTTCATTTAGACGTTAAGAAACATGGAAATAAGTAGCAGCTGACCAATACTACAAGCCCAATAAATTGACTTACAGTTTATACATCATAAGTCTGCAGCTCAGTCAAGTACTCATCTTCCCTTGAATGATCGAGGAAAAACCATGCAAGAGGCGTGGGCTCTGATGAGATAGTTTCCTGCTTTCTTTAGAGCATCTGTTGATATCATATGGACACTGGAGCAATTAACCTGATATATGAATATACTTATATACCTCTTCCATCACAAATTTAGATGGTCTGCGAAAGAAATGCCTTGCAGGAGAAGGGCCTTCATTCACTATAGTACGTGACCACAAATTCGCAGTCCTTACGAGGAAAGTAAGGAATGTGATGATATACAAAATACATCATTATAAACAGCCATTAAGGCATCCTACAGATACTGGAACTCATGAATCTTAAGACAAATATGTACATATCTCCACTATCGGAAGGATCTCATTATTGTCTTAATGATCACAATGTTGGTTATTTACCAGTTGGCTGGCAGCATATTTTCCATGACTGGCCAGATTTGCATCAAAATATTTTATAAGTTTTTCTTCAGAGATAACTAAGCTGGTTCACGCGGCCGTGCTGCCCAAAGGGAGCTAAGGGCACGAAGCCGTTGGCAGTAATCGCCCAAGGCAAGGAGGCCGCGTGCTGCTTGGCGAGTAGTTAGGATCTTGTACATCTGCTGTAGAGTTTGCTGCCGAAGATTGTCTGCCTGTTGGATGGACGTAGAAGAGTCAGCAATATTGAGCATATATTCTCACAAGTGATTACTCAGGTGTCAGATAAAGCAGATATCACAAACCACATAGTCAAGAAACAAATATCTGAATGTAGGTAATTCACAATGTAGGATTACTATGCACAAAAAAACATGAGGATCTCAGAATAATATCCGGTCAGCAGAAGCATCCTTCATTAATGGGTAATTCACGATGCCGCAAAATAAAATGAATATTGCAGGGACATTAGCAGTCAAGGAAATGTGAGGGTGACACATGTGAAGCACAACACTTCTATATGCTAATCATGTCCACGTTTGATAACTATCAGATGTCCCTATCAAGCATTTGATACTCTAAATTCAAAATACAAATGCTGATACAACTTGGATGCATCTAGAATTCTTCTTTGGGTTCTTGATGATTAAAAAGGCTGTCGTGTTAAAATTTCAGTAATGATGCTCAATAAGCCAACTACTATTTAGAAAATTTCCTTCCCTTCCCAGTGACACCTCTCTTTTGCTCATAAATAAGTCTATTAGGAAATTCTTCAGCCCTATTGCTTGTATATTGTATGTTATAGCACTATAGAAACACTTCATAAGAAACTCAAGAAAGAACACAACAATCTTCTTATAGTTAGCAGAATTGGAGTATCACCTGGTTTACAAAGCTCACAAGAGCTTCCAACTTCCCTAATGCGCTTGCCATTTGCCCCATGTAGTTTGCAACATCAGAAGCAACTAAGGGATATGATGTCAGAGTCTCAGCAAGAGTTTGTTGAAGTTTCTCCATCCCTTGGGAAAGAGCATCTTCAGCTTGCTGGGAAGATTGCTGCAAGCTACAGACAGCCACAACTTGCTGCTCCGTCAAAGGGTCAAGCAGTGGCGATAAAACCTGTAAACCGCAAAAGGTAAAATAGATGGTGTGGATAACTACACTCGAGATTGATGCCGGATAATTTCTCAATTGCAGATTTGAAAAAAAAAAAAAAAACAAGTACGAAAAAGTAACAAAATCCAAAGAATCCACCAATCAGGGTATTAAAATCCACCGACGTTGGAAATCTACCAACAAACATTCAATATGTGAAAACTCTCAAAATATTCATTAACTAATAAAATATGATTCCAAATCTTTATATAGATAAAGCAAAGTAAAAGATAAAAAGACGAAATAATTTTATAAGGCTATTTAAAACCCTTGTTAAGTCATAGGATCACGAGTGCAGCTATTTTGTGTTTATGAGAATAAACGTGACGAATAGTGACGTCCACATCAAAAATGCATCACGACCACGTATCATAGAACTCTTCAATGAGTCGGGCACATCAACTTGCTTGGTGAATCAAAAGAAGGAAAAATGAAATGATATGGCATGAAGAAATGGGCACACTTGGTAATCTGCTCGATTTTATAACTACCAAAAAGGCTTAACATATTTTGCCATATATTATGCAACATCACAAAAAGAATATCAATCCAGAATCCATCAATCCGACATATAGAAACTAAAATAAGTTTTTTAATGTTATGAACATGTGAAAATACATTTTACTAGAGTTCCTACTATATAAAGGTAAGACACAATCACACAATAGATTATCAAAAGAAGGGTAGAGTAGCTGGTAAAGTGAAAACCTCTAATCTGACGTCATGAAGTAACAAGTATTAAAATTCATTTATATGCAAGAAATGGAAGATCTGACAACGAATTTGGTCACCTTCAGAAGCTCTGAAGGACGAAATCCCCCAATCCAGAGGAAGAAGCGCTCAGTCGCTGTCTTCCACATGCCCGACATAAGATAGAATACATCAGACTTAGCAACAATTGCCTTAATGCGGAAAAGGTTATCATAGTGACTCATTCCGCTATCCACAAGCATACGAAGCTCTATATCAGATATATGTGCCTGTAAGGCAGCTCTCAACTCAGAGGTCTGCCTATTCTGTTCTTCAACCCAATGGCTATATTCCATCTCAAAAGCAGCAACACCTGGAAGACCCAATGAGGTGTAGCATTTGAAGTGTAAGTAGCTGATATTAATTTGTTACAAAATGATACTTAAACTGATTGATAGTAATTTGCATGAATAATAGTGCAACCAGTGAGACTTCAATCTAATTTTTGTGTTCTTGTCAACAGCAGTATATGATTTCCCTTGTGCAAGGTAAATAACATTATATTCATCAATTCATCTAACACATTCTAAATCAATCACTATATATAATCTATTAAAAATATATCTATTACTATACTTGCCAATGAACTCAAAACTTGTTCATATGACAATCAATTTAGCTAGATTTGTAACTTTTCCCATCTAACACTGGTGACATAGATCTTCTGATTTTTTGCTAAAATAGATACTTCAAATGGAGAAAGTGGCAACCACACAAGTTTGTTGAATATACAAGATTACAATATATGTTTGAAGGGTAAAAAGTTTGTGGTACCAATGTTACATCCAAAAGCCATATTAACTAGAAATAATAAAGGTTGAACAGCAGCTGCCATAACTATTAAATAGTCAAAGAGAGTATGAACTGCAAATCCTACTGGAAAACTGAGCAGATCTAAATGCATGACCACTCGACCGTGGCATACCAAACATTGAAAAAGAAAATACTTAGGATATGATAAAGAAACAAAAAAAGATTCATAATTTCGTATTTAACCTGAATTAACAGCTCCTGTTAAACCAATAGTTGATTCTGCTATATGTCCACCTATGTACACACCCTGCAACTCAATAGTGCATGTCACCAGTCAGTTAAGAAAGTTCTGTTAGTAGTTTATTTATGAAATGACAGTCTTTGTACCTGTTGTCTAGCTCGTTCAAGTTCCTGCTCTAGCTGAGCCAATTTTATACGACCTGATTCCAGCTGTTGGACGTAAGCCTATTAAAGAAACTAAGATGATCAATGTAAATGATGAGCCACATTCAATCAGAATGGATAGCAGTTCTCCCAACTTTCCATCAGACCTTTTTTCTTAGACGACTTTTTCGCGCAGCCTCTCGATTTTGTGCAAGCCTTCTTAAAACCTACATATAGATCAGAACAACTCAGATGACTATCTTTTGAGAACATACATGAAAAGCAACTAGATCTAGAATTTAGGCATAAACAGTACTTTCCACATAACTATGACTGAATTATTGATGATGAATCTCAAAAGATGTGCTTATCGTTCAAAATAAAAAAGAACTGTCCCATCACCGCTGCCCAAATGTTATATGTCATGACAATTAGCAAAAATATATCATCCAATTTTTATTTTTTTTTAAAAAGAGCTGCCAAAACCATTGGTAACAGGTGACTGAAAGTCATTATCAGGGATTTAAGAATCCAGATCAAATTGGCCTAAGTCAATCCAAATTCCATGGTTCTGGGCCAAATAGGAATATCCTATCTTTATCTGTATTGTCAGTAGCAAGCTACCTATATTACAAGATCCAACTTGAACATGTTACCGAGCCACATTATCTTCCGCGTCTTATCAGTATTAAATGGATACAGAATCCTTAAACATGAAGAGATTTGTGCCGAAACAATAGTAAATATACAAGTGATACGGATTATAATTGAGAAACATTTTATTATAGTGGATAATTTGTGCCTCAAAGAGGAGAGATTAAACATATATCATTCGAAGTTTCTTTTTACCTTATCAGCTGGTTTGCTTGCTTCCTGGTCATACTTTTTTGATGGTCCTAACATCTCATGAGGAACATCCTCCAACTGCAAAAGTATCATGAAATAAGCATGTGATAAAAGGCTAAAGAATAGCTTGCAATTTCAAATAAAATAACATAATAAAATTTAGCTACTCCCTTACCCTATTGTCAATTTTTGTATCTACCTCCACAACTGTTGATGCACTTGTATTTTGACTGCTGTCGGTTTTAAACGAGTCATGCCACATGCCAATTTGGTGGTTTGGCTCGTATATTCCCATCCTTCTGTAGGTTGGAAATTGAGGTGACGTAGATGTCATACTATCTGGACTGAAAAAGAGAAGAAAGAGTACTTGCTAAATTGAATAGTTACAATAATAAGAACGATGGAAGGGAATGATATTCTAGAGTAATATACTGACATTTTGGAGAAATTAACAGTTGAAAAGTCTAGAAGTGATCTGCATTACAAACTGCTCTGGAACTTGCAAATCAACCAAGTTTTCCAACATTAACAAAGAATAGTGAGCTAAGTATCAGAATGAGACTTATGGTATTTTTCTTTGTTTTGACAGGAAAACATCTTGAATAGCAGGAAAACTTCTCCCTGGTCCAAAGTGTGTGTATTCTAGAAAGTTAATATATTTAGGAAAATAGAAATGACCGATTAAGAAACATCCCTAGCAAGATTGTCCTTCAGATACTATATAAAGATCACATATCTTGGAGCAAAAAGCCCCTCTTTTTAGTGATGCATAATTGGTATGGCAACAGATATCAACACAGTGGAGGAAAAAAAAAAAAGAAGAAAATTCTAGGAAAGTACCTATGAACCCACAGTGGCCTTTTAACAGTTCCATATTCATTCATTCCTATGCGCTTTTTACAGGTACTTGAGAGATCCTTCAAAATCTTATCTTTTCTAGAGGCACTATTTCACTTTTCTGCATGATAAAAGCTTAGAAACTAAGAAATTTGTTATTTTAGAATTGTATTTCTGAAGCAAACCAATGATACCGCCAATTGCATCTTTTACCAATACTCTTATTATAATCTACTCTTCACGGCACCGTCCACAGATACTTATTAGTTTGTATGCTGAAACCACAAAACTTAGACGAGAGATGGAAGAAAAAATTGGAGACTTCCCATAGTTCATGTGAAATCTCTTCCTCACAGATAAATCAGACCATGCATGTCAAGTTCTATCTCATGAAGACCAAGGAGTAAACGCAGAATAACATGCCAGTGAATAAAGTTAAAAATGAACAAATTTGGGGATATTTTTTTAATCTTTGTGAACTACAGGCTTATAAAAGATTTACCTATTTACTCTATAAACCTTATAACTATACACCTCAAACAGAGACAAAGAACAAGGAGGCCACTGAAACTTGTCGGTTGATTCTAGCAAAACCACCTTTAGCCTTATTTGTATTAAACATCGAGTTCTCTAAACTCTCGCAGAGCTAACTGCCTAATTTTACAGGAACCGCAACTTTGACTGCTTCCAAAACCCATAAAAAATCCTCTATGCCACAAACTACCAAAAAGAATTCCGACAAACCCAACTATCAAGAGATAGGATTTCACACGCAGCAATGAACAGATGAAAAGAATTGCGAAAAAAAGATCAATAAAGCAAGTCCATCGCAAGAAGAAAACAAATCGCGAAGAATTGGAACCTCGAGATCATACGGAGGCTTCGCACATGGCTACGCGGCGTAGGGACTCCACGAAGAATCACGAACTAGACGAATCCACCACAAACCCCTACTAACGACCTCCAAAACCCTAGCTTCGCTGCCCACTCCGTGGCTCTCCTCCCCGACCTCCTCCTTCGCTCTCCTCGGTCCAAAAACCCCGCAAAAGAGGGAGAAAAAGAGGAAGAGGACGACGAGTTTTTTTCTTTTCTTTTTACAAAGAGCAAAGTTGGACAGTTCTTTTTAATTTTTACTCTCGCGGTCTTTCTTTATAGCCTTGGAACGAAAATCTCCGCCGCTTCGTCAACGGTTAACTGCGTCACTCGTCCGCTAGCGAAACGGAGGAGGCTGAATAGTGAATCGGATCTTCTACAGGACAGGTTGCACGAAATTACTACACGTAGTCACCTGGCAGCATTTAATATGCTCCCAGGAGTAAAGCGCTGGTGATGTCCTGTTGACGCCAGCCCTCGTCATTTCGTGGCCGTTGCGTTGGGCCACTTGGGTTGGGATGTGATGTGATCACCGCCTCGGTTGAAATACCTCTTGGTAAGACCCAGCTGAAGGCCCTTTTTTTCTAAAACAAAACTCATTGGAATTTTGTTTTTCACGAAAATTGAATGTCCAGAGAAAAAAGAGTTTGTACGAAAAAAAATAATTAAAAAAAACAGCCAAGTTAATATCAAGCGATTATTTGCATAAATATGCCCATAAACAGTTTATAAATATTTTACAAATATTATATCAGAGGAGGTGAAAGTAAAAAAGAGACGGGTACTTACGCCAGCACGCATTTGCTATTGCGGTCTGTCTCACCTGCGGTGACCATAAACTTGACACGGACGGCCACTACTTGGAACATAATATAATTTACTCCAATAATGGTAATAAAGAATGTTATCTTGTGGAGGGGAGTGACGGTGATATCAGTTTAGGCGTCAGATATGACGTCAGGCCCAAAAAGTCCCATGACTCGTGCGGGCGGTATTCACACCCACTCGATGTCTCTCTTCTATGCTCGGGCCTCTGGGCCCCAGAGTGGGCCCGACGCGAAGGCGCAATTAGAAAGGGAAGGAAATAATGCGAATTAAGTCGTACCAAAATAGTTGACTGCATTGCTCATACTCTATCCATCGGAACTTATCAAGAAATGATCTCTGAGGAAAAAGAGAAGAAAAAGTAGGCAAGACTTGCTCACCTAGGCTTCAGTTGATGGATACGGTCTTCGAGATAGCCAGGATAAAGTTCCATCATACCATGTTTAAATTCTGTCAGTGAGCACCAAATTAGGTGCCAAGGAATTAAAAGGAATTAAAAAAAAAAAAAAAAGAATTCGTAAACCACGACTTTATCGAGTTCGAGATACTGACATATTTTCATATTAAAGAGAAATCACAAAGTAAGTAGTCTCAGAAAGGTTTTAAAATGGATGCTCTACTTCTGCACTCAAACCTGCTGTACATTTTCTTTCCACGACGGTGAGATGCGAAAAGAGACGCAGTGTATGGAAAAGGAGATAAAGAAATAATTTTCTTTTTGAAAGTATGAGGCTCTGTGCTCTGAATTCTCCTTAAATAGCAAAAAAAAAAAAAACCTTGTCGTTGCAGTCACTGTCAGTTCTTTATCACCATCAAAAGATGCATGTTGTTCTTAGAAGTGAGAACAGTCGGTTGTAGTAGAGCTATCAAAAGTTTACACGTCAATGGAAGAGGAACTAAAGTCTTAATCGAATGCAGCTAACATAATAAAAATTTGTATTTCTTCTTCAATGATTGCAATATGAAGAACATAAGCACGCGAATTTCCTGTTATTAAGTGCTGGCTTATAACAAATATATAAAGGATTTTAGAGTAGTTCGTTAGTTCCATTAAGATGCCATAAGACCTTTATTTCTGCTTAACTAGTGGACTACAGCGACAGTATGATGGTTAAGCACAAATCTTATGTATGATCGTAAATACCATGATGTTTTTCATGACAATCATTGATAACCGGAGAGGAAAGCAAGAATCACCGAATATGACATGCATGGGGAAAAGAGGAGACAGTATGAATGGAACTCAAGCAACCTGGAGAGAAAAAAAAAAAGAAAAGGAAAGAGGATTAAAAGTACCTGGATGCCTTAATCTTGATGTGTGTGTTTGTTTTGGAAGAGGTGAAGGGAAGACAAAGCAACCTAGAGAAGCAAAGGAGAGAAAAAAGAACCAGTTACAGTGCTGGATATAAAGCCTTTGGCCATGTCCACGAGGTCAAGGTACACCAAGCTTTTAACTTTGATAAGTTTTATAAGGAGAAGCAGCAACCCTTAGCTTAATTACCTATATAAAACTAAAGATACTAATTATTAGTCTAGACTGCTTAGGAGACAATAATTCAGTGTGCTTGTACACTGCCACCTAAAAGGTGCAAGTAGACTGGGTTTGGTAGCTCCAAATTCTACAAATTAAATACTGTATAATATACTGAAATCTCGACGTAAATTAGACGCATGTCTGTAAGAGCCAGACTAATGCAAATCAAATGGACTGGTAATAGTAATAAGTATATATGGTGCATAAATTAATGGAGATGTCCACACTATTGTCAGAGTTTTTTTCTTCTGAAGATTTTAGCTGAATCGGCCCAGTCCGGGATGTAAGAAATCAATGAAGCCTGCAGATAGACTGTGCGATGTATTGCATGTATACCATAAGTCTATCGCAACAGTTTAGTCTTTTAGATTGAATCCAATAGTGAGCTATAATTCTTGTCCAAACTTAGGTTTAGATTTAGATACCATGACGCAAGGCTCATTAGATTCATGGACGTGTAAGGAAACTTTCCACAGAAGAACACTCCTTTACCGTCATCTCCATCAGAGCCTCTTTGTCTTCTTCTTCTTTTAGCTTTAGTGAATGGTTTGGCAATGCTACCATCTTTCCTAACTCTCCGATCACTTGAGTGGGATTAAAGTGTCATCTTCTACCGCTTCTTTTAGTGCAAAAGGAGAAGGACCTTTAGAAGGCTACACATGCTAGCTTAAAGAAGATAAGATTAAAGCACTAACTTTGTTTGCATAATGCATCATTATTAAACCTCAGTGCGTCTTATGTAGGGTCTTATGTTAATTATAACGTAATTAAAGAAGGCATATGCCCCTCCTATCCTTCTTTTTAGATGAAATAAACAATCATGTTACTCTCTTTGGTTGGTTGATTCCTTGGACCTCTGATTCGAAAGATGGTTGCTGATACTTTTTCATCATATTATCTACCATTTCTTTTATGCATCAAGAGCTATCTAAGTTACTTGGTGGGTAGGGTATGCAACTTCTTGGACCCAAAGAAAAGTGCAAAGCCACTGCCAAAAGGCAGGCAGGCCAGGTATGAGGCACTCTGCACTCAGTGGTAATGCTAGAAATGGTGAGTGACTAAGATTCTCACGTGACCAGTGCTTGCCTGTTATTATTGTCACCAATTTATCAACATCATCATCACGCTTAACGATAGGAAATCTTAATCACATAAATTAACATATAATATATATATCAAACTAAGTGTGATGAAATTGGAAAATAGTGATTTGCATCAATATAATAGATTACTTCGTGAATTTTTGTGATAACTTTGTCTCTATCATTGTAATACAGATATGCCGTCCAATGGAAAGCGTTCCGTGTGGAACAAAAACTTCTTTCAAGGATACGTCTAAATATTGTATAGAATTGATTCAATTAGTGGGGTCCTGCAAATTAGGTAGTATAAGGTGATGATGCACCACACCAAAGACAAAGAAGTGGTAGATAAGGTGATCACTTAATCAATTCCCTAAACAAATATTTAAACAAACTTACCGTAGCTAAAAGGACTACAAGTGCAAATGATGAGCATGCACTTGATTCTATTGAGCTGTTTTTGGCAAAGTCCTATATTACATCCCCCATCGAAATGGAGCAGCATTTTGTAGTACAACCCAGACCCCTTAATCAAATAATTATAAATTCAAACCAATATGGATAGAAGACCAGACAAGGTATGATGGCCGGCCTATCATAGAGACTTTTTTGATCGATAGGTTCGTTTCCCTCCATTGCCATGCAACCCACCACTAATGGCAGATGGCTTGACCTTTAAAGTGCTTTTGTCTAAGTGGCTAGCTGTACAAGATTCTCATGGCTGTCCTAAAAGCTAACATTGGTAAGGCATTCGTATTTATGGAGAGGTATTGCAATTCCACTAAAGTGAATCAGATCCAATCAAAAGAAGGATAAGTTGGCCGAGAGATCCAAGTTCGTAGCATTTCGCCCTAAAGATCGTAGAGAGGAACCTTAATCGTGTCCCGCCTTTTCTTTGGACAAGACCTTGTGATATGGATGTCCAATAATTATTAACTTGATAGCGCCGAAAGATCACTTCGGAAACTGACTTGAAAGACTTGGCCTCCATTTTGGAGGGAGGGTTCGAGCTTCCTACCACCTGTGACCTCCTATGTCATCTTCGAAATTTGATACAGCTATCAAATTTAGAAGTAAATCAGTGTGTATTAAATGCTTATTTAGTAGCTTTATATTTTTGAATGGTAGTATTCTTGTATTGAGGATAGGCATAGGTACAGCCTGCTGTAAATCTTTAGCTTTGGGCCCAATGGAATGGCCCAAAGCCCAATTGTATTGCTAGAATGAACTGGGCGTTTCGTAATTGAGACTTTCGTGCGAAAGCCCGTGACGAATGGGCTTTTTCCCTCCAAAATCATTGCGTCCAGGAAGCGAAAGCCAGACCAAGACGACGACCCGCAAAGCGCGGCGCCAGAATCCTCTCTTTCCCCATCACCGATGACTCCTCGCGCGCTCCGGCGATCACCGTCGTTGCTCTCTCCTGCGAGAAGATAATCTCCCTCCTCCCTTCCTAATTCCCCCCCCCCCCCCCGGCCTCGCCGATTCCTACCCGGAGCATCGCAAGCTCTTCGTGCAAGGCCTCGGGTGCGACGCCATCGCCGAATCCCTCCGCGCCGCCTTCGCAGGATACGGAGAGATCGAACAATGCGATGTCGTCGTCCTCTTTCGCCGTGGCTTCTCCGCTGGCCCTGCCCTTCGCCGTGGCTCTCTCCCCAGTGATTTCACTGGGTTCTTCTATTCTTTGGCATTGTCGTTTGGTTCCTTAAATGGATTTGTGCTTTTGTTAAGTATCCTTTTTCTTTTTCTTTGTTGGGTTTTATTGACATCTGCAGTTTGAGCGCAGGTAAAGTCATCATGATTGAGAAAGAGATCGATGAGTGTGATTTTCTCCTTCAGTATGGTCTGGAGTTTTGATGAACGTGACATGGCGAGGTACAAATTTTTTAACAATGTAAATACAGTGCGTGCATTGTTGTTGAAGGATGTTTGCTAATTTGTTAGGTGGTTCATCACAATCAATTCCTTTTAGTATATCAATACAAATTTTGTATGCCACTGTTCCCTCAATATCTGGATGCTGGTTAATAGTACTATTCTTGCTATTATTTGCTTGTAATGCAAACTACCCTTGGACATGATTCTCCTCATTAGCACTAAGATTTATAGTTGTCTGAAGTATGGATGCTGATGGCACCATTGTGATGAATCAAAGTATACTTGCCTATACTTTGTATTGAATAGGAAGGCTAACCTGTCTGTTCAATTATGAATACTACATTTATACACTTGATGTAATCCTAGTGGACCATATTTATCATATTTCATTAGCATTATTATTGGTCATTATAACATCAATTAGAACCAGCTGCACATTTTGAGATAGCTCTCGTTTCCCTTAAATAACTATCAATGGTTGGTCATCTGGATACTAAGTGCGCGGAGTGCATAGGAACTATGACCAGATTACACCTTCAACCTGCCTAAATCTTCTAATTCAAGATTATCATTAATTACTGGACTCTTACATTGTCTTGGAACATTGGCTTATTATGATAATCTAGAACTTGTAGTTCCAAATATTTTTCAAGTCTTGCACTTCATTAGAGATTTTTCTATATCAATCCAGTGCATAATTTAATGTGGTATTTTCCATAAATGATGACTGAAGCCAACCAAATGACAGCATAAATCTAGTATCGCTATCCTGTCAGGTCATTTCCGTACCCCTTCTTAGGGGTAATACTTTTGTATCATAAATGGAAGTTGCTTTTATTTTTGTTTATTGCCACATTTTTAAGCCCATGTATTTCTTATGTAAATATGTAGTGTAAACAGTGACTTCTTATTGTACTGCAGCCTTTTATGTTAAGAAATTAACAGGAATATGTATTGAGCCAAGGTTTTTCTTGTCATCCCCATTCTGACACAGTTGACAGCTCCCAGATTTTGGTTCACTGCAATTTGTGGATCTTTGGAGATGTCTGCTGCTTCACAAATTATCAAGGCAGATAGGAATGACATTTACATTAGATAATGCAGCTGAAGGAGATAATGACTTGAATTCGCATGCACTAGGATTTCCTTATATCATCAGATGATTATGCTGCCAAAGCAATTGTTTACAGATCATAAGTAAGCTTCTTGTTTTCCTTTGCACATCCGAGACAATGTTGTTGGCTTTGGTTTATCTGATAATGTCTCCTTCTAAATTTGCTTAGGTGAGTGCCCGGGCTTGGGTAATATACACTCAGGTTCAACAGGAAAGGCAGCTTTCTAGAACAATATACTACTCTGAGGCAAGTGCTTTACACTGCTTTCGTTTTGTTTTGCTAATGGGCCGGACTGGACCTGGACCATCTGCGTTTGCAAAGTTTAGCCCGATATAATTTGCTCGCACTCAATTTTTTTAATTTTCCTGCTTAGAAGAATTCAAACCCTGAATTGACCTGCCAGGGTTCTTAAGGACCTTAGGCCTGGTTCCTTTGTAGGTTTGTATGGCTACAATGAGGCGGGGGAGAAACGACTTGCTTTAGGAGTCTTTGATTCAGACTCATTTATTGTATGCGTCACTCATTTATAGGTGAATCACGACCTTTAATTTTTTTTCCCATATCCTCTCTCTTTCCTTTCTCACATTGACTCATAAAAGAGCAATATTTAAGATAACTTTAACTTCATTATAATATGTCGGTGTTCACATTTTTAACGACAAAAAGCATTTTGGTGGATTTATATGTCATATTATCAATATTTTTCCAAAAGAAAGATTTTTTTTTAATATTATATCAAATGTAATAAATGACATTCTTATTTTAAGTTTTCTCTCAATATTGCTATCTTGGAAGGACCGTTGTTGCTTTAGATGCTTACTAAGTCAGTGCTGTTATCTTAGAAAAATGCATTGGACAAAAGAGAATAAAATGATATATTTTCTAACTTTATTAGATATTAATTCTCACTAAGTTTGCGAACCCTGTTAGGCTTCGTAGACTTTAATGTTATTATTACTATGCTCGCAAACAAAAGCTTAATAAGTATTGTGGACTAAAGCTATTGTGAACTTAAAAGTAGTTCCTTGCAAGCTATCACGGACTTAAGTATAGCTGTTGTTTGCATGCTATTGTGGATTTACATATTGTAGACTTAAGTATGAATAATTGTTCTTTGCAAGCTATTGCAGATTTAAGTATTATGGAATTAAAGTTATTGTGGACTTAAGCATAGTTATCAATTTTTTTTAAAGAAAGAGAGCATTAAGATTCATTAATCGCCACGGTTACAGTAGGCGTCACTAACATCCATGGCCAAAAGACCTTCGCTAAGCACCATGGCTTCAACGACAAGGGTTGAGGAGACTTGAAGAAGAAACCAATCCTTATTTATGGAAAATGAATAATTTGTGTTGAGTTTAAGGAATCCTAAGTTGGGTGGTTCCTAGCGGATAGGCAATGGTGCAATTTCATTGAGGATGCGTATACACTACAAAACATTCATAAGTGAGTGCTAGGGATCTTACCCAAATAACTAAGGTAAAAGGCATGTTCTCTAGCGTTGTCAAAGCAAATAGTGCTTCTATGCTTTCATATATGTCATAGGGTAACAGGTCATCAACCCAAGAAGGCTCGAGGAGCCTAATAGACCAGAAGGTGTTTAGGGCGGCCTACATAGCTCGAGCAAAGTTATATGCAAGAAACATATACTCAATGATTGCATTTGCATCAACCAACCCACACACTTGACACGTTCTGGCATGGCCAAGTTCTATGCTCGACGAACCAAACTAGTGGGGATTCTGTTCCACGAAATCTTTTAGATGAACAACTTGATTTTATGAGGGACTTTAAGGTCCAAATAGCTATTCCATCCCTTCTAAGGAGGGTTCACATAGGGCTCCCTGTCATGGAGGAACTTGTAGACTAATTTGAAGGTACCAGACTTGAGTGGTGTAGGGCCCAAACTCACCTATCCGGTCCTTCCCTAAGTGGGAGATAGATAGTAAGAGTCAACTCACTTAGAGGAGGACCGAACATGTGTGGTTTTCATCCCAAGTGTAGTTTCAAATCAAATACTCACCGAATGAGTCATGTTTATCGCTATTTATGAATGTAGACTATTGTGGACAAACGATTTTCCCTCTAAAATTATATTTTTATTAATTTGTCATGTCAAAAGAAATACTAATACTTTTATTTTAGTTTACAATTAAGTGGTCAATTTTTAAAACTAATTTAAGGATGAGTGTAACTACCACGTTCAGTGCAAAAGTCAAACGAGTCCTTACTTAAATTAAAACTAATTTAAGTATAACTTGATTTAGTTTTCTTTCTTTTCTTCAGACTGAGTCAATATTAGTTTTCACAGGATATTTTGGCCACCAAAAGTGTACGAAAACTTATGATCCTGTACAAGGTTGCAAGATGGATCTGTCCCTTCATATGGCCATCTACAGTTTGAAATAAAAATTGGCGACTTGAAAAGTGTCACGTTTCCGGAATGTTTTGATTTTCAACCTTGTTTATCTCTTAGTAGTCCCTAATAAGTAATATGTATTTTATTTGCATGTAGACGTACAACTATTAACTTCAGTGAGTCATATTCGTATGTAAAGAAAAAACCCAAGGGAAGTTATAACATAGCCCCTTGAGTACAGCAGGTCAGGAAGGGACCACATCACCACAAGGATGAGAGGTGGTCTGCTATGTATCATGATATTCCTCGTGACTCGTGAGTTCATTATTAATCAATTCATAATTTTGAGTGGGTTGTTAAATTTATGTACATGGCATCATTCTTCGAGGGCCAATGTTGGAAAATTTTAGGGTCTGGTTAACCCACGTACTTACTGGGCTTAACCACGCATCGAAACAAGAGAGTCATGGCGAGGAGGGAGAATCCTATTCCCATCCACTCTACTAATTGGTTGGTTACGTGGGGCCCACCCGTGGATCTTTAAAGCGATTAAAGAGGCGAGCAGATCGTCTGCAGCCCCGACTACAGAAGCCAGCCGTGATTGGTTGTCTGAGTTAAAAAGATCAATGATCTGACATCCAATCTAATGGCCGCGTAGTACTCCACTGCAGCTAATTCCTACATTGTGTCTGTATGCGACACTGCTCTCATTAAATCGTAGCCAGGACTTACTTAGTTACGAGGGCTAATTTAAATAAATAAATAAATAAAAAAGTTACGAGGGCTAATGGCGTCATGTTTAACTCTAATCAGAGTTTACATTTCTCTTAATCTAATTTCCCACTTGCCCTCCAACTCGCTCTATTTCTACGGGCAGCGGAACCCGGCATTCCTACCGTCCAGCTCTGCCCGTCCTGCCCGAGCTGCCCAAACTCTCTTCTCTGAGCGAAGCCCAACTAACTTCTCTTCCCCTTCTTCTTCTTCTTCTTCTTCTTCTTCTTCCTCTTCTTTCTTCTTCTTCGCTCTGCTCTCTAGCCGAGAACAGAGATCGGGATCGGACGGTCGGAGATGAGCTGTTAGTGCTCGCCGGATCACTCCATTCTCTACTTCGAGGTACCTCCTCTCCTCTCTCTACACCGTGCGTCCGTGCCCCTACTATTCGATTTGCTTCGCGGGTTTGTGCTTTCTTCGGAAAGAAAATTTCAATTTTTTTTCCGTCGCTCCCTTGGATTTCTTTGCTACTCTTCCTTTATTTTTCGGATAAAGTTTTATTTTTATTTTTAAGTGAAAGTAAATATTACGTGCTTTGTTGTTTAACGTACACGATAGATCTGGCGGTTCGGTTCTCTTTCCATCTCTCATCCTCCAACCTCCCAGGTCTCCACACAGAGTTGAGCTGCGGTTCCAAATGAAGACCGCGATGCCTTCCCCCGTGCTCCCAAGGACCCCGCTAACATGCGCCGGGGACGCCATCTCCACCCTGCTGCTCGCCGCTCTCCCACTCCGGGTAAACATTTCTTCCTCTCCGTTCTCAGGCTCCGCCCTCCTCTACGTGCTCGGTGCTATTGTACGCCGGGTGCGTGGGGGATCAGTTACGGAACTGAGCTTGGATTATGTCACGGATCTGTCGGGATTTTAGTTCCGAAGAGGATAAAAGCATCCTTTTGTTTATATGTGGATTGCAGCATTCCGCATATAGCACTTGTTATGAGGAGGGGAAGCGAATATGCGCATGCGCCATTATCTATACTCTTATTATTTGCACTCTCCTTTGCTACAACTCTCTGCCTTTTGACCGGGTCGGCTAGGCGCGTCGGCTGGCCGACACGTGCCTCGGCCTTCTTTAGAATCGGATTCTTCTAGTACGAGTAGACGAGTAGTGGAAATATACGACTGGATAAAATATCGTCACTGTTGGAGAATAAGGATTCCTCTGCACGTGAGTGGGAAGACAAACGGTCACTTTGCTCACGTGCCCCCCTTTCTTGTGAGGAAGGCAATGGTTCTTTTCTCTCCTCCTTTTTCAAGATGTGAGCCCTGCTGTCCAAGTTCAGTTCTGGTTTCGTTGTTTACTTGGAAATTTGCAAGTCTCACCGGAAATTATATGCTTCGTGCTGCAATTGATTCATTAATCTGAACCTTTGTTTTCTGCTCGCCTTCAGGATGTTTCATCCCAAATTTTGTCTGTGTAGTACAAATGCAGTTGATGATTTGAATACCTACTTTGACAGAATGAAAGAATTTTAAAAATATATGCATCCTTACTGATACCATTAATTGCCCCTGGCCAAGCAGCAGCTTATCATTACCTGACTTAAATTTAAAGCCCGTAGTTTCACAATTAGATGAGTCTACTCTAATTTGCTTATTTCTTTATGCTTTCGTTTGTAAAATTTGTTATTCTGACGTTATGAGTCTTATAATCGTTCAGGATCCGCTCTATAATATGCCTGATTTCCTAGTGAGCAGAGGTGGTGGGAGCGAGAAAACTGATGAGCCTGTTGATGCTGGTGAGGAAGACGGGAATGAAGATGGTGATGGGGATGAAGACGGTGACTTTGGGGAGGGTGAGGAGGACCTATCAGAGGAAGATGGAGAAGGATATGAGAAACCTAACAACAACAATGGCAAGAAAAGTTCAGGTGGCGATGCGGGTGGCGAGGAGAATGGAGAGGAAGAGGGTGAAGAGCCTAATGACCAGGAGGATGGCGGCGATGATGATGATGACAACGACAATGATGAGGATGACGATAACGATGAGGATGGCGATGGCGATGAGGATGAGGAGGAGGCAATAGAAGAGGAAGAGGATCAAGAGAACAACGAAGAAGAGGAAGAAGATGACGAAGAAGAGGCACTTCCACCCCCGAAGAAGAGGAAGAAGTGAAAGGCCTTGGTTCTTATTCCAGTTTTTTAGTTTTCTCATGTTCTAGTAGAAGAATCCTTCCATCCTCCTTTCACCTCGTCTCAGTCTCCTACCTTTGAGAGTTATCTTCTTAATTAGAGGCACTGTGGATCACCTACAGAGTAAGTGTTCTATTATCTAATGGCATCAGAGAGGAACTACTAAAAGTTTGTTTTCGGCTTTAAAAGATGTTTTAGTCTAAGATATCATCATGTTTTATTGTCCTTTCTTCAGAGCGATATATCCTTTTTATCTACAACCTTGCATGAACTTCGCTACCACTTCCCATGGTTGGTAGACTACTGATCAGTTTCATTGCAACTTCTTGCCATCTCACAATTAAATTAGTAGAATCTTCTGTGCCCTCGGTATGCAATCCACGGTTTGGAAATTTTACATAGAAAAATAAAGCCCTTATTGATCTCTTTGGTTGGTGGGTTTACTTGTCCAGACCTTTTAATGTCACGTGATGGACCGGTGTGTAGATTGGGACAGCCCAACAGCGTGTCTGGCTGTCTCGACGACTATAAGATTAGGAGGAGTTCGCTTGCGCTAAACATCATAGAAAGGAGAAAATAAAATAGCCTTTTAAGAGCCCTACTTTATGTATTTATTGTGTTTTGCACCTTGTCTTTTTCACTATTTTCAGTTAGATCCTATATATATATATATATATATATATATATTTCATTAAATCCACCGTGAGCAAAGGAGGCCTTGCGTTTGTCACTAAATTTGCAAGCAAAAGAACACCCTGAGTAGGATGTTTCAGTAATTTACTGAAAATATACTAAAAGGGCAGTATCTAAACCGCCATATTACATGCAAAATAGAGGGGGGAAAAAATACCACCATTAAAATACTGCCTGTCCTAAATTGCTAGTGTTGTCAAAACTCTTCTCGAAACCCTTTCTTACAGCTTCAATCCATGTTTTTATCAAAGCTACAAAAATTGAACTGTTTTTGTACATGACTAATCGTAGTGGTTTTACGAAGTTGGTACTGACCTTGAGAAATGAATCATTCAAATCACATCATTTAGAAAAGTAGCCAAGAAAGAAAGGTACAGTTAACGTTGCAATTTACACAACCACAATATTCTTCCAATTCATCCTACACAAATAAATGAAGAATAAACCTGGGACCATGGCAAAACTTTAGTCGTGCAAAGCAACCTATGAGCACATTTAGAGAAGCTTCAGATACCTGCAAGAGCAAGCTGTCAACTGAATTTAAGGTCAGGAGCATAATAGGACCAGTAGAAACACCAATAGCCAACTCGGATCAGATTCTTAGTCGAACAATAATCCTATGGGTCACAGGATTGTGCACGAACATCTATTCTGGTTTGAAGTATTAGCCAGTTGTTTCTCTGTAAAGAAAAATATCAACATTAGTGCCAGATTGAAGGGAAGATGACCATATGCTGGAATTAGTTTAGCAAATATAAAATATCAGTAAGTAGACACAAACATTTGAAATCCTAAATATAGGACATTATCTTAGGCTAGATTACACCGTGGAGGCTTGAACCTTCATTACATCCAGTTCAGACAATATTACATATTAATGGAGCAGACCTCATTGATGCCATAAGCACTGAAGAATTTTTAGATGCATAAGCGCAAAATATCAAGCAGTGCATTCTTGCTTATAAAAAATTGTACCAGATTTATTCTATCAGGAGAGCTGTTACAACAAGATGGAGGTTACAAGACACAGTTCATGATTAATTAATAGAAACAAGAGAAACTATGCTCACAATACTAAGTGAACAAATTCTTCTTTCTCTAAATGTCAACTTGATAGGCAAATCAGCGTGACCTTTCTGTCCTTTTCTTCATTTATAATATTTGATCTCCCTTTTCCACAACTTTTTTCCCCTGATATATTAGTGATTTAGTGGTCTATTATCCTCCTCATATAAGTTCCAAAATCCTCATTAATGGTTGTTCACTTCTTGGTATGAGTAGACTTGAATCTCCATTTAAATATAATATAATCCGTTCCAAAATCATACCCAATTTAGCCAGTCAATTGGTTCAGATATCAGTGTCAAACCTAATATATTATACATACCTGAAACCCACCTAGTATTTTGGGTTAGGCTTCAGTTCATATCCAACACATAGTAACTCTAATTATCTGGTGATATTACATGCTCTCCATGGGCACAACAGGATGCCACCTAATTACTCCTCCAACATTTTATTCTATTTTTATAATCATAGCAGGGTTTCCTAAGGACAAGACCTACTTATAGCTAAAGAAAATTACTTTCTTGAGCTGTTTTTCTGTTACTAAATAAGGGCATATTGACTTGAAACCATACAACTTCTTTAAGTGGATCCATTTATGCCTTAGCATGAGATGTGCTGCTTCTGGAAAAAAAAAAAACTATAGTCTTAAATTTACCTTCAGTGCTGCTAAAAGATTTGTAGATGCTTCCTAATGGCTACTTTAGACCAGAAATCATTTTCCTGTTTCAAATCCATTATATTTTTTGACTGGAGCACCTGGGTTAATTTTGCTACAGAAGCTCCTTTTACTCATAAACTAAGTGAATTTCAAAAGGAGGAGACAACTATACTTTTGGGGCAGAAGACTTGTTAAACTATTTAGTTGGTAAGATATACACCGTTTACAGAATCCACCTCGATGATTTGACATGTCAGTTACCTCCAAAACTTATTGGCAACGAAAGAACTAGTACGTGATGAAGCAAACCATAGTTCTATGACATTATAATGTTGTCAGATATAGAGGGCATTACCAAGTGTTATGGTAAGGCATGCTTCCCAGCACTCAAGTGGTCATGTGCAAAAGCGATGAAAAGAAAAAGGTCTCCATTAACGAGTGTAAGATTGCCAATGTCTTGTCCTCCACACAACCTCCTTATGAGCTATTGGTTCCTCTTTTTGCAAAAGTGGGAAAAAAGGAAGGTCTTTTTCAAGAAGTAACTAAGATATTTCCACTGCTAACTGTGGCCACCAGAATATAATTTCTCTTCCATCCTTAAACTAGCAATCTGAAATGTTCTTATGCTGATTCCAAGACAACTTTCCCAGCAATCAAAGATGCCCACTACTCTCATAAATTAATATGTCAAGGACAACAAGCTTAACCAACATTATAGCTTGATGAGCAATACCTGATGTCAAAATCAAACTACCTAGTGAGAATCAATTTCCATTTTTGCTTCACTTTTTAGAACCCCACAAATATGACTTATCTCTCAGTATAGCTCGGTGCATTATCTAACTGAACATACACTAGATAAATGTTATTTACTCCAACGGATGCAGTGCTCTGTTGCAAAATATTCCCAAAATATAAATGGAAAGTGAAGAAATTACCCTTGTTTTTGTCAATCTGAGGAGGGTGCACGACTACATGCATAGTGATAACACCACCAGGAAGCTCTCCAACTGGAACCCTGGACTCAGCAAGAGTGTGATTATTCTCCAATATTCTCCCAGCATTGATGAGTTTCAAATCATTTATTGTTCTTGGAGCTATTTCTTTTCCTATCAACAAAAAATTCAGAGAAAAACATTTTCTTTACTTTTGACTGTGAGTAAGTTTCTAGGCATTTAATTTCAATATGACTCAGATATGAGCAGTGAAAAATAACCACAAAGCAAGCAACCATGATGACTGTCATTAGTATTGCAAATGAACCCCTTTAGTTATAATGCACAATTAAACCATCAATGGGATAAACATAAAGTATATATTTCATAGTAAGATAATTTAGTTTGAGGTTGATGTTGAGCTTTAACCAATCGATTTTAGCAACGATTGTTAGGAAATGGAGGACAAGAAAATGGCCAACCTAAGTGAAAAGCTATCACCTGAAGTTGGACTGAAGATATAAATGTACCTACAGATAGGAATTATGATGCAACACTAAAATGATAAGGTCCATTATTCTCTGCCACAACGAACCATAACAAATTCAGAAGCAGCTGAAGGAATGGCTGACCCATCTACAAGTATATTTAGAAAACAAATGGGACAACATCTCACAAAAGCAGCTAAGGACAATTTAAGTTAGATAAACCATATTAATGGAGCAGAAAGGAAAATATGCATATTGATTGTAACGGCTGCAAATAAAGATCATCAAAAGAATTCGAAGATATCAGACTTTCTCATTCAGAATCTAAAGAGAACTGTGTAATCAAAGGTATACCAAAGCTTTAATTTTATGCAGAATGCATTTACGTAGCCAGTTAATCAAATCAGGGAGTGGCCTATCCGTTCTAACCAAGGTTGACAGAATTTTCAACTGGCAAAGAACATTAAAATGAAATTGAAATTAATAAGCATCATGGAAAGAGAAAAGAAAATAAATGAGCTCTACTCCCATATGCCAAACACCATCAAGCTCTCACCTTGGGGCCACCGAGCCAATATAATTTCTTTCAGAGATGCCACAGTCGTCGAAGGATCGTATTTGCTCGGCCCTATATCGGTGCCATCAAAGAGCCTAAACTTGAGCTCAATTGAATCCTCTCCAGCCATATCATTCGCTACCAGATGACCTAAATCACAACTCAACTCAACTTTCCATGATCTCTCACATCCAAATCAATTAAAGCCACAGAAACAAGAAATTTAACGAATTTATATTCACAGACACAAATGAATCGGGACCCAGATTAAAGCTGACGAGTATTTCAAACCAAGCAATAGAAGAAGTCTCTTTCTTCAACAACAACCAAGTACGACAAGGTAATGTACAAATCTCTCCAAGGAAGCCCTTCTAGCCAGCAATTCTGACCTTAGCCCACATAACCGCAGATCCCAACAAAGACCCAAATCAGATTTCGAATCTAAAAAATCGAAGAAGGCAAATCAAAAGCCTTGTTACTAGAGCATGTTCGCAAAAAAGATGGATCTTTATGAATTCGAACAAGCCAAGGAGGAAGCAGAGAGAGAAGAGCCAGTTGGAAATCCCTTATGTTGAAATCAGAAGAAGAAAAAGTAAACAGTAGAGACACGCAGAGAGAGAAACAGAGAAAGAGAAAGAGAGAGAGAGAACTCTTTTTCCACAAACACCCCCCCGCCTTCTGTCGTTTTATAAGAAAATCCAGTGGAAGAAACGAAAGCCATATGTAATTTTCTCGAATTAAATAGACGGCCGACGAATCTATTCTCTCTTTTTCTAGGTAAATGGACAATCTATTCTTTATCCGAGAACGCAAGACAGAGAGGGTGGAAGATCCCGCAAGTTTGATTTGCTTCTTCTTTTTTTTTTCTACCAATTCCCGAATCAAGAACAGAGAGAACCTCCTGAAAAAATTTACAGCAAACGGCTTCACTTTGCATAGTCTTTTCTAAACTATGCAATCGCTTTAAAGTATATTATCTTTTTTTTTGAATGGATTAAAGTATATTATCTTAAATAAAATACCGGGACGAGACTGAACTGAAAAAGAAAAGAAGCGAATCTGGTTCATAAGAATAATTTTCAACCACTTAGTTGTTTGTATTACTACCCACAAAATTAGCAAAATAAATCCAATTCTATTTTTTGTTGGGCAGGACTTGATGGTGCTTCTAAACCACTAGACTCCACTACTAAGATAAGTAATATTTAAGAAACAAATACAAGATTATTGAAAAAAAAAGAATGAGAAAAGGACAGATTGGCCTAATCATTGGAGTGCCCCACATCTTCCACCCACTACACCCATTACCATATTCCATATGCTATTATTGCTGTTAGCATAACCACAGCTGCATCAAGATCACTTCTTAGAAGATGTCAATGCTCACTTCATCTTTTACTGAAATCTTAAATAAAAAGGACGACGTTTGGATCAATACTACATATAACAAATCTGCTGGAATGCGACAAACCTGGATATTAATGGAGCAGCAGATATAGAGAAACATTGTGTTCATAAGTCATTCAAGAGAAGAGTTGGGAATCTAGAGAGAAGTAACTCAGTAAGTGGATAACCTTTTGCAATGCTCTAAAATTTCTCTGCAATGCTAGTTGTGGTGGAGCATCCACCTCTAATTATCTCCATCTACAAAAGGAATAGAACAGCACAAACTTGTGTTTCAGAATCAAGAGGATTTGGTTATTCAGAGAGTATCTTGTTCCCATAATCCTTTGCACACTAATGAGCATAAGATGCTCAGGAGCAATACTAAATAAACACCCAGGTGTGTTAAAACATACACGCAGATGAAAATGTGTTGGGGATCTTAAGTACTTGCCCTTCGCAAAGCAACCAACATTAGAACACCACTTCAACAAGAACCACATTCTCCATATTTATATATATCATCCATCTCTCAAGAGAACTTGTAAAGTTACTCAAAAAGCAATAAAATAAAAGTACAGTGCCCTGCTCATCACCAACACTTAGAAATATATTACAAGGTTCTGTTGATTTCACATTATTCTTCTGGGAGAATTTTTGGGTTCTGAAGAGTTCCATGAAAGAATTCGATACCCACTTTTCCAAGACGATTCATATATCCAGTCCAGCAATTTTTGTGGTAGCCAGAGAACAGAAGTTAAATGGCTTGATCTCTAATACTTTTTTTTCTTTTCCTTTTCTACAAGTAGCAACTATACCTCAGTTAAAATTCCATCAGGGAAATTAAATGATGTACTGAAAAAAAAGAGATCACAAGTGACATAAAGTCATATATAGATCTGATATCCTGAAGAATCCTACTGAAGTTTTGGCTTCCCATCTGAACAGTATCTTTTCTTTCATTCCACAATCTCCAACAGATTATAGCAATTAACGTGCCCCATGCAAATCTAGATAGATTAGGAAATATTTATTTATTTTGCACCACGTACTCGACAAGTCAACTACAGAAGCAGGGTCAAAGCAAATATTTGTTCTCTTCTCCAACTCCTCTAGGATAGCTCTGGTTAAAAGGCTAGAAAGAAAATATTATGTGAAGATTCTATAAAAGAGTTACATAGGCACTTTGAATACCAGTCCAAAAAATTAATTTGAAAATCTTTCCTATGAAGTTTACTTAGGCGGCCAACAGATGAAGATCTTCATTTTAGATGGCAAGAATAATTTCCAACTTCCAAAACCAAACTTAGCTCCTCTAAAACTGGTAAAGTTTTAGATAGATTTTTGAGGGGAAAAAGACCTGACGAGGATAGGTACCAACTGATTGAGTTCTGGAATGCTGGAGATATCTACAGTAAATTAAGGGTATTAATGGGGGGACACTATTCTTCCCTACAGCAATCAGCAAGCCTTCTACTAAATCTGAGATTGGATATAATATCAGAACTGTGAGCAACTTCTAAGGAGAATTCCTTTTGAGAACATTTACTGTAAACATTTGGAAACAAGCATTGAAGAGATAAATCTCCCCTTTGGCCCTTCATCTGTTGTACCAAAGAGAGATCCATTTTTCTGAGCCAACAATGAGCCTACCTTGCATCATCTTACTGCTTCTAACACTTGTAGGTGTGAAAAAGTTGAAACAACACTATACCTGTAGAATATGCTGGTGAAATCTAAAGTCAGTACAAAAATATTCGCAAAGAAAATCTAATTTTAAGAGTCAATATCAGACAAATAATTCTAACAAGGTGAAACCCTTAATGAAACAAACTTCTTATCATTGTGCAGTAAGAAGACATTGTCAGCTTGTGACAATAAGTTTCTCACCTTCAGCAGATACATAAATAATGTTAAAGGCTAGATGTCCTTGCTTAGAGTCTGCACAAGATATGAAACTTCTACAATGTATTTAATTAACAAGGAAAGGTAAGCTTCTAGAACCCAAACAAGCTTTCACCATGTCAGGTTCTCCTGAGACAAACCTGAACAATACATGCAAGTATGCAACATCCCAATCACAAAATAAATCAAATGTGGCATTGGTTAGTTTCTGCCAATATTCAGTATCTGTCTCACCCAGCAAGTGGATAAAGATTTCTCAACTCATCCAACCAGCATAACAAATGGGTAGGGTAATTTGGTTAGGTCAAATTTGGGAGCCCTATTATATACAGAAATATAGGGACTCATCCAACGTAACATTCTGAACTTTGGATTATGATGATGATTTACAAGAATGACAAAGATTTGCATGTATTTCTAATATACTAGAGGAATCCACATGAGTCCTTTTCTCGAGACATGAGTTCTCAATGAAGACGCATCAAGCAAGAATAAAAGAACGACTTGATATATGTAAAGAAAGATGCAACTATATATTATTCTCACCAAAATAAAAGATTCAACTATATATGCACAAGCATAAAGGAGCTACAAGAGGGCAAATTCTATGACCTCTTCTTCAGCTGGTCGGAAGGATATACAGACTAAGAACTTGAATAATGCATTCTGAAAATGACAAAACAATATTTTCTCATGTACTGAGATAGGAAACTATATTCAGTATTGGAAACTAACTAAGCTGAATAGTTGCATTAGGCAAATCAGATGCTAGCACAGAGGCTTTATGAGATAACTGGTGCTTAGGCAGCTTGGAAAGCCACACAGCCTTTTCTTCTCTCCCGATATGTGCCTCGATCTGTCTAGCAATACCTCCATCCTGGACTGTTCATAATTTTCACCTACCCTGTGAGAAAAAAAAAACTGTGCATACAGGAACCATCAGAGATTGGCTGTATATCACCAGCTAGATCTCCAGAGGTTCCCTGCTCTTTAAGCAAAATGAGCTTCCATCAGAATAATACCAGTACCACAGTCTTGAACTTCAATGTTAAACATCAAGAACTTGACAGCTAACAAGTTCTGCTGCCCCAAAATTCTTAGCAGCAATGACCCTCCAGGCACCTGTTTCTTCTTCCATTATGGTGATGGGAGTTTCAGGGATACAGCTGACCGGAGAAGTTGAAGAAGATGAAAGGGAAGCCTCTCCGTGCCTCTGTAGGAGCGCTTGCAATATACTGATGTTATTGTTCAAATCTTTTGTAATAATATGGAGCTTCCCAAGAAAACCAGCAAGCAAATAAGGAGCCTCCGAATCAGTAAAATCATGAACTGGAACGCTTTGTACGACGACTTTCCACATATCCTGCTGACGATCATATTTCTTTATCTTACCACTGTCCAAAGAACTAGAAGGTTCCAAAGCATATAATTCTCCATTTACCACGACACCTAACTTTGTCCCTGCCTGCCTTGCAGGCCACCCATCACCCATACCAGTGGGCATTGCAGACCATGAATTTGTCTCGGGATCATAAATCTCTCCTCCAATATCAAAGAAAAATGGCCATGAATACAAGCTCTGAGGAACACATAATTTTTTCCCAAATGAAACCATTCCAGTTGCAATAGGCTTCAATACATCAGCTAAAAAAGCAGTTGGCAGCATATGTGCTCTCAGGAAAGGCATGACTGGCAACTGGGTCCACAGACCTGTTTCAGGATCAAATACTTCAGCAGAACTTAGAGGATTTAAGCCATTCCTACCCTTGCTGACTCCCCCAACAACATACAGCTTTTCATTTAACAGCCCTGTCTTACAGAAAGCTCGACCATAATTCATGGAACTCACTTCCTCCCACAGATTGAGACATGGGTTGTATCGCCAAACACAATTCAGGGCCATTGCTTTCGAAAAACCCCCTAGCACATAGAGACAGCCATCAACAGCTCCAACAGCACAGCCACAAAAAGGCATTTGATCCAAGCCATCCCTCCGCCAAAACCAGCCTCTCACAAAATCGGCAATTCTAACGCTAGAACCAACCACATTCCACATGCGCAACCCAGCGAAGCCCCTTTTATTAGACTCTTCTTCGTTGACTGCATATGGCATTGGTGGCAACCTTTGCCACTTTTCAGAGATAGGATCTAAGGCATGCCAATTAAGCTTGTTTGCTCCAACTTTTGTCAGTAAATACAGCCATTCTTCCGTCGTACCAAGTTCTCTTCTCAACTGGAGAAGTTCACGGCTAGTGATAGCAGCCTTCCAACTTCGGCTAACCATCTTCACATTCAAGTAGTAAATTCTAGGGAGTCTAGCGAGGATCTGCAGTGATATCTCATCTGGGAGAGTGGGAATTAGTCCTGGATATTCATCATAGTCACCCGATGACATTTTGTGCCTCTTGTTGGCATCAATTCGACCTGCTTCACGATAATCCTGAGCTTGATATCTATTATTGGGCAAGCTCAACAACGACCCCATAAAATTCCTCTATACTCTCACTATCTCTTGTAAACATAAGAAACTTGAACAACTGCAATCTGTGGAAATCTTCAAAAAATTCTACTTTGATTCATTTAAGGACTTCTAATCTTATAGAGGAGCAATCGGTTTAGCTTCCAACTGAATAGGCAAACAGAAACCATGAAGAATTTTATGAGACAACAAGATACCACACGATGTAGCATACACGTTGCTACTCGAGGCGTGATGCTCGATGGTGAAAAGAAGGGATAATCTTAAGAAAGAATTCTTAGTTTTGATCCCAAAAAAGATGTAAAATATTCAAGATTGAACTCAATTAGGAAGCAAAAAATCACATATTTATCCAAATTTTGAAGTGGTTCTCGGCTAACGAACCCCGACTAAAACACAGATATCAGGATCACCCTTTTGCACATATCAAGCATTTGTAAATTATATTAAAAAAAAACTCAGTAGCAAAAAGGAGCAAATAGCAGATCAAAATCCAAAGAAGATAATAATCGAAATGATCCCAACCATACGGGAGAAGCAAAATTTCGCAGCCAAACGAGAGAAAGGAACTATAAAAAAGGATAATTTCCTTCTAATATCGCGGACGGCTTCTAGTATGAAGAGAAAGAAATTACCTCCAACGATGGAGCTCTGAGGAAACTTTCGATTAGGGTTTTGATTTCTTTACCCTTCCTTCTCCCCTTTTCTCGTACGTCTGGACTCTCGAGGAAGTATGGATCGATCGCTCCGCTCCGAACAAATATGGTGATCTTAACCGAAGCTTACGGAGTCAATTAGCACTAAGATTTTCTTAAACTCTATCTACAAAAATAGCTTTTTCCGATTTATAAATAGAGTTTAAGATCTCGGAGTTAAGGATTAGGACGATGAGCTATCGGATGCACTCCAATATTGTCTACTAGATTTGGTTGATGGAGTCGATATTTACTAATTAGCAATGCAAATAAATTAGTTAAAATAAAGGATACAAACGGATTGACCTTTGGTTAGTTCGAGCATTCTATTGACTTGGTCGCTGGATTTAATAGCTTTAATTATATTTATTAAAATTTATATCCATCGATGCATGCATCTACTCGAATGGATTTGCTCACTCCGAATTATTAACGGAGAAAGAGTAGTTGGTCGGTGGAATGGAATAGATGTTGTCGAGTTATTTGACAGATAAAGATGTTACGTGTCGGTAATAATAAAATTATATTTTTGAAACTAAATATGCTCAATAATACAATGCATAATTTACCCATTCGATGCTTACAATAACTTATTCTTAAGTCTTTAATAACTTTATCCTTCTCCAAATGTCCCAATTTTCTAAGGAGAGATTCAACTTATCTATGGGCTCTAATATTTGATTAGCGCCTATTTGGCATAATTATTTATACCACGTTCAATTTAGGAATAAGAATAATTACAGAATAGATATTTATTTTTATTATAAAAATAATTATACTTATGTTCACTAGTATTTTAAATTAAAAATATAATAATTATTTTTTAATGTGATATAAATTTTAAAAAAAATTAAAATATAGTTTATAAAAAAGACATGTTCTCTCGTGCCCCTCTATTAGATCTAGGGGTGTAAACGAGCCGAGCCTGAGCGAGCCGACTCTAGCTCAGGCTCGGCTCGAAATTAGTTTCGAGCCTCACAATGTTGCTCAGGCTCGGCTCAGCTCAACCCGAGCCGAGCTCGAGCTGAGCCTAACCGAGCTCGAGCTCGATTAGAGGATAAGGCGGTGGCGACGTGGGCGGTTGCGACGTGGGCGGCGGCTTGCCGAAGGAGTCGGAGACGAATGGAGGAGGCCGACGACGGAGGAAGGTGTGGCGCCGTGGTGGTGGTTTGCCGTCGTTGCCGATGGAGACCGACGGGGAGGGAAGAATGAAGGTGATCGGGTGGATGAAGGTGAGAGTGAAGGTGAGGGTGGGGGAATTGATGATGGGGAAGGTGATGTGATGGGAAATGTGAAGTAATTAATGAGGGTGGGTAGGTGAGGGTGGGGTAGGTGAGGATGATGAATGTTGAGGTATGTTACGGGTGAGAATGAGTTAGTGAAGGACACGTGGCAATATTTCCTTATGCCACGTGTCCTTAGTCATAGGGACTCAGGCTATCGAGCCTATCGAGCGGCTCGATATTAATTTCGAGCCTATTATAATGGCTCGGGCTCGGCTCAGCTCTGATCGAGCCGAGCCGGACTCGAGCTTCACCCGAGCCGAGCCCAAGCCGAGCCCGAGCTGCTCGTCAAGCCTGACAGCCCTAATTAGATCAAAATCAAATTATATAAAAAATAATATATTAAATTATATGTGTGGGGGTTGGTGACGAGTTATTTTCTTTAGTTAAAATTTTTCTTTCAAATATAATTATAAAAAAATATTATTTAATATTAAATAACTTAAATTTAATTATTTAATGATAAACTTTAATTTAAATATAAGCCTATCTCTATCTGTTATTAAATTTTAATTTAAAATTAATCTTAAACTAATAAATATATATATATATATAAATAAATAATTAAAAAATAATCAAGAGATAAAGTTAAATTAAAATTTTATCAAGTTAATTTAAAAAGACATTAATACCCATCATGATATATACTTACTCTCAGTTAAAAATATAAATATTTTTTATTAAGATAATATAATTATTAAAAAATAATTTAAATATATTTTAAAAATAAATAGTGATATATTAAAGTAATATTTTTTTATTTTTTTTACATTATATCCTTAAATATCTTAACCTTTATATTTTCATAAGCATAAACAATTACCGTACGGAAGAATCTCTCGTAAAAGAAAGATATATCACCTCGCCATACTGAGTTCACACTTCACCGGTGCATCTTTCGCTCTTTCGAAAGACCCAAATCCCAGAAACGAAAAATCCGTCCATAAACCCTTCTGATTCATTTTTTCGTTAATATTCATGAAAAAAGATTCGATTTTTTTTTCTTGAATACCCTTCAAAGGAGGCACCTTCGATGGCAAGCAGAGACGAACCGGTGGTTTTGGTCACTGGGTGCTCGGAAGGCGGCATCGGCTACGCTCTCGCTCGAGCATTTGCCGCCCAGGGATGCGTCGTCGTCGCGACGAGTCGATCTCTGGGTTCCATGAAGAGCCTTGAGAACGATTCGAGATTTTTCCTCCAAGAACTCGATGTGACATCGGAGGAAACTGTAAAGAGATCCGTGGAGAACGCCTTGGCTAAGTTTGGTCGGATCGATGTGCTTGTGAATAACGCGGGCGTTCATTTGGTTGCTCCTCTTGCAGAGGTTCCGATGTCTTCAGTCGAGCGTGTGTTCGAGACAAATGTCTATGGTAATGTCCTGTTTCCCTAGATTTGGTAAAACAAAGGAAAGAAGATTCAAATTTGTTATCCTTTCTCGCACTTAGTGACTGTTGGTTTTCTTGGTCCATGTTGAATTTTTGATACTTTTGGGGTCTTATTTCATGTGAAGACCATTCTTTTGCCATCTGTATGCCCTGCGACTTGAAAGGATTTGCAGGCATATAAATCATCTAAATGTTTGACCAATTAGTTCTTAAGAGCTAATCTGCTGTCTGACAAAAAAGCAGAGGCTTCCAATTTTTTAGCTTAAGCCACCTTTTTATTGTCCTGCTCGATTTTAAGTCTGCTGAAGAGCGAAAGAAGTAAATTTCTGAATTCCATGTAGCATAGGAGGAAGAAGATGAGCCATTAAGGGTTCAATGCTCAAGTGTTTGTCCAAGCCAGAGAATGACTTGATAATAGAGGCTCGATAAGTTTGTTGTCGGCCATATCTAAATAGAAAATCTTTGTTCTCCATTATATTTATCTAATTGTAATTATTTCTGAGTTTCTAAGCTAACTTCTGTTTTCAGATATGTTGAACTACACCAACCAGATTGTCTGACTCTACTGAAAAGAATAACCTTTTGATTTCTTTGACATATCAGTCATCAAAGCTGTCTGCCCAGCTGCTTGACATATGCTGCTAATGATATCCATGAATGCTTGCAGTACAATATTTATGATTCCTCACTTATCATATATTTTAGGTTTAATTACACTTTGCTCCTGTATTTTAATTCGGCATCACTTTGCTCCTTGTACTATAAAAGTGTACAAATATTTTTCGAGACTTTTGAAAGTTACAACCCTTAGATGCGGTTAATAGATGGCCTAAATTTATCTTTTTATCACTCTGTTAATGGAGAAACTCATTTTTCTTCCCTTTTCATCCCATTTTCTTCCTTTTGTGTCTTGAAAAAACACTTGTTATGACAATATTGATATTTCAATTTCCTTTTAAAATCATAACAGATGGATTCTATTTTTACTTTAATGATCGCATATCTTTATCTCATATGAAGATGATAAGATTTAGTTCTCTTTTACCTCACGGTAGCTACTTCCTTTCTGCTATTACTTTCAATGATAATTTTAAGAGTTATTTATAAATCGTAGGTATCATATTTGTATATTTATGTTTTACTTTTTAGTTACAGAAAATCTAATTTGATGAAGTCGTTTTCTTTTGTATATAAAGTTATATAACAAGAGATAAATTTAGAAGTGTATATCTAACTGAAAAATGCTTAGAAAAAAGATGGCTTAGGAAAAAAGAGGGCAGCATAAGGAAGGAGATGAGGCCAAAATCAACTTTAGGAGCAAAAAAGGCATTTGCCATGTCTAAAAGTTATTTTTTTTTTGCTATTCATGAAGGTAATTTAGTCTATCTGAAAAAAAAATGTATTGTTCACGTGCTTGTCACGTGAGTTTTAACTTATGGAACGTTAACAGATGAGTTTAGTTGTAACTTTTCAAAAGTCTAAGGAAGTATTTATAGACTTTTATAGTACATCGAGGTAAAGTAATATTGAGTCAAAGTATAACAAAGCAAGTATAATTAAACCTATTACATTGACTACCAGTACCTATGCAGGCCCCATGAGGTTAATCCAAGCTGTTGTTCCACACATGATAGCGAGACGAAAGGGCAAGATTGTAAATGTGGGAAGTGTTGCTGCTCTGGCCCCTGGACCATGGGCGGGTGTTTACACGGCATCAAAAGCTGCTCTGCATGCCTTGACTGATACTATAAGGTTCATCAACTTTGTTTCCTTTTATGAAAATTTTATTGCTCAATGCTTGCATTCTTGTAGTGATCCATCATGCACAGTCGGCACTTGTAGTTGACCACCAGTTGAATCTTGTCTTATGACCATATATAAAAGGTGAACTTCACTTTATAGGTTATCTTGTTGGTATATTGAATCAAAATATCAATATCAATATCAATACCTATCTTGATAATAGTATTGAACTATATTGTGAAGGTCAGTGCCAGAATCATATCTATGTTTCTGCCAGATGCCTTATTGTAAGATTTATTACTGTAATAATCTATGCATGACAATGGAACATATTGTTATAGTGTGATATACATCTCTAAATGAGTATTTCATATTAAGGCTCTCTCAATGCTGTAATTGAGGATTATCTCTATGTTTCCATGTTCAAGATAAGTGGTTGTCTTGTTGGCGAAGCTACAATTAAATTAGATTGACCGATTTAGGTCTGTGGGAAGTTTCTTTCTGTGGAAAACTATATTGTAGCTCACTTTCTGACGGTACTCCTTTGGAAGAGGCTGTCATAACCTTCTGGTCTTCTAAAATATTGCTCAATAGATCAGACATTTTTTCATTTGTCATAATTGTAACATGATCTTCCTGTCTTTTCTGTTATTAAAATGGTTACTAGGAACAAAGTGATTCAGATAAAAGTTTATTTTGAAGCATAGTCGGTGAACTTGGTCGAATTTTTGTTTCTAGCTTGCACTCTGTCCCCAGTTCTACTACACTTATTTTTTCAGTTTCTGATGCTTATCTTTCATTAAGATGCCAAATTCATGTCAGATTAATCCTTGCTATCCAGGGAGTACTGCAACTTTGAATTCCATCCTTACAGTTGACAAATCATAGTATTTATATGAGTAATATGACAATCATTTCGATGCCTTGCAGATTGGAACTCCATTCTTTCAATATAAGTGTCATAAATGTGGTTCCAGGTGCCGTCAAGTCTAACTTAGGTAACACCTCGTTGGCCAACTACCACCGGATGGCTGAATGGAAGTTCTACAAGCCTTTTGAGGCTTCAATAAGATCAAGAACTAATATCTCTCAGGGACCCAGGTCTACTCCAGCAGAAGAGTTCGCAAAGAAGACTGTTGCCTTGGTTCTTAAGAAGAATCCACCAGCTTGGTTCTCTTATGGGCAACTTTCAACTATTCTAGCCATTCTTTATTACCTTCCGTTGGCTATCAGGGACTACTTTTATAGATTGGCACTGAAATTTTGAAGTTTTAGCATCAAAATGTTGAAGGGCATGTAACATCTTCTTCTTTGAGAATTTGACTGCTGCTAATTCAACTACTTGAATCTGTGGATTAATTTTTTGTTTCTTCTCTGGTCGCTATATTTTGAAGCAAAAATAACTGAGCAAAAGAATGACAGTGAATGACTTGTTGCAAGTACATACATATATATGACATTGGATGATGCAACTCATCTCACAGCAAAAAGGAAGCCCATTGTTCGTTTGGGAAAGAGGAAGATTGAAGAAGCCCTCGTATAGGTGTAGGTGATAGAGAGGGATCCAACGGGTCAGATTGTTTAGAGTTTTAAGTGATCAGAAGCCCAACAGGCCGTTTTGCATGTGAAACGAGGCCCAATGTTGACATATAGTCTATTTGCATCGTTTCCTGGTCCGGGAAACGTCGTTACGACTAAAGAGGGGAAAATTTGAGAGGACAAAGAGAAGAACCGCACGAACTACTTCCCACAAAAACCCTAGCTGCGATTTTCATTTGTCAATCCCACTTCTAGGGTTTAAAGATCTCGCGTACGCATCGATAATGACGGAGAGAGGTTCCAGGTTCGATTTATTGCCGTTATTCCTTAGGGTTTTCTTCCCCAAAGCTTCTTTCTTCAATCAAGATCTGTTTCTTTGAGATGTTTATCTTGTTTTATTATAGTATGAGCTAATTCGTTCTTATATTTCACATTTTAGGCCTTAAAGATTGGTTCTTTCTTGTCTCTAAGAGAGAATTTATTGTAATCGTGTGCTCTGGAGATCTGTCTTGGTGGAGGTGACGGAGAGGTGTGGGATGAATAGTGTTTTCAGTGAGCAGATACTGGCGGACAAGCTCTTGAAGCTCAACAGCACTCAGCAATGCATCGAGAGTATCCTTTTTGCAGAGCGTTTTGTATTATGTGGGGCCGATTCGAACATATGAAAGATGAAGATTGCAAAAAATCGTGATACACCTTTACTGAAATACCTCGACTTGCTTTTGGGTGCATGGCAGTTTGCAGTTTCTTGAGGTGAAAGATCACTGATTGTTGTTTGTTGTGGTGAAAACCAAAACATGAAATTTGGTAATAAGTTCTTACTGTATTTTTATTGTATGCAATGTAGGATTAGCATGATTATGCATTTTGAGCTTATCTTGGATGAATGCAATACCGGGTGCATAGTCAGAGATAATTCTTAATTGAGAGGCAATGTTTTTTTTCCCTCATAATTTAACAATGCATGGATTTGTTTTAATTCCATCTGGAGCAAAAACAAGTAATTTTCTTCTGTAGTTTCTTTCAATTTTATTTGACCATTCTATTTTAGTATTTCTCTTTACCATTAGTTTGTGTGTTGATATAACTTTGTCACATCTTCAGTCTGTTGCAATTACCTTTGTAATACTAATATGTAGACTCTTGCCTTTGTGGAGTTGCATGAAGCCACGAACCAGCGAATTCTTGCCAAAGAATGTATTTTATTTACTTAGAATCTCAACATGAAACCTGATATTGCTTAGCATTTGGTAGATTTTGACTAAATGATTTAGGCACCATTCTGTTGTTTAATTTTGAAATGCCATTTAGTGTGAATTATTGAATCATACAACCCATGAGAACTATGCCTTGCCACACAGCACTGTTTGAAGGTATATCATTTGGAAATGAGAGAGACAGAAGCTAATTGAGTGCAGTAGAAAAGAAAAAGGCATTTTGAAGTTTCTAATGAAAAGAGCTTGATTTTCGGAAGTATGCTATGAGGTACTTGGAATCTATAGTTTTTGTCTGGCTTGAGGAATTCAATAAAAATTTATGTATTGTCATATTTGTATTTGGTGCATTTTCAAGCATGCAGCGTAAGTATGTCAGTTATTATTAGGAGGGCAGTTATCTCTGGCATTAAGAATGTCACCTTAACTTTCCTTGTATCATAGCTCTGTCACATTGGTGCATTTTTCACCGGAAGAATGCAGAACAGGTCGTTCAAACATGGGAAAAGCAGTTTCATAGTCTGCCAAAGGAACGAAAGATTCCATTTCTGTATCTTGCAAATGACATCTTACAGAACAGCAGGCGCAATGGTATGGAATTTGTAGGTGAGTTTTGGAAGGTTCTTCCAGCTGCACTTAAGGATGTCATTGAAAATGGAGACGATCATGGAAAGAACGTGGTCTCTCGATTGGTGAGTCCATTTTACATTTGGAAGGTATCTGAATTAAATTGATTGATGTAATTTTTTTTTCTGATGATTAAAAATCATGCATTATGTTATTTGTGTCTCACCGTTCCATTTGATCTTTGACATCTTTTCATGCACTTATAGATAATCAATTGCATCTTTCATAAATGTTACTATTTCCCTCTGTTGTTAGTGCGCTAGAATTGGCTAGTCTGCAGCTATGCTATTCATTTGATGAGATTTATGATCTATGCACCTATATGACTCTCAACCGTCTTATGGAGATGAGTAACTTTGCACTTACTACATGAGATAGTCGAGAGTCATTGATACGAGCATTGCTTAGCGATGAATTTTGTACCAGATTGATTTGTATGTGTATTGTTATATATCATGGGACTAGAGTTTGTCGGATGGTGTAGGTTGATATATGGGAAGAAAGGAGAGTTTTTGGATCACGTGCACGGGGCCTTAAAGATTTGATGCTTGGGAATGAGCCTCTACCTACACTGGAATTGAATAGAAAGCGCTCACGTAGTTCTGTTAAAATTGTTAGAAGAGATTCACGTTCAATAAGAATTGTGAGTCACTTGGTCCTTTGTTCCTTCCTTCAACTCAACAAGTCTGATGATGATTGATCAAATGAATTGCCCCCTTCTTAAACCAGAAATTGTCTATTGGAGGAACAGCAGAGAAAATTGTGTCTGCGTTCCATACTGTTCTTAGCGAAAGCACCAATGAGGATTCAGACTTGGACAAATGCAAGGATGCTGTTCATCATGTTGGGAAAATGGAGAAGGATGTCGAAAGTGCCTGTAGGCAAGGTGATTTCAGTAGTTATCCTTCATCTTGCTTATTCGTCCTGAGGGCTTTCCTAGTGATTGTTATATGTGCTGGATGTTTCATTCTGCACTGCAAGAAATTGTCTGAATTCTTTTTTTCTTTTTTTTTCGCTTTTCAGCTGAGGACCCACGAAGGGAGACCCTGGGAAATGAGTTAGAGGAGGAGGAGGCCACTCTGAAACAGTGCATTGAAAAGCTTAAAGTAGTTGAAGCAAACAGAGCAACCCTTGTGTTGCAGTTGAAGGAAGCATTACAAGAACAGGTTCTAGTTTATAAATTTATGGTTTCATTAGCCACACATGTTTCAGGTTTTGAATATTTGCATACCTATGAATAGGGATTTGCTTCATATCATCCATTTAGAATTTTAATTATGGATGTGCATGGAGTTCTTCTTACTCGTTGAGTTCTTCAGGAATCTGAACTGGAGAAGGTTCGCACTCAATTACAGGTATGATGCTCAAACATTTTGAAGAAGAAATGACATACTAGCATATTTTATTCATAACAAGCACAATTTTATTGTATCTATAGTGTAGATCATATGATTAGTGTAACAATGTTACACCACCAATGATTGGTGCAAGGTACCTTTGGTAGATTTTGATTTTGTACCTCGTTTTGATTCCACAGGATTTTGTGCTTTTCTTTCCAAGAAGTTAGGATTAAGTTTTCCCTTTTTAGGCAAACACCATTCGGGAGAGGGGAGATCAATTATTTTCATTACAATTGCTATTGCACAAATTTGGTTGACCCTCTGCTTACTTTGTATTGATTATTGTATTGAATGGCAGCTTGCCCAGGCAATGGTAGAGGAAGCTACCAACATGCGAAGACGGTTGAATAATGAACCAGTTGTGGCTACCAACATGCCCAAACAAGGGTCAAATGGTCCAGCAACGAAGCCTCTGAAGAAGTCTGCTGCTGCCATTGCTGCAGAAGTTGCTGATAGGCTTGCAGCATCGACACATTCTCAACAGATCATGACCTCAGTCCTTTCCACCTTTGCGGCGCAGGAAGCCAAGAATGCCAGCTTGACTGGCACCACCAATTCATCCAATTCTGTCTCAGAAGCCCCACCAGATAGGAGGACAAAAGTTGAACAGCCCTTGCCTAATGCTGCTACCACCACCTTTCTTCCTGTTCAACCTATTGTTGTTTCAACATCACATCAGCCTCAAGCAGTATTGGTGCAGCAAGCTCGTATACAAAACCCAGCTTCAACACCCCAACCTCAATACAATCTCTACCAAGGTCCAGCGCAGCAGTACCTGCAGCCATCTGGAGGCGTAATGATCGGTGTGCCTTACACTTACAGTGCCCTACCGCCACCTCCGCCTCCACCTCCTCCACAGATGATGAACCTAGCGAGACCAGGACCTTTGACACAGCAACAGCAACCTATGGCTCTAATTCAGCAGCCACCACCACCACCTCCACCACTGGCTATGAATCAGCAACAAATGCCAGTAAATCAGCAACTAATGCCAATAAATCAGCAGCAACCACAGTTTACCCTTCAGCAGCCTGCTCCACCCAGTTATAGGCCCCTGCAACCACCTGGGATGGCCTTTTACCATCCTCAAACATAATGACCTAATGCTTGCTAATTAACCCCTCCTCTTGTATTTTGACATAGTTTTGAATTGTCATAGCTCATTTGTTGTACCCGGCGATGTACTGGATTAGGGGTTTCCTTTGGTGAGCTCAATTGAAAGATGAACATTGCCCTGATGACAGACTAGTATGAAAAGAAAGAATGCCGAAAGTATCTACCTTTACTCTGAATCATACAATTGAACTGGAGATGATCTTAAACTCTAACCCGAAGCAAAGAAGTGGGTCGCGATAACAAATACCACATTGTCGATTCTTCTGTTATATGAGTTGGTAAACTCGTTGGGTCTCTATGATCTCGAGCATCACGTTAGTTGTCCGAATCATTGACATACTCGCAACTTGATCTCTTTTTTCTTGTGTGGACGTGTCAACAACAGGGAGAGGAATATTGAATTAAAAAGAAGAATACAATTTAAAGGAAACCTTCCTTTTCTTTTTCTTAGCGAATTAATTCCTTTTCTTAGTGAACTAATTCCTTTTCTCTAATGCTCTTTCAAAAGCTTGACCTGTTTAGCAATAAAAACTCGAGTAGAAGATGAATTTCTTTTCATCTCTCTGTTTGAACTACTGAGGAGTTTCTCTAGAAAAAGGAAATAGGGGATTATTTATTTAAAGGGAAAAAGAGAACGTTCTCCAGAAATTTACTATTTTCTCTCTAAGTACTTACCATTTGTACGGATGAATCAAGAGCCGTCCAACGGAAACTTGCATTTTTTCTGTGTCGCATGATTCGCGTATCCTTCTATTTTCTCTTCCTGTCATTTCCTCACTGTTTTTATTTTGGCGAAGCTTACTGTTAATCTCGCTCTCCCCTATCTCCGGTGGCGGGAGAGTGAGAAAAGATCGATCGAGACGAGGCAAAGAGGAGCGATCAAACCCTAGAAATCCCAAAGCTCTTTGGATTCCAAAAGAATTCGTTACCCAACAGCTCCCGACGATGTTTCGCAGGTGTGCTCATTGATCCTTTCTACTTAGGGTTTGCAATCTATGATTTATGTTCTTCTACTTTCCGATTCTCTTCGAGACTCGCTTGATCGCTTCACATGGAAAACCTAATTGTTTCCGTATCTTTTTGTTTCTGTTAGAAAGTTAGGTTGGCTGTAGTTATTAATGTCTTCTGCTGATGCTGCAGGTGCATTAGGGATCTATCCTTGGAGCGGTCCTTTAGGAGAATACCTCATCCAATCAGAAAGCAGGTATCTATGAGCTCCTCGTCCTTGTTCTTTTTGTGAGAGGGATCTCCGTACTGTTGGTAAATTAAGTTAGTAGTTAGAATCACTGTTAGGATTTCTGGTATAGAATAGCTGTTGATTGTATCATGCTGTTACCGTGATGTAGATTTTGCATCTGTGACTATGAGGCAACCATGATAGTGTAGAAAGGAAAATTAGTAGCCTAGTTTCTGTTTGAAGGTCCACTGAAGGAAATGCTGCTAGTCATTTTATTATGTGTTCTCGGATTTCTTAATACATGTGTTTCTTATTTCCTTTCTCTTGTTTTGTTAACCAATTGGTATAAAACTGATTTTAACAAATAATATCATCATAAAGCAGATGCCTTTCTTCCTTTCATCAAGAAATGAATTCTCAAACGATTCTCAGCGCAATTCATCTCAAAGAACTGCCCCTGCGGAAGAAGCTTCTCATTCAGGGAATTACATCTCAAAGATTTTTCTTGGTAGTGCAGTTGTGGGTGCAGCTGCTATGGCAGCTTACCAGGCTGGATATATAAACCTTCAAGTTAAGGACGGAAAATCCTCTGTTACTGTCAGTAGTGATCAAGCTGTTGTAAAAGAGCCAGAAAATCTGGGAAGTTCTGCTCAAGAAGGAGCTGTTACAATTGACAAACAACCAAGCACATTGGAGACAGATACTACATCCATCGATAGTGGCAAACCACATCCTCCTACAGATATTGAAATAAAAAAGGAAGTTGCTTCGGAGATAGCACCTGCAGAAGAGGAACCAGTTCCTGTGAAAGAACATGAACCGGAAGATCTCACTAAGGAGACTTTTCCAGTCCCTGATGACCAAAAGGTCGATTCTAAACTATCACTTGAAAATAGCTCAGAAATGGACAGAAACGAGCCTAATGTGGAAGAAAAAATGCTGGCTGAAACATCTAATGAACAAAGTGTAGCAGCTGATGATTCTATTATTGCTTCTGAGCAATCTCATGCAAAAGAAGTTTCCTCTTACCACAATAATATGATGGAGATGCCAAAGGTTTCACCTAGCTTCTTTTTTGGATACATTTTATCATGATTCCCGATTAGTTCTTACTTGAAAAATTGTTTAACCAGTTATTTTCTTGGCAATGTATTTTTGCTCCTGGTTTATTAAAAAAACAGTCACTTAATAAAGAGACTAAGAGTCTAAAACCATATAATAACTATTTTCATTTCACTAGTAATTTTCAGTAACATAATCTCATAGTATCAAATTTTCATCTTTCAGTGGTTCCTGAACATCACTTGCTTTTGCTTTCTGAACTGATTAAATTACCTTATCCCCTGTAGGAAACACTAGATACTGAAAGAACAGCGGACAAGTCCCTCTCTGAGTCATACACTCTGCAAGATGAAGAATCCCCTGATCTTCCCAGAAAAGGAGAGAGTGCTGATCTGTTAGCAGCCTCTTCTAGTAACAAAGAGGTTATTGATGGCAGAAACTTTTAAAAGACTGTTATTTCCTTTTTTGATACTTTATACGATGTTTCCTTTTGCTTCTTAGTAACTTTTTCTTTCTTTGTATTGGAAAATGAAGGCTTCAGTAACCACAAGAGAAAATCCAACTGATAAAGGACCCTCTAATGATGGAAAGTATATACTTGATCTTATTGAAGCTATACACGCAGCTGAAAGAAAGCAAGCTGAATCAGATGCTTATATATTTTCTGAAGAGAAAAGGAAGCTCAAGGTTTGTCCTGTTTTGTAACTCAGAACATCTATTTTACGTGTTGATTTTTGTTTCTTATGCATGAAAGGCTGACATGTTGCTGTTGCCATTTTTATTGAATAAAGTTTCTTGTTAGCAATTGGAACCTGTATATAGTTAAATCTCCATCTTCTGCAGCATTCAATAGGAAAATAATTCCAGGTGGAGTGGCTTGCTTCTTCACCACTTTCATTTGTTTGGGTGGAGAACTAGAGATATTCCTTTTCAGTTCAAATGCCTAAACATTTTGCGACTGACTAAGAAATAGAAGAAAATGGCAATAAAATTGGATCCTTCATATGGAAATGATGGCAATAGATTGCATTACCAGGATAGACTAAGCCACCTCTATCACATTGCACAGAAAATTCCTTGGATGATGACAATTAAAATCTAGAGCATGTTGGTGATATTAACTATTGAACCATTTATACGAGACTATGCTGTAAGGCAGCTCATTGTTCTTTTGTTTTATATTATCCTCTTCAGGAGAAATACGAAAAGGAACTGAAGGATGCAAGAGCTAGGGAACTTATGTATGCCGAAGAGGCTGCAATTCTGGATAAGGTTCAAAAAAGACATTCCTTTTCTTGTAAATATATTGATGTCGTTCATTTTTATTGATTTTTAATAGTTTCCGTTACTTTTGACATGTTGATTATATAGACATAAAGTTGGTTAGTGTCTTTAAATTAAGTACTTCTCTGTTTGTTTCATAGTAAATCTTTTAGTTTTTCTTGTTTATGCTTCTACATTGACGATCATTTAGAAGTTATTTTTATCTTTGTTGGTTGATGGTATTTCATAATATATCTTTTCTTTCCACCTCTATAATTGTTATCCAGAGAATTGTCCATTTGGTATGGTTAGTGGAACTACTTTTCTTTCTGGGAGTTTTTCTTGATTTATTATCTAGGTAGATAATGATAGTTACTTGTTTTTGCGTAAAATTACAGTTACACATCTCACTTTATGACAACTTTATATTAGTCCTCACTTGCAATTAAATCTTTTGAGCACTTCAATGTACTAACTCTTATTACATGTCAGAAACATAGATATTAATTTCTCTTTCTTTTGGTGAATGATGTAATTTGGCTGGTTAAAGACTTCCTTTCTCTTAGATTTAATGATAAACTGAGACTTGTATTTGATGAAATTCTCTTTTTTCCTTTTTGTGGAGAAGAATGGGACTGAAAAACAGTCATGCAAAATAAAAGAATCTACAGTAATAGAGTCAATGGGTAGATGACAGTGAGGTTGATGCTCGGATGTTTTGTCCACTTCTTTTACAATGTAAAGAGGTATGTTGTTATAGCCTCTTATAGTGTAACCTAGATAGCTCAGGCCCCATCTATTTGATTAGACCATATTGGAAGCCATGTGAACCTCTGTTCAAAGCTTGCAAGTTCAATTTTTAATGACATCTTCAAAGATCGATTTTGAAGTGTAGTAAGTTTGGGTAATCTATACCGTACAGTTGGTTGACAAAGGAAAGGAGTTGAAGGCAGTAATCAAATTGAAGATATAGGGAGAGGGAGAGGCTTCCAGTTAGCACCACTGTGAGCGGTTTGAAGCGACAGTTATGAAGGAATGGAGATTTGAAGTAGGATTCACTTTAAGATTGGGGATATTTATGTACATTATACTTGACACCACATTCAGCATTTCTGGAGGGGCATTGTGAGGTGGGTGATTGATCTGGAGAAAATGCCAGGGTTATATTGGTATCCATTAGGTAAGCTTGTGATGTGGGCCTGCTTAACTATGAGACAACTGGTTGAATAGATAGGTAAGTCAGCCATACTGTTCTGGGCGTCCCATGTCCCATGCAGAAGGGCTTTCACTCAATGGATCAATGTTATTCCAGAGGATATGCTAATGATTCCAAGGAGCTCTTCTCTATACTTTACACCATTTGATCTGGTTCTGGTCTGATGTTGGTTTCTTGAATATTGATCTCATCCAATTTGATTCCTAGTTTGAAAACAACTGGATAATGCAAACTAGCCACAGCTTTTGGAAGTTCTTGTTGTGCTAAGGTTGCTTCTTCTTGATTCTATTAAATGGTCTTTGGCTAATGACAATACCTTCCTAGGATCATGGGCATGATTTTTTATTTTTCAATGTGACCAGTCCAACTTGTGGTTTGATATCCTTCTTTTTTTTCTCTTGCTTCTTCCTCAATAACAAGAACTTTGTTGAATCTAACTAGAAGGCTTGAGTCTTATTCAGATAGGAAGGTGTTTAATTAGAGAATAAAATATTTAATTGATTTAGAGCCTTCTTTTGGGTGAAATATGTTCGAAACAATATAACTCATATTAGGCAATAGGTTGATTTAGAAACAGACACTTTCAAAGTTTAAAATATTCATCGTTGGTTGTATTTCAGGAGCTGAAGAAAGAGAAAGTAAAGTCTGCTAGTACAATCAAGACCCTTCAAGAAAAAGCTGAGCAGAATCTTCGGGAGGAATTGCAACGTAAGGTGTGTGCTTCTGTATTCTGCATGCTAGCAATTCATTGGCCTATTTGTTGTATGTCATAATTAAGGCAAACATCTCTATCCTTTCCTTCCTGTAGGATGAGGAAATTGATGCACGACTTGAGAAAGTTCAAGAATTGGCAAAAGCTGAATTGGCTGCAGCCATTGCAAAGGAGAAAGCATCCCAGATCGAAAAAATTGCTGAAGCAAACCTCAATGTATGAGTTTTCTGTCATGAGTGGCACCTGCACCTGTTTATACTTTATACTCTATCACCGTCTTTTGTATTATGCACATACATTATTGTGTGGCAATTGCCAATTATTGCTAAAATAGATAACTTCCTTATGGTGATTTTAAGTGGTTTGGTCCTTTCTAGATAAATGCCTTGTGCATGGCATTCTACGCAAGATCTGAAGAAGCCAGCCAGAGTCATTCTGTTCACAAGCTTGCATTGGTGAGTTGTGTAATCTCTTATAGCTTAATTTGCATGTATATAATTGAAGTTTAGACAATACGATGATTTATATCTGGCTATTTCAGTGCTGATAAAATTTGTACATTGATCTTTCAGGGGACACTTGCCTTGGAGGAAGCTCTGTCAAAAGGGCTACCAGTTCAAGCAGAAGTAGATTCATTGTGTAAGTTTCTTGAAGGTATTGATAAAGATTCACTCTTAGAGTTGGCACTTTCATCCCTTCCAAAAGAAGTATTAAACCATGGAACTGATACTCAAATGCAGCTGAATCAAAAGGCAAGTCTGGACTACAGCTTTATTTCCGTGAATCTTGGGTTGTTATTTTTATGGTAGTGTGTCTATTATTCAACTTAACCTTGCAATAAATACTTTGGTTCACATTAGCGGTGTTTGGATATAGTTTAACTCCGAAGCCTTAGTAGCTACCTCATTTTTCAAACTTGAATAAGGTAGCTTAAACAAGAATAGGAAAATATGGTGTTTGATTATAAACTGGTTTAGTCGTGATTACACATAATATGCCAATTAAAAGTAGTGAATTTAAGAAATTTTATGTAAAATGACTAAAATACCTTTTATAATGGATAGAGGAGAGAGAGGAGAGAGATTAAAATGATGGTTGACTTAAGTGATGTCTTTTAAGGGCAAAATGATAATTGAATTTTGTTGATAAACATAAATAAATTAGATGGAAGAGGAGAGGAGAGGAGAGAGAATAATAGGTTTAAGTAGGTCACCCTAAACCCATTTTATCTTAAACTAGTATCTTAATACTAAACTAATTTGGTGCTCACTAAATCGGTTTAAACTTTAAAAATAAATCTAAATTACACCGAAATGCAGCCATAATTAATTGCTTATTAATGCTTGGGTACTTCTTATTCATTTACATGTAGTTTCTTCTTGTAGTATTTTTTTAAGAAGTTTTTGTTGGTTAGCATGTATGCATCAGTCTACGTCCCATATGTATAGGAAAAGGGTCATCTTCTTATCTCTATCAAATAACAGTGATAGTAGTAATACTTGCACAATAACAAAAGGGTCATCTTCTTATCTCTATCAAATAACAGTGATAGTAGTAATACTTGCACAATAACAAGAGGAGTTTTGTGTTACGTTGTACTTGACAAGTAACACATACTTTAGCCTCAAAATCTTGTTAAAAATTACACTTCTACTATTGCAGTTCAATTCCTTGAAGGGAACCCTGAGGCATTTTAGCCTTATACCGGCTGGTGGTGGTGGCATCCTAGCTCATGCTGTAGCTCACGTTGCTTCTTCCATAAAGGTAATTGAGATATAACTACAAATAGGATTTCTTGATACTTGTCCATTTATACTCTTTTCATCTGGTTGATTGGTTTGGTAATATGATTATCTAATTTCTTTTTCCATAATTGTTCAGATGAAAGAGGATCAATCTGGAGATAGCATTGAATCTGTCATTACCAGAGTTGAAAATCTTTTGGTAGATGGGAAATTGGCAGAGGCGGCGGATGCCTTAGAAGGAGGGGTACGTGGAAGTGAAGCAGAGAAAGTTGTCGTAGATTGGGTGAGGCAGGCAAGGACTCGTGCAATAGCAGATCAAACACTTTCTCTTCTTCAATCATACGCCACATCAATTACATTCACTTGATTTATATGCATCCTCAAAGTTGTTCGTTCTTCTGGATAGGCAGATGACAATTTACATCTCCAAGGCCAACAGATCATCTTGATTCATGTACTAAATACGCAGCACTTGCGGTATCCTCTTGAGTAACCCATTTGGTGTTGAGGAAGCATTTTGAACTTTCTGTCTCCCTCGTTGAGCTAATAAAATTTTGAGGCCCTTGGGCACTTTTTGCTCATGTTAGTATATTTTATTTGGTTGGAAACGATGAGCTGGTATCCTAAAATATGTCAATATAAGCTTTCGGAATATCCAACACATGAATGAATGGCGATATTCATCTAACACATGCTTGCAATGAAATGGCATCCAAATATTTATGTAGACATGTGAACTCACTTCCTCTGATCTGCATTCCTTTGTCGTTCGCACTTCTTATTTGTGAAGTGTTCAAGCCATATTAGGAAGCTGTCATTTTCTTTTTGTTCTTAATGACTTTGGCAATGTTTTCTTTTGGTCATTTGATCAGTTAGCAAACAAATTTTTTTGACTATGACAAGTCTACCAAACTTTTTAATTGTCTAATTTATTTTCAAACTTAAATATGAGACTATGTAAATTCTATCACATTAGTAAAATTTACTGATTGAATTGGACGATAACCTTCCGAGTAAAAGTTGAATTTTGAATTTAATGAATTATCTGAAAAATTATTAAGAGTTATGAAGAAAAAATTCCACATCAATTGGTGACTTATGCTTTAAAAATTGTTATATAGTGTATCAGTTTTGTTGACAAATTCGCCCTCGTTTCATGCTTAAAAAAAATAGGGAGGGCTAGATGGGTCAAAAGCTCGCAAACAAAGGCCTCACCTTCTTCCTGACACGTCGGCACTGGGTGAACCACGTGTCTCTCCCAACCAGCCCATAGGAAAAGGCAACCACGCCGCCCGCTGGGTCCCATCTCCGATAGCGAAACCTACACAGCACCGTGAAGGACCACCAATATTAACGGCTGTGATCAGCATCCTACCGTAGGGATTCCACTGCTTCGTATTCTTCCCGATCTCCCAAGATGTTCGATATTACAAAGCGATCCTTCGTAGTTGATCTATTAAGGCCAACGGCTATATATAAGGAGTTGTTTGCTGATCTTAAAATGTAGGAGGTTATTTGTAAAATTCGAAAGCTTCTCTCGTTCTTTTTCGCCGAGTTCCAGAGAGGAGAAAGAAACAAAAGAAAAGCGCTCACTCTCACTCACTCTCTCTCTTTCTCTACACGCGAAACCCCAAGCATAAGGTCTTCGAACGAAACCCTAGATCTTTCCTTCTCTCTTGCTTCAAAACCTAGCTCCAAGAGGAAGGGGTTATGAGTATCCCATTACCTTAGAGCTCGTCCTCGCCCCAGCTAGAGTTCGAGCGCTATAAGCATCGAAGGGAGGTGGGGGGGAGATCCGATCTCCTCTCTCTCTGTTGAGCTCGGCCGCCGATTCCCGGAACCCTAGATCCACTCTTTTCCGCACCGCAGACTTCGGATCTGAGGCCTTCATGGCGTCCTTGTACCATCTTGCCTTGGCGGTGATCTTGTGCTTCTTGCCGTGGAGCTCGCACTCGCTCACCTTCTCCTCGAGGCTGGTTCACCGCTTCTCCGACGAGGCACGGGACGTAGCGGCTTCTCGGGGCGTGGGAAAGTGGCCGAGCTGGAGGAGCACGGAGTACTACGAGGCATTGGTGAGGAGCGACCTACAAAGGCAGAAGCGACGCCTCGGGGGCAGGTACCAGAGGCTGTACCCTTCTGAGGGGAGTGAGACCTTCTCGCTCGGGAATGATTTCGGATGGTAGGCTGGTTCTTTCCTTTTCCTATGTTCTATTACTTTGCTTCCTTTTCTTCTTCAATTAGATCTGGTTAGCTGCTGTGAGTCCGTGTTTTGTTAATTATTGAAGTAATGAGGAGAATTGAAAGCAATGTGGTACCATCCGGAGGAATGACGATGGACAGTAGATTGTTTCTTAGAAATATTTGTTCTTTGGTGCTTATCTGTAAAATATGTCTAGGTTTTTGCGTATTGACTGCTGGGATGTCGGGGATATTTTTTGAGTTCCTCCTATCTTGTTGGCTGATTTTACCAGACTTGGCAGTTTTCAAAGACGTAGGTTTGGGGCAAATGTGATTAGCATAGTAGACGGTTCGTTACACCTAAAGCTGTTCATCTCTGTGCATATTGTTATCTTTGGTAACTTTGTGCGAATGTTAATCTGCATGTAGTTCTTTCAGCTTCTTATCCTCCTTGTAGCGACTTCAATTTTATTGGTTAGTCATAGCATGTATGTTGGGTTTGATATAGCTCAGTCATGGTGAATTATTGTCATCGTCCTTGGAGTTGGACGTGTTATTTCTTTTATTGGATTCCTCCCAAATTGTAGAAGTGTTGACTGATGTTAAATGGTGAATGCTAGATGAACTGCTGATGGTTGGAGAAGGTGTCAATTAACCTGTGTTTTTTTTCCCATAAGGCTTACTCACCCCAATTCCTGGCATTCCGTCCATCTCATAGTGTGATGTTTAGGAGGGCTGCAGTCTTCAGTTTACCATTATCTTATTGAGGTTTTCATGTTGAAGCCCTCAGAATTGAACTTTTGCTTGTTGACCCAAACATATAGGTGTGCATGCTGTTAGTTTTCATGTCCTGTCATTCTGTAAATAATAAGTCAAGTTCTTCATAAGGAATATAGCCCTCAAATGATATTTACTGGCTATATGGTACCTGTCAGGAAACCAGATCTAGCAAATCTTCTTGTGGCAAATGTGCACATGGAAGACATTAAAACTCAAGGAACATGCTAATAGTTTTGCACTTGTCATGATATAGTCATACTTTTGCAATTGTGATAAGCTCAAGGAATGATTAAAATAATATTTAATAGAATTTTTGCAGACAGTAGCAACTAACGAAACATTTGATGACGAAGTAAATGCAGGGAGAAAATAGGAAAATGAAATGGTATGTACCTACAAAGATTTGGATTCCTAGATACATTGTCTCATCCTCAAGCCCAAGCTACTTTCCGTAGACCACCACGGGAAACAGTTATTTTGTACTCACTTTTATTTTTTATTACAAACAAATATATGCAGTTATGTGTTTATGAATAAAATGTGCATTCACTAATCAGTGTGTATATACCCCCTAATTAAATTATGTATTTAAAGTATGTTGTAGTGGACTCCTAGTCATATATAGATAAATATGTATGCTAACAAGGAAGGAATAAAAATATACATATTTTTCTTCCAGTACTCCTAGATCGATATTCGCAACGCTTTGTTACCGAGGTACTGCATGGTCCTAAGATTACAATTGGTGCACAAACAGCCACATATGCTATCCTTGGTTAATCATATAAGAACTTTTGAGTACGGTAAATAATGTAAGAAAAGAAGAAAGAAGAAAAGCCGTATATATATTTCTAAAATCTTTTTAAAATTCATTGAAGAACATCATAATATTATAAATGTCATATTAAAGCTTCAATCAGATAATGCATAAGCAAGTCCATTTATTAGAAAATAGTGAAGTAATCAAAATACAAATCACAAAGATATCCAAGTGTTTAGTGTCATCTGTGTTTTAACATGTAAGGATCTGAAAGTTTTAGTTGTACAATAGAGGAAGAATAACCTAGGTCTATTAGCTCTACTTGTGTTCTGCTAATCTTTTTTTTTTACTTTCCGCTTGTTCTGCTATGTATTTAAATGAGGAAACCAAGCCAATAATGAATAATAAGCTTTCCTTTTCATTTTGTAGTATTCATTCAATTGAGGAGATGGGACACTTTGTCTGCCTAAAATTAAATTTTACTTCAATATTTAGGAAGCTTTGAATCAGTTCAATTTCTATTATTTTGAAGAAGCACATGTAGCTCCTGGTAGACTGCTTGTTTTTTAAGTATCTTAGCATCTCATAATTTGGCTATTTTGGATAGCCCTCATCTCCTTAAAAAGTGCATTCTTTTAAAGCAGCTTCTGCCTCGCTAACCCTTATGACCATGTGTTTTACTTACATGGACAGGTTGCACTACACCTGGATTGATATTGGGACACCTAATGTATCCTTTCTTGTAGCATTGGATGCTGGAAGTGACCTGCTTTGGGTCCCCTGTGATTGCATTCAATGTGCTCCATTGTCTGGCTATCATAGTAGTTTGGTATGCTGACATTTTTCTTCTTTAACTATCCACTGTTACCATTCCATCTGAACTTCTCTTCACACAGTTATTGTATTTGTTTGTATAAGCATTCATGTTAACATATGTGCAATTATGAATGTGTACCTTGTGTGCACTGATGTAAGGATAATTATACCTGCTCTTGTGCATGCCATGTGTATCTTGGAATCTGCCTTAATGCACTGTGTTGATATGCATACTCATGTTATGCATCCCTTTTGCACATGATTTTTTACATGTGATTGCATGCTTGTGCATGTAATATAGTATAGTATGACTATGCATGTTGAATAGATGGAATTGCTTTAAATGAAAAGGAGACGTATGTGAGGAAGAATAAATGCTGGCTCAACTTAGTAGTTTCTGGTAGCCTATCAATTAAACTGGAAAAAGAGGATATAATATTGTCAGACATGATTCATACAAACAATATTCTTATGCCTCCAACTCCTGGGGAGGAGTTCCGGAGGATGTTAATAGTGCTGTTCCCTCGAGAAACTTAACTATTTCCTGGGCAGATTGGAGGATAGTAGGCCTGGTTAATACTATTTTACAGTGGCAACTGTTTACAGGTGTCATGCAGGTGGTAAGCGGGTCTGGATTTGATTTTACTTGAAAGCATCTCTCTCTAATTCTGGTGTGCACATGTTGAGAACCAGAATAGAAGTTCACACAGTATCTAACCTTTTGAATTCTCCCAAAGTGCAACTCTGTTTTTTTTCGATTCTCTCCTATTATGGTTTCATCTCTTACACTTGAGCAGCTCTTTAAGGTCAATTTAGTTATAACAGAACTGTTTTTTAGTTAACTTCTAGCATAGAATTAGTGGAACTTTTTTTTTTCCTTTTCTTTTAGTGTGGAAAATGTTGCCAACTTTACATGATTATTATGCACCTAAGTGTACTCCATGTAAATGCCACTAGCCGTGTAGAATGCTTCTGTGTCGGTCTTATTAGTTGGTACATTTATCCCTAAAACAGAAATAAAGGAGGTTGTTCTAATTTGTCAGCAGTTTTAGCACTTATTTCCGATGATTGATTGGCAGGTGCTCCCTGGTATACGGAGCATCTATTATGCAGGATAAAGATCTTGGCATGTATAGCCCAACTGAATCAAGAACTAGTAGGCACCTTCCCTGCAGCCACGAAATGTGCGCATTGGGTTCAAGTTGCAAAAGTCCAAAGCAGCCTTGCCCTTATAATATCAACTACTATTCAGAAAATACATCCAGTTCAGGATCATTAGTTGAGGATATACTATACTTGGTCTCCAGTGATGGTCACAAATCAATACAGGCTTCAGTTATTGTAGGGTGAGTTATGAGCATCTATAGTCTGTTATTTTTGATTTAACTGTAGAATTTTTTCCATCATAAATACTGCATTGGAAGGTAACACAATATTGTATGCAGCTGTGGTCGGACGCAAAGTGGTGGTTATTTAGATGGTATTGCTCCAGATGGACTTCTTGGTTTAGGGTTTGGTGACATTGCAGTTCCAAGCTCCCTTGCAAGATCTGGATTGGTGCGGAATTCTTTTTCAATGTGCTTTGTTGAAGAAAATTCTGGAAGAATTTTCTTTGGGGACCAAGGGATTTCTACCCAACAATCTACTCCTTTTGTCCCTTTAAATGGAAAATAGTAAGTACTTTGATAACTAACTTGGAGCATAGTTCATTCGCATTAATGTACTTTCTTCAGGATTTATTAAAATCCATTTTCTTGGTCCATGATTGCTTGCCGACATTGCCATATTTTAAGAGTGTTTCATCTTTGATATTTTTATCATCTCAAAAGTTGCCAGCTGAGACAATGAAAAGTCCTCTTTTGGACAATAAAGCATTGCCGTGCCACATAAATCTTGCTTCGCCATTTGTGTTCTTAATGTAGATATGATATATAGGTTATTTTGAAGGATGACAGGGATCGATGGAGGATTAAAGTTATCCAATAGTTTATTGCGTTAATAAGATAGTAAATATGTTTCAGATAAACCCTTTCTAGTTTCACCCATTCATTCGAAGGTGAAGTTTCCTAAATAGTAGTTAGAGAAAGTCTTAGGATTTTATAAAAGAGATACTGGTTACTGTTGTGAGTATGTTCACAAGGATAGCATGTTTCAGTGAAATTATTTGATCAAATGCCATTACATTGGTTAGGTAGGTAAGTTTCTGTTTTGGACCTTTTTTCTGAATCACCTGACCTACCACTAAGGTTCTTTTTTTTTCCAATAGGAAAGCAGTCGTAGTTTTACTGGCTGTGGTTGGTGCTTATTTTTCTTTTGTTTGGTTTAGTGTCACTTACATTGTTGAGGTGGAGAGAGTTTGTATTGGACCCAAGTGCCTTGGAGAGATTGGGTTGCAAGCACTAGTTGATAGTGGGTCATCATTCACATTTCTTCCAGAAGATGCCTACAAAAAAGTCACTCTGGAGGTACTTTTCTATTCCCCTAACAGATCTTGGTATATCTGTCTCTAAATGTTGACTTATCTGTAACTCTTTTAGTTTGACAAACAAGTTAACGGTTCAAGGGTTGAGTATAGTGAATCTCCTTGGGATTACTGCTATAAAGCCAGGTAAACCTATCTAACTATCTGTAGTTAGTAATTTGCTGTGTCTCAGTGATCCTACTAACTGTTCTTTCTTTTGATGACAGTCCTCTTGAAATGCCTGAAGTACCAACTCTGACTCTTACTTTTGCAGTGAACAAGAGCTTTGTGGTCATTAATCCTATTTTCCCCTTTTATGGCAAGGAGGTAAGTATAAGTAGAACATTGTATTTTTAGGATAAAAAATTTAGATAGTGAAGGCTTCATGTTTCTCTGTACATGCTACTGTTAATCATACTATCACTTTCAGTTGCTTATTAAGTCTGAATATTTTGGAAATCTTTCCTGCTCTCTACGATAGGGCCTGATACTTTTGGTGAACTTACACAAATGTCTAGGGATCCCATATTTGGGATGCCTCGCAATGCCTCTTCGTTGTTATCCACATAAATAGATATGATAGTGAATGCTATCACATTTGATTAGTTTATGAGATAGAAATCAAGCTTTGAAGCTTATGTAGCTATAATCTATACTTGGTAAATCTTTTATCTGATGTTATTTCTGCACATCATATCAGCAGGCATATTGCTACTGCTATTTGAATTTGTTTGGTAATTAGTTTTTAATGCATTGTTTCAAAATATTAGAAGCTAATTAGTGGCAGTAAACACTCTTAACTTCATAGTGTGAATCTTATGAGCCCGCATGGATATGCAGATCCCCATGTTCTATTATTCTAATGTCAGGGTTCACTTGAATTGATGAATTGAAATGCTTGCAATTGTTTCCATCTTTTTGAGAAAGAAAACTATGGAAAGTTGGAAATAGTCTACCCTCACCCCAGCGATATGTTCTTTAGGTTCAACATCTATCCTCAACTTTGACTTTTTTCCAATATGCTTGAATACAACGTTCATATTTCTTGACACACAAAGTAGAAAGTAATTAACATTTCATATAGAAGGATTCATTTGTTCAATTTTCTTAATGACATGTTCGAAATGGAGCATGTTGACAGTTAACCAGGCATTACAGTAAAGTACAAAACAAAAAAAAAATCATCAAACTACTATTGGGAAATAGATATATCAGTTTGACTTTTCAGTGTAATGGAATACGCATAACACAAATGACTAAATGAGTGCTTTCAAAGTCTCCAAATTTTGAGCATGTTAGTTGGCAAGCAGTCAATATATGTTAGTGAGTTTATCGGAGAGTTAATTACCATGTTATCCCATTTGCAGGGAGAGCTTGCTGGATTTTGCTTAGCTCTACAGTCATCGGCAGAAAGTCTGGGGACCATCGGCCGTGAGCATCATTGAATTACAACTGCCCTGTACTTTTTTTTCTTTCTTTCACTTCTGTAGTAAAGTTTGCAATATTTTGTGAATGCAGAGAATTTCATGACGGGATATCATATGGTCTTTGATAGAGAAAACTTGAAGCTAGGGTGGTCACGATCTGATTGTAAGTTATCTCTTGCCTCATATTTCCTTTTGATTTACAGGGAACAGGTCTTTATTGATTTCTAGGATACTACTTATTTTATATTTCTTCTTTTGAGGATGTGTTGAGGGATTATGCATAGAACTCCCACTCCATGCTTCCCTGTTTTGCATTCTTTATTCAAAAGTGGTACCTGCTGCTAGTGCAATCACTTTTACTAGGCAGTCAAGCATAGCTGAAGCTATCTTTTGATAGTGTATTATGGTCTTCAATGTTGTAGAAGTTGCTCACAGTATGCGGTTGGGCACCCATGGCATAGCTATGCAGTCTAGCAAATAAAATATACTGAATACATGTTATCTGTATGAAGTATATATTTTATGTGAAAGTATTTTAGTTAGGAACCAATATAAGTGTACACGTACTAAATGATAAAGTAAATCATCTTGTATGAAAATAAAGAACACAACCAAGTATGATATCTGCATCAAACATGAAACCAATTATGGTTATGCCAGAGGCACATGAAAAGACTGTAATTATAGGTTTCAATACATATATTTAAACTAAAAACTAAATACTTACTTGCTGAAGACTTAAAAACATCATTGGCATGCCCCTGTATGCCATTGGCGCACCTTTAACATATTTTTAATAAAAAATATAGGATATTTAGAGATGTTTTTAGCTTGAATACATGTATTAAAACCTATAATTATAGTTTTTTATCTTTAGATTATTTTTATAAATGACCTACTTTATTAAAGATATAGCAATAGTCAAATATAAATGTTATTCAACATATAATATGATTGAATATAATCATTAATACAAATATTAATGATTGAACATTTCATAATATGATTAAATATTTTATTAATAAAATTGAACATATAATAACATTCAACACATAATATTAATTGATAATAGTTTAATAATTAAAATAAATATATAGTTGAATGTAGAATGATGGGGATGATCAAAGATTTCATTTGTCGATATAAGAATATCATGAAAATGTTGTGGTAAATACTAAAGTTGATTGATAATGATTGATGAAAATAGAAAAAAAAATGAGCTACATTCAGTATGGCTTGGCACTTACCGTGTCGAACCGACACAGGTGTGTGTGCCACTGGCACGCATCGTATCAGGTGCCATGCCACCATCGACACGGCCATCATTGTATGAAACTACAACCTACAATTAGTAATAAAATAAAAACACACTAAGTCCTTCTATGAAACACTAGAAGATGCACTCAGTGGCAATCACATTATCATGACAATGAAATGACTAAGAAAATTTGAATTAAACATGTGCATCTCATCTAAGCAAATAGTAGACTTGAGTGAGAGGAAGAAAAAATTTGGCTGAAATAAGGCCAAGGGCTTCAAATAAGGCATTTGAATAAGAATTAGGATTTTTTTTCCCCTGTTGTAATCGATCACTACCATTGTAAGTCGCATGTCCTAACTGTTTGTGTTTGTTCACACGAAACCATCACCTAGGCAGTCAATCTGCCTTTTTGGACCATATAGGTGTTATGTTGGTGGCATATGGGCTGTCACCACTGCCTAGTAAACCGCTAGAGCATCTGTGCCCCCTGCTTTTCACAACCTTGGTGCTTATCGGCCTGTTCGATTGATTCGGTCAGCACGGCATTTCTTTCTATTCTCATTTGGCATTTTATTTAGGAAGTCGCTAGAGCATCTGTGCCGCCCGCTTTTCACAACCTTGGTGCTTATCGGTCTGTTAGATTGATTTGGTCGGCATGGCATTTCTTTCTATTCTCATTTGGCATTTCATTTAGGAAGTTGCTAGAGCATTTGGGTCGCCCGCTTTTCACAACCTTGGTGCTTAACTGTCTGTTAGATTGATTCGGTCGGCATGGCATTTCTTTCTATTCTCATTTGGCATTTCATTTAATCACCTTACGAATCCGACCAAATAAAATGCTCAGTTACATTTTTAGATCGACTCTACCAGCTTTGACAAAAATATTTCTCAATATTTTGCTCTTGGTATCTATACATGCACGTATGTATGTCTTGTGAATCTGTGGACATATTGTCATTCTTTAAATTATTCAGCATCTTACACTTAATAGAAAATGGTATGTTTTAGGATTTGAGAAGTTTTTAGATTGACTCTACAAAGCATTGACCAATAATATTTCTCAATATTGTGCTCTCGGTGTACCGTTACATACATATGTATTTATTTGTTTATCCACATGACCGAGTATGATTACATGTGCACATTTTTTTTTATTACTCAGCATCTAATTTAGTCTTCCACATGAGGTGAAAAATTCTGTATTTTAGGACTCGAAGATGTTGGCATATTCTTTTTCTCCATGTTTAAAGGTATATGTGCTTCTACTTGATTGTTTGCATCATAAATAACTAGTGGAGTCCTACAAGTTGGGACAGTGATTATTCTCCTCTTAAAACTGAGGTTTACACTATATTCCCTACCATCAATTATGAATTAGGCATGGTTAGTTTGATATCAAAATGGTCGTCCTTTACAACAATCGTTCTTTGTGAATGTTGATTCCACGATTGTCTTGTCTATGGGATTGCTGGTGTAGCACAATGCCGGTCATGGCTCACCGGATCATCTCCTAGAGACGATCTGCAGAAATGGATCAATATGTGTTGGTTAGCACTTTTGTTGCCAATCGTTGTAACAATCCATGCTGTGATCAACATCCTGCTGTAATCCAGGGGGTTGAATTCAAATTTGTGGCACTCGTACTGTAGTATGTCAACGTTTGTGATCATTGGGAAAGTATGATATCAAGTTACTGCCTTTATTATTTTCCGGCTTCTCAATTCTACTTCTTGGGCACAGGTCGTGATGCAGACAGCAGCAAGAGTGTGCCTTTAACTCCACCACATAACAGGCCTGAGAATCCCTTGCCAACAAATGAGCAACAGAGCTCCCCCAGTGGACATGCTGTTTCACCAGCAGTGGCCGGAAAGGCTCCCACCTCTACCAACTCATTAGCAGCTTCCACAATGTTGGTTGAACACTTCTGTTTGTTGTTGCTACTGACTCTTTTCACTGTCATTTCTATTGGATAACAGTCTTAACAAATAAAATCTATGTATAATCTTGTAAATCTGTATCCAGTGTGTGGGTTAGAGTGGGTTCTAGTATATATCGTTTATCACTGCATTTCCGCTTTATATATATACCTTGCACGTCTCTTATAGTTCTACGTTTAGTCTTGATATTGGTTCGATACAGCGACTGCCCGTAGTGATCCATCTAGATCGAGATCTTTTTCGCGTACCAAAGTTTCATGGCGTTTAGACTGCGCTCTAATGGGTACCCTAAGGATGATTACCAGGCTTCAAGCTTCCATCTACATACATATTCTATTAATTTTAATCATGAATACCTACCGAATTTATCAATTTTTAATACTCTCGTTTTCAAATGTCCCATCACCCTACCATTAGATTATCTTTCCAAAAGAAAATTCAGTGTAGTTCTTGATAATATTTTACTTTTAAAGTCTATTCAGCTACCTTCAATCCAGAGAAACTCTAGCACACTTCAATCATATATCCACAAGTTATCATTTGCAAAGTATCTTCCCCTCGCAGCACTAACCACCCTAGTGTCAATCACATCAAATGACGTTAAGAAAAACCTGATCATTTCCCTATATATCTATAGAAGTTCCAAGCTAAACCACCAGCAGATAAGCCCTTGAGATATAGCCTTCTTTGGGATACTGTGTACAATAATTGTCCATATGCATGATTGGTGTGTAGTTGAGCCCACCACCAACCCTACTCTCTCACATTAGCCACCACATACCTCCTCTTTAGAAAAGAAAAGGCTACTCTTCTTTTCTCCTTTCATTTGATTCACTTCATTGTAAACACTACCTATTGATAAACAGTCAGATACAGATCCCATAGTTGTTTGTTCATGGTGATGAAGATGTAAATAATACAAGAGAAAAGGTTACCCTTTTTTTGAAGTCATTTCATCTTACTCACTACCTGTTGAGAACAGTAAGATACGATTTCTATTGTTGTTTGTGCATGATGGTGAAGATGTAAATATATTACCCCAACAACAGCATTAGTGCTCCCTTTTCTATATATAAATTTGATAACTAAGCTAATTAAAGCCACGATAAGCTTAAATTATGCATATATGATGCTTTAGTGAAAAGTTTGTTCAATATCAATTCTAATTTCTAGTATAAAATTAAATTTATCATCTCATGAGTTAATATAATTCAACCTTTAAACTACAATAATGATCATTTGCCACATTCTGGCAAGAAGTCCTTGTTCTGCCTTTGCTCCCCACCTTCAGCCTTTCTCTACTTTCTCTTTTACTCATTTAATTGGATGTGGACTGGTTTAAGAATTTTAAGCTTTCCAACTTACTGATACAAATGTTTAGTCCCAAGACTCGTCCTGTTGGATTGGTTTCAAAAACTCATTTGAGTGAGGATTAATCACAAAGACAGCTAATATATTGATTTAAAATAGCTTCGTATCCGCAACCTATCACGAGTATTTATTTATCTATTCTTCTGACAGTGTCCATGACTCGTGACTAGAGAAAAAAGAAGGAATATATGAGTTGACTCTCTCTTCTTCTTCTTCTTCTTCTTCTTCTTCTTTTTGATGCAATTCTTTTCCTTACGGACTAAGTTTCGATTGCAAGAAGGAACAAAGGTTTGGAGTAGATGCAAGCTACATAGCATCCAAAAGAATAAACTTTCAGCATGGAGTTCGAAAGAGACCAAAATCAAAGCAAAAAGTTTGCAACATTATATTCCTTAACCATTAGCAGGATGTATCTTTCTACCTACATCCAGCTTTCCTCCTCACCTTTAAGAATCTTCTAGTCGGTCAGAAGTCGGCAACGCATTCACGCATGGTTGTATGGAAAAATAGCATTTCTCTTCTCTCCATGATCAATTCCTGCTAAACGTTACTACTCTACCTCCATAGGCCGGGTTGCTTTGATATCTTTTAACAGTCCATAAGATCCGTGCATTAATGTGGTGCAACAAGTACAATTACATCGATCTTAGGCTCTATGTTCCCTGTAAATAAATGATCATGCCTAATATTCTGAAACAAGTAGGGTTAAGAAGTAAGAACATTCTTGAAGTACAACAGATGCCATAATACTTCATAAAAGCAGCTAGCTTAAAGTACAAGAGCATCCCTTTCGGTATAAGAAAATATATGACAATTCTTGCTTCAGAAAAATGGGAAAGAAAAGTAGGCTTGATGTTAACGCCCAAGTCCATTCAACCTTTATTAAGAACCACATGGCATAAAACTAGAACTCTAATTTAGCTGCCAACCTGCTTATTGACCACCAAGCAATGCAGATATTGTTCATATAATGAAGGCAGGACATGCGTCACAAGTACCCACAGTCCACGACAATTAAAACTGTGTGCTAAGAGAAGTCATCTGCTAAATATTTGTCAAAGAGAGCAAGAGGAACAAACAAAATACTTTGTGGTATTGGTATTCCATTAAACATGGCTTAGCCTAATATCACTCATTTTGTAGTTTCGTAACAAGCAATCCAAGGCGATGTTGCAATCAAACGGAAACAACTAAGTAAAACCCGGTGAACTACTAATGAGACGTGTCGCGTCGCTATTTGCTCGCCACGCCACGTGGACTCTTAAGAAGTGCAACATGGTAGGAGGCACCACCTCTGTCCTCCTCAGTGAGTTCTTGCAAGTGACAAGTGGTATTCTCTTTTTCTATCTTATTAGTTTATGTTTTTAGTTTCTCTTTCTCTTCCGAGTCTAGATAGCTTTCTTGCAACTCAAGGACTTTTACTTTTCTACGCCCCCACACACAAAACGACTTGATATAATAATACACAGGAGGGGCGAGGGGACCCAACAAATTAAAAGGAGCACACGAGTAATTAATTAGGGTGTGTTCTTTTGTCCATCTTTCATTACTTTATTGGCATTGGGTGGCTAAAGTTTTCTTTTTGGGTTTGCTCATGCCTTTCGGAGGCCTATATAAGAATGGGTTTAGGTGAAGCAAAAGAGAAGTGTGTGAAGAGCTGGGACTGAGAGCCATTGTGATGTGGGGAAGGTATCTTAGGAAACTTCTCACATGCAGTTACTAAGCAAGAACCCACATCAACAAAGACATCTGTGTAAATCCGTAGTCTTCTCTTCTCTTCTCCTCCTCCAAGTTCTCCTCTAACCATAGCCTTTGTGATTTGGCTGGCTATTTCAAGGAAGAGTTGGCTGTGGTCCTGTTCATCAAATTAAATTCAAATTCCAGACACCCCCACCTCAAGACTTCATTGCATTGTTGCTCTATTCTTCTACCTCACAAGCTTTGCACTAGTCGTGGAGCTAAAACGAGGCCGGCACCATGGGAGGCATCCTACACTACTTTGGCTTGGCCGGTGGCCACAAGTACAAGAAGAGGAAGCAGTTGCAAACAGTGGAGCTCAAGGTCAGGATGGACTGCGATGGCTGTGAACTTAAAGTCAAGAAAGCCCTCTCCAAAATGAAAGGTTAGCTAGCTAGCTAGCTACTTACTTACCTCACAAGTACTTCAACTTCTCTTCTTAATTTACTGATACAATCCTGTGGGCTTTGTTAGGAGTTCATTCGGTGGACATCAATAGGAAGCAGCACAGGGTAACAGTGACCGGTTTGGTTGAGGAGAAGAAGGTCCTAAAGAAGGTTCAATCCACAGGGAAGAAGGCAGAGAGGTGGCCTTACATCCCTTACAACTTGGTCTCCCAACCTTATGCTGCCCAGGCCTATGACAAGAAGGCACCTCCTGGCTATGTGAGGAATGTGGAGGCCATGAACTTCTCCAACCAAGTACCCAGACAAGAGGACCAGTTAACTAACTTGTTCAGTGATGACAACCCTAATGCCTGCTCCATTATGTGAAGTTACCTACCTATAATTAAATCAAAGACATATATCATTAGTTGGTCTTAGAGATCTATCTAGCTAGGTTTGGCCATGTCCTGTTCTCTCTTTCTCTTTACTAGGGACATGTGTTAGTACACAGGGACACAGAGTCTATTGAGTCTTAGGGTGGTATCAGTCTTGTGACCATATGGGAGAATATATGAGGGTGTGTGGGTTGTCAATTGTCACGGAGACATGGCATATGTATTAATGGAATTTTATCTCTCTACTTTGTTGTCCATTGGAGCTCAAGGATGCAGCTTTCCTTTCGCTAGATATCATTGGGTTTTTCCTTGTTAAATATGAAAAAGTTATACATTGGTTGTCGAAAATTTTATTGGTAGATGTGCATGGAGTCCTATTCACATGTCTTGGAGATTTAACATATGGATATGTAAAGGGAAACAGAGGACAAGAAAAGTGCTGCTGTCTGGTAAACCGAACTTGAGACCAGAAAAGGGATCCAGGTGTCCTTATAACACACGGGAATTTAAAAAGTTATATTGTAGTTTACTCCTCTTACTAGTGGATATCATATATAAATCCCTCAATCTAAACGTTGCATGATAACGTGATTTCTCTGGCAAAAGATATCTTTTCTATAAATGCTAATTAACAGAGTCGAATTATGACAGTATCGGCCCAACTCGAACTTTTTTGGCCCGTGAAGTAAGTTTCCCTTCTTGGTCGTAAGGAGTTCCAATTACCAGGCAGGTTGTAGAGAATTCATTACACCCCCCTCCATGCCACGTAGACAACGCGGACATAGAATCCATCCGTACGGGCAGGGAAACTTTAAGATCCTCTCGGATCAAATACATGCTCATCATCTCTCCACGTGTCGCGACCGGGATAGAGAAGCAAACGCGTAGTTGTTCGTGGCCTTGGAGCCAAACTCGGTGGACCCACCAACTCCTAAAACCAATTCCCTCCCGGAATTGCAGCTTCTAAAATCCCTCTCGTTCTTCCTCTCTCCTCATTCCTCGCATCCCCTCCTCCTCAAAATCCATCTCATCTCATCTCTCTCTTTCTCTCTCTTAACATTTCTTTTTTCCTCGTGTCTCCATTTTTAAACTTTTACCCTTCTTAGGTTAATCTCCTCGTCCTTGATACCTTTTCTTGGATCATGGGGCGAGTCAAGCTACAAATAAAGAGGATAGAGAACAACACTAATCGCCAAGTGACCTTCTCCAAGCGTCGCAATGGCCTCATCAAGAAAGCCTACGAGCTCTCCGTCCTCTGCGACATCGACATCGCTCTTATCATGTTCTCTCCCTCCGGAAGGCTTAGTCATTTCTCCGGCCGGCGGAGGTGTTACCAGTTGAAACGCCCTAATTGTTTCTTTCAGTAGCAAACCTAAAGTTGATAAAAGGTTTTCTTTTTTTTCTTCTCTTTAACCTTTCCTTCTCTGATATAGTTGTTGCTTGGTTTTTTTTTATAGGATAGAGGATGTGCTCGCTAGATACATAAATCTTCCAGAGCATGATAGAGGAGGGTATGGGAGCTGATTTCTTTTGTCATCAATTTTTGTTTTTTTCTTTTAGGTTATAATTTGATTGAGTTGTACATTTTAATACTACTTCTCTCTTTTGATTGTCTTTTTGGGGTGCAGAGTTCTCCAAAATAGAGAAGTAAGATGCTTCTTTTATTTTTATTTTTATTTTTATTTTTGGCACGTAAAAATGCAGAATTTGATTATTTTTTTTTAAAAAAAAGCACGAGATTGATCATTATTTGCATGCAACGTGCAGTATTTGATAAGAACGCTTAAGCAGCTCAAGTGTGAGAGCGACATGGCTGCCCAACTGACCAAGTTTGTAATTATTCCACAGCATAATCTCATATTGCTTCTTTCTTCTTCTTCTTCTTCTTCTTCTTTTCCTTTCTCATTGTACCATTTGTTATCTTGGCAATATATTTACTACGTCCTTTTTGCCTCACATATGATGTTTTTATTCAGCCCTGGCGTTGTTAACTCCAATATAGAGGTAAAAAGGTTTACTATTGTTTTTTTTTCTTTTTCTTGGCTGCCCATTATAAGTTCACAAGCTCTTTAATATTATTATATCCAGGAGCTTCATCAAGAGATTAATAGATATCAACAACAGCTTCAGCTCTCAGAGGAACGCCTAAGGTTTGTGACTTTCCGCAGATGGTGACCAATATATTGAATCCTGTAGCTAAATTTCTAGTGTCTTCTTTTTTATATGTTTACTTGAATTGGACCAGATTTTTTGAGCCAGACCAACTAAGCGTGACATCTATGAGTGAGGTTGAATCGTGTGAGAAGTTCCTCATGGAGGCTTTGACTCGTGTGACAGAAAGAAAGGTTGGTCTATAACTATAAGCACTACTCATTACATAAACATTAAATTTAATTAAATGCAATTAATTTAAAAAATTTCACCTCAATGCTTCAATGCAGAAGTATTTGCTGAGTAATCACATTTCATCGTATGACCCCTCGACCTCAGGCATGCAGGTGGTTTTATATCTCATGATCTTAATAGTATATATATATATATACTACACATTGAATACGTGGCACGTTCTCATTGATTGGCAATCGTGTGGTAGATGTACCTGCAGCCGCATCAAGAAGGTATGGCAAACGTATTTGGGAATGATATGGCACAGTGGTTCCCGGAGGGGCCATCAAATCCCAGCCATCAGATCTTCGTCGGATCCGACCCGTTAATGTCCCTGAGGTAAATCCAACGGCCAAGATTGACGGGCGGATGTTTATTCCATAAGATAGTGGAGATTTATTGGATTTAATGTGCTTAGATTGTGGTTTTGATGCGGTAGGGATCACGGGATATACGATACGATCTCGCAGGGCACGGGAATACCCGTGGACCCGAGAGTAGCAGGATGTCACGTCACCGATGAGAATGACACGTGGCACCAGGCGTATAATTCTACCGAGCTGCTTTCTGCTCTCATCCCATCCACACCTTTCCCGATGATTCAGGTATGGGATAGTATCTCCACCGTCTAATCTAATAGCTAGCCAAGGGCATGGGGGTTCCCTTAAGAAGTGTGATGATGTGGCAGCACCAAATGGGTCCCGCGGACTTGCCACCTATGATGCCACGTGAGCAGGAGGGTGGCCCACCTAGTGGCTCGCAGGTGCCGAAGGAGGAGGACGGTACGCACGCGACGGGATATGAGGGGAATCAGCTGACGGTCAATGTAGGCTGCCGTTGAACCACCACCGGAGTACATGCAGCACTGCATGTGTGAACGAAATTTATTTTATTTTCCTCTTTTCTTTCCCCTTTTTTTTTTCTTTTGTTGAGAGAGAGAGAGAAGAGAAAAAAAAAAAAGAGTATATCGGCAAAATGTTCATTACAATATATTATTTAGAATAAAAAACATTTGAAGACACATACTTGTATGGTTGGATTAATATATAATACGTGCATAAGTGAAGTTAATGCAGCCCAACCCAAATACGAGTTGTTCTATAAGCAGTGATGCAAGCTCATAAAAGAGTTAAAGATACAACCCAGCCCAATAGGAACTAAATTAGCTAGACTATTGTAGAATCTTCTATCAAGAAAAGAAAATTACTTACAGATGAATGATACAGCGATGTGATGTAAACTTCCGAAGACCATCACCTTTTTTGTGCCATCATGCCATCATGGTCATTACCGCCGCCCGCCGCCACCAATTCCTCCGTCCCATCCACAGCACGAGTTCCTCCTCTGTCCCGTCTAAGCTTTCTTTCCCCACCTCCTCCCCTGACCTTTTCCTCTGGTTCCTCCCAAAGCTCTCTAATGGCGGGATTGGAGCAGAGAGGAGGGAAGATGGTGAAGGAGTAGGTGGGGGGCATTGAACGAGCTCACTAGAGGATTGGTTCACTGTCCAATACACCGTCTTCTCAACTCCTATTTAAGCCTCTGACGCTATCAATATTTCCCTTTACTCCAGGCCGTGCCTTTGGATGGCGACTCTTGGCTATCGCGGGCTCTGTCCGTCGCTTGCCTTCTTTTCTTCTGCGAAGATTTAACCAAGCTCGCATTCTAAAGTTGTCATTTTAAGCTTTCCCGTTTATCAAATATTATAGTGAAAATCATAGTTGATAAGTATAAATATGGAGTTTCTTCTCAGTCTGAGTAATTGATAGGAATCAGTTGCCATATCTGAGGTAGGATTGCAGCGAGTAGAAATAAGTGTGCCAAAATTTAGTAAACTTTAATTCCACCTTCCTTCTCCTGTCGATGGAAATCCGTTAAATCCACTAGTTTCTGTAAATAAGCGAGGCATGGTCCAAACTCCGAAGGGAGTAGCAGACTCTAATATGTTATGACTGATTTAAAAGCTCCCTAAGGGGGCAAATTTGTCTAATATTCTTTGAGTATTTTTAATTATTCTTAAAAGAGTGTAATATAAATTTTTAACCCATTCGTTCAAGTTAGAGAGGTTTTTCTCTTCTAACATTTTTGGGTTTCAACGAGAGAGAAAGAAAAACGGAAGAGAGTTTAGGTTTGAATTTTTTTGAATTAGAGAAAAATTATTAGTGCTCAAGGTTTTAAATATGATCATCTTGCTTGGTTATATAGGAGATGGTATCATTTTTTTTATTTGGTGATGAATCTTTTCTTATTTTTATAATCTCCATAGAGGTAATCTCAAATACTCCTATTTGTAAGCTTTCTCTTATTGATAGTGTATATGATTGCTCGTAAACTATATGGATGTAAACCGGATTTAAGTGAACCACGTAAATCTTATATTGTGATGGTGTGGTGCTCTTTTATTATTATTCTCTACTAATTAATATGTATTGAGGATAAATTTTAAATATTTATTTGAAATTAGTTTGTTCATGATATTATGACAAATCTAATCTAACTAGGTTGATGATCAAAATGTCCCATTCTTTTTTCACATAACTTTCTTCACATAATCAATATTTAATAAATACAGCCGAAAGTAGGTTGAAGATGAAATAGGTCTTATTCTTTCTTCACATAATCAATCGTTTAACAAATAAAGCCAAAATACAGTGAAATGAAATACAATTAAACATATAAATTCTTTATTTTTTGAGATTAAAAAAAATTAAAGAAAAACATGTATCTATCTTAGTGTCCTTTGGAAGAACCACAGCCCATGATCGAGTCAGGCAGCCTTCCAACCTTGTCCACGCCTTCTTCAAATGCAATCCCCATGCCCATAAAGAAATGTGGCTCGATGTGACAATGGAAAGCCCAAACCCCAGGGTTATCTGCTCGAAATCTTAAAGCCGTCCAACCCAAGGGATGCATCACAACCGTGTTCTTCATAATTGGGTCCTTCAAATTGTAACCTTTTGGGTGCAACTCCGGATCAAACTTGCCAATCCCGTAGCCCAGCACCCAGAAGTCATGTCCATGCAGGTGCCACGGGTGCGCCTCACTCTTGTTGTTGAGCGCCATTGCATTTTGCAGTATAATATCCACAGTAGAGTTGAACTCGAGTCTGTAGATCGAGTTGCTCCTCGTTGCATTCGGGTTCTTGGGCGGAAGGCCTATGTCGTAGCTCTTGTAATCGTACGTATCCGGGGGTGGCATTTGGTCGAACACATTGCGTAGTCTTTGTTTAAGAGCTACGAGATAGGGAGTATGTGGGAGATCAAACGAGACGTTGTTGACAGACCACCTGGTCCGACCATCGACTTTGTTTTGGGTGTTGAGCAGAATGATCGAACGGTCGGAAGTGGGTGGGGGAATCTCGATGTACTCGGGATGGGATCGTGTGGCTATGCTTTGCTGGAAACGGTCCATGGTGTCGTTCCACATGGGACCAGCAGGGGGGAGTGTTGTGGGCAGCTTACGGGGGTGGTTCGGGTAGTAGTTAAGGACGGCGGTGGCGGTAGGCGTACCGGGCTCCCGGGCGACGACGTTGACGGCGGCCCAGTAGTTCCGGGAGGGATCTTGGTTTGCTGTGAGGAGAACGGAGTAGGTCTCGCCGGAGTAGATGTAGAGGTTTTTGACGACGAAGGGGTCCACGTAGTGGCCATCGGCTTCCACTACGGTCAATTCATGACCCTGCAATCGGTAAAAGCAAATGATTAAATTCAGCCCTCTTATTTGCTTTTAATAACATTTTGGAGTTATTTGATCGGAATAAAACAGGTGTTTTTAAAAGAAAAAGGCTCAATTTGTCAACAAGGAAATTGAGGGGAAAAGGGCTTCATTTAAGAAACTCGAGTGGCGATCAAGTCAAACTACGCGTTGGACGATGATTCAAAGGAAACTACAAATGGGACCCCTCAATATGAAATCAAACTAAACTATCTAGTGCATATTATTCTTTTCTTAAATGTCTATCTTTTTTTAAAAAAAAAATTAGGGCATAATATGATTGACTTCATCGATTTTTCTCCTATTTCAACACGTAGTCCACCTACTCCCGGACATTTCTCCAAAATTAGTTTCCACTTGCCAATAACCCCTCAATAATCCTTTAATCCATCGTTGAAATCGTGGCGAGCTTCGAAGATTTACTTTTCTTAATACTGTCAGAGCTTCATATGAATTTAAATATTTAGAGTATCAGGAAATTTCATGGAAGTGTCCGTTAGAGTAGCACCAATTAAATGTGAATATTATGCATGTGCATGTCTTCAAATACATTTCTATACTCCTATCTAACTAAATTAACTTTACGATTGATTGATATATTTAAACTTTAAAATCCTCGAGATGAAACCCGTGCCTTAATTAATGATCCCTTCACCTTGTCTTCCAAATACTGCGAACAAAACTAGTAATTTATTTCGCTGTTATGTAAAGCTAGTTGTCTCTACTAAGATGTAGCTGTATGTTTTCAAATATATATCATTGACTAATATAATATGCATGTGTTTATTGGAGTTGTTAGCATGATAGCATCGCGTTACCTTGAAGGTAGGGAAATCTAGATATATTAATAAGTTTTAATTAATCTATACAACTATGAAACGTGGGCTGCAGATAAAAATATTATTTCAGGGCTGCGTAAAGTATCTTATAAAATATCACCGCTAAGGATATATTAGTGTTTGTAATTTCGATACTATAAATAACTATATCTACTGTGTGCTATCTTCTCCCATGTCAGAAGTTAATGCATCAATAAACCTGAATACCAAAGCAAGCATCGGAGAAATATATTCCTCTAAATAATCTCTCATGTAGATGATTCTAAACTTGATATGTATATATATATACTCAAAGTATATATTATTTACACAGTTATTTTAATAATTCAATAGATAAAAGATAAATATTTTTAACTAAGAAATCTGAAAATTAGTCAATGATTTTCTACGAAGGACATGCATGCATACGTACAAAAAAAAATCATGCTTGAATTTAGAGGATGCGCAAAACTCATAGCCGTTCATTTTAAAAATAATTTATTTTATTTTAGTCATTCAATTTTAAAATAATTTTTTAAAATTTTAAAAATAATTCTATTTTAGTTCAAGTCTCTTCTCCCTTTTCAACTTTTTGTCTTTCCAGAAAGCAGTTGTAATGCAATTCACGAGGGTTGGTTGGTAACGCGATATGACATATGCTATTATATAAGTTTACTATTTTTATCATTAGAAATGTAGTCAAATAAGTTTCATTGTGGAAGACTATGTCTATGCTCGCACCTCGCAGGAAGGTACAAGGAGAACAATCCGTTAGTTTAGTTTGATTTCATATTGCATGACATTCACATATGACTTACGATGGGCAGTTCAATTTCATGGCTAATTGTTTTAGTTGGATCTGACATGTTCAAACGCCACCAAAAATGAAAGAAAGAAATTTCTTAAACAAAAGTGCTTGGATTGGATCTGGCATATTCAAACGCGTGGGTGGATTTGAATTGATCAATTAGAGTAGTTGGAGGAGTAGGACCTCAATTTATCCTATCCTCTGGGAAGGTATGAACTCGAGGACCAGTAGTAATAGCCGATTTTGACTGGTTATATGGGAATTTGTTCCGATATTAACTTATTTTAATCACAAGATGCATGATTGTTTTTCTTACACTAACATGCATGTCACTGGCTACCCCGAATATCTCCGGATATCACGTAATCTCCCGCGATGTAGGCTATTTAAATAGTGAGCAATGATTTGATACTAACGGATTAGTTATAAAAATAATTTTCATCTATCATTTTAGTAATAATAAATATGAATTAGTATTCACCTACCCGGTCGTAGGACTATTTCTATTGGGATGGGAGGGAGCATGATTGATCCTATTTGACCCACACGCAGAGCAGGTACTGACTGACTCGTTCTTTTATTTTTTCCCCCAGACCCCAGTCTATGTACATATAAATAGCCCTGTATATTCCAAAGAGTACATGAATCCTTCAATTGATTTGCCTCAACAAAGCAGCAAAGACTCTTAACGAATGGGCTCCGCTCTATTCCCAGTTACCAAGGTGCTGTTCTGGCTTCTCGCCATCTTTGCCACTGTAGGCTTCGTGCAAGCTAAAGTCCGTCATCATAGATGGGAGATCTCGTACCAATTCAAATCCCCAGATTGTTTCAAGAAGCTCGCCGTCACGATCAACGGCGAGACACCCGGCCCGACGATAATCGCACAGCAAGGAGACACAATCGTCGTCGAAGTCAAGAATGGCTTGCTAACCGAGAACACAGCCATCCATTGGCATGGCATTAGACAGGTACTCTTTCTAATTCATCTCTATACGATCATAGTTAGTGCTTCTTAATAATTAACACGAGCCATTGTCGATGTAGATTGGGACACCATGGTCTGATGGAACTGAAGGAGTCACCCAGTGTCCTATACTTCCTGGAGAGACATTTACTTATAGATTTGTAGTCGATAGAGTAAGTATTCGAAGTTGAAGAAAAATATCTAGACAAGCATATTATGAGTTCTTCAAGAGAACTGATTATTTTTTTTTTTTTGATTAAAAAAAAAAATGACGCAGCCTGGGACTTATCTTTACCATGCACACTATGGAATGCAAAGGTCTGCCGGACTCAATGGCATGATCCGAGTAACCGTGCCGGACGGCGTGGTCGAGCCGTTCACATATGACCGTGAATATAGCATTTTGCTCAACGATTGGTGGCATAAAAGTTCCTACGAGGAGGCCACCGGGCTCGCGTCGATACCGATCACTTGGGTTGGGGAGCCTCAGGTATATTAGCGAACCGAGTGTCTCAAGCACTTGGATAACAACAAATGTAGCCTTTTACGGTTGGATTAATCGTTTCAATTTGATGATGTGCAGTCTCTTTTGATCAATGGGAGAGGAAAGTTCAACTGTTCTCCCGCTACAAGTGGAGTTTGTGATGCGACAAATCCTGAGTGCTCCTCGGAAGTGTTCACGGTCGTCCCGGGAAAAACTTACCGACTTCGAATTGGAAGCCTGACCTCTCTTTCAGCACTCAACTTCGAAATAGAGGTAAACTAGCTTGCATTGCTCTCACAGTCTTCTTCTTCTTCTTCCTCAACTCCTCCTCCTCATCCAGTGGGGACATGGCAGTCTTTCTGACTGAACGATCCCATGGGTCCCATTTGTAGTTTCCTTTGAATCATCGTCCAACGCGTAGTTTGACTTGATCGCCACTCGAGTTTCTTAAATGAAGCCCTTTTCCCCTCAATTTCCTTGTTGACAAATTGAGCCTTTTTCTTTTAAAAACACCTGTTTTATTCCGATCAAATAACTCCAAAATGTTATTAAAAGCAAATAAGAGGGCTGAATTTAATCATTTGCTTTTACCGATTGCAGGGTCATGAATTGACCGTAGTGGAAGCCGATGGCCACTACGTGGACCCCTTCGTCGTCAAAAACCTCTACATCTACTCCGGCGAGACCTACTCCGTTCTCCTCACAGCAAACCAAGATCCCTCCCGGAACTACTGGGCCGCCGTCAACGTCGTCGCCCGGGAGCCCGGTACGCCTACCGCCACCGCCGTCCTTAACTACTACCCGAACCACCCCCGTAAGCTGCCCACAACACTCCCCCCTGCTGGTCCCATGTGGAACGACACCATGGACCGTTTCCAGCAAAGCATAGCCACACGATCCCATCCCGAGTACATCGAGATTCCCCCACCCACTTCCGACCGTTCGATCATTCTGCTCAACACCCAAAACAAAGTCGATGGTCGGACCAGGTGGTCTGTCAACAACGTCTCGTTTGATCTCCCACATACTCCCTATCTCGTAGCTCTTAAACAAAGACTACGCAATGTGTTCGACCAAATGCCACCCCCGGATACGTACGATTACAAGAGCTACGACATAGGCCTTCCGCCCAAGAACCCGAATGCAACGAGGAGCAACTCGATCTACAGACTCGAGTTCAACTCTACTGTGGATATTATACTGCAAAATGCAATGGCGCTCAACAACAAGAGTGAGGCGCACCCGTGGCACCTGCATGGGCATGACTTCTGGGTGCTGGGCTACGGGATTGGCAAGTTTGATCCGGAGTTGCACCCAAAAGGTTACAATTTGAAGGACCCAATTATGAAGAACACGGTTGTGATGCATCCCTTGGGTTGGACGGCTTTAAGATTTCGAGCGGATAACCCTGGGGTTTGGGCTTTCCATTGTCACATCGAGCCACATTTCTTTATGGGCATGGGGATTGCATTTGAAGAAGGCGTGGACAAGGTTGGAAGGCTGCCTGACTCGATCATGGGCTGTGGTTCTTCCAAAGGACACTAAGATAGATACATGTTTTTCTTTAATTTTTTTTAATCTCAAAAAATAAAGAATTTATATGTTTAATTGTATTTCATTTCACTGTATTTTGGCTTTATTTGTTAAACGATTGATTATGTGAAGAAAGAATAAGACCTATTTCATCTTCAACCTACTTTCGGCTGTATTTATTAAATATTGATTATGTGAAGAAAGTTATGTGAAAAAAGAATGGGACATTTTGATCATCAACCTAGTTAGATTAGATTTGTCATAATATCATGAACAAACTAATTTCAAATAAATATTTAAAATTTATCCTCAATACATATTAATTAGTAGAGAATAATAATAAAAGAGCACCACACCATCACAATATAAGATTTACGTGGTTCACTTAAATCCGGTTTACATCCATATAGTTTACGAGCAATCATATACACTATCAATAAGAGAAAGCTTACAAATAGGAGTATTTGAGATTACCTCTATGGAGATTATAAAAATAAGAAAAGATTCATCACCAAATAAAAAAAATGATACCATCTCCTATATAACCAAGCAAGATGATCATATTTAAAACCTTGAGCACTAATAATTTTTCTCTAATTCAAAAAAATTCAAACCTAAACTCTCTTCCGTTTTTCTTTCTCTCTCGTTGAAACCCAAAAATGTTAGAAGAGAAAAACCTCTCTAACTTGAACGAATGGGTTAAAAATTTATATTACACTCTTTTAAGAATAATTAAAATTACTCAAAGAATATTAGACAAATTTGCCCCCTTAGGGAGCTTTTAAATCAGTCATAACATATTAGAGTCTGCTACTCCCTTCGGAGTTTGGACCATGCCTCGCTTATTTACAGAAACTAGTGGATTTAACGGATTTCCATCGACAGGAGAAGGAAGGTGGAATTAAAGTTTACTAAATTTTGGCACACTTATTTCTACTCGCTGCAATCCTACCTCAGATATGGCAACTGATTCCTATCAATTACTCAGACTGAGAAGAAACTCCATATTTATACTTATCAACTATGATTTTCACTATAATATTTGATAAACGGGAAAGCTTAAAATGACAACTTTAGAATGCGAGCTTGGTTAAATGCTCTAGAAGTGCAGTGCTGCATGTACTCCGGTGGTGGTTCAACGGCAGCCTACATTGATCGTCAGCTGATTCCCTTCATATCCCGTCGCGTGCGTACCGTCCTCCTCCTTCGGCACCTGCGAGCCACTAGGTGGGCCACCCCTAGTTTATTCTAATAATTTATTATTATTATTTCCGTCGTAGAAAGAATCATACCTCAAGATTTTTTTTTTTTAAATCGATTATAACTTAATACATAAAAAAGATAACGGGAAAAAAAATGCAACAATCCTGGACAAAAGCTCCGTAATTAATTAAACGTTGGAACACAAGTTTCCCGGAGCTGCAAATTTCACCCCAATTTCAGCCGATTTTTCAGGATTAATCGAGCACCAGCAGAGCATGTCCGATTAAATTATTTTTCTATCATTTGATCTTCTAAGGAGTTTTTGGTGTTCCTCCGTTGTCTGTTCAAAATAAATTAAACGCCCAAAGGAAACAAATAAAAATATTACGTTTGCTCAGGCGCTTAAAATCCCCAAAGGCTGAAGGAATTTAGAACTTGGGTTGGGCCTGATTTGATTCATGAGACCCAGTCATTTCATTCACTGGGTTAGATTGATTAAATTTGGCATCCAATAAAAGCCCAAGTAGTAAATCTTGCTATTTTTTGTTGGAAAGAAATTCTGTGGACCGATCATATTAATCATTTCAATCAATCAATTACAATTTGATACAAAAGATGAAATGAGAAATAGGGCAAGACCCTTAAAAATAAGCCCACACTTTGCTGCAATATAGACTGAATAAGAAGCAAGCCTTTTGTTTGGCCAATTGACAACACTATAAGTATAACAACATAAGTTTTGAAAAACTAAGCACCCAACTAGAAAGCAAGCTTAGATAGGGATATAGGTATGTCACTGACAGAGTCTAGTGAATTTAACAAAACATCTAAAGATCCCATTTGAATAGATTTGTGAATCCAAGAACGTAAAGAATAAAGAAAGAAAAGAAGAAAGAAAAAACCGAGGAGGGGGGAGAGAGCAAAGATCTGCCTCTTACATCCTATTATATCCATAGAGATATTTAATTCTTAGGAAAAAATAGCCAAAAATCTAATGAGTTATGGCAAATCATAGTAACAAGCAGAGCTGGAAGCTAGGCAGGATTTCTCCCCATTTTATTTAACTATATTTTAGGACTTAAAACGTAACATCTGCAGCTTCCTCCAATATGCAGAGAGAAATAATAATATAAAATAATATTGAAGGGGTTAAAGTGATCCGTCTAAAATATAGAGAGTGAAATATATTTAATCTTTGTCATTTTTATTTTAAATTTTTTCTAAATTTTAAATTTAAAATCCAACGGTAGCAATAAATAACCAAATCGTTATGTTACGTTGGATTTCGTCTTGATATTAAGACATAAGCTGTCATCATAATAAGGAACGCAGCGAGACGGGTTGGATTTTGTTTGCCAATATCAAATTAACGGAATCTTTTAAGAGAATGAATGTTTGTACTATATTCTCTCACTTGGTCTTTTTTTTGGGGTGGGGGGGGAGGGTTGCTTCAATCAATGAATATTATTTTACAAATCCATTCGGAAATATTTTTGTCATTTCTTATTTTATAATGGATCATGCACACTACGATGTTGGTGCCATGTGATGTGGACCAACATCGAGTCAGAAGGTTTATATTTCAATTAAAGATCATTAATTCCTGGAGCTCATCCAGTAGATCTACAAGGGTTTCACACTTCCACGGGCTAGATCTACTAATATGAGCAAATAAAACTTACAAGCAAAAGCTTAGGCAACTAATACATCTTTCACATTATCTAACCTATGGACAGTGATAGTAATAAATGGGAGCGCCATAAATGATCTCTTTGAAGGTAGACCCAAGTAAAGCATCAGCATGTAAGATGGAAGGAGACTTCCTTCCCCATGCAAGGATCGATGGGAAGTGGGTTTCGGGGAGTGAAGATATTTAAGAGAGTGTAAGAGGCTTCACGTGGGAGGGGGGTTGCAGACTGTTAAAAAGCAGTTAAGAGTGGGAGTTGGGACAGAGCACCAAACCCGAGATTGGTTGTGCAGCTCTGAATAACTACCCATTGTCTCCTAACTTGTCTAAATTATTGGCCATGCATGCATGTATGCATCGACTCTCCTCTCCTCCTCATTGCAATCCATGACTTTGGCTTGGCCCTACAAAGTTAAAGGATATATGGAAGAAAAGTACTAAAAAAGCAACAAGGGCCCCAGCTCCAAAATGACCATGATCGTAGGTTTTTAACCATCCATATACATTTTAGTCTTCGAGTAAACCTCGACCTCGACAGAGAGTCATATAGATGGTGAGGAAGTCACTTTCATATTAATTTTCAAGGTCATCATTGCCATAGTATCTAAAGCTCATTAAGCATCAGACGTGCAGTTTATCTTAAGCTATATGGATAAACTAAGGTAAAACGTTTGTTGAGGGATTGGATTTGATGGGTTTATGTGCTAAAATGAGTTCCTAGTTATAAACCTCTAACGGATGTACGTGGAATGGAGAGTACCAGATCCCAGTGAGAGTAGAATTGAGGACAGACAGAGAGACAGACAGGCAGTCAGAATCTACTGATACAAACCGAGTAGGATAAGTACAAAGTTTACGCCACTACAGTGGATCTACATATGCTCTCAGTCTCGTGAATGCCTTGTATTTGGAGCTCACCAGGCATCAACCTTGCTATTAACGCACACGGCATATTTGGAGATTAAGAAACAAAGAAAAAGTTAACAGTGACCTTGGCAAGGCTAAGATAGATAGGTGACATTATTTACATGCACTCTGACAACTAAACTTTTTCTTTTTCTTTTTCCTCGCTAGAGGTTCTTAAAAACTAGCTTTCGGAATCTTATGAAGATGCCAAGTTTCCCGTACCTTAAAAAAGAGAGGCAAGATAAGGCAGCTTCTATTTCGACACGATTCTAATCAGAATAAATCAGTAAAGCAGGGGGTAAATTGATCTACAAAATATTCTCTCCACCCATGAAAAGAGCTCTTAACTAATTCAATTTGTTTTCATCTTAAATTATATATGTATATATAATATTTGTAATTAGAGATAATCTCCTTAACCCAAAAAATTCCTTTGTGCGAGCGACTAAACGGAGGGATGACCTGACCTGACCTAACCTGACCCTCTTCTCAAATATGCCTCCCTTAATTATAATCATGATTATTATTTATATATATATATATTTGTCCTGACCATAATAACTACTCAAAGCCGTACTTTTGGGGATTTGAGCACTTGTCTCCGGGGCACTCTTGTCCTTTTCGGTGACGTGTTGATCGACACCAACCCCCACGTCCTTGCCTGCCATGCACAGCCCATAGCCCAGTACGTCCATAGTGGGCCCCCAATTAACTTTTAGCCGACTAGCTTATAAATTTTCCAAAGCCAAATCCAACCGTCTTAATTTTTCTTTAAAAAATAATGTTCTATTTGAAGTTTTTTATTTTAAAATATCGTGTGATTAATTTTAGATACTTTAATAATCTGGAAAGTAATTTTTTCCCCTTTAGTAATATTAAAAGAAAATGTTAGAAAAAATGGGGGATATGACGAAAATAACCCGGAACAAGAGTAAAGGTACAGTAAGCCGTCAGAGCTGCTCCAGTCTGCGGTTACCGAATCTTTCCCACTGTTTACTGCAGTTATTGCACTGAACTTTTAACTGAACATTACTCCCTCCCTCTTTATCTCCCTATTCTTTTTTGACCACCATTCTTCTCTTCTCTTCTCTTCTCTTCTCTTCTCTTCTCTTCTCATACAATAAATACTCTTCGCCTTCTTGTGATTTGTGATCCTTTGCTTGCTTTAAGGGCACAACTCCTTTCATGGGTGGAAAAGAAATTTGAACTATATTACTTACCCGTCACGTGACCATTGACATGCTCATATGTTTGTTTGTTTTCTACCCTGCTGCAGTTCTTTCCAAGAAAAATATATATAAAATGATAAGGGTAGTTTGGTCATTGTAGCTTGGTGCCGTCACGTGCCCCTACCGGGCCGAGCCGTGGCTTTGAGCCACGGCTCGTAGCCGGATTAATGTAATGCGACAGCGCTGCACCGCTGTGTTAGCTCAGCCATAAAGAAAGCATGTCGCTATTCCACTGCCCCTGCAGAACTCTTAAATTTGAACGATTCTTTTTGTTTTTTTTTTCCCCTTCCTTCCTTCCTTCCTTCCTTCCTTCCTTTGTAAGCATATTTTTAGATATCAAGGAAATGTTTAATGTCTAAGCTTTATCTAAGGTAACTATTAAGGTACCTTATCCACTACTGACATTTAGTTTATTTATCACGCAACCAAATGGGACCTTTAAGAACCAACCTAACCTATAATAACTTTTAATTCCTTCTCTTTTTATTATCCATAGCCTTTACCCCGTATATAAAATCACCTCAGTAGACAAAGTTCAGCAAGAGCATCTTATCGGATTTCCTTTTAAGAAACCCTCTCTTTCCCTCCTCTTCGCTTCTATACCTCCCTAACCCCTTCCCCTTCCCTTTCAAACTTGTCTCTCTCTCTCTCTCTCTCTCTCTCTCAGAGAAGCCCATGAAGTCCGCCGGCATGATGTGCCGCTCGCAGGCGGCGACCGCGGTATGCATACCGGGGGACGCGAGATCCATGATCATGGCGAGGTCAAGATCCGACCGTACGCTTGTCGAGAACTCGAAGCTCATCGACCACTTGAAGTACTCGCGGCTGGCGGAATCCAGACGGTTCGGCTCCACGGGGCGCGGTCGGTCGGTGACGCTTCCAATGGTGACGAAGAAGGAGAGCAAAACTCCAACGAAGCCGAAGCCGAAGCCGAAGCCAACCAACGTACCCTCGTTGCCTCCATCCACCGATGACCAACTCTTCCAAGTAATTTATATTAGCCATTAATTTTTACTACTCGATATTAAGTTTTAACTTATTCATACTTATAACTTATCCTTTAATTAACCCCCTTCGTTTGTTGTTTGATAGGTGGTGGTCATGAGGGTCTCACTGCATTGCCAAGGTTGTGCAGGAAAAGTAAGGAAGCACATCAAAAAGATGGAAGGTATATATATAATGTTACACCTAATTAATTTACTAGCTAGATAGTATTTGTAGTTATATTACTAATTTCATTATGGTTCAAACTGTCAGGGGTGACATCCTTTAGCATAGATCTGGAGTCCAAGAGGGTGACTGTGATGGGTCATGTGTCACCAGTGGGAGTTCTGGAGAGCATCTCAAAGGTGAAGAAGGCAGAGTTCTGGCCTTGTTGATTTCGAACAAGTTATTATTACTATTATTATAATTATTATTTTTATTTTGTTTACTTGGATGTGGTCATAGGAATATTAATCCTTTTGAGTTTTTTTGCTTGGGGATGATGTGGATGTTGATTTGATTATGGAGAGCTTTGCTTGTCTGTCTGTCGCTGTTCCAGATTCATAATGTATATTTATATATCATGTGTTCTATGTCTGACAAAAAAACTCTAGCCCTTTTCGACTCATATTCATGTTACTTATTTCGTCATTCCATTGATCAAGTTGTAGCCATTTATTTATTACTTGCGACTAGCTTCATTAGGTGACTGAGCACCTGATCAATCTTGTAGTGTTATTAATTTAACAGCTCATTGCAAAATACATTAAAGGATCCACTTGGCTTGGTAACGATTGTCCTTATAATAGATTAGATGCCCATGAACATTTTATAATATGTTAAGTAAACAACCATCTGACAGAAAAACACAAAAACTACCTATTTTACATTAGCTAGATTCCTATTATCAAATATTTAGATTGTGTTCCTCCATTGACCACAATTTCCAGTTGCAACTGATTAACTCATACTTTGGAGATGCAAGTCAAGAGGCTATACAATATGGCAATCTACTACCAGAGTAGATGAACGATGATGAACAAGCATAGTAGTTAGTATATTCATAGTTGTGTGTGTGTATATATATATATATATATATATATATATATATATATATATGCATATATGTATATATGTATATAGTTTGGAAGGTCTTCTCCTATACTCAACATGGTGTGGGTTAGAATTTGGTGGGTAGTATATGATTTTCCATGGGTATTAACAGCCTTTGGTCACCTAAGCAGTACAAGTTGATCTAATATGGCAGTAGCACTTTACCCTCAGTGGCCCTGAGATGCTTGTTGGATGTACTGATGAAGCCTGACAAATGATCCTGCGAGGTTACCACTTACCATATCAACTTATAGATTGATGGGTCCCTTAGTCCATCATGTATCGCTTTTCACCTTTAAAACCCCAAGCAGATAGTAAATCTCATGTTGATCATTATTGTTCTTTGATGGGGATCAATCATACTATGTTCAGTGTTTTGAAACATTAACAATGAGCACACCTACTTAAGAAAGTGATGCCGTATTATATATATATATATATATAAGCTATCTGTGCAAAGTATCAATGCCCATGGAGCACCACCACAATGTATCCTCTATGCGATACAATAAAATACAATCACACATTTCTAGACGTTATCTTTTATAGTTTAATTAAGACTTAAGACGTCGTATTTTATAATTGAAATTGGTTTTGGTCAAAATTTTGGATTCCCTCACTAAACCACTCCAAGTTCGGGGCCAGAAACCCATGGGCCATTGGCCCCCAAAGGAATATAATTAAATATAAGGCTTCCTTTATTTGCAAAGTTTATTCCTCACGGGATCATAACTTTTTCCACCCCATTTTATCGTTTTCGTTGCCTATTTTATTTTTTTCCTCTGAGATTATTTTAGAGTCAGGAATCGAGAGGGCTTCCTCTTTTGCATCTTTTCTTTGGCCAGTTTATTCTAATTTTTGGCTTGGAGTGATCGAGTGGGCAACCACTTGCAGCTTTTGGGCAAGTCTGGCAGGTGAGGAGTCAATTTTGGGGGAAACAATTAGGTTTAATGCTTCCCGTATTGTGTTTAAAATTAACTATCATTTGGGTTCTGGTTCTTTAACAATATGTTTAAAGTTGTTTGAAGGGATAGTGATAAATTCAATGCCTTTCCATTGTTTCCAGCCCCTTTGAAAAGATGTTAACATTCTAAGTGCATTCGAATGCACAGTGAATTTCTTCCAGTTTCAAGTCACACATATAAATAATTCTATATATGTCTGATTTTAGCTTATCAATCAAGAGGGGGTTTTTAATTTTAATTTTAATTTTTACAGAGAGCCCCTTTATTATATTAGAAAGAGATTGGAGTTCAGAAAGCTTGTATAAGTATTTCCGGGTAGTGAATTGAAACTTTTGTAATGCTCATATATGTAAGCACATCGTCAAACTAAGTCTCATCTCCCACTCACTTTAGTTTGAAAAGCTGTTTGTGATTGCTTTTAGTGATTAGTAGTTCATCTGCTTCTATTCAATTTGGTTTCTTGTTGTGGGTTTGCTTCGGGCTTGTGCAACATTAGCTTCACGTTCAACATCTTAATTCCAGAGAGTTATCTTCATAGTATGATATTCCATATTGCCATTATTTTGATGAGAGAAAGTTTGTTGTCTGAAAGATCAAAAGTAGAGTACGAAAATAAGCTCTAAGCGACAAATTAATTAGAAGTTGTACATTGGACAAGTATCCAGTGTGAAAAAACTATATGAATCTATCATCAAAACAATGGCCATAACAAAGAATTAATATGCTAAGGTTTTCTTAGCTTATCTATTTTGTGATCTGAATCTCTTTCTTTGCTCTCTGTCTCGTTGATCCGATCTTCTCCTCAACTCACTGAGTTGTTCCTCCCATACGTCCCTTGAGAAGTCCGACCTGACCGCTACTCTCCCAATGCCATCCATTCTCATCATCTCATTGTCATACCTCCTTCTCAGAACTGGGTCTGAGAGGGTCTCATAAGCTCGATGCAGCTCGAGGAACATCTTAGTGGATACCTCCTTTCTTGAAGCAGGACATGCATCAGGGTGGTGCCTCAGAGCCAGGCTTCTATAAGCCTTCTTTATCTCATCAAACCCAACTCTCTCAGACTCAAGGGAGAGAACCTTGTAGTAGTTATTCTTGGCTCCAGTAGCCAACTTTGTGGCTCCAGAGCTACAAGAGATGGTTTTGAGTCGGTAATAGTTTGTGCTGATCGAGTTAAGGGTAGACATAGTTGGATTAAGAGTTAGTAATGGAAGATACGACGGTTGCTTATATGCTTGTATTAAGATGTTTAACGCGGTTCTTGTTGGGGAAAAATCGAGGTGGATCGAGGAGACCGGAGATTTAATTTAGATTTGGGTCGTTTACGCGTAGATCCGCACTTCATTTACTTGACCGTTAATGTGGATTTTCTTGGAGCGAGGACGGCGACTACGATCGTATATTTTACTTTCAGTGCATCAGAAACATCGGCATTCATATCTTAATACTCTTCGAGTCAAATAAGAGATATTTTAAAAAGTTATAAAATATTTGATATTTCGTCAGTTGTTATTAGGTGAAAAAAGCTAACTCGAAGGTGCGAAATAGAAGCAACACATAAAATGGTTTTGATAAACTTCCTAATAAATAAGAAATGAAAATTAATGGACTACTAATAAGTAATATAACCTAACATGAGTACTCGAAGTATAATAGGGCTGTTTACTAGTCTTAGCCCATGAACTGACCAGCCCATGAGGGCATAGAATGTGATCCCAGATTGTAACCACCAACAAATCTTTAAATGAGAAGTTAGAGGCCAAGACCTCGTCCACGTGTGATCAGATAGCATCAGAAGTGGATGGATAGCTCCTCCTCATTGGCCAGCAATCTATCCTCCATGGCGTTCCAGATTTCCCCAAGATTTAGTGGCTCCCCCCAACGATATAACAACTATACCACTCCATTAGCTCACAGAACAACCTCCTCCCCTCTTCTCATCAAGCAAGCAAAGCCAAGTTGTTCTCTTGCTCTAATTCTAGTAGAGGAGCAAATGGCCGTGGCTTCCACATCCGCTGCTGTCCTCCAAGGCCTATCCAGCCCGTTCCTCTCCGGCTCCAGGCGGACTCTTCTCAATGCCGCCATCGTCGGCAAGACCACCGCAGCCGGTGCTTCGCGGAGGCTGCTCGTCGTCGCGGCTGCCGCGCCGAAGAAGTCGTGGATCCCTGCAGTTAAGAGCGACAGCAGCTTCATCAACCCTGAGTGGCTCGATGGCTCGTAAGCAACTAAACCTTTTTAAGGATCTTTTCTTTCTTTGCTAATAGAGAAATTAGAGATGAATTTTTATAACTTAAAAGAAAAAAATAATCTTGCAAAAGTATATTATATATAAAATTTTAAAACCCATTAGAAAATTAGTTGATAATATATGCATATATCATATCTTTTGAACACTATTCATATATATATATATATATATTCAGGCTCCCGGGCGACTTCGGATTTGACCCGCTGGGCCTGGGCAAGGACCCGGCCTTCTTGAAGTGGTACCGGGAAGCGGAGCTGATCCACGGGCGGTGGGCGATGGCCGCCGTCCTCGGAATCTTCGTGGGGCAGGCGTGGAGCGGCATCCCGTGGTTCGAGGCCGGCGCTGACCCCGGCGCCATCGCGCCCTTCTCCTTCGGCTCCCTCTTGGGCACCCAACTCATCCTCATGGGTTGGGTCGAGTCGAAGCGTTGGGTGGACTTCTTCAACCCGGAGTCCCAATCCGTGGAATGGGCGACCCCATGGTCTCGCACAGCGGAGAACTTCGCCAATGCCACGGGGGACCAGGGATATCCAGGTGGCAAATTCTTTGACCCCCTTTCCCTTGCTGGGACCCTCGAGAATGGGGTCTACGTCCCTGACGTGGAGAAGCTCGAGAGGCTGAAGCTTGCCGAGATCAAGCACGCACGAATCGCGATGTTGGCCATGCTAATTTTCTACTTCGAGGCTGGGCAGGGGAAGACGCCTCTGGGTGCACTTGGACTTTAAGATGAGGGTTAATGTGGCGTTTGATTTGGGTTTTGTTTCTTAACGTTGGAGGATCATATGGAGACGAAACATTTGGTTTAATTTCTGTGAACTTTTTACTGTAACGTAATGTGCGTGTTAATGGTTGCTTGTACTCTACGTGGGTATTGGGGGAAGGCTTCTGTACAATGTAATATATGTAGATTGGTAAGACTTCATTAATTGGGATCTCCTGCTCAATTTTATGCAACATTATATTAGATATTTTTTTTCGATAATTAACTCAAGATACAAAGTAATAAACTTGGGTTTGGGCTTGGCGTTCATTTGTTCTAGCATTAAAATAGTGCTATATTTATGGAATATTTGGCTTGAGAGAGAGAGAGAGAGAGAGAGAGAGAGAGCTTACGCTGATCACCATGTGTTAATCTCCATTAATTACATTGCCACTTGCGCTTAGATCGAGAAGGTAGTATCGAGCTGGCCGTTGTGCTCTCTTTCCATAATGAAGCAACTCTCAGTCAGAGCTCCTTCGAATCCACTTCAGGGTTGCTATTATTGAACTATATTAACGTTAATTAAGATAAGTTAGTATCAAATACATGTGGATCTCCCATGCACTATTTCGTCTAAGCCCGTTGACGAGCAATTTGTTCTTTAAAAACTTCAATATTATCATAACGTTTAAACCACTGTATGAGGTTTCTGAAGCCTATCACCTATCATATTAGAACATGGAGTTATTTATTCGAAACCAATAATATTTGGAGAATTTGGATATATACGATTTAGAAAGAAAATATAAACTGTGAGCGTTTTTCCCTCCACACTGAAAATCCAAAAAGGTAGGGAGCAGCAGAGGGGATTCTCAGACACCCATAAACAAATCCAATAGAATAACAAAATATTAGAATAAATAAAGTATTAAGTAAAACTAATATCAATACTAAAAAAAAATTTACAATCAAGATGCTAAATATAGAAATCTTTTAATACTTAATCAAATTATAAATATAGACTCTAAAATAAATGCAAATTATAAAAAAGAGATAACAAGATACGAGATTTATATGATTCGGTAATGTATCACATCCACGGACGATACAAAATTTCAATCCACTAATCCAATGCAAATATAAAAGGGTGTTCCCTCTCTAATCTCTCGTATATAATAGAGGAGTGTTCTCTCATAGAGTTCTTTCCTCATGTAAAAGCTTCTCACATTTTTTCTTTTACAATTTGCCTCAATATAAAACCCAACTTGAGACTGACTTGAGGGTTGAGGAAAAAAAAATCCGCAGACTGTTCAAATAGATAGATGACGTTTGAACACCCATGCACTGCTGATAACACGTTAGACAAGTCATTTGAACGGGTGGACGATGTTCAATCTGTGCATTGTTGTAAACATATTCCACCAAACTATTCGAACGAGCGATGTCGTTCGAACACCTTTCAAACACTATGGCCTTCCAATCTCTCGATTATTCGAACGTTCAAACATTGTTTCAACGCCTCCATCTCGTTCGAACTGATGGATGTTGTTCGAATACCGACACGCAACATTGGAGCGACAAACAAACTACAATAATTGTCATTCAAACTGTTTTCTTAATTTCGAGCCAACTTTTAACACTGATAAACTAGGAGCCCCTTAATTAGACACCACTAATATGAATTTAATACTCCATCCAGAGGCAACTATATATCTTAATTCGACCAAGCATGTGCAAATTGTTGGTTAACATCTAAATCCAACTGCCTTAATCACTACATAATAGACAAGTTGCACTAAGAGATGGATGGATATATGCCTTTTTTTTTGGTAGCTTAATGTGGAGAACTTAGCATTGGACAGCTCAGGCATGGCTTCTTGTGATAGACTCAATTAACCTAATTTCTCGTCTAAGAATAGACATCAAAAGCTTTGAGTTTAATGATAATACATATGATTAATTACTTCAAACTTACAAATTAGCTAGGCCTTTATGGGGGCCTTGTCCTGAAGGAGACTAAGGAAGCTCAACAATAATTGTCCTCGAGTGACTCATTGCCTCTTCGCCTCAGAGAAACGTCAAGGTGGCTTGCAACATTCACCACTTTACACATCCTACTACCTCTTCCCTAACGACTCTCCTTGTCAGAAGATTGTACTCTTTGCTTCCCTCTAATTAGGAGAATTAATGTTCTAAGGGTGAGATTCTAATTGACAGCCTGTGGTTGGCTGCTAATTAAATCATCTGAAACATTTCTTGGATATCGAAGCCTAGTGCCTTTGGGTTTTATAGGTTAACTTTTTTTTGCATTTATGTTGGCTTATTTGGGTATGAATCAAACTCTACAGCAACGAGAGGTAATTAATAGTCGGCTACCTGCTCCAACTTGCCATCTTTTTTAAACAGGACCCAACATAAGATGTCATATGAGACATGATGTTACAATCCTTGCATGACTATGTCTGGGTAGATAATGGCCCACAAAATAAATTAACTTATGTCTCGTAGTACAATTAAGTTACTGGCCGTAGAACTAATTAGCCCCACAATAACTTTGGAGCATTCTCCAATTAGATCTTTGAGATGGTTGAAATCATTCCTAGTTTGAAGTGTGTGCCTTTTGCTAATTGCTCATTGGATCATGGAGTGCATTTATCAACTTCAGAGTTCATTTTTTTTTTCTTCTTAGCATGATGAATATTATATGGACTTTTTGAAGAAATTGTCTAATAGAATAGAGGCACTTGCAGAGGTAACTTTGGGTGTGAGGGTCGTGAGAGTAACATTTTATGTTGGATTAGTGGAAAGCAACAGCAAAAGTATAGGGTTGGGGAAAAAAAATAATGTTAGACTTAGTACCTCAGATCCCAGGCTAGATTAATTTAGGCACATGTTGGTCACTATTATTATGACGATTAGGGTCTTAAATAATGGCATGGCTTCTCCAGCCACGGCAAGATGTGATGTGCCGAGGGAGACACATCCAACTGTGCCATGCCACGAAAGCTATTGGATGCCAAACCCTATAATTTCTTAAAAGCCCCCCATAATTGCAACGCCTATCACACTCTGAATATATTAACCCACTTAATCTAGAATTTATTTGCTTCTAATGATATCCACACTCGTTGAAAGATCTTTTGTGGTGATCCGTTGGTAAAAGTTGAGGCCAAATGGAGGAGGAAGCTATTCGTTTTTGGGCACCACTATGCATATACGTCAATTTTTTTTCTTTTCTTTTTTTCTTTCTTTTGCCTTCTCTTTCTCTTGCGGTCGATGTCAAAATGGCAAAAGATTCTCTATTGGTGGAGAGATTAATGGACGGTGATAAAAGGCAAGGTTGTGGTTGGGTTGGTGATGCATCTTCCCAAGTGGAAGCTCATGACTCCGTGTGAGGCCAAAGGTGTCAATAACTTGAAGAAGAGTGGCCTCCATGGCCTTGCTCATCAAGAGGACCCACCTCATGCAAGATGACACCCTATTCCTCATCACTAGAAGGGACAGCTCAAGATCAACGCCCTAATACGTTAAATTAATTAGTCTTCCAATTATTTTATATTAGGAAGAAGAGAAGAGAAGAGAAGAGAAGAGAAGAGAAGAGAAGAGAAGAGGAGAGAGAGAGAGTCCATAAAGAAGTGTAGGTTCTCCCATTCCTTCAAATAATTGATAGCAAAAGAGAGGACATCTGATGCTGGAAATTAATTTAAGACGATACATCCCAACAGCATCCAATTACTTTGATCATATGGTAGATGCGCACCATATAATTTAATTGTGGGAGCCTACGGAAATCTATAGGGAAACATATGGGGGTTAAGACTCAGGACTAAGCTGCCGCTACTGTTTCGCCATTGCTTGGTTGATCTGAAGTACTAATTGCAGGTGGGTTATCCTTCATGGGATTTAGAGAACATTTCTCTTTGCGTTCGTCTATGGAGATCTGCTGCTGCCGGCACTCGAGGCTGCAGAAGGCAATGTCACCCCTGTCCATTGACATACTTAGAATTAGAGCTACGAATTATGGCGATCAATTATTGGTCATATATGCATGTAAAGATTGCATAAAAGAAGATGAGATTTGAGAGAGAGTGGGAAAAAATCGAACTTTTTGTTCGTCTTTCGACAAATCGAAGCATACCCACTTGGGTATCTACAAAACCTCGTTCGCCAAGGTCACTAATAGACTAAAGAAGAAGAAGAAGAAGAAGAAGAAAACAAAATGGAACTTTGAGGCGTGATTAGTACCTATACATGAAGGTATCGCGGCCAGGGCCGAGGCGGCGCTTGCAAAGGCCGCAAGCCTTCAAGAAGGGAGCCATCTCGACCACGGTGGAGTCCTCCGAGTTCCTACGGTGTCTTCCGGTGCTCCGCGGCGACGGGATCCCGACGCCAGTCGCCACGAGCTGGGCCTCGTGCAGCTGCACGTTCCCCGAGTGGATCTGGCGGTGGGGCAGGGGCGCCGACACCTGATCGGACGGCTGCGACGCCTCCACGAAAGTGAGCACATCGGTCGAGAACTCCGTCATGCTCGTAGTTCGCTTCATCGGTGGCCTCGGCCTCTTACCCAACAACATCGCTCTTCCCCTCCTCCTCCTCTTGCTAGTATATGAAGAGAAGGAGCTTTGTAGAGAGAGAAAATCAAAGCTAGAGCTCAGAGAGAGGAGTTGAGGAGAGAGGGGGCTTCGAAAAGGAAGGGGAAATAAAAGAAGGGAGGAGAAGAATCTAAGCCGTTCATTGGAATCTCTGTATCCACGACATCCACGTCAGTGCCACTTTTGTTCTTTTCTATACTGTTCCTTTTGACAATTTAATTGCTATTCTATTACTTTTGATATATTCTTTGGAAAAGTATACACACAATTATTAGCACAATGATTTTACTGACTTAGATCCTATTTTATATTTAGAGAAATAACGTATTAGCCCAACTTATTTATCAAAAAAAAAAAATTAATCATACTCATAGCAAAAAAAATTTTAATTTTTTTAAAGTACACCAAATCGTTACTCTATGTTTTTAAAATGGAAAATAATAATAATAATAATAATAACTAGATGCGCAGTCAAAATTTGTGTAAAAGCTACTGACTTGTGGTCCCAAAATAGACTCGTTCTGGAGTCCAACAAAATTAGAGCTCTTCACGTCAAATTTTGCCTCATTGAAGCGAAAGTGTCAAATAGATATGACAACAAGTTTGCAACTTCTTTTTACACTATGGCTCTAATTCGATGCAAATATTAATACTCAACCCTTACAATCTTGAGCCCAATCATTTGTCAACCTGGAGATAGCTTGTGAAGGACAATATTCTACAACAAAACAAAGCTAATAGAATCAACATCCAAAAGCCCATTTTAGTAGTAATTTTGCATTAAAGATTAGGTGAGAGGTCGCTTGCACTCACAGGTGTGACAAATGACTTGATTATATTTTTTTATTATTTTGTCCTTAATAGTTCACTGGGCTTAATTTCATTTATTTTCATCAGTTCATCTCCTCTTCATATTAGAACCCCAACATTCTCTCTCCCAGCTCCTTGGGCAGTTTGAGAAGCGGTCTCACCGGCTATTAGCCTATTACCCAGTGGCCAGAAGAGGGTGGTTGTCGAGTGCGTCATCCGCCCGATCTTGATCGGAAGGCTCAGAATCGCTGGGCCGGAACGATTGGTGCTTGCTACATGAGGCCAACCATGAATTATGGAGGTGGGGTCCACGCTGACTGGGATGAGCACACCCGACTAACCGAGGGCGTAGTGTAGGGCCACTGTCCACATCAAAGTTAGTATACTGGGCCCCGCTCTACGAGACGAAAGTTATGAAAGAGCTGTAGTGGGCCCATCACGGTGATGACGTGGAAAAAGGACACTGCCAGTATATATATATATAGATTGTGACGGTATGGACAAAAGTAATAAAAGTAAGGGATTGATAACACCTGATAATATTTAAAAATGATGCTACGAATACTAAGTGGGCTGTCGTCTGCTCCATTAGTGAGACCCCCTTGAATAATAATCCTCCTCGAAGTGATGAGAGGCGACCAAGAGAGGGATTGAGCTTGAGAATTAGTGCTCCAGTCTTAATGAGGAGGAATGAATGACTCTGGCATTGATGAAGAGCGACTTGCCATCGATAGTCATGCCAATGGCTCTGAGACTAGCTGACCCATCAGCGGGGTTAAAGGAACCATTAAAATTGGCTTTGATTACATCCTTTCGCAGTAAGGCCTGGCCAACAAACAGGCCTCTTTAGGTTTTCAAAACACTTCTTGTTTCTAGATTTTCATATTATTCAAATGGTAGTACCTATAAATTATGACCAATTATATTTAAGCCGGTGGACATCGAGCTTAAGATATTAGACAATCACCTTCTAAACCTTATAGCTATAACAGTAGCTATAAAATGACACATATTAAGAAAGAGGAGACAGTGATAGGCGGCGAGAAGGAGAAGACTACAATTAAAGAGAGAGTAGCAACAGTTGAGGTGAGAGACGCTAACAAATAAAGAGAAAATGTAATGAGAGAGAGATAAAAAGCATCTCTCTTTTTGTAGCCACTTGAGATAAGACAAGAGGAGAAGGAGAAAGCTTGTCGACAGAGAAAAAAATCTCTAGATAAAAAATACCTACTCTAAATCTTAGTAGAGTTGGGTCAGTACAAATAAGATTGCTGAAATAATTTATGGGCTCAACTCGAACTCTAAGTGGGCTGATCTTTTTAGGCTCAAAAATATAATCAAGTCGAGCCGCATTAGCTCACTTGAGCTCAGCTCAATACTATATATATATATATAAAACTCTATATTCACAAGAATAATTAAGAATTTTATATTATTTATGTATAACTTTATATGCTAATTTTATCTTTTAAGGTTTATATTTTTTATTTAGCTTTCAAAATTTATTTTGTTATATCAAACTCAGCCCAATAAATATAGTAAAGCCATCGAGCTATCTAGCTGAACTGAATTAAGTTTTTTTTAGCTCGAGCTAAAAAAAAATCAGCTCTCAAGCCAGAGTTGGGCTCACTCAAGCTATGCTCTCTTGCATCCCTAGACACATGGTGAAATTAATAATACAAATCGACTTACCGACTGTGAGCTCACTGGGAAGGGGACAAGTCTCACACAGAAGCAAGTGGGCACACGTTAACTGGATTTATTCCAGAAGTAGCGAACAAATGATGCTATAACAGGTTGGGATCCGTGAGTTAGCAGTATATATATATATATATATATTGACTTTCATGTCAAATATGTTATTGTCACTTCCAACACCCATAAAATAATAGACTAGGAATTAAATCTACCACCATTCTAGATGAATAAGAGCTTGTCTTTGGTTTTATTCATTGAGAGCTATGGTTTGTTCCATTCTAGTAGCCTACTAGGGTTGCTTCTTGAATCCATACATGCTTACTTGTATCAGACCAAATTATGTGTCTAAAACTTTATCTTAATCTCTTCTTACACTAATATACGCAGTGCTACAAATGAATAAAAGCCCAGTTACTATCTTACTAGTCGAGAAGGTGAGATAGAACTACTACACGACCGGATACAGGAGAGCATGGTGGATATCGCTGGAATCAATTATGCAGAAGCTGGCCCACAATAATTGGTCGACAGCCAGGAGGAAGAACTAATTTCAAATATGAAATAATTTTTTGTAGGTCTCTCGTATTGTTTGTGCCTCATAAATCTTCCTTAATGTCTGAGGATTAATTCAAACTTAAAGAATAACACCGATTTTATTTCAAAATTAATACTATTTTACTCTATCTGTATATAAAAAAGATAGTTAAGACTTAAAAGAGGAGTGCTATATGCAGTTATTTATTTTATCTATAGGCACATGATCTATTACATAAAATATTGGAAGGCAAACATCTACTCAGTATGGTGCGGTTACTTGGTGGGATCCATGCTTACTCAGCAATGTCGGTTGCTTGTTCCCTCTTAATTTTTTATACCTATTTATAAAATAGGAGTACAGCCCAATAAGAAGAAGAAAAAAAAAAATATATATTTTTTAAAAATAGTAAATAGAAAGATAGGAAGGCCTTTCGGGCATTGAGCTCAATGGATTGGTGGGCCTATGAAGGGTTTAGGCCCAATATGTTAAGGCACACTGCTGCCAAATAGTATGGAATAAGCCCATATTGTTATTGGATAAAGTGCTTAATTATTAGGTTGGTTGGCCCAATAACAACGTCAACACTAATCTAGGGTTAATCCCAAGATTTAAAAGGGATTAGGTGGAGTGCAAGCATGACCGTTGAAGCTGAGAACTTGTGGGCTTTTGGACTTTGAAGGTTTCAAGTTTGACAAGGCAACTTAAAACGTGATTTAAAAAATTAGATCGTTATTGCAAACGTGCGAGTGTAGGTAGCCACGAGTTTCGACTCTTTCCTATATTCTTATTGGCAAAATCGGACTCGATTCGCTGCATAGGAAATTTAGGCTCCGAGTTAATAGTTTACTTCCGTAAATTTATAAGCACCAATTCGGTCTTACCATACTTAGATTCCACGCTGCAAGAATATCTCCGTAGAATATTCTCCCCCTTGACACGTGGCAGTCAAACCTTTTGTAGAGCTGGACGATGCCAACAGGATGGAATCTACATAATCTGAAACAAATAAAACACCTTCACAATTTTCTTTTTTTACCAAGTTATATTCCTATATAAATGGCTGTTCTGCAAAGCGACCTATTAAACTCTTTTTAGGACAACAATTTACTTAAGACTATCATGGGCTAATGTGGCATTTACATGGCTGCAATTATAATACATTACCAAATAATTTAAAAGTTATAATAAAAATTATTTATTTATCTTATATTCCTTCCTTAGCATTAAAATTCTGGAACATATGAATACGTTAATAAAATGCCTTCCATGATTATGATTTCATTGGCAAAATATAACGACGAGTCCTTTTCATCAGTTTTAGTTTCATATTACAAGCACTTTCATTTTAACTAAAGAACTGAGATAGTTGGCCTTGAGATACCACATAGGACACTGGAATTTGGGAACTCGAAGAGCTGTTTTAATACCTAAATACTCTAATAGTGGCCAAATTGTAGTCAAAATGAGTTGGTGGTGGCGCTCTTCTTGATCCGAATATCCGATCTTAATGCAAGCAGTTTGATTACGAAAGGGAAGTAGACTTTCCAAGTTCCATCGACTTCCTTCCTCGTTACCTACCAAAGAACTAGTTTGACGTAATTGATCATGCATCTGAGCCTAAGAGTCGCTTAAAATTGACTTTGACTCACAATCTTTTAGTCTATCAAATTAGAGTCTCCAATTCATAACTCTTCATTTTATGAGCATTTCTAACGTGCAAATCTGTCGATAATATGTTGGGCAGTGAAAAATAATAAAGGCGAAATATAGGGTGTTTTCTTTTCTAATATAAAACTAAAGCCAGCAATTTTACAAAAAGGTCCACGTAGAATTGATATTTGCATAAAAGCCCCCATCGTTATGTTATGTTGCCATGTTGGTCACACCTTGCATACTAATTACTTGTTCTTGTCACCAACCCACCACCTCGACCTCCGCCAAGTTTGGCGACGCCGCTCGTGTTTATAAAAAACCAACGACTCCCCCCCCAGGGGTTGTTGCCAACTACCCAAACCCTCTCGTTCTCACCTCCCTCTCCTCCTCGTCGTCATTTATTTGGCGATCTCCTCTAATTACTTTTCAAATACTTCTCCCGAAAACGAAATCAAACGCCTACTTCATCTTCTTCACCTCGGTTTCATCGGAGACCATCCATCTGGTGTTTACAAGACTCCCCAGGAAAAAACCCTATAAAGAGGTGAGCCCTATTTTGATCGCTTAAACTCTCGTACGAGTTCGGGTATCTGATTCGTGAAATATTCTGCTTTCTTTGTGAATGTGAGCCCTTGGATCGAGTTGGCGTATTAACTCATTCTCGATTTGGTTCTGATCGCGAATTTTTCTGAGGTGGATCGATCTGACAAGGGTTTATGATTTAGCATTAAATCATTAGAAATGATCCGATTTTGGTGCCTTTTCTCTTAATACTGTTGGCATGCATTATTGTTGCCTTTCTATTTTGTTCTTTTAGCTATTTATATTTTATCGTCAAGTGGACATTTATTGAAATAATCAAATGTTCAATCAGCTTTATCTGTATTAGAAACTAATTTAGTTTTGGGATATGGCGTATTGCCTGTAAAAATTGATCTGTCTGTTATTAGTTTTTGGCCGACAACTTAACTAAATGTGCCTCAAGATAATCCAATTTGTGTGCAATGGAACCCATCAACTAGAGATATAGAGAACTGGCTGATGATATGCCTCTACGTCCTAATCCAAACGTCAATGGAATCATTTTATTTCTTTTTCTGCTGAAATAATGAATCAGGTAACTAACTTTTCTGTCTTCTTTCAGTTTATATTGGATTAGAATGGCGGCAACCACCTTCCATCATGCCCTCGGGTCTATCCAAAGCCACGTATGCTACAGTAATTCTGAGTTCCAAAGTGGAAGAGGAATATTGTCAGTCAAAATGATCTCTACCGGTGTTGGAGTTGACATGCGGCTCATTACAAGAGGAAGTCGCTGCTCTGGCAGCTGGAAATTAGGTGCAATTCGTGCATCAAGTTCGCATTCTTCAGTTGCGGATCCAGTTCAATTACCATCAAATGGAAACTCTAGTGATTCTCGGAAGAAATCAAGTAAGTCTTGTTCTTTGCTTTCGGTATGCAGTTCTTGTTGAATCATGGGACCATGGATTTATGCAGATTGGTTTTTTTAGTTTCCATGACTTTGCATACGATATTTGAGTTGTCTATAACAAGGAAGAACAACCACACCTTGTGAAGAGAAAAACTCAAGCTTCTTTGCTTCTAATTAATTGTTAAACCACATTAGGACAGCTGCAGCCAGACATCTTGGACATATTTTGCATGTTGGTTCCTCATTAATATCAAATTTGGTCCTTTCTGGAAACTTAATATTGCCATTTTCACCTGTTTTGCAGATGAAACTGCACTTATACTGGTACGTCATGGTGAGTCTCTTTGGAATGAGAAAAATCTATTCACAGGATGTGTTGATGTACCTTTGACCCAAAAGGGTGTGGAGGAAGCCATTGAAGCGGGTAAAAGAATAAGCAATATTCCTATTGACATGATCTATACTTCAGTTCTGATTCGTGCTCAAATGACTGCAATGCTTGCCATGACACAGCATCGTCGCAAGAAGGTTTCTGTCACTGATACCTTATTCTTAAATACTATGCAGGAACTTCTTGTGTTGTTCTAACTATGCAACTTATTCCCCTCCCTTTCATGATGTTATTTTTCAGGTTCCTATTGTCTTGCACAATGAGAGTGAAAAGGCCCACAAATGGAGTCAAATTTTCAGTGAAGAAACAAAGAAACAATCCATTCCAGTGATAACAGCATGGCAATTGAATGAAAGAATGTGAGGAGTTCTTTATTGTATAATGTTTCAACATGATCATCACCTGCTTGACTTATAGCAGCATTTGAATTTTGAAGATTACATCTTTACCTTGTTGACTGTGTCATCTTCTAGGTATGGTGAATTACAAGGTCTGAACAAGCAAGAAACTGCTGATCGTTTTGGGAAAGAGAAAGTACACGAATGGCGCCGTAGTTATGATATACCTCCCCCAAACGGTGAGAGTTTGGAGATGTGCGCAGAAAGAGCTGTTGCTTATTTCAAAGAACAAGTAAGGAAAATTTTCACATAATTTAGTAGACCTCTTGAGTTGGTGTTTTTTTTCCCCATTTTTGAATGTTTTCTGATTCTCCAATGCTCCACCACAGTTGGTTCCTTAGATCTTTCAGAGATTTTAGATACTTAATATGGTTATTTAAGTTTTATTTTACTTAAAGCTGTTTTTTGATTAATAGATTGAACCTCAACTTTTGAGCGGGAAAAATGTGATGATTGCTGCTCATGGAAATTCACTAAGGTCTATCATTATGTATCTTGACAAGTTGACTTCTCAAGAGGTGATATTAGTACCCTTGGTTTATAATTTGAAGTCCTAGAAAGTTTATGTTCTTTTTATGCTTATGTGTTCCAAGCTGGAAAGTAAAGCTGTTCTTTTTGCAGGTAATCAGCCTTGAGCTTTCAACTGGCATTCCAATGCTTTATATATTCAAAGAAGGAAAGTTCATTAGACGAGGCAGCCCAGTTGCACCTTCTGAGGCTGGTGTATATGCCTATACCAGGGTATGCAAATGATCTCCACATTGCATTCTTTTCTTCTATATTTCCATTTACTATTCATGTTATCTGTTCCTGTTATGAATTTGCCACTTAATATGAAAGCAATAACTCAGATTCTTGCCTTCAACATGTAATATCTGAGCATATTCTGTTTCTGGGGAAAAACAAGCATATATCAACAGATTAGTACATTTCTTGAAGCTAATGGATTAATTTCTGTTACAAGTTAATAATGATGCCTCAAATGCAACGGATTCAAACAAAATGAGAACGTCTGCTAGAACTTACCAATTCAGATGCAATGAATTCAAACAAATTAGAACCTACTAACTGTTGCAGTGTTGCTCTTAGATACACTTCATGAATCATGAGCCATCATGAAATGCATCTGTTTCTTATTTTTTGATATTGTATCATTCTCAGACAAATTTACTCACACCACAACAAAAAATAGAAAAGGAATCTTTTAAAGATATAGATGCACAACTGTGATCCAAGGGAAAGCAATCCCACCATAATGGGCAATTCATTTTTGAAAAGATCATATTATCAACCTCTGGTATACGAACCTTGTGTTCCATTCATGAGCTTTAAAAAAAAAATTGTAGCATTTTAAGAAAGAAAAGAATGGAATCTTTTCATATTTGAACTCTGGTGTTAGAACCTTTTGTTCAATTCATGATTCAAGAAAAGAGAAGAATGGAATGATCATCATCATAACTAGAGATTAGGTTTGATTTTCTCTCAATTTGAGAATACGTAGTGCAAGCTTTTAAATGAGGTAAATGTGTGTGTTTTTTGATATAGGCTAGTTAACTGGGTTAGATGTTGAAGTAATGTCGTGAGACAAAGATCTTGTGAACAACTTTATGAAAGAATGATACTTAGTTGTAAGGATTGCCGTTCTTATGGCATGGTCCGTTCCAATCATTGCCTGTCACAGCACATGTTGGGTATGCCACAAGAACAAAGGAAGAGAAAGATTTATAGTGTGAGCATGAGAGATAGGCACGAACATGAGAGAGAGATGAAGAACTTAACATGACACGTAGGCTCCACCACTGGCCAATGCCACTGAGCCTCATTCAATGAGCTCTCCCCATCACTCCTAGCTATCTCCTCATCGTCACCGCTGCCCTAACCGTTCTTTCCTTATGGGAATAAAGCGGATTGTGAGTGTAATAGGATCCTACAAAGTGGATCTAACATAAGAGATAACCAGCTTGAGTGGATGTCTTCCTCATCTTGCTTATCATCCCGTCATCGCAATTACTACACATCCATTCCCTTTACCCTCATTAACATCCCATCTCCACTACCTCCGCCAGCTAGAAACAGCTCCTCTGGTAGTTTGCCGCCACTACTTATCAATAAAAGCCATTTTGCAGCAATATATCATTGCTGCGAGGTGAGAGGAGGGGTGCCATCTAGCACCCTACACATCTCCCTTACTTAGCCGGCAAATTTATTTTTCTTTAAGTTGATTTTAGAGGAGACGAATAGAAGTTTCCAACCTGTCAGGTGTAGTTTGTATAGGTTGAAAAGTAAGTTCTTTTGGTTTTGTATGGCTATTTATCACAAGGGCCACCATATAACAATAGGAGCTGTTTAGGAGCTTTGGAATGACCTTAGAGACTGTGTTGTAATTAGATCGTGTCCACTTGACTCCTCAATACAATTGTGCAATTATTTGTCAAGACTGTAAAATATAACACATTAACCATGCGATGCTGTTTAGACATGTTACAGAATAAGGGAAGGCTAGATTGTCAAATATGGAGCTATGACGATTAAAGAAAAGAAATAATAGGAGTTGCACTAGTTGCCAAAAAGAAGTGATATTTGTGACGAATTATGTGCATTTGCAATATTACTTTGATCATCGGGTAGACCGGGCTCTTGGGGCGGAATTCACGGTTTGACCCACAAATACTTGAGCCGAGTCGGGTTCGGACTGGGCTAAAATATTATAGCTTATTACTGTCCACTAGCCCATGAGATATTGGGCCTAAGCTGGACATAACAAGCCAAAATTAAAAAAAATATTATATCTTATCGGGCAACCTCTATGAATATATTTTAGTTTTCTTTTATAGGAATATGCTTATATATTTATCTCTAGTTTACTAAATATCCGATGTGTAATTAAAAAATAATAATAATAGATATGCATAATAGGCCGGGCTACAGGTAGGCAAAGGCTTAAGCCTACACCACCCATTACTATCTCAAGCGCAAAAGATTTTCTCAAACAAACCGGGCTTAGCCCAATTAAAATCAAGTGGGTTTGGACTGGGCTTGGGCTTGTCAGATCTAATGATCACCTCTAAATAAGCCTCATATCTAGAATGATATTAACATAAGGGATAAAATATAAGAGGGGAAGGCATGTTCTAAATATCAGTTTCGGGATTAAGATTGACCACTTGAAAAAATAATACATATCGATTGTATCAACTAAATCGGTCATCCGTTGTGGGCGACTCAAATCGGAGAATGACCAAATCGGCCGATTCGTTTTGACGATACGAATCGGGATTAGCCGAAACTTCAATCGACGAGGAACTAGATAAAATAGATTAAATCTATATTTTCCAACTGCCCTGGACTACTTCCGAGGGTACCCATCAACAATTTCCCCTTTCCAGACTATTATGATTGACATACTACTGCTATAAATTCTACACGAACTTATCTATACTGACTGGATTGATGATTAGAGTCATTGGACAATGAAAAAGCTCTTCCTCTCAAGAGTATACAGTACATTGAGGAAAGAAAATTCTATAATCATTGAATTATAAAACGGAGATGTAAGATACCCTAGTTAGAAAAATATCCTATACCATGGGTTGAAAGAGCTGCTTAATGAAATGAAACCACCTTGATAAAATAGCATTTACTACTGTTTTCCTACAGAAGCAGTGTCTGTTCTCCTGATGCCAAATGGAAGCAGCTTTTTTCTTTTCGAGGAAGAAGAAAAACAGATGCAGAAATCATCAATAAATACAATTAGAAAGGAAAGCAGGTTAAATGTTGATCTGTCAGAAGATTTGTATGGGGGTAGAATGAGGATGAAACCAAAATTTTTGTTACTTTCTTTTAATATTGCCCCTCAATAGAGGGGTTTATATCAGCTTGTTGCAATTATTTCCTTAATCTTTTAGTATGACTGGCACCAATTGATAAGCTCGAACCTTGAAATTACAAATTTACATATTTTCCTTTATAACATCTGTAAGAACAAATGCCTCTTGATACTTATTTTTCCTTTTATTTGTGAGGATCTGGACTAATATATATATATTTTTTACTCTTGAATACAGAGTTTGGCTCTCTACAGACAGAAACTAGACGAGATGATTCACTAGATATATGTAAGCCTGTTAGCCTTATATTTCGCCTGTGTACAGTCCAAAATTACAAAGATTCCTCATGTATATGTCTCCTATGTTTTGCAGGTTTAATTTATTAGCAATGGCTCAAAATATACGGTGCACTATTATTATGATGTCTTAGTGCACCATTACGACGTCTTAGTTGCTGAAAGTAGTTCTATAAATGCGAAAGCGGTCGTCACAGAATTGGTAGCACTCCTAGACTCAGCATGTTGACATTTATTTTAAATTTGTTTTGTAAGTTTCTCACCATGTAACCATGAAAGGAACAAGTGGTTGTGTTGCTGAATTTCTTAGGTCTAAGCAAGATACAGGATGATAATAAGTCTTGATAGTATGATTCACACATTCTATTTTGATGTATGGCGCTGAGTTCTCGTTACAAGATCCAGAATGAATAACAGAAGTCTTGTAATTTGATTGATATGATCATTGACGGTGTTATTTCCTTGTCTTCGTAATTAAGCTTCAATATCTTCTTCTGCTTCGATTAAGAGATACACGAGTATTCTCTCTTTGGACGTTGCGGTAATAGTGATGCCAACTATGGCAGGATACGATGTGGTCCTAATTAACGGTTTACAATGAGACATGCACTGTATATGATAACCGTAGTGGGAATGCTTACAGGATGCACCATTTTCCTATAGATGAATGGAGTGATATATCTTACACGTCGTATACATAAGATCGGTTGACTAGTTTAGCCAAAAGTCTCTCACATCTCATCCATCATGCCCGGGAGAATAAAGAACCGCCACTCTGTCCTTTTCCTTTCGTCTCTCTGTAATCAGGGCCTTTTGTTAAATCCTTGACTGGGGATATAATTCTCCACCTCTATTTCATAATAAGCGGTCGCGATACGTCGATTATAACAACGTTGATTTTGACCATCAAATGCGCATACAGTCAATGCGACTGGATCAATCCGAACGACCTGACCCCCCCCCCCCCCCCCCCCCCCCCTCTAATATATTACTATCTGTTTTCATGTGAATTACAATCTCTCTTTCTTTTTTCTTCATCCGGAAGTTCCGGTCATGCAATGAACTCTAGGAAGAGAAAGACTTAGTCTCCCTCCCATCCCGTTAGAGGTGGCGCAATCGTTTGGGCCCTAAAGAATTTGGCGGGAGAGTAGTTCGTTATCGTTATTAGCTAACGCCAGCAACCAATGGGAATGGGAGGTAAAACAAACAGAGAACAACTACCAGCCACCTCGTCCCCTTCCATTTCAAGCCATATGCTCCCTAATTCCCAAACTCCAACTCCTCCTCTCCTCACCGCCCAATTCGCTCTTCCTTCGCCGCATCTCTCATGACAATTCCTATCGAAATTTCCTCCGAATTCTCCACCAATTTAGCCTTTTGGGTTGGATGTCAAGTCACCATTCCTCCCAGGACATGACGAAATCTAGCAGTCCGGACGATTCTTTCAAGAATGACAAAAAGAAAAAGGTGTCTAGCATCCAAATTCTAGTCTTTATGTGTACGACGTGATTAATATTTGATAACCTTAAATTTTGCATTTGCTTGTGTTGTGTTTAGTCCATATTATCAAATATTTTCGGTAAAAAGGGGAAGAATGGGAGGAGCTCCGACGACGAATTATTCTCGGGTGATATTGTGCTAGGTATTCCTTAACAATGCATCTCCTTTTCTTTTCCACCTTGAGTAGATAATTTAAACAAAAATAAATCTAGAGAGGAGGTACGCCGCTAAAAGGAGCTTCTTGGAGGCATCTCCTGTGATTCATAAAAGCTTTTCAGGTGGATTAACAATTTTACCACTTGTTTCGTGCGGTGCAATTTGTGTTCATACTTTGAAAATTTACTAATATGATGTATATATATACGTATACATTATTTCTTTATTTAATCGTGTTCAGATAGGAATTGTATGTCTCGGATTGAAGGGCTAGATCTCTGCACCTTTGATCGGCCCAGACGACAAGTTGTTGAAGTACAACAGCATAGGTAACATCATAGTCAATATGATTCTTGTTGCTGAATTATAGCTAAGGTTTTGAAATGGTCAGAACTTTGTTTAGTTATAAAATGTTTCATGTTTCAGGGTATTTGTGGGGACATGGAATGTTGGAGGAAAGCCTCCTAACAATGGCCTCAACTTAGAAGACTTTCTGCAAGTAGAAGGGTCTTCTGATATCTATGTCTTAGGGTAATCTTATACTTATGCAATCCAATTGACTAAATCAAAAGTTGTATTTTGTCTTCCTTTGGTAGATAATTGTTATGCATAGAGGAATATCTTGAGAGATTTCTTATGTCTGTGGAAGTCTAAATTCAAAAGATTAATTTATCTACACAAGGATAGTTGATGTTTCCATTGTTGATCCAATTTTATTTCCATATAAAATAAGATAGAAGGAAAAATGCTTTGATCTAATTTATCTCATGCATTCAGATCTTATCACCATGGAGCAGCATAACATAGTGTTCTTTCCTCTCTTTTTTATCTTCTTCAGGTTTCAGGAAATAGTTCCTCTAAATGCAGGAAACGTTCTGGTCATTGAAGACAATGAACCAGCCGCGAAATGGCTTTCCCTCATCTACCAATCCCTCAACAAACCTCGCGATCAATCATGGAAAGACGACTCCTCTGAATCAAACAACGGATCCAAAAACAATAACAAAGATTCCAAATCCGCAAGCAGCGGCCTATTCTTTCAGAAACCATCTCTCAAAGTCCTTAGTAAGAACTTCCGCGCCGATAATCAACTAGTTAAGACCTGCAACTGCAACTCCGAGTCATCAAGCGTGCGCCGCAGGGCGAGAGAGCTGAGAGAATTCATGTACAGAGTTGAGTCTACAACCGACGAAGATTCTTCGGTAGTGAATTTCACAGGACAGGATCTGAGAAATAACATGAACTACTGTTTGATATCAAGCAAGCAAATGGTAGGACTATTCCTTTCAGTGTGGGTGAGAAGTGAGCTAGTGCAACATATTGGACACTTGAGGGTGGCTTCTGTTGGTAGAGGAATTATGGGTTGCCTTGGTAATAAGGTAATAGCAATAATTCTTCACTCCAGCTTCATAGCTAGTGCAAGCTATAGCTTTTTTAGTACCTAATGATACTAGTTATAATGTAGGGGTGTATAGCAATCAGCATGTCATTGCACAGGACAAACTTCTGCTTCGTCTGCAGCCACTTAGCTTCCGGCGAGAAGGAGGGCGACGAGCTCAAGAGGAACTCCGACGTCTCTGAGATACTCAAGAACACGCAGTTTCCGAGAGTTTGCAAGATTCCAGGATACCGGATTCCTGAAAAGATACTTGATCATGAGTAGGAACCCATTCATAATTTTTTTTTGGGGGGGTTAAATTTAATATCAAAACTCGGGACCAAAGTGTTCGATCTCTTAGCTGAAGTTGCATTGGTTTCATTTGCAGTCGAGTTATATGGCTAGGTGATTTGAACTACCGAGTTGCGTTAAGTTATAATGAGACGCGAACTCTACTGGAAGATAATGATTGGGATGCACTCCTAGAGAAGGATCAGGTATGTGAATTTATCTAACTTAACTTTTGGTTCCTTATATATATTAGGACGCTAACACTTAGTTTTTTTCTTAAAACACAGTTAAAGATAGAGAAAAATGCGGGAAGAGTATTTAATGGGTGGAAGGAAGGGAAGATCTACTTCGCACCCACGTACAAATACTCGCATAACTCTGATGCTTATGCCGGAGAGACCGTAAAATCTAAGAAGAAGCGTAGAACACCTGCATGGTATGTTATTAGCATAAACTAACTTAGGCTTTATTATCGAAGTTTGGCTCGTACCAAGAGTTTTAAGTTTAATGTGACATTCAAATGCCAAAGTCTGAGGGACTTTGCTTTTGAATGGTCTCACAGGCATTCAAAAGCTCTTCTGCAGTTTAGGATAGCTTTCTATGGGCATTCGAACGCCTCGTAAAGTTTTTAAAACATAAATTAGTCTTATAAATAAAAATATTAGGTTTCGGAGTTAAAATGTTATGAGAGAGAAAACACAAGAAGGTTAGCCAACATTATATTGAGAAAGATTAGAATTAAAAAAATTATTTATATTTAAATTTCTATAATAAATTAATAATTACTTTTACTCCTGAATGTAAGCATATCGTTGGACCACGTCAATCTTGTTTTTTTTTCTCTTTGTTCTCTTTATACTTTGTGATTACTTGCAATAGGTGTTCTAATACTTATTTAAATATATTTGATTGCTATTTCTCTACTATTAGCATTATATTTGAATTTTTCCTAAATTGATCATAGTTTTCTATTACTCTTCTATTAGAAAGTTTGAGGGTGTTAGGTTTGCTTCCACTACCTTTTACCAATTTAGCTTTAAGCACAATATTTATTGGAATGAATCATAATTTACATTAATGAAACTTTATCATGTCAAAATAGGTGTGACAGAATCCTTTGGTATGGAAATGGCATAGAGCAGCTGCAGTATATAAGAGGCGAGTCGAGATTCTCGGATCACAGACCAGTGTGTGCAGTGTTCATGATTCAGGTTGACCTGAGCAATGGGAGCAGAGGAAGAAAGGGCTACTCCAGTATCTATTCCAGTATTGGTACAAGAGTCCCATTTGATGAGATCATACCTCAGAGGCACAGCTTCTATGAATTCTAAATGTTCATTAAGATGTAGAAACTCTGGGATGTGTACTCATGTCCACAAGTTGTTTATAGCTCTTATTGCGTACTTAATAAGAAACGAATAGTTATTTGACCGTCTATTGAGAAACACTTCGAATGTTGGTCTGAATGTCACCGTAAAACTCAAAAAAATTCCCTTTTATCGACCGCTACGTATTTCGTTTACTCAGCAACTGAACGACTCTCGGTAGTAAACCAAGTTTATTATGAAAGATGATCAAATAATTGCAATTGCTCTTTGAAAACTCGAGATTGGATACTTGATTAACAGGATAGATACGTTTTCACATCAGTTACAACCAGCAGGTCCACCGTAATAGAACATTTGATCATCAAATGCAGAAGCCTTGTAGCAGTCTTCTTTGTCAGTTGAAATACTTAAATCCTCTTCCCAAGGCTCATAGGATTTGCCCTCTTCATCAAATAACTCAATGCGTTCGAAATGCGCTGCTTTTCTTTCACCTTCACTAGGAAAATGGCCGCTCCCCATCGGAGGGCTCGTTTCATTCTTGGTGAAGGTCACAGTTCCACCCCATTCAACCATTGTTGCAGTTTGAGCTAAATTCGTAAAGAGAGTTTTTGGCCAATAGCCTACTAGTTTCTGGTTTCCTAAATCATCTCGGTATAACGACCAATCACCAGTATATTCATCCTGCCATAGGAAAAAAGAAAAAGAAAAAATCATTACTAAAATGATGATAATCAAGTATCAAATATCATCCTGGAAATTTAGGATGCGTCAATTTAAAACTCAACCTTCTTTATAGTGAGAGTGATGTAGCGTTGCTCTCCATCGTAAACAGAGGTCGGAACTAGCTCTGCTCCTGGGATGGAATTGGACGTATTAGATAGTACAAAGCCGGGATTACATTCAAGGTTAAAGCAGTCTACAGAGCCGCCCACCTACAAGTTAATCAACACATCAGTAAGTTAACCATTGCTTTGATGTTAAGAGGGGGAAGAAAATAAAAAGTACTTCCGATACTCACAGACCAATACGTGAAGAAATGAGCTTTACTATTCTTATAATAATCGGGATCTATCTGCAATATCACCACTCAATTCTGATATAAGATTATATATATATATATATATATCCAATTAATTGCATGTTGAGAATATTAGAAATGATACTAACTTACGTGCACTCCAGCTGCAATGGTATTATCGACAAAATCCACGATGTTCCGAAGATAAATCGCTGCATAACTTGCCTGATGGCCCTTTACATCAGGCAAATCATATACGTTTATTTTAGCCGTAGTACCGTGATAAGTTCCGTCTAGTGTCTGATACCCAGCCCTCTGTAGACAAAGTTATAAGGGAAATATAAAGATATTACACATACAACTGCACCAACTAACTATGGTTGAAGAATCCAAAACTTAATAAGAAAACTGGATACTGAGTTTGTAATTAAAAGTACATGCGCGATAATGTCATTGGCGTCTGTGATATCAAGACCGGATGGTTTTGCTGCTAGACTGATCGAACGATGGCTTCGGATTGCATCTCGTCCTTTAAGCTGTGAGGAATAGATTTGTTAGTTCTCCTTCTATCGTAACGTATGCAGATCACTAGATTAATGTGCAACGTTTTGTACCTGTTTAGTTTTGACAAGGGTGGTCCGGGACTCCACGTCTTCGTTCTCTGCGAGTAATCTTCCATTAACTTGGTGGAAAGAAACAAGAGAGAGCCACATGAAAGGCAAAAGCATTAGCCTTTTGTTTGCCATTGCTGAGAGATGGTCGCCGGTTTCCAATGCCGACCAGTTTGGCATCTAAAGCTTATTTATAAGGACTAGCGTGCTTCAACGGAAACTTCTTTTAATCTTTCCTTTTATGCTTTATCTAGTGACAGGATATCTCGCTCCTGGGCTGATCTTTTCTCACCAAATAAATAAATATATGTCTTAAAAGTTATAATCTTCTGCCATAACCATAATGCCCTATATCCATAGTTAATGGTAAGATGCCTTATAATGTAGTAATCTTCTGTCAAAAATAGTAGCAAGATGCCTTATAACGTTATATAATCTTCTGCCATAAATAATTACAAGACTAGACCGATTCTATTTCAATTTTAATATTTACCAAACAAATGAAAATATGCAATCGAACAGAGATATTTTGGCCGAAGGCTGAAGGAGAAGTGTTTGCCCATATAGCCATTATTTCCGTACCGGAGATTAGTAAGTAATTATTATACAGAGAAGAATAGTAGGCTCTTTTGACGACACGAATGGGTTGGATTAGTTGTTAGCTTCAGCAAGAATGAAACAAGTCCTCCCGATGGAGAGCGGTCATTTTTCTATTGAAAAGTGAAGGAAAAGCAGCATATTTTGAAAATATTGAATTATTTGATACAAAAAGTTAAACCTATAATCCTTTAAATGAGGACACGGATCTTTCAACTGACAAAGAAGACTTTCTTTGTCATAGAATAGAGAAGATTAGTAGGATCTCTCCTGATTTCCTAACATACCAAGTGACTTTATTATAGTAGGTCGATCCACTACGAGAAGCAAACAAACAATTTCCTCTCCTGCAGTTCTCCTTCAGCCTAAGTCGATGTTCCAGATAGAGGCATGTTCTTGCACAGGCAGCATGTAACCATCGAACTCCGTACCGTAAGGTCCATGATGGATTTCCTCCTTATGACTCCCAAGCTGCATTACGTCCATTGCCATGCCCTGCTCCAAAGGCAAACCAACTCCGTTGGCATCTTTGTCACCACAATGGGGACCAGAGTACAAGTTCATGAGCTCGTTAATGGAGCTCAAATCCTCTTCATCAAGGCCTATATCTGGCGAGTCCACGCTAACCTCAACAGATCCTCCTCCATCACTTCGCGCGTACTTCTCCTTTTTGTCATGATCACCAAAGTCGGACTTCCTCTTGTCATTGCTACTGCGAGAAGTCTGCGTCACCTCACGATTGGGCTCCTCCTTTGCTGCAGAAATCTTAAGGGAAGTGTTAGCTAATTGCACTAATGCCTCCTCCTGGTTAACAACTTTTGACCACGTCTCGGTTTCCCTAGCACTCATCTTACTCTGTAGCCTCTTAGATTGCCACACTAACGTTCTCATTTGATCAAAGTTAGGGCTCATATGCTTAATCACTGTCGTCAATAAGCTAAGCTTCCAGGCCTTTTTAAGATCATGAGGCTTCCTATAAGGTGGTGGGCCTTGGGCATAGGCCTCACCTTGCAAGCCCCACCAGGGCTCTACACCAGTGGGCCACCAAGGTGGGGCCAAACCCTCGTCTAATGGGAAGCTCCTCTGGGGTGGGTTGCAGTGCTGGAGTAGAGCCGAGAGGAGGGACCCGAGTGTGCTATCTTGCAACTGTTGGAGGTCGCTCAGAGATGAATGAAATACTATCTCACTCGGTTCAGTGCCTAAGTATTCAGTAATAGCCGGCGGCGCGTTCCGGTCAAACCGGACCGTCTCGTTCCACCAAGTGCGCAAACTCTCGGACGAGCCGGTGACCGGCAACCCCTTCTCGGGGACGATCCCGTACACGAAGCCACGTGCGTTGCAAGCCTGCATCATCTTGAGCATGTACTTGAGGACCCCGTCTTGGGCCCGGAGCATCATCTTGCGGCAAGACCTCGCCTCGGCCGAGGAGCGCTCGGCGGCGACGTCAATCGACGTGGTACCCTCGTGTTGGTCACGTTCGTTGAGCTTCTCGAGGAGCAGCTTATCCTTCCACATGCGCTTCTTGAGATCGAGTATGTCGGTGGACTCCCAGCCCAACTGCATCGGGTCGACCTCGTCTTCGCCAATGCCCAAGTCTGTGCGGTGGTTTCGTAAAGCTGAGGTGACCATGGCTAGCTTCGCCTACTCCAATAATTAACTTAATTTGAACCTCTCATCGTCCTTCGATGCCCTTCTATATAGTGAATAGTGAATACCTTATACCCGTAATTAATAAGATCGGTTCTTTCACCCGACCCCTTCTGAGAGACGAAGGGTCAAAACGATGAACAGCAACAGTAATATTGCATGGATGCCAATGCGAGAAAGACAGAATTGAGAAACTTTTTGTACAACGTGTTACTACTACCTGCAGGGATATGGAGATTTAAGGTCGAGCAAATTTATGTCTCAGAGATGACGTGGAGTTACGCATGGATGGCATGTAAGTCTTTTCCAAACTTTTATTGGAAATTATCCGGATATTCTTTACCCGCGGTTCCCACCGTTTTGGCGATTCTGCTTTCGTAAATCCGTAAGTCGGCCCATTGGCACGAGCGAGTTGTTTGCTTCGAAATTAAGTTATTGAAATTCGAAACATAGATCGAACTGAAATTTTAGTTCTAAAGGTATTTCTTTGAGTCGGTTCGTATTCCACTTAGACTTAATAAGTCTAACTAGCTTCAAAATACAACTCATTTAAAATTTTTAATCTATTTAAAGCTCAATTAGTTCCATATATTTACTTAATAATTAATCGATCAAACGAGTTAGATCTCTTCCACCGGTGGTTGAGGGATATGAATCTAGATCCCAATCTAATTAAAAATATTAGCTAAATTAAAAACAATAGCAATCGAAAGAGTAAATTAGTTATTAAATTTTAACTATCATTATATATATATAATAATAATAATAATTAAGCTATATTGAATTAAACCTGAGCGAATTAAGTCTTGCTTTTGTTTGATTCATTTATATTCTTAACTCAAACTTTGGCTTGTGTTTGACTCATTTATTAAATAAGGAGTTGTTCTCAAATAAAATTTCAAACGAAAAACGAGTCAGTTTTATAATGAGTGGTCTAGTAATCTCCCTATTAGTTTGTAGAATAAATTCAGTACTATTATAGTTATATTAATCTTTAATACTAGTATAAGAGAGTTCATTATTCATATGTTTCTTTATATACTATTGTAGTGTATAATGATTACAAGTGGTCTGACATAAGATTGAAATCCTAGTTTATCAAAATATTTTTTAAAAAATAAAAAAATAATTAGTAAATATAAAAATATTAGATAAAATAAATAGAGAGAAGTAAGTATTACTATACTAATATAAAAATAAGTGATTCTTTATTTATTATACTTTTACAAAATGCTTATATCATAATGAAAAATATTTATTCCACATGTGAATCCAAATTTCGAGGTTATCTAAACCCATCCTAGAAAAAACTATATAAATAATCCTAGGATATCTATTACATTTAAGGCCTATCAGTAAATCGACAGTACGCTCCCTTGTTTTCTCAACGAGGAGTATCAGTTGACATGCAGCGTTGTTCTCTATGCTAACTACCGAACAGACCCCAATAAGAATATCCAAAATCCTCTAATCCACCATAAATGATAGCTACCATCCAATTCTATTAGTAGGACAAAGCCAACGCGTACATAGTTCCTCTATAAGCTTCCAGTTGCCATTTAAGAATCCAAAGGATAACCCCATGCATTCAACTTTCTACCATCACCTCCTCCTCCTCCTCCTGACCTTCTGCAACGCGATCGCCGGAAGGATCACCACCCAAAATGGCAGCAACTCCATAGGTGAAATCCCAAATGCCACCGTCCTCCAATCCCTCGACGAGTCAGAAGACAACCATCCAAGAGAGAAATCCGATTGGTTATCCAAAACTATTCCATTACCCATCTTTATATTCTCAGTTGTCTCTCTACTGCTTGCCCTGCTATTGACCATCTTTGCCTTGTATAAGAAATCAAAAAAGATAAAATTAGCAGAAGAGGAGAACCAAAACGCAAAGAGTGACAGAGATGATGATCATGACGTGGCAAGTAGTACTGAAGAGAAGAGGCCAGAAGTAGGAGCACAGCAGAGGAAGCTAACGTTTGTGAAGGGCGGTGATCTCGGTTACGACCTCGACGACCTTTTGAAATCCTCGGCCGAGGTGCTGGGGAAGGGCAATTTTGGAAGTTGCTACAAGGCAATTCTTGATCACGGGCGTATACTAGTCGTGAAGAGGCTAAGAGATGTAAGGCCGCTTACCAGAGAAGAGTTCGCCAAGCACGTCACGCTTCTCGCCTCCATGCAACACCCAAATATATTGCCATTGGTCGCCTTCTACTACTCACCTGAAGAAAAGCTTTTGATCCATACTTACGCAGTCAACGGAAACCTCTTTGATCGCTTACACGGTAAGTCAATCAGAATTTTTGCATTTAATACCCTGCCTTTTAAAGTTCTTTTTTCCTAATTTAAAAGTTCAGATCATTAAATACAGGGTGCCGATATATGAAATTTTGAAGTCGATAGCTTCTAACTTAGAATGTTCATCATCGATCACTAATTAGCGGAATTCTAGTACAGGAGGAAGAGGGACTAATAGGATTCCATTCAAATGGAACACGAGATTATTTGTAGCTCTAGGCGTGGGTAGAGCAATGGAGTTCTTACACCATAACATGGTAGGGCCAAGAACGTTGATCCCCCACGGCAACTTGAAGTCATCCAACGTTCTTCTCGACGAGAACGACGTCGCAATGGTATGCGATCATGGGTTGACTTCCTTTATCTCGGCGTCGCTTGCGGAGCGTAGGATTGTGGCCTATAAGTCCCCCGAGTACGTCCACCGCCGCTGCAAGATCTCTCGCAAAGCCGACGTGTGGAGCTACGGCTGCCTTCTCCTCGAGCTCATCACCGGTCGGCCCTCGGCCTATTCGGCTCCGAGGGGGGTCGAGGGAGTGGAATTGTATAATTGGGTGCAACGAGCTGTAAGAGAAGAGTGGACGTGTGAGGTGTTTGACAGTGAGATCTCGGTGCAAAGAGGTGCAGTGAAGGGGATGTTCGAGTTGCTGAAGGTTGCATTGAGATGTTGCGAGATTTCACCGGAGAAGAGGCCTGAGATGGGAGAGATTGTGAGGGAGGTGGAGAGGATTCAGCGTGGAGATTTTAGTGCAGAGGAGGATTATTCAAGTGAACGATCCTCCGTTGACGAGTCTCGTTCATCTAATTAATGGGTTATGGTGGGTTTTAGTGACATTTTCTTGTCCTGTTTTGTGTTCAATTTCTTGGTTTGAAACCTTTTGCTTTGTAAGATACGGCAGCAATTATTGTATATACGGATCTAAAATATTGTTTCGTTTATGTAGGCTTATGGTTGTTTAGCTTTGTAGACTTCACTAAACTCGGTGGCCTCGAGATTTCAGAAGCCAACCCATCACAATATTTAGTCACCTAAGCTTTCTCGTCACCGATTTCAAGTATCAGTCGCGGAATTTAGAACTTGTTTATTTCAAACTCTCCTGCTTTAAGCTGGCATACAATGTGAATGATCTCTGTAAAGGAGAGGTGTGATATTAACTCATCTCACTAGGAATGTGGAATGTGATGATAAGTCTGAATGCGACTTTGTTCTCTGACTACGATTAAAAGTTTCAGTTGTCTGATTCACACGAAGGATTGCCAGAAAATTGAGTTGATATTGCCCAACCGATGAACGACAATCGTCGAGACTTAAGAGTTATCTTCTAATTGAAGCTGGTTAGTTAGCAAGAACTACTCTCATGGATTCCTTGTGTTACCTTTTAAAAGTTAGAGCATGTCTTCGACTGTTCATATATACTCTCAAATTAGTTATGCTGACAGATTTCATTTTCACAGAAGATCATTTGATATATGTTATTATGCCATTTTTTAATCGAAAGCACTAAGAAAGTGAGGTCTTGAGGATAGACTATTGTTGAATTTGGGAGGTAGGATATGTTCTTGGAATATTTTCGGTGCATGTTCTCCGACTTTTATGATATCTTTAAGAAAGTAAGATTCCGAGTTTAAGTAGCGCATGCTGAAGGCAATAAATTGTAAGGGCTCTCTGAGCTTCAAGTCATTCAAGGTTTCTGTTGGCAGCTTCTCCCAGATGGCATCAAGTAAACAACTCTCTACGATATATGAAGCAGATTGCCAATATCTCCACCATTTATTTTCTGGTAATTATAATACTTCCTATATTTTGCCACATTGTTGATAGCTTAGTTTAGGCCTTTTCTTTGGAACAACTTGCTGTGATTTTATTACATTCAAAAGAAGTAATCAAATACCGATCAGGCGGAGCTTTAATTTATAGACATTCAATAATTGAGATCTTAATGGAAGTATAATTGTTGATCATGTTTTGTGCAACATCAGGCAATTCTGGCTCAAGCAATGCAAGAAGAGTTGTGGAAATCTTTACTCAAAGAAACGTGGAAGAGTTAAAGCTCATTCGTGGGACTTACTATGGTCTCTATAACCATGACCTCCTTCACCTCCTCTCCCGTATGAAAACAACACTTGCAGTAAGTCTTCCTAGTAGTAGTTCGAATTCAAGAAGAAGCATATCAAGCCAAGAAGACACTAGCTTGATCGTTATCCAATACATGCAGAGGGTGGCATATCTTCGAGCTTGCGAACCTTCCAATCGAGATGCTGAGTTGATAAGAAACTCACTTTTCGGAAAAACTCTGGACCTAGACGTGCTCATCGAAATCGTCTGCACTCGTTCTTCCTCAGAGCTCATCTCGATCAAGTTAGCATACCATGCTCGGTACTACTCTGATCTTGAACGCGACGTGTCCTCTAAAACAAATGGTAACATAAAGGAGGTAATCTGTTTTTTTTTTCTTCCTGTCATAAGATATATGTTAAGTGAAACGAAACTAACTGTTTGATTTGTGTCCTGTTAGGTTCTTCTAGCAGTCATGAACTCAAGCAAGTATAGTGGAGGCAAAGTTGACAAGTCTATGGCAATGTGTGATTCAAAAACGCTTTTCGAAGCAATTGAGAGTGGAAAATACATTGATCAGAGGTGCATCACTTTGCTACTGAAGCAGAGAAGCAGTGATCAAATGAAAGCAATTCTCTTCTCGTACAAGCAACTCTACGGCCAGGAGTTCTCGAAGTTCTTGAAGAAAGACAAGTGCGGAGAGTTTGGTAGGCAGCTCCGAGTCGCGATTCGATGCATTCAGTTTCCTGAGAAGCACTTCGCCAAGCAACTCCGCAAGACTCTCAAGAATTCAGATGCTTGTGAGGTTATAATTCGAACAGTTGTGACCAGATCAGCAGTAGATATCAAGCAAATAAATGAAGCTTTCACTAAGAAGACTGGGTGGACACTAGAAACTCTTATAAGGAATGAATTCAACAACAGCAGCTCTCAGAATGATAAGGTATTGTATGACTTAGTTGGTGATTTCCTTGTTGCACTTGTGCAACATTCTCGAGGAGTTCATTAGTGGATGTTTAAATTTGATGAGCTATTGAGTTTGATATCAGAAATTTCTTAGATTATTTACATCAAGTAAGAAAATGACCAAGATTTCAAACTTCGATTAGGATCAGGATAGCAAGAGGAAAATATGATCAATGAGGGATTACTTTTGTCAGGAAAACGTATATATCATAAGAACACGCAAAAAAGGAGGAGATTTCCATTCCAAAATGACCAAAATTACTCACGGGTGGGACTAAAACTAAACTAATGATAGTTGTTGGTCTTTAACCGTACGCTGGTATGGAATCAATCAATCAAATCAAACAAACAAACAGCAGTTCACCCATCACGCAGCCCTGTTGATTCGTGATCCCAGTACCCACTCAAGAGTTGCATCACTGTACCGCACCTGGTGCACCAAATACTCCAGTCCCGTAGAGGAATTTACAGATGTACCCCTATCTCGTTAGAGCAAGGTCGACCTCGCAAAAGGAGCCATTATTATAATAATAAATAGAGAAGAGAGACGTTGAGAAACCCTAGGGGCACTTTTGTCATGAGATGTTCCAGCTATGATCCTTAAAACCTATAATTAATTAAGGATTTAATCATAGAATTAAGCCAGGTGCTCTGGTGGGGCCATTACTGGTGCTGGTAATAGCAGCATTGCTCCTCTTCTCTAATTAAATGAAATGCTCTCCCAGATGGAGAACAGAGTGGAGAGAGCGAAGGATTAGGATTTGGATTTGTTCCTTCTTTTTCCAAATCTTTTCCTGCCTGCGCTTCTCTTGGCGTGTTGTTTATTTTTCATTTTCTTTTGAGAAGAGAGGAGAGAGAGAGAGAGAGAGAGAGAGAGAGTGAGAGTGGTTTTGGGGTCATCTCACAGCAGTCGAGGTGCTCTTTCTCTTGCTCTTTTCTGTGTCTATTTGTTTTAGTGGCAACTTTTTCTTTGCCTGGTTTGTCTTTTATCTCATCAAGCTTTCGCTTTTCTTGCTCTTCCTGACGGTTGATGTTCTTAGCTAGAAATGAGAGGTCGAGAGGTGGCGCTTTCCCTTCTATTTGGTCTTTTTCTCTAGAGGTTTTGCTTAATGTAGAGGAACTCAAGCGGGATACTGGAGTTTGGTGTGTGGGAGAGTGTGAAGAGTGGGGTTTTGAGGTGGATTTTCTGGGTTCTGGGAATTTGTGGGGTTTTTGGCTTGGAAAAGGAAAAAAAAAGAAGAAAAAGAAAAAGAAAAAGAGGGAGCTTGGCATTGGGTCTTGTGGATTGTGAAGGCGATTGGTTGAGGCTACGAGCTTGATGTGGGTTTGAGTTGGGTGTTTGGGCTTCCGAGGGGTTTCGACTGCCATGCTTGAGGAAAAGAAGGCTTCTTGGAGAGGAAGACATTGTCGTGTCTTCTTAACTTGAGGGGTTCCTTAGAAGATAGTGCTTCTCTTTTGATTATATTTGTTTGTTTAACCTTCTGAGGTCGTTTGCTGAATTGGGTTTTTGATTTGGGATACAGTGTTTTAAATTAGCCGGAGGAGTTGAATTTTTGAAGCAGTGTTAGAAATCGAAGGCCTTTTAGTTATGGATATCCCATGTCCGGAAGAAAATTTCAATGATGGATTTAAGAGGCTTCATTGCAAGATAGATTTCTAGTTCAGAAGATAGAGTTTCAACTCCAGAAGGTAAATTTCAGTTATCTTTCTGTGGAGTAGATAGAGTTTCAAGTCCTGAAGATGAAGAACATAATGAAAGAGAGGCTGTAAAGAAGTTTCATGTGTGATGGGTTGCTCATACTCAAAACAGGATGGCAATGCAGCATTGCGTCTCTGCAAAGAGCGGATGCAGTATATTCAGCAAGCAATTGATTCTAGGTATGCTCTCTCAGCGGCTCAACTGTCATATGTGCAATCTCTTCGCAATGTAGGTAGTGCTCTAAGACAGTTTGCTGAGGCTGAAACATTGATTGAATCATCATTGTCAACTTCCGAACCGGACAAATCTCCATCCCATTCTTCTTATGCTTCGCCCTCTCCTTCCCCTATTGCTAACCATGTCAGTTCACCATGCAATGGAGGAAGTCCTTATACTCCTCTTTCCAGTATTAATTACATGCGGACAACAGGAACCGCTTCCGTGAAAGTTACAGTTAATTCAACCCAAAACAACTATTGTGAAGAGGGCTCATCTCCTTCTTTTCTTTTCCCTCCACCACCCCCTGACATCGATTCGTCCTGGGACTTCTTTGATCCCATTGATAGATCTGATAATTCAGGGGTCCAGAATGGTGAACCTGGTCGAAATATAAACTTTTGTAGATTGAGGGGTTCAGGACATTTGAATGAGAAGGAAGTGAGTCCTCCAATTGAAGAGGAAAGGGGATCATTACGGAAGAATGAGGAAAAGAAATGGGACACTGGGGATGTGAAAGGAGTTGCTCAAAGCAGTGGTTACTCACAATTGCGGAGTAATGGTGGTGGCGGAACAAAGGTTGCAGTATTACATTCAGCCAATGGCAACGTCTTGGAGAGATCTACTGATTTGGTGGAAAAGAAGGTTGCCCAGGTTGGAGGGATAAAGCCTGCATTTATTAGTGCTAATGGAAAAGGTGAAGCTTTGGGTAATGTTGCGTCATCCAACCTTTCCAGGTCCAAGAGAGAAAATGAGATGAAGGAATCATCTAATGCAAGGGAAGACGCTTCTGACTTCATAACTCATAGAGCTAAAGATTTGTTTACCAGTATGAAGGAGATTGAACACCGTTTTACTAGGGCAGCAGAGTCTGGCCATGAGCTTTCAAGGATGCTGGAGACAAATAAGATTCGCCTGAACATTTCTTCACAGACAATAGGTGAGCATATCATATATTTATACACACACACTTTGAATGCTGTTTGCAGTACTTTGTTTGATACATTCATACTTCATGCTAGATGTTTGATAAATCTTTTGTATTGACAGGGAAATCTTCAAATTTTCAGTTTCTATCAGCTTTTCTAACATGTTGCAAGGCAGAGAACACTGCAACACATGGTAGGACGTGTTAATAACTCTAGAATGCGACACTTTTCTTTGAGTGAAACAATCATTCCTTCAGAAATATGTCCATCACGTTGAGACATATTCTGTTCAAAAGCATGAGTAATGAATTGCTCCTGATTTCAAATGTTTCAATTTTTGTGTAGAACTAGACCAGCCTGTTGCGAAGGTTATTACTTGGAACCGCTCAGTGTCGTCACAATCATCGTCATCCAGAAATCCTCTTATATTAACATCAAAGGATGACATTTCAGAAAGTTGTAGTGATTTTGTTGAAGATTTTTGCATGATTTCAGGAAGCCATTCGTCGACTTTGGATAGACTTTATGCATGGGAGAGAAAACTTCATGATGAGCTGAAGGTACCATGAAATACTATGATTCTTGCATTTAATTTACTTGATATCTTGGAAAAAGAAGTCATTGCAATTTTAGGACTGTAAAGTGCCTTTGATTCTGTATATGTGATTGCATTTTTTAAGCACAATGGAAGAGAAAAATTTCTGCTTATACTCTCTTTAGTGAGACACTCTAGCTTGAGACTAACAATTTTTTAATATTCAATATGGAGAAAAACTATCTTCGGTTGATAAGAAATAACTGAAAGCATTACTTGGATCTATAGTTCAAGAAGACCGGAAGAGAACATCAAGCATAGAATCTAAGAAGGCGGTTAAAACTTTTAATCTCTACTATATTGTGTAATCTGACTTAACAGGAAAATTTTATAGATGTCCAATCATACACTATGAATGAAATGTTGGCAACTTGGTACCTAGAAAGGAAAACAACATACCCACACATTGATGATGATGTTACCCACTGGATTTTCTAGAACTCATAGAATAAGTAATTCAGTAAGAGATGGCGTTCATGTATTTTTTGTTGCATGGCTTGATTGAGATAGTTAGGGAGCATGAGGGTTCTATATAATATAAAAATGTCTTAAATAACTCTGTTATCTTTGTCATTTGTAACTCAACCTGTATACTGTAGAAGTTCTTTTGTTCTTCTCAGTTGATCAGAACTTAGTAACATAAAGAAAAGTCATTTCTTTCATGAGTTGTATCTTCTTTGTATTCAGTTATTGTAGTACAAGATTATTGTTTACTTCAGATTGCTCCTTTTATATCATGCATTTTATATAGTTATCTTTGTGATATCACTAGAATACTGTGCTTGAAACTTGTTCTGTAACTTCTTAGGCTAGTGAGTCCATTTGGAAGGCATATGATAGAAAATGCATCCAGCTCCGACACCAATTCGCAAGGGATTTAGATGTCCATGTGATTGACAAGACTCGGGCTGTTGTAAAAGATCTGCATTCACGACTAAGCATAGCCATTCAAGCAGTTGGTTCAATTTCTAAAAGAATCGAGAAGTTAAGGGATGAAGAATTGCAACCCCAACTTATCGAACTGATACAAGGGTATGATTACATTTATCTTTTGTTTAGTCCTTCATCATTACTAATGAAATGCATCCTGCTGAGAGGTCTGCCTACTAACACTAATTACTCGATGTGATTTTTGCATCAAATTCATAAAATTCTGATTGATTTATGTTGTCAGATGAGATGAGAAAAAGAATAAACACTTAACTTTGAAAACACAATGTGGTCTGGGAAGGCAAAATGTAGCCAGCCTTACCTTTATATATATATGTATCACATGAATCAAATTGTATTAACTACCAGGGATGCCAACACCATCAAGCATGCATTTGCATACATATTTATAATGGATAGCTAACTTTCCTTTGATCTGATGAACCTATGTATCCAAAGTCACTTTACTTAAAGGAGAGGGATTCTTCCCCTTGTAAATTTTGTACATATGTTTTCCTTGGACTACTTAATCACATGCTTTGTCAAAATTATATCTAAAGTGTAATACTTAGCATATAAAATATGAAAGCATAAATGTTGACTCATTATCTTTACCTCCTCAATTATGAAAGCATATACTTACCTCTTATAATATCTAGTTGTAACACTTAGCACTCCTATATAAGGATGAATATTAGCACATTTTAAATAATTTAGGGGGGAAAGTGATACTGGGTCAAAATTCAGGAGTGAATTGTAACTAAACCTATCATATATTGTGCAATCTTACTGTTTTGGATAGCCGCTATATCTAACTATGCATGCCATTTTATCTGCAAATGCAACCAGCATGTTCCACAATACTGGCAAATGGTTCTGTGTTGAAGATACATTAGATTAAGAACACTTGTCTAAGCACATGATTTTACTCACTGTAACATCGAAATGGATTCAACTTTGTGCCGGTGTTATCCCCTGGCTGTAACTTGACACTTTTTCCTGTCGTCATAATGTCATTTGTGAGAAGCCAAACTTATTTAAAAGAAAATCTTAACATTCAATCCTGTCAAACTGTCATATTTTGCATCATAGAAAACTTTAAGCTTTTATAAATTAAATAATTTTCTTGATTTGCTGTTATATGTACTGAACTTCATTTGCTACTAAGTGCACTACAACCTGCATCCTTTCTGAATGATGATAGGCCTTTTCCATTGGCTGTCTCAAATGTCTGCCTCAAGATAGTTTCTGCAGATCCTCAAGTTATTAAAATTCTTTAATTAAAACAAGTTCAGCTCAGAACTACTAATAAGTGCCTTTATAAGTTTTTTAGTGTATGTTTTGCGCCACAGTATACAATGTTGTGGTACTCTCCATCCCTGCTCTTCTTTTCCTGTTACATTGTGTATGAAGTTTTACAATAAACCTGGCAACACCCAGTTTAACAATATGTCCTCTCTGCAGATTGATCCGAATGTGGAAAGTTATGCTTGAAACTCACCATGCACAATATATCACTATTTCACTAGCCTACCACGTGAAAAGCTCATCAGTAGGACCACCAAGTGAGACCTATAGACAAGCCCTCCTAAACCTTCGCAGTGAGATTGACTGTTTCAGCTCTAGCTTTTCAAATTGGGTTGATGCGCACAAATCCTATGTAGAAGCGCTAAATTCCTGGCTTCAAAAGTGTGTCTTGCAACCCCAAGAGCGGTCTAGGGGAAGGAAGGTTACCTTCTCCCCTCGTCGAGCCCGTGCTCCTCCCATATTTGTTGTTCTGCGTGATTGGTCAACTGGAATCACATCACTCCCTTCAGTTGAGGTCAATGATTCTATAAAATGCATTTCATCAGACCTTCATGGATTATTTAAGCAGCAGGAACAAGAGAAAGAAACCAAAAGGAAAACTTCTAATATCGAAGAGACAGACTTGAAGCAGGAGAACAAAGAAGTGGATAAATGTGAGATAGAGTCGAAGCTGTGCAACTTACAGGCTAGCTTGACAAGGATGTTTGAGTGGCTGATAAAGTTTGCAGAGACCATATTGAAGATTTATGATGACGTCAAACAAGAAAATGAGAAAGCTCGGGCTGCTTACACATGTGATGGAATGAGGTAGCATGCGACAGCACTATAATTATCATTGTAAGTATTAAGTATTAGTACTTGAAAGAAGAGATGGTGCTGACTTACTACTGCATCTTTTGTCTGGCAAGATTCCAAATCTTTTGAGGTTCCCATACTCTTTAAAGCTACACCAAGATGTGTTCTACTGGCATAGTATTGAGGCTGACCTCATGGGAGGGCATGAAACTGACGACATATTGTCCAGATATTTGGTGTTGATTGGTTCATCATAGCCATATAATCACAGAGTTTTTTTTTTTCTTTTGAAGGAAATATAAACACAAAGAGTTGGAACCTCGATCATAGTCATTGCTTTTATCAAGAGTCAACTTCTTGGAGTCGTTCACCTTTTTGGAGAAAAGCAGTTTCAGATAATGAAATGCAGCACAGCTTTGACAGTAGTTTGAAAGTGGTTGCAAGAGAACGAGTGTCACCGTGAGTTCTACAGCGCTTATCTCAATTAGGACAGGAGAACAGCAGTTATTTTGCTATTCTGCAAGTGTAGTTGCCGGGCACCAGCAATGATCTCCACTGGTCAGCAAGGCTTTCAGAGTGCAAGGTTTTTAGATTATTAAATATTGCATACTGAGGAGTTTTTCTGTGTCGCAATGCTAACAGAAATTTTATATGCACATGCAAAGAAACAACTCTATTTAGTTGGATTGACATACTTGAGCTCAGAACTTTCGAATGTTTCATAATACCTGCAGATATTTTTAATTGTATTGAAGCAAAAGTACAGTTAAACTAATAAATGATTATAATCGAACGTTTTGAGCTTTTTAATAGCAGCATCAATTTAATCCTGAATTCTATGCGGGCATCAATGTAATCATAGCTAGACTTTAAAATAATTAGAGAAATCCCATCACCATCTTGTAGGACCACAGTTGAAAAAAGAAAATCGTAGGAATGTCTCAATACCAGAAACCACCAATTATGCAAACATATCACATCACCACTTATTGGCCACTGCTTATCAACAGTGATCTTAGTTGGAGTCCAAACACATTTTATTTAGAAATACTCAAATTCACTCATAAAGGGCGCAAATGATAACAAGCATTCCCACCCTAACAGACAAACTCAACTGCGACTATAAATAGTCTTGGACAATGCAAAACAAGAAAATAGGACACCTACATTCAAGAATGCCACCGCCGATCAAGCACCCAGTTCTGCATCCAGACACCAGATACCTTATTAATGATAGACTCATCGCGACAAGGACACACAACACTACGACTGCTAAATACTCCAAACCAAACTGATGCAGAGTTCTCCTCGGTTCATTTCTTCTTCTGAGCTGCTTTGGTAACCTTGGCTCCAGTAGGATCCTTCTTGTCAACACTCTTGATGACACCCACGGCGACCGTCTGCCTCATGTCTCTGACAGCAAACCTACCCAATGGTGGGTACTCAGAGAAAGTCTCCACAACCATAGGCTTAGTCGGGATCATTTTCACAAACCCTGCATCTCCATTCTTCAAGAACTTTGGTTCCTTCTCAAGTTCTTTGCCAGACCGCCTATCTATCTTGGTTAGGATCTCAGCAAACTTGACTGCAATGTGAGATGTGTGGCAATCAAGCACTGGAGCATAGCCATTGCCAATTTGACCAGGGTGGTTCATGATGATAACTTGTGAGGTGAAACTCGCAGCCCCCTTAGCAGGGTCATCCTTGGAGTTGGAGGCAACAAAGCCACGCTTTAAATCTTTTACGGCGACATTCTTCACGTTGAACCCAACATTATCACCAGGAAGGGCCTCCTGGAGAGCCTCATGATGCATCTCAACAGACTTGACTTCAGTTGTGAGGCCAGTAGGACCAAAAGTGACGACCATGCCAGGCTTGAGGACTCCAGTCTCAACACGGCCAACAGGTACGGTACCAATACCTCCAATCTTATAAACATCTTGCAGGGGAAGGCGAAGGGGCTTGTCTGTAGGACGCTTGGGCTCTTGGATCAAGTCCAAAGCTTCCAACAGAGTAGGGCCCTTGTACCAGTCAAGGTTGGTCGATCTCTCAATCATGTTATCACCTTCAAACCCAGAGATTGGCACAAAGGGGATCTTGTCAGGGTTGTAGCCAACCTTCTTAAGGTAAGATGAGACTTCCTTCACGATTTCATCATACCTTGCCTTTGAGTACTTGGGTGTGGTGGCATCCATCTGTCAAAACATAATTTGCGATTGTTATGAGTATGCTAGTGTAGGATAATTACAAAGAACGAGAATTTACCAGAGAACACAGTCCATAGATAATATCATCACCTTGTTACAGCAGCATATCATCTGTTTTACTCCTAGAGTGAAGGCAAGAAGAGCATGTTCACGAGTCTGTCCATCCTTGGAAATTCCAGCTTCAAAACCACCAGTCGTGGAGTCAATGATGAGGACGGCACAGTCAGCCTGAGAAGTTCCAGTGATCATGTTCTTGATAAAATCACGATGGCCAGGAGCATCAATAACAGTGCAGTAGTATTTCGTGGTCTCAAACTTCCAGAGAGCAATATCAATGGTAATGCCACGTTCTCGTTCAGCCTTCAGTTTGTCAAGCACCCAAGCGTACTTGAATGACCTCTTGTTCATCTCAGCTGCTTCCTTCTCAAACCTCTCAATCACTCGCTTATCAATACCCCCAAGTTTGTAGATGAGATGACCGGTGGTGGTAGACTTCCCAGAGTCAACATGACCAATAACCACAATATTGATGTGAACCTTCTCCTTACCCATCGTTGCAACCTAAAATCTGCAAAGTGATCTGGACATTAAACAAACTACCTATCAGAATAAAAATATAGGCACTAGCACACAGCACATGCACTCAATTTCTGTGATGGACCATGAATATACCACCAGTCCAGAAAGAACATTAATAGAATGGGAAAGAAGCCAAAAAGATAAGCGTAGAAGGAACTCTAGAACAATTCATGCACCAGAGCTGATGCCATGATAATAAGATTCCTAAGGAAGTCATTGACCATAAAAGATTCCAATAAAATGAATGGCATCTAAGATGAGTAGCCTTTTGTGGAAGAATACAGCTATTCGGGTCACTATAAACTCCAGGAGGAATAATACAAACATTAAAGTAAAAATTAAACAGAACAGATAAAGACATAATTAACAGGCGTACATGAAGCCAATGGTTAAAATCTTACATGTCAACAGCAAATTTTCACCAAAATATATTTGACCAGAGGAAAACATTAGAGGACTTATTGCTACAAGTATACACTAACATGTCTCATTAAGAAATTCCTCCTTTTCTCCTTTAGCACCTTAGGATGTAAATATGCATCTAGTAAGGGATAAGAAGTGGGATATTTAGCTTTTGCAACTGTTTCTACTGCTAAGTATTTAGTTATTTACTGCATATTACTGAGAGAGAAACTAACAAAATTACCAATTTACAAGATGGGTGCACGCCTTCTTCAAACAGCTCCAATAAAACAATTCAGTCAAGAAGGAAAATTGTAATAAATATGACTATCACACCAGACCGGATCTTGTCTTAAAACGCTGCAAACCATTCAGACAAACTACCGCACAACAATATATGAGATAACACTGCATGCATCAGATGTCCGAAAAGAGATCTAGACGCTGATCTACAGAAGACGGGCAAGCAAACGCATAGTTTGACACCAAAATCTTACGATATCCTTAAATACACATTAGAACTAGACCGATGGTAACACCCGCATACACATAGAGGAAAAGGATTTAAATATTCTTCACATGCACATCTGAAAGAATAAGAACAGTAAAAACTACGAGAACGCCAAAGATTATACGGGGTACTCCGATGTCTACTCTGATATAAAGCTAAAAGAGAAGAAATTGGAGAATCTAACGACAAACCAAAGGTATGACAGATTATAGTAACACAGGCTCAACCATGAGAAGAGAGAAATCTAGGAGACGAAATCTCACCAAAGAGAAAGAAGAGATAGAACGACGAGGCTCCGAGAAAAAAAATCTAAAGCCGCAACTGGAGTGTGGGAAACCCTAGTGACGGTGACGAGTATTTATAATAAAACTCGATTACTGAAACGCCCCTAGAGTTTTACCTGATCTACGGGGGTAGTTTTGTCATATGCCATACGAAAGCTGCGAATGGCGGCGTTTCGACTAATCTTGATCGGTGGGTAATTAGTAGGCACGTTTAAAACTTGCTCATAAGGAAGTGTTGTAACTCGACTTTTACGATGATAGAGATTATGAGTAATTTTATCCTGAGTATTGAAATGGATATTTAGTAAAAAAAAAATAGTATTATACATTTACATAATTTAGATTCGTAGTGTTCTTATTTAAATAAGATATGGTTAACTCAATTATCTAATTTATTTATCAGAAAGACTAGCTCTTCCATTTTGCTTATGATTAGTATAAGAATACATAATTTATAAAAGATAATAGTCCTCACCGATAGAAAAGATACAAAACACCGAGGAAAAAAGAATACACTGATTCATCTTTTTCTGTGAGCTTACAACTATCACTAGCTCATTTTCCCTTGAGAATAGATCAAAAGGTCAAGATCAAATGCTAGCAGGTACAAGAGAAACTATCGTAGTCCAGTATGAAACCAAACTTTAGTTGTTTCTGTGCTGTGCTGCGGAAGAGAAGATTTGTGATGGGATTAATATTCACCATTATGCTGCAGAATAGAAGAATCAGAAGAACCTATCGCCATAATAAAATGAATGTGGTTCAACGAGCAAAGATGAGCTTCTGTAAACATAATAAGTTTACAAAGCAACGAACTTCAATCGAATTATAAAACAAAAAGGCTGGTAGAAGTCGAAGAGTTCCATTAAGCATAACTGGGGTTAAACAGAATGCCCAATTAATAGACAGAGGAGACAACAATGAAGATGAACCAAGTCCTACGGAGGCAGAGATATGTATTAAAAAGATGAAAACCTACTACGTGCATAATCTGGACTCCTTTAGTAGATGCCAATATCTAGTGACAATGTTTGAGTTGCTATGAGAAATGACGAAATAATTAGCATGAAGATAGCTTTAAACACCCACCGGAGTCTGATGATGAGACATATTTGCAAAGGTCGAGATAGAGTTATTCCACTAGACATGCTATAATCTACTGCGTGAAATAAAAAACCTCCAGAATGGGAGTTTTGTATTTGACAGTTCTAGCTTAGTTAACACAGTTAATTGAGCAAAATGTAATTAATTTTTTTAAGTAAACAGACAGGTTGTGACTGAATTCAACACACAAGTGCCGACAACTCTCGAGCAGACAAAACTACAATTTGCCAAGAGGAAAGGTTAGATCCTACTTGGCATCCTCGGTTTTGATAAATGTCTTGCTTCCCCGTAACATACAGTTACTGTTATATCTGAACAACAAACTTACAAATGATTCCAGAGTAAACACTTCTCATTTATCTAAAGAAATGGTGCTAATCATCTCAAGATCCTTCTTGCAGTTCTCTCTTAAATCCTTTAACCTCAGAAGGCTGGAATGCTGTCATACACAAACAAAAGATGTGTCTCATAAGAAACTTAACGATGATAACTACTAAGTAAACTATTCAGTAACTAGAACCAACAATATATTGGAGGCTATAAATAAACTCTGATGAACAGTGACCTCTTTGTGCCACAAGTATATAATTGAGCAAGCTACTAATCCAGTCATACTCCTACATTAAGGTGTCAAATCATATATAAAACTAACAGCCATCATTCAGGGGTGTTACTTTCTTAGTGATTTCCAGACAATTTATATAGGATTCTATTACCAAAGCAGTGAGCTTGCTTTTCGCATGTAAGGCCTTGGCTATACTTATTTCAAGACATGATCCAAAAATAGGGAAAAGAAAAATCAAAAAGTCCACCAGACATCAGAAGCAGATGAATATAATCTAGTGAATGACTTACAAGCTGTGCAGTCTCACGGACAAGGACATTCTCTGTATGAAGGAAAAGTGACCTCCAGTGTTGTACGAGTTCAAATTCCATTTCTGCAGATTGCTTTAAGCTACTTCTAGGGGCCTTTGCAGTGTATTCAAGACCATAACTTTTCCCTTCCAACAACCTAGCAAATCTTCTACTCCTCTTCAATGCTAGAGGAAGGCCATATATTAACAAATAGCTATACCAAATTCAAATCAAGAGAGGTGCAGTCTCCAGCAACCGCAAAGAACTAATCGAGAGATTCAACTTTACAAAATATCAGTGAGCTTACCAGCAAGCCGACCTCTAGTATCCTGGTAATGGAGGTCTGTCCACATATAAGCAGCTAGACGAATTACATATAACATACAGTCAGTAAGTTGTAAAAAGCACAATTAATTGTCAAAAGAACTATCAGTTAGTTTTTCGTATCATTATATAGCAACTTTAATATAAGAACTGGTATTGTTCGAAGGAGAAATAACATACCTTTAAGACAGAAAGAACATTTACATGACTTATGTGAATCATTGCTTCCTTCCTCCTCCATATTTTCACTGTTTAAATCAGCATTTACATTCAAAGATCCCTGTCCGTCGACCATTTTTAAGCCTAATGAGCCAGATGGCTTTAAGAACCCTAAGATGCCTGATTTCCCCATTGGATCTTGAGTCAGACATTCAGCCTCCATCTTGTCTTCCAATTTACCAAGGAAGTCCAAACTGCTATTGTCTCTTTCGCCTTGAACACCACACCTTAAAGAATCTCCGCTATCTGTTTCATAATCTTCCTCACAATCTTCTTCTGATTCTGGCACTGACTCTCTAACTTTATCACCAAACCCAGATAGACAACCCAAAAGTTGCTGATTCGCATCTGCAAAACTGTGTTTCTCCTTGCATTGGGAGTCATTATCAGAAGTTACTGACAAAGGAGCAACTTTTTCCTTCCCTTTCATAATGGCCTCCACCTTCCTGTAAAACTCCGATTTTGAAACAGTATCTGCGCATGACAAACTCCCTTGGTATCTTCCAATCTTGTTCTCAGTAATGGGAACTTCCAAGTCCAAAGATAATGGCCTCTTGCCAAGGATGTTGGTCACGTCACCAAGAACGCGACGGTTTCCGGCAGCTTCATCACCAGGATCTCTTCCATTCATCGTAACCGTCCAATCCTGACCACAAAACCTAGGAGACGGGATTTTACCATTTCTCAAATACCTTCAAATCTGGTGACATTAATCTAAAAGTCGCAACAGAAATTCAAAGAAGAAAAGGCTAACACTAACAAAAAGGACCGCTGGACAGCAAAAGGAATTATAGATATGCATGGATCTACATAAAAAGACATCGTTGAGTAGAGATATGGGCTAATTTTAAGATAAATAAAGGTGATCAAGCACCAGGAATAAGCCCTAAAAATCCATGAATTTTCTTCAAAAATCCATCACACAAAGATCGGATCTGACCTCCTCCGTCGTAGCAAAACAGAAACAAATCATAGAAACGTGCAAAGATCCATCAGATCTAAGCAAGCGAAAGGATTTAAACGCATAAATCGAACTCGATCAAAGTTGGATCGCAAAGAAGCACCAAAACAGACAATAACAAAAGGCTAACGTTTTAGAAATTAAAAGGATCTATTGCATTCTGAGACGCTTACCTTCCGCAAGCCGCTCCCCCGTGAAAGAGAGAAGAGAGAGAAGAGAGGGAGAAAGATTTTGGAATGCAAATTAGGAGGGAGGGCAAGGACGCGCCTTGAGCGAAGTAAGTGAAACGTGAGAAGCGCGCGATTCTCTATTTTGATTTCGATTCAGATCATCTCCAGTATAACTGGAGAGATCCAGTGGTGATCTAATATGGCAGCCTATTTAAAGTGAATTTGAACATATCCTTAGTGATCTTAAAAAAAGGAATCATTTGGATCCATTTAATTGCTACAGATAAATAGGATACAATACGTGAAAATAAAAATAAAAATAATAGATAGTGTACGTTTATATACTTAATCTCCATGTGAACCATAATCATAAACGACTGTGATTTATTCAAATTATTTGTAACCTATTTTCCTCTCTTACTGGGATTTTCAAACTTATTTTTTCACTTGAATTTTTGTTGCAATAATTGAATGAAATAAATGCTTTAATAGAAAAGTTATCTAAGAACGAGCGAGTTGATCAGGAAGAAGGGTATGAGAATTTTCTACAATAAAGAAAAGATTTAGTAACTATAATTACTCAGTTATATTCACAGTCCCTTGATACGTATAAATTATTTGTATAGTGATGTGAATAAAATGAAATAGATATTGCTCAAAAAATGCACCTGTAATGTAATGCATATACCGTTGGGTTGTATACGAGTAAAGACTAAAGAGTCATCCATTCTCTGGAATCACCCACGTGTATACGTCTGACGCACCAGTGTGCTTCGTGTATGATATTCATCATGTGCAGCGGATCTATACCACCCAATATATATATATACCTCGTCGGAGCTCGTTCGCCTTTCCCCTGTTTCCTTTTCTGCCGGTCCCAGTGGTTTCGATACCGCTGAAGATCGATACGCGTTTCGGGAGCTGGGCAATCGAAGAACTGAACACTGGCTGCCTTCACCTAGCCCGCGTTTCCCGCCGTTCTTTGCCGTATCCCGAGGTATGCTATAATCTAGGGTTTGTGGTTGCGATTCGTTTACCGAGTTTCTTGGAGGAATTTTTTTTATATTGATATTGTTATATCTGCGGAATCCGTCAAAACTATGCAGCTCGTCTTCTATTTTTCCGGAATTTGAGTGTTCCGTGTTCCAATCTGACACTTTGGGCTTAGAAGTTTGCCGTTTTATTCTAATTGGGACGGTCGGGAATAGTCGGATGGCGTTGTATGTCAACCACGAATTGGATCACATGGTGGAGCTCGGCGGTATAATTGGTTTCGCGATTGATGACGACCCATTTGAAGACAACGATCAAGACAGAGAAGGAGGGGATTTGGGCCTCGAAATCGAAGGGGACGACGAATTGGTAATCTAATTACGATCAATTTGAAGCAAAAACAGTTTTGGTGGGGAAGGCAGCATAATTTTATTTTTTTTCTAATTTCTGACTGTTTATGTTATTTAGGACGGCCATGCAACCGATACGTCAGCCCTAGATGCTCGGAATGGCAAGGACATTCAAGGGATACCTTGGGAGAGGATGAGCTTCACGAGGGATATGTTCCGGGAGATCAGGTTGGAGCGGTACAAGAATTATGAGAACCTTTATCACCCTCGGGACCAATTGGAGAAGGTAAGCTATTAATAGTTAGGGGGTTTTGTAAGATGAGCTGCTTTTAGTTTTTTTATTATAAGAAGATTTATGGCTACAGAGGATTTGGGTTTTAGGGTTATTTATGAGCAATTTGACTAGAATTGGAGTTTGTAAGAGTACTTGGATCTGCTGTCAATTTAATTTGTTGATAATACGATTTGAGCTTTTGCTAAATCCTCATCCCTCACTTTGTGAATAGTGGTAGCCATGATAGGTGAACTTACCTGAAGTGCCCCTAACTACTATAAAATATTTTTCACCATTGGTAGTGATTTTGAAGCTAACAAAGTGTTGGTGCAAATTTGAGATGGTTTTTTCTCCTAACTATTGTGTAATTTCCTAGAACAAAGATGTAAGGAATGCAATAAATCTTTTAATGAATTGCTACAAATTCAGCTAAAGAAGAATGGTTGTTGGGAGGACAATTCTGGTGAAAATTTATGAGAGCTTACAGCAAATATACTTGGTTACACCTAGTGCAATTTAAAAAACATGTCCATGGTTAGATCACTATGAAACACAGGCCTCATGGTTCCATTTATGACTGCACTGCCTTTTCTTCTTATTAATGTAGTATTCTAGTATATTGATATTTTAAGTATCAAACACCTTCATAGAAGACACAAATTATAAGTTGCTATTAGGTTTGTCTAATGGTTTGTTCCGTACCCCTTTATTACAGGAGTGCAAGCAGGTGGATAAAGGGAGCACTTTCTACTATTTCCAGTACAACACAAGGCTTGTCAATCCATCAATTGTGCATTTCCAGGTGCAAATCTTCTCCTGTATTTCTTCCAATTGAGTCGATATTGTCTAGCTTTGTGGTCTATGATTGGTTTATTGAAAGGAATATATTAAACAGCTTTATGTGGTGTAAAAGTTCTTTATTCTCTATAGGATACTTTGCTGGTCAACATACTATGGTTATCGGAAATTTTCTTAAATGTGAGTGAGGAAATGAAAAACATGGAAGTCCTAATAGGAACAAGGAATGTTGGCTGGTTTAGTTTCATTTTCTTACTGAGTACAGTATAATATGAAATCTTCTATGCAAATGTATTGATGTGCGAGTTGGGAGAACCAATGGCTATATATATTTAGTTTAGCAAATCTTAGAGGCCACTTATTTTGTTCGTGCTTGGGTATTTGTTGAAGTACTGTCGTACCAGCAAAAAGGATCTAATTCTTATGGATGCTAAATTTGGGTAGAAAGCTGTCTTCTTCTCCAGACTAGCTTTACATATTGTGTGGCAAGACATTTTTGTTCTTTATTTGAAATCTTATAGTTTTGCAGGTAATTTTTAAATTAATTATGTGTTACATGGCCATCTGATCTGTCCATTTAATAGGTTAATTCTCATAAAGGATAGCACTCCTGAGCATCAGTTCTTGAATTTTGTTAGGCAATCTGAATAGATTTACATTGGTTAAATGGCTTATCTAAGTCTCAGCTATTCTAAGTTTCTAAGTATATGCTTGTCATTGTAATCTGCTGTGAAGTTCCTCTGAAGCAAAGAGTTCTCACCATCCAAGATGTCTTTAAGAGCCATCAGACATGGCCACTCAAAATACGGGTGAGTAAGAAAACTAACTGAAAATGTGAGGAAACATGGGGGAACTTCATTAGTATTTTGCAGAGCAAATGACACTATTTTCACACTAGATCAATTGTTGTTTCTCTGTGGTTTTTCCAAATGTTTCTACCTGTTTTTCACTTGTCTTCACCAGCTTAGTTCTGTCTTTTCCTCTTTGCCTCTTTTTTATAGTCACGTTTCTTCTATGCAAGCAGTGTTTGATTCAAATTTTAGTTATCCTGGCTACACTTTCCCTCTTTTTGACAATGTTGTCTAACGTAGATTTCTTTTTGAATAGGTCTCTTGCCTACTATGTTTTACTTCATTTTAAAACTATTAGCTTCTTCAGAAGAACATTTCCTCATACTGAGGCAATTAGATGTTAACTCAGATATTATATGTTAGCACTTGACATCCTTTCATCACAAGCTTCAACACACAAATATATATCCTTGAATAGATGAAAATAGAAAATGAATTTTAAAATTTGTGATGGTTGTCTAAACAACTGTATCAAGTACTAGGTACTTCCAGTTGATGTTGCTTTCTAGACCTTGATACGCTTTTTTTAACTTATAACCATCTCATGTCACCCTCGACATCCATGCATTTTGGTTGGCAGTTAGTACTACTGCAGCAGGCTACTTTATAGCATGTTTTATCAGCATTAAAGCAATGTACTACATGATGTGATATGGACTTTCTTTCCATACAGCATAATGGGCTGTATACCATGCACTCGTTAGGCCTCCTGAATGCGTCTTTATTTTTAGGTGTTATAAATATTGGACGCCATGTTAATTCTTATTTCTGCATGATTTTGAAACTTGTATTTTGAACTGGTAATGCCATCTCTGGTATCATGGAAAAATAGTATACAATTTAACTTATCAAAATGGAATCTAGTTATTTTCCTATGTGAAATAAGTGTGCAATAATATGTAGCTTCCCTTTTCATTGGAAATATAATTTATGTTGAGTTAGCAATTACTTGGTAGTGTTATGTTCTTGTCTCTGCACAGCACACTTTGTTCTACCGATCTGTCTGGTGTAGATTTTAGACTTCACATCTTATTTGAAGTTGAATGAAGCATGATGTATTTATACCAAGGTTCCAAAAATCAGTATCGAGGTTGGGATCGACTGTCCGGAAAAACGATACGTATCGGCCGCCTGTATCAGATCGGATTATTTTAATTAAATAAAATTCTAAATATTATTTAAAAATATTAAGAAATTTTTAAAAATTTAGAAAAAATTATAAGAAAATAAGAAATAATAATTATTCACATATAAAGCCTAAAAACTAAAAAATTAAAAATCTCTTTTCCTCCCCTTCTTTTTTCTATCCCTCTAACTATTAGTCTGAAGTATCCATTCTTTTCTACACTTTCTCTTTCTTTCTATCTTTTCCTCTCACTCTCTCACCCTCTTTTTTTTTATCTTTTCATCTCTCCCTCACTCTTTCTTCCTTTCTCTCTCTCTCTCTCTCTCTCTAGTTGTTGCTGTCAGCAGCAGCTGTCCCTGTCTCCCTCACTCTCTTTTCCTTTTTCCCTCTCTCTCTCTCTCTCCCCCTTTCTCTCTCCCTCTCTCTCTCTTTCCCTTTCTCGCTCCCTCTCTCTCTAGCTGCTGACGGCCGAATGGCTGGTTTCAGTTCGTATCGGGATCGGCCGAAACTGGAAACTATAATCTATACTTGATCTCGTGCTTGCAAATCTCTGGAATAAATTAAAGAGTAGAAAAGAACATCTAATTAGGCTAAATAGCATTTGTTTGGAAAATTTTCTTCTTTGGTTTATCCAGACAACTTCCAGAATATTTTTCTGGTGTACTTTTGGAATTATGTCACTATAGAACAAAGGCCATTATTACTTATGCCTATTCGTTAGAGATTTGCAATCCTGGACATGGCATCTAATTGGTTCATCCAATAGCCTAGCATAATGCTGTCTTCATAATGCATGATTGCTATGCTTTATGAGATATAGAACTTGATACAGTTTGCAGCACAGTTTTTGACTTAATAGTTTAGAATTAGTTGCTGCGCGTTGAAAAAATGCCGAGTTTCTCTCCTTGACTCAAGGTATCCAAATATACAAAAGCTTCAAAGTTGAAAGTGTTGAAACTTGGAACCTACACGCCACTATACCTCGTTCTGTATGCTTTTGAGAATAATGCGAGCTAAATTTATGATTAAGAGCAGTTATTCATGAAGAACAGGGCTTAACCCAGTAGTGGTGCCCTTTCATTACTGCAAGAGGTTTAAAAGCATCAATAAACAGCTCCAAAGAGTTTGAACAGCTCTGGGAATCTTGAGTTTTATTTGGTAAATAATGTCATACCTTGACATCTCTTATGAAGATGGAGTTTTTTCTTGGATCAACTATTTTATCGACTGTTCCTTTTGTGTCATCAATAAATCATTAATCTGGATCCTTGTCCATTACAGAAAATCATTCCATTTCCATGGGACATGTGAGACCAGCCATGATCATCACTATTAGGTCCTCCACATGTGAAATATATCTTCATATGTGTGTATGCAATATATATATATAATTCGATGTTTTCTTTTTCTCTTACATATAAAGCCCCAGGAGAAACTTAGTTGCCATCATTTGTTTGCTTATCAACTATAATCATGCCCATATTGGAATCTATGCATTGTTTTCAGTGAAGGGATTTAGAACCCAAGTTCAGTGCAATTATTTGAAGGGCTATGTGCATTATGGTGGCTTTCAGCACTTAACTTTTGGATAAGAAATTGATGAACAAAGGCTGGTTTATTAAAATAGTCTTGTGTTTACATCTAAACCTGATACATTTTGGATGATCATTTAATAGGGGGAACTAACATGTTTCATGGCGGTTTAATCATATATATAATATGATGATATTGTATATTTTCCCTCCTTAAATTATGCAAATTGCAACCAAGTTTTCTGATTGGGCTGTCTTGCAGCTGAGGAATCTGCTATGGGCAACATCAAAACATGATATCTACATGACCCAGAGGTATTCGGTTAATCATTGGTCTTCATTGCAGCAAACTAACACTGAAGTACTCAATGTAGCTGGACAAATTGTACCAGCACAGGTTACTCTCTCTCTCTCTCTCTCTCTCTCTCTCTCTCTCTCTCTATATATATATATATATATATATATATACAAGCAGTGCATTTGGGTGTTATTTTTTCTTTTTATCTTCTTTCATCACTCAATTCATTGCTAATTGTTCTTCAGATGCACCATGGTTCTTTATTGCAATCTGTCTCAAGGGTCCAGATTAGCACAATGACTGTAAAAGATAACTTAATGGTAGCTGGTGGATTTCAAGGGGAGCTTATTTGTAAGGTGAAGTAGAATTTTGAAAGATGGCTTTCTATTCTTTCCCCACGTTTTGCAACACCTTACACAGCATACTATTGCTTTTTTTCAGTATCTGAATCAACCTGGAGTAATCTTCAGTACAAGGGTAACTGATGATGAGAATGCCATCACTAATTCGGTGGAGATCTATCAAAATTCAAAGTAAGAAGTGATTTATTGGTTAGCTAATCTAGGTATTTTGTTAAAAATGCAATCTAACCACTCTCTATAGTGGTTCTACTTCATTGATGATGGCAAACAATGATTGCCATGTGAGGATCTTTGACGTCACAAACTTCAACCTGATCAATCAGTATATATTTCCGTGGTCTGTTAATGTAAGTAGCATGGACCATCTATGACCTGTCAGATATAGTAGACTTTGGACTTCTCTTCTGTTGTTAATTTGGTGGTACTGGTTTTTATCTCCAGAGTACTTCCGTCAGCCCAGATGGTAAGCTCCTTGCTGTCCTTGGGGATGATGTGAATTGTTTAGTAGCAGATTCTAATACAGGGAAGGTAAGTGCATTTCTATATTATGCCACTCTGGTTGATATTTGTGATCAGTTAACCTCATCTTCTCCGTTTTCCTATGTATATTGTAGGCAATTGGAACTCTGAAAGGTCACTTGGACTATTCCTTCGCATCTGCTTGGCACCCTGATGGACATATCCTAGCCACTGGTAATCAAGACACAACATGCAGGTTGTGGGATATTAGAAAACTTTCGGAATCCTTGATGACACTCAGGGGAAGGATGGGAGCAATACGGGGTATTAAATTCTCGTCAGATGGGTGTTTCATGTCTATAGCACAGCCAGCTGACTTTGTTCATATATATGATGTTAAGGCTGGTTATGACAAGGCCCAAGAGATTGATTTGTTTGGGGAGATAGCTGGTGTGGCCTTCAGCCCCGATACAGAGGCTCTCTTTGTAGGCGTCGCCGACCGTACTTTTGGATGTCTACTAGAGTTTAATAGGAGGCACCAGTATCAGTACATGGACTACTACTAGTGATAAAGCCCATCCCACAGTGAGTGGATCCTTTGGTTACAGTTTAATTGGTTTGATTAAAAGCAAGTCGGTGTTATCACTAAGGTTCCTAGTGTTCTTTTAGCTTTTGAGAAGAGATGCTGAGGATTGCTTTGATATCGCAGTGCAGCACAGTAAGCCTCTTCCAGATGTCTGTAACGGTTATATGAAGGAGCTTTTCTTTTTACAGGAGATCCTCATTGTGCATTCTTTTCTTAATTTCCTCACTATGTTGGTGGAGATATGTTTCCGTATATCAATTACCAATGTATTTGCAGAATTTGCAAGCCTACTGTATATAGCTCCTGTCAGCAATTGTTGTTTGTAGATTATGCTGTAATATTTTTTTTTTCGTTTTACCCCGGTTGATAAACATGATGTGCTGATTCCTTTATTTTCTATTTTTTCTTTCTTTCTTGTCCTCGGGTTCTTGTTATTCTTCTGTGCCTTTCTATTTGGTTGACCACTATGTTCATCTAACTCCATAGATTTGCTAGAATGGATGGGAGCACTCAAGAATGAGATGGTAGCTTAAGCTATAGATCCATCGCCAATCGTTGTGTGTATCTACATATACATTCTCAAACCTAAAGTTTTGCGACACAATCTCGTGATTGGCTTCACAAAAAAATGTCAACAGAAAAAGGGCATCTTTTCCATTATGTGCTAATGTCATGCTTTTAGCAAAGGTCTACATCGCTTCTTTTATTGTTTTTTCTTCTCCCTTCATTTCTGGGTCACCTATCACAATTTTAATTGCCCTTTCTACTCCAATAATTCAATTCCATGACCGAGTCTTGCATAATTTTCGCTCATGAGTCGCATCAGATGCTGATGGCCGAGTTCCGTGATATTTTTTTCCATTCAAGAGAGCAAGAGGTGCACATATGAGATACGTGTTTAATTTTCTACATGACCTCCAAAATTTTATTTGTCCCATCTTACTATCGAATCGGACATTTATGCGGTTTTCATCTCCTTCTTTTCCCCCCCTCCTTTCTTGACCGATAGGAGCTTCGTAGAATAATTGGGCTAGAAATGCATCGTTCATTCCCAAAGCAAAGAGCTTCGGAACTCCCATCCTCGGAGATATCATCCATCACCTGCTAGTTCTTTAATAAGTGAACACTAACTCGTGAGATTAAATTATCTCACAGCTCAAATCTAGATGGTATTCATCTAACCTGATTCTACTTATAAGAAGAAGAATTTGTTTTAAATAAAAAAAAGAGAGAGAGAGAGAGAAGAGAATAGATAATTTCACAAAGGACGTAGTTATGGAAAAGAAGCGCAGCAATCTTGATTCTTGAGCAGAGATGAAGGTCCCTGTCTCAAGGATCGTCAGCAAGCTCTCATTCTTTGAAGATATCTACTCAGCCATCAACTAACCACGCAACGAATAGTCAGATCTCAAATGCATGCACCTCATCCAACACGATATGAACAGGCCATATGCAATTGTAGCTCAACTTAGCGACTTGAGTACGTGGGCATTCATTGGCCGGACACAATAGAATTCAAACCCATCATAAAGTTTCAATTCACATTTCCATTAACAGAGGCAACCAGAGACAGCACCCATGTGCTTCTCTGTTGCTTTTCTCAGTCCCACGCGGTTTATAGTACACTCCTCAGCCTGTTATGTTACACCATCACGCGTCTGAACGCGTCCCAGATTCCACCCAACCTACAAACAATAATAAATGTTACGCAACTACCAAGTACCAACAACAACCACTTTAACGTTAATTTTTAACCTAACCCTCTAATCTTAGATTACAAGACTAATCGTATTAGATAATCTGTTGTTATTATATACACCACAATTCCGTGCAACTCCTAATACCGCAGATAGATATACATACATAGATTTATAGAGGTTTTAAACTTATTTATTTTAATTAGCTTTTATATATATATATATATATATAATTAAATGGTTAGATGTATCGTATCTTTAGCAAATGATATTTAGATAAACGGAGTGGTGGCCTTTTGTCGTCTGGAGAGGTGTTACGTATCCGACGGCTTTGGCAACAAAGAAAGGGAAAATGGTTGCTTGAGAGGGAAGAGATCATTTTGGGACCCACACCTTTTTGACCAACTAGGCTTCGATTAGAAGTCTGAGGAGTTGGATTTGGGTCCTTCTCCATGAACCTAACTCGGGTTAGGGTACCGACGTTAAAGTTTAGAGCGGATCGCAGTGTTTTATAGTAAGCAGTAGATTAACGGCGTAATACATGTTGTAACTGTGTAACCTTCGAATGATGCGATTAAAATAAGAGTAGGGACTCGAGGTTAGGGTTTAGGGTTAGGGTTAAGTCTTTGGTAGAATAGATGCAGGCGTGGAAAGTGGAAGAAAGATTTTGGCATTTAGTGTATGCTTCCGTAGAATCCAAGGCTTCGCACGCGCCGCAATCCGCGAGCCCTCGTCCTCACACCCGCACACCTTACCTCACTCTTAAGTCTTTACCATTATCTTCCCTACTATCTAATTACCACTTTAATTACCTTAAGAAATATTTGAAAGGAGTAGGAGGCCCAGGAGCTAAGAGAGAGAGAGAGAGAGAGAGAGCAGTTCACCAAATGTGGTCAACATATCGAGCACCCAGTACTATGGCGACGCGTGTCCTGAAACTGACACCAGCCAGTAGCTTTCAGGACAGCTGCCTATGAACTAAGAACACGCGTTCGTCCGTGATTGGTAGGAGCTCTCTGATTGGCTTGGTGGTTTATTAAGATGACGATTTCAGGAAGGGGACTTCGCGTGTTAACTAAGAGGATAATTAAGTTAATATAATCATGGGATTAAAGAAGTAAAATGGAGGGCCACGGCGTTATATAAACACCCCATTAGTGCTCTACTTCTTCTCCAGAGAGCAACCTCCACCCTCAAAGCTTAAGCCACCCATCACCCTCCATTTCGGTGAGGCTGAGTGATCCCTTCGAAGCAAGTTAAAGGTATTGTTCTCTGGTCTCTTAAGACTCTCCTCTCGTGTCCTCTTCTCTGAATCCTTCTCTGCAATCTTTGTCTCTGTTGGAAGGAAAAGAAAAACTTGGTTTTGGAGGTCCTTTTTTGGGTTTATTAGAGCAAAAAAAAGGAAGTCTTAAAATAAGTTTTTTTAAAAGAAAATTTGTAAGGGAACCAAAGATTGTAGAACAGAGATCCAGAGCCCTTTTTTTTCTCTTCTGGGTTTTTAATCTTCTTAAACCATTAATTATCCTCTATTTCTTAGACTTTAATCAGCCAAGAGGGTTGTTTTTCAATACCCTTTAGGTTGCTTGTAGCTTCTTCTTGGTAGATCCAAAGAGGCCATCTTTTAAATCAAACCTCTTTCTTTAGATTTTCTTTTCCTTCTCTTAGCTTACCCATTTGCTCTTCTCTTGTTTTGTTTGGGAACCAAGTGGGTATTAACACTCTTCCACTATTTTTCTCTTTAAGAAAAAAAAAATAACAAAAAAAAAAAAACTCTCCTTTTGGATCTTTCTTCTACTCCTTCTCTGCACTCTATAAGATTACATGGCTGCAGCTATAGATATGTATAATAGCCGGTCAGTATTCTCTCCGGATCCCTTCAGTGAGGAGCTCATGAAAGCACTTGAACCTTTTATAAAAGATGCTTCACCTTCCTCACCTTCCCCTTCTTCTCAAATCACCACTCTTGAGACCAACCCATCTTTCTCTTCTCCTTCTCCCTCCTCTTCTTCTTACTCTTACCCCCTCTCCTCCTCGTCCTCCACCTATACTCCATCCTTCACTCATCAAAATGCCATCTTGGACTATTCCTCCCCCTCCACATCCACTACTACCAACATGGTCCCCCATGGTTTCCTTCCCTTGGATCACCTGAACCCAATTGGGCTCACCCATCTGAGTCCTGCTCAAATCCAGCAAATCCAATATCAATTCCATTTCCAGCAGCAGCAGCAGCAGAGCCTTAGGCAGTTACAGAACCAACCACACCACCGCTTCCTCGGCCCGAGGCCGCAGGCGATGAAGCACGCCGCTTCGCCGGCGGCAACTCCGGCGCCGCCGAAGCCGACGAAGCTCTATCGCGGCGTCCGGCAGCGCCACTGGGGCAAGTGGGTCGCCGAGATCCGCCTGCCCAAGAACCGGACGCGCCTCTGGCTCGGTACCTTCGACACCGCCGAGGAGGCCGCGCTGGCCTACGACCAGGCCGCATTCAAGCTCCGCGGCGACTTCGCGCGGCTCAACTTCCCAAACCTTCGGCACAGTAACGTCGGCGCCGGTCCTCTGCCCTCCTCTGTGGACGCGAAGCTCCAAGCCATTTGCCAGAGCTTGGCCAATTCGTCGAAACAGGGGACGGCCGCACTTCCCAATTCCTCCTCCAAGAAGGCCGCCGACCCCGCCCCCTCCGGCGGCGAACCCTTGCCCGAGTCTGAGATCTCCTCCGAGGGCGAGGACTCGTCGTCGGGGTCGTCCCCGGCGTCGGAGATGCAGAATCTGGACTTCAGTGAGGTGCCGTGGGATGAATCCGAGAGCTTTGTGCTGCGCAAGTATCCATCTTGGGAGATCGACTGGGATTCGATTCTCTCGTAGATTAGTATATATAAAATAGTTTGTGTTTGTGTTGTTATTATGTTTAGGTATTATTATTACTCCAGTGGCGAGTGCAAGTGGGATTTTAGACATTTCGCTCAGCTATTGTAAGAGGTCTTAGGTAGAAGGGTGGGAAATCTGTTGTTAGTGTCTTCAGTGTATGTCTTCCTTATTAATTATCTCATCTCTCCTCCTGGTATGCTGCTCATTTTTTCTTAGCATCACCAGTGAGTTATGTAACTAGGAAATATTGTTATGTTTTTGGTGTAATTGTAAGTGTCCTTTAAGCTATGTAATTATGTGATCTATTCTGTTATGAGTACTATTCTTTATGGTGCATGTTTTTATTGTTTGGTTTGATGAGGAGCTAATTCAACTCATCTTATTTCCAATTACTCTATTTTAGGGTCTCTAGGAAATTGAGAAGACAAGCCAAGTAGATTTTGCACCTCTCGCACGACTGCTCCTTATGCTCATAAATCTAAACAATTGGCATGCTAAAATTTGTATCTTGAACTCAAAAGCTATAATAACCCTCTTTCAGATGAGTTGCTAGTCACTCATCACCATGTAGTTTTCTGTAGAAACGAATTGTTGGCTCCTACCATCATCACAAACTTGGCAATCTCATTCTCAGGGGCCAAAAATATCTAAACCTTAAACTTAAAAATTTGCTCTATAATGTTCTTATTAATGCAAAGGCTTGTATAACAAGTGGAGTGCAAACAATGAAGTGAGAGGTTTGACTTGAAGAGGCTTGAATTACACTCAAAAGGGATAAGAAATGGACCCCAATATGGGAAGAAGCATCTGGAATCCCTGCAGGCTTATCTGTCAGGCCCCATGTTCTTCCCACTATGTGCTTCTTTTATTGCTCATCATCCCACTTGGCAAAATGATAAGGCAAAAGGTGGAACCCCCCAAAACCAACCCCAGGGCTCATCTCTTTTGTTCTCATCCTCCCTTCTTCACACACCTTCCTTTCAAAAGAAATCCTCACATAAAATCGATCTCTCGTTAAAATAGTGCCTGGGTTTCTATTCCTTGGTTTGATGTTTCACTGGAGCACGCAATTTAATTGCTAGGAAAAGCGTGTGAGATATGAATCTTGGAGGAGTGGGTGAAATAAAAGTAGAAGAAGAAGAAGGGAGACAAAGTCATTGGCATGTGATGCCTTTCACATTTGGAAGAACATATTCCTGGACAAGGGAGAGGAAGAAAGTGGCTTCTGGGGTCATTGTCATTCTTGCATCAGCCTTTGGTACACTATCATTTTGTCCACTACCATCTTCTTCTTCTTCTTCTTCTTCTTCTTCTTTTTATTTCTTTTTCTTTCCTCTTTGTTTGTTCTTTGCGTTTTCCTGCCAAATCTTTAAATTTGACAGGTAAGCTTCTCACTTTATTGGTACTAACTAACCTATAATCATGTTTAGCTTAATCTGTGTGCTGGCTTAACTCTCAAACGTATAAAACAAAATTACTTTTATTTTGAGCTTAGACCAAACTTTGATTGATTGGGTTTACATAGTATTAGGTTTGTCCTAAGTATTAAGCTTAGGTCATCTATAAACAATACCTTCCACTTACTTGGATAACTTTGCTTCTTCCAAAGTATTAATATATGTTTGGGCTGCCCATAATTTGTGAGCACGTCGTATTGTTAATGTATTGATCACAAATATTTGACGACTTTGATCATATAAAATTTGAGTGGATATGATCGAAATAATTAAAATGCTACATTTGACGGTTGAGCAGCTGTGATCAAAATAATTAAATGCTATTTTGACGATTGAGCAGATGTGATCGAAATAATTAAATGCTTTGGCATGCATCTAACGGCACCATTTGACCAACCCTCACACAGGGTTGGCCTACGATGGATCTCAATCCATGATTTGTGGGCTTTGCCCAACGCTGACTAGAAAGCCTAAAATTGGTGCCCAGCCCAAATACTTACTCTTGAACTAATTTAATTAGTGAAAATTTTGATAATTAGCAACTATTACAAACATATTATTAAAAATTGGCAAAAGTTGGCCCTCACTCACTCCATAATCCAACACGGTAATCCAATTTTAAAGAAAAAATTAAGTTTAATATTTAGATTGCAAACTTTACTAGTCAACATGTTTAACTCAATTATTAAATAATTATCTCAACATATTTAATCCGTTCATAACTTGGCTTGTTAACCTATTTACAGTAAAATAATTTGTTTATAATATAATGGTCCTTAACGACTTATAACCTGAACGGTTTATATAAATTTAAATAATTTATGCCATACGGTAAATTATTTAAATTATATAACTTATTCAATAAATGAATGTGTTTGTATTCAATATTTTCAGCCTTCAAACGACTAACGGGCTACAAATTTACTCAGAAGTCATACTATATTGCAAATCTAAGCCCAGCAAGAGCTGTGATCCACTACCTCAATTAAAGTATCAAAATCCCATCAAACAAATCAATAGTCCAATTTAACTGCATTGCTTAGATTGATTCAGAACCATAAGCTGAGGCTTTTCTAAATAATCCTAATATGATTGGTACATATCGTTAAGCCCAACTTCGTATTCCACGAGATTATAAATAAGTTGATCATTAATTTCAAATGCATAAATTAACAAGTTCACCTGTTAGAAAGTGGCATCAACCATATCGAGAATCTCGTAGTAATTTTTAGTTGCATCGAAATCGGTTACTAAACTTTGCTGCATGCTGCGCATTAATAGTATTCTGAAGCAAGTCTGTGGTTGCATTAACTCTGGCTGGACATTAATTAATTAATTACTTACTTAATTAATCACTCCACAAATTAAAGTGGAGTAGCCAACGAGATTGCAGCGCGGCCTAAACGTGAGGAAGAACGAATTAATAATTATCGATGTAGTATAAATTAACCCGGTCATAAACTAGCCTAAGATTTTAATTATTAGAACACACGTAGAAATATGGTTCAAACGTGGTGCCTTCTGAACCACCCCCCAGTCCGAAAGAAGAAGTAGACACTGACGACGCGAAGCTAATGAGACAAGGACGAGAATATTCGACTACGACCATATGATGATCTCGTGCATGCACGAGCACGTGACATGCATGGCCATTAAGATTCTAAACCTAAGCATCAAGCAACCCCGGCCAATGGCTCTCGTGCACCTTTCCAGACGTTAATTAAGGGTACTTTTTTTATTAATTTTATTTTTTAATATCACGATTATCACGCTTTTAAGGATCTAACTCGCCACATAAAAGTGTCAATTATTAGAGTTGATTCCATTCATAGGAGGAAGTTTCATGACAAGTCTCAAAGATTATGGAATGCTTATCAAGATCTCAATCCAGCCGAAATTGTTTTAAAAAAGAAAAAAGGAAAAAGAAAAAAAGAAATTCGAGCTTTCCGAAATGGAATATGGAATAAAGTGCAGCCGACCCTTAGCTCGTTTTATCGTATTCGATCCTCGTGATGGCTTTGAGTCATCAGCTAAGATCCCAACTAGCTACTACTGCAGCAAGAGGAAAGGGATCGGAAGCAAAAAGTATGAGAAACTTACAAGAAGTAGCTAGCTAGGGTTTGTGATTAGTTTGTTAAGATTTAGATTAGTGTATTGGAATATTCTCTGATAAATTAAAAGGTACACTTGGATGCGAGAACCAAGCATATATGTGTCACTCGTGGGGGTTGAATTCAATGTCCTCCCAAATGGTCAGGTGATGAGACTACTCTAGGAAGGTTTAAATGCTTCTGTTAAGAATCTAATGACATGGTCTAGGACACTAGCTTTAGGTATGTTTGGCTCTAGTGTATATTAATTTCTAGCTCTTATGAGCGTCTCACGTCTTAACACTACAATTAGAACAAGAACAAGGGATATAGGATATAAGCTAGTTTTATATAGTATATTTAAAATATGGTGACTCGTTAGAGCACCAAATCAATTCTCCACTTCAATAATCCAACCATTTAATTGGGTTCTTATATTAAAAAAAAAAAAAAGAGGAACAAAGAGATGTGGATGTGGGTATTATCTGATGAATAGTAATCTGGCAAGTTAGATATCTCTTAGTTTGCAAGTGGGACTTATTCAGCAACCAACCGAATAGACTCTCATCTCCTACTGTTATTTTAGTTGAGATAAGCTTCTGGGCTACCTCAAATCCTATCAAACACAGTAACCAAAGCATCGAGAAAGTAGGAAACTTGAGATGTTGATACATATGATTGATGCCTAGCTACAAATCCCGGCATGTCTACAAGATAACGAAGTAAAGGAAATAAAGGATTTGATCTTATGCATTCCAAATCTGATTTGATGCAGGGGATATTAGCTAGAAAGATAAGCCCTAGCTTTTCTTTTTGGTGCTCAACTTTTGCTTATTTAACTGCCACTTGAGATAAAAAAAGAAGCTGTTGGGATTAGGTGGGCCATCATATGGTGGTCCATGGACATGGCCATCGATCATAAACTCCATTTCGTTGAAGCATGCATGCATTGGTAGGGCCCCCCAACTGACGACTAATAATAAGCTCTAATTTTCTGTAATTATTATTATTATTATTATTCTTTGACGAACCATGAATGTTTCTATCCTCAACTAATTTTGTGATTCCACATCGTCTAACCTTATACTTTCTCCTATGCCAATGTCTATAATATAATAAGATACTAGTGTTACTTTATACATATCGCTAACTTGCTTGGCAGTGACAAAAAAGTGCATCTTATCGCCACATTGTACTAAGCTTTTCGTTACCAGAATCCATTCGTTTCATGCATCTCTCACCTCTTACGTATGGAAGGTGATGCTCGCTGTTAAAATAATAACTAGATGACTAATAATCTGAGATTTACTTTGTTCAACTCCTAAACTTAAAGACCTTAGAAATAAGAATCGTGGATAGATAAATATATATCATGGGACGTAAATAGCCAAACCAATTAAATGAAGATAATTTTAATACTCATTCAACTTGGCAACTTGCTACTTAAAATTCTCAACGTTCGTTAAGACAAAGATGGCATCACATTTTGACATCCGTTAAATAAAGATTCTGAGTATATATATCGTTCAGCACTGAAAGCATAAATGCTGGTTTACTGCATACTGCATACGCTTGTTTGTGACATGTGGAAAGAACCTTAGAACATTGTGATAATATATATATATATATTAACAAACAAATATAAAGGAAAAAAAAAAGTGGCCTTTGACTATTCCTACCTAATTCCAATCCTAAAAGAAATCCTGATCGAAGAGAAACGAGATTAGAATAACGTGTAATTTAACAGTACGTTGAACCGCAGGAACAGGTTAAGGTTCGACAGAGGGTTTTGGGCATCGGTTGACACGGCGACAAGTAGGCCACTATCGAGTTCTTAGATGATCCCGAGGAGCTCTGGAAACGGCAGCCACGGACTGAAAAGTTGACTCGTTAATCGAGCCGTAATAGACGGTTGGTCTCACTTATTTTGTTCGCTAACTACTGCAGTTACATTCTATAAAACCATCCGATTTGACTAACTAAAAGAATAATGGCGTTTTTAGTGACAAAAAAAACACTCTAGATTACGTTATAAAAAAGCAACGTTAAACTACGTGGCTGTAAACACGTGGCTCTGTGCATGATGGCGAGGAAGGTAGTATTCTCCGAATCTCACGTGCTTGTTTATTTATTTATTTATTTATTTTAAACGATTCTAATCTCTGTTTCTTTTAAGAAGAACCAATGACTCGATGACCCATAGTTTTAGATCCAAAGGCCACTTCTGGTATCATAACAAACATAACTATGAATATATATATTTATATTTATATATATATATAGCCGACAAGTTATTTTGGTTTGTCAAAGTAATATAAATTACCGGAAACCTACTCAAGCTTATGTTAGCTTATTATAAGCTAGTACATTCATGTGGCTATTAGGAAAGACACTTGACTTATGATATTGATTTGATCGTTGTCTCTTTCTTATTGGGGGTGTGTCAGAGAGTACGTGGAATATTACATTATTACCGTCAAAGATTAGAATAATTGGACGAGCTTGGGACTTAAATGAGCTCATAATTGAGATATAACACCTAACAACAAGTCAACAGTTGCTTCGAGTTTTTTTAACACTAAGTAGTGTCTGCACAATTTCCTATCACAAACTCTGTAACTTGGCAATAATAATTTAGCAACATATATATTCAAGTAGCTAGAAAACATACACGCATCTACTTTGGATATATATATGTACACACACACACACACACACACACACACACACACACACACACACATTTGTATCGTATAATTCGTTCCTATGGTTTAGCACTCCAGGAGCATTAGCTGCGGATAGCAGTAGAAGTAGTTGGGTAGCCATAGGTAGTCAGTTAGATGGCAGTGCACAAAGCAACAAGTAAACAATATATAGTAAATGGTCGGTCATAGAGATGGAGCAAGCTAAGGTCTTTCCAATTTGTACGGTGGATTATAGAGTCTAGGTGGGAAGTGGATGGGTTTGATCCACCTCCATAAAGTTGAACTGTCTCCTCTACCCATCTTTTACGTTATAAGACAACACAAACGAGCTCGAAGACAACAAGAGTTGGGAAGTGGAGAGAGAGCAGGAGATGGATGGATGACTTGGAGTGGGAGTCGGTTGGTTCCCCCACGAGGCCAAGCCAAGAGAAAGAAAGGTTTTCCATGTGGAGGAGAGCAGTATGGCTCCGGAAAATCCAAAACGTACTCGCTTTTGGACAGGTGGCTCCACAAATGCGAGTTTGTTCTGTGAGAAGTTAGAAGCCCACATGACACCGAGACGTTTAGTCTCCGTTCCTCGCACCACCGCCCGGCTTTTAAGACCGCAGACATCAAAGCACGGAAGTTGAGACCAGATATAGTATGGCTTTATTCTATCTTGCAATTACCCCCCTCGTATTAGTAGACAGAATTTTCTAGACCCTTGGCATGCAGACTCCAGGATTATAATATTCTTTATTAATTATGGGTAAGCGTATGGGTCGTCACTCGGCAATGTGTCACCATTTATACAACCAACATTGCCTGACATTGTCCGAGACATGCAAGAGAATGCCCGCCTTCACACTGACATCGCTCACATTTCCACCTGACATCCATATGACTGCCTTAACTTGGTCGGTTTATGTACACAGAAGTGTATTTAACGCTACTAGTGACATCAATTCCACTGAGGCCTTTCACGTAGCTTTCGATTAGCGGCACGCATTATACGCACTGTTAGCAGAGGTAGTAGTAGTCCTCGCTCCACTGGTGTCTAGTCATGTTTACGTAGCCAGACATAACACGTGATCAATAGCGCAAGGACACCTTAATTAATTAAGAAAGCTCTCAAACTCGTTTATGATGCACTCACCGAATATGAATGAACTGTACAGTTTGAGAGAGATGACATAAAAAAAAAAACTCTCTATTGGTTTTTGTGTCACTCAAGGTCCTACGACCACTCCACCGTTAATTAACTTACACCTAAAAACTCATTTTCGTTAATGTACTTGCTTCCTTGTCAAGCTAAAATACGATATATATATCTCACAAATAAACTGCAACGTAGGAAGCAACGATGCATGCCACATGCAATTTTCGTAGGATCCGCCCATATATTATTTCCACCACTTGCACTGTGAATCGATAAGGACTGTTGGATATACACAACGTGCAACCAAGTTGCTTATGTTTGGAGACCGACACAAAATAAGTCCAAGTTTGCTCCCCGAGCAGGATGGAGGTGCTGCTTTATGCTTACCAAAGTTTGCAATCCGGCGTATCTAATATAGTATAGTATAGCCTGTGGATACGACTTTTATGCGTATTATAAAATTCTTATTTCTCAGATATGGGTTGCGTGCCAAAAGCCAGTGACCGCGGACTTGAGAAACAATTTAGCAGCGTCGGAAAAAGTAGAGTAACGAATCCGTGGGTGGCGCCTACGTGCTCCGAACGCGCGAGGCCGCCCCCTTCCTTCCACGCCAGTGGGACCCCAGCGGGCACAACGTCGAGCACGTGCAGTTTTTTGCCAGCTGGCTCCTCCTGCGGCTCGCGCGACGTAGAGGGGTAGGATACAACTCCAGGAGGTAACGCTCACCATTGGTAGGGCCTCACGTGGACCCACGTGAGGACCCACTGCTCCCCTCTCCTCCGCGTGGGCCCCGGTCCTCTTTGTCTCCTCCCACCTATAAATAATGCCCTCTCCCCCTTCCCTATTTCCCCACCGCTCTCTCGTTAACCGCTCTCAGATACTCCAATCCATTCGAAAGATCTTTTCTCTCTCTCTCTCTCTCTCTCTCTCTCTCTCTCTCTCTCTCTCTGTGTCTCTCTCTCTCGCTCGCTCGCTCTCTCTCTCTCTCGCCTCTTGCCTCTTGCCATTGGAACATGACGAAGCAGAATGTGGTGGTCTCGGAGATGGGCCTGGCGGTGGCGGCCGTGCCCAACTCCTCGCATCTCTTCCCGTACCCTCCGCCTCGCGGAGGAGGAGGAAGTGATATGGCGATAAGGAAGAAATACCTGACACGCCTGGAGCTCGGCAGCGGAAGGATCAACGCTTGGGTCGACTCCATGAAGGCCTCGTCGCCGACCCACGCCAAGGCAGCGGCGGCTTTGGCGGCCAATGATGCGTTCGTCGACAACGAGCACGAATCTTGGCTGGTGAGCATTGTTTTCCTCTTCGGAATCGGATTTTGTTTTTCGACTTGGCTTTCGTTGGTTTGGGATCTAATGGTGGTGGATTGAGTTGGGTCGGTGCAGGTGCGGCATCCTTCGGCTCTGAGCATGTTTGAGCAGATCGTTGCTGCGTCGGGGGGCAAGCAGATTGCTATGTTCTTAGACTACGATGGAACGCTTTCTCCTATAGTGGATGATCCGGACTCTGCCTTCATGTCCGATACGGTGAGTTCCTCTTTCGATATTGCTCTGTTTTACTCTGTTTCTTTATTAATTGTATCTTCTGATGACACTGTGGCGATAAAGATGTGATTTTGACATTTTTGAGTTCTTCTTGTTCCATAAATCATTAGATGAGGGCAGCAGTAAGAAACGTTGCCAGGTACTTCCCCACTGCTATCGTCAGCGGAAGGTGCAGGGACAAGGTACATTACCATTGAAATCACCATGTCCAAGGGCTTGGTTTTTTTCTTCCTTTCTCTTCTAATCTTGTATAGTTTCCTCTTAACTCAAATCTCTTGGCTTTTGTTTTAGGTGTATAACTTCGTGAGACTAGCAGAGTTGTACTACGCCGGGAGCCATGGAATGGACATCAGAGGCCCCGTAAGAGGCCCTAAGTCGACAAAAGCTAAGGTGGGTAGTCTTCTTAATTCCTTCTCACAGAACATATAACAAATAGCTAGCCCATTACCTCCATCCTCGAAAGATTTCTCATCTCTTTCTCCCATTCTTGTGTTCAGACCAGAGCCGTTCACTTCCAACCAGCTAGTGAATTCCTCCCCATGATAGATGAGGCTGGTTTCTCTTCTCTTTCCTCTTGTCGCTTACAGCCAATAGTGCATGATGTATCCATGACAATAACAACAACAGTTCTTCGTGCATTGTTTTGTTTCGTCAGGTTTATGAAATTTTGTTGGAGAAGACCAAAACTACACCTGGAGCCAAAGTGGAGAACAACAAGTTCTGTGTATCTGTCCACTTCAGATGCGTGGATGAAAAGGTGGATGCCGTTTTATATTTGAGCACCAACTTCCTATTTTTTGCCGTTATTGGTAAAAAAGAATAAAAATCTTTCTTTGGATTATTTAACTCACATGCTTTTCAACCAAATTTGTGCGCAGAGATGGAGTAACTTGGCTGATCAAGTAAAGTCAGTGCTGAAGGAGTACCCCAAGTTACGACTTACTCAAGGAAGAAAGGTGTGACTTTTGTCTTAGTCTTACCTACAGCCTATTGCAAACCTCTCCTCTTTTGTAATCTCCAACTTGAATTTGACTTGGGCTAACTATTTGTTTTTTTGGACCACTAGGTACTAGAGGTTCGCCCTGTTATTAACTGGGACAAGGGGAAGGCGTTAGAGTTCTTGTTGGAGTCACTTGGTAAGATGGGCACCACCAAAAAACTTGTATCATTTCACATCCTTTTCATTCAATGTACTTTGCTTCTTCATAATAAAGGCAAAACCCCTTAAAAGTTAAGCTCTAAATTCGTTAATATTTGTGTAGGATTTGCCAACTGCGATGACGTTTTGCCTGTGTACATTGGCGACGATCGCACTGACGAGGACGCCTTCAAGGTATTTAATATATGGCCACTATGTTGCTATTTTAGTTATCTTGATTAGTTAATATGGTGTTATTAACTGCTCTTTTAACATATCTTACTTTTCAAATCCAAAAAAAAAAAAAAAAAACTTATCTTACTTTTTTTTTTAAAAAAAAAAGTTAACATATCTTACTTGTTATTAGGTACTTCGTCAAAGAGGACAAGGCTTTGGAATTCTAGTTTCCAAGTACCCGAAGGAGACTAATGCCTCTTATTCTCTCAGAGAGCCAGCTGAGGCAAGTATAAGTGGCCATTATTTTCACTTCGTTGGGCCACTCGATGGCAACCCTCATGTACTCTTAGCATCCATTTGTCTCTAAAGATATTGCCCAAGTTGCTAAATTTGATTCTTTGAATATTGGTCTTTATAGGTAATGGACTTCTTACTTCGCCTGGTGGAGTGGAAGCGACTGTCCTCAAATGCTCGCCCAAGAGTGTAAATAGGATTATGATAGGTTCTCCCACCACCATCGTCAATGTTCATATGTGGTGCTTTTGGATGGACTTAAAACTAGACTAGTAGGAGTTATGTACTCCCTTTATTTATAGATATATAGAAGAAGGGGAAAGAAAAATATCCAAAAAGATCAGAGCCTTTTTGTACTCTCCTTTACTCTATTACTTGCTACCCTTCTCGGCTCTATTTTTTTTTCTCTTGGGCAAGAGAGCATGCGAAAAGAAAGAGAAGAAGAAAAGTTCTCTTGCCCCCTTACACATGCAAGAAGCTAAAACTCTTGTAATTAGCTCTATGTAAAAAGAAGAAGAAATTAATAGTAATTATTTGCTTTCCTTTGGATATTATCTAGTGCTCTACGCGTGGGTTATTGGCGAGTGAAAACACTTAAGTACATTGGGCATTTAATATTTAAACAACTGTTACCACTAAACCCAGCCAGATGCATGATGGCAGCTGCTGCATCATCTCTGTAATTATTTACTCGAGCACTTATTGCCCTCTGGATCTATAGTGTTCGTCTTTATAAAGACTATGGCAGTGGGGAAATCTTATGCTCAATTGTCGATCCCATGACAAGAATCATCCATATACTTTTAATCTCGAGCTCTCAAGTTCATGGCTGGATGCTTTATTGAGCAATAGCTTGTGACCTATGAATGTCAGGATTTTTCATGTGAAAGAGCTTATATCATTGGTGGGCAAGGAAGTTGGGGCCAATCATTTGTGAATTATGATAGTAGCTATTCCCTACAACCTACAAGTGGTCCTTCACTTTGGGAAGAATTAGCAGTTACTCTAAAGGGACTTCGGCCCCAATCATATAGATCAGGCTTGCCATCAACCAATTGCAAATTCCCCCCTTCTTTAATCGTACGGATACACATCTTTATTAACAACAGGATATTCCTCTTGGATTAAAGCATTGAGTAAAGTTTTGATTATTTATTTATTTATTTTATTTTATATTTTTCTCATGCATGTTCATCCTTGAGGCAAAACATTTTTACCTTTGCTAGTTTCAACTGGTACTAGGAATACAACAAAGATCCACCAACTACATTACTCTCAACCGAGTACTACTTTGTCATCTCTATCTAGTTCGTTCATCACATTCATATCTACCAACCACAACATCCTTCCCATAAGCCCACTCGCAGGAGCACTGAAGAATGCCAGACCAAGTATTTAATAGAGGAAAGAAAGGAAACGGAAACAAATTTAAGAATGAAAGACAAATAGGGTCCCTTGTAAGATGAAAAAGCCTGATACTATGTCCTTTTTATTTAAATCTGTAGACGATCTCATTTTCCGACAGGCAACCTAAATTTGGTCAGCCTCATCATTTTAATGCAAAAGAAGATTGAGGAGCTATAAGTAGATCAAACTGTTCTGATGACCATTTCAGGAATAAGGGAATCTCTACTAGATTAAGATGAGATCTAAGCTCTAATAAGCCAGGAGGCTATATATGTTGTTGTAAAAGAGTATGCTTTTGCTGCCAGATCAAGGAAAAGATTCGAGTTCTATCCACCCATATGATGGGATTCTCTGTAAGAAATATATTACCATCCAATTCATCAAGCTAATTGGTAACAATATCTTCGCCAATGAAGCCAAACAGTGTACTTCTCTGCTCCCTGGGATAAAACCAAAAAACCTCAGTGTAGCTTATACTATTGAGACTGTCCTAAAATTCCTAGACCCAATGCAAGAAAGGATCCTTTTCAAATAAATAATGCAGTGCAACCATTATAGGGTGCATGAGGAAAAAATTAATATAATAGAATAAAGAGCCATTAATATAATGGGGTGCTCTGTACTCGATCTTGACTGGATATCTTTAACCAAACTCTCTGGAGTAATTAACCAATGGACATTGGCAAAACCAGTGGCCATTAGTTTGGATTAACATCCCAAGCTATAGAAAATGACCGACAGTATAACACTGCCAACTCTAAGACGTAGAATCACACCTCCACCACCATTAGCCACCTTGGATCTCAGTCAGTCCCACCTCAAAAGAGGGAGTGGTGGAATCTCAGCATTATCAATGATATTTTCCTTCTTTAATTATATGGTGGAGGCACCCACTTGGTGTAAAGGGATCTTATGGTTGGGGAGGAGTTGGATTCCACTTTGGCTCTGATGCCTTTGAGCACACCACGGTCTACACACTTAACCATATGCTTCCAAGACTCTTTGATAGGAACCCCATCTCTCCTTTTTCCTACGTGGAAAGATGGGAATCCACTGTATTCAGCTCATCATTGGTGGCTAAGCTCAAATAAACTAACACCCAAATGGGCCAATTTCAAGACAACCACCCACCAAAGAGTAGCATTCTAGATATGAACAGTAATATCAAATCCTGGTTGTCTTCACTAACTCACGCATGCCACCAAACAAGTCTACAACGACCCACATTGCCAGATCTTTAACTCGTTTCAGATAACAATGACAACCATATGATTGCAGTAGCAGCAGCTAGTAGTAGTAGTAGTAGTAGAGGAAGAAGAAGAAGAAGAGGTGGAGGAGGAGGGTGGCCATCATACCCTGCCTGGATGCATGGTCCTTGATGTCCACGTGTTGCGTGGGGATTGAGTTCTAATGGGCTCCTCTTAATTCTTCCATGCCCTTGTCACATGGGGACGGATGCATGTGCATTTCAAGAGTCCTCTCTGTCATGACAAGTACTGGCATGCAGATACGTGACGATGGGGGCCATGGCCATGCCAAGGAGGAGGAAGATGGTCTCTCATGCTTCCATGCCAGATGCAAAGGAGAGTAAGAGAACCCACTCATTAATTAATGTACATTATTTTCGGAACCATATGTTTAATTAATGGTCTCATTAGAGTAGATAAAATATATGATAGCTTAAATCCTAATTAAGATGAACATAAACAGTGGTATGAACATCAAAAGACTCTGCTCAAATTGCAGATTTATTAATAAGTTGATGCCTACTTCTTACCAATTGCAATGATTCTTTGATTAAATTATCTTGGACCCTTTAGAAGTAGTTAAAACATCATAAATTGAGCAGCAGTTTCCCTTTTCGGTGATGGTGGTCGGAAATTTCTGGCAAAAGATAGGAATCAAGAATCAACTTTATGATAGCTTAATGATCTGTTTCATGCACAGAATCCGAATCAATGTCCCTAGATGAACAAATAACATCAGGTACAATTGTTTACTTTGAATTCGGATTGAGATAAATTAGGATCAAAATCAAATTGAAGAGCTTGTGCAATCCCAGTGAATGCCTCATCAGTGTGGAATGTGGATAGATGCCTCAACGGGCCAAACCTTCATATGACGGGCTTGGGCTGTCATTTGAGCCAGCTCTTAACCAATCTAAGTTTAAAACAAAAGGGGGCCCTCCATTGTTTTTGTACAGTTGGACAAATGATGACATGGACGTAAGGGTATAAAAAAGGAGATTTTGTGCTGATTATCTTTATTTTAGATATTATTTTAAATACTGAGACTCTGGGAGAGATATTAAACTTTATTAGATTTGAATCCGACCTTTTAAGATAAAAAATAAATTTACATCATGGGAGAAAAAAGTTTTATATAGATTGAGAAGAGATGTTTGAATCCCAAAAGGGTATGCCGTTGCTCGGGTAAAAATGGCATTTATGTAAATATAAAATTACAAAATTAGGTCGTATTGTAATTTTATTTTATAATAATTTAAACTATATGAATATTAAATTTTGACCAGTACTTAACCAGTGATTGATTTCTTAGTGGGCTCGTCATAATTCTTCCATGATCCTGTCAAATAGCCTTTACCGCACCAGCTCCATTTTGAAGAATAAATATGTGATAACTGAGGTCCTAAGATTAAAACATTAATAATAACAATGATAGCTAGCTAAATTAAAAGTCAATTCAAAAGTAGCAATGCTACCAATTCGAATGGCTCCTTGACTAAATTAGCTTGGATCTTTAGAAGGAGTTGAAACATCAGAAGTTTAACAGTTTTAATCTGGTGGACGAAGGTGGTTGAAGATATAAAGATGGCATTTGGTGGTTTTCTCTCAAATTTTAGCTTTCTGAACAATAGAAAACAAACAAAATCCACTATAAATTCTTGCGCAGAATCTAAATGTGTCGTAATCTAAAAGTACTGGAACAGTGCGCAGGAATGAACGGGAAGATTACTATTTGAGATAACCAAATATCAAACGTAAAGTGAAAGACAAGCAGAAAATTCTGCTGGTGCAATCCCATTGGGATTGTCCCTTTGTCTAGCTACTTGACTAACTCATAAAACTCTTATATATATATACATACATTATATTATATTTAGCAATAAATTACAAATTAACTATAACATAATCATCCACCTCGACGTCGTCTTCCTCGTGGTTGCCACTTTCAGTAACATCGTTATTGTCCTCATCATTCTTGCTTCTCACATTAACGTAGTCTTCCTCGCCACTATTATCATTATCCTTGTCGTCCTCCTTGCTGCCATGATCATCGTCTTCCCTGTCAGCTTGATCACTATCTACCTGTTCACTGTCATCTTCATCATCCTTCTCCTCATCATCGACGACGCCACCGTAGCCAGGATAATAAGGAGCAAAAGAATCACTAGTGCACTCTTTAGCACCAGCAAGCAACTTGTCATGTTTCTCAAGGTAGTCACATATCAAATAAGCACTGATATCCACAACCACAAGCACCATCAGACACAGCAAGCTTCCAATCGCCATGTAGAGGGCGACGAAGAGGAGATGGAAGAGAGCGACGAAGACGAGCACCGCATACGGCTTTTTGAGCGCATCGAACATGGCATCCCTGAGATAAGATGTCGTCAGGAGAGAACGCAACAGCATAGCCCAACTTGGTGATCCAGCCATTGAGTTTAGAAGAGCAAAGAAGAAGAGACGTATGCTTGATAGACAGGATGTGTGACGTTTTTATAGTTTCGTCTCTAATCCTACTCCTGGTCGGACTAAAACTACGAGTGATAATGATACTATGATTCCGATCTTATCAGGACTCGGGAACGGCTAACCGTGACTCGGATTCAAGTCAAGATGATATGCTAAGATATCGGACATATCCAGCCCAAGCCCAAAAATAAACTTAAAACTTATTCCATGAACCTTTTGCAACGGACGAAGACTCGGTAGACCGTCCCACTCAGATATTTGTCTGGAATATTTCCAAAGATACTAGATTCCTAGGCAAAAAAAATTATGCACCAATGTAAATTCTCAAAAATACCCCCAAAGGAACCGAAACACAGAAAAATACCACGAGGATAATCTCGGAACTATGCATGCAAAAGGACCCGAGAGATTTATTATGCCGCTCGGCTTTCCAGAGTGGGAAGAGAGAAGTGCGAGTCGCGTTGCATGCAACATAGCCAACGCAGCATCGGGTTTCAACCTAAGCGAGCCACGTAAGAGTTAAAGAAGGGTAACGGCCATGGCTCCGGCCACGAACGAAACGTTAACGACTCCTCCTAGGTTTAAAAGCCGTGTGGCAGAAACTTAGAAGCCTCCTTCATGCTGACCACGCCCTCCTCTGCATGCTTCGTGACACGAGTTTCCCAAACGCTCTCCTTGCTGTTATATGTGTCAGTGGCCTCTCTTTCTCTCTCTAGTCTTACTCCTACCAAGTTCTATTTAAACCCTCACTCACTCCTCTCACGACATCCTCGTTGCACTGCAAGTATTGCGCTCTCCCTTTAAGATTGTCATCTACCTCGATTCCATTCTACAACGTCCCTTTGGTAAGAAAGAAGAATTGAAATACTAGTACCTTCTGTTCTTGCTTTTTTATAGTCCAAATCTTTCAAAATTGGTGTTCATCAGGAAGCAAGTGCAGATCAATGGCTTTACAAGAGGGGTCGATGAACAAACTAAAGGTGGGGAAGACAAAAGAGTACCGATTTGGAACCGACACCGAGTTGCTCACCATCGACGGCGAGCCAACGAAGCTATTCTTATTATGCGGGGAAAGGTTCGAAGCTCCCCAGGCGTTTCGATCGGGTGCGTTCTCGGTTCACATGATAAATGTCAAGGCTAAGCAAATAGCCATGGTGACTTGCATGATGGGGGATCACCACTGGATGCTGGCCAAGGATTCGCTTGTGTTTCGCGTCGAGGCTCAAATGTTCGCCTTCGGGCTGCCTGGCTTCTTCTATGGGCTCAGATTGCCGAGTGGTAGTAACTCAGATGAGAAGTTAAAGGTGTTGGAAGAAATTTTTACGAGGTTTTGCGATTATCATGATCTTGCTGGGAAAGAAGGTAAATTATTATTATTATTATTATTATTATTTTCCGTTCTTATTATTTATGAAATATTATAATTAGATTTAATAGATAAAATATTTGCTTCAGCCTCAGAATTGGATGGTGACATTAATCAAGATACTAATCCATGGACTCGCGCCGCGCTTAAAGCTAAACCCGACCCAGATGGCAACGAGCTCAATGGAACAGGAAAGATGCAAAGGGCAATAAGGACATCAGCCGTGGTCAAGCTCCTCTCTCGCTCTCTCCTCTCTGGGGCCCTCGACCCCAGCAAGCACGTACAGATGGGCTTACGTGGCTGCCACGTGGGCTTAGCCCTTCCAAGTATGTGGGCCGTGGCCGACCTTTTGGATGCCATCGAAACGGGCCGGGCTCCAATAGGCCGAGAAGGTTTAGCCCATGAACGTGATGGGTTGGGTTGGTGGTGTGTTAATGTGGAGGGGCTAATGTTGCTTCTCAAGGTCATGCGAGCTGCAAGGGAGAAGATGAGGAGTGTAGACAAGAAGAGGTGGCGAGAGGAGGATCCAAGCGAGTTTAATGTTGTCAAAGGTAGGGGGAGAATTCTTAGCTGATGGTTGTGAGGGGGGAAATGAGAGTAACGTGAATATTATGTTGCTGGTTTCTTTCTATTTTGAAGTAACAGAGCATGAGTTTTTTTTTTTTTTTTTTCATTTTTGTGCGTGTTGGGCTAAGATTAATAATTAATCTTGTAGGTCTAGTTCTTATTTTGATCTTACTTCTAACTTCCGTATATGTTTGGGAGGAAAAAGAAAAGTATCTATCATTAATTTCAATTAATTGATTATAACTTAACATACGAGAAGAAAAGGTGAATAGAAGATATTTTAGAAGAAATATCTTTCGTTTGGTTAATTGTAGCAATAATATAAATATAATATTATCAGCTTTGAAAAACTGAGCACTCAACAAAAGAATAATTAATATAACTATAATCTTATCAGCTTTGAAAAACTGAGCACTCAATAAAAGAATAAGTCTAGAGAAGAATACAGACATGCTAACGATAGAGGCATATAATGGAATCATGTGATGAACACATTTGAGCATATATGTGAATTTAAAAACAGAATTTAGAACAAATAATAAAGAAAAAGATAGGAAATAATGTTGGGGGAAATTATTTTCTAAAAAAAATGAAAACCCCCAAAATGGCAAGGCTATGGCAAATTCGTGCAGAGTTAGAATAGCGCGAGATAGAACATGAAGCAAGGGTTGATAGAGACTGATTAAAGCAAAGACATTGTGTAACTAATGTGGACGGCCGAGACAGAGTCGATAAGATTAAGGCACACGGCTTAGATGTCGATGACACATAAAGCTAAGGAGGGGGTCGAGGTGAGTTCCATAATACTCAACACAAACATCGGTTACGCGAAAAGTCGAGAAGAGAATTGAGACGAGATAGACAACAACAATACAAATGAGAGAGGAGATGCAAGACAGACTATAACAGAGAAAAAAAAGGACGGACGGGAGAAACTATTCTCCTGCTATCGGAGACAAGCCACTGGTCGCCAAAGATAGCAAGGGAAATCTTTTTGACGAGGGGAAGACAATCTGAACCCTAACAGAGCACTCTGCTCAAAAAAATAAATATTATTCTTGTAATATGTATATTTAATAAGGATTTTAGAAAGTACTATCTCATGAGAATGTTCGCAAAAAAAAAAAGTTGGTAGCAATCAACTCGTATAACCTTTAGCGGAGGGCCACCCACTACTATGCTCTCAATTGCATTACGCCTTTCATAATGGCGTCTTTTTCTTTAATCACCACTATCCGTCACAACTCTTCCTATCTTTGGAGTGCCCCTGCAGCTTTATGGCTTGATTACTACATTTTAAAAATTTTGCTAAAGAATTTTATGTAACCCCTCCTCAACTCTTTTCCTAATAAAACACAACGCCGCAAGTTCTATTGACATATTTTTGAAATAACTAAAAATTAAATAATGTCACAGCAATTGATTAACTTGTTAGGTAGCATCCTGAAAAATTAGAAAATTTATGGTCCGAAAAGCAGTTTTCATATGATGACACTTTAAGAATATCCCAGCCGCTCTCTGTTTCTTATTGCAGTTGTAAGGATTGGGAAAAGGGCCCAAGACCTTTAAGACTTAGGGGGGCTATGCGTGGTTGTTAGCAACCATCATCGTCCAACAATGTATTCCTTGATCTTTAAGCTTTCTTTGCAACCTATCATTTAACAAAGCTCGGCTTATAAATAAATGCCACTATTCTAATATGATGATAGTTCCACAAAGCAAAGCCAATTTATAAGGTTAATTAACATAATTCCTCCACAAACGCTTGATATTTAATTGGATTAAGGACAAGTAAAGCATATATATTACATGCAAAAGGCTATGTTCAAAAAGGGAGGCACTGCTCGTGATCAACAACCAAAAGCAAAGTTGAGGACAGAGAAAGATAGAGAGGCAGAGAAAGAAAGAAAGGTGGAGGTAGGGAGACTTAAATATTGCGAGCTAAAGGAAGAGAAAGCTGGCAAGACCTTTCCTTTTAAACTACCCATCTCTTCCTCAAAACTCTTAAGAGTATTAGCCTGCAAAAAAGAGAAGCAGAGAGGAAGAGAGAAGAGAGGCATGAAAGGAAGAGTAGTAGGAGGGAATGGAGGAGCGCCAACAGACCTCCTGGTTTGCTTCCCCTCGAGGGCTCACCTCACCTTGATGCCAAAGCCCATTTGTAGCCCATCAAGGCCCTCAGATCCCGGAAAACGCCATCCATCTCGGCCCACCAACCGCGGCCAAGCCAGTCCCCTCTTCAGAACCAAGACGAAGCACACCAACTCCGAGATCGACGAGCCAACTTCCCCAAAGGTCACTTGCGCCGGCCAAATCAAAGTGAGACCCAAGTCCAACTCCAGCTCCAGGCCCGTGCCCAGTAGTAGTAGTAGTAGCAGCGGTGGCAAGAACTGGCTCTCTGTGGTAGAGGAGATTGAGAGGCTCCACAAGGAGAGGAAGAAGCCTACATGGCTTGAGGCCCTTGGCATCAAGAAGGACGCCATGCAGTTCCTCAGCGCTCTTCGAAGCCTTCGTTTCGATATGCGGTGCTTTGGATCCTTCCACGGCTCGCCCGATTGCACCTCAGATGAAGAAGATGATAAGGAGGATGCGGAAGAAGAGGATGAAGAGGACAAAGAAGTAGAGAGTGGCGGCTCTAACACTATCTTCTCTAAGTGGTTAATGGTGTTGGAGGAGAACCAAGGTGTTGGATTCAACAAAGATATAGAAGAAGAAGAGGAAGAAGAGGAAGAGGAGGAAGAACAAGAAGAAAGAGACGAGTGTCTTGGACCACCTTCTTCTGTGCCACCGCCTAATGCTCTCTTGCTGATGAGGTGTCGATCGGCGCCGGCAAAAGGATGGTTAAAGGGAGACGGAGGAGAGCAGGGTGGTGAAGGAGAGGAGTTGAGTGCAACTATGCTTAAAGAATTAGATGACAAGGAGAAGGAGAGGCTGGTTTTGATGAGCTATGCTCCTGACTTCTTTAAGGTGTCAATGGATATCGCCAAGGAGACTTGGGTGGTCGGTAGCACGGATCCATTGGGGAGGTGCCGGAGCTGGAAGAGATGATGAGCGAGGAAAGTGGCGGTGATCAGTGATCGATCCACTTGATGTGTATAGAGTTGGTGTGTGGTATATAAGTCTCTTCCTAAATATCCTATAATCTTGTCACTTCTCGTTGTGGAGAATATGTTTTTGTCAATCGATTATTTTTCACTTTGTATGTTGTTTTGTTTTTTCTTTTCCTTTCTTCTGTTAAGAAATCTAAGATATAGAGAAGAATAATATTTGAGTTGATTTGAAATTCTACTCGTACAAAATATCTGATGAGCATTATTTTCTTTCTGTCTCGTAGTGCAAAAGGTAAAGAGTCAACTGAAAACTACGGGCTGCGTTTGCTCTTTGTTTTGAATAGTAACAAGGATACATGCATAAAGACATACAGGCTGGCTTAGTGGTTGGTTGTAGAAACTTTTTGGAAAGGAAGATGCCGCTTCGCTGCGAGCACATCCAGGCAGGAAAAAGGATGCTAGCTGTGTTAAGTACAGGCACATGATATCAAAAGGCTATTCAGCAAACATATAATTCAGTGTCCGTTAAAGAACAGCAACTGCTTTTTAGCATTGAAGAGAACAGAACTGATGATAACTGAAGAAATTGCTAGACTGAGATGTCTTCAGGCAGTAACCTAATTTACCACTTCGGAAACAAGAGAAAACCAGGCGAAAATAAGAAACGAGTACAGAATATGTTTGTAAAGACAATTCTTAAGATGTGCAGAAAAATGTAGCAGAAATCTTTGCAAGTAGACTTTCATTACAGATTGCTGATATGTCTGAAGCATCTGCTGCAAATGGTGGAATGACTGGGAGGAGCAAAAAGTGATGAAAGTTGTATAGAGCAGCAGGATGTGCAGCAATGTTTCTAGAAAAGAAGTATCACATGAACATTAATATTCTTGCTCATCTAAAATGAAGGGAGAAAATTAATGCACTTAAATTTGCTTTTTGGTATCAGTTGCTATTGTGGGGGAAATAAAGAGCCTTCGGGAAGTGATAAAGTTCAAAGGTATAATTCAATCAAGTAAACCGACCAAATTTTATAACCTGATATAATCTATAACAAAATGAACAAGGGGAATAACACAACAACATCAAAGATCAAAGAACACCATGGACAACTCACAGTTGTAAGTTCATGACGAAAATTCTTGCTAAGTGATGTATGACATGGTATTCTCAAAGATCTTGCCAAGACACTGAATTGAATTACATTCAATAGTAAATGAGGTTATAGCAGGCAAGATAGGGCCTACCTTTTAGCTCTTTCTCTTGATAATTTTAGTTTCTTGTAAATCACCTGAAACACAAACAAGTACCATTCTTCATGGTGACGTAAGAGCAAACACTTTCAACAACACAAATGTGACAAAAAAGCAAGTAAATGATGGTACTAATAGTTAAAAAAGAAGCATTACCTTCGGATAAGACTAAAATGAAGTGTTAGAAATAACAGGGGGGCGGTTATTTGGATGCTCTGCTCACATCCATCATTATTGCATCAGCTAACTGTGATGCATCATATTCCACACCAAAGCATCTCACAGTCTCCAAGTTAGGATCCAACAGATACCTGAAAATTATAGTAGTCGAGTCTTCTTAAACATGAATGCAATCTTCTATTAAAGAATCTATTTAGTTCTAGAATATGGTCTAAAAGAAACACATTACATATTGTGTGAGCATTCGACAAGGTAATCTTGACCTATTTCATCAAACTTCTTGAAGTAAACACGGTATTCCTGTGCAATCTGTCTTACAGCAGCAATAGGTCCTGTTAGTCCTATTATTCTTGGGTCAAGTTCTGCAATCACAATGAAGAAAGAACTTTTCAAATTTCTATCCTAAATATGTATTGCTCAGTTTGAACATTCAAAGAGAATAATAAGTCGATAAATCCCCAACTAACCTTCAAGGTATGCCTTGAGTTGAGCAGGTGAATCCCGTTGAGGATCAATTGTGATAAAAACTGGTGTAATCTTAAGATCGTATTTACACTCTGTAAATGACAAAATTAAATCATGAAATCATCATTAGATAAAATGAAGGGAAGAAAAGTAGGAAAGTGCAAGGCAAAATCACAATTTGTGAGGCTCATTTGAAACTATACATAAGGCAAACTTGACAGCATCAGTTTTCTAAAACATTGATTTTGTGAAAGAGAATCCACTCCTTTTCTTGCTTATTGGTATTGAAACAACTTCACAAACCAAACATATAAATCTCTGTCGGATAATGCTTAACAGCGATATCTTGGAAGAAACTCCAACTTGACAAAAGGAGTAATAGACTACAAATGAACTGGAATATCAAATTGATCACATGTTAAAGGATTGTCAACTTGCTGGCCAAGATTCAAGGCCAGCCTGATTCAAAATGGTGGAGCAAAGAAATCTTGGGCCCAGCCTACCTCACCAGACAGAAACTAAGATAATGTTCATCCTAAGGTGGACCAGACAAGTTGGACCTCAGTTCATTCTCGGGCACAACATCTAAGCATGAGCACCACCACACTACATGTTTCAAACACTGTAGATTGAACTCATAAACCACTAAACTATGTACAAATATGTGTGTGCGTCTATGTGTATGAATATTACAGTCATACATTTTCCACCTACCATTTCTATTTTCTAAGTGAGTCCATCTGGACTTTGCAGGCTGGCCCAAGGAACCTACTGATAGTCTTAAACATAACCCACTGTACATAATTATTGAATGACTGATGTTTCTCCTAAAATATAACCTTTTTTTAAAAAAGAAAAAGGAAAGAAACAAAAACCAATTGTCGTTCCAACAAGTTTCTATGACAGGAAAAGGAAAATTACTCCACCTAATATGTCGATAGCTTCAGCGATCTTTTGAATTTCTCCTGGTCCAATATCAGGGCAAGAAGTATAGCCAAAGTACATCAGTGTCCATTTCCCTCGAAGGTTTGACTCGGTCACCAAATTATTCTTTGTATCATATAGCCTAAATGGCCCACCAATTGCAGGTCTGTTGATATTACGTACTTCAGATGTAGTACTTTGTTGTGATTCTGTAGAAGACAAATACCTTAAGAGACTAACCACTAACCACAGAGAAATCCGTCTAGGGAAAGGGCATTAGTTGCAAGTGAGATGTATCAGCACAACTAAAATGAGTACATAAGTAACAAAGATATACCTAGTTATTAATTGATAAATATATAGAACCATAAGAGAGTTGCAAACTTCTAGTACATACTACACACATTATAAATGAAATTAATACAGAAACAGATTATATCTTTACTACCCTGCATTGACAAAATAAGATTGTCTGCTGTAAAATAAGGATCTTTTAATCAGCATGAGCATAAAGGATGAGCTGAAATCAGAGTACTCATATCATCTGAAGCATAAAAAATTATTAAAGAGTCATGAGAGATCAAAGGTCCTGCCAATGGACACCAGTGCTTTCTTATTTTTTCAAATCGAACACACAGAAACAGTAGATGAGCTTTAGTTCAGAATGTTATCCAGTGTTTGAAATTGAATTACCACATTTGTAAGGTCAACTATATTTTGATATCTCAAGCAATTGTTCTAACAATTTATCTTTTCTCTGAAGAATAGTTGCTTCTTCAAAGATAATGCTGAGTCAAAATGATAAATATAATCTGGGGATGGACTATCAGAGGACAGTTATTTGAATGCCTTTATTTATGGATCTTCATTTGATACCATATAAATTGCCATAAAAGAAATCCTTAATATGAGATCCCTTGTGCAATAATTAGAAAGAAGCAGTTGTAGCATATTTTCATCTAAGATACATTAAAATTTCAAGATATTATCAAAAGTCTAGATCATGCAATTTAATTTGACTATGATAATTACAGATCAGTAAGAATACTTTCAACAAAGAACAAGAAAGCTGCATTGTATAAGATAAATGGAAAGAGACCTTTTGAAGTTGCTCGCCTCTCATCATTATAGTGGATCAATGTGCCTGCTCCAGCAATGACCAATATAGCTGTGGGCTACAAGAACAAAATTTGCTCAACTATACCATGCAATTCATAAGAGCTAGTTCATAAAATTATTTTGCATGTCCTGTAGATCAACTATATGGAAGGACAGAAAATTATGGATGCAGAATTTCAAATAAGAATGAAACGTGAGGTACTCTACAGACAACATACAATAACATAACGTCTCCATGATTGAGAATCTGACAAACTGTTATCTTCAGAATGCTGTCTTGCCAGCTTTTGGTCCTTGTGGCGTGTTCCATTAGAATAACTCCGAGACTGGAAGCTTCGTAAAGGATAGGACCTACAACATTGATATTTACCCTCCCACCATTAGCAGTCACATTATAAAAGGGTTAAGAGAAATATGACTTGAAATGAAATTCTTTCTCTCAGTAAAACGGGCATTGATTGATGAAAACTAAAATATTTTTGTCACAGTCAAATTTATTGAACATATCCGTGCGAAGAAGATTTCAATATATCCATTAGTTTCCTGTTAAAAAGGGCGAGTAAGGTTTCTAGAAATCTGTCTCATAATATCAAAGAAGTAGATACATAAATGATCACCCTATGTATAGCAAAAAAGACAGCTGATACGGACTAATTATAACATCTTCTTATTCGTTTGATTGGGTTAGTCTGAATTTGAAGCCTCGCCTCATAGTTTTAGATCGACATTGAAATGGTACAGGAGGAAGCAGGCAGAACCCCCCTAAAAAGGCATGCCAGTGGCAAACTTATAATACGCACTAATTGGAGACCATTAATTAAAAGTACCCTGAATTCATAGAGAAGCATATAAAGCAAGAAAGTTAAAATACAGGCTCGGGAATTAAGACAAACACATGGTCGGCACCATCGACGCATCCAAGGAACCACCAGTAATGAAACCCAGAGAGGAAAATTACCGAGTCGGTCGAGAAGTCGAAGAGGAAGCTCTCAATCCATAACGGAGGGCGAGCCCGACAAGTCGAGACCTTAGCATGATCACGAAGGGAGAGCATACGAAGGCCAAGTTACCAGCGATTCGAAAATGGGTATTCTGCGGCACAGCAATCAATTGGAAAGAGCTCAAATTTCCTTCTCCAACTAAGATTAGAGAAAGAATAAAGAGAACCTATTTGGAGCTGGGAGGTGGAGAAGAAGAAGGCATGGAGCAGGGAGAAGAGGAGAAGGGCATTTTGGGACTTCTTGAACGCGAGCTTGGGCGGTATGCATGTTAACATTTATGGGATTTTTATATAACTGCTACTGAAAACTTTTAAAATACTTGCCACCGAAGATTTAACTAATCATTATTATAACTGAATTGAAATACTATAATACTATTTTGCTCTTATAAAAATAATTTACTGATAAATATTTTATGCTCTAAAATTCAAGGTGAAGAGTACTTTAATACTTTGCATATATTTATTAATTTAAATAACTTATATGTTTAGAACATTTTATAAATATTCTCTGAAAAAACTAACTGCAATAAGGTAGGCTACCCAACATACAACAAAGGAATTACACCAACATGTGAATTGAAACTGATTCCATGCTTACTTGTATTTTTTAGAGCAGCAAGAAGTCTAGTCCATAAACTGCATTGTTGATGATATTAATCACTTGACTAGTAATTATCAAAATTATTAAGTTAATTATATTTATCAAAAAATTAACCGAACACTACGGATTAGATTACTATGGGGGATATTTGATTGAACTGATGGATATTTTGGTCTTGAAAAACTCCGGAGACTTTTTGTAACCATTTTGTCAATTTATAAAAAATTTATTCTTTTAAAAAAAATAATAAGAGTTGCATGAAGGCTTTGGCCCAGTTAATAAGACTTGCTGTCCAAGGAAAGCCGAGTTAAAGGCCCATCTGGAGGCCCATTTAGTACAAGATCACCATTTGTTTTCGGACTCGCAGCTAAGGACTAGACTTTGCAATGGGTCCAAGAAAGTACATAGCACGGTAAACATGGACCAAGTCAGCAAGTTGCTGGATTCCCAGTCCAAAGAAGCGCCCTACCAGGTATCAACTGGACCTACCTCTGTGTACCAAATTGGAAGCTCCACCAATGCTTCAGCACAAAAGCCAAGGCCCTATACTTTGGAGCTCTGAGACAAGCCCTTATATTTATGAAGGATACTATACGAAAACATTATGATGATCACTGGACCACCCGCGGGTGAGGTTTTATATCTATCCACGATCAATAAAATAATATCTATTTGCTTAACATTTTACTAAAAAATATTTTTTTCATCTATTTATATAATAAATTTAGTATGAAATATTACCTAGATTTTCTAGGTCGATAATTTTCTATTTCTTATATTGGAAGAAAGAAATTCTAGATGATTATGAATATGAATATGAATATGAGACTGGAATAAAATCTATAAATTTTAGAATAAAAATATATGATTTTGATGTGGGGTCTACTAAGAAGTAATAGTATTTTAAGGAAAGAATTCTTGAGAAAGAAAGATACTGTGCGAAATTTTAAAAGGAATAATAAAGGTCTTAAAATTTGCCTCTTTAGCCGGACTGCTAGCTAGTATTATCGGCTTCAATGTGGTGTGGGCCCTTTATACATAAGAGAAGAACATCAATCACCTCACGGGATTCGTAGTTCATCTTAACGGTTGGTTCATCGGAGCTAAAGTTGTTAAAAGGAGGGAGGAAAAAAGAGAGAAAGAAAAGCCCCGGCAATTGCAGCTTTAGACTCTGGCATAGACCAAGTTTGAGCCAACACTGGTTGCTTATGAAGACATCAAACCTAGTAAAAGGACGAGCAGGAGATTAAAAAAAAGCAAGCTGTTAGTGGTGAAGGGTAGGAGGTAACTATCAACTTAGGATAACTTTATTCATGCCTGCTCCAAATGACCCTACCAAAATTAGTGCATCCTAAAACTTGTAGACATACTACAAATGGGTCCATATTACTCAGCAACTAACTGTACATGGAATTAAAAGCTGTTCCATGGTAAGAAAACCACCAGGATATATGATTCATGGATTAAATTTTGGAAAGAGCTGCAGAAAGTTTGAGGACTTTCTAAGGCTCAAGCACTAGTCTTATCATCCTCGTATACATAACGATAATAATAATAAAATTATTTACATGAAATATTAAGTATTTTCAAATACCTCTCTCCCTTGCGCCGCCCAACGAGGTGGTCACAGATTCGGCGCAAGGCCGGAGCTGAGGAGGGTGGGTACTTTCAATTCTACCATAGTTGGGCCCCACATAGATTATTTACTATAAAAAAAAACATTAGAAAATATTATTATAAAATAACAAAAAGTACTATAATACGATTATAATAGTTTTTTTTAATGCTTAACAATTATATATATGTTAAGAATCTTTTATAAAACGATTTATATAAATCTATTGGTGTATTACTAGCACCAACCGTTGGAGGGCTGCCTACATATCCAACTTATGCCTTAGCAAATAATTAGCCCCTTATATCTAGTCTATAAAATAGAGACCTTGCTGCCCTAATATGTTTTAAACGGTCATCAAGAATGGTTTTTGTACCTTAGCTAGCTAACAAATTCTTATGCTCGTCTTTAAAAAAATCTTATCTACATATCTAACATGCCAAAAGGACGAAAGTGCATGTGGGAGATCTATATATAGATGGTCATCTATGCTAGTCATAGATTTATACATGTAGATGATGTAGTTCCGAACTTTTGATGGGGTCCAACGTTTTGGATATATTGAATAAGTATTTAAGAAGAAAAATCCCTATCGAGTAAAGAGAAAAATTTACTCCACTCCTGTAATTGGTCTTCGAGGAAGGACGACCGGTCAAACTTACCGGTTGTAGTGACAAGTAGTTCATTCTAAGTCGGCCCACGATATTGCAAATTTGCAGGTGTGGCAGCTAGTGATTGGCGTAGTACGATATATATATATATATTTTTTATGGCGGTGGATCGTGCATTGACCGACCAATCCGGAAGGCCGTTGGATCGATCAACGGGCAGAAAAGAGTCATGGTCGAGATTGAGTAGCCTCACGTGTGTTGTTTTGGTTAATTGGTCAAATTACTCTTCTAACACGACCAACGTACGCTTGTTAGCAGCTATATGCCAGCCTTCCGTTGCATTTGAGTTGAAATTTTAGGCGAGACTTGCATTAATTACCGGCAATTAGTGATATAAAACAAACCGAAACAATGCTGCTAATGATTGGAATTATCTACGAGAGATATTATTAGTATTTCCAGCAAAATGGTGGAGATATATCATTCTGCAACAAAGACATTATAGATTTAAGCAAACGAAGCAAATTAAACAATGTTGTTAATGGTTGCAACAATCTCATGCTTAGTTCAACTAATAAATACGGCAGGAATCATAGGAAGAGAGAGAGAGAGAGAGAGAATACCAGCTATAAATCTAGGGGTTATGGCTAGGTCAGAAGCCAAGTCGGTGGGAACAAATTGGTTCAAATGGATCCACCAAACAGATTCACCAACATTGAACTACTTCCATTGAAAAGAAAGAAGAAAGGATAAGGGTGGCTCATGGTGTATATGTGATTATTAACTAATGACAAGACTTATAAGAGGGACGGGGAAGTCCATTACCCAAAAACACACGTAACTCAAAATATGACCAGCATTTACAAGCCTAATCAGTAAAGTGATAGGCTTCACAGTAAATATAGGAGATCAAGATAGACAGCACAGAAGAAAGAAAAAGGATGTAATTTTCAACCGGGGTTTGTACATGCTCTTTCACCGTTGTTGACGTGAAGCATGAAGTCTGCCTCAATGACCCAGGCTGTGATACACAGGGGGCGTAAAACCAAATCAAGTTAAATTTGTGATCACGATCGAATTAAAATTATTTTAATTTAACTTAAATTTTGAGCTAATAATTGAGCTGAAGCTGAAGGCTCGCTCAAGGTACATAATAATCTACGTAAGTAAATTTAAAAATATAATATAATATATTACTTATATATATATATATATATTATAATTATTTTGAGTCTTTAAGCTTACTTAATAGAATCATTTCATAATTAAAGTTAGCTCGAAATTATTTTTAAACTTATTTTGAAGATCAAGCTTGGTCTTGATCATTTTGATAGCACTAGTGATACGGTGATTGATGTTGCAAAGGAGCACTTCAGGAAGGGCGAAAGCTTCGGCAACAAGGGTAGCAACGAATCAATCGAAGCGACTGTGAGTATAATCGCGAAGCCAGAATATGCACCCCACCCGGCTCGTTGTTCTAGTATTCGACAATAGAATAGATCCTGGCTGATCACATCACAAGTCTATGGAAGTTCCCCCCTCTAAGATCTGGAGATGATAAAATCACAGGCACTGCAACGAATGAAAATGAGGGAAGTACTTGTGTATGGGACTTGGGGTATGCCGTTCGACCTTATCTTGGGCTTAATTGCTTTTTTGTGCAGTTCTTTTTGCAATACAACATGAAAAGAGCGGTTTGAAGGTGAATGTCTTCAGAGGGGATAGGGAATTAGAAAATTGTGTGTTGTTGTTAGCTATTACCAAATTATTGATTCGTATTTAAGTTTTAGTTAAAATGTATTGTACTAAAGTTTAGTTGTGGTAAACAGTGATGTAGTTTTAAATGCAATATAGTAAACAGTGATCATTTTGTGACAGCATATATTACAAGCTATTTGCTATTTTTTGCTTCAATATTTGCATCTACTTAATTGAGACAGGCGACGGAGCCCGGCTCGACCCACGAGGGGTCGAAATTGAGCATGTCAAAAGCTCGGAGTTGTGACTATGTCAAAGCCATGGCGATGGGAGCAAATTGGTGTAAATAGCTCCAGCAAACAGACCCACCAACGATGAATCGATCCCATTGAAAGATAAAAGAAAGCATGAGGGTGGTTCACAGAGTCAGGTGTACTGACAGTTAGATGATTACAAGAAGAGGATCCATCCTGGATTCCTGGTCTTCTAAAAACCTAACTATTTAATGGCGATTTCATGACTGCTAGGAACCAGCTTCATCAATGAATTGGGTGCCAAAGTACAGGACTATTTCCTTCCCTTTGTGTGGCTGTAGTAAAGAAAAGGTCAACTTAATAGAAAGAAATTAGGAAAGGATAATTACTTGTCTTATTGGCACTTTCCACTTTATTTACTGCACACCCATCCTTGAACTTTCTTCTCAACTAACAGTTCACCCCCCCTTTAATTAACACTTTCTTATGTCTGTTTGCTTGCTTAATAAATAATTAATCCCAACTCTATCGTCCATACGCACTTCGTTATGCTCACCCCCATAATTTACCAATTCAACCCCCTCCCTCTGTCTCACTCTCTATATATATTAATATCTTTTTACAACTTTGACAGACAGAGCCTACCACCCATCGCCAGAGCGCTGGCCCACACACTTTGCAATCTCTGGAGTATCTTTCAAGTGGAAACGTGAGCTGAAGCCGCCCTCCCTTTCATACACATTGAGCTAAGCTACAAGAAGCACCTTCTTTGTCCCCCCTCCGTCCCGTTCTCTCTTCTCTCCTTCCTCTTTTTTTCTTCCCCCCTTTTGCCATCCCTCTATCTTTCTAAAAACACTATTTTTTAGAATGATCTGATCGATTTCTATCTTCTCTTCACTTGCTTTCTTCCTCTTTCTTTCTATCTCTCTTTGTCCAAAGTATGGATTCGGGCAACAGCGGCAGCATCCAGTCGTCAAGCGGGGGCGGAGACGAGGAGTTCGACTCCCGCTTCTTCCACTCTTCCCCCCAACCGCAATCCCAACCCCAACACCAACACCAACACCAACACCAACCCCAACAACTTCCCAACTCCTTCGACTCCCTCTCCTACCTCAACGCTTCTTCTCTCCTCCCCACGAACCCATCTCCCTTACCTCGCCCTCCTCTCCTCTTCACCAATTCCTCGTCCTCCTCCTCCTCCTCATCCATCGTCTCCCAGTCCATGGGCGTCGCCTCAAATCTCGCTGCTGCTTCTACAACCAACACCATCGTTAACGCTCCGCGGAGCTCCAAGAAGAGGTCCCGTGCTTCGCGCCGCGCCCCCACGACGGTGCTGACCACCGACACGTCCAATTTCCGCGCCATGGTCCAAGAATTCACCGGCATCCCCTCTCCCCCTTTCGCCCCTTCCCCGATCCCCCGCGCCCGCTTCGATCACCTCTTCGCTGCCTCCTCCCCCTCCTCCTCCCTCCTTCGTCCCTTCGCCCACAAGCTCCAACCCAATCCCAATTCCAATCCTAATCCCAACCCTAACTCTACCTCTCTAATTGATGCTGTTGCTATTACTACAAACAACATCTCTCACCCTAACCACTCTCAGGCTCTCCTCAACATCCAAAGTCCATCACTCCTCACCTACCAATCCCTGCTCCAATCCCAACTCAATCCCCAGTACAACATCGGCAACGTGCTTTCCTTCGGGTCCAGGCCGCCTCCGACCATGGTCGCCTCGTCGTCCTCGGCCGAGTTCGGACCGGGGGAGATCGGACTCCTCCCGAGCGGGCTAATTGGGTCCGACGGGTTGCGATCAGACCCGGTCGAGCAGCACCAATTGAGGCCGGTGGTCGCCAGCTTCAGTGGCGGCGCTCCGCAGCCGAGGGTGAGCGGCTGCAATGTGGAGAAGGGGCCGGAAAGCGTGGCGGCGACAACGAGAGGCGAAGGTATGGTGGAGTCTTGGATATGTTCTTCTGATTAGAACTAGAGAAGACGATCGAAGATGGTATGGTAGGAATAGGAATACTCTCGTTGTTATTGCTACTGAGAATTATGAGGTCTATCAGTTAGTTACTATACTTCAACTCTCTTCTCTTTCTTCATATATGCATGTATATAGGTTTACCGTCGTCTTTGTGAGCTAGATCTCCTTATCTTTATACTTCTACAAAGACACGTTCGATAACATTTCTCTTGCGGGTATTCTCGTATACTCTTCTTCTCTCTCTTAGACATTGTTGCACTATTGTGGTGCAAGGCCTAACTTTGAGAGAGAGAGAGAGAGAGAAAGAGAGAGAGAGGGAGGTAGGAATTGTTTACATGGGTATGGTCCGAATAATTATAGTTTCTTTGGTTAATGGTGTGGGGAGTGATTGGTGGCGAGATTTCGGAGATCGTTAGCCGCCAAAATCTTTAAATTAGAGTATGAAGATACGTATATAGACACACAGAAAGACCCACGAAGGGAAAGTCTTCTAACTGCTCCGACCCAATAAACAAACAGCTGCATCAGCAGCCATATCTTGAGAAGAACTGATGAAAGAAATATAATAGACGTAGTGATCATTAGGCTGATGGTCTTATTTTATTTTTACTACGAGGAACAATGAGGGCCATGAATTACCTTGTGATTCAAATGCTTGCATGTGTCCTGGAGTTATTAATTACTTGATTTTGTGGCTCATTCAGCTGTGCAGTAAAAGCAGGCATTTGCCCTAGGAATAGTCTTTTTGTCTATTTCTTGAGAGGGACATATTCCTTGGGAATAACAGGAAGGATGCAGATTTCTTTCCCTCCCTTCCCTTCTCTCTCTAAGGATCGCTTCTACTTTTTAGAATGATCTCGGAGATGATTAGCCATGGGTTTCTGGGATGTAGAGCAAAGAGGTAAAAAGGTAGTGAGAAATAGCAACAACTCTTTTATTATTATTATTATTATTATTCTTTTAAAATAAAAATTGGTTGATAATTACAAAAGTAGGAATGATTTGGTGTGAGATCTTTGGGGGTGTGGAGGGGTCTTTGAGGTGTGACATGTGACCCTTGTAAGTATTGTATTGAAATCATGGCCACCCATGGCAGGGGAATAATCTGTTCTCTAGCAATGATGGCTTTCCCTCTTCCTCTCAGAAGAGTCATGTGAGGGAGACTGCTTAGGGGCTGCTTAAAGGAATAGGAATGGGGCCTCCCCCGCTCCCTACCCCTCCAATGATCCAACCTCTTTTCCCCTCTATTCTTCTCTACACTAGATTGACCCCTATAATTTCGAGCCAAACCCAAAAGATATAAAGCTTTCCAGTATCTAAAAAGGCTGACAGTCATACACCACTGGATCTTCTTCACAAAAGCATATGCTCACTCATGTGCTAACTTAATGACATTCTTATCAAATCAACAAAACCTTTGTGCTGCAAATGGTAATGGTGAAAGTCTTTTTAACAGTGTAAAGAAGAGCTGCATAGCTGAATCTTAATTTGCTTCTAATTGATATTGATGTGTGATCGAATGTTTATCTATGCATCCCATGTACGAGACCTCTATAATTACAAGAGTAGAGTTGGCACGATTGTGATGGCCACGCATCGACCGTTGGCACGATTATGATGGCCACGCGATCAATGAGATACTCCAAATCAGCAAGAAACTCTCGATTACCAATTTTAAGTGTGTTTTTATTTTTATTTTTATTTTTTCAGTGTGCTATGCACCACACTGAGATGTGCTGTGGTGCAACAAAAGCAGCCCACCAACTAAAGTTAAGTGGGGATCATGACTGCGACCAGCCTGACATGTAGATGGAGGGCTGTCTCTTCTCCTGTCTCCTTATCATGTCCACTAGATTTATATCAATTAAAAGGATTCCTACCAAAGTTTTTCATACACCAATAATCAAATTAATCCATTATCTATATACCCATTAGCTCTATGTTTACCTTGTCAACTCTCTCTCCCTTACAAATAGCTGATCGTACAACTGTTAAAACCCCTCAAGAATAGCAGGATTAAACTATGTATGTAATGTGGTAAGCTGTACGTAAGCTATGATGCAAATAGACTGCAAGCCAGGTCAATCACAAGATTGATCGGACCCATTACTTGTAAGTTAGACCGACAGCGATGTGGTTGACCTGACTAAAATTACTTAAATGTTGGACCTGACTCGCAGAAAATTCCATTTCATGGATCTATCTACAGTGGAAATTGGGCCACGAGGAAAAGAAGTAATTAAGATAAAACAGGCAAAAAACATTAGTATAGAATTCGAGATCAAAGAATTTTTCTCCCTCTCGCCTCTGGCTCCACAGTTTGGGTTAGGTTTAGAGTTAGAGTTAGAGTTAGCGTTAAAGTTAGGTTAGGATTAGTAAGGCTACATAGGTTTACTATCTCGCACCTTGGCCTAGCCCATGGGTTATCGTATTGTCACACGAGCTACAAATTATTGATTCTATTGATTTGCTAGGTCATATTGACAACACGCGAAGATATTATTGGTAAATAGTAGCTTTATTAGGGTTTGGTGAAAAGATAGGACCTCTTCATTATATGACGGGTGGCATAAAAAAAAATGACACGATCCCTGTGAGGTAGCTTGGGATGTAATCATGTAAATCTAACAATGATATTGGTGCATTTCTTAATTAATGCTAGAATTCTCCATCTTCTGGAATTGTTGGTGGATCAATTTGCATGTAATATATATGGTAGCTAGATAGCATAAAAGGAAAACCGAGTCCATTGAGAAGTATATCCCTTTACGAGTACCAGGAAAATAATAATAATACTATGCCCTTCACGAAGAATATTACGTTCTCCTTCAGCTAGCCCAAGAAAGATAGCAAGGCATGGGTGTGGTCAATTTCACAGGATACTCGATCTACGAGAACAAATTTGAATTCTGCACCCAGGTAGGTACTATTAGTCCAAGATTCAAGCGTAAGCCTCGTCATGATAGGAAGAAACTCTCCTAAATTACCATATCTTGTAATTAATCTTCTAGAAATTGGCATCAAAATTCCAGGGTGGTAAGCTTATTTTACTTTGCGCCATAGAGTAACACTGCAACAGTAGTATTATTTCGTTGTCGCTCTTGCATCATCTTGGAATCTTATGCTAGGGTGAGCGAAACGATCGAGGAAGAAGGTCTTCTCTAACATCTCGCTATCTTGTGCAGAGAGTTAGGTGGCCCAGTGTAGAATAAAGAGCTAGGTGGTTAGAAACAGTAGCTCCCCTTCATTCAGTTAGGCTGGTTTGAAAGTTTGCGTATAAAAATTCAGAAAACTCACAGCGTGCTATCTATTTTATTATCTTAGCCATGGAGAGGAAGATGGATTTCTTATGCAATGATGTGGCTGCTATCACGGACCCCGCACAATTAATTCTTGTTATTTTTCTGGCAATGAGATAGGACTCCGTGTGTGTAAGATCTAGTTTTCTTTTTATGGTGAACTCTCCTCTCCGTATTGCACTACTACGACCATACGTAGGTTTGAGGCAGTTAGCACAGCTTTTTCAGAACTGCCATCTGATATTAGTTTTGTTGAAACGATTGATATTTGCATATCACATCCGTATTTAACTTGCCCTTATTCCATTGCCTCATCTGAAGTCAAAACATGCCCATTAGTTGTAATCAATCCTACCTTTTTCTACATTCAAAATCCTATTCTCACGTTTTTCTCAGTTAGAGGAGAGCTAGCAGCAGCCCCCACAATTTTCCATACAAAGTCCATATTTATATTTTAAATTCGTCCTAATGGTTACAGGTAAAACTTCGACCAAATTATCTCTATATTTCTTTTTAATATCTTTTTAACGCCCATGTGGCCTCTCTCTGACCTCAGAAGTCGTACGGTCTTCTAATTTACCGAACTTCTCCTGCCGGCAGGGATACTTGCAGATAAATTTAAGTTCCCATTGAGACATTCTATCGAACAATTCTAGAATGAATAAGACTACTCAATTACGCATGGTTATTTTTATTTATATTCTCGACTACGTTAGGAACCGAGATGACCATAAGACGAAACAGCTACTATAATTTCTAGACTGATCAATCCATGCTAAAAAATATCATGATTTGTTCATTATGATCCATGCATCTCGCATGATGATAACTTTCAACCAGCAAAAATTTCTGAATATATTGTATATAATCAGTGGTGGAGTCGGGGAGGTGAGATTTTTTACTATATCGTTATTAAAATTAATTTGCAAATAGGATTCGCTATTATTTTATCTAACTTATTTAAAATATACAATCGTATACATGAGTTTGTGCAGGTTTGGTCTATATTAAAAGACTAGTTTTTGTGTTTAATAATTATCCTAAGAGAACTTCTCCATAGTAAATTAGATTGAAAAACTAAATTATTGATCTCTGGCAAGACAAAAATTTTGTTTTTAGAAAATTTATTGCAAGCTAAAGTATTTTTTTAATTATTAATTACTATGATTAGCTATAATTTTCATTAAGTTGCTTAATCTTGTAACTAATAAACTATGTGCGATCATGCATTTAGTCAGAGAAAACTATATAGAAAATAGGTTTTAGCTTTTACTACCATCATTGTCACAATTTTGCTTCAATTATTAAATAACTATTATATATCAATTGGTGATGAGGAACGCACAATACAAACAAAATAAAAATCATTAAGAGGTTGACATAAATATCGTTCATTTTTTCTTTTTCCTTTTTGGAGGATTTTTTTTTTATCAATCAATCTTTTGATAACTATACTACCACTAACCAAAATTTATGGCTCCGCCACTAAATTGATGGCAATGCTGCCTTTTTATAAAGACATTGTAGGACTCCTAGGCAAGGAGATAAAAGATGGAAGGAAGATAAGTAGATAACTTATGAGTGTTCATATATGGTCTGCTGAAGTGGACCTATATTTAGCTATTTTTGTTAACAACGAAGACGTACCTTAAACCATTGTCTACTATAAATTCGAGGGCCCATTTCTAACAAGTGAATAATTGGAACAGCAAAAGAATTAAACCAAACTAACAATGTGTTATGAGTTAGGACGAAGAATAAGAGGCTGGCTGGCTACGTGAAGATATCTTATAGTAGGAACGTATGTGGATCCCACTTTTATGGATGCCACAATCCTCCGCCATTCAAATCGTCTTCATAAATACATCTAGTTGCAGGCTGTATATATGCATTAGTTGTGATACAAAATTAATTAGCTCTCAAGTTCCGAAAGCCAAATAAATCGATCGAACGTCTATACTTAATTCGACTAGATTGAATGCCAGATGCCTTCTTCGCAAGAGTTGCACTAACTAAAGACAAAGGAACTGCTAAGGTTAGGCGTACGTATGGGGCCTCCCTGTCTCACCTTCATGATGCCTGCTCCAAAAGCAACCCACCCCCCCTTCTTCCCTAATGATGCCATCTCCCATAGATAACATGGTACAGTCTCAGCATGGGACCCATTTGTATGCCACACCACCATACACCATATCATACAAAAAGCATTGCAGTCTCTATCGCCTTTTTAAAAAGCCATTGTCTTTAATCTCTCATATTTGAGCGTAATTGAGGAGATTGAGAGTGATCTCCGGAGGAGGATGAGAGCAAATTAATATCAACTGCATGGGTGCTTAAATATATAAATTTATAGTTCGAGCCTACTTAGAGGACTCGGGCCTAAGTGAGGAGGCTCGTGTAACGTGGCGTCACGGAAGCGTCACGATGACGCAAACGGGGACCACACGAGCATCAGCAATGAGGGCCCACGAGGGATGGCGAGAATTGCGGCCAAAAGGTTACACGTGTATGTGTACTGACGGTGGTTGGTGTTCCAGGGCGGACAGCCACGGCTGGTCAACGTCAGACGTTGGTCGTGGTGGGGTGGGTGGTGGAAGCAACCTCCCCGCTTCCCCTCCGACGCAGCGAATCCTGTACGGCTGTGTAATCGAGATGGAACTCCACGCCTGACCCCACACACACACCCCGACCCAACTCTGACTAGCCCTCATGGTCCTGCCTGCCACATTCCATGTCCCTCAATTGGTTTCGGTCAATTGCCGTAATTAATAACATTGTCGGATCTAGATCCCATCCTTTTCCCCTTACTAGGATTTGTCTTTCTCAGTTACTTCTGATATGTGGTATACTATAGAATCCATTAGGATCAAGATGCAGGTGGTCATAGTGCTAAATGCCTAAATGTGTTTTATCCTTAAACAGTTTGGGCTTCCCAGTGGACAACGATATGACATATCGATGTCATTGATCCTGTTCCTATACTATGTGGGACCTACAGTCACGTATGCCAAAGTCCGGCCCAAGCCCATCCGGTGAGAACGTGGGCCGACTATACTAGTAATTGGGCTCTACTCAGCTAGCTGCACAGGCAACCTCGAATCAAAGTGTAGGACGAATTGCGAGAGGCTGGGCTATGTACACGTGGAACTGTGGAATAATTCTTCACGTTCCAACAAATATCCGCTTCCCCAGACCTAGGTATCGTGTCATGTCCTAGCGGATGCGACCTTTCCTTCTTTTCTTCATCTCTTCTCTCTCTCTCTCTCTCTCTCTCTCTCTCTTCCCTCGTGCTCTTTTTTCGTTCCCTTCGTGTAGCTAGATAGATCTCAATCCAAAGGAAAGCTATTCGAGATCGATGGGTTTCGGGGAGGAGCAATGGACGCTGGTGTTGGTGAACCTGGCTTCGATCATGGAGCGGGCGGATGAGTCTCTTCTCCCCGCTGTTTACAACGAGGTGGGTGCGGCGCTGCACACCACTCCCATGGGACTTGGATCCCTCACTCTCTTTAGATCATTCGTCCAAGCCACTTGCTATCCGATAGCTGCGTATATGGCTGTGCGATATAATAGGGCTCATGTCATCTCTCTCGGTGCCTTTCTCTGGGCCGCCGCTACTTTTCTCGTCGCGCTGTCTAATACCTTCTTCCAGGTTTGTCCCTCTCGGAAGTTGTCATCTTTGGTCACCGACCCCTTTTTGGGTTTGGGTTGATTTTGGAGTTGAATCGAATCGAATTGAATTGGGGTGGTGGGGGCCTGTTAGGTTTTTGGCTTTGATTCATTAAAAGCTGGAGATTTTGTACATTGACCTAACCTATTTTGGTTTATCGACAATATAACTAGGATTTTGCAATGTTCTGATTGAATGACGTTTTGGTTGTCTTGGATTTTTCTCTGAAACCAAGTCGCATTATTTTCGACATTGCCCATTATTAATTGATGGGTTCTGCTCCTCATTTTCGAGTCAGTTTTCTGTTTTCGTAGATTTCAGGTGCTTGCTAGAAAACTTGGAAACAGAGTGCGCAGAGTTCTCAGTAGGTAGCACTTCAATTTGTCTGTAGAGAGTTAATAACCTATTGTTACTTGGTTTTGCAAAGGTCGCTTGGAAAGAGAAGGTAGATTAACTTTATTTAAAGAAGGTTTCCATCCAACAGAGTAATAGCTTGGTCACTACTCATGATCAAATTCATGATCTGCGAGCACTTGTGCAAATATTAAACCAAATATTGTACCTAACTTTGAGAGAAAGGCTGAACTTTAACTTATTCAAAAAGAAAATTCTGTTGCTTCTCAGTGATTTTCTGATATTAGATGGAGTACTGATCTACCACTCTTCATATGTCTGACCGATAAGTAATCAAAACCAACTTACGAATCTTTTTTAATAGAATATGCGTTTACAAAAGGTTTATACTATCCGGAATATTTTTTGCGCTTTTGATCTCTTTCGGATGTCTATTTCCCTTTCTTTGATTTGGAGTTGTACTTTGTTACTTTGGCCTATCCACATAGGTCCAATCTACAAATACCCTGAACTAACTCGAGATGGATAATATATTCTGCAGGTTGCAATTGCGAGAGCACTGAATGGTGTTGGGCTAGCATTAGTGACCCCCGCCATTCTGTCTCTTGTAGCAGACTCTACCGATGACCGCACACGTGGTTCAGCATTTGGATGGTTACAACTAACCGGCAACTTTGGGTCCATAATTGGTGGCTTCTTCTCCCTCCTACTAGCATCAACTTCATTCATGGGTATTGCAGGTTGGCGGGTTGCATTCCATATCGTCGCCTTTATCAGTGTATTTGTAGGGATCTTGGTCCGACTTTTTGCAGTGGATCCTCACTTTCCTGACAATGAGGGTCCAAGTACTGAACACATTCCATACAAATCTGCATTGGAGGAAGCAAAGGATCTCATTAAAGAAGCGAAGGCTGTCATGAAGATCCCATCTTTTCAGATTATTGTAGCTCAGGGGGTCACTGGTTCGTTCCCTTGGTCTGCGCTCTCATTTGCACCAATGTGGTTGGAACTCGTCGGTTTCTCACATAGAGGAACAGGGGTGCTTATGGGCATGTTCATAGTTGCAAGTTCAATAGGAGGTTTATTAGGTGGAAAGATGGGGGATTTTTTGGCTAAGCGCTTTCCAAACTCTGGAAGAATAGTATTATCCCAGATAAGCTCAGCCTCTGCCATTCCACTTGCAGCTATATTGATGTTAGTCTTACCTGATGAGCCCTCTACAGCTTTTTGGCATGCATTTGTCATGTTCATCATGGGTTTGAGCATCTCTTGGAATGCTCCCGCTACAAACAAGTACGTAAACATTTTAGTTCGTCTTTCATAACTACGATGCAATCTTCTTTCAAATGTTATGATGCGAGGTTTTAACTAATAAAATAACAATGCTCGCTAAAATGATAATGTAATTAAGACAATTAGTAACATTGACTGCAATTATGAGCCTCAGATAACGACTAAATCACTCAGAACAACTGATAGATGAGAAATCAGTAAGAAAAACTGTTGGCACTTCACCAACACAAATTAAATATTAGACATAATATAACACTTAGACAGTAACTTTTCACTCATCTGAGCAATTATCATTTTGTATGAAACTAAGCTATTAAAGATGGTCATTGTATGTATAAAAAGAATCACATTGCAAGGAAGCTGGAATTTATTTCATATCTTCCATGTAGTTACCAATTTATATTAAGTGAACTGATACAATCCATATCAGTCCATAGACTTCTTTTAAAAAAACTGTTTTTTACATTGGTAATTAGTAAATAAATCCAATTGTGTGGTAAATATATTGATGTGAATCTGCAATATGTGCAGTTCTTTAAGAGAACATAGAATAATTTGACAATACCTTTGAAACATCATCCTTTAAACGTATTAGCACTATATTGGAGTGGGATCTACTCACTCTCTTGATAATTTATTGTGTGCAGCCCTATATTTGCAGAGATTGTTCCTGAAAGATCAAGAACAAGTATCTATGCACTGGATAGATCATTTGAATCTGTACTGGCTTCATTTGCTCCACCAGTTGTAGGATTTCTAGCTCAACATGTCTATGGCTACAAGCCAATTCCTTATGGAATAGGTCAGAATAGCAGTGTGGAGACTGACAGAGAAAATGCTGCCTCACTTGCCAAGGCACTTTACACCGCCATTGCAATCCCAATGTCCCTCTGTTGCTTCATCTATTCCTTTTTATACTGCACCTATCCCAGGGATAGAGAGAGGGCAAGAATGGATACTCTGATATCATCAGAAATGCAACAGATAGAGCTGGAGAACTCTTGTCGAGTGGGAGACAATTCGAGAATCCAACTTTCTGAAGTGGAGCTGCTCAAGAAAGAACAGAGTGTGATTGATATTGTTTATGATGACGAAAATTTTGATGCTGAAGACAATGATGAGAAAACACTTCTTTTTGATCAGGCAGAATCAAGTTACGATAGGAGGAAATCGCTTACCTGACCAATCAAAGATCGAAGTCGGCCACACTTCATTTTCAGCTGATCTCTCTACTCCATGCTAACTTGAAATTCAGATTCTGGATGATGCTGGATCTGGGTATTGCTTACACTGTTCAGTTGTTTTAAAAGTCGATATCTGTTTTATAAGAATTAGGATACATCGATCGAGTAAAGAAAGCAAAATAGGAAGGTGGACCTCAAAATTACAGGTGTACAGCTACATCATTATAATCATAATACTCTCAATCAACCAACCATTTTGTTCCAATATTTGTGATGAATGTCTGCAGTTAGATTTATTAAGTTTATTTAAATTTTCAGGTTAAGTTAATTGCACAAAAGATATTACTAAAATATCTTAACCTAACTTAAATATATTTTTATACTGAGAAATTGATCTCCTCGACGGTCTAAACCATAATAATCGTTAAAAAATAAAACTCAAATCTAAGAATTAACACAACAAATTTATCGAACTAAGTTAACGTAATAAAATTACAATAATTTTTAAGAATTCTAAATAGGATGTAGCTCTCCTTATTTAATAAATAAATAATGGAGGAGAACAGAGTTAAAACAAAAAATGGTGGGGAGAAAAGAGGGCTGAGATACTCTAATTTCCTTCCTCACAAAATATTCTCGTTTCACATTATCTACCTAAACACCATTAGTGTTGACCAAACTCAAAACATAATATACAATTCCTACACAAAAAAAGGATGTGATTTGCCAATATGTGAAGATATAGCATATGCTAAATGTTGATTTCCCTATAACATCGCCGGTGAACGACTGAAGGTTTGTATTTGTCCTCAGCACCTGCAACTAAAATTTTATTCTTCCTTTGGTTTTATTAGAACGAGAAGTATAAGGCAAATGTTGGGACGAAAATATTGCTCGCAGGTACCGAATATATAAATAATAATATGGATGCCAAATGTCATCAAATCATTGGCTTGCAGCCCTTCATCAAAGTCAGTCAGAGAGGAATCACCATCACACGGTCCAAGCAATTAGGAACTCAGGACGAGATTGCACGCATAGCCCATAGTACACGTAAGCACATAGTGGGACCCACTTTCGAGGAGGAGCTGAGATAATTGGTCGGTCCATTTATTTATCTCGTTCGTTGCCCTGTCCCCTCAATTCAACAGCAGAACTCGTATATTTATTCCCCCGCTTCCCTCGGATCAAGAGAAGTCCACCCCCCCCCTCTCTCTCTTTCTCTCCTCTTTTCCTCATCCATGAAGCTTACCATGAAGCAAGAAGCGGCGGCGATGGGAGAAGAGAAGAGGACGCTAATTCTAGTAAACCTCGCATCGATCATGGAGCGCGCCGACGAGGCTCTTCTCCCGTCGGTGTACAAAGAGGTTGGCGCGGCGCTACACGCGACACCGACGGGTCTTGGCTCCCTCACCCTCTACCGATCCATCGTACAAGCTTTGTGCTACCCCCTCGCCGCTTATCTGGCTTCTCGCTACAACCGTGCCCACGTCATCGCCCTGGGCGCCTTCCTCTGGGCCGCCGCCACTTTCCTCGTCGCCATCTCCAACACCTTCCTCCAGGTGACACAACGTTGGGATCTTTTTGGCTCTATGAAATCGTTTTCGGATTGGGATTTGGGTTTTCCACTTTAGACTTTTGGGTTTGTTTCAATTGGTGTCGGGAAGCTTGGACTAATTCAAAATTATTGACTAGTTGTTCGTTCTTCGCCTGAGTGCTGAAATTGGATTGCAACCTTAGTTTCCGCTTTGCCATGTTAAATTTTAATCTTGTGCTAATGACTTGCTTTGCCGTTTGAGTGGATATGATAGTTATTAAGCTAGCTCGTCTAAATTCTTTTCTACTCTGTTCTTTTCTTTCCCTTCTCTATGAGTTTAGAAAAGCTTATTCAGAAGAGCATACGAAAAAAACTCTTTTATCTGAAGAACAATCTGAAGAGTATTTATGCTGCTGGTATTCACAAGCCAATTAATCTAATTCTTCAATCGCTAACTTTCAAATTTCAAGATAATAAATCTCCGAACAATAACTATTTTAAGGGGTGTGTACTTGAACTACTTGATCTACAGGTAGCAATCTCAAGAGGCTTAAATGGCATCGGATTAGCCCTGGTGACACCAGCCATCCAATCCCTGGTTGCCGACTCCACTGACGACAATACACGCGGTTCGGCTTTCGGATGGCTACAATTAACTGGTAACATTGGTTCCATAATTGGAGGACTATTCGCCATACTACTAGCGTCTACTTCAGTTCTGGGAATTGCCGGTTGGAGAATTGCTTTCCATCTTGTAGCCATTATTAGTGTGATAGTAGGAGTTTTGGTCAGACTCTTTGCTGTGGATCCTCATTTTGCAAACAATACTAACTCAAACGATGAGCCTGCTGCAAAAAAGTCCGTAAAGGAAGAAGCAAAAGAACTAATCAAGGAAGCCAAGGCTGTTATGCAAATCCCATCGTTTCAAATCATTGTGGCTCAGGGGGTCACTGGCTCATTCCCTTGGTCTGCACTATCTTTTGCACCCATGTGGCTTGAGCTCATTGGATTCACTCACAAAGGAACTGGTTTCCTCATGACATTGTTCTCAGTTGCAACCTCGCTTGGTGGACTCTTTGGAGGAAAGATGGGTGACTTTCTTGCTCTACATTTTCCGAATTCTGGAAGAATAGTTTTGTCGCAGATAAGCTCAGGTTCGGCCATTCCACTTGCAGCTGTGTTGCTTTTGGTCTTACCTGATGATTCCTCAACAGCAATTGGGCATGCCATTGTTTTGTTCATCATGGGATTGAGCATCTCTTGGAATGCTCCAGCTACAAACAAGTATGCCACTCATCCTTTTTTCTGAAAAATCTTACCATGTCTCAAATCCTATCAATTTGAATTGTGTTTCGCTTTGCTGTATGCAGTCCTATATTTGCAGAGATTGTCCCCGAGAAATCAAGAACAAGCATCTACGCTCTTGATAGATCTTTCGAGTCGATACTGGCTTCATTTGCTCCCCCTGTTGTTGGGATTTTAGCTGAATACATATATGGCTACAAGCCAATTCCTTATGGAGAAGGTGAGGGTAGTGTCGTGACCAACCGAGATAATGCTGCCTCTTTAGCTAAGGCACTCTACACTGCAATAGCTATTCCAATGTTGCTTTGCTGCTCCATCTACTCCTTCCTCTACTTCACCTATCCCAGAGACAGAGATCGGGCAAGGATGCATTCTCTAATAGCATCAGAAATGCAACAGATAGAGCTGGAAAATTCAGTACAAAAACATACTCTTGTCCGATCTTTTGAACCAGAAGGTGATTATGAGAAGAGTGTTACTGATACTCTTCACAAAGAAGAAGAATTTGAGAATGACGTTAGCAGGGAGAAATTGCTAGCTCACCAAGCATAGTAATTAATGAAACTTTTATTGCATTTTTTATGCTCTTCTTTTGCCAAGGATGTTGATGCTGATAAACTCGTAAACCTATCTACCCTTCAAAGTTTTTTTTTCCAGTTGACCTCATTGGAGGAGTCGAGGTCAGAAAGAGGAGCAAAACTTTAACAAGAGAAAAGTACTTGTAATTGTTTACAGTCTGTGAAGGTTTTTACCGTCTTTTATACCAAATCAATGGCTGCATAACTGCATAGCAAATCATTCAGAGCAAATCAAGTTTAGAGGTGCAATCGCGAGGAAAGCCTTTTATCTGGCCAATCTAAGGCAGGATTTGGGACATAGTTTTCAGCTGATCAGTCTACTTCAGGCTTACTTGGAATTCAGATTCTGGACAAATTTGGATCTGGGTGTGCTGTCACTATTCAGGCTTCCATTGTTTCAAAGATTATTATCTGTAATAAGTAGTGAGATACAAATAATTATTTTAAATAGTATAGATGTAATTAATTATATTCCATATAAAAAATACACAACTCAGTTCTTGACGAATGCTCCCTGATTCTGGAAACAAACATTGCTACTGCACAGAACTGCTCACATATATTACACTAACTAATAAACAACATCAGTAATTCGTCTGGCCCATAGGGTGGTAAAAAAAAACATTGAATGTTTAAATTAAGATACACAATCATCTGAGGTCTTGCAGCACGGCCCCCCTGTTTTTGCTCCTCCATTATAAATACTACATACACAAAAGATTGGTCACAAGTATACTGCCTGTCGCTGACCGATGAAAAGATTATCCAGCTTGTAAGTTGGTTAAATTACAAGCTGTTTACAGTCGATTTTAAATCAGATAAACGTCACCGGCCGGGTGGTGCTTCGTCGTTAAAAGATGCATATATTGAAATTCTTTCTGCTGAATATTGTTATTCTCAATGCTTAAGATCGATGCAGTACGTACGTAGGTAGTTGTAATGTAACATCACTTGAAGGAGAGTAAGGTCTCAGAGATCATAGGAGCATGAATGGTTGTTGCATTAATTACTATGTGAAGTATTCGTCAACTGTCTGCCAGTTTACTGAAGAGCAGGCCATACCACGTATACTGCAGTGATTCACCCACTCGCATGCGTCACCGTAGCATTATTGTTCTTACAGATAGAATTCAAGGTGGATTAAAGCCTGCCCCATCCCCATCCTGATTCAGGTAGCTAAAAGGTCGTCTTCATTATCTAAGTATAGAGAACGTAACGTATGCACCACCAACCTTACGCTCTTGGTCGTCCGAGGGAACTATTGTCCTCTAATAATGTGAGTTTTGGAAATAATTGGTGGATTAATATAGTATTAGAATAGAGCTTATATATTAATCTACTAAGTAGAAGATGCCGGTGGCGGGGTGAGTCAAACAGTCTGACATGATCCACTTGAAAAGATGGCGGAGGGCTTTATATATATATATATATATATATTACTTTACAACTTGTATGCAACAAAAAATAAAAATAAAATTAGGAGCTCTTCTTCCATGCCCTCCTTTCCTCGTAGGTGTTCAATATGAAATACAAATTTTAATATTTGATGGACTGAAGACTATAAAAGAGGATACTGAGAAAACCGTAACGAAAAGGATAGCTGAGAAAACCGGTACATTATTTTTCTTTGACAAATAAACTAGCAATCATTGTCGTTTTCCCAGAATTTTCCATAGACCCCTTTGCCATAAAATATCTTTCTTGTGCAATTGCAAATGATCCAATTCGAAATAGTTCGAATAGATGGAAAATGTAAATAATTATAGAATTTTATTTCTAATTTCTAGGCGCAGTTTGATTCGGACCTTGAAATGGCTGTACCGGATGTAGCGTAGAGAAAGAAACCAGTTACATTATCCCAGGATTAACATTAGGAATTAGAATGAGGTATTAAAGTATTTGAAATATATGAGCCTTTCTATTCTGTTATGATCATTTACTTTTACAATAGCTGTTAACTGTACTCAGAATTTCATGATACCTTCAGTAGACCTGGCTTTGAACCATAATTAATTAACCGTGAATGTAAATGCTGCTACTTGTTTGGACAATTTCTTTGTTTTTCATTCCATGGATAATTACACCTAAATCCCTCCACTATTGCCTATTTTTATATTAAGCCTCTCATTATTTTTGGTAACACAGTAACCTTTTAATTATATAAAATATGTGAACTCCCTTTCGATAGATTTTTCTCATTCAAAAATATTATGTCATTGATATGTTTTAGGTGCCTAGTTTACATCCCGACAAGAATTAGCAAATAAGAAAAGCGATGCAAAATTTTCCCCACCTCCACGAGATCCTCCCTTACCTATTGGTTAATGATCGAAGTTTAAAAGAAAACAGCCTAAGATTATTATCTTCCTTAGAAATGGGTTATTTTCCGTGAGATACTTTTCATATAAGTATCTCCCAAACAGTAATATAGAAAGAAAAAAAACATACTCCTATGCATCTAAAATTTCCTAAGTTCATAATAATGCCTACAGTTTTCTGTCGAGAAACCTCCCCGAGTACTTGCGAGAGAAACAAACGTTACTACTGTACAATAAATCACTCTCATATTTTACACTAATTATAAAAACAAGTTATCAACCAGTAAAAGAACAACTAATGTGCTGTGTCTGCACAGCTCTCAAAACTCCTTCAGAAATATCAGAAATTCGTCTGATGTTTCTTCCCTTAGGTGGCCAAAAAAGCATTGAAAATTTAAATAAAGATGCACCATCTCTGGGCAATGCACCACCACCTTGCCTGTTCTAGCTTTCTGAGGATGCGACACCTTGGACTTCATTATATGCCCCGGTTTGCTCATCGAACGAATACCTGCATAAGGAGACAGCGGTGAGTAAATACACAAAATATGGCCAACTGCTGACTGATGAAATAATAATCCACATTAGCACAAGCTTCAGCTTGATAGCTGGAAAGGTTCTCCACGCATAGATTTACTTGTTGGGAGATATAATCGTAACCTAGGCCATGAGGATCTCAAAGATTTCAAATCCAACTATGTAGGCTATAATTTAGTGGATATACATGTAACCACAATATCCAAGTTGCAGTCCCACATGCTAGAAATGCAATTTTAATCTTCGCCCACCAGTTTACACAGACATGTAGACCTTTTTCGTAGATCTCTCTCCAGAATGTACATGGCCTCCACATTTTGTAGCAACTTTAATGAAGATGGACACCGAACTAATAATGATTTCATCCCAGTAGACAACTTTCCAGTACAGCAGCACCCATTAACTTCTTTGTATAGAAGTTATCAAAATTACTTGGAGAAACTTACAAATCAAAACCAGCTTCACCAGATATTAGATTAATAGTAAATGTTATTACCACATCCCAGTTGAAGCACAGCAATAAAATCCAGATCCAGGATCATAGTAATAGCCCAAACTGCTGCTATAGTAATACCTGAGTGACATAAAAAAGACAAGTTAAAAGAAAGAAAAAAAGATACTGGGACAAAAAAGATGCTTAAGAATTGTAAGAAAATCATGACTTTGGGTTCTCATTAAATGTCCCAAAAAAATGAAATGCAGGCCTTGTGTATAACGCCCAGAGGCAACACTTTGAAAAAACTTATCCCTGATTGATCATTTATTCTGCACCATAGGCACAAAGATTCATAGAAATTGCATCACAAAATAGAGTAGACCATAACTCACAAAGACCAGTCAAAAATAAATTTGAAAATCTCAAATGGATAATTCCCAAGTTCAATGTCATCAAGATAAGTTTTTAAGTAGCATATTAAGGCTTGGAAGCATGATGTATTGCAATTGGGAACGACAAATTACATAATTGAGGTCTAAAAAATTCAGTAACATAGTTGATCTATCATAAGAAAGATATACTGAAATGTATATGAACAAAAGAATAAAAAAAGAGCACGATTTGTTCAGAACATATCACTTTATTGAGAACTACTCTGAAACCAAAGCATTTTTCATGATAAAAACCTGTAACAGCACACAGATTCTCACAGCCACAAAATCAAGCTACATAGTCCTGGTAATATTATGTGCACTCAAGGAGACACTTCCACCCCATAGAGCAACTTCACCTAAACACTAGCCCAGCTGACTTGCATGCAACGCACTGGTCTATCAAAAGAAAACCTTGAGACCGGAACATGATTATTTACATTTCTCCTAATGTACTAACCCAGCAGTTCAATATGCTTCGCAAATGAATATACTCTATGCAGTAGCCGAGTTATGCAATCCTACAATTTCAGAAATAATTACAATCCAAACAAACATTTAAATTCAAGTATCTATATCAGTTACTCTAAAAGATTAGCAAAATAGAAGCCTACCCTGATGATGCATCATACACATAATCTGAACCCAATCCTCCATCAGCAGATTCTGGAAAATAGTGAAAAGACCATTATTTTCCAAAATGGACATCACAACTATATGAATATTTTGGGTTTCCATACAAACAAATTTATAATATTGATGAAATTTACCTCCAGATTCCAAGTTCTGTGGCAAACCTACGCTTCCAGATGTAGATTGAGATACTTGCCCAGAAGTAAAAGCCAAAGCTGTAGCATTTGTATCTGACCGTAGGTTCACATCAGCATTGTCATCATCCTCCCCAAACATGTCAAATTTCTCATCGCTTTCATTAGATTGGAGTTGCGATGTAGAGATACTTGCTGCTGAAGGTCCAGGTCCCATGTCCCATATGGATGAGTTGTCTGATTCATGCTCTCCGTTATTAGAAAAGATAACGATCATATGTTCTGAATCAAAACTTCAACCATACATGCTACCTGATGCACCTTCCCGTGCACGAAGTAACCGTTCATATCCTTCTGTAAACAACAAAATAAGAGCATAATGGAAGAACTCTCTATGAAATTAATTACGGATGGTAAAATATGCATCCACCAACAGTGTTGAATTCTTGTGAAAGCAAATAAAATTAGGGCAATTTTCTTTAAGGGATTCATCATACAAGTTACAGAAGATACAGTAAATGTAGTTGGCCACTTTAGCTTACTAATTTTTGTAAGAAACAGAAATTGACGATAAGAAAGTCGCAAGCAAATGATAGCTATCTGTCCACATAAGGTACCAAAGACTAGCATTATGCTAGCATGGAGAGAATATTATAACAGGAAGAAGGATTGTACTGCAGCAGCTTAAAAGCTATCTGGGATCAAGAAACAGCTAGAACAAGAATGGAATGATATCAGTGCAGCTTTAAAGAAGTTCTTATCATGGTCACTAGGAAAGGGAAAAAATAAAAAAGATATTAAGGCAGTTTCTCAAAAATGGTGATATGTGAAAGAGGCAGGGGACACAATATATCTACGTAAACATGCATAAGTGCAACGTTAAAATTTCATAAGTGAATTCACCAATGCAATTTGTTGTCAGCCTCATAGCTGCATATGTGTAGCATATGTTTGACATATGCTACACATAAAGCTTTACTTGGTTTGGAACATTTTAATTTTCCCTTCACATAGCAGTCTCAATATTTTCCCCAACAAATAGGAACTGACCAATAGTGGACAATCATTTACTTTAATATGATGACGAGGTGAAAAGTTTCCTGAGCAGAAGAAAAATAGATAAATGCTAACCAACAATAACTAAGAATATTCCCTGATGCCATATAGTATAAAGATAGAAAGCAATATATACAGCAGAACCAGTATCAAATGACATTTGCAGATAAAAAGAACTCTACACAGTACACAGGTTTGTCCAGCCGAATAGGTGCCATGCCATATTAAATCTTATCTAAAATATGTCATGATCTTATTTTTAGAGATCAATATATACCATTTGATATATAAATTGTAGAACAAAGAAAAATACACTAAAATCATCAATATATGACAATCATCATCATCAATGGTCAGTAAAAGCAGTAAAAGAAATAAAATGTGGTTGCACTAAACACAGCTACACATAGATTAGTAAAAACAGAAAGGGAAAAGTCAAACTTGAAAACCAGGTAAAAGCAAAAATAACAAAGGAACAAGTCATTACAAAACTTGACTTTTCCAAACTTATTGTGATTTGTATATTCAAGAGGAAATAAATAGCTGGAGATAGTTTAAAAAGAAACAACAAACTAACCTGCCTCTCGCTCAAAGGTCTCCTGTTCTTCATGGTAAACATCTACACAACAAGAAAAAGATGAGTATAAGATAGGTTGAGCAGAGTAGTCTTCTAAAATGAATAGAGCAATTTAGAGATATCCTGATGAAAATGTTTGTATACATCACATCTAGTATGCCTCCAATAAAGTGAAATATTGAATAGCATGTTTGAAAACTTTTCCATCAAGATGTGTATTGCAACAATAGAGTTAGATGATCCATGAATATCTAATGCTGTTAAGAGCATTGAAAGACAACCACACCCAGAGAACCACAAAATTTAATGCATTTGCTTACTCATTGGTAATCAATAACATTACATCAACAGTTTCAAATGAAGTAATTATACTTAACTGTAGTCACCATTCTCCATTAGTTTCATGGCATCTTCAGTCAGTTGATCAAATATATGCTTTGTGACCTCAGGCATCTTTCCTCTCTTGTCAGTCGAAGTTCCTTTTAACCTTTTCAAAGCTTGTATGATCTGAGAAGGAGAAAAAAAGATTAAAATTTCAAGTTCAGAACACTGAAGATTCATCCACATCCGATGACCTCATACATCGTCCTGATTCAGGAATCAACATACAAAAATATAATTACCATTACATTAACAAGAGAATAAATTTTAACAAAATAAAATTCATAAACCTCTGATTTCACCAGACAAATCTGGTGGAATTGATAAAAGTTTATTTATCAGCAGACTCTAAGATTCCTACAAGACAAAATGCTACCTTCCAAATCATACCGTTTCACCTGGCTGGAGAGTATTTGCTATATTTCTCTTTATTTTCCCAATATCATCTGAAGAAAGGTCATGGTAATCCACTTCTGTATTTGCTTTCTCCTGAACTTTTCCTGCAAACCTTGTATCAACTTCCACACTATCCAGCCATGCATCCTAGTAACAAGCAAGTGAGAGCATGCTATCGGAATTTACTGTGCAAATCAATATACAAGAGATCAAATTTAAACAAAAAGCACCTTGATTTTCTTTTGACTAGCATATTCAACAAAATTTCCATTTGCATCAAAATAACCTTCTTCTCTCTCTTGTTCCAAATTAAAAGGTTCTATTCGGATCCCATCTTCGACAAAGTTGGTATCATCCTGTAAAAATAATTCCATGTTATCCGCTACGCTTTGCCAGTCTACTCAAACTAAAGAGAGGCGAAAGAATTACTAGCGATTCCAACTTCATGTTCCCGAGTAATTAAATGAAAGGACTGGTACTAATTCTTGATTTTGGTATACTTTGTTGAACAGAAACAAACCAAAAATACCTATAGTCACAAAGTGCTAACTCATAACAAAGTCAACCAGATAATTAATATAAAATGCAGAGATAACAAGGAATGCTGAAAAAGACTGAAACTTCCATATTAAATTTCCAGAAGTGCACATTATATTGGAAACCTGATGAACTGACAGAAAATATTTCAAAGTACCTCAAGGGATACAAATTTGCATTACAGGACAAAACTAACATATGAATACCTTATTCTTCATGGGAACAGATTTGCACTGTTGTGTTACTAATATAAGGTATAAGGATTGCCAGTACAATGATTGTGGTTACCATTAAGAGAAAATAAGGACACAGTTTTTCTTCAATTAAAAAAGACTTATTGCTAATTCCACCAAAATAGACATGAAAAGAACAGTAGTACTGTTTTCTGGCTATAGTTTTGCATATAGGTTCTTCTAAAGCAACAAAAATGTACTTCACTAATACGTCCAGGTGCTAAAGACTCTAGGAGATACACCACCTCCTAGCCCTTCAATTGCACAAAGTGAGTTTTTTTCTTCTCCACTTTGTATCAACATCTCATCAAATTCAGCGCAATGTCTATATACTTTAAAATGTGTCGAGAACCGGATTGGTTTGAGAAGGTGTTAGCAGAGGTAATCGTCTTTGTTATATTAACTAGAAGCTTATTCTCGTATCATCAATCACTTGACTGGATGCATGCGGTGTTTCTTGCTACATCTTGTCATATAACTTCTACTACCATTATCTAAAACGATACATAATCCAAATTCGACTCACCCCTAAGCAACCAACAACAAGAACAACCGAGAAGAAGAGAATACAAAATAGACAGCAAGAAACGCTGGGACCTCGTAATGGACTTCAGCCGCGGCGACATCGATCTGGTGCTCGTCCTGGGCACGGGCGCTCCCCTTGCGACGTTTGGCCCGCTCCTTAGCGGCTAGCTGGGGATCAATCAAGCCGTCGAGATCCTCGACGTCGCCATCTTTGGGTAATGCGGCGGCGACAACGCCGCCATCGTCCTTCACCTTCTTGCCCTTGGGAAATCTCGGTCTCCGCTTCCTGAGAGTGTCGCGGAATGGGGTAACAAGGAAACCCTAGAGGAGGAATCGGAATAAGAAAGAACAGGGTGAATGAGATGAAGAAGGAGAGATTACTCCGGAGGCGGCTCGGATTCGTCGTCAGATATAGGAAGCGAGCGCTTAAGGGAAGGGCGAGAGTTCTTTCCCCCTTCTTCTTCCATGGATTTCTCCGGAGTCAGTCGGTCCGCCGACACAGTCTTAGCTGATAAATAAGGCGGACTCCAGTCCAAAGGCTTTTAATTTTAGTAGTTATCTAAAACTAAACCCAAGGAGGTCTTAGCATGGTCTTTGCTGGGCCTCGTTATCCCGTTTCTTCTGGGCTTTCTCATCTCTTCCCAAGGTCCTGTGGGCTGTGACTTTATTCCAGTTTCTTAACCATGCTGCATCCTTCGGACAGTCTTAAACTAAAGGATTTTTTTTCATGATTTAAATAAGTTTTTTATGTTAAAAGGAAACCAAAGAATTAGAAAAATAAATTAAAATATCTCTCGAAGGACCATAATTTTTTAATATTTTTTCTGTAGTTTAGTATGTTTTCTACCACTAATTTATTTTATTCTTCTAATTCTTTTGTAGCTAATAACTTATTTACTCAGCCTAGTCTTAAACCAAGATAACTAATGCAATATTTTTCACCGTAAACTAGCAGAATTTTTATATAGAAATTTAATATATGAGAAGAATAGAAAAAATATTATTATAATGTGGATATATAATATAATATAAAAAGAACACAATTAAGAGGTCAGTTGTTCGGTCACTAGCTAGCATAAAAAGAAAAGACAAAATTAAGACGACAGTTGCTTCGTTACTAGCTTTATGGATGTCTTTGCCAATATTTATTATTATATTATTACATTTTATTTTAATGACAAAAAAATACTGTAATTTTAATTTTATTAAAAGATAGTTATGATGAATTAAATTAATTATAGATATAAGATGATTTTATTGTTGCCTGACAGAAGGTAATTATGAGAACCCCTTAAATTATCTATTATAAAGCATTCACATTTCTCTTTTTTAAATCATAATATAAAACAATTTAACGTATTTTATTATATGTTAGGGTTAAATGGTATATATTTTTATGATTTAAAAAAGAAAAATGTGAATGCTTTATAATAGATAATTTAAAATACAAAAAGTTTAATTTTATTAAATATTGGTTTAATGATAAATATATTTATTAATAGTAAAATATTTACACTTTCATATATTTATTTCATTTACTTGTATTTATTGTTATAAAAATGAGAGAATTGATTGGGTTTTAATATATAGTTTAAATAGTAAAAACCATGAGAATAGATCGTTAATTCTAATGGAAGTCCTATTTTTATAATTAGGGATGATGTGGAAATTCCCTTAGTCATACATTGACATTGTGTTGTTCTTGAATGTTGTAAGACTTTTGCATGATGTTGTACGGTTTGACTTCCCTGGGGCTGTCATAGGACTATGTAAATCAGTTGATTCGCTTCTTATATAGATATATACTTTAATAAATTTAGCAAATATATATTATTAATTATTAATATAAAATTATTGGAAAATTTTATAACATATATATATATATATATATATATGTATATATGAGATGGGAGGTGCATCCCGGTCTACGTGATTATTTTTTTCTTTGCTCTGGTGAGAGCTGGAATAACAGTAAAATTTTGTAGCTGCCATTTTGTCAAACCAAAGAAGCACTCATTCTTCACACAAGAATTACCACGCAGGCTAGCAAGAGACTTTTAGCTCCTTCATAACTTATATAACTAGATAAAATCCTGTAACATGAACTCCATGTCCTAAATTTGAAAAGGAGTACGACCATAACAGTAGCATTTTACAATGAAAGATTCAGAAAAAAAGAGTATCGGTTATGAGCCAGACATTTCAAGAGCAAATTGGATAGAAGTAACTCTCCATCACATTAAAAACAAAGCTTAAAAACCCACGAACAAGAAACGGACACAACAGCATATAAATGTTTAAATTAGACACGTGAAATGGGATGTGCCACCTTCAAGCATGTTAGAGTGGTTAAACCAGCGAGATACTGCTCTCCCCTCCAGGTGGTTTTCGGACACCGCCTAAATAATCTCGAGAGGCGGCCTTCCCATCAGCAAAGATGTTGCTGCCACTCATCTCCTTCAACTTTGCTACGCTTAGGGGTTTCTCAGCTGATCCAGGTGTTGCGCCTCTAAAAATATCATTTCCTGTAAGCTCTTGAAACTTTTGATTGTGAATTTTCTTAGTTGTTTTAATGACAGGCTCCTCGCTAAAAGTAATATTGCTAGGTCCTCCAGCTGGCTGAAATGTCAGTTAACAAAACTACAACTATTTTAGAAGAAAAGCATGCAAATAAGCATAAGCATTATTGGAAGCCCAAATTATTAACAGAAAGGAGAAACAAGTAATGATGAAAACTTCACCATTGAAGAATGGCTCCAACATCTGCAGCCAAATGCTAATTCAAATGGAGCAGAGATATATCAAGAGCTAGAGATGACAGGAAAGAAATATGGGGAACATTATGTAACCGTTCCTTTCTCTTAATCTCTGTGTGCTTTGACCAGGTGCTGCATTAGCTATTAGAAATTGGAACTGCTGTAAATGAACCAAATAGTCCATGATGGAACCTTGAAAATGTGACTTTAAGATATGCGCAGTTCAACTGGACTAAAGTTATAATTTTTCTTGGAGCCGCACAAAGCAGTGAAACACTCGAGAAATGCAAGTGCACATGTAAACCCCAGACTAATCAAGTTGAAAATGCAATAACAATGTTTATCTGTCCAACATACATGCGGCCTTCTTATCTTCATATCATGTCTAAATCTTTGTTCCTGAAGAAACTTTCAGCTATTTCCGTGACTGAAATGCTGAAAAGAAGAGGCTTTTCTTTTTTGTGCATATATACGCTTCTAAAATCTCTTATTTGCATGTATACCTTTCAAAAATTGATATTTGCATGTATATCCCTCCAAAACACTTGATTTTTGTATAGATACTCCTTAAAACCTTTATTTTTTACATGGATAGCCCTCCAACCTAACTAAATGTTAAGATTTTAATAAGTAAATGGAAAAAAGGCATAAACACTTTTACTCTTATTACCAACATTCCTTTCATTTAAGGGTGTTTGTGTCTTTGTATGTTAAATTATTATGATCTCAACTTATATTTATCAAAAAGTAACCCAAAGGTATCCAAGCAAAATCCATGGGGTTTGAAGGATATATGTGCAAATATGAACTTTAGAAAGGGTATAATCAGGAACTCTGGAGGGGTACATGCAAAAAAATAAAATAAAATAAAATAAAATGACATTTCATGATTCTAAAGAGTACAAACTCCTTATGCAAGCATAAGAAAGTCGTAATATTTGGTCAACACAAAATCTGCCAAAGTCTGGTGGAACAAACTACAATAGACAAAGCACGTCAACTTTTGATACATCAGATCTATGCCAAATTCATTATTCAATTAATACAAAACCAATTCAAACTGGTACTGTAAAGAAGTTCCATCTACCACTCAGGGAAGTAATAGATTCACAAGCAACGACATAATATGTATGTGAGATCTTGAAAATGTTTCTCTTAGCATAGCATAGTGTCATAAAGGGAGTAAAGGATGCGTATCAAGCTAATCAATGCTCGAGAAGTGACATGATAATATAACGAAGGAACTAAACTACAATGCACAAAAAAGTATATCTCAGCATTATCTCACTTACATTGGACACCTTTACAGACGTGTGAATATTCCTTGGCTGGGGTAAGGCAAAGTTCAGATTGCCTCTTAACTCCAGATTGCGTGCTGCTAAAGGCCTGGCAGGAACCTCAGGGGGAGGACCAAAAATGTCATGCCCACTAAGCTCCTTGCTTTTTGCTTCAGAAATCTGCTTCTTATTTTTACCGTCAGCTTCACTCTCAAGATTCCCACTGAGCTCCCTCTGTTTTGCTACCTCAGTTAGTGAGGTGGGTTTCTTTGGGGAAACGCTATCATTAGCACTAAAAGATATCTGGCTGATTGCATTTGCTGCTTGCTGTTAAACAAAAAATAAGATTAATTTAGCCAAGCAATCATTTAGCTTTCATGTCCTTACTGCGAGGAGTCCAGATGGAAGATGCAAGCATACAGTGCCACTAGGTAAAAGAAAAAAAAGTGAAGACCCAATTGATCAATAGACTATCTTCTACTTGAGAAAAAATGCAACACATTAGTTTATCTATTGTCATAACCAAGTATAGACTAGCACAAGAACTTTTGTTTAAGTTGCAAGTTATACAGAAAAATAAGAAAAGGAAAACATCTGCTATCAGAATATAAATGTAATCAGGAAACCAAGTTTGTACTTAAGCCATAGGAAGTACCTGATACATTCGTAATGTTGTTTTACTGTTAGGAGTTGAGACAGCAGAAGAAGACTCTGATTCACCATTTTCGCTGTCAGCTACAAAGATACCGCTGCCAGTCATCTCTCTTAACTTCAAGCCAGAGCAAGTTTTCCTGGAAGTAAGTAAACCCTGTTATGGAGTGCTACTAGCTATTTGCAATTGAACTTCACAACTAAAGCATAGACATGCCTTTGAACTCTTGGCAGATTTAAATGCCAAGTGTATCAAGAACAAGTAAGGCATCTGCAACTATATCAACACAAGTTGGAGGAAAAGTTCCAAAGCAATGCAACTCAAACATCAATATCTCTTAACGATAACTACAATTCACATTTATAGTTGCAGACTAATTACTTCTTAAGTAAAATCTCTTGTTATTAAGATTTCTACGTAGAAAGAACATTAAAATTCTAATTATATCTACGTGCTTTAACTTGTACATATGCACGATCAGGAACAATCTTCAGGTCAATTATAACAAATAAAGTACAAGTAGCATTATTTGTTACCTATAACTATGCTTACTTTCTAAGAAATCCATCGAAAATGGACCACAACAAAAAGAGCCTGATGTATCATATAAAAGTGACAGGCAAACAGCAGCCAAAAACACATTTCAAATATGAACTTCTCAAAGAAATTCACGGACTACCAGCTTCATTCTTTGGATCGGATGAAGAAATAAGCGGGATCAAACGCAAAGAGCTTAGAGTCCACCCAGAAATGCAGTAGATTACTAGTAAATCAACCAAACTCCCCTCGATCGACACATAAACCCCTAGATCTCACCTCGTATTCAGGCTCTCGGCCTCCTCCTTGCTCATCTGGGCTCCAAACATCACCGGGCTAATCCCTCCCGCCGGCTGCGAGCCAAGAATGCGAAAATGGCGAAGAATCAGATCGAGAGCAAGGAAAGCCCTAACAAACTGCCGGAGAAGAACACACCTTGAGGGTCCGGCGGGAGGCAGAGGTGGCGGATCCGGCAGGGGATGAGTCGGACGGCGGGGCCTCCGACCAGGTGAGGAGATCGGCGGTGGAGGTGTGGGGTTTGCGCACGGGGACGCTCCGCTCCATTTCTCTCTCCTCACTCTCTTCTCTTACTCTCTTCTAGTTCTGAGCTGTTTGAGTGAGAGAAGAGATAGGTACACTACGAGTATAGTCTACTACTGGAGTACGAAAGAAAGATAGGAGTTCTGAGATCGACTGCTTCGATCTCTCCGTCTCTCGCTTCACGCGGAGGGAATCGAGGGAGATGACGTGGGTGTTAGGTGACTGAACTGATTTCTCTATCGTGAATTTATGATAGATGACCAGCACAAGTGGCTCTGTGCTGCTAGCCTGCTACCGGCTATTTGCATTAGAAAAAGAAATCCTTAAATTTTAATAATAGCAGTATTCGGCTCTTAGAATTGAATGGGTTAATTTTTTATACTAAATATATATTTTTATTTATATAATTTACATAAAAATACGTATGAAAAATTATATTAGCTACACAATTATAAAGGCGAGTTTAATTTTGATCAAATTTGTCTCTCTAGTCATGTCAACGTGTAATTAGTTTGCTAGATAATTATTGAATAGTTAAGCAAATATTACTAAAGAACTTAGCACTTGCTCAAATAGTGGAAACGGCTAACTCTTTAGCCTCTTTTTTTATATAAAAATATGGGAATTCACACAGTTTCAACAACTACCCTAGCTCATAGTCTTCTCGTGAGGCTTCGACCCTCTCCCTCACCTTCGTCCTTCTTGCCACCACCATCAAGATGCTTATGAGAACTCGCGCCTCTACTCAGCTCTATATATATTGCTTTCACTTAGCTCAAAATAATAAGTTATAAAACTTAGCAAACATATCATGGATCTCTAACTCCCTTATCCGCTCTCTTCCTATTGTTGCCGATACTTCCAAAGAGAGTAGTTTTCAAGAATTCTAGAGCTCAAGACCAAGAACCTCCCCTTCTTTCGCCTCTTTGTCCCATGGAAGCTAGCTTTCCCATCGTTAGAAGCATTCGCCACCATGGGCTCCTCATGCTCCTCTGCCTCGGCTAGATCCATATTGTCATCGCTTCCTCTAATGAAGTTGTAGAGGAGATCACCAAAACCCAAGACACCTTCAAGGGACGCTTATGTCGATGATGAACGGAATGACATATAGATTGACATGAGTGCTCAAACCATAATATCAGACAACTTGAGGTGAAGATGAGTTAATTAGTTAGATTTATTTTATTATTTTATTTTTTAAATAAATTAAATAATTCTAATGTGTATTTGATCTGTTAGGTTTTTTATTCCTTTAAATAGAAGTGTACATATGTTAATTATAATTATTGAATGAATCAGAATTTAGCCAAAATTATTTTTTCATATTTATTTTTTATTATAGCCTTTAGATCATATTTATATTTATAGAAATAGATCGTAACCCTAGGTCCACCTTCAAGCACCCAAATCCTAACAATGATCTTCCTTACTTTATAATAGTCCTCTACCATCTTCCGCCGCAATATCGAATTTTTATTCTTCTATCCTATTTTGACCTTTCTCTGCTCTTTCATTTATAAATTTTCATCCCAACGTTAGATTCGTATGGAATTAAAACCATTGGAACTCTAATTTACGGGGCTACTATCATATAAATTTTTATAATTTTTTTTATATTCAAATCGGTCCAGATTTGATTTGTAAAGTATTTTGTTAAAAATTTAGATAAAATAATTTTTAATTTTTAATTACCTTAATAGATGGACAAAAATACATCTTATTTCAATATTTCACTTAATCTTCTCTATTCGGAGAAGTTGCCAATATCGAACTTAAATTAGTCTTTTTTTTTTATTTCTTCAAAATTTACCTTAAAAAAAAAGGCTTAATACATTTTGCCCCTTGTACTTTGGCTCGATATTATTTTACCCTTATACTATAAAAGCGTACAAATATCCGCTAGATTTTTGAAAAGCTACAATCCCTTAGGTCATTAACAAAATTCTTAAAATTACATTTCTATCCTCTATTGTCGAAGGGAAATATTAGGGTTTTTAGCTATAAAATTATCTATATATTTTTACGTGCTAGAACCTTTATCTTCTTCCCATTTTCTTCCATTCTTATCCTATCTCCTATCTCTCTTATTCTTCTTTAATCTGCCAGTAGAACTTCTCTCTCAACATTGCCCATTGAACTATAGAAACATATAAATATCTCTCTTATAGACTTTTGAAAATCTACAATTAAACTCATGTGTTAGCCTTCCGTATGTTTTAACTCTCTTATTTTTCTTTAATCTGCGAGTAGAATTTCTTCCTCAACTTTGCCCATTGAATTATAAAAATATATAATATCCCTCATGGACTTTTGAAAAGCTATAATTAAACTTATGTGTTAGTCTTTCGTGAGTTAAAACTTATGTGCCAATCATGTGAACAATATCTTTTTTTCAGATAAACAAAATTATCATCGTGAAGATATTTTTTTTTTTTGTTGATAATTTTGCCATCATCTCCTTCCTTAGGTATTATGAAAAAAAGTTCACAGTCGATGATCTAAGTATTTGTGCGTGTTCAGCCCTACCGACATGTGACTTGAAGGCTTAAGTGTAACCATAAATTAGCACACCGATATTTTCGCATGCTTGATCGACTGAGTCCAATAAAAGCTAAATAGAGATTTGGTTAAAGTGATTGGATTGACACTCCAATGGCGCTACATGGGAGCTTGAGCCCGAGATATTTAAGCGATTTCCTACAAGAAAGTATTGCTAACTATTATGACCCGGCTTATGAGAAGTACAGTTGATTTGGTTGAGTCTATTTTTATTTCATCCGATCTATATATGCACTTAATTGAAACTAGTCGTGCATTAGTTGAGTTTAATCGTATAACCATATATTTTCGCACTTGTTAGTTTGGATCACTCAAGTCGTGGGTCCCACAATTAGCTATCCGGTAATCGGTAACCACCAAGTAGTGTGGTGGCGACCAAAAGAGGATTTCTGAAGATTGCCCTAACTTCCCTCCCTCTCTCACCTTCTTCTTCATCCAGCCGGCAGCGCCCCCACCAAGAACAGCAGCGCCACCGGTCCGCCCCTCCTCATCAGTCCGCACCACCTCGCCGAGGCCGGACCTTCCTTCTCTCTTCTTTTCTTCCGTGATTCTTACCTGAGCTTCCTTCTTCACCAGCTCCTACCTCCACGGCACCTACCCGAGCTCATCACTCACAGCGTTTAGCTCTACCAGCAGCCATCCCAACCCGGCCGAGCCCAACCACAATTCCTCCCTCTCTTCGCACCCCTAACCCAGCTGACCGAGCCCACTCTCCAAGCTCCAACCTTCCAGCAGCAATCCACCATCACTTCCCCACTGCACTCCCCAGCTTCTATCCATCCAGCCGCCGCCCTCACGTAGCTAGCCACAGCCGCCACCACCAACCCAACCACGACAATTTTTTTTTTCATTTCTATAACTTTTTGTTTGCCATGATTTCCTGTTCGTTCTCCCTAGCCTTTTTTCCTTGTTAAATGAAATACATCAATACATTTTCAGGATGCTGAGTCTGAGATGTACTTCACCGATGATGACAACTTTCTCTCAAAAGCTAAGTCTCATAGTGGTGAGCTTCTATAGAGGGCTTTTTAATAGTTAATACACATCAGAGGGAGTTGTCATTTATTCTGATGCAACACTCTTCATGTTCCCAGAAGCGCTGAATCTGAATTGTTCAATTTTTGTTCCTTTTTGTTAATCTATTGGGCTCCTACTGACGGCAACCTTTAACCTTTTGGATTTTTTTTATAAATAAAGCCTATTGACTATAACTATAATGTTGACCTTTTTTTTTTGGCACAGAGAGTTCCTAAAGAGATTATTTGTATCCTTCTTTCACAATCCTTTCTTAGATGTATATATGTAAGACTGTGCTTAGTATCCATATATTACAGACTACTGATATTTTCTCTGTTGCGTCATTGCACTGATTTAGCCTTTTGCCTGCCTTTTTATTACTGGCCTTTCTATTTGTAGTATGTTGTGATGATCGATATGTATTTCATTCCTGCCATAGAGGCAGTAATTTCTATACTGAAGTAATGAGTAGCTAGATTTATTTATGAAAATGATAATGCTTTATTAAGTTGTCAATGTGCCTACTGTATGGTCTCTTTATTTAGGTCTGCTTAACTTATATACATGTATTGCTGATGATGCTTCGTGATATTCTGATTAGAATGCAGCCAAATCATCTATACTTAAGCATGCTGCTATATATGTCAGGTATGTGGTGCAAGGGGCCCAAGACCCAGATTTCCTCGCGTGTGGAAATCACAGAATAGAATCGGAACGGTTTCCAAGTCACAGAAGCTAGTTGACTGTGTGAGATGCTTCTTCATTTTCACTGCATTGTAATTTCAAACAATGGCATGATTCCACTGCATTGGAATTTCATACAACAATATTGGGGATTCATCATTTGTCCATATACTCCATCTGAGGACTTATTCTGCTCTGTTTGTGCGGGAGATAGGAAAATTCTACAAGCATTTAAGTCCAAAATAACTTAGATCACAAATGTGTCATGTGTATCATGGTGGAGCAGCTTTATCATTTCATTTAAGCTCTAATTTGACAATATCTAGCTAATATTCTCATGATTATGTAGCACTAGGGTGCTTGTGAACCAATGCAGCAAGATTCGTAGTCACTATGGCTACATAGGTTTGAGAAGAAACGTAAATTAGTAAAAAGGAAGGGGACTAAAGTTATACCGCTATCAATGTACTCAGCAAAGCCAAATATGATAGTAGTACTCAAGCAAGCGAGAACCAACTTTTCAGTTTTGAATCTCTGTGCACAATAGAGAAAGTGAATATTCTCTTTTGCTATTAACAGCTCAGTTCATCATATAAAATGAGTTACTAAATAGTGCAATTGGAAAATGTCACCTTTTTTTCAGTTGTCACTTAATTTTGCGACAGTAATGTTTAGATTGCTTCTCTTACAGATAAAAGGATTATCAAATGTCAAGGAAGAAGTTTATGGCGCTCTTGATTCATTTATTGCATGGGAGCTAGAATTTCCTTTGATTGTGGTAAAGAAGGCACTGAAGACCCTTGAATCTGAAAAGGAGTGGAAAAGAATAATTCAGGTAGTTCAAAATAAGAGGCTAGCTTAACTGAGCTTTTGTTTGTTTTCTATTTCTTTTTATTGGAATTGTTGTAATTCCGGTCATGAGCGATTCATATTATAGGTGATTAAGTGGATGTTCAGCAAAGGTCAGGGAAAGACCATGGGGAGCTATTACACTTTGTTAAATGCTTTAGCTGAGGATGGGCGGCTTGAAGAGGCGGAGGAACTTTGGATGAAGATATTCTCAGAGTACTTGGAAAGTTTGCCTCGCATTTTCTTTATGAAGATGATCACATTATATTATGCCCGGGGGATGCATGAGAAGATGTTTGAGGTATCAGAGTACAATATCTCAACTGTCACTGTTAAATCTTTCTGTTGACTCACCAGCATGCTGTTTCATATTTTGTTTTCTTCTGTGTTGAGGAACATTGCAGGGCTTTCAATGTTTTGTGTTGCTGCCCCTTCTTTAAAGGACTTAAGTGCATTGCTTCCATGTTTCCTGTAGGTATTCGCTGACATGGAAGAACTGAGCATCAGGCCAGATGCATCAATTGTTAGGATGTTAGGTGATGTATTTCAGAAATTAGATATGTTGGACAAATATGAGAAGTTGAACAAGAAGTATCCACCTACAACATGGGAATATCGGTACATCAAAGGGAAGCGTGTTAGAATCAAGGTAAACAGAAGGAACAAATCAGAAGATGAAGCTTGCGACAGCATTGACAGTACATAGATCAAGGTAAATCCAATCATCATTCCTTCTTAAGCTGCTGTCAGCTCCAAGGACCTCATATTATCAAACAGATGATCGTCGGAATGAACAGGACCAGAGATTGGTTTGTAGGGCTTAAATGCCAACATGAATCCAGTGCTGCACCACAGCTTGAAAGGCAGTGAATAGAATCACTGATGCTAATCGGAAGTACCTACCTTATGTAGGGCATGCTGTACTCTAATGTTGCACGTAACCTTTGGCAAATCCAATCTTCCGTTTGTTTGCCTTCTTTTACGAAGAGCGGTGCATAAGAAAATTATGGTTGTAATTGGTTGATGGGATTACATAGGTAGCTCCTTTTTTCAAGTCTTATCAATACATGGTTTGAACAATAATCTGATCATGTACTCTGGTTGTCTAGTTATATCATTTGAGCATTCTGACATACATATTGGCATACCATCAATCATCAGCTATATTAGCTTCGATGGCAGAAAATTCCATCTTTACTACTCTTTTATTTCCTTGCAAAGTTCGAGCTAGGAAGATATGGCATGAACAGAGCTCATTACATGCTAGGGGAAGCAAATTAGGATTTATCAGTTTGCAGTAATATCTAGATATAAGATATCGTTCCCAGATCATTTTCCACTTGTAAATTCTTTATAATGACCATCTCCTGAAATTGGAAAATAATAGCTGAAATCATTCAAAAGGGAGTTGTTTATGTAATGTTCAGCAGGCAAAACACAGAGGGATATCTCATTAAGTAAGCTGCAGCTTTAGATCTCTACTTTCCTATTGACAAATCGATCAATCCAACTCGACTCATCTGACATCTTGTTACTTGAGTGCCAAAAAGAGTGGATATTGGTAGCTTTGCATGAAAACCCACTATCGCCCATCAATTATTGTTGCAGCTTGAAACATGTCTTCCTCGCTTCCAATCCATTCACACTCGCTGCAATTACATTTGCTCCAACTTATCCTCTTACTTATCGCATCTGCAACTTGAAGCTTCATTTCTACCAGCAAAGTCGGTGGTGGCAAACCTTTTATTGATTGACTTGTACATAAGTCGAACCGTTTCTTGAACATGCCTGTTGATCCTATTGCATCCTTCCTTGTCACCTCAGCTTTCCCCACGAGCTTAGACCCGGCAACTCTTCTGAAAACTGACGCTGTTCTACTCCACCTGAGCTCAAACACCAAACTTTGCTGTCCACGTAGTTCGCCAATGGAATCTGAGGGCCCTCGACACTCGACCAACGCAAGCTCATTCCAACATGGATTGCTCGATGACGGGATCTCTCGAGTATCGATGCAGATCCTTCTCCTCCTTCCCGCAAAGACATAGTATCTAATGAAGATGCTTCCCTGAAGGTCCAGATTAAAGTTTTCTAGTTTGACAACTTTTACCTCAAACTTGAAGTTAAGAAGATGATGGCAGTGAGCCATGGCGAAGAGGATGAAATTGGTCTAACCGAACTTGACAAGGGAGGATAAATATAGGCCATTGAAGTGCCTATTGTGGACCTATTTGTGGAAGAAAGTGGGAAAGACAACCACCCAACTGTTGTTTAATTGAATTGTGGGCTTTTAGTAGATAACCAATTTAGACCTTTGGATAGTTCAAAGGCCAACTGGGCATGGAGATATCATGTCCAAATAAATTGTGTTAAAGACTGCTTTTCAAGGTAGTATGCATGCATGTAATCGATCATACTTCAATTAATTCATGCAACTTTATCCCTGGCAACGTCAGTGGAATTCAACTTGTATACTTTTTCATCCACACAATGTTGCAATCTGGCGAGTGGCATTAATATGTGGCTAACACTTGCTAGAAAGGGAAAGCCGGAAAGGCATACCAAAAGACACAAATGTGGCCCTCATAACTTGAGCATGATTGGGGGCAGCTCCGAAGTGTAGCTTATCTACTTTTAGAAGATCATATTTGAGAGCAGATCTAAACCTATAGTGCTCTAAGCCCCTTCTCTTTCAAATGGTAAAAGCTACTCTACACATTCTCCCTCTCTCTTTTCTCCACTCGGAAAGCTACGTTAACAGTGAGGAAATAAAGAGTCTCAATGGTTACAGCTGCCCAGAGAAGCACGCAATGTCATCCTAGAGTGACTCAGATTTCAACACAAAAAGGGAGAAAAAAGATGGGACACTTTGAACGTAAAACTAATTCAGCCCAAACAGGAAAAGAGGAGATAAATTAGGGACTCAAGTTAACCATGATGCCCAAGAGATCTAAATTTTTAATTTCTTGGCAGAATCAAATACCCGAGAAAATTCCTATGAAAAGCTATCATTTTCCAGTTTTTCTCTACAAACTTGTATGGGAGAAAAAGTAAATCTGAGTTTAGACGAGAATGCCAAGGGATTATCTTTAGAATAATAACAAGTCAATACATGGGAAATTCACCTAGGGATAGAACTACCTAAATACAAGAATTCCATAAATCTGTTTGAAGCAAATGGGCTCTTCACAACACAACATATACCAAACAACATTAAAATGCTTTCCCGGCTTGTCCACTTACATGGCACCAACGGCTGACATAATTTATTTCCAAACTAGGGATCCAGTACCTTTGTCAAACTCCAAAATGAAGATCTGAGCAGCACATTCCAGACCAAGTTTCAAGAAGCCAAAAATCCAGAGGGACAGGATCATAAACAGTGAGCCTTCATCTAGGCACATGAAAATTTCATATATCATCTTCTGCAAGAAGCCCATTATATCCATGACTCTTGTCTGTTTCAAAGGAGCAAAGAAAAATCATATAATGACAAAGCAAGTACAAGATAAAAGAAGAAAAGAATATAAAAGAAAGGTAATAGTATGGTACTTGGGAAGTTGCTTAAGATCATATTAGTCTTAGAAACCAAGAATTACGATTACTATGTAGTGACATAAATCAATATTTCTAAACCAGATCACAGACAGATTTTTCATGTTAGAATAATCAAAACATTACATCCGGCAATTGCATCTGAAGCTTTGAAACTAAACACTACGAACAAGCATGCCTGTTTAGCTAGAAGCCAAGTGTTCCATGGTTGAATATTATATACTAGAAGAGGAACAGTTTTACCCAATGGCTCTAGTGTGATGATTAGTATATTTCAGTGCTATAAGTAAGTTGTGGAATGTAGAGATAAGGGGTTTCAAAAGAACTGGAAGGTCCTCAAAAAGTGTGGCACTTGTAAAAAATGTGGCAATGGTTTAACTAACTTTTGACAAGAAAGTTCGTACCAACTTGCTACATCATATAATATATTGCACCACATCATCTGTAACAGACAAAATAAGCTACTAGCTTTATGAGGTTATTTTTATTAAATGGTAGAATATGCAATAGCTAGTGAGATATAAGCTCGAAGGGTATTATATATATTCTAGTTGCAAGGGAAAATGCAGCTCATTTTAACTTGCTTTATGATTCACATCAGTTGAGTAAAATTTCATACCTTTAGCTAAGCTCTTATCAAACAAATCTTTCTTATGATCATCATTTTTCCATTCATTTTCATTTTCATTTTCCTCCCTGCCATCATTTCCCATATCACTTTCACTTGCTGTCTCCCATTCAGAGTCGTCAACATCTTGGCCAAAGATATCACCAGTGTCACCCTCACAAAGAATACCCCCATGTTTAACAGCTGCTTCTCTGAATAACCATGCAGCACTCATCTGCTTCTTCACCAATCTTTCAGCATAATCAGGAACTTTATTTTGTCTCAAGGAAAGGTCAGGATCATTTGATTGCGAACACTCATTAATGAAAAGAATGGCATCCAACAAGCTCTCTTTAGCTAAGCCAAGCATATCATATGCCTGAGCTCTTCTCCACAAGCTTTTGGCATGACGATTCAGTGGATTATGAAGGCATAATGCACGTGTAGCATCACTTATGGCTGCCAATGGCTGTTGCAAGAGAAGATAGCACTGAGCTCTGTTGCTATACAATACCACTCTCTCTTTTTTGGACTTCATTGGACACAATGCTAATGCTTCAGAGTACTTTGATGCAGCTCCAGCTATATCCCCTGACGAAAATAAAGAATTCCCCTCCAGCTTAACAACCAGTGCTGCTGCCTGTTTTATATGAAGATCTTCCTTTGGCATGTTCTTCTCTAATTTTAATCTCTGTCTGGAAGTCAAAAGCTCATCAATCTGTTCTCTGGCATGACTTTTGATAGAACTGCGTTTTGTCCCATGCAATTTTATGCATTCTTCAAGGACAGTAGCAACAGTATCACCAAGTCTTTTATGATCACCAAGAGCTGAAATTTCTGCTAAATCCACGAGTGCTGGGGCCACCTTATCTATCACCTGTTAAATGGCAAATAAAAGATTTACATGTATATAAACAAAGATAATGTGATCTGCAAAAGAAGTTGGTTATAAAATGCCAAATAAGATGATCAATAGTCGTAAGGTTTTACCATATGAGATGTACTTTGATCCTGAAGTAGCCAAAGAAGACAATCGATAGCCATGTATTGCCAGTCGTCCGATGAACGAGCAATATTGCATAATGCTTCAATGACACCAGAACTGTTAGCAATAGCACCTCGGCCAAGCTTGTGCTGGCAAATTGTCCGCAATAAACCAACACCTGCAGGTGAGTTCTCATTGACAAGTCCACCCCACATGCCTGGTAATTTAGCTAAGAACTCTGGTTTGCAAATATCAGCAAGAAACTCAGGCTTAAACGCAAAGCAGTTAATGAGCTGCAGAGACCAGCACTGTAACTGGCTCGCCCACTCCTCAGCTTTCCTGGATTCCATTTCCACACCACCCATGCCGCGGGTAAGAAGATCGCAATGATAGCCGAGTCGCCTATCCGCAAACTGGTAAAAGTGAGAGTAGACAATCTCTAGAGAGCTTGAAGCTAGTTGAACTGCAAGCTCAAGGATTTCTGCATGATTCGCAACTGCAGGAAATGTGCTAGGATATGTAGCCAAGTGCCCTAATGCCCTAACGGCAACTCTTTGTTCCACCCATGTCAGCCTACCTCTCAAAAGCTCAACTAAGGGAGGTATGACTCCAGCATTAACAGCCCTTTCAGCAAACTCCTCCATATTCATAGTGTAAGATCCAATAATATGAGCTGCATAATATGGGATGTATATGTTCTGATCATGCGAGAGCCATCGCCGGTTTTTTAAACCCTTCCATATCAGCGCTGCCATGCATTCGAAAATCCCCAAATTGATGAACTCGGGATCATTTGGGTGAGCCATGGCAGTGTTCCAAAGGCCGCTGATAGGGAGAACTTGTCCATCATCATCTTGAGACGGAAGCTCTCGGAAAAACTTTAGTACACTTGATCTCCGTTTGCTTGGATTAGCCTCCTTCATAACACAGAAGAAGCACCCAGGATAAGGGCAATCAGATGGAATCTTATCCATGATGATAACACCAATTGTCCTTAGTTCATCGGTTCAGCTCTTCCGTGTATCTCAATACTTTGCCACTGTATTATATAATTGTATTAGTTTGTGCATCTTATTTACGTTTTCAAGTAAACTATATAAGCATCAGGACCGACAAAAACCAAAATACCAGTTCTGAAACGAGTACAAAAAATAAAATAAAAAAGAAGAAGATTTGCTAAGCAAACGGTTGAATCCTCTTCTTGGCGCACAAACTCTTTTTAAAAAAATTATTAAAAAAATCAGAACAAACTAGAATCAGAAGGGCAAAAACAGAAGAAAAGAAAGAAAGAGAAACAATCAACAGCGATTGTGTAGTGAAGCACTTAACCATCCAACTCCAATCGAAAGATCTCAACTTGCCACATCGTTATTAGATTTGGATCTAATTTGGTCTTTTTTTGCTTACGGTGCCCCCAATCCACTGATCAAGGCAAAACCCTAACTTTTACCAGCCAAATTCAACAATGCCGTCACAGGTCACGTACGCAACCACACTACCGTAGTCTAATCGTTCGATCCAGTTAGAGAGGGAGAGGAGGAGGAGGAGGAGGAGGAGATAAAGAAGAAAACCAAACCACTTACAAGAAATGAGAAGAAGGGAAAACCGAACTAAAATTAAATTAAGGGGCATTTGGCAAAACCTATGCCACGGAAGACGATCCAATCTAGCAACGACCTCTCCTATCGGCGGCTAACGAAGCAAGCTTGGCCGTCGAGGCAAATATGCCCGTCGCTTGAGAACTCCACAGCCGCCTCGATCGAGAGCACGTACGGTGAAGAGACAGACAGAGAGAGTGTCATAATACTCGCATCAGTGAGCTGTCAAGTCCGACCCGTTTACTCAGAAATCCGACTAGCTAAACCAATTGAGATCCAAGCCACGTGGTCGTGGTCCCAAAACAATAACCTCTCTCTTATTATTCTTTACATATTTAGAAGATTATTTTGGAAAATGAAATATCTTTACCTCTAAATAAGATTAGAAAATTCTAAGCATCATCAACCTTTCCATTTGTCTCGCTGGGAGATTGTACTGGTGCATTGTATGTTGCCTTTCTGATGGGTTGATTTGAGCATTTATTTTATATCATCTTCCTTCTTTCCCAGTACACAGGAGTACTACAAATTACTATATACTTTTTATATGAGAACCACAAACTTGTGGTGGTGCCTAATTAGCGGTGCTCGTAAAAGATCTAACACCCTTTCTTTTTTCTAAACTTATGTGCGTTAAAGTTGATCTAAACCCTTATTTGTAGTACTGCAGGGGTCTGGCTTCTATTATTAGAGGGACCTAGTATGAACAAGACGAGCATTTCAATCAATTGAGTACTTGCGGCCCATTATTGCAATACGATGCCCTAGCATAGGCCCGATTTCGTGCATATTGTCATTATTGGGTTAAACACGCTTAAAAGTGGCCTGTTTCTGTAACCACGTTTTTATTTTTTATTTTTTTATTAATATGGGCTTGTACTAAGTAGGTGTAGCAGTATAGGGTCACCCTTCACTATAATTTTTATATAAACTCTTGAACACCAAAGGCTAGTTTGGATGAGTTTCCACTAACTCCTCTCTTTAGAACCTCTTAGCCCTGCATTGAGTCATCTCCAAAACTATATTAAATCTCATCAGTTCTACCATCCGCAACATGCACTCATCTTTTTATTTTTTTAAATGCAAGTGGGGGTAAAGTTGGTGACGGTGACCGGGAAGGAGGAGAAGGAGAAAGGAACTTCTACGGCGTGTAAATATAACAGCAAAAAAATAAGAAATTGGAAAGGGACATCCAATCATGTACTAGATCAGAGGAAAATAATTCAATCTATAATTTATTTTCTATCACTGGAAGCTTTTTGTGTCGGTGAGTGGCAACGCCATGGCCCATCGAACGCGTTAATTGGGCCGGGCCCACCACTGGATAACAACGCCACTGCTTGAGTTTGACGTGATTAGAATTTCCTTTATTTCTTTCTTGCCCTCACCATTCTAAGAATTATCGAACATACGTAAACACTACGAGATATGAAATTGTTTTAAATTTGTTTTATTATTGTTATTATTATTTTATATATATATATATATGTACACTAAGGAGACACTTTGGACTTTAGGTGCCCATGGTTTTGAACTTTAATATGTATACGAACACAACTCCTCCCACGTAATGTAATGTATCCGAGGCACTAATCGATTCAAAATTATGTGACTTTGGAGGCTAATGGAACTTCGTCTTCTCAGTTGGACTAATCCCAGCGATAGTCTTCTTCCCAGATCTAGATTCTAATTTTATCATTTTGTGCGGCGAAGGTATGGTGGTTTGGGAGAATAATTGATCCAATCTCACCTAACATATGTAGGGTGAGAAGGAATAATTTTAGGTGAGGTTGGCAATATTACTCGCCTCAAATGTCAACAATTATTCGGCAGTAGTATGGTCATTATGGAAAGTGTATCTGATGATATTTTCAAGAATCAAGATACTAGAAACTAAGATTTATTATTTTAGTCCATTGGCATTGTTTTGTTTTTCTTTCTAGAATGACATAATTGTTGTTAAAAGTATGAGCTTAAAGTGTCCGGGTCCATAGATTTTTAACATGTTCTCTCTTCTCGCTGAAGGAAAAAACATTTTGCACATAAAAGTTCGAAAGGCAAAGAGCTTTTACACATAGACAACTCGGCTAAGGTCCTATCCGAGTCAACGAGATACTTCACCTGAGACACAAATCACTCACTCAACGGTTAGAATATTACTGAAATATTATATGTTAATTCTGAATCTTTCATCGATGAATGATTCCAATTTCCAAACGAAATCAACTAATTTTCCCCAACATTTGTGTCAATAGGAGTTTTTGCTCCTTTTCTAAAATTTCGTCTTAACGGGAAATTTTAGAATTTAATTATATATATATATAATTGAGTGGATATATATTTTATTATAACGGAGTGCATGCTAAAATTTATTATTATAAATTAAAATAAAAAAAAACAGTTAAATTCTGAAAGCTGATATTGGGAAATTCAACACAATAATTATGAGGGAAGAACAGAACGCAACCCAAAATCCTGATAACTGTACATCTTATTCGAAATTTTCTGCTCGTTATAACTTAGATATACATTGTCTCCAATCTTGCTTACAAATTGACAAGGCCTAAAGAAATAACTTTAAATAAGAATACAAATAAAGTGGAAACGAACCCAACGGGATTTCCCGCTGTCCATGCAATAAGAAAGGAACTCTTTTGGATGTTTTCTCCGTTGTCAAAACTTCCCAAAATTAAATCCCTTTTTTTTTTTAAATTCTCCAACGCTTAATTCTGTTTCCCGTCCTCTTCCCCTCCTATGCTAACGTAAGTCTTCTTCCTCCTTTCCGCGCGCGCGCACGCGCAGATCACGAGGAAGCACGCGGCGTACACCCCATGCACGCGCCAGTTGGCACGCGGCGCCTCTCCCATCACCGCCCGGTGGAACACCGACGCGTAGTAATGCAAGCCCACGGCCAAGCCCACCACCATCTGCGCCAGCCCCAACGCGCGGTTACCCTCACTGGCGGACGAGGAGAACACCAAGTCGACCAGCTGCAGTACCAGGTATATCACATACCCGAGCGACTGTACCGCCTGAGTCCACGTGTACGAGGCGGGCGACGTGGCGTAGAAGAACTTTAGGGGCTCGAGTCCCGTCAGCAGGGCGGTGAGCGCGAGCGTCGCGAAGTAGATGGCGAGGTACGCCTGGACGAAGAGGAGGAGGAGGCGGAGGACGGAAAGGTAAGAACCCAAGCGGCGCACCAGGGCAGTGAGGAGAAGCAAGGGCATTATTAGGAATAGGGCGGAGGCGATGGGGGCTATTATCGGGGCGAACTTGCTTCCCAGATAGGGCTTGACTCCCTTAACGATGCCGGCGTTGGCGGCGGAGATGTAGGCCTTGGAGGTGGTGGAGAGACGCTCGAGGTCTGGGACGAGGGCTTCGTGGAGCCGCGAAGGGAGTTCCCGGAACTCCGAGATCAGATCCTGACCATCCGATACGTCGAGCCAAGATGGCTGCTCTTGATTCGATAGCTTCGATTGCTTTGGTTTGGGGAGCGTGGCATTGAGGAGGGTCTTTTTGGATGTTTTGGTTGAATTGGAGGTCGAAAAATTGGATTGTTTGAGTTGGGTTTTTGTTGAATTGGTGGAATTCGACTTAGGGAACTTGGCTGGCTTGACGAATTTGGTGGAGTTCTTCGGTTTGGACTTCTCGATGAGGGTCTTGTTGAGCTTCGGTAGCTTAATTTTGGTGGTGGTTGAGGAGATAGTGATGGTGGTGGTGGAATTGGTTTTCTTTGTTTTGAGTGGTCTGGTTTGGGTCTTGGTCTCCAAGATGGGTCTTTTCTGAAGGATTTTTGAGATTAAGGCCGATCTTTTTTCTTCGTTCGTGGAAGTAGGAAGGCCTTTTCTAATGGAAAGCTTTGTCTTTTGGGATTCTGATGCAGGAGTGGAAGAGGAAGAAGAAAGGGAGAAGCCAATCTGGAAGAAGAGGAAGAGGATGAGGAGAAGTGCGGTGGAAGAGGATAAATGCGACATTTTGGGAACTGGGGTATTGCTTAGGAGAGTTATGGTGATGAATCCATTTGAGATCTTTATATATGAAGCAGAGAAGAGAGAGGGAGAGAGAGTAGTGAATTATGTTAGGAGAATTTAAAGTGGGAAACGAACCACCACACCATCTTGCACTTTGATGGGAAGGGTGGTCACAAGCTCACATGAAAGCGGAGTGGAGACAGAGGGTTAAGGGTGAATGAATCAGCAAGGAGTGTAACAGAGGTGAGCATTATTTGGGGAATAAAGATACAGGAAATCCTACATCTTCTTGCTCAGGAATTTGATAATACATATTATATTCTTGGTAGGTACATTCCCCTATTATCTCTCTACCAATTCTAGATGGGTGTGTTTTTTTACTTGTGAGGGAGAGCGGAATAAATTTATGGATCTGGCCCACTGTTCCTCTTAATTTGAATCTATCTTGATAGATGAAATTTATTGGTGTAACTTCTCTGTATGGTTGTCATGTACTGAGAAATACTAGTTCTCAATTTTGTCTTGTAGGATATAAACTAATTTTCATTTGTATTATGTAGGAGAGTTGGAACTATTGTTTGGACTTATGATGTTGTGTGATCTCTTACTACAGTGAGCTCTATTCCCAGAAAAGATATGACTGTTCTCTGATTATAGTCCCTGCTCTTTCATTGTTTATTTGTTACCTTGTTAGACAATTGCATGTGAGTGTCCAATTCAAGAAAAAAAAATTAGCTCAGGTGAATTTTGGCTCCTCACTTTCTTAGTCATAGCTTTTGAATTTATGGCTCTTTAGACTGCAATTGGTGATTCTTTTATGTGTTTTGTGATCTTGGATGCTAATTTCTGTATTCCATTATGATGCAACTTGTATTATATTGACGTTTGGTTTGTGCTTGATAAGCAGCCCAGTATTTGTGTGACCATGCGCATAGTGACAAGTCTTATGGTTAGTATGTGCTCCTAGCTCGTCTGATAAAATTAAGAAAGCAAAAAAAGTAAAGAAGCCACCATGTTTTACAAGGAAAGCGGCCCATTAGAGAACCTTTTACCACAAGATTCTCAAGTGCCTCGGGGACCACTTCACAATGTAGTGTGGTGATGTTGTGCTGCTGACTTACAATTAGGATCTTCTAAAGAAGGATCACTGCTTGCTTGTTACTGATTAATCTCGAAGCATTCGTCTGTTGTTCAGGTAAACTCAGCTGTAGGTGTATGGCTAATCATCCGATGGAAGGCACCATTCCATATGGTAGGGAATGTGATGGTACCTCGTAACAACCCCGGCTATCGGGGGGATCCAGCTAACAGCTCTTTGGGCCATTACTTTCTTCAGAGAAATCGAGTTGAGAAGAGTTGCTAAGGCAAAAATACTCTATGTGAAGAGTTTACATGGTGAAATAATTTTCAACGAAACTGATACATGTCAAAATGCATTTCACTTATAATCCACAGTAAGATGAATATGCGTATCTTCCTTGACAAGCCACAAGTGATAAAGATTTCATCGGTTAGATATAGGAAATCTTGTTTGAGATGAATCAGAGAAGGGTTTTTATTGATTGATGCAAATCTGAGGAAGGGAAATCATCCAGTTCACATTCCAAATCATAGTTTGATTATGATTGGAATGTATAAATATATTTCAGTAAAGACTACAATATTTTGTCAGTTTCTGAGTATGCAAAAGCAGGTACGTCTCACCTTCCTTTTGGTCTTAATGATAATTAGGCATGGAATTATGTCATGATTGAAATAGCCAAGATGTAAATTTGGTATTCCTACAAGAAAGTTGCTTTTTAGAATTCTGTAGCAGTTAATGCCTCTCTCTCTCTGCCCCCCATCCCTCTTCTGGACTGTACCAAAACAATGAAACTGGACCTGCTTCTGAGGGTGCCCTTAGTGTTGGCATAGTGCTCGCTTGTTCTCAGTGCTCGTTTGGTAGATCCATAGTTATTGCCTTATTGGCATGGCATTCCCCTATCTGGTTGTTATTCCCTTCTGTGGAAAAGGTGGAAGTTTTCAGCGGTCCTTCAGGAATCAAGAACTTAATGATGGCTTGAAGAGACCCCATCTCTATGGTATTCCATATGCAGAGAAGGTTTAATAATGTTCTTACTGATGAAAGGTACTCATTTCAATAGTGTTTCTGTTGTTTAACCGAATCAATATAGTTGGTGCGCAATTAGCCTCGATGTAGGTCTATGAACTCATAATGCCCTGTTTTCTGTCTTCTTCTTTGTTGCATGCCATAGCTATTGAGTTATGCTTCATGTGTCTCTGAATATTGTGATGTTTTTTTCTATTCCTACAGTGAAATGGTATTATTTACAACTATCAAGGATTACAACTTGGTGATTTCTTATAACGCCATTGAGAAGGAAATGTCAACCGCCATCTCCACCACCAGCAGTCTGATTACGTAGAAGAAAGCGATAGGGGTGGGGAAGGGAGGTGAGACCAACGGAATCAAACACAACCATTTGTTGGTGGGCTAACTGCCTCCTTGCTCTTCTATCATGTGTACGGTAGATGCCATTAGGATTCTTAATCAATGGATCTTGGGTCCTTCAATTGTACATCCTGCTCGGAGAGAATAGAAACCAAATTTTATATTAAGAAAAAAGACATCTATTAAAATGAAAACAAATCCTAATCTTAAGGTGACATCCAGAAATTCCTACGAATAACTAATCATTAAACCGACGTACGCGAACTCATCTTAAAGAAGTCAACCAATTACAGTATCTCTTGTTTGATCAATCTCGGTTTGAAATAATTTCCCCGTTTATCCCAGTGAAATTTTTTCCATGTAGGCCCTAGCAGAATTCTCTGTTAAGATTTGACAAAAAAAATTACCTTCCTAGAGGGTTTTTTTTTCTGCTGCATATGGGTGTTTCCCCTCACTCTTTCTCTAGCTCATGGTCGGGGAAGGGGAGAGGCCTCTCCCGATTTAGCTACTCTTTTGTTTATCTCTATCCTCTCCCACTTCCCTCTTTTCTATTGTGTCTCTTCCCCTTCTTTCTCCTCCCTCTTCCATGTCAGTTCGCTTTCTCGTACTTTTCTCCGTTGTCACATGTTTTGTCGTTGCCGATCTACCAATCTCTTACATTCTCTACCATCTCATGTCATTTGTAGCTGAACCTGCAGGGTGATGGAGTCGGAGGTGGAGCCTCAGCCCTGCCACCTTGCGGCTCGAGCTGAGCCAATACCGCTCGCTAGAGTTTTCCTTCGATGCTGCAATCTGGCCCTAGCCTGGCCTACGGCCGTCCTCCATCTGTTTGTATCTCGACACACAACCCCTCCGTCTTTGGTAGCAAGTTCCGTGCTTCGCTGCCTTGATCCGCCTACCTCCATATATTTACTACCTTGATCCGCCTGCCTCCATATATTCACTGCTTTGGTTCGTCCCTCCCTCATATTCTTGCAACTTGACAATCCCCATATTTTTCGTCACCCACCGAAAGCTTTTTTTTTTTTTTCTCGTTGTGTTGATGTTAGGGGGTGAATTACTGTTGTGTTATAATTGTTCGTTGTTGTCTATTGTTTAGTTTGTTGTTGTTATAGATTAGTTTTAGTTACTACTGTGCTCTAAAGAAAATGCATGAGATGGAAGCAGTGATACACATCTGATGAGTCGGGCCACGTGGGAATTTGACTCTCAACCACACTCCAATCGTGTTTTGACAGCCCTACTTGCACCTCACAAGCGAATATTATATGCGATGTGACTGGACCCACCATGCCTGGCCGACCTGGATCAATGCCTTCTAGCCACTTGGGTCCTTGGATTTGGTGGTTCTAATTAACAACCGTCATTCGTCTGGACTGGTTGTGTTTCGTGGATATCCGAACACCGCTGGGTTACTGCGTTACTGCTAAGATTGGTCATTGGGGTCACTGTTCTATTTGAGAGAGAGAGAGAGAGAGAGAGAGAGAGAGAGAGAGAGAGAGAGAGAGAGAGAGAGAATGGCCGGAGCAATGGGAAGCATGGGTGTCTTCTCGCGCTGCTGCTTCCTCCTTAATCCTCGTCGAAGCATGCTACGAGCAACGAAGCCTTCGCTCTTGGCTACGATTCGAGCCTCCACTTCTTCAAACGCCACCGTGGGAGCCAACGCCGTAATTTTCCACGAATTTTCTCTTCTTTTTAGGTGCATCTGTCTCTTTTTGCTCGTATCATCTACGTAGTTAAGGTTGTGTTGTAACAAGGTGTGTCGGACTCTTTGACGTATATGAATTGGGTGAGGCATTTCGTCAAACAACTCGTGGGTTAGTTATAGACCAAGAAAATTGGAGTGGGAGCTGCCAAAGTGGTTTGGTATATAGACGTTTGGCGATGGGCTTTGTGTTGCACCAGGAAATGGATACAATACTGACGGAAGAATCTTCTATAGGGAAAGCTGAATTTTAAGTTTTAGAAGCAGAGTTCTCTCCATAAATGGGTTAAAGGCATACCACAACCGATCAAATTGTTATGTTCCTTTTCTGGTTATCTATCATCAAAATTCTCTGTATCTTTGTTTCCCTATTTGGACTTGAAGATGGCTATTCTGCTGTGATCCTAGTGCAAGGCAACCGATTCCTTTGTCATATAATTGTTCAATACGAGTAGAACTACTACTTGTGGTTTAGCTGGTTGTAGTGCTAGCAATAATTCTCAATTCTCTGAAAGTTATATCCTGTTAATCCTTTGGTTTATTTTTTGTGACTTATAATTGATGTGAAAGTTTAATATATTGAAAAATTAAAGATTGACTATATTTGTTTATGAACATGACCTTGTAAGATTTTTTCTGGCACTACTTTCTGAAGGAACTTTATGCAAAACCTGCCCTTGCCAACATTTTTATCTTATGATTACCCAACCATTATCTTCAACTTGCTTCTGAATATAGCATGCTTAGTGGGCCAATACAATATTCTAATTATCTAATATATGTCAAGCTCGTACGGTGTTTTAAGTTTTCATCGTCTGAACCTTTATCAAACTAATTCTTCTCGATGCGTACCATGTTATATCCTGCTTTGTGATGATCTAAGTGCCAGTTGTACTGGGTCTAACGTACCATGTTATATCCTTCTTTCTAGGATCCTCTTCAACATTCAAAAGTTGATACCGATACACACAAGTTAGCTTGCCCAATTTGTTACTATCCTTTGATACATAGAAGTGATCAAACATTGTAAGTGATTTATAGTAATATTAAGTAATATTATCTTACTGCTCTCTGGCATCTTTTAATTACTTCATATTTTTCTTGTAGCTTAGATTATAATCTGTTTCTATATATGTTTTATCTTATGTGTTTCAAGCAGAGCATCTAAGTCTAGTCTTGAATGCACTATTTGCAAGAGAGAATACACCAGTAATGAGATATATCTTGATCTGACGGTAGGCAGTGGCTCTGCAGAGTACTCTGAGACTAAGCCAGCTGCAACTGAACTTTTCAGGTACATGAACTTATCTTCTAATATAGTCAAATTGATAAACGACTGAGAGAAAATTGTGATCACGTTGTGCTATGAATTCCACTTCGTTTTTTCTTTTAAGTATGGACTTAATTAAGTCATAAAAATCTTAGCATTACTAAGAGCAATGTAGGTTAACTCTTGCAACATTTTGCAAGTTCTCCAGGAGATTTCTTCCTTCAATATGTGATAAGGATTATAGCATATGCCAGCTAATATAGGTTAATTGAAAGTTTGAAACTATTTTTTTGACAGGTTAGGAAATCATTAAGTAAAATACTGCTCTCTTTTTTTCTCCTCTAGGTTAACAGGTAACAATTTTTTCATAAAGATAGTGATTCTTCAGTGCAAGGTCTCAAACAACAAACCCCAACTCAGCATCTAACAAATGGATCAATTTTGGTAAACCCCTAACTCTCTCAGCTTATCTCAAACTGTGCATAGAGGGACATTAGAGTGCTGTCTACTTGGCATAGGAAATTCTTTAAACAGTACTGTTATCGCCATGGACATGTCTATATGAATACAGAATTCTTAAGAAAACAATATATAAAAGCAAATACTAACAACATTATTGCAAGATACTAAATGATCTGCAAAAAAGTAATTACACCAGCATTTTTCTTGAGACAAGAAACTAGATTGAAAGTTTGGAACTATTTTGAGTTTGTGCTACTCATGGAAGGACTTGATATAAAATGCCTACAATGCGTATGTATATTGAGCTATTGACATTGTAATTGTTGATTTGATTTTGTTCAATTGTTTGTAATTATCTTCATATATATAATATATTCTACAGGAGTCCATTAGTATCATTTCTCTATGAGAGGGGATGGCGTCAAAATTTTGTATGGGGTGGCTTTCCTGGACCAGAAAGAGAGGTTGAGGTTCTATGACCCCTTTTTTTTAAGCTGTATATTGCTGTTTAGAGCTGAATTACAGGTCGTTCATGGGAAGTATTTTTTCATTTTTTGCCTCACAACATTTGTACAAAGGTACAACTGTACAAGCATTACTTGTGGCCACTTTATAGTTTTTTCCTTTTCTCTTTCTGATTTTGCAGTGCCCTCCATAAACTCATACAAAAGATGCATTTTGGAATACTATACTTTTTCTCTTATTTTGATTGTCATTAAGTGTTTTGCAATTTTCGATGTAGAGTACTCTAGTTGAATGTAATATTTTGGAAACAATTTAAAATGTGGCTGCAGTTTGAAATGGCTAAAGATTATCTGAAATCGACAGTAGGAGGAACAATTGTTGATGCAAGTTGTGGAAGTGGCTTATTTTCAAGGCAATTTGTTAAGAGTGGAATGTATTCTCTTGTTGTTGCTTTGGACTTCTCTGAGAACATGTTGCGGCAGTGTGATGAGTTTTTTAAGCAAGAAAACATTTCAACAGAGTAAGTCTCCTACGAGATATATAAATTAGGGGTTAATTACATTATGAACATATAAAATTATATTCTAGACTGCGAAGACCTAATAGAAGACCTCTCGTAATATTTGACTACTTTCTTGTAGGAACTTAATCTTGGTGAGGGCTGATATATCCAGGCTTCCATTCACTTCAAGTTCCATAGATGCGGTGCATGCAGGGGCTGCATTACATTGTTGGCCATCACCATCTTCTGCTGTAAGCTCCTTGACATATTTTGTCTACCGGTAACTTTTAACTCATGATGTTATGGTTATACTTCTGGTTTTCTTTTGTAGGATTTCCTTGGTTTGGCTTTTCCTTTTAAAGGTTTAGGTCTGATATCTTGTCTAGATTTTTCTTAGCTATTATCCTTAAAGCAGACCCGCCTTTATAATTTTTGATGATTAAGAGCTTTGAAGATTTTGTCCTGTCTGGCCAATTTTATCCACTCATTCACCTCTAAATTATTGACTCAAATAATCTTGTGTATAGTTTCCTCATTCTAGAAACTAGTCTCTCTAACCCTTTTTTGTAACATCTAGTTATGTGATATTCTGTTAAAACTGATCTCTAGATACATATGAGAGTTTAAGTTGATAGAAGGAAGCTCAAGTATTGCGTTGCATTATATTGTGCTTAGATCTTCCTTATACCAAAATTTTGAATGCCCTTAGGTCCTTATCTTAGTGGTGGTTATACTTAGCGTTGGTGGTTATTTAGCTTGTCTAGTATGGAAGTTTTAAAACTTCTATGATCCCCAAAGAGATATGCTGTATATATCTTTCCAATATTGTTGCAAATTGAACTCTTTAAGGTCATGACTTGATTCCCCAGTAGGTTAAAGGGACTAACCCTTCTATTAATATCTTTCATTGTGGCTATACATGGCCTGCGCTAACTTGAGCATTGTTGCATTTTTGCAGGTTGCAGAAATAAGTCGAGTTCTTCGTCCTGGAGGTGTATTTGTTGCCACCACGTTCATTCTTGATGTTTTCCCACCAGCTATTCCTGCCTTGAGAACAGTTCGCCAGGTAATGTGATAATGAAAATTTTCCATATACTGATTTTATTTTGGTATGAAGCTCAAAATTGCTGCAGAGAAATAAGATGTGCTGTAACATTAGTGAGAGAATATGTTTCAATTACTTATAATATGTTCTCCAATTATTGTCTTCATAAGATGATCTTGCATTTGTTTTGCAGTATATCTCCCAAATTGCGAGCAATACCATCTATCTATCAGAAGGGGAACTTGAGGATCTTTGTAGAGCTTGTGGGCTAATTAATATTACATGTATGAGAAACGGATCTTTTGTAATTATCTCTGCCACTAAACCAAGCTAATCAATATACCATCTAGATAAATCATTTAAAATTATAATAGCCAATCAAATTTTCCGTTTTTATTGGCGACATGAATTGGATGAATAGGTTGATACCTCTTCGAATGCTTGGTATAATTTATTTTTCTTTGTTAGTTCTCTTTAAAAGAGAACTGAAGGGATTAAGGTTACGCAGTTCCATTCATTCGCAAATATGCAATCATTGGTTTGGTCTAAAAGATGTAATATATTGTGAAGACTTCCTTAACAGACTGTGAAAAATTGCAACTTGTATTCTTTTGTTGTAGTTTGCTTTTCTTTCTCCTCTTCCTTTTGAGAGGTGAAGAACTGGTACCGCAGTCTGCTTATTTTCTTCTTTAGTAGAAAAGTAATCTCCATCATTATATGCTTTTCGTGCTATTGATCATTGTGTAAGTTGGATTCTAATTCAACGTTGCAGTTGAATAGCAGCAACTTGTTGCTAAGAATTTTTTTTTAATTTTTTTAACGAAACTCAAGTAGTTTGTTCCGTTCTGTCCTTTGATTCGACTCCTTGGGATGGAAATGTGTTGCATGTTTGACTTGTAGTTCAATATTTATCTAGAGTTGAAAATACAAATGCATTTACCCTATTACACACACACACACACTCTTTTTTATGCAACTTTTCTTAAGAACGACTCAGAAGGCAAAAGAGACCCTCTTAATAAAGCAGCCGTCCGTCTTAGCTGCTTTAATAGGTGCCCATAATCGCCGGTATCTTCTCTCTCAAAAAGATTGGGCTGCATACTTGCATCTCAGTCTCCATATTTTCTCACTCAAAAAAGAATCAGATGATGCAGAGTCCTCCTCGTCCTGGATTCCTATAAAGTGTGAGATATGTCTAAGATGCTGAAGAGATTGTTATTTTCTTTTGCACAGATTAATAAAGAAAACATCATCTTTACTGCAGCAAATATACTTGGATATTTATATTATTTCAAGAAACTTTTCAATTATTCATAAAATGAAAAGAAGAAGAAGAGAGGATCTAATTGGTGCAACCACCAGGCCCACCGTAGTGGAATGTATCATAGACAAAATAACTGACTTGATAACAATCCTTGTTGTCAACATAGTCGCGGAGTTCATCCGGAAGATATTTCTGGCCGTTTTGACCAACATACTGAACACCTTTAAAATACGCTGGACCGTCACCTAGGGAGTGGCCATTGCCCATAGGAGGACTAACTCCGCCCTTCAGAAAGGACACATGCCCGCCGAAATAGATCTGCTCCGCCCTGTCTGCTAAGCCACCGAACAGAGTTTTGGGGAAATAACCCACTGGGCTAAGATTATCATACTGCCCATAGTACAGCCACCAATCTCCACTGATTTCATCCTGTCCGTTATTTCTTTTTTCACGTTAAAACTTTTCTTAATCAGATAAGGAGGGCATAATACTCCAAGTTAATCTTCCTTCTTTAATTTTTGCATTAAAATAAAAAGCTAAAAACTACTACTGCCCATGGATGTTATATATATATACCTTAAATATTCTGATTGTTATATCAGACTGATTTCCCTTGCCAGTGGAAAGTGGGTCAATAACATCGCCAGGAGTAACCACAGCACCATTTAGAGAACGAAAACCCTCACAACGAAGGTCAAAGCATCCCGTCTTTCGATCTGCATCTGCCTAGTTATTCCAGAAAATAGAAGAAAATTGCATCAGATGACAGAATTAAATTTAATAGTTATCAGAGTTCGAAGAAATATTGGGTACACTTACTGTCCAGGATATAAAGAACCGAGCAAGAGAATCACCATAGAATTTAGGGTCCACCTGTACACAAAAAGTCAATTCCCCTAATACTCAGACATAAGCCGGCGATCTATTTGATACGTCGGAGGAATTAATAAAAGAAAAATGACTTACAGTCCATCCAACGAGAATTTCATTGAATTGATCGCGTGGACCACCTTGTCCATATAAAACCCCGATTAAACCTGCAGTCGATCGGTCGGCTTTTAGGTATGGATAACTGTAAACCGCCAATGTCGCTTCAGCCCCATAGTAACTCCATTTATCATTCGGCTTTGACTTGTATATTGCCCACTAATGAGCAAAGAGGAGAGGAAAGTCCATCAGCTACTAAACCAGTTCTATAATTATATTGGAAGAAAACAAAGACTGCCTTAAGACTTCAAGCTTTAACAACAGCCTTATCGTAAGAGAATTTGTCATGCCACTCCTGTATTTTGCTTTTGAGAGAATAAGAACAAAAATATAGGGGGGGTTCTAATGGGAAATCCATACAAGATAGGTTGATATTTTCAGGAATATTAGATCGTATGAAGACTATAACTGACGTCTTACATGTTGAATAATGTCAGAGTCTTCTGTTAAATGAGCATTTCCAAAGGATCTGTTCGATTGTAGTCGAAACCCTGGATACGTTCCACGATGTGTATTAGGTCTCAGTTTAGTTTCTTCATCTTCTTCTTCTCTTGTGTAACCAGATGGAATATTTTCCTGCATCGCAAAGATCAACTGATATATATATATATATAAAAGAAGAAAATGATTCAAATAGTGGATGGTGTTGAGGTAATTTACTTGGGTCTGTGTCTCCCCGTGTTCATGGTGAGGGACTTCTCTTCCTATCACTTGGTGGATGTAAACAACAGAAAGCCATATGGAAGCCAAAACTATGACTCCTTTGTAAGCCGCCATGTTTTGAATCTATGTAAGATTTTAATACCCTTTACAAGACTCTTATAGGACTTGGTGATGACCAAGGCCTCGCGCGGCAATTAATTAGTTGCCATAATTCTTCTTTTTTTGGATTAAGCAGTTGCCATTCTTTTAAGGTCCGGATACCTTTATGCCAATAAATTCTGTTTTCGTTTTACAACGGACATAATGAATATTAATGAGATGCATAATTAATCACCCGGTGAAAAAAGAGAGTGTTCCTATAATTACATCTAGCACAAGGTATGGGCATTAAATTTGTTAGGATATATCTGGGACCATTCTAGGTGGAATTCAACAAATTTTTTGGATAGATTTTAGTTGTAGATCTTATTGAATTCAATGTAAAGCCATAAAAATATGTGAGCCCATTGATTTATTATAAATAAAGTAGGCCTTCTTTACTCCATAATCCTAATTGGTTTGCCAGTTTGAGAACTAGATTAATCAAGGATCAAAAGATGAACAATACATGTATAATCACAACTTTCTGTGTTCTAGATTACTTATATATCTACACATCCACATTCTCTCTCTCTCTATCTAATTGTGTGTTCTTCTGACTGTTTTATGGAAGTTCAGAAGACTGCTCATCAGTTAGCTCACATTGGACCAGAGCATGAACAATTCTTACTGTTTGGGTAGATGTGGTTCCCACCTATTTAGGTGAAACTTTTTACTTGTCTAATTTGCTACTTGCTAATTTATGCTTACCTATTTAAAAGAAAATGATGACATTTATTAAGTCAACATTATAAAAGAAAATATCCATCTTATTCACTAATTAGTGCAACCCCCTGGTCCACCATAAAAGAACTTCCAACCCTCGTCGCCTCCAAGTCGTTCTGAATCAGCGAAGGGTCCGATTTCGTAACAATCTTCCCTGTCTACGTAAGACAATTGTTTGCCATCGACAGGAGTGATTTCATTCCCGTCTGTAGAGATGTAGTAAATATTTGCAAAATATGCACCTTTGTTGTCTTCCAGTGAAAAATGCCCACTTCCCATTGCAGGACTCATCTCGTCTTTTAAGGAATTCACAAATCCACCCCATTCGATCGAGGATGCTCTATCTGCCAAACTAGTGAACAGAGACTTCGGCCAGTAGCCTATTGCTCCCCTGTACTCTCCATCTTCTCTGTATAACCACCAATCTCCGCTCTGTGAATCCTATAATCATAATAATAACAAGAAATCATTACGAAGTTTAGACATATATATATATATATATATATACAAACACAATGGTTTTAATTTCATTTTCTCATATCTTCTCTCATACCTTTTGTATCCGGAGTTCGATCCAGAATCGTTCTACACCATAAAGGGATACTGGTGTTAATATACGTCCTGGCACAGACGTCGTTGATAAATTAGCCATGACAAAGCCATCGCACTGAAAGTCATAGCAGCCTGTTGACTTGTAGCCATCTGCCTACAAAAATTAACTCGATCAGATAATGTTTTAAGAGTGAACGGAGACTTTAATTTTTATACTCACTGTCCAATAAGTGAATAAATGAACGTCGTTGTCACCGTATACTTCTGGATTTACCTGAAACGATAAGTGCATAATAAGTGACAGCATTCTCAGTATATATATATATATATATTTGGGTGGTCAAAAGAGTGTACACACTTGCCATCCTGCTTGTACTGAATTGAAGTTTTCTATTGGGCCTCCCACACCATTCGCAACCCAAATCACTGCTGAGCTTACTTGGTTTGGTTTAATGTCTGGTACGCCATATACAATTATTTTGGCTCTAGTTCCATAATACTCGCCATTTACTGACTGATAAACAGCCCACTGCACAAAAACATTATACTGGTTACTATCTCACAATGTAGAAGATTCAAGTAAATAGTTTGATCAAAAGGAGAACCATATAAAAGGTTATAGCAAATCTCTTACATGGCTGACAGAATTTGGATCTTGTTTTCCATCGAGATGGTAACGTGTCATGAACGGTAGCTCCGAGCTTGAAAAAGAATCATTACTCTGTAAGAGTAAAGTGTAACGCAAGTTTGTTTAATTGGTTACTTACACAATTACTGATGCAATATATACATCATCATTAGTTTTAGTTTTACAAACATAAGATTAATCACCTGATTGGAGTGGTTTACCAATGCATTGCTCTCTGCATGTAATGGCCTTCCTCTAACTCGGTGAAGGGAGATGAGAGAGAGAAATATGGAGGCCAAAACTAAGATCCTCTTCATGGCCATGCTCTATCACCGATCAAGCAGGATTCGTACATGAAATTATATAGACTTCAGAATACGAGGCATTCATGGAATGCCTTCCTGGGTCAACAATTAATGCCATTTATGCAACCAAATCAGATGATATTATCGCTCCCGTGATTTTGACTTCTAGATCTATATATGTACATAAAATAATCACTTCCATTTTCTTTCTGATTTGCTTAACCAAATCTCATGTCATTAATTTTGTTGCCATAAATCGATCAAATGACACTGGTAATTACTTTTTGATTGCAGTTGGCTTATAAAATTGAAATTAATTTGCTATTATCCGTGGCAAACTTACGAAAGATCTGATAAAAAGGAACAGCAAATACTAACCAAACCTACCAAAATTTAAAACACGTCATATCTGTAATAGTCCACCGTATATCTAGGAAGGGTCAAGGGTAGGCCCATCTGGCCTGCCAAATGATAGTTGGACAATTTTCTTTTTAACAAAGTCCATAAATAATACATTTCATCAGCATTCGAGATTACAATTCGTATCATATGGTAGATAACTAGATAAGTCCATTCTTGACGAATATAGTAGTAAATACATAGATTGGCTAATTTATGAGCTACATTATTACACTTGCTGTAAAACATGATAGAGAGTTTTAAGATATCCACCTAAACTATTCTTGGGTTACAGTATAAATAATCCAGTCAATGATATTGCACCACCAGTCCACCGCCAAAAGCCAGCACGAGATGCTCGCATCATGAGTTATATTCTAACTAAAAATATGCATTGCATTTATACTATGTGAGAGCTATTTTGGAAGTTACAGTAGTCTTATGGAAAAGAAATGATGGCAAATAGTGATACTGACAAAAAAATATGTTTCCATTTATCCATTATGTAGCATTATTAGTTAAAGAGAATTTTAAAAGTAAGTGTGGCCCTAGAGATGATGATCGGGTGGGTTGGCCCGGGCTGAGTTTGGGCTAGGGTTTTTAAACTGATTGGGCTTAAATATTTATTTACGATTCAATCCACAAATTATTCAGGTTGGGCTGGGTAAGAGTTCGACTAGAATTCTATAATCTATTATCGCCCACTAACTTACGGGATATCAAGCTTAGGATGGGTGTAACGGGTCTAGCATAACGAGCTGAATTTAAAAAATATTATATCTTATGAGGTCGAGCATAATGAGCTTCTTTGAAGATATTTTAGTTTTGTTTCATAGAATATGATTATATATTAATATCTAGTTTGCTAAAAAAATTTATGTGTAACTAAAAAATAATAAGAATAAACATGCATAACAAATAATACCACAAGCGGGCTTAGTGGGTCGGGCCAAGTGGCAAAGGCCTAGCTCATACTCTCGTTATCATCTCGGACTCAAATGAGGCTGGATCAAAACCGGCTCGGCTAGGCTTGAGTAAGTCTAGCCCTATGATCACGTCTAGCTGGCCCCACTCTTTGGATAGTATGACTCCACATGTATATCTATTTTATATAAATAGTGGTGGAAACTTATTCACCTAATAAGGGGCCATAGACTTCTTCATGGTATCACAATGGTTTGATCAATTCCCTTAAAAAAAAAAGATGTTTTATGTTCACATTCTTGTATGTCCTCGCTAAAGATTTTTTTTAATTTTCTTAGGAAAAACATGTAGGTATTAATATTATTCAATTATTAAGCAAATCTTGATGCACAACAAAAGAAGAGGATAAAGTGATAACTTTTTGACATAAGTCTTTCAATTAGTTATAACAGTAAATAAATGATAATAAAAATAAGATATCAAATCCATGGGTGCTAACAAACTATAATAAAAAGAACAACCTTAGTAGATACACATATGTAGAAGATCTAACATTAATCGGCGGCTCTATCGTGACTCAGCAGTTATAGATACATAGCCGTGTGATCTACAAAAATCGAAAAATAGTTTCTAATCAACGAGTGATAATACAGAAATGAAACAAAAAGACCAAAATACAAACATGCTGATTGGAGATGTGGTATAGCTGCGGAGAAGGGTGATTGCAGTAGGAGAATGCGATTGCTGAGAAGGGAAGGTAGGGACTGATGGAGGTGAGAATGACGGTGGCAACAGTCAGGGAGCTAAAATCTTTAGTGTCCAGAAATTGCAGGTTGATCACATTAATGTTGGATTAATTAAGACTGTCAACTTCATCTTAGTAATTATTCGGTGGATGATTTGAAGAGAATGTAACAATAGACAATTTAGTTGGAAGCTAGAACAACATAGAAATTGATTACTGACATGAAGCGAGTATGTTATTCTTAGGAGACTTTTCGATGCAGGTTGCATGTAAGGAACAAACACTAATGAGTCGAGCAAGAGCAACTTCCTCGATCTTATTGCTTCTTCGATGAGAATACTAGATATTAAATATCAAGGCTTCAAATCCTTGAAAGATTGTTTCTTTAAAATACTATTAGCGAGTAGAATATTGTAGGAAAGAAGATTAAAAAAGGAGTTCTCCATATAAGGCGTCATGAAGACATTTAATACGTCCACATAATATTATTGAAAATCTCAATCACATTCACTAATTAGTGCAACCCCCTGCTCCACCGTAAAAGAACTTGCAGCCCTCATCGCCTCCATGTTCGTTTGTATTATAGAAAGCTCCGACTCTGTAACAATCTTCCCTGTTCATGTAAGGTGTTTGTCGGCCATCAATTGGAACGATTTCATGGCCGTCAGAAGAAAGGTAGTTAATATCTGCAAAATATGCACCTTCATTGTCTTCCACCGAAAAATGCCCACTTCCCATTGGAGGACTCTTTTCGTCTTTTAAGGATTCCGTATATCCACCCCACTCGATCATGGATGCTTTATCTACCAAACTAGCGAATAGAGACTTCGGCCAGTAGCCTATTGCTCCCCTGTCCTCTCCATCGTCTCTGTATAACCACCAATCTCCGCTCTGTGGATCCTATAATCATAATAATAATAATAACAACAAGAATTAAATTAAAAAGTTACGGCATTTGTATACACATATACACTTCTCTCATACCTTTTGTATACGGAGTTCGATCCAGTATTGGTTCCCACCATAAATGGATACTGGTGCTAATTTACGTCCTGGCTGATTCCTCGACGAAAAATTGGCCACGACGAAGCCTTTGCACTGAAGGTTATAGCAGCCTGTTGACTTGTAGCCATCTGCCTATAAATATGAACTCAAAAGATTTAATTCTATCGGTCAAATATTGTATGAGAGGGAATGGAGACTTATAATCTTTTATACTTACAGTCCAATAAGTAAATAAATGAACGTCGTTGTCACCATATACTGCTGGATTTACCTGAAACGATAAGCGCATAACAAATGACAACATTCTCAGTTTATATATATATATGGTTGGTCAAGGAGTGTGTACATACTTGCCATCCTGCTTGTACTGTATTAAGGTTTTCCGGTGGACCTCCCACACCATTTGCAACCCAAATTTCTGCTGAGCTTATTTGCTTTGGTTTTATGTCTGGCACGCCATATACATTCATTTTGGCTTTAGTTCCATAATACTCGCCAGGGCTTGACTCATAGATAGCCCACTGCACGAAATGTTATAATTGATGCTATCTCACAATATAGGAGATTCAAGTGAAATAGTTTGACAAAATGGAGAACCATATAAAAGGTTATAGCAAATCTCTCACATGGCCGACAGAATTTGGATCTTGCACTGCATCGAGATGGTAACGAGCTATGAACGGTAGTTCCGAGCTTGAAGAAGAATCATTACTCTGTGAATGCAAGCTTGTTTAATTTGTTACTTAGACCATTACTGGCGCATTTTCACCAAAATAAGATTAATCACCTGATTGGATTGGTTTCCCAATGCACTGCTCTCTACATGGAATGGCCTTCCTCTAACTTGGTGAAGGGAGATGAGCGAGAGAAATATGGAGGCCAAAACTAAGATCCTCTTGATGGCCATGCTTTGCTTTGGCCTGTGTCAAATTACACTGATCGAGCAGGATTCGTACATGAAATTATATAGACTTCAGAATACGAGGCAATCATGGAATGGCTTCCTGGGTCAACAATTATTGCCATTTGTGCAGCTAAATAAATGGATATTATCCAACATCCTTTGTAACTCAGGGATTTGGAATACTAGAGCTATATATGTACATAAAATGATCGTTTTCCCCTTCATGTGCTTCCCATTTTATTTCTGATTTGCTTAACCAAATCTCATGTCATTAATTTGTTGCCATCAGTCCATCAAATGACACCGCTATCACCTGTGGCAAACTAACCAAAGATTAAAAGAAGAAAACAGCAAATACTTACCAAACCTATTAAAGATAAAGATAAAAACATCTCATATCTTTAACACACTAATATAATATTCATTTCTGCACGCTTGATGCGCATTTGGATTTTCCAAAATAAACCATCCCATACGTCTAGCTAGTAGTTGGGCATCAATTTTCCATTTAAAATCAATATTGGAAAACCCCCAGAGGTTTTCTAATAAAAATGGGTGCAATAATTTTATTGGATAAGCTTCTTCTTCTTCTTTTGAATTTGGATAAGCATATTACTATATGAATAATTGTACTTATTGTACCTATAATATTCATGTATCATAAATCAGGAAAGACAATTTTATCTTCGGAAAACTATAATTGGATTAACTTTCTAACATACCAAAATTAATACCAATTAGATTTTAAATAATAAAGATATGATATATGTTAAACATATCTATGTTTTAAGCCTAAACATAAGGGGCTAAAATATAATTTTACTTTTTTTCTTTTATCTTTCTTGTAATGTGTTATAGAACTTTTTTTACAAGTCATGCCATATATGTTAGCTGAGGAATAGATATGATAAACAATAAGTGAATTATGTTCTCCTGACTCCTAAGTTTAATTTTGTCAAAGTGCATAGCATTTGGAGATACCTAATCCATCTAAGTAAGTTGCATTTCATAATTTTCTGATGTATACCGAAGTTTTCCCAACAGAGTCCACTTAGAAGTCATCTAATCTTCCAAAATAGACAGCATTTCATAATTTAAGGTAAAGACAAAGTTACAGCACTCGATCAGTATAGGAGAAAATGAAGCAAAGGATAAGGCAGAGCACCTGCAGCATCTGTCGCAAAAGAACTTGTCTTCAGCATTCAGTTTTGAAGACAAATTGTCGTAGACAACTCGTTTTGGTAAGTATACCCTGCAAGAGAAGATTAAGAGCATGAATAACATGATGAAACGTCAATATTCCCCCCTTTTTTTTTTCGAGAGGATCACAAAGTCTATTTCCATTTTTTTTTTCCTGTTCGGGAAGTTTTCGCAGAATTTGACTCTCTTTCGAGAATATCAACAAGCTCATTTAGTCAAAAAGATTTAAAAATTCTTGAGCGTCATGCAAAATAAACAAGAAGATGAGAAGATGGTTCATACATAAAATCAGTTAATCCTAATATAATGCTAAAAACTGTAAAGCAAGAACAGGGAAGAAAGCATGCTAGAGTTGCATAGCTTCTGTAAGAAGAAATTGTTGGATATTCAAATTAAAAAGCAATACATGGATAAGTTAGGTGAGACTGTAAATAGGAAGGATGTGAGAAAAATATTACGGACAACAAGATCAATAAAATACAACTTCAGTTAAGTTTGGGTGACAACACTGCATAAAAAATCAATCAAAAAACATGGAGATGTTTGCCTAGCAGAGAGTGGCCCACTAGGTTAAAAAAAATATAAAGCTTGGTAAAGTTAAAAGAAAAACAAGTGAGTGTCTGTGTACTCCTCAAACATTTGGAAGCTCAACAAATAGCCAATTTTTGAAGAAAAGTTAGCAAAATTGACCTATTGTTTAGGAGTCAACCAGAAAGGTTGGCTATCTAAAATTAAAGATTATTTTGGCTTATTGTAGTTCATCTCAGCAAAATCTTACTATACAACGATAGAAACAAACTCATCACAGCACAAGCTCATGTAAAAGAATGTCTAAGGCAATGTAGGTAATAAGACTTCACGCATCTTGTTGTTAGTAGTCCTTTTCCAACAAGTATTAAGTGAGCAAACAGAGATATCTTCAAGAAGAGTGGCGTATACAGTGCTGAAAATTACAATTTCATGCTAAGCAAGTCAAAATGTTTTCATCTGGGTCTGCCAGATTGTTATTACTTGAACAATAGTCCAGTACTTGCTCCCGGAGAGGAACACAGAATAAAGTGCCTGATATTAATAAATACGTATATTAAATTAGTAGGTTGGTTTAATCTTTGTCCAAGAATTATCAATGAAAATAAGAGACAACATATGTTCCACCTTCCTTTAAACAGCTCGATTTTCCATGACCTCTAGGAAGAAATAAATTGGCAGAGGAAATAATGCTCATAGAGATTTGAGACTAGTTCCAACAACGGAGTCACTAAGTTGCCTAATCTACTACTTTTTACAAGAAATTGTCCAATTGTTGTCACCCTTGAGCCTTCATAATTCATTAATATGATAATCCACGAGATGGATATTGAGTATTAGCTTTTCAGAAAGATGCTCTCTGTGGTGCTCTAGATAATGATCGATGCGATTGTGAAGATGCATGCAATTTCTAAGCAGTCCAGAAAGGTACGCCCAATGAATAGTATGTAAGATCTTCAGTGATCATTGCAGATTGGTTGAAAAGAGCATTTAAAGCTCCATAATTTTCAGATTTGATAGTCAGTTTAAAAAGCTTCTAAAACTAGTCGATTACAAACGCTAATAAAAACTGTAATACGAAAACAAAAGAAGAGATGCAACTAAACGACCACGAGGTTGCACTTGGGGCACCTCGGACGTTGTTGGAGTGCATCCGAGATGCAATGTGGGTGGAAGAAATGTTGACAGGGAAGAACAATCACGTTCTCTCCCTCAGTCACCTCCTCCAGGCAGATGGGACAGGTCGGATCCAGATTCGACCCGTCCGCCTGCTCCGCTGGGTAGCTCGCCATCGGCAAAGCTTCAACCACTGCCATCTCGAGCCCCTCAGGTGGAGGAGGCGTTTCCGGCACGCTGCCTCCGCTCGCTCCAATGCCATCGCTTCGCCACCTCCTCAGGCAGTAGACGAAAATAACTGCAGCACCGACCAGGGCAGCTAACCCGACCACCACGCCGACGACGATAGCAACGCCGGCGAAATGGTTGGACGACGTTGGTGAAGGAGGCCCAAATTGATCAGCCATTGCTTTGTGCTCAGCTCTCGGACTTGGAAGTTGTCATCACTTGCGCGCTTAGAAAAAAAACGGCCTGTCTAATAGAAGAAACTCGGCCGGTGTCTAATAGAAGAAACGCTGCGCCAAAATAATGTGAAGAATTCTATCAATCGAATAGTGTACAAGAGTGAATGGAGACTTCAATATTTTTACTCACTGTCCAATAAGTGAAGAAATAAACGTCTACTTTAATATTTTTACTCACTGTCTGCTGAATCATTGAATTGAGCTGAGCTAAACTGCCAAGTTAAACTAAATAACCAACAACCAAATAATTTACTTATAATAAATTTGTTTGGGGTTAAAATTTATAACATTCTAAAGTCACAAGCGAGTATAGTCTTGAGTAATCTAGAGAGAAGGGCTTTTAAGAAAAGGCAGACCAATTCCAGGTACACCAGAGAGATCAAACCTAATAAAGATCAAAACATTATATCAATTTCGGCACACTTAAAGTTGCATTTGGATATTTCACCCTAAATCATCTAGTGGTGGCAATTGGGTTAGCCGGGTCTTACATAATCTTTTTAATCATATTATCTATGTTCAATGCATCACCCTAACTTAGCTGTGGAGTAAATCTAATAAAAACTAAGTGAAATATGTTCTCTTGGCTGGTAATTCGTGCTGTATTCCGAAGTTTTTCTAATATATTATTAAATTATGTGAAGCACAAATAGACTGCATTTTATAATTTTCTGATGTAGCAGTACATAAGAGAATGCAACGTTCTTTAATTACATAGATTATTTACATATTCAATCAATAGTAATAAGTAAGGTAGATTTAGTGCAGCTCATAAACGTATTATACACTTCTCTTTTTTACTTTTTTAATGAAAAGATGGGAAGAAAATATTAAAAATAGCTTGATTTTGCACCCAAAAAAAAAAAGAGAGCGTAAAAGTGGATTTTGATCTTTCAAATAAGAAAAATGTAAGAATTGGTAATTCCTGTAGGTTGGAGATAATTCAATTTTAAAACGCCTTATACCTAATGCGGATGCAAGAACAAGAGTGGGTCACATCGTAATCTTCCGATAAAACAGTATTATGCTTTTCGTAAACATGCCAATCCAGTAAACGCAAAGAAGATATAATACGGAGAACTGCATTTCCTAGTTATAAAAATACAATAAAACAAAGAAGAATAGAATTGACAACTACAAAGATTTTATTTTACCACTCATTAAGACTTATTTTGTTGTTAAATGGGGGTGGGAACCACCATCCACTGTACACTGCAATCACCAAAAATATTACACACCCCGCCTTACATTTCCTCTCAAAAGACTCCCAAGAGCTTCCAGTTCTCTTTGGTGCGAGAAATAATGAAAGGAGGGTATGCCAGAGAGATTAGCAGACCTAAGGAACAAGGAAAAGGAAAAGAAGACCTCAACTCCTTGACCCAAGGCACTCGTAGAACAAGATGTAACCATGATCAGTGTTGCCTGAGTACTCCTGAGCAGATCCGTAGAATGTTGGCAAAGTAGACTCATCCATCATCTCCACGTTTTCATCGTCGAAGTATAACCAGTGGTGATGGCTCTTTACGAGGCTAATATAGTGGCCATGATTGGGGCCACTCCCCACATGGACAACAACTGCAAAGAGAGAGTACTCCGAGTCCGCATCATCGATAGTGTTGGTGAGTTTTAGCTCCATGGGGAACACAACCCTATACCACAGCTTCTTGTATCGGCCAAGCTGCTCAATATATTTGAAGCGCTTGAGATGGATTACCAAAATATGCGGTGGCTTCTTGATCTTCATCCTCTTTTGTGCTTCCTGCAAACTACATTCAGAAAGTAGTTTTAGAATTCATATACTCTCAAACTAATAGATCCCCAAGACCTTTTATCATATGCTATCTCCAACATAATCTTTACTTGCAGTTTAATTAAAAACAAAAACCAAAATCAATCAAATCAGTAAGATAGAAGGAAATAATTTTGAAATAAATCTTAAATCAGAAAATATATACATCTGGAAGAAAGAAAATAGGAACCAAGTATTATATTAAAATGGAAATTCTAGGGATGGCATTACCGCAAAGTCAGCATTAAAATATAATAATCACATTTTTAGTGTCTATAATTTCGTAGACACCTGATGAGGGTACTATCCTCATGTTTTCACTACTTACATAAACACTCTCAGGAAACACCTAAAATGTTGCAACAAAGTTTCATGTGCCAAATCTGGGAAAAGACAGTTGCAGCACCCAGTATACAAGTAAAGGAAGCAACGGATAAAAGCAGAGCACCTGCAGCATTTGTCACAAAAGAACTTGTCCTCGGCATTCAGAGTCTCTGTTGAGCTGAAATTTTTAAGACAACTTGTGATTGAACTATTTTGCTCAATGTCAACGCTTAGGTCAAAAAAGGTTTCATCTCTAGCAGTGACAGTTTCACATCGTAGACACCTTGTTTCATTGGTAAGTATACCCTGCAATAGATAATTACAAACATGAATAACGTCATGAAACACCAATATGAGAAAATAGTTGACAAAGAAGAAAAATGATGCAGGCATTTTGCTTTACCTGAAAAATCTTGTGGACCCATGTAACAACAGGCTCTTTTCGAAGACCATTTGCTAGAGGATTACAAGGTCCATTTCCAATTTTTTCTGTCGATGAAGAAGTTTCAGGGGAAGTTTTGGCAGAATTTGACTCTTTTTCAAGAATATCAACAAGCTCATTTAGTAAAAAATTCAAAAATTCATGAGCATCCTGCAAAATAGACAAGAAGGTGAGAAGGTGGTTCATACATAAAATCTGTAAATAAAAGTATATTACTAAAGCAGGAGCAGGCAAGGAAGCATGGTATAGTTCCATAGCTTCCATAAGAGGAACTTGTTGGATCTTCAAATTCAGAAACAATACATGGAAAATTAGGTGAGACTGAACAGTAAGTGCACACAGGAAGGATGTGAAAAAAATCATATGTACAAATAGATCAACAGTTAAACATACACAAAAATAAAAATAAAAATCAAGGAGATTCTTGCATTGGCAGAGAGTTGCCTACTAGGTGAAAAAAAATAAAAAGCTTGTTAAAGATTAAAAAAAGAAGAAGTCAGTGTACTCCTCAAACATTTGGAAAGCTAAAAGCCAACTTTTAAAGACAAAGTAACCAAACTGACCTATTATTTAGCAGACAACCAGGAAGATAGGCTATCAAAAAAGAGATTATTTTAGCTTACTGTAGTTCATCTCAGCAAAATCTTGCTACACAATGATAGAAACAACTTATCACAATAAAATTTTTGACAAAATTTCTCAAATTGAAAAAGGCTGTCAAGTTGGAAACCCATTCTTCAAAATAGACAGACCAGAAAAGTCAACATGGCAACATAATTAAGAACAGTACACTCATTAATAAAATTCATCCAACACAAAGATAGCTTCTACACCATGTAATCATAAGGCTGCAACAGTATCAATGAACAGACCAAGTTACCTGGTGCATGTAGCTACGGAAATACTCATTTTGTTTCTTCACCCTTTGAACAAAACGCTTAGGAGCAATAACACCAGTTTTTTTCTTCTGAGAGCTTATCTGCACATAGTTGCACAAATATATTAATTCTTAAGAAATGCATACCAATCAAAAGTTCCAGAATTACATGCTAAAATAGACAATCAAGAAGGGTAAAAATGTAAAAACTGAGAGTTCACATCAGTAGTGAGGCTTTTGTATTTGAAGTTGATGCATGATTGACTTAACATGTATAGGTGACTAACCAATATCATCAACACCATACAGCCTAGTCCACTAGAAGGGCTCAGAAATGGCACAAATTAAAAGACAAAACGCCCAATGAAAGGATTGAGCAGATTATAGTTACTTATTTAAGTGGACACTGACCATCAAAACTCTGCTAAGGTTACTCCTAGTCAAGGGTAAGGGAATGGCTTGCCAACCAAAAAGGTAAACCAGATAGAGAGGATTTTATAAATCAAAACATAAGGTCATGTAAAAGGGTGTCTAAGACTGTAACTCTGTCGTTTGGCGTGACAAATTTGATTAGAAAAAGAGAAAAAACTACTCTGTCCAGCAATGTAGGTAATAAGATTTCACACATCTCGTAATTAGTGGTCCTTTTTGCATTGGGAGGAAGTTATAGTGCTCTTAGCAAATTAAATCTTAGATTAAAGAAAAAGATAAGAAACAATCTCACAATCTTGTGTGATAAGGTAAAGCTTGCATAACCATTTCCAAGTAGTATTTAGTGAGTAGACAGGTATCTTTAAGAAGAGTGGCATATACAGTGTCGAATATTACAACTTCATGCTAGGAGCATACAACAACAAAATTTAAGGATAGATCACTTACCTGCATGAACAGGTCTGCTAAGGAAGTCAAAATGTTTTCCTCTGAGTCTGCAATATTCTTATTACTTGAATAATAGTCCAGCAGTTGCTCCCGGAAAGGAACACAAAAATAAAGTGCCTGATATTAAATATGTTAATTAAATTAGTATGTTGATTTAATCTTCGTTTAAGTGTTATTAATAAAATATAACAGAAAAATATATTCCACCATCCTTAAACAACTCGTTTCTCCATACCTGCAGGAAGAAACAAATTGGCAGAGAAAATAATGCTCATAGAGAATTGAGACTGGTTCCAACAATGGGGTAACTAAGTTGCCTAATCCACTATATTTTACAAGCAATTATCTAATAGTTGTCTCACCCTTGAGCCTTCATAAATTAATAAGATAATCTACGAGATGAATATTGAATGCTAGCTTTCCGAAAACAAAAGCTCTTTGTGGTGCTCTAGAGAATGGTACCACTTAGGATTGTAAAGATCCATGCAATTTCTAAGCAGTCCAGAAAATCTTCAATGATCATTGCAGACTGGTTGAAAAGAGCACTTAAAAGCTCCATAGCAAACTAGTAATCTTACCTGATACTAAAAAAGCTTATTTATCAAGCCACAAGTTATTTTCTCCAATCACAAGAAGAACACTTGCTAATTCCACAGTTTTACTGAAACAAATAACTCATAAAAGGATGAAGCAATTTGTACCGAAACAAAACCTATTTAGTATTTATAACACCAAGTAGGTTTTCCTCCGAAGAATGTTGTAAATAAAAGCTAAAAGATACCTCATAAAAGCATGACTAAATCCAATTTCCATATTCTTATTTCTATCCAAACACAGGTAAGAAAATTACGCCCTCAGCTCAGAATAGTGCTGTTGCAACAGCACCCATATATTTACAAGCTAATCTAATCATTTCTATTGAAAGGAGATCGAATATAAAAAAATCTATTTGCAGAGTTGATGAGACCCAATCAAGAAGAAAGAAGAGATGACACAATCAAGAATAAAGAAGAGATGACACAATCAAGAAGGGGGAGAGAATACCTGCAAGACGCTGTTGCAATAGCAGGTGTTGCCAAAGTTCTCGAGACCGAAGTACCTCTCGCCTTCGGGGAACTGGTCGCCGAGAGCCTTCTCGAGCTTGGAACCCGCGGCTCCCATGACCATCCACCTCTCCCACCACCCCAGCGCGGCGCCCGTGATGTACCGGAACCCTGACCCTGCCCCGGTGCGGCCCCTCTCCGCCGCCGCCGACGACGCCGCCTCCGCCGTCGGGGATAGCGAGGAATTAGCCGTCCTAGGGTTTCCTACTTGATTCTGAAAGGAGGGAAGAGAGAGCGTCGAAAGAGAAGAAGCCCTAGGGTTTTCGATGCTCGAAGAAGAAAGGATTAGAGGAGCGGGTGGAGGAATCGTTCGGTGTTGGCTTCTTTTCCGTCGAGATCTCTGCTGACTCACTTCTAGCCGTTGTTTTCTATCACCATCTTGATGCCCAAGTTGTCCAACGCCAACGGAACAAGATAATAAGTATCCATTTACGGCTCCCCGTTTCCCGTGGTCTTTATTTTCTTTATCTGCAATTCTAGATGACCCTCTTTCTCTTTGCCCCCCAAATATCTGATACAATTTCATATGGCACTTTTACTAGTTTTATGTTACGATGACAAGATCATCTCATTTTATTATTTTTTAACTATATTATTTTTACTTTATTTTTTACTAGAAGATTAAAAAGAAAAAGAAAAATAAAATTGGTTTTTATTTAATGCCATTTTATCTCTTTTTTAAATAAAAATATATTTTTCCCAACAAAATGGTACCCTTTTAAATATTTTTGTTTCCTCTTCTTCCATCTTTTACCGGCTATTCTATCTAAACAAATTTATGTTTATTATGTTCACAAATTATGTATGAGTTTATAAGCCTACCAATCAATAACCGATACTTTTAAATTTTAAGCCCCAAAATTATCGAATTTAAAGATATTCAATAAATATACAATTATAAATGACTGTATAAGCTTTAACGCCATATAAATAATACTGATTACAATTTATATAATAACTAAAACAGTTATTTAATAACGAATTACGTAAGCGATCATCTACTTCTGTAATTTCTCAATGAATTACATTAAACTATTGGTCTTCCAGTCAATTTTAAGCCTTTATTTTAAACTGTTATCTTTCAGTAAATTTTAAGCCTATAAAATAATTGAATTTAAAGGTACCGGTGAAACATAAAATGGAGAGGAAAATTAGATTTATGGTTGTTATTATTTAAAAGTAACAATGTCTTATTTCTATCTATCTCGTTGAGATCGTAGAACATGTTTAAAGGTTGGAAGCAGAAGAAGACAGCGACGAGATAGAAGCGACAATGGATAGTGATGAGGAACAGGAGTGACCGACAGTGGGGGCGCAAATAGGAGGGAATAGCGGCGAGGAGAAAGAGATATAGGCTTATAAAGTGTAGCAGAGGACCAACCAATTAAGTATTTGGACCACTCTAAGAGAGTAGCCCGATTGCATGGGGCTATCTTACGGCAAATTATTTAGACCAAATTTAGTCAGCCTCAAACATTTCTGAGCCCACAGAACATGAGCTTGAAACTCTATAAAATATGGTTCACTCAGCCAACAAGCAAACTTGCAAGCACATACACTGAAGCTTTGACTCTGCAGGACATTCTATGTAAGAACAAGCTCTATCAGAAACAGATGAACTGTCCTAGAATGAGTGTATCAGAAACAAGGCATTGAAGATCATTTATTACTTGACAATGAAAGGAAACTTCGGTAAGGATTCAATTGTATATGGAAGATATAAGCAACCAATAATTGAAATGCTCTGCCATCAATTTTGATTCCTCTGTTTTTAGTCATTAGAAATATCTCATGACCTGGCTAATTGGCCATGCAAGGAAACTTAATTAATTCACACAACACGAGATCAAGTTATCAAGATTAGAGGATAAGAGGCATCTCGTTAATAATTTCGTACTAAAAAATTAACCCAAGATTGGGATATCCTGTCACCAGAATCCCCCTCGTCACGCTTTAGAATATTGTCATCCGATTCTATACGGCATAAAAAGAAAGGTTAAATTAAGCTTCCATAGAAGTATGCAAATCCATACACTCACAAATAACCTTTAGAGAGACCTACGGGTCTGGCATTGGAATTACGACATTCCTGACCATGGCAAAAAAACACTTAATGATTTTGGCTATGGTGTGTCTCTCTGTTGCTTCTTTCAACCAGGTTAATGGAAGATTACTAGCAGAGAATGAAGACGTGGAATCTGAGAAAACCGTTGTTAAAATTCATCAGGTACCTCATATGTTGTCCATCTTCTGGGCAAGGCCTAGAAAAGATGACCAACATGTTGCATGTTAACGTTGGTTGTTTCACACATCATATTATGGTCTAAGGCGACGCTTATTTTTCTGCAAGTGTTGAGCTTTGTAACACCTTAAACGCCATAGAATAAATTATTCTCATGTACAGCTTAAAGGAGGAGACGCAATCCGAAGCAATCGCCCAGTCTGGCTAACAGCAAAACTATCCGATCTTGACATAACAAGAGATGACTTCATCAATCATGTACTATTACTTACAACCTCAATATCCGTTTCTTTCATTATTATTATTATTATTATTTCTCTCTTCTTGGTAAGTTAATTTTTGTAGTTGTGTTTATTTTATCTGCAGTGGGCTGTATATGGGACAATTGAAGGCAATTATCATGGTACTAAAGCTAAGATAAACGTATATGATTTGCCAGAACTAACGGGCCATCAGGCAAGTTCTGCAGCACTGGCGCTGTGGAACAATAAGGGAGCCGAAAACGCCATTGCAGCTGGAGTACACGTATGTAATCACTTATCATAAACACGTAATGAATAGATAATCTAATTAGAGTAACATTGTGGCATGACATTGCAGGTATATCCCGACTTACATCATGATAATAAAGTTCATTTCTTCACATTTTGGACAGTGAGTACTGGGAGTTTCTTTCTTCTTCTTTTCCTCCTCTTCACAGTAGAGCTGCGCAAAACGCATCAACGTATTGCTTAATATTTGTAGGCGGATGGCTCTCGCTCAACAGGCTGCTACAACCTTATCTGTCCAGGTTTTGTAACAATTAATTCGTCGGAACTCAAACCAGGGGCAGAACTATTTCCGGTCTCTGTGTACGATGGAGAACAACGCTACATTACTATCTCTATAAAGAAGGTGGAGTATAAGTTAGTTGAGGAGTCTTAATTTATAGTTCGCTCCTTGACTGAAAGAGGTCCTGATACTGCAAATGCCCTAGGATTAGAATTTTGTATGCAGTCAAGGTAAAACTATAAGTTGAGACGCTTCTTTTTTATGCTCTTAATATTAACATTTTATTCTTTCCCTAGATTACCTACATATTCCAAAACTTGAACGGTGGGTGGATTGGTTTTTTCTTTTAGACAAACGTGGTTGGGTCATCAATAGGATCATTAATGTGAGATATTGCATATATATGTCAAAGAGGTTTATACTTGGAACTTTTCTACACAAGTAGACATTTTTCTTTAGTCAACCGACTTAAGGTTTAGATGTAAATTGTGATTTATTTTACAGCTTTAATCATGAGGAAAACTAAATTTCAAAGAAGATATTAGATACATGATTCTAGAGATGTTTAATTATTAATCTTTTTTTTAATGTTTCTTTTCATAACAGGATGAGAAAACTGGAGATTGGTCATTATATAGAGAAGATTTAGGAACCACTGAACTTGTGGGCTTTTGGCCAAAAACTCTCTTCTCAGATTTAGCTGAAACTGCATCAGGGGTTCAATGGGGTGGAACAGTTTCCTATATCAAGGGTGAAAAAAGTCCTCCAATGGGGAGTGGCCATTTTCCTATCGAACGGGAAGGAAAAGCAGCATACTTTAAGAATATCGGATTATTTGATGGAGATGGTGATCCCATCAATTCTTTGGATGGCATTGAAAATGCTGGTACAGACCAACCAGACTGCTACAAGGTTTCTTCTTTTGAAGATTCAAGTGAGCAAGCGAAGGATGATGGCTATATGTTCTATTACGGTGGACCAGGTGGTTGTAATTGATATAAAAATTTATCTATTTGATAAATAAAGCATTTGATCTTGAGTTTTCATAGAATAATTACTTGCTCCTATGGAAATATATATATATATATATATATATATAATGCCAATTTTTGTCAATATAAAATGCAATGCAAGCAAATTTTTGCCTCTCTAAGTTGTGAGAGAGGTGTAAATATATTTAAATTTTGGTGGGAAGAAAATATCTCAGCAAAGACCCAACCCGTGCCCTCTTTTCTGGGCTTCTGGTTTTATGCATGTTATACTCTGGGGATATGAACTGTTATAATTTGTTTTGTTTTGGTGTTTGGGGTTTCTGGCCCTGTGGTGGTGGTCTGAAGATTATTATAGTTATTCTGATAGTAGAGGGTTGAGATATTATACAGAGATTGTTATGATGTATTTTTTTTCTGTGATGTCTTTTGATAGTAAAGGGTTGATATAATGTACAGAGATATTTTGATGTATTTTTTGTGATGGAGATTAACTGTTGACGGTGGCCTCTTGTAAAAAAAAAAAGTACTTTAACTATTAGAACTGATGTAGTGGTGTCTTACAAGAGCTCACTGATTCTGATGTCAATAATGATATTTAAGAAAAAAATCAATGGTAATTATATAAAAATCTCTTTGAGTCTATTGTCACTCTCATCTCATTAGCTCAATTCGGGCACTGTTTGATTTGATGTATATAGAAATGCTGCATTAATAGATGCATCATGTAGCTAGGCCCAAAAATATCGTTTGGCTTGGTGTGTATAGCGTGTAATACAATATTTTGAGATATTGTTATAAGCTCATATGCAATTTAGAATTGCTCTCTTATACAACAAGTACTTTAATATTTAATTCTTAATAGTTTACTAAACATTTTAATTTATTTGATCTCAATACATGATGGTACGTGATTGTTTATTACAGCAGCCGTACTCCACTATCCTCACTCATTCCGGAGTTTTCCTCTTTCCTCTTCCCCTGTCCTCCTTCCTTCGTTCTTCTGCCTTCTTTCTTCTTTTGCCATCCACCACTCTCCTTTTTCCTTCGTTCCACCATAAATTCTTCCGGCCTCCCTTCTTCCGTTTCAATTTCCACGATGGAACCAAATCAAACTATATCACCGCGTCCATTTAGCCTCCTCAACTCTTTCTTTCACACGCGGTTCACCATAAACCACAATCTTTTGTCGCCGGCTATCATTGCTGTCATTGTGTTCGCCGTTGTGGTTATTGTTATAGCCGGAGCGGTTATTGCCTTTTACTGTTATTATAAACGAGTTCGCAACGTCGAGGTCGGAGTCAGCACGGACGGGGAGCGGGTGTCACCAATCCGGCGGTGGGCTAGAGATGATGGCGATTGAAGCCATCCCTAGTGCTTCTTACCCGTCGTCTTTTCCCGATCGCAGGGAGGTAGACACGGTAAGTTCAATTTGCTTGGACGAATTCGATGCTGGCATGGAAGTCAAAATACTCCCCTGTCAACATTTGTTCCACGTAGAGTGTGCTGTGGGATCCCTCACTAATACCACGACATGTCCATACTGTCGAAGAAGCATCATGCATCCACGACGACCACAGTCTACAGGTAGTGATCGGATAAATGATTCTTTCTTTTTCTTGGTCTTCAGTAATACTGGTGCCGCGTTAACACTGTTTATTTGTTGGTCAGAAATTAAAAAGTGAAGAGCTTAAAAGAAGTAAAAGATGCATGAGCTTGTTTTGTGTGTTAATAGTTGGTATGGTGTTTGTTTTAAAATTTAAATAAAACTCGGCCAATATATATCTAAAATTTCTTTATATAATCTTGGAAATTCACATATATGTTGGATTCTTGAGCCACAAATAATTATATCTCATGCAGTATGCAGTATACCAGATATACGAGGGCGACTACCATGGCACTACAGCTAAAATAAGCGTATACGGTGCGCCAGATCTAAAGCCCCACCAGAGAACCGCCGCTGTCGTATGGCTCTTTAACGAGGATGGAGCCGATAATGCTATTCAAACAGGAGTGCACGTATGTAGCATATAAATACTTACTATAGTTATGTCATCTTCATCTGTTAAACTAAGATTTCGTTATAATACACTCAGGAATTAACGCTCTCTACGTTTAGGAAAATTATTTGGAATCATAGAATGATGTCCATTTGGATCAGAGAATGGAAACATCCTATAATTAGTGGCCTGATGAATTAGTTTATACTTTTGGCATGACAGGTATATCCGGAATTATATCACGATCATGATGTCCAGTTACAAAAATGACGCTCGAGTACACGCACAATCTGGGTACATGTGCAAGCACTAACTCTTCTAGGGTTTGGCCGCAGAACATCGTTCTCCCTCCTAGTAAAGAAAGTTTGCATACAAGCAACGGTCGGTTTGCTTAGGAAAAAAAAAAATCGAACACAATCCAGTTTGTTTAATTCAAATCTGAAACCATGGCAGACTCAACTGACTCAGTTTATTAAGATACGTCTTAGCTTCAGCTGATATGAAAATTCACATGAATTACATCTTAGCTTCATGATGCATGAGTTCAATCTAAAGGTGACAACATATGCTCCAATTTACTTAGAGCTGAAATAAAAGATCTGCTTACAGGCTCTCCTAAAAGAAGAGCAAAGAAGAAGTGACATTATAGCAATAGGATACTTACATCCAAATGTAAGGATTTGTCATGGTTTAGTACAGCACCAATTTTCAGAAAATGTCACAACAATAGGATGCTTATATCCAACTATTAGGATTTGCCATGGCCCAGAAGTGCACCAATTTTCAGAAAAGCTATATTGCAGATACAGTAAACCAACAACTCAAAATTATGATAAATTACATTATATTAGAAAAACTCTCGTATTTAAGCAATCCTTTTAAGAACTATACAGCATCTCTATGATACTAGATTTCTAAATGATTAGCTCGTCAACACAAATTTAACATCCAGTAAGCAGGTGCTTGTACCCAGATCAGGCTATAAAGGAGATATTGGATAGTTTACGCAGCTAGCTTGCTACTTGCTAGTCTGGAGTCTACCCAATGGCATTTGGCTGCACAGCATTTTCCACCTCCCAAATTGTTGTCCTGTCATTTAAAGTCTAACCATTGTCAGCATTAAGTGAACCAAGCTTGATAAGTTATTATTTCTCAGAAACCAAGAGAAAGACAATACCATGGTTATTAGACTCACACTGTGTGTGAAAGTTGCCTCCAATTTATCAGTTGATGAGACTGTGGATGCCGTTCCAAATAACTATGGTTTGCAATTCCAGTTTCATCTGCAACAAAATGTCCTGAACGGCTAGATGTTGTAGGAGGGGACCAAACAGGAACCACACCTCCATCTCTTCCTGTCCAACTACTGGATGCTTCTGATATAGAGTCCGCATCATGTTGCATCCTGTAGAAATGTTGGGTAACATTGTTTCGCATTGTTATGGTAGCACCTTGATCTAAAGTTTCTCTCTCTAGCTGTGGTCCAAAATTAATATGTGATGGTACTTCTGCTCTGCTGTCCTCGGCATTGTTTCCTAAATCAACAGAAACTTCTTCTTCGCCCCTAATTAATGATGAAGTGATGCTCGGAACCATCTGATCCTGGTGTCTCCTGCCTGTTGGCACATTATTAGTTCTAGTTGCTTGAAAATCCACTTCCATTTGCATTTCCTGTGGAAAATCAATTGCCGGTAATTCAGAAGAATCGCCAAGGCCTTCTTCTGTCCCATTCTCTATTGCAGCTCTTGATGCAGCTTCTAGTTGCCACATCTCTGCAAGGGCTTCTTGCAGTCTATCTTTAGCTGCATCTATTCCTACAATAGGAAGAGGATAGTTGGAACCCAGTTCGACTCCTGCTGCTTGTAACACTGATTCAGGAGCATTCCATGGGTGATGTATCCATTCAGTGGGTAGCCTGGCCAGCTCAGGAAGCCAGCGTCTTACATATTCTCCATTAGGGTCAAACTTGTAACCTTCAAACTGTATAATGCAATAGGTGAAATCAAAGAGAAAAGTGAGTAGTTGGCATACAAGGAACTTAATAAAGCTAACTACAGTAAGTCATATTTAGCATTCCGTCGATGACAAGCATGCTCAGCACACTCACATAGAAAATAGGAAAAAGAAAGGATGGTAAGATTTCAGAGAACTAGATCTTTTCAGTTAGAACCTATACAAATTTTGTAGGTATCAAGATCTTTCCAGTTAGAACCTATACATATGCAAGTACCTCTTTTACTGAAAGCAACACAAAAGCAAAATAAACACGAAAGTAGAAATGAGAATCAAGATGGACAACCAAGAGCATGAGGCAGATGCATGCCCACAGAGAAAAGGGTTGGGCAGAATAGTTTTGCAACTGGTGCCACATCTAATCTTCCTAAAGTTTACTATTCATGAAAGAACACCAGAGAGAATTTATTCAGCTATGAAGTGCAACGTATTGTCTGTGATACCTGAGGGTTATCAATGCGGTCAAACTCACGACCATCAGGAAGAGTTCCAGATATGTACTGCCAACCTAAGGCATCACTTTCAAGATCAGCATCTAATAGTGTATCCCAGAAGTACTTCATCCCCCACCTCCAAGGAAGTTGCAGAACTTTGACGAAGAAGCTGGATACAACCACACGTATCCGGTCGTGTAGCCAACCAGTTGCCCATAGCTCTCTCATACCAGCATCTACCAAAGGGTACCCTGTTCTACCCTGTCTCCATGCTTTAAAATAACCTTCATTGACCACCCAAGGAAAGAACCTAAGGTGGGCTAGGAGAGGTCGTTCATGACTGTATGGATGGTTGAAACTCAAGTATCTTGAGTATTCCCGAAGCCCAATGGATTTAAGAAACAAACTGCAACTCTCTTCAGCTTCTCTATTTCCCTCATTGATCCACACGAGCTGCTTCATCCGAACAAGGTGAAAGACTTTGCGGACACTTAGCTCCCCAAAGTGTAAGTGAGGTGAAAGCAGAGATGTGGTTGCACTGTCTGCTTTCTTTCGATTCACAGAATATTCGACTAGTGGTCCATTTATGAAGGCAGTCAGTGATTTGTCAGCATTGCGCCAACCAGGTGACCATGCTCGAGCAAGAAGAGCATTGCTTGCTCTCTCTGAGTCATCCTCAAAGACCAAATTGTCAGAGGGACACCTTGATAGGTCACCTGAACAACAAAAGAGCACATGTAATGGGGCCTTCAACAAATACAACATTGTCGACTCTTCCATATTTTGATTTTCAACGTAAAACCGAAAAGGTAAAGAAAAGTAAGTAGAAACATTAGGTGCCCCTAGGTTAAGTAGATTATACTTCCGTAATCAGCTGAAGAACGGGTACCTATGAGGGTACCTTTGAATAATTAATTAAAGGCCAAAAATATGGCAGTTCAGACATAGATCTAGCACAAGTTATGAATAGGTAATCAGCTATGCAAAGGATAATGCCAGTGAAAAAGCTAAAAGAAATCAATAAAGCATGAAAAGATATGGAAATTATATATTAAAAAAAACTCAGTCAGAAAGAGGCAGCAGTAGGAAATGCAGATTATTTTCCACGAAATGCCTTTTTCAGAAAGGTAACTCATGCCTTCTTGAACTGAATTCATGAGAAGACTAATTGCTATAATAAGCTTGAGTAGTAAATGAGATGATGAGTCGCACATAAGCAAAGAGATGCAATATGATAGTTGACTTTATCCAAAACAAAGATATGTGAGCTTAATAATGATAAGCAAAAAGATGCTCTTGATTATTCAGCACCATACCACAATTGACCAACCATTTCTTCGCATAGGCAGGTTATACTCTTAAGGTAGTATCAATAAAAATTGAGCAACAGCCCATCAATAGTAATATAAAAGTTGTGCCACTTTAAAATCATCAACTAAAATGAAAATTTTTACTGTGAAATGCTCAAATACTTCAGCATGATGAGGAGGAAAGTTAATAGACTTGTACATGATCCCATAGTGAAGATTAGACCTGAATTTATTCTTTTAGGTGGCAGCAAAGGAGCTTCTGGGTCACAAGGCATGCTAAGGCATCTATTCCAGAAAGGTGCAAAGGTTGTAAATGGACAACCATCTTCATCATTAACATCCCATGGTTCATAAAGCAAATCTGCATTGAATGAACGCACTGTTACGCCACGAGCTGTCAGAAGTTCCTTCAGCCGGTGGTCCCTAACAAGAGAAAGAGGATCTGCAAAGAACAACAAATGGATTAGTTAGACGCAAGAATATTATTTTTAAGACCTCTGTGGTAGTAAGCAATTTTTTGTTTCACCAACAATCAGAAAAGCATCAGTCTCAAGCTTGATACTACAAAGAATTCAAAATTTTAGAACAAAGTAATAAAAGCTTAAGAGCATCCAAAAGAAGAAGAGGAGGGAAAGCCTACATATGAAACTTATTTATTATTGGTGATGCTCACATAAGAAAAGGAATAATCAAACAGAGCTGAAGGTAGAACTTCATACAACCCGATGCCAAAAAAAGGTTTGAACAGAAAACTCCTAGTAAGAATCATGGGCGTAATGCACAAGATAAGCAGCATCGGATGGCAAAATGGTGAGAAAAAATCACAGTCCAAGTAACTACAATTTAAAAAGAATAACGAAAAACATATAGCAATACCATGTCATGAGCGGAAATCAAGCGTGAAGCCAGAATTTTTATAACAAGGCTGCATCTTTTCTAATTTACATAAAGCAATAATGAAACTAACAACTCAATAATCCATAAATCCTACAAATAACATATCAAATTAATTCAACAAAAAAAAGCCAGTGCAGGCTTTTCCCTTTTCCAGGACAGAGTTGAGGAAGACAAGTGGCAAAGTGAAGAAATAAAGAGACCTATAGGAATCTAACAATTAACTCTAACATAGGGTTCACATATAACCCCAAGATACATCAAAATCGTTGTAAACAACCAACTAACTCCAACATAAATGAAACTCTGATGCCAATTAAAATCTAAGATGAGTATTCAGTTTGATGAGCCTATTTTCATCGGACAGATGAATAATTAGATAAAAACAGGACCAACAAAGAAGAATTATATAGATGAAGATCTAGCAAGAAACAGATCCCACCTTCCATATACCTAGAAGATCATCAAAGCAAAATAAACAATGGAGAGACCATGAAGAGCAAGGAACATAAGAGCAGAAGAGGGTGAGACTAACCATAGAGGTGGTTGAAGAAGAGATTGGATGCACCAGTAGAGCGGACAACTTCAAGAAGAGTGGAGACAGTGTCGAAGGACCTCTTGGTGATGAGGGAGGTGCCAAGGCTTCTGAGGGATGAGTCAAGGTGATGAAGGCTCTGGCTAAGCCACCACCTCGACACCCTTCCAGGGTAATAAGGCCCCTCCTCCTCAGGGGCCCATATGAAAATAGCCACCACATCTCCTGCCCTCACCCCAGCTGCAAGAGCTGGGTTGTCCTCCACCCTCAGGTCTCTCCTGAACCATACAACGCTGATGCTTTTGTTGTTTCTGCTGTTACTGCTGCTGCTACTGCCACCACCACCACCACCACCACCATTAACAGGAGGAGGAGGAGGAGGAGGCATCACTCTCTCTCTCTTTAACTTCTTTTTTCCAATCAGATGGGGGGAAAAGTTAAAGATCAGGTCATGGAATTTTGCATAAAGTTGGGGAGGAAGGGGGGCGAGATGTAGCAACCAGCGATTCCCTTGGCTTGTTCTTGGTGGGGGACAGACTTCACGCTGCAGCTGGTGGCTGTGGCCTGTGAGAACTGGGGATTGGGATGATTGGCTTCTATTTTTTTTTTTTTATGCCCTTTAGATTTTTATCTCTCCTCTTATTTCCCTCATTAGGCTATACTATTTTTGTTAGGGATTAAGACTTCGCTAATTAATTATGGCGGACCGCTACTTCTATCAGCTGTTATCGGATCAACTCAAACCCGATATTGTCTCTATAAAAAGTGATAACATATTATTTTATCAACTTTTAATCACAATAATCGTAAGTAGTTGATAGGATAGGATGACAATATTTTATCATATATTAGATAATATTTGTAAAGTGTTTGTGAGAAAGTTTCTATTCAAAAAAGAAAACACTCATATATATACATATATTTATAAAAAAAAGTGATAACTTTACCTCTATGTATTTATTTATAAAAAAAATATTTAGAGATATTTGTACAGATATATTGTATCTATGAAATTTATTTTATCTATTTAAATTTTATTTTTATATTACTATGTTAAAAAAATATTATTAATTTATCTTTCTGAACTTATTTTTAGTATCACTGAGCTAAACTTATATTTATTTTTAAATATATATTTATTCAACTAAAATAGAGCCATTTATGTTATTTTATGACTAAAAATAAAATTTCCTTCAAATTATGTGGAGGTAAAAAAATAATTGAACCCATTATGATTCCCAACCTGTGGACTGCTAGTTTTCTTCCTCTTCTGTCCTTTTTATTTCTTTTCTTTTTGCTTTTGTTTTTCTGTTCTCCCTCTGTACTTTGCTTTTGAGTGCTTTGAGCACCACAAATTAATAGAAGTTGCCTCACAACCACTCATTCTAATTGTGACGATGTCTTTTGTTTCTTATATGATATAGCAATCTCTTAACAACTTAGTCTATATCTCTCTCTCTCTCTCTACGGATGGGTTTATTTTCTTGCTAGGTTGATCTTAGCGGATTGGGGGGGATTGACAATAACAGCGGGGGGAGGGGGGTGATATCATATGACACTAAGGTTTTGAACTTTTCTAAGGGACACCTACATAAATAATTTGTCGAAAATGTCCTTGGCCTTCTAAAAGATTAGATTCCTTCTTGATGTCACGTTGTCATTGGTATCCACTTATTTAGCAAATTCTGTACCACCTGCTGCTTTATCCTCTCAAAAACATATATAATTACGTCGGATAAAAGACAAGATTGATTGATCAATTATAGATCTTTGGTGGAAATTAATGTACAAATATTGACAGGAGTCACCGGGTTAGATTTAAAAATAAAATTAAATCAAAGTGATCAAGCACTTAAAAATGCAGTAATAAATCTTATTCACAGACTGGGACTTAAATAATATGGAATCTTGGTGATCAATACTTCCACACATATTGATCATAAAAAACATTACAAAAATTTATTATCAGCCATCTATCTGTAACTGTCTTTCTAAGTATAAAATTTAGTAAAATAAATAAATATTGAATAAGGCACTTTAAAATTTAGCCTAACTACAATATATATATAGTTTCCCCTTAAATGATTAAATATTAGATATTTGGCAATCTCTTTAAGTAGTTTCGTTAAATATTTCGGCAAAGAGAACACACAATTTGTTTTAGAAAAGGGGCCGACAAGAGGCACAAATTTGTCTATCTCAAGAACAAGAAGGATGAGGATTGCACCGATAAGTTATGCTTGCTCTGCATCTTAGCAAGCCCATCTACTTCCAGCCTTCCAGGCTTCCAGCGCTGTCCATCTCCATCGCGATGTGGACGCGATGTTCATCCCGGTGACACGGAACACGTCAATAAGAGATAAATATTGTTACATATATATATATATATTCCTCTCTTCTTTTATCCAGGTGAGTAAGACTTAATTCCGAGCCATATGGGAGAAGTTGTGTTTGGGGATACATAATAATGATTGGATATAGTTGGCCCATAGGCCATAGTCCATTATATACAACCGATTGGATTAAGTATCATATTCGGTTCTGATCTATTGTTTGTTCCTAGTATGTTCTAGTTACGTTATAAGGTTACAAGATTGGTATTATCTTAGTAATATTTTCATTGCTTCTTTGTTACATAGGAGAATGCGAATTAACTTATCATGATCTCTATGCTACCCCATCCAAAGACAAAGTCCAGGGGCCATGCAAGTGGTGTCGTATTGCAGCCATCCTAACTGCATCAGATAATACCTCATTGATGAAACTTTATTTAAGAATAAGGACTTCTTAGTGCATGAAGGATATATCTGCATGACAATGACACTGTCGTTACCTGCAAGCCTGCTGCGACTGGCAACCACTAGGCAAGCAGTTAATTCCTGACCACAAAATATTAACTTGGTTATCCAAGGATGGATACTATTCTTCACCAATGATTTTGCGAGTCATTTTGACTAATAGTCTCGAAAGGATTGAAAGCAATGTTTGCAGAATGGATGGGTTGCCCTTATGGGCTCAATAAGAACGATTACCATCTGGGCCAAAAATTAATGCAGATTGATGCTTTTCTTGATACCGTCTACACTTGTTCGTCTATGATAGCTCTAAAGTTCTAAATAAATGGACCAAAGAATCAAAGTTAATCATCACAATGAGTTTATTATGGTAGCAGCTAACAAGATTTGGGCCATCCTAATGCACGCTAGTATTAAGGTTTGACAAGGTCTCCCATCGATTGTCTTTCTTTCTCGGTAGCCAGCACCAACTTTGTGAATTTGTCATCTTATTGTTAGGTAATATAGATGTTAGTCTTTATAATTTATTTCCATCAATGACATAGGAAACTTCATTGGTTGTCCAACAACTGGGCAGAGGATTAGGTAGTTTCCCCTTCGTCGCGATAAGCTTTTCATGTTAATTTTCCCTGGCAACCATGACCAACCCCACTTATTATTTACACACAAAACCATCGCAATTGAAGGCAACGCTCATGAATCTTAGTTAGAAAATTAGGTTTCTGGGAAACGTGTCTTGTTACCTTGAAAATATTAAATATCCTGCGTACGTTCCCTTGTATAAGAAGGCATCAAGTTCGACTGCTCAGGAAAAATGGAGCATGCATGCATGCATGGTTGATTAAACATAGCAGTAGTATAACATGCACGTAATAATTTTCGTATATATTATAAAGTTCCCCATCGTATTCTTGGGCATGAGTTTGATTGATGTCATTGACCCATTCTTATGGTTTTAGCTATCTTAGCTTGTTCCTTCCTGCTGTTCTTCTTGTTTATGTCCGTTTGTAACCGACAACCTAGGGCAGTCTCTATTTGCCTAAAGTGGTATATATGTTTCTTTAATCATTTGTATACTAGTTAATTGTTTATGACTGTTACATCGGAGCATGGGGAAATTTCTCTACAATAATCCTTGTAATTGTCATTATACCGTAGTTCTATGTACATTCATGGTTGCTTGCAACTTTTTAAAGTGCAACGGATGAATATAAAAACAATACCGAAATGATACACACACACACACACATTAATCGGAAATGTATCATGTATTAGCATGATTTGGTGTGTGAAATCTCGCATTAAATTAATGTGAATTCCTTGGTTGGATTATAATTAATATACATAAATGTTATTCCAAATTAAGTGACGAGTAGAAAAAATGTATACAAAGTCAACTTTTTGAGTATCATCAAAAACAGTCAAAACTTGTTTAGATCCTTCTTCTTCTTTTTTTTACTAATAAACATGCACCCATGCATGCCTCGTAATAATGTAGAATATTTACAATCATCACTATAATTACTATACGATAGGTACTAATTAATAGTCTCGTCATGCATCTTGTAAATAGTACGTGAGATTCAGACTAGACAAACCTTACGTACACTATCAAATACCAATAGGAAAGTAGATAGAAGAAAATATAAAGAAGATCCATAGCCCACAATAAAGAAAGCAAACTATATGTATATACACATACGAGCAAGTCTATGTGTACATGCAAGTGTATAATTAAGTATCCGTGTAAGAGATGCATTGTCTTGGAGTAGATCAGTATATAACTAGCCATGCATGTAACGACACAACAAAGAAGTAGAAGCTAACCATGGATATAAAACGATTCTAAAGATATTAAAGAAAGAAAGTTTAAGAAAATAAGTCAACAGGGAATGCGTCATCAAGCAAGAGCTCAGGCCAAGCGAAAGGAGTACTCCCACTACCACCACAGCTAGAGGTACTGCTCGTATCCCCTGGGTGTGGAACGGATACATCGGTGAGTGGTGGAAGAGAAGGCCGAGTCAGCAATGGAGTTCTTGGTGTGCTCTCATGATCCCCTTGCCCGATCTCACTAAAATTGAAACATTGAATCGTCTCATGATTAATGTTGGCCTGCTCAAAGAAAGGCTCCGGCATCTGCACCTCTGGGATTTGGCTAACTTGGTACTGGTTAAACGAACCCATCTCCGGTGAGCCCAAAAGGCTCAACGGTTCTAACTCGGTTGTGTTCATGGTACTAAGGCTGTTTGTACTAGAGCTAGTGGCCATTGCAGCCGCCGAATTGAGAAGGTAATGCAAGCACTGGAGCTTTGCGGCGTCGATCGCCTCGGCCTGGAGGCGGACGGTGCGGCTGTCCCAGCTACGATTCTCCACAAGGTTGGCGAGGGCGAGGAGGTGGGGGATCGTCGCGAAGAAGTCGGTTCTGGGCCGATGTGTCATCGGATCGAAGCCCATCTGGATCATCTTCTTCTTGAGGTGGGTGTTCCAGAAGTTCTTGATCTCGTTGTCCGTCCGGCCGGGGAGGTGCGTCGCGATCGCCGACCACCTACAATTGGATCATATATCATGTACAATTAATTAAGTAGGACATGTTACAACAATTGAAAGATGAATGACTGATTGGAGTATCAATTAAGTAGTTACTTGTTTCCAAGGATGGAGTGGAGATTAAGGATGGTCTGTTCTTCGTCTTGGGAGAATTTGCCTCTCTTTATATCTGGCCTTAAGTAGTTAGTCCATCTTAGCCTGCAGCTCTTGCCACATCTGTTGAGCCCTGCAAGAGATAAGACCAGACCTCCAGTTGTTAATCAAGAGTGTTGCAATTAATCGACAGGGAAAGAGAGATTGCATATATAAGAAGAGTGTATATATATAAATAAATATAACCTGCAAGTTTTGGAAGGGCTCTCCAGCTTCCATGTCCATGCTTCTGGATGTAGTGGACCAGCTTCTCATCCTCTTCAGGAGTCCAGGGGCCCTTCTTGAGGCCATTCTCATCACAGCAAGGAGACCTGCCCATGTTGAATGGTATCCTTGGTAGGAAGAGGGAGTTGGGACTATAGCTGCCTCCCTTTGGTTATTAATTAGATAAGTTGGCAAATGAGGACATGACTTGTCATTTATATAGTGAAGCTTTTGCGGTAGGGGTGGGAGACTAGGAATTTTTTATAGAACAGGCAAACTGTAAAACTATATATATTACCAAAATCTTATCCGAGAAAAACAATGAATAAAAAGTTGATATGTGCAGTACTTTTAAAATTATTATTTTATAATTTATCTCTAAATAAATCTGAGTGATAATAGATATTCTAGCTCTTAACCGAGTGTCCGTAGATTTTTTTTGTTTTTCTTTTGTCAACTGAGTTGTACGAGAATTAAGACAATAGTATACAAATTATAACTAATCACAATAATTAGAAATAAATTTAATATGTATAAAAATTGTGAAATTACCTAATTATATGCAAATGTCGTTGTTAGTTGTTATTACTGCTAGTGTTGAGGCGTTTATTTAAAATCTTACTAATACTAAGATGTACCTCGAGTGATTTTAAAAACATCGAAATGTAATCAATCAAAACAAACTCATCACTATGAAAGTATAAGGTGGACCCACATGTAAACATGAAAAGAGTTTACAGGGGCAATTACGGATGATCAGGAATCCTGTATTCAACTGCTCTCGTCCAACTTGCTCATATTTTTCTTACATTCGTCTGTGTTTATTTTTGAGTATGATTAGAGTCATGAAATCACCAATGCATTAGTGCACATCCCACTAATTTTCCAATTTATCCATGAGATTTGGCCCATCGGAAAACCACTTTTGGCAGTCATCCCCTCGATCGATCGAGCCGGGTTTTCCCTCCCGGCTCTCCTCCGCCTGTATTAGATGAGAAAGATTAACTTTGGCATTGAATTCTTTTCGCATTAGTCCAGGAAAGAAAGAAATTATTTTCACCGCCTACCTTCGATATATATCTTGATCCTGATAACTTGGGAAACAAAGGATGAGCTTTATTTGACTATTTCCGTTCCTAATTCCTAATTAATGAGTGACGAGACTTGGCAAATTCTACACCTGTCCTGTTAGACCAATTGTGCTACCACTTGCAATTTTCTTTTGCAATAATTACGACAATTACGTAACTCTCGAATATATATATATGATGCTTGGGTTTCAGTATAAAAAAGGCACGGTCGTATTTTCATACGTGCTCGTGATTTGGTGTATGCTGTCACCAATGATTAGGTGTGTTCATGCATATTATCGTCCAAATTGAGGTTGATCATAAAACTTTGGAAGCTAATTTAATCTAAAACCAACTTGATGTCCTATTCTTTCTCTTAATTATAATCATATCGTTTCAACAGTTGTACTGTTGAGCCGTCATGTACTCGCTGACATCTAAATCATATTCATAGCATGTATGTGATTGTTGATAGGCCACGCGACCGCCCAAACGTACGGCCAAAGACCTCCACCATGCACGACAGTAGGAAAGGGAAATAAATATATTTAGAGGACCCTTTCAAAGTTTTTGAATACTTAGACGATGTTAGTATTTGTTTTCCTATACCTACGTACCTGCATATATACATATACGACTTGTAAGAGTTTACACAATCTCGTTGTTAATTTACATGATTATACATTGATCGTATCGGACTCGACTGCTTAAACTATAACGCCAAATATAGTTAGATGATACGTTGTTTAGTCTTATAAGGGATAACGGAAGACTTATGATCTGGATGAACACATGAATTAATTATCGATTAGTACAGGCTAGGGTGGTTGGCAATGCCATGAACTGAGATTTTATAGGTGTAGGGTCCGTTCATTTATGCCATGCGTAAATTAAATTAATACTATTTGGACGAGGACTCCACATTGCTTTAATATAGGAGACCTTCTCAGGAAATGGTTAGAGGCTGCAAATGGAAAGAAAATTACATTACCGTACTAGTACAAGCTTACATAGGATCCAAAGTACTAACTGAAAATAGTAATACGTCGTCCACGTCTGACTGCGTATATATAATGCATAACTCAGTGAGCTGGAAATAAAATCAGTGGAAATAACTGGATTAAAACATCTGAGGGTCAGAAGAGTAGAGCTGTATCCAGTACGAGTTAAAACTACGATAGAAGGTTTTAGTGTTTATTTTATGCAAATGATGACGCTCATTTGACCAGATAGCAGAGTTAGCAACGGAGTTGTTGCAGCCAACACCCAGAAAATCTCCAGATCTCCGACGACGCTGCCTTCAATGACAGACGTACCTCCTTGCTACAAATTAAATCAAACTTTATCCCAATTAACAAACGCATGGAAACACTAGCTTAATTCATATATTTGTCCTGAGCTAAACCATAGGTAAGGAACAAGTCAACGCTATCTATCTCGAACACCTGCCTCAGCCTTCAATCTCCTCTTCATCTGCATTTCCTGCTCTGCCCTGAAATAGGGAAGAAGAAATTATTTAATTAGCTTCCTTGCATTACGATAAAGATCCCTGAGATGTTCTGAAGAAGGTCTAAATGCCATGTGAGGGAGAAAGTGAGCAAGTGGGTTATCTGCAAACTCGACTCAAACTACTTGTCCTAATAAACAAGTTGCTAACACCAACTAAACCTACAAAAGAATAGGACCTAGAAGGCAGGTGGCAGAAGATGCTGCAAAGAGTCAATGCAAGAGGACAATAGAAGCAAAAGGGCTCTACTCATTTTCTTCCTTTTCTCCTCTGCTTCCTTTTACATGCCTCTTTTCTCTCCTATACTTGCATCATTCGTTGTCGGCAACAAGCTAAACAATAAGATACACCAATATTAGAGAAAAGCTTAGTCACTCACTCCTCCACCAGTGTGCGAGTATATGATTTCTTTGAGGGGTTGCTTCCCCAGTTAAGGTTCCTTGTCGGATGGACCACCCCCATAGAAGAAATAAAACACAAAATTTTCATGTGTTATTACTTGTTCTAAATCTCTTATGTCACCAATCTTTAGTGATGGGGAAATATAGTCTTTAACCTCAACTAAACAACTAGGTTGCTTATAAACTTGGTTTTGCAACCATTTCTCTTCACTCTGAAAGGTGACATATAGTGACTACTGCAGTAAATAATATATTGTACTATTGTGAGCAAAAAAGTGAATTATCAAAAGAGAACAGACCAAAAGGAGATGAGGAGAAGCAATGCTAAAGTTGCAATATACTTCATTACTTCCCTTCGATTCAACATTTCTTCCACAAACTTTTTATCTGCTGATTTCCCAGCATTCATCAGGATGAGAGATCTCATTCTCAGTTGGAGTTCCGAAATATATAACTGGAATCTTGAATAAGCAGAGGTGTTGTCGTTTACTAAGTTTAACAAAAGAGTAGTTAGACAAACGAACTTGGTTGTTTGGATTTTCAGTATAGTATATCACCAATTCTAATGGACCAAAAGAATCTATACATATATACTTTACATCCCGTGAACATGAGGCATGTCTAAGGCTCTAAGCATTGTTTCTAAGAATTGTTTAAGAACCAATAGCCTCATAATGATAATATATCCTACAACTGCTAATTAGTATTATATTAGAAGTAGAGACTGGCAAATCTAATGCTAAGTTCATCAGATATTCACTATTTCAATGAAAATAACAGCCAAGATGTTAGTGCTTTCGTTGATGAGGAGTTGAACCTTCACAATCCAGTAGTTATGACTTAAATCCAGAACTGATGACATGACATTATGACACTATAGCAGTAAGAAAAATGCTATAGATATTACTAAATAAAAAATAATTAAAATAATAGGAACTAACACAAAAGGTCTCAAGAAGATTAAAAGCACCTCATTGAGTTATCTTAGGCTGCAGATTTCAGAGAACCTTACTTGTAGAATAATGTTCTGCTTGGTGTAATTGTGCGGCATCTTGAGGTACAAACAAGATTGAAAATTATAACCCTGTCAAGAGGAAAATGTTCTTCTATGCTCCAACCTATGAGTTTGAATGAATGAAATACAGAGTATTTCTAAGAAACAAGAATTTGCTGCTGTATATTTTCACCAAATGATTGATTACTAAGCGGACAAGGTCTACTAAGTTCCTCAAAAGACCATAACGTGCATACTGTATATGTTTTACCAATAAACAACTTCACAATGAGTTGGATTTTTCTAATTGTTATGTCCAACGACATAGTCTTATATTTTGCAGTCACACGATATAGCACTGTAATTTAAACTGCACTGAAATGCTGTAAGCTAACTAATCTCTTACTTCTCTGGACCAGCAACTACTAGTCTTGCAAGCCCAATTGCTGCTGACAAGGAATTTGGACCTAAGATATACCAGTGAAATTTTAATGTGATTGTTACCTATTCAATTATTAATTAGATCCAACTAATTTCAATAGTTCATACAATGTTGCACTTTGACATTCTAGAGATTGGCAAGTTCATTGAAAAGATAGAAACAATTAACTGCTTAAGGTGGTAATAACTGATGATATTCTACATATTCTCAGTAATGGCAGATATCCCACATTGTTAGAAACAGAGGATTGATGATTTAGCCAACAGAGAAGATAAACAGTGCTTGTCCAACAGTTTGTTACAGCATCAAATTCTGGTCGGAGTTAAGCTATAGCCTAGGTCAGCATGGACATAATAATATAATTGTCATTCAATCACATACAATCTTTCCATGGTCAATATCTTTTCAGCATCTAAAGAACAAAAAGTAGTTTCAATTTGGGAAAAGAACAATGTAAATAGCAACATTCTGATAAAAGAGTCTGGATTACAACTTCCAAATCCATATGTTTAAGGTGACCGACAGTTCAAGTGCAGAAGTGTTCATAGCTAGAGTGAAGATTGAGTCAAAAAGCATCTGCTTTGGTCCAACTACCTGATTTATGTGGATGCAGAATTGTCCAGCTCTTGGTATGAACTTATTTTGATGTACTAAGATTTCTTACTTATTATCAGATAGTTTCCAAGTGAGCCCCAGAACGCAACTACTGCATTCAGAATAAAACATGTAAAACATTAACCAGAAATTAGTATCTGACGTTTTGCAATGTTAGATAATCCTTGTTAGGTAGGACCGTATACACTATTTAGCCCTTAAAAGAAGGAAAGTGTCTGTTTATTAGTTTGAACACAATCCATCAATACACTTCTATATTACCTTCTTTTTCTGTTTCTCATAGAGTACCACAATTTGGCAAACAAAAGAATCCTTATCTATTAGTTAAACCATCGACAAAAATCTATCCAAGCATATAGTACTTGCCATTGAATTAAATAAATGGATTCTTCAGCATTAAAAATGCAAATAAAAAAATATTCTAAGGTAGCAAACAGGTCATCTAGTACAAGTATACAACAATAACGTGAGATATAAGATCTATTCTGCAGTAGGTCAGTTCTAAATTTTATGGAAGACTGATTCCCTAGCAGCTTTGAAGCCAACTATTCCATATGTAATCAGTTATGTTCAGTCAACATTTTGATTACAACAACTCATCCAATTATCTGATCGTCCCTGATGACATTCTAATACGGAAAACTTACAATAAGGAACACCGAAACAATGAGTTACAAACATAATTAGCACTTGTTTAGTATTGGTGCTACAGGATGACATCGTTCCACAATCAACTTGCTAAGTCCTTCTTTGCTATATCACCCCATAGTGTTTATTCTTAAAAGGGGGTGCAGTTTTAATTACCAAGCCTTGAATAGTATTATCAGAGAGAAGTATAATGATACTCTTTAGGATGGCATTCTTGCATTGGATCATTACAAATTTTTATTTGAATAGTTACAGAAGATAACTTATGGTTTCAGGATTCGGGTATCACAATTGAAACTCAAGCAAGAAATATATTAAGGGTCTTAACACTTAAGTAGGTGGTCTTAACTCTTAAGTAGGTGTCCAGGAAACTATATAGCGGCCAAAAGAAAGACCAACATAACTCAAGAACATTCAAATTTGGGTGGAACCAACAAAAAAGAAGTCCTGTGGTGAAGAAATACGTCATTATTTTGTATCCAACTTGATAACAAATTTACACATCCCATATGTTTCAACTTCGTGAAGAAGTTAAACATCTCTTCTGACAGTCTGTGATACTTTATGATCAAAAAAATTTAACATGCAAGGAGCTACAGGAAGCAAGACTGAGTTAAACATATTAATCTTTCGGTTTCCAATCATAATTTCTTTCACTTTCACTAAATTTGTTCTATAAGGGATGAAATTAGGCGAAAAACTTCATGGCAGTTTCAAATGTAAAACAACAGAAGTATCGACTAATTCTAGTATAGTACCCAAAAGAGTCTAACCTCTCTTCTGGTGACCAATTCTGATGGCTAATATTCTTTTTCTTCTTTCTTTTCAAACTATGAGCAGAAAAAATCTCAGCGCTTTCATTGTTCAATCAATACATAATTTAAGGGACAGAGAAGGATATAGCTCACATTTCACCATACTGCAATTTATACCTACTCATTTTTATTTTCAATTCTTTTGCGCGCTGTTGCTTCTAGGATACCACAAGAGAAACTTGCGTTCCTCCCCGAAGTCCATGGACGTTTCTGGCTGGAATCCGACGTCCGGTTCTGTCCTAAGAGATGGAAAAAGGAATCAACGAAGCCCAAAATGGCCCAAGAGGCCCAATTTGATTCCTTCTATGGGTGGAGTGGACTGGGCGACGGATAAAATGTTGAGTAATATTTTTTACTTGGATCAAAAATATTTCTTTCATCCTTTGTTCTCTATGAGATGGATAGCTATATTTACAGAAGCATATGTTTGCCAGTATCATGAAAGAGGTGCAATGTTGGCATATTCACAGAATCTTCTTAATGGCATGTGTAATGTTCTTATTTCTGCTGTTCAAATTTAGGAAGAAATATGGACCTATACTGATACAGCCCTCATAGAAGCCTACGAAAAGAATGACCAGGCAATTCTTTCTCGCAGTTCAGATTTTGGGCGAGGTGGATCATCTGCGGTTACTGGCTATGATGATCATCATGAATGGTACAAAGTGATGGGTTGCTAATATTGGTGTTTCACGAGCAGTTCTTCCCAAAAGCAGGGAGGTTGTACAAATGACAGACAGACTGATCATGAGAAAAGTTCATGGCTCATGATGCTGTTCTCTTGAGATCAACCTGAGAAAACTAAAAATCTTTCGGTATTGATAGTCATATGAGGTACTTTTCATCTGAATGTTGTAACTACTGGAATTTCCAGGAGATGTGCCAAGATATAATGGCTAGTTAACGGTTTCTCAAGCATTTTGAGACAAGAGTCTTCATAAACCCGTTTTGTCATCAGATCCTGACATACCAATTGAAGAATCAGACACAGGTGCAGAGGTACTCATCCTTGCAAGTTTTACTGTCTGTGCTATCATCCAGATTCTTAAGACTTTAATGCCATGGCGCTGTAAGGCCTTGTCTGATTCATGAGATTCACTTTTCTTAGATGTTGTGGAAACTGGAGGAGAACTATACAGCAATATCCCAAAATTTAAGTTGGTTGATATGCTTCTGGCTATAAATTGGTAGAAGATCTACTGAGAATGCAATAAAAGAATAATCCATAGAGTAGCTGTTATTGTCACAAAATTTTGAAATTGATCAATCTTAATTTTCTCTACATTCTAATGTACCGTTTCTTTTGCTGATCTCAATGATGTTGTTGGTGTATTATCAGTACTAATTGGGTTTTAGTCAAACTGTAATCTACTGTTCTCAAGCTAGAAAATAAACATGAAAAGATGAACACGGTAACTAAGGAGCCATTAGGAACTTCTTTTCAACCTCCATGGTTTCCAATCGAAGAAAAAACAAATCTTGTAGCTCTCAGTGTATATATCAAATAACAATAATTGCTGGGAGCTAAAAGAACAAAGGAAGGTATGAATCTAAGCAACAGAAACAGTTCCCCTTCCTCAAAAAAATTTGATCTACGGTCAGAACGGAAGGTATGTACGTATCTGAGATCAGCATCTCTCAGCTATCTACGTTCACATCGATCTGACTTCATCGACGCATCGATGGCCATGGTAGCCACAGCCTTAGCCCAAGCCACCAACTCCTTCTTCATCCTTTGCTCATCTCTCCAAATCAAAGGGTCTATAGGAAGTTCTTCAACCACACCGAAGAAGAAAGTCTTCGTCTCAGACACTCCGACGCATGCCTTGGCTTCGTCGGCGACGTTGACCGACATGGCTTGAGCTCCCAAGGCCATCTGTGAACTCGTAGTCTGAACTGAATTAGATCTTTGTGTCCTTAGGGTGAACTAGAACCAATGAACCAATGATAGGATTATATATAGGAGGACATTAACACGAGGAACACAGAAGCACAAGAAACACGTGCGCTTTTAAAATTATTTCCTTACGCTGATGCGAAAGCAACCGCGTTGACAATAGAGAAGGATTGTTCACCTTATTCCAATTTCCATCACTATAATTCTGCACCTTTATCTCAATAAGATTAACCATAACAATAGAAGTAAAAAAAAAACGAGAGTCATAACAAGAATATCATAAAATAATCCATGATCGTGATAAAATATATCTAAGATGCTACTATAATAGAGGCAATAATGCATGAGATGATAAACCATGTGCTGAATTTAATATACAATAAATGCAAACACGGGAAGAATACCCTTGCGAAGGGTATGATGTAATATGTGAATTTATTGGATTATTTATTGTTAGTTGACGGTGGATAAGTGGACCGATCTTGAGGTCGTGTGAACGTACGGCTCCTGTGGGAGCCACAACAAGGAGTAACTAGCTATTTCGACCCCACAAATTAAGCCAGAATTGTTGCCGACTTCTATTTTTCAGTTCCAGATATAGACTATTCTAAGTCTGTCTTAATTTTTTTATACATTTAATTTACTTCGAGACTTTAATATAACGCTAAGTGGGTATAAAAGATGATGATCCAGTTACGAGGCATGTAAAATAAATATTTTGAAGGACTAATTTAATTAGAAGCTAAAGTTTCTAACCAAACTACGCCTTCGTGAATATTTAAATACCTAAATAGATTTTATACTCAAACTTGGACATGTCAACTGCCGGCTCATTGGTTTAGAAGAAAACCGCTAACAAAGTTAGCATTTTATATTAAATATAAATTATTAATATAGGCAAGTCGATCAGCTGCACACTTACTTATTTTTAATTTGTGTTTGTTTTATGTTTGAGATAAAGTGCTAGCAAATTTAGATGTTAATGATTTTATGCTGAGTCGATAAGCTCCTAGTAAAGGTGTCGAGAAGAGACCTATTTATATATTAATGATATAGATGCCTAGTTTAGTCAAAAACTCACTCTTAGGGACGTTAGCCTTATTTTGCAACCTTAATTGCATTGTGTATATCGGAAGAATATATATTGGTATATTAGTTTCGATAAATATAAAAGAATACCAAGATACAAAAATAGCTCTTATGTTCATATTTGCTCAATATAGATTTATATATGATTCAAAGCAAAATTGATCATATATATATATATATATGTATATAAAGCGAGTGCAGGCCCCTGGCATATGCATTATTTTCTTTTCTTCCCACCTCTTCTTCTTTTCCTTACTTTCTCCCTCAGTTGCCAATCTCCTCTTCCCCTTTCCACGAAACGGAGTAACATCGGAGCTTGCCATCGTTGTGGAGGTGTGAGTTTTCCCATATCTCGTGTAGTTACCTTTGATAAATATTTTCAGATTAATAGATGACTACGAGTTCGTATAAGAGCCGGTGAAAAGTTGCTTATGGTCTCTTTTATTTATTTTATTATTGTAAATAAGTTAGATGGATTGTAATCCTACACGAGCATTTATTCTGTTGTGATATATAGATATGTATTTTGGGACTTATTGTAGCCTATGGTATTTTTAGTTTTTATTATTGTATTATCTGTGGAAATGTGAGGTTTTTATTTTGTTATTTTATAGAAACTTTGATCAACAGGTCACGTGGAAACCATATGAATTTCACTCACCTGAAATGCACGTATATTTTGTGGCAAGTGTTTTAGTTAAATAATCGAGTCAATTCTTTTTGGAAACATATTACAGTAAATTCAAATCCAGCGCATATAAATTTACCATAGAAAATCTAATAAATATCAAATCACAGTGTTTACAGTAAAAAGTAAATTTATAACTTCCGTAGTAAATCATCAACCAATAAGACCCAACTAATAATTAAGCTACAATGATTACTTTACACACAGATATGTTCGTAAAACCGGAACACAATGTGATATACAAGTGCCATTTTAAATCATCCTATTGAATGTCTAAGGAAATCGAGTTACAATTTCATCAGGTATTCATATAAACTTCAATACTACTCGGCGAACTTTTCTCGAATGGACGAAGCAACTTCTTTAGCCCATAGGATCAATCTTGCCTTCGTCTCCTCTTCATCATCTCTTCCACTACCGTTGGAATTCCCACCTTCTTGATCACCATTCCTAGACCCAACCAACTTACTCTGTAGCAAGAGATGTTGCGGGTAAACGCCTTCATCTTCCTCTAAGTCTACGCGATACTCGGCGTAGTCGGTACCCACCATGGCCAAGGCTTCTAACGAAGCACTCATCCTCGATCTATCTTCTTCTTTGTCACAGAGCTTGTATATGTGCATGCAAACTTTAATTTGGATGTGGCTATGGACGTAGTTCTTTACGTTAGGTTGGTATTTATAGGGTAAGCTAATTGTTTGACTTCAATCATCTTCTTCGGTCAGTTCCACGTTCCAACTAGAGATCACGGGTGGTGTGTGCTATAAACACGAAAGTTTACCAAGATTCAGAAGGTATAACTCTCCAAACTATCTTGATCATGATCATAGTACAATTTATACATGCATGACCAAAAATATAGAAAGAAGACAACCACTTTGACCCGAAGGCTTGCAACCGTCCAGCTTAATTAACATTACCTTTTACTATTAATGACCACATGTGGGGGTAACGATCACATGATCCCAGTGCAGGAAAATGGAAAGAGAGAAAAAGTTGAATTCTTCTATAATTAACGATTTACTCGTGTGATGTCATGGTGGAGGTCAGGATGGAAGCATTGAAATTAATTAGATAAAATAACTTGCAAAGCTTGCATGCATACATGGGTAGACATCATCAAATGATACAAAAATGCTTCTACGTTATGTATTACATAATATTGAACACATTTCTGCACTTGGACAAGAAGATGGTAAACTAATGTAGAGTATAGCATTATTCGGTTTGAATCGGGCTCAGGTCAAGCTGAACTCTAAGTCTGACTAATTTTGGTATACCTAAGCTGGACTAGTCAAAGAATAAACCCAAACCCGTCCTGTATAATGATACTTATACCCAAGATCGACCCATTCACTCATCAAATAATTAGGTCCTTGATGGATCTTTCTCTCCTTCCAACTCCATAACTAGTTTAGGATTCCTTGCTCATAGTCATAGGTATTTTGTGCTCCTTGCACGAGCAACTCCTGGGTAATGTGACGACAACTTTGAATCCACAACTGAGGTGCTCCGTGGGGCTCTTCTGGTGGCTCATGATCATAGCCTCAGCAATTTAGTAGTCAAGTATGATCTAACTACTCTAATTCAATTTCCCAACTACTCAATTGCCACTCCATACAAGTGCAAACCTATTTTTGGAAGACATTTTCTTTTGTGTCTCTTTTGAATATTTCCACCTCCTCTTAACTTTCAGGAGGCTAACCAAGCCACAAATTAGATAGCCAATCAAGGAATATGTTAGGATTATTTAGGTTTATTGTCCCCACGGATACTCAAAAGTATCAGTTTTGGTAATTGATGTATTTTTGTGCTCTTTAAGATAATTTAAATTGTTTTTTTTACTAAAAGAAAAAAAATCAAAATTATAATATATATGCATATTATGGTACTAATTAAATCATTGGAATTATAGTTAAATCTAAGATCGTCCCAATTATATATAACATCTTATAATTTAAACCTGGGTCGGTCCAATGAAATAAAATTTCTCAAACCCGGGTTGACCTCGTGCTATTCATATAAACAATTTAAGATGAGCCTTATCACAGGCCAATTTGGGCTGCCAGTCGAGTGTGTCCTAATGGCTAATGCACATATCCAAGTAGGTCCCGCCCTCTGGCGCTGACAGGAGAAGAAAAGCCCGCGCCTTTTTGGCCTTTCTGAATACAATTGAAAAGCGGAAATGGCGGCAGCTCCGCAAAGAGTGTGCTGCCCTTTGTTTGGCGGTTCGACCGACTTGGCGGACCGCAACGGCGCTTCTCGGTTGTAGCGGGTCGGGTAGGTGCGGGTCTACCCGGTTTAGTTATTAAAAGAAGAAAAAAAAAAATCATCACTTTCCCCAAATCAAGCCCTTCGTCTCGAGCCCTCTTCTCTCTCGAGCTCTCTCGGTCTCTCCTGTCTCCGGCGCACGGTGAAGGCAAGATCTCTCTCCCTCTCCTCCCCCGCCCCCCCCCCCCCCCCCTTTCTCTCTCTCCTTCGAGTCTCGACACCCCCACCGGCGGCCACCGCCTCGGCTTCCTTTGAAAGCATTATGACAACTGTTTTGTAGAAAAGTTTAATTCTTTACTGTTGAATTTTGCAATAGTGGCTATCTTGGGTTATGGGTATGTTTTTGCTTGGAGTATATTAGGGGATATGAATAAAAAATGTGGTTCTTTTGATGCTTCGAGGTTTGTTTTCTCTAATTGGGAGGTGAAAATTAAGAGGCATAAGCCTTTCTTATTACAGAAGACATATCATATAGTAGTTATATGGTAATGAAGGTATTAGTGTTTCTGTTAAGGAGCTGCAGTGGACCAATGTAGCCTATGGTCAACAAGTTATATGTCAGCTGGGAGTCTGGGTCAATGCAGTGAATCGTCCACATACCAGGAGGAAAGGAGTTCAACCTGCGGCATTAGAGAAGAATGAGCTTATCAGACTGATTCAGGGGTAATCCAAAGATTCTGATACAACCTACAACCAAACACAGAATCTTTTGAGCAATAATTCAAATGTCACAGAAGACAAAAATAACTGAACTCCAAAATCAGGCAATACAACAGATGCAGGTGATCAGCTAATACAGACAACCAATCACTCCTTATTAGTCAATTCTGGATTGGGCAGTTTTTTACATGCTGGATACTGCATTAAGAGACCAAAGTACCATTCAAATTTGCTGCATTCAATGCTGTTGTTTATGTTCATTTGTTCACTCTTCACTTTCTGACTCACTTTCTTAGTTAACATTCTTTCAAACAAATAAAGGCCTTGTCCATGCAACGGAGTTGCAAGATGGAAAGTCCTTCTAGCAGCTCATACTGATATTATTTGCCTCAATTAAAGCACTACTGGTGAAGATAAAAGGAAATTTGACTTACCTTTTAAAAACAGGTTGATTTTTTACTTTTTAGCACGAAGATGACTCCTTGTACATGAACATAAGATGGCAAGCAATGATGATTACTCACAAATTGATGTGTCCTTACAGGTTTGGAGTTCAGCTCTGTTGTTTTCTTCTTATAGTTAAATTGTTTATATATATGTAAGGGATGTCTGGTAATGCATTTTCTCTGCAGGAAAAAGATAAGCTGGTTGCAGAAGTAATCCGCTACATACTTTTCAAGACGCATCAAAGTTCTGGGTGCCCTATAAAGAGGGAAGAATTGACACAAATTGTAACTAGGAATTACCGTCAACGGGCTCTTCCAGGGCTTGTAATAAATGAGGCTGGAGAGAAGCTCTCTAGCATTTTCGGGTATGAGATGAAAGAGCTTCAGCGCTCTCGTCCTTCATCCCACAGGTCGACTCGTTCTTCTCTGCAAAGTAGGTCACTATTCCATATTCTGAAGAGTTGGTTTTCATGATTGAGGTAGATCTTATGTTAGATGTAATAGCTTTTCGAGGAGGTATTATATGCTTCTATTAGATCAAATCAATGATTGGAATTCATAAATGCTTGATAAAGAACATGAAGTGTGCTGAGATGGGGTTGTCATCTACTGATGCTGTTGTGTAACTTGTGTTTCCTTCTGTATAACAAAGCTTCTTCTTTGCATAGTTAACAATCTAAGTGCCTTCAGGTACTGTAGAGTCAAAATCATACATCATCGTGAGTCAGCTACCTTCTGATGTTTATAGCGAATATGTTGAGGATAAAGAAATCTCCCATATGACTGGGTTTGCTTTTGTTGTAATCAGCATCATGCATCTTGCAGGAGGGAAAATATCTGAAGGTTTGTCCACTCAGTTGTTGAATACTAGTTAGCGGAACAAACAGTTAACTGTTGCCTAAATTTGTTTGAACTACAGAGAACTTGTGGCATCAACTAAGACGTGTGGGATTAATTGAGACTGATGAAAACCACCCACTCTTTGGTAACAGTAAACAAACATTGGAGTTACTTGTGCAGCAAAGGTAAGTGCTTGTCTGACTATGCAATGCTTCAATTATTTCCTTGGCCTTATGAATCTTTTGTTCATGTTGTGTTTCATGTAGGTACTTACAAAAGGAGAAAGTTGCTGGTCCAGAAGGTCACACTGTGATGTATGAGCTTGCTGAGAGAGCATTGGATCAGTCCATCAGTGGGAAATTAAAAGATTACATTTCACAGGTATAGAAGTGTGAACCATTCACATTGTGTATTAACAGAAGTAACAATCTCCTAATGTCAGAAGAAAGTTGACATGTTAACTGGTAGAAATATTATGGAACTAGTTAGTTTAGCACAGCTAACTGATCCTGATATAGGACTATAACTTAGTTCAAAGGTACTCATCAAACCAATATTATACTATTTAAGGAAAACTTTCACTTTCTAAGTTAGTCATTAAACTGATATTATACCCTTAAGGAAAACTTTCACTTCCAAAGTTAGTCATCAAACTTATATTATACCCGTAAGGGAAACTTTCTGCAGGTATATTTTGATGGACAATTTGTTACAGTACCCAAAAAGAGTTATCACTATTTGACAATTGCTTTAATGTTTTTATAAAGTATACATGGTCCACACTTCAATTATTTTCACTAACTCTTCTTATAAATTTTATTGTCTTAGCAGATTGTCAGTAAAGATACTACGGCAGAAGCAGATTGATATTTATTGAAGGGTAAGTTAATATTTGTTACCATCAGATAATAACATTTTTTATGCTTATCCTGAAGAAACTCTTTTCTTGTTTGCAATGTAGGTAACAATACATTTTGAGTCTTCATATGTTGATCAAGTGATCATGTACAGCTAGCTAGCTATACTCTCTATTTCAATAGCTTGTTCATTTTTGTATTGTCACAAAGCTGCTGATAAAAAATACAATGTAGTCTAAAGCTGGAAATGTTTTTTTTATCTTTTGGTAGAACTAAAGCAGGAAATGTTACTCAGACGAGATCTTCCACATACTTGACAATAGCTAAATCATTTGATTTCTGATGTTAATTCCACCCTTCAAATTCTCAACCTTCTCCAGAATTATATCAGCAGCATTTCTCAAGAGTTCTTTGAGATAATTGTATGTCAAAAGTTGTGGGGCTAGTTGAAAGTTATTCTCATGAGGCGATTCAAAAGTTACAAGTTAACTGTGACAAAATTTAATCCAGAGCTAGTTATGTCTTCCTTAAAGAAGGTTAATGCAGATGAAATTTGTAGGAAAGACTGGAAACAATTGGCTATTGAACCGTCTTCCTGCACGGTGGTTGCTACAATAATCATTGCAGCACATCGCAAGAAAAACTGAGGAACCATCCACTATACAACAGCGTTGGAAAGGAATTGCTTCGTATCTTCCTTCCCTCGAATAGTCTGTCCCTTCCAGAGCTTGGCTCTCCAATGAATACCGATGCCAGTGACTTGGACGATTCATCACTCCTTCCTGCAAATTACTTCTTTTGCATGAATTTAACATTTTGGATCCCAACTTTGCTTGCTCAATATAGGGCTGCAAATAATCCCCAAGTCCATCAAGCTCGCAAATCGAATATGCCTCCTCCAAGCCCACATGACACATGCATGAAGTTTTGGAAGAAAGAAAGCGAGCACTCTGAGCAACACAAAAGAACTAGCAAGTGCCAGATATGTGTCTTGGTGAAGCAATTTCTCTGGCGACCTTGCCCATGAGAATGGGCAATTTTCCTGCTCAGTGTCTTCCTTGACCTCAGGGGCATTTGACAATTCTACGGACTGCTCAGTGGATAGTGCATCCAACGATCCAGGATTAACCCCTCCAAATTGCACCATAACAGAATGTCAGATCCGAGAACGACTTCAGAAATGAGAGATTATTTGATAATTATATTTCAACTTTTCAGAACTTCAGTGAAGATCATGAATAGATGGCCCTACACTAATGGGTGACCAGAGTATATTTATGTTTTCTCAAAAAAATATGAAATCAATCATCAAAAAGATATAAAAGATCTAACATCAGGTATTCTACTTATGTATGTCTTAATCTTCAGATTCTTCTAATTGATTGGAAAGCTCAATTTTATCAAATCTTAGTCTACAGACAAACTCAATTTACCTGTAATGTCGTTGTAGAAAGCAACTAGGGAATTGACGTTTCGTGATCCATGATACCTTACTCGCATTGTAGAGTTCAAGAGAAAAAGGGTCGGAAATCCATGAACTCCATACCTGGAGAGTATGCTGCAATTTTCAAATTTCAGTCATTTGGCATGCATACAAATGTACAACTTCAACTTAGGTGTATATTTAGGTACCTTGGCCTGATAACAGATTCTTCAAAAGCAAAATGACGTATCATTGGAAACAAAGAAGACAACGTCTGAAAATTTGGTCTACATATATTAGAGAAAGGACACCAGGAAGCATAAAAGAGTAAAGCAGTATACTCCTCCATATTCTGGTGGACGAGATTCAGCGACTTCTGCAGTGTAACCTCATCTCCCTAAAACACAATATGTCAAAATTTAGACAAAGAAACAAGTATGAGATAGAAAACAAAAGGATGGGCAAAAGATCACTCGGACTGGACAAAATTTATACATTCCATAAGACTATTAGACAAGCAGCACTAAATAAAAGGTCTGGGGACTACTGGTTAACCCAGTTAACTGGTAGTTGCCACCATTCACATGTGTTGGGCCCATAAATAAACAGTGAGAGACTGATGAATAACAAGACCCATCTTACTATACATGTTGAGCAATATACAACCACTCACTGTTGAATTGTAATGCCCACTTCTTTGAGTGGATGGACAACTGCCGATATGAAAACCAAAGAGTAAACAGAAACCGCATCACAAAAAAATTCGTGTCAAAAGAGAATACCAACAGCAGCACAGTTTCATACCCAGCTAGTAAAAATTTTTGGTCCAAGCAGTTATAGAGACTGGCAAAACCAAATTTTTTACCTTAAGAGAGGGACAAAATTCAAGACAAACAAAATGAAATAATAAAATAAAGATTAAATAGAGAAAATGAGAAGATTATTCTGTAACAATACACTAATCATTTTTCTGGAAGTTGTGATCAAATTCTTCCATAGCAATAATGCTACATTCAATAGTTCCTCACTTCACGAAAGCATTTTTTTTCTATCAATAACAAAGTCAATTTGAAATGAGTCAATACAACTGAATGAATAGCATGAGCAAAACAGTCATTAAACAATAAATAGGTCTAATAGTAAGGATGCACTAACTAATTTATTGAAACACCCAGACATATAGACAATGCATCAAAAAAAATCCTGAAAACTCTGAAATTCAATTCAAGAGATAGTTACCTAATTGTAAATCTTAAAATGAAACAAATTTGTCTCATATCATTTCATTGCCCATTGTTACCATCAATCACAACCGGGACAAGGTGGCCAAGAAGATCTGAGAAACTAAAGGAGGACCAACTGCAAAACACCATGAGCATACCTCCTCAAATTGGTCAATTTTCTCCAAGACTTTCATCAGATATGTATATTGCTTTCTTGGGCCACTTGCTCACTTAATCTGTGCATGGGTAGCAAAATCCCTTCCACTGATAAAATGGGAACTATAACAAGCCACTAGTCCCAAGACTTTTGGATGAGGTAATCTTTTCATCAAGATGTAGAATTCAAATAGAAAGTTACAATCTAAGTGAATTATCTACATCACCTAATAGAAAATATTCCAACTCCATTACTACAGAGGTTGATGGAAGTACCTTCCAATCGATTAAATATTATTTCTCAAGCCAGATAATTAATCTAATGGGCATGAAGACTCCAGAAGGAAAAGTGGTTAAACCTGAAAAGGAAGTCACAAAATTACACTTTGTTGCCGATGGGGAAGTACCTTCAAAACCAGAACAATCTAATATCGCACGTAATAGTCCTTGACAAGGATAAAGAATCCATAGACAGACAAGAGGGTTGCCTGCTCAAAGAAGTACAATCTTCAATATAGTATTGCACAATACAGTCCTTGAAAAGGATAAAGAATCCATAGACAGACACGAGGGTAGTCTGCTCAAAGAAGTACAATCTTCAATCTAATATTGCACATAATAGTCCTTGACGAGGATAAAGAATTCATAGACAGACATGACGGTTGCCTGATCAAAGAGGTACAATCTTCTTGAAGACAAATATCTAGTTATTCAAAAAAGAAGTTCCACCCGAGCGGTACCTTGCGAACTATCCTAATATGACTATTGTCATATAAATCTACGTCGCACTGCCGTAAGTCAAGTAATTTTCCCTACCAAGTTTTCAAAAGAACCATCAAGTACATTATACTATTTCTTTATGCAGCACGAAAGCAATAATTACTCCACATGAGGTGAAATTTACTCAGCAAATTACTCAGTGCTCACCAGGAAACCTGCCGAATTCACTCCTATAAAACACCACAGCATCCTCCTAACCTTTTTCTTGACTAATATCTTCCCTCTCCTCCACCATAAGAAAGCATATCTTCGGCGCACTTGGTAACCGACAAAGCTAGTCTTTTTAAGATAAAATCTAAACCCACTTAAGTTATATTAAAAATATGGACTTTGTGGAGCAATCATACGGCACCAATAGAGAATCACCAGAAAACTACATCTAATTTATCAAATTTTTGTTAAACAATAGTATCTAACAAAACCTAGAGGAAGTAGGTACTCACTTCCACGACGCCGATGGGATCGTCATCGAGCATCGGCGAATCCAAAGCCGAGCAAGACGCAGGGCGCCCCAAGACCGATTCCGCGGTCGACACTCTAGGACAGACCACCGGCAAGGCGGCGGCGGTCCCCATCTCACCGGCAGCAAGAAGGAGGAGGAGCGCCGCCGACCAAGCCCTCGCCGCCATGATCCTAATGAGAGGAGGGGGACACAGCAAGGCCAGTACGGGAGAAGGAGAGGAAACCCTAGGTCGAGGGCTTCGAGGAGATGAGGAGCCGGATAGCAGGAGAGCAACCCCGCGCATTTTAGCGGTGCTCGTCCATAGCCGACCAAGCTGATCCAATAAATGTCTCCGTTTCTCGCTTCATTTTTCTTATTTTTTTCTCTATTGAGGGCGATAATAACATGGGATAGAGGGCGGTTTTATCTACCGGAAAGGATCAGAACCGTCTAATTAGGATCAGACAGCTCTATCATGGGAGATCAGTGTGGTTGAAGATGGAGACTCGAAGTGTACAACTAAGTACTCGATTTTATAGTCCATAAAAGGAGTTGACTTGTCACGGATAAATGCTAGAAAAGTCAACCAAGGTAAGGTGCACTTAATTGGGAACAACCACCGAAGTGAATGGAAGATTTCAAAGTTTAATTAGTATAAAAAAAGGAATATATGAAATTTAAAGCGGAACTTAACTTCTTATCGGGTTAATATTTCTCAATCCGACGTTCCATGCAATATGAAATGCATTGACCATTACAAAGGTAAGGTACACAAGATCTCGATCCTATCGAACTGAGTATGTTAGATACTGTCCATCGGATTTCAAGATGCAAATATATTCCATAGATGAGCGTAGCTGAGATAATAGTGTTAGAGATGATAACGAGTGTATAGATAGAAATAATAACTACGATATGATTAGACAACTTCAACTGAAATAAAAAGGAAAGAAAAAGAAAACCTAGAAAGATACTCCAGAAATTCTAGTGTATAAGAAATGCAGAAAGGAAGGAACCAACATGGTCTTAATGTCATACGACATTTTAGAGATAGGAGAGAAGTTATAAACGATCGATCTGTGAAACAGGAGTCAGCATAGGGTCTAGGAGCAGCCACTCAACAAAAAGAATGCATCAACTATCAGTGAAACATATCAAAAGTTCTTATAATTGGTTGCAGGTCAACGTTCATGACTGACCAATTAAACAGATGAGCCATTGTTTAGTATATTGAGCTGACCGGAGATCTTTTCCTTACATGCAGGACAAATGAAGCCTAAACTATCAGATTGTTGTTCAGCAGTAGCACCATCATGGCTGAATTCTGCGCTGCACCAAACACAAACAGATGTGAGTTCACACCCATTGAGCATCTTTGGTGTGGATATCTCCCATGCTAGCTGAACAGTGGGGCAACTCCTATTTCCCAATGCATTTGTTGGCTCAGCTGCAGCTATTGATCCTTCACTGGTCAGGCTAGCAAATTCAAAAGAGCTAGCTGGACCCAAACTCAGCTCTTCAAAACCAGGCAGGTTATGGTGCTTCTGGCCAACACATCCAACTTCATCATCAAACTGTTTAGACGATCTTAATTCAGGCCAATAGATATTTCCCATAAAAATGAAAATACGGTAATCATTGCTTGTAACAGAAATAAATATACTAGAAATAAGACAGAAGGTTGTCAAACATTACGCAATACTTCAGCACATACACAGAATAACACATTTAATTTGGCTACAACTTAGCTTAGACAATTAAAATTTTAACAAGTTATAAATTTGACAACAGTTACATCAAATTGACAGAAAAATAATTACTAATAGAGTTATCAATATCATTATTGTTTATAAATACAGGTACAACATTAAATCAAGAATAAATTAGGAAAAAAGTTATTAGCATATACAATAGTGGTGGTTGATGTGGCAATAGAACAAGAACATGAAAAGGAAATATAAAACATGACATAATAGAAATATATAACATGAGGGAATGAAAAGAAGAAAGGAAGGACCTTTCTTGACCGATAAAATGTAAGCTCTTGCTCGTAGAAAGGATAAAGCTTAGGATGGGAGCAAGTCTGATCAATTTCTTCATCTTGATGTATCAGGACTACTTGTATCTAAAAAGCTTCCACAAAAAAGTGAACTTCCTAAGATTCAGATATATTATATTATGAGCTATCCTTTTATGATAAAAAGAGATCAAACGATTGATATACTTAAGGTTATAATAGAAATACTAAATACCTAAGTGCTATAACCGGTTCAACAGGTAATTACTTATTTCTAAATTATCAATTTAATAAATCTTTTTTGCATGTATATCTTTCTAAAAATATCTTATTTACATATATAAACCCTTCCAAAGTTGATATTTATATGTATACCCTTCTAAAGTTGATTATTTATATGTATACCCTTCTAAAATATCTTATTTACATATATACCATTCTTAAAATATCTAATTTGTATATATATACCCTTCTAAGTCCGCAACTATTTAACAAGTTCTTTTGCATGTAGACCCTAAAAAAAAACTATTTACATACATATATTTAAAGTTTTATATTTATATGCATACCCTTCACGTTATTTTTTTATAATTATATTATCTTAATTTTTAATCAAATAAAGACATATACCCTTAAGTGAGAATAATGTATATATATCAAAATAAGAGTATTAAATATCTTTTTAAAGTTTAATTAAATTTAATTTCTTTGATTATTCTTTAATTACTTACATATATCTCTCATTAGTTTAAGAGTGATTTAAACTAAAGTTAATAATAGACAGATAATCAAATTTAAATTGAAATTTATCTCCCATAAAGGTAAATCAAATTTCAATTGTCTAGTATAAGTAGGGGAGAAAACAGGTTGGATTAACTCCGAACCTGACCCACTATTCACCTAATTCGGATTGGATTCGAATAAAAAATTTCTATCGAATTCGGATACGAATAAATTTTTTGAAAAAAAACTCGGATACAGATTCGGATTTGGGTCGGATATAATTTTCGAATTCGGATACGGATATCGGATATCCGTTTACCCGCATATTTTTTTAAATGATTTACAATTTTTAGTTTGCTTATTTAGATAGTGAGTATTGATATTGTTACTAATAATGTGTTATATATTATTTGTAGATATTAATTTATCTAATTTTTTATATATTTAACATACAAAAAAATTATTTTTTGTGAAACTCTTAATATTTTCGTGTTAAATATGTCTAAGTAAAATATCATAATTCGTTTAAAATTCAATCAACATCCATTTAAGATCCGATCATTTATCCGAAAATTATTCATATCCGTTTAGTTAGGATATAGTTTTAAATTTTGTTATCTGTCTAATATCCGAATCTAAATTCCTATCCAAACTAAAAATATGGATCTGGATGTGGGTTGAGCACTATCCGATCTGTATATGATCCGTTTTCACCTCTAAGTATTAGTGATATCTCTTATAATCAAGGCCTAATCAATCTCATTTAATGTCTAGGAGAGAGAAATCTTAATATAAAAAAAGAACATGTAATGCAGGAGTTAGGCACACGTAATCTAATTTTCTTAAATATCAATATATCTTTCTTTTTACATAATGTGGTATTGAAACCGGTAACGGAAAACCAGTATTCAATATGTAAACTAGATAAATTAGGATTGTAAATTTTAGAAGGGTAGTAAGTATTTGTCTTATATTATATATTAGTAAAACAGAAAAGGGAAATGCTTTCCAAATCTGCATTATGACGTTATCAAAGACAAAAAGTGCTGAAATAAGAAGTCAAAATATAAGCCAAATTAATTCAAAGTGCTACTCATTTGGTTAATCTTAGCATGAAAACCAACATTTTCTATGTGTAACTTTATGTAGAACTGAAGGCGTAATACAGATATACATTTCTATGTAGATGTGACTTTAGCCCTCATTTGCTTCAAGACTTTTTCTTTATTGTCGATTAGTGAACACTATTCTAAATTATAAATTAAACATCATTATCCCTACTCTAGATTAGCAACACTATTCATCCAATTAAATCTTATATTACATATAAATTCAATTACAATTTTATCTTTGATTCTATTAAAATCATTTCAAAAATTATTTATCTTCCCTCCTACCACCCACCTATCTCATTTTTTACTCAAGTATTCATTGCATACTTACAAATAGATGTTAATACGCATATATTGCATTTTTAAAGAATGTTAAATTACATATATAAAGAATGAAATATAAAGTCATTGCATAAATAAAGAATGTTAACATATAGCCATTGCATGCATAGGAAACAGTAATGCATATATGATTGCGTGCATTATAGACATAGAAAATGATAATGCATTATACTACAATATTTATTTTATGGTGCTTTAGTCCATCATTCCCATTAATCTACTTTATGTTACATCAACAATATTTTCATAAAGTCATAAAAAACAAAAGCAAAAGTTTTCTTTTTCTCAACCTTATGTCACATCAAAAGGTAATTATTAAATTACTATTCTAATTTATAACCAAACATTAGAATATCACTCTAGATTAGAGGTACAATTTTGAGCATAAAAATCTAGAATAGCTACTCTAGATTTTTCCCTTAATCGCAATTCGCAAGCCAAACGAGGCTTTAGATGATCTCTGAAATAGCACTATCAGCTTATCTAGTATTAATCTGGACAATTGCAAGTGATAACAATGTTCGATCAATACCATTGTCTTATCTAGTACTCTGATTAGGAATTTAAGACATATGCAAGTACCTATATCGTTGTATGTCCCTACAGATCATGGATACTGCTAACATCGTGTAAAGATACTTAACAATAAATTATTATATGCAAACAAATAGTCATTTGATTAGAACAAAGAAATGGATGGTGAATTAATAATAATTGAACCTTTCAATAGATTTCAGGTCCATCAAAGGAACACGGGAGTTATTTAAATTTCATTACTGTGCTTGATAAATAGTGGTAACAGGCATCTTATGAAGGTTTTGCAGCAGATCTTTTTTACAACTATGATAAATAATGTTATTTGAAGCACGAAATTCTCCCAAATTACCTGATTGCTCATCACGTCAACCATTGGAATACCATTAGCTGTCCGCATCCATGATGGTAAACCATCACTATTAACCTGCAGAGATATTCTCAAATCATTAACCCCACAAGTGACACCTGCAGCAACTGGTTCACATACAATATTGCTGCTATCAAAACTATTTTCTGGCATAGCAACAGTTTTTCCCAATTCTTCCAGCTTAGAGTCTTTCATACCAATATCAAACAAGCAATCTGCATTTGGTTCTATACCATCTGTATGTCCATTAACAAAGGGAGTAATGCAGTTGGCCGCATCCAGCCCATCAATTGCAAGGCCCTCTGGAGCTGAACTTTTCTCAGACTGGGAATGGCAATGTGTGAAATCAGCTTTTGACTCACTGATAGATGTATCCAATTGAACAAGAATGTTTTCTGCCATAGTGCTAGTAAAAACATCATCGGCATGTGCCTCACTTTCATAACAATATCTATTACCTGATAGATCCATCACATGACTCCCCATGGTGACAGTCTGCTCCTTATCATACTCTTCAAAATCTGAAACCATGGGAGAGGAAGGTATATCTATCTCACTATGAGCTTTAAAGGTAACAGAATCAATGCATGAATCAGGTTTAAGAACCATGGACGTGTTAGAATCGCCAAAATCTTCAGACTTACAGCAAGTCCTGTTAGTTCCACCAATATGATCAAGAAATTTGGCCCTCAAGTTAGACTGACCAGTTTCAGTCACAGATTGACATGTTTCACTGATTACATCTCTAAGAGGAAAAAACAAGGTATCTGAGAAGGGATTTGGTCGAACATCCTCCATATTGCTACCCTTATCAACCTCTTCAGATTTAGAATCAGCCACAGAGTCATTGACTCGTCCATCATGAGATGTCATATCCTTAACATTGCTATCTTCGATAACATCGACACATTCACTACAAGTCATATCACAATCATTAAGCTGGTTGTCAGCAGATTTGTCCACTGGGCCTACTTGAGTAGCATCAGCAGAGGATTTATTTGCCATGTTATTGACATCAGAAAAGGGTGAATATATGGTTTCCGTGCGACCATTAGACTTTTTATCTATTACACTGTTATTTGCACACCCATTAGATTTGTTATCTATTACACTGCTGGCCTGAAAATTCTCTTTGGAGCTTTTATCAATCAAATCACATCCATTATCATGCTCAGATTTGCTCGAGTAGCCGTCATTGATAACCAGAAGCACGTCTTTGGACTTAGACTCAGTTGTATCATGACCTTTATTCTCAGCAAACAATTTGCTCGTGCAAGCGACTTCTGAAATTTGAATATTGTGAAGTTGATTTGTAGATTTTACAGAACAAATTTTCTCATTTTGTTCAGGTAAGGCAGCCATTGGTTGAAAGCCACATGGGACTGCAGCTACGGGAGATGGGTTGTTATAGATCCTTCCTGCAGAAATCTCAGCCGGCAATGCTTCAGCACTCAAACCTTGGTATCTTACATGTGCCCCAATATGGCCATTGTATCGATGTCTCTCATCAAAAGTCTTATGGCAAAACTGACATTCATATTTTCCATCTTTTACAATGACACCATCCCCTATTGACTTGCCAATTCTTCGCCTCTTAGCATTCTTCTGGTGAAATGACAATTGGTGTTGCAAATATGTATCCTTATCACCAAAGGATTGATTACATTTGCTGCAGTCTAGAGTATTTCTTAGTACTTCGGTTGCCTGCTGCTTCTCACCCCCATATAACACTATTTGCTTATCATGATTGTGTGATACAGAGGATACAGGAGTGCAGGAAGATACATGGTGGCTCTCCTTTGTTGCATCATTTTTCTGGTAAAAACCTGCAGGCTGTCACATATCCTATAAATCAGACTAGGTAAAGGTGCAGTAGCCTAACTAAATAGGATAGTCTCTTAAACTTACAAATCCAGCTGTTAACTTATCAGCTGTTGTTCCATCATTTTGAACAGAAATTGGCGTTGCAGCATTTGGACCAACAAGAGAAAAAATATACGAAGATATTTCTTTGCAGCTGACAAATTGATGTCCATTTGGGCTGGAGAATACGGATAGGCAGTAATAGGGAATTACAAGCAGCACTTTACATTAGAATGTGACAAATGTTTGCAAATCGGATCCTATGAACATTACAATTGTTATAACAGATAAACAAAAGATGTGAGCGCATAACTGCTTATTATTCAAAAACTAATGACATACAGAAATTAACTCTAGCAACTTTCCACTCAACCACAAAAGGTAATGAGCTTATGTGAACCCAGACAAATACTCATCATCTTCTGCTTCTGCTAAAATTTACTTAAGAAAGATTCTTTGGCCATTGGATTGTGAAATTTGAACACATCCAAAAGGACATGAGGAGTTTCTTTTTCTTTGCTTTTTTCCTACCAAAATTGCACCATATCAAACAATATTTAGGTTTAATATCTATGTTGAAGGGTCTCCACCATCCAAGCATGTACAGGACAGTAAAAGAAATTTCCTTTTCCCTGTTGTTTATTGGATATGTGGACATAAATCCATGAAAATTTTAAAATCCAGACCTACTAAGTTTAAGACTTCCCCAATGGTCATAGTAAAATTTATTTATAACCTAAGAATGATAGAGAGGGTTGGTTTAGGACTGTACTAACATAATTGGGTTGTAGACCTGTAAGAGTTAATCTGCTGCGAATACAGGATTGAAGTTTCAAAATTGCTGATTGTGATTTATGATCTCTCAAGTGAAAAAAGAAAAGAAAACTTACTAGTGGCGCCATAGAATGGTTAATATCACATAACTTATTGATACTTTAACTCGTAAAAGAAGTATTTTAAGAGTGTAATGTAATCTACACTAGTCAACTTACGAACTGGTAAAATTTTATAGAGGTACATTGCTTCATGGGAGGGTTGAAGACAAACCTCACATATCGCCTACAATTCACCCAAGTCACTCCCTCCTTCCTCTTCAACCCGAGCAGCAGCTTCCAACCCCTTGGTAAGTGATCCCCAAACCCGGAAGCTTCAACAATCTTCCTCCTCCTCCTCCGGCTTCCCCACTGCCCATCCAAAGCATTCAGGAACCCGAGGAGCTCCTCCTCAGATTTCAACCCCTCCGTCATCCTCCTCAGCTCCCCCGCAAACGGATCCACCTTCTCCCCCAACGCGACCAAATCCACCTCCATTCCGCGAGCATTCAACATCTCCCGATCCCGATCGGCGAAAACAACCAACGGTTTCGCCTCCTCCTTTCCGGTGTTGGAATCGCCATCAAGGGTTAGGGTTTGGGGAGGATCGACGGAGACCGAGGGGTCCTCGCGGGCAAAGAGCTTGCGGAGGTGGAAAACGATCTGGTCGTTCTCGCGGCGGTCGTTGTCGTCCGAACCGGTTGCTTCGGAGGCGGGGGCAGAGGTGGTGGCGGCGGCGGAGGAGGAGGAGGAGGGGTTTCGAGGGGCAAGCCGGAGGCGGGAGTAGGTCTGCTTGCGGCTGCCGGCGCTCTCGTTGAAGACGGAACGGTCGATCTTGGGGACGACAACATCGTCGCAACGGCGGAGGTCGAAGGCGTTGGGGCAGGAGAGGGAGAGCGTGTTGAGCTCGGCTTGAGAGAGAAGGCGGAGGTCAATCACCGGAAGTAGCTCCCTCGCCATGAGAGATTCGGAAGAGAGGAGAAAGAGAGGGATGTGGCTTTGAACCGTCCAACGCTTCTGGAGATTCACGTTCGCGTGGTTTCGCAACGTGGATTACGGTTTTTCACTCGCATCTTACCTGCTTATTCCTACAACGAAAATTACCCCTGTAATTTTTATATTTTCTCCTGCGATCTCTCTCCCTCTCCCTCTCCCTCTCCCTCTCCCTCCTTCCGAGAAGTTTTTATCGAAGGGAAAAAGATAGCAAGTATCGAAGTTTTTCAGATTTACTTACAATATACTACTGTGAGGTAAAAATATCTCGCTAAATAATTCCTTTCCAGCCTTGGAGATAAGAGATAAAATCCAAATTTAATAAATTCTGTATCAATATTATCTTTCTTTACAATTGTTCTTTGTTTCTTTAAAATAGGATAGAAAGAAACTATCAACAGCGAAAAATCCGACCTGCCGGATTCGAACCAGCGACCTAAGGATGGCTGGGTGCTACCAACTACAGTCCTCCGCTCTACCAACTGAGCTAAGGTCGGCGCCTTGAAATTTATTTATTCATCCAATTAATATTTACCATCGATCAAAATAATAGTTATATTTTTGATAACCTGGGTAGAATTCTATTGAATGGTACCGGAATTTATAGTTTCATTTGTCGTCCAAAAAGTAGCTTAATAAAAATAACTGGAGCGAAATATTGATATACATAAGCACACGCAAATGAGAGTAAAATACATATAACGCTTTATAAAAATGTCTTTCATATGATTCAATGATATCCGCGACCCCTGAAGTTTCGTTGATGTGGCCGTGATACTATTTGATATCGTAATAAACCAATGGAATCTATGCGTTAAAAGTTAAATAGGGAGTCTGGAAATTCTAAGTTGCAAATGATAGTAATTGATTTATTGTTTCTCTTGCGCTAAACTCACATACATGCAATCAATACATCTTTGAGTTTTGCTCATTGCTGCAGGTGATACCTAAGGTTTTGAACTCATCAAGAAGTCAGTTAGGGGATGGAGTTGCTATTGCGTAGAGCAATCTCTTGCCAATGATGAACTAAACAAAGAAACATGAGGATTTGCAAGACATTAGATGGTGCAGCTTCTACTTAGCATATTTCTGGGAGCTACTGACATTTTATTGTGCCACTAATACCTGCTCAAAATTGGTAGCAGAAATTATCATCGATCAAATCCGTCGGTCTGCTCACGGTTCATCTTAAAATAATTAGCTACTTGAGATGAGCAGTATTATAGATCAAATGTACAAACAGAAAGAGCAGGTGCTGCTACATAAGAAGAATGTGTTGAACAAAAGAATATACCCACATAACCTATAGGCCTTCATTCATATATTCTGCAGCATCATCGTTTATTCTGTGTTCTTCCTCACAAACTTAAATACTTTCATGGCTTCTTAGTATCTCTCGCCTGAATTTTAACCAGAAAAACTTTGAAAGAGTACCCTATGCTTTCTGATTCCCAACTTGCATTTGCCTAATTACATAACCCCATGGAGACCTTGCGGTTCCACGAGTACATGATTATGTTGCTGAAGAATTGATTCATCAACTTCTGTATTCAAAGTTCCTGCTCCACCTTTCCAAAGATGGAAATTTATGGTAACCATCGCCGAGGAAAAATAACAAATATCATATCCTGTGTCGACTATAATTCATGGTATCAATCATAGCTGCTTCCTGAAAAATGGTTTCTGACAGACTAGGAGCTTCTCATTGTTGTTGCTATCAATGCTCACCACTCGAGCATCCCATTTCAGCTGTGTAGTCACTGATCTGGCAGCTTCAATAAGAGAAGCAGTATCGCGAAGTATTACCCAGCCCTGCATGTGCGCCAGCACCAAAATGAGATCTTAAAAGAGAGATTCTCAAGAAGAATGATATGTCAAAACATTTAAAAATTGTTCCCTTTACAGAAGAACATATTGCACATGTTGAAAACAAGAATACAGTACGTTCTTCAAAAGACAAAAATAAGTACTTCATGATCCAGACCTTCTCAAACAATCAGTTTAATGTGTAAGGAATGAAATTTCATTCAATCACATGTAAGCATCACATTCTCCTCCATAATGAAATGAAATGTGAAAGGGTAATTGTTTTAATGAGAATGAATAGAAATTAGCAGAGGAAAAAAGATTGTTCCTCTTAAAGATCCATTCATAGCTATAAACACATTTCCCCAACGAACAAGAAAATTAACATAAAAGACTTTCTCTGAATTAAATGGCATATGCTGAATGAAAGTTATTCTTTGGTTAGAGTTCCTGTAATCTCTGCTTTATTTGCTCTCCACTGGGTCTGAAGGTATCCATTGTATACAGTTTTATCCAATCCTCATTGGTGCTAACCATAATTTTCCAGTAACAATCATCTCTTCTTTCTATAGTGGTCCAAATAAAAGTCCTAATCAGTTGTCAATTTACTATCATTCTCTTCTGCGATTTCACACTATTTTTACGCAGCTTTTATGCCTCAGTCTAATATTTGGGGAAAAAAGGATTATCTATTTAATAGGATATAGTACCTTTTTTTCTTTCTTAGAGAATTAATTAACGATGGCTTCAGACTCGCAGTTGAAATGCCAGTGTTTAGAACATATTTTTGGAATTTCTGGACTGTGGTGTGATATACGAAGTTACAGATGACTGATCATCCAACTACCTCCTAGACAAAGTTCAGATAAAATAAATTCTGCCATACCTCAGGTCGTAGAATACGATCAACTTCTAAGAACATTTCAATAGTGGAACATCTATTTTTCCGATGTCTCTCGAGTGAAAGCAACCCTTCAGCGTGCACCATATCGTACGTTCTTGGATATGTTGGAAATGCTTCACACCTAATAAATATATTTCACTTGAACAAATAAGTTCTCTTTAAACAAGGTAGTAATTAGAAGATTCAGATTTAACCATAAAGAAATCATATAGTTGATCTACCAATAGTAGTCTCAAAACAACAAGAAAATGAGAAATATGTCATAGTATTATTTTATAAAACCTATTCTAGCAATTAACCTTTGGTAAGTCCCGAAAAGAAATGGTGCACATACCAATCATGCTGAACACCAACAAAACCCCGATCAAAAATTAGAGGAAGATAGTTAGGACCACTTGTAGGCACAACATTCATCACCCACACAGATTTTCCAGCATCCAGTAAAGCAGCATTAAATCCACCAAAATGAGCATTCATGTCTAGCACATTTCTTAGCATGTTAAATGGAGGTTGAGGATCCTCATCACCAGGTCTCTTTGGGTGATCTGAGAATATAAGTGGTGAAAGAAGAGACCAATAATTCCGAACCGCTGAGTTCCAGTTTGCAGCATCCTCAGCAAAGTCCTCTGGGTGCACACCTGAGGAAGAGAAGTGTAGATCAGTACAAAATAAAGAAGCATGTGAGTACAAATTATGGCGTCATATTGAATAGTGTTAAACGCTAGTGACCACATATATAGGCTTAAAATAGGAAAGTTCATCATTGCATGGAAATGTTGATCATGGATCATGCATGTTACCGTGCATATCAAGTTCAGTTGTGTTCAATCTAGCCCGAGAAGGCCAGGGTGGATGATATTCAATGGGAATCCAGCGCTGACTTCTAGTTCCTGCTATGCAAGGATTCAGTGGTTGGTAGTATGGAGATTCAATATCATGGCTTCTACCACAGACAGCAGGCCCAGCTTTCCTGTACCAATGTAATCACAAAGATTCATTTAATAATACCATTTAATTTATATTTATGACTAAAGCACAATCGTGAGCTATCATTAATAGAATATTGGCTGGTCTGCTTACCGAGAACTGTAACATTTCCTTTTACTAGTCTTTCTCCAGACAATTGTTTCATCTTGTTGTGACAACATATCCCAACAAAGATTTTCAGCGAAATCATGAATGATTGTCCACTTCTTCTGGTTCTCTTTGTCACGCAAAAACCTATGACTATTCATAAGTGAAGTCCAGACAAAGTAACCACCAGGTCTCAAAAGTCTGTCAACTTCAACCAATAACAAACCATCTGCAACAGTGAAGTAGCTATAAGGAAACTAAAATCTAGTTAGCTACCCAGTTTGTATTTTGTAATAATAATTTACATGCATCCTACTGGCTTCCTTTGATAGAAGAGACCCCACATCAACTCAAAAACAATAGATTTGGGATTCATGTTTGGCAGTATATAAAATAATAAAACTTTTTAAAGTAAACCTAGTCTGTTAATTTTGACATACAAAATTTGATTTGCTCGTAAAATATGTTTTGCAAGAGGAAATAGCACAGATAATGAGATTACTATATTTTTTATCATGGTAAACAAAAGCTATATTAATGGAATCTCTAATTAGCAACCACGAACACTGGTTGCAAATATATTGTTTCCCTTTTCTCTTTCCATCATTGTGCAGATGAACTGACAAAACAGTCTTATCGTAGAAACAGCAATCCTTTGATGTAAACTTGCAAATGGCAAAGAATCATGTATTCATGTGCCATGCAACTTTTACATGCTTGCTGAATGCTGAGCAAGCTAAAGTGTAGTATAAGAATTGTCCACTAGCTTAATAATGCAATGGCAGAAATATGAAGTCATTTGATGCAATAGGATTCTGGTAGTTCTTACTTCACAGAAAATACACCATCACCTGACCATCTACTTTCTCCATTCCTTGTCCAGTATTGTTTTCCCTTCTTTAATAATGAATCGCAAATCTACTGAATCTGAAATATCACTTCCATATATAGATATATGTATATGTGTATACATTATACTACTTTTTTTTCTAGAGTATAAGTGAGGACAGACCCTTAGTTAAAATATCTCTGTGTATCAAGGCACTTTCCAAGTCCAAGGTTCTCTTGCCAAAAGTTTGAAGCAATTTGCGGAGGAAGTCAGGAAACATTCTCCATTGCTACTGATATGCAGAAGATTTTTACATCTGCCACAGTGCCTTCACTCCTTATGCATTTAAAGAAGAATATTAGCCTACAAACTTGAACAAGTTGTAGATTGTAATCAGATTTTCTTTTTCTTCTTCTTTTCTTTTCTTCTCTGTTCTTTTATGGCGGTTTGTTTGAACGATCATGTACTGACATGCTATTATCGATTAGACTTCTAAAAGATGGCTGAATCAAAATGGTAGAGCGAAAATGAGAAAAAAGTGGGCTGAGAAAATAAAAGGGAAACATAAAATCATGGCATTTTGATCAGCACATACCGTTCTTTTCCCACTCAACCCCACATCTAGCACAATGCAGCATATCAAAGGATAGATATGGATATGGGAGCTGTTTTGATGCAAATGAACCAATCATGGCAGGAATTCCTCTCTCTAGGGTGAGTTGAACTTGACTACCCGAGGCCTCATAATTTGCAATGCACATGGTTAATAGTTGTTTTGAGAAAAGATGTGCTCCAAAGCTACCAAACCCACATCCTATATCCAAGACAGTTCTTACCTGTAACAATAGACCAATTACTGATGCATTAATTATAATGAAGCAGATAGAGTTGCAAAATATGTGAAAAGTTTCTACCATAAACAGAATTACCACTACACTTCACATTACAATGTAAAACTGGAAACTATTCACAATTCATAAATAAGATGTCATTCGGAGTTTCCTAATCTCCCAAAGTTTAAAATCCTCTTTTTAAGCTTAAGTATCACAATTTTTTCAATAGAAAATACGGAATACTTGATGGCTTTAAATGGTTTTCTGGTCACTGTGTGAAGTAGATAATATATCAGCAAGATGAAAGACAAAATGACATTGTTCTCAGTTTAATTTGATTCAAATTAAACTCCCAGACTGACTTTGTTTTCTACCTCAATGGCAGCATTACAAGGTGCGCTATAGTATGTTTAACAAAAGCATTACATATACGTTATTGTACTCTGGGGCGCTAAACCAAGCATATGAGATTCTTTTAAATAAAGCATCTAGTGTTTCCATAGTGGTGTTCTCTTATACTTATCGGTGAAAAACAAACTTTATGCAATAAGCAAAATTTCACTCACACCAGCCTCATTGAAATTAGACTCATTCCTTAGCCCAATCATCTCTGCTATCTGATGTGAATAATCTTCTACTCCATCAACCATAAGAGAGTCAGAGCGAAAAGAGATCTGCTCTTCCTCTACCATCATCCTACAAACCAACACCCAACAAGAAACCTGTCAGCCAAAACACAGTTATATTCCAACAGCATAACAAAATTCATCCTACCTTTTGGTTAAGCTCCCAGAGGAGAACTCTTGGGCAGTGATCTTCACATTATCCTTCCAGATGAAGTCTCTCCCACTCGGCCACCTAAGTGGAATTCTGTAATTTCTTGGTGGCAGAATCAAGCAAGCATTTGCAGGATCGCGAACGCATTGGCGCTCGTACACAGCTGTGGCTTCCAGATCTACTATGTCCGGACTCTCCGAGATATTGTAGTAACATGGGACATAATGCTCATACTGCAGAGGGCAGAAATCTAGCTCCTTCGACTTTGCAATACCAAGTGAGAGCTCCCCAATATCTGAGAGATCCTCAACGAGCTGCTCCTGTAGCCGCCGGTAGCCATGGTAGATGTTGTTGCGGGAGGAGGTAGAGATGGAGATGGCCCAATAAAGCGAGCCAACGAGAGCAAGAACAGTGATTGCAGCTAGGCTCAACTTGAGGAGGAAGAATGTCAGGCTCTTCCGGCTTCTCGTGATTCCACCAAGGTTTGTGAGCTCATGCCCGTTTCCATTCTCGGAGAAATCCTTGGCCTGATAGTTTTGATCAAATGGGTCACGCCCGCCACCTCCGCAGCTGGATCTCCCTCCACCGGAGAGCCCGCGATAGAGTGGTCTTGACATTGACTTCCTTCCTGCCTGCTCCAGTGGGAATTCAGTTACAACCCAAATCAAGAATTCCTCAAACAAACACAAAAAGATCAGAGAAAGGCCATTGCTTCCTTTGTAACAGCAGAACAAGGGGATTTGTTCAAAATGGTACTCTGGTAAGAGAAGGAGGTGACAAAGGTGGGCGACTCATGCAGACCCAGAAGAATTAATAGCGCGTGAATGGCCCCATCTACCCCATGACCACATCGTAAAAGGAAGGGGCAAAAGGAGAGCCTTTTCTAATGGGAACACCTCACCCCCAGTTCAGTAAAGCACGCAGCAATGCTAATAGCCAATACTCTATAGAGATCTAGACGAAGAAGAGACCAAAACAGGAGAAACTACAAATGGGTTATGATGAGGGCGAGACGAATTACCGGAAAAACCGAGATTTCCTAGAATCGAGATCTCAGGAGCTCTCCCAGGAGGAACATTTTCGGCATCACAAGAAGAAATCTTTCCACTATTTTTATCTCAAATTGCTCCGCCACTTTCCTCTTCCTCTCCTCTTTCTCCCAGTGCCTCTCCAAACAAATCGTGGAATAGATTAGAAGAAGAAGACAGAAGAGATCGAATACGCGGTTCTCCTCACTCGCTTCCACTCTCTCTCACCCACTCACACCGTCACGAGCCTTTCCTCCATTACCCAATGGAATCCGCGTCGCAACAATAAAAGCACTATTTTTTTCTTTTTTTTTTTGGTGTGCGTAGATATATTGACAATAGCGTTAATTCCCCACTGTAATCAAGTAATATTTGATAATACGAACTCCATAAAGAATTGCCAGCTCCCAAGTCCCAAGTAGTGCAGATCTGCGGAACTACTTTAACGCTTTTTTAGGTAGCAGTCACCTTGCTACGTGAAAAAAAAAAATGCCATTTTTAATATACTTTAGTTAGAGGTCTGGTAGATTATTGTCACAGTTAATGTTGTTAATATAAGGAAATAGTATATTACTATGGAAGCTATGGAATCGTATAATTGTTTCTCCTGGTGTTGCAGGTAGAGAGATGAGGCTAAAATTTGTTAATTCCACCGTCAATTTAGGCCGAATTGAAGGAGAAGTAGACAGCTGAGGTGGTGGCCCACCGGCATAGATTACCCTCTAAAATCTCTCATTTAGCTTTTATGTGTATGTCTCTCCGAAGTCATGAATCACTTAATTGTTATATAAAATTAAATTAACAATTAAATTTTAATCCACTTAGATAATGAACGGGATAAGTTTTTTTTCATCCTTAAACTATCATATTTTTCACAATAATTCTTTAAAAATTTCTTCTTCTTTTTTTGTATACAATGATCATATGAAAATATCTTACTTTAACTTCCTCGTTATAGGGTCATTATGTATTAAAAAAAATTTAAAAATTATTATGACCAAAAAAATTTTAAAAATCACCTGTATAAAAGAGTGAAAATTAAATTATCCATAATAAATAGATTAAAACATCTTTAAAATATTTTACATACATTAATCTTAATTAAAAATATTTTTATCTCTTTTTTATCAATTAAATGATTCAAATTTGTAGTTATTCATGTTCACTAAGAATGTGTCCATACGAAAACAAAATATTAGGTTTCGAAGAGTATGCAAGCATATACAAAATTTGAAAAAGCATATAAGAAAATAACAAGTTTTGAAGGGTATACATATGAAAAAAATTAAAATAAAATATATAAATCAAGGGACTAGTAAGTTGGATCTCTTTCAGAATTACTTTTAATAATTTAATTTTTATTATATATACATATAGTTAGGAGGTGAAGCTAATTTTATTGTACCAGCTGGATGGGATGTGAAGCAAGATGATTGATATAGTACTCCATTATATATCGGAAATGCAATAGTTGTAACTTAGTACGAGATGTATAATAATTTCCATAGTGTAGTGAATTAAGTGAATGGCAAAAGATTGATGCAATCTTTGGCGAATAAATTAACTTGCACGATTTAGAATAAACCATTAGTGGCATTTAAAATATACTAGTGGAAGACTGGAAGTTGAATTTTTCTGAAAGGTATTGGTAAGTAAACGTCAATGGCCAAAATCAACTCAATGCAGACATTTGGGAAAAGTAACGGTGACTATGACTTATAAGGGGATCTAAAACCTTTGTCTATAATGTGGATGGACCGCTCTCTCACATCTCTAAGAAAGTAGGATGGAAGAGACAAAAAGAGAGGGTCAAATGAGAGTTTTATTTACGAAACGATGTGAATAATAGTCTTCACAATTAAGTCCTAAGTTCTCACACCAGCCCTCGACCATCCATCACTTGCATCAGACGGTCATTAGTCATTAGAAATTTTCTTTTCTCTTTTTTGAATAGAGAGGAAGAGAGAGAGAAAGAGAGATTATACTGTTCGCTGGCATGCAAAATAGTTCATAGTTTGCTGCGCAAAGTGCTAATTAACCGTACACAGAGCCCCGTCGACTATGGATGCTTAGAATTTGGACATCTGCCAAGCGGACAAGGAATTGCATGTCACGTAAATGGATATAAAACTGTTGATGGGAAAGATATGGGATAGATTCTATGTGGATTTCTACTGTAATTTGTCGCAAATCATGATCACCAGTACTATTACGTGGAATAATCTCGGTGGGTAATAATAATAAAAATTTGGCATGTGTATGTCCATATGGGGTCCAATGCAACTTGGGTAGCATGGATTCCAGCTAACTGGGGGTGGCATGGAAGATTAATTACTAAGATGGTGGGTATATGACTACCGACTACTAGCTTTATGCTGATACTTCTAGCATAGTTAGTATTCTATCATTATCAAATTAAATTAAGTGCTTAAATTTAAAATATATATGGGTAAGTTAAAATAAAGCCAAATAACAAAGATAAAGACTATAGTTTGCCCTATTGTTATATATTCGAACACTCTCTTATTTTGAACGGATTATAACTGAAGATCTCGGTATTGTGATACAGAGATTGATAGAATTATCAGAGTTAGAGATTTGAAAGGGCCGGCATTCGAAAGTCAACACTTGAGCTATCTAGTTCACACAAGCTTTAATAATGGAGTAGGTCTTGTTATCTATGAGTAGTCTATAATTCGCTGGGACTTGACCACATCCCATGATCCAAAAGGCGATGAAGACATCTCAACCTATTAATCAAACAAGGAACATACAAATGGCCAATGAGAGTAGATAGGAATTCTTTCAATTCCCTTTTTCTCATGCATACAACCACCATGTGAATATGTGATGTAGTCTTAGTAGTCTTATATATATATATATATATATATATATATAGAGAGAGAGAGAGAGAGAGAGAGAGAGAGAGAGAGAGAGAGAGAGAGAGAGAGAGAGAGAGCACCTATTTAATAAGGCCCACCGACAGCTGAATCTTTATGGCATTTAATAGAAACCTAGCTAGGTTAATGCTGTACTACTATATTCAACGTGACATCGTTATTACCAGAAGCTGGGTATGTTCTCTTATTCCTGGGTATCATGAATAAATAGGTAAGAAGATTACATGGATAATAATGCGACACCATCATGGGTCATTGGGTGTCGTTTGGAACGTTGGTTTGGCCAAGTATTAACTATCGAGATAATTAACGGTTGACTACTTAGAAAAGAAGCCATGAGAACATGCTGTTACAGTTGGTGTTTTGACATCTTGGTCAACTTCAACATCGGGTAGATCGCCATTAGGACGAGACTTATAAATTATTAGTCTAGCTGTGCATGCATGGTTACGTGAATTTGATGGATATATATATATATATAAACCAATGGGTATATAGGTCAACGCATCGAAATATCTTTTACCGTAATTCATGCATATGGATCATTTATCATCTTATTAACAAATCCAATGTACATAGAAAAGGAAAGCCACTAATCGGTGGGTCTTAAATAAGTCTTAATCATTTGGTTGGTCCAATACCAAATTGTAACTTAGTGGATGCATGAGTTGAAACGGGTGGGACGTCTCACAATTAGAGTCGGATAGGCTAAGACTCCCATTATTAACCATTTGCTTGGCCTGCTTCTATCTTTTATTAGATTTCGAGGTCACGTACAAATAGAGGGTCACCTCACTCAAAACGAGTAAACTTTTCAGAAAATTATATTTACCTTGTTCTCTATCTTGTCCTTGTCATGAGACCACATGTTGGTATTATAGTCAGAAAGTTATATTGTCCCTTTATTACTTTAATATTTGCAAGACGTGAAAGGTTTTTTAATTTTTTCTAGCGATGTTAAAGTAGAGTAATTTACGTATTTAATGAATGGTAATATCCTCTCGCGAACCTTAGTAATAAATACTCGTAATTTCCTGAGTTTATTCAGCTTAGTAACAATATACATAACCACTCCTAAGGCCAAATCAAAGTTACGAACTCCTACATAATTATTTCTTCTTTTTCGTGTTCTATTAGACATAAAGTAAAGTACATAGTATGCATGTTTTGGGCCTCTAAAAAAGATTGATCCTGAGGAACTGGGCCTGATTTGAAGATTGCCAGTATTTGGGCCAGAAATAATTGGGCCTGTTACAAGTTAAAGCAATATTTGAACTCTAATTCTATTTCTATGGATGCTCATCCACCAAGTCGAAACAAGCTCACAGCTGGACAAGGGGCATTATATAATTTTATAATCCGATATATTTATGCCCATATGGACAACCTAGCCTCAATTAATTTAAAATATTATTAATAGATGCCAAATTGTATAATTGGCCCATTATATAATATATATATATTTTTTCAAAAAAAGAAGAAGAAGTAAATGAGCCACTTTCCAAACTTACATAATGCATCTTGTTGGGTGTTTTCGTAAAAGAAGGTAGAGAGGTTAAGCAATTGAACTGAATTTAAGAAATTTAAATCTAATATATGAATTTGGGCTTACAAGCTTTAATTTTATTGAGTCGAACTTTAAGGAGATCCGGACACGAGGACTTTTAGACTTCGCCCCGGCTACTTCTTCGGTATTTGCGTCGACCTCAAACCCCTTCTTTTGTCATTGTTGTCCCGTGAGTAGCGTTAACTGGTTTTCAAACTGGACAAGGGCTTCGGTCGTACTAAACAATTCAATTGTCTTTGCTTGTTTTCTTCCCCCCAAAAAGTCTTTGTTGCTTTCAGCTTTCTAAAGTGGCTTTAGGAACCCAAAACATATCGTATTTGGTTAGGTTCAAAGCGAACCCAATCCCGTTTGCAATAAAAGAGCCACCGTGACCCACCTACCTACCTCACTGCTCCAGCCTCCAGCCCGACGAGGAGCAAGGCTAAATATGATGTAATAAAGCAATAAGTAAATTTATTGCAACTATTCTCGTTCGAAAAGTTAGGAGGATATCACACGACATAAAAAGTGTCGTACAGAGCTCACACTAAAAGAAAATATAAAAAAAATAATAATAAGAAAAGCTTAGAAGGATTTGGGATGACAGGTGGAATCTTTTCCACGGGGTGTGGCCGTGTGGGGGACCTTCGAAAGCGATGAGGTAGCCCATGCCTTGAGGCCCACAGCCCAAAAATTGGGGCACCTCGAGCGCGCCTATCAGCATCTGCCACGTCTTCGTGTGGCCCAGCTGCGCGTATTATTGCGTGCGAGGGAGGCAGAGCTGGATTGGGCGACGTGGTGATCGCGCATGCACATGCGCACGTGAGAACCGCAGGTTGACAGCTTGTGCTGTCACACGGCCAGGTAAACTGATGGGAATCCAAATACCTACTCAATTATATCTTACCTAGTCGCTCAGCACTCCAGACAATATAGCCCTTAACCAACAAACAATTCATCCGCCATACAAAGAGTTACAACTTACGAAAGCTCTAATGACTAGCAGCTCCATCGCTATCTTTACTATCTCCAATACGCACAACTCTGCGTTTCACCACTCTATAGCATGCATGGTAGAGAATAAATAGGAGATAAAACGTAGATAATCTTCAAACAGAGGAAACGGCAGACTAGATATGAGGCGTGTCTGAAAAATAAATGATGGGAAAAATGATTCGATCGCCAGCGAATGACAGAGAAGGGGAAGGCAACGGTTTAGACCATCGTTGACAATACATTAGAGAAAGGTGGGGAGACCACCTAGATTGAGCGAAGCCTGTTCCCTCCATCTAAAAGCCAGTTTGAACGACTAAGGGAGCGGAGAGGGGGAAAAAAATAGATAACGACAACTTTGAAGAAAGGCCAAGTAGATATATTCAAGCTGAGAAAAAGAGAAAGAAAAAGAAAAGGAAACAATCACATCCATTCCAGAACGATTTTTTTTTTTTTTTTTTTTTTTATCTCCATCTGCACAATTTAGCACTTTGATACTTTTCTTTTCGACGTTTTAAAACAAATTCGATGTATTAACCCACAATTTTACGCTGTATTTGGACTGAGCCAAATCCTAATCCTAGTAGCCATTCAACACCTTAGGCAGAAACAATCTACGGAACTATATCTACCTATCTGCCGAAGCAAACTAAAAGCATTTACTCCCCAGAAAACCCGGACTCGGTGCTGAAGTCCATTTGAACTCTCTATAAATCAAATTTGAGAAGGGTTGACTCAATATTATCCACCTAACCTAATTACGTACTCTTAACCAATTAAGAAATTGCTCTTAAGATCCACCACAAGAAAATTTGCTCTACTATATATGTTTGCCAAGTTATGCATGTGCCTCAAGCTAGCTCACCGCCATGATCGAGTAACTATTCTTCGATCTCCAGTTTCCTAATTATGTTGGGAATCTCAGTTGAGGGCATCAGGCATGCATAGTAGTTTTTTGGACTAATAAATAATATTCAATATTTACCATCTACCGATCAAAGAAGGGCTTCGAATCTACTGTTACCAACTCCCGGCTAATGGTACGGTCAACGGTGAGACTTATCCTAGCTGTAAAGAGAACGCAAGCGGTTAACGTATTGTATATTTCTTTCAGAGTGCATAACATCGCATCGTGGTGAGAGGCATGCAGCACATTACGTGGACTCTTTCTTTCTCTAGGGTCCAAATGTTTCATCTATAGCTGTCTCCACGTCCTTAACGCTGGCACAAGAAGAAGTTTAGTGTTAACTATATATTAAAAGTTAATTAGATGGCAGCACGATCAATCGTATGCCCAATTAACATGTTGTAAGGTACATGATTAGAATTAAAAAGAAATAGAATAAAAATGTATTTGATATTATAGTGCCTATAGGCCATTCACTTGATAACCTATGAATAATCTTTCATCAAGGACTAACACATGGCAATATTCTACCATGAATTAGAGGAATTAGGCCGTGCTTATAAAACAAGTGATGATGGATTACTGCTCGACCATAAAAGACCACGAAAGTTGCAATGATAGAGAACTGATTGATATAGCTGTGAGCCAACCGATCTCTCTTTCTCTAATATAAAGCTTAGGATGATTGAGAGCGTTGACAGGTTTATTCTTTTATATATGTTCTCCAAACTTATCAGCATAGCTGTGAGCCAACCGATTTCTCTTTCTCTAAAAGTTGATGATGATGGCGTATAGAGAATGTTGGTTGGTTTTATTCTTTTCTTTTTGCCTAAACTTTCCTTGCCTCTTGACATTATGCATGTTAATTACTATGCCCAGGAAATATATGTGATCTTTAGCCGTTACTTTCACGAAACTCATGCATGGCATTAGGACACGATGGCAGTGTAGTTACATAGTGGATTGGCTAGGGAACTAGTAATATATTTCCACATATTTGAAATGATCATCAGTTGCATTACTGTGATTTGTGGGCATAACCAAACCAATGTCTCTAATGTTGATATCTTAATGGTTATTTACAAAGGAAAAGGCCAAGAGGTCTTTATCCATTGGTACATTCAAGAATATATTGTGTGCACGAAAGTTATTAGCAAAGATATGTTTCAAATATTTCGGCTCCATATTTGTATGGTGCTAATTAATTAGGAAAGCGCACACCCACACACACACACACAACAGAAAATCATGCTTAATTTCTAGTGTTCAGAAACGTTGAAAAGGTTCGTCATTTGTGCATGCACTTCATCTCCATTAAAACGTATATTTTAAAAACGAGTTCCATTGAGATTAATATTAATTTGGTTACTTAGTACCATAAACATGGAATTTGACCATCATTTGCTAAGCATCTGAATTATTATATCCAATTAGTGACAGTGTTACCATGGCATAAGACCCACAGTTACATAAATACGGATATGCTTAATTAATTTCAAGGGCCCCTTGATCTTGTCACAGGCAGTTGCTTGCTAGAAAAGATACATAGTACTTAATTACAAAGAGATTTAATGGGCATGTCACAATGACCGATTAGCTTAACCAATTGTAAATATTGTAATGGCTGACACGCCAAATGGGGCCCATCCTGCTGCTTGGCCGAAAAGATAAGATGTGAACATGTTTTCCAACTGAGCAGTGATATTAATGGAGGAGTACTATTTTGTATTGTTAAAAATATAAAAAAGTATTAATCGTTAACTATCAGCTAGCTTAAGTTATAAAAAAATAGCGAGGTATAAGAGTACTGGCAGATTGATTAATCAACTAAACTATAAAACTTTCATCTACTTAATCGATATTAATGTGTTGGGCCTTATCAGTACTGCAAATGTAAATTAATTTGAAGTGAAAATAATATGAAATGACAAAACTTGGAAAGGGAATTGTGGACTTTTGGACATAAATTGGCACTATAAGAATATAGTGCAACAGATAAATTAGTCATTCACATGTATAGGATACAAAGAGGTGGTACATATGAAAAAGAAATTTTTGTAACTTGATATATTTACATTAATGAGTTAGAGAAGAGGGAGACAGGTAGGACAGAAGACAACAAGTGGGAACTGAGAGGAGAGAGAGAGGAAGAGAAAGAGAGAGAGAGCGCCAAAGAGGCTTATGCAGCTGTCATTCGATATCCAAACCTCTCATACAGCGAGGAATCCCTTTGCACCTGTCGGATCCCCTGCCAGCCTCGCTATTCCATCTCTATTTCTCTCTTTTATCTCCCTTCTCCTCTCTTCTTATTATTTCCTCTTAGCTGCCCCTCTCTCTCTCTCTTTCTCTCTCTCTCTCTCTGTTAGTTATAGATCATAATCTATAGTGGCATGGAAGAAGAAGAGGCCACCAAAGAGGAGGAAGAGAAGAAAACCCAGAAGAAGAGGAGAAGAAACCAAGATTTATAACTACCCAAATCGGATCAAATTAACCATCCGATCTCCTTTTGCGAAAGCCAAGCCAGGCCACTTCTTTTTGCTCTTCCTTTGTGTTCTTGGATAGAAGGAATAAGAGAGAGTGAGAGAGAGAGAGAGAGAGAGAGCGGATAAGTACTGTAAAGTAGTGCTTATCCTATGGCATCTTCTTCTTCCACATCTTCTACTTCCACCACGCAGTTCCGATCGAGATTTGGCGACACAACCCTAACCAAGGTGTTCGTCGGCGGCTTGGCTTGGGAGACGCCGACCGAAGAGCTACGCCGCTACTTCCAGCAGTTCGGCGAGATCCTCGAGGCCGTTATCATAACCGACAAGACCACCGGGAGATCCAAAGGCTATGGCTTTGTGAGCTCTCTCTTCCCTCCTCTCATCTTTCTTTGTTTCTTTGATCATGATCCATGAACAGGAAAGTACTATAAGGAGTCTATTACTTAATTAAATACCTACGTAGTACTACTCTTCTGTCTCTTTTTAAATTAACTCCCTTGCATTATTTTGCCGTGTCTTCTTGGCAAAGGCAACCTTGAAATCAACTAATTATATACACAAGATCAACAACAAAAGCTTGTATTCATTTTCTCTATGGAATTATTATTCTTATATATTGAGATGCATATATATATGAGCGAATGTATTATTCTATTATCCGCTAGTCCGGATAACATTTGAAGAGGGCTAAAAATGGGAATACGATCAAACAGGTGACCTTTCAGGAACCGGATTCGGCAAAGCGATCCGTGGCGGACCCCAACCCTGTGATCGACGGCAGGCGAGCAAATTGCAACATTGCTTCCCAGGGAAGACCTCGGCCTTCTCCTCCACGAGGTGAGGACAATATGACATACATAGGTGTAACAACTATATAGCAACGATTTATTGTCGTAACTAAGGCTTTTATATTGAGATACTTGACATTAGATACGATCTTCATATGGAAGCCCCATAGTTAAAAGGAAACTATGTGCCATGTCAACCCCACGGGTGGGACCCATGGCAGCTGCTGGGACGTCGTTTGCCAGCACACGAGAACCAGGTCTACATGGGGATGGGGAGCACTAAAGGCTTTAGCCAGCCTGGCCTAAGACTGGAGTTTGTCTCGCAATGCCTATAACCCTTTTAGAATTCGCCTTTGTGAGTGAAACGATCGACACTACCCTACCTAGATCTCTGCCTTCATGTCCTCCATCTCTAAACTTTGCCAACTTAAATTGTATCCCAATAGTACTGTTATAGAGTTATAGATGAGTAGACTTTTAACCTCATACTCCTTTAAACCCCCCCTCCCCCATACCCTAAATCTGTCATGCTATATGGTTTTGCTCGTTCCTTTGCAAACAGATTGACTTATTTATATATATTTGTTTCCTTTTTTTTTTTTCCCCCTCTTCCAATAGCAATGCAGTGACATGGATATGCTGATGTGTACAGGGAGGAATCAAGTTGGGTTCTTTTACCAGGGCCCACCACAGCCTACGGGACCACCATATAGCAGACTGCCAACCCAAATGCCTCCTCCACCTCCAGTAATCTACCCTACTCATTACGGGTGGGTCCCCTTTCAACTGCTAACTAGTGTTTGCTGCAATCTTCTGGGTCCACCCAAAATTTAAATGGGCCGCTGATAAGGCCCATGATATCGATGGGTGGGAGGGAATAGCACGACAATGGACACTTAAAGTGGTCCCTTCTCCATCTGCGCAATTCTGAAGCCCTTGTTTGCTTTGGAGTTAATGCCTGCTACTATGCCTTGCATTGGGATGAGATGAATCCAATACTTGTCAGTTCCCATCTGGGCCTATCATCAACTTGGCCCAACTCCAAGGGCTCTCTAGCCCATGGGCTGACTTGAACATTTTCTTATTTTACTAATGATGGGCTTCTTATCTTTGTTCCCACTTATTCTTATTCTTATTCTTATTCTTATGCTTCGGTTGTTCTGATTTTCTTTTCTATTCTTTTTTTTTTCTTTTTCAGGTATGTGACCTACCCACCTGATTATGGATACCAACAAGTAAGTGCTAGCTAATGTATTCTGAATTATTCTTTACAAGTCGAGTTCTGTCTGTGTGTAATTATTTGTTTATGCATGGATGCATGCATGAGTATTATGGTCGGATGTGTAATATTTTCTTCTTCTACATATGTATCGTCATGCAGGGATTTTACAATCCTCAAATGACTCCACAGTACTACCACCAGATGTACGGACCGACATCATCGTCGACCGTTGGTCCTCCGTCGTACAGTTACACCCATATGGGGTACACTGTGCCTAATCCAAGGGCAACTTCTCAAACACCACAGCAGGGACCACGCCCACCGTACATCCAATATCCGACGGCCCAGATGGAGGGATCCTTTGCTCCCTCATATTCGCTACCTCCCAATTTCCAGCTCCGGCTTCCACCACATGCAAGACAACAACTTAATACTACGGCAGGTAACTTCCTAATGTCTTTTCTATTATATATATATATACATTGTTATTATTAAGATTGTCTATTGTCATGATTGCTTCAGAGTCGCAACCTTCTCAGCCATCGTCTTCAGCAGGAGCAAATGTTGAGAGTCCAGAAACTTGAAGAAGACATATACATTCTTCGGCTATCATCATCATTGTATTTGATGACCTCCAAGCATGCTGGAAGATTGATCATCAATAATTGGTACTAGAGCTAAAGATCTTAAGCTGATCTTTATCATGCAAAAAGATTCATGTCCAGTGCAACTAAATTGGATGATATCTTATAACAAGTGCCTTAAATGTGCATTATTGACCCCCAACAATATTTTTTCCCCCGTTATTCCAAATCTTCATTTCTGCAAGGCATCTCCTCAATTCCTCTATTGTAACAAGTTGCTACCATGTGACAGTCTTCAAGTTGAAATTGTTCGTTCATAATTTATAAGTGCAATAATGTCAAATAATTATCACATAATGAGCAGTGGTCCCTCGTCTGGGGAAAATTATTAAAATTCCGAGGAGAAGAAGGGGGAAAGAGAGTGCATTTAGTCAGTCAATATGATGATCCAAAGACTCTAACTTCGGTTGGCGCTGGCCTGCGGGCTGAGGTTTCGGCTGGGGAGCGAGGTCGGCTGAGGCGTGGCAACATTGGAGCACAACACCTACAGCACACGAGAGTTACAAAGACAATCAACATGGCTAATAAGCTAACAAATACGGCTTTCTTAAGTATCGCAATTGCGGAGTGACTATCATGGCGCCTATTCACGGAGAGGCTATTTATGGTTGTAACGTTAGAATTATTCATTGCTCGGATCGGAGGAAGGAGATGAGCAAGACGTGGGGACTGGGGGTCTGGGGAGGAGGAAGAAGTAGGGCTGTCGAGGGAGAGAGAAGGACGTGGGGCGAAAAAGAGTGGCCGGGTTGTGTAGATTAGAGAGGCTTTGGCATCCTAGAGGGGACGGATTTGCTGTTAAATAGTTGCACTGTACTTCACGTGTTTGTCCCTTTTAGTGATATTTCTCTAATCAAACACTACTGAGGGGATTGTGATTACTGGCTCAGCTCCCTTGTTCTTTCGCATGTCAACTAGCCTGCAAGCGTCAAATATTGTAGTAACTTGCTCTGGTTTACTGTATTTTATAATCTCCAAAACAACTCGTTGATATATTTGGCTATAAAACAAATTAAAACATGCTATTCATATCAACTCTTCGCATTAAATTTACCCGCTGAAAATTGACGACATACTCTAAAAGGAAAAGACTGGAGTAGTATGTACTTAAGAAAAACTACGTACCATGTCAGCCCGGGGGGGATTGGAATTTGGAGAATTGAGTGGTGGGACCCACGACAGCGACTGAGGCTTTAGCCAGCCTGGCCGAAGACTGGAGTTTGTCTCGCAATGCCTGTAACCTTTAGAACTTGCCTGAATGAGTCTACCTTGATCGTTAAACTTTGCCAACTAATACTCTAACTAAATTGTATCCCAAAAGGATTATCGATGGCTAAACTTTTAACCTCATATTCCTTTATCCTGTTGTAATCCGTTATGCTATTTAGTTTATGGTGGTTATTGTGTGGATGATTGATGGCAACTATTTGAGCTCGCTCCTTTGCAAAAGCGATTGAATTAGCACAAATAATGCAGTAGCATATATTACCATCATAGTTATAAGTTCATATATATATATATATATCCTCTTGTAATCGTGGAGTCTCATAAATAAGCTGATATGTGCATAGAGAAATGCTTGCCGGTTCCCATCTAGGCCTTTCGCCCATAGGCTTACTTGAAATTTTGCCCACATATTAGTTTATCTTGTTCATTAATTTATGGAAGAAATAAGCTAATTCCTTTCTTTGATGGACTTAAAAGCCCGCATCTTTTCTTATTACGATGCGAAATGTATTTGGTCTTAGGACTGTCAAATTAATTGAGCCGGTTAGAGCTCAGCTTGATCAAGCTCAGTTTAGGTTGAGCGGAGCTTGATCTTAAAGTTAGGTTCGAAATTAAATTCGAGCCAATTAAGCTTGATCCAGAGCTAGCTCGGCTCAAATATATATATGTATATATATTATTGCTTATATTTTTTGAACATAATTATATTTATTACTTGAAATTTATATTTTAGTTATATTTATATTTTATAATTGAATTGAATTTTATTTTAAGTCTGATTCAAGCCTAAATCAATTTAAATTTGCTCATGCTAAAAAGAGATTTAAATTTATAAAACTTGAAATTACTAATTGAGCAGCCTATTTAAGCTCGAGCTCAGCTCGAGTTTAAAATAAATTTAAAATTAGCTCGAATCGAAATTATTGCAATTCAAGTTTCATCACATAGCTTAGCTCAAAATTAATTTCAATTGGAGCTTGATCAGCTCAGCTCGTTTACATCCCTATTTGTTCTGAGATATGTGAATGAGATATAGCAGGGCATGCCTAAGTAAAATTAGAGATTCAGGCTTCATTGAGCAATTAAAACAAAAGATGTACATATAAAGCATACATATTAGAGCAACCACATATCATTCGTTCAATGGTTCCCGGATGACATCTACGTTCAATATATATAAATTGATACTAAAGTTTAACCATCAGTGATGTTGATCTGAGATGTTATAATCCATCAGAAATTAAGTCCTTGATCAATCCCTCCAGGTTTGCACATGAAGATCCACCAGGCATTGTAGCTGCTTCTGCCATCCTTTTCCATTTCCTGGCATTCTCCCTCATCTTCTCCCCACTCTCTCCTTCCATTACTACCCTGATCAGCTCTCTAACTTGCTCCCTCTTCACGTTTTCCTCCATCTCTACACCTATTCCCCATTTCTGACAGGCATAGTAGCAGTTTGAGAATTCATCTGCAACTCTTGGCCAGCAGATCATAGGCACGCCGCCGCCAATGGCCTCCACCATCGAGTTCCAGCCGTTGTGCGTCACGAAGGCACCGACCGAGGGGTGAGAGAGCACCTCTTCTTGTGGGCACCAACCAGCTAAGAAGCTTCTATCCTTTGTAGCTTTAATGAATCCATCAGGCAACGCTGACATCCCACCATGGACTAAACCTGGTCTAATGATCCATAAAAAAGGGTGGTTGCTTTCTGCAAGCCCCCAAGCAAACTCTATCAGCTCCTGGTCTGTGATGGCTATGATGCTTCCAAAGCTTACGTAGATGACAGATGCATCTCTTTGAGTATTTAGCCATTGAACGCAATCAGGATCTTCTTTGAACATATTTAAGGACGTTTCCTTCATATTATCTTCTGCCATTTGGCTCAGTAACATTCCCAGAGGGCCTACATTGTACAATCTTGGGACCACTTCTTTAAGAGGATCCATGACCTCACTCTCAAGGTGATCAAAGGTATTCAAGATCAGCCCACGAGCACACGTAGCTTTCTGGACTGACTTCAGTTCGCCGTCTACTAAGAGATCATCGGGATCAGTTGTTCTGACAAAAGAAGAAAGGTATCTGAGTGGGATGCCTTTCATCCCCGGGATAAAGTCCACAAGGGTGTCAAGATAGCCATTCGTTAAGCAACTCTCATCTGCAAAAGAGGAGATCTAGAAGAATTAAGGAAGGATGTTTAAAAAAAAAAAAAAAGAATTGAAAGAAGAGAGCGCCTCAAAATCCACTGATTCTTTTTTCCTTTCTAAAATCTTTGATGTTGTCTAATGTTTCTATTAACCAACAAGGAAGAATTAAAGCAATGGGAGCAGAAGGCACGTACCTTTGAGTGGAATGTATCCTCTTTGCATGAGCTCACCTAAGTGAAGACAGCCATTGAAGTAGGAAGCAGATGCAGAACAGAACACCCATGAGGGGACTCCCAGATTCTCAGCAACATCCAACGCGAAGGGCGTCAAGAAGTTATATATCACGCAGGTGACAGGTGGCACGCCGTCGCCGCCTGAGGAGTCACGGAGCAGTGCCAGGAGATCGGCAAGCGGCGCAGGGCAAGACTTCTGTACCGAGAGCATTAACTCAAAGTAATACTCGGGGCTCTCGTGCTCAGATGCAGAGAGGCCATCAGGGATGGATTTGAATTGGAAGGTGTCTGATCCCTTGAGAGCATCGTCTCCTTCGGTGTTCAGTATGCGGTGCTGGTTGTAGTCTGAGTTGATGAAGGTGATGACGAAGCCCTTGGAATGGAGCAGCTTGGCCATCTTTAGCATCGGGATTACTTGGCTAGTAGCAGGGTAGGGAAAGATGACTGCGTGAGGCCGCTGCGTCGCCATAGATGACATGAAAAGGCTGCTACCTCTGTTGGTTACTCGGATGATTTGAAGAGGGTGGTTCGACCATATATATATATAGAGAGAGAGAGAGAGAGAGAGAGAGAGAGAGAGAGAGACAGATGGCTATCTGATAATGTTCCCAAGTGAATCCTCAAATTGCCTGCGGAAACATGTGGCCCTGCTACGAGATTTTCTGCCGTTACATGTAACGTCTCAAGTATCCAGCAGATTCCGACCACATTTAAATTGCTAGGATAAAGGCAAGCTGGCAAACTAGTTGTTACACCTTACAATGCAATAGCTAGCTGGCAGCCCTGAATCTCATTTATGAGGTGAGGTAATAAATACAAATTATGTTTTTGACAATTTTCCTTTATATTTATATAAGGTCATACAAAATTTTGCATGCCAGAAATTTGAGGCTGTGGCAAATTCTAATTGGTTTCCTTAAATTTGAAAAGATGAACGATACCGTTTTCACACGCGAAAAGACAAGGACAGTAAATTGGTACTCGGTCAATTCATTACCAAGCAATCCCACAGCATGATAGCAACATTTGCAAGAATCGAATTCTTACCCCCTTCTAGTCCTAACAAAGTTGGCAAGAACACACCGCAAGAGGTCTTTCACTTAGGCCCAAAGGCAAAGACATATACAAAGATATTGTATTACCAAGAGGATACACATTATACAATTTTGCAATCCCATATGACATATATACATTGATACGTACAACCTCAGTAAATCACGAAATCTTGGGAGAAGAATAAATATCTCACCTCATCTTACCGGGCGTACTAGAGGTATCAGTGCATCAAGAAAATCAGATAAATTTTTCTATCTAGCGACCAGAGAATTTTGGAGCAACAACTTTAGGTCATCGAGCCTGCAAATACTAAGTTGTTATAATCTGCCAATAAATAATACAAGATGCAATCCAGGATAAATAATGCATACCTCACTTTGCTCAAGTCAGGATAGGTTGTAATTGCATCTTTAAAATCCTACGAAAACCAAAATGGGCATTCATCCACATGCCATGATGAAACATTCCATACTGTGGCACAACTTTAATCAGCAGAACATACGCTCACCTGATTAGCAGTTGAAGATGTATAGGTTACGATGCAAGACATTCCTGCTCCTTTTGCTGCCTGTAAGAATTAATAGCAAATTCCTCTGAAGTTCAAGAGAAAGATTTTAATTTATACCATAGTATATGGTAAAAGACCTACTTGTAGCCCAATAATACTATCTTCCACCACCAGACAGTTCTTCCCTTCCACGCCAAGTTTCTAATCATGAAATTAAACTTCAGTGAAATTAGTTATTAAACTTAGTTACAAGAAAATAAGGCAGAGCCGCTCTTTTCTTTTTATTACCCTTGCAGCTGTGATATATATGGATGGATCAGGTTTCTTTTCTTTGACATCATCACCTGTAACCAGGGAAATCTATTCAAAAACCAGAAGGGCATATTATGTCATTGACAATAGGAGCCTGAATGGTTCACCTTCTAATGTGATCAAGGAAATATAAACAATAGAATTTTAAGCTGGATAAAAGATTGAAAATCTGAGATATTTAACATGGATATATGCAGATGTTGAGATTTCAAATGACAGGAAATAAAATGTGATGACCATAAGGATGATATCAGTAATATTACCGATAAGAAAACAACAATAATATATATTCAGTATTCCAATCAAGAGTAAACTTCATATTCCATGCAATGATGCGTATACTTTCTATAAAAGAAATTACTTCATGCACTAGAAAGTGTTATTTTGAAATTCTTAAAAATGAGAAAGACATTTCTCCAAAAAATAAAGCGGTTGATAATTTTGGTTTGTCTAGACAGAACATATTCCAGGACCCAATTTAATTAAGGAAGCATCAGCAGAATATCACCTGCAAGAAAGCAATCAAGACTACTGAAACGCTCCTGCAAGTATCCAAAGAAAAAGAGAGGGGAGATATCAGTACAAGCATTCGGAAGAGCAATTAATATGAAAATTCTACCTGACGAAAATAAAAAACTTACTATGCCAATAAGATTTTCAAGGCATAATATGACTGAACTTTTAGTTGCTGCAGAGCAAACAGCAAGTTTGATACCCTACATCATAACAAGAGATCCTTTTAAGACATCAAGGTCACTTCCTTTCCACATAATGGTGATACTCATAAAAAGAGACCTTAATGGGGTTCTATGCAGAGAGATGATGTTCATTCAACTATTCAAGTAAATCAATGAAACCAGAACATATACGAAATAGACCAGCATCTATGCACATAAAGGTTTATGCAGCGACATTTATTACCGCACCCTTGACTTCATCCATTAGTTGCAGAACACCAGGTCTAGGCTCCACCTAATAGCACAAAAGCTCAGTTACTGAGTTCCAATTTGAACCTCTACATGCAACAAAATCCATAACTAAAAGAGAAGCTTATCATAGGGCTTATGAAATTTATACTTACCGTTCCAGATTTAATAATGTCTTTGTATCTTTCAGTTTTCCAATCCTGTAGAAAGGTGACTTTCACTATTAAACTCTCAGCATGTTAATCGTTAATCAGTGTGGGAAAAAAAGGTCAAATTTCGAATGTCTAAAAAGCATTCCCATGGCATGCATTTACTTTTTCAGAAAGCCAGATTCTTAGATTAATGCAATTCCAGAAGTTAGTATAATATCCCATCCCATACATTTGACAGAATATTACACCAATGAAAATTTGAAATTAAGGGAGAAAATTTGATATTATGCCAATGAGATGCTAGAAACATTACACCGATAATAAAGGCTCCAATGCTAAGAGTCATAAAGTCCAGACACCAGAAAGACTTCAGACAGCCAAAGACATCATTGAGAACATGAGAGCGCGTCAAAGCTGTCAAATATATTTTTACACTATATCTAAGGTACTGTAACGCCCAACATATACAAAACAAATCATCAATTTCAATAAATAAAAAATTGTTACAAATGGATCATTTGCATGCCATCAAATTAGTTGGAGATAGCCCAACATAAATGGGCATAATTCACAAACCTAATTGAGCTTTAGGAGGATATGTCTCAAACATTAAATTGGTTGGAGATAGCCCAAAGTCTACAATCTACACAATTACAGAGGTAGAAGAGAAATTGTTAAAAGCATAAGCAAACAATACAATTTGTATGGGTCTGCTTAAACCCATATGTACGATGACAATAATTTTAATCGTATATAGAAGAAGACAAAAGTTTATTTTGCCCCATTACACCACTTTCTTGGAAAAATCCTACATTATATTCACCGTACGTTCCAAAAGGAAGATATATGTTTGTAAAACCTTAAGTTCATGCATGAAAGATTAGAACCTCAGACTAGCATTAGGTCTTTCTAATATCGTAATCTCAATGTCCTGATAAGGCCACGGAATCTTTAAAGCTATACATCTCTTCGATCGCTTCTCACACAAATAGCTTACTTGTAAAAACATTGCACCCTCGCAACTACATTATACTGATCAATGAGCTGAAACAATATAAGAGAATTCATACCCACTACTCTCCTAAGATAAATTTACCGTGACCAAAAAAACCCAGCATGAAGTTAGACAAATTAGCTTGCCTGGAGGACATCAATCAACTTCTCCCGATCCGAATCACTCGACGGAGGCGTCTCAAAAATCGAAGAAGAAGGCCAACCGTTTTCACCGAAGTACCTACCAATCGCAATTAGGTACTAACCGTCAAGAAACCGGAACCGAAATACAAAACCTCAAAAACTTGAAGAAATCAAGAAAGCCGCATAGTGAACCATCTCATCTTGGGCTTCCCGCCACCGATTCGGTTCTGGAGCTCGTCGTAGAAGTCAGAATCCCAAAGAAGCGTCTGCTGCGAAGACGGCGGACAACGGACGCCGAAGTGGGCGAAGGCATCGTTGTAGGCTTGACGGTGGAGGTGCTCTGACTCGAGGATGACGCCGTCGCAGTCGAATATTAGGGCGTGGAGAGGGGAGGAGAGGGAAGAGGAGATGGGCGGAGGAGGGGAAGAGGCGGCAGAAGCGAGGGGCGGAGGACGAGACCGCACGGGAGGGATAGGCTGGAGGCGACGGGAATAAGAGGAGGAGATAAGAGCGGGATTAGAGAATAAGGGAGGAGGGTTGAAGCGGCGATAGGCGGAGGGCGGCGAAGGGATAAGGAGGGAAGTGGATAGCATCGAAGCGGTTATCCGCTGGGTTATCTGAGTTTGGTGGTTTGAAAGGAGATGGGGAAGCGGAAGGGGGAAAAGGAGCGAACTGTTCTTACATACACAGATACTCTGATGCTACGAGTGGAAACCGGGTCGTGTATACGGATCAGATCCGTTAACAATCGGGTAAGTAAATATGATCGTACCAATAAAGTTCGGATCCGCACTGACCATAACCAGATTGGGCCGGCCCAGTTGCTATAGGCCTAATGTGGCTTCGTGCAAAGATCTCAATTGCTATTGGCCCACACTTGCTAAACAAATTGGTAGGTAAGTCATCTTTACTAAGATTGGGACCCAGTGCTACCTAAATTGGTCAAGTCAAAGCAAACAATAACCCATCAAATACTCGGACCCTAGTGCACATCTTGTACTAATATTGCCAAAACATCAAATATAGTTCACTGTTACTCATGCATCATTTCAACATTTTTAGGTCTTCTATCATTATCCAGGTATTTTGACGCATTTCTTAAGCAGCCACGCTCAACAGTGGGCTATCACTATCGTAAAGAAGTGGCATCTAATTGAATGATCATCACCTGCAGTAAATTAGTCAGAATCCTTCAAAGAAGGTAGGCAATTCCACTAGACTCGATTCCAAATTAAAACCACAAAACCCCACATCACTAGCTGCCACTAAAAATGCAGAGAGTGAGACAGACATCTCATTCAATGTAACACATGGTAACCATCACACAGAATCCCGAGATGATAAGATGCCGTAGGAGTATGAGAGGTAGAAATGCCAACAAAAGGTAAAGAGATGCCCATCAAACAGTGCCAAATAAATGAGACGCATAGGCTTCTTCACTCACCCTGATTCTATACACAATGCAGTATTAACACAATTCCAAGTAAAAAAAAATATCACAACAGTCCTGACACCGCTGAGCCAAATTAAAAGAAAAAAGAAACCAGAAACAAAAATGGGAAACATACAGCCTACTTAAACAAGAATAAAGAAAAGGAGTAGAATCATAAAGGCGAAAAAAGGACAAGAAAAACGTATGCATAACCGCCCAATTGGAATTTCAACTAAGGGTCGTAGAGATGATCACGGCACCGGCATTTCCACCCCAAAGGCTTGTAGTTGGTGTACTTATTAAAGGAGTCGTCGTAGGATTCTCGAGCTTGGACCGGCCCAGCATAGCCCGGTTCTATCCGGCCGGGAATAGTGGGCACCTGGACCGCAGTGCATGGGTTGCACTGGTTGCATCGGTTGTGGCAACTGGGTGGAGTTGAACCCAATCTAATTTTGTCCTCCATTAGCATTCCCTGTAGATTAGTATTACGACATTCATTTGTGCCATCAAAAGAAGATGAAAGAGTCAATTGGATGAGTACCTCAGGAGACGAGAGCGGAGATATAGTTCTGATGCAGCCCACTCCCTGGAGGATATTGAGGAATACTAAGCAGAGGGTGGTTGTGAGGATAAGCTCATGGCCTAATGTGACCATGTCATTTCACCATGAAAGAGAGAGGGTTGAGAGTAGAGGAGAAGAGATTTGGGTACTATGTGGAAAGGAAGCTGTATGCTTTTGATCGAGAGGTTCTATAAACTCCTCCTCAGAGGGAGGATGGAGGGGGGCATGATGAAGGAGCGGTGGCACTTATGCAAGAGAGCAACAGGAGCAGTGGAAAGGAACAACACATGGAGAGATGGGCAAATGGGAGGATACCACTCCAATATATTAGAGGACACAAGTTTCCACGATTTACCTCTCTGACCCTCTTGATAGAAATGGTTTACCTCTCTCACCCTCTTGATAGAAATGGGGTAAAGTAGCAGTAGGTATTAAGTGTTTAATGATGGGAGTTGCTACTTAACCCAACAATCACATCATTTTGGAAATCTGAGTTTGACTGACATCAATTGAACGACGTGTGAGAGAGATAGAGTGTTATATATATATGAATATCGAGAGAGAGAGAGAGAGAGAGAGAGAGAGAGAGAGAGAGAGAGAGAGAGAGAGAGAGAGAGAGGGGAGAGTATTTACTGTGGCAGAGGTAGAAAGGCTGCAATGGAGGCAGGTGGAATCATAAGAAGTCTCTCTGTTTCTTTCCCTCGCATTCGTTTGGCTCTATACACCATGGAGATTAATCAAATAGCAGAAAGTGCAGAAGAATGGCAGCCTAGAAAGAGATAGTATAGTGAAAGGACAGTAAATAGACAGGCGTCTTGGAGAGGAGGAGAAGACTACAAAAGGGTAAGAGAGAAAAAGAAGTGCAGGACAAGAAAGACAAGATAGCAGAATAGCAGATGAGCAGTTGTTCTTTTCATCACTCTCCTACCGTTCCTTTCTTTGCCTATTGGAAAATATGGACGGCCAACAAACAAAGATTTATCATTATCAATAAAAGAAATAAAAGAAGAAAAAAAAACCATCTCAAAAGTACAAGGAATGGAAGGAACTAAGAGCAGAGGTGCTTACCTTATAGTTGATAGGATACGTGGTTCAAATAATATGAAGCTAATCCTCTTTGCGTATAAAGCTTTATTATCTGTGCGGCTGTGCCATGGCCGTATTATATATGTCCTGCATCATCTTACAGTACATATATAAACTAGCATACATGCGTAAAGAGAAATTGAACTCAGAGCATAAGCTCCGGAGTACTAATGAGTTATCACCTCGGTAGTACAAAGATTCTTACCCTATTAATAGTCTGATTTATAAGATTAAAATGAAAACAGAAAAGAGAGTGGTAACAAAGAAAAAAAGAAAATAATGGGAGATACCCAAATGCAATGACATAGTCTTGATTCGATTCGATCAAGGAACGTCTGCGTCTCCCTTACTTCTTGGGTGTCGAAATGCAGAAAAATAAAAGAAAGCGTCATTAATTATGGCGATATGAAGTATCTCTTCCATCATGGGCAAGCAGTAATGGTGTCAGCAACTTGCTTGGGGCATTAATGGGAGATATATCATCAACTAGTCTCAAAGTGCGTTACACATGCATGTGCCATGTAGCATTGCCTTACCGGTGCTCATCTAAATTCAACTGATTCATATTGGTAAATGGTAATCTCTAGGTGTCGTCAAAACTAAGTTATTGCGCATGGAGTAAAACAATAACAAATTAAAAGAGAACAGCTCACCACGAGTTCACGTAAAGCCATCAATCATACAAGGATACAAGTATACGAAGAACAAAAATACAAAGATGAGCTTAAAAGAAGACAAGGCAGTACCAAATTCAATGCAGTCTAACACAGCCTTTAAAGATTGGTCAGAACCCTCAAAATTTTCCCGTTTCTTTCCTGGTTCTTTTTTCCTTCCCTGGGTGATTTAATGAGAAGGACCATAAGAATGGTCCGAATGGACAGTGGGTGGTCCAAAGATGACCAAGCTATACTTATTTGGGTGACCAGTTGCATCAATGAATTTGGTCAGAGATCTCTACGCGGACAAAGCTATAGCAAAACAGAAACAAAAGAAGTGCCATCAATCTCGGCATGCATTAATGAGCTAATACCACGTTATCTGTAGAGGGAAAGAGCCAGCCTTATACTTGGCCAGTCGTAATTCGTGACAGATTAATGAATCTTAATTGATGTGGTGACATAACGCCATAATCAAAAGGTAAATGCAATGGGTAGGAGATATGAATGCAATATGAATTATAGTATATTAATTTATTTGGATGGTGACCCTGCACTGAGGCAGATAGGTACAGATCAACCGCTAATCAATGAAATTGTTACTCTTCCAGCGTCACATACTAATCAATAATGCTAAGTCTTAAACAGCTTATCTCCCTTCCCTTCTATTTTGGAAACAATCACTGACAGCATGACAATCTGATCGTAAACTAGAAGTAGTTTCCAAAGAGAAAAGGGACCACAAACAATTTTAGCAAGCCCTGTTCGTACCAATGGCGGATGAAGTAGGTCCCTTATGGATATATCTCCAATCAAACACCGAGGGGTTTCCTGGTTCCTTGGTCTTTCGCAAGTAAATGCCTACAAAATCAAACAGTAATAGTAACATGCTCAGGGTTACCATGATCTAACCACTAAAACAACTCATGGTATATTTTGCTATCAAACCAAAAAAATAACAAATGATATTCACATCAACTCTTCACATTTAGATACCTGCTGAAAATTTATGACTTCATACTCAAAAAAAAAAAAAAACGAAGGTGCTGCGATAAGACAATGCTTTGAGTCAAATTTGAACTCTCCTTTGGCGCTTTGTTTAATTAACTATCACATCGACTAACTTGTCCCTTATTATCTCACATCCTCACCTGGATGATGTGATGTTCAACCAGTAGGTAGGTGGCCCGATAGCTGGCAGAAATTTGGGCCTGACTATGCAGTGCTCCAGAAGTGAATGAAAACGGAAGAACACTTAAAACAGAAGAATCATTGCTGATCTTACCTGTTCTTCCTAATACTCAACATCATTCATGTTTGAGACCCGGTTAAAATGTTCTCAGTTTACCAGCATTATGTTTAATTAAATGAGAAGCTCTCAGTTTAACAATACTATCAGACACATACCTTCAAGGACAATTTTGGATGTGAACCTACTTGGTGACAACCCAAAAGCTTGCCGTTACTTATACAAGGAAAACCACAAGATGCATAACAGGACACTTAAAACATCCTTTCAATCTTTCATGTGACAGAGTAACGTCTATTGGGGGGGGGGGGGGGGGGGGGGGGGAGGCAATAATGATAATATCTGAATGTCAAAATATTAGAGCCAAAAGTCCCCTCTTTTGTCCGTCAGTATAAATTAGCACTTTAACCATACAAGAAAGTATTAAGATCAATATTTCTTATAATGAAAGGAAGCATCAAATCATAGACCTGATAAAGCTTGTAAATTAAGAAATAGGAAACCAACTACTAGTGGAATGTCAGCCTTGTGCTACCTCAGAGAACTGTCTGAATGAGATGTTGCACTTCTACAACTAGCCTCTTCACAACTTCACCCGCAGGGAGAATTTCTTTGATGAGTCCGACACCTTGACCAGCATACATGACCATGCTATCTATATCACCAGTTGTTGTTGCATTTGGAACAGTACCGGCAAAGCGGCGTATCTCCCTTTGCTGAAAGTAGATTCGATTAAATAGGTGATCTTTAGAATGATCTTCGGCGATAATAATAATGCACATATTCTCTCTGAATCTGATCTTGAAGACTTGAACACATATTTTTAAATAGACATGCCAGAATGGACAAAATTAATACCGAAAGAGACATGATAAAAATTAGAGAACTTGGTCCTCCATGAAAATTTATCATATCAAGAGAAAGCTGTCAGATCCACAGAACAACAATTAATACATCAAAGCGGAGATTTTGAAATGGATGAGGTGACTAGCTGCCTCTTAATCAGAAGATCATGCAGTTAGTCTACGAGACTCCTAATTCCTTGTTAAAGAATGTCTCTCAAGCTCACTCTCCTACCAAAGCTGTTTTCCTTTGCTTTTAATGCTATGAAATATTACTAGAGATTTAAGAGGAGAAATTGATGCACAATATTCTGTGGTAAATGTAACAATAGCAAACCTATAAAAGTCAAATCACTACAACTTATAAAACCCAGCATTTACTTTTCTTACATAATAATAAGCCCCTAGGCAATTTGGATAAGTATCATGTATAGAGCAAAGAAGGAGTTCAGAAAACACAATGAACTTTAAAAAATATTAATTAAATTAAAAAAAAAAAACACTATGATTCACCCAAATTTGTTGTTGTCATATAAATTATCCACCATGAAGATTGGAGCCTAATATTTGTACTTTATACTTGAAACAGATGGGTTGCAGTTTATCAGTAGAACATAATGCCGCAACTGGTTCACGACACGTGTGACGCACATGATCGTAGCATTCGAAGATTGGATGGCTCCGATCTGTATGTCATCTTTTTTTTTTTTGACCATGCATATGTTCAGCAAAGTTGGCATACTTTCCCCATTTTTTGATGTTGCATGTAGAGCTGGATTTAAAAAGTGTATGCAGGAATATCAGTCAAGGCGATCTGTATGAAGTTCAGCTCAGAACCTCCTATTACAGAAGTTGGAAATTGAATAACCTTGGCAGTATTCTTTGGAAAACCCAACTATGCTTGCTTATCTAAATTGGTTACTTTTCTAGATAACCCGATGTATGGAAGGGGCTATAAGAAAAGGGTTCAAACATACCACTCCATGAATTATTGAATGGCCAATTACAGGCTGATTGTTTTCACTTTCTTGTTCTGGGAGATGCTTCCATTCACTAAAGAACGGTGTTTGCAAGACACGATGAGGTGCACCAGGCCACCTGGAGCGCCCAAATATATTTGTGTACTCGGTTTCATCCAGTTCAATTAATTTTTGTTTATAAAGAGGATGTGCAAAGCTTTCTGCAGTGGCAAGGAACCTGTACATCAAAGATACATTATATTGGTCAGCAAATTTAGAAATGGTTCAGGTGATCATCAGAGTTCATACAAAATTGTTGGAAGTGGTGAAGGACCTAGTTCCAAGGGAAACACCCTTAGCACCAAGTGCCAATGCAGCAAGATAGCCTCGAGCATCTACAATACCTCCAGCAGCAATGACTGGAATATCACAATCTGAGACTAGATCTACTACTCGTGGCAAAAATGCTACTAGTCCCTCCTGTAGATAAGACAGGTCAAGATCAAGAATGATGGTAAAGACATGTAACAAAACTTGCTAATTATGGATGCTTAGGTGCCCTTATACCCTTAAGCTTATAACCGAAACTTGTTATGATGCATGTTAAGTATTAGTACAGCAAATGCTCAAGAACATCAATTAGGCAAGGTTCTTATGAAACCTTATCTGACCGTATATATGAGATCTATAAGAAGGGAAAAGACACTAGGAAATAAATTAATAAAGGGACTCTTTGGCATTCAAAACATCATATTTGTCGAACGTTAGTAAAGAACTGGGAGTTACTAAACAGATTCCATTATCTGGAAGGCACTATGAGTGACAAATATCATGGGGGTCCTTTGGATCATGTTATTATGCATCATCTTGGAAACATGACATAGTGGCCCTAACCTATGAATCTTTTTTTTTTTCTATTACCATTCGTTGTAGGATTCTTGGTGTACAAGACAATTTTGATGATCTAAATATACATCATAATACTTATGGTTTATGCATATCTCCTTAGTATGATTTCTTATATGGCACTCAACTCAACTAAGATTGGTCTATATAATCCATATTATTTTTGCAAATCTCTACAATAGAATTTCTTCATGGGTTAATTACATTTTACACCTCCTATGATTTGGTTTAATTTCACAAAATCTTTATACACTTTCAACTTAAGCTGTTGTGATCTTGACTAAAGTGCAACCCTTATCTTTTCATCATATTTGATTAAATTAGAAGTTAAATTTGAATATCAAATTTTCAACACATCTAAAATAATATCGATTGAATTTTAGATACAAAAGAAATATATTTTTAATATTTGTGTCATTTAAAATTCTGTCAATATTATTTTAGATCCATTGGAAAGCCTAGTAAATCATCAACAATTCTATCTATAATAAGGATCTTCATATTTGACCTCTAGTTTGATTAAATATGATAAAAAAAATAATTATATCTTAATCAACATAAAATAGATTTAAGTGCTTAAATTAAAATGATACAGAGGTTTTATGAAATTAAGCCAAACCACGGGAAGGTATGCAATTTGTCATTTTCTTTATCATCTAAGTTCCTTAACAAAGTAATATGACACATTTTAATGCATGTATTTTTGAGTACATGATCTCAATATAGTTTAACATCTTAAGGCTGTTAACATTGCTCCATCATCATATGTCACCGGTGCAATATATATGTCATACTTATGGCAATCATCTGTCACAATTGAAATGTATATTAACTAGAACTACGTTATACCACTACGTGCTCAGTAGACATGCATAGAAATAACTTTGGGGTTGCATGACATGTTACCTGACCAATAACATGTCCCCCTGCTTCGCGACCTTGAACAATAAGTCCATCCACACCAGCTATTTTTGCCTTCTCTGCATCTCCAAAACAACCGACCTGTTCATAGAGACAAGCCGAAACTATGTTTTATTGAGAAATGCAAAACAAAGAAAAAAAGAAAGCAATAACAGTTTCTTAGACTGGGACTTCTAATAGCTGATATGGATATGTTGGTTATATTCCACCTCAAACCAAAGTTCTGAGAAAGAAAGGACGAGGCAAATTGACTTGAAGTTGGAGAAATAGGCTACGATATAATTCCAGATTTAAAGCAAGTACCGGATAATCCTTTCAAGCAGAGATATGAGAGACAGACAACAAATGTCCGTACATAGCATTTGCAATTTAGAGAGAGAAGGGTAAATCATGCAGAATGAGCACGGAGGCAGCAAAAGAAATAACTTGCATGTGAGAAAAGTACCACCAGTAGAAAATGACAATACAGATCACCAAAAGAAGATCATCTATTGTCCCAGTCGGCAAATAGTTTGCACCAAAATCTCAGGGTGTTGAAATAAGAGTAGCAAATAAAAACCATGTGTTACTCACTTGGTGCAAGACCTTCACTCCTGCACGATGAGCTTCATCTACAAGCTCTCTTGGGTATTCTCCCCAGTAAACTTGCAATATAGCAACCTTTTCTTCCAAGATAACCTTCACATTTTCTTCATGTGGAAATGGCAAAGCGATGGCAACCCCAAACGGTTTGCTTGTCAAAGTTCTTGTCCTCTGTATCAGCTTTCTCAAATAATCAGGTGATTCCTGGCAAAGATTTAGAAATGCCAATTTTTGTAAATAATTGCAACTCCAATTGTTCTAGAACAAAATAATTTGCATGAAATCGAAATATTCTATGTAAACTTTTGCTCTCGGTAAAGCAAGTAAAAGCAACCATAGGGCATCAAAATAATTTTTCAGTAGAAAAGAACTATTACATATAAGGTTTATGGCGAGCAGTACAATGAGCTAGACAAAGAGGAGATGACAAACTCTTTTACGTAACAATGCAATTCTAAAAAGTAAACCATTGGATAGTTCACTAAGCTCGAGCATCATGACAGAATACAGATGGATCAAATTTCATAGGTTTAAGCAATCCAACTTCTTAAGATTGATCAAATACTCGTAAAATTTGGTTACAAGATATACCCAACTAATCCACGAATTCAAAACTTGCATAAATTTAATATTTCTAAGAACTTAGATACATATCTATCTACAGTACCTATCCGTATTGCCCGACAGGTATTCAACTCAACAACACCAGCATCCATTAGAATCGAATTAGAAGCATTTGAGCAACCAAAGAAAGCAATCTAACACAAGAATTGGAAGAAAAACGAGCGAAACGTAATACCCAATCGGGTGCTCTAAGGAGACCGATGGCGCCGGAATTGGCAACGGCCGCGACGAGCTCGGGGCCGGAGATGTCGGGGCCGAGTGGGGCCTGCACGATGCCGTAGTCGAAGCCAAGAATCCCTCTCCAACCCATTTCTGGAGGAAGTTTGGAGGAGAGAGGAATCGAGAAGAGAGGCCAAGGAACTGGAAATGAGAGACGTAGTAAGAAAAAAAATGAGAACTCCAATGGTGCCGTCATCCGTTAGAGAAAGTCATGGGTTTGGACCGGATCTGAGACCATCTAACGGCCTAAATCATGGAAATGTGGATTGGGCTCCGGTTTGGGCCGAAGAGAACAAATGGCTGTGAATCGGACTAATCTAGATTCTCGCTCTCTCCTCCAAATAAGCATCTTTCTCAAGTTACATTATTTTAGAGCTAAGCACTCCCTAATCCAAACTTTTAGCTTAGAAGATACTGCAACATTTCATTCCAATCATGATAATTAATTTCTTTGGTCAATACTTACCTACGCCACTAAAATCCATATGTGGACACTCTAAGTTGACTGGCATGTTACTATGCTTCCGCTTAAGAAAACAAGCACAGCCGGGACACCCAAGAGATACTCCAGAAGCCTAACATAATCAACGCATGTCCTCATAAGATGACAACATTAAGACCTAACCCCTACTGCTGCTGCATTAATTATCACATAACAACAAGATACCCAGCGAAGACATTAAGGCTTGTCCGGAGTGCCACCTCCATTATTAATTGGTCATTGTCGGGTTTCTCAGAACGACAGACACTGTGAGAAGTGACGAGGGGAAGAGAGTTTTATTGTGAGGAAAAACGTGGCAGCTTGGTACAACTGTTACTTCATCTAGCATAAGCTTATTAGGTTCGTAGGTCCTAATCTTTTATTAACAAATTCTAATAAATCGAAGTTTGAGATCACAGCAAATGCTATACATAATACACCCGTAGCGGCCGGCGGTGGGCATATATATAAGTCACGAGCTGATCGTGAGGTGGATAAGTCCGTACGAGCGCGAACCTCGAGACACCGCGCCTGCTCGCACGCATCCAGCTGCCATCGGACGCTGCTCGGCTCCAACCCCTGTCCCGGTCACAGCTATCAATTACTATAGCCTCTTCAGCGTTCCTACATAAGCCACAATTTTCCAGGCTGTCTTCCCATTCTACCCTCCTAATCTTTTTATATTCCCGCCACCTAAGGGTCCTAAACTACTGATCCTCGGGAAACGGTCCTACGCTTTCACATATCCCAAACTGCCCCTTACTTTTTTAAACTTAGCTGACCTATTTCCAACAGATGAATGTCATTCTCATCACTTTCAAATCCTACTCAGCGATGGCATTTTGGTAAGAGAAATTCGTACTATGAGACAGCTGGAGCAAGAACGAACGAGGCAGAGCAAGCTGTCGACTAACTATTGCGTGGCCCAATCACGACCTCTAATGGGCCTAATTTATCCATGTGGACCAACTACGTTTTGGCTCTTTCACCACTAAATTTGTTTTAAATTAACAACTCTCTCTTATACCACCCTGTTTAACTCTCCGCTATATAAACCCACCGCTACTCCCCTTCATTCTCACAACACTGGAAACTTCTCTTCTTCTCAAAGAGCTAAGCACCTGTCCAACAAATGGCTTCTGCTCTATTCCTTTGCTTATTGGCATCAAGCCTCCTACTGCAGTGCTCCTCTGGGGCGAGGCAGCTCACCGAGGCGGCGGATGACCAGCTCCAAACGTTAACTTACCACAAGGGGGCTCTTCTCACCGGCCGCATCTCCGTAAACTTCATCTGGTACGGTAAGTTCACCGCCTCGCAACGCGCCATCATCGCCGACTTCGTTGCCTCCCTCTCTTCCCCACAGGGAGAGCCTTCCGTGGCCACGTGGTGGAAGACCACCGAGAAGTACTACGCGAAGTCGAAGGCCCGGTTTCCGACGCTCACCCTCGGTGAGCAGATCCTAGATGAGTCGTGCTCGCTCGGCAAGTCTCTGACCGACGCTCAGATAGCCAAGCTGGCGAGCCGCGGGGCCCAAAGCGACGCCGTCAACGTGGTCCTGACGGCGGAGGACGTGGCGGTCGAGGGCTTCTGCATGAGTCGGTGCGGGGCCCACGGATCGTCGGCCCGGTCCAGGTTGGGACGGTTCGCGTACATCTGGGTTGGCAACTCGGCGAGCCAGTGCCCGGGCCAGTGCGCGTGGCCGTTCCACCAGCCCACCTACGGCCCGCAGACGGCGCCGTTAGGGCCGCCTAACGGCGACGTCGGGGTTGACGGCATGGTGATCAACCTCGCAAGCATGTTGGCCGGGGCGGTGACCAACCCGTTCGGCGACGGCTACTATCAGGGACCAAAGGAGGCGCCATTAGAGACCGCGACGGCGTGCACGGGGGTGTACGGGAAGGGGGCGTACCCGGGTTACCCTGGTAATTTGAGGGTGGACACCACCACCGGGGCGAGCTATAACGCAAATGGGGCCCACGGGAGGAGGTACCTCGTGCCAGCTCTTTTCGATCCGGCGACGTCGTCTTGCTCCACCTTGGTGTAGGATTTGGCCGGGAGATTTAAAAGTTTTAGCAAGTGGCATTGGGAAGGGGATAGATAAATATGTAATTCTTTGATTCGTTCGATGGAAAATAATATCAAATTTTATGTTTCATTAGATTAAAATGATGCTCCCCGAGATCCGATAGTTTGAGTAAAATCTTTGGATTTGTGGCGTATGGTGGATGGAATCATCACTGAGACTTTGCCTTTTGCTGGTAATTTGTCTCGACGATACTCTACTGTATCCTTTTTATATAAAAGTTAACTAATATTCATATCTTCGTATTACATTCTTTACTGTTGCGAATTACACAAACCCATACCATTACCTTTTTTTTTTTTTATTGGAGTATTTACTCTCTAATGGGAAGAAATTCTATCCAAAACTCCTCAGGTTTAGAGAGTAACATATAAAGCAGATTGGTACAGGAAAGCTGAAAGGTATATCGCATTGCAGCTTAAATTTAAATTGTATCCACATCAGGTAAACACAAAAGAAGATAAAAAGGTATTTATAGGAAAGGTTATGGATCGATGAAGAATAATCCTAAGCAGGTGAGCGATTTGTTCTTAGGAGAAAATTTTCCAGAGTAAAGAGCTTAATAAGTCGTATTTAATTTGGGTGGTTGTTCTTAGATGGAATTAAAGTATAGAGTAACCTCTCTTTTTGCTAGAAGATCTGAAAGATTTGGTGATAATGCCTTTTTTTGGGGGTCTGTGTTGTGTTTGTTATTTTTTATCTGCAGTTGGATTAAAACTTTATAGTGTTGTGTGATTGAGGAGTGGCATGTTTTCTGTTCGTTCTGTTGGTGGCTTTACTAGTTAGTTTGTCTCCAACCCTGATGTGTGGTCTGATCATTCTGGTGTTCGTGTTTAGATAGCAGGGGGTTGATATACTGTGCAGATTGTATTGTGTTTTGTTTGGTTCTGAGAGTTGTGTTAGGATTTCAACAAACGATGTTGCGGTATTTTTTTCATTTCTGTAAGGAAAAGAAAAGAAGGTTATTTATATTGTCATTTTGTTTTGTGGTTGTTTAAACTCGAAGTTTGGTTTCAATTATAGGTGACGTAATCCCCTTTCTCAAAAAGAAATCCCAGTTTTATTTGAGAGCAAAGGTTGTTGTTAGGCCTAAATGGGCCGAAGAGGAGCGTTGAACTCTTATTCAGCCCAGCCATAGCCTTGGGCCTCATTGGATAGAAATAAAAAGGTTATTATTATTTAGGAAGCAGGATCAACTTCCACGTGTAGGAACGCGAAGCTCCGCCATTATCTAGATAGTAGATACTGCGGAAGGGATAGAACTTTGAGAGCTGTTTTGTTCTTATCCCAATGAGCTCGCGTGAAGAATCTTTGACAGCTGTGCAACCGCACGTGACAACTGTAGTCAGCTCTGCTTACAAGCCACCTTACCCCCGAAGGACGACTGACGTCGTTCCCAAGAAACCAAAATGCAATTGATAGCTTTTATGAGGTCCTAAACTTTCTTTCCTGGTCATTTTTAAATAATTATTCTAGAGGAAAAAGTTTGGTTATCCGTATTATAGTTAATTATATTATACATATGTGGACCACTTAATTACTAATCTAAAACCTCAACTGCCTAATTAAATCCCCAAACAGCCCATTTCATATTAGATTAAATCAGCAGCTCCCCGCTTTTGAATTCAGCGAGTATTTTTAAAAACGCTACTCATATCAAGCAAGCAGCAATAAGTGACATACAGCTGCCTTCCGAGTGAGAGTCCCTCTCTAGAAAACAAGACCAGGAAGCTGACTCGAACCCACTCTATCATTTGAGCACTCTCATTCCTCTTCCCCCCCCTTTATAAGCCCTCCTCCCACCTCACTACAATTCACCAGTTTCTCTCTTTAGCTTTTCCTCTCACTACTCTAAAATGGCTTCCTTCCTAGTTGTACTGGTGATAATACTAGTAAGTCTAGCCCACTCTTCTATGGGGTCTTCCAGAAAACTAGCATCCCTAGTCCAACCCCAACCCAATCTCCTCAAATACCACAATGGAGCTGTGCTCCAAGGAGACATCCCCATCTCCATCCTCTGGTACGGCCACTTCACCCAAACCCAGAAGTCCATCGTCTCCGACTTCCTCCTCTCCCTCACCCCCGCACGCAACGCGCCGAACCCCTCCCTCTCCCAGTGGTGGGACACCATTGAGCACCTCTACTTTACTAAGATTAGCAGCAAGCCTGGACCCAAGAAAAGTCGAATTCTATTAGCCAACCAGGTCTCCGATGGGTACTCCATGGGCAAATCGCTCACCATGGCCCAAATCTCAAACCTGGCCACTAAGGGCCGGCGCGTGAGAGGGGGGATCGCCTTGGTGTTCACGGCGGATGACGTTGCGGTTGAGGGGTTTTGCATGAGTCGGTGCGGGTCCCACTGGTCCGACCGGAAGACCGGGTCGGCGTACATCTGGGTCGGCAACTCGGCGAGCCAATGCCCCGGGCAGTGCGCGTGGCCGTTCCACCAGCCGATGTACGGCCCGCAGACGCCGCCGTTAGTGGCGCCTAACGGCGACGTCGGGGTGGACGGCATGGTGATCAACCTCGCGAGCATGATGGCCGGGGCGGTGACCAATCCGTTCGGCGACGGCTACTACCAGGGGCCGAGGGAGGCGCCATTAGAGGCAGCGACGGCGTGCACGGGGGTATATGGCAAGGGGGCGTACCCGGGGTATCCTGGTAATTTGATGGTGGACCCCACGACCGGAGCCAGCTATAACGCAAATGGGGCCCACGGGAGGAGGTATCTGGTTCCGGCTCTGTTTAATCCGGCGACGTCGACTTGCTCCACCTTGGTGTAGAAACTTGGGGTTTCTTTATATCTTTGTGATGTGGGGTTTGAAACTATATATATATATATATATATATATATATATATATATATGTACATATGTCCAGTGAGTTGTACGATAAGAATATATGTAAGTTCTAAGCTAGATCTTTTGTTGCAATAAGAATATTGTTAACCTTCACTGCTTTTTTCTCTGGATAATTTAACTCATGGATGTGCAATGATATATTTACTTATATATAAAGATTTGACTGAGAGTGTAAGAAGTTATGGGTATTTTTCCACTGATGTTAATTGATGTGAAGTTTCTCACGGTCAGAATGCGTAGCTTGCTGATGGCGAAGTGTTGGATAAACCATTAAAGAAGATGCTCTTTTCCCCCGTTTCTTTGCTCTGTTATTCATGGATGTTGACTCTATCCCTCCTCGTTCATTCATTTTGAATCACGACAAATCCTATAACACTATTATCTTTTGCTTTCAATTACTTAGTTACTACGTATCATGATCATAAAACCCTTAATTTCTGGATTGTAACGCAGATTCACCAACTTAATTTTCCCATCATTAATTCCATTTCGTACATATAGGATACGTCCAAAAGCATAAGTTGTTGCCTAATGACCCGAGAGCAGACTTAGATTGACAGCACAAGCAAAACTGGAGCTAAGTGATACATAGAAATTAGAAAAACATTCTTTACCGACAAAATTGTCAGTAAGAGAAATCTCTGAATAAAGAGAATTATGATTAAGAATAATAGCGGATATATCCCAACACAACCCACTTGCACATCAGATGACCGTGAATATATACACACAAGCAACCGCTTCTCGTCGGATCCTTTTCGCTGGTTAATATTTTGGATTATGTCCACAAAACCTCTTTTGACTGTGGTTGCCATCCTTACTATCGCTATCTTCTATCCCTCTTCCCTTTCCCTGAGATTTTTCCATCTCTATCATGAAGCTAATAAAATTATAGATGAGCTCACAAAAGCTACTCAACTCGTTGGCTGTGGTTATACTTGGGACAGGCTTTTCTAGCTCAACTCGTACAAATTTTAGTCTCTTGACGATGTGCAATTTGGAGAATTATGTAACCACAATGATTAGTTAATATAATTATTTGTTAATGTGCAACTGAAAGTAAAACTTTATATTAAAAATTTAATACAGTAAGTATGTTTTAGGAACAAAATTTTATAATATTTTTAACTAATATGAGTTGAGCTCGAGAGAGATGGGTCTATCTCAGCTCGACTAGTCATTCCGATATAAAAACGGAGCTCGTGCAAAGCTTTTTGAGGCAAAACCAAGACTAATATCTATCGAATATTGGGAATTAATACATGACATTGCCGTAGCCACTCACGATAATGCTGACCCGGTCTTTGTTTTATTTGTCAATAAAGTCGTCTGACCCCATAAAATTATATCATTTAGATCATTGGCAGGAACTTTGACTTCGCCTTCTCCTTCTTCGGCTAGAAAAGGCCCCAATTGGAAGCAGCTTAATGGCTTCTTGTTCAACTCTTTAATGCGAACTCCACTCACCGGCCCATTTCTATCTCTACCAAAAGCAGCTTCTTTTATCTTTCAAAGTTTTTCCTACAATAAAATAATGTATCAAACCTGAGAATAATATATAACAAAGAGAATGATGGTTAGTTGTGTAGTTGATGTTAGGATTGATAGGAAACGATCGACGTGACGCAGTTAAACATAAACATACTTATCAAACTTCGAACTGTTATTTTGCACATGAGTTCTAGGAGTTTGACCATAATGGTCTCTTTGGATTAAGAGTACCTTGTTGAAGCTACTGTTCCCATTTCACACAGTATGGAATCTGTGTGGCCTTTGCTTGAACACGTCAAACAGGCACAATATGTTTCATTTCAATTTCTCATTATATTTAACTCTCGGGGAAGTATATCTTTTACTCACTTTTCTGAGTCCAACCGACCATATGTTTCTTTTCTTCTTACTATTTTATTTTTATATCTGGAAGGATTACTTTAAAAAATCTAACTTATAATTAAGCGCTAGAGTCGTAGTTTATTAAAAAAAATATATATATATATATATATATAGAGGAAATAGCTCCAAAGGCCAATTATAGTCTCCTTTACATTTGAGCCACAAACCAAGCTCAAACTATAGTATCACCAATTCACCACCAACAATCTACTGACCCCATCTCTCAAGGACAGACTCGATCGACGCAACAATTTAGAAATCCGCACTTACTCCAATCGACGCCACCAAACTCGAGACACTGCCAAAGAGTCAAAGTCCACTAAGCCGACCAATCATTCATTCTATTTCGCCCACTCCTCATCCTCTTCTTTAGTCGCACTCCTCACCACTATATAAACTCTTGCTCTCTACTCCTCTTTCTCACCACTAAAACTAGAATCCAACAACGAAAGAGATGGCCACCTTTTGCACTTTGACCCCTCTCCTTACACTCTGTTTCCTATTGCTCCTCCTCATGTTCCAATCCTCCACGGCCTCGCCCAGAAAGCTAATCCTTGTCCAGCAACAACCCTTGGTCCTCCAGTATCACAACGGCCCCCTCCTCACCGGCAACTTTAGCCTCAACCTCATCTGGTACGGCCGCTTCTCCCCTTCCCAGCGCTCCATCGTGGCTGACTTCCTCCGCTCCCTCTCCCCCTCCTCAGCCGGCTTTGCCGCGCCTCCCACGGTCGCCACGTGGTGGGCCACCACTTCCCTCTATGGCCACGGCCCGGCCCATTTAACCCTTGGCTCTCAAATCCTCGACGAGTCCTACTCCCTCGGGAACCAGCTCACCTCCTCCCAGATAACCGCCATGGCAGGTCGCGCCGGTCGCCCCAGGGCCGACTCGATCGGCGTCGTGATCACCTCGTCCGACGTGGCGGTCGAGGGCTTCTGCTCGAGCCGGTGCGGGGCCCACGGTCCGGCGGCCGGCTCGGCCGGTTACGTATGGGTCGGAGACTCCTCGGCCCAGTGCCCGGGGCAGTGCGCGTGGCCGTTCCACCAGCCCATCTACGGCCCGCAGACGCCGCCGTTAGTGGCGCCCAACGGCGACGTTGGGATGGACGGCGTGGTGATCAATCTGGCGACGCTGTTGGCCGGGGCGGTGACGAATCCGAATGGGAGAGGATACTTCCAGGGGCCGGCGACGGCGCCATTGGAGGCGGTGACGGCGTGCACGGGGATGTTCGGGACGGGGGCGTATCCGGGATACCCGGGAAAAGTTCTGGTAGACCCCGCGAGTGGGGCCAGTTATAACGCGAGGGGAGTGGATGGAAGGAAGTTTCTCTTGCCCGCCATGTGGAACCCCAAAACTTCTCAGTGCACCACGCTCGTGTAGTAATATAGAAGTAGAAAGGGAAAGTTCGGTTATGAAAGTGTAGATGTCATGTGATTAGTGGTTAATATGGTTTTAATTTGCTTTTATTAATTGTAATGTTGAGATATCTATGAAGCAGCATATGGTTGTTTGTCCTTGTTAATTAATGAAGGAGGATAAAAGGATATGTTAAAATTAGTGATTAATATATTCTCTTATTTTACACAAAATAATTTGAATAAAAGATGTACACTTTGTGAGGCAATGAAGTATTCTCATATAATTACAGGAATTCCATGGTTTTGGCTAATTTGAAGAATTTATTGATGAATATATCCTAGCACACATTGGTACCTGCGAGAAATTAAAACGCTTCTTATTGAAGCCCCTCTTCTTTGAGAGGTTCTATCAATCAACACTAGCGATTTACCCTGTCTCTCTTCTTCTGATAACTTTCACTGAGAGGAGGGAAAAAACTTTTTCCGATGTTTTCTATTCCCCTTCTCTCCTTCATCCTCCCCCTCCAACTCCATCTTTCTTATCTCCTCCTTCCTCCCTCCTTATCCTTTCCCTCTTTTTTCTTCTCTATTGACTCCCTCTCTCCTCCTTGATTGTCAAGGTTGTCATTATCAAGCCATGGCTATCGCTACAGCAGTAGTCCTCTAACCTTTTTCATGTTTATCTTGTTGTTTATTATATTTTATAAGATCTCTGATAATGATTTATAGGTTTGTTGGTGTCTGATCTTCCCGTGGTCCTGATGGAGCCACAATATTCGGACCCTCTTCGTCTGTGTTCTTAGCTAGTTTTGCTAAAAAGAAATTTGAGCATGTTAAGCTTCTTGCTGTTACCTTCCTGTGATACTGCTGACGATACTCAAATATAAGTTTATTTATAGGCGTGACATCCTACCTCCTTTGCTCACAGCTGTACTTGTACACAAGTGTTTATATTTATGGTTATTTATACAATACCATATTTTTGTTGCTGTGTTATTTGTGTTCTAGTTAAAATAGAAGTTGTATTGAAGACGGTCGTCCCTTTTTTTTTTCTTCTTCCTTTTTATTCTAATTGTGTATGGAGCTGTAATCTAATGAAGAATCTTTAATTGTGGCTATCGGCTTTCCCTAACCCCAAACCCTGTCCAGTGATGTCACGCGCATCCACGCTTCTCGTGCTCTAAACCATGCACTCCACCGACTTGCTCATGTCGGCTGCCACGTCATCAGTAGTTCCCAGTCCTTCTCATCCCTTACTGCGCACGTGCTACCCTCTCACCTGCATGCATGCACTTGCAATAATTGGCAACTCTGTTGTCCTCATCTCGGTCTCTTAATTATACAAAGCCCTCGCCTTTTGACTCGAGTCCTCGGACTCCGTAGCCGCCTTCGAGATCGTCCCTTCGCCCGCCCCTCCTCACAGCTGTGTTAGTCCCCAAATCTTAATTGCAAACGTATCAACTCCATTATTTTGATCGATTTTATATCTAGTATAGTTATTATATAGACGAAGAGGACCCGTCATCTTCTCTTTAATTATGGTGGATCGACTCTCAAGTCTCTTCCATAATGTCGGCTCGTGTAGAGTTGAAGGGAGTCTATGTCTTGATCTATTCATATTTATAGAAGTTTGGTTTCTTTTTCTTTTTTTTTTTCAATATAAGGGGAGGGGGGCAGTAACTTGTAGCAGAGATAAAATCATAAAATTATCTCGTGATACTACAGTTTGATTTGATAAGAATAGTGTTAGGAAAAGCGAAAATATTCTTCGCATAAAGTACGTTTAGATCCTCTCATCGCTAGTAGCGTGGTTGTACGAGCTTCTTTAATTATTTACTCGTAGTTTTTTTCCTTTCCCTCTCTTCTCTCTTTTCGTTGTTGTTTTCCATGTTGGGAGTATAAGATTTGGCATGTACTATGCCACACGTTGAACAATTAACATGTCGTCTCGTATTGGGAGCAATTTGTCTCACTGTATGAATTCCCTCGGAATAATCCAAAGATGTCCCCCTTATCCTTGCTGTGATAATTTATCGCTTCAGATCAACTAATAAATCTGGTGTTGGAGCTGGAAGGCAATTTAACCCAGATGAGACACGCACTGTATCATGCGAGAAAATATATATATGAAAAACAATTATGTAGTGGTTTACTCTAATGTTTGTTTTTGAAACAAAGTAAATGAAATTGATAGGTTGGTGAACGTGCTATTTGACACGATTACTGACTGCTACGTTTTGGATTCATATGCACGGCTATATGTGATTGGCATTATGCTATCCGGAAAGTGATGCCCCGTTGAGGCTTCTATTTGGGAGTTGTATAGTGACGGATTTGATCTCTATATCCTTCTCATAGGATTTCATCACTAGATAGTTCCACATGTTTAGGCTCTTCACTAGTATGCACTTTCCAGTAAATAATAGCGCCTTTCACCTCTCTGAAGAAAGCAATTAGCAGGTATGCCATGCATAAAAAACTCAAAAATTTCTAAGCAAACAAGTTGGGGTTTAAGGCTGACGTTTAATTATTAGATCCACAGTCATCATTGGTTGCTGCCCTTCCCCCAGTGGAACCTTTTAAAATCATAATTAACTTAGCTTCTATTGAAAGGTCCGTTGATCAAGATCAATGGTTACAGCTGTAGCATGCATTATGTAGATGGAGATATATATATATATATATATATATATATATAGAGCGAGCGATCGAGTTGCTGCTGTCACGACTCACGTCTGCCCGATATCATCCTATAATATGATATCTATTATCTAACAATAATAATTGGCTTATGGTAAAGGTATTGATATATCCTAATAGGACATTCCAATGGGGCTAATCATGTCATTTTACCCTCTCCCGTCATTATCACACTGGCTCACTGGTTTCCTTTTCCAGTCCTTATCCATGGAATTTACCCCCTCTCCCTTGTTTCGCACGTCACATAGGCCGTATTGTTTGGTAGGCTTCGTGTTTTCGGCTATAGATCTTACGCCTCTCTTGTCCAATTCCGTTAAATGGGCCGGATCTTGTTAGGCCGGATTTTAAAGCGGATTCGGGTAGCAGATGATAATTTGAATGTTAATCAGCTGGTCATCTACCAGATAAGCTCATGAGGCTAACGAAAACCGCCATCACAGTTTAAAAGCACAATTTAGGTTAATTGCATGTCCCCGGTGCTCAAATTTCTCAAGAAACGATGGATTGCCCAATAGACATGGCATCCATTCGTGAACGTGGTCGCCACCATTATAGAGTTCACAATCCTTCTCTACTGTTATACTCCTCTGCAGTGAAACCTCGCTCGCTCTTTCGCGTCGATACACAACCTGCAGTAATTCTCTCCTACTCACCGGCAACCTCACCCTCCACCTCCTCTGGTATGGCCGCTTCTCCAATTCCCAGCGCTCCATCGTCGCCGACTTCCTCCGCTCTCTTTCCCCCCTCCCCCGACGATTTCCCCTCGCCATCCGTCGCCACATGGTGGGCCACAACCAACCTCAATGGCAAAACCCCGGCCCATGTAACCCTCGGCCCACAATTCCTTGACGAGTCTTACTCCCTCGGCAGCTCCCTCTCAGAACACGACCTCCTTCGCCTCGTCTCTCGCATCGCTCCCACCACCGACGTGGCGACGCGCAGCATCCTTACCTTTGGGTCGGGATCTCCATCTCCCAGTGCCCGGGCGAGTGCGCGTGGCTGTTCTACCAGCCCTTGTACGGTCCGAAGACCCCTCCCTTAATCCCGCCTAACGGCGATATTGGGATGGACGGAGCCGTCGCCAACCTCGCGACGCTGCTCGCCGCCACGGGGACGGGTACTTCCAGGGCTACGCCACGGCGCCGTTTGAGGCGGTGACGGCCTGCCCGGGGATATTTGGGACCGGGGCGATATATGCAATATAGTTTGTAGATAAATAAAAAACAGATATTTAATATATATTGTTTGGATGTGATCGTACTATCCTTTGTGGTAGTAATCCCTACATTATAGATATGGGATCCCAGTTTATCCTAATAATTATTTTCTTAAAGCACGTTGGCATTAGTAATATTTGTCGGAAGAGAACTTTGATCAAAATGACAATTGATATGAACTATATAATACCATCCACGTGCTCAGACGTGCATAGAAGTATCTATGGACTATGGGGTTGCATGACGTGTTACCTGACCAAATGCAAATGAAGCTAGTAGGTTTAATGCATGACAAATAAATAAAAACGTTGCATCAACTTTTGTAGCAGGAATGGTCGAAGCTATGTATAGATAAGGCTAGGAAGTTTGCTTGATTGATGTGTGGGGCTCCCCTAGGAACGACGAAATGATTTGGGGATACCCTAGCTCTAATAGGGTCTCCATTATTGACGTGGGACATTTCTAGGTCTCCCCCTGAGTTAATCTATAGAATATTCACAGATAAGAAGAAACCGGTCAGTAGGAGAAAGTTAGAGGTAAAACAGGAAACCAGACATCTCTATTAGATGATCAGTGACCCTACGAATTGAGTCCGTAGCAGAGTCAATTCAATCGTGGGCCCCAAATTAAATGGACCAAAGTTGATTCTTGAGCCATGATCCATTTATTATCCTATTTTAGTGGATCATATAGTTGCTAATATATGTTGAGATCCGCATCTATAATTTTGGGATTGTATGGCTAACATACATCCAATCGCATCATCGGGAATCAAATAGAAGTAACTCTCGATCCTATACTTGTGAATCTAAAGAAAGTATTTGTAGTTGGACGACCGGGATAAATAAAAAACTTACATTGATTCTATACAGCAACCCTGTTACCACTGCAGCTTAATTATAATAATTTTACTTAAAAGATATAACAGCAATCCTGCTACCACTGCAGCTTAAGAATGACTTGTCAATTACGAAGGAGGTAGATGACGCATGCTCCGCAGCAGAGTCTTCTCTAGAGAGGAATCAAATAATTGTGTCTTTAGATGATCGGTGACCCTACGAATTGAATCCGTGGCATAGTCAATCAAATCGTCGGCCCCAAATTAAGTTAATTTTATAGAGCCGTGATTCACTTGTTAACCTGCCGGGGGTTCACTGGGGATGCCTTCTCTTTAGTGGGTCTTATAGTTATAATATCTTCTTGAGGTTGTCAAGATTCTATATTTGGAGCAGATCAAGAAGCTAGTTCGTTAGCCTGGATGGCAATGAGCCCATGGGCTTCATATTTGTTCTTAATTCGTATATTTTGTGTCTAAATTCATTTTAATCTCGTGTATATTTTTGCACAATATATGTCTCCATACTTGTGATTAAATAGTTAGGTTTTCTGCCCAACTTAATAGACATATCATAAATTACCAAAACACTATTTTATAGTTTTTTTAAAGTAAAATAATTTGGGAGATCAATCAATCAGGTGTCTTCTTTTTTTCAAACAAAACATTGCAAAGATATTACTCAAAATAGTTGTACTATCAAACTGCCTTTTCAAGTCACCACATAGAGCTATCGTCAAGTTGAATAAAGTAGAATTAAGTTATCAAACTACTAAATAATTTATTTCATAATAATTGTTCAAGTTAAAGTTAATCATACAAACTATTTGATAGCAAGGGAGATTCAAAGATATGCCCCAAGTATGAATATCATATCATAAATTATAAGTAGTTCGTGGTACTTAGTGGGATTTTAGTCTACGGCCCATTCAGTTCTAGGCTACGGCCCGTTTAGTGGGCCCAACGAAGTGTCTCCATCTATCCTTCTTGTACCAAGGACAAGTACTACTAATTATGCTACTATTGTGGTGACAGTCCTCCAATTTCATGAGGCGAAAGTATACATTCTATTATATACTTCCTGACTGTGAGATCTCTGTTTCACGAGATAATTGTCGAATTCAATTAAATTCTTAAGTATTATTGTGTGAGAACCCGAGTTTAATATTTCTAGTTGGTCTTGACTTGTTCATACCTGGACAATTGACTCAATTTAATCGTGCACTTTATAAACGGATTTTGACTAGTTCCTGAAAAAAAAACTAGTATATATACTTAATTATTAGAAAATTACAATTTATTTTTTTGCACGATTACTTGCGAATACATTTTCACACATATGAGTGTATATATATATATATGAATGATTCTTTTACGTTTTTGCCATCGCTTGCGTCTTTAGCGGTGTCATTGTTTTCATATTCCTCTGGAAGTCCCTCTCTCTCTCTCCTCCTCTCTTTTCTTGTTACTCCTCTCTCTCTCTTGTAGATCCAGCAAGGAAACTGGTCTCATTTCCTCTTCTCTGGTACTGGGTATCTCCTAATAACTTATTTTTCTCACTTGCTTTTGAGAATTTGAAGAAAACTGGAACGATTTCTTGGATTTTTCCGACTTCTAATTTTTTTCACCTGTCTGCGACAATGATTCGTGGAGATTTCAATAATATTCTGTACACTTTCTTCTAGTAAAATTAGAGAGGATTTCTTTTTATGGTTGCGATTTGGGGCTACCTCTCCTGAGGCGGAATTAATAGTCGCGTGTGGATCTTTTTATCTCGAGATCTTTTTTTTTTCTCCTCGTTCGTTTAAGTGGTCGGTCGCAATTGATTGAAAGATGCTGTCTTTTTTATGCTAACATTTTTCCTCTCTGCACTCTTATCCTGGATTTCATGTGAGTAATGAGGAGGATCTTTTTTATTTTTTGATGAGAGAGTAATGAGTGGAGGATCGATTGAGGCTTTTGGGTGGTTTACTTGCTCCCTCTGTCTCTTCCCTTGAAGTCTTTATGCTGGGGAAATTTATGGTATTTTTGGTTTCCTGAGCTTGGTTTTCTCCATCAATACATTACTTGATTGAAAAGATTGCTCCTTTTTGGTTACCCCTTTACCCAGACCTACTACTCCCCTCCCTCCCTTCCGATTTTACTTTCCATCAATTTCTCAGTTGGGTCTTCCAGCTTTACGTCTCTACTTGTTTTGGGTGCTTCAGAGAATACTTCCATTTTTTTATTTGTCTTCCTCTATGTATTTATTTGTCTTTGGTTTAGTGAGTTCATTCAATCCAACGTTTGATCCATACGGATGGGTTTTTCGTTTTTTACATCTTAGAATTTAGTTCATTTCTTGTGTTCCATTAGATTTTCAGGGTCTTTTCTCACACTTTGATCTGTGTTTCTGGAACAACAACAGAGTTATAGGTTGATCAAATCCTCCTCTTTGCTAATCGGGAAAAGATGGGGGAGTGCAGCGAATTCAGGAGATGGGAGGAGCTAATTCCTGATGCCCTGGGTCTAATTTTTCGGAACCTTTCCCTTCAAGAGATTCTTACCGTTGTTCCCAGGGTCTGCAAGTCTTGGGGCCGCGCAGTCTCGGGGCCTTACTGTTGGCAAGAAATTGACATAGAGGAATGGAGCCAGCGGTGCAAACCGGAGCAGATGGATCGAATGCTTCAGATGCTCATCGCCCGAAGCTGCGGCTCTGTCCGCAGGCTTAGCGTCTCGGGACTGTCGAATGATTCCCTCTTTTCCTTCATTGCAGACCAGTGAGTCGAGCTTTCTTTAGTTACATTTCCTTTATAATTTTCTCTATATCACCTATATCTTGAATTGACCTTTAACTGATGTGCTTAATTGTGGTTTCAAGGATCTCACATCTCTTAGATTATAACAAAAACCGATCTTATTTCAATTTATGCATCCTGTTGTCAATGCTCCTAGTTGTTGTAAGATTAACATCTTTTGGGATCTTAAAGATATCCAACTGCAGAATTTTCATGTTTTTTGTGTATGAAAAATGAGAGTGAGCATAGGTTGCCACTTAGATCCACATGGAGAATCCAGCTTAATTGTTGAATCTTGGACTGTGCATGATGAAGTTCTCATTATGTCCAAAAATTTTATTGGTGTGCTTATAGTCTGCTCTACCTCCTTTTTATACTCCTCTTTGGGTGCTATTATTTGCTAATTAGTACAATAAATTGCTAGTGCGTTCAGTTTATTCATTTTACTGTAAGCTCAAGTTAGGAAGCAGCTCTGATAGATAAACATGATTGACATTCAGATGATATTTTTAAGTTTTAAGGAACAACTCTTGTTTTTTTGTAGTAGGGCTTCATGTGTATATTTATGTTTGGTCTGCTGAATATTATTTGTTGCAAAGGATTGTCTTAGTGTTGAAGTGAGCCAACCATCATCTCGAACACAAAAGTGGAAATGGGCCAAAGAAATATTATGAATTAAGGTGTTCTAGAGCCCTGATTGTTCTGCAGTTGTCTTTGCTGATCTTCTGTTATGACTGTTTTATCTCTGTTTGCTTTGTTTGTTGGTAGTGCTGGTGCCCTTCAAACCTTAGAGCTGCCGAGGAGTCAAATGAGCGACTCCATTATAGAGCATGTCGCACCAAGATTATCCAATATCACTTTTTTGGATTTGAGCTACTGTAAGAAGCTTGGCGCCCGTGCACTTGAGGCATTAGGAAAGAACTGTAAGTCCCTTGTCGGGCTTCGACGGACGATGCATCCGCTGGAGGTGGCAGACAAGGTCTGCCAAGACGATGAGGCCTGTGCGATTGCCTGCACGATGCCGAAGCTTCACCACCTTGAGATGGCCTACCTTCTCCTCACAACCCGAGCTGTTCTCGATATCCTTTCACAATGCAGAGATCTTGAATTCTTGGATATTCGCGGCTGTTGGGATGTGAAACTTGATGACAAGTTCTTGAAGGAGAGGTATTCTGGCCTGAAGGTATTAGGACCTCACGTCGTGGATTGCTATGAAAGGAACTTCTGGGACGAATGCTCAGATTATTCAGATTCCTCCATTTACTCGTGGGATGAGTTCATGGACGACGGGTTTAATGTCTTTGAGGGAGGAAGCGATGAAGATGGCATTTGGGATGACGGCCAAGGGCTGGAGGGTCTGGAAGTCAGGTTCTATGGTGGTGAATTGAATGATGCCGTTGCCGGTTTCGATTGGCCTCCATCTCCATGACACTTGTCTGTTCTTGAATTCAAAGAACTGTCTTCTGTCCTCTTCTATCACTACGGTTCTTCTGTTGTTTCCAAAACCTCTAGAATCTACCTCTATAACCTGTGTTGCATCTTCCTCATATCTCAGAAAAATTACAAGCGACCAGTCTGAAAGTAAACCGAGCGTTTACATCAAGCAAACCAATGCGGCGGATCTCTTATAAGAAGGGACATTTTGCGCATACAAATGTTGCATTGTCCAATAAATGTCTCAAATATATACTTGTAATCTGCTCTATTAGGGTCTCATTTGTACATCTTAAGTTTGGTTTCTCCGATCTATCCTACCTTGGATCAAAAGCATCCCCCAGATGAACAAAACCACTGCTTAATGTTCTTGCTCAGAATACAACTTCGGATGAACTATCTGTTTCTTTGGTTTTAGGGAGCATTTCATAGCGAAGTACAAAGTTCTGAGTGATGTTTTAAGTTCTTGTTCCTTGTAGGCTTCTTGTCTTATGTATATGCACTATTTCACAGTATTAATAAGAGTCTTTTTTTGGTGTTGAGATGAAGTGAAAGACGTTTCTAATGTCTAGTGACAAGACTTGAGACTGATGGACTCCGTCCTCCAATACTGTAGACCGTGCTACTTTGCCTGCAGGAGAAAACGAGTGATCCTATCAAAGATATGATGATGCATCATATCATATCCATGACAAACCATTGTATCTTTGCTAGGCTCGTGGCCTATTTCCCGAGCATCAAATCCCAGAAGGTGAAATCCTCGTGAGTTCTAATTTTGCAATAGTTTTTCTTTTAGAAGTGGAAATTTATTTAATATCTCCGTGTAGTTCGGTATTCGACCTCCAAATTTTTTATACAATATTAATTTCTTAATTTAAGCATTATTTTATTGGTTGATTTCTTCTTTTGGGTTACTTTATTAGCATTGTTTTAATGCCAAGTCCTCATCGCCCACAGAAATTGGAACTGATTGCGTGCTCCCCTAATGCCAACTACCTCCATAGTCTACTATTCTAACTATTGGTTAGCTTATTTGGGCAGAAGCACGCTGAACATGTGAAAGGGTGGGTCACATTTTGATTGTTTATATCATGGTATGTTTAATTGGTTGTTATGATGTTATATCTCTCGCTTGTACACAAAATGAGGTAAATGGTTTGCAAGCATCATTTAACCCTTTTTCTTTGCCTTCTCTCTTGTGAGTGCGAATATATATTTGATCAGATGGGCAATTGAGGTACAATAGACCACACAGATATGGGGGAAAGGGTCGTCGTGTGAAAATCTTAGAATCTGTTGGTGAGCTCTAACACTGGCCCAGATTTCTGCTGCAAGAGCCGTGCGATTTCCTAGCTTATTCTCAGTGACAACACATTGTGGATAGATCTGTGCTGTTTAAGTTATACCATCTCCTGGTCCACTACGCCTAGTTTATTTTGTATTCAGTAACCAAATATTTTTTTATATTTAATTAAATTTAGAGCTTAACTTTAACTCAAATGAGATGTCTCTCGGCGCAAAATCTAAGATAGCAGTTACAAGCTTGGAACCCTATCCCTCTCTCCTCCTCTAAGCCCTTCGGTTAGGGGAGGGGAGAGAGTTATCTCCACGCAACAGCGGTGATCTTTTCTCCCTCCCATCTCTCTGTTGTTCGCTGACACTGACTGTTTATGTTATTAAAATATAACGCCAGAAACGCAAAGAGACTTTCTTTTCTTTTTTCCAAAAATGAAGGCCTACCAACAAGCTACGCAACTTTCACTGTAGAAGCACAAGGCCACCTCATAGACCATACAAACCACTGTTAAAGATTCATGCATACACCAAACAAGTTCTGTTCCTTTGTGCTCGCTCCAAAGAATATACAAGGGTCCATACAATTTAAACAAATACAACTGTTAAATAAGTTGATATATAGCTATTAAAATATAGGGCCAGAAACACAAAGGGGCTTTTTTTTTTTCAAAAAAGAAAAGAAAAGAAAAGCAAAAGAGCCAGCAAACCACGCAACTTTCACTGTTGGAAGCACAGGGCGACATCTCATAGACCAAGCAAACCACTGTAAAAGATTCACGCGTAGGTGGACAATAGGAACTGCATGGAATTAAATTCTGTGATGACCACATAGGACTATGAGAGCAGCACGAATTTATGGGCATGATATGAATTCCTGACCTCTGTATCACTACTGTGTCACCTTAGTCATGATTGGGAAAATTACTAGTTCAGATCAAAGTTTCCTCCTGCTTGCTTTAAGAATGGCAGCAGTACAGGTGTATCTTCCCTCTGAAATCAATGTGCTGCAAGAAAGATTAATTGGTTTCTGACCAAGTCCTACTATACCGACTGCAAGGATCATGCCATCTGAATTAATGAAGAAAGATGTCGAATTAAGACCAGCCCTCCTGTTCTATGCGTTTGAAATTGTTAAACTTGGTACAGAGTCCCTCCGTGTTTATGGCGCTATATCTTTCACACAATAAGTTACCTTCAGCTAGGTAATTGCTTCTATCAATAAAAACGTTACATGTTTACCAATCTGCATATTATCATTGGAGATAAGCAGATGAATCAACCATTGCCGAGTTTTCCGGTTTTGTACTTTGAGATCGAAAAACTTCCTCATCCACAATTACAGGAGGAATATTCCATGTCCCATAAGAATGCCCAGTAGTTATTCCTCCTAAAGAGATGAAAAAATAATGAAGATCTATTTGCAAAGCATTCTAAACTAGAGAATATACATTGGTCAATGAAATGATTACAGATGTACCTTCTTTTGTAGCCTCTTCACATCTTCTCCAGTAACTAAGTGATAGATCAGGATCCAATGTCTTTGATAAGGTCTCATACTTCTCTTCAGCCTCAGTGATGCACTTGGCCTGGAAGAGAAATTATTTTATAATCTTGAAAAAAGAATCATGAAAACAGCTTGCCATCAAAAAGCTACTAAATAATATTAAGAATGTAATCTACAAGAAATAGTTACCTACGAGATTACCTCATCAGTGACTAAAATAAACTGAAAATAACCTATTCTCTATAGAGAACAGGTGCCACTCATCCAGGGGAGGGAGGGATTACAAATTTCTTAAGACTGAAGGAAGAGAAAAGCATAAAAACTATCCAATTTAGGAATATCTCATAAAGGATATTATTTTTCTCTTTCTATCTATTTTTTTTTCCAGTAGAAACATCCCTTGAATTCTTCCAGAACAGAAATTAGTTCCTCTGCAGCTTTCTAATTTTTCTCCTTGTAATGATGTTGGGACTGAAACTCCTGCGATATGCCTTTGGATCATTTTATCTTCCCTTTATCTATTGCTCAAATACCTTTCCTTTGAATGGACGATACTCAGATCATCAAAATCTTCTAGTAACTCATTATCATACTGCCCATGGATCCCAGCATTATTTAAATTTCTCAATACCCTCACACTAGTTAGCAAACCAAAACTCGTTAGTAGGAAAGATAAAATAAGGCAAATTTGAGTGAAAAAAAAGTGCAACCTTCTGCAGGAGGTACTAACAGTACAAGATCAGCAAAGAGGAAGATGCCAAGGTGAAAATGGTTATCATGGTCAGAACGATCAACAGAAGATTTGAAGATCCCAAATTAGTGAGAACACATACTGGACTGGCCTGAGAGGATGTGATTTGACTTTTTCAAAGAAGAGAGGTTCCCAAAATGTTGGAAAAACATGTGATTCTGTTCTTAAATCACCATCCTGGCGCCTGCTTAAAATGCAAGTGCAAAGCTTATTGACTCACCAACATCTTCGATGCCATTGAAGCTCCATGTACAGAAACAAACATGCGAAGTATGTTGAAGCTATTGTTGATCACGTCATCCTATGAATATACGAGTATCATAAGCAAGTTAGAAATATACTTCAGAATGCAGCTAGCCCTTGATGACATAATGCTATCAACAGAAACACACCTCATAATCATACCTGCACAAGAAACATGAACAAAGGCAATGTTATACAAAATCATAAGTTTTGTACAGTCATTACTCTTGCTGAAGTCCACCTGAACCACTATTTTGTTATTCTAATGTGATCTTATGTTAGTCAAATAAAGAAAAAAGTGCATGGAATGTACACGAGACCAATTGATGAATGTACATGAGATGTACATAGACCAATTGATGAATGTACATGAGATGTACATAGACCAATCATATATACTAGTGTACATCTAGATGAATTAACAGAAAAAACACTTCATACATAAATTGACGAAAAAGAATCACTTTAAACATGCCAAGAAGTGGTTAATCAGTCAAAAGGTTCATCCAGGTTGCAAGTTTAAAATGACAGAAATATAAAAGAACTCTGAACAGATATTAGATAAACTATTGTTTTATTTGACTGATGTAAAATAACTTTTGGGTAAATATCAAGGGAAAGAAGAATTCACTTACAAGTCATCAGATACCTCAACTAGGAATTCTGACACTGACAAGAACTCCATATGCAATTCATTGACCTACAAATTTATCAGTAGAAGTGTTACAAATGAAAATTTATGGAGGAACAAGGAATATAACATGTTGAATGTGCTCACTGACAAAATAAATATTTGAAGGCAGTTGTCATTTTGAGAATCTAAGAAAAGGGAAAACATGCCTTGGCCCTTAATTTACCAAACCTTGGGAGCGGGAGCTAGTAACCTTGGGAGTTGACATCAAGTTTAGGACCCTACTTGACTCCAAAGAGAATCCTTCGATCATGATGATGCATACCTATTATCTTGAATCAACAGATAGGAAGATAAACATTATGGAAGATTCTGTTTATTCCTTCAGTACTTCATTATCGCCAACAACTCATAGTATAAATACCTTATATTGGATAAGTAGTAGTTATAGCTTGTACTTCTACCTTTTTATGTTCTGTTCTGTTAAGGTTTAGTTGACTCCAGTTAGCAAGTTTACGTTCTTCCAGGCATTTTCTTAGCATGCTGTCAGTTTTACACCTTATATAGACTCAAATCTTTTAAGGCATTTAACTTGGGTTCTTTCAGGACAAGAAAAATCTAGATGGTCAACAAACTCTGAATTTCATGTAAGTTATCAACCAAGTAGATAGCAGGAGCTACTGGTATTAGGTAGTTCCTCTTTGTTTCATTTTCTCTCTCTTGATCTCTTCTCTTATTCCCTGTAATCTCCAGTTTGAGCTCTGAACAGCATTTGCTGCTAGGAGTGTTACACTCTTATTCACTTTTTGCCTCCTTTCCTGCCTGACAAGAATATCCTAGGATATATGAAAATTAAAACATTCGTGACAGCAGATGCAAATCATCAAACATCATGTATAGGATAAGAACTTAACTTAGTGTCAATAATATGTAAAACTTTGATCAGTAGATCAGAATTTAGTGCAAGGATCATCACTAATGTAGTTTTTTTTTTTCCTGTTTCTTTTTATAACTGAGTTTATGAAAAGCATTTACCTCGTGTCCTCTCAACTGATACAACAAAAGATTCAACACTCTATAGTCAAAGGATTTGAGATGGATTGCTCTCATCACATCTTCAATAGAAATCTGAGTAATAAATTTATGCATTAGTTTGCAACATAAACCTTTAGAACAAAAAGATCAACCATAAAAATGACAAGAGTGAGTTTATGCTTCAGTTTTCATTCGTCATCAAATTTCAATCTAGCCACTAGCAGGTCAATTCACTTTTCATACAAGGATTTGAAAAGCTGCGAGATTTACATGATCAATTGGACCATCTAAGTCTTTACAACTTGATTTCCTAAAACTAGATATATGTTACTCTAATGGAAGTTACAGGAGTAATATGCGGTTTGATTGAGCTCTGAAGCTTGAAAAATGTTAAGCAAAGTACTAGTCTTGTGTATGAATCACAACAAACACATATCATATGTAGGAGGTTCTATCTGATCTCTCTATGAGCCTTTAGATGGACCTCAAAAGTCATTTGTGGATATTATAATGCATAAAAATCTAGATTTTGTTAGAAGTAAATAAGTAATCTATCAATGTTTTGTGCCAACATTCACATGGACAACCTTGTGTAAAGGTCCATGTGCATGATATATTTCTGTCCCTCTAAATTAAGACCCGATCATCATACTTGCTGACCTATATTATTTGCCTTTGTGACTTGGAAACTAACATACATGCGTGACCATCATGGCAGAGTTTCTCATACAGATATTAACAGAATCAGAAATTGCAAAAGTTGCCAAAAGAGACCCAACAGTGGCAAAAGAATAGAGAGTTAATAGATAACCTCTATTTTACTCATTAGTGCTCGACAAAGCTTCTTTTCAAGGGCCCAATATTCAGCACCTGATTTGAGTTCAGTTCTTATTCTAAAATAACAAAATGACAGTGAGGTAAATTTTATTTTCTTGTGAGAATATATAGAGTATGGTGGAAAATGGTTAGAGGTAATGGTTGCAGACCGGCTAGTCAGTAGTCCTTGAGACTGAAGAAGGCTAATAAGAGGACCAAATGGATCAGATCCAGAAGTTTCATGGAGAAAATTTGCCCCACTTCGATCCTCAACCTGCATTAGGTGATACTCAAGAAGCCCATAAAGTTCTGAGGATTGGTAAAGAGGCACCTTAAAAATCAAAGTCTATTTGAGATATCAAGAGAGCTTACCTCATTAAACATATAACTAAGACGATCGGATGTCCTTTTTGGAGAAATAGCATCTTCTGCTGTTATATGCAGATCAATTTCATTTAAAGAGTCTAGCTATAGAGACCAAAATGAAAGACAACAGTTAAGAACTCACTCCAGATACAAGGCAAAAGGCAAACTTTTTTCAGAATATCAAAAGGTACCTGATAAATATAGCTTTCTGTAAAGGAAAGAACAGGAAGAAATTTAAAGAGACATTGCGGTTCACTTGGATCCAAACCATGAAACATAAAATATGACCTGCACTGTAATTTGACCAATGGGTACATCAGAATGACATTTTCTGTTATATATTTTCAAAGCACACTTAAATTTTTTAAAAATAAATCAGCATTATCTTGCCATAGCCAATAAATTCAACTATTTAGAATTTTTGGAACCAAAGAAACTAAAAACAAAATTGTTCATTTTTTTTTCAGGAGTTGAATTATTTCCACCAACAACTGGTCTAACTAATTTATAAATGTAACAGAGAAGATCTGCAATTGACACCAGTCTGTTATTTGATCAAAGCTGGAAGAAATTATATTGTAATGGTATGAAGTAACAAACAAACATGGACTTATGGAGTATTAAAGGCTATGCAAATTTTCTGAAGATCACCACTGTATATTTATATGCATAGTAAACTTTCAGAAAATTAATTGTCCCTTAGTTTTACCAGGCCAGGGTCTCAGTGCAGAGAATAACAGCTACTTACAAAATCCTCAAGAGTAGAATTTGCTCGTTCCATCGCATCAAATTCAATCATAGGACTGTCCTCAACTTTTGATTGCTTGAGATCTACCTTGCTTTGAGTATTAAGTGTGGAAGAAGTTTCAGGATATATATCTGGAGAATCTGCAATGCAACAGGTATACCTCTTCAGAGGAGCTCACAAAAATTAAACAAGTAGCAGGTCAATGTAGAAGGTAATATATAACTTTTCAATTTTAACAGTTCCAACAACATTAGTTGTTGTGAGTGATGCATCATGCAAATTGTTAAACAACATACCATTAGTAGTACTCTAATGACTTTACAATAGAAGGAAAAGCATGATTTATCAAACTCACATATATGTGGAAATTTCAGAGTTATGTAACAGAGCCCGAAGTATAAGTTGATAACATAATTGTGTAGTAAATTCTTATGCAGGCTGCTTGATACTATAGCTGCCAATACTCAGTACTGCTGAAAGAGAAGCGTGGATAAAGCAGAAGAAAATGCAGATAACTGCCCATGTAGAATATAAGCTTAGAGTTTGTCTCAACAATCTAACTTTAACATAATAGTCATTCAGAAAACTCATCCACAAAGAAAATAGAAAAATAAACATTTTGCCAGCTAAGAAAAATAAAGTCAAACTTCCATCGTACACTTTCAACCAGGCAGTGCAGAAAAATAATCTGGAATAGGTGAGCACAGCAGCTAATTCATAGCGCTTATCATTAAGTAGTGAGTACCTTCATCAGCGATAAATAGTTTTGCCTCTTCAAGACTTTCAACTGTAACCTATTAAACAACAAAGCCAATCATCAAAGGTGTAGAAAAAATTGTATTGTACAAGAAAATGAAACCAGATGTGGGAATACAATAATTTCACCTTCGATAGAAGCTCAGTTATCAGAAAGTACCTCTTCTCTATGCTAAGCCCGCCACATGGTTGGACCTATCCGCAATCAACTTTTTATCACATTTAAGTACTTTGTAGTAGAAATAAATTCAACATTTTTTACAATAAATATAAATAAATTAACTACTGCAGCAACCCTAAATTTGGTTCTTCAATTCTCAATCACATGTTACTGAGTAATTTTAAGAAACAAGAAGTAAAAAAAAAAAAATCGTGATTTTAAAATGAACGATGTGGCATTATTGTGCGATACAGTTCATCTTGCAAACCAGTTGTGGTGCTAACTCTTCCATTGACTAGTTGATTTGATACTGAAACAAGAAATTAGACAAACCTTACCTTGTGCATCGATAACAAAAAGATTAATGCAACAAAATCATGCATAGAAAAAGCTCTCCACTTTTACATTATTAAAAGTTAGATTTTTTTACAAGACAATGTGGAAATAGCGGCAAGATCAACTAATTAGGGAATAGAAAGATTAGGATTTTGGAGCGTAAGAGAGAAACCGAGTTACCAAGAAGAGAAGGAAGTGGGCGAGTAAGCGATCGGAGTCTTGATCGTCGGAGGAGAGACCTCGAGCTTCCATGAAGGAAAGAGTCCTCTGTACCCTCTCCAGCTTCCGAAGAGCTTCCATTGGCAGGAGACAGAGATTAATGGCGTGTCGACTCCCGAAGGTGTTCGTTTGAAGTAGAGTCGGCGTAGTTTGTCTCCTCGCTTGGGTATATTTTAAAAAAGGACCTTGTATATAATAAAAAATCCAAATGAAAAAGAAGCCCAATGCCTTTTTTTTTTATTAATTTTTTTTTTAGAGGAGTGAAAATTTAATATTATCCCATTAAATACTACTGATATTGTTAGAATTTAAACGAGGTGCCCTTTAATTAATTGATCCCTATCTCATTATTATTATTATTTTTTAAATAGAACATTGTATCCACTAAATACTTAATCATGTTTAGTTTGTGGTAAGTATTTGTCACTCGGTTGGACAAACAAAATGAAACCAGTTATCAAATCTGTTTACTTTCCCCCCAAAAGTACGACTATATGTAAATATTACAAAATCATACTACTAGGAAAACAAAGTATCAAGTTTATGTTTGGGTTAATAAAAGAGAGTAATTAACATGCTACACGATTAAGCAGAGACCCTTTCATAAGTCTACCACCATTATGGCATTAGCAAACACGAACATTTCTTGATTATTTTTAAGCTCAGTTTGAAAGAAGACATCAGGAAATGGGAGATGACAAATGATTGCGAGTGAGAAGACTGTCACTGAACTACTTGTAAGGAAAAAATGTACCGTTGTTCGCTATCATCTAGAGTTCTTATCATAAATTCAAGCACCAAACTCCTAAAGACATCCATAGGATTTACAGCCATCGTTGTCTCCAATGGTGCAAAATATATATCTGAATAAGTCTGATGATACATTTCTTTCCATCTCATGCGAAAACAAAATTGGCCTCCTGGGGCCTACATAAATGTTTTTCTTCTAAAATGGATCATATCTAGGCTCTATCGTTACCCCCAGCAACTCCACCGGGCTGACTCTTCATTTCCTTCGTCTTCCTCTTCTCTGGAACTGAACTAGCAACCCCAGTCCTGCCTTGTTCTAACATAGAATCCCGCTTTCCATCTAATACCCTCCCCGCCTTCCCAATTGCGAGGATCAGCTCAAGCTGCTTTTGCTGCTGTTCCTGTAGAAGAGTAAGGAAAAAGAAGAAACTTCATGGAGTACTTTATAATGGATCAGAAGCAATAACCTGTGAAGTGCTTACTGTTTAGTAATATTAACTGACTCAAACGTACTCTAAGTAATATCACGAAATTAAAAATTTTAAATTCAGTTCACAGGAACAAGTTTATCTCTTTACTCATTTGCACAAGTATCATTCATCATACTCTAGGAGCTTTCCAACAAACGGCAAGATTGAACAAATTCTGACATGTCATAAAGAGATGCAAAATGAATACCACGAACATGTTCTCCTCATAAGGCATTCATAAAAATGAACAAATGGCACTAGCATCACCCATATTTCTATGCTGCCTTCTTCATAGTAATCTTGCAAAGTTCAAAAGCGAATGTCATATTTCACCATATGAGCAATTGAGCAAACAAGGAAAAACACTTCAGACAGACTATATGGAGCACCATATTTTGATAGCAACACTCATTGCATAAGTATGAACTTCTGCATGCGCAATGTATGCTAATTCTTCCTTAGTTCCTTAAAGGAAGTGAAGAAGAACTTTGCTAGAAACACACAAAGTAAAGGGGCTGACAGAAATAATTAACGTATAGCATCCGCAGACTCAGCACAAAGATCATTACCTATTCACCTACATGCATTCAAAATAAGAACACAGCTTTCAATAGGACAATGGACCAAGAAAAGTTGATCATGAGTCACCTGCATTGCCAACAAAACTTTCTGAATTTCTCCAAGCTCCTTTTCAAGAATGTCTTCTTGCATAGCTAATGCTCGAGTAGCCTCTGAATTCTTTTGTGCCAGAGCAGCTGTCTGCATGCATCACAAACCAACAATGATAATGAACCCCTTACATGTGCCATAATTGTAGATGTGCAGTAAGCTTGAAGGATACAACATCTATCAATGAATACTTGTACCTCAAAGAGGATTATACCTTATGAAACTATATTGGTGCACAAGGAACCCAGAAATTGTAAATTTAAGACTATCCAGTTAGCATTATCTTACTAAATTAAATGTGCTAGCAGTTTGCAGAAAATGTTGATCATTTACCTTTTGGACGGATCTGAAGATGTAAATAGGAACTAATAGGGCAAACAGTAGAGAACACCTCAAATGAGGGGAAGAGTCATTTAATAGGCTAGCCTATGACAGGTGTTGCCATTGAGAAAAGGTATCAGCCTATCCTATAAGGAGTGAAGTGTGCCATACACAGTCCAATTCAAATAAATGGAGTAGATCCAACTTTAAAAGATGGAAAATATTGGAGATACGATTTTATCAGTGATCCAAAAGGAGCAGAAGTAGGAGAACTCGATATGCAAACTTGTTTATGTCAGATATACATCCAATATTGATAATTAGCAAATGGAACACACCTATATGCTGGGGACATCTCCGCAAAAATCAGATGGCACAAGTAAAAAGTTAAAAAAAAAAAAAATTAAACATGTTTAGGAGAAAATATAGTTCTCACGACACCCTGCGGGGACAAACATTATCATTACACAAAGTGACACCCACAGGGGCAGAATAATGTACATATCTAAAATATAATAGTCTTCCACATAAAGCCCTCACCAAGGTTGCATGAGCTTAAACTGGACCTATATGAAATGTCTTGCCTAATTCTGCTTCTGCTAAGAACTTGGTTCCAACTACCAGAGGGTCAAGGCAGGTTAATAGCAATTGTGATAATTGTCAATACTTCCATGAATCCTCTCAGAGCTATGCAACCCCACATTTTTAGCAAAAGCTTTCATGATAATGATGACAAAGAAGATTATAACATATCATATTATATGCATCAAATTTAATAACTAACTTGAAGAAAGCATATCTATTACCTAAAGTCACCAGAACAAAGTAAATATAAAATCTGGATAGCAATTAAACTTCAAGAACAAGCGGAGAAGAGACATGAGAAAAGTTAAATGTGTTAGTTGGTGAAAATGATTTTAAGTTACAAAGAAATTTGCCCCACGATAATTTAACTGGGTGTTCATAATCACGTCGTTTTTCTATACGCTCAACTTTGGGATGAGAAAGTGCCAATTTATGAGATGAGTTCAGGATAACAATGCATATAGAACTTTCAAAAAGCAATCAGAAAGATATTGTCTAATATTAAAGCACATGAAGCCATTGACCCAAGAAAACTCAAACAGGCATTACCTCAGCAATCGGCTCCTTCAAGGCTTTCCTTGTGACCCTGAACCTAATTCCAAGCTTCTCAAGTTGCCGCGACAGCACCCGGACGATAGTAGCCGAGCTTCGTAGATCCTCCTCTACCTTCTCTATCCTCTCAATCAAATCTACACTCCCACCTTTCTCATTCACCCTATAGAACCGCTGCCACTGCCTCCATCTAATCAAACTCCCAATCACCACTGCGCCTACCAAGAGATAGTATTGAAACACAAAGAATTTATTTCCAGCAGAAACGTGGAACGTTTTGGCGGCGGCCGGAAGCACCGCGCCAACGAGACAACCGATCGAATATATGGTGGGGGGCAGTATGCAAAGCAATTCCACTGCAGAAAGGAAAGAGTCCAAGCTCAGTTGGCCAGGCAAATCTCTTGCTCGACTTCCATCAATAGATTCACCTGCAAAGATCGAAACTTTTAGCTTGATTTAATCTCTTCTCATCACGAGGCCGATTGGGTTTGTGCGTTTTGTGTTACCGGACAAGTATACGCCAATTCGCCATCGAGATGCATTCTTTCCAGAAGAAAAAGCTCTTTTTTGAATGGGCGCAAAGCTGCTCTTCTTCGAGTATACAGCTGGCAAGGGGCAATTGGACAAAGGAGGGCTTCTTAGGCGACACCAAGAATTGGGGATTACATAGAATCGATGACGACGGTGGAGGGACGACGGGGTTCGAGCAGAAGCAGAGGTAATGGAAGCTGACATTTGTCCTCGAAATCTGAGGAGCTGCATACGGAATAGGAAGCTATCGATCGCCAACGTTGGTAGCAGAGGATGGCATTGGGTTGAAGGTGGCCTCGGATTGGAGCTTGAGCAATGGTTTACGGAGGATGGGGATGGTAGAAGAGACCGAAGGCGGAGGTCACGAGAGGCGAGACAGACGGGAAATAGGAAGCGTTGAGACCATGGAAAATATGGAATAGATGTGAAGGCGAAGTAGGTGCGAAACAAGAGCCCAAGTAATCGAGTAACGATGGGTCCGGATGGCACTCGAGATGATGCCTTTCTTGCGTTGAATTGGATATGTAGTCCCGAGATTGGTTTGGTTAGCGGATAAAAAGACAACGCCCACAGCGGATAACGAATTAAAGATGATTTATCTATGGATATGCTGTTACAGTTATTCCAGGTAAAAATGTTATGATATATAAGTCTTAATAAGATTTAGAGATGCTATCAAACTAGAACATTTTGGATATTTCGCATGATATGTCCTACTTATCCACCAAGCAGACAAACTAAACCAAGATCCGATGCTACTGCAAGTTCCTGCAGCCAGAACACCAGAGTGAATTCTCCCTCAAGAGTAATAGAGGAAACACCAAGATTGATAAAGGAAACCAATCATTAAAAAGCGCATTTTAAATATGTAATCCCTTCTAAAGATGTTGATTAGATTGAGTAACGCAACGCAGAATAAAAATGATACTTTTGGTGCAACGGAATCCTTCAACATCACCATTTTGTAGGGGGTTTGTCTCCGTGGTTGTGAATTTAGACAAGTTTTACAATAGATAGCGAGCTTAACCAATATCTTATTCATGGAATAAATGGAGAAAACAACAACAGTTTCTAACAACAGCACCAGATTGGCCGGTTCTACTTCTGAATTTATATTAATTATAACGTATCAAAATGATAACTTAATCAATAAGAATGCAGATGATATGTTACTGCTGTATAATGGTGGAAACAACTGCATTCACATATCATAGTCTCTTCCAAAGAAACTCATCCAAGATGAAACTTTGAGCTAGCATCATAAAAGAGAGATGTTCTCTCATTTCATGAATACCGTCATCATAAAAACAAAAATAACATCAAATTCCATTTCCATCGTAAGGAAATCCTTTCTTGGCTAGCCTTTGCCATGACTCTGCAAAGCACAACCTATTCAGCATGTCGGTATACATCCGCCTATCAGAACAGCTTTCCTTTTATATCTTGCAAAGTTTAAAGAAGGACAATTGAAAGACAATGCTGGCCTACAAACAAGATCATAATGTCGAACAAATATAGAAAAGATGCCCAACTATATAAGAACATTGTGCAGTTGGAAGTAAATTCATGAAGAAAATCACCAGTGGACTAGTTAACAACCACTCAGTAAATAATGTATGGATAAGCCATGAGAAAACTGACTAGATCTCACAGAACAAGGATGAGATATGTTTGACCAAAAAATGGTTCATGACCAACAAGTAGTTCTAAAGGAATACTACAGCAAAGTGATCAAACAGAGAAAAAACAAAGCGGAACTGCTCCAAAGCAAAAATTCTCCTGCTGGTAATTCCAACCATACAAACGAAGCATTTATCTAGACACAATTCATATACATTTTACCATAACTGTTATTTACCCCAGGCCAAACATAAGGATACCTAGAACTGCATTGACTTTATCGCATTCTCCGCGACACATCCTATAGTAGCTTGATTCAACAATAAACTATTATCAATCCTGAAAAGGCAGCCAAAAGACACTCAAGTAGGAATAACTACTGGTCTGGCAACAACACAAGCTCTTAAAACAATGTCCTGCAGGGAGACCATGTTTAAATGATATAAGATTGTCAGCAAAAGCATTGGTGTCAACCAAGCCTTTCCCATTGAAAAGAACCAACTGTTAAAGAAATCCAGATAGTGGAATACAACAAGAAATATAAGTAAATTTCTAAGGGTGAACCATAACCATTCATGAATGGTTGTAGTAAGGCAATCCCTTACATATGTTCACTCATATACTAAACCTTCTGTTCAAGAAAAAGTACTTCAAAAATCTCCTGTTTAAAGCTGTCGTAATGGTTCTTATGCAGTTTGCCTTAATGGAATATCACGAGTTTCTGCAAGAACAAAAATTAAGAGGAAGTGCTTTTAAGAAATACAAAATAAAGAGTAAACAACGCACTACTGGGTTACCAGTGCATAATACTTCCAACATTTGCCTTCCCATAACCATGCAAGTACGCAACATCACGAACAACACAAGCAAACAGATATACTGCTAACTAGAAACACTAACATCATAATATTATTGTTCAAAATTCACATGTTCTCATTAGGGCATGGGCGTGGGAAAGAAAATTACAAATTAGCCAGGAAAAAAGAAGAAGCCTAATAGGTGGGAAAATTCTGATAATTTTATCTCCACCCCGTTTTCCTTATTTCAAATAAATTAGCAAGACAAAGGATGTGAAGGGACCTGGCCATTCTTCTCACGAATCCTGGGCCTTCTTGGCCTTCTTTACTGAACCAAAAGCTCCCGCAATGGTCTCCACAAGGCACCGCTGAGCCTCGACAACCATCTCCGCCCTCTTCGTCTCCATCTCCATCCAATCGTTCTCTATCTCCCGCATCAACTCCATCCTCCTCTTCTCCATCCTCACCAACCCATCCCCAAACCCCCTCACCGCCGCCGCCAACTGCGACGCTGCTCTCCGGCGCAGCCCCAAATCCACGTTCCCATTCTCTTCTTCTTCTTCTTCTTCTTCTTCTTCTTCTCCTTGCTCCTCATAAAAGTCGCTCCTTTTCCGCGGCGGAGGATTCCTGGATGCACCAAAGAACCCCTCTCGAAGGATCCCATTGATACTCCTCGTGTTGCTCGCTATCCTCTCATCCTCGTCGTCATCATCGGCATCCTCCTCCTCGTCGGAGGAGGAGGCGGCCGCGGCCGCCTGAGGAGGGGGTCGAACGGAGATGGGGAGGGGTCCGCGCTCCATGCGATCCATACGGTCGAAGTAGGGCCAAATGGAGCGCACGGGGCGGATGCGCTCCGCGCGATAACGCTTGCGAAGCTTCTCGATCTTGTGGCGGCACTGGGTTCCGGTCTTCGATGGGGAGTCGAAGCCGCACCGGGCGGCGACTTCGGCGGCGACCTCTTCCCACTGCTGGGCCTTGAGCTGTCCGCGCTTGAGGGAGTACCACCGCTCCTCGTAGGAGTCAATTAGGCGGACGGTCTCGAGGTGGGACCAGGGCTGGCCAGGGGTGGGCTTCCGCGGCGGCGCCGGCGGCGGAGAGGGGCCGCACTCCTCGTCTCCTCCGCCGGCCATGAATTTCGGTTTGGGTTAGGGTTAGGGTTTGTAGAGGGGCATTGGGGTTATTAAAGCGGTGGTGGCGGTTGTGGTTGAGGGCGGCGGTGGGATAAGGAATTGGTGGAGTTGGCGGGGCCGGTTCGGTTTTCCTGCCTTTGGGTTTTGATTGGACCGGGTGGGGGGGTGGGGTGAGTCATAAGTGGATGGAAATTGGAAAGAAGTGGAGATTTGAAGATGGTGGTGGAGATCACGTGGGACGGAGACTACTGCGGTCAACGTACGTCGAGGCTGCCGGAGTCCAACAGTAGTCAATATGCAATACTGGGCCTTGGTGTATCTTATTATGTTTTCTCTTTTCTATCTTCTTCTTTTCTGGGTGTATGTTATGTTTGCTGTCAAAAATATTGCAACTGCTTCTCAAACAACTCCCCCATCTATGAGAATCTGAGTGGGACTTCATTGAGCTTTTTTTTTAAAGAAAACTATAAGGGAGTTGGTAGTTGTTAATGGAGGTTATGCTTAGGTGAACAATATACAACCAGCTAAAGTTATTCAACAAGAGTAATGCTTACTTTTGCCTGGCAAAGTACCTAATTATGCATAGATAGAGATGGAAGGTGATACATGAGAGGATCCTACTCATCAACTATGTTGTCAGATACTTACTCCCTGTGAGCTTGAGGTCGGCCACTATTTTTCTTTAATAAAAGAGTAATGGTGTGCCTGCCCAAAGAAATTATATAGGATACCTCCAGGCCTATTTGGAAATGCATCACTCCTTAATTATGGTTAAGAAAAATGATATACTTAACCTTAATTGGGCTTTTTTGGATCTCCCATGGGCCATGGAGGTGCAATAGGCCAGTCTATGTAGCTCAAACTTTGAGCCTTTCAGGTTACCTGCATAGGCCTGGACTTTACCACTCGGAGTCCGAACTGGACCAAAATGATTTATTCTTACAGGCCAAGCTCAGGCCTATTGACATATTATATAATAATTTGATAGAGGACTTATATCCCATAAGGTTGGTTCTCCATATTAAATAAATGTCTTTAGACCATGTCAGATCGTGGAAGTATCAAGAGAAGTTCCTTAGAGTTTGTGAAGTAGAAATATGATACAGATATCCATACGGATATGGATATAGCCTATGGACTGGTTATACTCCCAGTCTCTAAAGGCGCTTTACTTTTACAGTCGAATATCGCAAGTGGCTCAGAAGAGAGCGACGCAAGACTGACTCCATATATCATCAGTGGGTCCACACAAGATCTGTCATATACTGCCACGTCAAATATTTACGCCTCAACTGACCAAAAATTACGTTACGTAATAGTTAATAGCGGCGTAATCGAGCCTAACATAATGGAGCCTAGCTCGGAATAATTCCGAACCTAGATTTATAATTTAAGTTTGATTAAAATTATTTAAAATTTAAGTTAATTTTTAGTTTGAACCTAAAAACCATTTAATAAATAATTTTAAATCTTAATTGATTCAAACTTTAATTATTTCGAGTCTAATTTTTAGTTGGATCAAACTTGAATTAAATTAAGCTTAAATTAAGCTTACAATAAGAAATTAAGTTTGGTCAGTTTATTTTTAAGATTAAGTTTGATCAAAGCTTATTGAGCCAAATTGCAGCAGGCTCAATTATTTTGATAGTACTACGGATGACTACCGAGTTTGCATCTTGGAAAAAAAAAAAGCCATTCGTTCAACACTATCGTATTATATACCTTTCTTACATTGTTCTCACTTTACAAATTCAACAACCCCCCAACACTTCCTCCACCAACCCCGGCGCTGTTTTCCAACTATATATCGCTAACCTTCTCCTTCCCTGGATTTCCCAGGGCTTAGAACTTAGAAGGATCCTCTTCTCGCTCCCTATCCCGTGAAGGACATAAAATACTTCCCGAAATGGCCCTATCAACCGGCTCCTCCCTTTCCGCCCCCAAATCCCTCCTCCCCTCCTCTTCCTCTTCTGGCGGTGGCGCTGCCGCATTCCCCTCCTTCCTCTGCCCCATCGGGCGGCGCCGGTCCATCTCCGCCGTCCACGCGGCGGATCCAGCCAAGAACCCGGCCTTCGCTAAAACCCCTCGCCGGTGGTCCGTCGACAGCTGGCAGTCGAAAAAGGCGCTGCAGCTGCCGGAGTACCCGAACAAGGAGGATCTCTCCTCCGTGCTCCGCACGATCGAGAGCTTCCCGCCTATCGTCTTCGCTGGCGAGGCTCGGCATCTCGAGGAGCGCCTCGCCGACGCAGCCGTCGGCCGCGCCTTCCTCCTCCAGGGCGGCGACTGCGCCGAGAGCTTCAAAGAGTTCAACGCCAATAACATCCGTGACACCTTCCGTATTCTCCTCCAGATGGGTGCCGTCCTCATGTTCGGCGGCCAGATGCCCGTCGTCAAGGTAACAAAAGCCCAAGATCTCGTGCTGATTTTAGATCTCCGTCGTCCGATCTATAACCCTTCGAATTCAGGTTGGACGCATGGCGGGGCAGTTCGCGAAGCCGAGATCAGATTCGTTCGAGGAAAAGGATGGTGTGAAGCTTCCGAGCTACAGAGGCGATAATATCAATGGCGACACGTTCGACGAGAAGTCGAGGATGCCGGACCCTCAAAGGATGATAAGGGCTTACACCCAATCGGCGGCGACGCTTAATCTACTTCGCGCCTTCGCCACCGGTGGCTACGCCGCCATGCAAAGGGTAACACACTGGAACCTCGATTTCACTGAGCACAGCGAGCAGGGAGATAGGTTAGTCGTCTTAGCTCACAATTTTGTTTCCTTGGACCAAATTCTCCTCTGAAGTGATGCTGAGAAGGTATTTGTGTTAATGTGCATGAGAAGGTACCAAGAGCTAGCGCATAGAGTTGACGAGGCTCTGGGATTCATGGCAGCGGCCGGACTGACCGTAGACCACCCTATTATGACCACGACCGAGTTCTGGACCTCGCACGAGTGCCTCCTCCTCCCCTACGAGCAGGCTCTTACGCGTGAGGACTCCACTTCCGGACTCTTCTATGACTGCTCTGCTCACTTCCTTTGGGTCGGCGAGCGTACTCGCCAGCTTGATGGCGCCCATGTCGAGTTCCTCCGCGGCGTGGCCAACCCTCTCGGGATCAAGGCAAATAAACTTTTAGATCATATTTCACATCTGGAATTCTTTGAAATGATTTGGTAAAAAGTCCTTTTTTTTTAATTGATGCAGGTGAGCGACAAGATGGATCCGAAGGAGCTGGTGAAGTTGATTGAAATCTTGAACCCCCAGAACAAGCCTGGGAGGATCACCATCATCACAAGGATGGGCGCCGAGAACATGAGGGTGAAGCTGCCGCATCTGATCAGGGCGGTGCGCGGAGCCGGCCAGATCGTGACCTGGGTCAGTGATCCAATGCATGGGAACACCATTAAGGCCCCTTGCGGCCTCAAGACTCGTCCCTTCGATAGAATTCTGGTATTAATTCTAGCTCTTTTCTTTCTCATTTTTCACTTTTGCGTTGTTGAGTCGACTCAGTAAGTCATCCAGTGAAAATGGTGATTATGACACATCACCAGATCGTGACCTGCTGTGGCCTAACACACATAATATTGGTTGTTTTGTTTTGGGGACCATTGCTCTACATGGTAGTGATCAGTGAATCAGTGATGCGATTTTGCATTTATACTATGTTTAGACAACCGAGAGAATATGAAAGAATATAAAGAAGATTAAAACGAAAGAGAAAGAAAATAATTTTCTCTCTTACGGTTTAGATGTGCGAGAGAAAGGGAGAGAAAAATTAGTTTTTCTTTTCTTCACTCTTCGAGAGGAAAGGAAATTGACCATTAGAGAGACTATATATATATATTTTTCTTCTTTCCATTTCATTCTCTTCTAAAAATTTGAGAGAAAATAGCTATCTCTTATTTTCTCTTCTCTTCTTTCCTCTCTCTCTTCAATCTTCATCCATACAGTATGGTAACCTCAGCTGTGGTCTTTAAGCAAAAGGTCATAGCGTACTTCAGATATGGAGTTATGGAGAGAGACTGGTCAACTAAGTTATATTAAAATTATATCGAATGGTTGGTGGACTTTGATTTATTCTAATTTCTAAGTTTTGTTCTAGTCTAGTGGTTTAGGGTGATTGCCTGATTGGTGACTTTGTATAGTTTGGTCATAGTTGATGGCGAGTGCTAACTACCCTTTTAGGGATTTAGATTATCCATTCTATAAGTGGAAACATCCCGCAAGAGTGCACAAAATCTACCTTTAGCGGCGATACTTTTCTAGGGGGTCAAAGAATAAGTTAAAACTATATATATATATACTATTTAAAATCATAAACAAGTTTTTCCTAAATCCGTAACTAGTTGAAAACTTGAGGCTTAATTTATATTATGTCTTGCTTGTTTATTAGGCTGAGGTGAGGGCGTTCTTCGATGTCCACGAGCAAGAAGGTAGCCAACCCGGAGGAGTGCACCTGGAGATGACAGGGCAGAACGTGACGGAATGTATCGGTGGGTCGCGAACAGTCACCTTTGACGACTTAGGCTCGCGTTACCACACTCACTGTGACCCGAGGCTTAACGCCTCGCAGTCCCTTGAGCTGGCGTTCATCATCGCCGAGCGGCTCAGAAAGAAGAGGATTGCGTCGAGGCTCCTTAGCCAGAACGGCCAGCTGAGTTCGTCGCACTCCTTGGGGCTCTAAGAAAGAAGAGGATTCCCTGTTTCTTCTAATTATTAGTTATGTATTGATGAACGACATAAACTTTTTGGTTTAATCTCTAAGATTAAGATGAAAGGATGTAAGTACAACATTGTACTCTAGAGAGAAGGATATGTTGTATGTTCGTGCGCCGAGCGGCAGTTAGAAGGCTGAAAAATGCCCCGGTATTCAATAAAAACTCCTTGTCCAGTTAAGTATGAAAAAAGAAAGCATTCTTATGTTCATTAAGATATACCTGTCATCAAGATAGCGATATGGTGTTGGTGTTACTGTTTTTATTTTTATTTTGGATTGAATGTATTTTAGCGAATTATACTTTGCATGAAATTAATTTACATCCGTCTATTTCATTTTGTATTACTAAATCACTCTTATATGGCTAATAGTGAACCATTACATTCTTTATCTAATGCTGTGCCTTTTGAAAATAGTTGACTAGCTGTATTTTCGCCCTTTGTTAACATTTATAAATTAAAATATTTCTCTATCATCAAATGAATTTAAAAATGAGTTAAAATTCATCAAAAATCAAATACAGAGAAAGAAAAGAATGGTGTGTTTTTCCAAACAAAAATCTTTAGAAAGATAGCAAGCGCGGGTAATTCGGGTTCCTATGCAAAAAGAAGTGAGGTAGAACCAATAAAGATTTCTCTAATAGATTATTACAAAAAGATACTAAGGGTAATTTGATATTTAAAAATTATATTATAAGTAAAAGATTATAAAGTGATACAAAATAAAAAACAAATCATTTGCACTAAAAAGTCTAAGTCTTTAAAATATAAGATTAGACTATTATGCACATCTTTTACATAACTTGTGCACATTTTATTATAAAAATATAGGCATCTAACCCTCAATATTAAAGACCAATCTTAAAAATTTTCTTTATCTGGATGGCAGTGTTCCTATGGAGCATCTGGATTAGCAACACAACTTTTACCAAAAATTACTCCTAATCAATCTATTAACCTTTACCACCACATTAAACATATGCTTGTGTCGTGGGCAGGTCTGGGAGACGAGAAGTTGCAGAAAGATGGCAAAGACGTTGGTGTATGAGATGAAAATGACCTCTTCAGCTGGATGATAAAGTGACTGCTTTGGTTGTAGGTTGGATTGTGAGATTATATTATTTCTCACTTTTGTATACGATTATACTTTGTTTTGTTTTTTGGTTGGTGGTATATTTGTAGAGGTTATGTAATTGCTACACTGGTAGTTACTTGGATCTATTTTCGAAATGAAATATAGCAAGCTTTTATAAATAAATAAAAATGTTTTATAAATTGATTTCAACTAATTTAATTTCAGATTAACTAATTTTGAAATGATCTAAACCGCTCTTTGATCCCAATCAGACTAAGACCGTGATCCAATATAAGAATAACCTCCGCCGATCATCATCATCATCATCGCATCGCTTCAAGATGCTTCTGTCGTGTGGGGCCCCTCCATGGAGAGTAGAAAGTGGAGACCTCTCTGGAACGTTCCCGATTGTATTATCACTCCAGACGCTTCTACACACTTCTCGCCTTCCTCCCCACGAAACAACAGCATCCACCGCTATATAAAGGCCGCCTCTTGCCCGAATGGCCTACGTCGAAAGGCGATTCCGTTTTATAGCTACTCATTTGATTTGCAGTTCCCAAGTTGACAATGGCCTCGATAATCATTTCAAGGAGAGTTCCGTTCCCCAAGCTCTTGGAGAAGCTCCTCTCCTCCCCTATACGCCCCGCTTCTGCTTCCTCCGCCTTCCGCTCCTTCAATACCAACACTCAGCTCCGCGATTACGACGACGGCCGCCTTGACGAGGTCGATCGCAGCCGCAGCGACTCCGACGTGACCCGCCGCCGCGGCGAGTCTCCTTTCCCCAGCGTCTTCTCAGGTAGTCGTCATCTCATTCCATCCCGTCTGTTCTCGTGATCGATCGATTTCTACTGCCTCGCTTGCGAGATTCTAAACGTTGATTTCTTCATGCCAGATGTGTTCGATCCGTTCAACCCGACCCGGAGTCTGAGCCAGGTGCTGAATCTGATGGACCAGATGCTCGACAACCCATTCTTGACGGCGGCGAGGGGGACCGGTGGGATCCGACGAGGTTGGGAGGCGAAGGAGGACAAGGAGGCATTGTATCTGAGGGTTGACATGCCTGGGTTGGGGAAGGATCAAGTTAAGGTGTGGGCGGAGCAGAATACGCTCGTCATCAAAGGGGAGGGCGAGAAGGAGTCAGACGAGGAGGAGAGCAGAAGGAGGTACAGCAGCCGGATCGATCTGCCGCCGGACTCGTATCGAATGGACCAGATCAAGGCAGAGATGAAGAATGGCGTGCTCAAGGTTGTCCTGCCGAAGGTAAAGGAGGACGAGCGCAAGGACGTGTTCCAGGTCAAGATCGAGTGATAACTCCTTGAAGGCTGAGTCTCGATCGCTCTGTTTTTGTTATACTTTTGTTCTGTTTTTAGTTTGCTTGTCAGTGGCGACTAGAGTCATGGATTATGAATGAGTGTCAGTTTTCTGATTTAAATGTAGAGAGAATAGGGAGAAATGCGACTTTTAGTAATGGAAGCTTCTTTCGGGTAGAATTTTTATGTTAAATGAGTAGTGAAACTTTGAGAAGCTTGTGTTAATCTGGTTACGTTCCGATGTATCCAAGTGTGTTCGATTAGGAAATTTTAAGTTAAATCTTCACCGGAAAAAATGGATGCCGATTTCAGAGACTCAACATAATTTGTTCCACTGCTTAGTAAAATTGTGATTTAAATTACGGTATATTTATTGATCCACAATGGGAAAAACAACCTAGTGATACAAGTGCTTAATAGCATTCTCCCTTTCACGAGATATGGAAGGGAAGACCGGTCTATTATTTTATAATCATACCTAAACCATTTTAAAGGTTATTCATAATAGTGGCAAGTGCTTAATAGCATTCTCTCATGAAATAGGAAAAGGAACAGGGGTCTATTATGCAGACTGCATAGTGTTGGGCTCTCCCGCGACGGGCGTCGACTGCAATGGAGTTTTAGATCGGAGGCCTCTCATCATGGGCTTGACTTTCTCCGTCATCTTTACGATCACCAAAAAGATCACCCGGTAGAGTATCGCCATGCCAAATAATATGGCTAGATTAATCCACTTGGAATATGTCTCAACTTGCCAAGTCTCTCTCAAAATCTCAGCCCCAGAGATCACAGCAGGTCCTCCTGCTTGGTTGTTAGGGAAGGTCAGGCCCAAGAACTCATTCTTATAGAATCCTTGGTTGGCATACTTGTGAAACGCGATGTAGTACATTGGGTATTTCCATACTGGTTTGGGGAGGTCATTTGGCAAACGAAAGAAGCCACCATTCAGAATCATCACCCCTTGGATCCCTGCCCCTGTTATGATGCCCATGAGGAAATCCGGCACGATGCTGGCGACGATCATCATCAAGCCCTCCACCAACATCATGCACATGAACAATATCAGAGCGAAGTAGACGAAGTGATCTATGCTCTTCTGAAGGCCAACAAGGTAGTAAGCCATGGCGCCTGGTGCTACAGAGATGAGAGCCAAGTACGGAGTGGCAGAGAGCGTATTAGCGATCACAAATGCAGTCACGCCGTAATGCCCATTTAATCTCTCTCTTCCAAATATCTAGGTTAAAATAAATAAATCAATAAATAAATAAAAGTTATAATCACCATAAGAGATTTAACGCAAAAGAATAATCAATAAATTAACCTTCATGTCCTCCACAAAAGATGGGAATCCTCCAATCGCCATGAAAGTGAGGAATGCAGCTATGAACGTGAGCATGGACCCCCTAGCCTGGAAGATTTCAAGCAGTTAGATGTCAATAGCTTCAGCTTAGAACTGGCGCCATTAGTTTGCTAACCTGGATTGATCCATAACTGTGGCCAATATTGTGAAAAATAGTGCCAACACAGAGACAGAGGGCAATATAAATTGCGAACCGCAGCCAGTAGTAGCCCAAGTCTCTGTACATGTTCACGAAGGATCTTCTGGTGAGGACTACTGCCTGAGTTATGAAACTCGCCTGACCACCCTTTTTCACCAAACTTCCTCCCTGTGTGCATAACATTACCAGAAAGATGAAAGGAGAGAGGGAGAATTAGAGCAAGGACATGTACTGCAACTGAAATTGGACTAAGAAATAGATATGTGAATTACCATTCCACGTATCTCTGCTATTCGTTGGATCACTTTGCGTGAGGTGATGGAAGATTTATAAGAGTTGACAAGGATATCAATTGCTTCTGCAGTGGTCATTGGTTTAGCTCGGGGCCCTTCTTCGGCCTCCTGATTATAGGAACCATAATCGAGGGTTGAGACTTTAAACTTGTATGCTTCAATGATAATCTCTCAAAATCAATCAACAAGAGAATTAGAGATGCCATTTACCTTCTCGAAATCTTTGTTGACCGTTCTGAGGAAGTGGTCTGAAGGATTTCTCAGCGCAGGACAGGGGAACCCGTTTGAAGCAAAAAACTGTTAAAAAAATACAAGTTGGGGATAAGACACTAATGAATTATGAACCGTCTGATTACTTGTCAAAACAAAAGAAAATAAAAAAAAAACAATAAACATGGCAGGTTGAAGTACATTTCAAAGTAAGGGTGTAACCTGATCTAAAGTTATTTGATACTGAATTCTCCATTTTTACAGTCCATATAATAATTGAGAGTCGAATTCGGTGCAGGTAATTGCATCCAACTAGATTTGAATTCAGTATATCCAGAACATATCTGACTAATATATAAATTTATTACTTTTATCTTTGCAATTTTTAAAATCAATTAGAACTATAATTGAACGTGCTTGGCGCAATTTATTTCAGAGCAACTCCAATCGGACTTCAAATTCTAAATTTGGAGTCCGATTGAGCTCCAATGGAACTCTAAACCTAGCTCCAAATTTGAAGCTAGAAATAGTGAGACTCCAAATGAAAATGGAGCTCGGCTCCATTTATCATTTCAACCTTTTAAAAATACCAAAATTATCAAATAATTATTATAGTCAATAATTTTAATTTTATTTGTATCATTTATTAAATAATTTAGTTAGTTAAACTAAGTATATAATTAGTTTTACTAATCAATTTTTAATAAAAATAATATTATTGGAAAGATCTCATCGAGACCTTTAAAATGAGTCTAATATTGAATTATTTTTGAGTTAATTTATATTTTAAATTTTTTATTATTTATAAAAATAAGTATAATATTAAATTATTTTTGAGTTAATTTTAATTTTAATTTTTTTTATTATTTATAAAAATGAGTCTAATAAATTATGTGTCCTAAAATATAATTATTCAAAATTATTCACAATGTAAATATTAAAAATTAAAATACTTATTTCGATGTTTATTTTGTGTAATTTTTATGTGTTTAATTAAAAAGTTAGTAATTTAAAATTACTTCTGAAACTATTAAATATTAGTCTTATTTTAAAGATCTAGATAAGAATTTTTTAATCATATATTTTTTATTAAAAATAATAACACTAAGATGATCTATTAAATAATTTAAAATAGCTAATATAATAATATATATTATAATTATTTTAATATAATTTTTGGCTCCATATTTGGAGCCGAACATCGGAGATGCTCTCAGTGCCTAATTATTTGTGTTAATTATTAGGCGCATATTAAATTATATTTTTCAAAAAGTACTAAACAAGTTAAGATAGTTTAGATCTCGTATTTTATATACGACAACAGCCGCAGTACAGTAGTTATAATTGTCGGACCATACCATGGTACGAGATCATGAATTCTAGCACTTATGAGCACAATTTTTTTAATAAAATAATTTAAAATAGATTGCGTCTGTGTCTACTTTAATTTTCAAATGGAAAGAATCATATTCCAATTGACCAAAATCTCCGTAACGACTAAATTATCTGTCAAAGATAACTAATAACTACCTCACTGGTCTCCGAAGCCGGCCCAAAGAAGACGGTGTTCCCATAGGCAAGCAGGCAAAGGGTATGGAAGAGTTCAAAGACTTCGCTGCTAGGTTGGTGGATCGCCGCGACGACCGTCATCCTCTCTCTCTGCGCAAGCCTCGCGATCCGGCTCATGACGTGGTACGACGCGGCGCTATCGAGCCCGCTCGTCGGCTCGTCGAGGAAGAGCAACCCCGGTCGGGTCAAGATCTCCATGCAAATGCTCACCCTTCTCTTTTGGCCTCCACTAATGCCTTTCGTTATCCACCCGCCTATTCTTGTATCCATGGCCGCCACAAGTCCCATCTCTCGTATCGTCTCCTCCGCCCGCTCCTTCTTCTCCGACCTCGACATCGAGGCCGGTAGCTGGAGCTGCGCGGAGTAGTAGACTGCTTCTCGAACGGTGAGCGTCGTCATTAGTACGTCATCCTGAGTCACATAAGCCTGAAGAAAGAGTACTACTAAATCACCTAACAAGATGTTATTAATGGACTCATAGAAATTGAATGATATGTAATCAATCATACTGAGGTCCCAAACGCGAGCTTCTGTCGCCTCCCGTTGATCAAGATCTGCCCGGTTTGATGCACGTTGGACGCTAACCTTCCTGGATTAGTTGAAATTAATTTTCTATAAAATATTAGAGCGAACTTAAATTTAAGAAAAAGAATAAATAAAAGAATAGCATAGCAGTGTATGCGCACACCTGCCAAGGTGTCGAGAAGTGTCGACTTGCCACAACCGGAAGGACCCATGATGGCGAGGACCTCGCCGGGCTGCGCGAACCCGTTGAGGCCATTAAGTATCGGCACTCCGCCTCTTTTGCCGTCGAGCGCCGACACCCAGAGATCCTCCCAGGTGAGGAAGACGCTGCGATCTCTAACGCGGTTATTTCCCCCTCCATTCCCTAGCTCCATCACTTCCATCGGACCCTCTCCTCCTTGGTCGTTGTGAGGGAAACGTTGGTGGAGAGGTGGAGGTGTCAAGGATGAGTCATCACCAAATGGAAAGGAGCCATCTTTGTTTACACCATACATCTCTATGGAATCTTCGCCGTCAGCTCGAGGACGAAGAGGCCTTGGAGGGCTTGGGCTTGGTGTCCATCTCGGCACGTTTAGTTGCGGTGGAGACGCCATGGAAGAGAAGAGACCCTTTGCTGGGAAGAGCTGCCAGGAGAGAAGGAATAAATAGAATAGCTAGAATTAATAGAATCCAGATTCAATAGATGAAGGCCAAATGACTTAGAAACAATATATTCCCATTTATTAAACCAATAAAAAAGGAGAAGATTTGAATGGAATCATACATTATTCACGTTTAGATTGAATTCTTGACACGGCATTTAATCACACACGATAACAAGATATTAGCTTAGATCATCGATATGCTCAATTGAAGAAGTCCAGTGCTCGATATTGACAATTAAACGCTATGTTGGACTTTCGTAATAATTATTGTAGTTCTTACTGTCGGTTTGTTAGGCACAGGTTGTTGGTTGATAATGATCGAAAGTTGAGTTTTTTTAACTATTTTTAGTCTGCCACTAATTTCCTCGTGTGCCTAATTCACTTCTAATATAAGTCAAGGTGAAAATGATTTAAAAAGTTCCCTAAGACTTGTAAATCGGAACCAAAAATACTTATCTTTAAAAGTTGCTATTTAGTTCAACATTGTTGACGTAATAAAACTCGTATAGTTCCGTATTTAAATATTAAATTATATTATACAACACTTAAAAAACGAATTGGAAGGGAAAGCCAAAAATCCCAAGTATGCAATTAAAACTTGTTAATACAACTTAGAAGGAGATGTGAGATCATAAAATAGTAATTTAGTACTCTTTTATAGACGTTGAAAGAACAAAGCTTGAAATAATTTAGCATTTCAATCTTGTTGGGTCTTTCACATTAGCTAGGTATACATCTATAAATTAAAATTAAAATAAGTAGTAATCTTTCAGCTAATCACATATGTTAATTCCCTTTACCTATGAGAAATGGCAGTGACATAACAACATCAGCTAAATAGAGTTACTGAAAGATAAGTATTTTTATAAACTAATACATCTAGACCCCTCAACTCTAATTCTGTATTGTTTTCACATTCTAAAGGAAAAAAAGTTTACATATTTATCCCCCATTGGTCAACATTTTATTATAATTTTTTGATAGAAAATTCTTTTAAAAATTTGTCTAACTTATAGATGGATAAAACTATATTTGTCTTTCTATGTATTCTTCCATCTTTTTCTTTATTGGTGTTTATGAGAACTCCTTCAAGTATCAAATTTTAAATTAATTTTCTCTAACTCTGTTAAAATTCACTTCCAGTATATGAGGAGAAAATATGTAAGTTTTCGTAGGGATATATGCATCAATCTTTTTTTTGGAGGAGGAGGTGCAAATGATATAAAAATAATAGTTGGAGGAGTTAGAATATAAGAAACCAATTTTCTTATCCTCCCTACTGTCTGCTCAATAGACATATTAGTCTTTGCATAAAATAAGTCACCTATAATTAATAAATAGTAAAAATAAGCGCCATTGAGCTGAAAATCAAAGAAGTTATCTGTTCTTGCACTCCAAATAACACTAATTTTTCCTTTTCTTTCTTCTAGTGCACCTGTGAACCATGAAAAGAAAGAGAGGCTTGTTCAACGGTTTGTCATTCATGCCTCGCGTAAGAGAACACTAGTCCCACTTCAGTAGGAGATACCGAGTATTTCCCTTTTCTTTAAAGAAAGTTAACCGATATATAATTGATTGTTTAAAAGAAGTTTTGAGGTAATTATGTCGTGTTAAATATGTAAGATGCATAGTATGGTTACTTCTAATCGTTACAATTTGATCCACACACGCTTCGACCTTTTATTATAATATGGTCAATCTCTTCCAGTCCAGTCAAGTCAAGGCTAGAAGATGGGAAACTTCTACGAATAATATAGTTAGCAAGTAGTTGGGATTATAGACGTAAGCATTTACTAGATTCTCAACCGGCCCTAGTATGAAGCTCTGCTAGAGTTCAGACTACTTCCTTCCTTCTCCATAATTGAGTGGTTTTATAGCCCTAGTTTTTCTCCTATTCTTCTCTCCTTCACTTTCTCTCTTATCATCTCTCTTCTTTTTTTACTATCGCATTCAACCCCTTATTCTCACCATGATTTATTGTCACTGTTTTGATTCTTGTGTTATCGTCACTCATCATTGATTTTAAGCTCGATCCATTGTCGCTCCCTTGGACATTCTTTCTCCAAGCTCACCTTCAATCCCTATCAGATTTGCACCTGTTGTTGCCTTGCTGCTGCTCCAGTTGGATCAATGCTCGGACGTAACCTCCCAACTCCCATTTTCGTAACGCAAGTCTTGCTGTGACTTTCCTACCCCCCACCTTCTATTTAAAATTGGTTCGAAATCAAGAAAACCGTGAACAAGTTAATGGGGTTCGAATGACTTTAATTGCATGTTGCTAGCGTTTTAGATTTATGTGCTAGCATTCGAACGATGTCCAATCGTTCGAACGAGATGGAAACTTTAGAATTATAGAGAGTTTAGAATGGGCCACTGTTCGAAAGACGTTAAAACGGGTTATCATCGGTGCATCAATGTTTGAATAGTTTGCGGAACGTGTTTGTAGTGGTGCATGGGTGTTTAAACGTTGTCCACCCGTTCAAACAGCTCGATGGTTTCCTTCAACCTCAAGTAAGCCCTGTAAATAGATAAATTTGTTTCTAGAGTTTAATGTGAGGGTATTTTACAAGAGAGAAAAATATGAGAGACATTTGTACGAAGAGAAAACTCTATGAGAGTGCACTCATGTATTGTATTGTTATGTTCTCTATGGCATTATTCACTATTGTAACTAAGTGTGAAGTTATGTGACATGTCCATTAGTCTTATTTTTTTCACTCATGTTACGTGTCGAGCTATTTTTATTGAATGGATGAATCTCTATCAAGATGCTTTCTAAGTATTTAATTCAATCAAAGACTATAAGAAGATTGAAGCTATTATTGCATGTTAGCTGGCAAGTGGTCAGAGTCAGTTTTCTGATTCAAATGCAGAGAATGGGGAATGGTGTATGACTTTTATTAATGGAAGCTTCTCTTTATGTGAAATGAGTAAGTGAAACCTTGAAAAGCTTGTGTCAATCTGGCTACATCTCGTAGATGATGGAAATTCTATGTTATCTTCTCCCAAACCTGATCATTGTATTCGATCTATTTAGGCCCAGTCAAATTCGTTGAATTTTAATAGTATACTCATTCAATCATATAAATTTTTTAGTTCTACACTAACTATTTTATTTATTTAATATCACTATTAAAATACTTTTTTATGGAAATTATTTAAAATACCTTTATGGAAGGCGGATTATATTTTACTCATTTCAATACGACAATTTATAACGCTGTCCATTATGGCTAGTTTTTGAGACAAAACACAATTATTTCCATTTGCTTTATAAAATTTGTGATACATATTACAGTATATTTATCAATCTTAATTAAAACAATCTGAAAGATTAAATAAAAAAAAGGAACGTGATACAAGTGCTTACTAGCACTCTCCCTTTCATGAGATATGAAAGGGAACAGCTCTCCACCTTTAATAAATGATGATCACAGCGAAATAATTTTGAACTTTAAACTGCATAATAGTTAAATCATCTCGAGGATTCTGCACTGCTGGGCGCCTCTCCCACGACTTGCGTGGATTGCAGTGGAGTCTTATTAGATCGGAGGCCTCTCATCATGGGCTTGACCTTCTCCGTGATCTTTACGATCACCAAAAAGATGACCCGGTAGAGTATGACCATCCCAAACAAGATGGCTAGATCTATCCACTTGGAGTACATCTCAACTTGCCAAATGTCTCTCAAAATCTCATCACCGGCGATCACAGTGGGTCCTCCTGCTTGGGTGTTGGGGAAGGTCAGCCCCAAGAACTCGTTCTTGTAGAATCCTTGGTTGGCATACTTGTGAAACGCGATGTAGTACATTGGGTACTTCCAGACCGGATTGGGGAGGTCATTGGGTAAACGAAAGAAGCCACCAGTCAGCATCATCACTCCTTGGATCCCTGCCCCTGTTATGATGCCCATGAGGAAATCCGGCACGATGCTGGCGACGATCATCATCAACCCCTCCACCAACATCATGCACATGAACAATATCAGAGCGAAGCAGGCGAAGTGATCTATACTCTTCTGAAGGCCAACAAGGTAGTAGGCCATGGCGCCTGGTATTACAGAGATGAGAATCAAGTAGGGAGTGGCCGAGAGGGTATTGGCGATCACAAATGCACTCACGCCGTAATGCCCATTTAATCTTTCTCTTCCAAATATCTGAGTTATAGTAAGTAAATAAATAAAAGTTATAATCACCATAAAGTTAACGCAGAAAGATTACTGATAAATAAATTTAACCTTCATGTCTTCCACAAAAGATGGGAATCCTCCAATCGCCATGAAAGTGAGGAATGCAGCTATGAACATGAGCATGGACCCCCTAGCCTGGAAGATTTCAAGCAGTTGTCAGATGTGAACAGCTTCATCTTAGAACTGATGCCGTTAAAATTTGCGTACCTGGATCGAACCATAACTATGGCCGACATCGTAAAAAATAGTGCCAACACAGAGACAGAGTGCAATATAAATAGCAAAGCGCAGCCAGTAGTAGCCCAAGTCTCTGTACATGTTCACGAAGGATCTTCTGGTGAGGACCATTGACTGAGTTATGAAGCTAGCTTGACCACCCTTCTTCACCAAAGTTCCTCCCTGATTACATAACATTACCAGAAAAGATGAAAAGAGAGAGGAGAATTAAAGCAAGGTCATGTATTGCAACTGAAATTGGACTAAGAATAGGATATGTGAATCACCATTCCACGTATCTCTGCTATTCGTTGGGTCACTTTGCGTGAGGTGATGGAAGATTTATAAGAGTTGACAAGGATATCTATTGCTTCAGCAGTGGTGATTGGCTTATCTCGGGGCCCTTCTTCCACCTCCTGATGATAGGAACCATAATTGAGAGTCGAGACTTTAAGTTCATATAGTTCCTTAAAAAAAATTTGTTTTAAAAATCAATTAGAAAGCAAATTAGAGATTTCATTTACCTTATCGAAATCTTTGTTGATCGTTCTGAGGAAGTGGTCTGAAGGATTTCTCAGCGCAGGACAAGGGAACTCATTTGAAGCAAAAAACTGGTAAAAATAAATAATAATTAGTCTTTCTTGTAAGAGTATAAAAAAGTTGGGGTATGACGTTGATGAACCGCCTCAATTTACTGAAAAAAAATATATTTATATCACATTGAACGAGGCATGTTGAAATGTTATATTTTCAAAGAGTACAAGATGATGCAGCAATTTCTTACCCTTTAGTAAATTTCTCTCAGTATTCCACAATTATTATTAGTAGTAGCAGTAGATAAAATAATGCCCTACTATATATATATATAACTCATAAATGAATGTTTAATTATTTGTGCTAATAATTAAGCCTACGTGATATTGCCTTTTTCCACAGACACAAAAGAAAAACTCAAAAAGAAACTCAGATGATTTAGATATCGTATGTCGGACAAAATATGGTCCCGAAAACCATCCAAATAAATGCATTAAAGTTGAAGGTAGGTAACCGGTGTTGAAACCCACGCCATATGGCAAATCATCCTCTATAAAAAATAACCTACCAATCCGAAAATCAAAGTCTGTACGACTAAATAATTCACTATCAAAGATATCTGATAACTACCTCACTGGTCTCCGAAGCCGGCCCAAAGAAGACGGTCTTCCCATAGGCAAGCAGGCAAAGGGTATGGAAGAGTTCGAAGACTTCGCTGCTAGGTTGGTGGATTGCCGCGACGACCGTCATCCTCTCTCTCTGCGCAAGCCTCGCGATCCGGCTCATGACGTGGTACGACGCCGCGCTGTCGAGCCCGCTTGTCGGCTCGTCGAGGAAGAGCAATCCCGGCCGGGTCAAGATCTCCATGCAAATGCTCACCCTTCTCTTTTGGCCTCCACTGATGCCCTTTGAGGTCCACCCTCCTATTCTTGTATTCATGGCTGCCGCTAGTCCCATCTCTCGTATCGTCTCCTCCGCGCGCTCCCTCTTCTCCGACCACGACATCGAGTCCGGTAGCTGGAGCTGCGCGGAGTAGCAGACTGCTTCTCGGACGGTGAGCGTCGTCATTAGTACATCGTCCTGAGTCACATAAGCCTGAAGAGAGAATACGTATATTAATTAACCAACGATGCACCAAACATGGAAAATTGAATGATGAGTAATCATACTGAAGTCCCAAACGAGAGTTTCTGTCGCCTCCCGTTGATCAAGATCTGTCCGGTTTGATTCACGTTGGATGCCAACCTTCCTGTGCAAGTTAAAAAGTATAATTTTCGAGCGAGCTTAAAACTTTAAGAATAAAAGAATAGCATATCCGGTAGACGAACCTGCCAAGGTGTCGAGAAGTGTAGACTTGCCACAACCAGAAGGACCCATGATAGCGAGGACCTCACCGGGCTGCGCGAACCCGTTGAGGCCGCTAAGTATCGGCACGCCGCCGCCTTTCCCGTCGAGCGCCGACACCCAGAGATCCTCCCAGGTGAGGAAGACGCTCCGATCCCTCCCGTGGTTATTGTCCCCTCCATTTCCTATCTCCACTACTTCCATCGGACCCTCCCCTCCTTGACCGTTGTGAGGGAAACGTTGGTGGAGAGGGGGAGGTGTCAAGGATGAGTCATCACCAAAAGGAAAGGAGCCATCTTTGTTTACACCATGCATCTCCATGGAGTCTTCTCCGTTATCAGCTCGAGGGCGAAGAGGCCTTGTAGGGCTTGGGCTTGGCGTCCATCTCGGCACGTTTAGCTGGGTTTGAGACGCCATGGAAGAGATTCTTAGCTTGGAAGAGCTGCCAGGAGAATGAATAAATATAATAGCTAGAGGTGACCGGATTCAAGTTAAGTAGATAAGGGCCATGAGTCTATAAAAAAAGTCTCTCTTTTGCGACTTCAGGAATTTAATTTTCCCACTTGTGGAAGACGGACAACTGTTTCCAGCGCATGTAGACATCTTGGCTACTTTAACTTGCTTTCAGATTTAAATTCCTTACCTATTACTTTATTGTTGGTCCAGGATGATGGCGGATATGGCAAAGTTAGGACCCTTTTACGAACAACTATTTCCTTTAATTTAAAGAAGAGGAAAGATTTGGGTGTTGGATTATATTTAACTTTGCTATGTAGGAAGGAACAAACTGGTTGCATATCAAAGAAGTAACATGCTCCCATTAATATCACTATTCACTCGCCTCTCCCTTTCCTACTAGTTGAACTCTGGTATTGACGGGGACAGTTCATACCTTTTCATTCACCCAAATAAGTCTATTTCTGAAATAAAGTCTCATTTTGAAAGACCACCAATTCATTCAATTCAATTTCTCATATGTTGAAAAATTAGCAAAGAGAAACAGGAAAAAGAGGGATATATTATACAAACAAGTAAACAGTTCCTTGTTTTGTTGAGAAGCGATTACTGTAGACTTGTTTGTAGGAATAGGATAAGATTGAGAGAAGGAAAGAGAGGTTTGACGTGCTGCCAACTGTTTCAGGACAAATAACTACGCAAATTGATGCCATAATTCAATTATTATTGCAATGTCACCTAAATACTGATTTTCTGAGCTGCAATATATAAAAGCCACTTTAATACACTTATTCATGAGCAACTCTTCTCTCAAGAAAAGAAGAAAAAAGAAAAGAAAATAGAGCTAATTTTGATAGATAAAAAATTGTTTTTCAATTTTATTTTTTATAAAATTATAAGTAAATATTAAGTAGAGAAATTTTTATTGGTGATTAGTTTCTTCTCTTATTCTCTACCAATTAAATAACTCGACAATCTGATTTTGAGAACCTATCAACTTGTGAGAGAGATCCATAATTCTCATGTATACGTTTATTACACGGGAATTATCCTTTTACTCTAGCCAATAGTAAGAAAAAATATATACTATTTGAGTGGAATCAAACATCACCAAAAAAAAATCAACCAAACGTTCTTATTCATGTATAGATACTATTCTTGGTAGGTATGTTGACAATATATTAGCTTAGATCGTTAATGCTCAACTGGAGAGGTCAATCAAGGGCACGATTTTGACAAATTAATGCATGATGGACGTACATAATATTTGTTTATAATTCTTATCTTCGGTTTGTTTGGCACAAGATTTGACTTTTTTTTTATTTAATGTGGTAATGACTTGAGAGTAGGCAAAGTTGTCAATATAATTTAGAACGAGGATTAACTTTGCTTTCTCATTGAAAGAGATTGTGGAATCATACAATAGTAATTCAGCAAATTCTTTTATAGTTTGCAACGTTGAAAGAGCAAGGCCTGAAATCATTTTAGCATTTCAAATTGCATTTTTTTTTTAGCTTCTTTCACATTAGGTACACAAAATATTAACTAAAAATTACAAATGGGTAGATATGTTTCAGGTAATCACATCTGTTACTCTCTATTAACAACAGCAGCTAAATAGATTTAATGAAAGATAAGTATTTTTTTTTAATCCTTCCATTCTTTCAGCTCATATACATATTAGTCTCTGTATAAAATAAATCACCTACCAACTATTGAATGCTAAAAATAAGCGTTATTTAACTAAAATCACTTATGTTCTGATCTGTTTCTGGCACTGTAAATATCATTAATTTTTCTTTCTTTCTTTCATATTTTCCTTATGCATGTTATATGTTTGAGTTTGGCTTGCGATTCATGTCTCGAGTAACAGAACTGCATTCCCACTGCAATAGGAGAATATCGAGTATTTTCCTTTTCTATAAAGAAAGTCAACCAATAGTTCATGTGATTAGCAGATTTTTTTTAATTATGTCATGTTAAATATGTATATACTTCTAATCGTTACTTTGATTGTCACGCGCTTTTGACCTTTTATTTTAATATGGCCAATCTCTTGGTCAAGGAAGTTTAAGAAACTGGTAGGATTTTTGTTTTTATGGAACTGGTAAGCATAATAATGCTTGCAAGTTGTTGGGATTATATACGTAAGCTTATACGTGATTTATATGGTCTCATTACTAGCTTCACGGGCAGAGACTATGAAAAGATTCAAAGTATTGTATGTCAAAGCTTATATACGTAAGCATATGCGTGGTTTATATGGTCTCATTAATAGCTTCACAGGTAAAGACTACGAAAAGACTCAAACTATTGCATGTCAAAGCACTACTTAATATATAATTGTTGAAACAAAGTAGAACGTGGACTCGATAAAGTCGTACGAAGATGGAAGATTAAATGCACATGGACCGTAATTAATTTATTCGCAACTAACTATGACTTAAGCTGTTAGCTAAGCAAGAAAATCACCACGTAATAACAACGTAATAAAGGTTATTATTTTCTAACAACATAAATTTTTAGAGCAATTTGTGAGCAAGAGTCTATAAGTTAATGTCGAATTATCTTTTTGATTCTACAAGAATATCTAGAAATAAATAAGAATATTATAATTTTTTAAATAATTTAAGTTTTTAGGGTAACGGTGAGTTAACGCTATTTATTATAGAATTAAACACTGATGGTAAAAGTGTCAACAAAGACAAGGTCAAATCTTTTGTACGCTGTTACTAAGTATGAAGGTCTTGGATTATTTTTTTTCATGATAACAAGTTGTTTCCCACTTAGTTTAGCTTGAGAAACTAAGTTCCTTGACCTTTTGGATAAAGGTATATATCTAACTCGTTCCAATAGTACATTGTCCAACTAAAATCTTTATATTTTTATTATGCTAAATCGATCTAGACATTTCATCAGGCCACGAGAAGGATTAGCACAATCTTTTCAAAAGAAATCATCACGATTCATTGCACCGCAATTAGTTTGAATACTGTGGGGGTTGCTGAGAGATACGTTTCAGAGAAGTATTCCTCTCGTTCAACGAATCAATTTAAAAAGTCAAAAGGAAGGGCAGAGCCGTAGAGAAGCTAGAAAAGGGTACGCGTTAATTGGTCTGATGTTATATGCCTTTGGTAATCTCTGGCTGCATATGATGGTCAAATTTCTTGGTATTATGATTATTTATTCTGAAGAGGTAAGAGGGATTAGGGTGCATTAGATTTTGTGAATTGGTATGCATGCATTAATACATTTGGGCCTTGATGACCCAATATTATCTAATAGCCCATTTAACCAATGAAATCCGATAATCAAATATATATTTCTAACAATAGCTTCCTCCTATCTGCTGATTTCTCTTGCCACCCTTTTGGCTTTTGTAATTGGGCCTTGTAATTTATTTATATTTTGGAAGCTTTACCTCCTCCTGTATCTCTAAAAGAAGCTTTTCTTTTCTTTGGGAAAAAAGGGAGTAGATAATGAGATAGTTATTGTAAATTGTGATGTTAATATCTTCATGTTCTAAACGTGCAAAACTATACGGCAAGGTGTTCGTCACACATCACGGAGAAGACAAATATCGGCAGAATAACTGGTAATTTAATGCAAGAAAGTTACGTGCAACAACGGCTGGTGCCAAAGATTATAGTCATTTATTATTTAATCGACTAGTCTTTTCTTGACCAATACTAAGGACAACATTTATATACGCAAAATACATTTATGGTTACATTTCTTGTATAACATCTCTACACCATCTTAATTTCTGAAGTTAAGGGGTGAATTGAGGCTCTGAATGGACTTGTTCATCGACAAAGCTTTAACTTTACCAACCAGGGGTTTCACCTTCTCTGTAACTTTGATGCATGCCAAGAACAAGAGCCTATAAACGACCACCATTCCAAACAACACAGCAAGATCCAACCACTTGGAGTAGCCATCCATCTGCCAGTAGACCTTCACAATCTCATCCCCAGTAATATTACCTCCCAGGTTGTTTGGAAAAGTTTTCCCTATGAACTCATTCTTGTACAATCCTTGGTTGGCGTACTTGTGGAATCCAATGTAGTACACCGGAATCCGCCACACCGGTTTCGGTAGGTCGTGCGGCAGCCGGAAGAAGCCGCCGTCTAACAGCATAAGACCTTGGATTCCTGCACCAGTTATTATACCCATGAGGTAGTCCGGCACGAGACACGCCACAACCATCATGAGGCCTTCTATTAGCAGCATGCACATGTACACCACTAGAACGAAGAAGAGGAAGTGATCAAATCCACCGTCGAAGCCGACCAAGTAGTACGCAATTACTGCTGGGATTATAGAGATGAGGGCTAGATATGGCGCGGAAGAGAACGCTTGGCTGATCATAAATGCAGTTGCTCCGTAGTGTCCACTTAGCCTCTCACGATGGAAGACCTATTGATTAATAATCGCATATCAAGTTTGCTATAGAAAAAGATGAAAAAGGTGTTGGTTAATATTATACCTTTATGTCTTCCACAAAGGAAGGGAATCCACCAATGGTCATGAAAGTTAGGTATCCTGTTACAAACACGATAGCAGAACTCCTGGCCTGCAGAGCAATTAGAGTGTAATTAGAAGAAGAATTAATATCGCTTACTTAGGCCTTAATTAGTACAGATTAATGCAGCTAGCAGCTAGTTGCAAGGTTTTTTTTTGTTTTGTTTTACCCGAATTGAGTCAAAACTCTGTCCAACGTTGTAAAAGACTGTGCCAATGGACAAGCATAGAAGGACATAAATTGCTAGTCTTAGCCAGTAATACCCTGGATCTCGGTACATGTTGACAAAGGATCTTTTGGTCAGGACAAAGCATTGAGTTGCAAAACTAGCTTGGCTTCTTTTGCGTACCAGAGAACCATTCTGCGTCAAAATTAAACCTCGTTTACATAATACTTTGGCAGTAAGATTGCAATTATAATGCATGGCATGATCAATGACTTGGATTTCAGCTCACCTTTTCACGGATCTCAAGAACTCGTCTTGATACTGCTTGGCGCATATCTGATGCCATGTAAGACTCTGCGAGGGTGTCAATGGCTTCAGTTATGGATACTTGATTCGAACTGCTACTTCCATCAATCTCCTAAAATTCGAAGTCTTTAGTCAGTAAAATTTGATCAGACTTTAAGAAAAAAAGAAAAGATTACAATAGCTAGCGATTGTAGAACCTTGTCGAAGTCCTTGTTGATTGTTCTGAGATAGTGATCAGATGGATTTCTGAAGGATGGACATGGAAATCCATTGAGAGCGAAGAACTACAAGGAATGACGAAATCTTTGGTTACTCGAGAAGGAAACCAAGATGAAACTAAAAATCAACTCAAATATATTACACCAGAATTAATTACCTCACTAGCCATAGAAACCGAACCAAAGTAAACAACTTTGCCTGAAGCTAGAAGACACAAGTTATCAAAAAGCTCGAATACTTCGCTGGCAGGCTGATGGATGGACGCGATGATCGTGAGGCCATCTTGTCGAGCTAGCTTGACGATGCGATTCATGACGTGGAATGAAGCCGCACTGTCCAGCCCACTCGTTGGCTCATCCAAGAAGAGGAGCTTCGGATGACTTAAAATCTCTAAGCAAATGCTAAGCCTTCTCTTCTGGCCGCCACTTATACCCTTAGAAGCTCTCCCTCCGATCCTTGTATCCTTTGCATCTTCCAATCCCATCTCCCTCATAACCATCTCTGCTCTTCCTAATTTCTCCGATTTAGTCATGGAGTTTGGGAGTTGGAGCTGCGCAGAGTAGTGCAGAGCTTCTCCTATCGTGAGAGTCGTCATCAAAATGTCATCTTGGGCAACGTAAGCCTGGTATAATATATAAGAAGCATTTCATCGATAAAATTAAGCTAAGAAAACACTCATGACTTGATTGTATTATAGTAGTAGCAATAGTAGTTCCCTTGGGTACTACTTACAGACGTGCCGAATGCTAGCGGTTGCCGTCGCCCATTTATCAATATATTTCCGGATTGATTCATATTTGAACCCAATCGCCCTATAAATACGCAATCACAAAGTACTATTGTTAGAGAAGGAAGAAATAAAAGAAAGAAAACTCTTATGACCGCAAAACAATCATTGGCCGAGATCTATTCGACTTTAGATGATGGAGAAGTTAAATATAATACCGAATATTATAACAAGTAACCGACAACTAGACTTGATCAAATGGTTAAACCCGTCGTTGCTATAGTACTTTGCACGTTCTACTACAGTAAAAATATTTTGGTATTGTACCGTTTTATATTATTTTAAGCACACTTTTAAAAAAATTTATTTTATTTTAATTATTTTTTAAATGGAGGAATAAAAATATTTTTTAAAAAAATAAGCTAAAAGTAAAAAAATTTAAAAATATCGAAAATATGGGTTGGGCTAAGTGATTAGTCGGTCGGGCCGATGGGCGGCAACGGGTTAGACTATTCTAGCCCAACCCGAACCTGGTCCGACCCGAGTAATTAGTGGGTCGGACCGTGAACAAACACTTAAGCCTAGCTGGCCCGAAAAGCTTGGCCCGAACCCGATCCGACTCGCCGGATAATCATATGTACTGACAGCTGATTCTTATATATGTGGCTAATCGTATCGTATGGGTTAAACCAAAAGTAAAAACAAAGAGAATATTTTCTATTTTAGACCAATTATGCATGTCAATTCAAAGACGCCTAATATTCCCTCGAGTTCTACAAACGTTGTCGTGTAGTTAATGTTAAAGAAATGGATGGCTACGCTTTTTCTAAACCTGTAGATATTAACGAAAAAAAAAAGGTAATATTAACGAAAAAATTAATTTCGGTTGAATACATTTATTATTATTTTCATTATATTTAATTAAATTAGATGTCAAATTTAAAGATTATTTATAGATAATTAGATATATATTTCAACATATCTAAAATAATACTGATAAAAAAATATATCTATTCAATATATAAGTTGTCTTTGTTGTTATTTAAAATTTAATTGATATTATTTTAGATACATTAAAAAACTATAATTTTATGAATCTTCAAATTTGACTTCTAATTTAATTAAATATTATAAAAAAGATAACAGTTGGACTTTAGTTAAAGTTTAGTTAAAAGATCATAGAGTTTTAGGTGCTTAAGTTATATGGGGGATAAATTGCAGTTTTCTCTATATTTTTATATTCTAACATTATTTCACTTGCTATATTTCCAGCCATTAGTTAAAAAATTATATTTAAATAATAGATAAGTCACGTAGGATTCGAACTGATTAGAATATCTGCTATGATATCAAAGTAACTTGCTGAGTCAAGGACTATATATTTTAAAACTTAAACTATATTCTTATAATAATCTAAAAGAAAGAGATTAAAATAATAAAATATTATGATAAATAAGAAAAACTATATCATAGTTATCAAAATCGGATAGGACGAGGTGGTCAGACCGAAGAACCAGTGAACCAACCACTAAACTAATTTAATATTATTATTATTATTAAGCAATCAATTCGATAATTGAACTAGTGACACGTGTAACCTAACTAAGACAAAGTCAAATATTTTATAAAATTACCCGATCATTCTTAATATTTAATTATTATATTATATATTATAATGGTATATTAGTTCTAACGTTTTAAAATTATTTAGCTTATTTTTTTTTTACAGATATATCCTTAATGAGGTACTTATTTATTTATATGTTCATCTAAAGTTGATATTTATATGTATAAAGTTTGTTAATATAAATTTACATTAAAATTTAAATATAAAAAAATAAAACATTCTTATTTTAGTTTTCAAGTATTTTTTTAGTTAATAAAATTTGTATCTCTTCTATTAAATAACTAAAGTAATTATATGGATATCTAATAAATAACATACTTTGAAAAATATACATAAAATTATACAACCGCTATAAATATATATGTTTTAGTTTTAGAATTATGCAAACTATTTATATATTATTTAAATACTTTTTTTTTAAATGAGTAATTTGATCAGATTAATGTCCAGTCTAATTCTAATAACTATGCTGGGGAGTATATATACCACCTGCAAGAGTATCAAGAAGAGTAGACTTGCCGCAACCGGAAGGACCCATGACGGCAAGTACCTCACCGGGCTGTGCGTAACCGGCTAACCCCGATAAGATCACTTGCGACCCACTGTTGCCATTGGATGCGATCACCCACAAGTCCTCCCACGTCAGGGAAATCCCCTCGTCCTCCGATCCTATTTCAACGATATTGTCCACCGCCGGTCCACCGTACTCTATCTCCACTGCCATTGAGCTCATAGTGTGCATGTGTGTGTGAGAGAGAGAGAGAGAGATGTAACGATACGTTGGAGATATCGAAATGGGAATTTACGACACATTTATAGGTGAGGAGAACGTGTGCGAGCCCCACGTTGTGTTTATTTCGTGAAAAACGATTTAGTAAATTACTCGAGCTCAAATTTATTTGGGTGGCGGTAGAATTACTTCAACAATTACAAGCGTGGCAACTTTTGCTTGTCTATTTATTTGATAGTGAACATGTGGCAAAGAGAATTTATTATGGTTTATTGTCCGCAGGAGGTTTTTTTTCTTTCTTTCTTTCTTTCTTTCTTTCTCTCTCTTTCTTGTCGTTAGTGACTAGTTTGATGGCTACGATTGAAGCATTCGAAGTATACAATTTAAATGACACACAGCTATATTATCACAATGTTAATTATTGAGGCCGAGGAAAACCAAATCAGGTAGCAAAATCGAATTACGACATTTGGAAGGCCAAGGATGATAATTAATGCGGCTCATCAGCTACTAACCATATTTTGGCATGGAGTGTAAACAATTAGTTGAAGCAACATGAAGATATTATAACATCTTGATAGAGAATAAATGAGAAAGTGAGAGTAGTATTTCTTAACTTTAAATACATTGTATGTGAGTAAGCTTTTGCAATTTAAATATATTTTAATTTTTTATTTATAATAATAATTTTTAATATGTATTACATATGTAAATTATGTGCATTTTATTATGATAAAATATAAATTAATTATAAAAAATTATACACTTGATATTATATGCTAATTAAATTATAGAACTTTCATAATTATTCATTCTCAATGTGCATCGAACACTGCTTAAAGTCCCAGCTACCGACCACCATGACAAGAACTCGAGTTGTTAGATTCACATGCACCTAATTAATGTGATCACAACCCTAAATATAAAAAAAATAGGCCAATAGTATATCACGTACCAATCACTTGCTGTAATATCTTCCATGTGTTTGTGGCCTGGATTCATAAATAGGTACTTCAATTTAATGCTTTAGATTAAAATTACTTTAGCTCGTGCATTTTAAGTAAACAGTCAATATAAACATCATTAACAAAAATGACAAAAGAACTTAAATCACTATACTTCTGTTAAATAAATGTATATGGAAAGAGAAAGTTCGGAGTGACTTCTTGATTCAAAATAAAAGTATAAAATAGTAAGATAAAATTTTCAATTAAAAATACACAAATATCACTAACCTTAGATAGAAAAGCTAACGATTGTAATTTAATTAAAAGCCCATGGAGGCATAGTGATATAAAATAAAAGTTATGGAGTATAATAAATTTGATAAAGTATACTAGGGTACAATATATTTAGCGTTAATTTTAATAGAGAAAGTGTAGGGGGGGGGGGGGGGGGGGGGGGGGGGGGGAGGGGGGTAGTGACATTAAGAATATGGCCAATAGAAAATCTCTTAAAGAAGTAAAGTCACTGAATCAATTCATTCTAGGTTTATTGTATTTCCCATGTCAATTGATATTATATATATAATAAATATTAGTATGAAAGCAGAAGTCAAAGAGTTCAAATCTTACTAAAATAGAAAAAAAAAATCTCACTAATTTAAGTTAAGTCAGCTTATGACGTCAATTAGCTTCTCGAAGTGGAGGAGTATTGTTTCTATCGATTTAAGCTTCTAGTTGATAAGTTGTGAGGCTAACTAGCTGGTACCAATAAGACGTGGGCAGAGAGAAGGATCAAATCTATTTAAGCCCAAGGAAGGGGACATATAAATGAGTTAAACGATTCTTTAATAGTAACCACAACTAAGGAATCGAAGAAATGGCAGCCACCTTGAAAGCGCGAGGCACGTCACAGTTACTATGTCGAAATAATACTGACCCCAAAACCGGATCCTGAGCGAATGCACGTTTAAAATTAACGAAGACCTCATAAATGCTTCCAAAGTATAACGTGTGAGGACTAAGCATCTAAGTGTAAACTGGCTCCGTCCGCTTAATATTATTTTCATATTATCATATAATATATGTAGTACAATATTTAAAAATTATATTGTATTAAACTAATTTTATTTGTTTGGTTATATTAAATATAAGAAGGCAATACGGTGTTTGACATAGAAAATAAACTAACAGCATTTTATTATTAAAAGATAATCATTACCTTGTGCCAGCCAGACCAAGCTAATACCTGATATGCATATAAAAGATGTTATCCTTTAATAACTTTCTTGCTGACCAAAGAGGCGTTCTAGATTAAAAGGTAGATGACAAGGTGAATCTCTCCATAAATGCAAAATCCCAAAAATATTAAAAGCAGAGCTCATTATGTAGAGCAAACAGCCAAAGCACGCAGGACCTCAAGAGTCGAGAGTCAACATGTTACAGCCTCCTAGGCTGTAACAGATGGTTTAGAGGCAGCAGAGAGTTTAGATCTCCTCTTTGCCAAGCTCTCGCTCCTGCGTTCCCGCTGCTCCTTGAGTCTGGTGGCAAGGAGCTTCTGGTACTCAGCAGCTTCAGACTTGGCCTTTGAAATCCTCTTCTTCTTCTCTGAAATCCTGGCTCGCTTCCTTTGCAGGGTCAACGGAGTTACCAACCTCTGAATTTTAGGAGCTTTGCTGCACTTCTTTCCTGCACTCCAAAATTCAATAATAAGTCATTTTATTAAGGAAAATTAAAGGCGGTAACTAAAGCTGATTGTTGGAAAAATAGTTGCTATTTAGATCTGCAAGAGCAATTGACGTAGAGAGTCTACAGTCCCATTTCTTAATCCTACTGAAAGAGTATATAGAAGCAAATGCATGCCAACCCAAAAGAAAGAATTTAAGCTAAACCCTTGCCTACCAGACTCCTACATGAAATAGAACACAAGTTAACAATTCGATAACTGCTGTTACAATATATAATTTGCTAAAAACAAGAGCACAAGTCGCTTCTAATTTTATGTTGCCAAAACTTTGGTTCTATAACAAACCTGATTTGGTAGTAAAGGTTCGCCGATAAGTGTTAACATACTTGCGGACGTCGTCCTCCTTCGAAAGGTTAAATAACTTTCTGATCTTTGAAGCCCTCTTAGGTCCTCTCATTCTTGGCTTCTCAATGTCAGTCAATCCAGGAAGATCATTCTCACCTTTCTTAACAATTACTAAGTTCAAAACAGAAAGATCAGGACTGACAATACATCCACGAACAGATTTCCTCCTGCGCTCTCCATTACGCCTGCCATATCCACGGAAGCATGGTGTACCTGCATATGTAGCCATTTAAGATAGTGGGGTACTTGCAAGGACAATTAGGCAAAGAATCAATTGTCATTCAGAATTCACATGACCCCAATAAATGAAGTTGTAAAAGAAATTCATAGTGACTATACAAGTGCATCCAAAAATAATCCTTTAAATTCATAGTAGCCATACAAGTACATCTAAGAAAGACGACCCGAAGGAACAGTATGCACTTACCTCGGTGCAGTAATAAGCGGACACGCCCAGAAGTTAGTACTCCTTGCTTCATGGGAAACCCTTGTTTATCGCATCCACCCATGATTTTAAAGACATAGCCCTTAAATTCCTGCACAAAAACAACCAGTAATTTGTAAAGGAAATTTTCAATTTCCTTTCTAGATAATGCAGTTAAGTTCAGATTAGCATTTAACATCATTTATATATTGGTGATATAAACATATACCTCTCCTAGGGCATCTCCACTGACTTCCTGAGAGATTCTTTTGTCAAAAAATGCCCGGCTGCATGAATAGAAAAGGACTGTTTAGACATTGGAGGAAAAAAAATCTTTGATCAAGGCTTTTCTAAATGTAATGTACAAGACACAGGAAATGAAGGACAGTCGATTAAAAAGAAATTCTAAAATGAAAATCACATGGACCAAATACTACAACACAGTAGATGTTCACTGTAGTCAATGATCTAAAATGCAGTTCGTGTGCCCATGAGTGCCACTCATATGGACCAAATACTACAGCACAGTAGATGTTCACTCTAGTCATTGATCTAAAATGCAGTTCATGTGCCCATGAGTGGCCAACAATGCAAGTGCAGTTCATACACCACTCATTAACACAGGGCTGATCTGCATAGTACCTGCATGTGACTTATTAGAGCATTAGTATATTAATTGTTTTAGCTACACATGAGTACCAATAACTCATTGACTGTGATTTCCACTGGGCAGAAAGTCTTTCGTCAAGTAGGATTTTACTTCTATAGGTTAGATTTCCACAAAGCAACAGTTCATCCAAACCAGCTTAGCTGCTCATGCTAAGCTTGGCATAACAAGAAGTACACAATACATTAAGCCCATGATATCCTTGGACTAAATAAGGTAGGCTGTAATTAAAATTGTTTACAACTAGATCAATAAGCACATTAAGATACAGATAGTGAGAGTATTACAAGCATCTAAAATGGTTGACAATGGCAGTAATACATAATTTGCATAATGTGCATTCTTGTTGCCCACTTTTACATCATACAGGAACCAAAAAGTGCATAGTTTGACAATATTCTGCTGTTATATCATTGGCAATATTGATGGATGACATGCCATTGACTTTCTTTACGGCCAACACTTGTTCCAAGTAAAAGATGAGATGACAAAGATGCAATCTGTTAAAGAGATCCCTAAGGAGATGTTTTCTAATAATTCACATCAATGGCCTTCCTATGCTAGAGTAAATCCCGTAAAAACTCAACACATTTGAATTATACAATTCCTAGGGGTTTTGCCGTCTTTTTCCATTTGCTAAAATAAGAATAATTCACATAAAGATATATAAGTTTTCCCCAAAGGACAGCGGTTACAACCTTGCTATATTATTGAATTCCTAATATATTTCGTGATATACAAACATTAAGAAACAACATTTCAGCAGGAATTCCTTTTCAGAAACATAAATATAAGATCAGACTGACGAATCTCAGAACAAATGCGAACCACATTTAATCAATTACAAAAGATATACAATCATGGACAGTTTAAAACAAATTGCTCACAGTTTCTGGTCGTCATCGATCTCGAGCTTCTTCTGGCACCCAGTGGTCGGATTCGCGATATTGAACTGCATTGCAAAGTGGGGGGTGTAACAAATTAAAAGGCTAGGAAGAAAATTAAAGCCTCCTAAGATAACAAAAAACAATTCGACAACAAAATTTGAGCAGGAATATTTCGAGAAAAGGGTTCGCATTCTCATCTAGGGTGTGATGAGATAAAGAGTTCGGATGAATACCTTCATCTTGGATCGAGCACTCTTCGCGCCGCCGAGCGAAGCGAAGGAATCCGACGGAAGTTGGCGCCTGCCACTATATTGCTAGGGTTTTCTATCTCGTTAATGGGCTGCGCCTCCCAATTTTGTGCGGGATTCATAATGGGCCTAGTTATAACAATTCATATGTAGCTAAGGTACAAATAATCCGTAAATTATTTTTGTATATGTAAAATTATTAGTACTTGATTTAGTTATAGGAAAAGTAAATATCTGTGAATTTTCACGTAAATATTTTGCACGTTTGTGCTACTCATGTTTTTGTATATGATTAAATCTATTAATTCTTTCATTCATAAAAATAGGAGACATAATTCACACGGATTTAATAAGTGTTGAATGTTATTTCTCCAAAATTAGAGAGTAAGTCTTATTTTTCAGAGACCCTTATGTGTAAATGGTAATCAAGTCGGGGTTAGCTGGTTAAGTCGGATCGGGTCAAAGTAGTACTAATATGAACACGACCAATTTATTAAATGGATAACACAACACGACTCGTTTAATAAATGAATTATATTTTTAATACGACTCGTTTAACCCGATACGACCGATTTAACCTATTTAATAAACATATTATATTTTTTATTTAACCCGCTTAACCCATATATACAACCCATTTAACATAACACTCATTTAACAAAAATATCACACATTTACACAAATCCATTATATTTATAATATTACAGGAATATTTAATAAAAATAAATTCAAATTGGCTCAGTAGCTTCCGGCGAGGGAGGCATCGCTGGAGTTGGCAAAGGGGCGGGGGCGAAGGCAAGGCTCCAAGAGTTGGCTCCCATGGCGACAAGCTTCGGATCTACCGAGGAAGACAAGGTAGGAAAGGTGGTCGGAGGCGGTCGGTGTGGCCAGAGGCTGGCGATGGCAGGTGGAGACGGGGAGGCACCGTGGCAGGCGGAGACAAGGACAGAGGCACCGCGACAGACGGTCACGGTAGGTGGAGACAAGGAGCGGAGATGTGACAGGGAGTGGAGATGTGGCAGAAGCGGAGACGAAGATGTGGGAGGCAGCAGGTGCGGCGGCATTGGAGAGAGACAGGGTGATTTTTTTTCTTTCGAAATGCTGAGGCGGTTAGAGAAGTGGAAGTCGAGATTGAGATTTGAGAAGGAGGGTTAGGTTAGGGTTTATATATATATAAACGGGTTGGCGGATTGACCTGACCCGACCCGTATACTTAAACGAGTCAAGCGAGTCAGTTGTGTAAACTCAAACATGACTTGTTTATTAAACGAGTTAGGCGGGTTGACCCGTTTATGATCATAATCCGTTTAGAAGCCGGGTTATCGTGTTAGATTATCAAATCTGGTCAAATTTTGTCACCCCTATCTTCTATATAATATAACATTAATCTTACAACTATGGCGATCATCACATGATTCATATCCATGTACAAATTAGACAGTAACTGCAAAGGATCAAATAATCCTAACTCTTATCTCTTTACATCTAAAAAGAAAAAGAAAAAAGATCAAACAAAACAGTCAACAGAACTCCGTGTCCAGACTAAGCTCAGGTCCCAGGTACGGTGCGCAGGCGACTCTTAAATCATCAGGCAAGCCTCTCTCTTCAAGTAGTGCAAATCCTAACCATTTACAAGCAATTCATAATTAAGAACCTTCAATCAAATCCATTCCCATCCGCAACAATTGGATGAATCGGGGAGGACTCACTCACCTGGAAGATTAGGTATGGTGATCTCAGAGAAGTAAGTGGATGGCCTCTCAAGCTCTTCAGAGTAAGGTGGTGCCAAGACATCCAATATGGCACAGGGAGTTAAGGCAGTGAAAGAGTGGATGTTGCCACCAGTCGCTGGGAACAAAACTGAGGCCTTGCATGGGGCTTGTAGAACTCTGTTGTCCATCACTACTTTTGCCAACCCACCTGCAGTAGTCACTAAATTAGATCCAACTCTCTTCAATTAATTAGGTTTCTTAAGGTCAACGTTGGCTTTGATATACGCAATAAACAACTGGTTCGATTACTGGGTATATGTTTATATATCAGCCCACAGGTTTTGATATCGACAATATATACTGAAAAACGAATTATACGTCCGGATGCTATTTGTTTTTATACAAATCAGTTAGTTAAAGAATACAAGAAACCTCCAATTTTCACAAACAAAACAGTTTATTAGGGTTAAGTTGATTAAAAATCTATCGCTTACTCTTTTTTGTTCTGGATTTGGGGGCTGTTACCCAATCATACGACTTCACCTTTACTGAACCGTATAATAATTTGCTAAGCACGACCATATGCGGATGATCGTGTAAAGGCAATTTTGCTCCAGCTGGGAAACAGAACACCCCAATCTGCTGAGCCAAAACTATCGATCGTTACTACCCAATTAGACACCAAATTAGAAAAATCTCATGAAAATAGTATTAGTAGTAGTAATAGTTAGATTTGTAGCTTTTAACTCTGACTGCCAGTTACAATAAGAGCAATGCGATATGTTCGAATTAGGAAGCTCACGTACCGAGAAATCATCGCATTCGTGTATGTGTATGTACGTAATCTGTTTCACAGCATGGCCTAAGATGAGACCATCCTGGTCCTTTGGAGTGGACGCATCATCCCCTGGTGATCCTTCACGAGTCCCAGATCCGTCAATTCCAACATCTTCTGGTTCCATGTCATCTACGTAAATTAATGACAACACCATGAGAGAGGAGAGCAGCATAGCAGCATGAGTTAATTCTTAAACTGGAAGGCGAATGAATCTATATCATGTTACCAAGTAGATCTTGCAGCCATCTGATCTGTTTGACGGCGGGAAGACCCTCCTTCCCCGGCAAGAAGATCGACTCGCATGCGTCGTAGAGACGTTGGATTCTGCTCGTCTCCATGGAGTGGAAATCCATGGTTAGGTTGGTTGGAGCTCTGGATGTATAAATGAGATGCAATTTATCCTCCAATCTGTAAAGCATATATATATATATATATGATAAACTTATATCTGTTTATATAGGCGTGATCTGCTTGGGAATTGAAATACTCAGGGGGAGGGTTACTGATGTAGGAAACCATGGGCTTGTACCAACTTACCGGGGGCTTCTCTTCCATCTGTTTCTTTGATTTGGACGTGGTCATGAAAACACTGTACAACAACAGGCTTAAGAAAAGAATATCAAGTCCTCCTCGAGATTACGACCTCAACTTTACCAAAATTATGGGATCAACAATTAGTTGTGTTAATTTGTTAATAAATATAAACGGTGATTAATAATATTAATCATTCATAATTCCTTTTTAGTATATGTATACCAAAATATCTCGCATTAGTAGAGGAGTCGAAACAACGGCTGCACAAAAACTATCAGCGTCCGGGAAAGCTACACTGATGGGCCCCTCCGTACCGTCCGATCAATCGTCTTGCTTCCTAGGTGGATTTGGTGCGGCAGGATTTAGGGTCTTCTCGGTCTGGGACTTGGGATCCAATGGGAGGACGCCGCGTGGGTTTAGTTTGTCAGCAAATCCCTCCACCTTAGCATATGGTAAGTGGATTAGAGGAGGGTTGACTTTCTAAACTGTGGGGCGGTGGGACTTTTTTATCCGGAAAATAAATTTCGGCTTCTTTTGTCAACCGAGGCCTGGTTGAGAAGAAACGGGGCTGTATTTGGGCCTCCCCAAATGTCCGTCTACTTTACTCTCTCTTCTGTTGGATTTCCAAATTTCTAATGGGCAAGTAATGACTTGTTAGAGCGGTAAGGATGGCTACCCTTCCACACTTTGTAAGGCGTAATGCTCCTAATAATATAATAAATAATTGGGAAAGCAAGCTATGGGCGGGCCTCCTAGTCCTGGTCAAGATTTAAATACATTCTGGAACTAATTCTAGTAACTATAAAAGAGGATTTTTTAATTCCAGTAAGTTTCAGTGACGAGGCATTTTTGGTCATTAGTCCAGCTGTTCGTGGGGTGTCAATGGAGTCTGATTAATCGGGCTAGAGTCGTGTCTGATTCAAATTAGATCAATTTCACTTCTCAGATAAATATGACTCAATTATTAAATTAATAATACGATATAATTTAAATATATTGTTTAATAAATAGATTATGGGCAGATATTACGATAAGATAACAGATATTATTAAAAGCTTATACAATGCAAAAATAATATATATGATGTTCTAGATATATTCACTATAATAACCACACAGTCTACAACAACAAAAGGACAAAAAATATATATCAATGATCAAATAAATCTGACCAAAATGAACTTGGACATATAGCTAAAAGCATGTAAAAAAAAGTCGATTATTTCAATTACTTGCATTTCAAACCACAAATAAGAGCAAATTAAATTGAATATTATAGTAAAAAGATAAAAAAAAATCATTATAGCATATGTTCGTCCAGATCAAGGTCGGGTCAGTGAAAAAGCTTGGCTTGGCAGAGGTCAAGAGATCAGCAATGAGATTACAACAGTATAACCATTATAAGAGCAAAAGATAGAGATAGAATAAATTATAAATATGTTTAACTTTGTTGTGCTACTCTTAGGCTAATAAAAGGCTAAATAAAGGGTTAATCTATTTTTTACTTAACTATATAAGAGCTTAAAAAATTAAATATAGACCAAACGAAGAGTCCAACGTTCTTTCAATGCACTGAGCTTTAATCAATATATTAAGTCTCTCAATTTAAATTTAATTATTATTTTAATTTAAGTGAGGCAAGTTACTCTTCGCATAACTTAGTTATTAAACGGAGTCTAACCAAGATGTTAAGCCGTATGCAACCAAATAATATTTTCAACACAATAAATTATTGAGAGCCGACCACTTCTTTAATCCTAAAAGTATTTATTTAAGTTCCTAAATAATAGTGATTTAGAATTTCGGATAACTACAAAATGAATCGCAAGTAACCAAACCATATGCACTGTATCTGTATGTCCACTGGAGGATTCGAATCCATGTTTACTGGCACTCAACCGCTCAACTAGAGTGGTGAATCTGATGACCTGATAAAGATCATTTTTACTGGATCAAACAAACGACCGCTTCCCTCCTCTTTCACACGGCTTCTTCGACCTCCAATTACGGACCCTTTCAAAACCCAGTACCCCACTTTCTTCCTCGTGAATCCCCCCAAACTAGTAAACGAAACACCAGATGCCGACGATTCGGTGAAGATCTTCCTTTGATTTCGATCTTTCGTTCTCACTCCGTGGAAAAGTAGGCATCAAAGGGAAGGATCCGCAAATCAGAACCAAGGCGAGGTGCGAGGAGTTCTTTTTTATACCTCTTAATCCTCTAGATGTTTTATTTTCCGATTTTTTAATCTTCTTCTCTTTATTTATGCTAGATATTGTATTCTTGAGAAGGGGAAGACGATTTAATTGGTTGCAGCATTTGGGTTTTCTTTGCCAATATGCTACCTTCCAAATCCAGGTAACGTAAAAATCTTTCATTTCCTTTGGTTTAGGATCGAATTCGCTGTTTTGGAAGCTGGGTATTTAGGGGATCGATCTCTTGTGGTTGTTTTATATCAGATACGGTCTCTGGGTCTTTTTGCAACTATATATATATATTTTCTGTTTAATTACTCTTGTGGTGTTCTCCTCTGGTTTCAGATCTGGGTCTTCAGATATGAGTCAAAGGGGCTCTCCTTCCGGCTCCAATCCCAAGGCTCCTTCGTCCAAATCCATCAAAGGGACGCCCACTTCATCGGATTCTTCGGATTCGAAGTCGTTGAAGGGGTTCGAAAGGAAGTCCTCTACCAAGGCGACACCTTTGCACGAGGTATAGATCCCAGGTCCATTCTAGTGTTGTTAGATTCATGTTGAATTCTAGTGGTAGATTTTCTCATCTGATGGGTATTCTTGTGGTTCCACAATATAGAAGATGCAGCAACAATTAAGCCAACTCCAGGAAGAACTTAAGAAAGAGAAAGAAGAGAAGTCCAAAGCATTGGAGTACTGGACAGAGATTAAGGGTAGAGTACAGATGTTGGAAAAAGAAGCGGTGAAAGCAAAGGAATCGGAAAGGAAGATGCTTGAGTCGCTCGTGTCCCAAACCAAACAGCTCGAGCAAACCAAGATTTCTCTGGAAGAAGCCAAGCTTGAGATAAGTTCACTTCAAAAGAGCAACAAATCTTTGGAGTCTTCTGCACTCTCAGCTAGCCGAAGCAGTAGGAATTTAGAGAGAAGTTTCAGAAACAACAATGTGTCGAATGCCATCCAAGATGATGAGGAGATAAGAATACTTAGAAATGAGCTAAGGCTAGCCATGGAGGCGGAAGAGAAAAGCAAGAAGGCCATGGATGATTTGGCTGTGGCCCTAAAGGAAGTAACAACAGAGGCCAATCAGGTAAAACAAAAGCTTTCTGCAACTGAAACCGAGTTAGAGAAAGTGAGAATAGAAGCTGAACAGTTGAAGGCTTCATTAGAGAGTGCAGAGGAGAAATGCCGAGTGGCATCTGAAGAATCTGAAACATTGAAGCTTGAGTTGGAGGAATCAGTTTCGGCTTGGAACGAGAAAGAGAAAGGCTTTATAAACTGTATCAAGATGTCTGAAGAGGAGATAAATAAAGCAAAGCAAGAAAACATGAAACTAATTGAATCTCAAAGAGTGACCAGGGATGAAAATTCCAGGTTGAGAGATATTCTGAAGCAAGCTGTTAATGAAGCTACTGTTGTCAAAGATGCCTTACAGATTACTAGGAATGAAAATTCTCAATTAAAGGATCTTGTATCTGAGAAGGACAAAAACTTGCAAAGCATCAAGCAAGAATACGAATGCATTAAGGTCAGTGAGGCTGCATCCCAGGATAGTCTGAAGGAGCTGAAGGACATGCTTGCTGCCACATCAACCGTGAACACAAGTAAATCTACCTCTCCATTTGAAGTGGGATCATTTCAACAATCAGGCGCATCATCAACTGATGCTAAGACGAGCGATAGAATGGGGAGATTTTCATCAGGTCGATGGAAAGGTGAGAAAACACAAATTCAGAATGGGCGAAGACATTCAATTGGCGAGCCATCTAAGCTCAAGGACTCTTCATTTGATCTGATTGGATCAGCAGAACAAAAGGATCTTAGGTTTGCATCACTTAGTAATGTATCTGATATGAAGGCTGCTTCCTCTATATCCATAAGTGACTTGGAAGACGAGTTTGATCACATAGATGGGACTCACTTAGAGGGCATGGAGCATTCTATGAAGCAGAAAAAGAAAAGGCCAATCCTTCGGAGATTTGGCGATTTGTTGAGGAGGAAAAAGCTTCCATAAGAATAATTCACAATCCTTAGGTTCTTAATAATTACACTGTTGCACCATGAAATTTTTAACAATGTCTTGGTCTTAGGAGTTCTTTGCTTTATTTAGTCTGAAATTTTGGAAGAATTACTGTCGTCTCCAGCATTTGTCTATCCCATTGAAAAGGGCACATATATATACATATTTATAAAAGAGCAAAAATATATACAAAACAGCAAAGTTTGTCATACCAACTCTTTTGAAGTCTGTGTTTCATTTTGGAATGTGAACCATAATGACTTAGAGTTGAGTCTCTCTATTGTCCAAGAATGAAAAATTCATGGAACTCTTTGTTTGATGAAAGCAATAATTCATATATGCTCAGTTTGCAAGATCTTTAGTTATGAGATTTTCAGTGTATATCTTCTGAAGAATCCTCGTAACACTTTTTCAAAATTTTGATTAGTTCTCTCTTTATAAAGTCAGACATCACCCTTACTTAATGGCCAAACTCAAAATGGAGACCTCAATTTAGATAGTGCAAGAACTAAACTCATGATCCAATCTTAAAATAAACCCAAGCACCTATTATATTTCTTTAGACGGTAAATATCATCAGTTTAGAATTGCAGGAAGAATATAAAAGCCATTGTTGATCCAGCAGCAGTGAGCATGTGATAACTTTTCTTTATCTAAAAGCTTAGTTAAGCAATGAAGAAAGCAAGTGAGCTTATAGAAGACATTCATTTCAACCAAGCTTTAGTGATCAATGATAGATGGGCCGAGTACCTGAGGTTATGGGCTTTAATTTTATATCCTTTTTTATTGACTAGAGAGACAAATATGTAGGTTGTTTTGGGGTAGTTGTTGGTACCCAATAGTACACGACAGCAAAAAGGTTATCTCTTCTCGTCACCAAAAACTGACCCAACGAAGCAAATACGCACTATTGTCCCTTGCTCCCCAGTCTTCCAGGAAGCCGCCTTCTTTGAGTCCTTCGCACCAACCAGTCATCGACAATGGCGGACGAAGCTCAACAGGAGAAAACCCTAGCCCTACCGGAGGTAAGCGACCATTCCACGTCCTCTATATTGCTCCTTTCTCTTTGCCCCCTTGTCTGGAAACCCATCCAGGTCGCATTTGTTTTTCTCCGCTCTTCCAGATCTGGTAATCTAAGAATTTGTTAATGTTTTTATTGTTAAATTTTTAGCCTTAGGAATTGCCTTGCTAGATCTCAGTGGAAGATTCGTGTATCGGGAGAAGAATTCTGAATTTGATTGATTGATTTATTTATTTAAGGATGTGGGCAATTCTTCGTTTGTTGTATAAGCTATTGGTTGTTAGTATCTCTTACGTGTAATTTAGAATATATACGCGATTACCCCAAGTTTAGTAGGTTACAATATTTCAAATATATATAGGTAGTACAATGCAGAGGATTAATTTTATTCTCAATTAAGTGGCCTGTGGAAGATATGTGTTATGATTGTTAAATGATCAATCCAATGAAGCTGGTGGTGCACTTCTACTCATACTCGATGTTGTTGGTGAATATTAGAATTTTAATGAGTCATTTTAGAGGAAATTTCAAGTACCAAATTCCCTACACAGGTTTTGATGTTTGTCAGTGCAACTTCTGCTTCAATTGTCTCACTTATTATATGGTAGGAGAAGGGTTGACTTTTAATGAACTCGTCATCATTAGTGGTATTCGCAAACCCCTTAAGACAAAACATCCAAGGAGAATCCTGGATGTACCTGAGGCATACCCTATCCATAGCGTATCTGTGCTTCTTATATATGAAGCCATTCACAACTGCATTTGGAGCTTGACGGTGTTCTTTCTGAAGTGCTAGATTCTTTTTAAGATAAAGCAGGAGGGCAACATTAATTTTTTTTTATGTTTGCTGTTCTTAATATAAATAAGTAGCTATGCAGTAGAGCCTGCTTCTGTAGATTTTTAATTTATATTCTTAGTGAAAAGTATTGATTTATGAATTGTAAATGCTCTCTTGGAGGATGAATTTATTCATCAACTACAAGAACTCTTGTTTCATGTAATTGATTGTGGACAATGTTAAGAAATTTTCTCTTACGGCTTTCCTACCCATACTTTTTTCTTGGGAGGGGGTCTTTGTGAATGTATGGTTCTTATTTTCATCTAGCTGTTGTCGCTGCAGGACAACGAGCAATCAGATCAGAATGAGGTGTCTGTTGAAGTAACTGAAAATGAAAATCCAGTTACTGTTACTTCTGAAGAAGTTTCTCTTGAGAAGCCTGAGGAATCCCCTAATACAGAGGAAACTGGTCCTGTGGTAGAAGAGAATTCTGAAAATCCTGATTCACAAGAGGAAGATGTGGAGGAAGTTGCTGAGGAGCAACCTGCGATCAAAGTATGACATATGACTAGTCTCCATATTTGTTGCCAATTGACTCTACATTAATTTGCAGTTAGAACTTGAAGTTGTAAATGTTTTAAATTTGTTACATTTCAGATTGAGACAGCCCCCGCAGATTTTCGTTTCCCAACAACAAATCAAACAAGGCATTGTTTCACCCGTTATATCGAATATCACAGGTGTGTCAGCTTGCCTGATTCCATCAGTAACTATTGATCTTTTGTGTTTTCTGTCATCCTCAAAATTCAGTAAGTCTGGTAAATGATATCAATGATTTATAATTCAGATGCATAGCTGCGAAAGGAGAAGATGCATCGGATTGTGACAAGTTTGCAAAATATTATCGCTCACTTTGCCCAAGTGAATGGGTACACTCTTGCTTTTTCTTATTTTCCTTTCTCTTCTTTTCCCATGCTGCAATGATGATATAGTTCTGCACTATTTTGTTAATTTTGATTATTGCAAATCTTAAAAGACTGGACTATCTACATGAGCATTGCTTGAACTTGAATCAGTGTCTAACATCTTGGCCTGATTTATTATCCGGCATCATGGTGTTTTGGTTTTAAGGAGGAATATGAATTGTAACTCTCCTTAAAGGTGATTGATCTCTAATATTATATACAAACCCTTTTCTTTTACTTGTATAATTTAATGAGTCAATTTTTTACTTGCTGACATTGGTTAACAAAAATGTCAGGTTAATAAAATTATGGAGGTTATCTTGCTCCTTAAATATTTTTGTGCCAAAGTATCTTCATCACAAATTCAACACTGTTTTGTTAGCTAGGCTCTCCTCTAGGTTTGGGACTTTCTTGTTCTCACAAACTCCCACAATAAAATGTAGTGCTCCCAAGTCTCACCAATCCAAATAAATTCCTCTCCGAACCTCACAAAATATTTGACATTAGGATCTACGCTTTCATACTAATGCACTACATATTTCTGGCATTTGTACTATCTGACTAGATTATTGCTGACAGCTTGTCATGACTATAGATATGCGCTATATATAGGCATACGAGTTCCTCCAGTAATGCATTTGTTCATCTATGCCATGCAGGTGGAACGATGGAATGAGCAACGAGAAAATGGATCCTTCCCTGGGCCTTTATAGAGTAACCAGTGCAAAGTGAAGTACCTTTGTCGTGTATCGGATCCCTGGTTAACAGAATGAGAAAATTCTTTGCTGGATGCAGAGAGACTGCTGATTCCTTTTTCCTCTCTTTTTTTCAAAACGAATTAAATAAATTTTTTGGCTTGTTGTAAGTCAACTGGGATGATTTTCCTCAACATAAATATTACTCTTTAGATGATAAAAAGATTTCTGCTTTTCTCAGAATTAGTATGTGGGATCGACTGATTGTGCCATTCATGGGGAGAAGCCATTTTTTCATAACCTTCTCTGGTAAGTACTTTGAGCAGCTCTAAGGAAGGGAGGGAGCCCTGAGAGAGCTAGAAAACCAAGTTTGATGCAACTCCAGGAAGGTACTTGGATTCCCCAACTCAGGCCGATAGTTAAATGACTCAGATGCTTAACAGTATTCTGAATGTAAATCCAATGGAAGGACCAAGGAAATTTGACAGGTCCTTCCCTGAAGCAGTCCCTTCTTTCTCTTTCTTATCATATTGGTTTCATGAGGTCTAGTGGTGGAAGACTGCCTCTGTTGTTATTTTCCTAGAGCAAGCCTTGGTTGGAGGATTTTTAAAGCATAGGATTAATCACTGTATGATGTTTCGTTAGACTTCTTTTGATCTTGGCAAGTACATTACGAAAAGAAGCAAATGCCTTGAAACAACGCAGTGCAAACTGTTGACCATCATCTTCCTTTTTCTTTCATTCCCAGGCCTCTTTGCACAATTATAACCATCCTAAGCATTCCCCTTTTTCGTTCTCACAGCTTTGCTCTAAGGGACCTCCAATCGAACGGCTTAAGCTCGCAGAATATCCATCTGACGGCTACAATTGACAGTAAACAAAACCCAACCAATATTTCCGGAAACATTATTATCTTATTTCAAAGATTAGAACCTAACTATCGACATTTACAGGAATAAATCAGTTGCCTCCGACACGTAGACATTTTCCTACAATAAACAAATGAAAAAACTATGCGTATCACAAGGACTTACTGATACTATCACTCCAACCATTAGTCCTGCTCAGAACTCGGCATACTAATAAACTACAAACCGTTCCAGTAGTTTAATTCATAAACCAAATGAAACACATTTATACCTAATAAAGATTCTTGGTCAATGGTTATGTGCTCAAACGCCAAACTGAAATCGCCACAAAAGGTTCAATGCAATGCCATACCAACAACTAGTGGACAGCAATGCGTCCTATATTCTATATCCTAAACTAAGGATTAAACATATTTGTTCTTGTTCCATGACATAGTAACAGACAGAAAAAATAAAAAGAGACTGAGTAGTTCCACAGATGTTATTAAATGAGAGTCATAGCCTTCTCCAGGAGTAGCAATCTAATCTTAAGCCCTCTCACCCCTGATCCTCCTTGCCAGCTGAATATCCTTGGGCATGATGGTCACGCGCTTGGCATGGATGGCACAAAGATTAGTGTCCTCAAAGAGACCCACCAGATACGCCTCTGCTGCTTCTTGCAAAGCAAGCACCGCATGGCTCTGGAACCGCAGATCAGTCTGCATAACAACAGAAAGTGACAAAGAGACCCACTCATTGTTTGCATTATTCCGTTTAGAATTTGTCATAATCAGGTAAGCCAAATATCATAGTAACTTCTCACCTTGAAGTCTTGTGCAATCTCCCTGACAAGCCTCTGGAATGGTAGCTTTCTTATTAGAAGCTCTGTGCTCTTCTGATACTTGCGGATCTCACTGAGATTATTCACAAAGAGAGAAAAATATGTAATCATTTGAAGCCAAGAAAATTCACATCCAATATCAGTACAAAATTTAACTGAAGACATTAAAGATTAGCACTCCAGGACAAAGGAAACTAATAAGATAGCTCAAGCTGCATGATACAGACCGAAGAGCAACAGTTCCAGGACGATAGCGGTGAGGCTTCTTTACTCCACCAGTTGTAGGAGCGGACTTACGGGCAGCCTGCACAACCAACATCACATAAAGGTTATCATTATAACACTGACAAACATATATACAATCACACAGCATATATAATAGAGATTATGGACTTATTTACAGAAAAAAGTTGAAAAACAGCAAACCTTGGTGGCAAGCTGCTTCCTGGGAGCCTTTCCTCCAGTAGACTTGCGAGCAGTCTGCTTGGTACGAGCCATCTAGTAGATTAATCAAATTACTTAAGCAAACCTGAGAAGTTCAGAAAACAATTTATTAAGGTTAACACAAATGCAACTAAAGTTGTAATGACCGTATTACAAATTGAAAGCAATATCTATGCTGATATTGTGATCAGATGCTCTCCACCATTATGAGCTGAATTATTTCGATGGAAGAGAGTTTTCTCATATAAGCAAATCAATGAAAGGTCTGGGTAGAAAATACGTCATCCCACGAGTCCTTGCCACAGAAAAGTTAGGAATTGGTATCGTAGTAATCCTCAGAACTGCCCTACGATCTAACTTCACAACTTGCCACCATAAAAGAATTCCAGTAGAAGTCCAGATTTCCCATGCGCTTAAGTAAGCAAGAGACTCAATAAGAGCAAACTAAAGAGAACATTAAAAAGCTCTCGCAAATCCAAGATACTCGCAAGACCATCATATCTTATATCATTCCTAACTCACGGTTTCACTCAAATCGGTAAAACACCCATGAGTAAATATCTTCAGAGAAAGTTATCATGCATAACCTTCTATGTGCCTAACACTCGGTTAAGGTTCCAACTTTAAGTGCATCTCAAGCTTGTGTGTATTTGGGGCCCGAAATCCAGTTAGCAAGATCTTGATGTTTAACCCCTCCAACAAGAATCTTCTCATGGTATAATTGCCTTAAGACCTAGTAAACCTACGACTCCATAAGACTAACTCAACATCAACAAAATCTTCGACCTGTTAAAAAAAATGTCCAGCCTTCCAGAAAGCGTGAACCATCAAAACCAAATCCTCAGCAAAATTTAAAAAAATAAAAACAAAATTTGCTTGAAATAAAGAACAATCAATATACCTAGCACCGAATTGTTATAATTGCACCAGAAACTAAAAACAAAAACTACGCGGCTTCTCTTTTACTACTTGAATAATGATCGCCGAACCCTAAATCCATAGCAATCGACGCCATAATGAAAGTATCAATCGACATAAGGGGATTCAAAGGTCGACCATTAAATCCAAAAATTAAAACAAAATAATTCATAATGATAGCCACGGACGAGAAGGACGCCTTACCTGAAAGCAATTAGAACCCCAATTGAAGTCGAGCAAAAAGTGGGGACTTATCGCGACTTGATCCTTATTTATAGTTCCGTGGGTGAATTGGTCAGCGAGGTCGGTTCCTCGTGGTATATCCAATGGCTAATATTGATAAGTGTTTCTAACACTAAACGGGCGGTCACGATTGGACATTAGCGAGAAGGTCGGATCGTTTCGCTGTTAAGCTGCACTCTTATTGGTTAATGAGTTCCTTCAAGGATACCGTCGTTGGGTACGTTCCTAATTACCATAGTTAAGTGGGGTAATTTTATTTGACTAAATGCCTCTAGAATTAGTCCACCTTTATTTGCTAATAGTCAATCATGGTAGGCCGACCGTTGCAAGCAAAGAGTTTGAATCCCTCGTGCTTTTTAAAAAGTTGACCAAATTGTCCACATATATAAATTAGTCTTTTATTTGACTTATTATAATTAGCCTACAAATTTATCATCATTATTATAATGGTAATACTTACATTTGCGAAAGTTCATACTGATAGATGTATTGCATGTATAATTCCCATTTGTTTTATTCCTCTTCCATCCAATAAATACATGATACATGCTTCCACCAGCAGTAATTAAAGCTAAAGTAAACCACCGTTGATCGTTGAACTGCTCTTTTATTCCTTTGTGTTTACAAGAGCCCTGGCTTCTAATTACATACAAAAGTCGATCACTATTTGATGAAAAAGAGTAACAGCTTCCTTCACGATCCAGTTGTTTCAATCATTTATGCTCGTCTTCCACTTCACCAACACGTATGGAGCCTAGCATATACAACTCTGTGTTAATTGGCTATAGTTGGAAGGATGTTAATATCTTCAATCAAGTGTCTTTGTCGCTTTATATGTTAACAAAAGAGCCACTGCCTTTAAGAGATTCTAATTGGCAAAGGCAATCTGGAAGAGGATTCTCATAGAATGCCTCCTCTGATCTAAACCTCTCCTTGCCCCTTGTTCCAGATATGGGACCCTTTCTTTTTCGAGGGGAACCTTGCCTGGTGTAACACATGGTGAGATTAGTCCTTGAAACACAAAGTAGTAGGGCTACCATATTTAAAGCAATACCTTCTCCTATGAATCTCCAAGATCCTATCTGATAGCCTTTTGCCTTCTTTAAGTGATCCGCGATCGATTTTATCAAACAAATGAACGAGCGCTCTCCTGCATGCAAAAAAACAAGTTAGTGAAGGTCAAACATAAGGAAAATGGACTTCGACAAGCCTGTGATGTTCATCAGTGTGTTTCACCTGTCAGGAGTGATGGTCTTTCTGTGGCCAAGGAAACGGCGGTGGCCCTCAACGGCGCGTGCCATGTTCCCTGAGTATGACGGTATAAACACATCACTTTCTACAGACACAATATAGTCTAAAGCTGCCATTTGAGATGCATAGCCCCTGAACTGTTGGAGTTCATCTGCTGATGCAAGTTTTTCCTACAAAAGATGGATATAGGTCACTAGGTGATTGAGTTTGCACTTTTGACAACATAAAACCAACACAAAGACACAGTGGTAAATAGACGATCATTACCTTGCCCATTAATAAGGGAAAGCGTGATTCCAGACCAGTCATATGAGAATCACCCCCATATATCTCCCCTGCAGCAATATATATAGGGGTATTTGATGGATATCCTAGAGCAGAAAGAAAAATGCCGACCTCCTTTGGAGTCAAGGGACAATATCCTTTGGCCCGTTGTTCTTGGGAATCTATGTCTTTCACCTTCCAATATGTTGTGTTCTCTCTGTGTGAAGGAAAGGAAGCAGGTGAATACAATGGGTAAGGACTTCACTTCAGTTAGATATTAAAATGCATTATCGTAAGTGTGGAAACTGAAATCAAGTTCCTTTACCTAATCCTTGCTAGCTCTTCAGATTCGACAGGCGACAAGCCATGTGTGCAGCCACTAAAAGCAAGCATGTCCTTCTCATACCGCAAGTGTAATGCAATATATGGACCATATGACCTCATTCTCTCCACCAATAACTGAAAATCAAAATGCTTACAAAATCTTCTTAAATTTGTGCCGAAACACAAAGGAAGCAGGTGAGGAACATCATAGGTACTACCTTGCCCAACGCTTCAATTGGGGGAGCAAATTGAAGAGCCTCAAAGAATGCACGGCAACGAAGTTTTTGAATGTCAGGGGGCAAATCGTTGTTAGCAAGACGAGAATCTGATTTAGCAGCTCGAATAACCTAGGATGAAAAATAATCAGGCCGATAGATTGGGGAGATTAACGCATCCAATACAACTAATGAATCTAAACCAAATCATGAAAATCTAACCTGATGCTCATCCCATAGATGAGATATCTCCTCTTGATAGTATTCTACTCCTGACCAGCTCTTAAAATACTTTACTGCTTTCGTAGCTTTCACCAAATCCTTTGGTAATTTCTTTATAATTTTAACATCGCTTGACAAAGAATTAATGAAATGTTCCTCATCAAATACATCTGAAAAATTGCTGTTAATGCATAATTAGACCATTAGCCAGGATGAGAACAGGAAAGATATACGAGAAAAAAATAAAGAACTTTAAGTACCTATTATCTTGCCAAAATGATTTCTTATCAAGTTTTGGAATAACAAGTGTAGCATTTATTATGCGCGCAACTGCTACCATGTCACTTATCTGCAAGGTTTAGAATGATGAAGAAGAAAATCAGTCTATAGACAATCTGAAATCAGAAATGGAGGTTTTATTTCAACTGATCCTTTTATGTATTGATAGGATGTTATCGAATGCATATCTGAAAATATGTTCACACAATGAAAAGTGCCAGATGCAAAGGTATCACCCTAATACAGTGAAACATGATAAAAGGGCTACTTCAGTAACTGGTCAAAATTATGATATTAAAGAAAAAAAGAAAAGAAAAGAATTGTGTTGTGTTGTAGAATCACCGAAGTTACAGTTTGCTTATATGCATCAAATATTACAAGGTAGAAATGGCAAAATTCTAATAGCACATTGCTAAACATGGGGGAGTTGATGATTTGGTCACAATTGGACCTATTTGGATTAATCAGTTTGTTTACCAGTTCCAGCTTGTGGGCCTGGCACAGAGATCAGATTCTTGAGGGAAAAGTCTAAGCTTGGGGTGGCATAATCAACCTTCAAAGGAAGAGATCTAGTTTGACAAAGTCTCATCGTCCGATTGAGATATGACATCACATAGGACCAACGTCATATATTCTAGAATCAACAAGCAACTTAGCAGAAATATTTATTGGGTCTTAGTCATATACCAGCACCCTCAGTTTATGTCAATAGCAGTTGACCATCTTCAGAACAATGGACGATTCATGCCAAACCACCTGATATTGGCAAGTGGCAAGTCAAATAATTAACTAATTTGTTTACCAAACTATGTCCCAATTCCGTCACTTCCTCTGCTTGCAAACTACCACAAATGATGGCAACTATGGTCTAGAGATTGGAATTGACTTTCTTATTCAATCAAAAAGGTGCAAACCCACTATCGGAAGGCACAAGAGAGTATTTCTTACCCCTGCCCGCATCTGATTCAATCCACCATTGGCGTGGACTATCAAGTAACCTCTTGATTCCACTGGAGCTGAAGCATAAAAAGATCAGAAGGTTAGAAAAATAATAGAAACCAAGACCACAGAATTCCAGTATCCTATCATATCATAATATTATAGCTCTCTTACGCGAATAAGACGACGAGGGCACCGTGCAAGGCATGAAGCCACGGTTTGGAAGGGGCTTCCACAGCTTCTCGAATCCCGGTCTCGCAATCTTTGCGCCATCCAACTGTCAAATCTAGAAGAGTGAAAACAATGGAAAGAGATGGCATGACTGCGTTTTTATCTCAAATTTACCAACTAAATCACACCGAGCCCATAAATTTCCACCTCTTGTCGTGAAAAGATACAAACTCTGGAATGAACACACAGTGGAGGCGTGAATCACCTTCCGGGATTGAGATGAGGCGAGCAATTTGGTGGGCTGGGGTGGGGAAATTTCCTGGGTCCACCTGAGTTCGGTGCCACCAATCTCACGCTGCTGTAGAACAAAACCAACTACAACCGTCAGCCTCGAAGATTGCAAGCAAGGTTTTACTTCCAACAAATTGCTCCATTTTCCAACAAAAATAAGCAAGAGATGCAAATCTTACAGGAAAAAGGAGCTAAAACTAGGAATCACGAAAAGAGAACCAGAGAGGGAAATGAAAGAAGACAGAAGAAAAAGAAAAAAAAAAAAAAGATTTAATATTTTTCTTTTTTTTCCTCCTCTAACCATCAAGCAAGTTAGCCGCGCTACCTTGGAGAGCTTGTACGCCTCGGAGAAGGACGGGACCATGGCGGAAGGGGACACGTGTACGGCCAGCAGCGCTGCCGTAGCAATCGTGACGACGGCGCAGGTTAGGAGCCACCGCAGCATGGACAGCCTGCTGGGCCTTAACCTGCGCCTCTGCATATCTCTCCTCTCCACTCTTCGTTCTTTCTTCTTCCCTCTTCGTCCCCGTCGTTCCTCCCTGCCCGCTTTGTTTCCTCTGCGGTCTAAACTGCTGTCTACGGAGAAAATGGGAAAGAAAACGATAAAAAAAAGTATATAAATAAATTGAAGGCACCGCATTTACACCGCCCTCAGCTCTTATACTTCTCGTTCCCATTATACCCTCCGTCCAACTTTCTTCCCATAATATCCCTCCCTCCTTCCTTCCTTCCTTCCTTCCTTCCTTTCCTCTTCCAGGTAACCCAACACTTTTACTGCGTGACTGCAGGTCTGCGGCTTCCTTTTTACCGTTATACGCGGATTATAGGATTTTGTTGACCGTCGTCAAACTGGTGGGCGTATTCCTCCTCTGGTTTCTTTCTATTTCTTCTTTTCGTTATTATTATTATTATTATTATTTTGTATATCTCCACCGAATGGCAAACATAAACAGCACGCGTCCAGATATTAGAATGTCGGTTGGGGGTGGCAACTGGCGAATGGCATTCCACACTCACAGAAAAGGAATACATTAAAGCAAATTCTTAAAAAGAAATTTAGGATGTGGATTTTTATTTTTAATTAAATGCTTTGGTTGATTGAATCGCGTGATGCACCGAACAGCTCAGAATAAAATCAATTTTCACTCTGTGCAATATTTATGGGTCCCAACTGCTTGGATTCGGACAGAAATCGTTCAAACAAATCTTTTGAAGTTATAGATTCCCGGTCGAGTGAGCAAATCGATGGGCTCTTCTCCTTCTTTTTTTTTTTTCTTTTTCTCGGGCTATTCAAGAATGGACATACAACTAACATTACCGAGTAGTAGTAGAGTTAGGTGCCGACCCACAACTTTACATATAATTTATCATAAATACTAAGGGATAGTTACAACTAGATAATTTAAACTTTTAGTCCTTTTTGTATAGATTTTTTTTTTTCATTCATTTTTTTATGAATCTTTTAATTATTAATAACGTAGCGTTTTATTTGTATTCATATAATTGATAAATTATGTTTGAATATATATTTTTTTATTTATATAATATGTTTAGATTTTATATATAAGTATGTACAAAAGTTACGAGATGTTCGATAAAGAATATTAAAGTGAAAATTTAATTTTGAGGTCAAAATATTTGAATAATTTTAAAATTATAATTGAAGTGTTCAAACAGTGTCAATTGGTTTTAATCTTACCATAGAAAGGTCGTTTATTATCATCTTGAGATCATCTTTTAAGAATTGTTGAAGATCACTTTCTAAACAATATGGTCAATCGCTCCTATCTTAATGTAATTATATCAAATCTAGAAGAACAACGTCTCACTCGCATATTAACATATTTACATTAGATCTAGAAAGTTTATATCTCGAAAATCACTGAGACGAAATGATCAACATCGAAGATTACTGAGGTTTAAAAACCTATCATTGAAATTAGTATATCGTAAGATCTTCGAGCAAGGTTAGTACAAATTAAATCATAGAGATTAACGGATGATTTGTAAACTTCTTATTAACTATTACAAATTTTAGTTATTAGTTTTGATCTAAATTTAAATCCTTAGTATTTTATCCGATTTGAGTTTTTTTATGTAAAATATTTTGTGTTTGAGATTCTTTTTCACACTTTATTTTTTACATATTATTATTAATTACCTGTGATAGATTATATCTCTCAGATATTTATTACGTTTTTCTCTATTAATATACTATCGTACCAAAAAATTTATATAAGTTTTTTTTAAAATAATATTCAGAATGTCATTTCCGGTAATTACCGGTTAGAATTTTCATTAAAAAAATGCTAGTGTCGCTAAATTAATTTTGAGTTATCTAAGAGTCATTTCATATACTTTTTTAGAGGAAAAAAAAAAAGAGTAAAGTCAAGGATGAAATAATTATTAATATTTTTTTTTATCAAAATCATAAAGGAAATAAGAGTTTTTTTAATATATATAGTTTAGAAGATCTGTACCCAAAAACAATCACCGGTGAATGTAAAAACGAATAATATCTCAGTGTAAGTGTTCTCGAATAAAAGGTACAATCGGATAGAAGTGTCGTAAGATAGATATGTGGATTAGATGTGGAATAGTATCATCCAAATGGTGTAATCTATGTTAAATGTCCTCATGCTGGGATAAGTCATAAGTGCTGTCCTTGGTTGGATAAGAAATTTTATCGGGTTCTTTTCCGACTATCACAGGCACGCTCGTCTCCTTTACCCAAATCGCTATCTTATCATCTACTCAAGAGATTGATTCATTGCTTTGGCGAGCGTGCCAAGTTAATGGACACCTTGTTTCCTGTGATTCATTACTGCATGTGACTCGCACGTGCCACTATGAGTTGGCGCTACGTCCACATGAAAACTCTAGTACTTTAATCCATCTTTATAGGATGTTTTTTAAAAAAAAAAATTAAAGAAGAGAAAATCTTAATCATAAATATAATATTTGATTATTACAATGGAATTTAAAAATACTGAAGAAAAATAACTTAATCTTTGAAAATATACTATAAAAGAAAGAAACAAAGAGAGTTACATTGTACATCCAAAAGTACGGAAAATGGAAAATATCTTTTATCTTTGGCAGAAACTAATAGTTAATTTTCCGCACATCACGGAGAATAATAATAATAATATATATATATATATATATATATATATATATATATTTATTTCTTATTTCTTTCCATCAAAATACATCGGTAGAGCACGTGATTGTGGCACAGCAAAGCATGGCGGTCACATGATCCTCTTCCAGAGATGAGAAATCTACAGCATATGAACACTGTCGTCGGTTCCTGACACAGGCAAAGAAAAGTTGGGCAATTTCCTATCTTTTCTTACGTGAAAAATAATTAAGAAGCTATTATAAAATTCTTTACGGAAATTGCCCAAATATAAATATAAATATGACTAACTTTTCTAAGTTCTAGAGCAGTAGTCTACCGAGAGAAGACCGAGATCCGATGACATAAAAAAGAAGGATAAGGTTGGAGAATCTAGAATTTATCAGGCATTTTCTGCTACTTAAAGAGGTTATTTCTATAATTTGTTTAGACCTCCGAGTACAGAGTATAGATAGAGGTGTAAAGCTGGCAGATCCAATACGATTTTGAAGTCAAAGTGTGAACTTGAAGGGAACTTTAATTTCCTCCAACCCAAATGTAGGTGTCGTGTACTATTAACACCTGACCTCCTTTAATAAATGATTCAAGTCTTCTTTCACCCAGAAACTTTATTGGCCTCGTTATTTCATCAATAAATATTTTCCCAACCAAGGAGAAGAGTATCCCAAACTTTGCTTCATTGATTGCTGCCACTGATTACATAAATTTGGGGGCATTCACGCATTGTTTTAGTTAAGATTTTAAAAGTACCGTATGAATTTGTAGAATTTTTCACGTAACAACTTTTATAAAAATCATTGTACTAACTAAACATCATTTTCTTAATTGTCAATTCATGTTTTAGTTAAGAAATAATTAGATGCAAGAAATTATAACTAAATTGCCGATGAGTCTATATCGTACTTAGGTTATCAAAAAAGGTTTTAAATTATATTAGTATTTTTATATTAGAATTCTAATGTGTAACTCTCTCTACCGACTTAACTCTGCTAGGGTTTGACTTCTCGCCATCACCGGTGACCCTCTCATCTCTCCTCTTATAGCTTAAGTGGCTAAGAGAGCGGAGTGTATTTTTTTTTTTCATCAAAAGAATTTTCAACACATTTTTCTCTCCGTATTCTCTCTCCTCTCACTCCCTTCCTCTTTCTCATCCTTCTTCTTTACTCCCTTATCTTTGACCATTATTTTCTCTAATTATAAATCATTTCTTGGATTTCTCCTTCACTAGCCTCCTCGCAATTAGATTGCTTTCATTTCTGCCATCAGCTTTGGATTTGAGCTTGCATTCCTCCTCATTGTCTTTATCTCATGGATTTATTCTTCTAAGTCTTGGCAATTGGTGTTGACTTCAATAGCGAAAGGAGATACTTATCTTGGAGGCAGTGTCCCAACCACCATTGATGTTAAACAATTTGCCCTCATATTTTCATACCCTTATGACTATTCCTGTTGTTGTAGTTGTCGAGATGTCTCTAGTTTTTTTGGTTTTTATTTTCTTTAATTTCTTACTGTCTTTGTTCAATGAATGTTCAATATTTAGTGTTGTTGTGCTAGTGTGCTTCTTAGTCCAAATCCACTAAGGGCATGATGGAGCCCATAGAAGCTAATTTCTTCGTCTTTAGGTCTTGTTATAATATGTATTTTATTATGTTTATGGTATTTCACTAAGTTACGGAGCTTGTCCAAACTATTTTCCCCCTTTTTGTTATTAATAGGCTTGTAATCTACTATTTACAATTTTCTAGTGAAAATGAATGATATTTCCCCCATAAGATTTTCTAAAAATATTTAAATTTTGGTGGAATTAGTTAAAATTTTAATTGAGAAGCTACATAAATTCCTACTGTCAAAAGAAGATAAAATCAAGTAGATTGCTCCAATGTCATAAAATAAGGACTACTGTATAACTAGGGGTAGTGATGTATGATTAGATCGATCGTGACCTCCTTTTATCATTCTCCTAAGTTGTTGTTGTTGTTGTTCGGTGTGTGTGTGTGTGAAAAGAATCATCCTACTAAGTTGTAAAGCCAGATTAACTTTTTTTCTTCTATGCGATGCTTTCTCTCGACTAATAAAATGAAATATAAAATAAAAAAAGAAAAAGAAAAAAAAGAGGAAGAAGAAGAAAAGAAAACAACTAACCAAGAATGGTCCAACAGCTAAGCGAGCAAGGTCACCTTTTATTCGCATAGAATTTATAGGTGGCAAGCGAATGATTGGGCGAGATGGGAATTAGACAAAGGGTCAAAACATAAGAAGAGGACACCTGTGGATACACATACCTCGCTTGTTATTAGGTCCCCCTTTTTTTCTCGTGACAGCGCATCCTAAAGTTCGCTACGCCACTTGGTGGTCGCTCGTCGCCATCACACGCGGACAAGATGAATAGAAGCGATAAAAAGGAAGTCTTAGAAGAGATGAATGCTGCCACTAGCCAGTACGTGCATGGAACGACCAGTAGCTAGCACTACGAATGTTTTTTTTTCTTATAGAAAGTTTATTTAGAGGATGAAAGTAAGTTTTTGTTTCAACCGCTATTAATTTCTTCAATAATTAAAGATGAATATATATATATTTTTTTTAACAATCGTAAGTTACTCAAAAGTGCACGGACGACATAGTAGTAAAATAATTTTAGTCGATTTTGTTTTTTCTAAGTACCGATGGATGGATGATTGATGTGGTTGTAATACTTATTACCCAACCAAGGGACCCCATATGCCATACCTCGTCTATCTTATAAACAGGATAGAGATATCATACATAATGGCCCAAAACGAAGAGTAACACGTGACAAGAGGAAGGCGATCAATCAGAGCGTTGTCCAAGGAGAGAAAAAGGGGGGACGTGGCATCCAACAGATGCGCAGCTGCAGCCTTAGCTGGGAGACGAACGAGCTAGACGAGGCGAGATCGACGCACGCCAAGGGTTTAAAGTTGGCTCGGCTGTCGCTTTCACGTTGATATGGTTCCCCACTTTGGACGGGAGGAAGAGCGTCCGTACGTACGTTAGAAGATTATATATATATATATATGCTAATTAAGCAGCTAATGCCGTCCATAGACTTTACTTAGTGGGCTCACATTTCCTTTTAGTTCCTTTTGGCGGGCCTCTAGTGGCTCACCACATATGCATGAACTAGGTACGAGAGTATGACACTCTCTTCACTTGCCTCAGATCCTCTCGGTGTAACCTGTTACGTGCGAACTTCAGATCTTCATTTGGCTTAGATCCTCTCGGTGCAACGTGAGAAACTCCCTCCCCCACCCCCAACCAAAAAAAAAAAAAAGAAATTTTGGGAATACGATTTGGGACCATTCAGCGGTGCGAAGGACGCTGACGTCGTACCGTTTGACCAGAGAGGCCCATGGATCATCCCGGGCAAGGCAGAAATAAATAGGGCCGTGTACGAACCTGCTCAAGGACAGGAATCAAAGCCTTGTTGAATTTTTTATACGTGTCGTTCTCCAAGATGGCTTCTACCGGGCGTTGGGATACCTCAAAAGGAGAACATCTTGGACACATTCTAATTTGATGCTTCGTACTTGTGTGATGGGATGGCCATTTTGCAATTCCTTAGCGCACCTCCCGTGGCAGACCTTAATTTGTCTTAATCCGATTGGAGATTGTTTGCTCCAAAATACATATACGTTTCGTACGTTGACATGAATAAGTGGCTCGAGGATGTAATATGATTCTACGAGTTATACTGCATCGTCAAATGCAGGTCTTTACATACACTGCGTAAGATATGTCACCACAGACGATTGAACTAAATGAAACAGCTCGATGACAACCAGACAATCTCAGTGTAAGGTTACTATAAGTTGCCAACTTAACTTAATATTCCTTAAAAACGAAGCCTAATCAAGAAATAGTAGCTCCTCCTACAAAATGAACAAATCACCAGCACAAGCCCAACTCATTATGGTGAGAAAGAAATCACGATCCAGAAAAATTGCATCGAATAGCCTCACAGATAAACTCACTTTTAAAAACTGAAAGTACCTCTACATGGACGTCAAGTTTGTCATAAGATCAGGAAAACAACTCTGAACCTAGTCGCTGATTTCTTTCTATCAACAACGAAATCCTTGATAAGACAGAAGCAAGACACACAAACACAATACTAACAATAACTTAATACAGATGCTCAAGCAGAGGTAAATGCAGCTCGTGGTATCTAACTATAGCATCTCAGCCAAGTGGCACTCTAACGAATCACCAGAATTTGCTCGGCGGTCTGCTCAATAACGCGTAGCCCACCAGCAGAGTTGATGATCCGTGTATTGACACAAAACAATCAACAAATAAATGGATTCTATTTACCAGGATTCTATCTACAGAAGGGTATACACTATCACTAATACTAGGAATTATCTGTCCGTCATGGAGTCCCTGATGGAGTCTGGAAAGTGAAAATGATCAACAAAGCCTAGTTTTTCCGCAAGCAGGAAGATATGGATCTGTGTTGCTGCAGAGTTTGGAGAGAGGGGCTCCGGCAAGCAAGGTAGGCAATCAGGCAGATGCTGATTATCCTTCTCTCGAGGGCAGAAAAGAGAAAACACGGTTCGGCAGAATATAAACCTGGTCAGATAAAACCATATGTATGAGAGGAAGAAGAGAGATCTCAACAAAAATGTGCTGATTAAGAGTGCTAAGATGAAGAAATTGTAACTTCTACAAGAATTTAGGACATTAAACCTATAGATTCTTGTAATGTCGAGTAAGTGTACTGCTTACTGATGGACAAAGTTTCTTATTCAATCCAACTGAACATCCCAAACTTCCTTGAATCTGAGCGGTTGCATCAGTATGATGCAAGTGACTACACATAATTACCGATTTCATCACTTTGTCTTCTATTGAGGCTAATATAGGACAGCATCAATTGTGCTTACTCTAATTTTGTCAGCACTGATCTTATGAAGGTACTAATAGTTAAGATCTTAGCAACAACGTCAGATAAATCGCCATCTTAGCAGCATTCAGCTTCACACATGAGAGATCAGAACATCTTTGCTAAACTCATGGCAAAAATCATTCTATCACTTGGAAAATATTTAAACTGGATACTAGATGTTCTCATTGAGGAAACTAGTCTAAAAATGATGGATATATATAAAACAAGGAAGCCGCACCTTAGGATTATCCGTCTTAGAAGTGGATCAGGTAAAACTTGTGCCCAGACCAGGTCCAGCTCATCTGACGTGCAGAGTATCACTTCCCATTCAGCCAAAGCAGAGGAAATAATGCTCTCGGCGTCATTGGATACATCCTGAAAACACCATGAGAAATCAGACCAAGATATTAAACATCGTCGTAGATGCTGGAAAGTACAAATTGACTTACAGCTTCTAGATCAGAGGAGAGGCCAACTAATTGGCAGAATGCTTGCAGCGGAGCAGTTAAAAAGAATGTAAATTGGCTTCCACTATTTTCAGTAGACAATGATGTTTGCCTCCCGGGGGAAATAAGCAAAGCTGCCGCTTCTCCTCTTTCATTACCATGTATGACCTGGCAAATATACAGTGTCAATAAGACAATATTTGTGGGCCTGAAATATTTTATATAAAAGTGTCATGAAACTTCCTTAAGGGAGAAAAGAAATGTCACGGGAGCAAAACAGAGTGCTAGGAAAAGGGCTATGGAAATTTCAAAACATTTTAACATTTCCTAATATCTACCAAAAGTAGCCACACAAGGAACAAATGAATCATACAGACAAGGGAAGCGTGATGACCTTTAGATCACTTAAAAAAGATAGAAGGCATGATGAGAAATCCAATGATGCCCTGATAGTTGTAGGAAGCATGCAAACCTTAAGGGGTTTAATAGGGCAAAAAAATACAGCTCTTCTAGTTATTGAAGATCTACCATGATCTCCAGCCAGTCTATGACAACAACAACAACAGTCCACCAAGCTTTTAGTTCCAAACAATGATGGAACAACAGAGATCAAGGGAAATATGTTGATGCAGTCAGCAACAAGAAGAATAAATTAGATGGAAGAAACAAGTAAAAGAACAGATTGGAAATAAATTTTGGAGAAGAATAACCATCCAAGCTTTGTTGTTTTAATGTTATTGCTAATAAAATTTCCTGTAGATGAGTTCAGAGGAAAAATAACTCAATTTAATGGCCCAGCTGAAACCAAATATAAAAACTTCATCTCTAGTTCAGAACATCTGATTTGAGTTTAATCAGGATATGAAAAAATAATTAACTATGAGATACTTGAACAGTTAGATAAAATATAAAAACTTAATCTCTAGTTACTTGTGTCCCACTTAGACTATACTAAGAGTAGCGCTCATCTAGACTTATGAAACTCTCAAATAGCTGTATATCTCTCAAATAGGTCAGCTAGAACTTTTGTACGAACTGCTAGACCAAGAGTTGATTTGTTCAGTTGAAAAAAAAAACATGCTTAAAAGTTAAAACAAACTAAAATAGTGACTTTGAAGAATATTTTTAATTAGCAATTAAATCTGCTCCAAATTCCAGAGAATTTTCTATGCCAACACATTTTAAGGAAGAAACAATCAATTGGATGAAACATCTTTCTAATTTATTGTATTGTTATCAGCACCATATATTGTATTATGAAACAAATTGATTGCTTCCTAGCCAAATTCTTGAGCTATTGCAACATCCTACCATCTGCAAAAGCTACTCTTCAGTTATGGCTGCATCAACCATTACTTCACTATTCTAAGATTTATCTTTCATTAGCATGAGATTGATAACTATAAATTATAAAACCCACAATAAAATTACCAGTAATATTAACATATTCTATAATTTCACATTTATTGATTTCTTTTAGTTTTTCTTCAAATAAATCAACTATTAGTTCTACATTTGGTACTCATAAAAAGTAAAATCTTGAGCTGCTGAAACCAGCTCATTTTCTCATTACAGAAGAATATTAACAGTATCATTGTATAGCTATTGCCATTATTACTGGTCAGATCTGTTATGTGGAATGATTGAAAATGTTGAAGACTTGAAGGTGTATTCATTCATGGTAAGATATTACTTACATCGTGCAATAACAGAACTCACATGCAACAAGTAAAGCAGATTAATTCTTTTAATAATTAATAGAATGCATCTGGAAGTAATGCAAACTTAAGACTTGCCTGTCACATATTTGATTGAAAAGAAAAGAACAAAAACATCGTCCAGTATCTTTTAGAAAGTTGAGATCAAGTTTTGACAAACCTGCCTTGAATGCCTGGCTATTGTCACTGTCAATAATAAGAAAAAGTGGACTTCGTGTAAACGGAATTAGATCTTCAGGGTAAAGGTTGTTCGAACCTGATATTGAAAAAAAAACAAATCAGTGAAATATGACCACGACAAATATTGACTAATTAGTGTGACTTAGGAATGTTTTACAGGAGTTAAAATAAACTGAAGGACTAATATTATACTCTAGTGGATAACTCTTGTACCCTTACTAGATAGATAATTACGCACCTCCACTTCCACGAGGCCCTAGCCATATATAACTTTCTAAAGAGGCATTTGGATTTGGTGTACTTATAAAAGAGTGTTGGTGCTGCAGATTATCTTGCTTGCCACTGGTCTGTGAAGCAGGAATTGGTCTTCTAGAGTTCAGCAAGGATCCAGGGGTTTGAAAAGCACCACTCTGTTCGGCCTTCCCTGCAAAGGTATGACAAATATCATAAGCAAAGGATGGGAAACAGAATGAGCAAATGAGCAAGGTAGAAATTACAGCACAAGCAGCAACCTGATGCTGATATATATATCAGTAAAATGCTATCCGGAGAGAGCTCCTCACAAACTGTTGCAATTACCTGTAGATACAGAATATGACTTATCGCAGTGTGAAGAACAGAATAAAATTAGTACTAGGAATGGATACATATGAATAAACACAGATACATGAAATTTGTGTGTGCCCAGTAGAAAAATGGTATTAACTGCGTTATAAGATCGAACAGTAATCGTCAGTAATATTGATTAAATTTGTCGTGCAAGGTGATGATATAAAATCCCGTCACAGTTATATTAACTCGTCTAACCCTCATTATGCCCACAAATGTTCACAAATCAAACTGCTAATGAAGGTAGAAATTGGTGAGGTACACAAGGCAAGAATCCTAGAAGTCTGGAATGGACGTGGGATTTCCAACAGATCTGATCAAGGAGCATATGCTCTGACAGTTGAGCAATAAGATGGCATAGAATGTATCTAATAGAGAGCATACATCAATCTAGACACCTGACATTGATAATGAAGCAAGCTATTTGAAGCCTCAGTACCCAGTCAAATTCTCATAATTTATACTAAGTTCTCGTAGATACTAAAAGGTAGCAAAGCATTGGAAATTGAGATTGGATATCATGTGGAAGCAACCTGAGCACAAAAAAGTTAATCCTAAAAAAGCTCTTCAGGTAAATCATCTATATTATATGGATGCAACCTGAGCACAAGCAAATTACAGTCCTAAAAAAGTTCTTCAGGTAAATCATCTAGAAGCTCAGAGTGCATAAATTTCCTTATATAATGAATATATGAAATTAAAATTGCAACAAAAATTAGAACTAATATAATTGGGCCACTCACTGCAATTAGGTGAGAGACAGAGGGGTGGTAAATAATAGTCTTTCGAGGATTTGAAGGCAGACTTGGATCTGTCATATCAGCAGCAAGGTTTATATCAATTAGTCCAGAGACTCCACCACTCTGGTCACTGAAGGCACCATTTTCTGTAGCTTCTTTGGTAGTATCATGGTAGAAAGTCCCACTAGGTTCCCATTCCAAACACTGTAGCATTCTGAAAGTGTCCAAAGTAAGCTCTGTGTATTTGACCTGGTCGTTCAACAACACAACAACAACTAAGTAGGAAACATCCATAAAAAAATTGCAATATTTTTCATAAAAATATCTGCCAAATCAGTTGCAGATAAGAAAAATGCATGAGTTAGCAAACCTCGTTTCGATGATAGCTTGTCAGCAGAGCCTCCTGTAACCTTAAAACCCTTTTTGAATGAAATCGCATGATATATGGACGGGAAGATGGATAAGAATCATACAGCACATTATATCTCAAAGGCCTGGAATGTGCAAAAGCTTTATCAGCTTTCAAGAACCTCACGATTTCTTGCTGTATTTGCTTCCATTCTTTGAAGTTAGCCTCCTGGACAGAAAAAAGTTATACCATGCTAGAGGCCAATTGTAACATTTTCATAAGTTATATAAGAACAAAGATGATAAGTTTCTAGTGTTATAAATCAAAAGATAAAACATACTCTTGGAAAAATTGATATATGATGACATAAAGAGTTGTATGGAATTTATAGATGCAAGCATTGCAGAATAATAAGGTCCATGGAGTTTAAGAACTAAATAATTAATTATGAGTTGTAACAGTGTATTGTGAAGTCACAATCTGATTGTACTTTCTGGGAGAGTATCATTGGCAAAACTGTTTTTGGGACAGCATCTGATTGTACCCAATTGCACTTGATTCACTAGGCTATTCATTAAAGTTCTTGTATTCAAGGGGCAGTAAACAGTTTCTTCAAATAAAACTCAGGCTTAGTCGTAGCCTTTGAATTATTGATCAAGCTAGCATGCCCTATAAATTCTCATTTGTGCTCCTTTGATCCAAAACTGTTTGCAATATTGTATAAGTCCAAGCCTAAAGGCAATACCTTATAATTGAGACACCACATCAAAGCCCAATTATACAGCCTAAGGGTCATGTATAGCTGCATCAGAACATAGAATAGTCTGTAACAACTGAAGTTCTCCTAAGAAGACTATTGTCAGGTCTAAGTTGGCTAATTTTGGGCTTTCTGCAGATAAATCAAACCACTAAGACAAAACATCCTAGAACACTCAAAGATTAACCTGGCATAAGCTTACAATATCAAATTACGAGCTCTTGGCCTCTGTATATGGCCTTCTTTAGAAAATAAGCAAGCATTATTCTTCTATTCTGTCTTTTCTTCATCAAACAACAAGATCAGAGTTTTAATCTTACATTATGATCTTATGGCAGTGATTACATGCTGAACCTGAAGGCAACAATTTCATCTTCTTTATTTATTGTAAAGCAAAATAAATTTAGTATTGCAAACTGCGGCCTGTACCTTCAAAAGACACTGAAACTCAACACCTAATAGTTACTTATTAAATTCTAGCCTACAGCGGACGCTAGTAATGTGCAGAACTAAAATACTAATAATTCCAACGGATAGTGATTATTCAATGTCCACTGGCTCACCAAACTTCAAGCATTTGCGTCTAATGACAGACCACGAAATAATTTATAAACATAGGTAGTTAACAACCACCGTGCAAATTATGAATAGTGAAGAAGCCATTCAAGCATCTGACTGTTAGTTTCAACCACTAACCTAATCCAACACCAAATAAATAAGTGGCCAAGTTTTGAGTGCTCAACTTTTAGGTAATCTTTCTCTTTACCACAGTTTGACAAGTAAGCATATTAAAAAGGTTAAAGAAATGCCGAATCTCGAATAACCGTCCTAAAACTCATCTCGTGCTAACAATCAAAGAATTCTCCAACCACTGGGTAAATAACTAAATTTTTTTGAAGGATTCAGAAAGAATTAGAGATCAGGAAGAGGAAAATTACCGGATATGCGGCCTTGGACTCCTCCACTAACACCCGAAATCTTTCTGCCAGGTGCTTTACTGCCTCCGCGCGATTCAGCAAGAACGCGACAACCAAGAACCTCGCGTGGAACCTTAGCTCCTTATACCGCAACAATAGATCGGGTCGTCGCCTGTATGACGGTTCTCCTCTCGCGGCGTCGAAGTAGCCGCGAACGAGGATGGCCTCGTAGAAGACGTACGCGCCGAGGAGGAATCGAGCCTCGCTGGTACGGAGGTACTGACTGTAGTAGAGCTGGCCGATCCGGGAGGCGATCTCGCCGATCTCCCACCGGCGCAGCCCGCCGGCGACGAGTTCCCGTCGGCGCTCCTGCTGGAACCGCCACAAATTCGTGTAGGCCTTGAATACCTTGCGGTGGTAGAGGAGGTGGTGAGGATCGCGAGCATAAGGGGGGAGGTCGCGCACCCGCGCAAACTTCCGGTCGGCGATCTCGACGAGGGATTTGAACTCTCGGAAGGCTTCTGCGGCTGAGGAGGAGGAGGCGTCGCCGCCTCCATCTGCGGCTGCGGCGGCGGAGGAGGAGGAGGAGGAGGACATAGTTGGAGGGAGAAGAGCTCGTGTGGTCCTCAAGAAGAAGAGCAAGGCCAACTCGGGGAGTGGAAAGAAAAAGACGCTGGTGCGGTGTTCCGCGGAGCATAACAAATAAAGGTTCTTTTGCTTATAAGTCCTTTAGAAGTCCTTTATTTGTGTGCTTACCCATCTAATTTTTCCTTCGTACTCTTGTTTACTACAAGAAATATCTGATATACTTGAACTACTTTTTAACAAATATCAATTAAAATTAATTCAATTGATGAATAAAAAGGTGTACTCTTATAGTCTTATATATATATATATATATGTAAGTGAAAATATTTCTGTCCCTTTATATGAAAAAAGCTCTAGATTTTTAGCTGCTAGTTAGTGTAGTGTGTTCGTGTGAGTTGTAATCCTGAAATTAAGGAATTTTGGAAGGATGCCATTGCAAAATACCAATACCAATACCAAGAAATAAATGCCTCGTGTTTGGAGACGATTGTTTTGCATGTAAAGGGAAAATGAGTATTAAATTCGAGTTAGTCCGTGGAACTACTCTTTCTATATATATAATATTTACCTAAGTACGAAATTACCAGCACCCTCATCTCCTATGGTGATTATGAGCCAATCATTTCAGAACTCCCATAGACTACGATGCGTTTTTAGTGTAGAATTCACGACTTCCGAGATCGCCTTGTTTGACACCTTGTGCAGTAATTTGACTCGGTCAACGTATCTATGTCATCACAAGTGGGGAATTTACTAACCCCATCTTTAAATTGAATTTTTGATGTTTAATTTCTCCCTTTACTTAATTTCTCCCTTTACTGCATCTTTGATTATTTTTAGTGAAAGTATTAGACGAAAATATTATATAAACATGCCTAAATTACAACAAGTGTTATAGCAAGACATACTGATACACAAAACAAAACAAAACAAAATGTTAGAGCAACGACTATTTAACACAAGTTTTATATTTTGTATAATTTTAGAACAATATTATAGATAGTGCATAATATTAAGCTTGAAAGCACATTGACAAATGCAAATGAAAAATGACGTTAGTGAATTCGTTGCGTAAGAAAGACAGACAACATACCATATAGTAGACGTAAGTAGAGATAGACAACAGTGGAGATGGAAAAGGAGGAGAGTATTGAAGTTGGGCACTAACAAGACGTAGGCTACAACTACACAAGAGTAGAAAGGCAATGAAACTGTATAGGTACGCTCAAATCTACAAGGACACAACAAAACTATCTTCCAACTACAACTACTACCCCTAAACCTACAAACTTATCCTTGCAACCACAACATCCCTACTCACCACCTTGCACTCACATCAAAACCTCACCAGCTTACACCTCCATTGTCATCGGTGTTGAAGAGGCACAATTATGGATGTTGGCCACTAAGAGTAGTCCCAACCACTAACAACTAGGTTGATGATAGGGCACAAGAGAATGGTCGGAGCAAGTAGGCAAAGGAGGAAAGAGAGTAGCGATTGAGAATGAGATGACAGCGAGCAAGGAAAGGACGGAGGCAGTGACATGGAGAAGGTGAAGGCGAAAATAAGGCTAAAAAAAAAAGAAAAGAGAACCGGGGTTATCACTGTATAATGACCGTGGGAGCAGAAGAAAAGATATGAAAACAATTAGATGAAGAAGAAAGAAGAGAGGATGATAAACATAACAAAGTGGAGGAAGAAGAAAATAGGATGACCAAACTACTAGTGAGGCGGAGGATAAAGAGAGAAAGAGAGGAGAGGAGGAAGCAAAATATAATAAGGTGAAAGAAAAACCACAAGGAGAGAAGCCTTTCCTTTCTACTATTCTCTTTATTTAAACCCTAGTAGAGCTAACTTGTTAGAGTAGGTCCAGGGTGAGAAGAGGTAACTCTAGGGTGATGGGGATAACTCAAAGATGATGGTAACCATTGTGGTAGTTAACAACGCATCTTGGATCTAAACACCCAACGATGCCTATCAAGTACCATCATTCTTTTCCCATCCGCCATGAAGAACTTTCTTTATAGCTGTTGTTGTTACAGCACCAATGCACTTTACAGAGTATACAAGCTCGTCAATAAGACAGGGATTAGCTGAAAATTAGTTGCTTTTGAGGAAAATTCCAAAACTAATTAACCAGGCTAATGACACACCCACATGGCAAGTGCACATTGCTTTTATACGTGGAGCCCTCGGAGTTATCATGTGGTACTAAAAGAATCAAAAGTGGGTCAACTCTTAAAAACGAATGGGGCCACAATGGATGGGTGGTTCTGATTCTCTTGTGTTGCAAGACTTTAGACTCGTTTATGTCCTCTCTAGTCCCTGCCGGTGTTGGAATTTCTTGGGAATTGGGCATTCTTTAGTGGTTGTTCCTTCTCCCAGCATTTTCTTTCTTTCTATCTCCTTTCTTTTCTGTTCTTTATTGGGCCGAGGAAATTTGGCATGCCGCGTCATTGGGGTTGATACTTGATAGAGGATGGTCCACTTGTAGTGTATCAACGTCAGAGCTGTCAAAATTATAGAGCCGGCTCGAATTCAGCTCATTAAAATTTAATTATCTAGATTCAAATCTTATTACAATGTACACGTGTTAAAGGAAAGTCTCATCGAATGACTCCTCAGGCCTCGGAAAGATTATATCTATATTGTTCAGCCTACGTGGACTACCTACTCTTATCAATACAAAAAGAAAATTAGACAAAAAGCTTGGCTCCTCACAGGTCACAACTCGTCAAGTAATATTTGATGGACGGAAGGTTTCATCTTTCAACTGGTATCCCAATTCAGGAGATTGAGCTTTCGAAATAACAAAAGAGAATATAATTAAACTCCTCCGTAGAATAAAGCACACAAATTGAATAAATCTAGATCAGCTGTTATAAAAGAAAGAGAAGAAGATGTTCGCCGGCCTCAGCCTGGCATAAGATGATCATGTGACGGTACTGATGCGCCATTGATTGGAATAAAAACAACTGACAACTTTAATGCGTGTTGTGAACCTGCTCCTTTTATTTTAAGGGGCATTGGCGGGAGTTGAAACTTCTGGGAGGTGAAAAAAAGAGGATAGGAGTGTAGGAGACCAACCATGTGTCAGAGGGACCACCTTTTGTCTGAGCCCTGGTGGGACACCAGACCGCGCAGATGGGTGGGACTTAAATTTTGAAGGACCCTCCACCCTGCACTGCAATTCCCATTGCAGAGGAGGAAGCCACATTCCATCCGGATTCCAGTGGACGGGCCCACTCGACCACCCAAATCACAACATTTGTAGTTCAAATGTCGTGCTAGGCGTACGGGTTTACAATTGGGAGCATATATAAAGGTCTCCGTGGGGTGTTTGTATTTCTTAATTAAAGAAACTTATGTAGAAACTTAATAGTTATTTAGCTCAATGGAATCAGAGAGCGGTTTGCCCCCCGTTTTTTTATTTTATTTTTAGCATATATATATATATATATATCTAGGGGTAAAAATGCATCATTCATATTTTTAGTCCTAATACAGATATTAGATGTATAGCAAAATTTAAAACGATATCCTAACTAAACGGATACGGATAATTTAAAGAATCAAATTTTAAACTGATGTCGATCAAATTTTAAACGAATTATAATATTTTATTTAGATATAATTGATATAAAAATATTAAGAGTTTCATAAAAAATAATATATTTTAATGTTAAATATATATAAAATTAGAAAAATTAATCTCTATAAATAATATATAACGCATCATTAGTAACAATATCAATATTCACTATTTAAATAAGCAAATTAAAAACTATAAAATATTTAAAAAATATGCGGGTTAACAAATAGCGGGTTAAATCCGACCCGACCTGACCCATTTTCACCCCAATATATACCTCTCCAAAAGAAAATTTATTTGCCTGCAACCTGGATTATTTTGTGACAACTAGTAATTTAATCAACGAAATGACACATATAATTTAACTAAAATGAAAGTAAATAATAATGATAGTATTTATGTGTTAATTTGATGAAATCTTAATGCGAAAAAGAAATAATAGCTTCAACAAGGGATAATTTAGAAAAGTATGCAGGTAAGAAATCCTATTATATTTAATATAGTGGTTTACTTGGTGGATGAGTAGGGGTTTGGGCCGGCCCAATTTAAATTGAAGTCGAGGCCCACACAAGCTGTTACGGCAAATAGGCCGAGCCTGTGAGATCGCTTCTTCTTCTTCTCTCTCTTTTTATATTCTCCGTGGGAAGGATGATAGCTTGCGAGATTTTGTGACCTTATGTGTTTGATGAAAGTTCCAGTCGAAATTTAATAACAAATATATACGAGGACCTAAATAATTACCACCACGGTTGCCCTTGAAAGCCGCTAATAGGTTCAAACATGGTGCCGACTATCAAGTTCTGAGATAAGCATCTGCATTGAAATAATTATTCCTTTCAGGTGTAGTTGGAGATATATAGCAAGTTTGAAACTCATGTGTCTTGCTGTGAAGTTTTAGAACTAATGAAAGCTAACTTAGTGGCATCCTATTTATTGCTTCCCACTATTCAAACTGCGCTTAGATTTCTTTTATTATTATTATTTATAATTGTTTAGACTTTCTGATCCTTTTGAGGGCTGTTCATTCACATTTTGTTGCTTGTAATAAACTGAAATGTGTATAAACTCTTGTGAAACTATCTTATATTTGCTTATCCAATTTATACCTTATCTAAACGTCAATTGATCTTAAGTTCTTGGTATTGGATATAGAAAATATTCAGTCTCTTTGTTACTTCCTCTTTGGAGATAGTGGAAAACATAAAAACTTTATTACTTCAAAATAGGTATAAAAACACATCAGACAGTAGGAGGAACATCGAGCAAGACATTAATCAATTCATTGGGGCAGACCCTGCCCAATGAGATGGAAAACAATTAGCTTTACCAGACGTAGCCAACTAGTTGCCAGCTTGGTTGGCTTACATATAGATATGCAAAATAGAAGCAACAGTTGGTGTTCCTTCGCCTTCAGTAAAGCCATCTTAAAGGCTTTGGCTTCCAACTGAGGGGCGGAGAAACCACAACAAGGATAGGATTCTTCAAAGCCATTACCAAGTTAGTTCTACAATCTCATCCCACAAAAATAATTTAATCAAAGAAGAGAGAAAAATTGACAAAGCTAGCAACGCAAAAGTTCAATAATGTCTTCCATAATTTTCGAACACCCCTTCTTCGTTCTTTTATACAGATGGAACTCATTCCTTTCACCAACCAATCAAAATAATAATAATAATAATTATTATTATAATAGCAGACATCTTAATATGGTATATAATTTAAGCCCTACGAGAACAATACCCACTTGGCGCCAGACTTCTCTTTCAAAGTTTTGGAGTGCGACAAAGAGCAGTCTTCCTCCTTCCTCCTACTACCAGTACTCAACAACTTGGACCAAAACCTTCTTCTCTTCTCCTTCTTCTCCTTCTTCTCCTTCTCCGTCTTCTCCTTCTTCTCCTTCTTCTCCTTCCCCTTTCCTTTCTCTATTATAACTTCCTCACCGTAATCTTCCTTCCGCCGCCCGATCACAAAGATCAGAGACCGGCTCTTCATCAGCGGCTCCAAGTCTTTTTTGAGTAAAAAAGACAGCCTTGCTCTTTTCATGTCATGGCGAGGAGGAGACGCAGCCAAGGAGGAGAGCTCCGAGTCGGACGAGTAAGCCGAGGTGGAGGCAGACGACGAGGAAGCGTAGGTTAAGGAAGAGAAAGCCGAGGAGGAAGCGAGGCGAGAGAGCTTCTCTCCAAGGCAAAAGGGGCATACTCCTGTGGATTGCTTATGCTTCGGGTGCTTCTTGCACCTTCTCTCCTCAGCACTAGGCCTTCCCATATCTCTTTCCTTCTCTATGGCAATTAAAATGGGGGTGGTCAAAGGAGGGGATGTGGTATTTATAGGAGTCGGTGAGGGCTGTCGAGAGAGTTTCCGGGATATTTCTCGCCCGTTTGAAAGGTCTATGGGGAGTTGTGTTTGGTTTGGCTTTTGGCTTCGGCTTTGCTATAGTGGATTTGTTGGCTGGGGGCCTGACTGTGTAGTCGTGTAGACCAAAACTAAGTCGTGGACGGGTAACAGGAGAAGTCACAGGAGCAGTCCTCCCAATCTTGTACTAGTATTTGGTGTATTAATTGATGTTGACTAGTTTGACTAATAATTTCTTTTATAGAAAATGAATAATTATACTTGGACCATGAATAGTTACCTATGTATCTTATCTATTTTTCGTGACGAGTTCATCTATTTAACTGTAAAAAATAATTTCTTTTATTCGTGAGATTTTTTTTATTAAAAATTATTATCTAGATTATTTTTAATAACGAGAGGTTGTCTATAAAAATAATCTTAGTGAAATTATAAAATTAATTACATAGTGAGCTTTTTTTTTTGGTATCTTTAACGGATCATAGGATGAAAGATAAATCAAAGAATCATTCAACAACTTATATGTATCTAATAATTTTCTATCAATGAGTAGCTAAAAGTATATGAAATAATAATTTGATTAAGTAAAATGATTGACTCGCATAAAATAAATTTTACACAGGTCCGTAATTGGACGTCCATTAGAAGTCATATATTTATTTTTTTAAAGGAAAAAAAAAAATTCATAGACGTATCTCAGTACGTTCTTTCGTGAGCAGAATCATATTAAGTCGAAACTGGGCCCTACTAAGATTAATTCAGTATCTTAAAATTTCACTGTCACTACTCACTAGTACTTTTCCGGTCCAAAGTTTGATGTATTATATTGGCATAAAAGTAAAAGTACAAGTGAGGAAAATAATTCCCCTGCTTGGCTTTGGCCGCACGCAATCGAGTGGCGGGCGCTGATTACGAAGCAACACGGAAGCCTTCCGAGATTGCGGTGAGTCTTTCCTCGTGCGTCCCATCGACGTGTACTCTTATCATCTTCGAAACCACGTGCCGTCTCGGTTTGACTTCGAGACCACCGTCCACACGTGCGATGTCTCCTGCGTCCTGGACCATGCCTCGTTTTGAAGTCATCACTCTTTTCCGAGCCCTCTTTTATTTATCTTGTGATAATCTTTTTTGTTTAATTAGGTGTCGCCGCACCGACTCTGGTAAGGATGTTGGAGTGGTAACATAAATTCCATCGTACATTATTCAAATGCCTCTGATGTTACCTCCAGGGAGGGCAGGAGAATGTAATTAATGCTGCCGGTTTTGGTGAGGTTTCCAAATTTTCTTTAAAGAAAGATGGAAATTCTAGTAGATGACGGTAGCTATTTTGCTTCGTGAATAAAACCAAATAGAGGTTGGAGCGTCTGCCAAGAAGGTGCTCAGATTTCTTTCTCTCCAGAACGTCCACCAAAACACTCTTAGATCATTGCTGATGCCAACTTTGTTTAGCTAATAAATAGTCTTCAACATTTCCTGGTAGATCTAAGATTCACAATCTAAATAGTATCAGACAAAACTGCAACATTATAAGGCACATGATGTTAAATACGATCAATAGATTGTTGTTTGGTGCATTTGCCACAAGTGCTTGCATTTACATTGGGATAGCAGAATAAAATGGATAGCTATTTTTCTATGGAAACAACATGCATTTGGAGTATAATAATTACGCGTTGAGAATTGTCCTGCCCACAAACATAAGCTATGGCTAACAAAAGCACCGACATAAATTTTTTGCGAGCGTGCAATACCACAAATCCACTAATATTGATAACTAAAATATAAAATTAACTCTTCCATCTTGATCTTGGGGATAGTACACAAATAATTAAAGAGGCTCAATATTATATAAGTACCTTTTGGTTTGATACTCAAATACACTGGTTTAATAGAAACACCATTAAGTTTCAATTTTCTTTTAAAAAAGGATCTCCCTTCCTATCCTACCTAAACAGACAGCAGGAAAAAAAGCACACACTTGATGCTTCGTCCTACATCCTAGTCAAAGGATAAAAAAAAAACTTAAAAGAAATTGCAAAGAACAGCAGAGCAAAATAAGTTTCACCACAAAACCAATACAAAGAATCTTGTCAAATGAAATTTGGGCTAAACCTCCATAAGCTTGATTCAACAATGGAATCACTATGATAACAACACCCACCAAATCAAAGATTTAGCTAATTATTGCAACCGAGAATGACCAACCGATGTTACGAGTCGTAATATTGCTCTTCTGTAGTACTACTAGTCATCAAACCATTGAGGTGGCCATTGAACTCAGATCCGTATATGTGCCCCATCTTTGCTCTTTTTGTCTCCAAGTATCTTTGGTTCTCCTTTGTTATTGGAGTTAGTAAGGGAACCCTGCCAGCTACGCTCAACCCATAGCCTTTCAGCCCAACATACTTTGCTGGATTATTGGTCATTAACTTCATAGTACGAACACCCAAGTCTCGTAATATCTGCAAAGAGAAGTTATTTTGTACATGAATATCAACACTTTTAGTTACAAAACACAGAATGTGATATGCACATCCCCATGAATCCACAATGGAATAAAAAAACGGGTTATACGATTCAAGTAGACTAATCTTCTGATGACTCAAGCAAATTGTCAATAGCTAAGACCAAAACACTTAGGTTTTTTTTGGTTTGAGGCTAAGTTCCGAACTCGATTAATTAATCTTATTTTTTCGAAAGTAAATTTGATTAGATATGAAAAAGATAAAAAGATGGTTGGTTACTGAACCAGTTGGGTTTCTAAACTCAAAGTAAACAAGGCCTTAAGTGCAAAAAAATATAATATCTTATCCAAACTCAACACTTTGGATTCCATGGGAGCTGCTGTGGTAGTAAAGTTAAGAAACTGGAGAAATAGAAAAGCAGTTCGAAAAATCTTATATGAACTGAAACTAAGTTTCAGGAATGCATTTTAAGGAGAATGGAGAACACATAGATAAGTATTCAGTATATACACTACGAAACTGAAACAGCATAGTATTATGGCAACATGCTTCTCCTTAGGATTGATCCAATTTTGCAACAAAAAAGATAGACAACATAATAGAGACAGAAAAACTTTCTGGGCAAGAGGCGATAACAACTTTGCAATGCAAACTCCTTTACTCATCTAAGTCCTATAACCTAGGAGTAATAATTTATAATCATATTTTGTCTTGAGACCATTCAAGTATTAGATGGCTGTCCCAAAATAACATTTTCATGCCTATCCCAAAGTAACATTTCATACCTTTCTGTTTTAATAGGGTGCATAACTCTCTTCACACCAGAAACTATAACAAATATAACTAAACAAAGGAACATAATTAGATGACAAAGCGAGGAAGGTAGCTTAGATAAGAGAAGAAAGGAGTTAGCACCTAATATCTCAAAGGACCAAATGGCATTTCATTATGTTCTTCAATTGGTACAGCTAAAGATCGTAATATGAATATCTTACCTGTGCGCCAATACCATATTCCCGTGAGTCGACAGGCAGTCCAAGTTCCTCATTAGCTTCCACAGTATCACGCCCAGCATCTTGTAAGTTGTAAGCACGAAGCTTGTGACCCAATCCGATGCCTCTTCCTTCATGTCCACGGAGATAAATTAGCACGCCCCTTCCAGCTTTCTCAATCATCTCCATTGCCAGGGCCAGTTGATTGCCACAATCACATCTTGCTGATCCAAATATATCTCCAGTCAAGCACTCAGAGTGCACCCTCACTAGGACATCTTGACCATCTCCAATATCACCCTGTAAACATTAGAGAACAAGATAAAAATTATTGTCGTATTTAAACTCATGAAAAGCTAATTCAGCACATCAAAAACAAATTATCATAATATTTAAAGGTTGTGGTATGATCTGTTTTCCTCATCACTTCTCTCAAAACTAGCACTGGGTCCGCCAAATTCTGACACCACTATTTTGAGTTGCCATGAAGTCTGTACCCTACAGCTGTGATAACTACTCTAACATCCAACAGAAAAGACTAGAAAAGATGGGCACTTTAACAAGTTAAATAAAGTAATTATGCGTTATAAGGATATTTACCTTAACCATTGCAATATGCTCCATTCCGTCAAGAAGCGATCGGTAGCAATAGGCTTGAACAGAACCCCACCTGAGTGGTAAGCTTGCGACTGAAGCACGCTCCACCAACTTGTCTCTTTTTCTCCTATATCTGTCATGCAAACTTCCATCAGCAGAGAAACAACACATTTTACTGCCAGATAGCAAGAGTCAAAATAATACTATCAAGTAACAGCCTTCTTGGTAAGAAAGATGACTACAATTATCAGCATATACAAAAGAGTATCTGAAGTATAAATCTGGCTAATTCCAATATTATCAGATGACACACCGAATCAAGTCTGCAATAGAGATTATCTTTAGATTCTCCCTCTTAGCAAATTCCTGCAGCTTGGGTAACCGAGCCATGGAACCATCATCCTCATCTACAATCTCACATAGAACTGCAACAGGGGGTAACCCAGCCAGCATAGCAAGATCCACAGATGCTTCAGTATGTCCAGCTCTTTTTAGAATGCCACCTTCTCTATACTTCAGAGGGAAAATATGACCAGGGCGGTTGAAGTCCTCAGGTTTCGAGTTAGGAGATGCAAGTGCCAAAATTGTCTTTGCTCTATCTTTTGCAGAAACACCAGTTGTTGTACCCACTTTAGCATCCTAATAAGAAAATAAGCTATCATTCATCATCATCAGAAGAAAAATATCATAGCAAACACATTATAGTTTCTGTAGCAAACTCCAAAATTGTCTAAGGTCACAAAGTGCTAGTAATGCTCAGTCTTTTGGTTAACAACTAGCGGTCTATCCCAAGTAGAAGGAGAATGGTTAGAGATAATCTAAACAAAATACTTTAAGATCTGATTAAGCATGAAACTTAGCATTATAACATCTTGTTGCCAAATTCAGAAGCAAATTTATCTACACTAAAATTTATTTTGTATGAGTGGAAATATCCATTATGTCTACGTGAGGAAGAAAGACCATACCACTGACACTGTGAATGCTGTGGAGAGTTTCTCCTCATTTTCTTTTGCTGTGACCATCAGAGGAAGTTGTAGTCTTTCAAGGTCTTCTCCTTTCATGCTGACACATACAATCCCAGTTCCATATCTTACTATAAAAGCCATAGCATCTGATGTTGCCAAAGATGCAGCCATTATAAGATCACCCTCATTTTCTCTGTCTTCATCATCTACAACAATGACACACTGCAAGATGGACCCAATGTCAGGGATGTACAGGAATAAGAGAAAAATGGCAGTAAGAGGGTAAAACAATAACAATTATACAATCAACACGAACTTTTCCTTGCCGGATGTCTTCAATAGCTTCTACGATAGATGAGAAACCTTCTGTAGGGAGATCTAAGTCAAGCTCATCATTATCAACGGAAAAAGCAATAGTAACAGGACCCATGTCAGCAGAAATTGTCCCAAGTGCTATAGCATCTGCTTGAAGCATGGTATCAGAAGATGGATGGTCCTCCCCACTAACAGACGTATTATGTACCAATAAGGTTTCTCCCTTACTTGATCTTTGGACAGTCGCAAAGCCACAGATTCCTTTCATAGCAATACATCCAGCTATTCCCAAACTCACTAATTCAGAATTTGCAGTCTTCTTACCCAAAAATAATGAAGTGCAACGAGACCCTCTGAACTTTCTCAGGAAACTCATCCCTCTTAAATGACTGTGAGCTCTACAGCAAAACAACAAACAAGAGAAAAAGAAAACTACTATAGTTACTCCATATATCAAGACAATCTGCTCAAGAAATGTTGTATTAATATATATTTACATATAACAAAATATCCTGAGAGAAATTAGGAAGGCACATATTCTCAACATATGACCAACCTAAGTGTCTTGCAGTACATATTAGTAAGAGAATAAAACAAACAAGACAGCAACATTCCTTAACATTTATTCAAAATCAGTCTTCCAGATGAACATTGAGTGATGCTTGTAACTTGAGTTCTTCTCGGACCTAACATAACAACCATTGTTCCAGACTCGTGTCTTCTGATTTACTGGATAAAGGTTGCTCCATTAAGTTAAAGAGCTATATCAGAAATGCTTAATCCATCATTACAGGAAAGACTAGCCAAAAGAAAATTGCATCACTACACACATACTAGATCTCCCTCTGACTATCCTGAATCCAGATGAATATCTATTGATGCCAGCTTAGCATTGAGCAGAGAGAGAGAGAGAGAGAGAGGCCAAATTACCTATGAGTAGAAAATGTAACCTACAAAGGAACAGGAACAGCACAATTCCTGAATAATGTTTAGTAAGAAATCCGCATATGGTAAATCAAAGTTAAAGAATATGAATATTATGACATTATCTCACACAACATAAAGAAAAAGTCCATCCAATCTATTCCATAGCAATCAAACAAGCCATAAGAACAATGATTAAAATGCATGCAGTTCCTTGCGCGTGCTCTCTCTCTATATATATAATAATATAAATGTATGTGTGTAGAGAGAGGGAGATAGGAATATACTGATGGTGATGGAGGTCAAGTATAGAAGACGAGGGAGAGATTGAAGCCATTTTCTTGCTACCACCACCAAAAATCTCCCCTTCTCGTCCCAAACTTCTTCGCGCTTGTTTGCACCAACTAGTTCTGGAGATCAAATTCAAGAATTCAGTGTCCAAAACCTAACAAATTATAATCATTTACGCACGAATTTCCTAAAGCTCGATTGCAAACACGAGAGGAATCCAAATCGATCGCCATCGTGCAACCAAAATTCGAACAGAAACGGGAGGAATGGATCACCTGCGCCGTCGATTGGACTTCTGCGGTCGACAGCCAAGAGCTCTTCGAAGATATATGAGAGAGAAGACCAAGAGCTCTACACAGCCCACATTTTATGACCCGACTCGGAATAGAGAGCATTGGGTTCGTCTCGTCTCCGCTCAATCCATTTGGCCGTGCAGTAGAAGAAACCCGCGACTTTCCCCAATCGCACCTCTATGGCTCTATCTCCTTTCTTCCAAGGCATTTATCCGTACAGGATGCCGATAATTTTGACGACGGGCCCAGTTATTTCCCGGCACCAGAATAACCCTCTGCTCTCCAGACTCCAGTGGATTGACAGTTCTTGGCCCTCATATCGCCACGACATTAAAATAAAAAGAAAGAAAGAGTTGGATAGTATATTATCCATATTATCCAACTAGATTCATATATTAAAGGGAAATAATGTACACGTATAAACTGTTATATACTGAGGATAATACAAATATTTTTAGTAGAGTGGAGGAGTCTAACGAGATATATAATATATGAATACAATAATTATTTTACTTGTGGTTACTCTATTAATACTAGTCCTTGCAAGATTTAAGATTTCCTGTTCAGTTTCTTCTGAGCATTGTGGTGAAATTTTCTCGTTACGTGCCAATCTATTGGGCCCGGCTCATGAGTTGGGCCCCATGGCCCATGATCAATAAATTAGTAAATAGTAACGAGAGATATAATCGAGCTGAGCTCGAGCCTAAATCAAAGTCGATCAACTGAACTGCAGATTCAAGCCTAAATAATAGGTCACGTTGCATGTACATCATCAGAAAAAGTAGTTCCACCTCCCCTATATTTTTCTATACCCTGCTGCACACGTGGCGCGACACGCCATATAAAATAATTAGCATATAACATAACATGTGGCTCTAATAGACTCCTTTTATATAGTATTAATATATTATCATGGCAGCCAACTTGCATACGCTTTGTAAAGACTAAAGGGTTAACAGAATCTTTTTTGGCCCCAGCGACTTTCCCCAATGATAAAGTAGTCAGCCCAGAGCCCATATCTGTCGTTGGGACACTTTAGGCACTAGACTGCAAAGATAGCGTAACTTAAGGCGTCATCAACGTCTAAAAGCCCAGTATAGGCCGAACAAACCTTAGTGGGCCTATAGCTGCAGGCTTTTTAATACGCCATTGTTGTAATTAGGGGTGTAAACAAACGGCGCCTAGCTCGGCTCGGCTAAAAATTAATTTTGAATGTTAGAATTGGAATCAGGCTCTGAGCTAACTCGGCTCGGGCCAAGCTTGAGCCAGACCAAGCCAGATCGAGCTCAAGAGCCAAAGAAGAAGAAGAAGGAGGAGGAGGCGGAGGAGGCGGAGGAGGTGTAGGCCGCGGAGCAGTGCTGTGGCTTGTTGTTGCCGAAGAAGAAAAAGGAGGAGGAGGGGTGGGACATCGTGGCTGCTTGCCGCTGCCAAAGGAGGAGGAGACGGGTCACCGTGGTTGCCAAAAAAAGAGGAGGAGGCGCACTACGGTGAAGGACGAGGCGGAAATTTGGGAATTAGGGTTTATCTCACCCTTTTTATACCAAGCTTGAGCGAATCGACTTCAGCTTAGGCTCGATTTGATATTAATTTCGAGTCAATTTTAGTGGTTCGAACTTAGCTCAGCCCTAACCGAAACGAGTCAGACTCGAGCTTCAGTCGAACCCGAGCCAAGCTCGAACTGCTTATTGAGCTTGACAGCCTAGTTGTAATACTTCATTCATATGGGATGCCACTATTTTTAAGTTTTTCGTTACTGTTCCTTTTCTTTTTAACGTACCAAGAAAGGTCCATGTTTGTGTGGATTAGTTAATAGAAAGCTGTGATTAATATATTCGTTTCTTACCATAAACTAATTTTTTGGTGCGTGATTCCAAGGGGACGTTCCTGTCTCTCATTGGAACAGCTCGATCGGCTGACACCCACACCGACCCCAGTCTTCTCAGCATTTTAATTGGAATAAAGTTGCCACCACCAACCCCGAGAAAACCGTACATTTTGTTTTGCTCTCAAACTCGAGCCTTTCAATTGTGAAATGATTCATGAAACCTTTTCTATTGCCTTTCGCTTTCATATTATTAAAAAGAAAAAAAAAAGTTTTTATCTTGCCGCATCTACCCATCGGATTAGATAAGGATAAAAAGCACAAACGTGCATTATTGTTCGTTTAAAGGTGAATTATAAACGTATAGGTGGAGTTAATATTTATGGGCAACATAAATCAATACTTTTTTTTTGTCGTTGTTAAAAAGCTTGGGAATTTTATAGAGACCGGATAGAAAACTATTTTCAGTATTTTGTAGGGTATAACTGCCTCTCCCTCTCCGTCTCCCGTGGAAGTGGATATATATATATATTAAGCTGCAATTTAGTACAAATTTATTTGGGTTCACGTTTTAATTTCCTTCTTAACCAGGGTGAGCTCTTAACCCAGCTGCATCTAGTCCAAAACCAACCCCATCTATAGCGTGTGTGCTGTTGTCGTTCACATGCTTTATTTATAGACCCAAAAGAATCTTGCAACCCCGAGCTCTGAGCTCTGCTTACCTGCTCTTCTATCCCTTCCCTTCCTATGAATTCCTCCAAGGATCAATCCCAGAAAACGAACTTTTGATGACGGGATCCGAAGCGGAGGAGATGGGGCAGAAGGAGAGAGAAGAAGGGTCATGGAAGAGACCCTCTTCAATCTACTCCTCGTCTTCTTCTCTCATCTCCCAATGACCCACCTCTCTTCTCCCTCTCACATGATCCTTTCTTGGTTCCACAACCCCAGCACAACCAAACTACCCATGAAGAGGCTCAGAAGCTCTGATTCAGTAGTCGGCCCCATCTGCCCAACTGGTAATATATTATTCTCTCTGTTCCATCTCCATGATGATAACTGCACCAAGAGCTTTAATTTCCCTATCATTTGGATCACGTAGGAGATGAGAAAGGAGTACTACTGGACGAGGAGCTTGGTGACGAGGATTTGCTCTGCTACGTGGGAGGAGGAGGAAGGGAGAAGAAGAGGAGGTTGAGCGTGGAGCAAGTCCGTGCTTTGGAGAAGAACTTTGAGGTGGAGAATAAATTAGAACCGGAGAGGAAGGTGAAGCTGGCGCAGGAGCTGGGGCTCCTTCCGCGCCAGGTCGCCGTCTGGTTCCAGAATCGCCGAGCTCGGTGGAAGACGAAGCAACTCGAGCGCGATTATAACGCTCTCAAGGATAGCTACGACTCTCTCCTCGTTGACCACGACGCACAAGTCCGAGACAGGGAGGCTCTCCTTGCCGAGGCATGTTAAAACTCAGATCCTAATCACAATTTACATCCCCCCAAGTTTCCCCTTATTCATAGATCTCGCTTCATGGACTCGATTTCGTTATTTATATATATATATATATACTGTACGATTGCAGATCAAAGAGCTGAAGGCCAAATTGAACAATGAGAGCCTGAATTCAATCTACTCTTCCATAAAAGAGAAAGAGCAAAGAGCCTCCGAATCTGACAACAAGGCCTCGGAGGAGCCGCCGGTTCCAATCTACAAGGACGGGTCTTCCGACAGCGACTCGAGTGCTGTCCTAAACGACATGCTCAATGACGAGAATAGCCCTCGTCAGGTAGCAGCAGCAGCAACATACTTGGCTTTCGAGAGCTCTCCTAATTGCTTTCCTACCTCTCCCAACTCCTCTCCATTGAGCTCGGAGTACTCGAGAGCTCACAAAGGAGTGTTCTTCTACCAGCACCAACCACAGTTGATGAAGGTGGAGGATGGTGGGTTTCTTGGTGGGCATGAGTCCGGCAGTAGCTTCTTCTTTGATGAACAAGTCCCGTCGCTTCCTTGGTACTACTCCGATCATGAGCAATGGAATAATTAGACGGGTATCGAGGTGCATGGTATGAGAATAAGAGAAGTTCGTATGGGGGAGACGTGAGGGTGTTTTCTGAAACTTTTTTTTCGTAAACCGCGAATGTGTTAATCTAATTTACCTTCAATTTTCTTCAATTTTGTGTATGATCAAGGTCCATTTATTATGATGTGAATTACAAGTTCCACAGTGAGTGCCCAATGCTACAGTGAATCAATCATATGCTTAAATTAAAAAGTGTCCCTTGTTGGGATTGTTTTAATTTTAGTAATGTTACCTAGTTCACGATCTTGCACGAGTGCATCAAGTTGCATGCTAAAATTACGATCACAATCTATAACACCCATTCCCATGGCAGTGGAAGTAGTAGCTCAGTTTTAGCTTCTTCAATTGTCTACTATAGAAATTTGGTCAAGTGATGGATAATAACGTGTATTAATGTACTCCTGACTGATGTATACTGAGAATGACTGACGTAACCTACGAAAGCTGCATTTAGGCTAATAGACATATCTGAGGGCTAATACTAGATTGCGACCATTCTTCTACTGCAGGATCCTGTACTTTTTCTCAGCACACAGTTGTTATACTTCCGATCTGAAAAAGCTGGGAGGGGAGGGGAGGAGATAGTTGAAGTGAGTATAGTGGGAGAGCTTGTGCACTACTTTCCGAGATAAGGACTCCCTTTTCCTGACAAGGACTTTGATCTCATCCTAACTTATAGGATTCACCTAGTTCGATAGTGGGCGATCACTTCTTCCAATTAATTGGCTTAAAATTAAGGATAGTGGGCAATGCAATCACTTCCAGGGGACATATCACAACGAGTTTACTCATATATAGAACTTCGATCAAATAATTATTAAATATTAACCCGAATGTCTACAGTGGTAGAAGTTAACGAGGGTCGTTTCTTCTAAAACCAAACAACTTTGAATGGTGGGATCGTTGGGGGACCCTCTGAGAGCGACGGGATTCCTGCAGCTCCCTCATCACCACCCCTTTGGGACCCACCTTGGTCTGGACCACCACCACCCGTCGTGTCGTTTTATTATTTGGCGTGGCATATGTCAATTTTAAAGCGCGCGCGCACACACACACACACACACACATAGAGAGAGAGAGAGAGAGAGAGAGAGAGAGAGAGAGAGAGAGAGAGAGAGAGAGAGAGAGAGAGAGAGAGAGAGAGAGAGAGAGAGAGAGAGAGGAACTATTCATTTGTAAACACGTAATTAGGGTGTGACATGAATAAATCCCTCCAAAGAAAGGAGTAGAGATCGGGCCATGTGGGTGGGCAAGGGAAGGGTCCATACGGGGGAGAAAACAAAACCTCGTGGCCAGCGCTCCACTCTGGATGCCGTTGTGGACCGTTCAATGTGGTGGGGCCCCGAGGGAAGACCTTTCTCTCTGAAGAGTCGAGAGATCATGTGTGCCATAGCTGCAGACAGAGGGGAGGAGAGGGCCCCGCGATGGCGAAAGCGTAGAGAGTAGCTGGCGCTCGGGATGGCGACGAACGAAGAGTGGCTACACAAAACTTTCCTTCTGGAAATATACCATTGCTTTAGAAAGAATTGGGTTATACGGTACAAAAACGAAGAACAAATAGCACACAGTATTAGAGCTACTAGTGGACTCAGTGATCTAGTATGCACTTTGATTTCCTTCAGCTCATCGACCACATACAGCGAGTGTGATAGGAGCTGTTTGTATAAGTACAGTCGATGTGTCAAAACGCATGGATCCCAAAAATTCAAGACCAATTCCCTTGAATTCCTCTAATCGCTATTAGAAACAATTCTACGACACTAAAAAGCCGCTGTAACTGCAGCATGATGAAGAAAAGTTTTATTTGGTTGAGTTTACGCCAAATATGTCCTTCTACGAAGGGTTAATCTCGAGGTCCCCACTAACTTGGATTAGTAGCTTTAACATGATTATTCGATCATAATCATGGCTATCAAGCAACTGCTAATGTTAGTCTTGGAATAGACAAGTTTGCTAGGAGTCCAATTAAGTTCAAGTAACACAACTATTGTACTGATCGCACCAGGAAGTTATTCCAGTAAGAGTAACAACAGTTAAATTTAGCGGTCATCTTTTATCAAATTGGTTATCGGACTACCTTTAACATGAGATCAAACGAATCATTTTACAGAGCACAACCTTGAATTGCAGCTGACACGATCTTACATCAAAGGAAAAACTACCGCTGGTAAAGAAAATATTTACGAAAGCCATTTAGAGAATGCACCAGTGCTCTTGGGTAAGTTAAACTGAAGCATCAAGTAAAAAAATAAAATTTTCCACGTTTCTCTTTCTTTAACATCATCAATCGTAGTGACGATTATAAATATTGAAGTTGTCATCTCCTCACGTGCAGCATATTACTGAAAAATAAGATGCTGCAGACTAACCTTTCTACAAAAGAATCTTGCTGTCAAACTCATCGATTTTGATGAGTGGGAAACTAGTCTAATCAACTCAGTATTGCCAATTGTTCAGCTAATGGCAAGACGACGGGAAGGGGGCGCAGCAGGAAGATATGTCAACACCAGCAACTTCCATGGCATTGCAGACCCACTCTGGGACATCACCCTTGGGGAACTGTAAAATTGTTCCAAATATGGGCCAATTAATCTAACTAACAGTGTACAACTATTTTCTTGTTGAATATCAGACAACAATGTTAGCCGGAAAACATCACTATGATAAAATCAAAATCTTAGTTTTTCCATATTAAACTTCCATCCTTTAAACATCTCTATCATGATTCATGAAACTGAACCTTCAAGATCACATCCTAATACTGTTTTGAGAAATAAGTTCAGCTAATAAAGTGAGAAAACAAACCTGTGTCCGCAGGAATCCTCGCACAAACCTACATGAGAGCAACAAAAGCCATACAACAATAAAACAACTCAAAATAGGTAAACAGTCTGTTTAAACTATAATAACAAAAACTAAGATGACATACTCTGGAAAATGACCTTCAACAATTGACATGTGCAGGTCTCTGCTTAGCTGCAAGTGAAAATTTTCTCACATAGCGCAATAGAAGAAAGTTAAGAATATCCACAGGAATATGGATGTTACCCTCATCATGTATGACAAATTATGATACGAGAGCAGTTGAGAACCCATAGCATGTTTTGTGACAAGGCAATGTATGTAAGCACGTGTGTAATTCTTACAGACCTGCAAGCAGTACTACATGATTAGAAGCCACTCAGCCAGTACACGGTACAAAAGGAATCTATGGTATCAGTCAGATTAATGGCTTACCATACATGGGCATGTAGAATCAATTGGTCTTTCATCATTTTCCATCGCCTTGTGTTTCAGCTTCAGAACTCCCTGAAAAAGAAAAAGTAACCACTACAATAAGGAAAAGTAACCCCCATAAGCAGGCTCACTGATTGTCTTAATAACACTCAAAAGTGTTACTGGCACTGGGAAGTGAATTTTTATTATGTATAAAAGAAACTATGACAAGAAGAGTAACATCTCACAGCCAATCGTCGAGTAAAACATTTTATTGACTCAGGGCCACATTATTATCAGGTCTGCATAATTCGTGCTTCAATCATTATGAGACGTCTTGTGCGACTTGGCTGGTCCCATTTTCTTTTGAAGAGATTGTAGTGAATTTTACGATGTATTATAGTTTAGGTAACTGGCTTAAGAAAAGATTACTAGGATAAAAATTTCACAAGTATCACCTTGTAGCATGCTTTAAATTGCCCTACACCTAGCATCAACATTTTGCTATGCTTTAGATTAACAATTACATATTATGCACAATGATACTAAAATGGTTGTAGGATAGCTTCGATCCTGCCAAGTTGGCCAGCTTAAAAAATAGGCATGATTTAGTGTAGCAATTGAACTGCCCTATGAGAGATCAATATACCCCAATGTAGTAGTTTCATTAAGATGCTGGCCGCTTTAAACATAAAATAATTCACATTTTGTACATTTTAATCAGAACTTCCTCAATTACAAGTTAAATGCAATATAAGAGGGCATGAAATCTGAAATTTTGTATTCATAATATAAATTACAAATACAAAAGAACCAGGTCTGTAAATGGGTGTCAGCTACACAACTTTTTCCACCTTTCAGCTCTATAGACATAGCCAATGCAAATAATACTTCTGAATTGTTAATAGATTGCTACAAAAGTTAGTTAGTCTTTTACAACAACATGACACTTGGCTACTTTTATCTATTTCCTTTTTGTATGATTGAATTGTAGCATTTGCAACATAATAGTGTCAACTGCCAACAAGGTAATAAACAAAGCTCGAAAGTGCATACCTCTGGTATGAGTGCTGTGCCAAAGCGAGCAGTGCGTGTAGGGTAAACGCAATCGTACATGTCTGCTCCTAAAGCACTGCAAACTACAATATCAAGTGGATACCCAACGCCCTGCAATGCACGTCTATAAAACAAAAGGAAGTAGGACCAAAATTGCCGAATAATAAGATAACAGTCACAGATAAATGCTTCATTTTAAACTAAAAGTAAGGTTAAATGCTATTTAAATTCTGCACCATCACATATCGTGGTTTATCTTCAGGCAGTGCAGCTGTGCACTGGGCCACAACACGCCAAAATGAGTCTTTATCTTCACCCCCTGCAAGACCACCAATGGCATAGCTGACAGAAAGCAATCAAATGAATAAGACATTTAATCATCAAAAATAGATTGCCTGCAATTGATGCATCAAGTCAGTCTTGAAGAGAACACCAAAAAAATTCCTTTAACTAAGTTGAGTTACTGTACTTAAATATGACTATTTTCAGAAAAGGAATCACTAGTCTACTAGACCGGAGCAAAAGAATGCACTTGTTACAGGTCGATCTACATGTAGCTTGATTACAGAATTTATAGTTTTGGTAAAAGGAAAAAATGACAAGAAAGAAATAAATAACAGAATTGGTGGCGGAATGTGACAGATTGACATCTTCCACGCTCATAACCTAGAACTCCTAGACCAATTTATGGATATGTTTTATGGACTTCGAATCATCTACATAAATATTGCTAACTAGTCAATAACTTTTCACTTACTAGTGAAAGAAATTGGAAAATGAAACATGAAGCATGGATTGCAGATACTGCTACTTATTTTCTTAAAAGATATATTCCTCCTTGAGAGAAAAACAAGGTTCTCCACAAGTTTCCCCATAAATCTAATGAATTTAGAGTGAATACATCTAGAATCTCAATAACCTAAAATGACATTTTTATTTCCTTTCACATCCAATCGATAAAAAGATAGTGGGAAATTAGAACAGTCTATCTGCCTTAATTACTTAATTGCCATATTTCTTCAGTGTATTCTTCCCTCACCCACTTGGCTACCAAGCAAATCCAAAACTTCTCAAACATGCCCATACATTCATTGATCTACCATCTGTATCATAGTATAGTGTGTTGCATAATTGTACATAAGGCATGGTGTAAGTGTATTCCATTGCAGCAGTACAAAGCCAAATTCCCTCAAACACTTTGCCACCAAGCAAATCCTAAACCCCTCAAACATGCCCATTCATTCATTGATCTACCATCTGTATCTTAGTAGCATAGTGTGCCGCATAATTGTACATAAGGCATGGTGCAGGTGTGTATTCCATTGCAGCGGTACAAAGCCAAGCTGTTTCCGAACAGCGACCTTGCCCATTGTGCAGTTACATGCCGGCACACAGCATATGAAACACTTGCTCAATAATACCTTCATTTTTCTATGTGAAAAGAGTTTCAATAAGGTATTTGTCATATTGGGAGCACGATGATCCATATAAGTACTTTTGCAGAGTTTTCTTAAAAATTCAATGTAAAACTGAAATATACGTAACACTGTGTTATACAACTTTGGAAGAGAAGTTTTATTTTTCCATTTAACCAAGAATATTCTCATAAAAAAATGTTGGATTTCCCCCATATATGGAGATGTCTCTAGGTATTTGATTCTTTGAGGATCTAATTAGCTAGGGTAAAAAACAAAATTCTTCAAACCAAATAGCATTTCCCAATTGTTTTACATGAATCACACTTCAAGGAAAAATGATGTTTTTTTATCCGTCCAATTTTTGACATATTGTTCTCCTATGAAGTTCTTAGTGGGGCCAAGCATATCCTAATCAGCAATATAATTTAGCTAAAGGTAGATACATAAAGTTATTTAGATGAAGTTCCAAATGATAGGCCAACAATGATTGCATTTGATCCTACCTATGCATTAGATAAAAACAATGCTCAGAAAATAGAAAGGCAGAAAATGGACTTTGCAACTTACCCAGGAAGATTGCGCTCAACCAATCCCCTTACACATATATCCCTGGAAAACAGATAGTTCATAAGTCTTAATATTATTGTTCCATATAAAATTAATTAAACCAATCCTTCAAATAACTACGATTTAAAGAACATGTTATAAGACAAACATTTCACTAGCACTCACCTGAGAACTGGATCTAGTCCTCCTTGCACTATTCCAAATAAGTTCTGAACATGGGGTTTCTTATGAGCTTCACTTCAACATAAACCCAGATATATACAATTAGTCAATTAGGAATCACCATTTGAAATAGCTAAAGAGGTATCACTTATTCATGGCAAGTTATCAGAAGAAGATTCTTACTCAACAGGACAAAGATATAAAGACAGCATATACATACTACATAAATTTCAAAATATACCAAAAAGTTTTCAACTTGAAGCTTGATAGATGTTTCAAAAATATAATCTCCAAGATTCAAGCTTAAATAGAATAAGTCAATGATGGTTAAATATTGTGAATTTATAGCATGCAGGGTTAATCTCGATGATGTAGATTAGCTGTTTTATGTTTCAATGAAACAGGGCTGCAGCCTTTTTTGTTAAAATAATTTTAAATTTATAGCCTAGGTTTCTTAATCATACACAGTGACTACATCCACCAAGAACTACCAGCATCCAGCAAATAGAAATGATCAGTTTTCAATAGATAATCTGAGTTTCAAAAGTTCAAATCATCTTTCATCCAACTAACCCAGAATGTTCCATCTTTTGTTGTAAAATTGAATCTTATAGATTTCATTTTATCAAGATAATCAATTAAACAAAGACAAAAATCAAAGTAGACTAGATCACTAGAAATGCAACTAACATAGAGTTAAAGATAGGATTTCTCCAAGGGATCTAGATAAATAAAGATGAGCTATATTATTCTATTATGTCAAATTTGTATATACTATACCAGCTATACATCTATCCATCCAGCGAAGAGTGCGGTACATAGCCTCCTCAATTCTTGGACCAGTGATAGTAGTTTTCACAACATCATCGAGGGCCATAATAATGTCAGCTCCAATTTTATTCTGCACATAGATTTGCAAGACACAATGATACTTTTGGTAAAGACATGAGGTATACCAACAATATAATCATTTTCTGATACATATAAAATAATGAAAGACACAAAAGTGAACAAACAAACTCCACTCATACGGTATTACGTATTAGATTGCTTATCTGTACCAGCAACTAAGAAATAAGCATATCAAGATATGAAAAAAAAAATATTGAAGTTCATTTAGCTCCAGATATTCTAATATCAGCATGTAACATTAATTGAAAAGATATACCTACTTGAATTTGGATTGATTCTTCTGGTGTTAAGAGCATTGGTTTCCCATCAATAGGTGACTGACATGAAAAAGGTTTCAATTATACATAGGCAAAAAGAACTCTAAATAGATAACCACGGAGATACGATACAGAGAGACATGTGGGTATATACATGTGGAAATGTAAGTAGGCAGGATTTCCTGTTTATAAAACTTTTAAATCTTTAATGATAAACAGCACATGTCAAAGTTATCCAGTACTTATCAATAACTAGAGACATCTTTTCTCTTGAAAGAAATTTCATGATAAAAAAAATGACAGTAAATTATGGAATACCTGAAATGTTACTCCTTGCTCTGTAATGTCAGCTAAATGCAGCAAAGAGACCTAGGAAAATAAATGCATTTCAAATTGGCATAAATAAGATCTATTTCAGCGAATTAACATAACTAGCAAACAATTTTAGATATAAAATTCAACTTCTACCACTTTGTATTTAATGCTAGATTTAAACTTTAATGGGAATGTCAACATTAGCACGGCAGTACTTCTTCATTTCACTTTAGCACCTCAGGAGTAAAACCAAGGATTTAGGAATTCAAGAAGATTTAGGTCAAGAATATAAAGAGAAAAGAAAACACTCAAGATTAAATCAATACAAAAGAGAGATGAGAAAACACAAGGATTTTGAATGTCTTCTAGGAAAAAAAAAAGAATATAAGCTCTATATACTTGACATTTTCATTTAGTATAGCCTGTCTTAAGGTTGCATGAAGTCTTGTGGTTAGACACTAGGAGAGACTAGGCCATACTTCAGAAGTTACATTGATTATGTCATTAACCTTCATCTCCTTATATTACGTTTCTTTTTTCTGAAATAATAACTCAATCTTAATTCCAGATAACTTTACATTATCATATGGAACTACTTTAAATTTAATGTCTACCTGCTCAAATAAATTAAAAGGAAAAACAATAGAAAAAATTAAACGGAAACAATAGTCCATAATAAAAGAAGGATAGATTAATGGAAGTGACGAAAAATATTTATCATAAAATCAATACAAAATACAACTATATCAACATAATTGTTGAATTGAAAAAAATGAGCCATGAGATATAATGTAAAATCAAGATAGTTAAGTAAAACAGTTTTTCAATAAAAATATTGAACAAAATAAGTTGTTGCAACTAGTTAGTGTCTGTGATGAAACATCTATGATATATCAGATGTGATAAATTTAAATAATCAGGTGTGTCTCTCAACCATTTGAAAACCGCCCGAATCAGTAAGTAGTGCTCTTTTCCAATTCATGAACTTGTGAAGGCCCCCTAGTTCATCGATTAGTTCAGCACCAGGTCGAAGAGCAAGATGGTAGGTATTTCCAAGTATAATTTGGCAACCAATATCTTCAAGCTGGTTATTAGTCAGACCTTTTATTGTACCTAAAAAAGAAATCTACATAAGATCAAGACCTGCATTTATAAGCACATAAAGTTCCAAGGGGCAGTCCACAAAAAAATGATACTTTCATGTTCTTCATTATAAACAGCCAAATCAAGGCTTATTTACACAAAAATAAACCAACATATAAGTAAGAGGGTGTAGATTCAGTGTTAGCAATAAAGAATATCACACAGATTCAAGCGGATGTCTAACCTTCTGTCTCATTGAGAGAAGCAGTCTAATACAATTGCAGATATATGTGTGACGTGAAATGTGAGCGAACACTAACGAATGCAAAGAAGAGATAAAATGAAGAACGACATGACATAAGTAAATTAAGTGAGTTTGGGAAATAATAAGCCAACAACAAAGTGCATTGGTTCTGTCAGTTACTATACATATTTAAGTGTTTCAATGACCTCAGATTTGAAACTCTTCAAGAGCCATCCTAAATATTAGTCAAATGTTTGATTTCCAGACATAATCGAAGCTTTTTCTTCAAATTGAAACATGTTGGCTGAATAGCATTATTGCAGTTCCACAGCATACTCAAAACCTTTTGGATGAGATAGATAGGTTCTACCATTCAGTTTCTACTGTGACTAGGTTTAACTTTCTAGTATTGGTTCCAGTTAGGTTTGTGAAGTTTCAGTTTCAACAGCTTTGGACAATACAGCAGTTTTAGTTTCCATTTTCAGATATACCTTAAAAGGCAACAGAGCCCTGACGTCTGAAAGTCTCAAGCCACAGGTATTTCTTTGAAACCAAACAGGAAAGAAAGAAGATTTGCAGATAAGTCATCTAGAAGTAACATCCGCAACGAAATCAAAAACAGGTAATGAATGGTAAAGAACAAGTGATAAACACTCCATTTGTAGGCAGTATACAGCTGGTTGAACTTTCTGTGCTCAGCAGTGTTATTGCTTTATTCGATGAAATAACGAACAGAGGAATAAAATTATCAAACCTTGAGTTCCCACAGGCATAAAAAGGGGTGTTTGGCAAATGAAGTGAGGCAGCGTTAGTTGAGCTGCACGGGCACGATTGAACCTTCCTACTATCTGCACGTACATAAGATAACAGACATCCAACACCAAGAAATAATTAATCATCTTAGATAGAGAAAATGGAAAGACCAACGGGAGAATAATAACAGCTTGAAAGCTTCTAATATCAACGGATCCATATCAAGATTTGATTTTCAATCAAGTTACATGTTTAATATTAAATCAGCTCAGAATGAGTTAGTCTCGATTTTAGAATTCACTGACGGAACACCAGACTCCATTACCTCGAAACGAAGTGCCATTGCAATAAACCCCGTCGCGTGGCCTTAATCTGCGCAAAACAATCTCACCTTTAACTCGTAAGGAACTCTATCGTATAACCAATCTAGAAAAAACAAACCTACAAGAGAAGAGAACGATAAAAGAGAGCAAAGAGAACCAAAATTTGGCAGGAAAGAATAATAACCTTTGCAACTCTAAGGCTTTCCCAAGAAGAAGGCTGGGACGTTTTTGGGACTCCAGGGACCGCGAAAGAGATGCGAGTGAATGTGAAACCCTAGAATCTCAATTCCGCGGTTCCCAGAGAAAGATAAACCTACGAGCTCATCCGGCGTTTTGAAGTCTTCCTGCGGCGGCTAAGAATAAGAATAGGAGGAATGGAAGGAGACAACGGCTCTAAACTTCGCGGCGGAAAAAGAATCCTGTCGCGAATCAGAACAACCGAGCTCTGGTGGGAGATTAATCAGGGCCGTCAAATACAGTATATCCTGTAGAATAGGGGTTAGAGTCAAAATGACCATTTACCCCTGTCTGTTTACGGAAAACCCATTGGCCATTGCCTTCCGAGTTCCGAGTCCTGGTCGGAATCGGATTAATAGTGGTTTGGTTACGGCCCAAAAGATCGGCCGAAGAGCTAGCCTGCGGTGGATCCAATGTGATTGGACTCGGAGTTGGGTCGATGTCGCCCATGTTAGTAACATACGAATGTATACAAGTTTTATCATATTAGTAAAATCATTGGATCAAATAACGACTTTCAAATATATATCGCTTTTCAATTAATTGACTTATGAGAAATTTGGAAAGTACTCAATAAACTGTTAAGTCTTAAGTAGAGTAATTTTCATATAACTCACTGAATTATATAATGACTTCTAATGATAAGTTATTGAACCAAGAAATAATTTATGTGAAAAATTCTCTTGTTAAGACTTAATAACGGTTTATTTAGCAGACTGTCAAATTTCTAAGTTGTTGAACGTGTAAACAAATTATCTTAAAAACTGTTACCCCTGTTTTGCTAACATGACAAAATTTATGTATAACTTTATATTTAAGTTTTAAAGTATAATAGATGCGTACAAAAAGACTTAGAAGGAGCTAGTTTGGTGGAAAATAAAAAAGACTCGCGACATTTGAAATTTGAAGTTAAGGCCAACGTATAACTTGTAGGTATTACCGTATTAGAGACCACAAGGCCGTAAGTACCAATTACGCAAGGTTTTCCTTCGAAAGTGTGAGGTGAGGTAGCAATGGTTCAGTTCGGTACGTGTGGACTCGTAAAGCACCTATTGTTTAAAACTAGGCCAAACCCGATCGTCCATTAGTCACCACAAGTTCCGGCTATATAAATCCTATCCCCTCCCAATTCTTCTTCCACAGTTGCACCGGCTTCTTCCCTCCTGCGCTTCGAATTCTTGGAGCATCCATGGTTCTTGCTTATCGGCGGAGCTGAGAGAGGACGATGGCAGCGTCGTCGTCGAACCACCACGTCATCAATCGATTCTCCCGTCGCTGCCCTCGCGGAGGCGAGGCTCCAATGTCGGCGGGATTAGTCACCAGGTTTTCTCCGTCGGATTCTTTTTTTCCGGTCATCCTTTCTCGTTTTCTTTGCGAGCCCAACGACGGTTTACGGTTCTTGATACGATGGTCGTGGATCATCGTTTCTTGGTTGCTTTGCGATTAAAACTATGATAAATGATTCTTGGTACGATTTTAAGGAACCATGCTTTTTGTTTGCCTTGCGAATCCAATTATGGGGACTATTTTTGTGGTGATTCTCATAAATCATCCTTTCCTGGTTGCTTTGCGAATCCATTGACGGAGTACGGTTCTTGATACGATGGTCATGGATCATCTTTTCTTGGCTGCTTTGCGACGATTATGATCCATGATTCTTGTCAGGATTCAAATGAATAATCCTTTCGGTTGCTTTGCAAATCCAATGGCGGGAATTAGCACCAGAGTTTCTCTATAGATTATTTTCTCCCGTTGTCCTTTCTCGGTTTCTTTGCGAGTCCAATGACGGGAACAATTGCTGACATGATGCCCATGAAGCAGCTGGAAAGCTGGCCACAGTAGATAACTACCTTCTCGTATCCTTCTGATAGGTTTTCCTTGAAGCTTTATAACTTTTGGAAGATCAAGATTGCTAATGCGTGACCTCGTTGAGAGTTTAATGTCTTGCTTATGGTCATTTTAATCTGAAAAGAATGAGTCAATTTGTTGCATTTGTGTAAGAATCTGTCGCAAACTTTAGTTGCTGTTATTTTTTCCATCTTGAAAAAATAGGTGTGCCACTCATTACTGCTGGCCGTCAAAATAGAGACATCTTGATTCTTCTTGAAAGTCAAAGAATTAGAGTCACACAACATCAGAGGGCCTGTTGAGTGTAGTTATTTGGCAGAGCCAGCCCATCAGATAATTTCTCCTTTTGAATTGATAATATTAGTCAGTCTGTTCCTCCTTATTCTTGTTATTTCTGATATAATAGACAACTTTCTTCCATCTGTTAGGAACAGCCCTTTTAGCTTGTAATATCACGGTCCACTGTAGGCTATTGACTCAGAAAGGCATCTCCCAGATATTTCGTACTTATGTCACTTTCAGCTGGACCTGAGACTGATAGTCGTACTGTGGCCCTTCATATCCTTTATCTTGCATGCTTCTAATTTGTCAAGTAGCTCAACATTGTTTGAGAAATCTTAGTCATCATATGTTTCTTCAATCACACAAAGAACATGATTACTATTAATGGCAGCAGCTAAGTCTGCATCTTATTTAAACAAGGGCAGGTTTTAGTGGAAATGAAGTTATAGAAATAACTATTGTAATAAAATTAGAGTTCCTAAGCTATTCTCTTCATGCATCATTGCTTGTTTCTTTCCCTAGTATTTGTCTGATACAGTCATGGAAAATAGCTTGATAGAATCTACTCATCAGTCCTCATTAATATCTTTTACGCAGCACTTCAAAGATTTATATTTCATCCAAAGCTTTTGGCATAAATTTCAACTGCAAAGGTGTCTGTTATCTGAACCACCAGAAATATTATCATTGTATTTCAACGAAGAAGGGCTATTTAAGGTACGTGCTGTCAGAAAATTACAAAGATATTCTTAGTCCTAGGTGGTTAGAATGTAAGAAACTACGGCCATCCTTTCATAGAGCTAGAAGGATGATGCGTGAGATTCCTCTGGCTTCACCTGATGATGGTGTAACAGTCAATGGAATCCCACAAACTACTTCAAGCAGTGATATGGAGCAAATGAGGGTCGAGTTAGATCAAACTTTACAAAGTGAAGAACTAAGCAGCGGACTTATTCAGGCCATACATGATGCAGCAAGAGCTATTGAGTTAGCTATTTTAGAACATAGCTCATCCAAAAGCCCTTGGTTTTCAAAAGCATGGCTTGGTGTGGACAAAAATGCATGGATTAAGACACTGTCTTATCAGGTAGCAGTTTAACATTCTTAATCCCCTAGATCTATTTCTGCTATTTATCACAAACTTTCTTAGTCTCTTTTTAATGTACAACTTTGATGGTCTATATACTGAAATTTTGTTTCTTTGCACCTCCACTAAATGGTGGTCCTCCTAAATATAGCTTGTAAGTTTTGCTTGTGAGTAATTTAATCTAATAGTTAAAATGAGCATACCAAAATATTTCTACTAGCTGTTCGGTAACTGACTGGAATCATTTTGCATGCTTTATGCAATTACTATCCATATTGCTTGGAAGAGTACAATATTTTCTTGGAAAGCTACAATGCAATTTCTTAGTTCATTTTACTTGACTGAATTAAGCCAAAAATAGGCTCAAATTAGAGCAATAAGTAAATTTGGAACATCATATTCAAAATTTCGTTTCCAGATTGTTAGCCATTACTTTATATTGTTGAACTTAGTTTAAATGGAATTCATGCCAGCTTTTCATATTTTTTAGTCCACCATGGTAAAGCAGGCTTCCTTATGCGAGTAATGCGAGTTTTGTTTGATTTAGGTGGTTAATCATTACTGTTTATCCAATAGGTAGGTTGGTTTTTGAACTGACACATGTTTGCAGTAATCCCCTGACCTGGGATTGTGGTCTGATAGCATCAAAATCCTTTACTTTTGACCTGACAACATGATGGTATGTCCACTTAATGTCTTAGAAGAGGACCACACCTTTAACACTAAAAGGTTCGGCAAAAGTAGATAATATATGGTATATTTATAATAGACTGCAGGCAGTAGACTGTCATGTAGGGAATTTAGTGATTTCTGCTTAGGCGCATGGGGAGAATACTAGTTGTATTTTGAAGTCGAGGTGGCTTAATAGTTGAAAACTGAAGAAACTATTACATTGAGTAATAGCTTAGAAAGCATGAAAACTATAATTTTTCTAGGAACATAGCCACTAGAGAATCTATCAGATTAGGAACATCTACAATTAATTTGAAGAGGAGGACGTCCAACATAGGAATATATTATTTATAAGGCGGACCACATGCGCCGCATACAGCCATACAGACCCAGGTGCCCATTTTCAAAACGTTAGGGGGCCTAACCATTAACCTGAGGATAACCAGAGAGTAGGTTTTAAATTTTGAAACTGAAGCTTTTAGTTTAAAATAGCCCTGAAAACACTGTTGATGGAAGGTATAAGTTATATATATATATATATTGGTATAATAATCTTTTACCATATATTTGATTGTAGCTCTAACCCAAACATTTACTATTCCTTCCTCGGTCCCTTTCGGTCCTCTCACATATGTCCTCTCTTAGTGTCTTTTTCTATTCCATCATCATTTATTCAGGATTCTGAACCTCTTATCTTCATGCATAATCAAATAGTATGTTCCAAATCTTTTGTTGCTGGAGTTCAAATAGATATGCCTCTTGGAGTTTCATCAGCAGTCAACTATAATTAGAATATTTGAATGGAAATAAGTATTTTGTAACTTACCCTTTCCTTTTTCATTTTTAACCATAAATCAACCTCTCCCTCTTTGATTCTTATGATATTTATGTTACATTGTTTTGCACATGTAGAATTCAATAAGTTTTGGTTCTTAATGTCAATGACTCTGATGCAAGAACTGCAAATTTTGTTCCCCAAGAAATCTTTTTGGTACTCTTCTTCTGATGTTAAACAAGAATGTTCCTATGTCATTGCATATGACTATTGTGCTATCACTCCAACATGGTAAAATATAAGTAGCAGTTCCTATTCTGGTGCATATTGAATATTCTTGTCTGAATTCACAAACTATATTCCCAGGCTGCTGTGTACTCTCTATTACAAGCAACTATTGAGATTTCTTCTCGGGGAGATGCAAGAGACAGGGATATCAATGTATTAGTGCAAAGGAGGTCATTTGCTTTCACTCTGACTTCTACTTCTTCATTTTTTTTATTTTTTATTTTGCTTTTCTTTTCTCTGTAATCTTGTTCCCAATCTGTGCTTATTGCTTAATTGGCTAATATGATGCAGTTGTATCTTTAACCTACTGTCTACTTGAAGGATATGGACTTGCTTATCCTAGAAGCAACTTTGAAAATTGATTGTCCAACTTTATAATATATTTCAGAAAATTCATCCTCTCTTTCATACTGAATTGATTATTATGCTTGATGATCATTCTTAGTAGAATGCTCTTTTAGTCGAACTTCCATGTCCTGAACTCTTCCTTGTGGCACAGTCCTTTGCCACATTATAGTATATGACATCTAAAATTTTTTTTTCTTCTTTTGTTGTAAGTGCATTGCAAACTGTCTTCTCCTTGGAAGATGCTCAATTACTCATAATTTATGAAGTCTAGGCAAACTTTAGAACTTATCAAACAAATGGTGGTGCTTCAAACTATTTGATGGAGATATGCTATTCTAATTTGCCTCCATGACATCATTGAAGCAACCAATTCTGATTAATTTTGGCATTCCTTATTCCTTTACAGCAAGCTACACAATAGAAAAGATAATAGTAATTGCTAGTAGCCTAGTAATATATCATGCAAAAGAGGTCTAGATCTAGAAAACAAGTGAACAAAAGTGAGAGATAATACTTTATGGACACAAATAAATTTATTTATATTATGCTTCCTCGACTAAACGTTGGATTACTAATGTAATTTCTTGATGATTTTTAATAACAATGCTTTTAGGGCCCAATCTAGAAGGATACCTGCATTACTAAAACCTTGTAGGATAGTGATAAGTGAGGACACTTATTTTTTTAGGTCAATCAAATTGAGCTTAGCTTTCAAATTTGGTTTCTCAGCTTCTTTTTCCCATATGTCAAATAATGTTTGGAAAGCCCTAGAAAATTTTATGATTAATCAAGAACTGGATTTCCTAACTTCCATAACATAATTTTTCAGTTTTTCTGACCTAGACAAAAGAGAGAAGTGAGATTTTGAAGGTTCATTTTTTTCAGCTGAGCAATGGGTCTTCAAAAATGTTTTCGTGCTTCATCAAGGTTGGATTAAATAAGTGTGCCAACTGGAAAATTAAGATTCTTTATGTATATTGTATATGACTATATATGTAACATATGTGCTTATCTCTTAATTTATCTATGTTTTTCTCTTAATTCAAATAATATTATGTGCTTGTACATCCGCCATATGTGAACGGATCAGATCAGCCTCAATCCAGATCTTATCTGTTTTTAAGTTGAGTAATCAAATAGGGGACATTAGCAGACATGAAAGATGCCGATTATTGAACTTTAATTGTAATGAGTTGTATATATGTATTAAGATCCATTGTGAAGCCTTAGCTCTGCTGAAGAATATTATTCTTGTCCCTGATAATTTATTTGGAGTATTCTCGTCGCCCCTTTGTGTCCTTAGACCTTGATATTGGATCCTTTGTGTGTGTTCAATCCGTTAATCTTGCAGTCTGGTTCTCTTTTTTACTAAGCTTTCTTGCCACTTGTAATTCTGTAATTTGCAGTTTAGTGAGGCTGTGTGCTCCACTGGAGAGAATAATCCAGGACGAGTTGTCTATGAAGCAGAATGCTGCATATGAATGGTTTTGGTCTTATCAACTCCCACTGGTTATGACAACATTTGTGAATCTTTTTGAAAAAGACGTCCGCTTTAGTGCTGCAACAAGGATGTATGCCCATATTCTTCCACTTGAATGGTTTTAAAACTAATTTGGATGCAGAATAATCTAGTTTCTGACAGTGAATGCATAACACCATGTTCTTTCTATCAGATGCTGTAAGGGAGAGTCAACAAGTTCAGCCATTGCAAGCGACATTTCACTACTTATGCTTGCTCTGAGCTGCCTTGCTGCCATTACAAAGCTTGGATCGACAAAAGTTTCTTGTCAGCAGTTCTTTCCTATGGTTTCAGATATTACTGGTAGATTTATGGACATGCTTCTTGACTTTGTCCCAATAAGTAAAGCATATCAGTCCATGAAAGATATAGGTCTACGCAGAGAATTTCTTTCCCATTTTGGCCCTCGAGCTGCCACTGGTAGGTTCCCTAATGATCATGGGTTCGAGGAGATATCATTTTGGATTGATCTTATTCAAAAGCAGTTGCAACGAGCTATTGACCGGGAAAGAATATGGTCAAGACTGACAACTTGTGAAAGTATCGAGGTTAGAATCTGGTACCACCAAAATGTTGAAATAAAAGACGCTCTCTTTTTCTATTTAGTAGTTACTACCTTTTTGCAAATGATTTTCTGTTATTACATACTTGCTTTCGTCAGGGTTCTCAATCTTATCAATGATATGCTACTGTGGCTGTATTCCTTAGTTTCAAATTAAAATCTTTAAACCAGTAACAATCTGGTGTTTTTTTTTTGCCACCTTCTTAACACAATTAATTTTTGTGTCTAGTGATTGCATCTCAAATTCTTGTAGGCACCCATGTATAGTTAGAACTTGGAAGAGAGTGCTGGTCTGTTGGATAATTTTCGGAATTATGTTGACATTAGAGATGCTTCTATCTTTATTTTTTCTTGTTTCTCTCAATTAAAGTTAGCAATGAAGAAACAGGCAACTGGGCAAGTCTCCTACTAGTGTACCTAAGGTTTTTCATTAATCATCAGTGAAACAACAAGAAATCCAAACCTAGAAAGGGTTTGGAGAGAGGAGAAGAAAAGAGAATTTTGGTGAAATGTTTCATTTCTTTGAAAGAGAGGGCTCAGCCCTATTTACACAAGTTCACAATAAAATAGGATATATTTAAATGATAGACATTCTAATAACTCTAATACCCCCCTCAAACTCAAGGTGGATCATAAACCGAGAGTTTGCTAACTAAATGTTCAAAGCGTGGAAGGGAAAGAGACTTCGTGAAGAAGTCGGCAATCTGCTCCCCATTGCTGAGGCGATGGAGTGAAATGGTGCCAGCTCTGTACTCCTGACGAGTATAGTGAATGTCGACTTCAATGTGCTTTGTCCTCTTATGGAAGACAGGATTTTTAGCTAACTTTTTAGCACTATCATTGTCGACATGAAGAGGGGTTGGAAGTTATAAAGAAACACCCATATCACTAAGGAGACGACGAAGCCAAACAACCTCCTTAGTAGTCGCACACATGGTGCGATACTCTGACTCAGTATTGGAGAGAGAAACCACATTCTGCTTCTTGCTACGTCAAGAAATCAGAGAGTCTCCTAGGAAAATGCAGAAGCCTGTAGTAGACTTCCGATCAGATTTGTCACCAGCATAATCTGCATTGGAATAAGCTCGCAAAGCCAAGATGGACGTCGATGGCATAAAAAGACGAGTGATGGTGCCACGTAGGTACCGAAGAATGCGTATAAGTGCAGCATAATGGGCAGATCGAGGAGCCTGCATGAACTGAGTGACAAGATCAACTGCATAAGAAATGTCAGGCCGAGTAATGGTTAGATATACGAGTGCCCCGACAAGCTGACGATATCTGGTCGGATCTAGAAGAAGCTGACCATCATCGGGCTGAAGCTTTACATGGAGCTCAACTGGAGTAGCAGCAGGACGAGTATCGGTGATGGTGGCATGACTGAGAATGTCAGTAATATACTTTTGCTGAGATGGCAAAAGATCATGAGATGACTGGGCAATTTCGACCCCAAGAAATACCGAAGAGGGCCGAGGTCCTTCATCTCAAACTGATGCTGAAGATGCTGCTGAAGGGAGCGGATGCCAACTGAGTTATCTCCGGTGATAATCATATCATCGACATATAGAAGAAGAATGACCCGACCCTGAGCAGAAGACCGCAGAAACATAGATGGCTCGGAGGGGCTCTCCCGAAATTCGTAAGCTGTGAGAACACTACGAAATCAATCAAACCAGGCACGAGGGGCCTGCTTAAGTCCATAGATAGCTCATCACAGACGACAAATGTGACCTGAAGGAAGAGGGAAACCAGGTGGAGGGTCCATATATACCTCATCGTCAAGAAGACCATGAAGAAATGCATTCTTCACATCCATCTGATGTAAGAGCCACTGGCGACTGGAAGCAACGGCAAGAAGAGTGGGGACAGAAGTCTATCCTGTATTCTTGAGTGAAGTCCCGAGCAACTAGACAAGCTTTGTACCTAGCAATGGATCCATTTGCAGCTGACAGGCACGATGTCTGGTGGGCAAGGGATAACATCCCAGGTATGCATCTGCTGAAGTGCCTAAAGCTCATCTACTATGGCCTGCTGCCACTCTGGAACCTGGATGGCCTCACGATATGACCTGTGCTGAGGAATGGAGTGGATGGCTGCAAGAAAGGTGTGAAACTAGGGAGAGTATGTAGCGGAGGACATCAAAAAACCATACCAATTAGGAGGGCGATGCTCACGCGCTGGATAACGACGAGCAGGTGCAGGAACTGTCACAGTAGATGATGGGACCGTCAGAGGAATACTACCAGTGGAGGGAGCCTCAGCTGTAGGACGGGACAAGACCTGCGAGTGTAGAAGTATGGTAGGGTCGTCATAGGAGGGGGGGGGGGTGTAATCCTCTGGAGGAGTTGGAATCTCAGTAAGAAAGCGATCTAGAGTGGCAGATGGAGGTGATAGTAAAGGAGTGTTTATGGGTAGAAGAGCATCAGGTAAATGGGGGACTGATGGTGGAGCTGGGGTAGGAACATCTGAGGGGACGGAGGATAGGACAGGTGTAGGGAGATCCAGAAATGATAAGTCCGAAGGAGACAAATCATCGGAGGTGAAGAAGAATATCTCTTCCAGAAAGGTGACATAGCGTGATATCCTAAGACGACGAGCATAAGTGTCATATTAACGATAGCCTTTATGCTCAGGACTGTATCCTAGAAAGACGCATTTAGCTGCCCGAGGGGACAACTTGTTACGTTCACCTGAAGGAAGAAGAACAAAACAGGTACACTCAAAAACACGAAGATGACTATAAGAGGGTGAAGTACCATAGAGACGATCATACCGAGTCACACCATCAAAGACAGATGATGGGGTTCAATTGATAAGATAGAGAGCAGTGAGAAGGGCCTCAGCCCAATACGAACGAGGGACAGAAGCCTCATGGAGGAGAGCACGAGTGGTCTCAAGGTGATGGCGATGCTTTCGTTCAGCAACTCCATTCTGAGCAGGGGTATAGGAACATGACTGCTGAGATATGGTGCCGGTAGAAGCATGAATAGAATGAAACTCAGATGAGAGATACTCACAAGCCCCATCAGATCGGAATATCCTAATAGATCGGCCAAATTGAGTACGAACCATAGAAGAGAAATCGCGGTAAATCTGACATACCTCAGATTGCTGATGCATAAGGTAAACCCAAGTGAAACGAGAGAAATCATCAATGAAGCAGACATAATAAAAAAAACCAAGACCCGAAGAGAGCGGAGCAGGACCACAAATATCAGAATGCACAAGATGAAAAGGGGAATCAGATATATTCTCACTAAGAGCAAAAGGAAGGGCCCGGTGTTTTGCCAACCTACAGCCAATACAAGGAGACAAACGGGGAAAACGACTACTGCCTAAGCGCCCAGACCGGGACAAGGTCTTGAGGCGCTGACTCAATACAGGACCTAATCGCCGATGCCATAGATCTGAAGTAGAAAGAGGAGTGACTGGACAAGCACTGGGATGAGGTGATGGAAGGTGAAGCTGATCCAGCTAGTAAAGTCCGTGAATCCGACTATCGATCTCAATCCTCTGGCCTGTAGACGAGTTCTGCACAACACAAGAAATAAACGAGAAAGATATAGTGTAACCAAAGTTAGAAAGCTGAGTAATAGAAATGAAACTCATGGTTAAACCGGGAACAAGCCAAACATCAGATAAGGTAAGACGGCCAGTAGTATCCGTGGATGAGGTGATGTGACCAATGTGAGAGATAGGATAACGAGTCCCATCAGCTGTGTGAACATGAGGAAGAGCAAGTGGGGAAGGTGTGAGGCTAGTAAAAATGGAGGAGTCACCGGTCATATGATATGAGGCACCTGAGTCAAAAATCCAGGATTTAGTCATACTAGAGGCAGAAGTAGAGGCGCCAGTAAAGCTGAAAGCTCCATGAATGAGCTGCTGGATCTGCTGAAGCTGTGCACTACTGAAGATGGGATCAGTGGAGTGAAGAGCTGGATTGGTGCTTGGACCAAAAGTCGAAGAAGACAAGTGACGACTCTTGTCCTTACTTGATCCCCTTTTGGCAGAACGGGGAACAAGCTCAGGATGAAGTCGATAGCATCGAGCGGCAAGATGACCAGGCCGGCCACAATGAGTGCACATAGGTCGCGATGAGTGATGCTCTCGTCTGGACACATGAGTGACACGAGCAGCAGTAGAAATGTCAGGCTGGACTGATATAGGGGCAGGTGTAGCACCAAGCACACTCTCTACGACGACAGAAGGTTGTGTAGGTGTAATCTGTTGAGAGGGCAAGAGACGCTGCCTAAGTTCCTCAGCTTGTAGCTCAGTTATGGCACTATCCAGACTAAGGAGAGTGGAGCGGTGCAACAAATGACGAGTGAGATCCCCAAATTTCGGACGAAGGGCAAACAGGAACTCCATCAAATGATCTTCATCACGATGTCGCTGAGCAGCGACTGAGTTAGTAGGGCAAAAAGTAGGCTCCATTGACGTGAGCTCACGCCAAATATCAGTCATACGGGCATAAAAATCCTGGATAGTGAGCTGACCCTGTCTGGCCTCGTGAGCGTCGCGATGGAGTTAAAAGCGACGCATTAGACTCGATTGCACGAATCGACGACTAAGATAGGTCCAGATGGCCTGCGCAGAGGGCAAGGTCTGGAGCTGAGGCCGAAACGATCGATCAACCTGTAGAATGAGGCAGGTGCAGACCTCTATGTCACGCAAGGCCCACTCATCATACTCTGGAGACGAAACCTCTGTCTGAACAGTCTTGAGTGTGGTAGACTCAGAAGAAGCTACAGAAGTAGTCTGGATGATAGTGCGAGGGGGAGCGTACCCCGTAGACATGCCATCAATATGCTCGAGAAAACGTCGCCCGCGAAGGACAATCTCAATAGAAGAGGCCTATGTGATCCAGTCTTGTTGAGTGACAAGAAGAAATCTGACTAGTGATATACTCTCACGACCAACCGGGATATAAGATGCCATTGAGAAGGACGAAAAAATTGTCAAGCACTTGAGGGCGATTCACAATTTTCTCACTCAGGCCTTTCGTCGAACATTTGGAGTGCGGAGAAATTAACTTCAATTTCGATCAAACAGTTTCCTTATTTCACTGTTGGATGAAAGGAAGCAAGTATGGCTTTCACTATGTGGCCTTCACTGAGCTGGAGTGAGTGAGAGGAGATGGCTGAACGAGGAGCCGTAACCCAGCCGTTGAAGGATGGCTTCACGATAGCTACAGTTGTTGGTCGAAGCTGAGCTCGAGGAGGGTGACCAATGAAGACCACCTTCTCTCCGATGGGAGAGCTTGAGCTACAAAATCAGACTTGTCGATGAAGGAAGGAATTGAGGCTGCTGAGAGAGCTCACCGACGGCAGCAAAATAAAATTTGGTCGAAACAGAGTTCGAGGAAAGTGACCGGTGGCCCTCCAACGGCGACGCCCTCGACTGGAAGGAAGATGCGACGGGTAGTGACCTCTAACAGTGACGCCCTCGACTGAAGGAAGGAGGCGCTGAGAGAGCTCACCGGCGACAGCGGAAGAAAAAAAAATTGTCGATCCCGAGCTCGAGGAAGGCGACCAGTGAAGAAGGAGCTGCCCTCCAACATTGATGCCCTCGACTAGGAGGGAGGCGCAACGAGCAGCGTCCTCTAGCAGCGACGCCCTCGACTGGAAGGTGCGACGGGCAACGATGGCGGGCAGCGACGATGGGCAGTGATGAAACGGAGTCTCCGGTGAGGAAGAAAAAAAATTTTGATGCTCAATTGGAGTGGTGAAGTCCAGGGGCAGTTGGAAAAAAAAATTCAGTGATCGGAGAGCTCTGATACCATGAAACAACAAGAAATCCAAACCTAGAAAGGGTTTTGGAGAGAGGAGAAGAAAAGAGAATTTTAGTGAAATGTTTCATTTCTTTGAAAGAGAGGGCTCAGCCCTATTTACACAAGTTCACAATAAAATAGGATATATTTAAATGATAGACATTCTAATAACTCTAATAATCAGAAGAGGTATCCTTTTAGTACTTAGTTTCAGTAATTTTTTAGTACTTATGATGCTTTGACTTTGACTTGTAAGTTCTAACTGGAGTGAATCGTTTTATGCAATACTCTATTAACAGTAGGTTTAGGATCCATCTTCTTTTTCTTTTTTCAGAAAATTTATTTCGTTGCTGCCATATATGTGCCAACATATGATATGAAGGAAAGTAAGAACTCACATATGTGCCAGTGTGTCACCACAATAATATTGTTTCACTGTTCTTTTGTACTGGACTAGCCACAACACAAATTGCAGGTCTAAGCTTGGCTTTATAAGTCTTAAAAATTTGAGCTAAATATTGTCGAGTTTCTTTCCCATTTGATTACTTGCTTATTTATTGCATCTCTAGTAGAAGCAGATAAAGATAGAAGCTACTCTTTATCTATATATCCTAGTAACTTCAATATGTGAAAAAAGTGCACAGTTAATTTACGATATTTCTGCATGTAGCACACTTTATTTCTATTATTTACTGAACAAATTCTGTCAAGTGAAGAAGAATATTAGTCACTATAGCATAACATAGTGGTTATAGAAATAATCATTATGTTGGGATCTAAAATTGTCGCATATAAGAATTTGTTATTTTCTGGAAGTACAGCTCACCAGCAATTTACTTCCATGAATATAACATCCTGCTAGATTACCTACATTTTCATGGATTATCTTCCGTATGTTCACATAGCTTATGCCTTATAATATGATTGTAGTATCCTTTCATCTTATTCATTACTAATGGATGCATGACGCAATAATTATTAAGTCAAAGTATCATTTTGACTGTACTTCATTATCATTTTTGCTGTTTTATCTTATTCCTGATTCTTAATAGTGAAATAGACATATTTGAGCTTTACACAGGTACTGGAAAAGGATTTAGCAATATTTGGGTTTTTTATTGCCTTGGGCAGAAGGACACAGTCACATTTATCTTCTAATGGTTTTACTGCCATAGATGACCCGATCAAAGGCATTATAAGGTGTGGTTAAATATCACTCTGTTTTTCTCTACATGGAAATATGATCATATTTGTACAATTCAAATTATGTATTGTTGCTGTTCTATTGATTGGAATTGTCTCCCTTCAGGTATCTTATAGGTGGAAGTGTGTTGTACTATCCGCAGTTATCATCCATTAGTTCTTATCAACTATATGTAGAGGTTAGTATGCAGGTTAGGATTGTAAATGATGCATTTGTCAGTATCTTATATTTATGCATATTGTACTTTTTTATATGGCTGTGTAGGTAGTCTGTGAGGAGTTGGAGTGGCTTCCCTTTTATCAGAGTAATTTATCTGATGCCTCACCTGATAGTAATGGCAAAGAAGAAGGGATACATAAAAGGGAAGTAATTTCTAAAGTTTTAAGTGTGTGCTCTTACTGGATAACAAGTTTTATTAAGTATAGCCAGTGGCTTGAGAATCCATCAAATATAAAGGCAGCGAGATTTCTATCAAGAGGGTACAGTAATATGTAGTGATTGAGGAATTTCATTCTTCTTAGATGGTGAATTATGAACTTTGGAGAGGACATTTGTCACTAATTCTTGCCTCTTATCTTTTAGGCACAGCATGTTGAGTGATTGTATGAAAGAGCTTGATGTAACAAAGTAAGTGCTATAAGATTAAACCACTAATTTTGATTGTTATCATTCCACATGATGCTTGCATAAATGAATAACATTATTTTCTCTTTCCTGATCTCAAAAGTTTGCTGTATAATGTTAAATGAGCTGTAGGAATAGGAAAAAGGAGACTGCAGAATATGAAGGTCAACTTAAACCTGAAGCAATCTTACTGGCTGAATCAGAGTTAGATTCTTTTGACAAGGTATTGGACATGTTTTCTCCCGATGTGAACTTTTGGATTGATGAGTAATGAATTTACTTTTTCTGATGAACATGGAGTCATACTTCTAAGCAAAGCAAATTTTGATGTAGCTTATCTTTCATAATTTGTCTCTAGAAACACGGTATGATTCTTGATATTAATGAGAGACACTGAGGATTGATCAAAGCTTTTATTAGGAATCTGGAGGTTTGATTGCAATCTGAGAGCTAATTGGTAAGGGCTAGTAGCTGCACCTTGTGAAGAATGAAGAGAAAAGGTTATTTTGATGGGGAATTTCCAAGAATCTATTTATTACCAATAGTGTAACTACGAATATTCAGTAAAGGTTGCCTCAACTGGATGGATCAGGGTACATTCACATTTTTATAAGAAACCAAGTGACCATTCAAAGATATATTGCTTTATTTGTACTGCTTCCTTAAGAGGATTGACTCTTGCACTTGAAATCAATAAGTAAAATGGTATCTCAATAGGGAAGGGCAACTGATGGGTAAACTTTTGTTTTTAGTTTCACTAACCCAGTCATAGTTCATTGTTACTTATTGCAGTTAAATCAAACATTAATTGGATTAAAAAAGTTTTGATTTGTTTATATTCCAATGATCAAAAGATTGAATGCTTAGAACTGAAAAGAATGTTTGCTGGTGCCACATAAATTGGAGCCTTAAGCATTGGGGAACAGTAGAAAGCATGGTTTCACCAACTGCTGTAACCAATTAGTTGTAAATGCTAGAGAAGACAAAGATATCCTTTACTTTTAGTAAAGAGCTATTGGAGTTTATTCATCCATTTTCTTGCTTTTCTTGTACTTCATATTCCGCTCTACAGATAAACAAGATCTTCAGAACTCTATTGTTTTTAACTTGTTTTATATAGCTTCTTGATCGTGGCATAAGATGATATTTGCTGATTGAAATATAGCAATTGCAACTTGTTACCTCCTTTTGGGTACAAATTTCAGTTAATTCCTGGTTGCAGGCGCTTGAAAGCGTTGAGGAAGCAATGGTTAGATTGGAGAATTTATTGCAAGAATTGCATCTTTCCAGTTCGAATCCCGGTAAAGAACACTTAAAAGCTGCCTGCTCTGACCTTGAGAAGATTAGAAAGCTTAAGAAAGAGGCTGAGTTTCTTGAGGCATCTTTTAGAGCAAAGGCAGAATCATTAGAGCAGGTATATTTTATTACTCTCATAATAGTTATGTTTGAAAGATTTTGAATCCTGGAGTCTTGACACATGAATATGACCATCATGACATTAGATTTGTCTAGTTGTTTCAGGATTTGAAGAACGTTTGTTGCATAATTTTCTTAAACAATGGATACTTGAAGACAAAATTGTTGCTTGGATATTACCACCAGATCATCTCAATACTCATTTTTCATATCATCCTCTGGTTGTCCTGATATGTTTGTGAGCTCTGTTGGACCAAATTTACCACTCTAGAGAAAAGGAATTACACTGAAAGCCTCTGTCAATGCTGTCGTTAACTTGCTATATGTGCATAAGATAGACCATTGTCAATAGTCACGACCTATTATATCAGCTGAACTTCTTGCAAGTTGTTAGAATCCTGTGTTTGATGACATATGTTCATTGTTCTCTAGCTTGACTAGTGGCATTGTTTGTATAGATAGCAGAGCTGCTGAATCGCAAAAATCTAATCTACTGACTGGGAGATTTTTTTTATTGGTAATGAAGCTACTGGATCTGCAGTAATTTACTTTACTTATTATTCTGTGTGTTCAACTAGGTTGATTCTGATGATGGCCAACTGTCTACTAGTGGAGGTCAGGAACATGTCAAAATTGCTGGAGAAATCTCCAATGCTAGTGCAACATCTGCAAAGCAAGTAGAGAGGTGAGTCTAAATGTCTAATACACATTTGTGGTTAGTCATGATTAATTTTTATACGGTTCCTACTTGTCAGTAATTTGTATCTGTATGTCCATATCTGAACAAGGATTGTTCTCGTAATGGATTAAAGGTGTTCCTTCTTTGGTTGTTTTCATCAGGCTGGATAATAAACGTCGTGGTTTTTGGAGTTTCTTGGTGCAGAGGTCCACTAGGAAAAGTGAGCCTGGGTTACCAACAACAGATCGAGATGTATGACAACATTTAAATTGTATTTCTGTTGATGCTATTTTTATGTTATATATTCTATTGAGTATTAATGCCCATACTTATTTGTAGGTGATGGATATAAAATATCATATAAGTAATGCCTTTGTGCTGTTATTCATTCACTAAGAGATAATCCTATAGATTGAGGATGACTGCTAATTGAATAGAAGATGCCTGATTCAGTCCTTGTTCCTGGTGCTCCAGCAGTTTTAATTTTTAAATAATACTTCACAAGATTCATATGATTCAATTCGTGAATTAGATGCCGTTTATTCTGTTTACTTTAATCAGTTTGACAAGTCACGTCTTAAAAAATTAATAATGACAAATAAAGTGACCTTAGATAGTGAGATGACTTGTCATATCAAAAGAGGAACAATAGGAATAGCTTGAGAGAGAGAGAGAGAGAGAGAGAGGAAAAGACAATGACTTTTGGCTGCGAGGTCACTAGTTGTACTTAGGACTTTTATCAGGGTTTTAATGAGGTAGATGCTCCCGAATCCGCCCCCGCGGGTAACATAGGATTCCCTATAGTTGTACTTAGGACTGCCTTTAAAGGTTTAGGGTTTTATTAGGGTTTAAGGGTTTTATTAGAGTTTAAGGTTTTAATTAGGGTTTTTATTAGAGTTCAGGGTTCTATTAGGATTTTTATAAGGGTTTAGGGTTCTATTAGTGTATTTATAAGGGTTTAAGGTTTTTATTAGAGTGTAGGATTTTTATTAGGGTTGTTATTAGAGTTTAGGGTTCTATTAGGGTTTTTTTTAGTTTAGGGTTTTATTAGGGTTTTTATTAGGGTTTTTTATTAGGGTTTAGAGTTCTATTAGGGTTTTTATAAGGGTCTAGGCTTTTATTAGGGTTTAGGGTTTTTATTAGGGTTTAGGGTTTAGGAAAATGCTATTTGCCTTATCATTATTTTTATGCCATAATAATGCTCCAGCTGATCACTTTCTGAAAACTTGCACATGCCTCTTTAGGGTTTAGGAAAATGCTATTTGCCTTATCGTTATTTTTATGCCATAGTAATGCTCCACCTGATTACTTTCTAAAAACTTGCACATGCCTCTTTGAGTAAAATGGTATTTCTGCAGGCTGCTGTAGTTAAAAAGGATAATCAAGATGAGTTGAATGATATTCGTCGCTTTGAACTGCTGAGGCATCAACTGATTGAGCTTGAAAAGAGGGTCCAAGGAAGTATGGACCATGCTGAGAATGAGGTTGTATCTATATTCTACATTTAGTTGATGTATACTTGCTGAGAGCTTATAGGTAGTTATCAAATGTTATATATTGTCTTGCTACCTCTAGAGCCCATATGAAAAAATATCTGCTTTATGGGTTGCTCGTAAACTATCCATCAGTGTTATGTACTATAAGTGCTGCCCACATTCATTTCCAACAAATGCGGCACCTCATACTATCTTCATATGTTTATGGAACATACATTATATTAAGGTTTTATATGCTTTTCTTTTCCTTCTCTGTTTCTTTGGACAATGAAAGATGCACATCGTGATACTTGTCCACTCAACTTTTAGTCACATGCACTTCGTCACTTAATACAAATCTGGAACACATGGCATGATAAGTGGGGTTATGTTTTTGTGACAAACAGGTACCAAGTTTAGAACATCATTATACATAGTGAAGGACAGGGAACAGGAACAGTATGGTGCCTCTCAAAGATCCAAAATGATGTTCATTGATATCTGGATATTTTTTTCTGGAATCAGCTGTATCATTGACCTTTCTTAAAGTGTTTACTAAGTTATATTATAACTATTTTTGGATACTGGGTGGTTCATCATGTTTTCATGATGCAATATACTTACATATGACTTGGTACATATTAATGCTGTTAGATCATTAGATGTTCATTGCTTACTTTTTTGTAAAGCTTGGTATTAAGCTGAGAGTTTACTTCTACTGAATCCTTTTTATTCTTTTAATAGGCAATATACATTATGTTTTTCAGAAGAGACATGCAAGCTTGTTTACTGCTACTTAACACTTTTATAATTATTGTAATGGGCCTTGAAATTTACAAATGCCATTTCAAGGTCAAAAAGTGAGCACTTTATCTATCTTCAGCTTGGATTTTGGATTAGCTTTTACCGTCCTAAGGCACAACAATGTCTAGGGAAGTGCTAAAACATTTGACATAGGTATGTAGGATATGTATGTATTAGACATCGGTCATAGAAATTTAAAATTTACAGAATAGAGTAGAAAATAATATATGGATTTTATTCACCCAAGAAATTGTCAATCTGCTGTTTAGACGACTTCCAATATTGTTCTAGGCGCTTAGGTTTGTTCCATCCCTTATTCATATATAATTAGTCTTGGTCTAAGATACTACATATGCCTCAAATGTGTGGAGAATGGCTAGGATTATGGGGTTGAGTCAGTTGACTGACCATGCTTAATTACTCATAAAGCTCATATTAGTATTCTTATATTTTTCTTGTTCTTGACTTTCTTAGTCTTTAATGAGATCGCTTTTTGCCTACTTTCTCAGGAAACTGATCTTACAGATGACAAAAATGAGCAAGTTTCTGCTACATTGCATAATATGTTAGTTCCTGCTTCAAATAAAGATGATGTAATTGCCAAGTCAATGGAAAAAATTAAAGAAACCACCACGGTATGACTCTTTAGATCAATTTGTTGTCTATTTTGAATTGATTTCTTATTTGATAATTGGAGTTCCTAGAGATAAATGAGTTGTCGATGCACTAAATATACAGAAGTGTGCCTGTCTTGCATGTCTTGGTTATTTTAAATGCTCTCTGACATTGATCAGGGCCATCTTTGATTATTCAGGGATTATCAGGGCTTTATGGGATCACTATTAATAAATTCCAAATTACAAAATTGCCCCTGTTTGATCTTGGGAACATATAAAAATGACCCATAGAATGCAGAAAATGGGACATGCCATTTTTGATAATAGAGGAAAAAAGTAGTTGGTTTGTAAATTCATCTAAGGAATGGATTTTCTCAGTTCTTTCTTAGCAATTTGCAATTATCAGATACTTTCCTTTATCATGTAATGAGTGAGTAAGATGAAGTCTTTAAACTGAAAAGTTGAGTCCTGTCATTTCTTTTAAGAGTGTTCAGTCTTTGGATTTCTTGTTGCCCTTGGTTTCTTTTCACGACCTTGTTGACTATTCTTAATTTCTGTATATAGGATGTGTGGCAAGGAACCCAGCTGTTAGCCATAGATGTGGCAGCTGCTTCGGTTCTGCTAAAAAGAGCACTTACTGGAGATGAACTCACAGAGAAGGAAAGGAAGGCTGTTCAGAGAACTATGACTGACTTGGCATCTGTTGTTCCAATAGGAATTCTTATGCTTCTTCCAGTGAGTCATATTGAATTTATATATTGTCCTCCCAACGGTCTGCTTGTGTCTGCCAAGTAACATTGCAAATTCATATTCCTCCAAATTTTATCTAGTGGAAAAGGTTACTGGTTGTTAGCAGACTCATAACCGAAGATAATTCTGGTAAAAAAAAGAAGCCATTAGACGAAAATTGCTAAATATTGAAGATTACATTTGGCGTGTTCATGTAGGAAGCTATATATTAGACAATATGGGTATCATAATTCAGGTGTTTTCCACTTTTCCCATGTGGTACTGCAGATGTTTTACCACTGATATACTGTTATTATTTTTTTACTTGAGTTACTTCATGGACTAGGTTAGAAAGATGTTTCACTGTCTTTATCTATGTTTGAAGGATATGCCTTGTCCTCTTGGATTAGTTTCAAGTTTCATTATTAACAAGGGCGGCCATAGCCTTACCCTCATTTCTGAGGTCCCTTATTCAAATCCTTATCCAGCTCCATTTATTCTGGCTGGTTCTAGTCTAGATCAAGGCAAGCTACAACTTGGAGCTTTTGGTTATTGTTGTTCTTACTCAAAATAGGAGGTTTTTAGCAGTAAGATTCTTTTCAGTGTCATACTATATCTGTAAGGTTTAACTTATTTCTGCATGATTTACTTCATATGACTCAAACTAGTTACTATATTAGTACTACAACTTGAAAGTTTTGCTTATTGTTGTTCTTACTCACAATAGGAGGTTTTTAGGAGTAAGATTCTTTTTAGTGTTATACTATATCTGTAAGGTTAAATTATTTCTGCACGATTTACTTCACTGTCATACTATATCTGTAAGGTTTAACTTATTTCTGCATGATTTACTTCATATGACTCAAACGAGTTACTATATTAGTACACATTCTTGTGGAACTCTTCTTTTAAACTTAATATGGATACTTTCTGCAGTCACCAACTCTCTATTAAAGCATTTTTGTGAATTTGATAAACAACAATCAGAAATGTTTTTTCACCCTTCATCAAATGTATTACACTACAAACATCATACATATGTTTTTGTAGCTAGAAGTCTTTCCAGATTTAGGTGCTCAATCATTTATATTCTGTATTTAATTTAATATATAAAGAAGCTACGCAAGCTATTTTCTTAACATAGCAGTACAAAAATATAGTTTGACCAAGAAATTAACTTACTAATCATTTGAATTAAAAATTTCCATGATTGCTTTGTTACATTTTTCTCCTTGGGGAAGACAATAAGCTTAAAAGGTCCCTTTAATGTCCAGGTTACGGCTGTTGGGCATGCAGCAATGTTGGCTTTCATCCAAAGATATGTACCTGCGCTGGTTTGTACCGTCTTCCATCCCCTCTTTCCTCTTGATATCAACAAAACTTTGCTGAGATGTGCAGTACTATTCTTGTTACACAGATTCCGTCCACGTATGCACCAGAGAGGTTAGATCTCTTGAGGCAACTTGAGAAAGTGAAGGAAATGGAGATCACCGATGTGAATACTGATGAAGTAACGGAGACAGTTGGCTTCAGCAACGACAATTTGAAGTAAAAGCACTTGCCAAATTGATTAATGTTCTTTGACAACCCTTTCTATAATGTAAGTCGAGCACTTGTGACCCTCTTGCATATAACTCTGACTTTTGCAAACCTGTTATTAAATGTCTTTTGGTTCTTTTTTTGCAGCCTTTTGTGCAGATGATACCGGAGCTCATTGATGCTTTAGAAATCTTTCATGGCCTATGCATGGCTTCATTCTTTATGAATACACTAATAAACCAGGCTTCCTGTGAGCCAAAGTGTCTTCCCTTCCACAATTGTCTAAATATTTGAATTGTGTTGCATTTTAGTTCCCAATGCTAAAGCTTAAAAATCTTCATTCTGTAATGTTGTCTTATATTGTGTAATTCTAGGATTTTGTATATAAATGGAAAGTGAATATATGATGCTTCTGCTGTAAATTTTAATTTTGAAGTGCAAATTTTGGATCTGCTTACTGGAAAATGTGTTATTTTACATCCAATGTGAACCAGACTGCTGTTTAAAAGGCTACTTGTAATTTTGCAATATCAAATTTAACACTCTTGTAGTCTTATTTGATACTATTACCAGATATAATTGAATGAATATATTTCGTATACCTAGATCTGAAAAAGTTCATCGCACGCTTGTCCTTTTGGATACTGCATGTCGAGACATCTTTATGGTTAAGCTGCAATCCTCTGTTCTAACTTTCACATTCTATTATGTAATCCTTATCAATATTATTTGTTTTATTTTCTGTTCCTCTGAAATAGCTGTTCTTTTGTACAAAGTTACTGTCTATGTAACTTTGTAACCTCTTCGTATGTGGAATTCTCTGTTCAGGCCACTACTCTGCCTAAATGGTAACTTCAAGACAGGATGCTACTCTGCGGTTAAATTTGTGAACACTTTCTGTGCTCAGAGGTAAGAATATTCTGTTCTCTTCTTTCAAAGATCTCGAAGCTTTTCCAGTCCACGTGTCCATATGCAGAGATTCTCCCGAAAGGTATCAGCAGAATACAATTGTTTATACTTTAGAAAGCCAAGGTCTTTTGCGTGTGTTTAAATTTGAGTTTTTCAGTATACATATCTTTTTAAAAATATCATATTACCTGTGTGCGTATTTAAATTTGATATTTGTATATAATTTTAAAACACACGAATTTTGTATATGTATCCTTTTAAATTTTTTTTGTTGCACATTATATTCTAGGAGTTATGAAATATGTGCAATTATATTCTAAATTCTATAAATTTTCTTAGTTGAATTTTTTTTATATTAAAGTATTGAGAGTCAATTTAAAAAATAATCGAATGATATCTACAAATAACATATATTTTGAAGGACCACACGTGTACATTTAAAGCTAGAACGATAATGCTAAAGAACGCAAGGACCGCACACGTGTTCGAACCAGGACACTGGGTCCCGTCACCGTCCCTCTGGGGTCAACCTGTCAATGTGAGAGATCACGCTCGCTGCGGCTTAGAGTGCGGTCCGGGTACCGGTACTGATAGTATCATTATAATAACGAAAGGGCGGGGGCTGGAAGCTTTTCCCGTTCCTTCTCTTTCTTCTTGCTCCTTGAATGGAATCTCTTCTTCCTCTGAACCAGAGCCAGGGAATAAGCAGCTCCCGCCCCATCTTTTCCATTAATAGAAGCAATGCTCTCCGTTGTCTCACTTCTTCCCGCTCCGAGATGGGGTACGCGATTTCTTGATTCTTGTCCCTTTCTTCTCTGCTGATGAATAACTTATTCTTAGTGGATTTAACGATTTGATTCGGTTCTTTGGATCATTTTTTGGATCTCTTTTGGTACTTACCCGCGCTCGAATTCAAGGACGGGTTCTTTCGTTTGTAAGTTTTCGTGTAAGATAGGTGTCCGCTTCATGAGAAAAGTTGCTGTAGTATAAGGTACATGAGTGCAAGATAGGTACATTAGTGTATTCTTACATCGGAGAGATCAAAGATTTTCTAAACCTCTTGATCCATGCTCCTCGTTTCCCTTCCGAAATTTTCTTTTAGTTCTGTTTCAAGAACGGATGATTTCTTGCTTAGTTCTGGATTTTGGAGATTTGCAGTGTGGGTATAGCTTTCTTATGTCGCATTGCTTAGTATCATGACAGAAGGATTTTGGAGATTTGCGTTTTGCAAAAGCTTTCAGGTAGAGATCAAAGATTTACGTTTTTCCTCTATATTTAATAGAATACCCTTAACTAGGAAAACCACGAAACCGATAGCAAGTCCCATCAAGAAAACAAGGCACCGACTGAAACATCTCTTGGCTGATCAAATTGTAGCACGACAACCACCCTCTGTCATGTACCAATTCCGACGTTCTCATGTCGGAATTCACCATTTCATTTTTGCAAATATTGATAGAAGACTAGATTGTAGTTCCTAGGCATAATGGGAAGAAAATTAGTCTTTTGAAGTGCTAAAATTTCGAGTTCATGTGAATTATCTTTATATTTGAGGATGTTGCTTCTGAATAAATCATTTTTGTGTGTAAGCTCAACCTTGCAAGTCTTTTCTTGTGCCGTTTTAAATCCTGAAGCATGTAATCTTTGACTGCAAAAACGGCAAATTTCAGATGAAATAGGGCAATTGTGACTGTTGGTCCTAACCTTTTTGTTATTCTTTTTTTAAGCAATCTCTTCAAAAATATGGTTCAATTATGATGATCAAAGGTTGGTATAGATGAGAAACAAAAGTATCTTAACTCAGATATAAATTTGTTTTATCTGGATGAAGTTCACTGAGATATTATTAGCCTGTGGCTTTTAAAGCAGGTCCAAAGTGACAAATTGTTGACTACCATATAAAGAGTTGGTCTAGGCAGAAATATAAGCTATGTTGGGATTGGCAGGAATGACCACTATTACAGCATTGTTTGCAGTTTGTGCTAGGACTTTTGCTAGTTGCCATCCTTCCCTTGACATTTGTTCATATTTTGATCAGCAGGCCCCTGAAAGTGCATAATGCATTAGAGATATGTTTGATCATCTAATGATGAAGGTAGACTAGTTAACGTCCCCTGTTTTTGTTAAGTGCATTTCTTAGATTCTTTTCCTTCCTTTTCTAGTGTAATTCTTTTGTTGTTCTACTTCTGAGTGTCAGCTATCCCTAACTTATGAAAAGAGCAAAAGCCTGAATAAAATACCAATCTTCCGTTGAGCTAATGATAATGCTTAGAACATGTCCTATCCTCAGGTGGCCAGAGTTATTAGTCATCCTACATATTTGTTGTACTATTTGTTTATTTTTCATGTCTATGGTAAGTATGATTCATGCTGTTGCTACATTCTCTGAGAAGCCTCATATCTCATACTGATCAAATGTAGTTATTTAGCTCCTAATTACTTTAAAAATAACTTTTTTCTTATTCTAGAATACAACTCTTTATTCTAAAATAACAGTTAGACATTATAATAACCACATTCTAAAAATAAATACTATTAATCAAGATTACATCTTATACTATACACTAATAGGATTACTAATTTACCATTGATATCTATCCCATCAACCTATTTCATATCAAATAGGGTATTTATTATAATTTCATAAAACACAAAATAATTTTTTTATCTTTTCCTTCACTATATATTACATCAAATGTAATTATTACACTTTTATTCCAGCATATAAGTGAACATAAGAATAGTAACTTCTGGAATAAAAATCTCATTTAGGAATAACAAAGAAGGATATCTATTTTAGAATTGATATTATTCCTAAAGTAAACAAGGCCTTACACTTGGGCAACTTAATTTAACAATAGTTGTTTTGCTAGTTTTTCATAATATGTTCAATGGTAGCAACCAATTAGAAATGCTCCACGGATTTGTGATCTTACCATTTTAGTTTAATTAAAGTTATTTCTTTTTCTTTGGTCTTATGGCAGGCTACAATATCTAGTTTTCCTCATGTAGTCAATATGGCTAGCATGTGAGGTTGTCTTTTCTAAATTATATTTATATAATTGCCTGGTTCCATAAAATACTGTGCAGAGTGAGACCAAGTAAAGAAAAAAAAACTTCTGGATGGCAAAGAGTATTTAGAAAGGCATGTCTCATAACTTTTTGTACATATATTATATGTCAGTTGCTATTTATTTTCTGATTCAAGGTAAATAAATTGGTGATTAGGTCAGACGAAGTGATCCTGTCAAGTTTCATACTGTAGGAGTTTATGGACAGCATGTTGGAGAAAGCATGGTAGAGGTAAATATACACTAATTGTTAACAAATTAATATAATTACTGATTCTTTGAATTGTTTTATTACCTTCTTTTTACTCAATTATTATGGTTTAGGTAAATCTGAACATACTGTAAGCCATTTGTATCAACACAATTTCAAACCTCAAATGTAATGCTAAGACAATATTTTATAGTATTATAGGTGTTTGTTCAACTGTCAACGACTGAAAATAATCACTTAAGGCAGAAAATTATCAAATATATGGAGTAATATGAAGAAGAGACACGTAGGATAAACATATTCTTCATAACTTACTACACTATGATTTAGTTAATAGGATATTATTCAAAATACATCCTGGTTCAGTGAAAGTAGATAAGAAATTTAAAAGGATTAAATACATTTTACATGCCTGTACTTAGTCCAAAATTATTTTACCCTTTTGTACTAAATTTTTTTTTAAATTAATATCTATACTTATGATTAAAATGAGACTGTTAACTTTCTCATCTTACTTAACTAAAAATATACAAAAATACATCTAACTCATCCCATTTCAACTCCTCTTATTCCATACACCACCACCACCCCACCCTTACCAAAAACCACCCCGCTGCTTTCTCTCCTCTCTCTCCATCATACTCTCTCTCCTAGTGAGAGAAAGGAGGAAGGTGGTGAGAAAGAGAGGAGAGAGGTGAAAAAGAAGAGGGATTTTTTTTCTTTATTGTCATTTTTTGGGGTACAGAAGAAGATGAGGGTATTTTGGTCCATAAAATATAAGAAATTGAAGAAAAATCTAATTCTGAAAATTATTTAGGTAGGTTTAGTTAAGTTGGATGAAAAAATTAATGATCTTACTTTAATCATAAATATAAGTACTAATTTGAGATAATTTTTAGTAAAGGGGAGTAAAGTGATTTTTAGCATAAATAAAAGGAGGTAAAATGATTTAGCCCAATTTAAAATTAGGACATACCAAAAATAACTTGTATTTGTTGCCATGGTATGTAGTGTAGGAAATGTTTCTTTAGATGCAATATCCTTTCCAATCATGATCTTATATAGAGATTCACGTTTTCTACAAAAGTAATGACAAGGACACATGGATCAGTTACTACTTCATACAACTTAATCTGGGTTTTACTATATAATGCATACTAAATAACAATAGCAAGGTATTCAATTCCAAAACAAACAAGATGTGACTCGAACCACAAGATATTCATTGTTTCTCTTATCTTCCAGTTGAATCCATAAGAGACCACACACACCTTCAAATCCGCCAACTAAGAAGTATGTTGTGGTCTGGCATGAAATCCTTTGCATCATGTCGATTTTTAAATTTTAATTGATTAACTTGTGATTCTTGTTTAGTGGGTGTTGTATACATGCACACATAACAAGCACAGTATGCACTAGCCCAAGTCATGGACTCATGGTATGACATATTTGGTGTATAATATGTGGAGACATGCAATGTAGTATTTTATTTCTAACTTCAAACTTTGCTTCTAGATGCAGCATACTACATTAACAATGAAACTTTGTCGTTCATGTATCATAACAGGAAAAAGTTGAGCCAGTTTTGGAGACTAGACTTTCTTTAAAATATTTCCCTGGTAAGGCTTTTCCTCTTGGAGTATCAGAGGTTGAAGGTGGAATCAATTTTGCAATATTCTCACAGCATGCTTCCTCAGTAACACTTTGTTTGTCATCATCAAATAGGTACTAAAATTTAACCCATGTTAAACTGCAAAGTTGATCATGCTCTATATTCTGCCTCCGATAACTATGCTAAGCTGCTCCCTTTGCACAGATCAATCTGGCAAATTGATGTAAATTGCGATAATAGCATATCAATGCAAATGTTTGTGTAAAATTGCAAATATTGTTGCTTTACTTTTATTTCATCTTATATCTTGTTAAATCTCTCAGTTTGTCGTCGATTATTTACACATATTCTATTTTAGCTGTGTCCTCTTTCTGATACCGCCAAATTTTCTGTATCCTTAGAAGTTACATCTAATGTAAAAAAAAAATGCTGTTTTCAGGTTAATCCTTGATTCCTCATTATCTTTTTATTATACAGATATTGTAGGTCTGCAAGATGATGGTGAATTAATTTGTGTGATGTAATAGTTTGGTATCTGAAATGGTAATATATAAATTAAGATTATGGATGTAGATAGAGGGTTACTACTTACTGTGATAGCAGTTTCTTTTTCTGGGAAGAAAATTGTAGTAGGAACTTAATAGTTAATATCCTGTAGATAAACAATGTTTAGAATTGTTAATAAAACTCTAAGCAATGTAGATGTCTTTAGTTTGCAGTTGAGGGAAAATAGAAGTGGAGACTTCAACATGTCAGTGGTTAGTTGTACAGATTATTGTGGAAAAAATGTTAGAATGGTCGTTATAAAGATAAAGATGTTCTTTCTTGGGGATAGCACAGGCCTAAGTACCAAATATGCTCATGATCAGTTTTCCGTTACCAGAAAAAAGGATAGTAGCTTCTCAATGGTCAAGGCTTTAGTATGAATATCTGAAGCATTGAATTGACATGCGGTATACTAGCAAGCAAGAATGGCTGTGCCGTTGGAGTATCAGCACCCGACACGGGTTGTGTCAGTGGCACAACCCTGTGCCGGGGTGAGCCAATCTGTGCTGAACTGGCATAGCCTTTTGTCGACCCATGCATGTTGGCATGTATTTTTTTAATTATAGATCTAATTTAATTTTGCCAGATCTATTACTTTGTAAGCATATTTCCATATAAATTTAGCATTTTCATGCTAGATTTATGAAAATACTCTTAAAAATATAAGAATCAAAGGGAAATTTTGATTTCGCCCACAAATTCCACTAAATTAAAAAAAAATCAAAATTAATATGTCAAATTTATTTGAATTGGTTTGAAATTGGTATAGAGACATATTGGATTAACTCCATATGAGTTGATTTGAATACAAATTTTGTAATTTTTAGCTAAAGTTTTAGCATAATTAGATTTTCCTAAATATAAAAAAATCTAAATTTAATATGTTAAATTCATTTAAATTGAGTCAAAAATTGGTATAGGAATATATTAGATTATTTTTATATAGATTGATTTGAACACAAATTTTATATTAAGGAAATTTGTATATAACACCCTATTTTAACAAAATTGTAGTTTACACCTTATATTTTCATTATTTACAAATTGAGTCTATGATTTAGCAAATATGTGCAAAAAACGCCCTGGGTTAGATTTAAACTAACACCGTAAGAATATTCCGTTAAGTAGATATTTTATTTCTAAAATGACTAAAATACTTTCTTTTTTAAAATGACTAAAACACCCTTAGTATGACTTGATTGAGGATATTTTCATAATTTTCTTAGTATAGTTAATTTAATCTAGAAGTTTGGTTAAGTTTAACTAACAAATCTAATATTAGAGTATTTTATGTATATATTCGCAAAATTATAGAATTTGATTTGTAAAAACATCTCTAAATACTCTTAAAAAAATTCATTAAAGGTGTGCTAAAGACGTGCCGGTGGTATATAGAGGTTGTTGTCCATGGATCGGCATGGACGACCATCCTTGCTAGTATGTAATAGTAATAATCATGGCATGAGCAAGCAATTTGAATTGATGATAAGCAAAGGAACACTTATTATTTGTATATTTTGTTATGTATGTAATTTCTCTATTCTCAGAAATGAAATTGAGGTAGTAGTAGTCCTAGTTGCGTGTGAAAGATAGCTAGTGATGCTTCCTTTCATTATCTTTGTCAGTTGAATGAAGATGGATACTTTTCTTTAATTCTTTTATACTTATACTAGAGAATATGAATTAGTGTCTCACCATTCAATTTTTCTGATGTACGGAGTTGTTATCTGCTTCAGAGATGATAATGAGGAATCAAATCCAGGCATAGTTGAGGTCGCACTGGATCCAAAGAAGAACAAAACTGGTGACATATGGCATGTCTGTCTGGAGGTATTGTTGACATGTGATTATGAAAATTGATAAATCAAGTGGATAGAGGATAGAACTGTTTTTCTTGTATAGACCGATTGCATATGTTCACCTGTTCTCTTGGATTGAGTAAAACTGATATATTCTGTTTGCATGTGTATGTTTCTGATATTCTTTTTTTCCTGGTACTTTGTTTTATTTTGATAGTATTATGATATGTTTCACCTTTGTCTTGTGAATATTATATCTATTTCTTTGTATGTTCCTCAGAGTCCTTTCTCTCATCTTATAAATGTTCAGAAAGGAATTTATATTGAATGCTGTTTGCCAGCGGTGTACTGATAAAAAAATTTAGAATGTTATTTTGCCTTGTTCCTCAGCCTCATGACCAACATAAATGCTTCCAAGTTAACCTTCTGTCCTCTTTAAACTTAGGGTTTGCCTAGATCAGGTGTTCTATATGGGTATCGAGTTGGTGGTCCTCAAGGATGGGAGCAAGGGCATAGATTTGACAGCAGCATCATCCTTCTTGACCCTTACGCAAAATTGGTTTCTGGCAGAAAAGTTTTTGGAGATGTGAATGAGAAGTCAACCAATTTCCTTGGAGCTTATGACTTTACTAGCTTGCCTTTTGAATGGGGTCCTGATTATCGTCTTCCAAGTATACCTGAGGTAGATGTTTTTGCATTCTTATTTCCAGAAGCATATGCACATATTCCATCAAATAAAGTCCATGTTCTTCATCCAAAGAAAAGAAAAGGCCCAAAGGTTCATGTTTTTCAATTTGATGTTCATTTTGCAGACAGATCTCATCATATATGAAATGAATGTTCGCTCATTCACGGCTGATGACTCAAGCAGGCTGGATTCAGGCATTCGTGGTAGTTATCTTGGTGTTATCGAAAAGGTGAGCTATATCTGTTTTGGTATAACTAGTTGCTGTAGATATGTTTTTTTGTTGCATGTGCTGAAACTAGCTGGAAAACATTTTTTTAATGTACAATTTTGCACTTTGAATTTGTTTGTTTCAATTGTTACACTAAGAAAGCCTTCTACATAGTACGCATGACATGCATGCAGGTGTGCCTATGTAAATCGACCATATTTTATGACAAATCAGAACAGATAGATCCAATGAATTTTTGTTGTATGTACTTCTTGTGTTCTATATAATATGTATGAGGGTTCGCTTTGACTTTAATATGCACAATTTTCTTTCAGGTTATCCAATACTAGTTCATGTTTCAATTATATACACTATGGTGCTTCATTTTTTGTTATCAATAGAAAAAAGATAATGCTGCTATAGAGCTTTGAGGAGATAAAGGTGGCCCTGTAGATTTATTTTCCTCGATGGGGGCATCCTGGTTGGTTGACAGGAAGTACGAGCTGTGGCAGGGGGACAGTGACACTCACCATATTCAGTGCACTCTTCCCCTTATGGAGTCACATGTCAGAGCAATCTTCTTTCCTCTTCTCTTATCTTTCACAGTTTTAGAATGTTTGGCATCATTCCACATTCTAATTTTCTCCAACCTTTTACTAGTGTTTTATACACGAATAGATCTGTACTTATCTAGTGTGCTTAATTTGTCTGGATTGAGAATCACCGTCTTTATTAGAACTTGTCAGGACTGAGGCAGCCCACTATACTTGCTATTTTGTTCCTTATCTAGTGTATGCGATTTTCTAGTACATACATATACTTACTATTTTGTCACAATTGTTTGAGCACTTATCATTTGCATTGTACCATTTATTTGGTCATTTTGCTATTATCTGAGATGGTATTTCATGTCTGAACATTTCATTAATCTACAAATACGGCATCATTACGTGCACCTAGAAGCACCAATGAGCTATAAGCCTATAAGTGTTGGAAGTACTGTAGAAATTAAGTTATTATATGAGCTTTCAGTGATACCATTGGTGGTGCAGCATGCCATTATTACAAATATAAATAAGTTATATAAATGTGTATCACATGAATCTGATTTTCTTTCCGTTTATTTTGAAAATTCTGATCTTCTGGTTTAGTTGAAAGTCTCTATTCATGTTTATGTATATTTAGGTATAATTTGAATTCGAGTTGATTTATGTTATTATGTGCACTTTTGATCTAAAGATTTATTACGGGCATGTATAAAGTACTTGTGTCCTGTAGTTTTAGTGCCAGGATGAATATTGTATTCAATGAGTCTCACTTTTAGATGTCAACATTCTACACAATTGATCTTGCAGAGTTCACTTGAAATTTTATGTCTTTCTAGATCCCTCATTTACTGGAACTTGGTATCAATGCTGTGGAACTGTTGCCAGTTTTTGAGTTCGATGAGTTAGAATTCCAGAGGTACCCAAACCCCAGAGATCATATGGTAAGATTTTCCTTTAGCCTACTTAATATAAATGTTTCCAAATGGACTTATTGATGACAACCTCTTTTTATTTCTCTGACCTCCTTTGTTCTTATTCTATAATATTTGCTAGATCAACACTTGGGGGTATTCTACTTTGAACTTTTTTGCTCCTATGAGTCGGTATGCTAGTGCTGGTGGTGGACCATCTGTTGCTTCTCTAGAATTTAAAAAGATGGTGCAGGCTTTCCATAATGCTGGAATCGAGGTATCATAAAAATGTTCAGAGCATAAATTTGGCAAATACATATAGATAATTGTGTTTTAGACTTTTAGTTGCATGAACTTTTCAATGTTTTCATAGCTTACATATATCATGAACTTCTGATAAGTTACATAAATAATGTGCGGCCATTTCAGGTTATTTTGGATGTTGTTTACAACCATACAAATGAAGCTGATGATGACAACCCTTATACTACTTCATTTCGTGGTATTGACAACAAGGTGATTGAAAGACTAGTAATTAAGGGTTGCTTTGATCCTCTGTTCTGACCAGGATAATTTGCTTGTGTGGTGTTCTTTCTTTAGGATTATTCAATATGCCATCTCATCCACTTCTTCTTTGACAGGAAAGTTGTTCCTGCATTCATCCATCTCTAACTTATGAAGCTCTTTCATGTCTTCTGCAGTTATATGATAGATTAGTTGGCACCTTTGCAATAGATCAAATTTTATTAGCTAGTGTGGAGATGCATAAGCTTGTGATACAAACTTTACATGCATGAAAAGAAACCAGAATAAGGAGACCAGCCCAATGGAATACTCTGGAATGCGAGTTATATATTTTGCAGAAGACATGAATTTGGCAAAGAAGAAGTATAAGTAGAGTTCTAAACGAGCCGAGCCTGAGAGAGCCGGCTCTAGCTCATGCTTAGCTTGAATTAATTTTGAGCCTAGTTTGATATATTTGGGCTTAGCTCAGCTCAGCTCAAATCAAGCCAAGCTAGCCTGAGCTCAAGTGCAAGCCTGATTGGAGGAGGCTGTGGCTGCGGCTTGGGGAATGAACAGGAGGTTGATGGAGGAGTGAGCTGAAAAAGGAGGAGGGGATGGTGGTGGCGGCTTGTCGAAGGAGGAGGAGGTGGCAGCTTGTCGAAGGAAGAGGAGGCAACAGAGGAGACCGGAGGAGTACGAGGAGGTCGGAGGAGATTTTGTTAGGCACGTCTAGGGGTGTCAAAATAAACGAGCGGCTCAGGCTCGGCTCAGCTTGAATCAAGCCGAGCCGAGCCTGAACTTATTTTGAGGCTCGATTTAAATTTCAAGCCGAGCTTGAGCCAGATCCGGCTCACTCAGGCTCGACTTGATAGGCTCGTTTACAACTCACTCTCTCTCTATTTAAATAGTTCCTTATACCAAATAAATATTTATACTATTAATAGCATTGATGGAGGAGGATGAAGTACGCCAAGATCTAGGCGTTTGATCTCTATCATATCATGTCATAGACTACCATCAATGCGATTGAGATGTATGGCTTCACCATGGACGTGACATGCATATAGGTGGGCCTCATGCATCTCATCACAACATTTCATGGATGCCCATCGCATGCATAGAATGTGTAGTCCATTCAAGCACCGCATGAGTATCCATGCCTACTATCTATCGTCCACTCAAGCACCACATGAGTACTCGTGCCAACTATCCTCCTTCTATTCCTCTAACGGCCTCCTCATTCGGCGGCTGCCATCATCAACCTCCTCCTTCGGCAAGTCGCCGCAACCTCTGCCTCCTTCTTCAGCAAGCCATCACCTCCAACTCAATCGCACTCAATCTGGCTTCCTCCTCTTCCTTTGGCCTACTCCTCCATCGGCCTCTTTCTCCTTCGGCAAGCTACTGCAGCCTCCACCTCCTCCTCCTTTCGCAAGCTACCACCTTCAGCTCGATTCGACTCAATCTAGCTTTATTCGGCTCGGCTTGAATAGGGCTCAATAATATGCTCAATTTAGGCTCGAGTTTAGCTGAGTCAAGCCTAAGCTGAGCTAGTAGGCTTGAAATTAATTTCGAGCTGAGCATAAGCTGGAGCTAGCTCGCTTAGGCTCGGCTCGTTTACACCCCTAGGCACGTCTAACATCTCTATAGCTCATTTGTAGCCTTCAAATTCTTTAAACCTTAACTAATTCTTTCACAATGACATACTTAAGTCATTATCGGGAGGGGATTTTGTTCCTTATTTGTTTGATCTACCCATGATTAAATAGATGGCTAGAAGAAGGCCCCTGAAAAAGAGACTTTTGAGAGGATTGATGTGATAGAATCCATAGCTAGTCTACTAGGAAATAATAATCCATAGGCCATAGCTAGTCTACTACTGCCATTCCCTTACCCTGACAACATGAAACCTCTTTGATTTGTCAAATCCCACATTAAACCATGTGGCTAACTAGCTACCAATATTATACAGGGGTGTAAATGAGCCTATTGACCCGAGCTATCTTCTGCTCAGGCTTAGTTTGAAATTCAAATCGAGCCTTAAAATAAGCTCGGGCTCGGCTCATCTTGAGTTGAGCCCGAGCTTTATCCGAATCAAGCCCGAGCTGCTCGTTTATTTTGACATTCCTAAATATAAGCTTTAAGTAATTGTATATCCACTTAGTATCTTATGAACAATTAAGTTATCCGTGGGTGTCAAGCAATAGGTTTAGTTTGTATGTGATTTAGTACATCTGGCTAGTTTACAAAATATATATAGTATCATAGTGATGTGATTCAAGTTTTGGATCGAAACATACATGAGGACTTCAGAATTTTCAAGGATGCATTATACAAGCATAAAACTCGGTTACACTGTACAATCAAGTTTTTGATTTATGCTGTATCCAGGTTTTGTATACTGATTACAACTACAACCTTTTAGTTTCTGTGTGATTTGATGTCTTTGAAGTATGAAGTACCATTTCTTTTCTTCCACTGTGATTGCGCTGATGTGCCTTTATTCCTGTAGGTTTATTATATGGTGGATCTTGACAAAAATGCTGAATTGCTTAATTTCTCAGGCTGTGGTAATCTCCTTCACTGTCATACATTGCTTTCTTCTTATATTACATTTCATTTTAAGTAGATTCATTTACTTCTCAGATAATAAATTACTGTTGTTGTTATTTATAGTGTGATCTCAATCGAAAAATTGGTCATATTGATGATACTGTAATTTGCTTGCTGGCTCGCTCTCTAGACATACTGATTCTGTATAAGAATGATCTCTAGAGAGAGGAAAATCCATATTGGTTTCGTATAAGCCCGACAAATCTTGATTTTCTCATCTCCTATGCCGATCTAAATTGCAATTAGTCCTGTACCCATTGTGACTTTTTCTGAGTATGCTGAAACATGTAGGATTAGGCTGGTATATATAATCCTGACAATGTTGAATCGTATAACCATTTTTGAACAAAGACATGCACTACTTCTACTTGGCCTCTCAACTATCTACCACTACCTTTTCAGCTAATCTCTTCCCTTCTGAACATTATCTTCGCACACCTTAAAGCAGCTTCTAATACCATGCTGACCATCCAATTATTGTGATTGCCAGAACTGGAATTAGAAAGGCAGAATTGTGTCTACTCATTTTGACCTGTCTATCTACTTGACCAGTCTAGTTCAATTTTGACCATCTCCTGTGAATTGATGAATGATTTTGTATCAAAGCATTTAAATATTTCTGTAAGAAACGTTGTAATTAATCGCAATGAAACTTGCTACAATGCTATGTATCTTCAGTCTCCAAATTTTAATTCATCCCTTATTGTAGTTTATTGTAACTATGTCTCCATATTTCGTTCAAGTGCACCAGACCTCTTTACTGCAGGTAACATGAGTAATTGAGTATCACTCATGAGTTTTTTCTTCTGTTGTTATCCAGGAAACACATTAAACTGCAATCACCCTGTTGTCATGGAACTCATACTGGACAGCTTGAGACATTGGTACTTTGAAGTTTAAACCTTTGGGTCAAATGTTATTATCTCATTCTCTGATTCGAGTGGTACTTACGACTTGGATTTTTTAAGGGTCAATGAATATCACATAGATGGATTTCGTTTCGACCTAGCCAGTGTTCTTTGTCGAGGATCTGATGGGACTTCTCTTAATGCACCTCCAGTTGTTAAGGTATTATCTTCTGCTATTAATCTTTTATGTAGATTACTGCATCTGTTTTTATTGTTGTAGGCGTCACATGTGATATTTTTGTTTATGTTAACTTTGTAGCTTTGTTATAATTTAATATTATGTTCCCCCCTCCTTTATTCTATTCACACTCTTGTGCTCCATACACTAGTAATGGCTCGATATGACGTGGAAATTACCATGGTTGCGAGCAAATGATCATAGGTGGCACAATATTGTCAAAGAGCGGCACAATATCAGCATTCTTTGATATAGGATTGCAATAATGGAGATAGCTCTCTTATCCACTGCTGATGTTTATTTAGGACCACCTTGTGAGACAAGCACATAGTTAACAGGTTCTCCCATGCTTTTTGTTATCTACTGCTTTTTCATTGAATAATTTGGTAAGTAACTGATTGTCCATTTCTTAGTTGTATTTTAAGAATTATTACCGTCATAATATCATTGGTGAGAGCAAGATAACTAGCGCCCATCTGGCAGTTCTTGGACTGACTGACACAAATTTCTCCTGGACCATAACCATACCTAGAAGAACGAGTAGGGCTGAGGGGCAAATATTTGGGAAACATCTGAGAAAACATCTGAGAAATCTAAGAAAGATAATATGGGGTGTATCTTGCATCATGTTGTTATGGGAGATCGTGCAATGCGTTGATATCATGGTATGCGTCCTGCCATGGCATGAAATACTATGAGGGGATTGTAATGCGCTGATAAAGTATATTGGAAGACTAGCTCAACATAGTTAGCTCCTCTGTTAGAGTGACTCTGACGATACAACAAATATAAAGGGAAGCGCGTATGGAAGGTAATAATGACACATGAAATTAGGTAAAGGGAAAATAGAACAACCCAAATAATGTTGGTATCTTGAAGGAATAAATAGTACCACACTATCATTTTTGTTATTTACAACTTGAATATTTTGATTGGGAATTTTGAGGGACCATCTACCAAAATGAATTGTGAAATGAAAGAATTAACTCTGTGGTTGTTGTCATTTTTCTTGCAGGCTATTGCAAAAGATGCTGTATTGTCAAGATGTAAGATAATTGCTGAACCTTGGGACTGCGGAGGACTTTATCTAGTAGGAAAATTTCCAAACTGGGATAGGTGAGTTGCAGGCCATGTATTCTCAACCTTATTATTTGAAACTAAACCAATTGTGTAATAGTAATGTTTGCAGCAAGGTTCAAAAAATAGGGATTTGAATCGGGATCGGCCTTTTGAAAAAATGATATGTATCGGCCAGATCGGCCGTATCGATCACCCGAATCGGATTAGAAAATTTTTTTAATTACATAAAATTTTAAATATTGTTTAAAAATATAGGAAAATTTATAAAAATTTAGAAAACATGACAAAAATAATAAGAAAATAATAATTATTCACATATGGGCCCTAAAAATTAAACAAAATTACTAACTCAAAAGTCAAAACTTTGATAAATACTAAGCTGGCTCTCGTAAATCTCTGTGGTCTTCGTTATAATCACCATAAATTTATAAATAATGATGTTAGGGTTTGGTGCTCCAAAGAGTTATTGCATTATATTAAATAGATCTTGTTATCTCTGAGGAGGATAATAATTAATATGTGGATCTTATGTCTGAGAATACTGAGAAGGATAAAATTAAGCATATTGATCATATGATGACTCAAGCAATAAATACTTAATAAATCATAATTATAGGAAGCAACATCTTGATAACGAACATCACTGGTATGTATGTACATTCTCAGTTTCTCTGTCTTTAATCCCTATGCTTTCTTAACTTTCCTCAATAAATGAGGAAGAGACGATCTCACCACTAGGTGTATCATCAGGATCATCGTTGGCACTAGTAATTATACTATCTCTCACCGCCAAATGACTCATACTAGCCTCTGCTCTAAATCGTGGTCTCCCTCAATGCCTCATCTAACTATGGGTTATCTCTATCATAGATGGTCGTATAGGCACGTGCCGTGCTGACCACCGATCGGCACATCAAGGCATTTGCCAGCCGTGCCGCAAGAGGGATAGAAAAAGATGAGGAAGACTACTAACCTTCACTCTTCGCTGCTCACCACCTACTGTAAACCAATAGTCACCGCTCCTCACTGACCTCATCGTCGTCATTCCCGTCGTCTTGCAGTCGTCTCGTCACCCCCGAGTCACCAATCGCACGCGACTAGATGCCTTACACCAAGGAGGAAGAAATGGCGGGTCGGGTCCTTCACTTCTCTAATTCATAGTCAGGGGATTTTTATCAAAAACATGATTTAAGTCAATTAGCTAATTATTTTCAGTCTTTTTTTTAATTTCTATCCCTCAATCTCATATTATAATGGCAGAACACTAATTTATCTAATCTCTCCATTGTAAATTGATTACGTGTTTTAATGTGGATAAAAAAAAAAGTAGTCCAAATTATTTCACATTGTGATGAAGACACAATTTAAATTAAAATCTTCTTTGCTACGAGTGAGAGAGAGAAGAAAAAGATAAATGAGTGAGAAAAAGAGAGAGAGAAGAAAAGAGTAAAGAGTGAGAAAAAAGAGTTCTGGCTTGAGGACATCAATAATTGATGTCCCCAGGTTGGATCTGGGTAAACATGATCATTAGGCTCGACCCGCCCAAATCCGGCCCGAACCAGCTCGATTTAGGCCCGACCTGATCTAAGCCCGAGATGGTAGTGGGTAGTATGGGCTTAAGCCTTTGCCTGCCTTGCTCGGCTCGAAAGCCCGATCCACTACTCTCATCTATAATCTAACTCATAATGCATGTATATTCTTATTATTTTTTTAGTCTCACATTAGACATTTAGTAAACTATATATTAATATATAATTATGTACTCATGAAAGATAACTAAAATATCTTCATATAAGCCCATTAAACTTGTCCCAATAAAATATAATATTTTTTATATTTAACCCATTTTAGAGCCATTATATCCAACCTAAGCCCAATATCTAATGAGCTAGTGGGCGGTAACGAGCTAGAATATTCGAGCTCGGCCTGAGTGATTGGTAGGTCAGGTCGTGAACAACTATTTAAGTCCTGTTGGCTCGAAAAGCCCGGCTTGCCCGATGATCACATCTAGATCTGGGTTAGATTCATAATGAATCTGGCCGGGTTTAATCAAAACTGGCCGATCCCGATCCGGATTAAGATCAGCCGATCCAATGAACCGTGGTTGTCAATATTCTTCCATTATCTATCTAACATATGGTCTAAACTAAGCTAACGTTGAATTTACACCTTCCTTATCTTCTATTGAAGCCTTTTCTCATGTTTACTGAAAACAAATGTAGCATTTGTTTTTCATGAGATCATGTTTTCTATATAAGACAATAACATGAAGCAACATTAACCAAAAAAAAAAGAGCTCAAGAACACGTGAAAAGATGTAGGATTTGTAATTATACAATAAGTTGACAGAATCGAGAAAAACTAGGAGTTCCATCAAACATAATCAATTTTGGTTGGTTTCTATCTGAGAAAAAGCTGACATTAGGAATGGACCTCATTCCAACCTAGATCAGCCAATTTGATCTTTTCTTTACCAATGTTTTTTGTTTGCTAGAGATTAAATGGCCAAAAACTGGCTAGAAAGAGTTGAATCTGAGCAGTGAGTTACCCACGTGTAGTGGGCCACATCTTTTGGGTCATTTCAAATTTTCCATAGTAGTACACTTAAAATTTTCAATACGGAGGTGGTGAATGGTTCCCTTAGGAGGTGTACTCCGCCCTACATTCTCAAGCACCTTGCCTCTTGGATTTAAGATATACGAGCCATCATTATCTATTCCATCCTCATGGGCACTCTTCCCTTTGTACGTGGTAATATGACTATATGAGTCACTCTCTCCAACAATCTCCAATTAATATTCACCTAAAACTCTTGCTACGCTCCATTTCTTAGGCACTGTCCCCTTCGAATTGGAAAATATAATTAGTCTCTTGGTGATGATTTTGACTCTTATAGTGATATTTTCCCCTTCTTAAGTGAGTCATACAAACCTTTTGCATTCTGTATCATTCTTCTACTTTTTTATATTTTTGTTTGCATTTGTATCAACATTTTAAATTTTCTAATAAATATATAAATACTGAAAGGAATTATCCCAAAATTGTTTAGTTTTCTTTAAGTACTGCAACTTAAATGATCCTTCAGACATGGGGTAGGAGAATGTTCGAAGAGCCAAGTATGCATATAGTTGCAACTTGCAAGGAATCGAAAATTCTTAAAGCTACAATTGTGCTTCTCAATAGGTTGTGCAAAAGGATTTACAAAGACACAAAAGCAACCAGATCGACAACTATATTTATAATCTTAGGGTTTGCATTATAGAGAGAAGTTTCTTGTTATTCCATTTTCATCAAGCATACCTCCTTGAAGAAGAAGTTGACTGTGAGAACTAAATTATAAGAAGAATCACATGTTGTGTTTAGTATTGGATCTAAAAACAAGTGATTATAACTGATAAGAGACGATAACATTTACAGTTGGGTTTTCGATATTCATGCATAGTAGAACATCATTATGTGCATCGTTTTCAACAGTTGTACTTCTTGCCTAATTTGCACATAATACTATATTAGAATTGGTTTTCTTAGCTGTAGCTCTATATAGTTTTAGCCAACGATGGTCGTGCCAGCGGTACGCCTCACCTCCTTGTGTGCCATTGGCACACATTTATAATATTTTTAATAATTTTCTTTTGGATGTTTAGATATGTTTTTGGGTCTTCGGCATATATAAAATATAATTTATAATATATTTTTAGGATATTTTTAATAAGATTTATAATATATTTAGTTTAAATATATGTATTAAAACCTACATTGTAATGCTTTGTCTTTAGATTATCTTTTTAAAATGACCTATTTTATTAAAGATAAAATAATAGTTAAATATAAATATTGTTCAACACATAATATGATTGAATACATTAATTAAACTAATATTAATGATTGAATACTTCATAATATGATTGAATACTTTATAATATAATTGAACACATAATAACATTCAACACGTAATATTAATTGATAATAGTTTAATAATTAAAATTAATATCTAGTTGAACGTAGCATGACAAGGAGAATCAAAGACTTCATTTGCCAACACAAGAATAATACCGTCGATAATCTTCAAAACTCATCAACTGATAGTATTGTTTATTGTAATGTCTTACATAATCTTTATACAAATATGAATTTTGCAATTCTCTTATGATATGATATAAATATTGAATATGCACGGAAATAAAATTGATTTAATGATTGATGAAAATAGAAATTTTTTTTTAAAAAAGGGCTCCTCCATATGTCGACCGGCACAACAAGCCTTGGTTTTATCCATTCTATAAGCTTGGATCTTCTATTTGTTGTGGCCTTGTGGGCCACAAGTCATAATTATAATAGCATGTTGGCTGAATATTCTTGAGATTTATAGCTTAGATTTATCTTTTGTGGTTTGAACAATTGGTCCCAGTGTAAAAATGATCCCTGAAATACTGATCTGACATGTGAAGGTACTGTGGAAACACATTGATCAATGGTTTATTGTTTTCACCCTTATTCCTGTTTGTTCGTACATCTTCATTTTACTTCTTGCCTAATGGGCTTGTAGCCTTTGTTTTGCAATATTACTAACAATAGGAATCTGGCTTTAATCATTGATCTCTCAGATGGGCTGAATGGAATGGAAAGTACCGTGATGACATTCGAAGATTCATAAAGGTGATCAATTTTTTAAGAGAAGTTGGGTAGATGTCATCATTACTTGCATAAATAGCGCGAATGCAATATCCTTATGAGGAGCCTAATTTAGAGAACATACTTGTATTTTTGTTTGAAAATCACTCTTTCGCTTGCCTCCTGCTTTTGTGTGTACTTTTTGAAGTAGCTGGATACTATATACAGTATTGTGCTTACATTTATTGCTTGCTAGATGCTTTACTTCTTTGGTGTAGAGAATTTTGATGATTCTATAAGATAATGAATGCTCTAGGATAATTTGTGTTTCTGGTCATCAAACTTCTGGATATAACTACATAACGTTAACATAGTTGATATATCTATACTTTTATTAGAGAGGATGTTTTATAAAAATATATGTCAGATGATGGAACAATTGAAAGACAGTACCTTTTTTTTATTAAATAAATGACAAATTTGGATATATGAACTTTACGTATGTATAGATTTTCTCTTGGAAGTAGCATTTTAAGTTATTGTCAATCTGTAACCTTAAGTCAAAAGCTAGCAAGGGTTAGACAAATCTATTTTTTGTCAGTCTCAATGATGGCCGTGCCACAGGCACAAACCGTGCCGACCATCGGCCGGCATGGCATAGTACGGCACATGCCGTAAGAGAATGAGAGAAAGAGGTAAGGAATACTCACCTTTGTCATTGTAGTCGCCGTCGCCGCCCGCCGATCACCGTCGCCGTCGTCGCTCTCCCTCTCTCTCTCTCTCTCTCTCTCTCTCTCTCTCTCTCTCTCTCTCTCTCTCTCTCTCTCTCTCTCTCTCGGGGGCTAGGGCACGAAGCGGCACCGCGGCGGTAGGCGGCGACGAGGTCGATGGTGAGCGGCAATGCGTTAGGAGGGGTACCGTGCGGCACCCTCGTGCCACGTGCCGGTACGCTGCCGGCACGGCCATCCTTGGTCAGTCTTATGAAAAAGAAGGATGGTTTTTAACCTGATATACATTCTTTGTGATTCTTGAAATGGAAATGTTGAAGGTTGGTTGTTGGAACCCGCCCGGCCAAGAGGAATCCTTCCCAACTCTTTACCTTCAGTTATTCACAAGGTGTACACTGAACTTCCATTAAAGTCAATAATGAGAATGAGTCTGTTCAAACTTGGAAGCGACACAAAACAGCAAAGGTGTTGCACTTTCAGGGAATGAGTCAATTCAGACTTGGAAGCAGCACAAAACAGCTAAGGAATTGCAATTTCAGGTTTTTCATAGTGATATGAACTGACAATAATTAAGACAATACAACCAGACCATTAGAAATTGATAATAAAATGTTTAAAATCAGGCTTGTTCAGAAGGTGTATGTCAGCATGTAATATATTTGAAAGTTGATGTTTCTTGCTGGCTCACACGTTGCATTTTACCATGTAGAAGTCCTCTGGATTTGAGTTTTTTTTGTCATTTAATACTGTTCTTTGACCAAAAAAATTGTTGCTCTCTCTAGTATCCATTTGAATGGATTTTGGTATTGAAAATGACATTCAGATTGAAGTGGTTGGTGTTGGAGGAGCAAAGATCTTTGTTCCTGATTTTAAAGATAGGTCATGAGCTTAGAGCCATCTGCATGTAACTGTCTTTTTTCTCTGTTTCCATAAAGACCTCTCTTTTTCACGGATACTTGTTGATGAAGTAAGGATTCAAAGAAAGGGGAAATGAACCAAAAGTTGATTGTTGTTTCCTACATCAATAGATCTGGTCATATCTTGGAATATGCAAACTACCCTATCGAAAAAATATGCTGCGAGTTTCAGATGAGCAGATGCAGGTAACATGATGAAAGCTAAGAGTGACTATTCAAATGGGAGAAGAAAATAAGAGGCCTTTTAAGATGACCTCTCCCCTCAATTGCATTAGAGTTACTAATTCAAATCTTGTGTTCTCATGGATGCATACTGTTGTCTCCTTTGCAAAGGTCCAAATCATCTCATTCCATTCTCATATAACTGTTATCTAGCTGCTTTCCCTAATTTGTCACAAATAGATTCATTGCTGATTTCCTTTGTATAGTACCAATACTTATCCATATCAACATCCTTACTTTACCACTTCTACTTTCTCATATGTTGTTTCCTAGTTGCCCAACATTCTGATTCATAAAGCATGACTGGTCCTTTAATTTAACTCACAAAGATTTTTTTACTGAGTGTGAGTGGAATAAGACTTGTGTGACTACTGAGCAACAGGACATGGTGGTTCCATCAATGAAAGTTAATGGTCCTAAGCTTCTTTTATTATCTCAATTTTCTTCAGAAGGATGTTTTTTTTAATCAACAACTAGTGTCAATTCTTAGCCTTGCCATACATCCATAAGAAATCATCAAAAGCTTCACCAGAGTTTTTGGATGGTGATGCTGAATGCGAGTAATTTAAGATCTGCTGTGTCGAGTTGGAATTATCTTTTCTGTGCTCCTTGGTTCTATCCCATTTCCCTTAGTCTTTTACCCTTAATATATGCAAATAAGAGCAGTCATCATTCCTGACCTTTTCTGATGACTTGTTATTTTTTGTAGCATTTCTTTGTTCAACTGAATACTGAAATGCATTTTTTTTTCTCAGGGTGACCCTAGCATGAAGGGAACTTTTGCAACTCGTGTATCTGGATCTGCTGATTTATACCAGGTAGGAGTGCTTTACATGAATTTTCTCAGTAGTATGTAACTAAGACATTTAACTGAATAGGTTGGTTAGGATTACAAGATCCATATGATTGCTTACCTTACCTTGACCATTCTATTATGTAGTTAAAGTTTGTTTCCTGTCTTCTTTTCTTAATTCTGCATCTTAACATTATGCAATTTCATGTAAATTCAATACCAAATATTGTGTTCCTATGATTTTAGCTTATTCAACAGGTAAACAAGCGCAAGCCTTACCATAGTATCAACTTTGTCATTGCACATGATGGATTTACATTGTATGACCTTGTTTCATATAATTTCAAGGTACTTGTAACAAACCTATAAATTACATTGATGACAGAGTCATACATAGTCTAGGTTTGCTAATTTTATTCATTCTTGTCTCCAATACCAAAATTATATAGCACAATGATGCTAACGGAGAGAATGGTCGCGATGGATGCAATGATAACTATAGCTGGAATTGTGGTTTTGAAGGTACTTCATAGATCACAAAGTCTTGGTTTTACTTATTATGTGTCAATATCATGCTTTTTTGTATGTTATATTTTTGGATGAAATTTCAATTTGGCATATAAGAGAGTGCAAATGTGCATTGATCTGTAGAGTTCAAATTCTATCCAGACTCAGATACTTGCTATACTAATATACGCAGATAATTTTATTTGGCAATATAATGTGAAAGTAAGAATCTTAGGACTGAATAAAATTTTTACATCTTCACAAATTTAAAAGCATTTGTTCTTTAAAATTCTGGTGGATTAAACCTTAACTTTTATAACCACCTACAAAGAATTATCAAGAAGTGAAATTTTTAGCCGATAAACATATATCTAAAAGTTTGTGTTGTCTTAGACTGGGAACTAATCCGAAAAACCCCTATTTTCGAAGGTTCTGGGTAATTTTAATAAATCTCTTCTGAAAGTCATCTATTTCTAGTACTTCACTGAAAATCAATAAATAGGCTAAATCTGATCTTTCATGAGGAAAAATATTTGATATTTTGAGCAAAGATCAAGCTGTCAATTATTGCTTAATGGGTACAACGATGGACCTCTGTATGAAGTTCGACTAATGCACCTTAAAAGATAAACTCATAACTCGAAGGGACCTTTGACGTTTCTTCAAAACGGCGGGTGATTTAGTTTCAGTTAGGGAACTTTAAAGTATTGAGTTAGATTTATTACATGTGAATTTTGTTTTATTGTGTTAAAACTACTTATACTTTGTTTTATTAATAGGTGAAACTGATGATGTTAATATTGTGAGTCTACGCTCAAGACAAATGAAAAACTTCCATATGGCATTGATGATCTCTCAGGTAGCGCTTTGAGATGATTATTACTAAATTTATGGTTTTGTTATAGTATGTGTTTATTGAACTTCAATTTGTTTTGGAAATCTTCATTAGACTATCTGCTGTGTTATATATCCAAAAAATTGTTTACATTTATTTGACAATGGATCAATGCAGGTCAACTTGCTCTCTTGGCAAGTTTTTTTTTTTGTATATCAGGTGTGAAATGATATTCTTGAAATTCTTCCTTGAAAAGTCATATTGATTGTCGATAAATCTTAATCTGGCCTCGTCCTTATCAGAAGTACCTAGGGGTGTAAACAAGCCGAGCCTGAGCGAGCCGGCTTTAGCTCAGGCTCGGCTAAAAATTAATTTCGAGCCCTCCAAAGATGTTTAAGCTCGGCTCGACTCAACTTGAGCCGAGCTTGAGCCATATCAAGTTGAGGCCGAGCCCAAGCCGTGTCAGAGCTTGATTAGAGGAGGAAGGGGCGGCGGGGCAGCGGCTTGCCGAGGCTAAAAAAGGATGAGGAAGTCAGATTAGAGGAGGAGGCAGAGGAGAACGATGGAGAGGAGAAGGCGGCGACTTGCTGAGGACGAAAGTGGATGAGGAGGTAGCGAAGCCGCCGAAGAAGAGAAGGCAACGACGGCGGCTTGTCGATGGAGAACGAGGCTTGATGAGGTGAAGGAAGAGGAGGCAGCAGAGGAGGAGGCCAACGCGTGGCTGATGACAATGGAGGAGGAGGCCAACGCCGAGGTCGAGGTCGATGGAGGAGGTCGCCGCCGGAAGAGGCCAGAGTAACCAATCGAAGGAGGAGAAAGAGGAAAGGATGAGGAGATTAGGTGGATATTTTTATTAGATTTAGGATTAGGGTTAGTGTAATAAAAAATCTAATGGTAACCATTGAATAAAGATCTAATGATTAATTTCAAGTATAGGTAGGCTGATAGCCATTGGATAAAGATCTAATGGTTAATTTCAAAGATCTAATGGTAGCTATTGGATAAAGATCTAATGGTTAATTTCAAAGATCTAATGGTAGCTATTGGATAAAGATCTAATGGCTAATTTCAAAGATCTATTGGTATCCATTGGATAAAAATTTAATGGCTAATTTCAAAGATCTAATGGTAGCTATTGGATAAAGATCTAATGGTTAACTTATATATAATATTAAATAAATATTATACTTAAGCTGAACTTATCGAGCCGAGCCTGAGCGAGCCGGCTCCAGCTTAGGCTCAACTCAAAATTGATTTCGAGCCTTCTAATTCAGCTCGAGCTCGGCTTAGCTCTAGCCGGGCCGAGCCTGAGCCGCTCATTTATTTACAGCCCTAGAAGTACCTAATCATCACATTAGAAATCAGTGTTCGTAGGCTTCCGTTATGGGTTAGTAAGACCAAATATAGATAAGAATGTGAACACCACACTTGCCAAATATCTGTTATTGTAGGATCAGAGACTAACATTCTCCCTTTTAACTCTTTCGCTTGGTTGTGTTTTGGAGATCAGGAGATGGATATATTTTGTTGGGTAAAAGCTTGTTTTATTGCCCTATTTCTCTTGGGTTTTGCAGTCCCCTACTTTGAGGAAGTAAGGAACATGGCAGGCTGACACTTTATAGAAACTACAATTTTCATACTTTAGATATTGTAGGTTGCTCAATGTACTCAAAACTGCAACCTAGGAGGATTATAACTAATGTTTTTCCTTAAGTACTTATAATGTCTTGTTAACGGTAAGCTTATGATTCATAAATTATAAAAGTGTATTCAAGACTTAAAAGTTGAGTGGTCTTTAGTTTGACTCAGAAGTCAAATGGTAATTAATACTCTTGGATCAAGCTACTATGACGACAACATTCTTGTGAAGAATGAAAGAGATTTTTAAGGCATTAAATGGCCCCAAATTGTTCTATCTGTTAAGTGGGTATTACTTAGCTGTCCTTGTTTTTATTTGACATCATACTCATTAGTGTAAAGAATATCAGCTTTATTTTATCATTTTTTTTTTCTTTTCTTTTAGCTTCTAGCACAGTGTGCAGATAGTCCACTTCATCATCGATAGCTTGATCTATAACTGTCTTGTATAACCAGGGAACACCAATGATGTTAATGGGAGATGAGTATGGTCATACACGATATGGAAATAATAATAGCTATGGACATGATACTGCCATAAATCATTTTCAGTGGGAACAGGTAACAGAACTCTCCATTGTCCTTTTTCTTTTGCTTTTATTGGTCTAAATTCTGGAAATGATATTCTTTTTCCTCCTTTTCTAAACAGTTGGAAGCAAGAAAAGATGACCATTTTAGATTCTTCTCAGAGATGATAAAGTTCCGCCAAAATCATTCTGTACTACGTTGTAGCAGATTTCTTAGCAAAGTATGATTCAGGCTCTTGTTATTAAGATTCACAATTACTGAATTATCTATACATGTGAAGCCACTTTTGACATTTATAAAGCTACACGTGTTCCACTAGAACCATGCTTTATACGTTCTATTATTATAGCAAGTGTTCATTTTCAAACAAATCAGTATCTTTAAGTATTCATGGCATCGTTACTATCCATATGGGAAACATTTCATGCCTATTTTACATAATAAATCTTGTCTCTTTACTGCATATTCCTTTAGCCTAGAGTCTAAAACTTGCTTATTGGTATGCTTGATACTTATCTGAACGTTGAACTTTGATTCATCATAAATAATGAGAAACATGGTGTACATCAAGAAAATTCATAGGTATATGTGGAGCTTTATCTGCCAATACAATAAAGCACATGCTATGCCCATTCACTAAAGCGAATGAGTCAACTCATATACTAGTAATTGAGCATGAGTTCAAACATAGTCTACCTGTTTTCATTAATCTGTTACACTGGCAGCTCATTCGTAATTGATTAAATGAAGCTATAATAACATATTTTTTCAGTCTTCAACCTAAGGGAATGTTAAGTTGAAATCTTCTGAGCATTTAAGTAAGTTGATCAACTAATGTGCAGAATGATGTAACCTGGCATGAGGACAACTGGGGGAACCATGAAAGCAAATTTTTGGCATTCACGTAAGGCAATCAACATCTTCTGTATTTTTAAGATTGACGTTACTTTCTTGGTTAGATCATTCTGCATCTTATCATCTTATGTGGAAGTTCAAAACTTTTAATGCGATCAACGTGTTTTGTATAACAAAATCAATGGAAGCAACTTTTTTAACTTGCCATTCTAGGCCTGAAAGAAATAAATATGATGGCTTTGCTTGTTGAATTTATGCTATGACAACTTCTCATAGGTTACACGATGATAAATTTGGAGGAGACATCTACTTGGCTTTCAATGCACATGATTATTTTGTGGAAGCTCTAATACCCTCTGCACCACATAAGAGATGCTGGCATCGAGTGGTATGATTTCCTGTCCTTATTGTGTAGCTCTCGATATATTTCTATATGCACCTTTTCAAAACTGGCCCCAAGTAATCATCATCATCATCCAAGATTTCTCCTGGCATTAAAGGTTGGCTGGAGTACTACTGACAAATTTTTATCATCAGCTGTGAGTGTGATATCATCTCTCTAGAATAAGCGGCAAATTCCCAGTTGAAGCTAAGTTAGATAATAGGACTTGACATAAAAAGACACATTATCAGTTAGTGTAGTCTTACCTTCTCTGTTTCCAATTAGCCTCTTGCATCAGGAGCAACCTCTTGACAGTCCTTGGGACACAAGAATATTCTTAGAAAAGGTAGAGAGATGATAAATTTTGATTAGAAATCGCCTTCATACCTAGCTTAAGTATTAAGTTAGATAGCTATTCAGGATCAATTTACTGAGAGCCCCGATGTCCAATAGGGAACATTTAAGTATTTATTAGGTTGGCATGACACGTGCACCAAAATACTAAAAGTACCATATATTTTAGGACAGGGATGCTTTGCAAGCATTTGGCATGAAATCCTACTGTTTATAATCTCCATTGTTGCATTGCAGGTTGACACAAACCTGGAATCACCTAATGATATTATTCCAGAAGGAATACCATTCATAGGGAAAAGGTATAAGGTGGCTCCATATTCTTCCATTCTCCTCGAGGCAAAATCATAAAGTTGCTTCTCATGTATACTTGAGTCGGTTGAAGCATGAGCCGCCCGACCGATCTTATCAAGGCATCCCGGAGTAGCGGATATTGAAATGCAATAGGTAGCACAATATTTCATTGTAAATCTGGACGTATGTAGGCTGCCCAATAGAGTAACATCAGTTTAGTTGTCAGGTGCTTCTGGGCTTTCTTTGGCTTGGTTTACCTAGAAGGAAGTTCCTGAAGATCATGAAGATTTGAATTTAGAATCCGGTATCCTTGACAGAGCTAGCAGAATCATGATGAGACAATTTTGGACTGTGACACTGCGGCGCTACATTACAAGTCATTGATTGGAGATGTAATGGTTTCAGATATAAAAGTATGGCCACCTTTTTCACCTATATAAATCATATACAATTATGAATGTTTGAAAGGATACTTCATAAATGTTTTAAATAATCTTCCTATTTTTGTGTTGCCAACGTTCAGGTCTTATGGCCATAAGTTTTAAATCAGCGGAGGTAAGTTGTAGGGATTCATGGTCTTGTGTATGAGATGCTCTTATGCTCTTTTACTCTACGACTTTGGTCTGTGTCGTTTTCCTTGCTGAAGTAAGCGGTCATAAGTTGGTTGTCATATTTCCAGATAAGCTCGTTGGCTATTATCAGTTAAGGTGTTTTTTTTTTTTTTTTGTGGTAAAGATCAGTTAAGGTGTTCACTACGAACATTGTTGCATGCCTGCCTGTAGACATGTTATCCCGGTATAAATTATGTGTACTTTTTGTTTGATCGTACTCTGTATAATGATTTGGGCGAGATTCTACTGTAAAATGTTCAGTTCACGCTTCTGAGATAGTCTATTTCAGATAGATTATGGCTATAGTTGATTTGAGTACTTCATTGATTAGGGAAGACTCGGCTAGGCAAGAACCTGCCAATCTTATATGCTTTAGATATGGAGTACATTTATGGCATTATGGTTAAGAAGAACAAGGCACAAGCAAAGGAACTTCTACGAAGGCAACCAAATCTCTGCCGTCTCTGCATCCTTCCTAGAGCGAACCTTGACTGCAGTGGCATGATCCAGGACATTCTTAAATGCTCTGCTCCTTTTTAGTTTGTATTCACCTGACCACTTGCTATGAGCTTATCATATTATTATTTTTGGATATCCTCGATCAGACAAGCTTATCAGCAGCAATGGGTGTATTGGCGGGGTGTCATTGTGCCAGCTGTCTTGGCACGGTCCCGAGTTCTAGTGGTTCCACTTGGAAAGAGGAGACAGCTACTGTGTCCTTCTCGCCGCTTGCTTTTGGCAGTTTGAGCAAAGGAGTAATATGTGGTGGTGATAGAATCTTCCAACCTGGTACAGCCTATTGGTAGGTCCAGACGGAACCAAAGTAGCGTAAATGGTCAAGTCAGTGGAGTGGGTTTTGCTTATCTTCTCTCTGTGATCCACTTGCTTTTCTCTCTTCGCTAAATTCCGCGGTTCATGCCTTCATAGAAGTTCCTTTGATTGGCTTTTGGTTCACATTGTTATCCAAAAGTGAAAATTCTTGAAGACATTGATTGGAATGGGCAGAGATTGGAAAGGGTACCAAAAGCCTTACATTTAAACATACTAACAACATCCTTTTGCCTTTTCTGCTTCGGAGCCAAAAAAATATGAAAAGTTTGTTGTATGAATTTTTAATTGGTTCTCTAATTGTAGATTCTGACTCTGCTTCTATCCATGTTCTAATGTATTATTTGGGCATTTAGAGCGACGCCATTAAAAGACCCACATTGACATGGCCAAGTGCCAATGGGTGTGATCTGGAAGTTATTCTCTTGACAATAAAAATAGGGATCTCATTCTCCAATATGCGCCTTTTAACCCAATTGTACCTTGTCCCTCCCTAAATCTTGCCTGAATAATGAAATATATTGTATCAAGCCAACTTGAATTTTGGCAAGAAATCTTTGAAACCAGTGGTGGTGTGATATGGGCAGGATCGCACAACGACGAGTACAGCTATTCAAGTGTGACACATGATAACATATTAAGAGCCACAAATATTTGATGGAGAGCCGTGACCTATAAGTCTAGAATTCGCTGGGCTTCAACCTAAATTGACAAATATATCGCACCTTCAGGTGATAAGTAATTAACTATATCACATATCGACATCGTATGCCAGACGTTAGTGGAGACGTCTGATGCTTATGGACGGGAACCACCATTTAATCCTTGGGTAAAGATGAGGCGATATATTCTAATGAAAGCAAGAGGAATCTCCATCTGCCCTTCACGTTCTAATAGCCCAATAAAGAATTTAATAAATGGAATCAGGCATCTCCTCGTGAACCATTACCCTGTGATTGGCCACATTCTATCCAATCAAATTTAAAAGGAAAAAAGAGCTGTTTCCACTCACATGAAAATATATCAATTTTCTATTACTCTTTATCACTCAGGTCAACAGTAACAATCCCAACCGTTAACTTAAAGGACCAGAAAATTTTAATCGGTCACTAGCGAAGCTTCCTGACTCAGAGACTACTAGAGTGTGCCGTGTGCCGTGTGCCGTGTGCCGTGTGCGTGACCCACGTTGGCTTAATCGCTTTCCCGTAAAAGTTATAAATCCCAAATTAATAATTTGTTACAAATTCGAGTCCCAGTCACGTCTAAGCGAGCGTATATTGGTAAGACCCGAACGCGGAGACCCGAAACAAGAGCACAAATCGATCACCGTCCAATCTTGATCAGATAGCCAACGACCATTTCAATTATTTAAAAATTTATGTATAATTGTACTAAACGCAATGCCAGCGATGGCGAATTAAAATATCGCGTTAGGTACGTACCCTCCAACCTACCGTCAAAAAAGAAATACAAATATTAAACGCACAAGAAAAAAAAAAACTATTGTATAGTTTCTAATGATTAAAAGGGATAATAAGTTTAGGTAATAGTAGTGGACCCAAAATTCCATCACGAAATCCTTATCAAACGGCTGTCACTCGCTCCTCCCCCTTTCTCTCACCCTTAGTTGTCTTCCTCCTTTTCTTAGATTATTTTTTGCAAAATTATCATTTAAAATAACACCCCTGTGTAGCCGACTTTTCCCAACACACCCCTCTTTATATACCATCCCCATCCTCCCCTTCCTCTTCCTCACTGAACCCTAACCCTAGCTCTCTCTCTCTCTCTAGATCTTTCTCTCGCAGTCCAAGAATGGCGATCTCTCGCTTCCTCCTTGTCGCCATCGCGGTTGCCGCACTCGCAGTGAGCTCCTCCGCCCAGGGCCCCTCCGCCTCCCCGACTCCATCACCGACGCCCCCTACTCCTGCTCCCGTGTCTCCTCCTACGCCAGCTCCGGTTTCTCCTCCCACCCCAGCTCCCATGTCTCCTCCGCCTACACCAGCTCCCGTGAGTCCTCCTACGCCAACACCCATGGCTCCTCCTTCCCCAGCTCCCGCGGCTCCAACCCCATCCGCCGCGGCACCTACCCCAGTTCCCACCGCCGAGGCCCCGACCCCATCCATGTCTCCGGCCACATCACCCCCCTCTCCCCCTCCGTCCTTTCTCCCCCCCTCCGAGGCCCCCACCGCCGAGGGAAGCGGCGCCTACGGCGTCCGCCCCGCGGCCTGGATCGCCGTCGCAGCCGTCGCAGCCGTCGCCTACGCCTTCTAGATCGCCCCTCGAGACGTAGATCTGTCAACTCTTGCTTCTGATCTCCCGATGGTGATGGTGTCGATGGTGATCTGATGCTGCCCGCATTGTCCTTCTCCCCCATTGTATTGTCATTATAATTATTGAGGATTTCTTTACTTTATTAGTTCTCTTTTCTTTATTTTTAATTTATCTGTGGAGCTTTGCTTTGGCTTTGTTAGACATATGTGATGAGAGAGCGAGAGAGGCGAGTATCCAGTGCTGAGTGGTGGTTATGGTTACCTTTACTTTGTTCGTTGTAATATTATTCCTAGTGCATTCTTTCTTTCCTTTATTATTCCCATCATACCCTCCTTATCTCTGTTGCATTCGTTTGATGGCGATTGGAATTAACAAGGGCATGTTTGGAAGTTGGTGGTGGAGCAGCGATCACATGCTGCTCCTTTTTTTTTTCTTTTCCTTAATTAGTAGAAGAAGAAGAAGAAAAAAAAATAAAGCTTTTTATTGTTTTGGGTGCAAGGTGATTGGAGAGGTGACGTCAGGTGTGTGTGCAGGAGCCAGCTGTAGGGCAGTACCGGTTAAACCCATGTGCACGAGTCTGGGAATCACATGGTAGGTTCTTCGTTGAGGCAAACAATCTTGGGTGTTTGCTACGACGTGTCAGTGGATCTGTGGTCCTATCGGACGGTGGAGATGCGGTTATAAAAGAAGTAAGGGTGAGTCATGTTCGAAAGGACAACAATCCACAGTGTCTCTGTCGCCTTTCTTATTTTCTTTTCTTTTTCTTTTCGTTTTTTTGCTTTTCTACTCGTCTTTTTTTCTAGTAACTTTTGCCATGCTAGCTAGGCCCAGCTAAGAGGAGAGGAACGACTAAATAATTATGTGAATTAATTAACTAATTAATTAGGGGTGGTTGGTACCATTGCATGTTAATAGATGATTGGTGCTTGTAGACCCATCTAATTGGAAACTTCCTCGCTGCTATTATCTTATTACTATTTCAGATTTGAAAGCTCTCAATGACATATAATTTGAACTGTTTTGATATTATAATATATGTCCAATGTCGGTGCGCAGTCACATTGTTACATGAGAATTTGTTTAGTCTTCTCACTTAAATGGGATCATGGAGGACGGAAACGAACCTTCTCATAACTAGAACTAGATAATAACAGTTTCTAGATGCATGACCTTAGATAATGATGGTTTCTATAGCCAGACGCAAGAGAACAAACAAAATCGAAAATAACGGCCAACAAAAACCAAAACAAAGCGCCCACAAAAGTCACGATGTTTGGCTTCGATGATGGCGAAGGCGAGTGAGAGGTGATGATGATGATGATGATGATGATGATGATGATAGAGCAAGCAGCGACGGGGACTAAGATGGTGGAGGCATCCAGACACTGACGAGCACACACTGCAGTTGTGCACAAGGAGGAGAAGCATTAGGAGGATAGGGAATCCTAGGCAGGCCAAACTAATCGTAGGACCAGAGCCAGAGCCAGACACAACCCTTTCTAAGGCAGAACAAATCGGACCTAAATCCTGAGCTGGCAGTATGAACCCGAGCCCTAGCTATAGCACAAGCCACGACAAGCCCATGGGAAAGCACTAGTCAGGCACCAAGTCTGCGATGACTTAGAGGGGCTTAACGGCTCGCTAACCGAAGGAGTTTTGATGAAAAGACCTAGCAGAAGAGGAAAGGCTCGATTGTCAGCTAGGACTAACGCGCCCCTTGGCTGCAACACTTGTGGTCGGAGCTAGGCAAAGGAGAGCGCAACGAGGATAGGGAAAGAGTTGGATGACGCGAAAAATGAGGCGAGAAAGATAAAATGGTGGATCCACTGGAAAAAGTAGTGGCTTGTTACGATCCAACCCAGGCCAAGCTGGAGTAAGGGACACGGGCTAATGGATTCAAACCAGAAATACTCGTGGTTTGTACAATAAGAACCTTGAGTTTTATTTTATTAGTTTTTATTATTATTTAATTAAGTCAATCGTAACTGGTAAGACGCAAGGGTCTAACTGTATTTTGCACTTAATTGTTTAGGGTCTAGTTAGACCCAAGCTTATGAAGAAAGTGGTCAATCAAGTCAAGTCCAGTGAGCCAAGCTAAGTTTGTAATTCGATTAGAATAGCCACATATAAGAGCTATGGCGTGCACCCTATTGGATCACCGATTGATGAACAAATTATTTTTCTTGCATTAGAGTATATAGTTGCTAATTAGCTTTCACTGACCATAGCTCACCACCAACTACCAGCGCTTCAACCACCCTTTCCACCTCCACGCACGGCCACTCTCTCAAGCCCTCACTGCAAAAGCATTCGGTGGTGCCGATGGAACCACTTATATGACAATTACATGGCCGAAACTCTAACAAAGCTAGTGCTGACCGCATATAAAAATTATATAACTCCTTTCTTTGAATCTGGATTGTACAGTTAGTTTTGGGCCCGGCCGAAGGCATCAACTTGGAACTCAGTTTCTTCATGCCAACCACCTTTGTTTGTCCCCCCTATCACTTCAGAAGATTTATACTTCTTTTTTTCTTCTCTTTTAGCCCATGAACGACCCGTAACATCTCTCCATGGCGTGAAAAAAAAAAAAAAAAAAAAATCTCCGTGGTGTGGAATAAAGGTCAAAAAGCAAGCCACATGAATATCATATCAATACAACGAACCCCATCGCAACATCCACCAACCCTTATAGGACTAGAAATTCTCCTTTCCAACTCACCTCCTACCTCCACTTAAAAAAATAAGAACAAATGATTTGATATCGATATAACAGGCCCAATACCATTCACACACATGACACATCCACTCATCCCTTTCTCCACAATTAAAGCAACAGAAGGAAAGCATAGATCCGATAATTATAACATAACTCGTAAGATATTGCATATCCCAAACACTCAAATGAAGCGAAAGATATAAAATTACATCAATAACCACCATAATTAAAACACCAGCATGTGTCCCAATGTAATGATATGTAGCCACCTAACACGTGAAAAAAGAAATAAGTGACTCAAAAGAAGAGAGCAAGGTGCACTGTCTCTATCCTGGCTGGGCTTAGAATAGGGCCGCCACGAGCCCAGTAAGCACGATTAGAGCTGACGCAGTTGGTAGAAGGCCAACGGCGCCAGAATTATTGTTAGTAGTGGTGCTGGGAGTGGTGGTGGTGGAGGGAGGAGAGGTAGCGGTGGGCGTCGACGGAGTCGAAGGGGTACCGGAAGGAGGTGTCGGCGACGATGGCGAGCTTGCGTTGGCGGTGGCGACGGTGACGGAGAGCTTCATGCCACTGGCGCAGTGGCCAGCGATCGCGCAGATGTAGTTATGTGTGCCGGCGGTGTCGAGTGCAATCGTGGTCGGCCCAGTGCTAGTGCTGCTGATTGAATTGGTCGATGAGCAAGAAGCGTAGTCCGAGGAGCTAACCTCCGTCACGGTGTGCGTACCAGTTGCATAATTAAACACTGCGATGACCAAAGATTTACATATAATTTGTATCTTTTTTCACATGTCAGTAATATTTTCCTTCTAAATAAAAAAGATAGTGAGAGAACTAACCTAGGCTGTCGCCCACGACAAAACTTTTGCCGCTGGTCCAAGTGGAGTAATCGGGGCCAATCGTCCAACCACTTTTATCACCAACGGTGTAGACGGTGGCCGATCCCCACGTGGCACAATTCAGGAGAAGAAGAACACCCAAAGCTAAGGAGTTGTAGGAAGCCATGAATTTAATTACGGATACTGGAAGAGAAGTCGAAGAACTCTGCAACGCGTTGGTATGTGAGGAGAAGAGGAGGAGGAGATCCTTCTTATATAGAAGTCGAGAGGTGGCTTAATTGGAAAGAGAGCGAGAGCGAGAGCGAGTAGGAGTAGTAGGACTTGGTCCACTTTGTCCAATGTTCCTCCGAGTATTATTATTTCCTAAAGCCTGTGATGGATGAGAATGCCTTAGGAAAGACTCAATGCCAAACAGAAGTTGGTGAAGCATCTCGGCGCCTTTATTTCCCTTTTATCTGTTCGATGTCGACATGTGGTAGGCTCGTCAAAGGCATCTAAACTCTTATGCACATTCCCCTGCACATTAAAAAAGTTTAGTAGTAAGAATAATATACCCAATCCCCATTAGCCACAAGCCTCAATGATCTATTCTGCATGGTCAACCTACAGGAGAACAAAGATAGAGTTGATGTATTCTGCGTTACACCTGCCGTTATTATAGTAACATAGTGCTTTAGTTAGATATCATTGTCAGAAGAATCAGATAATTACTCTGCGGCATAGGGTCAATAAGAACATCGATCATTCGTCAAATATTAGTCATCATGACATCACCTTCGACATGAGGTACCTTGGTGAACTGTTATATATTTTTATTTACGATCGAGGAAGAGCTTTCTTTCAATTTTCGTTTGTGAATCAACGAAAGTGGTCTTTTTTTTTCCTTAAATTATTACCACTATGAAATATATTAATCTAGAAAACACATATACCTTATTTGTTATACTATTAAACTATTATATAAGTCTTAAACTTGGCCAACTTTTTCAAAGTAATTAGCTGCGAGTCAAACAATTTCCGTTCATCAGAAGCCTGCTACAAATCTCAACAAAGACAGGTAAAGCCTTCTCAATTTCCCCCACCAAACGTGTTGACTTTTTACCAGCTCCTAGTACACGTGGTAACATTAGAAAGGGCCGAAACGTGGCGCCCGGCCAGTCGTCAGATTGGTATGGCGGCTGAGCTAACTACTCCCGAAGCCAATTTCATTTTCTTCTCTCTCTCTCTCTATTTTTATTCTATTCCTGTAGGTTATTTTTTTCCCCATCCAATACGAAAAGAAGGTATGATACGGCTTTAAGCATCGCTTGGTTGCCAAGGAGTTGCTTTCGCTTGGAATAGTCGCCACCTAACGCACGTCTGCTCTTTCGCGACCATTGCCAGCTTTTTCTTGGATGCTTTGGGGAACGGCGAATGAGACCTAATCCTTTTCTTTGACATATAGGCATTGCCTCGAGAAAAAGTTTGCTCTACTTCCATCAAATGGAAGACTAATGTTACAGATTTAGGAGGAGGATTATGTTCTGTGCTGAAAAGAGTCGATGAATTAGTAAAAGTCAATAGTGAAACCATTTTCGAGATATGTGAATCACTAGCCCTTTAAATATTCTTTAAATATTCGTCCACTCTCTTTAAATCTTTCAATGCTCTTATCGTGAATCTCGTGCGATGAACAGACCCATAGGGATCTACGGTCATCTGCAGAATGGCATGCATGAACTCCTCCATGATCTATTGCAATTTGGTGTGACTCGTGGAATTTCATGCAACTCATCTGAACCTTAGCAACAGAATAGCTGAATAGTGGAATAATTTAATTTAGGCACAAAATCTCAAGGCCCATGCCACAAAATTGGGCAATGGAGTAACAACAAAAGGAAGGTTTCTTTCCTGCGCCGGCTTTGACTCTGTTTGAGGCCATTCCATTGAGAGGGTTTACTTCGTCGCCGACGATCTTTCCCCCCCTCTCCTCTCCTTGCTCGAGAACTTCTCCCTCCTTCCTTCACTTCCTCACCCATCCTCTTCTCTTCCCTATATAGCTCCTTCATAGTCCTCATCCGTCGTCGCCTTTTTCCTACTGGTTGTCGCCCTCCCCCTCTCGCACTTATTTTGCCTTCTTCCTCCTCCTTCTCTGCCTCGCTGTCACTCTGCCATGTCCTTTTCCGTTGATGCCTGTCGTTGCCACCATCGTCCCCGTCATTAGGTCCTTGCTATGCCATTACTCCCTTGTCGGTTTCATGATTTGCCGCCACTCCGGCCAAATCCAGGCTTGCTGGCGGATCCAAGCCATCCGTTACTCCGATTTCAACCTCCCCGACCGCTTCAATCCTTTCCGTCCACTCAAATCCCTACTTGCACCGTACTATCTGTGATTCATGAATCTATTTTTCTTCATTTATCCTATGCTGGTTTTATGGTGTTGTACACGTTTTCTGTTTTGTAATTCTTTTTTGTGTGTGATTATTAATCTTTCTACCTTCAGAGATTCTCAGGCCGTGCTCCGTTTTTTTAAAGAGTCGGCGCTATATCCGGTCTCTTTTCTGTGTAGTAGCTTGCATTGTCATAATTTCTGAGTAGAAGTATCGCTCCAGCCTACGGGATTTCCCTAAATTTTAAAAAGAAAAAAGAAAAAAGCGATAACAGTTGTTCTGTTTGGATAATGGAAAGCAATCCCTTCCCAACTTTACATTGAAAACAGCAGTTAAATTTGTGTTTGGCATGTAAGTTGTAGAGCAATTTGGAGTAAAATGATATTCAGTTTTTAATTGGACCCCTATTATCAAATTACAAATTCAAATTTTTTTTATTAATTTAAATTAATTTATTATTTTTTAAATTTAATATAACTGTTTAATTAGGATAAGTTAAAAATTAGAACATACATTTTATATGAGTGATGTATGATTTTTTTTTTAAATCTCGATTCACACGTCGTTAAAAATTATAATATGCATTTTTCATAAGTGACGCGTAACGATTTTTTCTAAATTAGAACATATTTTTTATATAGGCGATACGTAACTTTTTTTTTAAATTCGATACGTATATTATTAAAAATTAGAAAATATATTTTACATAAATAATACTTATAATTTATATAGGTAATTCTTAACGTTATTTTTAAAACACAATAATTTTTTTAAGATTTATTAAAGCTAAATCAGTTAAAAATATCTAAATTACAATTTGATAATAGAGAGACATATTTCTGTCGGTTAGAAAACTAAAATTTTTTTTACTGCAAATCGCTTGTAAATTGTTCCTCTCCGCAACTCAGCAGACTACTGCTCGCTGAGGTCGAATATGATGCTTATGTCGATGAAGTTCTTTCAGCATGATCTTCGTAACAGAAGAAATTATTAAAATGACTCTGTTAGCCTCCATACAGAAACATGTGGAGATTTAAATTGATGTTACTCTTCCTGCCCTTCAGAAAATTAACAACTTTTCAACACCTCTGCATTCAGATTTGTCAAGAGACCTCCATGGGATGAGTGAAAGGAAGAAAATTTGTTACTAGAGCATCTAGTTGCTCTATATGCTATACTGCTGCAACAAACTTACATATGAAAATAAGTAGGCCTCCTTGCTCTTGCAAATAACCAAATTTTAAAGAACAAAAGCCCTTGATTTCAAAAACTTTTGTAGTGACCAGTAGTTATAGTTAACAAAGATAAAAATACAACTCTCCGTATAGCTACACCTTGAGTTATCAACTCTCAGGAAGACTTGGCTCGCTAGATACCTCATCAAGTTGGACACTTGCATGAGATTTCGCTTCAGTGCTGTCGGTCTGTAGTTTACCAAGTATCAAACGAATTGGTCTTCCCATAAATCTCTGCATCATAAAAAGATTGCACATTGAATACAAATATCAAAATATTCACAAATATGATATACTTACGTTTGAAGGCAAATGCTAAATCATACGATCATAAACAACATGGATATCAATTTACCTTCCCATTGAAAGCAGTTATTGCAGCTTCTGCATCTTCTTTTGAAGAGAAGGAGGCAAATCCGTAACCTGCTGATCTCCTTGGATTGCTTTGGAAGATGACCTCAGTAGATAGAACTTTCCCATTAGCATTGAAGAGTTCTCGAAGGTCTCGAGACCTGACTCGCCAAGACAAATTTCCCACAAACACATTATACTTAGGAGCAGGAGCTGTGGCAACAGGAGGTTGCTTCTTCAATGATCTTGCCAACTCTACCTTGATAATTCTACCACCTAGACTCTACAAAGGAAATAGAATAACAAATGATAAAATGCCTTATACACTCAAAAGAGGATTCTATGGTCTTGAATGCTTACAGTGGAATTAAGATTTTCAAGTGCTGCAAGAGCCTCTTCCTCTGAAGCCATTGAAACAAATGCCAGTCCTCTGTTTTTATTGCTATTGTACATTGAGAGCTGAAGAGATCAATAAGGACCATCTGATTAAAGAATTTCCATGGTATACAACTTATACAATGTTCCGTAAAGGGACCAAAAGAAAAGCAAGATGATGAATAATGTCATGACCATGTGGAAGAAGATTAACCTAATAAAGTGAATCATTAAAAGCAGCTTGGTCACAGAAAACAGCCATATACCTTAGTAATGTGAAAGACCATTTATCAAAAACGGAAGGTATATTTAAGGAGGAATAATGAAATCCAAATTGTTCGAAAGCTCAATTTTGTTAGTTGTCTACACTCTACAAATATTAGACCCCTATTTAAATGTTACGCTTCAAAGGATACACATTAAGAAAGCAAACTTGGAAAAGATGCATATGAAATCTCCAATGTAGAGCTATCCAGTGCACAAAGGTCAGCATGCTGATGGTCAAACAGAGAGTAACTATTTTATATAATGGTCAAATCAGGAAATGATTTAGAAAGTAAGTAAAATTATCTATGAAACATCCAGTTGCAACCTTTTAATCATTAATAAGTTCTATTTGGAGCCAACTTTTCAAAAGAACAGAAAATGTGTTCAAATTTGATGCTGTTGCTTTGTTTCACATAGAAGGCAATCTACTTCGGGATCTCTATTTTCAATTTCATGAATAAAAAGATATACATTGACAAAGCAAACTTGCGAACGATACATATTATATCTCCAATTTAAAGTTATCCAGTACACAAAGATCAGCATGCCGACTGTTAAATGGAAAGTAATCTATTTTTATCTGATGACAATCATCAGGAAATGCATACAAAAGGATTGCTCGCTACTTGGCTATCTTGCTATCTTAGCAAACTTAAAAGAAGACTAATGCAACTGTCCATTTAGATCATAGCATCAAACTAAACCATCGATGAAACGTCCCTGCGGAGAACAATCTGTAATCCTTAAAGAATTATTGAGGCCTGTTTGGAGCTATTTTTCAAAAGAACAGCAAAAATGTTCATACTTGATGCTGTTGCTTTTGTTTCGCATAGAAGGCAATGTACTTCGGGATCCAATATGTTACTTGTCATGGCAAAATGTGGATTAGAACGCATTCGCGAGAACTCACTATGCTAGGCAACAATTGTGCGCACACAAAAAATTGAAATGTTCTCAAAACAAGAAGAGGAAATGAATCGAGACCTCGACGTCGACCACAACCCCGTGCTTCTCGAAGAGCGCCCTGATGTCCTCGGCGGTGCAATCCCATGGTATGTTCTGGGCTATCAACCGCTTACCTCGACCGTCTCCCTCTTCCACCGCAGCCTCCTCCTCAACTGCTGCTTCGGCCGTCGAGCTGCTGAACAGAGTGGCGATGGAAGGAAAGGTTCCTCTCACCCTGCTCCGGTAGTTAGGGTTTCGGGAGGAGTGGAGAGAGTTGGAAACGGGGAGGAGGATTCGGGTTGTCGAAGGTTTGGGGAACGACGGATAGAGGTGAGATTGATGAGGTGAAGAAGGAAGTCGGAGGAGAAGAAGCGCCATGGCGACTAATATCCCGGGATTATTGCTGTGTACTTATCTACAAAAGAGTGACTGATATTAACTTTTACACACCCAAAATAAATAAAAAATAAAAATACTCAATTTATTTCTCTGCTCTTTCTCTCTCTCTCTCTTTATATATATATATTTTTTATTTTATTTTTCTCTGAAGGACACCAAAAATGAAAAATTGAAAGATAAAGATGAAAACTTGCGTATCGTACCACATATTAATTAGCGGGTCAAATATTACAAATGAAGGTTCTTGTACCTTTGAGTAGCAGGCTAAAATCCCTTTGTTACCCATTAACATATATCTATTCACCACGAGATAAAAACTGATGTAAATGAAGAAGAAATTATAGATTTGTGCTTATATATATTGTCTAACAACAAGCTTTCTCATTTGCATTTCATCAAGGGAGCCTAATCTTTTGCGCTTCCCCTTCTTGCCAATCAATTATCGCCAAGGCTAAATTATGCCATGGATTACAACATGGACGAAATTGAAATCATAGACATATTTACAGACATTCACATAGTATAGCCAATAGTAATTACAACAAGGAACAATTCCAAAGTCATTGGTCTAGTAAACTATCATTTCTGATCTTGATCTGCCTTTGGATTTGTCTTCTCCTGTTCTTCTATTTCTTTCTCTATGGCCTCTGCTTCCTCGATGATAGGCTTAAGCAGTGTGTCTTCCTCTTCTCTTATCTCATCAACCTGCTCTTCCAAAACAAAATAAATGTCATTTATCCTTCAACAAAAGTATATGATCACTTCCTTACAAGCAACCATAGGCCTGAGGGCAATGAATGGTCGATAAATATACCACTTTGTTAACTCTTGTACATTATACTCGATTGACAAATAGAAAGTGAATAATAATTTGAAAGATAACCTTGTTCATGAAGGCTTCAGCCATCTCAGCATCCTTGTCTAATTTTTCAGCAATGTCTTCAATCTTCAGAACTGCTTCCTTTAGATTTCCATCACGAGGAAGTACGCCGGCGATATCGGAGGCGACCTTCTCCGTCACCTCCGCCACCTCCTCGACGATCTCAATCACAGTGTCGACTGTCTTATCCACCTCATCTAACAAACACAAGTAATTGCCTACATTACTTTCAGGCAGATGGAAAGAAAAGAAGAAAAAAGAAGTTGTTTTTACCTTCTAGACATCGTATTTTCTTGTAAAGAGGTAAGGCGAAGCAAATTACAGAACCAATCACCTTTTGTGCCCTTCAAGAAACACGAGATCTTTCATTATATGATGGATTTGTAAAAGATTCCTTGCTATTATTAGCTCTTACCATGAGGGTAAAGGAGGGCCTCCGTTATCAGATGACTGAAGAGCACAAAGATCGGAGTTTGTATGTAGTAAAACCCATCTGGATGTTATCACATATGTTATCTAACAAAATACTTTGAGAATTCTAAAAAATAAAAAAATAAAAAAGATGAGATTTTTTTTGCTTTTTATTTTGATAAAGATGACATACTCTGAATCAGCTTCTGCAGCATCAGCGGGCTGATCGGAATCAACTGCAGAGTTTGCCCCTCTGCATCAAAGCTCAAAGTAGATTACAAGGGTTATTTATGCATCTCCAAGGATCTAATATCGCTTGACATCTAAAGTTCACATACTTTGCATCTCCTTTAGTAGAAAGGGCACCATCAACGCTCTGTGGATCCATCGCTTGGGCAACCATGGCTCGATGCAACCGAGGTGGAGAAGAGACGGAGATAGTCTGCTGAGGAAGAGAGACTTGTTTGTGGGAATTACTAGGGCAGGATAGAGCTAAAGAGGGGTTGGAACAAACAAGAGAATGGACTGTAGCCATGGACCTCCTTTTCACAATTAACCTTTTTCTCGGAGTTAATTGCAACCAAACATATTAGTGAGATGGGCATATTAGCTTGGGATAAGTTTCATAGATCAGTTCAACATTGGATAAAGATGAAGGAAAGTGGTACTCTTAATTACGTCAGGAGAAGAGCATTTTTTTAATCGATTTGAGTGGTTGACAAGTCTCCATCCAAAGGCCCACCATGTGATGCATGACATTTCTTACGAATTGATGAACATGAGGAACGCAGTAGGTATTATTAGAGTGCATCCTTGGCTTAGTTTTGCAATCATAATTTAATTTTGAGTCTCTACTTGGTTCTCCACTCAAATGGAACTTTATTATCCTCGCAGTTGCGTTCACATTGGTGTTCCGCTGACTAGAACAAATCTTAAAGCATTATCCTGCGTGGAAAAGTTTCCATTTTGCTTGGTCTTGGCGGCTTCGTTTGCACTAAAAGTTTCTTAAATTTTGATAATAATATGAAAACTGAGTATTTACATATTTTATACTAGAGGCATATTTTTTATAATAAAATATATATCATTTATATTTAAAAATATGCATAAAAGCTCAATCTTACTATTTTAAAATTTTTATTTATTTTTCAATACAAATACCGTATCTTACTATCTAACTGTCTCACAAACATTCAAAGGAGAGTATATGACATGAGAAAAATAAAAATGATCGTGTATTAATTAAAAATATGCTTTGATATTTAGTTTATAATGTTTTAATAATTTTTTTATAAAAAACTCTCAGGTAAATAATTCCAATCAAAGTTTTACAAGCTTAATACACATAAAAAATAAGAGATATTTTATAAAGCCTCTTATGCTAGCACTATTAGGGGTGTTAAAATAAATGAGTGGTTTGAGTTCGGCTTAACTTAAGTTAAGATGAGTCTAAATTTTAAGCTCAAAATTAATTTTAAACCAAACCTAAGTCGGAGCCAGCTCATTTAGGCTTAGCTCAATATGTATAAACTAGATGATTCGCTATTGACACAATCCTAATCCTCCTCCAAGCTGCCGCCTCTTCCTCCTTATCCTCCACCTACTCCGTTAGCTCTTCATCCTTCGGGATCCTCAAGCCTCCTCTCCTGTCACTATTCTCCTATGCCCTCCTCCTATTATCCCACCTCCTCCACCTCTCACCTCGCCCAAAACTCTTCACCTTCTACTTCGTTGCTCACCTCGCCGCCTTTGCCTCTGCCTCTGACTTCCGCCTCTCCTAATCTCCTCATGGGCAAGTCCTCCACTATAGATTCCTCTCCCAAATCTAGAGAAAAAAAGAGTTTATCTAGAAAAATATCGCTAGAAGAGAGGAGAACCTCTACCCGTCTTGTAGGGATGTAGGTTAGAAAAGATAAAAAGGAGGAAGACATTGTTAACCACAAGGATAGTTCTTAAAAAAATAAGAGAAGAAAATGGCGCTGAAACCTTAGCAGAGCTACCGCTTGTTCTGAAAGCAACATTCACCACATGTAGATGAGTCTAAATGTACATGCTGTTGATATTACAATACTCGAGGAGCTATTGAATGCCCTTTACTTCTAAAGTAAAATAAAATAAAAAATAGAAAAATGCTTGTGTGCTATATGAATAAAATGATAAACCTAATCCACAAATATACTCATTCAGTGGCAATTTGATGCGAGGAGAATAATAGCGCGTCTGAGCGTAATTTCCACGCGGTTTATATTAAACAAATAACCATGCGACGTATAAAGCGATATAGAAATGATCAAACGAACTCCACCACCGTTTTCCACTCCGCTGGGCCCCCCAACTCTCTCTCAATTTGGTCCCCACTAATCTCCCACCACCACTGATAGATCTACTCGAACCCACTACAACTAAAGAAATATAAAATATACATTTGCATTTAACACTCAGCCTTTATCAACTATTTATTACTTATACCATATATTTAATATTTATAAATTGAATCCTTTATTTTATTAAATATATACAGAAAATACTATGTTGTTAGTTCTACTAAATTTTAGGTTAACTTAAAAGTTACCAGAGTACTCTTATCCAACCTAAAATGCTAAAGAAAATCCTAAATAGTATTAATATTAACATATTTCAGGATGTTTTCTATATACATTTAGGAGAATAGAAGGATCTATTTGTAAATATAAAAAATACAGGATAGATAAAGAGGCATCCTGTTAAATACAAATTTCGAGAAAAAAATTTCCGGCAAGACTTCCGTAATCTAGCTCGAGAAGTTTCTTCCACGTGGCAGCACCACTTGTGGAGTGGTGCGCGGATTAAAGATAGAAGAGCTTGGCTGCCAAAGCAACCTCCCCCCGCGAAATGGTAAATGCTCAATTTAATCCTTGACTAAGTGATAAAGCCTTTAATTAGAAGCCAAAGGAAACATTTAATCAAAATGTCTTCCACCTGTTAATTCTAATGGGGAGCTTCTGAGTACATGGGGAATTTCCTATCAGGATTCGTAAGCAATACTATACCTAAAATACCCTCGCTTTAACACCCATTGACTTGAACCATTCCAAATACCAACGACTTGTCTTCCACCTTCTCCCCCGTCTCTCCCCCTCATGCGAAGAGTCCCGGCCTCCGCCTCTCTCCGACCCTCCGACCCGACCTGATCCCACCCCTTCCGATGGATCCCTACCATCGGATCCTTTCCGACTCCGGCTACAACGACGACGACACTCATCCTTCTCCTCCTCTTCCTCCTTTTCTTTCTCCTCCTCTACCTCCAGCATCCGACGCAGGCCACGGGTCCCAATCCCACGTCACGAACTACGTCCTCGTCGCCGCCTCCCTCCTCGCCGCCGCCTTCCTCCTCTCCTTCACCTTCTGCACCGTCCTGCGCCGTCGCCGTATCCGCCGGTCCCTCGTCTCCGCGTCCTTCGCGTCGACACAAGGAGCCGACGGTAGCGGCGGCGGTGGCGGCGCCTTTTTCGAGGACGACGGGGACGGCGGGATTCACCATGTGTGGTACATCAGGACTGTCGGGCTCGATGAGGCGACGATCGGGTCCATCGCCGTCACCGAGTACAAAGCCGGCGCTGGATTGCTCGGGGCCGCCGACTGCTCCGTCTGCCTCGGCGAGTTCCAGGACGGGGAGCTCGTGCGGCTGCTGCCCAAGTGTGGTCACGCCTTCCATATATCCTGCATCGATACTTGGCTAAGAAGCCACGTCAACTGCCCGCTTTGCCGCGCCCACATCGTCGAACCCGCCGGCGAAGCGCCGCCGTCCGATTCGTCCACGTTCATTGTCGGGAGCCCCATCAGGGAGTTGGGTTCCTCTCCCCCGTTAGCGTACTCCGAGACCGAAGGCCAAACTGGGATGCTGGGAGGAGAACAGAATACAGGAGCCGAGATTTCAATCGACCAATTTGGTTTGCCGGATTTGTCTGGGGGGAGCTCCGGGATGCGTGATTCAAGTGATCTTGGAGATGCTGGATTGCAGCCTGTTCGGAGATCAGTTTCGATGGATTCGCCATTCATGGTATTGGAAGAAAGAATCAATGAGAACGAGAAAGAACCCAATTCTCAGGAAGAAGAGAACTTCAATAACAAGGAGAAGCATGGGAATTCTTCGAAGGTGGCATCTACTCAATTGGGTCATCTGGACATCGAAAGATCTTTATCGGGCGGTAGGGCCTTCTTTTTCTCAAGGCATGGGCGAGCTAGGAGCTCAATTCTCCCATTGTGAAGGTGGACAAGGGCGAATACTTCAATCAATGTATGCGGAGTGGTCTTGGCAATTCAGGATTTGTCCATCTCCTTTTATACAGATAGATGTAACGGAATCAAAGGTGTTGGAGAAGAAGTTTCTCACACTCTTTATAGAAGCTAGGAGAGTTGAAATCATGGTAATAATAAGTTTATGCATTGTTCCTGTCTGTTTGTGATGCGTATACAACTGGACCAGCTGAAATGTGTGTTGGCATGCTTCAAGTTGGTCAGTGAAATGTAAGTTTCAGAAGAGACTTAGGTTTGCACAGTTCATATCTTTTCTTATGATTCTGGATGCTTGTTGATTAAGATCTATGAGTGTTCTAACATTAAAGAAGAAAATGTATGCTGCTGTAATCTTGAGATAATCTTCTGTCAAAATCTTTAATTGCCTATGATTGTGTAGCACTTTGCCGTTCTCCGGAAGATATATAAACATAAGCTCTCACAACTCTCCTCTTTCTTTGATTTAGTACATTGCTTTCTTCTGGTTGGCAGGTTGATAAATATTTATCCATATTGGTATCACAGTTTTTTAGTACCTTTTATAAAAGTTATTAAGTACCTGATGAAACTATTTCAGGTGACAGTGGATCTGTATCATAGATGGCATTAGGAAGCTAGTGTAGCAACCTCCTATTTACTTAGTTATCTGCATTTCTGGTTCTGTTACATCTCTTTGTGAGCATGTACATATTATTGTCAGATAGATTTTAGATTTTCTAAAATTTTATTTGATATCTTATACGCAATTAAATACTTTTCTTCCTCGAATCATCAATGAATTGCTTTAGGATTGACGCAACACTGATTACTTTTGCTGCAAATGTCTTAACTCATACGTAAATTTTTTGCAAATTACCATTTCAAATTATGTTCATGTTTTTGCCTAAACTTCTGGATATATAGTATCCTGTGTGATGGATTAATTTTCAAAGAATAACAGATCTACATATTCTTCGAACACATTCTTCATTCACAGCTTCCAGAATTGCATATTATTGTCTGTCTGTTCACTCCTGTCGAACATAAACTTGCTTATGAATTATCTTCTAATTCTAACTTTAAGGTCCTAATCATTACTGGTGGTCATATAAATGACAACTCATGTCATTCCAATTGTAGTACTCCTAACTTTGGTTGCTGCAGCTTGGCTTAATAAGGTAAACATTCCCTCAGCCTTATGCTTTGCTGAAGTTAGTTTATGTTTTTGGTTACATGTACGTTCATTCTGAAGTCTATTCATCGCTGTTTTTTCTTTTTCGCACGTCAGTAAATGTAGTGAAGAAGTTAATGCTATTAAAGTCTGTGTGGTCAACCAGGAAAATGGCAGAGGGTGCTGAATTTGTTGTATCCAACAGAACTTACATAAATGAAATTTTTGTCATCAATGTTAAATCTTCTAACACAATGAGAGATGAATTCCATAATTTATAAAGTCACACTCTTGCCATAGCCTGGTTGTTGAGGCATCATTACCATATTCCCTTCTGGTAATTTATGCTGCTGAAATAGTAATATAAGAAAATATGTAGAAATTCCATCATGAACTATGACATCACAGGGTATAGATTTGAGAAGCTTCATAATAAATTATCACTTTGGATGGCATAGATCCTGAGTAGTCCATTTGGTTGTGGTTATGCAAACTAGTAGATATGCAGGAATCCTGCCATTGAATATTATCACTTTAAGTTAATATCGTTGCATAGTTATCACATGCCTAATTTCTGAGCTGTAGATAACTAGAACTTCATGTGTACTCTGAAAAGAATATAGGTTCCAGTTAGTTCATGAAAGTTTTTAAAATGTTGTAACACCATAAATCACAAGCTCTGATTATAAATTGCTAGATAGTAAGTACTAGTCTTTAAAATGTCTATAACTTTATACTGGAACAGTGTAAGATCCTGAATACCTAATGCATGACAAATGATGTGCAGTCTGACATCACATTTGCCTGCTGTCTTCAATTCAGCTTCTGGCTAGCTAGGGTTGGGCTGAAGTTTGAAACATAGGGACAGATTGGGCCTGGAAAACCTCATGTATCTATGTATATATAAACTCCTTTCTAATGGAATTTAGTTCTTTCTAGATAGTTGTTTGCATGATCGTGACAATTTGTCTATCATCTTTTCCGAGACAAAATCTCCATGTCAGAGCCTACAATTCTTTCCTTTCTCATAGAGCTGTTGATCCCTGCTGAACCTCATTAACTTTAACTTCATTGGTTGAGCAAAAGTTAGGCCAAGTTAGAAAAGTGATAGTTGAAGAAAGATCAATGTTATTATCCCTGGACTTACTGAAAAATATTATTCTAATTGTGAACGTCAATTAATTGCATGCGTTATTGCCTTGTCGGTGCTCCCAGTTCTTGTCCACATATGATATCTTCACATTGTCTATCTCTGTTTTGTCCACCATACTTAAACGAAAGAGATGCTTGGATAGGCAATGTTGATTCTTTACTAACAGTAGCTTCAAGATCAAATTCAGTAAAGTCAAATGGTAGGGATATTGATAGATCCCATCGTGCATAGAAGGAAATGGCAGAGTTAACATTTTTTGGAGAGCAGGGTCAAAGACAACATAGCTGACATGTTCAACTACTACAACAACTAGTAATGGACCATAATATTCTTTAGCCGATTTCTTTGTTGTATCCTTTCCGTTGTTCGATAACAGCTGATATTTCCAATTAAGCTTGACTCTTGAACCATAAGATCTTGTTTGTTTCTTGTAACAATGTTCCCTTCTTTAGGCAATTATTTTTTTATTAAACAAAAGGAGATGGATTAATCCATAAGCATATTCAACTGTTTTCTAAAGTTCAATTGGACCATCTGCTTTCCCTTAATCTGCATGTTTACAGGCCACTGGAGGTACAGTGGCCACATTTTTCTTTACATGATCTACTTTACTATGGTCACAGTTTTCAACTTGCATACAGCTTGTGGTACTTGTTAGGATTCAAAATGAGGACGTATCTGTTATTATTATTATTATTATTATTATTATTATTATTACGTTATCATGCTTTCACCGTTCAGAATCTTGTATTATCTGATGGCCATAAGTGCAATAGAAAGGTTTGGTCCTCTGTACTCAACCTTAGGTTTCAGTCAAAGAATAACCTCTCTACTAATTGAGCAGAGATTTCGGAGGATGCAATAAAAAGAAAAGAATAGAAAACAAGGGTACTGCCAAAAGAATGATCGCAGAGGGGAAGAATTCATTCTTAAGTCTAGCATCAAGTCCAATGTCTGGTAGGTTTGATCCTGGAGATCTATCTGATGTAGCAGTTCTTGGCATCTTTCTCAAAGGAGATGTCTCGGAACACTCTGCAGGGATTCCTTTCTGATTGCATCCTGAACTGTCAAACCACTTGATTGACCTTTGAAGCCTATAAGCTGTTCAAGAAGAAGGATTCAGAGGCATCATCAATGTCATAGAAGGTAAGCAATAGAAAGTTAATCTTCACTTATTCTCACGAGTGCTAATAAGAAAATGCATTTGAGCTTTCAAGATCTCCATGCATTCTATTTGCTACTATTTGTATTCCCCTTAATGAGAAGTATCATACATTTCAACATCATTTTTCTTTAATCTATGTATAATCATGCATTCCTCATGTCAAAGACATGGTGTTAGCCTGTTAGGTTTAGCCAATGAAGTCCAAATCCCTCTCTGTGTTTTTTTTTTTTGGTTATTGCTTTTTCCTTTTTATATTCTCCAGGTTTAATAGGTCTAATTGACTACTTTCTTAATCCCTTAACTTTTATTAGGCAATCAATCATTAATCTTTTCAGTCTTCACCTATAGGTTTAAGACTGTGATTGCATAATTAACAACAGGAGTTAGGTTACAAGCTTGGTTTGCTAATTTAAAGGCGAATGCTGCCTTCTAATTGTCCATATGGGAGAGAAGAGAGTGAGAAGAAGTACATCGATGTCACTGTACAGTGGGCCTATGTTCTTATTAAAAAACAATTACTGCTTTATGAAAATGTGAAGCAAAAAGGAACAAACAAATAAATTTTAATGCTCTCTCTCTCTCTCTCTCTCTCTCTCCCCCTTTCGTTTTATTTAGTATATTGTTGTAAGATAGTACATTGGAAACATCCTCTAATATTTTATGAACCTCATGATAAGAGATCTATCATAGTAGTCCTTTCACCTTTTAATCATTCATGTTAAGATTGGAGAAGGACCAGCTTGAAAATGACCCACATTCGTAGAATTTTTTTTGTTCTTTTTCTTAATCAATTGTCTCTTTTCCAATATATAAGAAATTTATTAGTATTTACTTTTCCAATAACTTTTTCTGTGAGCCTTAATGATACAAAAAGATGTCCCCAAATTTTTTTACACAATCACTCCACAACCCACTTGGGCTCATAATTCCTTTATTTCGAGCACTACATATGGCCCATGTTACATCCTCCATAGGTTGTGATCAACATTTCTGTCATACAAATCTACAAAGGTTTGAGCACTCGTTATAGAGACTAGGACATTACTTGCACTCCAAACCATTTCAGCAAACACAAAGAAGAGAAAGTGCTTAGCATGCTGTAATTAGGATTACATGCAAACAATTAAATTATTTACAAGTAGGCTCTTCTCCAATCCTCCCAATCATTTGATACACTGCGGTTGCAATGTCATCCACCGACGAAAGGCGGCAATCATCTTCCACCTATATCGATTAAAAACCAAGAAAAATAAAAATATCACAATGCTTTTCAAATTACACTTCTTGCAGTTGGAAAAAACGATGAATTTTATAGTAGTACCTTGAGACTAAGAGAGTAGAGCACCATCTGTTCGACAGTGGTCACGTTTAGGTGGAGAGTGGTAAGCCGGAGATTCTGCAATCCTGCAACTATCTTTACAAGTTGCTTCGGTCGCCGCCTCGAAAGGACCTTGACATTGGCATGGCTCTCCACCACGGTCACCTCTACGTCGGCGGCGGCGGAGTACTTGTCCTCCGTGGCCGCTTCTTCTGTCATGGCGGTTGTCGCTGCATTCGCGCTCCGATTGGTGCATGAGGAGTACTGCGGAAAGGCGAAGAAGCCGGTGAAGGGGGCCGCGTCGGAGCGTTGCTTGAGTCTCTTCTGGGCCTCCAGGGACTGGAGCAACTGTTCGAGCTCCTTGACGAAGTTTATTGCTCCCCCGATTATAGATGCTTGGTCACCCTATGTACAGGAACTAATCATAAGCATCAAGATAAATGTGGAACAAAAAGGTGCTTCCTTTTTGCCAACTTGGAAACCAGGGGACTCAAACCATGAGCTAGAAGAAGAAGGAGAAAGATGGGTGTGAGTATCTGACCCTTTGGGCGTAGGAAGCCGGCATTAGAGAGCGGAGGACGGCGAGGTACTCGTTCATCTGTTTCCGGCGATTGCGCTCGACGGCAATGTGAGTCATCCTCTGGTTCTCCACTTCCTCCTTGTTCTTGGCGCTCTTGGTGCGCCGTCTCTTCCGCCTCCCAGCGACAGCCTCCTGGATGGCCTCCGGCGTGGGGGAATTCCCATCCCACTCCTCAAATTTTTGCACCATAGAGGAGCAAGAGGCGTCCCAATTCCAATCCACTCCATACTCCTTCCTCTTCGCACCTTGCTCACAACCCACCTCGCATTCTACCGCTACCTCCTTCTCCTCCTCTTCCAGAGCACCAAAGCCGAAGAACTCCTTCATGGTGAAACCAAATAGGTCTTGTGGGAATACCACTGCCTCAAGCGCCATCCTCCTCCTCCTCCTCCTCCTCCGTCTCTTGCCTCTTGCCTCTGCACCCACTCCAAAGCGAGCTTATATAAGAACAAGCACACAAAGACCCAATTTTGAGGGGTCTTAAAGGCAAAAGGCATTAGATAAAACAAAGACTAGCCTAATACCGCCACGTGAGGGGTAAAGGAGGGAAAGGGGGAGCAACAAGGAAGACGCGAACATGGTGGCGGGTTAGGTGGGTCGTTGTGTTTGCTAGTGTGAAAGGGACGATGGAGAGCGCGGGGCGATTCAAGAACATAGATAGATGTGAGTTGGGTTTAGATTCGTTTTGATTGGGGTGTGTCAGGGTCCAAACTTCTAAATAGTAGAGGAAAGAGAGTGAGGAGGATGGCTTGGATAAAAGCCTGACAAGGTCAGAGTGACACACTAGAGAGAGAAAGAGAGAGGGACCCAAGTGTTGGTTTGGACTTTTACGCACACACAGAGAGAGAGAGAGAGAGAGAGAGGACCCAAGTGTTGGTTTGGACTTTTACGCACACACAGAGAGAGAGAGAGAGAGAGAGAGAGAGAGAGAGAGAGAGAGAGAGAGAGAGAGAAGGGAAGAGAGCCATGTGAAGGGGGGAAGGCTGTGCTCAGCTTGGTGTTCATCACAAAGGGGACCCTTCTCCTTCGTTTCCACTGCAATCATCTGCCATAAAAGCTGAACTCCCTTTCCCTAGATTTCTGTCCACTCTCGGGTCATGCATATCCTTACACTTCCACTTCTTATATGATTTATTTGTTAAATTTTTTTTTTCCCCCTTCATGTTCCTTCCTACCAGCTGGCTAAAGCTTGAGAGATAAGAAAAGATTGGAAAGATTATATTGACAAACTTGCTCATACTAATTCCAACTTCCAAGCGGCTATGGGTGTAATTGCGTTGAGTTTTGTTCTAACTTTGGCTTCAAAATTAATTTTAAGAATGAGAGAAAGTATTAATTATTATTATTATTTTTAATTCGAATACATTTTAAGCTTAAATTGCTTGGAGTCTATTCAAGCTTAAGATTGAATCAAGCAAAGCCTATATTTTATAAAATCAAATCAAATGAATAGCTATGTTGCAGTGAACAGAATAATTCTTCGTGATTGGTGGTTAATGTAAGAATACGACGACAGTTACTTTTATAACCTTTCCTAATTATTAAGATCTATTAATGGACCGGGCTATCTTTGGATTTCCAATTTGACAGCTCAATTATTGTACGAGTTTTTTTTTAGTTTTATTAAGTACGTACAACAGAAATAATTGTCAATTCTCATGATCAAGAGATGACGTTAATTTCTTGCTCCCTGTGAGTCAAATCAATCTCCTGCAATTCTTTCGATTACTTCGTCTTTATTAGGCCAGGTCTATCTATATGCTTTCTAAGTGATTTCTCCATTAAAAGCTTAAACCATACTTAATTAAGATTTAAAGAAGCAATCTCGTTTATTCTATCATCGTAGCTACCTAGAAGTGCGTTTACAAAAATTCATTCAGACAGTGAGAGCACAACTGTTACGATTAATCAAATCACAAACTATTACATTAATTAAGCACCCGACCAATTTGTTTAATCCATCGAGATTCCATCTAGATATTAGACTGCTGCTAAATGACATCTAATACTGCCGTTAGCATGGTGGACCTCTCAATTATTCATCCAAATTGGTCGTTTAGCACTAGTATTAATAACCGGTTAATAGTATGACATATTTGTAACGTTTTGTCACAATCAAGTATAGGGAAGTGACTTTTGTTATATTCGGGCATAGCCGTAGCTTGTCTGGTTCTCAATGTGCAAGCTAACTTCTGCCACATCTTTGACCACACGGCCACATGCATGCATGCATTTGTTTCGAACAACATGTGGCCGTGCCAAATGCTAGTGTACTCTCTATATGTATGCATGCGCCAGACACGGATGAGACTAGTTAAATTTATATTGTGAGATTCGTTTCTAACGTACGCCAACAGTGCACCGTCTATCCAGAATTAAAATTATTTTTCAACCACGTTTAATGTTACTTTACAAGTTTTATCGCGAGAACTTTATATCCATGTCTCTTAAATATAGATTATATACATATATATTTATAATTTTGTATATTTAAAAAAATGTGCATAACCTTTTTATGCGTAACTTAATCTTATACAAAGTTTAATTAAAATTATTTAAATAAATATTTTGTTGTAAAATATATTTAAGAGTTTTATAAGTATCTTTATATTATCACATCATCATACTAAGATGGTGTACGATCAGCTTCCATGTGATATCACCTATTTATATATTAAAGTTGACACTATTTTATCTTATATCCAATAATTAAAGCTTGCATAGCTAATTGGGTTTTAATATGTACAAGTTCGAACCCTACTACTGCGACTTCCGGAGGCATTCTCTAGCCCGCAAGCTGTCGTACGACAATAAGAAAATAGGCTATCTGACATAAACAATTACGTAGATACCTAGAAATTTTAAAAGAAATTCCATAATGGGTTCATCATTATTCCGACAATGATTCCAATGTGGGGATGCGTTACCGATGACAAGTGGCTTCCTCGAAATGCGTGAAACTATGGCCTGAGCTCTATATTATATAAGATTCTTATGAAGCAAATCAATCATAAATCCATATATATAGGGACGGCCCAAACAAGGAAAGGGTACCTTTACCTCATTAGCCTCTCAAATTGGAGGTTATTTAACTCATCAATCAACAAAAAGTTCGTTGCCTTTTCTCACTTGAATCGACAAGCGATGGATGTATTGGATTTTGCTAGGACTAGCTAGCTAGGGTGTTGGAGAATCTGGTCGTGTTCGATGCCACTTGGCTTTAGAAAGAGTAAAATTAGATGGATTATTTTGTGATATAAGACTCATTTAGGCGCGTTTGGTTGCGTGGTTTATTTTATCTTTAATTTACTATCCCTAGATTTCACAATTCCATCTAAGATGGCCTGGATGACCCTCTTTAGCCCAAGCCCGAATATTTTGGGCCGAGACGGTAGTCCATAAATAGATCGGCGTCGGAGGAGGAAGCCATGGCGGCAAAGTCTTCGACTCGCAATGTGAGAAACACCACCGGGTACGAAACGAACGATCTCCTATTTTTTTTCTTTTCTTTTTTCTCAAGTTTGTTGATTGCATTAAGTTAGTGAAGGCACTCTGCTTTAGAGGTGTAACAAATCTGAAATCTTCGATCACCTTAATCCGTAGAGAAGCAATGCGGATGATCTCAAAAAAAAAAAAAAAAACCCTAGACCGGAACTCTTTACCGGGAGATAGTTTCTTAATCGCGTAGGAATTTAGTGATTACAACCTCGACCACAGGATTTAATCTAGCAATTTGACAATGTCACCTAGGAATTCCTTTTACCCGTATAATTATGGAGTGGAGGAATGGTGATGCGCTAACGCCAAGGATTCTATTTCGTTCTACACTTCGTACTGCTGGGATCTTGATGACATTGCTAGCTTGGGAAAAGAATGAGGAAGCACTATGCGAGTTTCTTGAGAGAATTTTTAATACCTCAAGAACGACTACTGTTCTTCTTGATGTTTAGTTTAAAATCAAAATTTTCACTTTACTTTACATATGCATCGAGATTTATTTGCATTTTTTAGTCTCATCTGTTCCGTGATGTTAAGAATTCTCATGCTGTGACATTTTTTAAGAGAAGTTGTCTTATCCATGTTAGCTCATTAACTTTTCAATTCCAGTATTAGATAATTTGGAAGCGCTCGGCAGCAGACCATGATGATGCTTCTTTTGTTTTGTCCTAATGGACAGAGAGTTTCAAATGGAATATTAAAGACAAATACCTTCTTCTTGGTAGGTAGATGGAGATATATTATCTTTTCTGATAATAATGATTAACTTTGTTAGTTTTTTTAGAATTTCTAGCTTGTTCTCTATGAAAAATCACTCTATCGTTCATGTATTTGTGTGGCTCATTGAGTGTGTTATCAGTTTTGAGGGTAGGTATCTCATAATAGAACTTATCCAACTAGCACAATTCTTGTTATTGCAGAAGGAATTTTGATACCTGTAGTAAAACAAGTAATGCTGCACTTGTTTCACAACCACATGACACCTGGATAAGTTCTAGTCACACATCTTAGTTTCATGCCCTGGTGTTTGCTTCAATATCTTGTTCCAGTCCATTTACTGCACTTTGGTACCTTCCTTCTCTACTCTGTATTTGAGTGTGCTCCTTAGACATGGATTATTGTTCAGAGCTATAGTGGTAATGAGAACCTTTTGTACATTGCTTTTTTATTGACATGATTGTGAATAAATGGACTTCATCATCTATGATAAAATATTAAGCAATTAGTGCTGCTAATGCAAAATATTGGCTGACATATCTTAATACAGATTCGCAAAATTAAGCAGAACACTGCATGTGAACATCTTGGAGATCCTGCAAATATCTTCTTATTAATTCTGGAACACTCATCTGTCATGGATCAAAATGAATTAGGAAATGGTCACTACATAACCATCTTGAAATCTTTAAAATGTCTGATAAAGAATCAGGAATGCCAAATTCTCAGAATTAGAGATGCATTTCATTCACGGCTTAACTGATGCAACAATGAATTTGTAGTTTAAAGCCACTGGCCATGGATTTGAATGTATGCCATTTTTACTACCTGTCCAAGTGAAAAATATCCGAGAAAAAGTACTACTAGGAAACCAAAATATGATAGTGGAAGCTTAATAAGTCCCATAACCTTGCCAACTGGAGTAAATGGCAATATAATTCCAATAGCTGAGACAATGATGGTTGAAAATATCACAGGCCATGATGCTAAATCCTGTATGAATGGCACTTTTCTTGTTCTAATCATGTGGATTATAAGAGTCTGCATAAGTAGGCCCTCAAGAAACCAAGCAGAATGGAAGAATTCAGAAGTGGAAACTTTGTTGGTTCCATAGTAAAACCTGACAAACAAAAAGGTGGCTATGTCAATGATCGAGCAAACTGGCCCATTCCATATCATGAAAACTGGCAATTCTTTGGAAGACCACCTTTGCGGGTTCCTTGCATAACCTTCCTCCATTTTATCCCAAGGGATTGCAATCTGGCCCAGGCTATATAGAAAGTTCTGGATAAGAAGCTGCCTGGGAGTGAGTGGCTCAAACTGTAAGAAAATAGTTGCAACAACTAGGGAGATAACACTGCTGATATTTGCCACCAAAGACATCTTTATGTACTTCATAGTGTTTCCATACGTGAGCCTTCCATGTTCAACCCCAGAAACAAGCACATTTAGGTCCTTCTCAAGTAGGATTATGTCTGAAAGGTTCTTAGCGACACTTGCTCCCGAGTCGACAGAAATCCCAACATCAGCAGCATCCAGCGCAAGGGAGTCATTGATACCATCACCCAAGTACCCGACAATATGGTTACCAACTTTCTGTAGTGACTGAACAACATGAAACTTCTGGATTGGCGTAAGGCGTGCCAGCACTGTCACTCTTTTGACAGTCTCATGGAACTCTGTGTGATCAAGAGCATCAAGATCTGGGCCAGTTGTCACATGAGTTGTTCTGATGCCAACCTCTTTGCAGACTTTAATTGCCAGTGGAAGTGAGTCACCCGTTAACACCTTTGCCTTCACTCCTCTTTCTGCTAGCTGCCTCAGGGCCTGCTTAGCTGAGTCCTTTGGTGGGTCAAATAAGGCGATGATGCCTATGAAAACCATGTCCGACTCAATTGTTCTGTAGTTAGTCACCACACTAGAAATTCTCTGGTATAACGGAACAGAAGGGAAGGTAACTTAATAATGCATACTCCAAGACAATTTAACAAATTGATTTTGATAGAATAGATAATTCAGTTTCCTGGTTTAGTGTAATACATAAACTTGGAAGGTGGAGTGTCAGCTTTGCTTAGAAGAATGCCATGTTTTTATTTTAACTTCTTGATGAATTTTACCAGGGATATATACATAGGATATGACATACTGATAAAAAAAAATTTCCTATACTATCAACAGATAAGACAACTCCAGGTACAGAGGATCTGTTATATGTAGTATAGAGATGGAGCCTTTGGGGGGTTTATCAATATATAATATACATATGCAAGAGGAGGTAGCATCCACTCAGATTTTAATCCCAATCTCTTCAATCTTTTACAAAAGATCGTCGGGCATTTTGGCATTTCTGTACATCATCTTAAACCTTTTTAGCCCTATCACTAAAACATGTTTCCTCAGCATCTTTTAACTTTCAATTAAGTCATAGGTCTTATCGTTCTTTTAATATATCACAAGTTTCTTTTTCTTAGTTATTTGATGTGGTCTTATGCTCATCATAGAGATTTTTCTTTTTCTCTCCATAGAATGATGATACTGCCTGTAGGTTGTAGCAGATGCTTAAACTTTCTTGCATGCGTTATGGTAAGCTACACGCTTGCAAAGTTGCAATATTGATGATCTTTTCCCTTGATTTTGAGAACATCAATGTTGTATAGGGTGTGGGGAAGAAGCAGCTTAATTGACTGGTGCTGAGCATTTGTCTTGTTGTAGTCCATAACAAGCAGGAAAGAAAACTTACTGTCATCTAGTTCATCTCTTAAGTCAAAAATAATGTTATACCTACGAGCTTAATTGCTATACCTACGAGCTACTTTTAATTGCTGCATTGGTAAGTCATTGTTTTTTTTCTGTATAAATGAAATGAACTACTGGAAATATTGATAACAAATAAAAGAGTGTACACTGTCTGATAGAATAAATAATGAATTAACGATCATTATCACATTTCCTTTGACTAATGTGTTACTGAATCTCTATCATACATAAGATTTGTCCTAAAATTTCAAAGAGAACTTACAATTTACAAAAAAAATTGAAGGATCAAACTTTATATTGAGTTAGAAATTTCATCTATCACTGTAGCTTAAAGCAGATGGAGATGTGGGAACGTACCGTTGTTATCCTTCTTATTGCTACTCCCAGGACCCGTAATCCATCATTACTCAATTTCTCATTCATCTGAAGGATTCTTTGTCTATCTTCTGAAGTGAGAGCTAGGTTTACACCATTTATGTGCTCAATTGAGGTACATAAACTTAAAATTTCTTCCATTGCCCCCTTTGTTATCACACATCTGGTGGTACCATTGGAATTTTTATCAGACATACCATTTATATCCGTTTCAATAATAAGAGACGTTCTTCTTCTTATAAAATCAAATGGAACCTCATCTATTTTTCTCCATTTGCTTGCCTGGAACCTATATCCATTTGTATAAACATATGCAAGAATTGCATCGTCAATTGGACCCTTGAGCTCTGTCTTGAAATATGAACTTAGGAATGCAAATCTTAGAACTTCTTCATTGGAAGATCCCCAACTGTCCAAGTGATGAACCACTATAACATGGTCTGTGGTGAGAGTTCCAGTCTTGTCAATGCACAAGATATCCCTATGAAATACGATATGATTGATCAATAATAACTTCTCCAAAAATGGTAAAAGGATTAATCTATTAGAATGCTTTGTCAATGCACAAGATATCTCTACGAAATAGAAGATAATTTATCAATACTAACTTTTCCAAAATGGAAAGAGGGCTAACTTATTAGAACACTACAAGAATAAGTCTATCTAAACTTATTCTCAGCAGTAACTGTAAAAATAGTTTATTTATCTGTTAGCTCTTTTTATGCTATTCTAATGATTTAAGGTACAGGGTTCAAAACTTGTAATGAATCTTACTAACAGCAAATGCTTTGCATTTTCTACAAATTAGCAAGAAAAGGAAACATATTGATGCATTAGCACTCATGCTGTGACATCTTGTTGCAGTTGGGTTTTGATTTATTTGGAAGAGCCAGTGCTTTCACAGTGACCAGAAAAGGCTATTTACATGGTAACACTGTTTTCAAACAATTATCTATTTAGTTTATTGACACTGAATCCGAAGCATTCAAATTATAGTTTCTCTTTCTTTTCTTTAATTAGCCCTTTAACATGTCTACCTGGAGATCTGCAGAGTGGAATATTCACTAATTTTCACCCCTATTCATATATTTGATTTGGATTTACCCAGGTAGATGCATCTTTTCACTGAACACTTTGTATTTGATGTTCCTTGTGAGAACATTACTACCTGGTGGTCATCAGTAATATTGGTTTATGGATTTAAGAATTAAGAATCATCTAAGTTCATTATGTCATTCTACACTTCAAAATGTAAATAAAGCTCATAGCAGTTTACTGTTATATGGTTCTTTTAACCATTAATTCATCAGGAAAGGCCTACCGACCAGATTATGTGTAGGGCATGTTGTTGATATACTTGCATAATCTGATAGCAGGTTTCTTTGATGTACTAGAAAGATCTTTATGGGAGTGGAAATAGATTGAGCTAAATGTTAGTTAGGTATCACTTGTGGATTAATCTTTTATACTCCAAGTCTCTAACTTCCGATGCACCATAGTCAGCAAAGAAATTTTAATAAGTATTGCATATCAATCTTGTACTAGTAAAATAGAAGTCCTAATGCATGTATTCAAAGAGAAACATTTACATATCTAGATGTATGATACTACTCACAATAATATCTTTATGTCTGGAATAAGCATATTTATTGGAAAGCGCTTTGTTTTAGACTCACATTGCTCCCATGTTCTGTATGGCTGAAATGCTCTTAACTATGCATCTACTTCTAGCCATGACTATGGCTCCTCTTGCAAGACTTGTGTTTACAATGAGAGGAAGCATCTGTGGAGTCAGTGCAACTGCGACAGAGATCCCAAATATTATACTCTCACTCAAGTTGTGAGATGCCCAGTAATCAGAGGAGATAATAACTGGGACTGCAACTATCATAATGCAAATTAGTGTGTAAGATACACACCGGACCCCTTTGTCAAAAGCATCTGCCCGTTTCTCTTCTCCTAATGTGGAAAATATGGTACTCATGTAAGTATTTGAACCTGTTGATATCACTAATCCAGTGCCACACCCAGATACCACACTAGTCCCCTGGAATTTAGTGTTCCTGATTAAATTCCTAATCAGATGCTGTATGTACTTTTAAATTAGCAAAGAAAAATGGAGGGTAGAAAAATCCATCTGGTATTAGACATTAAGTTGTATCCATGATTACCATAAAGCATATGTTCTTTAGCTCTAGCAAAGGAGTCTGAAGATCTTCTTTAACATCTGCTGTCTTTTCTGTTGTCCCTGACTCCCCTGTTAATGAAGACTGACTGTTCAAAATAAGGATCTTGTCATATGTTTTATAAGTGGCTTTAGAGTAGCAATAGTATGAGACGCAAATTATGCTACCTTACAACCAACTCTTTTGATGTTATTAGCCTTATGTCACCAGGGAAGAGATCCCCAGGGCTGAAATGGATGATGTCACCAGGAACTATATCTCTCTGATCAATTTGGACTACAAGTTCTGTCTGATAAACTCTTCCGGCGCATCTCTGTACTCTGACAGGTGACCTTAACAGTTCAGAGAGATGCATGGCTGCTCTTGAACTGTTATACTCCTGGTAAGAAAATAGCAGTTCTTCTGAGTTTGGCTATTAAGTGACCAGTATGTTGAGCTCTTAGGTTAACACTTTAACATGAAAAGGATATGAAGAAATGGAAGTCTGTATAATTTTTTCAGATGTCCAAGTTATAGATATACTACCTGATGGAATCTAATGCCCACACTGACCAGAACTAGTATGAGCATAATGCTTCCATTGGCATTATCATCTGCCAGGTATGATAGGGTGGCCATAACGACGAGAATGATATTAAAAAGATGCAACAAAGCCTTCCACAACAGCTGCCACCAACCGGGGAAAGCACGATAAGCAGGGATATTTCTTCCGCCTTCCTTCAATCTTCCTTCTGCTTCCTTGAAGCTCAACCCTGTTCATACATTTCACAAAATTACGCTCTCGCAGTGCTTGCTATATATCTGGTCTAACTTTTGTGGCAACTGGTAGATTTCTTTTATCTCAGTTTTAAGATCTTTATAATAGTTGGCTAAACAAAATTCAGAAGGTAGCTGGTTAGGGACTGGGAATAGAAATGATATATGATAGATGGTGATTAATGAGTATTGAATAAACTAAATATTAACCCCTTACGTATTTTCATAGCATTTTATGCATGCTCTCTGTTTCAAAACATTGTTCACAAAGACTTGAAGACCTGCCATACATTCGCCCTACCCAGAGTTCAGACTGAAGAGAGGATTGGTGGCTGGCCCTGTGCACAACGGAGGGGTCTTAGATTCTTTGTGACCCAGTTATATTGAGGGGAGAGCTGGCCCCACTACACTGGATTAGCTGGAAACTAGAGAAAAATGATGGAAACTACACTGGATTAGCTGGAAACTAGAGAAAAATGTTGGAAACTACACTGGATTAGCTGGACACTAGAGAAAAATGTTGGAAAGTGTTTAAATTCTACTGAGATTGAAGGTGAGTTGTACAAGTACAATTTTTTTGGTCTTATATCAGTAATTTGACAGTAAGATAATTTGACTAGTGGATAGACTACGGACATGCAAAAGATCAACAAATACAGAGCAGTTCTTTACTAAGCTTTTTGAGTGAACTACTAATTTGAGAAGAGTTGTATACTTTTGATTCTTTATATGTTAATGCAGAAATGCTTGTTTTTCAGTACCTCTCTCAGTGGACCTGACAAACTCAAAAATCATGCTCTTCTCAGCTTTGGCCAAGGCATATATCCATGAGTACACTTTTTCCTCTGCTTCGGACCGTTGTCCTGCATTATGCTTCTCTGCAGCACCAACAGAACCAAAAACCATCTCACATGCTGAAAGAGGAAGAAATGGAAGAAGATGACAAGAGCAATAAAGTTGTTCAATTACTTCTCCGAGTGAGCTTTTCTGCACAGCAAGAGATGAAAGCTCTCAAAATACTTTGTTTCATGGTGGGTTGATTTGAGTGGTGGTGCTTGCTCATAAGGTTCTCAGTGATAAAGTTGTTTGTGTTCATGATGGAGAACTGAACTGCGTGAAGGAAATGCTGCAGTGTGAGGACTGAGGATGTTGCCAGACATAGATGGTGAGTGACTTCTTTCTTCTCCATATCTTCTAACTAACATGTATCAGTAAGACTGTTAGGTGAAGTTGGAAATATTGTCTTAGATACAAATTACCCTCACAATTTGGACGTAGTGAGATACAGTGTCAAGTTTAAAAACCTCAGAATTCTACTGTTTTTTTCCAACTAATATTCTGTTCTCCAACTAATATTCTGGCGCATGCAACAGCTTGTGCAATTTGGTTTGGGTTCTGAGATATGTCATTTCATATTTGCTTTTTTTGTCGCAATCATCGGAAACTATTCTGTTGTATTTCCTCGCGCAGATGCTGTCCTGCTTGCACAGTTGCACGTTATTTATCCTCCTGCTCAGCGGATAGAATATATCGCAGAAACTTGTCAAGCTCACAAGCTCTATAGAGGAGTACAATTTACGGTGATTAACGAGTACATCCCCATCTTTATCCATGCTTCTCGGAGAGTAAGGATTCTTTGGACAATTTATATTCCTACTTCTATATGCAAAGGCTTTGAAGCCCTTATCACTTTACACCTAACTAACAGTGACCATCTACCAAAAAGAGTGATATCATTTATACTACCGATCAATCTAAGGATATTTGGCGTTGATTGTCCACCGAACTAAATTTATGGTAGACTTAGTAACCTCCTATTTTGACCAAGAAAAAGTAATATAATATTTGGATATCTATAAGTTCTAATTTGGAAGCATTCTCTTCTCGCCAACAGTTCTGGGTGCACATCAAAACCGTTGCTCGAGTGGAACGACTGACACTGCTAAGGAAAAGATCCGGATTCAGGTACAATACATCCCACGTTTTTCTGGTTTGGTCATTCCATTTAGGAGGCTGCACAACTTCTTGCTTCGTACCAACTTGCTCAAATTTTATTGGTATTAATTACTCGGTTATATTACAACGCCTGGTTGTTCTGCGAATAGAACGTTTTTCTTGTCCGGATTGTCTCTGTGATTGATTATTTGTAGCATTTTGTTGAGTAAGCTTATCCAGAAACTAGTGATCTACAAAAGGACTAGTGGACTCTAGGTATCCTCAACTCCATATCGAACCCCTCTGAAGTTTGATATTTTAGAGAAATCACTATCAAAACATGGTTTTCTTGCAAGATAAGTAGTTATTTATGACTTCGCTACAATAGGATCAGTATGTAACTTTTTTTTTTTCCTTTTCGTTTTTGTCTCAAATGATCGTTGCGTACTCCGTTCAGCAACACATGTCAACGTCCAGGCCCAGTGTGGAAGTGGTAAAGATAAAAGCTATGAGAGAATAAGGCTCTTTGTTCTTTCCACTAGGAAGGTTCGTTCCTATTTCCGTGATTTACGTTCGGTATGGGCCAAACCGGACAGCCCTTTCAGTTGAAGCGCTCCATTGATATATTCTTAAGACTCAATACACAAATGTTAAAAAACGAAAGAATAGGAAGATTGCGGCCGACCGTTTAAATGTTTGAAGTAAGCTACCGAATTCAACTCAACCCTGTCACAAAGAGTGAGTTAGACCATCCTTTTTTTCGAAGAGAGATTCTCTTAGACATGTAAAAATGTATGGTTGGCTTTTTATCCATTTTATTGTCGCTTTGTGATCAAAATGCTTGGAATTATCCTATGTTGGCCCCAATCCCATTATGAAAAGTGCATTCCCTCTAATTTTCTCATACTACATCTACGTTAGTGATCCATCTGCCACGTGGAACAGGAATTGGTGTTATTCCACGGAAGGTGGATGCCTCGACACCACCGGTCATTCCAAGGTAATCGCTTCTAGAAGAAGTCGCTCCTAGTTTCGATGGCATCTCTATGCAGCCACAGCTGCCGTCCTTGACCGGAGATTAATTTATCCATCAACGATAGCAAGGCGACTTCGCGCGTGCGAGATCGTCGACTCCACGCCCACAAAACCATCCCGAGGTAGAGCCGTAATAAGACGATAGTGACCGGACCTACCAGATTCCTGAACATGGACTGCTTGACTTCGCGCTATTAGCTTCACGGCCACGGCTTCTTTGGATGCCTTCCTTTATAATCACCTCCCTGCTCGACTTGCCAACACTTAGTTATTGCTTCATCTTTATTCCATAAGCATCTAGACAACCAACCCAATGGGGACGAATCCCCGCCGTGCGACCTATGATGGGGCTGTTCCTTTCCTCTTCCTCCTACTGCTTTTCCTGGCCACCGCCCCATGCGGCCATGCGCAGCCGCCGCCGCCGTCTGACAACACCAATGGCTACTTCGGCCCCACGAGCTTCAATCCGTCGATGGCCATCGTGATCGTCGTCCTCATCAGCGCCTTCTTCTTCCTCGGCTTCTTCTCCATCTACATCCGCCAGTGCGCCGGCGACCGCATCGGCGCCGGAACCGGCGGGAACGCAACGGGCGGGGCCGGTGCGCTCACTGCGCGGTCCCGGAGGCAGAGGGGGCTGGACCCCGCGGTGCTGGAGACGTTCCCGACGATGGAGTACTCAAAGGCGAAGGAGCTCAAGATTGGGAAGGGGGCGCTCGAGTGCGCGGTGTGTTTGAGCGAGTTCGAGGACGACGAGACCCTTCGCCTCCTTCCCAAGTGTTCTCACGTCTTCCATCCGGATTGCATTGATGCGTGGCTCGAATCCCACGTCACTTGCCCCGTTTGCCGATGCAACCTCGTGCCCGATCCCAACGCTGCTACCACGGTCGTCGAGACGGCGGAGGAGCCAACACCAGCGCCGCATGAGGTGTCGGAGGAAGAGAGACACGACGCTCCTCCGGCGACGGCTCCGGAACACGCGGTGGTGATCGACGTGGATAGGGAGGAGAGCGAAGAGGATAGGACGAGGAAAGATGAAGCTGTCGAGCTGGAGCGAATCGGGAGCTTAAGACGCGCTATGAGGTCTAAGTCTGGCCGGCGTCCGGGGCGATTCCCGAGGTCGCACTCGACCGGGCACTCTCTGTCGGCCGCGGTGGTCCGACCGGGGGAGAACCTCGACAGGTTCACCCTCCGCCTGCCGGAGCACGTGCGGAAGGAGATTGTCGCCGCCGGGAAGCTCAAGCGCACGACGAGCCTCCTCGCCTTCCCGACGGCCCGAGAAGGGAGCACGCGGTCGGGTTACCGCGGCGGCGGAGCTGCAGGGGAAGGGAGCAGCCGCGGCGGCCGGAGCATTCGTCTCGGGCGGTCGGACAGGTGGCCGTCTTTCCTGGCGCGGACGCTCTCGGCTAAGTTCCCGGCGTGGGCGACGGGGAGGAGAGGGGAAGGAGAAGGATTCACGAAGGGGAAGTTGGGATCCGTTAAGGGCCCGTTCGATTGCCTCGGCGGCGGCAGCTCGGCCGCGGAGGAGGACGAGTCGCCGATTGCCGCCCGGCGAGTTTGACCGGGTCGGGTTCGAGTCGTCTTTCGCATCCCTCGCTCAATTCGTAAAATATTGCAAATGTTCCGAACGGATCTGGGCGACGTGGCAATATGAAGGCCGTTGGGTGTAATGTACATAAGCCTCGTAAATCTTTTTCTTTTCTTTTTGTCCTCCTTTTCTTTTTTTTTGGAACTGTTCGTTCGCGAGGTAGTGACGAACGGATATTAATTTAATGGTGGTCCATGCAGGATTGGGTTTGATTCGTTCCAGTATAATACATTTGAGATTGATAAGACTAGTGGTTTCTTTTTCTTTAATATATGTAAGGTGTGATTCTTTGATCAAGGAAAGAGCATTGCTGTTTCACTTTAGTCTAATAAAATGATGGATGACGAGTAGACTATCCTAGTATTCTAATCGCGAAATAACCGTGTCCGCCTACTTAGCCAGCCAATAAGGATGGCTTCTATTAGATTATAAAATCTCTTTTAAGAGTTGTTGATAAGATAACTGCTTCTATCTTGGAATCACGCTTTTCCTCGAGTTCTAAAGTCAGTCTAAAGTCACGAATTCAGCATGAAGAGAATAAATAGTACAAGCGCACTCTTGAAGAAGCTCCCGGAAAAGTTGAAGTAACGTTAAGAGTCACAATAGATGTTAAAACAAAGTAGTAGAAAATGAAAGAAAGTCTTCGGTACCGGCTAAGCATTCAGTAACTGGAACAGAGGCCGAAACAAATGTATAAGTTAACGAGACATCGCGGAGCAGTTGACATTAGGTTTATGTTCAACTTTGCAGGTAATGGTTTTGTTCTTACATATCTAATGAGATTTAAAATAGTTGTTCGCCTAAATCTAAATCAAATTACTTCCGCTCCAGATGATAAACAAGTATCATGGATATTTAAGAAGTCAAGACACGATGTTAGACCTTAATCCATTGACTGAAATTACTAGTCTAAATTAACAATGGCAAATGTCATCCCTGATGTCATGAATAATATTATAAGAAATTCTCGTTCTCGGCAAATTCATGCCATGCCTAATACGGAAACATGTCAACTTTTTTATCCAACAATCAATGAAGTACTTACATGTAAAATTCATGGGGTTCTTTTCATAGTTATATTACTATATATTATATTCTCTATTTGGATAGGAAAGAAGAAAAATCCCTTCCTCTCTTCATTATATTATAGAGAGAGAGAGAGAGAGAGAGAGAGATAAGCGTTATGATTAGAAAATCTATTTTTTTAATAAGAGAAAATATTTCTCTTGCAAATTTTCTCTTGTTTCTTATTCTCTCGTATATCCTCCATTTAAATTATAATATATAATATTTAGTTGATGAAGCTAAATATATAATATAAGGGTATCTATTGTTGGTTTCACACTATGTTTAAATTAATCCGTTGTAACTAACGGTCAAGTCAAGGGTGATTAAATCAAATACGAATCATTTACAAATTCTGTTGACTTCGGCCGACCAATACCTTATACCTAAAGAAGACTATTAAAAATAATTTTCACTCGTAAGGTTTTATTTTAGGCTTTTTCTGAGAGAGATCCCGAGGAGAGTTAGTTAACAGCCGACTCACTAGGCTTTTCTAAGTTCGAGCCCACTTCCAATATAGCTTCCATCTTGGACCTAGCCCATTTTAAGTTTGGGTCCTCAATTTGACCCATTTGTTCTTGCTTTTCATAGATCAAAAGGTTAGTAGGCTTTCGTGGGGAAGTTAAACTCATAACTTTTATTGTGAGCTAATAGGACTCAACCCATTGGGCTAGAATGGTGACCAAATATGCCTAATTTGTTATAATGTTGTATTGGTTTATCTCGTTTGTGTTAAGAAGAACCTTAAATTGGTATATCTAGATGAATTAACGTGAGGTCTTTATCTCCCAAGAGATGGATTGTCTTATGCCTAGTTAATTGTGTTTTTTTTTTTCTTCTGAGGAAAGATCTATAATCAAATGGTTTCATTAATTTAAATCTTGGTATTTTGATTGTTGCCTTATATATAGATTGAGACGGAGAATAAGACGATGATCATTTGACATAATATCTAATCTTAACTATACTAGACATTACTATGAAGAAAAGGGAAGTATCAAGCCAAATAACACTGATAAAATACAGTAAAAAAATATGACCCAAACGGGTATAAATGCCTTAATTTATAATGCAACTTTATTGCAATCTGGTAGTTAAATTGCTTATGAGATGCCCCTGTCAAAACCTACAACAAACCTATGAACGAAGCAAGAAAAGAAGTAACGAAGGTTGCGTAGAAATGAAGTAAGAAGAGGACTACATGTATCGCATAGTAACGATTTGGCGGTGCATTCAATAAAAATCTTTACCTAGACCCCACTGCTCGACACTCATTCCCACCTAAACACTTCACTAGCTTGCCTGCCTCCATCCAATATTCCAATGTGCATATGGCCAAAGAGTTAGGGAAGGTGAGCGGAGGACCCATACCTACCCACACCTCTTCACACTAGATTGCTCCGATAAGGGCACGGGCAGAATAAGACGAGTGCTCGTCGATGCTCTTGGATTTCTACCGTCGGCGACTAGGAGACCAGGTGAGGGAGAAGGGTCGTTGAAGAAGGTGAAAAGAGAAGAATCCACTGAAACGGATCCGGGAGATGTCGCAATATGAAGGAAGTGATGCATGGTTGATTTTTTGTCGGCAAAATATATCAATTCAATGGTGATCCATGCAGTCTTGATGTTGATGAGACTAGTGGTTTCTTTTCTTAAATTTATGAAAGGTGTGATTCGTTGATCAAGGAAGGAGCACTGCTGTTTCACTTGAGACTAATAAATGATGGCTTAGTAGTACTATCATAGTATTCTAATCGGGAAACAATCGGTGTCATCCTAATTAGCCATCCAATAGATAACAAGGTTAGCTTCTACTAATTAGAATATAAACTTTTTAGAAGTGGTTGATAAGTTAACTGCTTCTATCTGGGAATTACTATTATCCTCAAGCTTTATCGTTAGACTCAACCCACGAATTCAGCATATATATAAGAGAATAGTACAAACGCACTCTCGAAGCTCTTGGAAAAGTTGAAGTAACGTTGGAATCACAATAGAAGTTGCAAATTAGAGGAAACAAGCTGACAGAAAATGATAGGCTTTGTTTGTGCTACTATGGTAAAGTTGTACCAGCAAGACACGCAATAATTGGACAACCAGAAATAAATCTAGACATCGCAGAGAAATTGACACGAGTTATGTTCAACTTTTCGTATAATTTGTTTCTATGTGAAGATTATTTGATCAAGCACTCAAAGCCACAATAGCATTTCACAAGATATTCTCAGCTCCCATCTCCATGGCTTCGCCGACCTTATCCTCTCCCCAACCCCAACCCTTATCTCTCCCTAGCTCAGTCAAGGAGTTATCCGACTCGATTACCCTCCCCACTATTCCACAGATATTCGTGTCCAGAAACCCAGAGGCTCTTAGGGATTTCGAACCCATCGTCGAGGAGGAAATCCCAACCATCGATTTCGATCTCCTTGTGAATGGAGCACCAGATGAACGATCTCAGGTTGTCCGTGAGCTGGGCAAGGCTTGCGAGGACTGGGGCTTCTTCATGGTACGTTCACTTACTCTAAGTTATTCCTCCAAGTGGAACGAAGTGGATGGATAAGAATAAGGCCACGGTTGTATTATTCAATCGCAGGTGGTGAATCATGGCGTTCCTGCGAAATTAAGGGACTCGATGATGGACGCGTTTAAGGATCTCTTCGGTCTGACGGCTGAGGAGAAGGGAGAGTACCTTGGGCGGCAAGTGCTGGATCCAATTCGCATAGGAACCAGCTTCAACTCGCAAGTGGAGGACGTCATGTACTGGAGGGACTACGTCAAGATCTTTGTTCATCCAGTGTTCCACTCCCCCAATAACCCTCCCAAGTTTAGGTAAACCCCTCCTTAATTTTGACCCCTTAAATTGTACAATAAATCAATGACATAAAATTAAAATGGATCAGAGAAATATCGAAAGAGTACACGGCATGCACGAGAGTTGTTGGCATGGAACTCCTCAAAGGAATATGGAATAGCTTAGGCTTAGATGACAGCCAAATGGGAGAGGCCTTAAACCTCGACTCCTGCTTCCAGATTCTGGCGGGCAATCTCTATCCGCCATGTCCACAGCCTGAGCTTGCCATGGGACTGCCCTCCCACTCCGACCACGGCCTCCTCACAATCCTTTACCAGAACGGTGTCAATGGTCTCCAAGTCAAGCACAAGGGCAATTGGGTTCATGTGAAGCCCCTCCCTGATTCGTACCTCGTCAACACTGGAGACCACATGGAGGTATAATTAACAATCTTCTAACTAAGTTGCACATCTAACCTGTGCTCATAGTAAATCTCAAATACTACTGGTGTTAACTACTGTGTGCAGATTGTTAGCAATGGAAGGTATAGAAGTGTGTTACACCGAGCAGTGGTTAGTGGCGAGAGCACCAGGATGTCAATTGTGACTCTGCTTGGACCCAATCTTGACGCCGTCGTGGAACCATCTCCCCACTTGGTGAGCATCGATAGGCCCCTGGCCTATCGAGGCATCAAGTATGGTGATTTTATGGAGCAACAGCAGAGCAGCAAGTTAAAGGATAAGTCTGTGTTGGATCTCCTAAGATTGCATGTCAACTAATAATTGTATCATTGTAACTATGAGAAACTTGTAGTATTTTACTGGATCTATGTTACCTCACTTTAACTGGACTCAACTGTACTTTATATTTGATCATAAATACCTATCTATAAGAGAGGAGGTATCTCCATCAGTCAAGCTCAAGAAAGCTTGCTATCGAATGGGCGGTAATTAGATATTACATAACTGATGCTGGTTATGTCGGGGTTTAACAAGATTCCAACTCAAAATTATTTTTACTTTAATATCATATTAACTCACTAATTATTTTAAAATTTTAAATAATTAGTGACTAATAAATTTTATAATTTATATTGTAACAGTGACCACCATTAATGATGGATTAATAAGATCAAGAACGCTTCAGAGATCGTAATAGCATTTAGTATAATGATGTTACTTCCCTATAAGCCAGCAAAGCGGTGAAAGGAATGGCGCAACTACTTTCCTACACACCAGAGCTATTACATTTAATGACTATTTCCATTGTAGATTAGCATGAAGAAATCAGTATACCTGTCAATGTTTCTCTCAGAGTTGAATCTTGGCCCAAACGAATAATTGGTTCGTTTATCTTATATCCTTAATTGCGTATGTGTCTGTCGACGAACCCGCCGGCCCCCCACCCCCCCTCCAAAAAAAAAAAAACTTGTTCTTATCTTCCGTACTGAAAGTTTGCGTCAAGAATACTTAGTCAACTAATCGAACAGCCCAAGTTTACTCAACCGATTCATTTGACCCCCAAAAGAGAATCCAACCTCCCTCCTATCTCATGGGTCTCAAGCTCCGAGACCTGGTCGGCGCCCTCAAGGACACAGCCTCGGTAAGCAAAGCCACCTTCCTCTCCACCTCCGCCTCCGCCCACCTCGCCGTCGTCCGCGCCACCTCCCACCACCCGTCCTCGTCTCCCCCCTCCTCCCATCAACTCTCCGCCCTCCTTTCCTTCGGCCGCGGCTCCCGCCTCTCCGCGTCCTCCCTCGTCTCTGCCCTCTCCTCCCGCCTCCTCTCCACCCGCGACCCCGCCGTCGCGCTGAAGTCCCTCCTCTCCTTCCACTTCCTCCTCCTACATGGCCCCTTCATCCTCCGCGACCAGCTCCCGCCCTTCCTCCTCCGCCACCCTTCCTCCGGCCGCAACCCCCTCGCCCTCGCCTCCTTCCCTGTCGGAAACTCCCCCTCCTCCTTCGCCCTCGCCACCTGGGTCCGGTGGCTCGCACGCCTCCTCGAGCTCCTCCTCCTCCTCCCCCCAAACCCTAGCCCCGAACCCGACCCGGACCACGCCACCGCCCTCCTCAACGCTGACCTCCTCGCCGAGATCGACGCCTTCGTCGCCGTGATCGACGAGATCCGCCGCGTCCCCGACTCGTCCCCCGCCATCGAGGGTAATAAGCTAATCTGGGAAGCGGTGAGGTTAGTGGAGGAGGATCTGGTCACCGCGGAGCGCGAGATCCTTGTCCGGGTGAAGGAGATGCGGGAGCGGATCGGATCGCTAGGGTTCGCCGACTCCGTCGAGTTCGTGTGCTTAATGAGGAGGCTCGGGGAGTGCAGAGATCGGCCATCCGATTGGAAGTGGACGGCCGGGGATGAGGGATTTTGGCTGGAGATCATGGAGGCGAGGGAGCGGATCGAGGAAGTTGTGGTGAGGAAGGAGAACGAGGAGAGGAGGGTGAGACGATCCGAGAGAACGAGCGCGTCGGCTCGGGTCCTGGATTGGATCCAACCCGGGACGGATAAACCGGTCCGGTTCGGGTCGAGCAGATGGGTTGACTAGTCGTTATGGCGTCAAATGGCGGCGGTGTTAGCTCTTCTTTGCGAGTAAAGGTGCTTAGCGTTTACTTTTGGCTCAGATAAGTACATTTGTTTGTAACCAATACATATATGCAATACATAAAGGTGGTTAGGTAAGCTGTATGATCGTTTCATTTTAGAAGAGGTTGGTCGGTTTTTTATGTATACCATGAGATATGGTTGAATTTAGTCTGGTCAGCTCGCGGGGTTGAATTTGTTTCTATTACCAGTTGACTTTTTGATTCCTCGTCGTTTGTTGTTTTTCGAGGAAGATCCGAATATAAGCCTGCTCAAAGTTTACGGCAGGTGTGACTATTTCTTTATTAACTTAATCCTATAATTTTAATTTTGAGGTTAAAGTTAATATGCTCTGGACCACTTCAGAGCATGAAAGAAATGGAGAGAATCTAAACTTCGAGATATTCTCCTCCATGTTTGAGACCTAGTCATTGTACTTCTGTAAAGCTAAATGAGGTTACTGTGTTTCGGTTGCTTACGTTAATACTGAAATATGGATAGTTGTAAGATATGAGAATTTTCAAGTAATCTAGCAAAATGGTTAATGCTGGTTGAAAGTATTCGCTGGATGGCTTCGGAAAGATTTCTAAAGAAATTCTTCTAAAGTTTTTCAAATACGATCATTTAAAGCTTCCTATAGGCCATAGATGATCTTCCAATGTTTTATACAAGCGGTTCAAAGACTTTTCAAAACTCTATCGACCTCTTATGACTTCCTTGTTTCATAGCTCATACAATAATATTGCTCTAGAGTCATAAGATACACACTATTATTTTGCTCACAAATTGCCAATTACAAATAAATAGTAACAAACATTATGATAATTATTTTATACACATATCTAAGCAATCTAATTTTCTAGATTGTAGCTTATATCTCTTTCAGAAGATATTTTTCTTTCTTTATATTTTATTGTTTAATTACATCTATGCACTTTGATAGCCTTAGACGAAGCTAAGCTAAACTTTACGCTTAATTTCATTGAATCTTTGTAAAGTTGGCATTAAAAAAGTTCAGAATCTTTTGGGAAAGAAATCCTTTCTCTTTCTTCATCTATATATCACTCTTCAAATCACTTAGAAGCTCCCCACCTCGCCATTCTCTCGAAGGCTATCTTCGCCTACAAACAGCCAGCGGAAGAAAGAAAGAGGAGGAAAGAAATTGCACCCAAAAGATTAGATTTATTACAGTGGAGCACTCCAAAATATAAGGGAAAACGAGAAGTGTATTGAGTTTAATTACCTCTTTGTCCCAGTTACACTGCATGGTAATGAAAGCCAGTATGACTGTTTGAACAGCAGTGCCACCGATCATTCCAGCCCAAATTCCCTAGTAATAAGTAGTTCAAATTGAAGCCTTGATTAGATGATCAACTTGTAAGATTCAAGTCAACATTGTTTTTAACAAGAGAATAGCATGACTTACCAAAACCCCAAGGTCAAAAACCCATCCCAGTACAATTCCGGCAGGAATCCCAATCAAGTAGTATGTTCCAATATTCACATACGCCACCGTTGCTTGCCACCCTGAACCAACTGCTACACCTGAAAAAGAAATATTATATATGAAGAGAAAGAAATAAGATACCGAAGAACAGAATGTTCATAGAATAGAATCATCGAAAGAGCTCCTTGTTTAATTACCTGAAAGAACTGGTTGAATGCTATTGAGGAGAATTGTGAAAGCCAAAAGAGTAGCAAGTTTGTCGACGGCCTCAAGAACAACTACACTTGACGAGAAGATGAGAGCAATCTCTTCATGGAAGCCTATGATCAGCGCCCAAAAGAGAAGGCCTATCACGGTGGAGGTTATCGCAGACACAATGGTTGCGAACCTCGCACCTTTACCATTGCCTGCACCAAGCTCATTCGCAACTCGCACTCTTATATTTACACACAAAAATTAAAGCAGATATAAGCCGTCAGCATATTGATCAAATCGCCAAATTCTAGTCCGCATTATATATGTGGCATAGAACAAAAAAGAAGAAGAGAGGATTAATTGTATAACATACCCAGTGCCTGCAAAGAATGACATTGGAATCATAATCTCCCAGCCATTAATGTTCATGCTGCCAGCCAAATATTTTTGGAAAAGATCAAACCTAATTAGAGGCATTTCTAATACGTGAAATAAATATTTGGTACTCACCAAACGGAGAGAGCATCCACAGCAATCTCTGCATTCTTTAGATTACCGGCTAGCAAAAGCAATATCCTGTAATACCAATACTCCAAGCTGCACCGTGCACCAGGTAAGGAATAAATTAAATGACTAAACGTTTACAAGAAAAAAAAATTGTAGTCATACAAATTTCTTATTAGAGCTTTGCCTCTCTTCCCTCTAGCTAAATTACATTCCATATCTGACAAGTGGCAACGAACGAAATGATTCAATGTATGCCTAGCGAAGCAGATTTACGTAGAAAATTTCATGTGATAAACATATGAAGGTAATTAAGGATATAGTTATGTCATATACCATAGCATGACACCAGACGCAGCCGATAACTTCAAGAACTCCCAGAGCCCAAAGAAGGCTTCAATGGAGAACCCCTTCCAAGAGCGAGGACACCATCCCAAAGCAACGTAGCCGAACTCCACGGCCACCGCCACCCACCAGGAGAAGTCGAGCGTGACGACCGCGGTGATCAGTCCAAGCTTCATCTTGTCCAAGAAAAGCCAGCTGATGAAGACGTGGACGACGAGAGCGAAGACGATGGCGGCGGCGTTGACGGAGTTTTTGAGCTGGCACTGGAGAAACCTCTGCAGTGGGAATAGCATGGCGAAGGAGAAGTGGAGAGGGATCAGCCATAGGCATAGCTGTCCGGCTTGGCGCGCGAGGTCTTCGGGCTGGCCGAGAAGGATCAAGAATGGGGCGGCGAAGATGTACATGGGGAGGAGAAGGATGGCGCAGAGGAAGAGGATGATCCACGACCTTTGCATGTAGATGCCGAGCATGGCGTACTTCTTTGCGCCGAAGGCCTGACCGCATAGTGTCTCCAAGGCGCTTGCCATGCCAAGCTGAGGAGGAATTAATTAAGTTTGTCGTCTTAATTAATAATTCGTACGTGAGAAACGTAGGTTCTGTTGGATTACGTACTGGCATGAAAATAATGTAAAACCTAGATTGCTTTCGTACAAAACTACAAAGAAAGAATAGTGCATCATGGATTGAAGTTTTCGCGGATTCCGACCATATCGCTGTGGGATCTTAGGCCTAAATCGTCTCAGATGGCCGTGATTCAGTTGGTACATACCATTCTTTTAAATAACCGATATATCGAAACGGATACTTTAAAACCTTGTATTAATTGTTGGAGATAGTAAACTTTAAGTGGTTGATTTGGATGAAAACTAGATCGAAATCTTCTTTAATTTATTGATTCAATTCAACGCAAAATCAAGGAGACAAAAAAAATGATAAAATTAAGAAAAATATCAACAAAAAAAAAAAAAAAAGATTTCTTGTGGCTACTAGTCTAGCTACAAGATAGATTTATATATAAACTCATAGATTGATGACTCAAAAACCTAACCCAAAGGAATGACTGAATTTTTATAAATAAAGAAAATTTGGATCTAATATTAATTGGAGAGACCTAAACTAACATGAATCAAACGCAATCCAACAAATGAATCAAAATTCTGACCCCCGAAGGGAAAAACATAAGCAAAACAAAACTTAATACTACAAATACATTACTGTTGTCTTGCATCCGTAAATTATATTATATCAAATTAATATGCTTAGCTAATGAGAAATGGAGGAGTTTTCATTTAAACAATTACGTATCGTACCATGAGGCCAAAGTTTAAAGCAGTGACAACATTGGTAGCAATGGAGATAGACGCGAGCTCGAGGTCACCAAGGTGGCCTGCATAGGCTTGCGTTATGACGCACATCCCAAACAACGCCAGCCTCCCAACCATGGCTGGCCCAACGATCCCCCATAGCTTCTTGGATTCCTCCCACACCCTTACGTGAAGACCCAACTCCTCTCCCCTCTTAATATAATTATAACTATCAATCAACGGCACAATACTACTACTACTACTCTCTTCTCCCGCCTCCATCTCCACTTCTCTCTTGATCTCGGAGATAAGGATATACATATATATATATATATATATATATATATATATATATATATATATATATATATAGGAATGCATATAATTAATTAGCAGTAATTACCGCCCCGAGATCCCAAACCCTATTAGTTGTCATGATTTGATATAAACAAGCATTCACACGCGGTGGTTGGCAAAGAAAATAAATATCCGCATCAAGCTAGCTGTCGCATAAATGTTTTTTTATGAGAAACTTAGTTGTCACGTAAAATAATACGCACAATATATAACACGTATTATAATTTCACTTGGGAACCCTTCTCTTTGCGTGCAGTCTACGTGGGCCAATATGGTTTTATAATAAATCACCTATAACTTAATAAAATATTTGATCTATGGACTTTTCTCTAATATATATACAGAGAGAGAGAGAAATACACACCCAGTTACGTATGCTAGAAGAAAATTATTGAAACATGCATCGTTTTCTCGATCGTTGTTGCTTCTATTCGTAATATTCGTAAAAACGAAGAGGGAATCAACTACATCGCATATGGTCCAATCTTGCGCTGTAGATGTCCTCATCAATCAGCGTCCAAATTTATTAGATCCCAGATCAAACCCTACTTAAGTTGACCTCCAGGACCCATTCAGATTCGAAAAATCTTATTGCGAAAATAGCACCGACCCTTGTTTTATTCCAGGATCTTTTCTAAGTGTTTGTTAATTGTTAAAACAACTTAGATTAATGTTACAACCGCTTGTAACCACATTCTTAATAAATGGAGATCGATACCATGGTTTCACAAACATGCGATCATTAACCTGCACCAAAGCTTGATGATATTATATATGCTTATGCACCTGAAAAAAATGTATTATAATTATGGAAGAAATTTCTCCGAATTTTGTCTTCAAGTAGATTCTTGCAATTTTGAGGATAGTGATCAGATGTCTTAATATAAACTGAGGCTATAGATTAATTACTAGAGACATTTGATGGAGCAACCAAAACGAGCATAACAACTGCAAAACTCTTTATATTATTCTTCCTCCTTTACCCCTATACTTGAAACCTTAATTACTAATAGATCACTAAGTTATAAATATAGTTTGGTTCTAGTTGTAAAAAAAAAAAAAGTTTGGTTCTAGTTTCATTGTATAGGTTCTAGATTTGTTTTAATAAATGGTCCTCTTTATTTTATCTTTCAATGCATCAAACAAAATTTAATAGTATTTAAGCAATGAGGTTGATACTAATTATATTCAAGTTAAATCTAACTTAAAATTAAAAATATATATAGTAAAATAATATTATTATGGTTATTTTAATGCTTGTTTTTTTTTAAAATAAGATATGATCAAAATGTAAAACATTTGGAGATAACAGTGACCAACTTCAAACCATAATTATAAGTATATATAACATGCGCATCATTTTTTCTTCAAAAGGAACGAAATTATATTAAGTGATTAACTGAGAACAAAAGTCTTCACTAGAATTGGAGACCAAAAACTAAACAAATTCAAAAGGAAATCCACTACCCCTAGTACATTGGAAGCCAAGGCTTCTTCATTTTTTCTGCAAATTGATTGGCAACAATTTTTAGAAAAAAAGGGCTCGCACGTGCTCGTCCGACACATGCACTCATTTTCTCTTTCCCTCTCTCTTTCTTCTTCTCTTTTCCTTCTTTTTTTCTTCCTTCTCCCCGCCAGCTCCCTTTTTCCCCTTATAGGATGTCGTCACACCAGAGCATCACCGAGCTCACCGACCCCAGGGATTAAAGCATCAGAGCTTCCTCCCTTGTCAATTAAGTTTAATTTAAAATGTGATAGTGACTTAAGTTTTTCCTCCAAAGTTTTCCCCTCACAATCTCACCGGGGATTCAGCCTGCCAGCAACCTCGTGCCTCGCTGTGCTGGCCCCGTTTGCTTTCCCTTATCCTCTTTTTCCAATGGCGCTCTTTGTGGGCCGTGTCGGCCCCCTGTGGAGGCTACACGTGGAGCCTCCCTAGTTGGGTTTCAAGTAGTTTTTCAGCCACCATTGTCGTCGACTGGGCTACCTGACCGACGGGTGAGCTTCCTCTTATGAGAAGTTGCTGTTGGCCTCAGCATTTAGGCCCTTATGATCGAAGTCGCCAGGCAACCCCTCTCCCTAGTCGCCAACCTTGGTGAGGAAGTCCTCGCCATTAGTTGCCCCTCGTAGGTGGGTTTCCCCTCGACAAGCTTTGGCTTGCTAAGGGGAAGGCTTTAGTGGGCTTGGTTGGGACTTCGGCAACCCATACCATCAATAGCTCCTTCACCCCACCGGCGGGTGCTTTTGGTGGCTTATGGGTGGCTGTTGGCCCCTTCATCGGCCAATCAACACTTTGGATGCCTTCCTCGGTAGACATGATGACCCAACTGTCGACAGCGGTGGCCCTAGCAACCTCTTCTCTTCTCTTTGTTCTGCTAGGCTGGGTTGAAAAGGGGGAGGCCCGTTGGGGTGGGTCGAGCCCTGACTTTATGGGCTGCGGCCTAGCTAGAGGTTGCTTGGGTGGGCTATAAGCCTGTAACTCAACCTAAGTGAGGTTTGTGTTGAGTTAGGCTGCTGTCAGCCCAGCCCATGTCAAGATTGGGCTGGGTACAACCTAGCTCATGTGGTGGTTATATATTGAGTTGCGGTTCAGCCCATGTTATTGTGAGTTGGGTTGCGACCTAACCCATGTTGTGTTTGGGCTGGAATACTCCCAGCCTATGTGGTTGTGAATTGCGCTATGGCCCAACCCAAGTGGCTTTCTTTTTTATTTGGGCGTAGAGCTAGCCCGTGTGTTTTTAATTATTGTTTAAATTGTGGTAATCATTTTTTAACCCTTTTTAATGATCATTGTCAAGTCGAGCCTTAATTAATTTTTTAAAGATAGCTTGCTAAATAATTATTATAAATCAATTTTAACGAATTAGACTATGATATTTTTTGCTAATTACTCCGAAATAGAAATTAGCTCTAAGTAAAGTTTAGCGTGATCGATTATGATTTTAGTTAAATTATTTATAACAAAGGAGTTGGTGTCGGGGTGTATTCGTATTACTTGGTCATAACGGAGAATTAATATAGATCAATCAAAGTTGGGGTATTAAGCAATTTATGCTATTTAAGAAAACTGATTAATTAAATATTGACTACGTGAATTACTGTAAATTAATAATAATAATATGAATGATAATTTGAGGTAAATTATTTTAATTATATTTAATAATGTGTCAGGCCTTGGTACAACTGTGCTAGTCCTATTTGACTAATAAATATGAGAATTCTTAAATGGATTTACTCAAGCCTATTGCGGACATCGGTAGGTTATTTAATTAATCAGGGGGAGGTATTATGCTTATATTTGTTATTATTTTTTTGTCGATGTGGAATCCCTACCCTATGAGGATGATCTTGTGATGTAGATGTAGCTTATATTATAAAAGTAATGTTAGATAAGTGAAACTTTTATAATCTAGGAGTAGTGTAGATAATATAATAACTTATCTTATGACATCATAGCATTCATATCATACATGTGCATATATTTTTCTTACTATTATTATTGCACGTCATGTATGTTAATTTTATTTTTACTCTTTGGTAAAATTTCGCATATCATGATTTCTACGCATATTTATTAGGCATGATCATATATGGTATCATATAATATATGATAATGCTGTGTGTTCGTATTGTATAATGTCATGTCACTTGTACACGTGCATGACTATAAATGGTGTGATTGATGCATCTCAATAATACCTGACACCTCTTGAGCCATGGTTAGGGGTATGAGATATTATTGTACTTATATATTATGGCCAATGCTTGACTTCTCAATCTATTGATCACTGACAATCTGGCAGCGCCGTTTTGCCAGGTAATAAGCGATTTACTATTGATCGACAAGAGTCATATCTTTAGGATATTTAAGATAGAGAGAAAGAAAGGTATGGGTAAAACTAGCGGTACCCAATGACGTAGGGTGATGGCGTCCGTGTGCGACGGCTCATAATTTTCGCATGATGATGTGATAATTGTGGAGCCAAAGGCTTAGATGTTAGTATTTATATGCGATACTGACCTATATAATGAGCTTACTACTGAGATTTTTATTTGCGGTGATGGATAATCGGTCACACTATTTATCAAGTCAAGGGTTGGCGAGTCACTGCTAGGATTTATCCTTCTTTATGGGTTTGTATGGTCGAGTGTGAATATTGATATGATCTATAAGCGTAGCTCTACATGAGCCTAAGTTACAAACTTGGGAGTTTGAAATGATGCATATCATATGGTGTAGTGTTGATATGGCATATGGGCAGAGCTCAATGTGAGCTCGAGTTTAAGGACTTGATAATCCTGATTATTGCATGATAGATTATTGATTGCTAATATATGTACGCATTAGATGAACATGATGAGTATGAGATATTGATGTATTTATTTGATCATGATGCGCATATTCATATTTACTTATTGTTGCATCAATAATCGTATTACTTTTAGACTATAGCAGTAGATACTTACTAGGCTTTATGCTCACCACTTTTTAGTGAAATTTTTTTTAGATCAATCGATGGCCCCGAGCTCGTGGAAGATCCGGTAGAGATTAGTTTAAGTTTCTTATTTATTTATTTTTTCTTGTAAAGTAAGCTAGATAGCTTATAGCCCTTGCGTGAACATTAGGATCTATCTATGGTTATGTATTTGGAGGCTTATTGTAGCTTATGATGTTATAAGGTTTCTTTTATTTTGTATTATTTATGAAAATTTGAGATTTTCTCATATTTATTATGTTAAAAGATTGATCAACAGATCACGTAAATATCACGTGGGTTTCACCCATATGAGGGGCACATGTATTTAATAGCGGATATTACAACAAAATTAGCTTGACGAGATATATTAGTAACTTTATAATTATCAAAATTCCTAGTTATATTTTTATATTATCAATGAGAGAGGTAATAGACCATCAAAATTTATCTTTCAAAATGCGGACCAGAATCATCCTGTCAAACTTGAGCCAGACATTAAAGTAACCCTACAAAATAGTGTTGACAAGAGTCTCTTTCATAACTGTTGCTTCTGCAATGAGTACCGAATTTGTAGATTCCATTTTTGTACCCTGTAAAGATAGGGCGACCATTAGTTTATCGGATAATAGAAGCCGGTTTTTGATAACATTCGTATCTTGCACTTAGCCTTGTATCTGCCAATGAATAGATAGTAATTTACAAAACAGTCAGACTATCTAAATTAGGTGTTTGTCTTTTACTCGAAAAAAAATTTAGGTATTTGTCTCCATCGATCTGATAATTACATCACACTCGAATACTTTTTCTCCGCTATTTTTGCCTGACCAGCTGGTCCGATAAGTGCATGACCTTTATACGAGTGCGTATTGATAATTGTACTTTTCTAACAATGATCGAATATATGGTCGGGTTTTTCTCTCTCACTGTCAAGAGCATGGCAGGTTTGGACAGGATAAACGGCTAACTCTCTCTAAATATAAAATATTTAAATTTAGTTAATATAATAAACTATTTAGTTTAGATTTTAAGTCAGATACGTTATCAAATTATTACTCTAATCTAAACATGTCAAGACAAACAGTCGCACTACCAAATTTCTCCTCCAAACTAGGGTTACCAAAAAGGCTTATCAACTCAGCTCGAATTTATGAGTTATTAGATTAGGTTGCTCGACTCATCTGCACTCATATTTTAAATCAATCTTATTGCTAAATTATCAATTAAGCTAAATTATGCAGCTAAATGTTTGTTGTATTTATCGTTAATGTCGAACATAATAAACGTTCTCTTATAAGCTGGTCTCCCTTTTGGGGTGTTTTAGTTAGAAAAAATTGTCTTTTTAGAAGTCTCTATATTGTTTATATTTAATTATAGAAAATAAATTAAATAAGCGACTTTTTAACTATCAAAAGCAGCTCCATGTATTTTAACTTCATTCTCTAAAAAGAGAACTAGATCTAACTATCAAAAACACCTTTAAATAAATATTAAGCGAATTTGTGACACTGCTTGTTAATTACTTAATTTTCTCTATCTCATCACAATTACTATCCCTAAATAAAAAATAAATAATATTATATATTTTAGTATTGAAAACTAAATTATGTAATAGAAATTTCAAACTTGATTAATTAAAATACATTAGGTATGTTCTCTCTTTTACACACCTGAAGTATGTTAATTAGATTATTACAGATATTTCATAAGTACTTATATATGATTAGAGATACTGCCCATTGTTAATGGTGTATTATTAACTATTTCCCAGTATTAGTTCCCATAATTTTCTTTTCTATTAGTGGGCTCAGGTAGGCTATTTGGCCACTTACTACTGTTTCCTAATAATTGGCGATATCTTGTATAAAGTTAAAAGTTATGTATAATTTTCTAATGAGTTCATATTTTAATATTTCCATTTTTTTTAACTTTTATCTTAATTTTTTAACAAAGAGTGTGTAGAATGTCTTGGCTACGAACTTTACGCCCATTCACGTTTTAGCTTTCTAATTTTCTTTTAGCACGAGAGTGAAATGAGTAGTTTTTTTTACTAACCCTAATTATACGTAACAAGAGTAGTGTGTATATACATAAAAATTAAAAAAAAAATAGAATACTATTTATACGTTAAAAAGGTACTAAAATTGTGTTTAAAAAAATGTTTGCCAAACTCAAAATAGTCGACCATAGTTAAGCCATACTTGCATTTTAATCCCTGCCACTTAGAAAATCGTACACATTAGTACCTTAGGCAGCGTATAATACTCTTGTTTAGCCTTATTCACCCAATCAATTATCCTCAATAAGACGGAGTCAACTCAACTAAGTGAAACAATGACTACCACAACTTCTTCATTGGCCACCCTACCTTCGCCGGTGTTTCAATTTAAGTCCCACTTCTCTCTCTCTCTCTCTCTCTCTCTCTCTCTCTCTCTCTCTCTCTCTCTCTCTCTCTCTCTCTCTCTCCATATCTAAGACCGCCATGGAAGTAGAAGGCCAAGAAAACTATCACCATAACCAAGGCCACATGGGTACAGCCCTAAAGCGCACCCTCGTCGTCCTCAACTTCCTCTTGATGACCCTCGGCAACACCGGCGGTCCCCTCCTCCTCCGCCTCTACTTCCTCCAAGGCGGCCACCGCATCTGGCTCTCCGGCTTCCTCGAGACCGCCGGCTTCCCCATCCTCCTCCTCCCCCTCCTCCTCTCCTATCTCCACCGCCTCCGAACTCAAACCCAAAACCCGAACCAGACCGAGAAACCCAAACTCATATCCCTCACCCTTCGCCTCTTCGTCGCCTGCGCGCTCATCGGCCTCCTCACCGGCCTCGACGACTTCATCTACGCCTACGGCCTCGCCTTTCTCCCTGTCTCCACCTCGGCCATCCTCATCTCCTCGCAGCTCGCCTTCACCGCCTTATTCGCCTTTCTCCTCGTCCGCCAGCGGTTCACCCCCTTCTCCGTCAATGCCGTCGCCTTGCTCGTCGTCGGTGCCATCATCCTCGGCCTCCATGCTGGGTCAGATCGGCCGGAGGGGGTCACCAGGGGGGAGTACTACAGGGGGTTCTTCTTGACCCTCGGGGCAGCGGCTTTGTACGGGCTGGTGCTGCCATTGGTGGAGTTAACCTACAGGAAGGCAAAGCAGGCGATAACGTACACGTTGGTCATGGAGATGCAGCTCGTCATGGGCTTCTTCGCCAGCGTCTTTTGTGTCGTGGGGATGATCGTCAATAAAGACTTCCAGGTTATTTCTTTAATAATTTATGAGTACGTCTAAGTAGCTATAGGCCCAAAAGTGAGATCATTTGTCTCAATCTATCCTCGTAAAATATGTTCACAGAAATTCGACTACGTCCAGTGAGAAATCGAATTCCAACCTCATGCTATTGTTCAGATTAAATTAAATTTTTTTATAGGTTAATTTATTATGAATACTTTTAGTTGGAGAATAGTTTCCTCCGTTCCGTGGTTTAAAAGGGATCCGGAATTAGGATTCGTATTGGAGCTTGCACATTTAATACTAGTAATCAATGATCGCAACCTCCATTGACTCATTTAGCCTTTGAAGTACGTGTAAGAGCTCCCTGACTAGATAAAGAACCCACTAAAGCTTCTACTATAAATGCATGGTATCTGAATGCTAAGTAATATAGCATGATTAGGCAACTTTGTGGAACAAGGTAAAGAAAGTTTGAAATTGAACGGGATCCGATACTCTAAGCAAGAGGTGATTTCAAGTAATTGATTCCATTTATTCATGTATATCTAGCACAAATTAAGTAGGGTTTTGTGAATTTGAGTTGACCTTTCATAATCGAAAAGTACATCTTCTGAATTGGTGTTTTGAGTTTTTTAAGTAGTTTAGCTATAGTCTTGTAGGCATATCGTCAAAAGGGAGAGAGAGTCAATATAGTTTAATTTTATTTTTTTAATTAAAAATATGAAATCTTTCTGGAACTTCCAACTTTTATGCCTCTTCAACAAAAAAATATGATGTTTTTTTATCTGGTATTAAGAAAAAAAAAACTTCCTTCAATATTTATGCTAGAATGATCAAATAAAAATTATCTATCTTTTCTTGGACGCTAATCTGCTGCATCAGATTCTAACGACTTTTGCAGCACTGACTTGTTATGCCTGGGCTTTTCTTCTCAAGACGGTCGTACTCCCTATTGAAAGGGGTAGGCATAAAACAAGTGGGTTGGCCGGCCAAGATTATTATGCCAATCCTATGCACTAATAACTATTAGAACTCCTTTAGATATATTACTGGCACACGTTCTCTCATTTATCTTTGTTCTTTGAGGCCTCTCAGTTCATGTAATTATATTAGTGTCCAAAATGCAACTGTGCACATATTGGACATTTTCAATTGGTAGGCCATCCAAGGTGAGGCAGCGAATAACAAACACGGTGAGGCCCAGTACTACGCGGTGCTCGTTTGGGCTGCAATCTTTTGGCAATTTTTCTTCTTGGGCACGGTTGGTGTCATCTTCTGCGTCAATACATTGCTCGCCGGAATCATCATTTCAGTGTTCATCCCCGTCGTCGAAGTCTTGGCCGTCATCTTCTTCGGAGAGAAGTTTACTAGTGAGAAGGGAGTAGCTCTTGTGCTGTCACTCTGGGGTCTGGCTTCCTACTCTTATGGCGAATATAAGGAGAACAAGGAGAAGAAGTTAGAGAAAGAGAAGAAGGAGATGGAAGCAACGCTACGAGCTCAGATTACTACTGTTTGACTCAAGACAAGAGTACTTTTGTTTGTCTTTAATTCGGTTGTTATGAATGCAAAAATTAGTGTACCGATCTGGAGTTCACCCAGCCCCAGTTCAGAATTTTCGATCACTTATTAAAGTCTGCAAGTTGTGCAGTTCAGGTAAGAAATATTAATATTTTTATAATGTTATTGTAAAATAAATAAATTATGTTGTGAGTGGATATCCTTAAGACAACTTTTTATTATTATAACTAATCGTTAGTTATTTAATTAGTGTATTTTAATCTTTTAACTACTATAACTAATATTTAATTATTTAACTGCTAGCATATTTTAATTAGTATTTTTTTTATTTTTTATAAATAGAAGATGGTGCTATTATTTAAAATAATTTTAAAATTTTAGTGCTTACTATTACAATTAACTTTTGATCAAATCAATTTTTAATTTTATGATTTGTACCTTAATTTGTGATGATTTTGTATTCTAAGACTGTATTGACTTTATAATTTCTAATAACAATAAATGAACAACAAATTTATTAGAAAATAAATAAATTTATCTTTGCCTAACAGTTACGGGAGGTGTATTCGTCTTTACTTTTCAGTTATCCAACGGTTCATTCTTCTTTAATATCATTTATTTTCTAAAAGTCTTTCAGTTTCTGTCACGTAACATTTGGCCTTACGTAGGCACTTACACGCAAGTGACTACTAATCTTTAGTGCATCTTAAATAGATATATTAATTTATCTTTAGCAAAGAAGGGATCAATTTAGATCACAATCCTTGGTATTGCCATACTGAGATCTTAGTCCATTTTGATTACGTCTAGAATTCAATTACTCGAAGATAATTTCTATTCCAGCGCTCCTTTACAATGAGTTGGAACAACGATTTTTTTGTTTTTTGCCCCTTCTTTTCTTATACTCCCCCCTTCCTCGGTGCTTGCCGAGCCCAATTTAGCTTATTGCGAGTTAAAAAGAGCGGTAGATTGCACTGAGAGACTCGGTCTTGGGATCAACCCAAAAGAAAGGATTTCTAGCTATAAAAGTCTCGTCAATCATTAAACTAGTTTCCAAACAAAGGAAAATATCTGCGTACTAGTTGCGTCAGAAAATCAAACTAGCAAATAGATAATTAATCTTGGAAAAGACTAGCAACAGACACACCATGCGTCAGGCTCATTGAGCAGTACTAATCCTCTATTTAAGCGAAGGTTGCTCGAGACCACCATCATCTCCTTCCTATCTGGAAAGCTAATACAATTCACACTAAAATCCATGGAAGTAGAATCCCAACAACTTCCACAACCCAACAATGAGGACAAAAGGAGCAAATTCCTAGGAAGAAGATCCCTCCTAGCACTAAACTTCATCATCATGGTTATCGGCACCGCCGGAAGTCCTCTAATCCTCCGCCTCTACTTCATCAAAGGCGGCAAACGCATATGGCTTTCTAGCTGGCTACAAACAGGTGGATGGCCACTCATCCTCGTCCCACTCACCATCTCCTACGCTCACCGCCGCAGCTGCCAAGAGATAACCACCAATCTATACCACATGACGCCTTCTCTTTTCCTTTCTTGCGTAGTCATCGGCCTCCTCACCGGTCTCGACGATTTCTTCTACGCCTATGGCATCTCCTACCTCCCCGTCTCGACTTCTTCGATCCTCATCTCGAGCCAGCTTGCGTTCACGGCTTTGTTTTCTCTCCTGTTAGTGAAGCAACGGTTCACCGCCGCCTCGGTGAACGCGGTGGTGCTGCTGATCGTCGGGGCAGCGATTTTGGGTATAAACTCAAGCGGAGATAGGCCCGAGGGGGAGTCCAAGGGGAAGTATTACGTAGGGTTTTGGATGACGCTTGGGGCGGCGGCTTTGTATGGGTTGGTGTTGCCGTTGGTGGAGTTGAGCCAGATGAGCTATGCCAGGGTCAAGCAAGAGGTCACTTATACGTTGGTGATGGAGATGCAGTTGGTCATGGGGTTCTTTGGCACCGCTTTTAGCACTGTTGGGATGCTTGTAAACAAGGATTTCCTAGTGAGTACACTCTTATCATCTTATTCTAATTCTTTTACAGCTCATCTTCCATACCCGCTATTTTCAATCAGGAATTTGGCACAGAGGTTAATTTCTAACGGTTCTTTTATTTAAGGGTATACTTGAGATTTCCTCTCTTCCCCTTTTCTTATCAAATATATATATATATATATATATATATAATTTAGATCAATCAATCATTAGAATGCTAATTAGTGTTCGTGCCATCTCGTGGGACGATGAGCCTTATCCACCTCGGTGGGGAGTGGGGACCATTATCGTTCCTATACATTGCTTCTCCTACGATTGCTCTTTTCTAATATTAAAAGCAATCTTGACTCAAGCGTGTACTTGTTTGACCCACGTAGAGCCAAGGAATTACCCTTCCTAGTCCTCCAAAACTATTAACATATCCTACTCGTAGATGAGATCATCTAGCACTAAAGTCCGCAAAGCATGCTGACTGAAAGTCCTCGACATCAACATCATCCAAATCAAGGGTTATCTAAATCCTCTTTGTTAATTTGATATCCATAAAAGAAAGTTAAATCAAATCAGATACAGCCCAATCTATAGCTTTCAGAATCAGAGGAGCCTAAATCCTAATGGATTTCAAATGACGCGTCCATAACCACCTTGATCTTGCAGGCCATCCCAAAAGAAGCCGGGGAGTTCGGACTTGGCCAATGTGGCTACTACATGGTGTTGCTTGCTTCTGCTGTCTTGTTCCAATGCTTCTTCTTGGGGACAGTAGGTGCCATTTTCTACGGCTCGGCTCTACTCGCTGGAGTCATCTTGGCCGTCCTCATCCCGGTGACCGAGGTCCTTGCTGTCGTCTTCTTCGACGAGCCCTTCAATGGCAGCAAAGGCGTAGCACTCGGTCTCTCACTCTGGGGCTTCGCTTCATACTTTTACGGGGAATTCAAGTCTAAGTCCAAGAAGACTGAAACCGATGCATAGGCCACTGTTTCATTTGCTTGCTTCGAGGTGAATAAATGCTGAGCAAACATAAAGTAGTATCACTTGTAAACTTTGATTTCAATCACATGATGCCTCATCGATCCATGCACGCGCGGCAGCCTCCTTTTGTCAAAGATAAGTGCAAACGACTGCATGGAATCGCCAAAGCAGTCGGCAATCATGCAAGTTCATCTGTCTGTGCACGGCTTCATACTTATCTACTGCGAAAATCAGACGTTCAAGAAACGGATGCCAGAAGAAAATGCCAAATCTACTAGTGGATGTATGTTGTGCATCGGTCTACCGATGGCTTAGATGGCTAGAGCGGTTTCCCTTTGTTTCTTTGAGAAGCACAAGCTACCCCATCGGAGTATAATAGCTCATTGTTTGGCAGCTTTACCCGTTCAACCTAGGAGAAAATGATTAAATTTTTTTTATAGAAGCACGTAAAAATATTCCAAGCACATCACTGGCTTTCCACTTGTTCAAAACAAACTCTTTTCATTTTTTTTCAGAGAAAACAAACTCCCCGTTGTGTCACTGAAAAAGAGTTTTGAATATGATCTACAAAATAATTAAATCTATAACAAATACAAAAGCAAAAGCAGCAACATAATCATGTTTAAAATTTTATTCTGCAATATCTAATTATACATCGGAATCATTATGACGATCCCGATTGTCCACTTCTGATGCAGCAGTCCATAAATAACATCTAATAATTACATGATACGTATGGACACGTAAAATGTAATATTTCAGCACCTGTTGCAATGCTGTGATGAGGAACATTATTCCAAGAAAATAATAGATGATTCCACGGATCAAAAATAAAAATGAAAAATAATAATCTAAAAAAATTGGCGACTTTTTAACAGGAGGGAACAAAAACTTATCGAGCACAGGTAAAATTAAGTGGTAAGGATGACATGCTGGCAACCTTTAACCGGATCTTGACATTCGTATGGAGAAGTGCTCAAAAAAAGATGATGAGAAAAGCCTATACATTTTTCCCATATGCCTAATGTGTTATACATTGTAAAGCTTGTGGACAATGCATATATTCATTTGTCACTCATGCAAATCAAATAATTTCGAGGGGCAGTGAAGCAGACGAGCATGGCTCCCCCCACTGCAAAGGAGCTATTTTCTGCATCAAAATAATATCGTACTGACTATTTTGTCCCATACCCAGAGCGGAAATGATCTATAGTACCCTGGAAGTTCAGTGATGGAACAACCTCTCGTGCCACTTGGATGGATTGTTGCCGCACGGTTATGGCTATCCTCGTTAGGCACCTCGTGCTCGTCAGTCACCCTTGCGGCAGCATTAGCTCACACTTCTGCTCAGCAGCAAATGAATAAATAGAAGGAATGCAATGCCAATCATGAACTTAGGACCAGATAGGCGGTAGATGATTTGCTGCCACCTGTAAGTTCAACCAGTACATAGCTGCTGGTAAAGCCTGTTACGCATTTCCAAAATCTTCATTACATTGAGATAGAACATATCATATCATCGACATGAACTACAGAATGCTATCAACAGTTTGAATTATAACTGAACCATTGAATCAACTATTCACTTAATGACACTATATCTAATACTATTTGTGTGTTGTATAAAATGACCACCGTACTCTAAGCATTTCATTCTTAAAAGGTAATTGAAATGGTGAAATATAAGATTAATGGATTAAATAGTTCCAACATAAAACTTAGTCAGATATCAGAACAATATTTGAAGAGAACAACAATTGTGATTACCAACGGTGTACAAAATACAGCGAACCTAGTTGCAATATCTTACGTAGTTAACAAGAAGCAATAGATACATTACCAGCAACAAAAGTACTTTTATGATGTACAATCCAAAGAATGAGGGGGAAAAAACCAAGGGTGATTATCAGGATCAAGATTTAAACAAGCCAAGTTTTCATGAGCTATGGATGTTGCAATTACTAAAACATAGTATTAGTACTTTTTGTGTATGCAAAGACCAACAATTATGCTGTAGTAGGATGCACCCCTAGGAATTCAACGTACAGTATATTACAGCACTTCTACGACTTTCTTCAATATTCAATGCATACAGCTCCAAAACATATTGATACAGATATTGGCATCTACCATCAAGCACATGTTAAGGCTGGCAGTCCACTGGAGATGCAAAGCATTAACCACTTTCTTATGCAACAATTGAGCAATGAGATATTCATCAAAACTGATGCTCATAAGCAATTAATCATTTATTATTTATCCCCTGCATATTAAGCTAAAATGCAGTTAGTTTTGCACTTGATTACTTCAACTGTTATCATTACAAAGATCAATTCTATTGAGCTAAATGAATATTATTCATCTTATTTGGTAGAATCTACAATGTGACTCATCAAGTTTGAAACACAACAGCGGTTGTGAAAAGGTTTTAAAAATGCAAATACACATAACCACTGGTGCAGGGCTATCATACTAGACATCTGTCATATCTATACAAGATTTCGAAACTCGGTACCGGGATCGAAATCGACCACATCGACCGCGTATAACTGATCAGTATGTTTTATAATTATATAAAATTCTACATGTTATTTAAAAATACAAAAAAAATTAGAAAAAATGATTAAAAAATAAAAAATGCTGACATGTGAAACCTTAAAAACTTAAAAAATATATTAACTTACTTAAAAATTAAAACTTTGATAAATACTGAATTGACTTTCGTAAAAAATAAAATCCTCCCTTCCTCCTCCCCTCCCCCCTTCTCTTACTACCACAAGGCAATTTTTTTTTATGATTTTAATTTTTTGTCTTATTTCTCTCTCACTTCACTTCCCCTCTCTTCTTCCTTCTCCTTACTGCCGCAGCCCGCAACCATTTTTTTCCTCCATTTTTTCTCTCTCCTTTTTCTTCCCCTCTCTTTTTCTCCCTCTGCCTCACTACCGCAGCCCACCTCCCTCTCTCTCTTCTTCCTTTTCTCTCTTTTTTCCTCTATTTCTTTCTCCCTATCAATGTTACTGTAGCAAAAAAAAATGCTGCAGTAACAGTGACAGACTCAGAGCAAGAGAGGGAGGAAGAGAGTATGGAGGAGGCTTGTCGGAAGTTGTCGGAAGAAAGAGATGGAAGAAATAAAAAGAAAACAAAAAATAAAATAAAAACTCACCCGAGGTTGTAGGAGGTCAAGATCGTCGGAGCACGTCGCCAGACGTCGAGGTCATTGGAGATCTGCTCGGGCTTCGGTGGATTAGGTAGGAGAGTAGATAATGAGAGAGAGAGAGAGAGAGAGAGAGAGAGAGAGAGAGAGAGAGAGAGAGAGAGAGAGAGAGAGAGAGAGAGGGAGAGAGCAAAGACAAAAAGGACTGAATACGAGTCAGATCTGACCCATATCCAACCACCCTCACCTGTATAGGGTGGGATCAGCCATATTGGCTGATCCCGACCTGATACGGATCGGATATCCGACTGAAACCAGTCTGTTGACTAGTTTTGACTATGGCCAATCCCGACTCGTTTCGATCGATCCGAATCAGGATCAGTCGAAACTGCATTCCATGATTCTACAGTATTGCCTCATTAGCTGCAAAAAGTTCATACCTATACAAGTATAAACAATTGTAACCTAAAGCACCAAATAACATAAACAGCTAACAAAGTAAACACCATGAACCAGTCGTTGATACCCTCAACTAAAATAATTCAGCTGTTAACAAAACAGAATTTCATAAGCAATAAAGTACTACAAAATTATGTGGATTTTACTTGGCAGAAATGAGTCAGAAGAGGGAGTCCTCTCCTTTTTCAGAAGAACTGGACATGTAGTCCAATCTAAACCCAGCCATCCACCAATGTGGGCCTCACAAGCTGGCCTGAACCCCAACCCATCAAATCAACACCCTAACCCTGTCATCCACCCAAAAAGAGGGGAAAAAAAAGAATCCCAAATAAAAAAACACACAAAAGAGGAGAATATCCTCTTCTCAGGAGCAGAATCCAGCACAGTAACTATTAATCAAGTTAAAAAAAGTAAAATCAGCAATATCTTCTTGAAGACTACATATTTTAGATGTAAATTATCAATCAACCTACCAGTTCTCTTCAGAGGATCTGTTACTTTCTTGCGTTGATTCTTCCACAGCAAATTCTTCCAACAATGTTCGCTGGCGTTCAGTAACTGACCTAAAGAATATGAAGAGCATATCAATGCTTATCACTAAACCAAGAGGAGAAAAAGGCAATATGCAGATATAAAGATGATCCGAGGATCAGAGTCCAACAATCAAAACTAACTTTACAGGGGCAAAAATCTAATGGTTGAATATAAAAAAGGAGTTACACTCAAAAATCAAAATATAATCTTTGTTCACTGCAGAAAGTACAACTAGCAAATGTACTTCATGGCCTATTTTGTTAGGAAGAACGTACACTTCTCTGCACATTAACAACCTCGCTTCAAGGAAATAGCTTCACCTTGCAGCATGCCCAACACTCTTAATATATATCATCATAGCATTTAGAAATTTGGATTGAACTTCCACAAATCAAACACAAGAGCATCATAAATGATTTAACTACAACATAGAAAATGAACTAGGACTAGTTTTGTAAACTAAGACCATGCAGTATGCAAGTCTAAAAAAAATTGTGTTGTGATGCAATTGCAGCTCTGCTAGTAGACTTTAACAAACTTAACGGTGAAAAAGTAGCTTCTCAGTAAAGGTAGAAAAAGCTTACGAAGGAAAATGGACACGGAACCGCAAATATTGATCCCCATGATCTGCTAGTCCAACATGCTTTGGAAATCCTGACAGTTATACAATCTTCCTTGATCCATGCACATTTCTTAAAAGTAAAATAGACAAACCAATTCATATTCATGTGTTTATACCTCTACCCCTTAGAACCAAGAGTTGCCCTGGCTGGACTCCTTTTGGTATCTGTAACAAACAGAAAAAAGAAGGCAATGAATAAAATTGTTACTCAAAATTATCCAAAGGCACATCAATTGCTTGCCAGCCCATAAAAAGAAAGCTTGAAGAGTGTAAATTCATATAAATTACAGAGAAAACAAATAATCTTCAACATTAACACTAGATAGACAAATAACGCTAAATCACAATGCATGAAAAAGGAGATAATGGATCAAGAAGATATTTAAGTATGATGGCAAGTCTACTTTGATACCTTCACTTGAGTTTTCCCATTTAAAGTTGGGACTTCAATGGTACCACCAAGAATAGCCTATGGAATTCACCAGAAGAAATTTAAATTTGAAGAATAACAGGCAAGTAAAATATGACTGTGGTAATGAAGGTTTCTCATGGTGTCAAAATTAAATAATAACTATTTGTGAAAAAATAATAATAACTATTTGTGAAAAAGTTGAAGCTGTGAAGAAAATAAATAATAACTATTTGTGCAAAAATTGGAAGTACGCCAGTATAATCTACTCTGACAAACAAAAGTTTTGACACAACATCGCATGTAAGTTTGATATAAAGATCTAAATTAATTTTACTATCTAAACCCTAAATATGTCTGAATGTGAAATCAATGGAAACAGAAGGCAGCTCAAAGTCCCTAGATTACTTAGAGGTACATTTGTTAGACTATCTCAAGCCCCGTCCTACCTGCATGATCTCACAGTTACATTCAACCTGGTCTGCTTTAACTCTAGAACTTAGTCAGTAGTCAGGAAATAAATATTCTAATCTAAATTTTCCTGTGTCAAGGGCTCATGCTTGTTGTCCTAGCAACTCGGTTTCTCCTTCCAAAGTTTTCCATTAATCTCTCCTCCTTGAATATATGTTACCATGATTAATAAGAGACTGGAGCCCACAGGGCTGAGGCACAGAACGTACAATGAGACAAAATTTGAAAAGTTCAACACAAACAAAATTACCATAGAAACCTCCTAGTCAGTATGTGAATCAAAAAAGATTCACCAGATTTGGTATTTAAACAATCTCAATTCATGAGAGGAGCTAGCTATGCAATTTTAGGAATAATACAGTGGAACAAGACAAATATTTGTCTAAACTATTAGATAATGTGATATTGCCTGTGTAAAGCTTATACGGGTATCCACGTAAACGTCAGAGCCCTCTCGAAGGAAAACGGGATCCTTGGCAACCTACAATGTCCAAAATTGTAGGACAAAAGGAGAACATCACAAGCTGAATAATCAAATAATGTCAAAGAAAGCATTCAATAAGAAACAATTTACATAAGAAGGCCAAGTGGCCAAGAAAACATTCAACAAGAAACATTTACATAAGAAGGCCAAGTGGCCAACATGTTGGCCTTCTAAACCAAGATTATCTACAATGGTGAGAAATCAACAGTAAATTATTAAGTTCTAACAAATGAGTTTTTGCACATCTTAATTTGTCCCTATGGCCACTGTCCAATACTATTCCAGGGCAATCATGTCTTCCCCACTACTACCCCATAACTACCCAGAATTTGACAGTTCTTGTCTACTTGAAATAGCGCCTCTAGATGCAAAAAGGTATCTTCTTACATGTTGAACTGAAGGATGTGTATTAGAAATGCAAGAATGATCTTAAACCAGTTGAAGAACTCTTCTCTCTGGGGATTAATTCTATAAAAAAAGAAATCTATGCAGAGAAGCGTCTTATCCTCACAAAATCTAGCCACCAGCATGATGCATCAGTTCCGAGAGTTCCTATATTAAACGAAGGGAAATTAGTCTTCATTCAAAGATTCAAACTTTAACCTTCCTATTGCATTAAGTTTGGTTTCTGTATCAAAAATCTATTTAGAGATATCTATAATATTATGACAATATAATGATATATATTTAGATCTTTGATGAACTGAATATGTTAATACTTAATATTAGCATAAGAAATAAGGAGTTCATTGCTTCCAATTTTGACTCCAAGATATACAATGATATTGATGAAGTTTCCTAAAATTGTAATGAAGGTGACAAGAAAAGCAAACAAGATACTTCAGAAAACTTTGTAATCAACATGCGCGACAGGTCCCAAAAAATGGACTAAGATGATAGAGTACAAGGGTAATTAGACTATCAAGGTAACTTGACTAGGTAACAAGGCCAGATTTCAAATTATCAACATATGATTGAACATGGAAAAGTTGCCACCTGCAGCTTAATGTATAAATTTCCAGGAGGAACAGCATGGCCCCCTTGATTTCCACCCTTCTGCACACGAATGGTATCCCCAGAATCAACTCCTATGTAAAGCAAAATGAATATTGAGAAACATATACAAAGAGAATCACAGCGGAAGAAATAGAGTAGGTAATGCAGAAAATGCATCAACTGAAATAAGCAGATGATGTGAATGAAAATCTTAATCGCCGTAACTGAATGAACCTTAAATCTTTCAGCAGTCATTTATCTTAGTCTTCTCCCAAGTAAATGGGCTTAGGTACAGCATAACCTCAAACAGAGAAGAACCTGTTCTTATTGATCATTTATAGGAAAGCTCAGTATTGCAAACATATATTATGGATAGAGACCAGCAAGAATATAAGGCCATAAATATTAACAAGACATGAGGCTCCAAAGCCATGCTAAAGAACTATAGGATATGGACTGTCATAGTTCTTTAAGGCCCTCACTTCCTACTATAAGAGCTAGTAGTGAAAGATCGTACTAAATCAAGAACGCAAGACATCTTTAGGATGTGTAGGGCCTGTAGGCCATCACATTATGTGATAAAAAATTGTAATCACGAGACCACCAGTGGAAAAGAAAGTAGACCAAAAGTGAATATCATCAAAGGCTTAAGAAGGTTTGCTTCCATTGGAGAAGCAGCATATAAGACTGACCAGAGTGATAGATGAACAGAGAAGCAGCATATAAGGCCTGTAGGCATTGCAAAAGAAACTTTGCAGAAATGCGAGAAACAAAGCTCTGTTATCAATGAAAGAGCTTATATCGGAATGCTGTAGAGACATTTCACAATGGAATGCATCCCCAATGGAAGCAAGATAGCAGAGTTTATGACACAATTTCAATTCTCACCTGCTGGAATCGAGACTTCAACATTCTTCACATCATCAACCACTCCAGACCCTTTGCACACTAGGCAGTAATCCTGTATGTATAAGAAGGTTAATTCTGATAAACAGAGAATAATATAACCAATTAAACAAAGCAACTAACAAAGTTTCCATATCCAAATAGAATAAGCTATTTTAATTGTGGTGACTTCAACCTTAATTATTTTTCCAGACCCTTTGCAAGAATTACAGATGGAGGTGAAGGGGAACACTGTGACCTGAATCAAAAAATTTTAAAAAAATTGAGCACATGTTGAAAGAGCATACGTTTTTTACAATCATGGAGGTCAACCAAAAAAGTCCTAGAAAATAAGGAAACTCACTCTTCCGATGCCCTTACAAGTAGGGCATCTAGATGGCTTTGCATTGACTGAGTGTCCTCGTCCATCTGATGAAAAATATAGGCCACAAAATGATCAAACTATGAAAAGAAAATAAACAGAGATAACTACATTTTCAGCACTCTCCAAAAGAGCTTTCTTTGGGTTTTACATTCCTTCGTTCTAATCACAGCAACAACTAATGCAAAGATGATTCTCATGATTTCATGCTCTCCACAGTGCAATTTACTGGTTCACAATTCGCTAATATATTCATTCTTACTCTTACTTTCTTAACCATAAAACACACTCTCTTGCATGTTAGTTTGTCCAAATGCTCAAAAGGTAATTTCAAATGCTTAAGCCCCTTGATTATAGATTCCACCTCATCTTTACCACTTATCCAAGAGAATATATTGCTAGCAGAAGAAGAGTATTACATCCTACCATGAATATCATACCAAGGGGACAGGATAGTAAGCAATTTCAGTCACCTCATCAGCAGTATCATACTTGCAGATAGTCAAGATGATGCATAACATTTAGCTGCGGTTAAATCTTGGGTTATATGGAGACAGAAAGGACAGGCCTATCAGATGCCACAGCATGAATCAAATTCCATATTAATTTTCTTTGCCTACTGAAGATATTTACTGAGTAGTAGTTCTATCCGTTTACAGCCTATTTCTCAAGTAGATACCTTTCCAATTGACACAAGGAAATCAAAGAAAAAAATATATAAAACGATAAGCTTAAAAACTAGAATTCCGTGCTACCTAGGATATTTTCATGTGAATTAAAAAAAAAACTGTGAGATAATATTTAATAAAGCACAACCAGACTAGTTGTTTTGATTCTGCAGCCAAAGCAGTACAAAAAATAAAGTGTACACTCACAGCATGAATCACAAAGAACCTTTGCATTGAAAACCACTTCCTTTACGCAACCTTTAGCTGCCTCAGAAAAAGAAAGATTCAGCTCCACCTATAAAAGTACACCAATAGACTAGATATTTCAAAGACTGATGCATGGAAGAATCCACAAATAAATGGTAAGGTCCAAAAAGAGTAGCTAAACCTCTATATCATCTACATATATGTCTCTACCATCTTCAAAGACCTGAAACATCAACAAATAATCCTAAGACTTCTTATGAACATCAATTGAGCAAATAATTCCACAGAAAAGAGAAAAAACCACCTCAGAGAATATCTTATAAAATGAATTAGAGAAAGGATCTTGATTGGAGTTGTGGAATCTTGAGAAAGGATCTTGATAGCTTTTGTGGAACCCACCTGCATCATTTGCAGCATATCTCATTTCCTCTGCTCCTTTGGAGATTTCCTTTATATCACCATAAAAATCTGAAGTGAATAAGTTGCCTAGAAAATTAGGCTAATTTTTAAATCAACAACAAGAATAATAACTTGCATCTGCTCATCAAGACAGCTTGCAAAAGTTGAGGATTGCGATACGCATACTAATAAAATGTTAACATAAGAAACCATAGATCTGTACTAGAGAAAAAGATAGATGACATGAGCAGTCGGGGAAGAAAAAATCGATTAGATAAAGACAAAAGGTTGCAGCTTCCATCAAGTAAGCATCAATTACCCTGTCATATTCTGCTCTCTTCTCAGGATCTCCCAGTATCTGGTAAACAACTTTCACCAGAATAAAGAAAATATTAATTCTAATTTAGACACCAAAATTGTACAAAACATAAAGGTTTAGATGCACTAGCCTCATACGCTTCTCTTATCTCCTGGAACTTTCTCTTTGCTGCTGGATTATTTTTATTTGTATCTGGGTGGTACTTCTTTGCAAGCTGCACAAATAGTACAGGTAAATACAGGAACTGATGTAAAGCTCAGAGGTTAAACTGATAAAAGAACTGTACATAAGAAGACATAAGAAGACTAATTTTGTGCTAATGAAGATTGACATACTTCTAGAATGAACATATTAAGATGCAGGATTCAAAATTACAGTGCAGATTAATGATTTGTTTCAGGCTACTTGTTAAAATGGCAACTAAGAGTCTCAAAAAGTGAAATACTTGAATCTGCAAAAGTTCCTGTATATGATAATTTAGAAAATTTAAGTAATGGACAATGTGCTAAAGACTAAAATGGAGAACCAAATAAGAAGTCATGTGAGACAAAATACATAAATGCAATAGAAATTAATATTGCATTCTTAGCATTGTGTAGATTAGTCTCAACTCTCAAACAAGCTACTCACAGAACGAAAAGCCTTTTTGACATCATCCCGGGTAGCATCTTTAGAGACACCAAGAATCTCATAATAGTCCTTTTCTATTGCATAACACAGACCTGAAACCAACATATAACGAGGAGATGACAGTCATAGTTCAACTGAACCTACAAAAATATATAGTGGAAATTTTTGCAATAAAAAAACAAAAGTAACCTGTAGCATGGAAGAGCCGGTTTGGCAAAAATTCATTTGATTGAAATCTGCTACAATGTCTTTCAGCAGCATTCAGACAATATTTATGCACTGAGAAAAAATTGAATCATTGATCAATCACAAGATACTGCAGATCAAGCAAATGAATGAGAAATAATGACCTAGAGCAAGTAAATGGATGGAAACTAATGTCCTATCTTAGGATATCAAAGTAATACCAACTTAATACGGACTATCAAAGCCAGCAACAAGTATGAAGAAACACATAAATTGGAACTCTTAAAATAGCAAACAGTTACATATTAAAGCTAAAAGACATGCAACCATGGAATTAACACTACGTCACAAAGAACTATATAGTTTATATTCCTCACAATCAATAATAAACAATAAATGTGAAAAGTCAAAATATTACTTTGCAAGAAACCCTCAAAAGGCGACCAAGTTTTCTTTAACAAGACAAGGTCAAGAACAGGATTTATGTATAGTTGACTAGTTGTATACAACCACAAAAGGTTTTCCAAAAAAAAAGAAAAGGTTTAATGACATAAGAAATACATAAAAGTCATTCTTAAGTGATCATAGCCAGCATGGCATGCAGCACTTGTCCCCAAACTGTATCTCCTTATGTGCATCAGTGCCCATCGCTGATGTCTAGGTGACAGGTAACCTTGCGGAGCTAAAGTTCTCTCTCCTTTTTCCTTTTCGGTAATGTCTCTAAGATTACAGTTGATTTTCTTTTTCAAGATTATTGATAGCCTAGCAAAGAAATATGAGCCAAAAGAGAGTTCTTTATGTGAGTGGAATACTATTGAGATTGCATATTTCAGCAGAAGTATTCTTTCTCCTAGACCTATGTTTTACCTGTTTTGGTAGGTTTTCAAGATCTAAGCTGGTTTACTACCAAAATAAACTATATCCACCAATTCTAGGCATATAGCTTTATGCCCTAAGCCCATCACGAGCACTTTTAGAACCCCGTAGTGAAAATAATGTGGGATTGGTGAGACTTCAAAAGTACTTGCTTCTCTCTGAACTTAATATAAACAACACGAACTACAGATTAGACGGCTAAACCTTCAAATTAGCAACATCATAAAAGAAAATATTAAAACTTCTTTGGATAAGTCAACAAAATAGAATTTAGGTTTCATTTGAGAAGAGATAAAATACTGACAATATGGTGTGAACAAGAACTCACAACAGGCCCATAAATAGCATAGAACAATAGCTAATTACAATTTCTTCTTGCAGATTCATAAAGAATAGTCGTAAGCAGTATGTTATTCTCACAATTGAGGAAGTCATTACGATCAGGAAAGACATCAGAATTGCCAGCATGGACTAAATGAATAAAAAAAAATTACGTGGAGATAGGTGAGAAATAGCTCTGATAAACGGCGAAACCCCTTCCTTCCTCGCTCCGAGACGATCCAATGATAATCCAACTGACGGAGAAAACCATGGATGACCACGAGGCTGCAAGAGAGGAAAGAACGAAGAATTTCTTGAATCTTTCTCTTCCAAAGACCAATGTAAAAGAAGAGAAAAGGTAGAGATTCCAAATATACCTTGCTCGAGTGCAGATAAATCACTCTTGGAGCAAATCTTAGGCAGTCAAATCGGCCCATCGGCGGCGAACGGCAGCAACCGATCACCACCGCAGCTTATCGGCATGTAATAGCGTAAGATTAAAGAGACAAGACATTAGACGGCGATGGAACCCTACTCCGTGCCAGTCGAAGGTAAAGGAAACGAAGGTTCGAATCGGCGGTCTTCTCCGCCGAAGCCGAGCAAGAAAGTGAGATGCCGCTCCTGATTCTTGAACCGGGGAAGAAAATAAAAGGAAGAGGTTACTGGAGCAGGTTTATATCGGATCGGATTCACTGAATAGACAGGATCCGCTCCTTGTTGGGCCTGTTAAATATCAATCCTTGAGTCCATTGGTGAGAGCTATATACTTGGGTGATGACAAATATTTCTAGAAATTTATACATAATTCTCACAACGTTTTTTCTAAAAACTGAATTTAGAATTAGAAATTATTTATATTTACCCTTGTATGAATTATTTAAAATAATTGTAAAGCTATCTAATATTATCTTGATACCATAGTATTCCAGGTAAAAGATTAGTGATTTTTTTAAATAATTTTATGTTCTACACTTTTAAAAAAGAAGAATATCAGTGGTAATTATGAAAACAAAAAAACCCGATCTATTGAGATCCGAATCCAGATGGATTTGGAAGTCCAACTTAATTTCTGCCAGAGTACATGGTAAAATAGTCAAACAATTGACCAGGAAAAGGCACAAATAACATCCAGAGTGGTCTCTCAATAGAAACTTCCAATCCTTTCTTGCTCCTCTGCAACTCTGTAACCAAAGTCTTGAGAAAGATATGGGGAGAAGAGGGAGCGAAAAACTATGGCAATAAACTAAGCCCTTTCGTCCCCGTTTGAAACGCATCACGTATGACTACGTGAACGAGGACTTGAAGAACTTCCGCAAGAAGGCTCCAGATTGTCGAGTACGTCGACGAGGCGTGGAAGGAACGCCACCCCCCTCATGCCATCGGATCCATATGAAAAGTCCATTGCTCGTTTCCGGGCTAACTTTGCTGAAGAAATTGTCACATCTTTGCGCTTTAATTTTTTGGCTTTCAGTGAACTTATGGTAAATATCAAGACTAATTCTATGTGTTTTCTAATCTGCAGTGCTTGCTTGGGAGTTTTGATGTGTTCTCCAGGGTCGGAGAGGAGCAACTCAAGGCAGTGAAAGAGATGCAGGATGAACCTTAAAGCTCTGGAGCAATACCTCCGGGGGAGGAAGTTCTTTGGCGGATAAGTGAAAGGTATGGTTGACATTGTTACTGGGTGGATCCCAACTTGGCTTGGAACGATTTGAAGAAATCATCGGCATCACAGTGATTGAGGAGGATGTACTGCCATTGATAGGTCAACGGAAAATGGATATCCTAAATGAGGATTTGATCAAATAAACTATGCCCCGTATGGAAAAGGACATGGCACATAAATATTACAAATAGTGTGCTCTATGCTGCAACTGCTTAAATGTTTCTATATTTCTTCATTGAATTTGTATGTCGTGATGACATCTGCGTTGTAAATCCTTTGCCAGAGCTTAATCGCTGGATAATAACATTTTCCTTTTCCATACTAGTTAGCTTCACTTGGGGAGAACAGGGCAAGAATTTAATGCGAGTTGTTTTCAGAAAATGATAGGATATTTTTTGCCTGCTCAGCTTGTCAAAGAACAGAGGAAGCCCCATATGTCACGCGAAATTTGCCACCATCTTAGGTGTAATATATGATTAAGTGTTGCAAAGTTCATCCACATCTATTTCATATCTTGCGAAGAAGGTGTCAATTTTAAAATGTGGGACTTTAATGTAGTATAGTACGTCAGAAACAGGAAAGCGTAAACGATTGACAAGTGAGGACTCCATGGGTTGGAACTTGGAAGAGAAGAGTGGAGTTAACTAGGAAGTGTGATTAATCTAGTTTTCCATCCCGTCTAATTTCCATATATAACAGGGGTTTTGGTTGCCCAGGTTAAAGTTTTAAGTCTTCTCGCCTCAAAATTGCATTGCTGTGGATATGTTTATCCTAAATGAGCCACTAAAGCTCTGTTGGTCTAAAGATTGTTAGAAAAGAGGCTCCTTTCTTACGTTCTAATCTTAGGATGGTGTCTAGTCTAGTTTGAGCCTAGCTGAATCTTTTATCGTCCCAGTTGTGTTCTAACTTTTGACCATATATATCCATCCATCATGCTGCCTCTCTGAATTGTCTCTAGTCTTGGATATATTGACGTAAGTGATGAGCAAGCCTTTGTCCAAAAATTCAAGATGGATTTGGAAGTCCAAACTTACTCTCCAGGAAACCTTGTTCATTGAGTCACCTGTGAGTATTGCAACCTTGACCGACAAAGAAAGAATCACAATCTATACGTTTGATCGGTAACATATAACTAGCCGACATTCTATGTAGGCAAATGACGCAGGGATTTGCGGACTCATTCAAACATCCTAAATTATATTCTAACTGAGTTTGAATTTAACTTTTACAGAGTTTACGTCAAGTTTGTTTTTCAAAGTCCTAGTTAAAGTTATGTTCAGAATCATTATAAAATTAGAGCTTTATCCGGTTAGAATTATTTGAGATTATGTTTTTATTTTTCAGATCGGTAAATGTGGATGGAAACTATAAATATGTACTAGATATAATTTTTATTGAATAAATATTTTCTTTCCTACGTTGTGATTGAGGTGAGACCTCTTTTAACTTTCAGAGATTGAAAGTGAAGTTTTAGTGATAAGCCAAACTCTTGAATTGATGGAACACCGTCTATCTATCAACTATGTATTTTGGAAATACGTTAAACTCTTATTATTGGTGAGATGTCATTCGTTTATCTTATTTCATCCTTAAAGATATTCATCGGATGATCCCTTTGAATTGCGCAGCAAATCAACTCTAGCTTTGTATATAAATGATCATGCAATCATCAACCAGATGCAATTCTTTGCAACCTAACTCACGATAAAGAAGACTAGAGAAGAGAGTGATACTGTATGAGCTCTCTCTCTCTCTCTCTCTCTCTCTCTCTCTCTCTCTCTCTCTCTCTCTCTCTCTCTCTCCCCTTGCAGTTTTTCTGCTGTGCTGACCAAGGCGGGGAGGGGGAGGAAAAACTTTAAGGTTGTGTAAGAGCTGCGAGAGGGCTTTACAAACTTTGCAACAATGCTTCCGGGGGAAGTTCTTTGGAGGAGAAATGATTGGTATGGTGGGCATTGTTGCTTGTTGGAACCCTATTTGGCTAGCGATGGATGAAACGAAGAGTTGATAAACAACTTATGCCTCCCTTAGGAAGAGATTACAGCACATATGCGAGATACAAGGAAAAATGTGTTGTCTTCTGTACCAACCATAGGGTGGATAATATAATATGAACTTTATGTTGGTGATAATAATATGATTTTAAAATAACAAAAAAGTTCGATCCAATAAAGGATATTAAATTAAAAATTTACATATTACATAGAAATGTTTTGTATAGCCAAGTCTGGTATTAAACAATATTTTCTTAAGACTAATCCATCCTTCGTAAATAGCTTTTGAAACAGTAGACGTTAGTCTTTTATGATATAACGATTGTCTTACACTCGAAAATAAGTTGCTATCCAAATTACTTATCTTACTAAAATCGTAAGTACTTTCTCTCAATTGTAGATAGAATACTAAAAAGGAATGAATAATTTTTGTGAAAAAATGATGCAAACAATTAGAATCCGGTTATGAAAAGATGCAACACTTCATATTTGAACTGATTAACCGTTTAAATATTATGGGATGCCTCACTTCGAGTTTAATCAACTAATTGACAGTTTTAATCTGGAGAGATGCACTACTTTGGATTCAACCTGACCCGACTTGAACTTGTATTAGGCAAAAACTAATTTTGAACTTAACCCACGCGAACGAACTAAACCGAGCACGTGCTTGAATTGATTTGTATAAATAGTTTTACCCATAAAATTAGTATTCTTTTATGGCTCAAAGCTTATAAAAAGATTTACACTTATATACCATACTAATATTTTTTAAATATTAAATATGGTACTAAGTTCAGAGCTAATTTTTATTTACTTCTCTTTATTAATTTAAATAAGTAAATATATAACACTAAAGTACTCTTTAAGCTCTTTAAATTTCACGATTAATTCATCATTAATAATATGTGAATCTGGCTTAAATCTGACTCAAAGTTAATAAAAAAATATTTATATTCAAATACATAATATTTTCGGCACTTTATTCAGATTTTAAATGTATCTGCTTAAATTCAAGAACTGCCTCTCATCTTTATCCGTTTTCCAGTGGAGCTATCGCATGCTAGCTTATCAAACTTTGTCTCATGGTTGTCCCGAGAGTAACTTTTCACGTCGAGCCCTGTTCCGTTCGTAGACCTTATCTTTAGGAGGCAAAGACTTCTTCACCACTTCAACATCTAGGAATCTTTGGAACCAAGCATTCATCAAAGGTAAGTCCTCGCCATTCACAATATCAACACCAGCTATCTCTTCGATGATTCGGACCCAAAACGGAAACCAACCGACGACGACGTCCAAATATCCTATTGTTTCTCCTCCAAAGAACTTCTTCCCCTCGAGGGCCTTCTCCAGAGACTTAAAGCTTTCCTTAGTCTCTTGTAAAGCCTTCATCTGTGCCTCCCCTGTTGTGAAATAAACAGCGAAGAACGCAGGTAGACACTGCAGCCAGAATAAAATAAATTTATGTTTCTGTACATAATTCTAACTGAAACTTAAGTAATAAGCAAGACGAGAGGTCATAATAATTATTTTAATGCCCATACCTTATCCTCTGCATACTTGGCCCAGAAGCGAGCCTGAGCCCTCTCATAGGGATCCTTGGGCATGATGGGATACCCATCCTTCCACGCCTCGTCGACGTACTCAACGATCACCAGCGACTCCGCCAGCTGCTTGCCGTCGTGGACGAGCACCGGGACCTTCTTGGTCACCGGGTTGTACCGCAGGAGCTCCTCGCTCTTGTTCGGCAAGTCCTCGTTCACGTACTCGTACTCGACTCCTTTGAGCTTGAGAGCCCATTCCGCCCTTAAGGCAAATGGGCTAGCCCACATGCCAAATAGCTTCACTCCTTTTGCTGCCATTGCTGCACCTCTCTCTCTTCTCTCTTATTTGATCTGGGGTTAACTCCCACTCGGCAACTATTTATTAGAATAAGAGGAGTTGCGGGTCAATGAGTTCGACATAAGTCTCGGGCAGATTTTGAGAGGTTCGCTGTCTGGTGAGTAGTGAGACCGTGAGACTATTCGTGCATGCCTATTGGCTCGCTGACGTCATTCATTACGCAGTGGGAAGGAATTATATCGGAAAAACTAAAACTCTCTTATTCAACAAACAGAACGAACGAAACTTCTCTATACTCTCGCTTTCTCTTCTCTTGTTTCAGTAGATCATTATAAATACTCCTTTAAATAGCCCTTAACAAAGAAAAAGAGGAAATTATTTGTATTTCAGTGCCGAAAGGGCGATCTTTTTCGCAGAAGTCTAATGTTATCTGAAAAATACAAAATAATTTCAGCAATAAACTAAGTAACTCACAATTGATTCGCGTTGTCCCTCTCATGTAAAGTAAAATATCTAGTCAACCGACTAGATAAGTTACAATTGGGCTATCTTGCTGCCCATTTTATCTAAAGAAAAAGATAAAAATCTCATCGATACAGTTGATCTGTATGTGAAACATGGCCAGGGGATCCCCAGCATTATACCGTAGCAAGCACCATCGATATGATGTGCGCTAGGCGAATGACATGAGAAAGAAAAGAAGGGTAACAATACCACCCTGCATTCAGGGAGTTGAGCATTTGTTCCCCAGAAATGCAACCAATTCAAGAACTGAGTTGTGTTTTGAAAAAGGAAGAGGAGCATCACAGAATATTGAAAGCTGAAGGGTTTCGCTTCTAAAACTTCTCTCCTTGAGAGTTTTCAGCAGTCATAGACATGATAGGGCTTGCGAGACATTCCTGGATATCCTTTCATGTATTGGCTCCTGTCAAAACGTAATAGCAAATCAAATTTGAGATATAGTGACCAAAGAGATGGGACTTTAAGATGTTCTAATATACCTCCTTCCCTGACAGCTCAAACTTTGTTTTTGTGATAGTTTCAAAAAGGAATATGTACCTGTAGTGCATGTTATATCAGCTAAGTCAAACATGAAATGACAACTGTGGTATGAGAATATAAATCACAACTTTGTAAATGGAGGGCAGCATAATTCCATTAGTACATACCGCCAGGCAAGTTCACACACAAGTTCTTGAGGAGCTTCTGGTAGAACCTGGGATTTCAAATCTATTAGATAAATCTAACAAGTCAACTGCAAAAAACTGAACTGCAAACTAATTGTGGTTGGCCATATGGGTCCTTTATTGTTCACATGAAATTTTCCATCAATGAGGCAAATTCAAATGCATCTTCAAGTAATAAGCGGACGCAAAAAGGAGGATTAAAAGATGATATACCTCATCAGCATATGGATTGCAGTTCTCCTTGAACCACAATCTTAGAAACTCCTGGGAACAATCCAATAATCCTGTCAGCAAATTGCTATCGACAAAACAATATCCTAAATTGAGAAGCATATCTTTATGGAGAAGAACGGCACGGGAGAAATGCTGCAATATGCACTACAACTGTATTTTGCAATTTATATCAGATTTTACCTTATCTACATTTTCAGGTTCAAGGCCAGCATTAAATCTCTCCTCATAAGAATTAGCAATCCAATACCTGCTGGAATCAGGGGTATGCACCTGAATGATCAGAAGAAAACAAAATAACCTGCAATGATATTTCTATGGAAAATGATGGAGACAAAGAAAAGATGACCAAAATATCAATGATAAGGACATCCAACCTCATCAATCAACATAATAGTTCCATCAGCTCCTTTCCCAAATTCATACTTCGTATCAACAAGTAAAAGACCATTCTCCAATGCCACTTGCTGCAAGTAACAAAGTCATCATTTGAGCTGATAACCAAAACTTTTCATATCAACAGTAAAGATTTAACATGGAGACATTTAACAGCAACTAACAAATTGGTGATTTCGTGCCTACTTTAAGCTATCATCAGAATCAATTACGATACACACTACTATCGGGACATGCAATGTTCCAAATAGATAAAAGCATAGCAGTCAAAGTTTGATATTAAAGTACATTGTACTACAGTGGTTCCACATTGTTCAGTCTTTGATCTTCTAAAGTTATTAATTTTAAACACATCCAAATGTCCCTGAAGTAGGCACTTAATTATGGTGCTAACTTGTGTTCAGGATAAACTATTGAAAGCTTAAAATCTCAACTACAAATTTACAACATGATTAACTAAGAAAGAGAAAGTTAATGCAGCAGTAACCTATGTAGAAGGACATGGAATATCTAATAATCGGAACTTCGGAAGGCAACAACATCCAGAGGCAATGTAAAAATATGCTGAGGCATATGCCCATGAATGTCCCTCTTGACTGGTATGTGGATAAGGATAAAAGAAAAACAGAAGCCAAAGTCCAGCAGTCAGTCATGCATGAAGGCATTTTACTTTAAAAAATTGAAATGCAAAAGGAGGCCATTAAGACAAGCATAATAAGAATTGATTAATAAACATGACAATAACTGACCTGCCCATATGCAAACAAGCTCAAGGCTTTGCTGCTTACTTCATCATAATCATGTCTGGACATCAGCCCAGATTTGATTATCTGGATAAGAGAATTATTCTATAAGAACAATAATTATGGGTACTAGCAAGAAATGAAATCCAAAAAGAAAAAAAAAACGCCTAACACAGTCATAGAAACATGCTTCCAAAAAGGTACTGTTATTAGGCATCTACACATTACATCTCTGACGATATACAGCATTGTATACTTGATGTAGCTTCATAAGACATATTACATATTAAGATTACCATAAAAAAGAATAACTTATTTACACCCTTTCATTATCCGCTCTGTGACTTCAATTTAACAACACATGTATCCACTGTGAACTGTAAAATTAACTACACTTTGTTGTCAAATCATTGTGAAGCAGCCAATAGCATCTGCCACATTTGCATTCTTGGAGATTATCAGGATATTCAACTTAGCTTCATTGCAAATATAACTGAAGAATAGTTACTGTAGATATCCAAAATGAGGAGGGATTTTGCAACCAAGATAAATGAAGATGGTGATTTACAAAAAGCCCTGTAAGAAATTTTACACAGTATTCAATGATGAAGGAGTATTACTAAAAATTATAAAAGATGAGGTCCCCACAGTGACAATAATATGAATAACAGTATAACACCATCTTCTGCCTGTGAGACAAGGGTGTGGAATTTACTCCCACAGTTCAATGAGCCACCGCATGCTCTTAATTAATTACAAGACACTTCACAGATCTTGATATATTTGTTTGTCAACTTTGATAGGTTATATATTTGAACTCAGAGGGATCAGCTAAAACAAACCTCATCAGGAGTCACAGGAACATCATGATCAACAGCTTTAGTTGTAGGTGTAATAATATTTGCAGCAAGCTTTTGATTTTTTACCATACCTGCAATGCATAAAGTGAACAGTGGGTAATGAAAGTTATAGCAATGTCAAAAACACTGCATCAGCAAGTAACATACATACCCTCAAGAAGGACATTGCCACAGTAAGACCTCACACCCTTGTTATAAACCGTCCACAAAGATGTATCAGTGCTACCAGTGACAAAACCTCTTACTGCAAATATTCATTAGACTACGTCATGTCAAATGTTGTGGAATTAAATAGATAAAAAAAATGAAGTTGAGTTAGAAAAAAGTCTATGAGGAGCAAGAGAACTGATGCTACAGATTCTTAAACTTGAGAAGCTCTACATTGTTCAGTCAATAAAAGTATATCTTTCTATGCAAACGGGAAATAGCTCATATGGACCTTGTATTGAGGATTTACACGAAATATATACCGTCTTGTCATTAAGGAGCAAACCGATGGCACCAAACAAACGCTGCTCTCCATCTCACCCAATCCCGCAACACCACCTTCTTACTTGATTCTTTCTTAGTTTATAAGAGAATCTCATGTTTGACAACTATATATATGTCCTTAAATAAGTCAATGGAAAGAAGAACAAACAAGATAACTCACCAACAAATTCAACCGGGAAGACTGAGCACTTCTTTGCAATTGTCACATTTTTATCAGGAGACGAAACAACCGCATTCGGAGTAATATGGCGAGTATTATTGAACCACCACAGACTCGTCTCGTTAAGAACCTAAGATATTTCAAAAAGCATACGATCCGGAGCAAGTAACAGTAAGATAATAGACTTTCTAAGATTATACAATTAAATTACCAGATGTATGTGTGAGAGACCTTTTAAAATAAATACCTGGCCTTTAAAAGGTATTGAGGCGAGAACCCGATCGAAAGCACTCTGCCGATCGGTGGTGACGAGAACAAGATACTCTCCGCTGTCGTAAACATCTCTCACCTTAAGAAAAAATACCAACTTGGCTTCATAGGAGCATCGAAGCAACACGGCATGACAAAGGAGAAATCAAGGGCAACCGCAGCTCACCTTGCCACTTGACTTGGATCCGAGGCCTGGAACAGTGCGATCGAGGTGGGTCTCGGCGAGGCAATTCCCGAGCCCGCCGCGAGCGGCGCGTAGGACCTCATCGCGGTGGCCCGCGTCGGCGGCGAGGAGGGAGGCGCGAGCTAAGTTGCACAGGGAGCGAGGGTTTCTCGAGACGGGGGAGAGGCGTAGGGGGCGAGAGAGAGATGGGAGGAAGGGGGTTTTGGCGAGGGTTTTGAGAGGGTTTGGAGTAGTGGAGGGAGGGGCGGAGAGAGCCATCGTGGAGTTGCTTCCGGGCGCGATGCGAGCGGTTGATCTTTTAATCGATCGGGATTCACCCCGAAATGGAAGTTCGGATCCGTGTCATCCTATCTTGACCTAACTTGACCCAGAACCGACTAGATCTAATCATTCTTGATCCAATCCAAATTCCAATACGAATACTAACTCGTATTGGGTAGACGTTGGCTCAATCAAGCTAGGCCTCAAATGGACTCAAGAAGACATACAGCTATACGCGCACATATGTATATTACGTACCTATACCGTAAAGTTCGAATCAGGTATCAATAAACTTAGATCTAATCCATGCCTAACAACCCTAAGTTTGAAGGAAACCTTATTTAAGCTACATTAATATGTTGTGTATTAAGCTAAAGTGGTTTATTTAAAATAATGGTAGTAGACGATTTGCTAATGAAATTAATAAATATTATGAGATATAGAAGATGAAAGTAAAAGAGATAATGAAAATTATGATTAATGAAAGAAGATTTGTGATTTTTGAAAAGGAAGAAAGAGAAGAAAATAATATACCCTTCTTTCTTAAAAATAAGAGATGGATAAAAGAAAGAGGCTCGACGTGGACGAAAGTAGAAAATATTAATATTTTTCACTAATCTCAAAATAGCTATTTTTCATCTATTTAGATGCTAGTTAAAATTTTAAAATATTCAGATTAAATCTAACACGAAATATTAGACAATAGCTGCTTTCAGATTAAGGCGTTCGAACACCGTTGGACAAACACTTGAATGCCTCAACAAAGACTACTGTCGGATTGGGATATTTGAACGATGTTGGCCAAGTGTTTGGACGTTTCGAAGTTCTATTGCTCTCAATGTTAGTTGAGCATTCAAATATTTCGACAAAGGTTGCTCTTATGTCTCACTATTCAATCATTGTTGATCAAGCGTTTGACTACATAAACCCGATGCCACAAGTTCATTAAAAATAATAAATAATTAATACTATGATAAATATATTCAATCCAGCAAACCTAATATTTTCTGTGAGATGACCCGATTAGATTCAGATGACATCTTAATCTTTCTCCATAATATCACACTTAGATATGTTTCTATTCGGCAGTGTTATGTAATATAATTTAGTATCAATTTTCTACATATTTGGCATTTTTCAGCAGCTTTTACCGAATGTTTTCCAGCAATCATGCGTCGACTATTGTTAGATTCCATCTGAGGTCAACTGGAAACAGCAATTGGAGCTATGCGACCTAAAGTTAGGCAACCAACCTTTGGCGACGAGGCCACGATCGAACGACGCGCATGTGGAAGAAAACACTTGGAAGGATAAGATTGTCAACCAAGGTGGCACGAGTTGTAAATGGAGCCTTCGCCAAACCTTTTTCAATTTATCTTCTTCTTTTTTTTTTTTTTTTGCCAATGTGAACTGCGTTGGTGAAGCTCCAGCATAAATCGGTCAGTATAGAGAGATCTTTGAAACATTGTTATTTAGCTGACATAGCTTAGTTAGGCTAAAGTTTAGTTGCCATTGCTTCATCTGCGTATATCCCTCGATCTTGACTTTTAAAAGTTGGAACTTCAAGCACACTTTTGATCTTTCCACCCCGTACTCCACTCATTCCTTAAAGTTCGTGTGCCCTACCTACCTGGCTACAATTTGCAAAGGAAAAGATACGTGCAGTTACCAATAAGTAGCTACCAATCTCGATCTCCAGTCTTCACCATCAAACACCTAACTCGTTAATTTACAGCATGAACACCACTCTAGCCCGAGTGCAGAGCTCCAAATCATCCACCACCCAAAAACCCTTCTACTACTACTCATCCCTCAAGCACTCCCTTTGCTTCCTCACCACCTTCATCACCCTCCTCCTCTTCTTCCAACTCCAAGCTCTCAAGTCTCCCTCCTACCTATGGCCATTCCGCTACGGCGAAACAACCATCGAGCTCAACCGGACGCGGTCTATGCTTCGCGACTCCGTCACGTTTATCCCCCTCAGAGACTTGCGCTTCGCGAAGGAACCCATGTCGGGCCACACCTGGTTCATGAGCTCCATGAACGACACGTTCGAAGACGGCGACGCCGAGTACCTCCATTTCCCTTCTCAAGCATCTAAAGGGAGGCTCCTCTGCCTCTCGGCTTCCGACGTCTCGGACGGCACCAAGAATTCCTACGCATTAGCCTGGCCCGAGGCCTTGCCTTACAACTCCATCCTCCTCCCTGGGCTAACCTTCGTCGCAGACACCTACTACGACTACAATAACATATGGCATGGCCTCTCTGCTATAATTCCGTTCGTTTCATGGCACCAGAAGAAAGACTGCGTGGTTCCGGCTAGGTGGGTATTGTTCCACTGGGGAGAGCTAAGGACTAAAATGGGCACGTGGGTGCGTACGATAGCAGAGGCGGCGATCGGGAAAGTCCCAATACTACAAAAGTTCGACGACGGCGGACCGACGTGCTTCGAGGAGGCGGTGGTGTTTCGGCATAACCATGGGGCGATGCCGAAGGCGAAGAGGGTGGAGATGCATGACGCGATGAGATGCAAAGCGAGAGCTTACTGCAATGTTGGCAAGGTGGCCGGAGACGATGCGGCGGCCATTCAGATGACTCTGTTTCTTCGGACCGGCGCGAGATCGTTCAGGAACGAGACGGCGGTGATCAAGATCTTTGATGAGGAGTGCAGGAAAGTGGTGTCTTGCAGAATTAAGGTGGAGAGGCCCGACAACTTAACATTCTGCGAGCAGGTTAGTGGTTTCTAACGGGTTTCTCTATGTGTTTTAGGGAATTTCGTAAATTACGTCCAGTATATTTCTCTTATTACCGTTAACAACCTACCATATCAGCTCTTGCATATTTTGTTATTATCTTATCGGTAATCTGCCTAACATAAACTTACTATAGTGATGCGTTAATTTGACGATAAACATAATACCCCCCAAAAAATAACGGTCAAAAAAGGATTAACGTAAATGATAATCACTGGTTGGCAAATGTTAATTACAATAAGAACAATCCTAGAATACAAATTATAAAATTCTCATTTTATTATTATTTATCCGTCTTATTCCCTCGCTGATGCAGGTGAAGCTACTAAGTGAGACTGATATCTTAGTCACACCCCATGGGGCTCAGCTGACGAACCTATTCTTCATGGACAAGAACAGCAGCGTCATGGAGTTCTACCCAAAAGGATGGAAGGAGATGGCCGGCGTAGGGCAGTACGTCTACCGGTGGCTCGCGGACTGGTCCGGGATGCAGCACCGAGGCTCATGGTGGGATCCCGACGGCGAGCCGTGCCCAGATGAAAAGGATAAGTTTCATTGCTTTGCCTTTCACAAGGATCGCCAGATCGGCCACGACGAGGTACACTTCGCCGGATGGGCTGCCAAAGTTCTCCAAGAAGTGAAGGGATATAAAATGAGCGTTGCATCCGGGAGAAGTTCGCAAGAATCAGCTTCATGTGAATGTAGCTGAGCCTTGTAATATTGATGTGGAGGATGTTTTTTGTATAGGTGTATCAAAGTTGGGAAAATATGATAATTTGTATTTATAATGATTTACACCTCGCCGTTTGGACCTGCTCAAACTGGACTCCTAAATTTTGCTTTTAGATCCAAACATTTCTTGCACTGAATCAGCCCTAATAACAGCCATCAACGGAATGATAGAAAGATAGATTACTAAGTTATGATAGATTCATCACATTGGCACTGCCAAATTTTAAATTGCAACCAAAGCTGCAGTACGACCTAAAGTAAATTACAACCAAAGCTCAGATAACAAGGCTACAATACACATGATGGAGAAGAAAAGTAGGATAAGTAATTGACCTGGTTGGCAGTAGCCATTTGTGTCTTTAATGCAAATCCACCGCGTAGCACGACTAGATTGTCAATTAATGTAGCAAATTAAATAGAAGGGCAGAGGAAAGATGAAAAACCCTACGATGATTTAAAGTAAACTTGACTAGATAGATTCTCTCCAAGATCTAATCAACGGGGTTCTTACGATGCCGACGAGCTCACTTCTTCGACTCGAGAGGAGAGAGAGCAAGACAGTGCGATTGCGCTTACTGTCTCACTGGTTCTCCTGAAATAGTGCTGTTAATCTTTTAATTCACGCGAAGTTAATGACAAGTTAATCCATAAGGGTACAACGGACGGCGGTAAGAAGTAAGTTCATATGGTAGCCTTTGCAAACTTTATTATAATCAATTAAATAATACTTGAGAATGCCACGTTGAATTGTTGACATACTTAAAACCTTACAAGATCCGAAGCCTGACCTCTTTGTCTCCAAAGTTGACTTCCGGAAAAATCTCCGAAGTGCCAGGCATTGAGATCTGATCCCGATCTCTCTGACATCAATTTAGTCCCCTGCAAACGATAAGAGGGAAAATTTGAGATAAATTATACAACTGCTCCAAAGGGAATATATAGATGGCCACCGATCTAATCACCATCCAACACCTAAATTTCCATCATGAACATCACCACTGCCACCGTAGCCCAGGATCCAAGCTCGAGATCATTTTCCAAACAAAAGTCATTCTTCTACCCCACATACTACTCCCTCAAGCAGTCTGTTTGCTTCCTCACCACCTTCATAGCTATCCTCTTCTTCATCCAACTCCATGTTCTCAGGTTCTCCTATTTATTGCCATCCCACCACCTGCAGAATGACACTAAAAGGCACAATGACACTAACACAAAGAATGAGCTCAAGATACTTTCTATGCTCCGTGACTCGGTCACTTTCCTTCCCCTCAAAGATCTGCAGTTTGCTAATGAACCCATGTCGGGACAATGGTTCATCAGCTCCATAAATGATACTTTTGAAGATGGTGAAACGGAGTACCTCCGTTTCCCCTCTCAAGCATCCAAGGGGAGAATCCTGTGTCTCTCGGCTTCCGACATCTCTGATGGTACCAAGAACTCATTCGCACTGGCTTGGCCCGAGGCCTTGCCTTATAATGCCATCCTCCTTCCTGGGCTAACATTTGTGTCTGACACCTACTATGATTACAGTAACATATGGCATGGCCACTCGGCCATAATCCCATTCATTGCATGGCACCAGAGGAAGGAGTGCGTGGTTCCAGCAAGATGGGTATTATTCCATTGGGGTGAACTACGGACCAAGATGAGCACATGGGTGCAATCGTTAGCGGAGGCTGCAATCGGAACGGTCAGCATCAAGAAGTCTGATGGAGGCAACAAAATCAGGCCAGCATGCTACGAGGAGGCGGTGGTGTTCCGGCACAACCAAGGGAGGATGTCCAACGCAAGGAAGGTGGAGACCTATGACATGATGAGGTGCAAGGTTAGATCTCACTGTAATGTTAGCAAGGTGCCCAGAGATGAGTTGGGGCCTGTTCAGATGACTTTGCTGCTTAGGACTGGTGCAAGATCATTCAAGAACGAGACCGAGGTGATCCGGATCTTTGAGGAGGAGTGCAGAAAGGTGAATGCATGCAGATTCAAGGTCCAAAGGTCTGACAACTTGACATTCTGCGACCAGGTTGGTGCTTTTTCTGTTAACTCGCCAGGAATTGATACTTGATCAGGTAACCCCATATTGGAATTCAGCAGCTTCCATCACTGATGCAGGTGAAGCTATTGAGTGAGACTGATATCTTAGTCTCCTCTCATGGAGCTCAGATGACAAACTTAATCTTTATGGACAAGAATAGCAGTATCATGGAGTTCTTTCCAAAAGGATGGAAAGAGTTAGCCGGCTCAGGGCAGTACGTCTTCCGGTGGCTTGCCGACTCAACAGGGATGCGGCACCAGGGCATATGGTGGGATCCAGAGGGCGACCCATGCCCAAACAAGAACGATGGGCATGAGTGCTTCAACTACTACAAGAATGGCCAGATCGGGCATGATAAGGCCTACTTCGCTCAATGGGCTGCCAAAGTTCTCAATGAGGTGAAGGCACACAAGATGAGTGTTGCATCCAAATCCAGAAGCCAGCCATTGCAAGAATCACTTTCATGCAGATGTGTCTAAGCCCTGTATCATTTCATTAAAACAATCCATATCCAATGATTATTCACTGAAAAAATTTCTTAGGAAATTTGATAGTGAAAAAAGGTACTGGATGACAATGACAAACAGAAGGCTCTTCTTTTTCATTTCTTCCTTTTCCATTAGGAGGAACATGAGAGAGACTATGAGCCCTCTATTTTATTATCTTGTTTTCTGTGTGTGTATGTATACATTGACAGTACTACCATGTTCACCATTAGAAAGTCAAATGTCTATCAAAGAAAATTAAAACTACTCCCACGCCCACATGTAAATCCATCCCCTCCAACCAATTATCTAGCATTATCTCTAAGCTTCATAGCGACAACTTGACCAATTCGTAAATGCTATGTGACTATGTTATATAAAGACTAACTTTTTCACATTCACGAGTCTGAATCTAAAACGAAAATAGATAACTGAATGTTTAAATACACGGAAACTACTTCTCCATCACATGCAGAATGGCAGACATGGAAACTACTAAACAAATGTTCCAGTTTAGTACTGTAATTTTTTAGATTAAAATTGTGACCACAGTACGATAGAGTGGATCCAGATTTTGCTGGGAAGGTGCCAAAGAGAAGTGATAAGAAAATAAAGTCCAGGAACAATAAGTAGAACAGTCAACTGGAAGTAGCAACACTGCTGCAGTATAGCTAAACATTAACAACAGACGTTATTTAACATGAAAGATTGGCTATGCAGATGTCTAGAAGGTAATGCCAAAATCATCAAGGAGCACACACTCTGAATTCTGAAATGCATATGTAAGTTGATCCTAAGATTTTAGTAATATGGAAGTAGCACATTACGAACAGTCAAACCTAGAATAAAGTTTAAGCATGTACTTCTTCCTCAATAATTGATAAAGCCTTTTCTCCAGCGGACTTTGAAGGATTAGCACATATATAAAATGCATAATTTTTCTCAGCAATTCAAGCATACTCCCAGTAGAAGCAAAATGAACTAACCTATGGTCGTATAATTATGCAGAGGCTACAAGCTGAGGGATGCTGGTTAACTTTATGGTTATATCTTCTACTAATTTTTCCAATATTGATAGCAACGATTTAATTGCCGGCAACAAGGGTTAAATCTCTCAATACTTGAACTAGAATCTACTATACACACACAAAATAAATAAAAACTTGGAATCAACCACAGCAGCTCATACATTCCATTAAAAGAATAATCATGCAATATCAATTTCAACGTCAGACCTAAATGCTCTCAAAAACCTAATATTTAGCAATATAATCGATCCCAAAATTATCATATTCACTGGTGTTCTCAATGAAATAGATGCCTTCTTCTCATCTAAATCAAAGAAATATTCTCTAGTTGAAACAATACCGGTTAAAGCAGAATATAGTCAAATATAAAATCGTCACGCATTTCGATCGCCTCCATCTCTCGTGGAGGCCGTCGACTCGATAACATAGAAGAATGCCGATTCCTCTCACACGACAAGGATTTGATCAAGATTCATAACATCTAAAACACTAATAAGATTAGATTACCTGAATCGCCAATAGGCAGCGAAGTAGAAATTAAAGGATTCGCCGCCACTAAAACGAAATAGAAGAGAACCGAGTTAGTTATTGTTGCGCAAAGGGGGGAGAAACGTCGAACCAGAAAGGGTTTATGTCGGGTGAACGGGTCAGCTTCGGCTTGTCCAAGTAAGATCCGAATCCATCAGCTAATGAAACAAAAGCTTAAATATATTATAAAGGAACTTTGATTGAATTATTAGTGTTTAACTTAAACTTAGAAGTTAGAAACTTTGGAAATCCGAGTAGAGAGTCCAGTCGTGGAAGCCCAGGTCGACATTTTAATCGAGATCTCTGTGTTGTGTGTGTGTGTGTGTGTGTGTGTGTGTGTGTCACCGCCACGTGTCAAGTGTTAAGAATCCAACCTCAGCCATTTCCTTCGGGGCTACCGAGCACCGGATCCCACTCCGAGGTAATAAGCTGCATGTGGTTAAGGGTCCTGGCATACTGTTGGCACTCACATGAGCAACAGTTAAAAAGGCAATGCGTCCCAGTAACTTTGCAACGTATGGTCTTAATCGAGATTATTGTGTTGGTGTTGCGTTGATAAGTTTCCTCTGAGACGTTACATCCATCCATCCCGTCTCTTCATCTTCCAACACACACACCCGAATAGATCTCGTTATTCTCGCTAGCAATCGAATACTTCCATCGAGTACCCCCGGCCTACGATCCAAGCGTTTGTGTTGCGATATGTTTAAGCTTTTTAAAATAATATTCTTTCTGGAGAGATGATTGTTTTATTGGAGACATGGGGACAAAGGGAGTCCTGGCGATTGGGTCTGTTGGTGGGGATGGGAGGAAAAGGGTGGAGGCTAACATGTCAAGCCAAACATGGAAGTGACTAATCATCATACCAAAGAAAGCACTGCAACTTACACTACTTACCTGTCCCTCACTCTTTCACTACACTATTAGATAGTAGTCCAAATCCTTTTCTTCTGGAGGAGGAGAAGGAGGAGGAGGAAGAGAGGTTGATGGAGATGTGAAACATACGGGGTGACAGTGGAAGAAAAGAGGAAAAGAGGAACAGAGGGAGTGATCGGCGGAGAGTTGGAGACAAAGTGACTCTCTCCATATCACTTCCTTGGTTGGAATTTCATCCAATCCGCGCACCTGCTCCTTGAAACTGTTCAGGAATCATCCAAAGACATAAGAAATACCCCACGTCTCACGTGTGAGTGGCCCAGGTCCATTGTTATTTCACGTTTCAACACCATAGAAATATTCGTAATATTACTATACTGCCATACATCCCATTATTACCGCCAAATGGAAATCTTATCACAAACCAGGAGAAATTTAAGTGGGTTTGGTGGGAGACCTAGGTGGTGGGAAGAGAGAGAGAGAAAGAAAGATAGGAGGAAGGAGAATAATAAAAGGGAAAGGGGAAAAAGGAAAAAAAAGCCTGCAAAGAATAGAAATGGAAATCACGGTCGAACGACCTTTTATCGTCTTGTCAACATCCAACACCCTTTACCCCGCAAATCCCTGGTCGTACCTCTCTCTCTCTCTCTCTCCCATACAAGATGAGTTTCAAATAGTACCTAGAGGAACAGAGTTACATTTGATGGTTACTAATAACAACAAGTAGCAAAACATAACGGGGGACCATAAGGTTAAACTAATCTGTTGGTTTATATATATAATATTTATGATTAACAACTCGTGTCCAACTTATTTTTTATTCTATACTATATCTGTGTTATCTAAAATTAATCAATACATAATAATAAAAATCTTGATTTATCTTTTAAAATACTTAAAATCCTCTTCCTCTTGCTTGAAATACCATTATAAAATTTTAAACTTTTAGGCAATATTTTTTCACCAATATTTTAGTAAACTTCATGAAGGTGGAGTCATGTTAAAATGTGTCTCCGAAATAAACCGTAGTCCATGAGTAAGAATATCGGTCAAAATATTAGTACGTAATAAATAATTTGAAAACAATAGACGAGAAAGAGGATTTAATTATGAACACCTTAAATACAATGTTAACTGAAATGAGATTCGGTGTGATATGTATCTTATAGCTCCAAGCAGGTATGCAATTTGCCAAGACTTTGTGATAATGATAATATAACTAAAATATGGGATTGTTATTTAATATTATATATATCTATATATATATATATCTAGAGAGAGAGAGAGAGAGAGAGAGAGAGAGAGAGAGAGAGAGAGAGTTGTGGGTTTTGAAGTAGAAAGCGTGTAATTGCATGCAGCTGGACCTGCAAGCTGCTGCAGCTACTGTGAGGGTGCACCTGCAAAGAGCTGCACTGCTACAGTGGCTGTCCTTTCTCTCTATATTTCTCTATCCATGTGTGTGCAAATATATATACATAGTTTATATTACATACATCAGTGCAACTCTCTTTACTCCACGAATGCTAGCTAAATAAAATATTAGTATCTCTTTTGAGCATATACTTGCCCTGCGTGGTTTCCTGCCACGTCTGACAAGACTGACGTACAGTGTCAGAGCGTCGCGTCATTGAGGACTGGATGACCTGGCCTGCTGGATCACATGACCCCTCCTCCTCCAACTACCCATCTGTCGCCACGTCAGATTTACCTTTAATTTGTTCGACTATCATGCAAAAACAACCCTCGTCCTCGCCTTACAAGGACGAGGCCTTTTCTTTCTTTCTTTTTAATAACTATATAATTTTGTCGAATCTAACATCGATACATCAAATATGACGGTCATAACTTAACTTAACTGTATATTTTAGATAATACTACGAAGATTAATGAAATATTAAGCCCAAAAATATAGAAAAAGATTTAATAAAAAGGTACAACTATGACCGATTTACATGTACAAAGATTTTAAGTCTTCCTGTAGCTGTATTGTGATCCAGCATTTAAAGACACATGATATTCCCACAAATCTTTAATGGAGGGAGAAGCCAAAAATATCTTCCGCGTCCTGAATTGTACACTATATTTTATTAAATATAAGATTTATTATTTTCAACTGTTGTTTCTTTTAAGTTTATCTTCTTTTCATCTATTCTAGATTTAAAAACGCTATTATGATTAAATAGAAGCTTATGCTCCCTAATTAATAAAGCTATGCAAGATAATCTGATTCTCTTAACTTGAATACGCTAACGACCGAGACAATTATAAGTTAATTCCACGTTTAGTCACGGAGATATCTTCCTTGGAGTGTCTACAGAGTACTATTGTGATATTAAGTTTTGCATGACCACTTTGCTCTCGCCCACGAGCATATTGGAAAAGTTGACATATAATGTTACTGTCTATATAGAAAAGGACAGGAGAAAAAAAAGGGGGAGAGTAATTTTAATCTATTAAAAAATCCAGTGTGTATAAATATCATCTATAAGTCGATCCATTCTCAACTTCGTACAAACTCTAATCTTTGGGACTATGCCCATATTTGCACCTCATTATCGTCCGTATCCTTCTTATATAGACTTTTATTTTTGTCATTTACCATTACTCTCCGAGTTCCGAGATGTAACGCCTCCCCCTCTGATCCATCATTTCAGACTTAAATTATTCTTATTTTTTAAGCATAAGCATAACTTATTCGTTGCAGGTACGTACAATTATATTCCAAAAATTTTCTAACTTTTTTTTTCCTCTTAATGCTACTGTAGAGCCTCTCCTTTCCGCACGCACCGTACAGAAAATATAAGGTTAATTATATTTCCACTCTGAACTCTAACAAATTTTTATATAAAGGGTAAACTAAGTTTTACATAGCCTAAAATTAATCGTATGATAATTTTTAATAAAAAATCTCAAAACAATTTACGAAGAAAAAATAAATAATAGATTAGAAGGAAAGTAATTATCCACGGAATATATCGAGCAGATTAATTAATGACTAATCTCTCCTGGAAAAAATTTAGTCCGGACCCAACAATCAACGTAGGTGGTGTGGACCACTGGGGATTAGAAGGAATAGCTCTTTGTGGTGCCTAACCTTGTTGGCAAAGATAAGATATTACTCATAGATAAGGTTTTATTTGGATTTTCCATGTAATGGAATGGTCCAAGTTATCCGCAGGGAATAGTACTGCAGCGCCACTAATTAGTCTTCATGATCGCAATCTCTTAAAAAGTCCCAAACTCTACTTCCATAATTGGATAATAATACATTAGGGAGCAGCTCACATTAATGCTTATCGTCCACTTTAATTTATTAAAGAGGAGATAATAATGGGGACACGTTTTTAAATTTGACAAAGATCCAACAGGCCAGTGAGCAGTGGCTGTGCGGAGAACGGAAGCATGCAAGTCGCGTGCATCGGCCTCTTTTTGTTCTTTATAATAGTCCTAAGCTTTCAAAGAATATGATAAATTTTATATGTTAACGTCTACAAGTCAACTAATTCACCAGGATTTACCATCATATATATAATATATATTATTAACCTAGAGGTCGTATGCTTTTATTTTATTAGGAGAAAAGTGAAACTAGGTTAAAATAAAAAAATCGTATACTAACGAAACTAAAAGGCTAAAATTGAACCGGGCTTAAGAAGGCTTTCATCAGGCTGTTACGGAAGTGGCCTAATTAAACGTGAACCCGCAGTAGCCGGTGGACATGTCCAGCACCGACCGGGAAAAAGCCATACGCCCCATACCTCACAGTGAGAGTGAGAGAGAGAGAGAGAGAGAGAGAGAGAGAGAGAGAGAGAGTGTGTGTGTGTGTCTGTGTATAGGAAAAGAGGAGAGCTTTCTTCCGCTTCCAGGAGAAAGAGAGGTGGATAGAGCGAGCGAAAGGGAGTTTTTTTTCTACTGTTATCACAAAGCTCTTGGCGGTGCGTCAAAACTGATGTTATCCATTTCTCCTAATCCCGACCGCTTGGAGTAAGCGAGAGAGACAGAGAGTGAGAGAGGCGATCTATCGACGGTTCCGACCGGGGATCGGCGGTGGCGGATAACCACAGGTCCACAGAGGATGGACTTCGATGACCGCGACGAGCCCGAGGACGAGGAGATGGAGGAGATGGCGGTCGCGTCGAGCTACGAGACCCCCGCCATCGTCATGGGTAATTCCGGGAGAGGAGGAGCTGTGCCTAGTGGGGGTAAAGTTGGGGGAGCCGAAGGTCGGTCGGTGGCGGTCGGATCGAGTAACCGCAAGGTGAGCGGCGGAGGCCGTTACCGCGAGTGCTTGAAGAACCACGCGGTGGGCATCGGCGGCCACGCCGTGGACGGCTGCGGCGAGTTCATTGCGGCTGGGGAGGAGGGCACGCTCGACGCGCTGCGATGCGCCGCGTGCGGATGCCACCGCAACTTCCACCGCAAGGAAGCCGAGGGCGGCGCGATTATCGAGGCGGCGCCCTCTTATCCTCCGCATCACCACCACCATCACCAGTTCTCCCCATACTATCGTACGCCGGCGGGCTACCTCCACCACCATCATCACCAGATGGCAGCGCTCGCGGCTGGGCAGCTGCAGCGGCCGGGGCCACTGGCGCTGCCGTCCACGTCGGCGGGGGGCGGAGGCCACAGTAGGGACGAGGGGGATGACGTTTCGAATCCGGGGATGGTGGTGATGGGAGGAGGGGGTTTCGCGATGGGGGTCCCGGGTTCGGGTTCTGGTTCGGGGAAGAAACGGTTCCGGACCAAGTTCACGCAGGAGCAGAAGGACAAGATGCTGGCGTTCGCGGAGCGGGTTGGGTGGCGTATCCAGAAGCACGACGAGGCGGCGGTGCAGCAATTCTGCGAAGAGAACTGCGTCAAGCGCCACGTCCTCAAAGTCTGGATGCATAACAACAAGCACACCCTTGGTAAGAAACCCTAGCTAGTTAGCTACCTACCTACCTACGTCGCGGGATCTCACGCCACCGACCAAGTTAGTTCACGAATTCTACCTCTCTATATATGTAGCTTTGTAATCTACCTTCGATCTTATGTCGTTCTTCTTCTTCTTCTTCTTTTTATTTTTCTTTGTTTCTCGGTTCGAGGAAGGGAGAGGGTGGTGGATTAAATTAGTTAATGTCATGTCATTCTGTTGGAAATGGAGGATGGTTCGGCCTCATTAGCTTGTCTATCTCTCTTTGTGTGTGTTTGGTTGTAATGAGTTGGTGGTCGATGAAGATTTGGGGGCACTGTTCGATTCGCTTCTCTCTCCTCTCTCTCTCTTTCTCTCTCTCCCTTAATTTCTCGAGCTTTTATCTTGCCATTGTATGTGTTATGAACAAATTCCCGGCTTACTTAATTTAACTACAACAACACGTCCTCCATGGAAGTAGTTTCTTTTGATGCAATTGTACATTTATGTACTGTTGTGTTGGGCTTATATTTTTTGTTGTGCATGTTTCCATTATTTTTCTCCTACTTCTCATCGGTTGAGGTACGAATTTATGGCACTAAAGATGAATTAATTGAAGAGGGATATGAAGTCTCTTCATTCTTTGTTACTCCCCCTTTTCCCTTTGATGTCTTCTAGTACATGCAATTAACAACCGATATTGGCTACCCGAGATGAGCTCAAGATTCCTGCCTCTTCTTGGTGCTACCATTGATGGGCAGTTATGGATTTATGGTGATCGTGGTAGCTCGAGAGGTCACGAGAAGTTCCACCAGGCATTGCCAACCTTGAAGCTGCTCGCATTTATGACTGCTATTATGTCATCTTCGCGAGGTTAGTGAACTTCGCAGCTCCCCGCCATTAATACCGAGATGGTTAGCCGTTCCAACTTTGTCTACCTCTCCCCCGCTGTCGTCTGTTGTACACTAGCGCGAGGCCCACCGCAGGCACAACTCTCTGAGAAGAGAAGGAGACTGCCTTTAAATCACTGCCACGTACGGAAAGAAAAAGCTAGCTCCGTGTAATATCACTTCTTCTTTCTTCTACGACACTGCATCGCCGGTTATATAGCTCCAGTCTCCCTCCCATTCTTCTCTTTCCAACCTTTCTCATTCATTCATTCATTCATTCATTTTGTTCTTCAAACTTGATCACAAATTTATTTTTGTTTGCTTGCAATCTCTGTGAGAGATTCGGAGGTACAACTTGGTTGAAGCGGTCGTTGGAATGAAAACCCTTTGTGGCTGGGTTCGTGGGAATATGATTGCTAATTAATGGTTTGTGGGTAGCTCATGTGGTCCACCTGCGATCGTGGCTGATGGATCCAATGCAGCCATTAATAATACCACAAGGGGAGACCATAGTCCGTTCACACCCAAAAAGTTCCAAGTGTCATGGCATTCGTTCCAACATACAGTCACATAAATTTGGTCCCACATGTTGTCTTGCCTCCGGTTTAATCTTCTAAATAGGGAAGGGTAGAAGTTGTAGAAGTTGATAAGGTTTCCTCAATGGGAAGAATGATAAGGTGACGAGCAAATCCAAAGACATGAATCGGGCTGCTGTTCCCTTACAGGACGGTTGTCTAATCTCCAAGGGTAGGAGTTGTCTCCTATGGGGAGGGCGATACGAGATCTCTTAAGAGTGGAGGCCCATGGGTTAGTGACAAAATTTGGTAAAAACATAATTAATTAATTAGAGTAGTTTTAAGTAATCTAATTGGTTTGGAATATTCTCCTTCAGTTCCAGTCCAGCATACTAGGGGTCATTGGGGGGTCCTCTCCCGGCACATCCTTGTATTGGGAACACTGCAAAAATTCCCCATCTCCAAATGGTAGAGAGACACGGACTGAGCACTAGTATTAAAGCCAAAAATGTACCATGCCTTTATATTTTTCACTGCTGCAATGGCGATGAAAATGGCAATGACAATTAGCAATGGCAACACCAATGGCAATGGCAATGGCAATGGCAAAGAGCTCCATCCTTGCTGTCATCTTTCAGACAATGCCATGGACTTTGAGGGGTTTGTTGGCGTGCATTTACCTCTTTCAAACGCTTAAAGGTTTAATTGCAGGTTGGAAAGGAGGTCGCTTTACCAAGCTCCAAGGGAGCATCTCGAGCACGCCGATTGCCATGTTGCCATTCTCTGCTGCTTTCCCCCGAGTGTTGAAATGCTAGAGGAGGCTGGGCCTTAAAAGGGGAAGGATTCTTGACAGAAATGCTCATGGTAGGGCCGCCCATATGTACAAGGTAAAGGATTCTTCTTTTGGATGGGTTCGATGATTCAATAACAAAACAAACTTCTTGTGGATCGATGTCGGTACTCATTCCCACCTCATTTTCCGAAGTTTAAATATATATATATATATTTGTTCCATTGTTGCTGGATTTCTCGTTTGCATACTTCTTCTCCAAATCTTTGATAAGATAAATATCATCATACATCGTTTAGTTAGTCAAATTGATTTAAAACCTAAGTGGAAACATTAGGGCTGTCAAAAATAATTGAAAATGAGTTGACCATGAAAAATAATAATCTTTTAAATCAAGATCTAAAAAAACTCATATATATTAGTATATTAGTTCTTGTACCTTCACCAATAAAATATATTATTATAATTTTTAATTGAGTGTTTGGTTGTAAAAATAGAGATAAGTGTTTGAATAAAATATAACATAAAACAGTGTTAGATTGTCCTTTCCCTACTTTAATGTAAATAGATATTTATTATTTTCTTTAGTTCGATATCAATTTATGCAGTAGGACCAACCACTAAGCTAAAGTAGTAACCAGAAAAAACCAAAAGAAACTAAAGCCAGGCCTGGCGGGGCATTCAGTCTCCCTAGTTGGGCCTTCAATTACTCTACTTTGCAACTATGACACTTTTATTTGGGCTGTTCCATGAGGAGGTACGGAGAATTTAGTTGGCCTCGAAACTTTAATCCTAACTTGAGTTAAGAAGGTATCAATCAAAGGCCGACACTAACGCAGGCACTCTACTTCCACGCAGGATTGCTCCCTCAGGCTTTCACCCGTTTGGGGAGAGTCTGAGCCTATTTAAAATTTAGGACAACTTGTATATAATATTATGTTTTTTTAATAAAATTATAATTTATATTTTATATTTTTACTCCTTGTAAATCAAAATTTATAATTTTATGTGTAGAAATCAGCCTGAGTTATTATATTAAGTAAAGATTTTTTATTTCTAAAATGATTAAAATACTATGATTTAATTAATTATTTTTATAATTTTTTAGTATAGTTAATTTAATCTAGATATATAGTTAAATTTAACTAATATATTTAACAGTAGAATATTTTTTACACATATTGATTGTGATTTATAAATAGTAAAAATATAGGACATAAACCACAGCTTTATTAAAAGATACGGTGTTATACTTAATTTTTCTAAAATTTAAAATACTTAAAAAAATTAAGAGCTTCATTAATCCATGATTAACCAAAAAGAGTATTATTAATGTTCTTTCTAAGCTTGGCTAATTAACAACTCGACTACTCTATTGGAATGAGATCTTTGACACTAATTATCATACCGAAGAGGAATAATCCTTCCAGGTTTACTTTCTGGAGCTTTTCTATTATTTGGTCCTGGTGGATGTGTTAAATTTACCTAATAGTGTCGGCATTAATGGCCAAACGTAGACGTGACAATGCAACTAGATAATGTCTAATGTCGCTTCTCCGTTAATTATCTTACTTTCACCATAGGCATTTTTGCTCAGAAGATCTTTCGTTATGTGCAAGTAATGGAACTATCGAACATTTATTCTCAAAGTGATTCGATGATGACAGTGCTGCTCCTTCCTAGGCTCTCTCTTGTGGCTGCATATAGATTTTTGTCTTAAGGCCTCTCATGGTGTTCTCCACCTCTAAGCTTCAACACTGTAGAGATAAGCTGTGAACGTTGTCAGGTGTGGATGCCACACAAAAGCTGTCCACTTGCATAAAAAAGATTGCCAAATCTATGTCATTATGATTACAATTAATTAGATAATGAATGTGCCCATTTTTTAAAAGCTCTAAGAAGCTTGAAAAAGGATGTGCTTTACCACATGTATGATTTGTCGGCTGATGTAAAGATGAACTGAATCACCTTTCTAATTGAGATTGTTGAAGATAATGTAGTTTAATTTTTTCCTTTAACTAAGGGGACATCATGTCCCCAAGTTGCTGACATAATCTGCTAAATATTTGTATTAAATTGTTGTAGTTTGTTTTTATCCTTTGTCCTTTTGATCATTGGAAAAGGAGCTCGGTCTTCAATAAGAGAAAAGCAAGACAAGTGGAACCTTATGTATTTAACCGTGAGATTCTTCATGATATATTCTATATTTCAAAGAATTCCTATATTATGTAGCACTACAAATGGATACGAGGAAAAAGATATGCTTCTCGATCTCCCTTCGTCTGCATGAAATGTTTCAGACTTAGGCAATGGTTTATTAAAGGTTGCTCATATGTACGTATGAATTGACTCTGTACGAGGTTTCTTGTCGTGTATTGCGTAGAGAGCATGTGGAAATAAGAAATGTAACTGAGAATAAAGAAAGAATGAAAGAGAAGAGGAATAAAGGATTAATAATAGTAGTGTGAGATCTTATATATATCCCCCTCATAGCTATTTGATGGCCATGTTTCAAACTATAAGAAACCTTTATGCAACTATATATATATATATATATACACGTTGATACTTTTACTATAAAGACACTACAATCCAACTAGAACCACATATAAGGTATATCTCTCTAGCAAGTTTAAGGCCGGGAAAAGAAGGGAAAAATGAAGAATGGAAAAAGATAGATAAACGAAAAGTACTTAGACCTCTTAAAACCTCATAAACTATCATTGCTAACAGCATTAAAGGTGCTCTAATATTGTATTCTTTCGTAAGTCAAGAACTTGGACCTCCTAAAAGGGCACTAACAATTACTTCACTTAGTATTGTGTATTTGTTGTACATGAAATTAGAGAAAATCTTCCAACAGTAGCCATCAGAATGCATCTGAAGTAAGAGTTCTTGCCAACATAAAATGAGCTACGTACGTATCCAGGTGCACTTACCTTATGACTACCAGATGAACAAGTTCAATATGTGCTGAGCTGAAGTGTGCACTGGATAATTGTGACAAAATAGCATATTTTCAGTAGTAAGTCCTCTAGAATATATAAAATAATTTTTTTTCTTAAAATCATAAGGCTAAAATAGTTTCTTTTCACTTGCTTTGAATAACAAGATTCTTTTATGAGAGAAACTCATAGAAACTGGAACTCTAAGTCCCTGCATCTTTCACAGCTGGTGCAAGGAAGCAACCACAACATCAAGGTCGGTACAACATCGATACACAACACTTTATTGCATAAGACATCTGTAAATTGCGGATTAACTAATCTTGCTTTCCAAGATGTATCCTAATTCTGAATGATTTTAGAAGATCATAATACAAGACTTTCCAAGATTCCTCAGTAAGCAGGGTGTTATAGATTTAGCTCACTTCTCACCTCCAGAAAATTCAATTTGTACCCCTTCCCCTCATTCCCCTCTTCTATGTTTTTATTTTAGCTCTCTCCTTGTAATCTTGTATTTCCTCCTCTCTTGTAATCCTGATATGCGATTACTTTTCTTTCCCCCTAAAGCTAGTATATCTAAGATGCACCGTGAGATGATCATAAATAAAGGACTTAACTTTAGGCACAGACATTCAGAATCCTAATGTTTCAACTAAAGCATATACGGCTTAATAATAAGAATCAGACCAAGATCATTAATCCAACAAACTGTAGATATGTAACTCCTTATAGAACTCCAGTCTCCAGTGACAGTTAAGAGATATGTAGAGGAAAGCATGACAGGTAGTACTTCATTCAGTAAGTTCTCATTTTCTTATGATACCAACACAGTGCACACCAACATATTGATATCAAAGAAATATTGTCAACCCATCCTCCAAATCTACTAGTATAATTTAATTACTCCAAGGAAACAATACTAGTTCAGTTCATATGGGTGGTAAAATCCATGCAGTTGATAAGCTTACATATAATAATGACTCTAGTTGCAAAACTTCAAGGAGAGTCAGCTAAACCACCATTATCACCATCCTCTTCTTCTCCCCAGTAGAAGCCCCACTGTACTGATATTGCCTGTTTTCCTTTTGACACCTAGCTATTTGGTTATCCTTCAACAGTTTGACATCAATACTAATTAGAAGCAGTAGTACCTATGATATCTGTACAAATTTAAAGCACGTGGAGAAAGATCTGTTGCTATGGCTTCATGTCTTCAGACTGCAAAGGCCATTAGCACTGAGAAGATGGTAACGTGGCTCACGCATACTGGTCGACAATAATACAAGTGTGACAAGCAGCAACACAATGGCAGCACTATGCTCATCTCTTTCCTCGATATCTGGGGAAACATTCATTCATTTCCAGGCTATATCTAGAATCACCCCTTCCATTTTAAATTAGCTACCTAACAGTCACTCCTTCTAGTATTCTTATAGAGAGAGAGGGAGAGAGAGAGAGAGCTCTATAGCTATTTAAAGACATGTTCCATATCAAGAAGTTGTTATGAATTATCTTCTCATGGAAAAAACAAATCATAAAGGAAGCGAAGACGCGGAGCTAGCTAGAGAAATGGATTAAGAAGGGAAAAAAAAACATTAGTGGAAATTAATTCATAGTTTTAGGGACAAGTCGACCTCATCCGCGAGCTCATGACCATTATCCTCCACCGTTCTATAACTCCTCCTCTGCGACGACGCGGTGCCGTCCGTTCCTCGCGCCTCATCATCCATCCCCGCAATATAACACCTCTCTCCTTTGCGTCGCTGTACTGCGACATCCACCTGGCCGAGCAAGGGGTGGTCGTTCTTCAACCTCGCGGCGGCGGCGGCGGCGGCGGCTAATTCTCTACTCCTCTTCGCCAGGCTCCGCTCGAGCTTGTGCGCGTTCTGATGGCCGCCGAGTGCCTGCGAGGTGCTAAACCTTCTGCTGCAGTAGTTGCAGGAGAATAGCCTTGCCGGCTCCGGTGGCGACGATGGCTGAAGAGACAGGACCAGATTAAGCTCCTCCTCCTGCTCCTCCTCCGGCTCCATAACCGCAGACTTAGATAATAATTAAGATGCAAGAGAGCCGGTATAGGGTAAGTTTTGATGTGTACCAGGATTGAGATAGGCGTTTGTTGTTCCTTTGGAACAATTTAAAGGGTGAAGGTGGAGGATTAGAAGACATGTGCCCGGAGAGAGAGAGTTCAAGAAGTTGTCGCCTCCATTTATGGCAGCATCCAGGATGGGAATGGGTGTCGGTACGTGGGCAATTTCCTTTCGTATTTAGTATAGTAAAAAAAAATATAGGTCTAGTAGTAGTAGTAGTATACACCGTTTATAAACTGGAGGGCGGCCAATTTATTACCAAAGGTAGATTTATTACAAGGCTACAAGCCCAATGAACTCTCTCTGGCTGTTAGCAATATTTTATCCATCAGTTAAAGGTTTCATTTTCTTTCTCCTTCGAATTTTTTTAACTTTAGCTGTTCGTGATATTCACAGATAGAGAGCTTGCTCCACCCAAAATTAATATTATGAACTCGATCTCAAAATGAATTACTTGGAAATCCAAGTAAGAGGGCCTTTTTATTTTATTTTATTTTATTAAAAAAAAAACATGCATCTACGAATTTATATTTCAATGGCTAAGTAAAGATTATATATCTTAGTTGACATGAAGGACCACGTAAAATTCTCTCTCACACACACACATCTGCAGTAAAATTTTTATTTATTTATTTTCTTTTAACTGTTTGCAATAGAGGGAGTGGTTGGCTTTGCGTTCATATAAGAACTAACTTTTAGAAATAATTCCTATTATGATTGGAACACTCTAGTCCAACGAGAGCGACAGTAGAAAGTATTTAGAAGAAAAAAAAAGACCAACTATTGTTCTACCAAGAACAAGGAGTATTCCTCTTTACTTTTGGTGTCAGGCTTTGGGTGGTGAGAGATAAGGTTCTCTAGAAAAGTTGAAATTTGTGATTGTGAAAGCCAACCGTTCCCTGTAGGCACTTGATAACGTCAAAAATTTAAAGTGTCTATTAGTTGATCAATCAACACCAAGATTAGATACGCTAAATTGATTTAGAAATTCTTAACCTCATATATTGATAGAATCAAATGCCAAAAGGTTAAATACATTTTAAATCCTTATTCGGCTGTAAGTTTTGACTAAGTTATAAATATTAGATTTTTCTTCCAACAATTATGGTGTCCATATATTTTTAATTTAAAAGTTGTCACCATTTTGCATAAATATCACTTTGCTCTACTTAAATTGTATTTCATATCACTAAGCCATTAACAAATTTTTCTTTGAATATATATTTATTTAACAAAAATATAATCATTTAAATTATTTTATTATTTCTATTAACTGTGTGTATTTACCATTTTCTCAATAAATACATATAAGCTTTGGTTTGAATTCCGACGACATTAAAAAAAATTCACTTCTTTCAAAAACAAATATATATGAGCTTACATAATTAATCCACTTAATATGTGATTTATTTGATACTAGTACTAATAGTATTTACCATTAACTAATTATTCGTGAAGCCAATAATAAAATTACACATAATTTTTCTGCCATACAATAAGAGCGCCGAGGGCCCATGATGATTATTTCACACATAAATAGCTGATATATATATATATATATTGGTACCAGTCAATCAACAATGATACACGAGATACTGCTCATATAAAACAACACGCGTTATATTAATGTGTCTCATTCTTAAGTTTTTTTTAATAATTATGAAAATTATATACTTGGATAAGGTGTCTAATCTTATGGTTGGGGCGCCGTTTTTAGTCGGCTTCTTGTGGTCCATTCTCTAATACCGCATGTGCTTCAACCTAGTTATTAGCTACGGATTGATACAAGCGTTGGAGCCACAAACTTGGATTTGGAATCATTCATAGTAGATCCTTTCGATTGTAATTTACAGCACATGTAAGTGGGAACCCAGATGTATTAGAGGTGTAAACAATTTAAGTTCAAGCAAGCTTGGGTTAGCTTGGCTCGGCTCGGCTTAGCTTGTCTCGAACATAATTTGTTTTTTCAACTCAAGCTCCGCTCAAACTGGATACTACCTCGACAACTGAGCTCAACTTCTTAGCACAACAAACTGTTTGGTGGCTACATAGTTCATGGAGAAGCAAAATAGATTTGGACGAGAAGAAATGAAGCTAGATAAAATAAATTAAAAAAAGAAAAGAGAAGAGGGAATAAAATGGGGACTTTCAAGTACTACATGTGCTTACCTAAAAAGTTTCGGTGGAGCGAGGCCTCACCATTGGCAAACGTTAAGGTGGCATTCTCAATGTACCCCCACAAGCTCATCATGAGTGTATAGTTGGCCATGAAAGGCTATGTGAAATTGTTCACATAGTAGTTATTGCCTAAAATTTGTTAAAAATATAAAATTACTTTTATAAAGAATTTACAAGAATAAAAGGATTTGATGTAGATAATTGTGAAAATCCTCAAGTTTGAGGAAGGACTTGAGATTGAGCTTTTAAGGTGGACGCGGCCATTGAGCTGTTGGATCTTATCAGCGATCTCTTTCATATTAATAGGGGTGTAAATGAGTTGAGCCAGACTGAGCTCGAGCCTAAAATAAACATATCATCAAATCTTATTCAAGCTGAGCCACATCGAGCTGGACCAAGCAAGATCGAGCCCAAGTCGAGCCAAAGAAGAAGAAGAAGAAGAAGAAAGAGGAGGAGGAGGAGGAGGAGGAGGAGGCGGTGGGGCACCGCAGTGGCTTGCCACTGCCGAAGGAGGAGGAAGCGGCACTGCTGGCGGCTTGTTGCTGCCAAAGGAGGAGGAGGCGACACCGTTGATGCAAAAGAAGAAGAAAGAAGAGGAGGAGGCAGGCCACCGCAACTGTAGAAGGAGGAGGAGGCGCACCATAGTGGAAGACGAGGCGGCACCCTTTTATATCAAGCATATCAAGCTGGCTTCAGCTTAGGCTCGGCTCGATATTAATTTTGAACCAATTTTAGCGACTCGGGCTCGGCTTAACTCTAACAGAGTCGAGTCGGACTCGAGCTTCAGTCGAGTCGGACTCGAGCTGCTCGTTGAGCTTGACAACTCTAAATATTAATGAGGGAGGCATCCGACACACTTTGAGACTCAAGGAACTAGTAGAATTAGTCGGCACTAATCTACACTGCATCATCTTCTTTGATAATCTTAACTAAGAAATTAGCATAGCTCAACTGGTGGAGGCAATTTTAAAAGAGGAGATCTATCTAGGTGACGTCTCACGAAGGCTTTCACTTTTTAGAGTATATATATATATAAGCTACAAAAATAAGTATTAATCGAATCGAGCTCGAGTAACTTAGGTCTAGTTCAGCTTGGCTCGATTATTTCTTCAAGAAAAAAAAATTTGAGCTTAGCTTGAATTATTTAGATCTTGAGCTAATATTGAGCTGGTGACGAGTTGTCGAGCTATTTTGACACCCTTTTATATATATATATAGTTTGAGCATGGGAACAATATTTATATGATACGATTCGATCCATATTAGCCACACGTGGCATTAAGTTCATTCGGATGAGCCTATATATCTAGTTGAGTTTGTTAGAAGTAATAAAAGCATTTTTGTCGAGCCGCGTTCGAACGGAGATGCAAACGCCTACACACGTTCGTAAAACAAAAGGCACAAATTGCGCGTTCGAATAGAATTGGACCGTTCAAACGCTTGCATACGTTCGCACCGACAGAGAACGAAAATTCTACGTTCGAACGCATCACGATGAAAGTGTGGGTTTTGTTTGGATTGTTTAGAGTTGTTTAACTCAGTTGATGAGTTCTTAGAGTGAACCTCTATAAATATGTTAAGAAAACTCTAATTTAAATTTATTTTGGATAATTGAATTAGTTTTAGCCTTTATGTCTCTCTCAACTTGTCTCTAGCCATTAGCGCCCTCTCCCTCCTCCCTTCTTCTACTGCCTAAGTCTTTGGTTGGCCTCTTCTAACTTGTAACCACCATCTTCTACATCAACTTTTCTTCCTTCACATCAAGAAGTAAACCTAGTATCTATCTAGCCATTGGAGGGCTACCAAGCTAGGATCTAATTGACATTCGGTCACTATTGGGTCGATAACTTGATATCTAACCATTTAAATTCAATGGTATTGGATTTCGTAGAAAGCTCTCTCCAAGATTAACAACATATCTAAAATTCAGAAGGATCTATCGGTTAGATTGTTCACAGATTCCTTCGAAAGTTACGAGTTTCAAGGAGTCTAGAACCGTTGCGGATCGGATTAGGCCAATTCATAACATTATATGAAGACATAAATATAGAAAATTCTATACATCAATGGTAGTATATAACTTCTTAGGATCGGATATATATATATATAAAGCATTATTCTTTGATAGTTACACTTAATCCTCTTGAATTATCACTATTATTTATGTATCTCTCTTGAATTTTTTTTAATACACAGACCATCTGAACTATTGAAATATTTTCAATAGCTGAGTAGATCTATATGTCATGAAATAAATATTAAGTTAGAAAATGTAAGCAAAAATGGTGATAGTTGAACGAAATGTAAGTATAATTAGAAAATTAAATAAATTATTTCCTCCTCTACTTAGTTTATTTTAAATGGGGAAAAAATGGATAAAGCTAAGCTGATCTATTATCACTTAGAATCAGGTGCAATTATCAATATCATTTTTTTTTTGTTTTTTCTATTAAAATTGTTTGGTTTGAGATTAAGTCCGAAACTAAATTAGTTGATCTTATCTTTTTAATTTTAAGTTTTTAAAAATAAATTTAGTTAAGTATAAAAAAATAAAAAAATATTTAATTATTGAACCATATTACGAGTTTCTGAATTATTTCAATATGTTTGCCTAAACGCAAACCAAATGGATGCTAAATTCAAACAAAGTGCTTGGCTGGAACTAAAAAGGTAAGACATATAAGGAGAGAGCAGGAAAGAAATGGAGTATGATTGTGTGAATAAGGTAGTCGCGGCACGAAATTAATATGAACAGAAGAAAGGATTCTTAGTTGTCAGAGGGACAAGATCCGGAATATATCCACGCTGCAGGAACTGTGGATTCGACAGTTGGGGTCCTTGTCCCTTTCGTACAGCTGACAGTTGATTGGGACAGGTGGAGCCAATTTATAGGCTGCCATTATTAAATGACAGCGACGCGGCATCCTATTATCTCCTATACCCTTTTCTTCTCTCCTTTTGGGCTTCTTTGGTCCTATAATATATGTCTTTGCCCAATTCTGCGATAGCGTCGTTTGATTCCTCCCGTATAAAAAACACACGTGCCGAAATTTATACACTTCACCATCTAACAACCCCCATCAAAATTAATTTTGAAACACTCTGCCCATGATTACCAGAATAAAAAATGCTTCCCAATAATTGAATTAAAATGTCGAGCTAATATGAGAGGTTCCAAATTAGTTGGCAAACTCAGCTAAATAACTTCTGGAGTGAGAATGATTAGTCATCAAAGTCAGGAATCTTTTACAAGTATTCTCTCGATATTACACTGACTTCGAGAGCGAATCATCAATCACGTTTCTGGGGCTAAGGTTCGTAATGTGTGTATTAAGTTTCCATTTCTCTCCTTTAAAAACAATCTTTATTATGTAACACGTTTAACTGCAGGTATCTCTATATCTTTGTAAACCAGGGTGCAGGGTGCATACATAAGGCCCAACTATGGGAATGGCATCCCCGGCCCAAGATTAAGTATTGCTATCTCGACATAATTTGAACTCAATAGTCGTAATTGTTATTCGTATACATTTGCTATATCACATATCACCCCTTGCTTATATAAATATTTATAAGCAGCACCAACAACAAAGACGTCTAAATTGAGTGGCGAAAGTGCCCTTCGCAGCTGAGGCTCACAGCACCCAAATTCTCAAGAATGCTGAATCCCCGGGGACACTTTTGGAAGAAACGCAAATCTTATCCCAAAAAAAAAAGAAAAAGAAAAAGAAAAAGAAAAAGAAAAGAAAAAGGGAATAAGGTACGATTGGAACTTGGAAGTAGTGGAAGCATCAATGGCGAGTGTTGGGATATCCAGCTGCAAGCTTCGCTCTAAGATCCTTCCTCAGGATCTTGCCAGAAGGCGCCTTGGGAATGGACTCGACGAAGAATACCTTGTGTAACCTCTTGTAGAAGACCACCTGAGATAAGTTACAGACAACTTTAATTAGTATCACTGGATCATCTTAATGGAGATATAATTATTAATGAGGCATAGTTTGTAGCGTTTTCCAACCTGCTTTGAGATGTACTGCTTGATCTCATCCTCTGTGATATCTGAACCGTTCGATTTAACAATGAATGCTACAGGGATCTCACCACAGAGATCATCCTTCATCCTAAACAAAGTCGCACGCAGAAAAAAGATTAGAATAATTAACAAATAATTTAGCATTAGGAATTAATTAACTAAGTGATGGAGTCCACTTACGGGACAACAGCAGCATCTGCGATCTTGGCGTTGGCAATGAGCATGGCTTCAAGCTCAGCAGGGGCTACTTGGAATCCCTTGTACTTGATGAGCTCCTTCAGCCGATCAACGATGAAGATTTCGTCGTCGTCGTCAACGAAGCCGACGTCTCCGGTGTGCAGCCATCCCTCCTTATCAATGGTTCGGTGTGTGGCCTCTGGGTCATTGAGGTAGCCTGTATGAAGAAACACACCAAGAAATTAAAATACTTTGCCTGTTGTCATTGATGCTATGATGGAGAACACTAGTGTATAGCCTGCATGACGAAGCAATTGGTGGAAGCACCACTAACACCACTAGTTGTTTGGATAAATATATAAATAAATAAACAGAAAGGCAACTATTGTACCTTTCATAATTTGTTTTCCCCTAATGCAAATTTCTCCGGGTTGGTTTCTTGGGAGGGATACGCCTGTCTCGGGATCAACAATCTTAAGCTCTGCGTTTCTAACAACGGTGCCGCATGATCCGGATTTAACTTCAAATGGCTCCTTGGCGAATGCTAAACACATCGATAGAACTGGGCCAGCTTCGGTCATCCCATAACCCTGTGAGATTAATAAGCCAAATAATGTATGATTAATTGCAGTTCAAAATAATACCAAGAGAACAATTTTCCAACTAATACTAGCTTGCTTGTCGGCAGGGTGGACTGTGAGTCACCTTGCAACCCCCCATGTGGGACCGTTGGATTGAACAACAAAGTCAATTGAGACAAGGTCAACCATTTCATTTTAGAAAACCTTCTTAGTAAACAATTTGTGGCTCATAGTTGTAAGGATGTCCTAGAATCACGTGCTTGGCACGTGTTCATTGGGTAGCAACAATTGAGCATGACTTTTTAGTGCATAGATGGAATCTACCGTATCGGAACCTTTCTTCTGTAGGTTCCGCTTGCTAACTTATAACTAGACACACATTCACTAGTTGTAATTAATTTCTACTAACCATTTAATAAACTTGCAGGGGAATTAGAACCATTACGACGTACCTGGCCGAGCTTAGCATTCGGGATCTTAGCCCGCAACGTATCCTGCAGCTCCTTCCCCATCGGCGCCGCCCCAGACATGACGATCCTAATCGACGACAGATCGTATCGGTCGACGGCGTGGTTCTTCGCCAACTCCACCACGATCGGCGGCACGAACGGCGCCACCGTGACGCGGTACTTCTCCACTAACTCCGTAAGCTTGACGGCGTCGAACCTCTTCATGATAAGTATCGCCGCCCCGGCCCTTAGACCGCATAGCAACACGGAGTTGAGGGAGTATATGTGGAATAAGGGGAGCACGCATAGGATAACATCCTCCTCGCTGAAGTATAAGTTGGGGTTATCCCCGTCGACTTGTTGGGCTACGCTTGTTACTTGTCCACGGTGTGTTAGCATGACGCCTTTGGGTAAGCCGGTGGTGCCGGAGGAGTAGGGAAGGGCGACCACGTCGGTGGGGGAGACGTCCACCTCAGGAGCTGAGGACTCGTCGGCGGCGAGGACCTCGGAGAAGGCGACGCAGCCGTTGGGGGTCTCGCCGTCGCCAATGGTGATGATGGGGATATTGAGGCTTTCAACCTATAATATAAAACATTAAACATTAAAACACAGCTACTTAATAGCTTAAGCTTAATTTTGAAGCAGAAGCAGAATAACTATCACGACCTTAGAGACGAAGCAAGGCTCGGTGATGATGAACGCAGCGGCGGAGGCGGTCGCTTGCTTGGCGATCTCGGCGGGTGTGTAGAGTGGGTTGCTGGTGGTGGCGGCGGCGCCGAGGCGGGAGGCTGCGAGGAAGGCGAGAGCGAATTCCGTGGAGTTGGGTAGGAGTAGCATGAGGGTCTGCCCTCGCCGGAGGCCGAGGCGGTGGAGTCCTGCAGCGGCGCGCCGGGAGAGGAGGTCTACCTCGCCATAGGAGAGGACGGTGTCGGTGGCTCCGTCGATGAGGCAAGGGCGATCTCGGCGCGCTTCGAGATGCTCGAAGCAGTAGTCGTGGAGAGCGAGGTTATCGGGGATGTAAATATCCGGGAGCTTGGAGCGGAATATGATATCCTCCGATGGCGAGTAAGAGCCCATTTTTCTCGGATAGGAGGAGGGTAAGGGTTGGGTCTAAGCTTGAGCTCTCGTTCGTTTTATTCTTTTTGCTGTATCGGGTGGAAGGTACCAAATCCTGCTAAGGAGAGCAAGGGAGGTGGAAGGTATAATATAGATGGGGGTTGTTGGGGACATAGATGTAATTGTAGCAAATGTTAGGTAGAAGAATAGGGAGAAATGTTTGAGAGAGTTGGTGAGAATGCGATGTGCTTTTGACTGAGAACACTTAGAGTCGCGGCTTTTGGGTTTACATCCGACCTTAGCGACTCACCTACCACGCGCATAAGCCGATTTGGTCCAGCCACGAGCAGCATTAATCATATCACTTATATTTATATCCGGAGACGCGATCTCCCGTTGGATTTAACATTAGAAGGCATCCATCCATTGATATCCAAAAACAGGTCGAGTTGGACCGATCGGGTCAGCGCTTACCTACCACGGGCGGGGAGGGTGGACTGGTTCGAGTTGGGCTGACGTCAGGACGGCGTCACTAAGTCCGCGATCCTTTGGTAGGTACGGGCATCGTTCGCACTTGGCACTCTTGAGACAGGAGCTTAGCGATCTGGACCGTTGGATGATCAGAATGGCCCCGTGTTGGGTCCACCACACCTACCGTGGTATAGAAAAGTCGGCGATTGGAGTGGGTGGCGTAGTGGGTGTGCTAGGGACGTCCACCGAATATCGACACGTGTAAATCCACAAGTGGAGATAAGAAAATAAAGGGTGGGGACCACATGGACATGGTCCGCAACATCCTAACATCCGGCTTGGTCCGTCCCCAATTAAGAATTAAGAAAGTTTCGGACCTAGTTAAACTTACACGCTTATTAATGATAGGAACGCATAGTCCTACGTGGCATTGATTTCCACCACAAAGGAAATTTAAGAATCATATTGCACTCGCGGGTCTATAAGAAGGCCTACCAAACTTACACGACCTACCTGAAGAAAAGAATTAGCACAATGTACCATTTAGTATTGGAATTCGAATTTTAATTGCAGAATTGGGTCGATGAACCAACGGACATATTAGCCATCCAAGAAGGATCAAATGGCCAAACCAAGCTTATGAAGGTAACCCAACAAACAAAGAGGCCACAATCTCTGAAAACTCCCTATGGAAAAGGTGAACAACAGAAGAGTGGCGGCTTGTTCCTAAGTGATATGGGATTGGAGGGCAACAGGCTTAAATGATTTTGGACGGCTCGGAGAATGAATACAAAACCATTCGATGCGAAGATTGAAGTCAATCTTTTAGCGAGAGTAAAAGGTAGCTCTCTTCGTAGGCTCCACGGTCCTAATCATTAGATGGATTGGTGCACGACAAAGGTGTGGCTGCACTTAATCATATGCTGCAGGGATATCGTTTGGATGAGTTTAAGTGGCCGTGACACGAGATTGAATTTAATCCTTTTAAACAAGTCGCACGATGCGAATTCAAAATCTACCAAGTATTCTACCATAACATAATTATTAAATTGTATATTCATCTAAAAATTTAACTGAAAAGTATACTCTTAATTTATAAAGATAAACCAGTCCTCTTTTTTTTTTTGAAATTTTCATTTAGCAGAATTTCCGATTTACATCCTATCTTTGTAATATTTATAATTTGAGCCCCTTATATTAACAAATAGTTCTCATATTGTCAGCTATGCCCCCCTTAGTTTATGAATGAATTAAATTTTTCTTTAATAAATAGTCAGTCTGTGTACCGAATCATTACTCCAACCTTGAGTAAGAATCACGCTTGCATGGCTGTGGGGGATCCTAACCAGATCGCTTCCTTCAATTGTCAGCAGCACATTTCATATTGGAAACTACAGAAATCTAAGCAAAGAGGAAAATGGGATTATAATGTGCATAATATAGTTAAATGAGATCAACTTCCTCTAAGCAAAAATTCACAAGTTTGAAACAATAAATGGACCAACAATATGGCACCAATTTCAAATCAAACAATGGGTAACCAACATATAAATTCCATTTAGCTACCAACATAGCATCACGCACAACCCAAGATGACACATCTGCACCTCCTCATTGCAACTAAAGTATGGAAAGTCATTAAAAGTACCTGAACCACAAGAAGAATAAATAAAACGATCAGTGCTGAAATTGGAAGCGACAAATCTTAATGCAATCAAGCATCTGAAAGCAATTATCTGTTTGGGCTCACGTATAATATTAGTTTCTTAGCACTAAAACAATGGTCTTTCATGGTATAATGAAAACAACCCTTGTTCACTTCAGAAACCCACAGAAAAAGAAAAGAGAAGCACTACAGTGAAAGGGTTATCTCTAGCATGTTTCTTCTGTAAGGCCTTCAGGGAAAATCTCACTCCACAGTTTCCTTGTAGAGCTGATGAAAGAAAGCTGCACCGACTGGATCAAGCTAACCCAGCCTGAACCAAACTTCGATCCAGCTCAGCCAGGGCCTGATTTGAAATTAGGTGATACGGCATAAGCCCCCTGCCCTTCCACTGAAACCCATCTTATCTTTTCTAGTTCTCCTTCCCGGTTCCTTCTCTTTCCCCTCTCTTCTTTCTCCTCTCTCAGTGCAGAACCAAATAGCCCTATCCCTAGTTCATTTCACTTTCTTCCTCCTCTCATCTCCTCCTCCTAGTCTCTAGCTTTCTTCCTCTCTTATTTTTCATCCCCTCTTCAATCTTCTCCTTTACCTCTCTCTTCTTCCTCTACGGGCATTGAGCTTCTTTTTTATTTTCTAGTTCATCCACTCCCCTTCCTTCTCCCTTCTTTCTTTTCTCATGTAGCCCGAGCAGCCCACCTGCACCCCCAGTCTAAGCCCATATAAAGTTCCGACCTGTCAGCGATATTGGGCTAGAACTTCTAGCCCAGCATAAATCTGGCCCAGACCAGAACCTTGGTGGGCAGTTTGGTTAACAAATAGCCAGCCTAGCTAGTCCCAAAAAACCTGATGATCAGCTCTATGCCTTGTTTTCATACAGGAAGGAATATTCGCATCTAGTACCATTTTGTTGATTAAAAGAAAAAACTCAAAAAGAAAAGGAGGTCACTAAATAACAGTGTGATATAGTGGCTCATATTCAAACCTATCTCCATACAAGGATATCATGATAATCATTTTTGAAATATTAGTTGTTCCAGAAATATTAGCAGCCCAAAGTAAATGGAAAACAGGTCAATGAACTGTAGTCAGCCAATCTGAGTATGATAAAATTAGTCTAAACTGACTACGAACAAAGAGTATTTTGCTAATGTTAGAAGATAGAAGTTAGACCTTAATTGAAAAGTACTTCAATGGCTCAACAATTTTCAGAATTGACATTCAAATACTAAACTGAACAAATTAAATTCCTAATACTATGTACCAGGAAGAAGGTTTTAAATTTCAAACTAAGCTAAAAAATACTCCACATAGAAGATGACATGGCTAACTGAACTTCTAGCTTTCTTCATGTGCCAGAACTTTCAATGCATATTGGACATAGCTGATGGTCGTTGCTCACATAACTAAATGTATACATAGTCTATAGTAGTTGCCTTCCGCTAAGAGTTCCACATTTTATGAACTTTACTTATGTAGGTTTGGATTGCAACAACATTGTAAAATAAATAAATATGTTCTTGTTTTCTCTAACATATGACATACATCTCAAACATTTTCATGAGAATGCAACTGGTCCATGAAATAGATATGACATACACATTATCAACTGCTAGCAAAAGAAGTTCACCTCATATGTTGCTGGGGTACATGAAAACTCTGACCTTGCCACCCTGAAAACGACACAACGGACAACAAGTAAGAAAACCTTAACAGTATTCATGAACTAGAACAAACGAGCACGAGATCGGATTAATACCATGGATTCAGGAGGCAAGTTAGACTTGAACTTGGCCCGGACGACGCCGCTATTGCCGTGTGGGCGAGCGACTTTACCCCATATACAACGGTAGTGGCTTCCCTTCGTCTTCGTCTTGGCCTTGTAGATGTACGCCATCCTCTTCCCGCAGTACCAAGATACTTCCTCCTTCGTGTTCACCCCTTCGATTTGGACGAGCGATGTAGTTTCATACTGGTTTGACTTCGATCTGGTCCCCCAAAAAATAATCGCAATAAAAAGCAATCAATTAAGTAAAAGAAAAACAAATAGAGATCGCAAAAGGCTAGAAAAAAAAATGAGAATTTGAAGAAGATACCGAGCTACCTCTTGTAGCCAAGGATCGTGCCGCGGACGTACAACCTGCATTAGATCGGAATTAGACGAAGACGAAGAGGAGGAGGCGAATCTAGGGCCAGAGTTGGGGTTTAGAGTGCACACCTGACGCGTTCGCCTTGTCGCCCCTTCACCATTGTCGCCGCCGAGTAGGGTTTTGGAAGAAACCCTATTGGGCGGGGAGAGGTACTTATCCAGAGAACCGCGAAGATCGGACGGCCCTGATGGCAACATGGTATAGTAGGCTAATGGGTTTGCATTTAGACCCGTAAACCGGTAAAGAGAGGATAACAACGATCCTCTCATTACTTTGGCCCAGGCACCAGAAGACGACGTCGTTCAATGGAACCGTTGAACATTCCCGATCAAATCATCCTAACGCTTGCATTAACTTCCTCGATAAGCATTTTAACTCGAAAACGCGTACTAATTTGACTGATCTCTCTATCCGACAGTCTTCGTCTCTTGCACGTCTCTTTCCTTAGCTCCTCGGCAACTTCTTAAATCCAAGTAGCTTCCTCTATCTACCAACCTCCAAAGCTCTTTCAATCATGGCTCCCAAAAGGTTTCTTCTCCTTAGCCGCCTCAGAAAGGCGATTCAGAAGGTAAAGCTCTTGCTATCCTTCAATGCTACCAAATGGATGCTGTCTTCCATCATGGCCTCGTCTCCCGGGCCTCGTCAGCTAAGCTTCAAGGCCCAACCGAGCCTGCTCGATTGCACGGTGGACTCGGACTACTACGAATTGGGCTCTTCCTTTGGGCCTTCGAGAACTACGAGCTCGGTTATATCGAGGAGCACGAGCTCGGCTTCGGAGATCACGAGGTCGTTGAGCGATAACTTATCCGGAGATGACATCGATAAGAAGGCTGAGATGTTTATCGCCAATTTTTATCGGCATATCCAGATGGAGAGGCAGGTCTCGCTCGAGCTGCGGTACTGCAAGGAGGGGAGCTTAGAGAGGACTCTATCCGATTGATACGACAAATTTGGTGTTTGATCTTATTGGAACGGTGACCAATATTTGATGGCTACCCTTCCAATTAAAGTTGGGAGACGAAATTTTTATTCGCTTTTTTTTTCTTTTAATTTTTGGGTGCTGTTGATCTATTTGTAGATTTGCGTTTTTGGATCTTCGAGGTTTGTTGTGTGATAACCATAGTATGTTTATATTTGTAAATATAAACATCCTGTTGCTTAATATTGTATGAAATTAGAGGAGAGTTACCAATAATTAAATCTGGTTGATATTAGAGGCTTTTTACATATATCCTTTTAAATATCATTTTTACGTGAATACCCTTCAAACCCTATTAATTATATTTTTATACATTAAAATATCAAATAGATGAAATAATAAATATGAATGCAAAGGTATTTTCATCATTATATTATTAAATGAGAAAAAAGAAACTTACTGTTTTACTATTGATAACTCTTCAAAACTAAATATTTTAAGAGGTATACATAAAAATTTCACTTTTAGAGTTTAAAAAGATACAGATGGAAAATAAATACAAGAACCCACAATATGAACTTTAATGAGTAATATAATAATGTTGACAGTCCAAGCATTTAACCAACTTTGGATACTTTGCTGGAGCAATCTATGGACTTTTTGAAAACCATCAAACCAAAGAATCCAGATGGAATGATGACATAGGCTTATGATAAGTAGGTATCATTAATGCTGAAATGATTGAACTCTATTAAAATAAGGGGTCAATTAGTTAAATATAACTAATCACACTAGAAACTAAACTTCTTTACTGTTGTATAAATTATTTTAAAAACTTTAAAACTATCTAACATTATACCATATCAGCTATAAATAGTTTACCCACTAACCATCTGTTTAGAATACTTTACCAAAAACTAACTGCAATGATAATTTTAAAGAGTTAAAAGATTACTGTGACAATTATGCAAAACAACAACAAAATCCTTGTTACAAACGGTACAACTTTATGTGATTAGTATTCCCTTTTGACTTGTTGCTTAATTTTGGGCCCCTTCTTTTGTGTTGGAGAACTGGGCCCTGACACTTTCGGCCTAACAAGATATGGACTTTTGTGTGACAGTTCATCTCCATTCATATCTCCCCCACAACCCTTTAATCTAATAGTTTGCTAAAGGGTCTATCAGAATCGCAGTGTTGATAGGGTTCAAGATTGCCCACTTGGAGTTTGGCAAATTGCTTGCTTGGTGGTTGTGTTGCTCAGATGAGTACAAGTAGTTGGTGTCCAGACTAAATAATTTGGCTGCTTGAAAGTTATACTTTTCCAGCACAAGGATTAAAGTCATTTCCCTCTCCCTGTCATCTCTCTCCATATCTCAATGGGAGCCAGAAGAATCTCCTCTGGCTCTGGCATTAGAGTAGCAAGGACTCTGCCTTGCTTTGCCAGGGATTCTGCACTATTCCTCATATAAAGTTATCTATCATCGATCAATCCATGAATCAGACCATATCCAACCTGCCTCTCACCTTTACTAGTAGCCTGCCAGCTTTCTGCAATCCCATTGTTTGATTTTGTTTTTTCCTCTTACTCCTAAATCAAGCGAGTAGATTTGATATTAATACAATAGGTGTCCCTTTCTGTACCTGCTTCTGTGAACTCTATTCACGTTATCACATGCTCTCTCTCTCTCTCTCTCTCTCTCTCTCTCTCTCTCTCTCTCTCTCTCTCTCTAGAGGGACCAAGAGGAAACCAAGAGGAACTTATTTCATGTAAACAAAACCTGGTGACAAGAAGATATCTGTAGAGAATCTTGCGACTTTGTTAGGTACAAGCTTGATGAGTTTTGTCTCTATCTACTAGCTTCTCATTTGGTACCAATCTAGCAATTAGAAAGTAAAGGAAGCATTAGCTTATGTCCCTTAAAATCTAGAGAAACACTGGATAAGGTTGTCCTTCGCAAGGCCATTAAAATCTTTTTAACAGATGATTGAGACAGTCATATTAGCGAAACTACACTGTTGTGACAGTTGCTATGTGTATGGGGGTCGATCCAAATTGACAATTACAAAAACAGAGGTCTCTTGTGATAGATAGAGATAATCACTGGAATTCAATTCCAAATCAACAGTAATCTTATTCTAAAATAAAAGATGGAATTTAAATAGGAAGAACAAGCTATATTAGAGCAAAATGATCCCCTCATTATTTAGACAAAAGAGAGTAATATTTGATAGAAAAGATCAAGCTTATTCCTAGAAATCCATGCGATTTTCTTAAACCTCAGAAAGGGTTTAACCGTGTAAATACCTTTTTCTAAACAAGATTTCCAATCTGCCTAAAAATCTTGAGTGCATGATACAAAAGTAAACTTCTAATTATATTAGCGCATAAATCCCGGCGTGTTAATTTTAACCCCACTGGAGAGAGGGCGGCACTGGGTACCTCTTTAACCTGTAGACAATAAGCAGCAGCAGCACTGATTATTCCAGATATGGGAAGGCAGAGGAACAGTAGATGCAATGCACACCGTAGCACATTAATAGGTTCAAAGTACGGACAATAAGATGCACTTTCCATTGGACGGCCGGAAAGGTCCTTTCTAACAAGCTAAATTATTAGGCAAAAACAAGTGTGTCAAGGAAGATTATGGATATGAGCGAGGTGGTTAAAGACGAGATCTAGGAGATCAACTTGACCAATAATAGAGATTCCTTTACGATTAGGCTGCGCAAAGCAAACGGTCGCTTATCCTTCAGTTTGTTGATCATTTTTAAAAGAGAGAGCAAAGCATTGCATGCCATGAGGCCATGAGCTGCCCTCTTTATGCGCTGCTTATCTAATAGAGATTGTTAAGCTTTTGTAGAGACAATTTTATACTACAAGGTGGACTTGGTCGGCTTCCTTTGAAAGATTTATATATATATACTTTTTTTTTTTGGAAAAGATTTAGGTATAATTCAATTAGAAAATGCGATTGACCTAAAAATTTAAATTATTAGTTAACCTATGCTATCTTTTTTATAATTTTAATTTAACGCCCTATATTAATTAAACAATATCAGCAAAAATTTATTCCATTATAATAATTAAATAATTATAGAATACCTCATTTCTCTTCCATTTTTTCTATTAGTTATACACAAGCCAAAGCCTTAATCATGCATAAGCCAAAGATCTAATTCTTAAATTGGGCTCGTTGTTCCATCTTCTTCAACTAAAGTTTATAAATCATAAAATATTTCTTTTTAACCGGATAATTCATGTCACGTGCGACGTGGCTCGAAACCACGGAGTTGGTAGTCCGGACAAAAGGGTACTGAGAGTTAGATATTTCCGTCTTAGTCCCACTCTATTATAATGCCCGCAAAGAGACCAATTTGCTACAGGAGTTGTACAGGACTTGTATTTTAGACATGATGCTCCAGCCTAGCACCATTAGATCAGTTAGAACAAAAACCAACTATGCCCTATTAGATCGCATAATATATTAATACATTAATATACTATCTATATTTATATATATATATATATATATATATATATTTTTAATTTTTTCTTATTCCCAGGATAAGATAAAGAACAAAATAAGCCAGCGAGAAGAGAGAAGGTTCTGTCTTACATTCCATGAAATCTAACACAAAAAAGTTCGCACCTCAATGAGCCCCCACCCAACCCCACCCCACCCCCACCCCCACCCCCAAACCCCAACCTCTCTTTCATCAAGAAAGAAAAACTAAACCCAAAATAGAAAGCCAACTCTAGAATTCTAGTCCTCATCCTTCTCCTCCCTCCCATTGCACCTATCATCCATCGCTTCTTCCGCTCCTCCCTCTCCCTCCTTTGGACTACTACTCTCCAATGCCCTCTTCTCCTGCTCTTCTACCTCCATTTCCTCACTCAACCCCTTCTTCCTCGACTCCGCCGCCCCGACGCCGCCTGCCTTCCTCTTCTCCGCCCTGCTCTTCAAAACCCCCAACAACTCGGCCATCGCCTTCTGCCTCTCCAGCCTACGGTTCTTGATCAGCACCTCGCTGACATCAGCCGGAGTAATCTCCGCCTCGCCGATCGCCTTCTCCAATTCGCTCAACAGCCCGTCTTCGCAGTCTTCGCCATCCTCAAGTCCTAAGTAGTTCTTCATCAATATCTTCAGTGCAGGGAACGAGCAGTAGCTCATGAAGACATGCATGTCCATCCTCCCCGACCGGAGCAACGCTGGGTCGAGCTTCTCTATGTGGTTCGTCGTGAAAACGAAGATCCTCTCGCTCCCGCAGCACGACCACAAGCCGTCAGTGAAATTTAGCAGCCCGGACAAAGTAATCGTTGACTTAGACGTGATGTCTTCTCCGCCTCTCATATCCATTGGCGTCTCTTTTGGGCGCGGGCTCGAGGTCCGGTTCGTTAGATTGATCGAGCAGTCGATGTCTTCGATGACAATAATCGATTTGGCAGTCGTCTTCATGAGTAGCTTCCGGAGCTCCGAATTGGTATGCACCTCGGTGAGCTCAAGGTCGTAGATGTCGTAGCAGAGGTAGTTAGCCATGGCGGCGATCATGCTCGACTTACCGGTTCCAGGTGGGCCGTAGAGCAAGTAACCTCTTTTCCACGCGCGCCCGGTCTTCTGGTAGAATGCCTTCCCCTCCGCAAAGTCTCGGAGGTCCGCCATGATCTCCTCCTTCTTTTCCGGGTCCATGGCGAGCGTTTCGAATGTGCTCGGGTGCTTGAAAGGAACGGATTCCCAAGGGTGCCCACGCGAGTCCATGGCGCCGCCGCGCGAGTTAGTGTACAGGAGCCGGTCTTGGTTCTTGCGGCGGAGCTCGGTCGCCTTCTCCATGATGTGGTCGAGGTAGGAAGGGAGAAGGAGCGGCTTGTCCTTCTTCTTGATGCGGAGCGTGAAGCCTCGCTTTTCTTCTGGGAGCGGGCGCCAGGAGAAGGTCTGGGACTGGCGCTGGGTGACGACGTGTTCCCATGTGGCGGTGGCGCCGCGGAAGGAGTCGACGAGGCGGTCGTTGTTCGAGAGGGCGAAGGTGAAGGCTGAGGAGTTGAGGGCGCGGGTGAGGGAGAGGCGGCTACCGGAGACGGACGCGGAGCCACTCAGGTAGAGCTGGACGGCGTTATAGAGCTCGTTGGTGTTGACGCCATCGATCTCGGTGATGTCGAAGTAGCAGTAGGAGGAAAAGCAGTGGAGGAAGCGGTGGAAGAGCTTGGCGGCGGCGAACCGGAGCTCTGGGGGGAAGATGGTGTGGAGTAGTCCATGGCAGAAGGCAAACACCCCCATTACGGAGGCCAGGGAGGTCCAGTACTCCATCTCTCTCCTGCTCTTGCTTCAAATCAGAGGTGGATTCTAGAGCAGGGGAGGAAACGCCCAAATAGAATTTTATTGGTTTCGAAGAAAGGTGGAAACTTGGGTTTGTTTGTGGAAAGTAATCAATGGTTTGGAGACTTCTGCCAAATGGCGAAAGGTTTGGTCTTTTTGGTTTTTCTCTTCTGCGTCGATCTCCGGGTATAACTCTGTTTTGGAAGGGAGAGAGTCTTGTTGGAGATGGAAAGAAGACAGAGTAGAGGAGAGGAGAGTAGATGAGATGAGATGTCTTCAATCGCTGGAAGTGGTAACTTATAGAGGGGGGAGGGCTCAGCTCTTGCCTCTTAGCCTCCTTTTCCTTTCCACAGATTTTGAATGATATCAAGGATCTAAGAGTAAAAAGACAATGGATAGCTTGGAGATTTAGTAGGCCATACCAGTAAAACATAAGGTAATGATCAAGGCAATGAAAAAGGATCACTTACATGAACAGTGAGCTTGGGGATGTAGAGGCTGATAGGGATGTATGCATGTGGGTTTGCAGAGAAAAGGCAAAGGAAAAATTATTGACATTGTTAGGCAGCGGTATATAAGCATGCAGAGCAGGTGCTGTACTCTGTGACTGACCCTTTCAACCTTCCTTCATCTCCCCCCGCTTCCAGCTTCTTTGTCCACCATATATATATAGAGAGAGAGAGAGAGAGAGACAGAGAGAGACAGAGTAGCATTTAATGAAATACAATGAAGCTTATTGTAAATCTCTTGAGTGTGTCCGAAGAACATTAATGAAACATACTAAAGACTGAAGATTATGATATATCCTTTCTTCCAACCACATTTAATACCAAGTCCATAGAAGTCATACCCTTTTTAAATTTTCCTGCCGACTTCTAACAGGTGTCCAATTAGGTCGTGAGCAAGATAAATATCTGTCTCCTTTCATTTGTCCTTTCGATTAGATCAACCAGGCCCCCATTTAATTTTTTCCTTTACGTCTGGCAGCAGAGTGCTCTCGAGGATTAGTAGGAAAGCATTACAGAATCAAAATGTACATAGTAATACTATTAAGACAAAGTAACCAATATCCATCCTCTCTCTTGCTTCATAAGAATTGCTAGATTGCTAGCTGTTAGCAACAACGTGGCCTTTCAAATCAGCCAGATGTGCTGAGATCACCGTCATCAGTAGTATCAAGCTCTGTTATTTTTCCTTTTCTTCTTCTTGATTCAAAGTATCAAGCTCTCCACTCGATGGCCTCTTCATCTCTCCCTTCCTTCAGTCCTTCCCTATCTGCAGTATCTTTTAGGGTTCCCTTCACTGGCTTATATCATTGTTGGCAGCGACTAAAACCTCGTGCAGTACAAAGCTACCGAGGCAAGTAAACCTCATTCTACAAGTTACCTCCCCTCTCCTCTCTTTCTATTCTTTTTTTTTTTTTAATTTCCCTCTCTCTCTCTCTCTCTCTCTCTCTCTCTCTCTCTCTCTCTCTCTCTCTCTCTCTCTCTCTCTCTATCTCTATCTCTCATACGGGGCTTTTATGGGTTGGTGGGGGTTCTGTCATTAAGGAAGAGATAGTGCCTCTGCGATTGGTAAGTGGAAAGAAGTTGATAACATCGGAAAGAACTCCACATCCATTAGTTTCAGCTCAGAACCTCTGCGTCGACCCACTTCCCCAAATCCTTGGAGCCTGCAGAGACATTGGAGGGAAAAGAAAAGCCCCAAATCCCTTACTACATTTGTTTGCCACCCATGGGATCATGCATTTTGACTGTTCATTAACCTTTACAATATCCTAAAGTGGTCATAGGTTGGATTAAACAAAGCGACCAAGAACACTCTCCACAAAAGTAGCCCCATAAACTAATCCTCCACCTCCAGCATCAAATAGGAAACAACACCTCCCCCCCAAACTTTCCATTACCCCACTATTATACTCCACGTTGTGGTTATCAGAACATGCACGTACCCGTCGGCCCCCTCACAATTAAAATTTTTTTTCAGCGTTTTCTTTGCAGAGAATCGAATCTGCTGAGGAAGTGGCGAAAAGGTCTGGGAAAGTGAAGGCAATAAAATAATAAATGGTTAAAAAACTCCCAGAAAACAAAGAAAAAGAGAGAAAAAATAACTCACATGTGGGCCTGCGGCTAGCTACTACTGTGATCGAAGTGGCATATATTCCGACTCCTTCCAACCTCCTCAGTTTTTTTTTTCTTTCTCTCTTCTTTTTGAAATATTATCTCGGATTCTTCTCCACCCTGTGATGCTGCTGCGAAAAAAATGACAAGAGCCCACTTGGGTAACTGATCACGTTGCGAACACGTGAGCGGCGCTGGGGTTTTGAATGGCCCTGATGCGATCGGAGCACCCGAGCCAATGCCATCGCTCCTGATGGCGCTGATCAATGATGATAGGGCAACTACCACCCACGGAGCACGAATCTTGGAGCGAGTTGGGCTCGGGGCACGAGGCCCGTGGTCCTCGAAGCTCACCTCGAGGCACATGCATCAGAGGACGAGCTGAGTGAGGAACAAGCAAAGCTTTGCTGCAGTAGCGCGTTTCTGCAAGCAGCCAATAAAGCGCTCACAAATACGTATCCAATGAAACAGTAGTGTTTCTTTTTAAACACTGCAGCTAAGAAAAAGAAACACTTAAAAAAGAAAGCTTAATTATACTAGAATCTCAACTATAGCTACTATCAAATAATTCTCACCTCAATGATGTTAATGATAAACGTTACATAATTATTTTATCCTTATCTTTTTTTCTCTCTTTTTTTTTCCTTTGAAATAAGAAAAAATATTTTCTAGAAATCTAAAATCATAACAGTCATGTGGCATGTTTTAATAAAAAATTTAACTAAAAACAAATAGAAATAGTATTTTAAAAGTTTTATATAGTTAAGGAGAGAAAGTATACGTGAAAATAGGCAATAGTATTGATGCTTTTGCAGGTTGAGTTTTCAGACAACCTAGAGATCAACCCATGGTCGTTTGAAAGGTATCATCGGTTCTTTAAAGTGCGGCCAAACAGCGTTTGAAAGCACTAAGCAAGAAGATTTTGTGAAAGAAAATGTTACTTTATTGTATTTGGAAGAGATTGAAGTCTAAGAACAATTGTATTTACAATATGTACTAATAGATTAGAATTTTGCATTGCTCATAAATATAAGCACATTATCGAATCATATAAATATTCTCTCACTCGCTTAGTATTTTGTTTGAGTATAGCTTTCTTGTTTGTGGTTAGTTTAGGAGATTAATACTTCTTTACTTCAACTATATTTGTTTGTAGCTTGTACAATAAATGTTTCAAAAAATTTAAGTGTAATTATTAAACCAAAAAAAAAAACATATATCAACTAAAATTGAGGTCTACTTCAGTTCCAAGAGTTTTATCTGTGCATAAACCTCCAAGTTGCCAACTGTAACACAAAAATACACCAACGCTCGTCCTTTTGGATTTTAAGATCCTCTTACTGTAGCTTGTCCTAGTTGCAGAATGGCTTGGCCTTGGAAGGTGTCCAGTGGCCTTTGATGCAACAATTTACAGCTGAGAACTGAACAACTAATAGAGACATCAGACGCGACAAACAACGTACGAGTAGAGCAAATAAAGCATCAGAATGAAACCCGTCTATGAAGAAATTCATTTATGTACCTGTAAGTAGAAGATAGGAGAAACCCAAATACCATACTGTTACCAAATTGTTTAGCCCCACGGAGAAATACCTTCGGGAAAAAGCGGGTGAAGACTGGTGCCTTCCACTGTTGCAAGACAGCTGAATCAATGAGTTATAGGAAAAGGAGGCAGATATAGATGCCAATGTTAAAAGGAACCACAATAACCTTGCCAATGGCATTATTTCTCAGCAAGAAGATTAAAGCTCCCAGTCAAGTGCCCAGAATATGATAAGGCCGCTCTGTAATGATGTAACAGAGAAGGAAATTCAGCATAAGTTGTAAGAAATGGAATGAAGTTGTGCACTGTCTTGAAAACTGCTTACTGAAGCCAGGAACATAGTGCCAATTGTAGTACTGCAGCAGCTAAAACCTCCAACAGAAAACACCAGACATCAAGTAAACATAAACGAATATGAGTACCAGTTTATTCATAATGGGAACAGCTGATCCACATTAAAGCTTAAGTCATGTTATTACCATACTAACCAGTCCATAGCCAAGCTGTAAGAAGAAAGATATTTGGATTCAAGAGATTCCTAGCATCAGTACTTTATATAAACACATAGCCACGGAAATCAAATGTAAAACAAATAAAGTGAAAATGGACATTTTGATAGCTCAGGCAATTGGGCAATTAATTAATGGATGTCATCTCTTTATTCTCCTTCCACCAAATTAAAAGCTACACCTTAATAGTGATCCTGATTGTCATTGCCTCTGCCTGTCTGCCAGCATTTACAGAAGCAATCCTACTGTTCATCTATCTGCCTCCATGACATCTACCTATGTACAACGGTGATCCAAAGTAGGGCATAGAAGATGGATATACGAAAGAACGACTGGGAGATTGTACATGTGGGATTTGCTCCTATAAGAAAATGGATAATTCAAAGAGTGAAATGGGCAGTATTGGAGCTTGGTGAAGCAGAAGAGAAGGTAATACAATTGAAAGTGAGGGACGAGATGATACCTGTGCTTGTACAGTAGCTGGTGGAGACCTTATAAAAATGTATCATTCGTGAAATGTTCCTGCAAAATAAATAAATAAATCAAAATGTAATATTATTAAATCGTGCCAAACAAGGTCTGACCTGGAACTGTTAAAATGTTGGATAGCTTATTAATATGCTGCTCAATCTTTTACAAAAATTTCAAGTGTTCACTTTTACAATCAAAACAATTTTATATCTTAAACTTCCCACAATAAAATGCAATTACTGATCAACAAACATCTTCTTGCTATGCACAATGAGAATTTTTTTGTGAAAAAATGGATTATACAGTCTGCCCTCCTTAGAAAGCCAGTTACTGTAATGTAAAGTGATCTAGGAAGATCTAGAAAATGTCACTTAATATGAAAATAAGGCTTGCAATTACCTAAAAAGAAGACATGCCATATTATAATGCATATACCATCATGTCCATACACCATACAAGTTTTTGGGTCTTCTCTTTTGGTCTACTAAGTGTAATAAATTTTTTCTTTTGTACAATTTTCTAGTTGATATCTCCTCATATAGACTCGAGTCTTCTACATCCATAATACTTACCTTGCAAGAATTTATTGAACCACGGAATTTCAATCTTCACCTCCCGTAGTACATCTTTGTTTATTTTATTCTCCAAAATGCTATTATGATGCTTCTTATCCAAACTAAAAGACTAGTCAAAAGTTATAACTCTGCTAGAGATCACTTTTTCAAAATTTAGGTGCTGAAGTTTATATTCCTTTATGCCTATAACTATGAATGTATTTTCCAAGGACATTTTATCACAATTTAAATACTTAATGCAATTTTTAAAACTTTAGGTGAAGCTTCTGGATTCCAATGCATTCAAAGAAATGAGATTCTTCTTCAAATCATGCATCTTTCTCTCATTGATCCACCATGCGGTTATAAGACAAACCGTCAATTCCTTCAATTTTACATGTATTACCATTACTCACAAAAATCACACGATTATTTAGCTTTTCTACTAGACGATACATTCCGTTTGCTTAATTGATCTACCAAACACCAACAAAGCCTCAAATGAGGTAGTAGCCGAATGATCATAAGTATCAAACGATGAATTCAATAAACAGAGAGCTTTATAGTCATCTAGAATTTTGATATCCAAATTCTGCAAATCAGCAATCATTTAATTATAATGACTTATATGCTCATTAAGAGAACTACATTCTTTAAACTAGAAGCTAAAAGTATTTTTCTTCAAATAAAGTTGATTTTCATAATTTTTTGACATGTAGTTTGTCTTTCAACTTTTTCCACAAGTTCTTCGCGGATGTCTCTTTCATAATGAGATACATTTGATTGCGAGACAAAGCTTGACAGTGCTGCAAGCCCTACGGTTTGATCTTCTCCCAATTCCTTAGTTGATATCTCAGCAGGTTTCTCCACTAGTATGATATCTAACTCTTACTGGAAGAAAATTGGAAGAAAATATCGAAAACTTCACATTGCCACATGCCAAAGTTATCAAACTTAGTACCTTTGCCGCTGACATGGACCTCAATGAAGATTCTGGCAAAATCTTCTTAGCAAGGGATCAAATCCAATACCTAGGTAGAATCTAGGCATTAATACTACTTTGTTTTGCGAATGCACTCAAGGCACTAAATTAATCTCACCACGCTTCGATCAATTAAGAAAATTAAATATCCAACAAAAGTAGAGAGATCAAAAGAAAAGAATATCAAACAAAAGTAGAGAGAGCAAAAGAAAAGAAAATAAAACAACAGAGAAAAAAATATAAGATTTATAACGTTAGACAATTTGCATACATCTACAGGCTGGAAATGCAAATATGGATCTACTATTAAAAGAATGTAGAAATACAAAAGGTTTAACAACCCCATTAATCCAACGCCAATGCTAACATTCCCTAACAGGGTACGAACTCCTGGACGCGTCGCTGCAATAGGAAGAAAAGGGGGGCGTGCTTGTTCTCTTTGCCTTACCATGTTTTTGACTACCCAAAATTAATTATTGGCTACAGATGGAGACTGCTGTACTTATCGACTGAAATAATATCCTATCTACTCTTCTACTTACAAACACATACCTCAACTAGGACTTATTGAGACTTAGGACCCTTTTGAGGATCTCAATCCTCACAAACTTTAGACATCTTATTACACATTTAAGTTTCATAAACATGCTACTCCTCAAATTCTAGCAACTTTATCATCCACCAGCCATCTACTCTTTAGGAAAGGGATACATGTGATTCAATGCAATCTTCCATATCTTTTTTTACTAAATTACCAACATAAGCGTCGACAGACGGAGTGCCCTTATTCAAAGAGAAGACAAGCAGTTAAACAATAGAAGCAACTACTCTCCTATTCTTGTTAGTATATGATGTTAATCTTAGCTTCTTCTCGTACAATGTTGATAACCAACGTACGTCCTCGGACAATAGAAAATTCACACGATAAACTTCTTCCAAGATCTAAAATAAGGGACCAATGTACCTCCTTGAGGGATGAAGAAGAAGGAGCACCAGTGCTCCAAAGGCAGTTCGGATCCGCCATCGATCCGAACCCGAAGTCGACTATACCCTCGATCTCGGCGCCGCCGTTGGAGATCTCAGTCGGTGGATCCGCAGATCCGTGGGTTTCTAGAATCGTGTCGGGATTAATAGGAAGGGAGCAGATGAGCAGAGAGCGAAGTCCAGCCTTTAATGAGCCTAAAGTAATATGCAAATAATAGATCGAAGCCCAGCCCATTATGAGCAGCACTACTTTACAATTTAAGCCCTCATAAAGAAATGCACATCGGAACTTGATCTCAGTAAAACAACAGGTGAAAACCAATGATCAAGGCAAAGCTTTCGGGCCAAGCAAAATTATCTTTAATGTCTAAAATCCTAATCCCCATCATCCGCTTTGGGCTCCACAAAAGGTTTTGGAGCTGACATAGGGAGATTTAATTATACTTGAATAGCTTAAGCAAAGTATAAGTTTTTAATACTTCGAGGGGGATAAAAGAAAAAATAATGGTATTAAAAGAATAAGAAAACAAATTTAATCAATCGGGTAGAACTTGGAAGGCTTCAATCCATCGGTAAAGTTGAAGTACTTCAACGTCCTCGCCCATTTGGGGTTATCCTTGAGCCTGTGCACCGCGATGGTATCGGGCACGAACTCGTGGGAGCACGTGTCGATCGGAACCGGTATCGGGTAGTCATACATCGCCGGCTTCGTGTTGAACCGGTTCTTCCCGCGTTTCCCCTGCCTGAGCCACGCCCCCGTCATCATGTCCTCCGGTCCCACCGTATTGTTCCTCACCAGCTCCGACGTGGCGATCCACTCGACCAAGTCCCACGACAGTACGTACCCCATTCCGGACATGTAGTCGCGGAACGGATCCATGCTATCGCAGGGGATCACAAATCCATAGTACATGTCTTCCCTCGGCATGGGATTCAACGAGTCGATCAATCTCTGAAGCCTTATGAAGAGGTCGTCGTCGGCCTTCATGACGTAGTCGTAGGGCTTCTCCCCAGTGTCGTTGTAGAGCTTCGCGACGCTGGAGAAGAACGCATGCGTCTTGCCCCCGTTCAGATTCTCCTCGCAGTCGATGATCATGATGTCGTCGTAGCGCATGATCTCGAGCGGGACGAGCACGCGCTGGTCGTCCTTGAAGAGGCGGCAGAAGACGAAGCGGATGTCGATCTGGGCGGTGAGGTTGGTCTGCAGCGAGTAGACGAGGCGGAGGAGGTGCCGCCGCTCGTAGAGATCGGCGCGGGTCAGCACGCCGATGAGGAGGCGGAAGTCGGGCTTCCGGGTCACGTGGTCGGTGAAGTTGGCGGCGGTGTACGTGGCGGTGTTGCAGGAGCTCATGAGAGACTGCAGCTCGAACTCTTTGGGGAAGAGGAAGAGGTAGATAAACGCTAAGAGTAGGATAGGGAGGAGGATTAGGGTTATGGTGGATGGAGATGGTTTAGGGAGTATTGTAGATTTCTTCATGGCTGCTGGTAGTTGGAATTCGGAGGGCTTGGAAAGGCGGATCTTAAGTAGAGCCATGGGAATTAGCTACTTCGCTTTAATTCGCTTTACTTTCTAAGGACGGTGGAGTTGCACCGAGGAAGGAAGGGAAGGTACGGAGATTATTAAAGACACCAAACATAAAGTGTACAATGGGCTTGGTTCACTGTCACTAGCTATAACTTTGTCTATGGAGACTATCCTAACTTTGTCTATGGAGACTATCCTAACTTTGTCATTGGAATAATACCGAATTCTTATAGGTGACACAAACGCGTGGGCAGTTTGAAGCAAGAACACGGGAGCATGTGATCGAGGAATGGGTGGGAGGAGATGGGAGACGCGAATTTCTAGGTCGGATCTGAGGTGCTTCATCTCCAAGTCAGCGATGGCAGGCTTGCATTGCTTCGAGATTAATTGGAACAATTAACTCGAATTTAGTTGACTGTTAAGAACCAACCGAGACAGTCGCCTATCGTATTGTGTTGAGACTTTGGGATTCGTGCGTGCAGATTCTCGGGGATGACTCTGACCCATTAATGAATACATAGTTGGGTTTGTATAATTAAATTAGTGTTGTTTTAGCTATGTCTCAAAGTATATGATGCTATTGGCTAAATCTAACCCTATTTGACCTTAATTTTATCAAACATTTGGAGACAAAAAGAGGGTAAATACATACTTACCCCCCACCCCAAAAAAAAAAAAAAAAATTCGGAGGGCTTGGAAAGATTGTAGATCGAGGATGTGAGATCTGAATTACAATTCTTTATATTTTTTGACATTAGATTCAGCTATTTCTACGGTAAGAAGACAGTTCGTGCTAAAAGTCTCTGAAGTAGTATAGATATTAAAGTGTCAACTTTAATTACTTCGTAAGTACCACATTGTTTCAGCTTCCACTAAATGCGCCATAAATCTTGCTAAAAGTCTCCTAGCAATCGACTCTCCAAGTAACAATTTGTAAAACTTTTGCTTATTTAACGGTGCTTGAAGATTGACTTCCTTTTAGTTTCTTCAAATAAATAGAATATTTTCCATTGAAGGTGATTAATAACTAAAAGCATGCTATGTATCAACGTTGCCGACGTTAATTTCCATATAACTACGTACCTATAGGCGGAGAGGGTTCTCGTTATAATTCAGAAATGAGCCATGTATATATTTTACAAAATCAAAGTAAATAATAAAGTCACTGAAATATATGAAAATAAGAATATCAAATTCAAAATTTTGTCTCGAGGATGCCAAATTTACTATAGGTTAGCTAACCAAAATTAGTGCCATAGTACTGCATGTGCCAACCAAGACTAGCCAAATTTATAATACATGTCACCTTTTCTTTTTCTTTTTGATAGGTTAATATGCTTGGTTGTATTCCTAATAATATATTTTAATTAAAAAAAAAAATCTTAGCACCAGCATTAAACACCAACTAAACAAAAGATCGAACAACCACACCATTAACTATTTAGTAATCACCACATACTATATTAGGTAGCACGATGTATGATGATGCGAGATCGTCTCTCCTTCACTTCCCAAGATATAATCTTAGCCAAGTTGAAGAATATAATAGCACATATATCAGTACGACAAGAACCGTCAATAACGGGTAAAGGACAATTATATCATGGGTTATTAAGCTTAAAAGCTAAGAAGACTTCGACTCATTGGTGACGTTAGAGTATTTTGAGAGTCGTCTCCACGTAACCTATTCGGACTCACGTAGATAGTCATACATCTACGGCACAGTTGCCGTCACCTATTCTTCTCTTTATTCCCCATCTCAGCTAACCCCCTATCAGCATATATCCTTCTTCTTTGGCAGGAAAAAGTGTTATGAAAACGACTAAGATAATTAAGATTATGATGAATAAATTTACATGTAGGCTATTGTATGTCTCTTTAATTGCTATGAGCTATTCAAATAAAAATATAATTCAATAATGATCAACCGAATAGCACTATTAAATCTTTTTAAATAATAGCCGTCCCTCCCCTAAAAGCGATAAGTAGTCTCTCGTGTAGAGAATTTCGTTGTGCTACTTTCAAGGTCCAACCAGGATTTAATTTTTCTTCTAACCAAGTGATGGCACGAGATCGACTAGAAAAGATCTCTAGAAATATAATAGAATCTTGTAAGGATTTTTAGAAATAAGATATCAAGTATATATCTTCCATCATTAGAGATTTAATAGGCAACAAAATACCCCCACAATCTAGTAACAAAATTCCTTTCATTGCTTCTCTTATATATATTTATTTTTCTTTATTTTATATTGTAATATTTTTTTAGATTAAATTTTAAATTACAAATCTAGCAAAAGCATATGGGCACAAAACTTTATTAATTATAATAAAATTGATACAAACTTGGTACACAATAACAAGTGGGCGATCAAGCGAAAGCCATGAATAGGCCTTACAGTTTAGTATTCATAAGGCCTAGTGAATATTACAAGGCACGTAACGTAGCTTAGCCTGAAGGATGTGCCACGGGTAAAGGACTTGATATTCAGTAGCTCCGTCATGAATAATGCATACCCAGGTACGTATAATTTTGCATACAACTAAGATCAAGGAAGCTACGGGCATAAATCACTGGCATATATATGGCTGAAATCTCTAAGGAGCTCGGTTGGGGGGAGGATTCACCCCTTTTCCTGGCCAAAAAACGACTAGGGAGTGGGAGAGGGAGGAAGCAAGGCAGCTAAGAAGAAACTCCCAGCCGGGATTTACTTTTTAATTTTTTAAGAAAAGGTCTGCTAGATGAGTTGATGAACTACTTGCACTATCATTTAACACCATCGGTATACATTGTTACATAATAAATAGTTTAGAGGCAAATTTACATCTTTATTCTTCATAGGTTAGGTTAATTAGTATCATTGTCTATGAAGAGGTAAACTTAGGCTGTGTTTATATAGGAGCCAAACTTTGAGCCTAATCTTTCCGGCCCAAGTTTTGAGCCATAGCCTGCTGGTCTAGGCCCAACGAGGAACATTCTGGCCCAAACTGTTGGGCCTATACGGTGGTACTTCACTAATCCTGTTGTTAAGATTGCTTCCAGAATAAATTAACATAATATAGTTTAATTCCCAATGTCAATTATTTAACTCCATCAAGTAATTATTCCAAATGATTCTGGTCGATAAACTTGACTTAATGCATGACAGACGTTACATTGATCACCACTGTAAGAAAAGAGAAAATAATAATAAAAAAGAAAAAGATAAGATAAAGAACGACGAAGTTTCAAGGAATGTGATAGAATTTAGAAGGCTTCATCCTGTCTGTAACGTTGAAGTGCTTCAGCGTCTTAGCCCATCTCACGTTATCCTTCAGCTGGTGCACTGCAATAGTTGGATTTACGAAATCTTCTGGATTTGATCCTTTGTAGTCATACATCGCCGGAATTGTGCTATATCTATTCTTCGCCTTCCTCCCTATGTTGAGCCATTTGCCGGTCAACACGTCCTCCGGCCCGTTCGCGTTGTTTCGCGCTATCTCCGACGTCGAAATCCACTCGACTAAGTCCCATGACAATATATACCCCATCCCTAACATGAACTCCGGGGAATCCTTTCTATAGAAAGGTAGCGCAGCTCCAAAGTACATGTCCTCCTTATGTTTGTGTCTTAATGACTCGACCAAATTATCCAACCGGAAGTACGTGTCATCGTCCGTCTTCATGACGTAGTCATAAGGTCGGCTTTTGGCGTCACCTACGGCGTCAAAGATTGTCGGAAGGCTGGAGAAGTAAGTGTAAGTTTTGCCGGTGTTCATGCTCTCGGTGCAGTTGAGGATGATGATGTCATCGTATCGCATGATCTCGAGAGCGACGAGGATGATGTCCTCCTCGTTCCTTAGGCTGCAGAAGATGAATCGGACGTCGATGTGGGCGGTGTGACTAGGTTGGAGGGAGTAGGCGAGGCGGAGGAGATGGCGGCGCTCGTATCTCCCAGGAAGGGTTAGAATGCCAATGAGGAGGCGGAAGTCGGGGTTTACGGTGGCCGGTATGACGGAATCTGAAGCCACGGTGGTGCGGCGGCACGAAGAGAAATTGAATGGAAGCTGAAAGTCATTAGGGGGTGGCACAAGGTACGTTATAGCTAGAAGTAGAGGAGGGAGGAGTAGGAGAAGTATTGCAGGAGGATATATCTTAGGGATGAAATCATTAGGATTCTTCATTTCTTTGGCTATACTAGATTGATAATAAGCTTGCATATCTATGTATACGTGAGCTTGTAGACTAGTCTCAACGACTGAAGGTGGGATGTTGAATGTATAACTGGGATTTTTTTTATTCAATTTCAGAACGAAGTAAGATCCCAGTTTACGTTTCATTGGTCAATAATTCCGAGGGTCAACCGTCTAACGCGGATAATATATATATATATATATTTTTAATCATTCTGGAGATAAACAAATACACTTAGATTCTACCCCGTCAAAATACTGGGCCAAGCTATAGAGTAATCTTGTTTACAATAATGATTTGAGATTACAATCAATTATGCAGTAAGTACCCGTCAACTTTTTAGAATTATTGGTTAGTGTATAAGTTATATTCAATCCAAAAAGAAAAAGGTTCCGTCTTGACTATTTCTCACCATAATGTCAATTAGTCTATCAAAATATATATTGTGAGAGCTAAATTTTCTAAATCTGTGGATGGAGACTGAGTAATCCCGTGTGGGAAACTTAGTTGTCTCAGAAGAATCCTTCTGGAGAGAGAGAGAGAGAGAGAGAGAGAGAGAGAGAGAGAGAGAGAGAGAGAGAGGCAATTTCGCTTGTTGGTTGCTCTCAGTTTTCTCACTTTGTAAAAGACGTTCCTTAGTTTACGCGAATCATTAGCGCCTAAATCAGAAAAATAGAAGTTAAAATCGGGATCTGATATGTACCTAAGCACTTCTGAAATGATAAAATTTGAATTTCTAAAGTCAATGAAATAAAAAGCTTTAATTTTCCCTCTGAGTACATTTTCATGATAGCTTCTCTTGAATTATCACTCAGTATTATATCATACTCATATAAAATAAAAGGACATAACAATTAAGTGATAGATAATATATAATCCATCTTATTCTTTTCGTGGCGTGGAAGTTTATTTAATCAAGACGGTAGAATTCACAAGGCTTTAGCCCATAAGTAAAATTGAAGTAAAAATCCTTAAGCTGGTGCACAGTGCACTGCGATGGTATCCTGTATGAGCTCATGAGCACAAGGCTAGGGAAGTAGTACATCGCCGGCTTTGCGTCGAAAGTATTCCCCCCTTTACCTGCGTCCCGTCCCTTAGCCACGTCAACAGCGTCCTATCTCCGGTCCCACAGTCCTGCCATTTGATATCGTCCTACGTGGCAAACCACTCTACCAAATCTCCCTGACATGTACTCGTGCCCACGCTTCTTCTAAGTCGCATAGGCATAGCAGATCTGGCACCAAAGTATTCATTGGATAGATCCTTCCTTGGGCATCACGGGTTGAGCTTGAGTTAACTGAGCTTGAACGAGCTTAATCTAGGTCGGCTCGATAAGATTATCAAGTTGACTCAGTTTTTAAATTTTTTTATATATTTATTATATAGCTCTATAATGATATAATTTTTTGAGGGTTCTCATGTGTGACTAAATGTCATTCAACCAATTAAATATATATATATATATAATTTATTATTCAAATTTATGTCATCCTATTTAAAATTAAAGTGCATTATTAATTATGCATAACATATTCCCATAATTTTTTAAATAAATAGTACATAGTATAATAAAATATATATCAAACTAATTTGAACCGAGCGAGCCAAGTCGCTCATTTAGAGCTCGGCTGAGGGGCTCTTTTTCTATAGCCTTATTTATAGGCATTTTACTATTTCTTTTTCTTCTTTTTTAGGCATCTTACTATTCAAAGACTTCGCCAACCTGGGCAGCGTAAAGAATATATCGCCGTTCGTCTTCGTGGCGACGTCCTAAGGCCGGCCAACGTCGTTGCCATTGTCCATGTTCTCGTGATGATGATGTCATCGTAATGCATAATCAAGATGGCGACGAGCACGCGCTGTTCGTCGCCGGTGAGGTTGCAGATGATGTAAGAGATATAGATGCGACCGGTGAGGGTGGGTTGAAGAGAGTAGACGAGGCGGAGGAGGTGAAGGCGTTCGCAGCTGTTATAAGTTGAGGATGCCGATGAGAAGGTTAAAGTCCGGCTTCCGGGTGAGCGGATCAGTGGCTGATGTGGCAACGTCGGTGCCAGGCTGGCACATGCTGACGAGGGACTGAAGCTTGGAGGGTTGATGGCGAAGAGAGTAAAGTTTGGAGAGGAAGGCTTCTTCAAGGATAGGTTGTTTCGGCGTTGCAGCGAAGGGCGTTTCAGTAACTGTATAATATGTTGATGAGATTAATACACCGTCCTTAATTGTTGCTTAATTTCAAATCTACCCAAGGCAAAGGTAGCTTATTCTCCGTAGTTTATACACTGGTAGCTTCAACAGCTGAAGAGTATAGAGTGAGAAAGTGGTTCGACACTTGGAACATTAAAGCTCCTCTTTTGACATCTCTAAATTATCACACTAGTAATCAAGCAACGATCTGAATGATTGATAATATCTACACAATATCCCTATTGGTGATATAGCGGAACCACAAGATGAAAGTGTAATGCATAATATGCAAGTGTCTTTCGGACCTGATAAGCCCTCTTTAAACGGTAAGAGAAAACAAAGGAGATCTTAAGATAGCTTCCTTCACATAAAATTTTTAACAAGTTGAAGCAACTATTATCAAACAATTTTAGATGATAGAACTGTACAACCCTTATATAGAATCATATCCATGATATAACGAATATGGAACTTCTACTATTGGCATGTAGAAAGAATTTCTAACTGATAGAAAACTTTAAATATCCGTTGGAAGAATTCAATTATAAGCTCAACATCCTCCAATTTTATTCTTGATGTCCAAATAAAATAACTAGGCAAGCCAAAATCCTATATCATATCAATGGAATGGTTCTCAAGTGATTGTGGACAAGCAAATAATGATGAGAACTAAACAGAGATCAGATGAACATGTTGAAGTTGTGGACCGATGGATAAATAGAGTTAGATGCATTACCTTAAAGCTTGGTTAACTATAAGGGGGCAAAAGAGAGGGGAAGGCAGTTAAGGGGATAGAACAGTTAACGTCTTTCCATTTAAAAGAAACTGGTGCTGTCTTCTATTGTTCTATGTAAACAATGGAGGTTCCCAATACTAGTAAAGCTTTGTGCAGATTTGATTGTTAGCTTGAGAAATACTGCATGTGCTGCAGAAGATATAATCAGGAGATAATGTTTCATTGAAATTGAGAAGAATTAACATTATTCTTGAAAAGTCCTAAAACAATTAGACAACGCAAATTTTGTCTAGGTAGGCTAAGTAGTTTATGTTTATCTTATGTGAGCTATGACTTGGCTACCAGAGATTTTGAACTGCAATAAAGTAGGTAGGATAGCGCTGCCTATTGCAGTAAGTTAATCAGGTGTTAGTGATTAGTCATCCAGAACAAATATGGTTGTTGATAAAAAGAAGAAAAAAAAAAAGATGCTCTTTGCAATAATGAACACAATTTGGATTTTGCACTCTCCAAATTCTTGCATATGTGAGACTACTTGGGCACCATTCAAAATAAATATTACTGATTAATATAGCTCTTAATTTTTTTGGTTTAATGAATCTCCAATTCCCTCCATCCAAAGGATTTATAAGTCTAGGTTCACTCAAGGGTACTATTAACTTAAATTGTGACAATAATACTAATTTGTATAACAACAAACTACTAAACTAGTATACTAGGTTTCATGGCAAGTCCCTACAATGTCTAATTTTATGTTAACTGAGAGGAATGTGGCATCCATTTTGCAGAAGTTGAATTCTACTTGACTAAGATTTGCTATCTATTCTACATAAGCTTTCATATTGAACCTCACCAACTTATTGGAGTATATTGACTAGCGAAGGACTTGCATGTGTAGTGGCAAACTAACAACATACTTGTTTCATCTCTCGGTATGAAAAATCGATCTTTAATATGAGACAAGAGACATAAAACAACAAAAAGAAGCTAGAAAGGGCCGATCAAGTAGTACATCATGCATTATATAGACAAACACATATAAGTTTGCTTTTGTCTAACTAGAAGCAGGGCAATAAGATACGTCTTCTGTTCTTCAAGCTTGTGTTTCATTAAGCACAAAAAGAAATTATACTCACTTCTAAATAAACCAATTAGCATGTGTATAAACTTTTAATTACAGGCTAATAAAGGCAGAAGAAAAAAGAAGAGCAAGAAGCAGAGATCTTACCTCTCTGCTTCGACCCCCAAAACCCCATCTTTCTTTATCTCGAACTCACACGAGGAGGCCGGCAAATGGGGAGCAAAAACCACCTGCATCCTCCTCCTCGTCCTTGTACTCACACACAAACCATCCGATTCCCCATTGCCCACTACCTCGTCGCTTCTCGACAAGAAGAGCCTCGTATTGACGCAATTCGCCCACGACAACCCTAGCGCAGGGCAGACCCGTCTACCTGACGACAACAATTCCCTATAATTCCCAATTCTGACCCCATTCGTTCCCTCCTCGTTGCTCACCACGTCAACCACTTGGTTGGTCACCACCACAACCGACCCAAACCGGCGCGCCTGCTCCTTGAGCTTGGAGGCGATCTTAAAGAAGAGGGAAGACCGGCGCTTGAGGTCGGACGCATTATTGTCGAAATCGGATCGGAATAAGGCGGCGACGGAGTCGACGACGACGAGGCGGATTGGGAGAGGAGAAGGGGATCTGGCGAGGAGGGCATCGGCACGGGAAAGAAGCGCGAGGAGGTCGGCGGGGGAATGGGCGGCGGCGACGAAGACGTGGTCGAGGGGGTCAGAGGAGGAGGAGGAGAAATGGGAGGGCAGGCGGCTGAGGCGGCGGAGAGGGAACGGGAACTCGGAGTGGATAAAGAGGGAGGAGGCGGAGAGGCCGCCATGCGAAGGGGGCAGGAGGGCGGAGAGTAGAAGCTGGAGGCAGAGCTGGGTCTTGCCAACGCCGCTCTCGCCGGAGAGCTCGGTGATGGAGCCGCAGGGGAGGCCGCCGCGGAGGAGGCGGTCGAGGAGGGGGCAGCCGAGGGTGAGCTTTTCTTGGGTGGGGAGGAGAAGGAGGGGGTTCTCAGGTCGGATTTGTGTTTTGCTGGTAGTATTCTTATCGGGGTGCATCTCTTGGTACAGTTTTGCTCGAGACGAAGAGACGTAGAAGCGTAGGAAGTGGAAATGGAAGTCGAAGTCGAAGTCGATTTGGGTAGGCTGAAATTTGAATTCTTTTCCCGACCTTTCTATTTGAGTTTCCCGCTCTTTGTCTGTTTTGGGCCCATAATTTACTCGAATCGAAGCAAGCCGCATCTGTCCTCAAAGCAACCTAAATCCAGCGACTGCCAGTTTTAGCCAATCAAAAAGCGATTCCTTAGAATCGGACGGATCAAAGCAAGAAGTACCACCTCTCCTGGATCGTTCTCCCATCCAACGGCAGATTCGATACCTCAACCCTCTATATAACTATCATCCACTCACCTACCGTAGCAACTCAACACATTATCAACAATTCACTTTCGAAGACGATTGAACCAAGGCGATGTCGGGCCGCGGCAAGGGAGGCAAGGGGTTGGGGAAGGGTGGCGCGAAGCGGCACCGTAAGGTGCTCCGCGACAACATCCAGGGGATTACGAAGCCGGCGATCCGGCGCCTGGCGAGGAGGGGAGGCGTGAAGCGGATCAGTGGGCTCATATACGAAGAGACGCGCGGTGTCCTCAAGATATTCCTCGAGAATGTCATCCGCGATGCTGTCACATACACTGAGCACGCCCGCCGCAAGACCGTCACCGCCATGGACGTCGTCTACGCCCTCAAGCGCCAGGGCCGAACCCTCTATGGCTTCGGCGGCTAGATCCCTTTCCTTTCTCTTCATCATCATCTTTGATGTATAGATAGGAAAATTTATGCGTGCTGTGGGTTTTAACGTTGTAGGGTTGTGGTCTAAATTGTTGTAGTTTTGTTATGATATTGGGAAATTATGCTCCTTTTCTCACTGATTTAGGCGTTGTGGTCCATCATTGATACTATTAGACACGGAAGTAATTGGAGCCATTGTTTATAATTGCTTGAAGCTGATGTCAGCGTTTCTTGCAAGATACGGCAGGGCATTCTTTTCCCTTGACATGTCTTTAGAAAGCGTTTTTGCTACCGCTTCCCCCCTATCCTGTACACCGCCACTGCCGCCGCCGTCCTGTCATCTTTGCTGCTTTCGTTTGTTGTGGTGGTTCAGGATGGCAGTACTTTATACTTGCGTTCCTCATTCAAGTCCTTTGTTTTTTATTTTGGGGGTGCTGAGATGGAGCTTACTTCAAAAGTTAATGTTTGTTTATTTATTTTCGCTTAATATGTTTTTATTGTAGGTTTGTCTGTGTTTCACTAAGTATAGTACTTATATTTGCTTAATCTCTTTTTATTGTTATGTATCAAATTATAACCTTGTTTGAGGTTTAATAAATTATCACTCTATGGATTTTCTTCCAAAATAAAGAAAGCTATGTTTTTAGAAGCACCTGGGAAAGAATAAGGAGTATGCAGTTTTTTGAACAGTTTCTTTCCTAGTTTCACTAGTTGAGCATTGGTGGAATATAACCTGCATTGCTTGTCTCCTAGACAAAGCCAACATTATATCATTCCGAAATGGAATTTACAAACTTATCTTCGGGTGATTAGATACATAACTTTTGTGCATCTGAAAGTTTTCTCAAGTATGAGAATTAAGATGTTCAACAGCTTAGATTACTACTACACCATGCAATAGTTTAAGACTGTAGACAAGTCCAAGTAAACAGGGAAGAAGGTATCAGTAAAGAAATCCATCCTTGATATATTTCTATGGTTCTGAAAAGGACATCGATCCCCTCACAGCCAGCCTGTCATAAATACGAATAAATGGTTGAACTCGGTCTGCTCGTACTCCACGTATTCGTTTCTCTAACTAAAAAGCCCAAAATGGCTAAAATTAATGAATTGTATATAAATTTAGTAACAGCAGCCTACTGGAATACTACCCGTCTAATTTTCACAATTTTCACAATTTTCACAAAGACCAGGACTCCAGGGTAAGACACGTAAACGCCTGCAGTTCCAGGACGGAGACTAGACTCGAATCCAATAGATTCAACCTCGCAGGTGTGAGACCAGGCCCAGAGGAGTAGGCGCCGCCGCGATGGAGCACTCTACGCCCTTACAACTCAGCGATCGCAGAAGCTTCCAAGGACCTTTTACTCCCTGCCGTGCTCCCTGACCATGCGATGGCTTCCGCCGCTTCTGCCGGTTTCTTATGTCTTTCAACTCCACTTCGGCCGGTATCCTCACCGATCCGAATGCGACCACATACCACTTCGGCCTCGGCCTAGCCTCCGCCGCCGGAGGCGGCACTATTCGCGGGTCAGAATCCGAAGCTGCCCTCAGACTCCAAGCCGCGAGCCCACCTCTGGCTGACTTGCGAATGATCTCGTCGAGCGATTCCATCCGTCGGTGGTCTAAAAGGTGGGATTTTGCCTTGTGGGTCTCTCTCCTCTTTAATGGAGACGGCGGTGGATGCCGTGGCCTGAACGGGAGGAGCTTACCTCCGAGGAATACCTCGTCAGCGGAGCACATCTCCGTTCCGGGGAGGCCATCGGAGAAGGAGAAGCCGAACGTCGGGGAATCCCAGCCTATGGACCAATTCTGTTCTCCGACCGGGAGGAAACGGAAGGAGAGGGAGGAGAAATCCTCGCCGTCATCGAGCTCCGCCATGGACGAGAAGAGGGATTAGTGGGGGCTATTTCGGAAAGCTTGGCAGAAAGAGGAGCAGAGTACTTTCCTCCTGCTAATAGACATACGCGGCATAGGAGGGGGGTGGTTTTTAAATAGTAGTAGTAGGGGTAAAACGGATCGGATATCGTCGACTCGGTTACTAGTCCAACTCACGCTCGGAATTATATTTTTTGGTCCTATATCGACTCGGTTAAAATAATAAATGGATACCGAGTTCTAAAACTATATTGAACTATTGGATATGCCCGATCAAAGTAGGTATTAAACATGAATCGAATTTAAATTTATATTAGATAAAACATGGACACCAAAAATACAAATGAGGAAATATGATGACATTTTTAGCAAATTTTGAGTGTATTTAAATATATTTAACATTTACGGTGAGGCTTCCTGATTCCTTGGACGAGATGTACTTTGGATTCTCTCAAAGAGGTCGTTGTCGAGTTTTTGACTAAACTAGCCCTATTTTAAAACCTTTTTACCAAAATATACTATCCTTAAATTTATTTACTAAATATGATTTAATTTATTGTAGCCCAAATAAAAAAATTGAATTGATTAATATTTTTTTAATCCTAAAACATCAATCTGTTCAACGTTTTATGTATATAAATTATTTTAACTTAATTTTTTAGTAGTTTAGAGAAAGAATTATCTCGTGATAAAAACGAAAACGCTAATCAGTTTAGTATTTTTAGAAATACTAATCAGTTCAGCGTTTTTATTATAGCTACAATAAATTAAATCCCATTTTATAAATAAATTTAATGATAGTCTATCTGATAAGAGAATTTTAAAATGAGTCTATTTTGGCCGAAAACTCCATCGCTGTCTTCTAGATTGTTTTAGCTTTTTATAGGTGTGAATGGATATCCGAAAATAGTCCACGGCGATGCTTTGGTGTTTGATTTGCGGTAGGGTTATTCTTGCTTGCTTGGGGCTCTCTCCAGGAAGATGACGCCCAATGGTCAGATAACGTCTATTTTACATCTGATGGTCTGATTGCCATTGATCTTGCTCATTAATTAGTACTTTGCTTTTTAATAAATTTCAATTAGAATAGACAAGTGGGTTGAAATTTTTTCACTGACCAATTTGTGCCCGAAGAAGATTTGAAGTATGCTCTTAATTCTAGAAGCTATCTCTCGGTGTTGGAACTCCAACGTGGCAACTTATTGAAATGCCCTTCATTCTTAGTTTTTATAATTTAGTTATATTTTATTTTTCTATGAAAGCTCTTCGATGTGTAACATATTGTTGAAAACAAAAACGGAAGAGCCTGACAAATAAAGTCTTATTCATTAATATTTTTACAACCATTGTAGTATAAAAAATAAAGATATAGTCAACAATCCTATGCACCGATCATGATAAAAGTTTTACGTCATTATATTAAGTAAAACATTTTTAAGTATTTAATAGGATGGGGCCAATCTAGCTTTGTAATAGATTTGCTCAAGCTTTTGAGCTGCAACACGTGAATTGCATGCAATGACAACAGCAGCCAGCGGCCAGCGGCCAGCGGCCAGCAGCCACTGTTTAATGGCAACGGATCTCTTTTTGGGATTATCTATTACTATATCAAAAAATAAGAAAATTTAATGGCAGGAAAAGAATGGATAGCTACTTTCACTCCCAAAAATATACTTATAAAAAATTAGAAGGCCACTTTAACGTGCTTGACACTCTTCAAAAGTAGAGGTGATACTACAGCCTTGTTGGTTAGCCCACTGACCTCTTCTTTTTATCTCTACCGTGAATAATTTTCATATATATTTTAATTATATATAATTTAAAGATTAGATATAAACTGAATAAAAAATCATCTCTTTATATATATATATATATATATGTTAACTTCTAAAGTCAGATCCAATAGAATTGGTAGATAGTAAATTTGTAGAACAAATTGAAGGCGTAGCAATCAGGTCGTAGTGTATAAGATTTGGTGTATCCCGGCTGCTGCCATTATATTGCGAACGTTCTTCTTTATTTCCACGTCTTCCTTTGCTTTTGTCTCTATTTTTGAAAGTGATACATTCCGTTCACAGCGTGGAAATAAGCAGACAAGTATATTCTCTTCTAGACATTCACAGTTAAAAGTCAGTCCAACATTTGGAGTGTTTGGTGTGATTATGTAGTATATTTATCGTAATGTGGTAATAATGATGACTTCATATACCTGGTCGAAGACGCTACTCCTTTGGAGTTAGTTACTTGATTGATAATATTCATCAAGGTCGATTAATTTTGTTTATCGGTGCTAATTAAATTAGATCGTCATTTTGGTTTTGAGGGTTGCCAATCTTACCCCTAGTAGTGGTAGGAGAGAGCCCAAATATAAACCCACTCTAGTACGGCACTGCTATATCACTACACTTACAGCCTCACTCTCTATTCCCTCATCTATGGCAGCCCACCAGATCGCAAACTCTAATCTAAGACTACCTCTCTCCTCTCGCGACTCGGCGGGTTACCGTGTTGTGACCGATTCTAGAAGGATCTTCCCATCCCTCACTTCCACCAGATGCAACCCTTGCCGTAAGTAATACACATCTCTTACTCCCTCTTATGTGGATTTCGCCTTGCAAACCCTAATCTTGCTCTACCCTTCTTCTCCAGTAGTTCTTCGGTGCATCCGATGCGGCTGCCGCGTGCGCTTCCGGCCGTGTATCGACATCCACAAGGTGTTTGGACACTGTAAAATCTCACTACTCTTTCTCCATCTCCCGTGTTGAGATTTGTTGTTTGCACATTGCCAGGGTAAAGTGAAGCAAATTGTTGGTTCCACGCTTCGGGATTCGTCGGCCGATGGCACTGCTCTTGTAACAAATTTTGAGTCAGATAAATCCCCTGCCGAGTTCGCCAATTTGTACAAGCAGGACGGTCTTATGGGTGGACATGTGATAATGCTCGGGGCGGATCCCGATAGCCAAGCTGCGGCCTTTGAAGCGTTGCATGCCTACCCTGGTGAGATATTTTCTTTGGGGCATTTTGGCAGATACTTGTGCATTCATTTTGATACTATATTATTCGCAAAGAAGAAAGAAGATGCTGTAGGCGGTCGTTTGTTATAAGTTGTTAGAAAGAGTGTCTGCAACTCTTCACTTTGTGATGCAGTGAATTTTTTCTGCTTGATTTTAGCAAAATACAGTCTTAATAGAAGCATAGTTCCTCGGACCAGTTAAGAAAAAAAAAATACAAACTTTTGCATGCTTCAAATGTGGACCTAGGATGTATCTTTTTTGTTCTTGATAAGATTCCAAACTTGAATTTGAAACGCTGTATGGTGTTTTGGTGATGTGTAAGCATAATGCAATCAATAAATCTTTATTTCCAACAAAAAAATGTCATAAAAGCCATGGTGTTTTATTCTTATGTTATCATCTGTTTGGTGCGGCTCCATGCAGAAAGTACCTCATCTTGGAACTTATATTTTACTTGATTATGGTCACACAACCCAGATTGATGTGCTTATTGTGTCAACTGTAGTACTTCTAGGATTTTTTTAGTTAAATTTTTTTTTCTTGTATAAGGGATCATCACCTAAGTACAAGTTTGATATAACAATAAGGTGTCATATATTTAGGTGGCATGCAAGTTGGAGGTGGGATCAATTCGGAGAATGCCTTGACTTACCTCAAAGAAGGTGCTAGTCATGTGATTGTCACATCGGTATGTGGTCATGTGTTTGTGAGTAATAATCCTTGCTTGTATTTAACATCGGCATAATTGTCTCATTCTCTTGCATTGAGAATTGTTTCCGTTAGTCTTGATCAGATGATTATTTTGGAATGAATATTAATGTCTTTTTGATCTAACATCTGTCACTTAACTACGGTTAATCTATCATTAAAGAATCTCCATTGGGTAACATTTCATCTTGATAGACAGTAGATCAAAATTTTGATTCCTGAACTTGTTGATCTTGTGAGCTCATAGCCTTGATTGGAGCAAAAGAAACATTAATTGGGATAAGCAAGTTTCACACGAATTTTTAATGGTCTATTCACTTGTTTACCCATGCATGGTAGGTTCTGGGTCACTTCAAAGTTTTGAATTTTTGGTAGCATGATAGACTTGAAGTTCTGGATTTGATGCCTTGAAACTTCTGATCTGCAGTATGTTTTCAGTGATGGACAGATGAACCTTGAACGACTTAAACATCTTGTTAATATGATTGGAAAGAAAAAACTCGTCTTGGATCTTAGTTGTAGAAAGAAGGTACGCAAAGTCTACATTTGGCACATTCATTTTGTATTAATGTTAGGCTTTTATTATCCATTTCTTGTCTCATGTTCCTAATGCATGTACTTTGACTTTTAAATTTACTAGTATGTGATAAACATAGTGGTTCAAGTTACACGTCATTCTTGTGCCATACTAAGAGTGAGAGTATGCACCAGAACAACCTTCCACTGATTCTATACTGGTTAGACCTGCTGAAGAAAGAAAAGCTAAGTTATTTTGTAACAATGAGCTCCAATTCTTTCTGCTGGTCCTCTCCCTACAGTTATTGTCACTGTTGTTTAGGGTAAATGGGTGTGTTTAGAAGAAAGTGTAGAAATTTAATGGTTTAAGCTAACATGACACCAAATGTATGCTGATGTACAGGTTTTTCAACGAATCTTACGCCTTCACTCTTTTGCAGTAATAAAAACAAAGTTTTTCAGGAAAGAACCCCCCAAAAAAAAAATCATGTACCTCAAGTACTTGGATCTAGTAGCAGCAAATTTGACTCTTATAAATGTAGGTTGGCTAAAATAGATAGATCCATAAGGAAGACGAACTTAGCGTTCTTATTCTTTCGTTTGATAGAAAAATGCTTGGATATTAACTATTACCTTGGTTGTGTAGGTGCCAACATCATGTAAGACTGTCTACTGTCCCTGTTAGATTCTTGTATCGTCTTTGAGATTGGATGGTGACATTAACTTTTAACTACTAGCAGATGTTGTTAAATCGATGCTTCTCCTTGACACAATCCTTTCTTAGTAGATATGCTATTGACATATAATATCATAACCTTTTTTGTTAGTGAAAACCAGCTTTTATTATCTTTCCAATGAAGTACTTACGTATTGTTTTATTTTCTCTTAACTTGATTTTCCTATATAGGATGGTAAATATGCCATTGTTACTGACAGATGGCAGAAATTCAGTGATGTATTTCTAGATAAGCAAACATTGGCATTCCTTGCCACCTATGCAGACGAGTTTTTGGTTCATGGAGTTGATGTGGAGGGCAAAAGGTCTTTTCTCTATGTTTTCCTTTGTTTATTTTTTCTCACTGAGCTTCTTAGTAATCTTGGTTTTCCACGACGCTTTCATCTAATAACTTACACTATCAAATGCTCTTAATATAATCAGTACATAATTTTGTGGACTTGTTTATTTATTTTCTCAGCTCTTTGTGGTTGGATAATTATTGACTTGTAACAACTTGCTTCATATCTGATTCTTTTCTGAATTCAATGTTCCTATCTTCTAGGCTCTCTCTGACTTGCTCGTTCATTTATATACAATTACAAAAAATTTCTTGAAGGTTCTAACTTTTAACAGTTGTGGTAGGGCAGATTGGTTCTCCAAGTATAGTATCAATTCATCTGCAGTTATTTTGGGATAGTAATTAGAATCTTTGTATCAAAGTTTGCCATCATGCAATTGCTCGTGAAATGCTTTATAAATTAAGCATGTTAGATTTTCTTCCACTATCGAGCATATCAGTTGTGCATATGTTCGTTGCTAAGGCTAGTGATCTTATTCTTCTTTGGCCATTTCTGAACTTAAGTTTGCATCTGAATTTTCTGATTGATTCCAAATGTCTCCCTAATAAATATGTACTGGTGCAAATTTCTTCTTCCATATACTGCACTATCTAGTTTCCAAATGATGTTCTTGATGCTATGGCAGGCTCGGAATTGATGAAGAACTTGTGACACTGCTTGGATGCCATTCACCTGTATGTATACCTTACTATTGTTCACATCTTTGTAACCTAGATTAATTGAACATAAGTGCTCAATATTTGTCCATTAAAAGATTTTATTGGTTATAATCTGCAGTAAATAGAGATAAGAGTGGAGAAGAAAGATCCATATAGCCGGCCATAAATAGTTGGGACTAAAAAAGCTTCTTTTTGTTTTTGTCGATATGTTTATAATCTTTTTTAAGTATATGTGAACCTAAGAAGTAATTTTTCTTTGTAGATTCCGGTAACTTATGCTGGTGGGGTAGCAACAATGGAAGACCTAGAGAGGATTAAGAAAGCCGGGAAGGGCCGTGTTGATGTTACAGTTGGAAGCTCTCTTGATTTATTTGGAGGCAATCTGGCATATAAAGATGTTGTGGCTTGGCATTACGATCAAAATATGGTTAACCACTAACCTTGAAGAAGTGAGGAATGGGAATACTGGCAGATTAACTTCCATGAGGTTTCCTACTCTGCCCTTCCTTGATGATTGCATAATTCCACTTTGGTGGCCATGTTAAATGTTTGATGTTGCATGCTTTTAACATACAAAACCTGAGTTTACCCAAGCGGAAGCATCATTTCTAACATTTGAGTTATGGTGATGGACATTGGATGGAGGAATTGTGCATTTACTAAGTGGTTGTTTGTTTATCGAATAATTTTGATTTTGTTGATAAAAATACTGCATAAGTTATATGTAATCTTTAGAAATAAAGATAATAGGTAACCTTTTTGCTTTGAGAAATATAATATTTTTTAAAAAGTTGCTTTACTGCTTAAACTACTAACCTAATAAATGCACTATCAAACAAGTGGTCATATCAGCAGAGTATTGACACTCTTTTCTCGATGAGAGAAAAAGTATTGTGCTTCTAATGTATATTTACATTAAGATATATTTGACAACTACTGATATATCTACTATTTATTTACCATGTTGCTTGCTCAAATTTGCGAAGACATTCATTTGTTTAGTTTGATGAACAGTTGAGCAGGTCCCTGTAAATTTTTATAAATACAAATGTATGTTAACTATTACATGATTGGGTATGAATCAGAATCCTCAAATCACTAACCTGCTAAACTGGTAACCTACCCTCTTTTATTATCCTGTGTAACCTACATTTAAGACACATCTTAGTGTCATAATTCTCTAACCCAGAAAAAAAACAAACTTATAATTCTATAGACGCCACCAAGGAAGCCAGCTTCTGCTCCACTTCTTGCCAGTTGTGAACCTTTGTCACCAATGGATGTGAATCTACTGCCTCAGTCTTGCACCAAGGATAAGAATTGTCATAGTCGAAAAGCAGAACCCTTATACCAACTTCTGCACATTCAATAGCATATCTTGGGTTGTCGTCAATCAGGACATGGGCACCCAGAGATCTGAAGGGATAATAAAACAAGTGGCCAAAACAGTGAAGAGAGAGCTTTTTATGCACCCCAAAAAAAAACAACAACAACAATGATAAATAAGAACATGAAGAGTTAAACCTTTTTATTGGTGAGGTTATCAAGTTTAAATGTTGATACTAAATGTAATGGAGTAATTTTAGCTGCAAAAAGGCATCAATCTCCCAAAGAACCAGTATTAACAGTCAGATTGCAGTAATACCAGCACATTGCTAGTATCTCATACAGAAAGTGGAGCACACATTGTAAGAAAACCCTGATGTATTTAAAAGTGAAGTCCACAGAGAGACTCCGGAACCTCGGATTCCATAACATCTGAGGCGTCTACAGACGTTTCACATGAAAATCTGAACAATATTTGCAGGAAGGATGCATCTATATTTCTGTGAAATGGGATATGTGGCAAAGCATCACACCCACTTCTAAAACATAATATAGCATCAAAAGACATGCAAGATTAAAGAAAATATCAACTATCAAATGCTTAAAGTTGAACAAAGAATAGATAAATGGACCTTACCTGCAAATTTCTGATTTTGGCTTTGATAGCCCATCCAAAGCAAAATGATTCCCAAAGTGGATCTCCTGAAACAACCCAGGATAGTGCCTTTCAATCCACTCGAGCGTTTGATTTTTTATCACATTCTGCCGTGATCTTCTCGACATGTTGATGAGTTATATTAATTGTCAGTACCAGTAACGAAGAAATAACTGGTTTAAAAAGTAAAACCAGAAAGACTTACGTCACCACAGAAAGATTGCAAAACACAGACAACTTTTGAAGGGCATCACGAGCACCTGGAATGGGCTGGATACCATCTTGAAAATAAGCACTTTTAAAGAACTCATGAACACGGGTATTAGCTGCCACATTAGACAAGTCTGAGAACATATGGGACTACATATAACAGAGAGTTTTCTGCTGGTATGCATCAAAGAGTGTCACATAAAAATGTAACAAAGATGATGTAAGGGATAATGCCACAAATGAAACATTGAAGGCATTAAATGATACCTTCTGCTCGCGAACATTTCCATATCTGTAAAAGATAAAAATTCAGTGAGCATGTTCATTTGCGGTAAATGACTCAGAGTGAAAATAAATTAATTCGTTATATGAAAACCACTACAAACTACAATATTCCTTTATATTCAAAGGTCTGTCATCATACCTTGAAGAACTCATATACAAAATATTCTGATACAGAGTGATTCAAAGAATAGCGATCCGCAATAAATTTGTTCAAAGATGAGAGGAAGCTTCCAAGCACTGGAAAAATGGATAAGCACAAGCACTTATAAGTGGAAACCACACATTCTTTAATATGGTCATTGGAAAACAGATAATCTAGGCTTGGTGAATCACAGATATCATGTTCCACTTCAGGGAGAACCTTACTTCTAGTTTTATGCAAACCATCTTAATAGGCCATAATAAAAATCAACTTTAATATTTCATGCAAATAAATATTTTATTGTACCAAACTCTAATCACATATCCAGTATTAGCAAGCAACACAATGAACAGTAAGATTGAATATTCCACTACACTGACATACTAGTAAATACACTTTTTAGCATCTCTTTGTTTGCACTCTGAATATACAGAAGGAGAATCTTCCAACAACAGTCAACACTGATAAGAGTCAATTTTCTACTTTACCTAGACCACATTTCAACATATCAAGGACATGCATAAGGCATGAACTAGCCATAAAAACTGTCTATTTTGATAGGCCATAAAAGAACAATTGTTTGTAAGACTACATACATGTCATTAATTTTGAAGACATGATATGTTCAATTTGATTTCTTGTGAACAACAAACTGGCTTTCAAACATTTTGAATAATGGACAACATAAAGAAGTGCAATGGGAATAAAGGTTCTACAATCATATTCTAAATACTGACTTATTGAGCATAAAGATTGATTATTCCATAGTAATATACAGTGCATGTAAGACAACTCTTGAAAACAGCATATAAGAACCATCATAAATGCAACAACTGACAGAATATTACCGATTGAACTAACACAAGCAATGATTAATCAAACTGCAAATCGAAAGGCAGGTATGCAAAACTTCCATAACCTAACTATATGAACCTACTGTCTTAGTAGAAAATCCTGACAGGATCTTTGGAATCTTGCTACTTCTTGTCCTTCATAGCAATACCTATTGTCATGGCCAAAACCTAATCAATTAACAGAATCCAACTAACTTGTCACCTTCGGAACCCAAACATGCAAGAGAACAGTGTTATAAAAACTGAACTCGGACTGTGAATATAGATTACGAAAGCCTACTAGATAAGCGTAAAATCTAGTAACAGATACCTTCGTCCACATCAACAGCAAGGATCAATTTCTCATCCACTGGATGATCAAAAAATCTCAGAGGATTTCCATGGCTGTGTGCTCCACTTTCCTTCAAGAATTCCATGCCTAGCTCCTCCATATGTATAATTTCTGAATCAGGAACCAACCTTCGATAAGGCACCATAACATGAGCCTTTCCAGCTTCACTACCTGCCCGCCTAGAAGCACTATCACGGCTGTTCATACAACTCATCAAGCTCAAGGCATTATTACGGGTGCTCTGGGAACCAATGTCCATATCAACAACCACCTTCTTAAAAAGTCTTCCCCTGTCATTAACCTCATTCAACCGGCCAAACCCACAGAAGCTTGTGGATAGTAATTGCTTATTTATAACCACCATTGCTCGATTACTCCAAACGGCCTGGAAATTATGGGATAGCAATCACAAGACCTCCCGCTTTTATCATAACGAGAAGACTCCGATGCTAAAGTCTGATAGAAAACTTCTCTAGAAATTGATTACAAAGATCGAAAACGAAGAATGCCCAGTCGAAATCACTGAAAAGACGACACTTTTCTTAAATATATCAATAACCGAGTAAGAGAAGGAACCAAATTGAAGGGTAACAAAAGAACGAATCGCCAAGGGATATTGGTAAGAAAGACACCACCTTTAACCCTAGATCTGATGATTTCTACCAAAACAGCGAACCTTTCCAACTTCGAATAGGATCTACACCTAACTAAAGAACCTTCCCTTGGAATCCAAATATAAAGAGCGAAGGACTCTGTCGGTGTGGAAATTAAAATTTACAATCCCAAGAAAGTTTAAGGGAAACATTATTTAAGGGGAAAAATAAAATACAATACAAATCCGAATAGAAAACTATAAACTGACTGGGCCGCAGCTTTTATTTCGTTTTGTTTTATTTCTCGTGAGTAATTTGAATGGCTTTGGAGAAGATCTATCCACCAATTCGAATCTTTGTTCGTTCCGTGGCGGTGGTGTCCTTCTTTTCGGGGAAAGCGAGATCTTAACGGAGCTGAATCCGATGGAATGATTAGGTCGCCACGTGGCAGGGTCAGTCCGTCCAATAGAGGCATCTTTTTATACGGCTAATACGAATCGGATACCTTCCGATTCGATGGTTGAGATCATCCTTTCTTTGTCTTTTGATTTAAAAAAAAAATACTTTATATAATTTTGTGGAGCTTATCAGTTTCCTCGAATTGACTAAATAAGAGCGTATTGATCCAAGACCGATAGAATACTAGGTGGATATACGGGTAGTTAGATTATAATATTTGTATTTCGTTTTGCTTTAATGCGTTGTTACAAGAGAATAATAACGACAGCACAATGGTAGATTGTAGATTATAGATTGTGTTAAGGAGCATAATTAATTAAAGATTACTCCACGTGTTTATATTATTAATTGTCGTTTTGACTGTTATATCATTGTATTAAGACAATGACAACAAACGATGCATTTAAATTCTCAAAACGTAATTATACACCAACTCAATTCCAATCTATTGAAGCACTTCGACATTTAAGAATAACTTACAACAGCCTCACTCTCAATATATAAATTCATGCCTATCTGTACAAATTAAAGTACTAATAAAAGAATAGCCGTAGTTGCTTCTTCCTTGTATAAATCATACAAAAGTGACGGCATTCAACAAATGAATCCAATTCAGAACTAGAACAGGTGCATCTACTGGAAACTCACAAATTGGTTGGAGTCTTTGGGCTCGGAATAGTCGCTTCAATATCACCTGTAGCTTGCTTCCCACGACTTAGAAGCCTACTGAGTGATCTGAATCTTGACGAAGAAGGTGACTTCATCTCTTCCATATCCAACACTTGTCTTGGAATCTCAATCACAAGCATATTCTCCTGCTTCCTCGAAGAAGAGGAAGAAGAAGAGCCTAGAGAACTTGATGCTGGTTCTTGGCTTCTGTCTACCACTGTGGAAGAGCCTGCAGTAACCCTGTCCCGGGTTCCCCAAAACAGAACATTTGTAGGCTGGATGGGTGATTCCGTGGAAGACCCATCTCCCGAAGCAGCATCCCCTGCCGGAATTTGAACTAATTCGGGTTTGTTACCCACTGGAATCCGGCAAAGTGGGCAGGTGGAGTGGGATTGGAACCACATATCGATGCACTCGACATGGAATCCGTGCTTACACGTCGGAAGCAGTCGAGCCTCTTCGCCGTCGGAGATCTCCGAGAGGCAAACTGCGCACTCTAATCCTTCTTTCAACTCCCCCGCTCGATAGACCGTGACGGGAAGCGCCTCGAGAACAGCAGGGTCGAGGCCGCGGCCAGGTAACGGGTCGGCGTCGGCGGCGAAGATGAAGCGGGATCGAGATCGACGCAGACTTGGGTAGGAGCCTAGATACCTGCGCGCGTAGAGGTAGAGGAAGAAGACGAAGGCAACGATCATAAAGAGGAATATGACCCCCGCCACCATTATCTCGCTGCTTATCTTGACCACCGTTCCACTGTCCTCCGGCATCGATTGCTCCTGCTGAGACATTGCTAGAGCTAACAATTGGATCTTGGGATGTTGGTACCTCTCCAAATAGATTAATCTATGAACGATTATTCAGACTGACTGAATTAAGATTGACCGGGTCTTTTACGACTCCCGTGAAACGACTTGTATTCGATCAGTGGAAGGAGAGAGGAAATGTAAGCGAAATGCAAGAGGTAGCGATGGTGATAAGAGTTAAGGCTTCGAGGCGGCCCGAGGAGACGACGACTTTGTCAAATTTTCAAAAGGGCTGCGGAGACTGACGTATCCAAGTTCGAATTTTTTTTATTGTTTCTAGTGGTTGCTTCAAAATCTGTAAGTTGGTTACCCTTTTTGACACGTCTAGGAATTCTCATACAAGCTCAGAGAAGTTGTAGTTGACCCTGGATGTTGACGTATCCTTAAAAGTGAAGAACATCTCTTATCCTACTTAACAGTTATCATAACAGAAAAAAAAAAAAAAAAAAACTCTTCGAACAAATTAGATTCAGTGTGCGTGTGTGTGTGTGTGTGTGTATTCTATTTTAGTTAATTTGACTAGCGATTCTTTTCTTCATGCTTTGATGCTGAGCAACCACTTTAGTCGTCGAATGAATAGGTTTAGAATGCATATCCTGAAACGGAAGGTCTCGAAGCTTCATGGAGAAATCGAACTTCAATTTACTCGTTGAAGAAGGTGACCTCATCGTCATTACCTTACACTTAAATTTTGTAGACAGGCCTATATTCTTACAGAAATTTGAAATCTGTGGGAATTTCGCTTCCTTACAGATTGGGAGAATCTATGGGCCAAGATGTGGAATAATAAAATTGCTGAGAAGTAAATGAATGATTTTGTTTTGGGATAAAGAAGATAATTATCTCCAGAAAATAGGACTGTTGTGTACAAATATATATATATATATATATATGCAAATACTTCAACAACTCTTTAAAAATTATAATCTTAATTTAATAATTATAATAGCCAACTTTTATATTCGGTACCGATTCAAAAATACATTATGTAAAAAAGAGAGCATATTAGTCAAAAAGATTTAATTACGGATACCTAACTTTAGAATTATACATTCTTTTCTTTCATTAAGATTTCTCTCTCATATATATATGATTCATGATTGTGATAGATATAATTATGACTTAGTTACATGGGATATCATTTAATACTAAATAATTTAAATTTATTTCTTTGGAGATAGAGTTTAATTTAAATTTGATAAAATTTAATTAAACTCTCATCAAGTTAATTATAAAAAGACATCAATATCCTTATTGATATATATACATTACTTTTAGTTAAGCATATAGATATTTTTCACTTGATAAATTATTAAGATAATATAATTGTCATAAAATAATATGCAACATAATATATTTAAAAAATAATAATTATCTAATGAATCAGTAATATCTTTTAAATTTTTAGGAATTCTATTATACCAAAGATCTTAACCGTTAGATCGTCATCAAACTGATTGATAAATAATTAACTTTAAATAAACGCTTATATATATATATATATATACATGAGAAGCCTAGATCAAAAAAATGATCGACACCCAGCTAATCATCATTCCAAAAATTCCTACCAAATAACTGCTACACCTACGAAGAAAACAGATCGGATCGAATAGTGCTCAACTCATATCCGGATCTATATTTTTAGTCTGGATACGGATTCAAATGATATTGGACCGATAACAAAATTTAAAACTATATCCTAACTAAACGAATATGAATATGGATAATTTTTAGATAAATGATCGGATCTTAAACGATTGAATTTAAAAGAATTATAATATTTTATTTAGATATAATTAATATAAAAATATTAAGAGTTTTATAACAAATAATTTTTTTGTACGTCAAATATGTAAAATTAGAGAAATTCATCTCTATAAATAATATATAATGTATTATTAGTAACAATTTTAATATTTACTATTTTAAATAAGCAAATTAAAAATGGTAAATCATTCAAAAAAATAATATGCAGGTAAACGGATATCCGATATCTATATCCGAATTCAAAAAATATATTCGACCCATATCCGAATCAGTATCCAAATTTTTTTCAAAAGCTCTATCCATATCTGAATCCGTATCCAAATCGAATAGAAATTTATCTAAATCCGATCTGAATCAGGTTCGATAGAGAGTCAGATCAGAGTTAATCCGACCCGATTTTACCCCTAATTCTTCCATACATGGTTTATAATATTGTTATAGGAGTCGAATGTCCTACATGGCATGATGGTGACGTCAGCTTCTCCAACCAATAAAAATTTGTGGTTTTGTTAAAAAAAAAAAAATCTGATCACACTACACCATCGATTTCCCAGAGTTTGTAGGCAGGTCCTTTACAGGGACTCTCCTTCTCGTAGCCGGCCGGCGGCCGGAAAACGAGAGGAAGACTTTGATGCCTGGTGGGTGATAACAACCCAGTGTTTTATAATGATCTTTTCTATTCGCTCGGAAGGAATGGTAGCATTGGGGTATTTGATCCACCAGGCTAGTATGTCTGAATTGATAGAATGGGGGGCCGTTCTAACATCCTTGGGGCACCACATAGTGATGATATCTGACATCTTTGGTATTGGTGCGAGAAAAATCTCGGGGGCATGGAGGTGAGCATCTAGTAGTACAAGCCAAGCGTCGAAGCAACCAAAAGCAAACCTTGCCGGAGCTATCTGTTAGTGCTACTGTGATTCTGGCTTTTGTCTTGTAAATCGAATAAGGTGTGCAACTCTCTGCTGTCTATAATCTATATGATGAGCAAAGGACTTTTGATGCCAGAATCTGTGGCAGGGAAAATGCAATCCTTCGGAGCAACCATCTCATATGACGTTTTTAATTACCGATATTAATCACCTGAACTTGCAACAAAGGTTGAGGATTAGAGTACGGTTAAATTTAACCAAGGGAGAGAAAGAGAGGAACAAAACTAATACCAGGGTTAGAAAGCTTGATATGAAACTGAAGAGAGAAGCGTATCGCCTCCGCTGGTTCTAATAAAGTTAGGTATGCACGAAATTGACTAGGAATTAGGAAATAAGAATTGAGAGGTCTAAACCTGAATATAGTAGCAGATATTTCTCTTTAGTACGAATAGAGGAATCGTATATAATAGTGCTTAGACTGACCTAAAACGTGGAAAGTAAGATCTCTAAATTGTCTTACCAAAGATAGTTTTGTTTCCTTCTCTGGGTCCGTGAATGATGAGATCTTTATCATGAGTGCCACTGTAAAATCATAGATACAAAATATCCAATTAGGATATCTAGTTCTTACCAAAGATTGTTTTTCCTTCTGCAAATCCCTTTTTTTAATCATAAAAGAGAGAATTCGGAACATAACATTGATGAGATCTTTATCATTAATACCCCTGTAAAATCCAAAGTGCAAAACGTGGAATTAAATATGTGCCACAATCCAAATTGAACAAAGTTTAACATGCACAGACAGTAGAAGAAAATCGACAACAAACTAAATATTGCAAATCATGGATCATCCTTTAGCCTCTCATATTTTCCATGTGATGTAGCCTCATTGAATTCATTACAATTAAGTCATTTGTCTACAACTAAATGACTCCACCGACTCAACTAAAAATGCTCGATTACTTGAGCAAACCAATAAACTAGGACCACAATGAGCACACCAGTATACAAGTGATCATCGGGAAGACATGTCAAAGGAGCAAAGAATTCGGCAAGTCCATATCAGATAACTATACAAAATTCTATTTAAATATCATTCTACATCAAAGTTGCCTCATTGTTGATAAACTATGGGTAAGGTATTGTCACAGTTGCAGCAGGGGCAGCGCCATCACGACACCAAACAATGATACTAAGAACAGTAATAGCCAAATTGACACTTGCTTTTTCTGCCTTGTCTTGCCAGCAGTGTTTACAATCGGTCGGTCTGCATTTCCTAGTGGATCCTGCTTGATTAGGTTACGAGGAAGGACTGAGTTCTCCTGATGGTGGACTGACTGTGGTGTTGTTGGCTGCTTCAGAATCTGTTGTTGGTACTTCTCTATGTATTCAGGGAACACCTTTTTAAAGTTTGGGCAGTTCTTGCTGTTAATGCACAAAAAGGAGAGAAAAAAAAAAGAGCCGTAACATTTTGGAATGTAAATGATGGCAAACAGAAACTTAACTACATAAAAGCAATATTAATGAAGAATGATATGCTTCAATGATCGTATTTCAATCTCCTCCATGACAACATAGAATGACTTTGGTGCCTAACGGTTCAAAACTTCATATATGAATTTATATCAAGTGCCATGCCTGCAACTCATGACACATGGAATGTAAAATAAAGAAAGATTCATGTTTCTAATTGCTCTAAGTCAGCTTACCTTTTAATTTTTAAAAAGGTACTGGCTCTAAAAATAACATAAGAAACCTATCTCCAAGACAAAAGGAAACACTATTTATATGACAACTTAGCTGCCGTTCTAATTTAATAAGCTTTCACATAAGTATGAAAATCCATATCAACTTACATTTTTTATAATCATTAAAATCAAATATAGCCTTCTAAAGTTGATACTATTTCTAACTTCGTTGAATAAAGATTTTGTAAGCTCTAGTCATGAAACAACTTAGCATGTCTAATAGTCAGATTACCTCTCACAATTATAACCAAGTGAAGCCTTTGCTAATCGCCGTTTTTCATCCTCTGAGGTCCTAATGCTACCAGTGGTCTGACCATCATCCATCTGGAGAGGCATAAAAAGTTGATTCATGAAATTGATCTTGAACCAAGAGGCATTTGGTTATGTGAATGCAGACTTATTGTGCAAAATGGAAGTAAATATAGCTTACACGTTGAGAGGAGACTTTTGTGCCCTATACTTTGCATGCGCAAGTGAAAGCTCATTAACAAGTTGTTTACTTATTTAATAGTAACTTTAAAATTTCCCTTAATATTCAAGGTTGAACAACCTTTCCACTAGACATGTTAGTGTCTGAGATGGGACTTTTCTCTTGACTGAGTGCTAGCAAAGATGCTTCAGAGTACCACTGGCGTAACAAGGTTATACAGAAAAGTGAAAAAGAACTCGTCTAACAATGGTTATGAGGAACTCACCATGAAGGACAGAAGTCCTGCGAGAATGCTACATCAGAAAACAAATTACGAATCAGAACTTTAAAGCATAAAAGCTTATAATTGTATAGAATACACACACAGAGAGATATATAACAAGAGAGTGTTTTATCTCAGAGACAAAAAAAATTTAATTATCCCTTGGCTCATTAGTTATCCTTACCTTGCTACAGACCACATTGGATTCCAAGACTCTGGATGAACTGAAGTACAGAAAAGTTGCATTACAGATGAATAAAGTACAAAATCCAAGCAAGTAGCCATGCAGTTCTTTTAAGACTTACAATCACTCATTGATAAACAAATTCTTTTGTGAGGTGCAAATCGTCCACTTGGAGTGATCATGCTAAACCATAGAAACAAACATCAAGCACAGAATAAGAACAACGGAAGCTGAATTTGAGGTAATGAAACTTAATAACTGTCCAATGACATTCAGTGCAAGATCTACCTAATACTGGGAGGCTTGAATGGATAATCAGGTGGAAATCTCAGTTTGCCATAATAATATCCGCCTTCAATGACAATCAGCACGAGAATGTCAACAGAGATAAAGTGAAAGTGCAAAAGCTTGCAGTAATAGAAATATATGCACTTTTACTAAAGACTAACCAATGTAAAAAAGATGACACTGCACAAGCTAGAAATATATTGAATTACACCAAATTATGTCAAGAAATAATATAGAAAATCCATTATATTCTTCAGACTTGAATTTACAGGGCAGTAAGAGTATATTAACATAATGCCAAATCTGATTGGAACATATTTACATTTGACTTGTTTTGGCCAGTTTCAGCCAGATCCGGTAAGCTTTTACCAGTTATCAGCTTCAACCAGTTTTGGCCAGCTTCATTCAAGTTCAGCCAGAGGTTATCAGTTTCAGATGTAACTAAGTAGTAGGCGCAAACTTGTGACAAGAGCAAAAGCTATAATTTTCTATATATTTTCTAAAATTTTAAATGTTCATAATATGCTTCTGGCCAAAAGCTGAAACCAACCTGCCAAAATTAAAACTGTAACACCATGTTATCAGAACCCTATACCCCAGAGCATGGACTTAATAAACTTCTCCTAAGTGTACCTGCAAATGGTGTGCCTTCGCTTCCTTCAAGGACAAAATCTGGAAGAAGACATGAAAACTTTAAGTTCTACATCAAAATAAAGAATAAGTGAACATGCACCAATCTTCAGACCAGAGAATATAGAAATAACATAATCAAGACTTTGGAAGAGGAATACTCAAGAAGCACTCATAATAAACAATAGTCCAAGTATTTCGTCTTAAGTGTTCAAGGCTTAAGAGTGAAGGTAAGCTAGTTCATCCGATTCTGGGCACGATAAATTCAGTTGACATTGAAAAAGAATTGAATATAGAAAAGCACTAATAAGCACAAAATATCACTTTCCAACAAAGTTGGGTTGCTAAAGAGACATTTGATCTGTTATTGTGTAACTCAGTTAAAAGTCAGTGCCAATAAAGTTATAGGGTACTTGGAAAATATTTGTCCATGGAATCATATTGGAGTTGGAACTTGGACAGCAACTATTTTCACTATACCATCAATCCACCTTGTTATATACATATATAGCAAGAGCACAATGTAGAAAGAGTCGGTGCAAAAGAATTGTCATCCTTCCCAATAATGAGTTAACCGATACCATCTTGCTCAATGTCTTTGAACTCTACTAGAAAATAAGGAGCACAATAAAGTTTATATGCAATATCAAGTATGACTGAAATTACAAACTACCAGATATATAAACTTTATCTTCAGAGAAGCAGTAGTGTATAAAAATGATTTCGGCATGTGCTAACGTGGAAGTGTCATCTGGCCCCTTTAGGATAAGTGGGTAACTAATCTATCTAAAAGGCAGCAGTCAGTCAATAAATAAATAAATAAATAATTACAAGAACAAGGAATAGATTAGTATCATGGTTGGATACAAACCTGCCATGATGTAACTGTGAATAACGAGAAAAAAGTAGCTCTTACAGTGTTTATCCAAAATCGTAACAGATATAAGCGGCTACAAGTTAAACTCATAAGGGTAAAGAAGATATAATAGTTAATAGTTGGAGTTAGCTACAGAACCCTTTCCACCTTTCAACTTTACCAGGGTGATACAATTATGGAACCTTTTTCACCTTTCAACTTTTCCAGGGTAACACTTCTAAAAAGATATGAAAACCACAAGGTACTTTCATGTTGCTTCCAAATCATTTTGATCACTTTTCCCCTTTATGTGACACCATCAACTTAGGTTCAAACCCTCATATTAGTGCAATATTTAATCTTCATAGGACTCACTACTATCAATGTTTCTTCTAACTCACCATAAACACAATCATTTCTTAAGTAGTCGAATACATTCATCTTAACACCATCTCAGTTACGCTCATTTTCTAAAACATTGTTCCCAATTGTTTAACATTCAGATCTTCAAAGTCATAAGACTCCTAACTAGTCAGAAGCTTTCTTTCACTCATGGCAGATCTGTGATATTATGAAACAAAAAGAATCTAATAGATTATATTACTCACGCCAGTCTAGTATATCAGTAGGTGAAGGACGAGCTATGATCTGAGGAGGTGGTTCCTGCAAACATTTAAACACCAAGGTTAACACTTCCGAAATGGACGCATGTAGCACAGCTCCATATAGAAGACGGGATGTTAAAATTAAAACATAAGCAAAGAAGGTATTGTTATGCACGCAATTTAGCTTATGTGATCCATGTAATCATTGCACACCAAATGTCATCTAAATTCACATAACAATGAACTACCCCACTGCCTTAGCATATTTATAAAGGAAAAGGAAAACCATCAAACAAGAGCTAACTTGACCTTCTAACATTGACAATAATTACTAATTTGGCAGTCCTGTACCTTACAGAGGGCATGGTATTCCTTCTGGAGACGCTTCACGCATGCTCTATCTGCCATTTGCAGCAGCCAGTCTCCCAAATTGGAAAGACACAACGGTATCCCTTCCAATATTACCCAGCCCTTTTACAATGGAGCACAAGCAGGCATCTGCAGAATGATTTCTGCTGGATAATTCAACTCCCAACATACAAAAAAGATTGAAACAAAACTATGGAAGTAGAAACCAGCTCAAGGAAGCAGCATTGGACTAATATTTCGTTCAGAAAGATTAGAACTATAGCCTTCATAAAAAACTAATGGCCACGAATTTGTGATTGCTAGCGTTCAAGGAACAATCACGGAAGCCGTAAATTATCATTACTGCAAATGAACACTCTTCAAGCTTTACGGATTGAGTTATATGATATAAAATTCATACAGAGTAGAAAAAAAGGACTGTTTACGAAAACAAGGAGGTTCTTTTCATCATGACATAAATTCATGTAGAGAGAGAGAAAAAGAGAGGAGCTTTTACCAAAGCAAAGAGGTTCTTTTTTATCAAACGGAAGAACGCGATAACCTAAAAGAAACCTTATTCCCAAATTAACTCAAGGCATGCGCATCTAAGCAGTCCGATCTAAGATATTCTGCTTCTAAAAGGAGCGATCGATCTAATTATTCAAACGGATCAAAAAATAGGCGACAAAAGATGTCCCAAACTTTGAATCAAGGAGAAAAGAATCGAAGAACGATAAAGATGCGGCGGAGAAGAAGGAAGAGATACCTATCACCGACCGGCGACGAAAGCGACGGGGAGAGATCGAAATCGGACGGCTATCGAGAGCGAGAGAGAGAGAGAGAGAGAGAGAGAGAGAGAGAGAGAGAGAGAGAGAGAGAGATTACTTAGAGGGAAAATACATTTTACCTTTACGTCAAATTTAAAAGCGTCTCCTGAATTTTTACTGTGTTACTTCAACCACTTCATATTTGATACTTAAAATTATCATCAAAAACTAACGATAAAAATACTTTTTTTTATTAAAACTAAACTTCTGACCATTTTGTCTGGAATAAATTCACTAATATTTTTTGAAATATTTTCAGTAACCAAAGACATCCTAAACTATTAAAACCTTTAGCTCCCCACAGTACCAAAGAACAGATGAGAAAGATAAAATAATAAAAATACCATATATAATGGGTGGTGAAGGTTAGATGGGATGAGTTAATAGAATTATTATTTTTAATTAGTTCCATATTTGCCTTTTCTCCAACCCCTTTCTCATTTCTCCTTCGCTCAGCTCTCTGCCTCTCTACTTCCAACGTTTGTTTTATGAGGTGATGGCGTTCGAGGCCTACTTCCTATCGCTTTTAGTACACGAAGGGTGGAGGAGGTTGAGATGCATAGAGCTCTGCCTATTAAAGAAGACTTCCGAGTAGCAACTAGCAAATCTTCTGCCTATTAAAGAGCGGGAAAAAGATATAAGGAGAAATAGTCAAAGATGCATACCACAGTGTCTCACAGACTTGCATCTAGAGCGACGAGTTCTAGCCGGGGCAAGGCATCTGACACATTCATGAAAGGCATTTCTTCATACAGAAGGCCAAATGGGATAACATCAACATATTGGCTTTCTTCTTCGTAGTAGCCTCGTTCCATTTCCCAAGACAAATATAATAGGCAACACGTTTATATCCTACGAGCTGGTTGAGTTATAGCAAATAAGAAAAGAGACGACTACTTCGATCTCAGCCATGGTTTGAACCAAAGATACAACAATAACCTATTGCTCCTGATCAAGGCCTAGCTCGTCCATGCTCGGCCTGAGCCTGAACTACCCATGGGTAGCACAGGCTATCTCGGAAGCCTGCTTATTTGGCCCGTAAGTTGGCCCGCCCATTTTATTACAGTCGTTCAGTCGTTTGCTACAGTAAAAACTAACGAAAATTTTATTATTATATCGTATTACATTTTTTTAAGCCATGGTGGGGAATAAAAATATCAACTCCTTGCTCTAGGCAGATGCAACTGCCGAACTTGATTATTAGGAAGGTAAAAGAAGTTGAAAGTCCACCCTTCAACCTATGGCATCCAAAATGTATTGCTACTATATTCTTGTGTGTATCCAAGTTTGGACCTAAGAAAGGAGGCCTTACATCATCAAGTATGGCTAAGCATAGCAGCATTGTGTAGTCAGGAACTAACAATTGATCCCCTGTTATATTTGTGATTTTTCCTTTAAACTAGATATGATTCGCCCCTCCATTGGAAGATTAAAGCCTCCTGGAAACCGGTAGGAGATGAGAAAAGGAAACAATTGACCTTAAAAACAGTGATGACAGGCCATATTTTTCTAATTACCATAAATAAATTAGAAAAACATTTTGTGGTTGTAATTAGAGTCGGACTATTATGTTTGATGTTACTGTTTTGGACCTTTACCTTGCAGATATGGTGCATTGAGTAGAGATCAAGGGCAAGTCAATTAAGACAAAGTGACACGAGATGTGAAAGTTGTGTCGCGATTTCACCTCTAATAAGTTCCAACACGACTTCATCCAAATCCGTGTTGCTAGATCATTTAACACATATTAGTTTTTATCCGTCATTTGTATTCACTTTCACCCCCTTGATAGTGGAATGTGGTTCCATTTGCTTTACTTTTTCTATGCCTCTCACTTCTTGCTGCATATTCGCATCATAAACATTTGAACAATTATGCTGTTATGCTAAAATTCCATCTGCAAAATGTTAGTAGACATGCTCACGACGATCTAAATCTTGTTAGAAGGGTTATATTGGCTACCGAAGAACTTTTTTATATTTCACAGTGTGCTTGGGTGCTGAAAAAAAAACGAAAAGATCATTTGATAATTTATTCTTTGTATAGAAGAACTCCATCCTTCTGTAAGGCCTAGCGGAGAAGGGTACCAACTGAAGATGGCATAAAGAATAACTGTTCAGACTTCAGAGCTTACTACTTTGTTTACAGTCCTACAATATGGCATCTCAATTGCACGATTTTGCATTATTTCTCAACCTTTCGTTGCACAGTGTTGTAAATCCAGCTTGATTTGTTTTAATATACTGCTTCTACTCGTAGTTTAACTCATCGAGAGTAGTGACTGCAAGACTTGCCACCACACTATAATGCACTTCTTCCATACCTAATGCTGTATACATATTAGCACCAAAAACTTCTTCGACATTAGCAAATCCAAATTGGTCCAGGTAATATATTAAACTGATTAGGATGCGAAGTTGGAATGAAGGAAGAGTTGATTTTATTACATGTTCAACCAAGCTTGTAATTGTAGTGTTTGAATATATATTGATGCTTATCAAAACAGGAAGCTGATGCAACCAAATCCTATAGCATTTGAACGTTAATAAGGAAGATAGTAATTTACTCATATTCTGTCCAAAAATGAGGAAGTGGCCATTCTCTCTTCATTGTTGCAGAATCTAAATCTTCTAAAGGGAGAATAATAATGTTCAGTGCTTCCACAGCTAGAATCATCAAAAAATTCTGCAAAAGGCAAGCATCAGAATAGAACTTGTCACATTCCCTGGCATTCCAAAAGCGAAGGACCCAAAGGTAAACTCCACAATCCACAGGTACATCTCTGCACCTCTTAGCTTCTTTTGGTCTCACTTTGAACGGAAGAACACATTTAAGTGCTCAACTACTTGCTATGCGAATATCTTGCCAAGCTCTTTCATTACGCAATTAATTGGGCTCTAACATTTAATAGAAGTGCTCACATACTTGGGGTTAGTTCAGCCACTTCATAAAGAGGAAGGGAGACCAAAGTCAGAGCAGGAGATTTGATAGTGTGACCCTACCACGAGCTCGAATACTCGAATCATAAAGACAGGTGGTTGGGATGACAGATCGGACCGCGGGGTGAATTCAATGCTGAGGTTACACGGGAACATGGGATATTTATTCCACGCGTTTCTGGATATGTAGGATAAGTGGTGGATTACTTATTCTCAAAAGTTATATCGATCACAGAGGCGTGCCCACAGTTTATCTAAATTTTTTTCTCTTTCTCGTTTGACTATATCCAATGAAGGGGATTTTGACTTGGCAATGTCAAAACTAACTATCAGTGAATTGGCTTACACGCACAGCACGAATGGATCCAAAGACAACTCACATGGTAGAAAGCAATCAAGAAAGTGAAGGGGTCCCCAACATGCAAAGGGTTGCATTTTCAATACGTACTTTGGCATAAAGAGAAGGATTGGGGACGAAGCAAAGCGAAAGTTCACCAGATGGTGGACCATACGCAGGAAACAGTGCAATATTAGCATTACGCGTTAAGTGTATGTATATTTTGGCTGCCATAGTGAGAGACATGTCAATTAATTACTTGGCCATGGTTAAGAGAGGTCTCCGTCGATCATGTGGACTTCAGAGTTCGTAATGGTCGGATATTTTTGCATCAATATTGTCGTGTCTTTGTGTCCTTTTGTACTCTGTGATGGCTTGATATGTCCAATATGCATGTTATTGGTGGTAAACTATGGTTACTCTTTTGGTTTCTGGGTGAAATAGAATGGAATGGTTTACACTCTACTTTTACTTTGGAGAGAAAAAGAAGGCAGCGAGCGTGTTAATTGGTGGTGGTGGGTACCAACTTCTGATCATGATGCATGCTCGATTTTGAGGGTTGAGTTTTGTAGAAATATTCTAACATTCCGTTAAATGCAGCGTTAATGGTGATTCAATTGTTTTATCCAGAATAAAAGACTAGATTACTTTTTCCCCATCAATGGAAAAGAACACGGAGAATTCTTTTTGAAGCACTAGAAAAGAAAGAATAAAGTTGATGCTGAAACAAATGAACGCGGTTTGCATGCAGCTGTACAAATAAAGGAATACGAGCAAGTGCAACCCATTCAGAAGTTATTAGTGCCCCACTAATCATGCTAGCTTGCCGGATTCAGAAGCTTCACCAAATTATTCCCCTGAGGCCCAGTTTGGAAGTAGAATTACCTAGTAGAATCTTCTGAATGTGCTTATAAACTTGGCTAGCTATTGGAATCGGAATGGGCTTGTGCAACCCCAGACTAATTTTTTTTAAACTAGAAACCAACTTAATTTTTCACATTACAATTGTACCTGATCTTTGATGCAATTATCCTAAACTTAGGTCTAGGTACTCTGATTTAAGGATACATGTAGAGTCCAATATGTGGACTTTGAATTAATTAGGTAGACTTAATTTAAAACATTTAACACAAAAGATTGGACCGAATAAGAACAGGACCGCAGATGGACACATCAATGGGATTCGAATCATATAACTATTTCCAATTTGGATTATTTGCCACCTTACTACGGCAATCATCCAAACCTCCTATTCTTTTACCCATAGATTTCGGTAGCATCTCACTAACCTACAACAACCACCGACGCTTGTAACAATAATTAGCTTAAAGATGTCATAATATTCCAATGAATACAATTTAACTGAGATATTACTAATCACAAAGAGGACCACAACTCACAACATTCCCTTTCAATCCAAAAGCTTTGGTTTAGGTCCCTTTTCCACCTCTCATTCTTCTTTATCATTATTAGGAGCAAAAAGATACCTAAGTAGTTGTTTATCCCCTAATCCTTTTAATCAGTACGAAGTGCAGCAGTCCCATTCTCTCCTCACTCTATAAGCCGTAGCTGGCACGCAGATCTGCAACCTCCCTATATAATAACTCCGTTCTCAACTCCCGATTAAATCCAACTCTTTACTCATTTATCCTCATGGCTCTGCATTCAACCTCCCTTATTCCTCTCCTTATTCTCACCCTTATTCTCTCTCCCGTTCTCTCCCTTCCGCCACCTACCCTCCAACCAGAATGCGCCACGTCGAAGAAATCGTCTTCGTCGTCGGCTTCGGCTGGCGCATTCAACCCCTCGTCGTCATTTCTTTCCACTCTCCGCTCCACCATCGACCAGATCAATAGCGTCGTCTCGATCGTCTCTACTTTCTCCGGCATCCTCGGGGGCGACCTCCGCCTCTCCTCCGCCGTCTCCGACTGCCTCGACTTGCTCGACCTCTCTTCCGATGAGCTCTCCTGGACAATCTCCGCGTCCCAGGCCTCCCCTGCCTCCTCTGGCGGGACAGGAAACCGCCGCTCCGACCTCCGGTCCTGGCTCAGCGCCGCCCTAGGAAACCAGGAAACATGCAAAGAAAGCTTGGCCGGCTCGGACTCCATCCTCAGCTCTCTCATTGGTGACGGGCTGCAGGCGGTCAACTCGCTCGTCGCCGACGGGCTATCCGAGGTTGCCGCGGCAGGTGGCGGGGGCGGGGGCCGGAGGTTGGTGGAGGGGTTTCCAGAGTGGGTGAGGAAGGGGGAGAGGAGTCTACTGCAGACGGCGGCGGGATCGGGTCTGGCGGTGGACGCGGTGGTGGCGCAAGACGGGAGCGGGAACTATACGACAGTGGAGGCGGCTGTCGAGGCGGCGCCGGCCGAAAGCGGGAAGAGGCACGTCATTTACGTGAAGAAGGGAGTGTATAAAGAGAACGTGGAGATCAAGAAGAAGAAGTGGAACATAATGCTGGTGGGGGATGGGATGGGGCAGACTATTATATCCGGCAGCCGTAGCTTTGTCGATGGCTGGACCACGTTCCGCAGCGCCACTCTCGGTAAGGGCATTCTAGTACTACTACTACGACGTAGTTATAACTACTAAATCTATGATTAATTAATCACTAATTAAGTACTCACTATCGCTTAAATACAAAGTTAGTCAGAGATAGTCAAAACACTTGTCTTAGTTTCGATAATGTTTTCTTATACCTCTTGAACTTCAACTGCATTATTATTAGTTCACTAGATTGATATCGAAGTAGTAGTAGCATGTGCCAAGTGTAAATGAATACGTTTAAGAGACGGGAGTCTCGAGACGGAACTCAAGTGACGTGACAATTGACCGACACTTTTAGCTCTTCAACTTCAAGCACATGTCTGGTTCAAAACTGTACTCGTATTTGGACCCATTTGGTTCCCAGACTCGATAGAATTGCTTTGTCCAGTCGTTTCACCTTGGATTCCTGCACTACCTCACCAGAGTAACCGATGCTCTGTGAACCTTGCTGTTTTGTTCTGATCAAGAGATCACATGACCCAGGCTCTCCCATTCAATAGCATTAGAAGATGTGCCTAAGTCTCGTTCCCATCTAAGGGAGAAAGGCACGTATTCCGAGAGAATACGTCGGCTTTGTCTCGCACACCTCTGTAGGCTTTCTCCACTATGAGAGCCAAAAATAAGAGTTTTCAGCAACAATCGAAATTTAATTAGCCAAAAAAAAATGTATTTGAACGGATACAATAATATTTTGCAAGACGGATAGTGAAATGTTGAAGATTTATCCTCTCCTGCAGCTGCGAACGGCCAAGGCTTCATCGCTCGGGACCTAACGATCGAGAACACGGCCGGGCCATCGAAACACCAAGCCGTCGCGCTCCGTTCCGACTCGGACCTCTCCGTCTTCTATCGCTGCAGCTTCGAGGGTTACCAAGACACCCTCTACGCCCACTCCCTCCGCCAATTCTACCGCGACTGCCGCATAACCGGCACCGTCGACTTCATCTTCGGCAACGCCGCCGCCGTATTCCAAAACTGCCAAATCCTCGCTCGCCGCCCGTTGTCCGACCAGAAGAACTCAATCACCGCCCAGGGCCGCAAAGACCCGAATCAGAACACCGGCTTCTCGCTACAGTTCTGCAACATCACTGCCGACTCTGACCTTGTTGGGTTTACCAACCAGACTTCTACGTACTTGGGGAGGCCGTGGAAGGAGTACTCGAGGACAGTAATCATGCAGTCTTATATTGGTAGTGTGGTTAGACCCGAAGGATGGTTGGAATGGAACGGTAACTTTGCTTTGGATACGTTGTTCTATGGCGAGTTCATGAACTCGGGTCCGGGTTCGGGTTTGGGTGGTCGGGTCAAGTGGTCGGGTTTCCATGCCATTACTGACTCGGCTCAGGCTGTTAACTTCACGGTGTCGCAGTTTATTGATGGTAACTTATGGTTGCCCTCCACGGGTGTCAAGTACACAGCTGGGTTGATGGTGTAAGATTAAAGGGTGGTGGTAATTCATACTCCACCTGTTTGGGCTCTCTATTTTGGTTGAGTATTGTAATTTGTTTCGTATTCTTTACTACACCATGCTAATTACATGTTAAATACTTTATTTGTTTCGTATATACGAACATTTTGTACTTCATCTTATGCTAGCGTCACCTTCCAATCTTCCATGGAGATCTAAACAGATTAGTGGGTTCGAACCACCTATTATGAGTCCACAAGTAATTGGGATTTAGCTCTGCAAAACAACTCATAGGGCCTTTGAGGTCAGCCCAATATCTGACTAGGCCTTGAGGCTTGAAGGATCAATCTAAATCTACATCCAATTAAACTTGAATAAGGTTACTGGATCAAGGCGGATAGCATACAGCCCACCACCTCTGTGTCATACACACTCGGTGTGTTGACACGTCAGTGTCATCGAGAAAAGATCCCAGGCTAGCTGCCGAGAAAAGTTACTGTGTTTTGTGCATCCCGTGAGGCGATCTAATCTAAATATAATAGAAAGATTTTCTTCAAACAATATAACAAATAGAAGAGCGATGAGTTATTTTTTATTTTAGTTCTATTCCTGATTAGATGAATGAGAGGGATCAGTTTAAGACTATACAAATTTTTTTTATTTTAAAAATTTATATATAACACTCTATCTTTTAATAAAATTATAATTTACATCTTATATTTTTATTATTTATAAATTAAGTCTTATGAATTAGAGAATATAAGTAGAAAAATATCTTACCGTTAGATAGTTAGTTAAACTTAACTAAATATTTAAATTAAGATAATTATATTAAAAAAATTATTTCAACCAAATTATACTGAGGGCATTAATTATTTTAGAAATAAAGTCATTTTAGTCGTTCTAAAATAAAATATTGCTACTTAACAAAAAAAAAACACTTTTAAGCTGCTAATTCAAATATAATTAATAATGTTTTTTATATATATTCACTAAATTATAAAACTTAATTTATAAATAATAAAAATATAGAATATAAATTATAATTACTTTATAATTTATAAGCCCACGTCATCCTGATGCACTAACTTTTGACTCACAAATCAATTCGAGTAGAGTGTCACGGATTTTGTAAAGAGGAAGGGGTCAGGCTACGCTAGCTGGAGGATTGCAAAAGGCTAACCACAATGCCCCCACTCAATGATAGAGTAGTCAGAAAGTGCCGACCCAAGGACGTCCGGCCCTGGGCATGGTTGTACTAGAACTCTGGACGTCCGTCCCCGGACATGGTTGTACTAGAACTCTGCAAGTCCTAAGTTACTCATATATATATATATAGATAGATCGCCGGATATTCCATATCGTCCGGGTTATACAGAATCTACACCTAAATGTAGTTTACTGCATAATACTTTGGTTCTTTGTTTTTTCATTTAAATTTACATATGTATTAAGAAGATACATATTTTCTGTATATAATATCTAGAAAAATAAATGGCTTCTTTAGTTTATTATATTTTATAACGATATATTTGTTAAACACAAATTTAATTAGTTATATTTTATAACAATGTATTAAGTAATTAAGTGTTTAATTAGATAAAGATATAATAGAATAAAAGAGAGAAAATGTGAGTTAAGGTTGATGATGAAAATGAGCTGAGAGAGGAGAGAGATGTCGGGATTGGATTAGGATGAAAATAAAATGACCGAGATGGATTGGAGTTAAAATGAGAAAAGAAAAATAAGTCACTTTAGTATCCGTTTGTAATATTAAATAATAATTTTTGAAATTAGATACCGCATCCAGCAGCATTTAAAAAGGTTTTGAACCAAACAACCCCTTGGCTGTCTATCTGATATACACTTCACATCTAGAGCACACCATATTAGTTATATAATCGGTCAACGTAAAAACCTCTATATGACATTCGATTTGGTTGTTACATGTAAATGTCCTTTTGTTGGCAAGTTGGGACCTGCTCGATATTGCGATCCCAACTATTCTGTACCATTTGAGTTCGGCCCCAACCACGGAGCATTGTTGGGTCCCAACTATTTAAAGATATCATGTACTCAATTTTGTTGTGAGATTGGTAGGTGGTAATTATTTGTTGAAACAACATAACACGAAGCACATACTATTACATCTGAAAAAAAAAAATATGCTTATTATTGGTTTAAAATTCTTATTACATAGAAACTAACGAATTTATAGGGGAAAAAAAAGAGAGTACAATGAATCAAACAGTCTACGTTCTTTAAATAATTAACGATCGCCTAAGTCATGGCAAACGATGAGATTAACCTTTCTACAGTTAAGTAGATCTTGCCGCTATAAGTTCGAGGTTGGCATGGTCTTGAATGCAACTGACAATTCAATAATATCGTTCGGGAAATGTTAAGGCACGATCCCCAAAGTTCTGAGTACACTGACTACCAACTTAGGCATAAGGTTGTCTGCATCCGTAATGCAGGAATTTCCTGCATCACGGTATCTGTAAGCCAATAAAAGGCTTCCAAGTATGGGATTTAAGAAATTTCCATCATCCTACGCGGTAGAATATCAGTTGACCAAAATATACGCTATTTGAACACATTTAAATAATTAAGCAGCTCAGCTCTGAAAAAGTTAGAGTTTGGTAAGTAATTTTCCCGTGACCCAGAGCGGTAATGGATTTAAATTCAATTATCGTGAAAAAATTATTTGATAATTTGATGATTTGGTAGCTTGGTGATTTGATTGATGATTCAATAATATAATTAGTAACGTAATGGCTTAAAATAAGTCTCGATAATATTCGGTTTAGTTCGAAGTAATTATTCGATAATATATATGAGTTGAAATTTAGATTAGATAGTTAAAATTTTGATAGAGTCTAAATATCTATATATCTATAATAATCAGCTCACTAATAAAATAAAATAAAATAAAACAGCCCACCGTCACTCACCGGCCATTCTCTTGATCTTATCGACCCACCCGCAAATGGTCATATAGCTCCAAAATTCCAGCTCCCCTTCTAATATATAACTACTAAACTCACGTTCCTATAAGCACTGTAAGATAAATTTAAATCTATAACCTTACATTTACAGCCTGTTTAAAATCACCACATTCTTCAAATTTACTATTATAACCATTAATTGGTGACATTTTAGTTGGTGTTATTTGATATCAATATATGTTTTGATTTTATTATTCTTCGAAACAACATGGTTTTTTTTTTATCAAATATAATCAATTAGAAGGATTTTTTTTTTCAATTTCGTTATTTTACAAATAATAAAATTTACTTCTTAACAAAAATTATATAAATGTCAGTTAGAATTAGTTCCAAACCATATTCTTGTGAAATTCCCATGTTAGCCCCGTATTTTCACTACTGATCAGCAACACTTATATCTATCATCTCTGTTTCCTTCTCCCTCTCACAAACCCGTCATGGCTTCTTCCCATCTTCTTCTTCTTCCATTCCTCCTCCTCCTCCTCCTCCTCCTTTCCACATCCTCCTCCGCCAAAACCACCAGCACTACATTTAACCTCTCTTCCATCCACTCCATATGCCAATCCACCCCATACCCCAACTCCTGCGTCTCCTCCCTAAAGCTCTCCATCTCCGCCAACCTCCCCCATACCATCCTCTCCGTCGCCCTCGCCTCCATCCGCTCCGCCATTTCCGCCGCCACCCCCCTCTCCGACCTCCTATCCTCCGCGGCCGCCGACCCAAAACTCATCGTCGAATCCCAGCGCGGCGCCCTCAAAGACTGCTCCGACCTCCACGCCATCACCCTCTCCTCCCTCTCCCTCTCCACCTCCCTCCTCGCCCAGCCCACCAAGCTCGCCGACGTCCGGGCCCACCTCGCCGCCGCCCTCACTAATAAAGCCACATGTCTCGACGGCCTCGCGGGAGCGCGGGGCCCACTAAAGAACACCCTCGTCGACTCTTGGTCCTCCGCGTACGAACTCATCAGCAACTCGCTCGCCATCCTCCCCGGCGCCAGCAAGCTGCCGGGTAGGCGGCTTACTGGGGATGAATTCCCGTCGTGGATCTCGAGGTGTATTTTAATCTAATAAGCAAAAGCTTAATATCTAATTGATAAAGCAGTATAACAAATTACTAATTGTAACCTTTATATTCTAATAGGAGGGATAGAAGGCTACTGGAGAGCTCCAACGACGACGACGACGACGACGACAACGACAACGGCGACGAGTCAACGCAAGGCTTGACGTTGACCGTGGCGAAGGACGGGAGTGGGAACTTTAGCACGATAGGAGAGGCAATCGCGTTCGCACCGTCTAATTACGAGGAGAGGACTATAATTTTTGTGAAGGCAGGGGTCTACGATGAAAATGTGGACGTGCCCAGCTACAAGCCGAACATCGTGCTCTTAGGGGAAGGCAGAGACGTGACAGTGATCAGAGGCAAGAGAAGCGTTGGAGGTGGCTGGACCACTTTTGGCTCCGCCACTCTCGGTAACTTTTTATCCCATCTTAATTATCATATTTATTTATCTATATCTTATTGATTTTTTTTTTCCCCTCTAACCATATGTAAACATCGGTGCAGGTGTCTCCGGACAGGGCTTCCTAGCCCGAGACCTCACCATCCAAAACACGGCCGGGCCGGCCCAGGGCCAGGCTGCGGCCCTTCGTGTAAACGCCGACTTCACCGCCGTCTACCGTTGCACCATCGACGGCTACCAGGACACGCTATACGTCCACTCGTTCCGGCAATTCTATCGGGAATGCGACATCTACGGCACCGTCGACTTCATCACCGGCAACGCGGCCGCCGTCCTCCAAGGCTGCAACCTCATCGCCAGGACGCCGATCCCTGGCCAGTCCAATGTGGTCACTGCTCAAGGCCGAAACGACCCAAATGAGGACACTGGGATATCTATCCAGAATTGTTCGGTAATAGCATCAGAAGACTTGGCTTCCAGTGGTGGCAGTATAAAGACTTATCTTGGTAGGCCGTGGGGAGTATATTCCAGGACGGTGTATATAGAATCTTATATGGATGGGTTAGTGGATCCAGCCGGGTGGACTGAGTGGGTTGGTGATCAAGGCCTGGATACGTTATATTATGGTGAATATATGAATAGTGGGCCGGGCTCCGGAACCGATGACCGAGTCACATGGGCGGGATACCATGTGATGGACTACGATGAGGCCTCAAGCTTTACGGTGTCCGAGTTCATCTACGGCGATCAGTGGTTGGATTCCACCTCGTTTCCTTATGACGAGGGGATTTGATATTGTAGTTTCTTGATCTACTTGTTGTCTTATATTGGTAGTTCACAAGATCTTCTATAAGTTTCCTTTCCCTGATGTGTGGTTTTTTAATTTTAGAACCAATCCCCATGATTTCATCTTTGATGAGAGTGACCATGTGGTCCCTAACTTTATAGAATTAGGGAATAATTTCCATAGTAAAGGTTAAAACATACGCAGTAATTCACGTAGGGTTGGTTTGTTCGAATAATTCTTTGTCTCACAAATAATAAATTCTGGCTCAGCAGAGTGGTTTACTTGAAAAACATAAATTACGTAATATCCTTGTCTATCCTTCTAATTATGAACCTTGCCCAACATGATCTTGACCCTTGCACATTATAAACTCTTCGGTAAAAATTACCTGGTTAGTTATAACATCTTATTTTTCACTTCAAGGTAGATTTATGATATAAATAGCTAAGCTACTTATCCTGTCCGCAATATCTAAGTTAGCCAGACCATTCGTCCATTCCCTATCAACCGTAGCATTTTGTACGTCACCAGTTTGGATACAAGCTCGCAAAATTAAAGCAATTCTTAACGCATCTTAATAGAATTTGATAGCCCGTCCTTCCTTTGTGGCTCTTATATCTTGACTATTGTGAGTGTAGTTGGCTATAGTGAGCTCTGCTGCAAGCCTGCAACAGATGTGAGACCTTCGGTGTCTGCAGTTGGGCAGTCAGGGAGAACTTGGGTAGATGTCATAGAGAAGGCTGAGGGCACAAAACAAAAGCAGTAGCCTTCATTGTCTTTGTTCTAGGCCTCTTCTCCATATTAGAGATATTTTAGAAAGGAATAATAAGAAGAAACTTTTTCTACTAGAACGTCCAAGAACAGAAATTAGCGAATCTGATCTTCGAATACGAGTTTAAGTTTGCTTACTAGTCCACTGGACATAATCACTCAATTCAAATCCAATTGGGAAGCAAATTTAAATACTTCTCTGCAGTATAATCGTAATTTTGACTTCAAAGTTTCATTATATATGCAACCTAGCTCCTCCACACATGTAAGATATTATTAATACAAAAAAAAAAGAATTGGTTTTCTTATGCATGCAGCATGTCTCATCTTATTTTCCAGTTAAAAAAACAGAGAAGAAAGAAACAATAATTATTGAAGTAGATAAGTGGCATTAAAAGCTAGGCGACGAGCCTTGTCCGCAAAATCATCCTCTGTGGTAAGTAAGTGCACATTCTCTATTCCGAAAAGGAATTGAAACGACAAAAAGTTTCCCATTAAATGAATTTAGTCAGCCAAACTGGCAATTTTCAAGTGAGTCATCAGTGCACGAGGATGGGCATTTCTACATAATTTCGCTAATTTAGTACATATATTCATCATGCTACAATCCATTGCTTTGCATCTCTTCTCTCTCTTTCTCTCTCTCTGACTATTTAATTGTTTTCGATCACGCGCAACATTAATTAATTTAATCACCATTTTTTTTCCCTCACCGGTAGAGTCCCATGCGCACCGGAGCCCCCATGGCCTTGATCCATGCGTTACCATGCAAGAACGCCGTCACAGTATACTTATTCGCCTCTGCCGGATTAGTAATAACTCTAAACCCCGGCCAACGCACCCGAGCTGACGTGCTCGCCCCTGCTCCCTTATTCTTGTACTCGCTATAGGATAACGTCTTCAATCCGAAGTCTCCACTCCATGGCAAGTAACCATCACGGCTAATGAAGTCGCCGATATCCGTCTCCATTATGATAGTGTGCGAATACTCTCTCCATGGGCGACCTATATATTAGAAATTACAAGGATATCAGCAGAGCAATAGCTTCGGATTTCATCTTTAAATTTTAATTAGGAGTTTAACTAAGTTTTTAGAGTAACCGATGAATTAATGTACGTACCAAGGTAGCTACGAATGCGGAGTTTGTCAGGGACAAGTTTGCGATCGGGAATAATGCGGCAGTGCTGAAGGACGAACCCGGTGGCTTCTTGACCGTCCGCGCGGCCTTGGGCGGTGACGATGTTTTGCTGGTTGTCAAGGGGGCGGCGGACGACGAGGACGCAGTTCTGAAAGACAGCGGCGGCATCGCCAAAGATGAAGTCGATGGTGCCGGAGATGATGCAGTTGCGGTAGAACTGGGACATGGAGTGGGCGTAGAGGGTGTCCTGGTAGCCGTCCATGCGGCAATTGAGGAAGACGGAGCGATCCGATTGGACGCGGAGGGCCACGGCCTGGTGCTTAATGGCACCGGCAGTGTTTCGGAAGCCCATGGCAATGGCCATGAAGCCATCTCCCATTACGGCTGCCAAAAAAGAAAACAAATGAGCATTGACGGGAATTCTAGCCAAGGTTATATTCACAACTTAGAACTATATATAGCTGCAAACTATTTATAAAGCGAATCAATGGCACAATTATCTCACCGAAGGTTGCAGACTTGTAGGTCGTCGTTCCATCGATAAAGTTCTTGTTTCCCGTGACGACGGTCTTCCTCGCCCCATCGCCATACATTGTTATATTTACCGCTTTCCTCGGCACAATTACTTGCTCGTCATATACTCCTTCTTTCACATGAATTACATACCTATCGCCAAAATTTATATACATATCACAATACAATTACAAAACTAACCTAAAATTTAATCATGGGAACATACCTTCCAGTATACTTGCTGGGCACTGCATCAATCGCAGCTGAGATAGTGATGAAGTCTCCACTACCATCCTTGGCCACGACGACATTGGGCTTTAGATTGTTCTTATAATTCCCCTTAAGAAGCCTTCGATCGGTGTCCGAGACCCAAGAAGGGAAACCATCCTTGCGAATTACAGGCTCCATCGCCTCTTCAGCTAGAAGCCGACGACTAAACCCCGGGATATTTAACGAGGAAAGAAAGGACGAAGCCTTTTGTATGATAGCCAACGCATTGCTCGTCAAGTGCTTCCCCGCCGTCATCGCATTCCTCACCTTGGTCTTGAGCTCTCCATCGGGAAACCCCTCGATGCATGTCTCCTGGTACGTGATCACCGCGCTAAGCCACACCCTTAGCTGATGAGATTTATCAGGAAGCTGGTCTAGTTTGTGCGCGTCAATGTCCTGCAATGTCCTGAGAAGCTCGTCCTTGGAGTAGCCGTAGAGCTCCCTGCAGTCCTTGACTGCGGCCTTGACTCGGGGGTCGTCGCTCTTTATCAAATCGGAGTGCTCGAAGGCCTTGCCGATCTCATCGCCGATGACGGAGACCGAGGCACTGATGAGGTCCTTGGGGGAAGAGCTCGAGTTCGTGGCCTTCGATATGCTCTTCTTGCACGCGTCCTTGTAATCGGTCGGCGAGCATATCATGTCGATGTACTTGGAGACGGAGTGTAAGCCGTCGGTCACAAGCGAGGTGGCCGATGGCCTAGTGGCAGCATTTTGCTTGGAGTGATAGACGATGGTGACGATACCGATGACACAGAGGATCAGGAAGACAGAGGCGGAGACGCCGACGATAATCAAGCGCCTGCGCTGCTTCTGCTGCTTCTCGGCCTTCCGGCGCTCCGACAGCGGACCGAAATCCTGAAAGGCAGACATTGTTTTTGGATCCTTCTTTTCTTTTCTTTCTTTTGTTCTTCCTTGATTTGTTTTGCTTTCTTTGTCTCTCTGCCTCTAGGGAGAGGTAAGGCAGAGAGAACCGCGAAAGGAATTGGAGGGGAGGAGGAGGTGGGTGTTATTTGTGTAAGTCTTTCTGTCTTAGAAAAGAAGGGGCAGGGAGAGATTTGTGGGACTTGGTTTTGAAAGTTAGTTAGGGTCCAGGGAAACGAATGCCGTTCGACAGTGGATGGTCCTTAGCTCTGTACTAACAAACAGCAACAAATCAAATCTTATTCACCAATCACCCATATGACATCTGTAGTTAATATTACAACATCTTCCACCCATGCTTGCTTCCTTTTCTATATTACAAATTTTATTTACAAGTCAAACTCTAATCCGCATTTAGAACTAATACGAAAGTAGAAGCAAGCAAGCAATCAAAAGCATATATAGGTATATAAAGTTTACATTTTGCGCATTTTGGTGCGCAAGGTTAATTCTATTCCGAACCATTTTGAATCGGAAATTCTTATAAATTGATAGTTTAAGTTTAACACAGCTTGGAGCTTCGGGGAGTTTTTTTTTTTTTGGCTTCTGATTAAAGACATAAAAGCCCTGCTTTATCGAAGCTAAGTGTGCTTTAAACAAAAGATTGAGCCGTCCTATACACGTATAAAAAAAGCAAAATATATCCCTCCAAAACCATCACATTAAGTTTTTATTTATTTATTTTATTTTTTATGCACAAGTATACATACCACCCAAAACAAAGAAAAAAGTATCGAGAATTATCAGCAACAAAAAACAACGTCCAACCACCACCGGTTAACAATTTAAACATCAACCGAATCCTCCAAAAAAGTCCCAGAATCTGCCACAGTCAAGACTACTACTCATCATCCAGCGCGTCTGGGTTTTCAAAGCTTCTGCCTTGTAGAATCTGAGGAAGCTTTAATGGTGCATTTGTAGATTGAGATGCCAGTCACTGTATACCTAGGCCAACTGCATTCATGAGTTGTGTGATGGCATTTGATTGTCCAAGCAACGGCTTCCATCATTGCATATATGTTGCAGTTCTGGAAAACGGCAGTAGCATCTCCAAAAATCAAGTCTGCTGCCCCAGAAAGGTGGGAACCACGTTGGCATTCTGAGTCCATTCTGCACCCATTATGTTGGCAAATGTCAGTTGAGTTGATACATTTAAATGTACTAGGGAAAAAAAGATATATCGAAAAAGAGGGCTAGCAGGATTTTTTTTTATTGTTATTAGAGTACTTACTTCCTTTCCTGAAGCATGTTATTGCAATGTGAAGTTAATTTTGAGAACCAACATGTTATAGTTGCTTAGTAAGATACCATTCGATGTTTGGAAGCAACATTCAGCATTTCATCTCTATTTTACCATGGATTATTAAACCATGAGACCAAGATTTTCCTATATATCCTCTCTAATAATGCAGCGATGTCAAAAATATCAACAAAAAAAAGGTTAAACATCACTCTAATGATGCAGCAATGGCTGGCTGCCAACTACCTTGGTTGCAGCATATTCTGCAGCTGGCCTGTATATAATACTTGACATCTTATAAAACAGCGGTAGATGAAGGATGGATGAGTAATCGGCTAACAGTTAAAAAGTCTTGCGTTAATAAGCTACGAAATATAAGCAAAGGTAAATACTGTGTTCAATCTGCCACGATTCTTTGGACCGGTTCATGCACCACGCCATGCATCATCGTTGTGAGCTTGGACCCAATGGGGAGGACAAGAGCATCGCCATGGACAGCGAGAGTTCTTTCAACTACGAGAATTGGTGTATGGAGAGATTAGTGAGGAGAAGCCAATGTATAGGCAATTGCCTTATCAAATAATGATTCAGTCTGCCTTAATTATGGCTAATGAGGTTAAGAAGAGTGCAATTTCGAATAGCACAATGTGGGCTGCTCTGTTCTAATTAGAGTTATAGGCAGTTTCTTTTCCGATTGCTTTTTGATTGTAGGATATAAACAACATTTGTTTCAACCAGGACTAGAAGGGAACAGAAACAACACATGTGAAGTTGGTAGTAGTGCAACAAGGAACTCCTATGCATTTGATCTCTGCCAATTTATATTAAGCTAAACATTGTCTCTATCACTGGGGTTCATTTGATAAAATTGGTTGTAATTCTGATGCACCAAATAGCTGGATTTGAACACGCGCTAATATTTATTCTGGGGGCATCCTGTGCATTTTCATCACTTGGTCATGGAGCTGCCCAATTTATGTCTGGATTCCAATAAACCAGGTAGTTGTCTGCAATAATGTGGTCAGATAGGTACAAAGATTTGTCACAATAATACTGAATCAATTTCAATATCTGCCGCATCTAATACTCCTGCAACGTGATCAGGTTGGCGAGAACATGGATATTAAAAACCACGGAAACCGAATAAATATTTTTTTAAAGTGCAGCGGACAAGCAGTTGGGTCGTTTTGCAGATAGATATCAGTAAACGATCACTACCAAGACAAGGAATAATGGCTGTGGGGTTCTATAGTTGATGGATAGGATACTTGCAAGCTATATCTTACTTTGTTGTTTCTGAATGAATAATAGAAACACTGCCTTAGTGGCTAATATATTTCCCTCTTCCTTGTCACACGTCATGAGATCTAGAGAGAGGTGGTGAGATGTGTTCTTCAATAATTCGCAGTCTCTCCTTATCTATCCTCTTCTATTTCACTTTCTTCACCAAATTTGTCATCTCCGATCTGATCTCCTCTACGTGCAACCACACTCGATACTACGACACCTGTATGTCCTCCCTACAATCTCATTCCAAGAGCCGCAACTCCGACATCCACGGTCTCGCTGCGATCTCGCTGGACCTCGACATCAGCCATGCCAAGGAGACCATCTCCTACATCAAGAGGTTGAAGAGACCCAAGGACTGGGGTTACAACAACACCTTTGCCGCAGAATGCATCGGCGACTGCATGGAGGAGTACGCCGAGGCTTTGGTGGATCTCCGTCGAGCGACCGATGCTTTTCGAAGGAATTCATACCACACTGTGAACATTTTGGTTGCAGGAGCCATGACAGGGTCGGACAGTTGCGAGAGTGGATTCTCTGATCAGCCAGGCTTCCATTCTCCAATGACAGAGAGAAATGAGTACTTCTTCAAGCTTTGCAGCAACACCATTGCAATCACCAACCTTCTTGTTTAAGTTTTGTCATTCGAATCACTGTAACTTGGTTTTGTTTAGTGTTTTGGTGTTCAAAATTTATGAATTATTATTTTGGGCAGATGGCCGGTACAGAGAGACATTTGCACGCGATTATAAGGTCCTACCCAGGACCAGCTCGTCATTTAAATAGGAAGCCCACTTGATTTAGGTGGCCTAACCATATAATCCAATGGCTAGTGGATCAGAATGCCTTTTTATAACCAATTCAATCCATATCTAAACGCATTGCATGTAGAGAAGCTTTCATTACCGCGAATCCATAGAAAGCGGCATCACTGTGTGCCTGAGATGGCGAGGACATGCAAATGTGAAAGAGATGGAAATTATATTGAGCCGGACCGGTAGCTATAAGTTTTAATCACGATAAGGCATTAATTTCTATTATTCAGTACTGAATCAATTAAAATACTATTAAACTTTTATTTAACGTATATATTATAGAGACAATATGTACCCAAGTATATAACAACAATTAAGATCCCATTCACTTGTCGAGAGATTAATTCTAAAATAATATTTTAATATTTAATATAAAAAGAGAGAGAGATGATGTAAGTATAACTTATTCTATTATTTAGTTAAATACCAGTATAAATAATTATAATTATATTTGATGTAGCATAAAATTAATATTGAAGTAATAAAGAATATAAAATTTGTATTAAGAATTGATGATATTTTAAACTAAATAATAAAAATACCCTATTAAAGAGTGTATAATATTATTATAGTGACACCTAATTAGTAACCATATTTATGTATTATCTATGATATTTCTTGATCATTAGGCATTAATAATTTTATTACTCACCAAACTTAGCAAATTATATTCCTTACACAGAAACCTTTCGGAATTGTCAAATTATACTCTATATTTTACTTATTTTATTATTTATATTTGAGAATTTTGTAATCTGACCCTTTTTTTTTCTCGTTTAATACCTTCCATAAACTTAGACAATACTAACAAAGAAATATTTTATTGTAATATATAGAATAATTTATAAATATCTAAATTAACTTTGTCTATTTCAAAGAACGGATAGAGATGAGATAAGGGAAAGAAGTGATGAATGTATTTTAGTAATTTAGTTAACATCAGTTAAATAAATAAAATAATGTCGGAGTATTAAATAAAAATTATAGAGAAAATTAAGGAGTCGAACTACAAAATCTTTAAAGACAGCATATGAATTAGATAAAATATAATGTGTGATATGTAGAATTTACTCTTTTTATTATTCCTTTTCAAAATACCTAACCTTAATAACTTTTTTCTTTTTACCGAAATGAAAGTTTAATAGTATCTTATTTAAGTAGGTGTCATTGGAATTCAAATTAGCTAATTCTAGTAGAATATGGACTTCTTTGGCCATCTAAGCACGCTCTCATTGGCTCATTGGCCATTAATCTCTGTATTAATTGTAGGACTCCATCTAATAAAAACAAAAATAGGATTGAAAAGTCAAAGAGATATGTATCATCTCGTGTAACCATTCCTGAGAACTCCATTAATTTCATGAAATTGATCTCTCCACTCATTTGGGAAATAAGATCAATTCTATGAGAAGTGTTATAATTTTTAATATTAAAAAAATAATATCAGTATAAATTATTCTATTATTTAGTTGAATAATAGTATAAGAAATAATAATTATATTTGATTTAATATAAAATAAATAAATAAAATAGAGAATTTATATTAGAAATTAATGATTTTTTAACTAAATAATAAAAATACTCTTAATTTAAGACTAAGATGTCAGTAAAAATCTAATTTTAGTGTTGTCGCACCTATGAGGAAAGGTATTTATAGATTATCTAAGATATTTCTAGATACATTAATAATTTTATTCCTAGCCAAACTTAGCAAATTATATTTGGAAACCTTTCTTTTTATTATTCCAATTAATGAATTAACTGCGGATTGCGTAACTCCATCTATAACAATAACATATATAACGTCCATCCTATAAATATAGAGTAGGAGAAAAGGCCTGAACAAAGACAATGAAGGCCATTGCTGTTGTTTGTGCCCTCAACGTTCTCTTTTTTGTGCAAAGCTTTTGCTCTGTCACTGCTTCCTTGGAAGAAACATGTAAGAATGCAACGAGAAGCAAGGAGTTCTACGAGTTCTGCATTACATCTCTCCAAGTTGTCCCTGAAAGCCGAACTGCAGACATCAAAGGTCTCGCATCTATTGCAGCAGACCTAACTATGACCAATTACACTCACACAATAGCCAAGGTACAAGGGCTACAGAAGAAGGGCGGGCTGTCAAATTCTATTACCATGGCGTTAAGCACTTGCTCTGATGCGTACGGTGTTGCAATCGGTTACATACAAGGATCTATTGCTCATATCAAAACTGGTGACATAAAAAATGCTCACATTAATATGATCTGGGCTAACTCTGCACCCGACGACTGCGAGACTGCTTTCGATGAGTTTCATAATAAGTCACTGCTTTCTACCGAGGATGACTTTGCGAACAGGCTTAGTAGATTAGCTATTAATATCATATATCTACTCCTAGAGTGATTTTATCTCTCTTCCTTTGAAAAATAAGAAGTCACTGTCAACTAAACCATTTTTGACTATGTAATGCGCAAATATCATTTTTAGTATTTGTCTAAGTTTATTTATATATCATATTATGGTTTGTATAATAAGGAGAATCTAATACAACTCCAATAATCAAAGTAATCCTGGGGTGTAAGGAATACCTATGCTAGCTATCCAACTCGCCCCATCGCAAAAGTTAAATGAAGTGAACTTGGTGGCTTCTTCAACATTGACTACATGGTATCTAGTATACTCTCCATGGTATATGGTGTTGTTGGACACATTCCAGGGCAACCAATTTTCTGAAGACATAAAATCATCTAGAAACGCCTAAGATATGTCTTGGTCGACTTCGACACGAGTTGGAGCTCAATCGATGCCTTAACACTTTAGTTGTGTATTATAATGTCGGTCGGATCAGTTAGACAACTACGTCCTTGTGCAGTGATTGTGTAATGGAAAACTGCAATGGCATTTCCAAAGATAAAGTCTACTGTGCCATAGATTTCGCAGTCTCTATAGAATTGGTAACCTGTATGGACATAAAGTGTATCTTGAAAACCGAGGAAACAACAACGTAAGAAAATAGTATGGTTGCCGGAATTTTTCACGGCAACTGCTTGGCCGTTCTCGGGACCAGCCGTATTCTCGACAGCGAAGTCGAGAGCTATCAATCATCGGCTTCATTTACTGCATTAAACAGAAAATAGCTAAGAGTTCTAATTATATACAAGAAATATAACGAACCAGTTAAGTATTCCTACTTAGCGTTGCTGATTGATATATACTCCAGCCGCCCTCGTTGCTACGGTTGCTCGATAGTATTGTGCGGTTGATACCTGCACCGACTAACATGATCCTGGGTTTGTTATGGTCAATTACAATGTTCTCTGAGTAGTTTCCTTCTGCAATGATGATCTTAATGTAACCATCATCATCATCTTGAGCACCGGTCCCAGTAGAAACTGATCCGATTGCGTCAGTTATTGACTTATAGTCACCTGAATCATCAAGAGCCACAGTAATGGTGCGTCGCAGTGGCAGATCCGCGAATAGAACAATTTTGGCTTGCTGGACCCGTACTGCATCCACTATGCTTACAGAATTAATTCATATACATGCATCGTGTTTTGTGAATTAGCTAAGATGGTTCGATGGATCAAATGGTATAGCTAGCTAGTATGTCATTTGATTGTTTATCAAAATTGAACATAGGTAACAAACTATTCCCTAACAGAAACTTATTTTTAATTCTTATGCCACTCTCCCCTTTCTCCCTTTGATAAGAACTAAGCAGGCGGATGCGGATAAGCGCCAAGAAGGCGTGGATCCGTATATCTGCGTCCGTATGCAATGGGTCAAGTCAACTTTCGTAAAGTTTCATTATACATAGTTGTACTCAGCTAAGGATGGATAAGTGTTTGTTAAGATATTGGTACATTGAAGTGGAAGTATTCAAATTTTAAAGAACGCTTTCTGATGTAAACCCTTTAGTCATTCCTGCATCGTAAAAAATATTAAAACAGTAAAACGTTGGAACCTTTGGTTGGTGTTTTATTGACAAGCCGCTTGAGCATGCGAGCTACCGAGAGCTTCGTCGAGCATTCCGTGCTGCTCGCCGAAAGTAGCAACTGAAGAAGCTGCTTGTTTGTTGTTTTACTAGCAGAATCCTCTTCAAGAACCTCAAGGCAAGTCCTCTGGTAATCGAAGGCCTCAGCCACCATTTCTTGACCTCGAAGTGCCGCTTCCATGGTCAGTGCTAGCTCGCCTCTTGCCATCTCTGTGTGTAAAGACTCCATGAGCATGGAGCTCCGTTGAAGGAGCTCTTGGCAAATGGCCATGGAACCTTGATCACCAGAGGACAAGTTTGCATGCACTATGGTCATTAATTTATTGCAGTGCTTATGGCTTCGAGTCAAATCATTGAGTGCGTCTCCATAGGTATCCAATAAGGAGTACGAATCTGTCAGAGAAGAGAAAGAAGACTGATGATAGTAAACAAATCAACAAATTCTATATAAACTAGGCATTATTTCATTATCTTACCGACTGACCCGGGATACGGCTTGGCGTGCACTACGTTTGCAGCCTCTATTTTTGCGTGTACACATCAGTCTATCATTCTGCAACTCACACTATTCCATAACTCAGATGTCTTCAATCCTCATTCTCCTTTTCTTGTCTACAGTGATAATCTCGTCGACCTAATTGAGTCCCAATGAAGATGGAGTCAGCTCAGTTGATTGGATCCTTAGGCACGCAAAAGTAGAGGCTGCAAAAGTAGTGACGCTAAGAAGAGATAGCTAACTAGCTTTTCCTACCACAAATAAAACCAAAACAAAAGAATAAGCACAAAAAAAAGGAACTGCATGTGATGCTAAGGATCCAATCAACTGAGTTGACTCCATCTTCATTGGGACTCAATGAGGTCGACGAGATTATCACTGTAGACAGGAAAAGGAGAATGAGGATTGAAGACATCTGAGTTATGGAATAGTGCGAGTTGCAGAATGATAGACTGATGTGTATGGACTGAGGAACACCAATGGCAACTATTTATCGTGAATAGCCTTGTTTAATTTAGAAGCTTCACCATCAATGGTGTCAGAGTTTCCTTTTTTTTTTGTCATTCGATTGGCACCATCTCTAAAAGAATTTATGTATAGGGCTGGAGGTTATTTATGCAAACATAGATATTTGGCTAATGGAAATAATCAGAGGACTAGAGGAGCTCAATGTGAACAGATATGATTCTTGGGAGATCTTTTATTTTTAGAAAAATCTTTAAGGCTCACATGCATCCTTTGTGATAGTATTATTATCAGAGCGCCAAAAGAAACTACAAGAAATCAAATGACTGTCAATTACATTGTTCCTCTGCCAATCATGCTCTACTTTTTTCCTTTTTTGAGAAAATGTGAAGCTTGGAATACTCATAATTACCTTGCAGTTCTTGTAAAAATAATATCTTAATGCTCATTCAAATCATTCATCTTATTTATTTCTCACATTTTCTGATCAGTTATCACTATTTTTATTAATTTATTAGACTAGTTACTGAGGCCACTTCTTTTTTCTCACAGGATAGAATTCCTATAGTCATAGATCTGAATTCGAGCACAGCCTTAATTCTAGATAAGTTCACAAAATGATTCAACACGGTTAATTTGGGATGACTCAACCTCTATGACAGATGATTGAGGCATTTAAAGTATCCGCTTAAAGAATGGCAATCTGAATTCTTCTTCCGGAGACTGAAAAACTAGAGAAATGATGTTGGCCGGGCAATGTAGTGTCATCCTATATGACCATTCCTGGGAACTCTATTAACTACGTGAAACAGATCGCTTTGCCAATTTTAAACTATGATCAAGACCATATAAAACCATATGTGAATTGGACATCGACAAGAATCACTAATTGTTAAATATGTATATTATTTACCATAGCAAACCTTTCAGATATCAGTGAGAACTCGTACTGGTTCACATTCAGCTCCCTACCCCTTGTCTAATTATGTCTAAAATCACATTCTCTGTGTTCATTCTGTTCAAATCACGGCGGCAATACCAGAATAGCCATTACTTTTGCTTGTAGCTAACTAGCTTTTCCTACCACAAATAAAACCAAAACAAAAGAATAAGCACAAAAAAAGGAACTGCATGTGATGCTAAGAAGAGATATTAATCCTCAGGCACACAAATGAAGCCTACTTCAGAGTCTTAGTCTATTGGACTTTGGGAAAAGAGTAATCTGTGCTTGCGGTTGACTCTCATGCCGAAATTGCACATTTCCAAATTTGGCCAGGTGTTTTTTTTGGGTTAAATTGGACGTCACGCTGCTCATATCTTCACACACACACACACACACACACACACCAATTCTTGTCTTAGAGCAGGCTTACACTCTTGCTCGCGTTACTGCTCTGCATTTCACTGCATTTAGTATGTCTGACATCCTCTTCCTTGTCTTCCCGTCTTTTTTTATGGCCTCATCCTACTCGAGTAGTCTATGAGAAGATGGACTCAGCGCAGTGCTTTGGTGCAGTGAGAGATGAGTGAGGAAAAGCCAATTTATTATAAGCAATCGCCTTATCAGGTAAGGACTCAATCTGCGTTAATTATGGCTAATGTCGAATAGCACCATATAGGCTAGTCTGTTCCAATTAGAGTTATATGTAGTTTCTTTTCCTATTGCTTTTCTATTGTAGGATATAAACAACATTTATTTCAACCAGGAGTGGAAGGGAATAGAAACAATACATGTGAAGTTGGTAGTAGCACTGCAACGAGGAACTCCTATGCATTTGATTCCTGCCACCGGCCAATTTATATTAAGCTAAACATTGTCTCAATCACTGGGATTCGTTTGATAAAATTGGTTACTATGTGCTTCCTTCCAATTGACGGTAGAGTTTAATGAAGTGGTCCCTGCACAGTGTCATGCTTTCTTATTGATAAAATTGGTTGATCCTTTTTTCTTCTTCTTTTTCTCAGAAGGAAGACTGATGTGAATATGTCATGTATACAATTATACGATAGAGGCATTTTTGCTGTTATGGAATGGGTGAAGAATCGCATTTGAGGCTGGTTGTAATTCTGATGCACCAAACAGCTGAATGTGAACGCACATAATTCATACAAAGATTATTAATATTTACTCGGGGGGCACCTGTGCATCTTTCTATCATCTGGCCATGGAGCTGCCCAATTTATCTCTGGATTTAAATTTACAAGGTAGTTGTCTGCAATAATGTGGTCAGATAGGTACAAATATTTGGCACAATTAATTTTGAAACAATACAAGATTTGGATTTTAGTGAATGAATTGCTTGATTATGAAAATGGGGCTTAGCTATATTTATACAAAGTCATTATGAGTTTAGATAAATGAAGTAATATATATATTTAATAATTTTAATTCTTTTTAAATTTAAGGTGGATCATAAGCCGAGAATTTACTGACTAAATGCTTAAAATATGGAAAAGAAAGTGACTTCGTGAAGAAGTCGATAATATATTCCTCAATTCATATCTAAAAGCATTACATACAAAGAAGCTTCTCATTAAAGAAAAGGTAATTATAATGAGTCGGACTGATAGCTGTAAATTTTAATCACGCTAAGACAGTGATTTTTATTATTCAATAAGGAAAAAGAAATTAACTAGCTAGGATTTGGTAGCTTGCAAGTATTACGGTGTATATTTATTAACAATAGAATCCAATATATTGGGTGGTGGCAAAAATTAAAGCTCCGTTTACTTACAAAATAAAATTAAGTGTGAAGCAAAATTTATGGGATTTCAAATAAAAATTCCGAGATCTAAAAATATTTAGATGATATAAAATTAATCGTTTATCTTATTATAAAATTAGTGGCCTCATAAGTTTAGTTCTAAATTAATTTTAAATCTATCCTATAAATTAAGATTGAATTGACTCACTTTTGGACCGATCTCCTCTCAATCAAACTCGGCCCAAAATTAATTTCGGGCCTACTACATAGATGAAGCTTGAATCGGCTTTTTGACCCGAGCTTAATCGAAAGGGGAGCTCTAGCTGGCTCGATAAGTTGGACGGCCTACTGGAGCACACGGTGCTTTCGAGTTTCAGAGTCGGTCCAAACGAAGAGGCTGGCATGGGTCCCGGCTTTAATAATACACATATGTAAACCTCAATCTTAAAACAGCATAAAAGAATACAAAAATAAGAACTAATTTTCAGAATACACCCTAGAACATGACTATGTTGATGATATGCTCAAATATTATTTTCCCTCTTTTTGAAGATATGCTCAAATCTGATTTATTATTAAGAATACAAAAATAAGAAATAATTTTGAGAATAGACCTTAGAACACAACTATGTTGATATGCTCGATTTTTTCTTTTCTTTTCTTTTTCAAGATATGCTCAAATCAATTAAAGTAGTGATTCAGAGATTAGAAATGGGTGCTGATTGGGTACCGTAACTTGAGACGCAGGTTTTGCCTTCCGACACGAGGAGCGGCGTCTGTTCTCCTCCACAGGAAACCGGACTATAGAGTAGAGGTAGAAAGAGAGAGAGAGAGAGAGAGAGAGGGAGGAAGCAATCGAGATGGAAAGAGGAAAGAAGCGAAGGTGAGATTTTTTATTTTTATTTTTTCTTCTCTTTTGTCGAAATCTTTTATGAGGAATTGTTCGAATTTCCGTGATTCCTGTCGGGGATACGTTGCGTTCCGCTGTCATACTTCTGGAAATTGACGAGGTTTGCGGGTGCAGGTTGATCTCATCTCTTCGCGTCCATTAAAATCTTTTCTCGGCGATCAACTTCGAAGAGATAGAACCGAATCCCCCACTTGATGAGTTTCTCTTCCGAGATTTAGGGTATGTCGCTTTTTCGCTTGTAGTGACCGGATTCGCCCTAATTTCTGGATTGGGGTTCATTTCTTCGCCAGGGCGGAGTTTCGATGAATTACTGTATGAGATGCTGTTGGTTGGATGCTTATGTGACTGGGTTTGGATAGGCACTTTATGGAAGCATTGTTCTGACATAGACGCAAATTTCACTTGTTTTTCTTTGTTCTGTGGTGATTAATTTGGTAAAATATGGATCTGGAGATCAAGAAGAGTCATCTACATCATCTTGGAGTGGTTTAGGTGGTTGAATGCAATTTGTGTGATATAGGTGTTATTCTGCAATTCAAGCTTGAGTTGGGATAGTGATTTCAAACGGATACCAAAAAATTATTTTTCAGTATATTGAGTGCTTCCTGGATTCGCTTTGTCTACTGAACTGAAATAGCTTTAATTTAGAGCTATAACGAATTACAGTTGTTCAGTTGATAGTGGGCACAGAGGATTAATCAGGTGTAATAGATTGTTCTTATCTGCTACGACAATTTCATGAACTTCTGAATCTGTAGATGAATGAATCAGAATGAGTGGTTTTTGGAGGATCCGTTGTCAATGGAAACTTCCGAGAGGAGTTTCTCTGACTTTATCGATGTTGTGAGATCATGGATGCCCCAAAGGAGTGAGCCAGCTAATGTGTCGAGGGATTTTTGGATGCCCGATGATAGCTGTAGGGTTTGTTATGATTGTGATTCACAATTCACAATCTTCAACCGCAGACACCATTGTCGTCACTGTGGAAGGGTATTCTGTGCAAAGTGCACTTCAAATTTTGTCCCTCGTTCATCTGTTGACCCAAAGACTTCACGAGAGGAAGGGGAACGAGTTCGAGTATGCAACTATTGCTTCAAGCAATTGGAGGAAGATGCAGTGGTAGCCCGGAATGGAGCTCGGTCTTCTACTGTAGTCCTGAGTCCTTCCCTTTCAACTGCAAGTCTGGCTAGTACAAAGTCTAGTTGCACTGGTAACAGCACTACAACAACTGCTGGTTCTGTGTCGTACTCTACTGGAACTTGTCAGCATGTGCAATATGGTTCCATTCCTAGTCCAAGCGCGTCTCCAGAGTCTTGTCCTGATAAGCAAGATATTCCTATAATGGATAAAACCATGGAATCAATTGTTGATGGAGGAGAACCTTCTAATCATTTTGGGTTTTGCTCAAACAGGTATGATTAACTCCTCCTAGTTTTATGCTTCATGAATGCTCTTTAGGTCTATCCTCTTCAATGAAATTAGTTAAGAATCTTATTTCAAGGTATTCATCTGCATTCATGGCAAATGTACTCAATAGTTTTTACTGCTTTTCAAGAAATCATTTGTTCTTGCAATTAGAGGTATTTATTTTCCTTGTACTTTTATTATCCGTTATAGATAATTAGAAATCACCCGTACACACAGACTTGTTCACTTTGGATGAGCACTATAGAAGCACAGTTGTGTATAGGGCATCAGGTTCCATTATGGATGATCACTATAGAACTTTCAGGTGATGGAAGAGCAAGCTAGTTTATTATTAGCTAGTGTTAATTTTATGCAATTAGATCCATTCCATCTCTTGCAGAATCACTGCTTTTACAAGGCTATCTTTATAAACACTATTGATTTCTTCATGGTTTTACTGTGAAATCTAACTTGTTTTTTTAGTAGCTAATCAAATTTTCTAAGTTTATCCTCTCTTTCAAATGAGGTCATTTTTCCTTTAATTGTAAAATTTTTGTGTACTATTAATTAAATCACTTATGCATAATCTTATCTTATGTAACAGGAGTAGTGATGATGATGACGACGATTATGGTGGTTGTCACTCTTACTCACAAGCACAGCATTGCCAGAACTCTGATGACTACTATAGGTCAGTTGAATTTGATAATGAGGTGGTATATCAATCAGACAAATTGCATGCTGTTGAGGGAAGTAACGATGACAAAGATACTTGCTCTTTTGTCCATGATAAGACAAACTTGAGTTCTTTAAGTGCAGATAAGATGGAAGAACACAATTTTGACAATGGTGATGAATGTGATACTTCGTCCTCCATATATGGCATGGAAGGTGCGGATGCTGAGCCTGTGGACTTTGAGAATAATGGAGTACTTTGGCTCCCTCCTGAGCCTGAAGATGAAGAGGATGATAGGGAACTTGTTCTATTTGATGATGATGATGATGATGCCACAGGAGAGTGGGGTTATTTACGCTCATCAAATAGCTTTGGGAGGGGTGAGTATCGAAATAGAGATCGATCAGCTGAGGAACATAAGAAAGCCATGAAAAATATTGTAGATGGACATTTTAGGGCTTTGGTATCTCAACTTCTTCAAGCTGAAAATCTATCCATCGGTGAAGAAAATGGGAAGGAGAGTTGGTTAGACATAATTACTTCTTTGTCATGGGAAGCAGCATCTCTTCTTAAGCCTGACACTAGCAAGGGAGGAGGTATGGATCCTGGTGGTTACGTGAAGGTGAAATGCCTAGCTTGTGGGCGCCCTAATGACAGGTAGCTTAGTTAAAGACATTATAATGATCAATTTTCTTTTAGTGACACATCTGTTGAGCGGTAAGCTGGTAATATATTATTTCTATGCTATTTAAACATTCAAGACTTTTACTATGTAAGTACCTAGTTTTGCCAATACATTGTTGTTGTGAACTTCTGATATGGCTCAATTTGTAATGTTTCTGCTTTCATATTCATGTGTATGTTTATTTTTGTTGATTTGAGCGAAATCTGATAGCAATATCTCATGGAGCTTCTTTGCATTGCTTTTTAGCATGGTGGTGAAAGGAGTTGTCTGCAAGAAGAACGTTGCTCACCGTCGTATGTCAGCAAAGATTGAGAAACCACGTTTCCTAATTCTTGAAGGAGCCCTTGAATACCAGCGTGTATCAAACTTGCTTTCAAGTTTTGATACTCTGTTGCAGCAGGTGCATTGGCCCCTTGACCTCTCTTTTTTTGTGTACTTTGTAGAACATGTCTTGGCATTTAGGCATGCATTTAATTATCTTTGTTCTTTTCCTTTTTTCCTTTCTTGCCATCTCCAGGAGATGGATTACTTAAAGATGGCCGTTGCAAAGATACAAGCTCACCAACCAACTGTCCTTTTGGTGGAGAAAACTGTATCTCGTCATGCACAAGAACTTTTTCTTGACAAGAACATTTCACTTGTTTTGAATATTAAAAGGCCACTTTTAGAGCGTATAGCCCGATGTACTGGTGCACAGATAGTCCCATCAATTGATCATCTATCATCTCAAAAGCTGGGCTGCTGTGATTTTTTTCATGTGGAGAAATTCCTTGAAGATCATGGGAGTGCTGGACAGGATGGGAAGAAGATGCTGAAGACACTCATGTTTTTTGAAGGGTGTCCAAAGCCCTTTGGTTGTACGGTAAGTTTCTGAGTCCTCAATTCTTTATATTTATAGAATATCAATAACCTGTTTGTTCATAAAAGTGACTGTGGAATATGTTATGCTTTTGTCAAATGATGATTGCAAATCCTGATAGATTTTATTACTTGCTCCACAGTATCTCAGATGGTTGTGAAGCATTAAGGGAATAACCTGTCGTCTAAGTAAATAATAACAATAAGAAAAGGCAAAATACATAAAGTCTGGCAGAAATGTTTTAGTGTACCAACAAATGTTCTTCCACAATTTTTTTTTTTGTGCAGATTTTACTTAAAGGAGCAAATGGTGATGAGCTGAAAAAAGTTAAACATGTTATGCACTATGGAGTATTTGCAGCTTATCACTTGGCTCTGGAGACGTCTTTTCTCGCAGATGAAGGCGCAACTCTTCCAGAACTTCCTTTGAAGACACCACTTACTGTTGCTTTACCAAATAAACCATCTAATTTTGACAGATCCATATCTTTAATTCCTGGTTTCATAGTCCCTTCTGGTAGAGTACCACCATCTAATAGTGTGCAAGACCCAAACATGCCAGATACCAATAAAGTATCCAATGAGCTTAGAAAGATTGAACCGATGGTCTCACCATGTTCAGCTCAAAATAGCAACAGCCAGATTTTGAATGTTGACTCTACTTTTGTTGCTCCATTGGAAAGTTGTCCTCCCAATAGAAATAACGAGAATGAGTTTTGTGCACATAGTAAGATTCCTTTTCCTTCTATATCTTCCTCAGATGTGCACCCAGGTAAAAGTGGAGTGAGTGTTGCAAAAGATGATCGAGCAGTGGGAAAAGATTGTGAAATAACATCTAACTACGCTGAGAGCTTGGTGTCCTTAGAGAGAGGCTGCTTATTAGACCATAATTCTGAAATGGATGACAATAAGGTAATGGAAAAGCGACCTGGTTCATTCAATTTAGAGACTCTACATCATGGTAATAACGTAAGGGATGAGTTTGCCTTTCTAAAGGAAGATTTTCTCCAATCTCCATCTGATCATCAAAGCATTTTGGTGTCCCTGTCCTCCCGCTGTGTGTGGAAAGGGACTGTTTGTGAGCGGGCACATTTATTTCGAATCAAATATTATGGCAGTTTCGATAAGCCTTTGGGAAGATTTTTACGCGACCATTTATTTGACCAGGTTAGACTTCTTCAATGTTTAAGTTAGTATATTCTTTTAAATTGCCGTTTGCAAACTGATGGTAATTATCACTCTACATTTCAGAGTTATCGATGTCGCTCCTGCGAGATGCCATCAGAAGCTCATATTCACTGTTACACTCATCATCAAGGCAGTCTAACAATATCAGTCAGGAAGCTGCCAGAGCTCATTTTGCCTGGAGAGCGGGATGGAAAAATATGGATGTGGCATAGGTGCCTACGTTGTCCTCGGATTAATGGGTTTCCACCTGCAACTAGAAGGGTTGTGATGTCTGATGCTGCCTGGGGTTTGTCGTTTGGCAAATTTTTAGAGCTTAGCTTTTCAAATCATGCCGCTGCAAGTAGAGTAGCGAGCTGTGGTCATTCACTTCACAGAGATTGCCTCCGATTTTATGGGTATTCATTACTTCTTTGTAATTTTTTTTTTTCCAATCAGCATTAGGTCACTTTGTTTTATTCGCGGAGTCTTATTTTTCATGTAACAGTTTTGGCAGAATGGTCGCTTGTTTCCGTTATGCAGCGATCAATGTTCACTCCGTCTACTTGCCACCTGCAAAACTTGATTTTAGTCACCAGCATCAAGAGTGGGTAGAAAAAGAAGCAAAAGAGGCATGTTGCTTTTTCCGCACATTTTTCTTTAATAGATTCAAGTTATAGTTAGTGCTGAATTTAGATCCAATAAAACAGGTGGCTGACACTGCAAGACTTCTCTTCACTGAAGTAAAAAATGCACTACAGCAAATTTCTGAGAGAAGGCTGAATACAGGATCTGTTGTTGGCAATGTGAAAATCCTGGACATAAGAAGAAACATTGTGGAACTTGAAGGAATGCTGCAAGTGGAGAAAGCAGAATTCATGGTGGAGTGCGATTCTTTTTCTAATTTTAGTATGACACTTTCAGCATTAATTTTCTAATTGATGAATGATTATTTTCAGGAGTCATTACAGAAGATTATGAGAAGGGAGACAAAGAAGGGGCAGCCTCCTATTGATATTCTTGAGGTTAATAAACTAAGGAGGCAGTTACTCTTCCTGTCATACTTATGGGATCAGCGGTTAGTTTTTGCTGCTGGTTCACATAACAGCTCTCTGGAAGTACTTGGTAGTTTCCCTGCCAGGAATAAGGAAAAGCTTGAATCTACTGGCAATTTGAATTTGTCCATCAAGTCAGAGAAAAGCTCTACAAATTCTGAAATGCTTTCGAAGTCTATGGTTGATGAATTACCAAATCCAAGCCTAATCTCACCTGGAGGTGAAGTGTATGACCATCCCAACCAGTCTAATGTAATTCACTCGAGTAACAATTCAGGGAAGGATGGCAGTGATGAAGTGACATACAAGATCTACCATGCTACCAATGCAAATGTAAATGATCAGCTTAATCTTCTGGAATCCAGTCTTGGTGTTCGCAGAGTCCTTTCTGAAGGGCAGTTCCCAAGTGTGGCAGATATTTCAGACACATTGGATGCCAAATGGAGAGGTGAAAATAGCAACTCTCTTGTTGATATAAGCATGCCAAAGCCACTAGCTTCAGTAGAAGCTGCATCTGCTGTGTCACTTTCAGGGGATTCAGAAGATCGAAGTCAAGTTGACCTGATTCCATTTTTTGCCTCTGCATTGCCTGCCAGGTGGGGAGACACAGTAGAGGAATTATCAAGCTGGATTAAAATGCCATTTTTAATTTTTTATCATTCTTTCAATAAAAATTCTGGCAGTGCTCTAAGATTTGATATTCAAGGTGACTACAATCCTGTCTATGTGTCTGTGTTTCGGGAGTTAGCGCGACAAGGTGGAGCAAGACTGTTTCTTCCCGTTGGAGTTAATGGTACTATCATTCCGGTATTTGATGATGAACCGACGAGTATCATTTCTTATGCGCTTGTTTCTCCCTATTATCATTTTAAGACGTCAGATGATGGGGAAAGGCCAAAATCTAGTGCAGATTTTTCACTTCCATTGCCAGTCTATGAATTGGGGAACTTTCATCCTCTCCAAATATTTGATGATGTTTCATCAGAAACCTTTAGAGGTTATGGGTCAACTGATGATGGTGTTTCGTCCATGTCTGGGAGCAGGAGTTCCTTTGTTTCGGATCCCCTTACATCTACAAAAGAAATGCATGTTAGAGTTTTGTTTGCAGATGATGGACCACTTGGAAAGATGAAGTATACTGTGACCTGTTACTATGCCAAATGCTTCGAAGCACTGCGAAAGACTTGTTGTCCATCCGAGCTTGATTTTATAAGATCCCTCAGTCGATGCAAGAAGTGGGGAGCACAAGGTGGCAAGAGTAATGTTTTCTTTGCAAAATCACTGGATGATAGATTTATCATTAAGCAGGTCACTAAGACAGAGCTTGAATCATTTATCAAGTTTGCGCCGGAGTACTTCAAATATCTGTCAGAGTCAATAAGCACAGGAAGCCCCACATGCTTGGCTAAGATTCTTGGGATCTACCAGGTATTTGAGCCCTTTTCATATTATTGCATTGCTTTGACTTGGATACTCATTAACAAATATCAATTTCTTGTGCTTTAGAAGATACAAATATGATTTAGAAAGTTATATGTTCTGAACATTTCCTGGAAGTAGACAGCACACTTTAATTCTTAATGCAGGCACAATGTATCTTTGTTACAATCCTATTTTCTTCCTTGCCCTCAAAAATTTCAATTGAACACAAGCACATATCCTTGTTTTTTTAAAATTGCAGGCTTAACTCTGTTGTAGTTCATTGCTTTTATACGTCAACTGCATTTTAAACTGAGAGTGCTAGCCTGCCACTATGGCAGAGTGAAATCATGTTATTCTTAGTTGTGTTAACCTTTTGTCCTCTTTTATTGTTTTGAAAATTTTCAGCCTCAGTTGTGTCTTTCAATCTTTCTCCCTTTGATTTTGTAAGTATGCGTCTACAGGATGGACAACTGATTAACTTAATCAGTTTGATAACCATTTTACATAAATACATAGGGAGAGAATACATAGGGAGAGTAGTGGTAGAGAATGAAACTCTGAAACAATACTGTAGGAAGTAGAAAAGCTGGAAGTTTAACCAGGTTTATCCTATCACCACCACACACATATGCGTGCACGCGCGGTCATGTGACCGCATAGTTGGGTGCATATGCAGATACATTCTTAGGTAAATTAATTGCAAAATTCTTCTGTCGGTTCAAATCCGATTAAAGGCTTTTTCCACTGAACTCAAGTTTTAAACTTTATTTTTCAGCGAAAATATCTCTATTTACTATTTATTTCCTAAAAAAATTAAAGGATAACCCCCATTAGAATGAATTCTGATGTATAGTGTTATTGTATATTTTAGCACAATAAGCTAATAAATAGGTCAAAGTTGAAAAGTAATATATGGAGAATCATCTTCACAATATTTAATCCACTAAGGATGCTACTCTCTAATCTCATATAATTACTCAAGAAATATTTTTCAAGTATAATAAGTTACACAAACAAAATTAATCAATAAAGTATTATTTTGAAGCACTATAAATATCTCAATATTACACCATAGCACTTTCATATGCATGCGAGAGTGCCTGTGTATGTGCAATTGATATGCAATTTTTAAAGTCCAATATGAGGACGCCTATGAATCAATATGCGGTTGTCGATTGCATATGCATATGCGGCCCATATGCAGTTAGACTGCATATGAGGACCAAAAAATGCATAGGCTGGGCGGTTGATCAATCACCTTCACCTATGCGGCTACTTTTAAAACTACACACATATATATGGATATCTATATATAATTCCAATATTTATGTGTACATAGATCAATACATTAACTTCACAGACATCGTAGAGATGTTGGATTTGCTAATTCGTCAGCTTCTTTATATATGATAGAATATCTGCCAGTTGTTGTGATTGCAAATCTTATCTGATTGTTGATATCCCAAATGTAAGTAGCTTGGTCACATGACTTCCTAATGCTTTTAATTCCTGATAAACTTATTTCTGTAGATGTCTTTAAATTTCAAAACTTGTAATTTTGCATTTTATTTTCTCATTGCTTTATTGGTTATTTGATTGCTTATGTATGGTATTCTGTAGGTTACTATTAAGCACCTTAAAGGTGGAAAGGAGTCAAGAATGGATTTGCTAGTTATGGAAAATCTCTTGTTTGGACGTAATGTGACAAGGCTTTATGACCTCAAGGGATCCTCAAGATCTCGATATAATCCAGATTCAAGTGGTAATAACAAAGTACTTCTTGATCAGAACTTAATTGAAGCAATGCCGACTTCTCCAATTTTCGTTGGAAACAAGGCGAAACGGCTACTGGAAAGAGCTGTTTGGAATGATACTTCTTTTCTAGCTGTAAGTAAATAAATCCATATTGAATTCAACTTCTTTATCTGTGTAAATATGGCTTTTTGATGGCTTATATATCAGCAAGAAACTGTATGCTATATCTAGCATTTAGAACATCATTCCTAGGCAAAATGTTGCTTTAAAATTATCACACTCCATAGTTTGAATAAAATCCTAGAACAATTTCTTCATGGAGACCTTTTTTAGAGACTTGGAACTAAATAGTTGTTGCATTTAGTGTTGGCGTCATATAAAACTTGGTAACCAATTTTAATGCGCAAGTTAACCAATAACATGATAAAATTTTGGTGTTAGGCCTGTTATGGAGGAAGTAGTCTGAATCCTGTCCTGGAAGAGCTAATTGAAGAGAACTTTTCTCTAGGAATTGACACTGATATTTACAAAATTTCCTCTGTATCTGTATGGTTGCCAATGACTTTCTGAGTATTATGTTCTAATCTTTAGCAATTTTAAGAATGTCACAGAGATAAGTGGAGAGGATATCCTGCCTTCGGCTTCGACATCAATAAATTTACAAAAGCTTACATAATGTCTACAACTTCATGCTCCTAGTTTGCCCCTAGCTCTGTTTTGAATTGAATTAGTGAGTCAAGTAATCCTTGGACCGAATAAGCACAATTGGATGAGAATTTGATGCAACTTGTGTTTCATTGGATTTAATGAGCTTTAGAAGACCATTCTAGGCATTTGCTAGTCCTCACTTTCAAGACTCGATAGCCATATTTCTTTTGAAGCAGTCGAGTTATTGAACGTGTGCAACTCATAGTTTCATCTGTTAGTTGTGATTATTATGTTGATATCTTGCTACTGCTGATTATTTTTTGTAGTCCGTTGATGTAATGGATTATTCTCTACTGGTTGGGGTGGATGAGGAGAAGCACGAATTGATTCTTGGGATAATAGACTTTATGAGGCAGTACACATGGGACAAGCACCTGGAGACATGGGTAAAAGCTTCAGGCTTTCTCGGAGGCCCAAAAAATGCTTCTCCTACTGTGATTTCGCCCAAGCAATACAAGAAACGCTTCAGGAAAGCAATGTCCGCATATTTTCTTGTGGTTCCGGATCAATGGTCACCCCCAACCATCATCCCAAGCAAGTCACAATCTGATCTCTGCCAAGATAATCTGCAAGCTGCCTCCCAAGAATCATGAGATTTTATATATGTTTTTGGATATACAACCACAGTTGACCCACATTTTTTGGGTTTCTTGTTCCTTTTTTTCCCTTTCAATTTGATATAATTTTGTATATCATATCCTCATTTGTAATCTTGTTTACCATTAGCATTAGATCTTCAATGGAAGGAGACTTCAGGTGGCCTCCAAATGAGGTTTTGCAAATATAGTCATGTAAATGTTACATTAAATCCAAGTGAGATAATTTGTTGTCACAGTTTATTTGTTATATTACTACCTGTTATTTGCAATGTTCTTCATTTCAGTGATCTAATTTTCTTGTTTTCCCTAATTAATAGATATAATTTTGAGTCCACCTTGGCATATATGCTGCCTAAAGAAACCCATTTTTTTTTTATAAAAATTCTTCTTCTCTTGGAGCAAGCTCGTCTACTGGGAAAAAAACAAGCTAAGCTAACAAGGGATTATTTTGCCTATTACTGCATACAAAAATAGGAATATCATTATATTATTTATATCAATTGAGATCAAGAGCAAAATGGGAATATTGCCCGGTAACGCTTCCAGGTAACTTTTCAAATAGGAACAAATTTATACAGAAACAAAAGTGGGTCACCTCCAGACAATCCAATTTGCTTGTGTATACGTCTCGAGGGATCAGAATTATTTGAGTTCATTTCTGCACATTTGTATAATAGTCTTTCTGTAAGAGTTTCCTCTTCTTTTTTTTGGGGGGGTCGTTGTGTTCAGACAGTGGTGCAAGACATAAGGGTCTTTGTTTTCCAACATTTAGAATTCCGATCCGCAGGAGCTTGATGTAAGTTTACTGATGTGGTTGATGACAGAAATGAAATAATTCTACGGAAGGTTCAGAACTCTCAACCGAAAAAAAAAAGAAAAAATTCATCCATGAAAACTTGTATTTTTGTTTGACATAGAAAAAGTTTTGGAGCTTATACTCCTCCTATATTTGGATCTAGGAATAAACTGGCAGACGAGAATCATGATGTATGAAGAAACTAGTCCTGTAGATTTATCACCAAGACATTAGAGGGAGCTTATTCCATGTGTTTCTATCCATCTACATGGATTTCCTACCAATAGTTCATCAAAACCAGTTATGGTACTACTCCATAGAACTAAAAGAGACTGCATCTCATGGAAAAGTAATTACAGGGATAAAACTTCTATAACAAGTTTTGCCTATGAGAACATTTCACTTATCAGTTCAAACTCCAATAATACTGAAACAAATCAATGGAGTTGTCTTGTATTCTAGCAAGCACTTGTATTTATTGCATGATGCAGGTAGAACACACAAACTTGTTGCCAGAGTAATGGACTAGTTGTGCTGTTGTATCACTTGGTGAAATCTGATATCTTCAACAATCTGAAGCCTCGTTATATCGACGGAATCCGTGAGCTGAAGTTGCCTTTGCCTGTGGATGCAAGTGAATGTAGGAGTGAATTATTTGTCATTTGTTCTTCGCAGATAATGGAATGCTAATTCTCATCTGAAATGCATACCTTTGAGCATATGTGTACTCTGGTGATCTTTGAGCATATCTTGGTCCTTCATCATATCCTTCACAGACTAATTCCCCACTTTCATCTCTGTAACACGCTATTCCCATCGTTTGATCTTCGAAAACCTGGTAGGGGAAAACACACACACACACACACACACACACATCTGCTGAGTTTGGAAGAAAAATTAGAAGATAAAAGAAGGGGTTACAAAAGAAAACCACACCTTCTTCACTGTGGGGAATTTTCTTAGAGGAATTGATGCTCTTGTGACTTGTCTGCTGCTGTTTTGAAGCATGGTGGCTCTTGTGATTCTCCTCCTGATCTGACCTTCTGGAATGACGATAGATGGATAACAGCATCTGATGGCCATTAATTAGCCTAATGATAAAGAAAGGACAAGGAAGTCTCTCGAGAAGGAAGAGGGATTTATGAAGGCATAATAACTAAGTTATCCTTTCCTAAAAGCATGGCTGCTATCCATGGTATTGAGAGAGAAGAGGAAGGGATTGCTGGAGAGGAGAAGGGGATAGAAATACTGAGTTTTTCTGTTTCTTTCTCTTCTCTTCTCTTTGCTAGTGGAAATATCATGTCATGGGTTGGTAGAAAGATTATAGTGAAACAGATCATCAATAATGGAGTTGAGGATGCCTTGACTTTTGTTTAGTTTAATCATCAAAATATGTACTTGTTGCTCCCTAGGATAACATTTAAAATTATAAAAAACATATATGTCAAATTAAGCTGTCTAATCGTTTTTTTCGGTATTGGTCAGCCGCTAGGTGTATTTCATCACCTTCCATTAACCGTAATCCTTATCTGCTTATCTGCTGATCTATCCACCATTATAAATTATAAGCATCCATTCTTTCGCTCTCACTCATTAATTATACTTTAATTTCGAAAGAATTGGCAAGCTCGTATTTCTTTGGAATTCATGGATGTTAGTTTAACTCACTCACTTTGGTGACCAATTTAGAGTATTTACATAGCTAATCTATCCTGTGACTTCTTATTTCATAATAACTATAACTTATCTATTTAATAATACAGCAACAGATAAATATTAATCATGACTATTTACTATAGTGTCTCTCGAGTGCGTCGCTTAGGCTTACGGACATCCTTGACACTTTGATTCTGATCAAAATTTTAATGAGACATGATAATATGCTTATCATATTTAGTGATCATGAACTCTCATTAATAATTTAATAATATCTAAACAAATAAAGTGATATATCAATATTTCGCTTTGCCGAACCAATATAAATAGCTCAAACTGGTTAGGCTGGATATTCAATTAAATGAACTTGTTATCGTTCTACTTTGTGGCCAAAACTTACAAGGGATTTAATTTATAAAATTCTAATAAATTATCCTTTTTAATGCCATAGAAATTCTAAAAGTATAACAAAAGTGACGACAACCCAACATGTTCATAATTAAACTCACATGGTTTTGTTAGGAAAAAAAAATTCAGCTCTCGCGTCTATTTTTAATTTGAGTCCTTTATTGTTTTATTAAATCATAGAGAAGTATACTCTACGTGGGGTGTTTCTTGAAAAATCTAATGGCAAATATATGGATGTGTACGTGCTTAGGGTGCCTTTAGTATATATTTTGAAATGAGTGGGGCGAATTAGAAATAGTACAGAGGGCAACGTGTAAACTACAATAAACACATAGTATGAGGTGCAACAGAGAAAATTCCCCAACTTCCTTGCTTGTTCCCGGATTCGGGTTGAGTCCGGTTATAAATTAAGACGCCTAACTGCAAACCCGTAATTCGACCATTTACGAGCTGCAGACGTTCTCTCTCTTCGAACTCCACTCAAAGTGCTCTCCTCTCTTTCTATTCTCCTCTTCGTCATGGCGACGACCGCTCTCCCCAAATCGGGAGCCGTCTCCAAGGGCTACAATTTCGCCTCCACTTGGGATCAGGTGATCGATCTGAAACCTAGATTTCCTTTTCCTCGCCGAATTGGCGGTCTCTCGCCTTAATTCTCTTCGCCTCGTCTCCTTCGCCGTAAACCCCCCTTCAAAACCTTGATCTTTGAGAGAATACGTCGAGATCAGGAAGTTTATTCTATTTTTGGGCACTGGATCTGTGCATCCATGGTAGGAGTTTTATTTTTCATGCTTGGATCTTGCCTTGCAGAACGCACCATTGACGGAGCAGCAGAAGGCGGCGATATTGGCGCTCTCCCATGCGGTGGCGGAGCGGCCGTATCCTCCCAATCTGGTGAGGAATTCGTTTACTCGCTCATTGATCCATTAGTAGTTATCAGCTTGCCTGCGATGCACATTGTGTGGATCTCACGGTTTTTCTATTGTTTTCTTGAATTCATTCGTTTTCCTTTAGATGCACAGCAACACAATCGCGATTTATGTTTTTTTGGTTTGCATTAGTGCAGTCTCAGGAACAGATCGCGGGTAAAGATGGCAACTTATTAGTTTCTCATGAAGATTCCTCTCTGGAAGAGGCGGGGGCAATGGATGCTGTTTTAGTCAACACCCATCAGGTTCGTCTTGTTCTTTTCATTAATTGTGCTTTTTAGGTTATTAAATTATCTTGTGCTTTGAAGGACAGCAATTCATCGAGACGGTTCTTCTTTAATGTGCATCAGGTTATGCAATTTATATTTAGGATATTTAGAATAGCTTTAGATTCTTAGTAACTTCTTAGACAAAAACCAAGAAAATATTCAAAAACTAACCTGTTACTAAACCAACGCAAATATCATACAATGTCACTATTTTTGTGGGGAAATTGCCAAGAGAATAGATCAGATTTCATAATTTTTTAAGGTATTAAACTTAAATTTTAATGCATTCCTGGAACTTTCTCTCGGTAAATATTCATAAAGCACTACAATGTGTATTCAGTGCATGAATATTCAATTTCCTCTAACACAGCTGAGGCATTTGACTTGTGCTTTAACAATGTTTTGCTTACTTTTTGTTATGATTTGCCTGTAGTTCTACAAATGGTTTATGGAACTGGAATCAGCTATGAAGTCTGAGGTTGGCAGATACAAATAATTATTTTATCATTAGCTAGCAGATGCTTTTGATATCCTTATATGAATTTAAATTTCCTTTGTTTTTGACAGACGGAGGAGAAATATAGCCTCTATGTGAATACGCTTACAGAACGCATTCAGATATGCGATGGAATCCTTCAAGAAGTAGGCTTGTGAATTTTAATTATTTTAGGAAGATACAGTGTTGCTCGGAGGGGCTGGAATTTATTAATTTGTGGAATATTTATCTCATCTATTTTGGTTTAATTATCCTTTCCCTTGCAGGTGGATGACACACTAAATTTATTCAATGAACTACAGTCACTGCACCACAGTGTTGCTACAAAGACAAAAGCTTTGCATGATGCATGTGATCGATTAGTATGTACCTTAATGGCTTAAATTGTCTTATTTCCATTTATTTTCTATTTTGTGTCCTTTCTTAGTTCTTGATGAACTTTGACTACCTTGTACCGTGGATGTCTTGTCGAGAACAGAGTCCCTATATTTAGTACACAGCAATGCCTCAGGTATTTGTTTCCGCATAGTAAGACTGTTATGTTGGTGACTATTTTAGTGGTAAAACTTAAAAGAAAGGAGATACAATGTAATGCAACTTCACTTCAATTTTTTCTTCACACCAAGATTTTGTCCACTTTTCCTCTTCTGTTTTAAATATATTTATTTCCTGAATCCTGATTATTGTAAATGTTAGTTATGCAACATTGAGGAGGTGGACGATGTGATCCAAAATAATGGTGCTGATGCTAGATATGGTGGAACTCTTGAAATATCACCAAGGTCCTTTTCAGCTATCCAGAGGAGATGATAAAAAGGATGTAACAATTTATGGATATTAGTTAGTCTGCCACTTCTTTCTTTGGTCTAGTTCAGTCAGTTAGCTAAGCGGCAAACAGTGCAACTTAATCAATCCCAGTTGACTTATGTTTGGAAACCATCTAGGTAGGCAAAACTTCAGCGGGGGAAAATATTGACTCTGGATTGTCCTATAATGGAAGCTGAACCAGCTAGTTGTAGTTGAAGTTTTTAACCTTCTCAATCCTGATGTTATATTAAGCAGCTGTATCAGTATTTAGGAAATCGCAAGAGAGGGTATCTGTGATGCAATAAATCTTCCAAATTTTGAGATAATAAGTTGGAATTGGTCTGTCTAAGTTTCATTAAGGAGTTCAAGAGTGACCTAACATCTTCTATAAAATATTAGTGTTTCCTCTTTAACTATTTTCATCTAATAATAAAAGAGAAAAGCATGTTGCACTGTATTGAATATAGACGCACAATCAATTTAAACTATTATTTAGCCTGCCAAACTATATTGTAAAAATAATGACAGAATTCTTCATTAATTAAATCTTCTACTTTTGACGACTTGCATTAAAATTTTCGTCTAACTCAAATAGATTCACAATTCACATCCTAAGTATAAGTCATCTTTGTGTCTGCTGATGATAGAAAGCAAAACTAGTAAGCAACTAGATGTCTAACTACAGTGAATTAGATAGTTTTATTTGTCCACAAGGATCTGTGAACAAATATTTCATTTCTACAAATAATTGCAGATTAGGTACAAATCAATTGAAATAGTCTCTTCAACAAAACAATTTATTTTGTATATCAGATAAAATTTGATTTTCTATAAAATGATTAGCCTGCTTTTGAAAATAATTACAGAAGCACTTGGAAAATAAATTTATTATTGTATATTTTATGCAACTATTTTCCTTTTTGAAGCTTTGTTAAACCTTAACCTTGCAAAGAAGGTTGAAGTCAAAGGGAGAATGAAGAAATTTGATGTGCCACTGTTTTTTTCCATGCCTAAGTTGACAACTTGTTAATCTCTTGTGCTAACTGCCCAAGTTTTACTATTAGAATTTTATTGATGTTATCAAGAACACTGATCTCCTTTATTATACATTTATACCTTTTCCTTTTGCATTGTAAGGCAATTATCTACATTTAAAGCTTTGACAATTGCCGCATATAGTGTTTAGCCTTTTACTTTCATTCTCTTCTCACAACATTCTGTGCTATCCAATTATTAGTTCTTAGAGATATTAAAATTTAATCAAACAATGTTGGAAATTTTGACTAAATTCAAACTTCCTTCCCTTTGTAATGATGTAGTTGGTAGAGAAGCAAAGATTGATAGAGTTTGCAGAAGCACTTCGGAGCAAGCTGAACTATTTCGATGAGTTGGAGAATGTAAGGTTTTGTGGCTACAATTTTTAAAATTTGTGTTGTGTATGATTTGAAATTAAAATTTCCTTTTCTTGACAATTTTAGGGTAGTATTCGTGCTTCTTAAATGCTAAGATAGATCAATACGTGATGTATGAAGTATGAACATAGCATCTCAGGGTCATGAGCATTATATTAATTAATTATATGTTAGTTGGGTATTTTCTGTGCTACCTAAGGAAGTTTCTAGATACAGTTTTTCACTCCTGTTCAGATAGAAATATTTTAATTTGTTATGCAGTATGAACTTATACTTGTGAATTTTTGTTGTAGAGGTAATGCCCCTAAGCTGTTACTTTTCTCCCTAGAGGCAAACACCTTGAGATCCTTGAAATTTCATATTTCCTTTATATTTTGAATTTATCAATGTACAACAGTGTCTGGATGTTTTGTTGCCTGCTTACACCCTCACATGGTTCTGTAGCCACATTGTCTTTCAGCTGTGATAATTGAAATGCCAGAGTAAATTCCCTGATGTTTAGTGCAAGTTTTATAGGTGAAATGGAAATTTGCTGGTTCTAAACTGCACAGTAAAGTTATGAGGAAAATGCCACTCAGAATCACTTACAGTTGTGAATAGATAGTGTCAGTTAGAATCGACAAGGTGCTTTGAGTCAACTTCAAACACATCTCTCTGAATTGACAAGGTGCTTTGAGTCAACTTCAAACACCTCTCTCTTTTGTTAGCACAAGTAAATGGATCACGCAGAACTTCACTTTGCATGGGCCGTGAATATTTAGAAAGGAAAATGAGGTTGATATTATAGTTGTCATGTAGCTGGAACATTGCTTGTCCTTGATCCAATCTATAGTTGCAACTTGCATTTCACCTATTTACTTTTAAGTTTCAAGTTTATAATTATTTGTCTTGTTCTTCAAGCTAAGTTGGAGATGGTTATTCTCTGGAAATTAATGTAATCAGTTTGATAATTTGGAAATGTATATAACTTTGTACGGAACATGTCTGCAAAGACGGAATCAATCTGAAAGCATACCCAGGAGGCCAGGATAGAATGTGATTTAAACATTGCAGTATTGTCAACAGTTAGGCCTATCCATCTGCACCTTAGTTGTTCAATGCATTGATCTTGATGGAAAACTTAAGCTACTGGTCCGCTGGAATCTTGTATTCTATTTCTAATTCCTACTGTCTGTTGTTATATCTGATTTTCTTCTGCCATTTACAGGTTTCTACCAGCTTCTATTCTCCGAACATGAATATCAGTAGTGGACATTTCCTTCCTTTGTTGAAACGTCTTGATGATTGCATCTCGTAAGTGAATGTGTATTTGATCTCCAGTAAATTATTTTCCTTCATCAATGCATACCAACAAAAAAAATTGATCTACTATTTTTTTATTGATAAGCCTAGATATGTTGAAAGCAATCCACAATATGCCGAGTCTAGTGTTTACTTGGTCAAATTTCGTCAACTCCAGGTACTTGAGAATGCATTCCCCATGTAATACAGGCTCACAGCTCCTGTTCTAATTTGTTATTTGAAAGAATTAAACCCTTAACGGGATACCTGTTCTTCTTTTTCTTCTGATAGTCCCGAGCATTAGGTATGATTCGATCTCATGTGCTTTCAGTTCTTAAAGGAGCTTCATCCCAGGTGATTTCTCTTTACATGCTGGTAGATACTGTTGGGAAAAGAAGCAATTTAAAAAGAGAAGGTGCAATATGTGTTTTAGTATTTCCTCTGCAGGTGCATGCTGCAATTCGCGGCAGCAGTTCAGGCAAAGCAACTGTTTCTGAGGGTGTAGAGGCATCTGTTATTTATGTACGCTTCAAGGCAGCAGCTAATGAGGTAAACACTAAGCTATAGTTTTCATTTAGCAGTTTTTAATGACCATTTAGGTTTTTCACATAGTGGAAAAATTGAGCAAGATAAGAGAAATTGAAGGTTTGGTTTCTATTCATCACGATTTTATTCTTGTAATTCAAGAAAATATGAGTTAAGTGATGAAGTAAAATGTTTTCATTAATTTGCAGCTGAAACCTGTTCTTGGGGAAATCGAGGGTAGATCTTCTAGGAAAGAATATGCACAGATCCTTGCAGAATGCCACAAATTGTATTGTGAGCAGAGACTACAATTGGTAATTTCATGACATGTGTTACTTCTTTATGCTTAAAATTCTGCAGCATGAAGGAAATTGACTGTAAGCAGAGATGTACTTGATAGGTTGATGATGCTATATGTTGTTGATTTCTGCTCAAATTTAATCACATATTCTTCAACATTGTGTTGGATAGGTGAAAGGTATAGTACAGCAGCGGATTTCTGAGTTTGCAAAAAGAGAGGCCTTGCCTTCACTGACTAGGTCTGGGTGTGCATACCTAATGCAAGTAAGTTGAATTTGTATTCTATTTCATGTGCAATTAATGTTTCACAATGAAAGAATGCACCACCCTATTTGTTACTGAAAATCATCGCTTAATGTGGCTTCTCTATGGAGAATCGGCCACACCAATGGTTGTGGATACTGGCTATGTTGCTGGTTGATGTAGTTCGACTTTAATTAACATTTTCATATTACGAACTTGGAGTGTCCCTAGCTTTTTCACTGCACATTCTGCTTGTATTACCTAAGAAGATATTGGAGAGGGTACATATGTAGAACTAAAGGTTGATGCACAAGTAAATAGTTGTTGCCTACAACATTTAAGGAAAGTCCTATATAATGATTTAATGGTTTTGAATATTGGAAAGTTATGAGATAATATGCTTAGGTACAAATACAAGAATGTTTTGATCAATGGTGTCAAGAGAATATATCAGAAAATAAAAGGATTATACTTTTAACTGGATAGGATTCAGCCGAAGTGAGAATAGATGTTGAAATTATCTGTCACCCTATGTAAGAATAGTTGCAGAAATAATTTCACATAGTTATGCAGCGTAGGAAAAGAAGTAATTCAAAGCGAAGGAGGACGACCATGAGGACTTGGAACGTATCAAGTGCGAGCTAGATGTTTTTTAGACAAAGGACATTTACTCAAGATAGATCTCAATAGTTAAAAAATAAAAATAGTCTACTCATGGACATCAGTCCCTTTATTGTTATGTTTAGCTCAAGGTGTTCTGCTGCATTCTTTTTGTTGCTGCAAATTCTGTAATATTTCAACATTTTAAGTATGTTTAACTATAATTCTCAGGTTTGTCAGTTTGAGCATCAGCTCTTTGATCACTTCTTTCCATCATCTTCTGCGGATGTCTCAAGTTTGTCTCCTTTGATGGACCCACTGTAAGTTATCCTGTCAATTTTTGTCATTTTCCCCTCATTGTTGGGGAGAGATAGATAAGAAGCTTGAGTATTTTTTGTCTACTTGGGAAAGTTTGAAAAAGAAATATTATTGTGAAAATTGCAAGCATTATGATATTAAAGTACATTTGAAGATGTGTTTCTGAATGCATCACATGGAGTTGGCATTGTCATTGTACAAAATGCACCATGTAATTCCGGTGATGTTGAAGGTCTACTGAGTTCTAGAATTCTAGATTTATGGTATAATATATATTGTGCTATCAATGGTTTATTTTTGCTTCATATTTGTCTTTTTAGTTTTTATTAGAAGTTAACTACAGGTATTCCTAACTGATGTTTTATGCAAGATAAGTAAAACATGAATAAAGGTTATTTCCTGCTTTGAAACGTCTCTCTCTCTCTCTCTCTCTCTCTCTCTCTCTCTCTCTCTCTCTCTCTCTCTCTCTCTCACACACACACACACCCAAAAAAAAAACTGGTTACTATTGTCTTCAGATATTCTGGAATTCCCAACAGCCCGGTAAATGGAAAATTTATGCTTATTGAAATTTGAAAGTATACCCCTCCATTTCTCAATACAAATTTTTAAGGCTACCTTAAAATTTAAAAAATTTATCTTACTTTTCCTGTTTGTTTGATATCACTGCTAGTCTATTGTGAAACGCTCTTTTTACAAGTATTTAGGCCTTCCCTTGAATTTCTCATGGCATAACCCTCTCATTCTCTTGCATAAAGTTTTTCTTTTTAACCTATCTCACAATCTGTTTATTCTCTATTTTCCTCACAAGTATTGGTTTTTGTGACTTTTGGCTTCTACTTTGTTCTTAATGAAAAATGCTTTCTTATTTTCAGGTGCACATATTTGTATGATACGCTACGCCCAAGGCTAATACATGAAGCAAACCTTGATTCTCTTTGTGAACTTGTTGACATTCTAAAAGTTGAAGTGCTAGGAGAGCAGCTCAGTCGACGCGGTGAATCAGTAGCCGGACTACGTCCCACACTTCAAAGAATTCTAGCAGACGTTCATGAGAGATTGACATTTTGTGCTCGAACTCATATTCGTGAAGAGGTATTTGTGCCATGTTCGTTTTCATTTTACTCTTAGACCAGTGCTCCCTGTGATGCTATGAACCCTGGTTCTTGGCTTCCCTATATGGGGACTGAGTTCATCACATGGGCACAATGACCTCTAACCTGCAGTGGTGCATAATTTATGAAATTGAGGAAATTTTTTTCTTTTGAGCGCTGCCTTTCTTAAACATTTGAGGACAAGATTTTGACAACAACCATTCTTGAGTTGATTTAATTGATATAATGGACTAGCCTGAGCTTCCATATAATGTTTCTCTTTACATATATCAGTCTTTTCTTCTGTATATTGCTTGAGGTCTTCCAATTTTTTGCAATACGGTAGCTAAAACGTAAATTGGGTGACAGATGAACCTTTCACAGAATGTGTTAGATATGAAGTGGACTTCAGACATTTCTTGCAGAAAGACTTGTCCTTTTGCAGATTGCTCAATTTTCCTCTAACGATGTCTTAGTCATGCTCCTTTTCCAGATTTCAAATTATCGTCCATCTGATGAAGATCTAGATTATCCTGGAAAGCTGGAGCGACTTGCTGAGACTGCCTCAACTACAACTGTCGGTGGTTTCTCTCTCAAAAACATTTTGTATCATTTTGAGAAAGTTTTGCTCCTTTCTTTCTAGTGTATAATAAACACATCTTAGTTGTACAGGTTACTAAGTTGCTCTCTTTTCTGTAGTCCTATACTCCCAGTTAACTTATAACTATCACTTCAATATAATTTGATTTGGATTTTGATCTGTATAAACTTACTTTGCTCATGCATGCTTTGTTCCTTGGAAATGATTTTGTCTTATCTTTCCATTTCTGTTTCTCCGGCAACTAATCCCTGATAATTATGAGTGTGAAGATTGTGGACATCCAAGAAATGGTAATTACCTCTGACTAAGCTCCTATACTTCTATAGGTGGATGATAACTCGGACATATTTAAGACCTGGTATCGACCATTGGAAAAAACAGTGTCATGCCTATCAAAGCTATACCACTGCTTAGAACCTGCTGTTTTTACCGGTTTAGCCCAGGTATGTGAATTGGCTAACTATAAACTATAATAGGAGTTTCGTTTCTAAGAATCACTTCTTAGGTATATTTACTTGCTTTTATATTTAGTCTACTGAAAAATTATTTTGTTTGTAATTTGTCCAGGAAGCTGTGGAGTTTTGCTCAATATCAATACAGGTTTGATAGTTGTATTTTCTGTTGTCCCCTCCATAAATGGGGTGTACTTTACACGATGCAATGGTCTAATTCTAAGTACTTTGCTTGTACTTGTGTCATGCAAGTTTTCATAGTAGTTGTGCTTGCCGAAAATCATAGTAGACAATGGAACTGTAGCATCCATATTAAAAGATAACAAACTAAGACCAGATATACTTAAGGGAACAATGCATCTTTCTACTTCTTGTTGGTTCCCTTCCATGAATCTTGAACATGTTTAGTCTGATTCTGTTATTTTTGTCTTAAGGAGCCTTACTTTGTGTTGTTCTCCATATGATCACAATTGGATTAGATGTCTTATATGATACTGGTGATGATGACTACTTTCTCCTTTTATAAAATTATATATATACCAATATGGTATGTCCTTGCTCTAATATTTTGGACTGGATGATGGTTCATCAAGGAGCAATTCCTGAATTGTCAAAAACTGCTACTGGTTTAATGATTTGCTTTGGGACTGATGTTAATACCTGTTTTTTTATCAGAGTGCGAGCAAATCTATTGCAAAGAGATCAACCCCAATGGATGGGCAGCTTTTCTTCATCAAGCACCTCCTTATTTTAAGGGAGCAGGTTAATTGCATCAAACTTCCTTCACTTTTCTCTTCAGTAATTTTATTTTTTATGCTTAATTACCCCTGTAATGTATTTAGTACTATCTACTTGCTAATGTATCCAGATTGCGCCTTTCGATATTGAATTTTCTGTGACGCACAAAGAGCTAGATTTCTCTCATTTGCTGGTATGTACAACCTGAAACATTGTACCTCAAATTGTTCATACAAGGATTGGTCATCCATGATCACTTCAAAAAATGTAACTTTGGTCCGTTTGCAATAAATTAGTCCTTTTATAACAATATTACTCTTGCTAAACAAAAACTGTCTGATTAGATTGGAAGATATATGTCAACATTTTTAAAATTTGATTTTTAACTTGTCCATTTTGCAGGAACACTTGAGAAGGATTCTCAGAGGGCAGGCTTCATTATTTGACTGGTCAAGATCAACTTCTATTGCCAGAACCTTATCTCCGCGCATTCTGGAGAGCCAAATAGATGCTAAAAAGGTTAGTTGCTGCTCCAGATAATACTTTCCACATTTTCAGTTGCAGATTCTATTATGGCCTGAATCTGGCAGTTGTTATTTATCCCGGGTTGTCTAAAACTCTAAATGGAGAAAGTTACCTTGTTGGACTTTATAAATCTTCTAAGTTCTTATGTTATCTTATATACTTCTAAATATTCTCTTAATCAGAAAATTTAACTGTTGGATTGTGAAAAATGATGAGGAACCTGGAATTTGGAATCAGGATATGTATTTATATGGTAGAGTTGTAAGAGCTGCCATTATTGAAGTTTATGGTCAATAGCTACTGGTTGGTTGTACCATTCTTATAGTGTGTTCCTTTATTTGGGGAAAGGAAATTTTTGCTAGTCCTTTTCCCCCATTGATTCTAGAAAGTTATTCAAAATTGTAATGGAGAAAAGATGAACAAGGTAATATTAATTAATTGATGCTTTCTGGCAACTAATCTAGTTGCACACTTTGATATCTTTGCCTTCTCAATTTTCTTTTTTGAAGAACTTTTCTCTTACTGAATGCCTATTTTATTCTCAGGAACTCGAGAAAAGTCTCAAAACTACTTGTGAAGAACTTATAATGTCCATCACTAAGTTAGTTGTGGACCCAATGCTGTCGTTTGTTACAAAGGTACAGAAAACAAGATTCCATTGACATTTACATGGATAAAACTTTTTAGATCCTTTTGATTTCTGGAACTTTTTCTGGAAATGGAAGATGTCTCCTATGCCACATCTGAGTTCTTATTATTTATTTAACATGACCTTTACTCTTGCGTGGACATACAGCCGTGGTACTGTGGATGACAACTTCTTATTTCTTAAGAGTACAACTCTTCCTCAAGAATCTTTACATGGAAGGAAATCACCCTTGGACCTAACTGTCATTTTGACATTTCTCTATGTCAACAGAAATTTGATATATTAAAAAATCATGAACTTGTCGGACCACTCAAAAAGATGAATATTTACTCCAACCTCACTCTTCTCATTTAATAATAAGCATCTCCATCATTCGACAATCTTCCCACCAACATAAAATTAACTTTTGGTACTGGATTGGGCACTTCTGATTTTTTTTAATCATTTCTCTTGTCGGAATGCTACTAATGTACAAAATGTTCATTTGCTAGGTAACTGCTGTGAAAGTTGCATTATCCTCAGGTAATCAAAGTCAGAAATCGGATTCTGTTCTCGCGAAGCCCCTTAAGAATCAAGCATTTGCTGCTCCAGAAAAAGTGGCTGAGTTGGTTCAAAAGGTATGCTCTGTAATGCAGCTAATCTGGTAAATTTTTGTATGCCAACTAAAAGGACTTCTTGCACAGGTTGCATCCGCACTCCAGGAAGATTTGCCTAAAGTAATGGCAAAACTGAAGCTTTATTTGCAAAATCCATCAACTCGAATGATCTTATTCAAGCCCATCAAGTGAGTCTCATTGCCTCGTTTGTAGTCCATTGTTATAGCCATCAATGCTTGCCTGAAGTCTTCAATTTATAAGCAACTTGGGCTCCAGGGAACATTATTATATTGCTGTTATGTTGATGCATGGATAAGTATCGGAGAGAGAACAACTGTTGTGGTTACCAGAATATTTCATTCTTTTGTTTTATTAATCCTCATGATTTCTGCCCTTGTCATTCCATTATCACATACTATATTTCTATTTGTGTGTACTTATTTGTGGGGCTTATTTGCATCTGCCTAGTCTTTGTTGGTCACCTTAATGACATATTGATCTTTTCTTCCGTGCTGCAGGACAAACATAGTAGAAGCACATGTACAGCTACAGTTATTGTTGAAATCTGAATATTCAGCGGAAGAAATACAAAGTATTGGAATGCCATCAATACAGGACTTGCAAGCTCAACTGGACGGACTTCTGTAGTCCATTTGTATTGGAATATCCATTATTAAGGTTATATCGATTATGTTGCATCTCCCTGAAGCATCAATTGTGGCGCTGATCTTATTGGGAACTATTTGATTCTTGATCAATTATGTAACATACGCATTCAACCATCACGAGAACAAATAGGAGTAAAGTTGCATGACTTCTGAAAGCACTGCCCTTTCTACAGGTGCAAATGGTTTTTAAAACTTTATCGTCCTTGGGTCTTGTACTTTGAGATTATCTTTAGCCATCTTTTCTTCCTTCTTTCTTTCTTCTGTTTCCTCCAAAGAATGTCTCAGTCCATTAGTTTGGGACTTTTTAAGACTTTAAAGCTTCAGCTGCTGTTGCTTTGAATCATTCGAACTCTGTATTATCCATTTAGTCTTGTAGGTTCTTCCGAAGGTTTTTCTTGTTTTTCGCTTTTTCAGAGAAAAGTGAGACTAACCCAGTCAAATTGGTGTAGCCTTTCGTCTGAAGTTTCTTCTGTCGTCCAGTCACGCTTTATAATCACATCTGATGGGTAACTCATTGAAGTTACCCGCGTCTACAGTAAGCACATAAGAGAGGTTGATCAAAATGGGAAATTTGTTTTTACCATTCTAGATTCCACCAAAAGATTATTGAAATTTGTCAAGATTCTAATCCTGAAGACAGCGACCGAAGAGAAAATTATACTGAGAGAGAAGAATTGTGTAGCATTGACACGTTTATTCAAAGACAGCTCAATCTTGTTTCTATGGCCCTTCTTTATTAGGATGTTGCATTCCGTGCGAGCTCAGCTAGGCCATTTAGATCGGTACCATCCACGAAGTGCACAGTGAATTCTAATGCTGAGAATTTTGATTTTGGAAAGCCGAGGTGCTTATTCGAATTTGGTTGTGAGTAAGAGTTTTTGTGCTACTCCTCTTCTAAGGAACATGTTCCTTATAAGAGGAGCACTCCTCAATATATATATTGAATAATTGAGTCGACTCTTCCAAAAATGAGCCACGATTAGAACTAAACATAGGCATATAGCACTATGATAGTAAATCCGTTGAGTATCAATATCAATGATCATAAAGGGAATTGAACCTGTAACTCCAATATTCAACCACTGAGCTATGTACGATAGTAGCTCAGAGGCCCCTTCAAGGGTAGGCATCTCTTTAACATGATGCTCTTCCTATTCCTGTTGGGGTTCTGATTGTGTTATTGGAGGTCTGTTTTCTCTACTTGTTCCGCTACTAATATCGAACTCGTATATTTGTTGCTAGATGTTCTTTTGGTTTTATTCTACATTGCGTAAAGCTACAAGAGAATCTGCCACTACTTTCTCTCGCACAAATTTGCAGTAAAGCATCTACTAAGATTTTTACTGGGTTCAATGATTCGGAAAGAGTAAACGAGTGCCAACTAACAAAAGCATTAGTGTTTCTCTCTTGACATCACATCCAAGATGCTGTCACACCAAGTAAAATTAAACTGGTACTATTGAGGAACATCGGGACGGTGGTTATGATATATATATATCAAATTGTTTAGACGAAAAGAGAGTCCAATTATAACTCAATAAGAAGTCGATATGCTAAACTTGACCATTTGAAATTGCGGGCCAGTAATTAATATATATTAATCCTTCGTATATTTATTTATTTAATTATTTCCCGATGTGAGGATAAACTTCTTCAAAAAAAAAAGAAAGGACGGAAGAAAAAGGTAGTATCACTCAGATAGTAGTATCTTCTTCTCCCTCTCAAGAACTCCTATGCCGCTGCTAATATTTTTCTGGGGCCATCTGCTTCTCTGATCTTTGAGCTACCGCGGTGATGATGAGATAACCCCACCAGCTCCTTTTTAGAAGCTTCAAACTCATTCCTTTCATCTAGAGAAATTTGCTGCCGCCGGCATTCCTCGCTACAAAATCCTTGATCACCTCTATATATATTAACATCACAAAAAAGTACTTCATCAGATCATATCTTCAATCTCTGACTATGTTGACAGATATGCTTCTATTAGTAATGAAACAGTAAGAAGGTTTGCGAGATCAAAGGCCATGTTTTCTTTTGATTTTAGTGGATTGTCCTTCGTGTGTTCATCTTATCTGCTCAGATTCTCTTATTTCATATTAATTATTTCTCGAGTTTTTAACATGATTCTTATTCGAAAAGAAAAGGTTGAATTAATTTCTTCAATACTATTAAATGAATATATATATATATTAGAGAGAGAGAGAGAGAGAGAGAGAGAGAGACGGGAATATATATACCTATACATGTACACATCCTTCTGAGGGCTAAGCTCCTTCTTGCACAAGGAGCATGTCTTTAAGAAGGCAAACTCACGAGAAACCATAGGAAACCGGCCGCCAGCTCGCGCCGCGAGCACGCACGGCTTCACCATCGGTTTCATGACTACGTTCGATCCCTGCCTGTGATGTTGTATTAGAATTCGAAGGCCCACGAGGCCTTCTTGTGACCTCGTCAGGCTCGATGGTCCTCTAATGGCTACACCCTTGTCGTTAGAGTCACCACCCTCCTCCCCTAGATGGAAGATGCTTTTGCTTCTTGGAAGCATCCTTGAGAAGGGAAGGGAAGGGAAGGGTGGGGGAAAAGGAGGAGGGCGGAGAAGAGAAAGGTATCAGTTTGAGCTATCTTAGATAGAGGGGAAGAAGGGGTGGAGTGAGGAAGGGTGTGATGGATATTTAAAACCACTCGATGTCCACAGAGGATCCATCACTTCTCTCATTTTTGTCACGTGGCACAAATTCCTGCAGTCAGTGAGTCCCCTTGGCAGCACTTGAAAGATTAGCTACAATTAATAATAGTAATAACGCCATATATGATTAAACAAGTGAATTATAGTACAAATATCAACCAAATTCATGTCATCTCTTATGAACCGATATAACCAGACTACAGAGCTATATTATATAGTGCAATATATGGCAGATGGGCCTCAATTTTAGAAAGAGTTCCTGTGTAATGGAAAACATTGAGGTACTAAATTATTTCACATATTTCCTCTGTGGACTGTGGCATATGTGGACATGCAGATCAAGTATGAGACAGTTGTGCTTAGTGGTCCACTGTCCTGCAAGCTCAAGCTCAAGCTCATGATGATAAGAACAAACTAAATGCCACTAAATACCATCTTATTCCCCAATGGTAGGCACATATGTCTCCAATTCAAATATAAATGTGAAAAGATTGTGAAAGGGACCAAAGATACTGTAAAAGGAGGGGTTGCCCCCACATTTATGGTAGAATATAATTATGAATAGAAACTCCATTAGAAATATTTTGAGAGAGAGAGGACCTCAATTTTAAATTGTTTCTCTCTAAAGAGGAGAGAAAGGTACACAAGTTGCAAGGGTCTGTTCTTCTGTTTTAGTGAGTTTCAGGTGGTGCAAGAAGCCCTACAAATGAGCAAAGTGCCACATGCTTATAATCCTTTGTTTATGGAATGCCGACCCCGCTGAGGTACCAGTTGGTCTTAAAATGTGATAATATTTTATGTTTCTTTGGACTTTTCTTAGAGAAATAGGTTAATTCTTTTTTACTTTTCTTTCAGAGGATTGGGTTGAATTTCGAATTTATTTAAGAAATACTTAAACAATTTTTGCTCTTCTTCTTTAGTTTTGTTGTAATCCTATTACAATTCAAGATCTGTCATGTGAGGATTGAGGATCCACAATTAGGTTAGATATTCTTTTGCCATCGTCCGCTCATACTTTATCTTATTATCGTCTAGTTTATTTTTAAGTTAAATATAGAGTTTTTTTTACCTTATGTATTAAAATTTTAAATGATAGTTTGAAGCTGATGATATTATCATACTAAGGACTTTGTTTTAAGGAAAAAAAAACACCCACCAAAGACCAAATCGATGACGACGGTCGACGGAGGAGTAAACAAACATTGATGGTGATTTACTTGTTGTTTGTTAAAGGTATAAAGATATTCATATCTATTTCCTCGAATGGTATAAAAGACGCAAGCATACTCCAAAGGCTTAACTAACGTGGCATGTTTTGAGACACCTCTGGTACACTAGTGAGGGCTATCGTTGATTCGACTATTATTCGTCACTAGGTTAACATCCAAAGAGTGAATTTAAGAGAGAATCCAGCCATCAATATTGTCACAAATGGTGCCATGGCTGGCCTACACAAGAAATTCTAATCCACTATATATATATATATATATATGGTACGCTAGAAACCCTTTGAAAATAATAATCACCTTTTAGTCCCATGGCCAAATTTTGTTGGCCAAGAATAAACTGAGGTCCTAAATATGGCCACCAAACAAATTATTTCATTTTGTATCTTGAACTGCATCTGCTAGTTGAGACAAGTGTATTTCATTAACCAATAATATATAGAATTAAGCATTAATTAAGGGGATAGGATCTTAAGCTGAGTGGAGCTTACTGCAACTAAACCATGTGCCTTCCTCCCCTATGCTTTTTTCCTTTCACTTCTTTTCATAAGGTCCTTTTTAGGCTTTTGCATACGTTTGGTTCTTAAAAGAAGAGAGAGAGAGAGAGAGAGAGAGAGAGAGAGAAGAGAGAGAGAGGAGAAAAGATAGGAGGTGGGCAAAGGTCCAACTTCGATTTGATTAGTTAAAAAAAAAGGAGAAATTTTCAGGAGCATGGAGAACGTTATGTTTACGGTAATGAGAGCAACATCACTTTTATACTAATGGAAAGGTTAGTTGAGGGTCCTTCTCAATTGTGTCACTCCTTTCCAATTAGATTCGATTTGATTTTGAGGTGCACTTACTCTCATCTTTAATAAGTTTATTACGTGGGATCCTCTAATTTATTGGGTCAGAGATGAAATTAATGCTTCCATCTTACAACTTTTTATTAGCCGATGTATACGTTGCAACCATCTCAAAAACCAGACTATAAAAATATATATGCCACCCATCAAGTCAAATCTTTCCCTTTGGCCTTATAAAGATCTCAAGATCAAGCACCTAGAAGAAAGTTAGTATTGGCTTATAAATATCTCTCTCTTCATGCAGTTTTTGTATTGACTTAAAAGACATCTCAAGTTAAATATAAGTCGAGAATAACTATAATATTTTTAACATAATAAAAATAAAATATAAAGATCGAACAATAAACATCAATACGATATATAGAATGTGAATGATTAAGGGTTTTTTTTAGGTTGCTTTTTGACAACTATCCCTCAGTTTTAATGTGAATTTTAGCTCTCAGGAGTAGTGGTGTCAGTGCTTAGCTTAATGCTTCAACTACAACATAAAGTGGACCTTGGAAAGAAGAACAAGTCATGATGCACTCCCCTGGACTGATGCCAAGAGTCATTTTGCCCCCACCATCTATAATTCGGATCATGACATCGATTTGACCATTCGTGCTTCCATTGTTATTCTATTTTCATCTCCTCTCCTCACACGTGGACTCTCTCTCTCTCTCTCTCTCTCTCTCTCTCTCTCTCTCTCTAGAGTTGTTGGTGTTACAAGAGCAAGAACAAGAAGTGACCACCGACATGGTAGGTAATCCTAGTGGTCTATGAGAGAGCATTAGTCTCTGTCATGAGTATCGAGTTCTCACTTTAACAGCCTTAGATAGTTCTTTTTTTTTTCCTCCTCCTCCTCCTCCTCCTCCTTTTTCTTTGTTTTTGATTCAGTTAGCAGTTTTAATATTGGGTTGCCTAGTTAAATTTGTTACAGAGAATTTGAATGGAATTTGTAAGAATGCTTTGCTTTCAAGGTTATAACGTTTTCTTCTGCTTTACTTTAACCTTTATTTTTTCACATTTTGCTTTTACAGTGGGCAATCTCCTAATCTCAGGACAGTTCTGCTTTAGGACAGCTGAGAGATGAATCACAAACTCATAAGCTAATCGTTGTAAACTAATTTCGTAATAGAGTGACCCAAAATCAAATTTAGTTTGTTTGAGTCAGTGCCAATATCTGCACCATAAGTCTTAATGATGTGTTCAAATTAGTGAGCCAACTAATTGTTAACCCACTCTAAGCTACAAGTTTTGGGCATAGCCCAAGAGGCCCAAGAGGTCCAAGAGGACTGACTGCAGATACACAGTAGCACTTTTTTTTCATACACTCCTTGCCATCTAATTGTTCATCATGAAGTAAAATTCTAGCCATTGATGAACCTAAAAGGTATAAATAAATGAGATTTTGTAGTCATTACCTCCTAAACCTTGTTGCTTCGGATAATGAGAGAGAGAGAGATGAACATATCTTTCTCGTCATTTTGAATTAATATATTATATTTGAATCCTATTTCTAAAAAAAAAATTTGAATTGGGTTTTTAACTATGTTATGGACCACAAAAGATTTATTGTAGTTTTATCTTTTATATTCGAATAAAAAAAAGATTTTTATCATTTTAAACTATGTTATGGGCACAGACAAACCGGTATCAAATATAAAAAAGAGAAAGAAACATTAGAAAAAGGTCAGAATATAAACTTGTTATATGGGCCGTAATATTGAAACTAGGTGTTAAAGTATTTTGCCATAGTGTACTAAGTAAAGCAGGAACTATGCCTCCAAGATTTGTGGCAATTCTTCCCCAAGTTCTCATCCACACTGAAAAAGGAATGACATGAGGCTGATAACGCTTAACATGGACCAAGCGATAGCTCTTTGGCATCATATTCTCTTTGCCAATCTTTATCTACAGGTAACATTGGGCTAGTTGGCAGACGACCAGTTGCAACTGTTAGAATTCGATCCTTTCCATTTTGTCAAAAAGCCCTGACAGACACCGAAGATGCTGACACCCTTCTACTCAACGAAGATGGATTTTTTAATTATCCATTTCAACTTATTTATTCTCCTTTTAGGATTTGATTCAAAGGCAAAGAAATAAACATCCAAAGACCATTCCATGGGCGCCTCAAGGAAGAAAGAAGAATAAAATCCTATGGATACTCTTCGGCCGCTCGATGAATAACTCTCACGGTTGTCATAAGCCTAGCTATGACGACTGTAGTGGACTGGGCTGGACTGGACTTATCCGGCTTATCCGGATAAGACCAGAGGCTCCACCCACAGCATTCCACCGATAGCCTGGTTTGGTTGGAATAGCTAATTATAACTAATTCATGTAACTAAAGCAGAAGTACTATTCGGCATATATTCCAACTTTACCGCCGAATAACTTATCCCTATGCAGGGAATACGACCTGGATAGTCTTTTATATAAGATAATAAGATTTTATGAAGAAGAAAAGGAATTTTAGGAGAAATGATAAGCAAAAGTAACCAACAGGAGTTGATTTAATTAGGCGAAGATCCCGTATCATTAATCGCTAACCTACTATATAAAAGGCGTCATCTACGTCCCTTCTTCCACCTCTATAAATAACTACACATCCTAAAACCCTAACTACTCCCACCTCTCTATCTCTCTTCCTATCTCTACCTCTATAGCAATGTCTCGTGCTGCCATTAACACCTTTCTGTCCCTCGGGTTGGTTTTATTCCAGTCTCTAAATGTACGCTTTTTTGTTTAAAATTCTTTTTTCTCAATCGTTTGGTTTGTTTGATTACAGTCGGCGATCTTATGCCGTGGCGGCTGCGGCGGATGTCCCACGTGCATCGACAGTGGCTGCTTTGACGAGGGCGGCGGCGGAGGACAATGCGGCGGCGAAGCGGGAGATATTTTGGATGAGGGACCCGAAGACCGGGAACTGGATCCCCGAGAACCGGTTCAGCGACGTCGACGTGGCCGAGCTCAGAGCGAAGCTCCTCTCCAAGAAAGAATAAGAAGATCAAAATAGCCAATAGGGCTAGTTTATTAATAAACGCTATTCAACTTTTTCTTTTTTATTTTTTTTTCTCCTTATGGGAGAGAAGATATTGTGATTTTATGGTCCATCTCTCTAGTAATAAAGTAATGGGGAAGATTTTAATGAACAGGATATTCGAATTAGAGGCTTCAGATCTCATTAGTTACTAATTATATTAACCAGGTTTAGACTTTATTAGTTTAGCCGTCACCCTTCTTTACTGGGTTTCGCTCGGAGACAAGGTTGGCCGCTTTAATATAAATTTCTCTTGAGAGTTGCTCGAGTTTGCTTACACGAGTCAAGCCTTTCTTGCACGTGTCAACGAGCCATAGAAAAAAGAAAAAGAAAAAACCGCTTCACTGCCACCATCTAAGAAGCAGCTATCTACTATTCTCTTCTTCTTCCTCCTCGCTCTCTTCTGAGCAAAACCATGTCTTTCATCAAAACTCCCGCTGTTACTCTCGAATCCATCAACCCCAAGGTGCGGTTTCTTCATCTTTCTATGATTTTTTTTATCCATTTTTGCGGCATTGGGCGAAATAGTGAAAGCCTTTTGTTCCAGACCCATCAGTGAAAAGTTTGTATTATGGCCTTCATCTGCAGTTGAATGTTTGTGGGCTTCGTTTACTTATTGAACTATATAACTTCATATGGATGAAGGTCTTTTCTACATTCACATCTGTTGGTTCATAGGTCTTTTACACATATACCCTCTAAAATAGTATACGTATAGACTTCTCTACTTATAATAGTATTCAAGTATATTAACAATTTTTTTCTTTCTTTCTTCCAAAACATTATGAAGTAAGTCACGCGTGAGTCATTTATGGACGAAAAAAAGTAACGGAAAGAGATTTGAAAAGTTCTTGAGATGGGCATGTAATTAAAAAAAAAAGTTAAAAAAATGTATGTGAAAATGAGCTATAATTTAGGGGTGCAAGTGGAATTATTGTTCATTTTTACAAGTTGACAAGTCCTGGCTTGCTACATTCACATTTTCTTGTAGGTTAGGAGATGCGAATATGCTGTTCGTGGAGAGATCATTAACCATGCACAGGTATATACTATCTTCTGTTTCCTTCCTTTCCATTTTATATCTCTATTGAATACTTATGGGATATGTCGATAGGACGATGGTAAGAGATACAATAAATCATGATTCATGTTTATACACCTATTTTGCTGTATTGCCAATATAACTATCATGTTCCGTAATGCTGCACTAGCTCTGATGATCTACCTGTCTAAAATTTTAAATTTTACTACCTAGCTATATCACTTGTTTACATTCCAGTGAAAGTCCGATTAATCTTTTCCTAAGTCAACTAGGACCTCTTGAATACCATTCTTTAAAGTTCTTTAACAGATAATTAAGTATCTCTGTTGCTGGTATGACTACCTATTCTGTAGATCCCAATAGTCACTAGTATTTGACTTGTGATTTCTACATGCAGCGCTTGTAGCGGGAGTTGGAAACAGAGCCAGGTTCTCATCCCTTTGATGAGGTGAGCTGTTAGCTAATATAAAAGTAACATATTTATTTTTATTGATTGTGTAATCTTTCTTTTCTGCTAGAATACCCTTGTTATGCTTAATTCATCTGTTTGTCTTTTGAAGATAGTATATTGCAACCTTGGAAATCCCCAAGCTCTTGGTCAGCAGCCAATTACGTTCTTTCGTGAGGTTGATATGCTGACACTTGATGGACCTTTTTTGCTTGCACATTAATTAGTATTTTCTTATGGAACTCTAAATTGATCAACAGGTTCTTGCTTTATGCGAGCATCCAGCTCTCTTGGACAGAGATGATAATCTCGCTTTATTCAGGTTCATGAAAACTTGTGATCATTGAAGAGCCTTACCGCATGACTTTTTCTAATTTCTGTTAGAATTTTTTGGAATCAAAATACAAGATGTCGATATGTGAAATTATGGTCAGAATTGGAAACAGATCCTGTTAGATCTACCCTTCAATGGAAACATCTCATATAAATTTATTTACATTGGTGTAATCAAAGAAAAATGAAGTTTCTCTATAATTGACACATTTCATTGTGTAATCTTGTCAAGAAGTTTAGTCGATCGATGATTTTGCAACTGTGACCTGAATTTTTGCACTATTGTTGCAGCTCAGATGCCATAGCTAGAGCATGCGAGATTCTAGACTTGCTTCCTGGTAGAGAAACTGGTGCATATAGTCACAGCCAGGTGAAGACATTGTTGGTTCGTCTTGAAAATCTTATTCCTTTTTTATACTATCGTCCTGAAGACAAATGCATTCTTCTTAAAATCAGGGTGCCAAAGGCTTGCGTGAAGCAATTGCAGCTGGAATTGCTTCTCGTGACGGTTTTCCATCCAATGCAGATGACATTTTCTTAACAGATGGAGCAAGCCCTGCAGTAACTATTGGAACTCCATTAACTATTTTCTACCCTTTAAGGGCAAATACAGATGATTAATCTTCCTATCTTCTAATCCTTTTATCAGGTGCAGACGATGATCCAATTACTGATAAGGACCGAGAAGGATGGCATTTTGTGTCCTATCCCTCAGTATCCTTTGTACTCAGCATCAGTAACCCTTCATGGTGGTTCTCTTGTATGATTCTATCTATCTTCTGAAGAACATTTCATGTCAATATGTCCTCATTAGCAGGAGTTGAACACCTTAGAACTTGGTCTATATAATTCATAACTACGTTCACGACCGGAATTTTATGGCGTGCTTTAAATCATGGGTGCAATCTCTTTTTCAAGAAAAAGGAACTAATGCACAATTCTAGTCCATGACACGTTATATATGAACCTGATATTTGAGTGAAGTCCTCAATTAATTGATATGGCTAAATTATACATATTCAAGTTCCAAGATAATTTCTTCGTTCATCCACGTTTCCTTCAGTACAGTCTTCATCCACTTGGCTGTTTGCCACTTTGTTAACTGAATGAACTGCTTGGCTTGCCAGGTTCCATATTACCTTAATGAGTCAACGGGTTGGGGGCTTGAGGTTCTTCATCTTAAGAATCAATTGGAAGGTGCTTGCTCCCAGGGTATAGCTGTTCGAGCATTAGTTGTCATAAATCCTGGCAATCCAACTGGACAGGTTTGTGCTGAGATCAATTGGTAATTCTCTCTGCCCTGAAGGGTGAAATTCTATAAGGTATTTGCATGTATAAGAAGTCAGCAATGCGCTACCTGCCTCTGAACTGGCCAAGTTACCAGCCCATTTGCTCAACAGAAACATAAGCAAGCTCAGTTCCATCTTTGAGGCTTGCTGGTTTATATATAGTACCCTATTATAGCTAAAAGAACATGTAGTCATTTTGAACACTAATGCTTTACTTCATTTTAAATACATGGACAATTTGACTTGCTTGTAATGTTTGAAACTTATTGTGATTGATTGATGTTTTAACTGATAAATTATGTTTCATATGCTTTCACTTGTAATATCAATTTGAGTGTTTCTAATATTTACTAGCGATACTAATAGGTTAGTGTAATTTTCTTTAGGTTCTTTCTGAAGAGAACCAGAAGGAAATAGTGGAATTTTGCAGGAAAGATGGTCTGGTGCTTCTGGCAGATGAGGTGAATAGCTACTTGTACTATTTTAATCACCTCATTGCAAACTAGGTCGTAATATCAACATTCTTAAACTGGTCTATAGACTGTGAGAAAGACTTAAATTAACATCCTCTCAACATGAAACAAGCCATTTTTTTTTATTTGCTTGTCTTACAGGTGTACCAAGAAAATGTTTATGCTGGTGATAAAAAATTCAATTCTTTCAAGAGAATTGCCAGATCAATGGGATACGAGAGGGATGAGCTTTCTTTAGTATCATTTCATTCAGTTTCTAAAGGTGAGTTTTCTTCTTCTCATTTTTATGTTGAATAACGATTATAACGGAATGATCAATCTGGTGGCAATTAAAAAACTATAACAGGGTACTATGGAGAAGGTGGGAAAAGGGGAGGTTATATGGAGCTCTGTGGTTTTAGTACTGACGTAAAGGACCAGATTTACAAAGTGACTTCTGTAAATCTATGTTCGAATATCTTGGGTCAGATTCTTTCAAGTCTTATCATGAATCCACCAAAGGTGAATTCTGTTATATAGCTACAAGAGAGTTCATGAGATTTTATGGAAGAATGGCTTTGTAGCATTTCGATGCTTGCAAATTAATGCTTCAAGCTAGACAAAATGATTTGGTCGAATTCTTCAGGTTGGAGACGAATCTTATGAATCTTTCACTGCAGAAAAGGAGAGGATACTTTCATCTTTAGCCAGGCGTGCTAAGGTTAGTTCATTGTCATTCTACTTTTTTAATCCTACATGATTCCTAAGTTATTTATTTCTTCTTTTTTTTAGTCTCTTAACCCCTAGAAGTATGTTCCATCTTGAGATCGATCAACCAAGGTTTATATTAAAACAACACAATTAGCTATCTCTCTCTGTTATGGATCACAGGCTTTAGAAGATGCATTTAACAAATTGGAAGGTGTGACTTGCAACAAAGTGGAGGGTGCAATGTATCTCTTCCCAAGACTTCAACTGCCCAACAGGGCAATCAAAGCTGCCAAGATAGCTAATGCAGCTCCTGATGCATTTTACGCACATCGTCTTCTCGATGCAACTGGAATAGTCGTCGTCCCTGGATCAGGATTTGGACAGGTCAGCCTGCTACAATTCAGTTTCATGACTGTCTAGGGATTAAAGGATTAGATTGGTTTCCTTAGGGAAAAAAAAGGAAACAAGATGAAGTGCTTATATCGTTGCATGTTATGGTATTTCTGACACCTCTATTTGCTTCCATTGAAGGTCCCTGGGACGTGGCATATCAGATGCACTATTCTTCCAGAGGAAGACAAGATCCCAGCCTTAGTATCACGTCTCAGGGGCTTCCATTCCTCGTTCATGGAAGAGTTCCGCGATTAATGGCCGCTGCTGATATTATGTCCTCCGTGCATGAATGACCAAGCTTGGCTTCAGGAATGCTCGTCGCACTGAAACTAGAAGAACGTAATCCATCGTAATCATTCAAACATATGAGATCATGCAAATAGTTCCGAGTACTTTTGGTTTTATAATATAGCCATGTACATGTGTGATCTAGCAACGTCGCTTTTAAGACTTTGGATAGGATGATGATGGTGATCTAAATCTTATCTAGTATTAGTAGCATTTGAGTTCGAATGCGAATTTACAATCTCGTGGCCGCTATATATACTTGATCATGTGGCAACACTGCTAAAAGTGCGAAGTCTAATTCAAAGCTTTGGTTGCTTCATCTTTTTAACATAGACGATTCCCTTCCCTTTACGGCTTTACCCAGAGCAGTAGCCCATGGGTATTGAGGCAGACAAAGTTCCTCGTCCCGTCCAAATCCAACTACAGATCGACTTGAATCACGAACTTTCTCTACTACCCATCAATGATGCCCTTTGAGATAACGTTGGTATATGTGAGGAGGACGACATGCACCCCCATGCAGAGCACCATGGTGAAGATTTACCCGCCAACAATCTCCGATAGCTCGCTTCGAGTGAATCGCATGGCGCAGATAACTGTGGAGGGGAACAGAGTGGATATTAATTTGCTTTACAAGAGCATGGGAAGGGGGAAGGCAATGCTGTTTGACTAATCAAAGGGGTGGAGTTGAGGAAGAGGTGGGGAGATGATGCTTCCAATTAAGGAGATTCCTTTGTTCAGTTATAAATGTTGTCTCCTTAAAGTTCCCTTTCATGTTATAACTTTCTTGACATTTGAGTTATATCTACCATCTTCTTTAAACATTTGATTCAAATGGCCTTTGTGCAACTAATGCTTAGTTTCTAAAAACTACAGAAGTATTCATTAATGACCTTACGTTTCCAGTTTCTTCTCTGTTTTCCTTTAGGGTGCATCCATGCATCTGAAGAAAAAGCTGGGTAGAATTAAGGACTCGCATGTATAACATTTAAACGTTGATCACTTAAATTCTGGCACCTTCCTACTCTATTGACTCCTCTGTGCTGGGGGGTGAACATGGACATGGTTACCAAACAACTGCTCGAGCACTTGGAGGCTCCCCTGAGCTTGTACCAACTACTTATGGGACTTCTTGCAGTCTTGCTAATTTGTCAACATCATTTTGGCATACCATTAATGCTACCATAACTTCCAAACTGTTATTAAGTCTATTTACAACTGCCAGAAAAATAAACTTGGATTCTCCCCGTCTAGTCTATCGAGTTCCAAATGACAGCAGCGTTTTTTTTTCTTTTCCTTTCTGAAAATAGTCGGCAAATTGAATTTAAATTAAAAATTATTTGGAGCCTAGATTTGTAAAAACTTGAATTGAAGTCATTTAAAAGTTCAAATCTAAACGATGCCCTTACTGACATAAGGCTTCAAGGATCCATTGCATATGAAAATTCCAATTCGACTGGCATTCAATATAGCATAGCTGATAATATATCCGAGGGCCAACCCAGAAAAGAAACTAGGCCCTGTCTGAGGAGGACTGGGCCGACTGACTGAAGCCTATCTAATCCATTAAAATAAAGTTAAATTATGTAATCAGCTGATAATGCCATATTTAAGAGAAGGGCAAATTATACTTCACCCCATTTGATCTGGTTTGGATTCACTTTACTCCTTATATAATTATTATTTATATTACTTTATTCTCTTATAATTATATCTAAATTAAAATTATTATAAAGATAATTATTATAAATAAAATTGTATAGATACAAAAACATACATTATTTTAATAAATTTGTCATATTTATTATCAACGTATTTAATTCGCATCCATGTAATTTGATTAAATATATATAACAAGTTGCATTTTAATCTAGATTAAAAAGGATTAAATTATTATAAATAAAAAATATAGAAGGTGAAGTAAATTTATACCTAATAATAATTAGAGTAAAATGTAATTTGTCCACGAGCAAATTCGTAGTTACAACTGGGTTGCAAAATAATGTCCTTTGATGCATATGTTTCACTAAATACTGCTAATTACTAGTCGACAAAACTCCACTCCAACATGTGAAAAACTTTGTCATATGCTTCCAGGATTTCAAGTTCGATAAGAAATCTAAACTAATATTCCCCCCTACGACTTCCATACTACTCAAGTCTTCTTCCAAATATTTTATTAGCAGGTATTTTGTAGATAAATAATAAGTTGACTGCAACCTACGAAGGAATGGTCTTATAATTTTTCACAAGAAAATAATTTCCATAATACATCACTGTTTGCTAGCTTATTATACTATAAGTTTTGCAGGCCAGCACAGTAATTCTTACTCGTACTATCCATCCCATATAACTAGCATTCTCTTGGTAATTTTCTCACTTTATTCTCACAGTCAATTTATCTTAATAATAAATTATTATCTCATGCAATGATTTATAAATCACCTTCGGAAAAAGAGCAATTTGTTAATCACTTTTTCGACATATTGGTCTTAGTTTGAGATTTACTGAGGTGGCAAAAATTATAATAATTTTAAAAGTTGTAATAATCTTAAAAATAATTTATATTATGTTGTACAGCAGAATCATGTAGCGGTACTTTAGCTAATAACTCTCATAATTAAAATAAAATAAAAACTTCCATAACAAACCTTCATCTTGTAGTGCATTAACTTTATTGGGAAGCCCCACCTGAAAAGGACACCATGCTATATAGAAAACAATTGAGAAGCACAAGTGATCAAGAAGGGCAACTTGGTAAAGAGCTCCTCTCATGTCTACGCACGTGAGTTGCCGAGCTCCACCACGTGGATGCCGAGAAGTCTTCCCCTACGAACTTCTCCTTTTTACTGCGAATTTAAGACCCCTTCGATCGAGATGATCGAGGCCTCAAATCCAACATCAAATCACCGATGGATTGAGGAGAGAGAGAAAGAGGGGCTTAGAGGGATTGCGAGATCGGGTTCGTGCCATACGATAGCAGCAGCAGTTGTTATTAGCAGTAATGAATCGAATCCGAAAAAAGCGAAAAAAGGAAGGAAAAAAAAGAGAGAAGGAAAAAAATCCAAAAACCCACGACCCAAATCCCAAAAAGAAAACATACCCATGTCGAGATTTCTAAGAATTTATACTCTCCACACATCAAAATCCAACCTTTTATTTCTCGCCCCCTCTTTTCCAGTAATTCCTCTTTTCCGTCTTTTGGTACAGAGCGGAGGACTAGTTGTAAAGAGTTCGTGGTTATTTTAATTCCTGGGCGTAGTAATTGTACCACCTTATAATCTCTGATCTCCGAATCTTTTGGTCGTCCCTCTCTCTATCTCTATCTCTATCTCTATCTCTCTTCTGGATTCTTTTTTTCTTTTTTGGTTGGTTTCGGTCTTTGGTTCTTAAATCCAGTTTTGTCAAGGGATAGATTGGTATAACATTTTTATCACTCCAATCTCCTCTGCTATCTTTCATTGGTTTTGTTTGACTCGGCGTGTTCAGGAGGCAATTGTCTGGGTTTGGTTACAAAAGGTGGAATTTTTATCGCATTGGATGGGTTCGCGTTCGATTCGGGTGTGGCTTTCTTGGGGGTATAGATGGATAGAAATAGTTGTCGCTCCTCCTTTTCTATGATGAGAGGATTATTTTTTTTTTAAAATTTGAGTGTGATTTTTAAGGACAAGCGGTGTGCTATTAGGGTTCGGTTCTCTCGTCGTTACTTTACTCTTCTTCCCATCTCATCCCCCCTTTTCTGGGTCTCGGGTTGCTTGTTGGGAGAGCTCGGGAGGCGTTCTCTTGCGGAAAAAAATCATCGATTCCTCTTCTGAGTCCTTGATTTCCGTCGTTTTGGCACTTGGGATTCGCTATTTCACCGATTTGAGAAGATTTTGAGGCGATTTCTGAAGATTTTGATCGTTCTGCTTGGTGGGTTTTTGTGAGAGACTGGTCCTTTTGGCTCTGATCTGATTTCAGATTCTGGGAAGGAGGAAACTGCAACAGATTGCTCTGAATCTGGTTGACACGGTGGGCAACTATTCTCTTCTTTTGGGTTGAAGCTGAGATGATCGCGGCAGCAGCTATCCGCTGCTTCTATGGCTTCTGGCTGAGAGGAAGACGAGATAATTAGCTTTACAGATTCTTTTGCTGGTGTCATTTGTATCCAATGTCTCATTTTCAAGGTTTCGCAAGACAAAACTGTAGCCTCCTTGCAGTGTTATGTGGGAAGGTCGCCGATAGATCGACGGGGGAGGCTAAGCATCAATCTTTGTATCCCTTTCCAGACCTTGCTTCATCCGGGCGCTTAGAGGTTTCATGCGTCCTGAATTTGTTTCTTTTGACTAATTTCTGCTAAGCATTTTGGGTCGTCTCACTCAGAATTATTCACTAAGGTTTCGTTTCTGCTCTCATACAATTGCAGGTTACTTCACTTGTTAATCCTACTTTTGATAAGTTTTGTGAAGCTCAGAGACTGGTGCAACCAAACTTTTTGTACTGCCAAGGAGAGCAACTTGAGGATGAAGAAGAAACTGGGTCTCTTATATGGGGAGAAGTTGATGCTTCTGAACCTCAATTATTTAGTTCATTGATCAGTCCTCCATTACCCACCATTGTAAGGCATATGATTCTTGTGATTCTCTTAATTATTAAATTCTTTAGTTCGAAGAATGCCAGTGTTGGTGTAATGCCGTTGTGTTAATGCAGTTACAACCCCATATTGTGGGTTGACTTTTATCTCTGCACACACTGACTTTTTGGTAACTTAATCCCTTGAGCACGATGATGCAGGTTTATTTGGAGGCTCCGAACAGTGAAAAAATTGCTCAAGCACTTCACTCTAAGGTGAATAGTCGGGAATGCTACTGAACTACTTTGCAATGCTTTTCCTCTTACAGATGTAAATTTTGGCAATGTGCTTTTAGGATCTAAAAGTATGTTGGTGCATTATTTCCTTTGTCCTTCTAGAGGTTCCAGGTCTTTAATTTGGCACTTAAGCACATTTAAAGAAGATTAAAAAGTTTCCCTTTATCAGTTTGCCTATGTCATTTTCATTTTAAACTTTGAGTGCATGTACTTCATGAAGTTTTATTATCTTATCTTTTTTTTTTTTTTTGGGCTCACACATCATTAGTATCTCCTGCTGTTCTATGTTTTAATTTGACACACACAAACACAAACATACACAAACATATATATATGGTGGTTTTTATCTGTTCTCTTTTTTTACTGATCTGATTCTGCATTCCTTACTATTGAAGTAGATGTTCTTCATCAGGAAGTCCTATCTCTTTGCACTTCAAAATTACTGTTTTCTCTGTTACCAGGGGGTTCCATACATAATATACTGGAAGAATTCATTTTCATCTTGTGCAGCTTCTCATTTTCGCCAAGCTTTGCTCGCAGTTATCCAAAGGTATTACTCCTTTTGTTACTGTTCAACCATATAGAACTTAGGATGATCTAATGGTTGGCTCCCTCTGGATGCAGTTCATGTAGCCATACATGGGATGCTTTTCAACTTGCACATGCATCCTTCCAGTTATATTGTGTACGGAACAACCACATCCTGCCAGATAATAGTCAAAAGGTTAGTGGTAAGCTTGGGCCCCGTCTACTAGGAGATGCTCCAAAGATAAATATAACTCCGCCTGAGAAGGATATTGCTGAGGAAGAAGGCCTATCTGAAGCTTTTCCTACAGTAAAAGTTTATGATGAAGATGTGGACATTAGACTTCTTGTTTGTGGAGTACCCTGCACATTGGTCAGCTCGAGCTTCCTTTCTTATCATGTTTCTTGTGTGGTTCTATATTTCTATTACAGAAGGTAGTAGATTAAGCTATACATTGTTTTAAGCAAAGTTATCTTGTCTTCCAGGATGCGTGTCTGTTGGGTTCTTTAGAAGATGGTTTGAATGCCCTTTTGAATATTGAAGTAAGTATGGATCCGAAGGAAAAAAAAAGGAAAAAAAAGGCTATGGAAACTCTAATCTATCTTTCCCGTCAGCTAACTAAGATGATCAATCCACCCCTTTCTTGTATTTGCTTTTGCATGAAACATCATCATATGACCTTGTGTATGAGAATTCCAGTTCCAAATAATTGGTTTGCAGATTGTTTTCACATAAAGCTTTCTTGCAGAAACTAGATTATCTATTTGGTTAGCCAACGAAACCAAACTTCTTTTAAGATGATATCTGTTAGCAGTTGCACTTGAACTTGCAGTTCCATTGATGATGTAAGATTTTCAAGCTGATGTGAGAAATAAAAATTTGATGGATGAAAAGAAATATAAAGATTGAGATATTACATGCTGCTATCTTTTAGGATGAATTAACTACATAAAGATACTTCTACTTGTATTAGTTTTACTGATATTTTGAAAGTAATATCTCTTCTAACGCTTCTTGCTATCTTTGCAGATTCGTGGGAGCAAACTCATGAATCGAGTGAGGTAATCTGAATTTTTTAGCATCGATATGATTAATATCTTGTAGAAATATTTGCATAGAGATAGGTCAACTTTATGTTCACACATCATACCATAAGCAGTTGCATACCAATTTTTGTCTATATTGTAACATAAAATAATAGAATGTTGTGTGTTATTACTACTTGGCACCCAACCCTTGCTTTCTTTACATTGTTCAAAGACCATCTTGTTGGTAATTTACACATCATGCTTTAAACCACATACTTGGGTTAAATCGATCATAGACTTGAAACAGCCAAATTCTCTTAATTAAACCTCAGCAAATATATAAATAAGTAAATAACTATAAAATAAGATAAAGTTAAAAATAATAAATGGTCAGAGCTGTACCAACTTATTAATAAGCTTTACTAACCTATCTTTGTCCTCTCTTTCTTTCTCTGCCACTTCAGTAAAATTGTCACATCATTAAAATTTCTGACAGGGCTATTCCTTCCTCTCCTCCCGTGATAGTCTCTGAATCCCTCTTTTTTCTCAAAGAGAGATGGAGACTGGAGGATGACATTTTATGTATTCTAATATAAGTACTAGAATAGAAGACTACTGGAATGGGAGATCAAGGTAATGACGTACCTGAGACGGACCAATTTGGTGTTCCAAGCCACGAATTTGGGGAGAGAACCTTGGAGAAAATCCATGAAAACTCCTCCTTGTTCTTTGCGGGAATTTCTTAAATGAGCCCTCCTATTTTCTTGAAACCTCAAACGAGCAGAAGAATGTGAGGGAGTCGGTCATGAATAGGAGAGGAGGGAAGGGTTCCATTGGGTGAAGACAGATTTCAAATTTTGAATCTTTTCTTGATCTTTGGGGGATTCTGTCCCCCGACGGTCATATCGTCAGATCATGGCATCAGCATTATAGGAAGAACATGGGTGTTCCGATACACTGTCGAGCTAGTTAAAAATTCTCATCTTCCAACTACTTTGGCTATTGGACTAATAGCCCAAGGTGCTTATAGAATATTAACTTTAATGTAACATAATGCTCAGTAACTGTTATTCTGGTTTGATAACTCACTATGGCTCTGCTCTATCAAGCTGGGCAATTCTTCCCAGTGTAAAACATGTATTGGATTTTATATATTTGTGCAATGAATGTCATAAATGCCATTATTTCCAGTCACATTTTCTTGTATGATTTTTTTCCATTGAAGTTAATGGCTTTTGAGCTGGAACTTATCAAGATGGTGTTCATCTCTGGCAGTGCCACCCCACCTCCTCTTCAAGCTGGGACATTTACTCGTGGGGTTGTGACAATGCGCTGTGATATTACAACTTGCAGTTCTGCTCACATTTCACTTTTAGTCTCTGGTAGTGCACAAACTTGTTTTGATGATCAGGTACCCAGTTCTTAATATCTTCCCCTTTTCCTAGACTAATGTTACCTTCATGCTTGCTAACTTAAATGATGGTAACTTGTAGCTTTTGGAATGCCACATTAAGAACGAGCTCATTGAGAAGAATCAGCTAGTTCGTGCTCTACCAAATATCGAGGAAGACAAGGCATCTTTGCTTGAGCCTTTGAATTCTGTCTCTATAGCCTGTGGTGCGTCTGTATTTGAAGTCTGCTTGAAAGTCCCTACGTGGGCTGCGCAGGTTGCTTTCTTACCTTTTTAAAAAAAAAATTATTTTCCTTTTATTTGGTCACACTGCCGGATAGCCATCATACTTTTAGATTCTTATTATTATTTTGTGTATTCATTGAATCGCTGTCTTAGAGCATAGAAATTTTTGTCTTGTCATGTGTTTAGGTTCTGAGGCATCTTGCACCAGAGGTCTCATATCGCAGTTTGGTTACACTTGGTATTGCAAGTATACATGGTACTCCAGTTGCTTCTTTTGAGAGGCAAGATGCAGATCGCCTCCTTTTCTTTTGTACAAGGCAGAGGAAAGATTTTAATGTCGAAGGTGATGTTAAGTTTCATCTACCAAGATGGTCATCCTCTCTTATAAGGTCTAAACCAGGTCTAAAATCAAGACGTATGAACTCCAATATTTCTGGTGAGAATGGAGCAGCAGGTGGACATGCTGATCAGGAAGACATGAAGGAAAAGTGCCCAACTGAAGGATCTCCTGTTCCCATTTCATCCGTTAATCAGAGAACAAGGGTTGCTGCATTGAGGCCCATTCCTCACTCACGGAAGCATAAAATGCTTCCTTTCTTGGGAATGGCTGAACCTTATCTGCATGAAGGAAGTCAGGTTAAACCTAACTTGCCGATTGTTCCCGCTGTGAAGCATACTCCAGTGCCTGCTGCCCCAGCAACTCACAGGAAGTCCTCGGGGTCGCTCCATGCTCAGCAGATAATTTCATTAAACCCACTACCAATGAAGAAACATGGATGTAACCGGTTGCCAATTCAAGTTTGTCCTGAAGTATGCTACTTGAACAATCTCTACTGTTGGAATTTGGAAATACTTTAGAATCAACCTGGGTAACCTTATTTTTTTTTAAAATTTAATTTTGCAGGAAGACTTCTTGAAGGATGTCATGCAATTTCTAATTCTTAGGGGCCATAGTCGACTTGTTCCTCAAGGAGGAATATCTGAGTTTCCCGATGCTATCCTTAATGCAAAGCGCCTTGACCTCTACAACCTGTATAGAGAGGTTAATCTTCTCATCTACTTCTGTCTCATTTGCTAATATGCTTTTTTGATTTCTGGTGTCAAAATGAGCCCTCAGGCATATGACCTGGACAAGGAGCCACCTCTAAATGACACCAGGAAAAGTGAATTTATGTTATGGAATCTCCCAGCAACTGCTTGGGAGATTGAAACTCATGATCAGTCCATACAGGGCTCCATGTTTCTAATCCCTTCTTGATGGCTACAAGCTGATGACTGATGTCCATTATGTATTTGTTGACCTGCAATTTACAAGTATAAGTTAGAAAGTTTTTCTTGTGCCAGGTGGTTTCAAGAGGTGGTTTTTATGTCGGAAATGGCATAAATTGGAAAGGACAAGTCTTTTCAAAGATGCGCAACCATACTGCGACCAACAGAATGACTGTATGTTTCAATTTCCATATATACTTTCTTGTTTATAGTGTTATATTACTCTATTATATTCCAAGTCTGACACAGAAGAATTATGGTATCTTTTATGTAGTATTTAACTATAAAGCTCAGAGCAGTTTTTTAATTCAAAAGATAACATGAAATATATGATCAGGTGTATCCTAAGCCTATTTCACTGTCAGGGAGATTTTAGGTGTGCATATTATTTATTGCTGTGTTGCTATTATTGGCAATCTAATTTTCTTCAATAAAAGGATAAATAAATGGTGAGTAATTAAATTAAATTCTATGAGAAGCAGACAACAAACCTACTTAGTACACGTCATTCATCGTAAGGTGGATAAAGCAGTTGATTCATTTAGTAGGTGCTTGATCCACTCTATAGAGTATATATACAAGCCATTTTGTTGATTGCTTTACTTCTAGTGTAATCCCGTATCTGAGTTGGATGGTCCATTAGAACTCAAGTTCTTTAACCTTTTATTATCCTCACAATTCCCTTTATATAGGGTGTTGGAAACACACTGAAAAGACATTACGAAACATACCTGTTGGAATACGAATTGGCGCATGATGATGTGGATGGAGAATGCTGCTTGATGTGTCACAGGTTTGCGGACCCAATTTGTTTTTACTTTTTACTATCATTCATTTGGTCTTTTTTTGTTACAATCAACTGACAGAGGAGTGTGGCAAGTGTTTCTCCAGTAGTGCGCCGGGTGATTGGGTTAATTGTGGATTATGTGGTGAGTGGGCGCACTTCGGCTGTGATAGACGGCAGGGCCTAGGTACTTTCAAGGTGAGTAGCCTAAAATTCACCAAATACATTTCGCCTATCAAAGGATCTTTCTTCCTTTATATTTTGTACTCATGCATTACGGACACGGCATGCACATCATCTAGATGAAATTTGAATTTTGAATCCATTCCAAACTTTGCATTAGATTAAACAAATAGTTGACTCAAATCTTTTTGTTGTCTTCAAATACAATCTTTATTAGGCTATGGATTAGATTATGCATCTCACTGCATGATTTCATTTGCTGTTGCGACAGGACTATGCGAAGACGGACGGATTGGAGTACATATGTCCCCACTGTAGCCTAACAAACTATAAGAAAAAGCCTCAGAAGTTAGTTAATGGTTTTTCAAATACACCAGCTGTTTCGCGGCATGTTTAATTCTTTTCTTTTTTTTCCTTTATTTCTTTAACTCCTTTTGCCCCTTATGTTGGAGGGGTCTGATGATAGTTGAGTGGCGGAGGGAGAGGGAGAGGGAGTTGTCTAAATAGGTGTAGAGGTTATTATGTAATTTTCCCATTGTTGTTTCAAGGTTTAGGTAGGCCAAGATCTCATATAGCCTGTAACTATACAGAAGTAAGGGGGTAAAAAAAAAAAAGGGAAAAAAAATTAGTTGCTCTTCCGTAAACACAATGTATCATATTTTTGTTGGTAAACTCTCTCCTTTACAGGTTAACTTCGTTGCTCCAATTATTATACGAGTTGTGGAGTTATCTTCTAATTGTCAGAAACAAATATGCTAAAATTTTCTTCTTCTTCTCAAGTATATTCTTAAATGTTCATCGAAAATTTGCATGCGTGCAAATCGATACTTTTGCTCTCCGGCTCCTCGTTACCATCGATCTCAGCACGCGAGACATTAATCAAACACATCGGGAATGATCAAAGCAAGTCTCTATCTACCATAACGACCACTCAAATTCCTTATATTCATCTATTAATACACACCAGCTCAACGCCTAAGAAGGCAAGTAATGGAAGGGTCACTCTACGCACAACAAGTAGATGACTTCTACTTCTCAGCACTTTCCAACGGAGACGAGGAGCTTTTCCCCATATCCGACGAGAAGTACGCCGAAGAACTCCAGCTCCAAGAAGTGCTCATGTCCGCCACCGTCGCCTCTCGCTTTTGCTCACAAGCACTCCCACCACCGCGGCCGCCACTTGTTCAAAAGGTTCGCCTCACGGGGGTGTGCTCTTCATCAGCTCGAACCTTCTGCAAGATCTGCATGGAAACTGCGGTGATATCAGAAATGTTTCACAGCAGCAACTGCTCGCATGCCTTTTGCCGCAATTGCTTAGGCCGGTACATCGCTGCGATGATCAACGGCAACATACCGACGGTTAGATGCCCAGAAATCGGATGTAAAGGCGTGTTAGAGCCAGAATTATGTCGAGAGATAGTACCTAAAGAGGTGTTTGAGAGGTGGGTAGATGCATCGTGTGAGTCTATGGTTCTTGCGTCGCATAAGTATTATTGCCCCTTTAAGGACTGCTCGGCGATGATGGTGAATACCAGAGAGGAGGCGGTAACGCAGTCGGAGTGCCCAAGTTGCAGGAGATTGTTTTGTGCTCGGTGTAATGTTCCATGGCATTCAGGATTGAGCTGCAACGAGTTTAGAGGGTTGGGGAATGACGAGAAGGGAAGGGAGGATCTCATGCTTATGGAGGTTGCAAAGAGTAAGGCGTGGAAGAGGTGCCCCAGGTGCAAGTTCTTTGTGGAGAAGACAGAAGGGTGCATGCACATCACATGCAGGTATATAAAAGAGAGGCTTGCAATTAAATTTGAGTCTTGATATATATATATATATATATATATATATATTTTGACAGATTGGTTTGACTTTTGCTACAGGTGTGGCTTCGAGTTTTGCTATGGATGCGGATTAAAGTGGAGTATAACTCATGCTTGCTGTGTTAATCAACGTTGATACTGGCAACTGGATTTTCTTGTTATAGATAGAAAGAATTTTGGAACCAAAGGAAGTTATTAATTCTGCTTTGCCTGTCATTTTCTGTACGAAAGAAGAAGGGGTTAACACATATTTTGACTCTTCTTCCATCTCAAAGTGCAATATTCATCTGAATCTTTTAGCAGTTAAGTATACTAGACCTCCAAATGTAGACGAGAAATTATTGTCTACGGCTTTCTGAGAAGGCATTGCACACTCATATCAACTCGAAACAAGTTGGACAAACAAAATAATTGAACAATACCATTATAAAAATACTTAGATACATAGCATGTCTCAGTACACGTCTATCAGCACAAGCTTCAGCCAATTATTAGTATCTACATGTAGAAGGCTCCATATCAGCATCCTAAGTGAAATTAAAACAGACTGCCTACAAAAACAAAGTTTCTTAAAAGCAAACAATCTACTATATTAAGAGGAAAGAGAGCAAGTCAGTTGGCTTTCCAATGCTTTTGGTTTCAGTTAGGTTTTGTTAATAGATTTCAGAGCTTTCTTTTCCAACGACAGCTCCACTGCAGCCACTGGCTCCATCTTCTGCAGCACTAGACTCAATGCGAGCCCAGCTGCAGTTAGAGATTGCATCATGGTCCAAGCCTGGTTTGCTTCCTTCAGGGGGGATAGCCGAGGAAGAGGAGCCTTTCTGATTGGATATTGCAGCAGCAAGAGCAACTGGCATGAGGCAGAGACCTTTATTCTGAAGGTACTGCATCGCAGTGGTGACGTTTGATTCCATCAGCTTCACAACTTCTTGCTCAAATGCCAAGCTATCCTGAGACTCAGATAGATCTAGCCCTTGTCCAACTGATGAAGATGATAGAAGCAGACTGCCAGAACCCTGCATACATAGATAACCGAAAAACACCACATCAATCTGAAGGAAAGAACAAATGTTATGAAGAGCTCATATTAGTAAAAAGGAGAACCAAGGCAACTGCTCAAAAGGATTAGAGCAAATTGCAATCTAGTGCATTGAGAATCAATTCTCCAATTTTAGTTATATTTTTTCACTGATTGTGTATACATTCATGCTTCCTGGGGATCCCTGAGAAAGACAACAGATGACAAAAATGGGAGCTTATTGTCGTCCTCAAATGGATCTGCCTTTCATATTTAAGATGATAGGGGTAGTAGTAGTCAATAACTGTGTTCATTTTGTGCATGTTCTGCATTTAATAGTGACCAACACAACCAATACAATACGACAGGAGTCTAACGTGCATCCAGGAATAAGAGCAATTGAACTCAATAATCATGCCCTTCTGAATCATTGATATGCAAAAGTACATGCCACCCTTGGCTATCCATATATCACTGTCTCAGAAGCCACTCGACACAACAACTGTTCTTTGCAGATTTGAACAGCTCAAGCTGCTCAACCCATCTTATAACAGAAAATTTTCACAAGAGATAGCTTGCTAATATGACCAAGACAATCCAAAGTATTAAATTGTCACAAAATGATCATTTCCAAAGACGAAAGAAGAAAGATCTCAACTGTAGAAATTGGGAATAAATTGAGATGACACCTCAGACTGCGAATCTGTAAGAAGGGGAACAACTGCTCCAGCTGCACCCAATCGGCTCATGCTTAAGACCTTCATTTAAGACATAACATTAAGTGTCAGTACTTGAGTAGAATCTTCTGATGATCCAGAAACAATGTCCTCATTCAAACCTTGACTTGCAGCTGAAGGAATTTCACATAGTCAATAATTTCATCAAGCATTGATGCTTTATCTGCCTGCTCAATAGTTGAAGATTGAAGATTCAGCATAAATCATTGATAGATAGAGAACAAGAAAAACCATAGTTATTGAAAGAAACACGAAATAATGTTGCAATATTAGGTTACTGAGTCTCATTTTATTATAGCTGAAAACCCAAAACGATCCTATCACAGACGAGATCCACCTTCCCAACAAGTTTTAACATTAGTCGTAAGCTGTAACTGTAGCTAGTTTGGTTCGGTTGGTTTGCTATGGGACCATCATAGGTATACAATGAGTTTGAGTTTGGATTGGCATTTTTGGATATGTTAGGTTAGCATCTGGTCGGATGAGATATGCATTTATCATGTTAGCTATGGATTGACCCTCAATCCTATCTGAGGTCATCCGATTTACAGGTAATTTGCGACCTATATAACCTAGTCTAAGCTACAATTTGGCCATTAATATCTTATTACATCTACTATGGAGATCAGGCCTCAATAACATGACCTCACAGATAAAACATAGTACAACAGATGAAAATTCGTGTTCCAACATCATTTGCTCAATTTGCACTAAATCCTACAAATTTTTTGTAAGCATCATGCAGGATGACCAGTCTTCGGAATTGACTACTCATGGTCCCCATCGCATACTGAACTAACAACAGAGAAAAGTAGGATTGCAAGCAACCAATGGGGACATGATCTGCAGAGACAAAAAGTTAGTACCTTGTTGGAGTTTGGGACAAGTTCCTGGAGATTCTTCATTCTTTCTGCAATTTTTTCTCTTCGAAGCTGCATGAACAAGTAACTGTCAAGTATGAGACACTTCTTATAACAGCATATGGAAGTTTTCTGAAAAAGGAAAAAAAAAACCTCTACAACCAAAAACAACTCCAATCTGATGAGCTTATATAACACGTGATCCAAAATCATGAACTCACCCGCTCTGCAATACTATGAGGATCGGTAGCCTGACCACGGCGTGCTCTGACACGAGGCTTGATAGCTCCATTACAACCATTTCCGTTCATTGGACCTAATTGCGACTGAGTACCAAATGAATTATCCATGTGATGCTTGCTAGGATTTCCGTCAATAGACTGTGACAACAAAATAGGGGAAAATAAAATATCCCTCTCATCATGCGAAAAAGTGAAACTATGATCAAACATATTAAACCAACATTTAATGGTGAAAACCTGCTGAGGGGTCTGTACTCCATTTGGTTTTGTAAATGTCATTTGTGGCCCAGAAGCAAAAGAAGACAGATAAATGTTGTGAAGGCCATTTGGTTCCTGCAACATCACACAAAAATAAACTAATAAATTCTAAATAAAAGAAAAAAATTTCCAAAAAAATAAATAAATGTTAATAAATGTGGAACTAGTTGACTAGTTTGCTTCATCACTTTTATCAGTTGTCCGGCAGTTAAAGAAGGCACATGGTTGTTGTGGAACTTGTGATTCTGCAATATCATTTGGACCAAATATTGGGACTCAGATGACCTCATTAGAAGAGACTATAAAATCCCAGTTTAAGTACTCACATCTAGAGATGGTGAAGCCAAATAGTTCTCTGAGAATTTACTATTTTCAGTGCATGTTTTCCTCAAAACATCATCACTTTCTACCCCTTGAAACCCAAAAGCTTGTGATTTTCTTTGTCCCATTGCTGGACCGGTTGGATATGATGAAGGCCAAATAGCTGAAGCTGATGAAATAGAGTTTGTATCAGCAATAGATTGTGGAAAAACAGATAATTGGCTGCCGTTGCTCTCAATAAAATTAGAAACTGCAAGTGCACTATGAGGCAATGCAATAGGACATGATGAACTGAATTCTGAGCTAAATGATCCAGATGCTGAGTCACATTCTATCGCCCCTGGTAATGCGTAACAACCTTCAGAAGTCCCAATATCTTGCAGTTGTGGTTGCAACAGTTGTTTATGTAGCTTATGCTGAGATATGGTACAGCCAGGACGTAGGCCCTTGTCAATGCCATACTCTAAATTTTCGTTGATGAATATTGACGATGTATCATTGGGCTCGTGAAATTTCAAATGGTCAATAGATGCATTCCCTACAATGTGATTTGAAGATTGCATGTATCTGGGACGGTTCCTTCCATCCCTCTCACATGCTTCAACTGAATTAGCAAGCAAATTATCACTTCCAGATGCAGCATTCCCAGTCAAAGATAATGTGTTAGGTGCATTAGCAGGCCATGTTGGTGTTGGAAGGAAGGTATCAATAAAATCATCCATTCAAATTTCTTGGTGATTTTACTTCGCTGATACGTTGTGAGAAGTTGAGAAAACTTATGCTGGCAATTTGATGAAATGAAATCTTTAGGTAACTAAGGTCATATTCCCCACAACTGATACTATGTCAACAATTCTATGATCAAGTTTCATATGAAACAGAACAGTCAACAGATGATATATGGTATGTCCTAACAAAATCTGAACTGTCCAGTGCTCAGTAAATAGAGAACCCTTGGCTTTGGTAAACTGAGCTCAAGTGTAGATGTCTTCTGAACCCAATTTCTTGACCCCTATCTAGCATGACAAGGAATAAGTGTTAGCTATTTAATGCTGCATGATTAAAAGTACTACTCTATAAGATGCTAACTTAATCATCAAAGGAGAAAAAACATGATTAGCTTAGAACATGAGAATTATTGTATGATCCATTTTCCAAGCAACCAATGCTTACTAGCAGCATACACCATGACTGGATTAAAACATGTATTTGGCCATAAGCAACTATACAAGAACCTAAATTTTCTTTAATGCTCCTTATATAACCCACAAGTGATGATAAAACTCAATTAGGATCAGTGAAGTGATAAAATTTGCCTCTACTACCAGTCCTAGCAGGAAGGAATTTTTTCTACTACCTTAAACTAGCCTCTGGAACTTGCAACATTATATGATAGAGAATGCAAACAACATTCTGGAATGGACAAAAGCATCTGGCATATGTGATCTCCTCTGTAAAGCCAAAAACACTAGATAGAGCTAAACTTTAACAAAGATTCAATAAAGCAAGATTCATCTCACTAGCCTGCTAGAGAATGTCTGCAACTAGTTTAGCAGTCGAGTATCATATATAGATATTTTGTCATCTTTCTATATTCCGAAGTTTCCACCAGATTCTTACATGCAAATGAGCATACCAAAATGCTTGATGATCAGTTAAGAGGAGTAATTTGAATGAGAAGTGGAATGGAAGATCTCTAGCTCTTAGACATGTAGGTGGCAGCACTTGAGCATGCCCACTTCTTTCCTAATTTCACTCTGTTCTCCTCTATCACCTACCGTCAAACTCCTCTCCACCACTGACCTGCCTTCCAATTTTCTTTCCCTTCCTATGGCCAGCAGCATGGCAACAAGTGCAATTCACTTTAGCAATTTTGAAATTCCTTCACCTTCTTCCTCATTGCCTCATCAAGATCTGCATTAGACTCCAGATTTTGTTCTTTGCACTCATGCTGTAAGTTATAGCCAACACAAAGAACATTCATTCTATTACAGGTTGGTCCAGTTGCTGACCCTATGATTCAGAGGCTCACATATGTTATTTAAATAAAGTTTCAGGATTTGAAAAACATATTGTTCAATAAATAGACATTAAAAACATGATTTTTCTTGCTTGTTTCTACAATATCCACAACCCCTTAAAACCTAACCAATCTAGAAGTATACTAACTCGCACGATCTTATTATAAACACTTATAGTATGAAGTACTAGTTTTAGGTCCAATATACAAACTGTCGAGTAACATCGACAATCTAATCATAATATACAAATCAGTATTGATCCCCAAGATCATATACAAGAAAGTGACATACTGACACACTGCAATCAAACCCGGACCACTCAGAAGAAAGTGAGAATAATCGAAAAGAAATTGAAAACTATTAGACCCTCTCTTCTCAATCCAGGACGCGATGAAATCAACGAGAACAGACTCCAAGATCAAAACTTGAACCAAACCATATGAGTTAAAACAACAGAAACTTACAAACAAACAAACAAACAGCTGAATTAGAGAAAAAGCCACGGAAAATTCCATGAAAGGGACGCAAGAATTGAACCGCAAAGAAAGAGGCAGAAGAATAACAGAAGATAAGTCTACAAATAATACCAGTACACACAAAAATTTGCTACTATTTCACCAGCCAAAGCAGTCTCGCGAAAGACTTCACGAGCCCTAACCCTAATTTGGTGCTAAGAACCCACCGACGGAGCCAAGAGAGTAAGCTCCGACGCAAAAGACGAGATCGCGAAAGCAAATGGGGAAGAAAAAGAGCAGTTTTAGCTTCCTATGCCGGAGAAGCGGAGACTGATGTGTCGCTCCTTTCAAGTGTGAACGCGGACACGAGATTAATCTATAGTGTGATTCTTCTTCATTTTAGAAGGTTGTATAAGCGAATCGTCTCAGCATTCCTTCGATTACCAGTAACCCAGGTTGCAGCCGCTTTTGATTGTGAGGTCATCAACGGTAAGAATAATGTCTCTTTACAGAAAGTTTTAGTTGTAACATTGTAGCTAAACGTGGATGTGAATAACTAATTAGTCTTTCAATAAGATGTAATACTCCATATGCATATTAAGTCTTCCTCTAGTGGATACCTGAAGGATAGACTGAGGAAAATTTATCAATTTGCAACTGCTCAAGTCTAAGTCACAGTAGATATTCAGGACCTTATTATTGACTACAAGCAAATTAAAGACAATAGAGTCTTAGGCTCTTAGCTTGAAGACAAGAAGGTTCTGTAAGCTTACCGGAACTGACAAATGTGGTAATTGCACCGCGGTTGGTGAAGCTTATAAATAGATTACTTGCTTGTATAGTCTCACACGTAACTGACCAGGTGAAACCACTTGTAGTCTATTTTCCCGAAAAAGATTTTATTCCATAAACGTGGTTGTATTTAATTGGCGCGCATGGTGGGCTCCTCTACGTAGCAACCGTTTCAACACGGCTTTACGAAAGATATCGACATTTTCAAAGCGGATCGAAATTACCAACATATCCCCAAATTGCGCAGTTGACGGTGGGCATTTTAATCATTCCCAGCCTAGGTGACGCGTGTGCGGCCTCCGTGATCTCGGCGTTGATATAGTCCTAATCGTAATATTCAAATTTTAAGCATAATTAGACGGAGCACCAGGACTCTGAGTCTGTCATTGAGTGTGATATGGTAAATTAACCTTGGTGGCAGTTTGATTAAGGCCGGATTAGCCGGAGAAATTCCAGGATTACCGGTTTAAACTTAGGATGCGTGTTAGCAATTACGATAGAAAAGAAAAGGTCAAAAAAAAAAGAGGCATATCCAATAGCAAAGAGGCTGCTAAAGGTGGGGCCGAACCTAGCGCCTATATTTACTTAGTGGGCTCCACGTGAGTTGATATCTTGGCATCTTAGCTTTTGAAAGCGTTTTGATATTTAGTGCAGTGATTCTTAATTTTAAGAACCCAAAGGTTGACGTTGATGCCAATTGATAGAGGATCGAGTGGAGCCAAAGCTAGTACATTGTTGCATTAATACCCAACAAATAAGACACTTAAATCCATCATTCATTACCGTAACTACATAGTACGTGGGGAACAGCTAATGCTGCAAACATTTACCTCACCAAGACATTCATAAATAACTTAAGACATTATGTACATGCAATACATTCCAAGTCACCAAAATGAATTGTAATTTATAATGGACGGACAACCCACTGCACACACGGGAGATTTCGTTGAATTTATTTATTTATTATATAATATGCTTCAAGTTATTGTACTACAGAACTGCTCTTTTAAGCCCATATCAGTGAGTTATAATCGAGCTAAGTTATTGAGCTTAAGCCGTTACCGATCACCAAATAATTTTCTCTATAAAAATTATTTAGAGTTAAAATCAATTTTATAACCTCTTTGATCATATATTAAACAACTCTACTAGAATTATTTTGTGCAAAATCTCTAGATTTGTAGCTTGATTCTTGAACTGTCTCAAAAGTGGACTAATATTTTTGCTAGGTACTGTGGTCCTAATTGCGGAGGGAGAGTTGATTATAAATTAAATTAAATGCCTTATTTAAAAGTAGACTCCAGCCCATCAACTATTAGTTGGGCCTTAGATGCCATCAATCCAGCCCATACATTACTTCCACTTTGCAACCAGTGACGTCTCCGATACTTCGTACTGACCGGTCTTCTCACTCTCTCTCGTGGTCTCGTCGTGCGTGCCCCTAGGGTTTTGGAAGGACGGATTGCATCTCGTGTCTCACAACACTTCCTCTCCTGATGTAAGAATGATAAAGGTGGATCTCGAATTTCGTTAAAATGACTGAAGAAAGGCCCATCTTTTCATGATTCTGGTTTGATTTCCTTTCGGATTCTTTTAGTGGTTGAACTCGATAGGGATGCAGACAGTGCTTATTCTTTGGCTAGTATTTTTCATTATTTTTTTTCCATTTATTATAAGTTTTCGTTCTCATGGGTGTTTATCCTAGAAATTAGAGTTTATTGTTTAAGACTGGTAGTTCCGTCATCTTTATTTAAAACTCCCTTTTTAGAGGGACGGTGCATGAAAGGGTGTTAATGTTTGATCTATATATTACGAAGCCACATTATAATAGCTTAAGCTTTTGGATTAGATGGTTATCATAGACTTTTCTCCTTTATAGTGATCAAGAAAAATTGAAGCACTAATCTTGAGTTACAGAAACACATTTAATGCAGTTCGATTGCTTCAGTGAAAATTTTCTTTTGCAGTCATATTCTGTAACTAGATAGTAAGATGATAACCTTCTTATATGATATAACTGCTTTGTTCTATGGCTGCGGCATTTTTGGTCGCCTCTTCTGATTGTCGGACATGATGAAAATGGGCCTTAGCTTGTAAGTTCCTACTCTTTGATGAGTTGGTTAAATAGTTTGTAATTGTTCAAACTGCTCATTGGAATCACTTCGAAGTTGTCAATTTATTAGTTTGGCAGAGTGAAACTCAAGTCAAAATGAATAATATGTTGGAACTTGATTATGACCATAACTTATCTTAACAGTAAACCAAAATGAATTTGTCCACCTCATATTCCAATCTCACTGAAACAGAGTAGGATGAACGTAGTGTAGAATCTCAGAATGAAAATTGTTTATTATTAAAATTAGTTTGGCATTAAATAGCCATACAATTCCTAATATTTAGCCTAAACAACAGCACACGATATATGCATTTGAATTAAAAAAACAGTTGCGAACTACTTCCTGGATATCAGGGATTTATTTGAACAAACTGAGATGCATGACTAAGTAAACAACAAACTTAATAAATCCCCTAGAATTAAGGACCCAGCTCCTTCACGTAGAGGCAGATAGTTGTGACTGGATTGTGAGAAATGCCTTATGGAAAAAAAAAATATAGCAGCCATGTCATGAGAAACAATTTTTTGCAAGACTTGTCTACATGCTAGCCATCTCTTGAGATCTCATTGGAACTCCCAATTATAAAAGTTCATCTGAAGTTTTTAGTAAATGGCATAACCCTTCATGAATCTGAAACTTCATATCTTTTAATCTTGAAGCAAGTGCTGAAAGGTAGGACTGCAAGGCAAATTCTTTGTAGCCTCCAATAATCATGCTGATATAGGACTTCTATTCTTCTTCTGGTGATACCAAACAATTGTGGTTTTGCAAACCTAGCTTCTAGTTACCATCTGTAATACTCCTCAGCTTGAAACTATTATTGAATGCCTATAAGGAGAACCAATGTGTATTCCTTCCTACATTTGTCATATCTCTAGATACATCTTAATAAGCTGCTCCATGTTGGGAGGCCCCGTCTGGTTGAGAATTCTGATGAGAAGAGCTTTCCCTTCCTTCTAATTACACCAGCTTACTTTTAGCTGGTTTGGGATTAGCACATATGGTGAACCTAGTAGCAGCGGGGAAAACATGCCAACTGCTTTCATTGTTATCCTATTCATTTTTAAAAAAAGATTCAGTTACGAATCTTAAAGCAAGTCAGAATTGTGATTTCTTATGATCCAATTATACTCTGCATTATCATAATATTGCTATTCTTCCGTGAAAGCTTTATGCATTCTGAGAGTGTTAACTTACATTTGCCTAGATTTCTTGATCAGCTTGTATGACAGGCTATCAGGTTGCAAGGGCTAACATATTTATTAATCAGTTTGCTACTACTATAGAAGTATTTTTATTACTATAAACATTTTCTGTTTATGACGGGCTTCTTCTTTTGCAATGCGTGTTAAGCTTTTTCACCCTAGAAATTGGTGGTCGGAGGAAGGGGGGAAATTTTTATCTGTTATTTTGTTGGAGATCGATTAGGAGTCTCTAATACTGTTAAGTTTAATATTTGCTTTGTCATCCCCATGCTTGATTTAATATGAAACAGTCGGTAGCTCACCAGACAATAGAGGTAAAACCTGATGAAAGTTGCACAATGTCCTGAAGACACAATATGGAATTAATGTGGGCCAAGGTGCATTCTTTCTATCAGTACATGATCGTCGAGAGGATTTTTGATCAATTTGATGAACTTCATGTATGCAGAATTTGTTCAGTTAGATAGTTGAATAGATTGGTCCTTCTTGTTCCCCCCTCAATATCCATAATCAAATTTTACTTTTTCCTTTCTTCTTGTGCATCATCCCTCAAACGGGAAGCTGCCATCGCTGAGTATCATATTCTTCTTCAACGCATCTAGAAGGTTTTTGACCCCAGTAGAAGCATATATGAAGGTTGCTAAGATTAAAGTGACAGTCATATATTGTGACAAGAAGAATAACCGTGTCGTTTTTATGTCTAACTTGCAGAATCACAAGATGACTGAGTTGGACTATAATGGTGGCTCTCTTCCTTACAAGCATGAAGACAAACCATATATATCTAGAATAACGTGGTCCTGGGAAAGAAAGGTTCACAAGTCGCATTCAGAGAAAGCAAACGTTATAGTTTATGCTACCCAAAGATAACCTATCCTTGACGTCTCATTCCAAATGTAAGCTCGCTGAAGTGTCAGCATGTGGAATAGCTTAAATATGTGAAAAATAGAAAGTGAGTATCATTATTGGCAGGGTTTTGAATGTGAGCACGCCTTAACAGGCTCCTTTGTATAGATTGAATGGAGTGGGGTATAAGATTTATTGGACAGACCTCATTGTTAATTTGGTTTAGGAGTAGCATAGTTCTCCAAAAGTGTGACATGTGGGTCTATCTGGACAGTTTCGGTCATCACTTTGATATCTTTGACCCTGCTTTTTCCCAAAGTACACACAAGAAAAGAAGCTCTTTTCTTTCATGATATTTCTTGCGTTAGATACTAATTCATTTTCTAAGAACGATTTCATGCCTCCTGCGCATCGGATTCTTCATACATGTGAGTGGGCTTTCTGTATACACTGTTTGTCTTCTTCATATACAAGTAAATATCTACCATTTGTTTGCTTGCCTGAGAAATTTATATACAGGGACAGGGTCAAACAGGATGTTGGACAAGAAGCAGTAGGCGGTTATACAGCACGAATCACAAGGCAGAACTAACTACCTCTCCTCCTATCTCACCTCATCTGGTAACTGGTAAGTAGTCTAATTTGTAGATTTACCCTTTCCACTATAAACCATCCACCTATTCTTTTATGCATCACCTATCAGAATTCAGAAACCTTGTACTAAGACGTTAAAAGAATTCCTTTATCGTTTTCAACAGTAAATAGGAAGCCCAGAAATACTTGGTAAAGTGTGAAACCCAAGTGGGGTCTCTACCATGAATGCTTTCCAACAACTAGAACCACCCCTACTTACGAAGGAGAGTTCTAATAATTGCATGTGAGTATGTGACCTGCACCTACCCTCACTACACTATATATTCTTCCCATCCCAGCAATGCGCTGGGCCATGCCTGTGGCCTTGCTTTACCTTTCCTTTTTTTTACTCCTCTACTGCGCGCTTTGCCCTTTGGCAATTGCATCTTTGTCCACAACTTGGTATTTGTCTCCTTTCCGCTGTCCTATTAAAGCACGCTTTTATCTAACTGGTAAAAGGGAGGGTGGCAAAAGTGTCTCTATCTTACAGCCGGATGCATTTGATTGTGCTCTTAGGTGAACTAGCATACATGGTTCTGATTTCTGAACGTGCGTTAGGCTCTAGTACATCTAAGGTGGTCCCTGTGGTAGTCTTTTACATGGAATTAAAATCTCGAGTATGCCGGGGATCTTTTTGTATCAGCACTATGCTCTAGTGGGGTGCAATATCAAAGACAAAGCGACGGAGCCCTTGAGTGCAGGAAATTTTCTTTCAGCCTGTCACAGGCTACAAAGTACCTGCATGCAGGAAATTCCTGCAGCTTCGGTTGCAGAGGGTCTATTTGATGACCTCTTTTGTCTTTAATTAGTAGTAGTAGTAGTAGGTGTTATTGGACGACCCCTAGTCTAGTCTGCTGGTTGAGTTTTATCTACGTGTAATAAAAATTATAAATTTTTAGTATGAGAGTTTGGCTAGTTCAATCTACGAGTTCATAATCTTGTTTAAAAGAAAGAGTTGTGGTAGATATGGACAGGAAAACACATCAAGTTACCCCGTGGGGTCCATCATTTTATAACCATCGTTTAAGAAACAAACAAGCGAGATGGGGTTATTCGCGGCTGTTCGATGGCATGGTCTCATCTTGCTGTCCCGCATCTCGTAGTACTCAACACTGTAGCAAGAGTTGCCGACATCGTTATTTGGGACCTATTCTTTTTCCTTCTACTTCGAGATGATAGTTTGTACGATAAATTACCATTTTTTGTGAGCTATCAAATCAGGCTTAGCTTAGCTGCAGGATCCGCCTAACTATTCTTTTCTCTTTGAATCTACAGGAAGGTTTGAGAATGATTTCTTTTTCCTTTTCTTTTCGTATAATATGTACATATATTTCTGGGATATATACATACGACAGCTTTACCTTTCTTTCTGGTTTCTTTTTTTTTTTTTTTGATAAAAAATTCCAGAGATTCTCTGCAATCCACGCATCCTCCAAGGCTCTAATGGTATTAAAGAAATATAATTAAACGAAAGCACAAACTCATCTCCGCCTTCCACCTGTACACTTATAACAGCGCTACTCCGCTGCTACTTAGTAGTGTGGTGAGTACTTCTCTCTCACTCACACTCCCCCCCTATCTCTATCCTCCTCTCCCTCTCCTTCCACCATGGAAATAAACCTCCACTTCGTTTATCTCTTCCTCCTCCTCCTCTTCCCTCTTTCTTCCATCTTCGTCAATGGTACCGAATCCAACGGCGATGGCGGCGCGGAGCGCACCTACATCGTCCGCATGGACCGCGACGCCAAGCCTTCCGTCTTCCCCACCCACGCCCACTGGTACGAGACCTCCGTCCTAGCCGCCTACGGTGGCGGCGCCACGTGGCCTCCTGGCGGCCCATTGATCCACACTTACTCCTCCGTCTTCCACGGTTTCTCCGCCCGTCTTCCCCCCTCCGCCGCCGCCTCTCTCTCCTCCCTACCCGGTGTAGTCGCCGTACTCCCAGAGCTCATCCGCCGACCCACCACTACCCGCTCCCCTCTCTTCCTCGGTCTGCTCCCTTCTCCTCCCTCCGCCCTCCTCGCCGACTCCGACTTCGGCTCCGACCTCGTCGTGGCTGTCATCGACACCGGCGTCTCCCCCTCCCACCGCAGCTTCTCCGACCGCGGCCTCGCCCTCGTCCCTCCCAAATGGAAGGGCGCATGCGTCTCCGGCCCAGGATTCCCCCCTTCCTCTTGCAACCGCAAGCTCATCGGCGCGCGCTTCTTCTGCGGCGGGTACGAGGCCACCTCGGGGCGCATGAACGAGTCCGCCGAACTCAGGTCGCCGCGCGACAATGACGGGCATGGGACCCACACAGCATCCATCGCCGCGGGGCGATACGTCTTCCCTGCCTCTACACTTGGCTACGCTAGAGGCGTCGCCGCCGGGATGGCACCCAAGGCCCGCCTCGCGGCGTACAAGGTGTGCTGGATAGGTGGTTGCTTCGACTCTGATATTCTCGCCGCCTTCGACGCGGCCATTGCCGATGGGGTCGATGTCATCTCCCTCAGCGTGGGCGGGGTCGTCGTGCCTTACTACCTCGACGCCATCGCCATAGGGGCATTCGCCGCTGCCGAGGCGGGTATCTTCGTCTCCGCCTCTGCTGGCAATGGCGGTCCTGGCGGCCTCACCGTCACCAACGTCGCCCCGTGGGTGGCCACCGTAGGCGCCGGATCCATGGATCGCGACTTCCCCGCCGACGTACAGCTCGGAGATGGCCGGGTTCTCCCCGGGGTTAGCGTCTACGGCGGCCCAGGACTTGCTCCGGGAAGGCTTTACCCGCTCGTCTACGGTGCACTCTGTCTCGACGGATCTCTCGATCCGGACGCCGTCCGGAACAAGCTCGTGGTCTGCGACCGCGGCGTCAACCCCCGCGCCGCCAAGGGCGACGTCGTGCGGCGCGCCGGTGGCGTTGGGATGATCCTCGCCAACGGCGTCTTCGACGGCGAGGGCCTTGTCGCCGACTGCCACGTCCTTCCCGCCACCGCCGTGGGCGCCTCCGTCGGAGACAAGATTCGGAAGTATATCGCCGCCGCCACGCCCAAATCCCCGGCCGTGGCTACTATCCTCTTCCGCGGGACCCGACTGGGCGTTCGCCCAGCGCCAGTAGTAGCTGCATTCTCGGCCCGCGGTCCAAATCCGCAGTCGCCGGAGATCTTAAAGCCCGATGTCATCGCCCCTGGGCTCAACATCCTCGCCGCATGGCCGGACGGCGTTGGCCCCGCCGGGATCCCTGCCGACGGACGGCGCACTGAGTTCAACATCCTGTCAGGAACGTCCATGGCATGCCCGCACGTGTCTGGCCTCGCCGCACTCCTCAAAGCGGCGCACCCAGAGTGGAGCCCGGCAGCAATCAAGTCGGCGCTCACGACCACCGCCTACGTCAAGGACAACCGCAATGCCACTATGGTGGACGAATCCACTTCCGAGGCCGCCGATGTGTTCGACTTCGGAGCCGGCCACGTCAACCCGCAGCGTGCTATGGACCCTGGCTTGGTCTACGACATCTCACCTTCTGACTACGTGAATTTCCTCTGCAATCTCAATTACAGTCAGCAGAACATCCGGACAATCACAAGGCGCCCCTCCGATTGCCGAGAAGCCCGAAGGGCCGGGCACGCCGGCAATCTCAATTACCCATCGTTCACCGCTGTGTTCGTCGCCGACGGAGCAAAGGCAAGGAGATCGACACACTTCATTAGGACAGTGACCAACGTCGGGAGCGGCGGCGCCACCTATCGAGCAACAATTAGGGCGCCGGAGGGGAGCAGGGTGACGGTGGATCCAGAAAAGCTCGTGTTCCGTAGAGCAGGGCAGAAGCTGAGTTTCCTATTAAGGGTGGCGGCTCCGGCGCTGACGGAGAAGATGGAGCCAGGGAGCACCAGATTAAGGAGCGGGGCAATCACTTGGAGCGACGGAAGACGCACTGTGAATAGCCCAATTGTGGTCACAATGCAAGCACCTGTGGAGTAAGCCGTAATAAGGGGATGAATGGAAAACCTTGCTCAGGGTTCTGTATAAGGGTTTAAAGATTTTATTAAGTTCCTTCTTTTCTTTTTAAGCCCTTCGTTTTGAAAGCTGCATAGGAGAGAAGGGGTTTTGAAGGGGTTGTTATTATTATTAGCTTATATCTACATGTGATGATGTTGAGCACTTATCTTGTGGGCTTGGAATAACAAAAGCCCCCTATGAAGAATTACTGAGGAGGGTCAAGAGGTGTACATTACTTGAAACCAGGAAGAAGAGAGGAGTTTCTGCAACAAGTGAAGAAGAGAAAGAGGGAAAAGGAGTGTAATGAGGGATGAGGGGGATATATGTTAGTTGTTGATGTTTGCTGTTATGTAATTGGTTAAATTATTTCATAGGACTGTACCCTTGTGTTCTTCTGCTTTTAAAAGGACTGAACAGATGCATGTGAGTGGTGAGAGTGGTAGTATTTGCTTTGTTCTTTTGCTCGTTTTGGTTTACTCTATAATGGCAAGTGTAAGGTGTGAGGCGACCTTGATGGCTGGCAGCCTGCACTGCGCTACCGACTACCGAGTTTAGTGGCAGCCAGTTGGGCCTCCTGCTTCAGTAGCAGTACTGCAATGAAGGAGCTCCCTGGAGCAGGTAATAATTGGTAACATTTGGCTTCACTGCTGCAGCTAGCATTCTTTTTAGTCCTTGAGTTTTATTTTGGAAATAATTACAGCTAGATCTTTTGTACTATTCATAAATAAAAAAATAAAAACTAGTGTCAAAAAGTAAATAAAGTCTATGTGAAAAATAGACTGTAATTCAAAGAATATAAATGTAATGGACAATATTTTATTCAAACGTATGTTTCTTCCTACAAGTCTCACTCAACACCTCCAGATCTATATCAAGATAAATAAGCTTGGATTGTAGGCAAAGGCTTACTTTAAAGCAATCGAGTCCATTTAGTTTTGGGCGTAGAGGTTGCGGGCTTTCCGACTCATGGAAAAATAAGCGGGCCGTGGAATGTATTCGAGGCCCATCTAACATCTAACTCTCTCTCTCTAATGGCAATCTAAAGATCCCAATTGGAGAAAGTACATATATACACACTGGATTTAGAAAGTGAAATAACAGCTAGCATTATTAAAAATTAAAGACTCCATGATTTTATGAATTGTATTACGAAAAGAACGGCGGGCGACACGTGTGCATGTTTGGCGTAATGTTCTGATATCGTGATGTCGTACTGCAGTTAAATACATTTTTAACAAGCTTTGTTTGACTCAAAATACTTTCTGCCTGTGAGAAAGACGACGGAATAAGTTGGACTAGCTGCCTGAGGAGTGAGGAGTAGTGAGATCCATATTTTCTCTATTTTGATGTGAGAGATATTTTGGGTCAAAGGTCCAAATATCAAAGTCAAAACTTACAGAAATATTCTTATCCAGAGAGTTCTAGAAGTTCTTATTTTCTCATTATGGTTTATGATTAAATTAAGTCGATTGCCCTTGCTTAATGACACATGTAACAAGAATCGTCGTGGAAACAAAATCTAGCAAGCCTGATGAACTAGTTTTAGAGCAGGTATGATCATAGTTATCCGATATATGTATATATGTGACCCGTCTAGTATTGATCTCTATCCTTGTGAGATAAAATTTTGAATAAATTTAGATAAGATCGACCAACACTTACATGAAAAGCTAAAGGTGAAAGGAACACGCTAGCTACATGGCATATGACACATGATGTCGTTCTCATAATTCTCGTATGCATAAATCAAGTTCACTGAACTTGGCTCCATAGGAGGGGAAGGAGATGCTCTGCTCCAACACCATTAGTCCAGGTCCAAGTACAAAAGTAGACATGTTTGGCCTAATGCCACCGTTAATTCCAACGGTCCTTTTCCCTGTCGACAAGCCTATCTTAATTTCTTTGGCGGATATAATCTAATTAAATTTGCTACAATCAAGCTACGGAAGAAGCCATCAGAATTTAATTTATTTGTCCTTGAAATAAACATATTTAAAACTTGCACTGCACCTCCATCGATCCTTACAACTACGCTGTTTTGAGAGATGAGATACATCCACATGACCGTAACTGCCGAGGGCCCACTTGCCTTTGGTCCCATATATGCTCTCATTTTTCTCTTTAACCCTAGGGCATCTCGAGGTTAGCCATGGTCAAAAGGACAAAAAGAGAAGAAGAAAGAAAAGCAGGAGGAGGGGTGCTTCTTTTACTGCGTCTAGATGAACAATCAATCGAAACGTGCAACACCTGCTTCTTTGACTGCATGATTCACTATCTTATCAGGAGAGTTTTCTCTTTTTTAATAACCTGGGAGGAATATAAGAGAAGAGATGGTTGTGAAAAACGTGAAGAGGTTGACTCAAGAGGATAGCAATCCTGGATGACTACCGAAGACAGGGACTGTTGCTAGAGCTTCGTTCAGGATGCAAGTCTCTTGTATTTTCTCTGCCTTTGGTGTAATGATTTGTTATAACTGTTATCTGGTTATTTCTGTACTATTTTTTGATGTGGATTGCTTGATGTTTTGTGTTATGTGGTGGTTGTTGTTGTTGTTGTTGGTTGTAGGTTGTAGATCTAACTCCACATTATTTTGCTCTTTATATAACTATAACTCATGACCTTATATATATATATCTATAAGGTGTGGATGCGATCAGTTTCGATCCACTATTGAGTGAACTCAAAGATACTACAGAGTTGGATCTGTAAGTCAAACTTGACTTGTATAAAACAATGTAATTGATGATTTAAAACAATTAATAAAGGCCGGCCCGGCTCCCTCGGTAAGTTGCAATTATATAAAGCTAATGAATACATCATTAGCATAATCGGATCATTAGCTACAAAAATGGGATACAATATTGAAAGAGGACGAAATCATGAAGCACCGGAAACTAAATCTAGCGTATAAGTTATTTTATACCACGTCCGATTAAAGTAAAGTGCGAAGGTGACGACGATATGGTTGCATGAAGAGAAAAAAAAAGAGGAGAAAAAATAATAATAAATTACAAGATCAAAGACTCGAGGGAATTGTGACTTCCAGGTAATATATATTGGAAATTAAAATAAGGATGAAAACTTAATTATGACAAGCTTTAGAGATCTTGATGAGAATAACTTGCATGGGCTGGTCATTCCCATTTACGTTGAAGTAGACATTAATTAGTAAAGATAGTAAAATGACTCAAATGATATTATTTTTATTAAACAAGTATAAATATTCGGAGAGAAAATTTTGTGGGGGTTAGTGATAATAACAACAATAGAGTGACTTTTATTCAAACCAATAACAATAACTTAAAAGTTAAGAAGAGTAAGATAATTATCATCTAAAACGTATGAGCTTAGAATGTATTAAACTCTCCCTACAACACCTAAGAAGTTGAAGTGAGCATAGGAGTTAGGTAAGAATTAATGCTCTAAAATATTTATCACCTCCAGAGAGTTAGATGGTGACGATTAGGCCATCATTCCTCTTGAGAAAGTATTAAAAAGCTCCTCAAGATCACCAAACCACTTTGAGAAGTATTCGATGGATCTCTTATTATAGACGTGGAGGTTGCATTTTGCCACTAAACATTAGGCAACCCAACCACAATACCACCAATTGATGATTCCATTGGACACAAACGATTAGTATAAAGATTAAATAAAATTAAAGAGTCCTATCAGGGCCTTCTACATCACTTTTGCATTTCTTACTATTTAGATATCCTATAGATATTGTGGCATTTCTAACAAAAAGTCTTAGACAATCTATCTAACAACTTCTGCTCTTTTTGAATGATTTAGAAGGCAATATATAATTTGCAAATAATCCTCCCCTCATTTAATAATCAAACTACCTAATAAACTTTCATTGGTATGGTTTAACTAATATAAAACCTTTAATTACAACAACTATAATAGTAGGAGAATTTATGAAGAATAATTTTTTCTCACAATTATCATACTCTCCGATTAAATTTACTCGCCGTATCATATTTTATATTTACTTAAAAATGAAATAAAAAATACAAATAAAATTTACAGTAGGGGCATTTATGTAATCTTGTATATGTCCAGCCGACCTCCTTGGAATATATGATATATACTCTCTGGTAATTAAAAACTCCGGCGTATCGAAAATAGATAGTATTTCTGTTTTCCTTCTCTGCTTCCCAAAACCCATTAATATAAAAACCCAACCATCTCTCCTACTCCCATCTTTCCTCATAATAAGAAGCCTTTGGCTTGTACTGCTGCTTTCGGTATATACTAATTTACTTCTGCTATCTCTAAGAAGGAAGAGCCGAGGGAGTCTTAACTCGCCAGAGGAGAGATGTGTGGAGGAGCAATCATCTCCGGCTTCATCCCCACGGGGGCCTCGAGGCGGCTCACCGCCGACTATCTGTGGCCGGATCTGAAGAAGGCGTCGAAGAAGAAGAAGAGCAAGAAGCAGCAGAGGGTCGAGATCGTCGACGACTTCGAGGCCGATTTTGAGGAATTCAAGGATGAAGTAGGGGAGTCCGAGGAGGACGATGAAGTGGAGCTCACTGATGTGAAACCCTTCTCCGTCGCCCCCAAAATCCCCCTTTCCCAAGGTACTCGCATGGAGAAAAAAAATTGAAATTGTGGTAGTACTCTTTTTTTTTCTTCTGTTATTCTTCCTCGTGTTTGTTTACATGGTCAAATGGGCGTTGTTGGTGATCATAGAACGGCGAACATTTCTCGTAGATTAATCACATCCAAAAAATTGATTTTTTTTTTCTTTTGGCTTGCTATACTAATTTTTCTTATTGGGTCTTCATAAAGATCAGAGAGTTGTTTTGGGGGAAGCGTAGTTTATCATTTCGTCCTCTTAATTATGTGTTTGGATGGATGAAATTTCCTCAAATCGAGTTCTGTTTTGGGCTGGAGAGTTGCTTTTAGATGATTGTCGTCATCTTTTAGCTGTCAATTACCTCTTCTTTTAGGGGTACACTTCAAAATCTTATCTTGAAGTTCTTCTTCTTGGTCCTAGCATGTATTGTTTTGAGGCAAGGAACTATTTTGGATTTTGCAGTTGATAGATGAAAAAATGGAGCCAAACAGTAATGCAAGTTGCTTGTCGTAGATTAGGATCAATTCAGAATCGGTTTGCTCTTGTGTAAACTGTATTTGTTAATAGTTATTTCTTAGCGACATGCAGTAAATTGGGCATCACCTTTATCAAATTTTGATGAAAACATAGTTCTGCTTCTCCTTATATATTAAAGAGAAAGCAGTTTTGCTATCATCGTAGTGAATAACAAAGAGAAAAACTTATCAGCAAAATTATTTTGATATGAATTGAACTTTTGCACTGAGCAAGTATTAGATTATTTACTATAGGGCGTATCTTCCTTGTCCTGATTTGTTATCGTTGGATCTGATTAGTTTGTTGAATGCTTACCTTTATTTATTCATGGAAGAGAAGATGGAAGCTCTTTATCTGTTAGAAGGATTTGTTTCTTTCTCTGAAATTTCTCTCTTGAATGCACCATGATGCTTCGTTTTGGGAGTGCAGATGGATTGACTGCTCTGAAGCCTGTTGAATATGATGGACCTGCTGCTAAATCAACTACAAGAAAGAGAAAGAACATATATAGGGGGATCCGCCAGCGTCCTTGGGGTAAATGGGCAGCTGAGATCAGAGATCCTAGTAAGGGTGTCCGCGTTTGGCTTGGAACGTTCAATACTGCTGAAGAAGCTGCAAGGGCCTATGATGCAGAAGCACGTAGGATTCGTGGGAAGAAAGCCAAGGTGAACTTTCCTGATGAGGCACCCCTAAGAGCTCAAAAGAGCCTCCCAAAGCCAACTGTCATGAAAGCGCCCAATTCAAATCCATCTGAGAAGCCCAACTATGATCAATCTTTCAATTATCTGTTAAATGCAGATAATGATCTATACTCGACTTTTGACATCCTCGAAGAGAAGGTGCCTGTTAAGCAATCTGAGAGTTTGAGCTTCTTCCCTGCAGTTATACCTGTTGCATCCTCTGAGGGCCCTGGGATGAACTTGTATTCTGATCAGGGAAGTAACTCCTTTGGTTGTTCAGACTTTGGCTGGGAGAATGAATCGAAGACTCCAGATATCACATCAGTTCTTGCTTCCACTAACACCATAAGTCAAGTTGATGAGTTTGCAATCCTGGAAGACAGCAGTCCACCAAAGAAAATGAAGAACAATGCTGGTGAAGCTGTGCGTGCTGCGGAGGACAATGGTTCGGCCAAACTCTCTGAGGAGCTGTGTGATTTTGAATCATACATGAAATTTCTGCAATTTCCCTATCTTGAGGGGAGCTCGGATGAGTCAATCGACAGCCTTCTGAGCAATGATGTGACTCAGGATGTAGTGGACAGTGTGGATCTTTGGAGCTTCGATGACCTGACCATGGCTGCTGATAATTACTGAGTGGATCATGGAACTGGCAACTGAGACTCTACAGATGAGCGTAAGCATTCCATGATTTCATTTGGTTTTGGCAGCCATTCTTTGGTTTCCATGCATCTTCTTATTCTCTTCTTGAGAGAATTCTGTCTTGTTGCCTTATTTTCTGTTTCAGGAATCTATATCTATGGAGAAATGAAGAACCGATGTTGTCAGCTATGATCTATCTAATAGTACTTTGGTTATGCTATAATTGTGAGGTACTGTATATCTTAATATGTGTTAAGTTGCGTAATTGGGTCCTTATGTGACGCCATAATGTCCTATTCCAGAAACTGATCAATAGTTGCATTTGGTTTGTATGTTTATCTTCTGTTCCTATCCGAGATGCTTATGAACTTTGGTCCTGCTTCTTGTGCCTTGTATGTGTGATTCCTCGGAGTAAATAAATATTTCCTATCAATAATGCTGCCCCGGGACAATCTTATTAATGGATTTTTTTTGTCAGCATAATTGGGTTTTCTTTTCTTTCCACTGGAATCTCATCAATGTCTTTTATTTGCTTTAAATGGATTCCAGCTGTGTGAAAATCTTATAATTTCGATGTAACTATCACCAACGATTTGCCTTAGATTTGTAATCTAGCTTCTCTTTGCCACTCGCTGCATTTGTCAATTAGTTAGCTATGCTGAAGCTTAAGATCTTTTTCCTATCTAATAATTCCATTTAAAATAGTTGCCACTAGTTCATAAGAAACCAAGAGATCTTTATTGAGTTGTGACGTGCTTGTTTGTTGCTTTAAGTCTTTAGCGGTGACTAGTGAGATCATTGTATACGGAAAGAGTGAAGGAAACTGGTCATGTGCCTGCGCTTTTAAGGTTTACAGATCTACACACTCTTGTTAGGTTTGCATTACTATCTGGCTAGCAGATTCTCAAGAGAACAGTCTCTCCAAGTGGGGACCTTTCATGATCTCACTTTTTGGCCCCAGTTCTCGGTGGTTGGAAGGGATAAAGTGATGCAAAAAGGACCGTCTCATTTGTTTGTCTATGATTTTTATGTGCCACATCAGCAGTAGGTTGAGAAGGAGCTATTTCTTATGCTGTTGGTCTTTATCGTTCATCCAACTTGGCCTTCCAATCTACTCTCAGAAGTTATCGTCCTGGCCAGGCATATCATTTCATATAATGCAAGTGGCGTTAGATACTTCTGGATAGATGTGATCTCTCTTAGACTCATGGTATCTATTCACGGAGAGACGGGTAGTTGTGCTCATCTGAAACAGGTCTATGGAATCTTTCTGTGCCAATTGTTTGTTGCCTTTATATGTTCAATCTAACGCCAGGTTGAGGTACAGGAGTTCCAGATTTGCACCTTGGGGTGGTTTATTGTTCGTGGCTCTCACTGTGAGTAGGGAGTAAACCCAAGTGGGCCATCCAACCCCAAAGAGAGTTCCAGTGTTATTTGTAACTTGGATCTAGTGATAGCAAGCATAACTTCTTGGATTTCAATTTATGGGTTTAATTTAAAATTGCATCTGAGGAGGCCTCAAGTTGGGCTGTTTTCTAAGCTTTTCTTATTATTAACTGATAAAAATTCTAAAATTGTTAGGTAACAAATTACCAGCACATATCATACCTTTAACCTCACCCTTCAAGGACTTCTAACACTCAAACGAAGCAATTGGTATTGGTGTGGTTTTTTAAGCTTACTACTGATTACCGATGTAGATAGAACTCTAGTGGGCTTAATTGGTGATTAAGATCGTAATATTTGGGTAATTAGAAGCTCCAAGATTGAAGACATATCGTAGAGCAAACTGTAACATGATGAGATTTAATTACCCCTAACCAGGTGTTGCTCAATGTGTAGTTAGGCCGAGATGGCCCACTTTGTGTAACCTTGGTAGGCCTTGACACACCTGGGCTTAATCCTGTGAAGTAGATTGTTCACATTGCCCGACCCAAAAATAGCCCAGATAAAGCCCAAGAACGGCTTAAACTAATTTAGACAAAGAGGAGGAAGAAAAGGAAAATCTAATACCACACAAACATAGAACCAGATCCAATTACTCCAGTGCTGTTCAAAACTACGAACAATTAAATTACAGAAACCCAATTCTCACTCAAGGAAAACCTGGAAACCCAATTAGGCTCCGCAATTAGCGGTTACACACTGTACAGTAATGGTATTCCTTCGACATCGGAGACGCACAAACGTAGCAGAAGCAATACCCACACCTTCAAATCAGAGAGAGGCAAACAGAGATTAGATCATAACGAGAGAATTATTAGGATCGAAGAAAAGAAGAGAAGAGATTGGAATAAAATACCTGCAGCTCATAAACATACACCCATCGATCTTCTCCACGAACATCTTGCACTGAGGACACCTTTGCCACTTCTTATCCGCCGCCAGCTTCCGCAGCATGAGATCCTCCGTCCCCCTCTCATCCTCCCCGAGCTTCTCGAACTCCTCGCACCCAATCCCGTCGTGCCACGCCACCCTACACCGGGCGCAGAACATCCGGTTGCAATGAGGGCACTCCGCATCGGTTATCGTCGTCGCCGCGTCCCCTTCGTCCACCAGCAACGCGGAGCAGTCATTGTACGGGCAGTAGAACTTCTTGGAACCCAGGGACGACTCGCACAGCGCCGACCCCCACCTGTGGAACACGGCGCCGGGAAGGATGTCCCGGCACATCTCCGGGTCCACGGCGCCGACTTTGCAGTCAGGGTCGGGGCACGTGATGGACACCACGTTGTCCTCCACCTTAGCCGAGACGTACTGCGCCACGCAGCTGGCGCAGAAGACGTGGCCGCACGACGCGATGGCGAAGGACTCGCCCATGGGATGCGATTCCATGCAGATGTTGCAGTAGAAGTCGTCGTTGGTGGATTTGGAGCATTCACCTTTCTCTATCTTTTGAACAGGTCTTGCTGTGTTTTTTGTTTTCAAATATCAAATTAGATTTTAAAACCGAAAAAAAATCTTTAAAATTTTTTAAAAGATTGGATGAAGTGATACCTTTCTGTTTGGGCTTCTGCGAAACGATCTCTCGATGAGCTTTGGGCTCGAGAACTCCCCTGCAACTCTCATGGGGGCATTTAACCATTCGAATGTCCTTCTTGAGCTCTAAGTCTATGTATTCGGTCAAACATACGTTGCAGAAGAGGTGATCACACTTGGTTTCTTGGACTACCTCCATTTGTGGAACGACCTCTTCGTTAATGTCATACAAAGTGGCGAATCTCTTGGTGGAAGACATGATGACCTCTTGGAGCTGCAGCTCTTCGGCCAGCATCTCGTCATCGAAGATCTCGCAGACTTTGTCGTCGTCGTCGATGACGATTATGCGATCGGAGTCGCCTTCTTCCATCCTGTGTTTCTATGTGGTCTGTGCTTGTTCTCGTGCTTGTGACGTGGTTTGGGTTTGGATTTGAGGTTAATTTTATAGCGAGGAATTTGAAAAGTCTTTATGGTTGGGAAAGCAATTCCGTGTTCTTTCGTCGTTAACAGTGTTGCTTCTTCGACATTTATGGGCATCTTTTAAAGCATTACAACAGCTTGTAAGTCGATTAGAAAATCATACTTTTGCAACTCAATGGAGGACTAGTTCAACTTACTCCAATGCTTAATCTTATCCATTTGTTAATTTCGTTATATCTTTTTTTTTTCTCAGATAATACCTCTCTCTCTCTCTCTCTCTCTCTCTCTCTCTCAACAAGAAAATATCTTCCATTATTTGGTAGGCATTACGGGGCTTCTTATACTCTTAGCATTAATTAGTTTTATAAGATAACTTGAGTTAAATATCACATTGCACGAGGATTTGCCAAAGTTTGATAGTTATAATAATTCCAGTCCACTCTTATCTATTTTCACAGTATTCAATTATACTCTTTCCTGAGCTGAGACATTAATATGTATCCTCTTAGTTATCCCCACCGGTTCTACCATAGAGGTAAATGGCCAACATCTTGAATACGTCATTATATAGAGCTCTGGTATTTGCATAATAAACTTTTTAAAATGATAAAAATATTCTCATTTGATTTAATGGAATGTAGGAGTCTAGAAGATAAAGTAGAAGTATAATAATCAAATTGCCTTGGCAGTAATATCATTGATAGACTTGACTAATTGAAGACTATTCACATAGAAAAGATGACAGACAGTTATCCAGTGTAAGTATGGGATGATGTCAAGGGGAGTCTCCGTTCACAATCTAACTACTTTGGTTTGATATTTCATGCAATTTCGCAGTCAGAGGAAAACATTTTAAACAACTCTGCAGGTTTTGAGAGATGAAGTAAATAAAAATAGCAAGGCGAAACTTGTTAGTAATTGATATGCCACAGAATATAGAATTAACAACATCAAGGCACCTTCATGTGTAATTGCCTCTCAGGTTCATATCTTAGTTAGGAATTCAGACAGAAGAATCTTTTGTCATGGTCAGAGATCTCGTAGACTTCGTCTTCGATGACTGTGACTTGGGGATCTTTCATTCCCTCTCTGACTCGTTCTGTAGATTAGAGACTGCTACTTTAGATTTGTTTATGTCTCCCTGTCCCAGTGGTTGTTCCTGGGTTGGAGTCAAATTTATTGTTATTTAAGGGTGAATTTGGAAAGTCTGTTGGTTTCAGTGATAGCGGAGGAGTAGATCCGTTTGCCAAGTGAAACAAAGATCCATTTCAAGTCTGGTGGAAGTTTCCCAATAAGCCTATTTAATTTGGAGTTAATTAAAGAATATTTGAATACGGACTAGTTTGGATAAAAAGATTCTTAAAGTTTTAGTAATATTTAGATTAAACTCTTGAAACTAAATACATTTATTTTTTTTATATTAAAATATGCCCACAAGAGTCTATTTTTAATATTTTTAAAACTGAAGGACTTCTTGAATTCAAATCAATTTCTATATTACCGGGATAATGCAAATTCCATCACAGGGATATGGTGTTAAAATAAGAGATTCATAGATGATTTTCTTTTCATTTTGATGCCTGGAAGCATATTAATGACAAATACTCTATCTGCTTTCCATCTCAAACGTATACAGTTATTCCACCTTTGGAGAACATTAACGTATAGACAAAGAATATTTACAGTGGTGCTAGTTCAAGCATCTGTAATTTAACATATCTATGCTTGCAATCCCAAATCATCTTACTTTGACTGATTGGCCCGGTGATTCAAGCACGTATGATTTTTGGGGCAGATATGCACAAGAGAAGCCACTTCTGAGAGCTAACATTGTAGTTTCGAATAGAAGTCATCAAGGGCAGAGTAGAGAGGTGCAGCAGCATTTGGTCTCCCTACTGTCCCAAGAAGAATGTCACTGGTGGTCACATATGGATCCCCATAGAAGCGAAGATTAGCATCTTGGCGTGTCGCGATGATGTTCCCCTCCAGTGAGACTCCAAGAAAAGCACCTGCTTGGTTTCCAACCAAACGTGAATATCACATTTTTCTTGGTAATAGGAATAAAATCAGAGTTCTACAACTGAGATAATACTTATCACATGCTCCCATGCAAATGCTAAATATATATTAAAAAATCACTTATAGCTAAAAACTACCTGGTAGTTTGAGAGCAAGAATAATTAATCTGAAGAAAGAAAGTATCAAGATCTTCACAATTCGGACAAAATAATTGCCCAAAATCGTAGGATTTAACTCTAAATGTATTAATAATACTACGGTGGATCTTGTTTGTGATGTGCAATCCAAAAAGATCATATGCCTCGGCCTACAAAAGACAACTTAAATATGCATTATCTTCCATGCCAAAGAAAATAAAAAAGACCAACAAAAACCTTCACTTTCTTACAGAATATATATAATTGATGCAGGCTGCAGAATACTGACACAGATGTTAGTATTTTCAGCAGTTAATAAACTATTACCTTTGCTACAGCTGTATGTATAACACATTCCAGACCCTTTGTCCCCTGCTCTTAGATCTGCTTCTATAACTCTACCAACAGGTCCTGCTGCAGCACTTAAACCTGCTCCAAAGGAAAAGTGCATTTGGCTACTGAATGTCTTGACAGCTTTAGAACCATGAAGAACGATAATGAAATCCATCAACTCAGCTCCAATCTGCAGGCAAGCAAGGTCAGAGAACAATATGGAAAGTTCTAAATGAACAGCAATAATATCGAAAAGGAACAAAATGTTCTAATGATGGATGGTCAAAGTGCAGAAACCTGAAAAGAATGGTCATGCTATATAAGCAAACAGAGAGTAAACCACCATTTCTGGACAAAGCACCACTTTACCATATACAAAATTCTATGTAATCCCCATGTCATTAAATTTTCTGGCGCACTAACAAACCTGACATCCATGTTAGACTGAATGGCTTAAAGCCTTAAACATAGAACTGTAGAAGTTATGAGATTTACACTTTTGAGCCTCATTGAGAACAAATAACATAAAATTTCCAAATAAAATTTTCCTTTCTATAGCTAGACATGGATCTAAACCAGCCTTCACATGTTAGCGCTTAGCACCAACATCTATTTGTCTACATTTTACATATCTCCTCTTCAATGCTGTTGTCCCCATTTCTATTTTATGTTTCAAGTTGTAGCAAAAGTCTTTCTAGCCAAAAACCTTTCAAACCATAGTTCAATATTTTTGGTTTTGGTTTCGGCTTAGTTAGAACACAAAATGTTTCAGTCAGTTCTTGTCGTTTTCGATTCTAGTTTCATTTTCAGATTTCTTTTGATATCTTTTTTTTTAATGCATGACACAAAATCTAAGAGCATTTAAGAAATGAGGTTGATATTGAATTTAAAACATACATTAATAATATTGTTATTAGGGTTGTTTCAGTTGGATGCTAGTTTCGGATCAGATAAAATTGAAATGCAAAATATTTTGACAAAGCATCTCAGTTTTGGACATGCTTTAAACCATGTTTCAAACAAATCACATATTTCCAGAACTTTGTACCAAAACGATCTTTCATCAGTTAACCCACACACACAACTGCTGGAAGTAGATACTCTATCTTAGAAACTGCACTTATATGAGGACAAAAGGGGGAATCATCTTTATTTGCATACCTGTGCTCCCCATCCTAAACCAATGGAGATTATGGCAGATGGTGCAGACCAGGAACCATCTGACCTTCGAGCAACTACTAGGCCAGTGCCCATTTTATAAGTCAGAATTGTGCCAGCTTTGGCAACTGTCAGAATAGCAAGCCCTTTTGCACCTTTTAGAACTGCCTGAGGAATAGATCTTTCAGGGTCTAATCTGGCAACCTGAATTCAAAATTTTGATGGAACAGAAATTAGAATGTCCAGATTTTCAAAGTCAAGATGAAGCTTGTTTCTGTACATAAATAATGTGGCAGAATCACACATACAAAAGAAAAAGGTCAAAGTAGATGCACCTGGCTGTAACTCTTCAAGGTATTAGCTGCCTTGTATATCTCGTGCTCCATTGACAAACCAACAGGCAGATTTAACCACCCTCTTGTACATGTCCAATCCATGACATCGTGTTTCGCTGACTGTGTAGCATTGCTAATGGAATTAATCAATATTCCCTGCAAGGGATCTAGCCTATCATAACAGGAATCACAAACTCTTTGAGGATTCCTCTCCCGAAATTTCACGGGCAACAAAGATTTTCCTTTTGTGCATGCACCACAAAATATGCCTCCACAAAATCGACAGTGATGTCTGCCACACATAAGAGTGAAAGGAGCAGAGCATTGCATGCAGACGTTAGTGTAGCTATCTGGCACCCACTCCGGTGGATCTGCTTCTAGTAGGGACCTATAACCACTATAGTTAATAGCTTCTGCTTCAAGCAACGGTGGAGCACTAGGTATATACACAGAAGGATGCAAGAAATTATCTCCATTACTTGCAGATCCCAAGAATGATATACTAGAGCTAGTACCCTGTGAAGGTCGGACACCATCACTTCTGCTCCACCGACTGAGAATTGCCACCAACCCACCTAGTACATTTTTTACGTTCACTTCTGGTCGCGTTCTCGACGGCATAGACATGCAATACTCCTTAGTAGAATCAAAATCGTCAACAAACTCGGGCTCGTCAGATAGCTGATAAGGATCTTGTCCTGAGGATTTTGGCTCTGATGAGAAAAAGTTTCTTTGAAGTTGTCCCAAGCTTTCAGATAGGAAATCTTTGTCATAATTACTTTGTTTGTCAATCTTAGAAAGTGAACCATATGTGATTATCTCTTTAGATGCTGCCATTAGTTCATTAAGACTTCAATACCTATCGATAGAAAGAGCTCTCCTGAAGATTATGGAATACAATCTTTCATAAATGGATAATTACAGAGAGTAACCATCTAGTTTGGACATGGCTTGTTAGTTAATTAAATGAGAAAACACAAAAGTTACAGAGACAGCTGCTAATTAGTAAATCAATCATACTACTTTCTTCAAGAAAAAACTCACTCATTTCGCTGCAAAAACAAAAGCTCATGAATATCCACGCTATTAATGTTTAGATGGGGACAGAAAGTAACAGGAATTTGAAGTATCAACATGCTACAACCAGCTGAAAGTATTCAAAGAATAAGAATCAGAAGTAGCTACCCTGTAAATCTATAATATCATAACTGCACCCAAAAAAAAAAAAAACTAAACAAAATCTATTACTCTAATAAATTAGCCAAAATAAAGGAATCTATGGCTGCAGAATGTAAGAATCAACTAAATAACGCAATAACATATAAAACAGATTCGGAATCATAACTATCATCACCATCATCAAAAGAGCTCGTATCCACACCATTATCCAATACTTCGCAAACCTAGGAAGGTTCAGCATAACATCCTAATTATCATCTCCCAAAAGCTCTTTCCTTTATTCTTCGAACGAAACATCTCCTCTCCCAAACTATTCAAGCTCAATAAAAGAACTAGAAATTTCAATGAATTCTACTTCAAACTCAGGATGCTACAACCTCTGAAGATATCGACAGAATTAAGAAAAAGGACATGCGAATTGCAAGAGAATCTAAAGAAATCCCCAAAATTGACGAAAGCCCAACAATCGAGGGAATCACGTAATCACAAAGAACAGAATAGCGAGGTGGATTAATTAAACAGAATAAAAAATCACCTCGAAAGTTGAACCGGTTAAGTTTTCTCCAAGCGCTCGAAGATTTGGGAAGGGAAGAGGGGAGTCGCAAGGATTCCTCCGGGGTACATATAAGCCTCATACTCGATCGGATCGGTTAATCACAGATCCGTTTTATTTTTATTGACCGAATCCATCTAAAACGTAGGACTTGAATTGCAAATATAAAATATACAGGGTGTAAACCATAATAGGTGAAAGAAAGGTTCTAAATGCAAAGTTCCCAAGTAGTAAAGATCCGATTTTTATGGTTAGAGATGCTCACAAAAACACAAAAGCTTTGCTAGAGATTGGGATTAGGGTTTTCAGATGGCTAACCCTAGTAAAAGAGTCGACATCCAGAATCTTCTCACCCTGGGGGACGATCTTATTGGAGTTCTCAACAACCAGAAGGATGGAGATGGTCTGATGCAATCTTTCGAGGGGGCAAAGATGCTTCGCTCTTCGTGTCTGTCTGATACCAGAGACCTTCAAAGCTCATTGGAAGGTTAAAGTTGTCTTTTAATCATCATTTCCTCCTGTGTTTTGCGGCATTATATTGATCAGATAATAAAATTGCATTTTTTGTTGTTTTTGTTTTGGAATAATACGGCGTTAATTAACTAGAGAGCATTCTTAGTGATATGGTGATGCTAGAAGCGGGTTGTGTGCTACTATGATGTTGCTTTCTCTTATCCAATTTCCTTGGTGATTTGATGTTTTTCTTCACATATGTAAGTGCAGGGAGAAAGGGTATAAAACTAGTTCAATTTGAAAAGCACCAAGTTTCAAAGTTCTAACTCTCTGTTGTTCTCATCCTTCGATCGAACTTTATGTTTCAGATTTAACTCATTTGCAAACTTATGTTGTTTTATACATATGATATACTTAGCTTCCTACCAACTATTGAATTTGTGCACCACAGACTATCAGAAAAAGATTAGTGTTTGCAAAGAGATGATAGAGAAGGCAAAAGGTGAAACAATTGATGATGCTGAATTAAAGCATCTTCAAAGTGAACTGGAAGGGCAGCTTCAAAGTGAACGTCTGCTCCATCAGGAACTAAGATAAGTTTTGGTTCAATTTTAATGACAGTATGCTTGAAAATTTATTTTCCATGAACTATGGAGACTACAACATTGCTGATCTAACTTTTTTATGTGCTTCAACACAGCAATTAGTGATGAGCTCGATGATTTAGATCATCAAAGGGCTTCATTTGAAGAGCGAAAGGAAATAATGAAGAGAAAAGAGAAGGATGTACTGAGGTCACAGTATGTATCGAGAAAATTTCATTTTGTTTTTCTCATATTGCTTACATACTTTTCACTTTTTGAGGCTCTTGGTTGTGATAGTTTCACTTTATCTGTTTCGTTCTTAATTATTAATACTGAGAGTGGCAGAAGTAGTCAAGTGATTAAGCCATTGTAAAGATTGCTTTGTGTGAGAACTTACTCTTGAGTGATGATTTGAACCAACTCACATGCTACTTTGAGATGACCAGGATATGATTTCTGAGTATATCTTGTTACCTAAGATAGATTGTCTATTTCAATACAACAGTTAAGATTAATCTCACTTCTTTATTTGCAGAGATTTGCTCTCTATGTGCGCCTCAGTTACCAATATCCTCCCCAATTTAGATGATCAGGATATGATTTCCGGCTGTATCCTTCCTACTACAAGTAGACTATTGCATATGGTTTTGGCCTTTTAGGTTCCTCTTTTATGTTGCATGGGAAGTTCATAGGAAACTTTACTTGTTAAGATTTGGGACTTCAATTTCAGTCGATGTTATCCCTAAAAGGCATTCAGATATTGTGGAGAAAAACAAGAAGAAAGTTGAGAAATTTGCATTTGACAAGACAACGCCCCAACTTGAAGTATGCAGCAAGCTGTGGAAGGGAGCATAGCTGTGGCGGTGTTACGATGATGTTCCTTCTCAACTCCCTTAAGCTTTGTTCTCTTATTCCTGAACATGTATTAGCTTCTTGCTTTTATATTGCTGAAGCTAACAATGATACAATGTACAGTGAGAACTGCTATTTTAATATGATAAATATGAGATTCCAGCTACTTTCGTCATCATACTATATTATCTCAGTTGCAACCATTGTTTCACCTAGCTCTCTGGATGCCTGAGACGGGGATGTTGATAGGATGGATTGTCTTTTCTGTCTTCTTAAAAGGAATAATCCATCGATAAGAATGTTTTTACAATGCTGTTGTCTAAACCTACTTAGGATACCTGGATGAGAAAAATTTTATATTTCAAGCTTTGTGCAGCAATATTTTTGATGAATTGATAAGTCTACTTCAATATGAAAGTAGAAGGTAGAGCATGACCGATCTGGGATATCAATGAAGGAGAAGAACGTAGCTGTGAAAGCTCAGTTGCTGCAGTTCCAAGCCTTTGGAACTCGGGCCTAGACGAGAGATCTTGTTGCTATTTGCTTTGTGCTCGAAGAGATTGGTTGATGTTGACTGCCCAAGTAATAAACTGGCTAATAGAACCGTGCGGTTAAAAGGACTCATGTTGTATAATTATTCTTGAGGCATCAGTTTAACTAAAACACTATTAAAGTTACTACTTCTCTCTACTCACACACAAAAGCACATTAGATAGCTTGGTCTTCTCCGTGTCGTGAATTTTGAATTGACTGCCATTTCTCGGGAAAAGGGGAAAAAGATTTGACACAAAAATGTAAGGTGAAAGCAGAGCTTTTATATTGGCATTGAGCCTTATGTTGAATCACATCTACCAAGCATCAAAACATCGTCCACAAACAAAACGAGGCCCCGATAATGAGGCTAACCCAGAAACAGTAAAGTAAAACAGACAATAATCAAAAGCATTGCAACTCAATACTTGGCCTTTCAACGAACTCAACTTGGAGCCTGCATCTCCTGCTCTTTCTCAGCTCAGTTAGTGGAGCTTTCAGCATCAACAGCCAAGGGAACAGATGCCGCCTGTATAGAAACAAAAGCAAGCAAATTCCATTATTTTCTGCAAATTATGAAGCATCTGCACACCATATTCAGAAGATGTATTTAGATCAAAGAGCTTACCAAATGACGGTACTTGAGAGCATAGAACATCTCAAGGTAGCGCTTGGTCTCGCGCCTCTCAAGGTTGGAGACATACTTCCAGAAGCCATAAACACCAGTCAATGTCATCAGCCTCTCGGAGTACAGCTTCCAAGTGTATCTGAATTGTCCAATTATGGAAGAGTGAAACAGTAAGTTATAAATCCAAATAGAAGTCAAGAATTTTCCAAAAAGAATCATCAAGGCAATAGAGTGTACTTCTCATAGATTCTCTTCAGTCCTCCTTGCGAGATTTTGTCCCAGTGAGTAGGGTCTTCCTTGCATTTCTCAAAGAAGTTGACTAAAATCTCAGCAGCTTTGTCACCCTGATAAGGATCAATGTGGAAACCGGACACCCCATCAACTATGATCTCTGCTGGTCCTCCATTGCATGTGGCAAATGTTGGTAGACCGCATGTCATGGCCTCTACAACTGTAAGCCCAAATGCTTCATAGAATGCGGGCTACAAAGAAAAGAGGCACAGTTATAATTTACATAATTTTTTTCTGAAGACATCTATTATTTCTCATCCATTTCCTCATTATAAAATGGTATACCTGCACAAAAGCTCCTTTAGTATCAGCAATGTAGCGGTACAGCTCACCATTTCGGACACGGTTCATCTGGGCGGAGATCCAACGTATCTGGCCATTGAGCTTGTACTGCTCAATGTGGGTGTACATCTTCTTCAACTCTGCCTGCTCCTCCTTATCCTTGGATTCTTTTCCATGGTCACCGCACACCACCACAAGGTTGACCAGCTCCCTCAGACGGGCATTCTTGCCGTAAAACTCAACCAGACCAGTCAAGTTCTTCACACGATCCAGCCTAGCCATTGAGAAAATAATCGGCTTGTTTCTGTCTGCCAACACAAACCTGGAAGGAATTCAAAGTCATATTACTCCTCGACTGATCAATAACTGCAAAAGGTGGATAGAGAATGCAATTAATATGACAATCACTGACTTGTGCTCGTCGTTCTCAACAGAACTGTAAAGGAGCTCCTCAATTTCAGGGTGGAAGGCTGTAAGTCTCTTATCCTTCTCTGAGTAAGGGTAATAGATAGACATATCAGCTCCAGGGGAGACAATGTTGAACTTGGGATCAAACACATCGATTCCATGAACAACTCGGTATAGCCCCGGAAGAGTAAATGCGGTATGAGATTCATATTGCCCCACGGTGTCTTTGCTGAAATTACAGGCATAGTGTCCAGACAGTTTTGTTAGTCTCAATTGTTATAAACATTTTGTTAGTCTCTTAAGATATAAACTTCAAGTGGAATAAGAACAGATTCAATAAAAACCAAAAAGTATCACCTTCCAGCGATCTCTTGGAAGGTACTGGTGATAATGAAGTCAGTGTGGTTCATTGCATATAAATCGGCTGTGAACTGGCAGGAGAAGTGGTAGTGGTTGTCGAATTTCTTCCAATATATATCGGAATTAGGATACTTTGTTTTCTCCAAAGCATGGGCAATGGTGCACTACACATGAGAGAAGATATGATTAGTAGCTGTCCAACAAAGTTTTCCAAGGTAAAGAAGTCAAATAGTAGTTCATGTTTAAATGTGCAAACCTGAGTGACTCCTAACTTGTGTGCCAGCAAAGATGCCACTAAGTTTCCATCACTATAATTTCCAATAATGAGATCGGGTTTTGCCTGCAATTCTGCTGCCAATTCTTTCGCAACATCCTTTCAGCAGAAGAGAAAAAGAAGATAACTTGAATTGAAAAAATATATATATATGATTTAGAAATAGGCCTTTGCTCAGATGATTGATATACCTCAGTGTAAGTTTCTAGGTAAGGCCAAACATCAAAACGTGAGATCCATTTGCGAAGGATTCCCTTTTCTGTTCTAAATGGAACACGCAGAATGTTGGTGTGCTCTGTACCAATGACCTTCTCAATACGCTCTCCGCAGGTAGTCCCAACAGCATCAGGTAGAAGTCTTGTTACCTATGTCAAACAGAAGAAGGTAATCAACACTGCACTAGCAACAAATCTTTCATACATTTGCATCAGACAAAAAGAAAGAGAGGTTTTAAAACTAACAATGAGAATTTTAGGAGTGATATCGAGGCCTTGTTGCTTTATCCTAAGAAGCATCTCCTCCTCCAAAGCACGAACTTGATCCAAAATGTAAACAACCTGTAAGTAAAATTGCAATTAGTGCAAGATAGTGAGAAAAGGTTGGTAGCTCCATTAGTTTCAGTACAGGAACTTTAACTTTCCAGAAGGATGGTTGTACCTGACCACCAGTATCAGGGTATCCCAAAACATTATCTTGGGCAAAATAGCCATGAGGAGATAGGATGACAACATTAAACATCATGGGAATGGTGCTGAGAAATTTCTCCAAGGTGCAAGGATCAGGTGCCTCAAGAAGATCAAGGAGTAGGTGAATGTTCTCGTGTACACGCTTAGCCATGTCACCCCAGCCCTTCTCCAAACCAAGCTCTTGGAATCTACATGCAGTTTCAAATATGTGAAACTAGAGATTGTACAAATAGCTGGAAAAAGAGATAACTAGAAGAATTTAATAGTAAGTACTTGTGATTGAATTCTGAGTATGGAGTATCTTGAGGGATGCTCAGTAGATGCTCCTCTGCCTTCCTCAGTGCAGCTTGGAGAGCTCCAAGGCTTTGTATTCTATCATTCAACATCATTGTCTGCATACCATTAACAGAAAATTGAGATAGTGTCTTCCATGCCTTACCAACAAAATATCTACTGAAAGTATAATGCTTTGCAGAAAAAAAGAGATCACATCCAGGGAGATTGAATTTACCATTCCATTATAATTGTGTTGTCGAAGAAAATTAAGCAGTGGGTACATGCTTTCCTTGTCTTGAAACAATTTTGACGAGAGGTGTCGGTTAAGAAACTGCACACCGTTACCAATAGATTTCGACAGCGAAGGACGAGGGAAGGAAGCATTGAAAGGTTCAAAGTCCAACTCCAGGGTAAAGTTGCTTTGGCTGTTGATCAAATAGAAGAAATATATTCAGTTCATAATATCTAATAATTTAGGGAAATATGTAAACTACAAGTATAGATCAGGTGGAAATAAACACTACCTTTCTTCTACAAGTTTATCCTTCAACTGCAGATAGTCAGACTCACTCAACTTCTCCACAGCCAGCTCGCTCACATTAACGCGAACATATTCCCAGACACCAGGCCTTGGCCTAATCGCAAGAGCCACCCATGGAGGTATAACGATCGCTTCCTGCAATGCATCAGCATCAAGCAGGATTTTGTCAGACCAAAAGAACTCAAATTGCAAGATCTAAATGAATAAGCAATTACTCTAATAAGTACAATTTCTTTGCATCACCTGTGCGGACCGCAGAACTTCTTCAAAGTCAGCGAGCTTCTCAATCACACCCTCGGAGTATGCAGCTTCGAACTCTGCAAGCAACTGGTGGGGCTGCAGCATCCCTTTCCCCTGTTTAACATACCTGGAGAGTGAAGAAGAACATATAAGCATAGATCCATACCCATTTGTGGCTGAAAAGTGCTAGATCCTTAGATAGTTCATACTAAATGAGGATCATCAAGTGTTGTCTTAGACTTTTAGCTAGATTTATAATACAATACGGAACTGATTTGGTTCATGAGATCAGCAATATATAGTCAAACTTCGTTTGATCTAGAGAGACAGATTGATTCAAAACCTGGAAAAGACAGCGATCAGTTCATTAGGATGAGCAGAAAGGGTGTCGCCGAGGCGCTCCTTCATGCTGTGGATGCGGGTCAACGCGCGCCCAACCATGGCTTCTTCCTCAACTTTCTTCACTCCTTAAAAGTTGGAACTGCAAAGAACGGGTATTATTAACACATACTAAACATAGAGATTTGAATTGCAAAAGTTGACAAGAAAGTTAGATCAAAACACAAAGTGGAAAAAATTAATATATAGAAAGACATCAATATCTAATCTCCTGGAAAGAAGTTTAATCTCTACTAAATAGAAATAGAAGGAAGCAAATTCTAGTGGAACTGTATCACTCAAATCTCTAAATTATATGGGAAAATTTTTATAAAAAAAAATCATACGCATATAAATGACAAAGAAGACTTTACAGTAGACAGTAAAAAGATTAACAGGATTTTATCATAGATAACCAAGTCATCAAGCAGCAAAGTTATTGTCATACAAGAGATCAGGAAAAAGCACCACAAAACAACGAGCAGGAGAAAGAAACGAAGAAAGTGATTGCCCAACAAGAGATCAGCAAAAACGAAGAAAGCTTAACAAAAATATACTTGGGAAACAAGCCAGACCAGGAAGGCAAGAATAATGCAAGGGAAGTCTTATATAGATGAAGTCAAAGAGAAGTAAATGCATACATAATATTATAATAAGACCAAATATTTCTTCATCTAAATTCTCTCATCAATGCAGTCCGCGAAAAAGCAGAGTCTTATACTGTTCCTACGACCTATTGATCCAACAGCTAGAACTGACGCAAAGGAGAAAAAAAAGGAGAAGTCCTCCAAGTTCTTAACCACTGCGCAAGAGAAAATTAGGCATAGACGACCCCCGAATGCTACAAGAAATGTGGTCAAGCTGTTACCTTTTCATCGAGGAAAAAAAAAGAACAAGAATAGAACGATACCAAACGAAAAAAGTAGACCCTTCTCGCTATTTCAAACTTTGGTTAGATCTACAAGCAGAAATCGCATTTTAAGGAGGACCCATATGGCCACTCGTCCAAACGCACTAGATTCAGTTCCTTGTTAGAATAAAAATCAAATTTTTTTCGTTATTTCTGTGATCCTTCAGGCGGCATTTACCTTGTGGAGAACGGAAACAGCAACCAGAATCTAGAGGGAAAAAAATAAAGAAAAAACCCCAAAACAGGGCAAACGCAACGGAGCCAAAAACGCAAGAGGAAACGAAACGGAGGAGTGGATGAAGAGATTTGTAGAGGAAAGCACCTATTTATATACAACCGAGATGGGGATCCACTAGCTAGTTGACGCCAGGCCAATGTGTCAGCACTCAGCAGGCGAACAAACTGTTCCTTTTTAATCAAAAGATTCAAAACCACTTCAAAATCTTCCGGTTTTGTCTACCATCTGCTCACGACTCCGACATTTGCTTAGAAAATAATTCAAAGCGTGTTATTTGATATCGTGCAGACGTTTACTTTTCTTTTCCTCTCGTTTCACATTTTCCTTTTATAACAAATGAGTTATCTCCTTAATTTTATTTATCAAAATAAATCACGCCACATATTTAATATCAAATCAAATATCTTTCATTCTAATATACTGAATTTATCGGCACTTCACCTTAATGCTATCAAGCTTATGTTCGACTTTATCACTTTGAGTAGTCTAAGATAATCCCAACCAATAGATCAATCTAATCCTATAGAGATAATATTAGATAAAAATCTAGTATGATAAATACTTTATCTCTCAATTTCAAATTTAAATCAGGCTATAATACAACTTGCACACCATATAGGAATCAAGTAAGGGTATTAAATGCTGAGGGTAGCAATATCATGTAAGTGCATCTAATTTTTATTTATTTATTATTGATCTAATGGATAATGTAGACTTATATCAATTTTATCGGTTTAACATTTTATTCTGATATATAAAACGCTATAATTAAAAAAAAGATTTAGTTGAATTTATTCGTATTTTATATTAAAAATGAAGCTAATTATCTAAACAAACCGTTGATATTGTACATGTATAAAATATGGAATCGTACCAATTTTGTCAACTCTTCTCGGTTTCTTCTCTTTGTTTCGTTTTCTTTTCTTCTTAGTTTCAACTCTTCTCGATAGTTTTATTTCTTCGGTTAAAGAAACGTGTCAAAGTTCTTAACTACAAAAGGCTGTTCGTATTCTCTTTGGCCCGTGGATAGAAAGCCTTCTTTCCTCTCTCTCTCTCTCTCTCTCGATTTACGTTACCTTTTAGCTGTAGATAAGGATAAAAAACTTTTTATACAGCAGGAAGCATTGGTCATATCAACTCAAAGAGTCGGATTAAATTCAAAAAGGATGGAAGCATTGGTTGTTCACAATATCCACCGCCAGTACCAAAAAATACGTCTGGCTACATGACAAAGAGCTTTTCTTTCATCTATTAATTGCGATATTCTACTCTGTTATTTGTGATGCCATGAACGATGCCACAAATGATACTCACGAATTGGGTGGGTGGGCACTAAGTTGGCGATATATTATCTTATACTCTCTCTCTCTCTCTCTCTTACCGTTTACGAACACACACCCCTTTCTAAATCTTTCTTCTGATGCTTTGTATGAGCCAAAATAGAAGCACTAATTGAGGCCATCAAAAGATGGTCAACGAGCAGTTGATTGTTTAAAACATTGGCATCATAAGGCCTCTCCAGTTTCAGAGGAGTCACCACGTCAGCAACGGGTCCCGTCTCCTTTCACGTTAACCACAGTCGTACGCGTGGCGCTTGATGGACGATCTCGCACTCGCAGCCGTGTCTCGTGACCGTTTCGGCGAGTTATCGAGCGACGAGATTGGATCAGGTCGGAGCTTTTATTGAGTTAATTTTGCCGCAAATTTCGGATCCAATCACCAATCACCATGAACTATGAGAACAGTATAGCTAGATTAAAGCCGAGGATCCATCACCAATCACAATACTAATCGCCGCGTCGGGTTTTGGAATTGCACGCAGATCCGATATCTACCGGCAAACAGCGGATCCAGGTAAAATGTTCGATTGCGGGCGGGGGCCACTGAGTTGAATTCTAACCCCCGGCCGAGCTGGCTCCACGTCACCTTGACAGCACGACGAGCCAACTGTAACCAAGAAACTGTTAGCTTTTTCCCCCCCTCCTCCGTACTGACAAAGGTGCGGATCCTTTATCAGCCCCCGCTGTAGGAAATTCCTACCGGCATCTCGGTTAGTATAATCGTATTTGACCAACCAACCCGTCCTTTTCCTCTCGCATTAATCCCTCTCACATCATCAATTACTACGAAAGATATCCTTAATTATTTTCCTAATTAATTCAAAGAGGCCCCCACCAGCCACATCAGATGGGCCCTTAAATTAATCCTCATCCTTATCCTTCCACGACTCGATTAAATCGGCATGAGGTATAGAAAACGACTCGCTTATTTCATGCAGAGCTTGAGCACTCGTTTGGTATAGCGTCAAACGTAGTTTAATTAATCCCTCCACTTGGCGTGATTAGTTTAATTAACCACATAATTTAGGTTGTTAGGTCATTGGTATTGCTTCGGCAATGGAGGCAAAGATTAACTGGATAGCATGTTGAATTAATTAGGTTGCAAAAGGCATCGTGATCTGTGATGTACTGATGTGAGAACGTGGATAAGATGGAGAAGAGTGGGGTTAAGGTGATGAAACCGTGGGCTCTGCCAGTGGCTAATACTGTCATTAATATAATAATGTCAGCATGTGGAGGAATATATAAATATGCGTGCAAATACTAAAATATCTCTAAAATATGTATATAGGTGTCGTCTTCCAAATTGGCTTTGTTGATCCAACATGGACCAGTCCTTTTATTTTACGTTTTTAGAATCCCAACGTGAGAGAGGATTAGTTGGGTTCAGATTAAGACGTTTTGAGATATTATAAATTGCATGATGATGGATTTTTTTTTGGCCTAAGTTTTGGTTGTTACATGGTGCCCATCCTAGTATTATTATTTTACTGACTGTAGTGGTTAATAAAGATGTTGGATCTGTTTACTCCTTTAGTTAGTATAACATGATCATTAAAGCTACCATACATTATATTTTAGTAGTTGGTTATTATATGTTCAATTATTCAGTGATATAATTTATTTTTTAAAAAGGTTAGCCTAATTATCTAACTTTTATATAAAATAAATTAACTTCTTTGTTTAATCTATAGCCGACGAGGTTATGATCAATTAAGGAAAACAAGATCACAGAATTTATAAAGCCTAGAGATATTTCCGGTGAAAGAGTTTGGCCCGGGCCATTTCGAATTTAGTACTTGCCTATTTCTAGAGCATGCTTTTTTGGATCATGTTAACTTAAAATGGCATACTTCTGCATATTATATCGCGTATCATCTTTCTTAAATCTATATATACCATGAACTAAATAAAGTGATTAGTCTTTCTCAGTAAATAAATTAGATAATTGGGTCATTCGTCTAAAAAATAGACCACCCATGGACCCAAACTATACTCGCACAATGTCCATGTGATTTTTTTTTCATATAAATCACGTTATGATGGTAAGTTTGGAATCATAATTCTCTTAAAAAAAAGTATAGAAAAAGTTTGTAGATGAGAGATATCATCATTTCAATCAGAATCGTTGTGACTAATAAAACACTACTAGCGGATTATAAACCTAATACACATAAAAATTTAGGAGAGTTTAAATAAGCCCCACAATCTAAGTAAAACATCAATATCACAACAATAAACATATTCTATCAAGCCTAAGGAGTGAAGCATATAGCTATCATGAGCATGCCGCACCAAGATAAAGGTCTTCCATCGCTTTTATCACGTTCCTAGCAGATCCAGACCAGAACTGGAAAGGGAAAAGGGCCAACAACTGCCTTGGTTGTTGCCCCATCTCAAAACCTTAGCAGAGCTCCTCTCTATTATGATAAGGTAGGACCTTAGCATCAATTTTTTTTTTCTCAATCTTAATTTCCACTTCCTGCTGTTGTTGTTAGTTTGAAGAACTCTGAAAATAACACCCATTCTAACCAAAATTATACGCCAAACAGAGCTCTCATGAAAGTTTATTATGTTAAATTATGCAGCTAGAGTAAATTCTCCATGGCATTTTGATCATCCACTGCATCAGCTATTCTGAGCTCGTCATGGTGGGAGGATAGATTCTTTAGATTGTATGGCGCCGCCACTGATGGCGGATGACCATTCCAGGGTACTTGGGTAAACTTCTCATGGATCCCCAAGAACACAGTCATGATGGTGTTCACATATATTGTTCTCACTCAGATCCTTATCCCCTCCACAGCTGAAGACTCCTCCTAAGGGACCTTCCCCACAACAAGCATTCAATCCATCCTTGAAATCTTTGAATCCAAATTAAAATAGAAGCTGAGCCGATGGCCAAAGAATTCAATCACATCGTCTTTGTAACATTTGAAACAAAACTCAGGAAACAAAACTTTCTACCTACTTTTGCATACAATTTCTGATAGCATTTAGTACGCGAAGTGCATTTATATCTTAGCTTAGTTGCACGAGAAAAGGCACCTGGATAGATTATGTCGGATTGCCCATAACCATCCTTATGAATTCCTCTGGCTGATAAGATTCTAGCATTTTCGAGTTAAGGGAATAAACCGACATATCATCGTTGCTAACGATGCTGATGAAGTCGACGGCGTTTGATACTAATTCTCGTGCTTTTGATTCATCCTGACTGTTTGATCACCAAGCTGTTGACATCTTCAAACTGCCTGAGCTGTGTCTGGAGATCAATTGCCTGCTAATAATACTGGAAAGTTGACAAAATTAAGTTACTCAAATATGCAGTTAGAAATAACTCTGCAAAAAGTACACAATCTATTCAGAGTCATACTAATCCTTGATTGGTTTCAAGCAGAACACCAGCTCCACCAGATGAAAAATTAGTCCCATTGGAGGACCGAGGTGAATGTTCTAAGTATGGTGGAATAGCTGGAAGCTTTGATTTTACTCAGCTGCACACCAATACAAGTTAGTCTGCAAACATATTACTGACAAAATTAAGTTGTCACGAACCAACATGTTAGAATGTTCTATCTTATAAATTTCTTTGAAATTACCAATGAAATAAACAATTACACGGTCATCGATGAATCGTCCGGTGGGGTGGGCTGATGCAGTGTCACCATAGTTGTTGTTTCCTGGATACACAATCTCTCCCTGCAATCAGAAATATTATTGCAATGGTAGTTTAAGGAGAAGTGTCTTGCCATTGAAGTTATTACCTCTCTTCTCTCTTCTCTCTTCTCTCTTCCCTTTTCTCTCTTATAGATAGATAGATGTATGTGGTTTTGGGTTCCCACCGAATGGGCATTAGGTGTTGGTCTAAGTAGTGACGGAATATGCTGCTATCTTATGTCCATTATTCCATTGGGTTCATCTGGAAATGTTGTCATTTTCACAATAGGCTTGTCTTCTTCTTCTTTGATGATCTCCTCAATGTCATCGGCTTAGATAAAGCATGCACCATATGCTCAAAAAGTCTCGAGGCCCTTGAAGGTCTCAATCTTAGATCTACGGGAGAACTTATAATAAAAGTATATGATCGAGTATTAGTCCAAGAAAAATTTAAATATAATAATTAATAAAATAGAAGATAATTTCAAGTAACTCACAGATTGTACGGCCGAGTTTGCGCGCCTCATCATCTGGAGGGAAGACGCTAGAAGATTCAATTTTTACGGTTATCCTAGCCGTTAGGACGGTGCGAGGTGTAATTAATCGGAAGGACGAAGGCTAAAATTGTCATTTAGTCCAATTCCCTCGCTTTCTCTCGTCTACGTGGCGCTTTCTCTCCTCTTCGCTCCGCTCGTTCCAAATAGCGGCCACCGCCCAATCCAGAACACTCTTTCCCACCTCTTCCCCCACCTTCTCTCTGTTCGAATTCGACCTTTCTCGAAACCCTAGGTCGATTCGATTCCTCTCATGCTCCTCCGATCCAATCCCTCCCCCTTCCTCCTTTTCAAAGACCCTGCTGTCCCACGCCGGAACCCTAACTTCCTCATCCTTCGGAAGCGCCGCCGTCGGCGCAGACCGGAGACTCGGACCCAAGCCTCCCTCGATAGTCTCTTCTCTCGCCTCGTCTCCCCCAATCTCCTCGATATCCTCTCCCCTACCCTCGGCTTCATCGCCGGCGCGGCCGTGTTCCTCACCTCCAACGGCTTGTCTCGCTCAACGAAGGTCGTCGTCGATGCCGGCAATGATGACGTCATCGGGGATTGGATCTTGTTCACTAGCCCGACGCCTTTCAACCGGTGTGTGCTCCTCCGGTGCCCCTCCGTGTCCTTCGAGGAGGGGGGCGAGCTCTTGGATGGAGTAAACGAGAGACTGGCGAAGGAGGAGAGGCATTATGTGAATCTGAGCCGAGGTAGGATCCCGATAGCAAAGGAGAAGGAGGAGGATGGGAGGCCGGAGGACGAGATCTCGTACCAGAGGGTTTGCCTGGGGACGGAGGACGGCGGGGTGATATCATTGGATTGGCCGGACAATTTGGATTTACGGAAAGAGCACGGGATGGATACAACGGTGGTGATTGTGCCAGGGACTGTGGAAGGTAGCATGGAGAGGAATATAAGAGTGTTTGTGTTGGATGTGCTTAAGCACGGGTATTTCCCTGTCGTGATGAATCCACGGGGATGTGCTGGCTCTCCGCTGACCACAGCAAGGTACAAATCTAGCTTCCTTTCCATTGGTTATATAAGTAGGTTTTTAATACTGCTCCACTAGATGAAATATGCTTTGAAGAGCTGATAAGTGAGTTGTTCTTTGTGCCCGTTAGTGTTAAGTCATGATTTAAACAAAATACTACTCACTTCCTGCAAAAATTTTATATTTTTTAGAAAGATAAAAGTTCATGTAGCTAGGGAGAAAAGGCCAAGATGAAATTAAGTGTTATCAAATATTTGATTCAAAATATCCTTCTGTGTCCTCTTAGCTGAACAAGATGCTACGTATTGGTTTGAGTTGCACTTTCGTCTGGGCTCACTGATTTCCCCTTTCAGCGGTTCCTTTTCTTCAGCTAGAAAAGTTTAAGAATTCAAAATTAGAGACCTTTATGTTTCTTGGTAAAATATAACTTATTCCAAGTTGAATTTCCAGTATGATACCTGAAAAGCAAGAATCTAATAAAATAATGACAATGTGACTATATCCAATTTCAAATGATTTATCTATAATGCATAAAATCTAATCATTTGGTATAAAATTATAAATAGATGTTATACTATCAAACATGAGCTATTCACCTATACTATTAGTTTTAAAATGTAAAAGCATGGTCTTTATTCATGAAATTTCACAAAAACATTATGGATATTAATTTAGGTTTACTGCTTATTTGTATTTTCTTCCTAAAGAAAGTTTAGTTTCAAGAGAAATGCTCAGAAAAAAGTGGCAGGAACACTGGATTTGTTGACCTAGAAGAACCTCACTACCAACTTCCAAGAATTTTTCACAGTGCCTCGTGTATTTATATACTGATGTCATCCAGGAGATTATATAGAGCTACAGTTAGTGTAAGGACCATTAGAAAGATATGTTCCTTGTTATGATCAGATCCTTAGTTTCTTGCCTTATTATGAATAGATATATATAGCAAGTAGGCATAAAGCCATGATTTGTGTTGTCTGTTGGAGTAATGTCATGTAAATTGGCATGATCAGAGTATTAGACTGGGTATGTAGTCTAAACTAGAATAGCTGGGAAGGAGCTGGCAAGCATGGTTCGAAGGATCGGCTGATCCTCTTTCATTATATCTCTCTCTCTCTCTCTCACTATATCTCTTTCTTTCTATTTTTCTATTTTTCTCTCTTTCACTATTTCTCTCTCTTTATCTCTTTACTATAGCTATTGCTTCTCCAACGTAGAAATTCAGATCGGGTAAACTCCACTGATGCAGATCCAACTTTGACAACCTCGACAGTGATTATTTTATTTATTTCGTTATCTCTCTTTTCTTTATTATAGTTTTTTTTTCTCTCTCTTTCACTATGGCGAATTTTTTTTTCGTTTCTTCACTCTCTCTCTCTTTTTCGTTGCAGCAGTTTTAAGTAAGTACTTTTTTTAATTTTTTGGTTTTATACATGAGTAATTATTATTTTCTCATTTTTAAAAAAAAATTTTAGAATTTTTCTGCATTTATAAATAATATTTATAATTTTATATAATTAAAAATAGTCTTATACAATTCGAGCGGCTGATACGTATCGTTTTTTCGGGAGATTGATCTCAATCCCAATCCGATTTTTCGAAACTTGCTTACAAGTACATCTAGGCGGCACGGGTGTTGCTAGTTAGCTATTCCGCATGATACATTCCTATTGACACGTTTGACATGGGAAGACACACCTTCCTACCAAAAAATATGTGCTAGTTCGATGTAGTGTTCACAGGGGGTCACACAGGCAGGCTTAGCTCATAATTACGACTAGTGAGATACTCCCTTGGACTAGTTTCAATAAGGCGCTTGCATGCTACATGCCAGATGTGGTGGTCGGCAGGCCTGATACAATGGTCTGTGAGTAGAATGAAGATGGATATGCAGTAATAGGTACACTTTCTAGTGATTTTTTTATGCTTCTTTTAGGAACTCTGTCTAGTAGATCCCTTCTACCTAGCATCATATGATTATGTTTCACACATAACAATACTATATCTCGTTGTTTTCCACTCTCACTTTTGACATGTCACACTATTTATCTGTCAAATTCCCAACGCATATCATGGCCCAGAAGTTTTTAATAGAAAAAATTGTTCTTTTGAGAATCTCACACATTCATAGTAACAGTATCAATGTTTTCTCATTGTAGCACTTCTAAACTACTTGTTCATGTAGGTTATTTACAGCTGCTGACAGTGATGATGTCCGCACAGCAATCCAATTTGTTAATGGCCTAAGGCCATGGAATACATTAATGAGCATTGCTTGGGGATATGGCGCAAATATGCTGACAAAGTATCTTGCCGAAATTGGAGAGTCTACTCCTCTTACAGCTGCTGTTTGCATTGACAATCCTTTTGACTTGGAGGAAGCCACAAGGTCATTCCCTCATCATGTTGCCTTGGATGAAAAGCTGACAAGTGGGTTAATTGATATTCTGCGGACCAATAAGGTTGCTGATTGTTCCTAATAATGATCGAAATGTTTATTTTGTTCTTAATATGACATTATTAGAAGAAAATAATTTTGATTACACTAGGAAATTTATTTTCATGTAAATCAATTCATCTATCCTTGTGATATGCGGTTTTTGTTTTTGTTGTACCTCCAATATTGGTTGCAAATAATTCAAGGCTAAATTCTTTCAGGAAATCTTCCAAGGAAAAAGTAAAGGTTTTGATGTTCAAAAAGCTTTATCAGCAACGTCTGTGCGTGAATTTGATGGAGCAATATCCATGATTTCTTATGGGTGTGATGCTGTTGAGGACTTCTATGCAAAGAATAGTACAAAACAGTCTGTTGAAACCTTGAAAATTCCTGTTCTATTTATCCAGGAAAGTACTCTGAACATATATTGCCCACTTTTATTCTATTATGATTTGGTTGCAATGCATTGTTCTCCAGCTACATGTTGGTTGTTTGAAACTTTGAATGCTTTCAGACATTCATCACAATTCACACATTGAATCACTGAAGTCAGATTTTACAGACACTTTCTGCATGCTCAATATACTATTAACTGGTCATCTTATTAATTGTTTCATTATTTCATCTGTACCTCCACATGTATTTGTTTGATAAAACAGCCATGCTCTTGTCAGATTTTGCGAAGTTCACTCAATATTTATGTGTAATGTATAGTACTGTCCTTTTGCTATATAAGATCGTAGTAACATTTCACATATTTTTCATGTAAGATTCAGGTATATCCTGTGGTTTTTTTTTTCATATTGAACATTGTGTTGTCTGCAGAGTGATGATGGGACCGTACCTCCTCTTTCTGTGCCCCGCAGTTTGATAGCAGAAAATCCTTTTACAAGTCTCCTCCTTTGTTCTTGTTTGCCTTCAACTATCATCAGAACTGAGAGATCCACTGGGCTTTGGTGCCAACATATTGCGATGGAGGTACATGATTTGATAGTGTTAATTCAATTGTTCCTATTTTAGTCCTTGCATGATGGTTTGAAGAAAGAAGCTGGTGCATTTGGAATAAACTAAAGTAATAGAGATTTGTTTTAGTATACTATCAAGGATAATCATGGAAAAACAAATTATCTAAGATTTACTGTACTTCCTGAGAGTCAATATTTCCATGTATTATTATATATCACTGACTTGTTGCTAATTGTGTGGGTCCCCTTTGGGCGGGCCTATATTCTATTAACTTGGTTCAGGTTCCCATTCTTTTGCTCCTATTCATAGACAGAGTACAGTTTTCTGTTTTATTTTCTTTCGATGGTTGAAAGAAGCATCGAGGAGATTTATTAGATTGCAACTGATGAGTATCTGCATCCTAAAATTGTAGTTTCTTTGTCAATTTCTGTTTTTTTTTTTAAAAAAATTTGAACTTCTGCACTAGCTGTAAACCATCTCAAATCATTTCTGAGTGCTTTAAGGTTTATTTGTGCAACCAGAGAACAAAATAGATCTCAATTAATCTGAGAAATACTTGATTTTATGGAATTTATTGGTCTATGAGTCTCCTTTTAGTTTCTTCTTTAACACCACATACCAACCAGACATATTGTTTGCAATCTTCATTGATGAAGCTTTTAATTTACTATATTGTTTTTGTCATTTTTAATCTCTCATCTGAAGTCATTGGCTTTAGACTTACACAGTACAATCTACTCTGGTCTATTATGGCTTCTACCACCTTCATTTAAGCTGCTTTCCTTCTTATGTTTGACCTATCTAGTCTCTGGTACATTGTAACATACTTCAAATTTGTCCTTTTTCTCTTTTCATTCATGGTCAATGTTCATAACTGAGCTTGAATTTGCATTTATTTCTCATTCTAATAGATGAGTAATATCGATTGCAAAGAACATGCAGAAAAAAAATTCTTTTGCCCAAATGGTAATAATTTATTTATCTACAACAGGCATATGGAGACGGATGATTAAGGCTGATTTTAGTGCAAGGCATTTGCCATTGGGATATCAGTTTTCTACTTTAGAAGTTCCACACAACTGCCATTTTTCCTACCCAGTTAACAGAGGGGCCTCGGGCTCGTGTTTTGCCTTCCCTGGCCGATCGGACCTCATATGAGGCTTTGGAATAGATCCAACATGCAAAAGTAATAAAATCCTGGCATTGCTCAGTAAAAGTTCTCCTCAGGCATGTTCAAGTAGTAAACAAGCCAAGATGTGAAATATCCTAACTTTGAGTGCAAGCATAGAGCGGAGTTCAGAGATATATGTATAATGTGTATTCGAACCAAGCCTAAGCACCTGTAATTTGCATGGGTCTACTCAATTTCGACCCTAAGTATTGCATATTATTTTTTATTGCTCATAAAGCAATCATGCAGTCTATTCCATCATCAAATATTTGTTGAAATATTGCAATTTGTTTGTTGTATGGAGAAGACATCATGGCAATTTCTTTTGGCCTATGTTCATTATTGCAATTAAAAAAATGTTGGGGGCACAAGACTAGTCTCTTCACTTATTTTGCTTCTTTATTCAGGCACTCTCTTCCAAGATATGAGATCCCATTGACAACCAATTTGTGTTTGTCGTATAGATTGCCACCTAGTTTTTGTTTGATTTGTTGCACTAACTTTTTGGCTTATGAACTGTTCTTTGATATCATTTCATAGGGATCTGATCTATTTATGTGACCTTGCAGTGGTTGTCAGCGGTGGAGCTTGCACTTTTAAAAGGTCGACACCCACTTTTAAAAGATGTAGATGTCACTATCAATCCTTCGAAAGGTCCAGCATTTATTGATGATAGATCATCACAAAGGAGAATATCAGATAGGGAAAAATTTTGTGAAAGCTATGATCTTGATCGATTACCTTTGAACCATAATATTGCAGACGGGAATTCTTTGCTAATGTTTGACCGTGTGAATGAGTTTTTCATTGATCCGGATTTTAATGTAGATCCTATATCTCAAAACAAAGAGAAAAATCAATTGGAACAAGTAACTGACTTAGATGGGGTAAGTGGAGATGATGATGTAGAAAAGAAACAAGATAGTGCCATAGATACTGAAGGAAGTCATGTGTTACAAACTGCAGTTGTTGTCATGAATATGCTTGACATTACCACGCCTGGTACTCTGGATGACGAACGAAAAAAGAAGGTACGGGCATACAGCATTTGAGTTCCAGTTATTTCTAGATTGACTGAATTCTATATCAATCCATTCTTATTAATGGTTACATTCACACTCGGGGCTTTTTCTTTAAGCTTATTTATATCATGAAATAACTTTCAAAGTTTCAGATAAATTCTATTTTCAATCTTTTGGCAGTCATTACACTCATTTCACAAAATCTTGAGCTGTAACATCTATTGGTTATGTTCACTAACAATGACCCATTGGATCTTGGAAGTATGCTATACAAATATAATATCATCCATGCTCAACTTCCTGTATTAAACTTAAAAGTTCCTGAAGTCTTATCTATGCCAGAGTAGATATACTAGTGGTGACCAGATGTGTATTATTTGGAAGATACAAATAGGCGCATACAAGCTATTAGATTAGGCATATGTGCTTGGTAAGAGGAACCTTCCCTGGTTCCCTTGCAAAAATAGAATCCATGTTAAATGCTACTACCTAAAATGCACTATATCAAGTTGTTGTAAATCTCAAAGTAGCTAGTTCTAATAAGGGTAGGGAGCAAGATGAGCTGTTACCGAATACAAAAATTGCCTATTGATATAAATGCATGTTTTTTGAATCCCTTTAATCTAGTTTACTTTTTTGACTTGTGCCCCTTCTAGGGGTGAAAACATATCGGATAATATCTGAGTTGACCTGATTACTGTAGGATAGGTTGCAAAATTCCTATCTAACCCGAATTCGGATAAAAATTCTTAAAAAATTTCATAATCGGATACGGATTCGGATATGGATCCGGACCGGATTCGGATACATGTTTATCCACAAAAATATAACTTGATTTCACTAGTATTTAATGGATTTTCAAACTTCCTAGCTGTCCTAATTGGTTCCATAATTGCATTTTACCAACAAATATGGATTATTGAAATATTTGTTCATTAGTAAATATATAAGAACTAAATTTATTAACACATCGCATATCCTCAAACTTTCTAGCTCTTACAATCCTCAAAGTTTGGATATAGTTAAGATCATTTATTTTTCAAATCTATCTAAATCCGCATTTTAGTTGTATATTATTTGCTTAAGGTCTCATTGGTATTCAATTTGTATAGCAATTCATTTAAGATTTAGTTTGTCTTTGAATCCATTTAAGATTTGGTTTGTATCCGTATCTGTTTAAGATATGATCCATATCCATTTTATTCGGATATTGTTATATATTTTGTGATCCGTTTTATCTGAATATGGTTTTATATTTTGTTATCTGTCTAATATCATTATTTTAATCAATATCCGGAGCAAAAATATGGATCTGAATATGAGTTTGCCAATGTCTGATCCATTGTCACCCCTAGTTGCTTCCTAGTTCCCATATCTCTTTTCCATTTTAAATGATATTTTTGGAAGCTGATCTGATGAGATGATATAGTATGCTATGCTGAAGCCCTAGTCATCTATACACATCCTAAGGATCCTTGCTTGCTGATGCATTATGTAGTAAAACAGTATTTCTCTTTTGTTTTTATATATTATATAGTTCAGTCATTAGGTATGGTTTAAGTATTGATCTTTCAATTTGGTAAGGTTCTAAGTGCCATGGAACAAGGAGAGACGCTTATGAAAGCTCTGCAAGGAGCTGTGCCAGAGGATGTACGTGGAAAACTTACAACTGCTGTTTCTGACATCCTGCAAAATAAGCAAACAAACTTAAGGCTTGGTGCATTAACAAGGACTGATTGGACTAATGTGACATCACAAGTCAATACAAGGATCCAAGAGAAGATCAAGGGACCTTCAAACCCTGAAAATGCATACAGTGATGCCAATTCATCAGATCAAACTAAAGCTGGTGCTGACAATGACGAAAGACTGCATAATGATGCCAAGTCGATTTCAAACAATGTTAACATTCAAGAAAATGTTGAACATTATCAAGGAAAAACTTCTCAAATTTCTGAATATGTTGAAACTGCATCAGAAATGGAAAGCAAACAAACCCAACCTAGCAAATTTGAAAAAGTAAGTTCTGTGATAAGTGACATTGAACAGCAAAGGGTCGACCAAGGGCATGGAATAGCTGAGAAGCACAATACCGATGATCAAGTGGTGGTTAATGATGCAAACGGTGCCCTTAAAGATGAGATAAAGAAAGTGGATTCTGAACCAGAACGGAGTATGCAAGTTCAACCTTCAAATTCTGGAGAAGCAATTTCAACTGGTTTATCCACTTCTGATAACCAGTTAGTAGAAAAAGAAGGGAATGGAATTCAAAAGAATGAAAAGAAAGCTACTGAGAACATAGTCGATCAAAGTGTAGAGAACTCCCCAAAAGTAGAAGAACCTTCTTCACAGCATACATCTTCCAACACTCAGTCAACCTCAATCAGTGTGACTCAGGCATTAGATGCCTTAACTGGATTTGATGACTCTACACAAATGGCGGTTAACAGTGTGTTTGGAGTTCTTGAAAATATGATTGACCAGTTAGAGAAAAAAAATGACAATGGAAATGATGAAAACTCAAATAATAATGAGGACCAGGAAAACCCAAATGCATCTAGTGACAAAACTACCAATGAAATTGGGTCTGATGAAATAGGAGACAGGCAGAACAGATCACACACAGAGAGCGATAAAATTCCATCCAGTCCTCAAACAGACAATGATACCCACAAAAAAGATATTCTCTCTGCTAAGAACACCAAGGATAGCTCTGGTGAGGAAAAGGTCGCCTCTAGCATTATGTCAACTGCAAAGGGCAAGATCAGCTGCTTTCCAGATAATAATGCAGGCTATAATAATTTGGAACTTAATATCTTAAACAAGGTTGGGTGTGCACAAAACTTCTCTATTAACCCTTACTGGAATACACCACATGCAACATATCCTTCTACACAATTACCAATGGAACAGCCAGGTTTAAGTTCAACAACTGATCTGTTCCTTGACCCAGAAGAAGGTAAATGGAAAATGGTAGATCAAACCAGAAGTGTCAACAATGATATACATGCATCTGAAAAGAATCATGCTATTTATGAAGAGATTCAAACCACTTATTCCTCGTCACAACTGGACGACATGGTCCAGATTATTGAGCCATCATACATAATACTAGATGCTGACTTCTCAAAAATTAATCCCCAGTTCGCTGAAGAATGCAATGCAGTAGGTCATCAATTCAAACAAGATGATTCCATGAAGCAGAAGTTGATGCTCATGATTAAAGATGAATTACTGAATGCTCTGAAAGTTGAAGTTGGTCGCAGATTAGGTATAACAGGTCTAAAGAAAGTTGATAGCAGCCTTGCAAATGATATGGAACAACTTGTTAATACAGTGTCTGAAAATGTTGTATTATCCAGTGAATTATATCCAAGCTCGTTTTCAGAAAGTAATGATCTTGCTTTGGTAAAGTTTGGTAAAATTGAAGGAGAGTCTATGATAAAGATGATAAATTCTGCAGTTCAGGAGACCAGCCATCTGAGGAAAGTTCTTCCAGTGGGTGTCATTGTAGGGATTGTGTTAGTATCCTTAAGAAACTATTTCCATATTGGTGATCAGCTGGATCATGACCAAAGAATAGAAAGTTATAAGAATGGACATACGCAGGATAATATTCTTATTCAAGAGAGTGATAAGAGGGACGAAACTTGTCTTGATGAGGAACATCATCATGGTAGAAAGAATAACACCACAAGCGGTGGAGATAAACAACTTGACACAGCAGAATCAAGCAATGATGGTATTATGGTTGGGGCCGTCACAGCTGCGTTGAGTGCTTCAGCTTTACTGGCAGGTCACCAGGTAAAACATTGAATCAGCTTAGAATATTATGCTTGTGTTGTCGATGACATGCCTTTTAGGATAACTTTCCCTGTCATTGAGAGAAATTTCCCTGGCACATCACTAGGGTAATTTCCCTGAATCACCAGAGCGAGTGTGTTGCCTTTTTCAATGACATGTCTTCCTTGATTGCTTGTCTTCTCGATGACATGCTATCGACTATTCTCAAGAATTAAGACTTCCTTGCATAACATTATCAGCTGGAGCAGCACATTTTAAGTGGATCCACTTTAATTCTCTCTGATGTTTGATATGTGCCTTTTTTCATTTGCTACTTAATATCTTGTGTACTTGATATTCTCTTATGTTCTATAAGACCATTAATCTATAACAATATTTTATAACCTTTCAATAATATTTAAACAATTTTTTGAATTGTTTATTGTGAACAGTTTTCTCCTTTCTTGGAAGCTACACCATACTACAGGGTTCCACTGTCTCTCAAATGGTTGAAGTTAAAGTTCCTCACAAATTCTTCACTCTGTCGTAGTTCTCATGTCAAACAATATTCTTCCTGTTACCCCTTTTATTGCTGCTCAAAATCTTCTTATCATTCTTTTTTCTAGTTTTGTTAGGCATTGCAATGTGGCTTGTCAGGTTAAAGCTGCTAAGTGATTACTTTTTATGTTTTTGCTGACTGGTCATGTATTTGTTTTGTATATTGGACAAAAGAAGATGCAAGAAAATGATGAAATCATGGCGAATCCTTCTGCTTCATTTAATCAGAAGGGAGATATTCATGGGGAAGCAATGCAAGAAAAAAATCAGAACAGTTTAATGAGTAGCCTTGCCGAGAAAGCCATGTCTGTCGCCAGTCCTGTAGTACCCACAAAGGATGATGGAGAAGTTGATCATGACAGGTTAGATCAAAACGGCTTCTTATACCCTCTTCCCGTTTGCTCCTTTAGTATCATTTTTCGTTGATTCTTATGCTTATCTTAATACCACTTTGTTTATGCTGGACATGTACAAGAAGACTGGTTGCAGTTCTGGCTGAGCTGGGACAAAAGGGTGGAATTTTGAGATTGGTTGGTAAAATTGCGCTACTTTGGGGTGGTATACGTGGTGCTATGAGCTTGACTGACAGGCTCATCTCATTCTTACATATTGCTGAGCGTCCTTTACTGCAGAGGTTTGTTCTGTTTTCATCAATTTTTTATAATTGCTTTTGGATATATTCTTGTCAGTGAATTATGAATTACATAAAACAATAAAACCAGTAAAAGTGCACTGTTATTAGTCCAAAAGGGCATGGTTTTAGTTATTTCCTCTTTTCGTGGCTTTTTTCAAGGTCAGCCAGCTGGCACATTTTATCATCAGGCATGTACCCATGCAAATGATTAACCATAATGGGGGTGGGACCTCCTCACTGCGACAGGCAAATACCTAGCAACTACCACTAAAAAGCGATAGGAAATTTCTGTTTTTTTTTTTTGGGTAGAAAGCAGGTTATCACTTATCCAGGGTAGTGAGAAGCTTGACAGTTTTATAGCTATGAAGTACAATTATCTCTAATTCGGTCTTATATTCTCTTTTGAAACTGATTTAGATAGTTTTGTTGTCTGCGTCCTTTAGGAAGATGTAATCACTACCTTAAATGCTCATATGTAAGTTTCATCATACTATTAATTGCTTAAAACCTAATAAAATAAAGGGCTTCACATTGCATAAGGCTTCTATCAAGAAAAGATCTTGGTACCTTATTGGTTCTTCATATTTTATTTTTTGATATTGTGTTCTCTACATCAAAATTATGCTGAAATGAAACTGATGAAACAAAAGTCAATAGGATGAAGAAATCAAATATTTTGTTTTGAACTGGGACCAAATCAACAAAATAAAGTTCAAATCAAGATTATCAACCTTCTTTTTGTATGCTGGGGAACTTCAACTCTAACCTTTGTATCATAGTGAGGTTAGAGGAGCCACTCAACTGTCGGTTATTCAACTGAATTACCATCTCTCACCAAGTCACAAATCTTTCAGCTTCAGTTTCTATTGCGTTTCTCTTGACATGACTCAGGAGTAGGCAAACAAGATTGACTTAATTTGTAATCTAGAAATTGTATCTATAACAGCATTAGTCCTAGTGTTTGAGAAAGAAATTTTGACACTTGCAAGCTTACTAATAAAATCACATGCTTAGAAGCAAAGAACTCATAAGACATGCCTGTCGTTATGGATTTTGTGAGATGAAATGGCATCAGATTATTGCCCAAGAGAATTGCATTGCTCTTTGACAAATTATAGTATCTTATACACAAAAGTGCACCTTAGGGGCAAGTTATCTATAATTATCCCACTTGCGAAGTATTTACCTTATTTAGGTGTTTTTTTGTAGTATGTTTAAGCTCAATTATCTACTTTTGTCCTGTGATATCTTGCTTACTATCGATATTGTCAAAAGATCGGGTCAATTTCAAATATATAGTAGTTTTCTGCATGAACTTTTGTACGTTTATTTTTTCTTTAATTTATATGAAGTATGATAAAACTGTGCAAGTTCAAACATATAGTAGTCTTACTACTCATTTTTTTTTAGTAAAAGTTTATTACTAACTCATATATTGGCTTTCATCTTAGGATTCTAGCATTTGCCTGCATGGTACTTGTTCTATGGTCTCCTTTTGTGATCCCTCTCTTGCCGTCACTTGTTCAGAGTTGGACAACAAAGTCTTCTATCGGATTTATTGGCTATGCTTGCATTATAGGTCTTTATGCCTCTGTAATGATCCTTGTCATGCTATGGGGCAAAAGAATTCGGGGGTATGACAATCCACTTGAACAATATGGCTTGGATCTGACATCAGCACCAAGGGTATGTACATTAATTTTTTTCCCATTGTACATCAGATGCTTAATGTAATGTTCTTTGGCTTCTACTAAAAATCAGCATTGTTAATTACTAAATTCATGACCCTAAGTGTGAGGGGCCCAGGCAGGATAGGACAGTCTTGTTTTGTTGTGATCTTTAGGTGGGTGTTTTAGTCAAGAAACTCGGGCTTGGTCATCCTATTCTTATCGAAATTCAGTGGGGAAGGTTGGTAGGGTCTGATATGCAACAATTTAGCATTGTCCTTTTGAGAGCCAATAATGCAGTAACTCTTAGTCATTAATGATTCTAGAGTATGACTGTGGCATTATTCCTACTAGTTTGATTTTTCTTAATATGGATGTTTGTTTGTAATATTGATGTTTTGAAAGTTGAAATAACAAAGAACTGATTCTTGGCTGCTATAGTGGTTGCTAAAATCAGCTAACTTTCTGCAGGTTCACGATTTTCTGAAGGGTTTGGTTGGAGGAAGTATGGTTGTCTTGTGTATACATTCAATAGATAATTTACTTGGTTATGCATTCCTCTCCTGGCCATCAGGCCTGCCTCCATTTTCAGCTGGTCCTATTCCCCTAATTAAAACATATGGAAATATACTAGTGCTGGTTGTTAGAGGGATTGTTACAGCAACTGGCATTTCTCTGGTTGAGGAATTGTTATTCAGATCATGGCTCCCTGGAGAAATTGCTGTTGACCTTGGATATTATCGAGCCATTGTTATATCTGGTATTGCATTTTCTCTGATTCATAGGTATGCTTCATTTCTCTGGCTACCTTATGCATTCTTTCACTAATCTATACTGTCCTCCAGTTGCTATTTGCTGCATTAACTTCTAGCTTAACACTTTCAACTACTTGCTCTCAACCCTATGGTTGGTCCATTGACTATAATTAGGGGTGGCAGTTGGGTCATGTTAAGCGGGTTTGGGTTGGGTTAACATCACACTAACATGAACACGACGCGATTATTAAACGGATAACACAACACGATCCGTGTAACCCGTTTAATAAATGAGTTGTGTTAATGAGTTAACACGACCCGTATAACCTGTTTAATAAATGTGTCATGCTAACACAACCCGATAACACAAATTGTATTTTAACACGAATAACACAATAATAGTTAACCATATATAAAAGTTAATATTTATTAATTTATTCTATATAAATTGTATATTTTATAAACAAAATAGGTTATTTCCAACTCAAAACTCATACAACTTAAATATAACAATTCTAATAATTTACCCTAACACAAATCTATACAACCATAAATTCTTTATAAACAAATCCTTGCCAACTCAGTCCTCATCAGCAACAATGGCGGATTTTTATAAAAGTCACCACACAGATCCTTACAAGAATGATAGAAACAACAACAATGTCTCTCTATTCCACTGCCAGACAAATACTTGCACAAAGCAAAGATCTAAGCTTTTTACTGATTCATGAAAGAAATGGTCTTCTAGATTGAGTTGTTATATTTGTTTGCAAATGAATCACTCACAGCTCAAGAAGGAAACGACATTGGCTCAGGGAGATCAGGATCTCGTCGGAAAGCTCGATGTTTTTGAGGTCCAGTACTTGAAGCAACTCAATATCTCCAATCTTCACTGGAATTAGAATCTATCTACTCCATCACATGATTGTATGTAGTCACCACTATCTCGACTAAAGAAGGTGAGGGGCGGAGAGGAGATCCGGTAAGGGCAACATCGACGTGAGGAAGAGTGGGAGTGGGAGCTTAGGAGGTGGTTATGTGAGGAAGAATAGGAGGCGACTGCAAGTGAAGTGAGGTTGTGAGGGTGAGTGAGTTATTAGGGTTTTATATGTGTGTGTTGGTTTAGCAGGTTGACCCAATCCGATCCGTATACTTAAATGAGTGAAAATGAGTTAGTGTTGTAAACCTAAACACAACTCGATCATTAAACAGATTAGGCAGGTTGACTCGTTTACGACTCGAATCCAATTAGATTAAACATAAACCCGACTAAGAGTTGGGTTATTATGTCAAAGATCGGGTTAACTTTTGTCACCCGTAATTATAAATTTCCTACCTCCAGCTTTTAGTTGCCTGGCCTTCTTTTCATATATTTGAATACTCAATTTCTCTTTTGCCTAGTGATGTGCTTATATGTGATTTAATTGTACGATTTCCGGTTTTGGATATGATCCTCCTTTCCCTTGTCAAATAGAAGCAGCAAAAGGAATAAATAAATAACTAACAAAGAGAGATATGTTTGATTCTTTTGAAGCACTAGTATTAACTTGAGAAAAATATTTTATATTTCAGTAGAATAGCAAATAATATTTCAGTATTCAAATGTTTTAGATGCCTTTCTATGATCTAAAAATTGCAAGAAACTCTTCTAATGGTGTAAATTGCACTTTTTCGTCAACATAATTTTGTGCAGGCTGAATTTTCTTTTTATACGGCTTGCTAGTCAGTGATACATTGTAAAATGTTTTATACTTTTATTGTGTTTTGGATGAAATTTCAGGTCTCTGCCTTCAGTTCCAGGCCTCTTGCTGTTATCTTTGGTGCTTTCCGGTATAAAACAAATTGCTCACGGAAAACTTGCTGCCCCTGTTGGCATGCGCACAGGAATAATGACTACTAGTTATATCTTACAAGCAGGTGGTTTCATAAAATACAGCCCTAACATATCTTTCTGGTTGACGAGCACCCATCCTCTGCATCCATTTGATGGGGCTGTCGGCCTGAGCTTCTGTATTCTTTTAGCAATTATTTTCTTTCCTCAAAGACCACCGCAGAAGAATACTTCATGAGTGTTTGATAATAAAACTGGAGACAGACAAATTGCTTTGCTAAACAGCACGAGTGGATTAACGAAGCAGCATAGTGATGTTTCCCTGTCGTAAGTGTATTATCAGAAGATTGAAAAATGAAGAAACTGTGCCAACAGGGAACCTATGGAATTGTTGAAGTGAGACTAAGTAACTGGTACAAGGTGAATCATTTGATGACAAGGAAGAAGCTTATTGCCTCGCTTCCTGAAGAGGCATGTAGTCAGGCTCTTTAGGTTTCTTCCTCACGGCTATCCTGCACGGTCGTTCTTTTGGCAAATTGGGCATTATGACTGCTTAACCATTATTACATGGAGCAGTCTAGGCAAAGCTTAATGTAAAGAGTGTACAGTATGGTGTTAATTGTACAGACTTAAACTTTGTTACATCATAGAAGAGGTAGTATAATTGGTTCAGTTGAATTTTTTCGAATCACTTTCTTGTTAGTCCGGCTCTACATAGTTGTACTGCCATACTATCTCCTTCCCAGAGCTGCACTACAAGTGAACAAATTGATCAATCTGTTGCATATTTTTGGAGAATCTGAATAAAATAAAAGACATTTTGAAGGAGTACCTATCTTCTTGTAAGCCTTTTTTTTTCTCTATGTGGATGTTCAGGACCCTCAACCATGTGAATGTATCTACATTCTCTGAGAGTTTTCTTTTCTTTTACCACTAGTACAATGTTTATCTTTAGCAATGAATATTATTATACAATTGTCAAAGGTGATGAGCATGCTGATCAACTAACATTGTGCTTGTTTAGTAAACAGGTAGAACATTACACAGTTTTCTGCGATGCCTGCTGCAGTTATGTTTCTTCTGTTCCTTTCTACTTTATGGTTATAGATGTTATTTGATCTTTATTGCTAATCTCTTTGTTTTCATGATAAATAGCTTTCACTCTGTGACTAGTTGGTTGCTTTGGGGATATGGAGAGCAGTTCAGGTTTACTTGTTTGGAAGTTTATATTCATGTCTCTTTATTCTCAATCTTCTTCACTCTTCTTTGTTGTGAAATTGTTAGTTTTGTTTAGGATTTATACCCATTATGGAGAAGGTCTGGTCCAGTTTTGACTAACTTCATCGAATGCTCCAGGAGGAATGCACCATACTAAAAGCTTTGCAAGATATTACACTATATAAAGGAAGGAAGAACAAGCAATGATGATGAACTTCTGCTGCATAGGGATGTCCTGTTCGAGACAGCTGGACAGCTCCTGTAGTGCACTTCTCCAGGCTCCATTTTCTTTGGGTTCTTTGTGTTGCTTTCTGCTGTTGTTTCATTGAATAGAACAGTAACAGCCTTTCCCTTATGCTATTGCAAGATAAACCAAAAATTTCTTGAAGATTAACCAGTTTGCAGTTGTCATTGTATCAAGCTACTGTGTCTCGTTGAGTTTTGCCATGCCTTCAAGATCTGATGCTCTTCTACAAGGTGAGCAAACTGAAGTTGATCTGCCAGGGTCACAACTGAGTAATGCAGCAGAAGTCTGGAGTCCACTTTGTGTCAGCAGGTTGGTTTCCCTCATATTTATATCAGTTTGCGGATGCTTGGGTTGCAACAAGTGTGCATCTTTATCATTAGAAGGCTCCTCTATATTGCTAAAGCTGCAGAGAGGATAATATGATGATGATCATAGTAGATATCCATACATCAAAAAGTTTAAATATGACAGCATCACGGCGTTGGGTGTGATTATGCAAATACCATCCTGGGGGAGCTTCATGCCCCACCATACAATTGCGCAACACATGAAATGCCACAAATTGCGGGACTGGAAGAGTTTGGGTGACTGATCAAACTGGCGAATGTTCATCCAATGATGTTGAGAGCACTAGCAACTGCCAGATCTGTGAGCTAAAATGTAATAAAAAATCGTTGAACTTGCTTTGGGCATGAGTATGCCTGCTATCATCACTCTGCATTTCTGTTCTCTATATTTTTCTTTTGGACGACTTTTTGATGTCTTTATTTTCAAATTTCAAAGTTATGCTCATATTATACATATCTTTTGAGTAGAGTGGTACTGCTGTGAATGAAATTGTGGAAACTCAGGAGATGTTCGAATAATGTGGATTTTCTTTCGTATCATTTTCCTTATGCGACTACACTTGCTTACTCTTAGTGAAAGGTAGGAGATGTTGTACGTTACTGTGGCTATTTCTGCTTCTCTGTCAAGGGTACATTGTAGAACCTTTTTTTTTTATAAAACAATGTAGAACTTCACTGGTAGCTAGATGATTGATAAACGAGGTACATGTTTCTGTTAGTATCTGGAAAGCTTTAAATGGATGCCACGTTCTGGTGATTGAGATTTTCATCTCAGCGACGGTCTTATAGACATGTACGGAGATGTACCTTAGATTTAATTCCGTCGTATACTAGCTTTATTAGGTTTCTTGATTGTCTAGTAGTACTTCAGTGGGAGCAATTACCTGTATAACTAGGTCGCCTGGTGTAGAAATTTAGTATTCATTAATCTGGACTAATTCACTTTTAATCCTCTGCCTCTTAATTAATACCTTTTCGTTCGAAACGGTTTCCAAGTAGTTAATTAATTTCTTTTTCGAAAAAAAAAACAAGAATGATTCAGAAATAGTGATAGATGGACCCATGATAATCTTACAATGTAGGTACTAAATAAAAATGGGTAGATTTAAATTACAAATTTCCCCTGGTTGAACCTAAAATCAAATTAATATCATTAGCTTCACTAGTAACCAGTGACTGAATTAAAACCCAGTTAAAATAGTGACAACCAAATAGTGATCCAGATATTATGATACCGTGGCAGAACCATTAGCTTATATTCTCGTTTCACCCGCTTCTTCAACCCCCTTCCATTACTTTCCACCTCTCCTCTTTCCCTCCTCTTCCTCTCGAATACTAATTCCATGGCCCTCGTTCTCCCTCTTCCTCCATCCTCCCTTCTTCTCAAAGATCTATCCTCTTCCTTCCTTCCCCTCTCCCAGCCCAATTCCGCTTCCATCCCCCTCTCCTCTAATGGCCGTAATCACCAACTCAGGAGACCAAGACATTCCTCACCTCGAGCCATCTCCAACGGGTACGCCGGAGGAACCACCTACAGGATGCCTCGGCGTTCATATCTTAGGATGGACTCTTGCCTCATCGTTCCACCGCCCAAAGGCCAGAAACCCATCGCCATCATTAAATTCTTGGGTGGCGCCTTCGTCGGAGCCGTTCCTGAGGTCACGTATAGGTAGGTTTAATTCTATGTGATGCTGGAGAAGAGGCGTAGTGGGGGGAAAATATGATGCGATTTTTAGCGGTTTTGCTGAAGATCCAACTTCTCTTTTAGCTATCTGATGGAGCTTCTGGCGAAGGAAGGGTTCCTCGTGGTTTCCGTGCCGTACAAAGTGACCTTCGATCACGAGATGGCAGCGAGGGAGGTGTACGAGAGGTTCCAAGCTTGCTTAGATGAGCTCTTAGCTTCGGGGATTCCAGATGCTGGGATAACACCCTTGGATATTTCTTGCCTTCCGCTCTACTCTGTTGGTCATAGGTGAGTGCCATAACCCGTTTTAGTTAAGATATAATTCATGGAGTTCAATTGCTATTAAACTTAGAGCATTCGGACAGTTCATTGATTCAAGCTCATCTTTTGAGTCGGAGGTGCAAGAAAAGTTTTCTTTTTTCCTGCTTAAATACCTTTCTCTTCACCATCATTATATTGGGATATGACTTGCAGTAACGGAGCGCTACTTCAAATGCTTGTGGGAAGCTATTTCTCGGAAAAGTTACCCAAGGTTCAGTTCTTTCTATATTTACGATTACAGAGAAGTGAACTTGTCTTGAACGAACAGGGAGAAGGAGATACTGGAAACTTTGTTGTTTGTTCTATTCTTTATTTCTTTTGTTTTGGAAATAACCACAAATATACCTAAGAGTTCTACGTTTTTGTTCTGGAAGGCTAATGCAGTTGTCTCGTTCAACAACAAGCCGGCAGCAGAGGCTGTTCCATACTTTGAGCAGGTAATTTTTTTTTTCTACCATTCTTCTGTTTGCATTTTTGAAGTAAATAATGTATTTGAATATATTTGACTGGCTTGATCTGAGCTTGTAGAGGTGACTGGGTGTACTTTTATGGTAGAAGAAGGTAGCTTCTCTACCTTCTCTCCAAATTGTAGTAGTAGTTTAAGTCATCTCAACTTAAGGGTGTGCATTTGACCAGAGATGATTATTTTTCGTTTTACAATATTATCTCTTATGGTATAAGTTCAAAATTATGTACAAGAGTTCCAATGGCACAATTTTGAATTAAGTAGATGATAGAAACTAAGAAAGAACAACAATAACAGATCCATCTCACTGTACAAAATTGAGACTAACCCTGGAAGAAGTTTTCTCCTCACTGTTATGTATATGGGCATTTATTCTACCTGTGCTATATGTTCTCAAAGAGTGGTCAAAGTTGCTGGAATTCATTATATGTGACTTAAGGTTTCTTTTACATCTAATGAGCGAGTGATTTCATTTCTTAATCTGCTACTTCATAATATCTTGATCTTTTAAGTAACTTGGGAAGCATTGGTGCAGTTCGGTCCTATGGTTAGTCAAGTAGTACCTGTAATGGAAGCATTGCCCATGTACACGATGGCCAGAAATGCATCAGGTACTCAGTTTTGTCCAGATTTGTTTTACTTGGTGACAAAAGTTTGTGTTGACATGTCATTCATATAAGGTATGCTATATCATGATTCAGGCATGAAGTTTGTGTGCTAGAATTGTTCCTGTTGGATGTTATTTCGATGATAAGACAAAACATTTCATAATAATTTATAATTTTGTCAAAATTTTCGTCATTATTAATCATATTGGGATTATGAATTGTTAGTTCTTGATTGTAATACTAGACATGTGTTGCTTTGGTCCTTTTTAAAAAGAAAGCATGCTGCCTTTAGACTCTCAATGAAGCTTACCATCACTTCCTGGTTGGCTCTTTGATCTTTTTCCTCGTATTAATCTCTCTCTCTCTCTCTCTCTCTCTCTCTCTCTCTCCCCTCCCCACAGAGAGAGAGAGGCATGGTGACTAGACATTGATCTTTGGGAAACTAATTCAAATGGAGATATGTTGAATTTTAGGTACTAGAATTTGATGCTGCATTGCTATTTTTAAGATCTGAATCGGAACTGTGTAAATACCAATTGTTCTGCTTTTATAGTTTTTAATTTTGAAATAATCAGATGATTTGTGAAGGAGCACAAGAAACGAGGGAATAAAATCACCAGGTTACACTGGCATTTACGTACTCCTTTGCTAAATCATTTTGAGGTAAATTGCCAAAAGAAAATTTGCACCGTGAACAATGCTTCATATGCCTCTCTTGCATTCAGAGTTCATGGAATCTCTAACATTGATAAAGTTATATTATCTTGGATATTCTGTATCATATGATCTCACAACTTGCTCAGGGAAGGAGGTTCTTTTAGTTGCTTCCATCCATTACATGGTTCAAGAAGATTCGCAGAATATTACTGTTCTAATGTGCTCATATCGCTCTGAACTGATCTCCTAGGGGACGCGTGGAAGACACTACTGGATACTGCAGGAACATTGATAGTGTCAGACCAGGAAGCTATAGTATCTTTGAATAAATTCGTTGATCAGATTCCATCAGTTATGAATCAGGTTCTCTCCCAAACCTTTTGTCTCAGATTATGCTATTTAACCTGAGCAAAGATCTGCATCATCTCTACTTCATTTTCTTCAGGTCATGGAAGGTACATCAGAGTTCAAGCCAACACCTTCAGAAAATCGTGAGTTCTTCAAGAGATCATACAGCGTACCTTGCACGTTGCTGGTAACAAATATATGATCATATGATGCACTCCATGTCCTTCTCTTGGTTCCACTCATATTTCCTTTAAGTATATATAACTCTTGCAGGTGAAGTTTAGTACTGATGCTATTGATGAAACTGACCTTCTAGAGGACATACTGAAACCTCGAGTCGAATCTATAGGCGGCAGAGTGGAAAAAGTTACATTGTCAGGAAATCATCTAACCCCATGTGTACAGGTACTAATTTCTTTCTGTTAATCGTCATAAACTTCCATAATTTGTTCATAATTAATATGGCAAGTTACTTCTCCTCATACAGGACTTGAAATGGCAAGTTGGTCCCCAGTATACCCCAGCAGATGCTGTTGCTCAGAGTTTGAAGTCTTTATCCGTCAATGACACTAGAGTTCTCTCCAGAACTATTGCTGACTGGTTTAAGCGCCTTGATCTTGAATGAGTAGAAGATCCATAAAACGATGGTCTTATAAGCAAGTATGATACAGGACTAATATTTTTTTTCTTATACAGATTCTTTTTTTTCTTTTTTTTTTCTTTTTTTTTTTTGCATATGAAAGTTTTTGAATTTTTCATAGACTATAATTATATGTAGACTCTTCGAATTGTAACCCTTAAATTATTCAAATATTTCAAAATAATACTTCTATCAATCTATTATTTAATCTTCATCCAAAGTTAACTTGATATCTTTTTCTTTTATTTTTGTCACTCCAAATTTATAATAGTGTATTTATATTCTCTTCCTTTCAATCTTCTCTCTTTCATCTTCTTTCAATATTTCTCTCCTTGTTATAACCTTCATGATTTCTATGACTTTCAAACTCTAAATCTCTCAAACTTCTCTCCCATACTCTCTTCCTCTCCTCACATAGTCAGTAACCTTACTTGATCTCCATAATCCTCTCCCAGTTCACAATTCTCTCTCCCATATCTAGTTCTCTCATAATGTAGTTTCTCATTTCTCTTGTTCTTTTCTTCCTCTCAATTTATTTCGTACTCTTTTTATATCCTGATCTCTTATCAAATTGTCGCCTCCTAAAGTTCAAATATATAAACTATTTAAAAAAAATTCTTAGGTTTTAATAATAACATGATTAAACTCTTAAAATTAAATACATTTACATATTTATAATAAAATATCACAATCTAGATACTTATTAAAAACTAAAAGATCTTTTACACTTGCTTCCAGTATAAAAATACACACTAATCTTATATATATTTTTTTTCATATAACAATATAATCGCCTATGAGAATTATAATAACTCAGAAAGTGTTGACAATATAACCCCTATAAAAATTATGATAATTCAGAAAGTCTTAATGTCACATCTATTTTAGAGAGTATAAATGTTACCAAATTATATTTGAGTCCTATTTTATAATTTGATCTTTTATTTTATTATATAGTTTTTTTAATATCTTAAATTAATTTAGACGGTATTAAAAAATATTTAGTTATAATATATACATAATTTTATAAATACTTAATTACCTTTGTTTTTTTATTCTCTTTTTCTCTTCAAAAGAAAAAAAAATGAAAAAATAATATTTAAATAACTTGATTTAAATATTAAATAAAAAATATTAAAAAAATATTGAATTATAAAATTCTCAAAAGACAGGTTGTCGATCATACAGTAGACAAAATATAAAGTGTAATTTATAAAAATCACTTAAATCTTATCTTTATCATACACTAATTATGTTGCAGAGATTTATATCGCACCATATATCACACGAATAGATAGTCGGATAGAATTTGAAAGATGTCGCAGTAGTTACAAAGCTATCTGTTCGAGTATCCGCGACACAGCAGGCTATCCATTTTAAAGACAAACTAATCCTCTTTAACTATTCCTAACATTTTAAAATTAACACTAATAACACCTAATCCTCGAGCTCAAGCTTAAGCCACGGTGACCTCCACCGTCTTCTTCTTGCTCTCCGGCGGCGGCATCTTCCCCACTACCACCGTGAGCACTCCATTTTCACACCTCGCCGAGATCGCCGAAGGATTAGCATCACCCGGTAGCCGAAACTTCCTCAGGAACTTTGCCGACGCTCTCCTCTCCAGCCGCAGGTACCTACTCCCTTCCTCCTCGCCTTCCTCTCTCTTCCTCTTCCCTCCTCCGCTCTTCACCACCAGAGTCTTCTCCTCCTCCTCCAATGTCACCTATGCCCAATCTCCGTCGTCAGTTACTTCACAGATCACCTAGATCGAGTCAGAATCAGGGAGAAATACAGGAAGATTTTAGATTACCTGGATGTCAGACTTGGTTAGCCCGGGGACGTCGAGGAAGAAGGTGTACTCCTTCGCCGTCTCAAGTATATCCACCGGGATGCTCCCGAACCCCCGCTCGTTTGCCTGGGCGTGGCCGCGGTGGTTCTCGTGCGACCGCGGTGACGGGAACACCAGTTTCTCGAGCGTCTCCGGTAGGTGTAAGAGGTGGGTCACCGCTGTATCGGCCAATATACTCATCTCTTATAGGTGTGGATTCGATCCAATTTTGTATACATATATCTCTCTCCCGAGACAGTGAGGAGGGTGGAGCTTAATAGGCGGGGAGGAACGTTCGAGAGCGAAGAGAGATGATACGGTGTCGCGTGTCTGCCTAAGACGAATGATCTAGAAATATCTTGATCCTTCGTTGGACTGTTTAATCCTGGGCTGGGCTTATTTAGTGGGCCTAATATCTGAAGCCCATTAAGTACACACCATGGGGCAATCAGTCGAGCTCATATAAACTGAGAGAGAGAGAGAGAGAGAGAGAACACGGCACGTGGTCAAATCTCATTGGCCGTCGATTTACTCTTTCCAGAATCTTCAGCTAAAATGATTTAAAAATAAATAAAATAGTAAACAACATAGATAAAATCTGAAGGAGAACATCTGAACATATGTATATATATAATACAGAGCACCGCTTAGTTCAACGTGTGATGCAGATAGGGACTATTACGAGAATAGAGACTAACACTGTGGCACATGGGGGAGATTTAAAACTCGTTAATTAAATAAAAAAAACTTCTAGGGGGTATAATTGTCAATTTTGATAGAGTGCTCCTATCTGCATCAAATTAAATGCTGAGCATAAGCTCCACAGCAATGCCAGGCCACAGTATCTGGTAGTATTCTGCAAATTGACGCCCAGAAATGGCATCGAAAGAATGATATGAGAGGATGCTGCTACAGTGAAAGAAGAAGAAGAAGAGTATCTCTCTCTTTCCTAGTAATAAGTAGCCTCTTTATTTGCTAGGGCTGAGATCAATATATATCCATCCTTTGGTCCACAGAGTTGTACCACCACCACCAACGCCAAGGCCCAAGGGGTAGGCCCTTGGCTGTTCTCCACCATAGGATTCCCCTTAGACAACCCAACAAAGGCTTGGCTTCTGAGTACTGTCTGCTGAGCTACCTACAAGCTTTACAACTGTACTCTACTCACATATATAGAGGATCATCCTTAAAGTTTCACCAAGCTAGACTGCCAAAGCCAATGCCCATACATATTATATAGTGATGTTTGTTTAATTGACTATCAGTTAGTGTTCCTCAAAGTAATCACCTTATAGCCTAAGTGGAAATTGTAGGTAGAGAGATTTATACTTTTATCAGCCATCCTACACGTTAAAAAGTAGGTGTTGTTTTTTGGCTACATTCTCAATGTCTTTTATATTGCTTCATTTTGACGCCATTATCCAACCACTAAACTCCTATTTACTCGCGTCCAAGTCTCCTAACTTTTATCGTTATGCGTAATTAGCTAGAGACTGGTTATTCTTCCATGATTGCAGAGTTGATTTATGCCTTGGAGAATCAAATCGGACTAAGTGACAAAGATGAGTATATGTTTGATTTGACAAAGTCATCTTCCAACTACCAATTTCTTATAGATATATAGAGATTATTATTGTTAGGATTAATTAGGAGATAAACGGCTGTTTGGGAGGTAGACAGATTCTTAAAAGATTGGGCTCCACTGATGCCTCTGTCGAGCTATTAAAGAGTGGAACACAACCAAATTAAGTACAGGAAAATGCTTACCTTTTCACTCTCTTAATCCATTCTTTAATTTATTGGCCTCCCTTGATTCTTGCAAGTGATTGTGAAATAGGACGCCGGAATTCTTTCCATTTTGTTTATGCTATCATGTCACACACTGTTCCACACTACGTCCCAAACCCTAATCGTAATGTAATTAGTTTTATAACCCAAAAATTAGCGAGGACAAATGATGAGAGTATTTGAAATTAGAGCTTGTAATGGAGATTGGGGACCTCCCTAACTTCCACCCACATGTCTGTCGCTTTCGTTAAGCTTTTGTTGTTAAGAGGAACTACTTATACATTATTTTGTATCACCATTCACCAGAGACCCATAAAAGCGACCCTAGCCTTCTGTAACATTTACAAGGAGAGCTTCAGATGATGACATTTGGAAATTGGACCAAATAAAATGATGGCAGTTCTGTTCACCCGTGCTTAATTATTTTATCTAGTTGCATGCCTTGTATGAAGCTCCCAATTACTTCCAGAATATGAATTACATTAGCTACATATTTCTTTAATATATGGTCTGATTAGCTGTACCGACAGCTGGGCATTTGAAGACAAAGTCCAAAGAGATAAATATTATTGTCAAGCATATCTTATCTTTATATATTTTAGATGAAAATTTCCTTTTACTTGTCCTAGACAAAATACTTTTGTATCATTATGGGTCTAAGGTGACTTATTTGAATAAAGGAAAAGTCTACAACAATATTATATATATATTGAAATCAGAAGTTGTATTTAGCTTAAATTAGAACACTTTGACTAATAGCGATATTAGAAGTGTGTCAAAATAGAGAAAATTACAAAGTTCATAGGAGAGTCCCTCTATAGACCCTAAGATATAATTATCGTAGACTATCTTACCCTGATTTGCTACTCTAATCATGATCCGATCCCTTTCTCTAAAGACATAAAAAATCTTTACATCCTCAAAAGCCTCAATAAGGTTAATGCACTCACCAATGATCATTGTGATGCCCTACAAACTCTCAATCTCCTTACTTAGAATTTGGGCTAACACGAGGGAGTTTGGTTCAATTTCTATCTCAAGTCTACTCTGCGAATTGGCTCCCAACTTCCAAGCAATGGCCACTAAAGTATCCTCTTCCGACCTCATTGTAGAGCTACTAAGAATAGATTCCCAAGCAATGGCTACTAAAGCACTCTCTTCCGACCTCAACATTGCTCATGATCCACTCCGATAGCCCTTTAACGAAAATGCTTCATCCGTATTAAACTAGATCTAGCCTAAAGCATGTAGCCACCACTTGACCTAAGCCGATGGATGCTGGAAGAATAAATTAATTTCTATTTAAAATAAAAATTCATAGACATTGTTTTAAGTTTAAACGATAACCCAACCGTTGCATTCGAGCAAAAAAAAATTTAAAATAATTATTGACAAAAAAATTTATCCAAAATATAAAGGATAAAGTATACTTAATTCCAAAATGTTAATAATCTCAATTTGAGTGAAAGAATATAAAAATTAGGAATTTAATCTGTATAACAATGTAGGTATCCTATAAAACTGGGATATGTAGGAATCAATCAGCTTGCAATTTCGTCCTTCATGTTATGTAAATACAATTAATAGATTTATCATCTATGCACCGACATGGCGACATAGATAACATAGTAACGCCAGTAAACCCATTATCATCTATCTACACGTACGAAATACCAACACTTTGTAGGTGTGTACGTATATTTCCCCTGTACCTATAGCCTATAGAGTATAGCCCACGGGAATAAAAACAAATGAATGCCAGTGGTACCCTTGGTAATTATCCACGACATTCGGGTCCCATTCCCTCCACTCCCCCCTTCCCCCCCTCCCTCTCCCCCTCTTCCCCTCGCGCCTTTGTCCCTCTCCGCTGTCGTCTCCTTCCCCTCCCCCCCACCCCCCACTATAAATCCCCGAACCTTCCTTCCTCCTTCCTCTCTCCCCGATTCCAGCCCCCTTCTATCTATCTCTCTCTCTCTCTCTCTTTTTCTTTCTACCTTGCGAAAATGGCTAAAACCGGGGGGAAGCTAAGCAAGCTCAAGTGCATGATAAAGCGGTGGCACTCCTCCAGCCGCATCTCACGCTCCGCCGCCTCCTCCATGTCCCAGGACGACGACACGTGGCGCTCGCCGTCGCTGGCGTCGGCATCGTTCCACGGCGACGAGGTGCCCTCCGGGTTCCACCCCGTCTACGTCGGCAAGTCCCGCCGCCGGTACCTCATCAGCTCCGACCTGGTCGGCCACCCACTATTCCGGAACCTCGTAGACCGCTCCGGCGGCGTCGCCGGAGGGGTGGCCGGGACGGTGGTGGGCTGTGAGGTGGTGCTGTTCGAGCACCTGCTCTGGATGCTGGAGAACGCCGACCCGCCGCCGGAGTCGCTCGACGAGCTCGTCGATTTCTACGCCTGCTGATCGGACGAAAAAGGCGATTAATGAAATTAATGGGTTTGTTCAAAATTTAGCTTGGTTTCCAGGTAGGGGTAGGTGACGTAAAAATCTTGCAACGATTGGGGCTAAAAAAAAGGAGAGAGAATAATCGAGGTAAGGATTAATTAACCCTGGAAGTGTGGAGACGTGAGTGGGGATTGAATTTGCTAATGTGGATGTAATATTTGGATCTTTTATGAATAATTTGTGTGTACATCTTTGTACATTAAAGGAGTCTCGCCATTAATTTGTCATTTTTATGGGCATGAATAATCTTAGTACTCTATTATTAAATGCACACACTTTTTTCTCATCTCAAATTCCCATCTCCTTGTGTACTTTTTAAAATTTTACATCATAAATAATAGTCACTACTTTTGTCTTTTTCTCTTTTCTTTTTTGGTTTCATCTCTCTAAATGAACTCCATTATTTAACAGTGTCACTTCAACTCAAGCTTGCATGCTCCCATAGGTATATATATATATATATATTGTGTATGAATATTTTTAGTTCAAATCTCATCCACAAACCCTAATTTGAATGAACTCTTTCATCGTTGGAATTCAAACTTAGAAATATTTTTATGAGAAATTAGGTATGCATATCCAAAAGAAAGTGACAGTGTGATGGTCCAACCTACATTGTCTTTCAGATTTCTTTGTCAACCAGCTAAAATAGTCTGGTATCGGACGCAGCATTAATTCCTCTAATTGCTATTAGGATAAGTAAGTATGGTGTCTTTTCAAAGTAAACAGGCAAGCATAGGTCTTGTGGTAAAGTTGATAACGAGTTGCCGTAAGTACTTTTCCTCTAATAACTTGCAACTTGGTAGGATTCATCTGTGCTGCTGTCTCATTAGGTTGGTGTGCTTTTAAATATCCTTCAACAGTAGTACATTATAGTATAGTATATATCTGCTCCACAGAATAGTTCTCAGGTAGGCCCTCCTCCCACCCTTTTTCTCTTTGAAAATTCAAAGATTTGATCATTTCTATTAGTTTATAGGTCTTCAATTACTTGCAAGAAAAATTGAAATGTCTCAACCTACCTATAGGTGTACAATATATTTCAAATTGAGCTATGTCCTAGCGCTCATCACTAATTAATTCAGCTTATGGCAGGTGAGAGACTAGATCACGAGAAAAACCCTATCTAACGGCTTAAGTGTTTAGAGATAGCATAGGCTACTTCTTACGTTTATCGTTCTCTAATAACTTTTGCTTTTAGAATAATTAATAAATTGAAGAAGAAAATAAGAATTTTTTTTTTCGCCATTTGAACTATCACATATTTCTATAATGACATCTTTAATTTTTTGTACACACAAACCCCTTAATCTATTAAAAATATTTAACTTGACTCCTTTCATTAGGATTCCGCTATTTATTTCCATCCATAAATTATCACGTGGTTTTAATGTGATAAATATATGACAATTTTACTCTCATAAGCATGTGTAAGTAATATGCAAGTTAATAGGAAAATTTACGTGGAATAAAATACCCCTCCTCATTCTCAACAAATTTTGACCCCTCTTGTGCCTATTGCGGTCCTCATCCTCCTCCTTGTCGCTTTCCTCTTCGAGCTCAGTGTCATCGTCGCCCTCTTCTCTGAGCCCAACATCACCGATTCTCTCTCTCCAAATGCCTTATGCCCTATTCTTCGAGCCTTGCGTCACCAAAGAGCTCGCAAGAGCTATTAGGGAGGAGGAAGGATGGATCAGACCGCGGAGATAAATCGACGACGAGTGCCATGGTTGATTCTTCCACATCTCTCCATATCATCCTCGTCTCCTTCCTCGACCAAGGCCATGTCAACTCTTTTCTCCGCCCACTAAGCATCTCGTCGCCAAGGGTCTTCTCGTAACCTTCTTTTCCACTTTCGCCATCAACCGCCAGATCACTTCCTGCACCTCTATCGACCCCGAAGCCCTCAACTGTCTTTTCCCCATCGACAAGGCCCAAAATACTGAGCTTGACAAGCTCATGCACAACCTTGAGACTATTTGCTCCTCGGTCTTCGTCGACTCATTTACCACCAGGCCATAGTCGCCCGCCCGCCTCGTGTCATGCGCCATCCCTTGTTGGGGTGGGATGTGGTTGGAGAGGTGAGAAAGGATTTTGTTTAGAAAGAGGATTAGGGCAAAGAGAGAGGGTAATAAAGAATTTTAAAAATGAAATAAAATATTAAACTTAATTAAGCCACTTAAATATCTTATTATTATAAGTGGGGTAATTTGGTTAATCCAACAATTCAGGCGATGAGATATTTTTGATAGTTTAAAAGATCAATCAATGTATACAAAGAAAAAATCAGGGGTAAGTATAAAAATGATAGTTGAAGGGATGAAAATAAAATCATCCCTCAAAAAATTTACCTCTCTGTGTGTTTCTTTTTTTTCTTTGTCTTTGTCTTGATAAAATATTTGTCCACTATTTTACAAGCTGACGATGTCAGTCAAAATTCGAAAGGATGAGAAATGTGTATTATATATGGGAATCAAAATAGATTTTTGGTATTTTCTCGTGTGATGGTGATGATGATGATGATGGCTTCAGGTGTGAGTAGTACTGCTCGGACCCAATGATCAAAGTGTGGAATGGTGTGAGAGTGACAACACTAGTGTTGCATTGGTGCGCAATGAATAAATTCCAGGACATCTTTGAGTTTCCCTAAAATCATTCCCATTTCTACTTAAGCCACGTTACTTCTCAGTTGGATAAAGTCCAACCGATAAATTTTACATCTCGACCCCACCAAATTATTACCCATTATTCTGCCCGAGACCCTCTTCTTCTTCTTCTTCTTCTTCTTCTTCTTCTTCTTCTTCTTCTTCTTCTTTCTAAATGTCTTCTCCTCTATTAATTGTCGTTGGACATTTATTGTTCGTTAAAAAACGTCATAGGACTATTCCGTGATTAATATTTTCATTGAGATTGCATTTAGTTGATGGAAAGTAGAAAAAAATAGAATAGAATATATATATATATATATATATATATATATATATATATCCACGTAGAGCCTTTTAAGCTAAAAATAATAATTATCCATGTAAAACCTTTTTATTTGGAGAGTTGCTTAATCATATGATAATTTTTTAAAAAATTTATTATAAAATTTATGGTATTTGGATAGAGAAAATAGAGTTATGAGTGAGTTTATTTTCCTTTCTAATATCACCCAATATTTTTAATTTTAGTTTATTTCACTTTCTCTTCTAATTAGAGAGGACGACATTTTCCATCTTTTTATATATATTGCAAATCATCATTAAGATTGATGATCTCATTTTACCAAACACTAATAAGGAATAATTATGTATATATATTACAAGTGGCCATTAAAATCTAATACACTCTAAGAATAAATAAGAATATCTATTTGAAAACGGACAATAATTCATCCGACAAAGTGACCCTATAATTTAATTCTAGGGGCTTTATATTCTAAATAATTGATAGACCTAATTAGTTAATTGACTACTTGACTCATGACAATTGATGCATCTAGGATAATTAAAAATATATCATTCTCTTAATATAGTCAAAATAAAAAAAAAAAACTCCTAAGGTATTGTTCAAAGTTACAACCTTTTGTGAGCGGATAAGGATAGAGATTAGAGAGTGGTGTGTTTGTACTTGTGCTTCGTTGGAACATCACCCTCCTGATATGATGACACCTCTCTCATGTGCACCTACCGGAGAAGGCGGGGTTTGATTGCAGTCCTCCTCAGTCCTCCCCACTGGTTACCATTCTCATCCCTAGTCTTTGTCTATTTAATAACTGGCCACCACCCATCTATCTATACATACGCACGACTGCACTGGAGAGAGAGGTGATAAAAAAAAGAGAGGAAAGAGATGCTCACCGAAATAATTTCATCTACCATCGTTTTCTGCTAAGATCTCGATTCCTCTTAACAGCAGCTAAATGACAAGTTCGAATCATTTAAGCATGTGGATTGATCCTTAATTTGTTGGAGATCGCTAGTTAACTTGGATTGAGAACTTCTCTCCTAGTTTAGTTTTCCCAGCAGCAGAAGTGTTCCATAGGCTTGGAAGGATAAGAGAGAGAGAGAGAGAGAAGAAGAAGAAGATGGTAGAAGTGGGTCAGATAAGTAGCACATGTGATGTTTGATGGTGCTCCTCTGCCGAGCAGCAGAGGGGGAGGGGGAGGAAAGAATAGATTATTTGAGCGCATGCATGAGGATATAAACTAAACAAGATTATATGTCCTCGTGGGGTCACCAAATCTCGTATTCCGATCCCTTCTTTTCCTGCTGGGTTTCAAAGACTGGAAGTAGGAAGAGAGAGAGAGAGAGAGAGAGAGAGAGAGACAGAGAACGATGCATTCGTGCATGAGAGGGAAATGAAAGCGAGTGAGTGGGGGCTGTGACAGTTAATTCCGGTTGGAATCAACTGGCCAGTGGGAAGCATCCGGGGGCATGAGTTAGTAGGATGTTGATTGAGGTATTAAAAATAAAACGTAGGAGGACTTAGAATGATAAAATACTTAATAGGATAGGGTGTGAATGATAATAAAAGTAAAAAATATAAGATATATTTTTCATAATTTCTTCTCTTTTGGGGGGTGTGGGGGGTTAATGATGGATCTGGACCTAGGCCCATTAATTTGTTATGGTAGACAAAATGCCCAGCAAGAAAAGCGATGTAGCCCAATAAGCCATGCTCCTAAATTGAAGCTCGTGTTGCACTTGCACATACGATTAGGTCGGCTAGAAAAGAATTCAAGTCAGAGCTCATTTATAGCTCAAGAAACTTGTATTAATTAATCAATACAAAATAGAGAATATGGCATAGAATGAGATATTTGAGCTGAAAAAGAGCTAGTTAAGTTTGCTCATGTTTGACTCATTTGTTAAATGAGCGATCTGAATAAAATTTCGACGGTATGACTTTGATGAAATAATGAAATAAGAAGCATTACATTCGACGGTGAAAGTCAAAATAAAGAAAGAAAACTCTCAGTTAAGTACAAGTCTAAATGAATGTTGAACAGAATCAATTAAGAAGAATTACGTTTAAATTGTCATGGTTTACAAACACAGGGAATTGTGGGTCAGAATAATCCCATCAGATCCCCTGCAGTAAAAGAAGGTGAAGAAAACCTCACACGTCCCCTGTCCTTAAAGCTGAAATAAATCCCTAAAATTAATCTTTATGTGAAAAGACTCCAGACTCCTGAACTTGCTGCAGCTGAGTTGAGACGCTTTCGTTGGGGTTTCCTTCTACCAAAAGAACCGAATGAGAAACGAAGACAAAGAGATTTCAATTAGAAAAAAGGAATTTGAACTGTGAGATGAGAGAAAGAAATTTTAATTTTTACCGTCGTCGATGAGGCCCTTCCGGTGATGCTCCATGCATTGGAGGATGTACTTAAATGTCTCGATATCGCAGGGCAGTGTCAGTGCACCCTGCTGATCAAATCCGAACTCCTCCTCGGCCTTCTCCAGGAGCAGCTTAAATACCGGGAGGCCAAGGTAAGTCGTCGGTATAACGAACCTCCGGTGCTCCGGCCCGACGTAGACGGGGCAATACCCCTTGGGGACGTCCGGCGGCGGCTCGGGGCTCTGGCAATTCTCCTCGTCGGAGTCACATTGAATGCACACGCTCTTCAGCCGTTTGTCGACCGACGGTGGGATTCCAGAAACCGCAGGCTGGTCGTCTCTCGACCCAATGGCCAGGGATTGCCACTTGTGCAGAATTTCCCTCAATCTAACGATCTGCCGGATTCCGGTCGCCGCCTTCCCGCTCTCGTCTCCCATGGCTGGCGGACTTACTGGTGAGAGCTCCAACTACAACTCATCGGTTCCGTGGATCTGCACGCCATTTGTTTAATTCAGTGTAGTTTCTAGTGTTTGACATTTTGCATTCCCACGAAGAAGATCATCGTCTCCTCGATGAATTGCAACAACAATGCATGCCAATAAGGAATCTCTCAGAGCAGAGGATTAACATGAGAGCACATGATGATGATCACATATCAGAATCTTGTATGATTTCGTAGCGCTATCGGTCGGATGAGACTTAATTCTTGCAAATTTGTGATGCATCATGTGATTGTTGGTGCCGAGATTTGTACGACGTGTACATCGAATAGAACTTTTCCTTTGTCTTCTCGTATTTAACAAAACAGAGCATCACATGCAAGCAAGAGTATCATATTGGAGAGTTGCAACTAAATCCAATCGGGGGGTTTTTATTCCGTTGGAATATAATTGAGAAAAATAAAAGTGGTGTTTAACATTAAATTCGGAATGATACCTCTAGGACTACGAAGACTCGTAATCAATCTACATAAAATTTTAATCTGGAATAAACTGCAACCATTATGATCTATATAAACAAAATTACATCAAAATGGATCTCAAAACTACTATATATATATATAATACAATCTGATTCCTAACAAATTAAATATAGGATGAGATTTCGCCAAAGAAAAACAAAACAAAATAAAGGCCTCAATCCAAATACACGATTAAAAGCTCTTTGTTCCTCGTACCTTCTTTGATGAAGGAGTCAAGGCCATTCTCTCAGAGAGGAGAAGCTGTCATTGAGAGAGAGAGAGAGAGAGAGAGAGAGAGAGAGAGAGAGAGAGAGAAAGAGGGGAAGAAAAGGCGATTTAAACGTTACATCCTAAATTACTTTTATAACCCTGAAACCTTTCCCTTTTCCAGTTCACCTCACTTATCTCGACTTAGTAATTTCGATTATTATATGGGGGCAATTGTGGAACTAAAAGCGATAGAGAAGAAGGGAAAAATTAAGAGGGGCTATGTTAATTCTCCACGTGTCAGCATCTGGTGCCCCACGGGCAAGTATTACGCCGAGAAAGGCGAGCCTAAACGGCTCTCCAGCCTCAGCAGTTAAGATTGTTAGGATGGCGCACATCTCGACCGTTCAAACGTTGGTTTAAAGGGTCGGTTACAGTATCACTTTTATCCCTATTTTAGATAAACTAATCCAATTATTTAATACTAATTTCCACCGTCTAATTAATCTTTTCCATCGTCCTCGTGGATCCCTGTACTTTTTATAAATTAAATATATATATATATAACGAAGTTTAGGCTTGTGAGAACTTTTCACTTTGATGTTATGAATGATACCTTCACTTTGCATTGTAAATTAGTGGCACTTTATGGTGACAGCATCATTTTTTTCTTGTAAGGATGGTGTTGTTTACTTATATCACACAATTAAAGAGTTAATTAGGATTAACATAATTTTAAGAATTAGTTAACTTATTAAGGAGACGTAAGGAAGAAAAAGGCATACAAGCTTAAAAGTAAAGAGAAAGGAAAACTAAAGAGAATTTCTTTAAGAAACCATTAAACTCTATCTTATCGCTTTTAAAAAAAAGATGCAAAAGATATTCAATTAACAACTTATTGTCACAATCTTCACAAAAATAGTTATTTTACTTGTATATCTATTTGCATATATGCCCTTGCTGGTATCCTAAGCAAATTGTTTGTCCTTTATTTGCATATATTAAATAAAAAAATTATAAAGTATATATGCAAAAAAGGATCAAAAGGTGTTTGTGTCTTTTTAATATTAAATAGTTCTTTATTTAACAACCAGTTACCGAATGATAACAGTAGGGCATATAAGTGAATAAGATAGGTTATGACTTATGAGGGGTATAGGTGCAAATTTTATTTTGTTTTATTGCATTTTTCTTGAAAATAAATTAAGCCCATTAGGCCCAGATTAGCCTAGCCCATCAATTTCTATTCCAAGATATCAAAATTGGGCTCGAATTTTGCATCGCCCAATTGCCTGTCGAAATGTAGGCATACGAATCTATATCATTTTCTAGTAGCTTTCAAATATATTTGTGACATAATTGCCTGGAATTAGCCTGTGATAGTATTATTTTTCCACCATGACTAGAGTGCGATTTTGATTGAAAACGAAACGATAGCTTTCTTATCTTCTCTACTACGTCAAGTCGATCAATCCAACTACTTGGTCAAATCTGGTTATATAGATATATACTTTTCATAATATAAGTCCATAGAAAAGATATTTTGAGTTCTTTATAGTGGTTTTGTAGATCAAATGTTTTATTAACTATTTGATTTTAAAAGTAGCTACTATACTAAATGTATTAGACTTTTAACCTTATTAATATCTATTATTTTTTCTCCTGTATTATATTTTATTCACAGGATATTTTTACTCATCAGTACACTGCTGCTAACTTTTGCATAGATAACTGAATCAAACCCTCAAAGAAATAGTCCCAATGGTTCAAAATATTCATGTAAGGTGTTTATGAGATGAATTTTACTTATAATTTTTGGTGTCAGGTTTCAAGAGTTTTTTTTATTACCGAAATAGACTACTCCTTAAACTTATTAACAAATAAGATCTAATTCACTGTAGCTATAACAAAAATACTAAATTAATTACTATTTTTAAAACTACTAATTAGTTCAATATTTTTATCGTCATATATCTTTTTTATATATATATAACGTTGATCAATTTAGTATTCTAGGATCAAATAAAAACGTTAAACTGATCATTATTTTTGCTTATGGATAAAGCGCTGATTAGTTTAGCATTTTTATTAGGGCCGCAGTAAATTAGATCTTATTTGATAATAATAAGTTTGATGAGTAATTATTTCAATAAAAAAAAATTAAAACATGATTAGTATAGTTAAAAAAGAAGGAGGAATGTAACCACTGAACTACAGTGATGATGATGTTTGGTTTCCTCTTTTTTTAAGTAATGTAAGTACTCCGAGAGGCCCCACATAGGCTGTAGAATAGTTACTCTTCAAACCATCCCACCTAACAAAAGAATATCAAGAGCCACAGCTGGCTGTCACAAAAGAGAGAGGCCACTGCAAGCTTATAGAAAAGCTTCCAACCATAAAGTAATTAGCTTCCTCATAAGCTATCAGCAGATAGCAAAAGAGACTAGTAAAGCTCTGGTTGCTGAAAATTTGTGCAGATACTGAATAATGGAAAACTTATGTGTGTGGCCAAAATTTATGCTGGAATTCCAATAATTCAAGTGGCGATTGAGCTGATATTGATTGATGATGACTGCCATTGACGATTTCATTGACTATTAATTCGTTCTCCACCGATTAGTTACTCCGGTTCTTGTTATACGTTAACCACGAGATCTAATCAATCGAATCCCAGTAAGAGACAAGACTAACCTAAACCTAATAGGTTGTGGTGAGGGACAGTAATACCCTTAGGAGGATATTACTTCTTTCCGTTTGCATTGAAGTGATAAGAATAAAAGAATAAGAAAAAGAAAAAGAAGGCAAACTTTTGATTCAACTTCTTTCCGTTTATTGAAGTTGCAACTTTCCTTCAGATCACTGGACATTATTTGATTATCTAAAAGTAGCCTTTTCGTCTTATCTTTCTGGAGTCAAAATTGTTATCAGAGTGTGGTTAGTATTTCTCTGGAGGAAACTGGAAGGAGGATAAAATTGGGGTTGAGAGTTCCTCTAATTATAGCTTCATTTCAAGCAGTTGATTGTTAGTATGAATTATTTACTGTGTGAAAATGGACTTGATAGCTTTTATTGTCTGATAGTAGCTTGTTCAACTAATCAGCTTTCAGAAGAAAAGGAATAAAAAGACACTATTTTATGTTGGTTTCTAATGTAGCCAAGAATTTATGACAAAAAGGTATCTATCTGATCTACATATGAGCAGACCATATCTATTATATTAAAATATTATAAAGTGATTGATAGTTTATTACCACTAAGCACATGAGATCTTAAAAAATCCATCGTATATATAATTTTTCTTTGAATATAAATTCGAATGCAAATAAAAATTAAATTATTATATTTGCGAAACATAATGACAAATTAAATATGAGATATATCCATTATTATTTTCTGAATATGTAATACCTTTCTGAGCATATCCATACTAACACTAGATTAGAAGCTTATATAGAAATATCCATTATACCTCAGCTTTCAATATGTTTAAAACTAAATAATATACAGATATTAATTTAACTATTATGTTTTAACTCATATCCCTATCCGCATAGACTATAAAGATACAACACAAAGCCAAATATTAAATTGGTAAAAAAAACTCAAAGACAAATATGATCAAAATTAATCCCGAGTTTCTACTATTTTAAATTTCTCCTTAAGTTTTTAACATATTTAATTTATTTTTTAAATTTAAATATAAAATTATGTGCGTTTAGAAATCGCTGGTTAGTTAGCTATTATTAAATAATTAGGTAAAATTCTATATAAGTCCATGGTTGAATCGACGACTTATATTTAAAAGTCATGCTGACTCAATGATTTTGTAACACATATATTTTAATATTTAAGTTTTAAAATACGCCAAGATACTTAAATAAACTCGGGAGAGTGCTTGTTGGTTTGAAAAATAAAATCCTCAACCCATCCATTTTCACCGTACCAAGTGAGAAAGCTCAAAGCTTAGACCCTAATCTGGGAACAAGTTATACTAATAATGGGAGGCCCCACGACGTGGCGCATAGCTGTTGGCCGTGTCAGATGTGATCTTATCCATTACGTGGAATGAACCGGGTGGGCCCTGCCATGGTTAACCCAGTCAATACTCTCCAACTTTTCCGGTTTCCCTCGTTATATTTGCTTTGGCTCCGTCAAACGCAGCTCGGCTAATATCGGCTCGGCTGTGCCTAGAAATGCCAGCTGAGCCGCGCCGAGCCAAGCTAACTGTAGCCAATCAACAAACTCTTTCCAATATTGAGCTAATCCAAAATAAACCCCTGAGAAATCGCCCAAATCCACTACCGATACATCCAAGAATACTTTCTACAAACTTCTCAGAAGACTAGATGACATGGCACAATATCAGACGTCTATTGTGTCTTTGCCTTTAGGGATTCACTCAGATCACGCCACGTGGAAGTCTCGTACAAAGTTTCCCATCCCTTCCCCTCCCGTCTCTCTCTCCTCTATAAATTCCCCACCTCCCCCACCAAAAGAGAAGGGAAAGAAATAAGCAGAGTCAATAGTTGAGTAGAGAGAAGATAAAAGAGGAGAGAGAGAGAGATGGGCCTTCTCGACCACCTTTGGGATGACACGGTCGCCGGCCCACCGCCGGAATCCGGCCTCGGCAAGCTCCGCAAATACTCTTCCTTCTCCCCTTCCTCCGCCTCCGCCGCCGCCGCCGGCACCGGCGTGACGGTGACCAGAAGCATCACTATAGTGCGCACCACCTCCTCCTCCTCCCCCGTCTGCTCGCCTCGTAGCGTCTCCGGTGACTCCAGCTCCGTGCCCTCCTCGCCCGCGAGCGTCCCGGATTCGCCCTTTGCACGTGAGAACTGAGATTCCCATCTCTTGGATCTTGTTCTTGAAGATTCTAGGAGGTTCTAGAAGGGGATTTGTTGGCTAAAGCTGGCTCCTTTTTTGTTTGGTTTTGGTTTGATTTGATTTGTGTAGCCCTGACGCCGAGGGAGCAATGGAGGAGTCTGAGGAGGAAGCAGAAGCCGGTGGCCGAGGGGATGGAGACGGCGGAGCCCAGAAGCCCCACCGTTTACGACTGGTCTGACCCCTCGATCCTCTCTTTTTTTTCATAATTTTATTTTGGTCCCTGATACGAAATTTAATTATTGTTAGAACCCTGAGTCTTTTGTGATAGATCTTCTGTCATATAAATATCACGCCTTGATAGCAATAGTTATCCATTATTAACGGCCCCCTTGTACCATTGCAGCCCCTGTACTTCAGCATATATTCTTATTCCTTTTACCATTTCTTTTGTCTACGGAAAAGATTTATCTTTTGACAGATTAGGACCCAAGTGGAGAGCTTTGATCACATGGTTGTCTTCAACTTTCCTTTTCTTTCTTTGGCTTTATCTAATCCTTTACTTCGTCTAAGCAGGGTGGTGATTAGCTCATTGGATAGATGAAGATTGAGATAGAGATGAAGAGGTTTGCAGAATTGGAGGAAAAGAAAAGAAGAAAAAAGGGACACACTACTACGTAGTGTGATGGAGACTCTGACGTTGTTTATGTCTGTAAATCTGTGTATAAGATGCAGATTTTTGTAGTTTATAATAAAACTATAGTGGCACTTATAGGGTGGAAAGAGAGAGAGAGAGAGAGAGAGAGAGAGATAGACGGACAGAGAGAGAGAGAGAGAAAAGTGGACAAAGGAGAGACTGTTAGATACGTGGATTAAGAGGGGTTGTTAACATAGGGTTGTTTTCTTGCTTTTCTGCTCTCCTTCCCCCTTGCTATGCTGTGCTAGCTGTTTCAGATTTTGCTGTGTAAAAGTTGGTTGATGGATTTTAATGCAGCATGTGTTTAAGACTTAATTGCATCTCTTTCTTAATTTTTTTTTAATTTTCTTTTTAATGTTTCAGTATCATGACCAACAGTTAATAAAGAAAGTTAGCTATGTACCTTGATGTTAGAAAAATTCGAGCAGAAAAGGCCTACTTTTTTTTTTTTGTGGATTTTCCTGCATCTAGATTTTGCTTTTCTTATAGGAGTTGTGTAGAAGAATTCACTATGATGGGTATGATCATGTAGCAGAGTTCCCTTTTTATTTTTCTAGTTGAACATAGATAAGAGTATTTGTTCAAAAGATCTCCTATGGCTTCAAACTATGCATGTGACAGTCAAAGCTACGACAGTCAGCATTCTTATCCAACTGATACTTTCTTTTCTCCTACATATATGAGCCAGCAGCCTTATCCTCTTCCTACCTTCACTGCCAGCAACCCCATAGCTGATGATTAATTCTACCATAGTTCTTTTTACCTGGTGATGTTTGAGACTATAATCCTGGAGAGGGGGTTCTCAATTTAAGTGACATGAACCATCGCGTAGAAAAACAACCTAGAGAGAATTGAGATGAACTTATAAGACTATTATCTTCTGATTTATTTTTTCCATTTCTAACATGTAGAAACATTTGCCATTAATTGGCTGCACAGTTTAACCTCCCTCTGCCTTCACCTTCTCGATTAGGTCTGCGGCATCTTGAACAGTTGCAATGTTCTCAGCTCCTCCTTCTCCGATTGCAACTCCAAACTTCTCTTCCAGTGCCATCATAATCTCCACCTGTCATTTACAACATAACTAGACGTATAATTTTCCTCAAGTTAAGTAACACAACTAGTTAACGAAACATTAACGATAACATGCTTGCTTCCAATCTCACGCACTGTGTCGAGAGAATCAGCTCCTAGATCAGCAAACTTAGTTTGAGATGTCACTGTGCTTTCTTCAATGGATAGTTGCTTAGCAATAGTATCCTGAACAATCCGCAGAGTTTCGGGCTGCGCCTGTAACCGAAGTATAAATATATATATGATATGCAAAAGGGTACTTTCCAGTTATAGCTTTCTATATAGATATTAGATCATAGAAAATGTTAAACTTAATCTTACTGAGGAGCATGAGATTGTAGTCCTGGAATATCCCCTGGATGCAACTGTGAATCTTGTACTCACAAACTGATTCCTGTGCATAAGCCTTAGCCCACAAGGCTTCTGTTCACGGGAATGGAGTAATTAATGGACACATCTTAGCAGCTTATATCACTCACAGGAAAGAAGAGATGAGATAGAGAGCTACAGATTACCATGGCAGTTTGCAACTGTGGTTGGCGACTCGCAACTGGGACTGCACTAGTCGGGAGAGGAGAGATGGCAAAGTGAGCAGCCATGACGAGGAGTTAGCACAGGAGAGAGTTTGAAGAGTAGAAGAGGGAACAAATCTCTGTTAGGAGAGACTTTTGCATGCTTTATATATAGGCTGCGTTCGTTTCTTTTGTAGAGACGGAGGTGATGATACCTAGGTAGCCTCGGACGTTAATTCCATCGTAATCCCAGGCGATACTTACGATGGAATTGTCCTAATGGACGAATTAATTCGGTTACCGGCTATCTGAATACCAACAATTAATGTCTAGATTCAAGACTTGCATAAGTCAATCATTCACAAATAAGAACAACGATTAAAGAGCTTCCAAAGTGCAACAACGATCTCTGCATCTAAATGCAGAAGTTAATACACGTGGTGCATCATTTGAATTACAGACGAGCTATAAATAAGTAAATCCCCTGATACATTTAGCACCGTTTATTTCAGAATAATTTTTTTTTCTTATTTTAAAATATAATTTTAGAATAATAGCTAAACAACATGATAACTCTATTTTATAATATAAATACTATTTATTAAAATTATATTTTATATAGTACACTAACTAAATTACTAATTATTCTTGGTATATATCTTATCAATCTATTTTATATCAAATAAAATAATATTCATGGTAATTTTATAAAAAAATAAAATACTTTTTGTTTTAAATTTTCATTCACTTTATATTATATTAAAGTTAATTATTACACTCTTATTACAGAATATAAGTGAATACAGTAATAGTTATTCTTAAAATAAAAATCTTATTTTAAAATAACAATAAAAATATATATATATATTCTAGAATTAATCTTATTGCTGAAATAAACAAGGCTAGATTCATAATCCAAACAAAGTAAACGATTAAGATAATGAATCGCAACATAAAATTTATCACAAATTGAGTTAGACCTCAGCAACCCAACATCAAACATAAAATTTATTACAAATTGCCAAAAGGAAAAAAAAAAAAACCCTAATCCTCCAAAGTTGTGATTTTTCGGCCAATACACCAATAGAAGTGATCATTGGGCCGATTAGAACCAATTTGGTTTTAACAAGCTAAGCCTGGCCCGAGCTCGATTTGAGTTGCTCCGATTGTAATGAGCGGCATGAGCGAAGCTTTTCCTCGCCAGGCCAGGCCCAAAAGCCCGACTCACTAAGTCTATTCGTGGCCCAACCCATTATGCATGTAATTTTTTATTATTTTTTAGTCACATATTTAGTAAATTAGATATCAATTTATAAGTATAATACTACGAAAGAAAACTAAAATATCTTTATAAAAGCCTATTATGCTCGGTCGGATATAATTTAAAATTTTGCTCATTACCCCCTTACTTAAGCTCTGTATGGCTAGTAGAGGATAACATGCTATAGTAATCTAGTCCGGCCCAGTCTTGCACTACCGATCACCTCTACTCTTAACCAATCGATATAATGTACGGTCGTGATTTTTGAAACCCCGTCGAGGCTTCTAGTTCGTTTTGGTTGGGTCTGGCAAATAAATCAGTCGGTGGCGGTGGCGGCTCTTCCTCCCCATCGCTCTCTCTTCCTCCTGCCGTCGTGGAAGCGAGCTCCTAGGAGGTCATCTTCCTCTAATTTCGACGATGATATGATTCTTCTTAAGCGCTACTTAGGGTTTTGATTTCAGTTTTACTTTATGCGGATTCCTTGTTGTTTACAGGTTATTGTGGTGTGAATCATGTTCCCGCGAATCGCGCGGCTCGGAGTTCGGATCGTGAAGGAGGCGACAGTAGGCAAGTGAATTTATGTTTGAGTTGTTGTCTCCTTCTTTGATTTGTAGAGTAATGAATTAGACACTCGCATTTACTTGTCATAAGAAGATTTTGTTTTATTTTTCTGCAAAGCGATCGCCTCTATAAGCTTTCTCAAACCATCTTGCCTACATATACGTGCGATATTAGTGTATTGTTTGTTTTAGCACCATTCCACTTGGAACTGCTATTACCTACTAGAGAATTTTTCTTTCACTTTTTTAAATCTATCTGTTTTTTGCATTAGTTGATTCTATAATGAATGGGGAGAATTAACTTTAGAACATTTGGATAAACCATCTCGATGACCATACATATCTTGTATTCATTGTATATCCCTTAATGGTTTGATTTAGCAAAGAAAATGTCGACGTGTTTTTCCTAATAAAAAAAAAAGGCTTTGGCATGTATTGGTAAGGTTGCCATCATTGCCTTTTATTCATTGAATTACTCTTTCTAGTCATTGTGAAGTTCATGCTTTTGAGACACGGTTGCTATTATTTGCAGGTCAACATTCTTTAGCTAGACGAGATTACAAGAGAGCAAATCTCAGACACTATTTGAACCCTGTGGTCAGCTCTCTGTTACTAACAATCACCCATCCACTTCATTTATTACAAAATTTTGTTCAGTATTACATACTTTTCAGATGAAAATATTGTTTGCTAACGATCCTTCCTTTGAGCCCGGTTTCATTTATTTGTGTCTATTGTTACCCCGAGCCTCCTTTTGGGAGGGTTCATTACTATTCTTTTGTGACCTTTATAAACGGTTTCTCATTTGAACTTGTCTGGATTCTTGAGGATCTTCATACATATCAAAACATAATAGGGACTGTTTTCGTGAGATCTTGTGCTAAAATTGGTTGAACCATGGCATTCAGTGATATGTGGCATGTGTTTGCAGAGGAATATTCTCTTCTCCACCACTTCAAATGATGGAGCGCATGATGAAGGCAGCAGAGAAAAAGACAAGTAAGATTGTTCTTGATTTTACACTGACTATAATTTCAGGATTTGCACACAATATGATTAATTTTCTGAAAATTTGCAGGATTTCTGTGACGTTTGTCGACAAGGACGGAGATGAGAAGCACATCAAAGTTCCTATTGGAATGTCGATGTTAGAAGCTGCTCATGAGAATGACATAGAACTAGAAGGTTCTTATCTTGTTTTTCATATGGCATGGCTGGTTGTCAGTAGTTACTAATTTACAACTACCTTGAGAAAAATCTATCCTACAAGATCTGCTCTTGCTGTCAGATGCTGCACCAGTATGCTGTTTAGGTTTATATGAATCTTGAGATTTAATGATTTGTTGTGTGCACTACCATGTAATTTCTGTTACCTAAATAATCTTTCTCCTCTTTTTGTTATTGTAATTGCAGGAGCATGTGAGGGCTCACTTGCTTGTTCTACATGCCATGTGATTGTGATGGTATGAACTTGACAACTCTCTTGACGTATCTTGTAATAATTACTAGTTATAACCTTACAGCATTGCATGACGAGCAGTTCTCCTTTTAGGATGTAAAGTACTACAACAAATTGGAAGATCCCACTGATGAAGAGAATGATATGCTGGACCTTGCATTCGGGCTAACTGAAACGTATTTCTCTTCATCCATAAACTCAGAAGTATTCTCATACTGTTTAAATTTAACTTGGAACCTTTGTAGGTCTCGTCTTGGTTGCCAAGTAATTGCAAGCCCTGAGCTTGATGGCGTACGCTTGGCATTACCATCAGCCACGAGGAACTTTGCTGTTGATGGGTATGTACCGAAACCACATTGAGTATGGCGGCACAATTTCTGGGGATAAAGATACTTCCTGACTCGGTTTTGTAGTATTCGATATGAAGATTTGTTTTTTTTTTCTCAGTGCCCCTTTTTTTAAAATCCTTACCATGAAAATTACCGTCATTGTTGTATAACAGGATAAGGCTTGTTAAATAATCACATTGAGTAATTTATTGAGATATCCAAACACATTTGGGAAGGGAAATAGAACTTTCTCATCACTCAGTCTTCACTTTAATAATGCATGAGGGTTAAATTTTTTTTTCTCTATATAATTGTTTAGGTCATTGTTATCCCCTATTTGTGGGGCTGAATTTTTTTTTTTCAGATTTCAAATATATCCTTTGCCTGTTCACTTTGGTAATTCAGTAATATGATGTTTGTGCAGCAAATCTTATGAGAGTGGAACATAGTAGCCAATAAGCTGTTCTGTCTGACTAATGTGAATTCACGAGGATATCCAATATCATCCATTAGTCAGGCAGTAATATTTCCAAAGTTCGAATTCTACTTCTGTATGATATTGGACTATTAACAGGAATAGCATATTTGATTATTTTCAAATCTTATTTACCATCATGCAACCATTTTAGCCAATTGACCTGTGACATCATTGATTTATGAGAAAGATATTCTGTTTTACATTAGCTGTTGTTTTATTTGGATTTAGCTAAATAAAATAAGACCTTTTCAGTATACTAGTCAAAATTGCACTGAAACTTTGTAGTTGTAATTCTGAGGTCTCCTAGTTTTTTTTTCTTCTGCTCTGAGGCTTGTTTGGACTATGCTGACTTTTGTGCAATAAAGCTTCTTCAGGTCTCCTTGATTGGAAACTGTTAGGATCTTTGTTTTGTTTCTTTCAAAAATTAAACCCACCTGCTAAAGGATGTATATGTATAATAACTGATCAGGTAGTCTATATTCTGAGCTCATCCAATATATATACTGCTTTGTTTCCTTGAAGTACAGATGATACCTAATAAACTAATTAGTTAATTGATGAGCAATTACTTTGTCAAATTGAAGAATCCCATTGCTGAGGAATAAGTTGAATCAAGATGTGGGGGTGGGGTTGGTTTATCAAGTCGATAAATGATGATATGGTTGAATAAGACAACCTTATAGCTTTTATAGGGTCCTTTTAGGCCTGATTTCTCTTTGGTTGGGACTTTGGTACCACTTTCTAGAGGGTTGATCATTGATGATAGGTTGAGAGCTGGTTTGGAAAAAATTTCATTCTTTTGAAGCCTTCTCATATTTTGATTGTGGTCTAGTGGAACCATATCTTTGTGAAAAAAGCTTGCATCATGAGGAATTTTTATGGACAGCCACCCTTAGTTCCATCAGATAATTCACACTCTCAAGAGTGCAATCTGTCGTGATTCACATGCTTAAGGATTGCGTTTTATTACATCACTTTGCTATTGAGTTGCTTTAAGACATGTTTTAGCTCCGTGAGGGTCTTTCTTTTAATGGTATCAGTTAATTAAAGTAAAAAAAGTATGCTGATTTAGAAGAATATGTAGGGCATCTGAGACAGATGATAGGAAGTTATGTACGAAAGCAGTTTAGATGGCATGAAGGCACAACTGTTATGGTTTGTGATGGTACATATATAGTCCATATGTTGCAGTATCTGGCTATGCTGCAGAAAACATCAAAGAAGCTTGCAGTAGGACGCCAAATTTAAGGTGCCAAAGACTATGCAAGTGACTGATCATACAGCAGGTCAGAGTGTATTTTATTGATCTGCAGTTCAGTGTGATGGCTGATCAGCTTTTTAATTGATGTGAATGTAAGAACTTTTAGATTCCTACATATGATGGAGATATTGCAATTATATTTCATCTGTTTTTTTTTCTATCTCACAAGCCAAATTTCTTCTTTTCTTTCTAAGCATAAATTGCATGATTGGCATGTCATTTGTGTTCTACACTAGTATAATCATTGTTAAGGTATGCCTCTGAATCAGTAACTCGTGGCATACAACTTTTGACAAATTTAACACATACAAAGACAATTTTTAACTGGAAGCTTGCAAACCTGAATCCTGATTTCACATTAATAAACCTTCACTCTATTAAAAGTTGCATGGTTAGTATAACAGTTGAGTAGACGATCTGAAGTCTTCTTGAGTGATAGGATGTCATACAGGAAGAGGGCCATGAAGGTGCGAAAGTAAAATGTTGCTTTCCTAATAACTTACTTGATTACAAAGAAGAACCTTTACAAAATGGGCATTGCCTTTGGTTCGATTATCACGAGTCATTTAGAATCACATATGATATACCATGATGTGCAAGCTTGATTTTCTTTTAATTGAAGATTTATTGCTGCTCCACTAGAACTCTGTGGCTTTGGTTTTTTAGACTGTTGTTTTCTTTATGATTGTCTGCTACTTATACATGCAGCAAGTGCTTTTCTAGGTAGTGACATGAAAAGCTTCACCTACCAGCAGTAGTCATTTTAAAGACTTAACTTTCAGTGCCATTGCATGGCCTCTTCTTTTTTATAATTTCTTTTTTCTTGAGAACTAAGTTTCGGAGAGAAAAAAAAATAATGTTGACCAATGTTTGTTTGTGAGTAAAATCATGTTGATTGATGTTCACTGCATTCCAATCCTCTTAGGGGTGGTTTAATTGTGCTGTATAATATTGTGTGCAAGGAAATATGATTGATATTTATCTGGTCTAATATGAAGATTGGATTTAGGATATTACACAGTAATATGCTGAGGATTTCCATTTATACTTAGATGAGGCTTCAGATGTTGGACAGGGTACCTTTCCAGTATGATTCTTGGTGGTCTGTTGGCTGTTGGTTTTGTTTTACTTGACTAAGAAACTATCTATCTTGTTATGTCTTCCTTATTCAAACATTTTTTAGTTTTTGCAATTGGGGATCTGTTGTTTTGGAAATAAGAATGATCGTCAAAGACGTCTCGCACAGTGTGAAAACACTAGAGATTTGAAATCATTAAGGATTGATTCGTAAACTATTCATGTCGTGATTCTTTTCATCTTTTTTTTAATATTAGAAAGTGTTATGTATTCTTTATATTCTTTGCTAGATTTTATTTTTTGGGGTGCTATGTTGGGTCGAAATAAAAACCTTTTTCACATTCTTGATTGTTCTTACTTTAGAATGGAAAACAATTTAGATGTTTAGAACGATGTAGAAGTATATTCAGAGGAAATTAAGAAGGGCACTGAAAGCAACTGCCCACCCGGAAAATAACCTTCCTCTTTCAGTTTTACCACTTAAATTCTTTCATAAATGGGTGATTCATTTGTACTGCTCTTTCTTGTGGGACATTTTATTTCCTTGCATTTTAGTCCTCACTGGGGATTGTATCCATCTGATTTACTGTACTGCCTGCTACATCTACTTGTGCTTAATTAAGATATTTAGGTTGTATGAGAATACTTTTGGTTAGGTGATTTGTCTGAAATTTTCTTTTCAATAGCAGTGAGAAAGATATGGGATCTGGAATTACTTGCAAAAGCTGAGATGGTTGCAGTTTTCTTTGATTTGGACTTACGACCAATATGACTCTTCTGAGTCTTTATGCAGTGGCAAGTTAATTATTTACTTGGTACGATCAAAGCAAATTTGGGAACGATTTCAGGAAATTCTTTACCTCCATTCTAGAAGAACAGTGCTATTATTTTGAGTCGTACAACTATTACAATATTGTACTTCCAACTGATTTAAGAAGTAGAAAACCTAGGGTTTGATGTGCTTGAAGATTTTGATGGTGATGCTTATCTACTCTCTGAAAGGTACGGGGAAGTTGAGCTAACCTACCAAGAAATTATTTAATAATAATAATAAAACTGTTTCATTATCTTGTTCACTAGAAAAATTCTAAGTTTATATATACCTTCTCCTCATATCATATTTATCGTTATTTATGCAGGTGATATAGCACGTATTGTTGGATGGCCATCAGCATCACCCATAAGGCAGTAAAAAAAAAAGCTAGTACGTATTGGTGTTATATAAATGGGTCTTATTTTTTGATTGATTTCCTCGTGGCATTTTCTTTTCCATCTCGTTGTTGACTGACAAAAAGAGCTCGTGAGGTGCAGCTTTCCGATTGGCCCCTCCAGAGTCATCGACAGAAGTAGGTTGCAATAATCTGTAACCTTACTGGAGTTAGAAAAGCTATCAGAAAACAAAAGCCTACCTCAAAATAATCCCTTTAGTACATGCAACACCAACTCTTTGCAACTACTAGGATGTGCCTCCATTACGTGTGATCCTCGTGTAGTAGTTTGCTCTTTCTTTAGAGGGGAGAATTTGAGGTGGAAGAACGACATTCTACAACTAATTAATCAATGATGATAGGTTCAATGATTCCTTAGACGTCCAACAGAAGAGAGGACGAAATCTTTGATATTTATATTTAGCCTCTTCGAGCGTGGCTATAAAAAAATGGTGGAATTTTTTTTCTTCTAGTTAATGAATTATTGCTGCCGTATCTGATTACCGCTCAATGCAAAAAATATAGGAACTAGGAATCCATGTTCTTCAATTTTATGTGACAAAAAATAAGCTTGATGTATCTTTGGTTATTTATATTACTTCTGTTTTAATTGAAATTTTCAGAGTTTCATAGGTTCAATATGTTCGATTTTGGAGCCAAAACAGAGGCGGCTACGGTCTGATGTAATCTAACTACTGAAACCTAGTGATTTTCTAAATGAACGAATAAATATACTTGCCATCACAACCTAACTCCTTTTTTCTTTTTCTTTTTTTTTTTCCGAATACTGACTAATGAAACATCGATTATCGAGTTGTTGACCTCTCGATCAAGTTAGGTTTTTAATTAGTGGAAAATTATCGAAAGCTATGTATCATTTAGAATTAAGCTTCATACTATAAGCGTGGCAGACGTGCTGGGACGATTTAAAGAAGCAAGCATCTTGCTTCCTCGCTAGTCGCTATTGGAGATTATTGATGGCCGGCCCATTGGTATCTATCTATCTAGAACATAGAAACAATTGAACTAGTATAGTACGCGTAGGTTATTATTTTTATTTTTTAAAAAGGATCATATAAGAGCCTCAATGTTCCCTTATATAAAATCACATAGGCTCTGCTAAACTTATTTAGCTAATAAACTAAATTGTCTAATTTAATATTTTAATTAATATGTCGCTGAATTATTATTGCAAGCTAAACATTTTTTTTTTGGTTTGCTTATGTTCCTAGCTTTATGCCATTATTTCGGGAGACTATACTCTATAACTCAAACTCCTAGCATTTTTTTTATTTTTTATTATTGAGAGGGAGAAAGACCGTAGTCTATCACGTTAGATGAAGCCTTGTTACCTTCCCTATCTAATGACTGGGGTTATCTAAAAAAATAGTTTAAATTGAGGTAGAAGCAACATCTTGTACTTTTCTTATTCATAGTGGTGCAACACTAATTTAACACCATGCGGTTGGTAGAAAAGATTCCATATGAGTTAAGCCATTACGAAGCTCAATATGACCACTAGAGAGGCTACCACGACTTGTAAAATTACCCAGTTGACCTTCTGTTCATTCGATCTTATTTGGACACACATACATAAACATTCTTGTGTCTATCAAGGTGTTAATTTGCATACACCCACCTAAGAAAGATTGAGTTATTTTTTAAAATAGCTCAAGGGCCTACCCTATTCAGCAGCACAAGCATCATCCAAACATCAAACAATGCTATCTATGATCAAGGTTGTATACTACCAATCCAGATTTGAAGCCCCTGTCCAATTAGTTAAGAATCATATCAAACAGCTGGGTTGATGAGGGACCACTGAGTTAATATTATATCATGCTCAACTAAGCATACAATTTCTCCAACCACCCTAGATAAAGAGTTATTGCATATAATTTTCTACATGTAATCCAAACTCTCAGGAAAGAGTTTTACACAGGACAGACAAAAGTTTGTGCAACCACCCACTTACCTCTCCGTAAGTGACAACTAAAATGGTAACTTATAGAAGAATCCAGGTGGGTTCTTAGAGAGGGATGATTATACCATAGGTGTGGATCATTAGATTATCAAGATCATTGCTACCTCCAAAAACAACTACTCATACTAAGCAAAGGAGAGCAGGGAGTGCAACAAATGGAGAGTACTAGACTAGCAAATTGACTACGCTATATTACATACAAACTCCGAATGGACTAATCTAGCAAATTAAATTACGATTATTTTGAACAGACCAAACGAAAAATATTCGGTTAATCCTTCTTAGTCTCCATTTGTTGCATATCAGATCAACTAACAGGTATCCTCCATATACCAATTTCAACCAACTTGAGAGAAAGGTTTAATGCCAAGGGCTTCTTCGTTACGCATCCGAGCAACCCCAACATCTCCGCATAATTTAATGCAAACCCATTAGGAGGCTTCGTTAAAATCCCCAACACGAGCAATCTTTCATATTTGCTCATTTACTCAATTACAAATGAAATTTACGGAGGTTTCTAGAACTTTCTACAATTTTCTAGAAGCTATCCCCCCTCATTTTGTATGATACCAAAGCTTAGAAAATAGGGAAATCGCGTGACTTAACTAACAATATTGCTCACGAAGGCAGCAAGCTACGCAGCACCAAAGACTAATCTAACCCCGACCCTACATATCGGCCTCCTCAAACTCTTCTAAAGTGCGAGGGTTATATCAGTCAATCTGCCAAAAAGTTGGCCACTTTACTTCGTTAATTAACAAGCGAAGTGCTTAATTAATTTTGTCGTAAAATGTAGAAAACTACCACCACTTAGAGTTAACCGACGATTAGCTGCAACTTTCGCTTGTTGTTTTCGTTGCTCGTTACCGTCACTGGCTCCCGCCAACCGGAGGTTGACGCGCATTTATATATGCTCGGCTGCCCCCAGCCCCTGCCCTCCCTCGCCCCGTGAACCGGAAATTTATTTTTCCCCGTCTCTCTCTCTCTCTCTCTCTCTCTCTCTCTCTAATCGCTGCTTTGGTATACACTTTTAGAAGCGTTGATGTTCGACGACACCTGTCTCTCTCAGAAGCGTTGATCTTCGACGAACTGCATGTATATTATCCTCACAGCTTAGAGAGAAATGGATTAAAGCAGTTTAAATGTATTTATATTGTGTACGTATTTTGAGTAAATATTGCTTGCTTTTAATTCCATTTCTTCTCAGGTTTAGTAAAAGGAACCCCAACCACCCTGGTTCGGTGCTCTCTCTGTCGTCGCCTAAGCGTTGAATTTAGTGGCATGGAGTTCGTTTTAAGAAGGTGAGGAGGAAAAGGAAAGGAGAGATAGAAAGACAGAGAGGAAACGAGAGGGAAGGAAGGGAGATTAAGAGACCGCACCTTGTGAGAATGCGGACGACACCGCCGAGGGGGAACGGCGCGCGGAAGACCAGTCACCGACGGATGGCCGATTTCCTCGCCGAGGACCAGGAATCCGACAACGAGTCCTTCACCAACGCCTTCGGCGGAGTCGGTGACGATGGGATGCTGCCAGTGTTCCTCGCCGACCAGAGCGATCTGGTCGAGGTGATGCTCGAGCTCGACGAGGACTCCATGGTGGTGCGGAGCGTCACGCCGACATTCGCCACCATGTATGGCGGAGCGCCGGGGCAGGATTCCGGCGGACGGAGCCTGAGCCGGTCTTCGTCGACGTCGTCGCGGATCAGAAAGAAGTTCGCGTGGCTGAGATCGCCGTCGCCGCGGCGGTTGTCGCCGTCGTCCGGGAGAGAGGAGGCTGCGGCGTCGTCGTCCTCGGCAGTGGCCACCGCAGCCCTAGCGGCGAGAGAGAAGAGGCGGATCCAGGCGAGGTTGAACCGGAGCCGATCCGGAGCGCAGCGGGCGCTCAAGGGGCTACGATTTATAAGCCGGTCGACAGGATCGGTCGAGGCGGCGGAGCTGTGGAGGAGAGTGGAGGAGCGGTTCAACGCCCTCGCGAAGGACGGGATGCTCTCCCGTGACGATTTCGGGGAATGCATAGGTAATAGGTCTCTCTCTCGTGCTTGCTCTTGATCTATTCCGATCCTTTTTAGTTCGTTATTGCAGTCGGGTTACCGCCAGGTGAGGCGTTGAGGTGACATTTGTGAATTTTTGGGGGGTGACAGGTATGGTGGATTCGAAGGAGTTCGCTCTGGGGATATTTGACGCGCTTGCGAGGCGGAGCCGGCAAAATTTGGAGCGGATTACGAAGGAGGAGCTCCACGATTTCTGGCTCCAGATCTCAGATCAGAGCTTCGACGCCCGTCTCCAGATATTTTTCGACATGTAACCTATTCTTATTAAATCTTCATCTCCATTCTAATTCCGAAATTAACGAGAAAAATTAAGAAGATGGATTTATTGGTTTATCGCAGGGTGGATACAAACGTGGACGGGAGGATAACGAGGGAGGAAGTACAGGAGGTGAGTTTAAAACTCCAGCAGAATTCCCTTTTTGGGTCTTGTCTGGCCAACTAAGCCTTGGCAGCTAATACTATTCGCGGGTCCCAATCTGTAATTTTGATCAAAATATATTTGCGGGTGATTGGTTCGATCGCAGTTGATAATTCTTAGCGCTTCGGCGAACAAGCTGTCGAAGCTCAAGGAGCAGGCGGCGGAGTACGCTGCGCTGATCATGGAGGAGCTCGACCCGGAGAATCTCGGCTACATCGAGGTACGTCCCCAACTTCCAATTTCGCCCCTCAACTATCAAAATATTACGACCTGCCATTGTTTCGAAAAGTGGCAGCGGCTGTTGCTGACACGCCGCTTATTTGCTGTTCCAGCTGTGGCAGTTAGAGGCGCTGCTACTCCAGAGGGACGTCTACATGAACTACAGCCGTCCGCTCAGCACCGCCAGCGCCGCCGGATGGAGCCAAAACCTCGCCAATGGCGGAGCGGCAGCCGGGACAGGGGCAGGGGCTGGGGCCGGCGGCAGCAACGCCGCCGAGCCGAAGCGCCCGCGGAGGAGGTGGGGGCCGCGGCGCGCCGCGGCGAAAGTCAGATTAGCGACGCAGGAGAGCTGGCGGCGCACGTGGGTGGTGGCGCTGTGGGCGGCGGCCATGGCGGCGCTGTTCGCCTGGAAGTTCGTCCAGTACCGGCGGCGGGCGGCGTTCCACGTGATGGGCTACTGCCTCCCGACCGCGAAGGGCGCGGCGGAAACTCTTAAGCTCAACATGGCGCTCGTGCTGCTCCCGGTTTGCCGCAACACTCTCACCTGGCTGCGGTCCACGTGGGCCCGCTTCTTCGTACCCTTCGACGACAACATCGCCTTCCATAAGGTATGATGAATCGATCTCTCCTCATGGAAAAACCAATTCTCCTAGTTGTTCAGCTGTCGTACTCCAAGACAGTCTTGGAGGCGCCGAGGCGGCATGCCGTCTTCTTTTAATTAGATGATGTGGTGGTGGTGGGGTGCCTCTACTGGGCCAGGATTTTGTTCTCCGACAGTACAATATTAGTAGTAATTATGTCTTCTAAACGGAGGAGCCTTTGGCTCTTCTTGTCGCCGCAATTTAATTGGCCCTTCGCGTGAGACCCCACACCTCAGTATCAATTCAGTGGAAGTGCATAGTCCCACGAGAAGCTCCAATCTTGCAAGCGGACACGGCAGTGAGTGCTCTTCATGTCTACATGTCTACATGAAACGTATAGACGCTTACTGACCGACACGTGATCAATCATTTGTGGGACCCGCCTTGCGAGCTGTAACGACGACCCTGTTTATGACATAATCCTTGTCGTAGTTGGTGACTCCTGACTAATCTCGGAAGACCACCACTACTTTAATAATTAATAATATTACTACGGTTACCTTACCTTAAGAATGCTCATCTTTGTTATATTATCGTTTTTCCTTCTTAATAGATGATTGCAACGGCGATCGTGGTCGGAATCATGCTCCACGCGGGCAACCATCTCGCGTGCGACTTCCCACGTGTGATCGGGTCGAGCCCGGAGCAGTACGAGCTCGTGGCCCCATACTTCGGCCCGGAGAAGCCCACCTACCTGACCTTCCTCTCGAGCATCGAGGGGGTGACCGGAATCGCCATGGTGATTCTGATGACCATCTCCTTCACACTGGCGACCCACCCGTTCCGGAAGAACGGTGCAAAGCTCCCCTTCCCGCTGAATCGGCTCACCGGCTTCAATGCCTTCTGGTATTCTCACCACCTCCTCGGCCTCGTCTATGCGCTTCTCCTCGTCCACGGTTACTTCTTGTACCTCGTCCACAGGTGGTATCAGAGAACGGTATGTGCTCTAACCCCCCAATTTTTTTTGTTCAAAGAAAAAAGTTTAGTAAGTTTATCGTAACCTTAAGCATTGCTCACTGAACTATAGATTAAGCTTAGAGTCAATGAACATCCCATCACGTTAGATAACGATAGGTCTTATTAGTTGTCGCGTACACATTTCAGATGCTAATATAGTATGTCACAAGTGATCCCCAGTGATATAACAAAACAAAAGATAGGAAAAGAAAATCCCAAGGGATTCTCCGCGCTACCTAATTCATCTTGTTAGCTCCCATGATGGATATTGAAAGTGGAAGACGAGAGGATTTTTTAAGGCCTTATTTTCTTCCCAAAAACCCTTAGAAAAAAGTTGACCTTTTCTTTTAAGCAGAGATTTAAGCCAATCCTGTAGAATCTTAACAAAAGTTGTAGGGCCTGGTAGATTTCCTACTTTACTTTTCGAAGAATCCAGCAATAGTTTATGTTTTATTACTTTTAGTAGATTCTCCTCGCTCCGTAATTATGCTTTTTAGCTCCGGCGATGGACGTTTAATTCAAAAAATCTTCATTACATTACACACATTAAACTTTAGAAAAAAGTTGAATTTTCTTGTAGTGATTTAAGCCAATCCCAGTAGAATATTAATTAAAGTTGTAGGGTCTGGTAGATTTCCTACTTTAAATTTAGGAGAATCCGACAATAGTTTAAGTTGTATTATTAGGTCGTTGTATATCAAATTTGGGACATGTAGCTACGACTGCTCTGTAGTTTATAGGTGTCAATCATTCTTGGCGGTGCGGATTACCACCAAACTAACGTATTTATTGGCGAGAACCCCACTTAATTAAGAGAGGTTCTTCGCACTTTGCACTTCTCACATGGGCGGTTGCCCAAAGCTAATTATTATAGTGACTTCCAGAGCAACCCCCCCCAAAGCCTAGGTCACTATCTAAATTCTAAAGCTGTCGAGGCATCTAAAGAAAAGGTCTAAAGGAGTATTCCATTGATGGCAGACGATGCCTCGTCCCACTATTTTAATATCAACCCATTGTTTCTATGACCTTGCCACTGATTTAGCCGCCAGATGCGGGACTTCAATTACACCTCTAAATTATATTTCTAGGATGTCCTATGCGGGGGGGATAAGAGTATATACTAAATGGGAAGGTGAATTATTAGTAGGCAGTGTAATATATAAAGATGTTAGCTAAGTAGGCGAGAAAGTTTCAACTCTTCTATTCATTGCTGTATACTGGCATTGATGAGTTATTTGAAACAATAACCTATGCAAGTCTGAACTAGAGGAATTTCAACTAGAAATTTTTCTATATTCATATTTTGTTTCATTAATTCAGACCCATAGTTGTTTTTCTTTTCCACCAGACATGGATGTACATCTCTGTTCCATTGCTGCTCTATGTGGGTGAACGAACATTGCGAGCCTTACGCTCCAAGGCTTACTCTGTTAAGATCTTAAAGGTAAATGATTCGCTCCTTACTAAATTGTGTAGTTTTCTATTATTTATGAGACCTACTAGCCTGTCTTATAGTTAACTAAGATTGTAAGCACTTGTTGTGTATCATCATTATACCCTAAAGATACTAACATCTTCCATAATTCATGTTATGCTGTTTGTTTAGTGATTCATCCTAGTTTGCTTTAGATTACAATGATCAATCATTATCTAGAATCAAACCGCAAAGATCATCCTGGGGAACATTTCAAAAACATAGTTAACAGATATATGTCTTTTGCAGTGGAATCATGTTCTTTATTGGTTCACAGGTTAGTCATAAGAGTAAACTAGTAAGCATTATTCTGTTTCCTAAAGGCTCCATTCGTATGTTCCATCCAGCAAAGTGCTTAACAATCTGAACCCTCTACTAGTAGATGTTAATACCTTTGTATTATATACCATTTATGTTTTAGGAACACTATCGTGAAAACTTATCTGAAGTCAAAATACTGAACTCAGAAAGACTAATATTGTTTAAATCATTCAGGTTTCCCTGCTACCAGGAAGTGTCTTGACTCTGACAATGTCTAAGCCCTATGGATTTCGCTATAGAAGTGGGCAATATATCTTCCTTCAGTGTCCCACAATCTCTCCCTTTGAATGGTTTGTGCCTCCACCTCTACTTCTCAGTCTTCCCTTGTTTAAATTGGTCACATATGAAGAGTTCTCCTTCTGTTCCAATTCTTCCATAACAGGCACCCTTTCTCCATCACTTCTGCTCCTGGTGATGAGTACCTCAGTGTTCACATTCGAACCTCTGGAGACTGGACAAAGGAGCTGAAACGTATTTTTGTTGACAACTACTACTCATCAAACTCAATAGGCAGAGCTACATTCAATGAGTTAGGTGCAGTACGACAAAGAAGGTTGGGAAACCACACACTAAATCAAGATCTCTATGGTTCCTTTGTATTTGAAAGACAAAAAAAAAAAAAAAAAAAACACTAAGACTTTAAATTTCGAATACAGCTTGCCAAGATTGCTCGTAGATGGTCCTTATGGTGCCCCCGCTCAAGATTTCCGCAACTATGATGTTTTACTTCTTGTGGGGCTTGGAATTGGAGCAACACCTTTTATAAGCATTCTCAGAGACCTGTTAAACAACATTAAATTAGCAGAAGAATTAATGGTAAAATTTCATGCGTACTATTATTCTTAACATATCCTTTTTATGTTATGAAGCCTTTACTTATTACATTTGTGTGTTTGTCTGAAATTCTTAGGACTTAGCAATGGAAACTAGCAGGTCTGAAGATAGCATGAATAGCTTCAGCTTCTCCACAACAAGTAGCAACAAGAAGAGAGCATATAGGACTACCAATGCCCATTTTTACTGGGTTACTAGAGAACCAGGATCTTTTGAATGGTTCAAAGGAGTTATGAATGAAGTAGCAGAAATGGATAATAAGGTGATCGTTCTGCTTTTCATGTCCCATACTTGTGTGCACATTTCCATGGGAAACAATATTGTTATACTGATAGCTGAATGTTTTTTATGCCTGAAATAGGGTATAATAGAACTACATAATTATTTGACAAGCGTATACGAGGAGCGTGATGCACGAACTACTCTACTCACAATGGTCCAAGCTCTAAATCATGCCAAGCATGGTGTTGACATCGTCTCTGGCACCAGGGTAACATTCTTTCTATGAAAAGATCATTGCTAGGCAGTTTCTTGATATACAAAAACAATAATTCAAACAGAAAAGGGGAAAATGTGAAATTTGTCTATCTCTCATGACTCAAAACGGATGCATCAAAATGAGACTGAATTGCTCTACTTTGCAGTTAAAAGTAGTACTCTGTCTATTTTAGAGTTCATACAATTGCTTTAGAAGTTTGTAGTATGTGTACTACATGCCTGACACTGTTTTTCCATTTCCACTCACCTGATTAAGTTCTTAAGATATCCTAGCTAATTGTGTTCATTAGGCACAGTTATTGACTGTTTAATAGAATGTCTTAGATCTAAAAAATCTAGGGTTCCCACTTCCTACTACTTCATCCCTGAACTTTGAGTAATAACCTTCAAAGAATCTTAATCAAGTTGATTGGGTCATGTACAAGACAGAGAAATGCATAGCGTCATGAGCTCTTGGTCGGCTAAGTAGTATATGTAAATCAGCATATATGGTAGGTTATATCTATGCAACCACAATTGCCCATGTTGATGCAACTTACACCTACTGAATTCATCAATTGGCAGGTGAGGACACATTTTGCAAGACCCAACTGGAAAGAGGTCTTCGCCAGAATAGCTTCCAAGCATCCCAATGGCACAGTAGGTAGTATACTAAACTGGAAACCGAAAACTTCTGTCAACTAAATGCAGAAATTCAAATGATTTCATAATCAGTAATTCATGAACCTTTACTTGAAATCTTCTGATGCATGCAGGAGTATTTTACTGCGGTGCACCAATGTTAGCTAAGGAACTGAAAAGACTATCTCATGAAATGAACCAAAGAACGACGACACGCTTCCACTTCCACAAGGAATACTTCTAATTGTCACAGATTTTGTGTAATTTTTTCAAAGTAACAGAAAGTATAATTGTACATAATATAAAGTAGAGAAGGTGTTAAGCATCTGAGTTAACAAAATGGGGAGGAGCAACAGCCATCTCAAAAGTCAATTTTCTAAGGGTTACACATGTATACATCATAATTATTTACAAATGTTGAACATATACGGGTAACAATATGAATGCACACATTTATTCTCTTCCATCTTTTGCTTGTATTAATCTTCCTTCTTGTATCCATATCATCCTAGCAGACACAGCAAAAGACCCATAATAGAGTCGTCTGCTTACTTCTCTGTTTCATTATTTCAGATAGTATTATATCTCAGGGAGTCTCGTTCTCCTAAACTTTTTCTATTAGGCGTTTAGTATATTTTAAAGCTTTACAGAAACAAGTGAGATGAGAATTTATCAGGATGAGAGTAATCCTGCTCAGTTTGGAATTGCAAGGACAGAGGTAATCTTGGCATGATATAAGGACAGCAGACAATGGGGGTGTTCTTATCAACTAAAAGTTGCAAGCAATCAATGGCTGCAAAGTTTGATTGTTAATCTTCCTTATAATTATCAACTTTCTTAAAATTTCTTATCCTTATTATGAAAATAGATGTCATTAACAAACATGAGTATGCGATTGTCATCAAAAGTTATAATCTAAAATACAGCAATGAATTTATGGTACTAAACAACTGTTAGAATAATAGCATTTATAATTAATATTTCCATGAGATCAATGGTGGGGTGGATTGCACATGAGAAGACAATAATAAAATAAAATAAAATTTCTCCATGTTCATGTCACGTGAGTACCTTTTGGTTTTGTATGATATATTATTCTTATTAATTTTTTATTTTTCTGCCGTAATTTGGTATTATATGTCTCCTCTCACTCTCTCCCACTTGGCAATGGCTACCGCCAGGTGCTCTTAAGAGTCACCAAAGCTCGCAGCTTTCCAAGTGAGACCAATGCCAACTTCCTATTTCTTTATTGGTTTTTGCTCTCCTCCCAGAACCCACCTCCTCTTGTGATCCCTCTTCGACCCTGCTCCTCTTCGAGAATCCCAAATCCCTTCGTGGGCTCTTCTCCTCTCGAGAAGCCCTTCAAAACTCCATCTCGCGCTTTAGCCCCTCGTGGCTTCTGAGCACTACTTCTTGCTCTCCTCTGCCTCTCAATGGCGAGCTATTCCATGGCCTCCTCGCTCTGTACGTGGCTCGTGGCGTCGTGCGTATCGACTCCGTGCGATAAGGATACTTTCTTGATGGCGCCGACGAGGAAGTGTAGGAGGAGGAGGAGGAGGGAGGCGGTCGGGAAAGCGAGCTCGTGTTTGGCATTTGAACCCTGTGCGGAGTTTTACAACTCGAGAAGTGGATCGATGTTCTTTGGGGAGAATGGCTTCTCCCTCTTTGGACCATTAAAAGCAGAGGCTACTCGAAGGCAACATCGGAGGGTTGCACGCGGTGCTACCGTCTCAGGTAACAAGTTTACTTTTTGTTTATTTGTTTGTTTTTCCTTATATGGTTTTTCCTATCACAAATGTTTGTTGCAAGTATGATTCTGTTCTTTAGCTAAGATTAGTTCATATGTGGAAATATATTTCAATAGATCCAGCTTACATATCTGGCATAATTTTATATGTAGTTTCTGTGATTTGAAATATTAAATAGGAGTTGGGGCCTAGCGGATTAACTTGTGGCAGTGATGCTGAAATGGTTATCAGATTCAATTAGGACCAATAACTCTCTGTGCCTTATCTCCTGGAAGGGTGAAAACATAGAAGAGATCTTTATTAATTGCTTGATACTTCGAATCTTGGGTTATTATATGGTCCATGAACTTATATCTAGATGGAAGAGTAATAGAGTATTCATTTTCAGTTAACTTGCTTTTGACCAGAAATGTCAAAAGAAACTAATTTGCTGCTCTGTTAAAACATGCTAAATTTCTTGAAGAAATGGTGGGTGTCCGTTATGGACTTCGGAGATATCCAAAAACTTAAAGTGAACCATATTGGATTTTCATGGCCCAGATTCCATGATATTGTCCGAACTTTGATGATAAAACTGCCACTACAGTACATTCAATTGAAACTTCTTGGTCTTGGATACTGGCTGAGGAGACCTTTAAGTTTGTGGTAGCAGGAGTAAGGTTTATTTCCTTTTCATGATGCAGGTAAAACTATGGCAGTAGCTATACAACCTGCGGTGGTGGTTGCAGAGAAAAATAAATCCTATACGAAACAGAGGAGGGTTGTTGTGACAGGGATGGGTGTTGTGACTCCACTTGGAGATGATCCTGATACTTTATACAGTAATCTTCTTGATGGTGTCAGCGGCATAAGTCAAATAGAGACATTCGACTGTTCCAACTTTCCAACGGTGAGATTGATCATTTCATATTACACTTGGTTCCTTTGTTTGATAATGAAATTTAAACAAATTCTACATCATTGTTCATACAACGGTTTGAAGCTTTAGCAACTGTGACTTTTGGTGGACTGAGGGATGTTTGACCTCTCTTCCAGTTACTGATGCAGACATTGTTCTCCAGAGAATAGCAGGGGAAATTAAATCTTTCTCAACAGATGGATGGATAGCTCCAAAACTAGCTAAGAGGATGGACAAGTTCATGCTTTACTTACTTATTGCTGGTAAAAAGGCGTTAGCCAATGGTGGAGTTACAGAAGATGTCATGAGTCAGTTGGACAAGGAGAAATGTGGAGTGCTAATAGGCTCTGCAATGGGTGGAATGAAGGTAGATATTTGCACTTTATTTGACTATATATAGCTAACAGATGAAAAAGTCCAGAAGAAGCTGACAACTTTCCTTATGGAATTGAAACATCTTTCATATAGTTTTTATCAGTGCATATGGACTTGAAGAAATTGATATATTCCATCATCTGCAAATAAAAGTTCCATGAAATACTAACCAACCTCAATAAAATTTGTGCATCTGTGAGCAGGTATTCAATGATGCAATTGAAGCTTTAAGGGTTTCATACAAGAAAATGAACCCTTTTTGTGTACCATTTGCAACGACAAATATGGGTTCTGCTATGCTTGCGATGGATCTGGTAGTCTAAATTTACTGTCACAGACATGTATAAGACCTGTAAAATTTTCAGGAATAGTTGCGATGAGGTTCTTATGCAACTTTCTGTGACTACAGGGTTGGATGGGTCCTAATTATTCAATTTCAACTGCTTGTGCTACCAGCAATTTTTGTATATTGAATGCCACAAACCACATAATAAGAGGTGAAGCAGTAAGTTACTTCTGTACCTTGGCTTCCCTTAAAAGAGTTTGATTTGTGGCTGTTTATCTGAATGTTTAGCCTTTTCTGATTCTAAAGCTATGTACTGCAGGATATGATGCTTTGTGGTGGCTCTGATGCTGCAATTATACCTATAGGTTGGCATTTGCTTTAGTTTATTATAAGCATTCTACCTTTTGAACTTCTTGATAAATGACATTATCCCCAAAACTTACAGGATTAGGGGGTTTTGTGGCATGCAGAGCACTATCACAAAGAAATAGTGATCCAATTAAAGCTTCACGGCCTTGGGATATTGTAAGCATCATTTATGATATTCATTTACTTCAATATTAAGCCCCCAAGCAACAATTACTAGGTAGTATTGTCCTAATTTGCAGCCAGACTATTGATGTAGCAGTGCTTTAACATTTCAGATGTATTGGTAAGAGAATGGGGATACTGAATTATCTGTATACTTACCTGTTCAAATATTTTCAGCCTTGGTTTATGTTACATTAGAACTTGAACCAGCGAGTTCTACATATTTGTTTCATATAAAAATGTCGAGGAAACACACAGGAAAAGAATGGAACTCCATAGTTATCTTATTAATTTGAATTCTTTAACACAATACGCTGATCATTACTTAAAAATTCTCAACTCGTTAATTGATATTTGTCAGTTCATAACTTCCAGTTCAAACCTGTGTAACATGCCAACGCTATATAACTTTTTCATATCTGAAGCAATTCTGAGGATACCTGCCATCTTTCAACTGCATATAATTGACTGGGAAGTTAATATAAGGTTCTTATTCTCCTCGCATTGTCCTATCTTTTTCCTTTCTCTTTATTTTTTTTTTCTAAATGATTACATTTCTCTTGGCAATTTATATATCCCTTTTACTACATAGCCTGCATAGACAGTACCTTAATCCATTGATGTTCATGCCAATCAATGTCTAACAGGATCGAGATGGATTTGTAATGGGAGAAGGGGCCGGTGTGCTTTTGTTAGAAGAGCTAGAGCATGCTAAGGTTGAATTACGTGCAATTTTTTTATGGATGAAGAATATGGAGAAGGTTATAAAATTTATATTTTTTTAATTTGAGTCTCATTTTCTTTACTGTTCCTTTCTGTTTGCAGCAAAGAAGAGCAGATATTTATGCTGAGTTTCTTGGTGGAAGCTTTACCTGTGATGCATACCACTTGACTGAGCCTCATCCAGAGGGTACACGTGCAATTCGTTGTCTTTCTTTTTCCATTTTATATACTCGTTGTTGAATAAAACTTCTATTTGATATTTTCGAAAAGGCACTGGCATTTCCCTTTGCATTGAGAAGGCTTTGTCACAATCTGGGGTGGCTAAAGAAGATGTCAACTATGTTAATGCTCATGCAACATCGACACCTTCCGGCGATCTGAAGGAATATCAAGCTCTTCTACGTTGTTTTGGTGATAATCACCAGGTATGGTCGTTTGTTGGACAAGAATTTTTATCGGATTTGGTTTCTGACAAATTTTTTTACAGCTAAGAGTGAACTCCACAAAATCAATGATTGGACATCTACTAGGTGCAGCAGGTGCAGTGGAAGCCGTTGCTACAATTCAGGTAAAAATTTTGAACTCTTCTATTGTGGTTAGCAAAAATCTGTAGCTTAACCTAGTTAGAGGCTGTATCACCAAAAGGGCATTATTATTTTTTTGTTGCGAAGAACATATCAAATCTTTCATCACTAATATCATGAAAAAACCTTAAGAGGAGTCGAAAGATGAATCAAGTCAAACGAAGGCTCTTCTGACATGTGAAACTTATGATTTTGAAGTGCCTGGAGAAAAGCGTGATTAGAGCTTCAGTTTAATCAATTGCTCGAAGAATTTGCTCATGGAGTTGAATTTAAGAGTGTAAGACTAGCAGAGGCATACAACGTAGTGCATATAAAAGTGTATATATATAGCTGATTACAGAAAAGGCATCATAGCCTAATGCCTGCTTCAAAATAATTGCAGCATAAAGGCTTTCTTGTTCATAGAAAAGCATAAATAGTTGGCAATTTTTGGATTCTAATTAAGATGCCCTCTTGCATAGATGTCTTTCTGTGCTTATTTTCTGAGCCTTGATCTTAATGTAGGCAATTCGATCAGGGTGGGTCCATCCAAATCTCAACCTTGAAAACCCGGAGAAGAATGTGGTACGTATTGCTTTTCTTTCCTCTCAAGATCAAGTGGTGTTCTTGCAGATTTTCACATAAAAATCTCATGACAAGTACTATTATTGGATTCACTATCATCCATACCTTTAATGAAAATTAAAAGTGATAACTCATCACCCCCGGTTTTCGCACATTTGACTCTACTGACCAGACCAAACATTTGGATTCAGGATATGAATATTTTAGTGGGCGCGAGAAAGGAAAGATTGGACGTGAAGGTGGCACTATCTAATTCATTTGGCTTTGGTGGCCACAACTCATCCATTTTATTTGCACCTTACAAGTAGTTAGCAGATGAGCTTCAGAGGAGTGTCAAATGGTTCCTTCTTCCTTCACTTGTTCCGTTGTTCTGGCTAATTATTGGGGATCTTCAGCCAACTTTATCTGCTTGATGCACATCCATCACCCAATTATTCTGGGAGGATTCTTCGTATGCTTGTTTCCCAATATATGGCAGCAAATGAGGTGGTGTTCCTGAACTCCAGGGAGAAACTTACAAGAAAATATTCTTTCAGTCAGCCAGAGGAAAACTGATTTAATGACCATATGCCAGCTAGTGATTTATTGAATTTGCCACTACTAAAAGTGACTGAATGCAATGAAGTGAACTTATATTTCATTGTATGCTTGTTTGATGCTTCAAAAGTGTTCTTATTTCATTGTTGCTTTTAACCACCATGGAAGGATGAGATGAATCTTTAAGATGGGTGGCCAGAAGAAACAGGATGTGTGGGTTGTGGAGTCCCAGTCTGAGTCTGTGATCAGTACACTCATTCACAGCTATCGTTATCACAGAGTGCAATGAGAGAGTAGCCCCCATCCTTCTGTAAACATTTGAACATAAATCTATAAAAAATAGTTTGTCTCTACGTATATGAACTTGCGGCTAGTCTTTAATAACATGTTCAGATGTCAAATCAGGCAAATAAAAGGAACAGCTGGCTTCACCAAGCAATCGATCAGTGGCGATACTAACGAGGAAAAGACTATATCCACGTGTTAACTGCTCATATTAATAATAAATAATAATAATAATAATATCTCAAAAAAAGAAAAAGAAGAAGTTTTAATAATTAAAGGTAGTTTAACCCAGACTGATATTAAATATTATTTTTCCACCCAGCTTGGAAATGCTATAATGTAGAGTAATATGATATCATAGTAGTATGCGTCACGTTAAATTGAGTCCATAAATTCTTTGGGGATGCTTCAATGCATTTGGCCCACTTATTACCTCCAATTCTTTTTCTTTTTATTATTATTATTTGAGGAGAAGCCCGCAGAACCTTATAGAAGAAGAGTCATTGAGAACTATATATTGTACTCGGACGCTATTGGACTCAACCACTTGCATTTTGTGGGCCATCGAAACAGCTATCTCCAATTAAAGCCCTCCTCCATTTATAGTCCTTTGAGACTAGCAATTTCTGGGCACTACCCTAACTCCGTATGCCCATTTATTTTATAAGGCAAAATTACAGACTATATTCTAAATTTTAAGAATATCAGACTGGTTGGTTCTTCTCTTTCTGTTAAATTTATTATTTCAATCTCTTTTATTGTATTAAAGTTTCAAATCTTAGTTACTATATATCTCTTTTAAATATATAATTTTAAAATAAAAATGTTTAATTATCTTAAAAAATATGGGTGATATGAATATTCATATAATACTAAAACAATGAGTTTTTTTAAATCGCAAGGGTATTATCGTCGGTGATATCTAGCATATGTATTAATTGATCTCACTGTAGCTTCTTCTTAATATTTTGCGAGATTAAGTGTGTCTGCTTTGTAGTAATCCTAATGAAGCCATTGGACACTGAATACTTTACATTTGTGATCATTTCTAAGCTATATATCTTGTAATATATTTTAATATGTCGTATGAATATGTTATGATGTGTTACTTTATAGTGTTATAGATGATTATCAAGTTGTGAGACTTGTTCAAGAGTCATCACCCGATTTCTCTCTCTTTTTTTTGTTTTTGTTTTTATTTTATGTTTTATATCAGGCTTACAATAATTCCATTTATTAATAAAATTATCATCTATGTCTTTTTTTTTTTCCTTAAAAAATAAACTAAAAAACAAAAAGGAACCATGAATCTTAACCACTTGTTGAAGATCATATATTATCTTGCCCTTCACCTTGAGATTGCAAAAGGCTCCTACAATGACATGGCACAGGATTGTACTCAAATATTTTGTGGGTATTGCGAATTGCTTGTTTCTAGCTTTGTAGAGTAGCCAATTTGCCATTCACGTTCTAAAAAATAGATCAAATGCATAAATTCATCAAAAATTAATCTTAATATTTATGGAGAAAATCAAACTCATAACCTCAGTGCTGATCAAACCTTGATTACTGAGCTACGATGATGGTGGTGGTGTAACAAGGTAATCAAGCTTAAACGGAAAACTAAAACTAATGGAGATACAAAGATTCTACAGAGCTATCGAGCTAAATCTGCAATCAAGCAATATTGTTGCCCATTTGTTGCCATGTTACCAAGGAAAATTAAATCCCATTTCTATTATCCTCAAATCATTTGGTCGGCAAAGGTACGCAAGTAAATCGAGAGAGAGAGAGGAAATGGTGGAATTAATGCAAGCAAAAATGTCATTAATTGAACATAATTATCTACATTTTTTTTTCTAAATTTTGTTGTCTTCCTCCCCTAAAATGCATATCTTCCCATTCTACCCGTCCTCTTCTGGGCCGCCGTCAGCCCACCTTCTCCATCCCACAATCTCACGACGCGGCCGTTGAGCGCCGTTATATCTTGGTAGTCATACCATCCGAGGTCTCCCCTCCACCCAACCATCATCCCCTCCATCCTCGAAGCTCCTCCCGTCCACGGTGCCGTCATCTCCACTTCAGCTCCATCAATGGGCTCACTAAAGCCGTCATCATCATCAACCTCCATCTCCATCTCCTCCTCGCCGTCCTCATCCACGTTGCGGAATCCTCCTCCGCAAGCTGCATCGTAGTACGCCGTGAATCGGACCTTGGGCGTGCGCGGAGATGGCACCATCGGCTCCGCTTCCTCCCGAGCCGGAGTCACTACGTCAGCTCCGGTGGCTCCCACGATCCTCGGGGGAGGGTGGGGAGCAGGGGGAGAGGGAAGAGCAGAGACGTCGGATCTGGAACCGGCGGACCTGATGCGCCAGAGGCCGACGGCTGCGGCGATCACCGCCAGCCACGTCAGCAGCGAGCTGGCGGCGATGGCGGGGAGGGAGTAGAAGCGGAAGGCGAGGTGGTCGAGGGGCATTTCGAGGAGGTCCATTTTGGGAAGAGGAGGTGACAAACTTCTCTCTTGTAGTTGTGGAGGAGGTTCCTCCTGTGGAATTGGGGTTTGGGTTTGGGTGACGAGGAAGTGGGGCGTACTTAAAAAGAGATGGGAATAAATCTTAGCCGTTGGATCCGAAGGCATCGGATTGGAAGATGCTCGGAATCGGGTGAAGGAGATACCGAGGTTGATCCCAAAATGCCCCCGTGAGAACTACTGAGATCATTCTTTCCACGTGATGGCGGCTATGGCTAACACGTCGACGTTACGATTCGGATTGATTTGGAAAAGATCTGTTGGGCCCCATAACGAGGTCTGGTAATTGGTAAAATGACGAGGATGAGATGAGAGAGAGAAGCTGTGACTTGGAAGGATCTACTCGTCTTTAACAACTCATCTTAGCCTTTTTATTATTATTATTATTTAAAAAATTAAAGTTGCTCTCATTTAATTTTTGGGGGGCTAATTACGAGCCGTTTTAAGAAATACTTCTTGAGAAACTTTCAGCAGTTTGGGCTGCCCTGCCGATGATCCCTCCATGTCAGCATAGGTTAAGATGCTTAGTCAGATTAGAAAAAGTCCGAGATTGATGTTAATTTGAGCCCAAAATTGTATCACGTGGACAAATATCAGAAAGGTTGAGTGCTGGATCCAACATATACCAAATAATTAGTCCCATATTTAAAAAGGGAGAGTATATCGATTTTTAAAACCTTTGTCTAAGTTTTAAATTGAGTTAGACCTTATTGCAATTTATTCCTCGTCGGAGATGGAGTTGGCACAGTGAGACAAAAGGAAAGGGTTTTGCCTGGTATCCTTAAGAAAGGGATGCGTGGGATTATCGTTGGGATTAAACGAACCACAACAGTCTAAAGGTGAGTAAACTATGTGAAAAGCTTATATATATATATATATAAAGAGACCATGCATAAATGCATTTATTGCAACATTATTATGCTCACCAACCAATCTTTGTCTCCCTTCTCACCGACTCTGGATTTACTTAATTTTGTTTATTTATTTAAACAATGTATGTATGTAGACAGTTTGTTTATTAAGTTTTTTATATGAGAATAGAAGGTGAGCTATACACCTAGCTGAACACAAATTAAACTATAACAAAATAAAATATAAAACAAATACTCATATAAAAGAAATAGAGTAACGGAACTGAAAACGAGTCTCAAACTTAGTTAATACCAGCAAAACAATTAGAGGAAAAAAGCACGCGTAGGAGGATTCTTCATGGGAACGTTATTGACTAACAATTTCTTTTTCTTTTTCTTTATATACATCCATATTCCAATACTAAAGATCAAGGATATAATCTAAGATCCATTTGGTGGATATGATAAAAGAGACCCAGTCGAGACACAAATTCTTTTTATGGACATTAATTCATCTAATTTAATGTGGCTATAATAAAAATATTAAACTAATTAACTTGTTTTTAAAATATTAATCAGTTTAGTATGTCTGTCGTTTAATAATTTTTTTCTTAACTTGTTAAAAACTTAAGCTAAAATAATATATATATATATATATAATATTAATCAATTTAGTATTTTAAGGTTAGATAAAATTATTGAACCGATTATTATTTTTTCTTAGAGATAAAATACTGATAGATTCTATTTGATAATAGGTTGGAAGAATAATTTATTTTGGTAAAAATAAATAAGACGAGGGCTATTTTAGTCAAAAACTCATCGAATCCGAGCAAAGCCGTTCAGTCGTACTGAATCGAATCGTATACGCTTCGTTCCCTCCTCCGCCGCGATCGAAATATAGAGGAGGAGATGGGGGCGGAGGATAGGAACTGGGATCCCGTCACGGCCATGGCAGAAGCGAAGCATATAGTAGGGGGCGGAAGAGAAGCGGAGAAGAGTAACGGTGGAGCCTTCGCGATCCCTTCGTCTCCTATGGCGATCGACATCTCCCTCCCGCTTCCCCAAATGGAGCCTCAGATCATGTCAGTTCATCTCTCGGTCTCTCTAGATGGGGTCCTTTTCTTGTTGAAGTTTCGATTTCGTGAGATTAGGGAGATATATTCGTGTATGCTTTCATTTTTCCCCAGTTTCAACGGATTATTGTGCGTGGCTTTTGATTGTTGCTACTTGTTTGGGGAAATGTCTCTGAGAGAAATAGTACGAATTGCACTTTCCATTTCTTAGTTCCTACGCTGTTTGAGTCTTTCCAATTTTGATTAGATTAACTTACCTTTTGAGCTCTTTCACTTGATATCTTGAATTCTCTAGTCGCTGCAATTATTAGTGCCCTGTTGTGGGCTTTTCTTTTGGGAAAGATTTCAAGTCCTGTTATTAACTGTAAGGTAACTTAATTTATTAGCATGGTCATTATCTTCACCAGATAACATGCCATTTTCTTTTCCCCTGTATACTTGTTAAATTGTATTTGTCATAGTTGACGAACTAGTGCGATTATGTTATTCAGTTATTTTTGGTTTTCCTTGAAGTTCATTGACATTATTATTGACACTACAGCTCTTACATACTGGAGAAAAGTATGTAACTTTCCATTATGTTTGTTAATTTAGTGCCAACACTTTAGGTAATTTACCAGATATTCCATGGAAAATAAAGCAAGCGAGTGGACTGTCGTTATATCTGGAAAGGATAGTTGGTTAATGGAGGAGTTCTCTTTTACCTTAGTGTTTGCAACTTGTACTCATGCAATCAAAGTGTTACAATCATTTTTCCCCTTTGTATCTTACATACAATTTTCTCAACCCAATTTGATACACCAGGACCTCAAGATGGAACAAGTATTTTCATTCAAACTCCGTGATTTTATTTTTTCAAGAAAAAGAGCACAATATCTCATTGTTTACTTTGTTTCCTTTCATAAAGCATGCAAAGTTGTAGACTCTGATCCGAAAACAAATTCTTATTTTTGCAGAAACCTTTGCAAGGATTTGTTTAGAAAATGGTCATCTATTGACAGCTCATGCTTCTCAATCGAGAAGGTTTCTGGTGGTATTACGAATCTCTGTGAGTTCGACTTCTTCAAAATGTCACATCTATCTTGCTGTTCTTTCCAACATTCAAATCCTAATATAATATTACACGCTTATATACATGTAACTACTGCAGTAAGAGATGCTACCACAGGCCATATTATTGAATGGGTTGAAACTTGAAACTGCTGGTTTTTATTTAGGTTTTCTTATCTTTTAGCATTATCTGTGAAACATAAAATGAAGATGTCCTGGACTGTTGTTAGAGAGGGACATTATAGCACATCATATTGGTACCAGGCAGAGTTTTCAACATACAACCTATGTGCCTCAGCCACATTTGTGTCCTAATGCAGACCACAGTTAATTGTGACAATTTTACCAATAAGATGCATGGCGTTTTGAGGTCACCACATGAAGCTGTTGAACTGTTGCAGCTTCATAGAGTTAGTATAATTTTCTTCCAGGACATGTCTCTGGAAGTATAAATATTCTAAACTTATATGTATGTATCTTTCATGACCGTTAATTTGGTATACATTTTAATGTAATTCTATGCAATTAACTATTGGAAACTCAATTAAGATCATTTGCTTGTAATGTTCTGCAGTGCTGAAGGTCTCTGTGAGAGAGAGCAATGGCAATGAATCTCTTTTGACAGTCCGACTGTATGGGCCAAATACAGACTTGGTGATTGATCGCAAGAGAGAGTTGCAGGTTGGTGATCCAGATTTGTGTCTAAACTTTTTGAGGTTGTGTAATATGTTCTCTAGGAGGTCCATAATATACCATTACATATTCTTGTTCTATGATAAGCATACTTTGCATTCCTATTGTCATTCAAGGAAGCATGTTTCAGTACTTTTTTCTCTTACACATTGTGTTGTTGATGCCGGTAGTTTTTGATGTATTGATGAATTTGTATGAAGCTAGTCTTTTACTTCCTTTTTTTGGGTTTTATGCTCTATCTAGCAATCTGGGGTTTAAGCAACAATCCAAGGCACAACTTTTCCTATTAAAGTATGCTTTTCTTTTCATTTATTTATTTTTTCCGTTGTCTTTTCATGCATAAATATTTATCTCACTCAAACATGTAGCAAATTTGTTAATCAGACATGCATGATATTTGCATAGTAGCTTATCGGTTACCTTTATCATGGTTAGGCCATACGACATCTCTCAGCTGCAGGATTTGGTGCTGAATTGCTTGGAATATTTGAAAATGGTATTGTTCAGTCATTTATCAATGCTCGGACGCTTTCACCCTCAGGTGATCATTTCTATTTATTAAATAGCCAATTCATGCATTTTAAAGGGTTTTTTTTTTTTAATTTTTAGAATGAAATAAGCTTATGTTATATGGTAACTAAATGGACCCAATTGTTACTTGTTCAACATGGCATCTTTCTTGTATACATGTGTAGTTTTTCACTGTGATAGATGCCGAGAAATGCAGCTCTTTGAGGTCATTAATATGAAGACAGGATGCAAAACTAGTGTAGTACTAGGCTACTAGCTGCTCTATTATGCTGCAAGATGCTAAGGGTTCATTTTAGGATTTAGTCTTCTTAGCCCTAAATAGCCCTAAGCTAATGAGTGCTGGCTGAGATAATAAGCTAGAGACGGGCTAGTTGAAATGGTCAGATGGTTCACTGGTACGAGTCATGTTTCACTTGATGTCTAGATCCTTGGAGAACTATCTACTTTTTGTTTCTTATCAATATCACTGGTCATTATATCTAGCAAAGTTGCATAGACATGTGATTGTGGTAAAGTAGATTATGGTTGCATTGCTTTTCTCTAGAATGAATCCAAGTTAATCGTCTGAGAGAGCATGCTTGTAACATTCATTTTGGATGCCGTTTTCAGGATTTCCATAGACATACTTTGTGTAGTATGGGTCAGTGCTTATATGACTAAAGCTGTCGGATCCTCATTAATCATTGCTGCAGCATAATGGATGTCGCAAATTCAATGTGATATGGCACATTGGCATGTTCTGAGATGCTACTTAATGCATTCATATGTTCTTCCTTTTCTTTTTCTATTTTGTCCTTTTATTTTTCAAGCTTATGTATCAACTCTGACCAAATAAGGACATTCCGTTTTGCACACTTGGCAATTGTAAATGGCTGTTGATGATATTCTTTTTGCAGACATGAGTAACCCAAAAATAGCTGCTGAAATTGCCAAGGAGCTTCATAGATTCCATCAGGTGGACATTCCAGGTTCTAAAGAACCACAACTTTGGAATGATATCTTCAAGTTTTTTAGAAAAGGTTATTTTCTTGACTCTTGTATTATATATTTATATGCTTGTGAAGTTTGTTGAATTACAGATCACATTTGAGTTCTGCCACATGCAACATGCGACATGCCATTTGAATTTATTTTATTTCTTGCTATAACCTTCCTTTACCTGAATAATTAAGGTTTCATTGCAGCTGCTACTTTGAAGTTTGATAAGAGTGAGGAGCAGGCTAAGTATGAAGCAATCTCGTTTAAAGAAATACATGATGAAGTTAATGAGCTCAAGGTATTTTTCTTATGATGTAATGCTTTTTGTCTCTTCCAAACACCTTACAATTGCAAATGATCTTGAATCTGTGTATCCTCAAGTTATGATGCCTCTAAAACATAGACTTCTTATTTTCAGTTTCTGTGCCTTCAAGATATTAATACAAAATCAGGTTTATCATTGTCAGGTTCCTCTATGATTTCATATTCTTAGTGCAAGGACATGATGTTATTTTGCAAGAAAATCTTTTCATCCTCAATTTGCTTTCTCCTGTGCTTATTTCTTTCCTTGTAATGACACCAGCTATCTCAATTTATTGTAATTTTTTTTCTCTTATATTGCCTATTAACCTCTGAAATTCTCAATTAAAATTTGAGTTCGGAAGGAATAAAATCCATATATTATGATACCAAATTTAGTAAAAAAGATAAAGGTAACTGTTGTTTTCCAATTTAGAATTAATGGCAGTGTACCAGTGTATGGCATCTTTCAGCCTATGCAAGTTAGACATCTGGTGACTGGATACTATTTGAAGGATCCAGCACCTTTGATCTGCCAGTGCCTCCCAGTGGCCTTGCTCTATATCATTGTAATTTGAGCGAAGCTTCTTATGGGGCTACCCCTGCAGGAATGGGCAGTTGCTCATCCAAATATGTCTGAATACTTCAATGGTTCTAGTGATCTTCGTTATGTGGACACCATTAATCTTATGGAGATGAAGGTTCCTCCTCTGGTGCATATTTTCATTGCAATTATTTGCTGACAGGATCTTACAGACCTTTTGAATCCCCCTGTTGTCTTTGCGCACAATGACTTACTTTCTGGAAACTTGATGCTGAATGATGCAGAAGGTATATGTTTTTGCACTTCCTTATCTCCACTTTTTGATAATCATATGGTTCTACATTTTTGTCCCTTCACATATGCTATTTCACTTGTATATTTTAGAAATTTGCCCTCAACTTATTTTGGTGCCATATTCTTTGATAGAGAAATTGTACTTCATTGACTTCGAGTATGGGTCGTACAGCTATCGTGGCTACGACATTGCAAACCACTTCAACGAATATGCAGGCTTTGACTGTGATTACAGCTTGTGAGTTGCGTCCTTGCTGACAATGCTTAAACATTTCTAGAGAAAAGGATGACCTAGAGAAATCAGCTAATATCTATGTTTGCTTAATTCTGGCTTGTTTATGATGTTATCTGATGTAGGTACCCAAAAAAGGATGCACAGTATCATTTCTTCAGGAGTTACTTGCTACCTGATAAACCAGATGAGGTATGTAAATTTGATGGTTCATTTTTCACCATCCTCTATCAATATAATCTAAAAGATTGTTGAAATGTAGTTATTTGGTCAATAAAATTAATGGAATAGATGGATATCTCTATTTATTATTATTTGTCTGCAAAGTCATCTGGTTTTTATGATATTATGCTAAATTGGACTATATGCAGCCTTGGTCCTTTCAGGGCAGCAACCCTTGCCATCACATTTTTCCTATTATGTGCTAAGTTAACTGAAGTAGCTGAAAATGCCTTATTTGAACTATCTGCTTGTCTTTCTCTGAGCCAAAGGCCCTGTTGGTTGTTTAGACAATCCTGTTTTGCACTAGAGGTCATTGCAAAGAGACTTTGCTTCGAATGTCACTGCATATCTGAGTGCCTTATTTAATTGAGATTTGTACTGATGCTATGCAAAAGTTTTAACAGTAGCAGTTTGCTCTTATCACATGTTGGCTTTGAACCCTCACGGATCTATTTACCTCTCTTCACGAATTTACTTAAGCAGCATTCCTCATAGAATAATTTGTGTAACTATTCTTGGAGCAGTTATTGTGATGCATTTTGGTTATAAATTATAACAATAATTTCTTTGATAAGCAGTTTGGGCAAACTCAGGTTTAACCTTTCAAAGTTTATTACAACTGTTCGCATATACATCTTCAAGCATGTATGATATTTATTCCAAGATTTGTATCGAGAGTTCTTCCTTGCATACTATAACCATATTCAAACCCTTGAGAAGATATATATTAAAATGTGATTTGCAGAGAGTACTCAGCCTGGTCTTGTTGCCAAGCCATACAACATTTCATTATACAGTTATACCTGCCATGAAATGGAAAAAAAGATAATAGTGGACTACAAAATTCACTATTTCCAAACAGTTTGATATGTGAGAAGTGGGGAAAAAAGAATACTTTTCTTCTGAAATGTGCTTTATTATCTGCACCTTTCCTGTCCAATTATTTCTTCTGTCGTTATAGTCTTCTTGCTTTCAGGTGCCTGACAAAGTTCTTGAAGCCCTTCATGTGGAAACAAATACTTTTAGGTTAGCATCACATATTTACTGGGCACTGTGGGCTCTTATCCAGGTAATGTTTCCTGTCTCTGGATTTGCAGAATAGATCAATTGATACACAATATGTATAAAACAAAAAATACATTTGCTTTCTTATGAAATGTAGGCAAAGGTGTCTCCAATTGATTTTGATTACCTCTGGTACTTCTTCCTTCGCTACGATGAATACAAGAAGCAGAAGGAAGCCTGCTTTTCCTTGGCTCAAAAATATCTCTCTGGGACAGGCACTGGTTGAATCATCATCTCATTGCCAGCCAATGTTACTCTAATGCTATGTGTTGTAGATCAATTTGCAGAGACGTCTTCCTGAATCTACGTACGACGCATATATTCTTTTTTTAAGGCTTCTTTTTTTAAAGCAAAATTTAAGTTATCGTGCCAAGTCCTATTGGACTCACATATTGTAATTCTTTTTCAATCATGTTCCGGAACAAGACAGTATTCTTAGAATCGCTGGATTTGCTATTCTTACTAATAAACAGTGTAGTTCATTTCTATACTTTGTCGCGTCTCATCAGTACACAAAGTTAAAACCTTTTACTTTGTGTTGAAAACGGTACGAAAAACGTTTTAAGAAATTTCTGATGCACCTTTGAATTTGTAGATGCTCCATTCCAGGGGCTTAACATCTCACAAGGTGGAATTTGCAAATACTCAGTTGATTTATGCATGTGTGTATAATTTTTTGAGAATCTTGAGGCTCTTTCAAAACTGTTTTCAAAGTTTTTCACCCATCTATACATCGATGGCAAAAGTGGCAGAGACTTGCAGTTCTTATCCTGCCCTTTCTTTATGTGCTCAGGGCGGCGGCGGATAAATGCCCTTATTAATCTAAGTTAAAATTTAGTATGTCATATGGGTTTTATGGTCGTCGCACACCAGTTGACAGTTAGTTTCATACTTCTGCTGCTCAACCTTCTGAGTAAATCTTTTTATCTGGGTTTTAATATATAATTATTAATTGCCAAACTTGTTTCAGTTGTGAGTGGGCTCAAGCATCACTCTCTCTGATAAAAGAGGGGATAAGATGTTTGACAAACAAGTCTCGACAAGGATTCCATGAGCTGTTGATAGATCAATCACGGTTAACACTTATCGTAGTTAAATGATTTGACCAAACATCTGAACAGTTTACAAGTATGTGGACTTCAGACTACAACTCTCAAAGGATTGTATTGTAACGTCCAGCTCTTGTCATCCACCGGCACGCGAAGAATTACGTCCAAATGGCGACAAAGATCTGGAATTCTTTTGCCAGGCGATAAGCTGATCATGAGGTAAAACAAATAATAAACCCTTGTGGACGGCTAAAGGAGTGCTTGTTATCCCATTGATACTTTACGTCAAGTTTGGAATGATTAAATTAATTTTGTGTCTATAGTATAAAATGTGGGGGGGTATCTAAGCAAGCAAGCAAAGAGTAACGAACTCAACCTTCTTTCTCCTTTCCATTATTCGTCTGCACTTTGTACTTGGATGGTGATCATTGTATTCCCACTGCCATGAACTTTCCCCTTGTAAAGACGTCCTTAGGACCCCTGGTTGGTTGTCTGCCATTTCCCAAAGTAGCTTTGAGGTAGTTTGCTTGGTAGATAGCCGTGTCCTCCTTCCACATTAATTTTCTTTTAGGCAGCCTAACGTTGCAAGTCATTGGATAGCACAACCACTGCCCCACTGGTTGCTACGCTAGAGGAATATATAGTTTGAGAGCTTAATTCTTATGTATATAAGAATGGGCTCTCAAAGTTAAATTACTACTCTTTGCTCATCGCCCTTCCTGCTCTCCAGAATCCCGGTGACCGGAAACAAAGAGAGCTTAACGGGACGAGAACGCCATGCTGGAGAAGCAGGGCACGTGTTCACGACGTCCAACAAATGGAGTCCGCACACGTGTCCTCCATCTCCAGCTCGGATTCTCGCCCCCCCCCCTCCTCCTCTTCCTCAGGAGCTACGAGAAGAAGATCTACAATAATGCTGGAGGTTAGTTGCTTACTTACATGAACTGTGGTTTAGAAGTATGCTATGTTTAGAGTCTTAGCATTAAATTAAACAAAGATATATGAAGGTTCGTCTATTTGTTTAATCCTAGTTGATTGTTCATGGATCCATTCTATGCGAAGTCTCAACTCTCAAGTGGAGCATGAACTTTGAGTTCTCTATACGATACTTGGATAAACTTGCAGGTGACTGCTGAATGAATTTATGCATACAAAAAGAATTTTGGGGGAAAACCTCCTCTTGTTTTTTGTTTTTTTTGGGTTTTTCCCTTGTCTTTATAATGTTTTATATACAAAATGATGCTGGAAACTGATCTAATTCAAAGATTTGATCCCTTAATTCAGCAAAAACCATAGTTAGTTACTAAATTTCTCATAACTAGATATACTTTATATTTTCTTAAATAAAACACAAAAGAACCTGTAGGTGAAAAAGAAGAGCCCTTTCCTTACATTACTGGAATCAAAATAATTCTAATATGAAAGCACCTACCTAAGTTCTAGCAAATACCCATAGTCAAAATGTGCAAAGAATATAGAGAAGATAATAAAAGCCCAAGAAAGGGCATACAAGCACAGTCATAACCACTACACAAGAATATATGTGATTCACCTAATACCGGGATGCATCTGATCACCTCTGCTTCCAGAATGTCATTGTCAACGCCTTCAACTAATCTTGGAGCCCTTAGACTAATCAGAAGACTTATATAAAGCAAATCCTTAAATCACTTTCTTTTCTACACCAAAAAGAGAGAACAAGATAAGAAATTCTCGCTTACCTACTCCTTACATTTGAATAAATCCAAGCTCTCCCGTACATGTCTCTCACGTAACCTAAATGACAACAGTTAAAGGAATCCAAACTGACATAACTCACCGCATGAGTTTATTGAATCAATCCAAATGAGTATTTGATTTGAATATGTGCATCTGATATCACCTATATATATTTTTGATGCAGATAACGTGGAAAGAAACAATAGCTTAAAAAAAAAGAATGGTTCACCTTTTGTTAATGGTACAATCACGTTTGTAAGCAACAAAAGAAAGGCAATAAATAAAATAAAAGAACATAGCAAACCAACAAAGATCACAACACTCTCGCAAATTCTGTATCAGTGGAGGTAAGAAATTCTCTAGCCAGAAGCTAAACAAGAAGAATTTTTAAAAAAAAATTTAAAAAAAAGACTCAAATTCTGGACCTTCATCCGATCACCGGTGCTTGGATTCATGTCCTCTGTTACGAAATGGAAATGAAAAGAAAGAACGGTGCGCTGCAAGGAAGACAAATGTACATCAAAACCACACCCACTAATACGCAGATCATTAGGCGATGTACAGAAGAAATAAAAGAGAACTCTCGTAAGCCTAAAAGATGTTGCTAGTGAGCAGTTACCTTTTGGAGATCTTCCTGATGGATGATCTTCTGACACTTCTATGTTACGAGTTGAGGTAGCTGTGGAGATTACCGAAGAGTGAACTGCACAAAACAAAAGGAGTTTTAAGATTCGAAACATAGTAATATTACTTTTCCACTAACATCTTTCTAAATAGTATAAACTTTGAAAGTGCATACGAAGATGGTTTTAAGATTTGAAGCTGAAGTCTAGTATATATTTCTCCTTGTCAACATAAAATCCAAGTAGGACTAGCAAGCAAGAGAGATACCTTGTTCAGAGATGATATGCCCATCAATTGGATTATTAGAAGCAGTCTCAAGATCATACGATGACCAGTTTGCTATCTCATGGGCATGCTCATAACCTTCCTGATCACGTAGCGAAGTTGCTGTGGCGGATATAGTTCTCTCTGTACCTTTGCTTCTCTTCCCAAAATGTAGTAATTTCCTCAATCCTTTCGCGGCATCCTTGTGCGATTCGACGGGAGAATTCGATGCCGAAACGGGCTTCTCAGCGCTCCCAGATTTCTTCCTTGGTTCCAGAGCATCAACCTCGCAGGAAGGTGGGCTCACTGCAGGAGAATCTACTAATGCATCAATCCCTGGTACGTTAGAGAATGAAGTATTCACGTTCGAGTACCAAGATTCAGAGCTTCCTCCCGAGGACTCTCCCGCCTTCTCCGCTGAGGAATAATGGTTGGACGAATCATCCTTGGTTTCAAGAACAGATCTTGGATCAATGCAGTCGTTTGATCCTTCGTTGGAACTCGAGTTTCCGCCATCCGAGTCGTTGGAATTAGAGTCCAAGTCCCCACCTTTCTTAGGCGATTGTTCGTCTTTGTCATCCACTGCAGTCTCAGCAACCCTGGAGGCTCTTAATTTAGCTACAGCAGCACCAGCACCAGGGCCAATTCCTTTGCCCCTCCTCAAGAACGGCTTCGAGGCGGCGCCGCTCTTTTGGATCTCATTAAGAACAATCTGTTCATCTTGCTTCTTGGGCGCCGATTGCATCTCCTCAAACTCAGCAGAACTAGCCGTGCTATTCCTCCTCGAATGCGATACCGACTTGCGATTTCTAACCGCAATCACATCTCCAGTACTTGTGCTCCTGCTTCGAGCTAACACACCTGATGATGGCACTCTGTTCTCCTTCCTGGCGTCAGAGAAGTCTCGAGCTGTAGGAGGAGTTGTCTCAGGTTGGTTTCTTCTCCTTATGGAATTCGAGTGAGCAGTCTTAGGAATATTTGATACAGAGCTCCTAGGCTTTGAGGAAGACATGCTTCTATCGTACGAAGAAGGCCTTTTGGCACTGCTGCTTCTTGGAGCGGCATGGTTGGATTCAATTCTCTGCTGCAAGTTTTTGTAGAGAATCCTATTCACTACATGAAGTTAAAGCAATAAAGTTGACATTTTTAAGGCAGAGAAGAGAGCAAGAACTCACAAACGTCGCCGCCATCTCGGCGCGGCTTTGCTCCAAGCGTTCCCACATCGCCTTCATCTCCGCTTCCTTCTCCTTCATCCTCAGCAGCCACTCCTCTCTCAGCTTGGAGTCTCGTCTCTGCGCGTATCTCTCGTAGAGCTCTCCTCTCGAGTCCCTCTGATTGGCTTCCATCTCGCTGATCCTATCGGCCTTGTAGGAGACCCTCGTCGGTTTGTCCTCGGCTCTGAGCTTGTACGCCGCGAATTGCTCCTCGAGTTCGTTGGCCTTCGTCCAGAGAGACTCGACGTCGAGTTCCTGGTACGATCTCGTCGACCTCATCGTGAACCCCAAGACGGTAGCTTTTTGCGGTGATCTGATCGATGGGGGTTGCCGTGCTGCTATGTTATCTCTAATATTAATCTAATCTCCGTGTGCGTGCGGAGAATTCTTTCTTGATCCGGTCGTCGACGTGCAACTGACTTCGGTTTCTTTCGGCGGTCCACCGTGGAATGGGCTTCTGGTGGTGACACGAGGCGGACGACTTAGTTCTCTCGCCGGCCCACCGTGGAATGGGCTTCTGGTGGTGACGCGTGGCGGATGACCTGGTTCTCTCGCCGGCAACGGCCAAGTCAGACGCCAACCAGGACTCGTCGTGCCTACGCTGTGGTTGATTTTGAGGAGTGCACGATTCGCGCACTGCGGAGTCGTCGTCATTTTTTTTCCTTTTTAATTTCCGTTAAATGTTTACAAATTGGAAAACAAGTAGCTGTCAAATTTCTTTTTATTCAGGTTATGACAGTCACGCCTCCCACGTGGCAGCAGTCTGACGACGTGGCAGATCTTGTAAGTAACAGTACCTGAGGAGGCCCCGGAGGCTGGAGGGGAATAAATGTGTAATGTGAGAGACTTTAAATGCAGCTGCAGTGCAGTTTCGCTCCTCTTAACCTATTAATTATTATTTTTTTATTATTTTTTTTAAAAAAACCCCTCTAATTTTATGGCCCTCAAAATTTGATTTTGAAAATGATTTAGATCAGACCAATGCTTTTGAAAATGATTAATATGATCTACATAATTGGGAGGTCTTCAGGTCCAGTATTTGAAATTTGAACGAGTGAGGTCAAGAAGGGAGCCCGTGGGCCTTTGGTCACGGATGCTCTTAAAGACTGGGCCCGGGCCTCTGGCAAGCTGACGTGGCTCCTTTTGCCGCCTTGTGATTGGCAACAGATGGGCCCCGGGGGTAACATAAGCGAATAAAACCACAGATGCTCCGGACGAACAGAGGACAGCATCATAATATTATGACGAATTATGACGACAAAAGATTTATAAGATTGGTGAATAAGAGAATCAATATTTAAGAGCATGGTGGGTTTGAATATTCTCATAAAACTACTTTAAAGGAGAAGAAATTTCTGATGAGCGTAACAGACTAAATGACATGTAACCCACCTTAGCAAGCTAACTTCAACTTTTATATATATATATAAAAGTTTCCAGTCTCTTTCGGAATAAAGTCCCGTTTTAAAAAAGAATGAGAATAAAGTCCTTAATAGGTTTATAGATGTCGAGAGGTGATTCAGTTTAGAAGCAGATATTCCAGTTAGGCGGCCAATTAATTAATCGCATCAAGGGGCTTTTAGATATACGAAAGATGATTCAATTTGCAAGCAGGCCAACTCTTGCCCAGCCTACCTTTTTAACTTTTTAAAGTCCAATTACCCCATATTATAAGATAAGTTAATGTGCAGGTTAGTCTTCCTTACTAGAAATCCAAACATGGTCAGAAAAAAAAATATATAAATCTATATATCTTATGTGACAAAATTAAAAATATAATATATATATATATATATAAGTGAGTCTGCTACGTAGAACATTTTAGTTATTTTGAAAAGATAGAAATAATGGAATGTGACCGTGTGGGTGATACATGTCTTGTCCTTGTGCCGGTCCAAGTTTTGTTAGGGTTTAGTGCCTATGTTCCTTCACTCCCTTTTAGAAAGATCTTCTTCCTACCTTTTTGTAGTGATTTCGACATCGCATGTTGATTTGAATGTCTTCTTTTTTGTCAAGTTAAATTTTATTTGTATGAGTTTTTTCTTTTGTACGTGAAAGATTGTATATGTTCTGGAGTTGCTTTGACCTAGCCTACTTCTCTCTTTCTGTTTTAGTTTTACTGTTTATAGTTTATACTATAAGTTTGCTCTTTCTAATCTATTAAGGTGCTGATTAGGCTATAGGATGTTAAATTGTCTATGCTTTCATCTCCTTCCAAGCTTCTTAATGTTTCTTCTCATAGTGTTGTCAATGTTTGGCTATGTGAGAGCTTATTTCCAAGACAAAAATTTTACTTCCTTGCAATAATATTTGTGTTTGCAAGCAAGAGGCTTACCGTGCTGCTCTCTAGTTCGTCAGTCTATTTGCCGGCCAAATATAGGGCTTGTTAAAAGGCTGATACCCATATGTTCCTTCTATGTTAATATGAAGCTGTAACAAATTGTAATACTGATTGATCTATTAGTCTATAGACTTTTTTCTAGTAGATAAGTCTATAAATATTGTTAGGGGATCCTCAAGGAAGCTTTTACAATTTAATTGTATTTAACTTTTCAATTTAATATGTAAAAATTGAGTGCATATATTTTCTATAGTCACATTTTATTATATTAAAATAAACACAATTTATATTTACAATGCAATTAAATTATAAACCTTTTATTATTATTTTATTTTATTATGACGAGGAGAACTTTTCGAATCCGGTCTGGCATGGGCCGTGGCGCTGTGCTAACCTGACTTGGGCCATATTTGGTTGTCCACTAAATCCTAGTCGGCATGTATATTAGTAAACAAAAGAAGCTACTCTTTTCCGACAGCTTCAAACCCCCCACACACTCCTTGTACCAAAGTCGAAAAACGCAAACTCGAAGCAAGACGCGTGAGGGAAAAGGCTGGGCTCTTCTCCGTCTCCATCTCCATCTCCGCAACTATGGAGAGCTCGGGAAAATTATAGCCCTAGCTCCTCCAGTTGTTTCCCTTACTCTTCATTGAGCTCTCCATCTCGTCTTCCTCGCGTTTCTCCCTGAACTAGTGCACGAGAGAGAGAGAGAGAGAGAGAGAGAGAGAGAGAGAGAGAGAGAGAGAAAGAGGGAGAGAGAGGGGGGGGGGGGAGAGAGGGAGAGGGGTCGAGGAGCTGAGATGGAGAACCACAAGAAGTCTTCGCTGAGGCTTCGGTTCCGGGTGACGGCGAAGAAGCGAGGAAGGGAGTGGTCCTCCAGCGACGCTTCTGCTCGGAAGAATCGGGAGCGGGAGTGGAGCAATTCGGTGAGGAAGCTCCTCCGCCGCGAGATCGGTGGGTTCCCGCGGATGGCCCGTGTCAATTCGTCGAATTCACCGGAGAAGTTTAGAAACATCCAGCTCCAGGTCTGTGATTTGAGATCCGACTCTGTAATTTGTTCTTCTTTTCCCTGATTTTAGGGTTTCTCGGTAGTACCTTGGCTGCATCTTCTATGATTATTAGTTTGGGATTTGTAGTTAGTATTACAGTCTCGCCTTTGCTAAGTTGGAGCCGTCCTTAAGTTGGAGATGATCGGCATCTAGGGTTAAGGGTGAAGCTCAAATTTGAAATCTTGGATTTAGTGTTACTGTTTATTGTTTTGGTGGCTTGCGATGGAGATTGATATTAGTTTGACTTCATGGATGCGCTGCTTGTTTAGGTATGCTAAAGCTGAGAATTGTTTCTTTCGTGCAGCTAAAAATGAAGAAAAGTAGAAGGTTGTCCAGTGTATTACTTCTGATCTACTTTCATGAGAGAGGCAACATGTCGTTCTTTTTAATACTCAGATAGGTCGAAAGTTGATTGTCTTCTGCTTCAGAAAAATTACATCTCCTTTTGATATGTAGCAAGACGATTGGCATGATGGGTTAGGGCTCATATTATTATCGATCTTTGATTTGGAGTTACTGCTATGTTTCAGTAGATTGGTAGTGAAAGTAGTGCTGATGCATAGTTGATTAGGCCAACATGGGTAATTTTGTTTCAAAGGAAGTTCATCCATTGACAGATAAGAATTTTTTAATTAAGTCATAATATTGGATAGGGTTTACTATATCTGAAATTTGGACTGTGTCTTGAGGCAGGAATGCAGCCTTCTAATATTTCCCAGTCATTCATATTTTGTCTCTGGATTATCATTATTTGTATGGCATGATAAAGAAACATTTTATTTCCACATGGATGAAGGTTGAGCTTTTATTGTGATATTGTCAGTGTTTCTCTGCAACTATTCAGTGCTATCCATATCCTTCATAATTTCAAAACTTAAGCTCCTGCATTTAAGGTGCTTTAGACTAACATGGACTCTATAGCCACTTTTACTGGAAAGGAAGTTTGTACTTTGACACATGTCTACATTAAGATATAGCTAAGACTTTTCAAAAACAACTTCCAAAGTATATTAATTTTCCAGTCCATTGGTACAATCAAATTGGGATATAAGTCTAATCTTGCTCAAAATAGACTATTAAAACACATAATAAGGAATATCATATACTTGAGATGATGAAATGGTAGACTCATAGGCATCTAACACCATGGATGTATAAATGCTTGCTCAAAATTCGTCTTTGGATTGGAAACATGATCACTTTATTTTCTGACAAGGAAAGGAGTTTCCTTTCAATGGTTTGACCCTTTTCTTGTCGCTTTCCCATGAGGAGGAGTTGACAGATTGGCAATAGAACTCTTAGCAAGTTAAATGACTCTATTTATATTACATTTTTTAGTAACATAGCAATGGAGGTGAGATGGAACATTGAGGAGTCTGGTGCTGTCTAAGATCATACTTTGTTTTGCTAAGGCTATACTTCCATTACCGTTCTCTCTATTGCATGTTTGAGTTTACAATCTAACCACACTTTTCTGAATTTACTTCCACTGGCAAATGTTTTTCATGTGATTACTTTGTTGGGTATGCAGGAGGAATTTGATACTTATGACGATGATATCCATTGGTTCCTTAAATTACAATTTCTGAAGAAGCGATCCAAAATTATTGAGATTGTTGCAGCAAAGGATGTTATATTTGCTCTTGCACAATCTGGTCTCTGTGCCGCTTTTAGCCGGAGTAAGGCTGATGCTTTCGTAGTTTTCTCTTGACCCCTTTTTTTTTTTATTCTGATCATCATTGTCATCCTTTCCTCTTTGTTGACAGCAACAAACAAACGTATATGCTTCTTGAACATAAGCCCCGATGAAGTGATTAGGAGCTTATTTTATAATAAGAATAATGATTCACTTATCACTGTGTCAGTATATGCATCGGACCATTTCAGTTCCCTGAAATGCAGGACAACTCCAATAGAGTAAGAAACTTGGTTCATGTGAAAGTTTAACTTTTCAGGAATTATTGTTCTTTCCCTTTGATTTCTTCTTACGCCCGTGAACATGTTATTTCCCTTTGTACAGAGATTTCAGTTTCAATATTTTTTTCTTTTTGTTTTTTATAGAAGGCATAAAGCCCTGTTTCATTGAGATAAAACATGACTTGTGTCCTTAAACAAAGGATAGAGCCAACCTATACAGGTGTTTTGATCTTATTTTGGTTATAGCTCCTCTGTATGAGATTGTCACACTTGATTGTGTTGAATAACTTTGTTTGATCAGCGATAATTGTGAGAAATAGTTCCATCTAGATAGTTAGAAACCATATTGCATAAAAGACCGCCTCTCTAACAGTCTTGGTGGATGCTTTTTTTTTCTCTGACTAGCTTCCTATTGATGATTTCTTTTTGTCTTGGCAGGTATATCAGAAGAAATCAGTTAGATGCTGGCTATCCTCTTTTTGAGACTGAATCACTAAAATGGCCTGGTTTTGTTGAATTTGATGATGTCAATGGCAAAGTACTTACTTATTCAGCTCAGGATGGGTAAGTGGCCATCTTGACATTATATTCTGTTAACAAATTGTAATCTAATATCTGTTTTTATGCATGCAGTACTTACAAAGTGTTTGACCTGAAGAATTATAACTTTCTGTACTCTATATGTGATAAGAATATTCAGGAGATCAAAATAAGGTTTGGCTGCCTCCTCATATTTCATAACATGCATTGAGTACACCTTGTGCACCTGAATCTATTTATCTCCTGATCGCTGGATATTGTACATTCTAACACAGTCCAGGCATCATGCTGCTAATATACCAGAGAACTCCTGGTTATGTTCCACTTACAATATTGTCAATTGAAGATGGAACAGTGTTGAAATCTTTCAATCACTTGTTACACCGGAACAAGAAGGTTGATTTCATTGAGCAGTTCAATGAGAAGCTTCTGGTCAAGCAAGAGAATGAGAACTTGCAAATTCTTGATGTAGGCTGCTATAGCATTTTCTTCTAGTTTCTTGTTAGTTTTCTTGTTCACAATTAACATTCTCAACTCTTGGATTAGGTGAGGAACTCAGAGCTGATTGAAGTTAGCCGGACTGATTTCATGACCCCCTCAGCATTCATTTTCCTTTATGAGAATCATCTTTTCTTAACGTTCCGAAACAGGACAGTGGCAGTCTGGAATTTCCGTGGAGAACTTGTTACTTCGTTTGAAGACCACCTGCTGTGGCACCCCGACTGTAACACAAATAACATTTATATCACCAGTGACCAGGACCTGATAATTTCTTATTGCAAGGCTGAAGATGGATGCGAAGATCATGGAGAAGGTATTTACTTCTCCTATCTCGTCGAAACCCATTATCATATTTTTTTGTTCTCACAAGGATATCTGATATTATGAGCTACTGTCGTTGACCTCTGCAGTTCCTGCTGTCGGATCCATCAACATGAGCAACATCCTGAGCGGTAAGTGCATTGCCAAGATCTGCCCTCGTGATCCTGCTCTTCAGATTGCGCCACGCAAGCGAGGCGGCTCCAGCCGATCTATCATCCGGAGCACCATTCAGGAAGCTCTTGAGGATGTCACTGCCCTCTTTTACGATGAGGATAGGAACGAGATTTACACTGGTAACAAGCAAGGCCTGATCCATGTGTGGTCCAATTAGTTGATCTGCCTTTAGTCTTTATGCATTTTGTTTCTCTCTATCCAAGATGATCAGCTCCCGTGCCTGTTTATAGCCTGATTTATCGTAGAATCTGTTGATCGTACCTTGAGGTAACTTTTTATGTATCAGTGTTAAGCTTGGTACCAAAATTTTTCTCTGTATGATTAGGAAAATCTATGGACCTGTTCTTTCGATAATCAAGATTGAACAATCAGGGAACTCGGAGAACAGAATATCCATAGAAAAGTACTACAATTACGATACTAGTCAAATTTATGTTCTCTGAAGAGAACGAGTGCAGTCCAAACTCATTGCTGCACTTTTTGATGTTCATGTAGTTGTCGGAAAAAGTTCAGATGCTTTACAATGGAGGGTTTGACTTTTGATACTAGAGACCCTCTCCCTCTCCCCTCTTCTTCAGAGCTTCTTTTCGTCTCTCCAACTTCGAGCAATCCATTCTCTCATCAACTCCCTCAGCTCTGGCCTCTGCGTGAACTTCGTCTGGCTGGAGAACGGCGGACAGTAACGCAAAGTTGCAGCAGGGCTATTGGTTGGATAAAGGATGAAAGGTTTCCATCAAGTACGGTCAATACATAATATGAGCTTTCTTAAGAAGAGTATTGTTATGCTTACATTGTACAAGCAAGATGACGTTGCACCATCATGTTAATTGATAGTGATGGTTATCAGATTGAGAGAGTTAATAGAGCTGGTGATGCTACATCAAACTGAGTAACGGCATAGAATAAGAAATTTAAATTAATTAAGCATAATCCAAGGTGGGGGCCTTGAACCTTGGACCAGACCTTGACATGACAATGATATTGCCTTTTCTAGAGGTGGTCAATCTTTAATCACATTAAACGAAAATTTTCTACCAGCTCCTTAAAAATATGATTTTTACCGTCAACCGACTTTAGGAGCATCACGAAATGTCCAGAATTATCGCGTTTCTAGAGGCAAGATTTCAATTTCTTCAAAGGAACGAAAGAACAAACCCTCACGATATCTATAAAATAAAGTTCCTCATATTTTCAAGTCTTTGACACGCGAACCTTCTTTGCAATGAATGCACTTAGAAAAACCAAACCATTGAGCATAATCGAAAATTAGAATCTCTTAAGCAAGAAACCTATAGGTCCATGCAACAAACATGCTCCTAAGTCCAATCTAGCTTTCATTAAACAGGAAAAAGGCCGGATAACCACGACGCCATAAATTTCTCATTAAGATCTTTATCTGGATGAGGACAGTATATGCCAGCAAATGGATGCGGGTCATGGCTTGAAAGGTGCGAAGGCCACCACTGAGTTGTGTCCTCCAAATCCGAATGAATTAGAGATAGCTGCAAAATACATTGTGGGTATAAGAGGGTAGATAGATAGGGAGGGAAGGAGAGATGGAGAGATTCTGGCACTGCAACTTACCAACATTCACTTCATGCTGTTGCTTTATGTTCGCTACTGTATCAAACTCAACTGCAGGCTCTGGTTCCTGCAATTAGTTGTGGAGGAAGTCTTAATCCAACATAGAGATTGCAGAAATGATCAAGATTTAAGACAACGAGTATGATGGCAGGAAAATGTCGAACATGCTCGATGAAACTCAACCTCTGTCTAGGTGTTACACTTAAAAAGTAAAAATTCTCAGGCAAAAGGCTACTTTCTTGTGATTGTTTAATATTTTTAAAAGTTAAGCACTTGAAAGTGCTGGATCATTGCCTCTTTTTCCGTGTTAAAAGTTGTAACTAACAAAATTATCCTAGAACACATATCTAGTGTACAGATATGCTTGTAATACAATCATATTCATTTTTTTCCTCTTTTAATGTCTCAATTGGTTACTTCCGAAAGAATGGTAAAAAGACATTAATAAGCAACTTGAATGCATGCCATAACATGAATTTTTACACTACTAGAAGTTGAAGATATTGCAAGTATACAGAAAAGTAAGCTATAAGGATCATCCCCATTCTAAGCAATGCATATTAATACTCACAAATTGGTTTATGCTAGGATGCAACCATCCGGTATTTATGGCTTTGACTGTTGCTATAGCTTCCAACCCCCCTGCTGCACCAAGGCAGTGTCCTATCATAGACTGGAAGTAGAAGCACATCAGAGAGAGGAAAGCAAAGAACCTTTGAGGAAATGAAAGGTTGAAAAGTAGTGACCTTGGTTGCATTGATTTTAATCCCAGATGGGTTCTTGAAGACCTGTTTGATAGCATTTACTTCGGCCAAGTCACCAGCAAGTGTGGAAGTTGCATGAGCATTTATGTAGTTAACCTGGAATCAAACATCAATATTCTGTTCAGATACAATGGCAATTCACCAGTTAAGTAGAAATGTTAACAATTCTGGTGAAATTTGTAGGACTTTTAGACGAAGAGGCTCTTCAAATCAACTTCCACTTTTTGCATATCCTAGTAGTTGAGACACTTACTGATTGAAACTAAGTTCCAAGGATTGAGTCTACTCACCAAGCCTAAGGCAACACTTTTCTCAAGCAAACTGAATAGGGCAGCTAGACATAACAGATTTTTGTTCAACCTAAAGGGAGAAATCAAATGACAAAACGTGTACTTCTGCTGATCATGCAAGATAATATTTAAGCACATTTACACGGCAGTTAGAGAAAGATGATCAAAGGGCATCATAAGAAAATGAATAGAAGAAACATCACTCTTTTGGGAGCAAAAGGAAGGTAAACCTTTACCTCCTCTGGTGACACCCCTGCATCTTCAAGACTTTTTTGAATGCAAGATGAAACACCAAGTCCATCAGCTCTAGGGTCTGTCATATGATAAGCATCACAGTTTACAGCACCTCCAAGATACTCTGCAATAATTGGTGCATCACGCTTCATTGCATGTTCCAGGCTCTCCATAACCTATTTTTTCCATTAGAGAATCATTCCATAAAACCAACAGAGAAAAAACAACAAAGAGAACATCGTAAAAAATATTTACTTCTAGAGTGGTTCACAACAACAATAAACAAGGTTTCTGCAGCAATCTGCCCCACTTTGGATATGTAGTCCAGGTGCTAGTTTTAATGTACCACACAAAATACAATAAAAACACTCTCAACAACTCCTGCTGATATGATTGATAAGTTTGTATAACACGTCCTCTAATGTTTGTTTGCATGTTCCCTTTTCTAAAGGAATAAATTTAAGTAATTTAATCAGTAGAAATTTACATAAGCTAGGTCATCAAGATCAAAGAAAAAATTGCTTGGGGTCAATGATTGTCAACATGTTTCTGTATTACCAACAAAAACAAAAACAACAAAACCTTAATCCCGATTTATTGGGGCTGCTACAGAAAAGTAGTGTTTCTGCATCATATTATCAAAGTGAGCATGGTGCTCAAAGACATAATTATTCTTTGAGAAGAAAATGTGAACTAATTGAAAGGCTGAATAGCACCAATGTATAACCAAATGAAACAAATGATTGTTTTCTAGTAGTTGAATGGAGAGTAGCATTAAGCCAGTAACTAGAATATTCAACTAAGAGATAAAGTAGCTGCTAGATTCATGATCTAAATTTCTTCTAGAGAACAATATCAGAATAGGCAGCAAAAGTAAGTGAAAGCATAGTAAAGGACTAGACTAACTAGAGTGCCAAAAATGTTTATTTCAGAAAGAAAGATGAAACTAGAACACTTCAAAAATCACAACTTAGTGCTATTTCAATTGATGAATGTGATAAAGAATCAATAGAGCTTACCAGTACTCCAGCACCTTCACCCATAACAAAGCCATCTCGACCTTTGTCCCATGGCCTTGATGCAGTTTTAGGATCATCATTTCTCTGTGATAGTGCTCTACAGGCTACAAATCCCCCTATACCAATCGGAATAATTGCAGCTTCGGTACCACCAGCAAGCATTATATCAGCCTCACCTCGACGTATATGATTCGCGGCAGCATAGAAGCAGTAATTTGATGTTGCACAAGCAGTTGAAATTGAGTAGTTTGCACCCATGAAACCAATATCCATAGCAAGCAAGGCAGAACCCATGTTTGTTATGGCGTAAGGAATGAAAAATGGAGTTATTTTTCTGTATCCTTTCTCTATAAGAGCCTGAACACCATCAGAGAACACTGTAAGGCCTCCCATGCCCGTCCCCACAAGTACACCAGCTCGCACCTTGTCAATCTGTTAAGAAAGTTATCAGTGGAACATATGTACAGTACCGATGTAAAGAAATGTCCGAGGCAATGTAATGATAGAAGGGTACTGATATTCACAGAACAGAGATTACAATCTACAGAGCACATCTTTTTAATTGGAATACTACCTACAAAAGATGTTGGAGTGGAGGATCTCGAATAGATAAAAGAAAACGGAATAAATGCATATAAGTCAGTTAATTTTAATATGCCACGTAGTTTCTCTGCTGATATTAACTTGAGCTCTGTCAATATATTTCCTTAAAAATAGCACGGTAAAATATAGAACATGCATTAATTGGTACTGAAAATAGACTCTTGTCCTACTAAACCATCGAAGAACAGTAAAAAGTGATAGCAGAACAGGCAAACATCAATAATGCGAGCAAATTAAATCTAAAAAGTCAATATAAATTTCTAAGTTATTCAGAAACCAGGCTGCATTTTATCAAAATGGGATCTTTTTCATCCGGATAGCATCTATCATATCAATGCATCCCCAATTAGACTGTAATCGGATGTTAAGCGAAGACAGTACCTTCTTATGGGCCTCGGTTCCGACGCCAAGTCCGGCACTCTCGAGAGCCTTCTTGCCGCTGACAAGGCAGTACCTCAAGCAGTCATCGAGCCGCCGGTCGTTCTTCCCATCGATGTACCCCTCCGACGAGAACCCCCTGATTTGCCCGGCGAACCTCGTCGGGAACTTCGACGCATCGAACCGGTCAATGAGCCCGATCCCGCTCTCCCCTTCGAGGAGCTTATCGTAGTACACGTCCACGTCGTTCCCGAACACCGAGACCAAGCCCATCCCGGTGATGACCACTCGCTTCTTCGGATCCGTCTCCCTCCGAGGTGGCGTCGCCGCCACGGCCGCGCGTACGACGGCGTTACGCCTCCCCGTACGACGGAGGACACGGTGGCTCGGCGTCGCAGGCTGCGGCGGCGCAAGGCGGAGGCCGTCCATTGGAGAGATGCGGAGGGTTTCCATGGTGATAACCCTAAAGAGCACGGGAGAATGGAGGCAATCGGGAAGGGGATGGACGAGGAGAATATATAGAAGAGGAGAAGAGAGGGAGGGTGGGTTGGGGAGAAAGAAGCTTTAAAGAGTGGCGATACGAACGAGAAGAGAGGGCGGAGGAGGCTAACCAGATTTGGGAGATCCGTTCAAGAAACACTAGGTAAAGGATCCGCTGTTTGGCTTCCAACAGCGGAGAGTGGCAAATGGCGATACCAACGATAAGAGAGGGAGGGGCCTAAACCACGTTTGGGCGATTTGCAGCTGTCATTTACTAATGACATTTATTTACTGTATTATTAGCTGCAGAGTTTGAGTTTTATTTTTTATTTTTATTGAGAGAGAGAAATGTAATTAGAGTTGAATTTGTTGCAAGGAAATTTGAGAAAAAAACAAATTTGAAATCCACGAGCAGAACGTGGAGTTTGAGCTTAGAGTGATTTACATGACATATCAAATGGTCTAAATGTAGAGTTGAATCATAAAGTCATAATCCAAGTGCACGATTCAACTTTCGGTGTTATGTTTCTCCGTTTCATAGTAGTATATAATTTTCATCTACAACTCTTTTGTTGTGGATTTATTTATATAATAAGATACTATGATCGGCAATGACTGTTGTGCCTGCTACCGCTTTAGACAATGGCATAGACAATGGCAATGACAGCAGCACAAGCAAGAGATAAATTTTCACTATTTTTTGTTGTAAAATTTCTCTTGGTTCTTCTTTGGCATTCCTCTTTAGTAATAGGCAAATTGGGTGATAAAGGCGTGCAGTAGACCTCTCATAAGTTTTGCGTTCCATAGAATATGACAAGCCACACAGCAGTGATGACTACAAAAGCCAAACCGTCTTCTTTGCTCACCATATAGAAGTTAAATAATGAACAGGAATGAGAACAACCAGTGTCATTGCACCAAATGATTTAACACTTGGGCAACATTGTTGACCTTTTGTCAAATATTTTGTACTATAATTGAGACAAAGATGAGCCTAAGAGAGGATGGCCATTATATCAGATGCCCTTAGAACAATATAATCAGTGCCGTCGCTGCTCTTGAACTCATTGCCGGCATACTTGGAGTGCAGCACGGTGTTGCCTGGGGTGACCGGCAATGGCTTCCTGCTGCCTTGCTCATCCAAAGGGCCAGGGCCAACGGCTATCACCTGTTTAAGACATACACAACCAGAAAAGGAAGCAAGTGTTATCGAGATCTAGCTAAATCGGCATTTATACTAAAAGTTCAATAGGAATATCTTGAAAATGCTTGGTGGACCACTGGCCATTTGTGTGATAGCAGCTATCGGTGGTGGATTGCCAACCAAGACTTTGCATAACAATTTGGGTTTGACAAAAGCAAAAGTCAAATTTAACAATGCTGTACAACATGGAAGAATTTGGCACATCTTCATAACCTATCATCCAACTGTCAAAAAACTTAAAAAGGATTTTTTTTTTATAACACTCCATCCGTCTTTGAGGATTTTGTAACATAGGATCTTTCTTTTTTCCTAAAATTTTCATATAACTTAATCCAATTAATTTTCAGACAAATGAACATGGACCACCAAGGAATATCCTATTAGAATACCAAAGACAATTTCTGAAATACTTAAATTACCCTTTAGTATGGTACAGTGATTAGATTAAAGAACACGCTTTTAATTTGGTGGAGGGTGCTAAGGTGAAATATGGTTTAAAAATGGTTTGGTTAGTATGTCAAGTCTAGATTAGAATATTTTTAAAGATATTTTAATAATTTGGTGGATGTAGTCATTTACCTTAGCGACTTTTAGAAATGCCAAAAGGAACAACAATAACAAAAGTTTCTCCTTCTCAGCCTACAAGTTGATGACAAACATACAAACAAATTCAGAAAAGCTAAGATACTCACTGTCCCAAAGGAAGGTTTTTCCTTGGCTGCCTCTGTCAGTAGCAAACCACCAGAAGTTTTTTCTTCAGCTTCTGCAATCTGATATACAAGGAAAACAAGAGAGAATTTGTAAAAGGCTATTTGAAATGTCATGAGCATTATAAGATGAATAAATGCTTCTAGTACTAGAAAATCTCATGTTAAGTTACATAATTAACATATTATAACAAGGGAAGACATCAAGTAGATGAAAGTCATCCAAGAACTTATTAGGCACAAACCTTAAGCAGAACACGATCATTAAGGGGCTTGAGGTCTTTTACATCATCGGTTTCAAGAATACCCACAATGTCATCCTCTTTCAAAATGAGATGGTTGGATCCTCCAAATTCCAATTCTGTGCCTGCATACTTCGAATAGACAATTTGGGCTCCAGTCTGCATCCATAGTATATGTTCAGCCACATATCTAGTGGTTACCCATGAATCACTTTATAGAACTTGATCATTTGAAGCAGCAACTAATAAATTAGCAGCTACTTGTTGTAGGGTATCTAACAAGAAGCCTTTGCCTGTGTCACAATAATCTTCAGCCGAGGTAATATCTAGATGGATAATGGCAATAAACAAGTACTTGAGAATCCCAAAAGCTAAATGGGCAACACATCTACAACTATGTTATTATACTCTAAACTCCAAGTTTCTTCACAGGATAACACTTTAGTATTAAAAGCTCCTTGGCTTACTCATCTAGCTATTATTTTGTTCATGTGACGTCCTTTAAAAGATTGTAAAACACTAGAGACCATTATTAAAAAAGAATAATACCTGAACACCAATTTCTATTTTGTTCTTGCCTATGGTTCTTCCTTCTCCAATAGCGACTACCTCGCCTCCTTGAGGTTTTGATTGAGCTGTTGATGGAAGAAATATCCCACCAGTAGTTTTTTCCTCAGAAGACTTAATCTTCACAAGTACTCTGTCACCCAAGGGTTTGATGGAATTATACTGTGAAATTATGAAAAAGTACCAGTCAATGTGACAGCAAATGGTGAAGCAAAGGAAATATGCTGCCACAATACTGATTAAAGTTTACTCAGATTTGCCAATTATGCCAGAAGTTGCAGTGAGCAACAAGTGATGTACACAGTTATTATGTTAGAGCTGTCTGACCAATGCACTCGTGGTTATCCAAACAAGATATAATGAAAATACTGTTACAATTTGGGATGCCAAATAGCTAGCAGAAAGAATGATAACTTCAATTCCTTTCCAATAAATGTGAGGGAAAAATCAATGATATGGGAAATTTCCTATTATAGTCTTCCCGAGTTGATGTTATTTAGTGGTGCTGATGAGACAGAATAAGTGATATGACATTAGGTCTTAATCAACTGGTGAATCCTAGCATAAAATTCATAGGAAAAAAAAAAGAGAAGAAAAACAGTCCACACACAATTTTACGCTACGTAGTTATTAGATAAGAAAAAATGGTGCATCACAGCACTTGACACTTAAATTAAAGATGCAAAGTTCAATACACACATGGAAGTAAAGTGATTTCAGTTCTTATCTGCATAATCATTTACCCCATGAACCTGGGCACAAGGCATACTTGTCCACCAACGGTGTAATGGACTAATGGCAGACTACTGAATACCTCAGAGTTTACGACGACTAACAGTTATTTAACAAAGTGCAATCATAAGTCAACTCCGAAGAATCAACAGCCACAGCAGCAATTCAACACAACAAAAACGTCATATAAAGTACCATTATATCAAACCTGATGATCTCAACAAAAGACCAAACTGCTGTATTAGTTGACTTCTATAGTCAAATTCAGGTGCTAAGATACAGTTATGTGGTCAGAAATTTGGCTAAACCTCTATTAGTTATATAGTTTCCACCTCACTACATCTAGTTCCAGTTCATAAGTAAGCCTAAAAAGCAAACTTTGCAAGTAAATATTGCAACAAAGATGAAGAATACAAACACGTCCAGGACCCACTTACCTTCGGTGCGATAACGGTGGCAGCCTTAACAACCAGTCCGCGAAAGCACCTCCTGTGAAGAGAAAACCCACAAGCTCCCGTGGAAGGAACCTTCAAGGCCGATGGAGAGAGGCGAAGCCCGTCGACAAATGCAAGCCCCCTCCTTGCTGCAGTCGCCGCATCTAGTCCAGTTCCCGAGAGCTGCACCGACGCCATGGATTCACCTGAGATGCAATCACGGCACAGAGATGAGATAAGGACCAAAATTTTTGATAGAATTGGAGGGATGGAAAAGAATCTAGGATTCGGCATGAGATAAATCACGAATATATATTCAGGAAAATTGGAAAAAGTTCGACAGATTACGAACCTTATGACTGGAACGATTTATCCTCGACAATCTCTCCTTTGTTTCCTTAGTAGCAGAAGAAGGAGATAAACCCGAATAAAGAGTAAAACAATTCTCTTGGGAGGCCCATTTTGGTAATAAATAAAAAAAAGACTCGCTTCTTCTGCAAAGAACCTATAATTAAGGTTATTTATCTTCTACATAAACTGTTAAATACTTGAATAATTCTTCCGACAACTTATGATATAACAACTGAATTAGCTTAAATAGAATAATTTTGATGAGTAAACTATTCTGATAAATAAATTTAGTAGAGTGGATCTGATTAATAGCCACTATCTTCTCATATATTGTAATAATTTCTGGTTTAAATATTTGGTGCTATATTGATATGTCAATTGTCAAACACCGGAAAGCACTATATTAATATATCTACTATAGGAGCTATGTAAAGTAAATGAACAGTAATTAGGTAGTGTTTTCTTTGACTGCTCATTAATGGAGCAGAGTCTAACAACAAAAGATAGGGTGCCATATCCAAATATCTCCATGAGAGAAGATAGATTATGTTCCAGATTCATGCACTCCAACAAAATGGCTTGAAAATTATCTAGAACAGATGCAGTTAGAATGATGACCCTGAAGTGAACGTTTGACAACAGTTGGATTCAATATACCCGTTTTGACAATAGGGAATCCAACCATGTCGGACGAAGTCATGCGTTAAGTACAAAGGAATCTGATCTTTACCAGGTAATACAAAGATTATACATTGACGAGATTGTAGAGAACATTGGATTACATGTTAGGCAAATTCATATTACAAATCGGATTGGGCGTCGAAGAATGTGTGTGAAGAAACACGAGACAGATTTCTCAGCACTTGTCACTAGTCAAATGCCTGTACCCTAAGTCACGCGAGCGATGTTAATGCTAATCTCCCATAGTCAGATGTGCATCACTACTGACAATGCACAAAGCTCTATTAGTTTGGCAGCTTCCCTGCATTACATGAACTCTGTCAGTTTTCTACTATCTTGAAGCAAAGGTTTGTGGAAGATGATGACCTGCACACAGAATGCAATTAAATAAGCTCACAGATGCATTTTAGATGCTAGATACTGAATCTTGACCCTTTACACAGGTATTGTTACACGGTTTTCGACAATGCTTAATAGGATGGAGCAATTTGCCAATTTGTTATTTGAGGCCACGTTTGAATGACAACAGTAGCTCAGAATATAATAATAGAGCAAACATGTAATCAAGTCATTGTTCTGTGCTTCTATCTAGTTTTTAAAGATTAATGGATCATGCCTTACCACAAATAAGCTGCAGATCAATGCTTTGATGAAATTCTTGTGCTCTAGTTGTTCAACTGAGAACTACCAAACATTGGTCGCATTGGTATATCTGGAGTAGAATAACCCTGCAAAACATATAGAGAGATGATGCATCTGATTTCAAGAGGTAAAAGTTTTGTTACTATTAGATGAGGATAATCTAAGTATTGATACAAGTCATCAATTATCAAGAACTAAAACTCATACTTTTAATTCGTCAACTTTGAATTTACCATTTACCTACCCAACTCCCAAGAACCTCTAATGGGACTAACAGTAATTTCTCTGTTTTTCTATATTTACTTGAATTAACTTAAACGACCAAATTGACCGTCTTCGTTAAATGGTTGCTGCTACAAATCAGATGCTGTGCATTACTACCGTCAACCCAAAAAAACAGTATGCCAGTATTACCTGACTGGTACCATGGAAACCTTGACGACTCCCATAAGATAACAAAGGAACACGCATCACACTGTCACTGGAAGGCTTAGGGTCAGATTCAACTCCTCTAGGATCCTTCTGTTTTCCTGACTTAGCATCCCTTCTCCACCGCTCTAAGAAGTAACGTTCTGGTAGCTCCTTAATATTTCTGACATCTAGTACTTTCAACACATGACCACATTGAACCCCTATGAACTCGAACTTCTTACAACTGCAGGCAACTGAACAATCAGAGGAGTCAAGTCTAACAAAGTAGTCTTTAGGTTTTCCACCCACAATAATCTTATACTCGGATATTGTCCCAACTTCACCAGAGCTGTAAAGCATACAATCCATGAATACCTCAAACTCTCTCCGGAATATTTCAAATATTGCTGGAGTATACAAGTTAGCAGCTTGTTTTAGCATTTTCGAGGGAGGAACTCTTGGGAAACTTTGACTGGCATGAAAATCAGCTTGTAATTCTGCATATCTGTGTTCATCTACCAACCTTTCATAATATTTAAAGAAGGTCAAGAGATCAATTTGCGGATTCAAGTACTTCTTTAGCACATTGCTCAAGTTCTCACCTTGTAGTGTGCTTTTCATATCAGCACAAAATATTTCCCTACCATATACTAAAGTCCAGCTTTCCCTGTCATCAAAAAGCTTTGCCAACCATTCATTATGCCTAAGATCATACTTTTCTAACATTGCTTGCCATGCCGGTAAAAATTCTTCTTCCTCCTCATACTCAAAAATACATCTGCCGAAATCCTTTGCAAAAGTTTTAGTGCCTTGAAAGACGTGATTAAGGTTCTTAACAGCATTTTGATAGACTTGCCATACACATAGACGATGACTCGTCTCTGGCCAGACTGCAGCTATTGCACTGCTTATTGCCATAGACTGGTCTGTTAAAATTGTTTTTGGTTGTTTTCCACGCATTGCAATCTTGAAAGTCTCGAGCAACCACTTAAAAGATTCTACACTTTCATCATACAGCAATGCTGCACCAAACATAACAAGCTTCTTATGGTGATTAACACCAAGAAATGGTGCAAATGGCCTACCATATCCATTTGCTTTGTAACTCGTGTCCAGACAAACCACATCCCCAAAATAATTAAAATCCATCACAGATTTTGCATCTGCCCAGAAAATGTTGGTTAATTTATCGTCCTCGTCAACTTGAATACCATGAAAAAATGATGGGTCATTAAGCTGCATGCTTTGAAGGTACTTCAAGACTGCTTCAGCATCTCCCACCTGCATAGCCCTCATGCGTTTCGATCGAAGAGTTATCCTATAATCAGCCGGAAGAAATCTAACGTTTCTCTGACTTTCAACCTGTCTAACCACAGGTTCACTTGTGGATTTTGGTGTTGTCCCTGAATCATCTGACAAATCTGCTTCAGTAGCGTGAACTTCAGTTAATACCCTTTGGGACCTTAACATGTGCATTGCCGAAGGAGGTGCAGGCTGATGGTTATGATCTGCTACGAATTCTGTTATGCGAAATGTACCACCTGGTGTAAGTTTAATTGTGATACGTGCAGGGCAACCAATTCTGGTTTCTGGCCTTGGACGTTTCACTTCCTTTGCACCCTTTTTGTCCTTCCGAAAACCTTCTCTTGAGCAAACAAGTGTTCTAGATCTAATAACATTATCAGGGGATTTATCTAACCAACCCTTCCGTACACTGAAACCAACCATTCCAGCATATCTATTGTAAAATTCATATGCTTTATCTTCATTTTCAAACTCCATATCTAGTTCTGGCACCATTTTTGAGCTTTCAACCTCTTGAACAGGGGCATCATAGCCAATGATTTTTCTCTGTTTGCCCTGCTTATCAAAGACAGTATTACTCTTCATTAATAGCTAGAAGCAAGTAACAAAAAATGATATGTCACGTCATGTGTGTACACGAGAGATATATTTACGTTCATCAGAGAGAGACTGTAGCACAACTGAATAAGAAGGATTAGAACAGATGAACTTAGAAGACTTTAATGGATGAAATGTGAAGCCAACAGATTCAAGTTATCATACTATGATACTATCAATGTCTTATCCAAGAGAAACTATAGTACAGCTTATTCCAGGATCTCAGGTGACATCAAACAGAGGATCAAAGCAGTACCAAAAGAAATGAAATCTAGACAGCAGTACATATATTATGAAAGATGATTACTCTTAGCATTATCTCTCAACAGAATATTAAATCAAACAGCCCATTCAAGTCAAAACTCAAGGGCATTTCTCTGATGCCAACCAGAGAAAAAACTTAAAATGAAGCAAAATTATTGTTTGCAAGATTAGGACGAAATCGATGTGCATTGCAAAAAAGGTAAGCCTAAGACATTGTGCCTTTTTGATTTCTAATAAAAACTCATGAAACCTGGAAAAAGAAGCCTCCGTGCATGAGGCTCATGCAAGTGGAGAACACTGACAAGGCAAATTTATATGCAGCCCTTACAAGTTAAAATCTTATTGGAGAGACTGCTTTCACTTGAGCAATGCTACCAGGAGTGGCATGAGGCAAGCATTAACAAGCGACCTCTTCTAGGAAGTTATGACAAAATCTCCACTAAACTTGAAAAGAGCTTAGACATTGAAGAAATCAGAGGATACGGTAAATGAAGATATTCAAAATCCAAGACCAACATAACTAATTAGAAATTTAGAGCTATCAAACATTGATTAATAATTCACTTGCATCACAACATATGATAGTTCTTTCAAAATCTACAAAAGTGAGAAGTGACACCCCCAACTGCCAACCCAGCCAAACTTATAGTACACTATGCAATTCAAAATGAATAGTTTGCGAAATAGCATTTATATCCAACGAATGATATGTTGAACTGTAGTCAGGTCGTCATGGAGAAGTCGTTCTAATACCACGTGTTCTCCACTTCCAGCATGAAGAATAGAGAAAAGCATAATGACCACAATGACAAATCAATTCTACTTTATCTAAAGTATATACCTTTTTCCATGCAATTCCACAAGCGTTGCATAAGGTTCTTCGTCCCTCAGGGCCACGGCGCATATGTGATGTAAATTTTGCATTAATGCCACAGTGGAGACATCTGGCAAATGTTCACAAACCCACTTTAAAACACATATAATCCAAAGAAATGGGCGAATAACTAATCATCAAAAGGGTCCGTTGTTTTTTTTTTTTTTTTTCACCTTGCGGGATCCTCTAATCCGTCGTCGCCGTTGTGATGGACCTCCTGGTCCTGATCCTGCTCGTAAGGCATAGTGGAATCACCACCGTACCTCAAACTCTTGCCTTCGAATGCCGTCGCCTGCTCACGCTCCTCTCAATCACTTGGATTTCCCCCAAAACATAGCAATTTTGAATGAGATCCACCCGATAAAAGAAAACAGCGAGATCTAACCTAACACTGAGATCGAATTCGGTCAATGAATTCGAAGCAAGCCACGAGTCGCAGAGCAACGGAGTTCAAAAATCCCAGGCTCCTGGTTCCCAACCAGCTAGGGTTTCGCCTTTCGAAGAAGAAAAGAGTACGAGCCTGAGCTGTGAAGCGGGCTGGCCACGATAGGAGGATCAGCTGTGAAGTCTAGCACAGCGGAAACGAGAGCGGAAGTGATACCGCCACGTGACACGCGTCCTCGTGTTACCCAAGTCATACGAAGAGGTGCGTAAGGCTGCAAACGGGCCTCAAGCCCATCGTTTGGGCCGTATTTTGGATCCTATCTAGCACTATAACACACACTACTCTTCAAAGAAGGACCCCAAGTCCAAAGCAGTCACACTCTCTACTGACTCAAGTTAATGAAATTGGAACCTTCATGGACACCACTTCAAAAGATCACTCTTTTTTTCCTTCTTCTTCTTCTTCTTCTTCTTCTTCTTTCTATTTTTTATTTTTTTCTCTTTTGACTCTTGTGAGTGTGATCACCTCTCCTATAGTCCTATATCCGCCGAGAAGTACAGCACGCAACTTAAAAAAGCTTATCTTTTTTTGTTTTCTAAATGGCGGCTGCTTTTATTCACGTGTTAGTATGTGTGCAACCAAACGTCAAAAGAAACCTCTAATTACGATCCCCTTGCACCTCATATTGATCACATGGTCTTTTTAAGATGCCTACTTGTCCTCTTGTTAATGTTAATTAACCATAATTTTAGGACCCCGTGTCTTCGTGGTAACGGGGGTTGTTCGTGTGTCTAATAATCCGTCGATACTCAGCATTTGAAGCATAATGAGGAGGAAATGGAAGAGAGGGTCCTTCTAGAAGCCTAAATACGAAGATTATTACTCTCTCTCTCTCTCTCTCTGGATTCTACATTTCCATGATACCGACATGATCTTCAAGCGAGGAGAAATCTAATACCACCACTCCCACTCACCCCAATTCGAAACGTGATCAAATACTGCTAATCCCCATGGATGCACGTGCTTTAATTGTATATTGCAAACGTGGATCCATCTAATTGGGAAGAGCAGCACGCTATAGTCGATCCTCGACCGTGGACACGCGTCGGCTATCCGTTGCCATCTCCATTCTCAACGCGTATCCTCCCCCCTCCCCCCCTCCCCAAATTCTAATATAAACAACCTCCCGACTCCTGCCGTCATCCAAAAAAATTGCAGTGCTCTCACTCACTACACCTGACACGTGTTGATTTTGTTGATGAAATCGGACGTGATGAAGGCCGAGGACAGCGTGGCGACGGAGGCGGCGGAGAGGCGCTACAGGGGAGTGAGGCGGCGGAAGTGGGGCAGGTGGGTGTCGGAGATCCGGCTGCCTAACTGCCGGGAGAGGATCTGGCTGGGATCCTATGACACCCCGGAGAAGGCGGCGCGTGCCTTCGACGCAGCCGTCGTCTGCCTACGTGGCTGCCGCGGGGGCCACCTCAATTTCCCCGACTCGCCGCCACCGATAGCCGGCAAGCGCCCGCTTGAGACGCACGAGATCCAGGCGGCCGCCGCCAGCCACGCCAAGCGGGCACGGTCACCGGCGTCGGCGCCAGCTCAAGAGCGGGATTTGTCGGCGACGTCGCCGAAAGAGGAGGCATCGGATGGGGCCGTGACGGAGAGCGAGCACGTGTTCGACTGGCTTACCGACGTCTTACTTTCCCCGGGTACAGCAGGCGGACCCGGGTTTTTTCCGGCGATCGTGGATTTTTCTTGCGACTCAATGCAGCCGGCGCCGCCGATGCCGGATGACACGGAGGAAATCTCTTTCGGCGGCTTTACTTCCAATTCAATACTCTGGAGCTTCTGATTTATTCATTCAATTATTTGTTAATTTTTTTTTTTCCCAGGGGAGTTTTTTAGAAGTTTGGCAGACTACTTGGTTTGCCGAACAATCAGTCATGCGGCTGGCCGCAAGTTTTGCAGCAGGCTGCCGTTTGGCTCTCCTCTTCGTAAAGTTGGCCCTGTTGCATTCATTGATTCTTTGTTCGCATCATCCACATAGAAAGATTTATTATGCCAACCAAACAAGCAACTAGTCAAGCTTATATTACACGAGTTATATAATACTACTCGATTTACCATTCTAACCTCGTTGATTGCTTGGTCCCTAAAATAAACTCCACTTTCCTAAAGCATGCGCAAGCTGTCACGTGGCCTGGAGCAAGGGGAAAAAAGACGAGAAAGAAACAAAAGGTCAATTGTATATAGATAGATACATGGAATTATTCCAGAAAATGACGAGTATGCCACGATATCGATGGATTGTAGGTGCACCCACTAGATCGGCCAAAGGAAACTGAGGGAAATTTTTGAATAACTTCCTATATTTTCATCAAATTTTTTTAATTAGCATCCCGTAAGAGAGAATTTGCGTTTAACCCTCTGTCCAGCCATGTCTAGTCTTCTAACTAACAATGAAAAGAAAGAATCTAGAGATTGAGAGCAAATAGACACATTTAGCTAAAAAAAAGTTCTAAATTACAAACAATATTAGAGGGAGGATTAAAGATTTTACACTAGTTGTTATAATTTATAAACAATATCACATACATGTTTGGCGGCTCTAGGTGCAAGATTATCGTTCTTTTCAGGTGATGTACCTGGTTTAACTCTGTATCAGCCTGCAAATATACTACTATATTTCATGGGTCAGACATGAGGAGGGATAGCATGGCATCTGCACTCTCAGGGCCATTATTGTTTACACTTGGGATTATGTGCTCTGGTGATATAAACTGCACAAACTCCCGCAGCTCTGTGAAGCTGCAATGTTCACTGTATGGCACCTCATACCTGAACAAAACCAAGCACGCACCCCGGCGGTTCTGAGCATTAGTTTAAACACACACAATTGAATGTCCATCTTGAATGACAGCAAAGTAAATGGACTAGTGCCACCAGTTCATTCAGCCTATCAGAATTTAACTGCAGTTGCTACTTTTGAACATTTGGTTAGCGTACACAAGCCTTTGATATATGAACACAGGACAATAAAGGTTTAAAATAAAATTAGGGTAGTGCATGTCAAGCATATGGGAAGAGCCCCGCGCCTCCAGCATCTACTGTTAGGACCACAAACTGAAATTAGCATCCATAGAAAAGAAGAGCCCAATTTGCCTTCTATACTTTCACTGCATCAAACTAGGCATGTAAATAAGCCAAACTTAATCAAGCCTAACTCTAATTAAATTTGAATTGAAATTAATTTCGAACTTAGATTTGTAATCAAGCTCAAATTAAAATTAATTCGAGCCTATTTCGAGTTTGAGTTTAAATGAGCTACTCAATTAGTAATTTTAAATTATTTTTGAGCCTGAGCAAACTTAAATTAATTTGGATTTGAATCAAATTTGAAATAAAGCCAAATTCAACTAAAAAAAGAGAACCTGAGCAATTAGATAAAAAAATCTAATAGTTCATAATACTCATATTAAATATATATATATCGAGTCATGTAAAGCCTTATTGAGCCAATTTGATCAAGCTAGTTCGAGATCAAGCTCGGCTAGGCTTACTTTTGAGCCAAGCTTGCCAAGCCGGGCTCGAGCCGACTCGATTATTTTGACAGCCCTACATTAGCCAGCCAATTGCAGCCTCCCTTCAGCCGTCCGCCCCAACAAAGTGACCAAGTATAGGAGTTGGTTACAGAGGATCTTATTCGATCAATTCTAATATGATACTAGGGACCTGTCTCAACGAGCCCACTCCTTGCTCATAATTATAATCATCAATTTTCGTGAGCTACAATACTACAAAACAAATTGCATCAATCACCTAAATAATGAATAATAAACCCTGCATATGTTGCAAGGAAGAGCCAAAGACAAAACTCTAAACTACAGTTTATTCTCATGCTGGGCCAGGCCCTAAGTGATCCTCCAGTTCACATGGAAATGATGCTCTGAACATGAGAAATGCATCTATTCGTCAATGATTAAATAAGAGATTGGGACCACAGGCCTAAAGTATGAGAAACTGCGGTATTTTTTCAGTAGGATATCAGGCCAACAATGTCCACGTGCACTGATATACTTTCAACCGCACGAGTTGCTTTATCTAATATGCTCTACCACGTCAATAAGCGTAAAGTTCTTATGTTATTTGGAGGACATCTGAAGTTCAATCATGTAAGTAATTCTCTGATAGCATAGAATGTTATTTGCTATAATTTTCATCTAGTATTTAAAGTTAATAGAGGATTTATGAGGATCATTTCTTAAAGAAAAGAAACAAATAGTAGCATTTCAGGAATGGCAAAGCTATACCTGATGATTGTGCCTTGCTGCCACCTTCTCCCAGGAGTCCTTTTTTTCCCTTTTCCAAAGGTCCAACCAGTAGGAGAGAATGCAACTATGAGATCAAAGCGGTCCTAAGCAATATGATAAACATCAAATAAACTAGAAACACTGTAAGACAAGGCTGTACAGTTGCCTTGAATTATGGGTTACTTTTATTCAAACTACAAAGAAAACATAAGAAATAATGTTCTCACAGCGTATTGGTTGGAAATATATTTCATCCTTTTGAAGCTTGCTAGAGTCCACATGGGAACAACATGAATGTGGCTCTCCATTTCATTTGCTGTAAACCATTGCATATCCTCCTCAGGAAGCTCCAAGCACCTCAACAAACGCAGCTTTGCAGAACCTACATAAACTTTCTTCTGAAGCAGACTAGCAACCTCCAAAAACAGCCTCTCTTTTCCTGAAAATAAATAAAGATAGCATGATATTATGCACCAAACTCACAAAAAGAGTTGAAAGAACAACAGAAAGAGATACGGAGAAGAGTACCTATTGTATAGCTACCAATCAGGAAGAGAGTTTTTGGGTTGAAAGCTTCTGCTTGAATGGCCTCAATGACAAATTGTATCACAGCCTCTTGTTTTGGAAAGTCATACTGCATATAAGAGCATTTTATATGAATTTTCTATTTGAACAAATAAACGTAGCTATAAGTACAAAAGGTGCAGCACATCAGTTCCTTCTGAAAAATGACGCACTTGAGGATTACAGTAGGTTGTGTCCAGGATAAGGGTATGGATATGAGACGCCTTTAATATAGAATTGCTAACCATCTCTGAAGAAAATCGAAAGTCTCCAGTGTGCAAAACAGCCTAATGGATCCAAATAAACCAGAATTATTTCAGAACAAAATAAAAAGTTGCAACAAACATGAAAAGGTAAAGCTTCTTAACAATTGTCATGCCAAACTTATTTCCATGCCCTTAGGATCCTATCATCTTACCTTACTGTTAGGTGGTTCAAACAGAATAATGATAGATCCAGGGCAATGGTTTGCATCAAAGCATGTCAAGCTAACACCTGCAACGATGATCTTTTGGTTGAGAGGCAAGATCTGCATTCTCTCCCATGGTACACCAATCTTGAGATTTACAAGATGAGCTGTGATTGAGGAACAATATATCTTCCCACGACAGAAATGTCTTGTCAAACCCTGGTAATCTTCTCAAAGGAAATATAATAAGTATCTCAGCAAGATCTCAAAAATTTTATGCAGGTGTCTTGAGCTGGCTAGCCAGCAAAGCTAGCTTGTTTACTGAATCGCGAGAAGGATTTTAGTTCAAAAAAATGACAGTATCATATTGCACGCTGTGAGAATTTGATACTACAAAAAAACCTCATAACCATTGCCAATCAACTTAAAAGAATTTGAATAATGAAAATTTATGATCATAAATTCTTTATACTGAAGATCTAATACATAGAATCCAATTTAGTAGTATTTTAGAATATGAGTCCTGTCCACCAAAAACATTACAAATTTCTTCTAAAAATGAAGAATTTGTAAATTGTAATGCAACTTCTATTCTTTTGGTCCAACAAATATTCTAAAATCTTAAGCATTCTGAGAACGGTTAGACAAATCAGTAACTAAATTACATTTGATATGAATTGATCACAGTAGTTATCAACTGAAAGTTTATAATTGACTTACGGTCTATGTGGAAGTGTGTTAGGAACCAGTGAGAGCAGTCTCCTCTTAAAAAACGAAATGCATCCTGCAAACAGAAAGAATAGCTAAATCAGCATATGATTAATCTGTCTCAATAAATGAGGCATGTCTCTGGTGCATACACAGCACTTGTTGAACAGACTCAGAACGTTCCTAGGTCAATTATGAAGCATTATTCTCATTACAGTTATCATTGCTGGATAAACGATATAAAAGGAAAGTGAATACAGAAATGGGTACTGACAATAATGAACAGTTAAAGGCCATAGACAAGAAAGAGAACATAGTTTAACATTTATTAACCCAAGAAACATTAATACACCAGAGAAATCAAGGAGCTTTAAGGGACTAAAAGAATTGAGATCTATAATTGCACCCATTACAATTTCAACATATCATTTGGTAGACCCTGGAGAAAGAAAATTTTGCCGTTCTTTAGAAGAAAAAATATAAGTCAAATTTGCAGATTTCAGAAATCTAACCAACGAGCACATGTAAAGATACCTACAAATTACTGATGGTCCTACCATTTAATTACATTGAGACTAGCCACCAATAACACCACTACCATGTTAAACTTGAAATGCAGTATGCAAATGAATGGTCTGAGATGTAAGTCTATGTTGCAGGTACATCATCTACCAGAAAAACCTCAGTTACCAACATTATTACATCAAAAGGGTTAATTGGACCTACTTCTCTATTTCATTTTTCTAATTAAATAACAAGCCACATACTCGAAATACACTCATTCAAAGTCATGAATCGTGATCAATATCAACGATGGCTGTGCTAATGGTGATACGGCACCTGGCACGATGTGTGCCGGTGGCACATCCCCTGCCGATCCATGCTGATGTAGAGTTTTTTTTAAAGTAATTCTATTTCTATCAATTATCATTAATCAATTATAGTCATTTTCTTTAAAAAAAATAATATATCAAGTAGAACCCAATTTTTTTTAAGTATTTAATATTTCCATCGATCAACTTTACTCATTTTCTTATGATAATGGTGATGGTGATAATAATGAGACTCAATTTGGAACAGATAACGATGATAATAGAGATAAGACATGCATCCATACTACATAGTCTTTTTAAAGAAGTTTGTTTTTATAGACAAAGGAAACTTTACACATGCCACCCAAAATTAAAAGCACGATGCTAGACCTAAACAATCACAAAGCAACATTTATTAGAGACAGAAAAAAGAAAAAAGATTATCTCAAGATCAACATGATTATAATCAAATAATTGAAGGACTTAAACCTACCGATCATCAAATTCATAGGCTCTATTATCTATACTAGCTTCTTCTTCCTCCACCTAGTCCTAGTATTTGTCCCGTCACCCCTTATCTTCTTCAGACCTATAGCATTGACGTTGAGGTCTTGTATCAAGTCAGCGTCTCAAGACATTATTCAGATCTAGATCCTTAGGCAGTAATCATTTTTTCTTGTTTGTCTCCCTGTACTAGCTGTAAGTTGGCAAAACATCGAGCACTTTCTTTTTCTCTTAATCAAAGTATCTCTAATTCCCTGTTAGATTTTAGATCTTGTACACTCTGACATTTGGGGCCTCGTTCCTCATTCTTTTGGTCTTAACTTTCTCTATTATGTATGCTTTATTGATGATTTCTCTCATATCACCTACATTTACTTCATGCGCTAGCGCTCTAAGGTATGTCACATCTATTGTGATTTCTCTTTCTCTTATATAGTTTGTCCTCAATTTGGTCGATCTATTAAGATTTTCTAATTTGACAGTGCTCAAGAGTATATTTTCTCTTAATTTCATTTTGCTCATGCTTCTACCAGCACTCTACCTCAATAGTCGTGTCCCAAAGTTCAGAATGATATTGCCGAATTAAAGCATTGTTATCTTCTTGAGACAACTTGTGCTCTTCTTTTTCAGACTTTTGTACCTCATTTTTTATTGGGCTGAAGCCCTTCTTACTGCTCTCTATTTAATCAATCAAACTTCATCTTCAATCTTCAATGATGTGACCCTATATGAGCGTCTCTATAGCACTTCACCATCTTATAGTCATCTTCATGTCTGGATGCGACTGCTTTGTTCTTCTTCATCTGAATGAACAGAACAAGTTGTCCCTTTGAATAACTTAATACGTTTTTTTATGATATAGTCCTGAGCATAAAGGTTATCGTTGTTATGATACTTATGCTCGTCGTTTTATGATATGGCATCATCGTTTTATGATATGGCATCATGTCACTTTTCTAAAAGAGATACCCTTCTTCACCTCGGATGCTTTGGCTCCTTTGAACTTATCCTTTCTTGATCTTCCTGCATCTATCCTATTTTTTATCCCCTCAAATGTCCCTCCCTCAGCCCCACAATCTACTTTCTACTTACTTGATGCTCTTTGGTCCGTAGACACTTCTCTATTATCAGTTCCATATGTCCCCCTAAAACGCTCTCTGGCTGAGGTTTCAACTCTTCCAAAGTACCTCTCTCCTATGACGACCCTATCATACTTCTACACTCGCAAGTTGTGTATCCTTTTTATACCTGAGACCCCTCTACTGATAGTATCCCTTTGATCATGTCATCCTCTACTGTAACAGCTCCTACACCCACTCATTGTTATCCATAGCATGAGCGTCACCTTCCTGATTTGTATGGTATTCTGATATCTTCCGCTACAAACCAGTTAGCTAAATATCTCTCATGTAGTTGGTTTTATCACTCAATTCATACGAGCTCCTCAATTAACCCACTATACTGCTATTATACGTATTCTTCGATACCTTCGTGGCATTATCATTCGCTGTCTTTTCATGCAATCAACTTCCATCTTAGCTCTGCAAATTTATTTTGATAAAGATTATGCTGGTGACAAATCTAATTGAAAGTCTACTACTGGATTCTATATTTTCTTAAGAGATTCCCTAATCTTTTCACATAACAAGAAGCCGAATGTGATATCTCTTTTTAGTACGAAGTCAAAATATCATACTATATGTGTGACGAGTAAGGAGATTATTTGGTTTCGTTGTCTCATTAGTGATATAGATGTTCCCTTACCTCTCCTAAGCTTTTTTCATGTCAACAATAACAGTGCTAAAAGCTCGCTGAAAATCCTATTTTTATGAGAGAATAAAACACATTAAAGTCGATATGTACTACATTCGTCAAGAGTACCAAACTAATATCATTTCGCTCCATCACCTCAGCACTAAGGAGCAAATTGCCGACTTATCACAAAATCTCTTCCCCTTCCTTGCTTTGAGCATTTACTTAACAAACTATCGATTTATGATACACCTTAAGTTTAAAAGGGGGATTAGAGTTTTTAAATTACATATTATTTATTTATCTTATTTTATGATGACATTGTATATATAGAGCTTTGCCCCCTCTTTCAACAATCAATTAATACATTCACCAAAATTCTCTTCTATCCTTCTCTCTTTCTCTCCAAACCCATGCTAGGTTTGGATCTTCCATTGTTTTAGAGCCCATCAAAATATCTTAGCCCAAAAATAAGAGGAAGTATTAGAATATAAATTAAAAAAATCCTCATCCTCTAACAGCTTAAATTTTTAGAGTAGTCGATAAATTATATTGATTAATTTTAGTCTTCTACTAGTGGATTTTACCTTCTTACTATAGATTCTCGCAACATTATTTCTTCTTATAACAATAAATGTACAAATGACTGAGAAAGAAAATCTCTGAAGGCAAGAAAATTAAGAAAAATAAACTTGATTAAATCAAACAAGGACTTTTTTTAATGCTTCTAATCCCAAGTAAAGATGATAAATTGAAAAGCTTTGTCCAACGTATGTGCAATTGCACAAAAATCAAAGTCCTAAAACCATGTAATTCAAGTCTTCACATGAATGGTACTAAAATAAAAATGAATAAATGTTTAGATGCATGCCCGCCAGTCATTAGGTCCATTCAAAAGAGGCCCATTTATGCTACATAACATCTAATCAATGAATAGCACAGATACAACATGATAAAATTCAATCCTCAATGCAAATAAAAAATTTCTACGAATATTACTTCTTTCTCTTTTTTGCGTGCCAAACTGGATTAGTTTAGTTTATATTCATTTCTTATCTCACGAGTTCTTATTCTATCCCATGACTTGCATTACCAAGCCCACCTACTCTTAGAAAGCTTCCACAAAACATGAAAGCATGTACTTTGAATCATATTGTATTCATGAATCAATCACGAACATGAAAACAGAGGACTTTGCTAACATATAAAATTTCAGTTCAAATCTATGTACAATGGAGAGATTGAGAGCAACTTGCACAGAACAACTAAAATGCTTGATTATAACTCAATGATAGCACAGCGTACCACACGAAACGGTGTTCCTGGAATGCAACACCAAAGGGGTATATCTCTAGTTTCCACTTTACCAACAGATTTCTTATTAGTGGCTCTCTTACTAGCTGAAACCTTCTGGCCCTTCTCATCAGGTGGTTTCTGGAGGCTGCGAACGTTCTTATTAAAAACAGAACCTCTGAAATATTCTGTGATTAATTTATTCCCAGTAGACAATTTTGCAGTCTCCTTATTAGCTAGATTTGAAGAGCTGGTGTTTGTCTCTTGGATGAAGTCATTTAATTTCCGCAACTCACTGAGTGCACGGACAATCTTTTTTCTAGGTCCAAGTGCAGCAATTCCTATATTCAGAAGATCCTGCAATAGTGTAGAAGGCCAAAAATTAGCTTCTCAATTGATATCCACAATAGAAAGAAGCCAGCATGAAGTGACATAGCATCTTAAGCCTGTAATAGTCAATAAATAGATACCACAACAGATGCAGGAAGCGCAGGCTTCTCAATAAGAAAACTGGTACATGCTCATAAACGTAGAGAAAAGAGTAATCATTAATCACACGTAGCAAACCTCTTCCGTTAGCCATTGCAGGGATTCCCAATCAATCTCTTCTCTGACAAAAACTTCCTCATATCTAGATAATCCCAAATTCTTCAGAAACTCAAGAACAGAGCTGATGCCAACATTTTCTTGTGGTGAAGTTGATTTTGTTTCATGATCAGAATGAGTTACCTGCAAAATGGGTTCTGTAGTAATGTGAATATATTTGAATGATGAGATTTTGGCATATTATATTTTGACTAATAAAGCCAATGATAAAGGTGCATCTGTACATAGAAACAAACTACAATATTAACAGATAAATAGAACATTTTTATTCTTGGTCATGCCACCACAAGTATTTCATTTCTGATCATATTTCTCTAATAAAAGTTTATCAGCATACTTTTATGTGACAAACTCTCATTTGTGAATTCATTGCATTGAATATTTTAGAAATATATGGTATTTATAGATATATAGAGAACTTCAAAACAAGGTCTGCCAACTTAAATATTATGACTTGCATTACTAGATAGAAGTCACCTCTAGCTAACACTTACACAAGAAAAGGATGGAGACAAATTTGACATTCTAACTTGGACTCAAATAAATCTTAATAATTAAATCAAATCAAATAGACTAAGATATGCACTAGATGTCCCATAGCCCATCCTTTTTTATTCCAACGCCCCAAAAAGCATTAAATGTAATGCATTTTTTTCCAAAAGAAACAGCATGACATGGCTAAACAACTATCTCACAATCAGACAAAATTCATGAACTAAAACAGCACCAATCTCAAATACGAAGATAGGCACTAGATGTCCCATAGCCCATCCTTTTTTATTCCAACGCTCCAAAAAGCATTAAATGTAGTGCATTTGTTTCCAAAAGAAACAGCATGACATCGCTAAACAACTATCTCACAATCAGACAAAATTCATGAACTAAAACAGAACCAATCTCAAATACTCTCTTTCAATTGTAACAAGAAGGATTATGTGCAACAATGTAACCACTAAAAGTATGCTTAAATGCAAATATGTAAGATTGTCTTGTGAAACTTGCAAAGAATTGTTCAGAGATTCACCTCCACAGTTCCACAATTGTCCAGGCAGTTATTCGTGTGCACCTGCCGTAACTCTTCACTGAGTTCCGAAATATCATCTCCACACAAAGGACACTCTATTCGGTCACTCCACTGCAACTCAGATATCTCAACAGGCAGCTCATTCCCGTCTAACTCAGAAGCCTTCACATTCAAATCACCTTCAGCATCAACCTCTGAGCATAGATTCATCAATTCATTTAGCTGTGTACCTGCCTCAAAATACTCGCCATCATCACTTTGTGAACAACTATGTTCATTTTCAGAAGTACCAGACTGCGCTTTCAATTTCAATAGCCTTGATTCAATAGACATTAAATAGTAATTATCATTAGGAACCTTTAATTCACTGTCCCGTGTTCCCTCATTTTCTGTTGCTTTTAGTGCAGTTGATGCCCAACTGAACGATTTTTCTCCCCGAATCCTGTACTCACTATCGTGATTTCTCCCAAAATGTTCCGATTCTATTGATGTCCAAAGACACGATTTTCCGACCTTATTCTCTTCCATTTTCTCAAATCCAGAAGACATATAGCGATCACATATAGATGTGGCAGGGTTTCCCCTTCCCGCTTCCACTACCTTCCTCTCCTCGGGAGATATATCAGAAATAGTAGAATCGAATTCCGGGCATTTGGTGATTGGGCGATTCTCCTTACCGGCGGAAGCACCTGATCTCGGCCTCTTCTTCAGGAAGACGCCATTAGATGGTTCCAGCGGTCGAGATCTAGGGTTTCCGACGGCGGAGAACATGAGATTTTGGTCGATGGAGCTGGGTTCGCTGAGGTTCCGCAAATCGTCATCGCCGTCTTCCGCCATTAGGGTTACGGCTCGGAGATCGGAGCCGACAACCCTAGATCCTGTCAAAGATTTGGCACTTGAAGGCATCTTGAGAGAGAGAGAGAGAGAGAGAGAGAGAGAGAGAGAGATGAGCGCGCTATTTGATATTTTGTAATTTGGTAAGGAGGGAAGAGAAGAGGAAGTCGTGGGATGAACACTCGCGGTAAGAATGACCGCCGTAATCCAAGACTAAGAACCTCATATAAGGATTTGGGCCCTGGAAAAGAAAAGGGTTCTTACTTACGATGACCCATATAAGGCCCATGGTACAGCAGCATTGGACCCAACTTGATCCCAGACAACTTGCGTTGCTAGTTGATACGATTGGACTTGTATCCAATCCTTTAGTTATAGCTAAAACTGAATCGATTATCTATTTAGGCTCCATCGAAGGTTGTGTTGTGTAGGGTAGCAATCAGGTCACGTTAATCAGGTTTGGATCAAATCGGGTCCGGTTCGGGTCGGATCAAAATAGTACTAACACGAGCACGACCCGTTTATTAAACGGGTAACACGACACAACCCTTTTAACCCATTTAGTAAACAAATTATATTTTTTATACGACCTCATTTAATCCAAAACAACCCGTTTAACTTATTTAATAAACATATCATATTTTTTATTTGACCTATTTAAACCTATCAATACGACCCGTTTAACTAGTTTACATCCATTTAACACACTACATATTTAACAAAAATATCACACATTTACACAAATCTATTAGATTCACATTTTTTGGGAATGTTTAGTAAAAAATAAATTCATCGGCAGCTTCCGACGGGGAGGCATCGCCGAAGTTAGCAAAACGATAGAGGCGGAGGTGAAGGTAAGGCTCCAAGAGCTGGCACCCATGACGACGAGCTTTGGATTTGCTAAGGAAAACAAGATGTGAGAGGTCAAAGGTGGTCAATGCAAGCGGAGATGGGGACAGAGGCACTGCGGCAAGCGGAGATGGTCGCAGCAAGCGAAGACGGAGAGCAAAGATGCTTAAGGCGGTAGGCAAGGGAGGCAACAAGCGCAACAGCAGGTGCAGGAGGAGGCATGGGCGAGAGGCGGCAGGTGAGGGAGGTAGCAGGCACGACGGCAAGTGCGGTAGGCGGTAGGCGCAACAGCACTGGAGAGAAAGACAAGGTGATTATTTTTTTCTTTCAAAATGCTGAGGCGGCTAGAGAAGGGAAAGTGCAGAGATTGAGATTTAAGAGAGATGATTGGGTTAGTATATATATATATATATATATATATATATATATATATATATATATATATATATATATATATATACGGGTTAGAGGGTTTACCTAACCCAACCCAATCCGGCCCGTATACTTCGGGTCAAACGGGTCAATTGTGTAAACCCGAACACAACCCGTTTATTAAACGGGTTAGGCGGGTTGATCAATTTACGACCCGAACTCATATTATATTAAACTCAAACCTGATCGAGAGCCGAATTATCGGATCGGGTCAAATTTTTCCACCTCCAAGTGCGATGTTAGTAAAAACTAAAAAAGATTTGCATTAAGTTTAATCTATTAAATTAGCCGGTAAATTTATCAAAAAGAAGAAGAAGAAAAAAATTAGGTGAGTCTACTTATTCTCTTTTTCATGAATAATTAATCTCACCCACAACCATCGTTGATGGCATTCTTAATCCGATCATCCTCTCGCGCACTAAAGACACGAGCTTTTCAAATGCCTGACCATCCGAGAGTCATGATATGACAGGAAGTGATTGTCTTCTCCACACTCCCCCATCACGATCATGGGTAGAATAAAGTTTTGTATTCCGAGTCATATCTTTTTATCTAGTTGGTCGTATCTTAGGTCAGCAGAGCAGATGACGTGCATGCAGCCATCTCTGCCTCTGGCCGTAGAAGAATTAACGCAGTGACTTCTTTAATAAATTCTAGTCTTCATTCATTCATTAAATACTTTAACCCTTGTATAAATTCCACAGAGATTGGATCCAATAACCTATCTATGGCTGCAAGGTCGCCTTCAATTGGTGCCTAACGCACTACTGCTTGAACTTGGAAACTCTATTCATCCACATGCAAGTTAACTTCTTTTCATCGGATGTCACTCATGACACATCCTCTTCTTCCTTTCAGATTTAAAAAAAAAAAAAAAAAGAAAAGAAAAAAAAGAAAACTTCTTCTAGAAAACAACTCGCCTCCCGGCAAGAGTGGTTGGTTCGCCAGTGGCCTCCAAAGTCGTCCTCCTCGTTTCGTCTATCGACTGTCACGTGTTTCTTTTAAGTGAAGCTACCGAGCAACCACCTCCTGATATCCATGGATTTGTTCATGGGAGGAGGGACAGGGAATAGGAAGTTGCTCACCTGTTACCTGTAGCTAATAGCTTTAGGCATGTGAAATATATATATATATATATATATATATATATATTATTTAGCTTTGCCGGATTTTTAAATTCAGAGGTTGTTGGCTTCTCCATTTGTTTCTGCAAGACGAAATCAAGCATATCTCAATCCGAGATTGACGAGATGTTGTTTTATCCAATTGCATGCATGTACCTACTTCAGTGGTTCCTAGTCGGATTTAAATTATGTTATATTTATCCAGAGAGTTATCTCCATTAATATAGACAAGAATAAATGCTTTTTTTAATTTTAAAATATAATATTATTCATCAAAATTATATATTGCAGGACGCACTAATCTAAATTACTAAAATTTACTTTTGATATATATCACATCAAACTATTTTATATCAAATCAAAAGATAATTATGATAACTTCATAAAAAAAATAACACTTTATAAAATTACGATGAATATTTTATAAAGTGTTTATTATGAAATTTCGTAATTTAGGAGGAGTGGGCGATAAAAAGAAAAGCTAAAAGGATGGTTAAGTAATGGATAACAATAGAAGACTAAGGGTTTTGCATTTTGCTTTTGGAAGAAGGATACTGTATTTTGTTTACTTGTTTCAAAAACACTTTAGCGGTGCTCTTGTTATATATTTTTATGGTTTGTGATATGATTTTGAAACAGTTTGTTTGGTAGGTAGTGATTTACTACTCTCTATCGTGGTAGAGATGTTAGTTAGTTTTGTCTTGTTGGTACAGGAGATACACTGCTTTTTTTCGTCTTATCTAGACAGATATTTTCTAATTGTTATAGCTTTTATTTTGTTTCAATTAAACCCAGCATGTATGACTTTTCTCAGAAAAAATAAAATATATTTTTCCTATCTTTTCTTCACTTTATATTGCATTAAAAATAGTTATTATTACTCTCATTTTAAATAATAAAGAAGAATATTTATATATTCTACGGTTGATCTTATTTATAAAGTAAATAAGGTAAAGGAATAAACTTACTCAGTAGCTAAAACTAAGTATATTCGAGAAAATTAAATTATATGAAATTGCTGCATTAGTCACTTTGGATGTTTTTTTATTCAAGCAATGCTACACTTAACAGAATTATGCAACAACTTAGCTATCGTTAGTAATTTCTTTTTTCACATCATAACTATCTTCATCAATGTCTAAGATGATGCAAAGTCTATCTTGAATTAATAGATTATTTGGCATCTTAATATTGAGGAGGTGATTGCAATATGCCAGTATCCATAATTCATTAGTTTGACATCCAACTAGCTATCTATCTGGGGCTCTTAATTGACTACTCAACCTTGGGAATTTCCCATACTGTTCATCAGCAACCTTATCAAAACCTGCTAATGTCATCACTGTGGTCCATGGATATATAATACCACATATACACCTAACAAGCAGTACTGCACATCCACATGCACGAGTAAACTATTGCTTCAAAAGAGAGAAAAATAAAATAAAAGGTGAAGCATGCATGACTTTTCTAATTAAAAAAGGCCTTTGGATGTATAATTTTTCCATGGTGGAACCATGGAAGTCCTACTACTTTGAAGGTACCCATCACTCTTTATTCAATAGCTGGCATGGGGGAAGAAACCGTGTTAAGATTTCTTAGAAACCGTGTTAGGTTAATTCAAGTGATAGAGTTGCTATAAAATTAAAGAAGGACAAGTTGTTGCTGTTTTTAAGAAAGAGTCTTAACATTAATTGTTGAGAAGCGTGTGATTATGTTAAACATTTCATAACACCCAAGTATTTTTCTTTTCTTATATAATTCAGATAAAAGAGATCCAGTATTCTAGGATAAGGATTTTTTAAATTAGAGGACCTAAAAAGAAGATATTGATCTAAAGAAGTCACCATACAAGAGTTAAGAAAGAATCGATCATAATAATCAATGAATAAATTGCTGAAATAGCTCTTCATCTTTAGATCGACAAAAGATTCAAATAAAAAGTGGAGGAATTTTCTCATCAGAGTAACAGGTAAGAATAACTTACCTCCTAGTTGTCGAGATATAACATCATTAAAGTTAATCATCACCAAGTGTATATATATTCCAAGGGCCAGCATACATTTAATATCTTTGTCTATCGGAAATTCGAACAGCTGTCTTGAGTTAATGAACAATAATGAAGTGCAAATTTATATATCTCGTAACTAAGAATTATTATTTGGGCCTTAAAATATCTTAGTAAATTTTGGTTTGTCAGACGCCTCTCCTATCTTCTGCTCTCAGAGCTCGTGTTCAGCTGTAGATCTTGTCGTCCCAAGCCAAGCCATGACTTGCTATCCTCTGGCTTATTTGCTGAAGAGCCATTCACTTGGTAAGGCGCCTTGCTGTTAACCCTAAAAGGATTAGAAAAATAATTCAGTTTATGATCTTAATCACACCATGCCCACAAAAGAATAATTTGTATATGTTATCAGTAATAGATACTCACCTATCTTTTCTTTTCTCCAGGAATCTTAGAAGAGACTTTCTTCTTGCAATGGGCATATCTGTGATTCAGGAGATTATTTGGGCATTTATTAGCAACAGTGATGTGAACATGAGATGTAATAAGAGAGAGAGGTCTTATGTAGTTATGTTACATTAATTTCTCGTATAAATTGTAAAAAAAAAGAATAATGATACATAATTGACTTAATTTGTATGTTCGAAATTATAAGGGAAAAAGAATAGTAAGTAAAGAATTATTACCAGAAACATTGGCTCGTAATGGCCTCGGTAGAGCTGCTTGGCCGCCGGAGGTCGACATCGCCGGATTCTGCCGCGAAGAACAACCGCCGTCGCCGTCTACTGCAGCGGGACCCAAATTTTGCATTGGTTTGCTCTGCTTGCTTGCAATTTCGATCATGTCTTTGAATTTCTCCCCAGGAAAATTATCGAAAACTAATACTTTTCCGTCGTAGAATATCGTCAACTGTGCCTTCTCCGGCGCCCTAAAGAATGCCACGAAGTTAATTAATTTTCCTCATGGCTACATGCAAAAAAATAAAGTCCATTTTTTTTTTCCTTTTTTGGGGGGTTGAGAAGATAAAAAATCTTACACAGTAGAACTCAGATCCTTGATATTTTCCTCCTTGCTTGGAACTTCCTCCTCCTCTTCGGACGCATCAACTCCTGGCATCAAGCTCATGGTAGTTGGTGGTCTATATAATTCTGCATTTGTTTACAAGAGGAAAAGGTATTAAGTTAGAGCACTAAGATAGGATTTAGCTCTCTTACTTCGTTTCATACGATATACATATATATACATACGCACATATAATAACAGGGTAACTTAACTATCAACCAAGGCAAAAACACATTGAAGTAGTAAATCTTTAACATTAAAAACCTCACCCTTTGGCTGTTGCTCGAGTGCCATGTCAAGGCCAAGACCCCCAAATCCACGCTTCTCCTTGAGGTACTGGCTTAAGAGGCTACACGTCACAGAGAAGTTGGTCTTCTCCCCTGCCCTCTCTGCTTTCTTCTCCATCTTTAGTTTCTCCTCTCTCTATCTCTATCCTCCTCTGCTCTTCTCTTTCTCTCTCTCTCTCTTCTTCTTCTTCTTCTTCTTCCGGATGCCTCTCTCTCTCTCTCTCTCTGGGACTCTTTATTATTCCTTGTTCATCTTCTCTGTTGTTGTTTTGCTTTTGTCTTTATAGTCCTTGTTAGCTGGATATAGGTGACGAGCATGGGGTTTTAATGCACGTGATTTGAGTGCGAGAAAAAGAAGGAAGGCGGGTGGAAGAGACGGGGAGAGAGAAGAATCGACCGAATAAAAAAATATATAAAATAATAATAATAATAATAATAATAATAATAATAATAAAGAAGAGCACGTGGTCTCTTTGGTCGGCAGAGATAGTAGTAGTCCACTGCCAGACGGCACAACGGAGAGGCATAGAAGAGAGTGGTTGGATGGTCTTCCACACAACCAAGATGTGACTGCGCCAAACGGAACCCTCCAGTTGAAAAGTCGTGCTCATGAACAAATAAATATTATAGAAGGTCTAATTAATGTTACTTGAAACTTCCAAATTATTATAATTGTCACTGTGTTATCTACGTTCTTGTTTAGATTTCATAGTACACTAAAAATATATTCCAATTTTTTTACTGTAGAGAAAATCCTCTTAATTTTAATAATAAGTATTTAAATAAAAGTGATAATAAACCATTCTGAAAGAGTGGGAAAATAATTTTATGGTAGGGGCAAATGTGGCAAAAACCATGGAAAAATAATACGAGATGTAATCTATGGAGAGTTAATGAGTTGCCGACGTGTCGTGCTATTTTGTATGCCGACAATCAGCCGCATTATTGATTTATAGGGTGGAGCCACGTTGCTGGATTTTATTTCCTAGATCATTCACTCTTTTGGGGATTACTCTAAAATAGACCTATTTTATCCTTAATAAAATTATCCCAAATGCAGGATAACAAAATTAAAATAGAAAATTGAATATGATCCCTTTTTTTTAGGATTTAGTTGGAAATAAAAATTTTGGGACATTTCACCCACTTTTTTTTTTAAATATAAATATGATTATAATATATTGGAATATAAATATATTTTGATTTCTAATCTTATTTATATTGTATAAACTATCAAAGATTAAATTTAATTATTTTTTTACTGTAAAAATAATAATATAATTTATATTTAATTTTTAAACACATTTTCTTTCTCCCTCCAAACAAATTAAAAAAATAATAATAATCAATTTATATTAAACTAACAAAAGATCAATTAGATTATTTTTATCAATTATTCTAACTATTGCAACCAACCTAGATATCACGGTATATCTTTGTTTCGGCATATATTCCTTTTTTTTACAACCAAACACTAAAGTTGGAATAAAAACTCCTTTATTTCAGAATAAATTCTTATTTTAGTTCAACCTAAAATATTTACGACGCATTGGCATGATTTTATTATGCGCGAATGTATAATTTTCTAGAACAATCAATATAAGAAAATTTCTATGCCCCTTGTCGCTCATATTGCTACTTGTTTCCAAGTATGATTACAATTTCTAAAAGAAGTGTTGACAATAAATATGCACTCTTTGACATATGCAGTCAAATACTACTCTAGCTAATGAACAATTCAAAATGTGGAATTTTTATATATATAAATAAATAAATCGTTGATTTAGTTTTAAATGGTAGCCCTTATTGGCGAGGTAGTACGTATTATCTTTGAATGGATTCGCTGACCGGTCTAATGTCTTCGTCTACCTTGGCCGTTAGCCCAAGTGGTGGTCTCTTTGAGATGGTCAACGATTCCAATTCCCCCACCAAAATCTAATAAACATTAGCCACTAACTAGTTGTAATTTAGTACATATATATATATATATATCATACTATGCATTATTATAAATTTTTAAAAGAAATTAAGATAAACATGAGTGGTTATAAAATCTTGGTACTTTTGGAGGTGAAGAAGAATATTATTATTGATGAATTGAATAGTTTAAGTTGGAGAAGTGAAACTATTCAGCATGTTAGCCAGCATCAAAGAATCGATTTTAATATAGTTGGGATTCCTTTTGACAAAGTCGATGGCCTCCATGCTCCAGTGGTGTATAGTATTAGCTTGTTCTAGTTTGGATCTCTTTGTCATCATTTTTTTTTAAATTATATACCTTAGATAGATGATCATATATTTAATAGTCTGAATACCTAGTCATAGAAAGATTTGAATTAAAAATATAAGCACTAGAAAGGGAGAATTGAAATACAAATTATAAATTATGTGACAGTAGCGAGAGTAAACTAATGCATGTAAGCTCATTATGGCATTCAAGAATTAATGTAGAAAAATTAAAAATAGACTTGAATAATATATAATTGGTGGGGTGAGTTTAAATTGATCTAATATATTGAAATAAATAAGTTTTTTTCTCTAATTTTCTCCTGTGCATTTAGATTTGATAGATTAAGTCAAAGATTATGGTATCAAGCAACAAATATAACAAATAGACTTAATTTTTTTTATAAGGGTGCCAATAATAGAAGAAGCTAACACTTAGTTGAATACCGACAAATAATATTAAAACAAGATATTAAATAAATAATATTTGAACTTTAAGGAAAAATAGAGGTGATAAGAAGTCTGTCCTAAGACAAGTCTCCCTCTTTGGTCGTTAGTGACAGCACCGCGTAGAGAAATAATTGCAAGAGACTTGAATAGCGTTAGCAAGGACAATAACTTAATTAAATACATAAAATTATTATACTAAATAATAATAATAATAATAATAATGAGAAGTAAAAAGAAAAAGAAAAGTCGTTCTTCTCATCTCACGTTTTTGTCGCGCGGCTGGGCTTAGTTGTCGTGGACCGCCGACACCCGCGAAAGCACGTGGAAATTGTTTGGGTATCAGAGTGACAAGTGACATAATCCATACGGCATCAGAAACAATACACGTTATTTCTTTTGTTGTTTTCTTTTAATACCTCCTAATTTATGGGAATTTTCTTTCTTATTATACCACCTAATGGCTGATGAGGCATGGCACTAATCAAAGGTCCGAGATTAGATCAAGTGTTGCTTTTAATAATATTGGGCTTGCAGGTTTAATTTTTAATATCAAAAGTCACCGTCTCGAGATCTCCGAATTCTCACGGTTGCTGCAGTAGCACATGCATTTTGATTATTATTATTATTATTATTTAAAAAAAAACTATTTGTTAATTTTAGTTTCAATACATAGGTTGAATATTGAGTTAAAATATCACCACGTTTGAAGTGAAACTAGTAGCAACTCTCATCTTAATAGGAGTTGCTGAAGGATTAGTGTAGGTAGAGGGCTTAAACTTAGCGTGTAATTTTGTTACTCAATTCTGTGAATCCTCGAAAGGTCGAAGAAGTGATAAAACTCTAATATACAATAAGAAAAAACTAAAAATGCTTTCTCTAATCTAAAAACCAAATATGAGAGGAGGATGCGCACAACACTATGATCCAAGATAAGTATTTGTTGATGTGCTAGTCTCAAGGTAGCATTAATGATAAAATCTAGCGATCTTCTCCATAGTGAGACTCAACTTGTCATAGCACCACCCACATCTTTTGACCCTCACCTTTACAACTACATGCTACCTCAATAGAAGTAGTAGATGAAATATGAGGAGGGCCTCACCGACTCGCATGCACCTATCAAATCACTATAGCAGAGCCGCATGCCAAGCAAGACAATTGGTCACGACAAGTAGAGGAAAAAAAGGGGGAAAAAATGTCAGCCTCTCCTCTTTCCTCTCCCCCTGTTGAACAAGGGAAGAGGAGAGACAACAGCAGCAGCAGTAGCGGCAACAACAACAACACAATAGAGACGAAGAGATATACAATAAATAAAGTCAGGAGAAGAGTAGGGTAAAATAAAGCCACCCACCCATAATCGATGAACTCTTCATACCACACAAACAAGCTAGTGAGGAAAGAGAAAAGAAAAGAGGTAGGGAAAAAAACTCATGGGCAAGCAAAAGGCCTCTTCTCTTATAATTAAAGCATCCGAAGGAGGAAATTATTCAATGGCAACACATAAAAGTTTTTACAGGAGAAAAAAAGAAGGAAGAAACCCTAACAAGGGGTCTAATAGGGATGACTTGTGAAGATAATATTTTACTTTTATTTACTGTCACCCATAAGCGAATAATATACACTATTTTAAAGTACACAAATTGATTTTATAAAACTCCGACCGCGAGAGAAAATAAGACCAAGATGTAATATTAGTATATCTTCCTAATTCTAAATTGTTCTAATGTTTGTTATTTTTTACTTGTCTCCAAGAAGATTAATAATTCAAAAAATATAAATTTTTATTGATTAATCACCTATTGGTGAAATTGGCCAGTTTTTTTTTTTCCACCAAGATGTTCTTTCAGTGATATTATATGCTTCATAACTATGCGTGAGAAACTACTATTAAAAAAAATAGTTCAATTTATTACTCTAAAAATATAAAAACTCCTATATCTCTCTAATAACTTTAAAATTAATTTATACTTATCCTCATATAATTTGATCAGATTTTATTATACCCACGTTTACTTCCCTTTTCTTATTCAGACTAAGTTGCAGCTCTTAGTTAATTGTTAACTGAGACATGAAAAAAAAATTAAATTATATATATGAAATATAGATTAAGGGATGGTTAGATCATTTATATCGGTGCCAATAAAATATAATTAATTTGGAATAGAAAATCCAACAGTTTTAATTGATCTGGATGAAAAAAAGGGAGTTAAGTGCTTAAATTTAAAACATATAAAGATAAAATAAATTAAAGCTAAACTCCGTGGAGTAAACTTTATCTTAAATTTAAAAAGTTGAACTATTTTGCTTAAAATTTCGGCAAACTCTTCGAGACGATAGATCAGTCGGGACGGAATGCTACGTGGCGGAAGCAGGTGGTGGGCCTCTTCGCCTAGCGGAATTCGCTGTTGTGTACTGTTACACGGGATTCGAAATGGAGATGGGACTCCGAAGGGTGGGGTGGGGTGGGTTCACGTTATCTGCGCGAATAACGTTTGTTCGACAACCAAAACCCCACTATCCGCAAAACTTATCCGACAATGTGAATAACGTTTGTTCGACAACCGAAACCCCACTATCCGCAAAACTTATCCGACAATGTGAATAACGTTTGTTCGCATCTTTCAGACCCTCGGGAATAGTGTAGACAAACGTGTAAGGCCAAGTGTGCTCAAAAGGTTTGGCTCAATATCCTCCGTCCATTGGTTCATCAAAGGCCAGGGTAGTCGTTAGTGCGAGACGTGTGTATTACAACAGCTTGCTGTTCTTGTATTAATTAACGGTGCATGGACAACGAAGCATAATAATTATTGCCGACATCTTCGCCTTTTTGTGTATTACCTGTATCACAAGGAATTCTTATCTTCGACTTCGGCTCTAAATAATATTATAAAATAAATTAATTAATAGTTTGATGGTTTGACAGTGTGGTTGATTTGAAGGAGTAGCTCAGCAGCGCGATGGCTCGGAGAGGTCTTAGTAGTATTTGATTCGAAACAATTATTCGGTGATGCACATAACTTAAAGCATAGACTAGATATCTTATTATATTGACTAAAAGTTTGAGGCCTAAGTGTCTCTGTATTATTTTAGAGAGTTGGCCTTTTGCTTCGGGCTCGTAAGTGGGAAAAAAAAATCTTTGCCTATTTGTGTATTATTTTTCTTGCTTGAGGTTGTAATTTTTATTATTACTATTTAGGAAATACAAATGTTAAGGGTTTGGAGACATAATCAAGAGGGTTTTGCCACTGTTGCATGATTGCAACTACTTAAACTACCTTAGTTTGGGACAAATTGGGGCAATTAGCAATAAACTTATGTGAACAAATAGTTTTTTTTTTTTTTGCCTACACAACCATTTCATAGTTTTTTAGAAAGTTGTATCATGGGAATATGCAATTTGTCACTCTAGTCAAGAGATTTGGTAAAGAACAATGAAAGTTCTTTTTTTTTTTTTAATGTCTTTGATTTGAAGGATTGCGAAAGACTTTTCCACCATAGAAAATCCATTATTCCTGAGCAATTCAAAGACGACATGATTTAAGCTTGACCATATCTGCAAGGAAGATGTCATTTTTGTTGTCAATTAAGGAACAAAAATTGTCTATGACTTCTTCAATTGCTCATCTTAAATTATCAGCAGCCTAATACGTCGATCTATTCAAGTTTTGCTTTCCTGCTTGACTAGTACAGGGATGTGATACATCAGTTTATCCAAAAGCTTATGACTTAATTGGTAATAGCTGATTCACTACGCCGCTGGTATCAAGCTAGAGTTCATGCCAGACCATCTTATTGCCCTACTGTGAAGTATAATGAAGCTGAATTTCAAATCAACTTTGCTCATTTCAGTCACAATGTAGCTCACATAAAGATGTTTAACAAGAACTTCTGGTCACATAACATACAATACTCATGTCGTAAAAGAGTAAAGGGGCCAAGAAATCATTTGCATGAACAAAGCATTAACGACTTGATTCATCTAGGAAGGAATGAGGTAGTTGATGAAGGGTTCAGCAGCGGGAGCAAGAGCCTTCAGCTCATCACGCGTTGCTAACTCATTGTCATCGAATTGGAAGGCAGGAGCACAGGTGACACCAACCAGAGAATAATGCAGCTCAGGATCTCTGGTTGGTGCTTTGTTGAGAACACTTCCATCAGATGACGAGGATTCGACGTCCAATGTTGGGAATGCGCCAAACCATATGTTTGGTGGAACTGTGTACTGTGGCCGGTGGCCAGCTTCTAGGTCCGGTCCAACGACGGTAAGCTTAATGCGGCCATCATCGTATAGCTCAAATACCTGAAGAAGAGTGACAGATTAAAATATCGGCACTTTATGAAGTAGGGCAAATAAACTTCTGTAAATGCAATCTATATCAATAGATGGAACACAGTACAAACCGTGAGGGGGTCTCCCGTGTAGAAGTGCCAGGTTTCGGCACAAGGGATGCGATGAAGGTGAGCAATACCCCCTGATGGAAGCAAGAAATAAATCGAACTGCTTACGGCCCGATCCACCACCTTATCTAGAGGTTAAACTTAAGTTAGATGTTGCATATGCTCATAAGGCAATAAACTAAAACTGCAATCATAAGAGATAAGTGCCTCCTAGAAAGTCTGCTGTCAGAATTCAAGTTAGTACTTAGTATTTAATCCACAGGAGAAATTGGATATGCTTACACTAAAGCTTATCTTGGATGAGCAAGACTTAATTGACAGTAAGGTATGTCTTGAAATCAGAAAATGACTACGTTTACAAAGAGAGTGACATAATTAAGCAGCAAGCGGTCTGACATGCAACTTATTTGATTGAATGAATGTCAATGTCTACGGCTGATAACGCAAACGGGCAAAGTAATCCTAGGTGACATCAATAGAACATCTTCTGTGATACAGTGATCTTAAACCCTAACAAAACATACAAATCCTTCAATTCCCACTTCAATGAGATGCTTCCATTACAATAAGAATACCAAATAAAGTACTTCATGTGTTCGAAAAGGAACTATAGTAAAGAAAAAAAAAATAGAGGTTACCATAAATTAGGCAAATTTAGACAGTCTAAGTAGCAACTCATACTCACAAGAGATCAAAATCTAAGAATGCCGAACAGTAATCCACAGCACGGATGATTTTTAAGAATACAATAGCCATGATCAAGAAATCACTAACTTTCTCCATCGATTCAGTGAATAGATGGGATGGGGGAAAAGTCCTAAATGAGATGATCAGATCAAATTAGATATTAAAGGGGACCTATATCAGCAATCAATCCGAAAACAAAAAGATGTTATACTGTAGAAGATCATTTCTAGCAAAATTTTAGCAGGTAAGAGGAACTCTCAATCACAAATTAATCTTCAAAGCAGTGAACAAGAGGAACCTAATGGATGCTTACAGTGAGGTGGGAGTTGAGACTTAGAGAGAGTGATGGAGTAATCCCTGAAGGTCTCCAAGAAGAATCCTCCATCTGGGTGAGGCTTCAGGTCCAACAGCGCCACGATCTGCGAAGCCTTTCTGGTAGAATCCATCCGAGAGAGAGAGAGAGAGAGAGAGAGAGAGAGAGAGAGAGTTGGAGAGGAAGAAGAAAATAGTGGTATAACTATATAACTATATAAGTAAAGCCCAATTTAATGGGCCAATATAGTACGGGATTGGTTTGAGACTAAGCTCTGAATTTAATTAATTAGTTTTATTATTTAGTCTTAATTTTTTTAAGTAAATTTAATTAGATATAAAAATAAATAAACTAGTTGAGAAGAGTTTTTAAACTCAAAGCAAACAAGATTTTAAGGCTGTAGAATGTATTGCTCTCTCTCTCCTCACTTGGTTCTCCCAGTAGGCAGTAGGAGATGGTATGCTCTTTGTCCAGATAGTATTGTCTCATTTTATTCCCCCTCTCATTATGTGTGTCAGACTATAATTATTATATTAGTCTTGGATTTAATGAAAATATCTGCCGAGCCTTCGCAAAGCTAAAACATATACACAAGTCCACTTAATCTAGCAATTAAACACAGCTTGGAGAAAAACCTCTCCATAATGGCTAGTGTCTCTCAAAGAGGTCCTCTCAACCCTTGCTCATGCTTCAGTGTTTACTCTACCTTATTTTCACTTATTCCTCATGAATGTCAGTGTACTAGCTTAAGCTGCAGACTTTTACCGGAACATGAAGTAACACCTAACTAAAAGTAGAGTGCAAAGTGATTAAATATTGAGACGATTACACTTGGACCATCTTAAGCATTATCTAATTTCACATAGAACCCATTGGTTATATCTCATGAATGTCAATGCAAAACCTTTTATGAGAGCGAGAAGCAATGCCATAAATAAAAATAGAGTGCGGAAGAGATTAAATACAGGGATGATTATATTTAGACCCTATGAGTTATTGTCTATTTTTCATAAAGACCTTATCATTTATTTCCCCTTAGTTGTCAATATCTATAATGGACTATTTTCACTATAGAGTGACAAGAAAATCAAAAGCAGCTAGGCCGCAACATGCTCATGCATGGCCTGATATCCCAGCAGTATAAACAACTGAATATTCTCTATATACAGGAGCAAAAGTAAACAAGGGGAAAGAATGAATAGAAAAACTGGAGTACAACTACAAATTCTTGATAAAGTGATAACTTTGAAAGAAAAAAAAACCATCCAGCATCTCTCTGGCCTCGAAAATGGAAGGGCAATTCATATTATTCAGAAATCATAATCAATGTCGGTGCTGTTCTGTGATACTGAACGTTTAACTAGTCGTCCTTTCTCATCGTAAATATCTAGGTTCTCGCACGGTGCAGGGAAAACATAGCCAATGACACGCCCCTCGACAAAGGCGCATTGAAAGATATGCTTCTTCTTGTAGGTTATACCGACAGACATATCCTGGAAACTGACCTCCTTTATGGGTATCACTTCACTCCCCTGAATCCGCACTGGTACTCGTACGCCCTGCCCATGGATCCCTATGAAGGTTATGTTCTTAATGTCTGGGGCAGCCTTCGGATCGAAGCCTTCGTCAGGGTGCTCGTTATAATCAGTCTTCACCACAATTCCAACACGGACATTATCAAAGGTCAGGTTCCGATAGAGGATGTTGTGAACATAGGCCCCTCTTCCAGGGGCAGTCTTGATCCTCACAGCACGTCTTGTCTCCCAAACATGAAGGTTTTCTACAGTAACATTTGAAACTCCACCCGACATCTCACTGCCTATTGATACTCCAGCACTGTGCATCAATAATAACAACTTCAGGAACAATGTTAAGCCACTCAACTAGCTCATTGAATTTGAAACATGATCGATGAAAAAATATCTAGAAATGCAAAATTACAGCTCTCAAACCCATCCTGATAAACAAAATTAATTAAGAGACTCTCTATAGGCCTGAAACAGATCTCCTATAACAACAGCTATAGTATCTAGCTTAATAATTTTTCATAGTATTGAACTGGTATAAACAAATGAGGTCTCATGAGCCCAAGGTAATTCCGTATTTATTTTCAAGATATCAGCTGTTAGCATCAATTGATTTCTCAAAGCACTACAGGGGAAAGACAATTTAACTAAATGAATGCTCTGGGAAAAAAAGAAGCAACCTATTAACAAAGATTACATAAATTTATGTAGGAATATCTGTAGTTATGAAGTACGCAAATTTACGTAGAAATATCTGTAGTTATGTAGAGCTAGCTAGTGCAAATTAACAACTTGCTAAAGATTGAGATGGGAAATATTGATACGTCTCAATATGAACGTATGCACACTGTTAAGGTGAGAGTCTTCTGTTAAAGGGGGCAAACTTTAACTTTTATGTTCCCCGGTCAATATTTCATTATTTCAAACTAAATATAAATTGTTACATAAGAAATATTCATTTATCTGAAATTAAACCTGAACATTTCACTTGTCAGGCTGGTTTCAATCCAAACCAACTCTAAGCCCGTATCATTTTGGGTGGCCAAAACTGACCAGACTTTAAAGATATTAGTGTGCCTTCAGCTCAAAATTGAACAGGCCTAAATATCAAAAACCCAGCCTCACCTATCAGGCTAAGATCTCTCAAACCGACTTCAAAAGACAGAAGAGCAAGATAATCCAAGTATCATGATGAGATGAATGATAGGTCAGAGAGCAAATATCAAAGAACCTATTATGCATATGGCCAGGCTTTAGATAATAGGACTACCACCTATTTTTAAAGTTCTATCACATAAGAGTATGCTTTGACAGGCCTAATAATCATATGTGCAAGCATATTCAATTTATGGGTCTGGCAAAAGAAAAACTAAAATTTGAGAAGGCCCGCATTGCCCAAACAATATGTTTTATACTTCAATAGTTAAAATTTTAATATAATATGCTACATGTCTTGCTGCTCCAATGATAGCATGCCCATTGCTGAATGTTGTTAAGAAACTTGCATGCTTATCCAGATGACATGAAATGCTCAATAAATATCTCACCTCACCACAGAACGTACTGTGACATTGCGGATTAAAATATTGGTAGATGGACGCCCATATGCAATACCATATTGATCCCAACCACTCTTTATTGCTATCCCATCATCACCAACGCATATGTAACAATTTTCTATCACCATACCCTCACAAGAATCTGCATCCACAACATGAACAAGTCAGACTTTGAAAGGCTATAAACAAAAGGGATGATGGAAGTATCATGAAACTTTTACAGTTAATCATAATGCTTATGAGAGTAGTAGGATTTTATATTTCTATGCTTATGATTTTAGTAGAAAAATGCAACGAGAAGCTTAGGAAGTAGGATATAAAAGATAAAAGGGGATGCATCACTCATGTCATGGTAACCTTCGAGAATCAGGTTCACATCTTTTACTATTAGATAGAACTATCCAAGAAAACATGGTGTGCAGAGCTACAGAGAAAACAAACTATAAGGAAGTTCCTAAAAATTAGTTAATCAAATAGTGCAGCTGCATTATCCTATTCTCCAAAACATAGGAATGGTCACAACACCTACGCTGTATAGATACCTGGATCTATTCCATCTGTGTTGGGAGCTCCAGTAACCGGAGCCAAGATGGTCACATTTGAGATAGTCACATTCTTGCAGTCATATGGATGAAGCGTCCAGAATGGAGAATCACGAAGAGTTATGTTGGAAATGATGATATCCTTAGACCACATGAGCTGAACAAGAGGGCCCCTTGTGTAATTGAGTACTTTTTGCCGGTATTTAGTCCACCAAGCTTGACCTTGACCATTTATTGTACCATTATGTCCTGTTGACAAAATCAAGGATAAGATAGCATGACCAATAAATCACCGCAATCTTGTTCATTAATAAAAAGTGAACATCGAGTTAAAAAACCACACAACTTAAAAACAACTGGAACACAAAAAGATCTACAAACACGAGGTGATTTAACTAAGGGCATTAAGAGCTATAGCAGTTGGGAGACAACTAAGACAAATGATACGATTTAACTTAGTTTCCATTCGATTCAAAGAATGTTTGAAATAAACTTCGATGACGATGACGACGACGATAACAAACAAACCTTCAGTCCCAAATATTTGGGTTTGACTAAATGGGTTCATTTTTCTCCATTGACTTGTCTGGAGTAAATTCCATTATCACGCCAAAGGAAAATGAAAACGGGGAGTGGACCACAATTCTACCAGTCAACAAAGAATTATTCTTGCTAGTTGCTACTAAATGGATCAAGTTTTCCTCACTTCTAAGAGAGTCCAGCAATTTACAGTAACAGTAAGCGAAAGAAAGAAAAAAACAATGACAGGCAAACATATCCCCTGCCTTGTATTTTGCTTTCAGGAAACATAAAAAAGAAGCCAAGAAGGATGTCAAATGTTCATTGACTAAAATCTGATTCTGGTCTGATTAGAATGAGCTTAGACTTCATTTTAGGTTGACTTGAACCAATGATACTAGAGGCATGCATACTTATAGACTGATTGAACCCCTCTTCAAAGAATAGCCCTCTATTTTGTTTTTTGTTTTTTCATTTATCCAGTGATTTATGAGTTCCTTACTAAACTATATCTCTAAGCTTGACAAAAATTTCTTTTCATTAATTTATCATCTAGTTTAATTTGCTTAATGAATTTCTCAGAAGCCCGAACTGTGCAATTTGCCAGTAAAGAAAGAAGCATAAGGAAACAAAAAGGACCAAATGGAAGGATAAGTAAGAAGCTGACCTGTTATAACCACATCCTTCAAATTTTGAGCATGAATAAGACTCCCATATCGAGGCCCCTTATGTTCACGACCATAGCCATAAGATGGCAATGGAGGCAATAATGGCCAATACCTCTCATCCTGTTATAGGGCATGAAATAGTAGTAGTAGTTAAATGCTGTACATCTTAACAAATACACTAGCAAATAAGGCATCCAAAGGAGTGACTAGAATTGAAGCAACCATCATTTCGTAGTAAATTCATGCAGTTTATTAAGAAAAATTGAAATTTCCACCAATGAGGAAATTCAAACCAATAATGAACTGTGCTTCCTTGCTTTGCAATTTCAAACAACATTACTATGTAAATCATTAGACTCTAGGTGTTACTCAGAAAACTAAATTAAATCTTACCAAAAAAATGAAGAAATAAAATAGGAGGGGGGCATTTTGCTTCAGTATGTAAAAGGATTTTCTTTCCTTTGTGTTAAATGTAGCCTCAGTGTGCCTCACAACTTACGCAATTCATATGTGTGACTAGGTTCCCAATTAGAATAAAGGTATGTTTAGTCAATGATCTCCTTGCTCCTTGCCAATTTTAGAATTGTTGCATCCAGTTGTTTCTCTGCTTACATTACTAGATCTGTATTCTTTCTCCATATTTCAAGATTTCTTCCAGACTTCCTTCTGGTAATATTCTTTGATCTACCAACTTTTAGGTCACATTACTTTGAGCTAGTACTATATACCAAATAGGAGAGTTAGAAAGAAGATTGGCCAAAGATACAAGCCCTATTACTCTCCGAGCATAGTCATGAAAAACATATGGCACTTTCCAATCGTCATAAACCACTTCCCTGTCCTAAAGAGTATTAATAAATGCAAATGAAGTGTCTTCACTCTTGAATCACTATTCAAGCAAAAATTAGCAAATAACCTACCGACGTCCTTGATCACTACTTTTGAAGTGTCTTCACTCTTTCCGGCAAAAAATAATGCGAAAGTCTATAAAGGCCATCATCTAACTTAAAACTCATTTTTATCTTCACCGAAGGACTTGATTTGGATGGCTGATGCATAATATCATAAAACTGGGAGGAAATTATCAAAATCCCTGATTATTGGCATATCATTATCAAACAATTCCGCCTAAAATTAAAATGATTCAAAACTTTTCACCTGTATCCCAAGAATCACAGCACCCTCCGCAAGGAAGAGAGTCATATGACTCGTAAGATTGAACGGCGCCGTCAACCAGTTCCCAGGGGGCACGTTGAGCTGCCCGCCGCCCTTCTTCGCAAGCCTGGCTATCGCAGCCACTGCCCTTTCAAACGCCTCTGTGTTCAGCGTCTTCCCATCTCCGACTCCTCCGAAATCCGTCAAATTGTACGCAGCCGCCCTCAGCCTCGGCACCGGCCTCGGGGCCGATGTCGGCCGAAAGATCCTAATTACATTTATAGAGCTACTTTGCCATATGAACACCGAGGTGACTCCTACGACCCAGAGAACAGCAAGGAGGGTCTTGTGCGACGAGAAGAACGCACGCAGCCATCTCCTCTGCTGCTGGAAGTAAAACCTACCACCGGGGGAGAAGATCTCAACCATCGGATCGAAGAATTCGAAGTGAACGAATCGGAATCTACTTTATTCTGTAGGGCGAGGCGGTTCGGATCGATTGGTGGATCTTGGAAGGAACGACTTGATAGTTACGGAGAGAAGCGGAGAGAGATCGAGGTCGGAGGAAGGAGACTAAGGTTTCGAAAGCAACTATTTCGGCCATGGGGGAGAAGGATTGGAGTTTAAAAAAAGGGACGGGACGTGGAGTGAGGCGTAAAGTCGAGGTTGGTCATTGGTGCCTTCGGTGAAGAAGACGATTGTGAATTGACATAAATACCCTCCTCGTACAGAAGACAACGGTGGTTGCACAAGTATCTAGATCGGACGGCAGGGAGCTTGTCAAGATTCGGACCTCTCTCTCTTTAATGACCTTTTCATTATGAGGTAAAATGTTGGTTGCGAGCTTTAATTATTATCTAATCAACTTGACAAATTAATTAATGGAAGACATGCAATGTATGGACTTTAAAAGAAATGGGATGTTGATAAGTAGTTGGACTTTCCTTAAACAATTTAGTTCAACGGTTACCAAAATTATAGATGTAACTCCTGAGTATTTATCTAGTATTTGACAAATTAATTAAGTAAATATCTCTACCTAACATGCCCTAGTTGGTAGAGAAGACTCGCAGAGTGGAGTAACACATTAGATGGGGAATATATTTTGTTGGAAGTTGAGGTTTTAAGTTAGGTGGAATTTCATTAATTCCACATCATATATGTTGGTTGCTTGTGTTGTCAACTTTGTCATCCTACCTTGTGATACTGATAGTTTTGAAGTGAGAATTACTCTACTAAGGTAGGTAAGGCAAAGCTTTCGTTAGGCAAATGATAAGGACAAATACATTCTCCTGTACCCATATATTGGATCGATGCTAAACAAGTTAGGTTATGTATCCAAAATTTTGCAGGTCTCAAGTACTACCACAGAGGCATTTTAGATATATACATATAACAATTAATAAAGGATTCTCTGGTTTCAAGTTATAGATCAAGGCCTAGATTTATCGTATGTACATTTTGGTAAGGAAATATGTGTCTAATGCTCACCAGAGATAGAAATATTTAAATACTATTTATAAGAAATAATAATCATTTATAAATAAGAGAGGCTTTATGTATAACTTAGTGGATGTCAAACGCTGCTCCAATGTTGAATGCTGTTTGGCATGAAGAGTTAGTAAATGACAAAGATTGTCAATGAATCTTTTTGTTTGGAGACAGTCACTGAATCATAATGGTGGATGGCATGAAGAGTTAGTCTGCTATCTACTGTCCCGGGAGTCAAATTATTCGAGTGCGAAAGAGTTTTGAAATTGGTGGATTGCATGTGTATACGTCGAAAATGGCTAACTATGACTTAAGGATTTGAACTGCTATAGCCCATTAACTAAGAAGATTTATTCAGATACCCAATATATGAATTACAAATAACAATGCGATTAAGGGAAAAGGTTTAGAATTTTCCGGTAACCTACCTCATGATCACGGTCATATGCCCTTTTAACTAGTTATTGATTGCTGTAAGCTTGTAGAATAAGCAAAAATTCCACAAGGCTTTAGACTCTCTGCTTGCCCATTCTCCAAATTGAGGTAAATTAAATATCTAGAGCTCAAAAATATCATTAGTGACTCACCTTCTCCTTTTGAACTGGCTTCTTCTAACCACCGCGCTGTTACCTGTACATTTGAATCTGAATGCCATCACCTCCGCGTTGTCTCCCATTCTCTTACTATTACTAATCTCTCTGTCCATCTCCTTTCCTTCCTCCAGAAAACTATCTATGGCCATCGAGGAGATAGAAAGGAACCAAACAGAATAGGCTGACGCCAAACCGCGGCCTAGCTCCCATCACCTTCTACCCATGGTCAATGTCGTCGTCGTCGTCCTCCTCCTCCTCCACCTCTTGCTTCCCGGTGGGGTATCGATGTCCGACGCCGAAGCCTTCCTCCGCCTCAACAACTTCTTCACCAAACGCCACTTCCCTCTCCTTGTGGACACCCAATTACTAATCCTCCACACCATGCAGCTCCACGTCCCCGTGGGTCAGCGGCGACGGCGCCGTCACGGGCCTCCGGCTTTCGAACATGAGCCTCATGGGCACCGTCGACATCGCCGCGCTGTCCAACATCAAGAATTTGCGCACACTGAACTTCTCGGGCAATTCATTCTCCGGCGCCCTTCCTGCCTTTTACCGCCTCCCCGCCGCCCTCAAGTCCATCTACCTCTCCAGTAACCACGTCGCCGGCCCCATCCGAGACGACTTCTTCGACGCCATGATGCATCTCAAGAAGCTCTGGCTCCACGGCAACGCCTTCAACGGCTCCATCGTTTCCTCTTCAAGGACACCACCATGCTCATCGAGTTGCGCTTTGAGTGAAACAAATTCTCCGGCCGGATTCTCGGGGTAGCCCCGCGGCTGCTTGCCTCGTTCAAAGTGTCGAACAACGACTTAGAGGGGCCGGTACCTCCGAGCTTCAGGAAGTTCGGCTTCAGGTCGTTCGACAACAACCTCTACTTGTGTTACGTGAAAACCGGCGGCGAGAAATGCAAGAATCCGGAAGAGTGACGAGCTCGTCGGCGAAAGTCGCCTGGTTTACTTTGTGCCCATCTTCGACGGGCTTGACTCAAGCTCGGTTTGAATTGAGTTGAATCGAGCTTGAAGCCTTGAATTAAAAAATGAGGCCAAGCCTAAGTCAAAACCGGCTCTCTCAGACTCGATTCTACAAGCTCAAAAAATTATATATATATATATATATATATATAATCTATAGTTTATACACGCGTCAAAATAGTACACATCCATTAATGCAAACAGGACTCTCTCCCTGTCGCATTTTTGAGAGAGAGAGAGAACATGCAAGCATTATGTGTCTTTAATTTGGGATTAAGGAGGCGAGAAGTATCCTCCCACAGCAGTTGTTACTACTTTATATTACACCCTCCCTCTTCTCGCGCCTCTCCAGCATTTCTCTCGGTATTCTCTCTTTTCTTCGAGATTCTGAGAGGTGATAGCATTTAGGTAAGAGATCTCTCTTCTCGGATTTTCTTTTCTCATTTATTAATTGAATTTTTCGTTATATGTAATGATTCCTTGCCATTTTCGCGCAACGATCTCTTAACCAATCTTTACGCCGGAATCTATCGGAAAAGGATCCGATCGTCCCATTTGGATCCAATGGCGATTTCAAACCCGGAAGGGGAGATGAAAGGGAAAATGTAGAGGGGAGAGCCGTCCATCGCTGTCCAGGTCGTGGAACGAGGGGGAGCAGAAGACGACACTTGTCTATTTCCAACGACGGCCACATCCCTATCGACCAGTTCCTCAAGGGTGGCAGCCTCCCTGTTGCAGAAGACACGATTAGTGGAGGGATGAAGGGGCTCATTCAAAGTTCGGCTCGACTTAAATGGAACCAAGCCAAGCCTAAACAAAAATCCCGACTAAGTAGAAGCTGGCCCGCTCAGGCTCGGCTCATTTGCACCCCTAGATTGGAAGCGGCAGCGTGGGGTCTGCCTTAAAGGCGGTGGTGGTGAGCGGCACGGCCTCCTCCCCCTCCTCAACCATTCCGTTGCCTCCAAAGACAAGTCAGCATATCGCGCCCCAGAGTAATCGCCACGTGTCCCCCAAATCCGACGTGTACTGCCTCAGCGTCCTCTTCCTCGAGCTCCTCACCAGAAGCTCCCCTCCCAGTACTCGCAAAACCCCAAGGGTGGGACCGACCTCGTCAAGTGGGCCATCGTGGACCCGGCAATCGTCGGTAAGTCGAAGGCGGCGGTGGCCGAGATGAAGCGGTTGTTACGCATCGGCGTGAACTGCGCGCGTCGAGACGGATCCCGGTAGGAGACCGGACATGAAGGAGTTGGTGGACAAGATCGAGGAGACTAAGCCGATGGGGAACTGCCACGAGGGGTACGTGCTGGAGGTCTAGGAGGATTGGAAGCATCGGGGAGAAGTCGAGGCGAGAGGAAAGACATTGACTTCTCGATTGCGATCTCATGATTTGCTCGTGTTTAATTTTATTTTTCTTCTGCATGATATCCACAAACGGATTATAACTAATAATCACCAGTGATTCTAAAAGTTTTCTTTGCGGCATAGTTATCACATCCTGTCTGAACGTTAACCTAGGTAGAGGTTGGGTCTTAAGTTGTTAGTTTTAACCTGCGAGTCACTCGGTAGAACTATACTGTTTATTTAAGCATATCTTAAATTTTTTTAAAATATTAATATTTTCTAAATAATTTAAAAACTAAAAAGTATATGTATAAAACTAATAAATTTGAATTTCTTCTCTTGTTTAGCTATCCTCAACTAATATTTCAAGTACATCATATGACTTGCATAATGTTATATCTTAATTATATTTAACGAAATAATTGATCATTAAAGACAACTAGAAAATTTAGAAGAATGAGCAACTCGTGCGATTTGCAAAAACTCTTCTCTGAATTGCACAGTAAAATCGAGCCAATTATTTTTCGATAAAGCCAAGTCTATTTGACTTTTGATAACTATGCTCTGTAGTAATTTAGAGAATGCATATATAGTTTGATTTTTGAATTTTTTTAAATTTTTTTGGCAATTTGCGTATTACTCCAATAGTGCTACATCATTTTATACTAGTAAAAAATCCCATCCCTAGGTTGTAAAACCCAGCTTGAATCTAAACAAGTAGATGAGATTCCTGTGTACACATTGCACGATCAGCAAATTAACCCAAAATCTAACCAACTAGGTAATCAAATATCTTATCGGTTAGTTATCATGGCCCAATTCCACCACTAAATGCATCATTTTAACCAGAAGCCCATTAAACTATTTTAAAGTGCTCTGTCGTCTGCCCTCCACCCTCGTGCGAAGATAGCGAGCGAAGCATAATTTTAACTCTTATCAAGCAGTGGGCCAACGTCATGCCTTCTTTGTCCTCGATTGGGCCTCTATCAAGGCCTTTCCCGCTTAGGGAATTGACCTTATCCAAACCACAATTGGCTGTTGGTGGATTGTTAGCGGTGGGGCCCAAGTCCTACGGATGGCCCGGATGCCATGGCACGCGCATGAAGCGGTGAGACGTCTACCCCTCCTCCCCATTTCCGTCCACTTGATCCCCTCAACCTCCGGTTTCCATCCGTTTCCCTGGTTCCTCTTCCCCATTCGCTATTATTTCGTTTTATTGATAAAAAGAGAGAATCAAACGCTTTCTCTATTTTTTTGTTGTCTTCTCTCTTCTTTCTTAATTCTTAATCATTCTCAAAAAGTATGGAAGGGAGTTCTTTGGATGATCTGATAGAGAGGTTATTGGAAGGGAAGAAGAACAAGTCCAGTGGCAAGAAGATTCAGCTAAGCGAAGCGGAGATAAGGAATCTCTGCGTAGCAGCCAAGGAGATCTTTCTAGGGCAGCCTAATTTGCTCGAATTGGAGGCGCCCATTAATGTTTGTGGTGAGATTCTCGACTGGATTTGTATTATTTTGTCTTCGTTCTTGAGATCTAAAGATATCCGATGAATTCGTTAAGATAGATTGAGATAAACCAGGTTGATGATATGTTTTCTTTGAAGATTTCGTTCGTAATTTTGCAATTTTCTTTTCCTTTTGATATACGATTATTCTGCAGTTATCATTCCTTGACGCCAGATCTGGCTTTTAATAATCTCAAAGTTTGCTTAGTTTATTGTGATTTCTTGCAAATTAATGATTCTTTTGTAGCTAGTTTTGTTGCTGATTCGTGTAAGATTTAACCAGATGCAAGCATTTTTATGATGCGCAACAAACTGCAGGGGTTAAGATTTTTGCATACTACTGCACGATTGGATAATTGCCAAAACCTCATCTCTTTCACTAATTTGCAAGGTGTATTGAAATATGATCTAGTAAATGTTAAGGCATGATTAGTTAATATGTTGGATCCATTAATGATTTAATATTAGAGTCGGATCTCAAGTTGAAACATCATTAGACCCCTTTTTAATCTCTATTTTATTTAGTTCTCATTTATTTTGTATCTGTATTTATAAAGGCAACACAATAGGGAGTGTTAGGGCACGATGAACAAATTTCGATTCGTAATCTAATAGTAAGAGCTTGGATAAGCTGATAAGTTATCACAATGTTGAAATTAACTACCTTTGTAGTGGTAAGCTGGCACCCAAAATGACCGTGTCCATGTAAACTGCATCTCCACTACTAGAGATATGATTGAAATTTGATTTATTTTGAATGTAATAAGATTGAAGTTTGACTTTTTTTCTTACAAATCTAGGATAACTTGCACTATCTAATCCAAGAACTTGAATTCTATTCATTCTTTACATTTTGTGGAATGTGGATTCTTATATGTGAAGTAGAAATTTTAATATGAAACGAAGCTCCCTTACTGCATAACCTCATTCTACCAGGTGATGTCCACGGCCAGTTCTCTGACCTCCTGCGCCTATTTGAATACGGCGGCCTCCCACCGAGCTCCAACTACCTCTTCCTCGGTGACTATGTCGACCGAGGTAAACAAAGCATAGAGACTATTTGCCTCCTCTTGGCCTACAAGATCAAATACCCTGACAACTTCTTTCTCCTCCGTGGCAATCACGAGTGTGCCTCCATTAATCGCATATACGGCTTCTATGATGAATGCAAGCGTCGATTCAGTGTCCGTCTCTGGAAGCTCTTCACTGACTGCTTCAATTGTCTTCCTGTTGCCGCTGTCATTGATGACAAGATTTTTTGCATGCATGGAGGCTTGTCGCCGGATCTACAAAGTATGGATCAGATAAGGGAGATTGAGAGGCCGGTCGACGTACCAGACCAAGGGTTGCTATGCGATCTCTTGTGGTCAGATCCTGATAAGGAGATCAAGGGGTGGGGGGAGAATGATAGAGGGGTGTCTTTTACTTTTGGAGCGGATAAGGTGGCCGAGTTCTTGAGAAAGCATGATCTTGATCTGATTTGTCGCGCTCATCAGGTTAGTATTTTATTTTTCGAGTAAGTCACTTAGTTTATGCCTCAAACCTTGTGCTCATTGAATTATCGAGCTGTTTATTTAAGCTAATCATACCATCGAACAAAACTACTAAACTATTAAACTATTAAATAAATTTTTTATAATAATTATTTAAAATTGGAGTCGAACTCATAACGTCGTTGGTCATAGTGAATAGTACCTATCAAATCTACAAAAGTTAGTGCATTTCCTCGGATAACTTTGATTCATGACACTGATTTGGATACTTCTCGACAGCGGATTCTCTGCAGCCTACTGTAGAAATATTACTGTAGCTGAGTGTTTGGCTTCTTGTGATTGGCTACCAACCATTAGGAAACCACCTCCCTTCTAGATAATATATATCCTTTTCTTCACCCAACTACAATTCTTATCTGTCCCTTTTCCTTCCTTTCCACGAAAACCACCCAAATATTAATTTAATGGAACAATCTAACATTCAGAGAGTATTCCTTGTAAATAAATAAGAGATGTTTTCTTTTCACCAATATATTAATAGAAGTTCTGTCTTTTTCCCCGGAATAATGTTTAGTAGGTGGCGATATCCCTGATATGCAAATTGACCAGATTAAAAAAATCTTCAATGCCAATTTTGATGACTAACTGGAGCTTTTCGTTACTTTCATGTACAATCTAATGCACAATTCTTAATGAAGCAGGTTGTGGAGGATGGCTATGAATTTTTTGCGGATCGGCAATTGGTGACGATATTTTCTGCCCCAAATTACTGTGGGGAGTTCAATAATGCCGGTGCATTAATGAGTGTAGATGCAAGCCTTCTCTGCTCCTTTCAAATCCTGAAGCCTTACTGAGGAAAGGTAGGAGGACATGGAACGGAGTAAAAGAGCTAATCTCCACGGGTGAAGCAGCCCGTATAGCTTTAGGCATAAGAGATTAACATAAGCAACTCTGCTTGCATTGATCTCCCTTCAAATTATTTACCAAAAAGATTATTTTGCAACCCCCTATATAGCAGCAGATTATGTATGATCCTAATTTAGTGCGTAAATGACCCAATCTGTGTACATAAATCTGATTAGATTTGATTATTTTTCGTTTAACTTTTTTTACGAGCAAAAGTTTATATTTTGCCACTGGGCACTGGCCCAGCAGTGGGCCGCATATTAACTGTAGACTATCTTTTAAAGATATGATTTGTCCATTCTATGCAAGTCAAATCACTAATCTAAGTCATATGTATGTACATTATATCATTAATTCCTTCTCGCTTTCATGTGCTGCCATGAATTTGTTACACCTTTATGCCCGGTAGATAAATGCCTACAAATTGGAGACGAAGAAGTACGTCTGGTGCTAAATGCAACTCCATTTTCATCAACCAATCTTGCTTTATTTCACTAATGCAGCTTCCCCTGTTTAAGTGCCACAGCAGAGGTTGATTAGACTAAAAGTTGCTACATTCTTGCCATAAATGAGGTACTCTAGCCTACTTAACGGTATTCATGCAGGTAGAAGACGGTGGCAAAATCGATACTTGTATCAAATCCAAGTTTACATAATAGATAAATAAATAGTAACTCAACGATCATGCAAATGGATACTCCGACTACGGATTTTATCTCGTAAAAGAGAGAATATTTGAAACTTCTATTAGTTGGATTGAAGATTATCCATAATACTTTTAGTACAATGCTCCTCGTGAGCAGCCGACCCATGGCAGAAGGCCACGATTCGGTCTTTGCGTCACTCGTTGCCACGTGGGCCCGGAAAAACTAATCAGACAACATGGGCCAAGAGGCCCAAGACGCGACGAACTCTGGATTTTCTTCCTTGTTTTTTGCTTACTTGCTAGCTATTTTGTTTTTTGTTTTGTCTTTTTTTTTTTTTTTTTTCATTTTTGGGACTACAGGAGTAATTAGATTTTAGAGCTTGGGTAGTCGGTGATTCTTGTCCGTGTGATAATGAATCAGCTGTCCGATGAGTGATCCTCCACATGGGATGATGGGAATCTTCCTATCACACGCTCTACTGGAAACAGAACACCCATCATCGAAAAAAAAGAAGAAAAATTCTCCGAAGTCAAACCACTCTCGCTTCCTCTGCTCTCTCTCTTGCTCTCTCTACTCTGGTATCCGAGGTCTTATACCGTCATCTCTCGTGACCAAAGAGTTCACGCCGGCGAAACCCTAGCTCTACTTCCTTTTATTTTCCTATGGACGGATCTGGCGTTGCCACCGCTCCGACGGCGGAGCCGGCGGCGGCGGAGCTGGAGGCGGCGGAGAGGCTCATCATGCGGTGGGACTCTGGGGCGCGGGAGGAAGACCGGATGCTATTCGACGGTGGAGATCGATCCGAGGCCAAGAAATACCTTCGAGCTGTTGACGAGATCCGCCGCTCCATTAAGGAGCCGATCGCCATCGGCAGCCCTCGGAGATTATCCTCTTCGTCGTCGGCGGCAGGGTCGTCGTCTCCATGCCCGGAGAACGCGATCCAGATCGCGATGGCGCGGCTCGAGGACGAGTTTCGTCACATCCTGGTGTCCCGCGCGAACGAGATAGAGATCGAATCACTCGTCGATCTGAGCTCTTTGTCCATGTCGAGCACTCTGGAATCGGAGCAGTCGGGCGTGTACTCCGACCATGGGGAGGAAGAGAGCCCGTTGGCGGCGTCGGAGGACTCGGAGGGGAGCAGTACCGTTGGGAGGCGGAGCAGCTACCGTTCGATGCGCAGCATCCGCGAGATCGATCTGCTTCCCTCCGACGCGATTTACGACCTCCGATCCGTCTCCGAGCAGATGATATCCGCTGGCTACGGCCGCGAGTGCGTCCAGGTGTATAGCTCCATCCGGAAGTCGGCGGTGGACCTCTGCTTCCGCCGCCTCGGTGTCGAGAAGCTCAGCATCGGCGATGTGCAGCGCCTCGAGTGGGATGCCCTCGAGTCCAAAATCCGCCGCTGGATCCGCGCCGCACGCGTCGCCGTCCGCGTCGTCTTCGCCAGCGAGCGCCGCCTTTCCGATGAGGTCTTCGGCGACGGTGACGATGCACCCTTCGCCGAGACCGTCAAGGGCGCCGCGCTCCAGCTCTTTGGATTTGCTGAGGCTATCTCCATCGGGCGGCGATCCCCGGAGAAGCTCTTCAAGATCCTCGACCTCCACGACGCCATCTCCGACCTCCTCCCCGATGTGTCAGCCATCTTCCAGTCCAAGTCCTCTGAGTCCATCTATATCCAAGCCGCCGAGATCCTTTCCCGCCTCGCCGAGGCAGTTCGCGGTATCCTTTCCGAGTTCGAGAGCGCCGTCCATCGGGATCCCTCCAGAATCCCAGTTCCGGGCGGTACAATTCATCCCCTTACTCGCTATGTCATGAATTACATCAGTCTCATCTCCGATTACAAGCCCACGCTCATTGAACTCATCGTCTCGCCTCCCTCCGCAAGCTGCCGAACTGCTGATGATCCCGAATTCGACATCCCGGAGTCTGAGAACCAATTGCCTCTCGCCTACCACCTGATCTGGATCATTTTTGTCCTCCAGCACAATCTCGAGAGCAAGGCAAGTCTCTACAAGGAGACTGCTCTCTCCCACCTCTTCTTGATGAACAACGTCCACTATATAGTCAACAAGGTGAAGGACTCGCCTGAGCTAAGGTTAATGATTGGGGATGACTACTTAAAACGGCTCACTGGAAAGTACCGGCAAGCGGCAACTGCTTACCAGAGAGCAACGTGGATGAAGATACTCTACTGCTTGAGGGATGAGGGATTGCATGCCAGCGGAGGCTTCTCATCGGGGGTCTCTAAGTCGACGCTTCGAGAGAGGTTTAGGGCTTTCAATGCTGCTTTTGATGAGGCTCATCGCACTCAGGCAATGTGGCATGTGCCAGATTCTCAGCTGAGGGAGGAGCTCAGGATCGCAATATCGGAGCTTCTGTTGCCTGCTTACCGGTCATTTCTTGGCAGGTTCCGGCAGCATATAGAGAATGGGAGGCACCCAGAGTTGTATATCAAGTACTCAGTTGAGGATCTTGAAAATGCTGTGTCTGATTTCTTTGAAGGCTGCCCGCCTCCTATTCTCAGTAGGAGGAGAACCCATTAAAGTGGAAAAAAAATGCAAAACTTTAAAGAGGCGTGTTGCAGTCTGATAAGGATATTGGCAGATATTCTTTAAATTCTCCAGGGAAATTGATCAGCCAATTGAATGTTAGCGGGACAGATGCTGGGCTTGCTTTCAGAGACTTGCATTTGTAGCTGACGAAGAGTTCTGCAACCAGAATCGAAGGCAATATCTTGTTGGAGCTGTGAAGAGCCTGTTTTACTTTGTCTCTGTAAGCATATTTGTTCAATTTATTACACTATCTAGTTTTTTTCGTGTAGCATGTTCATATAGAACACTGTTCATGTCAGCATCTTGGATAATCATATCGTATATCATCTTTCTTATTTATAAACTTCTTCTTTTTCATGATTTGCATAATTCTCTCTATCACTTAGTTCTTGCTACAAGGTTTTCTGTTACGCCATTCATCTCTAATTTTGAGATATTTTCAGGTTGAAAAGTAGTAAACTTGTATTGCCTTTTTCCTCCGAAAGTTTCATTGCTTAGAGAGTGACTGAACGACAGGATTAATGTAGACATTTAGCAAATCAATTGTTCAAATTTTCTTCTATGATGCACTGATGCTTCTTTTGACAGTTCAAAACAGAGAAATTATTATTTTTCTTCTAGAAGCTCAGTCATATTCACTGATTTCTCATTTGTAATCACATGATACAATTTGTTCCTTAATATTGTCTTTTGAAGATTTTAACCTTGTGCACTGCACTATGAAGCATTAAAGGCTCAACAATGATAACGTAGCACTGCATATAACTTATCTTTCTTATGGCCTTCCATTTGTCGTGCTCTCCTTTTCTTTCTTTCTTTCCATATCTCTTTTCTCTTTTCTCTTTCTTTTCACTTCTTTTTCTGTTTTACTACTGAATACTCTAATAAATTTTAGATTGGATTGCTGAATTCATATCTACCCAATTTTGAGTTGATCCTCTGTGGCCTAGGCTTGGTGGCCAAAAGATTTGATTTTGCATTCACAATAGGTGTCTAGTAGTCCTTGATGGCCACCTGAAACCTTATTTCCGTGTCCTAATTAAATCCCATCATTGAGCAACCATTGTCAATAAACCAAGCAATCCATGTTCAGCCTGCAATCCTGTCATGCTCTTCTTTTATGGATTTATTACATTCTTTTTCAACTAGAGTTGGCTAAGGCAAGATATAGACCTGTATACCTGAATTTTGGTTTCTTCATGGGAGCATGATGTTTGAAGCTATTTTCCAAGAAGACTTGAAGAGAAAGGTGTGAGCTGGTTGCCTTCTTATTCTATTGAACATGAATTAGTACCTTGCTTCTATTTTATAACTAATAGCTAATATTGGTCTCTCTGCATTCATGCATCTTAACATTTCATCATTGATACTGTTTTGCTTCTTACATGTCTCCCTTCTTATACAGGCATAATCCCTTAATACTCATCTTTCAGATCTCATTATGTGTATATCACAATTGAGATGGCATTTCCTGCTTCTCTTAGTTGTACCGGATAGCAATTGATTTTTTCTAATCCCTACACTTTCTCTGCCATTCTTTAATATCGAAGAGATATTCATGTCTGCAATTTCTATTTGCTAGATAGATGATCAAATTATCTAAATTGTCAATTATATTTCTATGCATCTAAGGCGAGTCCTCTTAAAAAAAGGGACCCCCTTACTTTGCCACCTCGCAGTCCTCACCAAGGATATTGGTGAACTTTGTTTTAGTCAAATCAGAAGTGCAAGAACAATTGCTTTTATAACCAGTGTGGAATCAGCAATCAGACTATCAGTTCCATCTATGTGACCTTTATAGCGGTGATTGCTTCATCATATGTATCTCATCATTTCTTTTCATCATCTTTAACTTCGAAGATTTTTTTTTCAACTCATATTTTGCTACAAATGTACGTTATCTTGTCAGTAACGGATATATCTTGGGAAGCGTAGTATGCCTAATAAAAGTTTGTTGTAATAGCTTGTGAAGCATACAGCAATAGTCTGCAGTAGATGAAGTTTCTCTCCCCCCCCCCCCCCCCCCCCCTTCTTTTCTAGCTTCATCATTTCTCCGTTTCCAACAGGTAAGTAAATCCTGGACACTAAAATACCACTCGTAGTGTATGATTTCTACGAATATATGCTACTCTTTTCTCAAAGAATAAATGCCAACATGCCCGGGTGTGCTATTAGACCAATTATTTGATTCATATTCTTATACTACTAATGGAAGAACTTTTGTTTTGGTGCCTGATTAAAAACAATTAATCGTGACTAGGCAGCAAAAGAACTGATTGGTTCATGAATAGCTATGTCGGTCTAGAATTGATTCGCTTCTAGCATATTGGAAATTACAAGCCAAGCTTATTCTAGTTTCAGGTCGCAATCTGGCAATGTTTATTTATACGAGACTTGACAAATCGTACTTAAGCATAATGATTCGGCTTCGTTGTGGATCTCAGAAACTTCTGCTCGACGATATCCGACCTCAAATACAGCAGAATTAGGCATATATCTTTGATTAGTTTGAGATGAATTAGTTTAATCCAATTCCAAGTTGTCCTTCTTCCTGACCTTCAAACAGCTGTTGATGGAACAGTAATGAAGGAAGACAATTCAAGAACAGGAGATTGTGAGACACATCAGTTGAACCGATCGTAATGGAACATTTCTGACAGCCTACAGACTTGGATCGCAGGATGCATGGAAAAAATAGCCTGCAATAATGCATGCCTGAATTCTGGCAAGAATAATTTCTCTTTCACCAATGAAAACGATAAGTCACATCAATGAACAGAAGAATTGAGACCAACTCAATCATGTTCAGTAAAAACTATGGTATTCATTAATTCCTAAATGCATTAATATTACCATTATGACAATGAGGTTCAATATACTGGCTACGAACAAATAGAGGATTAAAGTGCTACAAGAAGAAACAATATACCCTCAGATCTAGTTTCTTACAAACAGAAGAAAATAGTACACATCTTACCCCTCAACATCGAAAATCCCATTACATCTACTGTAGGGAGTTGTTGTAGATCAGTACAATCTGATAGACCATTCAGATATAAGCAGGTCATGATTACTATTCCCTTTTGTCTTCCTCAATATCGCCATTATGTAAGGTGGCAGTCGAAATGTTCAGTGTTGCTTTATCATCCGGTGAAGCAGGTGAGCCCCAGCCATCCTTCGGAGAGATAGGTCCTGGCTTTATTAAGGATAGAGTGTCCTCTCGGTCAAAGTCTTCACTTGCATCGTCTGAGTAAGCATATCTAGATGCAAATACAAAAATTCGTAAATGTATTAACAGGAAGAGGACTCACAAATCATGAACTACTAGTAGAAGCACGCATACAATGCAATCATCAGGCAATATATATTGAACGCACCAAGTCCTGTTAGAGTAAAGCTCTCAACTCTCGAGTATAGACATTCTACATACTCAATATTACACAGATCCAGAATGAATAAAAAGATGAATTCTAAATGAGAAAACATTATTGCTTAGATACAAGAAACTTGATCCAACTTAAATTTTTTAAGCAAATTTTTACACATTCATGCAAAAAAACACAGCAGTTACCGTTGGCATCATCTGTCCCTAACAACATTGTAGTTACACATACACACATAAAGGCACATTCCATAAGGCAATATATATATATATATATATATATATATATATATATATATATATATAAGAGCTAAAATTTGGTATTCCAGTGCCCAATGCATGAGGGGTAAGATGCATGCTGCTTTAGTTCTATTGCTGGAAGGATAATTTTGGTGGCTCAACAAGCAACACCATGGTGCACAGTGGAAAGCCATACCATAATATTAATACCTAAACTACTAATGACTGGAAATAAAAAAACAGAGGCTCTCTGTCCCTTGCTAAGATGATAACATCAAGTACCCTAAGAAGATACTATCAGAAATTTTACCTCATTGAGTTCTGAGAGGGGGCCCAAAGAGCACAAATGACACAGAGAAGAGAGAAGGAGAGGACTTGCCAAAAGGCAGGAATTATCCATGCACTCTGCCATCGCTCATTGTATACATCAGTTGATTTGAAATAAAGCTGCAGCAAGACAATAACCTTGTCATACCGGCAATTTATGCATCAGCAACATTATCTATATCACAGTCAAATTCTTTTAATTTCAAAGAACTAACTCTTCAGCACATCAGCTTTCATAGGTACGAGACTACTCAAGCTACTTAACTGCAATTTCCTCTTAATTAGCAGAACAAGCATTTACATTTTCAATAGTAAAAATCCCTTTTTCTCCATTAGGTTGACAGTAAAAGAACATTACCTCATAGCCAATCCAACCGACAGACACCACAACAGCCACTGCCAATGCATTTGTGAACTTCCTGTAAATGTCGAGCTTGGCCATTAACCTTCTTGCCTGTGAACAACCAAAAGAGCCTTACAGTTGTCACTTTATTTTTTCCAGAAATTCTGGGACTAACAGAAGTAGAGAGAATATAGTAATTGATAAAGAAAGAAACACATAAATGAGAATTATATTCTTATCATAATCTCAGGAACTGATGATGTGCAGCCATGAAGGAATGAATTAAGAGATGAACAAATACCAAGGAAAATTATATATGCTAACCTGGAGTTTATCCAGCGTTTTGGATAGAGAAGTGAATATCCACAGAATGAAGAAAGCATCCAGGATTGCCACTGGAAGAACCAAAAACAATCGTGCTTTCCCAGATAGATCACTTACAGCACCAACATTTTCTACCAATTCAAGAATCTCTGATGCCAAAAAGAATGTTGCTCCAAGCATAATAACCTTTGAAGTGAGTCCACCCAGTGTAGGCCTGACAACACCAAACCCCATAGAAACAACAAGAATGATAACACGAGCCACGGTTCTTTTCACAGTACCAAATGTTACAGCCCAAAATGTGATACCCATTGGACGAACTCCAGTCTCATTGAACTCAGCATAGTCAAAGTACCACAATGCCATCTCAAACATTCCCAACGTAATGACAATAGTAATGCAATTCTGAAGCGGAAGAACCTCTCTCCAAAATCTTGCATACTGAGAGAACCAAAAGACTGCAAGTATCACAAAAGCAAATGACATGAAACCATAGAAGTTCATGAGAGGAGCCATCCTTCCAGGAAGGTAGCCTGTAGGGTTCTTCCATATTGTTTTCCCTTCTATCTCCACTCCATCAAGAGCTGGATCACAATATATAAAATACATGTTGTACATTCCACTTCTAGTTATCGGTAAGGTCCGTGATGGTAGTGTAGCTTCAAGATCCTTTCCATTGAAAGAAGCAAAGAGTACTTGTGGCCAATCAGGATTCTGTTTAGAGATGCGGTGAATTACAGTGCCTTCTGTGCAAGCTCCTAACTTTGCCAGATCTGGGGTGCAACAAACAGCTCTCTGACCGCCATATGCTGACCCACCGATTGTCTCCCGGTCTTCCACCTCAAAGATGATTGCTTGCACCTTGTATGAATCAGTTTCCTTAACAGAGTCAGCAGCTTTCTCAGGCCTCCTAAAAGTTATCTTGTCGAAACTGTTTTTTAAAACCAGAAGATGAGAACAAGAGGAGAAAAGAACACCATGAGAAACTGTTGGCCAGAAATTCCATTAGCTACAAAAGTTAGTTTGTTGTCATGCAATTTAATTGTAAGTAGAAAAATGAAATGCAACCATCTACATAAAATCTTCATTCTTAATGTAATAAAACCTCAGAAGCCGAATTGACTATACCCTCCAAAAAAATAATCTTGGATCAAGAATCAGAAACAGATGTTGAAAATATTTTTGGCACATTGCTCACATCTTAAGGCCAAAAACATGCAGCGACCAGCCAATTTAATAGTCAGGGGGGTCAGCACACTAGGACTAATTAAAGCATAATGGATTACAAAAAACTTAGAGCTTCCTAATGACAGTAACAGAAAACTAGCAAGTAACATTCCGCAAAGTCAACTACTTTCACTAACAACAGAAACATTACTCAAGTAATTCTTATGACTTCTACGCCTCTGATTTCTTCTCTAACAAGACTACCGAACGATCCTTGGTCTCAATCAAGCGACTAAAACGAATAAGCTCTAGAATTAGTTTTAACCAAAGAAAAGCTTAAATGGGATCCGAGGGACTCAGATCCAAGTCGAATTCATATCAGATCTCAACGCCAGACCTTCGAATTTCCCTTACAAATCCCAGATTCACAATCGGGTCAACCCAAGTTCCCCCAAAGCCCCGAAGACTCAACCCATCACAGTAAAGATCAGAAATAGCCAGATCTATCCCAGATCAAAGTTCGCAAAATGCGGATATCTGATACAGATAAGCTCTCGGATATAGGAGTTGGTACCGGATAAAGGAATCGCCACTGCCTCCGGCTGTCGTATTGGGGTTTGGGAGCGAAGCGTAGAGCCCCTCACTTCCACCATGGAGGATGAATGCGTTCCCCCGTTTCGCGAACTTCTCACCTCGGTAGTCGTGCACCGAAGCATCGGCCAAGAAATCGAAGAAGAGCAAGACGACGACGACAAGTGAGATAGAAGAATTAATCCACAGATCCGCCCTCGCCATTAGAGCTCCTCTCCTCTCTCTCTCTCTCTCACACACACAGAGGAGTAGGAGTAGCAGTAGTGTGGCAGAGGGGGGGAGAGAGAGAGAGAGAGAGAGCTGGATCTGCTACTTAGTGTGGAGTGAGAAAGGAGTCGTCGGTAGAAGGAGTGTTGAGGAGGAGACTCAAAGCCGAGAAGATTATTTATCGGTCCTTTCTTCCGATATACTTATATTAGTCGGTGAGGGGCTGGAAGAATTAATAATTGAGCCTAGACCAGGAGCTCGGCGACTCACATGACAGTCGTCACTCATTGGCTCATAAGTGATCTGATGAGTTGTAAATGTTTAAAAAATATTTTAACCTTAAGTGTAATTTGCCACATTTATAAATACAAACACATTTTAAATCAATTATAAATTAAGATTCTGGTCTCTTAGTAGAGATTCAGATGTCTTAAACCTGAAATACTAATCAAGAGACGATTTATTACAAAGTATTATAGAGACATGTGGGAAACCTAGCAATCCACTATGCAAATGGATCACAAAATTAAAGTGAATACATATGAGTGCTCGTAGAATTGAAGGTGGCACTTCCAGACAACTAGACCCAATAAACTCGACAGGATCAAACAAATGAAGATCCAACCCCTATAAATTCAGATTCTGCCAGAGGGAAATAAGTTCGCTTTTTACCTGTCAGACCAGTGAGAACCATTTGTATGATGAGAAGAGAATAAACATGATAGCCAAGAAGTTCACCAATTTCAGACTACTAAAAGAATATACAACCGAGATCGATCAATGTGTAATTATGGACAGTGGTCCTGAGAGACTTCCAAAATTTAAAAATAAAAAATAAAGGATATAGCACAAGCATTTCTACTTAAAAAAATAAAAATAATGAGCAATAGACAATCCTGTAGAAAATATAATCATGTTGTCGGTCTCAGATTATCAGTATCTTCCCCCCGTTCGGGGAGCCTCATGCATGCAAGCAAGCAGACTTCTGAAAAGCAATAACGGAAGTACAGAAAGTAGCAAGTTGATATGAGCTCTAGAGATCCTGTTGATGGATTTTGATATCAATGGAGAAAAGCATCTCAGGCATACATGTCAGAAATTGACAACAGGATGGTAAACTAGAAAAATTGCAACCAAGAAATGTATTCCAACAAGATAAATACTAACCCACGTAGTCACTAATGTAAATAAGAGTACACAGCCCAATAATAATGTAGCAGAAACTTTAGTCTCAAGATAAGTTGCAAATGAAGAAAAAACAAAATCAAAATAGCACTTTCAAGCACTCAGGTTAAAAAATAACATAAATTTCTTGCAGAGTCCACTTCGATAGATCCCAAAGCTGGAATGAGATGAGATAAGGTTCTGAAAAGCCCAATAAGAGAAGCTGTGATAAAAATTTGCAGCCTCAACTGGTTAAGGTACCAAATATAAAGCATGGCATGAAGGAATTGGATGTCAGTCAAAATCAAGGAACTCCATCCTCTTCCTCATAGAACCTTTAAGATCTCTGGCATCTTTTTCTGCTTTCTCAGCCTGCAAAAGGTCAAAAGAAAAAACAATGCGTTAGAGAACCTCTGGCTTGATCATCACCAAGTAGATAATGCCCAAATATGTGGAGGATAGATGGACTGAGAAGAAATAGGATAACCAAATAACTTAAATGCAAAAGCACATGAGATGATTGCTTTTTCCAAGAAACCAGAGAAATCAAAACTAGCATTATAGCCTTCATTTAAGATAAGCTTCTGCTGGAAACATAATATATTGGTCTCTTGTACAATGAACTTACACAACATGCCGCATCTCGACCACGTACAAAACTACTAACCTACCATTTCTCCAAGAGCCTCATACCATATATTGACTATATAATTGTTCCTTCAGACAGCATCATCCCCAGACAGCCCTTTCTTTCCCAGCTTTTGGACACAAACACAAGCCTCTTAAAATAGAATTGCTTCGGATATTAAGAGAACTCACTTATCTACAAAAGCTTACTCTTAGGTAATACGCAACCAAATCTTCCTAGTCTTGTCAATGTTCTACCACGTGCAGGATGCCAAGCAGTGAATATATCTTTATTACTGACCAGCAATTTATACATAATATCTCTTTAATGTTAAGTTATTAACATAAAATATTGACCTCCTTATTACCGTCTAACATAGGTCTATCAAGCATTTTAGGAAATAAACATTCATGTCTTAAAGACTATAATCAGTGACTTAGTTGATCAAATCAACTGCTCATATAAGAACACTGAAAACTATCAGCAGCACATAGCTTCAAACAGAAGTGGCAAAAATTTCCTGTCTCTAAAGATAATAAATCCCACGGGATAATACATACCCTTCTAATTTCTGCCTCTGGAACTGGAGTCATGTGAGCAGGAAGTTCCTCTTTCTCACGATCCTGTGCATTCACAAACAATAGCTTTTAATGCATCAACAGAAGGAAATGGCATCACATTAAGATTCTAGTGATTTCGTATGTATAACAGGGGTCCATACCAGTTCTCCAATTAAAACGACATTCTCCCCACGGATCACATATAAACCAAGCGGAACATCACAATATAGATCTCCCACAATGACTCGCTCACAGGCACTCTGAAGAACAACATTTGCTGTGGTAACACCGACCATACAAATATAAGATTTGATATGAGATATCTTGTGCAAAACCATGCCAAAACAAAGAAAGAAGAGATGCATACCAAATTGATCAAATGAACAGAGAGTGCCTAATAGTTTTCGTCCATCTCGTAATAAGACAATCAGTTTCTCTGCCAAATGAACAAAATGGAAAAGATATAAGGAGCTAGCCAATAATATATTGAAATGTAAAATGTTTTGATTGTTATGATAAAGTAAACGTTTTAGTTAACTCAATAATGCAGCAATTTCAAATGGAAAGCATGTGGTATAATGATCACTAGTAACCTACTTCTCAGAACCATAAAAAACCAGTTGCTGCAAAATCTTGTGTAGTAAATTTATCAGTGAGGATATGTCAGATCTCTATAAAAAATTGTACTTAAATTCGGTGATGATACAAACTGGTGAACAAACATATAATTAACCCTCAAGTAGTCAAAAATATGTGCTATATTCAACTTTCAAGAAAACGAACAGTAGAATCAAATTTCATCCTAAGTTCCAGGCTGGAATTCAGATTTTGAGTATTTGTTCACTAGTTTGTTTGAGCACCGAACTTCGGTTTAAATTGGCCATAACCTCAATGAATTTAGGCATTTTACTTTTTTGTCGAGCACCAGAATTATCACAGTCTGAATCCAAGATTCCAAATATCATGCCTCTGATAATTCTACTCATCCAACTTTGCATCTCACGTTATGCCAATTGCTTTTAGTACATATGTCCTCATTGCTTAAAAGAAATAAATAGTCCAGACTCCAGACAAATAAAAAAATTCAGAAGTCTTGAAAAGGAAAATCCCATACACCAACTGGAAGGTGCATCTAAGTTTCAAACAACTTCAATTAAAGGACTCTAATTTTATGATGTTATCTCATTAATTACATTCAAAATATATGAAAGGCATCAAAACTACTTTTTCTGTTGAATATTTTGGCACTAGGTTCTTTCTAGTGCATCATTCATTCCTGTATTCCCTTGCTGAAGTGAGACATAAAACCAGCTACTGGCTGGACGACAACAATTGCAATTAATAAATCCAAACGATCCCAAGAAAGTCACCCTTTCAAGCCTGCTAAATACCAACCAATCAGAACTCCCTCGTTTATCACGGTTCTGGCCCTCTCTCCATTTCTTTTGCATCATCACCCAATAAAAAGACCACCTGGAATATTGTAGCCAGACCAATGTAAAGTATAACTGAAGTCCAGTGACCTAGATTCAAACATGATATTCAACAGATCTGTGTTCCCAATTCTAATTCGTTCTTCTATCTCCTTTATTTTGGTAGACTTAGGTGGTGCAAAATTAATTCCCCATCAAAAGCTCATCATGGAGACACAGTTCGAGAGAAACTTACTGTCAAGAAAGCTTGCAAGTGAGGTGGAGAGAAATATATCTTCCGGTCCCGCCCAAGACATCGTAAGCTAAATTTTTCGGCCTGTCTAAAAACACCGAAATCCACTCCAAAAGCGCAAAAAAATCGCATTGGCAGTGGGAGCTCCCAGGTTCTCGACCCACTCGCCCCAACGCTCCTCAAGCAAGGAGAAAAGAACAAAATTTTCTAGATCCAGCCAGGAATTCCGATAGGAGAAGGATAGAATTAGAGGCTTCTCCTTAGGAATCAATGATCCCACAAGACTCCGACAAGAATCAAAAGGAGGTAAGGGGGTTTGCTCTCTAGGGTTTTCTCCTCTTTGCCTCTCGTTGAGAGAGGAAACGAGGGGAGAAATGCAAGGACCACTGAAAAGGAAAGACCCTCGACTTCTACTTCGCCTAGCTTTGATGGATCGCGTACGCGACCGAGAGGATAAATATCTGTCGGACAGCACGTTTACGTGACACGTACACATTAGAACAGGTCGTACCAATTATCTTACGTGGCATGCCGTAGAAACGTACCAACAATTTTAGAAAAGTTTAGTAACCTTTCCTACATAACCAAGGAAAGTCGGCCACTCTAACCCCCAGCTTAGCTGGATTTGATACCTCGATTGAACAGTAAACAGCAGGTCTCATTTCTTAGGAAAGAATACTTAGTTCGATATAAAAATTAAAAAAATATTTAATTACTGAACTAAATTAGTCTCTAAACTCAAAGCAAACAAGTAATATCTAGGCAAGTTTACTTCAAACATTTGTTAGAATTCAAACCGACCAACTACGTATCTCAACCACTACCATATCAATCTAGAGAGGTGCAAGTTTCATTAATACTTAAATACATGAAGAAATAAAGCAAGAAACAAACCTGTCACTATAGGAGACGATTCTTAGCTGTGATGACTTTCATTAATTATATGCACAAAGAAATAAAGCAAGAAACAGACCTGTCGCTATAGGTCTCGATTCTAAGCTAGGATGCCTCGAAGGCTCGAAGCAGTAGGACCAGCTCCGGAAAGAAAAATAATGGAAAGGAAAAAGTGATGTATTGATTGCAGGGAACGAACAAAAATCAGACAGCAACTAGACTTCAAACAACATTTCTCCGTCCAAGTGCCAACATAGAAGAATCATTCAAGGCAAGTTGGTGCTGTGGGCTGTGGGTCGTGGCGCCATCAAGATAGGAAAAAAGGAGATAGAAATTGTTCAATGAACAAAGCATTTTACATAAGAGAAGAAATGATAGTAAAGTTTGTCTACTTTATTATTAGAGAAAACAGAATGTGGACAGTAATATCTAAAGAAACCCTTGATGGCAAACAGACACATTATTCTGCACAAAAAAAATTCTTCGCAGATCACTTGACTGTCGTAAGTTTCTGCTCAAATCAAATTGACAACATTCACTTTCAAGTCATATCAATGGAAAGCATCAATGCCTGTTTTTATAACACTTTACAGATGAGCTGATGCAGGAAGGAGGATTCACTATGCTGAAACCATTACATATGAGACAATCTTGACAGATCCCGTTGCTGGACGTCAAAATTTTGAGCAAAAGAGTATGAAATGAACCTTAAAAATAGTGCACCAATATCTAACTATTATATTTAAAATGCATAACCTTCAAAAAGGGAAACTTTGTGCAAGTTCTGATGCTCATACATTTACCAAGTAGCCATCTGACCCTGCTTGACCTTCATATTTCCATTTTCCTCAACCTTGTCTGATGATGTAAGGCCATCTCATGGATTACAGGACGAATATTAAAGTAACAAGTCTATGAATTGCCATCATCCACACAAAGCTGTATGAGTTCCCTTTACAAATTGAAGAATAGATAAGCTACGCTGCTAATATCTGTAGTCTGAAGAGAGCTGCTTGTGTGAAAACTGTGTGCCTCGCAAGAGTATTCTAAAGCTCATCATGCTTCACAATAGCTGCATGATGAAGAAAGTACACATATAAACATAAAAGGAATTCATGATCCAGTCATAACATATATATAAAGGTCCTAGATTCCATATGATAGAAAGGTAAAGAATGCACTGATAAAAGAAATATGCTAGGCAGATTTGCAAGAACATCTGCTCATTGTTAAACTTTTATAGATTAATATAACAAGAATTCTCTGAATAGTTTACAAATACTCGTAAACAGAAGCACCAAACAAAAGAAAAGTGTTAAAAAGATAACACTACTGAAAGAATGGAGGACTAACCGGGTGGCATGTCCCCAAAGAAAAAAGAAATTTCTCTGGCAGCAGATTGAGGTGAGTCTGAACCGTGAACGCAATTTCTTTCAGAATCCAACCCACATATGGCTCTAATGCTGCAAACCGAACAGAAATGTGCACACAATTAAACTAATAGCAGAGGCCATGATGAATATATTGATGATTCTATCAATATTATGCATATAATTACGAGTATCCCCAATTAAGCTATAATATGTAGAAGGTACAAAGGTTAGCAGCCAAGCTCGTATAAGACACAAGGTTTGACCAAGTAACAATCAGAATAGTGAACATTATAACATAAGTGAGATATTTGTCAGAAAGAAAGGCTTAGTTTACAACCTAAAAGTTGCCATAGGAGATCTGGCAGGCTTAAGGAAGTGTTTATAACTTAAATATCGATGTCCTAAGCTCAAAAACTAAAGATCCTAAAAAATTGTTTATTAGATCTACAACATTTTGAAGGCCTATATATATATACAAGACAATTACAGACTAATTGTGAAATACCTGTCACATATAATCATCAGAAATAAATGGTCCTACAAGCAGCAAGTGATATTTGAGGCCACTATCGAGAAAATCACCTTAAAAATATATTCTCTAAAGGATATAGAGAACTGGTGAGTGTGAGACTTATTATTGCATTGGGAAGTCAACAGAACTGATAATCTATTTACATGCCTTGACTCTGATAATTGCAACCATAAAGCAAGATAAACAATTCAAAATTATATATCTTGGCATGCAAATTCAGTCAGGCACACCACATAAGTCCATGCACATAGACATGTATATATCTTGTCATTATTCAAAATGCTCCACGGATAGTGTATTTTGCTCTGTGAATATCAAAAACCCTTCCCTATTTGTCAAAAAAAAGAATGAAATTTCTAACCTGTTAGGATGAGAAATTTTTGCCTTTCTTGCATCAGTTGGTCCAATCAAAGAACGCCAGTGTGCGATGGCATCAGATTTTTCCAGAACCATAATAAAAACTGGGCCACTAAATATCAAAAAAATTAGTTAGTAACAGGCACATCGCCTTTATTAGAAGAAGATAGATAACACAGAAGGGAACTTTATAACATCCAAGTGTCTAAGGTTCATTTGAGTCCAGCATAGGAGATACTTCACTAAGCCACGCACCATTGCAACTAAAAAAGGATGCCTTGGAACCAGATAGAGCTGATAATTTCATGGAAAGCAAGTTGGAAAAACTGCAAAAATAAGTATACTATCCAGTAAAAAATGACACATATAGTATTCATTGATGAAGTGTCCAGATTATCATTTAAATTAATCAAACATGAGGACTTAAGGAAATCAGAAATCCAAAATAGTTACTGATGATATATGCACACCACAATTCCAGCAAGACAAGGATATAAGAGATAACACGAGAGTTTATAAACCAACAGGAAATGTACTACGTCAAAATAAAGAAAGAAACAGAACTCCAAAACAACTGAAGGACAACAAAATAAAAGAAATAGAAGACATAATGCATGTGTTCATTTTGGTAACTAAATCTCAGAACCAAAAAGAATAAATTATTAGAGTTCATCTTAAAATCATAGTATGAGGAAAAAAATACTCTAGACATGGTCACTGAAAAGATCGACAGTCAATGTAGGCCATATTTTGAGTATAGAAAATTCAACCAAATTATTGTGCGCAAATTCCCTGGTTGGGAGTTTTCAACCAAGTATAATAACAAAATAGCGGCCTATCATCAAATTCATTTTTAACATATACTAGAATTGTTGGCGATAAATAACTTCATATCTCCTAGATGAGAATGTAAAATGCCACAACATCCTGCCTTGGCTATTGCCCAATGTCCGTGGCCACCAAGTTAACAACCAATCTTAGCTCATTCTGGAAGACATTCCATTTCCTTTATTTTCAGCTTCCAGTATGTAAATGTAAAATTTTCTTTAGAAACAACTCAAATGCCATGTATGGAAAGATTAATTCCAATAAAAGATAAAGTAATCACTTCAAAAACAAACATACCTTGTCATGTACTTAACCAGGCTCTGAAAAAACTTCTTTTCTGAATGTTCAGCATAAAAGAGTGTCGCTTGTTCCACATCAAGATGAACCGTCGTCTCTCTGACGATATTAAATCCAGATTCCAAAATAACGTTCTTTATTTTATTTGTGTAATTACCAAGCAAGCCATCTGGTTTTATCATAGCCAAAGTTTTCTCCTTCTCAACAGCCCCATAGATTTGAGACCTGAATCTCCCACGAAAGTCCCTATCTCTCGTAAGTATAATCATCAAACACAAGCACAGTATATTGTACATTAAACTGATGCTATTAGGATAATACAGAAATAAACTCAACCAGCCAGATTGTTGCATTATATACAACAAGGGTATCACGTATCAAAGCACCTTCAAATTTTTTAGAACCAACAGGTTAGAATAGGAGTAACTTACGACAATCAAGCATCACATTAAACTTACAAGTTTCTATAAATGCTTCGGAATTTGTTCGACATCAGGGTAGAAACCCCAAGGGTTTTCAGGAGGGGAAGAAAGGAGATTAGAAGAAACCTTAAACTGGCTTACTGCTTACCTCGAGATAAGGATGGAGAGGAGTGAGAGGAGGAAGAGGAAGAGGAGGAGGAGGGAAGGCGAGGACACCGAGATCCCTCCCATCTCCGGCGAGGCGGGAACCACAGATCCTCCGGAACACGCGAAGGAGGTCACACGTCCGCTGCTTGGGCGACGGTCGAGATTTGAGCGGATCCGAATTAGGCTCTTTAGGAAGTGTAGTGCGAATCCGACCCGGCAACGACATATGAGTTTTAGGTTCCAGTATATAGCAGCCAGTAAGCTTGCATGAGTCGGACTCGGCTTAAGTAGATAATCCAAGCAAATCTATGGAAAAGTTTATTCCTATTTTCTTAAAGACTAATGCACCTGAAACTTCCAAACTATTGTTCATTTTTACATGAACTTTATTTATTTATTTTTCATAACACAGACCCTAATATTTACATAAAATCTTTAAAATACTTTTGTTGCTAGTTGTTCCTTAAAAAAATAATAAAAAACATCACATAATTATCACATGATTAATTTTCGATTCTCTAAAAATTATTTTTTATCTTTTGTGTATTAAGGCAAATAAAAGGAGAAAAAAAAATGAAGATATAAAACTTATTTGATATTTTCTTAAAGGCATAATTTCTTTTTACCCCTTTAACTATCATTTTTTTATAATGATTCTCTAAACTTATTTTAGTATATAATAACCTCATAAATTGTTAGAAATATTTCACTTGATTCCTTACGTTAGGAGTTATTATTGCTGTATAATTTTTTTTCCTAAATTACTGAAAGACTAAGTTAAAAATTTTATACATATAAAATATTGAATAAATCAGTGTTTTAGGATTAGACAAAAAATGCTTAACAGTTCGAAGTTCTTGTCTAAGAAAGAAACGCTATTCAGTTCAGTATTTTTATTAGAAATATAATAAATTGAACCCTATTTGATAAATAAATTGATGTTAATCTATTCTGTTAAATATATTTTGCAACAGGGCTAGTTCTGTCAAAAACTCCTTATACTTGTAGTTTGCCCTTCTTTCGTTTCGATTCAAAAGTACCCAAATTTTAGGTGAAAAGGAGATCATACCACGCCATTATAGCGTGCCCCCACTGTTAGCTGTTCACCATCACCAGTAGAGTACTAGCAAAGTGCTCCTCTTTCATCCGTTCTATGTAGGGGTGGCAATCGGGTCGGGTTAGCCGGGTTCGGGTCGGGTTAAGATAGTACTAACACGAACACGACCCGTTTAATAAACGGGTCAATTTTTCTAAACACGAACACGACCCGTTTATTAAACGGGTAACACGACACGACCCGTATAACCCATTTAATAAATAAATTATATTTTTTATATAACCCGTTTAACCCGTTTAATAATATATTATATTTTTTATTCAACTCATTTAACCATCTGTTTAACCCGTAAATACAACCCATTTAAATTTACATCCATTTAACCCGTTTAGAGTTAATCGGCGTAATACATCACCCGCAGGCCGCAGAGATAAACTATCACAAATTTACACAAATCCAGCATAATTTACAATATTGTAGGAAAATTTAGTAAAAATAAATTCAAATGTCTCAAGCTTCAACGTTGGTGTTGACAAAGCAGCAGCGGTGGAGGCAAGGCTCTAGGAGCTGGCTCCCATGGCGCGAGCTCCGGATCTGCCAAGGAAGACGAGGTGGTCGGTGCAGCTAGGGACGGAGAGGCGATTGGAGGAGAGTGAACACATCAAAGAGAGGAGAGGAGGGCAGGCGGAGACGGGGAAGGGGATGGAGGCACCGTGGCAAGCAGATACAAGGACGGAGGCACCGCGGCAGACGGTTGCGCCAAGCGGAGAAAGAGCGGGGGCGGCAGGCGGAGATTGCAGCACGGCGGCAGGCGAAGACTGCAGCACCGCAAAAAGCGAAGACAGGGAGAGGAGGAGAGGAGACACGGCAAGCGGAGAAAGGGAGCGGGGGCGGCAGGCGGAGACTGCAGCACCGTGAAAAGCGAAGACAGGGAGAGACTCGGTGGTGGGCGGTAGGTGGAGACAGAGAGAGGAGACGGCAGGCGGAGATGCAGGAGATGGGGAGTGCAGATGGCAGGCGGAGACGCGGGAGGTACGGGAGACGCGGAGTGGAGACGGCAGGAGGCAGGCGGAGATGCGGGAGGCGGCAGGCGGAGACACGGTGGCAGACGATCGCCGCTGGAGAGAGAGATTAGAGATGGGGGCAAATATTTGGAAAGGCAGAGGCGGCTGGAGTGGAGAGTGGGGAGGGTTAGCCGGTTAGGTATATATATATATGTATATATATATATTTGAGAGAGAGGGTTAGGTTATATATTATATATATATATATATATATATAAACGGGTTGGCGGGTTAACCCGACCCAACTAGACCCGACCCGTATAATTAAACGGGTCAAACGGGTCAAAACGGGTCAGTTGTATAAACCCGAACACGACCCGTTTATTAAACGGGTTAGACGGGTTGACCCGTTTATGACCCGAACCTGATTATACCAAACCCAAACCCGATTAAATGCCGGGTTATCGTGTAGGGTTATCAGGTCGGGTCAAATTTTGCCACCCCTAGTTCTATGTGCACTAGTTTTGTTGGTTCCCTTTATCCTATTCATGAAAAGCATCGACCCTGACATAAGATATAGTCGGTGGGATTGATTACGACCACCCATCCAAATTCCAAAGTCTTATATTCCATTACTTCTATATACCTCTTGAGCTTTATGACCAATGTAACCGAGTCTCTCGTTATAAGGAGGATTTCTTCGCCTTTTTTCTCGCTCTCCAACGACTGGAAGCTCGTGGCAGGGATTTAACACAACCTTTGTCAGATATAAATGATGACATGATCAAACTTTTTAAGTCCTTCCTCGTGGATCAGAACGATGTTATGGTATTAATTACTATTCAGGTTCTTCCTTTAGTGAGTTAATTAGAAGAACAAGGCATGCATTCTTGGTCAAAAGGTAAAAGTAACCCTATCCATGCATGGAACTAAAAGTCGAATATACTCTTCGTATAAAGAACATCTGGTAACTAGAATGAGAGAAGCTTGAGGTCTTGAAAAGTGCAGCCCAAAACTTTGGGAAGTGTAATTAAGATATAAATTTGGCAACCCATAGTAGACAATCGATTAGTTCACAGTTTTAACTGCTAATCATTATTTTAAGTAGCCATTTAACCATTTGCATGGCCAGTGACTTTGTTTCACGACTTTACATTCAGACTTCAGAGAGACAATTGGCATAGAAGGACATGGTCCCGTGCAAGCCACGTGCTAAAAAGATGAGCACTGCTTTACTTCCTCTAAAGAATAGATTCGCAGAACGGACGGCTAATATTCTTCTCTGCAGACTATTCCAACGTACAGGATTGCACGTGGAGGTTAGCCGTCCCATTAAGGTCACATCTTAATTCGTAGATTTAGTGCTCAACTTAATGGTCCCTTAATTCCCTTCGCATTCAAGTGTGACGCTTCGGTGCAGTTGCATGTGAGTCTCCCACATGGGACTCGAAGCGTAGCAGCCGCTAGTGGAACTAGAATCTGGAATGCAATAAATTCTCTTGCAGAAAAAGAGAGACAATTTTAAGGAGTCCGTCGCTATCGGGTCAACCGCCGTTAGTTTATCGAAGGCTTTGCTTTAACGCCACGGAAAATGACATCAAACTGCAAGAATAAGTTAAAAGCTTGTGAAATGGCAATGTCGCCCTCAAAACTAGCACGAATTTGCTAACTTTTCAGGAGAGACGCTATACGCTAAATATAAGTTAAATAAAGAAGCTAACTTATTATAATATATAGTAATTCGATAAGTTGACTAATTCTTTCACACAAAAAAAACGCATATAATATTTTTAATTAAATTATTTTTATTAAATATCATATCTAAACCTCTATTTGGGGGATTAAATCTATGACTTCTGTTATAGACTCGATATTAAATAAATTAAACTTGAATAATGTCATTTGCTAGAACTCAGCCTTGTTCACCTAATCTAATATTAATTCAGAAAAATGCTTTCCACTTCTAACGCATTCGAAATCCGTTAATTTAATTAATGCGATCTTAGCTCCATCTACGTGGGTTACACTAACCGACGACGAGACGCAATGGCATTAACTCGAAAATAAACGAGAACAACGGTGGCATTTATAAATATCGCCGCGTATATGCGGTAGCCCAATTTGATACCAGGGAAGGGAAGGGAAGGGAAGGGAGGGGGGTTTCTTTCTTCTCGTCTCCTCTTCCGCTGCAGCCGCGAGTGGGGAGTAGTAGATTAGTAGTCCACTCTCTCTAACCTATCAGGCTATCACCTTCCCGTCTGTCGACGAAACGCCTTTATTCCTCGAAAGCAACACCACATCCAACCCCCAAAAACTTTTCTCCATTGACCCAATCCTCCCCAGATCTCCCCCCTCGTTGCTCGAAATCATTAGCCCCACGATCTACTGACCTTCTTATCCTCTCTTGGAGCCATTGGGTACTGCAATCGGATAGGTAATTTGCTTCTGGGGCGATTCTTTTACTGTGTTTTACTGATGGAATTTGGGGAGCTGGAGTTTTCTGAGGAGGATATGTGAGTGGTTCTTGACATTTCTGATGCAATTTGGAAGTTTACTCTGTTGAACGAGAACTGGCTTCTCTGCAAAGAAGGCATGGTTTCCTCAGTTTTATGAATCAGAATCGTTTTTGTAATAGATTTGGTCTTCAATTCTTCGGCGGGAGTTTCGAATTTGAATTCTTAGATCCCCTTGAATCCTTTTTTTTTTGTGTGTGTGCAAGTTCTCTTTCTCAAAAAGTTATTGTTTTTCCAATTAATCGTACTCAATTGTTGAGTTTCGTTAGGAATTTAATGGCGACGTTTGGTAGTTTAGCGAACAGCGATTTAATCTGCTCCGGAATAATACTGAGAGTTTAACTTTCTTAGGTGTCTCTGCTGAGATAGTATGGTTCCAGTCACGCGCCATGTTGAAACCCTTGGCCCATGTTGGGAAGGAGAGTGGTATAGTTATGGCCGGCGGTAGAGTGGAGGTGGTCAGTAGCAAGGGCTGCTCAAGGCTCTTTGTTGGGACCTCTCTTTCATCATTTTGTAATTTGAGATCCGCCGAGACGATGTCATCGGCTTCTTCTTCGGTCCTACTGGAGCCTACTGTTCCCCAGGCTGGTGGGCCATTCGCTGGTCTGGTGATATGCGTCACAGGGTTATCCAAAGGTACTTGTAGATCTCACCACACATATATTCTTTTTTCTTGTTGCCTTTTCTTTCTTATTATTATTTTGATTGCAATCAAATGTTAATTTTATAATTCAATTGTTGGATATAATCTGGGAATGATCTTTGGCTTAACTGTGCAAATTACCAGGGAGCTGCTCCTAGGTTGCAGTAACTAAACAGTAGCAGTATATTATGGAGCCTTTTTGGCTTTGAAAATGGTGATGCTTAGGAGTGACATTTAAAGAAAGAAAGAAAAACCTGTTAAATTAAAGAGGTATTAGTCTTACTTACAGTCTGTTCAACTCGATACTATGGATGAGCAGAAGTAGCTTGGATATAAGTATTGAGGAAGGGCATGATAGCCCTTCCTTCTTAACAGTGGCCTGCCTGCAATGTGACTGAACGATACGAGTATACTACACCGGAAGATTCAACATAGACATGAAATAAATAATTTAATGGAAAGACTATTGCAAGGTTATTAGTAGTATGTTGGGCATAATTAGTTAATCTTGTATGATTCCAAGTTCTATTGGAATCACCCTAAATATTTGAGAAGTATAAGCATGAATTGCATTTTTGTTCTGCTGCAGCTCTGTTGGGTTATTATCATCAAGCTTCTTTTTTCGTAACTTTTGGTTTTGGAGCTTCTCCAACTTGAGCTTAGAAATTCTTCAACTTTGTAGTGTTACTGTGTTACACTCCACATGTCATAATGCCCGTTTATATATCATGATGACTCTTCATATGTCATTCATTACTCAAAAGACCTCTTCACATGACAGAAGCAAGAAATCAAGTCATGGCTGCGACTGAGAGACTAGGGGGGCAGTACAGTGCAAACTTGCATCCTAAGTGCACTCATCTTGTGGTACAGATATCCTTTAGTCTGACACTTTCTTATTCCTTCTTTTTCCTTAACTGTTTTGCTCATCATCTTATACATCATCCTAGCATTTTTCTATTTCTATTGGTAAATAATGCAGTAACATGATGGAAATGTTAGATATTTTTTCCCTTAACACTTTTTACAGCTTTGGAGGACGCAAATATGAACATGCACTTAAGCATGGACCAAGGAGTGGCCTCTTAGTTGTTACATTGGGTTGGTTTGTTGACAGTGTGAGGAGAAACGGTGAGCATTACTTTCATTAATCCTGGTTTAGCTACCTTAATCTCTTTATATTTTGGTTTACCTCATGTTGTAAAGTAGAATATCACTACAATAATATCTGTTGCGTATCAGAAAAAGAATATTAAAATTCTTAACGTTCTAGCTGTTCCTCTTTTAATGTATGTTTTTGTGGATTCTCTGCTACAGTGAGATTAAGCGAATCTTTGTATAGCGTAAAAAGTACTGGAGACAACGGGTTACCACTAGGGGAGTTTAACCGACTGGTTGACATTCCTGGGAATGAAAATTCATGTCTTCCACTAATTACCTTTGGGGATGGCAAGTCTTCGGACCTGACTAGGCAAAATCAGCTACAGTCTTCTGGAGAAAACAGCAAGGATGGATATTTTTTTTCCAATGATGTACTCTATATTGATTCAAACATTTCAGGCGAAATGAGGAAGAAGGTATGACTTATATGAATTATTTTCATAACAGAGCCGATTGCCAAGTGAAATTAATTTTTATCCCAAATGAAAGTCATGCACACATGATGAAGAAAGTAGATTCTTCTAATTAATCTTGCAGTGGAGGAGCATTTTATTTGGAAATATCTCATTTATGTTGAGATTTTCTATCTTTTAGGCCTTCATAAGTTTTATTATTATTATTTTCTCCTGAATTCTATCTCTTGAGGAAGTTCACCTTAAAACCAAAATAGGTTGAAATGAGTTTCCCATCTCTTACCATAGAAATTGCTAATTCATGTCGACTGTTTAGGTAATGGGCCATTATCTTCATAAAAGTTTCAGCTTATCCATTAAAATGTGATTTATTGTTTTTAATTATTATTATTTAATTACTCTTGAATTTGTTGATTTTTGGTTTATTTGAAATGACTATGTTTGCAGATTGTTGATGCAGTTAGTAGAGAAGGTGCAAATTTGTTGGATCACTGGTTTATTGGTTGTCATGCAAGTTATGTTGTTTGTGAAGGTCCTTCAATCCAAAGATACATAGGGCACACCAACAACCTTGTAACTGTAAGTAATTCTGTATATTATCTCTTAGGTCTTTAGCTGAAGGCAGTTGTTCATTTTCTTTGTTGAGTAATATAGCTTCAAGCTGTTGTATTTTGGTTTTTGCCCCAGCCTCTCTGGGTTCTGAAAACAGTAAAGGAGAAATTCTTGCAACGACTCATGCATCTTTCTTCAGACCTGGCTAGACAGGTTGCCATGATTCTTGAGGATGCTCAAATCTCTAAAGAGGTATTTAGCAGCTATATTCATCTATATGTAGATTAATGCTTCTTACAATTAGGAAAATTATCGCTTTCTGGATGTATTCATTAGTCATCGCATGTTCTCAAAAGACTCGGAACTGATATGGAGTGTAGCCTGGATAAGTGATGATGGACTAATATATGGTCCATGTCATACTGACATTGTCAGCTTTGCTGGTCGGATGTTAAATTAAGAAGTCCATGACAAATATTGTTTGGTCACATGTATAATTTGATTTTATTACCAATTTACTTTTCTGACTCCCTGCAGCTACTTGACACTGCTCTTCTTTTACACGTGAAGTTAGTTTTACCTGAGTGTGTACTTCTTTCAGAATGCAAAAGATGGAAGTTTCTGTCCGGTCGCTTTAAATTCTAAGAGATCTCCATCAATGTATGGAGGAAATAAAGAAAACCTTGAAGAGAGGCAGAAATTAATTGATTTAGCAAAATTGGGTGTCAGAGGTCGTCGTTGTCGCCGTATGCAAGTAAGCAGTGGTTGACATCCATTTGATTATTTTAATTTACTTGCAGAGCATATTGTTGTTATGCCTATATTATATAGTACATAACTGAGAAGACTGTCTTGCTTTCTCAGTTATAAGTTTATCAGACATTATCCTTCTATACATGAGTTCATAGTTATGGTGCAAATGCTGTACCTTTAAGTATTTGATACATGTTTCTTGATTGGTAATTGTAGTTGTATAATAACTTATTTATTTGTTAACTGGACATAATTTCCAGGGAAAACTTTCCTGCACATTGTTTGTGAATCCTTCACCCTCAAATCTTTCATTTGGTGGGCGTTCATCTTGCCACCTTTTCATTTCTTATATATCTTCTGATTTTCTTTAAGAATGTTACTTGTATGTTCAACAATGAAACCATTTTAGTATCAGCTGCAATGAAAGTCTCAGAAAACAATCAAGAATCGCAAGATTTCAGTACTTTGTGTATTTGTTCATAATCCTTTTTCCATTCACACACTTGACATATCCAACTTGTGGATTCTGTATGGAAACCCCCAATATTTGCCTGTGCTAATTTTATGATTTTGCAATGTTTGCATATAAGTCATGTGCATTTTGTTTCATTAAACTTGCAAGGAAACAATTTTGGCGGATTTATAGTTATTGTGATCCTTTTTTGTTTGTTGGAAGTCAGTCATGTCAAATTCCAATCAGTCCAATCACTCCAGCCAGCTTGTTGAATTCCATCTGTTGGTCAATATCTGAGCCAACTTCATCTGCATGTATTTATACGGACTCCTCCTGGTCAGAAGATGCTAGTGAGCAACAAACTCCTTTTTTTGATGCAAGAGGAGATGGAAAGGATTCTGAACCATCATTTGAGAACTTCTCTCGTCCGCTTAGAGAAAGGTACTTGTAATGAATTTTCTGTCACATTTTCCATTTTCATAATTTCTGTCATTGGATATCTTGAGTTGTTAGTAATGTCCGCACTGTCAATCTTGTGTTTTACAGTGAGAAGAGGGAACTGATATTTAAGAACCACTTCCTCACTATTCTCTTTCCGGTTGATCGCTTTGGTGAACTGGGGCCTTGCTCAAAAACATTCTTTAGCAATAGTGGGTTTACGTGTATACAGGTGCTGGATCATATCTACAACTTTTACCAGGTATAGTATGATACTCTATCCCTTACAGTAGCAACTATAGCACATCATTAACATGGGAACTTTGAGCTCTTTAGAATCTCATATTCTTCATTCACTATTTAATCAAATATGCTGCTTTCACAAGGTTAACAAGTGATAGTTATGACATATGGTTTGGCACATTCAGGTAATAGTACATATATAGGCAACTAGCAGTTGATTCTACCATTGGCCCAGTGCTCTCTGTTAGGTCAGCCTATAGTCTGTACTCATGCTTCTATATGTACCAACCGTGTTTTCTGCACATCCTGGGAAGAATATACTTTTGACAACTGATTTATTCTTGTTGAAGTCAGAACTTGGAGTTCCTGCATTCTCCTCAGCTTGCAGATATTCTTATCAAAGATATTGCCCCACCATGCACGAAATAATTAGCTGGTCGAGTATATGGACCAGGATTACTGATAGAAAGTTGCATCTTTAAGTTGCAGTAGTTCTGATACCCAGAAGAACCTAGTTAGTAATTATTTTATTCAATATTTCTTTTAGTTTTTGTAGTTGTCATGCTATATGCTAATTATTCTATTGAGTTGCTTCCTTAGGCCACCACTGTAGCCTAGTGTTAAATTCTAACGATCCATGACAGAGCTTATGGGTCTGATTCTCCTCATGAATACTAGGATTAATATATAGTGGGTAAATTCTTTTTCACTTTGCTACTCTTCAGGAAAACATGTCTGCAAATGAAACAGAGGTTGCCATTCACACTGATTCAAGACATGCTGATCGACTCCGCTCCCTATATGCTAGCACAGAAGCAATAGAACAAGGTTTTGTATCATTCAAGAGAATTGATTTCCTGGGAAGCCGCAGGAGCTTTGAGGCCTTGAAGCGGCTCAATGTGGAGACTAATTGCAACGTTTATGAGCTATTGGTCAGAGCATGACAGCAACATCCTAAATAGCGATTGGTGAACCTGTGTTTGGATTTTAAATTTTTAGAAAACCAATGTAAAACTTTCTTGTACATGTATAATAAACTAATGCAAATAATTACAAGCAACAGCAAATTGAGTAGCGAGGTGTTATCTTTTATAGAATCAGCGAAATTCTTCTGCATTGTTGTCGAGAATACGGGCTCATCTGCTGCATCACGAAGATACATTAACCATGTTACATAGATAACAATTCAAAACCTCCCAAAGTAACTTGGTGATTTACCATTTGGTTAAGGCCAACACAGCTTCTCAATCAAACATTAAAAGCATATCAGCGTATCAAATAATTGGAGGCAATCGATCGCCCGTAGTCCAAGGGAAAATCCAGTAAATTATTTTTTGGATAAAAAGAGAGATGAGACACCAGCTATTTATTGATCAGGCACGGCTGAGTTTTAACACCAGAAGCATTAAATAGGAGGGTACAATTTATCCCAGGAGTAAGAGTAGAATGTTCTCCTAAGTTTAAAAATGCCTAAACCTATCAAAATGGGTAACCCAATTTGTTGCCGGGTTACATTCTATGTAGGTATGAATAAATTTATAAGACTGAAAGCCAGTCTTAAAAAATAAGCAGTGATGTATAAGGTTCTGATATTCTAAGCTGGATATTCCAAGCCAGAGATTGCAGTAATAGGGATGTTGGAATCTCCTCCAAAGATAACATGTTGAAGAGTTGTTGAGCCGCAAGAGAGACATTTAAGGGCTAAGGTCTCAGTCTCCAGAGTTGAAACCAAAACAGGACTGACACTGATGAATGTCAAGTTGCCTGTATTGTTTCGGCCAACATTGGCAATTCCTGCAGGTCCATCCAAGGATCAATAGCCTCATCAAGGTTTCGCCTTAAGGGCCTTATATTGGTCCTCTCTTTGGTCATGGAACTCTTTAGCCATAATAAGAGCTTGTCAAGCTGTGATATCTGTATTTCTCTTGTGGCCCTAAAAGAAACTTTAATCCTAACTTTTTGCATATCATCCAAATGCCTGAGTCACCACCAAGGTACCAAACATAGTGTTATTTACTCGATTGTTAGGCACCTCCCTAATCCAGGGGGACATTAATCACATTAACAGTGTTTAGTGTTACCATTACTAATATAATGTTTAGTGCAGCACACGTGTTTTTGGCAGCTATCCAAATAGCTCTTCAAACCCATGAAGAGCCAAGTTTGGCTTGTTGGCCCGTTGATTGAGATATCCATATTTTCCGGTCATAATGGAACCCAAAATGCATCATCAAACAAAGCAAATTTAGCAATCAGGTTTCTGAAAGCTGGAACCCCTCAGTTCTAGGTATAGTGTCCTAGTTCAACAAATGTAAAGCCCCTCTTGCCCTAAAGTTGCCAGCAGTAAATCATGCTCCCTTCAATTAGTATATCGTTACTTTTGCAAGAGAAGATAGCAATAAGAAGCTAATAAGGAAAGCATTATCTGATCAACTGAGTGTGAATTGCAACAAATTATGAAAACAAATCACAATACACGATCAGGCATATGCTGGTTTAAGAGACTCGCGTAGTGTGAGATTGAGGAATGAACTTCAATAATCACAACAGGACACCGTTCAAAAAGAATAGTCATAGAGAATGAGAGTATGACCTGCTGCCTGAAGCTTTACAAAATGCTAAGATGTCATTACATATAGTATTACATGATCATTTACTGTTAGAGACTCTATTTCTCTTCCTCCGTTACACATACAAGAATTCCTGTGCCCCTTCTTTTATCCCTACTGTTTATCTAACAGGTTAATTAGTATATCACAACGCGGAGCAGTCCTGGTTGAGGCTGGGTATAGTGAAGGCCCTCTTCCACAAGGAACTGCTCAACGGCAATTGGCAATCTTGCAGGAGTACGTGAACCCTTGGAATGGTGGCCAGTACCAACGCATATCATGACTTTAAGTCGCTGCCTGGCAGATCTCGCAGTGCTCCTCAGGATACTCAGTTCATGCTTTAGAATATGGATTGCTTCACTCACATGAAGACCATGCAAGTCAATCAAGCAATCTTGCCCTTGGCCATATCCCTGAAGGTCAGAAGTTCCAGGATTTCTGCCAAAAAGAAAGCAGAAAAAAATGTTAGAACACGCTCCTTGAGTATGATGATATGATTGGATCTATCCAATGTAGCGAGCCCAGACATCAACTTAAAAGAACTTGCAAACAAGTTTCCAATGATTATAGTCCATCCTGATAAGTAAGGAAAAAAATGACTTTTGCTTGTATCTTGCTAGATATGGTTTATTACCAGAGAATATTCTTAAGATTCACCTTCTATTTTCTCAAAAAAAAAGGAAGATTTGTGATGACTACATTCATGAAATTAGCAACCACATGGTTACAGGTTCTACAGTACTATCTCTTAATGACTTGCATTCCAAAACTCGATTGCTCATGTACTTCAGAGATTTCACAACAATGAAGGAATAGGCTATGAAAATTAGCAGTTAAAAGATAATGGACCTTTGTTGATATATGGCTTCCCTAGATAGGTTATGAAAATTATCAGTCAAAAGATAATGGACCTTTGTCGAAATATGGCTTCCCTAACTTTCCCATGAGCTGCTTTCATCTGCATATTGTAAAACTGCCCTTTGGCACTGAGCTGCTTTGCTAAAGCTTTGTTACCAGTCAGATAGGCCTGTCCTGCCTGTCAAGAATCACTTGTAACTAGTATTACCAAAACCAAAGAACATGATGAACCCCACGAATAAGTTCTTACTTGTTCAAAGAATGCATTTCGAAGGCATGCAAAATCGCGAGCTTCTTCCCTTGATACTGAATACATATTTGCTGTCAAATACAGAAATCAGCTTCACATTTTAAGAGAAGAGGTCTCAAACAGAGGAACAAGAAATAATTTTTTGAGAAGTCTAGAAAGATAACCAAGAGTATTACCCACTGCTTCACCGGTCTCAAGCCAGACCAAAGCATCCCATGCAGAACTAACACCTTGCAACTTATTTCCAGCAACCAATTTGCTATTAAGATCGTATTGTTTGGTTAAAACTTGTGAACTTGTACTTGAACCAACACTGCAATTTTCAGCACCTTTCTTCTCAATCTTGAAACTACCAGAGTCCCTGGAAGCGAGTTTACAAACAGCTGAAGCCAAATTAATAGCACCACTAAATGGAGTGGAGGAACTATATTCATTACTAGCTCCTTGAACATCTTCTGGAATGTACTTTGACAAACCATTTTGAGCCTCCACTGTGAGAAGTTCAGGGAAGTCCAGCATGCTAAGGCTTGGAGCAGTTGAAGCTTTCAAGTCTGGATCCTGATAGAACCTTCCATCAACTTGCGTCTTCATGCACAAGTAAAATCAAGATACATTAAAGCACCACATCAAGATCTGCATTATGTTGCAACTAACACAATTCAAACTTATCTTCATCATTCATTAGCACCACGACAACCACCACTATCATCAACACAACCTTTCCCCCAAGAATATGAAGTCAGCAATAGAGCAGATAAGCAAGCAACAGTTACAAGCATTTTTCAACTTCCAATTATCTAAAGAAATATCAACTGGGAATCTTGAAAGATGAGATCTTTTGGCAAGGAGAGAAGGCACATTTGATTTGGCAAAGAAAACCACACTTCTCTGATTTGAAACAAGGCAAAGATGCTACCAAATGCCAGAGAGGGATCAATACAGTAATTCAGAAGTACAGGAAAATTAGATGGTAATTGATAAGACTTAAAGTATGATCTACAGAATTTTGAGATGGACCTTCCAAAAGTTCTTATGCAGATGCCTGGGACATACAACTATACAAGACTTGTACCCTACCAACTTTACCAAAAAAACAAAGTCAGTGGCATCTGCACTAGCTTGACAAGTGAGACCCTGTGCAAAAGCTTTCTCTAATAAATCCAAAAGCTCATGGCAGACAAATCTGAGCCAGAATCCACTATATCGCTATCACAAGGGATAGAAGCAGCCATTGGCCTAAGCAATCAGCTGGGCGGGTCCTTCACTCCTATATGAGAGTATGTTACTACTTATCATTTCTCCATAATGTTGCTCTGGCCATGCTTTCTATTCTTCCAGGTTCAACTGTTCTATTACCATTTTAAATTATTGCATCTCATGGCTTCTATTACCATCTTTTCTTTTCCTTGAAAATTTTATGTTACATATTCAATATTATGATCATCTGAATCTTTTATCTAAGATGGCGCTTCATAAAATAAAATCCTAATATATTATGCAGGTGGTGTTCCTTTGCTTGAGGGAACCGCGATTGTGAATACCACTTCTAAATACACATAATTGCCTTGCCAAACTCTGGGTTTTCTTGACTAGTAGTACAGAAGTATATACCAACATATCTGAAAAATTACCTCAAGTTGAGTGAGAATTTCGATGGTCAGTTTCAAGTCACAATCATTTGCATAATACACATCCACAAGGCTTTCAGCAGAAAAACCAGGAAACTGTGACATCAAATACTGCACAGATTCGACAACAGCATCCTCTGAAGAAGCAAGTTCTTTGGAAAAGTTGTGAGCATCGTACTCACCACTATACTGGTTTTCCTCCTTTCCATTGATATAACACAAATCATCATCACCCAGCTCGTGGCCCCAGTTGTTTGTCGCTGATGTTAAAAAAGCAGAAGATGACTGATTTTCACCATAGCATGGACCAGAATACCACATTTCTTCACTCGAAATGAGACCATCAGGATCTTGAAGAGATATTTCCTGTGATGCACTTAGGAAGTGGCTGACTGCTGCTGCAGAAAATTCGGATGTTTCAACATCATGTAATGACAAACCAGCAAGTGTCAGCTGCCCTGGTGATTGGTCATCTTTCTCCATCAACTTGAAATCAGGAGTAATATCATCAGGAAGTTGGCAATCCCAAAACTCACGTATTTCATCATCTGACTTATTGGATATAGAGCACTTTGATTGAGAGGAGACAGCTTCTCCAGAAAGATAATGAATATCTGGCCTGGTTAGATATGGACTCCTGCCATTCCCAAAGGATGCTCGAAGTGCTGAAGGAACAAATTCTGCTGCATTGGGATTTAGAGTTGTAACCTTGTTTGTTAAGTTCTTCAGACACTCCCTGTGCGGGAAACCTGTGGTGGACAAACTCATTCCTCTTTTAAGTATAAAACTATCATGCTACGTGCATATCCTTGTAGTAAAAAGGGAATTCTCATCAAGGATTTTATCCCAAACCTGCAAATAACTATAAGAAATTAACAAATATGCAAGGTATAAATTCAAGGATTTTGACAAAAAATTTGAAACATCATCAAATCACTCTGTTAACACCTGAATTAAAGCCTAGCAGCAGAATACTTTTATCTCCAATCGATATTAATTATATATAGCTAAACTAGTATGATCTCAGAATCATCATTAAGAAAATGACAGTGAACAACGAAAAGAACATCCTGTAATCCACTGCAAAAAATTCTCAAATTCATCATGTTTGATATCAAGAATCAGGACCCATATATTACACCAGATGCCATGGCCATCATGGCATTCCATTAGATCCTGAAATCCGCAGAAAAAATATCCCAAAGGAGCTATGGAAATCCTTTTCTCAGTATCAAATAATTGAACCAAAATCGAAATCGTGTGGGTTAAAAATTTCTATCCCTAACAGAAACTTCCATTCTAGTAATAATATCCTCCTACAACAGCTGGCTGCCCCCTCACTTCCCTGCCTTCTCCCCCTACTCCCACAGCTGCAAGGCCACCATTCCTGTCTTCCTCCAGCTGTCATACACATCCCCTCTGTATTCCCTCCTCCCCTCTGCCGCTATAACCTCCTGCAGCAAACAGCCATTGACTCCATGGAGCAGCAGGATACCCCTCCTATCACTGTGACTGGATATTCTCCTCCCCTCCCATAGGTTATAGTAGAATCCACCAAAAACTAAGTAGGCATCACCTAGTCTCCGTATTAGCACCTATATGACGTTTTCCTATATAAGATTCTTAACTGTAGACGTTTTCAGTTAACAGATAATTCTTCAATTTTCAGTTTCATGCATTAATACTAGACATCTATTACCCATTATTTTCTTGGGTTATTATATTTCATTTGCCTGGACTTCTAGATGCCTGTCCTAAGGCTAATACTTCAACCGCATAGGCATTAGACATTTCATTCCTTGCCAGCCCGTCTACCACCTATGGTTTTTCAAAACCTCGTAAGTGGTGGTCGAGTACAGAAGAAAGATTATAAAGATAATTGAAGTTAATTCAGGTGTTTCAAGTTCCTTGCCGACCATAGGCAGAAGCGCCATAATCTATAGAAGCGATAGATTAAAAATAAATAAAAAAACTTTTCTTCTAACTTTTGCTTCCTTCCTTTCCAAAATATGGACTTACTAACTCGCCGAGAGAGAAGAAAAAATAAAAAAAAACTTGCACAGTGAAAACCTAAAAGGCCAATAAAACCCAATCCCTACGATGCGAACAAAATAAGAATTCCACTAATCTAAACTCCAAATCACATACATATATATAACTAAATAAATAATCAACAAAAGAAGTAGATCAAACCAAAGCTCGAAATTTCATCATGTAAGTTCTATATGACAGAAATCACCTGAATCAGGACGAAAACAAGACACTAAGATCGAGATCTAAAATTAGCGAGAGACCTCTAACCTTTCCGGCGATCGATCAAAGGATAGGTGGAAGGAAATCGATCCATTGTTTACGAGGCGAAGACGAAAGCAAGAAGGACGAATTAAAGCCACTGCCTTCTGCTGTTTCTACTATTACCACTAAAGATCTAGCTTTTCCAGACTACTGCTTATGTCGAAGGCTTCGAGAGAGCTCTCAAAACCCTAAAGAAAATATTTTACTCGCCTTTACGACTTCGACCACGGCAAATAGTACTCCTACGAAGAAAAAGATACAACCCTTGGCCTCCTGCCTACTAAGCCCCGACGCGTCTCCCCCCTCCGTGTCGATTTGACTCCTCGAGCGTCGAAGGACGACTCTGCGAGATGTTGGGATATATAATAAACTTTTCTAAGAGTAATGCTACGCGCACAAATACTCTCAAAATATTTTATAAGATAATCTAACATAATTTTATCTAAGTTGCTCTCTTTATTGTATAGATAGAAAATTGGAATATGAATGCCTATGGCAATTCCTAAAAACAATCGCGCTTGGAATAATATTAGATCTATTCCTACCATTAACCATGCTTTGCCAAGTCATGGCTGTTGTTAGTTGTAGTAGTAGTAGTAGTAGAAGTGACCTATAAGAATGGTTTTTAGGGCAACTTACTTCAACTTAATATTTTTATTTTCTTTTATCTTCCATTTAATTAATAAAATTTAATTAGTATTTTACTCTTTAGAAATACTATTTTATTAACTATCATTTCAATTCTTTGTTCCATTAGACAGAGTATATTTGATCATTTAATATAAAATATATTTTATTTTTTATGTCATATAAAGTGTAATCGTGACATCACTGAATGACCAAATATTTAATTTTTCAGAACTAGTCTAAGATATCATTAACAGCAAGTGAGCTGTAAGTAGCAAAATTATGCCTCAAAATAAAAAATAAAAAAAAGATTAGTTTTACATCTACCTTTTCCTTTTCATTACACCCGGGCATTCAATAATAACGCAATTTTATAGCTAGGAACACGCCAATTCAACATCAACTACATGGAAGAGCCTCTCGAAGAAACTATAAACTTCATGAGATAGGGGGGAGCCACTGTTCATGAAGAGTTTGAGAGGTTTCGGACGTGCATGCATGTCAGCATGAGGTTAAAAGATTGCGTCCTTTTGATGGTTACGCTACTTTGAAGTTTTCCTTTCTCAGTACGGTTCGTGCTCGTCTTCGGTTGGCTTCCGTATCCTTTATGATGTCTATCGATCTTCCATAATGTTGATCTATGATCTATGTAGGACTTATCTAACCAAAATTGAACGAGTTGAGAGAGCGTGGTGCTATGGAACTTGTTTGACGAAGCTTGCTTCGTTTTAGCAGATTAATTGATAATATCAAGAGCATCAAGCACGGTGATATAATGAAAACTTTTCAACACATTAATCTCAATAAAACAATTAACGGCAGAACATTTCTATGCCTTTCAAGATTAGCGAGAACGAGAATCTTCCTTCTTGCTAAACTTTTATGACGAACTAACTAGAGAGTAAAGAGGAACCTACGAGAGTAATTTAATGAAGAATTAATGAACTAAACCGCTATTGGAAATTTCTCTTCCCTTGCTATTTCTCGCCCATTTACTCACCTCTTACGGGATTCTCCCCTGGAGTTCAGCGAGCAAAAGCAGAGAAGCAACTCTCAGATCGCGGGAGTTCGCTCCCGCGATGGCTTCCGGCGGCGGCGGCGCTGCTCTCCGCGGCTACATCCATGCGAGGGGTCGTGGGAGTCGACCTCGCCTCCCGCGGCGAGTCGAGGCTCCGGCGAAGGAGCCGGCTCACGGCAGCGATCAACCTCTCCGACGCGTTCGACGGCGGCGATGCTGACCGGAAGCTCCTGGAAAAGCTCATGTGACGATCGATCGCCTCCTCCGTGGAGATCGCCCTCCTCGACCGGTAGATCTCGTCCTTGATCGCTTCATCGCAAAGCCCGCAGATCCAACGGCCCTGATGCGTCTCCCGCACCTTCGAGATGTACTCCGGCGTGCACTCCTCCGTCAAATCGCAGCACGCGCACCTCGCCGACTCCGACTCGACCTCGATCTGCCCACCCGACTTCGCCGACATCGCCCTGGGATACCTTAGGATGCTCTCTCGAGACCGAGAACTCGGGTTCCAAACGGATCTCACTGTACGATCCGAGGCGGCGGCTGGTAAGGTTACCTCTCTTTCTCCCACACGGCGTAGGCGGAGGCGTGCTGCTCCGCTTTCTCGAAAGTTACCGCCGTCTTCGCGCTTCCAGGAGCGTCGTCTCCGGCGCGTATCATCTCACGATCGCCGAGACGAGACCCTAATCGCGCGCGGGAGCTATTTGCCTCCGAAGACTTCGGCTCCTTCCTCTTTACTTCTTTACTCACCTATTTATAATCCCAGCTCTGTTTCTATTGGTCCATATAGGAACGGATAGATCTGGGGCCTCCTAGCCTTTTCATAACGCAGCAAATGATTGGACACGTGTCGTCGGGTAGGAAGCCGATTTGGCCACCACCAATGGTATTTGTCATCGTTATGAGCTGGAATTGGATGGGGTCCTTTGTCTTTCTCAGCCAGCTGTCATACACTCGAGAGAGAGAGAGAGAGAGAGAGAGAGAGAGATCAAGCCGTAACTGGCTCGCGATCCCACCCAGATAGCGTACAACTTTGTTTCTGCGAGTTCGACATTGCTGTACTCGAATTCTTAAAGGCTCATAACACGAATGTATTAGTCTGCCTAGTAATGTATATTGTTTACAGCTAGGCTGCTAATATAATGAAGACTTCATTATATTTTGACCGTTCCTTAATTATCGCACTACTTTCACACTTTCAGAAAAGAAAAAAAGTTTATGGATACAACTTCTAAAACTATTTAAATATATAATAAATCTCTCTTCCTCAATTTTATTAAAAATTATAATGTAAATAATTTTAAATTCTTCTTTAGTGCCTATTTTCTAGACGGCAACTTCTTAAAATACTTAATTCTAAATTGATTTTTTCTAATTTTGAGGAAAACCTACTTCTTAGAAAGAAAAAAAAAAGGATGGACGAGAATTAGTAATTCTATTTGATAATTAGTGAAAGTGAAACATTGAGGGGGAGTTAAAAATGGAATCAATTTTTACAGCAAAATAAACACAAAAGGAAGAATATTTGGGTTTTGTCGCATCTCCTCTTCTCTGCGAGAGGATGCGAAGACTTGGCCCAGTGAAGCTCGCAGTGAGCCACCTGGTAAGTGGCGCATGTTCTTGTGCTTTACGGGCATCATGTGACATGTTGGTGAACAGGGGAAGATTCGAGTAGTCGTATTCTACGTTATATGGTACATGTACAGGTGTCACTATCGGAGCACCATTAGCTGTGTGGCTCAGACCAGGTTCTTCGGCTATATCTTCAGTAGCACCATGAATGCGTTTTTGGAAGGACTCGGAGGGTTTTCGTCGCTGCCGCATTGCGTCGAATCTGACAGACCCCTGACCACCTACATAGTGGTTGTGGGGTCTTACCTCACGGACTCCGACGCCTCGGTTAGAATCGACTGCTGCGAGGAATTTAGTCCTTGTCAGCTCTGTACTCAACTCATTTGCGGATCACCCTTTTTCTCCGATCCATGATTAAACATACTGGCTCTTTATGGATAAACGAAGATGTCGCAATTCTAACAGTGGACGACGTTCTCTCCTGATCGTGAGAGAGCTTTACCATTCGTTGGGATAGATGATAAAGTGGACAGAGGAGTACTAATGAGAGGAAATTAATCACAGCAACTATGCCATTGTCGTTTCTGGCACACAATAATAATCCATTGGGGAGCCATTATCTCGAACACGACGGTAACATCAATAGATTTTTCTCAAAAATCAATAGATTCGAAAGTGTCAGGGGCCGCTAAAACCATATAGATGTACGAACATGGGTAGCATCAGAGGGGCAAACTATACTACTACAACCATGCCAGCTAGGATTTCAGCACATCAGCAGGTTTTGAGGAGACGTTTATAAGGGATATGACGTAATTTGGAGATAACAATACTGAAAGGAGCACTCGCTTGCTGATAAGCACAGAAAAGCATGATCTCATGGTGCTTGCAAGTGTTTGTAGGAGGGAGAGTTTTTTTTATATATATAAAAAAAATGCAGTATGACAACACAAATTAAGTAGATATTAATACGGATTGCTCTTCTTTTAGGACATAATTACATTAGACATGATTATGAATCAACTGAATCAACATAATAATCAACCAAGACCACTGGAAGGTGGAGCCACCTCTCTAACTGTTTAAGTATGATATCCACATCCGAATTTATCGGTTGTATAAAATAAACGAATGATGTATGAGAAGTTCCAAAACCACTTTGACTGTAATTTAGTACTATATTGGTATGTAAAAAAGAGAACGGAGGAGCCACCACCAGCGGGATGTGAGACTTGTCCAAGCTTCTAGGCACAACCTACTTCACATGATTATAAACAAGAGGGCCACATACCATTTGAAGAATGCAAACTCAACAGCCAGCAGCCTTGAGGAAGTTATCAAAAGGGCTTGAAGCAGGGAGCTTGAAGTAGTGAGGCTGGCACTGATAGTCAGTTGCGTACAGGAGTGGAGAGGTTGCAGACACTTTGTGTGGATATGCGCTGGAGTTCTGCTCAATAGAAGGACCTCCAATCTGCATTAAAGACATTAGCCGAGCAAACATAACAGAAACTTCAGCATAAGCTTGTGACGGAAAGGAACACAAGAATGGGTTTATGCAGAGTGCACAGTGCAGTAAAATCACAAAATCAGCAAGTTTCACGCCTCACAAGATGAGTTTCACTGGATGTTCAGGAAGAGAATAGATTTGGCGACCAAAGATGGGGCACGGAGAGATTCTATTTGCAATTGTAACCACTTCACAGAAGGAGGTAAAATATCAATTGATATTTAAAGAAGAATAGTTATAAAATTGCATCTTGTGTGGACCTGAATACCAAATAAGACTCTAACTTGGAGATTGGGCACAGAATGATTCCATTTGCAATTGTAACCACTTTACAGAAGGTGGCACAATATCAATTGATATTTAGAGAAGAAAAATTATGCAATTGCATCTTGTGTGGACCTGAATACCAAACGAGACTCTAACTTGAAGATAGTGAAGAAATTTCCAGACATTTTTAATTCTCTAATTTACTCGATCAATTTGGAATGAGTAACAGGTAGTCCAAAAGTCCAAGTAAGACTTGGAAGTTGGAACATGGGAAGAATAGACAAAACAGCGTTTCAGCTTTTCCAAAAGAACTGTGTTCACAAAAGTTAACAATAAACCATCAAATTATCAAATATTGTATGTCAAAGTGCAGAAGTATACGAAGAAAAAGAATAGAAGAGTTCTGTACCATTTCAAACTGTTCAGAGGATGTGTATGTGGGCCATTTCACTTCATTGAGATTTCTGTGAAAGCCAGTGGTAGAAACTTCCTGCTCATGCTGGACAGTCATGAATGCAGACAACTTTTCTTGTTTACCCACCAACAGAGCTTCACAATGGCTAGCCATTTCTTTGAATGGTAAAACAGAAGTGCCTGTCACTGACAATCTTCCAACTTGTCGTGTTGTCTCCAAAACCTGAACATGTTTATTAACATTTTATTTATTTCCTCTGTTAAGAATTACTTAAATTTCATGAAAATATTATTCTCAAAATATTAGTTATGTCATAAGATATATGAACAACATTAAGTATTTAAGAAGCAAAAGGCTGAAAGAGAAGATGGATCCACAAAACATAACGATACTCATTGTACCACTTTATGCCAAATTCCTCAAAATCCATATGTTTTGACATAACATGTTCATTTCAAAATTAGACTACAGAGGAACAGGTGATAACTGAAACAAAATTTTACCTGAATCTGAGGATCTTAAGTACATATTGATTGGATCTAACATTGATCGGATCAGGTATGGATCTTAAGTAGACTTCATGGAACCATATAGATGAAAGTTCTACCTTTGTTAGTTTGGTTTACACAACTAAAACTGGAACCATCCAGGATGGTCGTGACAACCCAATCTACCAAGTGCATTGATCTGGATTGGGTTCCAAATCTCAGAACTGAAGTTGGTAATGCAGTCCGGTCTCGATCAAGCTATACCAAAATTTGACCCAATCAACTTGCACCCTAGAACCTCTTCTTCGGTAATGTCAATCACCTGAATACCCCCACCATCCACCCACCACCCACCCATGAATGAAAGGAAAGGTATACTCACTATGAAAAATTGTAGGGCATTATTGCCCACAACCATCGGCATATCAAACAAATAATTGCAGGTGCTAGAGATGCATCACTTAGCTCTATTTGCTATCTGGATATTCTAGAAAATTGTAAGATATGTACCTGTTCAAATCTTGACAATTATCAATGTAATTCAAACATGGCTTCTCTATGAAAGTATATATTTGCTTATATCTATAAAAATGTGCATGTACATATCATTGCACACATTTTTATACAAAAGCACACAAAAAAACATGCATGGTTAAGACTGATAATTATTCAACATGTTCAACGATAAAATTGAAAAAACCCAAGGAGTTAGTTAAACTAATGTTCAAATGCTTCATGACTTCCTACTCAAAAATGATACATCCAGTTATATAATGTTCAATTTTGACAAGCTCACATACAATTTGTTTGAATTGTCACGTTAAAACTTCCTGTAAATGAACTTAATCTTGCAAATGTTGTGAATAGCATCATTTCCAAGCAGTGAGTTCATATAGTAGGAAGTTGATACATCTGTGCAGTTAGAGAACTGCATAAAAACCATATGTTTATTGACAAACCTGAATATAAATAGACTAAATGTATAATAAACTATTGGAGCCTAGGCCACATGAGAACATATCGTGAACTTAGCCCTCCATATTTTAAGTGTACTAACTACTAAGTTTATCAGGCAATATAAACATAAATTGAAGTTATCAGGAAAGTTATATACATACTGATTCAAGTAGCTGATTGATGCTCAAAAGATTACCGTCCAAGGTAAACTTTGATTTAGAATCAGCTAGACCATCAAATTGTTCGGTCAGAGTATCATCATCCAATGCAAAATCTAGGGGGATGATCTGTGGAAAATGGAGACAAATATAACTTCAAGTGGAGCATCTTTCCATAAACATCATAACCAGTAAATTATGAGTGGTGATTACCTCTTGAGACTTATAGTCTCTTTTCAAACTATACAGGGACATCTGTCCAGGTGGCTCAATAAACTGAGCACCCAGAGGACATACATCATCTGGAGAAAAGTCATCAAGCAACTGCTTTCTTACAGTGGATAACTCTAGCTGCATAGATGGGGAGAAGTCAATAGCATCCTTTCACGAGTAAGGATAACAGGCTGCTATTGTCATAGAAAAAAATAGATACTAAAATAATCAGTGGAGCACCAACATCTGATATATTTCCCAAGCTGTTCATGATCAGTGAAACCATGGATTGCTTTGATTGATCTTCCTTCCTTGTAATTGCTGAAAGAGATTCCAGAGAAGCATCATCATCTTCTTTTGAACCATAAACTCTCGTCGTGCAATCATCTGCTGTCTCAACAGCCTGCAGTCTCCAATCTTCATCCAACTGGAGAAAAGGATCAACCTGGTAACAGTATCACATATTGTTAAGATTAATCTACACTTAAAGAGCACTGAGCCAATGATGGTTAAATATAGAACTTGTTGTGTAAAAGAATGTAGGGATCTTTATTAATTGCCACTAAAAACTTTCAAAAATCATAATTACCACTACAATCTTCAAAATAACATAATTGCTACTGAAATCTTTGAGGTCTTTCAAACATGTCATTCTGTTATCAAATTAAAACTGAACAAAGATTCAAAAGGACCATTTTGCTCTTGTATAAATTATTTAAAATTGTTCAAAAGTTATCCAGTACTTACCCCATATTACAATACAAGAAAAGAAAATTCTTCTTTTATGCTAGACAAAAACCCTCTCCTCTAAAAAAATCCTATCTGTATTGAGTCATTGATAAATATTTTATACTCGAACTTAAAGAAATAAGAAGTGTATTTTAATCATCTATATGTATTTGTTAACCTTAACAATAATCTATTAGAAATATCCATTTGAAACTAACACTGACAATTTTAAAAGAGTCAAAAGACTTTCGTGGCAATTATGATATTTTGAAAGTTTTCAGTATCAATATGTAAAAAAAACCCCAAGAATGTAAAGGATTGGCACAGGAACATAAATCTAAAGGCATACTGAACAACAATTGAAGATCTCTAGGCTTTATCATACATTCTAAGAACCATAAAAAACTCAAATGAAAAAAGAAATTAGACAAGTTACAATTTACAAGGACATAGAAGATGCTATTTAATAGACTCCAATGGTAGAATCAGAAGTATAACTAATTGAAACAATTTTACCAATTCAAAATGTTTGGAACAGTAGAGAAATGCTAGAAATAGGAAAAAGGAATAAGGTTATTGCATTTTGGGTCAACAAATCAATTAAAAGCATGCCATGATTGAAAGAAAGTATCCCGTTCATGTGTTGATTTTATATCTAGATAAACTAGAAAATTATATGCATATGCCATATATCTTCATGATTATTCTTGACGAATAAATTGGAGACTTCTACTGAAAAAAGGAAACTAGCTTACTGTCTTCTCGAGGGATGATTTAGCAAATGGAATGAGAGGAGAAATATTAAAAGCTTTTGAAGAAAACACAACCATAGAAGTTGCTAATGTGAAAAGTGATCGGCGTCGTGATGGTGGCAGAACACCTGCAAAGGTTGACAGACACATAAACTAGAGTAATTGCTTTAATCAACAAATTAATGAGAAATCATATCAAATAATTCTCTTTTTATATCTTGATAAGAGAATATATCCATATAAAACTGAATAATGAAAGTAAACAAATAATTAAAAAGCTAATGGAATGAAAGATCTGCCCATATGGCATGAGATGATAATAATCTTCAACCTCAACATTTAAAAACAAAAGTTGCAAATCTGTAAAGTAGTAGAGTCTAGCCAATTTCCTACAATTGTTATTCTACTAAAGGAAATCAAATAGTATATTAGAAGTTTAAGAAATTTTACAAACTTTTTGGACAGAAAAATTCAACCAAGTATCATGGCCCTAATATGAAAATAGTCCACATAAAGAGAAGAAACAAGAACCTTCAAATTCTTCAAGCATTTACCTTAAGATAAAATAGTAATTGTTAAGACCATAATTGTACTAGGTACTACAAATATCTTTTAGAAAAGGACCACCACAAAAATGAAAGATGAGTAATCCTTTCCTTTACTATTTGGCATTATTAGGCTTGCACAGAGCTTTTAAAGATCCCTTCAGAGGTAATAAGATCTACATTTAAATCTTTTAGGCACGAAATAATTTCTAGTGTGTAGACCACAATGCAATATTTTGACTTCTCTAGCATGTGTCAAATTTTGATAACTTGCACCATTTGCCTCTGAATCTTGTGCTCTTAACTGTTGAAATTATCAGCTCAGCAGGTCCCTCATACACATCAAATTTCAAGGTTTTTGCCCCAGCTAGACTATGCTGCTGTGTGTTACTTTATAGGTCACTAATGCAATGATACATGCATAGCACGATTTTGAAGTTCACATAACTGTTGTAAAAATTATATAGATGCCCAAGAAAAACCATTTTTTGCAAAAGTACAAAAATAAAGAAAAACCACTAATGCCATAAAGTTATTTTTGCAGATTTATGATGAAACTTCCACATACTTCAATATTGTTGTGTGCTGATGGTGATATTTAAGACAAAGCAACATTGAAAGAGAACTTACTACTAAATCAATATGACAGAAAACTTAATAATATATAAATGTTTCTTTAAGAAATTTCAGGAATATAAGAGAATCTAGCATCCAACCTTCAATGGCATTAAAAAAACTAGCTGAACTATGATGAGGTCGAAAACTAAATCAAATGTTCAAGATACCTCCTCGAAGAGAAATGGTTCTTAATGAAAAAGCAAGTTGAAAACTACGAATCAAGACCTCCTGGAATGAGTTCTGCACCAAAAAATATTAAGGTCAGAAGCATAGAAAAACTAACTCAAGTATCTGCAAAAACAGAAAGTCCAAATTCTTAACATGATAGCAGATTCGACATATGGGGGAAGTAGTACAGACTAATGGTATGCAACTACTAACTAGGATTGGTCTAAAGATAATTAATGGATAGTTGCAGGGCCTTTAATTAGACATGCGCTGCCATCATGAGTTGTAACATAACATATCTCCCAAATACGTATATGATACTAGATAATCAAGACTTTTCTCCCTCTACTTTTAAATAGACTCTAGAAATTTCACCAACATATCTTTTTTCCTTTTACTTCTATTTCTCTCTTTGCATCATGTCTCTTTCATCTTCTAGCATATCCACAAGAACTTCATCAGTTGCCACTTGCACGATGCATCTAAACATCTGTCTCCCTGACTCACCCAATTTTTGTTTAAACATCAAAGATGCTTCCTGTTAGATGCCCCTCAGTGTTATTTCACGGGATGTGCATTGAAGCTGGATAACTAAGAAGTGAAGAACATCATATGGAATAAAAGTGAGAATTACACCATGACAATTTTTTTTCTTTTTAAAAAAATGAATCAGGATTTCCTGAAATTTTTCGTAATACTGCATGATTGGTTAAAGCTTGGAACTTTTGGTGCCAAGTTGGTCCTCAGAAAATTAAGGGTTGGAAGCTTTATCTATAATAAATTAAACTTGCAATATATGTCAGTCTTATGTTGTTCAGAAAGATCTAATTACTTTCAGAATACAAAAAGTTGTACTGAAACAGGCTGCCCAAATACATTATTAACTCATTCTCCCTTTTTTGGGCAATACCTGTAGGTCATAGCTGAAACGAACAGTAACAATTCAATATTACCCCTAATAACAAAATGATATTAAAACAGAAAGTTGCAACTTCAAATTGGTACTAATAGAAAATAGCATTCCATAACGTGAACCTACCTTGGCTTGACAAAAGAGCAGAATCAAGCTGTAAGTATGACCAATAGCTTCATAGTTTTTGGGACCATTATTAGGCGACATGGCTTGTGCCCATAAGGAGGAAAACAGAAGAGTAATCTGACGATTGCTCAACCTAAGGGAGATTGGATCCTGAAGTTTAATGCATTGGAAAGAGTCAATCTAATGATATCTGAAGGAATTTTCAGCATTACTTCTGACAAGCTGATTAAATCAGATATAACTTAAGTTATTACCACATTGCATCTAACATACCATCTCCTGTGAGTTACTCAATCTATCTGCAGTTGATGGCAATGGTGTGTCTTTTATAATATAACTTCTGCTATGAGAAGACTGAAATTTATGTAATTTTGCATCATTTATATTATTTTGTTGCCCATCATCATCACTGTAGGAAACTTTATCAATGTTGTCTTGGTATGCTCTTTCTTGTGAGGAAAACATTTCTCTTCTCAGCTTCCCAAAAAGAGCAGCTGAAGATGAAAAGACAGAGACAGTTCTTGATAGTGTCCGTTGAAGATCGTATGGGTTGGCTGATTCTGAAGTGGCTGAAGAGGAGCGCGGACAGACAGAAGATGGAACAAGAACTATAGAGAAGATACGGTGTGCTCCTACATGTGTTTCACGATCTGGGTGGACCATGGTTAAAAGCAACTGGTGAAAAAGTGCTTCAGGAAATGCCTGTAATACATCATAAGGTTACACATATATTATTGAACATTTATAAGTTATTCATGAATAAAAAGAAAAATTATGTGATTATATATCTCCTCACCTTATTTTGATATGACAAATTCGGCAGGGATGCAATTATTTGAGCTGTACGATAGACCACAGAAATAGTTGATCGTGCAAGAGGTATGGCAGTTGAAATGTTCTCCAACATTACAGCCATCACATCAAGAACAGGTCCAGCATCACCAACCTGATAGCAGAGAAGAAAGAAGGTATGTAATTGGAATCTTATAATTTTACGCATCTTTAGCAGGACGATGGTTATGGAGTATGACATTGTGAGCTTCACGAGTCATGTGGCAATTCTAGCAAAACAAATGTTATATAATTATATAGATTTATCTATGACGAAAAACAAAAGCATGCCAAATTAACAGTCTCAATTTAGGACTTGTTATAACTATTGGATGGATACTGAGGTCAGAAGCAAATTCTGTCACGTTCAGCAATAATATTAAATCAGAAGCCCTAACCTTTTTACACAACTGAACAAGGCATTCATCCACAGCTTTTTGAAATCTATTATTCAACTTCATTGTGTCATCGTCAAGACCTGCATTAGATAGTGCACATTGCATGCTTTTGCGCAAATGCCTCACCAGATCACTTATTGCACCAATTATTGCTACAGAAGTTTGAGCTTTTGAGTGTTTAGCAAGGCAGGTAGTGACTTCAACAATGTCTAGCTGCATATCAGGAAGTTTTAACACTGTTTTGTGTTCAAGATGCTTGACTAAAATAGATAACAACAAATGTGTGTTTTGACCTGCAATATTAAAACCATGAATCATAGTTAAGACTTCTCTTGCCATCAGACTGTTCCAAAACTCTACATTGACATCTGACTGCTTACTTATTAAAATGTAGCAACTCAGTTTCAAACTGAAAGAGTTTAAGTATTACCTGATTTATCCATTACTGTTTGCATATCCATCAAGATGCATAGAGCGAGCCCATTAGAAGGTGACCAGAGATTGTTGTTATCAAAGTGACGAAACAAAGCCTCCAAGACACGCCGTACTGTTGTTGCTTCCCTGGCTAACTTGGCCATGTTATGCAGACAGACCCTTGACCAAAAGCCAGGACTATTTACTTCTTCCCTGTAGAGCAATGATCAGATGAAAAGGTATACTTAATTAGAAAGCAAAAGAAGCTGAAATGCAGAAATACTAATGTTAAAGCTTACAAAGTCTTACGTGGCCAAATTTAGTACGCCTCGATCATTTACAATGTCTTTCCAAGAAGGAACCCTTGTCATGGCAATAAGGGAAGGAGATACATGACCCTCAGCTTTACGGACTTCATGCACCCAGCGGTTATGGGACTCTTGATTGGTGACATTAAGATTTTCATATTTATCATATGGATTCTCATAATTTTCCAGGACTACTGAGACAACCTGTGGACAAATTAGTGATGTCTTATGAAACATTTTGATTTTGAAATGACTGAAGAAGTAAACAACAATCCTTCACTATGTTTAGTGGATAACTTTATTCTCATATATGCCAAATTAACAAAACTTCCATTATTGTTAGCACTTGTAGTTGGTTAATTTGTGACAAAACAAAAACCTTATAATTTGTAACTTGTTAGATTCAATTGTAAAAATCAAAAGCACATCTTGGAGGCAAAAGAGATTTTCAATTTGAATCCGTTCGAACAAACTTTGAGTGGCACACCAATCCGTTCGAACGGCTTTTCCTGCAAAGCACATTTTAATAAGAGTTGGAAATCCGTCCGAACAGTTTTCCAGTACAATGATATGTTTGAATGTGATACGCATCGCAAGGGGAAGCGGCTTTCTAATGTGGGAATTGCATTCGAACAAGTTCCAGAGAGCTTAATCTGTCCAACATGGGAATTGCGTTCGAACATGATTTTCTAGAGAGCTCAATCTGTTGAGAAATACGTTCGAGCAGCAGGCCAAAGTCTTCAAACGTTGGTATCCATTCAAACAGGATTTTTGGAACACGATTAGCTGGAACTCAAATCATTTGAATGCTCTAAATCTGGTTCGAACGGTTTTGTCAAGTTGGCTTTTATTTGACCAAATTAGGGTTTTTTGGAGGTTATCTTTCTGGGGATATAAAAAGAAAACTTAAAATGTGAGGGGCACCTCTAGAGGCTACATCAAGCTACACTAAAGAGAAGGAAGATGCACTCTTGAAAATGCTTAAAGCTTGAAGATATTGGATCTATCTCATGCTCACTTCAAGATTGAAGAAGGTACTTGAGATTGTCTCAAGGGTCACTAAGGCTAAGCCACAACCTTAAGAGTCAATAAGGTTGCGAACCAAGCACAAGAGGTGGTGCATTAAAGAGGAGTCAAGCAAAATACTATTGTGACGTTTGCGGATAATAGCAATCAATTTGTAAGTGTTTTCGTAACCACTATATTCATAATACTTGGCTTTACCTTATAGAAGAGGTACGTGGTCTTTTTACCTTTGGTTGATAGAAGTTTTTCTACATTAAATTTATGGAGTTTGTGCATATTTCAATCTCGTCTTTTAATTCATAAAGAGTCTCACTAGTAGTGTACTTCGTCTAGCAAAATTTTATTTGTTTCAATTATTAATATAAGTCTATAGCCACACACATTCACATGTATGTATTGTGATATGAGCTTACATTGTCGAATTCAGTGGAGACATGAGAATGTTCACCCATAAACCAAACCTGTACAGGAAAATAAACGCAAATAAGCGACATCATCAACCATATATTATTTGATAGTTTAATATAAGATAATTGGCCAAAAAAAGTACTAAATAGTTAAGTTGAACATATGAGACAAAAAATGTGTGAGCAAAGAGATCCTTCTTCAAGTTAAATGCAATTTCTACAGCAGAAGATTTTGCTGTGCCTAGAATAAAGCACATAATTGACACATTCAAAGATTATCATGTGATGCATCCCATAGACTTGCTTGATAATCCAAAATTATTCATATATGCAATAAGACAATCTAAACAAAGAAGAAGCACACCTTAACAGGAAACGTGCATGTATTACTTGGGCTGGAATATAAGTCACTTGCTCAATTTAACAGGTGCTTGTTTTTTGTAGGCAACTGTAATTATGATATCATCCAGTTGGTACCAATATTTAGTCTTATTGCACTCATACAAGGTGTCAATAACTTCTGTGAATGTCTCATGAAAACAGGGTAGATTCAAACTTTTTGTACTTCAAACAGCCATTTAATTTAAATTAACAGGGCACTTAACAAAACAGAGCGGAAGAACTACACTGAAGCAAGGCAAGGAAAACCATGAACCTAAATTATAACAAGAAATTAACTAAAAGAAGAATAAGTGGCCACACATTTTGGGCCACGATGGCCAAGGCCAGAAGATCATATTTCCAGGTCCACTCTCTCTTGCCATCTGACTCAGTTGCCTATCATGCTATAGAATAGCCCACTGAATGGCAAGGAAATCAGTGCTGAAGTCTTAGTACTAATCTTGGAAAAGTTCAACTCTAGAATCAACAATGCTAGTGCATCTATCCAGACTTCAAATATATACATATTCACAGAAGACAGTAAAAATTTAACATGGGATCATGGAAAGAACTACCATGGAAGAAAGAGCTTGAAGCCCTGCTGCACGCAACTTAAGCACACTGTCATCCTCACCCATTTCTTGAACCAGCTGGCATAGTTTGGGAATTAGGAGTTCCAAATTGAACATGTAAGTGCCATCACTCTGAAGAATAATGATAAAGAAGATCAATATGTGTTTCCTGTAAGGAATGAGCTAGTCCACCTTGACAAGGTTTTCTTTCTCAAAGTACTGCAAACCTACAAATAACCACGATTTCTGATTCAAAAAGAAAAGAAAAAAAAAAAACCTGATTGGTCACAAAGTCAAAAAGGGCGTGGCATCCAATCGTACACATTTCATTCTGTCTTGTTTGATCCAAAAGAGTATGTATTATGGTCAATAAGCTGCTAGCAAACAATGGCCTGCACCCAGAGTAAATTTGATCATCATTGCCTGAGTTTCATTGATAATGACACAGAATCACATAAGAAAATAGAAAAGGAGTTACAAAAAAATAGATAAAATAAGATCATAAATCTATGTGTATGTCATTGTCTTGAAGGTATCTGATTGGCAAATATTGTACTTCAGAAACAACTTTCATTGGAAACAAAAGTAAGAACCCAACTGTTACCATTTATCAGATTACTTCTATAAGATGTAAGACATGCAATAGCTGCCAAAGTGGCAAAGCTGTAGCTCACTCGTGCATCTCAGTAGTCAAGGGGCACAGAGTAAAAGTATGTCTTGCAATAAGTTGATATACAATTTGGTTGTATATATATATACACACACACACACACACATATCTCAGTGTCCAGAGCAAGAATTTACTTTTACCTCTCATCTTGGGATGACTTCTTTTTTTTTTTTCAAAACCTGAGGTATATTCATGGTAAGAAAGGTGTTGAAACCTTTTCCAATTGTTTAATCCAAAATTTCTAGTCCAACTGACACAACACAGGCACCTTCTTTTGCAATTTGCATAATATAAATGCCTAAATATTTCCTCATTTAAAAGATACTGAAAGTGAGCATCACTATTAACAGAAGGTCAAAACCAACGAAGTTATAATTTTTTGACAAGCCACATTCGAGGTTCACTGCAATCTGACTATTTCAAGGTGCATCCTATATGGTTTTAAAACTCCAATTCAGAAGCAATTGCAACAAGAAGAGAACCTCATGAACCAAATTATTGCAGTCAGTTTGATGAATCCTTTTCATTTGTTCAGTTTTTTAATAGCCACATACTTCCTAAGTGAGAACCATTTTAAACCTGAGAATGATCTGAATGGACATGTATATAACACAAAATCAGAAATTACTATCTTCATCAACCAAACTCCAAAGTATAGCACCATACATGAGCCATCCCTGGTGGAAACCAAGTAACCAACATGATTCTGAACAAAAAATCATAAATGATGGACAATATTATTTATCATTGGTTATATATGAGTTATTTCCACAAAAACCCTTAAGTTTCAGTAATAGCAAGATTGAGCTCTTGAAATTAGTGTATTCATTTTTTACACTAGATATCCATCTTTCTATTAGGAAATGCACACAATTTATATAAAAGATGCACACAAGAGCCACTTTTTGCTATTTTAGAAACTGAAGAGGGTTTTTTTTTGGTCCAAATGCCCCACTATATATAGTTATATGTTCTGTGTATATATATGTGTGTGTGTATCCAGATTAGCAAAATTATACTCATGTTCCCAGAGTTTCTGATGAAGTAAATGAACTTTACTTTCTCTATCATTTTGTAATATATGCATGTACATTGCTCTTTAAACAATCAGTTATATACATTTAATGATCCAAAAAAAAAACAGAATAGGGAGTAAGGGAGGATTTACGCCAAAAAATCAATTAGTGGACAAAATGATATTAAATTATTACTGCAGTAATCAAATAGTGTATGGCTCCGAATTCACTAAGATGACTTTAGAAAGCCCAAGTATGACCTAGAGGGAGATAAAATTTGAGAATGGAATGGAAAAGAATTGAGTTTATTAGAAGAAGAGCTTACATTTGCTCCTTACAAGAACTTAATAATTTACGATAAATGCACATGATGACTTTTACTGAGCCAAAGCGCTCGAGTCGTAATTCCTTGTAGCACCTTTGCTCCAAATAATTTGTAATCTACAAAAAGTATACAAGTATAAACGAATTTCATAAGCAAAAGTGTTGAATATTAAATCTCAAAAGCATAAAATCTATGAAGAAAGAGAAATAACTTTGTGAGAATTATATTATTGTTATGAGAATTATTTTCTTTAGTTCCATCCATCTAGGGAAAAAAAAAGCAAGTAAAACTGTAGAAATCATAAACATAGTTTAACATAGAAAATATTTTTTTTCTCATTTGTTTATATTTTATACTGGTTTTGCAAAGACAATAGAAACTTTGGAAGATTTCTTGTTGCAGGAATCTGAGAAATGACAATAAGCAGCTCAAGTACCAAATACCATTACAGATTCATGGCAGCCTCACTCTCACCAACATTTGGCTTGGGTAAGGATTAAGGAACTTAATATAACTTACAGAGGGTTGATAAGGGTGAGATTCATTATGACGTCAAGTCTCATGAGACCTTTACAATTATGGTGTGTTGCATATTATATTGTTGGAGAATACGGTTTGATGAGAATGATGATATTTGTCAAGTATTCATCCTTTTTAATCTTTGATAAATGTTGATCATTAGTATGCTGGTGTAAGAAATCAGACAGCCAAACTGCTTGAAGATAGAATAGGAACAAAAAAGAGTACTTTTTGAAGAACGAAAGTGATATTATTTAGAGAAATAGGTAAATTCATTTGATGGATGCTCTTCTTATCCTTCAATCTACTAATTAATGAATGACAAGAGAAATTCAAAGTTCAGCGAAGAACATAGTAGCCTCAGTTGTCCAGTCCAACCAATAAGTAGCACAGAAAGCATCAATAACAGAAGGCCAATATATCAATTCTTATTTTGCATGCTTTACAGAGAATATCAATGAAGAAAAGACATTTCATATTTAAAAGATGAAACTTGTCAGCATTCAAAGGCGAAAAATGGAGCATTACCTTTGGAATACGCAAAGGATTTTTGGAAGCATACTCGCACAATTTGGCAATTCTTCTATCATTGGGTTGTTCATCCTGCAAGACAAGTATTTGTGACTGCATTAGCTCTTTCTAGTTTCTAATTAGGCCTAGAAGCACAGAACTAAATTAAACAAGCAAAGAATAACAACGATGGTAGTAAAGACTTTAGTTCCATATATTTGAGGTCAACTACTCAGTTGTACGGATCCCTTCTTTCCTTTATCTATTTAATGTAAGACTTCATAACAATCAAGCTCTATCATATCTTTTCTTAACCACTTTGCCTTGTGTTCCTCTCAAAGCACCTTCTACTTAAATTAAATCAGTCCTTTGTACTAATGTTCTATGTTGTCATTGTTGAACATATCAAAACCATCTTAATAGTCAATTCTCATGTAGCTTATTCTCTAGTTGTAATTTTATCCAGAGAGCGTCTTGTTCTTTTGTCTTTCTATCAGTAGGTTTCGATCAATTTTAAGATAGCTCACCACACAATACTAACATATAAACTACGCTGTATTTCACGCAGATGCAGTACTCATTCTATCCGATATGCCATATAAGTGCCATGTTAAGCTCACTTTTTTCTCAAGTTTGTTAACGTTTTAGACTACAAATATTTCCCCTGGCTCTCAGATGCAAAGCATTCATCATTTGAAAAATTGGAAGTTGGTACCTTATGTTCACTATCTTTCAGCAGAAGCAAGAAATTGCCTCTTGTATAGGTTTAGATAGGTAGTCCTGCGAGGGATTATGCATTGGTGATATTTATTTCAGTGCCATTTTCTTCTTTCCAGCATGGAGAGGCAGCCTATTAACGAACTGTAATCCGTAATCCTTCCCCCTCCCCTACCCCCACCCCCCAACACACACAATTTGTCTTTGTTAGGAGCAATATATTTCTTTATAACAAACTCTACTTCAAAATCCAAGCTTGCCTTACGAGTTAAGAATAAATAGCTGAAAATTCAAGTACTTGTTATAATGAGACTTCTAACACTGATAAGTTTGTTACAATAAGACAATATTGACTACTATAACAATAACATCTTTGTTCCATACAATAATGCAGTAATGGGACAAAAGATGATTTCTAAGATGAAAACGATGAAGTAATTACCATTTTCTTCTATTTACGCACACAAACACACTTATGTCTTATGTGTATATGCATGTGTGTGTGCATCCAAGAAGACAGTTACAACTTATAGCAGGTGCTAAATAGTAAACTGATTAACCAATTGCCTAAGGCAGGATTTAGGAAGCATAAACTTAAGACTAGAAGCTCTAGTCATAAGCTGTGTAGAAAACATCTTAGACGGATTGCTCTGAGAATTATTTACTTTTAGTAACACTGTAAACCTATGTCAAAGTATGAGATAAGAGTATAAGACCTACTGCTCCTATCAGAGTTTTAAAAAACTCATATTTCATCCAAGTGCACTCCTTGTTGTATACCCATGCAACCTGCACAGGGTCCAAGACATACATGTTTGTTGGCATGCCTAGGTTTAATCGATAGAATAAGAAGTCAAATATATTGATAGAACGAGGAGTCAAGTGATCAAAAAATTATAGAAGAAAGAATTTCATCAAATGTGAGTCTGATGACGAAAGCATGATGCACTATGGTTCATCTATAGAAAGTGAAATCAGCAGATATGAAACGTGTGGTTCCTAATTATTTTTTTCAACCATATAAAATAACACAACTTCCACAATGGCACACTGCATTGTAACTGGAATTCACGTTTAACATTCAACAGCAATAAAAAATAAAGTAAATTTATAGTAAAAACGTCAAAAATAGAAGAAAATTAAAAAAAATCTAATAGTCCCAACATATCGAAGAAAATAGCATTAGGACCAAATCAGATCAAACCTGTGATCGGGGGAAAATGTCTGACAGGAGTTTCTTGTACCGCTTAACTGGCTGTCGAGACCTAGCTCGCAACGAAGGGCAAAAGAAACATAAGCTTCCACATGCAGGCAAAACCTTCCTTGAAATCACCCCCATCTTCTAACGCAGGTATAACCACCTCAATTGGAGGTCTCAGATCCAAGCATTATTCTGCATTAAGCAACAAAGGAGACTAATCAATTCTCGAATCATCTCGCGACGTAAGTAAACAATTCTTTAAACCATCGAGCTGCTCCCACGATCTAACGTCAACGCCATCCAAGAACCCATCTCCCCCAATAGATTTGAACAAAATACCATCGATCGCAAAATCATTCGAGAGAATTACGCGATCGAGACAGAATTGCGAGGTATTGAGGCAAAGAGAAGGGGGGGAATCAATCTCATGTCGAGATTTACCTCGAGAGGCGGCGACAACGGATAGAGGGATTACGAGGAGAGACCGTCTCTTTTCTCCCTCCTCTTCCGCTTCCCTCTCCCTCCCGTGCGGAAATATTGCAATGCTGAGAGATTTCTGTAGGCAATAAACGTCTTAGTATCTATATATATATAATTGCAACTAGATGCGAGTAAAGCGAAGCGAGGAGATCAAATGAAGACGTTGGTTGTCGGGATATCGCTATTGCGCGCGTGTTGGATTTTTGGAACGGGTTAGCGATGACCGTTGATGCGGCCCACTACTATTTTCTTTTTCTTTTTCTTTTTCTTTTTTTTTCTTTCTTTTGCTTGATAATCTTTTAATATCCAAGAAGCCCACCGATTATGAGCGATCGTTACAGCTGGCATGCCGATCGCAGCTGAACGATGTGGAAGAAGTCACGTTATTAGAATCAATAACGAGACGCGAACAAAGTAAATTAAATCATATATGGATTAATGGTTAATTGGTTACCAAAGGGATTACCCAGACGAGTTTTAAAAGATCTGTTTAGAATTTCGACTTCTAATAAATTAGATGATCTTAAATTTAATACTTAATGTAAGCTTAATAAATTTTGAGATGAAAAAGATTTATAACTGTGAATTTGCTTATAATAGACAGCAATAAATGAAGAGTTAACCAACTCTAACAACTAAGAGATATAAGGATAATGCCCAATAACTAATAAGGGAGGAGGTAAAGAAGGATGACCTTTCAAATAAGCTCCTATAATTTAGATAAAATACACATTAGAATAAGTGAAATATATCCACAATATTGATCAATATATATATATATATATATATATATATATTTATTTATATAAAATGTAATGGGCTCAGACCATCATCTAATCTAGCCCACGAATAATAGCATGCTGGCTTTAGAATTATAAGCCACTTCTTAGTTGGGCCTTTATGCCACGTTCAGTGCACGTGCCTGCCGCTAGTCTCCGCTTACGCGGGAACCACCGCACGGAGACGCGTAACTGCTCCGAGTTCCTCTCTCTCGTACGAGAGGAGGCATCACCAATTCCGAGGCACGCCTCCCAAAAATACCCAATTAGATTCAGGTTAGAAAACTCTAATTGACCCCTCAAAATCCTCATCGCCTACACTAATTCTCTTAAGCGATCCAATCTATATTTCTCATCCGCTACTCGGTGCGCCTCGCTGCGGAATTTCTTGGGGATGACGAAGCCGAAGCACGGATATCGTGCAGCTTTCGCTGCATCGTGTGCTCTGGTATTGCTCCTCTTCTTATACAATAGAGGCGACGTTGTTAGGAATCCATTTCTAAACCAAAGATCAAATTTTGGCCCCCCGTGGAAGATTTACGAGTCCAACATCAATCCCCGTCGGCAGATAGCCGAGCTTTCTTTACGCAATTCGGCGAATATATCTGAAAATTTAGAATTTGTCGTCAATCCCAATGCAGTTTGCTCCGGCATAACCCAACACGAGGGCTTTGCCAATGCTTGCGAGTTCCTGAGGTCACATAGAGAGTGCAGCTACGGTGGGCTGTTTGATTACTTCATGTTCTTCCACTGCACTTGTGAGAATTTTCATGTATTGGGTTACGCCGTGCTTGTTCTATGGCTACTTGCGTTGTTTTATCTATTGGGCAATACTGCTGCCGATTACTTTTGCTGTAGCCTTTCAAAGCTGGCGAACTTACTGAGGCTTCCTCCGACCGTCGCTGGGGTTACGCTCCTCCCTCTCGGAAATGGTGCTCCGGATGTTTTCGCAAGCATAGCAGCTTTTATGGGCTCTGGCTCAGGTGAAGTTGGCCTGAATAGTGTTCTAGGTGGAGCTTTATTTGTTACTTGTGTGGTTGTTGGGATAGTCTCTTTGTGTGTTGCGAAGAAGAATGTTCAGATTGATCGTAAATGCTTTATCAGGGATGTTACCTTCTTCCTGTTCGCATTGGTTGTGTTGTCAATAATTTTGATTATTGGGAAGGTGGATATTATTGGAGCAGCTACGTTTGTTATGATATACTTGGTTTATGCCTTTGTCGTGGCAGCGCATGAGCTATTGGGGAAGCATGCTCATATGTTGAAGTTGGACGCGGTGCACCCTTTGATTCCAGTTGCAGGAAGCATCTTTTCTAATGGAGGGGACGAGGACACGTCCATTTACAACCAATTTCTTGACGATGGTGCCATTGGCGATGTGCCTCAGTTTACCTCGCTCCCTCAATGGACGTGGGCTTCGCATGTGGCTATCTTCTCAAATTATGGACACAGGAATGGTACGTTTGATAAGTCAAAGCCTCTCTGGGGTTGGAGGGATGAAGCAGAGGATGATAAGTCGTTGCTGCTCAAAGTTTTAGCTTTCGCGGAGATGCCACTGACCTTCCCAAGAAGGTGCACCATTCCCGTCGTCGAGGAAGATAGGTGGTCAAAGGCATTCGCGGTCACTAGTGCTTCCCTAGCACCATTTCTTTTGGCATTTCTTTGGGACACCCATGACAAGGAGGACTCCAGAGTTAATATGAACGCTTATACAGTTGCTGGCATTGTCGGAGTGTTTCTTGGGGCCTTGGCTTTGCTATTTACCACTAATGAGAATCCACCACGAAGATACTTGTTGCCATGGGTTCTAGGAGGTTTCTTTATGAGTATCATCTGGTTTTACATTGTTGCTAATGAGTTGCTTGCACTTTTGGTAGCCTTGGGCACAATTCTGCATATCAACCCATCTATTCTTGGTTTAACAGTGTTAGCATGGGGTAATTCAATGGGTGACTTGACGTCAAACGTAGCTTTGGCACTGAAAGGCAGTGATGAGGTTCAAGTTGCTATCTCAGGATGCTATGCTGGGCCCATGTTCAACACGCTTGTTGGTCTAGGAATCTCAGTGTTGATTGCAGCATGGTCAGCGAGGCCTGCATCCTATGTTCTTCCAAAGAATGGTTCATTGATTTATACCATGGGGTTTCTTCTATGTGGCCTCCTCTGGGTTCTTTTCGCTCTCCACCGTAGTGAAATGCGTCCTAGTAAGATGCTAGGAATTAGCCTTATAGCTCTTTATCTGATATTTCTGTCAATTAGGGTGAGTGCAGCAGCTGGAAACAGACTGATGTTTGGTCTGCACTAACATTATTTTGCAAATTAAGAAGTCTACAGATTTGTCAGAACATGGTTGTTTGGATTATGTAAATAATCTAACCGGTATGGAAATCCAAGCAAGTACCACATTTACATAGCCTTGTATACTTGATAGGAGTAAAACATTGCACATATTTAGATGAATGATAAATTACTATATTACTGCTTTCCCTCTTCTATATATTATGCTTTTGATAACTAAAATTATTTCGCACCTCATCCTTTCGCTTGATGTGTCACTGGCAAGAAATATTATGTGTCTTTTAAGCTTGTTTCTAGGATTGCCTGTAGAATACATTATGTATATTAATCCTTAACATCATTATGCTTACTTCGCTAAATTGTGAAATTGACTCCGTATCAGTCATTTACCGGTTGCTAGTCAGATCAGTTTTCCTTTTTCTGTTCATTTGTGTACTTTTATGCAAAAGGTGCTGTTGAGCTATGCAAAATTTTCCTTGTTTATATCTGTTTGAGTGTGTATGGCGACCTGCTTTAAACTCTATGTGGGGTGATTAGTGGCGGTGGGGAATGTGATATACCGATGCTTTCCATTTATTTGTACTCTTTTCTGAACTGATTATATGCACAGCAAGGATGGGCAACTCCAACAAAGTTTCAGTAAAGATGGACAATAATGGCCTTTCGATTTGCCAATAATTCATGCCTATGTGCTATTCTTGTGCTTCCTTATGTTTTTTTATCATCATGGCAGCTTATGTTTTTCTAATAACTTGGTGAAGAGAGAATTTGTTTGAAGTTTTCTGAAGTCCTGCCTTGGGCTTGAACAAACTCCAACTATCATTCCTCTTATCTTTATTGCTTCGGAATGCTCTGGATTTTTCATGTTTTGGGTTTCTGAATTATTGTTTGAGTAGATCACAGAGTGAAGTTTATTCTCTGAAGTCTTTAAGAGTTGATAACGTAGTTTCTATTCCTTTTGTCTTCGTCTAGTTTTATTTTATGATGCAATCCTTTTCATCTCTCTGGTATTTGGGCAGAGTTTTCTCATCATCCTTTTCAGTTGACTTATGATGAATGTAATTCGTCCGGATCCTGGTTTGCCTGCACAGTGATTTGATATTTTGTATATGTAGATGTTCATAGAATACTCTTCTTGTGTAATGATGAATACTTCACATGAAATACCATGAGATCTGAAATGGAGTTCCAGTTCCCAGCCAGTTCCATGAAAACCAATTCTTATTTGAAGGTAACGGGAATTCAACGGGCAGCAAAATGATGTTTTTTGACTTGTTGACAGATGCCCATAAATTTTTAAAAATGACAGTTTAAGCATTTATTTTGCCCTTGATTATAGCGTCTTTAAATGGCTCTATGATATCTGACTTTATTATTAAGAACAAATTCATTACCAAGCACCGACATCTTCTTCCCTTTCACCTTCTCAACGGTATCAACTATATTTGCTTTGTTTTATTCACAAATAAGAAAAATAGAAAATAATGGTACTTGGTCAGAATAATAAGTAAATATTGCTGATGTAATCATCTTTAATATTTTTTTTTTCTAGCTTAAGCGAGGCGAGCAACATTATCCGATCAATCAAAAAAGGAAAAGAAGAAAAGAAAGCGTTATTCAAATCATCTCACTCAAGTTCCCGCCATCCACAACGCCCGCGTGCTACCCACGCGAAATAAGTTTAACGTTACATTTAGACGGCGTTTCTATATTAGTCTGAGTAAGTGGTTAGGGGTTAACGGCGATGCAACGTGACACGTTACACGTGTCCGTGGGTCCTGCGTATCTCGTGGGCCCCGCGTATTGCGAGTCTACTATGTCTTTAAAAGGAGACGCGCGTTTCTTTACCGAGGTCAGTCTTGCTTCGCTCGGATTCCTTTTTCCCTCCTCTCCTCTCCTCTCTTCTCCTCCTCTGTCTTGGGTTCGTCCGTCTTCACCTAGGGTTTCCATCACGTCGGGTTTCCATAGGCCGCGAATCCATCAGATGAGACTGGATCATCTTCTTCGTCGTCCAAGGTCGGATTGAGACATCGCGATATGATGAGAGATCAGGTTCGATTGGTTTGTTTCTTGTATATGGAATCTTATTCTTTATTTGTTCGTGATGGTTGATTTGTATGATGAGTTCTCTATTCTGGTTTCTTGTTGAGGGGAGTTTGAGTTTCTTTAGAGTAGACGAACGATGCCAAGGAACGCATTAACCTTTGACATCATTTTTTCGTACTCTAATTCCATGATCGATCTGCTCCTGACATGTTATAGGAGACCGATGCATTGAATCTAAAAATAAAAGACTCGATCTCTCGTTTTCGTTATGGATTTTGACCTCATCTTGTAGTTCGTGGTTTTGGATTTTAATTCAAATCATGTGATTTAATTGCTTAGGTAATTTCATTGTCTCATTATATTTTCTCTAGATTACAAGTATGCATAATATTAGTTATGTTTTAAGTATCAACCTTGATTTGTGCTGTTGTGCACCAATTAGACATCAATGTCTTCCTATTCGGATCTTTTACTTAGTGGTCATATTACTACCCGTCATTGTAAATTACTCTCTACTTTGTTTATTATTTGATAGTAAATAGACCTAAAAAGTTTCTCTATCTATGTTACGAACCAGATCTGGAATGATCCGTCTGTAGGATAATCCTAAGATTTTGAGAGATAGTAATATCAAAAGTTTCAAATTGAATGACTTTAGAATGAAGTCAATTAAAGATTCGGATGAAAATGTATGATTAAAATAGTGGAGCAAGATCAAAATAGGATAGAATAGTAATTAATCGTCGTCGGAGGGTGGCGGACGGCCAAGAGTAGTGGTGGACCGCTGTAGGGTAGGGCGGTTGCTAAAGGAAGGTGGCGGTTAGGGTTTCGAAGCGTTGGAGGTTCTACGGCTATGATTTACTCCTAGAAAAATAACGACGATCAACGGCAACGGTAAAAGATAAGGACGATAAGTAATGCAAGATAAATAAACTTAACTTAACTTTCGAGATTACTACTCCTTAAAATCTTAAGAACATCCTACGGATGGATCGTTCCAAATTTGATTCGTAATAATCTGTAACTCCCTCTGGAAGCGTCCTATCTTACTATATCTTGCTCATGATACTTGATTGAATATCCAACTTCTTAGTAAAACTTCCTAACTTTGTGATTTCCAAAAGAATCACATAATTAATTGGTTGGAATAGCAGAAGTTTACTAGTCAAGAAAACAAAATGACTTAAATGTTATTTTGTTTGTTCTAGATATTTAACTATTCTATTTTGTTAGAACTACAGATATGTCCCCAGTTTGTGATAGACTATCGTTATTGCATTATAGTCAAATTAGAAATTGAAAACTGAGTTACAAATGCAAAGATCCGTTAGTTAAAGTCAGTTTTGTTCATATGTGACTTGCTTTAGAAGTAGTTCCATAAAACTTGTCAAGTGCGATTTGCTTTAATAAACTTGAGTTAAGATCATATTTTCAGATGTTCTAATTTCTCTTCTGGCTTTCCAGTTGTCTAGTTTCCATCTTGGGAATTATAGCGAGTTCTCAATTCCATCTTTGGTGTTCAGACATGATCTTTCCATATAATTTATTAACCAAGTTCAATTTGGCTTAATGGTACTTCAATCTTGTTATAATGATATAACCTTGGCTAAATTTTTCATTGCACTAATCCATTGCTGAGCTCACATGATAGTTTGTAACTTTACATTGGAAGAATTTGGTTGTCTGGGTAATGAGTTGCTATTTTGTTGTGCTATAGAGTTGCAATACATGAATGACAACTAATTCATCCTCTCGATTTGTTTCTTGGATTACATTTCCTTCACCTGAATCTTAGCTTCAGTGCCTACTATAAAACCTTGGTCCTTGCATTTATGCCTTATTGATTCCAATTATGTTTAGCAATAAGTAGATCCTGATTGCAGATATTTTTCTACCTTGGTTTTTGTTCTTCGACAGCTACAACTGATACACAAATTATCTGTCTCAAATCTTTTCCTATCTTTAAGCCCATCTATTTCTTAATCATAATCTTGACTCTTGTTATTTTGCATGTAAGTTCTCGTTTACTGGTTTTGATAATCTTCTATCTTTGTATCTTATATCAAAAGATTTTAATGTTAATAATTTACCTTGCTTTTTATAGTATTTTAGATCTATCACTATGGAACTCTTGAAGCTTGAGAGGTTTGTTTTAAAAATCAAGTATTGTACTGTCAAATATGCAGTTATATTTATGCTCTTCAATTTATCTAAAAGTCTCTTTTCTTATTTTTCTACAGAATCTTTTTAATTTGAGCCAAATTGCCAATACCTCCTTTACTAGTAGTGGCAATAAATTGTGACCCTCATGTTCACATGTTGTATTGTTTTCTCCCTCTTTTGTATGTTTACTGTGCTAATTTTTCTTATCAGATTATGAATTAGATTGTTGACAAAAATGTTTCCTGAAAAGAAAACCAAAACGGAACTTAAAGGTAAATTAACTTGGATAGATTCAAAGCTTGTTTAGCTACCTTGAATATACTATATATATATTTCTATTGTCATTATTAATTTCAATCTAGCATTATTGATCATTACCAATCGTCAGCTAACTTTTCTGATCACATTGTGAAGGTTGAGCTATAGGTTGTTGACACAAAAAGTTTGCCAAAAAGAAAACCAACACCAAACTTAAAGGTGAAGGTTAACTTGGATAGATTCAAACTTCAAAGCTTGCTTAGCTATATATATTATCTTTTTTTCATATTGTCATTACCTATCAGATGCTTACCTCTCTGAACTGTAATTTCAATCTAGTACTATTGATGATTATCGCAGCTCCATCTAGTAAGGTGTGTCAGTGATCTTCCCCGTAAATATATTATTGACAATCATACTTCCTCACGTGTATTATTTGATCTTTGTGACCCGAGTTGAAACTTGTTCTTTATAATTCTGTTATCATCTTGAATTGTAAACCTGCCTAGATAATACTTGTCCTTTATTGCTAAAATCACGATTATAAACATGATTTTTCACAACTGAAACCTTCACCATGTCTCTGTAGCTTCAAAATTACAAAGCTTCCTATCCAATGGAAGATGATAAATAGGTAATTTCAAGATTATTAATTTTCTATTAAATATTGTTAATTTAAAATTCTGTTAAATATTGTTATAGCAATATAGGGATTGTGAAACATTTGCTGCCTTTTAATTTACATATATGTTATAGACTGGTTAAACCGTTGTGTCAAAAGTACTTCCTGATTTCAGTAAATGCTACTAAAGTTGAGAATATTTGCCATAGATTTTATGCCCTTTTATTCTCAAATTACCTGTCCCTCCATCTCACCCTCACTTTGTGATGAGAACAGGTAAAATTGATAAATATACAACTTTATGCAAGTAATATTAATTGCGTTAAATTGCGAACCTTAATTTGTGTTTGAAATAAACATCTTTGTTTTCTTATTCAAATATCTTACTTGGTCCTGGTGCTACTTGTTATTTGTAATCTCTACCTTCTTATCTGGAAGAAAATTAGACCTTGAAAGTTTTTTCCATAGGTAACTCTCTTCGTAAGTACGTCATCTTACTACATGTTGTTCATAATACTTGGTTGATTATCCTAACCGCTTAGTAAAGCTTCTTTAACTTTGTAATTTCCAAGTGGATCACATATATATATAGATTGGTTGAGATAAAGAACATTTTACTGCAAATGATGAGTTTTAGTCAAGAACACAAAATGACTAAATGACATGCTTTCGACTATAGCATTTCAAAGGGCATTAATTACGTCATAAGCGCCAGGTTGGAGGATGCAAATCATTCGCCACATGTAATAACGTTGGTGGGTGGGGAATTGGGGATGCGAGCGCTTACCTCACCTTGTTGTGCAGTATACTGTAGTACAACTTGTACTGCACATTCTCGTCTACGACTCTTCCTTTGTCGTCACTCCGATACCCCTCTGTTCTTTTTGAAAACTTCGAAAATAGCCTTGCGCATGTACAACTATAAAGCCCTTTCTTTTTCTTTGGTATGATTTCGGAATTCCCTTATTGCAACAACTCCTTTTTATTGTTTCTTTTTTGATTTAGTGTCGCCCTTAGCTATTTATTGGTTATTGTTACATGACATAGCAAAATGATGATTAACGACCATTATGTAATAAATTAATTGCCAACACTTCATAACTATTCCTTGTATTTAAAGTCTGTTTTTTGTGGACAAAAATCCTTATATTTAAAGTCAAATCATTCAATCCTTAATTAATAACAATGTTGTAATTATCTCGACTTACAAGGGCGTAAATTATCAGATGGAATCACATAGAGTGTATATATTTCCAGTTTCCCGGCTGGCGGCTGGCGTCCTCTACTCCTCTTGCTTCCGATCTGTGAATTTTCCATTCCTGCCACTCTCATTTCCTCCTATTCCCCCCCACATCCAAGATGATGCACATGACCTTCTACTGGGGCATAAGGGTCACCATCCTCTTCGATTCATGGCGAACCGATTCGTGGCTGAGCTACGGGCTCAGCCTCCTCGCACTCTTCCTCATCTCCGTCTTCTACCAGTACATGGAGGACCGTCGGATCCGTTTTAAGATCCTCTCCAAGGCCAAGCCCCTCCCTCCGTCGGCCGTCGAGGCTCCGCTCCTCTTCTCCTCCAGTGCCGGCGCCGGACGAGTCTGGTCGCCGGAGAGGTTCGCCTCCGCCGTCCTCTTCGGGGTCAACTCCGCGATCGGGTACCTTCTCATGCTCGCCGTCATGTCTTTTAACGGCGGCGTGTTCATCGCCATCGTCTTAGGTTTGGCTGTCGGGTATCTCGTCTTTAGGGGCGAAGGACAGGAAGATCTTGTTGCCCTCGAGAACCCTTGCGCTTGTTCATAGTTGGTATTCTCCCCAGTTTCATGTTTTACTTTTTAATCTTATAATAAATCTGGGAAAGTTTCGTGTTCAATATTATCTTATTCCTTACTGATCTCAGAAATAGAAAGAACTGTTGTTGTTGGATAAAGAATGGACATTTCTGCTTGTGATTTGAAAGGGGAAATAATAGACGGTCAATAATGTCTTTTTTTCCTTTAATTATGTGTACACAAGTAAAGGAAACTTGACTGGTCGATTGAAAGGATGGGTTTCTTGCTGTTGTTGGTGCTACTGGTTGTCCTGTATCAGTAATTTCACATATCAGAGAAGTATTTAATTGAATACGGCAGAGCAAGTGTAATGTGTTCTTTGCTTTCGATTGAACATTAGCTGAGTTTGTTAGACATGGCATAAAGAAGAGTGGTTCCAGTTTTTGCCTCCCTGTACATAATTACAGCTCGTAACTACTTGTTGCAGAATTATACTGTTTTTTTTTACTCTAAAGTGTTTCATAGATTATCATACAACCATATCAAACCAGGTTATTTCTGTAGGTTGATATGATTAACTTCTTGACATTGTTCTTCACTGGATGCAGATGCATGTATTCATTTTTCAGTTTATCGACGTTCAAATGATTCTAGAAATACTTATCGATGCTTTTGTTGCTAGAAGTAGATTGAGTATAGAGGACCATCCAATGATTAGGAATATTAGATGCTAGGTAAGTTACAAGCTGTTTAGTCACTCAAATGAATGTTTCATAGATAATCGTACGACCATATCAAACCAGGTTATCTCTGTAGGTTGGTATGATTAACTTCTTGACATTGTTCTTCACTGGATGCAGATGCATGTATTCATGTTTTTAGTGTATCAACATTCCAATGATGCTAAAAGTACTTATCAATGATTTTGTTGCTAGAAGTAGATTGAGTGTTAGTGACCATCCAATTGTTAGGAATATTAGATGCTAGGCAAGTTACAAGTAGCTAAATATCAGCAAAACTGTCCAAAAATAAACAGAAAATATACTTTCAATGCCAAAGTCTAACTTATGCTTCATTTAATGTTCTGTATAAAGTCAGGAGATACTAGACAGGCTTAGGCAGCTGTCCTGAACGAGCAGCTAATAAATTCAAAAAGGCACCTTTCTTCTATTTATGATTTTGGACGTTTCCGGGGAAAGCAAGCTGGGAAATTGTCCATGTAATTTCTGAATACTTCTTGCAAGTTCTCTACGTGCAATGGTTCAAATATTATGTCTGTTCTTTCCTAATATTGTTTGTACTTAAAGAGTAGGAATGCCACGTGCAGATTCACAATGAAGGTTATATCGTATATCATTATGCCAACATTAGCACTGTTTTCGTCCATCTTGTTCTGATCACCGGTGTCTATAGTAATTATTCATTGGCATTTGAATTTGGTTACTTAAAATTGATGCTTTTGTGGTCACATGTATCTAAATGCCTTGTTTTTTTATATTTATATTCTATAAATCAAGCAATAAGGAATATAATTAATTTGACATCCATATCGGATATTACCTTACATGCAAATGTCTCGGTACTTCGGTTGAACCATCATTTGATGTGGATTCCTTGTAGAATATGTGCTTTCTTGTAGAAATGCGTTGTAAGTGGATGTGCATTCTAATGTATATGAATATCATTCTTATTCTGCCATATGCCAATGAACCACCGGATAATTTACCATTGGTTGCTGGTTTACTTCTTCCATTGCAATTGTTGCATGTCCCATTCTCAATAAGCATCAACCTCACTAACACAAAAGTAGCATTCGTTCACGTGCGTGTGTATGTTTTTTGGGTCACACAACCGTTGTTATTAAGCATCAATGACGCAAATTATTAGTGAATTCTTTTGTTTATGTATGTGCATGTGCCTATATTCTAATATACATAGGTGTAAATGGATTTGTCTGATAGATATACGTGGCTTTTCTTCTCTATCACCGCTGAAGTTGTTTGCCATCAATCTCGTCGTCCAACTTTCTATCGCCATTGAAGTTGAAGAGTGAAGGTGAGAGTTTTTTTTCTCTTCCTTTCTTACGACACGGCTGACAAGTATAGTGACCAGTCGGCATGGGCTGCCTTTGTGGCATTGGCTATCCGTTGATAGGTGTTTTTGATATACTGGTAGCGTTTTAGGGAAGAGGTAATATTGTTAGGCAGTAGTTAATTCTGTTTTACTTTATTTTATTGCAATATATTTAAGAGGGTGTTTAGAGACTTAGAGTAGGAAAAAAAGAAAACATGCTCCTTTCTGCTCGTTTCCTCTTTATCCCCTTATATTCTCTTCCCTACTTTTCTTCTCTAGTATTTTATATGATCTCTAGGTTTCTCATCTCCTTTAGTTTCCAGCAATTATCTCAGTCTGGCGTTTTTTTTGCATAAAATGTTATATAATCTCTTCATCTTTTTACTATAATCCGTATAGGATTAGAAAGTCTTTCAAATCTTGTTATCTAGATTTGTATCTGCTATAATTGCTGGAAGACACTTAAAAATCAATTGACGCCAAAAATCTTTTAATGGATTTTTGAAACTGCATCAATAGTAAGCTTGCATCATGGGTTAATTAGTTGTGCTGGACCTTTGAATTATATAATAATGTGAGTTTGAGGCTTCAAGTGGTTTAGTGAACTATAGTTCAATAATTATGCATCTGTGAAGATCATCATTAACCTTATGCAAACAAGAACTATATAAATTAGTGTCACCTCTTTCTTGTCAGTTAGGTTAGGTTAAAGGTATCGCAGCTTTAAAGTGTCGTCATTCATGTAAGCAAACAAAATCTAGGCGTTGCTCATCAGAAGCTAGGAATATGAAATATCTTCAGTTTCTTAAAAATATTCTTTTGCAGCAACTTCTACAAAATAGCTTAGCATCTTAGATGTTACTTTTTTCAATCATGAATGCCTCACTGCCAACTTTTCTTGGATGAGAATGATCGGTGCAGTGTTAACAATAAATGCTTACCGGAAGGAGTTCCGGATAGTCAAGTGCTTAATATTTTCTTTATATGCTTCTGTACTTTGAGTCATTACTAGTTTCTTATATGTTTTTGTGTCTGTATTTAAAGTCACTATCAATATATGCTAACTAACCTGCACTACAGATCTTTATAAGATCTTTGTTATTTATCTTCACTGTGCATATTTCTCGTTGGAACAATTTTGTAATGCATGCTTTAATGGGGGGATTACAGCATCTAAATTTGGTGAGTGTTTGAATTGCACACATTCTTCACTATCAGTATACTGCTAGTGAGATGATAGATACAAAAACTCCATATAAATATTTGCCGCTTTATTTACTTGTTATTCCTAACTTTGCCTTAGAATGCAAATTCTATATGAGCTACATTTGGATTTGGTTCATTACCATGCCATTCAGTTGATTGCAAGACTTATGTTTATATTTGTGTTGATATCCGGACTTGTAGATGTTCTTGTCCTGTGATATATGTGTGGAAGCTACTTACCCCTCTCCATCCATCCTACAAATAGATAGACAGTTTACTCTAGAGATCTCCCGTATCACCTTTTCCTTCTCTCTTTTTGTCTGATAATTGGGAAGCAATTTTCGTGCTTGCAGTGCCTTTCTACTTCCTACTCCTAGTCGGTGCTGAGGACCTGAGGTATGTGAATGTCTTGGTTCTTTTTGAGTATTTGCTGGCCATTGCCAAGTTCTTTCTCAGTGATTTCAAAATTAACTCACTGTTATATTTACAGTTACTAACTTGCTAATATTTAGTTGCATTGGTAACTTGGGTTGCATAAGTCGTGTCTAGTATAATAAGCGTCAATCAAATTTCTCGTACAAAATTTGGGTTCACTAAGGATATCAATTATTAGATACCTAATTAGAGGTGATCTTCGGGCCAACCGGTTCGGCCTGGCCAATCGGGTTGGGCACAGTCCGTCCTCTAGTGGGTCGGGCCAAGCTAAAATAATCTAATCTGTTATTGCTCATTGGCCTGTGAGAGCGCAAGCTGGCTGGGCTGGGCCTGAGTTGAACACATGACCCGATTTTGTGAGAGCTTCTAAGGGTAGAGAGCGACCCACTTCGTCCTCGGAATATGGGGCTCTTCTCCAGTCCCGTATTGATATTCGGTCTCTTGAACAAGGAAGGAAAGCTCCATTCCCGGATGCTGGGTTTGAGGGAAACAGAGATTTGCTGCCTGTTTCAGATTAATAAAGGAAGTTCTAATGCTAGGAGCCTAGGGCAATTTGAACAGATGTTAAAATCAGAGGAAACTTTTGAAATGCTTACTCCCTTCAGAAGTATATGATTTCCTTTCTAAAAGGTGAAATTTAGCAGACCGAAGACATACCATAGAGGCATAGTGAGCGCATGAAGCAGATGGTGTTGGAGAACTCACCTCGCTGTGCATCTGATATTCTGATGCCGCCTCTGTTCCTGAGATGTCAACTACTTGCGACAAGTACTATCTATCACATGATTGCTTCCTATCTTTTTGAGTCCTAACAGAAAGTTCAAGAAATAAATAAAAAATGCTTGAATGAGATTAGCTAACATGGCATTTCCGTGTGTAACAAGATATTAAGATGGATTGACCTTAAGTTATACTCTAGTTGTCGAATTGAAGATGCCCCAGTGCTGTTCGATAGAATGATCAAGAGAATGTTAGATGTGTTTGTTTGAATTTGATTTCTGCGTATGTTAACAATGGGGATCCAAGTGAAGGGATGAAGTTTTTTGTAGTATTGCTTAGTCTGGGTTTTGGGTAGGGCTTTCGGGCTGGGCTTTTGGTCGGGGATGACGGATGGGTTTTCAAGCCGGGTCGAGCTAGCAAAAAGTTAGCTCGAGCTAGCAAAAAGTTAGCATGTGCTGCCAATCGGCAATATAAGCTCGAGCAAAGCCAAACCTAAACCAAATTTAGGCTAGGCCTAACCCGGTTTGAATCAGGCTGAGCCGGGCATGGGCGGGTGGGCCATATGATCACCACTATACCTTAATAAGTCACATGTTTAGTCAGTTGAGGTAATGATGCTTTGCAGTGGAAGTTCTGAATTCAGAAAGAAATCTAGGTAATTAAATTAGCCTAAAACTTTAGGATGTATTCAGATCACTCAAAATAATTATAGTAAAACCAAAGAACGTAATTTGATAAAAATTTTAATAGGTGACAAATAAATTTAAAAAAAACGAAGTCGCAGGGATTATAGTAGAAGCATAAGATTATCAATGAGAAATATCAACGTTGTTATGATAGTAACAAACATGGATGTGAGAAATAGTGGTTTACAAAGTACACTCTGAAGAATCATTAAGCTGAAAAAGAAGAATTTGACGATTTATGCGATGCCGGGATGGCCAAAGAGAATGAAATAATAAATGCTCGACAAACTGTTTATTAGGTGCCGGCACGCCGAATTATGTAATGAGGAAAATGAAAGCAACAGATTAACAACCACAACCTCCGACTCATATACTGATTAAAATACAATATAGGAGAGCAAGTGGTAGATAGGGCAAGAGAAAATAACAGCTTATTTTTGTTTCATTTAGAATACAAGGTCTTCTGAAACAGTACAAAAGAACATGGTTCTATTTATTAAATCTCTGCATCTGCGCAAATCCCGTCGTATCTATGTAAGTTTAGATCCATGTAGTTGATTCAATTGGGAAATTTGCTTTCTATTGTGATTCACATTATTTATTACAATTGTACTAGCTTTTTGAAATCTTTTAGGCATATGTAGATATTAGCAAATTTTATGTTGAAATATAAAAATTAGTATTTTCTAACCATTTAAAATTTTAGAATAATCAGTGAAGTATCACGATATTATAGCAAAAGAAAGTACTCGAGTTTGGATCTGCTAGGCTTATCCGTTATTTAAATATAAAACTTTTATTTATTTAAATTTATTTTTTTAGATTTTGTAAAGTATTATATGCTCAGAAATAAGAGAAGTATTAAATATTAAATATAGAAATTATTATTCTCACAACTTAAGTGAGTCATCAGTGTGATACCTACCGGTAGGTGTGATCACATTACACGTAATTATAGTTAAGATATATTATAGTTTATCCCATATTCATAGTATAAAATAGTCTTTTTGAAACTTACTCAGGTCCGCATCGCATATTTGGAAGAGATTTTTGCAATTTAATTATATTTAATTTTTTAATTTATAATAATAGAATGTAATATATATTTTATTATGATAAATTATGTGTCAACTATAAAAAATATATGCACCTAATTTTATATATTACATCAAAAAAAATTAAATATAACAAAATTGTAAAAAACCCATTTCTCAAATGGATAGACCCGGAGAGAGAGAGAGAGAGGTCTGTGTGTGTTTTCTTTAGTTAACAAAGGCGTTGTGGTTAACTAAAGGCGTTGTGTGGCTGTTTGCATTTGACCTGACTTTATTTCTTTCTCTACCTGACTACCTACCTAGAGAGAGAGAGAGAGAGAGAGAGAGAGAGAGGGATAAGTCATACATACTTAGGGATCATATTGGGGTTTAAACTGGTATTTGGTTTCTTTCTTCAAAGGATGAAAGAAATCTGTAGTGTCTAACAGGCAATTGAAGACAAAACAAAGTATAATTGTATTTGTTTTCCTCCTAGAAGTACTTGGAGCTTCTTTCGATTGTTTTCCTCCTAGAAGTACTTAGAGCTTCTTTCGATTGCTTTCCGTGTATAGATCGAGACATCGTGTAGCTGACAGTTCAACTGTAAGATCATTTTAAGAGGTGGATTAAGAAAGCCATCAGGCTTCATGATATATGCCTACTTTTTCCATACCACGCAAACTTGCATAGCTGACTTTTTGCAGCTATGAAAAGCCTTGTGGTTGATGAATTACTAACGGAAAGAAGTCAAATACTTGATAACATCAAACGATTGGATTGACTCGGAAGAGAACATACATAGCAGAAGAGTCTTCTATTCTATCACAGACGCCAGACGAAATTTACACTTATAAAAGAAAAGAACTATTGCTTATTATTATTTTTTAACACTCTCTCTCTCCCTCTCTCTCTTCTCGTCGTTACCGGAGGTAGTAGGAACTGGTGGCGACGGGCATGAATGGAGCGGCGAAGTGGGACTCGGCCATGATCCGGGTATGGACGGCGTCGATGGACGCCGCCCCCGCGATCAGATCCTTCATCGCCGCCGCGTAGAACGCTCTCAGCCGCTTCATCGCCCGCTGGTACTGCGCCACCAGCCACCTCAGACGAAGCCGGCGGAGGAACCTCAGCAAGAGCCGCTTCCCGCGCCACCCGCGCCGCCCTCCAAGCCGTACCACCGCTATCTTCCTCCGCCGAGACGATGCGGACGCCGCCGTGCGGCGTGATACACGGAAAAGCAGGGCTCGGCGAGGTCCCATGGGCGGTGGCGGAGGATAAAAAGGTGGCTCATCCGGTGCCATTTTGTTGATCGATCTTCAGCGGTGAGGCAAAGAGAGAGAAGAGAGGAGCAGCTCGTGTTTAAGAATGGGAGGATGCCGTTCTGCTCACTCACGGATCAACGTAAGTCTGCTTTTGGAAGTAACTGTTGAGTGGTGTGGATTAATTTGTCGGCAAATACTTCAATATAAAAAGAAAGGTTAGATCTCCAACATAAAAATGGGATAAAAATAGTTTTGGTGAAAGTAATATTCCAAGGCGAAAGGCTTAACAACTTCATCTAAATTCTAAAGCCTATTCCGATTAGAATGTAGATTGTTTAAAATAATTCTTGAAATCAATCTTGTTTAGTTGAAGAATAAGTTATTATACTTATTTTATCTCAAAGAGTTATTTTCAATTACATCTTTTTGTGTTTGATTGTAATACTAAAATAGGGTTATCATGGATAAAGAATAAAGGGTTTTATGGATAGCGATGTTCAATTGTTAAAATATAAAATAAGGAGGATGATTAAGGCCAAATACTAAAATACCTTGATGCTCTTAAAGAGTAGCTTTTTTTTATTTTAGGGGTATTTTAGTAAATATTTATGTTAATTTTAGATATAGTTGTCTCATCTCTATTATAGATTCTAAGTTGGAATAGGTAGATAGAGATAAGGGATCTGGTTTCATGGTATTAATAATATCATGAAAAAATTAATCATGATATTAATTATATTAGATTAAGGTGGTGTTCTGTGACAAACTATAAATAATGAATTATTAGTTATATAAATAGAGATTTCTTATTCTTCAACAAAATGGGTAGGCAATTTGCTCTATAGAACTAACAAAAATAATGATATCAAGTTTTGCAATCCACTAGTAAGTATCATGCTCATTTGCTTATTGCATAAGATTATTTAAAGATAATTTGATATGTATTTTCTAAATATAAATTAAGTATATCTATAATTTTGCACATATTTATAATTTATTTTAATAAATTATAAATTAATATACTTACTGTGATAGAAATTTTGCTTAAAAATGTGTATAATATTATCGCATGCTTTCACTTGTAATAAGATACTATGTATAATTTATCACATCACTTATGTTACACAATAATTAATTAAAATATACAACAAATGAGTGTTTAATTCAAAATTATATTTAATAAATATTTTATTCATGAAATAGATACTTTTTTATGCACAAATCAAACTACACCTAAGTATCTAATTGTTATCAATAAAAGATTATTAATATCGTACAGTCTTTCGCTATGTAGTCTGGTCAGCTGTCCTTCTCATCTATATCTACTTTGATATGAAATTTAATGATTCAACAGCTGAACTTAAATCCCTTCCAATAGGAGGAGAGACCCATGCTAATCCACAGACCCAGCATTGTTCTTGTGTATGGCAAGAAGAGCAACTAATCTAATATGTGGATTAGCACTGGAGAACGATCTCTTACTAATAAATAAAGAATCGTTTTTATTTTATAAAAGAGGCGAATTTTCCTTCCAGATAATAAGCATAAAATACGCAAGGCAAGTTGTGTCGAATGTACAAAATGGAATAAGGAGCATGTGACATCATGGTGCTAAGCACTTACTCTACTCTGGCAGCACTCTCTAAAAGGGAGGGACAGAGCTTTAAAATAAAAAATAAAATAGAAAAGAACATAGAGACAGAGTTGAAAATAAGAATGAAAAATATTTCTTTCTCCAATTTAATTGTAGCAATGCATATGTTAGAAATTAAATTGGGAGTTCAAGAGTAGTCAATTAAATTAGAAGGTTGAGAATTGGCATCGCCATCATTGTGTGATCGAGATTATGTCAATATTGGTTCTCTATGTTGCAAAGCCTAGGGCCATGGCTAGTGTAGATAACACCTCTCTTTTAATTTCGCGTTCTTCTGCCTTCGCAAAGATCTCCCGATGACCATCAAAGCCATGAGTTCCTTCTTTTGGAGAGATACCTTCTTAACCCATGCGAGCTCCGGTAATGAAAATAGAGGGTAGACTCATCAACCCAATAAGGCTAACCACTAAAGTCCTTAGTAGTTTATTATGAAGAGTAAAATGAGTATTCTACATTCTCTTAATGACAACCAATAGAAATATAGAACAATACCACGTGGATAAAAGAGTAGTAAGATATTTTTTTCATTAGCATCGTTCATTCTGTTACACCCTTTGTTAATTTAGGAGGTTTGGTTGTAATGTTTTAAACGTCTGGAGTTAGATTACTTTATTTCCAATAGTGAAATTAGACATTATTATTTTGTCTAGTACTTTAACCAATTATCATTTAAATTTTTTTCCTCTTTCTCTCTTCACAAGTCTTTAAAAATATATCTCTTTCCTCGATGTATTTGGTCAATATACAATTTCTCTAAAAGTAATTTTCTATTCTAGATTAACTTTTTCATCTCAAACAATAAGACCACTAATTAAGTTTACAATAAAAGATTTAGGTCTGGCTGATGAATATACATTCTTATTTGTAAATAGCGCTCAAATACTACTTTCTTTATAAATATGAGTGTGATCACAAATTAAGGGTACTGTAAAATTATCATATTTTCTTTTCCTATCAAAATGTGCATAAATTTGTTCCAAGTACACCAATCAAACGAGGCTTTAATATTTCCGAACTCATTTTAGACTATATTTAGGATTAGCAAGTTCAGCTTGAAGAAGGAGATATGAATAAAATTATCTAAAAATTATTTTTCCACCCTCATAAGAGTAATGTAGTCCATATAAAAACATAGCTTATCATTCACGTACTTAGCATGAGACTTTTAGCTCACAGTTTTTGAAAGAACAGAGATAATTTGTAAGACTTCATGTTACGGAAGAGGAAACAGAATGATACCGAACCAAAGTACATAAGGAGAGCAAAATATACTCAAGCGTACAAGGAATTATATGCATCCATTTGTATATAGGTTGCTGAGAGAACTAGATAATAGATCTTATATTTCTAAGAGTGAGTAGTAAAGGTTCTGGTAAAGGTTCTTCACTCGACAGAGCCAATTACAACACTGCTCACAATCTTGCTAGTTTTACTATTTGAGATTGCTTTGATTGATCACATTTTCAAATCGACAATGTTAATGGAGGTTTTTTTAATGAACTTTCTCCACGGACGCTTTCTTTATATAAAAGAAAGAAAAGAAAAGAAAGAGAGAGAGAGAGAGTGGGAGGGAATCTTTGTAATTTTAGTATTACAAAGATAAATCATAAGTCGTTTTTGTACTCGTAGAATAATTCTGAAAATTGAGTAGTTCAAAATTGACGAGACATGGAGAGACGTGAGAGTTGACGAAAGAGAGAGAGAGAGGCGTGATTCCCAGCGATGATTAATGGGCCCACGTTTGATGCCCGACGTGGCGCACGTGATGAGGCTTGGTTGCTTCTATCGCGCTCGAAGGAGGGAGAGAGAGAGAGGTAGGTATAAAGGAAACAGAGATTGAGAGATAAAATTATAAAGGGAGAGGAATCTTTAAGCCAGGAGATGACTGACGACCGACCGTGCGTACTATTATATTTTATTAGGTCATAGGATTTTGCCACTTACCCTCAACTTTGTTATGGGAACATTGATTGATATCATTTTGTACCCCTCCTAAAAAATTTAATGAATCTCTTTTGGTAGCACTACTTGGCCCCCCATAAATTAATTTTATATATATATTTTTGTTCCATGTACTTCCAAATAAGTAAATTTCAGTATTGAAACCTAAATTATGATTATTGGATAAATTTTAGATGTGTTGTCTTTTATTTTTTACACCTAAAACATTTTTAATTAGATTATCATAACTGATAATATTTTTTATAAATATTTATACATGACTAGGGATATTGGCCCTCCTAATTAAAATTTATAGCTTTGCCCTTGGTAGATACCCGATTCTAAGCCCAAGATCCCAATTAAGCTCTTGTAATTGGAATACTAAGTCCTCTTGTAGCACTGGTTGTAACTGGAATACTTAATTGACTACAATTAGATGTCTTCAAATTTTAACATTTTGTTTTGACTAGTAAAGATGAGAAGGATGAGTTATGTGTCAAATTTATAAGTGCCGGTTTTAAAAATGGGCCTAGTTCATGACTAGATGAGGGCCGAGGTTAAGTAAATTGGATCGGGTTTCAGGTTTATAGACTAAACCCGATGCCTTAGCAGTAAGCCCGGCCTAATCTGGCCCAACTGGCATCAGGCTCCAAGCCCACCAACAGAAATATAAAAATAGACCCGATTGACTTCCATCCATGTATCTTGGACATGTTTGTTCTGGTTCTCTTTGTCTTTTTCTCATATAGTTTGTTTGGCACTCCAGCATGAATAGTTCAAAATAGTAACCAACAGAACAAAACTTAGCATTCAAATTATAAGCAATAACTCAGTAGGATATATATATATATATATATATATATATATATATATGGCACTGAGGATATCTGACATCAATACAATGTCAGAGAAACATAAGCAAGCACAAAGGGCACCAGATTATTTGCAGATTCCAACCTAAGAATTTCCTGCATCCAATTGACTGCTAAATAAGATTAGCTTTTAATACTTTTTTGTTCTTTTAACTTCGGAATGATTTGGATGGCCAGGCAATCGCGAACTGCCAAGTATCGAGACCGCAGGAAATACCTGCAATCATGGCTGTATGTATGCCTTCTCCAATTTCCCTGCGCGAAAAGGCCACTTATCCGTATCACAGTCAAAACAACTAATTATCGTAGAGTCGTAGATATCTCCAGACGCTACTTAATCATCCTAAAATTGACTTCAATATTAAATAATTATTATAAAAAAATATTTAGTTGTTTGATTTAATAGTTCAGCTAAGCTCAGTTGATGAAGCAATCTATTAGCTACATACCTCGAAGACTATACTAGACGGCAGTATATTTTAGTAGAGTCTAGATGTTTTATTAATCTAGTTTATATCTAGCTTAATATCTTGAATACCTCTCTCACAAAAGAGGGGTATCATTATTTCTGGGGCAACTTTTAAAAGAAAAGAAAGAATGGCATTTAGAATCACATGAGCACATAGTGGTCTGACATGGAAATGGGCCAAAGAATTAATCATGCGGAGGAACCACTGAGATTGGAAGGGAGGTGGGATGACAATTGGCGTTGCTTCGTGCGCACTGTGGTTAGAACTTATGATGACTCTAATGGAAGGAAGGTCATATGCAATCACGCTAGTATGGGATATGATGTTCTTTTTGTCTCTCGAATGTGCAGAAGGTGGATGGGGGTCCACCCTGTCTTCCGTGGAGTAGTTAACCTTTGAGATTTGAAGCAGTCTGCTACGAAGAAGCATCTGAACATGGATTATTTTCTTTTAAGCTACTTACTTCAACTTTTATTTTCTCAGATCATCATATTTTATATTGGAATCTAAGATCTATTCAATCTAATAAGAGCATAGCGTCAGCCATCCCTAATAACTCACACTTCCAATTATTTTTCAGAAAATTAAAAAAATAATAATAGTATTACAATTAAATCAATCACATCGAGATTTAAACCTTAAAAATAATTATATAACATAAGTTCCTTTAAACATCAAATAATAATCACATTAGAAATTTTAGATTCTTTGGATGTGAATTCAATGGGAACAGATATATTTTAAAAGACTTAAAACAGTAGGCGAGTTGACAAGGCAGGACAGCGCCTAGGCAGATGCCAAAATTGAAGATGTTAAAAAATAAATAACAGTTAGAGAATTCAAATTAGCTTGAGCCAGTGGACCACTGAGTCAGATAGATCGTCCTTTGCCATTTCATTTTATATTTGATTTAGTTGCTTATTGCATGAGTCGGTCTAGGTATGGTTATGTCTAAACCTAAATTAAGTTAGTCGGATTAGCTTATATACATATATATATATATATATATATATATATATATGGATGACAACTTTAGTTGAGTTATTATGTTAGATTCTTCTCTTTCACTCTTTAGCTTTTTCCTCCTCGTCTTATCCATGTTAGTCATCTCTACTACTCATATAACATTCTTTCTTGTCCTCACCGTTGTAGGACTTTCATAGGTGTCAGACCACTCACTATCATCATCTCCTTACTGAATCACCATTGTCATCACACTTGCCCTCACTCTATCACCACCCTCTATGGTCTATCCTTACCCTACGCATCACTCTCCATCAACTCAAATCTACAATTACAGCGAACCATCACAACACCATTAGTCCTATTCGATTCATTAGCCTTTTACGCTCAAACCCTAGCCCTAGTTTGCCGACGCTTAGTTTTTATACACGTGGCACACATATAATGATGCCAAATTATTAAGTATACACTGCTTCAAGAATATTTATAGGTAAAGCTTATCCCACAGAGTAATATTATGCACACAAGCACTTTATAAATATTCTACAAATAAGATGATCTGGCTTTTCTTTTTATTTTATTATTATCACAGTCAATGAGTAAAATGATAGCACGCATAAAATATTTATAGTGTGTTTGTAAAGTGTCTTTGGAGATAACATTATTCAAAAGCGAGCTCTCTCTCGTAAAAGGAAGAAGTGCCAGAGTGGCAAGAAGCTGCCATTTTCGGGGAGTGACGTGTGCAAAGAGGTCAAAACCACATCATCTTGGTGGTCGCGGTGGGTGAACGGGGTCCACATAAATATTCTCCCGTGATCTTTTTATATCGGGCTCACTGAGCACTGTGGTCAGGTCCACTATTGGTGGCGTGAGCCTTTGCTTCCACCCGATGAGACAAAAGTGATACCAAAACAAAACTATATCCATTATCCATAACAAGTGCCCATCCACTAGAGCTTTGGCCAGAGTGCAGCAGCACTATGTAGGTTAAATTGAGTCACGTATTAACCTCTTTAGATATTGTTCTAGATTACTAGCTTTGAGATCCAGAGAGGATTAATTTGGATTGTTGCAGTAACGGTCGAATCGATCACGAGGCGATCATCGATGAGAGCTTCACATTTCCACAGGCCCACACGCTTCTTGTACAAGTCCAATACACCCCCGGCTCAGTAATCTCTGCTTCTTTTAACCTCACCCTCACACTTGATATTTGTCTGCAAACGCCCATCATTCTCACTTTCCTCCGAAACATGTTAAAATTTAATATATAATAGTAACAGTTTACAGAAGCACATTCTACTTTACCGCTCCTCAAGATCTCCTATTTTATTACCTCCCAAGATCTCGTCTCCTCTTTCCCTCTCCCAGACCCACACATTCTCTTATTTCTCATAGTATTTATTATATAAGTGCTGAATGTGCGTAACTATCAACAAGAGAACCGCATGAGTCCCCTTTTTTCAGTAGTAATAAGTGTTCGAGATTGAGCGAGACACCCACTTCGCTTCCCCACGCTGCATCACTCTCTCTTTACAGTTATAGTCAGACCCACGACCACCTTATAAGAACCACTCCATTCTACCTCCTCTTTGCATCATCGAAGTTCAAAACCATGGCTTCTTCACACCCATTTCTCCTACTCCTCCTCCTCCTCACTTCTCCTCTACTTCTCCTACACTTTCCCACATTAGCATCATGTAATCAAACCTACATTGTTTACATGAATCCAACCCACAAGCCTACGCCTTATAAGACCCACTTCCACTGGTACTCCTCCCACCTCCTCTCTCTCTCAATCTCCCCCTCCACCCGCCTCCTCTACTCCTACTCCGCCGCCGCCGCCGCCTTCGCCGCCGTCCTCCTCCCTCACCACCTCCCCCTCCTCCGCCGCCACCCCTCCGTCCTCCACCTCCACCCTGACCCCTTCCTCCCCCTCCAAACCACCCGCTCCCCTCTCTTCCTCCACCTCCCCCCTTACCCTTCTCCTTCTCCCCCATCCTCCTCCTCCTCCCCCTATCCATCTGACGTCATCGTCGGCGTCCTCGACACCGGCGTCTGGCCCGAATCCCGGAGCTTCTCGGACGACGCTGGCCTCCCCCCCGTCCCTTCCCGGTGGCTCGGCGCATGCGAGTCCTCCGCCGACTTCCCCGCCTCCCTTTGCAACCGCAGGCTCATCGGCGCCCGGAGCTTCTCCCGTGGGTTCCGGGCCAGCGACAACAAGACGAGCAGCGAGGTCACCTCCCCTCGCGACCACGACGGGCACGGGACCCACACGGCCTCGACCGTGGCCGGCGCCGCCGTGGCCAACGCGAGCCTGCTCGGCTACGCGGCGGGGACCGCTCGCGGCATGGCGCCTGGGGCGCGCGTCGCCGCATACAAGGTCTGCTGGACCAACGGCTGCTACGGCTCCGACATCCTCGCCGGTATCGACCAGGCCATCGAGGACGGAGTCGACGTCTTGTCCCTATCCCTCGGCGGCGGCTCCGCCCCCTTCTCCCGCGACCCGATCGCCGTCGGGGCGTTCTCCGCCGTCAAGCGCGGCATCTTCGTCGCCTGCTCCGGCGGAAACAGCGGGCCCTCGCCGGCTTCTCTGACCAACACCGCGCCGTGGATCGCCACCGTCGGAGCCGGCACCCTGGACCGGGACTTCCCGGCCTATGCTCAATTGGGCAATGGCCAGAGGTATACAGGGGTCTCTCTCTATAGTGGAGAAGGCATGGAGAAAAAAATGGTGCCGATTGTTTACAACAAGGGGTCCCAAGTTGGGAGCAATTCGAGTAAATTGTGCTTGCCAGGGACATTGGATAGAAATGAGGTCAAGGGGAAGGTGGTGTTGTGTGATAGGGGGATTAACGCGCGAGTGGAGAAGGGGCAGGTGGTTAAGGAGGCCGGTGGAGTGGGGATGATTCTTGCGAATGCTGCTGTTAATGGTGAAGAGCTGGTCGCCGATAGCCATTTGTTGCCGGCGGTTGCGGTTGGGGTGAAGAATGCTGATATTATCAGGGAGTATGTGAGGTCGGATCCGAACCCGACGGTGGCGTTGAGCTTCGGAGGCACGGTGCTCGACGTGCATCCGTCTCCGGTGGTGGCGGCATTTAGCTCAAGAGGGCCGAACACGATGGTGCCACAGTTGCTTAAGCCGGATTTGATTGGTCCAGGGGTTAATATACTGGCTGGCTGGTCGGGAGCAATCGGACCGACTGGGTTGGCGAAGGATGAGCGGAGATCGGCGTTTAATATCATGTCTGGTGAGTGTTAATCTTTTCTGGCTTTCCTGATATTTTATTGATAAGCACTGCATTTTGTTCCCCAAAATTTGATGCACCTCAATTTTGGAGATTAAGATGGCTAAATCTTATTACGTAGATCTATGTCAACGTACAACTGGGCACCGCACTGTGATGGCACTTCGCATTATTGATGCAATGACAAGACACCAATATGGAATGTCTTATGTGCATGAGATTGTGATTCGCCAGTACCACATGCTACATCAGTTAGCTTGTCTTTTATGTAGGTTTAAAGTTTAAACTCATCTAGTAAATGCTACATGCTTCCACTTCTATGTTTGTATAAGTAGAAAGGTCAAAATTTGGTAGAATGGTAATTTTTAGCATAAGCTCGTTTCAACCACATGGTGAAAAGTTTTGCCTCACATGTTGCATTTATGTGTCAGGTCTGTACATGCTGAAGGGTAGAATGTTGCTTACTTGTGGTATCGTAGCAGTTTTAGACAATATTAATTAACTGTTTTAGACAATATCTCTAAATCCATCGTGAAGTAACTTAAGTGACCCCATGAGAGTGAAAAATATCGTGTTATTAGGAGAAACATATGTTATTGACATAAATTCACACCTATATCTGTACTATATTGCATGGACTAATTATGACGCAACAAAGCTTTTATCATCTATCTTAAAGGATCAGATTACTGATGCTAATGTAATATTCCAATACTCAGAGTCTGGGGTCGCCTTTTTCTTGTATACGAAATCTGCCACTTTTGTAATAAAGATTACAAGTAAATGCATATAGTTTTTATCAGCATCTATTGGGTAATTCTATTTACATATTTGATGGATACAGGAACATCTATGTCCTGCCCGCACATTAGTGGGGTTGCTGCATTGCTGAAGGCTGCACACCCTGACTGGAGCCCTAGTGCCATCAAGTCTGCTCTGATGACTACTGCTTACACTATCGATAACACTGGAAACCCCCTCCTTGATGCTGCTGGAGGCACATTTGCAACGCCGTGGGCCTACGGCTCCGGTTATGTGAACCCCGAGAAGGCCCTTTCACCTGGCCTCATCTATAACACAACTACTGAAGATTATGTAGCTTTCTTGTGCTCCTTGGATTACTCCTTTCAGCACATTCAGGCCATTTCTGCAAGCTCAAACACGACATGCTCGAGACGGTTGTCTAATCCTGGTAATCTCAACTATCCATCATTTTCAGTGGTTTTTAATAGGAAGTCGCGGAGAGTTGTGAGGTACACCCGGGAGCTCACAAATGTTGGAGCAGCAGGATCTGTGTACAGTGTGAAGATAAATGGTCCTGCTAGTGTCAGGGTAACTGTGAAGCCTGCTAAGCTTGTTTTCAAGCAGGTAGGTGACAAGCTGAGGTACACCATTACATTCACATCGAAGAAGATGGGAGACCAATCAAAGGCATTTGGTTGGCTAACCTGGAGTAATGAGCAACACCAAGTGCGCAGCCCAATATCATTTGCATGGCAAATGTTGTGAAAAAGAAGCATCAGTTTTCATGTTTTCATGGTAACTAATTGAAGATCTAGTTCATATTTTACTCATGTTGGACTTATATTAGGGCAAGGTGGTGCAGCATGATTAAAATGCGGTTTCAGCTTAATCTTGCCATTTTGGAAGACCTCTGCCTTCAAGCTGCTGCCGTCTGTTTCTTCCCATGGCTTTCTAGGTCAAAAGGCATACACCTTTAGGGAGTCTTTCTCTCTTTAATAATAAATATCACTGTATGTCCTCTTATGTTATGCACTCTTACAGAGAGCCGATGCTAGGTTTCAGAAGAGAACCATCTTATTTAGTCATTTCTAATTTGTTTACTAGCAAGCAATTGTAAAATATTTTGCTTGATTAATGGAGTTGCTGCAATCTCCTTTCACGGGAAATCTTCTTTTTGTTCTAAACCATATATGCAGACATATCTAATTTTCTTTTTCAACGGAGACTTTTATTTACCTCCCTATGGAGTTTCAAGGCATGTTCTAGTTTTTTCACAGTTTAACACTTTCTACAACTTGTAATGCTGGCAGTTGCCACAATATTTCCATGTTTTTTTTTCATGTGACGCTGCCAAATTAACTGTTGCTCGAATACATCTCCTGAAATTCTCATTGATAGAAAGGTTCAATGTCTTCGTAAGTGAAGAAATTGCTTGTAATTCTGGCTTAATATGTGGTGGTGAGATGCTCTCCTGACCCCCCCACCCCTTACCCCTGTTAAGGGCATTTCTTGAACCCTCGTTTTTGTCCCAATGTACTCTCTCTCATCTATTCTCACTTTTATCATATTCCTTGCTCAAGACTTGCTCTTTGACAAATTTATTAAAAATACCATACATTTTGTCTATATTAGTATTCACACTCTATCATATAAATATTTATAATTAAATTTGTATTAGAATAAATATATATATATATATATATTAATTACATTTAAAGTGGATTGGAACCATATCTCTGTCACAGACTCCCAGTCGCCATGCTTCTGCGTGTAAGTTACACATTGGCATACTCTTGTTTTCTAGTCTCGTGTAAGTAACACATTGGCGTACTCTTGTTTTCTAGTCTTATCCCATGGAAATATATTCGCAGAAACGGAGATGTGACTATGATTGATTTGATGCGGGATCACTACCTAATATTCTACGCCTTCGCCCAACCTACCCTGAAAGTCTGGGTGGGTTAATAGCCCACTTCCCAATCCTGTTCTCTCCCAACCGATACCGATACATAGAAATAGTGCTTCCAAAGAAGTTAAGAGCATGTAAACATCCACATTTAGCAAATAAATATAACTAAATTGGCGAATAAACACCAAGCAATAGCGGCTATACAAGGCAAAGAAATTTAAGTGCAGTACAACTCAAGTGTTCATCCCTTACCTTGGCACACGAATACGTACCCTTATTCCACCAAACGTACTCCTATCCTGCAACCATTGCAGTTACTATGTGGACATCTATTGTGGTCGATCTTTCACTTGCAAATGCAGAAGTCATGGATGTCCACTGCCGTCGAACATTGAGCTATTCAGACGAATAGAGCTCAACTAGACGACACGAGATTCGAGGGCCAGTGAATGGCAATGGGGCTCCTCACTTCATGCGTGCCATCGCTCCACGAGATTGACCCATATGCATAATTCCCAGTAACTATCACCGGATTAGCCACCGATGCGAGTGTGATCTCGTACGCCAAGCTCTGGCCTACAGCGTCGAACACGAGCTTGCTCGGAGCCACCGTGACGTTGACACCCGGTGGGCTGGAGATTTTAGCTTCGTAAACTACGCCAGGCGATCCTCCGACGTTTCGGACTACTCTGGTGTACCTGACGACGTCGCTATAAGAAGAGAAGACAACCGAGAAGGCTGGGTAATTGAGGTCACCAGGGCTAGCCAATGCGATAGCAGAGCAATTGACCGTGGTTTGATCTCGGGTGAAGAGAGCAATCTGCTGAGGGCCATATCCAACGGAACAAAGGAAGGCGAGGTAGTCGTCGACTTGCGAGTCGTAGACTAGGCCGGGATCGAGGGCACGGTTGGGGTCGACGTGCCCGGCGCCGCGGACAAAGGGAGTGGACTCCTTTCCGCTGGCTAAATCCGTAATGATTTCGCCGGAATTATCTAAATTGTAGGCCGTGGTCATAAGAGCGGATTTAATCGCGGCCGGGCTCCACTCCGGGTAAGCGGTGCGGAGCAAGGCAGCGATGCCGCTGACGTGGGGGCACGACATCGATGTGCCGGAGATTATATTGAATTCGACTCTTCTCGGATCAATCTCGAGGTCGGTCGGGGAGCTTGCGCCGGTCCACGCAGCGAGGATGTTGACGCCGGGGGCGATCACATCGGGCTTGAGGATCTCAGGCGCACGGTAATTGGGCCCTCGGCTCGAGAAAGCCGCTACCTTTGGAGCCGGAGGCGACTGCCCGATGACCGTTCCTCGGAATAGAATGGTGGCGGTCGGTGAAGCCTGAGACTTGATATAATTTCTGATATTGTCGCCGGCGGTCTGGCCAACCATGGTGGCAGGAACGAGGTGGGAGTCGGCGATGAGCTCCTCCCCGTTCGCCTCAGTATTAGCAAGTATCATCCCGGCCCCGCCTGCCAATTTGACGGCGCTCCCCTTCTCGACTCTGGCATTGGCGCCACGGTCGCAAAGGACGATCTTTCCGGCGACCTTTGCCGGATCAAGGTACCCTCTTATGCACAGCTTCGATCCGCAATCTCCGGCGTAAACCAGCGGGAGATCCGTCGAATTCAACGGATCTCCAGAGTAGAGGGAGACCCCGCCGTACGTGCTACCGTCCCCGAGAACAACATCGGCCGGGAAATCTCTGTCAATCGTCGAAGCCCCGACCGTGAGAATCCACGGGGCGATATTAACCGCCGTGTATCGTCCGGGGCCGGAATTCCCAGCCGAGCAAGAGACGACCACCCCATGTCTTACCGCACCGAACGCCCCGATCGCGATGGAGTCCCGGAAAAAGCTTGGCGCATACCCGGTAGCTCCAACGGAGAGGGAGATGACGTCGGCCCCGTCCTCGATCGCCGCGTCCATAGCGGCGAGTATGTCTGAGTCGAAGCACCCGGAAGCCCAGCAGATCTTGTAAGCGGCGATGAGGGCGTTGGTCGCCATGCCTCGGGCCTCGCCGTTGGCGTAGTTATAGAATCCGGCATCGGAGACAACGGAGCCTGCGGCGGTGGAGGCGGTGTGGGTGCCGTGGCCCTCGGTGTCTAGGGGTGATTTGGATTCCTTGGATTCGTCGATGGGGTGGCCCAGAGCAGCCTCGTAGCCCTTGTAGAAGAAGCGGGCGCCAATGAGCTTGTTGTTGCAGAACTCGGAGGAATTAAAGGAAGGTGCGGAATCACAAGATCCGCGCCAGGAAGGGGGAGGGGGGAGGAGGGAGGAGTCAGAGGAGGAGGAGAAGGAGCGGCGAGATGGCCAGATTCCGGTGTCGAGGACGGCCACGACAGCGCCGGAGGCGAAGCGGGAGAGGGGCCACAGGCCGGAGGAGGGCGAGAGGTGGAGGAAGGATGGGGAGTGAGTGGTGTGCGGGAAGCGAGGGCGGTCAGGGAGGACGGCGAGGATAGAAGGGTGGGAGCGGAGGAAGGAGGCCTGGGTGGTAGTGAGAATAGCGGCGTATCCGGCGATGGAGCGGGAGTAGGCGTAGAGAAGGCGGGGCCGAGGGCGGTGGAGATGGATGGGGAGGATGGTGCGGAGGGAGCAAGAGTAGCCACGGAGGAGGTTACTGGTGGTGAGAGGAGAATGGGATGGGGACACGTGGATGATGTAAGCGGATCGGGTCTTCTGTTTGCTGTCCGCTGCCGCAGACGCCACCGTGAGGAGGAGGAGGAGGAGGGGAAACGATTTCCTCATGGTGAGGAAGGAGGAGAAGATGGAGGAAGGATTGGGTTGAACCAATGGGAGATGGGAGAGGATATACTGAACACAATGATGAAAGACGATTATATGTCATCGGATTTTCCGTTATTTACGGATTGGACCAGACGAGATTAGTTTCCGCAGTGGGCCAGTTTCGTAATTCTACCGTGGGTAGAGGAAGATTCCGCGTCCTCCAATAGCGATATAGAAAAGGAGCGACGGGAGATGGGCCACGTGGGCCGTCACGTGGCAAAGGACTCGTGGCGAGAAACATGCTTGGATTCTCCAAGTTGCGTGGACCGTATTGTCACCCAATAGCATGTCGCCACGTACGCAGTTGCAGGACTAATAATGTGGGACGTTGGAGTGCAGGATTCGCGGATCCGAAGTATAAATGTTGTCCTGTGATCGGATCGGCACCCTCCTCCTCGCTTCCTCAGTTCCTTGTGCGGCAGGACAGCGGCACAGCGCCATGGGTGCAATCTTGCAGAAGATAGAGAGAGGGATATGTGGTTGGCTTTCTGGCCTTCTTTGTTTATTTTAGCACAGGATGGATACCATTTCCTTCACGTGTTTTGATTTTAGAAATACGTTGGTTTATGGTTGTGATTGCTTCAATTCTGTGTCAGGTTTCCATGATTAAGATCGAAGATTACATATAACAACTATTAATTATTTCTGAAAGGGTTAATAAACGTTCTCTCAGCTATAAGCATATAATGGAATCCAACTGTGAATTGGGAGTCAATACCTCGACAGGAACCTCAGGCTCATATATCAAACTTGGACCACCCTACTGGAGAAATAGCGCAGCGTTATTAGTATAAATTTTCCATGACTGCTATATCAATGGTTTCCTATCTTATCAGAGGCATCTACTCGACTGGCATAAGAAAGTGCACGGAATCGACTTTCCGCTTTTTCTTAATTTCCACTCGCCAATAAGGTAATAATTCAGTAGAGTTATCCTTTCCCACTCACACTCTTGTCGTCGCCAACTCCTTTTTCTCTTCATTTTATCTTTAGATCTCCGGCAAATAAGACGGTCGCAGCATACTAACTAGTCCAAATAAGACAATGCAACACCTAACATAGCATGAAGAAAGGAAAGTTAATTTTGAAACGAGTAAGCCCGCAAACTTGACAAAATTTCATGAACTTTGTTTTATAATCTTAATGGATAAATATCACATCTTGAGCAGATTAGAAATATAAAATCATGATCTATGTCTAGCATAAACATCTGCTGACACAGCAAGGTTTACTGCATCTCGGGCAAAGGCATGCGTCTGGACATCTAGGACACGACCAAATACAACCACAAGAACACTCAGGACAGGAGAGTTTTGGAAGCGTGCAGCATGATCTACAACATTTAGCCCCCAAGCAACAGGACCACCATGATCTGAAGCAAGAAGACCCCCAGTTACAGCAACTAGGATGACAGCAGGAACACTCCATGCAACTGCAACATGGCTTCGAACAAGAGCAGCAACCTGAGCTGCAACTTCCTTTGCAGCACAAACTTTTCTCGCAACTGCAACTGGGTTTGCAGCAAGAAGCATTTGAGAAACTGCAGCATGGTGTACAGCATGGAAGTATAGAGCAATTACAACGAGGACATCGACTTTCACAGCGACAACAACAGCAGTTCTTTGGGTGTGGACAACTGCAGCTTGGTTTTTCAGCTGGACACAAGCATGGACATGGGCAGCACAACCATGAAAAGTTGAAGCACAACTTTGATCTGCTCAAGATAGATCAATAGACAATACAAGATCTATGAGTTAATGGGTGATTGATCTAAAATAGATTTTTGTTAAGACAGACAGGAGATAAAAACTTTCATGCAAAAAGAAAGAAAGCAGATTTCAATGGCTGCCATTAGTTAGTTCTCCAGAATTGTTTGTGTGCATCTTAGAGTTAAAATACCCAAGTATAGGATACTCCATTCTCTATTTTACCGATGCTTTACCAACATCCTGACATGGCATTATAAAGAAGTCATCAAAGTCTTGATGACAAATAACATTATTAAAGGTACACATATATTACCTGAAAGATGGAAACTTCTCAAGTAAAAGATTACATATCTCTATTGGCAGATTAGATACATATCTGATGAACTGATTACTTATGTATGTAAAACAAGTAGCAACCAAAGTTGGAAAGAAGATTGAGAAAGAGAATTCGCTGAAACTTAACTTGGAACTGGGTGAGACAGAGGAAGAAAATTATCATGGGAAGCCTTGAATCTATGTGCTATGGTGTCTCATCAACAAACATGAAGCACTAGGCTTAAAGAGAGAAAAGGAAGTAGTAGATGAGATTATTTTGTTTTGAAAGATAACCAGTGGATAAGTGTTGTAGCTCCAAATGCCCAAAGTACATGAAATATGCATGGCATAAGTTGATTTCAGACTTCAACTCTTCTACAGAAGCAAAGGCTGTTTTGTTTAAAGTTGTGGTTTTCATTTCAAGGAGAGAGCCCAAACTCCCGAACTAGATAACAGCTAGGGTTGACGAAAATCTATCCAATGTTTTGAACGGCAGTTTTGGCACCGCCGCGCCTACTGGATTGGCACAGGCAAAAGGTGGTGAATGCCTTTGAGGATCGATTTAGCGGAATGGTGGTTCAGCCCATAAAATAATAAAATGGGTCAAAAGTGGGTCTTGTACGGGTCGAAGGTAAGTTTAATAGGTTATATTAAAAAAATATCTATCTCCTCTTTAGATTCTCTCTCGCCCGATCCTATGAAAACCCTAAACCCCTCTTTCTCTTCCTCTCCGGCTCTCCTTTCCACAGCCTACTGCAGCAAAGACAATGTGCGGCAACAATTGAGCAGAGAAGAAATCAGTCTCTTTCTCCTCTAAAGAACCTCCTCTCTCAAGCTACCATGGATGACGGCAGACGACTGTGGACAATATGATCATCTCTGCCTCTACCTCTCTCTCTCCTACTTCTTCCCATCAATGTCAAAGACCAAAAGCAATTGTTGTGCTTTTCTTTATTTTCAATTTTCATTGTCTTAATCTGTTAATATGTTATGCTAGGCAATTAGAGAAATTAATTGAAGGAATTAAATCGATTGTGTTTTCACTATTAATCTATTAAATTGCTTTTTTTTTACTTTTTTTTCTTAATTTCTTAATTTGTTGATTGCTGAACACTGATTATTAATTTGTTAATATGCTAAAGTTGAATGTTGATTGTTAATTTTCTTAATCTATTGAATGTTTTTATGAATGCTAATTTGTTAATCTGTTGATTAACAGTGACAAATTAGTTTCTTAATATGTTGATTGTTAATCTTTTTTAACTAAAACAAGTACTTTTTTAACTTAGTTAATCTATTATCTGTTATCTCTTGTCTGTTGATCATTGAAGAGAAAATTTGGAATTAATCTGCATTGGTTACATGTAAGTGTATAATGTGTATATATATATATATATTTAATTTATTATATTAAAAATGCTAAACCATCTTATCAACCACTATGTTAGCTGCCACCCATGACCGTCTTTCAAACATTGAATCTATCTGCTTATTCAGAGATCTAGACCAGACTTTAGAAATGTTGTAGTCAATTTCACATCTAATGTAAGAAATATGCAATGCACACATATATCTTTGAAGTGGACCTATCAAATCTATGTGGTTTCTCATATTAGTGCAATATTCTATAATGGCATATGAATTGTGAAAGTTTGTGGACAAATCAACACTTTAAAACAATGTTGTACAACCTAGGGTCAATGTACAATCAAAACATATTACTTGTGGAAGAGTATACTTGCAAAGAGAATCGACGAATAAAATCAAAATCATATCAAAAAGTGTATTCCAGCAATGCAGGAGTGGGTGCAGTGGAACAGCCAGTGCATGTATTCTCCTAGGTAACTATACTAGGTGTAGAATGTCTGCAGAGAACTAATTAAGAAAAATTCAGAAACAGTTCTAGACTTGGATTTTCCTAATCTAAAAGACCTAGTCCAAACCAAAGATGATCCCAATACCTATAAAAGAGGACCAAAATATAAGGAACTTTACGCAACCCAAAAGAACTCAAGGGAGAGCAAAGGAATACACATGAGAGTTCTGAAATTCCCTCATGAAACATATTTTACATTTATTATGAGAGCTACAAATATATCTTCATGCTTGTTTTACATCAGAGATTGATTCGTAGCGTCAGATACGTTGTACTGAAATTGTTGTCATACATGAGGACTTAATGAGCAAATCCGTCGAGATAGTGGCATACAACGTATCAGACACCTCTACAATCTATTCATAGAGTAGTTAATTACAACAACTTTTGAGAAAGAGATGGAGCTTAAACACTTTGAGAATATACAGTCTAAGGATTCATAAGTACATCTTCTGTATATGATTGATATCATATGACATAAATTGATCCAATTTAAATGGATCTGTGGTTTTTTTTTTTTTCTCTTAACTGAGAGGTTTTCAATGTTAAAATAATCATGTATATGTCTTTGTCGTGATTCCCTATTCCTAAACGCATTCAGTTTTCTATTTCCTACTCATTTTTGGTATTTTCTTTTCCATATCGTTCTAAATCTTATTGGACTAGGATTTCTATTTCCCTCAAAATTTTATCTCTAATAGCAATTTAGTTATCTAGTTTAACAGAAAATATACTACTACAGTACAACATTGGGCAGGAAATAAGCAACACCATCAGTCTAGGGAACTCCCATTAAGAGAAGAATTCTCACTTAAGAAGCTGTTGGTCAAAAAGGAAAGTCACAAAGTTGCAACAAATAAAAGCTAGCTAATCTGCTAGAATAATGTTGAAAATAGGATTTGTATAATTCAGGCAGTAAAGAACTGCCCATAATGAGCAACTTCTACAGTTTTATTATGGTGCTGGAAGAAGGAAATATATTTTCAACTTTGATAGGCACAAGTTCCAACCCCATAAGAAATAGGTGTATTTCTACTAATCCTCGTACTTCAAGCTTGGGTTTTCTCATGTTTCTCATTCTCTCAAGAAGCATAATATTTTTGTGCATGGTTGAAGGAACTAATAAAGGAAACTAGATTCAACATCTCAAAAGTATGGGAGCTGAGAGATTTAGGATGTACCTTATCCACTTCCACACATGACAAGATCTGCCTCTCCTTTTATTTCTGCTCAACAAATAAAATGAGGAATAAATTACATCACATTTTCTGAAAGAATAATAAAAGCCAAAATCAGAAAAACCATACATTGGTACAAGGGGATCTGGTTTTGCTCCCACAGTCTCATTTACCCTGCCAAGTACCATATAGCAACATAAGTCATCAATAAAGAACTTGCTTCTGTTAAGAACCTGGCAAAATGTGACTTAACCCAAAATCTCCTCAGAGCATAATTTATAAATTTATGAAGTTTTATCAGTTGAACAATGAAGTATAAGTTCCATAGCACAGTAGGCTTGTCTAGTCTACAAGCAAGATAGGACAATCCACTGAAATATCTCATTTTTCCATGAATTCCATTATTGTAAATATATTTTCACATCCTTTATGATTTTTCCAGTCTCAAATTATTAAGGGCTTTTCTATCAGAAAAACTGTAATTTTAGAATCACCTAATCGAGAATCTGCATTATAGGCAAAACAAAAGATTGTCAGCAACAGCTGGAACATCATCTTAACAAGAAAAAGAAAAGGCAAGCTTTGAAGGATTGTTTTCGAAGTTAGTCATGAAAACGATGAACTTAGCAAGCTAGCATTCAAAATAATCAAGTCTACACTACCTGCAGTATAATACGTTTTACTTTCTCGGATACAACTTGCAGAAAATTGGTATTACAATAACCCTAGTTTATAAAACATACTCTTTGCAGCATCTGGAAACAGGCTGAACTCCTTCGAGCGATTGTAACTCATCCTGCTTAAATGAAATTTCTGTTAGATTCTTAAAATTCTCAACTCTTAGGAGCAGAAACAAGATAGAAAGATAAGCAAAAACCACTTCTATTTTCACTATAGATTTACTGGCAAACGAGCAGACAACAACAATCTACTCAACCAGGATAACAGTAAAATAACCCACTATAAAATGTAAGCAAAGTAAGCCTCTGGCTTTACAATGATTCGATACAGCTCATAATCTACACATATCACAGGGCACTCCTTTCTTACTATCACTATCCTTCACTGGTTTGCATACCAGTGTTAGCAACTATGTAAGAGTGAAGCACCTCAACTCCTATTGAAGTCTTTCAAGAACTACAACCATTTTCAAATCCCTCTGCACTCCTAATACGAATCGATTTACGAGCCCTTCTCGATCATTTAAATCGAAGAACAAGAAATCAGTCGCATTACCTCGAGAAACCCGATTTCTCGATTCAAGATCTGCACCTCCAGATGTAACCTCCGCCTCCCGCAGAAGTCCGGGTACTTCGGTGGCGACCTAGGGCTAGGTGGCGCCGCCGCCGCCGCCGCGGCCCCAGCAAAATCCACGGTCGCCATCAATCGACGGCGAATCCCCGAAGAAATCCACTAACGATCGCCTACGAGTTCGACCGCCCAGCCCCCAGGTAAGTTGCGCTCGCGGAGGAGGAGGAGGAGAAGGAAGCAAAGGCTGGGTATGGTCACTGCCCAAAGCCCCTCTTTTTCTACTGGTATGGAGGAGAAGGCTCCCATTTGGGGCTCGCCAACCGACTCTAGAGTTCTTATCGTTTGGTCTTCACTGCAATAATAGCAATGGGGCGATTTGCAGAAGAGAGAGAAAGAAGAATATTTTTTTTCCTTTCTTCTCTCTCTCTTTTTTTTCCCTTCTTTGATATAAAGAGAGTAGGAATTGGTGAAATGGAAGTGGTCATAGAAAAAGCCTGCGACTGATCGTACTCTCTCGCAGAGCAGCGAAGGGCATTGCCGCTGCATAGAGAGAGAGAGAGAGAGGCGAGAGTGGCGCCGCCCATACTGCAGCGCGCACGTGATGTTCACGAACATGTGGTCCGGGCATTTAAGTCTGGTGTGTTCTGAAAGCGGCGCTCGGTTTCCGACTAATTTCGAAATTAGGCATTCTTTGTGTTTGAACCCCTGAAGCGGGAAAGAGACGTCAAAAATATCTCAAATTGCCACCCATAGATTTCCCTCTTTTATGCTATCGTTAAACAGTCTGTTTAAATTTAGATACAAGATAAAAGGTCAAAATTATCGTTATTTACCTTAAGTTTTATTTTAAATGTGATATATACTTCACCAATTCTCGACGGGCTAATAACTAACTGACTAAATTGTTGACGCTTGGACTAACAAAGAAAAAAAGGAATGCTACCCATATATATATATTTGATTGTAGTAAGAGAGGAGGAACAATCGCATCGATGATTGAAGTATTTTCTGTCCTCAACCTAATACGCTTCAGCCAATTGCTAACAAATAAATAGTTACTTTCACAAATTGTTGACACTCATATCATTGATCGTCCAGTCTAAAGCTTAAAACAGCAAGCAAGAAGGGGGCACAAGTGGAAGGCACAAAGAGACTAGGGGCAAGACGTCAACAGATCAGTGCGGGTGGGTCATCCTCGTCAGGAGAGCTCGCAAGCAAAGATGGATCGATGCTGACGTGTTCCCGCACAACCGCGTGCACCGAACAGAGTAGCAACGGGGTAGAGAGCCCGATATGCCTTACCTCCACGTGGGCTTGTCTTCTTATGTCATCAGTAGTCTTTTAACAACAAAAAAAAAAAGAAACCGACCGAGTTATGGACTCACGCCGTTACTTAATTTCATCAACCTGTCACAAAGATCGGAATTGATCCCATTCTATTTCTCCACTCTTCTCCTTGACTATATATGTAGGTTAATAGGAAGAGGGCCCATCTAAATTTATCCTCCTAAAGACCCCAAGTAAACGAATGGGGCCTATCCTGGGACAGAGGAAGCAAAGTGAGAGTGGCCGCCCAAAGATGTTCACAGTTTGGACAACAGGTGCATCTACTGTGCCCTTGTCCTTCTGTTGTTCTTCAAGCGTTCATCTATATATATTTGGTACCACTTTAGTAATGTTTGTTTGTTTCGACTGATTCCTACCTTTCTGGATGCACTATAAAACTCTCCATTTCAAGTTTGCTTGTTCTGTCTTCCATCTTATAATCCGGGACTTCTTTACATTGCACCTAATATGTTTGAAAAGCATGTGGATTTTCCTCGCAGTGCGACCAATTGCAGATGACCAAGGACTTGCTGTGTTCCCTGTCCTTTCGAAAGAGCTATGATTGATCCACCTACCGCTACAGTTTCTTTTTGTGTCAGCAGACGATATTTGAAAGTTAGTGGCATCACAAATTACCATGATTGATGTTGGAGTTTCTTTTCTGTACTGCTGAAGGTTCTGGAGGGGAATATATCATATGGTGTCAGTTGAGCAGATTAATGACAATTTAGTGTAACCAATTTTCTTTTAACCCAATTTATTATGGTACAAACGTTTCCCTTTTTATTACTAACATTCATAATGGTTAGAATGTTTTCTCATTGATTAGATGAAGGTTTTTCATTGATTGAGATGGAAGTTTTCTTACTAATTAAGATGAAAGTTTTCTCATGAGATGAACGTTTATTTTCAATATGGTAACTCATAGCCATAAAGCTTGATGGGAGCTAGGCTATATATAGTGGATTTGGTCCCTAAGCTTATTCACTCAATTCAGAGAAGTCACACCATCAAACTAGAGTGTTTGAGAGCTTAGAAGATCCAAAGCTAATTTGCAAAAATCATAAGTTTTAAAGTACACCAATGGCTGGAGGTATGATGATCTTTTGGGAGTTTAGTTTTCGATCCTTTATAGAATTAATTTCATATTTTGGGTCGTATTCTCTTTATTCTAACATTTGGTATCAGAGCATTTTTTAATCTCTGCCTTGGTGTTTATGAATAATCTCTATGCTCTTCTCTATTTACGGCCAAGATTTTTGTCATAAATTAAAGTTTCCTTTTGAGTTGTTTTTGATGCAAAAATAAAGTTAGAAATTCTTAAGATATTGATTTTCTAAGTATCCTACGTTTAATAAAAAAGGGGAAGAAGTTTTTCTTTTGGCATCAAAACATTGTATTTATGCCGAGTTATGGTACTGGAATTTCTGGGTCTAAACTAGGTTTATATGACCTGGATGAAGATTGAAGATGACCATAATTTGCAAAAATAATATTTTCCATCATTTTGCTCGCATATGTTATCTATTTATGCTTAGAATAATGTATGTGATTTTAAGTTAAATTAGATTGTGCAAATTGATCGATTATGCTCATTATGTAAATTGATGCATGCAATTTTGGGATGAATTTTGAAATTATCATAACATGCATAATATATGCGATAAAGAATATTATGTCTAATATGTGACATATATAATTTATTTAATTAAACGATAGCCACAGCGTCTTTAATTAAATAAAATTATATTTTTTAGTTCTAAAGATCACATAAAATAATTTTAGACATTAATTGTAATTAATTATTTAAATATAATAAATTTTATCCCACAGGAAATTTTATTATATTTAAATAATTAATTAGGATAGGATATCAAATTATTCATAACTTACCCACAGGAATTATGAATTAAGTGATAATTTGATAGTTTTATCATAAAGTTTAAAATATATATATCAAACTATACTCATAATATACCCATAGAATTATGAATTAAGATAGTTTGAGAAATTCTATCATAAACAAGAATGAATCTTATTGAATTAAAATTTTGCCCACAGGCAAATTTTATGTCATTTGATTCATTTTTTTAAGTATGATTTACATTGGTAAAACATAATTTCATTTATGCCTCAATTTAACATAAGCATGTAATATTGAATGCAGCTTCACGACCTGAGAATTTATCTGATATCCGTTGTGATATTCCCGAATTGAAAGGGGATAACTATAAAGTATGGAAGGAGAGAGTTCTTCTTCATCTAGAGTGGATGGACATTGATTATGCAATAAGAAAGGATGAACCACCTGCAATCACTACTGCTAGCTCTTCAGCGGATATTGCGCTTTATGAACGATGGGAGCAATCCAATCGTCTAAGCGTGGTATTCATTAAGACTAAAATATCTGCTAGTATTCGTGGTTCAGTAGATCAACATGAAAATGTCCGAGCCTTGCTTAAGGCCATTGATGACCAATTCATCACTTCAGAAAAGGCTTTAGCAAGCACTCTAATTATGAAGTTCTCTTCTCTAAGGCTCACTAATGTCAAAGGTGTGCGTGAGCACATCATGCAGATGAGGGACATTGCGGCTCAACTTAAAAAACTAGAGGTTGAGATGTCTGAAACCTTTCTAGTGCACTATATCCTGAACACTCTCCCACAACAGTACGGGCCTTTTAAGATCTCGTATAACACACATAAAGAAAAATGGTCAATCAATGAGTTAATGACCATGTGTGTTCAAGAAGAAGGGAGATTGATGATGGAGCTAGGTGAAAGTGCAATGCTGACTACAACCCGTAGGAAAGGAAAGACTCAAGCTAATCAGAATGGGAAGGGTAAAACACCACCCCAAGCTGATATAAAAAAGGAGGCCAAGTGTTTCTTCTGTAAAAAGAAAGGACACATAAAAAAGGAATGTGCCAAATTTCAGAAATGGCTTGAGGATAAAGGTAATCCAACCTCATTTGTTTGTTATGAGTCTAATATGGTTAATGTTAATATTAACACCTGGTGGATTGACTCTGGATCTACAATCCATATTGCAAACTCCTTGCACGGTATGCAAAACCTAAGGAAGCCAGTGGGAAGTGAGCAAAATATCTTATCTGGGAACAAGATGAGCTCACATGTGGATGCTATAGGAACATGTTTATTAACTTTAAATAGTGGCTTTATTTTGCAATTAAATAGAACTTTTTATGTTCCAAGTTTTTCACGAAACTTGATTTCAATTTCCAGACTTGTACCGTTAGGATATTCCTTTAATTTTTCAAACACATCATTCAGTTTATTTTATAATTCTGATCGTGTTGGGAATGGTATTTTGTCTGATGGTCTTTATAGTATTAATTTGCAAAATAATGTCACTTATGATTCAATGCATGTTCACACTGATACTAAACGGTGTAATATTAATGAGGATTCCTCTATGTTATGGCACCGGAGATTAGGACACATCTCCCTAGAAAGAATTAAGAGATTAGTGAATGATGGAGTACTTAGTACTCTAGATTTCATTGATTTTGAGACATGTGTTGGCTGCATTAAAGGAAAGCAGACCAATAAGTCCAAAAAGGGTGCTAATAGGAGTTCAGGCTTATTAGAAATCATACACACTGATATATGTAGTCCAGATATGGACTCATATGGTCAGAGATACTTCATCACTTTTATTGATGATTACTCACGATATATGTATCTCTACTTACTTCATAATAAGAATGAAGCATTAGATGTCTTCAAGATATTTAAGGCTGAAGTAGAGAAACAATGCGGAAAACAAATTAAAATTGTGAGATCAGATAGAGGTGGAGAGTACTATGGTAGATACACTGAAGATGGACAAGCACCTGGTCCGTTCGCTAAGTTTCTTCAAGAGCATGGAATAGTTGCTCAATACACCATGCCTGGTTCACCGGATCAGAATGGTGTGGCAGAAAGAAGAAATCGAACATTATTAGACATGGTGCGGAGTATGTTTAGCAGCTCCAATCTTCCTAAATTCTTGTGGACTGAAGCATTGAAGACGGCAGTGTATATATTAAACCGAGTTCCAACTAAGGCTGTCTCAAAGACACCATTTGAATTATTAAAAGGTTGGAAACCGAGTTTGCGACATATGCGTGTTTGGGGATGTCCGTCTGAAGTTAGGATCTATAATCCACAAGAGAAAAAGCTTGACCCAAGGACCATTAGTGGGTATTTCATTGGATATACCGAAAGGTCTAAAGGTTATAAATTTTATTGTCCATCTCATAGCACTAGGATTGTGGAATCAAGAAATGCAAAATTTCTTGAATATGACTTGATGAGTGGGAGCGATCAAATCAAGAATATAGTTTCTGATACTGATCATTTAGAGTCTCAACCTTCCACTTTAGATGATAGATTGTTAATTGTTCACAACACCCCTCAAGTACAAACTGGTGTTGAACAACCAATCATCGAAAGTCTTCAAGCTGTTGACAATAGTCCAGTAGATCAAGTTGTTGAAATTTCTGAACAACAAGTTGAACCTCATACTTCTCAGGAAGATGATAGTATGATATTAAGAAGATCTACTAGAATTAAAAGGTCAGCAATTCCTAGTGATTATATAGTGTACCTACAAGAATCTGACTATAACATTGGAGCCGAAAATGATCCTGAGTCTTTTTTACAAGCCATGAGTTGCAAAGAATCTGAGTTATGGTATAATGCCATGAAAAATGAGATGAGTTCAATGAAGAGTAACAGAGTTTGGGATCTTGTTGAGTTGCCTGATGGTGCCAAAGCCATAAGTTGTAAATGGGTTTTTAAGACTAAAAAGGGCTCATTAGGCAACATTGAGAGATACAAGGCGAGACTTGTTGCTAAGGGATTCACTCAAAAAGAAGGAATTGATTACACAGATACTTTTTCTCCTGTATCTAAGAAAGATTCCTTGAGAATTATATTGGCATTAGTAGCCTATTTTGATCTTGAGTTACAACAAATGGATGTAAAAACTGCATTTCTTAATGGAGATCTAGAAGAGGAGGTTTATATGAAACAACCTGAAGGATTCCTCTCTAGTGAAGGTGAGCATTTGGTTTGTAAGCTTAATAAATCCATATATGGTTTAAAACAAGCATCCCGTCAATGGTATTTTAAATTTCATAGGGTAATTTCTTCATTTGGATTTGTTGAAAATCCCATGGATCAATGCATATACCAAAAGGTCAGTGGGAGTAAGATATGTTTTCTTGTTTTATACGTGGATGATATTTTACTTGCAACCAATAATAATGGTTTGCTTCATGAAGTGAAACAATTTCTCTCTAAAAGTTTTGATATGAAAGATACGGGTGAGGCGTCTTATGTCATTGGCATTAAGATTCATAGAGATAGACTTCGAGGTATTTTAGGTCTGTCTCAGGAAACCTATATTAATAAAGTTTTGGAGAGATTTCGGATGAAAGATTGTTCACCGAGTGTAGCTCCTATTGTGAAGGGTGATAAGTTTAATTTAAACCAATGCCCGAAGAATGATCTTGAGAGAGAACAAATGAAGAACATTCCATATGCTTCTGCTGTGGGAAGCCTGATGTATGCTCAGGTCTGTACTAGGCCTGACATTGCATTTGCTATAGGAATGTTAGGACGATATCAGAGTAATCCAGGTATAGACCACTGGAGAGCAGCAAAGAAAGTAATGAGATATCTTCAAGGAACTAAAGATTACATGCTTATGTATAGACGGACGAATAATTTGGAAGTAATTGGATACTCAGATTCTGATTTCGCTGGTTGTGTTGATTCTCGTAAATCAACATCTGGATATATTTTCATGATAGCCGGTGGAGCCGTATCATGGAGGAGTGTCAAGCAAACCTTGACTGCCACTTCTACTATGGAAGCAGAGTTCATTTCTTGTTTTGAGGCTACTTCACATGGTGTATGGCTTAAGAGTTTCATATCTGGGCTTAGAGTTATGGATTCTATTTCTAAGCCATTAAGAATTTTCTGCGATAATTCAGCTGCTGTTTTTATGGCTAAGAATAATAAAAGTGGAAGTCGAAGTAAACATATCGACATTAAGTATCTAGCCATAAGGGAACGTATTAAGGAAAAGAAAGTGGTCATTGAGCACATAAGCACTGAATTAATGATCGCTGATTCTTTGACTAAGGGCATACCACCATTGAAATTCAAGAATCATGTAGAGAAAATGGGACTTGGTTCCACTATGTAATTGTATATGCAATCTATGAATGAAACTTTTGTTAATTATGATGTTTTCTCATATGAATGTGCACATTAAGTATTTGAGAAAATTCATAGGACCAAGAATAAACATAAGGTTTATTCGTTAAGTGTTACCACATAAAGTATAATACTTGAGAAGTAAACATATTGTAATACATGGAAGATAATACTTGTTATCAGAGGACTTATCGCCATGATTCGTATGTTTATTTCTTAAAAAAGATAATCAATGAGATTAAGTTAAGACATCAATCAGGTCAAACGTATGGACCAAGTGGGAGAATGTAACCAATTTTCTTTTAACCCAATTTATTATGGTCCAAACGTTTCCCTTTTTATTACTAACATTCATAATGGTTAGAATGTTTTCTCATTGATTAGATGAAGGTTTTTTCATTGATTGAGATGGAAGTTTTCTTACTAATTAAGATGAAAGTTTTCTCATGAGATGAACGTTTATTTTCAATATGGTAACTCATAGCCATAAAGCTTGATGGGAGCTAGGCTATATATAGTGGATTTGGTCCCTAAGCTTATTCACTCAATTCAGAGAAGTCACACCATCAAACTAGAGTGTTTGAGAGCTTAGAAGATCCAAAGCTAATTTGCAAAAATCATAAGTTTTAAAGTACACCAATGGCTCGAGGTATGATGATCTTTTGGGAGTTTAGTTTTCGATCCTTTATAGAATTAATTTCATATTTTGGGTCGTATTCTCTTTATTCTAACATTTAGCAGATTAAACCTTTTCTTCTCCTGTTGTTGTAAGCCAATAATAGCGTTAGGTAATTCTTTCCTTAGGTTAGGCATATGACATGAATTTTGTTCCAAGAACACTTTAAACCTTCCATTTTCGCGTTTTTATCCTTCTCGTTGACTGCTACATTGTCATTCCATATATTCTAGCTCTCAAGATTAATCGTTTTACCGTCTCTTCTAATCTTCTTCGGGCAATTACTGGATGCGTTGGTTCATTGAGTTTATATTTTTAGATCCCAGTTTTTCGGGGAAGATGTTTTAATAATCTAATATGTGAAGGAACATTGTGTAGATTGGTTTAGTAAGTAAAGGCGATTTCAAAACCAATCCCACCAGCTAATTTGACCCGTTCAAACTAAATAAAGCTCGATGAAAAGTATTTGTAATCACAGTCAATGTGGGTGAAATAATAGGTAAGATTCACTAACTTTACCTGTAAAAAGGAAACTTTAGATAAATTATATGACAAGGACTACAGATTTAAGCAGAACTGGGTAGCAATTAGAGGTTGAAGTGGAAGAGCATAGAAGAAAAGAATCCTCAGTGGAGTACGGAGTACGCCATGTGAACTGGCACCATCATTTCCTCTCTTGCCATTAGAATTCTTCGCTTTTAATTCGCCCGAATTTGGTCAAGAACAAACATTTCAGTTTTGGGGCCTTTAATTCGTATTATAAACATGTTCGTTTCTGACGATGTTTCCTTCAACTTCGTGCCACTGATGACTGCTTCAAAAAACAATGATTTGTTTGTCGAAATTTCCATGCTGCAAGGTATAATAACTCTTGAGACCTCCATCACTTCTTTGCTATTTCTTGTGCCAACCAGTGTGTGTGTGCATAATTGCATAATACGGTTGAGAAGTACGCATGGGGATATCAGCAGCTAGAAGCACTTCCTACTTAGTTACTTTTTTTCTAATATAGTTTGTTTCAGAATAATATTTGTCCACAACACTAGAAAATATCGTCAACCATGCTCTGCAATACGTTGTTGTCTTTATTCTTTAGGTAACCAATCCAGAAATCAGTTTAACTCTTTATGTATTAAGAATTTTGACACTTCCTAGCGAAAATATGATATTAAAACTTGTTTAACTTTTCCTCTGATTTCATAGACTAGTGAAAGAACTTTATACACACGGTCTATAACAGCTAGAGTGGTCCTATCTAGTTTCAATCATCAGTTTTATCTTTATGAAGGCAATTGAAGGTTATGATGAGTTCCACAGAGGTGATTCAAGAAGACAAAGGGCCCTACAAAATTTTCTGTAAGTCGTAAAGCTTATGATACTGGTTCTTTTTAAGAACAATTAGCAAGTTGATACCTCCAAGCAATTTCATTCAAAGATGCTGTTCTGTGAAAGTAGACATATTCCCTTTAGGCCCTTAATTTCCGCAGGATCTTTTACTTTATACGGACTTCCTCAACTTGTGTGAGGAAAAGCGTTACCCAACTCTACATGCTGGGATAGCCAACGAGGCTACGAGTTTTTTACACTCAAACTATTTTTCAAACCTTTGCAACTGCTCTGCATGCACTTTACTTGTTAGACTGGTTATTGATCTCTTTTGGTAGGCAATAAGCCAACCGTTTGCATTGTCCATCCTTTATATTCATCCTTTATAAGAAAGACCTGAAGGGTACTTGGTCTTGCATAACTGAGTAGTATGGGTGGATCTGCAAGTCCTATTGTTAGCAAGATCTTCTGTTCGTCGTCCGTAGCCTCATTGATGATTAGGAAGAGACCTGTCATTGTAAATGGCGGCGGTTTTGTGGTCACTGATTCCAGCCAGAAGATAATTTTCTTTGTTGACGGTTGTGGAATGCTCGGTGCCAAAGGAGAGTTGATGGTGAAAGATGGAGATGGAGCATCGATACTCTTCATTCGTAAAAAGGTAACCTGATTCTCTGAGAAGCTTGTAATGCATATAACTATATGTTGGTATTCAATGAATTTTATTCTTTTTTCCATGCTAGGGAGGAGTTGTCCAAGCTCTGAGTACTCACAATAGATGGAATGGCTACTCAATGGATTACCAGGAGACCAACAAGTTAATCTTTAGCTTCAGTGAACCAAAGCCGTGTTTCGCAGCAAGAAGTGCAATCAGGATTCGGGTCGAACCTAGGAGCCGCAACAAAGATTGGGACTTCGAGGTGAATGGGTCCTTCGCCGACAAGATTTGTACCATCATCGATCACAGCAGAAACGTTGTAGCCCAGGTATGGGACACTTGAAAAACCATTAGATAGGGAGGTTGTGGTAATAACTTTTGTTGTCTTCCTTCTGTGATAGGTAGGAGTGAAGGAGTTGATTGGCAGCAAGGACTTTTACCATGTGGTTGTGCAACCAGGCTATGACCAAGCATTTGTTGTTGGTGTTATTGCAGTTCTTGACAATATACATGGGGAATCCACCAGATGCTAATGCTTGATTTCAGTCGTAGGAATGCAACCTCTGTACGTAGTGGAATGTAATAACGTGTGACTTTGTTTGAACTCTGTACATTAGTTCTTATTAATCCCTGTAACTCTATTTAAGGCTTTAAGTTTCGATGGAATGAGTATTCCTTGTTGTTAGCATAACTGATACCCTTATCAGCACAATTGCAAGTAGGAGTCATGTTTGGTGGTTAAAAAACTGTTATCTGATAATTAATTTCATCATTAGGTTGCTTTCGATTTCTTGATCATATATATAATTTTATGATTATAAAGCCATACTGTCTGATGTAGATGGTTTAAAGAGAAAAAGCTGGCAAAGAATAAGAAATATAATAGCACTTGCAGGATTGGCCAATTTTAGGTTTCAGGATACTTCTTGTTTATTGATGCATGCTCAATGTTATATCAATATTATAAGACCAAAAGACTTATCCTTTCAGACAGTACCAAGCGTTTCTTTGATGCTCTCTTTTATATTCTCTTCATGAGAGCTTTCCTCTTCTTCTGCCTATCAATTATTGAAACAGTTTAGTGTGGCAAATTCCAGCATAGGGTTCTCTTCCTGCCACTAATTAGCAGAGGTTGAAAGTTCTCTCACTTATTTTCTATAAAATGCCTTAAGAATGAATCGATCGCCATTTTGACCCTTTTTTTTCTGTCTTAATGCTAGGATAGTGATTTGGAGTGGGGGAGGGGAGTCTTATACGATCCGAGCTTGATAGATCCTACTAATGATCAAGCTTGACTTAAATTTAATTTTAAGCTTCTAAGATTATGATCAAACGTGAATAGACAGCATTTAAGTCAAGCTGGAAGCTTTAAACAAGCCTAATAATTCAAACATATTTTAAGCCTAATTTGAGCTAGTCTTAGATAAATCTAATTCAAGTATTACCAAGTCAGTCGATTTTCAAGTTTGATTTATGTTTGAATTGAGCAAGACTTGATTAGAATTAGAATAACATATTAATCAACGGTTCAAATAAAAAAGAAGATATGAACCACTAAATTGAGATCTATTAGTACGGAGCTATACATATAATCCAGTGGCTCGAGATCTACTCGGGCTCGGCTGAAAATTAAATAACACGTGAATAAGGGAACTAATGCCTTGTTTGGTTTGAGGCTAAGCTCCAAACTCGATTAGTTAGTTTTATTTTTTTAGTCTTAATTTTTTTTAAAATAAATTTAATTACTGAACCAATTAAAAAAAAGGTCCTTAAATTCAAAACAAAGGCCTAAGTTTGTTGCCTCTCTTTTAAATTGTCCTTAATGGTAGGTATTTTAAGTGGATAGTTTCCATGTAAACTAATCATATTACCATTGAAAGTAATGATTAAGATTGGGCATTAGAGCAAGAATGTTAGGGTTTTTTCTTAAAATGGTTCATAGACCTTAATGTTGTTACACCTACTGTAGAGGAAATCCATCGTTGAAAACAATTAGGCCTTTCTAATCTTTTATAGCTAACGAGTATAGTTATTCAATCTAAATTTAAAATTATTGTGTCATCCTGTTGTTGAGCCATTGCTCCTTAAATTGAGTCAAATTGAGCCGTTAATCTAAGCCACCAAACATCCAAATAATTTATCTATAATAAATTTATTTAGCAATTTGATCAAATTGCCTTCAACTTTCTAAAGAATAATGTTAGTGTAGTATGTTTGCAGCAGCCCTTTAGCTTTTCTCTGTAACCCTGTTCCATAGAAATTTCTTGCGATAGAGTACTTGGCAATTGCCAGCCATTCATTGGACTAAATCCGTTCCAGATCTTGTAGCATTTCACATTTCATCGGTGATAGGCTGGTTTCACTTATAAAATCGGATAAAATCCTGTTTAGTGATATATCTCCATAAACTAGTTTTGACACCAAAAAATAAAATCGAACCCAAATCAACACAGTTTATACTTAGATTTCATTTAAGAAATAATTATGTCGACACCATTTTGAAGTATTATCTATTCTCACTTAAGACTCTTTTTTTACTTTACATATTGGTCCTTTTAATTATGTGTAGAAGTTTTCGAATGACTATTCCGTCTATTATTTGTTAGGTTTTTCGTTGATAAACTCATGCGTTAAGTTATTTCACCAATTTTATTAGATATCACTACTGAAGATAAACTATCACCTACTAGTATCTAAGTTGAGGGAGATTGGAGGTTTTATATAGTTAAAAGAGATCGATAGTTTACCAAAAAATTAATTAAATTAGAAAATCTAATTGGCATTGAGTAACAATTTAAGAGGTCCAGATGTCACTAGTGCGAATGGAAGTAGTACATTTCTAAGCTAAGACTCCACACCCACTGAAAGATACGTCTCAACAAGTTCGAACGTCGAACATCAAGAAATAAATGTATACAAGACAAGACGACCAATTAGTATTTAGAATGCTTGACCCCAAGTCACCCGTATACACTTAACTACTAACCCATGCGCTTTCCCCCACACTTGCACAGGAGCAAGTGGAAATAAATGAATGGGATGAATGGGCCGGAAAGAGGACGACCGGAGGTACTTTCATGGAAGAACTCACGAAAGCTTCCTTTTTCTCCCAGCACTTCCTTCTTAAATTCATGTGAACTTACCTGAAAGTAGCATATATTGGGTTTGAATACAAGACTTTGACCATCAAGATTAAAGAATGGGCAAGACTTTGACCATCAAGATTAAAGAGTCGCCCACTAAAAAGATTATATAATATGATCCCCATCGACAATTAGTAGAAGGAAATTTCGATCATGTTTTTTTTTTTAATAAAAAAGTTTTTATTGTAAAAAAAAAAAAAAGATCAGACAAACAAACAAACGGTTGGTCGTGGAGAACGACGGCACTGTGCCGAGAAAACTTTTGCCAGACAACTACACTAATTGACCCAAAGCAGTGGGAAAACAAGTCAGGACTCAGATGAAATTACCTGTGAAAGCGTTTAATTCGTTAGCTAGTTTCGAGAACATTTCCGGAGCAAATTGGTCAAGTCCTCTGTAAACGTGCAACGTGCAACTCCAAGGTTTTACTGTTACATGCGACATTTCGCGATCGAAAGTTCAATTGCTTCGTCAATAAATACCACCACACCCCTACTCGATCCTCCCACCACCTCTTCTAAGTTCAATTGCTTCGTCAATAAATACCACCACACCCCTACTCGATCCTCCCACCACCTCTTCTACTGCTAGTATTGCAACCAATTAGAAACGATTAATGGAGTTACCGATATGGGTCACCTACTTAGCCACCATACTCGCCTCCATCCTCCTCCTCAAAGCCCTCTCCAACTGCCGCCGCCGCGGCCGCAGCTATAACCTTCCACCCGGCCCGAAGCCATGGCCGGTGATCGGAAACCTTAACCTCATCGGCTCCCTCCCTCACCGCTCTCTCCACGCGCTCTCCCAAAAGTACGGCCCGCTCGTCCAGCTCCAGTTCGGCTCCTTCCCCGTCGTCGTCGGCTCGTCGGTCGACATGGCTAAGTTCTTCCTCAAGACCCACGACTTGATCTTCACCGACCGCCCCAAGACCGCCGCCGGCAAGTATACCACCTACAACTTCTCCGACATCACCTGGTCGCCGTACGGCCCGTACTGGCGCCAGGCGCGTAAGATGTGCCTCATGGAGCTCTTTAGCGCTAAGAGGCTGGAGTCGTACGAGTACATAAGGAAAGAAGAGGTCAGGGCGCTTCTCTCCAGCTTGTTCGAGTCTTCCGGGAGGAAGGTGATGCTTAAGGATTACCTATCCACCGTTAGCCTGAATGTTATCACTAGGATGGTCTTGGGGAAGAAGTATTTGGACGAGTCGGAGGGGTCGATCGTGTCGCCGGAGGAGTTCAAGTGGATGCTCGATGAGTTGTTCTTGCTCAATGGGGTGTTAAACATTGGGGACTCCATTCCTTGGCTGGATTTCTTGGACCTGCAAGGGTATATTAGGAGGATGAAGAGGCTTAGCATCAAGTTCGATAGATTTCTTGAGCACGTCCTCGATGAGCACAATGAGAGGCGTTACAAGGAGGGTGAGGATTTCGTGGCCAAGGACATGGTGGATGTGCTGCTGCAGCTTGCTGATGACCCTAATTTAGAGATTAAACTGAAGAGGGAAGGAGTCAAAGGTTTTACTCAGGTAAGTTCATTCTCACTATGTACGTAATATTTTTATTTTTATTTTTATTTTTTAACTTTTTTATATATTTTGGATCCATTGGAGTTTACCATTCATCTAGTCCCACCTTTAATTATGCATCCAACTCCCTTATTGTCCTTGCATGACCCTGTATTATTATGTTAAGTTATTACATGGCCAGACTGTCATATCTAAACGTTGTTTTCTTTTCTGTTCTTTTCTAAAAAAATATATTAAAATGCATTAAATTATAAATGGGAAAGGTGGCCGAGAGAGTCCACTGAAAGATAATCGAAAGATATAGTGTTTTATTGGTCATAATTTAAGTAGCTTTTGAATATTGTGATAAAGTTATGCCATATTTTTAAATATTCTTTATTTTATAATAATTAATTTTTTTCTTATAACCCAACCTTTTAGAGCATATATAAGAAAAAGCTGTAGAGCCAAGAGCTCGGTATACTATAATACACATAGATTTTTTTAGTATTATTATTTTTTAATAAAAAATATATTATTTAAAATTATCAGGCTAATATTCAATTATTTTAGAAGTACTTTTATATTATTTATTTTTTAATTTAACATATTAAAATTATATTATACAAAATAAATATCGGACTTACTAAATAATTATATTACATAAAAGAAGTAAAAAAATTAATATTTAATAATAGAAATAATGAGTATTTAATAGTTCGATAAATTAAAAATAATTAAATATTAGACTCTGGTCGAGAACTTTTCAAGCTCTGTTGGAGATGCGCTAAGAGAATTGATTGCCATTCTGCACTTACGAGAGGACTATGAGCTGAAAGATAAAAACGTAGCATTTAATTTTTTATTATTATATATAGGATCTGATAGCCGGAGGCACAGAGAGCTCTGCCGTGACGGTGGAATGGGCCATCTCCGAGCTTCTCAAGAAACCGGAAATCTTCGTCAAGGCCACCGAGGAGCTCGACCGCGTCATCGGCCGTGACAGGTGGGTGGAGGAGAAGGAAGTCCACCGCCTCCCCTACATTGAAGCCATCGTCAAGGAAACCATGAGGTTGCACCCCGTCGCGCCGTTGCTCGTCCCCCGCCTCTCCCGCGAAGACACCACCATCGACGGCTATGACATTCCCGCCGGGACCCGGGTGCTCGTCAGTGTTTGGACGATTGGACGTGACCCCAAGATCTGGGACAAGCCTGAGGAGTTCAGGCCCGAGAGGTTCTTAGGCAGCTCGATTGATGTCAAGGGACAGCACTTTGAGCTGTTGCCATTTGGATCAGGAAGGCGTATGTGCCCTGGTTACAGTCTTGGGCTTAAGGTGATCCAACTGAGCTTAGCCAACCTACTGCATGGGTTCGCGTGGAGGTTGCCTGATGGGATGAAGGTAGAGGACTTGAGCATGGAGGAGATCTTTGGGCTGTCGACGCCGAGGAAGTTACCGCTCGAGGCCGTCGTCGAGCCTAAGCTGCCGAGTCATCTTTATGAATTGCTGTGATATGTGTGGTTGTCGTTGCGTACTGCTGGTCTAGGGGTGTGATTGTAGAAGTTAATGGCGTGTGTGTTATAATAAGATGGTCGCTTATAAGTTGAGTTGGGAGTTATATAGAATTATGATGTAACACTTGGAATAAGAGCTTGTTATAATGATTAGCGGTCACTAATATAGAAGGGCAAATCTATCCGCTTTCCGGGGAAGACCTGGTTCTGAATTATTTGCTCGATAGCAACCTTTGATCTATAGATAGTACCGATTTAGTATCGCTTTCCTTATATATGCAAAAATTCGTAAATGCTTTAATTGAAACACTCACCTTTAATACATGTGATTTTCATGTTGATAGAATACACATGGTTTTCATATGACCTGTTGATCAATATTTATATATAATAAAACTTAATATTTTTATAAATAAAATAAGCTAAATAGAGTTTAAATTATCACAAGTCACAACAAACTTCAAAATCCGTATTCATACACAGAGAAATACCTGAGCAAAAATATTTTCACTAAAAGGTAACGAGTATAAAGCCCAACAAAAATACATCTCTACAATTCAAAAATATGATAATAAATGATGTTACATGATATATATGTATACTAACATGATTATAATAATGCGTTCATGCAATATATTCATATCAATAGCTCACATGTATTAAATAAACAACACATAATATGTATCATTTAAACTATCAAATCAATTATATTATCAAGATTTAGTCATCCAAATCCTGCGATCTTAGATTTGTTGAAAAGCTATTTTCAAGGGCGACAACATATCTAAAAATCAGGAAGATCCAATGACTAGATTATCTGTAGCTTTTTTTAAAAGTCACGTCCTCAATCTAGTCTATAACTATTACGGATCGGATCAAACCGGTTCATAACACATATCTATGTGATTTAAAATACTAATAATAATACTAAAATATTAGTAAGTTAATTCTGATTAATAGCCCCAAGTTAATATCTGAACTCAATTTCTCTATAATTATTTAAAATAAGAAAAACTAAAGGTAGTAACACCAGCAAAGGAACTATCTGACGAAAGAATTTATTCATAACAATTCCGGTCGAAATAACTATTAAAATTAATGATGTAAGATTTAACAAAAGAAAACTCCCGGTTTACTTTTAAAAAAAGAAGTAAGATTATCACTAATGTAATATTCAGGATTAATAATAGTAGTACCAATGGTATAAATGAAACAATTAAGATAACCCAGACTACCTAAAAGGAAAAATAATCTGACTTAATGCTACTTAGTTCTTTGTATTAATTATAACAATCAATAGTTAGATAAGAACTACTAAGTCAACTCTATACTGACATAATAGTAATTGCTTACTAAAACTACTAACACAAGTAGATGGGCTGCAATAGAACTAAAACCTACATCGGTTGATGAGCCAAAAATCGCCAAACTCACTACTATTACTAGAACTAAAAGAATAAGTAGTTACAATGTGTGACGAAGAATATAAAGGAGAAAGATAAGAGAAACTCATATGCCAAAGGAGGTGCTCATCACAGGTCCCACATGGGGTGTTGCTCTAGAGGGTAGGCGGAGAAGTGGCGAGGGAGAGAAGGTGGTGGCGACATGATGTGTTTAATGACAACGCCCGATGACGAAGCCGAGAATTGGCAAGGAAATCGAGTCCAATTGTGATCTTGATAGGGTCACTCGGTGCTCCGGCAAAGTATAGTTGTCCACGAAATATTTCATACCAAGAGAGGGGAACAATACGGAGAAATTATAAAGAAAAAAAGGAATTTTGTCTTGGTAGAAAGAGGGAGATGAGAGGGAGGGGGAGACCAATGGGAGTGGCGAAGTGGGGCATGTGCCCCTCATGTGTACATATACAATTTTTAATAATAATAATAATAATTATTATTATTATTATTATTATTGTTTTGGTAAGGGGTCACAATTTCTTTTCCAAGCCCGGTTCTTAAACTCTACTAAAGATCAAGTAATCGTTCATTTAGAAGGCATCTTTACATCAAATCTTTTAAGTTTTATTATTAGGTATTCTATTTTAAATTAAAGAGAGAAAGTTCCAAGCAGCAACATAATATATCAAGAAACACAATATCCTATCCCTCTATAAGACTATAAACTCATCTTTCGTCTCTCTGGTCTCTACCGGCTTTAATTTTAATAGTAGACTTCGCGCTTTTATATTAAAAAGCCAACCTAGTGCACTCGTTTTAATTAATAGTAGAATACAATTGAGAGTCGTTGCATATTGAGTATTGAACCATTCGGGTCTTAATCGATCCGTGCATTAATTATTGCCTTGTACTCAATTTAAGGAGTAAGAATTATACGTTCTCTATGAGCCCTTAATAAGTCAGTTAACAATTAACTTTCCAGTTCATAACTAATATTTAAATGTAATAGGAGGGCATCAAAGAAAAAAAAACCGATAAAATTAATATCGATACTCTTTTCTTCTGTATACAGTAGGTGATGAAAGAAGCAAACACCAAGATTAGTAGGTGTCATTTGTTAATTACTAGTTATCGCCCAACAGAATGCAAATTATTGTAGCACATACGTTTACTCTTTCACACCAAACTATAACATTTTATCTTCCTCCCATCCAATCTCCCTTTCAATCCCTCAATGGAGCTCGGTTTAAACATCGTGCTCTCTCTCTCTCTCTCTCTCTAATATTTTAAAATTTTCGTGACTCCACATTTGGAGCCTTCCAATAATGGAGCTAAGTGCTCGGTATACTCTAACACATCCGACTCAGTATATATTAAAATAATAATATAATATATATTATTATATTAGTTATTTTAAATTAGCTAATATGTCATCTTAGTGTAATTATTTTTTAATAAAAAATATATGATTAGAAAAGTCTTATCGAGATCTTTAAAATAAGACTAATATTCAATAGTTTCAAAAGTAATTTTTAATTACTAATTTTTTAATTAAACGTATCGAAATTACGTTACACGAAATAAACATCGAAATAAACATTACATGTCATTAACTAAAAATATCAAAATTACATTACATAAAATAAGCAAAATTAATCAAATATAATAAAAATAATAGATGTTTAATATTCTGGTAAGTCATCTTCATAGTCATCGGTTTCGGTTTCGTAGCCACCTGTTTTGATTCCATAGCTATCTTCTCTTTCTTGACTATATCCATCTTCTTACAATGAACCTCCGACTTAAAATAAATATTTCTTCTTCTATAAATTTCTTGTCTTTTTCTTGAAAGAAAGCACGTTTATTTTTCATGTTTGATGTATTTCATATTTAATGTATTTTAATATTTAATATTTACATTGAAATAATTTTGAGTAATTATATTTTAGGACATATAATTTATTAGACTCATTTTTATAAATAATAAAAAATTTAAAATTTAAATTAACTCAAAAATAATTTAATATTAGATTTATTTTAAAGGTTTCAACGAGACCTTTCCAATTTATTTTTGTTAAAAATCGATTAATAAAATTAATTATATTATTTTAACTAACTAAATTATTTAATAAAGGATACAAATAAAATTAAAATTATTTAATATAATAATTATTGAATAATTTTGATATTTTCAAAAGTGTGAAATGATAAATGGAGCCGGGCTCATTGCTAGATTCAAATTTGGAGCTAACTTTAGAGCCCCGTTGGAGTTCACTGTGGCTCAAAATTCGGCTCGAGTTGCTCTTAGAATTGATTAACTCAAATATAAAGGTAGTTAACTGTAAACAAATATCCAGGCTCAAAATAAAACTCGAGACGAGCCTTGGGGAAGCCGGCCCGGCTCATTTACACCCCCTAGGCAAATAAAAAGCCATCGAAATATATGGTTAAATTACTTGCTTTACCTATAAATAGCACCGCACCTAGGGGTGAAAACAGGTCGGATTAAGTCCGACCCGACCCGCTATCCGATCCGGATCGGATCGGATACGGATAGGAAAATCCTATCCGATCCGGATTCGGATACGGATACGGGTAGCTATTTCCAAAAATATCCGGATCCGGATCTGGATACGGATAGCCTTTTAGAAAAAAATCCGGATCCGGATACGGATACGGGTTTAGTTGATTTTATCGGATACGGATTCGGATAACGGATATCCGTTTACCCGCTTAATAAATACCCAACAAAAGTTAAACCCTACCTCTATCTCTCATCTACTCACCATCTCCTCCCCCAAATCTCCATCAACCGCACTGCTACCCGCGGCGTCGCCCTCAATACTAGCCCTCACGGCCTCACCGGCTCTCCTCCACCGGCCCTCCCTCGTCGACCTCGGCTCACCTCCACCGGCCCTCCCTCGTCGACCTCGGCTCTCCTCCACCGGCCCTCCCTCGTCGACCTCGGCTCTCCTCTCCGAGCCGGGCGTCGCCGCCGCCACCCTCTCCAAGATCCGAGAAGAGCCCAGCCTCGCCCTACTCCTCTTCGGGAACGCCACCGTCGCCTACCTCGTCAACCTCACCAACTTCTTGGTCACGAAGCACACCAGCGCCCTCACACTTCAAGTCCTCGGCAACGCCAAGGCTCATCTTCCGCAATCCCGTCACGGTGATGGGTTCTAGATAAAATTGTGCCACTCATATAGAGTAGACAGAGGTCCAAGATCTATATTTTATAACTACTTGTGGTTCTACATTTGGACCCAGATCCAAACCTGACCATTTTTTAGTTCATATTAGTGTTAATTAGTTTCTCATTTATTTTTTTATAATATTTTTAACCTCATTACCTATCCATTTATCCAATATGCTCTTATCTCACTCAGATTAGAAATTCCAAATGATTACCTTTTTATATTTAAAATCTTCTTTTAAAATTAAAAATTGAATCGCCTGAATTTATAATTCGGCAGTGATGCAATGTTTTCTTAACAAAAATATAAAAAAATTTCTTAATAGATTATAAGTTTGTAGGCTAATTATAAAGTGGATAGAAAAGAAAACAAAATTTGCTAGTGCATGTTTGCATTATGGTGTTGAGTAGGAGCTTGTTGACAAATTCTATTGCTGATTCTTTCTAGTAATTTGGGGTGGTATTGTTTGATGTCCTGAAGAAACAAGTTCTTGACCAAAAATAAACCTCCTTATAAACTATTGAGCAAATTTATTAGCAAACAGGGTCTCTATATCACTATTATCTCAGAGAATAACTGAACTGTTTATCAATTTATATTATCAGTAAAATGTTAAATTATTATTTCACAATTAGAGAAAGTGTCTAACATTTCAATATTTTATCTTTAAGTATTTTAGTTTAACTGAGTACTTTATATATAAACTATCCGATCCGTATCCGAAACTATCCGATCCGTATCCGAAAACTATCCGATCCGTATCCGAAAATTATCCGTATCCGTTTTCTTAGGATATGGTTTTAATTTTTGCTATCCGTCAAATATCCGTATCCGAATCCGTATCCGGATAAAAAATATGGATCCGGATATGGGTTGAGCACTATCCGAGCCGTATCGGATCCGTTTTCACCCCTAACCGCACCCCAAACTCTTCCCTCCAAACAAAGCCATCTCGTTCTCTGAAACCCCACTGGTATCATCAACCACAAAAAATGGAGCTACCAACATGGCTTGCCTACTTAGCCACCGTACTCGCCTCCATCCTCCTCCTCAAAATCCTCTCTAACCGCCGCCAAAAGTATAACCTCCCGCCTGGCCCAAACCCTTGGCCTGTGATTGGAAATCTTAATATTATCGGTTCCCTTCCTCACCGCTCTCTCCACGAGCTTTCCCAAAAGTACGGCCCACTCTTCCATCTCCGCTTCGGCTCCTTCCCCGTCGTCGTCGGCTCGTCCGTCGACATGGCTAAATTCTTCCTCAAGACCCACGACGCAGTCTTCGCCGACCGCCCCAAAATGGCGGCCGGGAAGTACACCACTTACAACTACTCCGACATCCTTTGGACCAACTATGGCCCGTACTGGCGCCAAGCACGTAGGCTTTGCCTCACGGAACTCTTCAGTGCTAAGAGACTCGGCTCATACGAGTATATAAGGAAAGAAGAGGTCAACGCACTTGTAATCAGATTGTTTAACTCTTCGTGGACGAAGGTGTTATTGAGGGATTATCTTTACATCGCTAACCTTAACATCGTTAGTAGGATGGTATTGGGGAAGAAGTATTTGGACGAGTCGGCGGAGGGGTCGATACTGTCGCCTGAGGAGTTCAAGGAGATGATCGACGAGTTGTTCTTGCTCAATGGGGTGTTAAATATTGGGGACTTCATCCCTTGGTTGGATTTCTTGGACTTGCAAGGGTATATTAGGAGGATGAAGAGGGTCAGCAGAACGTTCGATAGGTTTCTTGAGCACGTGCTGGATGAGCACGAGAAGAGGAGTTATGAGGAGGGTGAGGATTTGGTGGCGAAGGACATGGTGGACGTGCTGCTACAATTCGCGGACGATCCTAATTTGGAGGTCAAGCTTCAAAGGGAAGGCGTCAAAGCTTTTATTCTGGTGAGCTTTTCTATCTAACAAATGTTTTTGGATTTATTTACAGTCAATTAGCAGCTTTAAATTTTAGTTTACTCTTACCGTACCTTTTTATGGGCCGGACATGACCTCACTATTAGCCAACATTATGTGTACCAGGATTAGCTAGGAGTGTAGATAATTAAGTCGATTCTAATTTAATTTTAAATTAAACTACACTCATTATATTTAATTAATTAGCTTGACTGGGATATCCGGCTTGACTTACCAGATAACTTTGAACAGCTAAACATCATATGAGTGACGATTGCTTCGGCTGGCGTATTAGTGTATATTGCAACCTAAGATTCTCACGCCATGTTGTGTTTGGCTTCTTCTTTCAATATATATTTTCTCACTTATAATTTAGTAACCGTACACACGTTTTCTTTGCGGAATAGTTGTCCGTATCTTCGGTGCAATATAATTAATTTTTTATCAATCAATTTGATAAAGATTTAACGGTTAAGATCTTTAAGGGTATAATAGGAATGAAAGATAGTACCGGTTCAGTAGGTAATTTTTTTTAGATACATAATCTTACACATTATTTTTTAACAATTATATTATTTTAATATTTTATTAAGTAAAAGACATATATATCATTAATTGAGAGTAATGTATATATATCAAAATATGGGTATTGATGTCTTTTATAATTAACTTGATGAAAATTTAATTATATTTTATCTTTTTGATTATTTTTTATTATTTACATATATCTCCTATTAGTTTAAGATTGATTTAAATTAAATTTTAATAGATAGAGATGAAGAATTATATTTAAATTGAAGTTTATCTTCAAATAATCAAATTTAAATTATTTAATATTAAATGATATCTCCTATAATTAAGGCATAATTATATTTAAGAGAGAAATCTTAACAGAAGAAAAAAAAAATGTGTAGAACGCTTCTTCCGTACCGTAAAGTTAATTGTTTATCAATCACTTTGATGAAGATCTAATGGTTAAGATTTTCAAGGGTATAACAAGAAGATTGGAAAGTTAGGCTCACGTAATTAATCTTCTTAACTAATATACTCCTTTTCTTACATAATGTAGTTTTGGAACCGGTAGCGAAAAATCGGTATCAGGTATGAAAATTGACTATTATAACCGTTGATTAAGATTATAATTTTTAAAATCGTATTGAAATTATTTGCCATCAACCTATCATGTTGATTGTCAACCTCCAACTCGCCGAGGACTGCGAAATCTTACGTACGGTAATTACCTAAATGGTTTATTATGTCTTTCTCGGGTAGGACATCGTTTTCCTCATTTAACAATGGCATGGTTATCTCGGTCGAAGAAGCACTGGGTTAATAAAAAAAACAAAATATTTTAGCTGTCGGGGGATGTGTGTGTGTGACTTTGGCTCTTATAATACTATTGAGCAATTAACGACATTCTTGTACATAAGTGCATATCAGCACTCAGCACCAGTGTTGATGATGTCGACTAGCTCCCTTATATCAACACAACTGTGCAAGATAGGTCTCTCGACTGTTCGTAAGATACTGTCGTCTTCCTCCCAAGTTAATCACATCTCCAACAGGTGAGATTGTTATTGTTACCCGTTGTTACTGTCAGTGAGCTCGAAAGGTGAGATTGATTTGGGCTACAGGCTAGGATAAGGTGACAAAAAATTCATCCATATTGATAATTTACTTTAAAAACTCACCTATTAGGCTATTTCATTTGGTTCATAAGCCTGTTTATTTTAGCCTAATTCTCATCGCCCATTCAGAATATATAGAAACACAATTTACTCCTTTGTAACATATATAATTCAAGGAACAGATTTTATAAATTTATTAATCCTACTTACGTTAGTGTAAACTAGCCTTTATAAACACCCTGTTTCTCTTCCGACTTAGTTAATCACCGTTGCACCGCACCGTAACTAGGACCTGATATCCGGAGGCACTGAGAGCGCCTCTATTACAGTAGAGTGGGCCATCTCCGAGCTCCTCAGGCAACCGGAAAAGTTCGCCAAGGCCACCGAGGAGCTCGACCGCGTCGTCGGCCGAGATCGGTGGGTGGAAGAGAAGGACGTCCACTCCCTCCCCTACATCGAAGCCGTCGTCAAAGAAACCATGAGGATGCACCCCGTCGCGCCGATGCTCGCCCCCCACCTCTCCCGCGAAGACGCCACCGTCGACGGCTACGACATCCCCGCTGGAACGCGCGTGCTCGTCAACATTTGGGCGATTGGACGTGATCCCAAGAGTTGGGACAAACCTCACGAGTTCAATCCCGAGAGGTTCTTGGGCAGCTCGGTAGATGTCAAGGGAAAAGACTTTGAGTTGTTGCCGTTTGGGTCGGGAAGGCGTATGTGTCCTGGTTATAACCTTGGGCTTAAGGTGATCCAGGTGAGCTTGGCTAATCTGCTTCATGGCTTCGCGTGGAGGTTGCCTGACGGGATGAAGGTGGAGGATTTGTGCATGGAGGAGACCTTTGGGCTGTCCATGCCGAGGAAAGTGCCGCTCCAGGTCGTCGTCGAGCCGAAGCTGCCGAGTCATCTTTATGAAGTACTGTGAGTTGTTGGTTTGAAGAAATGTGATAGTAGAAATAATGGGTGCGGTCTGTCATAATAAGATGGTGGATTTTAAGTTTGAGTTTTGTATGGTAATTATAGCTATGAACACTGGGAACAATGGCTTGTCATGTAATATATTTCTGTTTACCTTACTAATGTCCTTTTGATCACTTTTAAGCTCCGTTTTTCTTTTAAAAATATTGTATTTTTACTATCAAAAGAAGAGAGCTAATATCTAAGTGTAAGTTATTTTGTTGTTTAGTTTAGTACTAGTATAATAAGTAATAACTATATTTGAAGTGATGTAAAATAGATATTAAAATAATAATGAATAATAAATTTATATTAGAAATTGATGATATTTTAAACTAGATAATAGAAATACTATTGATGGGATGTAAAGTAGTAGTAATTTAATGTTATTTTTAATTTAGGGCAAATTAATAATTTTAAGTTATTAGTAAAAATTAATTTTAAATATTGTATGAAATAAAAGAAGAGAAAATTATGAATTAATATATGAGAAGAAGTTAAGTTGCTACTATATTAGAATAAGAAAGCCTATTCGAGAGAAAGCTAATCAATAAGAGTATCTCCAATGCTTGCTCCATATTTGAAGCCCAAAATATAGAGCCAAAAATGGAGCAAGAGCCCGGTACACTCCAATGCACTGGGCTCCATATATATTATAATAATAATATAATATATATTATTATATTAGTTATTTTAAATTGTTTAATATATCATTTTAGCGTTATTATTTTTTATTAAAAAATATATGGTTAGAAAATTCTCATCGAGATCTTTAAAATAAAATTAATATTCAATAGTTTTAGAAGTAATTTTAAATTATTAATTTTTTAATTAAACGCATCGAAATTACATTACACGAAATAAACATCGAAATAAGTATTACATATCATTAACTAAAAATATCAAAATTACATTATCTAAAATTGAAGAGCTTGAAGCCAATGATGATGAACGATTTCAACGATTCCTTGCACGACATAGGAAGATCCAAGTTAGAGAGGCTCATTTTGAGCTTCGAAATGCACTAATTGAACACGAGCAGAACTTTGTCGAGTACATTTATATATATATATATATATAATAAAAAAGGACTCTATCGAGTAAAAAATAGAAAGATTCTATCAAGTAGGTACCTTTATATTTCTTATAATAACAAAAAATAGAAACCAAATTTCTTAAATTATAAACAAAAATTCCAGGCTCAAACTAGAAGAAGCCGGCTCGACCCATTTACACTCCTAAATTACTTAATCAAGCAAATGAAAAGCCATTTAAATTAAATTACCTCCTCCTCCTCCATCTATAATCCCCAAACACTCCCCTACCATCAAAGCCTTCTCTTTCTCCGAAACCCCAGTGGTATCGTCAACTACAAACAATGGAGCTACCGACATGGCTTGCCTACTTAGCCACCGTACTTGCCCCCATCCTCCTCCTCCTTAAAGTCCTCTGTAACCGCCACCAAAAGTACAACCTCCCGCCCGGCCCAAACCCATGGCCTGTGATTGGAAATCTTAACCTTATCGGTACCCTTCCTCACCGCTCTTTCCGCGAGCTCTCCCAAAAGTACGGCCCACTCTTCTATCTCCGCTTCGGCTCCTTTCCCGTCGTCGTCGGCTCGTCCGTCGACATGGCTAAATTCTTCCTCAAGACCCACGACGCAGTCTTCGCCGACCGCCCCAAAATGGCGGCCGGGAAGTACACCACTTACAACTACTCCAACATCCTTTGGAGCAACTACGGCCCGTACTGGCGCCAAGCGCGTAGGCTTTGCCTCACGGAACTCTTTAGTGCTAAGAGACTCGGCTCATACGAGTATATTAGGAAAGAAGAGGTCAACGCACTTGTATTCAGATTGTTCAACTCTTCGGGAACGGTGGTGTTACTGGGGGATCATCTTTACACCACTAGCCTTAACATCGTTAGTAGGATGGTAATGGGAAAGAAGTATCTGGACAAGTCGTCTGGGTCGATACTGTCGCCGGAGGAGTTCATGGAGATGATCCATGAGTTCTTCTTGCTCAATGGGGTGTTAAATATTGGGGACTTCATCCCTTGGTTGGATTTCTTGGACTTGCAAGGGTATGTTAGGAGGATGAAGAGGCTCAGCCGCAAGTTCGATAGGTTTCTTGAGCACGTGCTGGATGAACACAAGAAGAGGAGTTATGACGAGGGTGAGGATGACATGGTGGACGTGCTGCTACAATTCGCGGACGATCCTAATTTGGAGGTTAAGCTTCAAAGGGAAGGAATCAAAGCTTTTATTCAGGTGAGCTTTTCTGTGTAAGAAATCTTTTTGGATTTATTTACAGTTAATTAGCTGCTTTAATTAGCTTACGTACTCCTACGGTCCCTTATGGGCCGAAGACCTCCATCATTATGTGTATCAGAGTTAGCTAGCCAGGGGTGTACGTAGCTAATTAAGTCGAGTCTAATTTAAGTTTGAATTAAAAAGTCTCGTTATATATATTGAATTCAATTAATTAGCTTGAGTGGGAGTGCCTTGCTCGAGCCGGCTTGACTTACTAAATAAACTTTAAAGAGCTAAACATCATATTAGTGTCGATATATTTCTTCGAAACATAAGATTCTGACGCCGTGTCGTGTTTGGCTTCTTCTTTCAGTACATCTTCACACTAATAATTTAGTAACTGTACACATTTTCTTCGCGTTATTGCTGCCCTTTAATCTCAGTCTATCATCTCGTCCACCTCAAACTTGCCAAGGATCCATTTTGCTGCCAAATCTTAAGTAGGATTATTACCTGAATTCCTTATTATGTTTTTCTCGTGTAGGACGTCGTTTCTTTCATTTAGTAATGGCAAGTTTATCTGGGTGAACGTAGCACGGGATTATTAATAAAAAAAACATTTTAGCGGTTGGGATGTGTCTAAAAGGAGCTTTCCAAAATTGACCAATCTCCTACCGTATGGTCCTTATTATTTTGCGTGTAGGGGTGTATACGAGCCAAGTCTGAGCGAGCCGGTTCTGGCTCAGTTCAACTCGAGACGAGCTCGAGCTAAACCTAACTGAGTCCAAGTCAAGCTCGGGCTTAATTAGAGGATGAGGTGGTGGTGGCATAGATGACGGCTTGCCAAAGAAGTCGGAGATGGATGGAGGAGGAAGCGACGATAAGGAGATGGTAAATGAAGGAGAAGGAGGAGGCCGACGGAGAGGAAGGCATGGCGCTATGGTGGTGGCTTGCTGATGGAGATCGACGGAGAGGGAAGAGGTGGCGGCGCATGGGGTGAGGTTATGAATGGTGATCGGGTGGATAAAAATGAGGGTAAGGGTGAGGTGGAGAGTGAGTGTGAAGATGAGGGTGGGGTAGACGAGGGAATTGAGGATAGGGAAAGTGATGTGATGAGCTGGGTGAGGGAATTAAGGATAGGGAATTGAGGATAGGGAAAGTGATGTGATGAGCTGGGTGAGGGGAATTGAGGATAGGGAAAGTGATGTGATGAGCTGGGTGAGGGAATTAAGGATAGGGAATTGAGGATAGGGAATGTGACATTATGCGCTGAAGTTATGGGTAAGGGTGAGGTAGTTGAGTGTGATGAATATTTAATGGCTTATGGGTAAGGATGGGTTATTGAGGTACATGCGGCAATATTTCTTTATGCCACGTCTCTATTGAGCCGAGCCGGCTCCGGCTCAGGCTCGACTTAATATTTATTTCGAGTCTGTTATGACCGCTCAGACTGAGCCGAGCCGGACTCAAACTTCACCCGAGCCGAGCCCGAGCCACTCGTCAAGCCTAACAACACTATGTGTGTGTCAGCATGTGTGACTTTGGCTCTTATAAAACATTGAGTAATCAACGAGTTAGCACCCAGCACCACCGTTGTTGAGGTCTACCAGCTCCTTATATCAGCATAACCCGTTGTCCTCTGTTCCTAAGATACTGTTCTCTTCCTCCCGAGTTAAAGAAATCCAGTAAATCCAATCTTAAGGAGAATCCTACAACGTAGCTCTCTCTCTCTCTGATTGGGTATGCTAATGGCCAGAGGCAAGGTGTTTCTTATTGACTCTCAACTGTCGTCGGAGCAAGAGGGCTTGCTTCGCAGGATAAGAGAATTTATAACTGATCTTCTTTTAATTAGCTGAAATACAGCTCCTTGATTCCAACAAAAAAAATAAAAATGTCAGACTGATTTGGCCTACAAGTTAGGGTAAGGTGACAAAAAATTCATCCATATTGATAATTTACTTTAGAAACTCACCTATTAGGCTATTTCATTTGGCCCATAAGCCTGTTTAATTTAGCCTAACACTCATCACCTATTTAGAATATATATATAAACACACAATTTACTCCTTTGTAACATAAATAAATGAACCCCCTGTTTATTTTAGAAATATTTTTTTTATAACAGTTAAACATGATAATAACTTCATTCTATAATATAAATATTATTAATCAAAATTCTATTTTATACCACACACTAATATAATTATTAATTTATCCTTCAAATTTATCTCCTTAATCTACTCAATGTAAAGGACATTTATGTTTACAAAAAATAAAATATTTTTTTATCTTCATTTTGAAAATAATTATTATATTTTTTTTCTTCTTAAAATATAACTGAACATAAGAATTATTATTCTTAAAATAAAAAACTCATCTTAAAAATAATAAAAATGAATGACCATTCTAAAATTAGTCATATTCATAATACCTTAAGGAACACGTTGTACAAACTTGTTAATTCTACATAAAATAGTGTAAGCTAGCCTTTAAAACTTGTCTTCCTGACTTAGTAAGCTAACCACCGGTGTGCGACATAAGTAGGACATGATAACGGGAGGCACTGAGAGCACCTCCGTTACAGTAGAGTGGGCCATCTCCGAGCTCCTCAGGCAACCGGAAAAGTTCGCCAAGGCCACCGAGGAGCTCGACCGCGTCGTCGGCCGAGATCGGTGGGTGGAAGAGAAGGACGTCCACTCCCTCCCCTACATCGAAGCCGTCGTCAAAGAAACCATGAGGATGCACCCCGTCGCGCCGATGCTCGCCCCCCACCTCTCCCGCGAAGACGCCACCGTCGACGGCTACGACATCCCCGCTGGAACGCGCGTGCTCGTCAACATTTGGGCGATTGGACGTGATCCCAAGAGTTGGGACAAACCTCACGAGTTCAATCCCGAGAGGTTCTTGGGCAGCTCGGTAGATGTCAAGGGAAAAGACTTTGAGTTGTTGCCGTTTGGGTCGGGAAGGCGTATGTGTCCTGGTTATAACCTTGGGCTTAAGGTGGTCCAGGTGAGCTTGGCTAATCTGCTTCATGGCTTCGGGTGGAGGTTGCCTGACGGGATGAAGGTGGAGGATTTGTGCATGGAGGAGAGGTTTGCGCTGTCCACGACGAGGAAGATGCCGCTCGAGGTCGTCGTCGAGCCGAAGCTACCGAGTCATCTTTATGAAGTACTGTGAGCTGTTGTTGGTTTTATTGGAGAAATGTAATAGTATGATAGTATAAATAATGGTTTGGTCTGTCGTAATAAGATGGTCGCTTTTAAGCTTGAATTAGGGAATTATGTATGTTTACTGTAGCTTTGAACACTTGGAATAAGGGCTTGTCATGAAATATATTTCGTTACCTTATGAATGTTCTTTTCATCACTTTAAGCTCCCTTCACCTGTGAAATAAAGACCAATTTAAAAAATATATATTCTATTTTTTGTAATATTAGAAGAAGAGGGCTAATACCATTATCAATTATTTTATCATTTAGTTGAATACTAGTAGAAGGAGTAATAATGATATTTGTTGTGATAATATGATGTAAAGTTGATGTTAAAATAATAAAGAATAGTAAAGTTATTTTAGGAATTAGAGATATTTTAAACTAAATAATAAAATATTTATGATTGGATGTAAATTAATAGTAATTAGGTGTTATCTAATTTTAAACTATTATTAAATTAATTTTTAAATATTGTATGGAATAAGAGTAAATAGAATAACGAATTAGTATACCGGAAGAAGCTAAATTTTTATTTACTTACTCTACTATAGTAAAAATGTTTATTCCAGAGAAATATTATTTTTATTATACAAGTGAACTAAGGTTTTGATAATTAAGGTAGTAAATGGGTGGGTAGAACAAGTTGATGGTCTATTAGTCTATTTTTGTATCCTTAAAATATTAAAGTTTGTTTCTCGAGTGGCACTAACGCTACGACAAGCTCCAAATTGTATCAGAGAAGAATAGATGATCAGTAGACAAGATTTGACTATATTCTAAGTTCTGAATGAATATTTTAAGTCCACCGGCACTTGTAAAAATTAAAATAAAAAGTTTTATTTTGTACATAGAATTTTATTATTATGTATAAATGTTTTGGATTAATTGCAGCTTACTGCTTATCTATATTGTGTAGCGTAATCCAACGGTCCTTATTGAGCCCCCTTATGAGTCCAAAACTCTCAGTAATCATCAGATAATTACCCCCATAATATATATATATTAAAAAAGAATAGGAGTGGAATTATGTACATCAGACTATTTTAAAGAGTTAAAACGTCATATAAGTGAGGATTTCTTCGAAGGTGGTTGAGGAATGACGTGGCATGGAATATGAGTGACTGTATCAAGTATTTTTTTAAATAAAAATAATAAAAAATGACTCTATCAAGTTAAAAAAGAAAGATTCTATCAAGTGGCACCAATTTGTCCAAATTTCCAAAAATTTTATAGTTAAATATATGGAATTGTATATATTTTTTAATTTAATAATATATTATTTTTAAAGTAATAAAAATATATTTATCTTGTTTAATAAATTTTTACCGGTTGAGGCTATACATTTTTTTTTTTTAGTTACCATTCACTACTTTGTCCAATCAAAATATCAAATCATTTTTGTATCAATAATTTAGTTTTTTTTTAGAAAAATAGACTACCTTATAAATTGACCGTTTTGATCCTCCCACTAAGCTTAATACCAATAGTTATCTCTTTGGACTTAGTCCATGGACAAGCGAAAAATTTAGCGCTTTATACGTAAAAAAAATTATAAAATAATTTAATATTTTTTCAAATAGTATAAGCTTCGATCAGCTTTTTAAAATAGATGATTGTACGGTTCTCATCGGTTTCTTTTCCGACAATTTGATTTACTCAGCTAAAGGTGTGCTCACTCTAAAACCCTTTTTTTTTTTTTTTTTAGCTAACATACACTGATATTTAACAATTTTAAATTTAAGAATGTGAGCATTGAATTGTTTATATCACACATCTAGAATGTTAGTTTCATAAAGATGGGTGAGAGTTGGAGGAAAGACAAAGCCCTAAACCCCATCCATTTTAAGAATATTTTTATTTTTATTTTTGAATATAATATAAATTTTTTTTTAAAAAAATATATTCTATTTTTTATAAAATTAACATGAATACACATTGATTTAATATAAAATAAATTGTTAAGATAGATATTAATAATAAATTAGTAATTGAGTTAGTTTGTGATATAAAATATAATTTTAATAAATAGCATTTATATTTTAAACTAAAATTATTATAATAATATAATTATTATATTTTTATTTAGAATACAAGTAAATATAAAAATAATTATTTATTAAGTAAAGATCGTAAACTAGACCTAAAAAATTAAGGAAGTTGGAATATTTACTTGCTCTAAACACGAGCTTTCACTATTTGAGAAGTTTTGATAGATCATTGAATTATTTAGAGAATTTTTGGTAAACTACTAACATGGCCATAACATGCCCCTTCTTGTAGGAAGTTTGGTATCAGTAATTTAACCTAATTAAAAAATAGACTGAATCCTTGCTAAACGCATCAATCATTCAGCTTGTCTATTCCATTTCATTAGCCTAGATGGGTCAACCGACAGTCTTTTTGAAACCTAAAATCCACTGCCCTTCCGTCTATATACACTACCACAACCATTTCTTAACTACTCCAAAACCATTACTTTAGTACATCAACAAAACAATGGAATTACCAACATGGCTCACCCACTTCGCCACCATACTCGCTTCCGTTCTCCTCCTCAAAACCCTCCTGAGCCGCTGCCGTTGCCGCAGCCGCAAGTACAACCTCCCTCCCGGCCCGAAACCGTGGCCGGTGATTGGAAATCTTAATCTTATCGGTTCCCTTCCTCACCGCTCTCTCCACGAGCTCTCCCAAAAGTACGGCTCACTCCTCTACCTCCGCTTCGGCTCCTTCCCCGTCGTCGTCGGCTCGTCCGTCGACATGGCTAAATTCTTCCTCAAGACCCACGACGTTATCTTCGTCGACCGCCCCAAGACCGCGGCCGGCAAGTACACCACTTACAACTACTCCGACATCACTTGGTCCCCTTACGGCCCATACTGGCGTCAAGCACGTAAGATGTGCCTCACAGAACTCTTTAGTGCTAAGAGACTCGACTCATATGAGTGCATAAGAAAAGAAGAGGTAAAGGCACTTCTAATAAGATTGTTTAAATCTTCGGGGAGGAAGGTGTTACTTAAGGATTACCTTTCTACTGCTAACCTTAACATTATTAGTAGGATGGTGTTAGGGAAGAATTATCTGGATGAATCGGAGGGGTCGATAGTGTCTCCGGAGGAGTTCAAGTGGATGCTCGATGAGTTGTTCTTACTTAATGGGGTGTTAAACATTGGGGACTCGATCCCTTGGTTGGACTTCTTGGACTTGCAAGGTTATATTAGGAGGATGAAGAGTCTAAGCAAGAAGTTTGATAGGTTTCTCGAGCATGTGCTTGATGAGCACAATGAGAGGCGTTTTAAGGCGGGTGACGATTTCGTGCCCAAGGACACGGTGGACGTGTTGCTGCAACTTGCGGATGATCCTAATTTGGTGGTCCAGCTCAAGAGAGAAGGAATCAAAGGTTTTACTCAGGTGAGATTTTTATTTTCTACATCTATAGATTTTTATTAATATGTATAAATAATGCTTATCTATATACCGTAGCGTAATCCAAAACTCTCAATATGTAATCATCAAACTACTGAACCTTATATATTTTGGATCAGAATAGATGTGATCATTACGTGTTTAGACTATTTTAAAGAGCTAAAACGTCATGTGAGTGATGAGTTCTTCAGGAGGTGGTCGACGCAATAAGGGATTCCGATGTCACGTGGTGGTTAGCTGCAATTATTCACGACCTGAACTCTGTACAGTTAAAAAAAAGAAAGACTATTATTCAAGTCTCGTCTTTAAGTTTTCTCTCCTCGGTCTCCAAAGATGGTGACAAATCTTAGTGCAGCTCGTTTTCAACTGCTATAAAGCGACTCTTTCCTTGGAAGGAAAGAAGTCTAAAAAATTAAAGTGAAGTGAAAATCATTTTTTTTTAATTTAATTTTTGCAGTTCATGAGGTGTATAAGTAGTTAATCCTACTTATATAGTGTAAGTTTAACGAATACCTTTCTTCCTTCCAATTTATCAAGCTAACCACCGAGTGCACAACGACATCTATAGGACCTGATAGCCGGAGGCACAGAGAGCTCCGCCGTGACAGTGGAGTGGGCCATCTCCGAGCTCCTCAGGAAGCCGGTAATCTTCGCCAAGGCCACTGAGGAGCTCGACCGCGCCGTCGGCCGAGACAAGTGGGTGGAAGAGAAGGATGTCCACCGCCTCCCCTACATCGAAGCCATCATCAAGGAAACCATGAGGCTGCACCCTGTCGGGCCGATGCTCGCCCCTCGCCTCTCCCGCGAAGACTCCACCGTCGACGGCTACGACATCCCCGCCGGAACGCGCGTGCTCGTCAACGTTTGGGCAATTGCACGAGACCCCGAGATTTGGGACAAACCTCACGAGTTCAGGCCGGAAAGGTTCTTAGGCAGCCCGATAGATGTCAAGGGAAAAGACTTTGAGTTGTTGCCGTTTGGGTCGGGAAGGCGTATGTGCCCTGGTTATAATCTTGGGCTTAAGGTGATCCAGGTGAGCTTGGCTAATCTACTTCATGGCTTCGCATGGAGGTTGCCTGATGGGATGAAGGTGGAGGAACTGTGCATGGAGGAGATCTTTGGGCTGTCCACTCCAAGGAAGGTGCCGCTCGAGGCCGTCGTCGAGCCGAAGCTACCGAGTCATCTGTATGGAGTACTGTGAGTTAATTGTCGTCGTCGTTGTTGGGTAATAGCGTGAGCTATACATAATAAGGTGGTCGCTTTTATGTTCCAGTAGGGAGCTATATATGTGTGGGTGTGGCAATAAATATAGTAGTTGATGTAAAATTTAGCTATGAACAATTGGAAAATGTGCTTGTTATAATTATTAAGCAATTCCATTCTCCATCTTAATGCTATCAATATATGGTGGAAGTTTTCACCTTTAGATAGTCACTGTGCAAGATGCCAACCATTATATACAACGCCATCGTGCTTCCTGTGGGTTGCTCGGGGATTTCGCTTGGATAAAGATGTGGTTACACTATTCGAGTCCTTTTGGTAAAGAAATTCGTATCCCCAGTATTAGTTGGTGTTACTTCCCATAAATGTAATGCATAGGAAGATTGTGGGGTTAACTTATTTGTACTTTGTTATACCAGATAAGATAAGGCTGCCGAACCAATAAAGTCGCAAACAAGCTCTGTTTGACTGTGCTTATCTCTAGGTTCGAGATAGGAGCAAGTAAGCTCGAATTGAAACTAAATATGCCGAGCTTGATTTAATGAGTTAGATTTATGATTAATTTTAAACGGAGCTGTACAATTATCGGCCCGCTCCATCAAATGTATACTACTTTATATATATATATATATATATATTGATAGGAAATCTCTATAAGAACTAAGTTAAATGTTTCGTACGAGAGAGAATTTATTTCTTCAAGAAGTGGTTCCAGCAACATCATATTTTGCTCGAGGAGAGATAGGAGCGTGAAAATGAATTGGATAAAGATGAGATAGTACTCAACCGATATTTATATATTTTTTTCTTATTATAAATTTATGATATTAGATAGATAAGTAAAATTTAAAATTATATTTTAACTAAATAGATATCTATAGTTTTTAGATATTGATAAGATTTTTAAAAGTAGGGTTAGTGAAATTAAATTATTAATTGGTCTAGTTGGCTAGAGGATTTTGGGGTCTAGAATAATACTGATTATTTACTAGTTGTGTATAGAATGTGACTAAATGAATATTCACCATCTGTATACTCTGTCCGTATCTAATTCGATTTAGGTCGGATTAAATTTAATATAATCTATTTTCACATCGGGTGGAAAAAATTTGTAAAAAAAAAGAAGAGAGAGAGAGAGAGAGAGAGAGAGAGAGAGAGAGAGAGAGAGAGAGAGAGATTTGAAGGAAGGCCGAGAGAATTTGATAGGAGGACCTCAAGCATATTGGCTTGCTATGTGCTGATCCAGATGAGCTTGACTACTGCGGATCCTTCGTGCTAAGAAAGTCTTATATGCAAAATTTGTTCGTATTACTTGTTAATTAATTAGCGTCCAAGATATCATAAGTGGTTAATTACCCATAACATTTCTAATCAGGATGGGACATCACATTGAGATTGCTCTCAATTTCACACGAAAAAGTCAACAAATGATAGGTACAGTAATCGAATAGACTATCAGTTTGTCATTCTGACATCTTTATATACACAGCTAATTAATTGGACTTGTTCTTTGATACAATCTACGCTCCTCTTTCCTGGTTGCAGCTTGGGGAGCTCAGGTAGTGTCCCAGGGTTGTAACATAGGAGCCATTCCCATCCACCTCCCTGTTGAGTCCTCTCTCAGCATGAACAGCTGCATTCGGATGCCTTACCCTGTGCCTATATTGATGGCATTGGTGTCTCGCTTTATTCTTCGTCTCAATCTTTGTATCCACCTCCTTATCCTTGCTATCCTCCACCACCACTGTGTACATAAAGGGTCCAGTAGGTGCACAATCTTTTAACTCCAGAAGAGGCTCCAATGCCTGAACAACTTCTCTCATGCGAGGCCTTGATCTGGGTGTGCGGCTTAAGCACTGGTATGCCACTAGAGCAGCCTTCTGTGCACCCTTGGTAGAGTACTGCAACTCTAGGCTGGGGTCAATTATACGGTATAACCTATCCGGCTTCTTCAGATAAGGCGTGGCCCAATCCACGAGGTTCTGCTCTCGGCTTCGCCGCGTCCTATCCACGCACGGCCGGCCAGTTAGCAGCTCGAGGAGTACTACTCCGAAGCTGTAGACATCACTCTTTGCAGTAAGATGACCTGAATGACAAGTGATGCTAATGTTAGTTTTGGATGGATTGCAGCTGAATTGGAATCAAGTATGTTCGCAGGTTGGTGCGATGCACACCAGTCATGATGTATTCAGGCGCGGCGTAGCCCTGTGTGCCCATGACGCGCGTCGTGATGTGGGTGTCATCTCCTTCAGGGCCACCCTTTGCTAGTCCGAAATCCGAAAGCTTTGCCTCGTAGTTCTGAGAAGTTGATTCAGAAACATTCAGTCAGCTAGGCGCAATGGATTTAGTCGTCATGGAAATGAAGTGAAACGTAGATGAGAGATGCATTTAAGCGTTGTTGCTCTCACGATCAAAAGTTTAATCAGGATAGGTTTTGCTAGCTGGACTTGCTCTACCTCGTGGAATAAATTTAATGGAGAGTTGAGACTAGCATGATAAAGACTTACCGAGTCTAATAATATGTTCGAAGCTTTGAAATCGCGGTAGATCACCGGCTTCTCAGCCTCATGAAGGAAAGCGAGGCCCTTGGCAGCTCCCACCGCAACCTTAATTCTTGTCGACCATGGCAAAGAAGCAGAGAACCCTGCAATCCATTATAAAATTAAGGTCAGCACTCAACCATGCATCTATAGCTTTGCTAACTGTCAATTCTAGTGGTGCTCATGTAAAGTTTCAGAAGCCAAAATTGATAATGACAGTTGTAACGGATTACATTAAAATTTGGGCTAGACTTGCTTCCAAGATTTTCTTTCTATAAATGCCTTAATCCAGATAAATTTAAGAATGATTCATAGGCTAATTTTTTATATTTTTTTATGTGAGGTGGCGCACTTGATCAGTTGACAAAGATTAGAACTGATGCTGATTGCTGAACAGCTTTTTAGGAACAGGATGACAGAGAAAGAAATCCCAAGTCTGCCAATTGAAAACATGCAGAACTCTCTGCATTTCGAATGCAAATGGTTTGTAAATTCACGAAAATTGTTATCCTACAAATTGAATTCAACCTAAAATGACAAGAAGAAAAATAGGAGCAAAGTAGACTTACTTCTAAAAAGATGGTTCTCCAAGCTTCCCCTGGTCATAAATTCATACACTATCATCCTGTGATCGTCTTCATAGCAATAGCCAATCAGTTTCACCAGATGGGGATGTCTCAATTGCCCAAGAAAGATAACCTCAGTCTGCGATATTCATATCACATAACAAAAACAAAAACAAAAAAAGGTTTAGCATCAAGAAAACATACAACTCATAATCACTTACAAGAAACTAGATTAAGGCATTGTGGTAGTTCTTACCAGCCATTCTCTATGGCCCTGCAGCCCTTCTTCTGAATCCAAATACTTCACTGCTACATGCTGCGCTTTTAGCCCCGGGCGCAGTTTTTCGTCGATAAAACCTTTGTAGACTGGCCCGAAACCACCTGAACCGAGGAAATTACTCATGGAGAAGTTGCGCGTCACGGCTTTGAGCTCAGCAAGGGTGAAAACATGGAGGTTGGATCCTGCAAGTGTTAAGGACAAGTCCTCAGGGGAGATTGTTCCTGAGGACTTGCTAAGATTGGAGTATGACGTCCTTGAATTGGAACTCGAGACGGAGCTTCTCTTCCCTTTTTGCGTTGAGCTCTCGTCGAATTTTCCACAGCAAGCCATGAAGAACGACTTCAATGAACGCTTGGACATCTTTGCATATAAAGCTAAGCCGCCTATCTATTTCCTAAGGGATAAGGAGGAGCAGATACCTTGAGGAAGGTCGAAATATCTCGGAAAGATTATATAGACGCTTGCTCTTAGCTGGAATAGTTGCTGTGTTCTACTTTATATAGTGGTTGGTTTTCCTCAAGTCTTTGTGAATGAGAAAAGAAAACTGTGGGGGAACTCAGAATGTAGGAAAGGAGTTGAGTGGTATAGCATGTTAAACTATTAAACAAGTGCATGGGCTTGTGTTAAAGAAACATATAGGTTGAGGGTTGACTACAAGCAAAGATTAATTACTTCCTTATGAGGATATACTTCAAATTCCCAAGAGCAAAGCAACAGAAAAATGAGAAATGGGTTCTTCTTTCAAGATTAGGATCACCACAAGAACACTGTGTGCCATGGAAGAATCTTAGGAGTGCAATCTTAGAATATTATTCTTTTAAATTAACCCCACACGGCCACACGCCTTTCATGAAGAAAGAGATGTCGACTTCCACCAACCAACATCAGCCAATGAACTACCAGTAGTAGATTTGCCATCCGCCATGGTTTCTTTCGGTATGCGATTGGTTGTTGAGCTCTAATTGGAATGGGGGAGTTCGATTAGTCTCTTTCACCTATTAAACAAACAAGCTTGGCAGACGAGGAGAAGCACACGAAAAATGCATTAGTTTGTAATTATCGTTATCATAGATGACGCTCTGTTTACATCTAACCCGATAATATATTAGATTTAACGATTAAGTAATCGGGTAAAAATGCAGGTCAAATCTACCAATGCATATACTGAGGTGGCACCAATATGAAACTGCAGTTGCACAAGTGCTACCAAACCAACCTATTTTGAATATTTATATGAGACCGGGTCATCCGGAAACTGGCTTTGTACCAACTTCAATCCTATCCAATTGCAGCAGAGAAGAAAAATATCTGAGGAGAAACTATAAACAAAGACTATCTTGTCCGGTGCCCGCCCACAGAAAACTACGGGAACAAAAAAGAAATCTAGCCGCAGTTTGAGTTGAGAAGTAGGTTTTTCCGGTCCCCAGATTGAAGCCTCCTTATTTTGCACGATGATTGAATCGCATTCTAATCAACGTTAACGCGTACATATGAACGTGGAGAAGGGAACAGAGAAAAGAAAAGGCTGTGCTCTGTGAGAGACAGCATAGCAAGATTTGTGTCATCCATTAGCATATTTTATACGTGGATAAATTCTAATTTCAACTCCTATCCACGAATTGTGATTATTTATTTATTATTATTATTCTTATTTGTGCTTGTGCGTGTTTTTTTGATTTTTTAATGAAAACGCTGAGACTTATGATTGTCCGTTTAGATAATTATACTTAGACTTTCTTGCGAATTATTGGTTATTTTCATAACATCCCTTTCATTTATTTTTTTGTAATATTTTGATTCTTCAAGTATCTAAGTAGTTCTCTCGGTCAATAATATTAATAAAAATATTTAAAATTTTATACCTTCAACTTCTCTCTCTTTTTAAATAAGATTAAAACGGTTAATATATTGCATAAAATAGATCATGTGACACTCATATAAAACCTTTTTAATAAAAAAAATTTACATACAATATGCCATGAAAAATTAAACTAATAAAAGAGGAGTCTAATTAAAAATGGTTTCATGCAGGCCAATATATCACTATCCTTTAAAAATGCATAATAAATATAAACTTACGAATAATGTAGTCTATTACTGTTTCCATAGTATTTGAATTATTTGGATATATGGAAAGTAGATTAGGATAAGAATTTCTTCAATAGATGAGTATATAGATTTGGATATAAGAGTGATACACAAATCCAAGCCCATATCAAATTCTAGAATCAATATTTCAAAACACCTAGAAGGCCTCATCATTTGACCGATAGCCCAAACTAAGTTTAGCTAATCTTATTTTTCACTGTTGGGCTAAGAAAATATAGTATTTGATTGTGTTAAAAGGTACAAAAAATATTAATGTTGGTGAAAAATAAACAATATATAAAATTAATAGATCAAATTTTTTTTTGACTTTAATAATAAATTTGATAGATTTAAATCATGTCAAATATAAAATTAAAATTATTTAAATTTTTTAGGAGTAAACTTAGTTAGAGATTGAAAAAAAAAAGGAGTAAAAAAATATTTGGTTATTTAATCTGTGTCAGAGTGCCAGGCTAAGTTGAGAAACACTGAGCTCAAACAAACAAGAGCCAAAAGATATTATGTGATATATAAATCCTTATGTTGCACCTCCCATCAACTGGTAGTGTAAACAAAGGAATCACTTTGGTTGATGTGGAATTCAACCAATAGTAAAAGAGTTGTAAATCTCTACGGAATCTAATCTGTATGGGTTCGGACGAGTCCAATACCACGACAATGAAGGCCATCAAAAGATTTCAATCGACTCTAACTTCCTATTGGCTTAACGTCACATTAACTAGCGTTAAGAATAGAAACTGGTGAGAAAAATCTCGTTGAGTGATGCAGGAGGTAATAAGCCACCCCACGTTTCTTGCTGACGTACGTTGGATCCGCACTCTCCTTGTAGTTCCGCAGTCACACTAGACCTCAAAGCTTTTGTCGCATCTCACCTACCTATTCTAAGGTTTTTTATTTTTATTCTTGATAAGATATTCTAAAGTATTAGGTACGCTGGGAAGTCGTATTAAATAAGTAGAGGGGCCAAAGATAACTACATCTATGTTTCTTTTTATAACTCAAGAGCCCACTTAGATTATAAACTAGATTAATTTGTTGTACTAATAGTTGGAGTTTCGACTTTATGACACCATTGATTTACTAATATCCAGTGTCATTTTCACTGGAACAATCAATATCCCATTTGCCTCAATAAAAAGTATAATGCAAATTACTCAGTTATCACTAAGTTCCACCATTTCTCTTAGCAAACGAGAAACGGTTCCTCCATCTTCCATTCATGGCTGGAACTGGGTCCAGCGCCGCAGCCAATCCGAGTTGTTCACCTTTTATAAAAATATCTAAGTAGCTTTTTATCTGCTTTCCTATAGCTGCTAGTAAAAATGCTGATGAAGTTTGACGTTCTATCAACTTTGATTAAGTCTTTGTTTTAGTTTTTTTTTTACTGTCATACATGAAACATTTGAGTAATTTAGGAAATTCATATAATAAGTTTTACATTTTAGTGAGGGTTATAAAAAAAAATATAATATTAAGTTTTGCATGTGGTGTGTTTTTAATAAATAATGTTTATGAGGTACTAGTTTGGTCAAAAATTATTGTATCCAAGATCTAATACCTTAAAAAAAAATCTATTACCTAAAATTACAAAAATCCCAATATTGAGAACCCACGAACGAAATCCAACGGTACACATGAAGGTTATATCGGGGATTAAGTGATTCCAATCACATCACGTTTAAAACGTCATGAATTGCGTCACGTATAATCCTGCGTATATATCCCCGCTCTTTGGCTCCATAAAAGGCGAAGCGCAGCTACTTCTGCCTCCGCCCCTTCATCTTTGGAGCCAAGCATCGCCGGCCACATGGCTCGCCTTGTCATCTTCCTCCTACTCACCGTATTTTCCATTTCCTTGGCGGCGGCCCGGACCGACTTCGACGAGTCCAACCCGATCCGATCCGTCACCGATCGGATCGACTCTCTCGAGTCGTCCCTCCTCGCCGTCCTCGGCCGCACCAGGGAAGCGCTCCACTTCGCCCGCTTCGCCAAGAGGTAGCATCTCGATCACTTATTGGCGATCTGACGGTCTCGATCTTCCCTAATCATGTCCTTTTTCTTTATAAAAAAAAATCTATTTAGGTATGGGAAGAGATATGAGAGCGTGGAGGAAATCAAGCTGAGGTTTGGGATCTTTGCGGAGAGCTTGGAGCTGATCAGATCTACCAATAAGAAGGGGCTATCTTACAAGCTCGGGATCAACCGTAAGATTTGCCACATATTTCGATCGTAACCGTTGGTTGTCTCGGGTTAACCTTGGCTTCGGTGATGTAGGGTTCGCGGATCTGAGCTGGGAGGAGTTCCGGGGGAGCCGGCTCGGCGCACCGCAGAACTGCTCGGCTACGTTGAAAGGGAACCACCGGTTGACGGATACGGTTCTCCCCGTAACGGTACGAGAGAGAGAGATCAATAAATTTTTCGGTTCTCGTTTTTGTTGATTGATTTTTGGAATTACGAAGCTGCCCTTGCAGAAAGACTGGAGAGAGGATGGGATAATTAGTCAGGTGAAGGATCAGAGGCACTGTGGATCATGCTGGACTTTTAGGTAACGGATGCTTGCTTCTCCTTCGGATTGACTAAATTAAATTAATGTTGTTGATGTAGTCTTTAGACTGCAATTATAGTTTGTTCTCATGAGCAGTAACCAGTTTCTCACATTATGAAAATTGTGGAATTTTGATCCTCCTCTATAACAAATATTTGTTTGCTGATTTGGTTGCATTTATGAGTCACTTTGATCAATCGATGATATGTTGTGATAAGTGATAGCCTCCTAATTTTGTGAACTCATGCAATTAATTTTGTCATATAAAGTGCTAACCATGAGTCTGAGTTAGGGAGAAGGCTGAAACTGTGTTGGAGATAGAAAACTTTGACTACTTTCATTTGCCTGAGTGCTAAATAATTTTTAATTTTCTTGAATAATGCTAGATATCCAAGTACTAATGTACTATCACATTTATGAATGGTTGTATAAATCAGGCAGATTTATTAGGTATCCGATTCATCTCTATCCTTATTACCAACTTTAGTGCCCATTTATAGTCTCCTTGTGCTTCATTTTGGCAAGTTTCAATGGCATCCAGTCAATTAAGTGGCTTTAAAGTTTAAATAGACCAAGTTAATGAAAAATGAAGACCAAGAGGTGATAGCTCATATATGAATAACAGTGAAAGCTAGACTCAAGTGGTTGCATATATCCAACTGCATAGGTTCAGTATCAAGATATTTTACAAATTTATCGATGCTCTGCAGACATCTAAATTCCTAATCACCAACACTCAGTATTTAAAATCCAAAGATTTTCTTTATTCAATATTAAATTTTCTTTACATCATCCATCAGTTACTTTTTCAGACTATTAATATGGAAAGAACAATTTAATTCATCCTAGTGCAATAATCTGAGATTTTCCAGATGTAAATCTTAAAGTTCTGATAATGTTGATGCTCAAACTGTGCAGCACAACAGGGGCACTTGAGGCAGCATATACACAAGCTACTGGAAAGCCCATCTTATTGTCTGAGCAGCAGCTGGTCGACTGTGCCTATGGATACAATAACTTTGGCTGCAACGGTGGGCTGCCATCACAAGCCTTTCAGTATATAAAGTACAACGGAGGCCTTGACACAGAGGAGTCGTACCCTTATACTGGAGTCAATGGTATTTGCAGCTTTAAACCCGAGACTGTTGGTGTTAAGGTTCTTGACTCGGTTAACATCACCATGGTGAGGAACATATATATTTCTTCTTTCCACCTTCTTTCAATTATATATTTATATGGTTGCCAGATAATATTTCCTCTATGAAGAATAAATCAAGAATGTCAAAGGTTGTTGCTTACAAAATTTTGAATTAAATGCTGATCATCTAAGTTGATTGATCTTCTTTCTTACTATCTGGAAAGGGTGCTGAAGATGAGTTGAAGCATGCAGTTGGAGTGGTTCGTCCAGTTAGTGTTGCATTTCAAGTGATCAAGGAATTCAGATTATACAAAGCTGGAGTTTTTTCTAGTGAAACATGTGGCAATGCTCCTACTGTGAGTTATCTAACATTCAATCATTCCTTATGCTTGTTTAAGATAAGAAGGTCGCCTATTTTCCCTTTTCTTGTCAACATTTGTAAATTTCTATGGGCAACATATCTGTAGTAATTGGTGCTGTCAACTAAAATCTGCTGCTTTGCTTGTAAATAGTTATTTTGCTATGGTAAATGATGAGTAGGAAACTGCGATGTTCTTATTCACTCAACTTCCATGCCCACTAAAGTGTGTTAACTCTCATCCGATGTATAGGATGTGAACCATGCTGTTCTCGCTGTTGGCTATGGGGTGGAGAATGGTGTTCCATATTGGCTAATCAAGAACTCATGGGGAGCTGACTGGGGTCTTGATGGTTACTTCAAAATGGAGCTGGGGAAGAACATGTGCGGTAAGAAGCTTTACTCAATGTTTGCCAAAGCTCAGGCATACTTCTTCTACGAGACATATGAGCTATTGTAGACATGGTTCCAAGGCTCAAAATTTTAGGACAGATATCCAAACCTGATTTCTGATTGTGATGAGGTTTTTGCAGGTGTTGCTACTTGTTCCTCCTATCCGATTATTGCTGCTTAGAGAAGCCACGGAATAGATGCTTCTTTCTTATGAACTTGTTTCATAGTTATTTGTACCTACAGCACGAAAGTACTATTGGATCTGTACACATTGTATTGGATAAGATGGTGTATTGGACTATATTATGTGAATTATTTTGCAGGATGTAAGAAAGAGATAAAATCCCATCTATATAAATCACTGCCCCATTATGATATTTGTGCATAATTATCTTGTTCTTCCATTTACTTAAAATTTCTTTAGTATGCTAGGCTTCTCTTCAACTCAAAAGTACTTGGTTTCATGCCTTTGCTGGAAACATATAGGGAAACCATGAACATATATATGAAGAATGGAAGTATGATTATATAAATGAGGTGTCCTAAGGGTAGTTTCGACCCGGATTAAGGGCAATGACAGCCACTGCTTTAGAAAATCTCAGTTGCTTTTCTTATCTGAATGGACTGACTAAAAGTTCTTATTAATTATTTGATTTACAACTTTTATTTTCTACTGAAAGTTTCAAATCAGTGCAAGCCTCCAAAATTTCAAACTGGATTTTTCGACTACTGTTTTTAAGAAGGGAGCACCACGCTGGTGCGACAATAATAATGATAAAATTAAGACAAATACTTCAATACTCATCTAAATTTTATAATCTTAATTTTATACTGATTCTTTGCATGACTTTTGGATTACTGTTTTTTTTTTCGGTTAAGATTTCTCTTTCTTATAAATATAATTGTGATAGATATGATTAGCCTTAATTATAAAAGATATTATTTAATATAAATCATTTAAATTTGATTATTTGGAGATAGATTTTAATTTAAATATTATTTTCTATCTCTATCTGTTATTAAATCTAATTTAAATCAATCTTAAACTAATAAAAAATATATATAAATAATAAAAAATAATCAAAGAGATGAAAATTAATTAAATTTCGATCAAATTAATTATAGAAAGGCATCAATACTCTTATTCTAATATATATATATATTACTCTTAGTAAAAAAAATATATTTTTTACTTAATAAACTATTAAGATAATATAATTATTAAAAATAATGTGAAAAATAAAATAGTGATTATCTATTAAATCAGTAATATCTTTTATTTTTTTACATTCCTATTATACCATTGAGAATTTTAACATATGAGATATTTATCAAATCGATTGATAAATAATTGTCTTTACGATAAAATAGAACCACTCTAAAAATAATTATAATTCTCCTAATAAATAACACGACTCTCGTGAAACATCTCGCTGTTTGTATTCCTAGAATTATTGTACCTCGAACAATTTTAATCGCAATTCTCAGTCATCCAAAGGAACATGATCTGGATCGTTAATCAAATTGCAAAATAAATCATAGAAACATTTTGGATAGGATCGTATTGATCCTTTCCTCCTTTTGGTAACCATCGTCGTAGAAACAGTTGGACCGCAGAAGTTAACGGCAATCCGTTCACTTTTTCTATATAACTTATTCATTCCAGATAATTAAAAATATTAAAAAAGAAAAAGAACAACTTCTCTCCCTCTCTCCCTCCCTCTCTCTCTCTCTCTCTCTCTCTCTCAGCGAATGAGAGAAAAGCGGTGGGCTGCATAAAAGCCCCAATTTCCAGCCCCCCTCTCCCTCTCTCGGTTGTAGCTTTCCCCTTTCCGGTCCTTTTTCATCTTCGTTTTAATTGGGGTTGGTAGTTGGAATCGCCGTAGAGAATAATTTTTGGATCGATTCTGAAAGTATTCTACTCTGACGAGAGTAATATTCACCATTGCGGTAAGATTGCTAAGTTTTATTCGTCTTCATTTTGTCCGATTAAAGAGTGATAGCGATATTCTGAGGTTCTTCCCTTTTCTTGTAGTGTAGATTTTAATACGTGTTTTGATCTGTTATTGTGCTATCCGAATTAGAAATAGTCACTGTACTTGAAAGCCTGGAATCCTCCTTTTAGGTAAAGTAAATTTAAGATTCTATTGAGTGGAGATGGCGAGATACCTCCTTTAAGTTGTGCAATTTTCTACCATGTTTACGTTGTGAAAACTTAAGTGGCTGGTTGACCCAAGGAAGATAGAACTAATACATGTTTACAGTACACTTTTACTGGACGAGGGAATTGGAGGTTTTTGTGTTCCAAATGATCTTCTGAAGTGCCCTTTTGTTGGATAATTCTTCACTCCTGCGTTTATTTTGTAATGTGGTATTATAGATCAACTGGGTTAATGAGGAGTTTCTAAGTTCTGCTCTTCTTGTTACTGGAACAGTTGTATGCTTAAGCCAATTGTGTCTCAATAATATGTGGAGGGTTCCTAGGTACATTCGACGCAGAACAGGTGCAGTTTGCGTTTTGGTAAATCAATAAAGGGATGAAATTGGGGAGCTTAAATGGAGTGAGAGGTAACCAACTTAAGATCATTGTTATCGCTCTCAGCACGATACTTCTTGTTTGGGGATGGGAGAAAGCATCAAATCAATCTGCTTTCATCCTACCCCCAGATACATTGGCATTGTTTCCTCCAGGTTTGTTTAATTTTTATCTCTAGAGATACCATCTTCTCTTTCTATTTTCTCCTTGGTTGATTCACCTTATAGTGACATTTCCATTTTGTTCTTTTGTGGTTTGCCCTGCTATTCTTTATTCTTCAGTAGCTCGCTCGAGATACGAACATCATCATCCCTCTGCAGAGGAAGATTTTCCAAATGCAGATACATTTGTGAGGCCATTGACTGAGGGAGCAGACAAAGTTCTCACTGAATCACCACTGGGTTCCTCAATAATAAGCTCATCCCACACAGCAAAAAAGGATACAGAAACAATACTGCAGGAGAGGGAAGGTAATTTTTATTTTTATACTTGATTACATTCTTTGGTCCTTTCCCTTTTCTGTTGTAACAGGTAGATGTCATCACTTGGTTTAATATTTTCATAGTGATTCACGAAAATCTGCAGCCATGTTATTCGCCTTCTGACTCCTTATATCTAATTATTTATTTTGAAATTCTATGTTAGCTCAGTTATACATATATGTTTAAACTGTATTTGTAATTATACTTTTCAGTTCTATTTTTCCTCTAAAATAAGTTTTTTTTAATGACATGTTCTTTAGATTTTGAAATGTCTGAAGGTTCTGAGCAAATATGTAGGATGTAACTATGGGAAGGGAAAATGGATTGCGGATGACAGAAGACCGTTGTATTCTGGTTTTGGATGTAAACGATGGCTCTCTGAGATGTGGGCTTGTAGATTGACTCAACGTGTAGATTTCTCCTATGAGAAATTCAAATGGCAACCTGAAGGTTGCAAGATGCCAGAATTTGAAGGTTCTGAATTCTTGAGAAGGTACAACATTTTTTGCTGATTCTGAATGCATTATACCTCAGATTCATGAGTGTGAATATGCTATTGATGATATTTATTTATTAAAAGCTAAGTAGAAGGAAATTTGTGCTTTGAACTCCAGCTAATTAAGATGGATTCCAGGATGCAGGACAAAACAATTGCTTATGTCGGTGATTCTTTAGGAAGACAGATGTTCCAGTCAATTATGTGTATGGTTGGAAAAGAAAGCCCAGATGCAGAAGATGTTGGTGGAGATTATGGTTTTGTTCAAGAACTTGGCGCTAAGAGACCAAACGGTTGGGCTTATAGATTCCCAAGAACCAATACTACCATTCTATTCTATTGGTCATCAACCCTGTGTGAATTGGAGCCTCTGAATGTAGCAGACCCAGCTACAAGTTATGCTATGCACCTTGACCGCCCTCCGGCATTTTTGGAGCAGAATCTTCATAAATTCGATGTTCTGGTTCTTAACTCTGGGCACCACTGGAATAGAGGGAAACTTAATGCAAACAGGTGGGAGATGTATGTTCGAGGAGCTCCAAATACCAATAGAAAGATTGCACGGATTTGGAACGCCAAAAAGTTTGCTATTCACAGTACTGTTAAGTGGTTGAATTCTCAGCTCCCTCATCATCCACGGCTAAAAATATTTTTCAGATCAATATCTCCTAGGCATTTCATCAATGGTGACTGGAATACTGGAGGTAGGTGTGACAGTATGAGTTCCCTAGCAGGTGGAAATACTGTTTCTCAGGATCATTCTGATGATGCTGATGCTGAGGGAGCTGTGAATGGCACAGGGATTAAGCTTTTGGACATTACTGCTCTATCACAATTGAGGGATGAGGGACATATTTCAAGGTACAGTATTAAAGCTGCAGAAGGTGTCCAGGACTGCTTGCATTGGTGCCTACCAGGTATTCCTGATACATGGAATGAGATCCTTGCTGCACAATTATAAGCAAACATCTAGAGGTCATAGCGGAACAAAATCAAAGAACTTCTGGTAGTTTGTTGACCGATGCGGATCTCTTCTCTTTTGGTCTTTTTTTTTTCTTTTTGCGGCAAATATTTCTGTGCAACCATTTGTGCTGTTGCTGCATTGGCATTGGTTCGTTTCAGAAGGGATCAACTAAGCAATGTTGTGAATCAGTTCATATTGCATGAACAGCATTGTTAAAATGTTGGTGGCAGGTACATATATATAGTTCAGAGTTATTGTGGGCTCTTTGTTTTCTGATGGGTGAGAGCAACATTTTCAGCTTGCTTGTAGTTGTCAATGTAGTATTATAAACACATGTTTGTCTATAAATTACGACTTTAGTATTCATTTTAAATGAAAACAAATGATGTCGTCCTTAGCAGCATTCAGTACTGTCAGCCTTCGTTTCATTTGGAAAGGTCTCTCTTTTTTCTCACGTATGGAGGGTTATGCATTTCTTTCTTCTGGTTATAAAGATCACTCATGTTCTTGATTTGGTTTAGTTTTATTATTTGGCACTGTGGTATAAAAGAACCTTTCAACTTGTATGTGAGTCCATGTGAATCTACTCAAAATTTGTGAATACTTTGCTAATGAATTTTCTTCAATTTGGTTTCTACTCTTCTTTCAACCTTTTCAATTTAAATGATTTTTAACATATCGAGCTGAAACAAGATAAAAGAAAAATGAAAAGAGAGTTTTCACAGGGGAAGTATTAATTATACCAAATCACATTAATTACCTATAACTTCCTACCATATTTATTGAATCTGCCCTCACTTAGCAGCAATAAATTAAGCACTAATTAGTTAAACTACCACTATCTGCGGACGTGACATCCTTTCACTTAACAACCGTCCCTAAACGGCAAGCATCTCTTCACATCTCATCGTCTGTGTGACATATATTTAGTACGACTCTTCGTAAACTATTGGATGACAGAGAGGCCTCTCTCTCTCTCTCTCTCTCTCTCTCTCTCTCTCTCATCTATATGTTCTAAAGTTAAGTCTTTCTCTTCTGTTTATGTTCTAACTCCGAAGTTCTGAGACCATGCATGCTTACTGAAGCTCGCTTTACTAAAGGATAGATAAAGAGCAGGGGAATTTTGTTACATTGATGAGTCCCCAGGTAACAAATTTTTGTTCTTCATGGTTGGCTGAGAAAACTTTGAGAAGAAAAGTCTTTATATGGCAATTGTTGGAAGCTTCCATTTTTTCCTTCTATCAAGTTTAAATGTTATTCCTTCTTATACTTGCCTTGGTAGATTTGTTTCCATGAGGGGATGCTGGTTAATTAATTCCAGGATGGATTAAGAATAGGTCGCGTTGCACTGCAAGTTACCATGTTTAAACACTAGTTCATACAAAGATTTGTTGTCAGAATATTTCTTTTTTCCTATTATTATTGGATTGATCAAGTCGGTGCTTCTCTTTCCTTTTTCTCACGTCATTAATAATAAGTTTCCTCTGTTGGTTTACAATGCGAAAATTTACAGGCATAGAGGAAACTTTATTCTACATATAATCCTCAGTTTTAGCATAAAACGACTGTTGGAGGTTAAACTTTTATCCGAGTTCTCAGATCTTCACATCATGGGCAATATGCATCACCTCTTTTTGTTGGCCTTACTATGTTTATTTCGCATTAGTCATAGCTTTAGATGGTTCTCCTCCTCCTCCTCTTCTTCTACAACTCCTCCAGGCCATGGCACTTGGAAGAAGGATGTGGGAGAACCAATTGCTGAATTCTTCATGGGAAACCTCGATAATCCAAAAGGAGTGAAGTTACTGGAGAATGCGAGGAATAGATTGATTGGACCAAGAAATTGCTGGCAAGATGCGTATCAAAATCTATTCTCTAGTTGTTCTGAGATCATGGCTGATAAAGAGAAGCAATCAAGGTTGGCATGGGACCTCAGCAATTGCTTTCAAGAGGACTCTGGTAGGTCAAGGTTTCCTCATTGTGACGCAGGAGTACTTATGGTGCATTGCCGCAAGAAGTTGAGCGATTTCGACCAAAAGATTTTTCTTGAATTCTTTCTTGAGACTAACACTCTTTGCCACCAATTACAGTTAAGTACTCTCCAAGTTATTCCAGCATAGTGCATGATGTCATGTTAAATTTCTTAAAATGTTTCTTTTACTGAGATTTTAACTGGATGTGAAATGTTCAGAGCTGAAGCGTTCAAGCATGGAACAGAAAAGTTGGTTAATGATTTAACGAGATCGTCTCGATTCGCTGAGGATAAGCTAGAGATAATTGGGGAGAGATCAGAGCAAATCCTAAAAGAGTCTAGTAAAGTTCATGATTCAATAGCTTCAATAGAAGTCCAAACTCAGCAATTGGCACAGGCATCAAGGGAAGTTGAGGACCAGATTAATGATGTGTTGGAGCATTCAAAGGTTATTATTGAGCAATCTAAGGAGATAGCAGCATCTCAATCAGAACTAAAAGAAGGGCACTTAGAGATGAGGGAAAAACTAGAGTCAGGCATGGCGCGCTTAGAGGAGTCCTATGAGATATTGGGCAATGAGATGGATAAATTGAAGGAGGAAGCTATGGATATAGAGAAAGAGATTAAGGTCGTCGGCAATTCCATGTCCTCAAAGATGCAAGATCTTCAAAGTACCGCTAATGATATTGGAGATGTAGCAGGAATGTCCTTGGAGAAACAAAAACGGCTATTAGATGGACAGGCAGTGGCACTTGAAGGTCTAGATATCCTTAGAAAATTTCAATCTCAAGCACTTGAAGAGAGCAGGTATCAGACTATTTATTCATCGAAATTGGGTTGAAGTGCTATTTCCTTAGTTGCTTCTCTTATGTCTTCTATCTTTCTGTGAAATTTCTGTTGTCTTGTCAGGGAAACTATACAGAAACTAGCAGAGCTTGGTCAGAAGCAGCAGGAAGAGCTACTACTTAGACAAGAGCAAATCCAGAAGGCCCATGATCTTCTTATCCAAAATTCACAATCAATACTAGCTGCTCAGGTGAGTTATTTTGGATCTCAAGGTTTTCCATTTTGTTTACTTATTCTTCATCTATTGAGATGCTGAACTCATTTTACCGGCAGGAGGAGTTTGAACTGAAGCAAGCAAATATTTTTTCAGCACTGGATAAACTCTTTGCACTACATAATGCTATTTTGATCGAGTCTCGTTTCATCAAGTCATTCTTCTTCTACTCTTGTGTCATTTTTCTTCTCTACATGCTGACTAGTGCAAAACAAACATTCAGCATCCGAGGCCGACTATATTTTGGTAATGCTTATATTATACATCCTTGAGTTCAAAACAATGTCCAGAGTTAGTCTCTTAACGGCATTAATTTCTGATAGGTCTTTGTATAACACTTGTCGTTGAGCTTGGATTAGTAAGACTTGGAGAGGATGACTTCAGTAAGCAAAATTGGATAATGTCTAAAGTGTTCTTAACTCGAATAGCATTCCTTGCTGCAGCAGCAATACAAGTCTTGCATTCTATATTTACTTACAGGTAAAACTTAGCTTATCGATATTACTTGTAAGCTTATCAGAAAAAAAAAAAAATTGGCATTCATTTGTCATTCACTTTGCAGAGATTACGAGGTACTAAACCATCAGTTGCTGCAAACATTGGTTGAAAAGGTTAGGGCAATAGAAGAAAATTCAGGTTAGGTACTCATAACAATTGATGAGCATTTACTACTGGCAAAGATGATAAATTTGTAATAATTGATGAGATATTGCTATTGTGATACAGGGAACAAACTGTTGTCTTATAGCACAGAGAGTGATGAGAGTATCAGCAAGTACTCATGGATCTGCAAGGAGTTGCCAGAAGATATAGATAGCGATGTGGATCCAAACTACATCTTGCCAGAAGAAGTTGCAGAGAATTCCACCACTACAACATCAGTTACCAGAAGATATGACCTTCGACCTCGGAGAAGGCAATAAATTGTACTTCTACATCACTATAAATTCATCAGAAGATACTATACTCTGGCTATGTAATCAGAGCTAAAAGTTTTGTTAGAAACGTTTTCACCTTAATAGAAATCAATAATACTACAAATTCTTTCTGGGATCTATACTTGTTTCTTGTACTCCTCCATTGGTAGATTGAGTGCATAGTTATGGTTGCTTGCAATGGCAAGGCATGACAATACGACAGAGTCATATGCTACTTGTTATGCTTGTTTAGGTGTCATCCTTATCCTCCTCCACTTTAGAGTGAACATAAAAGTGCTACAGTGTTAAGCGAATCCAGAGAGGTTGCTAGGAGAGCTTTCGATAAGATCAATGACTGGTTGTATACTTGTATACGAAGATATCACGGTTGCTAAGTTTTTGTTTATCAAAACAGATCAAAAGAATTACCACTCCTTATATTACAAACAATAATGCTAGGTTTAAATTTAACATAGGGTAAATTCCAGTGTTCCTCCTTTATATTCCTTTAAACTTAAGCACGTAATAAAAGTACATATTAAGCATGCAATTCTCAGGTGGTCTATATTAAATTATAATTATTTAATCACTCAGATATATAAAGATTTAATTATTCTTAAATTTAATTTTATACCGATATTAGTACGGCTATCTTAAAAAAAGAGAGCATGTTGAGCTTGGCTGAATTATGTCTAAGCTCGAGCTCGGCTTGAATTGAGCCGAGTGGCCGAAGCCGAGTTAATTAGGCTTAATTTAATAAACTCAAATTATATATATATATATATATATATATATATATTATATTGAATTTTTAACTATTAGGCTTATTCAAATTGAGCTGATATAAATTTGAAAAGAAAATTATTTTATCGACTTATTTACGAGCGTAATATTTTGAACATTACCAATTTGCTTATGGTAAGAAATATTAGTATCAATAAACTTTTATTAATTTAAGTATTAGCACAGTAAATTCTGAAAGGAAAACTTAATAATCACAACTTTTAAAAAGCTTAAATTTAAAATCAGGCTAACTTTCTGGACGTAAACAATAATTCTTTACGTCCTATCCGCAGTTATAATTCTTTAAAGAGAAATCTTACACATCTAACTCCATTATCCAAGTCCCGACACGTGTGCTCCGCACGACCACCACGGGCCGTCTCAGCAACGGCTACGATCCCTCTTCGCGAAGCCACGTGGCGATGACCGCAGAAACGTGTCTGCGTGTGTAGCGGCGGAAATCGATCAACCGCAAGCCCCCTCCCTCGCACGTGCTTCCCAGAGACCGTCCATTTTGCCAACTCCCTGGACCTGACGTGATTAAACGCAGGTACTCACTCACTACCCTTGTCTTCTGCCAACCCTCTCCAGATTCCAAAAACAATACCACCCTTAACGCCCCCCTAATCTATCATTATGTTCCTTACCACGTTTCTACCCATTTTAATTCCGTTAAGTAACTATCAGAGGTTAAACTGGGGGTACCAAGTCATCTATAATATTATTATCCTCGAGAAATTTCTTATTATTCCTCTGGTCATCATCCATTCGTCCTTGCAAGTTTCTCAAATAAAAAATTAAGTATGTGTTTGTTTATCCATCACTTCTTTCCTATTTAGTTTTTTCTTATTTAAAAGTCCCATGCCTATTCAATGATTTAACCCTTGATAAGAGCTTATCGATGATTATCTTATTAGACTAGAGACTTATCCAACTCTATCTTTAATCATGGTAGGAGAAAGTCCACTTATTTTATTTATTATTATTTCCCCTGGGCCACAACCTTACCACCAATATATTGATTCAATAAGATCTCAAAGCCTTTTGTCAGAAGGAAGAGTAGCATTTTATTTTCATGTGGGGAAAGAAAAAAGGGTGTACATTATTTATTTAGATCGCAATAGCTAATAATCTAATATCTCCTTTCCCGGTGGCAATTCCGTGATTCCGTCATTTACTTCTCCTGGTCTCTATGCTTTAGCCGGGAGTGCCAGGTTCTTCTTCTCCCGCACTAAAATCCAAACCACAAACGAGGGAAAGAGAAAAAAAAAGAAAAAGGAAAAGAAAATTATTTTGCCGTTTCTCTCTCTACTTCCTTTCCTTCTCTCTCGACCGTTCTCACCTTTCCCAACTTATACTTTCTTCTCCCTTAATATTAGGTCTCCCGTATCTCTCGCTCAAATCGCATCGAGCTCTCTCCTTTCCTCCAAATCCTCTTCCCCCCTGCCTCGAATTCGTCTTCTCGGGCTCGAAATTAGGGTTCCTGAGCTGCAATTTGAGCCCCCAAAGCTGAGCAGTATCCGCTTTTTTATCACGATTCCCCTAATTCGAGCCGTCAAAAGGGGAAGAGGAATCTAGAGTTCCGGTGGCCATGCCTGTGCCGGCGATCGCCCTCTACGCGAGCCCCGCCGGCGGCGTCTGCTCCGCTCCCCACCACTCTTCTCAGATCTCCGCCTCCCATGGCTTCCCGGACTTTGATATCATTTCCTCATCCGCTTCCCCGTCGTCCTCCACCTCCGCCCAAAAGCCCATCGCCGGCGGACTCTCCTGCCTCTTCTCGTCCTCGGCCGCTGCCACCCGCCACGGGCCCTCGTCGACCTTTACTGGCGGCGACGAGATTGGTTCGCTTTGGCACGAGAGATCCGACGAAATCGGCAGCTCCTACTCATACTCTTCGTACCCGTCGTCTTCATCGTTCAAGTGCCGGGACCATAGCCCTGTGTCCGTGTTACAGGGCCCGGTGTCATGTAGTGGGAGCGGAACTTCTCGAAGCCCGCCGGTGTTGCGGCCGCCCCGAGAGTGGATGGGAAGCGATTGGAAGGCTGGAAGGGATCGGCTTTTTAGTGGGTTTGTGAGGAATGCGTTGGGTTCTTGCTTGGATTACGTGTCGCCGAGTTTGCCACTGCACGGGGGTGGTCAGGTGGAAAGTGGGATTGATGTTGAGGAGCTGACATTTGAATTGGATGAGATGGAGCCATCTATTGAGCCCTATGCGAGGGAATTGCTTGCTGGAGCTCAATCAAGGCATAAGATTTTCTACGAGGAGCTTGTGGTGAAGGCTTTCTATGAAGCTGAGAAAGCTCACAGGGGACAGGTGATTGCTTCTTTTATCTAATTGTTTCTCAAATGAAATAGGAATTTTCTTTTCAAGCACGATTGCGTTCAGATGTCTTGTATAGATTTGGAATGCTTAGTTTCTTGGCCTTCTCCATATTTATCTTTATCTTCAATGATTTCTAAAGCTTTATAGTCTCTCTTTGAAGGTTTTACTGAAGTTGATATATCTTTTTATGAATTGATAGATGAGGGCGAGCGGAGATCCGTACTTGCAGCACTGTGTGGAGACTGCAGTTCTGTTGGCAAAGATTGGTGCTAATGCTACAGTAGTGTCAGCAGGGCTTTTACATGATGCAATAGATGATTCTTTTATGGATTATGATCATATATTTCATATGTTTGGAGCTGGTGTAGCTGATCTTGTTGAAGGGGTATGTTCTTTTTATTTTATTTTATTTTTTTACGGTCAATTTCCTCAATTCTGTTTCAACATTTTATATCATGGAGAGATGACCATTTACGACTTTTTTAGTTAATTATCAGAATACTTGTAGTGCAAAGCTTTCTTGTCTAGTTTGATGGGTCCTTCTGTGCCATTTACTACTTTTCCAGTTAATTTTCAGAATACCTGAAGACACATTATTAGGCCACTTAAAATTAACAGATCATGGATTTGCTTTATATCTATTTATCTTATTATCATTCCATCCACTTATTTTCTTTTTACTTCGATAATAGTTAGATTAAATCTTATTAATCTCAGATCTTTTACTGGAAGGTTATTATTGTTAGTTTGGAATCAGAGATGCATGTAACTGTTCTTTGTGGAGAATGAGGACTGTGATTGACTGGTTTCACTTTATAAGTTGTCAGATTATTCTTGGCCTGCCTGTTCTTTATTTGTTTTGCATAGCTAGCTAGACTATCAAGAAGTGTGGCTTTTCTTTATCTCACAGTTATTTAATGATCAGATATATTGGATTGACAGATGTAGACTGGTTGTTTGTTTGTGATAATAGTATAATACTATTTCATACATATGATAATCAGGATATTTTTCTGAGTCATCTTTTACATACTGTTTCCAGTTTTCTGAGTCGTCTTTTAAATAGCGTTCCCAGTGGCGTGTTAGATGAAAAGTACACAGTTCTGACACTTACGTAACAGATAATTTATCCATCTGTATAGTGATGAATTATTAGATGAATATTGGTGCGATCATTTGGCAAGATATTCACTGTAGCATCCGTGTGATCCATTAATTTGTTCTCTATTGCTTTTATGGTATCAGCTCGTGAGGTACATCTTTTTCTAGTAATAGTACTTCGACTTGTAAGAAACTTTTATAAATTATAACTATCTGAAGTAGTCCTATCTCTTTTTTTTTTTTTCATTTCAAATTATAGCTGAATCTACTATTGCTTATAGACTCGGAAGATAAAACTTTAACTGCTTCTTTGCAACTTATTCAGGTCTCAAAGTTAAGCCATTTAAGCAAGCTTGCTCGTGACAGCAACACTGCAAGCAAAACTGTTGAGGCTGACAGATTACATACAATGTTTCTTGCGATGGCTGATGCCAGAGCTGTTCTTATAAAGCTGGCAGATCGGCTGCATAACATGATGACTTTAGAAGCACTACCTATGGTAAAACAACAGAGATTTGCAAAAGAGACCTTGGAGATCTTTGTGCCCTTAGCCAATAGATTAGGAATCTCTAGTTGGAAAGAGAAGTTAGAAAATATTTGCTTCAAGCATCTGAATCCAGAGCAGCACAAAGAGTTATCCTCTAAACTTGTGAAATCCTTTGATGAAGGACTTATTGCATCTTCTGTGGAGAAACTAGAAAAAGGTTTAAAGGATGAAGGTGTTCCTTATCATGTTCTATCTGGGAGGCATAAGAGCTTGTACAGCATCTACTGCAAGATGCTAAAGTGTGTTTGTCCTTCTAATTTACAAATGTTTCTACATAGTTTCTTTGTTATCTGCCCTATAATGAAGTTTCTACTTCAGAAAACGCAATTCTTGTTTCCTATATGAGGCTAACTAGGTTGCTACAAAATTTTCTCAGGAAGAAGCTGAGTGTGGATGAGATCCATGATATCCATGGTTTACGCCTAATAGTAGATAACAAAGAAGACTGTTATAGAGCGCTGGATATTGTTCATAAGTTGTGGCCAAAAGCTCTTGGAAAATTCAAGGACTACATAAGTCATCCCAAATTGAATGGGTATGTAATTGAGTATTCTGATATGTTAATTCAATATTGAAATTCGGACATCATGCTGATTATTAGTTGCAGGTACCAATCTCTACACACTGTTGTTCAGAGTGAAGATATGCTCCCACTGGAAGTTCAGATCCGAACAAGGGAAATGCATTTACAAGCAGAATATGGATTTGCTGCGCATTGGAGATACAAGGAAGGTAGCTGCAAGCACTCATTTGTGCTCCAGATGGTGGAATGGGCAAGATGGGTTGTCACTTGGCAGTGTGAAACAATGGGCAATGACAAGTCCTTGTCTTTTGGCAACTCCAATATTATTAGGCCACCATGCCCGTTTCCTTCTCATTCTGATGACTGTCCTTATTCATACACACGCCAGTGCAACCACGATGGACCCATTTTCATCATCATGCTGGAAAATGAAAAGGTTTGTTCTTGTTGATGTGAATTTTGTTTGTACATTTGCTCTTTTGTGAAGTAAGAACACGGAGGCATGATTTTCCTTCTCTCAGTTACATCTTTCTATAACCTTTGCATTACTGATTGTATGATGTTTAGACAGTCACTTAGTTGACGTGGTTGTTGGTGATTTCAGATGTCTGTGCATGAGTTCCCAGCAAACTCAACTGTGACAAATTTATTGGAAAGAATTGGGGGAGGGAGCTCGAGATGGAGCGCTTACAGTTTCCCTCTGAAAGAGGAATTGAGACCAAGACTGAATCACGAGCCTGTGAGCGATCCCAGTCAGAAGCTGCATATGGGGGATGTGGTGGAGCTAACACCAGCCCTTCCGCACAAGTCTTTGACTGAGTATAGGGAGGAAATCCAGCGGATGTACGAGGGAGGGCTCACCACCTCTGGCCGGGGTGGTTGGAGAGGCTGACCAATTCCTCCCTCTCTTGCCAGGGTGGCAGGAGAAGCTGACCTACGCCTATAATTACCATGTCAACATGTTCTAGTATGTCCATTGATTTATCGTATAAATGAATTGTACAGTAAGCCCCTTAATCCATTTGAAATGTGGAAGCTGTTAAACGGATGAAGGGGGTTGTTATGTTGACTGAAAAGTTGATTAAATATTTTGTATCCTTATCTCATCTTTTCCACTGTCCTCTTTCATTTCCTATTATTCATACAGTTAACATGTTTCAGAAACGCTTTAAAGCGATTAGCTTCCTGCAGGAAAAATCAAGTACGGAGGGAGACCTGGTAGGCTAAAGCACTTTTTCAAACCTTTTGTTTCTTTGCTCCAGTGAGGGAAGCTATGACATCATTCTAATCCCAAGTGATCCACAGGCTCTTGATATCTTTCTCATGACTGCTTTCCATAGAATCTTGTGGTTGCAAAGATTCTGGACAGCTGCAATATAACTGTCCACGTGTGATCTTTGACAACCATCTGTGTAGTTTGTGAGGTCCTGGTTAAATAGGGATGCTCATGTATGATTCTTCTTAATTCTGTACAACTTTGACTACTATTCATGCTCTTGGCTGTGAAAATTCTACTGCCAGTCACGCTCTGGTAGTTATAGCACACAACGTTTGATCTGTAATGCTTTGTTTTGCTTTGCTTTACCAGAATTGATGTATTCTTTTGATTTTTTTGTCGTATAAATCCAATCATTCGAATCTCTCAGGTGTCAGCTTCCAGTTTTCGTCATTTACTACTCAAATTGAGCTATTTTCTTGTTCTGATATTTGGGAATTGTGGTAGTGGATAATAGAATCTGGCATGTTTGCTTCATTGGTGATATTTTGGCAACTGATGCCAGAGCCAGAGACCAACAGAGCAGCATCATCTATGTCGGATAAATGACAGATTGTAAGGCTTAAAGATGTTATGATATTTGTCAGAATCTCCGCTTCTGGAATTCATTCATCAGATAATGAAATATTTTAACGATAGCCAAGACCTGCAGATAGAAAAACGAGTCTCACTTTCAAAGAATGCAGCACAACTTTGAAAAGAGGTATGCATATTACTATAGTGGATTTTTGGGTAGCAGTTCAAATTTTTTTTACTATATTCTCCTCTAGTTAAATGTGTACTTGTCTACTGAACATGTCTGTCCTGTTCGTAATACTGCTCTGGAGTCCGTAGAACATATTTTATTATATTATAATTTCACCCAATACATTTTCGAATCACTTCACTTCAAATGGTTTAGTATTCACCAACGGGGTGAAAGATAGACTAGGAAACAGGCAGGGCGAGAATTCCCTCTAAATTATCCACCAGGTGATGGCAAGAAGTATGTCCTAAGCTTTTGAGCAATCTGGACGATATGCACCTTAGTTACGGATATTCTTTTTTCGATTGAAGGAGCTGAAATCAGCTAAATTTTACAATGGTGGTCCTGGTGATACCCCTTATGCCCAAATTAATCAAAACATCAAAATCAGGTGGGGTAGGGTTATCCCCTCCACAACAAACATACTAGGTTGCCCTCTCTACCAAAATTGGCTATCCAATCTGTCGCTCGATTTTCTTTCCTATAGATATGAAGGGATTTAACTTTTAAAAAACTAGTAATTAAAGTCCAGCACCCCTAATTCTCCACGGTCCAGATTTCTTTCCTTCAAACACTTTGATCAAAGCCTCAGCATCCAACTCCATGGTTCCATCTATCTTGAGCGTCGTCGTCACCTTTCCTAAAGGATTCGTTGTGTTGATCTTAATCCAACTAGCTGGTGGAGGCTTCAACCTAACCAGAGCTCTTACAGTGGTGCATTTACTCTTCGCCACCCTCTGCTGTAGATATTCTTCCACCAGACGCCAAGCCTTGCTTAGTTACGGATTGGTCTCTTGTTGAGTGAGATCCAGGGCCTTAGAATCCCTATCTAGCTGTCCCTCCCTCCCTCTTCTCAGTCCTTATATATTCTTACTCCTAATATAATTAGGTGGCGTTGATGAAAATTGAATCATATTCAACCAAACCCATCCCAAACAAATAACTACAACAGCTGTAACAACTTGATTTGCGAGAGAGATAATTTAGAATTTATGGATTTCAAATATTTGAAGACGTTATTAATACCGAATTTTAAATAATCCTTTTCCAAAAAGTAATTAGGGAGGGGGAAGCAGCACATAACGCGACCTACTACCTCACGTTCGTAACGTGCCGAGTCGTGGGATAGCATCTCGATCTTCCCTCTCGTAATCGTTCATCGCAAATTAATTACGTCTAAGATATATTTCTCATATATTTTTCATAATATATTAGCCTTCTTAACTATAGAAAACTCATTTATATATATGTTCAGGTAGTTATCCGTTAGATTCTTTAATTACAAAATAATATATGAACATAACATGATCTACAAAGTTGATAGTAAAATGGTGAGTGTGAGTGCTTTTTCGTATTGTAGGGTTCAACGTTTAATAATAATAAGAATTCGTCGCAAGTTGGAGGAAGATCTCCCCGCGCGCGCGTATATAACGTCCACTAGATCAGAGGAATTGGTTCGATTCCCAAGGGCAACTTGGATCTTGATCCTTCTCTTCCTCTCTCTCCCATTGAGGTCTGAAACTTCGCTCCACCAACCTCTCGCCTCTTACTAGGTGCCGGTTCCATCTCTTGATCTGTTCTTCCTATCTCATTCTCCGGATCTAATGCCGATGTTGTCTTTGTGCAATGATCTCCTTGGGTTGTCACATTTTTCCTGATTTTGTTGGTCGTGTTGTTTAATTATGGTTCTTTGGCTCGTAAAATGATCCTATACTCTTTGTGCATGATATATCTGGTGGAATTGGGATTATTGTTGCTTTCTTCTACTGCTGATGGTTACTTTAGAGCAAATTTTGTCTAGATCTGGTGTTAGAGAGATCCAAATTTCGACATATCAATTTGTTGATGAAGTAACGGCTTAAGAATTTAACATATTGGTGATTCCTATTGTGAGAAATGTGTTAGTATTTGTGATCCAGATCTGTTTGTCGATATTGTTTTCCTCCAGATGATTCTTTCTCATTAGAGTGATGGAAGTGTAGTTCCACAAATCTTTGGAAAGAGCCTCTCTCTGCCGTATAGAAACTTGTGTTTTACTTGATTTGACCTAGATCTCTAGATAGAGAAGGTTTTAGAGAGTTATTTCTTAAGGATTACTTTTGGTAATAGAATAATGTGGTATTTTCAATAGTATCGTTAATAGGAGATGTTGTTGTTAAGAGCATGTCTTTGATGTGGCCTTCGTATCTTCCAGTGCTCATCATTTAAAAATTTATCTGTTGGAACATGGATCATGGTATGAAAACAATGTAGTAAGCTTTGTGAATAAAGTTATATTGGAAGACCTTCAATTCTTTCCGACAAATAGCTATTTGGCATTGTCAACATTTAGATAAGATAAAAGAAATTTCATTCAACAAACTCTAATAGAATTTACTCCATAAACTTACTCAAGTGCCATTCTGACCTCGTACAGAAATAAACGAGGGTTCTATTTATTCACCTATGAGATAGGAGTTTGACATTAATCCAAACTTCCTTTCAGGTAACAAATCTGAAAGCTTTACAAATGGGGACTGTTGTAGAAGCTTCTGCAGTTGGAATTGTCAAGGTACTCTATAATCTCAGATTCTAAATATTTAGTAAATTTCAAGATACAGCTAGCTGGAAGATTAATTTCCAGCTCAGTTACTTTTCTTCATTTAGAATCTTTACTTGCAGTAGATATTAAAGCATTCTCTACGCTGCCTTCTACACAAATGATGCAAATCAGTATCTTTTCTTACACAAGTATAATACATGTTTGCCTGTATGTGCATGCCTGCTTTCTTTTGATATAAAACCAATCTATTGAATCATGATTCCCTTCTTCTGCATGTAATGCCTGTATATCAGATCAGAAGGAATGATTACAAAATTTTTAGTTAACAATTTGACATGGATAGCATTGCAATCAATGATTCTGAATGACTTAATATGAAGAATCATATGCTTGTTAGAACTGACACTTATGCAATACAGAGGTATGAGTTTTTTTTAATATATATTTAATTTTGTTTACAGAACTATGAGGTTGAGGTGTAAATAGAAGGATTTGTACATTTTAGCTAACTAGCAGCTGAGAAACAACCTATATTTCTCCACTTACTCTGTACCTTCAAAGAAGACAATCTGTTTTACAATGGAATGGATCTAGAATTTGGATGTCCTGTTACTTCATCTTGTATCACTAGTTACTGTGTGAAGCATTTGTACTAAGATGCTAATGGTTATATTGTTATCTCTATGTCGTGAGATACAAGTTTCCAAGATACACTTTATATGCATAAAGAAATAGATTTGATATCAATCAAGAACTAAATCACAATACTTCATTTTTATTATTCATCCTTCTTTATTGTTATAACAGCATCATATTTATGTGAATCAAGATATTTAATTTAATTTTATCCCTCTCTACTGTAATTAACTACTACTTATTTGCAGGATGACAATGAGAACATCCTGGGTAACAAGAAAGTGACAGTCATTTTTGTTTTAGGTGAGGTTTCTTGCTTCATTCATGTTTCGGTTGATTTCCCAATGTTCTCTCCATATTTCTCTTCCAACATTTAGATACTATAGTATGTTAATTATGCTGTTAGTCCAGATCAAAAACATTGGATCTGACAAAATCTGATTTACTTACAGGTGGTCCTGGTAGTGGTAAGGGTACCCAATGTGCCAATATCGTTCAAAACTTTGGGTTTACTCATCTTAGTGCCGGCGATCTTCTGCGGGCAGAAATAAAATCCGGTTCTGAGAATGGGTACTTTCAATCACCATTATTATAACAATAGAAACATGATTACTGATTCTGCAGTTGCTCATTAATGCATATTGTTCTTCTTTTAGCGATAATTAATGACAATTTCATGGTTGCCAAGGTTTTGAAAGCAAGCCAGTTTTATACTTGAAAAGCCAGTTTAATACTTGAAAGCAGAGTTTCTCTTCTGTTAGACAAAGTTTCCTTCAATTCCATTCTAATTCTTTATACTTTCTATTTGATATTTAATTTAAGTTTATAATATTATTTCTTACAGTACCATGATCCAAAACATGATAAAGGAGGGAAAGATTGTTCCCTCAGAGGTAACAATAAAGCTTTTACAACGGGCTATGCTTGAAGATGCAAATGACAAATTTCTCATTGATGGATTCCCTAGGAATGAAGAAAATCGTGCTGCATTTGAGAGAGTTGTAAGTTTGACTATTCTGCATTTCTTATTTGATACTAACTACCTATTTCTCTTTATACCGATTGTTCTGCTAGTTTTATTCCTTTCTTTCTGTAAAGAGAATCTAAGAATGTTATCTCTTTCTGTTACAGACAAAGATAGTACCTGAGTTTGTATTATTTTTTGAGTGTTCTGAGGAAGAGATGGAGAAGCGTCTTCTGAACCGTAATGAGGTGAGGTTGACGGCAACCTATAAAAAGTTTCTGTTGTTTATAGTTCATCTCTGACATTTCTTTCTGCTGTTGGTTTCATAGGGAAGAGTTGATGATAACATTGAGACGATCAGGAAGCGATTCAAAGTTTTTGTGGAATCCAGTTTACCTGTGATTGAATATTACGACTCGAAGGGCAAGGTTAAGAAGGTATTTCTCTTTTTATTTAATATTATAATATGGTAAAAGTAGTTTCAACTTGCAAGAGTACTTTGTGTCCGTGTACTTCTTTTCTTTTCCCTTTTCATGTATATCGTGTCCGTGTATTTACTGTTGGAAAATTACTAGTCTCACAAGTTTCATCTATAGATTGAACTATGTCTTTACTTCAACAATGGTATCCCTCTAGTGTGTAATATTTATCTGCAACCTGCATGATAAACCTGATGGGCCTTATTCAGGCAGCTTCAGGCTCAAGCCAGACCAAGTACACCGGAAAAATTAAATCATGGTTTTGACTTTCAACCAACTATTTGAGGTTGTGAAGGATGGGAAACAGAGGGGAATAGAGAGATGAACCAGAAGAGTGGTTCTGGATAGGCAGCAGATCCTGGGTCTCGGTGGAGCCGCTGTACTCCTTGAGGCCTTCATCAAATGTAACCTTTTGTGGAGATAGTAAAAAAGGGAGATAGTATAGCAATCATAGGAAGAAAAGATGGGACAGGAAGTTAGGAGAACCTGTGAGATGAGAAGGGAGAAAAGGAGGCATAGAGAGTAAGAGAGAAGAATAAGATGAATAATTTTAACTTAAAAAAAGTAGTCTATTTAATATGATATATATAATACTTTGATCTTTCAATTGCATGCTTTTGTAATGAGAATGACTTAACTGTTTCATCTTATCAGATTGATGCTGGGAAACCTATTTCAGATGTTTTTGAGGACGTAAAAGTTATTTTCTCCTCATTTAATGAAAAGGTAAGAGCAATTATCTTCTCATATAACATTAGAAATTGCAAAATAAGTTTCAGTAGATGCTTAATTGCATATGCATGTATCTTGTTTCCTGCCAGTCAAATCTAAGATGGAAGATTAAACATGCATGCATCTCAACCTTGACATCGGAAACTGTTACTATGATGTTAAAGAAAATAGTCAACTCATATAAAGTAACCTATGCTGCTTTATGCCCGCATCAGTTCATGCTAGCTGATTAACTTGCATATTAGTTGGGCTGTCTGAACGCTTAGGAAGATCTTTTACCAGCACATAGAGGATGTCAATCATGCAGTACGTAATACTCTACCAAAATCCTTTGATCCATCTACTACCTCTTCTTATTTTCTCTCACAGGCTACTTAGGGAGTTGGAGAAACAGCAAGAATTATAGGGAAATTAATAATACTGTGAAAGGTACACACTCCTATGTTTTTTTATTTCGAATTTCTCTTCTTCTTTATATATTTGCAATCAACACTTAATGCTCCTAAATCATTATTTGGCAGGTTATTCTTCAAAAATCCAAATGTCACATAAGCTTTGGAAAGGAGGAGGTCATATACACTAAATAAATAGAACAAATTACACCTCACTTATCTGTCTTTGTACCATGGAGTTGATTTATTTTTCTGAGGTGATCTTAATAATATATCGTTGATAGCCCGGTTTATGATATTTGCCAATGCACTTATTTGAATTGTCAATAAATCGTTTGTATCATCATAAACCCTTTTCTGGAGGGGCTTAATAGTTGTAACCAGATTGTACACACAAACAATGGAAGGAACTTTATTGTCTGCAGCTATTAGTTTTAGAGTATTATATAACAAATAAATAAATAAGTAGCGAAAGCTTTATTATGGCATCGTTTAGGTTGCTACTGCAAGAGAAGAGCCATAAGAGCCGTCCATTGTGCTTGTCTCGGACACTAGGGCTGCCAAATGGTCCCAGTAAACCTAACCTAATCCATCACCAATCCTTGCAGTGATTGCCATCCTTCGGCTAAGGAAATAAGAGCAGTTTGGTGGCCTGAGATGTTGTTAACGTAGTCACTGCTCACAATTTTGTGTACAACAATGGAGATGAGATGATGTGGTCTATTTATGATGTCCCACTTGTCTCGCTTAAGACATAGTTTGGTTCGCCATCAACAAAAAGCTGAGGAGATAAGGACTTCTGCCGACGATCGAAAACGAAAGGCAAGATGTGAAACCACCACATCCTCATGGCTCGATAGATAATAATTTTGGGGCTCCTGTGGATCTCTATTTAGATCTTCTGATGACATCATTCATTGTTCCAGCCATTAAAGAACAAAAAGAACCCCAAAAAAAAAAAAAAATCTGCCATAATCTACTTCATTTGCAGATAATATGAGGGCTTCTAATGTCATACTTAAAGAATATGCAACTATGGTGACCAACTTCTACATATAGATTGGATAAGGTCTTAATACATGATCCAAAATTAAGAGTCTAATAAAAGTGATAGAAGATCCCTTAGTTTTGGGTGGATGATTCCTTTGGCTTGCTCGATAACATTAAGATGACAACCACTTGTCACCATTATTTAGTAGCAGATTCTACTTTGACTAAAATTGGTGTGCAGACAGTGCAGTCGTTATTCGACGGCGGATACCATTCCCGCATATAAAGCTCTATGCACTGTTCCGGTTTATCTTATCGATGGATAAGAGTCGTCACGATCAACCAAAAAGGGGAAGATGGTCCCCAAAAATATCTCAGAGCCGTCTGATTGAAACTCCTGCCACAGTTATAAAAAATTATTTTATAACTTATCAAAATGTTATATTTATCATCATCGAATACATCTCGCGATTGACCTATTTTCTTTTTCTTTTCGAGATTTATCTTATCTTATCTTATATATGACCAACCAATTTTATTAGAGTTAGTAGGTATTTCCTTATGATCAGGAAGGTCATAGATTTAATTCCAAAGAAATTATTTAATAGTTTGGTGGTTTGGTGATTCAGTTGATGGCTCGACAGTGCTGTTAGTTTGGAGGAATAGCTCGACAACGCAACGACTTGGAGTAGACCTCGGCGGTATTTAGTTTCGAGCAATTATTCGGCAACACATATAGCTTAAAGTCTAAACTAGACTCTAAAAGTTCGGTAGAACCTAAATGTCTCTATATTTAAGAATGTTTGATCTTTTGTTCGGTTTATATCTAGTCATCGGCATCGTGAGTATAAAAATAAAAATCTTTATCTAATATATTATTGAAGGCATAAGCATAAGCATTTGTCACGGTGGAGTCATCGTTTATTCGGGCCGTACAAGTTTGGATAAGCTTGAGATGATGAGTTCGGGATCAACGCCGGGAGATTCACCATCAACCGTCCATGTAATGCAATCCTACACGTGTCACAATCTGGACATGTCATGGGCCCTCGTAGTTGGGTTAGGTTACGGACACTAACATAAAGTTGCCCCAGAAACTCACCTAAAAACCCACAATGATTGGGTTAGTCTTTCGGGGCTATTCTTTTGGTCCAATAGTTATAGACTTGGTTACTAATAGTTATTTCGAACTAGGCAAATATTGTATTAGTATTAACTTATAAGCGAGCAGAGGACGAGAGGATAAGCAGATAAGGCCCCCAACCTGTTACTCTAATCTAATCCCCATCCTTAATTTAGTCTAATTAACTATTGGTAACAGCTAAGTAAGCACCAATGCTGCCCTTATTAATTTTTTTTTGGAAATTTATCATATACACCCTATCTTTACCTTTAATTATCATTCACAATCATGTAGATTATTTATCATTCAATCTATTTTCTGCTTTTAATGTTTCAAAAAATAATTGAAGTTAATTATTTCCACAGTAGTAGCTAACATAATAAAAATCTAAAATCTAAAATACTCGTAGTATTATGCAAAAAATATTAATGTTATTTTAGATTTACAGTTATTTTTAACTCAGGTAAATGATGTTTAAGAAAAGAAAAAACTAATGGGCGAGAGTATGTTTTATGCATTTTAAGCGAGCGCAAATGATAAAATATCTAATAGGAGGTATGAATGTAATAAAGGTAAATGTAGGGTGTTTTTGACAAATTTGTCTAAATATTTTGTTAATTAGCTACGAGTAGCTGTGTCTTCCCTAAAGCTGTCTCCTTTTTCCTCTCTTGCTTGTTTCATACCTTTCGTCGGAGCTGTAATGGTCATGGCGCTCTCGTGATCGAAGAGATCAGGTGAGGTTGTTGAATCCTGACTGTGGATTCGACCACACGGGGATCGGACGGATGTCGATCGCTCTGGAGAGGGGGAGGGAGATCGGACGGTCGGGGTTCGTCCGAGGGGTCACATGCATCTCGGTCTACGAGGCGGAGCCGCCGCTCCCGGGGGCGGCGGAGACTTCAAGCTCGTCGTCGATCGGGAAGAATAGCGATTGCTCTGCGGCGGGGTCGGGATCGGACGGCGAGGAGGGGGAGGTGCAGAGCTTGTACAAGGGGCCGCTCGATGTGATGGATGCATTGGAGGAGTCACTTCCTATGAGGTGAAGATCGTAACTTGGGTCGTTTTTGGAGTTTCCTTCATATTTTTTCTTCTAATTTGGTCGTGTTGACGCAATTAATGTGAGAAAGTTGCATTTTTTATAACTTTTTTGACGATCTCTGGGAGTTTCCTTGTGGTGGTGTTTTTGGTCGAGCATGGTAGAGAAATGAGGTGTACATTAAGAATTTCTTCGACGGATACCTTCTTTTTGGCCGCAGGAAAAAGCTAATTTTTCTCATTGAAATTTCTGCTGATTACCTGCTCTAGTTATCATTCTTTCATACTTTTTTATTTGATACAATTTTCTCGCTTATGATTGAACTGGGTTTTCTCTTTCTTATACATAAATTATTTTGTGCGAAAATAATTTACTTTTCTGGTGCCTCGAGTTCGTGCATGTGCTTAAACTTTTGCAATGAAATATCTGATGGTTATGGAACATCATTTCAAAATAGATCTTTCTCGAGATTTAAAAAATCAAATCCTCTATTTCTTGTAAATTTTATTGTTGATTCACATCTCATTTTATTGAAACCTTAATGGCTGGAACTTGGCTATGCTAATGGTACATCTATGGTGACTGGTGATGTCTGGCAGCAAATAGTTCATCACTTCTTCATGGATTATGTTGGGTTTGATTTGTGATTGTACAAGCGCCTTAATACATGACATATGTGAGTACCAAGATCTGATAATGCTCCTAAACTATTCCTTTCAGAACCATTCTTTATTTTATTTTTCTTTTTTTGCGCCAGGATGAAACTTTGATTCGACCACTGGCAGGTAGAAGGAAGGTCCTCTCTTTGTTAATAACATACCATGCACCATGAGGCATGGAAGCTGGTTTAGCAATATCAACCCTCTTATTAGCCTTTGGAACACATTGTATGCATCCAAGAGAGATGCTGCATATATTTGTCGGAATGTTGTTTGTTGCTGTTTAAACTAGATTGACATTTATAAAAATGGGTTCTTTTGATGCATACTGCAAAAGTTTTTCATTGAGTAAAAACTAAGTTGAGAAAGATCAGCTTGCATATCTTATTATCCACTAATGTAGCATGTATGTATATATTGCATAAGCTGGTACCTCATTTGAGTTGCAGAGATTACAACAGATATGGACTAGAAACTGTGTTTTCCTTGTAACAGCCTATCAGATGGTCCTAAAACATGCATGACCTAAATATGATGCATGTAGTACACTATCAAACATATCTTGCTGTTCTATACTCACAGTTGGATGCTTCTTACAATGAATTATATGTGAACTTTTTATTAGTTGTATAAATGTTGTGATCCGTTGCTGTCATAATACTTGCTTTAACAAGGATCTGTCCTCTCATAAGTCCAATTGTGGAATGTCTCTGTTTCACTCATGATTTGATTTTTTTTGTTTTCATTAAATAATCCATCAAAGAGATAGTTAAATGTTGCATTTTATAGATAATCATGTTACTGTCTGTGGTTTACTGAAGGGTGATTCCTTCACTTTTGGCAGGCGTGGCATATCCAGGTTCTACTGTGGCAAATCTAAATCTTTCACCTACCTTGGAGATGTATCTTCATCTCCTTCTGCTAAGGACCTCAGTAAGCCAGAGAATGCCTACAGCAGGAAGCGGAAAAATCTACTTTCTCTCAGTATTATGTGTGACAAGCCACGAAAGGAACAGTTGATTGCCATGGAAGGTGGCATTGCCAAGAGACTCACAAATTCCAGCAGGAGCACGACAATTCCCATTGGCAGGTGCAGCTCAGGCAGCATTGGCGATAGCAGCGAAGAAGAGCATGAGCCATCTAGGGTGCTTCCTCCCCTTCACCCACATGGAAAACCCCATACTACTGCCGCTGTTGCTTCACCACTCAGTTCCTCCCCACTTCATATATCATCAATTCCTGCAAGATCATTCTCGATGATGGATCTGCGAGTAACGAGTTCAAGTTGCTCTTTTGCTCCTATGGATAAGAACAAGAGGACTCAGTAGCTTGAAATTATTTTGTTTGCCTTGTAGCCTATCTTCATTCGTAGATCGTGTTGCCATGTAGTAGTTAGGTAATAACTGGGAGGTTGTTGGAGGGATGTTTATAATGCTGGGAATGAGCGATCAGCCTCATTACGTCTCCTTATTAGTGATATTGATGTACAACTTCCTTTTGCTTAATTATATTCTATTAAGATTTAACCCCCCCCCCCCCCCCCCCCCCCCCACCCCACCCCAAAAAAAATAATTGTTTCATAGTTGTTTCATGTAGAGACTTATAACTTGTGGCCAAGAAGCTTTTAATTATGTGCACAGCTTGGAAGATTGATCATCTTGAAAAACCTCTGATATGGCAATCAAAGTACAAAATTCTGTATCTCAAGATCGGTTCATCAATTCACATTCGCATGTTGTTACATCCTTCAATGACAGGCCGTTTGATGGAAAACATACATCAGAGACATCAGAGGCAAGCACATTGACTAGAATACGAATCCAACTTGATACTCGACAAGCTACTGTGTCTAATTTTGAGCATTTTGGTCATAGGTTACCAGTTTTTCACTTGGCAGATCAGAACTATCTCAAGACGAAAGAAAACTTACTTTAGTCGAATAGTGTGCCGCTGCCAGTGCCCCAGTAAAACAATCATTAGCAGCTTGGGTGGGAATCAGACATAAATCAAGGATTCATCAGCAGCTCCAACCTTGAGAGAGAAAAAAAAAAAACCAAAGCAGAGACATTTAATAAATAAGACCACATATTTCATTGCTATAATAAAAGTGAAACGTTTTACACCAAGGATTACATTTCATGTTCTCTCTCAACTTACAACAATGATTAAGTGGAATGACCGGCCACGAAATAAATATGGCCACACATGCGTGTTACAGTTTCATAGTCGACCGTAGTCCGCAGCCTTGACATGGTACTCAGATGTGAATCGTTGGAGCAACAATTGTTGCAACAATCTCCAAATTTCAAATTGCTGGAGCCGGATACGTGCGTCTGCAATTCTTTACAAACCCTGTTGCAGTGCAACAGAGTAGCATAATACATCTAACATTAGTTACATGTTGCTCTTCAACTAGGCTGGCAGGAGCTCTGGATGCCAGACTAGAAACTGAGCAGCCGGAAGCTGAGACAACGATTGCGGAAGTTCAACACCTGTAGGATCTATTACTGGAATAGCCTTTGATATATCTTCTGTGGAGAATGGTATGCTGCAGCAAATAAAAGGTGCAAATAATGAGAAGTCAAACAAACTGCTTTCACATTTCATAAAGCATGTCTTAGAGACAATACAGATAAGGTAGGTCAATTTAGGTTGTAGGACAATGCTAGGAAGACCCCTCAGATATGATGGACAGCAAGCCTAGTAGGCAAATACCTAACTTTCCCAATAGCCAAATAAACCAAACGTCCACCCAAGCATCTAGAATTTCAAAATCAGTTGCAACTACATGTGAATGCTTTAGTTTCAGACAAAGCTTAGCAACATTGGATTGGACCAACTAGATGAACCCAGTTCAACCCAAATCAGTTACTCTAGCCATCATTTTCAATGTAAACGAGTCTACTATGCATAATCATTCAGGCATTTCTTTGAGAACTACTGAACTGAACCAGCCTTTTTAAGCTAATTCTGTTCAAAATAAATCATGATTCAGGTTGCCGCTAATTTTGCCACTGAAGGTTTGTGATGAATGAGTTGAAGCAGTGGAATTCCTTTGCCCCTTATTATGTTGACTGTCCGCTAATTTAGAACATAAATCTTCAGTTTCGTATTCTGATACATCAAATGTACTTTTTCCCTGCCATTCTATCTTGTTTTGCATAATTTGATTCATCAAGTCTGGAAACTATGATATTTATTCTTTAACTTGTTTTGGCTTCTCAAGTGTGATGAACTTTGTGGCTCAGGAGAGAAGGCAGAATGCTGAAAAGGCGAAATTGCAGCAGAGTCTTCACAAAGAAGTGAAGTGGGCAATGAACAGAAAATCACTCTCAGACCCTTAAAATTGGAAGACTTGAGGCAGGCAAAGAATCAAGTGAGCTATGCTTATCCTTTTCTCTGAGTATTAGGAAGTAGCATGGTGCATTCATACTCCCGGTGGAATTTTTGCAGAAGGAGTATATTCATCAACGTACTACATATAGACATAATTGTTTTCCACAATAGATTTTTATTAGATTTTGTCGAGGTATACTATATCTGGATTTTGAAGAAATCCAGCCCATTAACATTTCAAGAAAAAGAAAAAGGCACAGACCAGCAAAAGCTAACTAAATCAGCTGAAATAACATACCTTAGATCATCATCCAATAAAAATGAGTTCGATACAACATTCTGAGAATCTTTGTTAACCATCTCCCTCATTGTTGCAACAACCTGTCATATTTAACACTGTTAGCAAAACTTAGAGTAAGAATATGGAATCATAAATCTCAAGTCCATATACAGGCCTCATTTGAAACGCTCTGGGTACTGTACTTGTCATCCCAGTACATTGTGCATATTCTGTAAATCTGCCGAACACTTAAGGCCTGTTCCAATTCAGATGAGAATAAAAAATTGCTTGGTTTAATCACTTTATGAGCTGTGAGAATCAGTTCACTGAGAATAAATTAATAGCACTACAAGTTTTATTTGGCTGAAGTAAACATACCGGGCAAAGATCTTGCCTTATCTCTTCGAGAGACTTTTTCCGCTTCTGATGTATGACCTGTTTCATCCATCAAGTACATAAGAAACTAGACCTCAAGAATCAGAATCTGTTAATTTCTGTAAGGACTGCAATACCAGAAAGCCAACAGCTTGTCTAATGAAATTAAGCTCATGCCAAGAGGTCCCTGCAAACTAAAGAGAGGGGCAAATTAAACTTGTGAAAAAATAGCAAAAGAGCTGGAAAATTAGTAGTCACCTCTTCTGTGACATCAGCAATCCACTTCTCCAGCAGTGCTAGCCCAGACTTCACATACTCCCCGTTGGAGAAAGTGCAACATTCACGCCGAAGAAGCAAACTAATGAAAGTGAGAGAGTATGGATTAGTGGTTACAGTATGGAGCTTTCGTTTAACTAATGCGAGTTCTTTAACCTTCAGATAAGCTTGTACCTATTAAAAAGCTGGATATTGATGAATGAGAAGAGCTGGGTGATGAGCTTGCGAATGAAAAAAGAAGGCACCTATACCATTTATTTAATAATATTAAAAAAAGCAATTACAGATTTCTGTAGCATCGAGAACAAGAAAACTGTGTACAATGACGAAGTAATGGTTGAACCAAATGAAAGCTCACATCCTACATAAGACTCAACCACATAACAAGAGTTAACCCTGTCCAAATAAAAGTAATTCACTTAATAAAGTGCATGCCCATGTAACACAAGTGAGAATACGCTAAAGCAAAAGGATTATAAGTTGTAACAGCTAACGTTCCTTACTTTCTTTTAAATGCGTACTTTAATATAAGAATAATTACATTAAAACCTCTTGAAATATTGCTTTTCACATGCATCATCTCAACTTTTTTGGTACACCTAAACTCTAAAAAATCTGTCATCATTGATGGTGTTAATAATAAACATCAAATGATCATTTTATTCTCATTTTTGCCCCTATCTTTTCTCTAAAACTAAAAGTAAAATGGGTCCCAGAGTGCTTAAATTGATTGCATGACACACATGTTATCTTTTAACGAAAAATCTAATGGAAACTAATGAAAAGAGCATTTTGGAGATTTTAGAAGTTAAGGGTGTCATGAAAAATAAATGATGGTCCATATGGAAATGCGCAACAAGATAGGAGGTCTAGGTATAATTGTTTAATATATTAGCTAAATCATATATACGTCAAACCAATGTTAAACTTACACTTTTTCCACCTTTGACTTGTAAAATGTTGGGTTAATTACGCCTAGAGGCCCTAAATTATAGCTCACTTTTACATACACCTCTTTATTTACTATTTTTGTAATATTTTGACCTCCACAACTATCTAGTATCTCTCACCCCTTAATTGTGTTAACCAAAAAGGTCCAATAATCATCTTAACCTCAATTTTTCTCTCTTCTTGCTCTAAAATAAGAATAAAATGTTTCATAAATGGCCTAAAATTGATCACGTAATAGTCACGTGATATTTTTCAACAGAAAACTATCTAATGGATAACTAATGAAAGAGGCATTTTGGAGGTGTCACATAGTTAAATGGGTCAATAAGTCATGAAAAATAAATATGGGGTCTACATGAAAATATGGGAAATAGTTTGAGGGGTTCAGGCATAATTATCCCTAAAATTTTGTACTTTGTGCCAGTGTATAGAAAAGAAGAATGTAGTGGGTTTTCCATGCAAATTCACCAGCAAATCAACAAATTATGTAACAAAGGATGGTGACTGCAACATTTGACATGATAACCAGCACCCAATTGTTTAATCAGATGACCATGCTAAGAGAAGCCAAGACCTTGACTGTACTGTTAGGACGTTTATTCAAGCACCTATAGGGAAATCTTTTCCCCCTTCCTCGTAGGTTGTGATAAATTTCCTTATGCAGGTCAAAGATGCTGCCAAACAGAACAGACCCAAGATATTTCATAGCCAACTTTAAGAATATACAAAAATTGTTTAAAACCTGAATAGTAAGGAACTAAATTTACAAGTACCAGAGCATTTTCAATATCAAAAAATTTTATGGTCGGGATCAAGATCTTTCTTTTTGTCAGACATGAGAAATCATTTTGTTCTTTCAAAAACCATCATGCTAAATCGTGTGTATTAGGAGCCCAAAAGTGTAACTCAAGAAATCCTGGAAAATGTTCCATTGCTTCAATGCAAAATCATGTAGCATTGCTTCCTTCAAGGATGAAAATTATTTATCGTAAACCTGCTATTGCACATGAAAGAGAGTGCACAGCAACACAGGAAGACTAGTAGTCAAGCATCCACTCTTAATACACCCTTGATCATAGTAAGTCCTGTAATACTTTTAGAGCTCAAGAGGACTGATTAGATTTTAAAGGGCTAACAAAGCATTTTAAGAAAATCTGAATTAATGGAAGGATCATTACTCAGGTCACAGGTAATTAATCTAAGAAAAGAATAAAGTAACGACCAGATCGATAACAGTACATTAAAAAAAATAAACTGCAACATTGACAAGTAAACAGTTCACAAGGTAGAAAATAGGTTGGAGAATCTTACATAATTTTGGCGTAAACGATTCAGAAGTGAATCCAAGAATTTGATGATGCTGTCCCAGTGAGTGTTCAATGGCTGTTGAGCACCACCACCAGGGGATTTAGATGTTCTTCCAGAAGTTGCTCGAGTGGATTTTGGAGCCTTCATAAAGATGTTCTTAAACAATAAGTAAATACAGAACATCGTATTTCTTAAGAAGTTAGAAGGCAAGAATATGTTCAACTAGCAATAAAAAATTTACTGAAGCCTTGTGCGACTAAACAATACAAGAGTTCAAACAAAAACAACCAACATAAGAACCTGAATGCAAAGGCCTAAAAGTGGTAATATCTCTTTCTTCAAATTATCCCTGATCTGTCCAAAAATCTTCTCAACACAAGCAGTTAGTTGTTGTTTGAACAGTATAGCTGGGTATCGTGCATCAACATGTGTCAACCCATCTTCAGCTCCAATAAGCTTTGAAGGAGATTTCAGAGTCTGAAATGAGCATATCCAATTAAATCTAGCAGACATGATCATCAAAAAAGCTAAGTTGGAAAAGGAATCATAAGAAATATCAGGCTATTTGTCATGAACACTGCATGAAGGTGAATTAAAATAGCAGGACAAGGTGTCTAAAAGGAGTACTATTGCGGATAACAAATATTAAATTCCCATAGGTAGACCTATTCTTTATGTCATATCTTCACTACAATTCTTCAATGCACTAACCAACCATATCTCCTAACCATCTTCTCAAATAACCAAGTGCTAATAATTTAAGTATTTCTATTTAACTTATAGAATTTAAAAGAAAAAAAAATGTCAAATCTATTTTGTACATAAAGAGTGAGTGGTAACTAGTATGAAATTACTATCACATAACAAGCAATAGCTTAATTGACTCAACACAGTCAGACAAATTTCAATACTCAAAATAATATCAAAGCCTGCATATGAGATAATACAACTAATGCTGGAGCCAAAAACAATATAAATGTCACTCACTTGCACTATCTTCCCGCCCAAACCAATAGACCCTGCAGAACGCCGGGAAGGTGTTGTAAGAAACCCATGTGATCTTAGGTTCCTCTGCAACAGGCATAGAAGGGCAGATGTATTTGCCAACCAATAAGGCAAGCTCTCATCCCCTTCATCCTCCTGAATGTGTGAAGAACACAAGTTCTTAAAGCGAATCCATAATAGAACTGGAATGAAGAAAAAAGAAAAAGAAAATGGAATGATTACCAACCTTTAGGACATCATTGATTGCCTCAATTATGTGGTCAAAAATAGCTGTCCTCTCAGCTTCAAAGGCACGCCAATGCAGAAGGCATTTATATATTATGCAGGCTGCAACTGGTTTACTGTCCCTGAACCCCAGATTTTCTCTAATACACCTCAAAAGAAGTTCATGATTTTCCTACAACAATGACCTTGCTTCAGATCAGTCTAACCAAAGGGTACAAATGGATTTTTAAGCACATTCAACGGCTAAAAAGATATTTCTGTTCATCAGTTTGAAATAGATTTAGAGGGAAAAAAGAAAAAAATCATGATGAACAAAGCAGAAGATATAGTCACTCTATTGAATCCATTGATGATACTTAGAGCACCCTCATTAATTTAAACAGATGAATATGGAAGCAGATATTGCAAAGTCCACTTGGAACAAAGAGACAAAATTACCTCATGCCGCTCAACAGCTATTCTAGTTCGTCTCGATCCAGTTAAGCCCTGTGGAAGTGGTACTAGATATTTTGTTGGTGTTGGGGTTTCCTGGAATTTAGATTTAATAATTGTAACCTGCTATTTATCAAAAAGGTAAAAAAGAATTGAATTTGAAACTCAACGAACAGATTTAAACTTACAAATATAGATTTCTGGTTGGTGCTTGGAAGCATGAGTGCACCAGAATAATTCTGTTAATTAAAAGAAGAATCAATAAGTCATCAAATAGAGCCTTGCAGCCATTTTTAGCAGAGAAAAGACAAAAAATTTCTGAAGAGCTGTAAAACCTCAGAGAATGGTTTCACAACCACAGAATGGTTATCTGCTGGAGACATGCTGAATGCTTTTTGCCTAAGAATATGGTTTTCATTTTCTTTGTTTGAGAGTTTCTCTGATAACCTGCAAGATGTAGGAAGCATAAACATTCGGTAAAGAAATGGAATGTAAGAGAAAAAGCAAAAGAAAAGCAATCCAATCTAGGTTCATAAACCTCAAAGATACTTAGATGCTTGGAATAAATCGTACAGTTCAGAAGTAGTACATCAAACAAAATCATAATAATGATTAAATTTGCCTAGCAGAAAGCATGAGAAAACACAAAGGTGAAAACAAAATGCAGATGCTTGGACAACTTCTCCATTAATGTTAAACATAGTTCGATAAGAAAACATACTTGTCCAAATTTTGCTGAAGCTGTCTACATTTTCCTTCCACATCTTGCAACTTCTCCAAAGTATCATCACTACATTTTCGAGCTTCAAGTAGCTCATTTTCCAATTCATTGTTCCTTTTTCCCAAAAGTTCAACTGATTTCTGCAGAAAAGCACCAAAGAAATCTCCACCTTAACATTCATAAAGCCAGAAGGAAAGATGATTGGTAGCACACGTAAGAGTTTGATCATGTCTTCCTTATCATGATATAAGGAAGAGTATGACATGACTATGTAAATTACAAATAGCTAGCAAAGTAACTAAACTTAAAGTTGACATTTTCGGGCAAAGTAATTGGAAAAATACAATAGAATTAATAAGCAACAATCTAATATCTCTAAACAAGCTAGAGAAGTATTTCCTGTTCTTCAAAAATGAAACAACACACATCCACACTAAGTGCTGAGTCACTGCCTCTTCCAAAAGCACAGCATAATTATAACACCTGCCATATACTTTGTCAACTATGTTTCACTTTACCTGGGACAACACTAAAGGAAGCCAATTACCTCAAGTCAGGAGAATGTATATATAAACCTTCTTCACTAGAGGGTGTAGATGAACCATGTAACCCAAGTTTGACCAAGCTTGGCTCAGCTTGTACTTATTAGGAACCAAGTTCATGATGAGCTTATATTTGGCAGGTTCAGGCTTAGTTGCTCCAATTTAAAGCAATTTTTTTGTTGCTGATAATCTTCCTCAAAAAAAAAAAAAAAGGATCTAGGAAATGCAGATGCTTCCAGTTTTGTTGTTGAGAATGTTCCTCAAAAATTAAAAATTAATAAAAACAAAAACAAAAACAAAAAATGAAGCATGCTTATGATAAGATCAAACGTTTGGAGAAACAAAGCTCCAACAATTTGTGCCGGCACCTAGGAAACATGGATATTTCCATACTTTTGTCATATCCGTATCAAATACAATATTCATCAAAGACATATTAGATACTTCTTTAGAATATCCAAAGTTTTAAAAATAAAATTAATATTGTGATATTCATAGATACTTTTTGGATACCTCCAATATGGAGTCAAATCAAATAAGACTATTACCTTTCATTTTTTATCGGATCTAGAAGGTTTCATTTTGTAAATAGAATCATGCATGTTGTGCCTTTCAATCATGATTTTTTTCGTTTATTTTTTTACCAATATTAGAAATCATGTTACAATGGTCAGTTTCTTTTGATTTACAAATCGAATTTATTTGTTTATCTTACACCTTAGTTAGTAATACACTACATCATGTAATAGTTTTTTGTTACGAATTATAGTTCTTTTAATTCATAAATTAGAGGTCTCCACATATAAAGTGGTAAACTTCCATACGCAAAAATAATATATATGATTCCTCAATTAAAAAATTTTAAGCACATGATTTCACTAATATATATATAGCTGTGTGGGGACATAAGTATATACATATATAAGGCACGTAACCTAGGCGTATCACATCCTTAATTTTTCAAGATTTGTTATATTGGCATTTCCTATCGCATCGTATTTGTATTGATGCTTCATAGGCCAACACAGGATATGTGCTAGAAAGGCATGCCCATGTATACCTATATGAGTCAACTGATTACTAAGCAAGCTCAAATTTGTGCTCAATCTTGGATGGCTAAATAAACAAGCAAGTTCAAATCAAGCTGGAAATTAGATTAAAGGTAAGATGGAGAAAATCTAATTAAAAAATCTTCCCAGGTTAGATAACCAATGCCCTATTGATAATATATGCAAAGTATCTTTCAGTAGGAAACCTTATATAAAAGCAGAATATGATCTTATTTAAATTTAGTTATATGGTAGAAAAATCTTGACTAGTTTGATAAGTGAATAGAAAGAGCAATCCTTAAAGAAAACAGTACAAGTAATTAATGTGATCATACTGAATTACTGATAACTCCTGGTAAACTGAGGATGCCTGTTATAGAAGACCAAATATCCACTTTATGAACTCAAGAATACTACTTTTTACCCAGGACATAATTTTGCAATACCTTGAGGTAATCGTTCTCCTTTTTAACTTCTACCATCTCTGCAAGGTTCTTTTGCAAAATTGCAATATCTTCCACTGAACGATCCAACTGACTCTGAAGTAATACACTCTTAGCACATTCATCAGCAGCGGTTAATTTGGCTCCAGCGCATTCAGCATTAGATGACTTCAATGCTTTTTGAAGCTTCGCAACTTCTGCCAACTTAGACTCCTCACTTGCTGCCTGCAGTTTTAAAGTCCAGGATACAAGGAAATAACACAATGGATCTTAATAAACCAGCAATCCACTTCCTCAATCTAGATGCGGAAGTTTCAAGAAACATTAGAGAATTACTCCAAGAGAGATAAAGAACATAATGGTTGAGAAAATTGTGCGACACAATTCCCTGATTGATGATCCATCCAGCCATTGACAATACCAATTATATCTGTTTTTCTGCAATTTCGTGGACCAATCCATAGAGCTTCTACTTTCATATACAATATCCTAGTAATTTCATTTCTAATTATTCCATTGGTTTACAGCTTGTTCATGAGGTGAAATGCTTGCATTCATCTGAAAGCAACCTAGGCAGGAACAACCTAGGCACAACTTGAATTTTTCAATATAGTAACTATTAGTCTAAACTAATTATACCCAGAATAGCAGTTACAATAGCTAGGATACAATAAAAGTAATAGCTGGAAGGCAAAAAATTGTTACCCGCAGCCTTTTCTCTAGAGTTAATCTCCATGTAAGTTCTTCCAATCTCTTCTCAAGTTTGTTCTTAGCTTCACGTAAAGCACCAGCTTCATTTGCAGCCTAAAAATTTCCAAAGAAAAAAGATTATGACTCTTGACCTCAAAATAGCACAAGCAAGAAAGCAGCCAAGAAAATAAAATCATGCATCTTGTATAGCATATAAGAAGCAAAAATCAGAACCCTTTAAATTATGCAGGCATCTTGGCAGAGGCACATAGCATCACGCGGAGAAAAGGAGGGTGAGGAAGTGCAGGACCATCATTTAAAGATCCATTGCCGGCAAAAGGTAGTGAGATAGCAAGACTAGAATCAGCAGTCAATAGAGCCTCCGATGTATTCTCCATGCATGTACAAGTATGCTTTAACACAATTCGGAAACACAATATCTCATGTTCTGGTTGGCATGTATAGTGCCAGGTGATGCTAAGCCCTTGACTATTTTAGTTTACCAGAAAGAACCCACAAACAACAAAACAAGTTTCAGATGGGTACTTGAATATGTGGCTGCATGCTAGGAAGTAGCAGATAGGGCATATCTGAGCTAATTTAATATGGTTTAGACTTTAGACTGGGTTACAAGAATAAATAACAGCTATGTGCATGTAGAGTTGATGTGTCTGAATTAGCATATACAAATATAAAAGAACATAGCTCATTGCAAAAAATTTCTTTACCAATTTAAGCCTGCGCAGCTCCCTTCTTGCAAGTTTTTGTCGCCAAGCACATTGAATGGATATGGCTGCATATCGGTAATGCTGGAAGGCCACATGTATCTTCCTCTTTCTCCATGATGCCTGTGAGCATGAGAACATAATAACGACAACTAATCAAAACTGAAATATGGATAATACACTAATGTTTCCTAAGGGTGGTTTTTATAATAGAAAAAAAAAAGAAGCAAACTTCAATGACAGATAACATCAAGACTAAAAGTCTAAAACTGCTAGTTGTGTATTAATTGTCTCCATAATATTTGACAAAACTATTACTAGATCTTGGGGTGGGGTGGGGTGGGGTGGGGTGGGGGTGGAGGGGGGGGGGGGGGGGAATACGAAAGGAATGGAACAAGAATCTGAAAAAGTATATCCAACAAAAGAATAAGAAGTGCCAGGTCATTGCTTATAAGTAGGGGTCTAAAGTCTAAACGAGCTCAAAACAATTAGTGCTCGATCCAAGACAAAAACGAACAGAGCTCAAGTGGCTTGCAAGCTATCGAGATTATTTTACACCTTTACTTGTAAAGGCCTCATGAAGCAAGAAAGTTACTTCCAATTAACGTAATATTACAGGGATACCTTACTATAAATATTCCAAAATTTACTAGAAATTAAGTTGCATATGAACTTAAGTTGTACTTGTTTGAATCAAAGCTTTTCTCATTTGATAATACTTTTCCTCTATAAATCTCTCCAACCAATTATTATGTCTAATCAAATAAATATCTTGACAATAGATTATGGACATCAGCTCATAGCAAATAATTCTACTACACTTATCCGTAACATGCACATAGTTACTGTATATGTTTGATGTACAAGTTGATTGAGTTCATTACAAAGGTCACCTGGAGTTTCCCGGAGTAATTTGTTCACTGCTTTCTAGTTATTACTGCTCTTCTATCATTACACAGTAATTCGGAAACTACAGCCCTGAAGCATCAGTTCCAAATCACAAATGCAATTGGACTTGATATGTTTGAGTTCAAACTTTAAGGATGCGCATTCAGTCTTATACCTCCTTCTATCATGTTTCAACATATAATCCAGACAGATGCTAAAATACAACTACGTTATACCAATAGAAGGTGTACCAAATCTACGGATGCCTCAATTAATTCAGTTATCATTTTTATAGTGAACATACAACTCCGCACACTAAGTTTAAGAATGATTTGGCTCTAGTACACATTCATTTAGAAACAAGACAAGTATATAGCTCTATAATTTAATATAAACTATAACGAATTAGTTTCTCTACCTAATTTCACTACCATAGGCTTGGATGAATTTTGACTGTTTTTCTAAGTCACTAAATACTTCGAGCAGCTATAAGTAAAATTATCAAATAAATGATGTTCTTAGTTCTTATTGTACTTTATGCAGTAAAGAGAAAGGATTTCACAGCTTATTTAACTCTGAAACTACTATTCTTGTATCTTTTTCTTCCCTCGTGAGCTTTGTAGCAAAGCACAGTACTCAACAAAATAAAATTCGGCCATTCCATTGACCTCAAACCATGGTTCTCGCGTACCCAAGTCACCAATGAAGCTCATGGACGTTACAATTTTCTTTTTTTACCAAAGAATTGCATAATCAGATGCATCTGCTTAGCTTCATACTTTGCCCACTATTATGCCATCGGATGGACAACCACAGGTTTTCATTACATTTGCTTTACCTTTTCAAGAAACACTTGTCTATAAGAAATTGGTGAGATATTATAAAAAGCAAATTGAAGGTACAATTTCTTGCTCTTCATCCAATCAATCTACATTCAGCTCGTTCTCTCAAGTCTATCACAAACAAGTGCCATGGAGCACACTACTATAAGGCCAAAATACTCTAGTAAGACTGAAATATAGTTCGAGATATGCATTTTCACTTGGCAACATATTTCCAAGCATTTCACATACATCCTTTAGCTTCCAAACAAACAATGGGGCCAAAACTAAATCTATATGCCAGAGTCACACTAATTATTCTTCAGAATTCTCATCCACATGTACTCAAAACTACATATATGGCTAGGCAACAAGAAGCGAAGTATGATACCACAATCATCTAAAAGATTGTTCATGACGGCAAAACAGAAAAGTATTCCAAACCAAATCTGTAGCTTAGAAATTAAAATTCATATTTTAGATGGCCATGATAGTTAGTAGCAAGTACTTGCATTACTATTGATTGGGGTGTCAGTCGATACGACGGTAAAGCTTGCCCCCCTATACCCAAAAAGTCACCGGTTCAAGTCTTGAAAACAACCTCCTAAAAAACAAGGGTATAGCCTCATACATCTTCCCTCCCATATCATGCAAAGGTAAGAGGCTCATGCACTGTGACAGCCTTTGTTACTTGCGTTATCAATGAGTCTTACAAATCTTGTTCTATAACAAGATATTGTGTCTGGTAGTACCCAACTAAATAGAGCCTCTTGGTGAGAAATCAAGCTAGAAAACACAAATGAAGCAGAACAGGAAAAGGAAAGAAGAATGTGAATAATTTTTATCAAAATTACAACAATACCTGGATTAGAGTTGCAGCCCTATGCTCCCTGATGTACAATAACTTCTGGCGTAGCACAAAACTACGGGCGAAAGACTGAATAAGTATAGCTGCTGAGCAGAGTTGCAAGAAGGCCTGGTGTAGCAACCATCTTCGAACATATTTTTGAATCAATACAGCTGCTGCTGTTTCTCTTTTAATTGCATATATGCATCTTGCCACGTGTCCTGCATAGAGGTATCAAACTTCTTAAACCCAAGGTGGCATTAGCCACGTATAAAAAGCACACAGTTATACACCAGCTAGCACATAACATCCTTTCTGGTTATGCATTTCTCTAGGATGCACAAGATCACATTCAAATAATGTTTAAGAGTATAAAGTATCTGTACTGCAAAACTATTTGATTGAGGAAAAAAAATCAATCAATCCCAAAAGAAATAGAGAGCTTAGTTATACCTATGTCAACACAAGAAACTCAATACAAAAGAACATCCCAAAATAACCTTTAAGAAAACACACTTCTTATGCCTTAAGAAGCATGAACAATAATAAATAGAAAAGGAGAAATATAAAATAAAAGGTAGTCACAGTTAAGAACTGAGATTTGAGAAGGAAAAAAAGAAGAATAATGGAATAAAAAGTTGCCACAACAAAGATCTGAGAGCTTATACAACAAAAAAGATTGTATGTCATAACTAGAGTGAAAAGGCTGATCTATTAAGTTGCAGTCATTTGTTAAAATACCTAAGACGGCTATCATTTGTCTGTAGACATTATGGAATACTGACCGTACATACCCACATCATGGAATTTTATGCACTGTTAGTAACTACACAGATTACAAGAGGAACAGTAGAAAAAACAAACAACAATAACAAACCTCGACAATATGCTTGGAGAGAAATTGCAGCCCCCCTGGTCAGAACGAACTCTTTACGAGCAATGAATGTTCTAAAACAACCCTGAATGAACCTTGCAGCGTTATCCAAAACTTCATTACGTCGCAAATCTAGAACTGCTATCTGACCAGCCCTAAGAAAAACCTTGGACCTGCCAAGCTGCAAAGGTAAAATATCATTATTTAAAACTTAGAAATCGATGTCAAAAAACTAAATGGAGTGTAAAAGAGAAGAGTATATGCATCCTTACATCTAAAAATAGGCAAATGAAATTTACACGATTCCCAGCTTCTTAATAGTTCAAAGACTTTATAAGCTCTTATAACTAACACATTCATGTATTTTACTATATCTGAAATCTGTACTACAAATACAAGGGGAACTAGCAAAAGGATAACATGGAAGAGGCCTAGCTTTCTTATATAATAAATACAATTTCTAACCACATGCTACTGGCCAAATGAATACACAAGCACACTTAGATTGTATAAAAGATGTTTAATTAAAAAGGCATTATTTTAATAAATCAGTTTATAGCAAGGAAAATGCAAGTACTAGAGAAATATATCATTATAAATCCACGAAGATTATAGCAATACATAACTATACAAGTATACAATTTCTGTGCAATTTCTAAAACTATAATGATTGAATAAATATAGAGATAATGTCAAGAAGCTACAATATTGAAACTTCAATTGCTTTGTATCACTATAATTGATGTTCAGAGAAATAGAGTTTACTTATTCACAAGATATGGGCTTAGTTAATTGCTAGTAAAAATTAAGGACCAACTTACATCTCAAACCAATCATCAATTGCAGAGAACCAGAAACAACCGTCGTGCTATATGGAAACACAATAGTTGCTCCATTTTATTAAAAATCTTGGTAGCAATTCTGAAATTTCCTTTTTTTTAAAATAAGTTGACAAATTAAGTGAGATAAATATTAATCTTATATTTGTGCTATTCTGCCTAACAACAAGTTTGACTAGACATCATGCATCATTTACCGATGAAACAATCAAAAATGATTCCATCCAAAGTTGCAACAAATAAGAATATGAACACAGCATAGAATACATTTTCAAAAGATTTTCACGACAATCATTCTAAGTCCTTGCAGGTAAAAGCATCTAAGAAATTGTATCATACTTGGAAATTTTCAAGTTTGAGCTTTTGGAGGATCCCTTTCGTCAATGCCTTTTCGTCATAACTGCCAACAAAATATAAAAGAGAGATGTAAAATAATAGAAAAATAAAGGCACTCATAATTGCAAACTTATCGAATAAGAAATCTGGTCCATGTTTCAAGTAGAAGATCAAACATTCAAGGGTACCGTGAAAAGTGGCGAAATGAGATGAACCATATAAGGTATGAATTAAGAAGTCTATGGAAAAGCCAATCATTTTGGAAATTCAGGAACTTGGGAGAAAGCTGAAAGAAGAGTTGACACAAAAAAAAAAAATCTTGCTCTCTTTGTATATGTTTTTCTTTAGAAGAAAACAATATAAAGAACTACTCAATTCCTTATTATAAAGAGAAAGAAATTCTAGCCCCTCCAGGAAACTGAAAAGAGAATATATTGCAGGATACAAAATGATGACAAAAATGTAACAAAATTTCATGTGATCCCGATATTGATCGGCCGAAATAAGTCGGGATCAGTCATAGGCGATCCCACCCCAAGACCAATCTTTTGATTTGTTTCAGATCGGTTTCGCTGGATCAGCCAAAACCAAATCTATTTCAGGCATTCAGGCCAAAATGACCCGTCAACAACAAGTCAGATCACCAGGGACATCAATTGACGTCCACGAGCTCCAGTGACCTCTGGTAAGCCATTTCTCTGGTGAGGTTGTTGTATGCACCGGAAATACCCTCTCTAGTCACTCTCTATAACTACTCTCTTAGCCATCTCTATCTCTCCAGCCTTCTCTCTCCCTCTCCCTCTATCTGTTTCTACATCCTGCATTCTGCCATTCAGACATTATACATCCTAAAGGGTTTGACTTTCATCAATTTAAACAGAGAACGTCTCTCTTATACTGTAATATGTTTATATAGCTCACAATACAACCATATAATTATATTTTCATGTGCCCCATACCCAAGTGCAAACACCCTCCAACTTGCAATGTGTGGGCAATACAATGTGCAACCGCCTAAGTCACCTCTGCAGCACTCCTACATGTTTCTTGGTCAATCTCATTAAGGCATTGCAAGAATCAATCCACTATTTCCATGGAAAGTCAACATAGCAACCATGACAAGGAATTGGATGTGTTGTAACAATAATCCAGCCTAATTCATGTCGACACACTGCATGACCAGCATTGGAATGACAGAGCATAAGAAGTCATGTGCACATTCTCCCCTCTTACCTCATCCTCAATCAAGTGGATCTCCTACCAATTTTCCTCTCTAGAATCCATAGATAGCATTAGGGAAGTCCTATCATTCTTCGTCTCGCAAAACTCATTCTAAGTAAAAGCTTTCTATTTCAATACTTTTGCCAGTTCTCCCTTGATTGTCTCAGATCTATTATGTAGTGATATACTTCCGAGCAACAAATTTCATAATTAACAAGATTACCTGCACATTCTCTGACAACAATTTGTTGCCAAGCTCTTCAACAAGATTGCATAATCCATAGATTAAACTTCATTCATCGACAATACTTTCTATCCCTTACCTCTTCCTTAAGCTAAAAAGAACCAAATTAAGCAACAACTTGCTGCGAAGTTCTTTTTCCCATTACACGCTATCCTACTACCAAAGTTCCATTCCGCCCTTGTCCTTAATAGTGATGCATTTTGCTATCATGATTTGCAATATAATAAAACAAATGCACACAACATATAAAAGAAAATCACAACGCAGATTTGTCCTTCTGTAGCCTATAGTTCACACATTAGGCAAACATACTAAAGCTTCCAGTTTGACCATAGGTACACAATTAGTAAGAAACTTCTTTGTTCTGACAATGGATCACTGATGTTATTTAGCCATGTATCTAAGTTTAATTTAACTAGCCTTCAACTCCATGGCAACCATAGTTATATTAGAAAAAGTTTATCTAATGATGCAAAATGTATAGATCAATCTTATGCATCATTAGAGCATAGAACTTCTGCCCATTTGACCATTTCAAAGGGAAAAGAGGATAGATTTCCGAACTGATAGTGGATAAAATCAAGGGAAAGATTTAGATTACTGATGAGTCATGATGCTTTATGTGTCATTCATACATCAATGTCATAAAAATTAAGCTCCAACTTTTCATCAATAAAGATACCATGACTTCTAGATGTAGAAATTACTTCTAGTATGATATTCCTATTCCGGATGTAGAAATATCTAACCTCAGAAATCTCCAATTTTTCTTTCTCACGATCCATGCCAATTGTATTTTTCAAGCTTTGCCCGCATTGATAAGCACATGTACATACAAATGAAGAAGAAAAGAAGATTGCCCACATCTTCCATGTGTGGATAAGTGAACATCTTCAAGCTTCTTTTTCCTCAAACTATTACTGATTATGAATCATCCAGAGAAGGTATCCCCCAACAAGGATATGAAAAGAAATGCATTGACGAACTTCTCAAATGAAGCTTAGTGGACAAAGTATGGCTGAAAAGTATCCTGGAAAAAGTATTGGACGAAACCATGAAATGATTTAACAAGATACCTTTCTTCCATGAGCTCTGGAGCTAAAAGTCCAAACCGATCCAAAAATTCAGAATAAGTCCTTCGAGTTGGATAACCAGCAAGACTTATCCGAACAGCTTCTAAAACACCCTGGAAAAAAAAACAAATTTATATTTCATGCGCCACACCAAATAGACCTAGTAAGATATATGACTCAAATATGCAATTTAAGTTGCTAAAGAAAAGATAATAATAATGATAAAATGAGAAAAATAAGAGATACGTAGGGGAAATTTCGCATCATGACATATAAAAAAAAATTGAATGATAAGACAACTTAATATACAAACCCACCAGAACAAAACCAATGACACCAGATAAATAATTTTGACAACTTGGTAATCAGCAAAATTGTTCTTTGTACAAAAGCAAAATTTCGACCATAATAATAGCATTGTGTGTGACAGTATTCTACCAACATTTTTATTGTTCAAGAACTATTCTTACTTATCTGCAAACCAAAAGAATTTGTCAGACAAATTGTAGTTTGTGTAAAAAAAATTTGAAAGCTTTACTTGCTATACAAATTACCATTAATAGTCACAATTTAACTAAAACATTGTCTGCATAATGAGGAACACTTTCAACCAATAACAATTACATAGGTCAATTATATCCAGCACAAGTGTTACACGACAAACAATATAAGTTATTGACAGCAAATAATACTGTTGTGCTTTGGCTAAACAGCAAAAGGAGTCAACTCAAGAAAAGATTCTTCGAGGATAACCTGCCATAAATGAGCGCACTAGTGCTCAATAAATGCATGCATTCCAACAGAAGAAATTGTGAAAGCACCAACATGATCAAAAGAAAAAATGGTGAGAAAAACAGTGGAAGATCACAGAAAATTTGAGACCTGCAAATAGTAATTACTCAGCAAATAGAGACCAGTCAGGCATATTAGTGCATACCATAAAGTTTTAACCAAGTGGCTGCAGATGAGGGGGAATTCATCCCATCACCAAATACCATTTGATGAGAAAATCAGAAAAAATATATTCTTACCAAAGTTATCAGTAGATAATGGCACTATGATACAGGTTTAAATGCCATAATTCTAGAGCATTATCAACTATATTATGGTCTCCTTTTCTATTCACAAGTTATAAATATCCATGATATACTATAGAAGACTTGTGATATATACCACATTTTCTATATTAATAATATGAAATATTCTATAATTTTTACTTGAATAAAGATGTCAGATAAAGGGCAATAACAACTGAAAGACATAAAAAAGAGCTCCTGAACATTTCAAAAACATAAAGATGAACAACATTTAATGATCAAAGATCCACCTTGCCTGCACAGCAAGTACTAAGTTCCAACTTCTTAACCAATACTACTGGGCACCGTGCATAACGAGAAAACCCGTAGCATTCAGAATTGAAAATAAATGAAATGCAAATCGTGTGAAACATACAGAAATATGGATCTGAAATGAACATCAGTGGTAAGTAAGCATTAGTTGAAAGCAAGAAAAAACTCATAAGTCTTTAACATGAACAGCTATAGTATAAGGTTCTTACGCCACATCGCAGTTGATGCAAGACACTCTGGTTCTCAAACTTCTGAGGACGATTGAAAGAGTTTGGCTTCACACAGCGTATGTAATGAGGCTCTGTTGAGTTGAGTATCTCCATCAGGGCTTGAAGTTGTTGCTTTACCAATCAGTTCAGTAAAACAAGTAAAAGGGCAAAACAGTCAGGACTCATATATAAGACAAATAAGAGAACCAATCAACTAAAAATTTCGTGCAAGAACATAAATCAGACAAACAGTTAAAGAATCTGCTAAGATCAATTGAAGGGCAAATAAGAATCAGGGAAAACTGCTAGATACCTAAAAGTTCCACTTAACCTAGCAGCGAAGTTTCAGTGGTATAAAAGTTAACCAACTCATCGTAATCAGACATCAAGAAAGATTAACCCCGCTATAAACATATTACGAGTCTGGATACAATAGCTAGCCATATTTCAAGGAACAAGAAAAATCTACAGCAACTAATCACCATTGATATTGGAGTCACGGAGTACATGAATCAGGAGCACATAAATAATCTGTAGTACAAATTATAAAATATGTCCTTGTCATTTCAATCAGTAGCTTGAAATGCTATCCATGCGGTCATACTTAAAATGCTAACCATGCTTCTTATATGCATTAGGACCACATAGAATGTATATAGCGAGCCGAGCGGCTCATGCTACTACTCATATATTCCTATAATATTCATGCATAAAGATAAACAGTTACTTAAATACTATGAATTAAGAATTGTGCTTTCACAGTTGTACGTTCATTCGAGTACTTGTCACCAGAAAGGCAGAATTCTCGTTGTGACCCATACTGGTAAGTGGTAAACTAAATACTAAGAATAAAGTATTTATTAATTTTTTTCTCTTTTATAAGTATTCATCACCAAACAAGTAAAATAAAGAAATTTAAAATTTGAAACATGATAGTATCTCCTAACATTCTTCTGCACACAGTACTTTGACATGCTGTTCCTGTCGACAAGATACTTGCAAGTCCCGACCCAGTCAAGTTTAGCAAATTGGTTCAGCTTCGCGTTGTTGTTTCATTAGAAAACTAAATAGCAGCATTCTTCATCTCGTCTATAGTTTGTCTCTAGGTTGGCTTTCTTGTCTAAACCTGAAGAAAAGTTTAGAAGAAGAAAGATGTGCAATGCAGATTCCCAAGAAAAGTACAGTTGGGCAATTAGGTCTCATACATATATGGTACTAATCATTTTGAAAAAGTTTCACTATGTTGATTCTACTTGAAACAACAAATATAGCAAATCTACCATTTTCAGTTTCGTGTTCTCCAATAAGATAAAGTATCAGCAAGGTAATTTAGGTACACTTGCGTTTTTCACCAATAAAAGCTGTCTTATGCACTGACATGTTGATGTATAATTATTCACTGATTAAATTTCAGAACATGTACAACGAGTGCATAAGGGCCAGGAGTGCATAACAAAGTAAACTTATAAATGCAACCCTTAAGGTGCTTAAAACCATGTAACACAATTATCAAAAGATGATGTCAAAGTATGAAGATATGTACAATTAAATCCTGTCTATGAAGTCTTATGCAACATATCCTTTAGGTGCAAAGCAGTAGGTATGGAAGTTTGAACATATAGTAGAGAAAAAGAGGTAGTAAGATGGAATATAATATTTATACTATAAATAATGAGTCGCTGAACATTGTCCGAATGAATAACATTAGATGGTTCAAAAAGATCGAGAAAGAAGGATTATATCTAGACTTCATATTCCCAAGGATGTAGCATTAATAACCTACAAAGCAACAAAGCATCACCATGATATGTAAAACAAACAAAGAGATCAGAATGATGCAAATGTTTTCAAACATCTCAACCTACCTCAATTGTAGTCAATGGGAAAAAAAGAATCTAACCAATCTTAAACTGTCCCCAACAATAATGATCACCCTATCAAGTGGCAGCACTTTACCAGCCTCCTTACTATTTATCTTATCAATTCGACAACTATTCTAAAAGCTTTAAGATGTTAGAGAACCATGATCTTTATCTTTTATATTCACTCCCCTCACTTCTGGGTTCGAGACATTGAAATGAACTCAATTAAATAGGTGGAGGTTCATTTATTTAATTGATAATATAGGTGGAATCGGACGACTTCCTACTTTAATATCATAATAACTCATCAACTATTTGAAAAGCTTAATCTGTTAGAATTGTTCTCTTTCATATTCTAACACACCATTTAATGTGCAGCTACAGCACATTGTCTTCCTTCAATGAATTGTGCAACAACAACCACATCCATTGTTTGTGGAACAAGACATCTATTACCTCTATCTTTCACGACTTTATTTCATCTATACAAGCTGCTACCACCATCAACTAAGAAAATTCATGTGACTATGCATGAGTATGAAGTTTTATATTCAAATCATCGTGGAAGATACTAAATAGTAACAATACTTAATGACTGAACATTTCTTCCCCAATGTAAACACCATAGAAAATCATTGATTTCTAAAAAAAGTAGAATTTTCCTTCTAAGCATAGCTTAGTGATCTACAAGAACATGGTTGAACTGTTAAATTTATTTCTTTTTTCCATCAGACTTAAGCTTAATCCAGTATCAATTTCACATTCTGAATATCCATTTCACAACACCATCATCATTGCCACCACTAAATATGCAAGTTTACAAAAAGGCTGAGAAAAAATGACTAAAGAAATGCATCAGTTTATCATTATCAGAAAGAAACAGGGTCCACTGTTCTTTTACCGCAAATTAGAGACATTACTGGAAAAAAGGGGGAAAATGAATGAGAAGTAAAGGCACAACGGAAGAAGGTGATGCCTTAACATTCCAGAAACAAAGTTTCCCAATTCTGTTACCTTAAATCTGGAAGAAACAGAAGAAAATTTGTATGAAGATCTTGAAGACTCCTCTGGCATTGAAGCAAGTAGTCCAGATATGAAAGAACATCTTGAAGAGGACAAAAGGTTACAGTGCTCCACAACAACATAATCTCTGTTCTTATCCAGAAAGGAATCAGTCTGATACGTTACCTGCTTAGATCATGACAAAGACATTTATAATAATTTATTACTTTCAGAATTCACAAAAGTAAGTGTTGATTTACCTTTCCAGCATAATGAGATATTGTGAAATCTGTTTCAGAAAATTTTGTCTTTTCCATTCTGGAATGTGAGGGAAAGCTTTGAAACAGCTTGGTAGAAAATGTTTCATGAGTCGACTTTGGAAACATACTGCAGAATGAGACAATTGTATGAGAAGTAGCTCAGAATAGAACCTTCTTTTGGAAATAAAGAAGCTGAACAAGAAAGAAGACTTCCTTACCAAGCTGCATCCAATAGTGAGATTATTCCAATTGGTTTCTGCAGAAAACAACATAAAAGATAAGACATGGATTCACCTCTGATCAGTATGAATAACTTATAAGAGTTATCATATGGGACAAAGTGGAGCAAAGCGAAACATTTTGTCTGTTAGACTAACTCTATTCTCATCCTCCTTATCATAAAACTACAACAAATTCTACCTACCAACTGCCTTGTACCTTTCATGGGCCGCCCCTTTCTTGCTTTATACTACAGCCAGGAACTTGGCAGTTGGCACCAACTAACAGGTTAACATAGAACCGAATATCGATCATAAAGTTTGTCAATTCTTCTTGGAGCCTTCTCATGCCTCAGCATTGAGTTCTGCTCTACCCAATCCAATCATGTGGAATAGGCTTATATGATGATGAGTAGAACTTTAAATAAGTGAAGTCCTATAAACTACTTATCACCAAAACATATTATTCAAGGGGGCAACAAGTAACTATCAAAAATAATATGAACAATTATCTTTCAAATATTTGAAGAAAAGTTGTTATTTCAACATCTGTCTAGATTAAATCATAAACCTAATATACAATATTATGCTACTACCACCTTCCAGCAAAAGATCTTATTGGAATTAGCAGAATCAACCAAAATATTTCTCAGTTGCACAAACCATAGATCCATCGCTGCAGCAAAAGGTGCAGTATATATTTTCCATTACCAAAGACAATTATCCCTCTTCTAGTCATAATATTAGGTGATTGCTCATTGTAAACTTATGACTCAAAGTTACCTTTACAAGTTACAACAATAAGTAGAGCTACAACAATAAGTACAACAATAAGGACCCAAGGCAGACTCATATGCTCTATGTCTTTAGGTTAGACTACCATAAAATTAATGAGCTAAAATCAGAACTCCTCACATTTGAGATAAGTTGAGCATATTAGTCATTAATTTCTCTCAGTCAACAAAGTAATCTGTAAGATTCTGGACACATACTTCTTTAGAAAAAGAAAAGCATAAGAAAACATCTTTACAGAAGATATTGAAAATTCAAGAAGTCCTTCAGGTAGAGGAATTAAAATTATATTGTTCAAAAATTGAAAGAAAATAACATTTTTAAAAATTATCACAGCTAAAAGACTGAGTGCCAAAAAGGCAAAAACTAAAATTATAAGAGTACTTTAACCACATGGAAAGAAATATAGAAAATATTATAAAAGAGATGGATGATTAAAGTATTTCTTGTGTCAATGAGAAAAAAGAACCTTCTCAATCAAATCCAGAACATCTTGATTATCTATGAATTCAATATAGCTCCAATTAATCTCCTCATTTTCGTATTCTTCCTGCTCCATCTTGAAAACATGCTGAACCAATAGAAAATGATGAGACAAGAGGTCACAAGAAAAATATATCCAAGTTTCACCACAATAACATCATAGTAAACTGAAAGTCATTAGGAACGATGTAGCTTACTTCATTAAAGTGTTGCTGTAGTTTTTCGTTTGCAAAATTTATACAAAACTGCTCAAAGCTGAGAACAGAAATTAAGGGCCGTCAATTTGCCAATAAACAACCAGCTTGCAAGATATAAGAAAATTATGAAGTTGCAAACCAACATTCTTTCTTTCCCTATGACAGGACAAGATAGTCTGAACAAAGCATAATATTAGATAAAAAGAGAAGAAAATATGACAAGAAGTATAATGTTTCAAATAATAATATAATGCTGATAGCATAGCACAGCTTCTTAGATATATAAGAACCAAAACACATATAAAAGACCAGAGAAAGGGAACTTCTCTACTACTTACACACTGCGCCACGGGACTAAATGTATTCAAACAACTCAATAAGAAACTAAATCGACCTCGTGCCTCCCATTCCCATTTGCAATTTAAGAGTATGAACAGATATTTAGTATTCTGATATAAGTGCATTCATGGAACCCAATTTCGGCCATATCTGATATGGATCAGTCGAAGCACCCAATCTAAAATCAAAACTAGTCTAGTGACTAGTTTCAATTATGGCTCGGCCATTGGCCACATCAGCCAAAACCGGTTGAAATAATTTTTTCCAATTTAGGTCAAATATAAATAGATCCGCCCTGCGGAACATTAATAATTGATATCCTCAATTGCCTTTTTTTCAAGTTTTCACCTTTTACTGCTTATCACTCACGTGCATTCTTCTCTCACCCCCACATTTTATCGCGCTCATCTAGTTATCGATCCAACGAATTCCCAGCTACTCCATATTCTGCTGAACTCAGTAAACTCTTTTTTTCATGTCTTTTTTTCTTTCTTTCTCCCCCACTTTTTTAGCTCCTCTTTTCTTATTGCTGCAGAACAGTGAAGATTCATTTCACTTCTACAAAGGTAATTTACAAGCATAGAAATTTATTGATCCAAACTCAAATTCATTATAGTTTTAAATTAATATTGTTTACTTCTTAGGCTTCATATATGAGTACTTTTTATTTTCTTATTTGCACATTTTTAAATATTTCAAAGTTTTCCTAAATTTAAAAAAGATATTTAAAATATTACGAAAATTAAAAAAAAAGTCAATCCAATACGAGCAACCAATATGACTGATACATATCATTTTTTATGTGGCAAATTTCGATACCAAGTTTCAACATCTTGAATGCATCAACTATAAATGAACCTTTTCATTTATAAACATCTACAACAAACTTTCAAAAAGATTAGTTTACCCCAATTTAACAATAATTTGATCTTAGTCATAGTTGTTATGCAAAACAGCTACATCATATAATATTTCTCATAACAATAAGAGATTAGTCAACAAGATTTCGAGTAAATCTTTTCCAATGAATATTATCAAATCCTTCTCCCGTAGTAGGGGCACTTCCTTTAGCTGCAAAAACAGTATTTCGTGAAAAATAGCTTTCACTTTCGGCATAAAATTTCTTTGGTTAGCATTTTTTCTGATAGGCATCTGGACCATTGTTCTGCACAATAGGATCTGCTCCTTATATCTTCATAATCATCACAACTAACTTCATTCTTTCTGCCATTAGACCTTCAATACTATATCCCATAATATAATTAACTAGGCTCCTCCCTGCTTTTCTTGTGATGACATTTTAGCGGAGGATCTCTATGGGAAATATAGTACATACAGAAATCTGAATCTTCAAACTTCTTTTCAACTATCACCAACCAGAATCACTTTTTTTCATATTCTATCCTTACTGCTTTGATTCTATTATCGGATATCATGTTCCTATATCCTTATAATAATCACTACTATCTACTTCCTCTCAGCCATAACACCCTCAAAACTAACGTGCACTAAATTAGCAACTAAGACCTTGCTTCTTTTCTTTTCTTATTTTATGGGGAGGATCTCTTTTCACAACATATAGTCATCCAACTTAGTTAATAACAAATGGAACATTGCTTTTAAATAAAAATCTATTCTAGATTTGACTAAGACTCCAAACAGATTTTACGTAAACAGGCAGATGGTAGATCAGTTAATGCCTAGGTGATAAGGTGGGTGTCAGCTGATAAGGCATTAATATTTTTAAACAATGGTTTCATTTGCTTTATCATGTAACATGGTTGCAAGTTTAAACGTTGCTTAACTAAGTCTGACATTTAATAATCATTCATCTTTCATTTTTCAGATTCAGATACATACCTAAAAATAAGATGCATCTGCAGTGGGTCTCTGTAAATCCATTATGTGAAGGTGAACTACTGCTGTATTATTATATGGTCTTCTCCAATAACAATGTTATACATCTTAACATGACAAATTTCCATTCAACAAGTTCAGACATCAATTTGAGCTGTTTTCTCATCTAGGCTTACACTTAAGATTTAACAAGTTCAGATATTAGTTTAAGTTGCTTTATCATGTAATCTATTCATTCCTACAGGTGCAAAGGCAATTGCAAGTCCAGAACGAAGAGTGATCCTAATTTCAGCATGAGTTGAGTCTAACAAGTTATAACTTTAGGAAGCTCAACTCAGATTAAATATAATGTGTTTAGGTGCATTCCATTCGAATGTATAAGCATACAGCTAATTTGCATTTTTTCGCCCCAAGATATAGTAAATTTCTGATTCAGCCTCATAAACCAACAGCCCATTTTTTGTTCATACTAGATGTTTAGTACTTTAATTTAAAATGAGCAAAAGAACTTTCCAACAAATAGAGGAAAACATTTACACAAGACATGGATTAACAAAAACCTGTTACTCTTAAAACATTCGAAACCATAGATATCCAAGACACCGATTTGTATCCTCGAGTCCATATCTTGACCAACAGACTTATTGATATTTTCTACAAGCCTGTAACAAGAAGACCAAATAAATATATGGGTCCATATTTGGCAAAAGTATTTTAGTGAAGAAAAATAAGAACAAGAATGTTCATGCCAGTCAAATATTCGAGCATATACAATCTTGGCCAGAGTATCACGATTAGATGCCGCTGCGGCACAGTCAAGTGCTTTAATGATAGTCCCTTCATGAGTCTGTATAGAACGAGTACACAGCGTTCCAACTAAAAGATCTGGATCACACCTGACGAAGAATAATAAATGTTTTCACTGGTCAGTAAGAGTCAATTTAGTTATCATTTGACGTTAAAGAAGACAATAGTCTGTGTTAAAAGGAATAAAAATATCTTGTTGGTGAATAAATTACACATGATGGTGATACAAATTGATTTTCAACAGTAGCAAGAAAGTAGAACCAGGCATATTAGGCATGTTTCTGTAGCAGAATGCCAACAGCCGTACTAAAAATCTAAGGCTTACCCGACAAATTAGTTTTGCACCTTGCTAACTTCTTCTTGGATAAACAAATTGATAACAGCATTCCCTAATTGATCATTAAGTAGTCTAGAACTCTAGATTTTCAAATCAGTTGTTGTGAAATATTTATATCTGCAAAATGACCATTACATAACATGCATTTCTACCTAAAGAAAGAAAACGATTTTCTCAGATCCCACCAACCCTGTGTTTATTGCAGTTTACACCCTGCCTTTTTCCCTTTCTTTCATTTGATCCCTGCACTTTTCTCTAAATTGCCAAAAACACAGACTGACCCATATGTTTTTCATTAAATAACAAAATACTGGAGTCAAATTGAAATAGTGAAAAGGCAAAGTGGAACTGCAATATAGTGATAAACATGTAAGATAGGGTCTCAAATGACAAATTCCGAGTTAGGATGTTAATTTTTGTAACTTGCAAAACTTTATTTTACTATTTCAAAATGTCATGCACTGACAAATGAATCACATGGAGGACACCCAGTTTTATGAGTTAATTGTCTATATCAATTGCACCAGTATAGGTTAGGAAGCAAACATTACCTCTTTCTAGCTTGTAATGAGCCAAAGTAAATGCAAAACTACCAAACCAATAAGTTAAAATCATCAGTCAGCCATACATGACAAACTCAATAGGCTGCAATAAAAGCTATGTTATACCAAATTTTAAAAAATAATTAGGACAATCGATGCATGCATCATAGTGCAATCAAATTTACGTAGAAAGGGCATAAAAACTGTGATGCCAAGTTTCTTACATAAACAAGTTAGCAGCCATTTGAAGATGAAATTTTGCTTTAGGGTCCTTAATAATTGAAGAATCATAATCTTTGCCAGGAGAAAATTCAATATTGCCAAGATGAAGAATAGCAGCCAAGGTCCGAAATATAGCTTCCTGAAGAATGAATATAAAGGTTGATCATCTAAATAACTCAATAAAGGCACTTCCCAATAACACCGATTACAAAATGTATTTCCTGCAATGTTTATATACTCAAACCTGATCACTAAAACTTATTCCAACTATATCCATTGCTCTCCTTGTCTTCAGATACTCCTCTGCATTGCTTAATCCTTCCAGTTCATATGTCTTGCTTTGGTTCAAGTAATGGAAGCTTCTAGCATCCGTAAGCTTGTATTTCTCCGCATCCTTGAAATGATGATAACATGGAAAACCAATACATGAAGTTAAACGACAGCCTGCTTATTAGACCATTATTCATATAATAGAGTGAAAACAAGCATAACATGGAGGCCACAGTTGACTTCAGTTCAAATTAGGAAGTATTTCAAATCTTAGCATTTATGCATCACCAGCTGTAAAACCATAAGAGGATAACTCTATTAGTCTATTATGGTTCAAGGTCCAGAAACACTACAACCAAGATAATTTCCATCTTTGTGCAACTCCGCATCATCCAGATAATTGAACAACAAATATTATATCATCTATTCTGAAAAAAAAAAAGAAAGAAAGGCAAAACTAGTTCCTAAGCAGAACAGATAGCAAGGACTAAATGGCATTTCCTTTTCCTTCCCAGAACAGTTATCAAAGTATACATAAGTCCCTTCTTAAGGCTGAATATACCTAGACTAAATAAGCCTGAGTTGATATTATCATATTATATTTATACATCAACAGTACAAACAAAGAGTATTGTCACACCATACTACCACAGTGACCAGCTTTATGACATGTATGATTATATCCCACTTTATGAATCAAGCTACAACAAACACCAATTCACCAATCAATATAGAAAAGAAAATATATAATAATTCATAGCTATATAGGGCCACAGGATCACTCTCACACACATGCACATGCACACACATAGACACACAAACAAAAATATACAAGATAGAGATATAGCGCATATGTGCATAGAAAGAGACAAAAAGGCTACAACAAGATTCACGAAAATTTCTGCCATGCAGGACCATGGTGGGAAAAGAAAATGTTGTCCTTTACCACGGTAATGAAACGTAAGATTCTCATCCAACATTATAATAGTTAACATGAGAATCATGCCACAAACTTCCTAACTTTCTATCTTTCATACCTTTGATCCTTTTATTTCAAATTTCTTCCAACTCTTGGGAGCTAGCAGTTGAATTCAATTTGACTAAGCATTCCTGCTACGCAATGATGGATAGATGCATGTCGTCAGGATACAGCAGGTAGGAGATAGTGCCAACTTATACGAATGTGGGTAATAATAGGTTAAATTAAGTACCATTCAAAAAAATAGTACCTTTTATTTTACACAAAAAAATAGCACCATTCAATAACCAAACCTATATAACACCAACTTGAACAGTCACACTAAATGGTACAAATCTTTAGGCAGATTAATGCACAGATTATTTTTCTGAGAATCAACAAATCAAAACTACTGAAATACATCACATGGACATGATGCGCATATTACAATCAACATATACCTTTCCAGAAGCACATAATTGATAAAAACAGTGGTAATTTCTTTCAGGATCGGTAATTTGCACCACACGGGATCTTTCCAAAAGATAGGTTCTAATAGCAGCACCAGATATCCTACCATTTCCATCAAACTGTATCTCAACAAATTTTCCAAAACGACTGCAAACAACAAATAGGAATAAATTAAGAATAAAACCAGATAGTAATAAATAGTAAATAAGCTTGCTTTAAATAATATCAGGTTGTGAAGCACGATATAGTGATTTCTTCAAAATTCATGTGTTAAAAAGGTCTCTCACATCTGTCTTACCAACTGAGATATTCCAATAACACGTTTATCTAGAAAAAAAATCAACAATACTCTGTTGGAAATATACCCACTCAGTTAACCCTGAACTCTTCAAGCTTTTTAGAAGAATTATGATTAGGTATGGGGACAAGCTAATAAATATTGTGTATGTACAAATCCAACCTTCAGCAAAATTCTTCACAAAATGAATTAGATAAAAATGAGTGATAGTAACAACTAAGGTCAAAGTCAAATAATATTTGAGTCTGAACACCCACATGGAAACCATGAGAGAAATCCAATTAAAAGTTCTGAGTTCCCCAAACTCCTATTACCAACTTGCTGCAACATGTCCAGAGATAATAATCATAATATATTAATGTTCTAAACTAATTGAACCTTACAAAAGCAACAAGCAATGTTATCAGAATTAAGAAGAAAAGATAAGTGAAGCCCTCAGTCATCACTGAAACTAAAAACAATTGATAGATAAATCAAATTCAGTAGGCAAGAAATTTACCTTGAGTTATCATTCCTCACTGTTTTTGCATTACCAAATGCCTCTAAAAGCGGGTTTGACTGGAAAGGGGAAAAAGTACATTAATAAACTACAAAAAAGAATGTAAATTAGTAGCAAAACAATCATTACCAGATGATATCTAAGTATTTATCCGAGCATTTGCAGATTATTAAATAAATAAAAAAACAAAGATACATACTTCCAAAACTTGTTGCTCAACTGTCCGATCATCAATAGCAGCCCTACCGCCAACATATGTTAGATACTGCATAATAAGTTTTGTTGTCTCAGTTTTCCCAGCCCCACTTTCTCCACTGACTAAGATGGACTGGCTGCGGCCATCATTCATCATAGCTCTACAGTAAAGATTGCACTCATATGTTTGTTGAAATCTATTTATCAGAACTAGCCATGCAGCATAACAACAGAAAAAATTCCTACCTGTAAGACGCATCAGCTACAGCAAAAACATGAGGGCTCAACTCCCCCAGTTGAACACCCTTATATTGCTCCATCATGTGCTCATTGTACAAATGAGGAAGCTTTGTGAATGGATTAACAGCAATCAATATGCTTCCTGTGTATGTCTATCAAATCATAGAAGTTAAATCTCATTCCACATATACAAGTACCTAAGTTAAAGAGCAAATTAAGCAAGCAACACATGATATTCATTTTGGAAAAATTATTTCAAACTGGCAAATTGATAAACAGCAAATGGACATAAAAAAAATAAGCAAAACATTCGGTGCACCGAAGAGGATCATGTTTTGATCTAGCAAACCTAAAGCAACAATTATCATAAAAGGACAAAGATAATCAGCTTAAGTATATCAGACAGGCTCCACATAAGGTGCAACAGGCTCAACTATCAGCCCAAAAAAAAACGTCACATGATATAAACAGGACCAAGTCACCAATAAGGACATAATTGCCAATACGGGAAAGTAGTGTGAAAAATATATGGTTGATGCTGGCACAAAGGCCTAACCTCCTACAATTTCTTTGACGTTTTAATATGTCGGTCCTTGTCTTGTAGCATCTTTCACTTTCGACCTCCCTTTCTCATCAAATTCATGTATGCTGCTTCTGCTACAGATCATGACAAGCAGATAATAGGGAACACATTGTGTTTGGGAGTGTTCAAGTTTTGGGTTGCCTAAGATCTCAAAAGCTGCCCCAACTAGGTGGCACGAGCAAGTTACAGCTCACCATGATAGGCCCCATCCAACAGAGTAAGTTATATTTAGCCTAAATTTGCCTATAAATTCATAAAGTAAACCAACTTGCCTATCCATTCCATTATACTACGGTTACAGTCATACCAACTTTTGTTTCATACAGAAAAATACATGGATGAGTCTTGTGTAAATTATTTAATGTCCTAGACTCTTTTTTTTTTTAGATTCTGGACTGCGAAAACTATTTCTTTCAATTTGTAGAAACAATATTAGATGGTCCATAAACATGAGAATTGTCGTCTCATACTTAGAACTTAGTAATAACTATTGTATTCATCAAGCAATAAGCAATAACTTAGACAAAGCCCCTCATGCAGCAATTTAGTTACTTTAGTGCCTTTCAAATCCTAGATCAGTTGCCAATCAAGAGATTGTTGATCAAATGTAACATTATATTTGCCATAAGGATGACTGCATGTTTAAATGCTTCTAGCACATCAGCAGAATCAGATTTTGGCCAGTAAAAGATAAATGAGTGATATCTCGATAAATCTATCTTAATTTTAATAATATAACAGTGGGGATTAAATAACTCCTAACGAAGCAAACAGAACTATTATGAGAGAAGTGGTGTGAACATTATTTAAGGTGCATCTGTAGGAATTACACTCATAAATGAGTATTGACCACTTACATATATCTCGTTGAGTACATATCTTCTTGCAAGATTGTAAAGAACTCCCGGCTCATTGAGATAAGTCAATTTCGTCATGTCATCGACTCCTCCCAGGTCAACATCAGTATCCCTGGGCAGCAATTTCTCCGGAGCAATTGTGATCTACAAGAAATCGAACACAAAAGAAACCTAAATCAAGTTTCAAACAAAAAAAAACAGACATAATACATATTGTTGTCTAACGGAAAAGAAGAATCAGAAACCAGTATAACACTCCGAAAAAGAATTCGAGAATCAAATCTTAAAAGAAGCAAGCTAGGGGAAAATCAGAAAAAAGAAGATGAAAACTCAAGAAAAAGATTTAACGTATAGAACAAGAAAAAGAGAGATTCTCCGACCTTGTTCCTCTGAGCCGTCGCGACGACCATAACTTTATCTCTCACATCGATCACTTCACCCTCCACCCACGCGCTGCCCTTATCCTCGAGCCATACCTTTGAGCCTTTCCCGAAGCTCATCTTCCCCTCCAAAGATCCAACAAGAACACTTGAGAACCGTACAAACCCTAACAGGAACACGGATAGAGGAAAACATAGAAAGAAAGACGAACATTAAGAAAAGAAAGAAATCAAAACCCTAGCTCAAACAGGGAGGAAGAGGAGAGCACCTGTATTCTTTCCCGCCAAAGAGATCGGAAAAGGATCGCGGAGACCGGGAGAAGAGGCTTCGAAGAGTTGTTTTAAACCTCTTCGTGTTTCGGACTCTTTGGGCAATACCGCTCCTTGGCGCTTCTCCAAAACCAAAAATAAAAAATCAAATGACGGAGCTCTTCCAAGTTCGCAATGCTTCGGGGCGAAGGACACGTTTCCGTTTCCCCTATCAAACACGATTCTTAGCCTTCTTCGCTCTTTCACCCTTCACCCTCGTCTGGGTCTTCTTTTCTTGAACTCGTTTCCCCCCAGACTCGTAACTCCGGATACAGCCGGTTACGGACGATAAATCACTAGTAAAACTTGTGTGTTTCCCTAAGAGCCCCCCAGTACTTACAAAACAACGGAATTGCCACTGAGTTTGAATTGTGCCCACTTTGGTCATTTCGTTTCAAATGCACGAGACGGATGACCGCTTCGCGCTCCATTCGAAATGTTCACACGTATTAAATAACTTATTTATCGTCCTCGTGGTGCAATTTTGGAGTGCGCAGGGATCCGAGCCGAGGCAATCAAGTCGTGAGGCTAACGACGGTTTTGCCCTCGTACAACAGGCAACAGCTATCAATTTTCTCCATGTGGGAGTGCCCACAAACGATCACCATTCTGATGAGATCCGACGGTGATCAGTACAGGAGATCTGGTTATCGGATCCACCAAGCTGGGTCCCACCACCGGAGCCCGTGCCGCACCTGTCCTGTTCTCTACAGTTGGCTGAGAGTACCGGATCCGCAATTCCGGAGCTAGCCTGGGGGTAATTAGGGAATAAAAAGCTCGTATCGACGGGGTAACGAGGTAAAGACAATAAGATAAAAGAGGATACCGGATAGAGCCGACCGCTTGCTTGCACGGTTTCTTCAACTACGTCTACGTGTCTCTTCGCTCTATTGGGCGAGATCACGAGATCGGTACTGATCTATGGACCGATGAGATTGATCCACGTAATGCCTTAACATCTGTGAAGGGTGTTTAGTTACACAACTCCAGAAGCTAATTAGTAGAGAGATTACTTGAAAGTGTTTTTGCGTGTGGTGGTGGTGCAAATAAATAATCCTATCCAAAGCTTGTATGGAGACGTCCAGTGGCGAGAGAGGAGGCACTGGAGTTTAAATATTGCGAGATAAGTCCTCGTATATTGGGGATATTAGTTGTCATAAATCTTAAAACACCTGTGCGTAGTTTTGTATGATGACTTGTTGCACTCAACCACTACACGTTCGGAGTCTCAGGCCAAAAAATGATGGCTTGTATCCTTAGCAATTATTTCTCCTCGCAGGCAAAATGCTGCGAGAAGCAACCCGCCCTGACTTCAGATGGAAGCCGGAAAATTGTTTATTGATCTTCAGGTTTGGGCCGGACCGGGCCAGGCCATGCTGGGTTCATTTATGAAGTCTACGTCTAAGACTTTTGGGCTCGAAACTGTGGGGTTGAAACGGGTCTAAGTTTTGATAGTTTTAGACTGCCTGTTTTCAAGTTTCAAACGGGGTCATATCAATTTTGATATTAGACGAGGTGTAACAAAGGTTTCCACTTATGTAGAGTCTCTACACAAGTGAAACGGTTCATAGCTTACCGACTATTACTATTGTCCATTGGGCACATTTTAAAGTTTCTCTAATGGTATGATTTGCATTTTTTAGTTTTTGATCAATATACGATACTTTTTAAAACTATCATAAGTTTTGTTAGTTTTTTTATCAATGTTCATTCTTTAATACTTTGCCTTCCCTATCTCTTTAGTGTTTCACTGAATATATCTTTCCTCACTTTGTCTTCCCTATCTCTTTCTTAGGCTTTCCGCGCAATATTTTAGTGTTGCTTCATATACATTAAGAAAATAAGCTAAATCACACTCTCAATAAATAAACAATTTTTTTTAAAAAAATGCTCCCTAGAAAAGTGTTATATTTATGGAAAAAAAAAGGAGTAGTTTCAATTCACTGAGACACTAATAATTACATAGAATTTTCACATGAGGCTGAGCTGATAAAAGTTATAATAATTTTGAAAATAATTTAAGAGTTACTAGAAATGAAAAGGAACTTGCATTTACTTACTTTCTTTCTTTTTTAAGAGTTACTTCCTAAATACAGTAAAAAGGTTCGTTCACTATAGACTTGTATTAACAGCCCAATAAAGAAATGAGATAAAGGTTTACCATATACAAACGCCATCGACGAAGCAAAGAGGTTGAGAAAGCATTAGATCTGAGTCCAACTCGAATCCCACAAGGCAACAGAACCCGCACTCATGTCTTTCCGTTTCTGGTCCGGATTTTGATCGCAGCGAAGCAAACTTATAACCTGTCCACGGACGGCTCAGATGATGCCATTTCAAATCCTGAAAGCCCTTTCCAAATGTAACGGTTCATCCCCCCTCTCCCTCACTGCCACTGAAAGCCACCACTGCATTCATGGAGTGTATCTTCTTCGGCTCAATCCCGCCAAAACCATCCGCTCATATGGCTGCCACTTGCCCTTCTACCTCCTCATTACAGCTCACCAAACGCAAAGAAGGTGAGGCAGAAACCGTTTTCCCCTGGATGAGTAGATTTAAGTTAAAGGTTGATTACCTCGGTTTCTCTGCTTGTGCTGAGAGAGATGGTTCATAACAGGATTCCGATGGAGCCCCGGGAGACGCATGCGCTGCGCAAGAGGACCTTCAAGAAGAGGCAGGGGGTGCTCAGGAAGCGGGCAGAGGAGCTCGCCGTCCTCTGCGATGCGGATGTTGCTATCCTTCTGTTCTCGCCCGTGGGAATCCCTTCTCTCTTTCTCGGGCAGAACAGGTGATCGTTCCTTCCTTTTGTGATTCTGAAACCTGTTTCTGTTTTGATCTACAGGTCATGTCAAAATAAAATGAGATATTACATTTTTAATATACAAGGACTGTGGATGCATGTCAAACCAGCTTTCCTTTTTCACTTTCATTTTAGAGAAAGGAATGGGAAAATCCATCAAATAATTCCTTTGATAATAGTGAGTCCTGTGACAGTTTATGAGAAACAACAGAAGCCCTTTGATGATTGCTTGACCGTAAAACTGAATTTAAGTTCTTTATCTATTATACCACCTGTAAGATTGATAATCCAAGAAATATGCTTGCTAGTTTCTTTATATTGTTTCCTTTCTCTGAGAAAGAAGGGAGAAAACGGGTAGTAACCCGTATTCCATGCCCACATACATGAAAATGAACGACATATCATCTAAAGTGATAATCCATCTTCCATGCAGTCAACAAGAAATTGGATTTCTTTTGAATATATATAATTTTACTTCAAGATATTATTGGAATTATCAGAAACATAAGCACAAGAATCTTGTAAATACTAAATATGCTTGTTTCTGAAAAATCTGGCAAAGTGCAATGAAAGTCATATATATATATGCAAAGACAGCAGGGAAATGATTTCAGTGGCATCTATGCACTTGCATGTATATCGATAATGGAAAACCTTACGGACCTTGACACACGTAATTAATTGTATGTAAGCTAACTATCATCTGATTCTACTTGTCTAGTTGTCTGCCTATCTATACAATTCTTCACTGTTGAAATTGTTTAGTCAATGTACAAGAATATTGTCAGATGATTGTATCAAAATCATCCATGGCTATGATTATAAGATGGTTTTCTTATCTTCCAGTGAGTTGGCAACAATGTTGGATAACTTTTCAAAGGTTGACCCTGCTGAAAGAGAAAACAGGTGCAATAATTCCAATAACTTCCTTTATAGCAAGTATAATTGCTTATTGATCTTATGTAATTAATTGTCCTTTTCTGATTGTTACAGAAAGATGGAAGTTATTAAAGTAAGATCAAAGTGAATTTTGTCGCATTATGCACATCTAATAATTGACTAGGTGAGTTGTAAACTCCAATAAGGTACACTCTTTCATTCTTGTTCCTGTTCTTTTATGGATGACAGAAGCTTAGCAAGTCCATGAAGAAAGAGGATCATGAGATTGCTCCAGAATTGCTAGCACCTGAGGGGTATGGATCCTACTTTAGCTTCTACTTTTCTACGTGTTACACAATTGATGATACCCTTGCCAACTAACCTGTTTTACTTTTATGGTTGCTACAGACATCAAGAGATAGAAGTAAGTACCTTATCATAGTACTCCGAATTTGAATTATGAATTTTCAGAACGTCAATTAAAACCTGAACTTCTGCTGTTTTTCTTTTACAGGAATACAAAGCTTACTTGAGAGACATACAAGAAAAGATTGATGAATCAAATGAAAATTTGAGGTGTTTACTTGAAGCATCCATCTGCATTCCACTAAAATGTCATTCTGGAAATTGCATGCTTTCAATTCTGATTGTCTGGTATAATAAGACACTAATGTTCATCTCCCAGTTGTAGCTTTTCATCTTACTTGGATAAAATGATTGAAGATATTTAGTTTATAATTAAGGCAAATGTTGTCTTCATGCTGTTTTATGGTGTAATTGCAATGAACGATATAATGATGCTAAAGAAAAATCTAGAGTGGTTTCATGTTAGATGTAAGTTTTTTTTTTCTGTTGATCTTAGGTATACTGACGGCAACAATCTTCATCACTTCAGATAAAATGAAGTTGGCTTTGCTGATATCCTACCTCACACTAGGATCTGCCAGGAGAAATGACTTTACATAAACTTTCTAGGATTTATAAATTTTTTGTGCGAACAAGTGATAAATGCAAAAATGTCATAAGGAGTGGCCTATGTATGGAAGGATGTAATTAGTAGGCTATCATGGATTTTGACAGGGAGCAAAATTTTCTTGTCGTACATACCCATATTAACACGATTGAGATTATATGAGTTCTCATGCTGTGCTAATATGCAACTCACATGGACAAATGTGGATAATACGTAATGTTACAATTAGAGAGAAAAGATATGCAGGGAAAACATAGAATTCTTTAAAGTCCAAACATTCTAAAGTTGCCATTATTATGAGCATTCATCCTTCAAATCTGTTGATTGCTGAGTGACCAAATGTGAAAAAATTAACTTTCTAATAAATATTTATTAGAACAATCCCAAATGTTTTTGCTTATTTACTTTAGCTCTAAAACTAAGATATTAAGAATCCTAAAGCATATAGAAGTCACTAAGTCTTAATTTGCAGCTCCATTCCTTCATCCACATTAATTTGTCAAAATATCACCTAACACTATCTCGACTACCGCTATATTAGTTGACCATTCTAGGACAGTAGTATAGTTTGATGATTACTTAATAAGGTTGCAATTCTATTCCTCCTATTTTACTTTACTTCTCCATTTACCTATCCTAAGAAATTTAAGAGTATACACTAATAAGACTGATCACAGTACAGTAAATCAGAGTTAACAAGTGCTTCACTTGCCTGAACATAATCGAGGAACGGAATCAAGTCCTTAAAAGAATTTTTTATACAAGCAGTGGCACTTGGCGATGACAAGGGACTCTTATATTTGTGAATAGTCTCGAGTAAAAAATTACATAACCTCAACATAATGTGGTCATGTAAATGTATCATAGTTTTTCTCATAACAATATACTACAGCAATGACATGGGACTCTTAGGTTAGCCACCAATGTGGTATACAAGAGTGGTGCACTCAACACAGAATGAGATATCCTCGTGCCAGATAAAATATCCCTGTTTTGAAACAGGGGGCACGGGGTCTACATCTTGCTGCATTAAGGTACCATAGTAGCATTGAGCAGTACAATGCGGGATGCCCAATAGGGAAATCTTTGCCACATCATCACTTGGGAGAGCAGCTGATTTCAAGATTATTTTGAAGGACAAGCAAGACGGAAACTATAACATATAGTTTAAAGTTTCAGTTTCGGCTTGGTTCAAAAATGACACGTTTCAGTCAATTTGCCAGTTTCGGTCGGTTTCGATTCTAATTTCATTATATCAGTTACAGACTTCTTTTGATAAATAATCTTCTTTATCTTATTTTTTCAATGCATTACACAAAATCTAACAACATTTAAGCAATGAGGTTGATATCGAGCCAGGAACAAGTTGAATTCATGTCAAATCCAGCTTCGAATTTAAAACATACATTAAAAAGTTTATTATTATGATTGTTCCGGTTGGATGCTAGTTTCAGGGGACGGTTTCGGATCGGATAGAATGGAAACATGAAACATTTTGGCAAAATGTCTCGGTTTTGGATGAAACTTCAAACCATACTATAACAGAGCATAGAATGACATTCAAATTTACCCCTTGTTTTTAAAGGCGTATGATTCAATTTCATGATAAGGCACTTAGATTTTTCGGAAAGAATATCGAACGGAAGTATTTGATAACCTCAACATCATGATCTAAGTAGAAGGCATTTATGGAGTGCAGAGTCCGTTAATTGAGGTCTTAATTATAAATATATTCATCTTTGACTTCACGTATATTATCAAACTTCTCTAGTTAGCAGTACTTTATCTTAATGTGAATATCGGATAACATTCCATCTTCATGTTTAGTTTCATGGTTACAAAAGGAAAAGAATTATTAGCTTAGATTTAATCACGGTCAAGGATACAATACTATTACTCTATAACTAACCAGCTCTAAAAATTTGGGAAAACTTCATATTGTTTTAGGCAAACTGAAGCAAATAAAACTTCATTAATCATAGGAAGAATCAAGAATAAATGAGTATCTAAGCGCAAACAATAAATATAAATTATTTATTGACTTGCCTCATTCATGTCAGCATAGGCTCATTAGACTTTGTCAAGTGTTCCAGAGATTATCTGCTGTGATGAATTACGTTCATTATCTCTCTAGGTTTTGGAACAATCCAGATGCTATCGACAACATACTCGAGATTACTGAAATGGAGAATATTCTGCAAGAATCTCTTGTGAAAATTCAGAATCAAAAGGTGATATGTCTTTCTCTGAGAACCTACATACTGTACTAATCTTTCCTTTTCATAACTAAAAGTTTTGTTCTTATTACCATTCCATTTAATATTATGATATCACTCTTACAGTGCGTATCAACATATTGTGCTATTTTTACCTTCAAATGTTGCTATCAGTAAGGTTAATAAAATACCTGTCATTTGGTTGTTTTCATCCATGTACTTGCAGTCTATCGATATTATTATATTTTGTAGACAGACCAGTGTGTATCGACATATTGTGCTATTTCTACCTTCAAATGTTGCTATCAGTAAGGTTAATAGAATACCTATCATTTGGTTGTTTTCATCCATGTACTTGCAGCTTATCGATATTATTATATTTTGGTAGACAGACAGGACCTAAAATGTACTTTCTTGTGGAATTTGGTGATTCATATATGACCACATTTTCTGTATAGAATAAATTCTATGACACAAGCTCTCAAAAAGGCTTGCCTCCTATCTTTTTTTATCAAAATGGAACAATAATTACAGTTTCATGTCTGATTGACAAAAGAAAAAGGAAAACGGAAAAAGGGAAAAAGAAAAAAAAATGATCAATGAATCGCTTGGTTCATATATATTATTAAATGAATTTACTTTATTTTCCTTTCTAACTCTTTACAAATTTGTAGATCTCATTCATTATATACTATTTTTCATTTGCAACCTCTATGTGATTTGGATAAGCTTGTGCATATGTAAAATGCTACCATTTTAGAGATGATTACTGAGTATTTCTTATACAATGAATTGTTTCCTCTTATAGGCACAAATTTTAGAGCTTGCTAGTCCTATTGCTTCAGAGGTAAGTTCTCAAACACATCAAATGAAATATTCAGTCAAGCAAGTCAAAGGAAAGATCCACACACAAGAGTACAATGGATCAGGAAATATAGAGTTGCATATTGTTTTGAATCTTTTGATCAACTAAAAAAGTTCGCATATTGTCATTGTTCACTGAAAAGTGGACAAGACTATAACATTAGCGACTTATTCTAGAAATTGTACAGGCATCATCATCTGCTTCTCCGATCAGCGCCAATAATGATGAATTGCCTGAATTTTCTTTCGGAGAACTGCTTGATATGTACGGCAGCTGCACCTCTTAGTAAATTATGAATTATACAAGCTTTGATTTACTTAATTAGGTTCTCAAAGAGTGATAGAAAGATTATATGGTTTTTTGCAGAATTTTCACTCCTAGTAGGTCATTGGATGAAGTGACTGAGGAAATGGTTTCTGTATCAGACTTATATCCTTATAGTACAGTTACTAGTAATACTATCAGTCAAACATGGGAGGTATGCTCTTTATACTGTTTTTGTCTTTTCTTATCGCAATTTTTCGTTATGTTTCTTAAAAAATCTATAAAGGTGCATCCATATTTGAAAATAAATTGGGGTATTCAGAATTTATATGTCATTGATTGAACAAGGATGCTATGAGCCTATGAGTAAGTAACAAGTGTAAAAATTATACAGGTATCATCTTATAATCCTCCAATCGCTGCTGCTGCTAATAACGAACAACTGGCTGACATTTCTTTCACTGAACTGCTTGCTGAGTATGTGATTTGCATGCATTGTTTTGTTATAATTGAACAGATTTTTAGAATTCTCATTTTTCCCAGCTCACTGGATGAACTGAGCGTGGAAACGATTTCTGGGCCATACTCATATCCTTATAGTACAGACAGTACAGTACATTACAATACAATCAGTGAACTGCTTAATGAGTATGTGATCTATATACATTGTTTTGTTATAATTGAATAAAGTTTTAGAATTCTCGTTTCTCCCAGCCCACTGGATGAACTGAGCGTGGAAACAACTTTTGGGCCAGACTCATATCCTTATAGTACAGACAGTACAGTACATTACAATACAATCAGTGAACTGCTTAATGAGTATGTAATCTGCATGCATTGTTTTGTTATAAATTTATAATTGAATAAATTTTTAGAATTCTCATTTCTCCCAGCCCACTGGATGAATTGAGCGTGGAAACGATTTCTGAGCCAGACTTATATCCTTATAGTATAGACCGTACAATGCATTACAATACAATCAGTGAAATAAGAGAGGTATGTTCATATAACTTTTGTATTTTCTCATGACAATTTTTCTTTAGGTTGCTTCTAAATTTCAAAAAGCTGAATCAATATAGAGAATAAAATAAGGTAGTAGGTATTCATTACTGAGACTGGTGAGTATTCGACAGGCATGGAATTCTTGGGGTGGTCCGTTGCTTGAGGAAACTTGGTGGGACAAAGTGTACAACTATGATCTACCAAAGGAGTCTATGTAGGTGATGTTACAGTAATAAGTTGGGCCCATGTGGCGAACTTTTTCATGCAATGCAATGATGCAAGCATCAAGTAACTTCATTTAATTATCACATGCACTTACAATGGATCTTTATTATAGTCTTGAGGACAAAAACAATCTCAGCTCTCAAATTGAAGATGTAATAAAAATAACTCAAGAATTAACTTGCTATAAACATTTAAGGTTTGTTCCTCATAAATTGAGCGATGACTTCTTATGGCAGAGATTCTGCCTCTTTATATTCTGCAGATTATTTGCTTGCATTATAATTTATCTTAATTACTTCTCTCTGTTCATGGTTTTTATCTATAAATATCACTGTTGAATTCTTGAGGCCTTTGTAGTCCTACAATGAGGAGAAGACAATATATGATTTGATGCTTGATAGAAAGTTTTTGATATACTGCATGAGTATTATAGGCTGTTAGCTAATTATTTGAACCTGCACACCAATAAGTTTTCGAAATCTCTGGGAAGCAAAGTAAAGACTATATTATCTTAGACTTGATACACTATTAGATATGGGACATATGCTATGACAATTAAATGGATATTCTTGTAAGAAAATTAGAGATAGATGAGGAATTTAAAAGAAAATGTGAGATCACGCTTTTCCTTCGAATCAAGTTGGGTTGGGTATATCAATAGGAACGCGATTTATTTGAGTAAACTAAAGAGTATTATCTATGATACATGTTGTTGGAGAAAAAATCAATTTCCCACTTGGGAGAGTTTACATAAGTTAGAAATGAGGCTTCTAGGCAATCTTATAAATCAACAGTAAATAACTTGCTTCACTTGTACCACATTTGTCTTATATTGTACATAATTTAAGTGTTAACCAATGCTTAAAACCAACTAATAATAGAGAACCTTCAAAGTTCCTTTTATTAAGCTAATTGAAGTCAATAGCATAAGAAAATGATTCAACTGATTCAGTGATTTACTATTAAGTGTTAAAATAAAACAACAATCCATACTTAGGGTGAAATAACTCGCTATACATCAACAGGTGACTATAATAATAAGAAATAATATATCAAAGTTTGGAATTCCCTTGAAGAATTATTAAGTTTGGAAAAAGGCTCATATTGGTTCTTAATACAGGAAACCGAAAGAACAAAATGACATTGCTTTTACATATAATTTGATGCACTATTCAGCTACATACATCTATAGTTAGCTATGTCTCAACATGAGTCAGACAGAAGAATGAAGAATGGTGGTCCTACTATATATGTCCATGTTCTTCTTGTAGTAGATTCCTTCAGCCTTTGCCCCAACTATGGAAGACATGGCTGTGCAAAAATTGTGATGCTCATGGTAGAGAAACCCTTTTTTTTTCCCTTTTCCTACTTACAAATTTTCAGTTCAAGATTCCCTAGGCTAGGAGATTGAAGAACATCCTGAAAATAATTAATAGATCTCTCCTTCATGGTGATCACTATCTCCTCTCTACATCAGAATTTAATTCAAGAGAGAAAGAAGTCCAAACTTATGAATGATTTTCATTCTTGAAGGAAAGGCACGCGGTCCTATTTCATTACAAAACTTAAATGAGATAGCACCAACAATCTACTATCCAGATCAGAGTAACTAAAAACATCCATCTCCATAACCAACCCAGAATTACACTGTCAACAGAACATGATGCTACAAAACTGTCGTTTTGTTATGCCTCGAATGTTTAATGTTGTTCTTGCAGATGGTTATCATTGGAGATTCTCGTTATCCTGAGAGAAAAAGGATTTTGTTCCAACATTATATTAAAGAAAATGAAGTCCTTGACGTATTAAAATCTTCACTCCAATTGCATAGAAAAAAGATTATTGTCTTCCACTGGCAAAATATAACATGAAGGACCATTAAGACCACTAAACTTATACTTTTAAACAATCATTACACCCACAAAATCCTATGCAGTTACTATGTACAAAACCTTTCCATAGAAAACTTGCACAAATAAAAAATGCCATATGCCAAGAACACGTACCCTGTGGTTTCTTGCCTACTCAATAATCGGCAATGAACTAGTAATTCATTTTTCCTGATATGCGCTGCTGTCAATAACCTTCTACGTATCACAAACCATCCAGAACACCTTACTCCAAAAGGGACCCTGCAAACTCCAGCATAAGCACAGACTCTCCGAATGTTGTGTTGCTGATGAAGCTTCTCCAACTCCGTTGTCAATAGCATCTCTCGGGCATTTCTACATTCATCTTGAAGGCACCACTACTAAGGACAACATGGTTAACCAATAGTTCAGCCTAAATTATAGTAAATAGAGATCTTGAACTTATATTCACAAATTTCCAATAAAAAAATCGTGATCCAAACAAAAGAGACGAGACAGAGATCAAACATAAAAGTACCTCTCCTGAGATCCATAAGCTGCGCGCTAAAGAGAAGGAATACTCCTCGGACGATGGAAGTCGATGGTGTTGCAAATTTCGAACTAAGTCGGTGGCGAAGTACCTCAAGTTGCAGACTCGCATATTTTAATTCGATTATGCTCAAAATTAATTTCAAGCGGAGCTTAAGCATAGGTTGGCTCAAAAAGGCTCGATGTACATAATGTTTGGTTTAGTTATATTAAATGTAGACAATCTAAGCTTCAATTCAAGCTTAGATCCAAATCTATTGAAATAGACTATACTTATCAAGTGGCTGAAAATAGGCTTGAATTAAACTCGAATTAAATTTAATCAATTTAAACTCGATATTTTAGGTTAGGCTCAACTAATTTCAATAAAAGCGAGCTCTGCTCCCTAATTGCAATACCCATTGAATCAATGCTATTTAAGGCGCATCCCCTTTGGAACACACCGATTACTAGAGAAATATCATCCATATCATGCATCATGTGAAGGTTAGAAGCTTGGTATATTTGTAAGTTTGAATGAAGAACAATAATTAAGCATCAAAGTTAGCGGCTTCCTCTCATTGAGTCATGAAATAATGAAGTTTTTCAGAGATGAAGAAACTCTCTGAATTTGACCGTCCTCCATATTACATGAAAAATGCAGCTAGAATAATCCTAAGAGAACTAGTCAATAGTATCATAAGAGTATTGCTGAACTATAAAGAGCTTTTCCAGAGCACTTTCAGGCATATTTATATATGGACAATTTACAGACATTACGTCTTGCCATGTTCGGTTTGTAAAGCTATACTTCATAATAAAGTTCACAATCACAACTGATAACAAGTTAGCAAAGCAGCTAGGAACTGGAGACAGTGAACCACCACTTGTTTAGTCTATCGCCATCTAGAATGAGGACATCCTCCTGGAACTCTCTGCATGCATTGAACATATCTTGCCATGTTGAGATTTGTTTCATCCCATAAGCCTTCCAAAGCTAAATTCAAAATCCGCAACGTTGTCTAACACAGAGATGTCCAGAGATGGATAAGTATTAGCATTGGGTGCGGTAAGTTCTGCTTCTGGAAAAGTGTCTACTTCCCTGGTGTTCTGCATTGGGTTGGTGTAATTTGAGGTCTCGCCATTCATCCAGGAATTACGTTGCTGTGCAAAGTCTGGAACTGGAAGACAGTGTTCTTCCCTAGTGTGCTGCTGCACTTGGTTGTAGTTATATGAAGCCTCACCATTTGTCCAGGTAGAATAGGGGAAAGCACTGAAATCTGAAAGTAGAAGAGGGTCTCCTTCCCTGGTGTTCCGCATTGTGCTGGAGTTATAGAAAGCCACATCATTTGTTTCTCCGCCTGTACCAGTCGGAAAGGTGCCGAAATCGAATTGATTCTGCTCGTTATTATCCAACAGCTGCTGTTGAATTCCTCCTCCAAATTGCCCATTAGCTTCATCTCCAGATCCTGCTATGTTGCTCCACGTAATAGGTAAGTTGTCTGTTGCTTGGACATTGTTCCATTCTGCAGATGACCGATAAAGTGGAGCTCCTAAAAATGGTTCGGTTCTGTTAAATCCTTCTGCATCGATCATGTTAGGCATATGATAGTTACTGACAGATGAGTGCATTTGGAATTGGGAAGGATCTATCTGAGGTGAGAGCACTTGAGGATTAAGACTTAGATCCTGAAAGTAGCCTGCTTGCTCATCCGCGAATCTTGGTAGATCTGGAACTTGAACATTTGACAAGGCAGGGTTCATATAGTATGGCAACTCCTCGTCCTCCTCGTTACGTTCCTTACTCATCCTAATACGATATTTCTGCACATAAATAGAAATATCTACTAAGTATTACGTCTCCTTGATTTAAAATTTTCAAATATGATAAACCGTTCGTACATAATTGTATAATTACTTTATGTTTTATTGATATTTGTTCAAAGTTCCAGGGGTTAATGCTGAAAAAGTTCACATAATATGCAAGATCATAGATTTTCTGACTGTAGAAACCAATAGAGATATTAATACAAACTAGTTGAGCTTAGCAAATAGCAACAATCATAACTTACCCATCAATGGTGATCATATGATGATCCATGAAATGTATCCTGAAGTGACCCAAGCTGTGTGTCGTATGGTGGTCAACATCATGGACAAATTACTATTGGAAAATATAAGAAAAATTAAGCTAGTCTCTTTGCTCTTTGGCCTTGATAGTTATTCAAGCTCACATGCTTCCCCTATATTAATTCTAACTTTCTATAAGCTACTTAAAATATATATAGTCTCATAATTTTCTCATAATTCAAGACAAGCGATCGTATGTCATTTAGTGAAGTTGATAGAATGTTGGTTAATGGCAGTTAGTTCTATCTTTCCTTTCTACGATATACACAAGCACGACAATATCGAACATGTTCAAGTGCACATGCACTTGAGCGCAGTCACAACATGAAAAGGAAAAATAACAACCCAGAAACAATATATCACGAGTAGTACTGATTATAGATAATCAATAAGGAAGTTAACTTAGGTATGTTTCAGACTAAATAGTTTGTGTCCCACTAAAGTAGGTCATTGCATGGTCTACTATTGCATCCTAGAAAATTTGGTTATATTGAGATATTAGAAATTAGAAGAGGACTACGAGAGTATTTTTGATCATCAATCAATAGTAGCCGGTTACAGTGATGGATTATGGTATAAACTATACGAACAGGCAAAGGTCAGACATAGAGGAATATTTAAGTATACAAATGAAGATATTTTTAACATTTTCACAACAACAGAAAAGCCCTCAAAGAGTGTCATAGTAAATGATAAAAGATTTAGTTGCATGCACTTAAATATTTGTTTGATAAAGAGTTGTATACTCAATATCTTAGAGACCAATTTAGTTATATATGTAAAATTAAAAGTTTTAAATGGGACATCAACCCTAAGAGAAGAAAACAAAACCCTAAGACAAAAGGGATGAAAGATTTGTATCACTTCCTAACGAGAAAAAAAAACTAGAGGAGTCCAAGGTGGTGCATACCAAGATTACTAACTGAAAATAGCATGGACAGTAACTTCATTCCTATTTGGCAATCCTTATCACTCCGTAAAAGTCAGTCAAAGAGAGAGAGAGAGAGAGAGAACGACCAAGATTTGCAGTATACATACATACATATATATATATATATATATATATATATATATATATATATATGCTACTTGGAACAAATTTACAGTGGTGAGATCTCAGACAATATTATGCTTCCACCCTAAGATTATTGTTATTTGTCTCCCATAAGTTAGGTCTACATGCATGCACTATTTTTCTCACACAAAAAATAAAAATAAATAAATAAATAAAGGTAGACACCAAATTAACCTGGAGGTGGCTTGCAACATGATCTCTATCTACGCCTTCTACACCCATGAGCTTGGTTATCTTACTAGGAACAGCTTCTGTTGATTTAAAAAAGAAAACGAAAACAATATGAGAATGGATCCTTTTTGACAATATGAAGCCACAGCAGTACAAGGGCAGAATATAATCACCCAGTCCCAGTTGGTTAACTGCATCCACAAATTTCTTCTCGAGATCAGCAGTCCAAATCAAACGATTCTTCTTGTGAACTAATGAATTATCCTTTCCCGTCTTCTTCTTCTTCTTCTTCTTCTCTTCCTTTAAGCAGCCCTTGCTTCCTGCTCCATCATTCGACGATGAGGAGTCTTTGATCGCAGGCGTCTTTCCTTTATCATTGTCACTCACTGGTGTCTTGGTTTTATCTTCTATAGAGAACTTTCTCCAAGCTACAACTCTCCAAAGGTTTTCTACTTCTTTGAGATCAAGGGGCTTGTTGAGAAAGTAGCATGCGCCTTTTAACATGCCTTTCCTCATAGCCTCCTTCTTTGTACCATCTGACACGACTGTATCCAAAAAGATATGCTACATAAGGATATTAGTTATCACAATCAATGATACATGCAATAAATTACGAAATAGTAAGCAATATTCGTGGTGAGTATATACAAATGACTGGGATGCCTAATTCTCCCTCAACAATATCTAGGAGCATATAGCCGCTCATCTCTGGCATGTCAGCATCTGATAGAAGCACATCAAATTCACCAACTCTTTCTCGGAGAATCGATAGCGCAGAGGTTGCACAATGCGATGTAGTCACTGCAATTAATGGTTGACAAAAGAAATGTGAGCTTGTACAGAAATAGCTATATTCCTTACGAATTGAAAAGAAAAACTTTGTTCCTCTTAAGGAAAGCAAATCAAACACAACCAAGCAAACATGCAGCACTTACAATTAGCCCTTGTAATTGAAATTTAGGCACTATAGAATTCCACTGAATTATAAGTAAGAAAATATGAGGTTCAAATGTGGGGTGCTAGATATTTAAATACAACTAGATGTAATCGACAACATGTCTATAAAACTTGGAAAGAAATAATAAAAAGTCAAAAAAATTGATAATCAAAAGACCATATTTCCTTCTGAAAAGATTTGAGATGATGAAGACGATCCTGTAGGTAAAATTTGATTCTCAAATACATGCATGTTTGTGAAATAGCAGTTGCCATGTTTTACCTTCAATCTTTACTCTTACCTTTGTAGTGGCATGATGAGAGAATCCTCTTGGCCAAGCCAAGGAATGTTGGATCATCGTTCACAATCAAAGTGTGAAAACCACTAGGAAAAATAGCTGTCATATCATCATCCATGGTGCTGTAGAAACAAGGGCAAGACTGATTGGAATCCATCTTATATGAAGAGAAGAAGCCACATGACATGTGGCTATTACTAGAAAGCTCAGATAAAAGGCCAGCAAAAGGAACTTACGTCTTGCTTATAGCTTAATTAATTGCAAATCCCTAAAATGGTCATAGAACATCTCTTCTGATGTTTAATTAAGAAATGAAGTTGTATACAGATAAAATAATGTTGTTCTAAATTAGGCTAGTAAAATAGGAAAGTTCTTCCTATCTTAATAGAGCTTTATTCGTGTCAAAGAAATTAATCAATAAAACTAAGACAGATTCCCTTTCAATAGTGAATCATACATTTTCTGATACTTATATTTTATCAAACTGTTTTCATATATTACTAACTGCATTCTTATTTTACAAGTCTAATCGTCTTGTTTGATGTGAGATGAATTGGATGTGGCTTCTTACAAGCTAGTCGATTTCAAGAATATCATTTTCCGGTAATTAGATTATTTGATACTTTTCAATAAGTCAGAAAAGGTCTATTACTAAGATTTTGGAACAACTTTTATGCCTGCATAAAATGGTGGCAGATAGAATGTTGAAACTTACTTCCACTTAAGGTGCTTTTATTACTATGGTATGAAATTGAGTATTTACTAACATCTAATCCTCGAAAGGTAAAATTTGTCGGATATATAATATCGATCGTATGTATAAAAGATATGAAAGTAATTATTGATAGTGCACGTGCCTCGTCGAATAATATGATAGATTCTAGATTCATATAGCCTTAATATGCACAATCCATGACTAGTGCAAACTTCCAAGTTCTTGTGATCATTCATTACAGATTAAATAAAATGTCCTTACATCTAATATGGTATATCATATCTCATATCTGATATTAGATAAAAATGAAACTATGTATGTAAGGGCACATAGAAACAAAATTAGATCATTTCTCTGTAAAAAGTAGTAGAACTAAGTATAAAACTGAACGATTATTTTAAAGACTAGAGTGTTAGAGCTGAGCATCACCCTGATCTAGTTATTTATTGAGTAGATGCTTAACATATGCATGTAATTTAAATTTATATATGTATACACACACCCACACACACAGACATATACAGACACTGTTGCTATGCCGGCATTAGTTATAAATTTCATACGGTGTGCCTTTAGATATATGAGTAGGAAGAAGATTGCATGTTATGCTTCAAAAAGGTTAAAGGTATTTAATATAGCACCTTTAAGATATGATTGTGAATCATGTCGAGATACTCATTAAGTAAGACCTTCTACCACTTGGAGAGGTCATAAGGTTCTCTCTCTTTTTGTTGTTTTACTCATCCAGTTTCAACTATATCTCCTACCACATTCACGTTTTGCATTCAAGGTTTGTTGAAGTAAAGCCTTCTTCTACGTGGACCTCTATACATATCTGGGGCATATCAAGCCTTTCAGTTTATATGTTCAATATCAATCTCCTGATATGCCAACCTTTCAACCTTTACTAGTATTGCTTGTTAATTTATCGACTTGAATCCAGAAGACATATGTATACCAATGAAGTTACTACGAAAAACTTTTTTTGTTTTGTTTTGTTTTGTTTAGCTACAATAATGGTCAGATTAACTATATGAATTCATGGTTAATATTTGAATCCATTCATATGGTAGTAAGTAGAAGTCTATAAGTAAATCAATTTAGGGTTAAATTAATAATCGAATGCAGAATTTTACATTAGTTTACAAAGTATGAATCATTAGCAACATTTAATTGAATGAGACTAGTCAAATTTCCTCTCAATAGGAAAGAGGTTAAGAATAAGGACTTCTTCTGTGGGTTAACTCTTATGGGCCGCCTCCATCAGAGGCCTGCGAAGCAAATCCAACGGCTGGGAATATCCCTCCAACTATTCGACGGTGAGGATCACAACAAGACTCCACCTATAGCCTCCCGCCTTCCAGCTCGCTCTCCCTTTTGCCCTTCGGACTTCGACCCTCGCACTCCAAAGATGTCGTCAGTGTCGCTGCGTTTCACCGACCACTGGATCCCGTCACCGCCGGTGGGCGTAAGACTTTTCACCACTGTCTCCTCTTTCTCCTCCATCTTCCTTCTCTCTAATACGAGCGAAACCAACGTGCAGGTCCGCAATGGCCTCTCTCTGCCGGGCTTGTCTAGGGTTTCGTTCGGTATCCGAAGGAAGCTGATGCGTTCTTCTTTGGAACTGCTCGTAGCTCCAAATCGCTGCTCCGAGAGGGACCAGAGTGAGGTGAGATTCCTCTGTTCTTCTTCTTGAGTCCTTTGGAAATTAGAAGGTCTCGATCGGTTGTCTATAATTCTTTCACTAGGCTAATTGGGAATGGTAGGATAGTTGCAATACATTTGGGTGTATAATTTTATAAGAACGTGTAAATCAAATGAATGCTAAATGTGTAGAAAGATTTGGAAGGAAATGAAGAGTTCATTTGAACTCAATGGAACATCTGGCTCTACCGGTGAAGTTAAGCATAGAAGGTAATAAACTTATCTGGAATAAACAGAATATATGTCTTCTAACCTGTTACTGTCAGATAGTTTCACGGTTGGATATATGAACGGTTTAAGATGTCTTTCTACTCTGCAGTAGAGGTCCATAGTATTAAATTGATTAACTTTTATGTTTTGTTCAGATTGGTTGCTTATCACTGAGCTATTTCGTGTCAGGTGGATTCAACACCTGTTGGAGATACTCATGAGTCATCTGTAGATTCTAGTGGTAATGATGTTCTTCACACTTTGAATCATCATTTTCCCTGGATTTATTTAGAACTTATGGCCTTTCTTTTTTATTTTTGTCATAGGTTCAGGGAAAGGTGACAGCAAACAGTCTGTGAAACCCTTTTCATCTAATGAGTATTTTACACCTTACTGTTTACACAACGCTTATTTTCTACAGAAGAATAAGGCTTCTAGATTTCTTATGTATTAAATTTGGTCCTCTGTTTTTTGGAAGTAACTCAAGGTACTCAACTTGAATTGTTATAGAAGAGTATGAATCGATCAAGTGCTCTAGTATTACAAGAATGGAAGATATAAAAAGGGATTGCATGTTCTTTGCTTCCATTCCCCTCTTCTTGAACATGCCGATGTTCACCTTTGCAAAGGGAATCTTACCATGGGCACAATTAATTAGTCACTTGGAGTCTATTGAACAGAAACTTTCTTGACAGTACCAGATTCTTGCTAGTCTTAAATATGCATATTATATTACCTTGAAATGTCATGTTGAAAGCACCATATTTTCTTGTTTCATTTATATGAGAAATTTTCTTTTGATTTTTGCATTCTTATATTATAGAAATTATCGTGCTTGAGATGAGTTTGAGTGTGTTTTGATTTGGAATGAAGGGCATACAGCTTCCTTAGCTTTTTTGTGCTTTCTTCAGATATTCTGTTGCATCTGACAGGAGTAAAATCTCATCTGCTTTTTCCAGATTGTTGCTGAAATTAAGGAGATACGGTGTTGCAGGAGTATTGTCATATGGGCTGCTTAATACCATCTATTATCTTACCACTTTTCTCTTGGTTTGGTGAGTTCAAGTCAAGTCACATGTAGTCTTTTATTCATCTAGATACTTTTGAACGAAACTATAAGTTCTTGGTTAACACTTAACTGATGTTGTTACAGAAACAGCAAGAGAAATGTTATCTACATGTATACTTACTGTTTCAAAATACAGATATTAGGCAAAAAAAGGTGAGGTGAAAAATCTAGAGATTGCCTGACATTATATCATAAATATATCCATGAAGTAAGAACATTCAGTGCCACTATCTAATCAGCACTTTAGATTCAGGGGGTTATAGGCATTTGTAGTACAATAAATGTTCTATCTCACTTTGTCGCTATCTGTGTGTAGGTAACATCACAACCAAAACATTCAAACTAGGGAAATGTCAAAGTTAAAGTTCATGAATCATATATGCTTGCGAGATTGTTGAGAAACACTTTCATTCTGTGTTTTTAATTGAATTTTCACTGAATCCATTCAATCTACTAATTGAAATTCCATCAGTATGCACTACAGTTCCGTCATGCTGAGATTCCTTAAATCACCATAACATCAGGATAATTCTATGAACAGTTTTGAACTTTTGATGTTGTTCAGTAAGTTCAGTTATTTTAGGAAAACCTAAACATACATTACTTTGAATCACCTCTGATTCTTCAAACATTGGGATAATTATGCTCTTTATTTTGATCATGCTTCTGCTGACCTCACTCACATTTTATAGAAAAGATATTATAAAGACCTCATATATGTGACTAAAAGTCAGGTTTTTATGTAAAACTGCTACAAGCTGCTTGGTTCACTCTCGTTTTAGCATGTACCCTCTGGTTCATAAATCACTTATTTCAGATTTCTAACTAGGTTGAATTATATTTAGGATTTTCTTGAATCTGGTTGAGGGTAATTATTATACAAACTGTGACAAATATGCTTGTCTATTTGGATTTAGATATAGCATGAAAATATATTGTAAGAACTTGAAGCTACAAGATTTTATAGGCCAAGACGTTCAAAATTTTCATCTGGCCAATCTTTTCTTGGCTTTCTGAGTTGACAGGCCTCATTTACTTTGCCTATATTGTCCAACTCATTGATCATAAATTCATAATAGTATGTGTTTGGTTGTTCTGTGCATGTATATGTGTACCTCTGTGTTGTTGATTTTATCTTGTCCATGTGTACCCACAACAACTTTGATGATACTGTTATCCCAATCACGTTCCTTAAGGTTTGATGCTGTATATTATTTCACTTTCCAGGTTTTACTTCGCCCCAGCTCCTGGTAGAATGGGTTATGCTGCAGCTGTTGAAAGGTAATGAGTAAAGAAATTATTATTTATAACATTGCTTATAGTTTCTCACAAGAGGTGGTGCTTTTCATCATCCTACAGATTCCTCAAAATAATGGCAATGGTATGGGCTGGCAGCCAAGTTACCAAAATTATACGAGCAGGAGGGTTAGTTTGCTTAAACAAACTCATTTAACTGAAGTGTTTCACTGTTGATGCTCCTGGCAATTTATTCTACCTCTGATTGGGTAATTCAAATACTTCTTAGATACGATCATATCACCTATTCCGGTTAATATATCTGGCGATCTGCTATATAGCAAAAACCATGGTTTTCCTAGACACAAACTTTGGCAATGAAATGTGGGGGCATTGAGTTTCGTCCGAATAAGATATATTAAGAGGATCATCTAGAAGTATAGGCTATAATTGATTTATTTCATTAAGATCCCCTAACTTTGAATGATCTAATTGCCTGATATAGGGCCCTGGCCTTAGCTCCTTTTGTTGATCGAGGATTGTCCTGGTTCACAATCAAGTTCAAATTTGAGTCACAAGGGAAGGTAAACTTCAGATATTCAATATTTATGTCTTTGAGATAATTACACCTCTTTTTTCCATCCTTGCAGGCATTTGCAGCGATTGCAGGTTTCTGTTTCACACTGGCCCTTCTCCTGTTTTTCTCGTTGACATTGCTTTCAGCATAGAACCTTTTACTGCATGTGGTAGCGATATTCAGATGCCTCTCGAGAGAAATTATTTTATCTCGTTCCCCTCCTCTTTTTGGCAGCAATTATCTACATCCGATTGTATCAACAGTAATACGAGAGATGTCGTGTATTAATCAAGAATATAAAAGAGAGTTTACTCCTGTTAACCTCATCTCCCTTGTGATGTGTCAAATCCAATGTTTAGTGCGAGAACGTTCGGTTGTTGCCTATATAATGCAGTGTATTTACGCAAGAAAAGGAATCCCACCTTTTGACTATTAATTTTTGAATGTTATAGCTCCTTGTTTCTTGCCGTTTGTGCATTTTACCGTGGTTGGTTGGACAGTTCACCTTTACTAGCGAGTTGCTGCTTCTCTTTGATGGAGTAACCTCAAGTTTTGGACTGTCAATAGTAAAATCAACAGAGTTTATTACAGTTTGCGCTCAGATTTCGACACCGTGCGGAAGAAATATCTACACTTTCTGAGCCTCCTATGTCTGATATTTGACTCTATTGCTGAATTTTCTGAAGTTAATGCCTTTGAAAACAGGAATTTCTTCCAACCGTGCTATAGGAGACATGCAAGTGTATTTCTGCAGATTACTCCTGTTTATTGGAAAGTTGTGAACAAAGAACTACTGTTTTTTCCCTCTTTTTCCCACTCGTGGTCTTCGTTGATAAACTCACAGATTCCGGAACTTCAAAACCTGCAAGGACATGACCTTTTGTTATTGATTTAATGGCCGCGTTCAAGTTCTAGATATTGTTCCCAGTTCGTTTCAGCTCATGTGAAGAGTTGATATTTTGGTTTACGGGTTTCAATTGATTTGAGTGGAATCTGGAGGTCAAATTTTCCCTTGAAAGCTTAGGAAAACACTGGCATTATGTTAAATTTAAAACCTGTCATTTGGCTCACTGTGCATATTCACTTAAATGGAAAAAGAACTAGTTTGGGGACTCGACCAAATACAAATACTTTCAACTCGTCGTCACCAAATACTCCCAACCAAATCAGTATCACAAGGACCACAAGCCAGAGATTGGGGGCCCATCAACATCCACAGCCAAAAGGTTCCACCTCCTCTCAGGAAATTTCCAATCTTTAGCAACCCCACCTCATTAGATTGGCCATAACTTCCCAAGCCACAAGCAGCACCTCTATCACGAGGATCCACCCCCCCATGTCAGATTGCAAGGACCACATAAATCAATCATCACGGCTCCCCAAAGAACTCAGACTACAGCTAAGGCCGGTCACTATTGATCAGTAAATTATTTACCATCCCGGGCACAATGACAAGAAGCTTTTTCCATCCCAGAGACAAGCAAATGTACTACTACTATACACATCCCGGGTACTCACAGTGAGTCCCACAAGGGCCACAACCCCACCCACTAGTCACTTCCTCAACTTTAAACAGCATTACCAACTACCTTTTCTTGATACTATCCAAGACTATTCAATCCAGTTCACATGTTTCCAATGCTACAAATGACAGACAAAAAAGGGTTGACAAAAAAAGATACAAAAAGGATACCGATTTGTACAGTAATCACTAGGCAGCATTTGATCTTTACCTTCTGTAGAAATGTGACAGATGAGTAACCACGAGAATTACTCAGAGTTCTGAGATATCACCTCGCCAAACTTGAGGAAGAGCTGGGCATCGGATGTGCTCATAGAGGCAGGGCAAGTAAGGGCGTTGGGGTTCTTTAGGTTGGAGTACTCGTTAATGTAGCTTGGCACCGAGGGTGGTGGTAGTGCAAGAGTCTGCGGTGTTTTCGGTGTTGGACTTGACTGGACTAAGCATCCCAGAACTCGAGTTACCTCATGCATGGTTGGACGATCCAATGGCTGCCTTTTAGTGCAGAGGAGGGCCAGCTGAAAAACCTTCTTTACCTCCCCTAGATCTTTGCAGGTGGAAGAGATGTCCGGATCCACTGTCTCCATGACTGCATTGCTTGCCGCCTTTGAAAGTATCTGTGGAACAATTTGGAAGCGTCTGCATTAGCAATTAATGGCCACAAACAGCTTTGTCATACAACTCATTGGTTCTTGAAAAGCTCGACTAGCTTTAGGTGACACTAGTACAATAATAATAGTACTACGCTACAAACATCACATAGCGACTGAGCATACTGCAGATAAAGAATCCACATGATAGGTTTCAGCATGAGGGTCCCATTAGCAGTTACAAACCAATAATGATTACTGTATCATAATTGAGAAGCACATTTCAGTTCAAAAGGATACCAATTATCTAAGGAACAAATGAGAAAATAAGGAAACAATAGTTACCAAGTGATGCAGATTAGATTCGTTATCTACTGCCTTTCTTCCGGTTAGGAGCTCAAGCAGGACAATGCCATAACTGTAAACATCAGATTTCTCATTGAGGCGGGATGTGCGGGCATACTCTGGATCAATATAACCAATTGTGCCCATGACATATGTTGATGTATGGGACTTGGAAACACATAAGCTCTTTGCAATGCCAAAATCAGTGAGATGAGCCTCATAGTCCTTGTCCAAAAGAATGTTTGAGGACTTAACATCCCTGTGGATTATGCGAGGGCTACAATCATGGTGAAGATAAGCCAGACCCTGAGCAGCTCCAAGTGCAATCTGAAGACGAGAATCCCAATCAAGCTTTTTCTTTTTAGCTGATCCTGCAAAAGCCAAAAACAATATTTTCAAATAGTTAGGTAGCAATAATAATTTTCTACTGAGATTATGGTCCTCAAGGACATCTATTACAGCTGGTAACTATTTTAGCTAATAACATAACACTCAACCATGTGCTATTAAATTACTACCATGCAGATATAGGGTTTGCTTCACTAGAAACAGGTACTGCTATTTTATGAATGATATCTACTTTCCAAAACTTCAAGATTGCTCAGTGACTGATGCCATTCAATATGTTCAACCAAAATTTATACTCCAGGTTTGACTATCAATCATATAGAAGAGAACTTTTAAGCAAAAGGGTTACACAGAGATGGCAAGAAGGCTAACTAAACCAATCTATTAGAGTGCCCGTGCTGTTTAAAATGCCAAGTATGCAAAAACATTCAATGAAAACATGGAAGATTATGCACCTATCCATACCATGTAGAAGATCCCAGAGGCTTCCATTCTCCATGTAATCATAGAAAAGAAGATTGCCTGCTGGAGATAAAGAGTATCCTTGGAGGCTAACCAAGTTTCGGTGTTTGATGCTCCCAACAGTGTCCAGCTCAGTCTGAAATTCCTTTATGCTTTGAGGATAGTGAGAGTACAGCCTCTTTATAGCCACTGGTTTACAGTTCTTTAGCTCACACTTGTAGACTGTGCTTGATGCACCATAACCTATTATATACTTCTCACTCAAATTCTCGGTCATCCTCATAATGTCTTCATATACGTGAAGGGCCATATTCATGTGAAGAATCACCAGCTTTGGAGAAATAGTGTTAACTGCAAGAGCAAATACTTTTAATCATATAACAAGGTGACTGAAGAATAGCTGGACATATTGAAGGAAAAATGGCCTCTATATGTACAAGTCTAGATATTCTGGTGCAAACCTTACAGAATAATCTTTCAACTAAGAACAGCTTCATGACTTATATCATATGGGATTAAGTGTGAAATTATCATCACATTTGAACAAATATTAATGAAGACAAAATCAGAAAAAAGAGGCATTAACATAATAAGCAGCACTAATATTGCATAGACAATTTGCAATAACATAGTTATAAAAAATGCAATGGTAGAAGATGTTATTACAGATCAATTTACCTGGTTTGTTTATTGAACCGTCAGGGAAAGGGGGAGGACTATGTGGTCTACAAGCAGCTACTAGGATCATTAGTAGGATCACCAGCGAACCGACGGCAATTCCAAGAATTGCAGCTTTTGATATTGAAGCTGCATAAATGATTGCAGGAAAAGAGAGGAATTAGCCAGGGCTGCTGCTTCCGGATCCTAATCCTTTATGCAGAATTTTCAAATTGTCTAATCATCGAAGTGATACTTCAAACAACACATCTAAGATTATTATAACTAGGATGCAAATGAATAATTACAGTTGTAGGGATCGAAGGTCCGCCAAATTACTGTAATTGTCAAACCAAATTAAGTATTCCTACCTCTCTCAGGTGGATGAGATGAATGACATGAGGAACTAAGCCAATAGCCACAAAGCCCAGGATTACCTAGAAAGCTGAAACCAGCACAGAAAATATAAGAATTTCATAAGAGACAAAATTAAGATCAACAATCGTTAGGCATGATTTGGTTCAACAATAGGTATGAAAACAATTATAGTCAACTAAATCCAACATTACAACTTCAGCAAGAAAATACTAGAACAAGGGATGTAGACAAGCAAATGCCAGTATTAAGATTTGGCAATCATCACTGCATCATACCTATCAGGTGAAAATCTAGAGAAATTGTTGTCCGTGGGAATTACACCAACCAAATTGTTGTAAGATACGTTTCTGTTTCCATTAAAACAAAGCAGAAAGTGTCAGCTACTATTAAAATCAACTAACAACCTTAAAGAGCTCAGAGCTGGTTGGCTTACAGGACAGTAAGGCTGATACAATTCATAAGTGACATAATTTCACCTGATATATTGTTGTTCTCTATATTCCTGAAAAAAATAAGTAAAAAATGATGGCAAATTACTTCCATTTTTTGCTTAGTTCGGTATTCATTGTAAACATGAGTAAAAGAGATGACTACAAGTTTAGGACTAACAGTGAGATAAGATTCTGCAACAGTCCAAGTTCCTGGGGAATTAGGCCCGAGATGTGATTATTTGACAAATCACTATAACACAAGATTTCCAAAGAAAATTAAGCATCAGAATCCACCAAACTGAAATAAAATAAATTGCCATGAAAATTAAAGGTTCCAAATGCTTGACAAAATGTTCTTACATCTCCATTATACTCCTTAAGTTTCCAAACTCAGATGGAATATAGCTGACAAGGAGATTGTTGCTCAGGTTCCTGGATAATAACAACGACAGCTGTAAAGACACAATGCAAAAGAGAACATAAAATATTTTAATGACAAGTCTTACAATTTTAAGAGATGTTCTAAACCACCAATGGAGGATGGGATGGGACCGCTTATCTTGTTAGACGAAATATCACTGGTCAAAATTCAGCTTATTGTCAAGAAATATCAAACAGCCGGAAGATGCATAACATTTATTTCCCACAAAACATGCCACATCCTGTAAACCAGTCATACTTACAGAGTATCTAAATTACTAATCCTTGATAGTTCAATTGGAATAGGACCTTTCAAATTATTGGACGATATATTCCTGCAGCAAACATAAAAATATATGCAATCATTTAATCTTGATTGGGTATATGATCTTCAGTACAAGCAGAAGAACAATGACAAAGTAGACTAACCATGGATACAGCACATGATTATGCATTATAGTTGAATGCAGAGTGCTAACTAGGAGAGATCGATATCATCAAACTAATAATAGATAGTTACTGAAGGGCTTCTCAGTAGACTAATGAGAGCATGTCTTATTCATTATTGGTCAAGTGGTTCTTCCAAGGTAACAAATAGCAAATGTACAACTCCAGTAAAGCACTAAAGTAAACATGCAAGCACCAGGCTAGAAGTGAACATGCAGCAAAGACAAGTGAACTCCATTAAAGTGATCCATCAGGCTAGGTATGCAACAGCCTATTAGATTAACAAACTACTAGTGGACTTCACATCGATAATTCAGACTGATCGATCACAAAAATGCTAACATCCTCCTTGACAATAAAAGAAGCAGATAAACAAGAAGATTCAAAATCGACGCATAAGTAAAAACTAAGGCATACTCACAAGTAAGTCATGCTCTCAAGCTTTTTTAATGAGCCTGGTATGGTTCCATTCAACTTATTGCCATGTGCATTGCTGCAGAAAAAAAATAAAAATAAAAATGGAGAATATAAAATTTTTAAGAGGAAAAATTTCTAAACATGATCCTTACAAGCTATTGAGGTTCACACAGGAACTCAGGTTATCAGGGATTGGCCCATTAAGATTGTTATTTGCAATATTTCTGCAAGAATATTCATAACAAGTATAACATTCTAGTTTTCAATTAAAATCTATAACTACTAACCACAATGTTCAGGGACAAACTTACAAGTCAAACAAGTCTGCGAGCTTTCCAAGCTCTGGTGGAATTTGCCCGGTGAGCTGGTTATCATTAAGTTCCCTGCAGAATTAAAATACGTTACCTTGGAAAACCATACCAGTTTTCAGAATTTTCTTTTGGAGACAGAATAAGGTCAGTACACTTACAGGTAATGAAGTCTCGTCATGTTGCCAAGCTCTGGTGGAATTGGTCCAGTTAGTCTATTTCCTTGTAAGTACCTGTCGATCAGAAGTCTTATTGTCCAACAATGACAGATGATACCAAATTGAAATTGTCAAGATTATGAGCCCCAGTATTTTGAGGCCTATCCACAGTTGAAAACATGTAACAACATTTTTTTGAGAGAAAATGCTTCTAACTAGAGTGAATTTTGTACTTAAGTATAAAGAAAATAAACTGATAGCATCAAGATGTAAGCTGATATATAAGAGAAATACACAGCAAGTCACAAACTTACAGTTTCTCAGTGTATGTCAAGTTCCCTAAAATAGGTGGAATAGGACCACTTAAAAGATTGCAGCTCAGATCTCTGCAGCGAAAAACGTAGAAGATAAAAGAACCATTGAGTAACATTTAAATGCAGACAAAAAAAAAAGTTTTTGCTAGCATGTCGGGTATTTGCACTTAAGTCAATTTCATTATGCAAACCAAATTTTGTGTGAATATTTCTGTTAAGGAAAAGCAGGTGCATTGCAAAGTGTTACTAAATTTTAAAAAAATTTATTAACTTACAGCACTGCAAGAGCCTGCATAAGACCAATGACAGATGGAATAAGCCCAGAAAATTTGTTGCCTTGTAGCGACCTGGTACAAAATGGCAGAATGAAATTCTTGACGACTTGATTTACACAAGGAAATATGTTTACGATTAGCACTAAAGAGAAACTGAGGACATGCATTTCAGTAGAGTTTCACAGCCACCTACAATGTAGCAACTTGCAAAAATCCAATGTTGAAGGGAATTTCACCAGTTAGCTGATTGTAAGACAAATCCCTGAATCAAAATGATTAGTTATAACCAAACCTTCATATTTGGAAAGGTCAACAAATTAGGTGATCCAGAAGGCTTAATACGTACAAAACCTGAAAGCTTGTACAGTTTCCAATACTCTGAGGTATACTTCCTGTTAAACTATTGTTCTTGACATCACTGCAGAACAGTAGGATATCTATCATTCCAGACCAAATGCAAGGATGCATGCATGAAACTTGTCAGGAAAAGTTTAGAACGATGGGACTCACAAGTACCAAAGCCCAGTTAACTGGCACATATCTGGAGATAGGGTTCCTTCCAAGTTATTTCCACGCAGTCCCCTGGTAAAAATCAGGGATTTTGGGTACCAGTTTATTAAAATTGCATACCATTCGATTAACCTATTAGACATTAGCTGGAGAGAGCAAAGATAGCTAGTTGTAGAAGTGGCACTTGTTGATTTGGAACACAGGGAACCAAGAAATACTCACAAGTACTGGAGAACTTCATTCCAATAAATGAGCCTAGGGATTTCTCCGCTTAGCTTGTTTTGAGCTAAGTCCCTGATGGCAGGCGGATCAGATATACTCCACACAAGATATAATGGAAAAATAAAGAAACGGCGAACTTACAGAATCTTCAAGTTAGGTATCTGGGACAATGTTGATGGTATAGGCCCAATGAGTTGGTTGTTCTTTAAGATCCTGATTGACGAAACATCAGCTGTAGGTCCCTAATAATGCAAATTACTGTGCGTACTCATTAAGAAGACTTACAATGTTTCCAGCTGCTTTAACTTTGATATGGAAAATGGTATGTCGCCGTAGATATTGTTGAACGATAAGTCCCTGCAAGACCACACCAAGAAAGACAAGATGACATAAGGATGCCTACCAACTTGATCCAGCTAAGAGGGAAAATTTACCAGCAGCAAATGAAAAAGTTACAAGGAATTGGACTTACAGCGACTTTAGCGACGAACAATCACCAATTTCATCTGGAATCTGTCCGGATAAACGATTAGCCTTAAGATCACTGCGTTAACAGCACACAAAAGAAACAATATATGAAGAAAAGAGTATTAGCATAAGACAACTTTATCGCTATTATTAGCTTAAAATTGCATATAGCAGCACTATTTCACAATGCTAATGACAGTCGAAATATAACAGGGATGATTGGCTGTACATTGATACAAGACTCTTCAGATTTCCAATAGCTGGTGAGATCTCCCCATCAAGATTCAAACCCGATAAGTTGCTGCATTTTTTTAAAGTGGCAAAGACGCCGAAAAAGGGATCCAGTAAGAGGGGGAGATCTATATCCCAAGAAACGAGCCGACAAGAGAAAAAAGTTCTTACAGAGAAACGACATTGAAGGTAACATTGTCACAGATAACCCCTCGCCATGAACAATAGTCCGAAGACGACTCGCTCCAGTCATACAATATGTTATCCACATTGCGGAACGACTTCTTGATCTCTGATAGTGTTGCCCCTGAGAGAAATTTCAATCTCAGATTCGACCAGTTAGTGATTGTACAACGTACCTTTGAGCAGCCCAACAAAAGATCCATGCAAATCATGATCTAGGTGAAAAGTTCAAGCTTTAACTATATATATTTTGGTTGATGATAATGGTGTAACTCCCAAATGAGTAGCATACTATGCAAAAGATGAACAGAAGTCAATGGGAAAAGGTATAGTTTTCGTTAATGGGGTTGAAGATGACTATGGAAAATGAAACATAAGATAAGAAGGTAGTATAAAGAAATGAATTTGAGCTCCTTAATCCGGGGTCGAGTAAAAAAATAGAGACAATTAACTATAGAACCAGAAAGGTGTACTTTCCCAATAATAAAATAATAAGAGGATGCAATCTTCTATCTGAACAGAGATTTAGAATAAAATATTAGGAGATACACTTGGGATAGTGTTATCTTCCATTGTTCTCTTCCTAGATTGGGTAGCCATTAGAGAATATTGCACGAAGAACTAAGAAATAGGAGATAAAGCGAAGAGGGTAAGCCTCAAAACTTCGAAAGAAACCAGAAAGGAAGGTATTTTTATTCTCCATGAACCAGAGCTTTGAGAAGACGAGCCCCGCATTTCCTTGGTAAGCTTACCGTCAGTGGCATCAGCGCCGTACGCGGTGCTCCAAACCGCACAGATGACCAGAAGAGCAAGCACAAGTTGCTCCCACCACCAGCCCGCCGCCATGGCCTCCACCGCTACAAACCGAGTCGGGTCACCGTAAAAGATCCGCGACGCGAGTATCTCATCCTCCGAAACTAGCTTCGCCACGGAGAGAAGCGCCCCGGAGCCAGGAGCGGTTAAAGAAGCTTCTTGTAGGGGAATGGAGGTGGTTTCGTAGAGCTCGTAGCCATTTCCCAATGCTCTGCTGCTAGAGATAGAAAGAGCTATGGACGTAGAGAGAGAGAGTGAGAGAGAGGGGAGAGGGGAGTGGAGAGAGGATTTTGGATGTAGAGAGAGAGAGAGGATGGGATCACGAAGGGTTTGCCTGACCCGTCACATCGATGTGGCAGCGTCTCTAAATACACGCCATACTCTTCTTTCTATCTGCTCTCTCTCTATCCATCTGTCTTTCTCTCTCTAGATCTCTTTCTCTCTCATCTCTATGTTTTTTTCCTTCTCGCTCTTAGTGAGAGAGAGAGAGAGGTATGGATGAGCAGAGCTGCAGAAGGGTGGCAGGGCTGTTCTTTTCCGCTTTCTTTTGTTTCTTTTCTTTCGTTGGGATTTAACCAAACTAACTACGGGGTGGAAGGTAATTCTATACACTGGTATATATTTTCTACCATGGGTTTGATGAGAGAGAGAGAGAGATATGAATCTTGGTGAGAAACGAGGAGGGGGAAACGCGAGGGGATGGAATATATCGACATCAAGTCCAATCATGTTTTCCCTCAACGCTGTAACAATTACTGCTATCCCGTTACGGCTGCTAATAACTGCTGCTCTCTGTCCTCTTTTAAATATAAATAAATATATATATATATATATAATAACCTTGTGCTATCTGTCGTATGTAACTACGTTGACAGTGAGTTGGGAGGTAATAAAAAGGGAATGGATAAGCTATTAAGCTGCCACTCGATCATGGATTCTATTTTTCCTATATAATTATGTCAGAATTAATATTTAGTATGGTTTGAGCTTTGTACGTTCTAACCTATATGAACTCATGATTAATTTTTTTTTAAATGGGTACAATTCCACGCTGAGTACAGAGTGATAATGACCAGCTCATGTTAGGCATAACCTAACATCCTAGACTCGTCGGTTAGACTCGGGTTGGGTCTAGGATAGAGTTATCTAACACCTTGAAAAGCCATATTAATGGTATAAAGAATTGTTCACGTATATTTACGTAGCATCTTTATTATAATTATTTGGAAATAATGAAGTAGCAAACTGCAATGCTAATCAAGGAGTACATCGAAGAGTATTAACTTTTTTTTTAGTGGGTGGGGGCATATTTTAAAGTCACCATCCTCTACGATTGCAATCCAATTAGCCACCATGACCTGGGGCCTGTGAGTACGAATAATTTTGTCACTTATAAAACCATATAGAAATATCGTTATAAACATTTAATGATGAAAAAAAGGTTCATCAAATCACACAGGCTATTCCATATGTAAGCTCTAAGCAATTTGTTGAGTGGATAACACACTTGAATTTGAATTGCGATGGAGCACCATCTTATTTATGAGCTGCATTGGCACATAGCAACCAAACATTAGAATCTATTAGTATAATCTCGGACCCATCTCCTTGGATCAAAGATAGGAGTGTAAACAAGTCATCTGAGTGAGACGGTTTACCCTATGCTCAGTTCAAAACTAATTTCGAACTTAACTTTAGATTCAAACTCAACTCAGCTAAAGTTAAATCGAATTTGAGCCTATTTGAATTTGAAGAATAGGAGGCTAAGTTTGTGAGAGAAAATATCATTAGACTTAGAGTTAGACAGAAATATAATTCATTAAATTAAAAAAATATAATAATTAGAAATATATAAAATACTATCTTTTAGCGAAAGTGAGCGAGCGGGCCTGAGCTGGACTGTGAAATTCAAATAAATCCTAAACCCAGAAGATGGGTAGAAACAATGAAATCCCAATATCTGGACCTAAGTTGAGAGGGATCAGAGATATTTTACCATCAATATCTGGAGCTCGGGAGTACATTCCATAAACTTACGTTTCCCAAGTCCATGCAAGTTAATTTCCATCGACTGCTAATTTACAGATCTACCTCCCATGCGTACAAGGAAATAGATCACATTTATTAGTAGCACGCAGTAAATGCACTCGGCTTATTTTCGTGCTCGTTAGAAAAAGCTACCCGTATTAATACCCCCCTCTGTCAATCCCAACAGAAGAAAAAAGAAAGAAGAAAAAGCTCGGTTTCCGCTTCCTCCTCTTTCACTCGTTAGGAAATGGGCGTTTCCCGGGGTTTGGCAAAAAGCCCGTTTCCCACTCGGGCAAACTACGAACCGGCGGAGGGCGACGTCCTATCGGGTCCCACGATTCTCTGACATGGATCCATTATTGGAGGTGGGTGGGAGGAGTGGTAATTATTTTTCGGGTGTCGATAGCATTCATCTCTTTTGTGCATGGCATCAGCAAGAGCTCAGGCGGCTGTTGGATCGAGGCGGGGATTAGTACGAGTCCTTTTCAGGGTGATAACAATTTGAGGCCCAACATTATTCAAACATTTATTTCTCCTCCTTTCCCTCCTCCCATCTCTCTCCCACTCTACTCGGGCTCTCTCTCTCTCTCTCTCTCTCTAACTTTAATCCTTTTCGCCTTCTTCTTTGCTCCCTTTATTGGGCTAGGATTCTATTCGATCCGAACCCACTTTTATCTTTGTTTAAGCCGCGGCCAGCACTTATACAAGGTACAACCGCATAAAAGCTTCTATGTGATCGTAGGTGAACTAGATTTGAACTAAATTACGAGAGATGGGAGTCGGAGGTGGCTTGTTGGTGGCCAGCCACTTTGTTTTTTCTGTGTTATTTTCTTTTTTATTAAACCATAATAGCTACACCTCTTTCTTTTTTTTTATAACTAAAACTACAAATATAAATATAGTTAACCAAGTCTACAGCTTAAATATTCCTATTTTTTAGTAAATAAATATGTATTTTAGAAAGTTTATGACTGCTTATTAGTACAAAATAACGTTCGCCGTAAAGTAAATGTAGTCCAAAATATATGACATAAAATATATTTAACTTAAAAAAGGAATCATAAGAGAAATGTTATAGGTAACCAGAAAAACGAAGAAAATAGAAAAGATAACTAAAAAATAAGTGGCCTCGTCGAAGAGGGGGGGAACAAGGCAATTAAGTAGGGCGCCGCGAATCGACGATTGATTTATTTACGGGCCAATGCCCTGGTTCCAAAGTCCACTGATCGGACGGTCAGGAAGCAGGGAGACCGCGCTACGAGTGGGCAGGATTTGACAACTCAGGTTGGTTCCTTTTGGTGGGGCCCGGTGGATAGACGTCGTACGGTGTCGTCTTCGTAGCATAGCTGTTGGTGATGACGATTGGGTGTACGGGTGGACCTGCATGCGGGTCCCGGCGTGAATTATTACGGACCGACCTGCTTCACTTTTTTATCCGCAGGACACTGTGTCAGGTTAACCGAACCTCCAGCGCGCCACCAACCCGAGTTTAATCTTTATTCTCCCCCGGTTTCGTTTAATCTTCGTATATGGAATAACTAATCACTATTCATCGGATACAGTCCAATGCCAATCGAAAGACCCTAAAATCCAGTAATCCTCCTCCCTCCATACAACCAACACAGAGGGTTCTTGTTTTCATAATATGATAAAAGTTTACGGGTGCTTTTATAAATATCCACCATCCATGAACAATACTTGGGGTCTCAAGTACGAGTTGAATATAAAAGGTCGTGCGGCCCGGAAACAGGAATTCCTCACATTTGGAGCTAATAGACTGGCTGGAGGTAGCAAATTCCTTCACCCGTGGTCGAAGGGAATCAATCCTCTCTCCAGCTTTCACCATACAGTCATGGCTTCAATGATTGGACTCAATCTTTGCTTTAGTAGAGTATCTATGGTTTGTTATTACTTTAATATAACAACTTTTTATGGGATTCAAGTACACAATGACATGGGCCACGAACAGTAAACTGGGAGTCTCCAGTGAACAGTATCTCACCAAGGCGCAAAAAACATTCTTAAGTAGGAAATTAATTTTCTTTTAGGCGATACCTTTGGGAGATGATGAAGCCCATGGGCCGAGCCAAGTATGTTTGCTGTGGGCCTTAAGTATAATTAGCCGGGTAGTAATCGCAAAGGTTGGAAGATGGTTAGATGGAGATTCCAATCCAAGCCAATACATCAACATGCTGCAACTTGTACACGACCCTGAAACATCCCACATGCAATATTAATTCTATGCCTTCCTCCTATAATACTACGAACAGAGTACACTGTACACGTCTTTTTTTTGTCCTAAAAGAGACACCAGAGATGCATGTCAAAAGAGACCCAGCGGAGCATGTGAAAGGACTTGGCCAGAATAGTAGATCGTTTTCATGGTAACATGTTGATCAGAAACCCCATAAATGGAGCAATTCATCTCATTTATTGAGTATACTTGTTATAAATCTACCCTCAGTTTTACCGATATTTGCCACCACAGTGGTAGTGGTGGGTAATTAGATATTAAGATGTCATAAAGAATAGTTAGCTCTTTGTTTGAGATGGATTATAGTTAGCTTTTTGTTCGAGATGGAACATACTGTAACATGTCGCTTTCGATTCATCATGGATGCCCGATGTGAAGGGGAGAGAGAGAGAGAGAGAGAGGGAGAGAGAGGGTGGGAAAGTTGCCGTCCCATTCCACCTCGGTAAGGAACTCAGTCGAGTCCTCTCCCTCAGATCTCGGGCCCCACGCTCCTGCTTCCCAAGTAGAAACGACTTCTCCCGGACGGCGCTTCTCACGGCGTTAGCGTTGTTGACCTTCGCAAAGTCCCATGCAACATTTATCATTTATCCCACCGACAAACAGTAGGGGCTTTATGCCTCTATCTAGCATAAAAGACCTGATTACAGAGATGAACCTACATTAAATACATTTTTGTGTTTTTTTAATATCTAATTATTTAAGTTTAACAGGTTTTAAAGAGTGCATATATAACGACGTGCGTGTGAAAAGGTATACATACAGAGATAAAATTTTCAAGGGTCTACACGTAAAATACCCTTCCATTTATGACCTCAAAGATGAGAGAGCACTAAGAACAAAACAAACGAGGGCCTGACCCAGACCCAGACAAATGGTCCAGAACTTGACACTACACTATGGCCCATAGGCCATTCTACGAGAAGATAAAAGAGTATACAAAAGCCGAGTGAAAAGTATTGGATGATTATATCACATTTATACGAAAACTAGCCTTTTTAATTTGTCACTCTACATCTATATCCTTGCAAAGTTATTCATGCATGGACGGAAAACAATAAGTTAAAGTTTTTTTTTTTTTAAATTTTTTTTCGGAAAAGAAGAAGAAGAAGATCAACGTTGCAAATTCTTGGCAATTATCTTCCTCTGTTGCTGCATCCAGATCTGCTGCTCTCTAACCACGACCTGCTGCCTTGCGGAGTCATCTAACGATCGACCCGAATCCGACGACCCGACATTGGACGAAGACCCCAAAGCCCCCGTCTCAACCAACAAATTTACCTCACTTGCCCTCGCTGCCTTGAAAGTCGGGGAAGGCAACGCTCCCTTCGACAAGTTCTTGTTGCTGAATCCATGCAGGAATGGGTTGTTATAATTCGCTTGCTCGTTCGAACTACTACCACTGTCTTGCTCGGCCATGTTGCTCGCGCTCTCGAGCAAGAGAAGTTCCCACCCATCCGGATCCGTTTCTTTGCACTCCTCGTACGAGCTCGAAGAAGCTAGAGATGCCCTCGCTGGTAATTGGGTATCTGCTCTCGGGTCGGATACAGCCGATGCCCAGTCAGCACTAGACTGCTGATCCGATAACGTCGCCTCAGATGCTCTATCCTCCAAAATATTCTTCGCCTTATTCGGAATAACCAACTTGGAGAGCCCACTTATCCGGGCGTTATTCGACGGCCGGTTGTCTTTGAGAAACTCTTCTAACGTCTTAACCAACGATCTCGAGATGGTTTGCACGGTTGGGTACTCGGTCACCCTTCCGACACCGATCTTCTTGCACGACACGTAGAACGACTCGAGCTCTTCGAATTGCTTGACGGCGATCGCGCACGCCTTGAAGGTTTCGACGCAGCCGTCGTAGTGGAGATGGAAGAAGTTGTCGAGCAAAAGGGAGAGGCCACTCGAGACGTCGCGGTATAGGTCGAAGCTCTCGCGGACGATTAGGTAGAGGGAGATTTGGATTAGCCTGTTGGTCCTTGCGGCTCCGGTCGGGCGAGTGCTTATGGCGCGGCCGAGTAGTCTCTGCCAGTGCTTGATGTTGTCGATCAGTAGTGGCGGCTTCATGTGGGCGATAGAAGTGGCGGAGCTGGGACTGGGGGAGAAGTGGAGGTTTCGGAGCCGGCCGAGCAGGGCGGACTCGAGCCGCGCGTCGAGGTAGCGCGCGTACGTGCGGACGAAGGCGGTGAAGTCCCACGCGAACGAGATGTTCGACGAATTGTTGCAGAAGGCGGAGAGGTCGAGGAGGCGGCGGGGGCCGGGCTTGGCGGCCTCCCGGGAGAACTCGGCGCTGCCCTCGCGCAGCGCGCGGAAGGCGAGGACGAGGGACTTGAGGGCGACCACCCAGTTGCGGGTGCGGGAGGTGCGGCGGAGGAGGGCTTGGACGGCCCCAGCGGCGGAGGAGGGGGAGGAGACCAGGAGGAGGATGAAGTCGTCCACGTGGCGCTCGTCGATGGGGACCTCGTCATGAGAGGTGGCCTTGAGGACGGCCACGTCGATTGCGGCGTGCTTGGAGACCTTGGCGAGGCTTAGGCTCGTCTGGTCCTTGACCGCGTCGACGGCTCGCCAGAATTTGCTCGGCATCGTTGCCACCCAAGGAGATGCGGGTACTCTTCTTCTCCTTCTCTTTGGCTTCCCTCCCCTTCTTGGCTTTGCATTGGGGAAGGGAAATGAGGGAGTTTGTGGGGTGACGGGTTGACGTTTTTAGAGCTCGAGGAAACGGAGGATTCGGTGGGGTCAACGGGATTTCCGTTGACTAAGTTTGGCGAGAAATGTTTTGATGCGCAGATATCGAGTTACCAAATAAAGCAGAGGACTGGGTCTGTATGCCTTTTTTAAGGGGAACAGCATATAGATAGTTCCATCATTCTTTGATCAACTATAAGAAAATAAATTACCTCATAAAAGTGAGTAAACCTATATAAAGATTGAACTGCTTAGAAGTACAGATGCATTTAGCAAATGATCATATAGAAGTGCTCAGATGTAATAGCCTCTTAAACAAAACGACGTTTTAATTTTGCTGATTGTCAAGAAGGGGCCTTCTTGCAATTAAGGATAAGGATTCTTTGACAAGGCCTAAAGAGAGGTGGATTTGATAGACAAGTCGAGTGTTCTAATTTCTAACGAAAATATTCTGTCCGCTTAGTAATAAGGAGATCCTACGGAAACACCACAATGACTTAGATTTCATTAACTCAATTCCAGGAAGCACAATTCATATCTAACGAATTCCACCAGAACTGCATAGAATCATTATCTTCATCAACATTTGCATACAAGGGATGCGTGTCCAGTGATCGGAACCCAAAATTTAAAACGTAAAAATTCTCATTGGTATTGAGGAAACACGACAGCTCATTACAACCCAAAGGGCAGAAAATGCTCAGAAACTTAAACTGGAAGGAGAAGAACGAAAGGCCCACAACTCCAATCTCCTCCTCATTTTCCCTTCGCCACTTTCCAAAGATATCTCCCGCTTGCCATATCCAAGAACACCAATAACCCATCGCTAATCATCTGTTCATATGAAAATCCAATTAGACGAAGACCCATTAATCTTTTATGCCAAGAAAACAGGGACTAACCTTGCTCGTGGTTTTCTTCGATTCCTCGACGGATACTTCGATTTCCGATGCCTCTGTGGGAATGGGAGGAGGAGGGGACCGGACCGACTTCCAGGCGAGGTATCCAGCGAGGGCGGCAGAGAGGAAGACGAGGATAAAGCGAAGCGGGCACATGTCCGGCGAGTGGGATCCGATCAATGGAAGGGGTAAGATTACACCGGATGGAAGTAAAGCAAATCTCCCGATAAAGATGGATTGGTCAAGGGAACGAGGAGGGGAGAGGATGGGCAAAAGATAATTTTGGGGACGAAGAGGCGCGTGCAGGATTTAAACGGCTCATATTTGCTGATTGTGATCGGACGGTGATGGCATCACATCTGATGCTAGACGAGGCTATCACTGTCGGCCTACTAAGGTATTTTGCGAGAGAAAGAGAAGCAATATATATATATATATATATATATATATATATATATATATTATGAAGATGCACTAACGATTCAACGTAATTCAGACCCTTAGGGAGCATTGTGTTGCCGTTGCATTACATTTTACATAGTTTGTCGAGTCTTGAGAGCTCATGGATGACGCTACACAGAATGTACAATTGATCTGATCAACCACTATATTTTACCACAAGTTTTTAATTGCATCCGTTTCCTACGCTATACTCAATCTTCATAACTTAGAAACTCAAGAAACCAACATAAAGACGCAAATGAAACTGATCAATAGCTCTTACAAAGTACTATTGGTAGCAAAAAAATAGTGTTATCGAACAATAGCTGAACCTCTGATTTCAATTATCATAACAAGCACCCCCTTTCCATCATTTTATTGTCACGCTACAACAATCTTGTGAATAAAGGCGATAAACTTTAAATTGTGTTGATTGAGCTACAGAATTCCTAGCCTAACTCCCAATGACTAGAAAAGGATACGCCCTTGAACGTCATTCCTTATACCAGCTAAATGATGGGCTTTTTACATCACATTGCAATGTAACGAGATTTAAAAGTGATAATTTCTTTTTTGATTAAGAAAGTGACACTTAATGTGGGTGGCCACAAAAAGGTACACAGCTTCCAACATCTATGGTCAGCCGTCAGCATCTCCGTCTCCTTATAACGGAGACAAAGGCTTCCGCGCCAGCAGTCACTTGGTTTTACGATCCCCGTTGTAGTTATCAACCAGTCTCTCAACATCCTTATAAAAAAGGCCTTCCACAAGAAATCCATCCTTGGTGAACCTGACAAGAAGAGAGAGAATGCATGAAGATTATAGTATCACATAGAGCATGGGTACAAAGAGATGTGTCTATGAACCAAAGACATAGAAATACTTATTTCTACCCATTGGGGGGATTATGACACGGTTCAAGCATGAAAAAATGATGACCCTTTCTCACTGTCAGGTAAGTTTAAATCCACTCTCAAACATAGCATCTAATGGCCCAGTTCAAGGACAAATAAAAACAATCTCCTTTACTTAGTTTTACCAATTAATTGCTGCAGGTAAATTGCTGCAGCAATTTGATAAATCCACATTAAGATTGCATCTGCCCCAAATTATAGTGAAGATCTTTAGGACAACCAGATATAGTCAGAATGAAGAAGACCTGTCAATGATGGATTGGAATTGCTGACATAATGGCCAAAATAAAAGGCTGCACACTCACCATTTCGTGACACTCCTAGTTAGTTTAACTGTTCCATTGGCAGAAATGGACTTCGGATCTGCACTGGCTATAGTAAGTGTGTACAAGTCCGAGAATCTTGGCAACTTAGAAGACACGACCAGTCCAGTGCTATTGAAAGACCCCTGCATGCAACAAGAAAACAAAGACTTAGTAAATTGCCTTGTGAATACAATCAGCTCAATTTTGCTGAAAGATACCTACAAACAAACAAGTAAACATTGTGTAAGCGTATATCATATATGCACATAAAGCCAACTTTGACCAAATGATATTTATAGACAACAAAATATTGGAAAAAATTGGTACCAAACAAATTAAATGAAGTGCAATGGGTCTGAGTTTCCTTGCTCACAATGAAGATTCAAGACTTTACACTCCAAATCCAATAAAATTGACCTTTCATAAAATAGCAACTAAGCTAATTCTTCCAGGAGCTTCTTGCAAGATCCTTGAATTAATATTTCTTCAAATGGTCTTTCCTGGTAATAAGATCTGGAATAGTCTCACATGATGAAATAGAATTTCTATCTTTTCCATTTATACCCCTTCAATCTTTTCAACGGAAAAAGCAATGTACCTCTTTATTTGTTTCATACGTTAAGAGAAATAAATATTAGCAAAAGCAGATTACATCCAGTTGCTAATGTGGAATTAATGTCTTGATCTTAACCCACTGCTCCTTAAACATAGCTGCCTCAACCACAGGGATGCAAATCATAACTCATAAGCAGTACCATTCAGGCCGCATTCGAAGTCTGCCAAAGCCTTCAACAATAAAATCTTAAGCATGTACAGGATGTCACGCGAATTGAAGTTTGTATTCAATGATACAGACTCCTGATGATTTAGTTCTTGATTGACATAGATTTCGTTGACCTAATATAATCTTTCTTACATATGCTACTATATTATTTTCTTTTGCTCATCAGAGGTGTTAATCTATTACTTACTGTTCGCAAACTGCCTAGCAATCTAGGGTTAGTCCCCTTTTGCTCATCTACCTACCACTTGTAGCCTTTTAAACCTTCCTTAAACAAGACTCCTTTTGCCCTCGTCTTCAGTCATTAACTACTAAAGAACAAGGAAGAAATTTTAAAAAGACTCAGTGTCATCATTTCTGGTGTACACACCAATTTGAAATAATAAGATGAAAATACTATGCAGTGTAAACAACCCAAACAAACTACTCCAACAGCTCTTAGTTGACGAAAGTGTCTTCCAATTAAAAGAACATCAAGCAAAATGTCTTCCACAGACCCTAAAACATGTCCAACTAAACCAACATCTATTCAGGATTCAAGTACTATGTCAACTCAACTTAAAACCTCTAATATTGCAATAAAATTGAAGTAATGTAATTACATAATTCATACTCTAATTGAAATTAAGGGAGAAAGATTAGGAAAACAAAGTGCAATATTTAACATTTCCACAAGCAAAAGTAACAGCATGTAGCTGAATAAGCATTCATCCAAAATAAGCAAAAATAATAAAACTAGTTTTATACTAATTATTAACAGCTATTAAAATTTTGATACCATGTTAATTCCAGTGGTTATGTAAATTAACTCACATCCTCTAACGAGAACAGGTGAAATAGAAAAAACATTCGAGTTCTACAAACTAGACTAACGTGCTAAATATTCCGTACAACCTTAATCTTTTTAATCTCTTTAAACGAAACAAAAAAGAGGCAACTCACAGCGGGAGGGTAAGTGAAAAGGATAGCATTCTTCTCCTTCGTGTAGCTAATGAACTGCAACAGCCCGTTAAAGACTATATACTTGCCCGAGTCAAGAATCAAACAATCTCCCAAAATAAATTAATCCCCCCAGTTCCAATTAACAAAAAATAAAACCAGTAAACAATGAATAAAGGATATAATCCGATGCATCCGATGAGGAAATCCTTGTTCTCCGGGAACTTCTTGGGGTAGAACTGTGCGAGAAGCGCGATGGCCATGATGATGGATCCAATCAGCAACCTTACGTTGCTCAGCCTCACGTCCTCCACGTATCCACGGCCGGTGACGATCTAAAACACAGACAAATCCACACCGTTCTCAGAAACTCTACGAGGTGGAATAGCTCAAAGGAATCCCTAGCGACCGCAGGAGAGAGACAGAGAGAGAGAGAGAGATCTTTTACCTCAGTGACGGATTCATCGAGAAGGTGTTTGATGGAATGGGGATCGAGGAGGTTCGCCTTCTTAGGGTTCTTCGCGGCGCCGCTGCTCGCCATTTTTAGCTCCCTTTTTTCGCCTTCTACTCGCCGGAAAAGTTCTCTCTATTTTCTTTCAGAGCTTTCCTATGGACCTTCGCCGCCTTTACTGAGCCCAGATGGGCTTTGTCTCATGGGTTCGAACAAGGACTGGGCTTTGAACCTTGAGACCGTAATGGAACTGGATGTTAGCATTAAAATGTGACAGAAATAAAATTAATTTTTTCACTATTAATAATTTTCATGTTTTATCATATTGCTTAATCGTAATCTAATAAAAGGGTTAAGTTGATTGAAGATAATTATGTAATTTTATTTTTATTCACAAATTAATAACGTGATATATTTTTTAGGAGTATAATAATCATTAGACATATTCCATCAATGCCATATTGTAAAGAAGGTGTAGATGTAATGAACACTTTTATCATATTACTTATATTCTATTTCTAAACTGCTTAGGCTAAGGTGAGGATAAAGATAGGGCCGCTCTTTTTAAATAGGTCGCTTTTGCTTTTGCTGAACGATCATAAAAAATAACATAGTATGGAAAAAAAATCCCATTCTAATTGTTTAGACTGCAGTACGTGTAAGAGTAATAACACAGAGTAAATGAAGTAATGCACAGTCTTCAATTATCAAAAAGTTTCTAAAACTTCAGTCAAGAGCATTCACAAAGGCCAGAGGTACAATTAATGTCCTGTACACTTCAGTTACACTGAAGCAATAGCCTCGGCTTCTTTCTGACACATGACTGAAGTAGTTCTAACAGCTGGACTGAGACTAATAGAAGTAGGGTGTCTTTTCTGGACAAGCTAAGGAGTCTTAATACTGCTTTTAATGCTCTTATCCCTAGCATCAGAAAGAAGAGAACAGAAGAAAATCTTGGCGCAGTATCTATCACACATGAGGAGTTAATGAACAGCATCTCAACCTGATATCCAGAAAGCCATAAGAGTGAGAATTCATGATATTGTAGAAAAACTGCAAAGCCTCCTCTGATATATATATATATGCACCTCAGAATTGGTGTCTTAACTGTCTAACAAGATAGAGGAGGTAAGCTACAGTTCGACATGTCTAATTTATTTTTTCAAGTTGAGAATCTACTTCCATTCTACTTATTGTGTTAGCAAATAACTCCAATGAATGGCTACAGATTTTGATATAAAAGACATGGGAAAGGGTTGGATTGCTTGCGCGATTCTCTTCTCGTTGGTCTTTGCCCAACAAATCGAGTATTCAGGTAAAACACTACGAACTTGGTAATTGAAAAATACGTTGAAGAATATATGTATCTGCGCATCAGACATTTTTTCCTTACTTAAATCTTGCACGCAGGTAGCATTGGCGTGTGTTATGGGATGTTAGGTGACAACCTTCCACCTCCTTCTGCCGTCGTAGCCCTCTACAAGAAGTACAACATCAACAAGATGAGGCTCTTCCACCCAGACAGTGAAACCCTCCATGCCCTCAGATCGAGTGGCATCTCCGTTGTTCTTGGTGTCAGAAACGAAGAGATAATTAGCCTGGCATCCAACATAAAAGCCACAGATAACTGGGTAAATTCATACGTTGTCCCCTACAACGATGTCAACATCCAATATGTCGTCGTGGGCAACGAGGTCATTCCAGGTGAGCTGGGCAAGTACGTTGCCCCCGCCATAGAGTATCTACGCCACTCGCTCAATAATAAGGGCTTTGGTAGGGTAGTTTTAACTACAGCAGTGTCAGGCACTGCTCTTGCTAATTCCTACCGACCGTCTCAAACGGTCTTCTCCCCCGGTGCGATCGCTGACATGAAGGCAGTCATAGATGTTTTAAGACATTATGGAGATGACCAACATGTGGTGATGGCTAATGTTTACCCTTACTTTGCCTACGCTGCTGAGCCGCAGTATATTTCGATAGAATATGCTCAGTTTTTATCTCAACAGCCAGTCGTGAGAGATGGGATCTTTCATTACTACAATCTCTTTGATGCCATGGTTGATAGTTACTACGCTGCGATGGAGAAGGTTGGGGGAGGCATGCTGAGGATTCTGGCATCGGAATCAGGTTGGCCGTCTGCGGGAAATGGGAATTTCACTACGCGTGAGCTTGCTCAGAGGTATAACAGGAACTTGATCGATCACATTGCGAGAAAGAGGACACCAAGGAGGCCGAATGTTCCAATTGATGGGTTCATATTTGCTATGTTCAATGAGAACAAGAAGCCTGCAGGGATCGAGCAGAATTGGGGATTGTTTTATCCTGATGGAAGGCCGGTGTACCCTTTACTCTGAGGTGTGCCTATTTGTGAGATGAAATAAAATTATATATTTGATGCTTTCGAATTATTTCCTACTTGCAATTCGTATCATGATATGCTTTTAATTCGTTTATATGCCTCGACCAATTAATACACATTGTAAACCAGCTACTCTAATTCTACTATTCGTAGAGTTATTCCAGCTTCACCTACAATGTAGTTCTTCCACTCCTGCTGCAGATTCTCAAGCATGAATATATGAAGACAATTAAGCGATTACGTGGTTCAATACTATTTATTCTTAAACGTCTTGCAGCAATGCTGGATCAGAGTCGTGACTGGGGTTTATCCATAAACGGATAGTCAGTGAAACCAACCACAGGATCCTGCGTATAAAATGTAGCCCTCACGTATCGGTTCAAGGGGGCATTAACTTTAAACCGCTCGACCAAATCCGGATTCGCTATAAACAGCCTCCCATATGACACCAGATCCGCATCAGCATTCTCCACCGCTTCCACACCGAGTTCCCTCGTGTACCCGCCGCTACACATGAACGTCCCCTCGTAGGCTGCCCTGCATGCCTGCATCAGACGGCTCTCCTCTTCCGCACTCCCATGTCTCCCTGACTCAGTCTGCCCGTATGCAGTGTACCTTGGCTGCGTGATGTGGAGGTACGCGAGCTGTTGGCCGAATGCGCGCTGGATCGCATTGAGCCGCTCGATCACAGCCAGGCCAAGGCGTAGTGGGTCAGAGTCATATGCGTCGAGGTGGTCAATAGCAGGAGAGATCCGAACTGCAACTCGGTCAGCTCCAATGGCAGAGGCCACGGACCGGGTCAGCTCATCGATGAACCGGCAACGGTTCAAGAGTGAGCCACCATAGGAGTCGGACCGGTCGTTGATACCATCTTTGAGGAATTGATCAATTAGGTAGCCATGAGCGCCATGAATCTCAATGCCATCAAAGCCTGTAGATGTACAGTGGATTATTGATCTACTTATCTAGAGATACGTAGGATTTAACAAAGTTGCGGATAAAATTCTTATACCTGCTTCAATGGCATTTAAGGCAGCTTGACGGTATTGTTGGATTATCTCTGGTATCTCTGATGTGGCAAGCCGTCTAGGGCTAGGGTACTTGCCATAGGAACCGTCAGGCATTAATATCCTCCACCTGCTTGATATTGGTTTATCGGTTGATGATATTGGAGCTGCACTTCCTGGTTGGTACACTGTAAAATAAAAGAGTTCAGTTAGTACAAAAACTTTGTAAGGACGTAGTTGTTGAATCTAAAGTTTGTCAAGTGAATAGCTAACCAAACATTTCAGAACAAACATGGCATAAGAATTTGATTAATTATCTTAAAGACAACATCTTATAGTACCAGGAATATGTCGTATGGCTGAAGCTGAAAAAACTTCAAGCAACATAAACTGGTTTAGTTCATGTTCCAATATTAGTATCTTCTCTAAATCTTACAAATTTGTAAGGTGACATTCACATAGTGCGAGTCATAATAGAATTAGACTAACTGTGGAAAGGGAAAAGCTCATTCTCTTCTCCAATTCGACAATTCCAATATAATTTTCACTTTCTACTCTCTTTCTACATGGAAGAAATGAAAATTTAATGATTCTCAGTAGCTTTGCAGGGTGAACCTGAAATCCTACATTAAAGTCTTAAAAATTCTGCAGGGCTTAGCAACATGATCAGGTGACTATTTGATGGTTACCTCTGCATAACTTGATGGTTATCTTTGCATACCTTCAGCGTGGAGTATCTTATTTCATACAGAAAACTGAAACTAATACTATTGTTTCGAAAACAGACTTCCACATGATGCAGAATGATTTTTAAGAGCAAAATTGAGGTGCTTAAATTAATGTGTGTCTAGTGACCACTGAACATCAATTTGGCACCCAAATGAAACAAACCTTGATTAGAAGCCCGACCAACATGCCATAATTGGCAAAATATGGTGCTTCCCTTTGCATGAACAGCGTCCACCACCTTCTTCCATGCTTCTATCTGCTCTCTCGTGTAAATTCCAGGTGAATGAGGGAACCTATATGAGGGAGTTCATATCAGCATTTGTAGTTCAATACTGTACAATGAGAGATAATTTGGAACAGTTAGGACCTGATTAGTAGGGAAGAACCAGCATAGTGGCATCCAAATTTCCAATATAACTGACCTTTTCTATTTGAGCAGAATGAAATAGGTAATTCCTTAAAGCATTAAAGTTGCAAGAAAAAATTTCAACCCTGGTGTGCTTTTCAGATGATTGTAGTTGATTGTCGTTCCAACATATTAAATGGATCCTATGGTCCAATTATAGATGAACCTTCATATTAAATGTAACCCGAAGGGCTTAAACCGTCGCTGACTCTCTAATAATGCAAGTTGGTTAGCTATAAAATGAATTACTTCGCAAACCCTTTAGGACATAGCCCAACATTTATAATTAATCTGAATTGGTGGCTGAACGTAGAACCTACCAACTGGTTATTTCTGAATTTTAAGATACAGATGGTGGCTATTAATTTCAGCTTCTTAATGTACCAGAATCAGTTGTAATATATTAAAACAATAACCCAATTCCCACTTGTTAGCAATTTGCAAGCATCTATTTGATTCTTTCACTCAGTTTCAGAAAGAGGGCTTAATTTATTCTAAGATAACTGGTACAGCGTAGACATTCTTATATTTGCTCACGGAGGAGGTTGACATATTACTTAAAAAATTATTTTGACTTTACTGATAACGAAGAAACATCATTTGTTTACTTCATAATAATTTAGCTCGTAGGGAAATTTAGTGCAGAAGAGATGCTAAATTTGAAATAACACCCACTACACTGCAAATCCCAACAGAGTGTCATAATTCCAGATTCATCATTTATTATGTTCCCTTATGATTATTCTACTTCAGCAAGCCAACTGCATATAATATCGATCTTGGCTACGGCATCTAATCATACATGGCAAAGAATCTAACAAACATGTAGCAGAAAGACGAGGATACCCCGCTCCGGTCGGTGAAATTACGGTGCCCTCCGTTATGAGAAATCCACCCTCCGTGGATCTCTGCACGTAGTACTCTACGTTGGCTGGCTGCGGTACTCCGTTCAGCGCGCGGCACCTCGTCATCGGCGCCAAAACGATCCTGCGGATGTAAATAATTCAAACGCATAAGGGTAAATCGGTGATCCTAAAAAATATATCCTCGCACACACAACCAAAACATCACACTTCTTTCGCCTAGTCAATCTCTTCCGACATCTATCCGTCTCCTTCTCCAATCCGACCCGAAAGCTTCGAAGTTAGATTGAGGAAGAGAGAGATCACCTGTGAGAAAGGCGGAATCGGCCCATCTGATAGGGCGAGAAGAGGGAGGGCCGTTGATTTGGTGATTTCTCCATCGGATCCGTCCACGTGACACCGGAAAGAGAGGGAGGAACTGGAGTGGAGAGCAAATGATCGGGATATTATGTAGCTAGGCGAAGAGGAGTACTAATTATTGGTGGGTGGCGAGAAAGGTAAGGAAGACAAAGTGATATCGCGAGGAAGGTGGAGTAGATCTGGTCACCTTCCGCCAACATCTACCATAATCAACGATATGTGGAGGGGGAGGAGGAATCTTCTCACCTGGCGGTGACGGTATTCAACTTGGTATTGGAGAAGGATATAGGAATCCTGGAGAATAAGTCAATGGTGGATGTCGGTCTAAACTCACGTTTTTCTCCTTCTGCATGTGTGATTGCAGCTGATCGGCTGTCTGGGTCTCCGGACAAGTCTTGCTACTTCATCTTTGTCTATGGACACGTAGTCTCTTTTGTTCTTAACCCGCATAGCGATCTCATTTTGTTGGGTTAATAATGGCTCAAATAGTTGCAAAGGAGAATAGAATATGAGATCCGATTTTTGTAAAGGACAAGATTGTCATCATCCAAAATAGCCCTCACATGGCCTAGTAATAAGTGGGCTTTTGTTTTACCCCTTTGTTGCAGGGGCAAAGTACTAAAGTATCGACCCTCGTACTTGTTTGGGCCGCACCATTAATATGGGCCTTTCCATACTTTAATAAGAGAGGCCCAAATTATTTCACATAAAAAAGCCTAATACTTTGCTGCTTGCTTTTTGTGCAGCTAAATTTCCTCACCCAAATGCTTTGACTAAAAGTTTCTTTCATGTTTCTTTTTTTTGTTTTTTGTTGAGAGAGAGAGAGAGAGAGAGAGAGAGAAAGAGAATGGGACTAGGTACCATCTACAGAGCTTGACTTAAGCCAACTTAACGATAGTAATTGGGCAAAAAAGAAAGAGGCTTCTCTATATATGTTTCTATTTTCTTGTAAAAGAATCATAGCAAAAAGGGGTGGGGAGGTGGGATGGTTGGGCATGTGTGCATTGGCAGGTGTGGCAGTGGCTTGGCCTGCAACTTTACCCATCAAAGACTACTGCCATCTTCTCTGAAGCCAGGTGGTGGGGCTTGGAATATGGATGGTGGTGTATGTGGTGGATGCCACCTTTCCAATTGCGCCAACAAAAACCCCCAGAAAAAACCAAAGAAACCTCCTTTTTGCTTCCTTCTACTGCACCCCCTCTGTTTTCATGATTCATTCCCCCTCTCCTCCCTACTCATCTCTCTCTCTCTCTCTCTCTCCCTATATATAAATAATGAGATATTAAGATAGCATCTCTCACTAGAGCAGGAAAAGCACAGTGGTAGATGCTGAGTGCAACCCACTGAACCAATTGCCATGTTTGCTAGACACTAACACTAGGAGCAGCTGGAACAGTGCTGTCACCTAGGAATAGGGGAGCTCTGAAGCTGTCTCCATAGTAGCCCCCTTAAGGACACCCAGGGACAATATTGGTACAGGGTCATTTTAGGAACAATACCTTTGTGATATTTCGAGAGTAATATCTGTGTCAGAAGTATACAGAATGCAAATCCAAAGTTTGAAAAATATTAGTTTAACTTCAAAAGAATTTTAGGCGATTTTAGGCATCCAATGTATGCACACAGGTTATGCAGAGAAGAAACCAAAAGCAACCCCATGAGCTACACTCACTTGCACTTACACTGATGGTTTTGGATTCCAACTTGCACCATTATTTCACCCATTTTTACTATCATAATTTTACAGCTCTTTTCTCTTCCACTGGGGAGGATTAGAGGAGTAAATTCCCTTCTTTTTCTTTTTTGGTGGTACATTAACCAATTAAAAAAATTATGTACGTACTCAAGGAACCACCGCATCAATTCATGGTGTCGAGTCTCAAATGGAAGGGGGGGGGGGGGGGGGGGGGGGGGGATGGTGAACCCTAGTTGCTGCCAGGGTAAAGCCAAAAAGGAATTATTATTAAGTGGAGCCCCTCCTGTTCCTCTGCTCAAAGGGACAAGAGACTGCCTTAGGGGAGGAGATCAGTTTCATCTTCTGGTATTGAGTTCCTAACCAGATGCTTTTGAGAGTATGGCTGGGCTTTTGGGTGGCCATTGATCATGATGCAGGCAGTGTTGGACCAAAGACAATAGATTTGGGAGCCACAATCTAATTTAACTTTAAAAGTTTAATAAACTAGTAATAAATTATAGTCTCTCACGTTAACACTTTGGTATCTTAACTTTTAAACCATGATTAGTGGACAGGAGAAGGGCATTTAGACCTTGTTCACATCTCAACACAAAGTGGTGACTGCAGCCACTGTCATGACTCATGACTTCCAACACCCTTGTATTGAAACAGAAAAAGGCCAAAAAAGGATAGCTAGCTTCAGCCTTCAGGTGAAAAAAGTAAGACACTAATTGAGAAGGATGAGGAGTTGTTAATAGCATTCCAAGTTGTTAAAAACAAGTAATAGAAGGGAGATGAGAAAAGTAACAGCAGCAAAAAGAGAGATGAGCAGTAAAGAGTACAGTCTTAACGGGGGGCTCTCTCTCTCTCTCTCTCTCTCTCTCTCTCTCTCTCTCTCTCTCTCTCTCTCTCTCTCGTGTACTAATCTTTACCTTTACTTTGTGTTATTTTAAACTTCACAACAGCCCTTTGTTTATGAGTTTCCGTAAAGCTGGCAGAGACAACAGCAACAAAAGGCAGCAGAGGACAGCAGCTTGCTTCAGAGATAGAGATAGAAAAAGGGTGGGGAGAGAGAGAGAGAGAGATTAGCTTCCTGCTGCTCTCTGTCTGCAAACCTGCCTGCTCCACTGCTGCTGCCTCTGCTCTGTCATAATAACAAGAGGAGCAGAGTCTACTGCCCCCAGGTGGCAGCATTACCTGCAACACCTGACACCATTAGCATTAAATTAGTGGCTTTCTACCCAAATGACATGGAAAGGCATGCACCCCATACATCATCATCACACCTTCCACCACCCAACCCCTCTTGTTTCTTTATTCTTTTCCTATTAATAAATTTCTTTCTTCTTTTTCTCTTATAAGTCCAGACTTAGTAATAGTAGCCTCCCCAAGGTCAAGTGATTTATCCATGCAACAACACAGAAGATTCTGCAGGCCTCACTCTGCATCTTGACTGAATGACCCATCCTAAGCATTGAGAAGATAATGGTATCCAACACTATTATTATTATCCTCCTTTTTCTATTACATAGTATTGAATGCAAGCAGGGGGGCCTGCTCCGCTTGGTCTAAAAGCCATACATATGGTGTAGGTATAAGAGGCGAGCTCTCTTTTTCCTCCGCTTCCCATTTCTTTCTTCTACTTGGTGGGTTTTAGGGTTTTGAAAGGTTAGAGATGATGATGAGTGGAAGGAGCAGTAGGTACCCCTTCACCCCATCTCAATGGCAGGAGTTGGAGCACCAGGCCTTGATCTTCAAGTATATGGTCTCAGGGATCCCCATACCATCTGATCTCATCCTCCCCATCAGGAGGAGCTTCTTGCTGGACACCACTATCACCTCTCCTTCACTGGGCTTCCCTCCTCAGCCTTCATGTAAGCTTCCTTTGTTTTTTTTCCCCCTTTTCTTTATCTTTGTTTTTCTTGGTGTTTTCCTTGTAAAAATGTGAGTTTTAAGTCCAAAATGGGATATGGGTCTCTTTCTGGCAGTGGGCTGGGGCTGCTTCCAGATGGGTTTTGGCAGGAAAGCAGAGGACCCAGAGCCAGGGAGGTGCAGGAGAACAGATGGTAAGAAGTGGAGGTGCTCCAAAGAGGCTTATCCAGACTCCAAGTACTGTGAGAAGCACATGCACAGAGGCAAGAACCGTTCAAGAAAGCCTGTGGAAATGTCTTTGGCCACCACCCGCACCCCTCCTCCCACATCCTCCTCCTCTTCCTCCTCTTCCCATACTCCATCCCCTTACCCTCCTTCTCTCTCCATCTCCACTCCTGACCCTTATCACCTCCTCTACCCTTACTCCTCCTCAACCCAAGTGAACTCTTCTCACTTTCATTTGGATACTCCATCTTACTCAGCTAATAAAGACTACAGGTATATACCCACCACCTCTTTATCTCTCTTTAGTTATGTCTATGCCTATCTCTATCTCTACATCCTATCTCTATTTCATGGAATATCAGGTATTGCCATGGAATGAAGGATGTAGATGAGTACACTTTCTTCTCAGAGGCTTCCAGAGCTGACAGGGAGAGCTCATGGCAGTTTAGGCCACTGGGTATGTCTTCCTTGGGGGAGCCAAAACAGGGGCCTGCTCTGCAGCAGAGCCATTACAGCCACTGCACCGCTGATCTTTCCAAGGAGGTGGAAGAGGAGAAGAACCAGCATTGCTTTGTCCTGGGTGCTGACTTCAAGCTGGAAAAGCCTGATAAGATGGAGAGGGAGCAGGAGGCTCAGAAGCCTCTGCGCCATTTCTTTGACGAGTGGCCTCAGAAGAGCAAGGAGTCATGGATGGACTTGGAAGGGGATCATGGCAACCAGTCCTACTCAAAGACCCAACTCTCCATTTCCATCCCAGATTTCCCTCTCACCACTCCTCAGTATCATCATCACAATGGTTTGCTTCTCACGTTCAAAACTTCACACCCAATGGTTTGCTTTCTTCTTTCAACTATTTGTTCTAAACAATCGATTTTTTTTTATTGTGCTGCAGAAGAATAAAGTCATGAGGAGCTTTTTGCTCAACTTTGGGAGTATCTTGTCAGGCTGCTGCTGTTGCTCTGGCTGTAATGGGGTTTCAATGCCCTCCATGTTGGTTGCATATTTGTTTGTTCTTTTAAGTTTTCTCATCCTGAGAGGATCGACTTACTCATCCCTCATTTTGTCCCTAGTTTTGTTCATCGATCAATGCACTGGTGATGTCTTTCTTCATCTCAAATTATCTATTGGTGATTAATTTTTCCTCATCTCTGTGGACCCAAGAGAGATTTAAACAGTAAATTAGCTCCATGTTATCAGAATGTTGCTTGGTTTGTGACATTGAATGATGTCCCGATGGACCAGCTGGTTACATGACTGGTTTGGTTTCAGATTGGGATATGATGGTGGTCTAATTATGGGACCCAACACTTAGAAAATAATAATAATAATAATAAAAGATCTCTGTACTGCTCTCTTCGGTAAACCATTAAACTGGACCTGGCAGATATTGTTCACGGCTGCGCCGTGAAGTTAGCAGCTGTCTCTGGGTCCACGAGTTGCTTCCCCGCTTGCTTTCTATTATATGTTCCCCCACCGAAGAGCTAATGGTTTCTATCAACTTGCAGCATCTACTTGCTTGGCAGCGGAAGCCAGAGTTGAAGCCTTTAATTCTTGTGACGTATTAACACTAGCTCATTAGAGGAGCTGAAGTAGTAGGTAGGTATGTCTGTCTTAAAATCAGGATCGTACATCGGATTTGTCATTTAATTAGGACCCAATTGTTAAATGGGATTGATCTTTATTTATCCCCCCAACTAGCATTTGTTTCTGTGAAGAATCTCGTGAAGCTGACAGTTACTTGGATCATAAAATATCACAGCCAGATGCAAACCTCCATTGTGTAGTTAAAAGTGGCATATTAAAATAACAATAAGCTTCTTGGCTGTTGTTTGATTAGAAAAATTCTCTAACAGTTGAATGAAGGTATCCTATGCAGTACCTCTCTGTTAATACAAACAAAAACAACCTTACTCATTGCTCACTGCTTCATGCATAGAGTTCTTGTCAGCTCCATGACTACGATGAGATCCACAGAGAGAGAGAGAGAGAGAGAGAGAGAGAGAGAGAGAGAGAGAGAGAGAGAGAGAGAGAGAGAGAGAGAGAGAGAGAGAGAGAGAGAGAGAGAGAGAGAGAGAGAGAGAGAGAGAGAGAGAGAGAGAGAGAGATTTGGATGTTTTCTGGCACAGTATGATTTCAATGACTAATTGTAGACATAGTTTTATACGAGGTGAGTAATTTCACTGTCGATTAAAATTTCTGTTCGGGTGTATGTATATTTTACGTTATGTAAAATAGGCTTTAATATATTATTAGTCAGTCCAACCAGGAGCTGTGGGTTTTGATTTGATAGATCTCGTGTGTCATAGATTTGACAGTGAGAACCAAAGGTCAATTAGTTTACATAGAAACTAGCAATTAGTTGGTGGTTTCGAAAAGTCTACTGGATAAGGATTTTGGTGACAAAAGAAAATCTTCCGAGTAACTCGGATGGATCTTCATTGATAAATAGAAACGAAATTATCACATATACCATTTTAGGCATAAACAAGTAAAATTTCTCTTCACAAATCAACCGGTCAAGCTTTGAGTAAAATAACAAACTTTAATCGAGATTATTGGTCAATTAATCAAACATAGTTATTATTATTTTTTCTTTATTATTTAAGAAGCGTAGATAACCGAGTTATAAATTGTATAAAATTAAGTTATTAAAGTTAAAAAAGAATTAAAATAGAACCCAAAAAAAGAAAAGAAAAAAGACTACGTGGGCAAAATGTTATTATTTTGGTTCGGTCAGCAGTCATGGCTCATCTTTCAAGAAGTGGAATGGGATTAGATGGACAGGATGAGCATCTTTCAGAGCTGAACTCATGGGGCCAAGGAACAGTGTTTCTCTTCCTCTATCTCTGAGTCAGATCTGCTGCAGCAGAGTCGTACGTTGTACAGTCCATCCCAGTGAGCGACGGTGTTGGAGAAATTACTCGTCCTAACAAATGCTTGACCCGACCCACGCTTTATTTTGGAATTTTTCATCGAACAACAAGCTCGTTTTATCTTTGGTTAAGTAGTATCAGTTCCAAAGCGAGCAAAAGTGATAGCTAGTGTGTTGTTCCTGAAAGAGAGAAGAAAGAAACCGAAACCTAAAAAGAGAAAGGGAAACAAAGGAAAGGGTAGTTGGTTTACAACAGGGGGATCTGGAGAGGAGAAAAAGGACACCCAGATTGAATGCTCCAAATGGTCTCCGACCCCACCACAAACAACAACAACAAGCCATAGGATGAGCTCACCATGGGGGTCATGGGACCGCCCCTTCACAGATTCCGAGCTTGGATCTTTGAGTTTAGATCTTTGATAAATTATAAGTCTCAAGATTAATTATAGACAATAAAAAGAGACTACATTCTCTTTATGGCCGGCTCTGGCTCAATCTATAGGTACATTAGGCGGCCGCATGGGGCCCATTAAGTTATTTTTATACTATGTATAAGATATATAGTTTAGTTTTTTGGGACCAGCTGTGAGAAAATTTTATATTATTTTATGTAGGTATCTTCTTGACTAGTCTGGAACATTCAATCTTTTTCTTTCTTTTTTTCTTATGTGTTTATGTTTTGTGTAGTATCTTCGTAGCCGTCATTATGGCCGGCTTAAACTAATGAGAGATATCTTTAAGTTTAAAACGTTGCCCAATTATTTTTTAAGAAGAGAAACAACCCAAGAGCTTAGGAAGCATAATTGAAAGCGAAAAGCAGAAAAGTAAAATGCTAAACCAAAGAATAGAGATCAAAGAAATTCACACTGATATCAAGAATTTTCGTGCACTTGTTTGGAAGATTTTTTATTTATTTATGAGTTTTCGTATTTCAAAATTTTATATTATAATATGAGTAGGCGGAATAGAACACTGTCAACCTAAATAATTATACACACATACATAGGTATGCGAAGCAACAAGTTGAACAGACAAGACAGCAAGCATTTGTTGTATAACAAAACTAATCAAGCAGACTAGTCTATATACAAAGAATCCTAGAACATTTCAAATGTCTTTTAAGTGGGACAAGGCTTTCAGCATAGAGGGTAAACCGAAAGGACGAAGCCCCATCCAACAGGCCCATGTATGCCTTGCTCGATGGACTTCCGTTGTCCATTTCCTTCGGAATAGCCAGCAAAGTCCTCGTCTTGTCTGTTCTGGTGTCATAGCAATCCAACCTCTTCGTTGTGCTAAGAAAGATTTCCCCACCATGGATCTCTAAAGGAATATAAGGCTTTGAATCTTCTTTCCTGAAGCTGTACATTCTGACCCAAGTATGGCTGGCTTCGTCCTTCAGCATCCATATGCAAGTGAGGTTGAGCTGCCAGTTTCCTTCCACAAAGAACAATTTATGTCCATCTGTCATCAGATACATGACGGATATGCTGCCAAAGTTCACAGGAGGAGGCCGAATCACGCCAAACTTCTCGCCATGAAGATGAAAGGTCAATATAGCTTGCTCCGAGCACAAGTCCATCTCGCTAATCCAATGCAGGACATTGTTTAACACAACTGGGTATTGTTCATTGACTGGAAACGGGGGGTCCTCAACGGATCTCCACGATTGTGAACCAACCTCAAAAACCTCACAGCCTATACTGTAATCTCGTGTTTTGAAGTCAAACCAGCGATAGAACATTCGGACTACTTTGTACCTTTTGGTTGATGGGTCAAGGCCGAAACCGACTAGGTCGCTGCTCCATTCACAAAGGGGCTGGCTAGGGTTGCCCCTTGGCAAGGTCAGGAGTTCTCCTGTGCTAGGATTGCACAGAAAGATGTTTGTACGTGAGAATGTTAAGACCAGACCATCACAATAAGTAACCAGAAGGTGCACTATTTCATCACCAGGAAGCTCCTTTTCCAACATGAGAGTAGCCACATTCTCAGCTTCACTGTACCTATAGAAGGAGACCGTCTGTGCTGATGGAGACCTTTCGCTGATTGGTATAACAAGTAATTGGCGAGATCTTCGATCTTGGTTTAGATGTGAATTGGCAAAATATGGACTGGAGATCTCATTGAACCATCTCCGGCAGACAGACTTGAACCGCAAAAGAGACTTCACAGGAAGCTTAAGAAGAACATCGAAGATAATATCGTTGGGAATCGTACATCTCGCATCTAACTTTCTTCGTTTTCGACGAATTTCCATCTTTTGTTTTACAGTTCTTACCCAGAAACCATCCAGAATTATGAGATTACCTAATTAATCCAAGAAATTGTCGAACTTTACAATCTAACCACACAAAGCATAGTTACGAGATAAGTATTTATGAGGTGAAGAAATCAGACAAAATCAACAAGCTAAGTGACATAAAACGTCCACTAAAATAACAAGAGAGAGTAGAATCTGACAGACGCAAAATTTCCGTAAGATTACCTAGAGCTCTGCCTGCTCAAGGACGCCCTTTTGGTCGAAGAACTCTCGCGCTCTCTCTGCTATTATTCTGCCGACGCGGGAATACGGGGGATTAGAACACGTTACTCCAGATGGAACAATAATATAAGAAATATACGAGATTTGTCTTAATCCGGCTTAAATTAGGATAAGAATTCGTAGTCAAATAGTGACAGAGTCGTAAGATAACTCGTAAATAAATATAGGAAACAGAGAGATTCAAGATCTCCTCACAACAAGACATCCAAACTCAGAGGTTAACCAAAACCAGCCCAGATCTGAGGGCTTATTACTACTGGAGGTAATAAAGAGAGATATCTTACCAGATCTTGATGATGTCAAGCTTTTCAACCTTCCTCCCGTTGAATTTGTGCCATTGGGGAAAAGATAAAAAATAGACCGGATAAGAAAAGAGGAAGAAAATCCAAAAAAGAAGAAGAAGAGATAGGAGATCGGGGAAATAGAATGCGGAAGGAGGTAGCTTTTCGGGCGCGTAGGCCTGCTTCTGGAAGTAGGCCTGCTTCATAAGCCCTTTAGTGAGCTAATTAATGAATAAGGCACAACAATCTCACCACTACTTTTTTTGGGGGGGTTAATTACGCCAGGCTCCATAAACTTAGTCGCCAATTTTGAAGGCGAAGGCGTATACTTACACACAAATATCAAATATGTAGTTATATTTCTACGCAGATTTAGTCATCAAAGGTTAAAGTTTATTTTTGCAGATAGAAGGCCTCCTAAGGAGTAGTTCATGTTGTTTTACAGAAAGAAGGGCTGTTAATGAGCATACTGAGACCTCTTGTTTCCAGTTCATGGAAAAGAAAAAAAATGTTATATGATTTGATGATGAATCGTAGAAAAGGGTTGACACGATTAGAGTTCATTAGTTCATACTCTTACACAGTCTTCAACTGGAAAGAAACAGGCTACAAGGGTTACAATATTTTATCTTTCGAGCCCATTAGTTTCTTACGGAAGCCATCAGTTGGGCCATGCAGCTTGCATACTGAAGTGCTGTATGTTGAGAAGTATAATGGTCCTCAAGACCATACTCTGCAAAGTTCGCCTCAATGTGAATAAAATGTCCCGGCAACGATTTCCTGGCTACTGTTTCCTGCCATATGTCAAAGAATTCCTCCAGAAGTGGCCTTGATCTTTCTATTGAAGACAAGGGAAGGTATTCCACCTGCAGAATGACAACAATAACAACCTCACATAAGTGTTTTCCAAGCATGCTGACTAATATTGAAAAAGTAAAAGTGGCACTGAACTTTTTATAGTATTAACAACTCAGTAACTAGAGGTGCATGTAAAGTTTCCAAAAGACAACAAAGCGAAAACAATCTTTAGTTCTCTTGAAGTTCGCTAAACTCATGCATATCAATTTGGCTTAGTACATGATATATACTTCCTAAGTTCCTACGAATGTCGTATATCTATACAATATAGTTTTTCCTGTGCTTCTGATGAATTCAGTGGATTCCAAGGAAATCAAATTTCATCATGGCTAAATGCAGTTTCTAAGTTCAAATATTTCTGGTTCGTTTACTGTAATATCATGATTTTAATGGTCTTTCAGACTGAGTACCTTGTGTTGCATGAACTACTTGGCTCTTTCTTATCATGAAAGCTTAACCGGCATAAAGAAACTTGAACTTCAAACTGCTGGAAAGGAAGGTCGCCAAATTCCCACCCAATAGGTTTCTCCACATATCACGGTTACCCTTTTCGTCATGATATAACTATATAAGCCACAAATAATAGTATACATATATCTAATTCCTTGAGGAGATCATATCGAGCAATGCAATAAAAGATACTTTTTATACTTCAAGATGGAAAAATCCCCTACCGAAATTAAGTAATGCAAGAAAAGATACTTTCTATGCTTCAAGATGGAACTACCGAAATTGAAGCACCAGTTAGTAAACCCACATACAACTTCATAATAACTTTGACAGCAAGAAAGAATTATCTTCATAAAACCACCTACATCTTTCTGTTAATAAATTACCCTTCCAGAGGAACCATCTAAGTGACACCAGAACATAATAGTGCACCTCTTAATATTTCAGTGCCGAAGGAAATAAAGGGCTGTCACAGCATGTCCATACATGGGAAGAATAGTTAATACCGTGTCATACTTGCATTTGCACAGTGCCAAATAGCTCTATGTTTGCAAATCTGTCAATTGATGAATGTGCATTTTTATGTTTCAATGAAACAGGGTTGTGGCTTTTTTGTCAAAAAAAAAAAAACTATCTAAGTAGTTGCTACCTTCATTCCAATCAATAAGAACCTTCACAGAAGCTCCTAATCACTATATGTGCAGTTGTTAACAAGCTAGAACCCTCTAAGCTTCTCCAACTCCTTAAATTATTAACTCAGATATCCCACCTGGATATGTCCATAGCAGGAAATTTTTGAGCCATTTTTTTAAAATTAAATGAAATATTGGATATGGTCAAAGGTCAAAAGTAGGGCAAAGAATCCTTTTTAATAAGGGAATAAAAAAAAGAATTCATGGCAAATTGACAAGGCCAGAAAGAAGGAAAAAAAAAAACCACATCACTAAGATCATCATTCAAGCCATCGAAATAAGGGGATGAGTCGACTGGCGAAGAAGCTGCAATAATTGGACGACCCCAATGTTTGGTCTTTTCCATTTAGAAGAACATCAGTTAATAAACAAGGCATCTAAAGAATCAATAATATCCTTCAATGAAGTTGTCTGAATGTTAACTCAAGCTGATAAAAACATAACAAAACTTGACAAGTTAACATTGAAAAGTCAACCCGGAAAAGAATCTCGAATAACATACCTCCATCATGATTCCCCTCAAAGTCTCAGAGAGAGCAGGAATGCACTTCCCCACCCTCAACTTGAAGTCACCTAGTTGGTACTGAAATCCCTGGAAAAGAAAAAGGAAAGAAGTATGTAAGTAAAGTACACGAGATTCCCGAACTAAACATACACCAAATTGTTCAATGAATCAGAGAATCCTCACAATTCCAAGTAACCTCCACCTAGAATCATATAACCATAATATGGAGGAGTTTGTCCACACACACACACACACAAACATAATACGGAGGCAAATAATAGTGCAATTTTGCAGGCTAATATGGTCAACCATTACTCAAAAGGATTTCTATAGAAGAACTTGTCGACTCGAAACTACTTCAGTGTTTATCACTAATTCTGTCCCTCTAATGCTTAATTGGATTTTGTTCGAGTACTTTTTAGAATCTCCTCGATGCAATATAAACTTGGAACTGAAACAGGAAGCAAGTGCCTGAAGAATTTCCAATATCGAAGCGCGGAAATATAAAAGGTGCACGAAGAAAAAAAAAACTCTATTTTGAGATCAAGAATAAAGCCCTAAACCCCAAAAAAAGCACTGAGATTGATGGAACCTCGAAGTTGAGGACAACGCGGCCTTTGTAGGATTGGAGCTTCTCCATGATGGATTGGATAGAGAAGTCGGCCTCGACGACGAGGCGGTGGACGCGGAGGACGAAGAAGTACTTAGAAGGGTGGTCGTGGAGGACGAGGCCGAGCAAATCGCGAGGGATGTCGCTGGAACTCGTCGGTTCTCGAGACATCGCGCGGTAGAACGTCATCGCCGTCTTCCACCGCCCATCCTTGACGCCGTTAAAGCCCTCCACGCATTGGCACAACTCCGTCAAGATCTGGCTGTTGAGGGTTGTCCCCGGATTAGGCTGCCAGTGCATTAGCCTGCAATTCTACACGAATAAGCTTGTATCTATCCATGGCGGGTGATGAATAACCTAGAGAGAGGGAGGGAGAGAGAGAGATGCTAATATTACATTTTGACAGTCATGGCGAAGGACTCTAGAGATGAAGAAGGCAGAAAGCAAGGTCTGCGACTTGGGCTCATATATTAAAGAGTCCAACTTATCGGATTCAATTAGACCCGACAGAGATAAATATATACTCTTCAAACGAACCGGTTAAGTTATCCGGCTTCTTATTCGCGTTCTTCATACGTCCTCGAGTAGCCCACCTTTTCCTTTTTCCCCCTTCCATTGGATCTCCGGCTTCTCGTGTTCCTCTAAACCTCTCTTCCCCCTTCGACGATGGCGGCGGCGGAATCGCCGACTTCCGATCGAAAGGGTAAAGACTACTAAAACCCATCTCTGTTTTCCTTCTCCTTTACTTTCCCTTCCTCTTATCGTTCCACTCGCTTGTGCAGTTGTGGTCCACCTGAGGGCGACCGGAGACGCTCCCATTCTAAAGCAGGCCAAATTCAAGGTACCGATCTCTCATCTCTCTCGACTATTTCTTCAATTATGCATATTCTTCGTCGAATTGGCTCTGAAATGACTCCATATTCGAAGATAGACTAGATTAGCTATTGCAATTGATACTCGTTAATTGAAATAAATTGATGAGGTACAATTCATCCCCTCCATAGGCGTATTATTATGAAGTAGGCATCCAGTCCTACCACTAATAGAACTCTAGGCACTCCTGTGTAAAATTGTCCGTGTAACTGATGAGGATTCTCTCTAGTTAGAAGGGAGAACAAATGTAGTAAGAACGAGATCGTTTCCTTTCCTTTTCCTCTTTTCAATGGTTTGGGGTCGCTTGGGGCAGAGACACCTGTTGAGATCTCACTGAGCAATTTTTTGGGGAATCATGTTCTTTATCTTATGAGTCCTTATCAACTATTCACTAATTGAAGAAGATTATCAATCTTCTTAGATTAGAGAAGCGCCTTTCAAGAGTAAACTAGGAGTTGTATGATAAAATTAGATGGAACGAGATGTGCTTACTCTTTTAGTAGAAATGTAAGTTGAGACTGACTAGATAGTTAGAAGAAAAAGCATTTGTTAAGGAAGAGAGAAATGAAAAAACAATGCAGTTGAAGTTGTGAAACACTAAATAAGGCTTATGTTATAAGAACTTTAGTGGGAACTAGCAGAAACGCTTTATTAGGGGTGGTTGATTAGGTAGCATGTGTACGTGTCTGTCCATAAAAATTATATGGATGTGCTGGTATAGAATTATTTCCCACATTTTTTACGTGGTGAATTCCTCTATGGAGATTGAACTACTTCCCAGAATTATCCAGTAAAAGATGGACAATTGTTCGCTGTTGGGATTGTGGTTTTCCATCATAAAGAATAAGGATGACAAAAGGGATTGTTGATCACTTCTTTTTTCCTGGCAGATTGCTGGAAGTGACAAATTCTCAAAGGTCATTGAATTTCTTCGTCGTCAACTTCATCGGGATACCCTGGTATGTAAACTTTCATTGAAATTGTTAGTTCTTCAGTTCTCTGGATGCTTGATTGCTAATGCCTTACTTTTTCTTGACAGTTTGTGTATATTAATAGTGCTTTCTCACCAAATCCAGATGAACTGGTAATTGATCTTTACAACGTAAGTTCTAGTTATTGTTATGTATATATAATATTTCTCTATGCATTTACACACATTCACATGTAGGCATGCACATGGACATATACACCGGCATTTGGATGCATGCAATTACACACACATTGATATTACAGTTATATGCCGAGGATATGTCTAGGAAATCACTAATTCAGTAATTTGTTGGTTCTGGTAGGAATGATTAAATTGGCAATCGGAAAAGTTGCATATAGAAATTTCAGTATTGAATGCGAATTAGAACATGTCATAATATATTATAATTAGCAATGAAGCATTTATCTAGCTAACAAAATGATGCATGACCAAAAGAGAAAAAGAAAAGAGAACAAACAAATTGATGCACGGGCAATTCATCTCCAACTACTCAATGCTTTACTTGTTGGTATTTTACATGCTCAAAATTATGATGAATGATGTGGATAACCAGCTGTCCGTCTTGAATGACTGATCATGTGCTTTGCTTGCTGGACACGAGCATGGTTGTTCCTTGTGAACGCTAAGCCATCATATGTATGACATTTACCTTGTAATTATTCTTATTTCCAGCTAATTTTCCCTTTTGTGTGAAGTATGCTTGCAATCAGCGGTATACTATCACATATAGTTTATACTTCATACGAACTTGATGGTTAAGACCTAACTTTGTACCAAATACTAGAAAGTCTTGTGTGCAGTTCATTGTCTAAATTGGAGTTAATGATTGGTACAATATCCTTGTGTTTTATCAAGCATGCATAAACCCCTCTCTTCTTGCATGAAGTTGTGCATCTCCATACACTGTGGATTAAATTGCCAGATTATAAATGGTTATGAAATTGCGAGATTGTAACTAGATATCAAATTGCTACATTAGAACTGAACATTGTCCCATTCTAATTTTTTAAATAAAGTATGACTTTAATCAGTAATCAGACAGGATTAATAAACTTCTCTTTTGCAATATCAGAATTTTGGTTTTGATGGGAAGTTGGTTGTTAATTATGCTTCCTCCATGGCATGGGGATGAGAAACGATTTGAAGCTGTATTTTCTGGAACTTGCACAGAAGAAGATTTATTTATACTCCATACTTCCTGATTTGTGTTTGTAAAGTTCTTAAGATTTGCGTTAGCAGAATATGTTGCCACCTTTCAAAAACGGCATGTAAGACCTGTTATCTTTTTATTGTTAACCTTTTAATGAAGGTAGGATGTTGTTCTTTCTTCTTGATGTACTGAGGCTCTTAATAGTAAATATTTCAAATTTATGTTGTTTTTCAGAACGCTTAGGCGGTGTACGGTGATACTAATCTTGTGCTCTAATTGATGAGTATGCATATTTGACAGAACAACTAGTTGAGCTACATTTTCAGTTTTAGAGGGTTTTTAGTTAATGATATTCTGAATCAAAGGTTGAAAGGATCGAATGCCTCTTAATACGCAGGAGGCCTGAGGTTCTAATCCTTGTTTCTAGTAATCTGCTGCACATCATTTCCATGTAAGAATTAAACATTATTAGAACATGATTCAATTTTTCAGAGAAAAGCACATGGATGACGAAAATTCCAATACTTGTATGTATAATAATACTTAATAGGTTTTAATTTTTTTTTTCTTCCGTAGAGTAAATGTCTGGTTTATTTGTTTGTTAATAGTTACTGGATCAGATTTTTAATCAATTTCTCTGGCCAAAAGCAGTTGGGTAGGGTCTATTCTCATGGCACTTCTTATAACCTCTTTCTTTATTCCATGACACATAAATTCGGTCCACGTGAAAAGGAATTGGATATTCAAATATTCAAAAGCTGGCCATGCTGCTACCTTTAAAAAGATCCTCGAAAGATGAAGCTTTTCCACATTATCATCCTTATCTTTACTACTTTTTATGGATCATAGCTAGGGCTCATGATTCATCGTGGTCTCTAATTATTTGTGACTTTGAAATTTAGTTGGGCTTGAACCTTTAATCATAGGATGGTCCTATCAGTCTTGAACATATATACCTTTTGCCCTTCCCAAGCACCCCCACGAGAAGAATGGATGGCGTATATGATAGAAAAAAGAAAATAGAGAACTGTTTAGTCTATACTCACTTAGAAGAAGAAGAAGACATGATGAGAACCACTAGTTAATTTCATCAGTTGATGACTAGTGTAGCTATGGATAGGCATGGGGCATTGCTTAATTTGATTCAATATGCCCAACATAATGTCATATGACTTGAATTGGATTTCAATGAGTTTTCTGGGACAAATTTAATGCATTGTTCAGTTTACAGACTTGTGATTGGACAAACATTAATTGGTCCCAACGACTAGCGAGATTTTGTGCATGAGACGTCTTCTATATGTTCTACATGACATCCAACATGGTGGATATTTCAGTGTGAATTTACCAACTTTATGCATGCCCATGAGTTAATGAGTTAATGAGTTAATGTGTCCCTGGCCTTTTATCAGACCCGGCAGGCTTGAGCCAGGACATTGATAGACATGTTCGATTCCCCTGGGGACCTGGGGTTAATATTTGGTAAAGTTGTCTAGCTAGCCGACTGGTTGTTTTATTGCACGGTGAAGTAATATATTAGCCTACTTATTCATTACACATTAAGGCAGTGACATGTCTCATCGTACAGTCCATGCCATTTTGGAACCATTCTAGTTACAAATTAAGATCGTCCACATTATTCCCCTACCTCTCTCCTCTGAGATCCAAGTAATTACCAAAGCTACAATGTATCGGATCAGTTATCCAATCAACAAACGCCTGTCCACAATCTTCTTCTCTTGTTGCAAAGAAGTTGCATGGTGATTGTCCCCCAGACAGCCCAACATCCAAAGAATCCAATGCCGAGGTTCCACCGGAATCCAAAGGCATCAGTACATCCCACCAGCTGTCTTGAGCAACAGCAGCAGCAGCAGCCATGCTCGACAACTCTCCTACTGCGGCAGTTTCAGCAGCTCCCTTGTAATCAGCTACTTTCTTGGTACATCGAACGGCCTTCGCACGGATCAAGAGAGCTCGCTCGCCGCCGGTTGATGCCTCCCGTTCTTTTGCTCTCTGTCGATCCTGGACCTTCTTCCTTAAGCACGTGTTCCAGTAGTTCTTGATTTCGTTGTCTGTTCGCCCTGGCAGCCTCCCTGCAATCAGAGACCACCTGCAAGGGAATTCTCTAACGATCAACTTCTTCTAGTTCATCATAATTTTGAAAAAAAGTAATAATAATAATAATGTTAGAACAAGCGAAACTTACTTGTTTCCTAAGAGGTTGTGAAGCCTTATGATGAGGTCTTCTTCGTCCCCAGTAATGTTGCCTCTCTTGATGTCTGGCCTCAGGTAGTTCAGCCATCGAAGACGACAACTTTTTCCGCATCGCTTAAGACCTTTAAAAACCCATCACACCACATGAACGAAATGAATGAATGAAATAAATGAATAAGAAATTATTTTAAACTTTATCCATAAGGGGGATTAGTTGTACCTGCTCTTTTGGGGAGGCTTCCCCATCTCCCTTCACCATGGGCCATGATGTAGGCTTTGAGAATTCTATCCTCCTCTGCAGTCCAAGCTCCCCTCTTGAGTTCTTCTCTTAAGCAACAGGGTTCCCTACCCATGATACGGAAGTGAACGTATATGCCTCCTACTTCCTACTTTGCCTTAGTCTTTAGAGGTCTCTCTTATAAGACTCTTGAACTACTACCGAGGGATTAAGCTAGCTATATGCTAACATTCTCGTACAAATTGTGTGAGGAATCCAAGTCTAAAGATGCCTAAACCAAATAGACCTCTTCATTAGCGATACTATATATAAAGGCTATGGCTGAAACTTTGATGGCCATATAATTTTGCTTAGATTCTAGTTGCCTAACACTTAGACTCACAGCCTTGCAAATCGAAAAGTGGAGCAAGTGATCGAGAAATCCATTGTAGCCGGCCCCATCATGGTTAATTAATTTAGTGGAAAGAAGCTTTAAGTCCATCACTACCATCGTCTGATCACTTTCTTCATCTACCTTTCTCGTTTAGTCTCTCAGCAGCCTCCTCACTGTTGCTCAAAGTTGTTCTCTTTTCAAGTCTCCGAGTAATTTGAGACTCCTCGTGAATTAAATGAGGAGGGCTGAGAACAGCAAGTAATTTATGGCCGATGCATGAACATAATCATTGTGCTGAGGTTTTTCGACAGTATAAACAACAACTATACCACTTAGATTTGGTTTGAAAATTTCCCTCATCATCATCAACGATTTTAATTCTTCTGATGAAAATTAAATGCTAGTGAAGAAAGGATGAGGAAACTAGGACAAGCCACTTATGCTTCTAAATGATGAGTCCATACTCTCTCAAGTGCACGAATAGGTCTAGTTCACTTTATTTTAAATACAAATTTAAGTGAATTTTGCTACGCAAAATCATTAAACCAAATGACTACTACTACTTTTTTCTTTTTTCTTTTTTCTTTTTCTTTTTCGGTCAATCATTTATTGTGTCTGGACTCATATATAAATTGTTTTTCTAAATAAATTTAGTTCACGTAAGTCGATTTTTTTTTTTTGGTTCAGCAATATATTATATAGAAGTTATCATCCTTAGCGATTTTAATCTCATTCCTTCTGTAACAAATCGATTTTCACATAAGTCACTTTCGGTTCAGAACTCACTTGGATCATTATTTAAATTTTGAAATAGACTATGAACTAAAAAAGTTGTATACTAAGTGGGGGACTAAGAACAGTCAAAAACTCTCTTCTTTCTAGTTTTAACTTTTACCAGCCCATCTGATTTGGCTGCCCTATCATCAAGGCTGTGGGGAAAATCCTACACCTTGGGCTGCAGAGGATCTGGCAAAGGCACGGTTAATGTGAACTTGTGAAGTGTTTGCATGTGAAGTGCTTCATCTCAAACAAAGTCAATTTGGCATTTTTCTCCAGCTATGTAGACATAATTCATTAGGATATGAAGTGCCAATTGATAATTAGAGAATTTTTAATATCTTCAAGACTGTTCCTTTCATATTATTCACAGATAAAATTTATTGTAATCAATCCCTTTTTGTCTTATAGACACCTATTTACTAATTTAAATTCATAATTAACATCACATGACATGCAAGGCTTGTCCTCAAGTGAGTGTGTAGAAAGTAGTGGGTTCTATCAAATCAAAATGTTAGGTAGGGATCGATCGCCAATAGTTTAGGGAATGAATGAAAATTTAATCATAACCATATAATTTCTTCTGCCCTCCAAGAACAAGAACGTAGGCAAAGAGATCTTTTGTCCTCCACTTTCCTCAACATTTCCTATCAGCGAACGTCAATTATTGTGATAAGTTTCACAGAAAAATATTCTCCTAGTCCACAATTATACAAAAACAATGCTCTAAATTGACTAACGAGATACGAATATATTTTAAGGTTGATTAGTTGTTCATCTTTGATTCTATGTTGGTGTCGGCCATCTATATTATGAACGCCTTCTGGGTCTTGATAGGACTGGAATGGAGTGCAATGATTCAATACATATATGGATAAATTATTAAAGTAAGATGATATTATTTGACCTATCGGTGAAGAAAAGATAAAAGAAGAAGAGAAAATTAAGAAGCTAATTTATTCAAAGTGAAGGGGTTACCAACACTTCTGGTCAATCATTGAACTCAGAGAGATGGAGACTAGGATGAAATATTATATCATTTGTCTGCAACGAGCCGAGTGCATGCATGCATGCATGCAAGCATTTTTACCAATCCAACTACATGACTAAAATTTAAAAAAAAAAAAAAGAAGAAGTTAGGCCAGTTTGGCTTGATTAAAGCCAGTAGTCTACTTGTCAGATGAAAAAAGAAATACGAAACAAAACAAAATGCTCTTTTGTTATAACGTCACGTTAATTAATTAAAAAAAATATAAAGAACGATTCATAAGAATCCAAAGGACAACTCATAAACGATCAATAATAAACGAGAAATCTGGAGTAGTATTCATTAAAAAATAGGTTCTCGTAACTAATAAGAGCAGCCGTAGGTCCATCCATTTGTCTCTTACACTGACTCTAGCTCCAACTCCGTATGAAAATTCCAAGTACTTCAAACTTTAATCACTTTATCAGTGAAGGACTGGCATTGGCAAACAAAAACTTTTGCCCGTGTATAGCGGTAATGCCCTCAAATCCCTCTTATGATCCATTCTTATCAATAAGGACGATACGTAGCAATCGCTTTGCCCACGCCATTAGGATTTTGGGGAAGAAAAGAGAGAAAGAAGCAAAAGTTGGGAAGTCGTTAACTGATGCCATCTGGATCATCTGGGTTGGGTTGAAGAGAGAAAAAATTACAATTAACAAACTATGTTTTTGACTGGATTACAATATCTATCTATCTATTATTTTCTCATGATTGTTTATCAAATAGAGTCCACTATAAAATAGTAAGTCTTACTCTACGAATTCAAAATGACCTCTCATTAATCTCAAAAGTCGTAGTAGGAAAAAAGAGTGTTTTTAAAGTTAACTTAACAAAAGGAGCTCAAATAGTAAATAATTTGTAGTTTTTGTCTATGATCTGGAAATGGCAGCAAGCAGAGGGGGATTTTCTTTTATTTTTATTTTTTTAATTTTTGCTAGGACCTAGCTATGGAATTGTGCTATTCACTACTGCTAGTCTTTATAGAAGAAAGTCGGTAAACTAATTATATTACTAATATTCAATTAAATAAAAATAAAGAGAGAAAAATAAGACAAGAATCGTACGAACAAAACTCACATTATTATAAATCAAACAATAATAATAAAGAAGTATAAATAAATAAAATAGAACGTATGCTATTGAGGTTAAAGAAAAAGGTATTTTATAAATCATGTCCTATATTTTATTTATTTTATAATTTAGACTTGAAGATTTTGTAATGCCATCATTTTTTTTTATAATTCTTATTTAACATCCTAACGCTATTTTAACTAACCAATATCGATTAAATTACTAAAACACTCTTGTCGCTATTTTTCTCCTCTCTATTCTATTTCATATATTATAACGAAATATTATTTTGCTGGCACCGTTTAAATTAACAAAGAAAAGAAAAGTAGAGATTAGATTATAAAAAAGTGAAATTTATAATATAAATTATAAAATAAATAAAATATAGAGTGTAATTTGTTTTAAAAAAAATTTAAAAAAAAAAAAAAACCATCCATTTGGGCGACCGCTTGTAGCACTACATGGTATGCAGTCCCCCACAAGAGACGTGGGAGCTTCTTGCACCGTCGGTGAACCATCAATGAGACAGAAGAAGCAACCAGTTAAGTGGGAAGACGAAAAGGGGCATTGAGAGACAGCTGTGTACTACTACTACGTGGCGGCTAACAATGAGGTGCATGGCCCCACGCTATGTAAAAGGACTTGATGGAATTAAATTTAACCACATTTTAGTTTATTAATATCTTTTATGGACCATGAAACTAACCTGAGACTAACAGTAGACCAGATACAGGTCAATATGTATGTTGAATACTTGAGTTAAATCCCTTTTTCTCCCCCCCAAACCCAAAAAAAGAAGATTTAATGTTTCGCTATAATTTAATCAAGAAATAACTTTAAGACTATTGAACTGCAATAAAATTTATTTTATTTTATTTTTATTTTATAATTTGTTTCTTTAGCATAAGACAAGGGAATTTAATTGAGCTTGTTTGCATGATTGCATGATTGTATCTCTTGTGGATTCGGTGTCACTGTACGTGATCTGGATGTCATAACAACTTGAATATTGTTTCTCTGGTCCACTACAACCTCCAATGCTGGAACACCATCCCCCCGTGATCTTACATTTGCCGGCACTTTTATTTTATCACTCTACACGGTTTAAGCATCAAATTGAAGATATGTCATGCATACTGGTCCTAGCAATGCTCGGGTGCTCGAATGATTGGAAGCCATCCAAATACATCCACACATTTTTATTTATTTAATTATTTAAAAAAAGAAGAAGAAGAAGAAGAAATTTTAAGTCCAAGATATTTTTGCCTAGAATTGGTAATACCCAAGAGGGTCGAAGATACTTTTCTGAAGATTATGACAGAGCTCCTCAAGATCTCTTACTTATTAAAACCCTAAGAGCCATCAAAGACTATAAAAGGGAAAAAATTATCTTTGTCCAAGATCTACGTTTATCACCGGAGCTATAAACTCGAACATGTAGGAAGTTTGACATCCATCTTTTTTATGTCAACGTCTCCCCGAGGGAATATTGAGATGTGGAAGCTTTAATATCATAAATTTTAGTGGAGTTGACAAACTGTTGCATAGTGAGCGGTAAGAAAAACTTTAACCATTAGCTGAGGAATGAAACAACTTCAATTATTAGCTGAGAGCATCGAGCAGTGTAATGGGTCGTGACCTACAGGTACATCTTGTATTACAATAGATTTAATCTGTACAAATAATTTTGACTGTTTTTTTTTAATCCAAATTATTATTTATCTTCTGTTGTAGATTTACTTAGAAAAGTTATATCATTCATCACTAAAATAAAATTCTGAGAGCTTCTACTTCCATTTAATTACTCTGTACGCTTACCACTTTCGCTGATCAAGCTACAGTATGCGAAGCTGCTTTGTTCTCTCTCGAACGACACTTCACCATCATCTTATCTGTTGTAACTTCCTTTTATTCCCTACCAAATGAAACATTTTGGATCACTCATGCACTTATACCTTAAAAAAAAAATTCTATAATTGACCCGGAATCATGGTTCTAATAATAGTTAAGAAACGACGGGCTTCTGTGTACTTGCAAACGGTAAATAATTATGGATAACGAGGGGTTATAAGTTACACTCTATATAAAATAATTATGCACTTTAATATAATGTAAAGAGGCGTTGTGGGGTTATACAGAATTATAAATCCGCACTGTATATAAATAATCGTGTAAATAAAGAAGAGAAGATGAAAGAGAAAATTTAAATAGTAGCTGAGATGACCGGTATTAACAGAAGAGATAGTGAAGAGAGAATTTTAACTATAGTTGAGGGGGTTAAACTAGTAATTATATGTTATTATTAAATTATTTTTAAAAAACTTATGTAAAATGAGACGAGAGAGGATGATAAATTACAGTAACGGAATAAAGTAAGTTACTGTGTAGTTAGTTCACCAAAATAAATTTATTCATAGTTCACGAGTGAACATGAGCTAAGTGTGTGTTTGATTTAGGATTTAATAAGGGATATAAATCATTCTTAGATTTATCCAAAGAGATCCAAGATTATATGTGAAATAACTAAAAAAATTATATTATTATTCTCTACAAAATTCCCACCGGGATGCTATATCTATTCTTTTTGGGGGATATGGGGGAATGGTCTAGGGATACGGCAAATGGTTCGAATTCCTAAATCTCAATCCCATATATTAATTTTATATCAAACATAAATTTATGTGGATAACTAATCTAATCACATTCTTAATTTCCGAGACAAACAGGCTGTAAATATTTTGCTACAGATTTGAAGTCTATTTTCTTATTTAATTACTTTGCAGCTTATACTCTTCTGACAATTCAAGCTTGGGTCATGAAGAGCTTTGCGGAGCTGCTTCGTTCTTTCTTGAAATGACACTTCACCGTCATCTTGCACGTCGAAATTTCTTTTATGTTTCCTGTCCAATGAAATATTTCTGGATCAACATTTAACCTGCCTTTGAATGTGTGATGATTCCCCTTCTAATTTTGTCATCATCGAAATGGTACTGTAGCTTTTTGTCCAGAGAAAAAATAAAAAACAATTTGTCTGTAGTCATCGATGTTCCTTCTGGAAATTGATATTTGAAGTAGAAATTTTTGGTGGCCCACTGACCACTGCAACGTACCAGCCTTGTTTGTTAGTGAGAGAGGTAGGTCGAGTTCCAAGTTCTTGAAATTTATAATGCATTTATAAAGGTAGCAATCTGCATGAAGGAGACAATGTGTCGTCTTTCTGTGAACCAATAATGGCGACAATGCAGTGGATCATATTCAAGCCAACCTCTTATTCTATCACCAGCAGTAAAATATATTTAAGATGAACTGTACTTAGATTCCTAGAATATTATTTATCTTTTCGGTGTTGAAGAAAAACGTTAAAATAATCATCTTATCAGTGTATAATTTTTCTCTTGTGGTAGTAATATAAAAATGGGTAATAGTTGAAAGAATCTCAGTACAATTTTCTCTTCCGTGGACTTTAATAACTTGAATGGATTTCTCCTTCCTTACGCCTTTTAAGACGCCATAAATGGATAAAGTGGCAGCCAAAGAGTTGAGAGAGAGTGAGAGAGAGATGAGAGAAGATTAATTTGTGTCACACTTAGATAGATACATTAACAAAATTAATAGAGAATAGTTATAGCAAGGCCTCCATGCAATTTAATTAATTAAACCGTGCCACTCCACAACCCTATACTTCCAGATTCATTCTGGAACAAAGACTCTAGACTCACATAGTCATGATCAAGTACAGATAAGCTATCGGTGCCCCAACTCTTAATATCCTGGCCACAATCCTTGAACCATCTCAAGAGCTCGTACTCTAACGGGTCGTGCAATAAGAGTATATCGTCGTCCGAACTCGATAACAAATTTAGCGGATCACGATCCGGAGAAGCCATCCGGGGAGCATCCGAATCCAACCCAAAGAACCCATCACTGGGAGGACTTTGCGTCTCCAATTGGTTCCCATCAGGAAAACCACCAACCTGGGTCTCCACTTTCTTCTTCAGCACTGTGTTCCAGTAGTTCTTGATTTCGTTATCTGTTCGACCTGGGAGCCTCCCAGCTATCAAAGACCACCTGGTATTATAAGATGTCAAAGAAGATAAGAAAGAAGCTTAGACCAGCTAGCTTAGCAAATTAAGAAGAGTATTTATAGCTAATAAAATATACCTATTCCCCAAGAGCTTATGGAGCCGAAGTATGAGATCCTCCTCCTCATGGGATATGTTTCCTCTCTTAATATCCGGCCTCAGATAATTCAGCCAGCGAAGACGGCAGCTTCTCCCGGATCGATTCAAGCCTAAACCAAACCAAAAGAGGGGGGGGGGAGTTTAAAAAAAAAATCGATTAAAAACTAACTAAATTAACATGACTTATAATTAAGTAATGCAATTAAGTTACCTGCACTTCTGGGGACTTTTCCCCATCGACCTTCGCCATGAGCTTTAACGTAGTCTGTGAGGATCTTGTCCTCCAATGCACTCCAAGAGCGCTTGTTCAAGCTTTCCTTTGAGCAGCCCAGCCTTCGTCGACCCATGCTTGCTTTCAAGGATTTGGAGAGAGCCATAAATAAATACAATAAGTGAATAAGTGGCTCAGGCTTTATACTATCTACCTATGTATATATATGTACTATACAATATAGCTATCTAAGTAAGTAGCTTGCTTCTTGAATGGCAGTACCATAGGGGGCTGTGATGGATCACATGCATGGAGACGGAGAGAGGAAGCAATAATTTAAAAGGTACTAAGGGGCCACCAAAGTCACAGTTATTTTGATGAATGAAATATTGGCAGCGTTTGGCAAATGATGGGGATCTGGCGGCCGTGACAAGACGAGTCCAATATTGTGGTTAGTCATACACACATGTACAAAAATGATGCACCTCCCACTGTTGAATATTATTAATCCCCGCTGATTAATTAATTGGTATTCTATCCTACATGGTATTTTAGTCATAGTTGGGTGCGTTAATGATATCGATGTGCAGGAAGTAATTTCAAGGGTGATGGCAGTGTACAAGCACTAGCTACCTGCCCTTCTCACTGGCCTTTCAAACCTCATTGCCGTTTCTTTCATTCTTTGTGTGTGTGTGTATATATAATGGCTATAAAGTCTTTAATTATAATGCATGTTTACGTGTATATTCCTATTAAATATTTGACTTCATATATTTTCTTTAAGAATAACTCTATCCATATTTTTAAAATATAAAATATTCTATTGTTTGGTTATAAAATATGTATAATTTTGAATAAGCTAGCTTATGTAAGAATTTGTGTTTGATTACTAAACTATTGATTATATATAATTTTATTGGAACACTCTAGCCGTAATAATATTTTATGCATAATTTATTATGTAACTTGCTTTGTATAATACTTAAATAAAACATACGTAAGTGAGAAAACTTATTTAAGAAGAATCTAGATCATAAATAAATATCCTTTATGCACTATCCAAACACTATCTTTATACCTGCCAAAGCTAACTAAAGCTAAGATTAAGAAAAAATTATCTTTTTTTTTCTATTAGTATATATTAGGAAGAAGAGAAAAAAAAAAGATGAAAAAAGGAACTTCTTATTTGCATGCATGTATCTTGGTAAAGAGTATATATATATGTGTGTGTGTGTGTGTGTGTGTGTGTGTGTGTACATTAAGAATTTGGAAGAATCTTATAATTCTATAACGGACAAAGGATGAATGCATATCATGTGATTAACACAGCCAACTTTATACAGCATTTTAAAGAAAATAGAGAACAAAATTGTAAGGATGAATGTGTAGCAGGACATATGCGACTTCAATTCAAGTGGCGGTCAATAAGCTGCACTTGAATAGCACGTTCAGTAATTGCAGTCAGTGTTTTTTTCTCACTTCCAACTGCCTGGCGAAGAAATGCAAGACATTCTTTTCTAACTTATTGTCGCTTAAAGGACTTTTATAGACGGCAAACAGTCGATACTTTTCTTAAGCTAGCAGAGAGATTTCAACGTGAAACCCTCCGAAAGGAACTGATGAGGACTTGCTGAAACCCGATGCTAGCCATATCAATTCCCTTGTTTGAATTTTATTTACCATTTTTCTAATTTATTTCCTGCAGCGGTTGGTCTACACACTCCGCCATCAAAGAGGATCCACTGGCACATCTTTTTATATCTATGGATGAGGAAAGTGTGACAAGTTCTCCGAGGAATTAAATCCCACGAGCTTGACCATCCTACTTCCGTAAGCAACTTCCGAAAGCATTCTGTGATGCATGATCATGCATCTATCTAAAAGCAACTACTCTGTTGTCTTCATCCATCCATCCATCCATCATCCTCTCCATCGTCGATTTAGAAGGCCTAAGAGTCGCTGATAAATTCATATGAAACTGACACCTGCAAATTCTATGTAGAGAATTGACATGTGTGCATATTCTTAGCGCCTTCCATTTTTTTAATGTCAGCCGGTGACTTAGATATCCTCCTTTGAAGCTGAGGCTCTCGTACGACATACAGTGAATTATGTCGTTGAGAAGCACTTGGGTAAGATTATTGTCAAGGCTCATTTAAATAATTTTTTTTTATTAAAAAAAAAAAAAAACACTGAAGGGATCGTAATTTTTTTCCTTCTTTTTGTTGAAAAAAAAGCTATTTATTATGATGAGACGATTGCGTGGTGGAATCCGTTTAGTTTAGGATGCATATCGTAATCTCTCTTAATATAACCTGATTGTTAAAGTGGGTGCTAGTTTTATTCATCATTTGGCCTCAATGAAAGAGAACTGACACCCATCTCTGTTAAGAGATGGGACATTGAGACATAGCCCAGTACGGATTGAAGCAAAACCACATTTTGGTCAGATTAGCTCCAAATGCATGCTTCCACTCGTGTTCCATTTTCTCCACTACTAACTTGCAGAGGGCTAGCATCAACCTGTGGGTAAAAGAAGGATAACTTCGCGAAAGACAGAAGGCGGGGAGAAGAGCCCATCTCTGTTCTCGATCAGGGTGAATATGGAATTCTATCTTCGTACATCGCATCCAATGGTCAAGGAAAATGGACAAAATTGCCAACAATGGTGGGTAATATATATATATATATCTATTTATATATTCAACTCTTACTAACTCTATTATTTTGTAAAATAACTAGATCTTCATAATTGTGGAACTGTCTCAGACCAAGCATCGCACAGGGAACATAACGCAGGAAGAGGATAGCAGGCCTCATCGCCTCAAAAGTTAGGGAATAATAGGTACGTTTCGTCTCTATGTTGCAAAAAAGTTTGCAGATCTGGTCCACTATAACGGGATGTTATCTTTACCACGTGGTTATAAACCTGCAATATCTTGCCTGTATGGACGTACGGAGGGGGGGATCAGGAACATTTGGAACACGTCCCCCAAGAAGAAACGTGCAAAAAAAGGCAACGTGTGTCAGAGAGTCAAGTATAGCAGGGAGCAATGAGCTCATTGGGCCAACATTTGGCATAGAAATGCAATGCAGATCTAGTCCGGTACTGGCAAGAGAACTAACTCTTTGGATAACTCCACTTCTTATTTGCGATCACTAAGTAGAATGTAGTATAGTTTATTGAATTTAATCTAATGCAGTATTGTTGATTGGAATTAACAGACAAAACTTCACTCTCTCTCAAAAAGGGGCATTCGTTTTATGCTTATGTAAGGACGTTTAACTTTAAATGATAAATAATTTTCTCCCTGTAGACGTGGGTGTGATAAAGTTATATAACATCTGAATTATTTCAAGAGTTTGGATGAACCAAATCTCACCTTTTGTGTAGAAAACTATAAATTTAATGAAATCAAAATGGATCATAAATTGACTTGTCAGATTATTATGCCTTTCATGCTATCTTCCAACTGTTTTACGATTGTCGTTCATCCATCGAGGCTTCATTTGCTGGTTATCCTGTCATCAATCCACCAATTTTCTTGATCTTCTAGCATTAGGCATGCATCAATCCCCACACCCACCTCCCCTCTTCCGAAATTATGATGGTGCTATCTGGTCGTTTTCTTACCCTCTCATTGATGTCATATTCCATGAATAGTGCTACTATTTACAACAACCTAGGCCTTATGGAGCAAGATTGAGAGATATATTTAATAAATATATAATTAGTGACCAGTGATACTTTTAGTCTCTTGTACATAGAAATGCACTTGTATTGTGATGCACATTTTTTTTAAAGATGTATATCTCAATGCATCTAGAGGTTGGTTTCTTTAGGAATAACCTAGGGACCGGGTTGGAGTAGAAAATGAGGGGAGAATGATGAGTTAGGTTAAGATTGGCTAGATGCAGTATTTTGATATCCGAGTTAAATTAGTTTTTTTTTAAGAAGAGTAGATTTAGTACATTAAACTAAATAATAATTTTTAGTATCTAAAGAATCTCTCGACGAAAGATCCCATTAAGTTAACGATAAGCATAAAAAAATTGAACATTTTTTTCACACCATCTCTCTCGCCTATGGACAAACCATTCTAGTTATCGTCACACTCACATGCAAGTAGACTCATCAAACAGTCCGTGTCAAACTAATGGTTTGAAGGTCCAACCATTTTAGATGGATCATCTTTACCACACAATTTAAAATTAGCAAACTAGCACCATCTAATTGTCCCACTTTCATAATAATTTATTCTAAGAGAGAAAAAAAAGAAGCATGACTCATAAGTTTATAGTTATGCTAAAATTTGAGTGCCTTCCTGAACGTTTCTTTACGTGGCAAATACGGCGACATAAAAGAAGGGCAAAAGTACACTCGGGAATTTTGTAAAACAAAGATGACATGTTAATCTTTCCACCTAAAAGGTAATGTCTGTCACACAATTATAAAGATATTCACAAGAGAGTATAAAAACTTTGGTTTAACCATGTAAGGTGAAATATATTACACTTTTTATGTAGATTAGTTGATCTAAAACTTGTTGTAGATTGGAGGGTGTAGATTGGTGAGTCTACATGATAAATAAAAAAGTTTAAAAATTGTGTATGAAATTGAAGTCTTAAATCAATCAGGTATCGTCGGCTGCTTCCTAAAGTAAGGTCTGCAGAAATATACGTGTAGCAATCAATCAATCGAAATTAAGGTTGCTCCTGTCTAGAATAATTTAGTACTATAAGGCACGTGAAGGTTCTTCCTCCGTTTTTAATAAGCCTATATATTCTTAAAAAAAAATAAAAAGAAATAAGATATAAGAAAGGCCTACCTAGCTTTGATGCTCCTCCTGTGTACTTATTCACAGATCAACCCAAACCTAGAGTTAACCCTTGGATTCGTCTTATTATACGAATCTTACGAAATATTCTTTTACCCACTACTGCTAAAACTAGAAAATTCCAAGTGAAAACTTTGGCATGGAAGTTAGCTGAGAGATCACGGGATTTGAAGGGTTGATAGGAACGAGAAGCTCAAAGTGATCAACGAGATCTTTTATTGCACGGACGTCATTGGAATGCATATGAAAATGATTTGCTACATGGGCCACTAATACTAGCGCATGCATGAATACATTTTTTCTTTCTTTTTTTTTTTCATATGTCTAATTTGTTAGGACTTTAGGAATATATATATTATAGAGAGAGGGAGAAGATTATTAGAGTATCTCTTTTCAGTCTATCCTGGCATGGAAATTCAAAGCGAAATTTCTGAGATCATAAGCTAGCTTCTGTCAATGCCCTAGTCAAGTTAAATGTGCTGCTGAAGATATCTATATACGTATAAAAAGATAGATAGAAAGGTGTCTTTTCTGAACACGGAGTATTGTGGAATAACTAAGCTAAGGAGAGTAGTAAATTCTTCTGTCCGTATTTGAACTTACTGCAAATTCCACATGTTATGGCCGTAAATTTCGCCTTGTCATTATAGACTTTATTAAATTTTAGATCATCTTCCAAGAATTTTGATAGAGAAGTTATTTCTGGAGCGTTCCCTCCCCTCCCCTCAGTCGCCACAATTTCGCCGTTACCTTCCAGTCAATTGTTTTATCACTTTAGTGACGTCGAACAGCATTAGCCGGCTATAGCTCTTAGCGGGCAGTTAGATAAGCCTAACCTTTTCAATAAGAGCTAGCAAGCACTGGCCCTCTCATTATTACTTGTTACTAATATTTAGAATGATCTCTTACTTTCCACCATGGATGTTTGCAACTAGCTAGCAAACAGACGATCCCTATAAGTGTAGTAGTAGGCCTCGTTGTCTGCTATAGTACATATACATATATATATTTAGAGAGGTGTTACTCCGTAAGGGCATGCACTTGATTGCCAGAGGGTGTTGCTCCGTTGGGGCATTCGATCGCGAAGCAAGACCCAATTGAGCATTCTGCTCCAAGAGGGTCGTCGTCTTGGTCTAGAGAAGCCTTCGAAAATTATAAGATGTCCGTATGAAACGCCTTGGGAAGTTTTGGTAGACGTGAATAAGAGATCAGGAACAGGTCAATGGGGAGGAAGCCTTGTTGCTCCAAGGAAGGACTTAATAGAGGAGCGTGGTCAGGTCGGGAAGACAAGATCCTCATTGAGTACATTAAGAACCATGGAGAAGGAAAATGGAGAGACCTCCCAAAGAGAGCAGGTGAGAATTAATTGCATGCATATTGCGATGTGGGCACCAACCATTTCATCATAACATCGTAAGATCTCCGGTGTCTTAATTTTTGCACATTGCTCGTGTGTCTGATTTTCACAGGGTTGAAGCGATGCGGCAAGAGCTGCCGTCTTCGATGGCTGAATTACCTGAGACCTGATATCAAGAGAGGAAACATTTCAGACGACGAAGAGGACCTCATCATAAAGCTCCACAAGCTCCTCGGTAACCGGTAATAGTTCTATCGCATTTGCTTATATGATCAAGGTATATATAATTGAGCATTCATTTTAATGCCATTGACTTGTGCAATTGCATGTACAAAGATGGTCTCTCATAGCAGGCAGATTACCTGGGCGAACAGACAATGAAATCAAGAACTACTGGAACACAAATCTTAGCAAAAAAGTTGAGCCCCAGCAAACTATTAACAAGCCTAAAGCAAAAGTTATTGGTAAAGTTGATTCCCCGGAAGCAGCCACTGAGCAACCCCACAGTGTTATCCGGACCAAAGCAGTGCGGTGCACCAAGGTTTACATGCCACCACAAGATGATGATAACAAGCTAAACAACAACCTAGGCCCTCAAGATGGCGACTCCTCTGACTTCTTTATGGACTTCAACATGGAAGAACTCATGACAAGCTTTCAAGATGATGGCCTCTTCCATCTATGCATCAATGACAACGCAGATGATTGCCATGTAATGGACAGTGATATTGCAAGTGGCTCCCTTTGGCTTAGTGGAGCCATGCAGGAAGACTGGAAGAAAAACGATTGCCTTGACCAAAACGTCGCCTCTGAGATTAGAACTCTGGCATCTCTGCTTGATTCTGAAGATGAGTGGCAAGAAAAATGATGACCTGGTCATGGGGAAATTTTCTGCCATCATTAGCAGTACATACATGCAAACACATCCATCTCCATGGCTCCATGTAATAAAACTTCATTGCCATATCAAATAACTATTTCTCATGCTTCTTCTTTTGTGCTTGCATGCAGTTAGTATACAAGAAAATTTGCAGCATCGAACTAAAAAGTACCTGTGACCTAAGGTCATAAAGTAAGGAAATATGTCTTTCTGAGTAGGTTATTCCATATAAGAAAATTCTTGTTAAATATGTCTTCAATTGCTGGAGAGTTTCTACAAGTGCAACACATTAGGACAATTGTCACAATTGTCCTAATCTGTACCCACAATTGAATTGTGGGTACAGATAAAAACTGACATTCTTATAGTCGCACATGATACGACATATGATTTTTCTTATAAAATATATGATTATTGCAGATGACCATTGTTAATCTTCTATCTCCAATGACTTGCGAGAGAACTTAAAATCATTGGGACAATTCTACATTCTGCAATTTAAGGTTTTCATTAGCAATTTACACTGTCACTATTACAGTTTCAAATACATAAAGAAACAGGTAGTTATATAACAAATTAATATACATGCACATCGTCAAAAAACTAAATGTTGAAGAATTCATGAACTCAAAAGACATCATCCATGAAATTTCCATTGGATATGTAGGAGCCCATCTTAGGTAGTTTGTAATATTTAGACAAGCAATCCTTGAGCAACTTTTCTTTTGTTCTCTATTTTTGGTTATTGCTCAAGTTACTCTTGCATGCTATTTATAGTTTCCTATTCTATGTTTACTACCTCTACGCAGATATGTTGGTAATGTACACACAACAAACACACAACCATATATAAAATACATGCATACATATATGTGTATGTACATCTCTTTTTTTCGAAAAAGCGTAACTCTTTATTATATTATGACTAGTGACAGCAGTGTCATTCTATATTGTTTAATTTCTTACTTTATGATCAGCTAACACTGACAGGTAAACATTATGCCATATGCACCTTTAGATACTCTAAAAAAGCTTTAGAATTTTCAGTAGATACAGTTTTGTACAAAGGGCTTAGATGCCAATTCACTTTAATACTTTAGGGATTACCGTTGACGCGTATTTACTTATAGAACAGCAAGGATCACGTAGAAAGTTCACTTTTGGCATTTTAATCTTTACGAAGAGAACGTAACATCAGTCCGGCGTCATCCATTATCGCTGGAGACATTACATTACATGTATTACATCATTCTTTACACAGAGATGGAAGTGATAAGCTATGCTGACAAATGGATTACATTATTTTTAAAGTCGAAGGTAAGTTAAAAAATGGTTTTTACTTGTTTCCATAAGTGATAAGCTATGTTGACGACTGGATTACATCATTCTTAATTGTTGTCTACTTGTTTCAAGTGTATTGGGTTAACACATCCCTATTTGATGGTTGTTAAAATATTGAATGGCACATTAGTCCACAAACTGAAACTTTAGTGCTATATTGATGAAATACAAAAGGAAAAAAAAAATGGAAGTTCTCAATTGCATTCTAGCAATATAATGTAGCTTTGTGATGACACCAAGAGCAACTGACAATAATGTCAAGCATGAGCAACTTAAGGTCGAAAAAAAACATTTTACATTTCTTAGGTTTTTTTCCCACTGGTACTGAAACAAGTGTGGTTCATTGATAAGCTAAATAAAAGGCAATACTCATACCCAAAAAAAAAAAAATTGATGAAGAAGAAACATAAACTGGAAACATTTACTAGTCAGGATATTTTAGACTCTTGTCGGCAACAGGATATCTGATATTAGAATTAGAAATTCTATAAGATACATGTATTCAGAAAGAGCAATTATATCATGTATGTACTATGTAGGATCAACATGCTAGACAAGGAAACGATCCTAATGCAATATTTTGTCAAATAAACCCTACTGGTCAATGGCATGGTTTCTTTCTTTCAATTCAATTTAAACAACCATACATTGTTTTTATTTTCTTCAACCACTCTGACTTTTGCTACTTGTAATTAAGTTGATGCAACGTAGGGCAAACAGAAATACTTCCTGTCTATGTGGGAGTAGTGGAGTACTGCTAGCTAAAGATGCTTCCAGTATTCAAAATTATATATATATATATATTGTAACTATCATAAGCGGCTATGCTATACTATAAAAGGCATGATTTGGGTAATATTTCCTGGTAATATTAGATCTCTAAAGTTTAGCTTCCTATGACCATCAAACTTAAAGTGCACATGAAGATAAAAACTAGATTCACCTAGAAAATCTTTTATAACCTCTTGACAAGTTAGCTCTCATTCTTATCATGCTGTTCTTTAAAGATCATATAAAATCTTTTCTTATGCATCTAGTGCCAAGAGCTGAGAATTCTACAAATTCTACTGAGAATGAAGATAGAATCACATTAACTAAGAATTTCATGGTGCTGATGATTCAGCATGTGCTGAGAATACAACTTCCGTTGGGAAAAAAATAATATTTAGATAAGTCCAAATTTCTTTATACAGGATAGAGACTACTGATTAATGGACACTAGCATGAGTAGCACTCACTAACCAACTTTCAAATTCTTAGAAGAAAGTTAGCTGGAAACCCTCATTGAAAGCAATGGGACGTACTTGCATGCTGCAATAAGCCAAGAAGTCAACTCCGGCAGATTGAATCTACCTATCAAAGTTGGGATGATCGACCAATCCAATTTGTTTGAGGACACGATTTATAATAAGATGATTGGACCTGCTTGATTGCGGCACAGTACATCCAAGGGTTAACATCTGCAATTTTAATTGCACATCATCCGGTATAGTTTTTAGGAATGACTTATAATACAGACAAATGAGCAAGTTCTCATTTTAGGATGTGCATTAACAACGTTCAAAGAAACTACAGAAATTTTGTGCAGTGGCATCTGATTTAAGTTTCGCAGGCATGTAAACTTAACTACTGAATATTCTAATTGCTTCAGTGTTTTTTATTAGAAACAAAGGTTTCTTCTTGGATTATATTAACTACTCAAAATGAAATTGTGGATGAGGCATCACACATGGACTATACAAGAACTCCAAGTAGTCAGAAAAATACCTGACTGCCTCTCTTGCCAAAAGATCTTATTTATTTCTTATTCTTCTTGATTCCCCCGTTCTTTTTAAAACTACTCAAAGAGGAGATCTCAGTTATTTGAATTATTACAAATAAGGGATCTATCATTATCAGTCAATATGGAGAAACTTTAGTTAGCCTAAGAAAACAAAATTAAAAAGCAGAGAACAAAATGGAACTTTCCGGAGTGCAAACAATCATTGATCATAACATTGCTGGTTTAAGATCACTTAGTGGTAAGGAATCGTCAGAAACAATGAACCCGAATGAATACCATGAGGGTGACTTGTACAGTGATGAATACTTTCTCTTTACTCTTCTAAATTATTGGCACGGAACATCATGGTGGACCATCCTTTCCTAATTCCCAGACAGCTAAAATATCGCAATTATACAGAAAATAATTAGAATTAAACTCTAATGTAGAAAGTGAAAGAATTTTATAACATAACTATGCGAAAAAATTATAGCAAAAACAACAAACTATCAGATGAAAGAAACTATGTATATTATAGAGATAAAGGTTAGCAGTCATACCAAAGACTGCAACTTTCACGCTACGATTGCATCAACATATCAAAGCCCTTCTAAATAGGTGATGCGAGCACAAGAGTGAAGGAAAATAGTAACAAATCACACCAACATTTCCTCAAACATGCCGAAATAATCCCCCAAGAAGCTGCATTACAATTTATATATATTCTTTTTCTGAAAAGAGCAAAAGATAAAGACGAAGAAAGCACACCTGATGAAGAGATGGAATCGTCGGCGAGCCGTTAAACTGCCGTCGCCGGCGGAGTGGAGGAAGAGGAGAGGGTTGCGGGCGGAGCGACCAGGACGAACGGAGAAAGCGGCGTGAGCAGTACGACACACCGCGTGATTCGGAAGTAAAGTAAAGTAAACGGGCCGTAACTGGACTACAAGCCCAAATAAACGTCTGGACTTCATCATATGCCTAAAAATACTAAGCCCAGCCCAAGAAAAAGATTAGTAACGCACCACTTCCCAAAAAGATCATCTCAGCCGTCCATTTGAGGTCTTCCGATGTCCGTCCTCACGGCTCACAAGTCACACCACGCCGTCTTTATAACTAGGGTTTTACTTCTTCGTTCGTTCTCTCTGTTGGCTTCAACTCGAAGAGCAAAAGGTGGCGGCTGAGATGATCATCTGTAGATCCTTCTTATGTTAGGCGTAGTTTTGGTATCTCTTGCTTACTGAGTTCCTCTGTTTCGCCTTTGATTGCATATCTTCCAACTATTTTTATTTTAGTTTTCTTTCTCGAAAGCTACTATTTAGCTCATCTTTCTAATCGTTGTTTGAGGATTCCGTCATCTATAAAGCAAATAGGTTGATATAATACCAACTTTGTGTCGGAAGATGACGATATTAACGTTGCCATGGATGCTGATATGGTTGTGAAATAGTTCACATAATGTTTCATGACACCAGCCATTCCTGTGCTACATCCTTCTTCGCAATATATATATATTCCTCACTTGATTTTTTTTCTCTTTTGCTTTTTAAAGTATCATGAGAATTTTTTTACTTTGTTCTCTGACCTTCCATCGGTTGCTTAGACTACTCGCTATCGAGTTTGTCAGGCTTCCTGTGTCTCTCGTGTATGCTTGAAGCTTGGAATGAGCTCCAAAGTATCATCGGTGATCTCAGATTTTTTGCCTTTCCTCTTTTGATTAATCTCTGTTGTCGCTTTGATTCATTACTTTCAAATTTGAGCTTGAGGGTAGAATTGTTTGTGTTCTCCTCTTTAAGATTGTTCTTGCCATCAAATTCAAGACTACGCTCTTCTGGCGTTTTAGAGGCGAAACAGGACAACATCTCCTCTAGATTTGTTCAGAATTCATGCAACAATAATGCCGAAGCGTAGATGGAGGAGATCAAACTACTAGTTGCTTTATGGCTTCTAATCGTATTCTTGGTTTAGTTTCACAAGTTCCTCATCAAGGAAGGATATGAAATCGTTTCTTCTATCAAAAAAGTTACAGAAGAGGCGATAACTTATATGATTAAGTCACAATGTGCATGTCTTCAAGAAGATGTTTAATACGTACTTACATAATAAAAATAAAACTAACAAGATTCAATCCCTGAATCTTACAAGATTATGTTGACGAAGAGAAGATAATATTCAGGTAATTTGCCGATAATCAATGGTTTTATGATGATTGTATGAGGATTACGTGAATAATGTTTTCTAAAAAAGAAGTCTACAGGGTATCTGATCCCATATCTCATATCAAGTATTGAGGATTTACAATATTTATGTTATCGTAGAATAATTTGGCATATTCTAACTTATATCAAACACTGAGAGTTAGATAGCATTAATTTAAAGAAAAAACGATATTATTGGGGAATGTGCTCATATATCTATCTGCAGAATTTTAACATTTATTGGCGGATTACATTAATAAATTGTGAACTTAGAGCATTTCTTATGAATTTAAAAAATGGATTTAGAGCATTTTCTATCTGTTTATGTCATTTTTTATTGATTTAGAGTATCAAATAAGCATAGTAAGTTCAAATTTAAGTACCAAATAATATCAAATAAAAAAAATTGGAAGCCTTGTATATGATTTCCGAAGATGATAATAATAATTCCCTTTTAATAGATAGAGAAAGACAAAGAAAAAAGAAAAGGAAAAAATTGTATTTAATTCATGATAGATTGTCTAATTTGAAAGAAGAAAAAAATCCTAAGAAAAAAGAGATCGTTTTTATTAAGAAAAAAAGTCATCGGTAATAAAATTAGGATACACTTTCAAAAGCAAAAGCATATAGGTAAGAATTTTCGACAGTTTTTCTCCATCTTTGCACCTCTATTTTTCTTAGTATTGTGGACAAAATTGATTAAGGGACTTGCTCGTTCCTGTATTCCTGTGACAACAGGGGGAGTTCCTCAATTAGTATGAGATTTGAGATGGGTGGTTTGGCATTAGATAACTCAGATATTATATGTGGGTCTCTACTGGCTCTCGTACCTTCAAGCTCCTCATTTAAAGTTTTGAACTCCTGAGCCCTGGGTCAAACTCATGCAATCTGAGCATAGGGTTGTGTCACTCCCGAAGGCCTCCTCAGAGTAGGAGCTCTTAGTCGCACTTGTTAGGTTGTATTAATCATCTATGCTTGAGATACATGAGGTCTAATTGAGTCTATTAATGATAGTCACGAGTCTTAACCTAATGTAAGACCCCAGACTGTTTTGTTATCCTGCTTGCCTTCAAACCCACCTTACTGCATCTTTCATTGCCCTATTCATCAGGGAAACTTAGGCTTTGTTTAAAAGAAACCTGTAGATCTAGTTTTCCACTCGGGAGTCTTGGTGTGAAGGAAGTTGGATTAGCGAGGGAGGGAACCGAACTCGAGAAGAACTATTATCACCAACGTTGCTGCGAGCTTCAGAACATCTGGAAACCCCAGAATACTCTCATCTTCGCAGTTGATATTCTCCATGGGTCAAAATCACCTCTAGGGCCTTCTTAAGCAGCCCAAGGCTATAATCTAATGGATCGTTTTCAACTAGCCCTGTGCTCAAAATGAATGTCGATGGTGCCTAGTCTGATAAAAAGCACAATGTGTGTATTCGATTGCTCCAAACTAATGTCCTAACATTGGTCCTCCTCAAATGCCAATCTTTGGGCCTATCCATTGACTCTAATTGTGATGTGATAATGCTTATCTTTAAGTTAACATGTCTATTTAATTATCAGTAATACTTTTTTTTATTTATTTAAAAGTTAATTCTATTAATTAATTGAGTTTGTCAATTTGGTAAATCTCTATTCTTTTTATTTTGTTTATGGGAGAGCTTCATTTCCTAGGAATGTCTAAATTTTTTATGCAAATATGCTAATAACCTATCCAACGGCTAGGAAGGCGTTCTGATCTTATTCTTCTTACCTTTGATAAAAATAAATATATTTTTATATAAAAAAAAGATAAATATGAGCGTTTTTTTCTATACCATAAAGTTAATTTTTTATCGATCAGTTTGATGAAACTCTAATGGTTAAGTGAAAGACATATATACATCCTTAACTGTTAGTAATATATATATATCAAAATAAAGGTATTGGTGTCTTTTAAATTAACTTGATAAAAATTTAATTATATTTTTTTATTATTTTTATTATTTATATATATCTCTCTCTCATTAGTTTAAAATTAATTTAAATTAAATTTTATATATAGAGATAGAGAATTATATTTAAATTGAAATTTATCTTCAAAAAATCAAATTTAAATTATTTAATATTAAATGATATCTCTATTAAGGTATAATTATATTTAAGAAAGAAATTTTAATTAAATAAAAAATGTGTCGAGCGTTTCTTTCATACCATAAAATTAATTATTTATTAATTAATTTATTGAAAATCTAATTGTTAAGATCTTTCAAGCAAAATTTAAAAGTTAGTAACATGTAATTAAATATTCTTAATTAATATATTATTTTTATTATGTAATATGATTTTAAAATTAATATTTAAGAATCAGAATCGAATATAAAATTGATTATTATAGCAGTTGAATTAAGATTATAATACTTAAAGAGACATTGAAGTATTTGCCGATAAATATACCATAACCAGTGTGGTAAATCACACCTGCAGCCCAAGCGACAGTTCGAAGAACATCTGGGAGAAAATATAGTATATGAATCGCGCCTGCAGACCAAACCCTCCTATCGCCGCTCTTCCGCCATTAGGGTTTTAGGTGGTCTCTCTCTCTTTCTTCCCCTGCGAAGCTTCTAGGGTTTATCATTTAGATCTCTCCTACGTTTCTCTGGCTCCAATTCGTTCTTTCTTCTCGAGCCTCCCGCAAATCCTCTTCTCCGATGGCCTTCTGGGGTTAGAAAGCTCCTCCCCTCATCTCGACTTCCTTCTCGACTTCTACCTCTTCTAACTCGTCTCCGTCCCTTTTCTCTATCTTTCTCAGGGATCGAAGTGAGGCCTGGGAAGCCCTATACTCATCACTACGACAACGCTCGTGGGCGGCTTCGCGTTTGTCAGGTCACTCCTCTCAGATTATTCTAGTCAATTTCGAGTTCATAATTGCTTGTCCTCCATTGGGGTTCTCTTTCTTGACTACATAATTCGTTATGGTGAATGATGCAGGCTACGTTGGGGAATGGCAAGGCGACTACAAAAAGTTCCGTCCAGTGCAATGTTGGCAATAAAGCGCCCATCTTGCTTTGCAGCTTGATTCCTAATGTGGCAGAGACGTGCCATTTGGAGATCGAGTTCGAAGAGGAAGAGGAAGTTATCTTCTCTGTCCTTGGCCAGAGAAGCGCTCATCTCTCGGGTTATTACATTCGGTCCAGTGTCAACAATGGAGGAGATGAGACGTATATTTCTAAAATTGTACTTTTGATTGATATTTTTTTCCCAAATTTCTTGTTACTTATTGTGGAGTTTGTCATTGAATTGGTTAGAGATTCTTATGGAGAAGACATTGCGGAGACGGATAGTGAAGCTTCAGACTATGGAAGTTTTGACAGTGAAGATGAGTACGAGTCTGACTTTATTGATGATGGTGACATTGAGATGTTCTCTGATTCTCGTCGCAAAAGTGGAGGTAAAATTTTAGTTCACCAAGTTGCCTACTAACTGTGGACCATGATCCTTTCATCGATCAAGAGAACTCAGCTGTGTAACTTCAATATTGTATTATTGTATGTTGGTACTTTTCTAATACTCTTAAGCATAAATTTGGCCTAGAACTTGTTTGTTGCTTCCTATAAGCGTTTCCAAATTCGTTTAACTTATACTTGCTAGAATCACAAGAATGTTTCGTGTCTTGCTTCTTTTCCTTTCAGATTATGACTTACCAATTTGCTGAATACTTTTCCAAAGTGAAAATGAAATATTTCTCTGACTCCAAATGACAGTAGTTGAAATTATGATTCAAATAATTTATAATAGACCATTATTTATAATATGGTTCTGCAACTTGGTGGTATATTTGAATATGGTCCCTTGATTTCTGTTTTGTGCAGCAATGCATTCCTAATGCAATCCAGGCAGTAGGTAAAGTAGGGATTCATCTTTGGCTAATAAATAAGGCAGGGAATGTTGATGAAAGCTCAATCATAAATTTGAATTAGAAGGAAGAGAAGCCACCTAATTTATGGTAGCATTATCAGTATCCATATACACTAGTCCCTCATAACATTGGTGCAGAGCTCTCTGTATGATACAATAGAATAAGCCATGATATGCCAGTTGAATTTCTCTGTTGTAAACCATTATCCTGTAATATCTGTGGCCGTGGTGTTTTCTAAGACGACAAAACCACTTCATAATTGTTTTCTGCTTTGAGATTAGGACCGCAAACTTGACCAAGACATGATTTTTTAACTGTTGCTTAAGGTTATTATTATGCAAGTTGGTATTTGACTTCTTAACATGTTGCTCTGGATTTGGTTGGGAATCTATATGTATCTTGATTTTGTACCCTGATCTGACCCAGCAGACTTGGTGCAGAGTTCTGCTTATGATAAGTTCCTATTGATCAGAGCCAAGAAATATTGTTAGGTGGGTTCGTTGTGGGTTTTGCAAACTTGACATGCTTAAGGTTTTGCTGTTTTGGGTTTTTCAAACTTGACATACTTAAGGTTTTGCTGTTTTGGCCTAACATCAGTTCAGATATAGGTTCCCTTGGAAGTGGAGGTTGGCCAACAATTGACATCCAGCCCATTCCATGTCTTGTGTTTGATCTATGAGATTTTCTTTTCATTAATCTCTTGTTATTCTTAGGACAGTTTTTATTTCTATGTTGTAGTTGTCATCGAGGAGATTGTGGAAGATGACAAACCAGCAAATGGGGATGCAAGCCGTCGGCGCTTAAAGAAGAAGCATCAGGTCAGTGATAGTGATGATGGAGATGATGGTTCTCAACGTCAACTTGTTGCGAAGCCTGCCGTCTCTGAATTACTGGAAAGTGAAGATGAAGATGGATTTCCTTTATCTTTTACTTTGACAAAGAAAAACACTGGCGACAATGCTAAAAGAGATGTAATTCCAAATGATAAAACAAGCAATGAGGATAGGAAAAGGAAAATTGATTCTATCATTCAGAATCCTGAATATGCAAGGTATGTGCGACTGTAGTATTTGTCATGTAAAGACCTTTCTTTGGGTTTACTTGTGTAGTAACATGTTATAACTTCTTGAGTAGGGATACTTCACCGGCAAATGTTTCTTCGAATGACGTTGGAAATAAAGGGGTACTGAAGAAGAACAAAAAAGCAACTATTGATGGAAGGGTAACTGGTAAGGAGAACCAAAATGGTGATAGTCAAGGGGATGCAGATGCAAATACTGAAACCAAAGATGTGGCTGTCTCAGTAAATGATGCAAAACCAAAGAATAAAAGGAAGGAGAAGGCCAAGAAGGCAAAGACTACTGAGACAGAGAATGATGATTTGGCTGATGCAATTGATGGAAAAGCTAAAAGTGATCAAAGTGAAGTTGCTACTGTTGATAGCAAGGGCCAGGATTGTTCTGCCAAACCAGAGGAGCTGCTGAATGACAAGTATTTCTGTGGTTTTTGGATGCTTTGTTTTTCTCTTTATTCAGTTTTAAACTGCATTTTTTTGATGCATTTGGTTAATGTTAGAATATTTTTACATGCAGGGATCAGAGCAGTCGGAAACTGAAGAAGAAAAATAAGAAAAAAGTGGTTAAAGATGATATTGCTTTAGAGGGAGACGGTTTATCAGTTGATACTGCAGTAAAGGTTACAGGAGAGAGTAACCAGCAATCAGAGATAAACATGTATTAAATCACACTTTATTACTGAATTGAAGTGCTATCTTGTGTTATTTCCCACTATTTGTCACCCATATTGTTGTGTGCACAGGGTTGTTAAAGATAATGCTGATCCTGCTGGGCAAGAGGTCCTGAAAAAGAAGAAAAAAAAGAGCAAGAATCATGACAAGGATGTAAACAATAAGCTGGAGCCAGCTAACCTAACAGAGGCAGAAGACAGAAAACAGCCCCTTAAAGCAAGGACTCATGGTAATGGTTTGATCATTGAGGACCTACAAATGGGCAAGCCTGATGGCAAAAGAGCTTCCCCTGGGAGTAAGGTAAGCTCCTTAGTGTTTGCCGAATATTTAATTCCATGATGTCTATGTTGCTTACCACCTTGCTTTAAGTCAAATGAAAATATGGTACTTGTTAATCCTAGCTTATTGCACTTAAGTTGCTAGGAATAAGTCATTTTCTGTAACAACCCTGTCAGACGAGTTGTACTGACTCAAGAAAGTTGTTTTATTTTCCTTCAAGGTTTTTGTCAATTATATCGGCAAGTTACAAAATGGAAAGATATTTGACTCCAATGTTGGCCAAAGACCATTTAAGTTCCGCCTTGGTATGTTCAAATAAACTGATGCCATTTGATAATCTACATTCTTTTAAATGTTGGTTTACATTTAATGCGGTTATTGTTTCCATCATTTGCAGGTATTGGGGAAGTTATCAAGGGATGGGATGTTGGTGTTAATGGTAGTCATCTTAGAAATTTTAATTATGAAAATGTGCGTCTTCCATTATATTTTCTATCGGAGTATTGATCTACTTTATTTTATCGACTTGTCTAGGCATGCGAGTTGGTGACAAAAGAAGACTCACCATCCCCCCAGCTATGGGGTTTGTATAAAGTCACTGGCTTTTTCGTTGATTGCTCTCTTCCTATTTTGACGTGTAATATTGAATGCTGAATGTTTTTTCTATGCAGTTATGGGGACAAAGCAATAGGAAAAATACCGAAAAGCTCATGGCTTGTGTTTGATGTTGAGCTGGTCAATGTACAATAGGCTGAGGTAAATGCTGCTAGTTTGCCAAATGCAGACGGTGTGCTGCCAATTCCTTTTGGAGAATTTATATGCCATTTCTTGCCTTGCGCATGCAATGTTTTGTTTTGGAAGGTGATAGTTGATTCCTGGAATTTTCTTCAGCAGTTTCTCGGAAACATCCCGAGTTTAATTTTTGATCGCTTGTGTTTCCTAAGCATCGACTATGGTATAACAATTCCATTGATGTAGAAATTTTGGTAGTGAAAGGCCAAGTAGGATAACGCCAGTAAGGTTACCATTGAAAATTTATATTATTTTCATGTGAAGATATGCGTGAGACAGAATAAGAATTAGCATAAAATGTCGATTATAATTTATTAGTTTCTATCGAGGCAATCTTGACTAACTCCATTCAGTCATGTGTTCCACTTGTGTCTCGTTTGATTGAAAGATAACGTCAGTCATAAATAATATTAATATTTAATTTTTATCCATGGTTTAGAAGAGAGTTTGATTGTAATACTAGAGTAAGACCTCTCGTTTTTCTTATTCTAACTCTAAGTTAGAATAGAAAAATAAGAATTTAGTGGTATTAATAATATTATAGGAATATTAATTATGATAGTAGTTATGTTACAAATAAGGGGCTCTTGTTGTTCAACCGGACGACCAAACTAGGCCTTACAATCTCAACTACTCAAAAGTCAACAAAACAGCAGCCTACAAGTTCTGTGTGACTCCAACTAAGCATGCTTATCCGTCCAAATCCAAGGTTCCACCATTAACATCCATTCAACTCACAAAGCCATGACTCCTTTCTCTATCAAGTTGGTCAATATAACAGTCAACTGGTATTCTGCCACGGGTAACTCCTTAATTGTTCATTTGAGGTCCACATAGGTATTTTGTCGAGCAGCACGGGCGCGCGGCACTATAGTTGTTATCCCCTCGTGGTGTAGGGGTAGATGCCGACACAATTTTGACACTGGATCATTAGAGATCTTTAAGCACCAAACCATGTAACTAATCCCACAAAAACTGGCACCCATTACCCTGCACAAAAAATTATCACTAGCCACCCAACCCTGAGGTTGTTCATGAGCTGGGTGACTCATTGTCCCTTCCCACATGCTCCTTAGTGCCTTGACTTGAGAGCCAAAAACGAGAGGTAACCAAAAAAGAAGAAGAGTTAGCAGAAAGAGAAGCTTTGACCTCATTAGATTAGATAGGTGTAATGCTTGCTATTATTAAAGGCTAAGACTAATGTCAAATGGCCAAAGTGGGTGTGTGTGTGTGTGGGCTTTCCCGGTTTTTAACAGCACCGTGGGGAATGTCGTGGAAGCCGCTTGCTAATTGACCACAATACCCTTCATTTCCTCTCCTCAACTAAACCTTACTTAGCAGGAGCATGTCGATATACTACGTTGAGGGGTAGTATGGTTAAAAGACGATTCATGAGCACGAGCCATTTTTGCGCGCGTGGTGGGAGGGGGAGGGGAGGACAGCTGGTGGACTCTCCACAAACATCGACTAAAAACCCAACTCTCACTTCATAGCTCCTTAGTGGATTACTCCCACGCTCGACAGCTCCACAGTCACGTGCGGGCCCCACCCGCTAAGTGTTCGACGAGGTCGCTCCTATCTATCTATCTATCTATCTATCTATCTATCTATCTATTCTATCTCCTCTCCTCTCCTCTCCTCTTTTGTCCAAAGTACTGAATTGGAATTATTAATTAAGTCCACCACAGCAGGCCAGTTCCGGCTAGTCATTGGGCCCCCCACCTCCACCACCGTTGAGTTAATGGTGGGCCTACTTGGACCTCGTTTTAGCGGATCTGCAAAACATTCCGCATCCGATACCATTAACTACTGATAAATTGCATTTCACCGCCTGCCATTTAAGCTAATAGTTTATCTACCCCTCTTAAAGTTGTTGAGTGGAGTAAAAGACTTAGCGACAAACCTCGTTTTGTCTTCGGTCGAATTTTCTCTGGTCAACTCGTGCTAATCCTTGAAAGCCATTGAATAGACTTGCATCAGCACCGAGCTGCATCTTTCTACAACCGTTGACAAAGAGAATACGAGTCCGGTCATTTCAGGCTTCCAAGTTTGAAGCGTGACTCGTTTGATGACGAGGGAGACCCCCGTACATTAGGCTCGACCCGCCACGTGTCTAACGGAGCTGAGCCTTGCAAATGGATCCACCATCCGACCCGTTAATAAGGAGAGTTGGTGGAACCCAGCCCACTTGACCGTTACTCCTGTCTGTCCGAGCCCCCACGCCACGTGGATGTAGGGATGGCGTTTATTGGACAACGCGTGGCAGCGGCGGGGGTCCCACAAGGCTCTCGCGTGCTTCTGCCCACTCCCCCTCCTCTGTCGTACTCGTGTCATCTTTTTCTATTTTTCTCCTTCTTTTATTTCTCTCCTTTTCTTTTTTGGCCCTTTTTGCGTCCACCAACCTCTTGCTATATAAATGCTAGTGCCGTGCTAACACTCCTCACACTATATATATGATACCTCTCTTGGCTATCTCTCTATATAAGTAACTCCCTACTACTTCTTTTTTATTCTTCTCTCTCCCTCTCGTTTATAAACATACACATCTCTCTCTCTCTATCTGTGAATCAAGTTTCTCTCACTAGGAAACATGGGAGAGGCTGTTGATGAGGTGCATGCAATCAATGGCTACGATGAGCATCGTGCCAAAGAGTGTCCAGAGGAACGCAAATGGTACGAGGAGGAGATCGATGATGATCTCAAGTTGTGCTACGCATTGAATAGGTGACCGATAGCCTTCTCTATACTTAGATCAATAGTAGTTCTTTTACTGTTAACAAGTACTTCTGTATCTTAATTAACGGTATATGTTTGCTAGTGTGCTGCATAGAGGGACTAGCATATATCAAGAAATAGCTCTTCTTGATACCAAGCATTTTGGGAAGGTTGGTAAACTTTGGCTCGCATATATTTTTTACCTAGGGTCGACTATTATTATATTTATTGGAATTATGCAGGCCTTGGTGATCGATGGGAAGATGCAGAGCTCGGAGCTGGACGAGTTCATTTACCATGAATCCTTAATCCATCCTGCCCTCCTCTTCCACCCAAAGTAATTCTTTCTTCTCATATGTTTGGAGGATATTTTTTTCTATGTTATCGATAGGCATAGGCTACTGAGTCGTATTCATGAAAGAGTATAATAAATTTGTTTCTGAATATATTATATACTCAGGGTACTCTCGTTATCATTTTTATAATGCACAGTGAGATGGTAACTAACTCATTTTCTTTTCTTCGATTACTGATTATAATAATTGCAGTCCAAGGACAGTATTTATTATGGGAGGTGGAGAGGGGTCCGCCGCCAGAGAAGTCCTCAAGCACACCACCATACAAAGGGTGGTCATGTGCGACATAGATCAGGTGCCATAAAGCTTATGATAGTAGTAACATTTATAAATGATAACTAGATAAATATTACAGTACTATTAGTTTTTTATTCGTTATCTTTGTTAAATTAAAACTTTATATATATATATGTATAGTACAATTATATGGACATTAAAAGTTACACATGCCTATACATTACCAGGAGGTTGTGGATTTTTGTCGAAGGTACCTGACAAGTAACTATGAAGCCTTCGCAAGTGACAAGCTCTGCCTCGTAATCAACGACGCCAAGTATGTGGGAATTAATTACACCAATCTTTTAGTTCTTTTCTATTGTAATTAAATTGATAAAAAGGCTTTAACTAAAAAGAAATTATTGACCTATTAATATAGGGCTGAGTTGGAGAAGAGAGAAGAGAGGTACGATGTGATAGTAGGAGACTTAGCTGACCCTGTGGAAGGGGGACCATGCTATCAGCTCTACACCAAATCTTTCTATGAACAAGTGCTCAAGCCCAAGCTCAATCACCAGGGCATCTTTGTCACACAAGTAGACATCTTCATACATAACTAGATATAGATTTTATTTTTCTCTGACCAACTTTATTGTTATTTTGGTTGGTTGATTGATTGATTAATTGTTTATGCATAGGCTGGACCAGCAGGTGTTCTTACCCACAAGGAGGTCTTTTCATCCATATACAACACTCTGAAGCATGTCTTTAAATGTGAGATTTTTACTCCTTTTTTTGTTCGTTTTCCCTCAAACTTGGATCTCTTAAATAACAACAAGCTCTCTACTATGCGTACTAAGATTACAAATTTTGTTGCAGATGTGCTTGCATATACAGCTCATGTGCCATCCTTTGCAGATACATGGGGATGGGTCATGGTAATTAGTTTACTCTCTACAGAATAAATTTACTATGTTGCTGTAATCTAGATAATTACTTGGTGTTCTACAGGCATCAGATCACCCATTCACCCTTAATGCTCAACAAATCGATGAAAGAATCAAGGAGAGGATCAACGGGGAGCTACTTTACTTGAATGGGGAGTCTCTTATTTCCTCCACCACCATGAACAAGAGTGTTCACCAATCGTAAGTATCTCTATCTTTATGCGTATTATGTCCTCTCGAATTCGACATGATTAGCAATCTTATTGTTGCTCAAATTAACTTGCAGATTGTTGAAGGAAACGCATGTCTACACAGAGGAGGACGCAAGATTCATCTATGGACATGGGAGGGCTTGTTGCGCTTAAAACTTTCTTTTCTCCAGAGAGTACTGTGGATATTGATCAAGTTTGGAATCAGCAACTAAATGCAAAGAGAGCAGCAGCTCACAGAACGAACGAACGAACGAACGAACGAACGAAGTGCGAAGTTGTGGGTGTTAGCATTCTTTACTTCTTTTATAACGGAAAAGAACAAGTAAATGTATTGCTAACTATGACTCAGCAGTATAATTGTAATAAGTTATAGACTACTTCCTGGTGATCTCGTTCCTCTTATTCGCCTTTTTCTCTACATCTATATGATATATTTAGAAGCAATTTGGTATGATATGGCTCAGAATTGAGGACTCAGAAGAGCGAACGATTAACATAGCTTCGCAATATTGCATATAATTGGAAGTTGTAATAAAAATTAATCAACAACTAGATAACACTGGTAGGAAAACCGCTCACAAATTTGTCAACCAATTACCGATCGATAACGAAGTCTTCATCTAGCTCCTCTTCACAGGATCGAAGTTTGAGACGCCGATGACGGCGCCGATGATGACGCCGATCACGACACCGCCGGACACGATGCTGAGGAGGAAGTTCTTGAGCGACGGGGAGATCCCCGGTTGCGCCGCCTCCGCCACGTCGGGGATCACCAAGGCGGCGGCCAACGCCGCCGCCGTCAGCCCAGCGACAGCCTGATCCTTGGCCGACGGCGGCGACGACGACGCCTTGACCTGGATGCACCTGGAGACGTGGATGGAGGCGGGCTTCGTAGGGAGCTTCATCGGGTTGAAGAAGGCGGATCTTGGGGTGGTGATGGTGGTGGAAGGGGAAGCCATTGCCATGGTGACTGCGGGAAGAGCAGATGCCATCGGGAGGCAAGTGGTTTAGATTTGGATGAAGGCAGGGCGAGTGGGTTTAGATTAGGATGGATAGGACACAGGGAATGGAAGTAGAGGAGGGGGGAGATGCGTAGGAGATGCCAGGTCTGCATCTGAATCCTACGTGGACGATTCTGATACGTGGTGTGGAGGATAAGGTTATCTGTGATGCTCTTATCTCTTGATGGAGCTTGGAAGGAGTACGCTGTACGCGGCATCAATCAAGATTCAAGCGGGGGTTAAACGGTATCCAAGGAGTTCTTTTTTATAATTAACCCGAACACTTAAATAAGTATTACTACTAATGCCACAAATAATAATACTTACCAAGTATTTCTAATGGAGCAGTACAAAGTTTACAAGGTGTGAGTTTCTCCTTCAATTTACCAATAAATGTGAAACCAACCGTCTTAAGTATTGGTTTATACAAGGAGCTAATTTATGAAACAATAGCTTATTTAGACATTTACTATTGAACACAAATGGTACTAAGAGAAAACTGATCGAATTCAAAAGGACCAGCATGCAAAAGAAACCTAAGTAACAATATAAAAATAATTTCAAAGGATATCTTTCCTGCATTTGTTATCTATATTCCATAGTAACTTGGAGCATTAGAAGATACAGCAGGTGGATGAGGCTGGGTTGGCATAATATGCATGCACAGAAGTCGTAAAGTTTTTTATATAAAATGTTTTTACTGTATACAACTGGCTACATGGTGGCTTTATTAGTTTGTATCTATTTGACTACATGGATCATAAAAATCCAGTTCCTTTTCCCTGTACAACTTTAGCACCATGGCTAGAAAACTTGCTCGTTCCGAATTCTATCCCAGCCTGTGAGTGTGTCTCTGCTAATTCTCTAACACGTGAGAGGATAGGTGTCGGAATTGGTACAGAGGTATGTTTTCTGGAGTTCTTCCCCTGCTACACGAAAGGCAGATAAAAAGAATCAAATACAAAAATAGTAATCACATGAAGTTATCTTCCTACTAATAGTAGGAAAGTAAGTGATCACAACCAAGATGAACCCCCACCAATTCATTAGAGTTGTAAAGGTGCTGTTAATTTGATAACTTCAGAAAGGGATTATTCTACTGGCATGGGTGTGCTAAAGGGAAAAACAAGAAAACCACAGAATCTTACCTCATTCTCACTAGCAGGAACCTGTGCCAAGCTGGCCCTTAGCAGATTCCGCCACTTATCCTAAAAAAGATCATTGTTGCTGGCTTAGTATCAATTGGTAAATTATAATATCAACTGCAAACATTCTGAAAAGTACAAGAAACCTCGGAGATGATTCAAGATTTAGCATACACAGATATGAGGTACTGCACCTTAAGATCAACAGACGTGCGATAAGAATAAGAGGCAAATGCCAGACGTCTGATCTCAGACCATCTTCCAGTCCCAAACTGGGCTACTCCATCAACTAACTTCAGAACCTCACAAAGAGTCCAAGCTCGATGATGCTTCCTTCTAGGACCACCTTTTACGACTGGTTGAGTATCAGCATTATCATCTATTTGTTCTCCAGCTGCCTCCAACTTTTCATGATGGAGATCTGGCTTCCTCTCACTAGTAATTGGATGTGTACATACTTTTTCTCTTTTCTTGTGAACGAAGTTCTGACAGAAGAAGAGACAATTAGAACGTCCAATGCTAACTTGGTCATGGCGTACTCACCCATAAATATTTGGCTATATGCATAGGAGGCAAAAACCACTGGACACATACCATATGCCCATAAACAAAGTGTCAAAGCAGATGGGAAAAGATACTTGAAGACCAAAGAAAATCTCTAGATTTTATTTAGGTACAAAAAAAACTTCTTTGCTACTGAATTTCTATGATAATGTTTCCAGAAACTTAAAATTCAAACTACATATGTTATCGGAAAACAACACCATGGATTGGATAAGCCTACCAGCTGTGGATTTCGCATAAGAAGAGATCTGGCTTTCCTTGTTTGGATTCCACTTCCAACATTGTGTTGCAAGGGAATATCTAGTACTGCTTTAACCAAGTCAAATGCCATGCCAACAGAATGGTAAGCCTGTGACCATTACCAGAAGCATGAATATGAGAACATGAAAGTACTATTCATAGGATAAAATCATCGTACATAATGTGAGAAAATAAATTCAACAGCAAATATTAACCCTTGAAGATCTATAAATGATCAGTAAACATTAGATAGTTCACTATCAATAGGTATGACACAACAAATTTTAGTTTATTGTTCCTTTGCAGTGCAGTACTTATATTGCAGCATGATACAGTAGTGCAGTACAGCATACATGTACGGAGAAAAACAAATGTATCTATTTAACTTGTTTATGCTAACTTCTAATTACCTCATAGTGAATTTACAGTGTTTGCAGGACATCAAGCTACAAATTGGAGCTCTTCACACTAATTTAATTTTTTAAAGCTATTTCATAGCTATCCCTCAAAACCAGTAACCAGTTATGTTATCTTTGAAAAATAAACTATTGCATCGGATTGCAATGTCAAAGTAGTCAAAGTAGTCAAAGTGAACTAAAAGATGATGCTTAAATGAATAATTACCTTAAGAGCTGAGAAATTTTTCCTAGGACGTCCTCTTCTAGCCCTTGAAACATATGGTACTTGAATGCCAAATCCTCCGATGTAGTCCTGCCTAGTGGAAAAGGCTATATTCTGTGGACCAAGAACAGGCCGTAATCGAGATTTTGGACAGGCTTGCTCAGGTGAACAAATTTTTACTGAAGAAGGCAATCTTGTGGAACACTCCCTGGCCTCAAAATCAGAGAGTTCCTCAATGTACCGCCTTGTGGGTCTTCTCATCCTTTTGACAGCAGACTCTTCCATTTGAAGATTTTCCTTAGTTGCATCAAATTCAAGAGGCATCCTAAGCCTCCTGCTGGATCTTTGTTGGTCCTCAATATGGTCAGAAGAGCTAGTTGGTGAAACTTGGCAGATGTCTTTTGTTGGGTTGGTAACTTGATCTTCAGAAAGAAAACCAGATTCTAGCTTAGATCTTCTGTCAGCGCAATGTGCCTCTTCTTTCACTTCATTGCAAACAATTTTATTATCTTTTATTGAAAAACTCGAAGTTGGAACATCACATGAATTAATTAACCCCATTGCGATCCGTCGCTTGAGCCATAACTTGTCTTTAACAGAAGTCTGACGCCCAAAGGTAGCTCTGAATGCTTCTTGAAGTTCTCTAATCGTAAGATTATCCAAACAAACTTCCCCTTCTATAAGAGAAAAATCAGGCTTTGAACTAGTGCATGTTTTGGGGAGAGATGAGTTACTATTTACTGCATCATTTGTAGGTCTTGAACATCTTACTGTATTTTCAATTTCATCACTAGGACTACCATTTAATGCTACAGAATTAGGAGCTGCCTCTATTGAAGGATTTTCAGAATGGATCTTGTCATTCTGGGATTCCGCATTGTTAGGACAGTGAGAGCTCTTACCACCTAGAGAATTTGCATTGACATCTAGAGATTCACATGATAATAACAGCCTCTCTTCTTGCTTAACTTTCTCCGAGATCACCTCTATGTACTGCAATATATATTTAAAAAGCAGAAGCTGAATAGGGAAGTGTCAACTCAGAAATAAAAATTACAAATTACAAAAAAAAAAGATCAAATAAAGGGAAATTTCTTAAAATGGATTCAGAATTTCACATAAAGTAACTCATAATCATAACCATTAACACTTCACACATAATTCCAGAGTACAGCCAAAAGTAAGAGCTGAGTCTACCATCTATCATGTTCTAATCTTGGTAATGTTATTGACTGGCACAAAACAGGCACTCAGAAAAATAAATAGCAAATTACTCCATGATAGGTAATCTTTTTAAGAACCTGTATGTATCAGCACATGCTTGAGACTTGAGAGCCTTGTCACTTGTTAACCACCAATTAAAAACCTGACCTCCCATACCAGGGTACCGGAATTTGTACTCTTCAGTTTCAAATTAACTCAATCTGGAGCCAGAAATTTCTGCTAACAGATGGAATTTCAACTTCTTGCAATCAAATATTGAATCAGTTGTTTAGATACATGTCTAGCTACACAATCTCACCACAACAAATTTGCCTGAAAATCTTCATCTCTTTTAAGAAGTTGCTGTTGGCTTCTTGCAGAAAATATAAGTTACTTTTATTCTGAATTATAAGTTAGTTATGTGTTCACTATATTCATTAAATTGGGTATCAACAATATCATCTATGTTTGACTATTTTCCTATATTATGTGTATATAATGACTTATGAAAAGAGGAAAGAGTATTATAGCTCTTAGGCTGGTCCGAGAAGAAGGCGGACAAGCACTACAATAATCAAGATGTTGTTGGTACCACCACTTAGACAACTCATTACTCCAAAAACTAGGTAGGGACTTCCATCTGTTGATTCAGAAATCCGGAAAGCAGACTAATTTTTAACAGAATAGATTCACAAAGACCTGCATATAGAAAACTTTTACATATATCAAGAAAAGAAAATACCAATTCTAGAAAGCCAAAGCTATAAGAAATCTAGTTTCAAGAAATTACATCACATATAACTTGCTACCAGAAAACCTAACAGCATCAAGTTCAGTACAAATGAAGAACATGTACAGTACTTAGTATTAATTTATAGATGACAATTGAAAATGACTTGTACATTTTTATTACCAAATAAAATATTGAAAATGACTCATGAATTTTCTTGATGTACATAAGATGACAACGAACCTCAAGCCTAGAGTCCAACTTCCTTGACTCTACCTCAGCATTCTCTGATTGAGCAAGTCCTGATACGTGAAGTGTAGTAAGACATGAGTTTCCTTCAGGAAACCAAAAATTAAGTGAACCAAAGTAAATTCAAGCCTCATTCATATTACCAGCAGCCCTATGTGGCAGCTTGAAACAGAAGACTGGACATCAATTAACTGAATTATATAACAAATTACTAAAAGGAGATAAAACATACATGCATACATACAAGGAGAACTGATCTCAAGGACATAAAAACTCTAACAGAAAGGGTTGATATAAAGTGCAGATTTCTATTTTAAATATCTTACAAGTAAGATGTATCTTGAAAACAATACTTTAGTGGAAGAGATCCAATACGTCCCACCTTCAACTGAAGGTATTTCAGTCTTTTCATCTTCAAGCAGATGCTCAAACTGCATAACCTCATCTTCTGTAGCGGGAACTAGTGTTCCATCACCTTCAACCTGAAAATCATATTATCTGGAATATTAATATTCTGAAGTTGTATCCACACGTGTATCACAATTAAAAATGTTGACAATTGATATAGAACTCACAAGATCAAAATTCAAGGAATAAGACAGTGCAAAACATATATATACACACACACACACACACAAAGATTGAAGATACTTAAAAGAATATCTCCAGAACGATTGAAATAATAAAATTTCTCCTCAAACCACAGGCTATATATTGTGGGCATCCATGTTCACATGGGTTCCTTTTGCCCGACAATAGTTGTGAAGACCGAGAATGAGAAGAATTTAGTTCATACAATGTTATTACCTCAAATGTAGTTAACAGCACCATAGTTTGAAGTTTCAGTTTCGGTCTTGGCTCAGTTAAGAAAATGAAACACTTTGGTCAATTTCAGTTGGTTTTGATTCTAGGCAGACCTTCCCTGTTTTCATTCCATATAGCATTTTAATTAGTCATCAGCCAAATCATTGCATCCCACCCATGTTACTTGCAGCCTTTACATCCCCTATACAAGGACACGTTACTATTCCAGCATAAATGCTAGCAAAGGAAAGAGAAGCAACTCATTCATTTTTTCCATAACGATGCTATAAAAGATCACTGAAACATTCCAAATGATAATTATGCACGAACTCTCAGGAGATCAATCAAATTGCATGCTTGGAACAACCCACATCATATTTCGCCATTGACCTCAGGTTTGTGTATTTTAGGACTCAATACGACCATAGTATTGCTGAACTACAGGGATAAGCTGTTAGTCCCGTCATCCTTGGCCAATCCTTTTAATCCGACTATTTCAATGATTTTCTTTTTAGCTAAGTTGTTTGAGTCTTTGAGACTACGAAAATTCAGTCTAACATTTGATTCCAGTAAGAACACTACACTAGTTTTAGCCTATCAAAAGACTCATACACTAACACAATAAAACAGGTTTCTATTGAAAATAAAGGTATTCTAGTTATGAGAGCAATTATTCAAGTCCGAAATCGACAAATGGAATATTCTAAGCTACTAGAATTTAATTTTTCTAATGAGCTGACATCAATTCACATGTTCCTTATAAGCGAGGTACAAGAGCATTTCTACATACAACAATCAAAGCCAAAGATACAAGAATACATTTTAAATTTACAAATAGGACCACATAACACACTAAAATTATAGGAAAGATAAAGGAAAGCAGGCATTTACCCGAACAAGCTGGTAAACCACGGGATCGGACACACAGTTATTTCCAATCTCACTTTCTCGACTATTCTTTTTCCCATTAACCTCTGCGCCAAGAACTGCTTCCATGGAACATTCCACCACATACAATTCAGATCAACAAGCACTGTCACCCCAGCAACAAACACCCAACTTAATACACTTCGAAGAATTGAGATAAAACCACCAGCATGCTCCAATCAACTCACCGACTACAGGAACCTAAACCTAATCACCAAATTTTATAATAATCTACAATCAGATCAAAGAAAGTTCATTTAGAGCTTCAATTCACTAAATTCAGAACAAAATTAACATAAAATGCACCAAAATTTGAGGGAAAAAAAGTGTAGCAAGAAAGATTCTTCTGAGCTGACCATGGAAGTGAGGGGATCAATAAGGCGATTCGCACGGCATTGCTCCCGATAAGTTGGTGGATCGAGAAGAATTAGAAGGATTCGGGAGAAAGAGGGGCGGAAATGGAATTGGGAGACGAGAGAATTGGAGGAAGGGAGGGGGGTTTCGAATCGAACGGATAGAGACGGGGAAAGAGGGGAAAGCAAGGAGTTGGATCGGTAGACGGGGTTCACTCTGGAACGCGTGGGTCCTCAGTTTGGACGGTGATAAGACGAGCGACAAACATTTTGACGGCCGTGATGAAGAGAGTAGCTTCCCAAAGAGGCTTCTTTAGCACGCAAAGAGTGGTGAACGGAGAGCTGAGAGTCTTGAAAAAAGATTAAATAATGATTTGTGAAATTAAAGGTTCGTCAGAAAGAAGGGGCAGCGCTTAGAAATTATATATATATATATATATATATATATATATATATATAGTTAAGGCTGTTGAAATAATTGGTCGGCTCGAGTTGCTGCTTGATTAAGCCCGACGTGAAATTGAGCATATTTAAGCTTCATAAATGACGCTTAAAATTAATTTCGAGCTGATCTTGATAACGAGCCGACTCCAAGTCTGCCAAGCTTATGATTTGGGTATCGCTCGCGGTGCCCTATATTACCTTCCTAGTGGAAAGTGGCCGAGTGGGGACCACTTGTTGTCATCTCTAATCTTGAGTGACCGAGCAATATGGGTCGGATCATATGACATCATAAGGAGTCTAATTATTTTATTTATTTATTTATTTTAATTAAGATCTTAAGTTAGAATTTTAATTAATTAACTAAATTTAACTTTTCACAGTTTTAGAAAAATATTCAAAGAATATTCTACGAATGTCAGAATAATATCAAACCAACAAGATAAAATTGCCAACTCCATATCTACAATTTTGATATTCAGGACTTCTCCAGATTCTGAATCTATCTGCTGCAAAACGAATGATTAATCTGAGAAAGATAAGGAATACTGATTTAGCTAAGTCGTGATTATCTCTAAGTCATATTTATCTTTAATATAAGCTAATAAGGCAAATCCTAATAAAAGTCGATCTAGGTTAGCCTCTATAAATATGTGGAGTACAGATTATCATGAAAGAAATTATGGAATAAATATTGAGTTAAGTTAAGTTTATTTAGCTTGCATTACTTATCGCCATTATCTTTTATTGTCATAGCCGTAGACCTCCAATGCTTTCAAACCCTAGCCACCTCCTATCTCCAGCAGCCACCCTACTATACAACCATTCATTACCATCATCCACCATCTCCCTTGAATGTCCGCCACCATCCAACAACCGCCGCAACGTCAGATATTTTTTAACTTTTCACCCCGACCTCCGATTTAGGTAAAACCAGAGCCATTAGAACCCTAACTCATGAAACTACCATTTCTAATTTTTCTTACGTCCCGATCTATCCAGATCTAATTCGTAACATTGGTATCAAAACCGACATTCCTCAAACAATGATGAACACGTGATCCAAAGCTAACCCAAGGGAGATTGCGACCATGGAGGACCAAGAACTCGTCTCCATCCCTGTGGAGGTTTCCTCGGCACCACCAATAGTCGACGACAAGCCATCGGCATGGGCAAAGATAATTTTTAAAGAATTTTCTAACAATGCCGCTAGATCTGTCGAGAAGAGCTTCAAAATGATCAAGAAGGCTCTCCAAGCCTTGACGGCAACCATCTAGGCTCGTTACCACCGCCCTGCACCACCACCATCGCCAGCCACTATGGAACAGGCACCACCTCCACCTTCAAGTACTAATAATGGTGAAATCGTGAAGAGCATCCAAACCGCGGCAACCATCCCTTCTCCGACTGCATTGAGCCTTCCATTGTAGCGACACCGGAGCAGCCTTAGTGACAGCCCCATCGTCATCTTTCCCTGTCGTGGTGGAAAATAAAGGTCGAAATCCTAGTCATCCACCGATGGTGGTCTAGGCACTTTCGATCTAAACCACCACCGTCAACCACACCTTCTTTGGAGCAGCCACACCCGAACCATGCCCTAAATTGCATGTGCTAAAACCTTAGCTCGAACCACTCGTGACTAGGATTTTGCCTAGGTCACCTACGACTAGGGCGGGCTATGGCTCGAACCAGTGGGCCCTAGAGCACAACCTACCATGGGCTCCCTTCCACGTGGTAGACGGGACGCATAGAAAGATTGAGGACATAAAGTTCGAGAGCAAACGAAAGTTTAGAAACCACCATTGACACCTTAAGGACAAGGTGGACAGAAGCATGGTGGATTAATACAATCTAGGTCAGATCGTACCACATTATGAGGATATTGGGATCAATGGATTGAGTCTAATTATATTATTTGGTTTACCTCAGTAGGTTATGATTTTATTTAATTAGCTAAATCTAACTCTGCGTAGTTTTAAGAATATATTTGTAGAATATCTATAGATGTCAAAATAATATCAAACTAGCTGGATAAGATCGCTAACTTCTAGATCTACAACTTTGGTATTAATGACTTCTCTAGATTCAAAATCTATCTGCAGCAAAATATGAAGGATTAATCTGAGAAAAATAAGGAAGACTGATTTAGCTAAGTCATGATTATCTTTAATATAAGCTAATAAAACAAATCCTAATGAAAATCGGTCTAGGATTAGCCTCTATAAATATATAGAGTGCAACCCTAATTAATTATCTAATTGATTATCATTGAATGAATATTGAGTTAAGTTAAATTTATTCAACTTGCATTACTTATCCTCATGTTTTACTATAGTCGTTAGATCATTGTTATCTTTTTAGAAGTAGATCATAGCCGTAGAAACTCTAACACTTTCAAACTCTAGCCACCTCCTACCTCCAGTAGCCACCCGACCATCCACCACCACTCTCCGACAACCGCTACAACGCCAGATATTTACTGTTCTACCTCATTTTGATATATCTTCACTATTTTATTTTTAACTTTTTATCTTGACCTCTGATTTACGTGAAACTAGAGCCATTAAAATTCTAACTCATGAGGCTACCACTTTCTAAATTTTTATAATTTTCTTACATCCAAATCTATTCAGATTTGATTCATAATAGTGACCCTCCAAACGCAAGCTCGACGCTTTCTCCCTTCCCCTCAAAATTCCCACAAAATTCAGCAAGCCATCTCCTTTTTCGGCCATGTCAAACACTATTCCTCACATCCCAACTCATACCTTCTAGATCTCTACTTTCCTTCTTCCTCAAAATGATTAAGATTTTAATTATAAGTCTGTAAACAAAATTGGTGGTGAGAAAACGAGGGTACTATAGGTATTTTAGAAATCACAATTTTTGTTTTAGCATAGTATTTTTTTATTGATATCTTTCTGACCGAAAATAATTAGGTTAGATTAATTCAAAAGTGTTATATAAAAATTATTGAAAAAATAGAAACGTTATAGATTCCTCGGAGTGTTAATTCAGAAAATAAAATATTTTCTAAGTATGATAAGAATATTTTTATAGTTTGACCCCTTTTTTTATTCGTTTGCTTTTTATTCTTTCGGAACCCTCTCCCCCCTCGTTTCCCCCTCCCCGCTACCCTTTTAAATATGACGTATTGCAATAACCCTTCGCCAATTCCATGGCCCAGATCACAAAGGATGAAGTGTCAGTCAGAGTTTCGGCAGAAGAGGTGGATCCTTCGGTGGAAGCTCCTCCTCTCGACGGATCCAATTCTACCCAAAATGACAAGCTCATCACAGTCTTGATTGCTTATACTCTGCAACTTAGCCTATCGATTGCCACACAACCAGCAGTCCCCGCAAATACATTAGCATTCAAGCTGTACACTTTTGCCAATTATATTAATTTCGCGTTGGGAATCGTCCTTGTGATATACCTCATAAGGCTTTCCACTAGCCCCAATCAATCAGCAGTTCCAAACTCCGCCAAGCGTATGATTTGGGTCTCGCTCGCCACGTCTTTTCTTACTTTCTCTCTTGGGACCCTTCTTAATATTATTATGGCCTAGCTACTTATGTTTGCTCGATGGTCTACTGGCGGTGGTTATGGTTGGAGTTGTTTATTTCGACTTTCCAGTTATTTTGTTTGTTTGCAGACACCAGGTTTACTTCTCAAAGAACCAAAAGAAAAAAGCTCTTCTATTTGTACTAGAATAAAGGTTTTGTCTAGCCTTCATTTGTAAACGCCATTCTCCTTTTGCTTAATTTAGTTTTAGGGAGCAGAAGTGTGTATCCTAAACAGTATGTATACAATTATCCTTTCAATAAATTTACATGAGATACAGCAGAAACAGCAATATTAGTACATGTATTACGAGGAAAGAACGAATATGTAACAAGATTAATTAATTTGTTGAACTAGACAACAACGTAACCAACGAATTTGACGCCAATCGCAACCTCAATCATAAGCACAACAAATTTATATCTCATTTTTTATCCTATTCAAGCATAAATCATCTATGTGGCTCCCAATACAAGACAATTTGAATTGAATGAAGATTACAGATTGGAAAAAATTATGTGGGCCTCTATAAGATCATTCGAGGAGCTGAAGTTATGTAAGGTCTGTGAGCCCGTCGTGTTCAAGATTATCCTCTGCAATTTCAAGTGCAATCTATAAAGTAGCAATAACTTCAATGAATGCAATAGTTCTGTCATATGTTGGGCAATATTCACAAAAGTACAGTTCGCCTTTGATGCTTATGCCTTGAATTTAATCTTCGAATGCTATTGAAGTACTTGAATTACTGCTAAAAGTTATTTAAATTCGTTGGATTTAACTGGGTTTTTTTTGGTCTACAAAGCATAAAAAAGGGATCCTAGTCATCCAGGCATAGGAACGGTGTTTCACGCGTTTTCCCCCGGTGGGCTTTGAGCCTTCGAGGATTCCGCGTTTCCCTTCTTGAGTATTTTATTTTTAATATGTTTAAATTTCCACGTGTGCCTCCATTTCTCAATGATCTACTGGGTGGTGTTTGTCTATTGTGTGTGTTGAATTGCTTTGGGGCATGAAAGGTAGGCAGTTCTATTTAATTGTTCTATAATAAAGGTTTTGATCAATCGATTCTAGATGCAGTAAAAATGATTTTGTTCAAAAATGTATTCCATTATCTGAAAAGTGATAAAATTAGAATAAAATTCATCCAAACCTACTGAAATTAATTAAAATCTCATCGATTAATGATTTCAAACAGTAGATTTTGTAAGAATTCTACCAATTTAAGACTTCCAAATAGGGTGTTACAGATTTGTCTATATCGACAAAGCCACCTGTTTATCCCCAATCTACAACCTTCTTAACATCAAGACCCTCCTTACAATAAATTAACATGAGATAAATATTACGAAGAAAGAACGCAGATGTAACGTGATTAATGTTATCTTGAACTGGACAACGAAGCAACCAACGTTTTAACTTATGTGAGCTTCTCTAAAATCAATCGAAGAGCTGAAGTGATCATCCCAAAGGATGGCCTTCTCGAGGCATCCTCATCCCACAGGCAGCATATAAGCTCTATAAGCTTGCAGTGTTCGAAGTAATCCTCTGGAAGTTTAGGCCTAAGCCTACCCTCTGCAACTTCAAGTGCAATCTACGAAAAGTAACAACAACCTTCAATAAGTGCAAATTAATTTTTCTCAAGATTTTGATGCTTAATTATGCCTCTTGCAGCTGTACCTTAGTCGGTCCATAGTTGGTCTCCATGTATGGATGTTCACCAGTTATAAGCTCATTCAATATGATGCCGAAACTATACACATCACACTTCTCGTTATATGGCTCACAGCGAATTACCTCTGGTGGCATGTACACATATGTCCCTGGAAAGAAACGAAGACATATGCAGCATTTTGGTGTAATCAAATGAAGTAATCAATAAGCTTTCCTTCTTACCCGTTTCACCAGTTAGTGCTTCCTGCCCCTCAAGCAAGAACCTAGCATGCCCAAAATCCGCAACTCGAACATGCATAGAATCATCTAAGAGTACGTTACTTGGCTTCAAATCCCTGTGGATGACCTTAGGCTTCTGCTCGTGGAGATATTGCATTGCTTGAGCTATTTCCAGTCCTTTCTCTATCCTTTCCAGCAAAGGTGGAAGAGGTGTTGTTGTCGATCTCTCTCTTAGCCTTTCCTTATGCCCATGCAACCATTCTGCTAATGTCCTTCCATTAAGTAACTCTGTAACTATGAAGCAATTCTCCGGTGGAAGAAGACATGCGCCTACTAATCGCACAACGTACGGGTGTCGTTGTCGCGATAGTGTATCGAGTTCCTGGGCAAAGAAGTCTTCACCATTCTCGTTGGATAGGAAAAAGTTTGGGTAAATCCACTTAACTGCAACATCAAGGCCTCTCCAAGTTCCTCTGTATATCTCAGCAGTTGTTCCTTGGCCTATTTTTTCCTGCAAATTTATCTGCCACAAGGGATATATAATGCACTTGTAGCCTATAACAATTAGATAAACGTGTATTCACCTCATTTGGCTCAATGGACCATCCATTAAGTTTAGCTTGGTCTCTAGTATTAGCTAAGTGTGGATTGCCAACCGTCGTTCGATCTTCTACTTCGACAGGCGAAGAATGCTGTTGATTGTTGCTTATTTGGTGCAAGAATCCATTCTCCTGTGCAATATCTAAGCAATGTCTTAGATATTCCTGCGTCCCCTCTAGCCGAGCTTTATAAGTGGCCTTGAGTTCTCTCTGTCGTTGGACTTCTTCTTTAAGCTTCACAACCTTGATTAAAAAGATTGTAAAGATATTAAGACCAACATTTCGCTCTAAATTCGTATCACATTTATCCTTACAAAATATCGTAATCAACATAGACCTGTTGCTGGAGTATTGATTTGGGTGGTGATTGCTTGGTCCCAGAGAGCAAAGAGAAGATCACTGCTAGGCCCTTGCAGCAACTGCGATGCTCCTGCATCTTGCTCTCTGTAATTGGAGATCTCTCCATGGGAAACAGCGATAGTTACAACGTACCTCCGTTGCTTTATATCTTGTTCTTCTATCTCAGTAATTTATGGCGTTCTAAAGAAGAGGACAGAGAGAAACCAGAGAGGCGTCCATTTTTTATGGAGGTTTCCTTCAGCATTGTTCTATGTGGATCACTCTATTGTAGGACAGTGATCATAGACGAAGTCGGCGATTGGTTCAAGGTTTGGGACAAGATGATGACGAGATAAACGATTACATATAGAATTTTCAACTATGAAACTGCCCATGGGCTGAACTACTTTAGAAGTTTCTGACCCAGCCCATTAACATATTATAGTTCAAAAGACAACAAGTGATTTTTTTTTTAGGATGATGAACTTGAATGATAATCATTAAACTTAACAACATACTAGCAATCTCTAATATATAGAATTAATAACTGAGACATCATCAAATTAATGGGCATAATTGAATTAAAGACTTCAAACTCTTTTATTCATAGGGAGAATCGAACTTATGACTTCTGTCATGAGCTTATGGAATTCAGCCACTGAACTATAATAAGTGATCTTAGAAATAAAAAATTAATCTATTTAAATTAAAAAATTAATAAATCTAACACTTTAATATACTACTATTAAATAATAACATGTAATAAGCTCCTCAAACTTTATTTTTCATCCGCTATATTTTCTCAAATTTTTTAATATCCACTGATCTACAATATCCATCATCAAAATGAAAAGTTAACCTAATCAATCTAATTAATCTAAAAATGGCATATCTAATATCTTTAGCATCACTACTGAATAGTAACAGCCAATAATCTCCTCAAACAAACTTTATTTCCTCTGCTCTATTTTCTCAAATGTTTTCATAATTTATTTAAGAAAATAAAAGGAAAAGTTGTTTCAACTCTCAATTAAGTTATCTTACCCATTTACTCAAAGGACAAAGATCATGGTGACCCCACAAATATTAGATCCACACCATTGACGTAATTTTGGTAGCTAAATCTAGGCACACAATTCTCTTAACGGATCCTCTCTCTCCGTCTGATTCTTTTTGGGTTTCGCTCCAAAACCCTAAACCCCACCTTCTCTTACAGTCACCCATCTGCTCACCAACGTTATCCGAGGTTTTCTCCTTCGTCCTCAATCGTAGAGGCGCAGCAGAGAGCAAATTTTACTACCCAAATGGATATCTCCATGCCTCTGAAGAGCTTCCTACCACCCGTATCAACCAATTCCACGGTTAATCCTAGAGACAGGGTTCTCCACGATCCCACCTCTATCCCCTCGACCACCATCTCATTCCTCAATTCCTTTCTGGGTTTTGATCCCCGCCCTGAATTGATTAGACCCAGAAGAAAAAGACGCAGTTTTCGGCCTCTCGCGGCAACTTCCATTGTCCCGGCGGGCCGTTCTCGAACACCTAATGGGCATCCGGTGAGAACCCAATTTTCCAAAGAATTTGATGCCTTTGGCAGCAACGAGAGTCTCCGCCGCCTCGTTAGGAACGGGGAATTGGAGGAAGGCCTCAAATTTCTTGAGAAGATGGCGAACAACGGCGGAGTCGCAGACATCATCCCCTGCACAAGTCTTATCCGTGGCTTTTGCCGCGTGGGCAAGACCAAGAAGGCAAGTCGAGTCTTGGGCATCATCGAAAGCTCTGGCGCCGCGCCGGACGTGATCACTTATAATGTTATGATTGGTGGGTACTGCAAGTCTGGTGAGACGGACAACGCGCTCCGCCTCTTGGATCGTATGAGTGTTGCTCCTGATGTTGTTACTTATAATACTATCTTCCAGAGCTTATGCGAGAGGGGAAAGCTCAAGAAAGCGCTCGAGGTGCTTAATCAAATGCTTCAGAGAGCTTGCGCTCCTGATGTGTTTACTTATACTATTCTGATTGAAGCCACTTGCAAGGAGAGTGGAGTTGGGGAGGCCATGAAGCTTTTGGATGAGATGAGGACGAAGGGCTGCGCTCCTGATGTCGTGACATATAATGTTTTGATCAATGGGATTTGCAAAGAAGGGAGATTGAACGAGGCGATCAACTTCTTAAATAGTATGCCCTCGTATGGATGCAATCCAAATGTTATTACTTATAATATTATACTGAGGAGCATGTGTAGCACCGGGAGATGGATGGATGCTGAGAAATTGTTGGCTGATATGGTTCAGAATGGTTGCTCTCCTAGTGTGGTTACTTTCAATATACTTATTAATTTCTTATGTCGGAAAGGTTTGCTAGGTCGGGCTATTGATGTTTTAGAGAAGATGCCGGAACATGGCTGCACACCAAATTCCTTGAGTTATAATCCTTTGCTTCATGGGTTCTGTAAGGAGAAGAAGATGGATAGAGCAATTGAGTATGTGGATCTAATGGTGTCAAGAGGTTGTTACCCAGATATTGTTACATACAACACCTTGCTTACTGCTCTTTGCAAGGATGGCAAGGTTGATCTAGCAGTTGAAATGCTTCATCAGCTTGGGAGCAAGGGTTGTGCTCCTGTCTTGATTACCTATAATACAGTCATTGATGGGCTCTCGAAGATAGGGAACACTGAGAAAGCGTTGGAGCTTTTGAAAGAGATGGTAGCAAAGGGCCTCCGTCCGGATATAATAACTTATTCTTCGCTGGTTGCTGGTCTCAGTAGAGAAGGAAAAATCGAAGAGGCAATCAAGATTTTCCACGAAGTGGAAAAGATGGGTATGAGACCAAATGCTATAATCTACAACTCAGTGATGCTGGGACTTTGTAAAGCTAGGCAGACAGAACGTGCTATTGACTTTTTTGCTTATATGGTGTCTAAAGGATGCATGCCTACGGAATCAACTTACACCATTCTCATTGAAGGCCTAGCTTATGAAGGCATGTCCAAAGAGGCACTTGAGTTACTAACTGAGTTATGTTCTCGAGGAGTTGTGAAAAAGAATTCAATGCAGACTGTATACATTAAGATATAGACTGAAGTAGGGTATACCTCTCAATATTTTGACGGGAGCTAGTGTCAATTGCCTGCGGGCTCTGTGGTCTTCTGACTTAACAGACTCTCAATGGTTTGTGAGAACTGAAACTGACTCAATTTGATTATCCACTTAAGTTGTAGAAGACTCAAGACCATAGGCTTGATGATATCCTGTACATCTGTTTTGTTATTGTCATGTAAGTTTCCTTTTGCCTGAAGAAAATTTTCAAGATTATGGCTTGTTAAATTTATAATCTTATGATCTAGTACTTTGTGTGATACTTCATATTGATATGAAATCACATAGCTTGTTAGATGTTGTCTTCTGAACTTTAATTAAAGGTATATTCTGAAGAATATCATCGAATTGATTAAACCCTCCAATATTCATGTCCTGAATTATGATAAGTGTTATTTGCTAGATACAAAGATTCTTAATAATTCAGTAGTATGACATTTTATATCAGTTGAGGTATTAATTTTCACATTCAAGCTTTCTGCAATTAGACTACCATATTTTCTCTACATATGTGAGGAGGATAGACAGTGATGAATTTTACTGTGCATTTTTATTGTATTTTGATGCCCTATGATTGTTGGAACATCACACAAGTGAACTAAAATAATCCTTTTATGCATAGGATCAAAGAACTGTTCACGTCCGCATCTTCTATTGCATATACCTTGGCCTGACCTTGTAAGGAAGATACAGTGCAGTGCATGCTTCTGTACTAGATTTCCTTCCGTTTGGATTTTGAGAGGTTTTAGCATGCTTTCCTGCTTCCTTTGAGGTTCCATTCAACATTGTTAATTTGACCTATTAACTTCTCTGGAGATCTAATAGAGATCTAATCATTATGGGCAGTGTGATACTTCAACAGCGTTCAAGAATATTATACTAAAAGTTTTAGTGTAATAATTAATTTTGATGTGATATAAAGTGAAAAAAATATAAAAAATATTAATATTATATTTTTATAATAATTATGATAAATATTTTTTAATTTGATACAAACTAGATTAATAAAAAATATTAAGAATAAATTAGTTATTGGATAAATAATATTTATATAAGTACTATAATATTTAACTATTATTTAAAATAAAAAATTATATTAGAATAAATAAAAAAATTATTCCTGAAATGGAAGTTATTAATATATCCTTTTCTTTGGTTCTTACTTTTGGATAGCTTTATTATTCATGTAAGTCTATTCGACCGTCCTAACTTGTCTGTTTGAAAGGAGTTGTAGCATGAGCCTGTGTAGTTGCTTAGAGTTGACAAGGTCTGGGTAATAAATGGATCCGCCCCACGACTACAGCACTAGTGAAATGCCACGTCATCGAACATGCCAACTTAGCACCACTCCTCCCTCCCCCCCGCGCGTGAAGCTAAAAGGCGAAGTCGCACGTCTCCCTCTCTCTCTCTACTCGACTACTAATTTGTTGCTCTTCCCCCTCCTCTTCTATCTCTCTCTATCTTCTTCTCTCTTCTAATGGAGCGGCGAATGCCTCGGCCGATCCGCGAGCATCATCCATCCTTCTCTTCCTCCCTCCTCGACGCCATCTACCGCTCCTTCGACTCCGACACCAAAACCACCACCACCACCACCACTAAAAACTCGCCCAAATCCCTATCGCCCTACCACTTCCGCTCCTTCTCTTCCCCGCGAAGCAAGACCCAGCCGAAAACTAAATCCAATTCTAACTCCAAATCCAAATCATCGTGGGCTCCCACTTCCTCATCGTCCTCCGACTCCTCCTCCAGCTTCGGCTTCTCTTCGTCCGCCTCTTCCGTCTCCGACGCCGACTTGTCCCGGCCCAATCCGCCCCCGTCGACTCCGCCTCACGAGAGGAAAAATAAGAAGAAGACAAAGACCGCCTCAATCCGTAGCCGGCTGCGCGAGCTAAGGAAGATGACGTCGCCGGCCCCTTCCTCGTCGCGGTCGCCGACCTCCCCCCTCGCTTCCCTCCTCAAGTCGCTCTTCTCCTCGGCGCGGATCACGAGGAAGAAACCCAAGGCACCTAAGGAGGAACCGTCGTGCCTCCCGATGAGGCGGAAGCCAGCGGCGCAGCCGCCGCCGCCGCCGCCGAAGAGGTCAGTGCGGTTCGGGGACGAAGGGTGCCGTCCGCACGAGAAGACGAAGTGCATCCACGATGCGGATCTCGAGGCAGGGGCTGCGGCAAAGAAGAGGGTGGACGAGTTGCTTAGGGTGTTGGAAGAGGACGAGGAGAGCAGCGATTCGAGCTCCGATTTATTCGAGTTGAAGAATCTCACGGCGATCGGTTGGGATGAGCTGCCGGTCTACGAGACCACAAATGTCGGTACAAATCGAGCCATTGCCCAAGGCTTGATCGCCTAAGAATTAAAAAATAAATAATAGTAGTACGTTGATTTAATTTCATGGCAAGACTCAAGAACAAGAGGTTTATTAATATATACATACATATACATATATATATATATATATATATATATTGACTAATTTCTTGGTGTTTTTTTTCTTGTTCATTTCTCTTCTGAGTGTTTTGCGTACTTATTAATATGTGAGGTTATGAAGGGGTGAAGCAAATTAATGTGCTGCATGATTAGTGCTATTTGTTTATCGTACTTAATTTAAGCTTGGCATCGAAAGATGCATGATTAGACGTGACAGATGTCGAAGGTTAGGACTAATTAAGATTGCGAAATGCACGAGCTTTGTCTGCAGAGGGAACAGAGTATAGAATTTGGAAAAGGACTTGGGAGTGATCCTCGTGTGTTTAACTGTTCATTAAATTAAGAGCCTGGCCATTATTTTTTACGTATGAGAATATAACCCACGTAGCCCATGCTAGGATGTAGCAAATGGAACACAATTCCTTGATATCGAGATGAATTCCTTCGAGAGTTATCTACATTTGACAAAGATACTTTAACCGTAGTTGGTGGTTGTAGTTTTGGAAGGAAAGAGACAACACTACAGCTACCAAAATCCGGTTCTTCTTTGTTAATCCAAGACGAAGATGACATAATAACCATATAATGGTAGGATTATGATAATTTATATAACTTAATTGGGATGTAATAAATAATTCCTAATCTCTCTTAATAATACAATGGAAATTAAGAAAACTTCCCCGTAGATTTTTTCCGTTGTTGGCATCTTGAGGTAATGTATCTGAATGGAAGTTTGCTTTGTGTTCTCTAACTCATCTTACTATCCTGGATTTGTCTAGTGTTGCTTTTTTTTTGTTCTTTCTACTAGGTTGGTGATCTTGAATTTTTGTTTTAACTTTTGAAGATTCATAGGGAGCAAAGTCTTGGATTGTTGGAATACGATGAAATCATAGGCTGACTAAAGAGCTCTTGATGATCTTATGAATTCACCATGGCTGCTCTTCATTTGAATATATTTGTGTGTCTTTTGGCTTGATATTATATTTTATCTATAGTATTATCTAAATTTAAGCTCAAAGAATCGTTGCCCTATCTATGTATTCGACTGTCATATTGTATCCCTTATTGTAATTCAGCAAAGCTAGCGAAGGAATTTAAAGCTACAAGCTTTTAATCAAAAATATAAGTTTTTAATCAAAAATAAAATAAAAGGTACACCGGAGAGGATTCCACCACATTATATGTTAGTTTTTTATCCCACAAGGACCACACTATGGGCATCTTATGAGTTATGAGTAATGAAGAGTAGGGTCACGACAATGATTGCGCATTATTAACCACTTAATCCAAGGATTAATATCCATTGTGAGACTATTAGTCCTTATCACTTTCTTACTTCTTTCCAACTTTTTCGATTCCTTATGACTCAGATTAGGTCAAGGAAAAGATGAACGACTCGATCCTTGAGATATAGCAAATAAATATATGTGGTCCATAAAATCCTTACTTTTGATAATATAAGATGTAATTATGCAAATATTAGTAGCTCTCATTGTTATCTATTAGCTTGATAAAAGAAAAGGTTGAAAAATATATGTTTTGGACCACTAGACAAATTACAGGCTAACTAAATGTTTTGGACCACTAAGACAAATGATGTGAGTGGCCGCCATATAGACGACAATGTAATCAGAAATTAATGAATGAAATCTACTCTTCATAAGCATTTGTTCTCTTCTTATTTCCTTCGAGTTAGAGCTTGAGCGAGCTAGTTTAATTAAGCTTAGCATCCAAAATTTATGCCCAAACTTGACCTTTTTTGAAAACCCTAGATTCTAATAATAAAGATCTCAAGGAATAGAATTAGGTAGATGAAGATACCTACTACGTGCTTATGTTCCAAACCTTGACTAATGAAACAAATAATTAGAGAAATAGTTAAGATGGGCATGGTTATTAGTAGTAAAGAGAAAGTTTGTTTCCTTTCACATGGAAAGGTTCTTTCATGGATTATAATTAGTCTTATGTGGAATTTTCCTCACTTTTTAAATGTTGCCTCTGTGATTGATCGGGTGAGATGATTAATGGAGTTGGTGGGCACTAATCCTATTTTTTTTGGGATGGGTTAAGAGAAGACACCCACTAAGTGCTTCACTAGCTAACAAAATGATCACCGCCTAGAAATTAAGGATACCATTGTTGGTAAAGCATATATATTAAACATTTGTTGATACTTGGATCTCTTTCTAACATCATGAAATAATTTTTTGTTAAAACTAATAATATATTTTGTCAATTGTGATAATTTTTATGGCGCTTTTTTATTTGTGTTTATTTCTCGGTCTGAATAACCTGAAATATAATTATAAAAAAAAGTATAAATTATACGCTAATATTTTTAGTCGTTTTTTTGTTAACATTATGTCTTCTCTCCTTTTAGTCTACAACTAATAATTAGTTAAAATAAAAAATAAAGGTTAAATTATCAAAAGCTCAAAGATGAGGTGTTAGTTGCAAAGTCATTATAAAGTAGCTTATAATTTGGAAAAAGAAAAATTAATTCCATTAATAAGATAGTACTTACATCCTATTCTGAGCTCTTAACCTAACTTGTCTTAACCTTAAAAGGGAACAGGAGACTAATTAATGATTTTATATCTATATGGTCGATGGCCATCCAAATAAGTAGTTCATGCATGCATGCAATGAACCTAAGTGACCAACCAAATTGTATTTATCCCAACAGCTCACGTTGTGTAGCATAACAGAGGGAATCCAACTAAAGATAACAACAAACCAATCATTGGAACACCCCCGCGAGCTACAGTACACATATGCTCGCAATGTTGTGGCCCACTTGTGCCCTAACCCTAATTCACCGTGTATCACTCCTGTGTTTCTCTTTCTCCGTCGCGAGATAAAACTATCTAGAACAAGGTTTCAACACCGGTCGAATGTTATACATCTAATAGCACCGTGTATCACTCCTATGTTTCTTTTTCTTCATCGTGGGATAAACTATCACAGGTCGAATATTATACATCTGATAGCTCTAATCATGCTTAACTCCTATTATATTTATTTTTTTTTAATTAAATTAATCGAACGTGCATGATTAATATATTTACGCTCATCTAATAATGTGCTCAGATAAACTTGTATAAAATTGGCCAGCAGGAATCCTTACGGAAACTATCCATATCATCCCAGCGCTAATCCTCACCCAAATTTGAGGGGATCCAATAGCTCTTTGGTGTACATCTGGCCCAAATCCCGTGGCAGCCAAACTCGAAATTAAGCTCGAATTATGACGAAATGGGCCAATAGGCTGCCAGCTTGATCAGAATTAGGCTTAATTATACCCCTAATGGACCGTAGAGCCGATTCTAATCTTTTTCGTCCATTTGTTTATGCATGGACCATGCTGGGCTGGAACCTAGAGAGAGTGTGTTTAAAATCTGGCCCAACTCCAAGAATTGATGAAATGAAGACGTGGTAGATGTGACGTAAAGAGAAGGTTACTATTTAACAGTCATAGATTAGGTAGGAAATATTGTTATATTTTCTGTATTGATAATTCTTGTATAAAAAGTTTATCCATTTTGTACGAACATGACGAATTAAGACTTGAATTACTATTAACAGTCATAGATTAGGTAGGAAAATTGTTATAAAAAAATTTATCTGAATGTATTAAGAATATTTTATATGAGCGTGATAGTAGAAGACTTTTAATTATTATTAACACTCATAGATTAGGTAGGAAAATTGTTATATCTTTTGTACCGATAATTTGTGTGTAAAGAATTTATTTGGATGTATTTAGAATATTTTATATGGCCATGATGTCTTCTAAATCACTGAAAATGTGTTTTAAATATTTTTATGATGTTTCACGTAATACAAATTAAAAGTTATTTTAAAAGTGTTCGAACAATTTCACTATAGTTTTACTGATACAATGCATCCAATCTCCAGAGTCACTCGAAGAAATTCATCGTTATAAAAAATTGTGAGATTTAGTAGGAGATATATAAATGGTTCTTATATTTATACATAATTAGCGATTGAGTTAATCCTTGAGAAAATAATCCATGATTATTTTTGCAGGATTTCCTTTGCATTGCTTTTTATCTGCCGTCAATTTAGTTTTTACGTGTATTCTTTAAGTATTCGCGTAGATAATTATCTACTAGATCAGTCATAAGGGGTTAAATAAATAGAGCATTTGGTTTTAGTCAACAATTAGGGCAACCATCAAGATAGAATGGCATCGTTCCCACACATGTAACACAAGTAGGACTGCATCAATCGTTCTACAAATTATAAATACCATGACTTTCTGTAAGAAATTAACAGTTACAAATTTCAAACCTAGTGGGGTCTCAATGGGACAATACTGGCCGTCCAATTTACATCAATCATACGTTTGATTCGCTGTGATCGAAACCATAATGGACTGCTGATGAGCCGATTAATGCATATATGGTTGCAGTTTATTTGCACCATGTAGCACTTACATAGCCTTATGATATTTTAGCTAGAATTTGAGGCCCAAATAGAATTGGCATTTATTATAATTCAACACCTAAAAGATATTTTTAACTTGCCCAAGGTTTCTGCGTCAACGGTTTCCTTCCTTCCTCCTTCAACACTACATATATATATATATATATATATATATATATATACCAAGTAAGAGATTTTCATACCTACTGCTTGATCACCCCTACCATGTTGCATATTGGTCAATCATGAGAAAGAAATGAGAACAGCATAGAATGTCAAAACGGAAGATTCTTTTCCTCTCACCTGCTTGTAAAATGTCAATATATATACTAATATATATACATACATATATATATATATATATATATATATATATATATATATATATATATATCGATTTTTTTGTTCTTTAATCTGAATGGGACGAGTTGAAATTGATTTGTTTTAGTGGTCGGCAGTGGTATTCTTGAGTAGATGCTTAACAAGTGGTGAAGGCCGCAATTTGGTTTCACTTGTTTTTTATTTATAGTCCTTACAAGTGTATGGGTAGTAGTTATCACATAGTCGTCATCCATCCCAAGGTCGTCACCAATTCCATGTCAATAATGCAGATGATGGCATTTTAGCGGCCGCCATAACTTTATTGAGTTTATAAGCTCCGGATAGTTAAGGAGATGCGAGAATTGTAATAGTCTCATGAAAGTGATCTCATGGAAAGCTCCATGCAAATTGAAGCTTTCGCCATTAAAGCCCATCATTAAGAACCATACAATGTAATCACTTTGCCAGGTATATGGACAACATCACTTTGGAATCTATACCAGAGACGTTTGTCACGTACGTCGGTACGTGTGCAACTAGCTAGCTGCATGGACTTGATCAACTAGTAGGAATAAAGCATGCAAACCTGATCGAGGGACACGGAGTCATAACGAGTACTTACGGTACGTAAGTTTTTTTATTATTATTATAATATTATTTCTTCTCCTATTTTACTTTGTTTACCAAACTTGTGATGGAAAAGATATGAATTATTCAAAGCATAAAATTAAACGTTACGACCTAGTGGAATAAGCCAGTTTCCTTCTTCTTTTGCTTGTTTTTGTTTGAACTTTTAGAGCAGTAAAGAAGATAGCATAGGGGCTTTAACTAATGGATGCAATCCTATCAATATATATATATATATATATCCCAAGGAAAAATATACATACCGAACAAAAGTAAATAATTAGGTACACTATGATTCTAATTGAGAATTTTTTTAAAAAATATAACCGAGGAGATTGATTTATCATACGCTATCATAAAGTGTAAAAAGCATTCGCAGACAAAAAAATTTTATATGTGAAAAATTTATAAACTAAGTCAAAAATTGCGGATCCAACTTAAATCGAAATCAATAACTAAAACATGTAGCAGTAACAAAAGGTTTATAGATAGCTCGTCCAAATCTAAAACATAATCTGTAACAATCCTTCTCGCTAAATCCTACAATATACCACTTCTCATTGAAGATTTTTAAATATTAGAGACCCTCGAGATTAATCATTCCGTTTCAGTAATTCTTGAGATTCAATTCTTTTCGGGATGATGTAGATACGTTGAGTTGAATTGAGTTGAGTTGAGAGCAATTCAGCACGTTCCTTCTAAAACCAGCACAATATCTCCTAAAGATGATTTAACGATATGATAAATCATTTGCTTAGGGTTAGATTAAAACCCTTTTAAATATCTCTTTGAAATAAGTTGAAATATATTTTTTCAAAAATTCTCATGATTCTATAAAAATATGAATTTGAAAGATTCTTACGGATTCTATAAAAAAATTCACAGAATAATGTAATCTTTGAAAAATCTATAGTAACTATTAGATCGCGGGTAATAGTCGTTGACATGACTTAAAACCTATTTAGCACCTTCGTTGCATACTCATTTGAACACTTGAATGCTCAAACAATTAGTGCCACCATATTTTTGAACGACTTCTACTTCTAAGGGGTGTTCGAATCTGTAATTTGAAAACCTTCAAATAACTTGTATGCATAAATTATTTAACATTAAAATTAATTTTACATTTTAATATTCTTAGTTAAATTAATTTATAATTTTTTATAACTAACTTGTTCATATTTTTTATTCATACATAAAATCTTAACATATTATAATGAATAAAATTATATTTTAAAACCTAATTTATTAATTATATAAATATAAAATAAATCTTTTAATATATCTATATATTCTTGCTTATCCAGGAATTATGCTAAATTATCTACGAGAAGTTGGTCTGAGTGTGAACACGTACCTCCCGTATAGCTTGTTCGTACTCTTCTTTATATGTCAGTCGAGGTGAGAGGATAAGGTCCTTTTATATTCTCTGTCAGTTGTTAGAACCATCTTAGCTTTGGTCTTGTATAAATATTTATTCTGCTCACCTAATGTTATACTTTATTGTTTGCTAGGCCACTCTTGCTCGGTCACGTATTAATAAGCTTGACATCTGAGTATCTGAAACACTGCAAAGAGACCACGTATAGGCTCACGCCCAAGTTGCATGCCACTTTGACCCGAACGATATAGTACTCTATATTGATCTTTTCAACTCAACGCTACAATTTTTTCCCATTCGTGGAAAAAAAAAGAGTTACCTAACCTAATGACTTAAAACACTCAATTCCATTAGGGAAACTTCTGGGTCTCTTCTCATGATATATGCGTTGCACTTTGGCAAGTGAAATCCATATCGAAGTTTGCAACCAAACTTAGCCTCTGCTTAATTGCTATGTCCTCGATCGATCTCAGATTACGCTTTTGGACTTTTAAAAAGGTCTCTTCCAGTTTCTGGTCAATTGCCTGCATCCCAAGCAATCCAGTGACATTTTGTTCAAAAGGATTTCACCGAAAGAAAACTTGCGCAACATTCCATGGTTTTGTTATGACCTGGGACTCTGTGCCTCCGTTTCTATGAACTGGAAGACATTTGCAGTTAGATTCTTTAATCACTCTGTGTCACTCGATGAGGCGGTGGCGATGCATCATGCATGGGGTACAAGTCGCCCGAAAGGTGAACAAGAATTATGTATAAGGTTTTAACGAGGTAAGTCGAAGTAGTACGTATTCTTTCAAAGGATTCAAGTTTGTCAAAGTTTGGCCGGATCGACGAACGAGTAAGACGGTTTTTCAGATTAATGGACTGGATTATTAATTAGATTAGTAGTGCAAGTGAATAATCCGTTCTAATTTCCAAAAGTGAGAAGAATAATTGGTGGTAGAGTCGTACAAGCACTTGCTTATTCTTTACGTGGGACTATGCGTTGGATTAAACATAGAATAAGATAGGAATTGGACTGGTAATATGTGCTTATGATGGTGGTACTTTATGAAACTTCCTTAAGTATTTAACTATTCAAAGCACTTTTATTTAATATTGAGGAATAAGAAAACTCTTATTTATGAATTAGATATTTCTTATTGATAATTTATAGTTAAACGCTATCTAAATCTTTAAAAAGAAAAGCCTTGAGTCATCCTCTTGTATATAATTCGACGGGCAGTTTGAATTAATTTGCTTAAGTATTACTCCTTAGTACAACAACAGACATAAAACCTGGCAACATCTCACGTATGTTTCGAGAGGATCGGCTATCGGGCTGCACGTAGGAATAAAATTATGACGCGAGCCCTTTCAGACGACACGTACGCAATGTGGCTAACCGAGGTGGACCACGGAGCAACCGCGTTTTGACACCGCCGTCTTTTCTAATAAGTTTGACAGCGCATGGGATTAGAGCTTCGAGTTGTTGACTTCACGTGAGATGGAATGCGGTCAACGCGGATTTCCGTCCAAAAAAATAATAATAATAATAAGCACGCTGTTCGCACGTTTAAGGAGGCTGCTAATTAGGATCTGTGTGCTTGTAGATATATAGTATGACTCTTATACCCCCTACAATTTCCCGTAATGCCGACGAGACTCCCTTGCTAAACTCTTCTGCAACATCATAGTACTAATAGGTCATTAAGTGTGAACCCAATAGTCCTTATTAGTTATTTCGGCTCTCTTTCGAATATAAGACTAATGTAAGAGTACATAACGAGCTGAAAGATTTATTTGATCAATTCTACTGTCACGAATAGTATGAATCTTAAATGCTGCCCCTCTAAATACGCAAAAGCCCCATGTAACTCAGAATTAGCCACGTCGACCTTTTCATGCCAATCATTGTGACACTGACACGATGATTCATTCGCACAATGGAATGGGATAATGTCCAGCAGAGAGCTCTTTGCTCCTATGCGATTTATTGTGCAAAAAGGATCTCCTTTAACTTCTAACTACCAGAGTAAGAGTAGCTAGGCGAGTTGTTTGCAGATAATTGTTATTAAAACAAAAAAGCAAAAAACCATAAATTGTTAAACTCAACCAAATTATTGATAGCTCTCTGCCAAAGCTCTTTTGGAGACGTACTGGACCATAGTTGCCATCTTCATTCATGAGTCCTTATAAACTGGCCCAAAGCACAGGCATTCACCCCCATCTCTGATTAAACTCCAAGTTGGCAACTTGATGGCATCATTGTGCCTCTCTGTCTTTAGCAAACTAACCCTCTATTTCGTAGCCCCCAGTGAACCAAAACTTATGACTTTGCCGTGCAAGTTGAGCGGCGGAGGTGGACACTAAAATCGATGTCGACTCCTTGCAATCTAATTTCGATTGCCAAGGTAACCAGAGCAGTACTGTGCATTACCCCCGAGGTAAATGCCTGAATTTTTGCCTTTCTGTACAACTTTCTCACGTGCCGACGGTGCCGTGAAATTATGATTAGTATATTGTATATCTAGTTAGGCGAAGAGGTTTAATATAATAGATGGCATCGATATCTTGACGCACACGTGTGAAAGCGAGGAAGGTATAGAAAAGGTTTTAGCATAGACCTTTTGGGACTGACATGGTATTATAGTATTGTTCGGGGTGGTCGGCGTCAAATTCACCAACCGCATGGCTCCCGCTGCCGCGAAGGTACGATCGTTTTACTTTCTTTAAACGTGTGGACGGCGTCCGCAGCACCCGAACTCGATCGGACATTTTATTTCCAACTTTACCCCTCATTCTCCCTATATAAACCGAATGCTAACTCCCCTTCTCTTCGAAGAACCCATACACTCGGAAAGAAGCGAAGAGAGTTACATCAATCAATCGATCGATCACAAAGGAGTAGACCCACCTCAAAATTAACTCCTTACCATAGTTTTTATTTTCAAATCAAGCAAATCCCAAAACCTAATGGCAGCTTCGATGGATCTCTTGAGCACTTCTCTCCTCCAAAAGACTCCTCTTTTACCTTCCTCCACCGCTCTATACCTCCGCGGAGAACAGAGGAAGCTCCTTTTCTCCTCTGCGAAGCAGAGAAGAGTCCATGGGATCAAGAAAGCGAGCAAAATTCCCATGGTGGCCGCTGCGATAACGGAGAGGTTGGTGCGCGTGGAGATGGAGAAGCCCGTCAAGTTTATGGTCAGAGCCGCGGTTACGGTGAGGAGAAAGAGGAAGGCGGGCATCAAAGAGAAGACGGCAAACCAACTCGATGCGTACTCCGATAAGATCGGAAGAAATGTCATCCTGGAGCTCATCAGCACCGAGACCGATCCAAGTAAGCCGATTCCTCATCTGGGTTTCTTGAGGAAATTCAAGAAAAATCTATGCATCTTGAGAATTTTGAATGGTATTATGAGTCGTCTGAGTTGTCCACAGTTTTTCCCCAGCTGTTTTGTTGATTTGACCTTCTTGAGCTCTTTGACTAGTCCTTTTTCTTTTCTATCCAAATAATAATATATCCCTCTAGTATTATATACATATAAATATACATATATATATATATTAATATTATATGCCGCTAAGTTTGACTCGTACTTGTCTTCTCGATTGCTTGAAACTGACAGGGACAGAGAGCCCGAAAGTAAGCAAGCAGGCGGAGCTCAAGGGATGGTTCGAGAAGAAGGACATCGAGGCGGAGAAGATGGTGTACACGGCCGAGTTCATGGTCGACTCCAGCTTCGGCGAGCCCGGTGCGATTACCGTCCTCAATCGCCATCAGAGGGAGTTCTTCCTCGAAACCATCGTCGTCGAAGGCTTCGCTTGCGGCCCAGTCCACTTCACTTGCAACTCTTGGGTCCAGCCAACTCGAATCCACCGCACCAAACGTGTCTTCTTCAGCAATAAGGTGAATTTACCCTCACTTCCTTTCGCGCAAAACTCGAGAAATACCGTTCTAATATATATATATATATATATATATATATATATATATATATATATATATATATATATATGTAGATGAATTAGGATTAACTTATTTATTTGTTATTATAGCCTTATTTGCTATCGGAGACTCCTCCCGGCCTGAGAGAGCTCAGGGAAAAGGAGCTCAAAGAGCTAAGGGGCGATCAAAAGGGTGTGAGGAAGCTCACAGATAGGGTCTACGATTACGCACCGTATAATGATTTGGGCAACCCTGACAAAGGCATCGAGTTCGTCCGTCCGACCCTCGGCGGAGAAGAAGTACCTTATCCAAGAAGATTAAGAACGGGAAGACCTCCAACCAACACAGGTAATAATCATTTCTAGAATGATTTGAGTACCGGTTTTCACTAGCATGGAGGATTTAATAATCCTACAGGGCACTGTTTTCATAATTAGCCGTCAACAGCACAATTTAATTCCAGTATGTGGAGATGATTAATTTTTGTATAAAACGAATGTGACCTGCCCCTAGTTTGATTGAAAATCGAATAAACAAATAAAACATTAGCCACGCACACAAACTTACCCTGGGCCACATCTATGTGTACACGTCATTAGGGAAACAGTACAGGTTGCAGTTCGACGTGTCCACTTTTCCCTCTACAAGATTTGATCTTTTTGCGGCTAATGTCTTGTTCAGAGATAATATGAACTAATCTAGAGTCTGTCTCTGACCTGGTTGCATAGACTTTTAGAGAAGATAGTACGTTTCGAGTCTTGGTCGTTCATATACACATCCCTCCTCAGCGACCTATCAAATTGACTAAAATTATAAAATCAACAGCAACATTAGGCACACACAAATAATAATAATAATAATAATACATGAATTCTCTATCTGAGAAAAATTTACGACGATTTGTATTGTTATTCTGCAGATGAAGAAGCCGAGAGCAGGGCGGAAGATCCACTGCCGATGTACGTGCCTCGAGATGAGCAGTTCGAGGAGGGCAAGCAGGAGATGTTAAAGCAAGGAGCACTGAAGGCGTTGCTCCACAACCTGGTGCCCTCTCTCGTTGCGGCTATTTCGCCGGAGATCCACGACTTTAAGGGCTTCCACGACATTGACAACCTCTTCAAAGAAGGCCTTCGCATGAAGCAAACTGTGCAGGACCATCTCTTCCAGAAGCTCCCCTTCGTTACCAAGATTCAAGAATCGAGCGAGGGATTACTCCGCTACGATACTCCTCACATAATTACAAGTAAGTAAAATTAACAAAAATACTACAAAAATAATTATGTATTGCATATATCGTACTTGCTTTAACGCGCGTAAACATGGGTGGTTATTGATCTCCATCACGCGAGGACGTGTAGCCTCGGGCACCACAATAGCAGACGCTTGTGTCACGTTTGTCTGCCGCCTATTGCACAACACCATGGCAAGCCACTCTAGTGGTCGCATTTATGATGTCTATGATGGAAACTTCTTACTTCTCTCGTTTAATAACTGTGTATAAATTGTCAAAAAAGACTTGGGAAATGTTTGTTGCTTTGTAAGAAAGAAGAAAAATCAACATCCTAGTGGCACTCACCTAAGCACTGGTTGGTATAACTTTCATATCTATTAGTGTCAGAATAGATCGATCTGCCAGATCGCTACGGAATGTAAGAAAATGCAATGCACCGTGCCCAAATAACGGGCTCCACGTCATTCTTTTTAGATTGCTCGGGTCCCACTGATCACTGGATTCTTTTTTCTTTGACAACAGAGGACAAGTTCGCATGGCTACGTGACGACGAGTTCGCTCGGCAGACTCTCGCCGGTATCAACCCGGTCACCATAGAGCGGCTTCAGGTAAAATTCTCACAGATTTCAAGGCTATTTTCGTCAGGTGTATGTAAATTGACAAAATTGGTCGTTCTACTGTGACATGGATTCTTACAAAATGAAGGGCGTTGTCTGTCTTTTTTCAGGTGTTCCCTCCCGTCAGCAAGCTTGATCCGGCCATCTACGGCCCGCCGGAATCTGCCATCAAGGAGGAACACATCATCGGACATCTCGCAGGCATGTCGGTCCAACAGGTAATTTTCATTTATCAAAAATTAATCACTAGAATAATTTCATTAAATTTCCTCACAATTAAGTATAATATAACTATAACTTTGTGCTAATTAAATTTGCATAATTTTCAAAATGTTATGATCAGGCATTGGAGGAGAATAAGTTATACATGATAGACTACCACGACATCTATCTCCCCTTCCTCGACCAAATCAACGCGCAGGACGGGCGAAAGGCCTACGGCACTCGCACCATCTTCTTCCTCACCAGTCACGGGACCCTAAAGCCGATCGCCATCGAGCTCAGCCTTCCTCCCGCGACCGCGAACTGCGCGCGAGCCAAGCGCGTCCTCACTCCCCCCACCGATGCCACCGGCACTTGGCTATGGCAGCTCGCCAAGGCTCATGTGTGCTCTAACGACGCTGGCGTCCACCAACTCGTTAACCACTGGTAATTACTTTTAATTCATTTCGTCAAACACTTTTGTCTTGGACCATATTAATTATTAAAGCTGAGGCGATTAGAATTTATAAGACTTTGATTGGAATAAATAGGTTGAGGACGCATGCGTGCATGGAACCCTTCATCATAGCAGCACACCGCCAACTAAGCGTGATGCACCCAATCTTTAAGATGCTGAAGCCCCACATGAGGTACACCTTAGAGATCAACGCCCTCGCTCGCCAGATCCTAATCAACGGCGGAGGAGTCATCGAGTCGGGATTTACCCCTGGGAGATACTGCATGGATATTAGTGCGGCGTTCTATCGTGATCACTGGCGCTTAGACCAGGAGGGTCTTCCTGCCGATCTGATTCGAAGGTAACTAATTGGGGGGAAAAAAAGAAGAAGAAGAAGAAGAAGAGAGAAATTTAATTTAGCAACTTCTGTTTTTGGGGAGTATTTTTGTATTAAAGATCCCGTCAAATTTGGAATTTACAGAGGCATGGCGGTAGAGGACCCCAGCCAACCGCATGGGGTGAAGCTACTCATCGACGACTACCCCTACGCGACCGATGGGCTCCTCCTCTGGTCGGCCATCGAGAAGTGGGCGCGGGCCTATGTGGACCGCTACTACGCCTCCCCCCATGCCGTCCAAGCCGACGCCGAGCTGCAAGCCTGGTATTCCGAAGCCGTCCACGAAGGCCACGCCGACAAGCGCGACGCTCCCTGGTGGCCCCGGCTCGCCACACCAGCCGACCTGGTTTCCCTCCTCACCACCCTCATCTGGCTCGCGTCCGCTCAGCACGCCGCGTTGAACTTCGGTCAGTACCCACTCGGCGGCTACATCCCCAACCGGCCCCCACTTATGCGGCGGCTAGTCCCAGCTGAGGGCGACCCGGAGTACCAGCACTTCCTCGCCGACCCGCAGCGCTTCTTCCTCTCGGCGCTGCCGAGTCTGCCCCAGACCACTACGTTCATGACGGTCATCGACACGCTGTCCACGCACTCCGAGGACGAGGAGTACCTTGGGGAGAGGCGCGAGCCGTACACGTGGACCGGGGACGCAGCGATGGTGGCGGGGTTCCATGAATTCGCCGCCGACATGAGGCGGGCCGAGGAGGAGATCGTTAGGAGGAACGCCGATCCGGCGAGGAGGAACCGTTGCGGGGCCGGGGTTTTGCCGTACGAGTTGATGGCGCCGTCCTCGGGACCCGGGATCACGTGCCGGGGAGTGCCGAATAGCGTCAGCGTTTGAATTGCTTTTTTTCCCCCTAGTTAAAAGGAGAGGAAATTACTAATCGGTAAATAAGAACATCATCCAATGGTTCTTTCTATTTTTGCCCCAGTGAATCAGTAGTAAAAAAAAAAAAAAGCTTCTTTAGGGGTTTAATATGTAAGATGTATATATATAGGCATTAATTGCCTTTTGTAATTTCCAATTGGGAAAGGACTAGTGGATTATTTATACACATAAGAGCAATACAAATAGATTAATGATGAAGTCCTTTCTCTGGTCTACTTTTCTACGTAGAATTACATGATAATTCTTCTCTACAGCATGTGTGGCCTAATGTGCTCAGTGAACAAATTCATATGCGAAGAAAAACCGAATTAAACTGCAGATGATATAACTAGCATTAAGTAACTCTCTTCAAACCAAGAGATGACCAGTATTGTCCAATCCCCCACCCTTTCGAAAAAATCCAACCGTTGCGACCAACGGTCAAGAGCCAATCGACCCGTCCCTAGAGTTTTCATAACTACCCTCTTCCCGCCTTCTTTAAATCACTCCCTCCTCCTCCCCCCAATCCCACGACCCTGTGTTGACTCATTCTTTGCACACTCCTCCTTCGCCACCCTCAGCAGCGGCACTTGGTCGGCACCACCAAGTACCGCCGCCCAATGGACCATCCCGACGACCACTATGATCCCGATTGCGATGTCCACCGGTTCCTCGACTTCTCTAATCCTGAACCCCTCCCTTTCATTCCTCAACCTACTCCGCCGCCCCTGCCAACGCAGCAATTTGCGCCACCCATGACCCACGAGTTAGTTGTTCGACCGCACCCGGTTGCACAATGGCCCCCCGGAGATGAAGAGCGGCGCGGTGGCAGTGGACCGTCGAGTCCAGTGCAGAGGACTGATGCGGTTGTGTCCATGATCGAAGGGATTGAAGGGTTCAGTGTTGAAGAGGGGAACCGAGGGGGTTCGAATTCTTCGAGCCCAAATGAGGAGGCGATGGAGGAGCAAATCTTTCAGCAGTTTGAGCCGGGTCTGATGGATTGCAGTGGTTGCTTTGTGTTAAGAGAAGTTCTGCATTATAATGGTCTGTGCCATGTCATAATCTTGAGAAGAATACTAATATCTTTTCCCCTTTCCTTCTGTTAAAATGTCTCTTTTTTGTGATTTCTATTGTAGGGTCTCGGAACTTGATGTTTGTAGTCCATGGTGGTCTTGGCACCTTTGATCATGCTATATTTGACGTGGAGCATTTTGGCGAAGGGGATCAGCCTCCAAGAAGAGAGCTCTTCTACGTTGAGTAAGGGACTCGAACGTTTCATAAATTACATATCAATCATAGGAAGCAAATTGGGATTCTTGTCCATTTAGGAGTGTATACTAAGTGTAGATATGAACATTAACTCGTTGTGTCCCCCAGGCTTCATTCGCGGACATACGAATGGGTGAAGAACTTTCTAATTGGGTGCATCATGCTTCTGAAGAGCGATACGACTGGTGTCATGCATGACTCCATCTGCTCCTTCTATGACGCCCTATGTGGTGACATTAATCTGTACTTGTCACGAGGCAGCTACTCAGAACAAGCCCCACCCTCTGCATCTAAATTTCCAGAGCCTTCGTCAGGTTTATACCTACAACTTTCAACTGTGGCTATAAGGATGGATTATCCATGTGCCTGCATTGGACTGTAATACTAATGGACGTGTGTGTGTGTGTGTGTGTGTGTATAGGATCTTCGAGTTCAATGGTCGGGGAAGGACACGGATTTACTGGGGAGACAATAGGAGCCTGGGGGTCAAGCGTATGGGAAGCTGAGGGAGGATCTTCGTCGTCAAGCATGCGAGAAGCCAACGTCGACAGTGTTATCCGGTTCTTACCGCAAACGACCAATACGATGCAAGTAGCCAACGACGGAGCTAGCCAGTTCTTATCGCAAATGAATAACGCGACGCAAGCGAGCCATTCTCCTCCTTCGGTCGGTAAAAGAAGTTGGCTCGCAATTCAGGTAGTAGCATGATGTGTCCTTGATATCTTTAATTTGTCAAGTAAGTTTTGAGAAGATGATTGGGGTTTACTTAATGTGCGGTTGTGTGGATCCATGGAAACAGAGGGAGAGAACAGCAAACATGGGGTTGAGTGAGTTGGCTTCTTATCTTCACCTTCCCATGACGGAAGCTGCAAAGGAACTCAAGCTGTGCTCCACCGCACTAAAGCATGTCTGCCGTCGGAATGGGATGCCTCGATGGCCTAGCAGACAGGTCTCTCTCTCTCTCTCTCTCTCTCTCTCTCTCTCTCTCTCTCCTCTTAATTATTTCTTATGATGTTTGTGCCGCAGATAAACGCAATAGACAGGCAGATAACGAGGTTACAGGGAGAGCTGGTGCGAGGCAGCAGAAGGGGAGGATTATTTGCTATTAAAGATGAGATCGAAAGGCTTCAGGCAAGAAGGGCCAGATTATATGAAGGTTTAGAATCCTAGAATAATAATAATAGCCAACTTTGGTTCTCTCTGTTTTGGCTAGTAAATTTCTGAGCCAATTTCTGCATGTAATAATACCTGTGCGGTACTTTTGAAATAAACTGGTACTGTTTAAGATAAGCAGGTTTGCAAGTTGAAGAATCAAATAAATAAAATAGAGAATGATTGAGATTTAAAATATTTGGCAGCGTTGTCACAAGGAGAGTACAGCTAAACAATGTGTTCCGCCAACACAAGCTCCTGATAATTCAAACCTCCACTAAAACACTAGCAGGGACAACTTCCCAGGAAAATGCGGTCGTGCAGCACTGATTTTTTTTGCTATTCGCCTGCCTCTAGAGTAATATAAGTTACCAACAAATGACAATCAGGAGACCAAACCTTTATAGCTCTTTGTATCTTATCAAGCACATTTAAAATCTCTGAATGTAAAGCCAGATCTTTCAGGTAAATCATAACTGTAAATTGATCTTCTTGGACCATTTAAATATCTCGGAATAAACTTGATCACCACCTAGGTCGTCTCCACTGGCTCCAGCTGCAACTCTGATGATATCCTCAAGCAGAGCAAAGTTACCCATTATGTCAACATGCATACCGCTCTGAGTGCCCCGGCCTTCCAAGAGATTAGCAGGAGGGGCATGATCATACTCCCTTATGTAGGTCTTGATACCGGAAGGGTTGAATCGAGTTTTCCCACGCCATCCTTTTGCACACATGAAGCCTGAACTCAGAACTGGCACAGTCTCATCCCCATCTGCCAAGTAAACACCACCTTGCAAGCAGCTATTCTCAGATCCACCATCAGCTGATGCATCAATCTGAAAGGGAATGTAGCATTCAGCTGACTGGGATAACTTGTAGATGTATGCTCTTTCAGTAGGAATGCCTACTCCATACATAGAAAATATCTCCATCTCTGGGGCATTTGGTAATCTGAGAAGAGAAGATATAACCCAAGGTTATCATCACTGGTACGGATGAAAATTCAAAGATATGGAACACACCAGGAAATCTGGGAAGAGAAGGCGTAAATTGTACGGTACAAAGAAGCCCAGCAATGAAGAAGTCCATAGATACACATAAATACACATTCTATTTCTCTGAAGAATTATCTAACAAAAGTAGTTATGAAGCAATATGTCAAGAAATATGAGTTAGAACTAGAGGCATAGATTCTCACTTTGTCTCCAAGGGGTTTGACCAATATTTGTAATGGCTGTATTTTGGATCATCCAAGTTATCAGCAATCCCATATGAAAAATGAGCACTTCCACGCTGCATCATCTTTGGAGCAACAAAATGAAGAAGATCCAGAATGGAACCTGCAGTGTAGGCCTTGTAATCAGCTACTGCCTTTATTCCTCCCCACCCCAATTCATGGTACTCTGTCCAAATATCACGACATGATGCACTTGAATGCGCAACATTGTTTACTTTAACAGCATCCTGTATGGGAGTAATAAATTAGATGGAAGAAAAAGAAAGTTAGAAGATAACATTCTAACCATATTCTTAAAAACTTCCAGAAAGATTTTATAGGAGACAAAATTAGTCTACCACAGTATCCATGAAAGATTAGTTAGAACTTAGAAGTTAGAACTCTTAATAGAAAATGAGAAAAAAAAAATTCAAGAGCACAAGTTATTCCCAAAAAAAGAAGGAAAAAGGGTCTTTCATGGATTTGGACATGGCTTCAGACATCAAAGTAGAGAATGAATGATCAAGTTCACAAATAATTTTATGCTTTGAAAATGATATTGGAATAATAAATGTTGGGTGCAAGAGTGCAAATTAAAAAGGCAGAAAGAAGATAAGATGCAAATCGGCTCATAATTAGACTTCAAGAGGAGGGAAGTATAAGTCTGTGTAAGCTCGAGGGACTTCTTCCACACTTCTACATGAAATCTGCCAATTCCATGTCCTTTTGGAATAGTTCTTCTGTATGAAACATGTTGCTTTGGTCACTGATCTTGTTTCTCTGTCCATTGATGTACATCGTCTCTCTGACTGACATCCCATGGTTAACCAGGTTGCAAGTGAGGGTGTCCTGCAGATCTTTCCTTTAAGGAATAACTAAGTGAACCCAAAGAACCAATAGTGTAAGCTACATACTGTCCACTGGTTGTTTTGTTTGTCTCGTTTAGTAAAACAGCAGTTTCTGACAACTCCCAATGAGTTTGTCTCCGGATATTTTCTAGGAGCTGCTAGTACTTGATACACGAATGCCACACATGGTGTGACATCTCTCTAGTAATTGATCTAGTAGTGTGTTGATTTAGCACAGTGAAAAGAGTGTTCGGTTTAACCAAAATTTACAAATAGGTATTTGGTAGCAAGGATGGTTGTGCCGACCACCGCTCGCCGTCATCCTTCACCGCTCGCCGTCGCCACTCTCTGCTTGCTGCTCGCTGAGTCACCGCTCGCAACCCCATCGAGTGCCCTAGCTCGAAGAGGAAGAACTGCAACTTAAGTTTTTAATCAACTGACTCAACCCTATCTCTCTCGACCTTTCTTTCTTCTCGAGCTAGGGCACTCAATGGGGGGTGTGAGCAGCGCAAGCTCAAGCAGCAACCAACGGAAACTGCAACTCGGAGAGCGGCAATCGGCGACAACAAGCTCAATAACGAGATTGATGGCAAGGGACAAAGCAACTAGGAGAGGTGCCATGACGGCACCCCTCATGCCACGTGGCAGTATGCCACCAGCACGGCTATAGTTGCTTGGAAGTAAATAATCACAAAAAAGCAGGGGAAGGGAGCGGAGCCGAAAGAGAACATAAATTTAGACAACAACAAAAAATAGATATCCAAAGATCTTACAACTAAATATCATGTTTGCATAACAGCATGTCCAAATTACTAGTAGAAAAGAATGACAGATTCATCTAGAGGTTGAGGAACGTCTTTGACATTCATTAGTAAACTTATATAAGGTATCGAAGGAGAATAATTATTCTAGACTTCTTTAGTTCTATGATTCCTATAGAAACCAAATCCTAGAATTAGCAGAAATATGTATATTCATAACTTTATTCTATTAAAATTCTTCAAGCCACCTAATCATGGCCTATATTTATGTGGGTCCGGAAGCTATTTGAATCATAATTGGTGTTATGGCTGAAACTTACATCTTTGGTATAAACTATAATCACATTGATAACCAACCAGCATTATTTGGTTCGTCTAATTTAAGTATAGTTAAGGAGACCAAAAATCACATAATTAAGTTTATTTGGTAATCTAACTATTCCAAAAGATAATGTGTTTTGGATCTTTTATTGATATTGTTACAAACTAAAGCTGGACCTATTTACACGTAAAAAAATTATGATATTTTTATAGGTGAAAGTTTCAGAAGTTAGAATCTAATGACTTTGATTTTACGTAAATTGGAGATTGAAATGAAAAATAAAAAATAAAAAGTGAAAAGTCATAACAAAATAGATCGATAAATATCCAACATTGCAGCGGTTATCGGAGGGTGATGGATGATCATATAGTAGGGTGACTCATGGTGGCTAGAGTTTGGATGCTTAAAGGTGAATCTAGGATTACGATCTTCTTCTACGATAATAATGATGATCTAACGACTATAATAAAAGATAAAAACAATAAAGATAAATTGGCTAACCTTAAGTTTCATTGCATGATAATAATCAACTCATAACAACTATTTATAGGAGTGAAGTCCTAGAGGATCGGATTCATATGATTATTATCCGCTTTATTTAAAATTTGAAGCAATAAGATAAATCTAATTAACTCAATTTGACTCGACTGACTTAACGCACGTAGTCGGACCGTATCAAATATGCATTCTTCGCATTGCAAATGATAGGATAAAAACCACGGTCCTAATAATATGCTTGCATCCCTTTCCACAAGGGCATATGTGTGAATATACATGTGCAAATATGCATCTCTACATTAAATAAATCAGTGTGTGTGTATATATATACATATGCATATGTTAGATTTTTTTAAATAAAAGCAAGCTAATTTGTATACACTACTTACTCGAAAATCTATTTGATCAATCTTGGAAGAAGATGCCTCTGCTATGTCTTTCCCAAAAGAAATGATTCTCCCATAGTTAAGATCTTGTGTATGAAAGCCCATCTTTTCTGAATTAACATCCTGAGAACCATTGGCCTTATGCTTTTTTGGGTTACAAGCATAGCCATCTTCTGGAGACCAATCTAGACCACCCCAAATTGTATCACCTCCTTTAGGAATCATTGACATGGTTGAATCCCATGTACGAGTCATACGCATGACATGCCGCAAAGTTTGAAGCCCAAGGAAATCGGAATCTAAAACACCAGGTGCAATAGCCCTACACAAGAAGGACAATGATAAGTCCCACACTTTTGTTCAAGTCAAATGAAAATACCGACTTATACTGAAAAGAAAAATTTTAATCCATGGTATCCTTCTACTTTACTTAATTTCCTAAAGCAAACCAATTTGTGCATTACATCTATTAGTCCATCAAAGAGGAGACGTTTCTACAATTTTTTGCGAATCAGGGAACCCTTCTGTTGTTCACATCCAACTTCTAAGCAAGTAAGAGCACAAAAAATTAATTGGAGAAACAAGATTCAAACAAGTATATAAATTGAATGATATTATCACCAATGCCCAAGCCTTTTCTTAATGATATGTTATCATGTTAGACCAAAATTTGAAGAAGGCTCGCGCAAATATACAAGTTGTGGAATACTTGTGACATACTTATTTAATTAGATGAGGAATATTTGAAAATTCAGTTAGTAGATTCAAAACTTTAGCAGACATTAACACTTACAAGTTAACCTCGTCACTAATACATAATGGAAAGAGAGTGAAGAAAAGTTATGCTGGATGCAAGGTTATGCAGTTCATCAAATAGCAATGGAAGTCAGAGGGACAAAACATATACATAATTCCTATGCAATAGGTTGTCAATGAAACAGATATAAATTATGGCCATGCTACACAGATAGTTACTTTAACATAAATTGAGGACATAGAAAAGATAACCAAATAGCTCATTAATTAATCATAAGGGAGATGTCCCTTACCGATATGAATTGTGATGCTCATAGATGTGATAACACTAAATGATGACGCCTAAATAGCTTCTGCTTAAACACAGAAGAATTAAATATACCAGAAAGAATAAGGTTGGCTCGACTGTGCTTACCTGGCAACGGCAACATCTTTGGCTTCTGCTGAGAACAATCCCGCAACTGCCTTTGGCACACCTAAGAAAGGTCCCCCAATATTTAGTACTGCTTTAATGTGATTTGCACACCAGTTTGGACCACCACCGCCACCCATGGGGGCGGGTGCCTCGACCCACTTCATAAAATGCAGAAAGTACAGAACTCCCATGGAATGTGGGATGACAACAACTTTATTGCCACCATTTGTAGATACCAAGAGTTCTATGTTACTTTTTATTCTGCTTAATGTCTGGTCACGGACCTGTTTACAACAATCAATAGAAGGAAATTAAGACATATTCTGGAATTTGTGGTCACAGGAATAGAAGATGTGTGCTGCAATGAGGTATACAAGCAGGAGCAAGAAAATATATCTACCATCACATAGGTATTATATTTAACATAACAACAAGAGAGGTAAGCAGCAATTACAATTAAAATATTAGAGTACCTCAGTATTCTGAAAAGATATTCTCCAATCATAGGAAGCCATATACATTGTCTTCTCTTCATATCCAATGCGAGCCAAATTAGCAATCAACACTGCCCAGACAAAGTACCCAGGAGCAAAATAATCTGCTGCCACAAGCCCTGTGACCGGTCTAACTCTCACACCTGGAGGATCCATTCCAGTTTCGTTGTCCAGTGACATATGCTCGACCCAGCAAGAGGGTCTGTAGGAGTTCCAACAGAAGGAAAGACAGGATTAGCACCAATTAATAAGCAAAGGTAGTCACTAAAAGGATAAAAAAGACCTTAGAGTAGCAGTTAGTGTCTCCTTCTAGATATATAGTAGAATAACAGAAAGCAACTGATATATTGTATATAAGCTAATCAGTTGCTAAATGATACTAGTCCTGTCCCAAAATATTGCAAAATTAAAGGGGCAGCAATTTTACACTCAGAACAATTATCATTCCAATTTCCAAGGAATGAATAAAGTCCTGGTAACTCATTCCATATCCAAGAAAATGAGAATATCATCTTTCCACCATTATAAAGCTAAAATCCTAATCCTGGTGGACCCCAAAACTCACTAAACTGCACTTTGCCAAGCAAGATCCATGTGAGAGGAATAGAGACTGTTTTGGCTACAACCTTCCCATCCATGTTCTATTTGAAAAAAAGTGACAAACACCAAGTCAAACTAGAAACCTAAAATACCAAGCATTCTATTGGCTAGATTTCTTTTAATCTAAAACCGAGTCACCATTTGATTATGATATTTTTAGGCCCAAAAGTAGAGCGATTTCCTGACTCAAAAGCCTATATGATCTAGTTGAATTAATTGAGGTAGTAACCATTAGATCGGCACTTAATAAATTTGACTATGTTTTTAAGGATCTTCAAACGATTTCATGATGCTTGACTGTTCATTCTATTAACCTAGTGCTTCCATGTACACCTATAAATGAAGCATATGTTTATTCTCTCTCTTACATTACCGGTTCTTCCAATTTTATGCTAGAATATCTTATTAAATATTTGCAAAGATCCATTTCCTGAGGCTATCCACTCTCAGAAAAGATGAAAGGAGAAGGCATTTTGCAACATAAATGCCAGATATCCCCTAATAGAAATGTTTATTTTACATCCATCCTAATGTTCTTTAAGGATCATTTTTCATCCATTCAGATAGAGAGTAATTAGTAATTAGTCTACTCAAATAACTGTTAAACCAAAGATTGGATTAACTCAGTTTCAGAGAAATCTCTCTCGCTATCCCAATTAAAAGGGCTTTTGCTGACTAACAAAATAAAAGTACCAAAAAATACTTACTTTGTGCATATCATTCGTCCTAGAAATGAAAGTGTTCATATCATTGAAACCAACTGTCCAGATTCTATCTTACTAACTTATACTCTAAAAGGTTTAGTTAACAAAACAAGGATAAAATAGATCAAATAACTCATGAGATAATGTGCATACACGATATTTTTACTACCTAGAGATTATCTTTCTGTTTTACAATGAAAAGCTACAATAGCAGTTACCGCTTCCTCCAAAAAAATCCTTCATTTTCCTTTGATAGAACACTTCCTCCGAATTATTCTTTCTTCCTACAAATCAAATATAAGTAGCTCTGAAAGAGTCGCCAATAACCAAAAAGCACCAAGCTTCCTTGTTCAGCAAACCAACTCAATACAAGAAGATCTAAATGCAATTCATCACTGGAAAAGACAAATAATTTCCCGTTTTACAAATAATTATTCCTTTGCTTCCCTCAAAAGCACGCCAAGAAAAAGAATTCAATAGCATAAAAAGTTTGAGGAGTACCAAATTATTGATGGAAGGAGATTGGTGTGCTCACCTCTTATAGACTTCTCCAAAGGTCCCACCCCAGAGTCGCTTCCGGAACAGCCCATCGGCGCACTGGTGCCCCTCCCAGAGCTCGAGTCCCCCCGTGACGATGCCGGGGACGAACACCACCGGGTGCTTCGCCTGGAGCCCTTCCTTCTGAAGCTTAACCCCTGGCGGATCCGGTAACGGACCAGTTATGGCCTCCGTCACGTATTGCGGGAACGAAGCTGGCATGGCGTTGTAGAGGAAGAGGAGAAACCACCACACGGAGCAGATCAACCCGATCAACCAGCAACAGCTATCCACGCACGACCACTTCCCCTTCCTCTCCTCCGACTTCGTCTTCTTCTGCTTATCCTTCTCTTTGGACGAATCGGCGTCGGAAGCGGTGGAATCATCCGGCGTCTTCGCCGGCGCCGGCGGCTTCTTCTCAGTCTCGGAGGGCTTCCTCCGCCGTAGCATCGACATCGCCGCTCCCGGTGGGCCGAGGAAGGGGACGACGAAACCCTGGCGGCGACTCTTCGAAACTCTAACCCTAGGATGGGGTCGGGAAGAGAAAGAAGAGGGCCCCTGGTTTTATTGACTCCGATTCCATCGCGAACAGAGCTAGAGGAGAACGAGAGCAAGAAGACAGAGGGCGGTGATCGCACCGCCCTGTCGCTTCCTGTAAACGTGGCAAGGAACTAGTGGTTTAGGTGGGGATCTGAGTAGGACCCAGCTACTCAAACGGAGCAGCTGCGGGATCCCAAACAGCATTTGATCGAGCTTAGTCCTAAGGGCCGAGGCCCATAAATCAAGACCTTATAAAATGCCACGTGGATAAGCAGCAGTCAATGCAGTTTGGGAGGGAGTGAGAACTAAGACGTAGGCGGGAGAAGTTGGAAGAAGGTTCTATCGAGGGACCTGTGCTTATCTTAAAATGACAAAAAACCCCTTGATCTTACACTTATTCACCAAACTGCCGGGGCGTACAAATCAACGGAAATTTGACACGTTGGCAAAGTTAGTTGTTGGGAAGGAAGCTTAACGGACAAGTTTTGACGGCTGATGCCACTGATAACGCAAGGAATTCTGATTGTAAGCGGCACCGAGATCGCAAACGGCGCAGACTTCCCTTATACTTCCCGTGCACCAAGGAGTTTCTACAAATTATTTCACATTGATGTTAGTGTGACCAAAAACTAATGCTAGATTGAAAAAAGTATCTATATATATATATATATATATATATATATATATATATATATAATATGGTATTTTAATCCAGTTTGGTGATACTCAACATAAAATAAAATAAATTTTAAATATATATATATATATAGATACTTAATTGATGTCAGATGTGATAATACATGCAAGCATGGCAGGAGTGATGTATTATTAGACTAATCCTCTTGCTGAATAATTAAATAGAATCAAGTACCACTAGACAACTGGATAAATAATATTGTGAAAGGGAGTTGACAGTCTAAAGATGTGCTATTCTATTCCTCAGGCAAACTTCTCTCATGTTGGATCAAATACATTAGTAGGAATTAATAATAAAGATAATTATATTTAGACCGTAAATTATTATTATTTTTTATAAAATTTTATTAATATATAATCTCTCTAAACTATTAAAAATGTTTTATCCTGCGGAAGAGCTAAATATATTTCACTCCTTAGACCTTTTTTTCTTAGACTTATATGTAATAATTTATGAATGAAAAGGATAATTAAAATCTTTAAAAAATATATATATTTTAGATATTTTTAATAGTTCATAAGAGATTGCAAAATATAATAATAATTAAAAAAATCCAAGTCTAATTAATCCTTAATAATACTGTAAAAAGTTAAATGGGAAAATTGTAACTTTCTTATTTTAACTAAAGACTCCTCGGGGTTCGAAAATTTAAAGGACCCATGACCCAAAGCAAATTGTATATAACTAAACAATCCTTAATGCATGCATTTGGGGATTAATTATTTTAAATGTAGTACTTCTTAATTGAAAGTGGCAAGAGAAATTAAGGGTGTTTGGTTGGAGAATAGGTTTGATTGAATATCATTAAGCCCCTGTTTTTGTTTTGTTGTTGATTTAATGGAAATCAAATTAAGGTATACTCTTAAATTTATGTCTATAGTATAGAATAGAAAACTAGGGTGTTTGATTATAATTAGAATAGATGTATAATAATTATATTTAATTTGATATAAAGTTTAACTAAAAATAGTGGAAAGGTTCTTTTGTTGTATATGAATTGATATGTATGTGTTTGTTATTCTAATTTATGGAGTGGAGATTGATATATGATACTTGTAGATATATAATACACACTTATATTGACTTCTAATTAGAATTAAAAAAATAAGATGGTTAGTTGTAAACTAAAATAATTATATAATAATTATCTTTAGTCTAATATAAATTTTTATTAAATTAAGATATGTAGTAAGACAGTGGGCTGTAGCCAATAATGGATGAATTTGACATGACATGTAAAAAATATATATTACAAGAATAAAATTATAATTAGGTTTATGTGAAAATAATATTAAAATATGAATTAAATAATGTTTATACTCTTAGAGTAAGGATTATTTAATATGTACTTATAAATCTAGAGTATTGTCTCTTAGTCTAAAATAGAGAATCCTCTAACCAGCAACCTTAACGATGGCCAACATAATTGGATTTTTGATGTCACAAGATGTTGTCTTAATTGAGTAGTACAATTCGGATACATAGTTTGGTTTATATAGAGAAATAATAGTGTGCACGTTAACTATTAGAATCACTCAGTAAGATAGCTACTCGTACAAAAACTTACAAATAGCATTAATTTTATTCCTCTTCACTGTTGTATGCACTGAGATCTCATCTATTTATCCACAGTTCCCAGGTTAATTGGAGAGAGAGGACAAACTAAAAGAGGAGGATAGCATTCCTTAGTTTTCCTTAGTTTTCTTTCAAAATATCAAATCTTATATATATATATATTCGATAAGAGATTCCCTTGGTTTATGGGCTATCTCTTTCTGCGCAAAGTGCATGCAGACGTCGTAGCACTCAATCCCATGCCCTTGTCCATATGTTTGGGGATCAAACTTTGGAAACAGACGAAGAAATAGTCAGTACGCCATCTTTTCCCTTTCACTATCGGTGATCGGCAATTTGTTATTGTTCTTGGAATTTAATAAACGACCGAGATAGAGTCGTCAAATATGTATGATATATGGGTTGACACATATCTGACAACATGTCTACACGAATCTATATAGGGTTTAACCACATCAAATATATATCCACTAGCTCCTTCACATTCTCCTACCAACTCATTATGGGTGTAAACGACCCTGAGCGTAAGCCATGCCATGCCATTAATGAGCCCATTTTCCTTAAGCAAGCTCAAAAACGTTAATGAACTCAGCTCAGCTCACACAGCTCTACGACTCATGATATAAGAATAAATAAATAAAAAAGTCCAAGCAACATTTGGGCTATGTGGGTTGAGTTCAGCCCAACTTTCAGATGCCCACGTTTGATAAACCTCCCAAAGTTACTTGCAAACAAACTATTCAACTTTGTTAATTAAAATTAATTCTCTTATAGGGGTTTAGGGTTTAGAGTTTAGACGAACAAACAAGCTTCTTATATAAAGTTATCCATCTTATGCTCTCTTTTTCACAAGTACTCTAATTAATGACATTAGAGGCCAACATGGAAGGAGTCTATGCGGAAAAAGTAAAGGCATCCGATTGATTACGCCACCTCATGTTGGTCGGTTTTATGTTTCCCATTGTCGCACACTGTACGTTTAAGCAACGCACATCCCCCTTCCCAATTCATTTAATTCAAATACTCTGATTCGAAGAAGCAAAAGCCCAACGCTGCATAGTTTGAGTGCCAGGACATTAATCAAGCGGATAATCTCTTCTTTTATTAACTTCCCAATTGTATGAAGGACATGCGATTCTTGTTGATCCTAGCATGCATCATTAATCCTTCGCTTAGTAGTTAAATTAATGTGTGATATAAAACTAATTTTAATAAATATTTTTTATATTTTAAAATATAATTATTATGATGTTTAATTATTATTTTAGAATAAAAGAAATATATGGTGCACGTGGGATAAAATTGTTTTCTAAACTAGGCGACAGAACTACTTATCTGACAATTGGCAACTGGCTTTGTACCAGCTCTATATACCTGATCTCCAGCTAAGTCATGGATGAATAGATTCAAGTATGTAGATTGGTGTTCTTCGCCACTGCTGAAACATTAAATAAAAGGCCGGGCTTCAGGTGGACGCATCAATACAGGGCACTCGTGGACTGCCACATTTCTCTCTCTCTCTCTCTCTCTCTCTCTCTCTCTGTGTGCTAGCTTGAGTATTGATCTACAATAAGTGTACGTATTAGTGAAATAATAAATTCCATCCACGTGAATCCAGAGGAGCCTCAGCGAAGCAAACGATAAATAGAGATCCCGTGGAGCACGTGACTGGGCTTCAACCTTCAAGAACTCTCCACCAAGGGGGTGAAAAGTGGGTTCAAACTGAAGTTCGAATAATTAGTTTCTAAATCTATACGAAGTTATGATATTAATGGAGATTTATAGCACAACCGGTAGATACGTAACAAAAGTGTGTTAGAGATCCATGTTAATAGTAGTAAGAATAGTCATTAATTTATATTACTATTTTCATAATATTTTCGAACACTACTCTTCAACTTCTAGATTATTCAGATGGTTAATTACATTTAACTCCTTCCAACTATTATATTTTCTACCTATATTTTTCTAACTTTTATTATTATATATATATTAAATAATTTTTTATATCTATGAATTAAAGAAATTATATGAAAAAAATATATAGTACTTAAGGAAGCTAAGTATAATCATCCTATATTTAAATACACAAATAAATTTAGCTATCAAATGGATAGAAAATATTTCAACCTTTATCCACTAAAACTAAAATAAGATTGTAGCAAATTTTATCCGACCCATTTTCATCGCATCATCATCCTTCTACACCCAGAGTTGATAGATATATTTTCTATAATTAAGGAGGTCATGGACTCAACTCGAAAATATGGTTGATTTAAAGGAGCAACTTAATAACACGACGACTTAGAACAAGTCTACACATAGCCTAACTGTCTCTATATCCGACGAAGATCGATCTTTTAGCTAACTTATATCTTAGTTTTAGGCTCATGAATTATTAAAGAAAAAAAATTATATGTTAGAAGAATAGTACGACATGTAACTCACCTATATGCAGCTATGATTTTATTTGACACTCGCAAAACGCCGATCTAGTCCGTAGCGTGTCGCAAATAATCGTCGGATCGTCAACGGCTACCTGCGGCCTTTGAGGGGGAAGGCGACAAGAGGCTCGCTTCTTCCAACGAGACTAGTTTGATAAATAATAAGGAAGATAATAGTTCGCTATTAGAGTGAATATAACTAAGATGGGGCCCAGCAAAAAGGAAACGAACTCGATGAGAAATCATTATTACTTACTGCGTTCGTCCTTTTTTTTTTTTTTTTTTCAACATTATAAGACAAATAAAACTAGACTCTACCTAAGCTAAGAATCATGCTCAAGTTCCCAAACGAAGACTAGTATAGACAATGGCATTATAAGCTAGGCTCTAATAGACTTGTTGATTAATAGAGGCTATAACATCCTATCTTAACCTATAAACTGCAGTAAGATTACAAATGATATGCGCCAAATAATTGCCGCCGAATCTCATTCCGCTGGATTAAATTATAGACAATTTTACGAATCATACCATATGTATCATCTGTTTTGTAGATTCACAATTCTAATTCGTCCATAAATTTTTTATAATTCAACTCCTATTTTTTTTCTATATTTTAATTTAACATTATCTACTAATTTAAATAGTATAAATAAAGAAATATTTTATTATAATATATAATTTAATTTATAAATATATAAATTATTTATAATTTTTTAAGAACGGTGAGAATATTTTAATAATTTGATCAGTATCAGTAAGTCAAAATAACGTGATATAAAACATAAAATAGATAAAATATAATATATAATATATAAAATATCTTAAATTATTATATTATATATTATAGATAAAGTGTGAAATTTATGTTAAATTACGGTGCTTTTATCTCTTGTCCTCTTTATGTATTAGATTCTTTGGTCGTAACATTTTAGCTTAGACTAGTGACTTTTTGAAAAAGAAAAAACATCCATCTCTATTCAAATGCCTCAATTCATACTCTGAACTCATTCTCTTCCGATTGTGACCATTTGAAGTTTGATATTTGCTAGCAATTTAGTTGGGCCGAGTTGATTAATGTTACATTATATCATTAATTGCGAGGTTTTATTTTACACCCTTATTTCAATTAATAGAGAACAACGGACCATCTGATAATTCTTTTATTTAAATTAATTTTATTGTTTTTTAATACCATCTTTTTCCAACACGGCGCTGTGCCACCCTGGAGTTTTAGTTGCGATTTGTTGGATGCTTAGCTCACAGCTCACTCTAAACTGTCCCAGAAAGCAAGGCATCTGTAAGAAAAGAGAGACCAGATACCGCCACGTGTCCTACCCTGTCGGGGCAACTCATCCACCGGGGCTGATGGTGGGAACCGGCCGTACAGTCGCCACAGCCGGTCACCTCAGAGCGTCTTCCATTTTAGCGAGTAGAATAGAAAACTATTCTCTAACCCCTGTCCTTAATCCGCCATTAGCGTCGATTCCCGATTCCCGTTTCCCCCTTCCGACAGGTGAGTTAAAGCGACTGGAATCTCTTAGCGGCGAAATTGATGTAGCCCATTAAAGCTCCAATCCCTTCTTCGACGAGAGCAGTCACTCTTGTTTCGCCTAAAAAGGAGCAAAAGCCCTTCCTTTTTTTGTTATCTTCTCGATTCCTCTTCCCCATCGCCATTCCTCTGCTCCACCCGCGCTTGGATCTGTGGGGGAAACGGGAAGATGCTCACGTGCATCGCTTGCTCGAAGCAGCTCGGCGGTGGCTCGCTCCATGAGCCACCGGAGGAAGATGACGAGGGGGGCGCCGGCGGCGCGACGCCGAGCACCCGGCAGGCCATTAAAGCCCTAACCGCCCAGGTGCGAAGAGGGGAAAGCAGCGATAAAGTTTGGATTTTTTTAGGGTTTTGTAGTGCTAATTGAGGTCCTTTTCTTTTGGGATCAGATCAAAGATATGGCATTGAAAGCATCAGGGGCGTACAGGCACTGCAAGCCGTGCGCCGGATCGGTGTCTGACCGGCATCCTCACCACCGAGGGCTCGGGTACGCGGAATCCGAGGCGGCTTCTGGGTCGGAGAGGTTCCACTACGCGTATAGGAGGGCCGGGGGAGGGAGCTCGGGGTCGACGCCGAGGGTTAGAGGGGCGGCGATCTCGAGCGGTGAGGCGACTCCGTCCATGAGCGGCCGGACGGAGTCGGAGGTGGCGGCGGCGGCGGCGGCGGAGTTCATGGTGGAGGAGGAGGAGGAGGCCAAGGAGTGGGTGGCGCAGGTGGAGCCCGGTGTTCTCATCACCTTCCTCTCGTTGCCCCAAGGGGGGAACGATCTCAAGCGGATCCGGTTCAGGTATTATTCCCCTCTCTTTCTCTCATCTCCTCTTCTCGTTTCGGTTTAGAGTTCGAATCTTGGCCGAGGCGGAGGTAATGTCACCGCCGCCTGGTTTGGATCTGGTTACCAGCGGTTCGCTTACCGCTTAATTGGACTCTCGCAACTGATTCAAACTCAGAGATGTCAGAATTTTGAGTTGGATTTTTGGTAAATTAGGAGGCGGACAGGACAAAATTTCTTTTTCATTTGTTCTCTCTTTTCTTTCACTTTTGTCTTTGATCGATAATTTTGATATCACTTTGCTTGAACTGGAAGTTTGGACAAACAAATTCATTCAAAAAAAGCATTTAAAAGAAGTTAAAGAAGAAGAACCAATCATCTTTCTCTGTTTAACATCATCAGACTGGATACCAATATTTTTTTATTTGGCTTTTATTGTTGCAAGAAAAATCCCTTTTTGACTAGAAAGCACGAGCTTTTCCTGTATTTACCCATTCTTTTGAACAGTTCAGTAACTTGAGTTAAGAGTCTGTGCAGTACTTTGGAAAAATTTTATGGGGCAAAATAATATATTGGCATTTAAAAAGGAACTATCCACCAAGTTGGCCTTCTAAATTCGGCATCCCTCGGCACGGATCTCGATCCACATGCAGCGTCGAGTTGGGTTCGGTGTGATCTTTCGGCAACTCCTAAAGCCCCATCTCGGAATATTATATTCCGATAGGTTGGAAATTGCAAAAGAATAAATAAAAAAAAGGCGGGGAAGGTGAAGTGCGTTATTAGTTTCAATTTTTGAGTGAGTATTTTCGAGCGGTTGTTGGTCCTCTCGTCTCGTGAGACAATTAACATCGCTCCGTCTTCCCAATTTGTCCGTTAGCTTAATTGTGCCAAATTAGTGGTAAAGGGCTTTTGGCTCCACTTGCCGAAGGCAATCTGGGGTGACGACACGAGGCCCACCATCTCCTCCTTTGAGGAGTAGAAAAGAAAAGATGGGAACAGGCCAAGTGGTGACTTACTTCACCTTTTTATATTTGGTAAAGGGCGTTAGTTTTGGGGTTATAATCAAATGGGCCCTCCTCGTTCCTTATTTATGGCTTGTGTACCACTTTAAGCTGGCAATGAAGGGTCGCCATCTGGATCTATGGATGAGGTTTTTTGTAAAAATTTCAGGAGTGAGTTCTTGCAGGTTACTTGTACTGCCTGTCAATGCCAATCATGGAGGTTAGCCCTATCAGGCGCACTAGATTTGAATTGCATTATGGGAGGATTGGAGCTGGGTGTAGGGAATCAGGTTCTGGTCTTAGGACCCCGTGTTTGGATAAAATGATTTGAGCTGATCTGTTTCACTAATTGCGTACAAGCTCCTTCCTTTTCCATGCATTGTTGCTACTTGCTAGAATCCAACCCCCTTGATCTTGTTATGTATTTAACAAATCCTATTCTAAACTGTCTCCTCTTTAAAGTCATTGTGCAGTGTATTTATCCTTGTTTTTGTGCATTTGATTAAGCTACTAGTAGGTGTGTAACTTGGGTTGGTTACTGTTAGTTGACAGATGGTAATGGCGGGTAATATTCCATGTCTTTTTGCAATAGTATTTGAAAAGGAGGAGACAATTTATAAAGTGGTTGTCTTCAGTGTTCATAAAAATCCAATGGTGAATGTGAGAACTCGCAAAAAAAGAAATTAAAAAGAAACCCGGAAAATTTAGTTGTTGGTGTCTTTGTAATGTTCTTATAAGTCCTGGCGTGCATGGGCACGAGGTATCTCATATCCTATGTTTTCTTTTATACAAAAAGGAAAAATATGTATAGATCTAGCCTTTCTCATGGACTCCAAAATTACAGTATAGTTTAATCTTAAGTTAAAGGTGTAATTCACTTAACTTGGCCCTTAAGATTTTCTTCCTTGTTAATAATACTCCAGGCAAGAATTATGATTTCTGTAAGACTGACAGTGCCGAAGTTGACAGACCACAAACTTGGGGATTCAGTGTTCATGCAATTTTCTATTCTCGACAAGTTATGTAACAATGTGAAGTTGCATATGAGATCTTCTAATTACTGAGTTGTAGGCAAAATTTTGGGTTATTATACAATATTGTTTTGTTGCAACTCTTCTAGATATCAATGTGTTCTGCTCGTTATTTATGTTGTCATTGGTTGCTCAAAATGCCATGTGACAGCCGTGAGATGTTTAACAAGTGGCAAGCCCAGCGGTGGTGGGCTGAAAACTACGACAAGGTCATGGAACTCTACAATGTCCAGAGGTTCAACCGTCAGGCCGTTCCTCTTCCCACCCCTCCCAGGTCCGAAGATGAGGTAAAAGGAATACTAATCAAAATTTCCCTTTGAATCTTCCTAATTTTAAATGTTGCATGTTCTTAATTGCCTTGTACATTGCTTTTAACTTTGCATTTCTTCTTGAAGAGCTCAAAAGAGGACAGCCCAGTGACCCCACCACTGAGCAAAGAACGGCTACCTCGAAACTTCCGCAGACCGTTGATGGGTGGTGGAGCAATGGGATACTCATCATCAGACTCACTTGAGCATCAATCGGTTCACCATGGTAATGGCCACCATCATTACAACCACCACGGGCGCCACTACTGTGAGACAGCTGGGCTTGCATCAACTCCAAAGTTGTCAAGCATCAGCGGGGCAAAGACAGAGACATCGTCGATGGATGCATCTTTGAGGACAAGCTCTTCCCATGATGACGTGGACCGATCTGGTGAGCTCTCTGTATCCGTCAGCAATGCAAGTGACCAGGAGAGAGAGTGGGTGGAGGAGGACGAGCCTGGTGTTTACATCACAGTCCGAGCTTTGCCTGGTGGCATCAGGGAACTCCGTCGTGTCCGATTCAGGTCAGCCTTATTTCAGTTCTATTTTTACTTTCTCTCTGCTTTGCAAGCCCTTTCAAACCTTCCTGTTGCAAAGACTAGTCATTCATCAAAAAGTTCATTGACCTCGTGTTGATTGTTTATCAACATATAGGATGCATGTGTGACTTGAGCAAACCAAACTGTTGTTGCCTGATTTTTCTTAGGAAAAATCTTAGCAATATGAGTTTTAACTTAGAGTCATTCTTGGACTGAAAAGACAACTAATGTAAGGGTAAGGTAGTTGGAGTTGGTTTAGAGGTCTGGACTACTGGATCAGAAGTCAAGTTCTATGTCCATTCAGGAGTCTTCCAATCTTCTAAAAGTGGGAAGGCCTGATTTTTTTCTTCCATTTGTTTGAATATTGGTGTCCGTGTTGCCTGTATATGGACTTGGGCATTTGTGCAAAAAACAGATAACTTATTAGGATGTTTTAGGAGGCACATATTATAGATGTCTAGTGTCGCCCAATTTGGATTAGAATTTGTTTTGGTGATGACTGATGATAATTGACACACTTGAGTTACTATGCCTGTATTCAGTTCAAACAATTGCAACCCATTCTATTTTAATATTGATCTGCTAAATCAAAGCCAGAATTAGTCAGATAGTTTCTGATATGTACTTTTCCAGCATGAGTGCTAACAGAAAATTTGAGAGCTGTGAAAATCCTCTGATGGAAAAGGTAGGCAAAAGAAACATACGATCTAAAAATATCCAGAGAACCAGTGGATTAAGGACAGATCAAATTTCCCTCCGTGTTCGTGAGTAGTGACTAATTAGACAAAAAGGCGGTAAATGTTAACTGTGAAATGTTTCTGAGTTTCCCATCCATTATGTTAGACCTTGTGTTAGTCGATACATGCATAGGGCTTAACTGGAATATAATATATCTCTGGTTTGATATAGATTCTCTCCCTCCATGTGTTTCCCCATGCGTACAGCATATACGTCAGCCTTCCTGTTTCTTGGTTTTCCACTTGTCCTAGTGATACTTTCAACTTTCAGGGTTTAATATACTTGTTAAAACTTCTTGTAACATCCAGTTCCTTTTTGGGCACTGCCTGTTCTTTGTGTTAAAGAAAAGACCAATGGGCAATCAAAGTTAGAATTTGAGAGGACAAAGCCATGATTATAATGTGAGTAACGGAACTTGTTAGCACGTTTGGTTGGTAAAACTCAGCAAGCAATTGTTGGCTCCCAACTAATTAGCATGTATGGTTGGTGAAACAAACTGACAATTTGCTGGCATGTAATCCAGTCATTATTTTTCCATTGCTGGAAATTACGTAATTTATTTTAGCTGATCCTATCTAACTTCATCAAATTACGATTGTAAAGATCCTAACTCTCGCTTCTCTCTTTGCATGTAGCCGGGAGAGGTTCAGTGAGATGCATGCAAGGTTGTGGTGGGAAGAGAACCGTGCCAGGATACACGAGCAGTATCTTTGAAAAGAAGGGAACGACATTACATCTGCAGCTACTTTCCTCACAAGGTCTGCTGACTGAGTTTATCCTATGCAGCTTCCTCTAGTGCAAGTTTGTCTTCTTAGGCACTCTCATATGAGCATAATATATGTATATCTGATACTAACAGAGTATGTTGCCCCATAGCTTGGTGGTCTCAGTGGCGGCGGCAAATGCTAGAGTCCAAAAAATATACAAACTTTGCGCTATTGTTCGGTTTTCTTTTTAACTTTAGTCTTCTGCTATTTGATCAATCTCAGCCCACGCTCTTCTTTTTTCATCTGCCTTAATTTAGTATGCAGAACCAGGTTGTGTAACTATGGATAGTATCGAAAACTTCACTCGGGGTGTATGTTGTAGCCAAAGGCTTTGTATTAGGAAAGTGACGATGTTTGTATTTTCTGATGATAAATTATCATTCATACTTCTTTCTGCTGTTTCAAGTCTTCTCCTTCGTATGTTTTCCCTCTTTTCTAAACACTTAAAATGGACTAAGCGCTAGGTTTACTACCTCAAATTGGAGGTATTACATACATACATATGTCGAAGAGGTTTTTTTTTTCTCTCTTTATTACCTTTCTTGTATTACAGCTCATGAATCAGCAACTGCATCCTAGTATCACAAATTATATGATCAACTTAACCATAAAGAGTGTTGAGTGATCGTCGGTTATGTGGCGGATCATGGACTCTCTACACGTAACTTCAAAGTGGAGCATGGAATATGAGATGCGACTGAGGACGTGTTTGATAATGCTTATGGCTACACACAAATGGCCGTGGCTAGTTTTGGGCGTCTCAATTAGTTCATTCATTTTGTTAGTTGTCTAATTTTATAGATGTCGCAATTCTGATCATTCGGAGAAGACTGGCAATTAAGTTTCAGAAGTGAAAAAAAGATGTAAAATGGTGAATTTCTTGGTAAAATGTGACTCCTAGTTATTGTCATCCTGAAGACCGGAAGTCCTGTTTATTGAGATGTTCCCTTATTGATTACAAATATGCCATGCTATCACCTAAATCACACCCAAGAAGCAAATGAGTAATCTCTATCTACAAAATAATACGTTCTGTTGTACATTGGATTAACTTGAAGCATCTCAGATAGAAAGACCAAATTGGATGCTAGGAATCCAAACCCAAACTTTCTTTTGGAATCCTTGCCTTGCCAATATAAGAAGAAGCCAATTGGGATGGATCCGGATCCAACGACCGAGCTCAAATATCCAGATCAGCACAAAATAGTAGATACGGGTGCACCATAGATCCGATCCGATCCGAATCCGCTGCTCAGAGTCAGAATATGCCAATTGCCAAGCTCCGCCACTACTCCTCTTTCCAACTGTCGGGAGTTTTTTCTCGAAACCCATTCGTAGCCACGCCCGTAAGCTCTCAGTATGCACAGTTCTGTTGCCAGGGTCTTTCTCGTCACTTCGGTCCCAAAATAACCCCCAGTTTCTTTTCCTCTGCCTCAATTATAGTCGCCAAATTTCTTCCCACCTTCCTCCTTCTCTCCCTCTCTCCCTCTCTCTTTAACCCTCACTTCCCTGAAAACCTTACCCTACCCCCCCCTTCTCATCTTCTCCTAATCCTTCTCCTCTTACCATTTCCTCCTCTTCTTTCGCCTTCTCTCTCTCCCCGCTTCTACGTCTCCTTTGATGCCCTTTCGCCTGGATTAGGGTTCTCGTGTCGTTGGGTTTCGAGTCGATCTGGAGCGAGAGATGGTGGCGGGATCGAGGTTTGACGGGGGGAGTCAGCTAGTCTCCTACAGGATCCGGAAAACCATCCAGTCCATCAAGGAGATTGTCGGAAACCACTCTGACTCTGACATCTATGCCATGCTCAAGGAGACCAACATGGATCCCAATGAAACCGCCCAGAAATTACTCAACCAAGGTTGAGAATTTTGATATCTTTGCCTTTGGTTTATTTTTATATTGTTTTCTGCTTTATGCTTTATGCCGCTTGGCACCTAATTGCTTGCATACAAGGTTTAAATTAGGAACTTGAATGTCTCTTGTCTTGAGATGAGTTTGAAGACTCCCTTGTTCCCATGAATGTGAACTAATGTGATTCGTAAGGTTTTATTAGTGTATGCGTGATGAATTGTTGTCCAATATTAATAAGATTTTGACTTTAACTCGTTAGATAGTCTTTTCCAGGTGTACATTGGCCATGCTACTCGTTTGCTTCAACAAATTCTCTTGCTCTGTTCATGTTTTAATTATTTCAAGATGTCCATTTGTAGACTAGTGTAGATGAAGAATTATAGTATCAGTTATGAAGAGTTAGAAACAACACTTATTATAGTAGTTTCTAATTTTATCTGGTCTTTTATATCTTTGCAATGGTGACTTCCGCATTATGCTCTTTGTACAGCTTTTGATGCAATTAACTGTAAAAATAGTCAGCAAGAAAAATAAGAATTTCAAAGATATATAAATGCAATCTACTAATACATAATTATAAGTAATATAATGGCTAGTCATAATTTACTTAGATATAGTGGGCTTGCTGTATAGTTCTCACAACATGGCCAATTGCATAGGGAATTTATCTAGGCTAATGCTTTGTAGGAAAGGGAGCATATAGGCATATAAGGGAACAAATGCAGGTATTCATCAATTAAGTTGCTATGTTGCTATGACCTAGAAGAGACAAAAGATCATTATTATTGTCATCAAGTAGACATTTTCGACAGATCCTCTTGCTTTTAAGTAAGCATTCTACCAATTTTTCATGAACATTACAGCTTTGGGTGAACTAGTTCCTCCTATGAGCTTAATCTATACTTCTTTTTATATATTGCAGATCCATTTCATGAGGTCAAAAGGAAAAGGGACAAAAAAAAAGAGGTATGCCACATATGCATAATCATCAAGCCGTTAGCTTTCTATAATTCGGACATTGAGTGATGTTTTGGTTAATGTTAACTTTGTTCCAAACTTCCTGTATACCTTGATCCTTTTAGTATTTTTAGATCCATTTAATTTATTTGTCTTGGCATTCTTGTATTGTACAAGTCCATGCATATTAGCATCTTGGTCTTCTGCGAACTAAATATATAGCTGACAGTGCTGAAGCTATTTCTATATGTTTTCTGCATGTGGAGCTTGGTGTTTTCTTAGCATGACCTAGTGGATTTGGTTCAGATTGGACATATATATTGAGCACCATCGTTGCAATATCCACTTTTGGTTCAACACTGTGTTTATATCTTATGTCCTTGCATATTGGAAAGTGATGATTGTGAGATAATGCATGCTCTAAGAGGATATATGCATGTCATATGGCCTCTTTTGTGAAACTCTTTCTGTACTCTTTAGAGGTTCTCCATGACAATTGTCTTGTAGGCATTTCTTATATACTACTTTTTGTATTCAATTAAGCTATTATTTTGATTGTATCAAAGTTTCCTTTTCATATCTATTCTTGGCTTAGAAAGATTTGTATTATGGCTTCAGCATACAGGTTACAAGAGTTCTAGTGATTCTAGAAAGCAAGTGGAACATAGCATACAAACGGCAAAGTCCCATGCTCCATGGTTTGATAATGATCATAGGAGAGCTTATACTCGAAATCCAACACCCGGTAATACAAAATCCTATCAGATCTTATATTTGATTACATACAAGATTAACAAAAAATGTGCTGTAGGCACTCTATATTCGTTAATAAGAAGTTCAAAGTTCTCCTGATTCGACTGTAAATGGTATCTTCATGGAATTTATTTTTGAGCCTTTTAGTCTAAAAGTTCCAATTTGAAAGTGTTATCTGCTGAAATTACTGTATCTTTTGATGTTGTGTGAGAAACTATACAAGAAGTTTAGAGTGGAGTAAAATATCTGTAACTTATCTGACAGAATGGGCTTTTTATGATAGCTCACCACAAATTTTCTCTTGCTTCTTACTAGTTTCGTAATTTGAGAGATTATGGGCTGTTGTAGGTTACAAAGCATCATATATTGGTCAGAGAAACATTATGTAATGGGTGCATATATGCACAGGACTTGTTTTATCTGATTCATCTTGGTTCCATCTGGAACATGAGCTCGCGACATTAAGAGAAGTAGACAACACCTTGTCACCTTCTCTAGCTTTTGCTATAGTCTTGACTCAGTTGTATGTTAGATGTGTGACCAATGCAGAGATTGTGACCAGTATGAAAGTAATGAACTACCGAATTGGGATCATTGTGAATCAGTTAATTATAGATTGTGGAAAAGAAATTGAGTGCATATGTTCGAATTCCCTACTTAAGGAGAAACAAACATATTGCTGTGTGCCATACTATTAATGATTTGGATGACTTTTGTACTCAAAGACCTGTATATAATTTAATTTACAAGTTACACTTTGTTTAACAAGTCAAAATGCCTTTCGTGAGATTAAAACAGTGTTTTGTAAGGCGCTTGAGGCGGCCATCTTGGCGGCACTCTGGTGGCCCTACAAATATGGATTGCAGTTGGGAAATGGTGGGCGGGCTACCTTGGGTGGGCGACCTTGTTGCTTGACGGGCTAGGTGAACCTTGTTGGCATTCGTGGCGAGTAACTCAAGGTAGGTTAGAGAAGGGAACTTAAATAAATAGTCAGGAAGAGAACCCACTAAGAGATTTTGGGAGAGGTCGAGGTGGGTGAGAGAGGAACAAAGAAGTAGAGAAAACGTAGTGAGATAATAGTTGATGTATTTGAAGGAGAGGAAGAGTAGCGAGAGGTTGGGAAGAAGGCAAAGAGAGGAGGGGACCTAATGAGGCTAAGGTTGTTGAGGTTGAGGGAAGTCACTTTTGGGTGGGGAGAGGAAGTGGAGCAGGGGACTCGGGTTCAGTTGCATGGGGGTGGAGTCAAGTGAGCTCCGGTTTGAGAGTCTCAAGTGGGTCATCTAGGGCTTGTTTCACAAACAAGAGATGGGAGGCCTTCTTGGCTTAAAGAGGAAGTCAGGTGGAAAAGGAGGATAAAGGGGAGGATACAAAGAGTTCTCATGATCATTTTTGGTCAGGAAGAGTCTTGGACCTAGTCCCTTGGGTGTTCTCTCTCTAATCTCCATTCAAAGTAATGAGATTTGAGGGGAGAGAAGAGAGCAAGTTGGGGGATTATTGTTAATTTTTATATACTATATTATTATATATTAAAAATTATAATATAGACTATCATATATAATTATTTTATTTTACATATAAAAAATGCTAAACCATTTTAGCGTCGACCTTTTGTCTAAGCGTTATGCATGGAATGACCGCCTACAACCGATGGCTCATTTTAAAATATTGGGTCAAACAATAACTGCCTCACAATATGTTTGTGGCAAGTAAGTGAATGGAAAGAAGTCCAATTATTTCTTGCACATCCAATTTGTCTTTTAGAACGGTCACAACAAATGGATGGATCTCTATGTTTTTCTTGTACTACATGTAATGTTTTTCATGAGCCCATCCTCTCTGATATATATAGACTTTTGATACAATAGTGCACAAAGAAATATGGATCAGAACTTTTTGAATTTATATCTGAAGGATAAGAGATAATTAGATGCAGGTGTCAGTCGAGAATTTCGTGTAGTGAGGGACAACAGGGTGAACCAAAACATGGACAATAAGTTGGGAAGCTCTCAACATCCACCTTCTGGAAATGAGCAATTATTATCTAATATTCCTGACAAGAGGTTTGCTTTCTTTTGCTCTCTTTATAACTTTTATCTGCAGCTCCTTAGTGTTATTGTTGAGTGTTGTGGAAATAGTTCTATGCCTATGACAGTGCTCTCTTCATTGAGAGAAATAAGCAGGCCACATAAGTAAATGCATGCATCTACATTCTACATTGTCAGCTTTCGACAGAATATGCCTATCCACATCTATCTACATTTGTGTGTAGATCTGTTTTCTTTCTCATACATATGTATAATATATATAAACACACACTCAGGGACAGAGAAGAGTTGGACTTGTTTCTGTAGTATTTTTCTTTCTCAGCTGTCGTCTGATCTTTATTTCTGAATGTAGAACATAATGACTAGATATGTATACATTGTTCCCTCTTAATCTCTGTCCTTTATTATCTAAAGAGGGACTCAAGTTTATTATATCTTAATTGTTCAATATGCTGAAGGTCAAGTTGGACCTCTGATTTATTATTCTTGTGCTATTTGATAGGCTCTGCAGGCTATCCTGTTTTGTGGATCATGAATTTCTATTTTTCGGTTTATGCATCGTTCTATAATTAGCCACTGGCTCAAAATATTGCCTGTAAAATATAGATATTAGTTACTTCTTCTGTTGTACATGATAGCTGATTAGGCTGATACCAGATTCTTTTATATGGTTTATGTGCAAGTTTGTAAAATTAATCTAATTGGTATATATGTATATCAATGATGCCAGTGTCATTTCTCCTGTGCAGCAGCCTTATCCATCCTGCTGGTAGTGTGTCTGTTTCTTACATTAATTTGCACAAAAAAAAAGAAAAAGAAAATGTAGATATATTCATACCTGTGCTCATTCATTGTTAATCTGGGCAGCTTTGCTGGGGTTCCGACTGATGAAAAGCTCTTTTCTAACACAAATTTGGATGGGTACCGTTTGTCAGAAGGCTTAAGTGGCTCTGGACTTCATTCTACAGATGCAAGTCCCAGTGGCAGTAGTAAGCCATTACTGCCTGAACAGACGCATGATTCATTTCAAAATTCTCAGGCAAAAAGAAAATCCCAATATAATCTTCAGAAACATTCTAAACCGACGTTGACCAGCTCTGTGGCTGGAGTATGTTCGTCATCTTCTGATCCAGTTCATGTTCCATCTCCGGACTATAGACTGGCTGGAACAGTCCGGGCTATTGGACATGAAGCAGGAGTAAAGGGTCTTAGGAGGCAGCGTTTTGATCGTTCAGCCACTAAATCACCTTCGTCCATGAGTTCCACAGATCCTATGGGGAAGGATATTTCTTCTTCAGTGGGATCATCTGACCACTCTGCTTCCATGTCTAAGGGCAGTCAATTTATCCAGATGCCTGCTTCACAGTCTACCATGCATTCAACATCTACTAGTAGATCGTCCTCAGGCACCCAACATTATAATAAAGTGCACCAGCAATCAATGGGTCGCCAGAAAGGTATTGATCTGCATGCATTGAAACCTTGGTAGTTTTACTAGGATATTTCTAGTAAATAAGCACAATTACATAATCTTAGTAAATATATCCTTGTTGTGCATTTATTTTACCCATCACACTTATCTTTTAAGTTGACTTCCTGCTTTCCTAGTTTCTGTTGGGATGAAACTTGAAACACTGTTTGCTAGTTGATATTGTCATTCAATTGGTTTAGAGGGTTTCAGATTTGCAGGAGATAGCAAATGTCGATTAGCCTTGTTGATCATTCACTTATTTTAGGAATAAAAATGCTGTTTAGTAAGTATTTTCTTATGTTTACTTATGAAAGTAAGATCTCTTTTGTCGATCTTTAGAACGTAGACAAGGAAAGGGGCTTTTGTAAATTTAATTGCATTTGATTTTTTTGATTTAGCATATAAAACCAGGTCCATATATTTATAGTCGATATACATTTTGTTATAATAAAATACACATAATTTATATATGCGGTACACATTAGAGTTCATTATTGTAAACCGAAAAATCAAATGCATTTAAAATGCAAAAAGCTCACAAGGAAATTAATCATTTTCATGCACATATAGCTGATTAAATCTTCAATGTATCTAAAGGATGATTAGGCTAAAATCGTTAGAGGAAATTTGGTGTGTTAAACAATCGCGAAGATTTTACTTTATTTTCCTGTAAGTCCTGACTCCTGATACATATATATCATACTAAAGATGTAGTTGGTTGTTAGTGATGCGGTTGTTATACTAAATAATTTATGATAAACTAAATTTTTAGGTGAAACGAACACCATGTGTGTTTTGCTAATTTCACCTACGTTTGCTCTGGATTGAACGCTTGTATATTGATTATTAGGTTGCTTCTTTTTTCTCTTTCAACTGAGTCATCCTGTGGTTTAGCAACTTATTTACTGTTTAAATGTAGGGAGTGCATGTCGCAAATTGACATAAATATTAGTATCCAACAGGCTATAAATATAAGCGACCGGTTTCTTATGTTTACTTGTTATTGCAGAACAATGTCGATCAAGAGTAGATGTGAACGATAGAATATTAATTGAGTTGAATAAGTAGATGTGAGCTTCTGGTGAAATATATGGTCAAATTTGTTTTGTACCTTTGTTGGTTTTGTTACGTTGTAATTCTGAATTGCTCTTCTGCAGTGGTGCAGCCCTACATGGAGTGGAAACCGAAGACATGTCAGAAGCCCACTATCGAAAGTTCTGTTGTGATCGGAAAACAGACAGCTTCTCATACTGACAATACTAGCAATGCTAACATGTTAGATGCTGTGAGCTTGTCTGAGAAACTCTTACAAGCTAATATATCTGAGGACCAGCATGTAATCATACCACTGCATCTTCAAGTGCCAGAATCAGAGCGTACACGGCTGACATTTGGCAGTTTTGGTGCTGGATTCGACTCTGCTGCAGGAGCAACATCTGCTATTCAGGAATCTGAAAGTTCTAAACAGTTGGGTAACTTTTTTCTAGTTTCACCTTTATTTTCTGTATGATATTTTCTTTTAGCATCAGATCAGCATAGTAGAGTTAAAAGTCTTGCAGCATGGTAACATTATGAGATATCAACTGTCTTAGAAAGTGTGCACAAATTGAGGCTTGTCTTTCAGATAATATCTTGCATTTCACATGTATATGATCAAGTAGTTTAGTTTCAGTCGCGACTTTTGTTTGGAGAGAGAAATGGATAGAGCCCAGTTATAATTTATTAAGTCAGTCACGTGCTCTTTTATTCTGAATATGGGAATTTATATTGTATATTCAATTTGTTTGCTGGCAGTATATTATCATCACTTCCCATGGATTCCAGCAAGGTTGTGCCTGATACCGAGCACAAAGATGTGGATGATGATGCAAAGTCACCGGATTTTGAATCTTCCACATCAGCTGTAGAGTCAGAAGAATCACTGCCTGAAAATGAGTCTTTCAATGTACAGGGTGTTGAAAGCTATGCAGATATTGGGTTGGTTCGAAGTAATAGCCCTCCCTTTAATTCTGCAGAAGCACAAGAACTACAAGAGCCTGCAAGCTTACCTAACTTCACAGTAAGTGCAACTAATTGGTAACTAGTTTGTAAAACAGAGGAACTTATGATTATTTAATTCAAACTTAATTGACAATCGAAACTTTGAGGCATGTATGGAAATACTTACTGTTTGATAACATTATATCCTGTTTATCTGCTTAACAGTTGGTGACTATACCTCTTTTCTAAATTATCAAACTTTATGTTTGAAGCAGACATATGATCGCCAAACAAGTTATACTCCTCCATTTCTCAAAACAGTGATGGAATCTAATCATCATTCCCAAGGATTAAATTCAACATCTGAGGTAGTTGTGCTTTCACTATTTTGATATTTCCCTCTTATCCTAATTGTCATGGACTCAGCTCTTATCCAGTGATGGAAGGGCCTATCTTTTCACCAAGGGTGCTCTGGTCCCATTGAATTTGATTTGTGATATCACAAATCGCTTCATGCAGTGGCAAAAGAATGCCAGGACCTCACCAAGCATTTGTGGGGATCTGGGTCTGTCCATTTCTCTGCTTACCACTGTCTTTTGATCAGTCTCTTTCATATATCAGTTGCAGTTAGAGGGTCATTAAGTGAATAGTCATCACATTTGGTGTTTTGTTTATATATCTAGCATGTTACTTCTATAATTTTTAGCACTGGTATATTACCCCAGGTTCATATTTCTTTTTCTGCAGGCTCAGAGTATGCATGCAGCCAGCAATAGTTCTTCCATGGCTGTGGGGCAGCAGCAACAGCCAGTTCAGCCGCAACAGGTTACCCAGCTGTACCCGCAAGTCCACATCTCGCACTACCCAAATTTTATGCCATACCGCCACATCTTTTCTCCTGTCTATGTCCCACCAATGGCCTTGCCTAACTATTCTGCTAACCCTGCATATCCCCATCCATCAAATGGTAACAATTATGTTATAATGCCAGGGGGTAGCTCCCAGTTAACTGCTGGTGGTATGAAGTATACAACCTCACAGTACAAATCAGTTCCTCCTGGTAGCACCGCTGGATATGGAAATTACACCAATCCAGCTGGTTTCACAATCAATCCCCCTGGTACTATCGGTGGTGCACCTAGTATCGAGGATGTGACCAGGATCAAATACAAAGACAACAGCCTCTATGTTCCGAATCCACAGGTATGATCTGACTGCAGCTCTTTATGTTTAAACAGCTGCTATCCCTTGATTGGATGCTCATTACTCGTGTTTGATAACACTGAGGTTTGCTCTTTGTTAACTTATATTGGAATTAACTTTTGTTTTAGTTAAGTATTGGAATTAACTTTGAAGCACATAATTATGCCAAGTCAGACATTTTCTTCTTCCCAATTCTTATTCTCCTACACCTGGCAAATTATGCAAGTCTTATTCCTGTGCTACTTTATGAAGGATGGCCTGAAACATGCTTTTAAGTGCTATTCCATTAGATGCTCATTTCTATCATCCATTAAGTCACTCATAATAATTTTGAATGTTACAGGCAGAGACGTCTGATATATGGATTCAAACGCCAAGAGAGCTCCCAAGTTTGCAAGCATCACCATATTACAACTTACCAGGACAGACTCCACATGCAGCGTTCATGCCCACCCATCCTAGCCATCCTTCTTTCAATGCCACAGCACAATCGTCTCATGTACATTACGGAAGTTTGTACCATCCACCGCAGGCCACCCCCATCGGCAGTCCTCATCCTTTGGTACCCCAACAGGCCCCACCGCCCATGGGAGGAAGCATCGGGGTTGGTGTGGCTGCGCCAGGGCCCCAGCTTGGGGCCTATCAACAGCCGCAGCTTGGTCATCTGAATTGGACGACCAACTTTTGAAGGAGTTCCTCTTATGCCTGTAACTAGGAACGAAAGTAGCATATTGTATGGATGGGTGACTATGCTATGCTTGTAGGAGATAACGTTTTTGTGCATCAGTGCTGTCTATTTAAAAGTAACAGTGTAGCCATTCTCCCATCCTCTTCAACTCTGCTCATTTGTTCTCCCCAAGTAAGCTTTTCCTGCACACAGAATAGCTTAGTCGTGAAATTTGCGCACTACGTCAAATTATGTGGAGAAATAATGTCATTATGGCGACTAAAATTGTTAATCAGACGCAAAGTTATACATCCAGGATTAGGTGGATACTACTAGATGTAATGTGCTGATAATGATTTTTAAAGGACACTGGTACTTATATTTTTCACTTAATTCACCATCAACTACGATTCTGCAAGCAAAAATAATGTTAAATGGATCAATCAAAGCGCAACATTATTGGGTGAAAGATCTCCGACGTGACGTCCCGGATTCGGAATAACCTATACGACCCACCTAACCTATATGACCCACCAAAGTGAAGAATAAAGATACAATCAACTTTCTCTATTCTTAAGGTGTAATTAGACATCATTAGCACCTCACTAGGATTACAATGTCCGATACATCACACGTCATACTAGTGACACCATCCTTTCATCAACAAAAGTTACAATACAATGACGAACATCTATAAGGACCCCGATGAAAGAAAGCGAAAAATATCAGAGCAAGAAGGGTTACCCTCGTCCAGTATTAAGACTGGAGAGATCAGCTTCTCTTGCTTGGGATAAGAACGGGCCCATCCATCTGAACCCCGTTTTGTCTATCAGCAAACAATTCTTTGGATGACTGTCAATACTAATTGTAACTAGTTACTAAAATATAGTTGTCGTCTCTATTATGTTCCTGTATATGTACATGGTTGGTCTTCATCCATCAAACAAGAAGAGATTCCTCACATTAACATCGGAACCATGAATCCAAAATTCGACCCAATCAATCGCGTAAACTTATTGGACTAAGCTGGTTACAGTAATCATTTGGATCAAAAGAAATACGGCTAACTTGGCTTTATAGGGTCTGCAGACACAAGATTTAAAAAAAAGAAAAGAAAAGAAAAGAAAAGAAGGCATAAATATAACGTCAATGGAGAACAAATCAAAGAGTTATAAGATGTCCTGACATTCTACTGCATCGCATATCTCCAGATACTCAGACATCAGAATATATGCTAATTTAAACCTCTGCATGTACAAGAAGTAGGTTGAAAGAAGTTCAATTTGTACTATCATTGCAGGGGAAGAAAGATTTGCACTACCAGTTCTTCAAGCAGTTGACCGCTTTCGGTAAAGCAGAACATGGTAAAATGGAATTAACTATTATTCTATACATCATCTAAAATAACTACAAACTAGAATCACACAATTAATTGGTGAATCAATCTGCATCAAGAAAAGCAAGATGGTTGGAATTTGATATATTTCTCGAACCAGACCAGAAGTTGCAACATACTGTCTTTGAGCAAACAAAATTTTAAATCCCTACCGCAGACACATCTATTAGGACGTAATTTTCTGCTGAAAAAGAACAAAGCAGTACAGCAGAGCCTTTGATAGTATTACCTCACTAAATTTTCAGTGCTACACCATATAAAAAGTACATCACGAAGAAGGGTGAAGAAAACAGGCAGAATTTATTAAAAATATACCGTCGATCACTGAATAAATTGTCCAAGACAATAGCATCAGTGAGCTAAAAGGAATTTACATCGCATGATCAACTAAACGTCATCCAAATTGATGGATCAACAAAAGCAATACCTACCCAATTTTCACACATAAAATTCATGGTGTTCTGATTATAACTTAAGCACTCCATGAAAATAACTTCAAAGATCTTACCAGCTTCCCCAAATTCTGGTCCTAACACACAAATGTACACACACATACAAACACATGTTCTACAATAATAGGAAGGCATTTTTCAGCCTTTCAAATACCATTCAAAAAAGAAAAGATTTGAAATAATCTTTTGCGCACCTTCTAATGGAGAGTAAAATGACCATTCCTTCTTGGAAGAAGCAGATCTATAGTCTTCTTGCTATTGCTAAAGTACAATTAGTTTGTGATTGATGGAGCATAACCAACTCTTCAACATAATCAAGACAGTAATATCATTGCAGACCAGAATAGCATTGTGGTATTTTCTGTTCAGATGTTCACAACATTATATTTAGTACAAAGAAATAAAAAATATCCTGAGGCAAGGTACTTCCAAATCTCGCTACCACTAATATTGAATAAAGCATAACAGAGTCTTGAATGAAACTAGCAAGTCAATGAATATATCAAATTGGCTAGAGTGTTGCATAACCATTTTTAATGTTCACAAGCATGTCTTTCTAAATCCAGCATAACTATGTAATGCTCATCCAATCTCATATTATTAGTCATTCAGAATCCTTTCCTCAGAATAGAAGGCCTTTTCACAAGATAAGAAAACCGATAAACAAGATAGCATTGGATGTAAAATCTTGCTTCAGGGGAGAACCCAATGCCAACTCTCTACAAGGATCTCACTACTCTTCTCTTTGGAAGGAAAGAAAGTAAAATAAGCACTATACATATGAAAGAAAAGAAAAAGTAGAAGGACCTCCAAGTTTATCCATCTCTATACCTTTCAAGTGGGAAGGCTCTCTTGCCTCTTCGCTGAGAGCCTCTTCAGGAACTCGTAGGTAGTGATCATAGTAGTTGCCGACATTGACATCGACGCCCATCTCGGGCCGAGCCCCCGGTAGCATGCACCCCACCCACCTTCCCGTAATAGGCTCCTTACTGTCCGCCCGATTGTCATCGGCCCCTCCTCCCCGCAGTCAATCACCTGCATCCTTGTCTTAATTGTATCCAATGGCATCGTCACCAGTGCCGCCGCCGCCCCTGCCATTGCAGCGCTCAATCCATGCACCACTACCACTGTCTTGTTCCCCGGCTTCAAGCCCCCACCTCCACTGCCGCCTTTCTCCTCATTGCCCACCTCTTCAACCCCACACCGGTAGCGACAGAGGTAGTATCCGGCTCCGCCCCAAATTATCTTCTGAGAGATGGAATAGGACGCCCACCATACAGCATTGGATGGCGCATAGGTCAAGATAGACATCCCAAATCCACGGTAGAGACCTCGAATTCCATCGGAAGTTATGATTTTTCTGAAAGCATCAAGGCCGCCGCGGTACCCGGAGGCAGTGGATCGATAAGAATTGCTCTGGACCATGAGTCGCTGGCTAACGACATCAATTGGTGTCCAGACGACTTGGGCGGCAACCGCAGCGCTAAGTCCGGCGGCGGCGCCGGCAGCCGTGGAGGCGGCGGGCTCGGAGACGCCAAGGCGAAGGACGGTTGTGCCGACGGCGCTCTTGGTGATCTCGAGCGCCGCCATGTAGAGGGCACGTGCAGGGATGGTGCCGGCGAGGGAGGTGGCGAAGCCGCGGTAAAAGGCGAGGGGACCCTCGCGGCGGAGGATGAAGGCTGCGGCCGCTGTGGCGGAGGGGAACGGCGGCTGCGACACCTGGAGCCGGGTCTTGAGGACGACGGCCGGGTAGAGGGCAGCAGAGACGACAGAGAAGAGGCCTGCGCCGAGGAAGAAGAAGCGAGACTTGTCGAGCTTCTCCCAGTCGATGTCCGCCGGGAGTTGCAGCTCCGACGAGGATTCCTCCACCTCACCCTGTAACTCCGACCCCATCGCCGCCGTCCTCTTCCGGAGCTCCATCTCGTGCCTCGTAGTTATGTCTACGGCCTTCCCTTCATTTCGGCGAGATAGAACAAAGCCCTATCTCTAACCCCAATCCTAATCTATCCTCTCTCTTGCTGTCGAGAGATACGAACTTGAGATTTAGAGAAGACTCATTCGGGAGGAGTATCTCTCTCCTGTGTGCTTCTCGCCGTGCAGCGCGGCCATCTTTGCCGTTGATATCGGCGGCGGCGAACAATTCTAGGGTTAGGGTTCACACGACGGAGGGAGGAAGTAATGGAAACAAAATGGAAACGGGGAAGCCTCTTGAGGAGAAAAGTAACGGAACGGATTTAGTTAAGGGTGTGTTAATTTGTGCCGTTAACCGACAAGTGTCGATCGTAGCACCGGGAAAGGAGCACAGAGCGGCGAAAGTGACCTTGAAATGGAAGAGAAAGATGATATCCGTACGGTGGCTGTAAGTTTGCTCGGGAAGGTTCGGTCGGTAATAAAAATGTATGCGTGGAGGACCAGGACTAAGATGCAATACTATAGGATAGGAGTGGACTCGTGTTAAATAATGCAGCAATTCGGATAAGGTTCAAATTTTGAGTCACTCTGTTACTCTCGCACTTTGACTAATTTGGAGGTTTAAGGTGTTCCATCTATTCTCTATTATCCAAATGGGCCTGTCATCAGCCCAATTACGTAGAATGGTGGGCTTGTGCTAAGTTTCGAGGCAAATATATTCGAAGAAATCTTAACTTATTTATTATTTCAAACTATTTGGATACATCTTCTCAATCATAATCCATAAGCATATGGAAACAATGACGAATTCCATCTTCGGAGAACAAAAGCAAACACTTAACTAGTTGGTAACGAAAGCTTAGGTAGCATCACACTGACTCCCATTTAGAGGTTCCAATACCCCCTGCCACTGGTAGCCGACGGCGACCTCATCTGGTCGAACCACCCCCAGTTCTCTGGATTCCGATTCGCTGGTGACAAGGCCTCCGGCCTCGGCGTGAACGGCCCCGCCGACCCCCTCCACGTCCCGACGCACCCCAAGATAACTCCCCCAAGCTTCCCCTCCCCAATTGCCTCGTACACCTTCTCTATGTACTCCCCTGGGCTTACCTTCTTCTCTCCCGTCAACATCTCCGTGCCCACTTCCTCCCTCACAAACTTATACACCGGATAAGTCCTGCACTTCCTTATCCTACTCCCCACAATGAAATCCCCATTCGCGAACCTCTCCCTCGCCTTTTCCACCTCCTCCTTTAGCCTCTCCCTGAGCTCCTCTTGGAACTTGGGTATCCTCTTGAACGCCGCCATGCCTTCCTCGCTCCCTTCCAATGCCTTATCCACCAACACCTCCCTCAATTGAAGCATGAGAGCGTATGCTGGGTTCCCTGGGTCATCGATGTAAGAGAAAACCGGCTGCCTCTCGACCACCTGGAGGAGCTCCTTCTCGCAGAACCGCGCATCCGACAAGGTGCCGTCGTCGGAGACGTACAACGCCTTCCTCGCCGCTTGCACGACTGCGTGCTTGACTACTTGTTTTAGATTCTCTTCCAACTGCCTCAAGTCGATGGCTTGGCATAGACCCACCATGTAAGTGGCCATCATGAGCCTTAAGATCTCGATGGCCTCCGCGCTCTTGCGCGCGGAGATGAGGCCGAGGGAATTGACGTCCTGGTTGTGCTGCTCTGCGCTCTGGACATGGGTGGTCACCGGGTTGGCTAAGTACTGGAGCTCTGAGCAGTAGGCGGCCATGGCGATCTCCGCTCCTTTAAGACCGTAGTCCAAGCTGGGATCTTTGCCGGCGCAGAGATTGGAAGGCAATCCATCGTTGTAGTAGTCGCATACTAGCTCTGAGAATTGCGCGAAGACTAGCTTCCCTATCGCCGCCAAGGCGATACGGAGGTTATCCATGGAGACACCGATGGGCGTCCCCTGGAAGTTGCCGCCGTGGAGGGCGATGTCGCGGGCGACGTCGATAAGGGGGTTGTCGTTGACGGAGTTGATCTCTCTCTCGATCGAGTGAGTCGCCATTCTTATTACCTCAATCTGAGGGCCGAGCCATTGCGGCGAAGTGCGCAGAGCGTACCGGTCCTGCTTCGGCTTCGTCAACGGCTCGCGCTCGTGGCGGAGCTTGGCTTCCTTCATGTAGTCGCTGCCGTCCAAGAGGAACTCCATGATGGCCGCCGACTCTATCTGGCCCGGGTGGTGCTTGAGCTCGTGGGTCAACGGGTCGGTGAATTCAGGCTTCCCCTGCATCGCCTCGCAGAACATGGCGGATAGAATAACGGATAAGACCGCCAGTATGTTTGCATCGTAGCACACCGTCGCCGCCACCGCCGATCCCACGGCGGTGCCGTTGACCAATGCGAGCCCTTCCTTGGCTTGTAGATCGAACGGCGCCCCGATTCCCGCTCGCTTCAACGCCTCGGTCGACGTGATCTCCTCGCCTTCCGGCGTCGCCACCCTGGAGTTATGCCGGCCGGTGAGCACCCCGGCGATGTAGGACAGCGGCACGAGGTCGCCGGAGGCGGTGATAGTGCCACGTAGGGGGAGTTTTGGGATCAAATTATTGTTCATGAGCTTGGTCATGGCCTCAAGAATCTCCCAACGGATACCGGAATACCCCTGCATCAGAGTATTCGTGCGGACGAGCATAGCCACCTTCGCGTAACTCGGCGGGAGGTGATCTTTGCTTATCACTCCAGCGTTAAGAAATCGAATGAGCTCCGTTTGCAAATCGGTGGTTTTCTTCGTCCGGCGATGCGACGTGGCGCCAAATCCGGTGGTGACGCCGTACGTGTCCGTCCCGCAGTCGATCTTTTCGGCGACCCAAGCGGCGCTGGCATCCACACGGGTGCGAGCGGCTGCAGAATTCAGCGCGACGGGGACTTCGGAGCGGCGGGCGATGGCGGCGACTTGGGCCACGGTGAGGTTGGTGCCCTCGATTTCGACGGCGGAGAGGTTGGAAAACTGGGTGAGCATCCGGTGGACCTCGTCGAAGTGGGCCGAGGCCATGGCGTCGGCGGCGGCTTTCCAGTGGGGCGGGTTGGGGATGTGGGCGGTGCCGGAGACGGCGATGGGGTTGATGCCGTCGGTGGGAATTGGGAGGGTTGGGGGACGGAAGGAAAAGGCGGGGCGAGTGGAGTCGTTAAGGGAAGCCATGATTGATGTGAATTGGTGGTGACTATCGTTGAGGTGTGCTGCTCTTGGAATTGAGAGGAGATTGGGATTTTATAAGCAGCGGGGGGTAGAGGAGGGAGGGAGAGGGGAAGAACCAAGAGTGGGTGGTTGAATTAATGCGAGTTTGAATTTTTCGGACCATAGAGCATATGACTACGTTTTGTCGCTTCATGGTTGGTGGGAAAACCGGACCTGCTGATTGGCCAGACAGGAGATCCAAAAGTTGGCGGAGCGTTATTGGGTCAACATTCTGGTCAATATTGGAGGGGATCGTGTATTTGGTGGGGGTTGGTGAAGGACTTGTGGTTAAGGAGCCTCGACTCTCCAGTGACAAGCATGCCAATTGCTCGGAACGAGCTGAGCAAGTTACCGGATAAACCCGGTAGCCTTACACATCCCGCAATGCATTTCTATTTTACATCCTTTACTTTTTGAATTACGGAAAAAGTAAAGGATGTAAAAATAAAATTGAGGAATAGGAAAGACTATCATGGGTTTGATTTTCTATAGATATTCGAATAGCCTATCCTTCCTCATAATCTATAAGGAAAGAAAAATTATTTATAGAAATAATAGGGCGTGTCTAAATTATACATGGGAAAATAATAATGACAAAGCAACAAGAAAATATTGCATAGGACCAAGAGCGATGGTGGAGCTATAAATAATAAGGATAACTATATCTAAGATTATAAAATAATATGCTAGTGTCCCGTGATTATTTACAGGTTTAAAAGGAAAGAAATAAAGAAAAGATAAGAATAAAATAATATTTTTGATATTTCCTATTAACACTCTTAAAATAAAAAGATTTTCTCACAAAATCAATGTATACCATAATAATAATAAATAGAATGAGTGTGTGTGTGTGTGTATAAAAAGTAGGCAATAAATTAGAAGATCTTAATGTAATTAGGAGGAGGAGCAAGGGAATGAGTCTTGTATAATTGACTCCCTCTACCAAATGACCTAACAAAGAGCATCAACCGTGGGGATTCACTAGTCAACGGTCATATTATTCATAAATAAAGAAGACGCTCATATCGAAATCGAGTCATCAACCACGTTGCTTTGAAAGATTCCTGGAGTTTTAGGATAACGTAGAAAAGGACGGAACGATCGCACCCACTCCTTGACCCAATCTTCACCTAATGAGTGGGCCGAACCTAATTCACTGTGGCCTTGAACTATAGAAATATGTGAGTGGAAATGGTCCAATTAAGTATAACATTAGTGGGTAGTTAACATAATTCAACACCAAAATATATCATCTATTTAGAGTAACTCCAACGGGGCTCTATAGTGGGTAGTTGAGTTCCAATGGGGCTCTAAACCTAGCTCTAAATTTGGAGCTAGGAACAGCCCCACCATGAAAATGGAGCCCGGCTCCATTTCTCATCTTATTAAAAATACCAAAATTATCTAATAATTATTATATTAAATAATTTTAATTCTATTTCTATTCTTTATTAAATAATTTGTTTAGTTAAACTGGGTATGTAATTAGTTTTACTAATCGATTTTTAATAAAAATAATACCATTGAAAACGTTCATCGAGACCTTTAAAATGAGTCTAATATTGAATTATTTTTGAGTTAATTTTAATTTTTTTATTATTAATAAAAATAAGTCTAATATTAAATTATCTTTGAATTATTTTAAATTTAAATTTTTTTTATTATTTATAAAAACGAGTCTAATAAATTATGTATCATGAAATATAATTACTCAAAATTATTCCCACTATAAATATTAAAATTAAAATATTTATTTCGATGTTTATTTCGTGTAATATAATTTCGATGCGTTTAATTAATAAATTAGTAATTTAAAATTACTTATAAAACTATTAAATATTAGTCTTATTTTAGAGTTTTCTAACCATATTTTCTTTTATTAAAAGATAATAACACTAAAATAATCTATTAAATAATTTAAAATAACTAATATAATAATACATATTATATTATATATATGAGGCCGATGCTTTGCTACATTTTTGGCTCCATATTTGGGGCCTGCTCTAAGACTACCAACTACTAGTTGCTTGCTTTGTTTAACGGCGGCTCTAGTCATTATCATTTTATGTTAAGGTGGGCCAATAAGTTATTTTATATTTTAATGCTACTCCTCATTTTTTTGATAAAAATATTTCGATAAAATTCTCTCTAAATACTTGAGAACAAGAATTTTATATGTTTTTTTTATTTTATCAGCTTATATATATATATATATATATATAAAATGTAGCACTAACTCACTTCTTTTTAAATTAATTAAATGAGTTAGTGTCCAAGGGTTGTACGGATTAAATTAAGTAATATGACTTTATCCTATTTAATCGGTTTGGCCCTACCACTACGCTCATAACCTGAACCTCTTGACTCAGTTTGGCTTGGCTATCTTGGCTTTCTTTGATCATGACATGTAATTACTTAAATCACGCTCGACATAATTCAAATAAGTGTTTAATTATAACTTTACTACGGTGACGTAATTAACGGGCCCATCTTAGTTATTAAACGGGCCGGCATGACTGTTGGTAAATGGATAAGTTAAGCCCAATTACTAGTAGATCATTGTAGTCTAATATTTGAATCTTATATGTTTATGACAAAGATGATGGGGTTCGTATCCCTTTTAAAGACTAGGCTTTATGTATTATTAGGTATTCTAAAAGAGAGTTTTGTAGCAAGAGGAGAGAGAACGAAACACATTGTTAAATATCTAAATTTTGTCTCTTATTTTCTTTAATTTGTGGTTAGGTGGGGTGATTAATTATTATTTATACATAATATCTTCAGGTAAATCTTTGATTTGATATTGTTATTAGCTTTAATAATATTTAGTTTATAATAACTTATGATTATTCTACTTAGAGGAGGAGGAAGAGAACAAAATCAAGGTGAACAATTCCCTATCATCGGTGGTGTTTTCTTGTGAAAACATAATACATGCCAAGTTTCGAATAAAAAGACGGTAAACATCGCAGCAAATCTTTTACTAAGATTTACTCTAAATACTCTCTCTTATAAGCAAGGATTCGATTATGTATTAGCCCCGATGCTTGTTTTTTCTTTCTTCTTTCCTCTCCTTTCTTTCTAGTAATAGAGTTTTGTTTCCAAAGAAACATTATTTACTTAAATCCATATTTTACTGAGTTAGGAAAGGTTTTATATTTTAGGTTCGTTTGATATTTGACATAAATATTAGAACGTCTTTCGAATCTACTAATTTAAATGCTTTACTTAACGAAAATATTAGTTTCACCTAGACCACCCCTTGTTTCAAATCCTTCCCATTTAAATTTAAATCTTTCTTCTTTTTTACTCTGTTTTTATCTTTTCGAGGAAGAGATTTAGTCCACAATGAAGTTCACCATCCTAGAGGCCCAGAATCCCCCGAAAGAATTGACCCAATCCTCACACTCACCCATGAACTTCCTACTAATCCCAACTATATCACACCAATTAAATGGCCTTAAAAGCTGACAAATTTAGAGAGTCCTCATGGACTTCATAGTGGATATCTAAATTCCTTGCTAAATTTTTTATATTAGTATCATATTTGCATGCAGTATATGATTTGGATCCGTTCTAATCTAAGTATCTAATCTATATTATATATAATTTATTTTTTTAAATAGAAACTCTATAGGCCTTTCGTGTCACTAAAGCATTAAATCTTTGTCAGTACTATCATGCACGAGATTAACACTAAAGAATATTTCTTAGCTATTTCATTCCAAAAGTAATCCCATGCACGGAAACTATTACGATAACGGTTCGTTGTAGCTTATGAAAGCTAATGCAGTGACATCCAAACGGATCCAATGACTACGTAGAAGCAATGCTTCGGATAACAATTTGATCCGAATCAAAGCATCTCGAGGTAGTGATCACGATGAAAAGAAAGAGACTTGAGTGCAGTAGAAAAAGGCCAATGTCTAAAAAATATTTGGCAAATTTACAATGGTATTAGAGGAGAGATTAGGAGCTCGTTTTATATGTTCCTTCCTGTGCAGCTTTTATTTGAACAGATATTAGATAATATAATATATACATCCCACTATACCTTAATATATATATAGTTAGAAAATAATAATCGTTATAATAACTCGTGATCTCTAAAAAAAAAGAAAAGAATAGTTATTGTAATATATTAAATACGTTTGTTTAAATTGTTAAATAATCAAACCAACAATATATATATATCGACTTTAGTTTATCATGAAATGGAGTAGTATTTTCTAGTTAATCCGTATGAGTTAGTGCACCCTCTTTTTCTATTTGATTACAACTTGCTCGACGTAGCTCAAATAAGAAGCCAAGGAAGGACTCAATGCAACACTTACTATGGTCATCCAAATCTTTAGATTTGTTCACAATGACCAAAGTGTCCAGAATCTTTAAGCCAATCAATATATGTCATTGATGTGATCATAAGCCGTTGTGATAGAGACCTAACTAATAGGAATCACGAGGAAATAACTCAGCGTCTAAATGAGATTATCAAGGCCAATCTGTGCTAAGTAAGGGACGTGATCGATTTTAATTATTTTTTTTTACATGAGGTCGAGTGGCCCACTGGAATTGCTTTGAAATAGACAAGAAATGTTACATCGACTAAAGAACGCTAAAAATAAATATACACCAACCATCAACGGTCTCCGGTTCCAAAATTTCTGTGAACTTGCCCAGGTAGTGTAACGTTTATAAAAGTATAAAACGACGCAGAACTAACACAAATTTTTACATCTACATTGGAAATTAAGATAGGAATGAAGAATCTCCTTTATATTCGAAACCACAATACCAACTCTGTGCAGTATACAAGGTGATCGCATTTAAAATTTGAATATTAAGCTTAACCACTAGTAAAAGGGGATTGCAAGATGACCCTAGTTAAGACCCATGTCCATGTATAAATAAACGCCTCCTTGGTATTTTAGATTCACATAAACTTGCAATCACAGTCTTATTTATCACAGTTATAAAAGTAACAGACCCACTTACCAAACATTCCAATTAATAAAGGCCAATTTATGTTTAAAAGGGAAACCAGACAAATCCTGTTACGAAACACAGAGCTCTATATAGGCTTAAAGCCCCCACTGATATATAGGAATAAAGAGATCTATGAGTCCCCAAGCTTTTGTGCCACCAAGTCCTCATCCTCCTCTGTTTTCACCAATGGAGTATACTCTGGCTCCTCAGGGTACAGCTTGTTCAAGTGCAAGTAGACCAGCATAGAGAACACAGCCATGGCTGCCAGGCACCAACTAAACAGTAGATTAGCAAGCGATTTAGCTCGGCTTAGAGCCTCCGCACTATGGCAACGAACCACATAATGCCCATCCTCGTCGTTCAAGAAGCAATTTTTGGGGATCAAACTCGGAGTCCAGAGCATGTAGCCCGTCACGATGAACCAGACGCCTTGGAAAATTATGCTCACAGACCGCACGAAGGCTGCTACGAAGCTCTTGGGCAGAGGAATACCGATAAGAGTCGTAGTCAGGGAGACGAATATAACACTCTGTAGAAGCCAATGGTACTGGCCCTCGACGCCCATGTGGTCAGTGGAGTGGAGGTGGAACATGAGGAGCTCCTGCGAGAAGGCGACGGCCCCTAGGATCTGGGTCATGGCGTCACGCTTCTTGGCCTTGGCGCGATCGAAGAGGATGGCGAAGGAGGCGTAGATGAGGAAAGTTAGCGAGATGGAAGCGTGCTCGAAGTTGCGGAGATGGTAGGAGGGGATGGTGCCGTCCGTGTCGAACGGTTGATGAGCTGCGGGGCCGATGACGAGCTCCATGGAGATGGAAACAAGGGTTCCAACGATTATTAGCAGAAGCTCGAGGTGCCTCAGTAGAGGAGAGGGGAACCATGGCGGTGCAACGTAGGAGCTGGGCTTGAGAGAGTAGAGCTTGACGTGGTTAAAGAGGTGCCATAAGCCAATTAGCAGGAAGCCAAAGCCAGGCGCTACATGGCCTATCAAAGATCCCATTGCTTATAATTCAGTTTGATTGGGGTTGTTAAGGGGAAAAGGTGGTAAGAGATGAGAATGAGGTAGGAGGAGTTAGGAAGGGTTGGGGCCTGGGGAGGGGGAATTTATAGAAGGCGAAGTAATTAATGGGCCCAACTTAGTTATTTAACGGGCCGGCGTAACTGAAGTGAAGTTGTACAAAAGAAAGTAGAAGCCTAGCAGTGGTTAGATCCATCGAAGACGTTGGGTTTCGTACAATCCCATTCCCATCCATTTAACTTAAACTAGCTCGTCAGCCCAATGAGAAGAACCAGAATACATCAGTCCTACTCTGTTTAAAGCCTTCCAGCGCGTACAACCACCGCACCAGAAACCATATCATATAGGTTACAACATACGTCTATTTCATATGGAAAAGAACTCATCATGGCCATATAAATGAGTTAGATCGCCTAACTAGATTATAATGATTATGTTTGCATTTATTATCTCACCTTGTTTAATATGTTTATAATTCAATCCATCAATCCTAGATGTCATGATAATTTGTTTATTACTAAATAATCCATTTATCATGTTAGAAAATTTTATTTATTTATAAAATGAATAAATTTGTTTAATATCATATGATTTATATCAATTCAAATAGCTTATATCACCTAGTGACTGTGTAGCCTATTTAATTAATGAGCAGTCATATTTATATTTATTTAATAAATTTTGCTACCACCGAAATCAGCAAGGTAATTAAAGATCGCTAAATAAGGTCTTACAAGCTATAAGGCATTTTCTCGCTACAAAAGAAAGACTAAAGGAGGCCACAAAGCAAACCAGGAGAGAAGACCTGAGCATCTCCGCCACTTCAAATCATATATATATTTTTAGATAATTATACCGAGATACTAAACTATCACTCAATTTTATATGCCTTTCTTCTTTTTATTGTTGTTATAAACGTAAATTCTCCAAACTATAAAATTATCTTTTACTCTGTCTCGGGAAAAGTTGCTGATTATTCTTTTACCTCTTATAACTGAAAATAAAGTAAATTGTAAAGGTTTTTAAATTAATAATGTGACATATTTTATTTTATAGAGTTAACTGTACACACAGATACACTCCTTAAATTATATTCGATTTTTACAAATACTACCGAACTTATTTTTTCATTATAATGTCCCCTCCTAAACTTTCAATTTATTTCAATGTCATGTTTTCATTAGTATATTGTCTGCTTTATGGATATCTTAGATTATGTGGCACTCATGTTTATGTCAAGCTACAAATAGAACGAATTGACTTCGTTTCGAAGGAGAGAGGAACGAACCAAAATACCCTTCCACTTTGCTTCTCTTCCCTCCCATTCTCTCGCTCACTCCAACCCTTAGCTCTCCATTAACTCTTAGTTGTCCATCCTTCCCTTCCTTTCCTTTCTCCCTCCGTTCCTTTCTGTCGATACTTTCTGATACATTAATAATAAACTAACAGCAAAACCTCTCCCACCCTAATAAAATCCAAAGAAGCTACCAAAAAGTGATCCATTAAATCAATTGTCATTTAGCAACAGACCTACTTTGATCACACTTTCCAATCTGAGGTAGAATCCAACCAATCAAAAGATTGCTAGAAAGCTTCAGATTGAGCAAGAAATCGACAGAGGGCATAAGAACTAATGTTGATTACAGTGGAGAACTGGTTCAAGGACAAGTCCATGGATTCCACCGAGAAGCGATTGCCTTAGAGTTCGAGCACTTCCAAATGGGAAAAGTTTCCGAGAGCAACGACCAGGATCTCGGTGGGGAAGGCATTTGTATGATAGGGAGAGGTTAGCGGAGTTCTGTCAAGTTGCTGAGGTTGGAAGGGAGGGTTCCAGAAAGTGTGTTGGTTCATTATCTTCCTCTTCATATGTTGCTACCATTTATTATTATTTTTATTTTTATTTTCTTCTCCTGCTACTACTCCTACTCCTTTTTATATTTATATAGTGTAAAAAAAGTGTATAAAAAATAACGAGAGTTACTGTTATATTTACAAACGTTGTTAATATTTTTTTTTTCTTCTTAGTTTACTTCTATCCTTTAATTATTCTCCCTTTTTCCTATACAAGTCCACCTAATCACTTTTTAATTAATAAATTATAAGATGAATAGTAGATAGATTACCTAATTATCTCACAACTATCTCCGATTGATTTTTTTATTTTATAATTAAAAAGTGATTAGATAGACTTGTAAAAAAAAGATAACAATTAAGGGATAGAAGTATATTTAGAAGAAAAAGAAAATATATTAATAACCTTCGTAAATATAATAATAACTTTCGTTATTTTTTTATACATTGCAGAATTTATAAATTTCATCGATATAATTTACATTGAACAAATAATAATCATGTAAAGTAAATTTAATATTTAACTAATTATAATTGTACCCTAATTAATCTATTACTTTATCAATTAAATAGCAATTAAATAAAATTTTATAGAAAAAAAAGAAATAACGATTAAAGGATAAAAGTAGAACAACAAGGACTTATAGAGTAAAAAGAAAAAAAAGGAAATATATTAATAACTTTTACAAATATTAATAATTTTTGTTAATTTTAATAAATATTATTATTATTTTTGATATTATAGAATTTATTTACTTAACCTTTAGAATTTACATAGAAATAATTAATAATCACATAAAGTCATATTTTTTTTGTTATTTAACTAATTCTAATTACCTCACAACTATCTCTAATTAATCCTTATTTTATTTTTATTAATTAAGGAGTGATTATAAAAAATTATATAAAAAAGAATTATTAAGAGATAAAAAAGAAAAAAGAAAAAGAAGAAACCGAAGAAGTAGAAGTAGAAGAAAAAAACATATTAACAATTTTTTTAATATAAAAATAATAATAATTACTTTTTAATATGTTTTATTGTTTTTCTATCTTACATTTTATAGTGTCTCATCAATATTTAATAAAGTACTAAATGACACAATGGCAAAATTAAAAGAAAAATAACAAAAAAATTCTTAAGTGTTAAAGAAATAAAAAATAACTCTCGCTCATAAAATTAAAAAATTAAGTAGATTTTGTATGCAAATATTTATAGTGTTTTTAATACTATAATAACTTTATTTTATAATAGAGAAATATAATGATAGATTGATGAAATTGGAATATTGAGGTGAACACACCTGAAATTAGGGATGTAAACGAGTCGAGCCTGACCGAGCCAGCTCTGGCTTAGGCTCGACTCGAAATTACTTTTGAGCCTTATAATTCTGCTCAAGGTCAGAGACGAATGAAGGAGGAGGCGACGACGAGATGGTGAATGAAGGAGGAGGAAGCTGGCGGAGTTGACGAAGAAGAGGAGGGCAATGTCGAGGAGATGTAGGAGGAGGAGGCCTATGGAGAGGAGGACGTGGCACCATGGTGGTGGCTTGCCGATGGAGGCCGACGGAGAGGGAGAAGGTGGCGGCATGGAGAGTGAGGTTATGAGTGGTGATCGGGTGGATGATAGTAAGGGACTTGAGGGTGATGGGTGAGGATGGGGAGAGTGACGCGAAGGGTGAGGGTGGTTGAAGGTGATGGATATGTTACAGGTGAGGGTGGGGTAGTGACGTGACAATATTTCTTTATACCACGTGTCATTAGTTATAGCTAGTCAGGCCATTAAATTGAGTTTGAGCAAGCCGGCTCTAGCTCAGGCTCGGTTCGATATTAATTTCAAATCTGTTACAATAGCTCGGGCTCGGCTCAAATTTAATTGAGCCGAGTAAGACTTTAGCTTCAACCCAGCCAAGCCGAGCAGCTCGCTCGAGAAGCCTATCTGAAATTAAAAAATAGTCACGTGAAGTAATAGATGGGAATCTTTCATGTGAAGTAACAGACGGGAATCTGTCAGCATTACAATAATGGTCTGGAAGTCGTCAGTGTCGGTATTTGTTTTTTTTTAATAAATATAGTCCAATGAAAATGATTGCACAATCGACGATGTGTGGAAAAGACTTCCACGTAATGCCGGTGTCTTTTCTTAGACTGCACATGCATTTCACGTGATTATAAAAGTTATGCAGATCTCCATCCGGAATAAGTAAATCACACTCTTGTATGAGTACTTAATTTCAGATTTGAATTTCAAGAACATTGATTTAGTTTTTCAAATTCAGGTGACAGCGTAATACACATGTATATTATTAACCTCGGACGAGTTTAATAGTTACTTTTGATCCCCATATCATATATACTCATCTTCATTAAGTTAATATTTCATGTGAAACACACCGGCTAAACAGCTATATCCTTTTACATTATTTTATGGTTATTTTTTTATATAATATATATATATATATATATATATATTATAGTTCTGGAGTTTTATGGGAATAATAGAAAAAATAGTTTTCTCTAAAAAAAATAATGATTGTAAAAAAATAATGATTGGTAAAAGATCAAATGATAGCTTGCCTTCTAGTTGACCTAGCTAAAGCTTTTGCCCTTTCGCTTTAGTTATGAGGCAGGGCAAACAACACAAAATCGGACACTTCCTGGTGCAGATTTGGAAGCTAGTTTTTGGTTTTCTTCTCAGCTCAAGCAGAAGCTTGTTCACTCATAGAATATGATTATAATTCCCTATTATTCTATGGTATCTATTTATATTTTTTAATATGTAATTATTTTATATAGAGTATGAGATTATAATTCCTTATTATCTCGCAATATGGACTTATAACTTTGTATTATCTTGTAGTGTATAATTATTTATTTATAGTACGAATATATAAAATATTTTTAGTCTGCAGTTTTAATTAAAAAAAATAATTTTTTTAGAAAACAACTATTTCGTACTATATTTGAACATATATTTAAAGGGTATTTTCATCATTTAGTTTAAAATTATTTAATATTGTAATATCAAGTGCATGTCATATTAAATATAATCATTACTCTTTACGCTAGTATTGAATTCAATATTAGAATAAAACTTATATTAGTATTAGTTCTTTTTTTATATTAAAATTTAGAATAATTATACTTATTCTATTCTTATTCTATAAATAAACAGAGATTAAGATAATAAGTTTTGCTGGTGAGTAGTTTGATATAGATATGGACTAAAACTCAATTTCTAAATTAATTATACATACATGATAGACTATTACGAATCGGCTTGATCTGATTCGTAATGGTTCTGGGCCGGATTAAGGATATGACTTTTGAGAAGAATTCCGGATGATCTAGACGTTGGATCTTACTGAATTTTGGATGTGTTGTCACTCTTGAAGAGAATTTTCTAAAGAATCCAAGATCTCAGGGTTTTAATGGCTAAATCTTGAAATATCGGTCAAATAGTGTTCAAAGGTCGGATGAACCGTAGCTTGTTAACTCTTCAATGACTAGATAGGTGCTAAGAGAACTCTTTTAGAGTAAATAGGAAGAAGTTATTGTAAAAGATGGGGATTAGGAGTTAGAAGAGACCGACCAAGGATTTAGGTAATGGAAGAAAAGAGGTGGGAGAGAGCGCTGATGGCTAGATCAAGGAAGGAGATAAGGGCAACAATATCGATCCAATTATCATATTAATTCCAATTAGGATTTTCTCTACATATTTATAAAAACTCACCCTTTTGACCTAAACAACTAAAATAAATTCCTGAAATTCCAGTGTTCTCATCGCAACGCGTTCGAATACATCCGATCACTTTCAAACGTGCAAATTTTGATATCTGTCCTTGGGAACGCGTACAGGCGTTAGAACATGTTCGTTTAAACGCGGGTCTCTGGCGTTCGAACATCTACATGGCAAAAGGCCTTATTCTCTCTCAAGCAAACACAAACTATATAATAGGCTGATCCCAATGAACCTAATACCGCGAATGAATCTAATCCGATCGAGTTGTATCATATACACATGTTCTCTTGTTATTGGAAATTTTACCTATTCTACCTGGCCAACTTTATCACATTTTCATGCCACCACAGGTATGAATTTGATTTTTTTTCTATAGATAATGATTCGATATTTAAAAGTTTTATTTACTGTACCGTTATAATTGCATGTTTGGAGTTCACTGTAATCTGTTTTTGGGAGAATTGATCCAATTATTCAGTATATATATATATATACATTGAAATTGATAAATCGTTTTACCTAATATTTAGTTTTTAGTGCTATTTTAGGTAACAAGACATATACTGATGATTCCTATTTCAGAGGTTTCAGTGAATTTTTTTTTATAATATTTTAAGGAAAACCCGTGCAGGGGATCCATTGCAACATAGAAAATAATCTGGTACATAGCTGAGAAAGGAAACATAACTGTTTGACATAAACTCCACCCCTAGCTACGAACAGTAAATCTCACTCTAAAGAAAACTAAGATTCGGTGCTTCATCAGACCTCATTTGAACAAGCGCTGTTACTTAATCCCAAGCTTTTGTTCCTCCATGTTCTCCTCTTCCTCGTCTGTTTTCACCAATGGAGTGTACTCCGGCTCTTCAGGGTACAACTTGTTCAAATACAAGTAGACCAACACAGAGAACACAACCATGGCTGTCAAGCACCAACTAAACAGTAGATTAGCAAGCGATTTAGCTCGGCTTAGAGCCTCCTCGCTATGGCAATGAACCACAGAACGCCCTTCCTCCTCGGTCAAGAAGCAATTTTTGGGGACCAAACTGGGAGTCCAGAGCATGCACCCCATCAAGATGAACCAAACGCCTTGGAAAACTATGCTCACAGACCTCACGAAGAATACTACGTAGCTCTTGGGCAGAGGGATACTGATGAGACTCGTAGCCAGAGAGACGAATATAACGGTCTGTAAAAGCCAATGGTACTGGCCCTCAATGCCCACGTGGTCAGTGGAGTGGAGGTGGAACATGAGAAACTCCTGCAAGAAGGCGACGGAGCCGAGGAGCTGGGTCATGGCGTGGCGCTCCTTGTTGGCATCAACGCGATCGAGGAGCATGCCCAAGCAGGCGCAGATGAGGAAAGTTTGCGAGATGGCAGCGTGCTCGAAGTTGTGGAGATGGACGGTGGGGATGGTACCGTCCGTATCGAACGGTTGGTGGGCTGCGGGGCCGATGATGAGCTCCATGAGGATGGAAGCGAGGCTTCCGAAGATTATTAGCAGAAGCTCGAGATGCCTTATAACAGGAGAGGGAAACCATGGCGTTGCGACGTAGGAGTTGGGCTTTTGACAGTGGAGCTTGACGTGGTTAAAGAGGTGCCATAAGCCAATTAGAAGGAAGCCAAAGCCAGGAGCTACATGGCCTATTAAAGATCCCATAGCTTCTAATTAAAAGAAAGGTTGTGAGAAAGAAAGAAAGAAAGAGGAGTAGTGCAAGGAAAAGGGAGATGGAATGAGGTTGGAGGGTGTTCTTTGCGGTGGGGGAACGGGGGGAATATATAAAGACGTTGCATTGAACATCCTGCTATAGATAATTAAAAATAAAATGAACATACTGCAGTACACCAACAACGGGCCCGCGTAACTTATTTAACGGACCGGCTCAACTGTAATTGTATAAGGAGCGCAGAAGATAGGCTCGAGTACTAGTTCAAGGGTTTTGGGTGATTTAAACTCTTGTATAAGCCCACCACTGTAGTCTAATAGCTGAAATCTTATCAATTTCTGACAGAGATTATAAGTTGACAATATTTTTTTTACCATTATTCTCATGCCCCACCACCACCGTCCACCTCTTGGGGATCGGTTGATAATCGAAGCATCCTTGTGTACTGTTATCATATGCAAGCCATTTTTTATTTTTATTAAAAGGGTTAAATTAGGAGGCTACCTTGTTCCCATCTTTCTCATAAGAAGTGATCAGATGGAGACGAGTAAATCTAAATCTGGTCAGGCGATGACAAGCGCCAAACTTTGAAGAATATTCGCTGTGTCTAGTGAAATAATATATTTGAAAAAAAAAAAAGACAATACGAAACTCGTCAGTGGCGTTATCATCTTTTTTAATAATAATAATATCTGATAATAAAATAAGACTGCACGACTTAGGATGTAACGCTGGATAACACTGCCGTACAACGGTTAGACTATCTATATATCCATTTCATGTGATTTTGAAGTTAGGGAGCTCTTGATTAACAATAAATAAAATCATACTGGTGTAATTTCTGGAACGTTGATTTAATTAGGACCGTACGATTCAGAAAGCCACTCGTTTGACTTCAGTCGCAACAAGTTAAGTGGTTAGTTTATAGAGCCCAATATCATATATAATCATCGTACAAGTGAAATACTCAAATAAAAACAATAAAAGAGCACTAGGCCGTGGATTTTCCCAAATGGAAATAATAAAAGAACAATCGGCCATGGACTCTCACATGGGCAGGCCGGGGTAGGTTTGAGCCCCGCTTTTCAGGTTGACGGAGCTTGAGACATTTTCTTTAGCCCACCTGCTATTTGCTTGGGCTTGGTCTTGTTTAGGTGGGTTACAATATGATAGATAGCTCCTAGTTGCCTACTAATCAATGAGATATTACGCTTGGAGTAATTTGCTGAGTCATATTATCAAATATATTTTATCATAATGAGCCGCCCATTAATATGTTTAGTTGACTTTCGTACAGAAAATGTTTGATGTGGGACTAAGACTTTACCTATCGGGCTTAGTCTAATTAAATTCGGACGGATTTAGATCAGATGGTCAAGTATATGAACCTTGCGATAGTGTTTTACTAGTCTTCTATTTGTACTAAAAAATTATATTTTTATTTTTATTTATTAAGTTATTTAGAAAAGGCACTATGATTATTATCATGTATGCCATGTAATCAAGGTAAAATTTTGTCTCCAAAAGCGATTTAATAAATCACTTTTTGAATAATGATTTACGTAGTAATACGTTTTAAAGCAAACTCGTATTTTTATGAAAATATTCTATTATTTTAAAGAAAAATTTGTCCTAAACTAATAGAAATTGATAATCGAGAGAAAGTGACTTTTTAAATCACTTTCAATGAAAGTGCTTTACTTAAAAACTACTCTACGCGACTTTACTTAAAAAACAACTTTACGTGACTGCATCGCAGTTGGTTGGTTTCAAGCAAAACTCGATAAACATTGACTTGAAAGAAAATAAAATATTACTAAAAAGGTTTCCAACTTATTGCAATGATAGAAAGGATCAGATGATTGCCACCGATCAAGAGAGAGAGAGAGTCAATTCAGTCAGTTTCCCTTCTCTTAGAACTGTAGTTCATCTTGATCAATATAGTAGTTAGGGCTGTTAAGTTCGACGAGTGGCTCGGGTTTGGCTCGATCAGAGCTGAGCCGAGCTTGAGCTGCTAAAACCGTTTTAATAGGCTCGGTATAAAAGGATGATGCTCGTCCTCCGTTGCGGTGCGCCTCCTCTTCCTTCTCCTCTTCTTCTTCTTCTTCTGCAGCAGTGGTGTCGCCTCCTCCTCATTCGACAGTGGCAAGATGTCGCAGTGCCCTGTCTCCTCCTCCTTCTTCGATCGCGGTGCCTCACATCCTTCTCCTTCTTCTTCTTTGGCTCGGTTTGGGCTCGATTTAGTTTGGTCCCGCCTTAATCCGACTCGACTTGAATAAGACTTGATGATAGATTCATTTCAGGCCCGAGCTCGGTTTGGCTCGGTTCGAGTTCGGCTTAAGTTTCTAAGCCGAGCCTGAGCTCAATTCTAAAGCTCGAAATTAATTTCGAACTAAGCCTAAGACAGAGTCGGCTCGCTCGGGCTCGGCTCTTTTACACTGCTAGATTAGTAGTCTAGTAGTTTGGTAAATAATTTAAATTACTTTATTAGAACTGTAATGAGGTTATAAAGAATAACGAGTGATTTGCTCTAAGAACATGATATGTGTTTATTTTTATAAGTCATTAATTCTTATTTTTGTTTTCCCTTTCGAGTTAATAGACATTTTCTTTCTCTTTTTTTCGTTTTGAGTTGCCCTTCTGCCACGTGAATTCTTTATTAAATATTAATAGGACATTAAGAAATAAAATAAAATATTATTATATTCGTTTTTTTTCGTTCAAACTATATTTTTACAAATCTCCTATATATACATTTTTCTCATATTTGCCCTTCGTGTTCGGCACGAGTGAAAGTGAGAAGTAGAACAAAACAGAAGTCCAACTCCCAAAGCACAGTAATGGCGTCACCTAATCCTAGAAAGTAACCCTCAACTCGGGCCACGAGATGCCCGTCTTTGGCCTCGGAACCGCGACCGCCATGCACGTTCCCATCCGACGTCGTCTCCGTCTTCCTCGACGCCATTACTTTGCGCGGGCCACCGGCACTTCGACACCGCCGCTCTTTCTATATCGAACCGAACAACCTCTCGGCCTCGCCATTTCTCCGAAGCCATCCGGCTCAAACCCATCCAATCCTGCGGCGAGCTCTTCGTCACCTCCAAGTTATGGTCACAGACGCCCACCCTGACCTACTCCTTCCTGCTCTTAAGGATTCTCTCGCATAAGCGATCGATTTGTTAATTTCGTACGTGTTATATTTTAATGCTTCTTTTGTGATGTTTTATTAATTGGATTTTGTTTTGGGTTTATTGCAGTGACCTTTGGTCTGGACTACTTGGATTCATGGGCCTATAAGTATGAAGCCTGGGGACATGAAGTATCTATCCTTTGTCATACCTATACATTACTTAATTAAATGTTAATAAGAATTAGCATACGTGGTTTTCTTCCTATAACAGTCGGTAAAGGCAAATAAATTAAACAATATAAAGCCAACCTTTCTCTCTCACAAGTACGTTATGAGGCACTTGCTACAAGAAAGAACTGAATTAGACTTCGAATATAAACTTCATGCCATCAACGCTGTGTCGCTGGAGCATTATCTTGTCAGTACTATCATGCATGAAAAGTAATACCAGGGAAATTATTACGATAATGGTTCATTGTAGCTTATGAGATGACACTGAAAAGCTAATGCAGTGACACGCTAACGAATCCAATTACTACGGCAGCCCACAGGATTTAGAGATCAGAAGAAATGCTTTTGGACAACTGCAGTGTGGTCCAAATCAAAAGCATCTCATCACAGTTGCTTATCAACAATGAAACCAGGAAGAAAATAACTTAACGCGTTGGAAAAGGCCCAAAGTCTTAGTCGTGTATGTTGGGATATAAGAATCATCATTTAACAACTTAATCTTTTAATATAAATGGTGAGTTTATAGGGTAATAGAGGAGAGATTTTGAGTTCGAATTATATTAGATATATCTCTCTTTTTTTTAAGACCTTCACTCATTTCAATTATTATGTTTAAATATCTAAAAATATTTGAAATTTGAAGCTAAATATAAAAATTATCGTTTCTAATAATTTAAACTATTCACTAAGTTGTCAATTTATAATGTTGGTGAACGATAGCAACATTAACGTAATTGAGCCCTTCACCTTCGGTTGTTTTTCATTTGTCTTCACTCTTCATACATCCACAGCTAACCACTTTAACAGTTAGGACTTAGAAACCTTCCTAAACCCCAATAGCAGAATGGAAATTTAGCCAAATACATTGAAGTGTACGTGCGCACTTTAAATTGTTTTGGTTGCGTCACGAAAGATTTCTAGCTTATAGTTCGTGATCTAACTAGGCGACATGCTCTTCTAATACGGAAGACCATTACTATATATATATATATTCTAATCATAGAAGGCTTTATTTGTGAAAACAATTTCCCTTACCTTTGGAACTGATTTGATGGAGGCTAGTACCTTTTCCTTTATGAATCCAGGATAATTCCTTTGTTTCAATTTTCCCAGTTCAAAATGTTAGTTAATTGGTTATGTATTTATTTTTATTTTTTTTCATGTTGAGATTGGTTTGGACCTACTATTATGCTCCTATTTTTTCATCTCATCACTCCAAGTTAATTAAAGAGGCCCAATGTGGCCTATGCGGATCCTTTAATGTCATTTGTCACCCATAATGTGGATATATATATATATATATATATACATAAGTTTGGTGTAAAGACAAGAAAATGCTGAGCCATTAAGCATCAAGTAGGGGAAAACATTATATTACGTTACACGACAATCTTGTATCACTTACAACCGCAGCTCGATGTGGTTGGCAAATCAACCTGTCGTGTCGTGAACTTTTTCTGCTCTCTCTTTTCTAAGTAGATATTTATTATGTCTTATTCTTTGCAATAACAATGGAGGAATAATTCTACTTAAGCTCTCTATATTATCACTCAGTTTATATATACATATTATGGCACACACATACCTCCTGAGTTATCATATGGTTCACATATTATTCAATTTATAATATTTTTATTTTTATTTTATAGAAAACAATATTAATATATTAAAGAGGAGTATCTATATTGTTTGACTTTTTCTCTCACGGTGTTAGGTTAAATCAAAAATTTCTAATAATTTAGAAGATGTATATATACCATAAAAAAGTTTAGAAAGTTCATATGAAAATGAGTTACAGTTTAATGGGCGGCAGTGAAATTATTTTTAGTAATGTTTAATTCACCTTAATGCCTACACTAAATGCATGCGGGTCATGCTAATGAAAATTCTAGCTATTCTACCGTGGCAAGTTTACTACACTGGCACGCCACCACAATAGGATTCACCAGTGGTTGAGTTATATAAGGATAGTTAAATATAATAATTTTTTTATTAAAATATTATATGCCCATGATTTAGGATAAATCTATGGGCTCATGACAGGAAGTAGAGTTTATCCATGTCCTTCTAGACTATATTCTTCACGGAAGTAACTTTTCAAGATGCCTTCCAATCTCTTTAGAGGGCAATCTACCATTTAGACTCATTTATAGCCCTTATTTTAGTCACAAGGTGTATATCGATGGCTCCTATTTCGAAGGTTCCTGTGAGATATATGGAAGTAGAGTCTTAGTCAAAGTTTCGGCTTTATCCCCGTGAAGTTTTCATTCTTTCTATTCTTCCAATCTTTTAACATAAGATTGTAATTATCACGAAGACCATTTCCAAGTGGGCTAACTTTTAATGCAACACTTAATGTGATCCAAATCTTAATATTTGCTCAGAATGATCAAAGACTCCAGAATCTGTAAGCAAACCAATCTCTGTCATCGATGTGATCATAAGCCGTTGCGACAGAAACCTATTAAATACGAGTCACGAAGAAATTACTTGGCGTCTAGACAAGATTATCGAGACCAATTTGTGGTGAATAAGAGACGTGATGGCAAATTATTTTAAGTTTTCCTTATGTGAGGTCTAATGGTCCACTGGAATTGCTCAGAAATGACAAGAAACTATCAATTAAAAAAAAAACGCTAGAAATATTTAGTCACCAACGATCGACGGTCTCCAGTTACAAAATTTCAGTGAACTGGCCCAAGTAGTGTTATGTTTAGAAAATCGATACGCAACTAACGCAAATTTTTATATCCACCTTGAAATATAATATACGAATGAAAGAATCTCATGGCCACCTATAAATGTATTAACAGAGCTCAGTCTCATATCACCCCTGTCACTGTCTTCGAGCCTTTGAAGAAGATGATTATCCAACTATATATTATTCTCTTTTATATTCTTCGCGTACCAGATCGGGCGATTTCATTTGAAGTCTGAACATTAGGAGGATTGATCTCTCCAACTCCAAGTAAGAGGTTGGATTCCGTATTCTTATATAGATGTGAAGAATTTTCTCACAGTGACAAATTGGAGTTTGCCACATAACCATGGTATCAAACAAGCTAGCAATTATAATCTTATTTATCACATTGAATAAAGGAACAGACCCCACCTACCGAACCTGCCAACACATAATGGTCAACTTATATTTAAAAGGCAACCAAACAAATCCTTTTACGAAACGCTGACAACTTTGACAAAGAGACCCAAACCATACCTTAACTAGAAATTCAACTATAGAAATTAAGGGTTCTTCTAGAGCTTTACAGGGGCTTACTAGGAGAAACCACAAACTAAAAGAATTCACCAAACAATTCACCGATTAATTACAAAGTGTCCCTTAATTCCTCTAATTACCTCTCAAGCTTTATAGGCTTCAACCCCTCCCTCATATGAACAAAGCTCAGTGACTCCCCAAGCTTTTGTGCCTCCAAGTCCTCCTCCTCCTCCTCCTCCTCCTCCTCTGTTTTCACTAGTGGAGTATACTCTGGCTCCTCAGGGTACAACTTGTTCAAGTACAGGTAGACCGACATAGAGAACACAGCCATGGCTGCCAGGCACCAACTAAACTGTAGATTAACCAGCGACTTAGCTCGGCTTAGAGCCTCCGCACTGTGGCAACGAACCACATCATGCCCGTCCTCGCGGTTCAAGAAGCAATTTTTGGGGATCAAACTCGGAGTCCAGAGCATGTACCCCATCAAGATGAACCAGACACCTTGGAAAGCTATGCTGACGGACCGCACGAAGCTTACTGTGAAGCTCTTGGGTAGAGCAATACCGATTAGCGTCGTAGCCAGAGAGACGACTATAACGGTCTGTAGAAGCCAATGGTATTGGCCTTCAACACCCATGTGATCAGCGGAGTGGAGGTGGAACATGAGGAGCTGCTGCGAGAAGGCGACGGCAGCGAGGAGCTGGGTCATGGCGTCGCGCTTCTTGGCCTTGACGCGATCGAGGAGGATGGAGAAGGAGGCGTAGATGAGGAAAGTTAGCGAGATGGACGCGTGCTCGAAGTTGTGGAGATGGTCGGATGGGATGGTGCCGTCCGTGTCGAAAGGCTGGTGGGCTGCGGGGCCGATGACGAGCTCCATGGCGATGGAAGCAAGGCTCCCGAAGATTATTAGCAGAAGCTCGAGATGCCTCAGCAGAGGAGAGGGGAACCATGGCGGCGCAACGTAGGACTTGGGCTTAAGAGAGTGGAGCTTGACGTGATTAAAGAGGTGCCATAAGCCAATTAGAAGGAAGCCAAAGCCAGGGGCTACATGGCCTACCAGAGTTCCCATAGGTTATAATTAAGTTTGATGGGGTTTTTCAAATGGAAGGTAATGAGAGAGAAAGAAATAGGACTATAGAAGGGAAAGGGAGATGGGGATGGCAATGAATTTCGAGGGGTTTGGGAAGGGTTGTGGGTGGGTGGGTATTTAAAGGACGTTTGTATACAAAGGGACTCGAGAGAGTTCTATTAAGGTTGAAACTTGGAAAGGATTCAATTGGATTAACTAAAGATTGTTGACCCCCCCGCCCCCCCGGGGGGGAATAGTAATCGATGACGTAAGACGTTTGGGCCCATGAATTTCTAGATGAGATGACGAATGACCATCGTACCCTCTGCAATATATTTTTCGTTGACCAAGTTTATGACTAATGCCTAATGGTTGACCGATGGATATGTGAGGTATATTAGGAAATAACTAGTTTTTTCTTCTTGCGCACGCCAGAGGCGGCGGCTGTTGGGTGTTCCGATCAAACACGCAGCCTTTTGGTGTCGGACGTCGCTGTGAGTAAACATTTCTAGAGACGCGACGTAGGAAGTAGTGACCACTACATGGAGTCTCGGTGTGGTAGAGCTTACGTCAAGTGAACGGCCGGGGACCAATCACCAATAACCAATCTGGTCAAGTGGAAGCATTGCGTTAATCTTGTTCACATGCAAAGTCATTAATTCCGAATGGCTGCTATGTTATAAGGTATCCTCTAGGGAATAATCTGTTCAATTCAAATCTATTTTCCACATTCTCTGCTAAGGAATATATTGTAATACATATCCAAGAAAGACAATAATTTGTTCACATTGCATAATCTAGAGGCTAAACTGGAGATACGTAAGCGAGGAGGTGGATAGTAAATTCCTGTTTATCTGGCGAATTTGCGGTGTGGATCCTCTCAGGTAATGCACAAATAGATAATCCTGGATGAAATAGTTTCAAGTTTGATGGACACCCTGGGATAGACTAGTTGTAATAGAGACCACATTAAACAAACAACTTGCATGGTCTTCCACTACGCAAAGATTTCGGTGTGCTGTCCATCAAGATACCGTGGTTTTAGTTTTCTCCTAATCCACGGTGAGCGAGGTTTCTTTAGCCAGCAATAGTTCCGTAAATATTTTATATTCTAAAGTTTAAGAAAGAAGGGTCTTTTAATCGTTTCCATTGTTTATTAATTTTATTTGTAATTTATTATATTTTATAATTTAATTATGATATTTTAAAAGTTTTCCGTGGATGTAAAAAAGCTTTAAAAAAAATTAGACATGTATAAGCTAGTAATCTTTCATAACAGTGACATTTTCAGTGGCGCAAATGGGCCCCAATTCAATTATAGGCTTAGATAAAGCTTGGGCTAATAAATATTTGCCATCTTGGACTTGGAGACGGGGTACCTTACTAACCATACTCACAAGGCCCAATGCTTACAAGGCCCAATGCTGATCCAGCTTAGTCGAGTCGCACTCGAGTTGACTCGAACCTATAACCCTATATAAGCAATATATATTGATCCTCTATCTTCTAATCAAAATATTAGATAGAGTTAGGGTTCGAATTCGGAGTTTCTGTTATCGAATTCTGGTTGGATTTCTCAAAATCAAACCTGGCATGGGTGATCTAGTATTACATTCTTGTAAACTGAGAAAATTCTAAACTGATGCATGGACTTGTTTGAGACCTTCACGCTCGCCTGGGAACAGAGACACATCCCCACTTGGTGACTCAAGCTGCCTATACTCCATGCACGACCAATCCAATCTAAGACACAGATAAGCTACCAAAGTCGAAACAAATGCAACCATCCAACTAAACTGCAAGTTAGACAAAGCCATCGCCCTCCTGCTCGCTTCCTCATTCTCACATGCAACTGCACTATGAACACCACCACCTTCTGCACTATAACACCCCTTTGGTATGAGCCTCGGAAACCACAGCGCAAAGCCCATGACTATAAACCAACAGCCCTGGAGCAACACCGACGCCGACCTGACAACCGCGACGATGAAGCTCTTCGGAAGGCCAGTCGCCGCAACGGTTGCGACGAACGTAGCGGCCACGATGAACTGGAGGAGCCAGTGGTAGTGTCCTTCGAGCCCGACGTGATCTGCAGAGTGGAAGTGCAGCATGAAGAGCTCCTGCGCAAAGACGGTGGCGGCGAGGGCTCCTACAAGGCTGGCGAGTGAATTAGGGCTAGGGGAGAGGTCGACGGCGATGGCCACGCAAGCGTAGATGGCGAGGTGGAGGAACATGGTGGCGTGCTCGTAGTTGTCGGGTTTGAAGGACATGGTGAGGAGAGGGTAGTCGAGGATTTGGACAGCCATGGCGAGGATGGAGAAGGAGAAGAGGAGGTAGAGCTCCAAGTGTTTGAGGTAGGAGATTGGAGTTGGGAAGGGGAACCAAGTTGTGGAAGTGAAGTTGGAAGGGCCTTTGAGCTTGTAAGTTTTGATGGTGTTAAGGGTGTGCCATAGGCCAATGAAGGTGAAGGCTAGACCAGGGACCAAGTGTCCAAGAAATGTTCCCATTTTTTTCTAGTAGTAATTCTTTCGCTCTTGTTTGTTAACTAACTGCACTCTTGCTTAAATAGAGCAAAGATGATCACAATGAGGTCGTCAGGTTGGATTCTAATTTAATGCACGTAGCAAAAGAGCAAATAGGAAATGGCAGTCTAATCAGAATAAAATAAGAGAGAAGAAAAGAGGAGTTAGTGCTTGAACCCCAGTGTTGGATTTTACAGTGGAAAGCACTGCTTTTTGCCTTGTCATGATATTGTTAGTGGATGCTTCGTATTTTTCCATTTCATACAAAAGGTTGCGCACAAATGTTATGCATCAACTTTTGATCAACTAAGAATAGTCTCCTCATAGTATTAGAAACAACCAAAGGAACAATGGATTTACTTTGTTCTAAAAGGAGAAGTTTTTTTTGTGTGCCTCTGACTTAGGTGAATAATGCATAATTAAAGAAGATGAAGTCGTAGCCCAAACCCCGAAGTCTAACATCGGATTCTCTTATACTAACTGAAATTTAGTCAAGTATATTAAAAGTAATCGAAATCTCATAAAATAGTCATAAGATTTGAGAAGGTTTGACCGAAACCATCAAATTAGGCCAAGCCTAAGTTCGAAACGTAATGAGTCGTAGCCCAATAGTTACATTTGCTTGGGTCACAAATGTTGGTGGGCTTGGTTCTCAGAGATTTAACTAGGCCCATCTTTAGAAGAGGCGGGGAATTGCGATTAAGAAGAGCGTAAGAATATATATGCATAATTGCGAATTTGATCAAGTCGTGAACTTATAATTAGGGATTTGAGAGCATCAGAGTGGACTAAGAACTTCCATGGGGACGAGGGAGGTGTACGAGGAGAAGCTCCGCACCGGCAACCTCGACCGCGATCCCACCATTAATCCCGGCCTCGGCTCACCTCGCTGCCCCCGTTGCCTCTCGCTAATCAACCCTAAATCAGTACTCCCCTTCCTTTTTGCACTTTGAAGCCATGCTCTATGAGCGATTTCGAGTAATCCCTAAGTTTTTGATTTCATTTGTTTTATTGTAATCTTGTTTTGGGAATTTGCAGGGAGGCAGCGAGTGGGCGATCACTTCTGTCTTGCACGATGCAACTGCCGTGGTATGGAGAATACCGTTCCCAATTTTTATTTTTTTTTCGGTTGCATCTTTATGACTGGATTCGTGCTATACCGCTGTTCGCAATTCTTTTTTTTTTTTTCTAGATTGAGATTTTATTGGATCGTGTGATTTATTATTTGCATAGGCTGGTTCCGGGGCTGGCGCGATGCTAAGTGCAGTTCATGGATTCAATACGGGTTTTTTTTTTTGTTTGTCAATTTGTAGGTTTTTTGTGGGAGGGCTAATCTTGAGCATTTAGAGACTTAAAATTTGTGATACGACAGGGATTCCGTTTGTTCAGAAGCATGTGAAGGGACCCAAATGGCTGCAGTTACTTATTGGGGTAATGATTTGTTGCTTAAGAATTCTCTTTGTAGCTAAGGATTTATTGACATGCAAAGGTTATGATGTGTTTATTATAGTTAATGTTCGATTTTTCATGCTATGCGGAGCAGGGAACAGCACAGACAAAAAAATCTTACATCTATTCAATATATTTATTATATGAAATTCAATTGTTATTATTCTAGATGGGTTGTAAAACTTATTCGATCCTCTATGAGGATCTTCAAATTTGATATTTAGTTTGGTCAAATATGATGAAGAAAGTAATGATTGTACTCTAGTCTATACCACATGAAGAATTTAGTGCTTAAGTTAAAAGTGCACGAGAGTGTTGTACAATTGAGCCAAACTAAAGGGGTAAATTATTATTTTCTAAATAATAAACTAGATAAAAATATATCAATGGGATCATGACAAATACCATAAAATTTTTATATGAAAAACTCTTAAACTAAGGGTAAAAACCATGAATTCTTTTCATGGATCAAAATTAATGTAATATAATCGTAGTTACAAGAATAACTTATCCCACTGCTTGAGACCTACAGCTAATTGTTGAATCAAGAAGTTCCCTCGCGTTTTGTGAAGTGATTTAGGTAGACCAAGAGCTGTTTTGATTTGTCTTGACTGACTGAACCCTGATCTCAACCTAATGCCAAAAAAAAAGATTGGATGATGTGCTCTCTCTACTTAGTCTGTAGATCTCACGATAAGCTACTCCAATGCAACAATATATCAAATCTGTTAGAAACCATGGAGTTAAAACTCCCCTAGATTCTAGGGGGGTTTAAACTTCCACATCTCAGGACTCCCTTGAGACATTGATGTAGATGGATAGATGCAGAACCTCCAAGATCTTCATAGTACAACTCCGGTGATGAAGTAGATTTTGAACATTCCTTTTCTTTTTAATGGCTCATAAGGTTTTGATGTTTAATAAATTTTTAAAAGCCCTCCGACTTCACAACAATCAAGTACTCCTCTATATGACCATCTCTGGGAGTCTTACAAACCCTTAGACAACTCTTTCTTTATATATCTCCTAAAAGGAGAGCAAGTTGACCTTACAAATAAATCATTCAGATTTGAAATTCATCTTGGATTTGTCAATGTATTCAAACACATTCAAATCCCTGATCTCTCATGTGCGATTTTAGTTTGGCACGTCCTAGTGAAAGTTGTTCAAATATACTTTGAATGGTAGGTAGCTTCCTTCTTCAATCTTTGTTGTAACCGGATCCGTTTTTCTTCTATTCTCTATAAGACATTGTTCCACAATTCACACAGTAAAAATTACATCATGATGAATTTTGTTTGGTCACAGATTTATCAATCACAAAACCTAGTAGCTCTTTTTTTTGTAATACTCTGATTTTAAGACGACAAGTTCATTACGCAATCTGGTATATACTTGAGCCTGCTACTTATTTATTTGGTTATGTGTTGATTTTACGTAATTCATGCAAAGTGAATAAGTTATAACGAGTGTATTGGGTTTCCTATTTACTCAGAGTTTTTTAGAGTCACATCTATTGTAGAAGATAAAATGTACTATGGTTATCTCCATCATCTCATCTGTTTATTGTGGTAAACCTTTTCTTCAGAACCCACTGTAGTGCCAATTATCTGACTTTGTCATAATTTTACAGTCCTTATTTATCCTAACTCCTAAGTATTGATTGGCTTAAATTTGTCCTGCTTAGAGTTTTTCATTTTCTGACATTTTATCTTGGTCCCATTATCAGTTAGTTTTAACCATACGCTTGCATCCTTTTTCTCTTTTTGCTTACTGTCTTTCCTGATGCCCTTTGTAGGCAATTGTTGCACCTTAATCATATGCTGTATACCAAATCATGACCTAGGAACATACAAATGTGCTTCTAACTTGCATGCCTCATCTATTCGTTGGAAGAAATGACCTTTGCTGTTCTAGTCTTAACTACATGCCACAATTCATGTGCACATACATCATTTCAGTATACATACCAATTGTAATATTGACTAATATCTGACTGTGGTCTTTTAAAAGCAATATATTCAACAAATGTGTTTCCAATAGTCATCCTTTATGTGCTTATATTTATATTTGGCAAAATAAATATGACAAATGATGTTAATATCCTGCTTCTTAGGATATTAACACTCAGTTTTCATTTTTGACATTTGAAGTCTAGTCAAGTGAAAAAAGAATGTTCATAAACCTCACTAGAGTTTTTTTGGCCTTATTCATTTTATATAATAATTATGGCATTATATTGTTCAGGATTAAATTTCCCATCATGAATTATTTGCATTGCAAAGGGCATCTAAATTTGTTATGGTCAATAATGGTGGATGTAGGAGCAGTCTCTGTTGATGCCAACCAACTGGGTGGCTGCAGTTTGAAAATATAGACATGTTCTTTACTTAGGTTGGTTTTCTGTTTAGGTCCTGTGTAAGCATGTTTAAGATATCTAACTAAATGTCTAATGAATGCAATCTTAGAAATTTTTTTATGAGAGAATGTTCAGGTCTAAAATTTTGACTCAGGTTCTCTGAAACAAGGTGTTTACCTTTTCATTTTTCCTGAAGACACTATTACATAGCTACATTTCGTAACTACCTGTCTAACAAAATGCAGAGGCTGCTGTGGTGTCATGTTGGTATTTTCATGACCAAATGACTAAAGAGTACATGTATGCATGGTTTGTCCTTTTCACATGTTGGTTCTTACAGTATTATTTCATTGGTAAAGTAGATCTTGCAGAATTTAGAAAGGAAATAACTGGATTCTATTTTCTAAATGATCCATCGAAGCAAACATTAAGACTTGCTAACTTAACTTACCTTGTGCTTAAAATGTCTATTTATTTTAGATATTAATACCTCTCCTCTAGCATGATGTTCTGTAAGTTTATCTCTGTGAGTTCCTTTTTTTTTAGTTTCTACAAATGTACATCAGTCTTTTGCGACCACTTTGTATTATTATGATCAAGTAATCTTTTACTTTTTCCTTTTGTTGGCACAGCTTCCTCCCTTAATTGCGTTTTCTGCTGCTAGTGCTGCATTTGGAGGTAAGGTTTTGCCTACACTTAAATGATCTCTAACCTCTTCAGCTGTAAAATAGAGTTTGACATACATGAATTGTTAGGCTTGTTATTCCTTCTCTCTGAAAAAAGAAAAGAAAAAACATAGTACTTACGGATACTGACTATACGAATCACGATTCTTGACTTTTATCTTTCATATAACTATATAAGAGTAATGGACTGGGAGGGTGACTAGCAGCTTGCACTAGGCACACAATCAGCAGGTTTTTCTTTTAATGAAAAGAAGGTTCACTCCTTTTCAGTTTAAACAAGTGACATTTCATTGCTTGTTTATGTGGTATCGCTCAACTTAGTAAGTGTTCAGCTACCTGGTAATATATAAGTACAGATGTTACCAAAATGAAGTAATTAACAGATCAATATCTTCTGGGTTCCTCTTGTTATAACCATTTTGTAGTTGGATGGGCTATTGGAGATCAAGAATTTGTTGCATGCTGTCTATTTGTCTAGCATGATACTGTTACTAGATATCACACCTAGTTTAAAGGTCTAGAATAGCTTAGAGATGAAGAAATGAATATAGAACAGTATCTCCTGGATATTTGTCAGCAAATGTGCATGGAATGAAGGAACATCCATGGCCAAGAGATACCAGATATTGGCAATAGGATCTACCCAAACCACAGGCCTCAATATTTTGTGCTGTTGATCATTGAGACTGCTACCTACCGCAATAATAAGATGCGGTAACCAATTTTTGTATGCGGCTTTATGTACACAATCATTTTCTGACTTTTGATTGGTTATTTTTGTTTCTTCCAGCCTATGCAGTTCCAAAATTTTCTCAGCTCACAGTGACATCCTATTATGCTGCATCAAGTGCCTCTACCTATGTGATATCACAGATCACCCGATGTGTTGAAGAGACCCACTCTGATAGTCTGCATGACAAATCCAGATGAGATCTTACCAGAATTTTTAGATAAACAGGCCATTCTTCCATCTTTCTTCTGCCAAAGCGAAAGTGCCATCACAGGAATGCATGAGTTGTAAAAGATTCTGTCTTCTGACTTTTGTTCTGTTAGTATAAGGTCTGCATAATCCCCATCATTTGTCAAGTATCATCATTGGGGATATGTTATATGTCATCCACTGAAGATCAAGTCATAATTTTATTAATGGTGCATGATCAAATCAGTGCGCCAGATACCATAGTTTATGAAAATGTGAGACTCGATACTTATGTTAAAGGTGTCTATTCAGTCGAAACATCATTAACCGGGACCATAGAACCAGATACCCAAGGTGGTTATCATGTACATGTACTTGTAGAGTAGTCATTGAAATCAATTAGTTATAATTAATCTTTTTCTTGCTTGACTTACTATGTAGTGAATATGTAGTCTTAGGATCAAATGACCTGAAATCTGGATGGGCTTTGTTGTCAAATTATTTTATGGAAATCTTCAATTGCTGGTGCATCTCCTATTCAAGCTAAAGATGGTTCTCATTTCAGAAGCTAGAGCAATCATTTTGCACTAAAACGAGCTACCGAGGGAAGTTGTTCCAGAGTAACTGCGGAATCCAGTTCCTAGTCCCTAATCAAGATTATCAAGTGCTTGGTCTAATGAAAGGATCCTTCGAGACGTCTGGAAGATGAGCTTTTGTGTGTGTTTGTGTGGGAAGCATTGTACACGTTCACAGAAAAATTTCTATTGCTTCTGCTTTATTTTTATTATTATTACTATTACTGCAAACAGCTCGAATTGTCTACAATTGTGCTTCTGGTTATTTTGCCTCCCTCGGAGTTGTACAACCCCCTCTATTTATCTCACTCACTCCATGGCAGGTTGATTGAGATAATTTTTCAATAGCATCCTTGCATCATCTTTATATTTTAAATATATGATGTGCCTGCACAGGCCCAAATCAGGTTAGGTTTATGTAATCAAGCCCAATTTGGAGACACAGGTGGTCAGGGTTAATGCTTTTACTTGATGATGCTCCTCTATAACGTGCCCCTTTTGGTTCTGGCAATGGTCCCAACTTGAAACTAAATGATGCTCCTCCCCAGTACTCCCATCCTCTGAGCTCCTGCAACCTCCATGCTAGCTGTTTACAGCATGCAATCTAATAATGGCCAGAAACAGGCCAAAGCCAACCTCAAAACGAACCATTGTTGTGATCTTTCTTAAGCTGGTCCATCGACTAGACATTAATAAGACCTTGGCAGGGCTCGGTTTTTAGAATGCCCAGCTCTGCAACTGACCTATAATTAATGGTCCAGGTGGTCCTCCCCCTTATTTCTCATATTTAATCATTAAACATACTATGAGATCCTCCCTTGTCTAGGTAAAACTCGGAGCCATTTATTTACGCCACCTCCTAACCAGTCTGGAGTAGAGTTTAGTTGATCAGATGAGTTTCTGATGATTGGTATAAATGTAAACCTAACAACAACGAAGAGCTAGCTAATTCAGGATATATTCTCCTGGCCCTCAGCAATGAAATAAAAGACGTGGTTGGACCTGAATCATCTGATGGCAGCCCATGAAAGCAACCGGATTCCATCTGAATTTGTTCCATGAGAATGGGACGGTCAATGAAGCAAAGAGTTATAATTCTTCTGCCGTGCTTTGATTGCCAAGCAAGAATTTGAACATCTTTTCTTCTTCGTTTCCCCCTTTTCATTTGCCCAACCTTAGTCATACACCATATTGAAATATGACTAATATTGAATAAAAGTATAATCCGGCACATATACCAATAGTAGAAGTGGTGACTACTAAAATGGCTTCCATGACAAGGTATGGGGGGGCTGCGCTTATCCAAATTGGCTCCAATCTTATTCCTCCCCTCTTCAACAGGGCCAGGGCCCCTATCAGGGACCCTACTTCACGAATTGCAAGAAAGGGCGAAAACTATGTTTTGGGAATACAATGCAACGAAAGGGAGAGGAAACACTTCGGTGGGTAAGGACTTTTGTTTGGGACCACTTTGCCACGATGCCCAAGATGGCGATCTAAGATGGCAAGTTACAATCTCTCTCTCCCTTCTCACAAGACGCATTACAAAGGAGAAAACGAGGTAGTCGTAGTAGCAGTAGTAGTACTGAACTTGTCAATAAATTTGTTAACTTTCGTTCTCTTGGTCTAAACCTTGGAAGAGTGGCAGGATTAGAAATTTAGGACGCATGTGGGACAATGACATAGAACCTACCTTGTTTTGATGTCTCCAGCTACGAGTTAATTGAGATGGTACTCTCGTTAAGAGAGGTCTTAATTTCAAAGGAAAGGAGGAGGGGGACCATGTATCATGTTTGTGAGAGGGAAGTGGAATTTATGGGGGGATGCGTTTGTTCATGTGAGTCCCTCTTAACCATCACCTACCATAGTTTTAAGTGTTCATGTGTGGTTGCAAGCAAGCAAGCAAGCCACAAACTTTTTGATTGAAGTATATATGCGACGTGGGAGGAGGACAATCCTTTCGATTCCTCCGATGGTTACATCTCTATGTCGCAATTAATCCAACTTGGATGGGATGGAAACATAGAGGTTTCTTCTTTAGGTTGCTCAACATAACATTTTTTTTTTTTTTTTGGGTCTACACGAGGTTCCTACCCTACTTACACATACATATCTACGATACTCTTGCATTAAAATTTTTCAAAAGTTTCTATCAAGATTCCCTCAAGTGTAATTAGACTCTCAATACTATTTAATTATTGTTAATAGTAGTTAGTTCGATTTCATTAATTGTACCCGGCTTCCCCATCTTCGTGATCGATTTATTTAGATCATTAGCTTAAAACCTCTAGAAGGTACATTTGACTGCCAGTATGTACCTCGTGTTAGGCCAGAGATATAAAGAAAAGAGTACATCTGAACATTATCAACACTGCTAACCTTGTCCATTGATTTACCATTCGTTTAGGTTATTGATGATGAAATATCTACCTATGATATTTTTATATTACTTCTGGGTGGGAAGTATCAAGTACGTCACCCCCCAAAAAATAAAAATAAAATAAAATAAAATTGGGTGCAATATTCCCAAGTTGCTTTAGCTAAGATTTAGAAATGCCACAATGTGCTATCCACTCAAAAAAGAATATAAGAAGCAAAGAATTGTTCTGCATAACAATAAATTAAAGCTGTGTGACATTGGGTGCTCCTGTGGTCCTAGCTCTCAGCCCAATGCCATGATCTGGGCCCTAAGAGAGGAAACCACCAATCCTCCACCATTTCGATCAAAGTTGATTGGTTCGCCTTAATCTGTCAGACCATAGAGATCACATCACCAAGTAATTTGGCTAAGGGAAGATGAGTTCTGGAAGTGAAATGGAGGGGGGGGGGGGGGGGGGGGGGGGACATATTAATCAACCATGAAAAGGGATACATAGATACGTTCCAATTTAATATATATATATCTCTCTCTCTCTCTGTATACCTTCATCTCTTTGTATTGATCGTCCAACATGTGAAAAAGAAACCAATGTGGAACTCTATAAAATCTAGTAATATCTATGTGGTCCTAAGATTAGAAAATCTCACTTCCGACAGCACTATCAAGCCATGCCTTGAGAAGACCACCAAAGACATTGGTATGTGTTACATGGAGGGAACCATCGACCATCACCCTCCTCTCTATTATTGCACAAAGGTTAGGAACTACTCCATAATTTTTTATTTATCTAATCATGGAGAAAGACTAGCCTTCCAGTGTTCGAGCAATCCGTGTTTTACGGCGGCATTGCGTCCACGTATGTCCCTGGACCTCAAACTGACCGTTGGGACGAGACAGTGACTCGACGGCACGAGGTGTCGTTGCCAATTAGCTCGACAAGGCAGTATTAATGTAGTATAATACTTTGCCCAAGGACTCGATTTATAGACGGGAAGTCTAATCATGGTATTGGTCCCCATCATCAACCCTATAACTCGGGGTTTACAGGGGGGAACTTCCATGAATGAATGTTTCATGAGTTCTTCGTGTTGTTGAGACTCATGCTATATTGGTTTTAGTAGATTTTGTAATTTCGATATCGACAGGGATTTAACTCATGATCTTCATCATAACTTAATTTTTAGATTTATAAATTATCTAATATGGTTCATAGTTAATTATGAAGGGAGTGTTAAAAGGAGTCAATCAAACAATTTGAGTTTTTTTTTTTAAAGTCAACTGATTATTTACTATAGATAACTATGTTTTAACTCATAGTAAACATATGGAATGTCATTCACATACACACACACACACACACTTTCCCAAGCCCCTAAAAATACTCAGATTCCTCCAATCAATTAAAGCAAGGTCAATCAGACCCACTAAAATTAAATTATCGTCACAAAGTCATACGGCCAACTAACAACTTCCCACTGCTCAAAAATAGGAAGAATTAAAGCCCCCCACTCCCAGCAATAAAAAGTCTACAATTAAATTACATGTATACATTCATTCATACAAGTCTTTGGGAACAGAGAAAGGGAAAGGGGCCGGGAGGATAAAACGGCATGTTACGTCTTTTTCCGGAAGTATGACCCTCGCCACTGTTCTTATCACCCAGGAACGATAAGGTTATGGAAAAAGAAAAGAAGTGTTTTGGGCCATAATTAACCACTCGTTTGTGAAGTTGTTGATACTTCTGTGTCCATAGATAACTATAGCCATCCATTTCCATCTGAATCAGGAATCTTTCGTGATGCAAGCAAATCTAGGTTGTGGGTCATCTTTGGAAAGTCTACCAACATGATAGTACAAACATGATGGCTGTGAGCACCCACCTACAGAAGACGAGTCAGCATCGGATGCTTAGTCGAGCTTTAGTTGTAGTTTTGAGTCCCTCCTATGAACAAATAAACAATACTACTTTAGTACCTCACCCATCCCAGCTTCTTTTTAGTGGCCAACTCTTTCATCTATCTGTATCTAAGTTAGATAGCAAGCAGGTGGTTGCACTTGCTGACCCTTCTCGTTCTGGTGGAGCTATTAATACTCATAAATTAGCGTACGATATGTTTATAGCAATGGAGTTCCTCCATAGTTGGAAATCTTGTAAGAGAAAGAAAACATTTAAATGGGAAGCTTTAGGGCCAGCTAGCTCTACCGTTGTGGTGGTTGAAGGACGAATTTTCTTTAACTAGTTGTGAAGAAGAAAGGTAGGAAGTTTCAAGAGTTAATACGATTATAAAAAGGATCACAGTGTTAATTAAAAAGGGTATGTAAACTAATATGCCTATATGTTTTATTTCTTTCGTGGGTGAATAGACTAATAATTCACAGAGGAAGGCCTAGAAGGAATCCCCAGAAGGATTGTACTACGGAGAACAACGTTGACAAGAGAAGAACCCAAGTCACTTCAGGGCAGGGTAAAAACCAAGCGAAACTACGCCATCTCCCCGTTCGGTAGTAATCATGGAGCACATCCCCAGGACCACTTACACAGTTACACACTTATATATAAAGAAATCAACAGCCATTAAAAGAAATAAAGAAGTAGATTAATCCACCCCAGCAACCAATCCCTGATCATATCATATAGACGGGGATAGAGAGAAAGAGAGGGAGGGACGGAGAGAGAGAGAGAGAGAGAGAGAGAGAGAGAGAGAGAGAGAGAGAGAGAGAGGGAGAGAGAGAGAGAGAGTCACATTCCCATGTCTCAACTTGACTGATGGTTACAGATGCATGAAAGCTAGAGATCCAAAGGAGAAAAGATAGGCAGTGAGAAAGAGATGGTGAGGTGATGGTATTTAGTATCAGCAACAGCAGCAGACTAGTACTACTTGGTTGTTATTTAGAACTCAAAAAGCTTCTCCAACTCAACAAGCAGCTAGCTCTTTGTCAGCCCTTAACACCCCCCCACCCCCACAGTGTTGGTCCCATATTCCTCCACATATCCCAACTCAAAAACCAATCAAAGCTAGAAGACCAAATTGAGCTAGCAAAAGCCTTCCCCTAAAATAATCATCCACCTCTCTCTCTCTCTCTCTCTCTCTCTCTCCATTGCTTGCAAGCAAGAATGAGCGAGCAAGTTGACTCCTTCTCCCAGCTCCCCTTCATCCGCCCGGTGCCGCCGGCCCTCGACAAACCCTTGAATTCTTCTTCTCCTTCTTCTAGCCCACCCATCCGCCTCTTCGGCTTCGACTTCCCACACGAGCCCAATTCTCCTAACCAAGAGCCCATCAAATTAGACTCACCCTCACCCTCGCCCTCACCCACCACCACCACCACCACTAACACTACCACTACTACTACTACTACTACTGCTACCGCCACCACTACTAATAAAAATAACAGCAACGGTGAGAGTGTGAGGAAATTCGAGTGCCACTACTGCTGCCGCAACTTCCCGACCTCGCAGGCGCTCGGCGGCCACCAGAACGCACACAAGCGCGAGCGTCAGCACGCAAAGCGGGCCCACCTCCATTCCGCCGCCATGGCGGTGCACCACCACCACGCCAGCATGGGCCATGAAGGCCACGTCTACGGCCTCTTCAACTACCATAGGCTCGGCTCGATCCCCTCGGCCGGGCGGTTCGAGCCTACGCCACCGGCCCATTACCCTTCTTGGACTAGTACTAGTACCAGTCTTTCTCCTGGGTTGAGCCCGGGTGCAAGGTTCTACGGGGGAATTGGGACGGTGTCGCAGCCCATTAACGGAAGTCCGTTGCCCGGTTTGTGGAGGCTGCCGGTCCACGGCGGCGCCGCCAGTTTTGGTGCCCTGCATCGAGATCGCTCCATGGAGGTACCTTTGCTCGGAGCAGGCGTCGTTGATTCGTCTTCTCCTTCGTCTTTGCCGCAGGAAAGAGGTGGGTACGGATCCGCGGCTAAGGATGGCCTGAGTTTGGATCTGCACTTGTAATTGTTGTTCGAACTCCTTTTGATTAAATAACAAGATTTTTCTTCCCATTTTTCTCTCTTTTCGCGGATTTTTTTTTCTTTTCCGGTGCTTCTTTTTTGGCTAAAAAATATAACAAAACCCTAGCTTGGTGGCAGAATGAGTCCTTTTCAACTGAGTTAGATGGTTGGCTTAATCATGGTAGTTGTGGTTGGCAGAATTTTGCTTGATATATCAATTAATGCTTCTGGAATTGATTTCACATTATCATTTTTATCAATAATTTACTTCATTGTTTTCACGAGAATTTCGATGCTAAAAAAGAATTATTCACCGTCTCTTTTTGTAGATAGTTTTAATTTTTATACGTCTTTTGAACTTATTGCTTTTCTCATAAGAAAACATAAAAGTGAAAAATAAACCACAAGAGCTGTAACCATTCTCACATCTTCTCCAAAGGCAATACAATTAGCGTCTCGCAGTAGGTACGTAGTGGCTTGAATACAAATATGATATCTATTCTTTATATAATTGGAGATTCTGTTCTCCAATTATGAACTTAAAGTTTGAGCTAGTTGCAATTTTGCATACCTACAAGCATCAAAGAGTACTGTCAAGTGCAGAGACATTCGGTTTAACAAGTTGGATAGATGATCAATATATAATTAGGGGTAGAAGAAGGTATTCATAAGATTACTTAAAGATCGGTGTATTTTTTTCTAATTAGTAAACGCTATGCTTACAAATAATCTACAAACATTCTACAAGATGACTTGTCAACTTATTAACCTTCGATAGTTTCTCTCTTCATCTCATAACCATCGCTATTACACTATATCAAAAGTGTTTGTAGAATGTTTGTAAAGTATTTGTGAGCATAGCGTTGTTCTTTTTCTAATAGCAAGGCTGTGAGCTACTCCCATGCCCTTTCTAGTTTCTACTTAAATATTTTGTACTGTCTTCCATGACCTGTCCGATGAGATGATAATAATATTTATGTGTAAAGTTCTGTTTAAATACATTAGCATCTGTCCTAATTCAATTCCATATACGCTCGAATGGTCAAATAGAAATTATACCGTTTAGGTTTGCATTATTTCCTAGGAACAAGCTAAAAACTTTCTTAAAGTGATATGATTACATATAACTAACTACTTACTTTATTTTGTTCTTTTACATAAATTCTTTTTTTAAAAAAAAATTCTCAGAAGCACAACCTTTGCCATTTCTCCACTACGGCATTTAGTTTATTTATTGTCAACATCCTGTCCAAATAATAAATATTAAACAAACGAAAATTCTGACAAAAGGATTGACTTTATCAAACAAAATGTCAGAGGAATTGATATGAACTAAACTTCTAGCAGACTAAGAGATTGCATTAAGTTATAGTAGGTACGTCCCCTCGCCAATAATTGGTGCTAAGAGCTGCTTGGCTAAGTTTAGTGATCACCTGGCTCACATTTAGATGAGTATACTTGAAACTAGATCAAATTGTACTTTGTAAGGTCTGGCGTTCCATGACAACAATGATTAGCATGTGAAGCTCATGTGGGAGAAAAGGGACAAAAAGGAGGAAGAATTATTTTGCTAGAAACAAACTTGTACATGCTAAGATCCCCAGCATAACAAGAACAAGTGTATCTCACTGGATTGTGTAAGATAGATAACAGTAGATCTATTCGACGTTTCTGAATGCAACTTCTAAGATGCAATGGTAGGTCAGGGTACTTTGATGAGAAATAAATAAAGTGGGGAAAAATCCAACGAAGGAACCCAGGTGCATGCTAGCTGCAAACTAATTTATAGTTTTTGACCAAACTAGCCTCCTCTAAACTTTATATACTGAAATATACCATACCTTAAATTTAATACGAAAACAAGTCTAATTTTGTCATATCAGTATCCGTGTCAATATAATACTGACTGATCAACATTTTACTTAGCTGACGATCGAGTTTAGTGTACTACTTACAGGTTAAGTCACTGATCTTATTAGTGTTTTTATTATGCCAAGGTAACACATGTCAAAAAAATTATTAAGGCACAGACTCAATACGCTTGACTTAAGTATCAGATAAAAAATGTTATACATTTCAGCGTTTTATTTAATATAAAAATATTAAAAACTTATTAGTAGTTCATCTTAATATTGATCAATTTAGTAATTTTAATGCTGAATTGATGATATAGATACGGAGTAGTAAAAATATACCCGTTTCCGCATTAGGTTTGGGAGTGTGGTAAAGAAAATTTAGAGGTTTGTAAGTTTGGTCAAAAACTCAATTGATATCATGAGGGGAACTTATTATGTCCCCAGATAGCTACACATCATTGAATGGTTTCCTAACACACCTCTAAATGCGGGCTCTGCCACTTACAGTCTTACACTGCATGCCCAGTGCTGCAATCTCGTGCCTTTTTCCCAGAAAACAAAGATCAGTGGCTTAAAAGATCATCACCATCATCATTATCATCATTCTCTCTCTCTCTCCCTCCCTCTCTCTCTCTCTCTCTCTCTCTCTCTCTCTCTCTCTGCATCTGAGTGTTGCATGTGCCAGCCTTTGAGTTCTTGGAATTGGGAGGGTAAAGATGAGCACAAGAACCTAAAAACTGAGCACAAGAACAAAAGAAAAGGGGTGGTGGTGCGTCAGAAGCATTTTGGCATGAAGAAATTTTTTGCCAGGAACTATGGCCCAAGATAGTACCACTGACCGAAGCCCAGTAGTAGAAGGCCCCCACTTTTCTTTCTCTTTCGTTCCTTGAGTTTTGATCAACAAAGAAGGTCAAAAAATATAATATGAGAAGATTAATAGACACATGAACTGTTGCCCATCTTTATATAAACCTTATATTATCTTCTTCTTTTTTTAACACGTTAATATCTTCAACTATCTAATATCTCTTACCACCTAACATCAAACGTGAAATGAACTCCTCTCTCTTCTCTTTCTTCCAAAATAAGTTAAAATATTCTCTGAAGCACTTGAAATGATCACATAATATTCTTTTAACAATTAGTTAAACAAAGAATAACTAGAAGAAATATTTCAAAGGTTTTGCATAGTAAAAGGTCACAAAGATTAAATGAGAATCTATATATAAAGATGAGCAATAGTTTAAACATCTCATCTCTTTTTCATATATTTTCACCTTTTTCTTTCTTCTAAATTCCAATCTTATATTACAAAGATCAACCTGAGGTATTAAAATTCACAATCTAGACCAAAACTGAGTTATAAATTCCAATCTTATATGAAAAAGATCAACATGAGGAATATAAATTCACAATCTTATACAACTCAGTTTTGGTCTAGATTGTGAATTTTAATACTTGTTGAAATCTCTCAAATTTATCAGTCAAGTTTGGGCCTGTAAACCGGCATAGGACAGAGTCTTCGATGAACAATTGGGATTTGGGCTTACTAGAGGCCCAAAACCATCTGATTAAAGGAAAGAGCTATTATCTATCTCTCCATTAAATCAAGCATTGAAAAAATAGAGAGTTTTTGGCCTCAGCTCAGCTCAAGTTGAGTTTACCTTGAGCCAATCTAAATCGAGCCCGGGCCTCAGTTGAGCTTATTTTCAAGCTGAGCTAGTCTAAGTCGAACCAAGCCCAAGCCGAGCCTAACCCTAAAGTTAGGCTATTTTCAAGCCAATCTAAGCCGAGTCTATCATTCAGGCTTGGCTTGAAATTCAATTCTAGCCCAAAAATTTGTTTAGACTGGCACCCTAACTAACCATTCTGATGACTTATATAGAAAATTTAAATCCAAAAATTATATATTTCCAAGTCTAAAGTAGAAAAATTCTATATAGGTTGTTGGTCCAGTTAGCAACTTGTATTTGAATAATATCCAAACGTAAAAGAGATTTATGTATAATTTTCTTTCTGAGATTTAACAAAAATTTTAAAAATTTTGAAATTTTCATATAAGTAGGTGACCAAATCAGTGATTTATATCTATAAGTCGCAAGTGATTATTAAACACACCCAGTCTTGTATTTAACTTTCAAAATAAATTGGATATGTAGAAAAACTCATCAAACTTATATTTAGGAAGCTGCTCCATCAAAGTCTTAGACTAGGTTAGAAATTTACAGACACACATAGTCTCATATTTAATTTCTAAAGTAAATTAGACATGTATAAAAAAAAAATATAGATGACTTCCATTTGGGAAGTAGCTGAACCGAGATAGCTGACTACGTTAACAATTTTCAAACACATCTTTTTTTATATTTAACTTAGAAATAAATTTAGAGACAGTTTTAAAATAATAAAAAACTATATTAAAAAAAGACCCTGATGTTAACTTTTGATCCCTTTTAAATCGATCAATTTGGCCCACTAGTCGATATGCTATACCGACCTATTAACAAACCCGTGAAAGTTATAACGTCCGATAAAGTCGATTAGACAAGCTAACCACTCAATATATATATTTAACAGTTAACGAGATTAGTGGCTCAAACTTCCACATCCATGCTTTGTGTGTTCAGAGTAAGATTGCAACCCAAAAATCTAGACATATTAGTTTCTTTCCAAACTTATGTCTGCCCATCTCTCAGCGTACGTCTTTCTATTGGGGGGCTTAAAGTCTTAAAACGTACTATGGAAGCCAAATTCTATGTGTTAATGTAGACATTTGGTGGTACTTGGCTCCTTCGCAGAGATATGCTTCCATTTGAATCTTGACTACATGGACAACGCTACCATGTCACAGTCACTTAGATTTGACATGCCCATCAGCCAAATAGGACATAATTATAGCCCTAGACTGTTTAATTTGGCTCACTGATATGGAGCCATCCATACATGCACACATGCACATCAATAGTCAGTGTTTACTGTATCTAAATAGTTATAGAGATTTAAATTTATGAATAATTCTCTTCACCACCATCGAACTATAACGATTTTTTCATAATGAACTCCCGAATTATTTCTTAATATATGATATTAAAAATATATCACCCACTTCTTTCCTTAGATTTCTACTAACTATTCTTATCCATAAATTGTTATATAATAATCACATGATAAAAATATGACATATTTATTTTTTATATATATATTTGTAAGTCACATTCAACTTAAGAGCTAATTTTATGTTAACAAAAATATAGAAGGAATTTGGTTATTTTCTTAATTTCATCTATGACTTTAAGGGGCTGAGATATACTTGACAAAATCTCATATTTATTATTAAAACAAGATGAGTGATTCTTATAAGAAGGTTAATGATTTGAGCACTATTATGCGTACAAATATTTTACTAGTTAGGTGGCATGGTATCTCATCAACTCTTAGTTTTTCTCATCAATTTAATAACTATTATAACTAATGAGCAAGATGACGACACATTTTAATTTTTTTCATACAATGTTTGTATAGTGTTTGTGGATGAAGTTTTATTTTAACAATATTGGGTACTATCAAAATCTTATGTGTCTTACTAAACCAACTAATTGGACGAGTGATTCTCATCCCCCCAATAATAATAATAATTATTATTATTATAAATAATATAAAATTGCTCGTCTGATTAATAATTTATGCAAACTAAAATCAGGATAATATTTCTACTTAATGGAGCACACAGCGTACACCTACTTATAAGTTTGGAGCTAATCCACTTGACGACCTTCATCTTTTGATGTATAATAATTTATATGTTTAGATAATTGATCAATAATATATATAATATTTATAATATTATTCTTAATATCTCTGCAAAATCAAAACAGACATATATATATATATATAAGTCAACCCGACACGTATCTATGCTAATAGATTATAGTATAGCAATTACGAATTTAGTCTGCATAACTAGTGCCAAAAAATTTACCCAAATGATTGCACTTTTCCCACAATCATTGTAGCGGATAATTTTTTCAACAACTTAGATCAAATCTAAACCTATTTTATTCGGGAGATACTAGCCTGCTACTGGAGAATTGATAAGGAGCGTAGTCATCAAAAGAGAGAGACAAACTTGTTTCTCTTTTACTTTTCTATACCTCTTTAATCATTTATTTATCTTGCTCTCATGGTGATGAAACTTAGATTCCAAGGAAGAAAGGGACACAAATAATAAGTAATCAGTAGGACAAAAGGAATCCTTTGGTTGCAATGAATGGTTGGTGTAGGACAGGATAGTATTTTTGGGGGAAATTAATAAGCAAACAATGGAGGTTGAGTCAGCCTTATATACTGACCTTTTATTGTTTGGCCCCTCTCAAATTCTTTTATTTTATATTTGAGACAACTCCCTCAATCAACTAAAACAGGGATGATTACAGTACGTCGATTTGTTATAAAACACCCGGGTTTATAAAATACTCTCTTAATAGTACCTATATAAAGTATCATTCAATTCTTTATTGAGATGTTTACATAGCCTTCACCGTAGTAGAGTCATCAAATTCAAGGTCTAATTTATAGTCTATTGTACAAAATTTGTCCATATCTACTTTCTCCGGATGGCAAATTAATAAAAGATTATATACCGTGTTTACCTATCTCTTCTTTAATTTCCAGCTACCAAAAGTATTCTACTCTGTTTGACTTTAATTCTTATGTACGATAGAAGTCATACATGTCATGATAATTCCTCATGTGCCTTCTTCAGATTGAGAGAATATTAGAACATGGTGAGGCCAAGCAACTCATGTTTCTAACTTAACCTAATAGCTAAATCTATTAGGGCCTAATTGAGTTGTATCGGGTCGATGAATATATGTTTGATTTCTTTAGTGAACGTTGAGATTAACACGTAATGATTTTTCTAATGTGTATGGGCTCGAGATTAATTAAACAATTATTTTATTCTTATTTTTTAATATAATTTTCATCCATATCCTACTTACTTTCTGTGCGTGTGTTTAGTAACCATGGACATAAAGAAGACTTGATACTACTGGTTACCTCATAAACAGGTTAAAGAGAGACTAAATAAATTTTATGTTGAACATGATTTTTAAATACTGAGATAGACACATGTATTTATAATTTAATCTTTGTTGATTTCGAATCAATTTATTAGATTTGAATCCTATATTTCAACAAAACAAATATTTAAATTTAATTTTTAAATATATTACGGAATAAAAAAATACTTACATTAGCCGGAGAGTGTGGTTTGAAGTACTCTCGTCTTTCGAATGATATCAGATAAATTCGAATCAAATATGATTTATATTCAAATAGATAAATGAGATGTGTTAAAAAAATAAAGTCATAGTACGAGCGTGCTTAATTACTTGTCATCCTTAAATTTATAATAAAATGATACTACAAAATTTGGTACCGAATATTAAAAAAAAAAAACAGAAAATTGACAATATTTTAAAATTTATTTATTGAAGTACTTATCTTTCTAATATGAAACTAAAATATATAACGTACATCTCAAAACAAATGATGATGGTACTAACTTTATTCGCGTCACAGGGGAGAGGGCCTGCGAAATTATCACAACCGTTTGAGCAATTATGAAGGCTGTTATTAGAAATCATGAGATGAAGCAGGCAGCTATAAGTTAATTTATACTACTGTCAAGTATTACAAATAGGAGGTATACTCCTTTCACTGACTTGTACTTAACAAATAGTAGCACCGGTTGTCATCAGAAATGCAATCATACGTATAAAAGATAAAGACTAATTTGACCAACTTTTTGTATCTACAGAATTTATCTATCAAATAATCCCCATCCTTACCCACGTCACAAACTCACACGTAATGTAAGTATATATGAAAAACATGGATACTTCCTGTCACTGTCAGAAAGAGCTCCCCTCTGCGTGCAGGCCCATGTACACAGTAAAATACACGAGCGTCCAGTACATCGTACGGTCCGGCTATTCTTCCAGCCGCAAGTGACGAGCTACGAAGTAAAAAAAGAGAGAAAAAAAGAGGAGAAGAATAAGAAGAAGAAGACGGGGCGAGGACCAATTTGGCCATAACACAAGATTTGTGCTGGTAGAAAAGGACTTCCCGACTTGCCCTTTTTGGCCTTCTCCTTGTGCTACCGAGGACCTGCGCGTTTCGGATCTGTCGTCTTCCGGAAAGTGCTACCAGATGGCGTTTCGCTCCGGCACGTAACGGCGAGGACCACCAAAGTCTGTGTCGCGAGTTGCGACGACGCACCCCCCTCCCCACCCCACCCCGCGAGAGTTCAGTGTCCCGTGTGCTGGGAGTGGCAGCCAAAGTCGCCACCACGTGGGGACTTGTCATTGGGTGATCCGGGCGTATCCACTACGCTTCTCGCAATGGAACGGGTGACATGTGACTCGTCATATTTGCGTGCTTGACCATCTACCGTCCGTTTCACCCGTTTTAATCATCCCGTCCGTTTGAGTTACCGCGAGCTGTCACTGTTCTTTCGAAGTAACCGCATATAATATTTGTATAGGGACGTTTGTTGTATTATATTTTTTATAGGTACTAATATCCACAATCTTTCTCTTCCCCGCGCCAGAGTGGAATAAAAGTGGGAGGAGAAAAGGATGAAGGGGGAAAAAAATAGGTGAGAAAAGGGAAGCTTTCTGCTATAGCTCGCGAGCATCACATCTCATCGCATCGCTTCCAAGGTAAGAAAGAAAAGGCGAGGCGAGAAACCCTAGAAAACCCCTGGCTCTCTCTGTTCTCTTCCAAATCTCGTCCCAATTCCGGCGCTCTTCTATCGGGGCTGCCGTGGATTCAAAGCAATGCCACTCCGATCTGCCCCGATCCGAGCTCCAATGGCGGCGGGAACTAACTCCGATGTGATCTTGATCCACTAGAGAAGATTCTCGAAGTCTCCTTAGGGAGGGAGGAAAGATTCGATATCGCAATGGCGTCGAGATCGATCCCAAGGCAGAAGAAGGCATCGCCGGCTAAGGCCACGAATTCTCCGGCCTCTTCGACGACCTCGTCTTCGTGGCAGGTGCCGGAGGCTTCGATTGACGGGCAGAACTCACCGATGTCGTCGGTGGCGCGGAGCAGAGCCCAGGACTTGTTTGCCGATGGTGCAGCATTGGATATGGAGGGATCCAAGGAAAATGTCACTGTCACTGTCCGGTTCCGGCCGCTCAGGTTTGGTTTTCTCTCTCGTTTCTTCTTTACTTTTAGTATTCTGCGAAAAGATTGGAAAATTGTTGCCTAAGCGGTTGGAGTTTTGGTTTTTTTACTGAAGCCCGCGGGAAATTCGTCAGGGAGAGGAGATAGCCTGGTATGCGGATGGGGATACTATTGTGAGGAGCGAGCATAACCCATCGGTCGCATATGCATATGGTATGTGGTATCTGTGCCGCTCAAATTCTGGTGAATTTTTGTGGTGCTAATATAAATTTGTGCTGCATGAACATGTGCCTGTGATTTAGCTGTTCCAACGAAGTAATAATCGTCATTAATTAGTGGCCTTCTGTGTGCCGTACTCTCGTTGTTTCAGTATTCTACATGCATTTAGTAAACGTCGGATATTTGTATTATTGGTGTAAAATTCCATATTGGACAATGTAGATTTTCTTTCACAGTCTTGAATTACTGTCAATTCATGTTTGATTAGAAAGCATGCAAGAGAGATGGCAAGCATTCTCATGTCATAGAACATGACCTAAATTCTGACAGTGGAGTTGATGGTCTGGTTGGGATATTAATGGGAGAAGAGTAGACCTATAGACATTCTTTTAAATCCATATAACAAAATGAATCTATTATCAAATTTTAGAAATTATGAAAAGTGATCAAAATCAGTAACCAAATCAATCCCAAATACTTCGGGATAAAGGCTAGGTTGTAGTCGATGTTGACTTCAGTTTAGTGAGTAATTCTTTTGTTTCTATGAAGTGAATAGCTTGATATTATTTGGTTACTTTTTCATACCTTGGAATGAAAATTCTTAGGGCAGTCTAATGGTTTGGAAATCTCATTTTTCTAGGTTCTCCACTGATAGGTGTCTCATACGTTGAGACATCTTTGTTACTTTGCTATGTGGAAGATTTACATAATCTCTTACTTTTCTTCTGTAATATTGTGGCCCTAATGTTTCTAACTTTTAGATAACTTTTATCATTAAATAAAGTGAAATCAAGGTTCTAAAATTCGGGATCGGAATCGGGACTGGTCATCTGAAAAAATAGTACGTATCGACTGTATTGGCCGCCCCCGTATGGAATCAAACTAAATTTTAATATATAAATTCTAAATATTATTTGAAACTATGGAAAAGTTTCTAAAAGTTTAGAAAAATGGTAAGAAAATAACAATTATTTACATATGAAGTCTAAAAACTAAAAATTATATTAACTTATTCAAAACTTTGATGAATATCGAGTTGGCTCTCTATTCTCTTTTCCCTTTTCTCTCTTTTCCTCCTTTTCTCTATTACTGCTAATGCAAATTTATTTTTTTTCTAATTTTTTTCCTTTTCTCTACCTTCTCTCCTTTATTGCCACAAGACAAATTTTATTTTTTTATTCTTCTCTCGCCCTCCTCTCTCTCTCTCTCTCTCTCTCAATTTCTTCTCTCCTTTCTTTTTCCCTCTCAATCTCTTTCTCCCTCTCTCTATTACTCCCTCTCAATCTTTTCCTCCCCCTCCCTTGCACTCTCTATTACTCCCTCTCAATCTTTTCCTCCCTCTCTCTTTCGTCTCTCTCTCTCACTCTCTATTACTGCATCAGATTTTCAGCTGTAGTAACAGAGATTGAAAGAGAGAGAGAGGCAGACAGAGAAAGAAATTGGAGAAAAGAAAGAGAGGAAGAAGAAGAGAGGGAGATGCTAGAGGGAGAGTAGAGAGATGGGGAAAAAATTAGAGAGAGAATAGAGATAGAGTGAGAAGAGAGAGGGAGAGCCTGTATCGGGTGGGATCGGCCAAAATTTGGAACCATGAGTGAATGTAATTTATTAGAAGAGTATATTGTGAGAAATTTTAGATAGATTACATTGACATGGATATATTATTTTAGATTTATCTTCTCATTCTAATTCCCTTTTATTTCAAGATTACTGATTTACTTATCAGTACTTGGTAATCGCAAATTAGATTCTTACTTCATTTTTTTTAACTTGCAACCCTGAAGCCCACAACACTTGCACACACTTAACAGATTATATTTTGTCGGATTTTGTCGGGCAATATTTGGTTCTGATTTCTTCATAGTTCATGCTAGCTTGATAACAAACTATAAATTTTTTAGGGTTTTTACAATTTAATTGCATTTGTTTTTTCAATTTATCATGGTGGTGCTTGGATGGAGGTTGTAGCTACAATAGGTGCAACTGTAGTTTGGGACTTGGGGAGTGATTTGGCCAAGCACTAGCTTGACTGTGGATGCTAATGGAGATGGTGATGTGGGTGGAGGTGTTGTGGAGAGGATGGAGGCTTGGTTGGAAAGATGGAGCGCTTTAAGGGTGGTAGGTCAGTGATGTGGTGGTGGAGTCAGTGGAGAGGTTGGATGATGGTGGTGAGGACGTAGAAGAAGGGTAGGTCTAAGCTTAGAGGGGAAGAGGAGGGAAAAGTAGACCAGCCCTAGGGACTAGAGTGATACGACAGTGGATGAGGGAGGATGGACAGTCTATTATTGCAAATCAGAAAACCAAATATAATTAATTGCAAAAGCCCCTCAATTCCTCTAGAGCATTCTTATCTTTGAATTATGTCTCAGGGCCATATGATTGCAGATTCTAATCTCCTTAGTTGTCAGATCCAAGGTCATTGAGGGCACATTGCTGCTTGACAATGAGATACTTGAATAAGAATGACGTGGTCAATGACCTTGTCTACAATCTTATCTACATCTAGATTCTAGCACCATCCTCATGGACTCATGCTTCCTATAAACGCTACATAAGATGCTGGCTGTGCCATGGTTAGTTGTCTCTTGTCTGTGAATAATTGTTAAGAAAGAGATGACCAGACCCAGAATTTTTTTCTTTAATTTGCTCAACTTAGGGATGGACTTAGTCATAGTATATTACACCAGGGTATTGGTTCATTTTCATTTTCTGATTTCTCAACTTTGTTGTTTGTGTTATGAGTTCATCCCTAACTCCAGATGTTGCAGTTTGCTGCATTTTCTGATTTCTTCTACTTCAGTTCTTCTGCACCATTTGTCTCTCAAATTGAGATACTTTAATATATAATTAGTTTCAAGTCAATGGGCGGCTGCACTAGTATTTCATAATCTGCACAGTTGGCTGGGTTTAAGACTTTTAACTTTATACCTGTTTTGGGAACAAGTCACCAAACTACAAATTGGAGGAGCAACAGAGTTTTTTTTATATATAATATTATTTTAATATAAAATTTCAAAATTAATATAACTTCCCAAACTATTTACAGATATAAGTTTTTCTCTCTCCTAGTCATTTGCCAACTCATTCATTTATATCATGTCATCATTTTTCAATCTCTATCTTTTTTTTTTCCCTTCCTCTCCTCCCTTCTACCCAACCAAAACCATTTCTTTCTCTCTCACCTAATCCCACCCAACTCACTTAGGAGTGAAAACGGGTTGGATTAACTCCGACTCGACCTGCTATCCAACTCGATCTGGATCAGATTCGGGTAAAACATCCCTACTTGATGGGAATATGGATTTAGATACGGGTAGGAGTTTTGTAGAAAACTCAGATTTAGATATGGATACGAGTCAAGTAAATTTTTCCTGAATATGGATATAAATATTGGACATCCGTTACCTATATAATTTGTAAATAATATACCCTACCCGCTAAAACCGACCCGTTAAGCCATAATACCCTCACCTAGTTAACTTCTTCATCTTAACTCTTCTTGCCCTATCAGCCTCCGCAACCTCGTTCTTACTCTATTCTCCTCGTTGACGATCCGAGTGTGTTGGCACTGGCGCCCAGTTTACCTCGCCACAGAGATAGCAACAACCATATCTCTTCTCCTATTGTGCCACTAGATTTATGCAAGAACCGGATCATTTTGCAGTAGGTGCTGCTCGTCGTGCCTCACGATGAGGAATTGAGAAAATTACTCGTTGGGGGTCACAATCTCCCACAGCGGGGTGCTTCCTAACATTAACCCCATGCTGCTACCAGATCTCGGTCAGTAAAGAGGCAAAATCGGCAGCAAAGGCCACAAAATCACCCAAAGGCTAAGTAGGTCTTTCCTTTGTGTGCAACTTTGCGAATAATTTGGGAGTAGTTGTGAGATCTAGAAAAAAGATAATTAAAAAGATAAGAAAATAAAAATTAGTCACATATGAGGCCTAAAAATTAAATAAAAACTCACTCAAAATTATGATGTCTATAGTTTGAATTTAGTAAATTTTTATGCTCCTAAATTACTATTGTAGAAGTGAGATGAAGAGATCTCTCTTGACTATTGTTTTGCAGCAGTAAGAAAAGAAGGAATTGAAGAGTTAGTAAGAAAGAGAGAACAAAAGATACTCATTCATGTTCATCAAATGCGGAATAGCTAGAAGGACTCACCAGATCAGCTGTTGGATGAGCTCAATATAGTGTGAGATGTGGAGAGTGTATGTGAAAAATAGAGAGAAACTAAAAATTTGAAAAGAGGGCAATTAGAGACATTAATAGATTCAGGTCGAAATTGGCTGATCCTTCATTGAAACCAGTCTCAGGATTGGGATCGATTATGGCCGATCCAACTTAGGATCGGCCAATTTTGCGACCCATGAGTTCAACAATGCCTTCATATATTGTTGCTTTCGGAAATGAAGTTTATCGTCATGTAGTTCTTTCAATTTTATGAGGAAAAATTGACATTTGATTTCTTCTTTTGCATCTAGATATTTAAGTGCAACTCCAATCAGCAGGAGTGAATTATTTATTTATTAATAACCTTCAAGGTACACCTTCATGTGCATAGGCAATTGTATCAGTGCTTTATTTCATGGCGGAAAATTGAGGGTAGTTCATTCTATGATATTTAATCAAAATTAAGTAATAAATATCTTCACCACACTCTCTGTAGGTTCTTCTTAGGTTGTTGATTATGTTGGGCATGTGTTTGTGCGTCAGTTAAAAATTTGTGAAGCTCAATATAAACTAATTACTTATTTATGCCTGATTTCCAGATCGAGTTTTCGGACCAACTACTACAACACGTCATGTGTATGATGTGGCTGCTCAGCATGTGGTTAGCGGTGCTATGGAGGGTGTAAATGGTAATTGGCTTTAACAGCAAATATGAGTTGATGGACTGTGATGGCATTGCATCTTTAACTCTTTTCAATAGTTAGCATCTCATCTCAGCAACAAGTTGCGTTCATGAGGTTTTCACTTTTCAGCAATTTTATCTGTTTATGCAACATAATTTCAAGAGACGTGTGACATGACACCGGGTCTCTTTGACTTTCTGTAAGTCTTGTCCTTATGTACTAGAAGTCTTAAAAACATGCTATCCACTTCGATGGTGTATTGTAAAAGCTAACACAGGATGGCTCAAGTGAGTTTAGGTATACAAGGGGAAGTGATGCCTTAATGTTATTTTCACAAGAGTCATCATTTTTAGATCCTTTTTAGTTCATTTCTGAATGCAACCATTTAGTTATTGAATGATATCCATTCAAATTCTTTGTCCTCATCAATCTTGATAGATTTAATTCATTATTTGGTTACGGTATTCAATTAATTTGTGCTACACTGGTTTATAATGAGTGAATGTCTTGTTGGATGCCTATTGCCATGGTGGCTGCAAATGCAGCTGCCATATCTCTTATTTTAGAAGATTGATAGCTTCTGTAATTTCCGATTCTCAGTTCAGTTATTTCTTTAGAAATTTGATTTTGCCCCTTCTTAAATTCAACTGCATCAAGCTATCTCTGTCTCTTGAAATAAGCAGCGGTAGTCATGGTTCCATGATTTCATTAAACTATTGTGTGGACTAAAAAGTCAATTCGAGTTTTATTGTAGCCATTTGGATATTAACACATAAATCTAAATTCCAGAGTGTCATGCTATGCAAGCACTTTAACAGCAGAAGCTTATGTTTGGGATTATTATACTATTGCACCAAGAAAGCTAGTCTGTATATTTGACTTTCTCTACTAAATCTAGAAAAGGCATCATGCTGTTTCACCATGACAGGTTAAGAGACCATGCTGATAGAACCCTGATATTACTTTAGAGGATCTCAAATGACATATAAATAATTTAATCTTCTATGTATTGGTCCAAGCTGCTTCATCTTATGGTTCCTTTTGTTTTTATCATTTGATAAATGATCTTGTTGCTTGATTTGTCATAGGTACAATTTTTGCTTACGGAGTTACGAGTAGTGGCAAGACACATACGATGCATGTGAGAGTTACAATGTTTGTTTTCACTAATATGTTATTGTCAAGTGAGCTTAAAATTAATGCTTCAGATTCCTTTCACATATGCATAGTACAGCTCTCACATGTGTTTTATTATATTTGAACTGTTTAAGCACTAGAAATTGTTTTGATTGAAAAACATATGGTAATTCTAGAAAGAAAGGAACTTAATAGTGGGATAATGGATAATCCAGATGACAAGAACTAAGCAGATTTAATATCTAGGTCTTTAAAGTAGCTAGTCATCTACAATTCAGGTCTAACCTTCTTTTTATCTTCCTAGTATTGCACAGAATAGTTGTCTTGCTCATGCACGCATATGTGCCCAACTGTGCCTGGGCCCTAACAAATGGATCTACGCTACCAGACAAGTACTAAATCTGCATACATAACCACACGAACATATTACAGAAAATTGATTCTTTTCACTTTCTATTATTCTGTTTACGAGCATTAACGAGTTTTTGTCCTCCATATCAATGGTTAGGTCAAGACTAAGAAATTTCTAATCATTCTCATTTACAAGAACTGATCTCCTGTTTCCTTTTTCTCTTTTTTCCTTTTGCGTAAAATGAAATGTGCTAGGGTTTGTAAGCCATATCTGTGGATACCTAAATTGGAAATCACACCTATCAGGTTCTAACTATCACAAGGAAGGTCCATATTATTGCATCAAGGGATCAATTCTTGATTGAGGTTTGCTGTTAGAGCCTAGAGGATTAAAAGCAGTTGTTCCTCTTTCGGAGGCACACCTACTCCAGCATATCGTAAATCATATTGTATGAAATATGAATCAAAAGCAGTTGTTCCTCTAAATCCAGCATCAACTTCCTCTTTGTAACTGGTTTACCTATAAATAGAGTATGTTAGGGTGTTCTGCTAGACTTCTTTTGAAGGGTCAACTTGCCTTCAATTTATGCATTCCTTTTTCCTCTTTCATTTCATTTATTTGAATTGAGAGTGCCTATCCACTAACTGTTACAGCTTGAAAGAAAAATGATTTATACATATCAAAGTACCTAGTTTTGGGGAAAATGGTACATATGCATGTAAGCAAACACATATACTGAAGGCCACACAAATTGTTGACTGCTTTGGAGTCCTACCCAAGGAAATTATGATGTTCCTGATGTTCTCTTGAGGAAATTATATCCACTTTGATTGTCTCTACTATTTACTGGCAACCACTAAATGGATTTAATTTCTTTAACTGGTTTATTTTGCTCAAATACTAACTACAATGATGTCTCTAACATTGATTTGCGATTCTTTAAATTCAGGGAGACCAAAGGTCCCCTGGTATAATACCTTTGGCTGTGAAGGATGCATTTAGCATCATTCAAGAGGTGAAGTACTTGGAGCTCTCATGTTTGTGAAATTCTGAAATATCCTAGTTATTCTAAGAATTTAATTATTTTAGCACATGTTTCTTTTCTAGACCCCAAGCCGGGAGTTTCTCCTTCGCGTGTCATACTTGGAAATCTATAATGAGGTTTGTTTTCTCTTCATATGTTGTATTTGGTTCTTAGTACTAGACAAATGGTCTAGTTTATGTTTTTTTTATTATCTTCAGTTCTCTCTCTTAGATTGTTTGTTTGTTGCATGGTACATTTCACTCAATCTTCTGATTAACGTGGTACTTCAAAAGCTCAAATGTTATTCTGTTGTTTGCACTTCATGCTTTGTTGTTGTAAATTGTAAAATTGTCTTGATGATCTTTCAGGATATGATCATTTCCAATTGTCTTGCTATCAATTGAGATTGTAATTATCGAACAAATTTGACAACTTTGCAAGAGATTTATTCTATCAAAACATTATAATTGACCAAGAAATCCATTTGTATAAACCAGCGATAGTCGTGCCGATGGCATACTGGCATGTGGCACGACGGGTGCCGCATGGCACCACTCCCAGCCGTAATCCAGGTAGTCATTGTCATCACTGCTCTTGGTCAAGCTTGCCATCGTGCTCGCCGTTCGCCGTCGAGCTCATCGTTACTCACATGCCCTGGCTCGAGGAAGAAGTCTCGCTGGTTGCATCCCCTTTCCTAGCTCGAGGAGGAAGAAGAATGGGTTGAGTCGATTAAAAAATTAAGTTGCGGATCTTAAGTTTTTATTCGACCCGACTCAGAGTATTCTCCTTCTTCCTCTTCAAGCTAGGGCAGGGGACCGCAAGCGGTTGGTCTTCTATCTTGAGCTAGGGCATGTGAGCGGCCGGCAACGGTGAGCGCAACGGCAAGCGGTGAAGGGCATGGCCGATCTATGAACTTATTAAGGGCACTTCCTGCTCTATATATTTTATCTGTTTCATGTAAGTTGAGAAAAATAGTAATGTCCAAACGAAAATCTGAAAGTGAGGGCACTCATTCAAACTTGTAGCTTTATGAAGTACTTGTTTGTGATGAAATTGCACAGAATATAGTTCTTTCTTTTTTGATAAATGGCGTAACAGAATCATGAATACTTTTTAATAATTAGCAAATGGAAGAATTAATACATTTTAAAAATACATGTAAGTTGGCGCTCCATATATCAAACACCATGACCAGCAAAGTTTGGCATGAATCTTTGCATTCTGGAACTAATAAATTTGAGCATATAGAGAGCTCTAATAAGTGATGACATAGTTTGGTTTGATCCCGGAGCCTAATGAAAGTTCCAAGTGGCCACCTATATGAATCTTTCCGACAGGCAAACTACTTGATAAGTTGATATACGTGAGAACATGACTGGAACAGGCATATACTGTTCTGTTGTACACTTTGATTAGCTTTTGATGGCATCTTTGATTGGTCCTTGGGTATGTGCATCTGATTGCTTTTGCTAATCTACTACTCATGCTGTAATTATAATTTGCTTTCCTATAATTGCCTTGTTTGTTTTCTACTCCTATAATTGATAGCTTTCCAGTTTCAAAGATCCGAACTTACAAAGTTTTTATTTCTCCTACTGGTTTGAATTATCATTCTACTGATCTTTATTTATTCATATATCATGATGATTTCCGTCATCACTTCCATGTTTCTATTTAATATAAGAATCTTTTATTGGTCTATACTTACTGAAAATTCACTGGTTTTAGGTGGTTAATGATCTCCTGAATCCTGCAGGACAGAATCTACGAATTAGGGAGGATCTTCAGGTGCTACATATCACTCTTTTAGTTGACTGACTTTTTCTCATATAGGTCTCGTTTTGATCTTAGGTCTTAAATTCTTCAAGATATTTAAAGGCTAATATGATATGCTTGCATATTAATTGTACTAATACTAAGTTAGGCTTGTTTTTCTTTGTTGATACTCATCTCTATTGAGGATGTACTAAGCAATGGATGTCTTGCATTTTGGTTTCCAGATGATATAAAATTCTATAAACAATTGTGGCTATGAACTAGTATAGACTATCATACCAATTTCAATGTCAGCAATTTAGTGGGTGCAAATGTTCAGCCCATGTGGTTGCATAAAATGTGAGTTATTTGGAAAAAGATCTTGTAGAAGCAGCTAGTCAGTATCAAGGAGCCTTAGAATTGGTAATTTAATTCTTTGCAGGTACAGCAATTTATATGCTGGATCTGCAAATGAAGTGCACAGAAACATCCCAGTTATCCATGTTGCCAAACTGAATAAACTAAGAATAAGAACAAAGAAAGCTGAGGCTGCATTATATCATCATATGAAGTAATCCAAAATGAAACTCTGAAAGCATGGAAAATTTCTAAGTTCCCATAGTTCTTTGAGTTCTTATTTTAGCTGTTACAATTTCTTCATCTCCCTATTTCACTGTTTTGCCGGTTAATTCACTAAAATAATTCATAGACCAAATGAGATTCATTAGATCTTTTGACTTTGTAACAAGTCATGTTACTTACTGGCTAGGATTATCATACTATTAGGTATGTTAGGATTTAGTGTGATATTGCAGCCAGAAGAGCATGGCTAGAATTCTAACAATTTTTGTCATGTAACTTTGTGCTATCATAATTTATTTTATCAGTTCCTATATAACATCAAAGCATAGTTCGCAGGCATGGGGAATCAACTTAAAGCCTTTATCTGATAATGTGACAACAGTTTGCTCAGTTGTGCACATATCCTATAGCTTTTCTCATAGATAGTAGTTCATATACCTCTGAACAAGATAACTTCAGCTTTGGATTCTTTTATTGTAGATTATGCTTTATTATTTTTGTTAAAATTTTTGTGATTCCTGAATTTGGCTTTCATGGTTTCAGGGAACTTTTGTTGAGGGTATTAAGGAAGAAGTTGTGTTATCTCCTGCTCATGCTCTTTCACTTATTGCAGCTGGAGAAGGTCAACCCAACTTTTTCATTGTTCTAGTCCAATCAATTTCAAAAGACGGGTTTTTAACTAACCGATATATTCTCACGTACTTGTAACAATATATTCAACTGATGAGGACCTAATTGGGTATCTACATTAAAGACGGTTTTTTACTTTTTAGTGATATACCTAAATGAAACCAAATTTAGAGAAGTGCACAAGTAGGCATGCAAATAAGGAATTTTAGGAGGTTATATACTTGCAAGAATTGCTAAACCAAAGTTGACATGTATTTCCATTTTTTTGAATGGTCATTTTGACTTACATACTGTATGTTCCAGTTTGACACCATCTTCTTTCTAACCCATGGTCCTTAATATTACCTTGTCTGTCAGCCTGTACTATCAGATTTTCATATGGTTATTCTTCCTTCAACCAATTATAATTAGATTTCTGACATTTCATAAGCTGCATGAAAGAAACTTCTTTGAAATCTCCAAGTCATTTAAATGTTTTGTAATATATGAGCCTTATGAGGATTGCTCAAGTCTGACTCGTTTATTATTGTGCGAAGAGCCCAACATCAAGTTGACTCGTCTTTTAAGCAGTACTCTAGCTTCTTGCAAACAGCTAGTCAAATATAGTTGCAGAAAAATCTGAAATATCTTTTCATGATTCATTTGCATATAAATTGATTGAATATCCACTTTATATTTGATGTCTCATAATTACTTCTTTATAGGATGGTAAGTATATAATAAGTTAATATCACTTCACTGTGAAAGTAGTTGTTTGTAACTTTTGTATATCATTTTCAGTGATACCCTATTTGTTATTCTACAACTACCAAGTTAGCCAGTTTCTACAGCCATATTTCTTGTCCTTTTCAGATGAAGAACATCAAGCATACAATACTTTGTAATAATCTTTTCCTTGTCAACTTAAGGTCACACATAGAAATTAGATACTTGGATCACAGTTTTTATATTAAATGGGCATGTTTTTTATTATGATTTGAGAGACCTAGAAAATGTTACATTTTGTAAAGATGTTTCCATTCAATATTCTTTGGTTCTATATAGCTTTGAGTTGGCAACTTGTTATTGCAAAACTCTTCGCAATTATCCACTCCTGCAATATTAACTCTCTCATGGCTTCTGTCTACTGCTGATTTAACAGAGCATAGGCATGTGGGATCCACCAACTTCAATCTGCTCAGCAGCAGAAGTCATACAATTTTTACACTGGTATTTAAATAACACTTCCATGGTTGTGTATTTGATCTATGTCATATTGGCCTTTTCATTTTGATATATAATATCTAATCTGATTACTATCATATTGGTTTGAGAAGTCAAGCATGCTAAAATTGTAAAGTTATTGTACGGACTGATTTTATCAGAATTTATCTCTATTGGGAGGCTGTTGTTGTGCCCCATGAATGTGATTCATCTTTCTGGTACAGAAAGTTTAATGTATTTCTTTTGCCAAAAGTATTCAACTTGTTAAATCCAAATTCTGGCTAGTCAGGTAATTTGATAGCGAGCGAGCTATAGAATCTTCTGGTGCAAACAAGAAATTATTTTACTTGCTGAATTCTATTCAGGACTTGTCCCAAATGTATTTTTTACTAATTATGTGTTTTCCTTGATCTGTTTTGGTCTAAAAAGTATCTATTGTAAAATGCACGGCAAGTTCTCTAATGATTTAGGCGAACTTTCAATAGTTTTGCCAAAAGCCTCGACTGTATCTGACTCAATGAAGCTAACTTTGTTCCATACATATATCATCTATGCTTTCTTTTCTCTTTTATAGTTTTTCTCTCTTCAAGTGGATTAGTATAGTCCTTTTACCAAATTTGAGATAATGAAAACTAAAAGTGATTATATTAGATCTTAGCTTCAATAGATATGTTGGCTAACATACTCAAATTTGTTTCACAAGTTTGAAGAAGTTAAAATAGGTGTTTTACAGAGATTTGAATTCCAGCTGTAAGAGTAATCTGTTTTGGCTTTGATTGACCCTGATTGGAAACCTTCTTATCTTCTAAGGTATAAAAAAAAGAAGCATGATATGAACCATGCACGGAACTTGAAAAATCAAGGATATCTGTGAAACCTCATGCCTAAGGTCTTCTGGACACAAAAATTGTAACAAACAAGCATTGTCATAAATTACCTATATTGTTGCATTTGTTATGTAATTTCCAGGATCTTTTAATGATGGTGTAAAAATAATCTTATTTTTTGTGGAAATTGTGGTAGACGACAACTTGATTAAGAGATATTTTGCATGAGAGTTGTTAAAGCATGATTTAAATGAATTCTATGTTACTAATGATTGTAGAATTGTTTTCTATGCCGGTTTCATTCCTGATCTTTTCGATTTTCTTGAAATTCTTTTCTTCTGAAACCTAAAATGCCAAAACAAAGATACATCATCCTGGAGGAAACCCAAAGTCCCAAACCGAAATGATACTTGGAACCTTGATTTAAATGAAGTATTACTTGTCTACTGTTGTATTTTTGATCAAACCACACAAAATTAGTTTATCTTCATGTTTTCTCCACTTCCTTTCTAGACCAAGGTTCACTCCTATTTGTAGTGGGATGTATGCATTATAACATTCTAGATTTCGATATTTAGAACTGATATTCTTCATGCTGTTCAATAACAGATAATAGAGAGTAGCCCTGTCGGTGAGTGTAGTGAAGGGGAAGCTGTTAGTTTTTCACAGCTGGTGAGTTTGTCTTCATTGTGGCTTTGGTTGCTCTTTTTCCTACTCTATATAACTAGTTCCACCAAATGATTTCTTATATCATTCGCCTTTCACTTATCTGCAGAACCTCATCGATCTGGCAGGTTCAGAGAGCTCGAGGGCTGAAACAACTGGAGTACGCAGGAAAGAAGGATCCTATATCAATAAAAGCCTATTAACTCTTGGAACTGTGAGGACTAATACGTTTAAACTAGTGTGAACTGCGCACTATGTTTATATGCTTATTTTTGTGTTTTTATATTTTTTATCAAATTACTTCAGCTTTCTTTGTTACATTTTTGTGGTGTCTCATTCTTCCCTTTTGTGTTAGTGTGTTTATTCTTGTCATACTGTCAAGTCTATTCCCTAATTAAGTTTGTACCTAAGCTTGGAATGTAGGATATAACTTTTCTAAGAGTAGAGGAAGGAGCTTCTGATTGATGAGTCTGATCCCAAGGTCATAATTCTTGGGATTTGATATATTTACCACTGATTTAGTTTAATCATTTCTTGTTTAGTCGTTAAATGAAGGAAATCATATTCTCTAAGAGCGGTATATCTTTTTGGATGAGAGGCGATGTAGATATCATCACTCTCCGATGTCCTCCCCTTATCCTTCTACGTGGTAGATATATTACTGATGTCTCAATTTGCATATATTTATAGTTGGTAATAATGATGTTTTTCGATTGTCCTTCACAAGAAAATTTGCATGGCCAACTTTTAGTATTGCAAGAAACACGTGGATTGTAAAAATGTTGCTTCATCAGCTACAATATCATACATGTCAGGAGCTTCTCCAAAGATCTTTAGCTTTAGAGTGCCTAAAGCACATTATGATTTTATTTCTTGTGGTTGATGGAAAAATAAATATGCCCTTTTCTTGTAAATTTGAAGATTATTATAGAAAAGCTATTTAAGCTTCAGTGAATCTGTCCAAACATTTTTGAAGTTACAAGCTTTGATACATGAATTCTGATTTGCTTAATATGTTGTATGCCCATTATTCTATTTCGTCATTTGTTTCACTTCTGTAGGTTATTTTCTAGATAGGAACTCGATTTTTAAACTTACCTAACTTTCGCCTTTTCAGGTAATAGCAAAATTAACTGATGCAAAAGCTACCCATATTCCATACAGAGATTCTAAATTAACCCGACTGCTGCAATCCTCCTTGAGTGGTCAAGGACGCGTTTCTGTAAGTTTAATTTTTTACATGTGCATCTGAAAGTAGGATGATAACTATGCAGTGATTCAGGAAGTTTGGCAGCTTTCATTTGGAGTTCTCCTATAAATTATTATTTAAATTTCTAATATTTCATTCTTGCATAGCTTATTTGCACAGTTACTCCGTCATCAAGCAATGCAGAAGAGACACATAACACATTGAAATTTGCTCATCGTGCAAAATGTATTGAGATCCAAGCATCACAAAATAAAGTAAGTTACTTTTTACATATGTAGTTAATAAGATTTTATTATATATTTTATTATATCCTGTGCTTGTTGACCAGATTTCTTAGAGTTGAATTTTGCTTTCTGTCAAGTATGTGTCCTACTCACATGACCCTTTTGTTCTTTGACTCATTTATTCTACTATCCCATCTTGTACAGATTATGGATGAAAAATCATTGATCAAGAAGTATCAAAGTGAGATTCGTAGTTTGAAGGAAGAATTAGAAAAATTGAAAAGGGGCATTGTCAGTGGCACTCCGCTGAAGGATATTGGAGAAGATGATATTGTCCTTCTGAAACGAAAGGTGCTAGATCAACTAAATTCTGTTTTATTTTCTCACAGGTCCTTGGGGAAGTTTGTTTTTTGTTCAGATGATCCGGAGATTAAGTTCTATTCTAATTTCTCCACGAGTGTAATTGGACTTGGTTACACACTCAAACATCAGAATATCATATTTGCAAAATAAGAAGAAACTATCTAAATCCTAAAAAGGCGATGATGATGTGGTTCGATACATCTTTTATCATGATTTTATAGGTTGGCCAAATTAGCAGGTGTGGACAAGTTTGAAGTTTTACCCCAAGATAATATGACCAAAATGTGTTTACTTCTTTCAAGTACGTCTACCCAAGTTTTAGACAGTGATTGCCAATTTTGCCATATCAATTTCATTTCATCTATTTTGATTTTTCTGGTTTTAACTATCATATCTCGGACAACTTCCTTACCAAATGGTGCTTCTTACTTATTTGTTCTTTAGGGTTGTATTTTCTCATGAATGAAATTAAAATTATTAGGAACATCTTCCAAGATCAAACTTATGGCCAAGTTAGCTAAGGATATCCAAGATTAGGTTTCATGTCATCTTCTATTTGTTCATAATATTGTTTCAATTGAGGAAATTTAGGATAAGGTTGAATATTAAGCTTGGAGCAGAAATTTCTAATCTAAAGGTTTTAGAATAAGTAGATCTGAAACTGGGCATATGTAATGTTGTGATTGAGATATATGTCTTCATATTTACATATTTATCTTGGTATCTTCAGCTTTATTACATTCTCATTTCTGGAGTCAACTGCAGGAAATTGGATTGTTCTTGGTTTATTATCTACTGGGCATCAAGTTGATAACACTAGGCTGAAATCCTAATGCTATAATCAGAATATGACAGAATGTCCTTTTTCATCATTTAAGTATATAACAACTAGCCCGATGAAGAGCCCCACCAACTCTTATTTTTCATTTTAGTTCATCTCCAAAAAAAATTTCTTGCCTTCCTAAATCATCTTCTCCTTTTCCTCTTAATTTTTAGATCCATGCTCCAGTAAATATAAAATTTAAATCCTTCCTACTCTTCTTATTATCTCTTTTGCTTCCCAAAGATCCTTCCATCTCATTTTAGAACCCCATAAAGTCATTATTGCAGTATGCATTTTGAAGATTTTTCTCTCAAATGCATCTCAGATGAAGATGAGTTTAGGGTGAGAAAGTTATTCTCAGTGTCAGGTTTTTCTTATACTACATGCACAGTTGGTTTTAGAGATATTAGAATATTTGCATGTCAATTCAGAAGATATGGAGACAAAGTGGAGAATCCTAGAATTCAGTTGATCACTTGCTTGCATTAATATATTCATGGGAGAACAAAATATCATCACTTGCTAAAAAAACTTGTGTGTCTGCTCTGATCTTGGTTGGTCGAAAATTGAAGTTTTCTATGCTTGTCTGTTAGTGCTTAGTGAAGGTCTCTAGTCTCTACAGTTGATGTATCCTATCTATTGCTGCTGTGATTTTGGTAAAGGCTTGAAGTCCAATTGAGCAATAAGAAACTATGAAAGATAAGACTATGTGTAGCATGCTGTTCAATCAGGACAAAATAGTCGCTAGAGAATCTACCTTATGTTCCACCTGCTGTTCGGCAGATGTTGCATTTCTTTCTTTCCTTTGGAATGAATGAAGATCACAATCTGGAGCATGAGACTCGCCTCCAGCACTGCTCTTTCTTTTCTTGTTATGTGTGTTTCCATTGCCTACTTTCGTGGACAGGCTTTGTCACTTCTCTCACTTCTTTTTCTTTGGATGTGTCAATGAAACTCACAGCCTCTTAAAAGAAGTAATAAAGTTTCTGTTAGCAAACAGTGTAGCTTGCTGGAGATGAGAATATAATTCAATTGTTGGAATTTGTTGGCAAGCAAATTAGTTCTTATGCATGTTTCTAAACTAAGAAGATTGCTTTCTACAGCTTTCCTTACCTATTTGATATATAATACTCCTTCATTTATCATATCCTTTTACCATGACTACTAATTTTGACTATAATACTGTCATATGAAAAGCTAGAGGATGGTAATGTGAAGCTGCAATCAAGGTTGGAACAAGAAGAAGACGCTAAAGCAGCATTGCTTGGAAGGATTCAACGTTTGACAAAACTAATTCTAGTTTCTACAAAGACTACTCAGACTCCAAGATTTCCTCAACGTCCTGGTCCAAGACGAAGGCATTCTTTTGGAGAAGAGGAGGTCCGGCGATCCAAAGCTTTTTAAAGCTTTTACTTGGCGAAAGATAATTAATATGGCTTCTGATTATTCCAGAACTATAAATTTGGATTATGAATTGTAAATGTTTACAATTTTACTTTTGTTTTAATAACTTTGATATTTCTGTTCTAAGCAATCATGTGAATTCTGCAGCTTGCTTATCTTCCATATAGAAGGCGTGACATGATATTGGATAATGAAAGCAGTGAATTCTTTGACCCCGTTGAAGTTTACGGTGAAACTGTTGAAGATTCTACAAAGGAGGAGAAGAAGAACCGAAAACATGGGCTCCTAAATTGGTTTAAGCTACGGGTATGCATTTGCATTATATATATGCTACTTGATAGAACTTTTCTTCATCTTGTACCCTTTATAATTTTATATAACACATTTCACTTATATTGATATGATATTATTTGTTATTCATACTTTTAATCACCACTTTTTTCCTGGTATCCATGCTGCATCATTCAACAAGGCACACTTCACTATTGTTGTCATAATTGTGTCCACAAACTTCCATTTGTAGTTCAGCTTATGATGGATTATGAATGTTGTTCCAATTTCATCAGTTTCATCATTAAATCTTTAAGAATTGCAAAATCAGCAAGAGATACTGATCTCATGGATTTCCATTAAATTCTCCAGGGAACTTGTTGTTTTTAGGAAATGAGCACAGAAATAAATTCAGAAGCATAGAAAACCTATATATATATATATATATCAAAAGGAATGCTTGAACTAATCTTTAGGCCTGGATTACAAGTAGTTAATTTAAACGATGTCCTGCATCTTCCCCATTATCAACAAATAGTACTTGTATGGTAATCTTTGTTGTAAAAGAGTTGTTCAAATATAAAAGTATCCTTAATGACATTAATAACTTGGTCAGTCAACTCCTGTAAAGATCGAAATTTCAAGTTGTTGGATCTTGTATTTTTAACAAGTACTGAACTTTTGAATCAGGAAGCTTTCATATAAAATGATAGTTTGATTCTTCCAAGTTATTACAATCGGTAAAAAATCCTTCATTTGCCTTGCAGAAAAATGGCATATGAAAATGGATTTGGGGGGAAGAAAATACTTTGTGGAATGTGAAAGCCTTAGCCTTGACTAAACTGTGAAGATTTACATGATAAAATGAATGACTATTGACAATTAGTGTTCTATAGTTCTACAGTTCTACTCAAATTCAAAGAGTCGTATTGTTATTGTATTTTTAACCATGTAAAATTTTATAGAGCTGTCTTTTTGTCTTGTCAACAGAGGAATCAAACAAGGCAAATAATCACACTGAGCATTAAAAAGAGCTCAATTTGACCAGGGAATAACATATTGGTGAAAAGTTGGATCGAGTTTATTCCTCTTAGTATTTCATTTTATAGACTCAGACTCCCATATATGCTAAATTATTTTCATCGGGTTAATGCACCCAATTATTAGACTGCTCTAGATCTATGAAATGGTCTGATTTCTTTAATTTAAATCACAAAAAGTATCTAGAAAACCAAAATACAGAGTGGAGACAGCTTTCTATGTATAGAACTGCTAACAAAGAAGGCTATTAAAGTTTTGAAGTTGTACAGCATGCTATGGGCCTTCCAGGTTGCAAATCACCATAACACATCATGTGACAACCTTCTAAAGGTCAAACTCAAATGCATCAAATTGTGATGCTTCCAAAGCATTGTACTTGACCGCATCACCCTATCTTTTACACTCAATAGATAAGAAGGCTTGCAAATCAAATAATCTTACGTCACAATGGAAAGAGTAGATCTTTGATCTTGATGGTCTATATTAGATTTTTACTGATTTTCAAAAGATAGGAAGTGTGGTACATCTTTAATGATACATGTTACCAGGACCTTAACTTTCCTCTACACTCTTGTTAAGTTGGATAATCTAATATATTCTTTATTTGTTGCTTGTTCCCTTGCCCATACAAAACTTGCAAAAATAACTGAAAAATAAGTTGGCTCCACTTCATCAAGTTCTTGACATTTGGAGCTGGAAGTTTGCTCTACATAATAGTACATATCGCTGATTAAAAGCTTTGCAGAAGGTTTTCTGTTTGGCATATTTGTAGCTTATTTTCATATTTCTGCAAAAGCATGCTAAAATATTACTAATGCAACCTTCTATTTTAGATCTTTTTCATTGTTGTTGCATGTGCAACTATTTTTGTGTTCTCAGAAACGAGATAGTGGCCTGACTACTCTGACAAGCTCTGATGGTGATAAATCAAGTGGGACCAAATCATTTACTGCGCCTTCAACACCTCAAGCAGAGAGTTTAAACTTTCCTACAGAACACAGATTTTCAAACTCATTAGTAACTGAAACAATTCCTGTTCATCTCCTGGACACAAGACAGGATAGAGAACGTAATTCTGACAATATTTCTCTAGAAGACACACCCTTGGTATGGATTTTTTAATCTTTTTTCTTTTCAAAGTACTTCTCATTCAGCACTTCACCTGGCTTGTCTACCTTGTAAGAAACATATACATCTGTATGACAAAGAAGAAAATATTAACTTGTAGTAGCATAGTAAGATATTTATACAATCTGGTTCAATAGGCGCATTTAAGGCAGATTTAAACATTGCTCTTTCTCATGATTATTGATGAATGAATTAATAATCCTTGTGGAACTTGTTTATAGAAATTGGAGTTCGAGAAGCAGAGCGACATTCTAGTTACAAAGACTATGTTTAAGATAGCTTTCAAACTTTTATCAGAAGAATGTCCTAGATCAAAAGCCCTTTAGAACGTATGTAGACTATGCAATCCCTTGACTGCCTACATGAAGCATCTGCCTTTAGAACATTGATGTCAAGCAGCACACTAACAATGGAAACTACGTACCTAAGATTTACCTTTTGAGACATAAAATAGAATAGGAGAGAAGGTGGCTTTCATCCATAAAAGGCTATCAGTAAGTGATATAGGATTATATCTACAGCAACAATGGTCGTGCCACAGGCACGGCACGGCATGTGCCGTAAAAGAAAGAGAGAAAAAAAGTAAGGGATATTTACATTTGCCTTTGCTGTTGCTGTCGCAAATAGCAGCTTGCTTTCGCCGTAGCCCGAGAGAGGAGGAAAAGAGAGAGAGAGGGTGAGAACTTAAGTTGCTAGGTTGCCAATCTCTCTCTCTCTCTCTCTCTCTCTCTCTCTCTCTCTCTCTCTCTCTTCCTCCCTCGGGCTAGGGCACCCGACGCAAGCTCGGGCAACGGCGAAGATGAAAGCGATCGGCAACGGGTAGCTCGACGATAAGGTCGATGACAAGCAGCAAAACTATTGGGTGGGGTACCGTGCAGCACACCTCGTGCCACGTGCTGGTACGCCATCGGCATAGCCATCCATGATCTACAATTTACTAATCATGCATGTTCCATATGGATATAGGTCCAGATTGCATGATCATCAGTGTCATAGTTTACTCCATGAGAGGTGATTCATAATCATGCAGATTCATTGCTGATTATCATTATGTTTTCTTTCCATTCTAAGCGGTTAACAACTTCAAGCTCAACTAGTTAAGTAGATCTACTATCAATTTTGTCTTCTCACTATTGTGTGCTAGTTTTAATAAATTGTTCTTCATCTAAGGCTTCCCCACATGCCAACCTTGCTCTCCATTAAAATAATAAATCATGAGAAATCAGTCAAATCCATGCAGATCAAACTTTACAAATCGAGATTTTCTTTTTCTTTTCTGCGTTGGCATTAAACAACTTGGAGTTTAACTATTAAATAATTATAATATGACACCTCATGTCCCATTTTGACAGGTCACACATTTTCTTATGCCATTTCAGCATATACTATGTACATTATTAAATTTTAAAAATAGTGACTGTGTCATATCTGCGGATGCAGACTAGCATAAAAACTATAGATCATGTTGATTTACTGAGAGAGCAACTAAAGATTTTCTCTGGAGAAGTGGCACTTCAAACGAGTATTTTGAAGCGACTTACAGAAGAAGCTGCAAATAGCCCTAAGAAGGAACAGATTCAGGTAGCATTTTTTCTGCCTTGTTTTGCCTGATTACCGAGTTAGCACACTAATTCATGACAATAAGCAATTCTTGAACTTGAAGATTGACATTAAGAAGGTTAGTGATGAGATTAAGGCAAAGAAGCAGCAGATAGCTTCTTTAGAAAGGCAGATGGCTGATTCAATTTCGGTTACTCAAAGCAAAGTGGACAACTTGGAACTTTCTCCTGTAAGTTTAGTTTTTCTCGCATTATGCTACTTATTTTGGGTTAAAAATAATAATTTGTTTGGTCATTTTCATTTTCCAGTCTTATGCTCAACTGCTTGAGCAACTCAATGAGAAGTCATTTGAACTTGAGGTATGTAATCTTTTGTGAGATGTATACTTTTTCATGTATAATTTTGACAAAGGTGTCTTATAATTGTTTAGATTGGATATTATTTTGCTGTGAGGTAAAGCTTATTAATCTTGGTATGCATCAATTGGTAACTGTTGAGTGAATTCTGCAAGCAATCTGCTAGATGTGAATGTATGTTGGCATATTATTCCTAATTGAAATTAAGGAGCATCATTTTGTAATCCATTCCAGGTGAAAACTGCAGACAACAGAGTAATACAGGACCAGTTGCAGCAAAAGGTTAGATTTGATACCGGTTTTTCTTTGGCGTTTGAGAATTGTACAATCATGAGTAACAAAAGAAAGATTTTCATGCATGAATTCATCTTGGTCAGATATCTGAGTGTGAAGAGTTGCGGGAAATGGTCACTTGCCTGAATCAACAGCTTTCTCAGGCGCTTCAAATGAAAGATTTCTCTTTACCGAGTCCTAAATTGCAGCAAAATCATGGAGGAACTAACTTTGAGATGGAATTGCATGTTGACAAGGACAAGACACCATCAAGAGATTTTACTGCAGAATTGCTGCAACAAGCCCATCTGGTTTGTTTAATTTTCTCCTACCAATTGAGATACTGCATTTGTGGCTTGTTATTTGACTTAGACATGATCTTCATGCAAATGTCATTAGAAATTCCCAGCACCATTATTTTCAATATGCAGAAATCCCCCTTCTTATGAAAGTAGCATAAAGCTTTCTTGTGAATTACCTATTTCTCTGTTCCCTATGAACCGAGACCTTCTTGTTCTATACCAAATGCTTTTTCACCATGAGTTTCAGCCTGATTGTTCATAACTTTAAAGGACCAGAATCATCTATTTTCAAGAGAAGACACATCCCATGAACATGCGAAGCTTGAAGTACTTTTGCTGTTAAATCCAAGGCCATAAGCAGTTACAATTTTGCGGTGCATCCTACTACTATTCATGCTTTGAAATATAAGTCTAACTACAACCACTACAACATCCTAGTTTCCTTCTTTAGCTATTCCAGTTTGAATTCTAGGCATGCTACGGAGAGCTGCTCATGATCTCAAGTTATGCTTGCTGGCTAGGTCTTCATGGCAAGAATTTCTTGGTCTTTAGTTCCTTACTGGGTCATACCTTATCTAATTAGTTATAACATATTCTGTAGATGTACTAGTCACAGAAATCATATATTAACTTCAAACAGTAGTTGTTCCCTTCACTGATGAACACTTATACAAAATATTTATGTGTATCTGTGTTTTGTAACAAGACTCTTATGGAGTAGCTCATCACTTGAAAATTTTGGAATAGATACTTCTTAGCATCAGACGGAAAACTCTTAGAAAGTGAATTTTGGATTGAATAGTAGTTCATTGCAACATATTATCATTTATTACTCTAGGCTACAGTCGGTATTTTTTGCAGGATATATTCAGTTATTCTTGTAAGATACTATTTGATGTGTTTAACTTGTTCATTGCTTGTTCTATTCCCTCAGGCTTCTGAGATTGAAGAACTGAAGCAGAAAGTCAATGAGCTTACTGAAGATAAATTCCAAATAGAAGCCCGAAATCAGAAGCTAGTAGAGGAAAGTACATATGCCAAAGGCTTGGCTGCAGCTGCTGGAGTGGAATTAAAGGCACTGTCAGAAGAAGTCACAAAGCTCATGAATCATAATGAGAGGCTTGCAGCGGAGTTGGCATCTGTGAAGAATTCTGCTCACCGGAGGGTGACTAATGGACCAAAGAGTACCAAAAGAGAGAACCATATCAAGCGTCATGAGCCAGCAACCCGGAGAGAAGTGAACGCAAGCTATGAAAGAGAGCTATCACTTGAAGCTGCACTTACTGAAAAGGAACAAAGAGAGGCTGAGCTCCAGAAAAAAGTGGAGGAGTCTAAGCAGAGAGAAGCATTTCTGGAAAATGAACTAGCAAACATGTGGGTTCTGGTGGCAAAGATGAAGAAGTCTCAAGGGAATGTAACTGATGATTCAAATGACAAAAGTAAAGATCCATAAAAGGGATTTATTTAGATTGGGAGTTGAATGTTTTCAGTGTGTGGTCCATTGATTGGGGGCGTATTGTATGTAAGAGAAGATATTGTATATTGAGCTTTTCTTGGGTTGAGAATCAGGTACCTTCTTTGTGTCTATTCTTTTTATAAGTTCAATTTGTTAATGAAATGTCATAGCCGACGAAGAGGCCATTTGCCCCAGAGCTTGCTGGAACTTATAGCAGATAAAAGTTACCAAGGTCGGCTCTTGGTTTGACCCTGAGTTTCCGTTGAAATTGTGGCTAAGCTCGTTACAATTGCGGGGTCATTAGAATTGACCCTCGAAAGAATTACTCTATGTGCAGGCCTGTCTTATTGGGTACTCTTGTTCCGGATACTACTAAGATTGGGCATAAGTCCATTATTTTCGAACCAGGTTGCTCAAGTTAAACTCAGGCATCTTGTCATTATTGTATTGATAACAATCGCAGCACAAAATGCGTCTGATCAAATCACAAAGACGAGGGCAGTCTGTCTTTCAGCTTAGCTAATGATGCTAATGCTTTGGTTGTCCTCGCTTCACATGCTCTCGGTCACACTTTTATTGAAGGTTAAAACATAGAATCATAGATTAAGATAAAGGGACAGATTTTTGCATAAAAAGGCCGAAAAAAGCACAAGGGAGGAAAGCAAAAGGAAGTTAGGTGCTCAGAAAGTAGTTTTGAGCTCAAATCAGATTCTTAACCATGTGAGGATAGATGCTATTCTATGGAAATCAATTGGAAAGGTTGAAAAAAACATAAAAGGAAAAGAGAATAAGGGAGTAGTTTATCATCAGGGAAAAGAGAGACAGTAGCTGAAACCTCTAGGGATAGGAAGGTTCGCATGGTTACTCTATAAAAGCACCCAATTTCATTTGAGTTAAAGAGGATTGCAAAGGCCAAATGGTTCCTTTAGCTAAGGTGTCGCAGACTTAAGTATTCACTTTATTACTCGTGAAGTCAGTCGAATATCGCATTACAAACTAAGTTCGCCTTTTCGCTTTGGAGAATCCAATGCTACATTTATTAATATCCTTTTAGTTCCCCGAGAAGCTAATCAATTCCCAAATCCCATTGTTGATGTCGAACACTTGTCCAAACACGAATCGTTTAATTTATATGAATTTAACCGGGTTAAATGAGTCCCTAATAGTTTATCTCATTTAAATCAATTTCTCTCTCTCTCTCTCTCTCTCTCTCCATCCACTATAAGAATATTTGTATCTTTTAACAAAATCTCCTAATCTTTTTTATTAAGTGATAAACTAGTTTGTAACTAAATATTATATTTTTCTAAACTGATTTAAGCTATTTTATTTAAAAATAATAATAAGTGTAGCTAACAAAGTGTAGCCGTATCTAAATTCTAAACGCCACAAAATTTACTCAATGGTAATCAGAATCTTTTATCAGAAAAAGAAAAAGAAAAAGAACAGAAGAAAGAAAGAAGAAAAGCACCACCGTCTTTGTCTCGAATTCCTCAGGTCAAGCATTGTTACTAACTTGTTGCCTTTTCATATCCTTAGGGTAGACTTAGACAATTGCTTGACCCCAAACAGCTACTAGCCTACTACTCTACCAGGGGGAATATCGCCATTATCTTCTATCTGCCCAAAAATTGTCTACCCTTCTCCTTTCTACTGGACTCTTTATTCTTTGATTCCCTCGTCAATTCGGTTGCATGCCTCCATGCATTCACCCGTGCAGCTCACCATCACCATCACCACCACCAATCTCCTCCTCTCCCGAGATGCCCAACACCAACAAAGCAAAAAGAGAAAAGGAAAACCCTAAAACAAACCCCACACCCTCCTGTCCTCTCCCTCTCCTTCAGCTTTCACTTTTACACCCCACTCTTTTATTAAATTGTATATATAATTCCCCCCCTTTTTTTTAACCCTCTCTTTATCTATGACTTCCCATCCCTTACCATCATCATCAACAGCAACCAACCCTCCACATGCAAACAAAATCCCAATCTCCACACAAGAAGACAAGGTAGCAGAGCAACCAAAGTACGTAGCAATGGAGCTACTATCCCAGATGTGGTCATTATTGGGTCTCCTCACCGTCCTCCAAAACGTACTCCCCTCTCAACTCCTCTCCCTCCTCCACTCTGTTTGGCAGTCTCTCCAAGACTCGCTCACTCCTTACTCCTACTTCGACGTCCCCGAATTCCTCGGCTCCTCCGCCGTTGAACCCAACGACCTCTACCGGCAGGCCCACCTTTACCTCCACCACTCCCTTCTTGTCTCCTCTTCCCCTTCCTCTTCCTCTTCCACTCGCCTCACCCTCTCGCTTCCTCGCTCGTACGATTCCTCCGCCTCCACCTCCTCCTCCGCGTCGCCTTCCCTTTCGCTCTCCCCCAACCACTCCCTCGACGACTACTTCTCCGGCCACCACCTCCTGTGGACCCACCACGCAGACACGCTCCAAGACTCCCTTGAAGAGCGTCGCGCGTTCTCTCTCCGCCTCCCGAAGCGCTACGCCGCCGCCCTCCTCCCTGCATACCTCGCCCACCTCTCCGCAGCCGCTGACCGCCTCGAGCGCTCCTCCCGCCCCCGCCGCCTCCACACCAATTCACCTAATGGTGGCGCTTCTTGGTCGTCGATCCCCTTCCGCCACCCCGCCACATTCGACACCCTCGCCCTCGACCCGGCGGTGAAATCCCTCCTTCTCGCCGACCTATCCACATTCGCTGGCGGCCGGGAGTTCTACCGCCGCATAGGGCGACCGTGGAAGCGCGGTTACCTCCTCCACGGTCCACCTGGCTCAGGTAAGCTTAAGTAGAGAACGACACAGTTTATTTTTAATAGATTCAAGTCGTGAATTTTAAATTAAACAAGCAGCACACATACATAGGTGGAGTGATAAAAAAAAAAGAGCAAAAGGAAAGGTGCAAATTATAAAATTCCTTAATCTTTTGTAGGTAAATCATCCCTCATTGCTGCCATGGCCAATTACCTCCGGTACGACGTCTACGACCTCGAGCTCACTCGCGTCACAAGCAACTCCGACCTCCGGAGCCTCCTCATCCAAACCACCAACCGCTCGCTCATCGTAATCGAGGACATTGACTGCTCCCTCGACCTCACCGGCGACCGCCGCAGTAAAGTTACCTCCAAGAGGAGGAAGAAAAGAAAGCACTACATGCACGTGCAATCTTCAGACGACGACGGCAGCGACTCCGACAATGGCGGCAGAGAGGAAGGCAAGGTGACGCTGTCGGGATTGTTGAACTTCACCGACGGGCTGTGGTCGTGCTGCGGGGAGGAGAGGGTGATCGTCTTCACGACGAACTACGCCGACGAGGTCGATCCGGCGCTGCTGCGGCCGGGACGGATGGACGTGCACGTGAGGCTGGGGGCATGCGGAATGCACGTGGTGAGGGAACTGGTGGAGAGGTACGTAGGCGTGGAGGAGCACGAGTTGTTAGGGGTGGTGGAAAGTTATATACGGGACGGGGCGGAGATGACACCGGCGGAGGTCGGGGAGGTGCTGTTAAGGAGTAGGGAGGAGCCAGAGACGGCAATGAGAGATCTGGCGGCGGAGATGAAGGCGAGAGCAAATGGTGGAAGAAGGGAGGAGGAAGAAGGGTGGGAGGAGTCGGCGGCAGAGAGCTCGGAGGGGTCCGGGGAGAAGAAGGGGAAGAAGGGGAGAGTAGGATGGGAGGGGAGGGTGAAGTTTTTGGGAAGGCTTAGGAGTTTGACTAAGTCTGACTCAGGGAGGAGAGGGGTGTAAAAAGTACGTGTGCTAGTGTTAGCCTTAGGCTGCAGTCGTCTGTACCTCTCTTGTTTTTTGCTGTCAGGAATGCTATGGTTTCGTTTTGGTATTAATATGTTAGTTTTGTGGAATTAATTTGTTTCATATGTAAGATAAGTAGCTAGCATCAATGTTGTTTACGCTTTAGCATAAAGTGAGCTCATCCAGATGCCTGATGTTAAACTTAAATCAACTGACCAGTTGGGTTGTATATGGATTGTGTTCAAGTATTTTGTTCAACTAGTTTAATGAACACTAAACTAATATAGTAATCAAACATTAGATTAAGCACTGTGTAGTCTGTGTGGACATATGAACTCTAGCACAGAAGATGTAATAAATGGTTCTAATCCCGAAAAAGAGAAAACAAACAAAATGAGAAAAAACAAACAAAAAACCGAAGTGTAGACAAACAAGTGAGTACCTGCCAATCCCCCAACTCAAACAATCTGATCTATAAGCCATCTACAGAGAAATAGAGCACCTATGAATCAACCCTTCAACACAAAGCAACTGCCCCTACTTGGCCATAACACGGTTAAAACTTAAGAGAAAATGTCTGAAACCAAGCAAAATTGCAGTTACCTCCACTGCATTGCTTGTTATTACATTCTGAATGCTGTCAGTGCTCAAATCTATGGTAACTGTGCAAAAATCCATGCTTTTTCTATAAATATACACCTAGATAAACATATTTATGTCTAGTTTTAGCCAACGAGAACCAGCAGAGCAGGTCAACAAGCTAAAGAAACAGGAAATGGTGTGTTTTTCAATCCAATCGGTAGTCAAAGTCTTAACAATGAAAAGGAATAACTGGGATATGATGTTCAACGCTCTGGTCCCACCCAAGCATGACAAGTGAGGAACCATGAGAAACACATAGTTAGATTGATAGATCTTATAACCACCTTTTCTTTTGCTCTCTCATTCCAGCAAAGGACATCATCAGCAATATATCATTCCTGCATTTCACAAGTAGGCTACTAAGAGACTGTCACAGTTTCAAAACAGTCAGCTCACTGAAATTATACTTTGTCCCAGAAGGTTTGATCAATCACACAAAGCATCATTAATTCATTGTGCAAATACAATTCATGTCAACTCAGGCATAATTATTCCCTTAAAAGTACTTAATCATGAAATATGCAAGTAGTCATAAATTTGAGGAGGCATTCGCAATTAGACTGCCTACAATTCAATGAGCAGTACTACATTAGTACATACCTGTTAGGTTAGGTTAGACAAATGCAGAAGTGTTTCCTCAATCAAAACCAGCAGGAAACTTATGGAGAGCAGAACTGGTCAGGCATCTAAACTGAAGGTTCCTTATACCAAGAAGAAACAGAACTTGTACCAAGAAGTAACAACCAGAAGAAGAAACAGAACTTGTACCGAGAAGAAGAACAATATAGTAATATACAGTACTACAGATTAACTGACTGCAAGTTGCATGAATCTTTATGCTCTACCAATATTAACGGCTTCCTGTATATCTGAAGAAGGTATCATAAATTTTAAATCACTCAACTAGTACAAGTTGCATATGCACACATTCAACTCTGAGTTCTTTAGGTTTCACATAAAACTGTACACAAGCTGTAACAACGAAAATACAGCCAATATTTGTTCCCTTTTGCTCCACTCATGTTAATATTCATGAAATAGTTGAAAAGGATTGTGTTTACTACTGAACTGTACTAGGGGGATTTTTGGCTTCATGTGTTTCAAAATGCAGCATCTTAGTGTTAAATAAAATTAATATAAACAAAAGTCTTATATCTTTCATCTTTTCTTCCTATCAAAGATTGAGAGAATGTGTTTTAACATCCACTTAATTGAAATGGGTGTCAAGATGCTATGTGTGAGCCCATCTAGTTCTTGGAAAAGACATTTATAGAATTTATAAACTAAAACTTAGTTTTCATATTATACTTCATGTGTAAATGTAGTGTTTCCAAATACATAAAGCTAGCCAAAATTGGTAAGTTAGAATCACAGAATTGTAACCCAAAGGCTGTATCATGGAAATGATTTAGGAGACATTTGACTTTGTGCATTTGAAAAAACTGTATCTACATATATAAAGTGTAACACAAAGATTAATTTTTAATTTATAGATCCTATGAAATATCCTATCCAAGAGATAAAATGGGCTCACATGCATCATTTTGATATTCGCTTTAATTGAGTGGATGTCAATCAAAACACACTTGCTTAAGCTTTAATGGGTAGAAAAGAGAGAAGATACAACACTTCTGTTTACGTTTGTTTCTCATTTAACACTAGAGATATTGTATCTTAAAACAATATATTGGTTAGGTCTGATGTTGACTGGTAGGAGCTTTGTACTGTATATGGTTACAACCCTCAGTGGTTTTGCTTAGTATTGTTTTGTAGTTATTGTGCAGGTTATGCTTTGATGATGTGGGGGGTGTTTGTGTTAACATCCTCACTGGGGTTAACAGATTTATATTTCAATACAACAGGGCTGTGGCCTTTTGTAAAGAAGAAGATGTTGTATCTTAAACATGTGAAACCAAACATTTTCTTAGTAAGGCTACCTTATCCTAGACCAGTTTCCCAAGAAAATCTTTAATATCTTACTATTTGTGTCCCTTTGCCGTACTGAACAATGTGGATTGCAACAGATTAAAAATGACAAATTGTTGCATGAGCTATATTACACTGTAAATATAGAAACACAATTTTCTAATAATAAAAAAAATTAAAAGTGAAAGCTTTATACTGTGAATAAAGAATACACCAATAGCACGAGTGTACTGCAGTTCTTCATGCATATAAACATAATGTTTGATTATATAGCATATCAAAGCAAAGATATGATACAAATATTGAGAACATCTAATTTGAAATAATAATATCAAAACAAGATCAATACATTTAAATGACATATCCTTTGAGCAGGGCAGACGAATCAAGCTAGATAATCTCTAGATTTTGAAGATAAATTTGCACCTGTTTACTTGATCATATCTCATAGAGAAGAAAGAAGTAAAATTGCACATATTTCTAATTCTGAGCTAATGTAACCATCTTCTCAGTTACCATCCTCTTAGCTTTACATGATGACCGATAGCTTTAAGACCTTGAACAAGATCATATAAATAAATATATAAGAATCAGATGATTACCATCACAAGTGGGTAGTGCCGTGGGGAAAGGGAGGAAGCCGCAGCACCGCTTGCTCAGTCTCGATCGGATCCGATCTCGATATCTGACGAGAAGCATCAAACCCTATCAGATCAAAGAGAAGGAAGAGAAGCGTCTATCATCAATAGAGCGATGCGAAATGGACGGACAGGATCGCGTAGCAGTGGCTTGGTGTCGTCCTTCGCGGGCCTAAATGGGGGCTTCTTCTTTGCGTCTCCTCCGGCGTTTGGGCCGCCGACTCCAGTGGAAGCTTCCCCTTCTCCACTGCCCATTCGGCTTCCTTTCTCCATTGGGCTCCAAGCCTCCAAAGGAAGTGATGAATGATAGATTTCATTTTATGATGAGAATGGACGTCCGTGATTTAGACACGTCTTTCCTAAATGAAAGGGCCCACTGTGTCAGTTACCAATCCCTCACCCCGGCAATCTCCAGTCACTCACTCGTCTAGTGGGATTATCTCCTCGATACAATCCCCTCTTCCCCAAATCTTTTCGCCGAGAGAGAAGAGAAATATATATCGAGAGAGAGAGAGAGAAGACTTCGAGAGCGTAGAGAGAGATGGGCAGCAGTTGCCACATCTTCCTCTCGAACGCGCTCCTTCCACCCTTCTCTAAAAGTAGAAGCAGCTCACGCACAAAAGGATGTTAGTTCGTTCTCTTTCCCCAATTTTAAGCGCCTTTACTGAGAGATGGTTTTAATCATGAGTGACTGCATCGTTGTGTTTACTATCTTAGTTTAATTCATTTCATGGAGTCTAAGAACAGAAGACCTCAGAAATTAGTTTCCTGTGATAGATAAAGCTTTTTAGTGGCCTAATTTGCTTAAGGTTGTTTGCAGCATTGGTAAAATGCCCAGCTTCAGCCAAATCTCATGTCAGCTCCAGTTTAGGCCATGCTAGTGCGAAGCAGGACAACCCTGAGTCGTCATTGGACTCGACGAATCTTAAGGTTGCGTGTCTGCTTGCTTTCCTTTATAATTGAATTGTTTTTTGTTTCTTTGTTTTTTTTCCCTCATTATATGGTGCAACCTTGATATGTCACTGCTACTATCCTGACTACGGGATTAATTAACAAGTTTCAAATTTGCTTATTTATTTCTTCATAAACGATGAGCATTGCTATCTTAAGTGGTATTTCATGTTTTATTGATGAGTTATGAAAAAGAATGTGTTCATATATATACTTACTCTTTGTAAGAGTTGAGAGACTTTCTGAAATTTTCTGATTCCGGTTGTTTTTTTTCTTAATTTTTTGTGTTCTAATCTCTTGTGCAGGGTGGACAAGAGACTCCTTCAAGACGAAAATGTCTTGCTTGTTTATGTGCAACTGTAGCATTAATAAATGTTTCAGGCTCTTCTATTTGTGCACCTAGTGCGCAAGCCTTGGGTACTATGGGCGAGCAGTTGCCTAATGAAAATGCTGTATGCCGAAATTGTCAGGGAAGTGGTGCTATTATATGTAAGAATACATTCCTTCTTTGCTTGTTTGATTATTTTTCTGTCGCAATGTTATATGATCCATTATCCAGTAACTAGTTGATGTGCTGATAGGACTATGTGCTCTTCTATATTTTTGCAATAACTACATCAGCTCTTTTTGGAATTAGATAATCACAAAGACTAAATGAATGTAAGATTATGAACTACATAAAAATGTTGGATTTCATATAAGGGGAAAAACAGGAGATATGCAGGAAGACCTATGATGAGCAGCAAAATTTGATCTGTTAAACCATGGTGTATGAAGAGGAAGAACTTAAACATACTTTTGCCCTAGTGTTTTATCATCTACAAGACTGACTTATTTAGTTCCAATAATGAAAAGATAGCAGTATCGAATTGACATTAAGATTATCTTTTGAATATTTTAGTACAACCAAATAATATCATTGCTGTTATTTTCAGAAAATGTTCCATTATGAGATCTATAAACAGCAGGGTCATATTTAAGGTTCTCAACTTGTTGAAAGCAAAGATTTATATGCTTCTGATCTTTAGTTTGTTGGCCAAGAATAGGAGGCGCACCTACATAGAGCGCCTACATAACATGGCCGACATGCCCACCATTTGGAACACATTCCATCATTACATGCATAATTATCCTGAGTGAAAGCAACGCAAATTTTGATCATTATCAATTCTGTCACTGGTTGATAAGTACTAAAGTCCTTCCTTAAAAGGTTGTCTCTAACAAAATTATCAGAAAGTAGATTTATAACAAGCACTGAACGTGTTAGTTAAACAAACATCTTGTTCTGATATATGGAGCTGGATCTGATGATTTACTTGCTTCAATTTAGGCGACATGTGTGGCGGCACAGGTAAATGGAAAGCTCTTAACCGGAAGCGAGCAAAAGATGTATACGAGTTTACCGAGTGTCCAAATTGCTATGGTATGTCCTCTATACTGGCTTTGTATGATCTGATATTTACCTTTTTCTTATGGAGGTTGCTCAAGGTTTTATTTGCACTTGCACAAGGATTAGATTGTCCTGTTGCTCATGAACTTTCCAAGGGTCAAGCTTTAATATGTTTGCCATGTAAAGACAGGCTATCAATTATCTGCATACAACATGAAGAATTTGAATACTTTTAAAAGTGATTTCTAACTTTGTTCCTTGCGTTCATTTCTCAAGTTTAACGTGTGGTTAATCTGTCCTTACATTTTAAGCATATTACTCTCTCAGTCCAACAGTAGATAGATTGCCGGATTTCATTTCATTGCTTAATTACAAGCTTGTGAGTAGTGACCCGCATGTAATTAGTGAATACACCTTCTTTTTAATTCTTCTATAATATCCTTCATTCAGTTTCCCTTCTTTTCCTTTCATGTTTAACATTTGCATCACCCTCTCACTACCCTTCGCACACAAAGAAAGACCACCTACCAAATTAATTTCCATCGACTGCCGTTAAATTAGGCAGAAGAGAAACAGTGTTATTGCAGGTGCATTATAATTTCCGTTAGACCAAACATTTGAAAAGCAGACCAACCTATGCTTCATCCTTCCAAACATTAGCCGTAATATGAAATTTGCATTGTCTTAACATATGTTTTTTTTTTAATGGAGAAAGCTGTTTAGCATAAGCTTTGTTATCACCTCCTGCAAATGTAAGAATGAGACAACATATCTATAATTGTGGCGTAGGTCGTGGAAAGCTTGTTTGCCCAGTTTGTCTAGGAACTGGTTTGCCAAACAACAAGGGACTACTTCGGAGACCTGGAGCGCGGAAGTTACTTGACAAGATGTACAATGGTAAGCTATTACCTGACTCCTAGGTAATTTCATGAGCCATATATTTCCAACCTGGAACAGAGCTTGTCCCTCGTGAAGCAGATGTAATCATTCTTACCACAAGCACACAAAAATTAATAGCAGTCACAAAGTGCCCTCAAATTTTGACAATTGAGCAATTTTCTTCCACTTATATTGGCAATGTAACATTTAAACTTGTGCTTAATCAGTGTATTTATTGACATTCTTTTCCATTATATTTTTCTGTTATTTGTTCTGGGTTTCATAAATTAATGATCATTTGCTTGTATCATCTGTTGTCATTATCGATCAATTTGCCACAAGGCATAACATGTGGGCATTATAACAAAAACAGAGTTCACAGATTTATCCTGCTTACAGGTATGAAGTTGAAGACAGATAGGCATTGAAATAGTTCCATCACTTTATTTTGTTTCTGTTTCACAAACAGTATTTACGAAACCTCGTAAAAGTAATGGATCACAGAAGAATAAATTCCTTCGATTCTAGTGACTATAAGCAATTGGCTTTGCTGAATTCATAGGGCTTGCTCTTTGTTCATCTCCAGCAAATTGAGCAATTGGCTGCTAAAATGCAATCCAAGAATATGTTTCTCTTGCTAAGTGCATATGTTTATTGTCGCCAAGTGCTCGTGACAGCCAATTGAGACTGCAGGGGAGGTAACTCAAGATAAATTTTAACATACATGTAAAACGACAGATGATTTAACCAACTCGAATAAAATCTATCTTTTGATTCAAAATTCAATGATTAAGGTGGCATATGCTAAAATCATTAGCGGATAAAACGATATGCCAAAATCATCACAGAAAGCATTAGTTACAATTTGAAATCAACAAAGAGAAGAAAAAAAAAAGCAATCGATTAGTAGAATTACGATTCAGTAGAAGTGTCCGAGCATCTGAATGCATAAGCCATACTATGTATGGATGGCAAATGCCAGAATCTCAGCTCGGCATCACTCTCGGCAACGTACAGCGCTGACAACGCTACGGAAAGAAGCGCATCAGAGACTCTAATTTATTGCCTGTCTTCCTAAATCAACTCAAAAGACAAGAAAAAAAGACATAGAAGAAATTATCCATATTATAAAAAGATCTACAAGAGAAGCTAGACTCAGATCGAAAGATATCGACATTGCTTTATTTTCAAAGCTTCAGCGTTTGATGGTATCTTTACAAAATCATCACTGCCTAGAAGATATACGATCGAATAATATAACCCAAAACCCCAAAAGAAAAAAAAATAGAAATAACAGTGGAAAAGCAACGAAGGGCCTCAGAAATATGAAACGATGATGCATCAAAGAGACCGGCGATTGCCGGACTTCAGATGGTACGGACAATTATCTCAAATCATCGGCCTAGATATTGAAAGAAAATAAAAATATATAGTGATGCGGCTTGGTAAAGAGGTAGACGAAGAGAGTAGTTGACGGGGGTTTATATAGAACGCAAGGAGAAACCCTACCTAATTCTTACTACTATTACATAATTGCCCTTGGTGACGTAAGAGTTTTACTTCATGGTTTCGGGCCTTACGAAGCCCAAGACAAGAATGCTGTTTACTTTTATGGGCCATCTAGTTTGCAAGGGATTAGATTTGAATTATGAACAGCTAAACCAAAAAGGAACCATAGGCTTGAAGGATATATATATATACACACACACCATGCAATATAATTAAGCACGAATGCTAGATTATATTCAAGAATCTTTTTAGTGCAATTACATCGGTATTCCTTGATAAAGAATATATTAATCCTCAAAACTTATAGAGCAGTGGAGGGGTATACATAATGATCAGAAGAAGAACGGGAGCAGTACTACAATTCAGTCAGGGAACATGGTCTTGCCCTGGTTTGGAGTTGAGAAGAGGTTGAAGAGCTTTGACGACAATTGTCATGTTAGGTCTAAAGTCAGCTTCATACTGAACGCATAATGCTGCAACTGCTGCTAGCTGAACATCGACAACAAATGCATTATTTTAGATAAATCCAACAGTTCACTGATCCTGCTCTACTACCAAATCAACAAAAAAAGAAAGAGAGAGGAACAGAAAAAAAAGCATAGAAGGGGTAAAAGAGTACCTTTGCAACAGCCTTTGGAGGGTAGTCATTGTTGAGTTTAGGATCTACACACTGTTTAACTTTGTCTTCGCTCAACCTTGGAGTTGCCTGATTATAGTTGTAATGTAGGTAAGATAATGACGAGTTTAAAAAAAAAAAAAAAATCAAAGTGATATCATCACAAATTCAACCAGTAGATATACCCAAGTAACAAGGCTTTGTTGTCCTTTAGGCATGGTGTGATCTACTGGCTTTCTTCCTGTGAGAAGCTCAAGAAGAATTACACCAAAACTGTAAACATCGCTCTTCTGAGTCAACTGGCCAGTCATAGCATATCTGAGAAATTATAGAACATGAGAAACAGTCTGTGTTGTATTATATATGCAGATACTGAAATTCAGACATCTGTTAAAAAGTAAAATGCTGCAGTTTATTCATTTTCTTTTGTTTTTTCTTGTTGAATGCCAAAGAAATATCATATGGCACCAAATACAAAATGCTCAGGCCCCAAGGAATCTAGTGAAAAATTCGAGCAATTTTAGAGGGACAGGTAAGATGTATCAAGAAACTAAGGAAGCAAGAAATGATTGCAATGGTATAGATGCTGAACAAAGAAGCGAACAAGCTGACTTTAAAACAAGTGGATGATGAACTGTATCAAAAAATAAGAACGTGGTTGCATTGTATCAGCCCAGTTGTAAGATAGTTTGTGAAAACGAGAGAAAAAAAAAAGGTAGGTTCAAGGTATCAAAAGGGAAATGTTTCTTATTGAGATGAGAAGAACTAATTTTCCAGGTCAATCGAAACTAATCCAATTGCAACTGGAAGGTCCGTAGACGGAGATCCAAGAGATAATACAAATATAAAAAAGGTGAAATCAACTCAACATGAGAATCAGTGAGATATAGGCATAAATCCTGATGTTGATACTACAACTAAATACAGGAATGTGGAGAATAAGTAAAATTAACTTACTCTGGAGCATGATAGCCAAAAGTTCCTAAAACTCGCGTAGAATGTAGACGAGCTGCTGAGTCAGGGGACTGATTTGTCAGATTAAAATCAGCAATCTTAGAATTATAATCGTCGAAGAGAAGTATGTTGCTGGATCTGACATCTCGATGGACGACTGGGGGCTGAACTTTCTCATGAAGATACTCTAGACCTCTTGCAGCTCCATAAGCTATCTTCACTCGTTGGTTCCAGCTTAAAGCTGGACCAGGTTCAGCACCTTGTACCCCTTTCCTCCCTGCACGGGAAAATGATTCCCCTAGAGCTACTAACATAGAGCAGCATATTTATTTTCAAGAGACGAAAGATCAATACAGACATACCATGTAAAGTGTCATGTAATGAACCTTTTGTGGCAAACTGATACACCAGTATCCTGTTACTTTCCTCCAAACAGAAGCCCAACAGCTCCACAAAATACTCGGATTTGAGTTTTGAAACCATTGCCAACTATATCAACCATAATGAGCAGAAATATAACAACATTATCATTTAAGTTGTACTAGGAGATATCAATGTCATGCACAAAAATTACATAGAATATGATAATTCATCTGACTAAAAGTAAAGCAGATTCAGAAAATACAATTCACCTGCGCGGTAAAGTCTGAATCGGGCTCTTGTGAGACGGCAGGATCAAGCTTCTTTATTGCAGCATGCTGTCCACTACTTAGAGTCACATCATAAACGCGTCCATATGAACCTTCTCCAATTAAGGCCTTCTCGTCGAAGTTATTTGTCATCCTTTTCAGCTCAGCTAATGATATGACCGGCACCTCAATATTCAGGGCCTTTTGGGGACCTCCATTTCTGGCAGCATTAGGACCTCTGGGATCTCTACCATTACCTATAAGATAAGTTCAAATTCAGCAAAACCTCCAGCATTTTGTGGGGTAAGAATTACGAAAACTTGGCCAAAAGAGGTGTCTGAACAATTGAAATCTTATTAAATGAGAGAAATTCTGCTATAACAGAAAATCTTAACCAACGTTAATTATCTACATGAAAAAATATGCCCAACTTCTTAACCACCTTGATATCCATTTCCCTGCGTCAAATTTGCAAATAGAATTGTTCGTAGTAGCCGCCACCAAAGATATACAGAGAAACACACAGATAGAAAGAACATGTGAAGCATAACATCAAATCATACCGGGGCCATTGCGGTTCGGCTGGGGAATTGCTTGATTAGAAGGTGGGCCAAAATTTTCCTCTTCTGCGCCTCCACAGCACGACATGTTGATCGACCAGGGCAAAAATCAGCAACGGAAATGGTCAATGTCCCGTTTCACAAATTGGGTTCTCAGCCTGACAAAAATCCAAGAATTGTCAACAATGATCGGAGTGGCTTAGGAGGTTTGAGAAACAAATTGCAGCAAACTCGCGGATGATTTCGTAAATAGAAACGAACAGAACAAGTATCAAATTTAACAAGCTATGTACCTCTTACGATATGCGCCAAACAAGAGACAAATGGAAAAAATAGGTCGAAATTTCGCATCAAATAAATATTCACGGGAACTGTGAAGCAACGTTTCTCAATTCGAGATAATGGGTGCGTTGGTATATTTGCGTGTGAAGAGATGGAGAAACTAGCCGTGATTACAAAATTGTCGAATATCCAATGCTGACCACGAGGAGCATCCCCAGTCTAAATTAATCACCACCTTCCCAAACCCATAGAAGAGAAAGGAATCGGTTAGAGAAGGGAAGACGGAAATGGGAAGATCGAGGGGTCTCCCGGGGAAAGCGCTTCTTTATTTGCCAATAAAACATCGTCGACAAATTTAATTATGCATTATAAATATATCCACCCACAAACATACTATATATTACGCAAATAATAATTTGCTTACATGCCACAACTTCGACGTGAATTATAATATTTATTAGTCTACTAACCAACAAAATGTGTCGCAAATGCAATCCACGTAACTAATTATCTTACGTAGGTGATACTTGCCCATTAAGAACACTTGTCCAGAGTTCAGCGATGTGACAGACGTTATTATGTAATCCCCAGCAAAACAAATTGAAATAATAATTTTCTTTTAAAACCTTTGCAGTTATTCCTTTTCTTTTGTGGGAAATAAAATATTTCCTTATAAGATATGTTAGGCCTCGTGCTGCAATGTTCTTCTTGAAAGGACCACCGCTCAGGGCTATCATGGTAGGGGTGTAATTGAGCTGAGCAAAGATCTGATCGAGTTTAAATTAAAAATAATTTCAAATATAAATTTATGATCAAGCTTAAATTAAAATTATTTTAATTTAAATTAATTTTTGAGCTCAATTAATAAATAATTTTAAGAGTTAATCAATTCAAACCAAATTTCTAGAGCGACCTTAAAATAAGGTCTAATTTTAAAATATTTATTATTAGAAATATCTATATATTTTAAAAACAAATGATAGATTATAATTTATAACTAAACTTTACAATATCATAGTAAATAACAATCCACTAAAATAAATTTTAAAATACACTAAAATTATATAATATACATATATAACTCATGTTATATATATATATAATAATTATTTTGAGTCTATTTAATTGAGTTGGCTCGTGATCAAGCTTTGCGCAACTTATTTTTTCGAAACAAGCTTAATTGAGCCTTACTGAGTCAAGCTTGAGCCGACTTAGATTATTTTGACAATCCTGTATCATGGTAGCCCAATGATCAAGTCCAATTAGTTAATCATAAAAATTATGAGTTCTTTTGAAGCTCTAGTGTAAGTTTGACATTCGTAGCAAGATTACGTTTTTTTTTTACTCTATTTAGAGTTGTTTACAAGCTCCTCCCTCTCAAGGATGAGAAGGACACATATTTCTTTTGTTTTATTTGTACTTTTCTTTCTCTTCCTCTATCTTTCATAGTTCTTTTTTTTCTCTCTCCTATTTCGTGCTCATTTTCTTTTGCTTTATGTTCCTATCGTTCCTTCTATTATTTCTATTCATTTTTATTTATGGCTTCCTACCCTCTTTATTTTGCTTTGGCTAGGGCTATTGCAATTGTGATCATCAAGGCTATGGTCACCGTTGCCACCATAACCATTCACTAAAGATCTCTCCATCATTCTCCATAGTCATCTTGTACCGTCGAATCTGCCTCCCTTCTCCATGTTAATTGTCATTGCCTTCACAGTTGCCATCACTACCACTATTGCTATCTTCACCATTGCAACAATCATAACTTTTGATGCTCGCTTCTTGTTTAATTTTTTCCTCTTCCTCAATATAATATGGGTTTGTTGTGTTAGATACATCAAACGTTAATCTAGATTCGATGAGGTCACAATGGAACTGATAAGAGCCCCATTTATCTTGGAGTTGTGGCATACTTTATTTGTTATTTTTTATTTCATTCTTTTGGCTTAACACAATGTGTTATCTAATGTGTTGTTGATGTCCGCAAAGTTTAGGGCTCATTCTAAATTATCTCCCTATATTTTTTGTATCAACTTGTAATATATTGTTTGCAATCTTTTGATTAAAAATAAATGATATCTTCCCTACGAGCTTTCACTGTAACATAACATAAAAATTATAAGTTAATGTTATGAATGACGATATTTAATAATTATTTTTATAAACATGTGATACTAAAGTATAGTTACCCTAATTATGCCTAGTTTTTAAGAGGACTAGTCTAATTATCTAACAGATAATTAACACCTTTATTTAGACAATTATCACCTTTGTTTAACATATCAATAAAATAATGGTCGGTTGGTTAAAAAAAAGCTCATATTATATAAAAATGTTCAGAGTTTGAAATTTAATCACAGAGTATTTAACGAGACATTGTTTAGTTTTCACTTTATAAAAGAAAAAAGAAAGCTCCTTTGTACGATCCAGATTAGCCCGATGCCAATCTGGTCGATAAATAAAAGAAAAGGGAATGGTCCAATGAGAACATGACCGTGTCATAGTGAATTGGAAGCATTTACACGTTTTGAACTCAGTATTAGTTCGCTTCAAAAACACTTCCGTCCCTCTCGGCGCTCAAACAAAAAATAATTTTTCCCTCCCAAATGAAAAAAGAAAATGAGGAAAAGTGAAAACGAAATCCCGAAACTGGCCAGACTGGCAAAGTCAAATTCCAGTCCCTCCTCGAAAACCTAGTCCTCGTCGACCTCTTCGTCGCCGGCGGCGGCCATGGATGACCCCAAAACCCTAGATCTCATCAAGGAGCTCGTACTCCGTCTCCTCTCATCCTCCTCCTCCTCTTCCGCCACTGAACTCCCCAAAGCTCTCCGCTTCGCCCATCGCCTCCTATCGAGCCGCCTCTCCCCCTCGCTCTCCCCCGATGAGCCCGCCATGGCCGAGGCCATCAAGCGCCACCTCGCCGTCTCTGGTCGCTCCTCCGACGCCCTTGCCTTTGCTGATCTCCACTCCAAGCTCGCCGCCCGCTCCTCCTCCCCGGGATCCATTCGCAATCGCTGGGCCCTCCTCTACCTACTTAAATCCCTCTCCAACTCCTCCTCCGCCATCGGCGTCACAACCATCGCCGGCGGCCTTCCTGTCCTCCCTCTCGACGACCACAACCCTCCTCCTCGCACTGCCAAGAAAACCCTAGCCTCTTCCGGCGGCGTCCTCCTTGTCTCCAAGGATCCCGAGAACATCCGCGAGATCGCGCTACGCGAGTACGCCGAGCTCGTCATGGACGAGGCCGAGGTCTCGGAATCTGCTCTCGTGAGGGACGTGCTTTACGCTTGCCAGGGGATCGACGGCCGGTACGTGCGGTTCGACAAGTCATCGGACGGCTACGATCTGCCGGAGTCGCTCAAGCTGCCAAGATCCACGAGGACGATGGTTCGAAAGCTTTGTGAGCTTGGTTGGTTGTTTAGGAAAGTTAGGGGTTACATCACCGAGAGTATGGGCTTGTTTCCAGCAGAGGAAGTAGGGACCGTCGGCCAAGCTTTCTGCTCTGCCCTCCAAGATGAGCTCTCCGATTACTATAGACTCTTGGCAGTGCTCGAATCGCATTCCTTGAACCCAATCCCAACCCCCGGCTCCGATTCAGGTGTACCGGGAAACTACCTTTCTCTGCGGCGCCTTGCAGTCTGGCTCACCGAACCTATGGTCAGGATGCGGCTAATGGCAGTTTTGGTCGATGGGTGCCGAGCTTTGCGGGGTGGGGCAATGGCTGGAGCAATTCATTCTCAGTCAAAGCATGGCGATCCTCTGGTTCAGGATTTCATGGGCAGGCTTCTCCCGAGGGTGTGTTCGCCTCTTTTTGAGATGGTCAGGGGTTGGGTTTTGGAAGGGGAGCTGGAGGATGTTTTTGCGGAATTCTTTATAGTGAGCCAACCTGTCAAGGTTGAGTCTTTGTGGCGAGAAGGTTACTGCATCCAGTCAGCGATGCTCCCATCTTTCATTTCTCCCACACTGGCACAAGGAATTCTTAGGACGGGGAAATCTATAAACTTCCTTCGAGTGTGTTGTGAGGATACTGGGTGGGCTGATGCTGCTGCGGATGCTGCAGCACATGTGGGAACTACTACAATAAGAGGCGGCCTCAAGTATGGGGAGATTGATGCGTTGGAGGCTCTTGTGGTTGAGGCAGCAAAGAGAATCGATCAGCATTTGATGAATGTAATCCATAAGAGGTATAGATTCAGGGACCATTGCCTTGCGATCAAGCGGTACTTGCTTCTTGGGCAGGGTGACTTTGTGCAATACTTGATGGATGTTGTCGGCCCAGAATTGTCAGAGCCAGCCAACACTATTAGCTCCTTCCAGTTAGCAGGGCTGCTTGAAACAGCAATCCGAGCATCCAATGCACAATATGATGATCGTGATATACTTGACCGTCTAAAGGTCAAAATGATGGATCATAGAGATGGGGATAGAGGGTGGGATGTTTTCTCTCTTGAGTATGATGCAAGAGCACCTCTGGACACTGTTTTTACCGCATCGGTCATGAAGCGGTACCTTAAAATCTTCAATTTCCTATGGAAACTTAAACGGAATGATCATGCTTTGACAGGCGTATGGAAGTTGATGAAACCAAATCGTATAATATCCTCTATTTTTGCGAAGGAAGGTGCTGCCTTTAAGACACAGTTCATTTCAATTTTGCGGAAGTGCCAAGTGCTATGGAATGAAATGAACCATTTTATGACAAATTTCCAATACTATATAATGTTTGAAGTCCTTGAGGTTTCATGGGCATGTTTCTCAGAAGAAATGGATGCTGCAAAGGATTTAGATGATTTACTCATTGCACATGATAAGTATCTCAATTCGATTGTGGAGAAGTCTCTTCTTGGTGACCGATCCCAAAGCACACTTAGAACTCTATTTGCATTGTTTGACATCATATTGCGGTTTCGGAGCCATGCTGACCGATGGTTTGAACGTTTATATGAATTGCAAGTGAGGTAACTCGGATATGCATTTATCTTTTTGGGTGTCCTTACATAAAGTTATTCTCTTAAAACTATTTGGTTCATATAGAGTCTAATATTGGAATTTTTCAGAGGAAGGGGTAAATCCAGGTCAAAATCAAAAGAACCAGGCTCATGGCTTGATGGGGGAAGAAAAGCCGTGATCCAGCTTGCTGGAGAACTTTTTCAGAAAATGGGTGAAGACTTGGACACTATTGCTAAAGAGTATTCAGCATCTCTCAGTGCTTTTATTTCTCAGTTGCCAATGCAGCAGCATGTTGATCTAAAATTCCTCCTGTTCCGTCTGGACTTCACTGAGTACTATAGCCGGCTTTCCGCTCATAATTGAATATCTGAATGTGCACATGCAGTGATGCAGAAGCATTGAAGTTTAGTCCTTGATTGTTGTGTGCTTGTTTATTTTTCTTTTGCTCAGCAATTCAGACTGATGATTCACCTTGTTCATTTCATGTATCTAGGTAAGGTAACTCTTACTATCGTTTTATCAATTGATGTATGTCAGTTCTCTATTTGCATCTTGTTTCACCTGTGTTATGAAGTTCTCTTTAGAACTCTTTCTTCTCTCTTGCAGATGCTTGTCGGTTCATACCACGAAGTTGCCTCTAAACAAGCTTAAGATAATATTTTAAGGTAATTTAGTTCTGTACTTCTGTTTAACTTCTGGATTTCAATCTTATGATATCTTTGTCATGTATTTGGTCTTCCTCTTGATTTATTGGTATTTATCTATGTATAGTTTGGAGATTTCTCCTTCCTAAGTTTGTAATTCTCCAAGTAATTAATGAATATTAGTTTTTGTAGTAATCCCCATGTGTGATCTACTGATCTTTATTCGCAATTAATCCAAATGCATCTAACTATGACAGTTAAAGATCACCTTGTGTGCTTTCCCATGAGGATTCCAGTCAGGGAAGTGACTTACAATAATACAACAATGTCTTACCCTTCCCAACATACATGAGAAAAGTGATATATTGCTTTTGCAGATTTCTCAATTAGGTGTGAACCATCAAGTCGATCCTCAAGCACATTTTACTTTTGTATTATTATCTTATCATGTGATCTGTGCATTTTCTTAATTTGTTGTTATTATGTTCGCCAATAGATGAGATCTTCTTTGCTAATAAGAACTTTGGGTCCACTTTTGCCTAAACAAGAGGACAACTTTTTCAACCATTTACTCTTTATGGCTTTTATCACCTTATAATGCATTATTCTTGAATCTGATGTGTGTTTCCTGGCTGCAATTTTACTTGAGCTTGATTAGAGATCGGAACGTTTACACTACTATTATCTAATTCTTCACTTACGTCCGTCTGTTAATTATGTCTTCCATTCTTCAGACTGGATATGGGTCTTATCTAAATGTTGTCACCAGAGCACGTAGAGTTTCTTGTCGCTAATAAGTTGTTACTCTTTATTAATAACAAGATCTACTGTGGCTTTGCATGATTAGGAAGATGAAAATTGTTTGCCTGGTCATTTATTCAACACGTGTAACAAGATCCTCTGGACCAAATATAGTGCTAATTTTTGCATTGAGTAATTTGACTTTCTTCCATGTCAGTTACCTAATAGCGTTCTTGTAAGACTTTGCCAAAAATTAGTAAAAGCTGGTTGTGCAGACTGGACAGAGGCCTCGTATCTTGTTTGATTTGCCATTGGAGCCCCTTTTGAATGCTCAAATTCAACCATGGCATCTTTTTCTTTCTCTGCTGAAGTGTTTGCATTTTCTGCCATTCTTGTAAGTCATTGTGTTTAACTTTAAATTGGACGGGTGCTTTGATCCAACCTGCATCTTTTATATATCCTATATTTAATATATTATGTGTCTACTTTGTACAGAGGCCCAGATCAAATTGTTTCTCCAGCTTAAGTTCACTTTCCTCTATGACCCATCTTCTAAGTTTAAGCATTAAAAACCTCTGGAAAAAAATTGCATGAAGGGTACAAATACTACATCTTTCCACAGCTTAAAGATTTTCAGAGGGAAGAATATTCTTTGCACTGCAAGGCATCATTAACTGGTAACCTTTCTAACGAGTAAAAAAGGATAAGTGTCACCATGTCATTTCCAGATTGGCTTTGTAAATCCTCTTTTGACAGACTTTTTGTAGAATTGCTTGTTTAAGCAATTTAGCAGGCAATTTTTCTTTGGATGCAGCTGGAACCGATACATTTTCAAGCGAAAACTGTGGGTTTTCAGCCAAGACTTAAAGTTTGTAAAATGCTCGTAGTTTAAACTTTGGGATGCTTGGTGCACCACGGAAGTTTCAAGCGTTTGTAGGAAACCAGCCACAAATCTGTAGGAAATTTATTTTTCACTCTGTAAAACATATTCTTCTCTGCCTTGCTCTTAATTGAAACTGATGGCCTAGAGTCAAGAGTTATATATAAAAATTCATGTTCTTAGTAATTAGCTTTGGTGATCAGATTGATTGGTTATGTTAGACTACTACTCTTTACATTATATCTGCTGTTAATGCAGTTTTTTTGGACACAATTTTAATCCATCTTTGCTTGTTTGAGCTAGGGATGCTACCAAGACACTTCCACCTATATATCTTTCAAGGTGCGTTGTAGCGTGAAGGAAACCTGAGCTTGCCTGAAGCCAATATGGATTGCTTAGCTGAGTTCTTGTGCTAGTGTGAGACATGGATGTATATGTTCTTGCTTGTGTATAACCTTTAGGATTTTTTCACAGATATACTTCGAGGTCAATATCATATTTGTTGTACCTTATGCCATCATTTTGGGTTTTACAGGTGTCGAAGTGAAATATTTATCTGGCGACTGGCATCGCCTCGTGCATTTGATTTTCTTTTTCTTTTCACCTTACAGGGAGCCGGAATCTATTTTCTTTTTTCGAGGTTGACAATGTTTGATAGATACAGTTGTTTTAGTTCTTAAGAAATTAAAAGCTTGGAAACATGTCATCAAGTAAAATGTTCAAGCTGCTTAAATGAGATTAGTGAGGTACTGGACATTACAACAGTCGAACAACAAAGGGAAAAAGAATGTTTGCATACAATAATTGATTTTATCTGAACAGCTAACAGGTCTATTATGCATTCACTGTCCAGAACTGCAAGACCAATAGTTCCTCTTTGTGCTTTACCAGCCAAAGTACCCATTTAAACCAAATCTCATTTATGTTAACAGAGTACTCTTTGAAACGTAAGATGTCTATCAGTGGAAGAATATGTAGCGAATACAGAATGTGGTGAAAACCTGGAATTGGGGCTGTAATCACTAAGCGGCTGTAAGCACTAAGCATTTCTCTTGAGTCTAGACCATCTTCTCTATGAATACACTCCAACCTATGTGCGAATGTCATAATATTTGACACATTTTTAATCACCTTAGATGGACCTAAGGGGGGGTATGTAGAGGTAGGAGCATACGACAGTAAATTAAAGTCATTAAAGTACTTCAAAAATTATCATGTACCGAGAAAAAGCTGTCAACAGAGAAGCACCAATAGCTCGTTAGACTAACACCAGCAATGCTCAAGAAAAATAAACAACCACAATATTTAGAATGAACACAAGAATAATGCAAACTTGAAACATGGGATACCTATTTCAGTTTCACTGATAAACATGATGCCCGTATAAATGGAAGTCAAGGAAAGAAATTGTATCATTAACGATACTACTTCAGTTTATTTTCCAAAAAATGATATTGTTAGCCACATGGTATACTATAATATAAGACACTAGTAAGTGCAGAGAGTCTTGTCTGGTCACTTTAGTTATCAATGGCTTCCAAATAATAGTTGATTTTCACCATCTTTCTTCTACCGATGAATCTTCCGTAGGCATAACACAAAGATACAGATATAATACAGCAATAGTGAAAAGGGCATCTTTAATTTCTTCCCCTGTCACCTAAGACAATATAAAATTAATCACTCTCCTAGGAGATCTATACCTTATTCAAATAGGGAAACTGAAATCCTAGGAGAAGATCTTAACATCTCAGGCAACTTCAAGACCTATATCCAAATTGGTGACTAACTATTTAAGTTGAAATTGAAGAGTAAAGACTACCAACCATCAAGACAACCAGCAAAGAGCTAACTGTTTGATATGTTATAACTTGCAAAAGTATCGTAACTTTGGATAAAAGATAAAGAATTCATAAGTAATGAATCTAATGATATGATTTTCACTTTCTCCGAGCAAATCAATCAACTCTGTATAATAGGGAAAAACTATAAAAATAACAGTGAAGATCTTCAATTAGTCACAAAGTTAAGTTGCAAGGGGATTTTAATAAAAGGCACAAGCACTAACACAAATCAGTATGATAAATGCGTGTACACGGAACTCAAATTTCACACATTTTTCTTTGTTCAAATCACTAGTTACTTCAACAAGGCTTGACTTCTTAAAAGTAAAATCTCTTTTCAAAATGCTTTAGATTCCAAAGCCAAAGACTGCACGTATCTTGTGAAAGATGAGCTCTCTCCAGCCCCTCTCTGTGTTCTCCGCCACTGTCTCATTACCATACCTATAAGAAAACCAATTACCCAAACTTAGGAAACTACAAACCTACTAGCAAGAACCAATTGAATCTACTGAAAACTAGAAAGGAAATTACTTGTCCTCCTCTGGCACATCAGTCTGTGTTAGCTTTATGATGGTAACTCCTGGTTCTGGCTCATCAAATATTAGCTTCACCTGCATTTGATGAAAAATGGATCAATAAGGTCTCCACGGTCATTGGCAATAAGAATCCGTAGCAGGATGTGCTGCATTGCCAAGATGCACAATCTATTTGCATGCGGTTCTCAATCACTTTAAAGAAAAACTGAGCTAACATTTCAGTGGAATGTAGAATTAGAGCTACCTACAGTGCAACTACTGGCATGCTAAAAGCCCCTATGTCAATTACCATTAACAACAAAAGGAAGCATTTCTAAGCAAGAACATAAGAAACAATGCATCCACCTTCGAATAAATCCCATCGGGCCAGCTTCCAGACCTCCACTTCTGCACAATCAACTTACCATCCTGCAATTCCTCATTCACCCCGGTGATAGATCCATCAAAGATACTAAACTGACCACCAACCTCCTTACTAATCCTGGCATTGCTCTGAGTGAACCCTTTCCATCTGTTCTCATCCATCAAAATCTCATACATATCCTTCGCCCTACAATAGAACCTCTCCGTCAAAGTTATCGTCTTGAACCCCTCCTTTTCCTTCTTCTTCTCCTTCTTTTTCTCCGGTACCGCCGCCAAAGATGCTGAGGTAGCCTTAAAAGCCGGCGCAGAGGTCTTCGATGCAGAAGCTGCCTTTTTGGTTTCTAGCTCATCCTTTGCGGGCCCCCCCTTGGCCATGGCTTCCACGTAAGCCCTTATCTTCTCGAGAATTAGGGATTTCCCCTTCGCAAGGAATGCTTCCTTGATCCGGCGGCCGACCGGACCATCGTCATCGCGGACGATGATTCTAACCTCCGGATCCTCTTCGGCGTTCTCGTCAGCGAGGTAGGGAACCTCTAGGGTTCCGGAGACCTTCGCGGCGGAGGAGTCACGTACCTCAGCCTCCCAGGAGAGGGAAAGGGAGAGCTCGTAGCCAGGAATGACCTTGCCCTTGCGGACGTTGACGTAAGCCTCGCCGTCTAGCTTGTCAAGGGTCTTGGTGCGGATCACGAGGTCGCCCTCCCCGTCGAGGAGGGTGAGGTTGGAAAGAAGGGAGGAGAGAAGGGAGCGCGACCACTCGAGGCAGTCGCGCTCCGCCCAGTGCCAGTTGTGGACGTTGGTGCCGTCGGGGCGGTCCTCCACGATCCAGCGCTTGTCGCCCTCTCCGTATTTGGCCATGGATTAGCTAGGGCTTCGGAAGAGGAGTCCGAGAAAAAGAGCAAAAGCCAAAAGGGCGTCGGAGAAGAAGGCAAGATGTTCGGCAGAATGCGTGAAAGAGTATAGGAGAGATTAGTTTAGGATAGAGCGGCTTCTGGATGCTTCAGTGCAGAATAGTCTGGAAATTCCCACCCACGTTTCCTTTGAATAGCTGAGATGCATGTGTAATGCACGTGCTCTAGTTTAAATACAATGTTGCATTGAAGTTGTTTCTTGATAGTAGTAAAATGGATGTTGTGCTGTGAGACAAATGATCTAACTGACAAATTTGGGTCTTATATCTCGAGAGTGCTCATTGTTAAGCTCATGTAGCCTATCAATTTTAATCTATCCCTAGCGTTAATTACTGGTAGATGGGAAGTACTAGAGTCTCGGGAGTCAACGAAGTCACCGCTCACCAGTCACCAATGACCCTGAGGGTAATCCAGATGATCTCTACCGTTCATCTCCCGTCCCAAAAAGTCAAATCAATACAAAAGCACCATCGCGGGAACTCGGGAACAAGCGAAGGACTCCCTGCCTCCTCCCACGCCCTCTCCCCGTGACCTCCCACTCTCGATGGCAAACACCGGCAAATCTCATCCCCGGTTCAAAAGAACGTCCCCGAGAAAGATCACGAGGAAGAAGGCTGCAGCGATCGCCACGAGAGAAGATGGCGATGGCGCCGGAGCTGCCGTGCCTCCACAGTTGCCTTTCTTTCCGGAATCGGCGGCGGTTTTGCCACAAAGTTTCTTCGAGGTCGACTCCCTCGAACTCGCTCCACGGCTCCTCGGAAAGTTTCTTCGTCGCGACAAGGTTGTTCTCCAGATCACGGAGGTAGGGCTATCATATTTTTCCAAAAAGGAAACCCTAGCTTTCCCATTGAGAAAGATTTGTGCGTAATTTTAGTTGACAATTCGATTTCTTGGTGCTTGATGACTGCATAGGTCGAAGCGTATAGGCCGAATGACTCGGCTTGTCACGGCAGGTTTGGTATCACTTCGCGCACCGCTCCAGTGGTAATTAAGATCATTTGCATCTAAACTTTGTTGGTGTTTTTTTTAATCTATTCGATCATATTCTTATGGCAATGCATACAGCATACCCAATTCAAATATGTTTGGTTTGCTAAAATTATTTGATCGTGTAAGTGTTTATCTGTAAATCATAATTAATGAATCTGGTGGTTTTGGTGGGAATAGTTTGGGCCCGGAGGTCATGCTTATGTGTATCTCTGCTATGGCCTTCACATGATGCTGAACATTGTAGCTGATAAGAAAGGAATGGGCGCAGCAGTGTTGATCCGCTCGTGTGCTCCTGTTAGTGGTATGCAAATACCATTACTTCGATTCTTTTTTATTTTCAATTTATTTAATCTCTCGACTTATTTGAGTGCTGCCTTCTCTATTGCTTTAGTGTGCGTTACTAACATTTGAGGATGGGTTAATTTCCACTGCATATATCAGTTAGTTAAAGTGATTACTTATGTTGTAGAAGTTGGCTCTGTCATGAGATTCTTATTTTGGTAGAACTGTATTTTATCTTCTCATTCCTATGATGCCTGAGATTGGGCTCTAGCCTTGATCATGGAGAGGAGCAAAGCAGAAAGGGAATTGAAGAGATTCATGTAAGCCCGTTATTTAAAGAAAATTTGCTAACTAACAGTAATGCTAAGATAAGCATATATAACTTAAGGCATTTATGTGGCAATCTTCAGATTTCATAGCATATGTTCTGGAAAAATTAGCAAACTACGATTCTACAAGATAATGAAAACATGGTCAAATTTATGTTGCTAACTTGTTTTCAGTTACACACTTTTCCAGCTTTCATTACTGTTCTTGTTTATCCAGTTACTACACTAATTGTCAAGAGATAAAAACTAATCTACCTGATTTTTTAATCAGGTAGAAATTGCATGCATTTGAGATTCGAATAAAAATTCTCTAGAAACCTGAAACTGATGAGTGAATCTTTCATGTACTAAAAAATACAGGTTTCAGAAAATTTATTTCATGTTTGGTGTCCTTTTATCTTTTCCTTAATACAACTCATGCATGCTAGCTAGTTTACTTTTCATCTCTCTATAATTTTTCTTGTTTATTCTGTTCTCGTACTTTTTACATAAGTTATGTCCTAAAATATTGACAATTCAAATCAAAAGCCTCTATGACTAGCCAGATATATCTTTGACTGGAAAATTGGGATAACTTTATCAGTCAATTTTGTCGTCGTTACCATTGGACATTTAGCATTTAACTAGATGATAAGGGTGGTGCTTTGTACAATGACCATCACTGATTATTGCATCAACAAGACCTGCTCTGGAGTCTGATGGAATTCTCAGATGTGAGCCAATTGCTTGTCATATACCAAGGGGTCATTAATCTTTATGCTCCATTTCTCTTCATCTTTTAGGTGCTAAAATTATTACTAGTGGAGCATCCTACATCCATTTTATCCTTTGCTTATGTATAAGACTTGCTATTTTAACTTCTAAGTCATTCTGCTTGGAAGAGTATGCTCTTTCTCTTCAGAAAATGCTTACTGAATCTAATCATTAACTGCAGGTTTGGAGATCATTCTAGAACGTCGAGGTCAGAAGACTGAGAAGCCTATCCTACTAACAGGGCCAGGAAAGGTTTATAAGCTCTCTGCAGATATATCAGAATATCTATTTTCCAAAATATTCAATTTAATTGACTTGAAATTGGTGCATATAGATCATTTATGTGAATTGTAATATTTCAGTTTCTTAGATTTTGAAATTTATCTATCTTGATTTGCACCAGATCATTAGGGAGAGTTAATTTATCTTCCGATAAACTGGTTATGGATCACACTCTTGTAACAAGTAATTACTTACAATGACCTCTTTGTAGGAGTTTCATCAGAACTGTTTACATCAAGTGAAAAGTCTATTTTTATGACATCTCAGAAATACTGACTATTCTAAAAGTTTAAGTTGTTTAAAGAAATTGTATTCTAACACTTCCCTCACTTCTAAAATATTTTGATAGGCCCACGAGGTAGATTTTACTTAAATATTTGAATATTTCATATATTTTAATAGTAGATGGGTCTAAGGAGATTCAAACTCAAGACTTCTACTGTGGTTACATGATAACTCACTAATTATTCTGAAAGTTTAAGTTGATAGATGACAATAATTTTTATTTTTTATTTTTTATATTTTAAAAGCAATGAAGAGTTCTAACCATCGGAAGCCTTTGTACATATAACCCTTTGTGCCCTTGTCTGAAATAAAAAAATTGTATATCAAATCTTTAATAACATTTAATGAGCCACCTAGATTTTAGATGCTTTGGTTACAGCGAAGTATTTCTTTATTCTTTACTCTGTCAGTTATTGTGTTTTGAGTCCTAGGAGAAAATTCGTTAGATGTTTATGAAATGTATTCATTGTTCAATCTGAAATCTAGAAGTGCCCGCAAGTTACAAACTCTCTCTTGGTAATGGCCCACCGTTGTCGGCTTGATTGTTGTGTATTTTGTTGAGAATAGGGCAATTATTACAAGCTATAGTACCATGCTGCTCCATATAGTGAGAATGTGACTTATCTTCATAATTGTTTTCTTAATTATTTCAATTGCCAGGTTGGCCAAGCGCTGGGGATATCGACTGCATTGTCAAACCATCCTCTCTACAAACCTGGTACTATTGCCTTGTCTCTGAGATCCATCCACACTCAAATACTTCTGAAGTTCAATTTTTACGTGACCTTGTTTTGGCTGAAGATCTACTCCAACAGGTGGTTTGGAAGTATTAGATGGGCCTCAACCAGAAAGCATTCTGATCGGTCCCCGGGTGGGCATCGAGTATGCTCTGCCGGAGCATGTCGCTGCACCATGGAGGTTCGCCATTGCTGGCAGTCCGTGGATTAGTGCCCCAAAAAACACCCTCCGCTTGCCATGAATACCTGAGGCAATTGTAGATTGAGCATTCACTTAGTACTGCGTACTGTGGCTATGTACAGAGGCATTTTGTTGATGACACCAGGAAATCCTCGCCATTGTTTTGTTTGTATCTTGTAGCATATATTGTTTGAAGTAAAAGAGCTACTAAGCAGGAGCAGTATTAGCTTGTTTGAATCAAAGCATCAAATTAATCAAACTAGTATAGAAGTTAACCAAATGTAATCGAGAAAGCCAGACAAAAATATAGTATACAAGAAAAATTACCAAAACTGACCAATCGTCGCCTGAGAGATTCGAACTCTCGCGGGGAAACCCCATGTACTTAGCAGGCACACGCCTTAACCACTCGGCCAAAGCGACGGAGTGCTTATGATTGTAACCGATAACTTTAGTACGTAAATGACGACACATACCTTCCTAACGAAGAAAAAGAGACCTCTCTCTATTGGTCGACCGTCAGTCTTATACTCTCTTCGACGACAACAACAAGCGAACGGCACAGAAAGAGAGGGACTCATCAACCCACAAAAGGAGGATTGTGAAGTAGCCATGTCGTCAGCCGCCTCTCCGTCAAACCCCATCGCCGCCGCCGCCACCCAATCCCCGCTCACCTTCTGGTGCTACGTGTGCGACGTCAGCGTCTCCCTCCTCCCCTCCCCTTCCCCTCTCCTCTGCCCCCATTGCCGTCGCGACTTTCTCGAAGAGCTCGACCTTCCCCACCCCGACCTCTTTCTTCCACCTCCCCCTCCTCCTCCCCCTCTCCCCTTGCTCTCCGACGACTCCGATAACGACCTCCCCAACTTCCCCTCCGATTACCTCCGCCGCCTCGTCCACCATCTCACCTCCTCTTCCGATGACGACTCCTCTTCCATCCCCCTCCCACCCCCCCCTTTCCCTCCCCAACGCCGCGGCCCCTCCCCGGCCTCCCCTTCCTCTATCGACGCCCTTCCCACCGTCCAAATCTCCGACCCCTCCCTCCCCTGCGCCATTTGCAAGGACGACTTCCCCCTCCTCTCTCCCGCCCGCCGCCTCCCCTGCGGCCACCTCTACCACTCCGACTGTATCATCCCGTGGCTCTCCCTCCACAACTCCTGCCCCATTTGCCGCTCGGAGCTTCCCTCCCCCTCCCCCGACCCTTCTTTGCCGCCGACAGCCGATGCTCGAGGCTTCAGGAGGCGCCTCAACGACGGGGGAGGATCGCGGGCGCTGAGGGTGCTGACGAGTAGGATGAGGCAGCGGCAGCCGCGGCCCGTGGAGTGGTCGCCGACGCAGATGGCGCAGGCGGAGACGGGGCCGGCGAACAGCGGGGAGACGGTCACGTCGGACTGGCCAGTGGGACTAGGATTGGTGGATGATGAGGGAGACGCAGTGATGTCCGATATCAGAGAGGGGTTCTTCGATTGAGTCGTGCCATTTCGTTGGCTTCTCAAGGCTATCTATCCATTTTGGATAGAAAGTTTGAGGTATGGATCGATGCTTTTAAATTCTACTTCTAAAGGTATTAGGTTTCAACCTCCAAGCTCCTTCTTTTATGAATCAATGCGTATTAATTGGAATTTATGTTAAGAATCTGTCTGTTAGTGTCATTCTAAGACTAATACTCGAATCGCATGGCATCACCTTTAGCACCAAATACTTATGTGTACCTTAATAGGATATTTCTTATATCGGTAAAAAGGGGGTCACCGCGATTCATTCTTGGGGCGTAGGAATGGTGCTTCTGGTCATGCTCAGTCATCAATCAAGTTTTTCTTACATGATTTAACCTTATTGGTCTGCTGATGAGTTCCAGATTGGAGGAAGTTTTAAAAGATGGCGATTTATGAACTAATCATACTTCAGATTCAGGTCAGTTCTGGCTCCGTTTTAGAAGCAAGGATGAGACATAGATTTGCTTAGTCATTATAGGCTTTGGACAGTTCAATAGTTTGGTGTGAAGTTAAGCGTTTGACTTGATGGCGTTAGATTAGTAAGGATGTCTGTGTCAGTTATTTACATTCTGTGAAGCAGAGGTGAAAGGACTATCGCTAAACAAGTGGGCAGCATGACCATTATATACTTAGTTTTAGAGAAATAATTTAAAAGTTGTTTCTTTGCGGATGTTTGTGATAGTGGCCATGGCTTTTGTTTGCCACTTTCTTTTTGAAAGTTGTATACTTTGCTCTTTTAACTTTTCTCCATATTACTGAAAGATCCTTCATATAATTTTGGGATTTTTGCATACAATCATATAATTTCAAAATTCTCATAAAAGAGTTAGAACTTGGAAAATATTGATGTATATGATAGGCAAATACTTGTATTGCCACTACCTACTTGATTTACAATTTCTCTTACAAATAAATTATGGACGGTAACAATTTGATTCAAACAGTCACAATAAAATCTAATTAAAAAAACTTACATATTACAAAATATAAAATTCTGTATAAGTTTAGTCTAATGTTGAACAGTATCTCCTTAAGATTAATTCACTCTCCATTGACTGTTTATGAAGTAGTTGATGCACCACTTCGAGTTCGAACCAACCTAAATTTAACCAGACTGAAATTATATCAGGCAAAAAAAAATATTGGACTAAGCCGAGTCGGACTCTGCGTGTGTGTGAGTTGGTTTGTATAGATTTGTTTACCTACAAAATAATTATCACTTTTGAAACCCTAAATTCATGAGATATTTGATATTTATATACCCTATCAACATTTATCAAATATTTAATATGATATTGAACTCACCTCTTTTTATTTTTTATTATCACGACAGCTATTTTAAAACTAATTTTTATTCACTTTTATTTATCAATTTGAATAAATAAATCTATGACATTTAAGTACTCTTTGAGTTTTTTTAATTTCACCATCAATTCATCATTAATAATGTGTGGACTTCACTTAAATCTGAGCTTTAAATTTATAACATATTTATGTTCAAATACATAATATTTTTAACCCAAATATAATTACGAATACTCTTTGGAAGTATTTTATAATGATCTTTAGTGTTGGACATCCAACAAAGTGACAACAAAGTGACAACAGAATGAAGTATTAATGTGCAAGAACCTCATGTTGGACTATATAAGCTTGTATAACTAGAATGAGAAGGTTATAGTTACTTGATATGACTTCTGCCTTGATCATTGATAGTATCATGTTTCGTTTAGTTAAATTTATTGTGAATTATGGTTCACACACCGTGATGTTCCAAACTTTAGCAAAGAGAGTCCAATTAATATGTTTTAGGCAGAGTACTTTCCGCCTGTCAATTCTTTGTAAATCTTTATTTGTCGAGTGTTCTTCTGGATTTGCTGTCGAGCCTCCACTACAGTCGTTTGCTAGAAGGTTGAATTGTGCTGGATCTACATTCAGCTGATAAATAGTTGCAAAAATATGCTTCATCTTTTTCCGCTAACCACTCAGCTCAAAGTAGTTCTTTAAAAAGTGCCCTGGTTGATGGAAAAAGTTTTCATTGTTCTAACAAATTAACCAAAAAGGCATAACTTCCGAATAAGTCAAATGAATAAGTTTCTCATAGGTAAAAGGGAGAAGGTTACAAAATAATTACTTGTACAATAGTTAATTGTCACCATCATCATTGTCCTTGCTTATGTTTGTGTGGGGTGATCCATTGTCCTTCGCTATGTCGATAAATATCTAGGGTAGAGATTTGTATAGTATTTAGGTATTCTTACATAGTATCAGACTGTAATAGATCATAGCCCTTAGATTTTCAGTGGATGGCATGGATGGTGTAAACTGATTAGTCTATATATCCAAAATAGCCGGTTGATGCTGGTGGCTTTGTAGAACATTATATTTCCTTCAGGGATGCGAGTTGCTTCAGAACATTACAACTCTACTTGGACACTTAGTTTTGCTCATTCTTAAAAGAAACTGGTTGTCTAACTTGCTCATTGCTTGCCTGATCAGTTGAAAGTTTTACCTTGTAGATAAATCTTATCTAAGCTATCTGACCCTCTTATTTATTCTGAGATTCTTTTACATTTTTTTTTGTGCAGCAAATGTAAAGTAGCCGCTGGTGAAGAAAAGCCATCATCAACAAGCGTTCTGATTTATTTGGAGTGGTATCTGCAGAATTTAACCTTCAGAGTAGATAGTGTAATTCCATAATTTTGTCATTGGGTTCTGTAATGCACTGGCATATATAAGACATTAGCTTTTACAATAAATTCGCTACCAGATCTACCATGTATATAATGATCAAACTTATTTCCTAAGTAATAAATAGCCATGTGGTTCATGTTTCTCTATCACGGGCGCTGTTGTGGCTTTTTTATTTGCTTTGACGAACGGTAAAATTGCTATAAACCATTAACTTCAACAACATCTTCTTCACCCGATTCATGCCAATATGTGAATGGGTATGTCTCGGATGCTTAGATGGGTCAGATAAATTCATAATTGGACTAAAGAGTTCTAGTCTAATCACCATTGAGATGTTGGTCATTTAGGACTTCATACTGTCATCTTAAAGTTTACTCATTTGATAATTATTTCGTGGTTGAAGTTAAGACTGTCAAGATGGGATAATGATAGTTGCCTCTCTTAAAATAAGTAGGTCATGCATCTTTGTGACTTTATTAGGTTGATAGATCTAACAAATAGTCTAATGCTTCTTTTGTAGTCAGCTAATTTTAAAGTGCTAAGCATGAACAGTTGCACAGCCATCTCCCCTCGTGCTCAATTATCACTTCCTGAGCCTCTTTTGCCTAACGGCTTGACGTGGATTTAATGGACTCCACGTTGATGGTCATAAATAGGCTCCTCGTGCTGGTCAAAGGAGCCACGTCAGCCTCTTTAAAAGCATCCTTTCTGCCAATTTGACCAAAAGGCCTGTTAGAAATTTATAATAAGATGTACTTATAATTGTCAAGAATTTGGATCAAAATATAAGCTGTAGATAAATCCCTGTCTTTTCGTTGGCAAGCTAGTTTTACACGAAACCGAGTTTCGTGCCGGAATCGGTCTACTTTGTATCGGCCTATGGTAATTCTTATTAAGAAGTAATTAGATCACCAATTTTGGTTGTGGTTTTAGGATAAATAGATAGTTTAATTGGTCGAGTGAGAGTCCTATACGCAACTTAAAATGGAGAACGTTCTAATAAAGATTTTGGATCGAGCTGAGTCACTTGTGAATAAGCCATCATCCATCTTATCGCTAAACTTCACCAAAATGCAATACGAATTAATTGCACACGAGCAAATTGTAGTCAGATACTCACAAGGTTGAAGTTGTCCACAGTCATGAGGATTAATTCAAACATAATCTCTAGGATCTCCCTAAGAAGCTTCAGTTTAACAAATATGCCAATCAAAAGGCGGCCATGTCAAAACAAGGAATCCTATATAAGAAAGTCACTTCCTATCCATTAGGCATTAGCTCATACCATTCGTCTCTAAACAACCTACCTCTCTTGCAAAGACTTCTCTTCCAACTCAAACATGGCCATGGCTTTGGACTTCTCCAATGACATCTTGCTAAAGGTGGGCTTGTTCATCCTAGTACAAGCTCTCGTCTACCTCATCCTCACCAACTCTTCCAACATCTTCGCCACCAGTAAGAGATCTCTCAGCTTCCGGACGGTGAGGTCCGTCAGCTTGCGCCGCATGCTCGCGTTGGTCTCCGACTTGCCACCCGGCGGCGAGCCGTCGCCGCGCCCCTCCGACCGCACGGAGTAAGGATTGTTGCAATTATGGAACGCCCCTGGCCTCTTCTTCGCTTATTACGACGATGGAGGGGGCCTCTTCTTCTAAGGTTTCTAGTTACTAAGGGTATATACATATCTAAGCAAACCATTCTTTAATTTTTCTTGATTCTTTGTTCGGTTGATGTGAGTTTGATTTGATTTGTGTAACTGGATTATAAATAATTGAATGATGCAGAATTCTGGTATGCCTTGCTTGTAGTACTCGTGTCTAAACCTTTATTTTTAAAGTTGATTTTTGACTCTTTTTTTTTGGGGGTTCGAAACTCAAAGACTACTGTGTATATGTAATGACATACTAATTACCAAGATAATAAATAATATATATATATTTACACAAATAAATAGCCTAATAGAAAGCTTATGACTGAAAGGATATTTATGATCTATATATGTCAGATATGCTTTTGGATCATTTCTCGGACCTCGTCCATCACAAGCCATGCTTTATGGCCTCCAATCACCTCAGCTATCCATTCTCCATCCTTCCATATCTGTATGTGCCACCAATTGCCAATTATTTCTTTCTTCTCTTCCATATGGGAAATAGGAACAAATAAATGAACGTCAACAGGAGGTAATAGTACCTGAATCGTTGGCATTTTCTGAAGAGTTACGGCAAACGTCGGCAGAAATGGCCATTAGGTTCGAGAATGAATAGAACGAGCAATATTTACATAGTAATTTGAGCATATATAAGAGTTAGTGTCTAATAACTTACCGAAATATTCCCTCGCTTCACCAAGGCTTGGGGAACTTTGTTAACATCAATGAAAAAGAACTTAATTCTGGCAAGAAGGAGAAGAAAAAGAAAGAAAGAAAGGAAAGTTACATGAATTCTACGGATGGTTAAATGCTTGGAGTTCACAAAGATGTCTTTAGAATTGCAGGACGTGAAAACTTAGTTCTATAAGAATGCATGGACGTCACCAACCTTGGGTGGTATTCTGCAGCAAGCTTCTCCAACTTAGGCTTCAAATAGATGCATTTCCGACACCAAGCAGCCATCCTGGCAATATTAATCACAAGAACGCCAGGATATCAAATGAGTGGCAAAAGTTATAGTTTAGACATAATTAGTGTTTGGTTCCAGGATGCCATTATTGATGTGATTATTCTGTGATATATAATTGGAGAGAGGTCTCACCACTAACCATTCGATAACGATGGGCTGAGCAAGTTCCTGCGACCGCCCGAGTATCTCATCGAACTCCTCAACCCCCTTGATCTCTTCCATCTTGATCGGCATTGCCCTCGACAAATCCGGACCCAAAGCTCCCACCTTTACCTCTCCTCTCGACCTTCTCCTTCTACTTCCTTCACTGCCCATGACCGCGAAGAACCCTCCGCCGTTCACTGAGACCAAAGAGCACCCGCCGCCTTTGGATTGATGGGTCCCCTGTTCCCGGAGGCAGACCCTTCGGCATAGAATGCGAGAGCTCGGAGCCAAAATTGCCATCTTTTTTTTTTCTCTCTCTCTCTTTTTGTCAACTGGGTTTCCTTCTTCGTGATGAAAAGTGACGCCTTTACGATTATTTTGTGGGTAAAAGCTCAAGATGAAGCATCTATGGTGATATAATCAGGGAAAGAGGAGTTGCGTTTTGCTCTTCTCATTTAGGAGAATTAAATTTGAGATTAGGAAAAGGGCAGTGAGAGAGATGGGCGGTGGCCGGGTGGGAGAGATGGCGAATTGGCGATAGCGGAAGCTTATCCGGAATGCGAGGGAAGCAGAGGAGGAGGAGGAACTGGTCCCAATGGGTCTATCTAGGCCCACTAAGAGAATCGGACGGTTCTAATTCTCCGTATTTTTTTCATAGTAACTCATCTCGTTGCTTATATTAAAATATAAGAAAATTGATCAGAAACATCCTATATTTGGGCCGTCTGATACCAATCCTACGGATAGAGTTATGCATGTCTTATTCACAAATTATCCAAGCACTGTTCTTAATTTATTTTAAGGAATAAAAGGAAGTGAACGGGTCAACACTCTTCTTTCCTCCTCCCTTCGTGTGTGTGCGTGTGAGTGTGTAAAAGTAAAGAGAACGAGATCTACCACGATGAGTTCTTCGAAGACGATAAGAAGATTAGAGGTGGTTTCTCCTGTTCCGGCGGATATAGACATCGCCAACTCGGTCGAGCCCCTTCCCATCTCGGCGATCGCAGAAGACCTCAACCTTAGTCCGAAACACTACGATCTTTACGGGAAGTACAAGGCTAAGGTGCCTTATCCAATACCCATTTCTCTGATTTCGCTTTTACACCTCTTTTTCCTGATCGTTTCTCTGATGGTCTGGAGATGTGGATTCGTGAATTTTAGGTGCTTTTGTCTGCTCTCGATGAGCTCGAAGGATCGGAAGATGGGTACTACGTGGTTGTGGGAGGAATCACTCCCACCCCACTTGGGGAAGGGAAGTCTACTACTACTGTTGGTCTTTGCCAAGCTTTGGGAGCTTTCCTTGATAAAAAGGTGCCCCCTTTGATCTGTTTCCCTCTCAACGAATTTACATATGTCAATTGTTGATCGGATAAGAATGTCACTCGACTGGTTTTAGTTTTAGATGTTCCAGTGGATTCTATGCAGTATAATTTTTGCTATATTCTCCTGTCACTTGAACTAGGAAAATTTTGTGGCCCATTTCGTGAACTCAGCAAATTACTGGTTATTAAACCCAAATAGATTTTATTTACTCTCTCTTAGGATTGAACATTTATTGCTTTTTGAGATGCTAATTCAACATCTGGAGGGTCCTTTTCCAATAGAATCTTACTGATTAGCTTCATATCACTTCAGGAAGTCTTTAAATTGATAAAATGTCTATGACTTTTCTCTTAGATCAACAATCCAATTCGATGATAAAGTTTTTGCTGTTATATGCTATTGGCTTATGCAGCATGGTATGTGATACTTGTATTTTCTTTGCTCATTGCTGATGATAAGGACACATAATATTGGAGAACATTAAGATTTAGTAGTAGTCTACCATACATGGGTGAGACAAGGGAAATGGTTTTAACTATCTTCTTTTCCTGTTTCCAATTTGCAGGGATGGAGAGCAAATTATTATTATTATTATTATTTGTAGAAATAGAGAAGGTTTGTAAACTCACCGTACAGTACAAGACTTCTATGCCACTAGCAATATTATTAAAGGAGAGTCTTAAATTTATTTATTGCTCTTCCGTTTCTTTTAATTCTTTCTATTCTAATCAGAATCTTCTTCTTAAAATATCTTCTTATGTTCTTTCCTTTGTCTCATTTGATATTTAAATGCTTCATTCAATCTGAATTCTTGTTTGTCTCACCTACATGTTCAGAGTTATTCCTTAGAGATCCTAAACCAGTGAGCCTTATGTTATTTCTGATATTTTTTCAACAAAATGTAGTTATGCAATCTTTGATGATCATTTCATACTTTGAGAGTGCTCCTCTATAACTGTTCTTTTCCTAATTAATTTGATTAAGTTGCATAATTCAATTCCATTCATTCATTATTAAATGATCTTTTCCGAGTCGCTTATGTGCTTAAATCAGTTTGGCAATATTGTTCAGCAAATGTAATCTGAAAAGAGTGTACTTCAAAAGCCCTCCAGAATCTGGCAGAGGACCACTGTGTCATCCCTGGTCTAATGAGAGACCATCAGATTTGGGCAAATTCTGTCTCCTATGTAGTAATGTGCATGTCTATATGTTCTTCTCCTGCGTTAAGATTTTGTCTCTCTTTTATAGGTTGTTACCTGCCTCCGCCAACCATCTCAAGGACCGACGTTTGGAATTAAAGGAGGTGCTGCTGGAGGTGGCTATAGTCAAGTCATCCCTATGGATGAGTTCAATCTTCATCTAACTGGAGATATCCATGCTATTACTGCTGCAAATAATCTTCTTGCTGCTGCCATAGACACCAGGATCTTTCATGAATCGTCTCAGTCAGACAAAGCTCTGTTTAACAGATTGTGTCCACCAAACAAAGAAGGAAAGAGAAGCTTTGCTAATATTATGTTTAGGCGTCTCAATAAGCTTGGAATATCAAAGACCAGTCCTAATGAGCTTACACCCGATGAGGTCAAAAGATTTGCCCGACTCGATATTGACCCAGAGTCTATTACTTGGAGAAGAGTAATGGATGTCAATGACCGATTTCTGAGGAAAATTACAGTTGGTCAAGGTCCTGAAGAAAAAGGAATGGTCAGAGAAACAGGCTTTGACATATCAGTAGCTAGTGAGATCATGGCTGTATTAGCTCTTACCACTTCCCTTGCTGATATGAGGGAAAGGCTTGGAAGAATGGTGATAGGAAACAGCAAGGCTGGTGAGCCAATTACGGCAGATGATCTTGGGGTTGGAGGTGCCTTAACTGTGTTAATGAAAGATGCAATTAACCCTACTCTGATGCAAACTCTTGAAGGTACTCCAGTTCTAGTTCATGCTGGACCATTTGCCAACATTGCTCATGGAAATTCTTCAATAGTAGCTGATAAGATTGCTATTAAACTGGTTGGTAAAGGCGGTTTTGTGATAACAGAAGCTGGTTTTGGAGCTGATATTGGCACTGAAAAATTCATGAATATAAAGTGTAGGTACAGTGGCTTGGTACCCCAATGTTCTGTTATTGTGGCAACTATAAGAGCTCTTAAAATGCATGGGGGTGGGCCAGAGGTTGTGGCTGGGAAGCCTCTGGACCATGCTTACTTGACTGAGAATGTGGCTCTTGTAGAAGCTGGATGTGTAAATCTTACCAGGCATATTTCAAACACAAAGGCTTATGGAGTGAATGTTGTGGTTGCAATAAACAAATTTGCTTCAGATACTGATGCAGAGATGAATGCTGTTAGAACCGCTGCTTTAGCAGCTGGTGCTTTTGATGCTGTTGTCTGTACTCATCATGCACACGGTGGAAAAGGAGCGGTTAGTGATACTCTATTTTGTGGTATCTTTACCTTTTTGCAACATGCTCTATATGAAATTAAATAGTTTTTTTTTTCCTTTCAAGAAAAAGAAATAGCATTCGTGTGCTTATCCTCTGTTGAATATGATGATGTTTATATTGTAAAGCTGCCATGTATGAAATATGAACTGGGATTAGCAAACCATGTTGCAGTGATTTATTATGGCTGTTTTTGCATGTACAGGTTGAACTTGGCATTGCAGTTCAAAGAGCATGTGAGAACCTAAAGCAACCACTTAACTTTCTGTATCCGCTGGATATTAGTATTAAGGAGAAGATTGAGGCAATTGCTAGGTCTTATGGCGCCAGTGGTGTTGAATACTCAGATCAGGTAATTCTTTTGATTCAGACAAGCTATTTCTAGGGTTAGTGATTTCATTGAACTTGTGCAAAGGAATATAGTCAATATTCATATAACACTTTGTATAGAAGTATGGTAACATATCAACCCCAAAAATATGGTCCATCATCTATCTAAATGTGAGATGAGTAAAAATTAGCAGTTCTCAGATGGTTACAGTTAGCGGTCACAGAATACCCATCAACAGTTTAAAGTACTGAAGACTAGAACCATGGGTGGATAACTACATACTATACTTAAATATCACTATCTCAGTTGATACAAATTTTTCTTTCTTGAAGGCTGAGAAGCAGATCGAGATGTACAGCAAGCAAGGTTTCTCTGGTCTACCCATTTGCATGGCAAAAACCCAGTACTCATTCTCGCACATCCCATCACAAAAAGGCGCTCCTGTTGGATTCATAATTCCTATAAGAGATGTAAGGGCCAGCATTGGAGCTGGCTTCATATATCCACTAGTCGGAACAATGAGCACGATGCCCGGTCTCCCAACTCGGCCTTGCTTCTTCGAGATCGACATTGATTTATCCACAGGAAAGGTCCTTGGCCTCTCCTAAGACATTAGAATATGTATCTATCCTTCCACTCTTCTTCTGGAGGAACGTTGTGAGGCTTAATAAGATCCCTCCATGTTGTCGTTTACCAGTTTCTTTGATGAACTTGTAGAATGTAATTTTCTACCGAGAATGGCAAAGGAACTTATCGTTTTTTGCTTGATGAGTTGCTATAACAATAAGTTCTTTGTTATGTCATTTCCTCTGCCGAATGATCAAGTCAAGTAAATCATCACAAGCCTGCTTTGCCACACCAACTACGATTACTGCAAGCAGTCGGTGGTCATGGATTTCTTCATGGGGCCAGTGAGATCCGAATGCTACTCACAACCTACGCCCTATCCGATATCATATTGTCCATATCTAGCTAATTTTCTCCATGCCGTATTGTGATTGGGTAAATTTAACTGCATGTCTCCTTACAGTATTAGATTCGAGATGTTCTTTGTTTTAATACCATTTATTGGACTAGGTGGGAGAGTTTTTTAAATACTACATGTCAATAAACGACGATCTCCAAATATAAGCTACTGTCTGTTTTCGTATTTAAATTTCAAGATAAATTGAACACATAGCAGGCTCTTAGTCAAAAACTCGTAGGTGGGACGCCACAGTCAGAACAACTGGCATTAGTAAGTGGTGGCCAAGGGGATGAATACACTCCCTCACTTTATTATCGCTGCTCCAGATGTGAACGGAGGACATTTGTCGGAACTTTGAGACCGGTATCGGGATCGGGATCACAATGGTGTTTGCTTACGAGTAATGAGTAATGATTAAATCTCCACCACTCGGCAATCCTCCAAATGTTTGGCATAATTGTGTCGGTGTCGGACATCCACAAAATAAAACGCATGCCATTTAAGCTTACTCTACTCTTTATATCTTACTGATGAAGCTTTTCAAACTTAGATTCTTTCATCTTTTAATGGATCATGTGTCGGTGGGTTAATTTTTATGTGGGTCTTCGATCTTCCACAACTAAGAGGCTGTTTCGATAATTTCCATGTGAAACCCCCTTCAAAGGCCTAGATACCCATGGCCATGGCCATGGGTCATGACATGTGAATCTGCTTTAGTTAAACTGTTCCAACCCATGTGAAGTACTATATATAAGTGCTTTTCTTTTTGGCCCTTTAAGATTAAATACACAATAAAAGTATCATTTGCTAAAAAATATATGACTACCAAAGGAAAAAAGGAAATATAGTAATACAATTGTGATATATGTTGCTTGACTAATAAGCAAACAATATACTGCGATACGTCCTCATGTGACCTTAATGGCACCAAAAGTGCTGCTGCCATTGCCAACCATTCTCAATTACTATCCTTCTCTTTCTTTTCTTTTTCTCTTTTCTTTCTGGATTTTTCTTCTCCATTAAATACGTGATGCTCGCAACTTTTTAATCCACCGTCCGTTCCCTGCGACTGTAATATTTGAGAATGCAAGGGAAATGTACTTATAGTACCACCTCACATCATTACGGCGAAAAGTGATCAAAGTCTGAAAGCAAAAAAGTCCAAATCCATCATAATAATTGCAAATGGGACCTGCGAGTGCTAGTGCTTAACAAATCAATAGTTTCAAGGTCCTCCTCCATCTTCTCTTTGACAAAGGTTAAAAGGTTAGAGTGGTGGATTGCTTACTCAGTGTCTCAGTTCTTGTCTTGTCCAATTCGTGCTCCACCTTCAAACACCATGACCTGACCATTTTAACAATTTTGAGGGATTAATGTGAAAGTCTATGAGGATTTGTTGTGCAATAAGTTTGCAAGTCCAAGGATAAGATGAAAGCAATGAATTCTTAATGCTCGCTGGAGTAGTTGGAAAGGAACGCCAGAACCAAAACCTGGGTCCATTACGGGAATTTAATCCTCAATCATGGAGCTCGATACGAGTTGTCATAGCTTTATAATATATTTATATATAGTTCCACGACAAGAACCACTATTATCTTAAGTATAGACACCGCTTATTCTTCCTTTCCCTTTCCACGACAAGAACCACTATTATCTTAAGCATAGACACTACTTATCCTTCTTTCTCGGCATAAATCTTGTCAATCCTAAGCTGCAATCTTTTGTCTTCTTCTTTTTCAGAAATAGTTGCTAGGCTAGGTATAATTTATTTCAATCAAATAATTAAAACCAATAAATTACACAACTAGCACATTGCAAGTCTAATACATGGAAAAATGGAGAAGCGGTCACAAAAATCAACAATACAACAAGAAAACATTCTGCCAAGCTTAAAGAACAAAAGAAAATATAGCAAACATAAGCACACGCTGTGTAGGGGTGAAAACGAGTCGTATTAATTTCGGTCCGACTCGTTATATAATCTCATTTGAATAAAAAAAAATTATTTCGATTATGATATGGATAGAAATTTTGAAAAAAAAACCTCGAATACATATTCAAATATAATTTTGGAATTTGAATATGGATATTAGATATCCATTTATCTATATATCTTTTTGAATGATTTACAGTTTTTAGTTTACTTATTTAAATAGTGAATATTGATATTATTACTGATGATATGTTATATATTATTTGTAGAGATTAATTTCTCTAATTTTATAATTTTATATATATATTTAACATACAAAAAAAATATTTTTTTATAAAACTCTTAATATTTTTGTGCTAATTATGTCTAAATAAAATATCGTAATTCGATCATCATTCATTTAATATTCAATCATCTATCCAAAAATTATTAATATCCGTTTAGTTAGGATATGATTTTAAATTTTACTATTAATTAAATATTCATATACAAATCCATATTTAACTAAAAATATAAATTCAGAATATAGATTTAATATTATCCGATATCTGATCTGTTTTCACCCTAATATCACAACATTGAAAATATGAGCTTCCATCGACTCCACGAATGACCTATGCGGATTAGAACCAACTTTGAAGTACTCTACCACAACAACAATCTACACAAACATAGAGCAAAGAAACAATAAAACAAAATTTGAAAAACTAAAAATATGTGGCTGACTTGACGACTGCTAGAACAGAGGCAAAGACAAGAGAAATAATAACTACATGACAGATTAGGGCGGAGGAGACAACGATAATGAACAAGAATCTCTCTATAAAGAAAAAGTGCACTAAACATTAAAATCCAATGTCAAGTGTCAAGACACAAGGATGATTGAAAGGTGGCAACAAGAACTATGAATTAAGATCCTAGGAGAATGACAGAGACGGAGATGGATCCGAAATGAAAATGATGATGAGGGTGAGAAGGAGTGTGTGCTAAGAATTCTTGAAAAAAAAATAAATAATTGTCAAGAAGGAGGAGGTGAAGGTGAAGGAAGCGAGAGAGGGAGGGTTAGGAAGATAAAAAGGGCAACAAAAGTAAGACAGAGATGTACAAGAAAGAAAGAGAGAAAAGAGAATAGAAAGGCCTTACGAGAGAGGAAAGAGAATGAGATCGGCCCAGCGAGAGAAGAACCCTTCTGCTGGGGGCACAATCGTGGGTCTTAAAATTTTCTAAGCTGCAATCTAAAATTATCCCCCAATAAATAATGTTTCTATTATATTCCAGAGTGCGGCAACGACGACTGCTTGTTCTGTACTGCAGAACCACACACCAAATAAGTAGCAAACTAAGCTTCATTCTCCTATCGACGCATGCCCCTGAGTCCCTGACCCAATTTAATCGTCCCAAAAAGTAGGTGCCCTTTATTTTATATTTATATTTATATTTACAGAACTCAGTGTCCGCACTCTACAGTGCTGCCGCTTAGATGCGACGCTTCTCCCAAGCAGACCTCCGGTACGGATCTATCATATATGTCCCCCCATGAAAACACGAATCCAGGCGTCGATTTGCAAATATTCTTCTTCTCTTTTTGCAATTTCCTCTCCTCTCCTCTCCTCTCCTCCTGTCTCTTCTTTTCTCCGATCTACCTTATTTAACCATAAAATAAATCCTGGATCACATTTACATACACTATAGGGGAGCTTTAAACGCTTCTTTGCATTTTTTTTTAGTATTCTAGTGGAAGTGGTTATTAGTTTGAAGGAATTAAAAGGGAATCTGGGGACCACGCGGAAATGCCCCGATAATTGCTACCGAGAAAAGGCAAGGATCACATGAAGACGACCGGCATCCTCACCACCTCAAATAAAATAAAAGGCGTCTCTCTCCTAAATGAGGAGGCTAACCTCACCGCTGGGGCGGGGCAACGAAGGCTATGTTCAATGACCATGTCAACCTTCTTAAGCTTCTACATTCTTCTTGCTGCTGCAAAATTTTATTATCATTTCCTCTCTTCCAGATTCAATGTATTTTGAAAAGAAAATACTTGTCATTGAATCGCTATAGTTTGAGGAGTGTTATATTCGATATTATCAATCGCCTAAATGTGTCTGATATATTTGTGGGTCTGGAAGGACTATTATTTTGTCTGATTAACCTTGCAACCATTTAATTAATCCACTACTTTTTAAAAAAAAATTAAAGGAGAGTATAGAAATCCTGTAAAAAGAGACTGTGCAGTGCCCTTTTATTTTAAGTCCAATCTACTGTATAATTTTGGTGTCGGTAGGAGATGCTAAACCACAGCAATGAAGAAGTGAGAAAATCTCATAAAACAAACACATTTGTAGGATTCCTTAAAAATCTCATTGAATCCAAGCTGTATTAATAAAGCAGTTAAAAAACTATCAAAAATAAGTGGGAAATTTGGGTTTCATCCTATTAAATAGATAGATTTGCTCCACCTATCTTTCTTCCCCCATTGTATCAGAGATTAAGAGGTAACCCAAACTAGTGGCAAAATAGAAAATTTGTCGAACTAGGAGAGCTATTCCAAAGCTCTAAGCACGTCCCCACATAACCACAGCCACTGCTCGCGATACGGTCACCGATACCCCCCTCGTCTTCCTTTCTTCATCCCACTACTTCCTCTGCTCCACTCTCCGCTTCCCTTCTCCGACCCTTCTTGTGGCCAGATAGCCAAAGAAGAAATCTAAGACTAACCCAACTCTAGTTTAGTCTTCTTTTCTTCTTCTAAACCATGAAAGACCCCGGGAAGCATCAGCAGAGCGTAGCCTCTGATATCAGAAGCCTCTACTTGGTGATGACAACGCGCAAGACCAAAGTTTTCCTCTATGGGTTTATCTTCGCTTTCGTCGCTTGCACTGCCTACCTTGCGTTTAATCCATCCGCGAACGCAGCCTCCCCTTGGTTCAACAACCTCTTCACTTCGGCTTCCGTATCCGCGGCTCCTTATAGATCTCAGATATCCAACTTCTTCTCCTATATCTTCCCCAATTCATCTTCTCTTTCTCCGGAGAATTCGTCGATGGAGATTAATGGCACGCAAATTGGTTCTCGAGGGAATGGGGTTAGAGTGGGCGATTCGAAGGAGAAAGGAAGTGGATCGCAGAAAGATGGGATTTTGGTGGGTAAAAATGCGACTGCTGGGATTGGATCGCAAGGAAATGGAGTTCCTGGAAAGAATCAGACGACCCAGGAGTTGGGTTCTCGAGAAAGTGGTGGTTCGGAGAAGAAAGATGGAGTCTTGCTAAAGAATCAAGCAGGTTCTGGAAAGAACCAGACGGAAAACGGAGTTGCTTCTAAGGATCAAGCAGGGAAGGGAGTTGGTTCCAAGAAAGATGGAGTCTCGAATGGCAAGAACCAAACAGGAAGTGTGATTGGATCACAGGGAAACAAAGCTCCTCCAATCAAGAAGGAGGCGTCCCCAAAGAACGAGAGCAAGGGAGGAGCTGAGTTTAAGAAAGATGGAAGCTTGGCTGGGCACGGAAATGGAGCTTCAAAAAGTAATCAGACTGGTGCTGCTCTTAGTAGTAAAAGTAATGAGGTTTCCTCGAAGAAGGAGGCAAAGGAAGGAGTTGGTTCGCCGGGAAATGGAACTCCAAGCAAGAATCACACTGTAGTAACTCCTGGTTCCAGTCCAGTAGCTATGGAGACTCAAAATCAAACAGGAAAAGGAGTTCCTGCAACTAATCAGAAGAATTCAACATCTAGTCATCCGCCCAATGTAGTTTTGGCTAAGAATCAGACTGCTGCTGTTCCAAAAATTAGTGCAAAACCTACAAAAGCTGAGGCCAAAGGGGCTGTAGGAGAAGGCAGGGTTTCCAATTTAACATCTTCATTTAGAAAGGGGAATGTCTCGTCTGCAGCAGTTTCAAATGGTGCTGGTAAAAGGGATGATTGGATCAAATCAATGATAGGTTGCGACATCTTCCATGGGAATTGGGTTAAGGATGATTCATATCCACTCTACCCTGAAGGGTCCTGTCCTCACATTGATGAACCATTCGACTGCTATCTCAATGGCAGGCCGGATCGAGCTTATCAGAAGCTGCGGTGGCAACCCAAGGGTTGCAATATCCCAAGGTGAGGGAAAATAGATAGTATCTTGCAAATTTTGGTGAACTGTATCCATTTGTGCATGATCTTTACCCATCAAATTGCTTGTTTCTTGTATTAGATTAAATGCGACCGATATGTTAGAGAGGTTAAGGGGAAAGAGGATAGTGTTTGTTGGTGATTCCCTCAACAGGAACATGTGGGAATCTCTGGTTTGTGCGTTGCGACATGCCATTAAGGATAAAAAGAAGGTTTTTGAGGCATCTGGTCGTCATGAGTTCAGGACCGAGGGTTCATACTCTTTCTTATTTACGGTCAGTTTGATCTTTCTTGATGTTTTTATCACTTTTTTATGATCGTCTCAGTGATTGCATTCACTTATTTGTTGTGAATTCCTTTTGGACAGGACTACAACTGCACTGTGGAGTTCTTTCGCTCTCCTTTCCTAGTTCAGGAATGGGAAATGCATGTAAGCAATGGAAAGACTAAGGAAACTCTTAGGCTTGACATAATTGAGAGATCATCTCCCAAGTACAAGGATGCTGATGTTATCGTCTTCAATACAGGGCACTGGTGGACTCATGAGAAAACTTCTAAAGGGTAATCTATTCTACAACCATCACATTCAGAAATCACATAGTGTTTTAGCTTAGAATTGAGGTTGAGTCCAACAACTTATACAGGAAAGATTACTATCAAGAAGGCAATCACATATACGGTGAACTGAATGTGGTGAATGCTTTTCATAAAGCTCTTAATACATGGGCCAAATGGATTGACGCTAATGTGAACCCTAAGAAAACCATTGTATTTTTCAGGGGCTACTCTGCCTCTCATTTCAGGTAGAACATTCTTCCCTTCCTTTTTAATTGATGGTTCTCCGTTTCATTAGCTTGAACACATTTCTTTTATTATGTAGTGGCGGGCAGTGGAATTCCGGTGGCCAATGTCACAAAGAGACGGAGCCAATCAAGAATGATAAGTATCTCTCTTCATACCCACCAAAGATGAGCATCTTAGAAGAGGTGATCAAGGGAATGAAAACTCCAGTGTCTTACTTAAACATAACAAGAATGACTGACTACAGGAAAGATGCGCACCCTTCCGTCTACCGTAAGCAAAATCTAACCGAAGAAGAGAGGAGGGACCCCGAGAGGTTCCAGGACTGCAGCCATTGGTGCCTACCAGGAGTCCCGGATTCTTGGAACGAGCTACTATATGCGCAGCTTTTGATCAAGCAACATCAAATGCTTCATTCATAGAAGCCAAATCGTTTATTGCTGGATTGGATGTTTGTAAATTAGTCTTCATATCAGGAAAAGATTAAAAAAAAAAAAACTGAGAAGCGGATCAAAGTGAAAATGTTGAAATAAAGAGAAATGGGGTAGAGCTCTGTTTAAGAAGTAGAAGAAGAAGAAGAAGAAGAAAGGTTTTGATATAAAGTTATTTATATCCCACATGGGAGGAAAGCAAGCTGGTAAAGTATGATCTCCCAACATCTATACGATTCTTTCAAGCCTTTTTCGGCTTGTAGAATGTAAAGTTGATATTATATGATCAATTTAAATAAAGAATGCTATAAGTGTGTTGTAAATCAGGTTTGTCTCTTAGATTCCTTGTCTCCTTTCACCGTTTGTTAATTCTGGCCACATTAGATTGCTTTTGTTTCTGTTAATTTGCGCAATTCTTGGAGACTCAATCAACTAAGGAACCAGATACTCTTGATATCTAATGTCTTGGGAGGGTGTGTTATTTAAAGTTCATGGGAATGCATATTTATTTCGATAAACTTGCAATGTGACAAGTAATTCCTTCGTAGGCCTTCTTATCCTGACCCATTCATAAGGGACAATATGAAATGGGCCAAAAGATAGGCCATATAACCTTAGAGGCACGATATATATATAAATGATGACACTACTCGTGTCTTTCTGGGCCATTGCTTAGGCTAAGTTAAAGAAGGAGAAGAGGAAGATAGGCCCAAATTACTCTCCTAAATCTCTGCCTTTTGCTGGTCTCTATCCGCCTAGATATTCAAAGTTATATTCGTATTCACAAATTATCTTTCATATAGTTTTGCCTAAAACAAAACTACCTTATAATAAACCTCTATTTTGTATCACTTTTTTAAACCTTCCGTTGCCTCGCTCCTACAACCATTTCCTTTGCCGGCTTTCTCCAAGCAACGTTGGGGGCTCGTTAAAGCTAATGGTCATGGTGGGTTTTTCCCATCGGAAGCAATCGCAGCAGGGATGATGGGAGGGATTCTTTGCTCCCCTGTGATTAATTGCAGCACCCGAGAAGCACCCACCACCCACCTCGGTCTGCCATGTCGCCACAAGGTCCAATCTTTTGTCATTCATGCAGTCTTTCTTTTCGACCATGATGGAGATGGAAGAGTGATGCTTTCAGTTTAATCTCAACTGCTGCGTCATCAACTTTGGCTTCCAAAACATGAGTTTTTACCAAACTAGTTACTTTTCCAATTTATTTTTATCAAAATAGAGTTATCATCAAACTTATTACTAAATAGAGTCTAATTTACTATAGCAATAATAAAAACGTTAAACTAATTAATATTTTATCTTTAAACAAAAACATTAATCAATTTAGCATTGTTGTCTAGTCTTTTTATGTATATAAATGTTTTTAATTTAATCTTTCAATATTTATAATAAAAATACTAATTAGTTTAGCATATTTGTTATAGCTGTAGTAAATTAAATCTCATTAGATAATAAATTTAAATGATAGTCAATTTGGATGAAAAAATTAAATGTTTTTTTTTTTGTTTTGCTTGATAGCTTTGAAGCGTGGTCTACATCAAATTTAATTTAGATTAATATGAAAATATTAACTAGTTTAATAATTTTATTAGAGAGAATTTTCTCACCATAAAAAAAATTAAAAATATCAAAATTACCCTTCTCATTCTCTTATATTCTTTTAACATTACAAGCTTCAAATCTTAGTTCTTATATAACTATCACAATCAATGTATCTCTTTTTAAATATATAATTATAAAACTAAAATTTCTGATTATTTTAAAAAATAGGGGTAGAAAATATATACTTACTCAAACCATATGATTATTAATATTATAGAAGTATTATGGTAATTTATAATTTCTATGTTAAGTTTGGATGAAAATTTTAACATTTTAGAGAAGTAATTTGATTTTAGGAGGGATAATTTGTAATTTTCTGTTTAAAATATTGTAAAATTAGTGATATAAAATTGACAAGGCAAAGGAATTTCTTATAGATATATAGGGAGATATTTTCCTCAGCATCTCAAAGAAACTATATAATTTAGCAATTTGACTTGCAACAACAAAGTAACTAGTTGAGCATTAATAAAGTATTAGACAAGACAATCAAGCTAACAAGTAATTATTATTCAGATGCATTGGTTGCAATAGTGGATAAAGATATTCTTGAGGTGATTTTTTCTTTTCTTTTGGCAACAACTATGATAAGAACCAATGAATTATCATCATTAAGCACCATCAATCCTATTCACCTAGCAGCAAGTGGATAAATAAAAGAAAATAAGAACTAATTTTTACATATATACTTGGTCAACCAAGAGTTGTTATAAGCCTCCATATTCTAAGTATCAAGTAGAAGCCCACCTGATGCAAATGAGGATTCCTTGTCTCTTCCACGTATGTGGATTAGAGTCGGATCTTAGGGAATCAAACACAAGCAATTGAATCCTTAGCAAGAATATTAAATGGAGACTGCTTCATTTAGTTTGAATGAAAAATCTCCAACATGTATGCACATTGCATGGGAGTGACAAAGTTCACCACTTGGACTTGGAATCTTCCACCAATCTGCCTAGAAAATATCTTACAAGAATCTTAGATATTATTAGTCTTGCATCTAAGTAGCCCAACAATTTAGACGTATAAGAGATATGGAATAGGAGCAATTTGATCAGAAGATAACAATTTTAGGTCAAATAAAGTAGGACGCGGCGACTAAGTTTGCAACAAATTAACTATAAATTAAGTAGCACTAATTGCCACATTGTGTTAACCCATGCTAATTAGAGGGTCCCCACTAATTAAGGAATTGAGTTTGGTGATACAGAAATAGGGGTGCTGACTTAGTAACATGACATGGAACTTCTATCAAGTTGACTCCAATATAATCATCAATCCTGGGATGGCATTGGACGAGGAGACCAAGTGCTTAACAAAGAGTAATTAATAAATGGAATTAGTTGTAAATTATCTAATAGAAGAAATGATACGCCAAATAAGACAAACGACGTTGAACTTTGATTAGAGTTACATGGACGTACTTGTACTAGACGCAGCAATAATTACGTTGAGAACCAACTAAGTTATTATTTAGCAGCATTAGTTGGAAATCATATGTTTAAATACTTTGTTCCGCGAACAAAATCGCAAGTCCAACGTCAGAATAAAACGAAACACTATTTTGTGTTAATATTGTTGTCTGTCACGAGGGCCATTCAAAACTTGGGGTATGAATATATCATCCTTGATGTTGATATGAATCTTGAATCTTTCTAGTTTTTGTCTTTAGGGGCAGTACCAATACCATAAACGAATTAATGAATTACAGAGTTGGTTGCTATGCACTGATTAGAATGAACATTGGCAAGTGGTCAATGTTTTCTTATAGATGGGAAGTGATTTCTTATGTTATATTTGCTAGGATTATTAGCCTAATATATAAGAACCTACCTATAAAGAAGCATTAAGGCCAATAAATTAGCTGAGTAATCTTTCTAACTATATGACAAAACCAAAAGGTATGTGACAAAGAAAAGAGTGCCTGTCTAAACATATCATAAAGATTTACGCTATCTTATCTCGTCATCTGACCCATCTCATATTTAGCTTTCCGCATATTTTGTACATACAAGTGTCACTCGCTTTGTTTCGTATGCTGTCCTTCCAATATATAAATAGTCCTATCTTGTTTATATGTGGAAACTCGAAGCCATCTTTCCACCGCCATCCCCTTAAACAATGCACATTAGGTTCATAATCTAAGCCCCAAAAACACAAGCTTGAACCATTTGTGGGCATTAATTTAAGTGCAAGTTTGCAATGCAAATGGTTAAAGGAAAGCTCCATGCTATGCACTGTTGTAAATAAATAGTATCCACATAGCGTACAGTTGCAACGCAAGCAAACTATTTAGATGAAAGGTGGAAGAGCAAATGTTTTTATTTTTATTTTTTTATTTTTGGTTGAGATGACCCATGATTAAAATGGACTAGTTGGGGGAGGGGGACAAAACAGAGAATAAAAACAGTGGGGGAGTTTGGTATTAGTTTGCCTTCCAGAGAGGAAGGATTCATTAATTCACCTGCACTAGTCCAAATGCTACATTAATGACACCCATGTCTTCTAATACCGGTAGAGGATCAAATTAATTATTGGCTTATTCGATTGGTGGACTATGAATTGGTGCCCTGTTTGGTTAGGTCTCGGTCAAGTCAAGACATTAAGAGGGTGGACACTTGGTTGGTCTCATCTTAATGGTCGGGGTGAGGTGCAGGTTTGTTCCAAAACAACTTCGACCAAATGGTATTTAATGCCAGGAGCCGCTCACAGTGCAAGAATCCAAGATAGTGTTTTATGGGAATATTAGAATCCCCTGTTCTTCTGCATTCTTTTTTATATCATTTGTTTAGTTTTTAATGAGATTTCTGTTCTCTTGAAGGGGAACAGTTTTCTTTCAGAAGAACACAAGTTCAAGCAGATAGGTTTCATATACATTTACACTAAAAATGACAAGTCAGAACTTTTATAGAACTATCACCTATTCACCTCCTTCCAAACTTCACTAAGAAGAAAATTAAAAAGAAAACATCAAAAAAATAAGAATATTTACATGAATAAAAACCACTGCAGTCCACGGCGGCGCGCTCATGACGACGCCGATGGCTGATTCGGCGGCTGCGAAGCGAATGGGTTGAAGCGAGCCTTCGAGAAGAGTGCGGCAAAGGAAGAAGGCCGGTGTTCTCCGGCGGTCCCGGCGCCGGCTGCGGCGGCGACGGAGGAGGGGGACGAGGAGGTGGAGACGACGCGTACACAGGAGGGACACATGGAGAGCGTCGTCGCCGGGAGGTGCATGTTGAAATGGTGCGCCGTTTTGAGGGCTCTCAGCTCCGCCAACTCCTTCTGCAACCTCCTGTTCTCCTCCGTCAAGGTCTCGCAGCAGCGCTTCAAGTACTCGCAATCCACCTCCGTCTGCTTAAGCTTTGTCCTGCTCCAAATTAGGAGTAAAGATTGGATTTTTATGCACAAAAGATTACATCTTTACGCTCTCAGGAAATATAATTACCTGGCTCGCCTGTTCTGGAACCAGACTTCCACTTGTCGGGGTCGGAGGTTGAGCTGCTTCGCCAGAGCAAGCTTCTGCTTCTGTTACAAAGAATAAGGAGTTAAATTTCTTTATTTTTTATTTTTATTTTTTACTTGAGACGTTTCAAACTTTGAGATGAAATTTAAGATTGGTGTGAGCGTACTGGGTTGAGGGTGTTGTGCTCCTTAAAGCTCTCTTCGAGGAAGGCGGATTGCTCTTTGGAGAGGCGAAGCTTTTTTCTCGCCAAGCCATTCTCCTCTTCGTCGCTCCCCCGAGATAAAGCCCTCTCGAGCTCGCCTTCGGCTCTTGTCATTGGCTCTACAGCTGTTGCCCTTTGAAAGGAGGAGACTATGCTATTGGGGGAAGAAGACAATGCTGCGCCTTCCTCTAATTCGTCCATGGATGGTGCTTGGTTCACATCGAACCCTCTTGTGCAAGCTTCTAAACTTCCTGCTCAAAATAAAAGAATGGGGGAAAACGGATGATTTTTAGGAAACTAATAAATACCCAGGTCAGAAATTTGCTCCTTTGGAAGAAATCCAAACATGCCCAACTCATTGATCTCGTTAAAAATGGTAAAAAGCGATGACATCTGGACAAATAATTGGGTAGAGAGGTTCTTACTGGTCTCAGGAGCCCAAGGGAACCCAAGATTTGGTGAGGCATGGCGAGGCATTGGAACCCGGGGAAGAAGGCTAAGCTGCATAGATGGCTCCTCTCCTTCCTCCATGGCTTCCCTCCTTTCGTTTCCCTCACTTTCTCTCTCTTCCTCCTCCTCCTCCTCCTCCTCCTCCTCTTCCTCCTCCTCCTCCTCCCGCTCCTCCTCGTCCCTTCTCCCAAACCCAACTCCCAACCCCAAGCCCAACCTTTTCGCGGCCCTAGCCGAAGCCTTCTCCCCACCAAGCATCGGCTTCGCCGGAGCCTCTCCCAAGCTCAACCCCAGCTCCATCTCGAAGTTTTAGAGAGAGAGAGAGAGAGAGAGAGAGAGAGAGAGAGAGAGAGAGAGAGAGAAAGGGAAAAAGGAAGCAAGCAAAAGGGAAGCAGGGGGGCAAGAGGAGAAAAGGCTTTGGGGGTTTTATAGAAACAGAAGTCTGTAATCAATTGCAAGCCCAAGCAGAGTTTGACCGACAAAGCCCAGGTTGACAAATCACACGTGACCTGGAAAAAGAAAGAGCAAAATAATAAACTAATCAAATATTTTCCTGAAAGTTTTTAAAATAGTACTGGAAGAATATAATAATTTCATTAATCATCATTGGCTTCCCAACAGTATAAACCACCCACGTATCTTATCAGAAAGCCGAATCCCGACTTACTTCAAAAAGTAATTAATATAGGCGTTGCCAAGTCCCAAGGTGTTAATTGCAAAAAGTATTAATTTAGGATAACGGGCTCGACTTTTTATTTAATGAACCTTGATTCCTACCATCTTAATGCAAATCTAGTGGTGGGTACATCATACATGGCCATCAGAAGGTGCAGAAATTGTCATTAATGTTGTATGCATGTGTATCCCTGTCTATTATGTGTATAATGGGGACAAACTGATGGTTTTGTTTTCTAGCTGCAATCATATGTGATGATGGCTACTGTTATGTGTATGATGGCCGTGGTCCGAAATATTATGCGATGGATGGAGCCCTGCCTAGAATAAGTTTTTAATCATTACTCTTTTGCATTTAGCTACTCCCGGATTTTTATTTTTATTTTTATTTTGCACTTAAGTCCTATTTACTTGGTAATAATATTTCGACGCAACCCACCACTGTTAGATAAATAATACGTCCCTATAATTCCCGTTGTTTACTGCCATTACGCTACCAGAGTTACTCCTTACTAGCATATGTAATTATAAATAGATTTGGTCGTTTTGCGTATTTAATCGGCAACCAATTATTGGAGACCAAAAACTCAACTAGTTGACATTGTTTGTTTATAATCAATCGCAAGAGAGGAAAAACCCAACGAGTTGACATTTTATTTTATTTTATTTTTCTCTTAATTACAATGATGTAGTACATATATTATGATCAATTATAACAACAGAGACGTGATCATGATTGATTCTAATTTTTTTTCTTAATACTTAATTGAAAGATAATAGATATATACCAACATAGTGATGATGCCAATTAAGTTGTATAAGAGAAGTTTTGTTCTAACTTAAATAAATAAAAGAAACAAGAATTGATCGAGTTGGCAGACAAAGTCAAACAAAATCAATGTCGTGCAAAGGGATAATTTAATCATGTCGGTTAATACAACCCCAAAGCTGTCTCCCTAATTCGAATTATTAAAACAAAAAACTTACATGAATAAAGCTTTTTATGTAGTTGGGTTGCACTAACATATTGGCATCGTTATTATGCGTGATAAATATCAACAGTAGAATAGTAATGGTTAGATTGGTAGGCAGCCTAAATATTGCATCCTATTATTTTATGGGTGGTAGAAAGTCGAAAGGAAGCGTAAGCAGCAGCAGCAGCACACTACGTGACGAGATCACGTGGCATGCGGCAGAGTGATAAGTGCACCCAATTTATTGTGGAGCTGACCAGCCTCGTGTGCTCCCATTTAATTCCTCGTCTGATCAAAACACCGCTGAGCCTGAGCCTGAGCCTGAGCCTGAGCCTGAGCGTCCTATCCCTCTATTTTGCTCCTCTCCCATTCTTGTAGCCGAGGAACCCGAATAGACCTATGAATGAGTGAATGGGGAGCATTGAAACGCCCACAGCTTTCCATCATTTCCCCTTTTGACGGTAGCCATCCACCCTCCTCACCTCTCTCATACAATCTAGCTAAGGTTTTAAATTGCCTGTACGTCTATTATATTTTATTGGGAAGCATTGAAGCCCAAAGAAGCCATTTGACTAACTGGAGTAGAATATTAAATAAGTGGCACATATCTGAACGTCTTTATTCTAGGGTTTTAGTTGGGATTTTCTTTTCTTTTCTTTTCCAAAATATCTCACGCATTTATTCCATAAATGTAAGCCCTACTTTAGTTTGAGTTCGGAAACCTAAATTTGGTTATGGATTTCTAGTCACTTTCAGTAATTAAACACTATGTGTATCCCTAGCCAAGTACACTCCACAATCCAAAAGAGTAATTATATATTCTGAATTTATCCTTCGACTTATTTATATCTATTATTTTTATCAATATTCTCTGTCACCTATCTTCCACGAAATATGTTTCTTTTATTATAAATGAGCTCCTCTTTCACACTAAGAAAATACACCTAAAGAATATTTGTCCAGTGAAAAAAAAATATTTTATATAATTTACTTAAAGGTTAGTTACGAGTTTAAAATAACTGATTTACATTTATATTTTATAAAAAATAATACATTGGTGCTATCAATATATGAATATTTTTCATATTTTTATGTCATATCAAATTGATAATTGCACCTTTTATTAAATCATTTCTCATCTGTCACTAATTACCCTCGAATTACAGTTCCTTCAAGAAAAAAAAAATTATTACTTATTAAGTTTATAGTAAATTGAATACTCGAATAGTAGTCGAAGATTTACGAGCTTTTAAGCATGCGATAACTTACTTTCTTTTTCTAATAAAATTTGTGATACTAAAAAATTCTTAAAAAATATTGTAGGCCTACATGTGGGCTTATAACAAAATAAAAATAAAAGAAAATTAAAAACTGTAACATAATATTATTATTTAAAAAATGTTAACCTTAAGTTTTTTTATAAAAAAATAATAATAATAATACATAAGCTCATAAATCAGTAACTTAAAAGTTTGTTATTGATAAAAAATAATAATTTTAAAATTTATCATCAAATTCAAATGATATTTTAGTATACTAATTTTATATGATTTATTTTCCTTAAAAGCTAATAGTTTTTTTTTTCAAACCACATTAAAATTAATAAGAACTAAACTTTATTCTAGTTCAAAATTAAATACCACATTTTCGTTAGACTAGTTCAACTACCTAAATCATAAATCATGAGTAAGAAGTATGTTCAAGACTTAGTCTCAAACCAAACATACAGTAAATTATCAATTTGCTCCCACTTATTTATAGATTATTTATAATAATATTTATAATCCAAATTTAAGTTGAACAATGTAATTTACTATAATATATTTGGTAATACAGTAGAATATGTTTACAGTAAAAAAAAAAAGTCTAATATTAAACGTTCATGTTTTATTCTATATATATTGTATCCAATAATTATGACAATAAATACGAGGATATAAAATTATACTTTCTATTTGATTTTAAGCCTATTTATTTATTATCTTCCTCTAGAAAAAATAGTAATATATATATCTTTATATTAAACTATGAAAAAGGTAATAAGTTCAATGTAATCATTTTTATTTATTATTTTAATTATCACATCGAAACACCATATTATTTTATATTTTTATCCCGGCACTTATTATATATTTGCAAATTAACACCCAGTGAGAGTATATGTCCTTGAGCAGTAGCAAAGCCACTTCGATATGGTGCTAGTAAGGTAAGGGCTAATTCAAGTTCCCCGATTGTCTGGTATTTTCTTTCTCTCTTTTCCCTTGTCGTTTTAGTTAGGATGAAGAAAGAGACTTTTCTCCTTGACCGAGTTTTTTTTCCTCTTTTATTTTGCTCTCCTTTTTAAATAGCTCTTGATGTGCCTCGCACGGTAGTGCTTGGCTTGTTGAGGTGTAGCGGGAGCATGGGCTCTTTTTGTTTTGCAAAGAGATCGTGCTCTGCCTCTCATCCTTTGCAGCTTCACCTGTATGTTAGATTAGGTCTCTTCTTCGACGGTTCTAGTTTGACTAGCAAACCTAATTCATTATATCGTTGGCCTCTTTGATGAAATATGAGATAGTGGAATTTTTTGTATATTTTATTATAGGATAGAAATAAATTTAGGCATAATAAAATGTAATTTCTCTTGTGTCATATATATTCATATTTTATTTACTTTAAAGTATCATAAAAATAGTGACATAATATTTTTATATGAATCTAATGTATAATTAGTTATGAGTAATTTTAGTATTGGTAGCTGAATAAAAATGATATATATGGATTTACTGCTATTTGATCAGTATCTGAACCGTGTATGCGGGGACAACTGTCCGCGTGGAGGAGACAGCGTCATCAGGGGCAATCATTACTACGGTCGACGCCTTGTGCCCTCACTGGACCCCATTGCCATTATTTCTCCTTGATTGATTTAGTCTCCTTTCGCCCCCCCCTCCCCCCTTCGCGCTCTGCTTACCGGGACGGTGACGACATCCACCCGGCAACAGAAGAATCACAGAACCCAACGGCTGAGAGCCGAAGCTCGTATCTCGACGCCGTGTACGGGTCCCACCGCCATAACGTCTTGCCTCAGCGTCGCGCGTGGGGCGCCGGCGTTGAGGACCACGGCGACGACCCGAATTCCAGCACTAAGACGGGCCCCGCCGGTGGGCCATCCTCGGTACGGCTGGCCACATCACAGCCGTCCGTTTTCCTGGATAGGATGCTGCGATGGTGTACGGACGATGTGATGGAAGAGTGAGAGTGGATCCCTGGGCACGCGTGGATTTAGGCAGTTTGACTGATTGGATGGTAGCAAGGTGATCAGTTCCTACCACACTGTGCCCGTTCCAAATAATCCAACGCCACTGGTCTTTATAAAATAATTCTACAAACTAACAATACTTTATAATCAAAGCTAGGGTTAGTGATGCCTGAGTTTAGAGTAATTAGTTGTCATTGTTATCGATAGGAAGTGTTCATGAAGTATGAGTGCCGATGACATGATGATGAGTCGCATTGCGTACCCACTGGCACTCACTTTTAACGTATTCCAGCTCCAATCATTCTGCCATATGATTGCTAGGTATAAATAATTATTGATCCCATTGATCTTCTGCATATTGCTTAGCATCCAAAAATAGGATGTAGCCACGCCTCCCTCGCATGCAAAGACCTCTCGTACAAAAAGAAATACGTTTTAGATAATATTGGAAAGCGTAGGCGATAAAAAGTTGATAACCAACATGGCTGGGTATTTCCCATGCATCATCATAACCATCATCATCCTTCCAAAGATATCAATCGATACTAATGACCGACAACTATGGACATGCCTCCCCATGTCCATTATTCTTATTGGTGTTATATTACTAGTTTGTCGCAGATTCAACATTGGACTCAGCTTTTATGTTTTGTTTCTTCCTTTCATAATGATGCGATGCATAGTAGTAGAACCACTACTACTAGTAGCCTAAGTAGGACTAACATTATCTATGTCCGTTCCTACTAATTAATGACTCGTGATGATTGCTATCTCGGCCAAATTCCCGAGACTCTTTTGTTTCGGTAGAAAATTACGAGAATAGTCGGCTCCACTTTTGGGTTCTTTCTCCTCCTCCTCTTTCCCAATTCCCATCCATTTCATCCAATTAATCCATTGTAGGGGTAGACGAGTGGCATAATGGAATATGGGGGGGAGGAGGAGGGGGGCCGGACAAGTAGTAAGAGGGCAAAGGCAAGCTAGGCATGGGGTTGAGTAGTAGTACTGCTGCTACTGGTGTTTGTGTGTGTAGGTATCCCTTTTGCCTGTGGAGTCTCGTGTGGTCAATCATGGCACATGCTCCGAGCAATCATTGCATGCCCTCCCGCCCAACCCACATCCCAAATCATACTCTCTTCCATGCATAATCATAACTTGAATAATAAAAAATAAATAGATAAATGAAAGGAGAGGGAAAGTCGAAAAGAGGGAAACCAAGGGACCACACACTATAGCAAATAGTGATGGTATATAGGTCCACCCCATGTAATATAATGATGGTGACGAGGAATGATGCATGCCAACAACCTCTCTCTCTCTCTCTCTCTCTCTCTCTCTCTCTCTCTCTCTCTCTCTTATGACTCGTGAGTCATGGTCTCTTCTCATGGAGGAGGAGGAGGAGGAGGAGAAGAAGGAGAAAGAAGCACACTGAAACAAAGGGGAGAGAGGAAGAGGAGACCAATATGGCGAGCATGCATCCTGCAATCATCTGGATCTAAGAATGGATACGCATGGAGCCATGCATTTGCACTCCGAGGACTTCCTTTTTGTCGTTGCTTTGACCAAATCAATGAGTCTCTAGTGAGGAGGATCAAAAGATGGAAGGAATTTTATATTGTTTTGACGGTAGTATTACTTGGAAAACACTGGATAACTTTGTTTTTTTGTTCCTTTTGACCAACTCCAAGGCTCGGTGTAGCCCTAATAATAAGATTCTCGAATAAGGTTGTAAAGTTATTTACATCAATCCGTCCCGTGATGCGTTTGATGTTTTCCCAATCTTTCTTTTTTCTTCAGTTTTTCAACCTTATAAAAGTCTTATTCTTAGTGACATATTTGACTATTAGCGACCTCATTTATATACACTATATTTTACCACCTAATTGAGGGCATATACAGTTTTCCCTCTACGGCAATGGGGTGACTTAATGATTAAATTAAGCCATTTTATTTAGTCAAGCTATAATTATAAGTTTGAAACTCTTTCCATACTTCATCCACGCAATTGATGGTTGATGCTATCAACCCTTGGAAGTTTCAACTCTTTTCCTTGAGGCAAAAAAAAAAAAAAAAAAAAAAGGGTTAGGATGAATTGGTTCTGCCTAACAAATAATGATTACAAAGTTATGGTAAAGATGATGGCGTACAAAGAAAATCTTTATGTTTGCTTCAGTAATCATAGCGGTAATTATAGCGACGCGCTCATAAAAAGTAATTTTTTGAGTCAAGAAAAATATGATTGCGAAGGAAAACCACCCCCTACCTTTGCGTGGGGAGTTAAAATTATGAGGTAGATAGTCACTATATACAAAGGAAAAAAAAGAGACTACAAGAAGATAGAAGATTTCTATTTAGATTGGGAGTGCTTTCATAATTACATAGTAATCAAACAACGAACGACGGTAGGTAATTATCATTCGTAGTTGGAAGACAATTTTTCTCTCTGTTTTTCCTTTTATTTGGTCATTCTTTTTAGAGGTAAATTATAGCGGCTAATGCGACTTTATATCTTAATAGCCATTTTGTAAGCCAAGGAGATGTCGGAAGAAATATAGGCCCATACTGTTTCCTATAGGGCGTTAGTTAAATCTAGGCCGTAGAATTATGTCGGCCCAGAGAGGCCCGTTTTAGTCAAGTCCATGGTGTTTAAAGTTCTGGCCAAAATGGAGTAAATCATTATCGAATCCAATGGATGTACTTTGATTTGGATATGGAGTTGAATTTTATTGCAAATATATATATGTTTTTTCTAGAGAAGTTGAAATACTGTTAGAAATCAGTCCCTAAAATACTCATATAAAATGAATCGTTTTAACTATCTGGGACAATTCCATTAGCCTGGAATGTTGATTCATATATGAGCCTTCAGGTATGTGTTACAGATGTAGTTATTCAACTTTTAAGAGATTATGAAGCTTTTTTCCAAAGTTCGTTGTTAATGCTCATCTTTAGAAGAAAAAAAAAAGGTTATGATATTTGCGGCTTAATCAGACAATCTTTAGTTAGCCGGCAATAGAGAGACGATCCGGACGCCCAGTAAGAGGGTTGATTGGCCCATTTAATCAAAACCCTCTTGAGAGCAACCACTTCGTCCCCAAAACCTTAATTACGACGTTGATTGCTAAATTTCTCTTCTTTTTTATTTTAATATTTTTTTATCCTCTTTTAAATACCATTCACCACATGAAACTTTCAACTCTATATATATATATATATATATATATATATATATATTCAAAAAGAAGTCTCAGAACCAGTGAAGCTTATTAGCTTAAGTTGGCTCGCGATAGGTCCTTACTGTTGGGATTGGCGTGATATCGTTGGCAAGTTGCTGTCGTACACGATGACACCCACGTCCAGAATTAATTGGAAGGCCAGGGAGATAATTAACTCCATGGCCCTTTCATATGTGTTTGGTCCCCATGGGCCAAAGTTTATATCTCTTTCCTTGTCCACTTATTACGACAATATCATGTGATAGCTATACCTTCTTCTTCTTCCTCAACCTCATTTCGGTGTTCACACGATCTAGATGGGTCAATCTGGGACGTTATCGACGCAATCAGTGATTGCTAAAATTCTTGTTTTCTTTTTCGACCGCAGTTGAAGCTGTCTGAGTCATTTGATCGCGTCCGAAAGAGAATACATGAATAGTTTACATCTCCTAACCTCAGAAAAAAGAAAACGAAAAGTAAACATCACCTTTTAACAGCCTGATCGTGCCAATGTATTTAACTGCATGCTCCCGCGGTCCGATCCGTATCAAGTTCAAGCCAGTAAGCCCGATCCATTAGGCCCATCAAGTTTCGGACCCTAATCGGATCAGTGGAGAGGATCCGAAATGCTAGCCCCACCTTCTTTGCGTGCATCTAAGCTAGTTGCTGGAACAGCATCATACATGGTAAACATAAGTGGAATTATGGAAATAAAGTCCCAACCAAAAAGCCCCTCTTTAATATTTAACCCACTTTGAGGAGAGCCTTTGCACTCTTCCAAAAATCTCTCTCTCTCTCTCCTCTCTCCTCTCTCCTCTCTCCTCTCTCCTTTCTGTCCTCATCCATCCATCTCTCCTGATCTCATCTATGAGGATTCGAAGGAGACCTCCATTTCCTTCCTCTCTAACCTCAGATCCATCCGCCCCACTTCTCCCACCACCAAATGGAGCAAGAGATGACTCAAACGAGAGAGAAATAGGAGCGGGAGGAAGAAGAGAAGGGTTATTGCACCCAGATGGGCGTGGTTTAGGAGAGGGTTCTACCAAGAGGGATCAGACCATCGTGGGAAAGAGGAGCTCAACCCACCTCATCCCAAGCTGTCGCAGTCCTCCTCCCCCAAATCCTATCCATGCGCAGGTATTTAGTTGTCTACTATTTCTTCTCTTCAAAATGCAATGGGGATTGAGTATTGGTTGGAAAATGGCTATTTGGGTCTCATGCATCTTGGTGATCAGGGGGTGGAGGAGCAGAAGCAGAAGCAGAAGAAGAAGAAGAAGGAAGAGGAAGAGATGGTGGATTCCATTAGGAGATGGGATGCAGGCCAAGTTAATAGTAATAAGAGGTTGGTAAAAAAAAGAAAGGGATTGTGATCCCCCCGCCCCCCCCCCCCCCCCCCCCCCCCCCCCCACCCCCTTCTCTCTCCTTTAGGAAATGTCTTGTTATATCTCATTCTATGATGGTAAAAAAAGAGGGAAAAAAAGGATCCCGTGTTGTTGTTAATGCCATGCGTGCCAGCTTGACCCCATCATGACATCCCACCATCCCACATCTACCCATGCATCCATCCACACACATCTCAAGCTTGTGATACTGCACTAATGCACAAAGAAATATGCAAAACACTTCATCTCCTTTGTCTTCCCAGGTTAGAAGTGTCAGATTCGAAGAAAAAGTTGGGAACTTATGATCATAATGGATTGGAAAAGGAGAGGAAGTCCAAGAAGAGTTGCACTAGTTCTAATAACAGTGATGCCAAGCTACCCAATGGTGTAACAGTGGACGACGACATCAACCAAGGAAGGAAGCGAAAGAGGAGCCACGCCGCGGTGCTAATGGAGGGTTCGAGATGTAGCCGCGTCAACGGAAGAGGGTGGCGGTGCTGCCAGCAAACGCTCGTCGGATACTCTCTTTGCGAGCACCATCTAGGCAAGGGAAGGTTGCGGAGCATGACTAGCGTTCGAGGGCAATTGGGTAGTAATAATCTCAGGCGGCGCGCACCACAAGAAGAAGAAGAAGAGCTAATGCTGCAGCCTCAGTATTCAGGAGTACTCGAGGGGGTGAAGGAGGAGGGGGAGGAGGAGGAGGTGGAGGACAACGACGAAGAGAAGACGGCAAAGGCGAGGAGGAAGAGCATTGGAATGGTGAAGGCTCGGTCTATTAGTAGCTTGCTTGATGAAATGAATGATAATTCCGGGTCATCAACTGCTTTGCAATCACCAGTGCTACCACCATCAACACTCAATGGCAGCGAAGCTATGGTTTAATATGGAGCAGTAAGAAAGTTTTACACTACTTATATCTTGTGCTTTGGTACTTTTGTGAATCCAATGTTGGTTAGAAATCATCCAAATTCTATTGCACTCCAACTCTACTCATTCCTTTTCCCATATTCTTAATTATATAGTTCCAAAGTAAGAGAAGGTATTGCATTATTAGCTTGGTGCAACTACAACTACATATATTGTTTTCACTTGTTGCTAATGCTAGAAAGTATACTACTAGCATTATTTTTTGGATTAGTATAATGCATGCCAGCATGTTCTTATGATATGTTGTAAAAACTATACATCATGAGGCATCTTTGTTAGCTGTGGGGGGTTCGTTTTGCTGCAGAAAAGAGGCAGTCTTATGTAGTTTTGAGACTATTTTTTATTACTCTTTATTCCCTCCGCTGTGATCTTTGTGGGATGTGCAGTGCATGTGCTTGTTGTCTATTCAGGTTGGTTGGGAAAAAAAAAAATCTACATTTCTCCTCTCCTTTGTGGTGTTAAATAATTAATGCTTAATCTCATATTCTCTCTCTCTCTCTCTCTCTGTGTGTGTGAAACGTTTAATTAGTTCCACCATTGCATAAAGATTTGGATCCGTTATGATTTAATTTTTAAAAGAGTTTGTTGGTACAGTATCTATGTCGACACAATCACATAAACTCGACTTAGATACAAAACTTATTAACTAATTTGGCTTTCTTAGTTCATCACTATTGGGCAAATAAAGTTGTCACCTATATATATGATACAAAAAATGCAATAAACTACTCGTTGTAATCATAGCCACAGTTTGTATGTTAGTCCATAAACAAAAAACCCAATTACGGTCTAATCCCAAAGCCATGTGAGAGAGTAACTAATCTCCCACTTGTGCCTCACGTTAGATTAGCTGGAAGTAATGAGATTGTTCTCATTGAAAGGGAAAACGACACAGAGCCAATTCATATGGGTTTTAATGTGGCCAAAGTGGGCATACGTAATACTTGTATGCCCACAAGGAAGAAGGGTCATATCCACCCATTGGAAGTTTGTGAAAAATTAGTGCATTGGCCTCTCTTAACCTCTTGATGCATCTCCTGAGTGAGGTGGTCTTCCCTTAGGTTTGATCTACTGAGTATTTCTGACCAGTTCAATTAATAAAGTAATAAATTGGTGATCTACTCTTACGGAAGATTAGGTCAGGAGGCTAAGAAAGTTTGGATATTTTGAGCTGCTCCTAATTCTATTAGATGATTGGATCGATGGGGTAATCTTAAAAATGATAAGAAAAGGAAAGAAAAGGTCCCAAAAGAAATGGGCTCAGGCTAAAGCCCAAGAAAGATCGGGGTATTTGGGCCACAGCTGGTACTTGGTAATCCGGATTCACGTGCGTGGCACCTGAGTTAAGCTCTTGACTTTTCTTCTATGTCGTCCCCCTCCACGCCGCCTTCAATTTGCCGCCGTTTTCCAATTCCTTATCCGTTTCCCGCCATTTCCACAACAGAGAGAGAGAGAGAGAGAGAGAGAGAGAGAGAGAGAGAGAGAGAGAGAGAGAGAGAGAGAGATCTCCATGGGAGCCGCAGGAACTAGGAAGAAGGTGCAGCGAAAGTTTCGACTGCGAGGTTTTACCCTAAAAGTGGAGGCCTTGGAGGAGGTACTCGCCTTCCTTTCCCGCTTCCCTGACGCCGAGGACGATGCCCTAGACCTCCTAATTGACGAGATCGACAAGGAGTCTCGTAAACCTCTTTTGTCCTCCCAATTTTCTACTCTCACTCTCTTCTTCTAAACCTATATTCTTTTCCCTAATCCAAAATCTCTTCTATTATTCCGCTGAAAATCCGCAGTTAAATCGTCGATTTTGGACAAGGAGGCTATCCATCGAGTGGTTAGTCTTTTGCTGGAGGCCGAAGTCGCCGTGGATCCGAGCTCGTCGGCAACGAGCAGCCGCACAGCTCTCCGGGTGATCGATGCGTTTCTGGTTCCTAGGTTTCAATACGATTCCATCAAGAAAGTCTTCTATGAGTATGCTCTTTAACAGATCTCCCTCTAATTTTCTTACGAAATATCCTCTTTTCTCGTTGCTATGTCGTGTAAAGTAGAGAAAGGAGTGTTTTTTTTTAAAAAAAGAAAAATCAAATTAGTGGGATTCATTTGGGGCTATCCCAACGGAATGCATATGACGAGATTTTAGATTTTAAAAGAATGCTTCTTTTTAATGCTAATTTTGTTGTTCGTGGATGAAGACATACAGGAAAGTTGCCCATCCATGGGCAAGCTGGTGATAAAGCTGCTCTGTATAGAGATAGGTATCAGCTGCTGCTTCAGAGGCTCTCTCGTGATAAATACTTCTCTAGACCAGCATTTGATATTGAAATGACTGGAGCCGAGAGCTGTGAGGTACAGTTTTTTAGCTTGTTCGTTGACCAAATTTTTTATCCTTTGCTCTTTATCATTTGTATGATTAATTAGATACATTGCATTTCTAGCTGACTTTGTTTTGACTACTTTTTTGGGGCGTCCACCATGGGTTTTCCTTGGTCCATTGAGTTATATCTGTAAGATTTATTGGATGCAGATAACTCCTATCCAATCTTTAATTGGATGCTCCGGAAGAAGATGGATTATGGGGGTGATTTCTCAGTTAGAAGAACGCCAATTTTACTTGGAGGATCTGACTGCGGCAGTGCCAATTGACTTGTCCAATGCTATATCCTTATGGCGCTTCATTTTGAAATTATATTACCTATTTACTGGGCTGGTGATTTGATGTTCTTGACAACATATTCATAGTAAAATGAATTAAATGAAAGTTCTATGGTGACTTTATTGCCACCAAGTAGATCATTTATGAATTAAATGCAGGAATGCTCCAACAGAACCAATAAGCGAACATTCTTGTTAAATCTGAAAGAGGCACAAAAAAAGAAGGAAAAGTTGGTCAGTAATGAAATCAAAGTTATCCTAGTAAACTTAGATGACTAGAAATCTAGTTATCTCTTCTTGAAAATTGAAACTATGTGCTTAATCAAATTGCTTGCCTATGCCTTCTAATTTCTTTACTATTCAGCTACAATTTTCATCACTTTGTGCTCCAGTCTGTGTGTTTTTTTGCTTAACAAGTCAATACATCTTTGCAAGTTGTACCATTCAGTTATGTGCAAGAGAATAGTTGGCTAATTCACAAGGAAACATCTTGCATGGTAGCAAAATATATTGTACGATTTAACCTGTAATATACCAGCAATAAAGTAATTAATAAAATCTTCGTCATATTAAGCCTTCTTAAAGTTTAATGATAGATTGCACAAAAGTACAAATCTCCTTTTAGTTGTCAAACTATACCTTTCACTTTTATTCTTTTCCTCCTTGACAAAGGAAATTATTTGAACTTTTTTTCCTTAATATACAACACAAAATCACCTCAGGGTTCTTTGTTGAGAATACAATAATTGTAGCAGAAGGAGAGCTGCTTTCAAATGGGATTTTTCAGGTCAGACATTCTTTTCTTGTGATCAATTTTACTTGATTTGCGGACCTCTTTGATATTACTTGTAGTTTATGTTAATGGTCTTTCTATGTGGGTCATCTTTTATTATTGTATAGAAAGTGATGATGCTCTTTTTGTCATAGCTTGTGCTAGAGAAGGTTAGGAGAAACATTGTTTCTTTGTAGATCTGGATATATTCGTAAGCACTTACAATACCCTTGCAGAGTCTATAAATGATGACATTCCAAGTTGTCCTTTAAACATCACCTCAATGATTGACCTCTTTTGTTGAAACATGGAAATGCTTACAATTTCCATATTTTACTGAAGAAACATGTCATGTCAAACTTATGAAGACCTCAGAGAAACTTATTTACTATAGCCTCGAAAAAGTTCCCTGCTCAAAAAAAATTTATAGGAAGATTTGGAATTGCACTACGTATTGTTTATTTAATTATCTAGATATTTTTTATTTCTGCTGATCAGATCAGTGAAATTTTTTTCGTCTCATCTACTCTCGTGTTAGAAGCTTTCAGATAATATTGCTGATTTATGGCTGATATATAGGTCAATACATGTGGGTTTCCGCCTTTGGAGGATAGAGAAGCCTCACTTTCACTCTTAATGGGCCTTGATTTCTTTGGTGGTGGTGTACTTTCAAATGAAGAAACTGTATACTTCATAAATTCCTTCTCTTGCATGATAAAGCACCAAATCATAATTGAGAGCCTACAATTTTATGACAATCCTTTTCCTTTTGATGTCCAACAGCTCAGATTGTCAGGCCTGGAAAAGAAGGCAGTGAATGACATGTTTGTTGTACTTTCAGATGTTTGGTTGGACAATGAAGAGGTACAGCCACTACTTGTTGATTTTGTCCAACTTTTATTTGTTTAAACTTCTTCTCAGAATGTTCAGCTTTCTTATGTCGTAGAGAAGACTATGGAGAAGCTAGCTATTGTCTTGGATGGTTATGAAAGTGTGGAGGTGGTTCCTTCCCTATTTGTTCTAATGGGAAATTTCTGTTCTCATCCCTGCAATCTTTCTTTTAATTCTTTCTCAAATCTCAGGTCAGGTATTTCTCTGACATATCCAAACAAGAAATTCTTGATTACATCAAAGAGATCTAGTTTTGATTTGCAAGTCAAAATATCTAATCTGTTTCCTTTTTGGGATTTTAACAAGGGTGATGATATGCAGAATGCAGTTTGCAAAGCTTGGTGAAATGATTGAAGCTCGCCCTAGAATAAAAGAACATAGCCGTTTTTTGCTTATTCCAGGCCCAGATGATGCAGGTACTTCCAAATATCCTATTGCTGATCTTGTTCAGAGCATCCCATTTGCTAATGCTATTGATCTGGTAACTCATCTTAACTAGTTGCATTCAGCCGATTCGTATAGAATGAGTAGGATAAAAGTAGGGTTGGGCATACCTATTCTATTTTGTTGTCCTGTACATACTCAAATCTTTTTTTTTATCTGGTTCATAGTTCTTGTAAATCTTGGCTAAATTTGCTTCATGTCATTTGCATTCTAATTTTACGTTTTATATTTGATTGTCTGTGCTGTTGCACAGCTTAAACATGGAGAGATGTGAGCTGTAAGTGAATCTTGAATCCACTTCAGATATAATATTGTTAATGGTTATGTTCTTTAACAATTTCAGGTCCATCAAAAGTTCTACCAAGGTGTGCACTTCCCAAATATCTAACTGAAGACCTTCAGAAGCATGTCCCTAATGCAATTTTCTCCAGCAACCCCTGCAGGTTTGACTTAAACAAGACCTACTCTTTACAATTGTAGACAGGATGCATGTGCAGATAGATTGGAAGAAAATTGATGAATATATGTCCTGCAAATACAGGCTGTGACCTTATGATAAGTAGGCATATTTATATGTAGATACTAAATCTATGCTTGGCTAAAAAAATGTAGAATAGCAAGCTATGATTCTCAACTTGACTCTACCTTCATCCAAGGATCTGTCCATTAATATAGAGTGAGCTGAACAAATCTCAAATTTGAAAAGGCTTAAACAATATCATTTCGTCAGCAAGTAAAGTCATCAGATAAGACTATTGACTACTAGTCTACTACCCAAAGTCAAAATATTGATTGATTTGGACCACAACGTCCTTACAAACTTATCCCTTCTCCTTCATTGGAATAAGGCTCAATCCTATTCTCTTGATGTAAAACAAACAGTTAAGTGTGGGAGTGTGGCTGACAGATACTGTCATATGTACATCCATATCTAGATAACAGATCTCTGAGTTATAGGCTACCGCTTTTTATTTCACATTCTGCATTGTAGGCCTTGAAAAGATACATGTATGAGTTGGTTAAGTTCAGTTCGTTTATCTGTTGCCTGATCCTTTACCTGGTACCATGTCCTTCCCAGAAGTCAAGCAGGACATGGACCCTACAGTATTATGGTGACTCACTTTCTCCAAGTATAAATCTAATTTGATTCTTCTATTGAAATTTCTCAGAATTAAATTTTACACCCAAGAAATCATATTTTTCCGGCAAGATCTTCTTTACAGAATGCGTCGATCCTGTCTAGTTCCACCCTCGGCAGAAGAGACAGGTGACCCATTTGAGCATGTGAGTCATTAATTTCGTTTTATCCTTATCAGCAGACACTGCTGTATCCAGGAAATAACTAATTCTTGTGTTTCAGCTAGTTGCTACTATCACTCATCAGAGTCATCTTTGTCCCTTGCCTCTCACTGTACAACCTATTATTTGGAATTATGATCACTGCCTCAGATTATATCCAACTCCACACACGGTATGTCATCACAAAGCATCTTAAAAATGTCATATAAATAAATTTGGATATTTATTATAGCTTGCTTTTTCTATTTTTCAGATAGTGCTAGGGGACAGGAGTGAACAGAAAGCCTTTAAATATACAGGAATCACATGTTTCAATCCAGGTTCCTTCTCCAACGACAGCACATTTGCAGCCTACCGTCCTTGCACTCGGGAGGTCGAGCTGTCTGCCCTAGAAAGTTAGTGTCTTGCCAATGGCAGAAATCTTGTTCATTTCAAGCACTAGTTTCAACTGTAAAGCTGATTTCCACTCTCAACGCCTAAGAGAACCTCCCGACTCAAGCCCTTCAAGGGCAACTATTTCAAGCAAATGGATGCCAAGAGATGGCATGTCTAGATCTGGTGGTGGCTCAATAATCAGAATGGATGTAGTATCCTACAGCATAGCAAACGTAGCAGGGTGAGATAGTTGTGGGAATATTTCATTTTAGCTATTCCTGATTGATAGTAATTTATTCTTCAATGAAAATGTTATTCTGTCAACCTCAAACACTGGGACAGCTCTTCGTTTCAATTCTTATTTTTTTTCTCTTGCGCATGCAATCAATATATATTTTGAGTAAGATAAATGAAAATTTCAGTCAAACCTTGTGTGGTGACAAGTTACAGCTTCTATGAAACCATGGATAAATTTGAAGCTGTATTGATTCTTTCACTAATTCCAGCAATAATGTGATTCTTCAAACGAATTCCATCATTGACTATGTACAAAGAACATGTAGGTTCATCTAGTATCTGTCTCAGTACATGATTAAGAATCACACAAGTAATCAGTGATGACAGGATTTTGGACAACAACAATATAGATGCAAGAATTTGCAAACCATTGTCAGGTATGAAAAACTCCTAGACACACGTATGTATCTAACCTCTAGGTAATGATATTTCTCGTTCGCTTAAGTAAAAGTCGGAAGAAATATTAAAAACGAAAATAGAGATGAACGTCAAGATTTTAAGGTGGAAAACTCAAACGGAAAAAAACCACGGATCCAAACTCGAATCAAAACCAATCACTATGATAGTAGCAGTTACAAAACTGACTCACAAAACAACCCGTCGATCCAAACGACTTTGTTCCTCTTAGTCTTGATCGCTAGAATCCACGATTTACTGTTTCTTGTGTGATTGAAGTCCAATCTCAGTAGCCCTCGAGATTGATCTTTCGTCTAGATAGCCCTTAAGACGAATGATTAAGATTTGTAGATGCAAAGGGCCTTGTTTATTGAAGAACCGATGTAGCCTCCAAAAAGTCTCATTGAATAATCTTCTTCAACTGCCCTAGGTTAGGGCAACACTATCCTTATATATGATCTCCAAGATAGAGCCAAATCCAAGTCATATTCGTACTCAAGAAAATCCAATAAATTGCAAACTTCATAGGTGCGTTCGAATGCGGCCCGAGTGCGTTCGAACGGCCTAACTTAATCTCAGGTGCGTTCGAACGGGCCCAAGTGCGTTCGAACGCGACAGCTTGAATTCTTCATGTTGCGTTCGAACGCGTTTGTGAACGCTGCTCTCGGTCTGTGTGAACGCAGTACACACGTTCGAACGCGTTTGTGAACGCGGCTCTCAGTCTGTGTGAACGCAGTGCCCGCGTTCGAACGCGCTTGTGAACGCGACTCTCTGTCTGTGTGAACGCAGTGCCCGCGTTCGAACGCGCTTGTGAACGCGGCTCTCTGTCTGTGTGAACGCAGATTTCGCGTTCGAACGCGTTTGTAAAAGCGGTGAGAACGCGACGGCTTTTCTCCAATGATCTTGCAATTTTTCACACCAGTGATATTCTAGACTTGTGTAAAGCTCATATACATGAAAAAATACACTTAGAATATTTTGTACAAAATTGCCAACAAATAAAAAACCTAACAATCTCCCCCTTTGGCAATTTGTGACAAAATACCTAGGTTACAAAATATTATAATGACTTCAAACTGAGCAATCAACAAGTCTAGAATATTTTGCACATCAATCCCTGCAAGGAAACATATACCAATCCAAGATCAAGTGAAAATAACTTGAAATAAAAAAAATCAAAACACAAGTTATCACAAGAGCAAAAATTTAAACAGACAAAGATTAAACACACGTTATCACAATTACTTCAAGTTAAGTTCAAATGCCAACGACACTAAGACAAAGCAAAGTTCAACCATCAAGTAAACTCCACTAAACTCCCCCTATTTCCATACTCCCCTACACACCTAGACACCTAAACACTAAGACACTCTCCCTTTTTTTGGCACAAATGCCAAAGACTAGGAACTCGGAGGAAACTGACGATGAAGAATCGTCAACACGGAATCAAGTACAGTTCCCTGACAGACTTGCTCAGTACGTAAATCATTCACCACTGAATGGAGATCCTGCACTTAGAGTACTAAGTTGATCGAACCGGTCCGAGTACTGTGGTAACTCCCCCTTAGTGGGAGATGAGTCATCGGCAGAGCTATCATCAGAACTGTCGAGGTGCGATGACCGACCAGCGGCGGAAGAGGATGGTTTAAGAGGAGACGACTGGTCGTGAGCTTGACTCCGCTTCAGAGTAATCCGATCTAATGGTTTCTGCGAAGTAAGAGAAGGTTCCGAAGCATCTACTCGCACCCCACTCTGAGTGCACACATTTGTAAGAAAAATGCCAAATGGTAATCCCTCACGAGGTGCTTCTTTCTGTGCAGCTAAGAGAATCGAATCATAAATCACTACAGCTAAGTCAATAGAGACTCCCGATAACATGGCATGAAGAAGAAATGCACGATCCAGACTAATACTGGAATGTCGAGTCTTGGGGATAACATTGTACAGACAAAAGAGGTGAAGCATGCGAGCCAAAGATGTCAGCCTTGCATGCGGCATCATGTTACCTTTCCAACGTTCCCCTTTGATCAGGACTGTACCGGCATATTCATTGACATCAGAAAGTGGAGCAGACGTCGGATACTGGAACTCACCATCAGGCAGACTCAGTTCAGCACGAATAACATCGGAATCCAGGTATATAGATACACCACGAACAGTAGAACGTATACAGTGATCGAAAATCGTGGCATTACTAAAAAATTCTCGAACAACTTCCACATAAGCAGTCCCGCTCATCCGACACACTGATAACCACCCTCGTTCAGTAAAGATCTATTCAATCCCCAATTCAGAAAAATAAGATATAACCACGGGTCTTTCACAGATAACAGGACGGGTGCCAAAATTATGTTTGTAGCGACCTGCAGTCGTTGTTGAAGAAAACTTGGGAGCCGAGGATGGCGACGAAGGCGGCCTTGGTTTCTTGGTCACTGTCGTTTTTTTAGGCATTCTTGAAAAGAAAATACGTTGCAATATTCAATACATGTCTAAAGCAACCAAAAAATAGCAAGAATTCCAAAAAAACCGGTAGAAACCATGAAGCCCCAAAAGGAAAAACATCTTTCACTTGAAAAACGCTAAGATATCATGTTCAATCTCACAAGAACCAGCAAGAGTTTAACATTAACGTGATCAAAAGTTGAGAACGCACAAAATCACTCAAGATCAAGCATGTTTATTGAATAAAAAACTAGGAAAATAATGGATGATCATACCTTGCAAATGTGAGGAGAAACTCAAAAATTTGGTTGAAAGACACTAGATCCGGAGGAGATCTACCCCCAAAAAGGATTTGAAGTGAAAAATTCGATGAAAAACACCAAGATCTTGAAGATTTTAGAAGGGGAAAATGAAGGGTTTTTAGGGTTTGGAAAATGGAAGATGAAACCCTTGGGATCGGACGCAATATTTAAAGAAACCACAAGTGCGTTCGAACGCGCGGACTGGTGCGTTTGAACGCCCTTTATTATTATTATTATTATTATTATTATTATTATTATTATTATTATTATTTTTTTTAATGACAAAAACTCTCGACAAAACTGAAACTAAAACCAAAGAAAATTTCAGAGTAAAAGAAAACCTAAAAAAAAAACAAAACGAAAGAAACTCGCAAACTAAAAAGAACACAAATCCTAATAAAATCAGTCCAAAGCACAAATCCCTAAAGAAGTACGAAGATACTCAAATCTCTGTAAATCCAAAGGTTTTGTAAACAAGTCACCCAACTGTTTCTCCGTCTCAACATGTTCTAGTGCTATTGTTTTGTCTTCAACTAACTCGCGTATAAAATGATGTCGGATATCAATATGTTTTGTACGCGAGTGTTGAACAGGATTTTTCGATATATTAATAGCACTCATGTTGTCACAATAAAGCACCATAGTATCTTGTTCAATGCTATAATCCTTGACCATCTGTTTCATCCATAATAACTGAGAACAACAACTTCCTGCTGCAATGTACTCGGCCTCCGCAGTAGATAAAGATATCGAGTTTTGTCTCTTACTGTGCCAAGCAACCAGATTGTTTCCAACATAAAAACATCCACCTGAATTACTTTTTCTATCATCACATGAACCTGCCCATCAGAATCCGTGTATGCCGATATGATAGCACCCGAGTCATAAGTAAACCAGATACATAAATCAACTGTGCCACTGACATATTTTATGATACGTTTCACAGCAAACAAATGTGACTCCTTAGGTTTAGACTGAAATCTATCACACACACCAACACTAAATGCAATGTCAGGTCTACTAGCCGTTAAGTACAAAAGGCTACCGATCATGCTCATATACACTGTCTGATCAACACTTTTTCCTGACATGTCCTTACCTAGTTTGGTAGTTGTACTCATAGTAGTTCTAGCATGTTTTGCATTTTCTAAACCAAATTTAGTCACAAGATCCTTAGCATACTTGGTTTGAGCGATAAAAATCCCTCTCTCCAATTGAGTAATTTAAAGCCCTAAAAGGAACTTCAACTCACCCATCATACTCATCTCAAAATGACTGTGCATGAGATCAGCAAACTCCTTAGCTAATAATTTTCTCGTCGCCCCAAAGACAATGTCATCCACATATATTTGTGCCACAACTAAACTCTTGTTTTCATGTCTAATGAATAATGTCTTGTCCACTTCCCCTCGAGTGAACCTCGCATCCACTAAAAAAGTGGTCAACTTCTCATACCAAGCTCTTGGAGCTTGTTTTAGCCCGTAAAGAGCCTTTTTCAATTTAAAAACATGAGAAGGAAATTTTTGATCTTCGAAATCCTTAGGTTGTTCCACATAAACATCTTCATTCAGGATACCATTCAAGAAAGCACTTTTAACATCCATTTGAAACAATTTAAATTTTAAATGACAAGCAATAGCAAGCAGTATACGAATAGACTCTAATCTAGCAACATGAGCAAATGTCTCATCAAAATCTATACCCTCAACCTGAGTGTATCCCTGTGCTATTAGTCTGGCTTTATTTCGAACTATATTGCCATGTTTATCACTTTTATTCTTGTAAATCCATTTTGTTCCAATGACGTTCACATTCTTAGGTCTAGGAACTAAATACCAAACATCATTCCTAGAAAATTGCTCTAATTCCTCACGCATAGCATTAACCCAAGAATCATCTAACAATGCTTCCTTCACATTTTTAGGTTCAAAAGAAGATGTATAATAAGTAAATGATACATCACTTTGGATTTGTCGTCTTGTCTTAATTGGTTCATTCACGTCTCCGATCACTTGTGACAGTGGATGATTTGATTTCACTCTAGCAGATGGTTCCGGTACGTTGCAGTCATTTTTGTTCATTTCAACTTTGTCCTCGTCCTGATTCTCAATTTCCAGATCAAGCTCCTTTCCTATTTCTTCGTAATATGTATCTGCAGAAACAGAAATAGAAGTAGCTTTAGTTAAGTCAGTCGAGGATTCATCTATCATAACATTAGCAGATTCCATAACAGTAGAAGTTTCAAGATTAAATACTCTGTAGGCTCTACTATTATTCGAGTACCCCAAGAAGATGCCTTCGCTACTTCTAGTGTCAAATTTAGTCAAATATTCTCGATCACGCAAGATATAACATTTACTACCAAAAACTCGAAAATATTTAACACTAGGTTTATTACCTTTCCAGATTTCATAAGTAGTCATATTTGTACCTAGTCTTAGATAAACACGATTTATCACATGTACCACTGTATTGACCGCCTCTGTCCAAAACCTTTGAGTAACCTTTTTAGCATTAAGCATAACCCTAGCCATTTCCTGCACAACTCGATTTTTTTTTTCAACAATCACATTCTGTTGTGGAGTTATAGGAGCTGAAAACTCATATTGAATACCAAGAGAATTGCAAAATATAAAAAAAATTTCATTTTCAAATTCTCTACCATGATCAGAACAAATCCTAATTAGGGTTGTAGATTTTTCATTCTGCAATTTTAAGCATAGTGATTTAAAAACATCAAAGGTTTCAGACTTCTCACGTAGAAAGGCAACCCAGGTATATCTGGAGTAATCATCGACCATTAAGAATATATAGCGTTTACCTCCAAGACTTTCCGTTTTTGATGGACCCATCAAGTCCATGTGAACTAATTGTAGCACACGGTCAGTGGTAGCTGCATTTACCTTCTTGTGTGAGATACGAATTTGTTTTTCAATTTGACACGAACCGCATACTCTTTTTGACATTTCCTTCATCTTAGGTATTCCTCTTACCACTTCATGTTTGGACAGAGTAAATAATTCCTTGTGATTCACATGTCCAAGACGTTGATGCCAAAGATCTGCAATGTCGAAAGAGGCACTGTTATATTTCAGTTTATGTGAAGTTTCAACGACATAACAATTATTAGATGTTCTAGATCCATAACATATAACATTACCATTATGATCTAGAATAGTACAATCATTTTTAGAGAATTTTACCTCAAAATCTTTATCACAAAATTGACTGATACTCAGTAGATTTGCTTTCAAGCCCTTAACATAAAGAACATTTTCGAGACTAGGAATCCCTAGAGTACTTACATTTCCTTTACCTATTACCTTTGATGAATTACCATCTCCAAATATCACAACTCCCCCTTCATGTTTTTCAAGATTAGAAAATAACGACTTGTCACCCGACATATGTTTTGAACAGCCACTGTCTAAATACCACAAATCAGAATTTAAAGCTTTTAAGGCTGTATGCACAACATAACATTTCAAATCACTTTTCTTGACCTATATGACCTTTGTTTTCATCCCATAAATGAAAGCAGTTCTAGGTTTTTGCAAAAAATTGTAATGAGGTCGAATATGCCCTAAAATGCCGCAATGATAGCATGTCGGAACAAACCCTTTTCTACTCACCTTTTGTCGAGGAGTGTGACTAAAGTTTACCTTTGTTGCCATTAAAGATTCACCAGTTTGTAGATTCAACTTAAATTTTGAATGATTCATCCAGGATTGCTTTGAAAATGCGATTGATGGCTTCAGGTATTCTTCCTTTTGTATACCTGCAGAAACAAAAACAGTTTTATTATTATTTGAATTACCAGTATATCCAACACCATACCTGTCTTTTCTAGAGATCTGAGCTTGTAGAATCTCGTCCAGTTTGTTCTTCCCTTTTAGAAATGTAACTTCCTTATGCAATCACTCTAGTTCAATTTCATCAGCCTTCATTTTATTTTTCGCATTGTCAAGTTGTTCAGAAAGGTCTTTGACACGTTCAAGCTCCAATTTGTACTTCTTCTCAAATTGAATTCTTTCTGGTTTAATTTTCTTGAGTCGTTGAAGTAGTCTAAGATTGCTTTTCTTGAGTTTAAACGACTCCAAGTACAAGTCATTATATGCCTTTTGAATTTCAGATTCATCTTCCTCAGCTGGTAGCATATCAAGATCATCTGTACTATCAATATCATCAACAGAGTCAGTATTAAGCAAAGAAGAGGCAAAGGCTACAAAGTTTTCTTCGTCTTTTTCAGAATCATCATTAGATTCATCTGAATCATCCCAAGTAACTTTCATAGCTTTGCCCTTTCTCTTAAAACGATTAGGGCATTCTTGTGCGATGTGTCCAAAACCAGAACATTCAAAACATTGAACTTTATTCTCAGAATTTTTATTTTTCTGTTTGACATTGTTGTTGCTACCACCTGTATTCGAAGTCACAGTATTCTTCTTTTTTACAAAAGCTTTGCTTTTTTAAAATTTTTCAGCATTGAACTTATTTGGCTTCCGAAAGAATTTATTGAACTTTTTGACAAACATAGCCAACATCTCAACATCTAAATCACCTTCATCTTCAGACTCCTCTAAATTTTGTTCAACAGTGGATATAGCTATCCTTTTGGACTTCCTCGGTTTTGAAAGACTGGACTCAAATGTTTGCCAATTGTTCAACTTTCATAGAGTCGATGTCCTTACTTTCCTCAATAGCTGTAACTTTCGCCTGAAACCTTTCTGGAAGAGACCTAAAGATCTTACGGATAATTCTATTTTCAGGAATTTTCTCTCCTAGGTTGAAACTGGAGTTGACTATATCACTCAACTTTGCATAGAACTCATCAAATGTTTCATTCTCCTCCATACGTAGGGTTTCAAAATTAGTAGTCAACCTCTGAAGTTTCGAAAGTTTTACAGCCATAGTGCCTTCATGAGTTGTTTCTAAGATCATCCAGGCTTCTTTTGCTATTTCACAAGTAGATATTCTTATAAATTCTTCCGAGGAAACACAATTAAAAATTACATTTATTGCTTTGCTATTCCATCCAACTTTTTCATAATCTGTTTTATACCATGACTCAATCGGTTTCTTAACTAACTCATCATTCACCATGTACATTGGTGGACTCCAACTGTTCACAATGGCTATCCATACTCGCTCATCTATAGACTTCAAATAAGCTCTCATCTTAGCTTTCCAATATCCATAATTTGATCCATCTAAAATAGGAGGTCTAATAGATGAGGGTCCATTTCTATGAAAATTCATGCCTATTTGATCTCTCTCAAAGGGTGAGAGAACCTGCTCTGATACCAATTGAAAAACCCCTAGACACACATATGTATCTAACCTCTAGGCAATGATATTTCTCGTTCGCTTAAGTAAAAGTCGGAAGAAATATTAAAAACGAAAGTAGAGATGAACGTCAAGATTTTAACGTGGAAAACCCAAACGGGAAAAAACCACGGATCCAAACTCGGATCAAAACCAATCACTATGATAGTAGCAGTTACAAGACTGACTCACAAAACAACTCGTCGATCCAAACGATTTTGTTCCTCTCAGTCTTGATCGCTAGAACCCACGATTCACTGCTTCTTGTGATTGAAGTCCAATCTCAGTAGCCCACGAGATTGATCTTTCGTCTAGATAGCCCTCTAGACGAAAGATTAAGATTTGTAGATGCGAAGGGCCTTGTTTGTTGAAGAACCGATGTAGCCTCAAAAAAGTCTCCTTGAATAATCTTTTTCAACTGCCCTAGGTTAGGGTAACACTATCCTTATATATGATCTCCAAGATAGAGTCAAATCCAAGTCATATTCGTACTCAAGAAAATCCAATAAATTGCAAACTTCATAGGTGCGTTTGAACGCGGCCCAAGTGCGTTTGAACGGGCCCAAGTGCGTTCGAACGCGACAGCTTGAATTCTTCAGGTTGCGTTCGGACGCATTTGTGAACGCTGCTCTCGATCTATGTGAACGCAGTACCCGCGTTCGAACGCCTTTGTGAACGCGGCTCTCTGTCTGTGTGAACGTAGTGCCCACGTTCGAACGCGCTTGTGAACGCGACTCTCTGTCTGTGTGAACGTAGTGCCCGCGTTCAAACGCGCTTGTGAACGCGGCTCTCTGTCTGTGTGAACGCAGATTTCGCGTTCGAACGTGTTTGTGAACGCGGTGAAAACGCGACAGTTTTTCTCCAATAATCTTGCAATTCTTCACACCAGTGATATTCTAGACTTGTATAAAGCTCATATACATAAAAAAATATACTTAGAATATTTTGTACAAAATTGCTAACAAATAAAAAACCTAACAAGGTACTTCAAAACCAAAAGAACAACCTCGTTATATCATTCAAAATTTCCAAAACTGTGCATTTCTAACCAAACCAACACTTACAATATTGATCAAAGGAATTTTAAGCAAAATCCACCGATGCCACTTACAGATTCAAGATATATGAACTAGTTGACTGTACAAAATTAACAGAATAAACTGCCAAAAGCACCCACAGAAGGGAATCACCAAATCCATAAAAGAATGTTTAAGAACCATCCAGTATAGGAATCAGGCAAACCAACAGCACAATCAGCACCAAAACACAGACCAAGAATGTGCAGTGCCTTCTCCTCCTCCTCAAAGCCTTGGCCGAGATGAGACGATCAGTACCGCCACTGATGTAGTCCCTCGCACGAGTCACATTCTCCTCGATGTCGTTCAACTTCTCTTCCTGCACCTCCACAATCACCGCCATGTCGAGAAACACTTGGTGCAGCTGCATCAAGCTCCTCTGGATGTCACTCACAGCCTTGTTCCTCTCCATGATTTCCAAGTCCAATTCGCTCTTCTTGTCCAATACTTCCACTTGATTGCCCCCTGAAAGCATCTTTTCGATTGCTTCCTCCGTTGCTGCCTCTCCTGTTGCATTGAAGTATCTTCTCTTCAGGCTCTCTCTGTGCTCAGAAACTATCTGCTCTCGCAGCGACTGAAATCCATTCATCATTACCCTGAGCTTGGTTCTTATGCCATTTGTCACTGAAATTCTCGTTCGATCAACTGGGCTTCCTTCTTCGAAGCACATTGATAAGGCGCGGTTGGCAATATTAGAGCGCCCGAGGACTTCAAGCCTAGCTTTGATGATCTTGGCGTTGCGGAGGATGGCAACCATGTCGGAATCCATCCGGTCCCTCAGGCCTCGGAGAATCTTAGCGCTATGAGCAGACTTGGTCTCTTCATTCAAGAATTGGAGGTCTAAAAGAAGACCGGAGATAACATCCATCTCAGACTGGATTACTCCAATCTCTTCAAAGAATTGAGAAAGGTTCTCTTCTTCTGCATGAGTGAGCCCTCCTGCCTCGAGGTCTGGCCCTGGTTCGGCATCCAAGTCCTTGAGTACCTGCTTCTTTAGTTCTACGTAATTGCTGAAGGATTTTGTCATGAGATCATTCATATCTGAAACAATTCCGCAATACCAACTGCACAAGATAACAGGGAATCATCCAAAGGTACCAAAATCTCAGGAATCAACAAGATACGAATCCAATTTAATAGAACAATAATAAGATCCACGAAATATTCAGCAAAAACAGAGACACAGATGACGAAGTGGATTAAATCGGTGACAATTGCATGCAATCAGAAACCCCAGATGCTTCAAGTTCTCAAATTTATTGGAGATTACCAACTACCTAATCGGCTATATTGCAAGAAATGTAAACGGAGGGAAAGATCAAGTGAAGCACTAATGGAGTACCCAAGTTGGTTGCTGAATTGGTGATGACGGAGCGTTCTTCCCGAGACTAGATTTCTTCAGATTGAAATCTATCAAGAGAGATGTAGGGTTAAAAAAAAAACTTAAATAAGTTCCATTTACGGGAATCACAAGAACCCACGAAAGAACTCACTTCCAAGAGAACAAAATTATCGTAAAACCCTACCAAAGAAGAGTAATGATATCTTTCGAATGATACCTCGAATAAGTGCAGCGCTATTCCAATAATACGAGGTTTAGAAAGAACAGTAAACGCTTTCAAGAAAAACTCGGGGGTTTAAATGGAGAGTGGCGTCGCTTCAGAGGAGAGACGAGAGGGAGAAGGTCGCTTTTGAAATGATCAAATGACACATCTGCCCTTAATAACTTCCTTCTTTCTAGAAGAGAATATGCTATATTTTTTAAACAACAAAAAGAATAATCTTGTCCTCTTCATTTTTATTACTCGTAAATAATTAATTAGTTTTGGTAATATATAAAATGTTGTAACTAAAAGTTCTGATGATCATCTATTTTTTCATAGCTCGTTAGATAATATAATATAACATAGAATCAAGTATCATATTCTAATATCTAGCCACTTAGAATATTTAATATATATATATATATAATAAAGGGCTCGAAGCATCTACTTTAATTTAATTCAAACATTAAGGAAATCCTAGGACGAGGGAAAGAATGCCCCACTGAAGAAAGCCAAGCAAAGCATAAGAATCTACCCATATTTCCTATATATATATATATATATGAGACCCAGAAAGCTTAAATAAGTGTAAGACTTCAAACTACACCAAGCCATGGTTCTCGCCCAGGTGGAACAACCAGAGGAAGGCTCCTTTTCCTTAAGCTCAGTCTTTGCTTCCAGATATGTACAAGACCCCATTCCAAGGTTACTACTTCCAATCTCTATGTCTCTTTTGCAGAATTGCAATAAACATAGCTAAATTTAGACATGTTTGCAGGTATGAATTGTCGAAGAATTCCATCTCAAAGGATGCGGCGTACCAGATAATTCACGACGAGTTGCTGTTAGATAGCAGCCCAAGGCTCAACTTAGCATCATTTGTGACTACTTGGATGGAGCCAGAATGCGATAAGCTAATGATCGAAGCCATAAACAAGAATTATGCCGATATGGATGAGTATCCAGTCACCACAGAGCTGCAGGCAAGAATTTTAACTACCTCATAGTTTTATAACATGACTGAAACTTTGAAGGAAAAAAAAAGGGTTAATTATATTAGTATTGTTTCGATCTCTTCATCGTAGAACCGTTGCGTGAATATTATAGCGAGGTTATTCCGCGCACCTCTAAATGGGGAAGAACCAGCAGTTGGAGTTGGAACTGTAGGTTCTTCAGAAGCAATAATGCTTGCAGGTTTGGCATTCAAGAGGAGGTGGCAAAATAGGAGAAAAGCTGAAGGGAAGCCCTACGACAAGCCTAACATTGTTACAGGGGCTAATGTGCAGGTGAGTGTTTTTATTAAAGTGCCTCACCATAGTCTACCATTCAATCTCGAATTGCTTGCTTACAACCCTATTCTTCTTGATTATAACATTTGTATAGGTGTGTTGGGAGAAATTTGCTAGATATTTCGAGGTGGAACTGAAAGAAGTGAAGCTAAGGGAAGGGTGCTATGTGATGGATCCTGAGAAAGCTGTGGAGATGGTGGATGAGAACACCATCTGTGTGGCAACAATCTTGGGCTCAACATTGACAGGGGAGTTTGAAGATGTCAAGCATTTGAATGATCTCCTCTTCAAAAAGAACAAGAAGACAGGGTACTACTTGCATTTGAATATAAGAATGATCCATACTTTCTATGTTTTCTCAAACGAAATTAAAAAAGATTAATAGTTTTTTTTTTTCTGAAAAGAAAAAGTATATGATGAATCCCATGCCATCTTTTTTGAATTTATGGCAGGTGGGATACTCCAATTCATGTGGATGCTGCTAGTGGAGGATTCATTGCACCATTCTTGTATCCTGACCTAGAATGGGATTTTCGCCTACCATTAGTGAAGAGTATTAATGTTAGTGGACACAAATATGGCCTTGTATATGCTGGAATTGGTTGGGTCATTTGGAGGAGCAAAGAAGATCTACCAGATGAACTAATCTTCCACATCAACTATCTTGGAGCTGATCAACCCACATTTACTCTCAACTTTTCCAAAGGTTCGTATGAAAACTTTTGCAACTAAAGTTAAGTCAATTAACTAAGTATCTAACAACATCTCCTGAATTTAATGCAGGATCAAGCCATATCATTGCGCAATATTACCAGTTCCTGAGGTTGGGTTTTGAGGTAATCTTTCATTACAAGCAACTTCTTTTCATTTAAGATCAAAATCGACATTCAAGGTCTATTTCATTCAGGGCTACGCAAAAGTTATGAAGAACTGCATGGAAAGTGCGAAACTTCTACGAGAAGGACTTGATCACTTTGGGTGCTTCGATATCGTCTCCAAGAGGAAAGGAGTCCCATTGGTGGCCTTCTCATTCAAGGAGGGAAACAGAGCTCTATCCTTCAAACTATCCGACAGATTGAGAAGATATGGTTGGATAGTCCCAGCTTACACTTTGCCACCTGATCTTGAACACATGATAGTTCTCAGAGTTGTGGTTCGAGAAGATTTTGGGAGACAATTAGTTGAGAAGTTTCTATCACACGTACGAATCGAAGTGGATGAACTTTATCCGGCGATTAGAAGACCAACGCCTACGATAAGATACACGATAGAATTGTCGCCCGGACATACTATCCGGGATGCTCCAATAGTGAAGATTGTGAGTCAAGAAGCGGAGCCATTGCAGAAGACTGTAGCTTTATATGATGGGAAGACCAAGGGGGTCTGCTAAGTAACAACTAGTGAAGGATACTTTGGCTTCAAGTTGATTTGTATTATTCTCTAAAACGTTATATGAAGGATAAGATATGATAACAAAAATTCTCTCTTGTTTTGGTGGCTCTAAATGGAGGCTCCTCTTGAGGCTTGTTCTCAGCTTCATCATATGTCGTTGTACTTCTCGAAAAATTCAAAACTCTAAAAGGAACAAAGGTGTTTCTCTTTTTAATCACTTTATACCGTTTGATTGCATGACGAGGAGATGAGATCAAAATAAGTGTCTTTTACATTATGAGTTAATCATATGCTATACAAACGGACCAATCCTTTCCGGTGAGAAATTCTAATTATTTCTCCTAACTAATATATTCTAATTGAGTCATAGTTTTTATTTTTATTTTTATTTTTAACAAATGATTGAGCTAGAACTCTCTAGAGTATAAATTAGATCAATTTTCTCAAAAAGTGAGCCAAAATGAGTGCTGACAAAAACTATATAGAGTTGTAGTGTAAAAATATATTAAATATCAATCTAAATATTTACAGAAGAGATGTAACTTATAGAGTAGACTAGCCAATAAGACTCAGTTTTTTTAATATATTTTAAAATTATAATCTAATTTCCAGTTAACCCTATGATCTCCTTTCACGCGATGGCACGTCTACGTTTCGCTAGTGGCTGTAGGACCCGGAAGGTTAGTTATCCCTAACAACTGTAACAGACCCGACTACGAGAAGCAGTTTAGAGCTCAGAAACTGCCGAATTCAGCTTAAATTCCACGCAAAAAAATAAAAAATAAAAAAATCCATTAGCAGTTTTCCCAAACTGGCTACCAAATCAAACATAATAACTTGATCATTTGCGAACACCGCATGCTTCTAATTCGGCAACGGAAGCTAACACGAAGTATCCAACCAATTGCAATGTGAACGGGGGGAAGTTTAATCGATCATAACATTTCCCGCGGATTAGAAAAATCCCTACCCTTACAAACTCAAAATACTCGAATTACGAAATAAAACAAAGATTAATCAGTGGGCTGCCTAAGTAATTAATAAGCTCCGGTTACCACTTAAAACCACTTTCTTCACCTTTAGCATGGAACCACTATCACCACCTCTCTTCCTTTCCTTCCACATATCCACGCGTCCCTCATAAAATTCCTTCCCTTACCCTCCTTCCTCGAAATTTCGACTAATTTTTCATCCCCCCCAACAAAAAAAAAAAAAAAAAGAAATCGACCGATTATTATTTAGAAGCTAGGATATTGACACACTTGTACCCAAAAACCTCTGAGCTCAGATCCCCAGCTCCGCCTCAAGTACGATATATGGCCGGAAGTGAATGGACCGGACGTAAGCGGAACGCTCCCCCTTCGCCGGGGATTCACCCACGTTATATCCCCAAGCGAGGGGATGTCTTAAGGCGCATCCTCCGGGATCTCTTCCTCTGCTTCCCGCCGGTCCGCGGCACCGGCGGTAAGGTGCGCCCGTGCCCTTCGGGCGGGCGGTGACGATGAGCTGGAGGAGGGGGAGGAGCGCTTACTGCTTTAATAAATCTTCGTCGTCCATTAGTGTTTATTATAACATCGAGGCCCCACCGATCGAACGGCGTGGATGGCTGTGTCGATGGATGCGAGTCATAAGAGTACGGTCAGCTTATGTACGGATTAGGGATTTACGCGGGATTAGGGAGCTCTAGAAGAACGGATGATGGAAGTCGTCGGCTTTCGGTGCTGTTCTTCACTTGAGGACTTATGAATTATGATTGATTGCGTCTTGGTATCTTCTCCGTCTTTAATTTCCACTGCATATGATTATATTTGTCCGTCTTTTCTACTACTTCAGAAATATAGGGGCATCTGTCTCTGGCTTTTATCTTATGTCTATATTTGTCTTCCTCTTTACTGTTATTGGTTTGTGTTTGTTTGGTACGACAATTATTCGTTGTGAAGTAATTAGTTGGAATTGGAGAAAATTAAGCAGGTATCTTGCTAGTGTCTTGACCTCTTAAATAGTCACCTTTTCTATGGTTCTGCTCTCTTTATTTGTAATAAATCAGTAACATAAATAAATAATAATAATTATTTAGATAATGAAGGATTTTGGTTCATCTTTTATATTTTAGGATTTGAATTAAATCAATTTAAATTTTTAGATATATTTTAAGATATTAGAATGTTTATCCTTGACTTTTTTTTATTATATATTTTTCAACTATAAAAAAGAAGACCTAAAAAGTAAACCTAAAGGTAGCATTATTCAGAACGAGGAGAAAAAAAATGTATTGGAAGAGATTGAGTGAAATAAGAAAGAAAAAAAAAGGAGATAGAAAACTTTAAAGAAAAAATGAGAGAAACAGAGAGGAAAGAGAAGAATACAAGATAAAGGCGGGGCACATCATAATATGACAATAATTAGGACTTAGACAGGGTCTTTCTCGTTACATATTGATCTCTTTTTTGCTTCATAAGGTTGTTCCTTAAAAATTTCCTTTAAGAAGGCCATGAAATATGTTATTGCTGCTACTTGCTTACCATGCCCATAATCGTGGATAGTTCTTCCTTACTGTAAGTCTGTAATGCAGAGATTACCTCTGGCCTCTCCAGAATTCCTTTTTAGTCTTTTATGCGCTCCGTACATGATCGATTATTTGTCGATAGGTCATTGATTAGTGAAAAGATGGTAATATAGAATTATAGATAGCTCGTAGCTACTAGCCTCTGCTCTTGTATTCCTTGATTCTCTTTCGTTATTACGAGTTAGAATTGCGCACTAATCAAGACACCGTGTACTGAGTGAGTCTCAGTGACAGTCATGGTTTCTGGAGCTGCAATCTCGTGGGCAAGTCCAGCACTCAAGCATCTCTCGCCAAACGGCCCGTCAAAAAGATTGGACTTGCTCACTGCTGAAAAGGTTGTTTGAGTTGAGAGATGCTCTCAGATGGTCAATTCGCGGAATAAGAAGATTTTCTCCTCCAAATATCAAACCGTTTCCGTTTCCGTTTCCGTTTCCGCTCTCGAAGTCCGGAGTAGCGAAATCTTGGCAAAGATACGAGGGGGTGCCAAACAATGGCATCCATGTACATCCTCCTCGACTTGGGAGAAGAGAGATTGCATTGTGATGAACACTTCGGCGGTCCTATTTGGCAAGCAGTAGTTAGTTGATCGAGAGAGAATCTGGTGACATCACTCCGCGTTCGTCAGAAGGCTTAGCTGAGTTCGAAGTATATACGTTGTTTAGGCTGAACAGAACAGTTAGACGTGTGAACATGTTAGAGATTACTTCACTCTTAAGTTGAGGTCAAAGGTGGATTAGAACGAATATATTCTGGGAATTAAAACTTTAGACAGATTAAATTTATCAATGTGGTGTATTTTGAATGTCATTTTCTTACATTATAATGTGTTCTTGCAATTAGTAATTGAAGCTCGTATTATCTCTTCGCAGTTTACACTGTTTCTAGTGGGTCTTTATGCATTCTGAGCAACTCTTTGAAAAATTTCAATCATTCTGGTAATTTCAATCTTCTTAAGCTCTTCTTTTCTACCCTTCTCCTTCTGTCTCATGTTCCTTCTAAACCTTAGCGTATAAATTTAACCGCTTGAACCACCATAACTAATCTATCCAATCCTATCACTCAACCATTGATTCCATTGCTAATAAACCTTTAATAACCCCTTAATTCATATTTCCACCGCAATGGTCTCCGATGATAGTGAACATATTTGCAATGAGAGTAGAAATTCTAGATCATAAAAGTCATTTCCGTAGATTCTCTTAACACTATCATAATGCTCTCTCTCTCTCTCTCTCTCTCTCTCTCTCTCTCTCTCTCTCTCTCTCTCCTCTTCTCTTCTCTGTTTCAGCATATAAATTCCCAAATACTAAATTTATAAACGCGTTCGAAGAGATGGTTAGCGTTGACTCGCATAGACTAGTAGATTCCACTCCTTGCCGGGTACATTTCCCTCGTGCCCTTCCCAGTTCCCATGCCATCTCTTGACCCAAATTTCCCACTTCTTTGTGGCAGAGGAGCTTATTCCGAGGTGACACGACCTCTCTGTCACCCTATATAGAACCGCGAGAGAAGAGCAATTAAACCAAACGCTCTCTGTTCTTCCTCACAAGTCCCTCTTCGAGTCCCGTCATCAGCTCCACTGCCTCCTTACTAATACCCCAATGGCGGAAGCTCGCGGTAACCTCAAAATTGGGACCCACCCCAGGTACATCCCTGAGAGGGGCAGAGTCCTTAAGGGCATTCTTAAGGGTTCCCTCTTATGCTCACCGTCCTGTGGCTCGACCAGCCACAAGGTGCACCCTTCGACGGAGCAAGGCCAGCAGCGATCTCTTTCGTCCGCCGTAAAAAGTAACCCACTGAAGACGAAGGACCTGTCGACCGAACGGTCCTGACCGAAGCTGTTGTTCTCCGGCGCTGGGGGCCGGTCACCTCTCGGTTACTCGTTAATTTGCTCAATCTATATCTTTTGGGTTTTTTTCTTACTTTGGATTGTTATAAGTCAATTGCGATGCATACACGTGTTTATTTGTTTCCTTAATGAAGCTTAGTTAATAACTGCGACATGGATTTTGATTTATTCTTTTCTTAAGATTAAGGGAGAAAGGGCTCATCGGTACAAGCATTTACATACTGAATTGCGTTCGTTTTCTCATCCATCGTATCCTTTCTATGTTTGCTCTAATGGGTTTCCCCAGTTATATGGATACATTCATGATTCCTGATTTCTTTAGGGTATGAAATGCATATTTGGCCGTCCGATCTTCCTGGGAACTTTTATGAAACCGTTCCTCCTCTAGAACTCTTATAAAGGAATCTTTTCAATCTTGCTGGAACTTTTATGAAAAGTATTCCTCCAATGTGCTGCAACTATCATCTGTATATGCCATTACTATTTCTACAACAACAACTAGGCCTTCTTATCTGGTGCCTTCTAACCTTCCCGTTTATCAGTAGTATGAGTATATTTGCACATACGCGTAAATTAGATCACAGTATATAGGTTGTGAACTCAAAATCAGAGTAATAGGATGTGATATGTGATACCCTTTTGTTTACACCCATTATCTCTATAGTATTTTATATCTATAGTTTTGCCTGTATATATATCTATCCCCTCAATCGGATACCAAACTGTGCTCCAGTTGAGAGAGAACTTGGTGATTATTTTCTTCCTGTCCTTTCTCCCCATTTCAAGTGTTCTAAAGGCTTGTCAGAGTCTGCTCTGTTAATTCCAAGTAGCTCTAAAGAAGGAAGTGGAGGAGATGGTCAACAATATTGAGGTATAATTTGCACCAGAGACAGTCCTACTTTCTATATGCTATTGCTTCTTAAAGTCAATTGATCAAGGAGGAACAGGGTTTCTTGAGATGGTCAACATTTTTGTCAGCAAGACTTTCTACTGGTTATCATAACATAAGTAGTCAGGTACAAAAAGTGTTTGAACAAGTTGCAAAGAGAGGAATATATGGCTTTGTTATCCAAACTGTCAAAAGTATTTAATATAGATATTAAAGTAAATAAGTATGATGTGCTTGCCTTTTCTAAATTGGTATATGTTTTATGTCGTATAATCTTTCTCAAAGAAAACTTCGAAAAGAGTTAAACAAGAAGATTAAAGACATTTAATAACCGATTTTCTAGAACATAATATCAGTGAAATGTTAAAAGCAAAAGAGTAAAAAGGGCATCTTGAGGACCTACACTTATCTAAGCATGGCTAAAAATTATTTCACTCTACTGTCACATGATTTGCTTACAACTCCTATTTCTATCATACTAAATGGCACTATGCAGATGAATTGAAAGAAGAATGGGCATGAAATTTTTGGTATAAAAACTCATTTAGCACTCTTCTGTATCTACGTCCATGTATCACTGTGCAGGCCGTATTGCAGCAGCTACTCATGATTTGAGGAGGAAAAGAAGCCATCCGAGCAAGTGTCTCCTGAGTTGCCAGAAATAATTTCTGGAGTAATATCTTTTGCAGCCCAGGCGAAATGTGTGTTTAAACTTGCCTTTATTATTTTTCAGTGGATTCAGAGCTCGTATGTTCTTGAACTGGAAGTTGCTCTCTGAAATTGGCGTTGCTTATTACATGCCTTTGAAATGTAATTTCCTGTCATATTATCTTATTACTCAGGTAACCTTCGTCTCCAATCAAGGCATGTCTCCGGGGGACGATTTAATTTCTAATGGTTACGGTGGTCTAAATCCAAGCGAAATTTTACCTTCGCTAAGATGCGAAAATGAGCAACGTCATTAATTAGGCATATTTTAATTGGCAATGGAAGCCATGAAAGACTGGAAGCAATAGACCGTAACTCGTAAAGAGTTGGGCTCAGGAAACAGAGCAGGGCATAGCTCGGCATCACGATCACACTTCACTTGCGGAGCTCAAAGATATATCTATACTGCTTCGTATGAATTGGATTGGATGTGAATTTGAACATGAACTTTGAGTTTAAACTTGTGGGATACGATGCAAATGGTTAGATGAGCATCAGGCCATCAACTCGTGTGTTTATTCGGTGGCTTCGATCGTACGCTAAAATTTCATGTCGAAATTTTCAGATGCACAATTAATACATTAATATACCATCAGAATTTTCTGATACACACCATTAATACATTTTTTACATAATTATTAATTAATTAATGCTATTATTTAAGTAATTAATAGCATTAATTAATTATGAGACGGCCCATACTTAAACTCGTCGGCTACTATGGTAGGCCCTACTACTACAATTTGTCTTTAATTGATTGATTTACTGTTTTAAATAAACTAGTAGCTGAGATATAAACTGGTATTAATATACGTAATCAATGCTAGGGTTAATTACAGTTATACTCCCTGAACTATGCTCAATTTTTTTCGGGACCTCCTATACTTTTTTTGATTGCAGGAGGCAAAGTGAAACAGCCATTGACAGCAGTGAACATTTAATGATAATTATACCTCTAATAAATAAATTAGTTCATCAACAAAATAAGATTAAATAGTAAATTACTGGAAAAGTCTTAACTGAGTTATATAAAATTTTAAGTTCTTATCTCCCGACCTTCCGCTCCTCCCTAAGCAATCTTAAAAGCTTCCCAATTCAACCAGATTGCAAGAAGCCAAAGGTGAGGATGACGGCAATCACACTATCAGCTGTCGACGATGCCCACGATGACTTGAGAGCGACGACCTCGAGTTTACCTTCGTGATCAAGGATCTCGAATCAAACCCGTTGATGAGATCCTCCCCCGACAGCCAAATCTAACATGACGTAAGTTGAGGCACATAATTTAAACGACGGTATACTAATAGAATGGTAACACTAGAGTTTAGAAGATTCTCATACAAATCAATATAGTTGACGTGTTGATGATGTAATAACTCTTAATATTACTATGGCAGACCCTACTACTTACTACTTGGTATTAGCTGGGTAGGTATTATTCATGCCATAAAAATGTCGGGCACTTTTTGACCTTTTCAAATATCGAAGCATGTTGCCTTCATTTATAGATATAAGAACACGAATTGTAGCCGGGATACTCTGAGATATCGATATCGTGGCAAATATAGTTCGCTTGTTGTCATGCATTATACTTCCTATGAGCAGCCACTCCAACATCTTCACGTGGACTCAGGATCTGTGTTGTTCCACTTCCACGCCATCGAACACGTTATTTTCATCACGACAAGACATTACACCATACCAAGCTCAAAAACCACACAAAATATAGTAACAATTGCTGCTCAAACAAAACTGCGACGCCGGTCTAGAGAAGCCTAGCTTCCGACGACTTCTTCATGATCATTATGAGTCCGAATCAGCTCTGGAGACTGGAAAAGAAACTAATAAAACAAACAACGACGGGTCTAAGGATACGGATCTCAGTGGCACGATGGTGATAACAAATCTATTTTCCAAACTCAGATAGGACCCACCATATCAATCACCAAAAACTTCATCGTGACGAAGCTTAGAAACAGATATTCGACACGTAGAGGTCATGCATTGCACCTCTTTTCAACTGCCATCTCTCTCTCTATTTTGAGAAAAATAATATCTTTTACACTTTATATCCTCGAAAGTCGGAACTCTCTCCGTCTATCTTGAGATATTAAGGGAACTCGTTATGATTTACACCCTATGATTTCAGTATTTATATTTCTGGTCACATGTTTTGAACTTCATATAGTTTAAGCTCATAGAACATAATAATTTACTGTCAAGTGTGTGACTTATTTTAGGATTATTATCCTATCTTTCATATTTCTATTTGATATGCTTAATAAATTTTCTGCCTATGAACTTTAGTTTTTTTTTAAAATATAGTAACATAAAATACTCTATTTTAGATTATGTGAAAATACCCACTTTCATCTCTATATAACATATATGAGATATAAGTAACTAAACCCACCTTCAGATTTTAAAAAAACTATAAATCTAACTTAAGCCTAAAAAACAGCTTGCAGTTAAATAGGAAAACATCTCGCCTCTAAAATATTAAAATCACATTCAAATATTATTTACTTTCAAAAGTCATATTATATCACCGAGATAAAGGTAATTTAGAAAATTAAACTTAAATCTATCAGAGTGCTGCTAATAGGAGACATTATTTATAAATAAGTTATTACATGGAAAATGATAAAGTTACAGTATGAGCTGTAACTCGTGGTGTGAATCGTCACGGGATTCTTGGGATATCTTGGACCCAAAAGCCACCCTCACGTGACCAAACGATTCTTAGTCCGCTCAAAACGTAGAAGGCTGGAAGGCCTAGAATTAGAATGCGAGACGAACCCCCTCTTCTATTTTTTCTCGTTACCTCTGCATTACAAGAGTTAGGACCACCACGCCACCACCTCGTGGGGTCGGCCTCTTCTCATCTGATGGTGGTCGGCTTCCACCTCCTATAAATCTCCTCGTATCCGCACGTCCTCGACTTTACCCCACTCTCTCCCTCTCGCTCTCTTCTCTTCTCTTCACTTCTCTTCTCAGAGTGAGTCCCCTATGGATTTCTGCAATGGTGACAGTGGCGGTGGGGAGAAGAAACATGTGAGTCGTACCAAGAATTCGCATTCTTTTTCTTTTTTGTGCGCTTAGGAATCGTTTCTTCTATTCTTGAATTGAATCTTTTGTTGGTTCCACGGGATTTTTGTTTGATCTTTTTTTTTTCTTCTTTTTTTCTTGTGAGTAGCAGAAGGGTAATGTCTTGAGGGATTTTATCCTTGCTTACAAGACGCTAGGTATCGTCTTCGGTGGCCTCGTTACTTCGCCCCTCTATGTTTACCCTTCCATGAACTTGGAATCTCCAAAGGAAGAAGACTACTTGGGGATATACAGTATTATGTTTTGGACTCTTACTCTGATTGGGGTTGTTAAGTATGTCTGCATTGCGCTCAATGCAGATGACCATGGTGAAGGTAAATCTTTCTTTAATTGAATGACAAAGTTGCAAGATAATGATTTTATTAAGTTTGTCGCTGCCGTGCAAATTCCTGTCCTGTTGTAGATTGTGCAATTATATAATGGTGGTCAACTCCTCTTTTTAACTATTGACATGGATTTCTCGCATAGTTGTTGGACCCTTTTTTCGTCTTCTTCTTCTTCTTCTTCCTCTTCTTTTGTCTGGTGTGGTAATAATAAAATCTTTCTGCATGCACCGTGATAGCAGAACCATTGAGCAAGATTTCTTAAAAGCTTTTGTAGTCTTTATCTTGTAGACTTCCAGGCACATACATAAACATGCAACGTGGATTTGGGCAATAGGAGTTATTACGTAATAAATAAGGGGAGAGAGGGAGGAAGACAAAGTTCATTGATTTTTCTGCTCACGGGAAAGGGGAGTAAAAGCACAAGAAGTATCGCTCAGTGTTGTCTATCTTCTTTATAATTTGTGCACTGTGAGGTCAAGTGCGGGTTAGATTAAGCACAGCACAAGGCAGATCGACTTCATTAGTTGTTTTCAGCCATTACAGATTTGCTGTATTTAAGCTCTTCAGAAGGTGTTAATAATGTCGATGTCATGGTAGTTCTGAATTTGTGACTGAATCCTCATGAAAAACATATTCAGCTAGTAGAAAAATGACATGTTTGATTTATCCTGCTATCCAACAGTGTTATTTTCCTGCTAACATGTGTTTATCTGCCAACCTGATGAAAGAACCCTGTCACATATATTTATGAGATCTAAACCCAGATACTTAGCATCCTGTTTCAGCACTATCAGCACAATCTGAGATACTTTCTCTAGTCTATAAGACTATTATTCTACAGTGCAAAATCCAGATACTCAATAATGCGCATTTTTATTTTCAATTTGTGAAATTTTCTCTTGGCATTTTCCATTGCAAAGCCTTAACCATTTACAAGAAGAGTAGCATGCCTGGCATTTCTGTGAGAGCTTGTGCGCGCCAGCAGGGAACCTAAAAATTTGTGGTACACCAAACCATTGTCCAGCTTATTATTCATGTGTTCTATTACTCCTTCATAGTGATGTGATGTTTTGATGAAAAGACCATGCCATATTTGCAAATTTTGAAGTTAAGCTTTTGTTGCATGATTGTCGCAAACAAGTGTAATTTTAAGACACGTATCCAGAGGATCCTGGAAATCACAAGGAGGAAATTTATATCTTCCACTCTGGTGCAAATTTTGTAGAAGTAAACTGTATTCCATGAATTTCAAAGTTCTCTGTTGAGCTGTTATAATGCTCTTAACATTGAGGTATATACTTCCTTTTAATCTACTGTAAGATATTAATCTGGATAGCTTGTGTTTCATTTGTTGATCTCAGTGCTGTAAAAGGAATAAAACCATCACTCTAATAGCCCAAGCTTTTAGATAAGATGGTGAACTAATATGGTAAAGAGCAAGAGGTCTTGAATTTAAATCATGCTAGTTCAAATTTAATACATCTATTCATTTAATTCAAAATCTCACTTTTTGAGTTTACCAAAATGTCTCAAGCCCAAAAGTGAGTATAAAACCATCATTTTCTAACAACTTAAGCTTTTAAGAAAAATACTCTGCTGACATTGTCTATTGGAATTTACAGTGTTGATGCTAATATTGATTTGGTATCACTTTTACTAAAAAAACATAATAGTATTGTTCTTTCTGGTTAATTTGATTGGAACAAGTTTGTATCACAAGCTCCTTAACTAAATCTTTACCTGATATATTTTGAGGAACCAGACATTGCTTTATTGCAGGCGGTACTTTTGCTCTATACTCTTTACTCTGTAGGCACACTAATATAGGCATCCTACCAGCAAAAGGAGTGAATTTCGAAGAAGATCGTTCCCCAAGTAATCACTCTTTGATAACTGAAAAGTCAAGTACGCTGGGAAAGATGCTTGAGCAAAGCATGACCGTGAGAAGGTTGTTGCTGTTCATTGCAATGCTAGGGATGTGCATGCTCATTGGAGATGGCATACTTACACCTGCTATTTCAGGTATCCCTGCATGTTCATTAGATACTATTTATGCTAATGCTGAAACCTCTAATTTTCTAGTCGATTAGTTCTAAAACATGGTTTTCCCTGTCAGTGTTATCAGCAGTAGATGGACTGCGAGGACCTTTCCCTTCTGTCAATAAATGTAAGTAATTGATCGGTTATATTATACTATCTGTTAAGGTCGACTTTTTCTGATGTTGATCTGTTGTTTTCAAATTCTTCAGCTACTGTGGAAGCTTTGTCTGCCGCAATCCTGATTATTTTATTCCTGTTGCAAAAGTTTGGTACTTCACGAGTGAGCTTCCTCTTTTCTCCTATCATGGCTTCCTGGACTATCACCACTCCGATCATTGGTATATACAGCATTTTCCGATACTATCCAGGCATATTCAAATCCCTGTCACCATATTATATAGTCCATTTCTTTTTAAGAAATGGAAGGAAAGGCTGGCAGTTGCTCGCCGGCACTGTCCTATGCATCACAGGTGTGCCCCTGCTTAGATCTACTTTCTTGAAAGTTAAAAATAGTTTTGCTTTCATTTCACATTTCTGTCTACTCCATTTTCAGGTGCAGAAGCTATGTTCGCCGATCTTGGTCATTTCAACAAGAGGTCTATCCAGGTATTTCTCATTTAATTTACCCAAAAATCTTGTTATAGTCCATTAAATATTTTTTTCGGAGTTCTTATAATATCAGATTTTGCATGCAGATGGCATTCATTTTCAGCATATATCCTTCTCTGGTCCTCACGTATGCAGGACAAACAGCATATCTGATCAAGAATCCCGACGAACACAGTGATGGATTTTACAAATTTGTTCCGGGCCCAGTGTATTGGCCCATGTTTATCATCGCAACACTGGCAGCAATTGTTGCGAGCCAATCCTTAATATCTGCAACCTTTTCTGTCATTAAGCAATCAGTAGTCATGGACTATTTTCCACGTGTTAAGGTGGTTCACACGTCCCAAAACAAAGAAGGCGAGGTTTATTCCCCAGAAACTAATTATGTTCTCATGATTCTGTGTGTTGCTGTCATACTTGTTTTCGGTGACGGGAAGGACATTGGAAATGCTTTTGGTATGGTAAACAAATGACTTCACGTTTCTTGACTTAAACTGGCTTATCATCATATTATGTAGGCTTACTTACATACTCACCTAGTGATTTACATTTGTCTTGAGGCAGGTGTCGTAGTTATACTGGTCATGTTTATAACTACAATATTACTCAGCCTAGTTATGATCATCATTTGGAGAACCCCTCTTGTCTTTGCTGGGCTCTACTTCTTCTCCTTTTCCATTCTTGAAGGGGCATATGTTAGTGCTGTTTTCACCAAGTTTCTGGAAGGAGGATGGCTGCCTTTTGCTGTTTCTATTATCCTCGCGTCTGTCATGTTTGGATGGTACTACGGGAGGGAAAAGAAGATAGAGTTTGAAATGACAAACAAAATTACTTTGGAGTCCCTAGCTGTGTTCTTGTCAAGGCCGGAGATCCGAAGAGTCCCAGGATTGTGCTTCTTTTACAGCAACATACAGGACGGGCTGACACCTATCCTTGGGCATTATATAAAGAACATGCGCTCTCTGCATAAAGTTACAATCTTCACCACTTTTCGATACTTGATGGTGGCCAGGGTTGCTCCCGATGAACGGATCCTCATCAGGAAACTCGGGCTTGATGGAGTATATGGATGCACCATTCAATACGGATATGCGGACTCGCTTAATCCTGAAGGGGATGACTTTGTAACCCAAGTTGTTAACAGCTTACGAACTCATATCGAGAAGAACTCAGATTTACAGTCGCCTCCTTCGGTCAAAGACGAGGTTTCACAGTTGGAGGAGGCTAATTCAGTAGGAGTGGTGCATGTTCGGGGTAAAACAAGGTTTCATACTGGTAAGGAAACCAGCTGGTTTGATAGGATCTTGCTAGGATTCTATGAGTTCCTACACAGCAACTGTAGATCAGCACTACCGGCAATGGGTGTCCCTCTTCAACAGCGAATGGAGATTGGCATGCTCTACACGGCTTGATACTACTATCCAATGTTACACAGCTACTTTGTATTCACACATTAATTAGTGTCAATCTTATGAAATAGTATCGAACTCACATAACATGCATTGAATTGCTAATTTGCCAAAGCATACAAGTTCCATAGTGTTGTAGTGTTTTTAGCATCCTGTACCTAAGTGCTTCCCAGGTTGTGGATTGGAAACAAGATCAGAATCACCAAATATTTTGTCGTGTATGTCGTACAAATTTCTGGATTCCTTAATTAACCCTGTTATGGACCTTGCTGTCCTATACTAGCATACAGTCATCAATTTCTAAAAGGTTTTCCCAACTTAATATATATATATATATATTAACATCCCCTCAAACTCAAAATGGGTCCAATATAAAGAGTTTGTCGATTAGATATACGAGGAGGACTAATAATTTAAGCTAAAAAGTTGATGTGGAACAAAGTAATAATCAACTTTAATATATATAATTTATTCTCTTGTGAGATAATATGATTGCTTTATCCCAAAAGCATTTATAATAAGGGCATAAGAGTTGACACTCTAATATTCTTTAATAAACAAGGAAGATGAATAATGTAAGGAACGACCATTTAGAAAAGGATGCAAATTTTAAACTCACATAGCTAAGCTCTGTGTAAGGAATACAATATAGTCGTCTCTCTTCTTTCTTTTTCTTTTTTTTTTGACAAAAAGGAATATAATATATTTACAGCAGAATTTTCTGAATTAGATATTCTAATAGTTGGAGAGGGGATCTGAGCAAGATAATAAATTATCTTTATAATAAGAATCATAATACTTTCACAGGTGACTTCCGTGAGCCCACATGAAACTATTCAAAATTAATTCTTTTCCGGCATCACGAGGTGCAAGTTTATGAATTTTTCGAAAAGAATTCGAAGCTATCAAAACCCAAAAGAAGAAGGTAGGAAAGTAGCGAAAGATTTCATTAGCAATTTTGTGTGCTCGTCACTCAATTCCTTCAAATTCGAAAGAAGCTGTCGGAAAACTATCTCAAGGACTTACTTTGTTGCCAAAAAAAGAGCTCGGCCTTCCTCGAGCCTTCTTAGTTACGCTTGCTCCTCTTTACACTTTCCTCGGCTTTTATTTGACCAAGAAGCAAAGTGTAGCCTGACATGGATGCTTCGAATAAATCATTTGCAATGATTGTATCCCCCTCCCTCTCTTTCTCTATCAACTAAGGTAACAGCCAAGGTGTCATCCTTTTTCTTTTCTTTTTTTTTTCTTTTTTCTTTTCTATTTTTAATTTTTTTTTCCTTTTCGAATAATTTTGTGGAACATAGTGGGATCCATCGTATCAGCCTACGTTGCTGGCGTCAATCTCAAAGCATGCCTCTAAAAGATCCCAGTGTCGAGCGATAACAGTGACAAAGATGGGACCCAACAGCGAGAGACACAAAAGACAAAGTGCAACAGAATAAAGGGCGCGTGGGTCCCCCCCACCCCCCGCTCATCTCCTGGATCCCCGTGCTATTCACGAATCACGAAGCGCAAATCGTGGCGCCATCCTAGACGACAGCACCGGACGCCGAGTGAAATGACGGGTGCCGATTGGAGGCTTTCGGGTGGGCCCAAATGGCTTAGACTCCCGCTGTTGGATCACGATCGGGCGGTGTGCCACGACGCGCGCGCACACCGGATCGAGAAATGATACACCGTTCGTTCCGACTGCAGCGTGGGCCCCACTGCTACCTAGCTGACTTGGTGCCTTTACATTCCGCCACGTTAGCAACTTGGGGGGGTCTTTAAAGAGAGAGGATCGTGGGCCCACGAAGAAGACCACCCCCCACATAGAAAATGGTACGAGCAAAAGAAAAGGTGAGAGACGACGCCTTTCGGGACCACCAAAGATCTAAAGAGAAGTTGCTATCACCTCCACTGTACTTGATTGGGGAGCTTTGGACGGTGGAGATTAGAGGGTTCCTGATGGGGTTCGCAAATGGGTCCAAATACTTTTGGTTTGGTTTTTTTACCTGCCCCGGGATAGGACGGAAGTCTACTATATTTATTCATCGGAGAGATGAAGCCAAACTCGTTTGTCTTCATTAGAGGCTAATGCGTATTAATTAATTATCGGTTAACCGATTCAGTTTAGATATAGCGGGATAAAGTAGCTCAAATAAAATAATAAGGAATAAAGTAAATTTATAACCACACGTTATATATTATATAAATATATGCTATTTAACACCGGTGGCAATGATCCTACTAACTTAATAATCATTATTAGAAATGCCCAAGTCATCACATTGGAGGTTGGATTCCATATAATAACCATTTAATAAAGAATATTTTTCCTTTTCTATTTCCCCTAGCATATACACAAAAACATATCACCGATTTAGAATTAGATGAGTTTTATCAGTTAAATATGATAAAAATGGAGACTTATCATATAATAAAGAGATAATTATATATTGACGCTACATATTTTTCGTTAGTCATCCGTTACGATTTTTTATAAAAAAATATTAAGTGACTATTACTTAATTAATTTTAGGTCATATAGATAATAATTTACTCTTATATAGAAAAGAAAATGATAGAAAAAAAAAATTAAGAGCAAAATAGCTATTTGATCTATTAACGTCGTTAAGAGATAACAGATGATAGATATTAGATTGATGATTTCGAAGATGAAAGAAATTGTTATATATTCTTATTCGAACTAATATACAGAAGTATTATCCTATTTCTTCCACTAAAAAATCTATTCACATTGTAGAGTGCTGAGTGCCCCAAAATTTTAAGAGAATAATTTGCCTTCAACGTAGGTAAATCTATACAATAAGCAACCACTTTAATTTTGATACAATAATCAATGTAATGTGGAACAATTTCCAAGGTCTATACGTTTTAGCCACTAATTAACAGCCATTAACTCACCCTAAAGCCTAATAATTATGTCAAAAGAATATCTCATGACATTATGACCAAACATCTTTATGTTGTTAAGCAAAGCAAGTTTGTCGGGTTTGTGCGAACGTACGTACTATACCATGTGATTCCTACCTTATGCCTCTTTTATTATCTAAGATATAGATGCTCTTCTAGCTTATACGATAAGAAACTATAGAGATTAAATATATTCCAGCTCCTGTATTAGATTTTTCATTTAAAGCTAATGATGCCTAATGTATTTTTATCTCAAAATCTTGTTTATATATTTATATAAGTTATGTTTGCGTTGTAAAACTAAAGTTTGGGGAAGATAAAATAAGTTGAAATTCAAACATAAATATAGCAAAAAAAATGGGCTTAGCCAAGTCACATCAACTTGGCATCCGAATGGCATCATTTTCCCAACTTATTGAGTCTAAGGCCCCTTTTGACTCACTTGGGCTTGTTTGGATGTTTCAACTTTTACATAGCTAACAATTTACTTGGTGGAGCCCCTCCTTGGATTTGCAACTGGGCAATAGTTTATTTGCCCCACCCAAAAAAATGCAACGCATTTGTCTAATCTAGTGAAAATTTAACTCTCCGGTAAGAAAAAAGTTTACCACCACTAGAAAGATTTTTTACAAAGAATAATAAAAAGTGGGATGGATAAAGAGGAGAAATCAACATAGCGAATCACGAGAAGCTAAAGATCCACAAGACCCACCTTTAATTTCCTTTCGTTTGTTCCTTTGAATAATTTGTGTCTATTTTTTTTATATATATTATATTTATATATATTTATATATATTTTTTGTAATTCCTTTTCTCATTGACTGAGTGCTTCTAATCATCCAAGTGGACAGACCTTTTTCCAAAAGCCTCCTATTTAAGCACACACCCCTCCTTTGGAGACAGCATATGGTGAGGAAAGAGAGAGAGAGAGAGAGAGAGAGAGAAGAGCAGCAGAAGCGTTGCTTGCCCTAGAGACATGATGGCTTTAGACAACTGCTATCTATTCCCTTCTTACCAACCTTCCTTAGATTGGGATCCACACACCTTTGGAGTTGGAGATGTTCATAGCCATGAGCTACTCATGCCTTTTGGTAAGTCTACAACTCAACCAAATTTACTTACGCTTCTCTCCGCTGTAAGCTTAAGCAGTAAGTTTGAGCAAATTGAACTTTGCTTGTGGTGACAGCCATGGAGTCTCCCATCTCGTCGGAGACCTCGACGGGTTATTTACAAGACGCGGTGGCCCACTGGAGCGACCGGTGCAAGCGGCGGCGGACGGCGGCGTCTCCTCCTCATGAAGAGCTGCAGGAGCTTCTTCAGGTAATTTTGAATTTTATATATGGTTGGTTGGTGTAATTATCACAAATACTATAAGGTAATTGAGTGCTTAATTATTTGTTACATATTTTGTGCAGAATTTTTGGGACTCTAGTAGTAATGGAGACCTCTCTAATAACTTGATCAGTGACATGGTTCAAGAGAACTGCAGCTTTCTCACAGGTAAAGTTTGTACTGTATCTCTTTAACTTGCTTCTCCTTTGTGGAGCACTGCTTAGCAAGTAGACAGCATTGCTAACTTAATGGTGTTTGTCCACAACAACAACAAGGAATTAAAGCAACCCACATGTCCATTCCTATAGATGTCACTTGTGGGGGCCTTCTAATTCTAATTAATCTCCAAGTGTATAGCTAGCTGGATACAATTAGCGATTGATTAGTTCCTTTTGTTTGAATTTCCCCAGACGAGCATTTCAACTCCCTGCTCTTAAACAAGGGCCCCAATGCACAGCCTCTCTCCTCTTCCTCCTCTCGCAAGGAGCCAAAAAGTCACACCCATGAGCCAAAAGACTCATCAAAGTCTTCTCCTGCTTCTCTAGGTATCTCTCTCTCTCTCTCTCTCTCTCTCTCTCTCTCTCTCTCTCTCTCTCTCTCTCTATATATATATATATCTATATATATTTATGTGTCTTCTTTCTTCTCTCTTTCTAGAAGTCTAATAATTCTCCATAATTTTGTATAGAAAGAGAGATAAGTGAGCAGTGCAAGAATAATAACAACAATAGGAAGAAGAAGAAGAAGAAGGCAGCCATGGGAGTTGTCTACCCATTTGCAGTGGTGAAGCCCGTGGGCTTGGAAGGAGACGTGACGCTCGACGACATCAACGAGAGGATCCTCATGCGACCGGCTCGGCCGGTTCGCCATCCGGTGGGGGAGTTCGCGTGCGGACCGTGCGTGTCGCCTAACGGGCCGGGCTTGTCGGGAAAGGCGGTCGTCAGCCTTACGAGGATCCAAACCAGAGGAAGGGGTACTATTACCATTATAAGAACTAGAGGGTGAAAAATGAAAAAAAAAAAAACTAAAATAAGACGAAGAAAGAAGAATTGTCGGTGTATGTAAGATAAAAAGGTGGTAGAGTTACTAGAGTGTGTATGAGTTGTATATGTGCGCTATTGTAAATGTTTGTCTCTCTTTTCTATTTGTAATAAAATATAATTAGCCAAAAAAAGTAGTGTAAAGAGAGTAAGTACTAAAATTAAGGACCTATTTTGGTATATTAAAGTAGGTGGTATAAAAAAAAGCATGGGGCAATTTAAATTATTGTTGTAGCTTAAAAGTAACCGAGTCTTATCCAATTTACGCATATCTAATGTAAATTACTTTATTCTTTATTTTGTTGAGGCCTCTAGAACATTAAGATACTCCGTTAATTTGGATTAGCATGTGTACCAGTTTCCAGATGCCTTCCCTCGGCCACGAATATTTAATAGCAAGTGAAAGCACTAAATTACAAAAGTAAAACTGCAAACTAGCAATGTAAGACTTTTGCTAGATTCGACGTAAAATTGGCCTCAATTAATAGTAGCTCTTGGGATCCGAAGAAAGTAACGCTAGTTTTAACTTGATTATAATACTCTACCGAAACCTTAATCAAGTAAAGTTTCTCCTTTTTTTTTTAAATTTAATAAAAAAAAGAAAGAAAAAAGAAACCTATTAATCAATGAGTTAGGTACTGATTACAAATCCCAAACACGAGGAGACTATTTTTTTAATTTAAAAAAAAAACTAAAAAATTGTCCAATCAAATCATAAACTTTTTTATGAAACAAAATTATAAAATAGTGTGGGGTCTAAAATGAAGATAGGAATGGATAGCAAAAGAAAAGAGAGAAAGAAAGAGGGATCCTGTCTGGTCCTCCCCAAAGTCAAGCCGGTTTGAACTAAACGGGGAAGAGTGGAAGGGATATGAGATGGGCATCATCAAAGAAGCAGCAGACCATCATGATCATGATAGAGTGGGGGTGGGGGTGGGGGTGGGGGTGGGTACAAGATAAACAATCAAATCGATGGGAAGAGCTCTCTGACTTGTTCCCACTAAATTAGACGCATGCAAATTGAGAGGAGGATTGATTAATTGCATGGAGTCGTCCACACTCTCGGCAGTCGGCTCTCGTCGAACGTAATGGGGGGATTGGGGGGAGGGGGGTGTTGGATGAAAGGTGTCGGCTGTCTCGTGGGAAGTTATAATTGCGTCCCCCACGCTCAAGGACAAAAAGCCATGAGACGTGGGTAGCCCTTGCTTATGGATTGGGACCCATCGCCTGGCAGGTGATGATGGCCGTCTGATCTGATTTGATCGGCACGTGCGTGCGTCCATGTGTCTATGCGTTACTCTATCATATAAATGCTGTATTAATAGGATACAATCTCTAACTCGAAAAATTATTATTTAATTTAATGTATCAAATTTTAACAATTGGTTAGACTCAACCTTTTGATTCAAGTGGATACTAGGTCTAAGCATAACTTGATCTATTTATTTTCTCTCGTTTTAATTAAAATTTAATTTTCTTTCAGTTAAAAATATAGTTTTAGTCTTTTGGTTCTAAAAAATACAACAAAATACTTATAATTATAATGTCAAAATAATATTATAAAATACAATCGACTAAATAATATATTTATTTATCTAAATACGACGTCTAAAGAAACATCTATCTAAGAACCCAAAAAAACTACACCACAAGGGTGTTTTGGTTGTGCCCACTTAAAAGGTTTCTTAAGTTGTATGAATTAGTTTGTTTTTATTTTTACCTGCAATGCAATTGAGCACCTTAATCATTAATAAATCACAATGGAGGTCCAATTATGGGTGCCACACTTGCTATTATTAAATATATAGTACGTACTAATAATTTAAGTTTTTGGATTAACTAATCATAGAGCATAGTGTCAAAGCTAGTTTTTTTTTTCATTTTAAGCTCATGATTTTAAAATTTATCACGTTATTTTGTGTTTTTTAAGCAGAAAGCTTGTAGGTACATTTTCTTTCATTCGTACCATCAGACTTACAAAGTCTGATACTGAAAAAGTGAAGTCCAAAACTTGTTTATAAATAAATTACATAACAACCAAGGAAGAGGTATCAAACTCTAACGATTCAAAGTTACAACTATAATGCATGATAACAAACATTGGAGGTAGAGCTACAACTCAGTGAACACATCCCCATCATTTAAATATAATACACACTACTAAAAATGAAAGGAAAACATAAGGCACAAGAGATTAGAAAAATAATAATAATAATAATAATAATCTAGTCGTCGAGAAGAATACATGTGTAAAAAGACGCCACCACTCTAGCAACTTTTATCGCGACCTCTGGCGACCTAGGCAAAGCGGCAAAGGAAAGGGAGAGGGAGAGGGAGGAGGCGGACGCCGACGCCGACGGCGACGGCATGGGTATTGGGAAGATGCCTCTCACATAAGAGAAGATAGAAAACCTAGGAGAGAGGGTCTGCTAGTGTCGTTGCATCTCACTCCGTAATTTAGGTGGCAGTATCAGCCCATTATGTCATTTGTGATTCTGATGTCTTGTTAGATCCCCTACTAAGTGTGATATTCAAAATAGTGGTGAGCGTTTGGAGGTTGGTAGAAAATCATGAAGTTGCCTAAAATCATAAAAGGGTAAATGTTTATAATGGCATCCAACCAGGATGGAGAGAGCTACTGGATATACAATATCACGCATGCGCTTTCTTTAATTTGATGATAGGACGATTAAGATCGTACGCAGAAAGGACTAGTCTTCTTTGTCTGATGGTGATACTCTTTTCTTTTTCTCTTTTCAAAGGAAAAAAGTTGTTCTTTGTTCTCAGAGTAAACTCCGTCTTTCCCTCTTTTTCTATTCTTTTTTACTTAAAGAGAGGGACAGGTTTAATATGATAGGTAATAGAAGAATCCTTTCCTGGTTCCTATTCATGAAAAGGGCAACTTTTAGGAAACCCAAGGATAAATCTGCAGATCTGGAGTTAAGACTCATCTAGTATTTCTAAATACAAGAGCAACGGTTCTCTTGGGAAGAATATATCTACTTACCCCACGAAACTTCATATGTGACATTTGATAGAACTCATTCTACTAAAAGCTTCCAATAACCACATTAACCAAATTATTCTTCTTTTAGAGAAATTTAAAAAAAAAACCTGATAATTAACAATGAAGAAAATCCCGACAACTTTTGTAGCCATGGGACTTTAATTTCCCATGGCGTTGAAGATTTGATACAAGGTCACATATCGGAAAGCAGCCAAATATATCAGCTGTACTCCATGTGTACAACCGAAAGTCCCCAAAGCCAATACAAACCACGCCTTACACTTCCACCTCTCTCATCTCATAAAACTTTAAAATCGAACTGTTCCTCCTAAGATTGCTCAAGCAAAGGCCTGAATGGGTGAATGATTAGCTTTGCCGTACCTTTGTGTCGTAACTCGTGCTAGTGGAGATATAGGTGGTACACCAAATTTATATAGCTAATGCAGCCTTAGGGCATAGGCAGACATGGGAGCAGAGAGCTGCTCTGTGAAAGTCCCATTCTTACACCAATTCCGGTGCAAAGATTCCTCAATCTTCCTAAAGTGATCCTTGAAGTCGGACTTTGTCGAGGTCTTGATCAGGCCTCAGTGATAGTCATGCCAGCTCCATTAGCATTGACTGTTTTTGGGGGAACTGTAGCACAAAAAGGATTGAATGATACCTACTAAAGATACGAGAAGGCTGATGCCTTTCTCTGAACAATTGTACAAGAGCGTTCAACTTTTGCTCTTTGCACTGTGGAGTTTGGAGGAGTTGTTATTGCATGCACTCCTCAGGTGCAGAGTAAAGAGTGTTACAGTACTGATGCAAACATGAATGGAAGAACGGGTGATTGCGATCATTCGGTCAGTAAAGTGTCTTTACTGTTGTGATCGATAGATCTTCACGGTGGAATCATGTCCAAGATATCTTTGTAAATCTTCGAATAATGCAAAGCTTGATGAAGAGCTCATTTTTGCTGCTAAATATTTCTCGAAGGTATCTGCACATGAATTTAATCTGCCAGCCAACAACCAGAGTGAGATTATATGATAGCATGAGATCTCTACTTGAAGAACAATTATCGTGTAACGGGAGATTTTACCCAGCTTGACAGGTTTACATGCGTACAGATAAATACAAGGAAAATAAAGAAAAAGAATGTCACGCTTCCATCTCATCCTGCAGTAGGATCTCATATATATCAGTACGAATGTGCAATTCTTTGTCACGCATAACTTCCTGAAGATCTGATAGCTCCTTCACAGTCAAAATTGAGCTTAATTTCTGGAATCCATCAAGCCATAACCTTTTAGACCTGAAAAACCAAGTGGGCAAAATCAAAATGCATTAGAAGTCCACAATGAGAGGAGTGAACCAATTTTTTAATCCAAAATTAATATGATAGTCTACTAACCGTACCAAGAGAGTGATGATAAAGAATAACCAGAGCAGACACAACAAAGAAAAAAAAGGTCGTCTACAGCAAGAACAACTATATATATAGTAAGAGCATTTCCAATATCTGTTGCAGATAAATAACCACTTGTCTATTGCAGGGAAACCTAAACACAAATAATAAATAGCATTTCATCATTTTCAAATCCTACAAGCCAGAGTCATACCACGGACAAGCATGAATAGCTCTGAAGAGAACTCTTCTTGCAGCAGAAGGATTACACGCTATGTCTGCCTCGTACGCCAGGTAGCAACGCCATAAGAGAACTGACTTCTGCAATTTCTCATCTGCTAAAGCTCTCTCAAACAGCCCGTGAATCCTATGCTGTGATCCAGCTTTATCCCATTCAAAAGACAAGGCAAAAAGCCACACAATTACAGATGGATTTCTGGGAAGCATGAGATAAAATCAGTATGATTCCAAACAAGAATCCTCGAAAATGGCAAGAATAAAATTATATTATCACAGATAATTTAAGAAAAACATAGGAAAACATTGTAACAAATTGAGCATTGAATTCCCAATGTAGATCCACAGCCGATCTGGCAGTTTCCACTGACACTTTTAATTGTGCATGCTAAAAACTTATGCAGGCTCAAAATAATATGAAGCAAAGAGTAATTGATTTGCAACTAAGTGACCATCAAAAGGATTAGCTAGCTTGAAGAGAACATTATCAAAGAGACAACCAATGATTAACTTATGATTCCATGATTCCGTCAAATACACGCATTAGCTATTATGCAGTAAAATTCTAGTGACTGAAAAAATATCATCAAACAAGAAGATCAGAACATAGATAGCAGTTTAAATATCAAAATATTATTTAACATCAAAAAGTGGATGAGTGAGCAGATGATAACCATTCTAACATTAACCTTCTGTGCCAAAGTTATTGTCAAGCACTTAGATAGGTGAATTTTCTGCCTTAGAGCCAAAATAGCATTTAGTGGAGAAAACAGAAACCGTCCAAATTATTAGAGATCTCAAATGGCTAGAGATAAGACTCTAGAGATAAGAGGGCAAGTATTAATAACATTCTCTCAACATTGAGGCAAATATGCGCATTGTAAAGATTCACAATTGAACTTTTGTATGCCATGAAATCATTCATTTGATTGACCTTCTTATGCAACACAAGAATTTGTCTAAGCCAAAGATCTATTTAAAAAGAAATTTGCCTACAAGATAATAACAAACGAAAAAAGTTGGAATTTGTCTCTGTGTAACAGATGCTTCTATACAGTAATTATTGGAAAGAACAAAAAGAATAATATGAAAGAAAAGCAACCAAGCTTTTCTAAGCTAATATCCAGCTGAAGCTTAAGTAAATAAGCGCTCTAAGAGATGAAAGACGAATTTACCTTCGACTACATTTGTCAAACATAAGACGAACTCTGTTGGGAACAGAATAAAGGCAACTTAATTCTAACATCGCTGTAAAAGTTTTAGGATTGTAAGGATATATTTGCAACCCTTGTGTTATGCTCCTCCACGTCCTTGAGAACCTCATCTGTTTAAGATTCTTCTGGAGCATTCCAATGTAATAAACCCACAAGGATTCCAGTTCCAAGCTATAACATCTTCTATCTGAGGAAACACTTATGTTAGCCAACAGGGGAGCTCGAGAAGTGGACCATTACATAAATATACAATTGCAAAAAGAACACTACTGACCTGGAAGTGCCATTGTAAATGCCTCCTCTATAATTTCAAGACCAGCAGAGCAACTAGAAGTCAAGGATTCAAACAAAGAAGCCGAGAAAATGAGAGCAATAGAGTGTTCTTTTATAACACCACGAGCCCATGTGGATCGTAAGCTTTTAATTTGCTCTTTGAACCCTTGGCGTGCTCTCAATATTTGAGGACTTGATGCTGCACACTTAAAAGGAGTGTACCTGGTATTGCTACCTAAACAGGATAAAATGTGGATGGCACGCTGCAAAGGCAACTCAATAGTGTTGTCTGAATTGGATGTTGTCATTTCTGTATCAGCATACCAGAAATAAAGAAGAGGAATGCTTTCTTGACGGTCCTGATCCACCAGTTTAAATGAAGACATGTTAATATTTTAATATTGATGACCAACAAGAGATGTTTTAAGAGGGTAGAAGATCAAGCTAGGAGAACCTGTTATTTAACATAGCAAAAACAAGCCACAACTCAAAAAAAGCTAAAGTATTTCAACAAGCTCAATGGAACCATAAGAGATCCATAGGCTTCAATAGAAACTTGCCAAGTGGCAGGACTTAATGAAGAGGCAAGACAAAGTAAAATGTCAGTTAGAAGCAATACAAGAAGCTAACTGAACAATACCTAATCCACATAGGGATTACTGACTGACAGAGAACACATGCATTTCACAAAAGAAAAAAAAAAATCTCATTTCACTTTTATTTATTTTTGGAAAAAAAAAACTTGGCTGAAAGATGATAACTGCAAAATTGGTTTTGAACTACAAAACAAGAAGCAAAGTACTCTACACTACCTTTGACTGACTACATTGTCCACCAAGAGCTAGGATGCATCAACCAAAAAAAAGCAGGGAATAATGATGACGGTATAATATGAAAATCAAGATTTGGACACTGTATCATGTGGACACAGATGAATAAAGAACAAAATAAGAGAGTGATGAAAAGTAATACTATAGGACACAACCATAGATTATGTCATAAAAATTAAGCAAGTTTCTAGGTCAGTTACAGTTCATATTGATTGTCTGTTGGTTCGAACAGTAACAACATGAAGTTAAGGTAGATTCATAGGGTGAAATATGTCAGATCAACGACAAATGACTGGCAGAATCATTAATGCTTTAATGGGCTTTCAAAAGCTAGAAAAAGAAAAAATAGAAGCACAGAAGGATATAGAATGACAAAGATATCCCAGCAAAGGTTGAACCCTTCATTTAACAATGTTTTTGATAGATAATACATATTTTGCTTCTCCTCCTAAATAGACAAAAAAAAAAAAAAGAAACTTATCCTGGTTTTAAAAACCTTCCACCAGAGATGTTGATAACTCATTGTGTGTCCAATCACATCAAGTCACTTACCTGCAAAAAGTTCAGCATTACAAAAACTTCCGCTAAATAATCATCCAAGGCAATAGACTTCTTGCATGCATCCTTATGGGTGCTTCATTACAAGTTGTTGCCTTCAGTTGGAAAAATCAGTTTACACTGGAGAATATTCCATTCGAGAATATATAGCATCTTGACAATCTATATGGGATAATTTCTATGATAACATGCTTTCAATATCTAATAACAAGCTGATACAAGCATTTTCAATTGTGTAATCTGACGCCAGTTAGAAGAGGCAGGCATTTTACAGTGAGGAGCATATTTTAACAGAAGACTTGAGTATAGTAATTCATAAGACAATACTAGCATGCTGATAGAGTAAGACCATACCTTTGGAAGCCCATCAACAGATGATAAAGCCATGTCAAATATCTTCCTTGCAAGCTCTATGTTCCCATGAGTGGCCTCTCTTCGCGCATATATGCCGCAAAGTAACAAATCCTTTCATGTAAGAAAATTGGCAGACAATATCAGAAAGAGGTTAGCCATTACAATAACCTGACAACTTTAAGATAATCTGGTTGAAATTAATGTTTCATAAGATGATAGATTTTCAAGGGAGTCCACAGCTGAATTCTACTCACAATGAGGGAAAGAAGAGGGCCAGAGGCACAGTAAACAAAGATTAAAGGAGCAGGCTTCCAAGTTTTGATGGAATAGTGGGCTAGGGAAGATGGCCTACTTGAGTGGAAGCAGATAAGCACTGCAGTAGGCAGAAAGTGGAAAGAGATGGAATAAGAAGAGGCAGGAGGAGAGGACAGCAGATACAGGTCACCAGATCTGACTGCCTATTGTAAGAGGCCAAAGATAGTGATTGTGGAGGTTGATTGGCCAGGGAAAAACAAAGAAAAAGAGGGGATGAAGAAGCTTGGGAAAAAAAAAGCGGCGGTGTTTTGAAAGAGAAGGCAACAAGATAAACTTAAAAGTTAAAACATCCCTTTTGATGACGGTCCCAGCAGAAGAGAACGAAATTAGCATATAAGATTGTAATATGCATTTAATGAACAAGAAAATACATGTTCCATGCACTAGGCAGCAAGCTTCCTACAGAATATCTGGCCTATCTGAAAGACTGTAACATGACTGACTAACCATCACATTCAGTTCCAAAAGCCATTAAAATTGTCCATGAAACCCTAAGATCAAAGGATACGTTGGCAAATAATATAAGGCAACATGCATCAATGCTTTAAACCATGCATAGGTTTCAAAATGTGCAAATGGTTAACCTACTTTATAAAGCTCTATGAACACTAATAGCAAAAATTTCCCCAGAAAGTATATCTCCAAAAATCATGCATGAACTATAATGGCAAAGACTACAAGACCATATAAAATCAAAATGTAAAAAAGGAAAAAAAATCACTGAAGGTAACCATTTTACAATAACAGTCGTCTGTTTACTTCCATTAGATGGAAGAGAGCATAACATATAAAAGAGAATTTCAACAACAGTGACAGAGAATCAGAGATGATGTAATAGAGTGGAAAGAACATATCAATGCATACAAACATGACCGTTTTCCAAGAGTACCTGCCGATCTTTTTTCAGTAGGATTTTAGCTAATGCTCGTGATGGATTAACTGAGCAAGATGAATAATTCATTTGAGTCACCAACTTTTCTTCGGCAATGAGAACAGCTTCTTCCAACATATGATAACGTGGGAAGACATCAAGACAGAGCAATATCGCATTGCGTACAAATTCAATCATCTTAGTACTAATTGAAAAATCTTTTGACCTGTCCAACAGAGATTCCAGTATACGATGACTAGAAGAAACTTCATTCCTGTTTACTAGCTCCGAAACAACTTTTAGATGATCTAATATAGGATCTGGCAGAATCTCTAAACTGAGAATCAAATCAATCCAACTTGGTTTGTTCGTACATGTCCTGAAAGGTAAATGTCGCAGTAAAAAAAAAGTGAGAAACCTATAAATAATTATTGATGCTAATGCTCAAGAAAGCACAAACATATAAAGTGAAAATGTAAGCAAGTAATCAGAATAACCAAGGCTTCACTCTTTCCATTCTTTAATACTTTCTCTTCAACTCTCTATTGAACTGACTTTGTGTATCTTCATTTTCTCGCACTTATCACTCTCATGTATGCTCCATTGCTCCATTGCTCCATTGTCCTCCCTCCTTTATGATAAGATCTCCCCTTCCCCATTACTTATGCATTGATCTTGAATTACCTAATTTCTCCCCCTACTCCTTTCTTTTCCCTATGCTAAACAAATGCTACACTTTCCAATGGTTTATTTGGTCCTCTTATTTGTAAATGGCTGAAATCATATCCTGTAAAAATTAGAACACTTCCTAAACTTCATTGAATCTCTTATAGTCTTAAAGACTGATCTTTAAGTTCATTAAACAGATTTCTTTGTTTATTTCCCATATCTTTATTTGGTTTGATTCATGAATTGAAGAGATGCATTCATTCTTGAGAACCAGATTATGCTTAAATTTCTTATAGAAGCTATTCTTGACATATGAACCTATAGTTGTAGTTGCAATATTGGGACTAAAGGTAAAAATAGGTCTGAAATCCAGCTAAAAGTATATCCTTAAAACTCAAACCATATGATGGAATCAAGATTATGCAAGCTTAAGCAATGCTAATCATACAAAAGCCGTGCTATGTTTCAATTACTGTGATATCATACTTAGGTAAAATCAAAGAGGAGACTAATATAGGGATATTTAAGCTTCATTCATTAACCATAAAACAGCAAAGTCTTATGCTACATGAACCTAACTAATATAAGGATGCCCATGATTATCCCCCTTTTCCTTAAAAAAGTTTCTCCTTTTCTACATAAGGCCCATTTGGAAACAGGTGCATTAGAGACCCAACACACTTATCAGAAAAATGTGCATGTTTAAGACAGTCGATGGTTCTTCGTACATTGATCCTCCAAATATGCAAACTTGATGGTGTAAAGATTAGTTCCCATTAATTGATGAGGCACGATATGATTCAATGATGATAGCAAAAGGATGCTATTGAATTTCACTACCCCTGTATCACAAAGGCTTCCGTTTATGCAAAGTTTCAGCCACTAAATTACTCTTAAAAATTGTAGATACCTTAAAATCTTAGACAGTTGGTTATAAACTTAGAGAAGAATAAATAAAAGCTAAAAGTGACAAAATCACTAATGCTAAAGCTCTCTTTGATACAAGATAAAAGTTAGATAGAACAACTAAACTTTTTGATTAATTACCAAAAAGACAAAGCATTAATCTTCCAATATCAAGCTTTGTAACAAAGAAAATTAGAGTCAAAAGTGTCAAACGAGTTATATTTTCAGCTATTCACACAAATGTATATTAAGGATTAATTTAAAAGTGGGCTAGAATCAAATAGATAAGGATTAAAGAAATTACCATTGAGAAATTTTGCCACCATAAAAATCAATGAACTGGCACACTAAAGATAAACGAGCCTCTGCTGATGACAAAGAGAATAAGTAATCATTCACATCTTCAAATGAAATCACCCTTGAAAGTTGCTCGTTGCCTTCTCGATCAAAACCATCATCAGACTCAAGGGGCACTGATTTCCGAGGTTGAAATAAACATGCATATTGAGGGCAATGAAGAAAATTAGGCATGTCAGATTGGAACAAAAGTAATCAACTAAACCATGAAAAAAGTATCAAAAAAGAATCGGTTACCAGAATGTTCACGAACAGGCATCCACTGCTTTTTTGCCCTTGATAATTCCTCCGAAGACCATTTATTCCAAGTTTTTGCATCTTTAACCTCACTACTAGATTCAACATCTACATTGACTCCTAGCTTTTTAAGCAATGATTCGACATCATCATTTAGTGCAGTGTCATCACTACTGATGTTATCATCATTTCCATCACCTTCTATTAATTTATCTGGCTCTTCACTTGTTTCACTCTTCCTTGAAGGGTTAAACCAACCACTCCAGCCTCCTAGTCCAGTTTCTTGTGGGATTTCCTGTGTAAACACTTTTTGCCTACTCTCATCCTTTTCTAACCACTTAGACCACCCAATTGCTCCATCTTCTCCAATCCTCGCACCATCACTATTCCAGAAGTGCTCAAAGAGTCTTTGTTTGCTGTGTGATGTGAGAAGTAGGGTTGGGCAAAACAAGCTGTACTCTAATTCAGCTTGAAATAATCCTGTTGCTAATTCTTGGTAGCCGGTTTGCCACTCAAACCTGCAAAGACTTAGAAATATATCTACCAGACCAGTTTCTAGCTGAACTAGAGAGGATTCCTTAGTTTGAGAATCCTGCATTAGAGTTCACAAAAAGAAGTTAAAAGAAAAGGAAAATGGAAACTGCAACATTGACATTGCAATTTGCAAATCCCTAGAAACTGTAAACGGCTACTTAATTACAAAAAAGTCTTTTCCTCATATAGTCATGAACCAAAAAATGTACGGAAGTGGAAAAGAATGAATGGAACCAACAAATGAGATTGTAGAACATAAGGAGATCTCGTTCTGGTAATAAAAAGGTTTCTCCACTTATACAAGCTAAAGAAAAGAAAGCCGCTGCAAGAAAAGGAAAATAAAAAAGTTTAACAGAGAAAAGCAAAACTAATGGAAGAAACCAGAGTAAATCAAATCAATCACATATTTAAAATCTCAAATCAAGCTGCTTACAACCATTCAACCTATGCAACTAGAAGTACAACATTAATAATTAGAAGCCCATTCAAACAGAAAATCCTGCCAGGAGGCACATTATAGTTAAGGTATGATTTGATTTTTTTTAACTCAGGTATGAGGACTCAGCCTCCGAACATGACAACAACACTGTAATCCAACATTCTCACTAGAACTCCAGAGCTTTCCATAGCATGCACTGACTTTTATTTTTCTGCTTTGGCATCAGAGTTTTGCAAGTCCACATCCATCAATACATAAATTTTTAATAGATTTCAACATTTTAGCTGAAATCAAGGCAAGTTCAGGGTAAAAGGAGGAAGGACAGCAACATCTATTCCTAGAGGATTTCAGTTAAAAGAACATTGGAGACTATGGCAGGCTTAGAAATCAAGGCAAGTTCAGGATAAAAGGAGGAAGGACGGCTACCAAGGGCAGCAACATCTAGAGGATTTCAGTTAAAAAAAACATTGGAGACTATATCAGGCTTCATATCAATCTGAGAGATGAGATCTCATGCCCTAAACAAGAGGCATGACAACATGGTCGAGTGTCATTAGGAAAGCAGAAAGGGTTTAACACACATTGAATGGAAGAATATTAAAAGGAGACAGCGAGTGCACAAGGAGAACTAGAAGAGCAAGCTGTCAAAAGCATTATAGAGAGAAGTACATACTGCATCAGTTCAATTTGCCATAATTTCTTATACTGCAGAAATTGCTCCTTTTTTTCTTGAAAGAGTGAGCATAAACATTTACATATACTGGTAAAGCCTGGCCTGATAAGAGGGTGCTTAGACAATATCTGCTTGTAGCCAAGAATAACATGGTAAATTTCCCAGTCTGTTGCAGCGGCTAGACCATTATCCAATTGACAGCAGTTTGGCAGTCGCCGAATAGCCATGCTGCGGCGTTCGGGAAAAGCTTGGAAAGCTCCTCCAAACCAGCCAAAATGGCCGGAGCTTCTGCTTTATAGAATAAAATGAATTTATAGAAAACTGCTCATGCTGAAGAGCTTAACCCAAGTCTAGTTGTCAAAAGCTAACAACTACCTAATTTATAATAAAATGAGATTTAATGAACTCATAGGTCATAACAACTAAAGTTATGCACAGATCTAGTTTTTGTGGACCAACCTAAAATTGTTCTTGAGAGCACATGCTCTCCACCATATGCTACAACTTTTGCAACCAGTTTTCAAAATATCTCATTAAGAGACAAAATTACCACTTTCCCCAGGAAGTAAAAGTAAACAGAACACTAAAGTTATGTGGAAAAACCATTAAATAAAACCATGAGAAGAGTATATACCAGCAAAGTATTCCTGGTAAATTATTTTTGGGCCTTATTCAAAGCACTGTTAAAGGTACTATGCATATCCACCTAGAGTTCTGATCAAGAAGGAAATAAATCATTTACCATGTTTATGAACTTCTTCGATGGACAGCTAAAGAGAAGTTTATGGTGCCTAGTAGAATATAAGTTAAGCAGAAAATCTTCCGAAAAGAAGATACATGTCATCAAAAAAAGGGAATACTGGTAAGACATATCTGAAAGAGAAGATAGAAATGAAAAATGGAACCTGCCTACTCAGTTTGTCGCAAGCTGAAGATAAAGCTTGGATAGCATAAGCATAACTCTTCCTTATCTCTGAGACCTTGAACCGGGAGAACTCGCCTTGGCAAACAAGTAAATACTCCTTCCATAATTTAGAACTATCAGAATGTTGCATCAGTACTTTCTCCCATTTTGCCAAGAGATTATCAATGCCATCCCTGTCCCTATAAGACTTCAAAAGAGAAATTAGCAAGTCTTCGCTGTCTGGATTAAGCTCCACAGCCTTCTCTAGTATACTGATCTTCTTTTCAATAGTTTGTAGGCGAGCAGCCTTTTGAGGTTGGCCACTTGCAATTTTGTCCTAGTTTAGAAAAAAAGGAATTCTTAATTAGTCCCCCCTAATATTCTCTGAGGAACTATAATTTATAGCAAATGTACTATAAATGAGGACCCTATAAAGACAGCATCACAATATAACCCGCAATAGACACCACGTGCCACCCTTGATATTAATGTCCATGTACCTGAAAATCAGCAAAGGCCAACCAGACTTTTTCATCATGAGGAAACTCCCTAGACATTTTGTTGAACTCCCTCGTCCTTCTAATTAATTCATCTTCCCAAGATTCCTCAATCTGTTCCTCTGATTTTGAAATATTGCCACCATTTTCAGCAAAAGAATGTGACTCTAAAGATACAAATTCTTCAGATACCACTGACGGAATCTTTTTCTCAATATTTTTCACATGCTTGAAACCCTTGTCTCGTTCTAGAGTCGCATATTTTACTGAATAATAGCGCCCTCCTGCTCTCATTTTGCTGTCGAGTGCATCTTGATCTTCATCTACATCCATTTGTGAAGCTGAAGGTCCCCAACGATACAACAGTTGGAAATTAAGACCAGACAATTTAATCGGATCTTGGCGCTTGTACCGTGCAATATCCATTCTGCAGTTTAGTTCTTACATTAGGACGTTCAATTGGAAACTAGTCAGCCCCAAATATATCAACTCTTTTGATCACAGATTGCAATAACTAGCAACTTGCACTTGTTTAATTACATGAAATAAGAAAAAGGTGAGAGATTAAATAACACTAGGATAACAACAGCAGATTTGCAATGCCTGTTGATATTTCAACCATATAAAGTAGTGAATACCAAATCAATCAGAAAAGAAAAACCAATATTCAAGATATTGTGCAGCACAGCGTCCGATGAGAAAATTGGCATTCTCACATAGCCTTGTGAATAGAATGAACAGAATCGGACCGAAATTATAATTTCAGTTCTGCTAAAATTCAGATACACTAAAATAAAACAAAGCGGAAAGAAGTGAACAGAATGAGATACAAGGATAAAAATAAGCCCTCAAACCCCCAAATGAAAGCATATGCTTCTACTCCGTTTGTCAAATGACGCCATTACCTGTTCAACTACACAGTATTGTTATAGTTAAAAGTAAATTGTTGAAGCTTAACTAGGATAAAGATATAGCCAGAATAACAACCAGGCCTACTAAGCTATAACAAACAAAAGAATGCATCCTACGAGAGTTGATGTATCTGAATAAACAATTCTTTGTCAACACAAACGCACCTGTAGAGACACCCGAAAGCCAAATTATCCCTATCCCCTCGGACATCAAAGTAGTAATCCTTCGCCGGCATCCTATCTGATCCCGCCCACGCTCGAATCCCCGACTTCCTCGAACCCCCATCGTCCACCCCCTCCTTCTCCCTCTTCCTCTTCTTCCTCCTCCTACTCCTCCTGTGCTTCCTATCCTCCTCAGAAGACGACGGAGAGGGCGAGGAAGGCACCAGATCATACGACCTCGGCCGCGCTTCAGGGGCTTCTACAGTGGGAGCATCGTCATCGGAGTCTGGACTCGCCAACTCGTGCCCTACGTCGCCAGAAGTAGCGCCAGGATCCGGCAAGGCGGATACATCGAAGGTGAAGCTGGGATTCGAGAGCCACTGGGGACCGTTGAAGGAGCTGGGGTTGGAGGAAGCGTTTGAAGAAAAGGGAAACAGGGGGAATAGAGAAGGGATTGAGGATTGAGGGTTCTGGGTATGGTTAGGGTCCTCTTCTCTTTCCCCCTCCTCATTTAGGGTTTCGCGGTGGTCGGATTCCGGTGACGGAGACGAAGCTTCTCGATCCATCGACTCCGGACTCGAAAGTTGCGCAGGCGGTGTGCAAGAGCCGAGAGTAGTATACTAGAATGTGGTTTTGTATGAGCCTTTCCCACGTGGACCGCACGTGCTTTCGCGCTAGCTTTAGCCGATGAGCTATGCCCGCTTCATGAACCCGGCCCAATTTGAGATCTCTGTTCTTTTGTAGGATCATAGTAAAATTCCAATAATAATAGATTAATAGTGCGTGCTAAGGTACCATCATGCATGTATCAATCGACTAATGCTAATAAGTAGTCTTGTTTAATACTCAGAGGCCACGTTAACTAGCACGACAGGGTCATTAGGCACGTCTAGCTCCTTAAGTAAAATAATTAAATAATTTTCTCTTAATAAACCAATTAATAGCAACAAAAGACTAATCCCGGACGATGACCAACCCAATTTAAGTTGAGGTTATAGCTTCTAAGTAAACATCCAAATGAATAATTCAACAAACTGTATATATTATAATATAGTTTTCGTTTATAATTCCGTTAAACAATCTAATGGTGGACCATAATAATTATTCCCGTAAAGCAAAGTAATTTTTATCAAAACAAACAAACAAAAATAAAGTAAAATCGAGGTCCGCAATTATTATTGGGACCTTCGAAATTGTCTAATCCAAACCCATGACTGTGACTTTTGTCACGACTCTATCTGTAACACCCCAAATTAAAAAAAAAAAAAAAAAAAAAAAAAAAAAAAAAAAAAAAAAAAAAAAAAAAAAAAAAAAAAAAAAAAAATCCTGACCGACGCACGTGCCGAGCACGTGCGTCGGCCTGCCACCCTCCCTCTTTCCTTTTCTTCTTCTCTTCCCTTCCTTGCCGTGCACGCCACCCTTCCCCCCATCTCCCTTATCCCTTCCTCCCCTCACCGCAGCCACTCTTCTTCTTCTCTCTCCCTCCCTCGTGGTCGCCGACAGCCGCCGACTCGCCGACTCCCCCCCTCCGGTAAACCCCCTTCTTTTCTTCCCTTTCTCCTTCCCCTCCTCGGCCTCGTGCTGTGCCGGACCGTTGCCGCCGCCGTCTCTGCGCGGCGCCGCCGCCTCGTGCCGTGCCGTGCCGCCGCTGTCTCTGCGCTGCGCCGCCGCCTCTGCGCTGCGTCGCCGCTGTCCCCGCGCTGCGCCGCCGGCCTCGTGCCGTGCCGCCGCAGCCCATCAGCCTCTCCACCTCCCCTTCGTCTCCTCCCTCGGTTGGGGAATATCGAGGGAGGGTAGGTGGGTGGGAGGGGGGTTTGTTAAACCCCCCGTGCCCTTCCCCTCCCCTTGGTGGGCTGCGGTCAGACGCAGCCCACCGAGCCCTTGGGTGGGCTGCGGTCAGACGCAGCCCACCGAGCCCCCTTGGTGGGCTGCGGTCCAGACCCCAGCCCACTAGGCTTGGGTTGGGTGGGCTGCAGACCGCAGCCCACCAACCAAGCCTGTGGTGGGCTGTGGTTGGATCCAGCCCACTTCGGCCAAACTTGTGGGCTGCAGCCCAATTGCAGCCCACCTTGGCCCTTTGCCTATTAGGTTAGGTTTGAGCCTACCTATTGCCTCTAGCCTAGCCCATTTGGGTCCATTTGGACCCTATAACCCTGTTTACCATTTGCACCTAATTTGATTAGCCTGATCCTTAATTTTGGGATAATATAAGATTCCTAGGATACCCTTGATTGCTAATAAGATAGTTAATTTTAGTAGTTCGCTAATGACTTTACTTGCGTGAATTAATAGGATTGACACCGCGTGAGGAGATTTTGGGATCCCGGACTAGCTGACGAGTTTTACCTTACCGTGGCGACCTCCCAGGCGAGTAGAGTTATACAAATCTAGAATAGCATGATACAGTAGGAAATGTCAGTATTAATGCATGCAGTTGGTACTCCCTGTTATATCTTTTGCATATGTAGTTATTTATAATCTGTTCAGTATAGTATCATGAGAAAGATAATGTGTATGATAATGCTTTACATGTGTCCTGTATGGTATACCGTTGCATAGATGTATGATTGCTGTGGATATGGACTGTAATGATCATGATGACTATAACATGCTTTATACACGCATAAACACTGCACCACTTCCACCTATCATTAGTAGTCGAATTCTGACTAGGCAGTACCCCTACTCACTCAGCCCAGGGTTAAGGGCAGAGTGTATCATATATGTCTATACTATTAGCGGCCTACACCTGAGGTCGGGAAGCCTGTGTGGCATTCAGGTAGTTATACTGCATAGTTAGGACTAGATTATAATGATAGAAGAATATGATTGTGAGGCGGGGATATAACTCTAGCGGTACCCGACGACGCAGGGTTAGGGCGTCTGTTGATGAGCCGTGGGCTCCTGATTCTCCCGCCGAGGGCGGTGATGATTTAGAGAGAGTGAGATATGGGCTTACGACCGGGGTCCTGAGTCTGATGGCCACAGACAACCGGTCACATGTAGTGTCGCCATACACGTGTAGGTGACATTACCGCTAGATGTGTATATATCCCCCCTCGATGTATGTGATGATGGATGATTGTTTTGTAGGAGTATTTACCCTGTGTGGTGAATAGCTCGGTGAGCGATGATAAATATGATTATTGTTTTGGTAGACATGAGATGACTAAACTGCTATTTTATTGCTATGCATAACATGTAAACCTATGATTGAGATGTGTACGAATAAGAGATTGTCTCAAACTTTATATCTGTGTGAACTGATCATAATATGTTTGGTAAACTAGCATGTTCCAAGATAGTGATTGGTAATCTCTATCAACTGCATTGACTTGTAAATTGTGGTAAGTCATTTTAAATAAGCATGTCGTTATCGTTAGCAATTTGGGCATACATTGGATATACACCTGTGCTGTCATTATTTTAGATTGTATGAATCCTACTCGCTGGGCTGTAAGCTCACCCCTCGTGGCATATTATTTCAGAGCTAGGGGACGCAGGTGCGGGTAGCGAGGAGTAGCCGCTTTCTTTCTTTTTAGTACGTACGTAGTTGTATTAAGCCCCTGCGAGGGTATGATGTTGACGTTGTATCTTTTTGGGACTTTAGAGTAATATTTTGGATGTATATTTGGAAGGCTTGTTGTGGCCTGTGGAACTTGTATCCGGACTCCTTTAGTTGAGTTAATTATGGTGAAATTGTGTGGTTGTGTGCCTTGTGAAATCCTTGTACTGACAGGTCATGTGATATACCGCGTGGGAGGATTTACCCACGCGGTTTACACGTGTATTTGGAGGTTTGGGTGTTTCACTATCAATATGACAAAATATATATATTATATATATGATCTTTTTGTGAAATCTTAAGCTTGTCCGCATCTCCTAGTATGGTTAATAGAATCGTATTAACTACTAGATAAGCAATTTATTCAGTAAAAATTGGACTAACCCAGCGATTGATCTAATAACCTATGCAACTCGGCTGTTTGGCAAATCGATTGGATTAAGTACTTTTACAAAATTACTTAATTATTCTTAAATTTTAATTATTTAATTATTTATTCTAAGAGTCCTATAATTTTGAAAATATTCAGTTAAATATAAATATGTGTCTTAAAATTAGTTCTTTTGCACATATTTTTTTAAAAAAATCATGTATTTGCTTGTATAACTTTCTAAAATTCATATAAATTATATGTATATTGCTCAAACTATACAATTTTTGTATATATATACTCTTTAAAATTCTTACTTTTGTATAAATACTCCTTGAGTAAACTATCATTAAAATTTGAACGGTCTAAATATAACTTATTTAAGTTTACAAGTATTTCTCTCGGTTGAGTAGTTTTATCTTTGTTTATTAAATATATGAAATGGTAATGTATTCATGAGGATCTATACAAATAATATATATAGAGAGAGGAGTATACGTACAATAATATTATTTTTAAAAAATTATAATCATTTAAATTTAGATTTTTTTTTTGAAAAAATCAGCAATCCAATAGAGCGAATTACTGATTGAACCAATAACCCGATAACCTAATATTTGACCGAGTTAATATTCCGTGTGATTTTAAGGAAACTTTCAAATTTTATCGGCCTCTTTATGCAAGCCACACAATGTGATTCTTTTTGTAATTTTTTTTTCTTTCTTGTCGTATTTAAGTGTCACATGTGGTTTAGATAGTTATAGATGACAAGATAGTGCGGGCAATGTCTAAATTAGTGCTTACTGTGTGTTTAAAATTAATTAGCCCTCTTGTAGGGATTTTTCTTTTGAGTTGTGTTTTGGTATGTACATATTATTTGTGAGATTAACTTGTCATTCATGCTTTCTTAGTTGGTCATGCTAATACATATTATCTCTTTTTAATACATCTAAACTTTATTATACTTTTGAAACTTAATACGAGACTTACGAGCAATATCTATAAAAGAAAAGGAGGGAAAAAAAAGAAATTTGTTAATAGATTTAATACAACATTGTATTCCAACAGCTAAATTGGGCTCTAACGTTCACTTTAATTACATTACATTATAGAAAATAAATTTTATTTATATTAATTTCTTATTTAGCAGCATATGCACTATATGCCGTATCTTTTGAACCATTTGACATTGTTGATTGGCAAAAATGTGTTCAAATCCCTAAATTGAGAAGTCAAATCATGGTATTCTTACTAAGGAAAATAAAAGTCAAATTAAGGGCATTCGGAAATTGATTTACAAACATGATGTAGCTATAATTTTGCTGATACCATCCGTATCTCAATCATATTCAATTAGGTTGAATTATGCCTTTCATCTCTTGTATTATGATGTAATACTGTAGTAGAATCTCTGACTGTAATATTTCCCTTGCAGTAGGTTACATTGAAAATTTCTTATGATGGGCTAAACAAATATATATATTATATATATATGTATATGTATATGTACAGATTACTTGGTATTTATTTAGGAAAAAAGTTTTCCTTTGGATCAAGTAACAGTATTTAATGGCAGAGGAAAAGATATTTACGATAGAAAGGAGTATAATTGTTTGTACCTTATAAAAAAGAAGATTATTTTATACGTTAATACGTTATACGTACGCTAAGGTTTTCTTAATTGAGAACTTTAATTTGTTGTAATTTCAAGTACAAAGTGAGGGGTTTTTGGCCAAAAAAAAAGGAAATGACATTTTTGTGTAAGAATTATACTTCATCGGCCAGCTTCTACTGATATAATACTTTCTCGCGTCCAGCTTCTACTGATATAATACTTTCTCGCGTCAAAGGATAGGTGGGGGGAGAGAGAGACAGAGAGAGACAGAGAGAGAGATGGGATCGATCAATTTGATGGCGGCGATAGTTGCGATGCTCTGTTTTGGTGTCGCCGGTGTGTTGTCGGACGCATCGGATCACCGATACAAGGCCGGGGATCCGGTTCCACTCTACGCCAACAAGGTCGGCCCGTTCCACAACCCTAGGTAAGGAGTAATTTTTCCCGTCTTCGCTTCTTTCCAGGTTTAGTCATTGTTTCTGCTCCTTTTACATCAGATCTGCTCCCGTCTCTTCGGATCTGAGCTGTTCTGAGTTTCGAACTCACTGTCTCTTGGTCTAATAATTGTTGTAACTGTGGATTTTATGGTGATACTGTGGAAAGATCTGGTTTTTTTCGTGGTACTTTAATGATTCGGGTTAAAGTACAGACGATTGCGCGAATTTTTGGGTCAAAATTCGAATATTTACTTGTTTGACTCTAAGTTTGCTGATTGTTTTGTTCTTTGTCCGGATCGAAGAAGTAACATTGAAAACTACGAGCATCATGAGATTTGATGATTACGTCACAGTTGCCGAGCTTTGATTAAGATCAAAATGAAACCACGATAGATTTTGCTAGTGTTTGGTATTGTTCTCATTGTGCCAAATAAGAAATTCGGCAAACAATTGCTGCAGTTAATTAATTTGTGGGGTGCAAATATCATTGTATTTTCATTTAACTCTTGTGCCTTAATTGTTCCTGTTGCAGTGAGACTTATCGGTACTTTGATCTCCCATTCTGCTCTCCAGGTTTGCTTTTGGTTTCCTTCAGTAGTTCATTTATGTCTCTTATGTTTGAACGACAAGCTCAGTGTCTTCTGTTTCCGAATTTTGGTACCAGAACATGTGAAGGAGAAAACGGAAGCTCTTGGTGAAGTTTTGAATGGAGACCGTCTTGTTGATGCTCCATATAAGCTTGACTTCCATGTTGACCTTGACTCCAAATTGGTATGCAAGAAGAAGCTAACAAAAGAAGATGTAATGCAGTTCAAGAATGCTGTCACCAAAGACTATTACTTCCAGATGTACTATGATGACCTACCCGTATGGGGATTCATCGGGAAGGTCGATAGGGAAGGCAAGGCTGACCCAAGCGAGTACAAGTACTTCCTTTACACACATACTCATTTTGAGGTTCTTTACAACGACGACCGGGTTATTGAGATCAACGCCCAGACAGTCCCCAATGCTTTAGCGGAGATCACTGAGGACAAAGAGACAGAGGTGGAGTTCTTCTACTCGGTAAAGTGGAAGGAGACGGCCACACCCTTTGAGAAGAGGATGGAGAAGTACTCGCAGTCATCATCACTGCCGCATCACTTGGAGATCCATTGGTTCTCAATAATTAACTCATGTGTGACAGTACTGTTACTTACAGGATTTCTTGCCACAATTCTAATGAGAGTACTGAAGAATGACTTTGTCAAGTAAGATCTGCCTTGCAATTTTGAAACTTTTAATGGATTTATTTTCCTCTACACTCTGTCATTACATCAATTCTTTGCTCTTTTAAGAAAATTCTTGCTATTGTTTTCAAGAACTTTAAACCTGTCACTTGAATTTGTTTTTTTCCCCTGCATTAGTGTCCATCTATTGTATGAGAGTGTCCACAGGATTTCTTGAAGTAAGAATTGTTTAATAAGAAAAACTCAAATTATTTTAAAAATTTTGTGAGATTTTCTAGTAATTTACTATTGTAATGGGTTGTCAAGCCATGCTATAAGCTTCATGTGGTATAATTATCTTTATTTTTTTCACTTTGAGCCTCTGATCAAATTTCTAATATGCATCTTGTGGCTTGTTTTTAAGAACCTAGAAGTCATGGATGGATGCACGATATAGTCCTTGGTAATTACATGTTGCATATCTGGAGATTTACTGGAATTACATTGTATTTTAGACATGGTTTTCTGATACTGTTTTTATCAGCTGTGATTGAATACTATTCTTTTCTTGGAATATTTTATTTGTTTCTCAGTTTTTAAGCTATGTTTATAATGACTTATGCTTTCAAACTTAATTGTATATGGATAAAGGTATGCTCATGATGAGGAATCGGCAGAAGAACAAGAAGAGACTGGATGGAAGTATATCCATGGTGATGTCTTTAGGTATCCGCAGAATAAGTCACTGTTTGCTGCTTGTGTTGGTTCTGGCACACAACTCTTTGCTCTGTAAGCTTCCTTGACGATATTTTCTATCTACAACTCATTTTATGTCCTTTGGAGCAGTGCATTGTAAATTTGTCTAATCTTGAATCCTACAGCACAATTTATTTGGTTTCTCCTCATTCTTTCTAATATGTCTTTTATTGGCATTGCAGTACGATTTTCATATTTGTTCTTGCCCTGGTGGGTGTATTCTACCCCTACAACAGGGGAGCTCTTTTCACTGCACTGGTTGTAATTTATGCACTTACATCTGGTATTGCTGGTTATGTTGCGTCCAATTTCTATTGTCAACTTGAAGGGAATAACTGGGTGTGTGGCTGCTCTTTTCTTTAATCATCTGTTATGTTTCATGTATATATTTTTCATAGACAGCTTCTACTCAATGTTTCAAAGACTGACATGCAGGATCCAGAAATATGACATGGTGTATTGAGTTTTCTTTTTTAAAATTTGTTTTGCAGGTAAGGAATTTGCTTTTGACAGGATGCCTCTTCTGTGGACCTCTTTTCTTAACATTCTGCTTTCTTAACACTGTCGCCATTGTATATAGTGCTACAGCAGCACTGCCATTTGGCACTATTTTAGTTATCATTCTGATATGGACACTCGTAACTTCTCCTTTGCTTGTTCTCGGTGGGATTGCTGGTAAAAATAGCAAAGTAGAGTTTCAAGCTCCTTGTCGAACTACCAAATATCCTAGGGAGATCCCACCACTACCATGGTACCGCGGGACTATTCCACAAATGGCAATGGCTGGTTTTCTTCCATTTAGTGCCATTTACATTGAACTTTACTATATCTTTGCCAGTGTATGGGGTCACAGAATTTACACAATCTACAGCATCCTGTTCATAGTCTTCATTATTCTCCTTATTGTGACTGCCTTCATCACAGTGGCATTGACTTACTTTCAACTAGCTTCTGAAGATCATGAATGGTGGTGGAGGTAAGCCAGATATTCACTATCAAGTATTAAGCTAATGACTGCTATTTATTTGGTACTTCAGATGATATGCTCATTACCAAAGTTCCATTTTCTGAGTTATGTTGGTTTGCTCATCACTTTAGCTTTTGCTTCATGCTTAGAAGGACTTTTATTCTTAGTTCTGTTGCATATTATTATAGTGAATAAGATCAAAGTAGATATTATGATGCATATTTCTGCCTCATTAGACATTTATACTGAGTTTATGCTCCTCTATTTGTAGGCTGTGTATAATTTATTCTATAAACAATTCTGACTTTATTTGTGTCGACAATTTAAACACTGCTAGACTTCAACCTTTCTCATTGTTCAAAGTTTAATCGACACAGTTCATCAGTATAATAGCTTTATTCTTATATCAGCAACAACCATTTTCTCACTACCAGACTTTGTTCTTTCATTGTGATATGGTACTTCAGAGTCTATTTTGTTATCAAAGTAACTAAGGGAGCTGTTTAAGTACAGATAGCTTCTTTCTTATCGGGATGACATTTAATGATAACTCGAGCTATTTATTACAATTGCTCCACTGTACAATTTCTTCTTTTCTTTTCTAAATTTATAATTTATTAGTGTCCAAGGCCTAAAGATGTCTTGCATGCTGTCCCCTGCCCTTGAATTTCTTATTCTAGAATTTTCATACTAAAGATGCTTCCTCTTTTTGTTTCTTTTTCCCTTGTTCTTTGTGGTTAAGAAGTATTCTTCTCATTCTGATGCAGGGCATTCCTTTGTGGTGGATCAACTGGTTTATTCATATATGGATACTGTTGGTACTACTACTATGCCCGATCAGACATGTCAGGATTCATGCAAACATCCTTCTTTTTTGGTTATATGGCCTGCATCTGCTATGGTTTCTTCCTCATGCTTGGCACTGTTGGCTTCCGCGCTGCCTTGTTGTTTGTCCGCCATATATATCGATCTATCAAATGTGAATAAACTCAGTCACGGATGATGCTAGGTATGACCCTTAGCCTCGTGCTTTTTATAATTATAACCTATGCGAGAGAGGAAAAGTTTGAATTCACAGGACCGGAAACAGCCAATGGACGTGCTGGTTATCTTCTCTGATGTTGAGCTGAACTTCCTCCATTTGTTGCACTGGTGGAAGCAAGTGTATTGGTCCATTTGTCTGTACTTCCGAAAAATATCTGGGAGAACAAGTCTGTACCATTACATTTTCCTGCAAATTTCAGACAATTGTTTGTATTTTCAGATCTTGAATCCAAAGTCGTGAATCATATTCGCCGTATGTGTTTCCAATTGCATTTGCACTTGAAAGTATATATTTTTTTCTTTCCGTAAGACATTATGATGCGTCGATCTAACACTGAAATCATTCGGTTGACTTCATAAATGATTGTGAAAGATTACAAAATAGAAGAATATTATGATATTATTTAGATGGTGTTATGTTTAACATTGTATAATAGTACCATAAAATTTTCATGTCAGATTTTCATATTTTGTTGGGCATATCGTAGCTAATATCGTTAGCTGGTATTCTTATGATTTGAATCATCGACCATATCGTGGTCCAACAGTGAAAATAGTTGAAGACTGGCTAAAATAACCGCCATTTTGCTTCACTACTGCAGGGAAGAAGAGACAAGGACTGCTTAAGAAAATTCCCATAACGAAATAAAGAAGGGGATCTTTTGTATAAAATATCGCCATCTCTACTCTAAACCTTCTTGGTCAGTAAATGCCTCAAAATAAACACAAGAACAAAGCAAAACTAAAGGATTCACCCTTCTCAATTAATTGAATTTGAAATTAAAGAGACATTTGGAATTCCTAAACGATGGATAAAGCATTACTCTATGATATCTCGCACTGGCTAATGAAATTTGGGCCATAACTCTAATCAAAAATCAATTTTAACGACTATTATCCCCATATTCACAAATTAAAATCCCTTAATTTAAGTTTCCGCCAATCACACATCGTCTTTATTCTAATTATACTAAAATTTTCTCTTTACCTCTTTTAGTTTTGTTTTACTTTTATATCAGCCAAAACATAAGGACGTCGGCTCGCTAAACCAAGGGCGAGTCGAGTGCGAACTCCTTCGGAGCTCCTAATAGCGGAGCAAGGAGTGAAGGCTTCCTTCGTTCCCCACCTCGAGCACTTCTCGCAACGAAATCGATGGTATCCGTCGCTCCCCACCCCATCTCCATCTCGGCGTCCCCGACCTCCATCACTGGATGCAGCAGACCCCGTCTCTTCTCCTCTTCTCTTGTCTCCTTTCGCCGAGAGGATTCGAAAGCCAAGCTCGAGATGGCCGGAGAATGGAGGGTTCCTGGTTCGATTGGCCGTGGGGATGGTCTCTCGACGTTTCGGTCCCGTCCTCCTCATGCCGCGATTTCGACCCCAAGAGGTGGTGAGGAGAAATTTCGTTGTTTTTTTAGAGATTTATGATGTATTAAAAGTATTATTAGTGTTTTGGTGTTTTTTATGCAGAGACATTTGATCCAGAACTGAGGTTAGTGCTTGAGCTTGCTTCGGATTGTGAACTGTTGGAACTTGAAGGTATTCTTTTCGGGCCTAGGTAGGTATTTGTTGTACTATTTCGATTCTTCTAATTTGATGGTCAGCTGAAAATTTTGAACTGGTTAATTAGAATGGGTCTTTGCGTGTATTTGTGTAGTATAGATGTTATTTATTTGTAGATTATTGTTTGTTAATCTGATAACTTTTACTGCTATTCTGAAGTTTATCTTTAGGAATTTGAAATCAACATATTTAAGGTGGGGTCATTGAGGTAATAGTAGTAATACAATTGCAAAATGTTCAAGTGAAAGAGGATGTAATGTTACAACTGAAACAACTTATAAATTGATTAACTTATGTCATTCTTTTGTTCGGCAAATGGGGAATGTCTCCATAACTATGTACTGGTTCCTTCATGTTCCTTTTATTTTTTATTTTTCCCTCCGCTTCAGAATCTATCTGTTGTTCTCCTCATTTGTGCCATTTCCTCTCCTCTTCTCTTATTTATTTGAGAACCTTCTTTGTTGGTAATAGATTTTTAGAAGGATCCTGACTACAAACACCTTCCTTTGTTAAGTCCAGTGTTATGAAGTTGCTAATTTTTAACCATGTGACATGTTATTGCATTGACGAAGGACTCCACAGGTAAATGAAAAATAACCATGAAACTTTTACGATGAAGATTAGTACACTATGTGATAGTACATCATACATCCAATTAAATGTATTGTATACTTGGATCTGTCCTTTATCTCTTAGAAGTTAAAACATTCAATTGTCCAACACTGGTTTGAAAAGCGGAAAAGGCAGCCGGCCATGGCGTGGTAGCACACCGGCTGCACCGCCATGTTGAAAGGCGCTGACAAAAGGCGGCCAAGCACCTTGGTGGGCCAATGCTTCGGCTCACCAAGTTGAGATACGGTTATTAGTGAGCGGGTCGGGATTTACAGCGGATCGGGTTTAATAAAACTAACCAATATTAAAAAACCAAACACCACGCTGATCTCTCTCTCTGTCTCTCGTTGCACATCTCTCATCGGCAAACCCTAGAACAAGCTCTTCCATAGCCGGTGATAGCAAAAGGTGACGACCACAGCGAAGGCGACAAGCGGCAAGCAGCGTGCGATGCGCTCTTTCTCCCACTCTCTCAATTAATCTCTCACAACAATACTCATCTCTCCTCTCTCTCATTTACTCACTCAGTCTCTCTAACTCTCTTTCACTCTCTCTTATTCTCTCCCATTATGAATTAATGGGTTTACTGTTTTCTTTCCTAAGATTAAATGTTCCTAATTTTCCCTAGCTTAATTTTTCAAGTTGAGGAGAGATGAGTACGGTTATAGGAATTAATTAGAAATTTAGAGGAGTTAATTACTAATTGGTTTATGAATAGGGTTATCAAGCTTGACGAGCAGCTTAGGCTTGGCTCGGCTAAAGCTCGAGTTCGGTTCGAGACAGAGCCGAGTCCGAGCCGTTGTAATCAGTTTGAAATTAATATCGAGCCAAGCTTGAGCTGGAGCTGACTTGCTCAGGCTCGGCTCGATAAGCTTGACAGTCTGACTAGCTATAACTAAAGACACGTGGCATAAAAAAATATTGCCACGTGTTCCTAACCTACCTCACCATCACCCTCACCCATCCATCACCCTCACCCACCCTCACCTACCCCACCCTCACCCATCACGTCACCCTCACCCATCCTCACCTACCACATCCTCACCCATCACGTCACCCTCTCCATCCTCACCCATCACCCTCAGGCCCCTCATTCACCCCATCCTCACTCTCACCCTCACCCTCACCCTCATCCACCCAATCACCACCCATAGCCTCACCCCATGCGCCGCCACCTCCTCTCTCTCCGTCGGTCTCCATCAGCAAACCACCACCACGGTGCCACCTCCTTCTCGGCGTCGGCCTCCTCTTCTTCGTCCACTCCATCGGCTTCTTCCTCCTCCTTCATTCACTATCTCTTCGTTGTCGCCTCCTCCTTCATCCGTCTCTGAATCCTCTTTTAACAAGCCATCATCCACGCCGTCACTGCCCACACCGTCACCGCCTCATACTCTAATCAAGCTCGAGCTTTGCCCAGGGCTCGACTCGGGCTTGGTTAGGCTCAGCTTGAGCTCGGCTCGAGTTGAGCTAAGCTAAGTTTGAACAGAATTATGAGGCTCGAAAGTAATTTCAAGCCGAGTCTGAGCAGGAATCGGCTCGCTCAGGCTTGGCTCATTTATACCCCTATTTATGAAGTATTGAATTAAGATTACGAGAAGGAATTTTTTTTTCACTGTCATGCATTATTAATTGGGGGAATTACTAATTGTCTGCTATTTAAGTATATAATTTCTAATTAGATGATTTTGAAATGTGATTCATGTGAATAAACTAGAGTTAGTAATAAAATATCTCAATTATTCAGTTATCACTATTAAGCAATTAGCCAATGTGATTATGTTATTTAGTGTTTTGGTTTAGTGTACTGGTAAAATGTAAATACTGTATACTATACTTATATATTTATTTATATTAAAAATGCTAGATCACCTTGTCACCCGCCTTCCGCATAGGCACTAGGCGGTGAAGTGACTGCCCGTCACGCGTGACCCGCGGTCACTTTTCAAAATATTGTTGTCCAGTAAACACCCAATCAGTCATTCATCGATAGCATAAGCTAACAAAGTTTTTTTTTTTTTCCAGCTACTTCAGCCCCTTGCTGAAATCAGTTACAAGCAGACAAGATGCTGATTATGATATGGATTTAGATGATATTGAGGAACGAGATATCTTTATATCAAATTTAGAGTCAAGATTCTTCTATCTCGCTGCAGATGCCCGTTCAGTTATACGGTCAGTGAAGAGCTATTTTTAGAGTTTTTCCTTTTCATTTGATGCATCATTTACTTTCAGTTTTATATGCCTTATATTTATAGCACACCTTAGTGTGTTTATGATGACTTGAGTCAATATAAATGTAACCATTTTTCAAGCCTTTATAATATGCATGTTATGTTATATTATATTGTTAGTCTTCCATAACATCTGTATATCTTATATTACATTGTATCTACAATTGAATCTTAGTACTTTCTAATTTTGGTAGGTCTATGGCTATAGCTGGTATATGATTCTTTTCATTGCTGATCTTCCTAGGGGCTGGAGGCCTTCATACAGGAGTGTCTTACTTGGTGTAAGAAAAAAACTCAGTGTTCCTTGCTCTAGTAAATTGTCCACAGCAGATCTGGAAGTAGAAATTTTCCTTCACCTGTTGAAAGAATATTCAAGGTACTTTCGTTTGAATATAAAAAGTAGAAATTATGAAAGAAACAAATGGCTCTTGAAATCCATGCTTGGAAGCTTTCCTTGCAGCAGGATAGCTAATAAATACCAAAAGTTGGTAGTTGTTAATGGTGTCTTAGTGAGCTATTATACTTTCAAGACAAAGGTATTCCTAGCAGAATAGACTATAAAAGACCATTTGATGCTTATATATGATATAATGTTGTATTTATAATATATTTGGCAGATACGATCGATCAAAAAAGAGGTAAAACTGCATAAAAAAGCGAGTTGTCCTGTAGGTTTTTTCCTCATTTGAGAGACAATCCTGCAGTAGTTCTTCTTTATTTTGGGTATAAGTTTCTTCTTTTAGCATTTTGTTTTTGTAATCTTTGTCCTTGAGGCTAGTTGAATAGTAATAGCTAGATGTGGAATATATTTTCATTTTCACGGTTAAAGGCTTTTGATAGTACCTGGGTTAGGAAATGCTTCCACAGCTTAAGTGTTCCCATAGTAATTGATATATAAAAGAAATAAGCCTTATGCTGAGATCCAAAGAATTATAATGAACTATTCTTTAGGCATCTGATTTTCCACTTTCTTGTAATTGCTGGATATTGGAGTAACATATGTTATGCGTCATGCAGAGAATCCTCTTACGTAAATTTCCTTCCCCTCATGCTTATTTAGCTAACTTTTTTATCAACCATTTTGTATTTAGTCAACAGACAGACCCAATTTCATTTCTGTGGGATGACTCCAGACCTTCAAGAAATAATGCAACTCTTGAAGTTGGACTAAGCAAATGGAAGGTCCTTGCAGATGCAGCCTTGAGGGTTGGGGCAAAAGAGTTCCAAAAAATATTTTTGAAGGTTCCTTTCTAAAATACTCTGTAATTCTCTGATCCATTCCTATTGGGATTATGTACTTTGTTTATCTTTTGAAAGGGTGGTGGCGTGTTGACTCTGGAAAAGATTTATCAGTTGGTATGTAGGTTTCTTCATGCCCTTACATTTTGAGTTCTATCCTCTCTATATGTTGTTGATTGTGTTTTCTCAACAATTGTGATAGTTAGCTAAACGACTATCTGGAAAGATGCTGCTGGAGGCTGCCAACTATGAGATAAAGAATGAACTCATTAAACGGGTATATATAAATTTTTCTGTAAATGTACTCATCTTATTCTTTTAACAAGTTACTGCTGCATTCTTTTGCTGTGAGAGATCATAAGAATAAACAAACTTTATCTGTTTTAGCTTAATAGGCGAGAAAAAAAATCATAACCCAATTAATGATTGATTTATGTTGTAAATGCTTTCTATAATTTCGTCAAGCCACTGATGTAATTAAGCCTTCATTGACGTCCTTATATTCATCCGATGGATTGTGAGATCTATTGTCTAACAGTTCAATAATTAATGTATAAACATTGTATAAATGTGATCACCTATAGATGCTTATTTGGGTTAGATGAATTATCATTTAGTTACACCATGATTCCTTATTTATTTTTGCCATTTGTAGCTTTCTGTGTTTTCTAATTTTAATTTGTATCACTGTTTGATTTTTGCCCGTGTTATTCGATCATTTATGTTCACTTTCTCTTATGCTTTTTAAGTATCTAAGTATCTAAGTATCTAAGTATCTATCTTGTCCATTTAAAGGAAAAGAGGATACTCTCTTGATGCCTGTGAAAGCTTTCATCAGAATCTTTATCTTGTGGTCAGATAGTAATCTTTATCTTGCTGTCAGATAGTTAACTCTGCATATTCCTAAATTTTATTCAGTCTATCCGATATACTTGTGCATGCTTGTTACCTTTCTATTGCATAAAAAATATGCAAAACATGGATAAGCAATTCTTTCTGCACATCATTATATCTGTTAAATTGTCGTATCTTTTTCTGCATAATGTTCTTCAATTTCCTTTTGCTTGACACTTTAAAATTTTTTAATATGCAACTCTGTCACCCAATACCTGAATTCTTGAGCACCTTGGATTGCTAAAAATAAGGTTCTCTTAAGTGGCAGTACATTGACCTCTGCTTGCATTGTCCTGAGTCTCAATTGGTCACTTTTCTAGTGGCCGCGATCTCAAATATAGATTACTTTCCACACCGTGACTACTATCCAAATCTGACTGAATATCAATTTATCTATATCCTTTTCATCTGTAACTGTTCCTCCAGTCCGAAAATTTTGGGTATGGCTTTTACTTCTATCTGTACTGTTTGAATAAAGAAACAAATGCAATTGAATTTCTCATACTCAAGTTCAGAGTGAAATATGCCTTGGATGCAACTGTTGGTTTTGTTATTCAGTGCTAAAAGTTCTGAGCGTTCTTATTTCTTTTTCTTATGATCTTCTCATTTTAAAACATCAAATCATTTTACTCGAAAGAATAAAATACCTTTTTATATTTATTATCGCAGATGATTGTGATATCATGTTAGAAATCATAAAATACTTCAGGGATTTCATTTGTAATACAAGTATGATTTAGTTTCAGGATTGAACGGCTAACATCTTTATCTCTGTATTTTATTATGCTCCTGTCTCTTTTCTAACGATGCACTCCTGATGGCTATCAGGGTGGGCAACTGGCAGCTGTTAATTTGGAGTCTAGAGCTGGTTTACTTGCAGCTAGACAGGTCATTTTTTCTTCCTCAGTATCTCTTTCACAATAAATGCAGGTTTCTTCTGTTTTGTAATTTCTGAAGTTTGATGGTTCAAACCCTCTTGAAGCATACAAATTGAAATGCGTGCAGGGCTTGGCTCATGCCGCGTCACGGTATCTTGGCCTTAGGAGTCTCATGATGTTCCTTGGACCACTGTATGTTGTTTCTTCATTTTGGAACTATCTATACTGGGAAACCCCTATTGTCTTAGATCGAACTTCGTCAGTTTTGAAATATCTTGGGCTATATTTGGTTTGAGTTTATGGACCCTTTTGAATTGGTTTAGTAACTAAATATTTTTTTAACTTTTTTATATCTAATCAAGTTTACTCTTTAAAAAATTAATACTAAAAAATAATACTAATTAATCAAGTTTGGGATTTAGTCTCAAACCAAACAAGGTCTTGGAGTCCATCTTAGATATCTCGTATCACACTTAACTTTGTCGAGTGAGGCGAAGCTACAACCTTATTCCCATTTTTATAAACCTGCATAATTATTTTGTTCTGTTAGGGTGTTTATCTTGCATTACCGGATGACAATCGTTTTTGTGCTATTCTATGCAGAATGTGGGGTACATTTTTGGCTGATGTTGTGATTCAAATGCTTGGCACGGACTATGCTCGGATTCTGCGTGCAATTTATGCTTTTGCACAGGTTGGATTTAGTTTGCATTTCCTGTTCAATGCCAACTTTGTTCATTCATTAAATTTAACACGCACTGATCGATCTTTCTACCAGATCCGACTTACTCGAACAAATGCCTGGACATCTTAACTGGATCGAGATTATCAACAAGTATTTATATGCTTTGCTCATCCATCTCCTTTTACAAGTGCCATGTGACAAAGTTCTTCACTAGATAGACACCCAAGCCTGGTGGAGGTTTTGATTATTTGTACAGTCTCGCTTCACTTCGTTTCTTTTCACTCTTCAAGCTGTAAATTACATAACCTCATTTAAAATCTTATGAACGGCTAGTTCAATTACAGGCAATACCAGAATAAGCTTTTATTAAAATTTGAAATATAAATATTTGAGTTAATTGATGACTTTCAGCCTCCGTTTCTTAGGTAGGTTGGCTAAATATCTAAACCAATATATCAAACGGAGTTAGCTTCATGATCCAATAAATAGATATTCCATAAGACAATCTTATAAAGTAGGACTTTTAAAGTAAACTAGGGAAATCAAGGAAAGTGGACACTTTATTTCATAGTCCTTGTCCATAGGAAGCTGGATCCTATATTAATTAGACCTCCCCATCCCAAAGTTCCTCAGTTGATCTATAAGGGCCACTTAGGGATACAAATTCTTCACCCAGGACTGCCTTCTTTTGTGGAAGTTTTCCAATCAAGTCGTTGTCTTCTAGACTCAGCTCCCAGCCAAATATCTTCATATTTTCCTCCATCCGCCCTTTGTTGTGGCTCTTCACCACCAGACTCACCTTCTGTTCATATAACCACCTCAGAGCAACCTGTCAACATATGGCCCACATGAAAGAAACAATGTACATCAAGCAGAATTCTTTTAGAAGACAAATTCATTTGGCCTTCATATACCCATAAATATTAAGCAATAGAACAGCACCTGAGCCAGAGGCTTCCCTTTAGCATTTGCAATCGCTTTCAGAGTAGGATTCTCCATGACTGACGCAGACCCATATGGAGTATTATACGCCGCCAATGGCGAATACGCCGTGATATGAACGCCGTTCTCCTCGCAGAGTTCTCTCAGCTTCTTCTGGTTCCATGAAGTGTTCATCTCTACCTGAAGACATGGCAGCAGCATCAGCATCAGCATTATCACCAAACATTGTGTCTAATAAGCTAATCATACAATGACCTGGTTGACAGCAGGAGGGATACGGGAATTGGCTAGCAATTGAGATAGCTTCTTGGATGAGAAGTTGCTAACTCCAATGGACTTGGCGAGGCCCAGCTCATGGCACTCCTCCATGGCTCGCCATGTAGCTGCCATGTCGAAAGGAAGTATAACCTCATCAATGATAGGAAACTTATGCTCCCCGTGTTCCAATCTCACTGGCCAGTGGATCAAATAGAGATCCAAGTAGTCTAGCCCCAGGTTCCTGCAAAGTACTAACTCATAATACTCTAAACCTAATTAACCATTAAAATTTCATGAGATTGAATGTAAAAGGTACACAAAAATAAGCAGGAAAGCTAGAGAGAGATATATGCACAAAAAATAAATAAAAAAACTGAGTAGAAAATTAATATCAATCCGGCGGAACCTCGGCAAAAACACCTCCCCTTTTTTACTGGGAAGAAAAAAAAATCGGTTATATATTAATAGCAGCCCTAATCTTTCTTCGGGCTAAATTACTTGAGAGATTTCTTGAGAGCAGGAAGGACGTGATCGGGGTGCGTGTCGGTGCACCAGAGTTTGGAGGTGACGAAGAGCTCGTCGCGAGAGTGGATTAATCCGCGGCGGAGGGCTTCGGCTATGGCGACCCCAAGAGGCTGCTCCGTTCCGTAAATAGCAGCCGTGTCGAAGTGCCTGTACCCCACCTGGATGGCATCCAAGAAGCACGATTCGAGGTTGGGAATCATAGAGGCAGCGGCAGTGCCGAGGCCAAGCACCGGCATCTTCTGCCCTGAGTTTAGTGTAACGCTTGGGATAGATCCAGCCATGGCTAAGCTTTCCTAGCGCGATTTAGTTTTGATGCGTTGGCAGTGAAGAAGAAGAAGAATAAATAGGGGAGGACGAGAGAGACTCGTGGCTGCTGTTAGGTAATGACAGGAAAGTAATGGCCCGAATCAAACCAAATAATTATAAAGAATAATTTTCATCCCCTGATATATTAAGGGTATATAAAATATTTTACATATTAACAAGTAAATAAACTAAAATTTAATTATTTTCTTATTGCTTATTTTTATAATTGCTTAAAAAACGAGAAATAAAAGAGTACTAATTTATCCTTATACTATTTTAAAGAGCGACCAATACTTTCGGTTCATATGATCGATACTTTCAATTAAATTTTATTTAATATTATTTTATCTTAATCGTTGAATTACGAGAGAAAAATAGTTCTTAAAAAATGTGCCAGTATGATCCTAAAGTTTAAGCCACCGAAATTTCTAGGTCTAGTAGATCAAACTATATAAAAATAAACCCATATTGGGATTGTTTCCTTTTCTAAGATTAATTGTCCTAAGAGGTTGTATTAAGGATATATTAGGCAAATTGCCTACCCTCCTCCACTTCTGGTTTGTTTTCTTTCCTTTCCCTTTGCTAGATTAGTTCTAGTTTTTTAGGATTTCTCAAATGGGTCTTCCAAGTAATTTGTTGTTGAAGGCACTAAACATTGATGGGCTTGAATTCCTACCCAAGTTTACTCCTTAGTAGATTGCTCGGTCTTCTAAGACACATGCTATTTTTCGCGTAGTGCTATCAGCTGATCAAGCGGGAGGCTTGCTTTTAGAGCATATGCTCTATCTCCACTGTATTATTATTATGCTTGAGTGCTTGCTTAGATACTCGCTTTAATTATTGTTTAGTCCATAACACAGCTAAGTAGGGGGCTTGTCCCTAAGGGTTTTGTTCTATTTCTCTTCTCTTTTTTTTATCATTTTGTAATCGATTGCTTGGATTGAATGATATGATCAATATACAGACTTTCTTTCAAAAAAAACAAAAACAAAAGCAAAAAAAACAAAAGGCATACCTTTCTTATAAGTCCACAACAATGGGTGTACATAGTCAAGCTTGAGCGAACTAGCTCTAGCTCAAGCTCGGCTAAAAATTAGTTTTGAGTCTTAATTTGATATTTATTAGCTTGAATAAGGCTCAATAATAGACTTAATTTAGGCTCGAGCTCGGCTCAAGCTCAGTTTATAACTCGAATTTAGGTTCAAGCTAGTAGGCTCAAAATTAATTTTGAGCCGAGTCTGAGTTGGAACCGGCCCGCTTAGGCTCGGCGGGATAAGATTAAAATTATGTATATAAATATTAATATTTTAATATACTCTTCACTCTCTATTTGACACCCGCTAAAACGACAAAACCATTTTAAATCTCCTTTTGGAACATGGTTAAAAAGTACAAAACCGTCTTAGCTTATTCTTTTCTTTTTTTTTATATCGTGATATGACAGAACCAGTCTTTATATTCTTTTTAAGCCACCATTACTCCACTATCCCATCAATCACTAATTCTTACTTCCAAAACACCACTAACTCCTTAAATAACTAACCATATATATATTATTTCTTTTCTTCATCCTCATTTTACTGATTGTCTTCCTCCTCCATCGGTCTCCTCCTATCGATAAGCCGTCATTGCTTCTTACATCGACCTCCTCCTCTTTCAATAAACCGCCTCCTCCATTGGCCTTTTCCATCGGCCTTCTCCTCCTCCACCAGTCTTCTCTTCTTTCAGTAAGCCATCATCTTCACCGTCGCTGCACCCTCATCCTCTAACCAAGCTCGGACTCAATTTAGGCTTAGCTCAGACTCGGCCTAGCTCAACTCGAGTTATGCCAAGTCGAACCTAAACATCAAATTACAACTTAAAACTAATTTTCGAGCCGACTGTTAACACCATCGGGTGTTAACAGAATGATATCTTAGTATAATTATTAATAAAAGAAATAAGTTTTGAAGTTGGCCACGTGTCTTGCATCATGGATTTAATTCATGGGCTCCTTTGGGCTTTCTGGTCAGAAAGGCCTTAACTTGTTACCCTTGCTCATTTATGAAGTAGGGAATTAATTTTTTTAAAAAAAACTTTATAATTTTACTTTTATTATTCATATTCTGTTAATATAAATATTTATTATTCTAAATTGTGAAACAACCTTTGCTAGATAGAGCGTATCTCGCACAAAATAGGTGAGAAGCCCTCTTAGAAGGCCCATATAATGGCCCAAAACTAATTTAAAAGCCTAGGTCTAAAGGTGATAATTGAGTTGGATTAATTAGGTTTAGTGTAGACGAAGGTAATGCAAATACAAAATATGACCCATTTAGTTAAAATTATTAAAAAAAATACTACTAATTTATAAATGGGTTATGGGTATCATAAATGAGTTATTGTACGACATAAGTAATTTAGTTCATAATAAGTTAAGTGGATTGAAATAATAAATACAAACATAATTCGCTTAATATTCAAGTTAGCCGGCCAACTCATTTATGATTTGAACTCAATTATACTAACACAAATCAATTGAAATGCTCGAGAGTTCATGTCAATTATTAGGAAAGTAAAAAGATCATGTCACTTTTCATTGGAGGAGATTGCCCATATTTGAAGTCAATTTAAAATCTCAAAATAATTAATTTACTTCGCCCTACCTGTTATCCACAACGCATGATTAGGTGACAGATTAAGGCACTCCCTCTATTACCTTTGTCTCATAAGTTCGCACTGGGTGATAATTTAACTAGACATAGGGAATATTCTTCAAACTTTGGCACTTCTCATCACATGACCATTTACTCATTTCCCATCTCATTCTCTATGTAGGTTATCTTATTTTATGGGAAAGATAGGGCGTGGCTCACCTCCTTTTATCAAATCAAACAAGGTTGCCACCTAATTTTACCCTTTTAATAAAAACAATTGGCTTGATGAGCTGTTAAAGATAATTTTGAGGAATTAATTGGCAATATATAAATGCCAAACATGTGTAGAAACTAGAAAGTGGGGATAGGACAACAAATGATATGGTTGTTTACCATGTTTATACTGTCTTTTATAAAACCAATAGAAATATTGGATTAATTTGCAAAACTATTAAATTTTTAAGTAGAAATATATATATATATATATTTCCTTATAATAACATGAGAAAGGCCAATTATGGGCCATGAAGAATAGAGTTGGGAAGCCTACCCAAGTCCTTGTTATGAGTTGGGTAGGGGTGCCTTGTCAACCCCTCAACCCCATCTCCTCCAAGGCCCCCCCTCCCCCCCTTGCTTTTAAGTGATCCAGAAGCTATTAGACTATTATAAGTGACTGGAGTTGTGGCTCCCTTTACAAAAAGGAGGATGTCATCCCCCCCTCCCCTCCAAAGATGCCATTGTTTTGACTTTTCATATTCATAGGTTGGGGCATCACATGGCCTGTTTGCAATCTCCTTTGTGGTCTCACAAAGAGGGCCTTTTAGAAAAGGAGCTCCTACCAAGCTTTTTTTGCTTAGGAGCAGCAGTAGCCAATGAGCCCATTGAGCCAGATGCCCAAATAGAACCATCTCCTCTTTGAATCATTTGAGTCTCTCTCTCTCTCTCTCTCTCTCTCTCTCTCTCTCTCTCTCTCTCTCTCTCTCTCTCTCTCTATATATATATATATATATAATATTTCTTAGCTAGCTTTGCTGAAAAGAAAACCACCACCCCTTCAATATATATAACCCAGCTTGGACCCATGTACCACAAAGCCATCTTTAGATCCTTCTTTTTGCAGGAGCACCTCCATTTGTCTGTCACTCTCAGACACTAACTTTTGCTTTGTTACAAGCCCTACTTATCCAACTCTTCCCACTGTGACATGCTACCACTTCTCTCTCTCTCTCTCTCTCTCTCTCTCTCTCTCTCTCTCTCTCCTGTGCTTTTATATATCCATCTCTTTTTGTTTCATTTTTTTTGTCTCTCATGTGAAATGATCCACCACCACGAGTGAGGGTGATGGGAGCACATGGACTGGTGAGTCATCTAAAAAAGGGACTCATCAACCAAAAAGAAGAGGGTGGAGAGGAGGGGATGGTAAAGGTAACAGCAAAGGAGTCAAGAAGAGGAGACCATCAATATTTATCCCCTGCATGCCCTCTTGCTCCAACTGTTGTCTTCTTCTCTTATTTGTGACTGGTATTAGTCACGGTATCTTCGCTAGCAACTTGTGAGAAAACGGTCAAGCTACAAAAGAATGATATTATTTCTTATATCTAGGAGGTTATATATCCATGATCCAAAAATTAATAACCGTGGCCAGTTTGCAGTATTGGGTTATGTGGGAAAGAGCTTTATCCAATCAATCACAGAGCAGCAGGACAAGGAAGTCAAAAGAAGGTTTAATGAGGCCTCCTTCATATTAATTAATAACGACTTCAAATTAATTAATGATAGATAGCTTGTGACCTTACAACAATATACATATATATATAATAAGAGAAGTAGAGAAAATAAATAAATAAATAAATAAATGGTCACATACTGATAAAAACTGAAGTAATTGGAACCCGTACTACATCCCAACATGAAATTGTTTGTTAGCCACTTGCCCTATATATGTTGTCATCATCTTAAGCCGAAGGTATCAAACACCTCCTGCGTCGACCTATATTTGTTGTCTCATCGTAAGAGACATGCAAAATTAGACGCCTTTAATTGTCATCTCTACTCTACCTTTTGTGATTAAATTATACTTTTAGTTAGCATTGACTCGGTCACTCTCAAACCCCATGTTGCTGGGCCTACGAGACGGCTACCATCTCATCCACCAAACGGAAGCTTGGTTGATATGATTCCTTAACCCTAATCACGTTAATCTGTACGTGCTACCATCACCATTCACCAATGTCAAGCCGCGCGTACAATAATAATTCATTTATCCCGAGATCGATGCTCACATCAGACGGTCCCGACATTAGTGTTTGGACGGGGCCCGCCCGATCGGACAGTCGTGATCGATCCGAACCGGACAAATCGGATTCTAGATCCAAATGCTAACCCCTAGACGCAGACCAGCACAAGGGCCAAAACCAAAACCAAAACCCAAACCCTAAGCATAGTAAAAGTCCACTACTTAACATCAATGTGAGAATATGGAACTTAGGGATCTGGATGGGCACAAGGAGCCAAATTGGCATCTCGATCGGACGGCCACGATTCGTCCGGCAGAGGGATGTGGGCCACTTGATTTGACGGTGATGATCGAGGGGATGTGAACCGGGAGGAAGGGCCAAAAGCCTAAGGTCGTCTCACCAGTCACCAGTAGTCACCACTCTAGTGTTTAAAAAAGATCGGGAGATACCGGATTAGGGATGGATGGGCCCAGTCTATCTACTGGGCTACAGGAGCGGGGGGAATGGGCCCAATGGCTATCAAACTGCCAGCTTATTTCCTAGGTGGTGGGACCCACCGTTGCCTCCCACTACCAAAAGCGACTGACAACTGCCACGTGTAGCCAGTTCCATTTGTCTCTACGTGGCCAGATGGGACAAAGCCGGTCGACGGCTGGGAGAATTGAGGGTAATCGGAGTCGGCTTCGCTGCGCGCTTCTAAATCCGACCCGATTTCACTACTATCTTTTTAGTAAAGATATAAATAATTTATTACGGATAATTACATTTAAACCATCCCTAAACTATTACCTACTCTTTATACACCTCATTACACGTTGGCTCCTCCTTACTATGCAAAATTATTCATTTGATTTTTATTTTTTTTTCTTTAGGTATTCTAGACTTTATATTATTTATATTTAGACGTTTTTTTTATTAATACTATTAGGAATATAAGAAAATAATTAAGCCGGTCAACATCTCACAAAAAATAAAGTAAAGAGTTATATATATATATATAAGCAATAATTTATTTTTAAAAATAGATAATATAGGACATGAAATTACCAATTTACCCTATTACCTTTTTCTGGGAGCCGAAGTGATCCCCGCAGGCACAGGTGCACGGGCCACCACCACTCGAGGTTGTCTCCTTAGTGGGCACGTGCATGTGCCTGGATGCTCACGTGAGCTCAGGGTGGGCGAGAGAGAGAGAGAGAGATAAAAAGGTGAAAAGAAAAGGGGGAAAAAAAAGTGAAAAGAAACAAAGATTTATATAAAGCTTTACTGGACGTTTGTCTTTTCTATGCGGTGAAGACAAAGTCAAATGGGAGTCAATTGGGGTTTTGACTCGAGATAGGAGAGAAAAAAATAAATAAAGGCGGGGAGTGTAATGTAATGATTACGTTCATTAGTACTACACTTTATCAACCTCTTTATTTTTGTCTCTTTTGTGAGAAAAAAAATAGTGGTAATTATTCTACATTAATTTAACTTAGATTTTAGATGCTCGACGCTAAATAACATACGATAATTATTAATTATTAGGATGACGGAAGAAAGAAGACACCAATTCCTTCTTTCGAGTCTTCTAGACTTATGGCTGCAGCTGAGACAGTAAGAGACCTAATTCTTATTGAGAGGTTCGTATGCTCTAGATTAATTGACATCATCAATGTGGGCCCGATGCAACCCAATGTTGTTGGAAAACCTTGGGGCTCACCTAGTAATTAGTATTTGAAAATAATTAAGTAAATAAATAATAAATAACCAGTAGCATGATATATAGAAGCTTCCACAATATAAATGTGAAAATCGAATTATGCACAATCTCACTGCCATTGGATACCCAAATACAACACAAATATATTTGTACTAACAACAAGGAGGAAGCATACTAGTTTATTTTTATTTTTTTAAAAAAAGGTAGCAGTACATGCATTAAATGACCATCTAGTATCATATATGCCACTGGTAGAGAAAGGACTCGCCAAAAATACTTAACACTTATTATTTATATAGTGATGTAGTGTTTGATATCAAAGATAGATTGCAAGAGGAAGTGCGGTGTACTTGTGTCTGCTTCTGGGATGAGAGAGCATCTTATGCTGTCTCCCTCTTCGATCACTATCTCCTATTCTTTTGCTCCCCACTAGTAATGTATTCGTACATATATACATATCTATAATCTATATGTATATGGCTTCCATTTGGCCTTTTCTTTTTTGCATCATGCACAGTGGAAGTTTGGTTTATTTTTTCTCTCGTCCTGACATTGCCCACACCATCCATTACAACAAATGCTGTCAGCTTCCTCTAGACATCACTCTACACTTGGAGCTAAGAACAGAAAACGAGAGAGAGAGAGAGAGAGAGAGAGAGAGAGAGAGAGAGAGAGAGAGAGAGAGAGAGAGAGAGAGAGAGAGAGAGAGACTGTGGCCACTCTTATTTTGATGGTGTGATGATCACTGTGTTTGCACACTGATGTAGGGCAGGGATCGATCTAGACAAGTTATGTCACAAGGTAGCTAGGAGGTTCATGATCATAACAACTGCATGGAGGTCGCTTAATTGGGTCCCAATTACCTAAAAATGGAAAACCTTACAGTGCATCTAGGGATGCTTAGGCTTTAAGTTCAATGGATCTCAGCCTGGAGTAGGTGACTGGAATTGTTGTGGAAGGCCTAGCTTTCCAATTTTCTTGGCTCTTCTTGTGCATTTGAGCTTATAATCTTTTAGCATTAGTTTCGTCTTAAACCCTCTTAATAATTGCTCAGCATCACTTTCATCTTCTCAACAACAACAGAAAAAAAAAAGTGGGCAGTCTGCCAGACGCACATCGTCAAACTATTTAAATATATTCCTATGTCCGTCTCTCAATATTTTTCTATAGAAGTAATTTAAAATTTTTTAACTAAAATAGATGGATAATATTCCCAACGCAGATAATTAGGGATGCATGGCGAGCATTATTCTAACACTATGCTCACTAATTTAATCCACTAGAATTATGGGGCCTGTCAATTATCACACTCGATCCATTTGGTACTCCCAACTGGAGACCAGTCAAGATCTGGTGGCTTTCTAAATCCCAGTACAGCATACAACAACTTAACAGCTATAGACGACCACGAAGCTCCCTATGGCTATTAGTGTCCATAAATCTCACGAGATACCTTTTTTGGCGTCTTCGCCCTCGAAGACCAGCAAAAGGCCATGTTATATAATATATACATATATATATATATATATTTTTTTTCGTCTTCTTTGTAACCTTCTCCATATATATTGCCATTTGTACGTTTCTCTTCTCACTTGGTGTATAGTACTGACCAAGTATCCTATCCTATTCCTGGGGGATTTGGAGCTCGCCATGGCGTGTGGTCAGGTAGATCGCGGAGTAGATCTAGGATGGCTCTTTTCGTAATAGCGTTAAAATGTTGACGGTGATTTGCAGAAAGAGAAAAAGTTGGAAGCAAAGCAGAGGAATTTGAGAAAAAGTTCACATGAGTTTCCTTTTAAAAGTTACCAAACAATGTGTTAATTAGTAGTACTGCTGCTTCGTTCTTAAGTTGAGAAAAAGTTTCCTTCCCTCAGGCATCAGTAACAGCCTGTTTCAAATAGTGATCACAAATCTACGATCCCTCGGGAGAAAAAAAAAAAAAAACCCTATTTTCTTGTTGTGTGATGTAGTCGACTCATAATATATTGTTATCTTTTTGACACATTTGTTTGAATACGACTCGGATTAATTAATATGTACGTTATATTTGAAGCATTGTGATAGTGTGATCATGTGCAGAGTTCTTATTAGTAAAGGGAATGATCACAAAGCTCACCAAGAGAAATAATTTAGTGGTCCAGGTTTAGTACCACCATAAAAATTCTTGGGCAGGAAGAGATCATTCTTGTCGGTCTCTCTCTCTCTCTCTCACTCGGCCATCTCTGATGCAAAGATGAGGTGCTCTACAACCGACCTAGCTAAAGTAACTAACGTGCAGTCGCGACCCAAAAGAATCATGATCACGGAGATAAGTATGATAAAGATGGAGCTTAGCTAAAGTCACTTGTGAAGTTAGCGTGTAGTAGTAGCAAAAAGGATATATAGTACATAAACGGTTAAAACGACTTAGCAGTATCGGTTTAATTAGAACTTTAATTAGTTTTTACTTCTCTCACTCCGCTTCATTTTGTAGTCATATTACAATGCACTGATTCATGACTCGATATTTTTGTCTTTTTACCTAGATCAAATTATATTATGTGTTGGCATCTCTTGATTTGTATACCATAAATCCTCGCTATCGTCTATAATGCTATTGGCGACTACGATATCTAGCTTGGCTGACGTATAGTTACAGTGCATAAGAAGATAGTCACAAATAAAGACAAACATGTAATATAAAAGAAGATAGTATTAGTCCATTCTTATGTTATTCGAGCATTAATCTTACAAAGGATATTATAAAAGAACCCAAGAAGTTTTCCAACATATATAAATTATGGATGTCTTGTCTTGTTTTGTTTTTTTTTTCTTCTTTTTGTTGGCAAAAATTGAAAACTCTATTTTTATAAAGTAAGGTGTGCAATAATTTAAATTTTTTTTCAAAGAAAAAAAAGAAAGTTAAAAAAAAAAATAAAGGAGGAGAGATGAAAGAAAAGGGAATCTGATAGGAAGGGGATGGCAACTGAGATCTTGGCGAAGGATTAAAGGAGTAGTTTAAAGAAGGCATGATTAGATTCGGTATCGATCGTGGACACTTGGGATGGATGATTGCCGGCGACATTCCCTTTGAGCGGATGCATGTGTTGAGATCCCTCCCCCATCACCCCCCCATTTCCTCCATCCTATTAAACAATACCTAACCGGCTAACACACACTAACTTACACACATAAAGCTCGACCTTCTTTTCATTAACAAATCAAAGTAAACGACGCCTCCTCTTTGTTTTTTCTTTTCTTTTCTTTTTTTCTTGAGGCATGCATGCTTGCTGTGATGCCAAGAATTCAATTACCTAGCTCATGATCTTAGTATTAGCAGCAAATAGTAGATAAGTGGAAATTAAGGGAGGGGATTAAGTTGATTCTGTATTACATGACAGTGGAGTGGAACAGGTTAGTAGAAATGAGCTCGCGTGGGTCCTCTCACCTTCCTTTTAGCACCCAACAGCCACCAAACATGGACAGTCCTCTGTGTCGGAGTCACTTCCCAGTTCCCACCCTCTCTTACGTTCACCACCTGGTGAAAGGTATGCACATCGCTGGGAATAACTGGAGGGATAAGTGGATGGATAGGGGAATTATCTGGAGAAATAATCGAATATGGATGGCGGCCGAATGAGTTTTTGGATTACTACGCATTTCTAAGTTAGAGAGATTACTGGGTTTATGGATTCCCTTTTTCAGGTATATAAGTCTGCAAGTTTATTTTAGCAACCAGGAAAAAAGAAAATCTAGCTTCACTATACGTACGATCAACAATTCACACGTATTATTTCTTCAACTTGGCTTCTACTTGGGATTCTCTAAAACTTTTTATAATTACTTGATAACTTCTAACAAGAAACCTACGTACAAGACGGCATCCAAGACTAATAGAAGTTAAACGAGTACTATATTTGTGATGAGGGCTAATTGAGTGGACCCAAAGCCAACCCCTTCTTCGAAAGAGAGCCGAGAGAAGACCTTCCATTTGGAATGTAGTAGTAGTAATAGTAGTAGTAGTAGTAGTAGTGTACTACCATGATTAATTACACGTCCTGGCAATCATTTCCACGCCTACTAGCTTTGAATCTTTTCTTGCGAGAAGTGACAAAGGAAGAAGGAATGGGATCGAAGGTAATGGTCACGAGGCCGGAGTGACGGGATCTTAGCTGACTACTGCTCAACCTAATTATTCCTCTCCAACGGAAAACGTTTTTCTAATGACGCAGTACGTTACCAAGTAGCCATTAAACCTGAAAGCATTCTATGCAGATAATTATGAGTTTATACACTAACTTTTACGTAACTCCTACTTATTTATATATAGAGCGAGGTACTCGTACTGGACCGTAGAGAGAGAGAGAGAGAGAGAGAGAGAGAGAGAGAGAGAGAGGATGAGGGGAGAGAGAGAGAGAGAGAGAGAGAGAGAGAGAGAGAGAGAGAGAGAGAGAGAGAGAGAGAGAGAGAGAGAGAGAGAGAGAGAGCGAAATAAAGGGGAGGGAGTCTCACGTGTATTAGGGGGACAAGACTGCATTAATGCAGGCAATTTACTGAGGGGGGAGAGTGATGAAATTATGAGGACTTTTGTTTCTTTGTGGGGATGTTTTCCCTCTGGCCCATTGCCCTCATTATGATGGGCATAAGGGTCTTGGTCCTTTTCTTTTCCTCATAAGGAGACGGTCCGAGCTGTTCTAAAGCGCATCACGACCGTTGACGTGCACGATCCAACGATGGAAACCCATGCAGAGCCAGCTCGAGCTCGATGTAGCTAGCTTCATTGTCTTAGCCTGCAAACGTTTATTTATTTGTGTATTTATTAGTAGCAGTGATAGTATAAGGAGGAGTCGCGAACACAAAGGTTTAGAAGAGAGCGGAAGAATAACTCCAAATCGAGCCACCCATCCCTTTGGCTGCCCACAGCCAACCCATAAAATCCCAGAGGAAAGCTGCTAGACTTAAAGCTGTTAGAAAGCTGCCTTCCGATGTGTGTGCAAGAGGAGAGACCCCAAACACAACCAAAAAACAATTCCCCCTACACAAGACCTTTTCTTCCTCCTCTCTAGCTGTATCCTTCCCTTTATTTATTCTTCCTCTCTCGCTCTCTCTCTCTCTCTCTCTCTCTCTCTCTCTCTCTCTCTCTCTCTCTCTCTCTCTCCCCCTCCTCCTACACTTCTACTACTAGTAGTAGAGACCGATCATTCCTACTAAACTTGATCACAAGAAGAAAGAGGCAAGAATTAGATTAAAGCAAATATAAAGAGAAGAGGCTCCCATGTTGAGCTCCCACTCTACGGTGCCCACACCGGCGCCGCCCGCTCCCGCCTCTCCGCCGCCTTTCCCTTCTTTGCACATTGCGACCGCCAACGCCAAGAAGAAACGAAGACCGGCCGGCACTCCAGGCACTTAAGTTCACATGATCAATCTCTTGATCTTATCCAGATTCGAAGACATTAATTCTTTTTTTTTTCTCTTGTTCTTACAATTATGCATTTATTTCATTTTCCAGACCCAGACGCGGAGGTGGTATCTTTATCGCCGAGGACGTTGTTAGAATCGGATCGATACGTGTGCGAGATCTGCAACCAGGGATTCCAGAGAGACCAGAATTTGCAGATGCACCGGCGGCGGCATAAGGTGCCATGGAAGCTCTTAAAGCGGGAGGCGGCGGAGGTGAGGAAGCGGGTGTTCGTCTGCCCGGAGCCGAGCTGCCTCCACCACGACCCCTGCCACGCCCTCGGTGACCTCGTCGGGATCAAGAAGCACTTCCGCCGTAAGCACAGCAACCACCGACAATGGGTCTGTGCCAAATGCTCCAAGGCCTACGCCGTCCAGTCCGACTACAAGGCCCACCTCAAGACCTGCGGCACCCGCGGCCACTCCTGCGACTGTGGCCGCGTCTTCTCCAGGTCACCCATCTAATCATCTTCTCTTCTTCTCCCCGTCTAAATATTCCTAAAGCTGTCTATCTTATTGCATTATTATTTTGCATATCGGGAAACAACATATAGTCTTGAACCATTAATTATTTTATGGTTATTCGTATTAAATTCTTCCTCAGTAGTTAGCAATTCAAAAGATCAAGCACATGCACAATTCCCGATGCCGGTGTCAATTGGTTGCTTTCACATTTGTTTCCGATTTCAGTCTCATTTATTATTGTCTATGAGTCAACCCAAACGCCAAAATTTCATATTTTTCACATATGCAATTTTTTTTTTCTTCTTCTTTTGTCAGGGTGGAGAGTTTTATAGAGCACCAAGATGCATGTAGCGCTAGCCGGACTCGAGCGGAGATCCAAATTCCACCGCATCAAGCCTGCCTCTCGAGGACCGCCTCGAGCCCGAGCCCATCGAGCGACACCAACTCGGCGTGGCCGGGGCTAAGAATGCCGAATCCTGATCAACTCCCTTCTCCGCCCTCCGATCAACGCCGCCGCAGCACCCCGAATCTCGAGCTCCAACTGCTGCCTCCTTCCATTCTTAACTCCACTACCCAACCCAACTCCTTCCTCTTGCCGGCCACGTCGGACGAGTGCAACCTCACCAAGTTGCAGCTCTCGATCGGGCTAAGTGGGGAAGAGCCCGAATTAGCCACGGCTAGGATCAAAGAGGAGGCGAGAGAGCAACTAAGACTAGCTATGAGCGAGAAGGCAATGGCCGACGAGGCGAGACAACAAGCTAAGAGACAAATAGAAGTGGCCGAGCAAGAATTTGCTAATGCCAAGAGGATTCGTCACCAAGCACAAGTCGAGCTCAGTCGAGCCCACGCGTTAAGAGAACATGCAGTGAAGCAGATCAACGCGACTTTGGTTCAGATCACTTGTCATTCTTGCAACCAGAAGCTAAGGACGAAGCCATTGATGAACTCCGAGGTGAGCTCGTTCGTTGCTAGCTATATGTCTTCTGTGGTGACCGAAGGCGACGAGGAGAATGACGAGCAGAATAATAATAATAATAATATTAATAATGGGAAGATGTCTAGCTAGCTAGCGCGTATCATTTTAATTAGTATACGGAGTGGTGTAATTAGCTGTGCTGATGGTTTCGGTTCATGAAGGGTTAGTTTCTTGTGACTTGAATGTATTTTTTTTTAATATATTAGAGAAAGGGAGGAGGGGTGATGGTGTTTATAATAATGTGGTAGGTGATGGTTTAATCGATCATTTGGTCTTGGACTTTTGTTATAGGGTGTGTTTTTGTAATATTTTTGAAGGGCTTACCAGGAAATTTTAGAAAAAAAAAGTTCATGCAGATATGTCTCTACAAGATGTGCATAGTTACCAGCTCAAATCTCAAAATATTAATTTCACACGTTAAATAAATGCAAATAGAAGTGCGAACTGCGCACTGAGCCAAGTCCGCTAGAGATAAAATTGCAAACCCCAAGACACAACATAGGGAAAGTGGTGTAGTGCAGCAATGGCACTTCCAGACCTCCAATCCAAATCGAGAGGTAAAGATTTGAGAAAGAGAAAAAAAAAAAGGAGGGTCGGCCTGTTGCTATGGTACTTGCCATAGCTTTTTTTCCTTTTTGATAAAAAAGAACTGTGACATCAGCTATTTATTATGTATGTATACTTACGGAGAAATTTAAACTACTAATGTTTGTGTGTGTGTGTGTGTTTGCGTGTCAGAAAGTAAAATACACTAGGGAGGAAGAGAAGAGAGACGTCCTCCTAAATACAAAAAATGCATAATTCTAACATAACAGGCGTACTTGTCGTAGTGTCTCTTGGTCTAATAGCGTTCAAAGCCCTCGTCTCCTCTCTCCTCTCTCCTCTCTCTCCTTTCTCTCTACTATTATTCTGCAGACACAGATATCACGCACAAAGAAACAGATATGTCATGGTTTTCAGTGCCACTAACTCTTACACGCTCCCTCTCTTTCCCTTTTTCCCTATTCTCTCTCTAACTTTGCTTTCTTTCTCTAGATTTCTGAAATGGGAGCAGTGGGAGTGGGTGGGATCTCAGCACTTTGCCATAAGAGTTGAGGTATAGCACAGTTGGCCGTAACGTGTGGAACTTCTTGTGAAGCAGCTATACCTCTACACCCATCCGCCATCCAATGCGCTCTCTCCCTCTCACACTCGTATGCCTCGATAATCCAATGCGCTCTCTCTCTCTCTCTCTCTCGAATGCCTCGATAATCGTGCTCTCTCTCTCTGTCTGTCCTTTTAAATGGGCCTTCTCTTTTTCCTTACTTTCTCGTTTTCTTAACCTTTCTCTGTTGCTCTCCTTCCCAAATTTTCATCGCGGTGAAATATAAATGAGCCAGGACGCTGCTGCTGTCGTGTGGGATTGGGCTCGGGCATTGGCATCGATGGACGGGTTCGAAGTGCTCAGTAGTGCCAGGCATTTGTTTCAGGCTAGGTGAGTTCTTTGTTGGGTGTGACTTTGGTCGGTCTTTCTCTCTCTTTTGCTGCCGCCTGTCGCCTATCTCGTCTATCTCGTGAGAGAAAAGGGCACGGAGATCAATGCCAAGTTTGTAATATTTGGGCCTATTCTTCTACGAACAGTCATAAATTCGGCCCAAGCCCAATATGTATAGACTCAGGAGTCAGGGACCAAAATAGTGATCAAATAATAACGGTTACAAGCACTCATGCACAAATTAATAGCACAACAAAGAGGTTTGATGCAAGCCCAACATATTAATTAGTCAGTAGTCACGATTATTAAATGGAACCAGTCTTCTAATAGTCTTGAACAAAATATAAGACGAGGTAAGGATCAGAACCTGCTCCTCTTGCAACCTACATAACCAATATCATCTGATGGGCCAAGTTAAATGGGTCTCGAATCGTATTGTGACCCTGTCGTCCTAAATTGGACCGCAGCCCAGTTTGTTTAAGGACTAAAAGATAACTAAGCTCGCTGTATTATATATACCAAATAATATCATAATAGTCAAACGGCATATCACGTGCTTGTTGGAAGGAGGAACACTTCACACAGCAGCCATCCGGGTTGGCGTGTAAATAGTAGCGTAGGCGGAGTAGACTCGGTATGCAGCGTGGAACGTGGAAAGGCCAACTAAGATTAGTATATGCATATTTGTTGTAATTGGCAATGCCTTGGTTGCAACTTGCAACCACATAAGATCGAGAGAGAGAGAGAGAGTTGACGAAACAATAGAAACTACAAGCAGCGGTTTAGATACAGAACGATTATTGATTGTGAAACCCTTTCCGAAAAAATAAAAAGGAGGTGACGCAATTAAAAGAATAATCGGACTGAGTCGGTCGGCACGATATTTGTTGAATTAGTATATATGACTAGAATATCCTACAAGTTAAAAAAATAAATAAAGAAATAAAAGGAATAAGAGGAAAACACTGAAGCGTTACAACAAAACCAGCAAAAATATGGGCATCCTCTGTAAAAAACTGACATCCAACTGAAAGACGCAAAAAATTGACGCCAGCCAATGAAACAACGACTTTGACCATTTGACCTGGCAGTTCTCTTCCCCACCAACCAAACCAACCCCCCCTCCATACCATTTCCCTCCATTCTCTTCCTTCCTGCACTTCATGCACCCCACGTTACCCCAAATGCCCTCCCCTCCCCCTCACCTTCCACAATGGTAGCTAGAAGAAAGAAAAAAATCTACCTCCCAAAAATCCCACCTTTCTAATCCCAAAATCCGATTCCATCCAAATTAGCCGTAGCCCAGTTCCCTAAACGACGAGTGGTCTTCTCCCCTAATGCCGTCTCCGCGCCAGTGGTGGCGGCGGGCCGCCGCCGCCGCCAAGGACAAACGCAGCCTTTACCTCGTCGCCGCTTCGCGCCACCGCAACCCGGAGATGGAGGCGGCGGTGATCCACGCAACGAACCACGATGATCGATCGGTCGATTACAAGAACGCGGCTCGCGTCTTCGCGTGGGCGCGCACCTCGTCTTCATTCGTCCAACCTCTCATGTGGGCTTTGGCGCGCCGGGCGAACCGCACTCGTTGTTGGGTCGTCGCTCTCAAGGCCTTGATGCTCGCCCATGGACTTCTTCTCCGCTCTGGCTTCCAAATCGGTCGCCTCCCGTTTGATCTCTCTGATTTCCGAGACCGGTCATCGTCTCCGGCGAAGTCCTTCGGCTTCTCCTCCTTTGTGCGTGCTTACTTCCACTTCCTCGACCACCGCTCCCTCCTTTCCTCCCCCGACGACGACGACAGAGACGACCTCGAACGAATCCAGAGGCTTCAACTCCTCCTCGATTTATTGATGCAAATCCGACCCTATGCTGATGGGATGGAGGTGGGTCTCATCCTCGAGGCCATGGACTGCGTCGTGATCGAAATCTTCGATGTTTACAGCGAAATTTGCAACGGGATCGCTCGATTCCTCTTGGGCATTCTCGGTTCGCCGAATTCTTCGACGCCCAAAAACGTAGAGGAGGATGAAGCGACGAAACGGCGACGAGGGCTGGTCGGAATGAGGGTTTTGAGGAAGGCGGCAGAGCAAAACTCACATCTTTCATCATACTTCGATCTCTGCCGAGGTCTTGGAGTCCTCAACGCTACGGAGTTGCCCACCGTGGAGAGGATTCCCGAAGAAGACATCAGAGATCTCGAGAGGCTTGTCATGGGGAGCGAAGAGGAGGAGGTAATGGAAGAGGAGAGGGAAGTAAAGGTTGGAGAAGCAGTAGAGAAAGAAGAGGAGGAGAAAGAGGACGTAGTCGGAAGTTCGAAGACGGCGGTGGTGACGAAGGAGTGGGTGGTTTTCGAGGACGAAACAAGGGAAAGACGGGGGCGTTCTGGGAAGGACGTCTCTCAGGGATATTCCGGGAACCCTTTTCTTTATTCTGTTGGGGAATCCTGGCCGTCGGTTTCGTGGGCCTCGATGATGAGCCCCACCAAGGGTGTGGCCCTCGGGAATAACGGTAACCTGATTGAGCTTATTTGACTTGATTAATGGTTCCTGTGTATGATATAGTAATCTGCCATTAGGTTTTTTTGGTTTAATCTCTTTGCTATTGAGAACTGGAACTATTTATAAGATAAAATTTGATGCAATTAATTCATAAATAGATTTAAGATTGAGTTTGTCTTGTAAACGAATTGATGTGGAGAAATATTAGACTTTTGAGCTTCAAGATTCCATTTCCTCCACAGACAGAGGTTCTATGGGCTTCCTCTCTCCCAACCAGGACACTCCTTTCTCGATTGGGAGATGGTTGCTTGTCTCCACTGAACTTTCTTCAACTAGTGGAGTGAGCCCCCTTTCCCTGTCGTGGCTTCCTCCGTGCCGCTTGTCCTAGTGTTTGGTTGGAGCCAAGTCTTTGGTTTGTCCAAGATTCAAACTCGAGCCAAGGCAAGGGCCACGAGCATGGTGGTGTTTTGGGGGTTTTCTTGGCTTGGTTTGTCATGTATTGAGTTGGGCTGCTATAGCGTCTTAGTTCCCTCATCCCCTCTCATTGTTCTCGCTTGCACTGTTAAGTTGCAGCCGACGCGTGCAGGTGATTAGATCTGATGTCTCCTTGCCCGTCACTACCTACAAGCCTCCATCAACTGCCTTTTGCTTCCTTTCGCCGGTCGATCGTCGCCACCTTCTATCGAGCCTAGGCATTGTGCTTTTATGGGAATCTTGATCTATTGTTCTATTTTGCCCATGTTGCAGGGTCGTACATTTAGTTTTCTTCCTAGGTCTTCCGATTACTGCTCAGTCGGCGGTTTTAGATATTCGCCTTTGGAGATTTCCAAGATCGTGCCATGGATCGCTGAATTGACAAAGCTTGCATGCTGACTCGAGGCGCCCTGCTCTTGGAAATTTGCTAGAGCCGTTTTCATTTTGTTTCATTGTTATACCTTCGGGTTTGATTCTTTCAATCTATTGTAAGTCAAGTATACGGCTTGTGTTAAAAGAGCATTTCCTCTATCCCCCATCTTCCTATGCATTAGGCTGCTATTTTGTAACATCTAAGTGTCAATGAATTGCTCTAGCCTATAAGCTTTCCCTTAAAAAAAAAAAAAGAGGGTTGCGTTAGTTTTGTTACTACTTTTAATAGAAATAGTAAAGCTAAATCCTTTAATAGTTTTGACTAAGTGCTGAGACACATGAGAGTAGGTTTGTAAATATATATATTGAATGAAGCACTCTTGTCTATAATACACTACTGTCTTAGATCCCCAATGTTAGTAAACTAGGGTTTGCCCAGTGTCAGATGCTGTCTTTGAATTGCACATGGAACAGTATCTTAACAAAAGTCATGATAGAGGGGGAGGTACACCATTTTCAACCTAAAGAGTAAATTGTAAGCCTATTTCTTAGTAGCTTCTGAATAATATCTGAACAAGATCTAGTAAAAGTTAGCCTGAACCAAAAGAGTTCTCCCTCCGAGATAGTTCTGGCACCCTCTTCAAATCAAAGCTGCTGCGTTTAAAGGTTGGTGATTGTTAAGGCGAATGAGCACAAGTTCTCCGACATCCTCGTCGAGTCTGATTCTCGACTTGTCATGAATCTTTTTAATAGGCGCTACAAACCACCATGAAGGACTCTTAACACATCATTGCTGATATTTTGATTCTATGTAACAATTTAAATGTAATTGTTCTCGTATATTTCGTGAGACCGATCAGCCACTAATTAATTAGTTCACTGGGTTGACTCTGTTCCGAGTGAATTACTTTAACTGTTCTGTCCAGGGACACATTAGGCTCTCTCTCTCTCTGTCCCTCTCTCTTGCCTAACGTGGTTTTATGCTCATTTTTGAGGTAATGCATTTTTCTTTTGTACCAAAGGAAAAGAGAAGAGTTCTTCTTCTCACCTATTCATAACATAAAATAATAGGAAAAGAATGCAATACTAGATGCATGCAAGCAAATGAGCTCTAGAAGTAATCGCCAGCTAGTATAGTTGACGCCTACACACAAGCGGTGAGGTTGTACCATTACAACGCGGTTTAGCAGCACAGCTGGGCATCTTCTTGCCAACCTTCTGCTATGTTTCCCAGCAGAATTAATAGGACTTCATACATCTCCCATTAAATTAAAAGGTTTATAAGAAAGGAAATAAAAAGGTCTCAGGAATGATTGAAGCTTGACAATGGGGACTCAAATATATACACTTTCAGAAAGAAAAAGAAAATAAAAACATCTAGGCGAAAACAAGAATGAGCATCTCAGACACTGCAAAACATGGTCTGTCTCATCTATCTTGTTCAATCGAAAACTTCATACTGTACCGTTTAACACAGTTATGTGAATGGAGGGTCTGAGAGGAGATGAGCACGCACTCCATGAAGATGACACGCAATGCAAACTTAAGATAGATGAATAAGCATCTAAGCACATTTTGTCAAGCAAAAGAGTTTTCAAGTTGTCTGTATTAGGAGGTTTCATCTTTCAATCATGGGATAAATTTCCAATGAGATCATGCCAAGATAAGAGTCTATCTAACACCACAAACTACCAAACATTAAGAAATTGTCTTCGCAACAGTAATTACAGAAATGTTTGATCAATTAACATGATTATCTTAAGGAAATAACCTGAAACTTTCTATGTAAATAAAATAAATGAGTTTCTACAAATGAATCAAAACAATATTCAAAAGGGAGAGCGTTCATAATAAACCAATCAGCATACTTCTTATGTCAGTGAAAAAATAGGCAGCCTTGGAATAACACAAGTTATAAGCAATAAGCTAACACAGATGATTCCTAGAATATTTTGTTAAATTTTACAGAATCAACTGTCGAAGACTACATCAAAAGAGTACCTGCACAAATTAGATAATCCTTGCGTACTTCTGAGGAAATAATCAAGCTGTTGACAATCAGTGAAATTCACATTGTAATAGGGCAAGTCATGTGATCAATTAGCAGTACCAGAAAGTGAGTAATTTGAAATTAACTTTCAAGTTAAACAACTCAGCACTAAATAGAATTTGAAGAGAGCTGTAAATTTCTTATAGACATCTTAATCACAACAAGAAGGGCTACCCAGAAACCAAGCAGTGACCAGACAAACAGGCCCTATCAATAATTAATTTATCTTCCTTTATGCATCAATAGAACTACTTATGTAACATTTACTCTAACATGGAAAATTACATTTGCTAACTGTCTTCCACCACATGACAAAGCTAACAGGATATCTTAGAAGCAACATAGCATAAAAAAACCCCCCTTCTCCTTGTTTCTACAAGATATGCCTAGTCTCCTTGTAACACTTAAATTCCAATTTTCCCATCTTAATAGACCTACATTCCCTCCTGGTACAAAAAGTGTGCTGCTACATCTGTATGCGATTACTAATTATCTCAGTACTGTCCATTACACATTACAAAGGCAATAGTACTTGCCAGCACAATCAAGCTCATTGAAACAAAGATGGTCCAACTTCCAAAGAGCAGAATATATGTTCTAGCCTTCAAAATCAAAGCAGATGTAAAGCCTTCAAGCCATGCAACCAACAAATTGTTGGTTATCTGCCCAACATTAACAAGATCACAGAAACATTTATATTTGCTTGTCAATTGTTGCGCCAATAAACATGAACTTATTGTAAGATCAAACTTCACATATGCACTACAAAATTACAGCTCCTTTTACAGAGAATATGCATTTCGTGTGAAATGAAAATCCAATAGGTTTACAATTAGTCAGATTGGTGCAACTTCAAATATAATAAGAAAGAATTACTCATGTAGAATTGTAGATGCACATGTATGCAGTTTAAGCAATCAAACCAATTGATCAATGAAAGGAAGGCTGGGGCCAAAGTCTTTTACAGGATCAATAAAGAAATACCCAAACCATAAACAAACATCGATATCAACATACTAAAGGGACCCAGGAGACACTTCTTTTTAAGAGTCATAAAAATTCTTAGTCTCATATAATGTAATCTTCTCTTTTCTGAATAAGAGGTAAATAGTACAGACCAATTTATTAAAACACTAACGGTTCTTTCGAGAGCTCATAATAGTAGGAAAAGGAATCATAAATGATTAAATCTTTTACCTAATGTGTATGTTCTCCTAAAACCAAAATTGGCGGAGGTAGACACTTGGTTAAATATACTCGAGTTGGCTGCAATATTTAGGGTATACTTTTGGTGCCTATATAGTGTAGAGAAGAAGTATAAACCTCAGCCAACTTGTAAATATGGTTTTTAATTATCTTCTATGTTAATTTATCAATTCTAGTATATTTTGAAGTTCAGTTCATCTTTTCTAAATATGAACATCCAACATTTATTGCTGATCATAGATGCTGACACATTTAGCATCAACTTATCTTTTTTTGGTCATACATAAGTTTTATTGACTTACCACTAAGTGTGTTTTACATGAATTATGGTTGTAAAGATTTTAGCTGCGACCAGTATGAACCTCCTGATGGTAGGACACCTGGTATGAGTTTTCACAGGCAAACCTTGACGCCAAATTCTTGGCAGTCTTGTATTTTTTCACCTATACTGAGGTTATTAACTTATTATTAGAAAAGATGCATTCGTTCATTCATCACACTGGCAATTTCCACTTCCATTAGTATCACTCTGTTGAGATATCTAGTAGTTCAGCTTACATCTTGAATCTTGATTCACCAATAGTGCTCCTTTATGTCCTCTAAAGTGATACTCACAGCACATGCGACTAATTCAGTTCAGCTTATGATATTCAAAGTCTCATCCACTTCAGTACACTAGACAGGTATATATTTGCACAATTATATAGAGAAGAACGAGTTAATGTATCAATTACTGATATGAGACATTAGAAAATTAGTCAAATTGAAGGGATTTACATAAAAGATGATTCCTACAGTAACATGGTACTGCTAAGGACGAAACAGGCAGTTTATTCTTTTTGGTCGGAACCTGATGTTACCACATTAATGAGAGGCAATAGCTCAATCTTTGTAAAGCAAAAAATAGTGAATACAATAAAGAGTTAAAGAAAGAAAGACTTAGTAACAATTAATTGAAGCCTGATCTGGATTAGATAGTATATATCCTTAGGACTACATTTTGCAAAGAAGAAATAAGTCAAGGAACATTGCATACTGCTAAATGAAAGACTATTGAAAAAAAAAGCATGTAAATTGCAAATAAACGTTGACCTATAAATTATCCCACTAGCCTGTGCACAAGGCCATAGATTTATATACACAGGAAAACTAGACCAGATGCAGAGCCCAAGTCTAAACTTACGAACATTCTACAACTTTACCTTATGGTCACAAACTTGTTAGTCCCATGCTTGGCCCAGTAAGTCCTCAAGTCAATTGGATTACTAAGATTATATCCTTCACCTGCAAGCTTTTCTAACACCTTCTTAAATGCACCTTGGCTCATCTTTCGCCCAGCAATACGTGCCCCTCGCCTCTTTGTGCTCATCGGGAGAGGGTGCATAGAAATGTTTGTAGTACAGCAAGCGGACTGCCACCCTCCAACACCCCAACGGTAGCACTGCTGGGGAGTTCCTGTGCATGAACATACTGGAGTGGGAATACCTGATATGTCCAAATCAATCCCATTAATCACCATATCCGTTCTCTTGCCCCCATTCTTCCCTTGTGAGACTGAACGACTATTACTTCCCTCTCTCGGTGCAGGGACCTTCTTTGGCTTCTTAGGCTTTGGGACCTTCTCAGGGTGAGTCTGAGACCTCTTCTTCAAAGGTGCATCTTTTATGGTTCGTGGCTCATCGACCACCAGGACCTTGTCATCCTTGGGTGGCTCAGGCATCTGCATCATCGGGAAGGCATGGGCACCATGGGCATTGGCAAGGGCCCCATAATTGGGGTTCATAGGCATCATATGGACCATTTTGCTTTCCCTATGGTTCATCCAACCATTCCTAGCAAACTCCACTGGAATAGACGGTTCTGAGACACCACAATCACGGTGGAGATACCCTCCACTAGAGAGGAATGGCTTTGTGTCTCGTTCCATCACTGAAGACATAAGCTGCAGGCCTAAATTACTCTTCACAGGCTGCTCATAGTAGGCCCAATTCCGCATGCCAAGTCCCCCATCATTATCCATAAAGGCAGAAGTAATGCTGAATTTACCAAGAGTTCGGGCAAAGGGAACCCCGAAAGAGCTAACTTTTACCAAATCTAACAACCCGTCAACCACATTACCTGCTCATGGACAGATGAAGAGAACCCATCACACAAAATACACAAAAAGATAAAACCTTTTCGAGATAGAACCAAAAACAAGGGCTATAAAAAGGAGATACTAAGTGAAGAAAACAAGAAGACATTTTGACACAAAACCCTAAATCCAGATTCTCTCAAAATGCCACAAAGACTGAGATAGTTTCAATTTCTACCTCCAAAATCCTACATTTTTAGGAGAAACTGTAGGTCCTAACTATGCAAGTTCAGATCTTTAATGACGAAAACTTTGTGAGGGATTAAGAATATGAGAGGGGGGAAAAAGCAAAACGAAACATCAAAAGAGGAAATGGTAACTCATGGACTCCATGGTCCATCCTTCACCATCAATGTGATAAGGGAGAGAAGATAATAGAAAAGGAGGGGAGGTGAGAAAACGAAATACTTACTTTGGGGAGAGCTACCCCTCAAAAAACATAAAACTTTGGGAAGAGCTGTCTCTAGGGTTCTTTGCCGCGTACGGTGCAAGAGATAGAGGACTGAACAAAGGTGAAGAGTGGAATTCCTCGATACATATATAACGCACCGTTATACTTTGATGCCAAATATAATATTTTTAATTCCCTTAACTATATTTTATCTTTCCTTTTTAGAAGTATTAGATATATAGAAATTATAGATGTACATTATATATACTATTCTTCCCTGCAGACATGGCCTAGCAATGAAAACGGGTCGGATATACTAGTAAAATTATATCCGCAACTATATCTTTATCCCAATACAAATAGTGAACGCACAGTGTTATATATATCGAATTTTAGATATATTTACATCAATTTATTAATATATAAGAACTCATGATATAATTTGTAATATCTATAGATAATTAGTAAATATATCTGAAAATTAGATTAGAAATTTAGATTACTGTATAAGAAGGTTTTTTTTTTCTACATCACTATTTTTATGATAAATTAATCTAAATATTAATTTAGATATTATTCTTTAATCCAAGTACCATTTACTCTGTACACGTGTTTCTTCTGGGTATCTTTTTCATCTAAGAAAATACTATTTTTACTATCCAAAATTTTGTTACGAAAATCACAATAAATATATAAGATATGTGGTCGTGTCTTTCCTCAATTTTATTTACACGAAGAAATGGGTTAATGAGCTAATGAGCCAGAGAATACCATTACCTGGCTAGAAATCTCGACAGGTCCGGGATCATTCGACAAGACCTCGCGGTTCGGATCCAAACCTACCTCCATCTGAACCCATCCGATTTGGGTGCCTCGTCGTGGTTCTCTTTAATCTCTCTCGCTACATGGTGTGTGTAGTAGCGAACGACAACTGAGGTGAAGTTATCGCTGCTATTCTCGTAGGTCTCTTACTCTCTCTTTCTCTTCCTCTTCCTCTCTTCTTTCTTGCGTTGATGCATTCCTGTTTACTTCCAAGTGTCGCACTTGGAAATCCTTGTAAAAACCCAAAATAAGGAACCGTGTTTTATTTACTTCTTTGTTATTGACCGCATCGGGAGTCGATTTGGTTCTTTTCTTTGAGCTCTAAGTGCAAATTTAGCTCTACTCGAAAGCGGTGGTTGCAAGGACTAACCGTTAATTTGATCTGCTACGATTAGTTTCACGTCTATTAACGGGTTTGATTCCTCAATCGTTAGAGATTTGGGAATCTACATATGTGCACATGAGATGTTTGTTTTAATTTCTGAAAGAGTTGAGGACAAAGAATGCTTTTTAATTCTTCCTATGTTTTTTGGATTTTTTTTTTCAATAAGTTCAATCTTAGGTTGTAATCCAAGGTTACAAAGAGTTTTTCAAATTGTTTTGCTAACAATTGTGAGTAACTTATAGGCCACTTCTTCATATCTTTAAGCAAATTTGTATAGATTCAACATAGAGGTACTAATATGCATATTATGCTGGATTAAAGGAAGCAAGCAGCTCCAAAAATTTTGAGCACTTGGTTAGACTCACTTAGTAATCTTTAGGGTGCATTTGGTACCACAGATGTTTTCTATCCTTCTTTTTAATCCTACCTCTTATCTCAGCAACAGAAATTTATTTATTGCGGCTTAGACTGGCTAAGTCCTGAAGTTATATAAATAATTGATATTCAAAGTAACAAACTTATCCTGCCTTAAAAGATGTGTTAATTTTCCTTGTCAAACATAGTTAGCTTATTACCCTTTTTTTTTTAATTGATATATACTGCTATATAAGTAGGTTATGTGCTAGAGAAACCAATTTAAAATCCTATAGGAACATTTTGAATTTTTGATGTTTCCTTTTCTACAGCATCAAGGAAGATGACTGCTGCTGATCTCATGGCTCATTGTTCAGGTTTTGATCCCTTTCTTGATTTATTCTCTTAAATTCTGCTATATATATATGTATGTTTCTATATGATGCAATTTGTTTATGTTTCAGGATCATTTCTATTTAGCAAATATCAACCATCTATCCACATTCAGCATTCTAGTACGATCAAATTCCAGTTTGTGAAGGTCCTTGCTAAAATTTTCATTTTGACATAACTGAAAATTGAAAAACTTTTAGTATTGGTTTCCTTTTTGTGTATTTCATCTGTTTCATTTGTAGGTTTCCAGAACACTACTTTGTCAATCCTTTCGATCTACTAGGCTCATAAATTGTGCAACTGCTGGGAAGGGTGGTCGTCAAAAATTATCTGTGGATGGATTTGAACATGAACCATTTTGGTTGAGTATGGTTAAGGATGTCGTTTGGTAAGCAATAATTCTTTTTCAGTTTTCACATATTATATACTATCGACATTTTGTAATTTAGTGAATTCTCTCTTTCCCTCTATCTCCTCTTTTTGTTATATGCAGGGGTCTGAGAATGTTGGCAGTCTTTTTGGCTGAGCAGCCTAGTCAATTGAAGTACATAGAGTGGCCAACCTTTCAAACCACGGTATATACATTCTAGTAAATGAGCAATAAACACTCATTGCATTTAATGCTTATTTTACAACTCTCTCTCTCTCTCTCTCTCTCTCTCTCTCTCTCTCTCTCTCTCTCTCTCTCTCTCTCTCCCCTTCTCTCTCTCCCTTCTCTCTCTCCCTCCTGATATACTTGTATTCTTACTGGCATAAGATTATCAAATTGATTGACCTCATTTTAAATGATTCAGATGACTTGGGCCTATAACCATCTATGACCAATTTTGAATTATGTCTCATGCCACATTACCTCAGAACCAACACATGGACAGGAAATATGAAGATGAACATACCATAATGCACTACTAATTTAGAAGCTTTACACCTTTACCCTCATCGTTGACATTTTCTATAACATGTGCTGCATAGTCGGTAAGCTTAGGCATATACCCTCGTGTATAATCTAGGTGACCCATATACTGTAAAGCAGCATATTTTTTTGGTTTTAAATCATACCTGTTTCTAAACTCAAGTTTCTTGACGTGAAACAATGCTTTTAACTTTTCAAACTACTGTCAGAGATTGCATGCTCCTGATCTCATTTTCTTCCCATTCTTCTAATCCATCTTATTTGCGTGCTTGCCTACATGGACTGAGATTTGCTACTCATAAGACAACAAAAAGGGCCCTTGATCACTCTTAGGATGAAGCTCTGCGTTTTATCTCTTCTTATTTGGTTAAATGATAATTGCAAGCTGGGCTGCAATTTTGCAAATGATCTGGCTGTTCATGAAGCTTGGGCTTGACTTGGTCGTGATACAAGTTGAGCTTCGAGCTCCTTCTTTAGATCAGCTGATAAATCAGTGGAGCTTGGCCCCAAACATTTGAATAGGCTAAGACCTGTTCAGAAGTGTTGGCTTATGAACTGAGTGTAGAGGTCAAGTTCAGCTCAAGGTCAAGCCAAGCATTGGAAGTTGGAACCTGCATGTCAATTGGCTGAGGACATGTTCAGTACTCAATTCAGCCTGGTTCTTTTTGACATCTAGACAAAAAGTCTATCAAGATTAAGATGGCAAGTTGCAAACCTTTGTTTGTGTTGAAATCTTTGGTCAATTTCATTCTGTATACATCCACGGAACAAGAACCCAATTTACTGAAATGTGTTTGTTGTGGAAATTTTGTGCTGGACAGTATCCATCTAAAAAGTAAAACCTACTCCAGTAATTGATGCTTATCTGCAATGATTGAGGTTGAGTACGAAAGATTAACTAGTATGATGACATGTTAAAATTTAACCTATCAAGAATGTGCACTGATTCACTCCAGCAATTTTCTCAGTCTACATACTTCAAGTTAGATCGATAGATATTCATATAGATGAAATTGGCACTTATTAGTGAGTTACTTTGTTTGCTAGTGATAGCAGGCCTCTGCAAATTTGTTTGTTCAGCAGTCTGTTTTGGTATTGTCTTTTCTCGTTTTCTTTTAAAGTTTCGATTCTCAGCTATTGTTTGAATGTTCCAGGAGATCTCTTCTTTTATACTTGAATTTGCTTCTTGTAGAGTTATAGTAATTTGACGGATCCATCTCTTTATTCTACATACTTACATTTATGTATAGTTGAAATATTTATTAAATTAGTAACCTGCAAAACTTCGCAATTCCTTCCTGATAAGTAAATTTCGGTACTTGTTGCAGTTGAAGACGGCTTGCCTCACCCTTGTCCTTGTAGCCTTGCTCATTGTTGCATTGTCCTCTATTGACTCAGCTCTCTGCTATATATTGGCTTGGCTGCTTAGGAAGTCTGCATGAATCATTGGTATTGTATTTTACTGTTTAAGTTGCATCTTCTTAATGGTTATATTACGGTTATTATGTTTATAATATACCCATCCGTAGACCAATAAAAAATTATCTGATACTTTCACTGGCAAATTGAAATGACATAGTCGTCCTTGTCCTGTTCACATTATCCCAATTTAGATGCTAGTAGCCTAGTATGGATATGCCAATGATTTTTAAGCATACTGATGTCTTTCAATTATTACCGAATTTAATGTGTTATTTTTGGTGTATATTGTCAATGTCCGGAAATAGTTTTGCATCTTCACCTTCTATGGGGAATAAAACTTTTCTTTTACCCAAGAAGAAAGAAATTTAATAAGGTGAATAAAATAAGGGCTAGCTATGTGATGTTCAATTTGTTTCGATATACTTTATTTGCCTATAGAAATGTTGACTCTGTTACAAGACATAACTGCTTATTAATGTTTTGGATTTAAACAGGTGGTAGATGAAATTTTGGAAAACGAGCTTTGATTGGGTCTGCCATCTTTTTACTTTTTCTCAGATGAGTGGAGCTATTCATGGAAAAATTATGCGAATCAGTGCGTGAGCTGTTTCAGTTACATTTCCAAAGACTCAGAAGATTTATACGAGCTCAATCCGAGCTCCAAGGCCCTTAACTTGGCAAAGAAATATGTGCTCGTACTTATAAAATTCATATTGAATATTGATACCGTTGGCAAAAATATTTTAATTCAAAAAAACTATTGTTTAAATTGCTTAAAGAATGAAAATGAGGTTTCACAAACATGGAAGTGTTAGATTCAGAACTGTTTCTCCTTTTTCTTACCAGTGGACAGTAAATTAAGTCATTATTGTATGGAATGTATAGCTAATATAGAAAAATGTCTTCACCTTCACTATTGGTAACAGTCTTATCGAAGGTGCTGTTTTGATTTATCGAGAAAGAAAAAAAGGGCTGATCTCCTGAACATTTCAAACAAGAGTTATTCATATTCGATCCTGATAATATAAGACTCTTTGTGCCTGGAGTTTGACGAGTCTCCCACCGTTTCATAGGAACTTTTTGATCCCATAAAACACCCAAAGAACTGAAATAATTCATACGTTCCCCATATAGTCTACCAATCATTAAGAAGGTGATCCATATTCAATAGAATGATAGAGGCTCTCTTACCAGGCAGGAAACTGATCTGCTTAAACTCCTCCACGTAGAAGCTAGTCTAAAATGAAGTTTGCAACATAATCACGGCGTGTGCAAGAAAATATCGAGCATTTCCCAGCTCGTGCTGCAACTTCTCAGATTCAGTCAAGGAAGCAAACTACATTAGGTATTTGAGCTCGAGGTGTCAAAACTTCCAGACACTGTATGTCATTCTTGTCAGCAATAATTTATACTCATGCTAATACATCTGATATGAAGCATACAAGCGAACGGTAGTGAAGAAAAAAAAAAAATTATTCCACAAGGGAGATACAGAGGGCGACAAGCATTCCCAGTATCAAAGATGTCAACTGAGTTAAAGTGCTTCTGAAAGTAATCTTCCCATCATTCATTTGCGGGAGGACTCCTGCAACTGCTATATATATGAAACCACCAGCAGTAAATCCCTGAAGAAACAGCATAATACCCAGTGTTAATATATCATCTGTACCAGTAGATTACTAAATGCAGATAGGTTTCGGAAAATTTACTTCAATTATAGAAGAGTGCCCTGGATCTTTGCCTAGTACCAAAGCCTGAAGAAGAGTCAAGAAAATGTCAGCACTCCAGTTTTTAATAATTATATGCAAGAAAAAGAATTGGAATAGAAAATTCTTACTAATGCTGTTCCAACCAATGCCACTAATGCAGAGAGAAAATTGTAAAAGAGAGCTTTAGAGACGGTGAATCCCGACCGCACCAAGATCCCGAAATCGCCAACCTTAATATAGTGAAAAGTAAGCAAATATCAGACAGCAGAACAGACCTTGTTGATCATTACAATATAGTTGCTAACTGTTTCTTTGTGCATATAAAATTAATGCTATCAACAAGTAGAAAAGGTAAGCATTTAACAGCCACTGAGCATGAACCTGCTCCCACTTTCACCCAAAATTTTGGGTTCCTGACAAGTAACGACCAACATATTCATAATAGGAATATTACCAACTTCTAACTGGTTTAGGATACTAGGTCAATCCTAGTCCCACTAAACAAACATATTCATAATAGGAATTGTACTTTCTATAACCATATCATTGATTTCACGAAGTGAGATCAACAATTGTTAGGAAAAACTATTAGTAATACATGTTATCAATCTCCACCTTCCACAATTCTTTCTCCTTTAGTTCTTCCCTCCCTCTTCTCTGGTCTCATGATTGGACATACCCGAATGTTGAATTTCTCTTTCTCCTTTATTATTTCCATCTCCTTTCCTGGCCCCATGAATTGCACATTCAATGGTTGAATTTTTGTGTAAATTTAAGGCTTCATCAAACCTCAACCACATAAAAGCAATGCCTTGGAAAAAAATTTGGTTAGAAACATGAGTACTTCTGAGTTTGATTCTCTTTCTCTCTCTATATATATATGAGGGTGATGAATGTGCCCAGATGTCTACAATGAAATTATAGTTAAATCAATTTGCAAGCGACAACAATTAGTTTCCAGTCGCTGAAGGATTTTGCAGACGGGGAAGAGCATACCTCTTGAGGAAGTTCATGAGCAAGCAGAAATAATGTTCTAGACCACCCTCCAACTGAACCATGCAGCAAAAATGCACTCCCCAAAGCCATTCCATCAGTAAAATTGTGCTGCATTATTCAAACATTTGATGTATAAATCTTAATGAAACTGAAGACCAAATAAGTCAACATCATGAACCGATATTCCAACATTTATGGTTGTCCACTCACAACACCGTCGGAGAAAAGATTCAAGTAGCCAAACACCAAGTTCGAGGCAGGAGTGGGAGGAGCTGTCTCATCCAAGGATGACATATTTGTGGCAGGAGCATTTGCATTATTTACGGGCTCTCCATCAGTAATGGCAGCACCAGTAGAAGCTCTTCTCTGTGTAAAAGGCGAGAAACACAAATTTAGCATATGTATCCATATCAATTCGTCATGGAGTAGACTGCAAATCATAAAGTGTTCTAGCCAAAAAAAAAGGTGGATACAGAACATCTCAGACAGGCAAACCAAGATTTCCTCATACAAGGGAATATAACATGACTCTGGCACATACTTTAAGCATTTTCTAAATCTCATCCTTGGTAGAAGAATAATTTAACTGTTGCATAAATTGTATTATACATCTACAATGAACTAACATTTTGGAAAACCCACCAACACAATCAGCACAGAAGATATACACATCCACATTCTTACAGATATGTCACTTTTAAAACTACTTATCGGTGCAGAGTGGTGCTTGCAAAAAGAAATGTGGTAACTACTCTAGATAGTGAAGCCTTAGCATGATGGGGAATTGGAGATGACCAAGAAACTTGATCTATACAACAAAATTTGAACATAAATGTCATGCTAAAGTAGCATAATTTCTAAATCTCTATTATGAGAATCAATACCGGAGGAATTCATAAGCGCAAAACATTGAATTAAAGGGTGGAACGATCCAAAATAATAAGTAAGCCACAGTTGCATTGTAATTAAGGCTGTCAAATTAAACAAGCAGCTTGGCTCAACTTGACCGAAGGTTGGGCTTGGCTTGGCTCGACTTGAGCTGAGCCAAACTTAAACAAATTTGTGGGCTCGAAAAATTATTTATTAAAATATATGTGTGTTTATATATATATATTAAGGCTTGCTCAAGCTCGGCTAGATAGGCTCGATTTAGCTCGACTTGAGAATAGCCTACTTTTAGGATTGGACTTGGCTCAGACTAGTTTGGTTGAAAAAATGCTCAATTCAAGCTCGAGCTTGGCTCGAGCGGAGCTTGACTTGAGTTGAGCCGAGCCTCAAATAAATTAGGCTTGATTATTTAACATCATTAATGACCAAGTAGGAATATGTTAGCATAATACAACGACATAATCATTGATCCCTGATAACAAGGAAATTAACCAATGAAACATGTATATTTGAACTACTAATATTTTAGAGGCTCTAGAAAAAACATGAGGAACAATGTCCAAAACTCCGATGTACCTTATGAAGGACATTGGGCTCAGTACGCTTTCCATCACTTATGACTTCTTCAGCTACATCTGAAGAGTTTCTTTTGACATCACTATGATTTGGATTTGATTTATCATTGATGTCGTCATTATCATTTTCCTTGTTATGGGATTTATAGTGGTGGTGGTGGTGCCCATGACCCAATTCATGAAATCCTTTTCCAGAATTATCTTCAACATATCTTACGACTTTCTCAACGATAAGAAATAGTACAATACCAACTGCAGAACAAGATGAAACAGTAATTGTTAGGCCACAAGAAAACAGATGGAATCTATACAAAGTAACAAGATGAAACAGAGCATGTTGATTCTAGATACTCACACAGAATAGACAATCCAATAGAAAGATCTTTTAGAGAATGGGCATGTGAATGTCCATGATCATGATGGTGATTGTGATGGTCATGTGAATGAGCGTTCTCACCACCTAAAAAGTGACAGAAAGCAAATTAGATAGCATAGCACATTAATAGTCTATTAACTCTTCCTAAGAATGAGACATCACAATCTTTGCCAAGAGATAGGAGCATTCATTGGGTAAGATTTCTTTATGTAGTGTGCAAAATGAGTTATAACATCAGAATAGCTAACAAGGAGCACAAGGGAATGGACAATCTGAGTTAACCATAGATTAGTCACAGTGCTTTTATGTGCAATGAATTTAAATATCTAATACATAAGGGCAAATTTACCATCCTGTTCCCATCAATTACTGAAGCACTTGTAGAAGCAAGAGCAATTTAAATTATATGCCAGAAGTCCTAGCACACAGATAAAGTGCGTAACTAGAATTTCCAGAATATATGAAGGTAATGCAAAAACAAATCAGCAACAGCATTGGACATACAACATACATATCAAATCATACCAAAAGCATGAGGCAACTGATGAAGAAAAGCATCCCCAAGCATTGCTCCTGCCTGCAAGCAAAATTGCCATTTAAGAGAATAATTCAGTTTTAGGGATCATCTGGCCAAGAAATGAAGAGCCTTTAAGAAAAACATTAGGATACAGTCCATCAAGACACTCCTATATAGGATGAACACAGAGGAGGGGCATAATTATATGATAGTTTCACAAGAGGTTGAATGTACGAAAAGTTCTTTCTGTCCTCATACAAAATGGATCCAATAATGAAGAGGAGATACTTCTTAAAATTCTAAAGAAACAACATAAAGAGGGTTTCTCTAGAAAGCTGTTCTAATGGCCAAATGAGAATTGTGTTATATCAGATTATCAAACTAGGAGTTTTTTTTTATGCATCGACTGAGAGCTCTTCCTCATAAAGTGTAACGACACATAATGGTGATGAACAAACTGATATAATTACCAATGCTCCTCATCAGCAAGAACATGAGTGTACGATCAATTAATCAATTGTACAACTTTAATCTGTAAACTCAAAATTGGAACTCTTTTATCTGTCTGTAAGTGAAAGAAATAAAAAGACATCAAGCATTTGATAGGTCGTATTCAACATCAATTTATTCAAAGCACCAAAAAGCATAGTGATTATGAAATAATATCCTTACCCCAAACAAAGCCAAAGAATCGACCACGACCTTGGATGGCTTACCCTGAACTGCATCAACAAGAAATTTCAACAACGGATACAGTATAGCAACAAGAACTAAACCGATTAGATCAGATTTACTCACAAAAGATCACCGGAAGGATAATGAGGCAGATGAGAGACGCCATGCTCACGAGAAGCGAACACCCCATCGCCCGCACCCAAATACCTTCCACCCCCAAATCCAAACGAATCAACTTTTAGAACCTACCGTCACTATCGATTGGAAAGATCGCAATTTTCTAAAACTTACTCACCCAATGGAGATGTCTCACGATCAAAATCATCATGGTCATGATGGTGGTCGTGATGATGATGGTGGTCGTGATGATGATGGTGATCGAATCCGTCGAGTGCTAGATCCTCCTCCTCTGCCAACTCCTCTGGAAGCTTTCGTTGCCGGATTTCGTCATGGTGGTGGCCGTGGCCGCAGTGGTCGTGGTCGTGGTCATGGTCGGATCCGGTGGGGGCGGAGAATGGGCACGACGGCGAGGTCTCCACGTGGCACGCGACAAGAGGAGCGGCGGCGAATAGGAGGAGGAAGATGAGAGACGAAGGGGGCATAGTGTAAGGTTTAAGATGAGGAGGAGCGCTTGCAAGTGCCCTCGAGGGTGATACAGAGGACGAGGACAAAGAGGAGGACTACGATGCCCACTATAACACCGAAGGTGACCACATCCATCTCATCTATTCTCACCCCACTATTTATTAAAACATTTTATTATTTTCTTCTAATATATCACTTTCTGAAAAATATCCCAATTGAAGAGAAGAAGAAAGTAGGAGACAGGGAGGAAAATAACAAAGCGCATCGCCTCCTGAGAGGAATTCTCGTACTTGTTGTCAGAGTCAGAGGAGAGTACCCTTCGATGGCAGAAGAGGATTACAGCGGTCACCGTCTCACCGGAGAGTCAGGGGATACAATTATCGGAGAAGATGGTGCTGGCTCAGACCCGAGGTGAACCGGAAGGAGAGAAAAGAGACGCTTTTCTGCTATATAGTTTGGAGTGGAAGCCGGTGTGGGATCTGCTGCAACGTTGCTTTCATTAGAACACGACGGCTGTCCTCCAGATAGCCAATCCGACGGCTCCAGGTGTGGATATATTAATTGGTAGCATTTGGATGGACTGAATATGATCTATGGTACCTCTTCTTCTGTTCCAATTCGCATTTCCAATCAAATTTGCTTGCCATGAATTAAGGCTTTAATAGGGAATCTTCTTTGTTAAATAGGTAATAAATAAAATGCTAACCTTTAATAGGGAATCTTCTTACTTTTTTGGCATGAAATTGATTTGAGTTCTTCCCATGGGAATAGAAATACCATCTCAACTTAATTGTGTAGTACATTAGTACTGCGGTGTAAAAGTCAACTTAGAATGCTATTAAGGAAATATATGGAGGCAAAAGCATATAGAAATTTGGATTGCAATAGATCAGTAAATAAGCAACGGAGAATCCTTTCAGAAATCGTAAAACCAGCTTACAGAACTTATAATGGATAAAAAAAAATTCATTAGATGTCAATAACATTTTACGAGAGAAATGGAAGCACACCGACATGACATGCGAATAACAATGCAAGCTCAGACTATTTTACAATGGTACATAAATGTAGGATTCCACACAGACACTAGATTCTTATGTACATGAAGTTGCAACAACTAAAACACCAATGGCATGAAGTATGTAAAACTCCAGTTAGCTCCTTCATGTTAGTTCCTATGCCTATAAGGCTACAACTAAATGTCAACCTACTACTCAAGCACTAAGTCCGAACTGTTAATGGCTCACCGACTTACATACTATTTAATAATATACAGCAAAGCACTAATGTATATTCACGCCTACAACCTCCAATACTCTATTGCTCCATTTGTGGTGTTCATTTTCTCTGAAGTTTAGTCCTGAGGATCCTGATGGAGAAAGGAAATAATTTCTGCATAAATTGGGAGATACATTTAGACCAGTATACCGTGTCAATTCTGACAAAAGAAATATGACATTGATACGTGGAAATATAAATGATGTGAGATAGTACCTGCAAAGATTTAGAGTAAGCCTTGTGAGGGGGATTCAGGTTCTGAACCGCTGATAGATGTGAATGTTGACATGGTATCCTCCTTAGACATAGAACCAAAATTCAATGCCGTAGTTGACTGCCGCCTCATATCCTTGAAGTATCCATTATGACGACCAGAATATGATCGTGGTGTGAGGAGCTCAGGGGTGGCACCACCAACAGTCAGCCGTCGGGGAGCGGGGGTCATGAACCCATTCCCATGCACATTAGCATGATATCCGTTTGGCTTTCTGTTGAAAGTATTGCTCCTTCTTGGGCTCGGTTTGGACCCAAATATTGCTTCTTTCTCCTTAAGTAGCAGACCTTGTAACTTCTTGTGATCCTACAGCAAGGCAGATGAGTGTTCAAGGAATTAGTAGTTGATATATGAAGTTGAAAGGAATAATTTAGCAAGCAATAGGTACTTGATATCGTCGCTTCTCCTCTTCCTTTTGTTGCCTTGCGAGTTTGTACTCTTCTAGAATAGATACCAAGCGAACCTGGCAGTATTATCAATACACAACCATATGAACAAGAGGAAAAGAAAATTATATCTAGTGAATGTACTGAATAAGCAATAGGAATTGGATGTACCCCATCATACTGGAATGGCATATTTCTTTCATCCTCCCAGGCAAAAGTTTTGCTCATCAGGTTGTCCACCATGGCTGGAGACAAATCTCTGGTTAACTTCAGATACTTATGTAACTTTAACATTATAAGGTTTGAGGAAACAAGTACCTGGAATCTTGGTGACAGTAATCCGTGCCTTCTCTGCCCGTTTTAGGTTTAGATGCGCACCTCTTCCAGCGCTATATCTATTGTCATCCTGCACCAAGAAGTTCCAATTAAGCTCAGCAACACGCCAAACTCGGGAAACATGACAAGAAATTTACTATTGGTGAATAAATATTAGTTCAGTACACAACATTGTTTTATCTTTTGAATGAAAAAACAGAACATTTCAGAGTAACTTCAATGAATTACTGCAACCGTTTACAAACATATAATAATACATACACTATCCTCATATATATATATATATATACATTGCATATATGCACAAATGTAACCATGTATTTACTATTTAGTCATATATGTTTGTGTAAATCAACATTTAGAATCAGAAAGGACATCTACTTGGTTGTATTCTTCAAGCCAATTTTCTTCATCACAAGCAGCAAGCCATTTGTTTATCCGGTCCATGATATCTTTCCTACTTATAGATTCTTCTTTTGCTTTCACTATTTGTGCCTCGACTTTTCCAAGCAGTTCAGAAGGATCTACAAGGCCTAGAAACAGTGAGATAGTCAGGTAATGGTCATAAATTTGACAAAATACTCAGTACAAACAATGCATTCAGATTTGTACCAGAATCCATCAATGCATTGACTTTCTCGGATGCCGTACTTATATCAGGTTCTATATGTGCTCTTTTGCATATCTCTTCGAGTTCTAACCTTCTCTTCAGAACAAGTTCTTTCAATCTGCTGGCTTTTAGTTTTGTTAGCCTATTGACTTCTGCTTGTATCTGTCGAAATAGTAACAAGGATCTGAATATTTATCAATAAGTTGACTGCAGAACCTAGAGAGGCCCCAACAAACAAACCTGGTCGAGTGTTTCTTGAGAGAGAACGCCAGTATATATTATGCTTTCCTCTGGTGACTGAAGAATGCTTGTTAATCTTCCAAAATGCCTCCTCTCTTCTTCAGGAGAGTCCATCAAGTTCCAGAGTTGAAACAATGATTGTGCAGTTTCTCTCAGCTATAATGCAAGTGGGTTACAGATATAAAGAGGCCTTCACAACAAGTTGGAAGAGAAAATTATTTTATTACCTTTTCAATTCGGAGCTTTCTTTCTGATTTCAACTTCAGTACAGCATGAGAAAGTCCTTCCAACGTGTTATTACTTATGTTTGTTGAATCTTTTGAATCAGTCTCATGCAAACTGGGATGCACCTCATCAACTGTCTTTCTGAAGTCCAACCCAAGAACACCACATAAAGAATGCACTTCATTAACGTACTCCAGGACCTTTTGAAGGCGATCAGACTGGAAGTAGCAGAAGAAACTGTCAGAAACCATAAGTTTGTGTAATAAAGAGAATACAACACTATGGAAGATGAGTAACTTCACCCACAGAAAATTATCAATAGTTACACATATTTATTTTTTCAAACTCCTTCAAATTGATCTCAAAAATGAGGCCCTCAATATATGTGACCATGACTTGTATTGAATTTGTTGATCATGGGCATCGAAGACTTTTAAAGATCTACCAGCCGTTGTCAAAAACTTCTAGATGTATAATTCCAAAACCCCCAGAGACTTTGAACAGTGCTAATCACAGCTATAAAGTATAAATGGTTTCACACCAAGATAATAAGTCTTAGCTTATAATACTTGGTCTGATCAGGCTGACAAAGTGACAATAGTGTCTCAACTAATGAGTTAATGGTAGGAAAGAATATAATTGGATGTGAGGCTCTATTATAACTGCTTTTGTTCTTATAGGCACTGAACAATATCTGTACTGTATCTCTTCACTTGAGTGTATAGTTGCCAATATGTGTTAGGGATTGATCACATGTATGTCCTGGGGGCTGGGGTATTTTGAAATAAAATGGAAATGGGATGACAACTAATTGAAGGGGCTGGCAACACATCATGCTAAAATTTATAGGAAGTCTGCCATCAGTTCTGTGCTCTTGCTCATTTATCATCCAATCAAAAATTCGCTGAACTTCATATTTCAGATAGAATGCCCATTCTTTATACTGTAATGGCCTAGTATGTCTTCAGTAATTGGTCTACAAGCAATATTTTGGACTTTAATCTACCATTAACCGACAGGATACTTGGATTCAATGGCTAAAGGGGCACGTAATTAACATCATTGATGTCAAGTGAAGAAGAGATACCTTCTCTTTCTGAAGAGCACAGAGTTGAGCTTGATATTGGTTCAGCTTCCTAATTGACAAATCATGTTCATCAATAGTTGTGGTACTCATAGCATCATTCTGGTGATTGTATTCTGTTAGCTCAGCACTGATCTTCTCAATCTGTGATTGTATATCAGAAAATTGTTTTATTCTTTCCTCTCTCCTGACTTTCAGATTTTCTAACAGAGGCATGACAGTAGCAAGTTGTTCTTTCAATGATGCCATCTCTTTGTCCTTCTGCATGCATAATTTTGCAAGAGTCAGTTATAGCGAGATTTGAAACATTGAGAAAAGAATTGATTATAAAAATTATAAATGTCCTTTGGCGATGTAAAGCCAACTTCATTTTGAACCCATACTAGATGGTCAACAGTACCTAAAGGGTAGTAAAATAAATGACTACTAACTACTAATAAAGAAATTATACAGTCTGCATTGATTGGCAATGCAAATAATTCATGAAGAACCCAATGCAATGACAATCTCTGGTATTACAGTTTAGCACCCATTACCTTTCTAAAGGAAATCCTAATCCAAATAAAGCAGACAATTAGTTAAGATAAACAATATCTTTTGTCATGATTCCAAATCAGTTATAGATAACATAAACAGTCCTTTATTAATATATGTAAGCCTATGGAACAACCCTAAAAGTATGTCAGTGACTAAATATGACACCACTGCCAGAAGGTAAGAAATCATACATTCACTTCTCACTCTATCGGCAAAGTGCCTAGAAGGTTCATCTATGAGTGTGCGTGTGTGTATATATATAAAGCAAGTTAAGATAAACTCTCGGAAGTCTCCAATACCCTTGAGAATGGTATAAGTTCATGCCTGAAAGTGAATCATTCTCCAGCCTAGCTATGTTTCTAGACACTTAACTTTGAGGTCCTTTGAAGTGTCAATACTTCTGAATGCTTGGACAACATGGCGTGAAACTTCTTGCTGGTGTACTTTTTAAGCCAATGATGACAAGAATAAGTGTTCTCAAATATATGAAACAGTTGCCAATCAATAATATGGTCAACAGTTCATATATGCTGTCTTGTAATATAACATGTATAGTTATATACCACAACATGCATGCTAAGATCAGTGGCACCAGATCAGAATCATACCAGGCCAACTGGTTGGTGTGCAGTTATCATCTGTAATGTTGAAATTCAGCTTACCATCTAACATGGTACTAAATAACATGACTCCATAAAGACAATTGCATATGCTCATGTTAATGTCGTATGAATCATGGAGCTTATTTTGCAGAACATAGCACAAAAATGCTTATAGAAGCATAGTATATAGACTCTAAATCATAATGTGTACCTTTGATTGCACCATGTCCTCCCCAAGACAGGCCATGAAAGCTGCAACCTCTGCTTCTTTGGCAGCCACAGTCTGATGAAGCTGTGCCTTCGTCTTGCTAGCCTCATCGACCTTCTTCCGGTATACTTCCAAGCATTCTCTCTCAATCTCCAATAAAATGCGTTCTTTGTCTACCTCGCTCTCACCTATCTCTGCCCATATGTGCTGCTTCCAAGCAATAATAATACATGAATACATATTGTACACCAAAAAATCCCTAAATATTGGACATTTGATTAGGTGATCCTTAATAATTGACAAGAAGAAATTGCATGTTTTTTATGATAACGTTCTATCAAGAAGCTACTACGAGTCTACAACCAAGAATCTCACAAAGGAGTAAGAAAGAAAAGGTGGAAATTTAGTATATTGACTTCAGATAAGTAAAAGTCACTTGAACAATATCAATTTGATTACTTTGCCAATTAAATTGTTCGAACGGAAAGAAGCATACAGGATGAAGTCAATATCGTTGATCAAACAAGAAACATAACTATTTAGAGGTACCAAAAACAAATATATTCAGGAAATATAAAAGAAAAGCTCAGAGATTCCCAAACCAAGAAGAACCCAGAATCCAATCTGACACCGTAAAACTCAGAGGGTAAAGAGAAAGGAAGAGTGAAATTTCCAAGGTAACAAAAGAAACAATCAATCAACAAGTCCATTAAATTCAGCCAAAAGAGAGAGAGAGAGAGAGAGAGAGAGAGAGAGAGAGAGAGAGAGAGAGAGAGAGAGGGGGGGGACCTGAAGCTCTCTAAGCAAAGCACTACAGCTTGTCTCCATGGTTACACTGGTGAGGCCCCTCCCTCCAATCCCGAACCCCATCATATCCTACCTCCAATTTAAGTACTCGAAACTCAAAATCGAAGATGAGAAGAGAAGAGAAGAAGATGAGGAGAAGAACAGAACAAAGAATCAAGCTTTTCTTCCTACGACCTCAGTAGAAAGCCTCTCAGGACCTAGATCACAAGAATGCCCATGCAGGAGAGAGGAAAGAAGAGGGAGAAAGTGGCAGACACCATTTCCCTTTCTTCTCTCTCTGAAGCTTCTCCTCCTTCTGTGTTTCTTGGGATTGAAGAGGTAAAACTGGAAACCTTTTAAGGAAACCAGAATGATATGTCAAAGGCCATTAAAGCTACCCATCAGCTCACAAAAGTAGCACTAAGCTCAGAGCAAAGGAAAGAGAAGCACAGAGAAGCAATGGAATCAATGATGCGAGTGATACCAAGAAGAAAAAAGAGGGTGTTTTTGGGAGACAGTAGCAGCTTTCTTCTCTCTCTCTCTCTCTATTTTTTTTAAAAATCAAAATGGTACATAAAGCAAGAAAAAAAAAAGAAAGGGAAAGAGAAGGACTTGTGCTACTCTTGGAGAGGGGTGGTGAGTTGAGATTGGAGGAAAGCAGAGCTGTATAGCAGTAAAAAAGAAGCAAAGAGGGGTTGGAAGAGAGAGAGAAGTTTGAAGACAATAAAAAATTATGACCATTTAACCTCAAGACATGGTTGTTTTGTTCTTTGCAAATTAATATATGATTAGTTCATAAATGAGGACCTAGCTTTATGTTCCTGGGGTCATTTTTGTAGGCTGTAGTCTTCTTCTTATCATGAGATATTCCTGTTACTGGGTAATTTTTTATTTTATTTTTTCTCAAAGCAATGTGCTTCAGATGGATTTTTTTTTTTGAGAGATAATTTCCCAACTTGCCTTGTTAGGAAATAAATGTCACATCAAATGATGAGGAGCATTCATAGAGCACAGTGATGCAAATTATATTTAATTTAAAATAATTGTTGTGATCCTATTTGGCAAAATCTATTATGTACAATTTAATCATTTAATACAAGTGCAAAGTCTAGCTCTGAGAACTGGGAGAGAACTACTAGGAGATATTATAAAAATGGAGTTGCATGAGGACAGTGAAAACTACCAATAAATGCCTTTGGTAGGATTTGTGCTAGCAAAGAGTTAAAATAATGTAAAAAATGCATGGAGGCAACTTATGATTATATTACTGTGATTCTTTTTTCCTGTACCAACCCAATTTTAAAGCAGTTCCCATTGGTTTCATGGAGCATATGATTCAGACAACTATTACAGCTCACAATCTTTTTCTTTTTTTCTTTTTTTTTTCTTTTTGAACAACCTAATGCAATTAGAGAGGAGGATTAGTTGAGTGTGGAGGGGACCCATATCCTTATGAATGGCAACATGAGCAATGGATTGATTGCAAGGAGGAGGTGGGTCCATGTCTTTACACTTGCCACCTTCCATGCCCAAGTGGTTTCAGTACTACTAGTGATTGGTAGTCATAGGTTGCAGGGCAAAACAAAGAGAGAGAACTCAGAGTAGGATAAGGAGGAGGAGAGCAGTACTTGTTGTGGGAGAGGATTCCAGCCATTCTTGAGATGTGATTGCCCATCTGTCTCCTTCCTCCAGTCTTTGCAGGATGTTGTAATTTCTTTTGCTTTCAAGGAAAGAACTCATCAAGTAAGAGAAAGGTAAAAGGAATTCCAATGTTGGGGCCATCCATCTACTCATAACAAATAGCTTCCATGTATTCCTTATGTTAGGTCTTACTAATAGATGAACTCAAAAACTTGTATACGTTTCTTTTCCTTTTCCTTTTCTTTTTGTGATACTAATGTTTATATATGGTTATTTACTTATAGGTCTCTTAAATTATCATATTAATATATATTCTCACCCCGTGATAACGTAAATGAAAATTATTAAACGACCAATTTATAATTCAATTATTTTTTTTTTCTCTTCCTTAAACTGAAAATAAAATGAATTTTTTGGCTCCTAAAGTTAATCACATGATGACCAAATGATATTTTCTTAGCATAAAAGAATTAGATGGATGACTAACAATACATGTATTTGAAATTATTTGAGAAGGTCAATGTGCTTTAAATAGGTGATAGTACATGGGTCTAGGTAATAGATTCTTCGACATTGCATGGAGAAGAGGCTAAGATTACTAAGTCAATCAAGATCAATACCCAAAGTTCCACAAAACCATACGAATGATTAAACAGCTGGAGAATTATTGTGTACTATACTTCAAGGCAATTGGATAAATGGGACACTCAAACTACCAACCCCACTTGCGTATTGTCTCAATTTTTTTCGTGCGTGTACTCTTTGGATGGAAATTGGTTAGATGGGATTAGGTGATGGAAAAGCTCCAATCGTTCACCAATGTGCTGTTACTTCACTCTCCAAAGTTTTTCAGCACAAAAGAGTATATAACTATAATATAATTCATTTAATACAATATAAGGAGACTGTAGCAAGAAAGTGACAAGTTAACAACCTAATAGGTGGCATGGATATGAATATGAATCGGCTCTTCTTGCACCAATGAAGCCCTTATTTATTTTTGTTAGAGCTTATCTCTGCTTAGAGTAATGCTACTTCCATTATTATTAATAGATAAGATAATATTATATTAAAAATATTTATAGAGTTTTTATGGGTATAGCATTATTCCTCAGCATAATATGAAAATTTAGGCTACCCTTCGTTGGCTTTATTAGTCGGTGAGGAGTATATCCACTAGCTCATCATTATCTAAATTGCTTAGCCCCTTGAACCAATTAAATAATTCACTTCACTGGCCTCTATGGTCTCAGATCTTATTGTGCATGCAAACAAATGGGGCCAAGGAGAATATTATGGATATTTGACCCTCGTGATGAAGCTTTATTTCATAGTAAATTAACTATATGAAATAATAAATTGTTTCCATTTGCACATTAATAGGATGGCAGCGAAGAACTAGTGCAAGTGATTAGGTTATGGATTGGAATTTAGTGATTAAGTCTTATCAAAATGGCTTCAATTTTCTAAAGTTAGATTCTTTGTGAGATATTATTTGAGAATATAGGCTCATGAGTCATCAACTATTGAAGAAAAAAAAAAAAAGGTGATACGCGTCATGTGTACATAAAAAGGTTGGGTTTTGTTGAGAAATCTAATACGAGGGACCCTTGACTTGACGTTGTGACTACCATGGCTTATCTATTATTCCATCTCAATCTCATTCATTAGTCCATAACATAATTATTGGCAGAGAAAATAAACAATAGACTCCATCAATGTCTTCTTCTCCACAAACATTACTATACAGCAACCAAATATATTATCACGCACGAATTTTTGCACCAAGTAAAAGAATTACCCAAAGAAATTTAGTATTTATTCAAAAGGACTATGATGATCAGAACAGTGAAGAGAAGATATTAGTCCATGCTATAAATACTCAAAGAGAGCAACTCATACTTCTACCTGATAGAAGACTGCAAATTTATATTAGGATTTGCTCAGCAGTATGCGAGTAGATCATGCACCAAAGCATCATGATCTTCCATTGACGAAGGTAATAGGCTAACACTATAGTTTAGTAATTGAATCCTACTATCTAATCATAAAAATCATAAATTCAATTCTCCATCAATTCTGAGATTAGTATTTAATAAAAAATTTATCGGCGTACCGTATGCAGATGAATTTTAGTTTTCTTTTAAGCTTACTAAGTTGTTTAACATATATATATATATATATATATATATATCAGGAAAAATCAGCATAATTACTGCTGCCATATGTAAGTGAGAGCTAATTCCGTGATTTAGTTATATAAAGAAAAAGGCTATTCTTATAGTCTTGTTGTTGGATTCCTTCAATTATTTTGCCTTAATGATTGCAAGGCCCTACATGTACCATAAGACCCGTTTTAACAAAGATTTGTTGCAATAGTGACTGTTCACCCATTTATAAAAAGGTGAGATGGAATCAAATTTTCCAATAATTAAGTCAGTTGATGCTCCACGAAATCTTTTACAGGATCTCCTGTTGAATTTACTGACAGGTAATTCTTTTTCTCGTTCTCTTTTAAGATATTATATAGATCTACTCATCCACTACCAAGTGGGTAGTATAATTAGAGGGTTCCCAGTGCCCATCTACAATAAAAATATTAAAGGATCAGACAGAAGAGAAGTCACACGTGCATTTGTTACCAGAGATCTAGCTGGCTTTCTTGTCTGTTTGCTCCTCCTTCCCTAACAACCACGAATATATAATTGGCGGCGGCTCCAATGTCGGCGATATGTATGCAATTACTGCGGTATTGATTGCAGAATACGGACAAGATTGTCCCATGTACTGATTAGTAATATTTAGCATAGAATTTAATTTAACATGGCGAGGTTCCTCTTCAAATTACCTTTGCTGTCATTCTCCTTCCCCCCCCCCCCCCCCCACAGAAGCTGGATGGTTGTTTGGTTGCACGCCCACATTGGATGCTTTACTGCTTGCGTTTGTTTTACAGCAGTCCCAGTACTTGTGTGTCGTTGACTGGCTTTCAAGTCACCCACCGGTCGAAGTGAAAAGATTGGAAGAATTTTAACTGACTAGAGTGCAAATATGCTTGTTGAAGCTTGGCAATCATGGCTGTCAGATTGTCCATGGCCGTCCTGGGAGGCAGTCAGCAGCAGAGCATGCGGAAAGGAAACAGTCAATGCTATTATGTTAAAAAGCTTATATTATAACAGTGAAGTCAATACTTTTAAAAAGGAAAAGAAGTTTAAAAAGTAAATAGGTACGGGGTATGGATGGGATAATAAAAAATCAAAATAAAAAAAACGACGACAAGAAATCAAGATGACATCATAATCATGCTTTGTTAAAAAAGATAGGCAACGAAACTAAAGAAAGCATCGCAACATTTTACCAAATAAAAGGGGTGGACGGAACAGAGAAAAGGAATGCGAGATAGATCGCTTTCTTTTCCTGATAAGCTAAATGCAAAATTTAAAGCATAAGATTCTTTGAATCAGTTCGAGGTTGTTCGGTCCAAATATATTCAACACAAGAAGAAAAACAATCTAGCCAAATAATCATATTTCACAAACAAAACAATCAAGCGTACAGTGATCAGAATCCATGAATTCAGACAAAGAGAAGAGCACGAAACTGTGGAACAATGTACACTGAAAGCTTCATACCTCAAAGAAGATTTAGCTCGGGAGAAAGCGTATGGTGATCAGACGTGACTTCGGTACTTGGCATCAGTGCGAGGATTAAATTGCAAGCATTACATAATTGAGTCTTTTTAATGATATCTGCACTGTAAAAGCCATTGGGCCATAAAATTTTTTGCATTCCTTGACAAAGCCTTATAAAAAAGCTTAATCAACATCAAAAAAATTTACAGAACTCTAATTCTAACAAAAGAGTAGGGAAATTCAGCTAATTTGATAGCGAAATTTCCCACTGTAACGTGTACAGATGGCTCCAAGACACCTCAACAACTGCAGAACTTCATGTCGTCAGAGTGCATAAGAAAGGGCAGGAAGGGTGTGGCGAGCAGCTGGCACCAAATTGTAAAATTCTCTGATTAGAACAAAAAATTGGATCAAGAATGAACTTTGGATGAGGGTAGGAGACCGACAATGTAGCATTTCAGCTTCTAAACAAACATCCTACCATCCATTTTGTAATGAACTCACATCGCAATTCCATGCTATATTATTGTGTTGCCAGCTTAGCAAGAATGATCATGTCTAATATTTTGACTTCATATGTGTCATCTAGTTTCACGATGCCATCAGAACCATCAATACCAATAAGTTTTCCAGTGACTCCACGTAATGCACCATTCATTATCTTGATTTTGTCAGATTTCTTTGGTTTCACCACCTCTATCTCTGTAGGGAAAGCTGTCACAATATCTCCATTTCCTGCAGATCCAAGAGCTACCTTGCAGGATCCATCCTGTAAGTGAAGTCAATGTTACAAAAGACTGGAGAAAAGAACACTAGTGACTCTCAAGATTCATATACATTTCCAAGATAAAGGATATTCGCACTTACCGCCAGCACTTCTCTAACTACGCCAACATGAGAATCTTCTCCAGACCTTAGAATATTCACCAAAATGTCAGGGACGTACCAATTGCCATCCCCTTCACCACCTGCACAGAGTGCCACAGACATCTGTTGTTATCTTTTGCATACTGAGACTACATAAGGCTTTTTCTTGTTAAACCAAATATTAAAATTTAGAATGCGTAGAAACTATGCCCCATAAAACCAGACAGCAACCAGAACAAAAAACATATAAATAATAAAAGATGAGAAATGGTAAGGTTTCCAAGACCAATTAACTTAGAATTCTAATTGCAAAAAAGGTTTGCTGCACTTTCGCAACCAACTAAAAGTGCAGTTGTAAACAATATGTTTGAGACGATCATGTCATAGACACGCAACATATCTAATTTAATTTTAAGAAGACAAAAAGTAAATGGGATGAAGAGGTCATCTTGGACTATCCATCAGTGAACCAAATTACCCAGCAGACCAGTAAAAGAGAGCACATCTTGAGGAACATAGAGGAAGTGGTTTGCTTTTTGAGTATGGGAGTTAAGAAGAGTGGCAGACCTATTGCAGGAGACATTATATCCAAACCAACATTTCCAGGTGTCATTGGCTGTCCTCCAGGAGTACCGGGGAGATAAGATGCAGAACTAGGGGTCATTGGTTGTCCACCAGGGGTGGATGGTACGTATGGGCTTGGAGCATTTCCTGGAAAAAGGTGACAATCTTAATAATTTTTTCTCCATTAATCAACTACTAGAAAATTTCTTGAGTCGAGCAGTAATTTAAATACCATAGCTGCTTTCTCTGGGTGTTGTAGAGTCGCTGTAATTACCTCCTGGAGTGCTAGCCCAACCTGAACCAGGAGTAGGTGCTTCATATGGCCGGGCTGGAGGAGTTCCTGGCTGAAATGAATTTGAAATGCACGTAATAATGCTTACAATTATCAACCAGAAAACTAATAGCGCAAACGGATATTAAATAATTCTGAACAGCAAAGACAAAAATTAGTTACTCAGCAGAGGCACAAGTATACGACTACAAAACCAAACCTGATAATGTGGACTAGTTCCCCAAGTGGCAGGATTTCCCTCTTCCCAATTATCCCTGATAAAAAAAATATAATACGGACCAATAAATAATGCAGCAAGAACGCTGCACATAAAACAACATCTCACCAGCAATGCTATCTGGTAAAATTCTAAATGCAGTTAAAGATTATTGTGAACACATTATGGCTAGTAAATAATTTAAGTTTCCAGGAGATTATACAGGAGCAAGCATAGTTTGAGTAGAATTTGCCCTGCAATCTTATTGTGAACAAAGTTGAAAAATTCAAATAAAAGTTCAAATCAGTTCCTTATAACATAAAGCAAGTTGTATCCAGTAAATTAACCAAATGCTAAAACAAGAGGCTGCAATCTACCAACTAGCAGAGGGAAAGAGGGAGGGAGGGAGGGGGTGGCCAGGGGTGAGGGAAGAGTTAGGTTGGCAGATGATCTGTATGGAGTAAACATATATCCATTCTAATAAATATTTTTTTTTCTACTTCATCCTATTCTCTCCCTCATTACTGCAGAAACTGTTAACCATCAACAGTTAGTTCAGCCCAGATTAAGTCTAGCAAGACCAATCACAAAAACAAGCTACAACTTCAGTCCACCTTCCCCTTGCCTTTGATAATATGCTCATAATCTATTCACAATGTGTCACTGATTTTTCTTTATTAGACTATTACTGCTATTCTAATCCAGCTAACAAAGATGGTGAATTCTTACCTTGTGTTTGGTCACCATGTCAGATAGGCACACACTTTATCTTTCATACATGAGCATGTATATATAAGCAATAAAAAAGATTCAAAGTGACAGATATTGGTATAAAATGTCACAAGAATATTTTATAAAGAATTGATAAATCCTGCTGGAGTATAGAATATGACAAGCCAGCTAAATAGAATTAAAAATGAAATTCGCAGAAAAAGGTCCTACAAAATTAGAGCTTGCCTCAGTTATTTCAAGATAATTTGGTTATCTAGATATGAGAAGATGTTGAATCGTTACGATAAAATGTAAGCATAAGGTGGCATAAAAGTTCATGGCATAGCATGACAAGCACCTAAATCTTTGACAGTTCTTATAAGAGTAAAGCAGAATATCTGCATATAAAGAGTAGGTCTACAGACCTTGCAGGGCTCATTGGAGCCCATGCCCGGTCACGCATTGGTGTTCTCATACCATCATGTATGGGTGTTGCTGCAAAAAGAAAGAGTTGACAAAAATGGTAAGGTTAAAAATACTAAAGATAGAAACACAGATATCCAAATGAATGTCCTCTATTGGGATATCCATTCAATGAAAAGGAGCAGAACAGCTTAGTAAATGGCGTATATGTACCAATACAGTACCTGAGATGCAAAACATGATCAACACAGAGAAATATGGCAATGGAAGAAAAAAAGAAAAAAAAAACTACTCATCTAGTCAACCAATGTAAATAACCACCAAGTTGAAGTTTCAAAAGAAGATGCTTGAAAAAAAGATGGACACTAAAGCAGCACCCACCTCCAGGATCTCTCATAGGAGTTTGATATGGATGTAATGGCGTCCGTGATGGATGCATGGGTGTCTCACCACCCATACCGAAACGTGATTCACTGAAGTGTACGTAAATCAAGTCAGTGGAAATCCAACACAAAATCTAGCTCACAGGGAAACAGACACATCATGTATCATTACCGGAATGGAGTTGCCAGAGCAGCTGCATCAGCGATATGCTCTCTTTTAACTGAAAATTTACCACCTCATTAGTCTATTGGAGAAGATCAAAGGAGAATAAAAGGCAAAAAGAGGATCACCTGTGACAATCTTCATCTGGGAATCAAGCTCAACCCGCACAAGTTCACCCATAACCTCTGTAACACGGCCACGATATCCCTTGAATGGACCGGATCGGATTCTAATACCTTTACCTACCAAAGAATCATGTCCTCTTCCACCTCTGTATCTTCCACCCACTGCATCAGGTTATGTTGGTGTATATTAAACAAATTTTACTCGCATGCTACAGGCATTTATGCTCGCAATACTATTGATAAAGAAAATCAGATAGCCTTTGAAAGTGAAAGCCATACAATTTACAGGAGGCCCTCCTCTAGGGGGCAGAGATCTTGGTGACTGCAAGATACTGGATGGAGATCTCAAACCACCATATCTTGAGTCCGATGTATTTAGACCCTGCAGTGAAATGATTCAATATGCTGATATGATTTCAAGTGACAGAGAAGAGACAATCATAGGAAAGCCTGACCTAGAATGTAATAAAAAGCATAAAAGCATACATTTCTGTCGAGATTCCTCTGTGATCCTCCAACAACTAAACAGGACTGAGCTTTTGCACAGATAAAACCAGCATGCTCAAGGTGATGGCGGTCAAATAGGAACAAGATTCCTTTGTGTATGTGTTCGACTGGTCCTTGCTTGCCCTGGAAAAAGAAAAATTAAGCGCATAGCTGAAGTTAAGAAATCATAAGATCTATATCAGGCAGAAAGACATGAAACTTTCAAACAATCTAAGATAAATAATATAGTAATATCTGACCTTACATGGTCCTTCAATAACCCTCACAACATCCTTAACTGATACAATGTTATTAGACCGATCTTTGGCACCAGTCCGTCTTTCAATTTTGCTCTTAATTTCCCTCAGTTTAACAAGCACAACCTCAGGTCTATCTGGTATTCCTTTGAGAACCTGAAGACATGTTGAAATTCAGTTTTACACTTTTAGTATATAAGAGCAAAAAGGGGACATTGCCACCGTCTGAATTTTTTTCTTGCCTGAAATGCTTCACTTTCCACACGTATTATTACACCAAAGGACATATTGCTGCACAAAATACAACGAATAAGAGAATGAAACTAAATTAACATGACGAACCAAAATATTGAACTACTCGAGAGAGAAATCTTACTCTAGTAAAACAAGATCATGTAACTCATAATCACCAATCCGCGTGATCCCAGTAGTAATTTCAGAACTCTCAACGACATGATCCGCAAATACACGGATCTGGATCAGAAATTGATCATTACTCCAAATGTTAAAAAAAGTAAACACAAATTATAAATATAGGCCTACTTGAAGCATTTAAGATGAGTCTGAAAATACAGCTTACATCTTCTTTTGTTGTGTCTGATAAGATAATCAATACATGGCCATCAACTTTTACGACCATACCAGTTGCACCTTCCTGAACGCCAGAGACCACTTTTACATGGTCTCCTGGTTTAAAGTACTTGCACAGCTCCTTTTCATTAAAAGCCAGTGTCTTCTGCAAGAAGCAACTATGTAACGTTCTGTTTGCTCAATTATTTGCAGGAATTAATGAAGGCAATTCAGTACAAGATGATAAATAAGTAATTACTGGAAGGCCGGTCATTTTTGGTCTGACATGAACAGTCCCTTCCTCTACTTTCTCAACCCATCCCTCTAGGTTCTTAAGATCTCCTCGAACAACAATAACAGCATCACCTTTCATGAAATGGCCCTTCTTTCTGTTTTCAAACAAAGAAGACAAGCTAGCCATATCGCCTTGAGCCTCATCACCGGGTTTGCGAAATTTCTCAAGCTCATCAAAAGTTGGCTGAATGTTTTGTGAGCTAATTGATTTTACAGAAACTGTTTTATAAAGAAATCCATCTTTGAACATTAACCCATCAACCATCTCAAAATACTCCCCTGAGTCTTTGTCCCTCCTTCGCTCTACACGGATATGCATCTCCCTAATTGCATTTAAACGGATGAGAACTATACCGCCATTAATAGAACTTTAACTATAAAAAAGTATTAAGGATAGAATGTTAAACCTTGCTTCGTCGATGTTGAAAAAGCGTGGTGGAGGAACAAATGTCTTCTTTTTTACTATATCCCTACCTTCCTGAAAAAGAAAAAATATTGAATATTTAAATAAGCTGTGAACAGTTTGCAACCAGAAAACAAAAGAATCTGAGTAAGTTGCACAAGTTGATAAAAATATTTGTCAGAGAAATATGTTCTGGCTACTTCAACTCTAGATTTCTTGAAAAAGGACAAGTATATTACCAAACCTGAAATAATATTTATCCATTACTGCAGAGAATGAGGATATGATAAGATGAAATGAATGGAGTATAACTGAAGATTCCATCACTCTCAATACTTCTCACTTAGCCAAGAAGGAGGAACTTCTCAGTTCTCACTTCTCACAACATTTATTAAATAGTGTTATACTAGTGGAAAATATCACTAAATTGATGAATAATATGGTCAAACGAAACAAAGAGAGCTTAACAAAAGGCACATTTCTTATATAGAACTGGTGAAAGGAGTCCTACCAGCTTATTAGCAAGTGTTTGTAAATCAACTCTTGGAATAAGCTTGACCGTCACCTTCTGGCGCACATTATCAACATCAACAACCTGAAAAGGAAACCTATAAGATCATAAAAGCACCAAATAAAGAAACCAAAGGTGAAATGCAGTGCCATACTTTAGCAAGATCCCCTTTATATATTCCTATCTTCATTCGAACCCATGTATCCCTAGAGAGATCAACACTTTTACTTTCAACTGATAAAACATCGGTCATCTCTTTTATTGGTACAAGCATCACCTTTGCCGATGAATATATATTCCTTAGACCTTTGCAAGCCTGAACACACCACCATTAGCAGGGATAACAACTTTGCGGAAGCAATGAAATTATGAAAAAAGAAGTACTTATACCTCTTTAACATGAGCTTCTTTCTCAGCTTCGACATAAATGTAATTTTTTAGATGGTCCAGTGCAACAGCTGACCTGATTTGGAGATCTGACCTATCAATGAATTTTTGCATGAGACAAATAGCTGTTTCACGCTCATGACCAATCTGGAGACATTATCAGAGATTTGGTTTTTTTTAAAAAAAAAAAGAGAAAAGAAGATCATGAAGCTGCTGAAATTTAACTACGAAAATAGGTTTCACTAAACACATACCGCACATTTCACCATCCACAATTTTGGATCCTTCACTGACGGCAATAGAGCCTGCTGTTCAACATCTGTGGCATCCTCAGCATATTCAATATGACTTGACTTTGCATATCTCTCATAAACTTGTCTCTCTATTTCATCTACATCTTCCTGATCCTCCCCCATTAGGATCGACGGTCGATGTAACCTTCTACCCTCAACCTCATCAGGTATATCAGCTCCAGCATCATTTATAAAATCTGCATTTTTGGCGTTATTATTATGTTATCCAGAGATGTGGAATGGAGGGCAGAAATTCTAGCAATTAATATAAAAAAATGGCTGAACTAGTTTCCGAGCAAACCATTTTAACCAAATTTTGCAACAAAGACAGTTGAAACTGAACATATGACCATCCATATATATAACATCCATTCTCCTCCCCGAAACTAAAATGTAAAATCTGAAAAGTTGCGTCAGGTTAGCATTCTTTTTGGCATTCTCCTTTTTTGTTCCTTTTTTATGCCAACTGACGAAAGTTAATGCCCCATACCAACAAACAGTTTAAAGTATGTTGAAGTATAATTGCATTTAGTAATAACACAATGTCTTGCTTCATTCTTTTTCTCCGCTGAAAAGAAAATTTCATAGGAATCGCCAAACTATCTTATTATTAATTCGTTGTAATTGCTGCCCACAACCTTCAGGTGCCAAATTTTTGAATGAAAATACGGAAAACTTACTAGAACAATTATTTTTTATAAACCATTTACCTCAGTTGCATCATAACAACAAAAGGATTTTTTATTTTTTTTGGTTCTAAGATAACTATAAGACCGAATCATTGTCGATTACCGTCTTCCCCTTCTTCTTCCTCTTCTTCGTCGTCGCTGTCAACCGCCGCCTCGAGATCGAAGAACTCCGAGCCGGAGCGCCGCCTTTGCTTCTTGCGTCCCCGGCGATCGCCCCCGCCGCCGAAGTCTTCATCGTCGTCGTCGTCCTCCTCCTCCTCTTCCTCTTCGTCGTCCTCCAACGCCGTGTCATCGATAAAATCGGATCGGCGCCGCTTCCCTCCACCCGATCGTTTCCCCCTTCCTTCCTCCTCCTCCTCCTCGTCCTCCAACTCTTCTTCCTCTTCCTCCTCGTAGTCATCGTCGCCTCGTCGACCACGAGCCATGACGGATGTAATCGGGATCTCGAACAAAGATTAGGTTTTGGGGATCGAAGGGAAACGTTCGAGATGCACTAGATCGATCGATCTCAGCCTATTAGAATATAAAACATCTCGATCCCACCATACAATTCCGATGGGATAACATAGAGAAGGGAGCAGGTGGTGACGATAACTCGCTAAGTATCGGTAGAGGAGGACGAGGAGGAGGAGGAGCAGGCGGTTGGGCTGCGGCGAAGAGGGGATCGTCTAACACAGCAGTAGGGAGATTTGAGATGGGACAGGTGGCGTCTCTTGATTTGCTGCAGGAGTCCAGCCTATTCGGACGACCAGTCCGGATTGCAAGTTGTCGTAGGAGCCTATCGGATTCGGGTTGAATCCGAATTGAAGTGAGATCGAATGACTCCAGATCCAATTAAATTTGTCAGATTAGTATCAAAATATTTACCAACTTGGTGATCACTTTTAGAAGCTCGTGGGCGAGATCAATGTTGGCGATAACAATCTGATTCCAAAAATCCGATTAAAATAAATAAAAAAAAATTTACAGATTTCAGAATATAAATTCTGAATAGTCGAGTCTAGTATTGGACACTATCTCCTTAAGACCAATTCACCCTCCACCGATTGCTTCTGGAACAGTGGACGTCAGTCTCCCAGGATACAACGACTGCCTTGCACTGGAAAGGAAGCAGCTTTCTAATGCCTTGATTAGACTCAAACTTAAAAGACTCGACTTTAAGAAGGAATAAACTCTCTGATGTGATATTTAATTATGCAGACTGACAAAATAGGTACCCCTTTTGGGGCCCAAAGCCCATAGGAAGTTTGTTGCTTATATACCATACTAACATTTCTCAAATATCCAATATGGTACTAAACTTACTTTCCTTTATTTCCCATTGCCATGATACCCACTTTAGAGCCAATTATCATTCACTTCTCTTCATGAATTTGATTAAGTGAATATATGACAATAAAGTATACTTTGAGCTAAATTGATTCCACCATTAAACCATTATTAATAATATGTGGGCCCCACTTAAAACTTAGCTCAAAATTAATAAAATATTCATGTCAAAATCATGAAATTACCAACAATCAATTCATTAACAATTAGCTAGATATTACAATAGAGTAACCTGATACACGAAGAGATGGGAAATAGTGGCCAAAGGGGAGAGGAGAAGGTTAAATAGTCAAACAGTTGCAGAGAGGGAAAAGGAGCAGAGAAGGAGAATAGGAGACGATAGCTAAGGAATTAAGAGAGGCGGGGGAAGGAGGACAGCGAAACATACTTGCCGATCCCCTATCTCTATTCTCTAACAGTCAAATAATTTAAGATGCAAAATCAAGTTGGATTCGAATGGGATAAGAGTAATTTAACATTGTCCTAATTTTATTGCTTGTTCTCTTTGGTTGCTCAGCCCAGCTCCACTTGATTCCATGATTTAGGTTGACGTGAGTTGGGTCTGTAAATTTTGCAGGTTTTCTGGGTGTAATTGTCGACTGTTTGGAGTATGGGATTAGTGATGGCTTCTCAATTTTTACGAATTACTGCTTAAATGTGATTTATAGTAAAGCTCTCACACTCCTTGAAGGCATCGAAAGACCGGTGTCTCACCGAAGCAACAAACTCGTGGCCTCTTCAGTGACTCATTTTCTTTAGTAAAATTAATTAACGATTTTGGTGACTCTTCTAATTTATTCTAATCGTCCCAAAAAATATTAATTGGTTGACCATTTACTCTTCCATCCAGATCTATCCCGTATCTATTTTACCAGTAGACAACAACGTGCTTGTAAAGTTTGTTTTGAACCCCCACTTGAAGCCTGACGTAACTCATGCTATTCTGTCTACCGATCTAATTTCAAAAGAAAATTTATGGTATTGTCGTTAGCTTACTGTTGCTATTATTGTAAACATTCCGTAGGACAGTAACTTGCATTATTTTTGAACCTAAGCATCTCTTTTAAATTGCTATATTATGGATGCCTCCAGCTTGGTTACTAGGTGCAGAATAAAACCATAGCGTTTAACACGGTGATTGGCATTGTGTGCACGTCACGAGGATGGAAGAGAGTTGATCACAAGTGGATATATTTTACGTTAAAAGGACATCCACGGTAGGTAGGTAAGTTAATGCAGCATATATCTCATTCTTGTTTTATCTTATATCTATAAAGTTGTAGGCTACTCTAATCTGCAAATAAGCTTACTGACCAGTGAGAAACTTGAAATTGGAAACAAAGAATTTAAGTCTCGTTTATTCACCAATGGTTGTAATTGATATCATTACTACTAGTAGTTTTTCTTTTAATCGATTACGAGCTCATAAGCTATAGGCTAAAAGAAATGGCTACTCATTTTTAATATATAATAAATAATTAGTTTAATAATTTTAAAAATTAGATCCAGAAAAAATATATAAACTATTAATACATGGGTTTAATCAAACTCTTCGTTGAAAATTAATAAGACTCAATGTTTTGCCCGGGTTTGATTACAGGTCTTCTTCATTCATATAGCGAAGAGGGTTTTCTCATGCCGTAACTTGAGACCTTCTTTTCTTGTTTCCTTCTTTCTCAGTTCCTTTTAGAGATATTTCTTCCTCGGTTTTTCTCCTGCACTCTTTTACACGTATGTACCTGCTAGGATTGTGTTCTTTGCAATATATTTTGCCTTGGGCTTGACACTATGTTTTCATAACTATAATGTTTTACAGTTGTAACTAAATTAAAGCTTGTGTTGAAAGACTCCTATTCCCCCTCTCTATTTGTGTATAAATATGTACCTCCAGACTTTCCCTTAACAAAAAACAATATTACAAAGGTGCAGTGGGTGGATTATTATTACCGGTAGTTATTGTATATTAAATGTTGCATACCTGCAAGCCATGTGCAGAGAGCTCTGGCTATGGATATGCTCGTATAATGCCCTTTTATAAGACCATGTCCACGTAAACGCGTTCCTGTCGGCCCCACGATCATCCACAACACCAAACAGCCAATTGAGCATACGTGGCAGAAAATGAGGAGGGGAAGGACCTACATGGCTACATTCTATGCGATAGCAAGCAACAATCAAATATGAATATAAGATCTAACGGCGTCAAATAGCCTCTCCTTGCCTCTCTCCAGTAACTCGCCGTTCCTGCCCGTCTCCCCCTTGGCGGACTACCGGATCCCGAGGAACTGTAACTCGAAATCCCTGCGGAGAGATGCGCGATGGATAACGTGACGTCGTTCTCGCGGTTCGTGACGAGGACGAGAGGCATATCGCACCGGCGAGCCTTGCAATCAAAGCGAAGCCCCCATTAGTTATGATCCAGGAGAGAGAGAGAGAGAGAGGGGGGCATAGAGAGAGAGAGAGAGAGAGAGAGAGAGAGAGGGAATAATTAATTCTCTCTGTTTCGGTCGCTCTCTTTCTCTTTAGAGCGGCTTTATTGCATTGTCATTAATCTTTTTCGGCGAATTGGGGGACGATTACCTCGAAATCCGTGCGGTGGGATTGGTATGAAGGTAGAGGGCATTGGATTCTGGATTAGTTTTTACTCGCGCTGCAGTCAATGGGGTTTCTTTGATCCGGGTACTGGTTTTGATCGCTGATTTGGTACTCGTTTTAGTTTAGTTTGTGCAGATTTGTTGAATTTGATTGTAAAGATGACTCTCTTTTTTTTCCTTCCTTTGACGACAGAGAGATCGCGATGGGGAGTGCCGAGAACCAGCACTTCTTTCCTCTTACCAGTTTGCAGATTGGGTATGTAGGACTTTTTGCTTCTTTGATTCAGTAATAATTTGAGGCTGCGTCGGTCAGGATTGCGTGTTTTGTTGTTTCTTTGAATTCAAGCAGAGTAATGTTGCAATGGAACTTTTTTTCTTTCATGAACAAGTAGGACGTAATTAACGGGGTTTTGAGGAAAAAGGCAAGTATACCAACTTTAACGTCACACTGAACAAAGAAGCCGAATTGAAAGAGAATCAGAGCCTTCAAGTATTGAGTATTTAAGTGCCTGATGTATATATAATTATCCGTGAAAAACAAACATTATAGTTATTGTTTATTGCAAATAGTATCCTTGTTATAAGCTTTCTCGCCATGCTGAAAGAAAATGGAGATGTTCTCTAGCAATACTCGTTTTTATATTTCTCTTGCATAATTGAAATTTATCTTGTTGGAGATAGAGGGAGAATGATGAATTTTTGTGCGAATATATGCCTTTCATCTATAAGTCAGAAGGGGTGGCTTACTGGGAGATACACAAATGGCAGATATAGTTGGTCCCTCATCTTTACTTTTTCTCCATCGAATTTCTCCCACAGAAGCTAGAAGTATTGCCTTTGGAGTCCCCATTGTTCTAAAATAGGGGTACATTTATTTGGAATATGAGGGTTAAATGATAGTTTGTAAAATTCCACTGAGTTGGATAAATGCAAGATTACTGCTAGATGAAAGGAGATGTAGAAGAGGACTCCCGGAATTCCATCTATTGAAAGAGAGGAGATAGCAGAACATGTAAAAAAGTTCTTCTAATTAAGGGTGATTCTCGACATTAACTGCAAGTTTAGTTAGGATGTTAAGAATCTGCAAAGAGTATGTGAAGGTTATGCCTTTGTCGGAAATTTGCTGTTTGTTATAGGCTTGAACGAGGCAGCAGATGGTCAGAGGTCTATGTGGAAGTTCTGCAAAATTAAAGATTATAAAATTATAAATGCTGAAGTTCTTATTATTTTTAATTTTCAGGGGATGTTACATGGTGTTCCTATGAGAGTAAGAATTACAGTGTAACTTAAAAGAAGATGAACATAGAAGGACACCATTCTTTTAATTTACAAGCACGGAGAATTTTGATGAAAATATCCTATTGAAAGAAGTGGCTCGAGATTTTTATCAGTAAATGTGGCCTATTCTTATTTAGCCTTGTACTGCCTAAATGAATCAGTCAATTGTTATATCATACCTATTTACCTAAAGCACACATCAGACAATTGGAAATATGAGTATGGTTGTTGGGCAGACGCATAAAAATTGATGTTTGACAGCTAACAAGCAATCCTGAAATTGGTCGTATCTTTTCTGTTTTTATCTTTGCCTTGTATGATTAAGGATATTCATCCTCGTGTTAGTCCTAAGCTAAGAAACTCATGTGTATTTCAGACAAAGGAAATCATTTTTTTCATCTACCTTGGATACATAAAGAATGTGTGTGTGCGTATACTCAAGAATATGAGCTTTGCTTTTTATATCAATTTAAAACTTTGTTACAGTCATGTCAATTAACCTTCAGCTTAACCATTTAGAAAACCAGAAGACTTTTGAAATTCAATATCTAGACCAGAAGACTTTAGAAATTGAGATAATAATTTCTGTCACCTGATGCATGGTTAATAAAGTTGGAAATGCTAGTTTGCCAGTTGTACATGAGTAGCACGGTATATTTTCCATGTTTCTCAAATTACCTGTGGAACAACATTTACCCTGATGTTCTGAAGAAAAAGGCATGTTATGATGCTTGACTAAATGTTTAGCAATGCACGTAGTCACAATTCTCATTATTAGCTGTAATATGATATAATTTTAGGAAACTCTTAACTTTTTTGCAAAATAATAATTTTTGCCTTATTACTATAATGAATTATTCTTTAACTCTATAAACGTTGAATTACCACTATGGAACTGTTGTTTAATACTTTAATTTCCTTTTGACTCTTTTGAGAAATCGTTCTAATTCTTGAATATTCAAGTTGATTATTGTTATGTTGGTTAAACCTGATATTCATGGAAAATTTTCTCAATCTTTGTTTCGTACTCTTCGTGCAGGAGATCCTCTGATAGGAAATGCATACATTTTATAACTTCTTTGATTTTGTACTTGCAGGGATTTGCAGTCCTATATTTCGCGGTTGACTCTTTTTTTGGTTCCTAAGAGTAAGAAGTTCCTTATTCTAGTTGACAACCGTCCATGGTCGATAGAGCAGGATACAAAACCTGCTCACGTGTGGCAATTGATGGTTACCAAGGTTACTTGAACACCTTCATATATCATGCACCTATTATAAGAATGTGTTATTATGAACCCTCAATTTCTACTCTTTGCATATTCAGTCTAGGCTGTCTCCTTTCGCGAACACTAGAGCCAGGAGGAAGAGAAGTGAGAATGGAAAGAGGCTTGATTTCTCAAGTAGCCCCAGATCCATTCCGATGAAGAGAAACAAATTATCCAGATGGTACTCCTTGGTCGATGCTGCAATATATCGAAAGAAAACCTTGCTTCCAGTAGAGAAACTAAAGGGTTCTTTTTTGTTAAATAAGGAGTTACATAGCACCTTATTTGGTTTTATTGTTTTTGAAGTAGAATGGGAACATGTGCGTGGCATTAACTATGTGAATGAACTTCAGGTATACATCTCTGGAATTATGTCTTCCTGACAAAAAATTTGTAACTTGAAATATTAGTCATATGGTGCTTCACCTTTTGAGTTCCTTACAGACAGATACATCAATGGCTTTGGAGGCTAAGTTAATGAAAAGGTGGGAATTTGATAGTATTGAGCAAGCATCAAGCTATATCTCTTCATGGTTTTTCGGAAGCCACTATGAGCGTCTTCTCTTACAAGAGTACTTGGAAAGTATTTCTAGTACAGGTATCACTTTGTAATTTCCTCTTCTGTTTTTTCTAATTTCGTGTTGAAAAGCACTAATATGCTGGCTTTACAGGGGTAAGATTTTATGATGCTCAGGAAGATATATTAACCCCTTGTGGAGCTAAGGTTGATACTAACAATTCTGGTTTTCATGAAGATAATCATATTTATGGTCGTTCTGGTTCTATTAACTGCTCGGGAGGAATGACTTGTGCCATGAGCTCTCCCTACACACCGCCTCCTTCCTCTGGGCCTTACAAAAGAAGAAAGATAATGAAGTCCAACAAGGGCACTGAAGTTGATGAAGATAATGTGGAAGCTTATAGTGAAATTGTAAGCTCACCAACATTTTCAGTATCCTCATCTTCCATGCTAAGCAGTGATAGTGAGAGCATGGGTCCAGTTTTTGAGGCTACAATCTACAAGGATGTTCTCATATTATTTAGATTTAATGATCATGATCTTCCATTTAAGCTGAAGGAAATAATTATGTCTGACTTGAGGCTGCTAACGTTACTGGAATATGGGCTTCCCTCCTGGGTCATTTTTCTTCAGTCATATCCTGTATTCTGCCAAATTTATCGTCCTTGGATGTGTCCTCTAGCAAGGGCCTTGTATGTGCTGATTTCCATTATCACTGTCCTTATAGGATTTTATGACTTATATAAGAATGTTCCACTATTAAAGGCAACTGCATCACGTTTGTTTGGACCCTTTTTTGACTGGATAGAAACGTGGGAAATGGTTTCAAGAATTAAATATTTGGGAACCATGCTTTTTCTGCATAATTTCGAGAAAGCTGTCAAGTGGTTCCTGATGATTACACGTGCTACTAAGACTGTCCTTTCAGTTTTGACTAAGCCAGTTGCCGGTCCTATCATGGAGCTCATGGAATTCATTCTTCCCTTTTGGAATTTGTGTGCTGAAATGGTAGACAACGTAAGTTCCATTATGTGGGTTGTTTTGGGATCTTCATGCAGCTTCATTATGGGCACACTGCAAGTTATCGTTTGGCCTTTCTGGCTTGTCTTTAGCACTGTATTGAATATAGGTATGTATCTTCCAACACTTCAATTTGTTCTAATTTTTCTTTGACAAATCCAGTCTTATGTGCTAATGCGTGGTTCTCTATTTGATGACAGCCACTTATTTTATATATCCTATACTTTCAGCCCTTTGGGAAATTTTAGTAGCACCAGTTCGACTTGTTCTTGCGCTAGCAAGTTTCATGGCAGGGTTTTTTGTCAACATCTATTATTTACTAAGGGAGACTTGGTCATCTATAAGTGTCATGTTTCAGATTACATCTGCATCTGAAGCATCAGTCAGTGCTTATGAAGCTTCCATCTGGAAATCACTTTGGAACGACATTTTCTCTCAGGTGATATAAGTTCATTAGTGACATTGTATGTAAATATGTAATAATCCATGCTTATCATCTTTGAAACCTCCTGCATGTTTTTCTCCCTCCAGATTTTCCGCGCAGTCCGAAGCATTTTGTATGGTTTTGTCGCATTCTTTGCGACCTGCAATAGACACCGCCTCAGGTAGAGCTGTAACTGTATTTAAAAAAAAAAATAAGGAAAAGAAATTTAATAGACATTTTTTTTATATGAGCACTGACATTCCTGAAACTAGGAAGACGTGCCTGGTTAACTAGATAGCTTGAGCGTATCCTCATTTTCAATATGAATGTTGATTCTTCTACTTTTGTTCTTTACAATGACACTTTTTCCAAGCCAAATTTGTGTTTCTGAATAAACCAATATCATGCCTTCTGTTATTTTGTTAATAATTTATATTTTATATGAAGAACTGCTTTGATTTATTTGATTTAAAAAACAATATCTTAATAAGATGAACATGGCCAAAAACAAATTATTCATTCTCATGTATAGCAATGCTGTGATTGTGATATCACCAAGATTTAAAAAAAAGTATTTTAAATCAAAATATGAAAGTAAGTTGAGCATTAAGTGTCTCCATCTTTGCATGCAAATTAGGTAAGTGCATCTTATTTGCTGTTTCTTGGCATGCATATTTACATAGCATCTGCTAGGCTCAAGAATAAACTTACTATTGGTATGTAAGAAACTAAGAAAGTTTTACTTTTTTGTGAACATCTTGTAGAATTAGTATATATGTACCCTCCAGGAACTACTAAAGCATATTTCTCCGTCTAACTAGAAATGTAGGTGAAAAAAGTAGATGCTCTTTTATGAATAAAAGCCACTCTGTTCTTGTTATGTTTACTCCATTTTAATAAAGAAGTTTTTCATGTCATATGCAAGTTCCATTTGTGCCAAATTGAATCTTTTGTGTAGTCGATAATCCTTTTCTCAACGAAGAAATGTTTTTGTGTGTTTCTTCATTCTTCTAGAATTTTGGTAATTTAACTCTTCCTTATCTTTTATCAATCATCAAGGCTTGCAAAAGGTTGCTATTTCTTCTGCTTTTAGCCTTGTACATACTAGATTGTATCATGACAAATAATGAGCTATGATTTATTGGCCATTTTCATTGCAGCATCTACAATCATATTCGAGAATTTATCCACCAGATTTCTCATGCTACGCATGAAAAACTTTCAGAAGATAACCCGAGAGGAAGAATATATGCAAACCAAAATCCTGTAAGTTGGAGTGAAATCACTTTATTTGTTGTTATTATAGTGCTAACTACTAAATAGGGTTTTGAAACTCAGTATCGGGATCAAGATTAGCCATCAAAATAAACAATATGTATTGGTTGCCTCTATCAAATTAGACTATTTTTTAATTACATGAAATTCTAAAATATTAATTAAAAATATAGAAAAAGTGACATAAAAATAAGAAAATAAAAAAATTTAAGCATAAAGTCTAAAAACTAAAAAAATTACTCATTCAAAATCATGATAAATTTTAAGCTGGATTAGTAAATTTTCATATTCATAAATTACTATTGCAGAAGTGAGATAAAAAGATAGATATCTCTTTTCACTATTGTTCTGTAACAATACAAAAGGGAAAGTTAATGAGTGAGAGAAAAAGATAGGAAAAAATAAACATCCATCCAAGTTCATCAGAATGTGGAGTAGTTGGAAGAGCTCGCCGAATCGACTGCCAAATAGACTTGGTAAAATGTGAGGGGTGGGAAGAGAGTGTGTGTGACAGATATAGAATAAAAACTGAAAATTTAGAATTAAAAAGAAGTGTAGCTATTTATCCCCAAGGTTGGATCCATTTTGGACCTGACTTAAATTTTTTTGAAAAAAAAACTTATTTCGATCAGTTTTGGCCAATATAGCAATATAGTCGAAACTGATCGATACACAACAGAAACCAGCCACCAGACTGGTTTCCTACCAAGATAAACTACGATCGTTCTCGATCCTTTTGATTGATTTGAGACAAATTGGCCGAAATTGGGATCTAATCTACTAAGCACCATTAATTTTTCCATGTTGGACACTATTTTTATCCATTTATATAGTTTCAAGCATGAGTTGTTTAGCTCTTATTTAGAATGGAGGTTAATGTGTTTGTGCAAAGATTGACAAGGCGTGTTGACTAACACGCATGAATACCAATTTATGCTTAGCCTCGTGTCGCTCATATCAAGCGATATGGGCAAAATAGCCAGCGACACCCATTCATTTGAAATCCATTTACTGAAGACAAAGGGAACTACTTTTGGAAACACCTTTCCCGAACACAGCGGGAGAAAAAAAATAAGAAAGGAAGAGAAAGAGAGATCTACAAGAAACTTAGGAATTTTTTTCCAAATCCTATTCAAAGGTATAATTTCCTTTCGTTCTCTTAAATATTTCTTTTATTTTACAATTTAGAAATCAATTAGCGTGCATAAATGATAGATTTAACTTAATTTTACTAATCCATCACTTCTAAGAGTCAGTTTACATAAATCTAACATTTGTAACAATCATTCTATATAGATATAATATTTTGGTGCTAGATCTACAAAAATATTCTTCAAAATGTAGAATCTAAGGAAAATTTTGATGTCCTCCAAATTTTGTTCAAATTAGAAAAAATTTGTGTAGGAACATATTAGATTAACTCCATTTGAACATTTGATCATCTCTATCATTCTATGTTTAACTAGATATATATTTCAATATTGTTCTATAAATTATTAAACTATCATAAATTAATGAATATGTTCAACTCTTCTATATGCTGAATTATATTTCTATGGCTTAATTATACTTTGACTCAGTATTACTTTACCTATCTTATACTATAAAAGCGTACAAATACCTCCCTAAGTTTTTTGAAAACTACAACCCCTCAGGCAATGTTAATAGATATCCTAAAATTACTTTTTAATCCTTCTTTATTAGATAATAAAGTAAAATTTAAAATTCTTTATAAGCACAAATGCCACCTCTCCCAAGATTTATCTGTTACATCTTTCTCTCACCTCATCTACACCATAGAGATAAAAAAAAGCTTCCTTCCTCTTCTCCCTCTCACTCTCCCCAACATGTTTCTAACCATTTCCTTCCTTTATTCCCCTTTCTCCTCAAACTCGACTCCTCCCTGTTCCTCTATGACTCATCCTTCTCCCTCTTCTCGCTCACCAAAACCCTATCTTTCTCTTTTTTAATTTCCCTCCTCTCTTCATCCAAGCCATGAAGAAGCTACAGGGCTGCGTTGTTTGTGCCATTAGCAATGAGATTGTCGTCGTTGAGGTGGCCCATGCATAATTGTCCAAAAATCGTTTCCTTCTTGGAAAAGAAGATGGGTAACATAAGGAAGGAGACGAGGATAAAATTGTCTAAAAATTATTTTTTTAACTTTCATGAGGGTAATTAGTATATTTGAAAAAATATATATATATTGTTTACATGCTTGTCATGTAAGTTGTAACTTACGGAATGCTAACATATGAGTTTAATTATAGCTTTTCAGAAGTTTAGAAAGGTATCCGTGTGCTTTTATAGTACATGATGGTAAAGTGCTACCAAGTCAAAATACAGCGGGACAAAGTGTACTTTAGCCTATTTCTATTTTATTATTGATATATTTTTAGTAAAATAGGTCATTTACCATAGTATTTAGTGATAAAAAACTCTAATATAGGTTTTATAAATATATGGGAACTTAATATGTCTATGGTTTCTAATAACATGTTAGAATCATGCTAAGAGGCGTGGCAGTGTGCAAGTGGTATACTAGAGCATGTCGATCGGCACAAACCATTCTAACAGAGTGCTGCCATCGGAAATATTAGTAGCACGACAATCCTTAGTTTTACATATATCATCACACAATTATGGAGCGACAGAGGATCCTTGTTTTACATTTTGGTTGTATGCCAAAGAAGTCACAAATTTATTGTTTTGTCGCTTGTAAACCTAATCCAAATCTTGGTTCTGGCATCACGCCCCTTGAAGAACTAATGCATTGTGACTATCATTTTTCTGAATACCTGGTCAAATATATTACTCATTGGTCTTTAGCTCCGTGGATCATGCTTACAAGGACTAGTAAAATCTCAGTATGTTCTTGTTTTGTAGTTTCTTATTCATTCGTCTCTTGTTAATTTCTCTGATTTTACTTTTATTACTTTGGTACAGCTAGGAGAGTCTGAGAGCTTGACACCAAGGTAAGCTCCATATCTACTCTTCACAAATGATTGAGAACCAGTTTTCTCCAGCAAAAATAAAAGAAGGAAGAAAGAAAATTTGCAGAGGCTTATTAGGATGCTACATGTAATGGCAGGTATAGTCTGCGTTCTCAAGAGAAACTCCTGAGAAGGCAAAGCAAGAGCAAGGACGTGGGGATTTACAGATGAAATACACCATTGCAGTAGTTACTGTTGACAAGTAGAAAAATTACATTTTTTCATTCTTTTTTCTCGGTTAGGTTTGAGACATCAAAAAACACTCCTTTTGTAAATATATATACGGGTATGCACATACCCACCATAGGTTCAGTTGTATCATATAATTGGATATGCACTCACTATCATATGAAATATAGCCCAGAGTTGCATTACTCACTGCTAATGTTCTCAGCAATTAATTGTCGATTTATCATTCTGAATATTTAACAATATTGCTTGGAAAATATCCAGTATGTAAGCTCCTTAATGAACATATTTACATGTTGCTGTGAAGGTTCAAATGAATAATCAATTGTCTGAGTGCACAACTTATTTTTCTTCAGAAAAAAGATTGTGGTGGTTTGCGATTGATGGTGGAGATGTTCAGTATAATCTTTTTATCTATCATATAATTAATCTGCAAACTTATGATCTATAAATAATACTACTACTAATAATAATTGTACTACATTTTATGTTTATACTTTGTAGAGTTGTTAATAGATTGGCTACCATTGTTTCACCTCTAAGGTGACGACCATATAAATCTAGAGGGCAAGCCAAATCCACTATATTGACTTTACTTATGTCTGAGATGGCAATGGGTACGCTAATAGACGACGAGCATGGGACCTCTCCAATCACAAACGGATTCCAACCTAGCACTTGAAGTCACGGCTATTACAAAACCCGGACTTTGGATTCCTGTAATTATAGCCATTTCCACTGTTCATTTGATGTTATACACTAAAAGGAATCATGCCAACTCCTACGATTTTGTCTCATGCTTGACTGTGCGGATTACTTTTCAACCACTGGAATTTGTCCCGTGCTCTGCTTCTCTTTCCGGTCCTCTGTTTGATGTCCTTGTAATCGTTTGCCTACGTTATAAGATTTAACTGAGATCTCGTATCTTAGAGAAGATATGCTCTGATATGATCCGTGACATGTAGCGTCCTTAACGTTTAATATTAAACTTTATATTTATCTGTGCCTTAAAAGTTTGAATTATATAGGAGCTCAGTAGAACGGAATTTGTTTTCTTTTGTATTATCCTTTTAATATATTAATTATAGTTTAGATAAAAGTGATAGCCCTCATTGATGTATACAGATTGAATGACATGACCAATTCTCTTTAAAAACACAGCACAATGAGTTCAAATCCTCATAAACACACAGTGTGTTTAAAAGATTTCCACTGTTGATCATCTCTTATACCCAACTCACTTGTAATAATCGTTGGGCCTAATTCTCTCAATTTTAAGACAAAAAACCGTGAGAACTATACAAATGAATGGTCTGCTGACCTACTCCCTTGCCGTATCTGTCCAATTTCCCGTTTCTAGGAGGCGAGATTCCGACAGCGAGGGACAAATATAACGGGGAATAACTGTTGGATTGTGCAAAATAGTACTTGGAATTAATATAGCACGAATTAACAAAGCTTTCTATTACCATTACATCATGCTACATCACACACCGACTTGATTAATTAATTAATAATCCACATAGTCCCCAGAAGCTTGGGGAAGCCAACCAACCAACCAACGTACCCTTATTTTCCCTTTAGCTACCGTAGTTACAGAGACATGGGCATCTTCCGAACTTCACAACATATATATAGGTAGCTACATAATATTGGAATTTATTATATATTCCCCCCCACCTTTAGGTAGCAATGGCTGGGGTACTAACATTTTCCATAGCCTTCATCGTCTCAAACCTCGGCTCCTTAGCTTGAAACTTCTCCCGGATGTAGAGGCTCATGTAGTCCTGGAACACAAACTTGGGGTAGATTTCATTCTTCTCCTTGGCCTCCTCCTCCACCAAAGCCGGAGCCGGGAAGATGACGGCGTCGCTCCCGGGGTTGTAGAACGAGGCGATGGACATCCTGTTTCCATCAGTCTGAGCCACCACTCGGTGCTCCACACTCTTATACTTCCCGTTGGTGATCACCTGCACGGTTTTCATTTAATTTTGAATGTAAGAGAAACCGCTCGCTCTGATACGATAGTATGTTAGTTTAGAAGACTTATAAAAGACTCACCTCAAGTTGGTCACCGATGTTGACGACGATGGAGTGGCGCAAGGGGGGCACGTCGACCCACTCCCCGTCCTTGAGCAACTGGAGTCCACTTACCTTATCGTCCTGGAAGAGGAGGATGATGCCGCCGGCGTCGGTATGGGCGCGAAGCCCCTTGACGAGGTCCGGCCGCGGGCACGGCGGGTAGCTGCTCATCTTGGTGCCAAATGTTGGGCCCTTGGATCCGACAAATGCCTTCTTGAGGTAACCCTTCTCCAACCCCAGATTTTCGCAGAGCAAGTCTAGCAGCTTCTCGGCCAACTTCTCCAACTCTAATGCGAACTCTCTCATCACCTCTCTGTATTTGTTAATATAATTTATGCAACTAGTTTTCCCATTTCTTATAATAATATTCTTATAATACAAGATATATGTGTGTGTGTGTATATATATACACTATAAATGGTACCTGTAGTGGTCGTCAAGATCAGGTATCTCAGATAAGTTGGACTCGGGGAGATGGCGCAAATAGAAGGAACTTTCCCAGTCCAAGTTAGCCGTGTCGACTCCTTTCGAGCCATCCTCGAGTGTTTTGCTTGCGAACTCTTTGAACTTATTCTCCCGGCATTTCTTGTAGTGGTCCTTGGTCAACCTCTCCACCTCATCCATCAACTCATGAGGGATTCCATGGTTCAAAGTCTGCAACTCGAAACTAAGTTAGCATATAGTAATATGAATCATACGACACATAATATTATTATGTATATGCGCTTGTTTTGGTATAATTAATATAACCTCAAAGAAGCCCCAGTTCTCACAAGCGTCACGTAAGAGCTCCATAGCTGAGGCTCTCTCATCTCCCTCAAGCTTCTCCATGTCAAGAACTGGGAAGGAGTACGCCATCTTCCTCTTCTTTCTTCACTCTCTGATCTTATCTCTCTCTCTCTGGGATGTGAGATGAGGTGGGCGATTATTGCGCAATTTATAGGCGTGAAAGAAACCAACCTTGAGACGTATTGGACCCAATCTCCAAGCAATTAGGACCCAACAAGGACCCCACCACTTTTGGCCAATTGTGACATTAGTCCTGCACCCTGCTCTCTCACGGGTGGGGACCGCAGTGGCTGCTTTATCTGGAATAGCTATTTTGGCAAGATTAGAGGAGTGATTGCTCTTCAGCAGTCACTTGTACTGCACTATGCATCGCTTGGGCTATTCCTTTTGGAATAGGGGTGTGGATAGAGATCGCAAAATCCCTCGCAAGAAATTGTTAATATTTTAAAGACTGTCTAAATGGAAGACAAAAGCTTGACGATAAGGAGTTTCAGAACTTGATATGTAAGCATTGTGAGCTGTTTTATTTTGTTGCTTATATATATATATATATATATCTCAAAAAAAAAAGGAAATCAGACACCGGATTACTCGGTTCTGTGAGTTGGAAATAACAAATTAAACCGTAATAAATAAAGAGATAATTAACCTATTTGACTTTAAAATGGCAATCGTTTTATGGTTAAAATGCTAATATTAATTGGACCGTTTTCAAAATCCAGGAGGTTCCATTCCATGCAGTATTGATGGATATGGACCAATCCTAATGAAACGATATGGTGGCTATAGAAGACCTACGCGTGAGTGACAGGTGTGTTCGTAGTTTGGCTCAAATTATTGCAGAAACTTCTCCACTTCCTAAGTGGTTATCCTTAGACTCTGAAGTCATCAAAAATGTGTTGGCAAATTGAACACTTAACCCTAGTTCAAAACTTAAACTAGATTTGTGGCCTGGAAAAGAACGTAGACCAACCCAAGTAGTAGAAATGGCTGCATCCAATAAATTTCTTATCATTGGTAATCCATCCATATATTACAGCTCACTAGAGCATCTCTACCACTAGTGTCTTCTCCACTATGGGAACCGGGGCTCCACTGCCATTTTCGTACGTGTCCTTGGTGAATAAGTGCAATTCCAGCTTGGAGTTCATTGATTCAGGCTTCAGACTTCAGATGGCATTAAGACCCTTTTCCCGTTCTTTTTCTTTAATTCGTGTAACATACGTGCTAAAATAAAGTTTGAGACACTGTGATCTCTCATGGTTCCAGCTGTACAAAAAATGGCGTCAGTGGTTGGCATTGTTGATTGCTAGCTTCTGTACTGGAGTACATTTGAAGGCCAAGGGCATGGAGGAGGAGGGAGGGAATCTAGTGAATGCCAAATAAGTTTTAATAGGTGTTGCAGACGCCTGCAGCTAGCCCCACTGTAGCTTTAATCGTAGGGTTTTTTGAGAGCCATGCTGCCGTGCATGAAGACTCATGACTAAAAGTTAAAAGACTGGGCATACGATACTGTTCCTATAAAGTTTTTAGTTCTAAGTGGTTCTCTATATTATTCTCCAAAAAAGAGTTTTTAACCAAACTAGCCCTCTCAAAAAAATATATACATTGCATGTTTAGTATAATTTGAAATTTAGATACAAATCTAGGTGAGTTTTATTACCTCAGATTCAGCTCAGCAAAACTACTGAAGTAGGCAGCAATTTTTATAAGTCGTTGAATTGAAAAAAATATCTTATAACTAAAAGTCTTTGTTTGGTTTGATAGTTTTGCTAAGTTGGATTCAGACATAATAAAATTAATCTAAATTTGTATCTAAGTTTTTAAAATAAATTAAATGCATGAAAAAAAGAAATCGACTGCAAACTTAAAATAATCAAAAACTCTCAGAAAAAAAATATATATATCAAAGATAAAACTTAAATAATTATTTTTCAAAGATAGCTTGTTATGAATCTTGCAGTTTCTGTAGGTAATCCTCACCCAGAATTTACGATTTAGACTAATGTCATTCCAATATGACATATAAACTGCATATTAGCTTGATCTCTGCCTTTATTAGTGCTGGAAATGTCACCATTAATGTAGGAAAAGGACCGAATGTCTTTATTAACGCAAGGATGTCGCTGGAGAAACCATCAAATCTTGTGACCAGATATCTCCTTTGAATCGTAAAATATGAAAATCTTATAAGTGGTCCCTTTGTTACAGAAAAATTATTGTTAGTAGGATTCTAGCATAGGCTTATCATATTGACCATCGATCCACTTACTGTACAGAAAAAATTCTAGAGATAACAATTATTATTTTGTTATTCTCATGTTATCTAGAGTTTTCTGGGTAGTTTGTGTTTGAAGAATCTGATGTTGTTGCATATAGGATATTCTTTTTAAGATAGGATTATACCAAGGGATTAAAGTTTTCCTCTGATATGTTAAGGACTCGTAAGAGATGATCTTTTAGGAGCAACTAACGATTGAATCCTAATCTACCTACTTAAGATAACAGTTTGACTATATGTAGTCAGGATAATTTTTTTCATAGGGTACTGAGTGCTATTGATCACCGCAGATGTCATTAGATAATGCCACATTTGTAGTGTATTTGTTAAATTGGTGTAGAAATCTTCACATTGATGATGACTTCCAGCTAAATTAGGCATATAATGACCCAAAAGTCAGCTATTTGAAGATTTGCTGGTTGCCAAAGAATTTTCATTCTTTTTTTATCCACGAATCATGGACAAGATAAAAGGAACATTGGTATATAGTTTTCCTGGAAAGAGTTGGGGGCGGAAAAGGAAGAATAATTGAGGAACTACAGTTGCATCAGGAAGCTCCTTACCTTTATTGTAGAGACTAGAGTAGCATAATTTTCGTTGGACAAGTTGGTTGATCTCTTTAAGTAGGGCACTCATGTAATATCACAGATTAACAATCTCCTCTTGCAACAAGTGGCCATCGGATATGGAGAATTTTAAGCAAGTTGCATCGCCGTAGGAATGACGGCAAAGTGCATTAAGGTGACAAAACGCATGCGTTATATATTCGTAATCTTTTGTCGGATATAATGTCGGTAAGACAATATTAGATCCGAAATGACACTCTTTAAAAAACAAAAAATCTGGGCAGGGTTGGATTATAAGGCGGTTGATATTATTATTGTTAGAGGAAAGGAATCCAGAAGCTTTGAGATTAATTCGAAGCTCACATGAATAAAAGCAACTTTTTTGTAGCTCTAGTTTGATTGAAAAAAAACTCATGTAAAGTCCGTAGAAAGTCATCGTAGGATTAGAGAATGTTAGATTGTTAGTTCGACCTTCCTAATAAAATTACCCTCATAAAATGATGCTAGTATTTCTTCTACTTAAAAGCTCAATCCAAGTTATAGATTTTAATTAAGGATCTTGTGACACAAAATAAATGAAAGGCTAGATTTACGTACCTTTCGAGCTGTTGGGGCTTGATAGCAACTCAGATCCTACGAATATGTGTTTTATCCTCTCTTTTTTTTTTTTTTCTCATTCATTATAGTTATTTATCAATGGATAATTACACCTAGATATTTATTTTCTCATATATTTTGTGAGCCTCTTAATTATATAAAATGACTCTTTGTTATAATTTATTGTTAAAATAATATCACATGATAAATTTTTAAGTCGCTAGCAATCATTTTACTCTTATCTTATTTTAGGAAAAAAAAATATAAAAGTAAAGAATAAGACTGAAACGTTTTCGATGAGATATTTAATAATTTATAGAGTCAAAATGTCAGATGATCTATATCAAAAATAGTCTATAGTTGAGAGACTCGCACTTCAAGTCTCCATCAACAAAGGAAGATCCAAAACCAATTGTCCAGGGACCAACGAAAGAATACAACCAGTCATGTTCTTGACTGCTCTGGTTGAGGAGGAGTACACCAGAGATTCGCAGGGAAGTAGGATGTAGAGGAATGGACTCATCGAATGGCTAAAACCACAAAGCCATGGCAGAAAAGGGACCATTTTTACTCCCAGGGAACGAGCAATGGAAGAGTTCAAATGCTTCAAGCAAACCAGATGTGCCCACGTACGTATCATCAGCCTATTCCTCCATTCCATTTCGTACTGCGTCTCTTACTTAGACTACGGATTGGATTTTCCATGTACGTTACGTGAGAGCTGGACAATTTTATTTTTATAGTGTTCTAATTAAAAATATATCTATATATATGAAAAAATAATCATCCGAGCACTATTTACGTATTAACTTTATTCTTTCAGATATTATTTTTAGAAAAATACCCAAAGTTATGTCAGATCTTTCATAAACTTTGGTTGAAATCCAAAATCGTAACAGCATTAAATGATAGGGTGTGAAATGTAAGTTTCCCTTCGGTCTCTTTTTCCGAGGCTTCTCAGTTCTCGAATCTCGAGGCTCACCTGATTGGGCTTTTTAGTTCCAAACTTGTGATGTCTTTGTAGGCTTTGCTTTTGAGCCTATTACTCATTTAATAAGCTACTGGGCTTTGCGAAACAAATGCTATGTGGCCTTAGATCCATTTGGTACGTTGGGACCATTAGCTGGGCCTATTGGAAGCCATTTAAGCAATAAGAGGTACATGCGGACTCCCTACAAGCTGATGTGGAGCCTACGTGGGGGGCTGGTATTGGACACTACACGCGTCTTGTCGTGTGTTCTCTCTCCAACCCCCCCCCCCCCCCCACCGGGGCTCGTTTTAAGTCGTTCTTCCTACAGAAGGACGCCGCAGAGTTCATCCGTCGTTCTCGAGAGGTCTTCCATCACTTTGATCCACTTCTTGCCGCGAACTAAGGAAAGGAGAAGAGAAGAATAAACCCTAGAAATGCGCGTCGTCTTCTTCCTCGCTCTCCTTCTCCTCTTCTCCGCAGCCACAGCTCTCTACTCGCCCTCTTCTCCCGTCGTCCAGCTCAACCCCTCCAATTTCAAATCCAAGGTCTTCAGAGCTTCAGATCAACTCTCTCTCTCTCTCTACTTTTAAGGTAATCTTCGATCCGTGCCTTTTTTTTACTATTTTCTTGGTTCGTTGTACGGGATGCAGGTATTGAACTCGAATGGGATCGTTCTGGTAGAGTTCTTTGCGCCCTGGTGCGGCCACTGTCAAGCCCTGACCCCCACGTGGGAGAAGGCCGCCACCGTCTTGAAAGGCGTGGCAACTGTTGCGGCGCTCGACGCCGATGCGCATAAGGCTCTCGCGGAGGTCTGAAATGGTTGCTTTTTTATAATTATATGTGACGATCTGGTTAGATTTTGCTTTCTTTGATCTTCCTTTGGCTGACTTTTGTACGCTATGAGTTCAGTGGATAATTTGATCTGAAGGGATCTATTCATTGTGAAAGAGTGAGAAATTAAAAAAAAAAAAGTGGTTTTATGTTTACTCTCGCCCATGAATGCTTGATCGGAAATTAACAATTTAATGTATTAATTGATTGATTGTCCTGTTTTAATGACAATAACTTCTTTCTGTTGGTTTTCTCTTATAGATTCTCTTGTATATCACCTAGTAATGACCTGGTTGGCCGTGATGATTTTATCTGTAATATTTGCCTTTGTCTTTTCAGATCAATGAAAAATGATTAAAACTTAGAAGATAGAAATGAGTTATATTGTGGTAAAATTATTCTTCACTCTCTGTTGCACATAACAGCATATCCTTAATTAAGAGTAGTGTGTTCATATTTCTTGATAATCATCTAAATACTAGTAATCTAGAATTTTCTACCATCACTTTATTTTAAACCATTAGTTTTATTCTATAATTGTCCGTACATCATCTTCGATTTTTTGTGATAACTGGACGGTGCATTGTTTTTGTGTATCTGGAAATTATTTAAATGAACTATAAACATTACACTGTAGACTTTCCTTGTATTCTATCAATTTCTGAAGTAATGTGTTTATAAGGGATTAACTCTAATCTGGTGGTATTTTACGTAGGAATATGGAATTAAAAGTTTCCCTACAATAAAAGTATTCTCACCCGGCAAGCCTCCATTGGATTATCAAGGAGCAAGGGATGTAAAGCCACTTGCAGAATTTGCTTTGCAACAGGTTTGTTAGAAAGCTTCTTTCAAACTTCTACCATTATTTCATCCACCATTGCATATGCACTTTGTGAATGATACATAAGCTGTGGCCTCGATGTTTTTTCTGTACCACATTGTATACAGTATTGCAACCATAGCATATGCACTTTGTGAATGATGCATAAGCTGTGGGCTCGATGTCTTTTCTGTACTACACTGTATACAGTATTGCAAGATGTGTTTGCATTCATTTGGATTAATTGTCACTATTTAGTTGCCCAGATGTGAAGCCATGCCATTTACAAAAGAACCTCGACATTAGATGATAGTTTGTCACGGACCTGCTTTTCTAGGTTCTTTCAGTGATATACAATTACATATCTTTTCTTCTTTACTTTCTTTTACGCCTTTGATTCCTACAAGGTTACAATACTTTACGATGTCTTCATATATATTTAGAACGTTAAGTAGCATCTTCTCATCAACTAAATGCTTTGACTTACAAATAATACTTAATTATAAGCCAAGCCAATTATGTTCCATTTATTTGTCATCTAAAATGCATCATTCGTAGGGTATGGGAATTGATTTTTCCACTTTGACATGAATACAAGTTAAAAGACAGCCACATGCTTTCTCATGCGCAGGTTAAGGCACTTCTTAAGGAACGGTTGAATGGCAAGACTTCTGGAGGTTCAAGTCAGAAATCTGAAACAAGTGCTTCAATAGAGCTGAACTCCCGTAACTTTGACGAACTCGTCCTTAAAAGCAAGGACCTATGGATTGTGGAATTCTTTGCACCATGGTACGTAGCTTAAAACACATTTATCAGTTTTCATGTGAACAATCAAGATCTATGTATAAGTTTTAATTTTTGATTTCTGAAGATTATGGTTTTGTCACCTGATGATTCATTCTGTGTTCCCTCTACTTCCAAGGTCTGGAAACTCTGATCTAGGAGAATAAATCTCTGATCTAAATCTTAGGTTTAGATTTTTTTTTTTTTACTGGAAGAGCCTTTACTGCATCATATACGTGCAGAAAACGCAAGTCATCTCATGGAGGAGCAATTTGGATCTCCTATATCTCCTTTATTTTGTTGTGATGATGCTTAAAAACAATATAGGAGGATTTGTCTTAACTGGAGCATGTGTGATATGATCAGTGAGGATGTAGGTCTGGTCATATTCCAGCGAAGGTTTAGACCTTTCTATTTTGCCCTTGTCTACTTCTGTACTAAACTCTTTCGGTTGGAATTTGGTTTTGGTTTGACTAATGGACCTTTTTTCCAAGTCAAAGGAAGTCCTACACGTGTCTATATTCCGTTTGGAGTTACAATATTTTTTTGGTAACCTTTGAAAGAGTTCTATTTGACAAAGACCAAATATCTGAAAGCATTTAACTACTGAGAGAGTTAAAAATTGCTACTTGCTATACTGTCAATTGGAAACTTATCGACAAAGTTCCTTTGAAGGGAGCAACTTTATGAACTACAATTTTTCTGTTATTCCAAGGTTTGTGATTCTTTCAATATAAACAAGAAATCAACAGTGCAGCTGAGGTGTGCTGATCTTGTCCATTGTTTTTTTTATTCTGATATTTCATCATACAATTAGTTGCTTCACACGGTAGTGTATTCAGGATTACATTGCTCCACGTCAATATCTTATTCTCTCAACAGCTTAACTTTATTTCTTTAGTTTATGAGATCATATACTTCATCTGCTGCAGGTGTGGGCATTGCAAAAAATTGGCACCAGAGTGGAAAAGAGCTGCAAATAATTTGAAGGGCAAGGTGAAGCTGGGCCATGTTGATTGTGATGCTGAAAAGGTATGTTGATCTTCAGATGGATCCTTTTCCCCCTCAACTTCTGGGAATAGTTACAGGAATAGTGAGAACGAGATAACATTATTCTGGTGCATGGGAAATCTGAAGTACATGGCTCCATTTCGTCCTACATATCATGTTGATCAATGGCTTTCTGCCCTCTCCTTATAAACCTTGTTGAGATCTTTGTATTATATGCTGACTTGCAAGCTTCTCAGTCTTTGATGAGCAGGTTCAACGTGCAAGGCTTTCCTACCATTTTGGTATTTGGTATTGACAAGGACAGCCCATATCTTTACGAGGGGGCCAGAGCTGCAGCAGCAATCGAGTCATTTGCACTAGAGCAGCTGGAAACCAATGTTGCTCCACCTGAAGTGTCTGAGTTGACTGGCCCTGTATGCATTCTTTTCATCCGTCGCCTTTTCTTGTTGAAAGGGTGAATTATATATCTGACTCTATAAGATCTTTTTTTTTTGTAGGATGCAATGGAAGACAAGTGTGCTTCGGCTGCCATATGTTTCGTGGCCTTCCTCCCTGACATTTTGGATTCAAAGGCAGAGGGAAGGAATAAGTACCTTGACCTACTATTATCTGTTGCTGAGAAGTTCAAAAGGAGCCCTTATAGGCAAGTTCCAAGAAATATACTAGCTGGTCATCTATGTTAGCTAGTAATACTTATACAGTACACGTACAACCTTTTTTAGGATCACTATAATGTACAAAAGATTAGCGATCTGACTAGCTTATTTATGTTCTAATTTTTTAAAACAACAATATGCAATTTGCCATACCTAAGAGTAGCTTGATCAGCCAAAACATATCACTGTGCTTTGACGAGTGTAACTAAGATGACATGAATGAATGAATGAACTAAATGGATGTGCCTTGCAGTTATGTTTGGACGGCAGCTGGCAAGCAACCTGACCTCGAGAAGCAGGTTGGAGTAGGTGGGTATGGTTACCCAGCTCTGGTAGCGCTTAATGTCAAGAAAGGCGCATATGCGCCACTCAAAAGTGCCTTTCAGCATGACCAAATAATGTAAGTTCCTTTCTAAGGATCATGGTTGCTTTTTGTCATATGGTGATTAGATTTGCTCCTCTGGAAGTGGACTAATGAGAATTTCTATCTACCTCCAGTGAGTTTGTGAAGGAAGCAGGCCGTGGTGGTAAGGGAAATCTTCCCCTGGAGAACACCCCAACCATTGTTAAAACAGAACCATGGGATGGTAAGGACGGAGAGATCCTTGAGGAGGACGAGTTCTCACTGGAAGAGCTCATGGGCGATGACACCGGAAATAAAGACGAATTGTGATCAAGAGGCACAGCAATGGGGAAGGATTCCGATGGAGTGTGTTACTCTTGTTGATTCTTGTTAATGTCTGATTAACTCTTCAAAAAACTGAACATTTACATGCTTTAAGACAATTTTGTTTAGATTATTTTGTGGAACGTTTCAGAGAGCATTCCCTATTAAGCTAACATCTTATTACAGAGTGAAAGACAGAAGGAAATTTACTTTTCGAGCAAAATGCAAGGAAACCGTATGGATCTTTATTTACAGATTAAGGAAATTCTCAAGGAGAGCATGGATTCTGGCGTTGTATAATCGTCGTATAGAGTTACGGCTCATATGCGATTGGTTATATTCCTGATAGGGCTGTTCAAATAATCAAGCTGCTTGAACTCACCTGTCCAAATAGGTTGAGCTTTTATCTTGGCTTGATAAGTCTTACGTATCGAACAAATATAAAGACAACTTAGTTTTTAAGACTATAGTTAGGTAATTAAATGTTGATATAGTTCATGGCTATTTAAGCTTGACTAATCCATCCAGTGCTGAGCTTGCATTTAATAAATAGTGAAGAATAAGTGTTTATCAATTAACTCGATAAAGATTTAACCGATAATATTCTCAAGGTACAATAGGAATGTAAAAGTAAATAAAAATATTACTGATTCAGTAGATAATTATTTATTTTTAAAAAATATTATTCTACACATTATTTTTTATATTAATTTATTTAAATAAAATTATACATAATTATATACCTCGAGAGTAATATATATATATATATATATATGAGAATAAGTGTAATGATATCTTTCTACAATCAACTTGATGAAAGTTTAATTAAATATTATCTCTTCAATTTTTTTAATTATCTATATATCTTCTCTGATTATTTCAAAATTAATATAAATTAAATTTTAATAAGACGGAGAATTAAATTTAAATTGACGTCTATCTTTTATAAAGATAAATAATTAAATTTAAATTATCTAATATTAAATAATATTTTATATAATTAAGATTTAATTATATCTATCACAATCATATCTTAAAAAATAAAACTAAAAAAAATAACGGAAGAAGCGTATAACCGGAAAGTTACACAAATCTTTTTTTTTTTACTAATATGCCAATACTTGTAGTAGTCGTATGTGAAAGAATCGGCGCCCGAAGTCGTAATACCGCAGGAATGGCAGGATACTCCACCGGATTCAGGGGCAAGATATTGATCATCTACACATTGATTCAACGGACGGGATAATCCTAATACTCATATAATTCGTGCTCATGTTGCCTGGCGAATCACTTCAAGTTGCTTATAAAACAATCGGATCTTTCCAAAACCCTAACCCCCACTAATTCTTCTCTTCCGATCCAAAACATGGCCCCGAAGCGCCCCGCTCCCGCCCCTCCGTCCTCCTCCGAGTCCTCCTCCGACGACGAGCAAGAGTTCAAGAAGTCCACCAACCCTCCCCAAAACCTTACCAATCCCAGTAACGAGGATAACGAAGCCGGAGAAGGATCAGGTAACGAGAGCTCTACCTCCGACTCCGACGCCGATCAGACCAAGGACCAAACACCATCGCAGCCCCGATCCAAACCCCAGCAACCTTCTCCAAATCCCACCAAATCAGCTTCCTCCTCCGGCGAGGAAGACGAGGAGTTCTCTGAGGAAGAGGAGGATCCCGCGCCTGCCCAGCGTCCGGCTCGCGCTGTCGACCCCTCTATCAAACCCATCAGCTCCCGGCCCATGGATGCCTCCCCCAACTTTAGGAAGACCTTCGCCTCGTCCGAACCCCGGGCGAAGAAGCCAAAGGCTTCTTCCGAACCTCCCTCTGAGCAAAGGAGGCGGCTCTGGGGCCCGGATGATGAGATTGCGATCCTCCGTGGCATTGCAGACTACCGCTCTAAGAAGGGTGCTCTCCCGACTTCCATCCAGGACGTGGAAGCGCTTCATGGGCTCATCCGTGGATCCCTCCAGGTTGAGGTCACGACCACGCAGCTCGCCGACAAGGTCCGCCGCCTCAAGCAGAAATTCACGGCCGCCGCCACCCGAGGAAAGAATGGCGCTGGCCCCGAGTTTACAAAACCCCATGAAAAAACTGCCTTTGAGCTCTCAAAGAACCTATGGGGATCGAAGAGTACCGCCTCTGAGAATGCCGGTGCTGATAGCGATGAAGATGCCAGAGAAGAGAGTGACGATGATAATGCAAACCCAGTTGCAGCAGGGAAGCTTCATCGGATAACTAATGGTAATGTGGAGTCTGGGAAGGAGAAGCTTTCCTACCCATACTTCCACGAGGCGATTGAACAGCTGGGGAAAGATCATCCGTGCGGCACATCGTTCAAGAGGGCCTTTGAGTTGCTTGATGAGTCTAAGGCGAAAGCAATGGAGGAGAAGTTCAAAAAGCAGAGGATAGCTGATATTAGGCAGCACTTGCGCAGGATGGATCTGATGAAGGAGACAGTGAAGATGATGCTTGATGCTCTTGCAAAAGCAGAGTGATGGACATATTAGGTTTTCATGGTACCGTAATGTCTTAATTTTGATTGAATCTAACTAGTAGAATTTCATTCTCTATGGTAAATTTGCTGTGTAGATGTCAATGCGCCTCTTTTTGATATATATTAGTGTGGTTTATCATGCATGAATGATAATAGGTTTCTTCATTAGTTCTTTACTTATTGTAAACAAACAAATGTTTTACCTTCTGGCTTAGAAGATCTGGAAGAAATCTTTGTTGGTCTAGATAGCAATTATTATGATTATGTGGTTAGGGTCGATGTTATTATTCATAATTTTCAAATGATCCAGTTAATGTCGATGGGCATCTATCATTGTCTTCAGCTCTGAGCTGCACAATGTTTTCCATATGCCTCACTCTTAGATGGTCTAGGCATGTCCAATATGGATTATTTAGCCAGCAATTTCATTCATTTAGTAGTTGTCTGAATCAAAACTGCCAGGGGAAGAAGTAGTAAGAAAGGAGATGATAGCACTTCCTTTTACTGTGAAACAGTGGCTCCAATTCTAAGAAGGATATGACAGTGAATTACTAATTAGATCATAAATCTGGTCTGTAACTTTTCTTTTTGTATCCTATTGGTTCTCTGTGCTCTTTGTTGATTATTCAAGTTAATGCTGCAGGTTTGTGCTATAGGTGGTTGATAGTTCTCCGTATTAATAGGAATGCAGTCATAGAATGTTCTTTGTATTTGGTGGACGAGTAAAATCTATAACTTCTAACTCCCATCTTTTCTGAACCTTCGAACTTGCTTTTCTTGTTGGTTGCCCTTGTTTGTTTGTATTGCATGTGCGAGGGTTTCGATTGCTTGTCAGGTAGGTTATTTATTTTCTAGATACTGCTTTGGGAGTAATTTCTAGTTTCAATATGGTAATTTCCCTCAAGGATACTCTTATAAATAAAGGATACCCTTGAGATGGCTTTAGCTAGAAATTTGACGTGTGCTCAGATTCTACATACTGGTTACTCTGTTCACTTGTGTAGCTAGTGACAGTAAGGTCTTTACTGGAAGTCTTCTGGCTCCAGTTGAATTAAATGACTACCCATAGACTCTTGCAACCTTGATAAAGCTTCTGTAAAGAAAACTAACAGGGCAACAGATCTGTTTGCATCATGTAATTGAAATAGCAGTTTGATACAAATTCAGCTACTGCATGACATGGGAAGCAGCCCAGCCAAGGTTGTATAGCAAGCACCCTATCAGATGAAGACTGTGCATTAAGAGCAAATGCTAATCTCAACTTGTGAAGCCTCTCAGCTTGATTGTTTACTGTTGAAAGGTTTGACTATATTGCAAGTTTGAGTTGAGCCACTTATTGTACCTTATTCAATATCTGAGTCTTACATGGTCCTGAATATAGAATTCATACGAGAGTCCTGCAGAATTATTTATGTCATTGTGAATACTGGCTAGTTTTTTTTTGCCTTCTTGTAACTAGTCATTCTAGGGTTTGTTGCATTGTTGGCACATAGTGAGAAGAAAGATACATAAAGTTTTTATCTATGACGGATAATTGGCTACCCAGGAGGATAACTGCATAATTATGTTATACTTTCAGAATGGAGTACTTTATTAAGGCATCAAATTTAAGAGTAACAAATTTGATGGTATGATTATAGTCATAGTTATGAAAATTGGACAGGTTAATTGGACTGGTGAATCGACTACTTGATTTTATTATTATTTTTTCTTTATAGAAAAAAGGGTTAGATCCAGTTATACAAAGGATAATAGAGTGTCCAAAGAGGAGGAAGGGGGTGTTTCAAGTAAATCAGGGAGGATTACAAATGGCATAGAGCAGAAAAAGGCAGCAAAGGGAAGGGAAGGGGGCTGTCAGTAGGAAAGTAAGATTCTCACTTCTGAGAAGCTGGTGGTAGTCAACGTAGAGAATTTAAAGATGCTCTTGTTTGGCTCTCTCCATGTTTTCCACCAAATTACAACAAAGAGCACATCAATGCCCCTCTCCCCTAGGAAGGATGTGCGTGCCCACAGGAATATCTTCACTTTAGTGGGTACTGTGAGTTTTCATATTCTATTCGTGCTTGATTAACCTGACTTCGGAAAGATTGATGAGGTTATAGTGAGATTTGACTATCTATCTTTGATTCTTTATTAGGAATTAATCTCCATATAATCCGATTTCCGGTAGCTGTCAGTTATCCATCCATGACTAGAGTGTGAATATCATGAAAATCTTTTTGAGCGATGCTCTGTCTGAAAATTGAAGGTGGATCTACCAAGGAGGATCTTCGGGTTAAGGAGGCTATTTTTTTTCATCCATTTCTTCTGGTGAAAGCTGGGTAGGCTGTGGGGAGGCAAATAGAAGAACTTGGTGAGGTCGTCTTCATCCCGGTTCCTAATTGGATTCTCTATAATTCTCTCTTGAGAGAGAAACAATTCTGCTTCTCATCGGTGTGGTCTCGGTCTCGGTCTCGGCTGATTGATCCATACATAATATTCATGAGGAGAATAGGTGCAAAATGAGATGTTTGTAGCCTCATCTATCTGTCCCAGAATCAATCCATTCTCCATTGCCCACTAAATAATTGATTCCAATGAGGAAAGTGAAATTTGTTTTCAGAACTCCTTCCCATACGAATGAGCATGCAAAGGAGGCATTGTCCTCTGAGAGGAATTTTCCAACAATGATATGGTATGAGAATCAAGTCTTTCCAAAAAAAAGTCCTGACATCACCTAATAATTTCGACTGGCACTTTGCTTTGCTAAGAGAGCAACTTTCTGAAGTCGGAGGTTGATGATGCCAAGACCACCTTGATCTCTACATTTTGCAAGCAAACTCTCGTTCAACTTGCCAGGCAGCGAAATGCATTGATTCTATGCCTTCCCACCCAAACAAAAGCTTTACTGACAGAATCATTCCTGTAAAGGATATTAGCCAACATCCAAAACAGCAAAAAGGAAAGTAGTAGGTAAGACAAATTACTGCATTTTTGTAATCGGACCGAAAATATAATTGATCTCAGTTTCAAGAATCTACTTTTAAAAAATAAATAAATAATCTAGTTGTCTTTAATATCTAATTATTTTATTACTTACCCTGAAAAATAATTTAGTTTAAAGTATTATATTTAAAAAGTAAAAGTTTAATTAGAATATAATTTTGTATAAGTCATATGATTCGAGTTGATGTACTTAGACCGAAATATTAGTAAAAAAATGCTAAATAATAGAAGAAATACAATTGTCTTGGTTTTAAAGATATTTTTTGTAGTTTTTAAAATTATTTGGAACTATAAATATACTATTTAAATATTTAAAAATATTTCTCAATAAACCAGCAGTCTTCTGACCCTGAACCAATAACTCAATAATATTTGTATGAAGTCCAAACTGCCGCATATGCACTCGCCCTTCCAAGCTTCCTACGCTCCATACGTGGTCCGTTCCTACCCATACACCCCCTCTCTCTCTCTCTCTCTCTCTCTCTCTCTCTCTCTCTCTGTGTGTGTGACTGGCTTATAACGCACAGCGTCCTTCTCTTCTCTCCCGCGTCCACATACACCGGAAGAGGAGAGGAGCGGCGTTTCCCGACCGGGAAAAAGATGGGGGACTCGTTGGCGGGCGCCCTCGTCCCCTCCGTAGTGAAGACGGAGACGATGCCCGCCGTCTCATTCTCCGGGATGACGGAGGCGGCCGTGGCAGCGGCGGCGGCATCGGCGTCGGCGTCGGCGCCGGAGATGGAGCCGGATAAGGACTTGCTCTGCCCGATATGCATGGGGATGATAAAAGACGCGTTTTTGACGGCTTGCGGTCATAGCTTCTGCTACATGTGCATCGTCACCCACCTCGGCAACAAGAGCGACTGCCCTTGTTGCGCCCACTACCTCACGAAGACACAAATCTTCCCCAATTTCCTCCTCGATAAGGTTCTCATATCAATTCTTAAACGAATTTCTCCTTCCGTTTGTTCGTATTAGTTAATCTTCTTGTTTATTCACGAGTCCAAACTGTCGACTTTATGTAGATTCTGAAGAAGGCGTCAGCCCATCAAATTGCAAAGACCGCGTCGCCGGTTGAGCAGCTTCGCCTGACGCTGCAACAGGTCAGTAGTTACTTGGTTGGGGCATACATTTTTGTGGAGAAAGCTAAGCCTTGTATATATATAATTACTTTAGAATTTTATTATATTCGAAGCCATCTTAGAATTAGCTGTCATCTTCTGCGCACTTAGATGTTTCTATTCTTGTAGACAGGGATGTGAAATGTCAGCTAAAGAGCTAGATAGCCTATTGACACTTCTCATTGAGAAAAAACGGAAAATGGAACGACAAGAAGCTGAGGCAAATATGCAAATAATGCTGGACTTCTTAAACTGCCTTAGAAAGCAGAAGCTGGAAGAGTTGAACGAGGTTTGCGTTTATAAAATTTAATTCTCTGCTTCTCTTGAAGACCTTTTGTCCTCGCATTTAAATTGGGTACATTTAAATTGTACTTAGTATGCTGTTGTAACCATTTGAAGGCATCTTCTTATTGTTGTGAATCTTTTTTTGAATCCTCAGCTCATTGTCAGTGAGAGCTGCTGATACTCTACAAACTGAGACTACTTAATCATAACCAGGATAGGGATTCATGTGCCTTTTGGTTTCTGCAGGTCCAAACTGATCTACAGTTTATCAAAGAAGATATAAGTGTTATAGAGAGACATAGAATGGAATTACATCGAACAAAAGAAAGATATTCCATGAAACTGCGCATGCATTTTGATGATCCTTTTATGACAAAGTTGTGGCCTTCCACAGCTGACAAGCAGAGAAGTCTATCCATTGCCCGTACCTCTCTTGCTGGGATGTGTTCTGGAAGTTTACAGTGTAATAAGGCCGACGTGAAGGCTCAGATAAGCTATCAAGGACACCAAAAAAGAGATTCCTTTAGCGGCTCAGAACAAACAAATACTCTTATTCAATCAGGAGCTATTATGGCTAGGAAGAGACGAGTCCATGCACAGGTTTGTGTTCATCATGGCATTGTTCATATACTGGAAACCGGTAGCTAGTAAAATAGTTTAATTGGTTGATAATCTGCAGTGAATCCTTTGAGTTGAAGTGCTAGTACTTTGTGTTAAATGTTTTGTGTTCTAATTCTTGTAATTTCTCCAATAATCAGTGTAAGGTTAAGTACATCTTGCCCTCCCCAGACCCTTTTGATGGGAGGGTTGGAACTTTCTGGGACAGAATATTTATAGTATAATCTTCTTACCATATATTTTCACCTGATACCATCTTAAAGAATAACTTATTATTCAAATTTGTCCTGGTTTTGCACATCTGTTTGACCTGAATATGTGTGTACTTACTTTTTTGCATCTTTTATTGAACTTTGCAGTTTAGTGAGCTCCAAGAATACTATTTGCAAAAACGACGACTTGGACCAAACCAGAATAGACAAGAAGAAAGAGAAGTGAATACCATAAGTAGAGAAGGCTATCATGCAGGACTTGAGGATTTTCAGTCTGTACTGACAACATTTACTCGATACAGGTTCTGCAATTAACAGGAAGTGTTAGCCATTGTTTTATGCTTGAAATTAGTTAGCAAAAATATTCATTGTAACCGTGTTTTTTTTTTGGTGCCACAAAGTTTCCAAGTTCTCAAGTTGTTCTATTTCTTATGCTATTCGTTTTTTTTGCCTTGCTGCACTTTTTACAGTCGGTTGCGTGTCGTAGCAGAACTTAGACATGGAGATCTCTTTCACTCTGCAAATATTGTATCTAGGTAAGAAACTGAAATTAAGTGCATTCTTTACAACTTATACAGTTTCTTATTTGCCAATCCTCCTAGACGTTGGTGTCCCATTACATCATGAGTTGTGTGACTTGCATTCTTCTAACTTATGGCATATCTGGAGTTTGTTATCTCTTAAAGTCATTTCCTTCTCTGGTAATTATTAGCCCCTCGTATTCGTGGAGAAGCTTTACTTAATCTTAAACAGGCTTTCATAATTTGTCTCACACCATTTTAGAAGACAATGGACTTGCAAATTTTTGTGTGAGCCTAAATTGCAATTTCTAAGGTCGATTTATTTCTTTGCCAATTGGGGCTCATAGCTTTCATGTCAAGCCCCTCTTGCACCTTTTCTCTTACCAGGAATTTGGCACCTACTTTGGGCATTTGAGGTTAGCATGACAATCAGTTTGGTGGCTCTGGGCAATCAACTATGGGTTGTGCTCTACCTGACTCCATATTGTTGGGAGCAAGGATTATCATGCCGATGAGGTGTCAGCACATGGCACAGGAGGTGATTCACCGTGCCACAAGCATGACAATCATTGGTTGGGAGAAGCTTGATTGATTTCTTGTGAGTTAGATTTCTCAAGGATATTAAGATATTAATGATTCGGAAAGTTAAACTGTCCAACTTCCAGAATTGCTGTTATGGAGATATTATCAAGCATATTTCAGCAACTTCTTTTTGTGCGAAGTTTACGTACCATAAGAATGTTTTTCTATATGAAGGAAGAAGAATGTGCATATAATAAATTGCTGGGATAGTTACATGTTTGTGTACCTTTAGATCTCAGTTTTGATTTTTGCGCTCATTTCCATTAACTGCTTCTTGTGGCAGCCTTATCTCTTATTATTTTGATTTTATGTTTCTTGTTCATGCTTAAGAGTGAAATCCCTGAGGAAACTTATAATAGTATTTGACATACAGCATAGAGTTTGATCGTGATGATGAGCTGTTTGCCACTGCTGGCGTTTCCAAGCGCATTAAAGTCTTTGAATTATCCACAGTAAGCTTTTTGAGGAATATATGCTTATCTTATATGATTCTTTTCAGAGGCCAAAGATATTTAATCTTTTATTATTGTGCATGTATTGCTTTTTAGGTTGTAAATGAACCATCAGATATACACTGTCCTGTTGTAGAGATGTCCACACGATCCAAACTTAGTTGCCTAAGTTGGAACAAGTACTCAAAAAATATTATTGCAAGCAGTGACTATGAAGGGATAGTAACTGTTTGGGATGTGAACACTCGTCAGGTATTTACATCTTTTCCAGAATTCTTTCTATATTATACTATATCCACATTCATTATTCATTGCTTGCTGCCATGTGGACTCCTTACGAGCTCTATATTTCAGAGTGTCATGGAATATGAAGAGCATGAGAAAAGAGCATGGAGTGTCGATTTTTCACGTATAGAACCATATATGCTAGTATCTGGTAGTGATGATTGCAAGGTAACTCAATATTACTTTGTTAATGCTAGCTACATGTCACCACTCTTAGAGGAGATTAACTTGATCAGTGAATATTGAGAGAGCCACCTTGTGTTTCATTCTCCTTCATATAGGTCAAAGTATGGTCCACAAAGCAAGAAGCCAGCGTAATTAACATTGACATGAAAGCAAATATCTGTTGTGTCAAATATAATCCTGGATCAAGCATTTTTGTTGCGGTATGTAGCTATATATTATCTTTTTCTACTGCCTATTCATGTACTTGTATGAACTGATGCAGATACTACAATTTTGCAGGCCGGCTCTGCTGATCATCACATTCACTATTTTGATTTGAGAAACACAAGTGCTCCGCTCCATGTCTTTAGAGGCCACAGAAAAGCAGTTTCATATGTTAAATTTTTATCTAATAATGAGCTTGCATCTGCATCAACGGACAGTACTTTGAGGTTATGGGATGTGAAGGAGAATTGCCCGGTATGTGTTGTGAAGTTATCCTTCACCTTTCGGTAACTAACCTACATTTCTTTCTCTGCTTTTGCAGTTGGTGTTTTTATTTTGTCGCATGAAGCAATTAATTTTAGCCTACTGTACCTCTTGCAAGAAAGCCTTTTGATTGTCTTTAGTCAGTATAAGTAAATCTCATATATGTTCAGGTGCGTACATTCAAAGGCCACACGAATGAGAAGAATTTTGTTGGCCTGACAGTTAACAGTGAATATATCGCTTGTGGAAGTGAAACAAATGAAGTTTTTGTTTACCATAAGGTTAGTGAAACAAATGAAGTTTTTTGCCGGCAGTTGATGCGATCCATGATTGCATTTGTATCTTTCTGGCTCACTAGGTTTTCCTGTGCCTCATTTCAAAAAATTTGGGTATTTGCAGGCTATCTCTAAGCCTGCGACATGGCATAGATTTGGATCTTCTGATCTGAGTGACACAGATGATGATGCTGGATCATACTTCATTAGTGCTGTTTGCTGGAAAAGTGACAGCCCTACGATGTTAACTGCAAACAGTCAGGGGACCATCAAGGTTCTTGTGCTTGCTCCTTGATTGCTGATGAGAGCTTGCGAGCTGAAAGCTTAGCTGAACAGTCAGTAGCTCCTTTTTTTCTCCAATTCACTTGTACATTAGGTTATTCGATAAATTTTGGTCCCAACTCTAATCTATCACTAATTTCTTTCCCATAGTTGGAGAGGTTTCTATCAGCCATCAAAACTAGAAAAGTTTTGGGAAGAATCAGGTCCCTTGAGGTGTAATTTAAGAAGAAATGTGTACCGAAATGTATCTCGTTTTGAATATAGATGTGTGCTATTTGTGACAATTGTCACTATGCAACATAACTGGAGATGTTTTTAATGAAATTTTATTTCGTTCCTCTTTAAATTTGCTAAAGAAGGATGAAAATTATAAGCAACTAATTGTATCAGTCTGATGAAGAATGCTTTCATTTTGCTGTGTCACAACCTTGCAATTTGCAATTTGAGAGTTAAACAAGAATCTCCCATAGTTTACCTGATCTGTATACTATCTGCCTTATGCTTTTAATCTGCTGTACGACGGATGCCATTACTACTTAGATGTTGATTCTCATTCTGGCATAAAGATCATATTTGATCTCAAACGCTAATACAGACGAAGCATGCAGTGCAGCGAGTAGTTGAACCACGGCAAGGCATCGAGGGATGCACAACAAAGAAGCATTAATATGAAACATGTGACAACATAAAAGACAAACACCTTTTACATCATCCTCTATCACATGACTGCAGATCAACAAATCAATTGTGAAATTCATAAATATCTGCCAATTAGTCATTACAAATTTACTTGCAAAGCAACAAATAATTACATCACCATAAAGGCATAAAGCACCAAGGAATTAGCAACAGAGATGCATTGATATGAAAGATGAGATAACATAAAGACAATCACCTTCGACATCATCTGCCATCAGATGACTATAAATCAGCAAATCAATGGTGAAATCCATAAGTATCTGCCCATTAATTATTACAAATGTACTTGTTTACCCTTTTTTGCTTACGAACAATATCCCAACCCGTCACCCTTTCAGCTCACACCTAAGACTGATCTTCCCCGGCTTCTACGGCGGCGGCGCCGCCGCCTCTCAGATCTGAGCATACCCATACCTCTCCCTCGGGTTATTGCTGGAGCCACCTCATCATCAACATCTGATGAATAAGCAGCAGTAGCATCAACACCATCGCCGTGGATGGTAGCATAACCGTCATCATCTTCCCTGCCTTCAGATGCCCCATTATCCCTGTGAAGCCTCATGAAGCGTGCACCTTCTCGCAAGAAGAAGTACAGGATGCTCCTGCTGATGCCCCGATTCCCTCCTTCATAGTCCCCATCACCTACCTCATCATCAGACTCGACATCGCTGTTGCTCATTTCTATCACATAATCACCAAACACCACTGCCCTCGGCATTGATGACCTGATCGTGCTGATCACATCTTGCCGCTCTCTTTCATGCTCTAGGGTTCTCCACTTCTGTTCAAGCACAGGGTCCACCTCACGAGGTTTTGCAGAAGGATGCTCTAATTTCACGTGCTTGCGGAGTTCTCTATATGTCCCTGTGAATGAGCAGCCATCCTGCATGCAGCTTCTCTTTTTACTGTTGAGATATTCTCTAGCAGGTTCAACAACAGTCCATCCCTTAACCTGCCCACGGCACAGAGGGCATGCAAGTTCCATTACCTCTGACTTATCGATCACAGGCCAGGAAGGTGAATCATGGTGGAGTGATTTCACTTTGGTGTATGCATTCTTAAACTGATCGAGGCAGTTAGAGTGGCGATCGCTGGTCCCACACATATAAGGACGGCAACCCTTGTCATGTGATGAGCAAAGGAGAAGGACAGCGTTGTGAGGGTACTCCATACACACAGAGCAGGTGGCATCTTCCCAGTCCCGTTTCTCCACGGATAATGGTGTTTCCTTTGCATTGACTACTTTCTCAGTTTTCCAGCAGTAGGAAGGAATTGGATATGGAGTCAACCTGAGTTGACGAGTCGAAAGTCTCCGGGCCCTGCCACTTCTCGCCATTTAAATAGAAAACCTGAAAAGTAACTATAACCAATTTAATGTTCCAAAATTGACAAATAATAAAACAATTTTCAGGGAACAGTTTAATGTTTTCCTGAAATAACAAACTCAGGTTGAGCCCAATGTTGACTTATTTGACAGGCATTAAATTAATAACCAACAGTTCCATCTAACTTTACATGTTTGAAAACAATTGTGTACTCAAATTGATCAAATGATCAACAGGTACAATGTTTTCAAACAACTTCGGATTTTGTCTTGTGTTTAGGCATTTTAGATGCTCCAGAACTTTGGATTCTCAATTTGTATGCTCTATCATGTCCTTTACCCCCAGTGCAACAAACATTGTTATCCCCAAGAAACACCAAAGCTTATTGAGTCAAAAGTCTCCTCCAATTACCTAGGCCCCCTATCAAGAACTTCTGACAGAATGACTTACTCTCATCTGTTGCTTTTCTTCCAGAATATTTGTGACCATAAAAGCTAACCGGAGACACAAAAACCTCCTTCCTGACTCACTTCTATAGAAATGAAATTTATCCTTCGCAGCCAATCAATTTCAAGACCAGCTAGACAGAAGAATCTTTAGCAGGTATACTTTCAAAAAATAAGATTATCACTGCCCAACAATTTTGACTGCTCGACAGAATTCAGAAAACACTCTTATCTTCTTTCTTATGATCTTGCAAAATCATAGTGTTCTTTCCAATATGTAGACCACTTCACACCTTTCTGTTCTCAACCTTTTAAGGCATCATGTATCCAAAATAAATCATCATTCTTTTTATGCCTCCCACCTAATTCTTAACTTTCCACCTTGTGTTTCAATAATTTAATGATTCTGATCCTCATCCATACCAGATAATGAGATAAATTGCATTGATGGTTATGTCATCTCTACAATGTCATTCTCTGTTATTATTTCCAAGAATAGAGTACAAATAGATGATAAGCCATTCCTAGGAAAAATGCCAGAGCCTTTTCTTCTTAATGATTAAGGTTTTATAGCTAAAGTTTCATAATATTTCCGCCAGTGAAGCAAAATATAATGTCCAGCATCCAAATAGAAAATAGTTAAGTAAAAGGCTCTTAACAAACTAAAGGAGATACAGAAAAAATTGTTAACAACAGCTTTTCACAAGCTAAACAAGATATTATCAGTGAGAAAAGGAGAGGAATAGTAAATATCCTGTATATGCTTTTGAAACAAGCTGTATTTCTTTATAATATAGCAAGAGTTGACTGAGTATGATAAAAGATTTAGTTGGAGGACAAAATGCGGTAACAGTAAGAAAATTCTATTTGTTGAACCTGTAACTTATAAACAAGCAAATCCAACACATTGAACCATAAGTTCTATTTCACTGATGTAGAATAAGTAAAGAACAGAGAACTTATAACAAAGAATAGAAAAGATAAAGAGTTCACGAATTTACGGTGCCACTACGTGGCTGCAATTGGCACATTAGTCATGAGCCATAGGCACAATTACAGGCTGAAAGTAGCATGTCATAGCTTGTGGATCATACCCCAGAGCCTCAACATATGATGCACTAGATTTTAAAAAGACTAATATATGCTGATCTGCAAAAGAGTAATTTTATTTCCATAAAGCCCAACCACACAAATGACCATGTGAATACCACACCAATATCTCTGGAGTATATTCACAAATCTGCCTAACCAGGACAGAGTATAAATATTTTATATTATGTCCTGGAAAACTCTATCCCGTACAGCCATACAGGTGAAAGAAAAAGGAACAGAATCTATAAAGCTTTTCTCCACATAATTGGCGTCAATTAGCACGAAATCTTTTCCTAAAAAGGAAATCTAGATTCACCAGATGGGTAGGCTTAGACCTTTCAAGCACTACATATGTCTCGCTTTCCAGACTAGGCACCAAAGATAAGGATTACTTCCAGGCTTCCAGCACCTCACTCAATATTTACCTTCATCGACTGTGCTCAAGGACTTAATCCAGCTACACCTTCACATCTATCAGAGGGAATAGTAACTCCACCTTAGATGCTACCTCTAATTAATGATGAAGTACTAGAAGTATAGGAAATCAATCAAATAAAAAATAATGTTGCCTAGAGCCAAAAATGGCACAGGATCATATACCAACATGCTATAAAGGTGCCATAGCTGGACCATCTCGTAAAAGGATAAAAGTAAACAAATAACCATGTTACTACACTTAAACTCCAGCTTCAAAACCAATTAAGTATTACAATGGCCAACAGAAACTTAATACTTGTATGGATTTGGACTAATATATTGACTGATATTTGACTCCAAACATGTATATTGAATCAGCATTTGCTTTTGCATAACTACCAGAGGACTCCAAATTCATCATCATCTAAAGAATCAAGGACTTACATGCTGCATTATAGCAGTCCGTATTATAGATGCACCAAGGATCATTGGAAATATCTAGACCTTTAAGTCACTGTCGCCTCAACCTCAATATCTACGAGTGTAGATTTTGAAAACAACCAATTCAACAGTCAGGTATGGAGCATCCTTGCACAGCCACCAACAATATCAAAACAGAAGGTGTTATTTCATGATATCTCGCAAACAATTCTAGGCTTGCACCAAGAGGAAGAGATAAAGTGAACAAGGATGTCTGCAGACAAAACCAAAAAAAGAAAAAGAAAAAAAAGAGGAGGGTCGGGAAGGGAGGGGGGGGCGGGGGGGGGGGGGGGGGGGGGGGAGAGAGAGAGAGAGAGAGAGAGAGAGATCAAACCTAGGGCTCCTTCTAAATCTACCACTTCGTATAATCAGTCCCCTCCATTCTCTTCTTCATTTCTCCCAAATAGTTTTCCCACTCAGAAATTCCATTTTCCTCGAAGACAAACCGAACAAATCAATTTAGCTGACCATCTAAATGGTCCATCTCCAAAAAATCGCATCAAAAATTTTTTTTTAAAAAAAAATCAAACAACCAAAAACAGCACCTCAAATTTGCCGAATTAGCCAATTGTGGAGTTACCTGACTGCGAGGATATATGATATTCTCGATCTATCTCAACATCCAGCAAGCAAGCAAACCAACAACCAAAAGGAAAGCAAGAAGTAAATAGAAAAAGGATCCCCTTTGCTTCCGAAGACAGTTAAAGGAACGGAACATAGAAACCCAAAGCAAGCAAAAGGGAGTAAATAACCAACTAGCACATGAACATGTGATCAACCGAAAACCCAGATGGGATCTCTCTCAACCGCACAACATTCAAATTTTTAAAAGGAAAAAAAAATAGGAGCACCAAATAGAAAATTAACTTAAGGAAGGGAGACCCACATGCCCTTATGACCACAGCATCTTACAGCTACTACTCAGATCTTCGGAGTCCTAAAGAAGAGGGGCTAAAGAGAAAGAGGAAAAGTAAAAAAGACAGGATTTTTAACTCAACTTGGTGGTCCTAATTTTTCCCCAACCTTCCACGAAACATCCGTGATTCCACGATAGTAAAACGAAAAATGGATCGGATTGAGAAGGGAGGAGAGTACCTTTATCAGAAGGGCGCCGGGCGCCTAGGGTTTCGCGACGGATCGACCGGTGATCGCTCGCTCGCTCTTGTGTCGGATGCGAGAGAGAGAGAGAGAGAGAGAGAGAGAGAGAGAGAGAAGGTCGAGAGAAGGTCTTAGAAATGGGGCCGAGTCGTGGCCACGTTTAAAGGGAGTGTTCGCAAATTTCTAACTACTGGCCTGAGCGAATCGAGAGAGAGAGGAAGAAGCGGAGGAGGAAAGGAAGAGCTTCCCTGTTACGCTATTGTGACGACATGGAATTTGTTCCTTTTCTTCTTTTTCTATTTTGCATTTCACCATTATATATTTTGGAAACTGATAACTAACTAAGTAGTCATCGTTAAAAAAAACTAAGCAAAATTTTATTGCCGGTAACATTTGAAATCTTCATATGGTAAAAAAATAAATAATAATAATCATTACATCTATATTCTAAAATATAAATTAAAAAAAATATTTTTCTATACCTTATTTTGAGAATAATAACTATAAATATTTATTTCATAATTGACTATATTCCTTAGATTGTTTGAGGCATAATACATGATATATATATATATTAACTTTGCTTATTGAAATATATAAGAAATCCTTAAGAAAAATTATTTAATAGTTTTATGATTTGATTTAACATATCGGTTAATAGTTTCGAAGTAATAATTCTGTAAAGCACAAGATATAAAGTTTAACTTAAGTAATTTAGTGTGCCGGCTAAAATTTGATAGAATTTAGTGTCTTTATATTCATAGAGAATTAATTATTTGTCTTACTTATAACTAATTTTCGAGTTCTAAAAAGATTAAATAATTATCAATTGTAACTATACTTTTATCGACGGGAGAACTGAGAAGACTGCTTCAAATTTAATATTTTTTTTAAATATATTGTTATGTGCTTTTGTCTAATAAAAAGTATGAACAATATTTATTTTCTCCCCCACATATTTATATAATACGTGGAATAATTATAAATTATATCTAATAACTATATGTCGTGTAAACTATATTTCTATAAGAATAATTACGAGCTACAAAGATTAATAAATACAAAATAATAAAAGGTCATAGCTGCTTATAACAAAAATAATAACTACAAATTATAAAAGTATATTTATAAATTATAAGGCTAATAACTATAAACTATAAGAGAAATTAATGCATTACGTAGTTACTATATTTTCTTTTTTAGCAGGTAATATAGAGTATTTGTATTACGAGTCAATTATTCGAGGAAGGGGAAGAATATAATTTTATATATTATAAAATATCCGCATATCTATTTATATGAGTCGACGACGGCGGTAAAAAGAAATATTAAAAAAATCGCATGCAAAGAAAAACGAAAAATAAAATATAAAAAGCGATTTGCACAAAAAACCTAAAGGCAACATTGTGAATTAATTTTTATTTTACTTGGCAAATACCTAAAACTTTTTAACAATCCCTTGCTAATAAAAACTGGACGATACTACGAAGTGAGAAACTATTTTGGTACAAAGAAAGAGACTTCTAGTGAAAAGAAAAATTTAAAGACATTGCTTATGAGCAAATGATCGCAAGTCTTATATCACAATTGACCACCAGTTTGGTGGATATTGGGTAGTAATCACGTGGTGAGATATCGTATCAATAGAGTCCGATTCAATCGAAGTGGTCCAAGTATTAAATTGGACTACAATAATCGTGTCCATTTAAGATAAGTATACATACATTTATTATTGAATCGTGTAAAGTTGAATTTATCAATGCATTTAGATATGATTACGAAGGGATTTATCCACGAGTTTAGTCAGTAAACTATGTAACGTTTTTTTAAAGGAAAAGACTCTGTATTGGTGAATAACTTCATTAATTTTAATAAGTATAAATTATGCTTGGCCTTTTTAAACTTAACCTCTCGACTCTTTTACTCTGGTCCGTCACCTTTTTTTATTATAAAACTATTGACCAACTTTTCCGCTTATCCATTCATAAGGTTATATATATAAGATGAAAGTAACTCCCAGGAAAAATATTGTTCATCTTGACTTAATATGTATGGGCAAAATGATAATTTTGCCTTTTCATTAATAACAAACTTAGAGTTGCCTTTTTAAGTTCCGACCACGCCAGAGTTAAATACTTAAGTTAAAAATACACAATAGTTTCATACAATTAAGTCAAATAACATGTAAAAAAATAAAGGGAGAAGCTAAAATAACAGCACTACTAAACCCAAATTAGCGAAACAAAGCCTCAACAACTATACATCATGTCTAGTTTTCAACGTGCTGCAGACTAAGGTAACATATTGAGGTATAAAATACATTTTAACAATTCTCTTATTAATATATTGGGTAATTAAATAATTCATCCCAGAGAGGCATTTAAGTGTAAGATTAAGGGGAAAGATTGCATCCGTCTTTTAAGTCAAAATGCATTGGAGGCATCTCGATATAGTGCGTTCCTAATTTTCAATGAGTTATAATGAGACGACTGATGATGCCATCTTCACGTAAGGTTCAGGAAATATATAGTTAAAATTTTATCCTAAATAATTTTTTTAAAGTTTTTAATAATATTTTAGAATTATTTTGTACATGTAATGTCACTGATGCTTCGCCTGGACACCTTCAGAGGTTGCACCATAAAACCGTAGTTGGATTTCAACGGTACTCCGAAACCATGAAAAGTTTCCCAAACAAAACGGCAAAACGACAAAACTCCAACTCTCTTTATTCCAAGCAATTCCCAATTCAAAGCGTCTCCTTCCCTCTCCTCCCCCCTGGTCCCCCTCCATGGAGCCGCTCCCCCCCTGCTCCACCAAATCCTCCCACAAAGCCTGCGATTCGGTTGGATATGCTGCGGGGGAGGGCGGCGATGACGGTGGCGGGGTTCGAGGAGGTCCCTCCGCCTCTGGGGCGGCGCCTACTCTCGAGAAGACGGCAGGTGATGTGATATCCACGGTCAAGAAGGGGCAGAGCGATGCGGCTTCGTCTTCTTTCTCATCTTCTTCTTCGTCTTGTCAGACTCTATACTCTCGTCGAGCGCCGCCCTCGCGGAGAGGAGGATTACGGCTAAGGTGCAGGCGTCGCTCTTCGTGGACGCCTCATGGTAGTGGATACGGAGATGATAGTATCCAGGAGCTTGCTCTTCCCGTGGGAATGTCCTTTGCCGCCGTTATTGCACAGGTTTATTTGGTTTCAAAGTGTTTCTTATATTTCTGAGGGAACATAGGTTTTTTTTCTTTTTCTTTTTTCTTTTTAAGCGATTGATCTCATATCTGCGTAGAGTATCAAAGTTAGGTGTTAAAGTTGATGCCTTCCTTTTGAATTGGAAATAGAAATTATTTAAGTCTTCCAGTAGATGCTTAGTATCATTTGTTTGTGCCTCAGTAATTGATGAAAACAAGAAAGAATTTCTCTAGTGAATCATGTTTCCCTTCTAGGAGCATTAATGATGTGATGGTTAGTAATGGATAGTTTAGTCATAGCATTGCTCTGAGAGTCTGAGGTATTGAAGTGTCTAGTTTGATGTTGCGATGAAGGTTGTTTCCTTCTCTACCATGTATGAGTCCTACCAAGTTGCCAAGTTGGTTAAGAAAGGCATCATGCTAGTGTGCTACATGGTACCACAGACATGGCCACAGAGATCGATCAATAAGAAAGATAGATTCAGTTATTTTCAGTCTGAAGTAGATTCTCTTGCACAAGTCAGATAATCTAATGACGACGTCTTTTTTCCTATGAGAGGCATTATATATTCTCTTACCACCTTTGCCAAGTCCTTTTCTTTTCCCAGTTCTTGCTATGTACGCTGAATTACTTTTGCTGTGGGTGCACCAAAGGATTGTTTGGCGAAGTATAAATGCCATTGATGCAGAACCCAACATGCGCCACTCTTGTGTGGCATTTTTATAGAAAGATCATATTTAGAAAATTTTGTTCTATTAATTAATTTTACTACCAAAGGATGAAAAGTATGGGTGATAGTGATGAATAATTACCTTGTTGGGACACCTATCTAGTAACTCCAATTAAATTTTTTACCTGTGGCATGTCTATATAACTACTAAATAATTGGAGAAGAATTATATGCAATTCAATGAAGGAGAGTCCTGATGATAAGGACCATGACTTTGATGACTCATTGACATTCAGAAGACTCATGTAACCGAGAACTGCCTGTTAGACATTGAAACTTTTTTAAGCAGATTAAAAGGAAATTATGTAAGATTATTGCTTTTTGTGAACACGAATTGTCTGAACTTTTATTCGTGGGTGGAATGGGTGCTATTGATTTCAGTCTAGCTCCGGAAGAAAAACATATGGTCATAGTTGTTGCTTGATTGTGCACTTTTAATAACTCAAATACTTCTAACATATTATTGTCATTTTCAGTGGTATCATGAACGAATTGTTACACATGCCCTTTAGGTTACGATGCATTTAGACTTTGGAATAAGAAGGTTGTTAGATGCATCAAGTTAAATACGCCAAGGATTAAGATAGTTATTCTTCTCCTGCTTAGCAGCAAGAGAAGAACTGGGCTATCCGGCTTCTCACTCAATTAAGAATATTGAGCACTAGATATTCAGGTTTAGCACTTCAGTTGTCAACAAATTGATATTGAATAAAACTAGCATTCATTATTCATCTTGTTCCTCATTCCATTTTATCTCATTTCGTACTTATCTTGTGCTACTCTGAAAGTGCTTAGTTTCTTGATGATATGGATGTTTCTTTTTGTATTCTCTTTTACAGGTTTTAGATGGAATGAATATCTGTGGAGAGAGATTATCAGTTGATCACCTATCCATGGTACAATCTTTCATAGCTTTGACATGAGTGTGAAATGCCACAGGAACCTTGTATGATTATCTGACATCATTGTACTTGCAGATTTGTTCTTCAGCAGTGAAAGAATCAGTGACAAATGTAAGTTTGGTTCTAAACTTATTAAAGAATCTAGTTCCCTTTTTCAATAAACTCCTGCATTCTGGAATAGTAAAACATGTGCCTTGCATTTCTATTTGAATAGATATATGGTGATAGGTTCAACTCTTTCACAAGCAATTTTGAAAAATCATTTGGCAGCACATTGAAAACCCTCCGTCTTATCAATGAGACATCTATCTTTGAGCAAAGAAGCACAGATTGCAGCTCATCTCTAAATAGCTGTCCTGTAACTGCAGCAAACTTTGTTTTACAAAGGCCTGTTGCAGAATTCCAGGAGAATCTATCATTGAATTCCATGAACAGTCAGCTTATTGTTCACGGGCAAGTTAATCAGCAGATCACCAATGCTTCTCATAGTAAATCTTGTCCTGATTTTAACCAGCGCATTCTAACTACATTTGAGAAATCTGTAAATGAACAGACCCGCTGTAATGATCTCAAGGCATTTGAGATAGGTCTAACTATGAAAAAGTTGCAACTAAAGCATTCTCAGTTAGCCCTTAGTTCCTATACACATGTTTTGGAAAAGATAAAGATATCCATGGGAATCTCTAAGGCTACATTCAGAAAAGAGAAACTGAGAAATCAGATGCAGGATATACAGCATGCTGAATTCATCAGGAGGTGCATCGATCTTCTTGTGGGTGGTTTGATAATCATGTCCTGTTCCCTTGTATGTGGAGCTTCTGTTTATTCATACCAGCGGATCACCGAGGTTACATCAGCTTGCACAGCCACAGACAAGGTTTATTATATGTGATGTCACTTGCTGTAATCTTGCTGATCTATTGAGAACCAGGAGCCACTGACAATCTGTTTTCCTTCCGCAGGAGTCTAAATCTTGGTGGATTCCTAACCCTGTGGCATCTTTCAATTCAGCCTGGCTTATATTGAGATGCCAATTTGTAGCCCTAACACAGATGCTATCAGGCATATTGATGATTCTGACCATTGCTTGGTTGGTTTTTCAGCGAGCAGCATTATCTGGACCGCATATGCCGGTATCCTTCATTCTCGTGCTGTTGGGAGTTTTTTGTGGTTTTGCTGGAAAGCTGTGTGTAGACACTCTAGGAGGGGATGGATATTACTGGCTTCTCTACTGGGAGGCTCTCTGCTTGTTGCATTTCTTTGCCAACGTATTCCCATCAGCTTTTTATGGTATCCTTTATGGCTCTGTGTCCATGTCTCAAGGAATCGAAGTTGTCAGGCTACCATACTGGATTAGGCGATACATATTCTACTCTATCCTGATGCTGATTCTTCCAGTATCCGCAGGTTTGCTGCCATTTGCATCTGTTCATGACTGGAAAGAACACTTCACCAAAAAAATGATGAGTATGAATATGAAGTGAAAATGAAGACTAAAATACTCTCGAGAGATTTTACATTAATAAAAGTGAATAAATGATCTCGTCCCTAATTAATCGTTGCCAAGATGTACCAGCCATTTGAAGACATTATGATGGGTAAGCTCTTTGGTATCCAATATATTTATGACATGCAAATTTGAAGTGTTCATGTATCGATGTGTTTATGTTTCCTGAGAAAATATTGAGTTATATTTGTGTCGCATTGTTAATACAACTGATGTTAGCTCCTTCTATGATTGATAACCAGTTGATGCCACTGTGTATTTTTCAATCAGATAAAAAGTCTTAACCTGGGCCTTCTATGGTTGTTTTCGACAATTGTAACCATACAAACTGTAGAAAAGAAAGTTAGAAATGAAATTTTCTTGCATCTCATAACCAATGGTAGGATATTATAATCAAGGATTAATTCTTTTTATCAGTTAAATAATACTACCATGGGGTTTCTCCATGCCTATACTTTATACCCCATTAGGCATAACAAAAAAAAATAATTAGAAAGTGGAATATCCTATACATGGGTTGAGATGGGCCGGGAGAAGCCCAATCCCTATTCTGCCGGTTAAGGAAGCTACGGCAGAATCCAGCCGTCCATCCTGAATAATCCCTTCCAACGGCCGAGATTTATCTCCGGATGCGTTAGTTTTCCCCTCGAGGAAGTTATGGTGCTCCCTCTCCTCTACATAACAGGCTACAGTGCAAGTTAGTTCTCGTCCGTGCCATAGCCGTAGGGTTTTCCAGAGACAAAGCAAAGCAAAGCAAGCAACCAAAGCGAGATCACAAACTCCATCGTATCTTTTCAAAGCGTCTCCTCTTCCTCCTCGTCGTTCTTCTTCTCTTCTTCTCTTCTTCCTGTCTCTTTTAATTCGATTCCAAGAGAGATAGTGAGAGAGGCGGATATTCTATTCCTCCCTATCCGCCGCTTATTCCTCGTTATTCCTCCCAATTCCGCTCGAAGGCCCTTCCTTCCCCATGGGCTCCCGTACCAATTGCCGTTTCTTTACGGGAATAGTGGATAAGAGAATAGGATAGAGTCCTTATCCGAACTCTACTATTCCCCTAATCCGCCCTTGTTTGCCGTAAGCGATTCCTCGCTCGCTTTATAGATATTATATGTATTTCGCGGATTTTTGTCTCCAACAATACCACTCCTAACTCTGCAACTATATTTTGGTATAAAGAGAAGTCTTCGCTAGGGTTTGTTAGGGTTTCGGATCTCCGTTATTTGGGAAGAGAGATCGCTTCCTCTCCCTCTCCTCGTCCTTCTTTTTGACTGTTAGGGTTCTGTTCTCTTTCGCGGTTTATAGTTCTCTCGGAATCATGGGGAGGTAAGGACTCTTGAGGGCGTTTGGGTGCATATTGGCAAGAATGGATGTGTAGAAGCTTAATCTAGTGTTTTAAGTTCCCAATTCGTAGTAGTTTTTTTTTTTTGGAAAAAAAAAATTGGGTGCAGAGGATAGGTAGTCTTGGCAGAGTTAAAGCTGTTGACTTCGCCAGCCCCTTGGGGGGGCGACTGGTCCCTGATTCAGGGTTGATCCTGTTGTGGTTTTCCTTCTTCTTTCTCCCTTGGATTGCTTGTTTTGTACAGAAAGTGTAATCCGGGCGATAGGGTGGTTGTGGGGGAGAATAGTTTTGAGGAGGAAAGAATAGTAATTGTATATGGATGGTGGTTTCTGTCCAACATGGAGAAGAATGAGCCGGCCTTCAAGCCAGAGTGGTTAAAATCAGCGAATGGGTGTGCACCCAGCAATGCCAGCTCGAATCATCATGCTAGTATTTCCGCGCTTTCAGGTTCCCTTTCTTCCCCCCCTCATAATTTTATTTATTTTTTGCTGATATCTTTACTATACTTATTCTACCGTGGTCGGTTGTTGTACCAACACATGCTTTCGATTGTGTAGATGATCATGGTATAGGGAATTCCTTTAAGAACAGATTGTCAGTTGACCGCGAGAGGAATTTGTCATCCTCCTCCTCAAGGAGGAATTCAAGCTTGAATTCTTCCAGGAGTCATGATAAGGACATTTCTGGAAAATCACGGGCTTACAGTAGTTTTGGTAGGAGCAACCGTGAGAGAGAGCGGGAGAAAGATTTTGACTTCCGTGGTCGAGAGAGTAGGCCAGCTTTTGTTGACAATGGGTTTCATGACTCGGATCCCCTGATTGCAAGTAGATTTGAAAGGGATAACTTGAGGCCTTCTCGCTCTATGGTATCAGGGAGGCCGGTTGACACATGGCACAAAGGACAAGGACTTAACTCAAATGCTGGCATTCTTTCTAGGGGAAGTATAATTGGTGCCTCCTTTGAGAAAGACTTTCCTTCACTTGGCAATGAAGAGAAGAATGGACGCCCTGATGTAGGCAGGGTTTCTTCTCCTGGTATTAGCACACCGATTCAAAGTGTTCCTTTGGTTGCTTCTGCGATACCCGGAGTTGATAGCTGGAATTCTGTGTTGGCAGAAGTTCCTGCAGTAATTGGAGCCAAGAGGTCGAGCCTTTCACCTGTCTCCCAGAGTGTGCCCATAAGTCAGGCTGCTGCAGCTTCGAGCAGTGCAACAGGATTAAATATGGCTGAAACAGTAGCACAATCTCCATCACGAGTTCGTGCTGCACCACAGGTAGACTATTGACTGTGACAATATAAGTCTTCTTTCTTGTTCAAGAATGCAGATCTATCCATGAAATTGATTTTCTATGCATTCATTTATATTATTTTCTTCCCAGTTATCTGTTGATACCCAGAGGATTGACGAACTGACTCTTAGACAATGCAAGCAGCTAATACCTATGACACCGCCAATGCCTAAAAACTCTGTAGGTTCCTTACCTTTTCTGTCACAAGTTATTAGCTGCCTTATATTCTATTAAATATCTTTCCTTTAATGTTATGCATATGTTTGGATGATTGCATAATATTTCTGACAAGTATTATCCTTACTGAAAGATGACACTTTTTTTACACTTCAGTCGGTGTTTATAATTTCCTAGTAGATCTTAGTCTCTTGGTCTCTTGATCTCTTATGAGATCTTCCATCTCTCAATTGTTGGACAATGATACTAAAGAAACAGTGAGTTCTAGGAATCGTGAAACTGCTGTGGCAACTCGAGGTAACTCTTCTCTAGCACATTAACTATCTTGTGTAGGAATTCAGTGGATGCCCACATAATTTATTGAGTGAGAAAAGTATGGGTGTACTCTGAGGCTGAGGTTGATGCTAACCTTTAGCAACGCTTTATGTTAGCCTATCCCCATTTAATGCTTGAGCTCACTGCTACTATTCTCAATCCAAGTATTTGAAGTTTTCATTATTTTAACCATGATATCATGGATCTATTAAGTATTTGAATACCGAGTAATCACTCTTATTCAAATTATTTTTATTCTATTTCATATATAAATTTGAATTGATTGTCCTCTCTTTGCTTACTATTTTTATTTAAGCTTGAGGTCCAATGAGTCCACAAGTTGTTTTATGTTTCATGCTAGTCATTGACAACTTTGAAGTTGCTACTATTATATGATTCACAATAATGATAGATAAATTTGGAAGTTACTTTAGATATATGCTCTTTTTGAGTTCTAAAACAAGGGACTATGGTTCATGAGCAAATTAGAAGTATTTATACCTTGCTTGGATCAGATATTTATTATTGTGTGATTTAAAAGAAAGAAATGTGCTATTGGATTATAATAATTTGAATGTAGGAAGATAGATTACTAAGGAGAGAACAGTTAAGATTGGAGGAATAGACTCTCTTATATGGAAGAAAACCAAACAAAAGCACCTTCCCAAGTCATAAATTTGAATTGAAGAAAACGAGAGGAAAGCAAGGATCAAGAAGCTGATGGTGTCAAGGGGTGTAAATTATAATAGGAGCAGATGGTTGGTTAGGAGATTCATCGCTAATTCGCTATATAGGTTCTCTTATCTCTGATACTATGCCTTCCACTATGAGTTATGTAATGCTTTTGTAGATTTTCAGAGACTGCAAACATTGCAAAAGTACTTTTTGAACCATATTATTAGTTTCCTTGTAAAATAACTAGGTGACCCTTTTATTTTGAGTTTCTATTCTGTAATTACCTAGTTGGAAGGGATTTGGTTCTATTGGTTCTCTTTTGGCTGCCTGTTTTAGTACTATTCTTAGCTTCAGCTATTTTGCAGTACTATTCTCAGCTTCAGCTGTTTTATTACTATACTCTAGCAAGAAATACCAATTCTATTTTCTGTTTTGTTTTTGCTTATAAATTTCTCTATTGCTACTCAGTATCTTTCTAGTAGCGTTTTAGTTTTGTATATGAAGTAAGGCCTTGTATTCTTCAAATATACTTTCTGTTCCATTAACTTTTCCTATTTCAGCATGCCCTCAGTTTCAGCTATTTTCCAGTGTAGTATGTTTGGTTTTGTCCATGAAGTAAGACATAATATTCTTCCTTAACTATGCCTTCTGTTATATTTCTGCTCCTTGTTTGATCACTGTGTGTCAGTTTTAGCTATTTTCCTAGTAAATATTTCTGAGGACGTGTTTAGTTTCCTCACCATATTATACGTATTGTTCTTCAACTATAGTTTCACTAAGTGAGCCCAATGAAACCTGATTGCATGATCTTACATTGCTGTACCTTTTAATTCTGTGGCTTTACCTACCTTCGCCCAGAATTAACAAGAGATGTTTAAAGAGGTTACTATAAAACATCCTCTACAGACTGCGCTGTGCTTCAGAAGGTTATCTTGTTGTGTCATTCTGATTCAGTTTTTAGATATTGATTTTATTCTTGAAAAGTACTTTAACTTTTTATGCTTGCTTGCTGCAGGTAAAGATATTGTTTTGGACCTTCTCTTTTTAATATCATTATGCAGTAATATCTAAAAACTCCATGGTCTCATTTACTTAGGAATAAATTCAATTTTAGAATAAGTATTTCTTTTTGTTATTATCAAAATAAGGTCTTTATTTCAGTAATAATTATTCTTGTGTTTACTTGAATTCTAAAATAAGGGCATTATAAGTACCTTTTATGTGATATAAAGTGAAAGAAAAGATGAAAAAAATATTTTATTTTTTATGAAATTACTATGAATACCTTTTGATTTGATATAAAGTAGGTTGATGTGATAGATATCAATAATAAATTAATAATTGAGTTCGTATGTGGTATAAGATTTAATTTTGATGAATAATGTTTATATTCTAGAATGAAGATATTATGTTGTTTAGTTTTAATTATGAATTTTAAGGAGTTATATTCTGGAATAAGAAAAAAATTATTCCTAAAACGAATGGGAGCTAATTGTTTGTTCAATTGTTGCATTTAATGGCTGTTTTTTTTTTAAAATTTAATGTACAGGATATGTTTTTTCCTTGGGAGTAATGACCCTTCTTATTTTTAGGATTGGTAAATGGAAAAATCTGCCAGCGAGTTGTATAATTGAGTATAATCCAATTATTTTTTATACTGGTTTACAGCATTGTTTTAGAAAGTGTAGAAATGACTGACCATTGATTTTCGTTTGATCTTTTTTCTTCTGACATTTTTTTAATGAATCTCACCTTTATCTTCGTGTTTCGACTGAATCTCATGCTTGATCTGTATTACTTGTTCGTTGAAAGAAAGATCATGGTTATCGATGATTATTGCAGTGATGTGCAGGACGGAGAACAGCTACTGTGCTCAATGTTTCAGTTAATATCATGTTTCTTGTGATTGAAGAGAAAATTGCTATAGTGCACACTTTCTTGAGGATAATATTTTGCAATGAAGTTACTTATCTCCAAAAAATTCTCAGGTATCAAGCTCGTCAGAAAAATTGAAAAACAAAGGAACAAGAGGTGGAGATTCTGGTGGTACTCCTAAGTCTATGCAACAATCGTCATCTCAGCCTCTCAGCCCTGCATTTCGTGCTCCAGTGAGATCTGATACTGTAAAGCCATCTCAAATGGGGAGTTTTCAAGTCCTCAACCGAGAGAAGAATGGCCTCTCTCCTACCACAAGAGATGGTCCAGGTTTTAGAGTTGTGAGCCCTGTCGGTCCAGCTCCATCTGCTTCAACTCTCCCTTTTAAAAGCCCCACTAACCAAAAACCTAAAGTAGACACCAAGGGTACTATGTTGTCTTCACCCCATAGTCCCTTTGGTGAGAAAAGGTTGCATTCACAAGCAAAGGAAAGGCATGAGTTCTTCAACTACTTACGGAATAAAACATCCAGCAGTTCAAGTTCTTCTCCTGAGCCAAGTGGTGTTTCATCATCATACGGTTTAGTTTCAGTAGGGCAGGAAGCCTTTTCTGTCAATCATGAAATGGATGATCATAAATTGTCCACTTCTGGCTCGAAGTGTTCAGAGAATGGTAATTGTCTTACTGAAAATATAGATGCTTGTGAGCAATCTGAGAGTCTTTTACCTGAGACTGAAGATATTAATCTGTCTTCAGAACCTGATGACCCAGAAGAAGAAGCCCTCCTGGGATTACTTGGATGGGATAAGAATGAAAAGATTGAAGCTTTGACAAAGGAGGAGATTGATGCTTTCAAGATGAAGGTAATTCCTTTTCTATCTTCTTTCCTTGACCTGCTTAGAGAATGCTAATATCTACAACATAATTTGCTTATATTGCAAACTTACATATTACATACTTTTTATAGTATGAAGAGCGAATACAGTCCCTCAAGCTGGAGCGAGTACAATCCCCCAAGCTGTCCCAGTAGGAAGCTAGAAGAAAACTCGGCAGGCAACATAACGGGTATTGATGAATTGAGATTGAGCACATCTGAACCAGAAGCATGAGTTTGTTAGATCTCTCTGCTTTTAGAGCATAGATCTAGTTCACTACCGTACGATCTCCAATCTCATCAATTGGATTGGAGTGTTGGAGAATTGGGTAGTTTCTGTATTTTTGCTTGCTGAAAAGAGGAGGGGCATAATATTTTCCCCTCCCTTGTTGCTGAAGGGAAGTGAAGTGCAGAATAAGATAAGGCTCTTCTGGAGACAGAGGTGCATTAGCGTGCTGTCCTTCAAAACATAGGTTGCTTTTTTTTTTCTCTTTTGTTCTTTCTTCTTTTTGAGAAAATGATGGAATTTACGTTGGAAGGTATATAGGATTAACCTTGGTCTAAGAACTTGCGGAGTTTGGTTAGTTTGAGCTTTCCTTTTCCTTTTTACTGATATACATATTTAGTCTTGTTGCCTCTTCCCTTTTGTTTCCCTCGAGAGAATCTGGTTGAGAGAAAGAGAATCTGGTGCTGCTTTTGATCAGTTTGGAAATTTGTCATTCTTGTTGTTTGGTCAAAACCTAATGTCATGAGCAAAGCGTGTAGCTATTTGGAAAGGTGGTTTGTTCTTCAGGATATCTTGGGGCCTTCTATTTTGGACAATATTATGTATCTCCATCTTTGACTACTATAAATTTTTGAAGCCTCTCCTCAGTGCTCAGCTGTTATAAAGCTCACGCTGCATGGAATCATGTACGATGTTATTCTCAAAAGACTTTTCCAATCAAATAACTAATACGTGCACGTTTTTCTTCATTTTTGAAACAAAGATATATGCAAGACACATCACCTGTAGTTTTATATTTGTCAGTAATTGCCGCGTAATATGTCTTGACATTGTCATCCACATAACGAGAATATAAAAGTTTTACGTGTTTATCCTTGTATCAATCTGAAATTGTAAATCGGCTCTCTCAGAATAGAGAAGACGTACACTTTGTAGGTTAATGAAAATTATTGCGGAATAAAATGGACCGGATGCATAACTTTCTTCTTTTCTCATCTTGGTTGAACTAATTGTTTGTCTTTTGGTGCCTGCAAAGAACACGCATACTAATGCCACACATAGGACCCACAAAACTGGAAGATTTTACATGTCAAAGGGGTAGACATTCAAGTTTTCTTTTGCTGGAAAAACAATGGGCAGAGCCCTTGAACAAAATGACAGAAGAAGAAAAGACCTCCAAGAACTGCATCCTTGGAGGTTCTCTTATTTGTTTTTATCTTGTGGATAATCTCCCAAGTCCTAACACAATGAAACTTTAAAAAAAAAATTTACTAGAAAGACCAATGGAGTACAAGTTGATATTGACCAGCGTGGTGGTAAGATATTCATTAATCTATGAATGATCATCAGAGCCTGCTGAAGATGGAAGCTATCTCTTCAGGAATGGATGCTTCAACAGCTGAGCAGCAGAGGGCCGATCGTCTGGATTAACCTGTACACACTGTTGTATAAAATCTCGGGCATCTCTTGTCAAGGAGTTGGGTATAGGTGGTCGTTCGCCCCGGCCAATTTTAAATAAAGCTTGTGCCTGCAAATTGGAGAGGGCCATAGTTATTTAGAGCTTCTTGCAGCACTAAAATAAATAAAGATGTCAAAGTTGTACTAAATAGTCATGCTGGTGAAAATAATCAAACGATTCATGATATATTTTCTTTTAACTCCTTGAAGGCTAATGTGAAGCAGGCAATAGCAAACTGTAAAGTGGAGGTCAATGCATAGCTGTCCAACAAATCCCGGTAAAAAGGCCTTCACCTAAAATTTCGTGTTTACTACAATTACAAAACTATATCGGTAATGCTGGTGCAATTTGAACGAACAAGTGCTAATATATTATCAAAAAGACTAGAAACAACAGTTTCTAATGCATAGTAAAATCAGCATGAAGATTGTGAAACATATTTAAGGGCATCATGGTTACTCGCAAGGGTGAACATAAAATGATGGAAACCAAGAGAGTTATGCACACGCAAAAGATATAGAATATATAAAAGTTGCCAGAGTTTCAGGTGCTCATGCGGATCAAAATTCAAGTGCTTGAAGGAGCTACTGCATCTCCATGCTAACCTGTTCCATGATACTCAGAGGTGATTGCTCTAGGAGAGAAATTTTAGTGGGTTGCTAGAACCTTCAATTTTTGAGAAACAGAGTGTGGGGACATAAATTTGTGCTGATGCTACCTTGTGTAGACACACGAGAAGACAGAAAGACAAGAAAATGAAGAAAGGTTTTTTGCACTATCCATGAGAAGACAGATTCATTGAACAAGTGAGCTGACACCTGCGGGAGGAGCTCCTCACAACCAATAGTCTACATCACGCTTTCATGGTCCAGAATGGGAATCTCTTGATTTAAGGGATAAAGGTCTTCTTTGTAAAGGTGGTTTCACCTACAGGCTATATTCAAATTCCTTAGTTTGACTTTGAATGAATCAGAAACAACTAGGAGAATACATTTCAATCTTTAAAGAAAAACCTAACTACCATGATTAGAATTCTACAAGGCATGGCTGCTGTTACTTGCCCTTCTTTAGGTTATCTTAAAATGGACTTCTTAATCTTATAGAAGAGTAATGTCAGCTCAACCAAAAACAGACATATTGTAGTTCAAAGTGAGATTACGCACCCATTCAACATCAGGATAAGGAACACGACGAGTTAACATCTCCAAAACAGTGCAGCCAAGGCTCCATATATCAGCTGGTGGCCCGTATGGTCTAGTCTTAGCAACCTGTAAATTAAACCTCTCATCAGATCACACTCCAGATTATGTCCAACTGCCACTCCCACCATGGAAACTGGTGCAACATAATAAAGGATTGCTGGAAAGAAGCATTGAACACAAACATACTCACACTCAAGATTAAAGTATTCAGATATAAAAGGGACTTAACTAGATTGCCCAGTTGATCTACCATATATGATCACAGGTTTGCAAGGAATATCTAAGCAAATCACTATGCATGACTTTGTGCAGATTTATTTTTAGTTCTTGCTCTTGTTTTGGGTAGGAAAGGCCATTTTCCATTCTAACTATTCATCAAAAGATTGTCTCAGACCCTCAGCTATACAAACAAGGAAAGCTCCCCCAGCATATTAATCTCCACTAGAGAGCAAGTGATTGAAGTTTCTCATGCAAATCTCTCATTCTTTCAGCACATTTGGTGACTAATCCTGGGAAGTTAAACATATCAAATTGACTGAGATGCAAATAAAGAAATATCGCATCAAGCAACACAGCTTATGGAAAGAGGCAAGAAGACGTGCCAAAATTCAGAGATGTCTGTTTCTTATCTACTTTTTCCCAAAATAAACATGGAAAATTTACTGACTTGCACACTTTTCAACTTTTTAGGACTTCTGAGTTTTCCATCTTCTCAAAACCTTTTCAGCAAAATTTATTTTACTTTCAACCTTGCAATACTCAAAAGAGAGGAATCTAAGTGTATTTCCCTAAAACCCCAATAGTATAAAATTTAATTTTATGCAGTCCCAGCTCCCAACAGTTTTGCCTGATAACACTTATTTATGTTATAAGTTTCTTGGTATTATCAATCCTAATGTTAGAGTTGTCTCGTATTTGTTAAAGTGAGATACCAAAGTACATAAAATAGTAGCGTAGCTTACTTCTGGCGCCATCCAATATACAGTTCCCTTGCAAGATTTTGCTCCATTCAGTATAGTCAACTGAAAAAGAAGTAATATATAGGAATTAAGTAGTTAAAACTAATTCACAATCTCGCTCCCAAATGCATAAAAACTGAATGTACAAAAGAAGTGAAAAAAAATGGGACCTCCTTTGCCAATCCAAAATCTGCAAGTTTGACAGATCCCTTTGCATCAACCAATATATTTGCACATTTGATGTCTCTGCAAGGAGGCTTAAAAATATTAATTCTCCAGGAGCAGCATACTCTTATGCTCAAAGAAACATAAGAACCAACAAAAGTGTGGAGTTTTGAACTAGAAAAGTTGAATCATATCTTATGTTATTCAAGAAAGTGTACCAAAAGGGAATTTCCATTTCCTTCTAGAAGACAGGGAAGATGAATTGATATTGCACACATAATGTAGCCATTAGGGGACATTACCATGTTTCCTGATGAAACTTCTGGTCTACATATTGATGCATTTGTGAATATATAAACACCACTCAATCAAATATTTTACTTCTAATGAATACAACTCTAACAACATGCTAATTATCAAAGTGCTACATGTCATCATGCAATTGATATTTTAAAACCACCCTCCTATCTGAAATAAAGGTGTAAAATAATGCAAGATATTTGTACAATGAAGTCCATGGGATGTACCAAATGAAGCACCTCACCTGTGCACCACATTCTGTTCATGTAGAAATTTCAACCCATTTAGAATCTGCCTTGTGTATGCAGATACTTGTGAATCTTGCAAATGATACTTCTGATACAGAGAAGCCAAAGAACCCTGAGTAACAAGTTCAAGGAAGATGTACAATTTTGCTTCTTCCTACAAAATAATCTCTTGTCAGTTATTTCAATGAAATATAAGCAAGGTAAGAGTAAACAAAAGTTCTTTTTGGCAAGATCAGATAGAGTGAGGTGAATAAAAGGCTAAATAAAAGAAATTTCTCTATGCTATGACTATATTACAAGATGATGAAGAGTCATCAATTGTACTATGGATAGACAATACTACCTTTTATGTATTAGAATAATAGTTGGCAAGCAAATATGTTTATAGAATATATGAAAGCAGATAAACACAACCTAAGCTCCTATTCAGTTGTATGGAAAGACCATACTTTATGGTTTTAGTCACTATAAGATATTTTTATGCCAATTGTTAAACAGTGCCTGGAAAAAGTTGCTCCTTCAACATTTGAGGTAATAAAAAAATTCAAGAGAAGAAACATGTTATAATAATCTAAAAGTCACTTCTGGTTCAGTATCACCGCAAGTAGGAAACATTTGTAAATAACAATGCAGAATACCTTGTCTGATCCAAAATATTGAACAATGTTCTCATGTTCAAAACGACTTAAAAGCGAGATCTCCTGCAATCATAAGCTTAACATCAGAGGGGAAAAAAATAAGGAAGAGAACAGAAATGTTTCTTCAAGAGCCATTTAACATTACTCATAATAATACCTGCTCTAATTGAAAAATGCATTGTTTCGCATTGCTTCCTTGGTCAAGCAAGGATACTTCTTTGACTGCGAAAAAGAATCCATCACTGCAAAGATGAGGTTAGTAAGAACTTAGCAATATGGAAGATAGGAATCCAAATAAAGAGGTGGTTACTTACTCGCTGATCGCCTCATACACCGTTCCAAAAGATCCACTTCCAAGGCGATGACCTCTTATCCATGATGTGATCGTCCTCTTGAAACTCCCATTGGGTGAAATGGAAATGATTCCTTCTTCATCCCTTTCTGCAGACGAAACTTCTCGGGGTGAATCCAATACAATTTCTGATGAAATCCTTGTGTAATTGGACGTCGATTCCGTAAGACCTCTTGCCGTCTCGCCCAATCTCATCCCCTTCTCCTCTTCTTCCTGAACAACTTCTTCGCTATAATTTTCTCCAGCCTCCTCATCCTGCTGGGATTCGAAAGAAAACCGAGAATTCTGCTCAATTCCAACCGTCGATTCAACGATTAGGGGGTGGTCGTCCTCCAAATCGCGTCCACTGTCGTAATTGGTGGTAGATTTTGGAGGAGTAGGAGGAGTAGGAGGAGCGACGTCAGAATGGGATTTGAGAACAGCCCACGTGGAGGCGGGGACAGCGAACTCCTCGGGGCCGGTGAGGCCGAGGGTTCGGCAGAGGAGGTCGACCTCGCCGGCCACGCCGCCACGGATCCGGAAGCTGGTTTTGGAGAAGTCGAGATGATGTGGTTTATCCGACGAGACTTCGTACTCCACGTTCTTGATCGCGTTCCGCCGCTCCAGCCTCCGCCTTTGGCTTGAAGTTATCTTCGGGTCCATCTCCAAGGATTCTAATGCTTCCGTTGAAGGAGGAGGAGGAGGAGAAGTTAGGTTTTCGATTTTATAGAGAAAAAGTCAGAGGGTTTGACTTCTTAATTTCGTCGATATCTGACGGCCATAATGTTTTTTTTTCCCCCAAATTTTATGTCGTAAAATGCTAAACTGATCGGGATTTTAGTTAGAGAATGAACTCAGCAATTCAACATCTTCTTTATAAACTAATGAAGTATTAACTTTATCAGTATTTTTAGTGCGGTAAACTAACGCATATCAAAAGTACGGTATGAACTTAGTTTTCTGAATTTAATTATTACATAAACTATAATTATATTTATACCTTATGAAAAGAAAATTAATGAACATTTAATGTTTAACTTGTAAGTAAAACATTGATCAATTTAATGTTTTATTTGCGATTTTATAATATAAATACTGAGCTAATAAAAAAAAAGATCTTTTTTAGCATTAATCTATTTTGCTAAATAAAATTAAGAGGAGGATAAGCTTAGTCAACAACTCTAATGTTGAGAGTGGCGGCGAATTATCGTGGAAGGTGGAGATGGAGGAGAGGGTCAATGCCAATGTCATAAGCCGTTGGATGAGTCCTCGGCCGTCACGCTGTTGCATGTTGAATTGTTGATTGGTTGACTACTGGTTTTAATAATACCGCACGTCATATAATATAACATCTAATGGGCCTACAACGTTTGAAGCCCAAGTCCATAGTCTTATTTAACGTCAGGCCTATACTCCTCCATCCACTTCTTACATGTCGCTTGATGCCGTCGCCCACGTGTACCCTCGGTTCTCTTATGCAACCCATCAAATCGAAGGGCGGCCTCCACCAATTTCAAACCCCAAAAAAACCCACCCAAACCTCCTCTCGCCAAAGCGGGAAACCACCCAAATCTCGAGATAGATCACGATGCGGGGCGCCGGTGGCCGGCGTCGCTTTCCGAAATCCTCTCTCCCTCATCCCGTCGTCGACCGCACATCCTCCTTCGACGTCTCCGTCGCCGCCGCCGTTGGCCTCTCCCGCCGCGATTCGGACGTCAGCAGTCTCTGTAGCTCCGCTGGCGGCCGACCTTCCACTACCTCCGCGTCCCACCTCTTCCTCTCCGATCGATCCTCCCAATCCGCGGCCCTACGCGCAGTCAACTCCTACCTCTCCTCCCTCTCCGCCCCTTTCACCCTCCGCCCTCCTCTCCCCTCTGCCCGCGACATCTCCGACTCCTTCCGCCTCCTCCTCTCCCGCCTCGGTTTCCCCGTCTCCTCCGACAAGCCCCTCGACGACGAGGTCCTCCATCTCCTCCGACTCCTCCACTGCCCGCTGAAGCTCACCCGGTCCGCTCTCAAGGCCCCCGGCACACCCCACTCATGGCCGCCGCTCCTCTCCGCTCTCCACTGGCTCACCCAGCTCGCGCGGGTCTCCGACCACTTCTTGAACTCTCCCTCCTCCAATTCCACCAACGACCTCCTCCTCTACATCAACCAGAGCTACTCCCTCTTCATCTCCGGCGACGATGACGCCGTCGCCGATCTCGATGAAGAATACCTCTCCAAGGCCCGTAGCCACGCCGCCGCCGCTGCGGCGTCCGCGGATAAGCTTGAGAAAGAGGCCGCGGATCTCGAGGCGAGGGTGCGCGCCGTCAAGGCCGGCCCTTCGCGGCGCGAAGCGCTTGAGAGCGAGCGGAGCGTGCTTGTGGAAGATGTTAAGAAGTTCCAGGCGGTGGTGGAGAGCTGGGGAGGGAAATTGGCGGGGATGGAGGAGGCAGTTGGGGATTTGGAGAAGGAGCTGGATGCGAAGGAGAGGGAGAGCCGGAGGCTGTGCGAGGAGAATGAGGAGTTGAAGAAGAGGGTCGAGGGGCAGGCGGTGAATGTGAGGGACGCAGAGAGGATGAAGAGGGAGCTACAGGCGGTGGAGAGGGATGTGGCGGAGGCAGAGACTGGGAGAGCGGCCTTGGAGGAAAAGGCGTGGGAGCTCGAGGCAAGCATTACGCGGAAGATGGATGAACTCGAGGTGCTCGTGCAGCAGTGCAACCAGGCTAGTAGAAAGTAAATATACCTTCTTTCTCTTCCTTCGCTATTGAAATATTGCTTAATATGCAGATATTCTACTCTTGTCAAGCAGTTACACCGAAGAATGCCAACTGAATAGAAAGCTAATCCTTTTTTCCTCATATTTTCATCCTGTGGATAGGTTCATTCACTGCTAACTATATTCTTATACTCAATCCATATGACATACTTTATGGGTGATTTCTCTTGTGGCTTTTCAGTATTTCAAGGCAACTAATAGTAAAAGAAACAACATTATATAAAAGAATGTCTATAGTCCTGGAGGGATCATAAAACTTATGTCACAATTTGAGATTCAAATCTATTTCGTGGATTAAATTGTCAAACATATAATGATTGAGAGAATCTTTCTTCTTTATTTGCCTTTTAATTGACTTGTAAAATTTTCTCTTCTTCTTGATTGCTTTGCAGCTGGTTAGTTGAAAAAAAAAAACTATCCTTCTTGGCATTAGGTTTTTTCTGAATATTGGAAGTCACCCTGTAGAGGTATATGCATATTTATGGAGTAAGACTTCAAAATATTTAGAAGAATGTGGCAGATATGAAGTATCTCTGAAGAAATAATCAAATAATACTATTTGATTGTTTATGTATAAGAGATAAAGGTTGCTGATCAGCTAATGGAATAGTTGGGATTTCTTATCAGTAGTACAGTATTGATACTGGAAGTCTAGAAGTGGTCAGACTTTTTGAAGGAAATGCAGCAACAGAGCATTCAACCTTATTTGGCTAAAATAGGCATCTGGGTGAGAACGATGGAGATTTACAGTTTAAACAAGTAAAGAACAATTAGAAAGATAACATTTGTCATAAAATGGGGTACATTGACGACATTGAGGATTTAGTATGTTGGAGCAAGCACAAGAGTGGCACATATCAAGGAGAAAGACACTGACATCTGTTGACATTGTAAGGGCATCAGGAAATGAGTTTCTCAGGAGGTTGATATATGACTCCTAGGGAAGGGATTTAGAGTTAATGTGGAGAAGAGTCTGTCAAAAAGAATTGGTAAAATTGGCTATAATAGTAAAGCCTTAAGTAGCAACTATTAGATATTGCAGTGAGAAAGTGTTGTTGGTTTCATATTTACTAGGGGAACAAAGAGTGTAGAGAAAGGTGCCTCAAAAGTCAATTTCAGATTAGTGTTGTTTTGCCTTTTTCAGATCTGCATTTATTTAGTTTCAACTTAACTTCTTCTAAGGAGCTAATTTTTTATCAATTTCTCAAAATCAATTTCTCAGGTTAAAGCTTGGAACGGATTTTCAATATGTGCTAAATGCTCAAGGATCTTCTCCGGCTGAAGTAATAGGCGTTGATTATAAAACTATTCTGAAACCTGCACTCAATGCTGTGACTGAAGATAGCAAGAAGGTATCTGTTTCAAAGCTCGAGGAATCAATTTCCCTACAGCAGCAAACACGAGAAAATGCTAAAATACTAGAGGAGAAGAGTAACTGCAGTACAGCTCTTCAGACTTATATTGATGAGGTGAGTCACTTGTAATAGCTTATCTTTTCCTATATACAAATTCATGCAGTTGAGTATTCCCTTTTATCCATATATCCTTACTATTTCCGTTTTCTGAATGATGAATTTTAGCAAATAAGGACTCTCGCCATTGTGAAATTGTAGCACTTCATGTAGCTAGTTGATAACTATTGTAACCCACAAGGTCTTAGTCTATAGCCAACAAAGCACTTGTTCTGTAGAACAAATAAAAAGCGTCTAAATTCAAGAGACATTCCAATTCTGATGATATCCGATGTTGGAAGCTGATTACTTTTGGTACCTCTGTGAAAACAATGGTCTTTTTTTTTGCAATGTCTGCACTCTGCTACAAATAGGAGCAGCACTTTTTATGCTAATAAAAGCACTAAATTGTTTGAATTTTGAAGTTAGTCTATTATTGGCCATTTGAAGGTAGTCTATTATTCTCCTTTTTCTCTCTCTACATGTCATTTTCCCCTATAAAATTCATTGTGATATGTATGGTTGCTTGAGTGAATGTTCTGTTTTCCATTGTATAATACATTATACTGTAACGTAAATGCATAATAATTGATTGTAAATGTGCAAACATTTAACTGAGCTTGGTAAGGTAACTGGCCCTTTGAACAAGAAAGTTAGCTTATAGAATCTTACAATTCCAGCACGCATTATATTAGGGTTTATTCTAAGTTATCTGGTGTAAGCGGTCAAGCATGTAAGTTGATCGATCAAGAAAAAGCTGCTCCTTGAGTCCTTTCTGTAGGACTGGAGTGGTTGGGAAAAATCAAGAATTACAATGCAAGCTCATGGGTGCACTTCTGTGTTATTTGCAAGAATGCAGTTAGAGACTCTGCAATTCTATGTTTAAACAATGTAACATGAAGGTTCAGAAGGCTGTGAAAGTCTTCTGTAAGATCTGAAGTTTTGACCACGCAGCATGCTTCCAGAGAGCTTCAGAGACAGTTTTCTGCTTCAAAATAAGTTAGTCCAGCGGGCCTTTTATGACTTTTAAATTATTCTGATGGTTGCTATTAGCTGTAAGACAGATGTATTGCTTGTTGCTGTTGTTTCCATTTTTGTGTCTTTGGATAGCAGTACAAATAAAAACACTTTGGGAATCTAATTTTTTTGCCCTCCTCTGGGGGAACAAAGTAGTGTGTGTACATCTTGCCTAATCCATACCTTCATTGGCAGGACTCTCGCTATCCTTTCTGTGCGTATTATTCCATGGTCAAATTTTGGTGTTGGCATTTGAGGCTTTGAGCATGTGAAAATGTGTTTCCTGTTGTACACTTGCATGCGGCAACATTACGCCATCTGTTACATATGGAGTATGGAGCCTAGTTACCTCAGACTGTAGACTACATTATTCAGCACACAAAATAAATGATTGACTTGGTTTATTATTATTATTATTATTATTATTATTATTATTATTATTATTACTTTTATTATTACTATTATTATTGTAATCATTGTCATTATTCAAACAATAAGTGAAATTTCAAATAGTTGATGACTGTTTACCCACTTAAACTTTCAGACTGAAATTCTTGGTGCTTCTGTTATTTTTCTAGGCTGTCTGTAATTTTTCTATGCCTGACAGCCTGAGTGCTGAAGAACTTTTTCATTTCTTTATTTCTTTAGCATGTAAAGCACGATAAATAATTTTTGTAAATGATTTACCTGACGACACTTGCAATTTATATTAGATCTATCTTGCAAAGCAAAGCTGTTTCCTGTTATCACAGGATGCAATTCTCATCCTTTATTGGGAATTTCTAACTGCTTCTGCTATACATTTTTCAGATTGATGCTCGCATTAGTACAGTAAAGAGTGAAACAGAGGATGGTGGATCTAGATGTGCAGCAGAGTCTGAAAAAATGAAAGAGGAAACAGCAAGGAAAGAACATCAGCTTGTTATTGTGGAAAAAGAAGCAGAGGAATATTTAAGGGTAACTTTCTTTTGTATCTTTTCTAATTGAAGATACTCCCACAATGATATTACTGGCTAATCCACTATATCCTCAGAACTCAGAACAAAAGCTTCAGGATGCTGCAAGGGAAAGCGATGAAGCAACACAGGTGTGTGCTTGCGAGCTCTTGGCATTGATCGATTCTGTATCTGAGTATAAAGAATTCATGGAGTCCATGGTCGCTGGAGTGAAATCAGATTTATCTGAAACTGTCGACATTGTGGCTTCCTTGTCAGCAAAATTGGTCTCTAGTGATTCCACTTTGAGCCTTGCTCGTCTAAAACGAGCACGCATCCCTTCGCCAAACTGAAAGTCCTTGCACTATCTGTCATAAATAATTTCTTATATCAATTTACTTCAGCTCCCTGCAAACTGTGGCCTGTATGATTTTGTTAAGTCTGCTGCTGATTCCGATAGCATGTACGTAGCAGTTTGTGTATCACTTGTAGGCTGTACAGTTTAAAAATATTGTGCTGTCTCTCTATCTTTGTTTAAAGTTTTCGATCTCTTCTCCTGATTATTTTTTTTGAAAGCTTGTTGCCCTACCAAGTACTAATCGATGCTTTAGTTTGCTACTCTTTAATGATCTGTAAGCCCGTGGGCTGAGGATATTTGTACTCGTAGGGAAAGATTGGCATTTGGATATATGCCCAGGTTATCATATCAGAAGAGTGAGATTGCTTCGATATGTCTTGGTTCTGCACTGTTCGATGCTCAAGCCTCCATATTCAACCCTCATTTATCGGTTCTCTTTATATTCTCCTCTCTTTCTTGGCTGCTGCTTGAACTTCTAATAATCATTACAACTTTCAACAAAATTTCCTTATTAAAAGGGTGTCCTTTTTGATCCGATTCTCAATGCTTTAAACGCGAACAAGGCCAAACAAGGGGCAGGATTTAGTTCAGTCGCGTCCAATCGGCAAATTTTCCCAGGTATTATTAGTAAGCAGGGGCCATTTGTTTTCCTTCTCCGAGGTCAAAGCACTAAGAGGTCCACGACTGCAACTAAGTAAATACCTTAAAGACGGCGATACCACTACATTTTCCTAACGTAAGGTGGATGTACAACTTTTCTATGCATCATCATCTTACTCTCAACCTTGGAATCCCTGGAGAGCTGATTTATGAATCGCATAGACCAATATGCCATCCCCTATGCGGGAACTAAAATAATTTACGTAACGAGCATCATCTGTCCTGCTACGAGAAATCCGGTGTTCACCAATACCCACCTAATCAAGCACACATCATGACCCCATAATTGTATCCTGCCTGTGCCAACGACAACCCAACTAATAGCACGACGACACGTAGAACCATGTCAGACATCTGACTCCATCCACGTGGGCCTGTCGTCCCCTTGTCCAGGCCACGTTGTTCTCCAGTCTGCCTCGGTGATCGCGCCCGCTCTTCTCACGAGCGCCATATTACTTCCGGGCCACGTGGGTGTGTAAGGCGACGATCGGATCCCGACCGTCGATCACTCTCCTCCCGTCTTCCGAGGCGATGAGTGGGTGGTTGACTCGGGCCGAGGGCTCTTCGAAGCGTCTGCGTCGTATTAATGCGCGGCTTCTTTTTTCCCATCTTGTTATGCGGGCTGTTGCATTTCCCGACCCTACGCTCTCGCTGACACCGATACTGCTTGTCCCGCCTGGACGACTGATCCGGCCGTCGATCGGCGGCATTGGACGGCGGTGATCGGAGATTGCCCTAATAGCGGACTGTTAGCCGACGTGTTCTCCGGAACACCCTGATGAGGTGGCAGGTATTTCCCGTGCAGGAGTAATTACTGTTCTATATTCCCCCAAAATTTAGAGCACTTTTATTATAGCAAATTCTTCATCAATATTTCCCTCATCCCATGATCTAACATCCATGGATAGATTTAAGTGATCTTGCTCAATGATATATGAACTGGAGTTACGAAGAAAATTGTCACAATTTATGGATGTGAAGTCCCACCTAACCTTTTGTCACAAAAAAAAAAGTCCCACCTAATACGTCGAAACTAGCATTAGTGCCTGAGACACGTGCGAAAAATTAAATCAAATAATAGCGCCATGATGGATTGAAATCTACGACGGGGTTACGCAGTTGTGTCGGGCCATGGGGAAAGAGCAGGTGGTAGGAGGTTACAGCTGTGGGGTTGACCGGGAACACCACCTGAGTTAAAAAATAATAATAATAATTAGAATAACCTTTTGGAATGATCTACTTACTCGTGATATATTCAAATAATAAGTCGTTCATATCAAAAGAATTGATATGAAATAAAAGAGCCAGCCATTCAGAGAATGCGTCAAAACGGATGAGGAGGCCAGTTTCGTATAATTAGATGGTGGTAAATGTGACAAATATGGGGAGCTGTTGGATTATTATTCAACCATCTCTAATCATTGAGACTCGTCCAAATCTACCTGCTACAACGAAGGAGAAGAAAACAAAAACAAAAAGAAAAAAAAAGTAATGCAAGATACAATAAATGGCAGTGCAGTACGTGCCAAACGGCTACGTGTTAATAAATCGCACTTAGTGGCCCCTGTGCCCCCCCTCCTCTCTCTCTCTCTCCTCTACAACCCACTTCCCACCCCACTCCCTATTCCTCTCATCTCTCCTTCTCTAACCTTTATTCCTCTTTGCTCCTCCATTCCTATAAATGGATGCTGTTCTTAGCTTCAGAAGCAAACTAGAAGGGTGGGTTGAGGGGAATGTTGGCTGGCTCGAGGCATTTAGCTCTCTCTCCCATTTGAGGCTTTAATTTGTTTGAGAAGCTAAAGGTGTCGGACCAGGCTTCATTCCTCTCAAACCTCTCCTTTTCTAATCGCCATGATCCATTTGGTTAAGGTTCGGTTAAGGGGATTGTTGTCTGGCTCGAGGTCGATCTCCAAATTATATCATTTAGATAAAATTTTGGCTTGGTGATCTCGGACCAGGCTTCAATCCCTTTAACCAGCATTTGCGTTGTGATCACCTCCGTTGTCGCGGTGCAAAAGATGTGGGATATTGATGGTAAGTTCTTTACTTTATTCTTTACAAATTTCTCAGCTAGTTCTTTTGTTCTTTCCTTCGTTTTGGTGGTTTTTTTTTGGCGTTTCTTGAGTTACTAATCTCTTCGATTCCATGCAGTGCCTTAAGTTCCATCTGCTAGCTCTTCGATTTCAATAATCCACTAGTTTTTTTATCAACATATTACGTCAATAATGGATATCATATTCAACTTCCATGAGCTGTATAAATATATTATAAGAAAAATTGTGGTCTCTTTCTTCAAAGTACCACAAGTTGCGAAAGAGGAGAGAGACCTACGCTAGAACTGGAGCTACTAATATTAATTAGTTTTCTCTCCTTCGTATCGTAACACGATTTTGCCAGATGTGATGTTTAGTGTTTGATTATGTAATCATTTGCTAGAAATCACGACGTTGATGTAAGGAAGATTGAACTCTTTTGCTCTTCTCGTTCTTAGGTAACACCAACTCCAGCCTTGTTTTGGGGGGCCATGGCAGGTGTAGCCACTATGGAAAAAGGCAACTGACAAAGGATTTAATAAGCCTTTTGGATGTACCTGAGGAGGGAAGTGCACCGCATGAATGCAGCCCTGACGCAATTAACGTTCATGTGGATGAAGTGAATGAAGATGCCATAGATAGATTTTAACGAAAAAGAAGCTAGTTTCTCTCTTCCCTGGACTTTGTCACTTTGATATTATATATATACACCTATATTCGTCTCATGGTCCACTAGTAAAATTTCCAGATACATGCATGTAGTAGTAGTCATGGCGATGTGCACAGTTCAATTTGTGTGCATAGAGAGAGAGGGACGTGACACAGTATTTGCATTAAAAGGGGCTTTTAAGAGGGTGAAGACCATGGCATCTCTTTTTTACACATGAACAGTACCCAAGCTATAGTGAATAATACACATGATACGTACGTACATTAACATGGTTATATATCTTGATGCATGAACTGCATCTCTTTAGACATGGATTTATATATGTCTGCTACTTAGTGGGGCAGTGGGCCAGCCAATCTTTGGAAGGAGGCCTCTATTTACCCCGAAATAACACTCATAGGCAGGAGGACCACTAGTTCTGCTAACTCCATGTGATGTCTATAAGCATACCACCCTCTATAGTAAGTGATAGTTTTTATTTATTCAAATAAGTAATACAGTTACTAGTTCATATAGATCGAGAGAGAGAGAGAGAGACAGAGAGAGGTGAGGAGAAATTAATGAGATGACGAGGATCTGACGTTTATGGGGAAATGGACTATGACAGGAATAGTGCAAGGGAGGACAACTGGTCTTCGAGAAGGGGGGCAGTGACCTTTTCGGTCTAACTTTTGTACCTCTGTATTTATTAGCTTTGTGTATATCGAGCTCTCCTGTCATGCTCTCATTCCTAAGAAGAAAACAATATATATATCAAGTCGTTGATTGAAATGTAAAATTGAGATTCCATAAAATTAGACAGCATCTACATATCCTCACCTCTCTCGCTATATATAAGTTGTTGATCAAAATATCATGTAGTTATATTGTTCCAAATTAGCTTCTGCAGTGTAATTACCAACTGGTTTTGCTCTCCACCTAATTCTATATCACTTATCTCTCTCTTTCCTCCATTCCTCTCCAATAAGAACCATTTTTTTTTTCAATCCCTGGTTAATTACTTTCCTCTCTTAATGACTTATTAAGTTATAAGCATACAAAATGTATAAATACGGACTAAAGTTGAGATTACAACCGTTTGATTGGCATAGGTGAATTGAGAGGGTATGAAAGTTTTACCGTACGTTTGTTTGGCAAACCGGAGAAAGCTATATATATATGCGGATTTGATGCATCTCCGCCTTCCGTCCACTAGTAATTCAAAACCCACCGTTCGATATTTTGGCCGTTGGGACTAAATAGAAGTGATAAATTTAACATATATATCCCGTGTGGTTTTATTCCGGAATTAATCCTATTCTCGTTCTTATACCTTTGAATGAGACGGCATCGGGAATAGGAGGAGCATTGAAGGGAATAAGGCGCCCATAGGAGCATCAACAGTGCTTGCACTGCACGGATACGCAGACTAGTCTACATGATTTGATTGGATAAGGATGCAATTGATGGGATAGCCTCGTCTTCATTCGCCTTCTCCTCTCTTATCAGCGCGCGCTTTATCCTTGGGTAGGAATTACAAGAGGTCATAGTTTCGTATTTCGAAAGTCAACCAGTTATCGAGCTTTGAAAGTTGTACGGGAGATTTGCTTTCTTCTGGTCGTAACTTTTACTTTCTTCTGTCGTTCTATCATCTCCCACGTGATACGAAGATTTTTTTGTGGTCTCGTATGGCTGCCTGCCCATGCAAATATTGACTTATTTCTTCAGATTTTGGTGATTTCGTTTGACATTAAATTGCATCTGATCGACTGCAACTGATCCTTATCTCACAAGTGAGAAAATAATTTTATCCAAAGCCTTGCTAATTCACGGGTGCTATCAATCTCAAAAGTTCATCCGACCAAGTATTTTATACGTACATATTTAATAATTTTAACTGTGATGAGTTAGATTACATAGCTCTTTATTTTCTCATTCAGGATACATAAGTCAGTCTATATTAAAACTATGCTCCGTAATATTATACGGCCTGAGATATATGACTCTAGCCTGACCGAGTGAAAGTCCATGCTGGACTATGTCAAAATTAGAGCCAGGCCTATCCTGGCCCATTTGGGATCTTAGGCCTGTTGGGCCAGGTGAGAAAAGATGATAAAAGCCCTCTATTTTAATAGTGCAACCAATGTGTGCTTTTCCTACTAGAGGCGCACTGCAAGAGAGGAAAAATAATGTGAAGTTGTATCCTCTTATACATGAACAAAGTAATATGGCATCTGATGATGCAATATATGCATGCTAATAATATGAATCTGGGTCGAGTTGTATAGTATAATTTTGACGATAATAATATTGACCAAGTACGATAATAATGAACGAATAGATGGTGTCTAATTTAGAGTTAAAAGTTAAGGCAATATAAAATCATATTACCACCCGAATCCGAATGGAAACAGATGATCTCTTTTAGCTATTATTTTGTTGAGTGAAATGTAAAGCAAGAAATGCCATCATCCACTGTCCCAAGATTTGGCGCCGAAGTGGCAACAACGACGAAACAAACATTCACTCGTTCACCACGAATCACGAGACCGCATGAGCTGGCCCGCAATATAAAACCAGTCCCCGAGAACATCCCTGTCACTAAATCTGCTTCCGATATTCTCACCCACTACTTCCCATATTTCCACTCACTTTACACTCCAACCGCTCCTCACCACCCTCCCTGAGCACAAACAAACGGGAAAAAGATGCAGCCATGTATAACACTCCTCGGAGAAAGTACTCCAAAGCAGCCGCTTTCCCTGATACTCTCGTCCTTTCGCCGACCGTTGGTCATCAAAAGCTCTCCTCCTCGTCCAGCCCCCCTCTGTCAACCTTTTCCTTTTGCAAACCTCTAAACCCTCCCCCTTCCTATTGCAGCATATTGCCACAAGCGTATGGCGAACGCTCATCTCATCTCCTTCCTCCTCGTCTTCTTCCTCTCTTTTCCACTCAATACCCTCTCCAAATCCACCATCGAGCCTTGCTCCAACTCCGACTCCTGCCCCGCCCTTCTCGGCTACACTCTCTACGCTGATCTCAAGGTCTCGGAGGTCGCGGCTCTCTTCCAAACCGACCCCTTCGCCATCCTCGCTACCAACTCCATCGACCTTACCGTCCCCGACGTAGCAAACCACATCCTTCCCTCCGGCCTCTTCCTTCGGATCCCTACTCGTTGCTCCTGCTCCGATGGCATCCGCAAATCGGTCTCCACGCGATACAAAACCCGACCAGCCGATACCCTCGCCTCCATCGCTGACTCAATCTACGGCGGGCTCGCCTCCGCCGATCAGATCAGGGAGGCGAATGGCATATCGGATCCTGTGGCTTTGGAGGTCGGGCAAACCCTAGTCGTGCCGCTTCCTTGCGCTTGCTTTAATTCTACAGACAATTTTTTGCCCGCGGCGTATCTTTCTTACGTCGTACGTGATGGGGATAGCGTGGCGGCTATCGCGGCTATGTATTCCACTACGATTACGGATATCATGAATGCGAATGCGATGGGGAGTCCAGTGGTTAGGCCTGGAGATATCCTAGCTATTCCGTTGCCGGGTAAGAAGTCATGAGATGAACTATGTCTGGATAAAGTTCACTTTTTTACCGTTTATTTCAGAGTGCATGGGCATGTGAAGTTCCCATTTTTCTTTGTTTGTTTGCAAGATTTTTTTAGCAGCTTAGTTGGATAAGGTTAGATTCTTTTCATGACCCTCTAGATAGAGGGTCTCTTATCCCCTGTTTGGAAACCTTAAACCCTAGAGTTGCAGACGGGTCGTTCAAGTTGGTGATCCTTATCATTCATCATGTTTGGCAATCCAAAAGCGTACCAAAGCTAGAGTCATTTAGATGATTAATTGGAAGTCTTTTATGCCGTTATAATGGAATTTCTTATATGGTGATCATTAGGTGCACTGCAAAGATGCTATCACACAGTTGAGTTCAAGTATATAGATAAACATGTTATGATGATAACGTCTATTTAAATTATTTCTAACAATTTCCATGCTGGTCATTGGCTTAGTGAGTTTGCAGACCTTGTTGTGTAGCAGCAATGAAATAATACAGCAACATGTACATGTCAGTATGACACCCTGTGATAGAGTGCTTCATATAATCTTTTCCAAGGAAACACTAATTTATACTAGCAAGCTATCTGCAGAAAGAAGGTTTTCTCATGTAAATTTGAAAGTTTATTGTTATTTTTGCAATGCCCTCAAAATTGTTTCAGATGATTTGGACAGGCATTTTATTGGAGAGCATGTAAGACTTTGTTAAGGAGGGGTTCTTATCTTATTAGACATGCATAAAATCAGAATGCCATCAAAATAAGAAGTGAGGAAATCCATGAATCTTTTGTTAATGAAACACGTGAACCTTACAGACTTGCATGGTTGAAAGGATTTATTACCAATTCTAAATAGTTGTCACTCTAATGCTCTGATATGTTACTGCGCTTGTTATTGTAGTTGTTTTTTTTTCATAATTCTTGTCTGTTCGTGCTAGTCGCTTGTCTAGTTCACCCACAACAGCAGGTGTTTTCCTTCAGATACTCTATTGAGAACCTCTTATTAAAAGGTTAAATCTTGAGTAGTTGTGATAGATTTCAAGTGCCTGTAATTTTTTTTTTCTTTCCTGACTATGTATTTATCCATTAATGCTTCATTTTTCTGTTTTATGCTCTGCTAATAATGCTGATGCCTTTTTTTTTCAATTTAATCATTCAGCATGTCCATCAATGTTCCCGAGGTATGCCTCAGATTATGGTCTGATCGTGGCAAATGGGACTTATTCAATCACTGCTGGTCACTGTGTCCAGTGCAGCTGTGGACCAGGAAATCTCAAGTAAACAGAGATTACCTTTCTCTCTGCTGTACATGTTGTTTCCTCTTAAATTTCTTTTTGTTTATATGTGAGTTTCTTGTTTCATTGCAGTTTATACTGCATACCAGCTTCTATGGCTGTATCGTGTTCAAGCATGCAGTGCAGTAATAGCAATATGATGCTTGGAAATGTCACCTCCAGGCCAACTAGTGCTGGTTGCAATGTCACATCCTGTAATTATGGTGGTTTCGTAAATGGAAGCATTGTCACTAAGTAAGCAATCATCTGCTTGAATTCTTTTTTTATTCAAATCCTAGGGAAAAAACTGCTGACTGTTCATGCCATCTTGCAGGTTAACTACATCTCTTCAACCTCGATGCCCTGGTAATTGTTTTTTCAATTTTTCTTATTATTTGAACTTGCTGCTTTCAAATGGTGTAGATAACAATCTGTGGATTCTGCAATTGTTTTGCTTGAAAATCTATGTTTGCTGATTCAGGGCAACATCAGCTCCCTTCAGTCATTCAACCACCAATATCAGTGATCCATGAAACATATCTTGCTCCATCAGCAGCACCAATCCCAGCACAAGCAGGTGGTATTATGCCATCACCGAAGTCTTCAGTTCCTGGGACTTCACTTCCAGGGACTTTTACGCTTCCAGGTGTTTCTCCCTCAACTGGCCCTGCTGGAAGTACTTCTGGGGCTCCTATATATCAGTTTGCTCGAATTTTAGATGTCAATGTTTTCTGTCTTGTTCTTATCTTCTTTCTGTAAATGGGACAATTTCTCCAACGAATTTGTATCACATAATGTTTTGTCCTTGTCAGGCCGAAATATGACTTTGGCAGACTTTTTTGGTGTGAGTTCAAATTCTCTGTAACATTTTTCTCAACTTATGTTAGCTTTCCATTTTTGTGCAGCAGTAAACTGTAATGTGCTATTGTTTCAATTCCTATGAACTGAAGAGCCAAATTATCAGGAATTCCAAGTGATTGAAGAGGTTATGCTGCACTGGTGGAGTTTGATGTATACTGCTGAAACTCTGCTCTCTCTGAAGTTTTACAACTGAGACCTGAGATATGATTCCACCTTTAATAGGGGATTTGGATGGCCAGGATTCAGCCTGACATTTCCTTTTATCATTCAAAGAGCTCGAATGTTAGATATGGATTAGATAAGATTAAATCTTGCTTGATGCACGGACATTTAAATCTCATTAAATTTTTAGCTAATAAATATAATTATTAAATCTAAGCTTTAAGTCGTACCATTAGTGCTCATAGTTATGTCGTCATAGTTATGTCGATGAGCTGTTCTTTAAAATTAACAATAAATTTCTTAGAAATAACTTGTTCACAATAAATTACTTAATAAATTATTTGGAGATGAACTTAAACTTATGACATCCTTGATTGCAAACGGGTATCCTTCTAACTTTCTAAAATTGGGGTGGTATTTTGCTTGAACTTCCTCATACCTTTCCTTTCTAAGAAGAAAGAAATCACTTCTAGATGTTGCACTCACCCAAAATGTTGGAATTGAAGATGCACATCGAAGCAACCTATAGAACGGGGAAAAAAATCTCCTAGATTTTTGTTGAATTGATATCTTTTTCAGCGGCTGAATGATTCTTTGAAGTAATCTATTACGATTTACGAATACTACAATTTCTTCATGATTTTGACAAGTAGGAGTAATTGTGGCTTGCAAATTTGAAAATAACCTTATGTGCTTGTCAGTGTCATGGGAGGTGTTGCTATGCTTTAGCTTTGATGCTTCCTGTAATATTGTTGTATACTTTTATAGTGCATATCTCTTTCTTTTTGATGTAATGACTCCTTATCTTCTCCTTGCAGAAAAGCAATTGGATGGATTCCCCTTTGGTGAAATTTCCTGATCAAACTTTTAAACATTTTAAGCCCTGTTTCTAAGTAATTAGTTAATGTTCCAAAAAGTTGACAATATATATATATATATATATATATTGTTAAGATCATGTTTTACTAATTTTCAATTGCTTACAATTACAATTAATATGTGAATCCTAAACCAATCTCAGCTAAGCAAGAGACCTTCAGGCACCAAGATCTGTGCAGAGTTCAACACCAAATGTAATGAATGATAACATAAAGGAAAAGGTTAGCCTTTGTTTTTTAGTATCATAGGTAACTCCTTTGATGTTAAGAGAAGACTAACCTTTACCATCCTAAAGAGACGGCTGAGCTGAAGAAGCTTAATTCATTTACATCACTTACATCCACTCTTCTAATATACAACTGCAAAAAGAGATATATATATATATATATATATATAGAAAGAGAGTTCACCACCACTTCAAACTTCAACAATATAATTAACCTCTCAGCTGCATGAGTTCAAGGAGAAGGAGGAGTGGTGGTGGTGGTGGTTGTTCGACTTCTGCTGCTCTCGCTCGATGAGCCACCGGAGATGGAGGAAGTCGTCGACGGAGCACGGCAGCTTGAGAGGTCCCGACGAGTGGTAGCCATACGTTTCTTGAGCCGACTCCAGAAGTCTCTTAAACAACGGATGATATAAATAAGATATAGGTATGACGAACCTCCTAAATCCACCGTCCTCGCCTTCGAGACCAACCCTCACTGCTAACGATCCCTTCTTCACCTTCAACCTCTTCTCCTCTTGCATGGCTTACTCTTGAGAGGAGTTCAAGAGGTTTGATAGGGATGGGGTTAGTTCTTGGACTTGGTTTTTGAGCTATTTTGGCTTTGAGATGGGGAGGGTAGAGAGGGGTTATATATATATATAAATATATATACACACGCATATATAGGCTGTGTATTCCGGCAATCAGGTTAGGTTTGTGTACGTCCTTGCTACGGAATCCGGCATATATCCGTGTCATTGGTCCACTTTTGCTAATTATTTTCCGTTCAAAACTTCCTATTTTTGTGGCCAAGAAGGTAAGCTCTTGATCTCCATGACCATCACTCGTTTTTGGTGTCCTTGTGGAAGAATCTAAGGGAGTGGACACCCTTTTGCCCACGATATATGATACATTGATTGATATGGCACTCTACAAAAGGACTTTTAAGTGGGTGTATTAGCCTCTAAATGGGTTTGCTTCCCTTCTGAGATTTTGAGCCGTTGTGGTAGTCAAACCAACTCGGTCTAAATGGTTAGGTTTGGCGTACGTGCGTTGAACCTGATCTACTGGGGCTATTACTGTTGGATTCTCCTAAGATCCGTGTGGCATTTAATAATGGCTTTTCTTATAAAGATGGATAACTAATTATCTTGACATAGATGTTGATAAAAAGACATTGATTCCAATAATTCTATTGTTTGATTTTAAAAAGAAAATCTAACCATTGTAACTTAACATGAATCACACTGAATCTTTTTTTTTAAAAAAAAATTTTAAAAAATTCTCTGAACAAATTAAGCGTTTGATTAGATGGTCATGCATACGAAATGTGATCTCCTTTGGGGGTCAAGTAGAAGAAAATAAAGTGCTTTATTTGTTAAGTTAGTCTCACTGAGTGGTCCAAGTGATGATCTTGTCTTGCACCATGAAAGGAAGGTTGAAGATATCTTTCTTTCCTTCATCATATTCTTATTCTACATGGGATTTATATCTCTTGCTACTTACTTTTCTATGTGGCCCAACCTCTTCCTATCTCCACTCTATTTCTTGCTTTCTTGAAAGTTTTGGCAACATATCACCACTCGCATTAGTCTTATCGAGAAAAACCTCCAGTTCTCCAGTATATTTGCCAAAAGAAACCTAAAGAAGATACATATGGAGAAAAAGGATCCCACTAAGGACCAAGAGAGTTGGGACTTGGGAGGGACCTTTTATAGCTTAATTATATTTAATTTCCTTTTTAATTTAGTATATATATTTTTAATAGTCGATGTATATTTATTTTTTTATTGTAACGAAGTGTATTATAAATAGCGTTAAATATAGCAAAATTTATTTTATTTTCTAAACTTCCTTTTGTTTTACTATACTTTCATAAATTTTAAATTGAGCCGTAATCACAAGTGTCTGTTATACTTTATTTAAATTAGTATTACTTTCTAAGACAAAAGGATGCATACGCCTATTAACTTTGAATTTAAAATTTTAGTAGTAACAACTCAGTGAAAGGTACGAAAGTATTATAACAATATAAAATAGAGTTCAAGAGGATAAAAAATGAATCGAATAGAGTTCAAAAGGATTAAAAGAAGGGATTCAGGAGTGACTCTCTGTTTTCCAAAAAAAAAAAAGTTTCAAAACAAGAAAGTGAAGGAAGTTACTTTCTTTAATTTATTGTTGCAACCAAATGATTTTTTCAGCCTTTAGCCATCTCCTTTTTCTATTTGTTATATAGTTTTTTGGAGGGGGGGGGGGGATAAATGCAAAAATTCTTTGGACCGTCCCATGACCTCTTCCCACCCGTATCGGATGGGCATTTTGGAGGGGTTCTGGAAAGCGAGATGTGGGCTCCCCCCAATACCTCCAGGGCTCAGAAGGAAAGACGACATGATGTACTAATCCTTGATGCCACTCAGCTTGATTAATTGCTTTGTTTTGAAGTTTTGAAATCATATATTTTAGTACATCGTTTGGTTGAGAAGATATGAAAATTCTAATACAACTCTTTTGGAATGTTTAGTTGAAGGGAAATTTATCATTACATATTATATTATGGGCATGTATAACTCGTAACGTTTACAGGTATATGTACTTAGCTGAACAATAGTTATATTCTATTAAACACAAACAGATAGCGGATATATATTGCAGTAGATATAAATGATGATAAACACTGTATACGAGAATAATAATGCCGATGTATGGATAGAGTTTCATGTGGCTAGAAGGCGACAACTCCTCACGACTAGTTGACATCAGCAAATATTCCTTTCAAAAGATATATATATATATATATATATATATAGATATATAGTGCACTCGTTGGTCCCAACACGGATTGCCGTAGTTGAGGAGTCTTCCTCTTTTATCTAAAGATTTGAACCAAATTATTTGGAGGATCCACTGGGAGTGCTCTCGTAAGTTGGGCGGTTGTAGTGGGTGGTAGTCCTACTTCCTCCTCACATGTATCGACGATCTTCTTCTCCTCTCATTTCTTTGGGACGAGTTAGTCTCTTTAACCTCTACGTGCTCGAAATGACAAGTCTTAAGGGAGCCGTAAGTCAGCGAATAGTTGACTTATCTTTTTGAGGGAGGAGAAGAATAATAAATGAGCACCTAGATAGGGAGTTTAATAAAAGAAGTTGGGCGTGGGTAATCGATTGATCTGCTACCCCACTTTGGATCGCAATTGGAAGGCTAGCCCTTCAACTCGATGTAGGCGAAGGAAAAGTTGATAGATGCTTAAAATTCGTCTCTTTCGGCGAGCAATGGCGGACTATAAGATTCTCCTCCCCAATGCCTGTTCTCTAGTACCTGCCAAGCTACGAGCTTTATGAGCCGTCTCCATCTTTTCAGCTCTCAAATTCCACGATTATTATCCACTCGTTCTTCACAGACACTTCGGATAGTCGGCAGCGCCGACCCTCACGTAAGCATGTCGTAGGAGAAGATATGAGTATGACTCGTCTTTTTTGTGGTTGATGAGCAAATGGATGAACTCGATACAACTATATAGTAGCATTTAGCTAAGGATCTCTAGCTAGTTAAATTCACTGGGGAGATAAAAGAAACCAATTTCATCCAGTAATAATTTTTTTTTCAACGTAATAATGTCTTTCTTTCAGTACCAGCCATGGATTATCGGCAACAGGCGAGGAAAACTGGAGATTTTAAATTCAAGCTAACCAAGCATCACAATTAACTGTTCGCTACTAAAGAAGACAGCTTGTCAGGAAAAGTTATATATGATCTGAAGACTGAATCGTACAAACAGTTGGCAGTGTGCTCTTCAATCATCAATTCATGCAGTCATTAACACATCAACAAAACAGAGATATATTATTCATCATACTATCCAGTGAATTCGCAACACAAACTGACCGCTCTCTGCTCATGATCAGCAAAAAGAATCTCCGAAGGTATTAAGCGAGCAGAAACAAAGATGGAAGTCCAGAGACCAAAAGTTTTGCCTTAACAAACATACAATCCCCACGAATTCTCACAGCACCAGCACTCTCATTATTCAAAGTCACGACCGGGCTTTCTTCCATGGAATTTGAAGCTTTCCCTTCAGCTATGAACTAAGATGTTTCCTGCTGGCGGTAGACAGTGATTTCTTGCTGCTTGAAGTATCGCCGATCCTCCTCATCCACAAGAACAAGATTCAGGTAGTATTTTACACTGAATTTGTTGTTAATGTTGCGATACGTTGGTGTTAATTCATATGGGCTCAGAAACAATCGTATTGGGATTGATTCCCCTGCAAAGTGGAAGACAAAAATGACTAGACTTCTATTACACGGGAAAGAGTAAGCTGTCCGAGCAACATATGAACATATTATTACATTAACTCGAAGGTAAATCAACATTGTACATCATATGCCACTGTGATAAAACTGAAAGCATAAGGCGATAGCCTATCAATAAAGCACGCAACACAAAATTCATTAATAACATGACACTACAAAATATCTACCATTCCCTGTGGATGGTACTGGATAAATCAGACTCCCATCATATGGATCCATAAAAAATCTAAAAAGCATGTGAATGCAATCAACGTTGAAGCATCAATTAAGAAATCATCATAAGAAATTTAAGGAGATAAACTGTTGTGGACCCCTCAACAATATATAGATGAATAGGTGCACAGATTAGTGCAATATGCTACTAGTGTAAGACATCATGTACCTCTCACAGGTGCGCCATCCATTAACTCGAACTTTGCTAGTGTCTCTGTCTCAACATATGTGTTAGGCCCTGAACCAGTTGATTCACGACGCCGAATCTCAAGTTCCATATTCTTTATTTTTATCCTTACTAGGAGGAAATATATTTTACCAATGATAACATCCTTCAACTGATACCTGGAAAATGGCAGCTTTGAGTAAACTAGAAACCTTGCCATTTTAGTAAATAGGGTAAGACTAATTTCAGTAACCGTGTGTATCAAGCAGAACTTACTTGCTCTTGTTGTATTCAAACTCGATATGCAAGCAATCTTCAATTCCAACTTCCATCTGAAATTAGAAATCGGAACTAGCTTAGACAGTAAATGAGGTCTAGTATGATGATACCATTCAATAAACACTTAAGAGCCAATAGATATATGACTTCCAGATTCAGTCTGCACTTTTACAGTTCAGATTATTCTTATATTTATGGCAATTGATATCAAAGTATCAAACATCTTAAAATATGGAATAAGTAACATTAAAATGCAGTTTGTAATGCAAATTCTGAACTGTCATCCTATTTTCAATTAAGACATGGAGATGACAAGCATAATCATTTTTGAAGTTGTCACCAACAAATTTAGGATTCTACCAAAACATGAACCGAGTGTTCTTCTGAGCTTCATACGAGCAGCTTATTCACTTGATCAGGTTAATTTCTTTCAAAAACCAAGTCTAAACTAGCCTGAACGGTTCCAATTCATATATCAAAGTTCACTAAAGTAATAACTTTCTCTGCTGATGATTGCATGTAATTCAAAGTTCCAGACATCCTCAAAGCTACCCTCACCTTGATGCTGTTGTTAATTGTTGGAGTTGGTGTATAATTCCGTACCTGAAAAATTAAACCGTAAGGAATTAAGAATAGCATGAGCTCAAAAATGACAAACGCCATAGATATTGCTTTGACCAAGCAAATACCTTATAATTTATAAGGTAAACATAAGCTCTATACAATTCTGATAATAATTTCATTGATTTTATAACTTTATATAGCAATCATTTCACTTTTTTACTATTACTCTGAGTAAACCATTTGAACTGGAGATAAAATTGCAACAACAAAAGAAATCATTTGCCAAAGTGAAGTAATAACAAAACCAATATAAAGAAGTCTTGAATGTTGAATAGTGGGGACGTGGTGCACAGAGCTCCACCTATGGTGGTCGCAATAAGACATTTGCTGTGATAGATGGAGATTACTACCCCCAATTCTGTGGAGGAAGTTCCATGGTCCGGACTTGTTCCACCAGGATGCCTGGTGGCAACCCTTAACTCCCAAATTGTAACATCATTCACAGTTAGCACAAATAAGTTATGCTACACATATGATAACATGTTTTAATGTTGGCAAGTACATATGACTAATGTTGTAGTCTATCGTGATATGCAAACTTGTTGTCAGTCCTCAGCTTCAATATACCACTCACATCTAGCAATGATTAGAAGAAAAGAATTGTTGTATGGAGAAATCCATATATATGTGATGGATCAAAAGCACATTATTCCTCAGAGATAAAAGTATGATAATTTATCAATGCTTTCAGCATTTTAGCATACAGAAAGCAAGTCACATCATGAGATTGGCACTTGGCTCTACATATATGATGTTTGCAGTTGCACTTCAATTACCCATTTTTAGAGCAATGGTAAAAACAAATGCATATGATATGGCCTATAAACCATATGGGAAGAAATGGACAGAATTTGTTAAACTGAAATGTTCATGATGTAATTACCCAGAAATCTTGGTATTCCACAATGTTGCTGACATAGTTGCGACTGACTGTCACTTTTAACGTATACCTGCAAGCTTACCATAATACAAAATACAGTTAACTAGATATACCAAATATATTACTATTTTAATCTAAGAAAATTTTACAACAATGCAGAACTTATTTCAAATTTATGAGCTGCTAATGAAAGTTAGGAGCTACAAAGTTATACATGCTGACACTTGCCATGGGTTGCTGACAACACTGCATAGTTGATTGGCCTCAGTAGCATGCACCGAGGCCACAGATATGCATGTTTTCTTTTGTTATTTTTCCATGTTTCACTTAACAACCATTTATGCAATAAGTTAATAAAGAAAAAATCACTAACATGCTCATCGCCAAGGCTAAAAGGAAGAAGAAAGAGGAAAAGTCCTCCATTGGTCTTGCTTCAATTATTTGTTGACTTTCATATCTAATTCAGAATATGAAGCACAAATATAACAAATGCAACAACCTCCCTAGTTCCTACCTATACTACTCAAAGCCAGGATCCATGTGGCACATCTTTTATTTTTGAAGACAGTCTATCAATCTTACAGAAGCTTCAAAATGGAACCAATATAGCCAACAAAACCAGAACAAGAAAATATAAATGCGAGTATTCCAAATCCTTACGGAAAATGGAGCTGAACAAGGTATACTTTTAAAGCTCTTTCATTTAGATGGCAACCACTCTAAAAGCCAAAAGGAAAAGAGCAGTGAGATATCCTAAAATGGAATAATCTTAGTTGCTTAGACATGCACATGAATGTCTCATCTCAAACAGTCGTAGTAACAGTGATCCTGCAGCATGCAAGTAAACAAGGACAGAATTGAAAGACTCATGATACCTTTGTTATTTATCAACTTCCAAAGCAAGATGCCCATTACAAACCAATAGCTCTAGTTGAGCTACTTGTTAATTGTCAAAGGCTCCAAGCATCTCTTTTTAAGTTATAGCTATTATCTTTAAACATTTGGCTATCAAAGATACCTTTGCCTCACAACAAATGACCCCCAAGAAGTTCTAGAACAAAACTAAGTTAGAAGTGGCTCAAAAGAGACCCTAACGCTCATAAATAATTAAAGATCAGAAAAAGTTAAGATCGGCAAGATATGCTAGGACCTAGTACGCCAAATAGCGCAAATGACTTCAGGTGGTTAAATCATGACACAAACCGAAAAATAGGAGCGGTTTCCCACAAAATGGGGCGCTTGGGAAAGAATAAAGGCATGATCAGTCATGACGAGTGGTATGTAGCATGTGCTAAGTGCTAATCAAATGCCGACATGCCCTGTGCCACAACATATGTCATTATGATGGCAAACTAGTTTGCCACTGGAGTGAAGCAAGTAGATATCTGGTGGTAAAGAGGTTAAAATATCAGATCAATTCCTCTTACAAAATGAACTACTTTATATTAATAATTGCTTGCCTCTAGCAACAATAAATCCACCATACAGAAATCTACTAGTTGTCTACTGCAGTTCTAGTTCCTTCATGAATGAAGATCTCTCCTAATTCATCATGCTAGACAATAATATGTATGGACTTTCCATTTGTAACTTCCATAATACGCAGAAATTTGGATATCCAGGCAACAATAACATCAAAATCATGCAATTTAATAACATTCACTATAGAAGAGATCTAAGTTACTATATTACAAAAGTCAAAAGTACCAGACATGAACCAACCTTAATCTCACATTAGCGCCATTGTAGGACTCATAGGGCATTTCGACAGTTGAGAAGTCAAATGGGTATGTCTTCCTTTCATAGATTTCACCAGGGACATCTAATTCACGTACTGCATAAAGAAAAGAGTAATAATTCTATTAAACAAGCATTATATTCTTAATGAATGTATGCCATATCAAGCGAGATAAGCTTTACAGATCCTAAAGCAAGGAAAATGCAACAAGTGCTTTTTAAGTTTTGATATACCAGTTTCTAATAATAAGGTTGATCTATAAGTTGCAAATTATGATGGCCAAATCATGAGCAAAGGCGGTATCAACTATCAAAATATTAAAGCAACTGAGAATGATACTTAGAGATGATATGTCTCCAAGGAGAGAGGTCAATGAGAGAACAGGTAAAATAATATGGTTTTCTTTTGTCTATAAAAATGTCTAGGGAAAGGGTAAGTGCAAGCTAAGGGGTGTCAGTGCCGCTAAGTTCATAAAAAGATTGTTAAGTACTTCTAGCAGTGATTGTAGAATATGCATCAGCCAAACCAGCACTTAATAATGCAACTTATCTGTGATCAACCACTACTCAATTACCTACTGATGTCATGACTCGACTGCCATCTCCACTATCTGAGCCATGGATCATGACCCCACAAAAAGAAAGGCTGGAATATCACACAACCCTTTCAGCTCATCCCAAAATTTTATCTTAATTTCTATTGGACAAACAAACAGGACCTGACTGGATCTTCTCATTAGTCATCCCAAAACTGATTTTGTCTCCTCCAGGCTTCTGATAAAAATTACTTGGAAGAGAATCTAGCAATTTTCTAACAGTTGAGCACTTCCTTCAAAAGTACATATACTTCAATTTTCTTCACGAGGTACATTACTTCCAGATAATAATAGTTCACCTAAGGATTGCCGAGGGGCCCACAAGATCGAGTTTATCACATCAAAATTTTATTGATCCATCTACATATGAAGCTAGTAATACTACAACATATTTCATCTCGGATTTAATAATATAAGACAATCAAAGCAAAAGTGGAGCTAACTAACCCAGAGATGTAAAGTCATAAAAGTTGCCTCTGTCAAAGTAAAGCTCTGCAAAATTTTAAAAAATATATGTTAAATTTCTACAAAGAGAGAGAAGAAATGAATGTGCTATATACGTCAAACTGCTATATATAAATACGTATATGTAGGAAAACAAATGTAGCATGTATTACTCATTGGATAAAAAATAAACATTGTTCTAGTGGGAGAAGTATTACTGCATTGACACTATTTTTATTTCTACTCTGTATATGAAAACCAATAAGCTTATGTTTGCCCATATATAAAGCAGTCTTTCTAGAATCACCAATTAGACTAATAGAGTCACAGAATGAGTTACAAACCTATTTGACCAAGGAGCTCTATTTTCACACCATTATGCTCGATCTTCTTCCCTTGAATAGGTTCTATGCAGACCTGCATATTTCTGCCCATTTATTACATTCTCAAGGAAGACTTTCCATTTATCATCATACCAATATCCTCAAAATGCATGCACATTACCTCACCAACTATGTTTTCTTGACTGTGGAAAAGTGGGAGCATTGCAGCTTGACCATTTTCTTTTTTTACTGAGACCTGTAGAGTAAGCAAGAAAGAAAGTAGATTATGGCATGTTGTACTAAGCTTAACCTAAACAAAAGACAATTATCAATCTAGAAGACTAGAATAAGTAATATCTATCTAATAGAATCATAATAATAAATGAAACCATCAGAACAATGATACTGGTGAACTGCGATTCCAGATCCCAAGTGAGATGATGACATAACAAGAAAAGGATGTGTTATTTTTACCTTTTTTCTAGTTTTCCCATCAGAGAATGTGATTCTAATGTTACATGGTGGTCTGAACGCCCCAGCAAGGAAATTCTGAAACATGAAAGAGGTCACAAAATATAATATCTACTAGAATTACAACAAGTTCACATGGAGATATAACCAAATTCAGCAGGTTTTCTACTAAGCAACATGGGTAAAATGAGTGTTTTCGCAACATATTTGCATCAAAAAAATAAGAACTGTTATTGCAGCATAATGCAACACAGAATTGAATATATATATTTTGATATTTTTTTGAGACAATTAACATAAAATATTAAGATCTTAAAAAAAATTACATGCCAAATACATATAAATCTAGTAAAATCAATCTCTAGAAACAATATAAATATTCACTGTTTAAATAAGCAAACTAAAAATTGCAAATCGTTCAAAAAAAAATATACGGTTAAACGGATACCCGATATCCGTATCCATATTTAAAAATTGTATCTGATCCATATCCGTACTTGTACCCATATATGATATTTTTACTCATATCCGAATCTATATCCGAGTTTTTTTTTTTTAAATCTTACCCGTATCCGAATCCATACCCGGCTCAGATAGAAGTTTTAATCCGAATCAGGTCGGAGTTAATCCAACCCGTTTTCACCCCTATCAAGATATCATTAATCAATTAGACATTTCATGATTTCTCCAAAATGCATGGAAATAATATACATCGTTGCACATTATTTTTGTAAGCTTGTGGCATGCCTATAGTGTCACTCAAAACAAGCTATATTAAAGTTGTCGCAACAAAATAATAATCTTCACACTTAACAACTTTGATTAGAGAATATAATATAAGCACAACAAGCCTTAACGATTGAAAATGAGATTGTTAAAAGTTTATATGAATAAGAAATATCGATCGGATAACAGATGAAAAAACTTTAACATCAGTAGCAACTATTGATAGTTTGATAGCAGATATATGCTAGTCAATGTTCCAATAATGGCTAAGATTCCCCTGATCATCAGAAGAATAATTATACTAAATTACCAGCTTATTACAAAGAGGCATACCATGTTTGAGGTTAACTTTCAATTGAGAGCCTTTATACACAATCCTGCACGCAAGACATACAATATAATAATCATTTGTATATCTAGAGATAACAAAACAAGAAAGTTAGAGCAGATCATTGATAAGGAATATAAACAGCATAATGATGGCTCACTCAAGGTCTATACGATATACTAACATTGTAACCTAGATTAGGATACGAAGTGAAGGCAAAAAATAGAATTTAGCATGCTAATGCACAGTTGCAAACAGAGCCAGTACCCTTAAATCCAAGGTATTCGATCCAAATTTATAATCCATCAGTGTCTATAGTAAAGATAAAACGAGATAGGTTTCCGTCCTAAATACGATGTCTGATACGAACCAAAAAGCCCCTCAAAGAATCAAAACCAAAACCTCAGACAATTGCATTCAACGAAAACGGAATCCAAAAGACGCGATCGCGCTCCAAAGAAACCCTAGATCCCCAATGCATTCAACGAGATGCGAGCAAGAGTGATCAGATCTTAACATATCGCGGAGGTGCGCAAGGAGAAAGAACAGAAGAGAGGGATTACCTCGGAGAACGGGAGAGAGAGGTGGGCAAGACCGCAAGAGCGAAATTAGCCGTATAGGTTTGGAGAAATCCGGCGGTGGTTAGAAGTGGGGAAACGACCGGACTTTGCTGGCGGACTTTCCGAAAGCGGGTTCGGATCGTCTCCATTTAAACCGTTACTGCGCCCGATATTCCCACTTTTTTTTTTCTTCTTTTCTTTTGTTGATTTAGTGGGCTTTTGCCATGCACAGTAAGAAAGACATAGAAGGGCCCAAGATCGATGTTAAAAGATGTGGGCCCGAAGTCATAGAGCATCTTTCTTTGTCGAATGAGTTAGCTTTCAATTATTCATCTTCAAAAATGAAACTAATCAATTGAACAAATATCAAATAAGTCATGGTAATATTTATAGCATTAATAATACCTAATTGAACCAGTTAAAATTATATATAGAGAGAATTCAACCGTCTTCTGAAATGGAATAGTTTCACACTAGAAGATTGACTATCATTTTTTTTTAATCTGACCTTTTATTTTAATTATTAGATGATTTGACAGCCAAATAAGTGCTGCCAAGTATTCCAACTGGCCTTTAATTGGTCAATGATCCGAAGATTCTGGTGCAGTAATATGAGAATACTTCTATGCTGCACGATTCAGGAGCCGAGATCTTGGATCTACATTTAAAAGATGGTTCCATCTCCATTAGATATTGGCCACGTAAGATTATTAAAAAAAACAAGGCGGATTAACTAAGTCATTCCAAAATATCCAGGCGTTGGACATCAAAGTTGCCAGCTTGGGGAAATAAATGCGTCAGTATCTCCGATCTCTATGTGTACTTAGATTAAGTTGTTTGACCAAAATAGATCGTGAACAACATAGTTCACAAGTACTCTCAGGCTTCAATCACATGGAAGAACATGAGCCATATCCGAAGTCAAACATCATTAATGTACTCTACGCCCAATCCCAAACTCTAGATATGTAAATGCTCAAGGATAGCATCTTACGCATCATGCACATGCATGCAAATTTAGGCAAAGGATCAGATCACCTCACTCACTCACTATATCACTCACTGGCTCACTGTCTCTTTCTCTCTATCACTCTCTCTGAACTAGCTAGCTATCTACCACAAATGGCAAAACTCCTACTTTTGCTCCTCATCTCCCTTGCTTCTCCGACCATCTCCACCCGCATCGCTTACCGCGCCGATCTCACCCACGTCGACTCTTCTGGAGGCTACACCAAGCTCGAGCTCCTCCAACGCGCCGTCCTGCGAAGCAAGGCCAGGGCGGCGATGCTGCTATCGAAGGCGACGGCGTCGACCGCCGCAACGCACAACTCGATCACGGAGGCGCACATAATAGTCCACCCGGGTGAAGGTGAGTTCCTCATGTACCTATCCATCGGCACGCCGCCTCGGCCATTCTCGGCCATCCTCGACACTGGCAGCGACCTCATCTGGACCCAATGCACCCCATGCATCCTATGCGTCGAGCAACCCACTCCCATCTTTGAACCCCTCAAATCATCCACTTTCTCATCGCTCTCCTGTTCGACTACCCAATGCCAGGCTCTTCCCTCACCTCTTTGTCTCCGAAACTTGTGTGTTTACTTCTACGGCTATGGCGATTTTGCATCCACTGCAGGTGTTCTCGCCACAGAGACATTTACATTTGGAAGTAGTGAGAAAGTCTCAATCCCCCACATTGCTTTCGGTTGTGGGAATATGAATGAGGGGTCTCTAGCCAATAGTTCCGGCATGGTTGGATTCGGGCGAGGGCCCTTATCTTTGATCAACCAACTCGGCCAAAAAAGGTTCTCCTATTGCCTCACCAACTTTCTGGAATCCAAGAGTAGCTCACTTTTATTTGGCTCACTTGTAAATTTGAGTAACACAAACATTGGCCAAGTTCAGCAGACTCCCCTCCTCATCAACCCATCTCGCCCATCTCTTTACTTCATCTCTTTAATCGGCATAACGGTAGGCAAGACGAGGCTACCAATACCAACCTCGACGTTCGCTTTGAACGAGGATGGCACAGGAGGGGTGATCATAGACTCAGGCACCTCCATCACTTACTTGGAAGAAGTGGCTTACGACCTAGTGAAAGAGGCATTTATGTGTCAGGTGAAGTTACCAGTGGCAAACGATACCGGCATTGGCTTAGACCTTTGCTTCGAGTTGCCTTCACCTCCTTTAGTGACGCTTGGATTGCCCAAGCTCGTGTTCCACTTTGAAGGGGCGGATATGGAGCTGCCACAGGTGAACTATATGGCCATAGATAGTAGCACTGGCTTCTTGTGCTTGGCTATCCAAGGGACCACTGGTGGATCTATAATTGGCAATTTCCAGCAGCAAAATATGCAGATACTCTATGATCTGGAGAATGATATGTTGTCATTTGTTCCAGCTCAGTGTGATCAAATGTGAGAGTTGCAGATTTGGGAGCCCATGGATTGATGTAGTCGTAGTTTGTTATATTCTTGATTAATATTATTGAAGATCATTGTGGTATCCTATTATTTAATTTAATTCTATGAATAGTAGAACTACTTGGGCTCGAACAAGTAGTTGGGCTCAAACTAGTTGGGCCCAATACTCGGAGTAAGGCTTTATAGAGCTGCCTACTGTGCTTTGATTAAGACTAGCCTCTACGTTTAAATTTAAGAGTGTCACTAGATATCCATTGCTTACGTAAGTAACAAATTTCACGTATTTATCAAAGAACAATAAACTATCAAATTGTTACGTGATTTCTTATGAAAGAGAAAGATATGGATGAAGATTCTATAGATAATAACCGGCTAACAAACATCATAGGACAGATCTATATTTAGGGGTGGTAATCAAGTCAAGTCAATTTAATTGGGTTCAGATTATGATAATAACACTATCCATTTATTAAACATATTATAATTTCTAAGCACAAACATAATTTATTTATTATTTAAATTTATATAATTTTTTTGAGTTATAAACAAATTTATTTAAATTATAAATTAATTACTTTTATATTATAAATAAGTTATTTGATTCAAAATCGATTTAGTGGGTTGAATGATAAATATATTAAATGAGTTGAGTTAATAAACATGAATAACATTTATTTGTATTTACTTAAAATTATCTCGTATATTGTACTTATACACTATCGCTTGTTACTGTATATACTCACTATAAATAAATGGCAAGTTCTTCACATCGAACATTTTCTTTACATGGTATCAGAACCATAGAAGGACTAGCGACCAACACTCGATGGGCAACACCATGTTTTCTAGTTCATCTACCCAACATATTAATTATGAACACCATTTTTAATACCCGTTCCATTACTAGTCTTACAAATATTCCTCGTATTGTCACTGTCAAACTTAGACATGACAACTCTATATCTTTTATAGACGGCACAAATTGTGCCTTACTGTAACACCCCAAATTAAAAAAAAAAAAAAAAAAAAAAAAAAAAAAAAAAAAAAAAAAAAAAAAAAAAAAAAAAAAAAAAAAATCCTGACCGACGCACGTGCCGAGCACGTGCGTCGGCCTGCCACCCTCCCTCTTTCCTTTTCTTCTTCTCTTCCCTTCCTTGCCGTGCACGCCACCCTTCCCCCCATCTCCCTTATCCCTTCCTCCCCTCACCGCAGCCACTCTTCTTCTTCTCTCTCCCTCCCTCGTGGTCGCCGACAGCCGTCGACAGCCGCCGACTCGCCGACTCCCCCCTCCGGTAAACCCCCTTCTTTTCTTCCCTTTCTCCTTCCCCTCCTCGGCCTCGTGCTGTGCCGGACCGTTGCCGCCGCCGTCTCTGCGCGGCGCCGCCGCCTCGTGCCGTGCCGTGCCGCCGCTGTCTCTGCGCTGCGCCGCCGCCTCTGCGCTGCGTCGCCGCTGTCCCCGCGCTGCGCCGCCGGCCTCGTGCCGTGCCGCCGCTGTCTCCGCGCTGCGCCGCCGGCCTCGTGCCGCGCCGCCGCAGCCCATCAGCCTCTCCACCTCCCCTTCGTCTCCTCCCTCGGTTGGGGAATATCGAGGGAGGGTAGGTGGGTGGGAGGGGGGTTTGTTAAACCCCCCGTGCCCTTCCCCTCCCCTTGGTGGGCTGCGGTCAGACGCAGCCCACCGAGCCCTTGGGTGGGCTGCGGTCAGACGCAGCCCACCGAGCCCCCTTGGTGGGCTGCGGTCCAGACCCCAGCCCACTAGGCTTGGGTTGGGTGGGCTGCAGACCGCAGCCCACCAACCAAGCCTGTGGTGGGCTGTGGTTGGATCCAGCCCACTTCGGCCAAACTTGTGGGCTGCAGCCCAATTGCAGCCCACCTTGGCCCTTTGCCTATTAGGTTAGGTTTGAGCCTACCTATTGCCTCTAGCCTAGCCCATTTGGGTCCATTTGGACCCTATAACCCTGTTTACCATTTGCACCTAATTTGATTAGCCTGATCCTTAATTTTGGGATAATATAAGATTCCTAGGATACCCTTGATTGCTAATAAGATAGTTAATTTTAGTAGTTCGCTAATGACTTTACTTGCGTGAATTAATAGGATTGACACCGCGTGAGGAAGATTTTGGGATCCCGGACTAGCTGACGAGTTTTACCTTACCGTGGAGACCTCCCAGGCGAGTAGAGTTATACAAATCTAGAATAGCATGATACAGTAGGAAATGTCAGTATTAATGCATGCAGTTGGTACTCCCTGTTATATCTTTTGCATATGTAGTTATTTATAATCTGTTCAGTATAGTATCATGAGAAAGATAATGTGTATGATAATGCTTTACATGTGTCCTGTATGGTATACCGTTGCATAGATGTATGATTGCTGTGGATATGGACTGTAATGATCATGATGACTATAACATGCTTTATACACGCATAAACACTGCACCACTTCCACCTATCATTAGTAGTCGAATTCTGACTAGGCAGTACCCCTACTCACTCAGCCCAGGGTTAAGGGCAGAGTGTATCATATATGTCTATACTATTAGCGGCCTACACCTGAGGTCGGGAAGCCTGTGTGGCATTCAGGTAGTTATACTGCATAGTTAGGACTAGATTATAATGATAGAAGAATATGATTGTGAGGCGGGGATATAACTCTAGCGGTACCCGACGACGCAGGGTTAGGGCGTCTGTTGATGAGCCGTGGGCTCCTGATTCTCCCGCCGAGGGCGGTGATGATTTAGAGAGAGTGAGATATGGGCTTACGACCGGGGTCCTGAGTCTGATGGCCACAGACAACCGGTCACATGTAGTGTCGCCATACACGTGTAGGTGACATTACCGCTAGATGTGTATATATCCCCCCTCGATGTATGTGATGATGGATGATTGTTTTGTAGGAGTATTTACCCTGTGTGGTGAATAGCTCGGTGAGCGATGATAAATATGATTATTGTTTTGGTAGACATGAGATGACTAAACTGCTATTTTATTGCTATGCATAACATGTAAACCTATGATTGAGATGTGTACGAATAAGAGATTGTCTCAAACTTTATATCTGTGTGAACTGATCATAATATGTTTGGTAAACTAGCATGTTCCAAGATAGTGATTGGTAATCTCTATCAACTGCATTGACTTGTAAATTGTGGTAAGTCATTTTAAATAAGCATGTCGTTATCGTTAGCAATTTGGGCATACATTGGATATACACCTGTGCTGTCATTATTTTAGATTGTATGAATCCTACTCGCTGGGCTGTAAGCTCACCCCTCGTGGCATATTATTTCAGAGCTAGGGGACGCAGGTGCGGGTAGCGAGGAGTAGCCGCTTTCTTTCTTTTTAGTACGTACGTAGTTGTATTAAGCCCCTGCGAGGGTATGATGTTGACGTTGTATCTTTTTGGGACTTTAGAGTAATATTTTGGATGTATATTTGGAAGGCTTGTTGTGGCCTGTGGAACTTGTATCCGGACTCCTTTAGTTGAGTTAATTATGGTGAAATTGTGTGGTTGTGTGCCTTGTGAAATCCTTGTACTGACAGGTCATGTGATATACCGCGTGGGAGGATTTACCCACGCGGTTTACACGTGTATTTGGAGGTTTGGGTGTTTCAACTTGGTATCAGAGCTATGGTTCACCATAAATCCGGCAAGTCTTCCTATATATCATCCAAATACATAGGAAATGAATAATAATAAGGAATACTTAGGAGTAATGAATAATATAGTCACTCACGACTTGCGCTATACTTGTGAATTAAGAGCTAAACTGCTTTGAACTTAGCAGGAATGCCGCCTAGACGTGCTCGGTCTGTTCGTGCGACTGGTCGTGGACGGGCTCCAGCCCCTGTCGACGAACCAGCAGTCGGTGCTTCAGCTAGCATTGAGGCTCTCGGACAGCTTGTCAGACAGCAAGAGAGGCTCATCGAGGAGTTAGTGCGAGAGCGCACGGCAGCCATGTCTGGGATGCACATACCGAGGGAGCCGCTAGGTCATTTTACTCCGGCTGAGCAGACTGGAGGTGGGTCCGCCTGGTCGCTGAACCGGTTCATGCAGCTTAGCCCCCCTTTGTTCAGCGGCACGACAGACCCCATGGAGGCAAATAGGTGGATGGTGGATGTACGGAAGATCCTGACTGCGTTTGAGTGCCCGGAGAGTCGTCAGGTGACCTTTGCCACCTTCCTTCTCCGTGGGGAGGCGGAAGAGTGGTGGAGAGCCACAGAACGCCTGATGCCAGATCGCCTTGCTGGGGAGTACATCACTTGGAGGGCATTTTCGGACTCCTTCGACCAGAAATATTTCCCTGCATCCCTGCGTTTCGAGCTGACGAGGGAGTTTACCCAGTTGAGGCAGGGGGATATGACAGTGGCTCAGTACGAGGACAGATTCAATGCCTTGTCCCGCTTCTGCCCTAGAGTTATACCGGATGATACTGCTAGGGCTGACCAGTTCAAGATGGGCCTCCGAATCGAGATCCGCAAGCAGGTGAACATGGTGAAGAACCTGACATATGCAGAACTGGTAGAGAATGCGGGGATAGCGGAGAGGGACTTACTTGAGGAGCGCTCACAGCATCAGGAGCGGGCAGCGGGTCGTACGGGCCGCTTTGATGGGCGTCCACGTGGAGGCCATTCTGGTGGGACCTTCCCACGACCGAGGTGTCACCCTTATGCGGGTGGCGCGGGATCTAGTGCTACCCCGAGTAGACCCAGCCCTCAGGGTTCAGGCGGGCCGAGTAGGGCCCGACCTTCAGTTGGTGGCGGGAGGTCGGCAGCAGTCTTGAGCAGTGCGGGCAGTGGTGGTTTTGCACGGCCGTCTACCCCTGAGGGTCGGGTTTGTTTTGCTTGCGGCAAGAGGGGTCACATATCTCGTGACTGCCTCGGGGCTCGAGTTACCTGCTTCCAGTGTGGAGAGTCCGGGCATATCCGCACGCAGTGTCCCCTGTTGGGCAGAGCGCCAGCCACTCCTACCACGCCTGTTATATCTGGAGCATCGGGAGCCAGTACTGCCGCAAGTAGGGGTCGTGGGGGCGCGCGATCGGGACCTCCTAGCAGAGGGCGGGGCGGACGTACCGGCCGGGTCTTTGCTATGACCCTGCGGGATGCCGAAGCATCCAATGACGTGGCCACAGGTAACCGAGTAAATTAAGCATGTTTTAAGTTTTGCGTATGTCCTATTCATAAATAATATTAGATCCTCCTTCCTAACCATATGCAATTTACATATTGTGAAAAATGTGTTTCCTATTTTTAGTTAAGGCTTATATACGTAATGGCAGGTACTATGACTTTATTTGCACACACCGCTAGGATTTTATTTGACCCCGGGGCCACCCATTCCTTTATTTCTACGTCTTTCCTGGAAAATGCGGATGTGGCGCCGGGACCTCTTGTGGAGCCCTTAGTCATAGCCACCCCACTTGGAGATTTCCTGGAAGTCCGCCATGTTTATCGCTCTTGCACCTTGACTTTTGGCGAGTGGGACTTTAAGGCGGACCTCCTACCCCTCGAGATGCAGGACTTTGACCTAATCCTGGGGATGGATTGGTTAGCCGCCTACCATGCCAGTATCAACTGCTACAGCAAGGAGGTCATCTTACAGCTTAATGATGGCATTGAGTGTCGATTGTGTAAGGATCGACAGGTGGACCGATCACAGTTGGTGGCAATCATGTCTATCGAGTCAGCTGGGACCCAAACCCTGACTGACTTACCAGTGGTGCAGGAGTTCCCAGATGTTTTCCCCGAGGACATTCTAGGGCTTCCCCCAGACAGAGGAGTTGAGTTCATCATTGACCTGATCCCGGGGGCGGGACCAGTCTCCAAGGCACCCTACCGTATGGCTCCGAAGGAGATGGAAGAGCTGAGAGAGCAGATTGATGACCTCCTGAGTAGGGGACTTATCCGGCCTAGCTCATCTCCTTGGGGCGCTCCAGTCTTGTTTGTGAAGAAGAAGGATGGTACCCTCCGCCTTTGCATTGATTATCGGCAACTGAACCAGCTGACTGTGAAGAACAAGTACCCATTGCCTCGCATTGAGGACTTGTTTGATCAATTGCGTGGAGCGCGCGTCTTCTCGAAGATCGATCTGAGATCGGGGTATCATCAGCTGAGGATTAGGGAAGCGGACGTCCCAAAAACCGCTTTCCGTACCCGGTACGGGTTGTATGAGTTTTTGGTTATGCCTTTCGGCTTGACCAATGCACCAGCTATCTTTATGGACTTGATGAACCGAGTCTTCCGCCCTTTCTTGGATCGGTTCGTGGTGGTGTTCATTGATGACATCTTGATTTACTCTGCCTCAGAGCGGGAGCATGAAGAGCACCTTCGTTTGGTACTACAGATGCTAAGGAGAGAAAAGTTATTTGCTAAGTTCTCCAAGTGTGATTTTTGGCTGGAGGAGGTGGTGTTCCTTGGGCATGTGGTCTCAGGAGAGGGCATCCGGGTTGATCAATCCAAGATCACTGCCGTTCTCAATTGGAGGCAACCGAGTACCGTCTCGGAGGTCCGTAGTTTCTTGGGTTTGGCCGGGTATTATCGGCGCTTTGTGGGAGGATTTTCGAAAATTGCCAGTCCCCTCACTAAGCTAACCCGGAAGGACCAGTGTTTTGAATGGACGGCTGATTGTGAGGAGAGCTTCCAAGAGCTGAAGAAGAGACTTACATCTGCACCCGTCCTTGTAGTTCCTCGCAGTGGAGGAGGCTACCAGGTCTACTGTGATGCTTCATACTCAGGCTTGGGTTGTGTGCTCATGCAGGAGGGCGGAGTTGTCGCTTATGCATCCAGGCAGCTCAAGAACCATGAGCGGAACTACCCTACCCACGACTTGGAGCTAGCAGCGGTAGTGTTCGCCCTGAAGATTTGGAGGCATTATCTTTACGGGGAGAAGTGCGAGATCTTCACTGACCACAAGAGTTTGAAGTACCTATTCACCCAGAGGGAGCTGAACATGAGACAGCGCAGGTGGCTTGAGCTGGTGAATGATTATGACTGCACTATTAACTACCACCCTGGGAAGGCAAATGTAGTGGCAGATGCCTTGAGCAGAAAGTCGATGGGGAACTTGGCTAGTTTGATTACGCAGCAGCAGGACATCCTTCGAGAACTGCAGAAGATGGACGTGCACATCATAGCCAAAGATGTGGGTACTGGACTGCTGGCCCAGTTAACCGTGAGGCCGACTCTAGCGGAGAGGATCAGAGTTGCACAGGCAGAAGACCCCTATTTACTGCAAGTCCTCCAGCAGGTTCGAGACTCAGGTAAAAAGGGTTTTTGCCTTGATGGATTGGGAACCCTGAAGTTTGGAGATAGATTCTGTGTACCTGACGTGGGCGGACTCCGTCGGGAGATTTTAGAGGAAGCCCACCAGACATCTTACAGTGTGCACCCTGGGGAGACGAAGATGTACCATGATGTTCGTAGATACTTTTGGTGGCCAGGATTGAAGAAGAGTATTGCAGAGTTTGTAGCTCGATGCTTGATTTGTCAGCAGGTCAAAATTGAACATCAGAGGCCGGCTGGGACACTCAGGCCATTACCTATTCCTGAGTGGAAATGGGAGCATATCACCATGGACTTTGTGGTGGGTCTGCCGAAGACCTTGAAGAAAAAGGACTCTATATGGGTGATTGTGGATCGATTGACGAAGTCAGCTCACTTCCTCCCAGTCAGTACCACTGATTCTATGGATCATCGAGCCACTTTATTCCGGGATGAGATCTTTGCTCGCCATGGGGCACCAGTCTCCATTACTTCTGACCGTGACCCCAGGTTCACCTCTAGGCTGTGGCATCATTTTGCTAAGTCACTGGGTACCAAATTGCAATTTAGCACTGCCTATCATCCTCAGACTGACGGTCAGTCAGAGCGGACGATTCAGACCTTGGAGGACATGCTACGTGCCTCAGTTGCAGACTTCGGACTCAGTTGGGACCGACACCTTCCCCTAATTGAGTTCGCCTATAATAATAGTCATCACTCCAGCATTGGGATGCCCCCCTATGAAGCGTTATATGGACGGAAATGTCGGACACCTGTCAGTTGGGATGAAGTGGGGGAACGGAAGATAGAGAGCTCAGAGCTGATACAGGAGACTGTGGACAAAGTGCGGAAGGTACGGGAACACTTACAGGTTGCCCAGAGTCGACAGAAGAGTTATGCTGACCGTCGGCGTCGAGACCTAGAGTTCCTAGTCGGGGACAAAGTTTTCCTCAAGGTCTCGCCATGGAAAGGGGTATTTCGGTTTGGGAAGAAGGGCAAGCTGAGCCCTCGTTATATAGGCCCTTATGAGATCTTGGCACGGATCGGACCGGTTGCTTACCGGGTGGATTTGCCATCAGAGCTATCACAGATTCATAATGTATTTCATGTGTCAGTGTTGAGGAAGTACCTACATGACCCGTCACATGTTTTGAGGGAAGAACCTATCCAGCTAAATCGGGACTTGTCCTATGAGGAGCAACCAGTACGGATCATTGATAGATGCGTGAAGACGCTCCGAAGAAGAGTCGTACCACTGGTCAAGGTCCTTTGGCGGCATCATGGAGTAGAGGAAGCTACATGGGAGCCTGAGGAAGAGATTCAGTCTACCTACCCTCATTTATTTATCGACTCAGGTGCGTAATTTCGAGGGCGAAATTCCCTGTTGTTGGGGATAGTTGTAACACCCCAAATTAAAAAAAAAAAAAAAAAAAAAAAAAAAAAAAAAAAAAAAAAAAAAAAAAAAAATCCTGACCGACGCACGTGCCGAGCACGTGCGTCGGCCTGCCACCCTCCCTCTTTCCTTTTCTTCTTCTCTTCCCTTCCTTGCCGTGCACGCCACCCTTCCCCCCATCTCCCTTATCCCTTCCTCCCCTCACCGCAGCCACTCTTCTTCTTCTCTCTCCCTCCCTCGTGGTCGCCGACAGCCGTCGACAGCCGCCGACTCGCCGACTCCCCCCTCCGGTAAACCCCCTTCTTTTCTTCCCTTTCTCCTTCCCCTCCTCGGCCTCGTGCTGTGCCGGACCGTTGCCGCCGCCGTCTCTGCGCGGCGCCGCCGCCTCGTGCCGTGCCGTGCCGCCGCTGTCTCTGCGCTGCGCCGCCGCCTCTGCGCTGCGTCGCCGCTGTCCCCGCGCTGCGCCGCCGGCCTCGTGCCGTGCCGCCGCTGTCTCCGCGCTGCGCCGCCGGCCTCGTGCCGCGCCGCCGCAGCCCATCAGCCTCTCCACCTCCCCTTCGTCTCCTCCCTCGGTTGGGGAATATCGAGGGAGGGTAGGTGGGTGGGAGGGGGGTTTGTTAAACCCCCCGTGCCCTTCCCCTCCCCTTGGTGGGCTGCGGTCAGACGCAGCCCACCGAGCCCTTGGGTGGGCTGCGGTCAGACGCAGCCCACCGAGCCCCCTTGGTGGGCTGCGGTCCAGACCCCAGCCCACTAGGCTTGGGTTGGGTGGGCTGCAGACCGCAGCCCACCAACCAAGCCTGTGGTGGGCTGTGGTTGGATCCAGCCCACTTCGGCCAAACTTGTGGGCTGCAGCCCAATTGCAGCCCACCTTGGCCCTTTGCCTATTAGGTTAGGTTTGAGCCTACCTATTGCCTCTAGCCTAGCCCATTTGGGTCCATTTGGACCCTATAACCCTGTTTACCATTTGCACCTAATTTGATTAGCCTGATCCTTAATTTTGGGATAATATAAGATTCCTAGGATACCCTTGATTGCTAATAAGATAGTTAATTTTAGTAGTTCGCTAATGACTTTACTTGCGTGAATTAATAGGATTGACACCGCGTGAGGAAGATTTTGGGATCCCGGACTAGCTGACGAGTTTTACCTTACCGTGGAGACCTCCCAGGCGAGTAGAGTTATACAAATCTAGAATAGCATGATACAGTAGGAAATGTCAGTATTAATGCATGCAGTTGGTACTCCCTGTTATATCTTTTGCATATGTAGTTATTTATAATCTGTTCAGTATAGTATCATGAGAAAGATAATGTGTATGATAATGCTTTACATGTGTCCTGTATGGTATACCGTTGCATAGATGTATGATTGCTGTGGATATGGACTGTAATGATCATGATGACTATAACATGCTTTATACACGCATAAACACTGCACCACTTCCACCTATCATTAGTAGTCGAATTCTGACTAGGCAGTACCCCTACTCACTCAGCCCAGGGTTAAGGGCAGAGTGTATCATATATGTCTATACTATTAGCGGCCTACACCTGAGGTCGGGAAGCCTGTGTGGCATTCAGGTAGTTATACTGCATAGTTAGGACTAGATTATAATGATAGAAGAATATGATTGTGAGGCGGGGATATAACTCTAGCGGTACCCGACGACGCAGGGTTAGGGCGTCTGTTGATGAGCCGTGGGCTCCTGATTCTCCCGCCGAGGGCGGTGATGATTTAGAGAGAGTGAGATATGGGCTTACGACCGGGGTCCTGAGTCTGATGGCCACAGACAACCGGTCACATGTAGTGTCGCCATACACGTGTAGGTGACATTACCGCTAGATGTGTATATATCCCCCCTCGATGTATGTGATGATGGATGATTGTTTTGTAGGAGTATTTACCCTGTGTGGTGAATAGCTCGGTGAGCGATGATAAATATGATTATTGTTTTGGTAGACATGAGATGACTAAACTGCTATTTTATTGCTATGCATAACATGTAAACCTATGATTGAGATGTGTACGAATAAGAGATTGTCTCAAACTTTATATCTGTGTGAACTGATCATAATATGTTTGGTAAACTAGCATGTTCCAAGATAGTGATTGGTAATCTCTATCAACTGCATTGACTTGTAAATTGTGGTAAGTCATTTTAAATAAGCATGTCGTTATCGTTAGCAATTTGGGCATACATTGGATATACACCTGTGCTGTCATTATTTTAGATTGTATGAATCCTACTCGCTGGGCTGTAAGCTCACCCCTCGTGGCATATTATTTCAGAGCTAGGGGACGCAGGTGCGGGTAGCGAGGAGTAGCCGCTTTCTTTCTTTTTAGTACGTACGTAGTTGTATTAAGCCCCTGCGAGGGTATGATGTTGACGTTGTATCTTTTTGGGACTTTAGAGTAATATTTTGGATGTATATTTGGAAGGCTTGTTGTGGCCTGTGGAACTTGTATCCGGACTCCTTTAGTTGAGTTAATTATGGTGAAATTGTGTGGTTGTGTGCCTTGTGAAATCCTTGTACTGACAGGTCATGTGATATACCGCGTGGGAGGATTTACCCACACGGTTTACACGTGTATTTGGAGGTTTGGGTGTTTCACTTACAATCCTGGATATTAAGTATTCGGCTCCTTTAGTAGATTTATCTCGGCCTCCTCCTCAAATATTGAAGGAAAGAAGGTTTTGATTTGAATCCATCATATACATGAGGTAGCTGCAGCAGGATCAAGTAAACAAAGAAGGACATGCCGCCTAATCCAACTTCATTAACTATTCTCTTTTCACCTTCACCTATATGATCCATTCCACGAGAGCTTTCAGATTTTTCTTCACAAATAATCTATACACCTTCTAGTGATCTGATGTGTTCTAACTCTATCATCCTGCTGCTTTTTGCTCGACTACATTCTATGATTACTCGACAAAATTGGGATAGTTAAACAGAAAGAGTTCTATGATGGTACTGTGCACTGTCTTCTACCAACGCACTACTCACTGAAGATGCATCCAATATTCCAGAGCCCACATCCTGCTCAGCTACATCCAAATCTCCTAAATGGTGCCATGCTATGCATCTTGAATTTGCTAGCTATTGAAAATTGAGGATTGGGTTCTTGTAATATGCATCTTGTATTTGTTTAAATAGATTCCTTCCGTTGTACTTGACGTTATACTGATATTCTCACAAAATGTGGGTGACATTTAGTGGCATTTTCACAATTTATAATAAGTATTTAATAATATTTATCAAATGAATGTTCATGTTGACATTTGCACAGTTGCCGGTAAAAATTAGTGGTATTTTTCAAATGCCGACTAATAACAAGTAGCATTACTCAAAATACTGATAAATATTTAGTGGCGAGTGCCCAAATGCCAGTATAACTGTTCTTTAGCTTTTATATATTTCAGTGGTATTTACAAGCTTGCCGCTAATACTGATTATTCAAATTTATTATTATTATTGTGGCATTATAATTTTAGTAAGGAAGTGGATTGATGAGCGGAGCATTACACTCGCTACACTTAACCTCTATTTATAACAGAATTTCCACATTCCGACGTGAGATTGATCAACTGAAAAGAACTGACATAGATTCTGCGGTCAGTTCCATGTCTGATGTGACTCCTTTTTAGGTGCACTTGAAAATCTGACAGTTCTCCATTTAATTCACTCATCTGGGGTTATCTGATATGCCTTACAAATAGGATAGAAGTATTCTTTTCATAGGCCCGTTTGAGGTATATATGCAACAAACACGGATCAACCTAACTGAGATAAGGTAACAAATATGCACCTGGCATGGTGTTCCATTCAAACTCCTTCCCCCCTGGATGATGCTCACATCACACCAACCTGCAATAATGCAGCAGGGACTAGCACTAAATCAATAAAGCGGAAGTAACAAAAGGAACAAAGAGATGGAGATGGTAGTAAAGATAGCGCATTGGGCATTGAATTAACATGCACGATTATCCTAGTCATGCAGGTATTTGCATTCAGCAGTGCATGATAGCTATGCCTGTTAAAAATGCAGCAACTCTCACATAAGACTGCTAGGACCTCCACCCCTTATATATACACCCATGTACATGCGGATGCTTGTAAGAAAACCATCTCAATTCTCTTAATTAAGATCGATTTATAACTACCATGATCCAACCAATCCTTATCTTGCTTCTAATCCATCTCGTTTCCCCAGTCATCTCCACCTCCCTGGATATTAAACTGGATCTAACCCATATCGACTTTGGTGGCCAATACACTAAGCTAGAGCTCATCCAACGTGCAGCTCGCCGAAGCAAAGCGAGGGCAGCATGGTTATCATCCCTATCTACCACTAACTCCGACTCAACCAGAAAAGCCGATGTGTACGTCTACCCGTCCGAAGCTGCCCAGTTCTCCGGCGGCGAGTACGTAATGGATCTCGCCATCGGCACGCCGCCCCGGCCTTTCTCAGCAATTTTAGACACCGGCAGTGGCCTAATCGGACCCAATGCGCCCCCTGCCGAAGATGCCTTACACAACCAGCCCCTCTATTTGACCCTTCCAAGTCGTCAACTTTTTCAGCGCTGCCCTGTTCCAATGAACTATGCCAGGATCTTGGTAATACTTCTTATTACTGCGGCACAAAAAATCAGTGCATCTATCACTACACTTACGGCGATGCCACATCTTCGCGAGGTGTATTTGGGAGCGAGACCTTCACCTTTGGGTCTACAAACAAGGTTAGAATTCCGCACGTCGGCTTCGGCTGCGGAACGATAAACGCGGGGTCCCTCAACAATGGTTCTGGCATCGTCGGCTTCGACCTTAACCCGCTGTCTCTCATATCGCAACTTGGAATTACAAAGTTTGCCTATTGCCTAACTTACTTCACTGGAACCAAGAGGAGCTCTCTTCTACTCGGATCACTAGCCGACATATATAGCCACACCCTTGGGCCAGTTCAAACAACTACCCTCGTACGGTACCCTTCAGAATATTACTACGTTCCTCTAACTGGAATAACAGTAGGGAAGAAGAGGCTAAACATACCAAAATCCGCATTTGTTGTGGATAAGAATCTCAATGGTGGGGTGATCGTAGACTCGGGCACATCCCTCACTCAACTAGTGGATGTTGCTTACAAGAAAGTGAAGAAGGCCTTCATCTCTTACATGAAGCTACCAGTCCTCACTAACTTCAGTGATATTGATCTTTGCTTCTCGAAGTCATCGCCGGCGCACGTAGAAGTTCCCAACTTTGTGTTCCACTTCGAAGGAGCTGACATGGATTTGCCACGCCAGAACTATATTTTTGAGGACGATCATATGATGTGCTTAGCAATGTCACCTTCCACAGGTTTGAACATTATAGGCAACATACAGCAGCACAATTTCCAAATAGTGTATGACGTGGAGAACAACAAATTTTCGTTCGCACCGGTTCAATGTGATCAGCTGTGACTCGGATGATGGAATAATGTACGTAGCTTGATCTATATATGTATCTCTAGATATATGCCCATGGATATTGTTAAGCCTGTGCCTTAACTAAATAAGGAAATATATAAATATTATCAAGGTTATTTTGCTTGTGAAATCTTTTACCCCAAAATTTATGCACTATCGAAAAGATGTAGATTAGTTTCTCTAGAGGAAAGATTGAATTATTCCTCCATGTTTGTAGGAGAGGGATGTAACGGGAGCTAGCTAGCTTTTGGCTATATATATTAAAATGAAGTAGATTGTTTGAAGATTAGATAAGATGATGTCCGATAACCTTTGGAAATCGATCGCTTAATCATAAAGCCATAAAGGTTTGATCTGGATTGCCACTGAACAAATTAACCAAATAAAGCATTAAAGCCACTATGCTTGAAGCCAATCACGGTCAACGAACGGATAACATGATCACAAGGAGACCACCCGAACAGGATTCTTGGACACGGGATGATTAGCCAGTGAGATGTCAACTTCATCGATAATAATTAATGTCTTACGTACTTAATCTTAATTCTCATGCATTATTTTCCCGGTAGAAGAAGTATCACTGATAAGAATAGATAAGACCAGGCTAAATATTCTAATTCCGCCCCAATCCTTTTTCTTTCTTTTTTTCCTTTTTCTTGCCAAATCACGTATAAAGTGAAAGTAAAATCGTAGTAACCTTTAATTGATTTAGGCATATGGCATCCAATCACATCGTGCCAAGTACCTACCCTGATTGCAGAAATTCAATTAATCCCCTGTTGCTGGTGGAGCCGCTCCACCACTTACTGACATGGTAGTGGAGTGATGAGGGGAGCATTACGCTCGTCCGCATGCAGCCTCTCTATTTCTTTGTAATAGAATTTATACTTTCAAATATGAGATCGATGATCAACTAACTGAAAGGAACCGTTTGTGTGGAAAATTTTAACTAGTTGCATTTGTGTGGTCTGTTTGAGTAAAGCGAAACATAGTTGTTTCTTCTGTGAGAACTATATATTATACATTATTAACTTCATGGTTATCTACTGGGCTCGTTTGCAGTGGGACGGATTACAAGAAGGCGGCAGCAGCTGAGCTGAAGGGTTGGTGCAGGTTTGATATTTCTTTTGAATTATAGGTGACTAGAGTTTGGTGGAAAAGTATCAGCATTTTGAAAGTGATCACCTGCTGATGTTTAGTGCTTCTGCTGGTGGAAGTTATAGATGCTCGTATCACGTATGCAATCTAGGTTAGGGGTGTAAACGAGAAGCGGGCTGAGTAGGCTCGAAATTAATAAAATTTTAGTTCAAGCTTCGCTCCACTCGTTTAAATATCGAGCACGAATCAGCTCAACCAATTCAATCCATTACCAAATAATTCTATTGTGCTAATCTACCAAAGAATTTTGATGCACTTAGATGGAAGAATAACACACATATATATACCCTATCAATTTTTTGATATGGGATTAAAGAGCTAAAGATTGCCTTAATCAGTTGTTTTAAAACAAATTCATGAACACTAATCTAGATGAACTTTGGTTGCAATTGGTGTATAATAGCTTAGTGTAGTCTAGTTTAATTGTTCTGCAGTTTGATAGTAATAGTGATAATAATGGTGTAGGATGTGATTCCAGGCTGATGGCATGTTGCTGTTTTGGTTGTATAAGGTGGTTCGGAAGTCATTGTAGCAGGCTGCCCAAGAAAGATTGATAACCTCATAAACCGTTATTCGGTTGTTTCAGATTTCATAATGAAACAGAGTTCATGAGCCTTTTGCTTAAGAAAAGATAAAAGGAAAAAAAAAAAAAGAAGAAGAGAAAGGATTCGACTACACATAAATATTTTCCCCTGGAAAATAATGCGATAAAGGCCAGTTCTATGTCAGATTTATACTCGTTTTACGCAGTACTCCATTTTAGTTCACTCACCTGGTAGTTATGTGATATGCCTGAAAGTTGGATAGAAGTAAGTATTATTGATAGGCCCCGTTTGAGATAATGCAACAAATACCGATCAGCCCAGTTTAATCCACGAGTGCGTCTCTTCTGGGACGATGCTCACTTCACACCAACCTGCAATAATGCAGCACGAAGTAGCACTAATGTATCGGTCCCTACGGAGGAAGCAACAAAAGCTAGAAAGAGATAAGATGGAGACAGTGGAAATTAATTTACTAACTACTTTAATTTTTTATTTTAAATATATATATATATATATATATATATATATATATATATATATATTTATATCTATATTTTGCTTTGATTGTTAATTACTTTGAAAACTTAAACGGTTAAAAAAACAGTTATTTATATTATATTCTAACTGCAGTAGAGAGTTGGCATGCCAATCGGTCATTTAAACTTGATTATCCTAGTCATGGAGGTATATTACAATGTATTCAGTGCTGCAGGATTGAGCACACCACCGTTCAATATGAGTGCTAGGACCACTATCTCATTCACGCCTTATATATATATATGCACCCATTACCCATATGCATGCTTGTAAGAAAACCATCTCATTTCTCTTAATCAAGATCGATTAATGACCACCATGATCCAACCAATCCTCATCTTACTTCTAATCCACCTCATTTCCCCAGCCATCGCCACCTTCTTGGATATGAAACTGGCTCTAACCCATGTCGACTTTGGCAGCCAATTCACCAAGCTAGAGCTCGTCCAACGTGCAGCTCTCCGCAGCAAAGCGAGGGCGGCATGGCTATCAATATTCCTATCCACCACGAACTCCGACTCGATCGCAAGAGCCGATGTGTTCGTCTACCCGTCCGGCGATCTCGAGTACGTCATAGACCTTGCTATTGGTACGCCGCCCCGGCCCTACTCGGCCATTCTAGATACCGGCAGTGACCTAATCTGGACCCAATGCTCCCCCTGCCTTAGATGCATTGAACAACCAGCCCCTCTATTCAATCCCTCCAAGTCATCCACCTTTTCAACTCTACCATGTTCCAATGAATTATGCCAGGCTTTTGGTAACAATTCATATCGCTGCAGCAGCAAGAAGCAGTGCATCTATCAGTATAACTACGGGGATGGCACATCATCCCAAGGTCTTTTCGGGAGTGAGACCTTCACCTTCGGGTCTACCAAGAAGGTTAGAATTCCGCACCTCGGCTTCGGTTGCGGAACGTTAAACGCGGGGTCCCTCAACAATGGTTCCGGCCTTGTCGGCGTCGGCCGCGGCCCGCTGTCTCTCATATCGCAACTTGGAATAACAAAGTTTGCCTATTGCCTAACTTACTACAATGGATCTAAGAAGAGCTCTCTACTACTCGGGTCACTAGCCGACCAATATAGCCACACCCTTGGGCCAGTTCAAACCACTGCCATCTTACAGAACCCTAGAGTTCCAACTGTTTACTTCGTTCCTCTGGAAGGAATAACAGTCGGGAAGAAGAGGCTAAATATACCAAAATCGGCATTTGTTGTGGATAAGAATCTCAATGGTGGTGTGATCATAGACTCGGGCACGGCCTTCACTCAACTAGTGGATGTTGCTTATAAACAAGTGAAGAAGGCCTTCATCTCTTACATGAAGCTACCGGTCGTCACTAACGACACTAATTTCGATCTTTGCTTCTCGAAGCCATCAATGCATGTGGAAGTTCCCAAGCTTGTGTTCCACTTCGAAGGAGCTGACATGGATTTGCCACGCCAGAACTATATTCTTGAGAACGAAGACGATATTGGTTTGATGTGCTTACTGATGACTCCTATACAAGGGTTGTCCATTATAGGCAACTTTCAGCAGCACAATTTTCGAATAGTGTATGACGTGAAGAACAATAAGCTATCGTTCGCCCCAACTCAATGTGATCAGCTGTGACTTTCATCAGCTTAATTGAAAGATGGAATTGATTAATGATGTACGTACGTAGCTTGATCTATATATGTATCTATAAAGCCTGCGTCGTGAGTAAGTAAATAATATTTCTCAGCGATATTTCACTTGCGAAACCTTTTATCACAAATCTTTTGCACAATCCAAGAGTACGTATAATAGATTAGTTTCCATGGAGGAAAGTTTTGAAGGATTCTGAAATTTGTGAGGGACGTTAGGGGAGAAGTATAACTTTTGGAAATCTATCGTTTAATTGTGAAAGGTTTGATTGAGGACAAATGTCCACTAAACAAACCAAACATAACATATGACTATAAAAATGGATTATTATTATTTTGCCTCGTGTTCATATCATGATCCTCCGTAGGAAAGAGGAGACTAAAATTACAATATCCTACATAGGCACTCTTAGGAGCTATGCGAGCGCGCCATCATGGTTGAAGCCACCCACGAGAGTCAATGGATGGCATGATCACATTCTCACGTAGACGACCCGGATAGGATTCTTGGCGCACGGGAAGATTAGCCAGTGAGATATCGATATCATGATAGTACTATCTTACTTTATCTTAACTAATTTTATATGCATTCTTTTCCTGGTAGATATTCTAATTCCAACTTCGATCAAACTTGGGGGCGGAAATATAAATAAGAACCGGTCGTTCCTGCCGGGCGTTGGCTTCTTCTGGACTATATAGCTACTCAACAAATTAAATTGAAAGATGTAGTTCTGTTAAAAAGAAATCATGAAACTCCATCGAATGTGAAGATGTTAATTAATTAATTAGATTTATTTAGCATTTGGCGGCCGCTTTAGCTAAGCTCAAATACAAATCACAGCCAATTCTCGCTTCAAATTAAGTGGCAGAATTACTTCCTTTTCCTTTCTTTCGAACCAACAATATGTCAAGGCAGTGGTAAATCTAGACTCGATTCCTTCGTGCGTGCTAGGAAATGCACAACATGGGAAAGGTGTAACAGGGAAGGTGGAGCCCATTTGAGTATCTAGTCTAAGGAAAGAGTCCAATTGGTCTAAGTCTTCACAAAAATGAAAAAAAAAAGGAGCAGTGCACAGTCAATTCACTGGTTCAAACCCTTCCTCAAGAAGAGAAAACCATAATTTAGTTTCCTGATAATGCTTGGAATACTGAAGCTTAGCATGTACTCAGTCATAATACATATATGAGGATTCTTCCTATAATATTGAGCCAAGCGTACTTAATTAAATGTAATAAAGATGTCTTAAATTCTTGCGTATTGCACCATTATCGCTATATATCCCTAACATAGAGAAAACTCGGTCCTAACCAAATCACACAATTTCCAGGCTATATTTTAATTGTCGGAAGCATTACCCCGTTCTTTAATCTACCCCTAACTTCCAAGAAAGAGTTGAATAATGACGTTTAGCAACAAAATACGCGTTTATATTTTCCACGTTAACGTGTAAAAGAAGAGAAAAATGTCTACCTAATACAGCAGACCAAGCGAGTCATATATTATCACTTCCTATTCAAACAGAAGTAAGACCAATTCATTTTTTTTTCTTTTCTTTTCTTTTTAGAAAAAAGAGAAACAATTCATTCTCAAAAACCTATATATATATATGCATACGCCTGTGTGCAGATGCTATATCCTCATTCCTCATCAATAATCCACATCTCTCCTATAACTTCAACATGCAGAACGTGAAACTGACCCAAATGCTACTCCTGATCGCACTTCTTCTCCCGACCATCTCCGCCTCGCTAGACATCCGAATGGATCTGACCCACGTCGACGCCGCCGGCAATTTCACCAAATTCGAGCTCGTCCAACGCATGGCTCTCAGGAGCAAGGCCAGGGCCACGCGGCTACTTAGCACGGCCAGCGATCCGATCTCTGCTGCAGACGTGCCGGTCTTTAGAGGCGAAGGCGAGTATCTCATCGACCTAACCATCGGCACGCCGCCTCTCCCCTTCTCTGCCATCCTTGACACCGGCAGCGATCTCATCTGGACGCAATGCAAGCCTTGCAACCAGTGCTTCTCCCAGCCAACTCCTCTATTTGATCCGTCTAACTCCTCATCTTTTTCCACGCTCTCCTGCGGCTCCAGTCTATGCAAATCCCTCACTAATTCCGATTGCCAACAACAAGAGTGCGTCTATTATTATCTTTATGGGGATAAATCATCGACTAGTGGTGTTTTATCCAGCGAAACTTTCACTCTTGGATCTCAGAACAAGGTTGCAGTCCCAAACCTTGGATTTGGATGTGGGGTTTTCCAACAAGGCGATTTCAGCAACGCATCGGGCCTCGTGGGGTTCGGACGTGGGCCCCTGTCTCTCGTCTCTCAACTTGGAGTCACCCAGTTCTCATACTGTTTCACTTCGTTTAACGAGACGATAAGCAGCACGTTGCTCTTCGGATCCCCTGCTGATCTAAACAGCAGTACAAACATTCAAATCCAAACCACCTCATTCATAAAGAACCCTTTGATCCCAAGCTTCTACTACCTTTCTCTAAACGGTATAACGGTCGGCAATACCCTTCTACCGATACCAAAGTCGGCGTTTGCTCTGAAGCAGAATGGAACAGGTGGGTTTATCATAGACTCGGGCACGAGTGTCACTCAGCTTAACAGTGATGCTTATAAGGTAGTGAAGACGGCATTCTTGTCTCAAATTAAGCTGCCGGTGGCAAACGGGAGCTCCGTTGGCGTCGAACTTGACCTTTGCTTCGCGCTGCCATCGTCTGCGGCGGCGAAGGTGGATGTGCCGAAGCTTGTGTTCCACTTCGAAGGTGCGGATTTGGAGCTGCCGAGGGAGAATTATATGATCGAAGACAGTGGTCTGATGTGCTTGATGATGTCGGAGTGGTCAAGTGATTTGCCTGGTTCCATACTTGGTAACTTCCAGCAGCAGAATATGAGGATCCTCTATGATCTGGAGAACAACAATCTATCCTTCGCTCCTGCTCAATGTGATCAGCTTTGACTTGGGTTGTGATCCATTAATTTGTTCTAAATTTATATATTCTTTTTGTTTTACGAATTAATTAAATTTTTTTCCCCTCCTAATTTATCTCCTATATGGATTTCTTGAATAAGAATGGAATGACCGCCTATGAGCACTTGTATTAAAATTAGTCGAGAAGAGTTTCTGAGAAGCTTAATCCGTTGAAGAATGGCGTAACATGTTACGAACTATGTATACACTTTTCACCTTGCAAATTAATTATATTGCGGTAGTTAAACGTCGGGCAACGTTGCTTAATTGAATTGGCCGTGGACCTTTGACTTCTTAATTCATATTTGCTACACCTACGCTGCATTATAATTTTGTATATTAGTAAATTCCCAACACAAAGAAGCTTAGTTGAGCGTGTTGAAGAAGTATATAAGTTGTTGAACGTTCCCATCTTTCAATAATACCATCTAAACAAACGATGTTGACGCTTTGATTAAATTTGACACGGAGCTTAGACTTTTCATAATGGTATTCAAAAAGGTTAGCATACATATGAACATATTAAGATTCCCTTTTCAAGTTATTGTCGTTGTACTGTTTATTGTATTAATAAATTCCATCCTTCTTCTCACTTCTCTCTCCCCGGTGAGCCTGCGCGTTGTAATATTCTCTCGTCACCATCATTCCTCTTTCCTTCGTGCACATAAGGCCATCATCAATTTTTTCTTCTTCTTCTTTCCTTTATGGCATTCTACCCTATCTTTTCAAACTCCACATTATACTCAACGGCAAGTCTGCGAACTGTTGACGACCGTTGCCACACCGACAAAGCTCTACGCTGTCGGCAAATTCTATTGCTACTGACAACCTCACCAGAGTTGCTTTCGGAATTAGCTGCAACTCTAAAAAGCCCAGAAAAGAGACGGCAGTTCTAAACCAACTTGTGAACTCGATATCGCACTAAGAAGTACTAAAGCTGTGGCAATTGAGTGATGGTGTTGGGGATGAGGTGGGACGGGCTAGTGTTAGAGGAAAGAAGGCCTAAAAAGCCCAAATCTATATATATTAATTACTTTAGATTTGATTCCTACTGCCAACCATAATAACTAAAGTAATCATTCTAGGAAAAAAAAATCTAGAGGAGTCAACTGACATGACTATCAAATTTCTCTAGTTTTTTTATACTCTAGATTGTAAATTTAGAGTATCCAAATAGATAGTCAAATAATTACTACGTATATTCTTTAAACAAAATTGTATCAGCAAATTATGTCATCTTTCGACGATTATTTCAAAATATTAGTGTCTATTTATTTATTTTTTTTGATGTTTGAATTATATCAAAATATATATAATTATCCAGCTCGATGTGATCAAGCATCTGTGACTCTAATGAGGTCCGAACTAAAGTTACGCATCGTTCCATTTTCTGACCTGTATGTTTAGATATAGGTCAGGGGTGGACGAGGTATAAGTGGATTCAAGTTATAAATGAGTTGATCCCACGACTTACTGTTAAATAAATTACATTTATATTTATATTCTCAATTTATTTAATTTACTTTTAACTCAAGTAACTAATTCATTTATAATATTATAACTCATATATAATACGATAATTCGATTATGACCTAATAAATCATTCCTCACCCGAATAATCTATTTATAATATGAGAAAAATATATTTATAACTCAACTAATACATATAAATTTATATAACATGTGACATCTGATAATATATTTATGATCTACATAATCTGTTTAATAAATAAATCGCACATTTTACTCCGGATAATATATTTATAATATTCTTTTCTCTCGGTTGCTTAATCTATTTTGCTCCGGATAATGAATAGAATATATCAGCACATTTCCGTATTATAAATTCTTAGTACCACCTAACATGAAAACACACTCATAGGTCACATACCATAGGATCGTTAATTTGCATATCAATACAGCAGCGAAGCCCAACTAGCTGCAAAAAGATAAATTATCTTCTTATTTTGGTTTAGTAAATGATAAGTTAACTTCTTTTTTATATACTAAATATTATTCTCTCTTCTCTTATTCCGTACATTTTTAAATTTAAATTAATAATAATTTAAAATTATTATTCAATCGATAGATTAAATAACACATAATTATTACTGCTATCTTATATCCAATTAATAGTAGTTTTATTATTTGATATAAAATATCACTAATTTTCAATATAAATTCACTACCGTTTACTACTTTATTTTTTACTTTATATCATATCAAAAATAATAATTATTTTTTATACTAATATATACTGATATTGACTCTCTTCTTCGGATGAATACTCCTTCTAGAATTAATCTTATTTCACAGGTGAACTGAAACTCAAGATTTTATACTACCAAGAATTGTTTATGATAGAAGATTTGCAATTTGCACTTTCTTAGACCGTGTCCATAAAAGCATTACGAAGAGGAAACATATGCTATTTCTCAACAAGAAAAAGAAAGAAGCATCATCTAACAGAGAATTTCAAAGCAGAACCTTCGAAGCCTCAAATAATCAATCCATCATCTCTTTCATTTACAGAAATCAATTGAAGACCATAAAATCAAATCACACGCACTGGATATCTTTTCATTTGCTACCCTGACAATTTTACAACCTACTCAGCTTCACAATTCAACTGCTACATTGGAAGAAAAATTCCAGCTCAATCTTCAGAATGACAAGTCCAGTATATCAGCCCACTGCAAGTGCCATTAGAGTAAGTAAAAATAAATAATTATGATGAAAATGCATTCTAGCACAACCAATTTACCTGATTAACACAAATACGCACTGCAGGACACCAGCAACACCAGTCCAAGAAGAGGGGCCCTTATCTGTTAGTGAATCTTGTATTAAAAGGCCTACCGCCCCTGCTAAGGAGACAAAAGAGACAACGTATGCAACGAAAAGCCAAAGCTTCAACCTGCAATTTCAGGAACCTGGGTTATTATATGATACAGAATGTACACGAACTTTAGATAGATGGATGGTGAACAGTCAAATACTCGAATCAAGTGCCGAGCAAAATTGCATCTAAGATGGATGGTGAACAGTCAAATACTCAAATCAAGTGCCGAGCAAATTGCATATAAGGATGCTATCTAAGCAGGAATATTAAGATGAAACCACTTGGAGAGTGAAGAAAGAAATCAAATAACCAAGCAAAATTACCCAGCATACATGCTCAAATATCACCTAATATTTTCTTACAAATATATGGTATAAGCTAAAACTACTAGTTATACAATAACATGCAAAAGTACTCCCCTACTCTATTTCCATCAGCACATTGAACAGGAGTAACTAATTTTTATTTGACAGAACAGATGTGCGTGTTACTACTTACAACCAAATCGATCAACTCAACTTTTGGATGTTGAAACTGATTGTTTGCCTTCTAAACTTTAAGTATCAGTCCCAAGTTCTTCATCTTTTCATGAATTAAATGTATTACCTACTCATTTGTACCCGTATTATGTGAAACAATTAGAGCTGGGAAGGATTTTTTTAGGTAAGATCCAGATGAACTTCATAAGACTTACAGTTCCAAGTTTGACTAAGTAGGCATAATAAAGAAAATAGACAAGTCATCAACATAAAAATGTTCTTGAGGAACGTTTTTCATGAATACCTACTACTTAGGGGTATGGATTTCTGGCAAACATTCAGTATGGACAACCAAAAACCAAGCTTCCACCTAGCACTTATTCTAGTTCTAAAGTTCTTAGATTCCTAACCATGCACGACAGAGTTATCTGGAGGGGAAAAACTCATAGTAATTTTTCTTATCGTTTAAGACACCAAGGAACTACTCTTTCCATCCAGTGGAAAGAGAAGAATATTAGGGATTGTGAAAGACGTCCTGTTTGAAATGGTACTTCAGTTCATATTGCTGGATCAGCTAAAACAGCTCTAAATAAACTAAACATGATAAACCTCTGATTCCACTCTAAAGTTGTTCTACAAAACAGTCAAGATATGATGATAATCATGAGCACAAGATACCCAAGAAGATAGAAAAACGGAACGATGGTTGGATATGCATGAAAGCAGAAAGGCGTTGAACATACTCTAAACTAGTGTATGGAATTAATTTGGGATCCTCCTCCAGTTAAACACTAGTGAGCCCTCTTAATATAGCTATAGGAAAATGCAGTGCACAATTATGAACGATACTATATGCCATTACAATTACAATTGATGGAAAGGCCATTCAAGCAAAATTTCTTTAACATATAGCCAAAACATTAGTTAGGGAACGAAAAAAGCAAAAAGCAAAACTAATCAATCAAGCGAATTAACAAATTTCACAATAATCCAATTGTCTCGCAAGAATTCAACCTCCATTCTGAATCGCCGCCGTAAGGGGAGTAATAATCGTAGCTGATATCTTCTCTATTAACGCAATTGAACATGAGAGCCGCAAGAGAGGCAAAGATTCCTGCGAATTGGGGCCAAAATGAGGAAAAGCCTATTGATTGCCGTGCCAAGAGACAACAAATTAACAACTATAGAAGGAGATCTAGAAAGGGGGATTAGATTAAACTTATACCGGGGAGGTAATGGAGGAAGGAGACCATGACGGCGCTGCAGACGACGGCGTCGACCCAGAACCACCACCCGGCGCCGAATACGGCGCCGGCGACGCCTGGGCCAACGATTTCCCACATCAGCGAGAAGTTATCCATGGTATTCGACCTCGGCCACCTCCTCCTTTCTTTATGCCTTTGAGGCGGAGTCGATCGTACGAATGGGGAAGAAAAAGCTTCGTTGGCAAAGAATCCTCTATTTCCTAGTTGTTTCTTAAAATAATGTACAAAAGAGTGAGCCTATTCTTTGTCCCAGACTCCCAGGACGAGATGGTAATATTCTTACTTCCGACCAGAGTCTGGTCCAGGCCCAACTAAAAGGACCAAGCTGGGGGTCTACATAGCATTGTGGGCTCAACTATGCCCAGTAACTTAAAGGGCGGGCCATATCTTCTTAGAGAGGGAGAGAGAGAGAGAGAGAGAGAGAGAAAGAGCGTCGTCTTGTCTCTCCGATTCGTTTGGTTTGGTTTGGTTTGCGGACAAGGGGGTGAAGGAGAGAGATGGATCATGGCGCTGTGATCTCGCGGAGTACTGTTGCAGCAGCGGCGGTGCTAGCGCTATTGTGCGCCTGGGGCGCAGATGCTGTGTGGTTGAACATGCCTGTTACGGGGACTAAGTGCGTGTCGGAGGAGATCCAACCAAACGTGGTCGTGCTTGCCGACTACGCCGTCATGTACGAGGGCCCCACGCATGGCCAGCCCACCATTGCCATCAAGGTATCTCCTTTCTTCTCAATTTTTTGGATGAACTATTGATCCTTGATTAGTTGATGTGGATTTCTACTTGGTAAATTTTGTAAGAGGACAGTGGAATCTAAATAGGGAAAGATGCGGTTTTGGAGTGTTGCGTTATAGTGAGAAATAAGCGGATGCTACTTGTCCGATTAGACGATTTTAAGATTGGAATCGGCCTTATTAGCTTTGAAAGGAAGCTATGGAGATGTAATTTAAGGAGGTAACTGTATAAATGACTAAAGAATCCGATCAGTCTTATATCTTTTGGATCTTTGCCAGTTAGTTGAAATCTATATTGGTGTGAAATGGGATCATGGGAATGAAGTGCGTTTGGAACTGCGGTTGGTTGTGATCACCGTGGAACTGCTGTTGGGACGTGCCAATCTTCTTGTTTCTATTCATTCAATTGATATCTTACAAGCGACCTATACTGGCTACACTGAGATGGTTTTCCAACAATATAACCTCAGGTGGGAGACAGCTAAAATTTGAGAGAATCTTGGGAAACATTGTCAGGTTTATAAGACAGGCTGTTGACATAGTCTGAGCTCTTCTTCTTAAGTGAATATGACTTTACCTTTCTTGATCCCGAAGTAAGTTCCAAAAATTAGCACTATTCTGATGTGAATTGATTAAATACTTTGACTTCCTATTAAATCAAAATATTCGTTAACTCATTTTTAAACAGCAATACCTCGCATATAAATGCATGTATGCAGATATCATGGATCCACACATGCATAACATTTCTTTCATTAATGTTGCCTGCATATAAATGACTCAAAGGATTTATAATGAAATTTGTAGAGCTGATTAGTGGCTTGAACTATTCTGTTGAAGATTTTGCTATTGTGATAGAGGAGCAACCTTCCAAAAGGATCTATACAGATGAGAAAGATATAGCTTTTGATGGAGGGCCTTAAGTCCTTAACTATGAAGCATAAGGCAAAAGGCAAACCGATCATAACTTGGGGGATTGACATTGTTCTTGTTTTTGTTTATGTTTACTTTTGATTTTTGTTAGTTGTTTTCCTACTTTGTGTTTCTTAATAAGAAAATGATGTTTCTTATTGTTGACATTTTTTTTTTCTGCATTAGGAGGCTTTTTGAAGGTAAGCTCTCTCCTTAGGCCAGCAAAAAATTTGAGGAAGTGAATCTCTACTTAGAACGTACAAACTAACTTCAAGTGGTGTGGGCCAGGCATGTCTGGTATCTCAACTTCAATACTATAGTAAACCTTCTCTTTGGGGCATTCAACCTTTAGTAGGGATAAGAGTTCAGATTTAATGGGATCCAAGGTGGATGTAGGTGGCAGAATAGGAAGATAAATTGGCAGAGGAAGGATGGTGGGTGGGAATAACAATTAGGGAGCATCCTTGATATTATTTACTATAGGTTACATGTGTAAGATCAAGATAAGGTTAGTTTTCTGTTAATCCATGGAAACTGCCATGGTGGCATCTTAAATGTTCTGGCATTTAGGATGTCCTTGAACTATCTAAAGGTCTAATGGGCATTGTGAAACAGATTGAATCCTCTCTCCTAGACCTTTTAATATCTAACACTAGGGCAATTTAACTTGCAACTATAAACATTAATAAGTCACTCAGCACACATATTAACCTCATATTGGTTGATGCAATTGTTTTTTGCAGGTTACATCACCTTATGGAAACACTTTACATCACAATGAAAATGTCACAGTAGGACAATTTGCATTCACAACAACAGAATCTGGCAACTACCTGGCATGTTTCTGGATGGACAGTACCAACAAGGCAGTAGGAGTTAGTGTTAATCTTGACTGGAAAATTGGGATTGCTGCAAAAGACTGGGATTCTGTTGCTAAAAAAGAGAAGATTGAGGTGAACATCTTATCTAGCATCATCAGCATATTCATTTCCTCTAACAAATTAGTTCTGACTTCAAAAGATCTTCACTAATTCAAGGGAGTCGAGCTAGAGCTGAGGAAATTAGAAGAATCTGTGGAGGTCATCCATAATTACTTGTTGTATTTAAAAGCCAGGTAAGTATTCCATCGTGGATTTTTGTCCACATGATTTGCCTTTCTATAGATGAGTTCTCATTGACACATGATGTGTCATTATTTGTTTGGTCTATGAATTCAGGGAAGCAGAGATGAGGGAAGTGAGTGAGAGGACCAATGCTAGGGTTGCGTGGTATAGTATTATGTCCCTCGGTGTTTGCATCGTTGTCTCTATTTTGCAGTTGTGGCACCTGCAGGGGTTCTTTCGAAAGAAGAAACTTATTTAGATGATTGGGCCATTGTATGTTAAAAATGAGATGGCTTAGAATTTTTCATATTTATGTCAAAACGTCTTATTTATGGAATGAATACATCATATTGCATTTCAATGGTTCCATCAGCAAGGAATGTTACTACAGCCAACTGTAGCCAGGTCGTCATCATTTTTTTAATATCTCTGGTGGCTTATTCATGAACTCTGAGAAATTCTGAGAAGCATAAGTGCACATAAACTTTAGCTCGTCGTGAAGGTTGCGCATTAGTGGCACAATAATGCATTCAGTCAGTTATATTTTACAGGGTTTTTCACACATCAGCACCTGCTTTATACATTTTATCATGGAATATTATGTTAGGTTAACCTATTTGCAAATCTAGTAATCTTATTTCAGGTGTGATTGGGTTCCAAAGGATTATTCATCATATTACGAAAGAAGGTTATTCATGGTATGTTCTCCTCACACATTTACTCGTGTTACTTTGACTAGGAAACTCTTACACATTTACTCATATTACTTCTGACTAAAGTACTCTTACACATTTACTTGTATTACTTTGCCAATCAAGCCTCTATATGTACCTCTTAATGCATAGTTTTCCAGCAGACAACTGATCAGCCCATTCTGGCTGATACAATTTGGAAGAAATCTTCTTTAATTTTGAGATCACGAGTTTATCAAAGTGGCAAGGAAGTCTCTGTAATCACCTTCTGGGACACTGTTGCAGATGGCATCCTTTATCTTGTTCCCATACTTTTTCTCAAAGACTGACTTCACCTCATCCATGCCCACTTCTGTGCTCCCCAAGATGGCCCTCGTTAGAACTCTTTTATCAGTAGCTGGACTCTTCATGCTCGTGTGCAGTATCTGAAACACACTCAAGAAAAAGAAGAGGAGCCATGGGAATTACATGGAATCAGCTATTGACTTAACTGTTAATTATATGAAGAAGAAGAAGAAGAAGAAGAAGAAGAGCTACCTTTGAGTAATATTTGGCAGGACTATAAATACATTTGACAACAATTCTTAGTGAGTCCTCAAATTCTCCATTGCCTTCCTTTTTCAGAGTCTGTAGACAAATAATGAGAAAACCTTTTGTTGTATAGCGAGAAATTCTTGGCGTTGTGGTTGCTTACCTTAGTATAGTCGTGCCCATATATATGCTTGTAGCTGGAGAATGCCAGTCTGAGCTGTGGGATGCTCCTCTTACTGAAAATCTCAAGGATCACAGACTCATCTATTGCTCCCATGCTGCCCTTCCCTGCTTCATACAACCTCTTGGCGTCGCACTTTGCAATGTGTCGGCTAACGTCGTCATGGTGCGACCTATGGGAGGTAGCCAAAGCCACTAATATCTGTAATCATGCATTGACTGCGTCAAACTTTTTGTCAATCCACATGTCAAATTCAAGCATTCCAACTTTTAGAAGGTTTACTTCAACCTACCCTTTGGTAAGGATGGAATGGTTCATTCATGATATCTTGCTCCAGGTTTCTCTTGTACTTGGCTAAATAAGCTTGCTTGGTGTAGAAGAGCTGGTTTGATTTCCTCTGAGTGTAGATCTCAACGAGGGCTTTGTAATCAGTGATGCCAAATTCAAATGCATTCCTTGCCACTATGGCGTCACGCTCCGAAGGCTCAAGGATCCACAAATGCAAAATGTTGCACATCTATAAACATTGTGATCAAGAATAGTTATATGAATTGTGCATCTGTAGTCAATTTTGCATGGCATGATTTGCTCTATATACCTCATTCTTTTGGTTGGCCATCAGGATCCTGTGAAGGTGTTCGACGAGGTCCTCGCCGTACATGGCTCGATACGTCTCCTTAATTTGCTGCCTCTCGGCCGGAGTCCGCCGTGCCAGGGCCAGACCCAGATGGTTGAGTTGATTCCATGTCGCATGGATCTCTTGGCAGTCTCTTTCAAAACCGAGGTTAGAGGACTGGAAATCCATAAGAGGAGCAATTAAGAGTTGGGTCTGGAGGATGAAGCGAGTCGTAGGACTATATAAATGTCCCTTAGGTATCAATTTATCAATACCTTGGAGGCCAAGGAAGAGGCTTCAGGGGCTTTAGGCTTTAACTTTGTTCAGGGTCAACAAGTTGGATCCTACGAAGAGAGAGACAGAGATAGAGGAAGAAAAAGGACGTCGAGCTAAATTTGGAATGTCTGGAAAGCAGCAACCACGCCAAACTTTAGTGTAAAAATGGGTTCCTCGTAGGATCTGAGTCTGATCCCTCCTCGTCTTTGCTTTATGTATAATAGAGAGAATTTAATTATAAATCACACTCTGCATTTTAATTATATTATGAATAATACTTTCTCTATCTATTATTTATAAATAGAGCTTTACATTTGGGAAGGTAAAAAGAAAAACGAAACACGCTACATTCTGATAGACAGATATATTCTAAAGTTAATATAAAAAGATAAGATTAATTAAAAAAAATTATTTGAAACGGAAGAACATTTTACTTTTTATTTTATCCGTCGGTATTTGTTAACTTAACCTTAACTCAGCGTCTTTCTTCACATAAAATGAGAATTAAATTTATAATTAATAAAAAGAATAGGCTTAGTTTATAATAGTCAAAATATTGAGTGTTATTTATAATTTTCTTTATATAATAAGAGAGATTTGATATCTAAAGATCAATGACGAAGACTTTCAAGTTGGTACGGAGCCAGAGGAGGATCCCTCCAGGGCAGCCGTCCCAAGCACTAAGGCTCCTCTTAATCGGAGCTTACTTTGCGAAGAAAATTAAGAGTATTAACCGAGTCAATATGAGTCTCAAGTAAAGTAAAAATATTAAAATAATGTGAATTAAGTATTTTAAATAACTAAACTTGGCCTTCCCTAATGTTTGTTCCAAGATAAGATGCACATTAAATAATCATGGGGGTAGATCCTCCTCTACCGAAATTGAGGGATACTCCTCGGTAGATTAGCTCAGTAAAGCAGCTAATCTCCGCTAGTCTTCTTTTTCTTACTCTTCTGAGGCTTAAGCAAAGTAGCAGCACTGAACAACGATAGAGGGCTCTGTAGTAACTTCTTCTGTAGGATTGAAGGTGCCCAGAAAAGCTTCTAAGTCTGAATCGGCCAGCTCCTCGAGGATATCAATTGCCGGATTCAACCATTAAAAAAAAAAAAAAGAGATGTCTATCACTCACCTATCCTAAAATGTCAGAATTATTAATATCGTAAGTTTATTCAAGTTATGTAATTCTATTTTCTGAGATTATAAACTACTACTAATTTTCTTTTCTCTGGTTTATTTTTTTCAAATGGCCGGTAATTTTGTCTAAGACCTGCCACTAAGGAGTGGACAGTTAATACAAATAGATCGCTAAGCTAGTATGGATCCAGATTCGATAGTTACACGCATCGTAACAAGGCTAAAAATAAATGAAATTAAAAGACTAAAAATTAACCTTCCTGGAAATTCTCTCGTCCTCATGACGTTGTGTGTGATTGTGTCACCCGTCACACATAACTACTAAAATTGCACAGTCTATTAATAATTCCTAATGCTTCAGAAACAACAAAAAATCGTAAGCAGGATGCATCAAAGAAAACAAAATCCAGTCTGCCACTTGGCGATCCGCATATGCAATCACCAAAAAGATCATTTCTGCATCGTTGTGATGATTCGGTATGAAACCATTTGTCACGAAGTAGATTGGCTAATGTACCATACTGAAACAGTTACCAACCAATAGATTTAGCTTTAAGAAAATTTATCCTGTAGATGAGCATAAGGATCATTTTTTTGGGGAAGATCATAACAAGAAGCAAAGGTTAGGACAGCTTCAGCAGTTTGCTGATCACAGAAAATCTATTCTTCCCAACAGGTTGTAGCTCTGATATGGTAGACTTCAACTTAGAAACGAACGGATGCAAAATTCCATCACAAGTAAACAACGTCTAGAAAAATATATAGCAGCCGAATTGAGAATCGTTAGAGTCAGCTAAATAAATAGCGGGTAAATACCAACCAGATATCTTGGATGAAATTTAAGATTCTTTTAGGGAAAAAATTTGAGCAACATGCTTTATTCAATCCGGACAGTATCAAAATTCAGATACTTGAACTTGCAAATCTCCTCAAAAAAATCATCAGCGGCGTCATGGCAGTTTTTCATCTGAGAGATTCTGATGACCATCTTCCGCAGCTTCGCGCTGTACTGAACCAAAGATTCGAGAGTGTTCAGTTTTTGCTCGGCATTCAGCGGAGACCTCACGGTGATCAGAACCTCTTCCAAGCAAGGGATCGAGAATCTCGAGTCCAGCTGCAGTGACAAATAATCCAGAGTCATTTTCTATCACAGCAATCGGGGAACAAAGTAGATTTCCTGTTAACAAACTACTCACATTTTTTAGGCTGTTCTTTTGGCACAGTGATGCAAACATGGCCCCATGGATCTCAAATTTGCGCAGCTTCAAATGGTTGTTGAAGAATTCGACGAGGTCAACCTCAGGAAAGGGTTGGAGCGTGTCGAAATCCCCGCAAAACTCGATCTTCATCACCAGGTGCTTCACCTCACTTGCACATTGTAGAACTGAACTTATGGCATTCCAGCTCCACTGAACACCTCTGAGCGACAAATACTCCAAGTCCGCGAGCCTTCCCAAATCTACCTTATAAACTCTACCTGAAATTTGCATTCAAATTTATAAGAATCGCGAAGATTAAGATACCCAAATCCAATAAAAGTATCTTAAATTGCTCAAATGAACAATCACCAGTGTTTTTAGCAATGCAGAGGCTCCGTAACCGGTGGTTACCGTTGACCCGGATCCAGCTGAATCCCTGGATCTCGAGAGCCGCAAGCCGCGGCGAGCTCAGGGACAGTGAGCAATTCCCCGGCCCCAAAAAGTCCAACCTGCACTTCTCCAGCCGCTCCAACTCGATCACAACCGAGCCAACCCCGTCGCACCCGAGCAACGCCAATTCGGCCAGGTTTGGGCACGCGTGTACCGCATCCTTCAGTGCATCGTCCCTCAGCGTCGCCCCAATGATCTCCAACGTACGCAGTCTCTGGAAGCAGCCCCAACTGGGGGAGGTAACCAAAGAGACGCCCCAGAGTTTAAGAGTCTCCAATCCATTCGCGACTCCGATACAATCGAGGCGGTTGGGAATAGCGGCGGACTTATCGGCGGCGGTGTCCATGCGGAGCTCGAGGAAGCGGAGAGATCGGCTGCGGAGTGAGAGCCATGAGGCGAGACTCGAGGAGGAGAAGGGGCAGTAAATGACGAGCTCCTCTAATCTGACGGCCGACATGACCATGCGGGTAATGGTGGCATCGGCTACGGAGGCGGGGATCGCGTCGAAGGCGCTGCGGGGAAAGTAGAGGGAGGGGAGGTAGGGGATCGAGTCTTTCCACCGCTTGGAGACGCACGTGCAGGAGGCGATATCGCGGGCGTTGCTGAGGAGGGAGAGGATGTGCTGGACGACGCCGTCGGGCACCGTGTTCATCGTCTATTGCAAGAAAAAGAGTGGAACGATATATGTTTGATGAAATGCCTGAACGAATAGACACAGACGATAAAACAACCCAGACTCTATAATACCAAATAGCACAGAGAAGGATGGCGCTAATAGCGACGGCAAGGGAGGGAACAGAGCTGGTTTGGGGCTTTGGAAACGTTGGGAGGAAAGCAACGGCGCTTCTCTTTTATTTTTCTCAGCTTTGCAGATGATAGAATCTAAGATTTGGATATATATATATATACGAAAATCGATAAGCTACGGTATACAGTTATTAGTGTACGTAGGATGTGAGAAAAGAGAAGGCGCGTTGGTACGTGGGCAATGAGGGGAATTCAAATTTTAAATAGAAGACCGAACCTGGTTCGCATTGGGTGGGGCCCATAGAGGAGGGAGGGAGAGAAATAGAGAATGGCCCGCTCTTTTGAGGGTTTTTCGAAAATTTCGACCGTTCGTGATCCCGGTTTGAACTTTGAAACTTTGAAATTACTGGTGGACGTGGTATTATTTTAACTTTGTAATCCGCCTTCCTCTGGTGCTGTGTCAGTGACTGCGAGAGTGGGATCGGGAGAGGAATAAGCGGTGTGGCTAAAACTGGGAGAACATTGTGAGTGCTAGTGCATGGGCTGAGGATAATATTGAGTTTCCAATTGGTAGACAGAGAGCTTATGGTTGGGCAACTTGCATCTGGCCAGGACCCAGGAATGATCAGACTTTTGAGCAAGGGGATTTCAAGTGTATTCTCGTAATTAGTTAATTTAAAGTGGTACCAAACAATGAATTAGTTAACTTGGTTCAAATATACCCAAATTCACATTTTTAAAAAAAATATTTATGTGATTATTTGTAACAGATATGATAATCGAAAGGTACCTGATAATTATTGGCAAGTTAATTTTATCATTGTAATCACGTTGGGGCCATAATTCATATTGCTAGAGATAATTAATGTCAACTCAGTTGCAACCATATATTGCGCAAGCAAACAATGTGTATGCTAATGCATAAAAAAGAGTGCACACTAGATACAAGTACGCATGTATTACGTATCAAATGCATACTATTTACAAAATTGTGCATTACACAAAATGTAGATATATTATTAGATAAAGTAGCTTGTAAACAGACTATATTTTAGCCTACGTTTACTGATATGATTATAAAGTAAAATTATTTTGCAGAACATTGTGTGCTTCACTTTGGTAACAAAACAAAGCATAGGTTTCTTACCTCGCAATTTGGTAGTGGCTCACCCGTCGAGTCAAGGGTCGCGATATGAAAAGGAAGCTCGCAATGGGCAGAGTTAGTCAGTCACATACAGAAGAATTCCGACTTTCCACTTCTCCAAACATCGAAAAAGAAACTGGAACGTGATGGAATTTGGACTTTCCACCTTCCTTTTCTCTTTCTCCTCCCACTCTCCTCTCTCTATCTCCTCCTCTCCCAAGTCCCTACTCCCTCCTTTTCCACATCATCTTCCCTTCTCCCAAACCCGGCTTATGTTCAAGTCCGGGGAAGTCGGTAGCGGCGGTGGAGACGACGTCGAGTTCCACATGGATGGGAGAAACCTTCGCCCTTTGGTGCGTCGTCGTATTGGTCCTCGGTGCTTGCGTCTTCTTCTCACCTCTCTTCTGGCTCCCCACTTCTTCTTGGTGTTTGAAGGTATTTCTCCAGTCATATTGTAAGCATATGTTCCAGGAGAAACTTTCCCCACCCTATCACTCTTTTGGGTGAATCAACTATTAGAATTGCTGGAGGGACCCTGCCTATTTGTCCATGGTAAAATAGCATTTAACAGAGGAAGATCCTCATAATTGTGCATTCATATATTTTATAAATTATATCATCTCGTTTTACACAATTTTATATCCATCTCCAAGCAGACGCAAATTGCTTTTGCCCTGATCTCCTTACTATCTTTTTGATTGCACAGCTCATGCTCCAGTACTATCCTACATGGAGTCTTATTCGGTCGGATTGCCGGGAATCCTTATCCTCTATCACTAACAAGTGTGCAATAATTTATGCATACCATTCAGAAAACACAGCCCTCTTCATCTAGCCTGTGTTTTGCTGCTCATACTCGATTAAAAGATCGTTGACAGTGTAATGGGTGAAACTCGTGACTCGGGTTATTGAAGAGTTTCCTACTGGTAAGTTAACTAAACGGGGGGTTTCCTGGGTCCTGAGGCATACATCATTAAGTGTATGTAGAGGTACACACTAGACACAGGATGCCAGTAGCTGTAAAGTGGCCGTCCTTTACCCCCTCTCTTAGCAGTAAGCTCTCCCCGAAGGGCTGGAACACTCCTAAGAGGTTAATTGTATTCGAGAATGGAATCTTTTCATTGTTCTTGCCTTTCTCTGCTTATTTAAGATCACCTTATGTCCTACTATCTTGAATTAGCAGGCACAAGAAGAGGTTGTTCACCGACAGCTACAGTAAAGTTACTACAGGACTCGGTAAACAGTTAGAATGACGGACGAGTACAAAATGCAGAGGACCTTAGTCATTATATTGTTGCGCAGTACTATAGTTTCCAATGCAAGTATGAGTTTGAGAGATGTGTGTCTAAAAATCTGAAGCTAGGCTTATGCTTTTGAAATTGCAATGAGCTAGTTCCTATTTCTATGTTGAGTGTCTGCCCGAGTTTACTTTCTCATTTTTGTCATCATCATCTCCTCCAACTGTCTGAGATTCATGTCTGAAGCAGCACTTCGTCTTCTTCACCCTTGGTGTCAAGAAGTTGCTCACTCACTTTCAAGTTTGGTTTCTATTCATCCTCTTTTTGAGTTTTTTTTCTAACTTCATTTTCTTTCTACAAGTAATTTCATCGCCATGAAGTTATCAATATTTGATGGACATCATCCGTTTATACGGCAATCTGGATACTTAATTGACTTAATTTGCTAGCGTTGGTATTGTTTTTTTATTTTCCATTTAGCTGTTTGCATCAGTTTTTCTATTTCAAATATATTTGGAGGTGTGTATAGTGAGAGAGTAGAGAAGCATCAAAATTTGAGACTATTGCTCAGATTTTGAATCATTTATCCGTTTGACCAATGAACAAATATGCAAGCATATATTGCGTGCTTGTTTGAGCAAGAGAAACGAGATTCCCCAATATTTTGATATCTGGCACATCCAATGCATCTAAGAATCCTAAATGGAAATGTAAATGATTCAGGAACCTCTTATTTGACATGCCTTGTATTGATCATTAACTGATTTGTTGCTTTCAGATGCTTGAATATATTTGTAGAACCCTGTTACTTCTCAACCAAATTACAGTAGTCCTAGCTTGGTCCAGATGTAACCACCAAGCGTGGTAATCTAATGTAGCTTTATCAAGATTTCTTTTTGTACACCAATAATTCTATGCCATTTCTTTCAGTTGATTCTTAGAAGAATTCAGTAAGTTTTTACTAAAGTTAGAGTTTGGCTAAAATATACTGCATTTATAGGTAAGATGTATCATGTCATTATGTTTTCTAAGGTAAGTAGATTTGCTATTACATATATATGGGTACATGAGAAGGTCTTATACTGTATATCACTTCAGCTCTCTTTTTCAATAGCATGCCTAGTGTTGCATGTGTCAATCTAGTACTTTGCTCTTGCATCACACTTCCTGTTTGATCTCCAGATTTGCTCACCACATTTCAGTTCCCTTTAGCTTAGCCTTTTTAAAGAACATCTGCGTAAAATAAAAGGCTGGTGTAAGCTTTTCTCTTTTTTCGAGAGAAAAAGCACTGGTGTAAATTGAAGTAACTAATGGTAGGGATTATCCAGCATTAGCTATTCAGTTTAATGAAAAATTCTATATAAATTCATAGACAAAGGAGCAGAAAGTATGGGTTGCATTTGTGACTTTGACCTTGAACTAGTCATAATTTCACAGGGAACTGAATTGTTTCACAGAACGAGGTTATCCATTGGGTCAGATATATTTACTCGATCGCTGATATTAGTTCGTGAGCTGCGTGGAAGTAAAGACTACGTATTTCTTCAGGTAAATGTTTCTCGATAATTTCCTATAGCAGACGATTTGCAGGACTAAGATGGAGAAGTGACTATTTTAGATGCTAGGAAGTGATGTATTTATTAACTCTATCCACTTAAACTGCATACTGAAATCTTTTCGTTTCCCTTTTCTTTTCCTTTCGATGGAAAATCCAACCTACACTTCCGTGATTACAATTATCATTAGTATAAACCTCTGGAAGGCAGTTCTTTCATATCTAGATAAAGTTTGATTGACTCTTGCCGGAAGCAATAAGAAGGCCATTAACATGATATTTAATATTTTGAATCTGGTAGTATATTGACAATCTGAACATCCATCTCTTATTCTATTTTATCTAGTATCTGTGTGTTCTTCATTTGCCAGCCGTTTTCAGCAGAATATTACAACTCCACTCCACTGTAAAATTATCAATATGACAATAAGATTGTTTCGAGCAATTTATTTACTTGTTGGTTTCAAGTTTCCGGTTAGTTAGGATGTAACCCAATGGTTCTGTAATCTAAGTATTTTGAAGGGAAATCATAAAGAAGAATTACTTAACTGTTTCTGCGAAGTGCGTCTGGTTGCAGGCAGCATGCACGATGAGACCACCACTCAATACGCTAGAAAAGAAACAGAGACCGCCACCAAGCATAAAAGGCTGCAAAATCTCATAGTTAAAATCATTTGCCGAAGACCAAAAAGAAATTAAAAGAAAAATGGAACACCAGCAACTTCGTATACCACCGGGGCTATCCAAGAACTCCTCGCCGGCCTCGTTGCTCCGGTACCGGTAATCCCACCTGATCCGAGAATCTCCAGACGGCCAGAGCACCGAGATGGGGTTCCATCTCTCCGGCTGCCGCCGCTCCCGACCGCCCTCTCGCATTGGACGCTCCTCTCTCGTGCCACCGTCGGGCAGCTTAAACCGGCAGACCGGGCAGGAGTTGTGCATCCTGAGCCACGGGACGATGCAATCCGAGTGGTACACGTGCTTGCATGGCATCTCCCTCGCCTCCTCCCCCAGCTCGAACTCCTCCTTGCACACCGGGCACTGGGACCCCTCCCTCATGTGGGCCTCCGTGATGGACACACGTGGTAGCTCATCGATGGCCGAGCCCGGGGCAGGCGGTGGACCCGGGCGGTCGTTCTGGGTGATCTCCTCGATGAGGCTGTCTAAGTTCGGGCCGGCGAAGTAATCCCCAGGTTGGGCGGGAGGAGGAGGAGGAGGAGGAGGGGGAGGGGGAATGGGAATGGGAGGGCGACGCGTGGGACCTCCGGTTACGAGCCAGGGGACTTGGTGATGGACGTGGTAACCGGCGGGCCCCAGGGCGAGGGTGGGGCGAGGAGGGAAGTCGACCTCGTGGATAAAGCGGCCGAAACAGCGGGGGCAGAAAACGTCGGAAGAGGAGGGGAAGGAGATGATGCGGACGGCGCGGCGGCACTCGTAGCAGAAGAAGAGGCGGCAGGTGCGCCAGGATTGGTTCATCGACATTGATCAAGGTCACGTTGGTGTTGGGTGCTATTGCTTCTTAATTGGGTTTGGAGGTGGTTGGGGCATGGCTTTATATATGGTTGATGAATGTGGAAGGAAGGACATGGATGGAAAGGATAGCTTTCTGATAAGCATAAAGCGATTCTCTTCGGTGGGCTGTAAACTATTGCATTGCCTTCAGGTGCAAACTTTCTTGCTTGCCGCCGCTAGAATGAATGAGCATGGTAATATGCAAGGAATAAAAGAGACGACGGACATTTTATTACTCTGGGCTTGGGTTGGATACAATTGTGCAGGCCAACGTAGCCCATCTCCCATATTGCATTGGGCCGTAAAAAATTTCAATATATATATACATATATTCTTCCAAACCTAAAGAAACTCGCCATAACCTATATTATGTACCCCTTTTTTCTTTTTTCTTTTCTAAGGTTTAGCATCACATGTGACTCCAATCAGATTCCTATTTGGCATGGGACGGTCTTGGTATGTTTGAACCCAAAGTTGGACGCTTGTAGGTCGGGTTCTGTTCATTGGTGCCATTGGTGGTGTCTCGTCGTATAGGGACAAAGACTCCTAGAAATAATCTACACATAGAACCAACATTCATTTGGCAATTACCTGTCTGCAAGTTGTTCGCACTAATCTTAAGGCACCAATGAATGATTTAATAGGTGGCTGTGCATAAGATCCGCTGCATGGTCATGCCGCACCACGCACCCAACATGTGCTCCTTTGTCTACTCTATCCCTGTCTATCTAATTATTTCTAATCTGATATCATAGAATATAAATCGTAGTAAGTGAAACAGATCGAAGAGATTTCTAACCTCTTCTTATCCTTAGGAATCCAAGTGGCTACTGAAACTTTTTTGGTTCAAGGAACCAAGATTTCGTGCCTCTCTCTCTCTCTCTCTCTTTTAGTGTGAAGATTCATCCCTAAATCATCCTAATTCCTACATTCCTATCCAAACTTTTATGATAACACGTAGATAACGATTTCCCTAGCCTCTGTAAGATAGCATTACCAATCACTCTCATAGGATTCTTTAGACAGAAAAGGATTGTAATTAAATCAATAATTATTTAGGCGAAGATGCGGAATTAGTAAGAGGACCTCTTGGAACTACGTAGAAAAGTGGGTATTCCTAGCTGATGGGTAAAATTTAGCAATTGCCTCCTACTTATTTGATGAAAACATAGTAAATTACGTTATTTAAGAGTTCCAATTTGGGTCACTGTATCAAGTATACTCTTGTTTTGTCCAAAAGCATGACCCAACGAGTAAACTAATTAATGTCTAACTATTTGAAGATTGATTTGAGTGTGGGCAACGTTGGACTCGAGCCACATTGTTTGACCTAGAGACTGGATTCTTGTCAATTTGGATATAAGTATACATTCATATCCATGCTGCCAGAAATCAAAAGATATGGACTTTTCCTCATACACTAAGCCAAGCCAAGACGACAATCACAAAGCTGACATATGAGTTGCATGGTTAGATGCATCTTTCTTTTATCTGCCAACCACTAGTCGTCAAACTGTCCATAAACTTAAGAAAACAACTAATGTATGAACCAAAGCAAAAGATAATTGCTAATGCCATGGTCACAGATAAACTTGGTGCAGCGGTGCAACCATTCCACTGTTTAATATTATCATTTATCACACCCTCACCTATTGTATTGTTTGTTTGAATTTCAACTTTATGTTAGTCTTCCATCTCAAAAGTAGAATTCTCCCACCTACCGACTCTGAACTCGGTGGCATGAGAAAATTATTCTATAATAGGAAATAGTCAAAAAAAAAAAAAATCTAAATCCAAATGCAAAGTTTCTTAGAGGGCAAGTTTGAAAGAATAAAAAATCTATACAGAATCCTCTGTTTGAACTGCCCTGCAGATATTCCCATTTGACAGTAAAGATCTTGGAAACAAAGGTGCATTCACTCACGCGCATTATGTGATCTTCTTCTTCCATTTGGAATAGTTATCAACTTAAATCCAAGCATAGCTTTCTCTCTCTACCTTACCATGTGCTCATCTGCCCCGCCCCACTAACTTGGCAACTGTAGTACAACTATCGACCTAACAACTTATCGCCGTCCAAAATTATCGTGCACTTCTCTCTTGTACGGTTACGATCACTAATTATGATCTATAAGCGGGTCGGGTAAAACCCCAGATCGGATCCGTAGGCCATGGTGAGGTAAATTGTCTCGAGAGCTATGCACAACCCGATTGGAGCTGGAGTTGGGAGTTGGGAGTCGGAGGGTCCAATTAATTATCGAGTTAAGAGATAACCCAACCCAGCCGGACCCACCTTGGAGGGCCCCAAACGTGGGGGTGAAAGGCTAAGTAACGAGGGCGGTTCATGATCGGGTCCCTTCGCAGGAAAAAGGGTTGGCACGTGCGAAAAGGTGGATCTAGGATCCGACATTATTGCTCCCACCCAAATATCACACCCGCCCGGCGGATCCGAATCCAACGAACCCGTTCTCCAACAGGGATTCGGTCACCTCCATGGTAATTATAAAACACCTCCCTTTGCGAACATCATCTCTTTCTTGGCATTCTTGCTCACACTCTGGTTTCGATCTCAAATTTCCCTTCTCCCTCGCCATGAAACCCAACTCAAGAACTCGAAAAGTTCTTCGGGCGATCCGGTGAGGAAAAAAAAATCTAGGAGGGGAACGAGGAGAGATGGAGACCCAGAAGAGCAGCCACGGCGGGAAGCTCACGAGGACTCCCTCCTCGCTTCTGCGCTCCCCCACCGTCCGATCCTCCTTCCAGAACCTCTCCGCCGTCGATGAAGCCAACCATGACGAGAAGAAGGAGCACCACCCCCAACCCATCTCTCACCGCCACTCGTATCATCTCCTTCCTCTTCTCCTCCCCTTGCCTTTCATACTTCTCCTCTTCTTCCTCCTCTCCTATCTCCGAGATGACTCGCCTCTTCTCGGTAACCTCGTGCTCGCTTTCGTAATCGTCGTCCTGGCCTCCTTCGCCGCCCGCAAATCCCACTCTCTCTGGCTTCGCCGCCGGAAAGCCTTCCGCAGAGGTGAATCCGTGCAATGGTTCATCGGAGATGGGGATAGGGACCAAAAGAAGGAGAAGACTAATGGAAAGGTGGTCCGCGAGGGGGTGGAGTTCTACAGCAATGGGGATTGCTACGAAGGCGAATTCCATCGCGGGAGGTCTAATGGAAGCGGTGTCTATAATTTCTTCGCAAAGGGGAAGTATGAGGGGGATTGGGTCGACGGGAAGTATGATGGGTATGGGATCGAGAGCTGGGCAAGAGGAAGCCGGTACCGAGGGCAGTACCGACAGGGGCTTCGACATGGGGTCGGGGCGTATCGGTTTTATAGTGGGGATAGCTACGCCGGCGAGTGGGTCAGTGGGCAAAGCCATGGGGTTGGGGTGCAGAGTTGCTCCGACGGAAGCTCCTATGTCGGGGAGTTCAAGTGCGGCGTTAAGCATGGCCTTGGGTATTACCATTTCAGGTAAGTCCATTTGCTTCTATTTACTGTTTCTCATTTCTTGATGGAATTAAACTGCGATATAGTCTTTTATTGGAAGTTGAGTACATGAACGAACCATTAGAGTAGACAAAGATGGAAAATTTGTGGTTTTGGTTGTTTTGGAAAGCTATTATCTTGTTGGTGAAGTAGAATAATTGCTTGCTCATTTTGAATTGCTTGATTGATAGATGCTACGTTAGCATCTTTATCCTCAAAATTGGGGGCATTAATGGCTAATATGCTTTTATGCACATTTATGGGCCTTTATGGATGATCTTTAGCTTACATTCATTTATATTATTTGTAAAGTAATGATGTAACAAGTGAAACCAATTTGAGTTTGTGACGACAGGGAATTTTGGTATAGCTGGGTGTATTGAAGTTACCTAAATTGAGGAGAGATCAATCACTTGATTTCTTTTTCTTGAATCAGTCATCAAATCAGATGTGTCTACAGAGCCCTTTTTTTTCTGTCAAAAGTCCAAATTCCGTTCCTTGTAGTAGTTCACAATAAGAACTGGTCTTATTTCAGTGGTTCTTAATACCTTCTTTTCTGTTGGCTTTCATCTCAGTAGTGTTAGCTTTTAATTTATTAAGGTTCCTTCAGCAGCCAAAGAGGTAAAATATCTTTGTTTATTGTGGGCAAGCATGAACATTGACCCTTTTGTTTATGAGCCCTCTTTTGGCAATGATGGAAGAGCTTCTTTCATGCTTTTTAAATATTTTCCGTTCCCCTAGTGAGCAAGAATGAAAGTATGACCTTCAAAGTTTCAATTACACTGCTAATGCTCCCTTGATAACATACTCTGTGATTTCCAGATATTTAGTTGCCAATTTTCTTTTGTTAACTAAATATTAGGTGGTACTTTACATCTGTTGGAAGCTTTGCTAGGGCAAAAGTCAGCATTCACCGCATAGACTAATTTCAAATTAGATGCAGCTCTAGTATTCATAATTGCTTGATTGAGATTATCAATTACCAATTAGTTAAATGATTGCAGGAATGGTGATCAATATTCCGGAGAATACTTTGGGGACAAGATTCATGGTTTTGGTGTTTACAACTTTGCGAATGGTCACTGTTATGAAGGTTCATGGCACGAAGGCAAGAAACAAGGTTTCGGAATGTACACATTCCGTAATGGTGACACAAGATCGGGGGAGTGGGATTCTGGAGTTTTAAAGAGCCCTCTACCCCCATCTGACCATGCTATTCAGCGTGCCGTGCAGGTACGCTCATACATTTTGATTTCACTAATCCTCACTTTGTTCTTGTAATGTTGTTTCTGAAACCCTGAATATGTTTGGGTTGCACTAGGCTGCTCGAAAGGCTGCAGAGAACGCTACTCTTGTTCCTCGGATAGATGAGCAGGTGAACAAAGTTGTCATGGCTGCTAATAGAGCGGCCACAGCTGCTCGAGTTGCTGCAATTAAAGCTGTGCAGAACCGAATAGATGGCAAGTTTTGTGACACCTATGTTTAAGACGGGGCTTCTGTTCTAACTGTACATTACGTACTGAAATAACTACTAATCCCAGAGATCCCAAGTGGGTAGGCAAATCTCTACCCAAGTCAAAGTGAAAAAAGAAAGTAAGATGGCCAGCTAGAGAGATCCCTGAGAATTTTAGATGATTGTATTCTGGAATACATCCAGGCCCTTCTCTCACAGGCTGTAACTTGTACATAGATGATGCACTGTACCAATTGAAAATGAGTTCCCTAAAATACTTCCATGGTGATTGCTCTTTGTATTCTCAAATGCTTTTTGATCCCATGTGATGTGATTCTTGATGGTAATCATCTTTCCTTGTGCACATGGGGAACTGTAAAAAAAATTTCTTCAGCACTTACTGGTCCCTCAGCTATTTTAGTACTCTAAAATGTTATTTGACTCATACCTCCAGTCGTAGCTTCTGCATCTTGACCCTTCCCCTGCCATAACTCCTCCATTCTTTGCTTTAGTACCATCTGGTCCACTTGCTACTTTTAATTTCAACCCTTGAATACAATAACTTCTCTTCCTTGCTTTCCCTCCATAGAATCCCTTCAAAGATTTTAACCACTCCACTCCTACCTGCCTGCATCCCTACTAATCCTATGCTTAGTAAGAAACCCAAGATAAATTTTCAATCACATATGATGACCACTATGCTCTCTCTCTCTCTCTCTCTCTCTCTCTCTCTCTCTCTTTTAGGTGCTAAAACTGAAGTGATTTGTCATCTCTGGCTTTCATAGAGTTAAATCTCAAATCTTTTATCTTCTCACAGCTAGAGATGCTCTTTTCTGAGGCATGGCTCTGCTCAACTTAGCATGTACACACTGCTTATAGTTTATGCCAATGCCTGGCTGCATCCTTTCTAGTTAATCTTATCATTATCTGAGGCTAATGGCCTTAAATATACTGAATTTTATTTGTGGCAGAAGAAAGTCCGACGAGAATTCTTGCACAACTTATTTAGGATAAGCATTTAGAGACATGGTGGTCCCCAGTGATGGCGTCTCAGTTTAATTCATTTCCATCTGAATGTTTGCTGGTGACATAATGCTTGCTTGAGCAGGAAGACATTAAAGAGTAGACGATTCCTTTATCTCTTCCAGAAGCCCATCCTTGGCTTCAAATTTCAATAAGTCGTAGAGGGACAGATGCATCTATATGAGTGACGTCTCAATTAAAATAGTTTGCTGTAGCTATCTAATGCCACAAGGTTTTCCTGTTGTCAATCATATGCATGGGGCTAGGATTACAAATGCATCTCGAAAAACTTATCAGGAACAGTTGTTGACAAAAGCTTGGGAAAGATAAAAGCTCTACAGATTTTCTCTTTCTTTTTTCTTTTTCTCTTGCCAGAATTCTTATTTTTGCAAGATGCTATAAGATATTGTGGGTTTTCTTTTTTCTATATGGAGTCCTATATTTTCCTAAAATTATTTAAGTAACCAGTTGGAAACAGTTCATTCCTCTCTTGTCGATTATTACAATCATTAGGAATTGTAAGGTGAAAAAAGAGTTGGCTTGGATCATTATTTCATTTAAATTAAATTAATACTCATTAAGTCATGGTCATGATTAACTATTACTTTTAGTTTATAACAAATGACTAATTTAATTAACAATGCTGAAAATATCAATCTATTACTCAATCAGAGGGTTGGATATTACACCGATGACTACGTTGCAGTGTTTAAATCTTATCCTATCAATTTATGATAAGAGGATAGTTCTTCGTAAAAGTTAAGGTTTTACATTATCTAACAAAAAAAAAGAAAAAATGTAATTCCTTTTCCTCTTTATGACTTATTTGGCTGGGTGCATAGAAGAGTTAAGGAAATAGTATTGAGATTTGACATATGATCACTAAGGGTAAATAAAATTGGTAGTTAATCTCATGGCATGAGATCATAGACTAAGGTTTCAGTCTTATGAATTTAATGGCGATTACGTTGAGTTTGGTTAGGTGGGAAATTAGTAGGTGGGGAAATTAAAAGATGAATTCCCCTCAGTTCTTAAAGATGATCAAAGCAACAGACGACGAGCTTTGAAGACATGAAACGTGTGACAAAAATTTGAACATGATACAATCCGTGGAGATTTTCCAGTAATAAGAGGAATATATAAGTTATCCAATTCAAACCCTACTTTCATCTCTTTTCTTACTTTCGTCTCTTTTTTGTGTGGAGATTAGGTGGAGAAGTTTGAATAGAAGATTCTTTTTTTTTTAAATTAGCGGTGGTATTGCTCAATATTTAAGATTGACGGATAAGATAATACTTAAATAGTTAAAATGACTCATGTTATATAATATTACGAGTATTTTCAAATACTAATTCCACTTGAGACACTATACATCCTAGCGGGCAATGATACTCAGTATTTAAAGTTGGTGGTCTACTTTTCTTTTTTATAGTCCACGATCAAATACACGATAAGATAGAGTATATTTGAATTGATGTTTTGTATCTGATCCGTACTCATTTGCGTATTGCATAATTCAGCAATTCCATATTTTAATCAAACGTTTCCGTGCTAAAGAATCTTGGTACTAAAATTCAACCATAGAGAAAGGCAAATATTAGTCTTTCTTTTTTTTATATATAAAAAATATATATATTAAGATTAGTCTTATTTTTCCTACCCAAAAGAAGTCGCCAACAATGACGATATCAATGTGCATCCGTTTATGCCAGAAAACCATTTAACATGTGAAAAGACGAAAGCGAAAAGCGATTAATTGAAAGAAATGGCATCTTTATTCTTTTTTTTTACTAATAAATGGACAAAATTTTAATGGCTTTTGGGTAGACAACTAGACATTCAAAAATGAGTGTGATTTGACTTTTGAGGGGTATACATAATATCGGGTTTAGTGAGATAATGAGTAATGTTACAAGGAAATTTTCCTACTTATCGGATGGTCTGTCGTATCTTTGGCGCTGTTATGAGGGCGATTTGCTGATGGAATCGATTTAATTGCCTTAAGAGCTATTTCCTACCAACATCTCGTTATTGCGATCACTGTGCGAATTCTCGGAGCTTCGAACGAGTAAGGTCACATTTAATTTTGCCAGTAGAAGTGAAGATTCATCACATTTAATGTTTTTTTTAAGTAAAGAAATTAGTGATGTTTTGATTAAATGGACGATGATGAAATTAGAATTTAAAAATACACACATGACATAAGCTCGTTTAATCATTTCCCAACTGCTTAATAATTTCATGACACGGCACAAGCAAGGGGGATGAATCAAATATCAGTTGCAATAGAGATGATGATATTTATCCTGCAGCATGAAAGTTCTGGGATGACAGCATATAATAGCAGAATGAAAAAAAATCCGAAGAAAGGACAGGCGTCAGACAGCAGGATTATCTTAGGCTAGAAGAAAGATCATGCAATAATACTGTGAGTAATCATGCAATGTCATCTCACAATAAGTTTTGGCTCTAGAAAAAGCGAAATGATACGATTTTGTCTGCAAAATATAGCTAGAAGAAACAGATGTTATCATGCAATTTCGGCAAATTTCAGGACTCAAATGAGTATTGGGGTAACACCAAAATACAGTGCTAGAATTTTAGAAAGCAGTTGGAAACCATATCCCAGTCCGGATACTCTTATTTTGAAATTGATCAAATTAAACCTGCAACAACAATAAGCCACAAGCATCCAACATCATTTTACCTAGGATAATACATTAAACTACTAATCACTGAAAGTTACTAATGCATTCCGATTTAATTAAATTTCAACAACTTAGTAATATTGTTAGCCATCATCTTTTCTTCAGCCTCTCTTTCATCCTCGCAACTGCAGCTCTCAGTGTATCTTCATCTTTACAAAATGTGAACCTTACCAAATTCTTCCCTTCCTCAGGGTTGAGGTAAAAAACGCTAGTTGGAATTGCAACAACACCCACTTCCTGAATCAAGTACTCACAGAAGGCCACATCATTTTCAAACCCAAAAGGAGTGTGATCTACCACTACAAAATAAGTTCCACTTGATGGGTAAACAATAAAACCTGCAGCCTTCAGTCCATCTACTAGTATAGCTTTTTTTGCCATGTAGTCCCTTTTTAATTCCTCATAATAGGTGTCTGGTGCCCGTAAAGCTGTTGCAGCTGCCGACTGCATTGGAGTGGATGTGGCGAATGTGAGAAAAGAGTGTGCCTGCCTCACACCCCATGTTAAATGGGCTGGTGCTATAGCCCATCCGATCTTCCAACCAGTTAAGGAGAATGTCTTCCCCAGGGAGTTCAAAGTCACAGTCCTCTCATACATGCCAGGAAGAGAAGCCATGGAAATATGGGTAGCTTCAAATGCTAACTTGTCGTAAACCTCATCTGTGAAAACCAACACATCATTTTCCTTGCAAAGAGTAGCAATCAGTTCAAGTTCCTCTCTGGTGAACATTTTTCCAGTTGGGTTGTGTGGTGTATTAATCATTATTGCTCTGGTATTTTTTGAGATTGCAGACTTGATCTCATTAACTGGGCAAGAGAAATCTGGGGGACAAAGAGTAATGGACTTTATCTTGGCACCAGCCATAGATAGAGTAGCTTCATAGGAATCATAGAATGGAGCAAATACTATCACCTCATCACCAGGATTTATTAAGCCTAATATGGTTGCAGCTATTGCTTCAGTACACCCAGATGTGACAGTAATTTCCCTCTCAGGATCCACATCTAGACCAGTGTCTTTCCTGAACCTAGCTGCTATGGCAGAATTGAGATCAGGCACGCCATAGCCTCTTGCATATTGATTCTTCCCTTCTTTTATAGCTTGAATAGCAGCTTCTTTGACAAAATCAGGACCGTCAAAATTTGGAAATCCCTGGCCAAGGTTTATTGCTCCATGTTTGATGGCAAGCATGCTCATCTGAGTGAAAATAGTGGTTTTGAACTTCTCCAAACGCTTAGCAACCTACAAAGACAGGAACATCAATCTCCCACAAGCTTACCCATATGTGATGCCTAAGTAACAGCAACTTAAAAACTATTGTAAGAAAGACGTTTCAAAATGAAAATTTACAGTTAAAATTATTCAAAATAAAGCACGGGAGAAAATCGGCACACTTATATATACCAAATAAAAGATCAGAAATATTGTCTGACTCAATAATGTCTAATCAGAATGATGAATTAATACATCTAAGGTTCCCATATCTTTTGATACATCTATATCATTGATTTACTGATTGGTACCAACTAAACAAGCAGCATACTAATTGGAGACAAGTTATATAAAAAAACGTACACATACAATCACATATGCCAGCCTGAAGATAAACATGCATGTGATGTTCCAGCACTGAGTTATTTATAAGAGAATTGGCAATTTCATGACTTATAGGTCAATGCGAACAATAACTAACGATGGTGATCAAGTAAAATGTGATTTGATCAAATACAATGGTTGAAGACTTATAAGGCTATAGATTTAAGGTACAAGACGAGTATGTTGCATATCGGACCATCCTAGCTATGGCTATATCTAGTTGTCAGTAATCTGCAGGTCATTGCCTAGCATCTTATCTGTTTAATGCACATGAGCCTGAGTGGGCACATACAAAAGAACACCACTTGGCAAGAGAAATCTAGTTGATTAATCTACCTTCTACAATTTATATCATCATGTCAAACTCCATGCTTCCCTTTTCTTACCAAATCCAACACAAATCCACTATAAATTATGGAGTACCTTATCTAAAGAAAAATAAAAAGGCTGCAACAGAAATTCATCTCAAGGTGCAAACACCAAACGAATAAATGCTATGACACATGAGTGTAGCAATTTTGCAATGCTAGGAGTGAAAACAGATTGGATATGGATCATGTATTGGTTAATTCACATCCAGAAGCATATTTTTGCTACAAATACGGATTCTGTTACATATATAGATGGATAACAAAATGTAAAACCTTATCTGGATGAAATGGCAAGAATATTAATCGGATATGATCAGATATTAAATGAATACAGATACAAACCGGATATTAAATGGATTCGGATACATACTAAATTTTAAATGGATTTCAAATGCAAATTGAACACCAACAAGACTTAAACAAATAAAAATACAAATAAAATGGGGATACACATATATTTGAAAACTAAATGAATTTAAATATATCTGAAATTTGAGAATTGTACGAGCTAGAAAGTTTGAGGATATGCAATATGCTAATTAATTTATTTATTATACATTTACCAATGAACGAACATTTGAATAATACATATTGAATAGTAGAATGTGGATTATGGAAGATGAAAAAGCAAAATAAATTATAACTAAACCTGGTTAGGAAGCTAGAAAGTTTGAATAGCTACTAAATACTAGTGAATTCAAGTTATATGTTTGTCGAACAAACATATATCCGAATCCGAACCCAAATTCATAGCCAAATCTGTACCTGAAACTGTACCTGAATGAAACATATATCCCTCTCCGAATATAAATCCGAAATTTTAGAATTTCTATCTGTATCCGAATTTGAGTTAGAAAGGAATTTTGCATCCCATATCCTACATTTTGGGCAACAGAACCTGGTCGGATAGGTTATTATCCTACCCATTTTCACCCCTATATAATAGGCAAAGCCCATGCTGGAGACCTAGATAGAGGACAACTTACTACTCATCAACCATATTGTAAGCTCATAGTGCAGCAGACTTGAGTACCACAACCAAACCAGAGCATATCTGCTGAGAACATGATATCTAGCAAAACTAATGGAAATTGACATGTCAAACCAAACAACACTACATCTTTTAGCATCTCATGTGTGCGGATGACTCCTTTATACAGAAGATTCCTAGAACGAAGGTGAACACGCTAGAAAAAGAGGCAATCAAAATACCGGTCACAACATTTACAACTATTATAGGCAATAAAGCGTACTGAAAAAAAAAATATGAAGGCCTAATGATGTACTTTAAGATACTCAAGACAAGTAATTTCGATTCGATCCTGCAAACATAGAACTCCAAGAAACCCCTCTAATTGATTTTCCTAAAACACACAAGAGGTTTTAAGAAACAAATGTCCCATTCTTCATTAAAACTATAAACAAGCAGATCAATCACTAAATGTCCTACAAAAGAAACCGATTTGGGCATTTCCACAAACGCCGTATTACCTGCAAGGGAGGAGAAGCCAACGGTTCCTTCGATTCTTGATCGGCAGAGGCGGCCTCCTTTTGGGTGGGAACAGTAGAAATCGAGGCCATCGCGGCAGTACTAGATCGAGGGTTCCTCGAGCTCTTGGAAAGAGAGGCGAGAAGAGCGCGTCGAAAGGTAGAGGAGAAGGGGCTCAACGGCATCTCATGGTGGGGGGAGGTCCGGGAGGAGATGGAAGGGAGGGAAGAAAATAGCATCGAGCACCTTGCCTTTTATAAAGGTGTGCAGGGGAATCGCGAAAGGCAAACGCCGTCGCCGAAGCTCGCGAAGCACAGTTAGCTACGGTGTTATTCTAGCTCTCCGAAGTCCGACCAAGCAGGAGAAGCCTCGGATGCGGTGCACGTGGAATTGTGTGGACAGGAGGAGCGTGAGATCGTGCGAATTGGCAACGCGACCGACTTGTATTGGGTTAATGGATTTTAGCGAATGAGATCCGAGATGGCTACGGAATTATTATTTTTTTCCCTCGTCTTTCTTATATCAAAGTTTTTTTTTTTTGGGTATACTTTTGCTGATTTCATGGAGAAAATTTCATCTTATTTTTATTTGCCAAATGATTAAATCACTACAGCAGCTAAATCGAAGTCACATACCATAAACTCATAAAGGCATGGACATGGACATGAGGTTGCCACTCAAGGCTCTGCATTTGAATGTTTAACCATCAATGGCAGCAGCTCTTATAATTCTTGAGCATATCAAACATTTTGCCAAAATAATATATATATATTAATGTATTAACAGAGATAGCAAAAATAAAAAGAACAGGTCTCCAAACTGAGAGTTACAAACAACCATTTTGGTGACCTTCACTTATTGGGTTGAGGATGTGATTCTCAAACAATGATATCTAAATTTTCGGCATCCCTAAAATGCATATTTGGTATCAATCATGAACGTGCTAATCAATCTCTGGAGCAGTAACCAAGTTAGTAATGAAACTTCTGCGGTCGGTATAAGCCAATGGATCTATAATTCGTCTGCTGAATAGGTCGTGCGTTCATCTCTGCGTCCTGCAAAATAATAAGTAATAGGAGAAATATTAGTTTGAATCATATCTAGATATTTCCTTTGATGCTTAGCGTTTACATAATCCTTTAATTTGTGTTGTGTTCACCAAAAGGCCATAAACATAGGCTATTATTTTTGAGTCTGGAATTAACTATCAACAAGCTTCATTTTTTAATGGTAAGATAGAGTCGGTATTGGGATAAACACAGAGATCACCTCTGTTTCTCAAGTTATAAGGATAAAGACTAGAATCAGAATTTTTCCATATTCTTTGTCCTCATGCTGTTCACCACAATTTGTCAATCCTAGTTCTTAACAGCTCCATCAAAACATGCCTTATTGTTAATAGCTACAGGATTATGGTTATTAAGTTGGTTTTGCATACTGTAAGACCAAGCCACCAATAAAAGTACATGGATGCAGAATGGAGGTTCAAAAATCAAACCATATCAATAAAGGGCTTATATGCTGACTTTAAACTCCAACTCTGAAATATAAGGATGACATTATGTGTCGCAACAACAATTATATTACCCTCGCAAAGTTTAGTATTTTATATCTTATTCAAGTTAACTGTTTAAGGACCAATCCTCAAAGACAGGGTAGATTGAATAGGAAGGAAGGAAGGGTATAATAGAAATGTCTCCCTCCATGTCATTGGTATTAGGTGAAGGATGAGAAGATGGAAGAAGAGGAGACTAAGATTGTGATTTAGAGGCCACCACAGGAGACAGAGATGAACCAAAGAAAACAATGAAAGAACTGAAGAGGACATTTTAGTTATCAAGAGAAGTACAAAAAAAACTAACTTAATTATATTTAAAGTCCTTGGACTTGAATATGGAGGTTTGTGTTCAGCCTCTTCAAGTCTGAAAAATTGATGATTACTTAACAAAAATTATAAAGAAAATATTTGCTTGTGGTAACTTACATCATGGACAGCTTCTCTCAGTAGATGGATCTGCTGTTTTGACACAGTCCTCACCTGCCAAAAGCACAAGATGGGTCATTATATTTCTTCTTCTTTCACCACATATTTACGTAATCAACATGAAATGTCAATGAAATTTTGTGAGAAGACATAGATAACAATGTCAAAAATTTCCAACCAACCTTCTTGATAATGGTCCACACGACTCCTTCGGTGCAAGGTGGAACTGTGAGAGATCCCAGGTATCTATAGTACTTCCTGCTTCCCCTCTTTATATCCCTCGGATCCACCATTCCCACTTTCTCCTCTGCTCCATGCTCATCACTAATCTTCTTAATATACTTCTCCATCTAAATAATATGCATACAAATGTTAATTTAATCAAACAACTAAGAGGTCAAACTTTCTTATATGTGTAGCTAATAATAATAATCCGCCAAGCCTATTAGACTTCAATAAAGAACAAACCTCGGCTAGGAATGAATCATGTCGGCCTATCGTGTACAAAATCCCGACAACTGCAGTCTTATTATCGGCGCTTTCATGAACCATGTGCATCTCAAGGGAGTACCTATCACAAATTCATATGCTCGTCAGTTATTAAAGAAGTTGAGAAATGGATTACTGATACAGAAAAGAAAAAAATATTAATCAAGCAAGAACCTGCGGCCATTGATGGTGTGCTCAGAGGGCGAGTGCCAATGCACCTGTTTGAGACTATACTCTGTTCCATTAATCCATAGACTTCCTGCTTCCCCTTCCCATTCGAGCTAAATCCAATAAAAGTTAAGATTAAGAACAGATACATCAACCAACGAGATCAAAATATGTAGAAATGGAGAGGAGGATTCATCGCATCGTACCATAATATCATGACCACGATTCTTTAGTACAGCGTTAGATGGCTTATAAGATCGACGGAGTTTGCCCAGATGAGGAAGTATCTCAACCCTCTTGTCTAATAGATCGATCGGCGACTGCATCTGACCCTTACCACAAGCCGCCCATTCCTCGTGTATGTGACCCCAATTCTCGGGCCCTGTTTCCGTACCACTCTCATAGCTAAATTCATCCTCATGTTCTACAAGAAAGGCAGCGATTAGCAATCAAGAAGCCCAACAAGAGAACGAACCGAATCAACGGCTCTATACCTACCAATTTCCTGCGATGTGGCAAATGGGAGAGAGAGGAAGAGGAAAATGGCGGAGGCGGCGAAGAGTTTGTTTAGACCCATCTTTGCTAACGCCGAATGGTGAGCAAGAGAAGTGCGTACTAGGGGGCGTATTAATAGTGCAGACGGGGAGGGGTATATACCGTAAATTGGAAGGTGACAGCGTGGCACTAGACGTATAAAGTTATATATATAGGCAAATACTCAAAAGTAAAAAGAAGACGTGGTCTTGACCTCAATAGCCATGTCAGCACTGGCTTTAAAGACGGATTCCTCGTAGATTTAAATGACTCGTTCGGAATAAGAATAGAAGTAGCAATTGATACATTCAATTCAACAAGCAAACATATCACATGAAGAGGCGTACCTGTAATGTATCCACGTGAGGTGGCACTTTGCTGGAAGCTTCAAGGCTTTGAACCGGTTCTACCTCCAGCCTCAAGGAAGGTAGCGATCAGTGTGTTAAATTTGTACGGAGATAAATATTCTAAGTCATAGTAATTCCCCAAGTATAAAAGAAATTCCCAGTTTTGCATACTCTGATTAAAAGCTTTTATTCTTAATCACTTTTTCTAGGTCAGAAGCAATGCATATATCCAGCTATATTAATTATCATCACTCAGCTCTCATTTACATAATAAAGTAACTGCTCACATGATCCCGTTCTTAAGATATAGCGTGCATAGAATTAAGATGCCGTAACTTTCATACTTTATATTTATATATATTTCATACATAATTATGGAATCTTCCCCAGATAATAACAATATTATTGAAGCTCTACTTTCCATGCTATTATTCCGAAGAATCTTTCCCTCGTACATAGCACGTGGCTCCATGTATACAGTTCATAAAGGCCGGGCATAACCACTAATGGCGCGTCTTCCTCCTCTAATTGCGTATGCGTAGGTTAAAAAAGATAAGATTAAGTAGATTTAACTGGAGTGCAGGTCAAAGTTATTAGAGTAGGAGGCATGGCTTTAAAACCATATCAGTTCATATACCTTAAATGCGATTTAGTTTTAGATATTACTTTTATGTTCCACCTCGTGAGTTCTTTATGCTTCTTGAATCCTCTGTACGAAGTATCATCCTACATACTTTAGTACAATGATAAGAGTCAATAGTAGTTTAGTTGTGTCAACTAGATACAACTTACAATTAACTATAATTTTTTTTAGATGAACAGATTAGTAAACGTAATAATTAAATAGATACTTCGTCACTCGTTCCTTTTCTTTGAATCTTTCCCCCCACCTACTTTTATTATATTTCTAGAGTAAATCATGCTGAGATTAGAGTTGACAAGTATATTGGGATGATTAAGTCAAGCTCGTGTTTAGATTACTATTCCGCGCTAATGAATCGAATCGTAGATTTTACACGACCTACCAGAACATGAAGGGAAGAGTACTGGAATTTTAAATATTTTATTTTTATCACGTGAATTGTGATTTTATTTGGGGGAATATTTTTATGAGAGACGTGAATTATGTACTTATCCAATGAAAGTGGCGGGCACGGATGAAGGAAAGAAGTTTAATGCATCACACCAACCCAATTAAAACCCAACAGATTGAGTAATTAACTTTGCCAAGTCTTTGGCTAGCAGCTTGCTATGAGTTCATTCGCAGACCCAGTCCGTAGTCGGTACCAGTTAAGTACGACTAAACGCGATCACATCTGATCTTAAGTAACACGATCTACGGTTTGACCTCGTTTGGGAGAGACCAAGCATACCTACAAGATATCGTCGGATGCATGATGATGATATAGATTCGTGTTGTCGAATTTGACTCCTAATTCTTTTTTTTTTAATATCTACGCACATAAATAAATAATTAATTATTTATTTATTTTTGAAGGGCCTCACTTCGCAATTGGTACCTCGTTAATGGCTGATGAAACATTTGATAATTTATTTTTTTGTCCATACAAATCGCTCGTATGCTTAGAAATGCTATTATATTCTATATAAGCTTTCGTCATAAGATTATTTATTTAAGAAATTTTATATAACTTTATTACTCACCCTTCATTTTTTTTTAAGTTTTTCATTTCATGACTACTATCCTACCTTTATGAGTAAACATGACTAATTAATCCTAATTTATTAAAAGAAAGTCCTCTGAATTGGAAACATATTAGAAACTATCTTAAGAGAAAAAAAAAAGAAGTAGATACTCGTTGAGAACTAATTATCTATGAATTAAAAAAATATTTAATAACTGTGAATTTAGTTAAATAACATTAATCCGGTTGTCAAGTTTTTATAATTATTTACTTATCTTTACTTTAAAATATTTATCTTTCTAATCTCGTATTTATTTGATACAGTTGACAAATACTGTATTAGTAACGATGAAATGAGTCTTCCGGAATTTGAATGTGATAGTATATATCTCACTCCTTCTCTTTCTTCTCCTTTTTTTATTACAATTCACAATTATTTAATTTACATAATTCATAATTATATTTATATAATTTGTAGTTATTTTTACACATTTCTCAAATATATTTACAAAATTTGTAGCTAAATATTAGCAATAAAAGGAAAAATAAATAATATAAAAATAACTACTAATTGCAAAAAGCAATTGCAAATAAAATTACGTAATATATCTTTGTAAATTGCATAAAAATAAAAAAAAATTCTGTAAAATAACTATGAATTACATGAGGGAAAAATTGAGGATGGGAGATAGTATCTTATTCCAACCTTTGAATATTCATTTTATCTCATTGATACATAGTATGAGTTTAAATAAATACTATTAAAATAAAGACAAGTAAATAATTCTATAAACTTGACAGCTAATTCATATTTTTAAGGTCTGATTTATAAATGGTTCGTAGCTATATTTATGTAATTTGATTATGTAATTCATCATTATTAGACACTTGCATTTTTACTAGTTTCGTAGTTTTATTATGTAATTTCTAATTATAGTTTTATAGTTTTATTACATATTTGTAATTATTAAGTATTTATATTTTTATGAATTTCATAGTTAGTTTACTTAGTTCTTAGCTTATACTGTTATATGTCGTAGTTAATTTACGTAATTAATAGTCTTTATTGGCTATTAAGTATTTATTAGAAATAATTTATTTTTCACCCTGAATTATTATTACTTTTTATAATGACTCGTTGAATATTTTTTAAGTACATAATGACTCCTTAAATTATCAAACATACTTTACTTGATCACTTTTATTTTGGATCATTACGTACTAAAAGTAAAAATTTAGAAGGTTATCGTGTATAAAAAAATCAGAAAAAAAGAATTATCTATATTTATTATTTTCTGTATTTTTGAGACAAAATTTACATAATAGTACATTTTCAAAAATTCAAACTAATTCACATAAATAGAATTAATATTTGGGAGGGCTAGCTTGGTTGAAAGGTTAAATATAGACTGTATTAGATTCTAATCAGGATTTGAACGGGTTGGATATGGTAAGCAGCTACTGAGTAGAGAGCCCTGAAACCATTAAAGGATCAAAGGGAAATAGAAATCATAAACACCACAAGATGTAGTCTTTCAAACTTTATTCTAACACTAGACAAACAAAAACAAGAAACTAATGGAGTTTTTTACCAACCTAATTGTCTTCACCAAATGATATACCTAAGTGAGTGAGTTGCAGACTTATTAATATAAATATATGAGTATAAATAGATTAGTTTAAATCCATGTGAGACTCATATAAGAACAATCTTAGTCGCTGAATAATTCATCCTCTCTAATTTTTCAAAGGTTCTGAAAGACATTTACTGTAGTAGTGTGTCATCTTTGTAAAGTATAAGTCACTTATTCATATAAATAAACTCACCTATTTAATTTGAGCTACAGTCTTAGCTATGCAGATCTATATGGGTCAAAAACTCTATCCAATAAGCACCATCACATCGACCAAGTGGAACTTATTGCAGCCATATATAGCATTGACTTATTATTATTATTATTAGAAGAAATATGGAGCAGTCACTTGCTGCAACAAGTACTGCATCAATTGAATGACTGTAGAATTAAAATGTATCTAGTTTAAGCTAGAAAGATGCAACTTGCAAAGAAGATAACATATATCAACCAAAGTAGAAATTTCTCTCTGGCTCTCCAGTGTCTGTTTAATTTAAGTCAAGTTATCACTGGAAACAAACAGTATATGTTAATTCATATATAAAGTTAGCATTAATAACAAGAGCAGATGCCCCACTACTACTAGTAATATATATTTTAGCACCTAGAAGAAAAGATTCCTCTGTATCAAAATCAGGTATATATCTTTAGATTAAGCTTAAGTTACTGATGGAACATCTCTCCAAAACAGAGTTACAAACAACCATTTTGGTGATGGAATCTTTCAGCGAAATAAAAAGTATGTATATCAATCTATTAACAGAGATGGCAATAATAAAAAGACCATGTCTCCAAACTGAGAGATACAAACAAAATCTTTCTCCAACAATGAATGGTATGTATATCAATCTATTAGCAGAGACGACAATAACAAAAGGAACAGATCTTCAAACAACCATTTTGGTGATCAGATATCTCACCTCAATGAAAAAGTATGTTTATCAATCTATTAACAGAGATGGTAATAATAAAAGGAACAGGTCTCCAAATTGAGAGCTACAAACAACCATTATGGTGACCTTCACTTATTGAATTGAAGACGTGATTATATAACGACGATATTTCATATCTTTGGGTATCATTCATCCCTGAAATGCATATTTCATATCAATCATGAATGTGCTAATCAATCTCCGGAGTAGCATCCAACTTAGCAATTAAATTTCTGAGGTCGGTAGAAGCCAATAGGTCTATAGTTCGTCTGCTGAATGGGTCGTGCGTTCATCTCAGCGTTCTGCACAATAACAAGTCATAGGAGAAATATTAGTTATAGTCATATCTAGGATGAACCAACGATATAATATATTTCCTTTGATGCGTAGGATTTCCTTTAATTTGTGTTCACGAAAGGGCAATATATCGGCCGAATAAAGCATTTTAGTTATTAAGAAAGTTACTTTTATTAAAACAAACCAACTTAAATGATATAGAGAGTACTAGAACATGAATCTGGAGGTCTATAGTTTGAAGAGGCTTTGTGTTGTGTTCAGGCCTCTTCAAGTCTATAGTTTTAAGTGGTCTCCAAGCTAGAATTTTTACCTTCTAATCCCTACAAACCTAGTTGTTGCCTAATGGGATATAGTTATGTCGACGAAGTATCCAGAAAATGGGCCAAAACTCAAGAAAAGTTATACAGGAAAGCTTTGCTTGTGGTAACTCACATCATGAACAGCTTCTCTCAGCAGACGGACCTGATGTTTTGACACAGTCCTCACCTGCCAATAGCACAGGATGGGTCATTTGTCATTATATTAACTTGTTTCACCACATATCAACTCGAAATGTCAATGGAATTTGTCAAAAGAAATAGACAACAATGTCAAAAAATTCCAACCAACCTTCTTAATAATAGTCCACACGACTCCTTCGGTGCAAGGTGGAACTGTGAGAGACCCCATGTATCTATAGTACTTCCTGCTTCCCCTCTTTATATGCCTCGGATCGATCACTCCCACCTTCTCCTCTGCTTCATGCTCATCACTAATCTTTTTAATATACTTCTCCAACTAAAAAATATGCATACAAATGTTAATTAATCAAACAATAAAGAGATCAAACTTTCTTATTTGTATAACTAATAATAATAATAATAATAATCCACCAAACATCTTAGACTTCGATAAAAGAACACACCTCTGCTAAGAATGAATCTTGTCGGCCGATCTTGTACAAAATCCCGACAACTGCGGCCTTCTTATCGGCGCTTTCATGAACCATATGCACCTCAAGGGAGTACCTGCGGCCATTGATGGTGTGCTCAGAGGGCGAGTGCCAATGCACCTGTTTGAGACTATACTCTGTTCCATTAATCCATAGACTTCCTGCTTCCCCTTCCCATTCGAGCTAAATCCAATAAAAGTTAAGATTAAGAACAGATACATCAACCAACGAGATCAAAATATGTAGAAATGGATATGTAGAAACGGAGAGGAGGATTCATCGCTTCGTACCATAATATCATGACCACGATTCTTTAGAACAGCGTTAGATGGCTTGTAAGATCGACGGAGTTTGCCCAGATGAGGAAGTATCTCAACCCTCTTGTCTAATAGATCGATGGGCGACTGCATCTGGCCCTTACCACAAGCCGCCCATTCCTCGTGTATGTGACCCCAGTTCTCGGGCCCTGTTTCCGTACCACTCTCATAGCTAAATTCCTCCTCATGTTCTACAAGAACAAGAAAGGCAGTGATTAGCAGTCAAGAGGGGCATCAATACAACGAACCCAAATCTAGGGCTGTATACCAACCAACTTCTTGGGATGTGGCAAATGGGAGAGAGAGGAAGAGGAAAATGGTGGAGATGGCGAAGATTTTGCCCACACCCATCTCTGTTAACGCCGATTGTTGGGCAAGAAAGAGATTTTCGGGGGTGTATTTATAGTGGGGAAGGGGAGGGGTCAATAGTCAATACCGTAAACTGGAAGGTAACAACGTAGCTAGCACTTGACGTAATAAGTAAAAGACGGATTCCTTGTAGATTTAACTTGAGGCGTTTGGAATACGAACAGAAGTAACAATTGATTAATTCAACGAGTAAAAACATCACATGAATGATGAAGATGAAGAGGCGTACGTATTATATATCCACGTGAGGTCGCAGGCACTTTGGAAGCTTCAATGCTTTGTACTGGTTCTCCACCAGCATCTAGGAAAGTAGCGATCTATGTTGGATTTGTACCGAGATAAATATTTTAACTCACACTATCTTCTCAAGTATGAAAGGAAATTCCAATATTGCCTACGTTTCTGATTGGCATAGGCTAATATTATTAAACGCAGATTGTATTGAATAGGGAAGCTCCTATACTTGACGACTTTTTCCAGGTCAGACACAATGCATATATATCCAATTATATTAACATCATTCAATTCTCATTTGGGTCAAAAATAATTAATAAGTAAATGCTCGCTTAAAGTATAGCAGCTTTTACACTCTTTATTACATAAACAATTATTGATTCTGCCGTTGATTATAAAAGAAAATATCGAAGTTCTACTTCTTATGCTATTGTTCCCGAGAATCTTTCCCTCGTACATAGCACGTGGCTTCACGTATTGTTCATAAACTCTGGGCATAACCAACATAAGCGCGTCTCCCTCCACTAATTGCGTAGGTTAAAAGATAAAATTAAGTAGATCTTAAGCGGAGTGCGAGTCGAGTTAGAGTAAGATGTATGACTTGAAAAATATATCATTTTATATACCTTTAATGCATTTTAGTTTTGGATAAACTTCCACCACATGACTTCTCTTTATTTCTTAAATCCTCGGTGTTTCCCCATCTGTCATTTTCCATTCGACGAATTACGCTACATACTTTGATAAAATGATAAGAGCCAATAGTATAATTGTGCCAACTAGATACAACTTCTACTTAACTATAAAAAAATACTTTAAATGATGAAGTAAGTAAACGTAATATTTAGATGGATACTTCTTTGCTCCTTCCTTTTCTTTGAATCTTTCCCTCATCGATTATTATTATTATTATTATTATTATTATTATTATTATTATTATTATTATTATTATTATTATTATTATTATTATTATTATTATATGCCTAGAAACTAGCAGTTGAGGCCAGGATAAATGATGAGATTAGTGTTGACAAGTATTTGAATGGTTAAAGTTAAGTTCGTGTAAAGTACGAATCATTCCGCTGTAACTAATCGAATCATAGAATTTACACCTACCAGACCATGAAGAAAAAGTACAGAATTCAACTTCTTTATTTTTTTTCCTATCACCGTTCTTTATCACGTCAAATTGTGATTTTGTTTGAGGTAATATTTTATGGCAGACATGATTATCATATCATGTACTTAGTGGTCGACAAAAGATACTGGAGAAATAACACCCGTATAACAAAGAGGGAGGAGGACAAACTCGTAAATGAAATCAAAATAATAAATCCCCCAAATATAAAGAATACCCAAGACTAGTGACCCCAGTGTGATAAGCAACCGAGCTGAGCCACTCCCTCGAGGGACAGAGAGAGAGAGAGGGGGGGGAGGAAAGGAAATAGGAGAGGAAACAGTAGAACCCACACCACTTCTAAAAATGGCCGGCCGACTACAAAAGATCAAGGAAGGAAGAAGTAAAAAGAGGAGGAGAAATAGAGGGAAGAAAAAAGAAAGAAAGAAAGAAAGAAGTAAAAGTCGCACCTAAGACAAAATGGCTAAAGGAGAGGAGAGAGAGAGGAGGTCGGTGATGATGGCGTTGGGAAAAATATCTCTCGTTAGAAGAGAGAGGAAGAAGGAACCCTAGCAGAGACTCGTCTGCTAAAGCCGACGCGTATTCCTAGCCTGATGTGTATGTTGCTAGGCATTAAACGTTGACGATTTGATAGCTTCTTTTTTCTTCTGTTATGTAGACAAGTTCCAAGATTTTTCTCATTATTTCGCCAATATCAAGCTTTGTAACTCATTGAAGAGTCATGAATGATATCCTGACTGCGAGAAAAAATAATAATAATAATTATGCAGTTTAGTCGGGTGGTTGAGATCCGGTGGGGTCAATGTCATGGGAGGGGGGCATGATCGTATAAATATAAATTATTAAAAATATTACAAATTATTCGAGTTATGAATAAATTTATTTGGTTTATAAATTAATTTTTTTCAGATTATAAATAATTTTAAATTCTATCCAACCTGAACACTATTTATTTAATATTATTAATTTAAACAGTATTTAAAAAATTAAATTACCGTGTCGTGGTTAAATTTTAGAGGCCCCAGTCACGGTCAGTACGAACACAAAAGGTCGTGGATCACACTACTCCTAGTTAGTATGAACACAAGATGCCGAATGGATCACAACGACCCAATTAAAACATCCACTAAGTCTTTGTCTTTCCATTAACCGTGCCAGTTAAGTCCGAGCAAACGTGATCAATCTGATAATAAGTAACAATTTAATTCGTTTGGGAGAGACCCCAAAAAAGAAATCCTAAATACAAGCAAGTACGTTATAGGTGAGTAGCTGGCGTGGACTTATGGACTTTGTGGACACAAAGCGGTTGCGCCGAAGCTACCGCCGTACGGATGCATGACATGCTTGACAAGGGACGCGATAGATATAAATTCGAGAAGGTTGACTATTTAAGTCTTTTTTTCTAACTTTTTTTTAACATGCCTGATTTATTTTTTAAATTTTAAATACGAAATTAACTGTGTTTAAAATCGCTCAGCCAGTTAACCACCGTCACACTTTCAAATATCTAAATAAATTATTTAATTAATTAAAATAATTTATATAAGTTGATATAAGAAGTAACTGAATCGGCAACTTTTGTTTAAGAATATAATTTCTTTTATAAGATTCATTGACTAAATTAAGTTTCAAAATAAATTTGATCTCATATTTAAATTTTAAATTGTACTAAACACTTTAAAGATAAATTTGAAAGGACTAGCTTGAACAAAAACTTTAAAATATATTCCTCAATAATGGTAATATAGCTGGCCCGCGCTCTTTTCAAACAGAGGAAAAGTGGAAGTAATAGTTTAAGGCCAAATATGGACTCTATTGGATTCTAATCAACATTGGAACTGGTTAAATATCCTAAACACCCAGATTAAAATGTGTCTTGGATCAAAAGGAAATACTAATCATAACCAGCAAGATATTTTCCAAACTTTTTGTAAATGAGCCGAGTATGAGCCAGCTGGCTCAAAATTAATTTAAAATATTATTTATTATTTATACTAAGCTTGAGTTAAGTCTAATCCTAAGCTTATTTTAAAATCGAATATAAACCAAGCTAGTCAAACCCACATTAAGACTATGTCTAAAACTAGACTATTTTAAATTGAGCTAGTCGAGCTTGACCTATCAAGTGGAATCATTAGATAAAAATTTATTTATTAAAAGAAATTATTAGATCAAATTCAAGCCCAAATTTCTTTTTAAAGTCGGCTGAAATTGAGTCGAGCTAAGTCTAAGATCCATTTACTTATTTTAAAAACCTCTAATAACTTTTGGAGTTTTTTTGACCCATCTAATTTTCTACACCAATATTGTTTTAAACTTGTTTACATGAGTGGGTGAATATTGATTCATGTGAATGCCATGTTAACATAAACCACTTTCTTAGTGGGCTTTTTAGTAATCATATATGAAACAATATTAGATATACTAAGTCCGCTGAATAATTCAGTAATTACATTCCGTGTCAGCAATTCTTATTAAATAAAATTTCCATTGCAGAAAGCCAGAAAGTGATACTATTTAATATAGCTACATGACATCTATATGAATTATAAGTCATCTATGCATGGAAAATTGGAAATAAAATTCAGGAAATTTGCAAAAAGAGCCCCTGCGTTGTGGGTTTTTATGGCTCCAGGCCTATCTTATTAATTTTTGTAAAAAAACATTTTAATTTATAAAAATATTCAGAAAAAACCTCCTGGGTTAACCTATTATTAGCCTAATAAAATTAATCTTATCATGTTTTATTTAGATTAATATTTTAAAATTCCAAAATTACCCCTACTCTCTTATTATATAGAAAGTGTCAAATAAAAATATTAAGAATACTTTTAGAATTTTAAAATATTAATTAAGCTAAATGAGGTTAAATTAACTCAGATTTAAATACAATCTTAGCTGTGCAGATCTATATTGGTAAAAAACTCTAATAAATGGCAGGATCCGATAAGCACCATTACATAGACCAAGAGGAACTTATAATGCAGCATATATAGCATTGACATTTTTCTTTTTGAACAAATATAAAGAATGAGTGTAGCAAAGTACTGCAATTGAATGACTGTAGTATTAAATGTCTCTAGTTTAAGCTCGAAAGTGCAACTTGCAAAGAAGAAAACAAAGATTAAATTTCTCTCTGGCTCTCCACTGTCTGTTTAATTGTCACGCTATCAGTAGAACCAAACAGTACATGGTAATTCATATTTAAAAGATGGCTTTTGTACATATAATTTTTTATATCAAAAGTCAGCACTAATATGATCAGATGCTCCACCAGTAATATATATATATATTAGCATCTAGAAGAAAAGATTTCTCTGTATTATAGAAATCAGGTATCTTTAGTTTTAAGTTTAAGTTACTGAAGAAAGCTGGCACTACAACAAGAACAATATTCAAAATTTCATATAATAGAAGGAACTGACAATAACAATTTACAATATCTAATGGTTGAAGTGCTTTCAATATGGAGTCACATAAAGTACTATCATACACAAATTGTTCCAGTAAATGAAAATATACAGACATAATTGTAATTTAACTACTAAAGTTTCAGCAAAAAAATTCTAAAAATATACTAAAATAAGCTCATGCATAGTTAGGAAGAGAGTTAACTGCACAGGATCTGTTCAGAAACCACACCCTTAAAGGTAAGACTTATGTAAGAGGAAGGCCCAGTAACTTATCCAGGGTCTTTGCTCAACAATTCAAACATCTTCAAAGATAGAAAGCATTATAATTAAATTTAGAAAAGAAGCAGTATGTTAATAGACCAAATAACAAGAAGAAATCAGCATTATGGTTTAATATATATAGCAATATAGAATAAAGTAAGATATCTACTACTGAACTAAGATCTTATTCATATTAAGCACTCTAATTTCTTTAAAACTTAAAATTTATACTCTCCTTGTAGCAAACCTTCCCTTGTGAGCAACCCTGTGTCCATTCCTATTTCCTTTTTGAAGGAACATGATGAGGAAGTCCAATACCACAAAATATGAAGTCACGCTACATTCTTCTATAAAGGACAAAATGCACAACAAATTCTTTCGAGGGGAAGGACATGGTTAGAAGAAATGTCACAATGGCAGCAGAAGAGAGGGGAAACATTTTCTTTTATAACATTCACCTTCAAAGAAGCCAATGATGTTGAACGCAATTAAAATCCAAACTCCGGACATGCAAGATTAAGAATGTGATGTGAACTTGAAACTGTGTCATAAAGCTAGCGCCCTGAAGTCTTTATGCATTAGCAGAGTTAGATACCACAACCAAACCAGAGCATGTCTGTTGAGAACACGATATCTAGAAAAATTGACACGTCAAACCAAGCAAAACTACTTCTTTTAACATCTCATGTGTGCAGATGACTCCTTTATACAACAGATTCCTAGTACTGCAAGGTTAACACGACAGAAAAGACGCAATCGAAATACCAGTCACGACATGTACTACCATTATACGTATTAAGCATACTGAAAAAAAGAAAGAAGAGAAAAAAAAATGGAGGCCTAGTAGTGTACTGTAAGATACTCAAAACGAGTTATTTTTTATTCGATCCTGCAAATATAGAACTCCAAGAAACACCTCTACTTCATTCGATTACTAAAAGACACAAGAGGTTGTAGAAACCAAAAAGAGATTCCCATTTCTTCATTGAAAATGTATATAAGTAAGTAGATCGATCACTAAATACCCTAGAAGAGAAACCCGCTTGGGCATTTCCACAAACTCCACACCCGCAAGGAAGGAGAAGCCAACGGTTCCTCCAAATTCTTGATCTGCAGAGGCGGCCTCCTTTCGGGTGGCAACTGTGGAAATCGAGGCCATCGCGGTAGTACTCGATCGAGGGTTCCTCGAGCCCTTGGAAAGAGACGCGCGAAGAACGCGTCGAAAGGTAGAGGAGAAGGTGTTCAACGGCATCTCACGGCGGGGGGAGGAGGTGGAAGTGAGGGAAGAAAATGGAATCGAGCACCTTGCTTTTTAATAGAGGTGGGCAGCGGAATCGCGAGAAGGGAACGCCGTCGTTGAAGCTCGAGTAGCACAACTAACTACAGTATTACTCCTAGAAGCCCCACCATTTAGCAATAGATTCGATAAGGCTGCGGAATACAATTGTTTTTCCCTCGTGTTTCTTATATCAAAGGTATTTTTTGTATACTTTTGCTATCTTCGTGGAGAAAATCCCATCCAAATGATTACAGCAGCTAAATCAAAGTCACATATCATAAAGGCATGGACATGAGATTGCCGCTCAGCTCTCTGCATAGATGGCAATATTAGAGTAACATGTCCCTAAAACTAAGAGTTATAAATAACCACTTTAGTGACGAAATCTATCACCGAAATAAAAAGTATGTATACGCACACACACATATATATATTTATTTATTATTGATAAGAAACAGATCTTCAAACTGAGAGATACAAACAACCATTACATTCGGGTGACTATAATATTTCACCTTAATATAAAGTACGTATATCGATATATTAAAAGAGATGGCAATAATAAAACGAAAAGGTCTCCAAACTGAGAGCTACAAACAATCATTTTGGTGACCTTCGCTTATTGAATTGAAGACGTGATTATATGACGACAATATTTCATATCTTTAGGTACCCAGCGTTCATCTGTGGAGCAGCAACCAACTTAGTATCGGAACTTCTTGGGTCGGTAAAAGCCAACAGGTCTACCATTTGTAGGTTGAATGGGTCGTGCGTTCATCTCAGCGTCCTTGCATAATAACAAGTCATAGAAGAAATATGAGTTTGAATCACATCAAGAATTTGAACCAGTACTATAATGTATTTCGTTTCATGCACTGTGATCCTTTAATTTGTGTTCACCAAACAGCCATAAACTTTAGCTCTCCTTTTTGAGTCGGAAAATAATATTTTATTTTTTAAGAAAGTAAAAAAAATAAATAGTTTAATGATATAGAAAAGTACTTGGGACTTAACACTGGAGCCTTGTGTTCAGCCTAAGTCTAAAGATTTGGTCTCGAAAGCTAGCAGTTTTAAGTTCTAATCGAGATCTCAAAATTTAGTTGTTGCCTAATGTTGTAGAGTTATGTCCATGTATTCTATGGAAAATTGGTCATTCACGAAAGCTTTGCTTGTGGTAACTCACATCATCGACAGCTTCTCTCAATAGATCGACCTGACGTTTTGATACAGTCCCCACCTGCCAATAGCACAAGATGGGTTAATGAAATTCAACTTATTTTACCAGACATTTATGTAAACAACTCGAGAAGTCAATGAAATTAGTCGCAAGATATAGATAACAATGTCAAAATAGTCCAACAAACCTTGTCGAGAACGGACCACACGACTCCTTCGGTGCAGGGTGGAACTGTGAGAGACCCCATGTATCTATAGTAGTTCCTGCTTTCCCACTTTATACGCCTCGGATTCACCACTCCCACCACCACCTCTCCTTCAGGCACATCACTGATCCTCTTAATATACTTGCCCAACTAAAGAATATACATACAAATGTTAATTAATCAAACAATAAAGGAGATCAAACTTTCTTATCTCTATAACTACTACTACTACTAATAATAATCCACCAAACATGTGAGATTTCAATAAAAGAACACACCTCGACTAGGAATGAATTTGGCAAGCCGATCCTATACAAGATCCCAACAACTGCGATATTGTTATCGGCGCTTACATGAACCAAATGCGCCTCAAGGGCGTACCTGCGGCCATTGATGGTGTGCTCAGAGGGCGAGTGCCAATGCACCTGCTTGAGACTATAATCGGTTCCATTAATCTGTATACCTCCTGCATCCCCTTGCCATTCGAGCTAAATCGAATAACAATTAAGATTAAGAACAAATACATCAACCAATGATATCAAAAGATGTAGAAATAGAGAGAAGGATTCATCGCTTCGTACCTTAATATCATGTCCACGATTCTTTAGAACAGCGTTAGATGGCTTATAAGATGCATTGAGTTCGCCCAACTGAGGAAGTATCTGAACATTCATGTCTAATAGATCGATCGGCGACTGCATCTGACCGTTACCGCAAGCAGCCCAATCCGGGCGTATATTACCCCAGTTCTCGGGCCCAGTTTCAGTACCATTCAGATAGCTAAAGTCTTCCTCGTTTTCTATAAGAAAAGGTAGCGATTAGAAGGCTAGCAAGAAAGCGAACCAAAATATAAGGTTGTATACCTACCAACTTCCTGGGATGTGGCAAATGGGAGAGAGATGACGAGGAAAATGGTGGAGATGGCAAAAAGTTTGTTGACACCCATCTTTGCTAATGCAGAATGATGAGGAACGTAAGTGCTCTTTGAAGGTGTATTTATAGTGGGGGAGGAGCTGAGTAGATCTTGTAAATTGGAAGATGACAACCTAGCACTTGATGCATAAACTTTAAAAAATTAAGAAAAGAGACGTTGGACTTTAACTCAATACAATTATAAAAATAATACAACTTTAAATTTAGTGAGGAAAAAATACAATAGTAAATCCAATTTTATTGGTGTATAAATATTTTAGAAATAATTTTATACACTTTTTTAACCTAAATTAGGTATATCTATTATAAAAGAAAACGTTTTCTCATAAATAGCACGTGGCCTCTTGTATAGTTCATAAATATCAAGTATAGCCACCATTTCCGCGTCTTCCTCTTCCATTTGTGTGTTAAAAGGATATGATTAAGTAGATCTTAAAAGGTTCAGATAGAGTTGGAGGTATGACTTTAAAAAATATATTAGTTTATATATCTTAAATGCTTTCTAGTTATGGATATTATTTTTAAATTTCCACTTCATGAGTTCTCTATATTTCTTAAATCCTCTGTAGTTTTCAGTTCCACGTATCACCCCAACATGCTTTAATGAAATGATAAAGACTCAATAGTTTAATATTTCCCACTATATACAACTAACAATTAACTACCGGGAAACATCTTTAAATGATCAAATAAGTAAACGTAATAATTAAATAGATATATCTTGGCTTGCTCCTTTTCTTTGAATCTTTCCTTTATCTACTTTTATTTTTATCACCCTTGTTGGTCACGTGAATTGTGATCTTCTTATTCGAGGGAATATTTTTACGAGGGACGTGAATTAGTACTCGTATCATGGTACTTGGACACGAGAGCACGGATGGAGGCAAGAAGTTTATATAATGTATCACACCGACTCATTTAAGACTAAGAAATTGAGTAATCAACTATGCCAAGTCTATTCTTAGCAGCCTGCTATGAGTTCATTCGCAGTAGTCCCAGTCCATTAACCCCACCAGTTAAGTTAAGTGCGAGCAAACGTGTTGACGTCTGATAATAATTAAGTTACATGGTGTACGGTTTCATATTGTTCGGGAGAGACGAAGAAAACTACAAGCAAGTACGTAATAGGAGCCTTGCAGCAGGCGTGGACTATAGACTTGTGGACAATCTATTGCCGCACGGATGCATGGTGATATGATATATAAATTTGAAGAGTTGACTATTTTACTTTTTAGGCGTCTAATTTGTTTCAAAATTTAAGTGCAAAATTAAATGTCTCCCGAAAATTACTTGGAACATTCATCTCCAATGCAGGACTCCAAATATAAAGTCTACTCTATATTTAAATAAGATCTCTGTTCATGAAAGCGACTGTATTTAATATTTGATACATGGTATCTATGTGTATTTTGTGTCATCTATTTATGTAAATGAATTTCTAATTCGCCTACTTTGAGACAATCCTAGCTGGGAAGATGTATATTGATCAAAAACTCGAACTAATGACATGATACAATAAGGACCATTACATCGACCAAGTGGCACTTAGAGCATTGACTCTGTACATAAGGGACTGCATCTAGTTAAAGCTCGAGAGATGCAACTTGCAAAGAAGATAACATAGATCAATCAACGTAGAAACTTTCTCTCTGGCTCTCCAGTGTATTTATCAATGCCCATGGAGGTTATCTTGACTCTTGAGACAGTAACTGATGTCCAGAACTGTTAGATGTGAAAGGAATTCAGCATACATATTCACCACTATTTGGTCAGTTACATCACTCATTGAGCTGGCACTGCAACAAGATACAAGTTCAAAATCTCAGAAAATAGAAGGAACTGAGGTTAACAAGTTATGGTATCTAATGGTTTAAAAAGGCGCCAAAGATATTCATGGACAGTAAGAATTTATTCTATAACTAGCACAATAAAAGGCGAAACGATTTACCAAATGGTTATAGTGCATTCACAATATGGAGTCAAATACGTTATTATCATACAGGAATTGTTCCAATATATGAAAAATATATAGATACTTATTGTAATTTAACCACTAAAAGATAAACAAGCTCATGAATAGTTAGTTGACGAGAGAGTTAACTACACACTATGATGTGGAAGTCTAATATAACAAAAATATAAAGTTACACCAAATTCTTCTAGATGTGATGATATGCACGATAAATGATTTCTGGGAAAGGACATGGTTAGAAGAAGTGCCACAATAGCAACAGAAGAGTGGGGAAACAAATTCTTTATACATGCATCTTCAAAGAAGCCAATGATGTTGAACGCAATTAATATCCAAATTCCAGACATGCAAGGTTAAGAATGTGATCTGAACTTCAAATTGTGTCATATAATCGGTTGAGGCACATGGAGAGTATTAGAGAGTTCAAATAAAAAAGTAGGAGTAAAATAAGTCTCATTACCTGAGGAAGAATCCATGTTGGTGCAGAGAAAAATGATCGTGTATCCTTAGCATTGTTCATCAAATATTACATTGTCAAGAAATTATAACAACATCGATAACCATAAATAGTAAAACTATAGCCAAGATAGATGGATCGTTGCTTTTGAATTCTAACTTATGTTTGTTGTAAGGTCGGCAAAGAATAGCAAGCACATCCAAACACTATAATATTATAGTGAGGTTCTTGACTAAACAACTTAAAGTATGGAGTGTTGTAGTTGAGAAACGGTGTGGCAAGTCTATTTACTAGATTTACTAGATTGGTAGCAGTAAGCATTATTTCTACTCGATATGAATGAGATAATCCTAATGTAGCTAGCAAGGGGCAAGGGTGGTCTCAATGAGGGGTCTATGTTTCCGTTCTGCTAAATCATGTTATTAGGCAATATAAGAACAATATATTTGACGAGATATGACATTAATTTTAAAATATTGTTTGAACACGGTAGAAGTGAACTCTCTCCCTCCATTTTATTTAAAGTGTTTAACTTTTTTAGAAAACTATGTTCTCGGCAAAGATTTTGAATGTAATAAAACTCAAAAACACATCAGATTTTGACTTCAAGGGAATGAGCCATGTGAATCGTGAAAAATCGTCAACAAAAATAAATAGTGCAAATAACCACCAATAGATTTAATAAAAGGCCACACATCTAAATGGATTAATTCAAGAGGAAAATAACTTTGACAAGAGGAAGAACTAAAGAACAATTTTTTATTCTTAGCTAATTGACAATGTTCACATAATGATGCAGTGCAAGAAATATTAGTAATAGATAACTGAAAAAGTTTGATTACCCGATTACAAATCTCAATGGACCGGTGTCCTAGCCTACGGTGCCAAATAGAATGTGTGGTTTTGGTGCTAATCAAAGCCTTTAAAGACTTAGCTTTATTATGAAATAGCTGCTTCAAATGCATGGGATACATGCCATCACAACAAAATAATCAACTGTTAGTATAAAGTAGACATTATTATTAGTGCAAAATTTTGAATTGATAGAAGATTGGCGGATGCTTCTAGACAATGCAAGATTTATTTAAATTGCATTGGATGGTTATTGGAGGAAAAAGGTGTGAAATCAGTGTGTGCAAATGGTGAGAGTCCGACAATTGCCTACAGTGACAGCTTCTTTGCCATAAAAAGGTTGCTGAATGTGCAGTTTCTCGAGAGTTGCAATCATATGCTGGTTTGGAACACTATCAGCATACCAAGGCTGATCATCTTGTTTAGTAAAGACAACATTAGCTTGCGCAACCATGGCAATGAGTTAACAAGGAGGATGACGCTCTTGGTATGCAAAATCCATCATGTGGTAGCAGTCAAGCACATAGTGACCAAATTTGGGATAAATCTGACATTTAGGTCGATATTGTGTTTGATACACATTGGTTTCACAGGCTAGCTGCTGGCATGGCGGTAATGGAGCATTTGAACGATTTTGTGATTGCATATTTCTATGAGAATATGGTTTCAAGTTTATAGGCATCTTTTCTTTCTTAGGAGGATAATGTTTGCTTGACTTGTTATTGGACATGGCAAAACTTTCAGAATCAGGTTGAGTAGATTGATTGTGAGCCTCAATCAAGACCTCATAGTTTAGAAGCTCGGATTGAAAAACTTTAAAAGGCATAATAGCATCCCGGTAGCAAAGGAATATGTTGTGACAAACTAAATAAACGTTGGATTAAAACCACTTAATATGAAGCCAATTAGATCATCATTTTTGAGTAGTTTCCAAGCAGCAACTAGTTGATCGGCATAACATTTGACAAGACAAAGGTAGTCGGTGCATGACTTAGAATTCTGATAAAGGATTAGAAGTTGTCACTTGAGTTGTGCTACTCGAGATCGCGAGTGAGATGCAAACAGAGTAGCGAGAGAATCCCAAACCTTCTTGGACGTGTTCAGGCCATAGACAGTATCAAGAACTCCTTCAGGAAGAGTTGCATTGATCCAACTTAAAATAAATTGGTTTTTTTTTTTTTGTACACATGACAAACTCAGGATTTATCTTAGGAGTATTGTCAGTGGAAGATGTTGCAACTTGACAAGTAGGATATGCCTCGAAACTATGTTCTCTAATAAGTCACATTTTTGCCTGCATTTAGTTCATATTATCAAAAGACAATCGGTTAGTTTGATCTGCATTAGAAAGAAAATGGCAAATGAATTAGCAATAGATTCGAGAAGGCTGCGGAATATAATTGTCTTTCCCTCGTGTTTCTTATATCAGAGGTATTTTTTGTATACTTTTGAGATCTTCGCGGAGAAAATCCCATCCAAATGATTACAGCAGCTAAATCAAAGTCACATATCATAAAGGCATGGACATGAGATTGCCGCTCAGCTCTCTGCATTCCAATAGTTTATCATCAACAACAGCAGCTAGCTCTCATAATCCTTGAGCATATCAAATAATTTACAACACCGATCACTTATTAGGAAATACCAGGCAAATTACAATTCAACGTGTGACAAAATAATATATAGAAGATGGTCTGAAAACTTTATTAGTTTCTTGTGATCTTTCACAAGATTCAAGTCCAACTGCATGGTGTTTTGCTTACCGCTGCTTGTACCTCAGAAGATGGCAATATTAGAGTAACATGTCCTTAAAACTAAGAGTTATAAATAACCACTTTAGTGACGAAATCTATCACCGAAATAAAAAGTATGTATACACACACACATATATACTTATTTATTATTGATAAGAAACTGAGCGATACAAACAACCATTACATTTGGGTGACTATAATATTTCACCTTAATATAAAGTACGTATGTCAATATATTAAAAGAGATGGCAATAATAAAAGTTTGGAGAGCCACAAGCAACCATTTTGGTGAGCTTCGCTTATTGAATCGAAGACGTGATTATATGACGACAATATTTCATCTCTTTAGGTACCCAGCGTTCGTCTCTGGAGCAACAACCAACTTAGTATCGGAACTTCTTGGGTCGGTAAAAGCCAATAGGTCTACCATTTGTAGGTTGAATGGGTCGTGCGTTCATCTCAGCGTCCTTACACAACAACAAGTCATAGAAGAAATATGAGTTTGAATCACATCAAGAATTTGAACCAGTGCTATAATGTATTTCGTTTGATGCACTGCGTTTTATGCGATCCTTTAATTTGTGTTCACCAAAAAGCCATAAACTTTAGCTCTCCTTTTTGAGTCGGAAAATAATATTTTATTTTTTAAGAAAGTTAAAAAATAATAATAATTTAATGATATAGAAAAGTACTTGGACTTAACTTCGGAGGCTTGTGTTCAGCCTAAGTCTAAAGATTTGGTCTCGAAAGCTAGTAGTTTTAAGTTCTAATCGAGATCTCAAAATTTAGTTGTTGCCTAATGTTATAGAGTTATGTCCATGCAGGGAAGCTTTGCTTGTGGTAACTCACATCATCAACAGCTTCTCTCAGTAGATCGACCTGGCGTTTTGACACAGTCTCCACCTGCCAATAGCACAAGACGGGTCAATGAAATTCAACTTATTTCACCAAACATTTACGTAAACAACTCGAGAAGTCGTCGCAAGACATAGATAACAATGTCAAAATAGTCCAACCAACCTTGTCGATAACGGACCACACGACTCCTTCGGTGCAGGGTGGAACTGTGAGAGACCCCACGTATCTATAGTAGTTCTTGTTTTCCCACTCTATATCCTTCGGGTCCACCTCTCCCACCACCACCTCTGCTTCATGCTCATCACTAATCGTCTGAATATACTCCTCCAACTAAATAATATACATACAAATGTTAATTAATCAAACAATAAAAGAGATCAAACTTTCTTATCTCTATAACTACTACTACTACTACTATTAATAATCCACCGAACATCTGAGACTTCAATAAAAGAACACACCTCGGCTAGGAATGAATCTGGTCGGCCGATCCTGTACAAGATCCCAACAACTGCGATATTGTTATCGGCGCTTAGATGAACCAAATGCGCCTCAAGGGCATACTTGCGGCCATTGATGGTGTGCTCAGAGGGCGAGTGCCAATGCACCTGCTTGAGACTATACTCGGTTCCATTAATCTGTATACCTCCTGCATCCCCTTGCCATTCGAGCTAAACCGAATAACAATTAAGATTAAGAACAAATACATCAACCAATAATATCAAAAGATGTAGAGATAGACAGAAGGATTCATCGCTTCGTACCATAATATCATGACCACGATTCTTTAGAATAGCGTTAGATGGCATATAAGATGCATTGAGTTCGCCCAACTGAGGAAGTATCTGAACATTCCTGAATGATAGATCGATCGGCGACTGCATCTGACCGTTACCACAAGCAGCCCATTCCACGCGTATGTTACCCCAGTTCTCAGGCCCAGTTTCAGTACCACTCAGATAGCTAAAGTCTTCCTCGTTTTCTAAGAGAAAAGGCAGCGATTAGAAGGCCAGCAAGATAACGAATCGAAATATAGGGCTGTATACCTACCAACTTCCTGGGATGTAGCAAATGGGAGAGAGACGAAGAGGAAAATGGTGGAGATGGCAAAAAGCTTGTTGAAACCCATCTTTGTTAATGCAGAATGGTGAGGAATGTAAGTGCTCTTTGGAGGTGTATTTATAATGGGAGGGAGAGGGTAGATCTCATAAATTGGAAGGTGGCAGCATGACACTTGATGGATAAACTTTAAAAAATTAAGAAAAGAGACGTCGGTCTTTAACTCAATACAATTATTAAATTTTAGTGAGAAAAAAATATCATATTAAGTCCAATTTGATTGTTGTATAAATATTTTAAAATTAATTTTGTATATTTTTAAACTTAAATTAGGTATATCTATAAAAAAAATTCTCATAAATAGCACGTGGCCTCGTATAGTTCATAAATCTAAGTATAGCCACCATTTGCACATCTTCCTCTTCCATTTGTGTGTTAAAAAGATAAGATTTAGTAGATCTTAAAAGGTTCAGATAGAGTTGGAGGTATGACGTAAAATAAATATATTAGTTTATATACCTTAAATGCTTTATAGTTATGGATATTATTTTAAATTTCCACTTCATGAGTTCTCTATATTTTTTAAATCCTCTGTAGTTTTCAGTTCCGCGTACCACCCCTACATGCTTTAATGAAATGATAAAGACTCAATAGTTTAATATTGCCCACTATGTACAATTAACAATTAACTACCGGGAAACATCTTTTAAATGATCAAATAATTCTTTGAATCTTTCCCTTATCTACTTTTATTTTTATCACCATTCTTGATCACGTGAATTGTGATTTTATTTGAGGGACGTGAATTAATTATATATTGTATTTATATCAATTAAATTGATGTTATTAATTTTTTATTTTATTAATAAAAAATATATATGGTTAAAAAAAATTTATCGAGATATTTAAAATAAAATTAATATTCAATGATTTAAGAAGTAATTTTAAATTACTAATTTTTTCATTTAAATATAAAATTTAGAAAAAAAAATATCAAAATAGATAAGCTAATTTCGAGATTCAAAATGCTATATAGTCATAAAAATAAATAAATAAGTATATATATATATATATAATTAAAAAAGTAAAATATGAAATAACTCTAAAATAATTTATTATTAGGCATATTGGATAAGTCTCTACAATATCTTTCCAACAATATTAAAGGATAAAAAAGAAACTTTAATAATAAACACACCAACGTGTAGAGTAGAGTAGACGATTTTTTCTTTCAAACTTTATTCTGGCACTAGACAAACAATTAATAGAGTTTTAGCCGAATCTAATTATCTACACCAAGTAGTGTAAGTAAATAAGTGACTTCAAAGTTATTTATATGAATAGGTGAATTTTGGTACATATCAGTACCACCTTAGATAACCAGTACACATTTTGACATATAGTCAACAATTTCACATAATATAGATCGAGTTCTCAAAGTAATTTTTGATGGTTTTGGATTTGGCATCTTAGAACAAATTTATAGGCGGTGTATTTTGGAGGTTATTAGCCATTTTGCCGTGGTAAAGAATAATTTGTTTGAAATCTTAAAATTCTTACCAAGATGGAAAATTATTAAAAATTAATTCAAAATTAAGAAAATTGTTCAAATAGGTTGATGTGATTGCAGTTTGCTATCACTCCAATTTTGCATGTTGGTGTTCCAACGATGTAAAAGCGTTGGAACAATTTTTGAATAAGGAGAGTTTAAAAAGTCACAGTATTTAAAATGTATTCGAACGGATACCATAGTGGTTTAAACGACGTCCACCGAGCAATACTGCGAACTGCAAGGTGACCACGCTAGAAAAGAGGTAGTCTAAATACCAGTCAAAACATGTACTACCATTATACGTATTAAGCATACTGAAAAAAAGAAAGAAGAGAAAAAAAAATGGAGGTCTAGTAGTGTACTGTAAGATACTCAAGACGAGTTATTTTTTATTCGATCCCGCAAATATAGAACTCCAAGAAACACCTCTACTTCATTCGATTACTAAAAGACACAAGAGGTTGTAGAAACCAAAAAGAGATTCCCATTTCTTCATTGAAAATGTATATAAGTAAGTAGATCGATCACTAAATACCCTAGAAGAGAAACCCGCTTGGGCATTTCCACAAACTCCACACCCGCAAGGAAGGAGAAGCCAACGGTTCCTCCAAATTCTTGATCTGCAGAGGCGGCCTCCTTTCGGGTGGCAACTGTGGAAATCGAGGCCATCGCGGTAGTACTCGATCGAGGGTTCCTCGAGCCCTTGGAAAGAGACGCGCGAAGAACGCGTCGAAAGGTAGAGGAGAAGGTGTTCAACGGCATCTCACGGCGGGGGGAGGAGGTGGAAGTGAGGGAAGAAAATGGAATCGAGCACCTTGCTTTTTAATAGAGGTGGGCAGCGGAATCGCGAGAAGGGAACGCCGTCGTTGAAGCTCGAGTAGCACAACTAACTACAGTATTACTCCTAGAAGCCCCACCATTTAGCAATAGATTCGATAAGGCTGCGGAATACAATTGTTTTTCCCTCGTGTTTCTTATATCAAAGGTATTTTTTGTATACTTTTGCTATCTTCGTGGAGAAAATCCCATCCAAATGATTACAGCAGCTAAATCAAAGTCACATATCATAAAGGCATGGACATGAGATTGCCGCTCAGCTCTCTGCATAGATGGCAATATTAGAGTAACATGTCCCTAAAACTAAGAGTTATAAATAACCACTTTAGTGACGAAATCTATCACCGAAATAAAAAGTATGTATACGCACACACACATATATATATTTATTTATTATTGATAAGAAACAGATCTTCAAACTGAGAGATACAAACAACCATTACATTCGGGTGACTATAATATTTCACCTTAATATAAAGTACGTATATCGATATATTAAAAGAGATGGCAATAATAAAACGAAAAGGTCTCCAAACTGAGAGCTACAAACAATCATTTTGGTGACCTTCGCTTATTGAATTGAAGACGTGATTATATGACGACAATATTTCATATCTTTAGGTACCCAGCGTTCATCTGTGGAGCAGCAACCAACTTAGTATCGGAACTTCTTGGGTCGGTAAAAGCCAACAGGTCTACCATTTGTAGGTTGAATGGGTCGTGCGTTCATCTCAGCGTCCTTGCATAATAACAAGTCATAGAAGAAATATGAGTTTGAATCACATCAAGAATTTGAACCAGTACTATAATGTATTTCGTTTCATGCACTGTGATCCTTTAATTTGTGTTCACCAAACAGCCATAAACTTTAGCTCTCCTTTTTGAGTCGGAAAATAATATTTTATTTTTTAAGAAAGTAAAAAAAAAAAATAGTTTAATGATATAGAAAAGTACTTGGGACTTAACACTGGAGCCTTGTGTTCAGCCTAAGTCTAAAGATTTGGTCTCGAAAGCTAGCAGTTTTAAGTTCTAATCGAGATCTCAAAATTTAGTTGTTGCCTAATGTTGTAGAGTTATGTCCATGTATTCTATGGAAAATTGGTCATTCACGAAAGCTTTGCTTGTGGTAACTCACATCATCGACAGCTTCTCTCAATAGATCGACCTGACGTTTTGATACAGTCCCCACCTGCCAATAGCACAAGATGGGTTAATGAAATTCAACTTATTTTACCAGACATTTATGTAAACAACTCGAGAAGTCAATGAAATTAGTCGCAAGATATAGATAACAATGTCAAAATAGTCCAACAAACCTTGTCGAGAACGGACCACACGACTCCTTCGGTGCAGGGTGGAACTGTGAGAGACCCCATGTATCTATAGTAGTTCCTGCTTTCCCACTTTATACGCCTCGGATTCACCACTCCCACCACCACCTCTCCTTCAGGCACATCACTGATCCTCTTAATATACTTGCCCAACTAAAGAATATACATACAAATGTTAATTAATCAAACAATAAAGGAGATCAAACTTTCTTATCTCTATAACTACTACTACTACTAATAATAATCCACCAAACATGTGAGATTTCAATAAAAGAACACACCTCGACTAGGAATGAATTTGGCAAGCCGATCCTATACAAGATCCCAACAACTGCGATATTGTTATCGGCGCTTACATGAACCAAATGCGCCTCAAGGGCGTACCTGCGGCCATTGATGGTGTGCTCAGAGGGCGAGTGCCAATGCACCTGCTTGAGACTATAATCGGTTCCATTAATCTGTATACCTCCTGCATCCCCTTGCCATTCGAGCTAAATCGAATAACAATTAAGATTAAGAACAAATACATCAACCAATGATATCAAAAGATGTAGAAATAGAGAGAAGGATTCATCGCTTCGTACCTTAATATCATGTCCACGATTCTTTAGAACAGCGTTAGATGGCTTATAAGATGCATTGAGTTCGCCCAACTGAGGAAGTATCTGAACATTCATGTCTAATAGATCGATCGGCGACTGCATCTGACCGTTACCGCAAGCAGCCCAATCCGGGCGTATATTACCCCAGTTCTCGGGCCCAGTTTCAGTACCATTCAGATAGCTAAAGTCTTCCTCGTTTTCTATAAGAAAAGGTAGCGATTAGAAGGCTAGCAAGAAAGCGAACCAAAATATAAGGTTGTATACCTACCAACTTCCTGGGATGTGGCAAATGGGAGAGAGATGACGAGGAAAATGGTGGAGATGGCAAAAAGTTTGTTGACACCCATCTTTGCTAATGCAGAATGATGAGGAACGTAAGTGCTCTTTGAAGGTGTATTTATAGTGGGGGAGGAGCTGAGTAGATCTTGTAAATTGGAAGATGACAACCTAGCACTTGATGCATAAACTTTAAAAAATTAAGAAAAGAGACGTTGGACTTTAACTCAATACAATTATAAAAATAATACAACTTTAAATTTAGTGAGGAAAAAATACAATAGTAAATCCAATTTTATTGGTGTATAAATATTTTAGAAATAATTTTATACACTTTTTTAACCTAAATTAGGTATATCTATTATAAAAGAAAACGTTTTCTCATAAATAGCACGTGGCCTCTTGTATAGTTCATAAATATCAAGTATAGCCACCATTTCCGCGTCTTCCTCTTCCATTTGTGTGTTAAAAGGATATGATTAAGTAGATCTTAAAAGGTTCAGATAGAGTTGGAGGTATGACTTTAAAAAATATATTAGTTTATATATCTTAAATGCTTTCTAGTTATGGATATTATTTTTAAATTTCCACTTCATGAGTTCTCTATATTTCTTAAATCCTCTGTAGTTTTCAGTTCCACGTATCACCCCAACATGCTTTAATGAAATGATAAAGACTCAATAGTTTAATATTTCCCACTATATACAACTAACAATTAACTACCGGGAAACATCTTTAAATGATCAAATAAGTAAACGTAATAATTAAATAGATATATCTTGGCTTGCTCCTTTTCTTTGAATCTTTCCTTTATCTACTTTTATTTTTATCACCCTTGTTGGTCACGTGAATTGTGATCTTCTTATTCGAGGGAATATTTTTACGAGGGACGTGAATTAGTACTCGTATCATGGTACTTGGACACGAGAGCACGGATGGAGGCAAGAAGTTTATATAATGTATCACACCGACTCATTTAAGACTAAGAAATTGAGTAATCAACTATGCCAAGTCTATTCTTAGCAGCCTGCTATGAGTTCATTCGCAGTAGTCCCAGTCCATTAACCCCACCAGTTAAGTTAAGTGCGAGCAAACGTGTTGACGTCTGATAATAATTAAGTTACATGGTGTACGGTTTCATATTGTTCGGGAGAGACGAAGAAAACTACAAGCAAGTACGTAATAGGAGCCTTGCAGCAGGCGTGGACTATAGACTTGTGGACAATCTATTGCCGCACGGATGCATGGTGATATGATATATAAATTTGAAGAGTTGACTATTTTACTTTTTAGGCGTCTAATTTGTTTCAAAATTTAAGTGCAAAATTAAATGTCTCCCGAAAATTACTTGGAACATTCATCTCCAATGCAGGACTCCAAATATAAAGTCTACTCTATATTTAAATAATATCTCTGTTCATGAAAGCGACTGTATTTAATATTTGATACATGGTATCTATGTGAATTTTGTGTCATCTATTTATGTAAATGAATTTCTAATTCGCCTACTTTGAGACAATCCTAGCTGGGAAGATGTATATTGATCAAAAACTCGAACTAATGACATGATACAATAAGGACCATTACATCGACCAAGTGGCACTTAGAGCATTGACTCTGTACATAAGGGGCTGCATCTAGCTAAAGCTCGAGAGATGCAACTTGCAAAGAAGATAACATAGATCAATCAACGTAGAAACTTTCTCTCTGGCTCTCCAGTGTATGCTTAATTTAGTCACGTTATCAGTAGAAACAAACAGTATATGGTAATGCACATATAAACAAACAGTATATACATATATTAGCACCTAGAAGAAACGATTCCTTCTGTATCACAGAAATCAGGTATCTTTAGTTTAAGCTTTAAGTTACTGAAGAACACAATATGACACAATTGACAAAAGAAATCCAACTGCATGAAAGTGGCTAGTTACTCAACTTCAGATTCATCAGTAGTATCCACATCAAACAGCGGAGGGCTGTCAACCATTGTTGCCGTCTTCACTGGTTGAGTAATCCTGATCCTCATACTCGTCTTCCCAAGGATATCTGAAGGACTGGAGTAAATCACATTTCTGCTCAACATTGCCTTCCACCTTAGCGTTCCAGCATCCACGTATGTCAAGGACGTGGAGAGCTGTGCATTTGGTGAGAATGGCATCGAGCCCTCGGTCGCTGAAGCGACCGTAGGCTAGCTCAAGAATTTCGAGCTTAGGCATGGAGTTAGCTACAGCCATTGCCTCGTCTTCATCTACCTTGGCAACTGCATCGTTATCCAGGCATGGCTCTGGTGGAGGCATGTTTCTCCTCAGCTGAACCAATGACTTGCAATGCCTCCCTAGTATTTCAATGCCTGTGGAGGTTATCTTTAGACAGTAACTGATGTCCAGAACTGTTAGATGTGGAAGGAATTCAGCATATTTCTCCACTATTTGGTCAGTTACATCACTCATTGGAATCTGAAGGACATTAAGAAAGCTGGCACTGCAACAAGAAACAAGTTCAAAATCTCAGAAAACAGAAGGAACAGACATAAACAAGTTATGGTATCTAATGGTTTATAAAGGTGCCGAAGATATTCATGGACAGTAAGAATTTATTCTATAGCTAGCACAATAAAAGGCGAGAAGATTCACCAAATGGTTAATGTGCATTCACAATATGGAGTCACATACATTATTATCATACACGAATTGTTCCAATAAATGAAAAATATACAGATATTTATTGTAACTTAACCACTAAAAGTTTCTACAGCAAACTTTTAAATATATACTAAACAAGCTCATGCTTAGTTAACAAGAATTTTAACTACACAGTATCTGTTCAGAAACCGTACTCTTAATGTTAAGACTTAAAACTATGTGACAGGAAGGCCCGGCAACATGAAGACATCCAAGGTCTCTGCTCAACAATTCAAACATGTTCCAAGATATAAAGCATTATAATTATATTTTAGAAAGAAGCAGTCAATTAATAGACCAAATAACAAGACGCAATTAGCATTGCTGTTTGAAATATGTAGTATTCTGAAAATAGAATAAGATATCTACTTTTGAACTAAGATATCTTATTCATATTAAGAACTCTCCTTTTCAAAACTTAAAATTTACACTCTACTAAATATAATATAATGAGATAAGCGATTCAGTTCAAGTCATGATAACAGTCAACTGTGACGATCTGCAAAATTAGCATTAGCCCCTAGGATCGACCTCTCTAATTTCTAGAGAAAGTTTCTTATAACAAATGGCAAATATTATAACCACAAACCGGCAGATCAGAACGTTAATTACAAAAATACTGCCTAGGAAATGACCTCCAGTTTCATCTATGGTTGTTTCTCGTTAGAGATCACCAAAAGTCACCAGTATATTTATACTTATTGTAGCAAACCTTCCCTTGTGAGCAAACCCGTGTTCATTCCTATTTCCTTTTTGAAGGAATATGATGAGGAAATCTATTATAACAAAAATATAAAGTTACACCAAATTCTTCTAGATGTGACGATATGCACGATAAATGATTTCTAGGAATGGACATGGTTAGAAGAAGTGCCACAATAGCAACAGAAGAGTGGGGAAATAAATTCTATATACATGCATCTTCAAAGAAGCCAATGATGTTGAACGCAATTAATATCCAAATTTCAGACATGCAAGGTTAAGAATGTGATCTGAACTTCAAACTGTGTCAGTAAAGCTAGCGCCTTAAAATCCTTTATCCAGGAAGGAGCTCATCCAGACTCATAACTCAGTAAGTAAAGAATATCTAAAGTTATAAAATAACAAAAGAACATTTATGAATTTTCTAATTAGTTGACGAGACAACATCAGAATGTAAAACGAATATGCATGAAGTTCTGAAAAAGTTCAAGCTACTAAAGGTGTAGGTCATTCTTATTTAAATGACACATATGCCTGATGAGATTTGAACTCATGTCTGCTGCTCTGAAACAATGTAGAATCACCATCTTTAGAAGCTCAACTAATAGAAGACATTATGCTAGATGCAAAAACAGCTTGGGAAATGGAAAACTTAGAACTTGATCACTGCTCTGAGTCTCTGATTAATCTTTTAGGAATTGTAACTTTCTCGAAAACCTAGGATAGAATAAATTCTTAAACATGCTAGAGTTTGAAAAGGCTAATACAAGAAAGTTAACATCATTGAAATAAACATATTGTGCGAATGGATTGACCTCAACCAAGATGCAGAAAGAAGAACCGAGTTATCTGTTGATGCAGGAGGAAGCAGTGCTAAACTGAACTACCTTTTTGTTTACTTTCATTTCAATCTGAGGAACTGTAGCCTATAGTAAAAATAAATTCTTAATTTCACTTCAAGAGAATGGAATAACGAATTCTTTGCAGAGAGGCATCATGATGCAACAGATAAAACCAACTTCCCAAAACCTAGTCTATACATTCTCCTTTCTCAACCGTGCTTAGATGGATAAACTCAGCCATTTTGACTTCTTACCATTTTAAACTTATCATCTTATTTTATGGCTAGGAGAAAGAATGAAGATAAAGAACAAGAGTTGTACAGTAAATTAAAAGTTCTAGACATAATCTTCACAAATAACTAATACAACCAAAACAAAACGAATGGCATATGCCAAGCTTCCAAGGAATGAAGGTTGCAATTAGTGGTCTCTTTGTCTAACCTCCAGACTCTGCTAACTTAATGGAATTCCAACAACTAATGCCCATGAATTAGTTTGAACTATTATATAGTCGGTATGAAAATTTCCAGACAACATAACTAGAAAAGAAATATCTGCCATTTGCTACTAAACATTTGAGGATAAAAATCATGGGGAGATGAAAAAAAAGGTACTATGAAAGAAACTAAAGTAAATCTTTACAAAGATTACACCACAAAATTGAATAAAATCGAATGAAGTAACCAATACCTTCACGAAGGAATGAACGAAATAATAAATAGAGGCACACTTATGGAGAAAACCATAACCATACTCAAAGAAGCATCAGAGAGAAACAATGAGAGCATCAAGCAAATCTAATAAACCATCAAATGGAAACATGACCAACAAAATACCATAACACCACCCTCACATATAAAAAAAAAAAAAAGCATCCATTAAATATTATTAAAACAAAGAAAAGGAAAATGCAAAATAAAAATTAAAATAAATCCATGGATATATACTTGAGAAACCCAGAAACAGAACACAGATTTTTACCGTTCAATTAAAAAAGTAGGACAAAAATCTAAAACAATAACAACAACTTCGCTAGAACAGTAACAACACAAAACATAAAAGCGAATAAACTTTACAGAGAAAAAGCGGAGCAAGAAACATAGAGACGTCTTCCATACACCAACACACCGTAAGAATCTCTTCTCCTATCACCACTGAAGGGATTAACAACCAAAACAGAGACCATCTAACTTACGGATACCAACAAAAGAATAAACCCATTAAATATATAATAAGAATAAGAGTAAGACGAGACGAAGACTACGAGACAGCGGCGAATGCGAAGCCGGAGTTGCCGACGAGGTAGGCAGAGAGGCGCCGGACGGAACCCCTCGACCGCCGGACGAGCCGCCGGACGACGGAGTCGATGACATCAGAGCGATTTACGCGGCGGCACCACGCCTCCACGTCGATGTCGGCCCAGCAGTACGGCCCCGCCACTGCCTCCTGCCACCCCTTGCACACGAACGGCACCGTCCTCACCATCTCATCGGCCGGTAGGATGCGCACGAATATTAACGCCAGTAACTCTGGGTTCATCCCCTCCCACCACCGGAGCTTATATTCTCCGTCGCCGTATCCCGCCCACTTCTCCATCTCCGCTCTCGCGCTCTCTCTCTCTCTCTCTCTCTCTCTCTCTCTCTCTCTCTCTCTCTCTCTCTCTCTCTCTCTCGATTACGAATGGAACGAGAGTGAGAAGTAGCTTTATAGCGATCGGCTTCGAAAGAGAAGTGGAATTGTGTAGATCGTCGACACGTATATGCACCAAATGGATCGGGCGGCTGGAGTTTACCCGTCTTTTCGTTGATCCTTTTAGCGTCTGGGGCACTGGGCTTTGGCGTTTTGCTATACGAGGAAGGATTTTCGTTGCTTGTGCCGGTTAAATTTAGGTTTTTAAATTGGACTCTGTCCCGCATATTATTCTTACTATAGTGACATAATACTTGTACATATCATGGTAGGACTCGAGATTTATGGGCCTACATCTATGTTGCACGAATATCCAGCTTCGGCCTGGTTACGTGAAACCTTGGACACGATTCAAGTCCAAAAAGCCCAATAAGAATAGCTTAGAGAGGCCTCCACAAAGTAAGCAGAGACGTGTCAGACTTGGCGTCTAGCTCGATGCTGCGCCTCTTCGGAACGAGACGGATCAGACATCGCACCACGCTTACCGTGGGAATATCAATATATAGGGAAGACTTGCGCCATTTGATCGGAAATTGGAATCTTTCTTCTTTGGAGGTCAAGTTGCACAGCTCCAATTGCTTCCTACCGGAGAACAAATTTTAATAGAGTTGGTAGATATTTTTCTTATAATTAAGAATGTTATGAGTTCAACTTTAACTCTAAATAATATTATGAAAAAATTATTTGATGATTTAGTGATTTAGTAGCTCGGTTCGATTCAGTTAATGACTTAGCAATATAGTTAGCTTGCAGCGTAACGGCTTGGAGCAAATAGCAAATATCAGCGGCGTTTGGTTTAAAGTAATTATTCGATAATGTATATGACTTGAAGTTTAGACTAGATAGCTAAAAAATTTGACAGAGTCTAAGTGCCTCTGTATTTAAGGAGAGTTGAGCTCATGAATGATTATATATAAAAAAAAATAAAAAATAAAAAAGCGCCGAACCAATACAAACATATTAAAAAGACAGCGATTCAATCACGTGTATCGCTAGGCGATCGTAGCCGTTTGATTGATGCAGCCAAGGAAGACCATCCATGTGGTCCCATGATTGGCCTCCAAAACAGACTCGAACCGGGACACACTCATTCGACGAGCGAAACGAGGGGAGACCTAGTATAAAATATCTCATATTCCAACCTTACCACCACTGGATCATCATAATTACGAATTACCCTTCCCAACTAGTACGCAGTTATTTTCTACTCAACTAAGGGCATTTCCTTCCTTCCCTTTTCTATTAATAGCAACGCGATTGCCCTAAACACCCGGAAGCCGCCTTCACCGCTACGCTATTCGTCAAGGAGAAGGGAGAGCCCCTTTATTGGTCCTCTCTCCCTTCTTCCATCTCCTCCTCTACTTTCCAGACCCCAAGTTTAAAGCTAGTACCAAAAGAACGATATAGATCTCATCTTCTCCTCTGCGATGGAACTCTCCGAGAAATCTCGCCAATCTCTGCTTCCGAGCTTCCTCTACTCGTCCTCGGCCACCAGGACTCTGGGAATGGAGAGGATCTTGACACATAATGCTAGATCGCCGGCGACGACTTCTCCTTCGCCAGTCGGCGGCCGTTCTCGGGCCGGATCTTTCCTCATCCAGGCTCCGAATGAGCCCGGAAAGATTGAGATGTATTCGCCTGCGTTTTACGCCGCCTGCACTGCAGGAGGGATCGCGAGCTGCGGACTCACGCACATGTCTGTCACGCCGCTCGATCTCGTAAAGTGTAACATGCAGGTGAGCGAGATCTGTTTGCTTGTGGATGAGATCTGGAGACATGGTTCAGTAATTTCTTTGTTTGGTGCGATTTGGAGATGGCTGTTATTACTGATCCATTTTTCTAAGGTTTTCTTAGGGGTTTTCCCCAGATCCGCGCGTTTTCTCCTGTATCGATTTTTTCCTGTTCATTTTTGTTTTTCTAGAGCTGTCGGTGAAGTTTCCTCTCTTGTTTGCAGCATTTTGGTAGATCAATTTGTACATAGAACATATCTTTTAGTGACGAGTAGGTGTGCAAGAAGAAGAATTAGAGTTTCATCTTCTGTACTCTAATATTGTTCATCCATAACCTCAGCTAGAAAATTTTATTTGATCTTTTCAATTTGCAAGCAAGGCAATCTGTCTTTAGGTTAAATAATCGATTTTCTCGGACCTTCTGCAGAAGTTCTGAAACAATGTATTAACCTCATGTTTGTTCACCTTGTTTGGTAATCGTTACTGATTAATTCACTTGATTTGTTCTTTCATTATACCTGAGTTCTGCGAACTTGAGAGTTTATCTGGAACTTGTGTTGTGATTATGCTCGTATATATGCACATGAATAGTTCCTTTATGAAGAGTTTCTTCCGATAAAAAAAAAGTGGCAGGCTAATATTAGTTGTAGTTAGGTATATTAGTCGAATAGATTTGGTTTAATAAAATGATTATCCTAACCTGAAGTTTCTTCCGGAATTTCCAGATTGACCCGGCCAAGTACAAGAGCATCACGTCAGGATTTGGTGTCCTGCTCAAAGAGCAAGGTGTCAGGGGATTCTTCCGGGGTTGGGTGCCTACCCTGCTTGGTTACAGTGCACAAGGGGCATGCAAATTTGGGTTCTATGAGTTTTTCAAGAAGTATTACTCAGATATTGCTGGACCTGAGTATGCTGTCAAGTACAAGACCTTGATCTATCTTGCTGGATCCGCATCTGCTGAAGTCATTGCTGATGTAGCTCTCTGCCCCATGGAAGCGGTGAAGGTGCGCGTGCAGACACAGCCTGGCTTTGCTAGAGGCTTAAGTGATGGGCTTCCAAAGTTTGTCAGATCTGAGGGCTATCTGGGGTATCATTCAATCCTTGATTATCTTTCTCAACTGGTACTACTCTTTATGTGACACTCAATGACTTTTAATCATAATGTTTTGAATACAGACTATATAAAGGATTGGTTCCTCTCTGGGGGCGTCAGATTCCTTGTAAGTGCACCTTCTATTCACAGTAGTGGAATACCACACCGTGCAACTCTTCTTTTCAGATTACTGAATTGCCATACTAGGCATCTTTAGCTATCATTTATCTAATATTATTTTACCTTGTGTAGGCTATTAGCAGAAGCATGCTTATTAAATTTGATGTGTGTTGCCTGATTAGATAATAATATATAAATATTGACTTATTCTCTGCATTTGTGTTACAGTTTTATGTACGGCAGATAGTGACAAATTATCGTTAATGTCAATGTGACATAAAATATTGTTTTTGTATCTGTCCTTTGATTGCATTCACTACTTCTGTAATGCACATAGTTCTTCTTGAAATCTAGCTGTGGTTTTTGAGATTTTATATGTGCATATAGCAATCCTCCTCTCTGCTTGAGTCTTCTCCGGTTAATATAAGTGGAGTCGCACTCCAATGATGTGGTCGACATACCGATGTGCAAAGCATGCCTGGTCATACCCTAATTTATAGATTGTGGAGACTGCGAAGCAACTGGGATCTTAGTGTCAATCTTGTGATGGAAAACATTGTTTTTGTATCTATCTGTTGATTACAGTCAATATTTCTGTAATGCACATAGTTCTTCTTGAAATCTAACTGTGGTTTTCAAGATTTTATATGTGCATATAGCAATCCTCCTCTCTGCTTGAGTCTTCTCCGGTTAATATAAATGGAGTTGCACTCCAATGAAGTGGTCAACACACAAATCTACATTAAAAAGCATGCCTGATCCTACCCTTATTTATAGATTGTGGGGACTGCAAAGCAAAGGGGTTTGTGGTAAATGATTTTGAAATGTAGAAAATACTAAAATTTATTACTTATTTGATCTATTGTTTCTGGAACCTTTGCAAGTTACTGTGTTTTAAATACGGATAGCAGTAGTAAGTAGTAACTTGCAAACTGTTCTCAACTCTAAAGTTGGATTTAAGCTTTCGACAGCTAAAAATGAAAACCCACTTTATTTTTTTCCCTTATTGCAGTGATTCACACACTTTATTTTTTTCCCTTATTGCAGTGATTCCACATTATCATATTTGTAGTGCTCTTTTTCCTTTTCTTTTGGGCATTACTCCATAACAACAGTTGATTTTGGCATGCATATGGCTTCATGCAAATTTTTTTCTAGATATTTCAGTCCAACTAAGCAACTAGAGATGGTTTTTGGTTTAGTTCCCAAGGCTGCACATACTGAAGCTCGTGATGTGCAATGTGGGCTTATTGATATAATGATATGTTGAGAACACTGAATTATGCTGTTGAATGCCATTGTTATATAATAAAATCAGTATAAGTGCACTTTTTCTACTGGATGGCAGTCACTGTTACTCATGAGGTTCTACTTCTGATAGAAGTCCCCCATTGTTATGTACCTAGGTGCATACCAGTTCTCTTTAGTGTAAAAGCAGTAGGGAACTGCTCCTATTTCATTTCTATTGCTGATCACTGATGCCAAATGAGTTAAAAGATGTTCTGGTCCTGTTGCATTATTTTCTTTTTGATGATTCAAGTATTGTTCTTGCCTTCCTAATTCGCGTTCCACCTGTAATTTGGTCGTCTATGCAGATACCATGATGAAATTTGCATCTTTCGAGACTATTGTTGAGATGATTTACAAATATGCTGTTCCGACACCAAAAGACCAATGCAGCAAAAATCTTCAGCTGGGAATCAGTTTTGCTGGTGGTTACGTTGCTGGAGTCTTCTGTGCTATTGTTTCACACCCAGCTGACAACCTTGTCTCATTCCTTAATAATGCCAAAGGTGCCACTGTTGGTGATGTAAGTTTTGTTTACTTTCACCTTCTCCCATTCTTTTCAATATCTTCGATCGTCTCAATATCTCCCATTCTTTCCAATATCTTCCTTAATAATGCTAAGGTGCACTGTTTCCTTAGGCTGTGAAAAAGCTTGGTCTTTGGGGTCTTTTCACACGAGGCCTTCCTCTGCGTATTGTCATGATTGGTACTTTGACTGGTGCACAGTGGGGAATTTATGATGCTTTCAAAGTCATGGTTGGCCTGTAAGTATTTCTGCAATCTTGTGATGTTTGTGAGGACAGATCTTGTTGTATTGTCCTTTGAAGCTCGACTTATGATGAGTTGATAAATTTTCAGGCCAACAACAGGTGGAGTTACTCCAGCTCCTGCCACCGAGATTGCTCAGCTGGAAGCTGGCGCTTGATTTCTTGGGCGGTAATAACAGCAGTTTTCTGACATTTATCTGCCCATCATAGATGGGATTGTAATATTTTTTGGAAGAGAGTCGTTTGTTGCTGATTTTTTTTTTTATTGTGGGATGGTATTCATCTCATCTCTAAGCAGTGAGAGAGGAACTCATTCAAAGGTAAAGATAGCTATTGTCATAATAGTTATTTAAAATTATCAAGAAATAAGTTTAGAGGGCAGAGGGCTGTAATTTTACCGACTGCACCCTGAGAATTTCAGGAAGAATTGCACAAATGAGTTATTACCTTATGCAGTTGATGTCTGGAATTCTGTTTTTGTTTGTAGGATCATTGCATCGATTAGATTACATGACAACCTATTTATGTAGCTCCTTCGCAAATATATCTGGCTTTACCCTTTTTATATGAGACTTTTGTTTTAAAAACTCCAGATATGTTTAATATATATTTTTATTGCAAATTCTTTTTATTTTATTGTATTTTGATCGATTTGCCTTCGCTTTAATATTTTAATAGTTTCTGACAATCTTATTTTGCATGTTCATTAGTTCGTAATAATAGTGTCTTTGAGAAACTGTTTTTTATTAGGTGAGATGGAGTTGTGAGAATAGTTGCGATTATTTTTTAAGCTTTTCGTATTTATTCTTATTTTTCTTTAAGAAAAAATTATATTAAAATTTTCTTTCATCTCCCTGCTACCATAATTTTTATTTACTATTTTGCTCATTTTTTATATAAATTTTAATTAATATTATTTCTTATGTCTCTAATAAATTTTTTTAAGTTCGATTGTTTCAGATATTTAAATTCTATATTTATTAATTTAAAAAAATAAAATCATCTTTCATTCATTCATTTTATTATATCTTGTTCCTATGAATGATAATCTTATTCGGTGCTCTATAATTTCTCTAATGAGTATTAAATATTAACTTAAAAAAAAAAAGAAATATGTTTGTATACAGGGTCACATTGGTCACCGCGCAGATTTCAAGATATTCATTGGAAATAAAACCATAGGAATTAAATTACTTTTAAGACAGAGTATATATATATATGAAAAAGATGAGTTAAAAAGTGAAAAAAAAAACTATTTTGTTTATATCTTTTTGGTATCAACTCTAATTAATATTATTTTATATGCATTAAAAATTTAATTTATTATTCTATAAAATCATCTTTAATGATTATCTTTAAATTACATCATTTTGATAAGTTAAAATTCATTTAAATATTATAACTAAAGAAACAAAAATTAAATCTTTTGCTCATATCTTTTCTATATCAACTCTGATCTAATAAATATCTTTAAATTCTATCATCTCAGTGAGTCAAAATTTAATTTAAATATTATAATTTAAAAAACTAAGAAATCGGTAAAAAGAAAGACCTTAGGTTGGTTTACCAACTTATTGGTAGTGACCAACGTAACTCTTTAAGCTATAATATTTAAATAAATTTTAACTCATAGGAATAATTGAATATGAATATACTTACTAGAGATAAAGTTATAAATGACTAAATAAATTTTTAATGTATATAAAATAATATTGATATAAGCTTATTTGAAAACGATATAAACCAAATGGTTTTTTTTCACTGGTTTTGTCATTTCTTTTCATAAAAATTTTGATTGATAGTATTTTATATGCGTTAAAAAGTTTATTTAGTTATTTACAACTTCATCTCTAATAGGTATTTCTAAATTTTCAATAGAGATGAAATTGTAGAGAACCAATTGAATCTAAATCGATCGAATTTAAAAATACTCAATAGATATAAAATTATAGAGAATCATGAATAAGCTTCCAATATGTATTAACTAACGTTAATCATAATTCATATGAAAAATATATGAGTAAAATAGTAAATAAAAATTGTTGCAGTAGAGAGATAAACCAAGAATTTACTGTAGTTTTCCTAGTGCCTTTTATGAAAAAAATTGATAGGGAGGAAAACAATGATGAAAAACGAAAAGTTTAAAAAAGTAATCACACCTGGCATGTCACACCTTTCTCACATAATAAGAGTTTTCTCTTTAAAATATTTTATTTTCTTTTAATACGATTAGAGAACGTGTCTTATCATTTTTTCTATTTTATTAAATAAAAATAGAGTTATCAAAAAAAATTTTTAAAAAAATAAGACGAGGACAAATCCATCGAAATAGTGAAATAGAAACAATTTATAATAGAAATATAAAAATATTTCTATTATAATGCCATGAAAAATATGCTGATCTCACTATCTGAGGCTAAACTATACCGAGACTGACCCAATATAATTAATCTTAATTACCCTCCAAAAATTTTAATCGTCGCATGCAAAATAAAAGAGTACTCCACAGCTACCGGTTTGTATCCTACCAGTCTGCCACGCAATTACTAAACTATCAGTTTATTGTCCACATCATAAGAGATATTATATATCTATGAATATCTTCCGTAAAGACGCAGATGTCTGATGTACTAGGAACGAAAGAGATGGAGGTCGAGACTGTAGAAGCCATCGCGTCCCTAAGCACGGCTCTGGGCACGATACCACCCGAGTTCATAATGCCGGAGCACGAGCAGCCCGTGAACAGCACGTGCCCCGGCTCGGGTTTCGAGATCCCGGTGGTGGACTTCGGCTGGCTGGACCGGGAAGCGGTGGCTCGTGCGGCGGCGGTGGCGAGCCGCGAGTCGGGCCTGTTCCAGGTGGTGAACCATGGGATACCGGAGGCGGTGATGCGTGAGCTGCAGGAGGTTGGTAAGGAGTTCTTCGAGCTGCCGCGGGAGGAGAAGGAGGCGTACGCGGCGGATCCGAGATCGGGGAGCTTCGAGGGATACGGCTCGCAGTTTAAGAAGGACGGAGGGAAGGAGTGGTTGGATTTCTTATTCCATACTGTTTGGCCGCCGGCTCTCGTGAACTACGCTATCTGGCCCACAAAGCCACGTACATACAGGCCAGCTCTCATCTCTCTCTCTCTCTCTCTCTCTCTCTCTCTTCTCTCCTCTCTCTCTCTCTCTCTCTCTCTCTCTCTCTCTCTACTTTATTTATATTGAATGTATGAATAGAATAAGAGAGGAGAAATCTTTCTCTCCTGTTCTCTTCATTCTCTTACATATATAAAGGGCAGTATACCTTTGGCTAATTTATTTACTCCTCATTTTTTTTTTCTTTTCTCTTCTCTTCTATCATATTCTCTCTAATCCAAACATATGATAATAAATATGTGTAGATTATTCATGATCAATTAGAGACTAAAAAATGAAATTTAGCCGAAAAAAATAAAATAATAATTAAAAATGAAGAAATATATATATATATATATCCATGTTGAAGATACATGAGTTGGTGTGTCTAGAAGGAGAAAGTCAAGGTCTTCTTAAGATCTAGCATACCTAGCTTATTATATGCAATTTGCTAACTTGTTCTTAATGAATGGAGCCTCGTATTTTAAAATAATATCACTCAACTACTTCGCCCTGCACTAGAACATGCCTTGCCTTTGGCGTGCCTATTAATTTAAGCGATCATTAAATTTTGGTCGTTGTCGTTTCAGAACAAGTGGGCTCAGAGTATGGGTTACTTTCACCAAGCCCACGTTGTAAGATAAAAAAAAAAAAAGAGAGAACCGTGTTGGAAGTAACCTTTAGATTATTTTTTGACAACTATAAGTTAAAAAAATTAATTAAAAAAAAAATATATATATATATAGATACTATTAATTGAATGGAATGTATATAAAAAAGAATAAGAGTATTTAGAAGGGTATAAAGATCGGCGGTCAATGATATATACAGTCTCCATTTGATCAATAAAATCCTTGCTTGAATTGGCAGTTAGCTCTTAATAAATTCACGTACTAATTATGACAAACTTTGTCGTTTTATTTTGATCACTTTTAACCATGGAAATTAACTCTGCAACACAAAAAATAGGACGGCCAACGAGGAATACACCAAATACATGGTGAGACTTGTGGATGAACTATTTGAGTGCCTCTCAATTGGGCTTGGGCTGGACAAGCATACATTAAAGGAAGCAGCTGGTGGCGAGGATCTAAAATTTCTGCTAAAAATTAATTACTACCCGCCGTGCCCCCGGCCGGACTTAGCTCTCGGCGTGACGCCCCACACCGACATGTCGGCGATCACCGTCCTCCTACCTAATGAAGTCTCTGGGTTGCAAGTCCTCAAAGATGACCACTGGCTCGATGCTAAGTGCCTGCCAAATGCCCTTATCGTCCACATTGGCGATCAGATTCAGGTAATGTTAGATCTAGTTTTATTTGACGTATCGATTTGTTTATTTTATATTTAGCTATTATTAGATGAAGTATACCACTGATTTGAGTTGAGCATTGGAGTGTTATGTTGCTCTATAATCTTTACTACGTAACCATAAGGAAATAAAAAATCATAAGGAAAAAGAATATAACATGTATACATGAAACATTATTAGAACTAATGCTTATAATCGTTTGCTTTTATGTTTATCGTCAGATATTAAGCAATGGGCAGTACAAGAGCGTGCTTCACAGATCAACTGTGAACAAGGAAAAGGTGAGGATTTCATGGCCAGTTTTCATTGAGCCCCCGCAAGAGATGGCTATTGGTCCCCTTCCACAGCTACTTAACAACGAGAACCCGGCAAAATATAAGACCAAGAAGTATAAGGACTACCAGTATTGCAAGATCCACTCGCTGCCCCAGTAATCATTCACCATGAATACACACACACACACACACACACACATATATATATATATATATATGTATATGTGTCTCTGTGTGTATTATGAACATTGTACTGAGGATAAGCTTTGGAATAAATTGTCTCCTACTCGCATTAATCATTGGAATAAATTTGGCTTTATGATACAGTTCCTCGCTTCCTTTTGCCTTCTCAAAAGACAAAAAAAAGATGTGAAGCTTCAAAGACAGGTAAAAAATAGCCTGGTTTTTACAAAAAAGCAAATCTAATGGAATGCTCAAAGGAAAAAAAAAAAGAGAAAAGAAAAGAAAGAAAAGGTTTTACCTTTAAAGGAGAGAGACCAAAAGATGAAATCCAGCAGCTTTGCATGAGGAGTGGACTCCACCCAAAAACCTGGCAGTCAAGCTTTAATCAACTGTTTATCATCTTTACTCCATGGATCCAAGTGCAAGAACCAAATAGATAATTCAGTGATTGGAGTCGAATTTTGCAAAAGAGAGTGCAGTGGAGTCCACTGCACACTCTACAAGTCAAACTCTAATCACCCCCCCTCCCCCCCCCCCTGCAACTCTCTTTTACCTCATCAATCCAAGTGCAGTCACAAAAGAGAATTTAGTGTGATTGGGATGGGATTCCGCAAAAGATATTGTCCCTCGCCAAAGGCGCTTCCTAATTCAACAGCAGCTCGGAGGAAGAGAAAGGTAAGCATAAAAAGAAGGCATCCAATGAGCCCAAAAGAGAAGAAGCCTTGATGGTATCATCATATTCTTAGAGACATATTAGGTATAAAAAAATAAAAAATAAAAAGGAAAACGAATTCGCATTCAACACCCTATATCTAACCAAATTATCTCTTAGCAGTGAGCACGTAACACGTTCTATTTAGCAAAGATTGGCTATAATGCTGTCCAACCTACTTACTCTAAGAGCTCTAATTAATTAAAGAAAAAACTGAAGTACTAAATTTAACGCGTTGACCGTTTGCCCAAACAATGTTTAAGTAAAAATTAAAAAAGATACGGAGTGATTGGAACGCAAAATCACTTAATTCTGGGTTGTTATCTGCAAATACTCCTGGGTGAAAAGATAAATAAGATAAAAAGCTGAGGCATTTCACTTGGGTAGGAAAAGACAGGAGCAACCTCTCGCTAGTACTAGTACTACTAGTACTGTTAAGCCCCCTCCCTCCCTGTTGAAGAAGCTTTTTAGTCCGGTCAAAGCAAGCTTAGGCTCACTAGGGATGACCGCACTCGGAACCTTCAAAAAAGAGGGAATAATCGCCAACACAGTACGCACACCTCGGAAGCACAGCAATATATAGCGAGAGGAAAGCAACTTCTTATCCTCTATATGGCAACGGCCTTGGAATCACAGCCGTTGATTATTCTCAATGGCCACCGCGTCCTCTATTTTTTTTTTCTCCCTATTTTTTTGTTCGTTTTTATTTTTATTTTTTTTCTGTCGGACGTGGGACAGGAGGAACTGGGTCGTGGGTCACCACTTGCTCAGGCTCGCTTCTGCACTAGGACGGGAATCTCTCAGAACTATCACGTTCCGAGGGAACGGCTTCACTGTTAGAGAGAGAAGAAGGAGAGAGAAGAAGGAAAGAGAAGAAGGAAACTGGAACTTAGAAGAAGAAGAAGAAGAAACCACTATTCCTGATCTCTTGCCCGTTTTTTACGCTTCCGGATTTGATTAGACTGGTGATTAGATACTTTTACGTTCAAATCATGACACTGCTCTCAGATACCTGAGCTCTCTCTCTCTCTCTCTCTCTCTCTCTTACAGTTGCTTGCGTATCTCATAACTCTGCAGACTTGACTTGAAATCTAGAGAAGAACGAGGTCTTATTCAAAGAAAGCTTCCTAGATTAATTTTAGATATGGGAAAAAGGAGAACGGGAACTTCCAAGACAAGCACGCATTAGTTATGTACATAAGCTACAGTAGTAGTTCCCTACAAAACTCAAAAGGAGGAAAGCAGCATAGTTTTAGATAAAGAGCACATAATAAGCACAAGGAAGCCGCAGTTGAATGGTAAAAGAGACTTAACAACTAGGTGAAGAAGTTGGGATGATGTTGAAGCCCAAGCCCTCGTTCTCCAAAACCAATCTCGGTTTCGTTGACGGCGAAGGGCCTTCATCTTGGTGCAATGCCCTCTTGTTAGTGGCACTAGGACTACCTAAAGAAACCCCAAATAGCTTCGGAAGCCCACTAGTACTGCTCTCTCCATTTGTAACGTTATCAAATGGTGGAGGCGACGGCTCCTCTGCGATGGTCAACGAGCTACTAGACGTTGTGCTCCCTGAGTTGATCCCATTATTCTTCCTATAATGGTAGCTTCCAAGCCCAAGAGAGAGGAGCTGCGACGCAGCCGAGCTAGGCGCCACGGGACGCACGTGGTTTTGAACGAAGTAGATGATGTCGTTATAAAGCTTCCTCATATGCCCGAGCTCCGACACCAACGCGGCATTACTCCGCCGCAATCTCTCGTTCTCCTCCATCAGCGCCGCCGCCGTGGCAGGCGGCGCTCCGCCGCCACTAACCCCGTTGATGCCGCCGTTACCGTTGTGGCCGGGACCCAAAACGAGCAAACGAGGAGAGGTGGTTATAGGGATGTTATAGTGGTCGTCGACGAAGTGGTGGTGGTGGTTATGGTGGAAGAGAGGAAAGAGAGGTGGAGACGACGGGGACGGAGACGAGGACGAGGAAGACGAGGTCTTCCTTCTATGGATCTCGCAGAGGAGATGCTTCTCGCCCTTCCGGAAGAACTCGTTCGCGAACTCCCACCTCTCCGGCACCACTTTTCGGAAACCCTGCGGCATTTTGCAAAAGAGTCCCCGTTAGATCTTCCAAAGACATAAAAGAGAAAAAGGTAGAAACGACGGAGGGCGGGGAGAATGGACGGGGAGAATGGACGGGGTAAAAAGGTCAAAATACGGACGTAGGTGTTGAGCTGGCGGACGAAGGAGGAGAAGTTGTTGTGCTTGAAGTAGTTGGGGAGGAGGTCGCGCGCGAACTCTGGAGGACGCCAGACGACGAACGTGGACACGCGGTCGTCCCCCCACGAGACGATGTGGTCGGTGGAAGGGTCGTCTACGAGTTGGTACGTCTTGGTCAAGAACGGAGCCGGCACGGGCTTGTGGGATTCGACTACTCCATTGCCGCCATTAACTCCAATATCCCAATGTCTCTCCATCTTAAAAATTCTCTCTCTCTCTCTCTCTCTTTCTTTCTTTCTTTCTTTCTTTTACCGAAGTGGTTATAGTTTGAGACTTCGGGAGAGATGGTGGGAGAGAGTGGAAGAAGGGCTTGGTTTTTGGGGTTTTAGGGAGGGAGACGGAGGGAATAAGTGTCTGGATGTCTGTCTGGGTATTGGGGTAAGAAAGAGAAATAGAAGATGGCTTCAACTTTCAAGGTAGACCCGTGACTCTCTCGGTTCTACTGGGGTTAAAGTTTATAAAATAGAAAAAATTTCTTTTGCGGGGGTGGGTGTTTGATTTGGTTTGTAGTTTTGGCTGGGTGTGACGCTTGGGCGCGGTCAGAGCGCGCACGCACTTAAAACAGGCATCAGCAAAGGCATGGATGGGGGGGGGAGGGGGGGGGGGGGGGGCTGACAAAGGTGGTGGAGCTCTGCCCCGTGGGATGCGAGGCTTTATACGAGTTTGTGTATAGGAGCTTCATAAATGAGTTTCTATTTCGAGACCAGCGTTCTTTCCCCTTTTGCTGTAGTGTAATGTCTGAGAGAGTTTTGGTTGGCTCCGTCACATGTTCGGAAAACCTGGAGAAGGCCGAGAAAGTTGACTCGAAAAGATTGGACGTGTTCTTTTCTTCGAGTTTAACATCTATCATTCAAATTTGTCCGAGGAACTGATGAATTTCTAACCTATTCATACGAACAGATAAGCAAGGTGTAAAATTAATTGCTAATGTACAATGAGACTCTTTTTTTTTTCAATTTTTAACTTTTCAACTAGAATTTCTTTTTCTTATCTGTTCCAAATTGATCTCTTAAATAAATCAGTAGATTAAATTTTAAAAATTAAATTATTTGAAGAGTATTTTTTTTCTATAAACTAATATGAGCTAAATTGATTCACACTAAATCCCAATGCACGTTCATTAATAAGAAAAATATAGCAATTTCTTACATGCTCGCTAGTATTCATACATGTTACGATCAACAGACGTAAAGTGCTCTGAGTCCATAGAAAATTGTAAGAATTTTCAAGTAATGAATGGCTGACCAAGAGATGTTATGGCCGGACCGGCGGACCCCCTTCGTCTCCTCCTAGCTTTGGGAGTCTCACCGCTTGGCTCCACATCTGAACCAGCCTCAGTAACTCAGGTTAATTTGAAATTATTGTGATTAAAAGTTGCACGAAAATTCACAGAGAAATAAGTAACAAACAAAACTAACCCACAGAGCTTCCTGCAAAATAGGACAGCAGCTACGGAAAGAAATGAATGTCACACGATACATCTCTCACCCAATTAACCCACTCAGCTATTCCTTTCCCTTACTTTCCCATTCCTTCTCCCTTTCCTTCTGAAGCTAATGATGTCGATGGTCCTCTTGCTGAACTGTGTGGGGCATTTCTGATTAAGAAATTACTGCCGAGACTGGATCTCATGTACTGCCATCTAAATCTTCAAAGTTGAGTTCCACTGTTAACTGGATCTACAATTTTACTCTCGTAAAATGGAACCAAGTAACTACACATATTTGTCTAAAAGGATCATTTTTTTTTTGTTGTTGTTTGGAAGATAGATTTCAAATGCATTAATATTGACTTAGTTATTCTTATGGTACTGATATCGATAGAGCAAAAGGCCTACCATATGCATTGTCAACTCCATTGCTACACCTTTTTATGAGGTGTTACTCTCATTTGGTAAAAATATATACTCTCCGAAAACTTTATGTCATGTATCGCTATCCTATTACAGGCCTTTTTTTTGGTCATGTTCTCTATATATCCGGGGTTGCATCTTCCATCCAGCTTCGCGTTCTCTGAAGTATATAAACAGTAGTACTGCAAAAGCTGACATCATGCGATAGTATCTGGTTGCAAGTTTTAAGCATACACCTATTTTAGATCTTCCTTTTGATCGTACTGCCATTGTTTTCCGTTTTAAAAAGGGCTGCAAGTGGATGGACCTGGCAACTCAAGAGCCGGAAATTTGTCTAAACCAAAGAACTTAATCCAAGTTTAACATAGCCTAAGCTAATATATATATATATATATATATATTATATATATATTTGCTATAATTAGATTTTTTTTTTTTAACTTTCCAACTTCTTACAATTATTCCTCATGATTCTAATTTTACCGTAGAGAATCTTATGTTCGAGTACTGAAAAGGCATTCACAATCATAGGGATTGATTTACTGTCCATTTGTATTATAAGTAGCGGATTCTAAAAATAATAATAATAAATTCTTTTGAGTTTTCACTTTCTTAAAAAAAAAAACGGTGTAACTTCTTAGAAGAGATTAGCTTAATAAAATTTTTTTAAAAAAACACTCCACTCTTGTTTAGTTTGATCAAATAAATGGAATATTCCTTCTCTTTCTATTAGCTACACCAAATCATATCACCTAAATGAAGCCCAACTTGTCGTACAGTTTAAATAGACATTTCCTGCCGTTCTTTCCTGTTTGTTTTGTAGCAGAGCTAATTCATCTGATCTCCTTGCATGGTGGCACCAACTCACCAACTCAAAGGGTTAAGTTTTAACTTGAGGTGGATCCTCTGCCCATCAACTCTCATCTATTATATATATTATATTATATATATATATATATAGTAACGCAGCTTAGTGTGTGTGTGAGAGAGAGAGGAAGATTCTATTCTAATTTCTCGAACAGAGAACCCACCTTCCTCTCTCTCTCTCTCTCTCTCTCTCTCTCTCTCTCTCTCTCTCTCTCTCTCTCTCTCTCTCTCTCTCATGAGTCATGACCACCGCTCGCTCACTCGCATCAAGATATCTCTAGATTAATAAACTAATAAATACTAAAAGAGATAATAACAGTGTGGTTTTGTAGCCATTAGGTGACAAACTATAGAAAGAATCACCCAGTGACAAAGGTTGGACTATGCTAAAAAGGCTGCTTAGAACGTGTATTTTAATGGTGGTTATGGAGTGCTCGAAAAAAGACGGGCGTGGACGGAATCCCACCAAAGTAATCTTTTTTTTCCTATAGCAAAGGTTCTCCTGCCTGTCATCTTCTTCCACTCTCTTCTGTCCCTTTCTCTACGGCTTGCTGGGGGGTTTGAGATCGAGAAGGCAAAGCACCAGGAAATTTTATTGTTTCTATTGTGTCCTTATCTGTAGATGCCCACGGACCCGAACAGTGCTTCATTGGTATGTGTTCGTCTCCAGTGGAGAGGAGATCAGAGACTCAATAGTTTAAAAGTATCACGTGATGAGCCCTGCACAGGAACTAGAACAGTGAGAGAGGCTGAGAGGGTGATCTTATTATGCAAATACCACCTTGCTAATGCTAAGTATCTGAACCCAGACAACAAATACGACGAATGCAAACAGAAGAAAGGAATCCGTTTGGTGATATCAAGTGCTAGATCTTCGTTAAGGAAACACGCAAAAAGATAACAAATTTGATTATAGAAAGTATACAGAAGGCAACACATGTATACCAATGGAAAAGATACGTGACTTTAATATTGATTGCTTAAGACATAGCGTAGCGGTCTCTGAGATGATGCATTATGAAAAGGTACAGTATGAGCTTTTCTTTTTCTCAACCATAACACTGAGCATAATATAAATTACATAAACATATAGGGAGATATGAAAAGTTGAGGGAGGGAGAGAGAGAGAGGCATCAAAAGGCGAGAGAGAGAGAAATTATGTCTTTTTTCATGGATTCCTTCTCTTCTCTGTCGCTAAAGCCGAATGCTTTCCTAGAAACCAAATACAAAAAAGTGATACAAGTATTGACTTGGTCATGTGAAAAAGAAGAATAGGATGTCCTTTTATCAGTGGCATCATTGAGTCAGACTTCCCAAGGTCAAGTGGAGAGGACCAAACATTGCTGGGAATATGATTAGGATGGAAGTCTCTCTCAAAATAAGCCACTAAGCCAGGAGCTTTTTCCACCTCTGCCCAGTTGACAGTCTTTCTTCGCTGCCATTTTTTAAGAGACAAATATTGATAAGTCAAAAAAAGAAAGAAAGAAAAAATAAAAGGGAGAGAGAAAGAACAAAAGAAATCTAATTTTGCATGAGAAGGATGTGCATGTACATCTGTCGATCTTGGGATCACATTAAGTTCGCTTTCTTTGCAGTGTTTTTCATACAATTTCTGCCATGTTCCAAATATATCTTGAAAAAAAAAAAGGATCTCTTTATAGTTACAACAGTAAAATTTCAAAATAGCATAATTACCATACAAATTGCCGTGGTCTTATAAAAATATCACTCTACTTGTTAAATCTAACTCACCATGATTCAAACATAATTTATACTTTAATGAATTATTTTGCCTTTGTATAAACTATTTTAAATAGTTTAAAATCTATTCAAAATTAAATCCAATACTATAGTACAACGAAAAATTAATATCTTCTTTTATGTTTTAAACTTTAAAATGAAACACTATTTTAGTTATATATATATATTTGTTAACTTTAATAATAATATGTTAGAAATTAACAGTAATAGTAAAAATTCTGATAATTTAAAGAATTATTATTATTATTATTATTATTATTATTATTATTATTTTGTATGTATACCCTTCAAAAATATCTTATATCTTTCTAAAGTCTATTTTTACATTTATACCCCCCAAAATGTATATAGTTTACATAGATATCCACCACTTAACTTAAAAGTTTATAAAAACTACAATGAGAATAGTTTCTTCGTTTTATGTCTAAATTGTTCAAATTTTAAGGGTTAGTTAACTCTAAGGGTTATTTGACGGATTTTAAAGATTATACATGCAAAAAGTGTATATTTTGAAGAGTATAGAGGAGTATATAAATAAATATGAGATATTTGAAGGGTGTGCAAATTACTATTTTACCTTTTGAGATAACATTGCATAATTACCAATCATATGCATATTTTAACTGTTCTCTCTCCTCTCTCTCTCCTCTATAAAGGCATATCAGCACAAGGCAAGCTATTACTCTATATATCCTGAGTGCGGGTTTATAACTCGGCAGACCCGTGTAATACGAAAAAATTTATAAATATTATTTTCTATCGACAATGCGAAAAGTTAAAAATTGCGAAGAAGTATGCATTAAATACAGTATAATACAAGTTTATAGAATTCATTAAGTCCGCAGTTTAATAAAAGATAGAAAATTTTGTATATTACTCCCTACCTTTTGATGAAATTTATATTTACACTCTACATTTCTACTATTTGTAAGTTGAGTCTTAGTATTTAGCGAATATGTATAGAAAACACTATGCCGTTAGATTTGTTAGTTAAATTTAACTAAACCCGTAGGTTAAATTAACTGTAATAAGAAGATTATAAAAATAGTCTCAACCCAACCCAACTAAACCTAATCAATTAAACCTAACCCAAACTAACTAAACCCAACTCAAACCAACAAACTAACTAAACCTAACCCAACCCACTAACCAATTAAACCCAACCCTTCTCCACCGTCGGATCAAACCCACCCATACCAACTAAACCCAATCCTCCTCCTGCCTCATTCTCTCCTCCCTCCTAATTCCCTCCTACCTCCTCATCATCCCTACCTCCCTCGTTGGGGATCCAACATTTGTGACATGATGGCGAGAGCGATGTGGTGGTCGAGGTCATGGACACCGAGGTGTGGCCCGAGCGCAAGATCTCCTTAGCTACGCCACCGGGATCGCGAGCTCTATCAACTACTCTCCCTTGGCGATAGCTCCGCCAACTACTTCCGTGATTATACGAGGCGCCACCATGCTCTCTAACACGACGCTGTGGATCACCATTGTTGGAGCCGGCATGTTCGACCACCACTTCCTAGGGATGGTGCTCGCGAACATTGCGGCAAATGGGAGAGAGCTCATCACCGATGCCCACTTTCTCGTCGCCTGTGGAGTAGGACAAAAGGTTGGGGTTGCAAGTGCACGTTGCTCTTCTCCCTGCCACCTTAGGGCGATCACTGCATTTCACGCCCTTGAGGCTAACTCTCGAGGACTCTGAATCCCTTGTTGAGGACGTAAGCAAGGGTCGTGGTGGTGTTTTCGTCTGGCGAGTCAACCTAAGGACTAGGCATTTAAAATATTTTAGAAATTAAATATATTTAATTAATGAAATATTTTCACGGTGTTAGTTAAAATCTAACTCATAGTATTTTCTGCAGATATTCTGTAAATTAGAGAGCTTAATTTGTAAATAATAAAAATATAGGGTGTAAATGCAAATTTAGTTAAAAGACAGAGTGTTATATTTAAATTTTTCTAAATGATAGTATCATTTTAGAAAAATATTATTTACTACTACTACTACTTTAACATATATTCAAAAGTATTTTTGTCATTTGGTTTAAAACATCACCAATTCATAATAATAATAATTATTATTTAATACTTTAATATTAATTTTATGTTATTACGTATGGAACTAAATATTAGAATAGCTTATACTAATATTAGCTATTTTTTTAGTATTAAAAATTAGAAAAGTAATACATATTCTAATCTTATTCCGCAAGTAACCAAATCCTAAAAAGAATCCAACAATTTTTCAGTGGCAATTATGTAAAAAAAAACTCCTAAAAATTCCAAAATTTAGGCGGACTGCTTAGCATCTAGGGATAATAAAACCATTTATTGACAAGTGTGTGTTGATTGCAGCAAATTAAAGGATATAAATGTGACTAGTAACCCACCTTATTCTATATCTACTTTATTAGGATGATAAAACTATGCAACTCCAATATCACAGAAATTTGTGGGCAAGGCCACAAGTGCGTTGTTGAATTAATACAGGTGTGTCATCATCAATTATCAGTTCACTAAAATTGTTATATCCTATACTCCTTTATTTTATAGGCTCCAACAGCAACTATAACCTTACATAAGTCATCACTCTAGTTCTATGAACTATTTGATCAGTTCAACTTAATAATAATTTAACAATCTTTTTTTCATGATCTTAGTGTTATACCATCGTCGACGATGAATTACAAGATCCCTGCAAGTACAGAACAATGATTAATCACATTATCTGATCTAAGGAGAGAAAAAAAAAAAAGAATCCTCTTACTGACATTAAAAAGAAACTAATAAAGCCAAATGAGCAATTGTTTGAAGAACACTGTTAATGAAGCATTTGAATTCATCATAATAACATATGAAATGGCACGGAAATTTTTAAGATGGAACCTTTACAGAGTTATGGCTCAGACGAGCAGTATTCTTAGCAGAAATAAAGTAAAAGAAGTAAACAACTGAACAAAATGCATCCAAAAGGGTAAAGTAAATGCAAGAATGGTCAAATGTTAAATAATTTTCACTAGAACATCAGAGCAGCGGACTTAGATATTGAATTTAAGCGACTTTCATATGTGGACCCATATGGTACAAGAGGGTTTCCAACCCTCCCCTAAAATTTCTGATGCACCCAATCTGCAGACAGAGTTATATCATGCATGATACCTTCAAAAAGTAAACTAAGCTGTTCAGGAACTGGGAATATTGGCTGATACCAGACCAGACACAAGATGCAAGAAGAAAACAAAGAGAGAGGGAGAGTTAAAAGGCACTGTGTGCACTAATGCCAAGAAGAAACAAAGGCTGTTCCTACCACATGCCCCTCACCTCCTTCATCTTCTCTTCTTTTTATTCTACCCATCAAAAGAAGCTCGGAAGACCCCACTCTGAAGCCTGCCATTCCAGGGATTCAATGGTTCAATCAAAAGCAATCAGACATCAGTGCTCCTCATCATCCCTACCATAATTACCAGCATGTGCAATCCAACATCTATGTCCTGACTTCTAAAATTCTCTCAATGGTTTATAATTTTTTCCTTTCACATATGAGAGAGAAGTAGTGGATTTATGACTGAGTGAGTTGCAGAATTATACAATTAAGATAACTCTTAAGAGCCTAATTAAGTAGCTTGGTGCTGAACGATGGACCAGTGAGGAGAAAAAAACCTCAAAATTTTCAAACAGTGTGTAGTTACATGTGTGGCTACGAAACTCATCAACAGTGAGATTGACTTGTTGGATTGACAATTGAGGACTGAGGAGGATTAGATCAAATTGTAACTGAGATTTTTCATTTTGGTTTTATTACAAAAGAAGCATATTTTAGAGAGTAAAAAATTCATCAATGATTGATGTTATTCATTACCTCTGAGAAGAGATTATTATAACATCTGGCCTCAGTGAAAACTTTTCAGAGCTACAAATGTGATACTTGGACAGTAGACTGAAATTAAGTATTGCAGACTATGGAGATCCTACATGAGTAATGACATGTCAGAGGGAATCACAGAATAAGTACCCCAGGATATCTGAATGGCATCTCCTGTACCATATCTTTGAACTCCGCCAAGCAATAATAGGAAAAAGAAATCAAGACAGATGATATGAGCACTTAGCTAACAGATTAAAAAAACACAATTATGTCAAAGCTCTAACAGGTAGAGAATAGATGCAACAAGAATTTGTCATGTTTGGTAGAATGGGGCCTGTCTAAGTGTTTGATGCATGCTCAAATCTACATTTATAATTTGTAACATCTTAGAGAAGCATTCGTTAAGGAGGGGAACTCAAGGAAGAGTAGAGTCTACTTAGTTGTTATCAGGAAGCAACATCACTTGTAATGGGGGTATTAGGTTCCCCCATAGACACCCACATTAGTGCTGTTCATCTTGTTCAACTACCAGATGCAATTATATATCCAATCCTACTTGAACACAAAAATCATGTAAGAAAAGAAGAAACAAGTGTATAGAAGATAGATAGGACTATCATCATATTTGAGAAAAGACATAAACCATGAATCTTCCAATGCATCTCTATAACCAACTATCAGTCGGACGATACAATATGAACTGTATTAGTGGGTAAATGATAATTTTAATCTGAATCTGTAGAAATGTCATCATATGAACATGTACTACAGAAGCTAGATAAGACTTTTGTCATATTTGAGAAAAGGCTTAAACCATGAATCCTCTAATGCATCTCTATAACATAGTAACCAACTACATTTATCTCAACTATAACATGCATTATACAATATGAACTGTATCGATGGGTAACAGATATTATCAGGCTGAATCTGCAGAAATGTGTAAGAATAACTACACCTGTAAAATTTGTTAATGCTTCTTCAACCTCTTTCTCAAGTGACATTGTGCACTTGTCATTCTCAATAGTATTGCTCATTTAGCTAATGCCACATTAGCATCCATAAAATCTATAGAAATTGACGTCTACTATTCATGATTTTGTCAAACCTTCACAACAAAACTAGTTATTCACCCTCACAATCAGAGAGTATCCTCCTCCTGCATGACACACTTTTTTTGGGAGAACCCAAGTAATCTCTTGTGGATCAGGGAGGGGAGGGAATATGAGTGGACTGTCCCGACCAACGGGAATTTTAATTGTCTTCTTGCTCCAGCGTGCTAATCATAATATGGGTTTGAAAGAAGCTGATTCATTCCCTTGTAAAGCTGTAACATTGCAGATGCATCTGTTCAAATGATTGTACCTTCTTCAGCTATTATTTAAAAATGAGCCCATGAAAGATGTGTGCATGAAAATTAACAAACTAACAAATGCAGACAAAAAAAACTTGAAAGTTGGGTGTGTAGATGAAATCACATTGTATAACAAAATTGCATGATGTAGAACTCTTTGCTTTCGTTCTTTGGTTTTGAAAGGAATTCTACACTTAGATCTTTGTTTTAAAAACTGTGGTTTGATAAATCTAATTTCTCTTTCCCTACTCAATTCTCCCTTTTCCTTGTTTCTCTTCTTCTTCTTTAACACGATAAAGGCTCTATCTTCTTCTATCAACCTCTTTTCTTTATTCTTTCTCCTTTGGCAGTTCTACTGGAATTATAAAAAATTAAAAACTCGAATCAGAGATTACCCTGTACTCCTTCATTACTGGAAAAGCTCTGCAAGAGATATCTTTGATGGCACAGAACTACAGAAAGTCTTTAGATTTTATTATATGATGATCTAAGTGTAATATAACTTCTCTGTGATGCAACAGGAATTATAGAAACTGTGTTCGTAATCATTTCTATCTTCTCCTTGTTTCTCCTCTTTTTTACCTGATAAAGGCTCTATCTTTTTTCTATCAACCTCTTTTCTTTATTTCTATCTCCCTTGGCAGTTCTCCTACTGGAATACAAAAACTCGAATCAGAGATTAATCTGTAATCCTACATTACTGGAAGAGCTCTGCAAGAGGTAATCTTTGATGCCACAGATAGTCCAACAGGGTGTCAGACTGTCAGCTAATTAACATGGATAGTACAGGTCAGGATGAAGCACAACTCTGTCTTTGAGTTGCTCCACTGAAGGATTTGGTGATAACACGGTCAAGTACAGAGGCATTAGTGAAACTACTCACAAATTAATATTTCACAAGTTCATTAAAGCACTACTTCATCACCAACTTAACTTAAGTGTTTAACCATTTTTGTAAATTTCACACAGTTTCATAGCCGATCACCCCTTTTAAATCTTCTAGTATTTACCAACAAGATGCATCAGCAATGCTATTTCAATTGCCCTCTTTTCTACTCTATCTTGTCCACTAAACAATCAGTTAATCTTAGGGCGGAAACCCTCAATGGATTTGCATAACAGAACAAGTCCTTCATAGTTATGTATTTGATTGTTCTTAGTCCTTCGGGTGGCGTTGCTTGCCAAGATGCATCAAAGTCACTTCCTTCTGCCACCTCGCCTTCTCAAATTTGCAATGCACAAAACCAACTTCACTTACAGAGTTACAGATATCCAAATAGCCCTCGAAAATTCTAACTTCTGCACTACATTACATTGCTTCGCAAACTTATAGCTGAAAACAATTCGAAAACACAATACATAACTAAATATCAACGCATTAGATCTATGTGACGGCAAACAAATTTAGTAGGAAATGCATAAATCTGCAATCACTTAATTCCGTTAACGATAAGAACAACTTATAAGGATAAGAATTTAAACCTACGCGATCGCGTTACTCGCTGCAGTATCATCGCCGTACTCTTGCGTTTCGACAGCACCATACACTTTTGTTGGCCAATCGCATCTTTGAGCTCCGAATTCTTTAGAGAATAAAGCCGTTGGAAGCCGGTTCCGACTCTCCCACCGAAGTCGTGGTTGTGTGACCGCTATTTTGGACGTAATCCGAAACCCTACAAAGTCGAAACTCCAACAATGCCATCCATCTCCGAGACAAATCCGAAGAGGCGAAGACCCTTCCGGTTTTTCTGTATAACATTTATTTTTGTCTTTAATTTTCTATTCTCTCTAGTTTCCGAATGGACTGGATGCATTGGAATCAACTGTATATCAAATTATGACTGCGTTTGTTACTACAGTTATGCTTGGATTAATGCCATACTCTTGCCGAGCGACTAATTTGATTAGGTGGTCTTTGCAACAAAACTCTCTTCTAGTTAGAATCAATTGATTCATCGCTTCTCAACGAAGAAGAGAAGGTTGACTCCTCGATGCAATGAAAGCAATTGAACGGATCGGAATCAAGTTGATCAAATCTTATTGCAACATAATGATAAATCGTTCATAGATTTAAATGCCCAATTTCAGAGCTAGATGTGGTCCAACTTAAAATAATTAGCCCAAGTAATGTATCAGTTAAATAATTGAGCTCCAATTAGAAGTCACACCTAATTGTGAGCCCTACGAAGTCGGTCCAGTTACATACTTCATCTCGCCCAGCAAAGATAGAGAGGAGAACAGGAGATCGCCCGATCGGGTCCGGAGAGGGAACAGCTGAGGCGTCCCACGTTTGTCCTTCTCCTCTCAAACACTGCCACGTACGACGATTTCCGCGTTGGATTCCCCTAGTCGGCGGGGCCGTGACATTTAAATGCTTGCGTTGACCCAGGGTCTCACTCCTATGAGTTCTGACCGTATCATGTGACACGAAATGGCTCAAATCATAAAAATATAGTCCTGGTAATATCCAATAGTTTCACATAAATATTTAAGTTTTGTGATGCTAATTCTACCGCATGTTTGCTGAGACAGACCAAACCTGGCCATAACACATTATAAGAAAAGAGCATTTATGAGGACGGGAAGATGGTAAGAACATTCGTTGCAATAATCGTACAACCCAGTTCTTATAAATAGCCCTCCTACCGGATGCTGGAAGACGAGCGTCTAGCTAAGGATATATAGAAGAGAGAGAGATAAATAGATATATTCAATTTCAAACCTGCAACTTGTATCCTTTCTTTAATTTCTATCCCTCACTCTCTCAGCTGGAAAGAATGGACGTGGACTTCTTCAATCGCTCCCCAGGAACCCAGATGGAGTTGATGGATATGATGTTACAAAATGAGGAGCTAACGGCATTTCCTGACCAACCACTGTTTCCGGAGTTCTACGGTTCTCCTACTCCAACATCACCAGTGTTAGGTAGTGCTCATTCTCCTTTAGTCATCCAAGACCAAACCAGGGTTCCCTTGCTTGCCAACCCCGCCCTTAGTTATCAGCCAACATCGACGGCGGCGATGAGGGAGATGATATTCCGAATCGCCGCGATGCAACCGGTCGATATCGATCCAGAGTCAGTGAAGCCACCAAAGCGGCGGAACGTGAGGATATCGAAGGAGCCCCAGAGCGTGGCGGCGAGGCTGAGACGCGAGCGGATAAGCGAACGGATGCGAATATTGCAGCGGCTGGTCCCCGGCGGAACCAAGATGGACACAGCATCGATGTTGGATGAAGCTATCCATTACGTCAAGTTCTTGAAGACCCAAGTGCAGTCACTTGAACGGGCTGCAGCGAATCAATCTGTGGGGCTTGTCGGATTGCAACCATCTCCTGTTGTGTTCTCTTCCGATGTGAATAATTACTCGTGCTACATGAAGCCATATCAGGATCCAGATCAGGGTTTTTTTCAATTCTAACCATATGTTGAGTTGAGATATATTGTAATTAAGAATAATGCATGGTTTGAGTTGATACGATCGATCCGTCATCTCTCCAGTTTCTTGTCAGTTGTAATTAGATGTAAATCTTGTTGTTAGTGGATATCTTGTGTTTGGAGAATAATTCATCCTTCGCTATCTCAGTCTTCTCATCTAGTTTGGGCTAACTTTTTCTATGAAAGGGACAACCTCGTGCCCATGAGCAGTCTAGTCTTCCTCCACATAAATGCTCGCAGGGTTGTTATTAGTCAATAGCAATAATAAAAATAAAAAAAGGTGTGTGAAATACTATGTCTGCATGGGAATTTCACGTAAAGTTGTTACAGCGACGGGTTCTCTTTTCGAGAGGCAATGCATCGGGTCTCTTCAGTGTATTGGGACCATGCATGCACTATATATGATTCCAATGCTTACGTACGGATCTATAGTGATGAGTGTCTTAGTTATGTCACATACCTATATATTTACAAGGAGGTTGTTACAGTTATAACTGTTGGGCTCGGACACGTGGCTTCTAACGTGTGTAGGTCCTTTTGGGATACTTTTTGTTGTTCTTTATGAACATTCTGTTTCTGCTCATGTTCGCTGATTAAAGAGGCTGTTTCGTAGGAGCAGCTTGGAATAGATGTCGTAAAGAACTACCACATATAGTGAGAAAAAATTTCTCTTCCACATGTTTTAGTTGAACATCCTATCCTATGGAGATTTATTTGATTTGTGTGTCTCAGTTTGGGTGATGGATCTAAAGTTTCATTTTTACTCTTTATAGAAATGTTGTTTAGATCATCATACGTAAATATATACTTTGTCTTTACATTATATTTATACATATATCTTTATTAATTAAGTTTTTCCAAGCAAAATACATCTTGATTGATAAACATTTCAATGCTTAGGTCCTTGCTTACGTATGAATTTTTCTTGACCCTTCAAACTATAATAGTAATGCAGTACTAGTTTCACTGCATAATATGTACCTTAGATTAATGTGTAAATTACAAAATTATATATTTTGGATCAACCGAGCTATCATTGTAGCTTGATAGTTAAATCTTATCAACTTATAATGAAGATAGGCATTAAGGTTGATGTATAGTAGATATTTTATTTGAGACCTATATACATATGATTTGAACTCGTTGTAAATTAGAAAAAAAATATACAGTTGTCCAACCTATTAAGTAGAAAATAATTAATTTTTTTTGTCTAACTTATAATCCATTAGCTCACGATCAATTTAAAAAAAAAAAAAACACTACACATGTCAACGCGTTAGATGAGAATACCTATCTATACAACAAATTTGTATAGCTTACAATCAGATACCAACATACATAAATGCATGCTTGAATGAAGGTTCTTTCTTTATAAAATAAAAGAAGAAGAGAAATAAATTAGCATATCCCTACTCTGCTATGTATTCAGACAATCATGTGCTCATCAATGGATCCAGTAACCATGTGACGAAGAACATGGTGGTCCACAAAATCTTCTCCATATTATTAATGTGCAGATACCAATCTAGACATCCCTTCCACGAAGGACCACGCTATCTTGTTAATTTACCCTTTCTAACCATTTCCAAATAGACTGACCAACACTGGGCGATAATAATATTTTTCCGAAACAAAATTAAAAAGAAAACCAATAGAAATAGTATAAGAATATGAAAGCTTATAACTGTCGTTCTTTAACAACTTATACCTCACGTATATAAAAGAAATAGTGATGTTTGAGTCCTATTTACAGGCCTTGGGGTTTTAAAATAACTGGCAACTTAATGACGAGCATTAGTTACAACCGGACATCTGTCCCAGCTAGCAGGCAGCACCTGATCTTTCAACCACTAGTAAAATCTTACAACTGCGAACAATATAAAAGTAAGATCTCCTTTTCCGGATTGTGTTCCAATCCTATACCTCCCTCCCAGTCCAAAGGACAGATGAAATAAAGAAGAAGGTATAAACTGCCGGTCTAAATTCCTCCCCCTAGCGAACCTCATCAAATAAATCCAAGTCCATCTCTTCCTTTGGCCGGCCTCTTTATTTTTCATCCCCCACCACACCTTTCTGCCTACAGTTAATCTCCATCATTGGTGTGATCTCTGTTCCCCTCTCCTAGCTAGGCGTCCCGGCCCGTTGCAGAAATGTTTGGGGCCGGTGCAATGAACCGGAGCGAGACTGTGAGAGGAGTAAGCTTTAATTGTTGTGATTGTGAGCTCGAATTTGGCGTTCGATCGATGGCAGGCGGCGTGGGATGTTGGGAACCGAGAGGGTTGGGTCACATGGGCCGGTCACGGAGAGGATTGACCGTTGTTCTTGGGGGAGATCTCGGGTTGGGTGGGGGCTGGGGGGAGAGAGAGAGAGAATGGCTCGTAGCGGAGACATGGCTGTCGAGAGATGAGAGCAGTGGCGACGCCGCGTCATGTGACGTGGGGGCAGATGGGATCCCCTTTTCTGAGTTTGTTACTTTCTTGACCGGGTTGTGTCCTGGATTTGGTCAGACGGACGTCACCAGTCCGACACGTGGTTGAGACGGATTATGGAGGAATATATGCAGACACAGAAAGTTTTTCTTTTTCTTTTTCCTTTTTAGGTGGCGTGTACTTATATTTATCAGTGCTATATACTGTTTTCATTAAATAAAATTTTTAACGGTAGTTCATTTTTATTTTAAACAGATTTTTATAAATCACACACACTATATTTTAATTATTTATCAATTCACACTCTATTTTTTAAAGATTTTATAATCCGACTCTTTCTTTTCTTCTATAATTTTCATTTAACATCTGAAGTTATTTTGATTAACTAATATCAGTTTAATTATTAAAATACTTAAACTATTTTCTCTAATTTTTTATCATTTCATCATCTTTCTTACCTACTTCATCCACCATCATTGTTGTTATCGTCGCCATCAACTTTCCTTATCTTCCCCCTTCCCCACTTCCTCTTCTTGAGAAATATGATAAAAATAATATAAATAATTTAAGTATTTATAAATTAATGTATATATTATAATTTAATGTTTTTATAATAAAGTATAAATTAACCCGGAATATTACATAAGAATTATAAGAAAAAATAAAAACTATATCATAAAATCATCGTATGAATCACAAAATAAATAAAATATAAAACATGATTTATAAAAATTATTTAGTTTAAAGAGACTAAATTCAAACGTAATCTAATAGATCAAACTTGAGTGATTGATTCATTTTAAATATAAGCCAGTAGATCTAGCCTAGTCATGATTCAAATTTCATATAAGGGGTTTGAGGGTTAGTTTATACTTAAAAATTTATGTGGGCAATTGAGTACATATGGTTTATGTTGTTTAAAAGGTTGGCTAACAAATTTATTAGGTGGGATTAGCCTCTTCGCATAGAGTATGTTTTTTGTAAGATAGAGTGGGATTAGGGTGAATTGATGAATTATTTTGTTCAGGAAAATGAAATAGCTAGAAAACACAACCTTTGCCACCATTTCATTTTAATTCCTGAATAGATAAATGAGTTGGTAGGCTGTTTGCTAGATAAAAAGGCTAGTTTTTTTTTTAAACATATAAATTAGATAATCAAATTAATTATTCCAAAAAATAGAGGATAATAAGTTCAAATTATATAAATTTTTTATATAAAATAATACCAACTCTAATGTCTATATTATGTCTATAAGAGAATAATACTCGTGATAAATCCATCCACTGAACAGCACGATGTTTTATCTCCTTCTCCCTCCAAATGCCTAGTCAGTAACACGTTGAGTGGGTCCCTTCACACTCCTCCAAATTAATTGCATGAACTTTTGGCGAGTCCACGGACCCAAACTAATAAAGTCAAGCTCACTAAAGCCAAGCCCGAGCCTGGCCTCGAAAGCTAGCCCAACGTTATCCTCAAGCTTTGGGCCTTTGCCAAATAAACTTGGAGCTTAAAGAGGCCTTGGGGGACCAATGTCGATAAGATCGAATCGGACTAGTCTTATATAACACGAGCCCAATAATAAGCCCTTCTAACTACTCAGCTGTGTCCTATTGGTAAACAAATGTGTTAATTAGAACTTTATAGTGACAATATATGTGTGATCTATCCATGTGGTAGATTTAACATTTTATCGTACATCCTTTTACAATAAGTAAATGAATAGTACACTGTACACTGTAACGGTTTATTTTTCCACATATAAGAATTTTTAAAATATAAATGTGAGGGGAAAAGGACGGTTTGCTGAACTCTTGCCAAATCCATGTGATTAGCAGGCCCATTTAACTTGGAGAATTTAAATGGGCCTAATACTGTCTTTTACGGGCCCTAATTGGCCTAAGTTGGTAGTTTTATCTCACGTGGTTTGCACCTGATAAGACGTCTCCTGCTTTGCTCTATATATTGGCTCGAACGGCTCAAGTTAACGGCTTAAGCCATCCGCGATGGGTCTGGAGGAAGCCAGAAGGTCCCGTTCAAGACTCGCGTCCACCGTCGTTCTCCCGGGGCGATCTAGGGTTTCGCCATCCCCCTTCTCCGACCGCGACGACGATCGCCGCCTCTCCCGTCGGAACCCTAGATCGGGTACTCCGTCGCCCTCGCCGCCGCCACGACCGCGGCGACGCTCCCGCAGCCCCAATCGCGACCCTCGCCGCGACTGGTCTCCCTACCACGAACCCCACTCTCGGAACGGTAAACCCTCGGGCCGTGACGGCTACGTGGAAGATGATTCCGACGACGACGAGGAGCTCAAGGGGTTGAGCTACTTCGATTACCGTCGACTCAAGCGCCAGAAGATGCGGAAAAAGCTCAAGAACTGCATTTGGAGGGTGACCCCGAGCCCTCCCCGCGGTGAGAGGGGGCAATCCGAGCCTTTTAATGAGCCCGATGATGCGATGGATCCTCCATTCGAGGAGGAGAAGGTTGCGGTGGGAAAGAAAGGTGCAAAGAAAGGCACCGGAGGTTCTAGATCGGACGATTCAGCGAGCGGAAGGGATTCGGACTCGGACGATTCCGCGAAGAGAAGGGGGAGAAAGAGTGGAAGAGGGAGGAGAAGGGGGAAGCAGAAGTACTCGGAGTCGAGCGAGGATTCGGGCGGCAGCTCCTCTTACGATGATTCTAGCACGGAGTCTGAGAATTCTGATGGTTCTTTGAGCGATGATGAGGATGATAAGAGGAAGAGGAAGAAATCAAGAAGTGGTAGGCCCAGGAAATTCAAGAAGACTAGGAGTAGTCGGAAAAAGAGGAGATCAGATGACAGTGAGGAGGTATCGGATACTAGCCCTAGGTCTAAGAAGAGGAAGATCTCAAAGAGCAAAAAGAGGAGCAAAAGGTCAAAGTCCGAGAGTTCTTCGGATTCTGAGGCAAATGTAGTTAAGGGTGAGGCGATGAAGCCTGAGATCGATCCAGAGGCACTAATGTTTAAGGAGATGATTGAGGCTCAGAAGAAACCTATGTTGGATAATGAGCCACTTGTGGGGCCCGTTCCCCTCCCTCGTGCTGAAGGCCACATTAGCTATGGTGGAGCACTGAGGCCCGGAGAAGGTGATGCTATAGCACAGTACGTGCAGCAAGGAAAGCGTATTCCAAGAAGAGGAGAGGTTGGTTTATCTGCTGAGGAGATCCAGAAGTTTGAAAGCTTGGGATATGTAATGAGTGGAAGCAGGCATCAGAGGATGAATGCTATCCGTATCAGGAAAGAAAACCAGGTTTACAGTGCAGAGGACAAGCGTGCATTGGCAATGTTTAATTATGAGGAGAAGTCAAAGCGAGAGCACAAGGTTATGGCAGACCTGCAGCGCCTGGTACAGAGGCATATTGGGCAGGACACGGGTCCTACACATGATCCGTTTGCTCCAAAGACCTTAGACGCAACTGATGGTTGATGTCTGAGCATAGTAATGGTGTCTGAGGATGATCTTATGGTATGTTTAGTCTTTCATGTTATATTTAACATGTTGATTATTGCTATCATATGTTTAGGTTCTTTGGCTGTAACTGAAGTCTTATGTCTGTTATGCTGATGGGTAATCTGTTGGTTTCACCACGTATAACTGATGAGTTATGGTGCTGTTATGATAATGTGTTTTGGATAGTGATTCACAATGATAAGAATTTCACAGCTCTTAGTTTATACATACTTGTTGTGTGACTGTATCAAGTTAAATTATTTTGGCATAGTGTTCTAAATTCTAAGGGTCGCTCTTTGTTCTTTTGCATACTGTAGATATAAAAGTTGTTATACATGGCGAAAAGTTGTTGCATTTGTAATTTTCAAACTTTAGTCTTTTAGGAATACTGTGTTTATTGCTGATGTCTTAAAGTTATATGATTGATTTGCAATTTAGATCAACATTAGGAAATGATAGTACTTTAATGCTCATTTGATCTTTTAAGCCTCTGCCTCTTAGTTGAGGAACATCAGTAGCTTGTGTGTGGAAGATGTATTTATTGTTGTGGAGGGCATTTGTGTGGCTATAGCTTTAATTGTAGATTAACTAATTTATTTTGATGAGCAAGCTATCTTATTTGGTAAGGTGTTCATTATTTTTCCTTCATGAGGTGTTGGATGAAGTGGGATCATGAGAAGGCAAGGAAAACATAACAAGTTTGATCAATGTGCGCAATTCTTGAATAGTCAATACTCGATAGGGAATTCATGTTGTTCGCATAGGTTTTTTGTGCTGCTTTTAAGGTTATGATTTCCACGAACTGCTTTTAAGGTCTTATGTAATGCCATCTGCATTAGTTTGTCACTTTATTAGAGAATATATGATATAAATAAGTGTTGTAGATGCTTTGATGCTTGTTACCTTTGTAACTTTGTAAGGATACAAAAGATAGTAGGGACTAGGGTGCAATCTTGGTTCAACAATTTCTTTAATGTCCACTAGCCGTTGGATGTTCATAGGATGGAAGCTCATGTTTGGTGGCCTTTGGATCCTTGTTGTTCTTTTGTATTCTTATATTCCGATGTTTTTGCATGCTATTGAAACAAATATTTGGAATTGTCTTTTGAGGCCAATTATGCACATTTAAGTTCAAGGAGGTTTCGGGAGTAGAGACCGAAATAGAATTGCAATGAGAAATTATTTACTGGCTCAAGTTATTGGAGAACATGGCTATGGTGGTCTAATTTATTGAAATCAATGTTGTTGAATTATATCTTTGATGTTTCGTGTTTTGTTATTTTCTTTTTTTTCCTTTCTGATTTTCTAAACTTTCCTCTTCTATGACTTCCCATTTGTTTTATTTTCCTGTTTCACTTTTCTAGTTCCTTTGTTGTATGATTCCTAATAATTCTTTTCACACTTTATGTTTTTGTCATTCCATAGTTCAATGCTTACAGCTTTTCTCTTTGCTGTCATTGTGTTAGAAGTTAGAGCATGCATCTCATAAATGTCAATGCTGTTGAATGATGGTTTTTTGATGTTTCATGTTTTGTACTTCTTTTTTTTAATTTTTCAAAATTGTCTCTTTCTATGACTTCTGATTTGTCTTATTTTTTTCCCTTCTCACTTTTCTAGTTCTTTTGTTGTATGATTCCTAATACTTTTCACTTTTTTGATTTTAGTCATTCCATTGTTCAGTGCTTACAACTTTTTCCTTTGCTGTCAGCATCTCGTAAATGTCAATGTTATTAAATGATGGGTTTTTGATGTTTCATATTTTGTTCGTTTCATTTTTTTTCTTTTTGATTTTCCAAAATTTTCTTTTCCTATGACTTCTCATTAGCCTTACTTTTTTCCCTTTTCACTTTTCTAGTTCCTTTATCGTGTATGACTTTATAATATTTCTTTTCACACTTTTGCTTTTAGTCGTTCCATTGTTCAGTACTTACAGGGTTTCTTTTTGCTGTCATTTTTGCATTTCTAGAAATGCAGTAGGTTAAGCATATACTCTTTGTCAATGCTCTCTCTATTCTTGTGTTTTTAATTTCTTTTGGTGTAGTCTTTCTATAATATCAGTCTTCTTTATAACCTACTTTTTCTTTTCATTTATTTTTGGCTACTATTTTTGGGTTGCTATTTTGATTTCTATTTGGTGCATTCCAGTGGTCATCTTCGTTATTTCTCATTTTCACATTATTACAAACTTTCAAATGATTTTGCTTCCTTTTTGCTTTGGTTTCTCAAAGTTGCCTAATTGTATTAGAGTTCCTTCAATATTCTTTTCTTGCTTGCACTATTTGATAGTTATATTCTTTTATTTCCACTTCTCTTCAAAACAATTCATTTGCTGCATTTTCTTTTCATTTATTATTACATATCTTTTCCTTTATTATTACATATGTTGTCACTGTCATTCCATTGTTATTATTATTATTATTTTTTGGTGTTATCTTGTTTATATAATTCAATCTTCTTTATAACTTATCTCTTTTGATTTACTTTTGCCTCTATGTTTTCTTTTCTATTTCCATGTCCATTTTGTGCCTATTAGCAATCTTTGTTATTTCACATTTTCACTTTATTATAATTTTCATTTGTTTTTTCAAATGATTTTGTTCCCTTTTGGGTTTGTTTTCTCAAAGTTTTGTGGCTTATATTTATGTTTATAAGAGAGAGCATTGGCAAAGAACATATGCTTGCATGGAATCAAAAGTTCTTTCAATTTTTCTCTCTCTATATTACAACCATCATAATCAATGCTCATGATGATGAAACACCATCACTTTTGGTATAATGTTTACAAAGAACAAAGTGTTTGTGGGCAAGACATTTTTCTTTTTATTTTTGACTTTTCTAAAATTTTACTTGTCATTTGTCTTGTTTTTTTCTTCCCTTTTTCCCTTTTCCTTTCTTTTCTTTATTGTATGATTCCTTATGTTTCTTTTATCTTTAGTTCTCTTCCTTTTGCTTAGTTATTTCCTTGGTCAGTGCATATAACTTTTCCTTTTGGTGCCTTTGCATTACCATGCATTCGACGTATGCACCAGTGTAGGAAATATATGTTCTTCTATCTCCATATTCTCTCTATTCTTTTGTTTTTAGCTATTTGGTGTTGCCTTCTTCATAACTTCAATATTCTTTACAACCTTCTTTCAATTTTTATTTATATTTGGCTTAAAATTTTCTTTACTATATCCATTTCCATTTTGTGCCTTAATGGCAGTCTTCTTGTTAATTCACATTTTCGCTTTATTACAAATTTTCTTTCTTTTATTATTTATTTTTTGCTTCCCTTTTGGTTTTGGTTTCTCAAAGTGTTGTGACTTGTATTATATAATATTCTTTTCTTGTTTGCCCTATTAGATGATTAAATTTTCTTTTATTTTTATATTTTTATTTTTCATTTGCTTTACTTCTTTAAATTTGGTTCCTCAAAGTTTTGTAATTTGTTTTGGAGTTTCTTCAGTATTCTTTTCTTTCTTGCATTTGGTAGATGATTAAATTCTTTGTTTTTTTACTCCTTGTCAAATTTTTTTTATTCACTCTATTTTCTCTTCATTTGTTATTACATTTCTTGTTGGCAATTTTTTTGGTCTTTCTTTTTTTTTTTGTCTTCTTCCTTTTACTTTATTTATACATTTTCAAATCTTTTGGAATCTTCAGGATCATTGCGGTATTCAGTTTATTTATGCAGTTGCATTTATTTTGGATAATTCTTGCTTTAATTTTTCCTTTCACTCTTTTATTCCTTTTTTATTAGTCTTTTGACTCTCTTTGACATATTTTGATCTTAATTCTCAGAGTTTGTCAATGTTGTTGAATGATGGGGTTTTTTTAATATTTCATGAATAAAAATATCTTGCTCAGTTTTGTGTTCCTTTTTTTGCTTGTAATTTTCCAAAATTTTCTCTCTGACTTCTCATTTGTCTATTTTACTCTATTCACTTTCTTGCTTCTTTTTTGTTGTATAATAGTTATTTTTTTTGGGGGTGAAAACCAAAACCAACTGAAACTTCGAACTTCGAACCGTGATAGTATTAATCAGAAATGTTGGTATTTTCTAAATTTATATCACAAGTGATAACACTATTAATCTTCCTTTGGTGTTGGTTTTCAATGGCCATTTTATTGATGTTTAAATTAATTGGAATACTATTACATTCTTTCTTTCTTTCTTTCTTTATCTTATTTAGCTTCTTCTCACTTTTACATTTTACTCTCTGCTGCTATTTTGTCATCTCAGGGCTTTCTATTGTAATTTATTTATGATGCTTGTTTACATTTTTTCCTGTTTATCTTTCTTCTCTTTTATCATTCTCATTCTTATTTTTGTTTCCTAATTAGTTTATTTATACTTTATGTTCCTTTTTGAAGTTCTTTTATTCTTCTTTTGCCTTCTAATTTTGTTTGTATATATGCTATTTTTTAATTTAAGTTACAATTTTTTTAATATATATATATATATATATATATATACATTGGTTTTTGAAGACGAGTCTGAGTCATCCCCCCACCAGACTCAAATTGTCCCGAAGCCTCTCCCAAATCATTCTGCCACTGTCAACATGGTGTCGCACTTGGGAGGTGATGATGTGATTCCTTATGTACTTGTGTTTGTGTCGCTTGACAAGTCTACCTCTGGATCCGTTGACCCATCTTTTTCAGTCTTCTTCTATATATATATATATATATATGGAACTTCTTTTGATTCTTTCACTGCGCCTTCTTTTGTTTTTGCTTTTATTTTCTTTGTATTTACATTTTCATTGTGGTTTCTTTTTTGTGCTATTTCTTATTTTTCTTATTTCTCATGAAGTTGTTTACTTCCATTTTAATTTTGATTCTCTTCATTTCCCTTGAATCTCTAGTTTTGAATTTCAATTTTCCTTATGTTTGTATTATGTTGTCTTTGTGGATCTCAAAATTTTCTAAAAGCTCCTTCTTCACTTTCTTTTTTGTGATTACTTTTTCATGTTTTTAGCCTTCACAAATACCTTTCTCTTCCCTTCCCTTTTTCAGTTCTATCTTTTTCTTTCTCACTTTACATTCTCAATCTCCTTTCGCTTTAATTCTTCATTTGTTTGGTTTTGACATTAGTTTTTATATTTAATTACCTTTTCTGTTATCATGTCTTCATATATTATGCTCTTCATTTGGTTGTCCTACCTCCTTTCCTTTTATATCCTTTTCCTCCCTTTGATTTCTTTTACTTCCTCACTTTCTTTCCTTTTAACCTTTTTTGATAATTAATTAATCGTGTATGCAAGGAAATCAGAACAATGGCTTAAGCCATTAGGTGTTGGGTCTTTGGAGGAGATGGACTTGTCGGTTATGGACTTATGGGCCTTTGCATCTTTTTACTGAATTCATAGTAGAACCCTGTATTTCCGTTTCTTTTAGTGGCATGATATTGGATTAGTTTCCTTGATTTATATAATTCATAGTAGATTCTTAACTGAATTCATTACTTGATCCATATAATTGTTAGCAAGGTGGATATGTGAAGCTATAAGTGTTAGACTATTGATGGTCTTTGAATAGTACTTACAGGTATTAGTCAAGAACTATGTTATGTTCAGTGCTGATAGGCGAGCCTGCTATTGCATTCATTGTACTCAGTTTCATTCAACTCTAATTTAAAATTTTAAAAGAAGTTATCAGGAGTCAGGATACAAGCAGTAATTCTTGTTAGACAGAAATTAACAAAAGCATTTCCTTCGATTTTTCTGGTATTCCAGGTCTTCATTCTATTCATGTTTTTGCGCATTTCTGTTGATTGTCGGTCTGTTAATGTTTCTGTTCATTACTCTTGATTTTTATGGTTGTACATCTTCCTCCTCAAGACCCCACGTAGGTGGGAGCTTTGATGTCCATGTAAATTTGATAACGAGCTAATGATAGTTTGTGTCCATTTAAATTTGATAATATAGTTTTGGAGAAGTGAATAGATAGATCATTTAAATTAATTTTTGCTTGTGCCCTCTTCAAATTCTGTTTTTCTTGGGCATTTCACATTTGCAGTTGACATGGTTGCTTTTATGCTAGGTTCAAAGTATCGGGATCATGTTTGGCTACTTAGAAAAAGAATTGTATTAGTTATATTGGATCATACTATTTTTTAATTATATAATTTAAAAATATAAAAAAAACTTAGAAAAAATGATAGAAAAAAGAAAAATATTAATTACTCATGTATCAATTCTAAACATGAAAAACTATTCACTTATCTCCCTTTCTCTACTCTCTTGAAAATTTCCTCTCTCTGCGGCAAAAGAATTCCCCAGAATCGAGAGGGAGAGAACTCCCTCTCTGTCTCTACTCTCTACTTTCTTCCTGCCTTCTCTTTGCAGGGGGAGGAGAGAGGGTGTGTTAGAGAGAAATAGGGGTTTTCTTACAAAGAGGGAAAGAAAGGGAAAAAGAAGAAAAAATTGCATGTCAGAGGTGGCTGGACTTCAGCAGGCATCAATGTATGTCGGATCTGTTTCAGAGAGGCACTGGTGCTTTTGTTTGGGAGGGGGGAGAGAGAGAGAGAGGAAGAAGACGGCTCGGGGATCATTTATTTGATGTCTCCAGGTCGGATGTGAGTCAAATCCATCACAAATTCCAGCTCTTTTGGCCTGTTTCAGCTGATGCAGACTTGGATTGGCCGGAATGGCCAATACCCAACTGAAATTAGCCAACTAACTGATTTCAGAGCCTGAATCAGGATCGGATGATTTTGGGAACCTTGCTTTTATGGTTGGTTGTCTATCAAATCAAATCCTTGTCTATATACTAAATATATGAAATCAATTATGAAAGTAAATCCGTCTTGCTGATAGATTATGAATCCTCCAAATCTTTCCATCTATGTATAATCTAAACTCTTCCTCATACATTAGTCCCTCATATCCCTTGATGTGATTCATTCTAATGTACATTTGCCTCTTTTTTTCAGCAAACCACTTCAGAAGAACTTACACTGAGTGGGTGATTTAATTGTAGTTAGTTCTTAGAAAGCATTAATTGTGGATTGAAACACTTAGAACCATGCCATCTAATTTGAGTATTGGAGTCATTGTTCTACCTTTTGTATTCACTTATTTGGTCTAGTTTAAGTCGTGATTATCTTCTCTTGGAACAGTTTTAGAAAAGATGCATTCTGTAGATTTCTCTGTTTTTCACCTGGCATTTCTTGTCAGGTTTTATGAACTGGGGTGTTGCTTCTTTTCCTCTGCAATTAAATAGTTCAGTTGTTTTCTTTATCTCTATTTAGAAGGTTAGAAGTCGAAACAGTCCCATCGAGTGAGTATAATTCTTTCGGAGATTCAATTACTAGTCACTACTCTTTAACAAGCCCTATGTTTCCCTACTTGAGAGCTTGCAACATTATGAGCCAGTAACCTTTTATGCTTATTTTCTTTTGTCCAAAATATTATCACCTCGTATGGATTTTTTATTGCGTTATAGAGCTACTTGGAAAACCTTTCTACTACAGGTGTCATTGTCCAAGGCTGCTGTATAATTTTATGTAAGACTGCTCTTATCATTTTCCCATCTGTGTCTTTGCTGCTGCTTGAAATCAGGTCTCTGCTCGTGCATATGGTATCTCAGCTCCTGATCAAATTCACATTAGTCAAAATGTACCTGGTAAGTTAAATCCTTTTTGCACAAGTTCTTGGCATCTAGAATTTATTACAAACTCAACGTGGAGATTACATGATTGATTGGTTAGTGTACCGTTTGTTCTCTCTGATCAAATTGTTAAATATCTTGGAAAATACATATTACACATATAGCACGTCATTTAGAATAATAATGAATGGCAGCGGCGACACAATAAAACAATTTGGCAGTGGGTGTATCTGTGGAGGAGGCAATGGATGGAATTGGCTGTTGGATTGCTAACATAATCATAATGCTACTAGTAGCCTACGTTATTGATGCTAAATTGGAGTTCCCCAGTAATGCAGGACTTGGTAGCCTGCTTGTGCATGTGGAAATGCGAGCCAACAAGTTAAAAGTTGTTTAGATCGGATGGTCAACAAAAGGTTTGAAATCTGACCTACCTTTCATTCGAGACGCTTCTCTCGACTGATTCATATGTCAGGTCTAAAGGTGTGATTTGATCGTAACCATTCATTATTTAGTTCCCAGCTTGCTGTTCCTCTGGTCCTTTTTTCTGAATGATTGCAAGTTACTTATATTTTTCAGGTAATACTCTGAAAATTTACCTCCCATTCACATCTAAGTGATATATTCCTTCTCCTTTTGACTAGAACTTATCTGTTTCTTTGCTTTCTTTTCCCCCCAGCGTGATGGTATATATGTACCTGCGGAAATATGTAGGATTCTTTCGAAAATCTGCCTAAATTTTAGAGATTTTTATATAACATTTTTTTTTGATTTAGTGATTTATAAATATAAATTGCTGACTGAATTTATTCAGCAGTTTTTTTTTTTATGCTCGTAATATTTTAGATTTGAAAATTTTATATAAGTTACTGATCTGACTAAAATCAGCAGTTTTTAAATATACCTAGTTCTATATTTAAGTTTTGAATATATATTAGTCACGCAAAATAAATATTTAGGATTTCTGGTTTGGTTAAAAACTCAAATAGTTGGGATTACATTGGGGCCTACATTATAATTATGATTCAACATCAAGAAGACTATTTGGAGATTTGGGTTTTCCCTTTTGAGGATACTTCGCTGATACGTCGGCCTGGCATATAAATGATTCCTCTGTGCATCTAGGACAAAGAAAGCTGTATTACATCTGGGAGAATATTATAAATTTCTATGTAGTTAAAAATTGGTTTAGTGCTGCAATACTGATCCGAGCATGATCTAGGCTGAAACGGAAGGGCAGCAATAGCACCTTCTGATTTTTAGCTCCTGTTCACTTACGAAATAAACATGAAGTCTCCTTATTTTGTTATAGGAATTCATCATTCCTCTTTTATTATTCTATATAATTTTTTTAAAGTAATTTAATAATATCTCATAATTAATTTTTTTTGATTATATAATATTTAATTATATATTATTTCAACTACAATTAAGATTCTTTCTCTATGCACCATCTCTTCTCTTAAGTATTGGTCGTCTCAACAATAGTTTAGTTTTTTTCTCTCATCTATTTTTTTTAATATTAGTCATCCCACTTACATTTGAAATTTCATCTTTTTTTTTTGACTAGTAAATTTTGCGAAAGTAAGAAAAAAAATTAAGCTTGTATAATTTTTTCATAGCGCGAACTTATAATCCCGCATTATTTCGTAGTATATTTTTTCTAGTATATAGTTATTTTACATAGAGTGTGGGTTTATGACTTTGTATTACTTTACAGTGTCTCTTTATTTCTATTTGTGTATGAATATTTTATATATAGTATGGGTTTATAACTTCGGATAGTCCACAGTGCCTCTTTATATTTTCAGTGCATGATTTTTTTACATAAAGTATAGATTTATAACTCATGCATTACTCTGTAGTGCTTATTTATATTTTCTAGTGCATTGTTATTTTAATAGAGTGTCGGCTTATAACCTCGTATTATTCTGCATAAGTTTTATATATATTTTAGTGCATGATTATTTTAGATAGAGTGGAGTTATTTTTCTACAGTGCGGACTTATAACTCTACATTATTTTGTAGTGTATGGTTATTTTCTCATATTGCGGATACATAGTATTTTTAAGTCTACAATTGTAATAAAAAATAATATTATTTTAGAAAAATATTATTTACTACTACTACTAATATATACTAAGGGAATTTTTATCATTTGATTTAAAACTTCACCAATTTCCTATATTATTTTCTTCAATATTTTATATTAATTTTATGTTATATTATACTAGTATTAAACTAAACATTATGATGTCTTATATTATATTAGCTCTCTTTTTTTAGTTTTAAAATTAAAATAGTTATACATATTTTACTCTTATTCTTTGAGTAACCACAGTTTTAGATTTTAGAAATATATATATTTTTTATTCTAGAATATAAATAAAAGTTGAACACCATAATAATCTTATTCTAGAATATAAATAAATATAAGAATATTAATTCCTGAAATAAAAATCGCGGAATAACAAAAAAAAATTATTCTAAAATTGATCTTATTTTAAAGTAGACGAGGCTTAGAGTTTTTGAAGAAATTAGGCATCCTTATAAACTTATATGCCCACCTAAACAAAAAATGGGTAAATGTTTAGCTTTTCTCATGCAGATGAAAGTGGAGAGGATCTGATTGTTTATCTTCTTCGAATTTAAATTATTTTCAAGTTTATTCCATTGTAATATGATAAATCTTTCTAATTTATCTGATTAATAGATAAATACAAATTAAGGAATAGTCTTCTCTTTTTTATATTAGTGAGTTCAGTGTTTTGAGTCTAAATGATCTTTTATTTTGCCGTTTTAACTTGCGATTATGAGCCAGCAGCTGACTTGTTCAAAATTGAAAATTAACATCTTTGGTATGAAATTTGAGGACTAATTGCAATAATCCTAGTAGGTAAATTCACAAAGAGAGTTGGGAAGGGACGAAGTCTATCATTTTTATTTAAGTATAAATTACAAATAACAGTATATTTTGACTATTTAATAAACAAAGCCTTCTCCTGTCATCATTTACAACTAGAGCCCCAGATTTACCGGAAAAAAAAAATCAAGCTGCACAACCATTTGATAATCGGTTCATCAGGTTCTATTCTATTAGAAATAACGTGCATGTTATTAATCTCAGGCTTCATATTAGAAAAATAGAGTTAAGGTCAATTTAAAAATATAAATATGTCGTTTGAAATCGAAGAAATATATATTTTCTATTAGATACCTGAGTCTTTTGTTTACCTTTGAAGTAATAGTGTTGCCTTTATCACCGATAACAATAATGAACTGTATAGGAAGTAATAACTATCGGTCTCTTTCTAATTATAAAGAAGTGTCCACTAATCATATGGATTAGACAGGTGGTCATTGTAGCTTATACTAGGTTCTATGGGTCTATTCTTTCCATAGAAATTAATATTTAGTAAAAAAATTTTACTGAAGAACCGTACATATACAATTCGAGCTCTTTGTGATTTACTTGTCCTATGTATTGAGAGTTTTGATTAGTCTACAATTTCATGATCTATCTAACATAAAAAGAAAAAAAAATATTAACATGGATCAGAAGGGGTCGCTAGGAACTTGTGAATTCTAATCTGAAATGTGGCCTAGGACACCGTTTTTCAATTCTTTAATTAGATTTGTTTTTTCCAGTTATATCATATAAATCTTGGTACTAATACCACTGGTCTTGGCTGAGATTTGATCGTAGTTTAAATATGCAGCGTTAATCCTGTTTCCGTGTGGTCATAGTCACGTGAAATGGCACTTTTTTGAAGTGTTGGGGTTATCACATAGTACAGCACGTACAGTAGGACAACTTCGATCAGATGGTCAGATTATTTACCCTTGTTGCGTGGCTTCGTAATAATTTGTTTGTACCCGGAGATGTTCCTCGGGCTTTGAGCTGCAGGGGTAAAGGATTCACAAGGCTGCAGGCTCATGACCAGCCAAGTTGCTTCGACCTTAAAAGCGCGAAGACTTTTACCATTTCGTCGTCCGTGCCGCTTAGAGCCTGTGCTATTTTAGCAGCTGCGTTGCTGAGTTGCAGGTCTTTACACACTATAAGAGCAAGATGAGTAGCACAAAAGATCTCGAATAAAGATGGAAATAGAAAGGTACTGTGTATCCTTACAAATTTACAATGCGCGTCTAAAGGGTTGATTGGCCATGTGGGGCCTGCCTAGCAATAATTAATCAGGAGCCCATTTAATTACTTTCACTCACATATGGTTCGTTCCATTTATTGTCCATCAGGATGTGTCGTCTTCTTCCCGAAGTGAATGCAGATGGGGAGGTGAAATCAATACAGCTCGGTGCATGTGGGCTTGCTTTGTTCCAAGCCCCAGGTGTCCAGACAAGGCTTCGATATTATCGGGCCCACACCGCCGCGCATGGACCAATTAATTCCGTGGCGCCATCACCGATTTCCTTTAATTTAATTTAAGTTCGTAAACAAACCCCTATTCACTCAGATTAACAAAGAAAACTTGCTAATGCCAACTAAGATTTACACGATCGAATCGTTGGTGCAGGCGGTCATAGTATTATTTTTCTTTCTTTCCCTTCTTAAACTTATATCTGGTATTGGTTGGATGGTAAAATTAAAAATTAAGCTAAAAGAAAGCTTATATTGTGGGCACAAGGGCGTCGTATCATCTGTGGGCCCAGCTGGGTGAAAGATCGAATCATCGAATTTACGTTACATTATTAGTTGGCTGGATCAGAACAGCTAGTCGGTGGCAGAAACGTCCACACCGGAATCGGCCTGAATTATTCTGATGGAAATGCCCTTTCGTCATCAAAACCATTTCATTTTCCTCTCGATAATGCTGTTGTTATTTGCCACTGTTACCGTTATCTCAGTGATTACTTGCATTTAATTTTTTAATCTCTGTAGTATAAGATTAATCAATTAATTTTAGATACTATTCTCGAGCTTCACCCGCCATGCTATTTTAATCAGTCAAAAACAACTCGCTCCCTCCCTCCCCCCCTCTCTCTCTCTCTCTCTCTCTCTCTCTCTCTCTCTCTCTCTCTCTCTCTCTCACTGTCTGTGTGTGTTCTCGCTGAGCGTCACGAGGGAATGCGAAGGCGTCCAGAATGCCGGGCCACGAACTAGGGTTAAGGTTAGGGTTTCGGGCTGAGGAATTCGAGCGGAAAGAGGAGAAGAATAAGACGAAGAAGAAGCAGCAGCCGGTGCGGCGGCATTCGCGATCGGAGGCAGAAAGGAAGAAGGGATCGAGACGAAGAGGGGGGGAAGAAAGCTCCGATCTGGTGAGCAATTCTTACTTACCGAAATTCGTGATGCCTTCGTTCTTTCTCTATCTAATTCTTCAAATGTTGTGTTTGTTATCGTCGAGCTTCAGCCCTCATGAGTGATAAAATTTGAGCTGACGACTTCGATTAGACTGTTTCTCACAGCAATTGTTTATTTCAAGAAGAGAAGGAAAGAAAAGGAGGAACTTCGGCTATGAGAGTCAATGGATCTGACAAGTTTATTATTTTTCATGATAACTTTAATATCTAAGGAGCATCCAATGCAAATAAAATAGTGAAAGAGACTCGAATCCGATGACTTTTGATGACTAAAAGAAAGGAAGAAATAAAAAGAAATGAAAACTCAACAATATGTAGAGGACGAGGAGAGAAAAAAAGGTGAGGTGACGAGAAATAGCGGACTTCTAGGATTAAAAATGGCAACTTTGGCACTGTTGGGAGTTTTCCTGGCTTTGTTAGCTCCGTAAGGGCTTCGTCGTCTTCCTGTGCATTTTGAGGGACACCAGCTTTTTGCGATTGTTACAGCATTTGGCGGGACGCGAGCGCTCCGGTGTCCCTGGCCCAGATCCAGATCCAGCGAGAAGAGTGCCCTCTTCCTCTTTCGATGTCCTCGCTCCCCAGCCCCACATCCATCCCACAGCTACAAACCCCAAAGGTCAGTCAGTACTACTAGCTATTTGTTCAACTATTCATACTGTAGCTACTGTTACTACACTCCTTACCCCAGTTGGGTGCACTATTTCAAGGGCAAAGAGCAAAATCTGAAGCTTTTAAGGCTCTCACATTAGAACCAAAAGTAGAAGAAGAGGAGAGGTTAGAGAATCCAGACCCATTAAAGCATTTGTCCTCTCACGAACTCAAAGGTATGGGGAACACTCAAGCTCCCACTTCTCGTTTTTATTTTTCCGTTCTTTGTCACAATCCATGTACTAAAACTAGTTGCTTTATTGTTGTCTTTCTCTTTTCAGAATGCCAAAGCCGGAGGATTAGATCTGAGGCCGTTCCTTCACCTGGTGTGAAATTGCAAAGGCGGCGGCCTGCGTCCTTGGATCTTAACGGCCAAGGAGCTGATGTGGCTGTCCTGTCCCCAAGGTTCTTTGTTGGTGGCTTAGGAGGGATGAGCAAGAGCTCTGCCGCTTCATCTCGCAGCAGATCAGGCACATTCCCTAGTCCCGGGACGCCAAATTACCATCGGCATGGTGCTGCAGCTGTGAGTTACCAGAAAGGCTGGAGCTCCGAGCGGGTGCCGCTTCCATCGAATAGCAGCCGAAGGTATGCTGGAAGTGGCGTGGTGTTGCCTTTCAACAATGGAAGGGCATTACCGTCAAAATGGGAGGATGCAGAGAAGTGGATCTTTAGTCCAGTTTCTGGTGATGGTGGTGGGAGGATGTCAGTTCCTCCGCCTCATCATAGGCGGCCGAAGTCGAAAAGTGGGCCACTTGGACACCCTGCTGGAATTGGCGCTGCATACTCATCAGCTTCACCGCTTGCTCCGTGCTTTGATGGTGGAAAAGTTGGAAACTTTGTGGCAAAGTCACCTTTCTCAGCAGGGGTTTTGATGCCAGAACGTGCTTGCCGTGACAGCGGCAAAAACGGAAGAGGTGGGGGAGATGTTATAGTTGGTGGCTTAGGCAACAGTGTTGGGGGAAGTAGATGTTACTCTGCTAATGGAGAACCTTACATTTTGTCAGCAAGCATACATGGATGGTCTGATACACTGGCAGAATCATCTTCCTCTGGGCCGAGCTCTCAAGATACTACACAAGGTACTGGATCATCCTTTCACCCGTCCTTTCATTTGATGTTTTAGAGCGTTCCTTGGGATTATTACCTGGTTACAGTGACTTAAATTTTGGCAACTCATGCTTTCTGCTCTGTACATTTCCTGATTGAAATCATAGTCGTGGTTTCTTCTAGATGGCAAAAATGGAAAATTGTTCATATGAATTTGGTTTTATGCATGCATGTATGTTGATCAGTTGGTGTTAATTCATTATGTAATGTGGTCTTTGAAATGTGCATTTCATTGTCGTTTTAACAACTATGAAAGCAATTGTGACTATAATTGTTCATTCCAAATAAAAGCATAATTGCATGTCCCAGTGGTGGGCAACACACATGTATTGTTGTCATTTCCTATATAAAAGACCAACAGAGGTTGCCTAGTTGCTGTTGTTCTAAGATAATGATGCTATATGGATTTTTCTCTGTGACCATGTTGAATCTATAACATGTACGCATGAACTATTGTCCAACTATGTGCAAGTTAAAACGGACCAGATTTGGGATAAGATAGATTCCAGTTTAAGCAGGAAGGCATTGAATTAATTGATTCTGTAGCAGATAAATTATCACTGATGCAGCTTTTGTTCACTATAAATTGTAATCACCTACAAGTCATCCTCATGGTTAAGGGACTAATACCAGACTCAACAATTTAGCTAAGGGACTGCATTTCAATGAAAAGCAAAGATATAAGATTTTCTGCTTATGTAAAAGAGGATAAGATGATTCAGTCAGCAATTACATTACTTTGTTGCAGGATAAAACATATGGTATGTTGAGCATTCCAATTCTTTACCGGTATCCAAGTTCATTATTTTAGCTGATCCTGTTTTAATATGGCTTGCAGATGATACTTTTGGAAAAACAAAACAAGCAACCTCTGTAACTTCTCCTGTAGTTTTGAGGAAGGATGTGGCAACACAAATGAGTCCCGAGGGAACTGCACCCTCTTCTCCCAAGGATAGGTCTTTGTTTTCCCATTCACCATCAGCCCATCCAATTGAAGAGCTGGAGAGTCATTTCTCAAAGTTTGAGGTCAGGGATGTGCAGATAGATGATCGGGTAACTGTGACTAGGTGGTCAAAGAAACATGTGACACGAGGATCTGATAAGCGTTCAACAAACATCATAGAGTGGAAGAAGAAGATTGTGAAGGCTAAGTCTTCTTCCTGGGAAGAAACTGAATCTGCAAAATGCTTATCAAAGTAAGAATATATACACCCTTAGTTGGCTTTTTTATGTAGATGTTCTTAGGAAACACTATAATGCCGTCACCTTGATTGGAAATCTTAGTAATTCGTTCGAATTTCATTATTGAACTACCCCTAGGCAACAATGGTATATCTATCCTTACAGTTGTGATGGGTTGTACCATAGTAGTGTTTGTTGTACTAGCTCCTTCCACTTTAGTTTAAGTTCAGATTTTTTGTTTTTGCAAGTGTTCTACCTTTTGATTCTGTTAGGTTAAATATGGTCAATTGTTCAGATTTGATTCCTACTGTAGTTTGATCAGATAATTTTTGTTTTATTGGTCAACTCACTTCCCCAATTGTTAGTTTCAGTTAACCTATAAAGACCTTTGCCCTTTTTATCCAAAAGGCTGACCATCTATTCCGTTTTATTTTTCTCCCTCCCATACTACCTCTTGTTTCCCTTCTTTGCCCTTCACTTGGATGCTACACTTATCAGAGGGTTGTCAAAATGCATTTGTGTTCCAAAAGTCTAACCACTTGGGCACATTATCTGAAGGTTTAAGAGAGAGGAAGCCAAGATCACAGCATGGGAGAATCTGCAAAAGGCAAAGGCTGAGGCAGCAATACGGAAACTAGAGGTATTCCATATTTGCTGTTTTGCAGCATCATCTATTTTTCTGAGACAAGATTCACCTTATGAAGACAGAGACTTGTAAAGTTCAGTAGAATGATGCTTAGTCTTCTATTCGAATATCATAGGAGTGATGGTGCATACCTTTTTACTCTAGAACTTTTTTGTGATTATTTAGGTGAAGCTGGAAAAGAAAAGATCATCGTCAATGGAAAAAATCTTGAACAAGCTTAGGTTCTCTCAGAAAAAAGCACAGGAGATGCGTAATTTAGCAAGTGCCAACCAAGCCCAAGAAGTTGCCAGGAATACCAAAAAGTTGTCATACTTCCACAAATCTGGCCAGATCAGATCCTTCAGCGGCTGCTTCACCTGTCATGCATTCTAAATTCATGTAATTTCATCAATCAGACATCTAGTCCCATCTCGAGACATTGGTAAGTCAAGTTCTGACTATGTTCGCATACACTAGCTTCCTAGTGCTCGAGTTTCAAAATATTCTATTCATTTGGTTGTTTTAGTTTTATTGAAGTTTGATGATATGCAAAATTTGATAGCATGAGTTTTTAATTCATTAAATCTTGAGACAGTTATTACAAATGCATCTATTTTCTGTTCTCTTGTTGCTTGTATTCGAGATTTGCTCTGACTTCATCAGGTAAGAAAGAAGGCTAGTATTCTGAACTTGGAGTACATAATGCCACTTTCTTGACCTACTGAACCATATCAAAAATAATTATTTTGACTTTCTATATGCAGGTTTAGAGATTTATGTACTCTCACAATTTGTTGAAATAGCAGTCCTAACGACAGAATTCCCTTGCTTACTGATTGATTAATGCGCACCTACACATAACAATTCCTTATATACAAAACCATTCACTCTTTAACTGTCTTTGCTTAATTTCTTAGGAAATTTATATATCATAACATTAAGAGAAGAAGGCCTTTGCTTAATTTCTTAGGAAATGTATATATTATAACATTCAAAGTTGACGATCTTTGCTTTATTTCTTAGGAAATATGTAGGTATTATAACATTAAGAGATGAAGGTAAGTCTTGTTCCCTAAGCTGCATCCTTAACCCTCCTCTAGATTAGGAATAAGAGCAATTCTAAAATATATAAAATGAGGCTATTAGTTTAAAAATAATGATTTCTATGTTTACTTATATTTTAGAATAAGAGTGTAATAATTATTTTTAAAATGATATAAAGTGAAAGAAAATATGATAAATTTATATATATATAAAATTACCATGAATGTCCTTTGATTTAATATAAAGTGGCTTGATAGGATACTTGATAAGGTAAATTAGTAACTGGGTTGGTGTGTGGTATAAAAGTAATTTTGATAAATAGCATTTCTATTTTATAATGGGGTTACAGTGATGTTTAACTCTTATTCTTCGGATAAGAAAAAAAAATTATTTCTGAAGTGAACAGAGGCTAAGGATATAATGATATAATGGGAAATGCCATAGATATTCCCATATATCATTTTTGCCGGCACTGGCACATCGTCCAATGAATCAGGAAATCCCAGGAAATCTTCTTTCACCTTGTTCGTTTTAATGTCACTCTTTAGTAAGATCAGATATTCTCCTATTTATGGTTTTCCGTTCCTACCATAACTTTGCTGTTTCTAACCATCAAAATTTTGTTTTCTTCAGGTAAAAAGGGATGTTTTGACTATTTCCTGGATGATCATCAAGATGGTCGAAGCTGCAAACGAGTTCGAACTCTTTACCTGGCCATCCGGCGTCTCAAGAACTAGGCATCATCTATAGTCAAATCAGCAGGGAGTTCCCCTCGTGGGATTGAAATGATAATTTTCCGCACGGGAATAAGAAAAAGTCTTCGACCTGGAAACGTTTTCTTTGAAATATCTCGTAACAAGACGCGTTTGAGATGAGCAGTTCACAAAATAAGCTTTTACCACAACCTTCAGTCCTTTTTGTATTTCTGGATAATATAATGAGCTATTTTACATCTAGAGCGCATATAATTCTATTCTAAGAACTAGGATTGTGATCAACAGAATGAAACCCCAACAGTTGGTATGGAAGGCCAAGTCGAACTCCCGACCTCTCAAGGTGGATAGATTTCTTTATTGGAGCTTATTGTTGTTCTACAAAGAACTCTATCGTGATTTAGCTGCGGAATGATTAAACCTCTACATATAATGATGTTTTGATTTTAGAGCCAGTACTACGGGTTTTGGGTGATTCAGAATCTCTGCACTACTGTGTCTAGTTCATGAAGAGTGAATACCTTAATTAGCTTAGGTCAAATCAAATGGTTCCCTAAGGTTTGAGCCACAAATTTCCTACGGATGCCACATTTAGTACAGCAAGCAATCAAGTGCAAAGACTTCCCCCGAATTCCAAACATGACGCTGTACAAAGAAATAAAAGAAACCCATTGGCATACTCGGTATAAATTATCTTTCTCTGTTCTTATCATTATCAAAAATCCCCTTAATTCTATAGTATCACATAGATCAGCAGCTTATTATACTTACAAGAGATCAACACGAACGATAGCTGCAACAAGGAGCAGGTCCTTGATCATGACGACCGTTTAAGTACATGCCAGCACTGGTTAAATGGGACTCGGAATATTTCAACTCTCGATGCTGCTATAGACCAAGCAAATAAAAGAATATACTCCAGTCTTTTGCAGAAGCCAGAAAAGGCCGGCACCTTTCTGCAGGTGACAAGGATACCTAGCTTTTCGATCTAACAGCGCATCATCAAATACTCTTGACGGACTTAAACCAAAAATCTATACACGACTAGCATTGATTATAAATATCCAGAAAGTCCAAAATCTTTGATGGAGATTAAACCTCTTCAGTGACAACATATAGCTCGAAAACTTGAAATCATCTGGTCATCCGAAAAAAGTTGAGAATCCTGCATTGAACACCGCGAGGGTCCCTTTCTATTTTGACAGCAATAGACATTTGTAGAGTGAAATGGGATGAATAGAAACGAGGCATCCAGTCTTTTGATGGAGAGAATAAATTTGGATCCCCAAGAAATGGCACGTGAACCCTGCAAGAACAGAAAGTTGTCATAAAGCCAGACTTAACTTGGTATGCAAAGGTATAATAAAACAAATTAAAGCAACAGAGTGCGTACGGAAGTAATTGTTTCCATGATAAATACTTGTCAATCTTGTTGCAGCTTCATTGAAGACTAAACAAGATACAAGATGCATAGACATAATGATGCAAATTTGATCGACATGCTAATTCTTGTTTGCAAATTGACAAGATCAACAACTAAATTCCTGGCATTAAAACAAACTTCTGTCAAAATATTCTAAATGCCAGGAGGTACATTATTGAACCAATTGTATATCTGCTAGAACTGAAACTACAGGAAAAAAAAGAAGATAAGGAAAAGTTGAAAATCTACCAAGTTACCTGTGTTACAAGTAGTCGTGGACCCAGACTGATGAGCTTAGACAATATCAAGCTGTGTAATGTCAAACATAACTGTAGTTGTATGCCCAGGAGATGCTAATGAAGAATGATTCTGAGTTTAAGAGAACTTTGTCGGCAGTCTGAAACACAAAGTCACCATCCCAAATATGTCGCAGTGTCACACTGAATCTGCTTTTACATATTTTTTCCTAACATCGATAATTTTGGGCTTTCAGAATTTTGGGTACTCAAAAACAATCCCTTCTGCTACACTTCTTGCTCGTGAATGGCCAAACAATTTTCTGACAATAGCCAGGGACAAGTCTATCACACTTCCAAGGCCCCTTCCAGTAATGAGGTTTCCATCAATTACTACTCCAGTACCATCAGCAACTTGACAAGTGAGATCACCGATAACAGCAGGATGAGCTGTGGCTACTTTATCCTATTTAGCATAATAATGATATCACTATTTGCTACAGGTACTAGGACTTGTTATATTTAAGTACTTGAAACTGTCACCTTTAGCAAACCTTGCTTCTGCAAGATAGCTGGAGAAGAGCAGATCCCACCATATATCCTCCCTGTTTCTTTTTGTTCTTTGAGTAACTTCTTTAGAATTCTTGACTTCTGCAAACGTGCAGCTCCAGCACCTCCTCCCTGTAATGTTTTACGCCCATATGAAACATATAAGTTTTATAATCATGTCAAGTGTTCAAGGGTAAATAAGTCAACAGGAACAGTGACCCTCTATATTGGCAAGGAAAAATGATCTATTGTCTTCAACATATGCTTCTAAAAGTTATTCCATATCAGTGTAATATTATATCAGCCCAAGTCAAGGTTCAGATTCTGGATATATGGGGGGATGAATAATATGTGAGAGTAAATACTCATAGGAGATGTTAACTTCTTTCAACCTTGTGCATAAAGGAGACAAGAATAATATATACTGTTGATGTCTACAATTCATGATCTTTGATCCCCAAACTTTCAGAAACACTAAAGCAGAGTAACTTGAAACCATGATTTAGGATAAATTTCCTAATTATGGAAAGATAAACCAAACCAACAAGCATTGCGTAAAAGCAAATCTGTACATGCATTACACAAGGGATAATAATACGTTTTATTGAGTCTACATAAAAGCATATTCAAATTTCAAACTACTTTATGATTAAAAGGCATGGATGGTGTTCATTAACAAAAGATTAAATATTAGAAGCATATCTATGTAGCTTATAAACATATGAATGACGAAAGTTTTGGCAATCAACAAGTAAAGGATGAATGAAGCTATTTGGTTCAATTTAATGAGTATGAGACTGCAGAAAATAACAAAAAGGAGATCCTTATGCTTCATTAACAAGGAAAAGAGAAAATGGCAAATGTCATACAGGAAGAATGATAAGGTCATATGTTGATTTAGATGCATCAGAAATGGACTTGTCTGCAATAAGCTTTGTATTTTGAGATCCAATAAACTGTGTGGATTTTTCAACTGATGCAATCACAACATTCACTTTTGCTCGCCTTAATATGTCCACCAACATTACCACTTCCATCTCTTCTGACCCATGTGCCACTGGAACAAGAACCTGTCCAATGGACGCAAATAATAAATGGCAATCACAGATAAAATTCACTAATTCCACAGAAACAAGTTGTTTCTTATCAAGATGACATATCCATATTATTGACTGTAGAAAAGCACATATGATTATTTTATTCTATCTACTATGAGGTAGATGTTTCAGTGATTAAATTTCCAACATTTCCAGTTACAAGTTCACACAGAATTATAAAGGAAATCCTGAAAATCTGATTGAGAGCATGGATATGACAAGAAATAAATATATTTCTAGCTAACACATTAGTATATTTTAGTTGCTGGGAGGTGTGGACTGTGGACATTGCACCTGTCGAAGAAATAAGTTACAACATTTGTTTAAAATATTTTGGGCATGTCTAATGTACAAGTATACCAGAATGCAGGATTGATCCAAGCTGAATTTGCCACAAGAGAAAGAGGAGAGCAGCAGGAATTGGATTGAAACAGTGAAATATATGAAAGAGCTCTGATTATGGAGAAAAGTAGCCCTAACAGAGTTGGCATATTGAATGAAATTCCAACAAAAAATAAATGGGGAATAAGGCTTTCACATAACTGCCGTATGCATTATGCATTCTCTGAAATGCTAATTCTTGCTGTTTGCTAGAAAATCTTTACCAGAATCCTTTAGTGTATAGTAACTGACAAATCATCTCTAATTTATTTACCAAAGATAATTGATCAGAAAATTTATATTTTTGGTAAATTGATCAAAATAATCGTCCAAATAAAGTATCTGAAAGTAATACTTCCCGTCATGCCTTCCATGATCTACGAGGCTATGAGACTTATATCTTCAATTTACTTCATCTTGAAATTGCAAAACAAATCTAAACCTCCATCTTTTAAACCTTGATTTCCAGTAGTTTTCCACATCTTTATGATGGTTCACAGTAGCTCTCTGAGGAGTTATTCTTTTCCCCCTGATCTTACAAGAATATGAAAGAACACTAAACACAGCCATTCAGGATCAGAATTTTTGCATCAAAAGTTAAGCCATTAATCTCATTTTTAACTCTGTTTCCATTAACATTTCTTTTACCTGGTTTTGCATTACTATGCACAAGCTATATAACAATGCTTCAATAACTGTAATTGTGACAACAACAGTGTTTACAAATTTAGTGCAAGGGATGAAGCACTTACATGAGGCGTGTGATGAAAAGACCAGTCAACTTTGTTGAATTCCTCACTTCTTCGATGATCACCATCAATTTGCATCAGCTATGCCACAAGTAAAGAATGATGAGCTATTAATGTTTCAGCTATGTAAGGTATCATCTAAACCACTCAGTAATTATAAGTTTATAACTAAAAGACTTAAAAGTTAGGAACACAAGAACTCGCTGATTATACAAAAGCATGAAATGCTAGAATACTTAAAATTAAACAAATAAACCAACAAGAACTATTTGCTAGAATACTTGAAAAGCAGCCACAAAATGACGAGCGGTCACCCCACTGCATACATCAACGATGAAAGGCAGATGCCAAGGCAATATAATTTAATAATTATATATAATATATAAATATACTAATATAGTATATAGAATCTTTTAATAATAATTTATATAATTAAATTATAAATTAACATATGTATGTATGTATGTATGTATGTATGTATGTATGTGTAGAGAGAGAGAGAGAGCTTAACAAGTAAGTGAGGCACGCACCTACTCACAGTACATTGGGTTCCCAACGTAGAGAAAGAGAAGAAAAAAGGAGAAAAAAAGAAGAAAAGAAATAGAAGCAGAAGAAGAGAAGAGGAAGAGAAAAATGAGAAGGATGCATCTCCCTCTCCCTCATTAGCTTAAGACTGGCACATGGACCCCTCCGTCTTGTGCTAGCAGCATTGCAGGTTTATGCGGTGGCCAGTGCACCGCCCCACTAAGGGTGCTACCAAAAACGCCTTCCAAAACAATGATTATTTTCTAGCAATCATACTTCTACAAGAATTAATAAGTCAATCACCCAATATGATTGAGAAAAAAGAATCCCTCTCGAGCTATCAAGATGAGCACCTTCTGAACTATCTAAACTGAAAGTTGTGAAATCTAATATGGGATAGAAGCATTGTAATTATCTTATATATACTCACCAATTAGATAGCCAAAAGAAAAAAGATGCCAATGAAAGAAATTAAGCTTTAAAAATAGTGTAAGGTGTTAACCCTTTGTCACAATAAAAACTATGTAAGTTGCAAGACTTATTGTTCACAAACTTTTGCCAAGTAATTAATCAAACCTGTGGCCAGGTGTTAGCATTAGGACATGAGGAATTATATAGGTACGAGTTTTGTTAATGACCTTTCAAAGTAGAGTTAGATCATAGGTAGTTAGGTTCCAAGAGTTTGTATATTTACCAATAGGATAGTACTTGAACATGCTTCAAAACATAGGCAGTGGATTAGTGGCATGAAGACCTACTAAAAGCTAATTGCTGGAAAAATCATAATTTTCCTAATTGGAGATAGAAGTAATATAAGTAATAAGAATGAGGGTAGTGTTACAAGAACAAACCAACATTCTTCCAATATCTTCAGCTATACTGCACCCAAACAATTGCTCAACAAAAGCCAAAGCAAATTGAAATGTTGTCCCAGGACCACGACTTGTTGTGAGCTCTCCTGAAACCTGGATGTTTGATTTAACTGCTCGGAAAGTAGGGATCTTGTCCATAAAGGCCGGATGACAAGTAATCTTGCAATGAAAATTGTATATTAGCATCTAAAGACAGGTGTACAAAGAGTAACACATCCTTGTGATTTAATTATCAATTAACCTGTTTTCTCCTATGTAAACCCCAGGGCATAAGAACAACAGCAGGAGCAGCACATATAGCACCATACAACCTTTTTCCCTCTGCTTGCTTGACTGTCATCTTTCTAAGGATTTCACAATCTCTCAACCGCACAGAACCTGGCATACCTCCCTGAATGTATAACAGGTGCAATGATGAAGAACATGAAGAATAATTGATATTTATATCTAGTTAGAGGACTGAAGGCACAAATGAAACACTTCTAGAGAAATTTAACTCGACTTAAAAGAAAAGGAGGAACAAAGAGGATTTCTCTTAGGTTGAAAAAAGAAGAAGCGCACGGTACTTTATCCAATTGTTCATTCGGAGAAAACAATTGGATAAGGGACAAAACTGAAAGTTGACCAACATTACCATAATCCTTCCACTCACCAACACATTAAAACTTACGTCTTCCAAGAACAACACTGTAAGGTAAAAAGACATTACCGAGAATATATATATATACCCGAATAGCTCTGCAGATATGCTGTGGAAGGTAAACTATACAAAATTCAAATACCAGCAAAATTCTAAACCACATAAAAAGATCTCCGAGACAATCTCAAGCATGATTCTGTCGACAGATTGACACATACATACCGATGGTTAAAAAAATTAATAGAAGCCAAGCATTGCTTCTTTTGTATCAGAACTTACTGGAAGAGCGACGAGATCAAACATCTCGTCCGCACAAGCGGCGATGCAAGTGTCTGCCACCAACCTGGTGCCGGATGAGGCCTCCACCACGAGATCCTTCTCGACCGAGGCAAGAAGCACGTCTGCCCCAGCTCGGCGAAGGACGTCCACGAGGATTACGGCCTCCATCTCCTCCGTGCCCATGCCAATGGGAACAAGAACCTTCACGAGGATAAAAAATAAGAGGACCTAGGGTTATGGTTCCGCGTCGAGAATAAGAAAGGGGAAGAGAGGAAGAGGAGGACCTTTTTCTTAGGAGGAGGGGGAGAAGAGGGATTCGTCACGGAGATTAACGGAGCCGGTGACGTCACCGCGCGCGCGAGGGTGGACGAAGGCCTCGGAGCTCGAGAAATGGTGCAGTAATTTAATGGATATAGCGCCATGGCGGCCATTGTTGCAGTGGAACGGTGAGGAGTGCCGAGTGCGGAGATATGATAGAACTGGACGAGAGTGTCGAGAGCCGAAGGGAAAATGAAGTGAAGTGGGTACGAATGAATCCGAAACCGATCCGTACCCGGTAAATAGACTGGCCAAAGACTCGGAGGTTACGAGGATCAACTCGAGTCAGTTTGACCAAGCATGGCCTGGTCAACAGACACTGTGATCGAATATGTGCGGAAAAATTTATGAATGGGCGATAATACACGTCAGCAAGTCACATATTCTAGCGTTAATCCAAACCCAAGTGGACCAGTGGCTCATGATCAAGCTTAGGCGAGGGTAAAAAGTTAAAAAGTCTCTCCAACCTTCTTACTAGTACTTGACTACTTGCACGTAAAAGCCATTACCATCCAAACAAGAAGCTGACGTTGAACTTTATCACCTAATGTCGATAACTCATGGATAAGACTAGTTTTTGCGAACCCGAGCCAGTGGACTCAAACTAACTGTTAATTAAAGCTGGCTGTGAGAAACCAAAATACCCAAGTAAGGCTTGGAAAGCATCATATATATATATATATATATATATATAATAGTTCTTCAACTTCCATAACGGATCTATTGGATGGACATGACTTGGAACAATAAAAGTCATCTGCAATGTTAGCCAAGTCCGTTGGGCGTTCTAATCTATGTTTGTGACGTTTGATAGGCTTGCTTCCTCGTCCACCTAACGGCCTACCCAAATCTCTACGCATGGCATCTCTCTCTCTCTCTCTGTGAGTGTGTGTGTTTGTGTGCTGAGTATGATCTATTCCACGTAGACTATCGATCCAGTAATTAATCACTTCGTAACGGACCTTTGTTGGCTTGCATGGCTTAGAGTTCTATATAAACCTCTTCGACATGCCTCAGTCGACATTACCACATCTCAGTTCTCAAGTCTTCTTCCTATCTTTGTTTCCAAAGATGAAGCGAAAACAACTCTTATGGAGCTTAGCTTTCCTCGCATTGCTTGCTTTCCAGCATTGCAATGCTCGTAACGGGGATGCGCGCTTCGTTAGAACCAGCGGGACTCGTTTTGTGATGAACGGCCGTCCGTTCTACTCGAACGGGTTCAATGCATACTGGTTAATGTACATGGCTTCAGACCCCAATGATAGGAGTAAGGTGTCTACTACTCTTCAAGAAGCAGCTAATCTTGGGGTCACGGTGATCAGAACTTGGGCTTTCAGTGATGGAGGTTACAGGCCCTTGCAGTACTCTCCTGGCTCATATAATGAGGACATGTTCAAGGTGTGTGTATATATATATATATATTCGATATATGCATTGTTTTTCTATATCCATGTTCATAGAACTGTTCATTTCAGGGTCTAGACTTCGTGATCTCTGAAGCCAAGAAGCACGGGATATACCTTATACTGAGTTTAGTTAACAACTGGAGTGGGTTTGGAGGGAAGGGTCAGTATGTGCAGTGGGCAAGGGATAGGAGCCAGTACTTGAACTCTGAGGACGACTTCTTTAGAAATGATGTTGTCAAGGGATACTACAAGAATCATATCACGGTACACTAAAAGCGTGGAGAGCTAGCTTCTTGTATGAACTTTTGGTCTATTTCTGTCATGCTTATGTATTTTAACTATTTGAACCAGGCTATTCTTACAAGGGTTAACACGATAACTGGGGTAGCATACAAGGACGATCCGACCATCTTTGCATGGGAGCTTATGAATGAGCCTCGTTGCCAAAGTGACCTCTCCGGCCAAACACTGCAGGTTGATTGCAATACAAAATTCACGTAGTACACATAGATATGTTCATCTTGCTCAACCAAACTAGCATTCTTGAAAGCATGTAACACTTGGTTAATTTAAACAGGCTTGGATCAAAGAGATGGCTGCCCATGTCAAGTCCATCGACAACAATCACATGCTCGAGATCGGTCTCGAAGGATTCTACGGCGAATCGATGCCTGACCGGAAGCAGTTCAACCCCGGCTATGAGGTTGGCACAGACTTCATTGCCAACAACCAGATTCCTGGGATTGATTTCGCTACCATTCATGCATACCCTGATCAATGGTAATTAAGTCCTAAGGAAAGCTTTTCCCTGATCAATTGTAACTTATAAAACTAATCTTACATATTTGCTCATATATAGGGTCTCAGGATCAAGTGACCAGGCCCAAGTTGCCTTCGTCAAGATCTGGATACAATCCCACACCCAAGACGCCGCCGCTGTCCTCCGCAAACCGCTCATGCTCACGGAGTTCGGCAAATCGTCGAAGTCCTATGGATATAACGTCGGCATGAGGGACTCCTACTTCGATACGGTTTACGACGCAATCTATGAGTCGGCGAGAGCCGGTGGTCCCTGCGCCGGTGCACTATTCTGGCATGTAATGGCTCAAGGAATGGAGAGCTGGAGTGATGGATACGAGGTTGTATTCTCGCAGAGCCCCTCCACGACTAGAGTAATCTCACAGCAATCCAGTAGGATATCTAGCCTCAATGTGCCTTACAAATTCGAAAGGATTTCTCATGCGAGGAAGTTGAAGTTTGCTGAAGAGGAGTTCGACGAGGACGCCTGATTGCTGAAGTTGTCATACACTGGTTGACAAGCTACAGCCACTTCTTAATTATATGGACACGAGTTGGTTTCATCCAACAAATTTGAAATAAATCTCAAGGAAATAAATTAACTTCAGTAAGAAAAATATCAAAACAAACGGTTTACCATCAAAAGCTATTTCTCACCCCATACTAAAAGGGAGATTATAAAGAGGAGTTATAAGAAGCACTGACCACAGTATTGGGTTGACAGTATGGCAACGAAGTATAAAAATTCCAATCCTAATTTGACACTATAACAGTCAGTGAGAACCTACTTGAACTACTTCCATTCTACGGATCCTAATTATTCACGCCAATTAATTACACATTAAATCATGGGAGATGATTGTGAATGTTTATCTCTTAGATTAAGCAACTAATAAATCGCTAGAAACAACCGGATGGCATTAAGCTAGATAAAGTCAATCATCGTTAAAGTCACAATAGGAGATATAGTGAAATTCAACTTTGATCATCTATTTTTACATATCAGCCAACCGATTTTAGTTTGAACCAACCTTAAGCTATATACGCGGGATAAATTAGATTAGATCTGGAAATAAAGTGTATACATTGAACTGGCTATAGGACTTAAACTCTTTTAATGTTCATATTGTACTCCTAGATCAGTGGTTGGATCTAGATCTCTTCTTCAGGAAAAGTTTAGGTAGACTAATCCCAGACGTGAAATTTCTAGTTGAATTTAATGAGAATACTTTTAGGAATTAAATCCTCGTTACCACCAAAAATTAATTAAATCAAAGAAGAAGAAGAAGAAGAAAAAAACTGAAAGAGGGCAAATCCGACCCTCCAGGAGAACTTTGTCGGAGCGTAAACGACGGCCGAGATGTCTCCATATATCATGCTGCCATTGGGTGGGCGGTCACATCACTTAGCTCTGCGTTCTGTGACACAGCCACGTTGCGCTCGGCCCGGCTCCGAGGCTTCATTAATCTACGATCGCTTTATGAGATCCCTTGCCCTTTATATCAACCCCCCATTCCGTTGTTAGTCGACACCTGGCCTTCTCTTCCACGCTGCGATAAGAGTTGCGTCGCCAAACTAGGCACCAAAGGCAGGTCTCTCTCTTCCCTCCTAACTTTTATATCATAAAACAAATATCTCGTTTATTTTTATCTTATTAGGTTCTGCTTGAGATAAGTAAGATTAGCATGTTTTAATCACGTTGGAAAAGAATTTAGCCGTTTCTATTTCGGGCAACCGAGATCTCCTAGATTTTAGTTCCGCTTCGACTCTTTTTAACTGCTCAAAACTGTTCTTTCTCGCTCCTGCGCTCCAGCATGTAGTGGAAAAGGAGTAGTTTGGTGAAAATTAAGCTTTTCGAAGGTTGATTTTCTCAGCCCTAAATTTTTGGTGTGATCCAGGTAGATTTGAGAGGAATTTTGGTTGTGGATTGAGAATTTAGGGTTAGATTGATCAATTATGAACTCCAAAAGCATGGGATCGGATGGCAAGGAGGGCCGGCCGCCTGCTCTGGCGAGGCAAGGGTCGATCTACTCCTTAACGTTCGACGAGTTACAGAACACGCTTGGTGGACCGGGGAAGGACTTTGGATCGATGAACATGGATGAGTTGCTCAAGAGCATATGGACGGCGGAGGAGAGCCAGGTGATGGCCTCGGCCCTCGGCAGCGACGCCGATGCCGGTGGGCTCCAGCGGCAGGGGTCTCTCACGCTGCCGCGGACTCTTAGCCAGAAGACTGTCGACGAGGTCTGGCGTGATCTCGTTAGGGAAGGCGGACAGGCGCCGGCGGCACCAGCGGCTGAAATCCAGCACCAGCGGCAGCCGGCTCTTGGAGAGATGACCCTTGAGGAGTTCTTGGTTAGGGCTGGAGTGGTCAGAGAGGATATGAATCAGTCGGTGGCGCCGAGGCCGATCAACAATAACAACGGTTCTAATAGTTTGTTTTACGGGAACTTCACAACGTCGAATGATACTAGTGGACTTGCTATTGGATTCAGTCAGACCGGTCGGAGCGGTGGTAATGTGTTGGTGAATCCAATAAGTAACAGCTCGGCACTCAATTCACCAATAATGGCTACAGGGCAGAGGAATTATGCTGCTTCGCTGCCTCTGGGGAGTAATAGGGGAGGAATTGTAGGAATTGGAGATCCGGCAATGAATGCAGGATTGATGCCAGGAGTGGTTGGTTTGGGGGGTGGTGGAGTGGCGACTGCAGCAATTGGTTCACCAGCTAATCAGATTTCTTCTGATGGTCTAGGGAAAGGGAATGGCGATCTGTCTTCATTGTCTCCGGTTCCATATGTGTTTAATGGAGGGTTGAGGGGAAGAAAGTCTGGTGGGGCTGTGGAGAAGGTTGTGGAGAGAAGGCAGAGGAGGATGATCAAGAACAGGGAGTCAGCTGCTAGATCGCGCGCTCGTAAGCAGGTGACCCCATTATTCTATCTTATTCTTAACTAGTTGGTACTTTTGAAATCTGTTACGTGATCTTGGTCACAATCTGATCGTGTGCCTTTGTTTCTTTTATAGTCTTAATCTTGTTTGCATGGTTCACTGGTGGTCTGCAAGAGTGTTAAGCATCCTCATGGAGAACCTTGTCTCGTAGTTTCCTTTCCTGCTTATGATGTTTATTTCAACTTTCGACAGGCTTATACTATGGAGTTAGAAGCTGAAGTAGCAAAACTCAAAGAGCAGAATGAAGAATTGCAGAAAAAACAGGTACTTTCATTTGTTTTATGTGTTATCTTGGTAGAACTGCATGCATGTCAAGTCGTGCATAAATTTCTTATTTATTTCTTCAATTTAATGAAATTGGATTGTGAGAATAGATGTCATGTCCTTTTCTCTTGGGTAAGTATGCTTTGCACTTGTTTGTATATTAAACTCATGCCAAAATTTTAGGCTTGGAAAATCTTCTTTCTTGTTAGTGTGATATGCTCTGTTCTTCTTTCCACTCCGAAGTCTCTTTTGTGTGTTTCATGAATTTGCAAGGCATGCAAAGTTTGCTGGTAATTAGCGACTGACTTCTTGAAAGTTTTGGAGGGAAAAGAATAGATTGAAATGCTTGGACTCCCAAATTGGGGCATCTCTGTGTTGTTCTGCAACAAGTATTGATATTATAGTTTCAGCAAGCAAATACGGCCAAACTTGTTTATGAATAGTTATGCTAGTAATTATCAATCCCTCAATTCCTTCTATTGATAAATTCCAGTAGGTTGAATGTAGATTGATCTCTGTATTGAAAAGATTTGGAAGCCTTCTTTCATTAGGTTCAAGATAGAAGAGTATATAACTATGAACTCTTATGTCTATATCTCGTACGTCTTAATTCTTGTATCTTGGATAACTGTATTAAGTCATTTTATGCTCAGAGATCCCTATAAGTATTCTTCCATAAGCTTCAAGGTAAACACCAAATATGAAATGCAAATCTGGACAGAAAAATCAAACTAAGAAATTGGACTATTTGAACCTTGCTCAGGTGGCAATTGATGTTCTCATATGAATTTGCCAGAATTATGTTCCCTTGTGGACGCATATTATGTTTCTCAAATAAAAATCAAGTGAAAAGACAAGATCATTGACAACATTGTAGTTATAGCTATGATCATAGATTACTTGACATATGATACTTTATTGTGATTCAGATGTGCTCAGTAATGCCATGGTTCTCCTATGGACTTAGACCTTCCTGCTAATTGGGAATTGTGGATGGCATCCGCTCTGAAGGATACCAATTCACATGCCATGATACTTACCAGAAATGTCTTGAGTCAATTGCACTGGTTCAATTTTTGTCATATTTGTATCTTGAGATTTTGGATATGCTCTAACATTTCTCCACAATGTGTAGGCTGAAATAATGGAGATGCAAAAGAACCAGGTAGATGTTTTTATTGTGTTAATGTAACAGATATATGTTATTTATGGATGTGCTTCATTCTTTTGTTACTATGTTCATGATATATTCTTACAAATGTTAAGTTAGCAAGCTGTAATATAGCTCATTATTTTTATATTGTCTCTTGCATTGAGATATATTTGATTCTGTAATTAGCAAACAATTTCTTGATTTCCCGTGATGGAGTGGGCCAGATCTTGGAAAGCTAACTTAGGAATGGTTGCACACTAATCTAACAATTCAGATAAACTCTTTTAATGAAATAAGTTGCTTGTAAGATAGAAATTCCTTAATGAATTGTTTTTAGGAAATTAAGGATTGGAGTGTCTTCTGAAAATCGTAAATTTAATTTTAAATGGAATTATTTGCTTGCTTTCCTAGGTTTGATTACTACACTGTTAAGCACGCAATTAGTTTTTTCTAATGATTAAATGAAGCAGCTAAGCATTCCTTAGGTGTATCTTTTTAGTAAATGATTATTATTGTGGCAACTCTTAAGGGCTTTAAGGGGATATTGGGCTCCAATAGTGTTCTATTTCTGTGATTAATTGGCGCAAATGCATAAAATATGCAATCGAGGGAGAAAATTTACAGATTGAGTACCCAAGAGAAAGGATAATAAATAAAGTGTCCGCTGTTTGCCAGTGCATTTTAAATGAAGCCAATTATATTTAGAACTGAAGTGGGTCTGTCTGTGGTCTTGGAAGTCTTTAAGGGAAGCATTGATCAGAAGCCCAAAGACTGCTACTTCTGAACATTATCGATGAAGACATTCAGCTATTGAAAGGAAAAGTTAATAGCTACTCTATTAGCAATCCTTCAATTGGTCCCTTGCATCGTTTGTCAATTGCTTCTTTGTAGTAGTAGCAGCATATGTTATGCAAAATCTCTATTTCACTCTGATATGTTTTTTTTTTCACTACTTACGATCACAAAAAATCAATTTATTTGCTGGATATCTAAATAAACTAATTCATGCATATACTGTGTTGTTATGACACCCTCAAAATCATAGACAGAATCCTTGATAGCTTGACGGGTGCCCAGAATTATTTCCTCAAGGTTAGGTAAAATTTTATAACCACTGAAATGATAATTACGTGTCGGTAACTCGGTATAATTGCAACCACAAAACATATTAGCTCAAGGGGGAGCTTATAAACTAAAAAAGAGGACCCTTATAGCTGTGACTGCTGTATATGTGCTTATCTAGTTGTGCATGATACCTTTGTGGCCTTACCATGATATTTATAAGATGCCGTGAGCACACTATTAATAACATATAAGCAAAAGATTGAAGCTTATTAGATTATTTAGATGCATTTATCATATCTTTGTATATGATATTTTATATATAACAAGCGTATGGAGGTAACTAAATAAAGAGAGGATAGAGTTAGACTACAAACTTTTTCATATTTGAATTTTTGATATCTCTTTGTGTGTGTGTGTGTGTATACAAACTTCATATTTGAATTTTTGATAAATTTTACAGCCTTTTTAGCCATTGAATGCAGTTTTACATGATCTTTTAGAAGATTTTGGAGATAACCTAAAAGAGTGTTTTCCTTGTGTTGGGCATTTATACTCTGTTGTGTACTCAGAATTTAGAAATAAGTATATGTATGAATGAGGCACATGTTTCGTCACGTCTTTCTTGTATGATTTCCTTGTTTCATCTTTTTCAAATTTCTGTATAGACTGAATATCTTAGCGGATGTATATTTAGGCTGATATATTCACCCGACCAGTCACAGACATATCCAACAGGATGTATAGGTGCTTAGATGTATATTCCTTAACTTTTAGATGCATATGGACAGTCGTAAATTTATTGGTGCAGCTATGAACTTATGATAATGACCATACCTAGATACTATCAATTTCCAAATTGGAAAATGTATGTCGTTTTAAAATTTAATAGCTAGCTTTGGATTTCTTTTATGCAGTAACACTTCCGATTTTATATATTGGTATATGGTGTTCTTTTAGTTATCCAAAACAGCATAATTTAACTTTTCTGAGAAACTGACCCCATTGGTGAGGTGCTATTAACATTTGTTTACCTATTCAAATGCTGTACAGTGCCTTATTAGAATTAGTATGGTAGCAGCCTTATCTCTAGCTACTTGACGTATATATAATATAGTCACACATTGGTTATTACCCTTTTCACATGTTTATCTCTACAGCTATCTATGCTGTCAATGGTAGTATTATATCTGCTAGAAGTTTGTCATTCTTTATATGTTTATCTCAGAGGCATTTTTAGGAACAGAATGTTTACATATGTTGTGAAACACATACCTTCCTAGGATTAGGTCGATCAAATACAAATTAAAAAGTTACTGTGTCCTAATTAATGCATTTGCATAATCGATGGCCTTACAATAGCCAAACCAGTAGCACAACCAGATACTTGTCAGCAGATAAAATGAAAAATGAGAATGTCAAGATTTTCACTTAGGAAAATCCATGGGACATCTTCCATGTGAATTGGTCTGCTTAATATAGGCATTTTTATGTATAGATTTATAGTAGTTGTACTTGCATAAGTTAAACTAAAAGGAGAACATCTACAGAAGATGAAATGAAATAATGTGCTGCTCAAAGTTTTGAAGATAAGAACTCAATGTGTAGCAGGTTAGGTAGAAACATGATTAAATAATAATACAAGTCCCTGAATTTGGAATTGTATTGGTAACTCAGTGGGATATTTTGTGACTAATGATGCAACTCTATCTTTAGCTACTTCATCTGTTTCGATTTTGTTGAGTATATGTATTGTTATCTCATTCTCAAGCATATTTGTGAATCAGTAACAGTAGATTTTCAGTAGCTGCAAATAATATAATGCCTTTGAGTGATAATCAAATGTGTTGCCAACAGGTCTTGGAGATGATTAATCAGCAGCGTGGACCAAAGAAACTGTGCTTGCGAAGGACACAAACTGGCCCCTGGTAAAATGAGGCGTGAACATGGAAACTTGACATGATATAGCATATTTACATTGGATGATAGTTGTGTATATAATAGGGAATTTCTGTCTCTGTTGTAAATTATTAATCAACAGAGTTATCTTGTGGAGTTGAGCATCCTGTATGTGTCCTATTCGGCTTGTCTCTGGATTATCTCTTTTGGGTCCTGGACCGAGAACTTTGCGCTGTTTTGCCTGTTCAGGGTTAGTTCTGTCTATATGCTCATTCCCATGGGCGATACCTCTCCCTTGATTCATTTGCTCTACTTTATTTTCCTTGGATTCTTAGGTGAAAGTAGATGCTTGTGAGAATTCAGGCCATTTATTTAGCTGCACACAGCTTGTAGGGTTTGGTGATGCAGCACCTGGACCTATACATAGTAGAGTTTTTATTTATTTAGTTTTATTTTTTTTTGTGTGATATTTGGTAGACTGGCTCTATACATTGTGGAGTTAGCGTGCCTATCACCCTCCCTATTACTAGTATGATCACTGCCACAGATACTTCTCGATGCCTCTCTTTTCCTTCATCAATCTTAGTACCAGGATACTGTTCTCCTGTCTTCAGTTTGGAGGTCAATTCTGTTGTACATCTAAATATTGTATGGCCTGATAGGTGTGGTTGTCATGTAGAATGTCGCGCCTATAAGTCTGCACCTAAGCTTGAGATAATAGTGCTCTCTGAGTATTTATCTATCGACCGATGTATGAGCTTGCTTTTGAAATATCATTCTTCACACAGTTCTGTCCTTCCGTACAATTTTTTTCTAATTACTTTTTGCCCTTCAAAGGTGAAATATTTTTTTTTTTTGAGAAATTAATCTGTTGCTTGTTCATCATCTTATGCCTCATGGTCAGGATGAAAGAGATGATCAAAGCAATATATATATATATATATATATATATATATATATATATATATATATATATATATATATAGTTCCTCAGTGACCGTTAGGTATTGATTCAAAAATAACTCTTGAGAGCAAAGTTAAGCGTGAGCACCAGCACGTTCTGCCTGCAGTGCATGTATCAGAGACCTTTCATTAAATGTTATCAGTAACAGTTACTGCTTAGTTTCCCTCCTATCTCCTTGTTCTTCCAACAACTTCACTGCTTACAATCTCGTTTCTCCCCTCACTCTGGCAAGCTGGTCGAACACCGAGAGATTGTTCTACCTAAACTTAAGAACCATTATCTGCTACAGGACGAATGCTGAGTACATGGACTCCCCTTTCACCTCTCCAGTGTCTTGTGGGGTTGGATGTTTGGGAACTGGGTGCTCTCTGCTTTATCGAACCCTATACTTATGCCAAGAGACAACTTTGGGCGAGTGGTCCAGTCCACGTGGGCTCCGTCCGGTCACCATCCATAGGAAAGAAGGTGCCGGAAACTGGAGGATCTCATTTCGACCAGCCCAAGGGAAGTCGTAGTGATATGTCTCCCAGCATGGAGGCGTCGTCCATCAGTAGAAGCTTCACAACCCGGAGAAGCGGACAAAGATGGGCTGCTTTGATTTCTGTACTCCTTTTGTCTACTCATGAATGCGATTGATTAGGAGAGCTTAACTAGATTTAGGATTTATATCATCGGATTAATGCAAGACAACGAGTGATGGGAACACCTGCTTCGTTCTCGTACTCGGGGACATGCAATGTAACGAGAACCCCAACGCCTAATCAAAGTATTATAAATGTCTTCGTTACGTTATCACTGATGGGCACGGATATGAATCTATTATTCTTGTTTGGTTTATCCCGATGGAAGACAAGAATATTTAACGTGATTATTACACTTAAAAATCCTTCTAAACTTTTATTCATTTTCACATATATCTTCTCATTTATTTTTTATAATATATTGACCTCGTAACTACATAAAACATCTAAAATGTCTTTTTCAATAAACATTAAATTATTTTTTAAATTATAATACATGAGTGTCACACAATAAATTGTAGACATTTTATGGAATATTTTATTTTTATTATTATTTTCTTATGAAAAATAATCATTTTATATTTTCCTTCAATACTGTCCTGGGTGAAGATATATATATATATATATATATATATATATATATATATATATTCATAAAAGAAGAAGAAGATATTTTTATAGTTTAAAAAGCTTTTTGTGTATACCAAAAATAAAATTAAACGGACCATTTAGAAATGAAAAATAGCTTAGGAAATCTTAGTATATTTAGTTATTCCATATTAAAAACATCAAACCTTCGATATGGATTCCTTTCCATGCTGTGGGATTACTTTTTAATGCTATAACTCAACAGTTAGACGCTTATTAATTCTGACATAAAATGCTGATGACTAATCTATTTACATTAACTAATCTTTTCTTTTTTATTTATTTAAAAAATAATAATAAGAAGAAGAAAATGATAAAGAGTACGTAGCTTGCACTCCCTGTTCCCGGTGGGCTGCTTGTGATCAGGAAGTTGGAAATCGACTTGAAACACAACATCGTGCTGTCACCGAGACCACGGACACGTGAAGGAGCGTGGGTGGCGGTGACACAACAACGGTCGACTCCCTGCACCGGATCTTCTGACTATATAATAAATAAACCTTAGGAAAATATATCAAAAACATCTAACCTTGTAAAAATAATAACTATATTAAAAAAAAATCTAACATTTACTGTACAGTAAAATTAGTAGGTTATAATATTGACTAACATTAACTAAGGAGGTTATAAGATTGACTTCAACTCTAAATAATTTTTATCAAAAAAATTATTTAGTGGTTGGCGGTAGCTTGGCTTAAGATTTAGCACGGTTGATGGCTCGATAGTGCAATTGGCTTAGAGGAGCAGCTTGGCACTTGTAGTAATATCTTAGCGGCGTTTAGTTTAGAACAATAGTTTGGCGATGTATATGGCTTAAACTCTAAATTAGATGCACTTAGTGTTTCTGTATCCAGAAAGAGTTAGACTCTTTATCCGACCTATATTTAGTCTTCGAACTCTTGAATGATAAAAAAAAACATCCAACTTTTCATCTATATTATCATTTGATTCCTACGTTTTATCTAAAATATCTTAAAAGTATGATAAACTAATTTTATCTTAACATTAATTAATAGAATAGGAAATATTTAGTTATTTTCTAAAATAAAAAAATAAAAAATAAAATACTCCTTATTGACTTTAGAATCTACTTATTTATTTTTTTAATTACCATCATTTTACATCTATAGATATTTTGATTCATCTGTGTTGAAAATAATAGTTAATAAAACTAATGGTAAAGTTGTTTTTTTTTTAAATATAATTGTTGAATAATAAATATTAATATAGTAGAACGTAAATGGTAATAAAAACAAAAGTTAGGGTGGTGAGTGTTAGTTAAATCATGATTTCAGATATAATTAATTATAAGGTGTGTACTAATTAGAAGATATTTCAATCTGTTATGAGTGTTGAGTAAAAAATCTCAATCACAGCCAAAACTATACTGATAGACAAGGAGTGAGAAGCATTTCCTTTTCATGTTCTCCTCCAAACCAACAGAGGGATAAATAGGGCGGGAGGTCACCTCACCTCATTGTTCAGGAAAAGTGACCGTTGGGGAGCGGCGGTTCGTGTCACCGCCCAGGGAATCTCACCTCTCGACACGTGCCAGGAGGAAGTGGGGAGGGAGGTGACCCGGTCCACTCGCGCGTGGCTACGCTCCGCTTACTCACCTGCCGTTACCTGGTACGGATTGTATAAAAAAAAATTTTAACGGAATTCGGCCTTGGATTCTAAAGGTAGAGAGTAGAACGCAGACATCTATAGCTTGGATTTATAGATATTAGTGAGGAAAAAAAGAAGTTAAAAAGAGTACTGCTTCTTTACTGGCGATCCTCGAAATATACTTTTGAAAATTTAGAAAAGTAGGGTAGGTAGGCATTCGGCATTCTATTCACATTTCAAAGTAATCTGGAGATGCTTTTCCTATGTCTCAGTGGAAGAACTCCTTATCGATTATTACAGAATAAAGAAGATTTCACACTTTTCTAATTAATTGATTAATAATTCTTTAATGTAACAAACGGTACGTGGGACACGTATAGCTGGGATCTACATACACATACACATTTAGTGTCCAGCGAAGGATGCTGGACTCTAGTTGCTCATCTTAGATAGCTTACACAAGAAGAATCTTGTGATAAAAAAGAATAAAAAAAAAAGGGATACGGAAAGAGAGAGAGAAAGAAGGTAGTTTTGGCGTAGTTTCTTAGGTTGGAGAGGGATCCATCCAGGCGTAGTGTATTGAATAGTGAAGGGACCGTGCAACGGTGAGCTGTTTGGTTATAACTTTGGTAAGGGGTTTAATTTGGAGACGTTCAATAATAGTAGAATGTCCGGGACACTGGCGCAGTGTGACCACCAAATAGTTGGCAATGGCATTATTGTTGGAGGATGGGGCAACAAAAGAGCATAGCCTTTTTATGGGCAGTTGGGCCAATGCTTTTGTGGCTTCACTGTCGTTTGTAATTAGATAGAAGGGAATCAAGCTTATTATACAGTCACATGAGCACCACCTCAATTATGAGCTAATGAGCTATATCCCATGCTCTATGATGCGATGGCCAACATCTAAGACCTCTTTGCCATTATGAAGTACCCGACCGTGTCCTCCCATTTCAGACCACATGATGTCGGTTGTAATGAGTCTGAGAACAGCCTCTGTGACAAAACTTGCGACCCATCTTTTAACGAGACTCATTCAAAACTCGGGCTCGGCCAATAGGGAGGTGGGAAAAGGGGCCGGGGGTCTTTTTACTGTTTCGGTCCCCGTCACAGCGCGTGCCTCTCTCTCTCTCTCTCTCTCTCTCTCTCTCTCTCTCTCTCTCTCTCTCTCTCTCTCTCTCTCTCTCTCACCTCGCCTTCGTATTGAACTTCTACCGCAATCGAGCCAACCAACTCCCGAAGCTGTTGTTGGCACGCAAGCAAAAGAAAAGTGAAAGCGTAAACGGCAGCAGAGGCTTCACGCTTTCATATGAAAGGAAAGGAGACCTCTCTCGATGGCTCGATGCCTCTCTTCTTTTATGATATCGATATAGTAGCGAGCGAAACCCAACACCCGCGCGTGTGCGTGGAGGGCCGACCTCAACAAAGACTAAACAAAACAAAGCTTTTCTTTTTGGGAACGAGGGGGGGATCAAAAAAAAAAGGGAGTAGTAAGCTAAGCAGTGAGGCATCCGAGACCGAGAGACACACTCCAACCACTTGGTTTGTCTATTCACACACCTAACTCCGAAAAGATTCGTAAATTTATATGGATAACAAGTAATATATTTTTATTTATCCCCCTCTAAATTATCGCTGAAGATGCAGCATGTGCCATTTGTTAATTACTTATGATACACGTATTTCTTTTACTATGATTCCTCTTTCATCGACTTTTTACATGGCCTCCATTTTATACATTACTTCCTGAAACAAAAATTCACAAAATTATAAAAAGGGAGAAGGGGCATCTTTCGGATCCGGTCACCGCCCGGTCAGGATCTGGACACCGCCTCGGCGAGTTTCTCCAGTTTCAGTGCGATCTCGTCCGGTAACTTCACTGGCGGCCTCGTTTCCCTCCGTCGCCGGAAGTCGAGGGCTAGAGCGTCGGAGACCTCGTCGGAGCTCCAGCCGGCTCGCCGGAGCGAGTCGGAGCACCGGTCGGTCTTCACCAGGAGCGCGTCCAGCACCGCTTGCGCGTCGACCATCACCGCATCGTCGCCGTCGAAGAGCCCGGAGGCAGAGACGTGGACCATGTCGCAGACGTCGGTTTCGCCCCATCCGCCCTCGCGGAGGACCGACCCGATCCGATCCAGGTAGCTTCCGACCCAGTCTGGTGTGCTCTCTCGCCGTGTTGGACCGATCCGTTTTGGATCCGGAGGTGGCGGCGACGAGCAGGAGGAGTTGGAAGAAGCCTCGGAGGAGGAGGAGTTGGAAGAAGCGGAGGAGGAGGAGTTGCGGCGGCGGCGGTCGGAGGCGGCGTCGCTCCAAAACTCAATCCAGCGAGGGGCCTTTCCGGCGACTGCGTCGAGACTCCGGCGAGTCGTCGGTGGCAACTGCGGCAGCTTCGAAGAGGGCTTAGGGCTCTCGGGAACGACGAACGCAGACTCTCGGTGGAAGAAATCGGAGAGGTCGAAGCCGCAGCAGATCACGCGGTCCTCGGCGACGAAGAAGACGGGGTTACCGGCGAGTGAAGGGCGGCAAGGGATGTAGCACCGGTCAAAGAGCGGAATGAGCAGAGGAGCTCGCCGGAGAGCGGATCGGGCGAGTCGAATGGCGCGCTCCGGATCCGCGGAACGGGGTCCCCAAGACCGAGGCCACAGAGCACCTCGAGCGATCTGGAGCGACACAGCGGCTATAGGGAGGTCGAGGGAGGAGCGGATCCGGGAGCGGTGGCGCCAGTCAGGGAACCCGGGACCAGAGGGGAGGGCGAGAGAGAGCACGGCGCGGAGATCGGGGGGGAAGGCAAACCCGAACTCGGCCTCGATCCGGAGGAACTCAGCGTCGGATAGACCGGGGTGGAGCTCAACGGAGGAAGAGCGTAGGTGGGACACAACGGAGTCAGCGAGAGGGGAGAAAGAGAGGAGGCCATTGCGGGAGGAGGAGGTGGTGGAGGAGGAGGCGGCGCGTGTGGAGAGACGGCGGAGTCCAGCTGCGTGGGCCGGGGTGAGGCCGACGAGCCTCCGGTCGACGTCGACCATGGCGGGTTAGGGCTTTCCCGGCGGCGAGAGGAAGAGTGGAGTAGACGAGTTGAGTTGGCAGTTATGGAAGGAGGAATAGGAAAAAGGAGGAGATGGAAGGAGAGAAGGGGGACGAGTGGGTCTTTATATCGGGGCAGTACACTGTGGGCCCCACAAGCGAGATCTTGGCTCGCCGTGCCTCTCTGCGTGTGTGTGAGGTGGGGGGGTGTTGCCTTTTGACAAAATGCCCCTCGAGTTGGAATAAACATCGCGTAAACATTGGATTCAATTATAATCCAGCCCCTCTTGTTTTCAAAATTCATCCTTTGATACAGGGACCATCTTTGATGGCTTGGATAAATAAAGGTGGTAAAGGTGTACTCATTCGAATAGGAAGATATATCATCGATGGTCTCTGAATAATATGAAGCTTCGTCTCATTATTAGTGGATTAATCAGACTCATGATTGCTATTTTTGGCCATTATAAATGCTTATTAGTACACAAGAGCGAGATTTTATGATACGATTACTGCTCGGGTTATCATAGTTGGACAATTCAATCAATTTGTTGACGGTCGCATTGAATCCCACCTCACCACTTTATCAACAGTGATTAATGCAGTGATGGAAACTTTAATATATACACGAGAGACCGAAGCAAACTCAGGTTTTATGCATGAGTGAGATTGGAAAAAAAAAGAAGAAGAAAGGAAAGAAAAGAAAAGCAAATGCTAGGTTAGAAATCATATGCCAAAGTTAAGATGAGCCAATAATTGTCACGTTTAAACATTGACATACATGAAAAGATGGATGGGTACTAATAAGACTACCATTATTATATAGAAATTCTTAGTCATCCATCAGGCGCCGTTCTGTCATGATCCAGCGATTTCAAAGTGAGGGGCCCATTTCAATACTTGTGCCCATCCATCCCCAAGTGGCTTAGACTTTGGATTGGTGGTGGTGGCCTTACTACCGACCTTCGGGACCATTTCCTCTCACCCTCTTCTCATGCCGTGATCACGTTTCTGGCGTCCACTTATTAATTAGTGCTTACTGCTTGCATAGTGGAGGATTTACAAACTGGACGTACGCCTTTCAAAACTTGAAGAAAAGGTAACTGGTTAATGCTCTTCTGTAATCCAAGACACAAGCAAGCTTAATACTATATTATAGTATTGGCAGTGAGTTTAGGGTCGTGCATTGGGAGGGGTTCGTTTGTTACCGTTACAATAATAATTATGCTAGGGCAATCACTTTCTTCCATGCATACTTACGGAGAAATCTCCTATTCGAAATGAGTAGAGCGTGTGAAGTGGTTGACTTAGTATAACGGTAGTACCAGTGACCACAGAAGATTCCTTTTGGAGCACCGCTACGCTCGTGCTCGAATTCAATACTTGCCATGCCCGAGCACGTGCAGACATGTGGTGGTAACTTCAAATTTGAGATCGGTCAACTCATATACTCGCCAAGGATAAGAAATAGTTAATAAAATACTGTTAATATTTGCTGTGGGCTTATGCAAGTAAAGATGTGAATGCATTGAATAGTTCTTGGTGGTAATATATACAGGTACTATAATAAAAATTCAGCACTTTCTCAGAGATGAAGTAACTTGCAATTGAGACTCTCTAAGTGAAATTTATTTCCATTAGATGTAAAGAGTTGCTAGGTAAGTCAGATTCTTTAGTGGTGGTTTGGCTCGAATGATAATATTGTGATATAAAATTTACAAAGAAGAAAACCAAATTACTGTGACAAACTAAGAAGTTGACAATGTCTTACAATATGAGATAGTAGGATGACACAGATTAAAAGAGAGGTAGTGCTACTGCTACGATGAAAAGAGGCAGCATGACGTCAAAATTGAGTCATAGAAGCACTGCACTTCAAAATCGAACTATGATGTACAAGCACTGGATGAATTATTTGGTTAAAGAGAGTTGTTCAGGCCAAAAAGCACCTCTAATATTTCTATACAAAACTATGATGTAGATGTTTTAAAGAGAATTATGATAGTATTCATAGTAATGCACTACAATTATTACACTCTGTACAGCTGAAGCCATGATGGAGCCAGATATCCTAGATAAGCACTTCCAACATGTAAAAGGGAAGGGGGAAAAAAGAACTCGCAAAGAAATTGTCTCTAGTGTGCAATTTCAAAGGAGGGTTAGTAATGAGAGCTTATAAGATAAAAAGCCTATAAGTCTACTAAAGGTGGCAAAGGATAGGGGCATCATTAGGGCTCCATTAGGAACCAAGATAATATAGGAGAGAAGTAAAAGGTGTGGATAGAGATGGCTCTGTGAGGAGTACTAAAATGGTGTTCACACATCTGGGCTTAGAGTTCTCTAAGGAGGCATCTCACTATCAAACAAAACATGGAAGAGAAAAGAAGATGCCAAGCTACTTTAAAGCAGTTAGCGATTTGATTAAAAGTGAGCTGTACCCGTGCGCAGGCTGCAATTCGTGAATTAGATACCTTCTCCAATGTACAAATAAAGCTTAAAAGAGAGGCATATATAAAGTTCAACTATAGCGAAGAGATGTAACTTTGTGGTTGTGGACTAAGCATCCTCTAACTGTAGAGTAACTTTTCCTTTTTGTTTCACATCAACTCGTTAGGTGAACAAACGGAATGTAGGCTAAGTTACAAAAGACCAGAATTTATATATAAAAGCAGAGTGGGCGGCATTAAGAACCATTCCTTTCAAATAGGGGTATCAAGTAAGCTTCTAGGCTCGTGTGCCACTCAGACTCAGGTGTACATGGGTCACTTAACTCAAACTACCCAATAGCTAACTAATCATCAAACAAGTGGGGCTAAAAAGCTTCAAATTAAAGCTCTTAGTTCCAAAAAAAAAATATATCTTATCCATGACATGGGAGCTCCATTTTGTTGCCATTACGTAATTTGAAGACAAGATGAATATGCCTTTTTGTAACACCAAAAATAACCCCAGTCTATAAGAAGTATATTATGATTTGCCAGTAATACAAACATATATGAAAACAATAATCTTTAGTCATGATGCTCATGGACCTACTCATATTAAATATTGATTGGTTTTGGGTCATGACGTACCTGATCCATCTAAACTTGCAGTCGCGTACAGCCCTAGTAGCACTCCATGCACACATCTGGTCATAAATAACAAGGTTAGCACAACGCAGAAAAGTAATACGAAAGACAGATGAAATATTTACCATATTGGCTTCTAAATTGTTGTTCTTATTCTCTTATCAGCATTGGATGCAGAAATGTAGCCTATCCATCTGATGGTTTCTGAGATAAGGTAATTCTCATCATTAATTTAATTTTGAAAAAGATGTAGTGTTTGAAACAAAACAACGATAACCATCAGCAGGTGTAATCTGTATATGATGCCCACTTCACCAAGCTTTGATTATTTCATCATTTACATATATAGCTGTGATAGCTGTAGCAGATCTAACAGTGTTTAACTGAACATCAACCCTTCCAATCACAAAGTCCTATATCACAGGCTGACTGCAAGATGTAATCTTGGAATGTGGACAAAAACCAAATTCTAATTCAATCAAATACAAATTAAGGGAAATAGCAAATAATTTCAAATGCATACAAACATCTTTTGTTCTCTTCAAGTAACCTTCAGTCATTATTTCTTCTCCTGCGGAAATGTCTGAGAATAAAACTGTCCGCATATAAAGGGTAATTCTTTCTTATGAGGCCTTTAATGCACTTCCAATATGAGAAATCAATCAGTTCGCCATCCTTCCGTACTATGAATAGACAACGGGAGTTTTCAAATTCTGGATGAAACCCTATCTGCCATTGGAGAAGTAGTAATGACATCGTCTTAGTTTAAACATAATATATTAGCAAAGATTGCAGTTAAGAATGAGCATATGTCTTATATGGGATGGGATCATATAAAAATTGACAAGTAGCAACAATTTGTTAATATTGCTAACAGATTTATGGTTACATGATCATATGTCACAGAAACCAGGTAAAAGTATGCAGCACATTCAAAATATAAGCTGCAGTCTTTACAGCTTCATCTGTGTATGATCATGAGATTGCTCAGTTTCATGAGAACGAGAGTGCAAGCCAGTACCATTTGCCAAGTAAACATAAATATTCCGAAGTAGATCAATATATAAAACCATTCAACTGTAGATGCAAGAAATAATCCAATCTAAAGATAAGTTCATTTGCAGCACAGGATATTTTATATTTTAGCAAAGTCTAAAGAACAAGAGAACAATGTCTATGGTATCAAGTATCAACTGATCACACTGTCCCAAGAGGATTATTTGTCAATGGGCAAATCATTAAAAAACCTAGAAGTTCTAAAGTCATAAAGAGCAACTGTCTTAAAATTGTTTCATAGAATATATTTAACATGCAAGGATAGCAATAATTACACCTGTAACAATTCGAAGGCAGAAACTATTTGCCCTAAAAAAGCAACTGGTTATTGCCGCATGAGTTATAGAAACTGAGGGAAGAAGAATTAAGGAGATATTGAAAGGTAACTGAAAAAGAAAAGGAATAGTCAAAATAAGAACCTTGAGGACTCAAAGCCTAATCAGTGGCAACATGTCATAGCGCTGCAAAAATAATCAAGCCAGCTTGAATTCAGCTCGAGCAAGCTTGACTAAAAAATGAGTTAAGCCGAGCTCGATCTTCAAAATAGGCTCAAAAATATTTTCGAACCAAGTTTGATCATGAGCCGACTCAATCAAGCAGGCTCAATAAGACTTGCAATAATAACAATTATTATTATTATTATTATTATTATTATTATATATATATATATATATATATGTACAATATGAGTAGTACTTTCTATACTATACTTTTGTTATATCCTAAAATTTATTTAAATGGATTGTTATGTACTCTGAACTTATAGAGTTTAATTTTGAATTCTGATTCTATTATTTATTTTTCAAATACATGGATATTTCTATTAGTTCATATTTTTATAATGTTTATATTTTTTTAGTTGAATTATGTCTTATTTTAAGCTTAATTCAAGCCCAAATCAAGCTTAATTTAATTCAAGCTTGATAAGGCTCGAAAATTGGTTTAAATTAATTAAGACTTAAAATTGCTTATTGAATGCTCGTTTAGGCTCGAGCTAGAAATTGGCTCAAATTAAAATAATTTTAATTCAAGCTTGATCACGAATCTATGTTTAAAACTATTTTTAATTCAAGTTTGATCAGAGCTAGACTTGATTATACCCCTACTTATCAAGGCCTAAACGAATCTAAATCTTAACTTTTCACCATACTCATGAACATACATCACATAGTTCTTACATCTCTACATAACTGAAGTGGAATGCTTATATGAAATCTTAAAAGAATTGATTGTCTAAATTAACCGTGCAGAATTGTTCGTCAAGTCACCTCAAAATATTGGCTCATTAAACACTCAGAAAGTTTCATCCCTGGAGTTTTACCTGTGCCAAAAATGTCTTTATCAATGTTTCCAACATTTCAGTTCTTTTGATATCATCAGAGGTTGCAAAATTTTTCACCATGTGGAATTCCTATTTGCCAGACTTGACTGGGACCTCAATTTTGGTACCAACTTTAGATATTATCCTTGAAACTTTCTTTTGCAAATTATACTTATTATTGAAAATATTGTATTAGGAATAATTTTGAAGCAGCACACCTCAGGGCATAAACAATAGAAATAAGTTCATTCATGCAACTACATAAAGATGAGGATACCTACTTATCACTCTGTGATTCATCAAATGCTACAAAAAAAATGGTCAGTAAGAAATCAGCAAGCTCTTTGAAGAAGATGAGCATGAAAGAAGAACTGCCATGATGCCTGCCATAAAGGTCATGATGCAAAATGGATATTCTAGGAAGTACTAAACATAAATAAAAAGTTCAGCATGCTGCAGATTTCTGGTTCTACAATTCTAATACTCAATAACAAGAGCAGAACAGGAAAGAACAGAAAAAAAAAAAATTATGCTGTTGGTTTCAAGTAAAGAGAAAGGTAGACATAAAATACACTAAATTTGAGAGATTTTTGTTATAAGAAACATACTGTGATGAAATCAATTCCACATCCTATCTTCTTTTCAAACTCTGGATGATATGGAAGCAATCTTTCTAGAATGGTTTTCTCATGTTCTGGGCTTAATCTGACACCGCATTCATACCTACACAAAGAATTAACATAATATCTAATAAGAGCAAACAGAAAAGGAGGAAAGAATTAAAATTTTCTAACTATACTTATGCTTCAAGTTCAACAGACAAAAAATAGGGTGTCATTGTGTCAACTTTGATGGCCATGCAGAATAATTAGTTTAGTACAAATGTTATTCAACTCTATAGAAGAATCATCTATAATTGAATAAAACTATGTAGAGGGCCAAAAGTACCCAGCATGCAGTATGGCATCTCTCACTACAATGATAAAGAGTACAGCAAACTTAAATGTTGTTATTAATATATTTTATCCCTAATGCCATCAATTATTGAATGTGGCACCGAGAAGTTTGGCCATCATTCTTGCAAGAAGGTCTTAGAAACTTTACCTAACAAAACTGTAAGATGAATCATTTATCAAGTTTCAAGAGAGGAAGAAGTGCAAGTACAACAAGGAGAAAGACAATCTATTTGAATGGAAGTTCCAAGTTAGATTGCAATGGCACATCGTTGCTTTTCTAATTATTTAAGATGTCAGCTTTCCAACTGTGAATATAAAAGCATCCTTAGAATCTGCACCTTGCATATCAAGGATTCATGCATAGGTATTGTGAACCTCCACTTACTGAAATTAACATAACATTAATAGCAACTAGTAAGTGATAACCACATTATAATCAGTAAATGCAAAGTCAAGCCACTAATTCATCATACTCAACCGTTCCCTGAACATTATAAACCTCCACTCTTGACTTATATATGTTCAAGTTATCTATACCTTGAAGAGTGCTGATCATTTAGTCTTGACGCATTAAGAATATTTTTGTAAAATTTACAGTTGCTAAAGCACAAGTTAGCAACACGATGCTTGGCTCGATGATCAAAAGTTATCTGGCAGCAAAAATCTTGATAGGGTAAATCAGTAATCACTGTAGGCATAGCAGAAGACTAACTTACTCTTAACAGCATATCAGCAGTAACAAGTATCTCATGCATAACCACATAAACCACTTAACAATGATTCGATTAATTAAGGAATCTCAAATCAGCAAAAGCAATATAACAAACATACTTTCCGGAATGGAGTATCATCCTGACGAATCCTACGAGGGGAACTGTGTCCTGCAAGATCGCGTCCTCCCAATCCACCCAATCCTCATCCCCCTTCCTCCTCTTTCCACTCTGTTTCCCGTCCCCCACCGCCCTCTCCTCCACGGGGACCTCGTCGGAAACCGGAGAATCATCGCCATCCTCGCTGGACGGGGAGGAGACCAGAGGCCTCCTCAGTAGGGCCGGGTCCTGGGCGGGGGTGCCATGGCTCCGGACCTTGCCGCCTCGGAGAACGTGGAGAGTAATAAACGAAATTGGGGGTGGAATAGAAGGGAATGGGAGGTGAATTTGGGCTTGGGGACGAAGGGAGAGGTGGTGATGGTGAGGGAGGAGAAGAGTGGAGGAAGCGGAGACGGAGGAGGCCATGGAGAGGGAGGGAGGGAGGGAAGAGGAGGAATAATATTATTCGTTTGCTTGCTTCTTATTCTTGCCCGGTTACATCATTGCCGCTCTATCCGTGTATCGATCTCCTCCGCTATTTTTACTATCTAGTCTTCTCGTTTGCGCTCTGGGTGGATTTTGGGTGGGGGTGGGAGCGTGGATTAACGGTTGCTGGTGTCCGGCGCCGAACGGATAGAGTTGAAACTTATGCAGCATTCCGGACCTCCAGTCACAGGAGAGTTGCTCCATTTAGCCACTTTTCCAGCGCAATATCAGCAAAGGGTGTAATCTAACCGAGCCAGAGCCTGGCCGAGCCCGACCCAAACTAAGCCCAGACTGCCAAGCTTAAAAAAAACAAGAACTATTTAATATATATATATATATATATATATATATATATAATATTAATAAATATTATGTTTGGGACTCAGGCTCATTTATTTTGACACTTCTACTAAAGAGAGACTCTCAAATAGGCTAATAAAATGATTAGCTTGAGCTTGATTGTTTAACAAGTTATGTTGATTATTAATTAGATAATTCTTTATTTTTCTATTGTATTTATGAGTCATGGGCAGTCCAACTAATCTTTACTTTATTTTATGCATCTCTCCATGGTCCTTTTATAGGCCTGTCGAAATAAATATTGGCCTCAACTCAATTAGGGGTTAACTCAGGATTAGCTCGAATACAAATGAGTCAAGCCTGAACACAAGTCTGCTCAATAAACTCAAAAGTATTATTTCTAGATATACATATATATTACGAAAAATTTATAACTGTTAGATTTTAATTTTAATGGTTAATATATCTTCTAATCTCGGGTCTGTAAGATTTGAATAAGTTAATTTAAGACTCGAATAGATTCAAAGGCTTGCCTTAAATAAAATGAGAGAGAGCTTAAACCAGATTGTAAGCTTTGAAATTTATTTTGAGTCAAGCTGGCCTGAGCAAAAGCCGGCTCAATCTGGCTCGAACGGTTTACACACGCGGTAGGTTTGTAATACAACTTATTGCTATGATCTAATGATCTACCAACTCTGCTCATTAGTCGCCATCATGGCTTCTTTAAAAAAGGTAAGAATTACCTGTAATAAATAGAGGCACAGGCTGAGCCCTGGATTGCGCTGCGAAAGCTAAGATTATATAATTTTCATAAATTTAGTATAAATAAAAGACTACCATGCAGAAAGAAGAAGGGAAAAAAAGAATACATGATTACTTTTAGTATTCAAGAGGCATAGCAGCTTACAAGATAGGCTTCCAGTACACCAGAAAAGCTCTTCTTTCAACAAAAAAAAAGGATTAATAAATAAATAATGACTAATGAATAGCAACCGCCTTACAGAGTTACAGTGCGAAGTCTCATGGACCACATTTGATCAATATGAACACTCATTTAAGCTCCTTCGCATCTAAACTTTGCCATAATTCTATTGACTAAATGTTCTACTATCCTCCATACACACTTGAAACCTGGAATGATCTCTTTACGAATTCTTATCTTGCTACCCAGTGACCCAGGCAAATGATCTTACTGGGTTTATCGGGTTCGGATCAACGTAACAAGCACTCTAAAAGGTCCGAACCAGATTGGCGGTCAAAGACAATTACCATTACCTTATTATAATCATGACAAGATTTACCGTTACGTCAGACCAAATATTTCCCTCCTTAATGCTCAATTATTACATTCCAGCAAGAAATTAATTAATAGTAATACGCCGACAGAGCATAATGACCCGGACCAACCAAAGCCCATTCCACCACCCTTCGAACCAATCCCTTTCTTCCTCCCTTAATTCCCTTTCTACCCCTCTCCTCACCCTTAACTCCTTGAGTCCCCTCTTCCTCCGTCTTCCCTCTCCTCCGAAGTCTGAAACTCTACAAAGCGAGCGAGCCCTGCAACCCCCCGCTTCGGTGGGCGGACCCGGGTCGCCTTCATGTCGGATCCAATCCCTAACCCTACTGCTAACCCCAACCCTAGCCGACCTCTTGTCGGCCTACTCAAACAGCGGTCGTGGTCACCGGACTCGGATCGCGACGAGGCGTGGCTCCGCCGGAAGGGGATCCACCGGGGCCGGAGAGGCCGCCTGATCCGGAGCGTCACCGACGAGGATCTCGACGAGCTCCGCGGATGCATCGATCTCGGATTCGGGTTCGACGCCGAGTGCTCCGAATCCGGGAAGCGGCTCGCGGAGACGCTTCCGGCGCTCGATCTATATTACGCGGTGCGCAAGAGCTACCACTCGTCCATCGCCGAGGGGAATTCCTCGCCCTTGGATTCGTCTTCATCGTCGATCGATGGATCGCCGATGGGAAGCCCCCTCTCTATCTTCTCTCCTGGTACGACAAAAGCAACTCCTTTCTTTTTCTGCACTGGAAATTGCAAAAAGGCCCCTGTAGTTTTATGTTATTAGAAGTATAATTTAATTTTGGTGGTGCAAAATTGGGATGCGAAGGTGGTAGCCCGGAAATGATGAAGGCGAGACTGAAGCAGTGGGCCCAGGTGGTTGCTTGCTCCCTGCGTCAACGTTGCTGAATTCGGTGGTAATTGACGAATTAAACGGGAAAGGAATCGAGCGAAAGTATAATGTGCGATCCAATCTTTCCACTTTTGTTCACATTTTTCCCTCTTTGGGGCCTGCGTGTATGTAAGTAAATGAGTGCTGACCGATAGACTAACTTCGGTTACTCTTTTTCACCTTTTCCGTTACTTTCCTATTTCTCATAATTTTGACGGTTTCTATTGATGCGTGACAAAGTGAGGAATTGAAGTTCTCTTTCTTCGATATAACACATTAATATCCCAGTTGGTTTGCTCTAAGATTGCCGCGGATTCTTCTTCTAAAGCATTGAGCTAAATTTTCTTTACATGTCAAACTATTCGTATTGCTTTGTGGTTGGGAGATCTGGTTGACAACTAAGCATCTCATGAGTTAGTCTCTCTTCGTTGTATTCATTATTGTGCTTGTTTGTAATTTTTTATCCTACTTTACAGTTTACATTGGATTGATATTATTTGTGATACGAATGGCATTATGATCGGTATTTGAATCTGTTCTATGCTTATGAAAAATCTTCGAATCACTGTAACTGGCCTCATTAGCATAGTAACCATCCACCTCAACTTTTTCTCGACAAAGTTGCGCCTACATATTCAAGAATTTATCTCAAATCTATTGTCAACAAGTTGCTTCATGATTCTACTCATGACCTTCGTGTAAGAATTCATCACCGGACTATAGTAATAGGCTTCTAACGGCAATGAGTTGCAAAGTGTATAACAATATATACGATCTACCCTTCAGTCCTTCTCTAAGTAGGCGCTTGGGCTTTGCCTAGATATTAGCCCATGGGATGCGCCTGGTTAAGTTTTTAGTTCCTAATTAACAGAAAAGGATGATCTCGCATAGGTAGCCCACGGGCTTTCTCACATAGCAAACACTTTCACTTTTTGTTTATATATTTTTAAGAATAATTACACTTAGGCCTCCATGAATATCATCCATTTTTATATGCCTTCTCTATTTTGTTTCTGGTGACAGGCTTTTAAATATATCTTCCATTAGGTTTCTGTTATCTTTTTTATCTATAAGTTATGTGTAAGTCACCTATGTTTATCATTATATTTTAAAATAAAAAAATAGAGATAAATTTTTTGTTTATTAAAATATTTTTTTATTTTTTATATATATTATAGAGTTATTTTAGTTTTTTAGCGTTTTCAACTACAACGTTAGCTGTGCAAGGCATTTTAATAGTTAACGGAGTTCATGTGTCAGATAAAAAAACTTGGAGAGATACACGAAAAATGGTGAAATTTAACTGGTCTAGGTGTATTTATACTCTTATTTTTACCGTGGACTTTTAACTCTCCTAAATGTAATTCTCGATCACATATCAACACACTTTACCTGAACATCCTCGGAGAAATCTAAGCATTTTTCTTATATAAAAAGATATAGATCGAGGACAAAGCGAGATTCCCTTAAAAAAAACAAAAGAGGAAGAAGACATAGAGAGTACAGCTAAAGTCGTCACCTTTTATTTGGTATTTAATGACTCTTAAGTCAGCTGGAACATGCAAGGAAAGTATTGACGATCGATCTCCCCGTCAAATGTTTGAAAGTTTCGAAAGGCCCATTGTCTACAAGCAATTGAAGTAGTAACCTACTTCCGAGGACAACAAAGGTGAAGTCATCAGTTCCGGTTCTTATGCAAACGGAAGGACAATTCGTTGTGGAGAGTCTCTCCTTCTGGCTAACGCACAATTTTCTTTTTGTTTCTATTGAAACCATCTAAATTGGGCGAGAAATTTCTCTTTTCCAGCATTCAACTTTTATGGATAAAAGTCAGTCCTCGTTCGAATCCTGCAAAAATGTTGAGATTAATATTTGATCATCCATACATTATCATAAGGGCAATGACTTCCAGAAACGATTGAAAGATTGATAAAGTTGTCACTTGGACATGGTAAAATAACCCCTTAGCCGGTGAAAGAACGGAAACAAACGCAGGAGTCAATCATTTCAAGAGGCCAATTGCAAGACCTCAATTCCAACCTCGTCACATCTTTTGACTAAATGCTATGCCGTCTCCGTCACATCCTCTCCTTTTTCTTCCTCCTATTGCTTTCTGTTCTTATCTGTATCCTCTTTGGACAAAGAGATCTATTTTGTTTTTCTTCTTCTTTTGATAAAGAAATGTAACTGAAGCAGAGTGCAAAGTGGGTACGTTTCCTTAAACTTACCTGTAGAACTGTCGACTACGACTGCAGCCAAGCCCAGCAGAGCTTAGAGAAGATGTCAGGCAACAGAGTTCGTGCGGTTGGTGTGGCCGCGTGCGAATTTAGCATCTAGAGCCTTATGTTAAGGCTAATTTACACTATTTCATATCCCGTCGTCTCTTTTCCATAGAAGGTGGGTGCAGATTTGCAAGCAGTCAAAAGATAGGGATTGAAATGTAAAATGGGCGACATGCATGCAGGGTGTAAAATGAAACATTCCCTTTTCTTCGTGCTGATATGTCTCTAGAAGCGGTATGTAAGGCAAGGTGACGCGAAACGTAAGGAAGGACAAAAGCGCGCGGGAGGAGGTAAAAGACGAGGATGACCGACACGTGTCCGGAAACACTTGAGAAGCTTCTTATGTATAACCACTCCTGACCCAAATAGAGAAGAAAAAAAAAGAAAAACAGAGAGAGAGAGAGAGAGAGAGAGAGAGAGAGACATCTCTAGTTTTCTTCTTCTCCTCTTCCTCCTTACCAAACTAATGGAGATTATTCGGATGCTGTGATAGAGGTGAATGTATTATGGAAGAGCTGCGATCAGGCTTCTATTGCTGGGCTTGGTTCTTCCTCACTGCTCTCTTACTCTTTGTTTGCATAGGTAAAGGAAAAAAAAAAAGCACCGACTTTTCTTCTTTTTCTTGAGAGTATTCGAGCTATTAATTTGTGTGAGTTTGTTATAGACTAGGGAGATTAATCAAGGATGGCGCAGAAGAGTAGAGGTGGGCCGGCGCCGTTCTTGACGAAGACGCATCAGATGGTGGAGGAGAGAGAGACGGCCGACGTGATCTCTTGGGAGGAGAATGGGAGGTCGTTCGTCGTCTGGAAGCCCGTGGAATTCGCGCGTGACCTCCTACCTCTCCACTTCAAGCATAGCAACTTCTCCTCCTTCATTCGCCAGCTCAACACCTATGTAAGTTTTATCAAATTCACCTCTCAGATCTTTAACTTCTATTATGAGGACGTACGTTTTTAATTTTTAGAATATCTTTTTACCATCTTGAATTGAAATTATATTCCTTAATTTTTATTTGAGTTAGTTCAATTCAACTATGGTTTATATATACTTAAATTGATCAGGTTATGTCGCAGCAACCTGCTAGTAAAACTAAGTAATTAATTCTTCTACATATAATGTTGGTCATTAATTAAGTTTTGGGGAATTAAGAGCAATTAATTATAATTAATTTTGAGTTATACTAAGTACTCATTTTAGAAGGAAAAAAAGAAAAAACTGGAATGTAGAGATAGATCTAGCTGCACGTCTACTGCTTACGGGGGTCAAAATTTAAAGCAGTAGTCGTTTTCAATATCCATGGGATATATGTAAATAATCTTGAAGGCTAACAAATTTATAAGTTAACATCCAATTCCAAACCCAACATAGATAGATAAGTTGAGCTCGTTTTCTTTGTTGTCTTTATAATAAGGCTCCGTTTGTCTCAACTCTCACCAAACTCATTTGGCTCGCCCTTAGTCATGCTTTTATTAGGTCGTCGCACATGTTTCACATAGTCGTATAGTAACAAGTTTAGAATAGTGAACCCATGTACAACGGTTATAATGTTGACCAGTCAACCATTAATGCTGACGTCAACAAAAGATCACAATAACAAATGATAAAGTAACACGTATGTTTCTCCTTTTGATATTTACCGAAAACCACTTCTATGTTCTTATATTTGCAGGGCTTCCGCAAAGTGGCGCCGGACCGGTGGGAGTTCGCGAACGAGAACTTCCGGCGAGGAGAGCTAAGCCTCCTCGCCAGTATCCATCGCCGTAAGGTGGCAACTCCTCTTCCTCATCCTTCTTCCATTACTAACTCCGGTGACGTCCACAGCTCCTCCTCCATCCCCTCACCTCCTCCTTCACCACTCCAAGATCTACTCGGCTTAACCAACGAGAACGAACAGCTCAAGAAGCACAACCAGATACTGAACAAGGAGCTAATGCTAGCGAAGCGCCACTGCGAGGAGCTCCTGGTTATCCTCTCCAAGTTCCTCGACGTCAAAGCGATCGACCTCAAGTTTTTGATGCAAGACAATGCAACGCTAACTCTAACTAAGAGAGAAGAGAAGGAAGAAGAAGGAGAGCAGACTGAGGAAGAGGGTAGTTTAGTTAAGCTTTTTGGGGTGCATATAGAGGAGAGAAAGAAGAGTGGGAAGAGGAAGAGAGGATGGTGTGACGAAGGAGATCATGGATGCATGGTGCCTTGAATTAAGATGCCAGCATCCCTGCAGATTGGCAAGGGCGAGAACTGCACCTGTACTCGACCTATGTAGGATCGAGCTAGGTTAATTAATGGTATAGACAATATTTTTAGTATATTTGTGTAATTGCTGAAACAATCTTAAAACTCAAGTTGTAGAGTAGTGATCAGGAAGGGTGATCAAGAACCCAAGTAATGCTTCTCTATCACTGTATCTCAAATTAACTTGCAACGTCCAAATCAGTGCTATACAAACATTTAGCATTTGTTCGTTTAGTTCTTCAAGGTTTATTGTTAATATTCTTAAGCTTCAGTCTTTCCAATAATAGCCGTCTAGATTCAATGTACGTACGCGACTAGATTCGTTAATTTGTTATTATTTTAGTACATATAACTCCTCAGACACAAAAGATGTAACCGCTAGTAATTTCATGCGAGCAATTTAGACGTAAAAATGGCTTGGTTTAGTGGACCGGACCGGGCCGGACTGGGCTGGGCTGGGCTGGGCTGTGTCCAAATTAAAGACACTGCTTCGAATATTTTATTTAATTATTATTATTAAATTAATTACCTCATCTATAACGTCATCAAGGAATGTGGTCTAATTTGTTACCTTTTATCTGAGTGTTGGCTAGACCTAACAAGCAGAGCACTCAAACTTCCTCTCTTCAACATTCAAATGATTCAATCCACATTGGTCTATTTTTAATTAATCATAGATTTTAAAGTTAATGTACCCTCCCCATCAAGGCAAACTCGATACAACAACACCTGGCTCTCTTTAGGCCATTCCACTGGGAGCCCAGAGCAAATGTCACCTATTTCTGCCACGTGTTGACACGGTACCTGTCCAATCCTATGTGGATCCTATGCTACGCATCAAATTTGACTTTCACGCTGCTGATGTTATTTCGTTATCCGAGCGAATGTCGACATAGAATATTGCATGTTGGAAAAGGCAATGCGTGGGGGACAACAAGGCTTCCAAATCACATTCTTTTTAATAGACAAATAATTAGCATAAGATTGATTAACAAAGCAAAAAAAAATAAAAATAAAAATAAAAATAACAATAATAATGCTAGCTAGCAAGCTAGAGATGGATCCCTCTCTTTTGCCTTGGTGATAGAGGAATTGTAAGCTTTTTTTTTTATCTAGATTGATAATGTTAAATGCCTAGCTCCGAGAATTTTTTGCGATTAGACTGACATTATGCTGCTGCTTGATCTCCATAATTTAACTGGAAGGCCATGCTTGGGGATTGGAAATGGGCCATACTCGATCTGATCACCATGACATCCAGCGATCTCCCACCTGCACAGCAAAACCATGATCTAGAATAATTAGTCTTTTTAAGATATAAAAAATATATATAGTCCAAATAAACACAAATGGATGTGGTCCAGTACTTTAGAAGGAGGGATATACTACACTCACCTGTAGTTGGTGACTAAGTGATGGATAACGATGAACATTTCAAGCTTGGCTAGCTCGTTGCCTGGGCAAGCATGAACTCCATTGCCGAATGGCAAGAAGGTATTGGGCTTGGGTGCAACCTGTACTTGTCACAGAAGGAGCATGAGAATATTATAGAATGGGAAAAATTCTATGGATGCAAAAAAAAGTGACACGATAAGATTATAGAATGCTCTCATGGTTGTTATAACGTTAGAACTAGCTGCCATATTCTTTTTTCCCGTCACTGTCAGGGCCGTTATAGCTAGGGTGTTAATTAATTGAATTCATACGCGGCCTTTGACTCCTAAAATAAAGGAATAAATGTACTGAAAGCGAACATAATTAAAAGTGCCCAGCGAATCAAGTCATCTATTAACGAATCTAGTCGCGTACGTACACTGAATCTAGACGGCTCGAACTTCTCTGGATCTTGGAAGAATTCTGGGTTGTGATGTATGTTCCTGAAGAGAGGCATCACCTTCCACCCCTTCGGGATAAGAAATCCTGGACAAAAGAGTACTATTTCCTTTAATATATATAGATATATATATATAAGTAGAGTTCGAGTGTTCGACTTGGAACACATGCTTACCTTTGTACTCGACGTCAGCAACTGCTTCCCTAAACGTGAACGAAATGATGCTTGCCATCCTTAAGCTCTCTAATAAAACCTAGATCAAAAGAAAAGAGAAGAAGTAGCGTCACTTTCCACATCCAATCATGAGCACAAACACATGCTCAGAGGATAGTTATCCACTTGCTTGCAATACATTTGTAGGGGTAGATGAAGACACCTTATGAGTCAGTGGCATGCTTCTCCTTTGGGCCCATGTCAAGGGATGGTTTCCACATGACTTGTTGGCTTCATGTATGGCCATGTGCTCAGCCTACATAGATGAAAGTAGTACTAAGTCTCTATTACTAGTCCCATCTGGTGATCAAATTAAAAGAGTGCCATGCGTACTACCTTCACTGCTTGGAGAAGTTTTGGATGATCATGCAGGTACTTCATCATCCATGTGAGCACACTGGCGGTGGTATCCTGCGCCGCAAAGAGTACGCCGATGATGTTGTCCGCGATCTGGTCGTCGGTGAGATGCTCTCCCTTGTCATCCTTAGACTCCATGAGGCATCCCAAGAGATCGTTCTCCACCTCTCCCTTCTTCCTCCTCTCGCTCATGATATCACTCAGTATGCGATGCAGCCGCTTCCTCGCCTATTTTGCGAAAAGAAACATTCATACGAGGCGAACAAGCGTATATAAGTGGAAGAAAATATTGTAGATCGTATTAACGTCTCTTACTTGGATTGCTTTGTAGTACATAGTTCCTGGAATCTTAGTAGGGAATGAGTTATAACCCTTGTTGACGATCACGTAATTCTTCTTCAACTCTTCTTTACAACGCTCATCTAACCGGCCGCCAAAGATGACAAGGATGCCAACATCAAAAGAGAGCTGAACGATGAAAATCAATTAGAAACACCGCATTATAAATAAAACTGCTAAACAGTTGGCCAAATGATTCGTAATCTACTGATTAACCTTCTTCATAAGATGAAACGTGCTAGTGACGCGCCCATTCCACGAGTCGAACACGGAGATGACGATAGACTCGACGCCCGGAACCAGGCCGCGAAGGGCGTCGGGGTTCAGCGAGCCTTGGACAAGCTTCCTCAGCCGGAGATGGTAGTCTCCTTGGTGGAAGAACAAGGCCGAAGGGCCAATCATGCACTCCTTGCTCCGGGGATACGTAGGCTTGAAGAGGTGGGCTTGGTTTACCAATACAAACCTGGCAGCCTCAGGGCTAGCCAACATGACACAAGGGCAACCAAGTAGATGGGTCTTGAAGATCTCACCATACCTAAACAGGACACAATTCATGATTTCAGTACATAGCACCGAAAAGAAATAACCAATAAGAAGAGTTTGAGGAAGAGTAGTAACTAATTGATTAACCTCTTTTGTTTGGCGGAGAAGAAGAGATTTGGGTCTTGAGAGTAGAGTTGAAGGGTTTCTCCAACGTAAGGCCAACCCATGGAGCCAGGTGGGAGCTGAGCTCTCTGTACAGGCCTTCTCTTGCGCTTTCTTATGAAGAGATAGGAGAGAAGGAGGAGGAGAAAGAATGTGCACACTAGGCTATAAAAACCCATCATCTCCAACTCCGACCCTTTGGGGATCGATCGGTCGAAGGGGTCAAGGAGGGGGAGATGGAGAGGGGGATTTAAGGATTAATGGGTATATATAGAGGGGAAAATAAAATTAATGAATGGAGGAGTAAATATATAATTATCATGCTCACACACGTGTAGCCGCGACAACGCTCCCAGGATATTTACCAAATCCACGCGATGAGACTTTGCCATAATTTTTTAGCTCCCGGTCGGACGCATGACGAGGTCATGTTACTATATAACGTTAGTGCGGCTAAGTTGGCACGTCCGCACAAGTACAACAAACCAACATGGTTTCACAGGTGTCTGGATTCGAGCAGGACGACAGAGGATCTAAGGTTGTCGGACCCTATAGCCTTTACATTCGCACCCGGCCGAGATCAGAGCCCGTGGACGGCCCAGGATGCTTTGGCTCAGGTGTGGCGCGCAACGGACAACTAGGGTGCGTTACAGCCAGGACCTGGGCCCATGGGTGGGGGGCCCCAGTGATCCGACGGCTCGGGAAAGTTCGGGAATGGGCGGGGCCCCGGACGAGGGTGGTGGTCGACGTCATCAACAGCTAGAAAGTGAGGACGTGTCGATATTCTGGTGGTGGGGTTGGAGATAGTTGGAGGACGGACATTTTGGGTCCGCCTCGCACTCGGCCGATGGATCCGTGGTTCGGCGTGGAGTTGCACTTGTAACTTGTTGGTGGCTTTGGGCGTCACATGAATCTCGACGATTTTTTTCTTCTTTTCTTTTCTTTTCTTCGTTGTTTTTTCCTCACATGTATTCTGCCATCCATAAAGAATGTTATAGACGCCTCGTAAGTATCACGTTTACCAATTTTAAAAAAATAAAAAATAATAATAATAATTTAATCTATTCGGATTTCTTATTGTATCTGACGCCGTCCGGAATTTACGTTTTGACTGCGCACTGATACCTTTGGGGTCACACGAGTCTCGTACGACGTCGTTTTTAAGTAACTTATTGCCTGCCGTTATTGGCTTCCTCACGTGAATTTTCGTGGCGTTTAAACGTGGATTAGCTTCAAATTTTGGTTAACCTTATCTCTTCATCTTAGAATATAATACCTTAAATACTTTTTTTGAGAAAAAAGAAATTGCATTAGTGATGCCATTCTCCTAATTACACTAAAGAAAAGAGATACTGACCTAGCTTTCGTATAAATTAATGTTACAGTATATATTTACTAACATGGTTGAAAAGAAAAGGTTTTAAACTCAATCCAAACGGAGGCAAATAAAGGACGATGGCAGAGTAGTTTGTTTGGGTCACATGAGTCTCGCAAGAGAAACAGGAAGGAGTCGATGAGCGTGAGAGCTACATAAATGAGATTCTCCTAATCATTTGCTTCTTCACATGGATTTTGTTTACCATGATAATTAATGAATAGGTCGTACAATTAGCAGTTGTCGTAAAGTACTAATGGTTAGGGATAAAATTGTAGCGAGGATTCTCGTCAATTCTTACAAGTTACATGGATGGATGGATGGATGGATGGAGGGCTACTTTACTTTTGCATGGAGTTTCTCCTCCACTGTACTAGAAAGATTAAATGATTCAGGGACATATTGCCTACCTTTTTTATTATTATTATTATTATTATTTTATCTTTCTCGGAAGAAAGTTATCAGGCAAATCTTTCATGTTTAAGTGGAGATATTTCCTATCAAATGGTTTGCCCTCCTCAGCTCAACTGTTTCTTTTCAAGAAGAGCTGGGGGAGTACTAATTAATTAACCACCGACTATTAGTTGCCCTAAGCGATGTCGGTGCAGAATTGCAACCAGGCCACGCCTAGATGTCACTCGTCTCCGTCTTTACTTTCCTTTTCAAATAGACTTAGATCACTGTAGCTCTTATCATGTAGCTAAAACAGAAACCAATACTTCAATCCTTATCAGCCACTTCAATTATTTGAGTAGGGAATGAAAAGAACTCGCATAAATCTCATGCTCTCTTCGCTGTTAGTTCAATATATTCTTTACTCTCTTTTTTATTTATTTATTTTTTTTGGTCACACTTTTGACTCTTTTAGCTCTTAATTTGTCCTTTTTATTTACCTCTAAAATAAAGATAAAACAATACTTATAACATCTAAAATTAATCATTCAATAACAAGGATAATATTTTCTTTTTGGTAACCAAAAAGTCAAATAGTAAATAAAAGGATTCATGTGAAAATAGACAATTATTTGAAAGTTCCATTTGGAATTATCCCGATAAGCTTTGATGATGTTTTAGAATATATCCGAGAAGATCCTGTGGGCACTGAAAGATATCCTTCTAACATCAAATATTCTTTGGAAGAAAGAAAATTCTATTCATCTGTTTCATTGAGATCCCATCACTCATGGACAGCAGAATTCATGATGAAAGCTCATTGAGCTTGCATTATGAACAAATTCCCGTGCATTGGGGGCAACGTGACCCCAACCCAATCATGCACTCAAGCTCAAGCAGGATTAGCTTGGAGGTATACATCCCCTTTAAAAGATGCAGCAATTAGCTAGGGAGCATACCGCCTTTGTTGCATTATTAGCACCACCCTTAAAGGATAAGAAGCATGAATGAGTATCTCTCTCTCTCTCTCTCTCTCTCTCTGTCTCTCGGTCTCATTGGCTTATGGATGGATAAGTTCCTCAGAATCCAAGAATAGATACAACCATGAATCTTATGAATAAGATAAAGTACAGAAACACAAGTAGGTCCACAGTAGGAGTTGGGGGATCACAATCAAACACTAAAAGATGAATTGCTGCTAGTGGTGGGACAAGGGTAGGGTGAGATCTAATTTGCCCAAGGGACCATTTCTCCACACTATGCAGTAGTGGCTAACTCCTGACGACCTAACAAGTTTAAGGTCTTTGAGATTTTATATATGCGCTAAGCTTAATGCCGGATATGTACTGAATTGGTGCGAATGATGAACAGTTCAGTTGAGCTATAAAATGAACTGTTAGGTAAGAGCGTGGATCCAATGGGGGCCGATTCGGATACACTGCTGAATGTGCTCCAGCATATTACGCGTGCTCATTTGATGATCTTAATCGAATTCAAAAGAGAATAGAGTGGATGCATGATTTAAATAAGAGCGATCGTAGTTGTTGGATGCACATGAGTAAATCGATAAATTGCACACACCTAACATTGCACTTGAACCAACCCACAAAATGCAGGCCTAGATTAGGTAACAGACTAAACACACAGTACGATTCAAAATACAATATTTATAATATGACATGAGAAACTAAGATAAACAAAAGTCTCATGGAAATAATATTTCACAGTATTCATAAACACGAAACTAATATTTACACTACACTATATATATATATATATATATATATATATATATATGTATACATATATTAATCAGCCTTTTCACCTGTGCCTTCTTTAACAAAACTTAAATTTGCACGTAAAACTGATGGTGCGTGTTCTATCACACCGAAAGAGATTGAACAAATTAAGAAAAATAAAGAATGAAAGCTTGTTAAATTGTTTATATCTAGTATGTTACAACACATCCTTTTTTAACAATTAAGCATTCATCACGAGGGAATTAATCTACATGCGTTTTAACCCAACGAAGCCAACTGTGGATTCACATGAGTCCCCTCCTAAGTCCTCAGAGATCCATCTATCCATCAGCGGACATGTGTTTCCGGGATCTGAGATATCTTTGAGGTAGCAGTTGTCCTTGGATTTGGGTACCCAGTCGCCATCACAGGGGATCTCAGGACGTGCTTTCTTGGGGGAAGAAGAAGAAGAAGAAGAAGAAGAACAAATGCAAAGAATCTCCCAATCCCCCTCTCCCCTCGGTCAGTGGATGAATTATTTGGATAGGTCGTAGGGATGAGACCAAGGAAACAGACGGGGCTATAGCTAATAAGAGGACAAGGACGACGGATTTCGTGCTTTAACGAGATCTTATGCTACTCCTTGTAGGGTTTCGTGTACAGGAGCTTAGATTGGTTACGTGGCTATGGCTCTCTGTTCCTGCTCTGGGACAACTTGCTCTCTTAACGAGCTTGGTGAATTACTTTATGTCAAATTTATTGGAGGTGATCCTTATGGTGTGATGGTGAACATCTAAAACAAACAGCATGCTGAAGGAGTGGGCCGGTGAAAGTATGCTTACATACATGAAAAGACTCATGTTGTATATATATATATATATACATATATTTATTTGAGTTTAATTGAGATATTATCAAGTTTTCTTTTAATTTTATTTTTATTTATAATAATACTCGTCATTTCGATTTGTAGTCCTCATCACTTGCTTGACTTCCTTTAATCACTTTACAGGCAGCAGGAGATTTCTGTGGATATAAAAGATGGCACTATCTTGTTGATATATATTTCTAAACGTCTACAAAATAATAATAAAACTTAGTATTAAATATTTTTTCCGAGGGCCACGGAAATGTACGACACTTTTACTGCTTTTAATTTTGCCCGCATTTCTATTCAAATACCAACAAAGATTTTCTTTTTCTTTTTGGTTTAAATTTATAATTGTTGCCATACATAATTCCTAATGTTTGTAACTGAACATATATTATGTGCATATATATTTTTTTGGTTACTTTTCATCTTAAGTTTGAATAATTTAATAAAAAAAAAACACCTACAAATTAGAATAAGAATATTTTTCTTGTCTTTTTATATTTAAATTTAACAATTTATTAACTCCAAAAAATATTCACGTAAAAAAAAGTTTTAAAAAGTATAGAGGCTTATAAGTAAATAAGAAACTTTGAAGGGTATCTTTTGAGCATTTTACCTATTGGTAAATATATTTAGCGACACTATCTAACAGTTAAAGCTGCCATCACAGCCAGCAGTAATAAAATTGTTAGCACATTACTTTTGGAAATACAAGGCTGCCTACTCCTGCATCTCAACTGGTTAGCTTGAAGTGCATCAAAATTAGTCCAGTTTGGGCTAAACTTAAGTTCTAATGCATCCTAGCCCAAGTCCCAAGACTAGGAACAAAGAGAGTCTGGAGATTCAGATTGCCAGTAGTGTTGTAGTAAAACTATTGACTGTATAGTGAACGGAGAGGGCCAGCTTAAGCAGAGCAAAGGTAAAAGAATCGCACAACATACGAGTTACAACTTTACTCGAGTGATATCTAATAAATATATTGCAGTTCTTATTCTGCTCAACTCCATACCATAGCTGTTACTTTAATGAAGCATCGTAATCGTGAATTAGTATTTTTCTTCAGTAAATCTTGACCGCCTAGTCTATCCATCCTAAGGTCGTCAAGAGGATCAATCATATTTTTGAACATTCTAGCATCTATAACTGAGACAAGGCCTAATTGTTGCCTTCACTTACTGTAAGTCGAAATTTTCTAACTCAGGATTCCTCCTCCCTCAGGAAGCCTTTGATTAGTGGTATATATCATTTCTAAGACTGGTAGCCTGGTAGAAAGGAATGGACGATTCAAGTGGCTACCCAAACACCCTAGATCAAGAAGGCATTATAGAAAGTTAGAAAGTTAGGTGTCAACGAGCCGAGTTTGAACGAGCTAGTCTCAATTTGGCTGGCGCTGGAGCTCAAGCTTGAGTCTAATAATATAGGCTTGGCTTGATAACATTATCGAGATAGCTTGACTCGACTTGAGCTAGCTCAATTTCTAATTTTTTTAATCATATATTTAATTTTGAGTTATAATAATATAAATTTTTTGAGGGTTGGGTATATATAAAGATGATTTTAACACTTCGTTTCCTAACGTGGAACTAGATGTCATTCAACTAATTTAAAAAATTAGATTTTTACATGTAAAATCTAGGATTTAATTTATATAATCTTATTTGAGATTAAAGTACACTATAACATTTACTATAAATTATTAAACAAACAATATATATTTAAAAAATATTTAGCTAATTTGAGCTGAGCTCTCGGCTTAGCTCGGCTTGATTAGTATTTCGAACTAAAATACCCATGATGTCAAACATGAGCTTTTTTGACAGCCCCGCAGATAGTAGAATGTAGGAACAAAGGATCTGTTTTACATTAAGGAGTACCTTCATATGGCATTCAAGAGTTGACACCTCAAGACCCCATGAAGTAACTGTTGTTCACTTATTATTTCTTGAAGTTTAGCTCTGTCCAGATCTGCTTCAAGAGTTCCTTGTTAGTTCTACTTTTCACCACAAGAATGAGCTCATTCCTCCAAACAAAGAGAAGAGTATCATCAGTTGAATAGATCACAAAGAATTTTCAATAACACAATATGTACTAGAAAAATGAGGTACATTTTCCACATTTACAGGTTCTGAATCAGTGTACAATTGCCAAAGTACGTAACACTGTAACTTCAAGATTTACTTGGGAGACGTATATTTACTAATGGCGGCAACAATTTTCTCCTTGTCTCTAGTAGGAAATGCTTCCAACAGGACCCCATCTTTATAGAAGTGAAATAATGGTACTACCTGCATAAAATGAATTAAACATTTCATCTAACAATATAAGATGGCAGCAGACTTGCATTTACATTAGTAAGTCCGATGTTAATTGGAAGCCAAAAATAAAAGAACTTTTAGAATTTTCAATCAGAAGTATGTCTCGCCATTTCAGGTCCTGGTCGATCTCAACATAAGTTCATAAACATAAGAGGTGTATGTATATAAATTGATATCCATCTATATTTCTGAACATAAGTTCAAAAAAATTAAGAGGTGTACGTATATAAATTGATGTCTATTATATATAGAGAAATAAAATTTGCTCGCATGTGGCCAAGTAGAAAAGCAAGGCATAAGGTCTATAGAGACAGAATGTATTGGAAAAATAAGTCAGAATAAGATATGAAATAGGAATGGAAAAGGCAAGATATATAATCAAACATATGCATTGTTCCATGAATCACAATTCCTGTACTTTCCGTTGCATATTCAATGATAAAAAGAGGAAACTTAGATAGACTTTTACGGAGCATCTTAGTTAAAAGAAATAAAAAAGAGAGAGGAAGAAGGTTAAGAAGAAAAAAAGGGTAAATAAAGTAAAAGGAGAAGTTAAACAGAAGTTAGAGTTATAGGCATCCTACTCGAGAATCATCTTATGCATATTCTAATGATAAGAAAGACATGGTAAGTGAACTCAGGAATGGTATTAGAATATCAGTTGTTAAAATATCATAAGCAGTTGGTTTAGTAAGCCACTGAAAATTTCTTTTTAGCAGATGTATACTTGAGGGTCATACCTCATTTTATAGTTATATCAATAGGGTATCCTGTTGAAACAGGAACACACAATGTAGAACTTCAAACAACACAGCTATCTTGGAAGGCTTTTAAACTTTATATTCATGTAAATAATATCTTCCATCACAAATCATCAAGTAAAATAAACAAATAAGACAGTCTTGTTTATGAAATTGCAGAATATAGAAGCACCTTTTCAGGGACTTCCCTCTGAAAATGCCACTGTTTATTTCCATTTTATGGCTCTTAAATTACAATTGATCAAATGTATACTACAATAGTGTGGATAGAGAGGACTGCTGCAAAGATCAGCACACCTTAACACAACATAATTATATGACCAAACACGTGAACCAGCTAATAGTGATAGATAACAAAATCTAGTGCACCTAAACAAGCATCAACAGCTACAATTTTGATTCTATATTTTAAGAGAAGGAATATACATCATTGAAACGATAGTAAAGATCCTACAAAGGAAATGACTCAAATATGTTCTCTAAGAGGAGCTCTATACAACCTTCGATAACAAATTTAGTCAGAGCATATACATCACTGTTCACAAAGAACCTTCCAATACTAGACACACAAGATAAACAATCAAAGCTAGTTACTAGTTACTACAATGTACAATCAAAGGTTAAAATAGTATCAAGAGAACTACCTTGATGCGCAGCCGTTCTGCAACCTCTGACTGCTCATCATATTCATCAATGACCTTTTTTTTTTATTAAAAAAACAAATATAGATGTTAAATCGCAACAATAACTCTCTAAAGTTAATTATTTCGTTAAAAGTTAGACTAAGAAGGGAAAGGAACAGGACTGACGTTATGCTTCAAGAAGACGACGCCGGCTTCTTGATCCCCGGAGCCTTTACACAGCTTTGTGAATCCTTGCTCTATGTACTTGCAGCTCCCGCACGAGGTGCGGTAGAAGTCCACCACCACGAGTGATCTCGTCTCCTTGGCCTTCTCCATAATCTTCTGAAACTCTTCCTCCGTCTTGAACTCCGTCACGCAATCCACCGGGCAGAGTTCGTCATCATCGTCGTCGTCGTCATCGGCGGGGGTGGACGCCATTGGTGCTCCATTGAACTGGCCGTCCTCGACAGCTCTGAGGCGGAGGCTTAAATCTTTCGAAGAGTGAAACAATCTGATACGAGCCGGGCTTCTCGAACCGGAGAAGGCTGCGGGCTTGGGATCGAATTCGCTCGGCCAAAATGGGGCGAGCGCAGCATTAGACGGTGAGATGAGATGAGTAGGACGGCAATTGATCATGGCAATTGGAGGGATTTTGGTCTATTGCATCTTCCCAGAGGAGCTCCGGGATTTGGATATGGTAGTAGGAGAGGGAACTCCAGAGACGCGAGGCAAATTTGTGGCTGTGATTCGGCTATTACTGCGATATTTGTTGGGCCTTGCGACACTACCTTGGTCGAACATTAGACTGAGAAAGTCAAGCTTCTTGGGTCGGTGGAAAACGTGAACAATATACTGGGCTGGGCTGAGCTAGAATGGGCTGGGCTGGGATTAACTTTCTAAACCCAATAGTAGAAAGTCGCATGCAGCTATTTATCTAGCTCATAAATATCCCACGGACTTTCCTTAGAACCGCACGTATTGTCAACTTGTATATTACACTAAGAAAAGCAAGTCCAACTCCATCCTTCCGCTTTTGTCACTCTTCGGTGTAGTCTACATGTTAACTCCCATCTCACGCACAGGTCAGCCGTGGACCAGGTATGATCTGTCCTCTTCTTCTGACCATTCTGATCTTGCGTGTGCAAACGTCAGTAAAAAGTGGCAGCATTCGCGCTTTGTATGCTTATAAAACAGCAACGCTCCGTTACTATCATACTATGCCTCCAAAATGTATATTCGGGGCTGTTTGGTTAACTGACATAAGTGGGTTATTTCGGAATAGACGCAATTATTATTATTTTTTTAAAATCATGCTAAAAATAGGAAAATAAATGCCCAAGTTGTCTTCACTTATTTATGTAATATATATGGTGATATATTATAATTTAGATTCATATTGATCGGTGTAATACGACTACATTATACTTAGTAACATTCTAATATATTTATCGTGAATATTTTTTGATAAATTAAGTTAAATTATTTTTTCCCCGGAATTTATCAAAATGATCAATGAGAAAATAATATAAAACTTGTAAAATATAATTAAAATAAATAACAATAAAAACTATTTATAATAATTTAGAAAATTAGCAATAAGATTAATTTGATTATTTTATCACTTGTTACATCTATCACATCCAAACATCATTTGATCTTAAATTTTTTCTTTATTCCAGCACTTATCTATCTTTTTGAAACCAAACAATAAAGAGAAATTAAAATAAAAGGTATCTTTATTTTAAAATAAGCCCTCCTTTTATCTTAATTCAATCTTTTTTCTTGATCCGACGACTAAGAGGAAACTTAATATAGGCATAGTGCAACCAAGAATATGTTTGACAACCAAGAGGAACCTTATGTAGACATAGTACTAACCAAGAATATGTTTGAGTTTGTCGAGGGATGAATTGGTAATTATACATTATTAACTAACCTCTTTTCAACTAAGTTTAAAATATGAGCTCTTGTTCAATACCATTCATATCTATTTATCTTTCTAAGGAGAGACATCTAATGTTTAATATAATTTAAAAGTATAATAAGAACACTGAAACTTGAAGTCATGTGCAGTAGGTGATTACTTATTTCTAAATTCTTTTGCTTGTTTAAAATTTCATATTTAGATGTATACCCTTCAAATGATTCTTTTTTATACTTATATTACCATAGTAATTTATTAAATAAAAGATATATATACTCTTAACAAAATGTAATTTATATCAGAATAAAGATATTGATATTTTTTTTATAATTAACTGGATGAAAGTTAAATTAAATTTTACCTCGTCGAATATTTTTTTTTAAATAATTTATATATTTTTTTATTAATTAACATTAATTTAAACTAAAATTTAATAATGGATACATATAGATAATCAAATTTAAATTATCGTTAGCTTGTCTCAATATTATACCTGCGCCACTCTGACAAGTATTCCAAACATAGGGAATTCATTAGCTTTCAGCTTCAGGGACCCACTCCGGCGCACTTAAAATCAACTAAGACCTAGGAAAAAGGTCCAGGTAAGTCGTACGTTACTCACTCTTCACTCTTCACACTTCACTCTTCAGTGTATCCTACGTGTTAACTCTCATTCCACAATCCACACACGGGCTGTGGACTATTCTCGAACCCTTTTCGTCTCTCTCATTTTACTGTTAAAAGAGTCGCTCTCGATAAGACGACAACATTCCTATCCGCGGGCCAGCTCAGATGGTCCACCGTGAGCTAAACCATTTATTTAGGTCAGCGTCTCGCATTGCCCACTTCGGGACCGCGCCAAAAACAATAGCCAGCTCAGCAGCAGCTCTCATTTGCGTGCTCTCTAGCACGTGGTCAGACATCCCCAGTTCCAAAAGCGTTTGTATTCCGCGGGGTGTTCTTCCAAATTTCATCATATATATAGTCCCCCTCCTCCCCTTCAGCTCTTCCATCAAGCTATCAGCTCACTACTACTACTCCTCCGCACTGTTCCATTGCTCAACACTAACAAGAATCCCCAAATGGTCCAAAAGCAAGAATTCCACCATCACCATCCGAATCTCAGGCCCCAGATCCAAAAACCCAACTGCAATCTACTCCCTCGCGATCAAGAGGACTCCATCATCGTCTCCGCCCTCATCCATGTGATCTCCGGTTGCACGACCGCGGCGCCCGTGGTGCCTCCCCACTACGATGCTTTCCTAATTAGCCAAGCAGAGGCGGCGGCGGCGGCGGCAGCAGCGGCTGGGGCGGCGTTGATGATTGCGGAGAGCGGGAAAGGGAAAAGGAGGAGGAAGAAAAACAAGTACCGGGGAGTGCGGCAGCGTCCGTGGGGGAAGTGGGCGGCGGAGATACGCGACCCCCGGCGGGCGGTGCGCAAGTGGCTCGGCACGTTCGAGACGGCGGAGGAAGCAGCTCGAGCTTACGATCTCGCCGCAATCGAGTTCCGCGGGGCGCGGGCCAAGCTCAATTTCCCATTCCCAGATCAAATTCCGGCTCAGGAAGGTGAGCTCATCCAATCCTCTACACCCTCGCCTCCCTATCAAGTAGAGACCGGAAAAGAGCAGCAACTGCAGCAAGAGAGGCAGGTGGGAGATGGAGCACTGGATCAATGGGAGGAGATGGTGGAGTTATGGGATGGGTTGCAGGATTTGGTAGCGCTGGATGATGGAGATCTTTGGTTCCCTCCCTTAGCATAGTTTTAAGATTTGATGATGAGCATAGCATACACGAGTGGTTGTTTCAGTGAACTAATTACTATACACATTTGTTATTTGTTTTAATTAAATTTGTCAATATACCTGAGAATGTTAGATTACCGTCTACTCAAGTCTCCGATATTAGGGAGATTTCTTTTGTAACCGAAATGGTCAACTTAATAAAAAAAAATTTAATTACTTACTAAACGCCGGCATTAATCGTACTTATTACATCTAGGCGTGTAGTCGTGCGGTGGATATCTGGCTATCGCGCGGACAAACCGTAGAAAGAGCGTAACATGTGCCGGGTGGCGCTTCCTCAGCAATTCCTCTCTGCTGTTGAAGACAAAGACGTTGGACCCCACACTCTTCTGCTTAAAAATTGGATTTCATTCTTCTTTCGTGGGCCTAACCCAATATAACAATATCGATACTCTTTTAGAGGGGCCCGAGTATTTATTCCTGTTATATTTAAAGAGTAACCAATTCCAATTGGACTTCACTAAAAGAAAATTCTGATTGGATTTCTTATCTTGGTTCGTCTCGCTGACCGATTAAAGCATAGCCGCCGCCGCCGCCGCCGGCCCTAGCTCGCTCTGCTAGGATTTTTAGATAGTTTTTTTCTTCTCCATTTGACGTGAGGGTTTTCTCTATGTGGCATCCCTCCTCTTTCCTCTCCTAGACCGAGAGGCTTCTATCCACGTATCCGAGCTCGTCAGCCTCCGCAAGTCTTTTATGATCCCAAATATTTGTTCCTGGATGGGTTGGAAGTTAGCCTCAGCTCTAATGCCGAGATGCTCTTCTTTCTCGGCGAGAACGCCTCGTCGGCCTGCCATCACTGCCTTCTCCGCTCTCATCCTCCCCGTCGCTGCCAATTGACTCCCCGTAGCTACTGTTGTAGCAAGCGCCAACTCTTTTATTTTATTTCTTTCTTTCTTTTTTCCTCTATTCTATGTAGATTATTATGTGGCGTGTTTCAGTTTTAGCTTGGATCCGCCTGGGTCACAAATGGAGCCACTGAAAGCCCTTCGCCTCGCTTTTTTGGGTTTGATATAATTTTTTTTTTTGTTTTTTTGTTGCTAATTTGTGGGGCTTGTCAATTTTTTCTTCTTATCAGGCTTGTGATGAATGAAATCTGGAGATCTCTTTAAAAAGAACTGAAATACACCTGGCATTATTTGCGTTACAAAGGGATTAGATGTAAAACAAACAAACAGAAAGGATAAGTCTAATCTAATTCCGTTGTTCTTTTTAACTAATTTATACATCATATAAATCTATTATCCATTATTCCATTTATCCTGCTGCTCCCAATTTGGAGTTCCCAAATATACAAGACGAAAAGGAGATAAAAATCTAATGGTCAGGAGATACGGTGGGTCCGCTCTTTTAGTGCGTCTCTGTCTCTCTCCGACCTCCAATATTTTTCTTTTTTCATCTTCTTGTTCCCTCGAATGTGGTGAAACAGAGAACAAGAGAATTCAAGTAAGATTTCTTTTTATATGTATTATCATTCAAACAATATATTTCGCTTTTCGTTGCTACCTATTTCTATTTTCTAGATATAAAAACATGGCTTATGTTCTCATGTGAGCAATGGTGTTAGGAAGCAGCGCTTCTCTAGAAATATTTGTTTTCAATTTGTTGATGGGTGGAAGCATTGGTTCTTTTGAGGAGAGATTGAATTATTCCAGTTTCTTTGCACGGTGATTTGTGAAGAATTTACGAATTTCCACAAGATAATGTAGATTCATTCATATGATGGATGAAAAAAAATAAAGAAAGATAGGCAGATAGATCTGTTGGTGTTGGTGATGGCTCGTTATTTCCCTTCTGTTGTTACTGCTATCATTCTTTTAATCCACAAATATTATAGCAGTCGTCTATATTCTATTTAACTTTCGCTTAATTTTCCATGCTTCCATTTCTCCTAAATTAACCTGGAGTATTTTTAGTCGACTTGATTAAGTGGATGATCCAATGTAGAGAGTTTTGAGAATGTGTCATGCAAGCTTGCTAAGTTCCTTTGTTTGATTAATTGTTTTGGCCTTGACTTGCAGTACATTTCATCATGCTCCTTTCCTGATGATTTTTTGCCCCATATAAATTTATCCTGTTATCAGATGATCCTTTTTCCCCCTGTTTAAATTCCAATGATTTTTATCTTGCTTATTCTTTCTTTTAGGAAGTTATCTTTGCATAAGTTGGATTGATGTTTCAGCAGAACAGAATGGCAAAAAGGTGCCCAAATAGTGGGAATGATCTTAGCAATTAGATAGAGCTTTCATATGAAACTCTCTCTTGTTTGTTCTCTTTTTTCTTTTTCTTTTTTTCCTTCTGAACTTTTCTCTTCCTTGATTGGCATTACTGGCTGTAGTAAGACCAAATCATGCATGGCTTAATAGTAAACATTGTTAACTTGATCACTGTTTGTTTCTTTTGGTTTATAGCATCAGATACTGATATTTTAGTATAAGACCTGCTCTTGAATTGAGGGAACAAAAGATGCTGAGAGATTTCTCACTGGAAAGGGATGAAATGCTTGATCCTCATCACCAGCATAATGAAATGAATGCTTCCAATATGTCGAGTCCAAAAGATGTTCATGATAGCAGAGTGCTTAAATTTTCTCCATCAGAGTCTACCAAGGAACTTGAAACTACTGACAAAGTCCAAAGTCCCCCAGGAGCACAACACCAATGTGAAAATAGGTACATGCAATGGCAAAATTATTTCTAAGAATCTCAAAATTGAGAAGCTATTCAGCATGTTCTAATTATCGAGCTTGTTCACAGTCAAACGGAAGCTCGAAGTGCACAGAATGGGACATCAAAACTTTCTGAATACTCGGATCAGATTATAGACAATAGGATCCTTGTTGACACTGCAGCACCTTTTGAATCAGTTAAGGAGGCTGTCAGCAAGTTTGGAGGTATTGTTGATTGGAAAGCTCAGAAGACCTTGATTTTGGAGGTAATAATTATTCCGATATCGAATATTTTGCCATTATTTTGCAGTATCACTGCTTTTATTTCCTCTTGTGCAGTATTTGTTACTTGAAAATGGATTTCCAATTTCTCTTATACAAGTGCTAAAATGAGTATGGGTTTCTTTTCCTTTCAGATCAATCATGAACTTTGATAATTCTAAATATTTAGTTCAAAATAATTCAAGAAATAGAGATAATACAAACTTCAACATCCGGTTTCAGCAGTGGCTAGTTATTTCCCTCCATTAGGGTCTTCTCATTTTCCCTGTGCTTTCTTTCGTTAAGCTGAAAATGGTATCAACGTTATGGTGGCTAACAAAGAGCAAAATGCATTATTTTTCTTCCTTTCCTTATACATCCATGGGCCAAAGTATATTTGTCCATCACTGGATTTGTTAGATGCTGTCCCTCAGACGCCTACTTTAATATTCTTTCTTCAGAAATTAGTAAGGGTATTACCGAACAATCAACTGGCGCAAGATTTCTATCTATCCGATATCACTTCTATTCCTTTATCATACAGAGGTGAAAGAATGTTTTAGCTCACCCTTTGATTGTATACAGAGGCGCAAATATATCGAACTTGAACTTGACAGGATGCAAGACGAGATCCCACAGTACAGGAAAAGATCAGAAGCTTCAGAAAGTGCTAAAGCACAAGCAGTAGAGGAGCTTGATAGCACCAAGCGATTATTAGAAGAACTCAAGTTAAGCTTGGAGAAAGCGCAGACACAAGAGGCTCAGGCTAAGCAGGACTCGGATCTTGCTGCACTGAGGGTCAAGGAGATGAAACAAGGGATTGCAAGTGATGAAAGTGTTGCTGCAAAGGCACAACTTGAGGTTGCCAAAGAAAGGCATGCAACAGCCATTGCAGATATCATACTAGTAAAGAAGGAGGTAGAAACTCTACAAAAGGATTACGTTGCTTTAGTGAAGGAAAGGGATATTGCAATAAAAAAAGCTAAAGAGTCTACTGCTGCATCCAAGGAGATTGAGAAGACTGTTGAGGATCTTACCCTGGAACTGATCACAATGAAGGAGGTGCTGGATTCTGCACATGCTGCTCATCTTGAAGCAGAAGAGCAGAGAATTAATGTGGCCCTGGCATGGAAGCAAGAGAAACTTACCTGGGAGAATCAACTGAAGCAAGCTGAAGAGGAACTACAGCAGCTCAATGGGCATCTTCTATTGACCAGTGATCTCGAGTCAAAACTAGAAACAGCATGTGCATTGTTGGTTATTCTAAAAGCTGAATTAGTTACTTGTAGTGAAAGGAAGTTGAGTCAAGAATCAACCATCATTGTGGAAGAAAATCCAACCGATGAGCAAGGGACCCAGATGAACACTCAAGGGACACTCTCTCTGACCAAAAAGGAGCTTGAGAGAGTTAAGGTTAATATTGAAAAGGCAAAAGATGAGGTGAACTGTTTAAGAGCTGTGGCTGCTACATTAAAAGATGAACTAGAGAGAGAGAGTGCAGCCCTTACCACCATGCGGCAAAAGGAATGGTTAGCATCTATATCAGTTTCATCTCTTAAAGCAGAATTGAACAGGATTAATACCGGGTTGACATTAATTTTAACGAGAGATAAGGAAGCCAGAGATAAGGCGGCGGACCTATCAAAGGAACTACAGCAAGCACATCAGGATACAGAGCGAGCGAAGTCAACTGCAAACATGGCCTGTGAGGAGCTCAAGAAAGCGAAGGAAGAAGAAGAACAAGCCAAGGCTGGATCCACTACCATGCACATCAGACTGAATGCTGTGCTGCAGGAGATAGAGGCAGCTAAAGCATCAGAAAAGCTAGCACTTGCAGCAGTCAGAGCATTGGAAGAAAGTGAACAGGCTGCAGGAAATGAGACTGAGGGCTCTGCGGCTGGCGTAACACTTCCTATAGAAGAATACTATGCACTCAGTAAGAAAGCTCACAAGACCGAGGAACTTGCCAATAAGCGAGTGATCGCTGCAATTGAGAAAATAAAAGCAGCAAAGGAATCTGAGTCAAAAAGCTTAGAGAAATTAGAGGAGGCGAATAGAAAGATCAACGAGCGGAAGAAAGCATTAAAAGATGCAGAGAAGAAGGCTGAGAAGGCGAAGAAAGGCAAGGTGGCTATAGAACAGGAGTTGAGGAAGTGGAGAGCTGAACACGATGAGCGACGAAGAACTAGTGATGCTCCTCAAGACTTGGATGATAATTCCAAATTTGAGGAAGCTAGAGAAACATCACGTAAAGAAGGCACCATTCCAGGAGGTGTTTATACTCCTACTTTGAGTCCTCCATCATACAAAACAAATGAATCAAAGACGAGGAGAAGATCATTCTTTCCGCGGATACTCATGTTTTTGGTCAGAAAGAAGGCTCAGTCTTTAAAGTAACGAAACTACTCTTTCCAGTGTACTTTACTGTTGCTAGTATTCTTTTTTATACATGCTAATAAGTGCTTCGTTGCCACAGAAAAATACGTGTTTCGAAGTATGTTGTTAACATGCATTAATTCGTGTTGTAACATTTAGTCCAACATTATTAGCTTCTTAATTATTGTCCTTTTTCTCCCTCTTCTTATACAAACAATATTATTAAATCGTTGTTCGGATATATATATATATATTAGTGCCAAGGTGACTGCACTGCACGTCGTCATGTACTTGGACCATATACTCTGGTAGGAATATTCAGAATTCTCCGTAGAACCCCATCATAAAACAAATAACTGCATTGCCGTATGCTGTCCCGATAAATAATCAATGGCAAATAAGCACCATAATTACAAAAACGTAGATAAAACCATAATATTTCTTTGATTACCTCCTCATTTTTCGTTACATTCTCATGATGTCTTATGTCACTTAAACACGCCTAAACCATTTGAACTCGGACCTAACAAATAATCACCACAATCTAGGTATAATATTTTATTATACAAGGATTTTATATCTTATGGAACGCAAGCAGGTGATGCGCTGCATCTACTACTACTTATTCTGATCAACAAGCTTCAGACCCCAGCTCATATCTTCACAATGCCTCACATGCGGGACCAGTGCCCCGGTATCTACACCTTTCTTAGCTTTGCAATCGTAAAAGGGTGGAGCATGAAAACAAGGCTCAGTCGACATGGCCTGCCGGCAGGGTGGGTCTGGTGCTGTCAGGTTTTCAGGTTTGAACATAATCCATGGCTTTAGACCTCCAAGACCTTGAGCCACATACCCGAATGTAGACCAGGCACTGGTGACTAACACATCAGTTAAACTCAAGAGATATATCTCTGCCCATGCTTTCATGTTGTGCATTTGCTTCTCTGTCTGCTGATATCCTTCATAGCTTGGCTGATAGATGCTAATAATCTCACCATTGGCAGTTGGGTGCTCCCAGTACATGTTCCTGATTTTCTCATAGTATCCAGAGTTCAAAGAAGTCATAAGAACAGATTTTGATACGATATTTGTTCTAGAAACCACATGTTCTTGCGAAGCGATGTCAGGGAGCAACTTTTCCTTCAGAGAACAGGAAAGGATCTGATCCAACACATGCTCAAATGGACCGCTTCCAGTGTCAAAGACTCTGACCTGAATGCCAACACTCTTGTCAGCCTTAGCAAGATAGGAGTGATAATACCTTGTAATTAAACCCCATACGGCATTCGTCGGGTGAAAAAGATAACGTCCCAGATGATGGAAAACAGTATCTTTCTCAGGAAAAAGCTGGCTTAGTTGTTCTTCATAAGTTGGGATCAGAAAGAGGGATGGCACAAAGTAGTTGTCTGATCTCAGAAATAGCCAAGGGATCTTTTCAAGGACATGCTGGTCATCTTCGCAGAAAAAAAGTTTGTCATAGTCACCATAATCATGGCTTAGATGGAGATAACTAAAAGCAGGCAATGACCCCATTAACGAATGCTCAACATTGTTACTAATAACCTTATCTTTTAGCATGTTTCCATAGCTTGCAGAAGTAGTAATGTTGAAGTTTTTGAACTCAGCTACAGGGAAATCCAAAGGTAGTAGCCAAGAAGTCTCAGGAAATGGTTCACAGAAAAGGTCAGCCATGTCGGCACCTCTGTCAATAAGTAAGACTCTGTTTGTGAGGAGAGCATAAAGAAATGCTGAAGCAACTGATAACATCCTGTTACCCAATCCACTATATGATATCCATACCACATATTTGCAATCTGTATTCTCAATGCCTTGACCAGACTTCAACTGCCCTACAGCTTTCTTATAAAACTCAGTATTTGGGCCACATTTTCTTTGTAAAGCTTCATGGTTCCTTAGCTTTTCCAACAGACGGGAAGAAGGCAAGTAAGCCGTTTCTTTACGATAGAATACTGATTGATACCTGCTCAGACAGGATGCTTCACCAAATCCAGCAGCCAGCAGACCACCAAGAAATTTGTCCTTCTGGAATTTAGATGCAGAGGAACCATCTTCTGAACACAAAAAGGGTACAAATTGAAGATACTTGAATAAGCTAACTGAGTGTTGCAATAACAGTAAAATAGAGGAAGCAATAAAACCAACACTTTTTGTATTTGCAGCAGATACGATAGGGAATTTACTCAATCTAGGGAATCAAAAGAGCGAAACTAATGTGACCGTAGGCTTGCATAAAACACCCTAATGGTGGGAGTTTAAGAAATTAATAGTCTAATGCAGTACGTACATGAAGTCAGATTATGAGATATATTGATTACATATAATTAGTAGATTTATTTATGAAATTAAAACCGCATAGGTAATGAAGGCTAATTCATTCCATCATCATACTTCTTTTTCCAACAATACGGAGCTGGCTAGAGTACTGCTCAAAGATGAGTAGCTCGAAAAGAATTGATAGATTTTACATCCGATTAGCAACCTAATATCAAACCTGGTGCCAAATTCCTAATCAAAGCAAACACAGACAAATGTTGAAACCCAAATCAGAACAAACCGTTCCCACATCTGATAAAAAAAGTACATTGATTCTTTTACGTTTAATCATCAACTACTTCAACTAGCTGCGGCTTGAATTCAACTGTTTGAAAAAAGAGGAAAAAAAACTATTATTTTAAATTAGCCAGCATATCTAAAATATCTTAAATAGATCAAATCTAAAGTTAGTTCCAAATCTTATTTCCCCCGCTCCAAGAAGAGGATCTAATACCACTTAATAAAGCACAGAAAAAGGAATAACGGGCATAATAAAGAAGAAGAAAAAAGTACAACAATGTCTTGTTCCTCTTAAAAGTAGAGGGCAGCAGCATAACGATTTTAAGATAAAAATAAAATAAAAGAGTGAGCCGCATTTACCATTTCGCCAAAGGGGATCCACGTACGGGATCCGACGAGCTCTCGACACCACAATGAGGAGGTAAAAAAGCATCAAGCACCCGATGAGAGCCAACGCCGCCCTCGTGATCCCCGGCACGGGCTTCTTTCCCGGCGCGTTTGGAGAAGCCCTACCGTTCTCCGGGTCGGGTAGGCTCGCCGGAGCGTGCTGCTGCCTCCTGATCCGCTTCATATCCATCACCCGCGGCGATCCGACTCAGCTCCGCGGCGAAGATTATGACATGGAGGGGTTCGTTTGTCTCCCAAAAGGTGGTCGAAGAAATGCCAAGAGGTAGAGGCCAGTGACGGGATCTATAAGGTGGGGTTTACGGAAGGAGTTAATGGAGGGCAAGACTTGAGAAATGGGGAAGAGTTGGTTTATGGATAGCAACGTGGGGAGCAGTCTAGCGAAAAGGGGGAGTCCAATTAATTGCACTTAGAGAAAACGACATTGTTCGGCGAGGTTGGAGAGATTTATAATTAATTCAAAATAGGCTGCAGCTTTATAATTATAAAATCTGTCAATTAAGAGTGACCACCACCTTTCTAGAAGAAATTGACTCATTTTTTATTGGGTAGGATTAGCCTATATTCTAATTTATGTATCAGAAATTACTATTTCCTTTTTACTTGCTTCACCACTAATTGAGAGGATCATTTCATTAGAAGAAAAAACAGTTTGTTTATGGTTTCATGCCATTATGTCAAAGGATCTAAAAGGGCCTGCTTTTTCCAAAGTTAGGCCCAGATTCCTTCCTCTATCATTGGATGTAACTGTCCAGGAATCATATTCCCATCATGCAAACAGTGAACCTACTCACAATTAGAGTCGGAATCTTAGGGGGCTTAAATCAATCATTTGTTCCATAAGAGGATCTAGCGGGGAGATATATATACAAATGTGATTGATGAAGCTGATATAATTATTCGATATGTGATCTTACATGGATAAAATGTTTGAATAGATTACTCAAGCAAAATAATTAATCAACTAACTTAAGACCTTGGCCCACATCTTCACAATGCCTTACATGTGGTACGAGAGCACCTGGATCAACATCCCTCTTAGCTTTGCAGTCTAGGCTTGGGGGTGAGTGCAAGCAAGGCTCCACTGACATGGCTCGAAGGCAAGGAGGGTCTGCTGTCTTCTGATTCCATGCCGGTCTGAGTAGAATCCATGGCTTCAAACCTGCAAGGCCGTGAGCTACGTATCCGAATGTAGACCAAGCACTTATTACTACTTTATCATTATAGCTCAATAGAAACATCTCTGCCAAGGCCTTTTGGTTGTGCGTCTGTGCTTCTGAATGCTGCCATTCTTCATGGCTGGGTTGATAAATTGCGACGATCTCCCCAGTAGAAGTTGGGTTCTCGTAGTACATGGATTTGATCTTCTCGTAGTATCCAGAATATAGAGAAGTCACAAGAACAGATTTTAACCTTTTTATGGTTGAAGATGAATTTGACGATGACTCCGTAGTAGTGGTTGTAGGTAGCAACTCCTCTTTCATCAAACACTTGAATAGTTGATCATACATGTCGTCAAAAGAAATAGGTTTCTCAGGAAATATTCTGATTTGTAATCCGAGCCTCTCGTCAGCCTTGGTGAGATACGATTCATAATACCTTGTAATTATTCCCCATACCGAGTTGGAAGGATGAAAAAGGTATCGTCCCAAATGGTGGAACACAGACTCTTTCGCTGGAAACAACCGACGCAGTTCATCTTCATACATGGGCATTAGAAAGAGAGGCGGCACGAAATAGCTATCTGATTTCAGTATCATCCAGTTGAACTTTGCAAGGATTAACTGATCATCTTCGCAGAAAATGTTATTATCCAACCGCAGGCGAAATTGCTCCAGGTGGAAATACACGTACGCTGGTAGAGACTCCGCAGAGACGTTGACATTATTGCTGATTACCTTGTTCTTTAGCATGTTGGCATAACTTTGTGGAGAATCCCTGTTAAACCGGTAGAAATTTTGAATTGGAAAATACGGAGGTAAAACCCAAGAACTTCCCGGGAACGGCTCACAGAAGAGGCTTGCTTGTTCTTTAGGTACATAGGTCAGTAGGACTCGATTTGTGAGAAGAGCATAGAGGAATGTAGCAGCCAAACTTAACATCCTGTTGCCTAAGCCATTACATGGGAACCAAACCACATATTGGCACTGCGAATCATGTGAATTGTGACCAGCATTTAGCTGTTCGACTGCTTCCCGGTAGCGTCTGCTGTTTGGGCCACATTTCCTGTGGAGAGCTTCATACTTTCGAAGCCTCTCTACAAGATAAGAGGACGGTGCAAAGGGCGACGCTCTACGATACAATGCTGACTTATACCGGCTCAGACAGGAATGTTCATCGAAGGCAGGGGAAAGTAATCCACCAAGAATGTTCTTTGGTGTTGGAATGGTTGGAAGGCTAGCAGCAGCAGCAGCAGAAGACGAGGAAGAAACATTTCTAGAACCTACAATTTTCGCAATGAAGTTTGCCAGATAAGTCTACAGTATGATTTATAAACGATAAGCAAACCAATGAGGGAAGTGCCCTTAGATTGTAATGAACTAAATCAAGAAGATAATAATATGCATATCATGATCATTAGAAAGGCTTTGGGATAATGAATCAATTGTGCTTTAGCTGAGTTAATTGTAAACACATTAATCCGGGTTCATACTGTCCAAAAATTACTGCGATCGAGTTTTGTTTATGGAGATCTAAAATGCGAAACTATAAACTTAATGGACTGGCCGGTTTCTTATAATCAACAGGTAGTGGATAATTATACAATCAGGGAAAACTATACAGTTGACTTCTCCACGCAAGTTTTAGGGACACATTTAAACCGTAATGGAGAACATCATTCTGCACTACTACTCACGAGTCACAATCGACACAAAGTTGGTGACAAGCAAATACTTTTTATTGGTCTCATCGTGGCAAAGAGTTAGTTTGACTAATTTTATCAATGGGCTCAACTTAAACTAGAAACAAATGCCCAGATCAAAAACTACAAAGTGGTGGAAAAGCTTTGTCTTTTGCATATAAACCCTTCAGAACTCCTTATTTGCATGTATGTGATAATTAACAAGGGCTCAAATCTAAAAACACCAAAGAGTAGGAAATGGTTGTAGTACCTTTAGTTGACGCCGGGAGCGGAGCTCCCCGGGAGAAGAACGCGGATGTACTCCAATGGCCGCCGAAGAGGAACACGAGAAGCGGCAGAGTAATCAATAAGCCCACGAGCGCCACCTCCACTACTCTCCACCTCTCCCCCTTCTCCATTTCCGGATCTTGATCTGCCTCTCCTTGCCTCCGCACCCGCTTCGCATCCATCTCTCTCTCTCTCTCTCTCTCTCTCTCTCTGTTTCTTCTCCGATTTCCTCCGGATCGAGCTTACGAATCGCTAATTTTTATTTTCTCCTCTCGAGCCGAGAGGAGAGTAGAATACAACTTGTAGTCGAGCTACAGCTACTGACGCAGAACGTGCACGGCCATAGCTTGGATTTATTGTTAGGAGAGGCCAAAGAAGAATATAATATTATATAATATTATTTGTAATTTAAAAATATGTTATATATATATATATACTCTATGTAATTATTTCATAAATTAAATTAGAATGAGAATAATATTTGGAACAAATTTTAAATCCAAATAGCAATACTAATAGACAAATAATATCATTTATCTATAATTTAGCACTAATAATAAATAAGATAAAATTTTAAAATTAAAGGGCGGGGGACCATAAGTATCGTCCGAGTTCGACACTATTAATTATTAGACAATCCTATTAATGGTACTGGGCCTGGGATTATTAGGTTGTCGTTCCTCTCGATAATAAAATTTATTTTTTATTATGTGCTTAATTTAGACTAATATGCGAGAATGATTATAATTTCCTCTTAAAAGTCTCCTTAACAAGCCACCTCATATTTTGTGAATACAATGCGGTGGCATCGAGGAGTGGGATTTAATCATTTAATGGAATATATACTTTTCCTCTGCCTTCCAGTAAGGAACCCAAAGTTGGGGTGCTCGAAGCATTCTAATGTTTTCTATTATAAGGGGAAAAAATTTGCTCTTTTTCTCTTTGCCAAATAGTTGATGGGATGATTGCACGACACCACGAGGCACGTGCTTCCAATGTGGTACAATACTTCGGTAGGGGTGAAACTGAAATGCCGGTCGGATATTGTCGGTGCGGACTGGATGCCTACTTGGGTAAATATTATTTGGAATAGGCTTTTTGCTACAGTGACTGTAATAGTTGAGATTTGGGCTATTCACTAACCTGAGCCCGGCCCAGGATATATATATATACTAAGCCCAAAACCATAACTGCCTTATAACAAATGTTTAAGATATGGGAAATGAACCCCTACAGTAAGATGATCAAATACATCCCCGTTGATGTATACTCTGATTTCTGACTGTTACGTTAAGTGCCTGATAAATGCAAGTTTGAAATGTTTAGCAAGTCTAAGTTGTCACGAAAATGCGACCAATTAATTGCTATAGTAAAATTTTGTCATGGTTAGCACTGTCAAAATAGTTTGATGGTTAGGAGCTACACGAGCTCGATTTGTTTAGAGCTCAGCTTATGTTTGTCACACTTGAATTTATTTATACAACCAATTAATTGCTAGTAAAAGTCTATCCATGTCATTGGCTGTCATAATAGGTTGATGGCTCGCAAGCTGCTTGATGAGCTCGGATCTCGACTCGATACTGTAGCTTATAGTACAATATATTATATTATAGAAGTGAACGGGCTTAGTAATCAATCTCTACACCTCTATTGGCTACAGCTTTGTCTTGCCAACATTGGTCGCACCTCCACCGGCCACGCCTTTTCACTTTGAGATTTTTTATGGGTTTACCTCAACTTTGAAGACTTTATTCTTTTATGACCATCAAACTTCATCTCATCAGCCCATGATTCTTATCGAGCCTTTTTGAATTTGAGACGAACCAACTCGTTTTTAGTTTGAACCAAACTTCGAGTTGAGAAAAATTAGCTAGACGATGGGGATACCAGAGCTTTAATTGCCTCATATTCCATCCAATATCATCCTTCGAATCGTAACTCATGGATCAAGTAATTCTCAAAAGTGATTGGATCCCAGCTGATCTTTTGCCATCGCGAAGGTAACAACCTGAAAGACAAAGTTCCAAAATTTCCAGTTTCACTTGTACGATTAACCATCACATATTTAATTGCCAACGAGCAGTGCAGATCATGGCAGCGCTTCAACGAGGAGAATGGAGACATAAATTCGCCACGAAACATGAGAGAGTCGTGCGATGAGGAGCTTGACGTTTGAGGAAAAAATTGCCATTCTCAAGCAACACGCCTCTTGTCAATAAATCTTTGGAAGTATTATATTTGTTGATACCTAGAAACGATTATGCCAGGGCACGAGAACTATTTGAGAACGACAAATTAAAAGCACTATTGTTGGTTATGATTCCACTTTGTATTAGGATTCAATTTTGTTTAATGTTCAAGTGGTGATAGAATCCAAATTGCATCGTGAAGTGGTCGTGTATATTATCCTTCTTAGATTCGGCCCAGCAGTTCAATTCACCACTCACGTGAGCAATGTGACTCGCTGAGTCGATCGAAGATCTGGTCACCACTGGTCGATTGCCACCGCCCTACTTGCCTAACGAAGGTCCAGAGAGACCCTCCATTTCTTCACGGGGCGGTAACGTCACCGGATTATCGACAATGTCGATCCTCACCCTTTTTATCTCCTGCGCCTTCTCGCGGGCTTCCCTTCTCTCGTCCAGGTTCCCTCCAAACTCCAAAGCGAGCAAGAGAAGAGAGATGAACTCCTCCTCTCAAACCCTAACCCTAGAATGACTCCGACAAATCTTAATTCTTTCCTCTCCTGCCCTCCCAAGTCCACGCTTCCCCTTTCATCGCCGCCTTCCCATCTCCCTCTCCACCGCTGCCGCGCGGCTGAGGCTTCCGATTCCGCCCCCTCGCCTGACTGGTTCCGTACCCCGCGATCGAGGGATCCGGACGGGAGGATCTACGCCGGTGACCCCGGCGTCCGCGTGAATGCCAAAGAGGAGGGCAAGAACGGGGACGGCAAGACGAAGAAGAAGTGGTGGTGGTGGTCTCGCGATCGGGAGAGCTACTTGGCCGACGATTCGGACGCCCTCCCGCTTCCGATGACGTATCCCAACACCTCGCCCGCGACGCCCGAGGAGATTGATCGCCGCCTCAATTGCGATCCTAATGTTGAGGTTGGCTTCATATCCATGTTTTGCTTTGTGAGATTTGTATGCGGTTCTATTGTGCTTGCGTTATTGAATTGTTTTTTATTGTTTGTTTGTTTGTTTGTTTTTGTTTTTGTCGTGAAAGGATTGCAAAGAAGTGGTCTACGAATGGACGGGGAAGTGCAAGAGTTGCCAGGGGACCGGGTTTGTTAGCTATTACAGAAAGAAGGGGAAGGAGACGATCTGCAAATGTGTTCCTTGTCTTGGAATTGGTAGGCATTTACTTCTTTCTCTTGGCTCTCTTACTTTTTACTTGTGCTAGGAAAATCTATTGTGTCATTTGAAATTATGATTTTTGTTATTCTAGGCATGTCCGCAGAAAGAACAAAATTTTAATAAATTTGTAATGCATAAATAGACTAAAAGAGCGGCAGAGATAGTAGCGAGATGTAGGAGAAAAATCAGCTAGTTATCTTTTCACATAATTGACACAAAGTAGCTTTCTACATAATGTAGGACCTCTCTGTATTCTAATGTATGTAAGACCATGTTTACATTGCTATATGGAAAATAAGAAGCTCTGAGTTTGTACACAGAAAATTTGTAGCTTTCTTTTTCTGAGTACTGTAATCCTTGGTAGACAAAAGAAGTAATACGCACAGTTTGAGATTAATGATCACTTTTTGTTTGTCTTTTTTTCCCTGCAATTAACACCAATTATTTATATCTTTTACCTCCTTAGCAAACCCATCAATCCCTCAATACTCTACGACTGAGTTATTGCCTTACGGTTGGGCCTTGTCTCTGTTATGATTGTTAACTCCTCTTGGAAACAGAAAAGAGTATTTATCTCCTTGTAGTGTGAAACTTAGTTCGGGAAAGGACTGACTAGTCTTTCTGGCCCAGATTATTTTATACAGAGCCAAAGAACACAAAGAACACAAAGAATCCTCTCATGCACAATGTGGCCAAAGTAGGAAAGAAAATCAATGGAACATCTTGCTCATGTTGGTCCATGCAGCCACTATATATTAGCTATGCTCTCTCTCTCTCTCTCTCTCTCTCTCTCTCTCTCTCTCTCTCTCTCTCTATCTCTCTCTCTCTCTCTCTCCCCTGTGCCTGACTACATAAGTTCGTCTGAAATGCATAATATCCTTCGACCATTGGTTCATAGATTTGTTAACTGCTCCGGGAGCAAATTGTTTTATGGGTCTTGTGGGGCTTCTTAGTTTTTGGTTGTAGCCTTGTGAGTGTTGTAGGATTTATTAATCTTGCTTTGCAGGCTGCTACCCTAGTTTTTGGTACCATTTCTTCTCTTCTTCATTATATAACTGATTAAATGGCATAACTGCTTCACAGAATTGGTCTGAAAATGGGTAAACTTATTTAATACATAGTCTTTTAACTAACTAAATGCAAGTTCATGATCAGATTAATCAATGGGCAACTAGATTATGAAATTTTCTTTTTAATTTTTGAAGTTTGTTTTTTCTAGTAATCATATTTCTGCATATATATTTGTAACTTAATATTGTGAACGACATTATCATTAAGGTAAGTTCCTGGTAATTGGATATGTTTAACCACTTTGATGGGACTGAATGTACACGGCCTTAATTAGTAAATTTTATGCGGATTATATACCCTTTTCCTAGTTATTACATTCTTGTGTTTTAATTATGAAAACACTTGGAGCCACTATCTGATAACTCCAAATGATGGCTTGTTATAAAGTTGACTTAGGTGGTACCACGTATCATGTTAGGTTTACTATCTTCAACTGGTACCGTGTTACTAGACATTTTAGCTTATTTTTTCCTAATTATGTATAGAAGTTAAGTCTATCAGTGTAGTGATAATCAAATATTTGAAAGTACTGGCTCATGGACTGTGTCCAACTATTTTTCAATTCATCCATGTTTCCCAAAGACATGTGTATATATGATCCAAACTGTTCCAACGTTTAGTACATCGGAAATTGTTTATGACAGTACCATCTTGGTAGATTACTAGTCAGGCATTATTTTCAAAATTAAATTCACTTTTCAATTGAATATATACATTTTAGGTGGTTAGGAACATATGTTACTGTCCAGAGTTTACCCTATAAGTATATGGAAACTATGGCATTCTGGTGTTAAGGCCTAAGTAAGATCTTGAGTACATTGTACAGATTCGCATTGCAATTTGATTGTGAAACTAAGCAACTTCCACTGCTTCAGATGTTAGTCCAAATTATCAGAAGAGCTATGGAGGGAGCTAATGGAAGCGAAGTTATTTGTTAAGGGTTACAATTTTTTAACCATTTGGCACTTAGTACTGTCAATTATCTCTTGTGCAATTTCAGCCAAATAGGAAAGTTCACATGCTGTACCCATGACTTTAAAATAAGAACTGCTGTTTGGTCATCGACATATCCTTAGTCACATAGCCTGAATTAGATTTCTTAGACTCCATTTCAAGTAAGCTTTAGTGCCTACCTTTTCATATGATGTGGTGAATCCATCATGATTTGTTGGTTGGTTCCTTCAGAGCATTACAATTTCCTCTTCCTCTATTGATTGACATCTCTGATTGATACAGTTTTAGTGTGGGTTTTTCTAATCTCCCATAGAATAGTAAGATTATGCCACATCCAGCTTGCTGAAAATTTGCTTCAGATACTCAGTACAGTTTACTGAAGAAACTATTTTAATTTTGCTGTTCATTGTATCACAGTCTCTTTACCAAGAGTAATTTTTCGCTAGTTAATTGGCCTCTCTTTGATAGCTAGCAGTCAAGCATCTGTTTCTTTATATCTGCCATATATATTATTTTTCCTAGACACTTAAGTTTCATTATTGTACTTTCTGCTTACAAGAGTTCTATTCTCTGTTTTGTTATGCACACTTTATTATATTATAGTCATAAGACTTCTGGTTCTCTTTTAATAGTGTACTTATTGAATCACATCTGCTGTTCGTTTCTTAGGTTATGTTCAGAAAATTACAGCTCGTAAGGACATCGATGTGATGGAAGATCTCGACAACGGAAAACCGCCTTAATTTTGATAGTTCTTCTTCGAGCACTATACACCCCTTCCTACGGATGAGTGAATTTTGGACCACAGTCATTATGTTCCCAAAGATGCTGATCAAGATATGTTTCTTATTGGCTTTAATTGTCCTTTTATACTCACCTCATTGAAAAGAAAAAAAATATATAGCTCGCGTGAGTTTTCCTACAATTTTGTTGGGCTGTGTTATGAGGGACCTGATCAGAGGACCTGCTGTAATTGATTTCTATATGTACAACTTTTGAATCCGTATACATTTGATATCAAAGGGAAGCAAACGGAGAAGTTAAAAGGAAACGTATTGAAGCAGTACTCAAGATTCTTATGCTTGTCTTTTCACATCCATATATTCTATCCTCCGTCCTAACTTTCCTTTCTGTGATTGCTTAAACCATGCACAGATTCTTGAGTTCAAAGTAATCAACTATTCCTACACCCAGAGTACTTTTGAGGTATCGGAATCCCATTAACTTCCAGTAACCATCAGGAATCTTTAGCCTGGCAAGAGGCAAAGATTATTTAAATAACAACTTACAACAGCCAAATCTCTCAGGCTTCTTCTGTAGCTGCTCAATCCTACTGTCTTCTGTATGAACACCAAACTAATCAGGAAGATGTCCCAATCGAGCTCCAGTTTTCTAAGTTTTCAATACAATTTGTCCAAGCTTCCTTTAAAGCGGCGATCATTTGAAGACCGGAAATTCTCTGACCTGATGCTCACTTTCGAGCCTGACATTGAGGAGATGAAGAAAGTCTTCAACAAAATTTCAGGCACAGAAGGCAAGATCAGCAAGCGGGATCTCCGGTTGCTGCTGGAGAAGCTGGGGCAAACTAATGCCGCCTGCCAGGCGAAGCAAATGATGGATGCGGCCGACTTGAATAAAGATGAATTTATAGATTTTGACGAGTTCATGGAGGTGCACAAGAAGGGAGTAAAGGTTACCGAGATAAAGAGAGCATTTTTTGTGTTTGATAGAGACGGAGATGGAAGAATAAGCGCGGAAGATCTGCACAAAACGTTCGCAAGGCTGGAGGAGAAATTCACCATCGCAGAGTGCGAAACGATGGTGAAGAAGATAGATAGAAACGGTGATGGATTGGTTGATATGGACGATTTCATGAGCATGATGACTCGACCCAGGAAGAAAGCGTGAGGACTGTTCAAGAATCAAAAGAGTACTGCCCCTCTGTACTGGCAAATCTAAATGACATAAGACTATATATCTTGTTCATATTGTGGAGATACACAAGGTTTCCACCTGAAATTTATGCTAGAGGGGCAGCTAATTAAATTTGATCGTATTCAATAAATGCAAGGATATATAGGAGAATGTCCATGGTGTCTTAACACGGAGAATGGCGTATCCATAAATGCTTGTAGTTGTTGCTTCTCTGGCTTTGATTAATCTGTGAAGGTAATATTCGTAAACTTATGAGTTTTAATCGTTTTTTCGTTTGACTTTAATGTGAATGACTATGACCATCCTATTAAAGTGCTTTCTTTGAGGGTCTCCTAAAAGGATTATGTTTAAAACTACTGCATCTATCTATTTTTGCAAGTATAGTAAAAGAACACGAACTATGAAAATATGATAGAAAAGTGCGATCCCAATCATAGGCGCAGGAGACACAGAGCTTTTCTTAATTGTGTGTTAATTACTATCCAAAAGATAAAATTTGGCCATCAAATTAGTTCGCTTAGGATGCTCCAAAATTGAAGCGACTACGCAAAGAAGCAAACGAGCCATTACACAGCGCCGGCCCTAGCACACTAGCAGCCCCTCCGCTAGGATTTATTTCCAGTTCATCTCTCTTGTAAGAGACTGGTTTGTTCGAGTGTCGTCCGTGGAGACCGATGAAGGTTGGGTGTCTTAGCTCCACGCTATGTATTCACTCCTGGGGTGGGGTAGAGATAATCATTGAGCCCGACCCTCCCAAACTCAACCTAATCATACTTAGTTTTAATTGGGCTAAATCTGACTCAACCTGAGTTCGAAATAATAGTGGGAAGCATGGGTTAAGTTTTTGCCCACCCATCTCGGCCCAAAAGCCTAACTCACAATTCTGGTCATAGAGTTTTTTAGTCCCATATTAAATATTTAGTAAATTATATGTCAATATATTCTTACGAAGGATAACTAAAATATTTTCCTATAAACCTATTAAACTTAACATAATAAGATATAATATTATTTTATTTCTAAATAAATATTTTAGTATTGAAACTATGTAATAGGAAATTAAAACTTATTTAGATGAAAAACTTTAGATATGTTTTCTCTTTATTTTACCCAAATATTTAAATTAGATTATTATAATATATAATATTTTGATCGTATTTATATATCATTAGAAATATTGGCCCTCGTAATCAAAATTGCTAGCTCCGCCTCTTATCTTTGTTGTTGTTGTCACTCCCTCTCCGTCTTCTCCTTTTCTCTAGAAAAGAGGAGAGGCCAATATTTTCCTTTCGCTTATTTCTTTTACTTGCTATAGTCAATCTGTGCTGGTTGGTTTGCGCTTTCGTCGGAGTGTTTTGGTGGGTGAGTGCAAGTCAGGGAAGGTCTCTCATTTTTCACCTCCCGTAGGCCATATTAAGGCAATCAAGAGTATAGTAGCGAAGGATATATAGTTACACTAGGGATGAGTTGAGTCTAGTTATGAAAAAGATATATAAGATTTTTGTCACCAATGCCACCTCGAGTGACTGATGTCGATTTTGTAGCTTGGGTCATGGTATTGTGCTCCTCTCTCTCTTATTTGGTACTCCACTGAAACAGAATATTTTTCCTTTCTTTTTTGTTGTTGTAGGTTGTGATTTTCTTGCTTCTCTAAAGTATCTTTGGTTGTCGAATCACGACCGAACCGTAGACTCACTTTAAGCCCTTTGCTTCTATGAATCCATCTGGGCCATACTCTCTTATTATCTTTTATTATCTATCCTTGAGCTTAATATTATATTTTTCTTGTTATGCTGTCTATTACTTTAATCAAGCATGAAACTTATGTTAAAATATTGTCACCCTATCCCTCTCTCATTTCATGTATTGCATTATTATATATGTTGTATTAATGAATCTTTGTGCCCAGAGACTTTTTCCTAAGAAAAAAACCAACAAAGAAGCAAACATTCTGATCGAACACTAAATCTCTTTCCGGTAGGAATCACAAAAGCTTCAATAATGCAACCTTGTTGACTGGAAAAGGTTATTCATCGATTCCCCATGCATATCATGATCTCAGTGTAGTGTTTAAATTCTCTGTCAAAAAGCAAAAGAAAATTCTTGGACAGAATGTTGCAGTTCCTAACTTTGCTTTTGGACCAGCACCACTTAAGTTAGCATAAAGATAATTCCGTTACTTTGGTCCAATAAAGAGAGACGTATCTTTAATATTCTATATACCAAGTTAGCCCAGTGTCACGTGTCCATATATCCACTACCATAAAATAAAATTTCGATGAAATATTTAATATCAGTTCACTAAACTAACAATTAGCACAGAAGTGAGTTAAATTAAAACATACATATATAATAATTAGCTATTTAACTATTAATTCCTTTTCTTTGAAGAAGACATAAACCATGCAGGGAACTCCATTGGTGGTTTGACTGGTGACGGTCGTAGATGGACAGCAAGGATGATACCATCTTATCCTTCTAACCATTATCCAACTTAATGAGAAGAGACTCTTCCATTCTTGTCCATTTCAATCACTTGGGGGAAAAAAAAGAGATTCGAATCAAGGAATTCCATTTAATTTCTAAGACCCACATAGATTTATTGGAGATAAGACCGAACTGTTAAAAGATCTGGCAGTCCGCGTCAAAAGAATCATCTATCCATCCTAAGCTTAGAAGAGAATATAATGCAATGTGTTCTTGAGTATGCAGGAAGCTAGCTAGCTTAAAATGTTATCAATGTATAGATAGTATTTTCTACATGACAGGAGTAAAGATTTATATGGAAAAGTAATAGATGTTAAGTAGACTATATTTACGGTAGTAATATTTTTTAAGAGCTCTTCTTCAATAAGCTTTGTACCCATTTATCTATCTTTCAAAGGTAAAGAGGAATTTAACGGTTAATATAATTAAGAGTGTAATAGAAACATAAAAAATTGAAGTATTATAATCGGTTTAGCAGAAGATTACATATTTCTAACTTTTTTTGAATATAGACCCTCAATTTTTTTTTTCATTTATGTATATAATATTTTAAATTTCATATTTATATGTATATCCTTCAAGTCAATTTTTTTTATAATTATATTATTTTAGTAATTTATCAAATAAAATACTTATATGCCTTTAATCGAGAGTAATTATGTGTATATATATATATATACATCAGTATAAGGATATTGATATTTATTTATAATTAACTTCATGAAAGTTTAATTAATTTTATCTCTTCAATTATTTTTTAATTATTACATATATATATATATCACTAGTTTAAGATTGATTTAAATTAAAAAAAATTGATAACAGATAGAAATAGATAATCAAATTTAAATTAAAGTATATCTCCTTAAAAGTAAATAATTAAATTTAAATTATTTAATATTAAGTGATATCTCTGAATAAGTTAGATCTAATCATATCTATCACAATCATTTTTCTAAAAAAGAAATATTTAAAGAAAAAAATAAGTCATTCAAAAATTAGCACGCGTAATTTAATCTTTTTGACTACTATTTTTTTACCGGTGTTAGAACCAGTACCAAAAACATGGTCTTGGGTATAAAAATTTACTATTATAGTGGTTAGATTATGATTATAACTTTCAGAGTGTTATGGAATTATTTACCTATTTTTAACGTAAGAAATTATATATATATTGATCATATACTACGTCATATAATGGTAAGTGTCCTACAAATTAGGGGTACAGCAACTCCATAACACTGGGCATATCCACTTTAGATTAAAATTAAGGACGTGGGCTCTATCCAACATGCAACTTGCCATCATGTAATTTAATTTGAGAGCTGTACTCACTTTCCACCACCACCACCTTCTTCTATATATATCAATACCACCCGTACTACGCTCTCTATCACAAAGCTCACCAAGTTCTCATAGAATTCAAAACTCTTCCACCATACAATGACCACTCGCTCAATTCACATACCCTCCGGGATTACCAAGGAGCAATTCAAGAAATGGCTGGACACGGTAGATAAGAATAAGGATGGCTGTATCAGTCGGCAAGAGTTGCAGGATGCATTGCAATCTCTAGGGCTGAGGTTTAAGTGGTGGAGGGTGAGGAGGGCTATCGGTAAAGCCGACCTGAACAACAATGGCTGCATCGACGGCGACTCCGAGATTACTGCACTCCTAGAGCATGCTCGCAAACATTGGGGTGTTATGACCAAGTTAAAATAGGAGGTTATAGGTTTACTTCGCTTTGTTAATGAACTTGTGTGGTCTTCCTGCATGTCTAGGTACTTCTTCTTTTCTTTTTTCTTTTTTTCTTTTTCTTTTTTTTTTCTTTTTTTCGTGTGTGTGTGCCCATGCGCTTACTTTCTATGTCATAATCAGTAGTCATGTGTCCAAGAAGTTATGACATAGAAAATAGAAGATGCATGCAAGTGGAATCAAGTCGTTATTAGTAAATGGTGCTTGTAACTAACTAAGCTTTAACGCTTATGAAATATATTAGTGTTGGGAGTACTCTATATGTGATTAATTCCTCTATTCTCTTCATTTATCGTATTCTTATATATATATACAACAGTGCATCAATCTTGGGTCAACTTCAAGCCTTTGGAAAAGGAATCGTTAAAAGCTAGAGAGGAAAGTGAATGTTGTGCCATACGTAAAAGAGATTAAAAGTAAAATAGAAGACACAAGATTTATACAAAAATCCATCACCTCTATGGATGATATTTAGAGGTTATTTAACTCAATCTGGTCGGTTAGTTGCTCTTATTTTTCTTACACTTGAATAGGACAATATGAATAGGATTAGAAAAAAAAAAACGATGGTAAGAGATGGTTTATATCAAATGGTAAAAATACCCTTTAAAGTCAATGGACAGGGAGAGAAAAAAAGATAAAAGAATTAAAATGATAGTTGATTAATGTAATGTCTTTCAAAGGTAAAATAGTAATAAGATTTTATTGTTAAATGTAAATTAATTGGATAAAAGAGGAGAATATATCAGAAGAATGTGTTTAAGTCGATCGTGGTAAACCCATTTTTATCTAAAACCAGTGTTTGAGTACTAAACCAGTTTAGTATTCACTAAATTGGATTAAAAATAAGCTTATAAACACCAAAAAGCAATGAGATCAGATCACTAATTTCAACTCAAAAACCAAATTCCATCTACTCACCCAAATATAGGTTAACAATTTAGTTTAATGGTCGAGTATAATCATTAGCCTATGAAAAAAAGTCATCCGTTCAAATCCCTCCCCAGATATTAGGGTTGATAATTTGGTCAATATTTCTGCGGATATATATCCATAATTTAGGTCTACTGTTGAGCTTTTATTTTTTTTATTTTTTTGGAAGCGTTATAAAAAAGAGTTACGCAATCCTGATTATTTATCCTTTGGATAATTAGCTTCTGCTTGAAGTAATCAATCCATTAACACTTTACATTAATTAATGTGACAGAATATTAACAAATTTATAGTAAACTGTGGAGAAGGGAGATAATAGCCACGTCACACGACTCTCCTTGCGTGGACTATTGTTGTCTCACTAAATTTATATAGAGATGCTAAAATTATCAGGATGACCATTACTGTCACAGGAAATGATTATAATGATTATATGTGCCTAGATAGTTAAATAAGCTTACTTTATATATAAATATATATGAGTATTATCACATTTGATTTTTAATAGCGTTGATTTAATTCATACACTATTAAATTTCTACTTCTCTCTCTTAAAGGCATATGATAGAAACAAAATAGATAATGTAACTATATACAGTAATCTAAAACTTCGTTAACACGTTTGATTTCTTGTTGCAATATGCTTTGGAATAATATCTTCATGCATGATTGACGTATATACTTGGGAATATTATATATGCACTATCTGTGGTATCTTCAGGTGGAGCTTAATTACCTTAAATCTTTAAGCCGAAAGTAGAGCATAAAGGTTATATATCACAATAACATAAGCCGTCAAAAGGATGAGTATGCTGATCAAGTGACCACCTCCCTTACTAACTACAAGAATCTTGGGAGATATATACATATATATAGCTATGAGACCTAGTATCGACAAACATATCACTCAGCTAACTACTAGAAGCTGTCCAGAAGATGCACAATAAAAATAATCTTAATCAGGTTAATTAATCTGCTCAACAAAAGCCAGCATCGTATTCGTTCCTAGCTCATTGGAATCTCGCCTCGTGTAGAAATAACTACCTTAGCTTTACTTGATTCTACTATTTTGATTAGGATTCACAGAACTCGATCCATGTGCGAAGTTATTGACTCCATTTATCCATGATACATCGTTACTAACTTCATTTGCTTATAAAAGACCCAATTAGGAACAGAGATTTAATTATATTGAGCAACGTCAATGGCAATATGACCTTCTGTGCTTCGATTCAGGATAAAGAATTGATATCTATCTTTTACAATTTTTGTTTTAAAAAGTTCTAATTTTTGTATTCCAACCATCTTAGCAATCTATATGTCTGTCTGGCAACCAGATAAGAAATAGTTATGACAAGAGTGAAATAATAACTTATGTTGGGATAATATAATATTTCATACCAATTCTTTTCAAGTGTTTGGTTGAAAAATTAGAATAAGTGTTGGATAAAAATATACAATAAGAATGGCATTTAATTATAATAGTGGGCATAAGAAAATAAAATAAAATAAGTTGACCTTATTGTCCTTCTCCTAGTTTTATGTACATTACATATATCTTTTTTAGAAAGAAGGAAAATAGGTTTAAATTAAATATACGTTATTTATACTGTTATATTATTCTTTCATAATTAATTTAGAATTATTAGACAAAAATTAATTTGACTTAATTCACTATAATTTACGCAATATATAGACACCATAATAAGTAGCGTGAAAAATAAACATTCCGTATTAAACAGTTTTACTATAAATATATTTTAACGTTACTAAGTATATTATAGCCTTATTACAATCTGAGTACATGCATGTAAATTGGAATAAGGATTATTCATCCTATAAGATAGTGACATAATACGTATTCTTTTATTCCAGCCAAAATTTGGGATAGAGTTAACTCAGAAAATTCTATTTATCTTTCCATTCTTTTCAACACTTACTCATTTGGCACTGATTTCTAAGATAAATATTGATTTATGGAGGATAAAACTTTTTATCCCACTTGGCCAAACAGCGTCTTAGACGCTTTCAAGTAATTAATCTCATTATGGTGCCAACTGCCACGTGAAATGGCATGCAACTAATTTTATAGGCTACAAAGTTTCTTGTGGTTCGAGTCAAGTAGAAATCTATCTAATCCTAACCGTGGAGAATAAAGCAACGTGTCCTTGAGTAGCCAACAATCTACCTCACGGTGCCCGTTGATTTAATATGAAGTATCTTCTAAATGACAGGAGAAAAGAGTGATATGGAAAAGTGATAGATGTTAATTAGACTATATTTCTAGCAATAATCTTTTTAATGTAAGAAATCGTATACATTGATAACATTATCTGCTACAACGTTAGTTGCACTCCAAATTAGCTCCCGCATGAAAATCTCTCTGATATATATATATATATATTAATCCACTTTGTTTGTAGGACGTGGGCTCCATCCAAACGTGAAACATGCATCATCTAATTTAATTTGAGTGCTCTTCCATCTTACCATGAGAGACTGAGTATAATGGAAAGAGTATCACTCACACGATCGACTTAAAGTATAATTAAACATAAAATAATTATATTTTAAAAATGAATTTCTTATTTTAAGAATAATAAAAATTAAAAACTATATATATATATATATATATATTCTAGAATTGAGAGTGAACCAGTGAAAAACTCATAATAATAAGCATGCATGTTATGATCACGTCTCAAAGACATCATAACACGTACGTGTATATGACATCAGATTAGCTTCCACTTGTCAAAAAAGAAGAAGATTAGATTCCACTGCATGAGCCACAGTAAAGAGATAAGACTGCATATTAATCGCCAAATACGTGTCGCACTCTAAAAGGCATCTCCTTGCCATATATGCCACTGGCCTGCCTATAAATAGCCCATTTATATCTCCTCCGTAGTTACCACTCACATAGCAAAAGCAAAAGAAACAAGCATCGATCGATTGATCTTAATCAGTATGATTAACTTGTTGGGCCCCGGCGAGGGAAAATTCCCCCGTCGTCGTGGAGGTGAGAAAGTCAGGATGACGAAGCAGCAATTCGCGCAGTGGCTGGCGACAGCGGATGCAAATGGCGATGGCATCATCAGCAGGAGCGAGCACTCAAGTCGCTTGGCCTCGACCACGCGTGGTGGAAGGCGCGGGGGGCGGTGAACAAGGCCGACCTCAACGATAACAATGCCATAGACTCTGACTTGGAATTTATGATTCTGATCGAATATGCAGCTACGCACTGGGGGATCATCGTCAATGATAAATGAAACCATGCATGCACACCATGTATGATATGGCTCTACCCTCCTCTGTGTGATCTAATAATTGAACGTCGTTAAGGGCAACTAAAGTACGTTTTAGCTAGCTGCTTTGTATCGTCTGCTGTTTTTATTGTCGTCAACGTAACTATCTTAATGTGCTTATATATATATATATATAGGGGGAGAGAGAGAGAGAGAGAGAGAGATAAATGTCATGAAGGGTTTGATTTAGTACGTTTGGAATGATTAATCTCGTGGTACGTAGTTGGTTCCTTCGTGTATTTCATTGAGTAGTTGTTTGTAGTTTGCCGTTTCGACTTTCCCTGTGAGAATTGGGTTTATTTGCAAAGGAGGTTTGATGCGGATAAGGAAAACAAACGTTACAAGGATGGCACGTGGAACCTTGATTTCTCTTAGGTTTTTTTTCAGCAAATTGTGTTTCAAATATAATTTTTATTTATGTAATATGTCTAAATTTTATGTATAAGCATATGCATTAGTTATGAAAAATTATGAGATGTTTGAATTGGAAGACTAAATTTAAAATTAAAGTATTCGAAACAGTTTTGTAATTATTATTACAATGCTTAAATAGTGTAATGATGGTCAAAATATTATAAAAAAATAACCAAGGGCACTTAAATAACAACTCTACATTTCGAACACATTTTTTCGAGAAAGAAAAAAATAATAGGCATTCAAGCCCGTTCAACAGGTTTTGTGGGCCTTTGAACGACCTTGGCTGATTTGACTTGAATTTTAGTTTATCTCTATTTGTTTTATCTATAAGAGAATTCGTAGAAAATATTTAAAGAGATATTTATGTACTTATCTTATCTCTAAAAGATTATCTATTAAATTAGATATCATATTTTAAAAAAAGTCGATCATTCATTATATTGAGATTACCTTTTGGAGGCCATTGAAGATCAACTTTCAACTTTAAATAGAATGCCGAATCGTTCTCAATTTTATGCATCTACATCATATCTAAAAAGACTAAGTCTCGAGAAAAGATTAACCTCGAGGGTTATTAAGATTTGGAAACCTATTATGGGAAGTAGTATGTTGCGAGGTATAGTAAGCAATGTTGATACAGATTGAGTAGTGGGGATCGAAGAGCAATTTGTAAGTTTCTTCTTAACTGCTATATATTTTAGTAATTGGTTTTGATCCGAGTTTGGATCCGTAATTTTTTATTCGATTTTAAGTTTTATTACGTAAAAACTTTTGTGTTTGTGATCATCTTTTTCACGTTTTATTGGTTTATGTCAATGGTGAAAATGGTGAAAATACTTATTTACTTAGGTAAATGGATGAGGGGGAGAGAAAAAGATGATCGATCTAATGTCTTTCAAAGGTAAAATAATAATCAGATTTTATTGTTAAATGTAAAATAATTGGATAAAAGAGTATATAAGAAGAATGTGTTTTAATAGATTGCGGTAAACCCATTTTTATCTAAAACTAGTGTTTGAATACTAAACCAGTTTAGTATTCTTTAAATTGGTTTAAAAATAAACTTATAAACACCAAATGACAATGAGATCAAATCGCTAGTTTCAACTTAGAAACCAAAATCCATCTACTCACAAATTTAGGATAACAATTTACTTTAATGGTTGAATCTAATTATTAGCCCATGATAAAAAGTCATCCGTTCAAATCCCTCCCCAGATATTAGGGTTGATAATTTGGCCTATATTTCAGCGGAGATTTTATATATCCATAATTTAAGTCTATTGTTGAGCTATTTTTTGGAAGCATTATAAAAAAGAGGTAGGCAATCCTGATTATTTATCCTTTGGATAATTAGTTGCTGCTTGAAGTAATCAATCCTTTAACACTTTACATTAATTAATGTGACAGAATATTAACAAATTTATAGTAAAGTGTGGACAAGGGAGATAATAGCCACGTCACACGACTCTTGTTGCGTGGACTATTGTTGTCGCACTAAATTTATATAGAGATGCTAAAATAATCAGGATGATCATTACTATATATAGGAAATGGTTATAATGATTATAATATTTGATTAATAGTTATGTACATAATCATATTGTGGATAATATGCCAAAAGGATTGTGCCTAGATAGTTAAATAAGCTTACGTTATATATACACATATATTAGTAATATCATGTTTGATTTTTAGTAGCATTGATTTAATTTTGACACTATTAAATTTCTACTTCTCTCTCTTAAAGAAATATGATAGAAAAAACAGATAATGTAACAAGATACAGTAATCTAAAACTTGGTTAACACGTTTGATTTATTGTTGCAATATGCTTTGGAATAATATCCTCATGCATGGCTGACGTGTATACTTGGGAATATTATATGTGCACTATCTGTGGTATCTTTGGGTGGAGCTTAATTACCTTAAATCTTTTAAGCCGAAAGTAGGGCATAAAGTTTATATATCACAATCAGATAAGCAGTCAAAAGGATGAGTATGCTGATCAAGTGATCACCTCCCTTACTAACTACAAGAATCTTGGGAGATATATAGATATATATATATAGCTATGCGACCTAGTATGGACAAACTTATCACTCAGCTAACTAGAAGATGCTGTCCAGAAAATGCACAATAAAAATAATCTTAATCAGGTTAATTAATCTGTTCAACAAAAGCCAGCATCTTATTCGTTCCTAGCTCATTGGAATCTCGCCTCGTGTAGAAATAACTACCTTAGCTTTACTTGATTCTATTATGTTGATTAGGATACACAGAACTCGATCCATGTGCCAAGTTATTGGCTTCATTTATCCATGCTACATCTTTACTAACTTCATTTGCTTATAAAAGACCCACTTAGGAACAGAGATTTAATTATATTGACCAACGTCAAGGCTAATATGACCTTCTGTGCTTCGATTCAGGATAAAGAATTAATAACTATCTTTTGCAATTTTTGTTTCAAAAAGTTCTAATTTTTGTATTCCAACCATCTTAGCAATCTATATAGGTCTTTTTGGCAACCAGATAAGAAAAAATTATGATAAGAATAAAATAATAACTTATCTTTGGATAATATAGTTTTTCATCCAAATTCTTTTTTAGTGTTTGTTTGAAAAATTAGAATAAGTGTTTGGATAAAAATATAAGTATGGTATTTAATTATAATAGTAGGGATAAGAAAAATAAATAAAATAAGCTGACCTTATTGCCGCCCCTTTTCTAGTTTTATGTACATATATTTTTTCAGAAAGAAGGAAAATAGGTTTAAATTAAATATGAATTATTTATGCTGTTATATTGTTCTTCCATAATTAGTTTTAGAATTATTAGGCAAAAATTAATTTGATTTAATTCACTATAATTTACACAATATATAGACACCATCATAAGTAGCGTGAAAAATAAACATTCCATATTAAAACAGGTTTACTATGAATTTATTTAAAACATATTACCAAGTATATTATAGCCTTATTACTCATCTAAATTGGGATAAGGATTATTCATCCAATAAGATAACGGCATAATACGCTCTTCCATTCCAGCCAAAATTTCTAACATAAAGATTAATGATTTATGGAGGATAAAACTTTTTATCCCACTCGGCCAAACAGCGTCTTAGACGGAATCAGGTAATTAATCTCATTTTGGTGCCAACTGCCACGTGAAATGGCAACTACTTCTATAGGCTACAACATTTCTTATGGTTCGAGTCAACTAGAAGTCTATCTATTCGTAACCTTGTAGAATTAAGCAAAGTGTCCTTGAGTAGCCTACAATCTACCACAAGATGCCCGTTGATTTGATTTGAAGTATCTTTTAAATGACAGGAGAAAAGATTGATATGGAAAAGTGATAGATGTTAATTAGACTATATTTCTAGCAATAATCTTTTTAAAGTAAGCAACCATATACTGATAACATTATCTGCTACAGTGTTAATTGCATTCCAATTAGCTCCCATATAAAAAACCTCTCATATATATATAATCCACTTTGGTCTGTAGGTCGTGGGCTCCATTCCATCCAAACGTGAAATATGCCATCATCTACTTTAATTTGAGTGCTCTTCCGTCGCACCACGAGAGACAGAGTATAATTGAAAGAGTATCACGCACACGATGGACTTAAAATATAATTAAACATAATAATAATAATAATAATAATAATAATAATAATAATATATTTTAAATTATTATTTTAAGAATAATACAAAATTATAATATATATATATATATATATATATTCTAAATTTGGAGTGAACCAGTGAAAAAGTCATAATAATAAGCATGCATCATGATCACATCTCAACATGACATCATAACACGTACGTGTATATGACATCAGATTAGATTCCACTTGTAAAAAAGAAGACTAGATTCCACCGCATGAGGCACAGTAAAGAGATAAGACTGAATATTAATCGCCAAATACGTGTCGCACTCTAAAAGGCATCTCCTTGCCATATATCATATATGCCACTGGCCTGCCTATAAATAGCCCATTTATATCTCCTCTGTAGTTACCACTCCCATAGCAAAAGCAAAAGAAACATTTATCGATCGATCGATCGATCTTAATCAGTATGCAAACCGTGTTGGGCTCCGGCAATGGAATCGGCCGTCATGGAGGTGAGAAAGTCAGGATGACGAAGCAGCAATTCGCGCAGTGGCTGGCGAAAGCGGATGCAAATGGCGATGGCAACATCAGCAGGAGCGAGCTCCGGATGGCACTCAAGTCGCTTGGCCTCGGCCTCGCGTGGTGGAAGGCGTGGGGGGGCGTCAACAAGGCCGACCTCAACAATAACAATGTCATAGACTCTGACTTGGAGATTTTGATTCTGATCAAACACGCAGCTACGCACTGGGGGATCATCGTTACTGATGATGAATGAAACCATGCATGCACACTATGTATGATATGGCTCTACCCTCCTTTGTGTGATCTAATAATTGAACGTCGTTAAGGGCAACTAAAGTACGTTCTAGCTAGCTGCTTTGTATCGTCTGCTGTTTTTATTGTTGTCAATATAACTATCTTATTATATATATATATATATATATATATATAGATGTAGATCTAGATATAAATGTCATGGAGGGTTTGAGTTAGTAAGGTGCGGAATGATTAATCTCGTTGGTACGTAGTTGGTTCCTTCGTGTATTTTCTTCGTGAGTAGTTGTTTGCAGTTTGCCTTTTCGACTTTCCCTGTGAGAATGGGTTTATTTGCAAAGGAGGTTTGATGCGGATAAGGCAAACAAATGTTACGAGGATGGCATCTCGTGGAACCTTGGTTCATGTGTCCTAAAAGTTATAATCAGTAGTCATGTGTCCTCGAAGTTATGACACGTTAAGTAGAACACGCATCCAACCGTAAGTTATCACATGTTTATACAAGATTTTAGGGCAAGTTTAATTAAATTATATAAGTTACTAAGATAATTTTAATTAAGTCATATAAGTCACTATACCTATATATATAAAGAGGCTAAGCTTTATTAATTTAAGTATCCAAGTATTAAGAATTAATTAAGTTTAGTTATTTCTTTATTATTTTATTTACCATTTTTATCGTCCATTAAATCGTTTTTTTTTCATAAGAGTATATCGTAACCATATAATCCTTCCAAGCACATAAATCCTAGCCACCACCTTTCTCCAACAACCACTCTATTATACGGCGTCCACCATCACCCTTAACCATATGCCGCCCTCTGACAATCGCCGCAATATCGGATATTTACCGTTCTGCTTGTTTTGACCTTACTCTATTATTATTATTATTATTATTATTATTATTATTATTATTATTATTATTATTATTATTATTCATTAAGACCTCCGATTTATGTGAAAACTGGAGCCATTAGAACTCTAACTAATGAGGCTACCACCATTTAGATTTTTATAATTTAATTACGTCCGGATCAATCCATATTTGGTTTGTAACATTTTATCTAAAACTAGTGTTTTAATATTAAACTACTTTCGTATTCACTAAATTGGTTTTAAAATAAACATATAAACACACACACACACACACAAAACAATGAGATCAAATCACTAGTTTTAACTCAAAACCAAAATCCATCTGCCTACGCAAATTTTAATGCAAGCCAGGTTAAATCAGATCGTATCCTAAGGACATTGAGCTCCATAGATTGAGCATATTTATCTTTTAATTGTTTCATGCTTATGTAAGTCTTTAAGGCATCTATATATGTCATGTAAGTCATGTAAGTTTGATTAAGTTATGTAGGCCACTAAAACAAATTCAATTAAGTCATATAAGCCTCTAAGACAAGTCCTAATTCGAGTCATCTAAACCTTTAGGGCTAAATCCGAATATGCATTATTGTACCCAACCTCTATATATAGATGGGCTAAGTTTTATTCATCTAAGTATTTTAAATATCAAAACATTGAGAATTAATTGAGTTTAGTTATTTTCTAATTATGACATTTACCATTTTAATCATAGCCCTTAGATCGTCTTTATTTTTTATAGGAGTAGATTGTAATCGTAGGACCATTTCAAGCATCTAAATCTTAGCCACCACCTTCTTCAATCAGCCACCATACTATACAGTTGTCCATCATCACCTTTGTTATCCTCCACCCTCCTACAATCGCCGCAGCGCCAGATATTTATCGTTCTACCCCGTTATGATATTTTTCCACTATTTAATTATATCTTTTCATCCATACATCTAATTGACGTAAAATTAGAGCAGTAGAACATTATCTCATGAGGCTACCTCAACTTAAATTTTAATAATTTTCTTACTTCCAAATCATTCCATATATGGTTTGTAATATTGGTTTCATAGCAAACCCTTAGACCTTCATCCACTATTATGAATTTATCTTCTAATCTAGCCATCCGATCTGTGATAAATTAGATTAATTAAAAAGATATTTTTCAACGATACAATCTATCAAAATCTTATATCGATCAAACGACCAAATCTACCAAAAAATTTCTTCAAAGTTTCATACAAATTTCTGTTTAGAAATTGATTCCAATTGGGTTAAGCTGGTTCGTAACAAATTTAGGTTAACGATTTAGTTTAATGGTTAAGTCTAATTATTAGCCCATGAAAAATAAGTCACCCCTTCAAATCCCTCCCCGGACATTAGGGTAATTAATTTGGTAGATATTTCTGCGGAGATTCTATATACCTATAATTTAAAAAGGTTTATCCGCCATAAATCAATCTTTATCTTAGACATAATTGCCAAATGAGTAGGTGTTGGAAAGAACAGAAAGATAAAAAGAGTTTTCTGAGTTTAGTCTCCCAAATTTTGGCCGGAATAAAAGAAAAGGTCTTATGTTACTATCATATAGGATGAGCAATCAAGTAATTAATCTCATTATGGTGCCAACTGCCACGTGAAATGGCACTAATTTTACAGGCTACAACATTTCTTGTGGTTCGAGTCAAATAGAAGTCTATCTATTCGTACCCTTGGAGAATAAAGCAAAGTGTCCTTGAGTAGCCTACAATCTACTTACCTCAAGATGCCCGTTGATTTGATTTGAAGTATCTTTTAAATGACAGGAGAAACGATTGATATGGAAAAGTGATAGATGTTAATTAGACTATATTTCTAGCAATAATCTTTTTAATGTAAGAAACCATATAGTGATAACATTATCTGCTACAGTGCTAATTGCACTCCAAATTAGCTCCCATATAAGATCTCTCATATATATATATAATCCCCTCTGGTTTGTAGGACGTGGGCTCCGTCCAAACGTGAAACATGCCATCATCTAATTTAATTTGAGTGCTCTTCCATGGCACCATGAGAGACAGAGTATAATTGAAAGAGCATCAAGCACACGATGGACTTAAAATATAATTAAACATAAACAAATTATTATTATTTAAAAATAAAATACTTATTTTAAGAATAATAAAAATTAAAAACTATATATATATATATATATATATATATATATATATATATATATATTCTAGAATCGAGAGTGAACGAGTGAAAAACTCACAATTATAAGCATGCATGTTATGATCACGTCTCAACATGACATCATAACACGTACGTGTATATGTAATCAGATTATATTCCAATTGTTAAAAAGGAAGAAGATTAGATTCCACAGCATGAGCCACAGTAAAGAGATAAGACTGCATATTAATCGCAAATACGTGTCACGCTCTAAAAGGCATCTCCTTGCCATATATACCACTGGCCTGCCTATAAATAGCCCATTTATATCTCCTCCGTAGTCACCACTCCCGTAGCAAAAACAAAAGAAACAGGCATCGATCGGTCGATCGATTGATCTTAATCAGTATGTCTACCTTGTTGGGCCCCGTCAGAGGAAATTTCCTCAGTCGTCGTGGAGGTGAGAAAGTCAGGATGACGAAGCAGCAATTCGCGCAGTGGCTGGCGACAGCGGATGCAAATGGCGATGGCATCATCAGCAGGAAGGAGCTCCGGACAGTACTCAAGTCGCTCGGCCTCGGCCACGCGTGGTGGAAGGCGTGGGGGGCCGTCAACAAGGCCGACCTCAACAATAACAATGCCATAGACTCTGACTTGGAGGTTATGATTCTGACCAACTACGCAGCTACGCACTGGATGATGAATGAAACCATGCATGGACACTATGTATGATATAGCTCTACCTTCCTTTGCGTGATCTAATAATTGAACGTCGTTAAGGGCAACTAAGCGTTATCCACTGCTGCTGATATATATATATATAATCATAGAATATATATTAGCGTGATTAATGAACTTGTATGGTCTGTCTGCATGTCTAGGTACTTCCTCCTTTTCTTTCTTTGTGTGCGCGCGCTTACTTTCTATATAATAATCAGTAGTCGTGTGTCCCAGAAGTTATGACCTAGATGTTAATAATTTAATTAGTGGACTCATACGATTAATAAAATATATATGGGCTTGTCATTTATCTTAAGCCCACTTAAGTAATTTACAAGTTTAAATTTATTTTGGGCTTTAAAAATATAATTAAGTTGATATGGTTTTAAATGTGTAGAAGCCCATGTCATAATTAATGGGCTTGTGACGGTAAAGCTTATTGGGTTATGATCTCTGAGGGAAGTTTTAATAAAATATCGATTCAATTCCTATTCCCCATTACATGTGAAACTGAAAGGTGTGAAAACCCATCCCTTAGAATTTATCAACCATCTTCTTCATCTTCCTTCTGATATCAATGACAATGACTATCGATTCAGGTTAGTTTTATATTATTTTAATATCTCTAGAATTATATCTACATGATTCAATTGATCATGTTTATTGAATTTGTGAATGTCTTTCACTAGAAAGTAGAAGACGCATGCAAGTGGAATCAAGTCGTTATTAGTAAATGGTGCTTGTAACTAACTAAGTTTTAATGCTTATGAAATATATATTGGTGTTGGGAGTACTCTATATGTGATTAATTGCTCTATTCCCTTCATTTATCGTATTCTTATATATATACAACATGGCATCAATCTTGAGTCCACTTCAAGCCTTGGAAAAGGAATCGTTAAAAGCTAGAAAGGAAAGTGAATGTTGTGCCCACACGTAAAAGAGATTAAAAGTAAAATAGAAGACACAAGATTTATACGAAAATCCCTCACCTCTATGGATGATATTTAGATGTTATTTAACTCAATCTGTTTGGTTAGTTGCTCTTAAACTTGAATAGGACAATTTAAATTGGATTAAAAAATATGTGGTGTGCTCACGTTTAGCGGCTTTAAGAGATATATGGTTCATGTCAAATGGTAAAAATACTGATATTATTTGGTCATATTAACTCTACTCACAACATTGGGTTCGTTGGGATTAGTCTATTTATTTAGTTTAATTTTTGCTAAAGAAATAAAAGTACAATGTCGAATGCACTGCAACGAAAATTGTTGGTTTGTTAGGATAACTTAGTTGTTTGGATCCTAAGGGTGAGCCTCTACAATTATATGGATAGAAACTTAATTGGAGTTTATCTGATAAGTGAAACGACATTGTACTTTTATCTTTTTTTTTTTTTTTTTTTTTTTTTGCTCTAGCCATTGTTGCCCTCTCCCACCTCCTTCCTTTCACCGCCCAAGTCCTTAGTCGGCTTCCTCTAACTCCTAATCGCCCTCTTATACAACATCTTTTCTCTTTTCACTTCGAAAGAATTATCCTAGTACCTATCTAGCCATTGAAGGGTTAACAAGCTATGGTTCATCCGACCTTTGGCCACTGTTCGATCGATATCTCAAGATCTAGCTATCTAAACTCTATGATCTTGGATTCATTAGAAATATCTCTTCAATGATGGCAACATATCAAAAATTCCGTAAGATCCAATGGCTAGATGATTCATAGTTTCTTTGAAAATCATGTCCTCAACTTGGTCTAGAGTCGTTACACATTGAATCAAATCGGTTCATAACAAATACCATTTAAAGTAATTGGACGAGGGGGAGAGAAAAAGATGAAAGAATTGAAATGATAGTTGATTGATGTAATGCCTTTCAAATGTAAAATAGTAATCAGATTAAATTGTTAAATGTGAAATAATTGCAAAAGTGGAAAATATATTATAAGAATGTGTTTAAGTGGATTGTGGTAAACACAATTTTATGAGGTGAACTAGGTCAGGCCGGATTGTATCATGACGATATTGGGCTCGATAGATCAATTTTATTTATTATTTAATTGATTCATATTTATATAAGCTTTTAAGGTAAATCTAGTTAAGTCATATAAGTCACTGAGGCAACTTTGAGGCAAGTTCAATTAAGTCATATAAGTCACTAATGCAAGTCCAATTAAATAATATAAGTCTCTAAGATAAATCCTAGTTCGAGTTGTGTAGGTCTTTAGGACTTAGTCCGAGTAGGGCTAATTATACCCAACCTATTTATAGAAGGGTTAGGCTTTATTAATCTAAGCATCTAAGTATTGAGAATTAATTGAGTTTAGTTATTTTTTTTTTATTGCATTTATCATTTTTATCTTAGCCGTTAGATCGTCTTTATTTTTATATGAGTAAATCATAACTATAGAATTCTTTCAAACACCCAAACCCTAGCCACCAATTTTCTCCATCAACTACTCTACTATACAGTCGTCCACCACCACCCTTGGCCATCCGTCACCCTCCGACGACCACCACAATGTCGGATATTTGCCGTTCTATCTAGTTTTGACCTTGCTCCAATATTTTATTTATATATTTTTATCGATATCTCCGATTTAGTATCAAGTAAGAGCCATTAAAACTCTAACTCCTAAGGCTATTACTATCTAAATTTTCATAATTTTATTACATCCAAATTAATCCAGATCTAGTTGTCGATTTGGTTTAGGGTTATGTTAGTTGTCGATCTCGATGAGTTTGATATTAATTGGTTGAGATAGAATCTAGGTTGTGATGTTAAAATTATTAAGTTTTAAACTTTGACGATATTTAGAGAAATAATTTATGATATTAGTATATTGAGAATTTATTTGAATGACTAATGAATAGGAAGAGATATTACTAAAATCATGCATTGATGTTATTGAAATTGAGGTGTTATAGTCTATGGAGCATAATATTGGATATACAGACTTATTCATATGTTATGATAAAGTGTAGAAATTTGTCAATATGTGGAGATATGTATTTTGTGCAAAAAGACTATTATCAGTAGATTTGAGGTTTTCTTTAGCAGATATAGCATATTTTGGATTTTTGATCTTTTATAGATATAAAAGATGTAAAAGATGTATGCGTAGAGAGACTATTTTTGATCTTTATGAGGGTTATAATTATGGATTGTGGGTGGATGAGTAAGATATATTATGATTTTATATAGTGGAAAAGTTTATGTGATGTGATATAGATGATTGTAGATTGTATATAGAAATAAATTTTCTGATGACTAGTATGATAAATTATGTTTGGAAGATACTTGTATTAGTAGGTATGAAATTTTAATTATATCGATAAGATTGGTGATTTAGTAGGGATATGTGTGTCTAACAATATTGTTAGAGGATTAACGTCTCGTTTAAATCTTTGAATTGATTACCAAATGGGTAATGGGTATAGGAAATATGACATGGATACAGTTAACGTCTCTCTCTCTTTCTCCTTTTCTTTCTTTGGGCTCGGGTTCGTCGGAGCTGAGCCGCTGGCGAGAGGCCGGCAGCTAGCTGGCCACCAGCTGTCGGTGCCCTCCCCGCCAGTCGGGTTCGCACCTCCCTCCCCTCCTCCCTTCTTCTTCTTCTTTTTCTCCTTCTTTTTCTTCTTTCTTTCTTTCTTTCTTTCTTTCTTTTTCTCTTCCTTCCTCGGCTTCTACTTCTTCTTTTCTGCACAGTGCTGGGCTTGATGGCAGTGTTGTAATTATTTATTTATTTATTTGATGTTATTTATTTAGGTTTTTCCTTCTTAATTAATGCAAATAGATTATTTAGACATTAATTATTTTAATAATAATATATATTCTTCAATATGATTAGTATGAATTGTAATTTGTATAATCAATGATTAATTAGGTATAAATATAAGTAATACTCATATTTATTTATTTATATCTCTATTAGATTAATATATAGATTTGTAAATTATAATTATCAAATTTATATACCAATATTTTTATGAGATACATTTTAAATAATTCTAATAATTTATTATACATTATTATTTTGTAACAAATAAGATAATCAGCTTATGTATTTATTTATTATTTTATAAAGTAATGACTATATAGTCCCTAATTAATCAAGATATAATTTAATTATAATTAGGTTTTTATCTATATTTATATTTTATTTATAATTAAAAATCTAGCCAATTATAAAAATAAGTAGAAATTCTAAAATCTAATAAATCATCATATTTTACTTGAACGGATTATAATGGGATAAATAAATAACTTTATGTTACTTAAACATTTTCAGATCCCGAACCCCTTATCTGAGACCCCGTGGACCTTGCTAGCGAGAAGTGTCACACGGTTGATGGGCGGATATAAAGGATACGTGGTTTGTATCTTCTGATCAGAGTGAGTAGTCTTATCCCGTAGATCCCTTTCTCAAATTAGGTTATATTATATATTATGTACATGCATGTTTTGACCTCCAGCATGATTATATGACTTTATCTAGAGATGATTTCAGTTAAGCATATTTTATCATGTATATAATTAGGCTGATATTAGATATGAGTATGATGATGATAAATAGAGATGATGAGAGATGATTATACTATGGTAAGGTTATGCCCAGTTGATCTATAGCATGGGTATGCATATAATATATTAGCATAAGTATGCAGTGTTGGAATATTTAACTAGTTTAGCATTCACTAAATTATTTTAAAATAAACTTATAAACACCAAAAAAACAATGAGATGAAATCACTAGTTTCAACTTAGAAACCAAAATCTGTCTACTCACACAAATTTTGATGCTAACTTGGTCAGATTAGATTGTATCATGAGGACATTGGGTTCCATAAATCGAACATATTTATCTTTTAATTGATTAATGCTTATTTAAGTCTTTAAGACAAGTCTGCATAAGTCATGTAACTCAAAAAATTGCACGTTACGTGGTTGCATTTGAACGGCCAAAACAACATCTTTATACGTGTAAACACTTTGAGTCAGCATTCAAATGCGGAGCGAATGCTGTGTGAACACGGTGGCTTATCTTTTTCTAAAACTTAAAATTTTTTAAATCCGAATCTTATCAAAACTTGTATACTCATGAACATATATAAAAGTATTTAAATTATTTTAAACATATTTGACAGTACTAAAAATCTAACAAATTTATACTTTTCTCTGTTAAAGGCATATCATAGAAAAAAATATGTATAATGTAACTATATAAAGTATTCTAAAACTTCCTTAACACGTTTAATTCTTGTTCCAATATGCTTTGGAATAATATCCTCATGCATGATTGACGTATATACTTGGGAATATTATATATGCACTATCTGTGCTATCTTCGGGTGGAGCATAATTACCTTAAATCTTTAAGCCGAAAGTAGAGCATAAAGTTTATATATCACAATCACATAAGCAGTCAAAAGGATGAGTACGCTGATCAAATGACCACCTCCCTTACTAACTATAAGAATCTTGGGATATATATATATATATATATATATATATATATATATATATATATATATATATATATATATCACCTAGTATCGACAAACTTATCACTCAGCTAACTAGAAGAAGCTGTCCAGAAAATGCACAATAAAAACAATCTTAATCGGGTTAATTAATCTGTTCAACAAAGGCCAGCATCTTATTCGTTCCTAGCTCATTGGAATCTCGCTTCGTGTAGAAATAACTACCTTAGCTTTACTTGATTCTATCATGTTGATTAGGATTCACAGAACTCGATCCATATGCAAAGTTATTGACTCTATTTATCCATGATACATCGTTACTAATTTGCTTATAAAAGACCCACTTAGGAACAGAGATTTAATTATATTGACGTCAATGGCTAATATGACCTTCTCTACTTCGATTCAGGATAAAGAATTAATAACTCTATATCTTTTGCAATTTTTGTTTTCAGAAGTTCTAATTTTTGTATTCCAACCATCTTAGCAATCTATAGGTCTGTTTGTCAACCACATAATAAAAAATTATGATAAGAATAAAATAGTAACTTATCTTGGGATAATATAGTTTTTCATCCCAATTTTTTTTAAGTGTTTGGTTGAAAAATTAGAATAAAGTGTTTGGATAAAAATATAAGTATGGCATTAAATTATAATAGAAGGGATAATAAAAATAAATAAACTAAGCTGACCTTGTTGCCCTTTTCCTAGTTTTATGTACATATATTTTTTTTAGAAAGAAGGAAAATAGGTTTACATTAAATATAAATTATTTATACTGTTATATTATTCTTTCATAATTAATTTTAGAATTATTAGGCAAAAATTAATTTGATTTAATTCACTATAATTTACATAATATATAGACACCATCATAAGTTGCGTGAAAAATAAATATCCCATATTAAAACAGTTTTACTATGAATTTATTTAAAACATATTACCAAGTATGCTATAGCCTCATCACAATCTGAGTACATGCATCTAAATTGGGATAAGGATTGTTCGTCGAATAAGATAGTGACATAATACATCCTTTTATTCCAGCCAAAATTTTTAAGATAAAGATTGATTTATGGAGGATAAAACTTTTTATCCCACTTGGCCAAACAGCGTCTTAGAGGCAATCTAGTAATCAATCTCATTATGGTGCCACTTGCACGTTAAATGGCATGCAACTAATTTTATAGGCTACAAAATTTCTTGTGGTTCGAGTCAGATAGAAGTCTATCTATTCCTAACCGTGGAGAAATAAAGCAATTTATCTTTGAGTAGCCCACTATCTACCTCAAGATGCCCCTTGATTTAATTTGAAATATATTCTAAGTGACAGGAGATAAGAGTGATATGGAGAAGTGTTAATTGAGAGTGAACCAGTGAAAAAACTCATAATAATAAGCATGCATGTTATGATCACGTCTCAACATGACATCAAAACACGTACGATGTAGAATGACATGACTATCAGATTAGATTCCCCTTGTAAGAAAGAAGATCAGATTCCACTGCATGAGCCATAGTAAAGAGATAAGACCGCATATTAATCGCCAAAGACGTGTGGAACTCCAAAAGGCATCTCCTTCCCATCTATCATATATGCCACTGGCCTGCCTATAAATAGCCCATTTATATCTCCTCCGTAGTTACCACTCCCATAGCAAAAGCAAAAGAAACTAGCATCGATCGATCGATTTATTGATCTTAATCAGTATGGCTACCATGTCGGGCACCATCAGCGGAAATCTCCTCCGTCGTCCTGGAGGTGAGAAAGTCACGGTAACGAAGCAGCAATTCTCGCAGTGGCTGGCGAAAGCGGATGCAGATGGCGATGGCAAGGTCAGCTGGAGCGAGCTCCGGCGAGCACTCGTGTCGCTTGGTCTCGACAACACGTGGTGGGAGGCGTCGCGTGCGTTGATGAAGGCCGACCTCAACGATAACAATGCCATAGACTCTGACTCGGAGTTTATGATTCTGACCAAATTCGCAGCTACGAACTGGGGGATCATCGTCACTGATGATGAATGAAACCATGCATGCACACTATGTATGATATGGCTCTGCCCTCCTTTGTGTGATCTAATAATTGAACGTCGTTAAGGGCAACTAACGTACGTTCTAGCTAGGTGCTTTGTATCGTCTGCTGTCTTTATTGTCGTCAGTATAACTATCATAATGGTCTTATATATATATATGTCATAAAGGGTTTGATTTAGTACGTGTGGAATGATTAATCTCGTTGGTACGTAGTTGGTTCCTTCCTGTATTTTCTTCGTGAGTAGTTGTTTGCAGTTTGCCTCTTCGACGTCCCCCGTGAGAATTGGGTTTATTTGCAAAGGAGGTTTGATGCGGACAAGGAAAACAAAATGTTATCAGGATGGCATCTCATGGAACCTTGATTTCAATCCAATCACCAAAAGAACAATATATGTTGTGCCACAAGTTGCAATGGATAGTGGCGTTAGCGTGATTGGATCAAATCATAGAATAGATAATAAGGAAATGAAGAAGAAGACACAGTTTTATGTGAGAAAAAAATTTAAATTGTTAACTGAGGAAGTTGAAAAACTGTGAGATGAAGCACTAATTCTGACCCAAAATCGAAATCGATTATAAAAGACGTGCAATCTTAACAAAATATTTTACAAAACTAAAATGGCGAAATAAGAATTTCTAAGGTGAAATTCCTCTTGCATGCATGATTGACGTAGATACTTCAGATCGAATATTATGCACTATCTTTTGGTGCCATGATGCAGCTTTAGGTGGAGCAAACCCTAAAGTGGCGTTTGGAGTGAGGCCAGGTTAGTCTCTGGTCTTAATCGGTGACGATTTTTAAGTTATGTTCACTAAATAAATATATTAATCAAGTTTAAAACCAAATAGAAATTAATATGTTAATCAAGGTCAAAACCAAATAGAAACGGGAGAAATACAAATGAGCATAAGTTTGAATTATTTTAAAATTATAAATTTACCCTTGAAATAAATGCCCATTATTTGTTTTTATAAATTTATTAACAATATTTTGGTAATAATATCTAATATCATTCATAACACATTTTTACTATTTCATTTCACAACAAAGTAATGATAATACTCCTAGCTATTTTAAATTATCTCTTACATATTTTAAATTTTCTTTAAAATAAATATATTTTTCTTTAAAAAAAATTCTAACCTCGTAAACTCCTGGAAATGGAATAGGAAAAATTGGAATTGTCACCTCCCGGTCTATTGTACTCAGCCTCATGGTGTGCTTGACTGACGAGTCTGCTGTCTCCACGATTTTCCCTTTTGCGAGCTGCTCCTCATCAAGGCCGAAGAGTGCCAATCTTCGCTTGGGTTGGCTCCATTCCTTCGTAGAGCTATTTACTCGATCGCAGACATATCTAATTTAGCCCTTTTATGCTTACTATAACTAGTTATTTCGGTTTTTTACTGGCTGCTTTAACTATAACCCTAGCTCAGGGATTTCGTGAACCAGTAGGTCATCTCGGGTTTGACCGATCACTAGCCGAGTCCTACCCAATGAAGTCTCCATCCGCAGAATAGCTTACAAGGTGATTGTGGCCGTAATATCATACTTTCACTCTTTTTTATCTTATGATATTTATAATATTAAGGACCCCTAAAATAATGCAACTCCCAGGACTTAAAAAGAGAAATATACTTTAATAACCGTGGGCTTTATAAGCTCGGAAATCCCTAATGGGCTTATGGGCTTGTACTTAATCTTGTTGCGAGCTTGTAAGCTTTGAGCTTTAAATATTTTTTAGGACAATAACATAATTGTGGGTCTTATAAGCTCACAAGTCTGCAACGGAATTAACTGGCTTGTACTATAAGTCTGCAACCTTGTGAGCATCTTTCCAAAGAAAAAATATATTTAATAATAATATTTGTTTAGTGACAGACTTCAAAGACAAAGGATGAAGGGCATATTGCTTTTACTATTTCTACGCATTCTCATATATTTCTTTAAAATGAACTCTTTTTTTTAAATTTTTTTATACTATATCAAATATAATAATTACACGGTTAACCTAATTCACAATTTAATTTAGTTCAAAAAATATGATAAGTTAGGCCCGTTCAACTACTAAACCCAAACCAAACCGGCTTAAACTTTTATTAAGCGTAAAGAATAGCATAAAGTCAATCTACCACAAGCACGTATACCTTTTTTTCGACCATCATGCGGTGAAAACAATTATCTCCATTATATTAAATACCAATTGGAATAATAATTATATATATATATAGTAGTACGACTTCACCATTAACTTATCACTTAGCTAATTAGCCAGAAGAAGAAGCCAAGAAAATGCACAGTAGAAGAATGTTAACCTGGTTAATTTCTTCAGCAAAAACAAGCATCTTAATTATTCATCCCAAGTCTGGGACATTGGAATCTCATCTTTAATAGCTTTATATGAGTCTGTCCTCTTAGGATCCACAGCAATCCAAATAAAATTGACTCAACTTACTATACAGTGAGCTACATCAGAGGCTAATTGGGCCTTCTGTGTGTAGAAAATAATCAAAGGCCCAAAATGTTAAAAAGCTTTACTGGGCTTCAAGATGAAAGAAAATTAACAACTCTTTTCTACCGTTACAAATAAGAACAAAGAAAAAGAAGAAGGAGTTGTAGTCCTTGTGATCCATCGATAATTATCACATGGATTAGTCTCATGGAGTGCATAGAATAAGCTTTCATTCCAAGCAGTTGTCATTAACTAATTAATTAAATCAAGCACCTAACCTTAGACACTTCATTACATGTGCATAGTTTCTAAACTTTTTGAGTGTCGATTACTCCTACGACTATTGACCGGCAAATGCGTGTAAGCAATGTTGAGATGCTTTCAAGATAGCCTCATGATGATGCCACGTGAAGCGCACTATGTTCGAATTAATTTTAGCACATCCAAAATACAAAGTGCCAACTAATTTAAGTATACTTTTATATCCAGGTTTAAACCAACCATGCGTAGATGGTAGTTCCTTGGACATAAAATTAGAATTTTTGACCAAATTACCCTCGTAATTTCTTTTTATATATGTCTAGTATATTTTATCTTTTAAATATGAGACTTTATGAGTTAAAAAATTACTGACTGAAATATTGAATTAATAACTTATAGAAAATTTTTTTTGGTACTTAATATTTTTTTTAGTTGCTATAAGTTTGGTCAATTATTTATATTTAGAGATTAATGTTCTTAACTTTTTAACTAACGTAGTATTGTAATTAACTTTTATGATCAATATAAAAATGTGATAAAAATATTTTAGAATACTTAAAATAGTAAAAAGAAAAATCCATAAAAATGTACAAGAGAGAGAGAGAGAGAGGACGTCTTGCTGCCGAGATGGGAGACACCGGGAGGAGTCTGTGAAAAGATATCCATCTCAAGTCATTTTGACCAGTCTATGGTCCTCCACGTGGATAGGGCTATTATCAACCACGTGTCCCATAGTTTTAGGCATTGTCCATGTGGGTGACAACTACTGTACGTTTAGGGGGGGGGAAATTATATTTGTACCCTTCACAAGCCACCATTGTCCACTTGTTTTTGTTCAGACCTCTCTCATCGTTATTGTTCCCAATGAGTAGAATTATTTGAAAAAAAAATAAACATGCATTCTTGTTTGACATTACCTTTTTAATTCTTTTATTATTAAAGACATAATATATGTTAGGAATAATTACATTCATTCTCTTTTTTATTTTACTTTTCTAATTTTTCGTTAGATTTTTTATTTAAATTAGCATGTATATATATATATATATAAAGTTAAAAGGTAAAATAGTCGTTTATCATTTTTCTTTAATATTGTTAAGGGAAGAAGTATAAACATTATATTAGCAAGTGAAAATTAGGTTACAAAAGGTATCTAAAGGTGGATCCAATCAAGTGAGCTACAGTGTTATTATACTTACTTGTGAATCTAATCTAATAGAAGAGAATTTAAATATCCATCATGATCACTCTTGAACTATTGAGAAAATAATTCAACATCGCTCGCATCCAAAAGACGATAGACCATTTGTTGGGCGTCTTATGGTGGCGTCTTTGAAAAGAAAAGAACACAATAGTAAAGTCTTTAGGGGAGAAGCTCTGATAGCTTTTAGTCTTCAAATTTTTTTCTAAGAGATCTGAACACTTTGGGAGCTCTCCTATCTTTGTCACTCCAAGATAAGCTTCGATTTTTCCTCCCTCATCTTTTTCTACCCCAGTATCTCCCTTTGTAATTTCATTGTAAATAAATATAATTAGGATAACTCCACTTTTCAAAAACAAAGAAAAAGAAAATGAGACTATTTATAGCTTTGATTAAAAGTTTAGAGTAGTTAAAGACCCAACAAGTTGTGAATTGCCATGCTCTTTCAGCGTCTGGCCCTTCAAGCAGAGCAAGTGTCTTCCCACTGTCCAAGCAAAAGGCAAAAAAAAACCCCATGATGCCTGCAAATAAAAATTCTATGCCAAAGAAGCGTGGACTCAACAAATATAATCACCATTGCCAAGTTTGAGGGTATTACTAGGGGCGTCCCCAACCAGTAAAATGTTAAGGAGAAACCCAAACTGAACATGATTTCAATCAGCTTCGATAATAAAATCCACCAGCACAACTTTAACCTTTCAAAAAATAGCAAATTATCTTTAGCCTTTCAAATGATTTAAAAGGTTGAGAAGTGCATATAGTCTCTATATTTTATTGATCCTGTGGATCAATTACACCGATAAATTTACTGCCAAGTATGCAAACCACACATGGAAATTGCTTCAAAAACAGTACAGCAAAATCATAGCAAGATCCAAGGGCAGAAGCGTAATCCTCCAAGCCAAAGGCTAAGACTATTATATATATATATATATAAAATATAAATGGTGACTGGTGAGGCCCCAAGTGGAATAATTTACTAAAGGGAAAGGAGACCGAGTGCCAGTTTAATTTTATGGGCACAGTGCAGGTGCGTGTTGTTATGCGATGGAAACAAAGGGAGATGATCTCTCCGGATCACGTGGTCGCATCGAGCTGTCGACGTCGCCAGCTCACGCCTTGCTAATTACAAAAGCCGGTCAAAGGTCGGTCAAGCGGGGAATCCATCTTCCTACTCCTCTCATCTTCTTTCCTTAAAGTAAGGCTGTGTGCCGTTCTTCTCATCCAAATCCAATCCTACTATTACTACTACTGTTACTACTGCCCAGGGGTACGTCGACTAATTTATTAACTGCCCTATCCATTAACTCCTCCCCCATTTTTTTTCCCTTTTCCTTTTTAACTTTGACCCCAGTCTGCTGCTGCTCCTCCTCCTCCTCCCTTTGCTTTGCTTGTCAGTTGCTTAACCATGGTGCATGCGTGCACTTATGCATGGATGCCTATATATTCGCCATTCATGTATATCTATAGTAAAGTGATATTTTATTTTATTTCGTTAGTTGCATGTCAAATATCTCATCCCACTTGAAGTCCCTTTTACCTTTCTTTTTCTTCTGCTCTTCCATTTAAATCTTATTTTCAAATTTGCTTTTTAATATTATCAAGTAACAACCACTCTTTGTCTCATTTGAGATCTCCAATTAAATATACTGTAATATAATACATCGATCCCCTGACAAGGAAATCAATATCGGTGGTGCAAGACCATTCCAATTAGCAGACTAAGTACGTGTGTCCACTCTAATAATTGGATCATTAGGGCCACCCATTCAAGACGATAATGACCTGACATAGTAGCAAACAATACCTGAAAACTGCACAATAGACCGGAGGGCATATCAGGAAACGACACCTCTCTCTTGCGGGTAGATGATCACCCATCAAACTAAATTCACCTTATTTTGGATTTTTGGACTAATTATATATTCGTGTCTGCACTGCTAGCTAGTAGTTGAGCTCAATGCAATCCTTAATGGGTAATTACCGCCCAAATACGGTCAATCCATATCATAAAACTCCCATTCTCCCACATGTAACATCCCCATGCCATGCCACGTATGCACAGACCGATACATGCAATGCGCATCCATCTATAACTCATCCTACTTCACCTCCGTCCCTTAGTCCCTCCCCCCACCCCTTCCTTTATATACAAACACAAACACAAACACCATCCCATCTCCATCTCTCTCATTCTCTCTCTCTTCTCTCTCCATCTTTTTACCATCTTCCTTTATATCCATGGCATGCATCAACATGTTCAACCCAGAGCATCAAGGGCTTTGTAGCCCTCGCATCTCCTTCTCCAACGACTTCGCCGTCGAGCCACCACCGCCTTCGCGGGCCCAGCCCGGTCCATCTGACTCGGACTTCGAGTTCTCCGTGGGGAGCCGCCCCATGATGGCGGCGGACCAGCTCTTCTCCAAGGGGAGGCTCCTCCCTCTGAAGGAGAACCACCAATACGGGGGCCATAGGGTTACCACCCTGAGAGACGAGCTCAGGGCCCACGACGAGGAAGTCCGGCCCATTAGAGGATCGATTCGTTGGAAGGAGATGCTTGGGCTCAAGAAGGCCCATTTTCCGGCCCATAAGAAGGGCGACAGGACCGACGCCGCCGTGGCAGAGGTGGCCGAGGCCAATACCGTCAAGCCCTCGCAGGTTGGTCTAATCCCATGCCTTGAAATTTACATTTAGCACCCTATGTTTGCTCGTTTTGCCAAATAGGTAGGATGTGATCTGTAAATAGTGAAAAATGCAGGGCATTTGGTTAATGTGTGACTGGTCTCTAATAATTGCAGGAGCTACGGAGGGATGTGAATTTGATACTGGAGTAGCAACTAGCAAAGGAGGATGTAATGGTTTGTACTTTGTAGTATACTAGTGGATGTGTAAGGACTGGGACTGAAGGGAGAACTCCTTTTGTTTTTGCTTGCTTTTTTTTTTTTTCTTGAGTTGGGGTTTTTGGAAAGGGATGGGTTGGCTGGTTGGGTGGTTTTTAACTCTCTCCCCATCCATCTCTTTCTCTCTCTCGTTTGATCTGTGTATTAAAGAGCAATCAATTGTATTTTTTTCCACAGGGTGGTGCTGTTTACCTCTCTTTCTCTCGACATGATGCTCTCTATCTCTCTCTCTATCTCTCTCTCTCTCTCCCTCTTTTCTTTTTTGTTCTTTTGTGTACAAAATGCTTGTGGATGGGTGAATGATGGTGTGGTGATCAATTAGTACGGGATTCAGATCTGTAGAGATGGGTGCCACTTCCTAGGCGGGGAACAGTGCTCATTTTGTCTTTTGGGTTGAGTAAAAGAAGGACAAGGGACACAAAGAGTCAGGGAGGCTATTTGCATATTGTGATCGTTTTGTGTTCCTCATCATAAATGGATTGTTCATTCATGTCACCTTTCTCTTTCTATCTCTCTCCCTCTCTCTCCCTCTCTCTCTCTCTCTCTCTCTCTCTCTCTCTCTCTCTCTCTCTCTCTCTCTCTCTCTCTCTCTCTCTATCCTCTAGTTATCATTTATCTATACGCTATGTGTATGATGGAAGGAGAAGAAGACAAAGAAAGGATAGAGTCTTTGTCGGGAAAATTGAATAGAGAGCATTTTAAAAGCTATCGCCACTAGAGTTAAAAAGAAAGATTATGGAAGGACTGAAAGGCTAGCAATAGCATTATACAGAAGAGGACTTCAATTTCTTAATAAATACTTCCGTTATTTAAGCAAAATTTACGGGAAGCTTTATCTTGGTTGCTTCGTTATCCAGAAAAAGTTATGACTGTTGACTACCATATACAAATTTATTCTATTTATTTTCGAACCTTGGGAGTTGAAGCTGTATAAGTTGATTATCGAACTCTTCCCCTTAATTTAAGGTGAAGTTGTCAATACTCTTCATATTCTCATGACACCCGAGCAATACACTGAGCAAGTTACGAAGAAACTATAATCGAGATCAAGAGCTAATTGCTCGTATGGCGGTTATAGTTCCAGTTGGACATCTCTAACATTAGGCCTACAAAGGAAAATTTATCAATAAACTAAAGCAAGTGCTACTTACTATTACAAAAGAACTCAGGCAAAACAATAGAATAAATCAAAACAGAACTACACGCTTATTGGTTTTTTTTTTTGAAAGTTAGTTGGTCGGTAATACATTAGTTGAACATAGATTCGTAGATCAAACTACAATAAAGCAAAATATTAAGTAAATAAAAAAAATTAATAATCATAGTAGAGAAGATCTAGTGACGACCTCGGAAGCAAGCCGCTATCGACAGCACCATAGAGAAGTGCAACGAGAGGCTAAATGGTGCTCTTTTAGATGGTGATGTCTATTGGTGTGTTATAAATTGTATTGTTCTGAATGTTGTTTAATTTGGTAATTTGGGGCATACATGCTTAAGTTAATAAGAATGATGGTTATTTCATTGAAGATAGGAGTTGTTGTAAGGACTTTTTGGCTTCATCCTTTTGTGAAGTCTAAGGTTCTCTCGTAGATGGTCATGTCTATCGTCGTTGAAACATCCAAGTCGAGAAGTTTGTCACTTGCTAGAGCTGATGAGAAATTTGACTAGATAATACCCCTGTTTCAATTAGGACTTCTCCAATTGGCCAACTGCTATAGCGCATGAAACATTACTTTTTATTCCAGAACAGAACAGCTGGTTGGTTTATTCTCTGTCTTCCTTATAGATGTAAGGGTTGCCAATTGTCTCTTCAGATACAATGTTGACATGCAAACACCCATTTGCTATAAGATTTTTCCTGTATACTTTATTCCCTTCTCGCGGTTTCGTGGACCAAATAATCTCTCAAACAGTCATTCAGAAATTTTGTACTGTTGTTTCGTTGTTTCATTACATGATAATGCCAATCAGCCGGTGGTTTAGATCTCACCATCAGATAGCCTACGTAGTCTTCTTCTGCAAACACTAAATTGTATTTACTCAGTTTAATTTACTTGGGTTACTAGATGAAAGGCAAGGTAACCCATATCTTTTTTCAGATTGAGTACACTTTATATAAGCATAGCGTGCCACAAATGTTTAACAGTCAGTAAATTGCAATCTCAGATAACTGGAAAAAATCTGCATATAGTACAGATGAGTTCAATAAACCTCCTACAATGTTGTGTTTTTTCTCCACTTTAAGTTCTTCAGGCAGCATCTATTCTGAATGCATGAGACATTAAGAGAGAAAGACCAAAGTTTTAGTCACAGCATTTTGTTTCTAGCCACTTACATAGGCTGTTCTGACTCAGCCAACAAGCTATTGTCATTGATTTTACCCTACTCGAATGGCAGAGGAGGATTCCTCGTACTTCCACTTGACCATGAGGAGGTTGTTCTCCTACTATCGATGGTACAGAATAGTTGATAGGCTCAACTGCCATAACGCGTAAGGAACTCTGGTAGTGCCATTACTTTTGTCATATGCATCTTGTTTAACTCGTACTAGCCTATAAAATAGTTTGGGCCCCTCTGAAGTTTAATGCCTCAAAGCCCAATTACAATTCTGATGTTAATCTTTAAAAGCAAATGTTTGAGAGGCCACTCCGGGTTTGTAAAATTGTAAGAGTCATAACAATGTGATCACAGAGGCTCAAAGGTTTAAGGTTTCTTGAGACCTTCTTTAGTACTTACTAACAAACTTGGAACATATAGTTTTTCTTTACTTGATAAATAATTTCCATATTTATGTGGACATGTTGCTTTGTCACAATAAGGCCGTTTAGTGAGTAGTAGAGAATTCAGACAAGTTTCAGGGGATCACTCGTTCTTCCATGATTTGTCACAATAACCTGGTGTTGCTCCTCTCGATCTTGTCGCCGCTCTCTTATTTGTATAAGCTGAATGATTATGCTATCTGATTTCTCTCTTGCGAGTGAATTTCTTTTTGAATTCTAAGGCCAACATAACTTATTCATATCCTCCATAAGAATGAATCTTCTAAATATAAGCACAATTCCTCTAATATATCCTCCATTCTGAACAGAGTTCCATGATGATGATGGCTCCTCTGATGATGCATTACTTATCATTAGGACCCTCACCTTTCTACTGAAAATATGTGTGTGTCAGTCCAATTTAACAGTACTTGGTTGCATGATTGATTTCTGATGGAGGGCTGCAATCAATTGTTAGTTGCAGCGTATATGTGGTGGTTTCTTCAGCAGTCTACATCCCAGGATGAGTTCATTTTCAGGAGGTCCCAGGGGTTTTCCTTCAATAATACTGCCAACTGTGGCTTAGCTTTAGAACGCTAGCTAATGTTGGTCCCCAATGTGAGCACAGCACATCTATATCAATCTTATCTCCATGGTGGATGACCAGTCAATAATTTCAATTTCTAGCTTCTTGCAATGATGGGCAACATGAATATTGTCCTGTAACCGAGACAAGGAAGGTACTTGCTATAGCTACTACAATGCAGTGAGTGACTCGTTTGGCAATTCAAAGAGATCCTAGGTGTGCATAAGAGAGGTGTCAATGGGTTTGGAACTTAATGAGAATCCTATACATATATGCTTCCAGTTGAAATTAACGTTTACTTCTTATCACTAGAAGATCCACTCTGTATTTTTGAAATGGAGAGAAACTCACTGGGCATATGACTTCAGAGACATGAATTGTCTAATCACGTTGATCAATGAGAATCAATTATATGCTTATAGACAGTTGGAGAAACAACCGTAATAGTATTTTTCATGAGATTTATTGTTCGTTTCAAGTACTGAAAGTTTATAACGGCACTGGTACATGCTCACTCTATGTTTGGCCTTGCTTGGTAGGCATGGAGACCTAGCCACCTCTAGCCTACTGCAGATCAATCCGAGAGAATTTCGTGCCAAAGTTTGGTAAACCATCTACATACTCGCATGTCTTTAGTGATTTATATGCACATATGCTCATATTCAAAAGAGATATTCCTACGATCAACAAAATGTCACTAAGTGGAGTCTCGAAATAATAGTTAGTCTTATTTTTTTATTTTAATATTTTGAAGAGTAAACTTAGTTAGATATGAAAAGACTAAAAATATGTTTAGTTACTGAATCAGGTTAGAAGTTCCTGAACCAATTCAGAGGATCCCAAAGCAAATAAGGCCTAGTAAAATTTACTCATTGAGTTTAAGAGATCTGAACTAAGTAATACAAGACTGATGTGGTTTAAGAGGACTAGCTGTGAGTTAAATGCGCATCTCTGATTGTGAATTTTCTTGGTCATTTTAAGTGGATGTGGCCTCAGGCCCTCGGCTACTAGTTTTAGCCCAATTTATGGTATATCCTAAGGCTGCAACATCACGTCAGTCAGAAAGTCCAGTTTGGTTGTTAGGATATCTCATCAGTATTGTGGAGAATATAAGAGTACTTGATTCCTTTTAGTACTAATGTACTATGCGTTATTTGGGCAGGAACAACTAAAGACTCTTCAGTTCACATTTGTAATTAAACTGATCACTGCAAGTATATAATATTATCATAGATGTTAGTATGTATTGTGGACCCAACATTTTTGGCTCTTAGTCTGGATTCAGATTGGACTGCAGCTAAAGTTGCATTATGAAAAAACTCTCTTGTCCTGACTCTAGAAGTGATTGGATTTCATGTGCAATTCTAAGCACCTTACTAACTCAAGATATCTGCAAACAATTCAATTGGATTCAAAGTGTTGCATGGAATTTAAATAAATGAATTCTGAATTCTAAAAATTGATCCAAGATTTAAAATTTTCTTAGTCTATATAAATTGGAATCTGAAGCACAAATCTCATTTGGCAAGCAGTTCATACTTCATACACAAATTAGTTATATGCCATCATATCCTTTGCAATATCTCTACACAAAACAATTCAACGGCAAACTTTCATCTTAGCATTTACATTTTTCCTCCTTGGCTGCAATGGAATTCTTACAGTGTGCAATGGCGGCTTGGATTGCGCTTTGGAGCTCCTCCATGGTGCTCTCGTCCGACGACGAGAAATTTATGGACGTCGCCAAGAGATGACCACTATTCGTCGGCGAAGTCCTCATCGACGCCGGCGCCGAGAACTGCGCTCTTCTCTTGGCCCACTTATCTCTCTCCTTCGAATTAGAATGGCCCGAGAAAGAGTACGGCCTTCGACGAAGGTCTCGCTTCTCTTTCTCCCCTTTGGAGAAGAAGAGCGGCTCGACCATGCTCACATACTTCTTTAGGAGCCGACCCACGTCGAACACCTTCTTCTTCTTACTTCTATCCTCGTCCTTCTCTCCTTTCCTCCACTTGTTGAACCCAAAAAATGAGGACAAAGACTTCGTTTTGGTCCTATCTTTGTTGGTGATGTTGTAATCCTTGTGATTCTGATCTCCAGCGCTACACTTCAGGCTGAGATCGCTTTCCACTCGGTCGAGGGGAAACCTAAAGTTCTCGACTGAAGTATTCGACGTGCGAGGCGAGACCTGCGTGTTGGAGATGACGTGGAGGGGGAGAAGGTGGCCATGCAGGAAGATGTCGTCGGCCGGAGCCAAATCGATGGTGTTCGACGGGGAGGCGAGAGGAGGGTGGAGAGGAATTGTGAAGGAGAAGTCGTGAGAAGGGGAGGTGGTGGATGACGGAGAAGGAGAGGGAGAGGGAGGAGCAAATCTTCTATCTTCTTTTGGTGCTAAGTTGTTGATGGTACTTCTTCCTCTTTGGGGCTTTTGTGTGTCCATGGCGTGGAGTGGGATGAAGCCTTACGGAGTGTTTTGTGCTCATTATATTATGAAAGGCTACCAATATATCATAGAGGTTTCTCCGTATCTAAGATAAGGAGATTGGAAGGTAGCGAGGGGGATATATATATTTATTATAGTCAAAAGTGTAAAACGTTTAGTCAAGTCAGAATAGTAAGTGGTCTTAAATTTACTTCGCTTAGTGCCAAGATGTATCAAAGTTCTCTCTGCTCTAAATGCAGGACAAATTTCTATACTTCTAGGTTGATGACAACAAAGCTCAGTAAAATTATAAAGGCACATAAAAAAATCTATTACAACAATAGGACATAACATATATCAGCATATATATATATAAATAAATTTTTATGCAAAATATTGTAATTGAATTATAGACTAACCAGGTCATAAAGGTGATGCCACTTGGGAGAGCATTACGGCACCGTCATTAATTGGAATATTGGAACAAGTCAACAAGGTAGCATAGTCTTGGAAATGTGAGGTGAATCTAAGTCGTCCCCACGACCACATGGGAATAAGATAATACTACTTGGAAGATACTGCCATTGATGGTTAATTCCTACGCACGGTTTGATGCTCCCAGCTCCCCCCATGCCTATGGTCCCCCTCCCCTCTCTTTTCTTTAATATCTCTTAGCAATTAAACTACTCCTCGCCTACTTCACACGAGGACGAGGACGAGGACGAGGACGAGGTCGCCATTTACATGTAGACGAAGTAACATAGTGTTGCGTATTGCTTTTATGAGAGTTTTAGTCGTCTGCGTAGAAGTGCAAATACTTGGTGTATACTGACCTAAGTCTTTGGATAGTCTTTATTATTAATATCTTTTCTCTCTATTTCCATGCACGTAGAGGAACGAGTAAGAAATCTTTGCTGACATCTAACAAATATAGTGACATATATGTCATTTAAAGTTGGCCTTGATATAGATTAATTAACCATCTCTCCTATGCCTACTAGTTCTTGGCGAAAAGACATGGAAGAGGTCGGTCTCGATAGAGATCAACTGCATGCGTTTCCTTTTGGCAGGAATAATAGTCAATTAACTTCTGTCTGTCATGCGTACTTATACGGAACGATCCAATCTTTCAAATGTTGTAAGGTAACAAATCTAATACTAAAGCATTAGATATCTCTAAAACAAGTTAAACTACAAAGAAAAGGATAGACAGGGAATAAAAGATGAGCCCGTATTAATTTGAACAGCAAGTGAGAAAGCAACGTGTTTGTCTTCGTATAAGTGACGAAAATTCCATTGCAGAATCCAATGCGTAGAAGACTCGTGCGATCCGCCTATGCAAAGAGACGATTAAATCCGACAAGAGGAAGAAGGATGGTTTACGTAACAAGAACTAAGCGACTAAAGTCGAGTTGATTGGGTTCGTAATCTAGTGGTGTTGGATTGACCAGTCAGCCATAGCGGTTCAATCAGGTGTTAGCTTAGCTTAGGTGGATTTGTCTCCCTCTTGCCTATCCAAAAAGTGAAAGGTTAATACAGCCAATGACTTCTCGCCACTTGGAGGAGGAGGAATTCCACATGCTTTTGCCTTTATGCTTTTGTGTATCAAGTTTCTTTCCAGCACCAAGTTTTATTTATTTATTTATTTATTTATTTATTTTGGTGGGGGGTGTTAAACAGGTAAATTTTTATTACCTTAAAAAAGGGGGAGAAAATAATAATAATAATAATAATAATAATAATAATAATAATAATAATAATAATAATAATAAGCACTCCTATGCAAAATACTATTTAGTTCAGAACCCAACGAGAAGAGAAATCCATAGCTCTACTGAGAGCCGTTAGCCATTAATGTGCAACGAGGTTAGCGAACGTACCTCCCAATATGTGAGAAAGAGAACTCAAAAGGGAAGAACAGTGAGAAATATTAGAGATGGTATGTGAGAGACAACAGGGAGGGAGGAGATCTGGAGTGGATGAAGAAGTAGATTGAAACTTAGCAACCGAGCAAATGTCATAGATGACGCATGTCTCTCTACTAGCTAGGAACAGTTAACAGAGCAAATGTCATAAATGACATCTCTCATAATGTCTCTAAAGCAAGATAGAATTCTTTCTGTAATACTCTATGACTGACTAGAAAGGAGCCAAGTAACCCGTCTAGATTGAAGATTGATGTTGACGTTCAAAAATGTAGGATTGAGGACAAGGGGAACATTATGAACCCTCGGAACAAACACAGGCGGACAGTCCCAAATAGCCACCAGAGAAAGAATGCAAGTGCTTGAACATGGTAGACTTTCTAGTAACAGCTTGAAGCAGAAGCAGTCGCCAAGGATGGCAAGAGCCATACTTGTAGGACATGAGCTGAATCCAAGGTTATTCAGTGCAGTGTTCTTTCGTTCGTGAGCCCATCTTGATGAATGTCGGTTTGCTTTGCTCCTAAAAAATTAAGCTTAAGATTTTAAAGAAAATTAATAAGTTAACATCCTGTAGAAATTTATCAAAATATCTTAGAATCAAGGAAAAGATTAATAGATTATAAGTCCGTTTGACTAATTTATAGGCTAGTCTTATTTAATATATATGTTAGACATTTAGATCAATCTTTGGAGTTAAACGAGTGCATTATTATATCATAACATAAGAACCTCTAAACAAGCACCTATTAACCTATTAACTTATTTCATTAAATCACACACAAATTGGGTGAGAAGAAACAACAAGAGCCAGCTCAATTTGACCCCACCCATGCATCTCCATTCTTCAAAGCCAGGTCATGGCAAATTGTACCTTCTAGAAATTTTCAAATATGATGACCTTAGGGTTACATTATGTCTTCAGAATAGGTAATAAAGCTCACCTTTTTGGTTTATTCCCCTTACGTGGATGCTTGAAAGCAACCTAACATGCAATGTTGGCTCTCATCATTCATTGGGTGTTGTGGTGGTGGGTACATATCTCAGTCAGTGAGCTGTTGCATGGAATGCTGCAGTTGCTGAGTCTCTCTCTCTCTCTCTCTCTCTCTCTCTCTCTCTCTCACACACACACTCACTCACTTGTTTGCTATGATTTTGTTAGGTTTTTGGATTCCAAATTGTTTCATGTATCACTTTTAAGATATCATGAATGCCAAATAGTTTCGATTCCAAGTGGTACTAAATCTTTTGAAAGGAATAAAGTTGGCTGCAAACTAGTTTATAGAAGTAACAGTTATAAGTAAATGGTACGAGATCACTATAAAGTGAGTAATGGGGGGAAAGAAGAAGAGCTCCTCATCTTTCACATGCAAGACATGCAAGAAAACTTGAATTAATATGGGACCACATTAATATTCCCTTTGTCTCTAACTTGCCTAAGCCTGGAGGAAAAGGATGTGGTAGCTAGGACATCAAATTGATGAAAGGATCATTGGTCATGATCTAGGTTATGGAAGATATGAATCTACAAATGGTTGGTGACTGGTATACTGCGTTAGTAAGCGGTTCGAAAATTATATTGTAATTAATATCATCATTTAGAGACTAAGGTAACAGCAAAATAAACAACAGGTTAATTAGCTTCACAGTTTAAAGTACAGAATGATACTTTAGGTAATAGAGGACATATTTGGATCCATCTTCTTATCTTGTACTATAATAGCCAATCATATGCAAAAGCAAAGTAAAAAAACTAGCATTCTCTCTTCAAATCTGAACCAAATTGATTGTGCCTTTCAACCAGAGAGATATCTTTTAGGTTAGAATACAGAAGACACAATAATACATTGGAAATTTTATACTCTCATCACATTTATGACCCAATAAAAAATATTATGGCAAACAGCAGGCACGGAAAAAGATAAATGTATCAAGTCCTGGAAGTAATATGGCCTGCATAAATTGTAGAAGTTTTACTTCGTCACATCTGATGACAGGAAAATGGACAATCTTAATTAGACAACGGATGCAAAAAAGCAAAAATCCTGTAAATTCTGATGACAATGTTACACCAAGAGGATCTTGTAGATATCAATTCGCCAATTCGTTTTGAAACCCTAGTTGATTAACCCAATAAAAAAAATCATAAGTAATGTCACCTGATCCTATCATAACTTAGTGTCAACTACTACTGGTCTTACCTCTGTAAGATGATTCATATACATTGCAATGTTCCTAAGGAAGTATTTCTTTAATCCAGGGCCCTTCCTTTCCATGGCACAGTGTGGTACTTGTCAATGCCTCACTGAATACCTAAAGTACTTCAATCAACAAATTGCTCACTCCATGGAAATGTCAAGAGAGGGCAACTCCTGTCGCAAAGAAAGTCCGTAGGATCTCGAATAAATGCCACCTCCAAGTACTCCGAAATTTCATGTTAGACCAAAATTTGTAGCTCATCCAAGGGTTGGAGGAATTGGAGACCGCCAGATATCCTCGCTCTGTCAGCTTCGAGACACAAGGTTGTGTCCTAATACATGCGATCAATTATATTACTGTACTAATGACTATTCACTTGAAGAGCTCTTTCTAGATGAGGAACCTGAGCAACAAGCAAGTAAAGATTGAATAAATAGTTTGCACCCTCAAACAGAAAATAGAAGTGACTTTACGACAAAGACCTCTGGAATGCCTCTTCCCCTCCATTGCTTCTTTTTTTTCCTGACAACTAGGACAAAGAAATGGACCATCCCAAGGGCGTAATTTCCGGGTTGTGAGGAGTCAGCATGTACTGAAATGCCCTCACCAGGTTTCATCTCTATCTGGCAAACTGCACATATGAAAAGCTTGAACATGTTTCGGATTGGATATTCCGCATCTAGTCTGCAATTTAAAAAACAAAAATATCAATATCTGTCCATGAAAACAGAAACTGTTGACCAATGAAGGTTGATAATTTCAACCTAATTGGCTTTCATACTCCATTGACACCTTGCAGATTAGTCAACTAAGAAAGATTGACAAGCAAAAGACCAACATTCATTGTAAATTAAGGCCCTAGCAGAATAATATATAGGATGATTGAAAATTGGACTCCCGATACAACCAAAGCCTTGGAAAGAAACAAATTCTTTAAAAAGAAATTCATCTTCCTTTTTTATGCACTTCCCAAATATTTCTCCCTCAAGTTGCACACACACACCTAAACTACCACCTACAAGGAAGGAATATCCATATATCTAGTTATTTACCAGTCATCTGGCATTTCGCTTCATTGCAGGCCTCTCGTTTGACTAAAGTTGCCAATTGGCACTGAAAGCGTCTATATCAGCTCAACAGCTACTTGACAAACAGGTACAACCCTTTCATTAAACCTTTCCATCTGAGCAGTTATTCATCGCCATACCCATTATGACAGAAAGAAACTTGATGATAAGGATAGCTATGAAAATTACTGATAACATGAAAAAAAAATCAACTTTTTACATCACAAATTCTAATTGTAGAGACCAACCGTTGGGAAAGCATTGCAGATCCATCCTCGAATATCTCCTCTACTACATCTGGCTCAGAATACTCTCTGTCTATATTAGAAGATGACTCCGATGATTTTCTGCGAAACATATTTTTGAATACCCCCATTCCTTGCTTCTTTGGAGCTGGAACAGTTGGGGTTACTTTTTCCGGAGGTAATACATCAACCACAATGCAAGTAGTATCATCTCTCAATCCTTTTACTTGTACAGCTTCCTGCAAATGATCATAAACAAATAGGTGATGTAAAGTAATAGAAATATAGATTCTGAAACATAGCCAAACATTTATTTAAGTACTTTAACAATTTGACTGGCTGCAACATCAGCTGGCAACCCACGAGAACAATTCACAGCCATCTCCGAAGTCAAAGCATCCCATACACCATCACTTGATATGATAATTCGACCTCCAGCATTGGATAACTGTAGTAAACATGTGGAAAATATTCTTTATAACACTGTCAACTCAGAGAAGCAATCATAAGCAACATCAAAAAATTTCTGTAAAAGGTGATTATGAATACAGAATAATAGGTATGTCTTAACATATTGATAGTTAACATTGACAAAGTACATTCTAGTAAAATAGTCTTGAGGTTTCAGAAAAAAAAAAATCCTTTAACACGATACACTTGAATTAGGAAATAGTGATTTTACAGATTCTCTACTATAATCATCTGTATAAAAAATTACTGGCAAATACTACATATTACCATGAAATCAGGTAAATTTTAATTAAATACAAACTTCAACAGGAGTGAATGGGAAGTTTAGGGCCATAACAGCTTCACAATGCAAATTAAACTGGGTTATTTATGACATACAATAATAACAAACCTTCACTTGCTTCACATGGGGAATGGGAACAATAAATTCACCAACATCCATATCTCCAATTGATCTTGATAAACACAAGCCACCTGGCCAACATCTGAGAGGACCAATCTGAAAAGAGTCAAAGAGTTCCATAAGTCAGATAGCATTACAATAACCAACTCTATGGATAGAACTCCTAAGTTGATTACTAAAATGAAAAAAGCTTGTATAGAATTTTGTGGGAAAACAGAAATAGTTGATAGTGTGCTACAGGTATACTTAATTTTTAAAATAGGCAAGCTTTGTAGCCAACTGAATTATAAACCCTCTTTGAGGAAAAGAAAGAACAAAGTGGACCTTTGTGAACTTCAAACAGATTGATATTTGATGTAACCATATTAACTGTGTAATTCCTGGAAAAGTTTGAACCAAATTGGTAGACCACAAAAGATAACAGAATGAACCAGAAGTGGGAAAAGAACATATAGAGGCATATATCCTACCGGTGTCCTCAACTTATCATATTGAAGATGTAATTTCCATTAAATAAAGAGATATTGTCATGCATAGATACCTCAGCAGTGCAAAGTACATATTACTGAGCCTACATTAGGAAAAGAACATGGAAAGAAGGCGAATATGATGTTTAATTAAAAACAAACCTCTGCACCGCCAACGATATTTAATCTCCCAACCTCACCTCCACTTGCTGTTACACGCTCTACTCTGTGAGACAAATAAAGCATGAGGCTATGATAGTCCAAAATGTTGGCAGCTGAAAATTTTAAGAAAAGACCAAACTTACTCCTCTTCATTAGCATCCAGCCGATGGTCAGCTGACAAATAGTAAATTGAACCTTCTGCTGATTCAAGTATGCAGCGTGAATCACCAACCGATGCTACAGTTACAACCCATCCATCTATTATCACAAATGTTACAGTTGTTCCTGAAGTGTGAGCTGCAATAGTAATAAATTAAATAAGATGCAGCAATGAAAACCTTCAGTACATTTAAGCAGACAGTGTCACAGATAGCTTAAGGAAACCAAACAATGCTAGATTTACTAGTCATCCAAACTCCTAAGTAATGTGCTGAAAAAGCAACCAAGCAAAGAACATATAGCTAAAGGCCTTTATGCCATAAGACAATTCAAATAATCGATGTGAAACTAACGGACGTTACAAGAACTAACACTCAATTCATCACAAAAATGTAGTTTTTCCTAAGAATTTGTTAGAAAGTGCCGTATATAATCCAGGTGTATATGTTTGTTGCAATTGTTGAGAGAAGAAAACCAACGATTTAGAACTATAGAGTCGGAGATGGGATTTCATTCTGAACACGGAAGGAAGCCTTGTTAGTCAATATAGAATCTGATCAACTCCTTCCAGAAAATATATGGCAGTCATTACTGAATTCAGAATTCCTTGAATGGTTCAGTATTTTGTAGATAAACATGCCACTATGCTCACAGATCGAAACAGCATGTCTTGGAAACTGGAAAATTCGATGTCTTGTGATTATCATAATTACAGAACTAAACCAAGGATAAGTAAGAATGAGATAAAAAAAACTTGGAGGTTATTAAACATGTAGACACATGTTTCAAAGTGGCACCACACATGCAACAGTACTTTAAGTCTGCAAGATTAAATATCAAGATATATAAACTTATGACTGCATGGATACCTTTTGTTTGGAAGTCTTTATCTGTCTTGACAAACCCTGCAACCAAAGCTCTTGGAAGTGCTGCCAACCATTCATCTCGACTCAGATCTGAAGGGATGGCACCTAGAATATTGTTTAAGAGATTTTCCTTTACATATATTGCAGCAGCAGATCCATTATGTCCATCGAATAGCTACAAAAAATGTGATCATTCAATAAATAATTATATAGCTGAAACATAACTTGGCCTAAGGTCCTTTAACATCAAATTGAAGCTCAATTCGGGGAGAGATAGACATAGGTATACCATTTAGTGGCATGTATAATGTACTAAGATAATTACTGCCAATCGCAACTGACCCTTATAAGATCTTAACAGTAGCATATTTGACATGGAGAACTAAAGATATGGCAGCAACAGACATGCCCAGCCTACAGCATGTGTCCCATGTAAATCTTGAGGAGACAAGAATAAGTTTGAACATACATGTAGTACCACCCCCACATTTAATTTTCACTTCTTATTACTCTTTTCGATTACTATTTCTTTTGCAAACCCTGAATAATATGCGTAAGAAAGCAATAACTATCTCCAGTCATTAGGAACAATTCACTTAGTTTAAGAAATGATGACAATCTTTTTAAAGCCCATTAACCAGAAACAGTCAAAGGCTATGCTTACGTCATTTGCTGCATCACCAACTGAGTCCAACATGATCCCTCCAAAAGAGGGATGCAAAATCAGGATATCCTGATTCATCCCAAAAAGGAATTTATAATGGCACGATCAAAATTCTCCACATTCTTTTTTGACAAATAATGAAATGAATAGGGTTTGTCAAGGGTTGCAGGCTTGCAACCTGCCAACCTCCATATCATCTATAATATATACTCTCCACACAAGATGGTCTACCAATAACGAGCTATCAAGGGGAAAAAAACATTAGAAGAAAGATTACATATGACAAATTAGGAAAAGGGAGTAACTAGATAAGAAGAAACCCCGCTTCATAGAACTTATCGTATTTTTCAGAGGTTTCACCTTTCTGTAAATGACACCAAAATATTTTTTCTATTATTCCTACGAGAGAAGGGATGACAATTACATACAGGAATCGCTTAGAAAGAAAAAGAATAAAACAAAATTAATATAACGAAGCATTTTGAAACATTTATATAATTTAATAAGGTTCCATATGATTAATCCGGTCATATCTTTCTAGAGCATCGACATCTAAAACTCAAAAGCAACAGATGGTGACAGTAATTTCATCAAAGTTCTCAGTCGCCCAAATATCTTCCGATGGAATCAAAACAATCGTCATTAGCATCTCCACCCAGTGCCAAACACGAACACCCAAGCACAAAAGAGAAAAGGAACATTTACCCTTTCCCAAGAACAGAACCGGAAAAAAAAAAGGAACAGAGGGAAGAAATTTTACCGCGAAGACCGAGAAGGTAGTCACGCCGTCGCCGGGAACACGCTGGCATTCCGCTTTGAGAAGCGTAAAGTCCTCTCCTTTCTTGCTCTGGCTCGCTTGCCCGTGCAATAAATCAGGCTTCTCCATCTTCTCGCTCGTCAGCTCCCGCCTTAGCAACACCGCAAGCGGCACCATCCTCACCTCTGCCTTCGCCGCCATTACACCAACACCAAAAAAAAAATTGCTCTCGCTCTTCCCTCCGTCCCTCTAAGCCTCGTCCTCCTCCGCGGATCAAAGCAAAGGGAGAATTCCCACCCACATTTTGGTCTAATTTGCAAGAAACGCGAAGGAATTAGGAAACGGAGAAAGATCCCATGAGGAGGGCGTCCGGATCGGTTAGAGTACACGACGCGTAAATCCCTGTCCTCCACGCGGATTCGACGAATTTGGGAAAGATACAAAGGGAGATTATAGGAAAGAAGGGAATTAAAAGGAAGGAATTTGCTTTTTGAAAGAGAAAAAAAAAAGGAAGAAATTTATATTCCTTCTTCTTCCTCTCTTTCTCTTTCTCCCTCTCTATCTCTCTTCGTTGTGTTTGCAGGAGAGGGGAGGGGAGGGGAGGAGAATGTGGGAGAAGAGCGGAAGAGAAGGTCGGCCTCTGGTGTAGATCGTGATGTGATCGATCAAGGAGGTTGGGGTACGATGTCTCGCGGCACGGGTTTAGGTTAATACAGGTTGGCGCGTAGTCGTAGTCGTAGTGGTGGTCCTCGTATATAGCGGGAAAGGGTTAAGGTTCACCTGGACCGGTCCAATGCGTTCCGGTTTAATCTTTTCCATTCTCTTTTGAGAAAATTTCAAAATTTCTCTTCTCAAAGCTTTAGTATGTTGATCAAAATTTCACTCAATTGATGATCTATTCTTATTCTTACGTAAATAGTAATGGTAAGGCAAGGCTAACATATATTGCGCACAACAATCCCCTAACAAAACTGTGACAATCGTGATCACCGCCATCTTTAGCAACCAATGATTGTTATCTAAAAAGTCGTTATCAGACGTGTCATTGTGATTCGTAGATACGGCTTGGCATCGGTTTTTGGTCAATTTTTTTCTTTTTTAATGAGGAGGAAGAACATGATAAGTTAATAAGCGCATAACCTTCGGATTCAAACGAAACAAACCCACCTTTTTATTGTACTCCTTTTTGTGGGCTTTGTGGAGCCCACTAAAGACAGGCAGTCCAAATCGATGCCCACCATGAGTTAGTTATTCTTTAGTTAACCGACAGCTTTCGTCCATCCATGTTCCTTAGGCTGCTTCGCAGGCGTCGTATATTATTTAAATGGCATAGCCATTAGTCACCATCTTAGCATCTATTATTGGTGATAAGCATGGCGCTAATTTTATAATTATGGTGTCTAATTAGTGTGGTGAAGACTAAGTCAGACCAATGGATTGGATTCCATTATTGCAACTTGCAAGCGCGTAGCTCTCAGACCAAAAATGCGCGGGAGTGGGACTGTGGGAGTGGATTGTGTGAAATGGAGGGGTAGGAGTATCGACAAATTTGTCGTGGCCGGGAGGCGAGGTGGGTCCCGGTACACGTAGGCAAAAAAATCCAGTTGTCTCGTGGGGTTTGACTTCCAATTGGCGGACTACGGACGCAAGCGCGTAAATCTCGCCTCCGATTTTTCTTCAATCGCTTCCCGAAAATCTTGCGCACGTCATTAATTGAAACGTCGCGCTCCCTCCGTCCGCCGGTCGACGCGACTGCCGATTCCCAAACCCGGTCGTCCTCCCAACCGCGTGGAGCCCTCCTCCACGAAGCGGGTACGGACGCCACGGAAAAAATGATCCGGATGGTGATAAAAGCCAACTTATTACCTTTGCTCAGCCAATCAGAGGCTGACAAGTACTTCCACTGCACATGATCATCCAGAAGAAACTTGCAAGCGATATCAGAGTTTAATTTTCCTTGGCGCGTCGTACTACCACGTTTATACTTTGAGAACACTTTACGAACATTGACGGCATGGCATTATCGTGCTGGCCGATAGTTTCTCCTTTTCATATTTTAGTCTATCATTATTGATAAATAAAATAATGCCACATCAAAAATATTTATAGGCATAGCATTATTTGTGTACTTTGACTAGTCGCAGGGGTGTAATCCAAATCGAGCTGGAGCTCAAACTGAACTCGAACTTATTTTGAGCTACCTTTATACATATTTAAATATTATTTTGAATTAAGACTAATTTAGAAGAAAGCTTGAATCGAATTATGTGAGATCTACACTTAATATAATTAAATTAAACATGTAATAAAATTAAAATTTATTTATTACTTTTATATATACATAAACTGATTGTTATATCTAACTAATTAAGTTTGACTCATTTCAAATGAGCTGGCTTGATTATTTGGACAGCCCAGCCCAAGTCGTTGGGGACGAGGCTAACATTTTAAGGCAGGATGGACGGAAAGCACAACAACAATGGAGACTGGGCTAGGTCCATATTCTGGGCCGAATCAGATCATGTCCAGATACAAAGTGAGCCCACTAGTGTGCCAGATTGCCATTGCCCAACCCATGAATCAAACCGGGCCCTTTTCTAGATTTGATTATTAATTTCCTTATTCATCAACTCATCATCATAAACTACGCGTGCGCGTCAGATGTTCGGCTTTAAGCCTTCAGCAGTTTTGACCAATTTATGAGAGCAAGCAAGTAGGAACGAATAAGATGATGGGTTTTGCCGCTTTAGCTGCAGAAAAACTCACTTTTGTTTTTTTTTTTTTAAAAAGGAGTAACATGAAGTTAATCTCATTTCTCAGCTACTATTTGATCTGCTTTCCCAATTCTAACTGCGCAAAGTGGTCAAATAAACTAACAGATATCGTGTCTATCTGCTACCACAAAGGCCTGGGAAAAGCACGCCATGATTAGTTGATGTCACTTTTGCTACTCTACAAAGTTGATCTCGAGCTTAATTTAGACCTTCAATGGGTAAGCTCTTTAACATACATGGCCGAAGATTATTTAGGCGCGCAGAAATCCCGTGACATTGAAATTAATTACGTATTTTATCTCATATTTATTCCCGAACCTGCCTGCAATAAATTGATGCAGATCCTTAGCTAGCAGGAAGACACTGGAGTTGTTTAAGTTTGTTGGACAATTTATAACTAAAACTACTCAGATGTGACTAGAGATATACCATCTGAATATATAATCTCAATATAATAGTAAACGAACATAGGATCATTTCGTTAGCTCCAACACTCCTGTATCATAGGCAAAACTACCCCCGTGATCCCACACCTCGCTGCTCTCAGAAACCGCCACGTCGACGAAATTAGTTGGTCCCACACTGTTCGAGGGTGGTGATTGGCTACGCGATTGACCGCACGACTAAGCCTACCTAGATTACGGATAATATTCATATCCTAATCAAGATTCTGATTTAAAAACAAGCACTTAACTATTGATTAAGAATATCGAGCGCCTCTCCCTTGGAATTGGAGCTTCCGGCACCCGTCCGATGAGCGTAGTACGCGCTTAAGCTGCTCCAGCGGAGCAGCATAAGGTTGAGTCCGGTCACCGCCAGTTATCATCTCCGACGGCAATAAATACTCCAGAACGGGTGATGGACTGATGATAGATGACAGATCCTCCCCATTCTTCTACCGCCATCCCTAATAAAAAGTGTCTTAAAAGAGGACAGAAAGTAACCGAAATCCACCAATCCCAGTCTTCTCTGCGATCTGGAGCATCGCCATTTCGGAGCAATGCGGCAGCAGCAGCTCTGACATGAAGGCGGTGGAGGAGGTGGAATGGCGAGGGGAGTCATAGAACTGGGAAGAAGGGCGAAGTGGTGCTCCTATAGGCGGATCACCGTCGCCTTCTGCTTCGTGAACCTCTTCACTTCGCTCTTCGTTCTCCGCTCCATCTACTCGTCGTTCTACGCTGGGTTCTCTTCCGGCTCCACCCGAGATTCCTATTCCGGTAACAAGATGGCTCTTTCCTTCTACGAGTAGGGAATAGATTTGCGATTTATTATCTTTTGTTTATTGATTTCAGCTAAAAGGTATTCCGAGGAACATATTAGGTTAGTAGAAGAGTCGATTCGGATTAGGAAAGCAGCTGAGCCTGTAGAGCTTGTTAAAGTGGTGAGGGTCTTTATTTTCTTTTTCTCGTTGTATTTTTAATTTTTTTTTCCGCTATAATTGGCTTTGCTGTTCTTAGGATTTTTGATCTCTTGTGTTATTTGGATGATGATAGGTGAGGAAGCTTAAGAAAGAGTTCTCAAGAGAAGAGAAGAGGAGGAGAAAGCTGCCGCTGTCTGTGAAGCAGAAGGTGACTGATGAAATTCTGCAAAGGTTAAAAGGTTTGAAGGATAGTGACAACGTCACTGCACAAAGAGGTGGGTTGGCTTCAGTCCATTTGATTAAGATCAGCTAATCTTTTATTAATATGTTCTATGTCTTCTGATGAAAAATTTGTTCAATTTATCAATTGAGTTTGACGTGTGTTACTAGCATATCAGTGAGATTATGCTGCTTAAGGATGAGAAACCTTAGAAAATCTTCTAGAGGGCACTGCTCATGAAGGAAAACACATGCTCAATGAATAGACTTGGTGTCTTTTTGACATAAAGGAATCTGAATTTCTGGATCGTCTATCCTTTTATCATTTTCACTTATGTATTCGACTGATCTGTGGAAGGGATTTGACCATCAAACTTTTGCATCATCTGTCTAGGATGTTGTCTTACATCACTGGGCAGAGGAATTGCGCTTGTTAAAGAATTATAGAAATTTGCATAGTTTATTCAGACTCATTCATAGACCTGGACAATAATAATTTAAAGGGATAAGGATGTTAGTTATTTTTTCCACCTGTTTGACTATTTAAAATGGGAGTAGTCTACTATTTTGTCCTGGGTAGAATGAAAGTCTTCTCTGGTTATATGGTGGATATTCTGTCCTCTTACATCAAACCAATATGCATAACCAATTAATGGATAAATATGTTTGATGTGAAGGTTGTGACTTGTGAGAACCAAGAACCATTCATGCTCCAAGATGTCATATTACCTGATCTGCTTTATGCATTATTTAGATGCTTGACGATTTCAGCGGCTCTATGAAGTTCACATTGCTTGAATTGTTATCATAGAAATTGAAATAGTAAAACTAAACAATATAGAGATAGAAGTACTATATGTCAAAATTGATTGCCAAATTGATTCTTTATAATTCTGATGGGTACATTTCCCATACAAGGACTTGTACTGCACATTCCCCTAAGGTTAAAACCTGACAAAAATAGAGTCCAACCTGACCTTAAAAAGTGCTTGGGCTTTTTCCAAACATGAGCATTATGTTGTAAATCAAAACAAAATGTAGGCTTTGGTTTACCATAGTAGTGTTTGAATTCTTGATATCATGAAAGAGGAAAACAATTAACTAGCAAGAAGTCCAATTAGGTTGTGTGCCCTGGTAAAATTTGTACGATGAAGAAAGAAAGAATGAAGTGCCAAAGGAGTTATTATTGCACCTTAACTGCAGTAATTGAATGTATGGTTCTAACTAGTCAGCTTTATGCAGCACTTTTTTCCTATTCCCTCTTCAAGTTGGTCCAAAGTTGATTTTTTTTTTTTAATGTCTTTGAGCAGAAGCTGTGGAGTTATGGCGTGTTGAGAGTCTAAAAGAGATTAAAAGAGCATCAAATGAAAATTCATCTGATTTGAGCATCCCTTATCATGAAGCAAGTATGTATAGTCTAATTGTAGATGCAATTTTGATTTCATTTTCTGTTATCTGTGCCTCCACTTTTCCTATTATAATAAAAATGACTGTTTGCAGAGATGTTGAGACGAGCATTGTTATCTAATTGGCTTGTATTTTTGGAAGACATTGGCCTTTGGATCCCAGCTGATGTTGCAAATACTGAACATGATGACAAAGTTGGGAATGAGCAAGATGGTATCTTTTCCTTATGGACCATTGTCGTAAAACTTGTCTCTATTTGCACCTAAAATTATTGTTGTGTTGTAGTCCTCTTCCACACATTCATGATTTTGTAGTTTTTATGTACCAATTAACTTATTCTGGGTAAATCATATTTTGGATGACATTACTAAATTCTAAGTTTGATCTTATGATGACTTTCTTTCTTTTCTTTTTGTAGAAGTAGAGATAATCCCTGGTAGACCACTGCCCCCTGAATGTCACGCTGAGCCTCATACTGATTATGCTGGTGCAGCTGTTCGGTGGGGCCTTACACACCATAAAGAAAGTGCTGCTGACTGTTGTCAGGCTTGTCTAGATCAAGCAAAACGTGCCAAACCAGGTCAAATGAAGTGCAACATATGGGTTTATTGCCCATCAGAGTTTGGATGCTATTCACCTGATATATATCAACACAAACAGCAGGAGTGCTGGCTGAAACAGGTACAACTTGATTTGCCAGATTATGTGTGCCTTGGTCTACATTAACTACCTGTCTTCCTTCATCTTCTGTGTCATAAATTCGCAGTAGCAGTGTTAGTTTCTTTTTCCCGAATACTGGTTAACAAGTTGAAGCATAATAAGTACTTGTTCTTGTGGTACTACTTTCACTGGGACTCAGGATTGACGAAAGGAATATTAGTTAATTCGGTTAAGCTCATGTCGGATAAATTTTCAGGTAAAAGAAGTAAATGTGAGAGATGATAAAGAGGTGGTGAGAAACTGATCAATCACAACCTAAGAGAAGAGAAAAGGATTAGAAGTCAAGAGAAAGGGTAGATAAAGAAAAGGATGGCCATGGTGGGCCAGCGGGATTGCTACATGTGACGACTGCAAGAACATGAGACGCTAAGGTTGAGGCAATTGATGTCTTTGAGGTACAGCATAGAAACAGTCAGGAGTGACTAGTGGACTGCAGGCAGTACCAAGTGATGGATGATGGCTGAGAATAGATAGAAAAAAAGGCTAGGAAGGGTGGGAGAAGGAAGATTCACTTCAAGGATTTCTGGAGGCATGGAGAGTGGAAAGAGAGAGAAAACAAGATGGCCTAGGAGGAGATAAAATATGATAGGAGAGGGGAAAGAAGGAGGAGAAATGAAGATCTAGAAGGGGGGTGATCAGATAAAATAAGAGAGCAAAAGTTTTGAGAATCCTCTATACTTATGGAATAATGGTATCATTTTTGTTATTTGGTACTTGTAACATCATTCCATATCTAATATTATGTATGTATAATATTCACCTTGGTGGGGTTCATGAGCCAATGGGTTATACAAGCCAACACAAAACCTAGGCTGAGAGACCAGCATGAAACTAATTTCTATATCTATATATGTATATACAAGGCATGCTCTCTTGACCCATATCTTACTCATACAAACTAATTTCTACTGGAAGTACATGACTTTTTGGTGAACTTTTGATATGAAATGTTTTTTCAAGGTCCAGGGAAACAATGTGCCCAGAGCTGGTGTTTATCAGTTTTCTTTTTTTGATATGTGCTAAAGTATTCTGCTGGTGATGCATTTGGTTCATGCAATTGAAGCTTTTAGTAAGCGCAATAGCGACTTCACCTAGAAAGTATTAGAGTGTTATCTTCTGGTGTCTATGAGTTGTCCTCTGGTCTTCCGACTCCATGCAACTTGTAACTGAATTTAGTTTAACTAAATCACGTAGACTACTCTTTTTTTTTTGGTAAGATCATTTGTATTTGAAATGCCCCTCAACAGTGATATTAAAGACAGGAACTTATGTTGGAATTTTTTTCTGATTAGAACTTTTCTTTATCATTCTATTATGGGTTAGAACCAAACTGTGGAGCTTTTTTGTTGATTTCTGATGTAATTATCACCACTGCACTATTTTATGAATATTAGACTTGATTAAACTTGCTTTTTTATGAAGTTAAATATATCTTTGATTATTTTAGTTTGTCATTTGCTTTAATCTTTGACTGTTTCTTGACAATTGTTTGGAAAATTTTTGAATGAGGACAAGTATTTTAATACAGATGTACATAAATTCATTAAATGCAAATTTATTCTTTGGCCCAATCTGAAGTTCCATGTTTAATGTTCAATGTTCACCTCAAGGATGTCCCCTCTAACTTGTTTTCTATGTAAAAGCATTTTTTGTGTTTCAATCCATGATCTGAATAAGCTATTTACTCTAGTCAGTTAATTCCTGTTTGTGCTTTGTAATTCTAAGGGTTTCTTCACAAAAAAATATATTATATTGCTACCTTTCATCAGAAAATGACCACCTGCTTAACCAACTTAATGCCACAATTTCATATTATTACTTTGTTTGCCTTTGCAGGCCGAAAAGCCTCAATTAAACTTCAAGGACAAGTATTCTGAATCATACAGAGATTCTCATCCTACAGCTCCTGTCGTCGTACCTTGGATCTCTGGTGTTGTTAGTGCGTGAGCTGCTTCATTCTTCCTCTGCCATTGTATGGTAACTCTTCAGAAGATGGTTCCAGGCCACAATTTTTGTAGTTCATCAACTAAATATGCATTATGGTTATGCCATGTCTAGCACAGTTACCCTCTCATCATGCAGCAATTTTTTGTCGCGGTATAGTATTTGATTACATTTTGTATACCCTTCTATGTTTCGCTATCAGCATTGATCGATCTACTCAGTTGAATGTTCAGTTGAGGTAAGGCTTACTGAGTTTTTTTTTTTTTTTTTTTTGGTTTTGTTTTTTTTATATGGATGTGATATATACTTAACTGCAGGTGGTTGTTTCGAACAGTTCTGAACTTTAAATTGTTAACCCACCTTGTTGTCATATCGAGAGCCTTAGGTAGAGCTGCCAATGCCATTATTAGGGATGTTAATTTAGGTGGATGTCCATATAAAGAAGCCTGGTTGTTTCATTGTCAGAAATAGACAACGGGAGAATGATGCAATCGACAGGGTTATGTAGTAGTAGCCCTTCTCTTGCTCGTTGAACATATATTAAGGGCACTCTTAAATCAATTATGAAACTAAATATGCAAGAAAGATTGCCATGAGCAGTTCTACCTAATTACTGAATGCTGTGTTGGAGAAATTAGGTCGCTTCGATTCACTGGGCCTCTAGGTATGAGCGAAACTGATCAAAGTTGGGTTCTACACTTGGGTCCAAACAAGAATTAGAGTTTGAGATTTAAATGATCTTGCTAAATTATATTAACCAAGATTAAGGTAAAACCGTCTTTAATGCATTCATAGGGACTCCCAACACCCCCCCTGGATACTCGCCAGTGAAATCACTAGACTCTTTTAAGTATATTATTTCATTAGTTAATATAATTTTCATGATTAAAACTCAACTTAGATTTAAAAAGATTATGCCGAAAAAATATTTACTTTATTCAAGAAAAAAATCATTAAAATACTCTGAACGTTAAGAAGAAAGGTATTTTAGTTATTTATATATATTTGTTAACTCGAACAGTAATTTATTAGGAATATTAAAAATTAACTATAATGACAGTTATAATATTTTAAAAGTTTTAAGTGGTGATTATGTAAAAAACCTATCTTATTGCTGGAAACAGAAGCGACCCAAATAACCTTGTCAATAAAAATGAGGCCGAATTGCATTACTACTTTCGAGGAAAAGTACTACTTAGAACAAGAAAAAATAACTCTGTATTTCCTTCCGCATTGCTCTTATTTATCGCCGTGAGATCCCAAAGTAGCGTATCTCCATCAGATGGGCTCTCGCGTGGCCGGCGGGAAGGGGCGGCGCGCATGCACCTGGAGCGTGTTCGACGCCGTGAGGTCCTTCCCCTCCTCTCCCGACTCCCTCATGTCTGAGATCGAGGCCGCCATCGCCTCCTACGAGTACACCCACTCCACCTCTTTCCTCTCGTCCTCTTCCAGTTCGCCTTCGAAAGATGAAGCCGAGGGGAAGGATGACGTAAGCCACCAAGGGAGCCGGGCCTCCTCCGCCGGAGACGCTCGGCTCGCCGACGATGCCTACAAGGCGGCGTGCACCGCCCTCGCGGCGGGGAATCCTGGCGCTGCCATCCGGTCGCTCCACGTGGCGATCGCCAGCTGCCCTCCCGACAAGACCTCCGCTCTCGCGAAGCTCCGTTCTCTCCTCTCAGCCGCCTCCTCTCAGCTCCATAGGCAGCATCAGAAGTAGTAGGTGTCCGTGAAACGCATGCTTGATCGGATCGATGTCCAAAGGTTTCTGCTTTTTTCCCCTCTTTACCTCGTCTATTTTGATTGCGCAGTTATTCTTTAAATTTAGTCAAGGTGTTCGATTTAATCCAGAAGTAGAAGAGAGTAGAGTGCAATGGGGAAGCCAATTTCTCAGAAGATGAATTGAAGCTTCTCCTAAGTTGGGCTCCTGTTGCCTTGAGGCCGTATACTTTGTTTTGTTTAACTGGTATCCAGGGTTGGCCTGAATCAATTTGGAGACTAGCCTTGGAGGGGGTTTCTAGTTTGAGATGCTAATTTCATTGTAGACAGGAATAGATTTCGAGATTTTAGCTGCTCTAATGGTAGTCAGAAATCAAGTAGAACCATGATCTGAATTATTTATAAATGATGTATCTCTTCTGAATTGCTTTTTAGTGTTTTATGGCGATCCAGGTACTCTTAGATTGTTGCAATAGTTAAGAATTTATAATATGGAAACATACTGCCTTATAGTTGGAAAGTCCTGTTTCATAATTTATAATGTACGAGGGAAGAAATAGAAGGTTTAGGAACGTGGAAATACAAGTTTTCCTAGTGAGATGTAATTATGCAAAGTAGTGGCATGTGGCTTCTTATTGGTTGTCATTAATGAAATTTTCTACTTCATACTACATGGTATCTGTAGAAACTCAGAATTATTCACAATATTCCATCACTTGCTATTTTATCAAAAGTCAATTGGAGGGTAATTATATAGACGTGACTGCAAAATGGGTGAGGGAGGTTCTGAGGCGGAAACTTAAGGGTATTGCTCTGTGATCTTTGTATCAGTGGTGCTTGAGATGACTGTTATAGAATTAAACCATGTTGGTCAGTAAATCTCAACACCAAAGTGAATAAAAGAGAGGACCAGAAGAATAGCTCATCCAATGACACATTTATTTCTCTGGAGAGAATGGGGTTTTAAAACAAAACAGTGGATATGCTCTGACTTGTCAGAACAGTGTGGTAGAAGAAGTGACAATCACAAGCAATCCTCAAGTGGGTGTGACAAAGCCCGTAATTATGCTTTTCAACTTGTTATTTGATTATTTCTGCTTCTTCTTTTTTCTTGTTCAGAAAGTGTATATTGATGTGGTTCTTCTGAGATAAAATTATCTGAGTGTCATTTAATTGAGGGCTCCGATATTGTGTTTAAGTTAGAATTTATAATTAACTCCATGGCCCTAAGGGTAGCTTGAGTGTGTTACTTACTCATTGTTAATTGGATCTCTGGCATCAATATTAATCTAGTTGCAATTACGACATCAAAAGGTTGTGATCATGTTGAACAGCCTAGCTTTTGTGTGATTTGCCTATATTGACTAAGTGCCTTTGTAAGACAAATTTTCAGAAGGAATTAGTTGGCACAAGTTTTCAAAAGGAACTAGTTGTCCAAGTGGGATTAGTGACTTCATTACCTATGGGCCAAGTTAAAGATTAAGGCTATGCCTATTCCTTACTGATTTAGTTGGAGTACGACTGAGATATTCAAATCCCTGCAGGGATGATTGTACTTATGCACTATATTTTTCTTGATGATCTTCAATGTGAATCAGGTGGTCTACTAGTAAGAGCTAGAAAATGTTAAATTTCATGGCGCATGTGTTTCATGAGTTAGTGAATGATGGTGACAATTCAAATTGGGTCTGAAATTCTGATTTCAAAAGTTTCTTGGTTTAGACAGCTATAGGCTTACTTACACTCAGTTTTAGGTCTGATAATAGATGGCTAGGTCTTGCAAGATATTGCTCAGTAACATCGTGCAGATTTTGGACCTGAGGTCACATGTGGTAGTCATGAATCTGGTTCCTGCTTCATGCTTTTCTTTCCTTGCTGTATATTTCATATGTGCATGACCTGCCCCTTTATTCTCTTTATTGCAGGACGTATCACTCTGAAACCTGAATCCTGTGCGTGAAGACTCATATAATTGCCAAATAGATTACCTGAGGATTTTTCCAGTCCTATTATAATGAATAGCTCAGCCACTTCAATGAACCATTTGGTATGTTCAAGGGAAATCAAATAACGCGTCATTTAGGACTGACTCATTCAAGTGAAAGGTGTCAAAAGAAGATAGGAATACTAAAATAATCTTCGTGTAACACAGAGAAACATGATGCTCACTCTGTATATGAGACTACCCAATATATGGTTGAAGGGTACAAAGGGCTCTTATTTTTTTTCTTTTATTGTTTTTTTAGAATTCATTGTCAGAGTTACCGAACCTGATCTCTATCTGATGAAGCATGGTTGTCATATGGATATTTCAATGATGAATTTAACACAATTTTCACTAGCTTCTGTTGATAATTGTAAGACTCTTCTTATGAAAAAGATGGGAAAGCTACTTTTTCCATGTAAGTTCCTTGTTATGCGTTTCCCAATTATTGCCAGTTATTCCTACAGTGCAAATTGTTTGATTCAGAACTGTATTCAGGACAAATGGCTCCTTCATGAACAGATGACCTGGTCTTAAGAGGATCCATGTGTGATGTTATCGTGACCTATTTGCTTACCTACTTTCTGTTTCTCGTAGTTGGATTATGTGACAAATAAGAGGAGCAAGTATTTATGATCTATATTACATTTTCATACAACTCTATACCTAATTCTCCATGTGCTTAGTGTCACCTCAAAGAAAGTCATCTGTATCTTGTCACAAGAGTCAGAAACTTTTCTTTCTCTTTAGTGGAGCTAACTCCACTTTCAGAAAACCTATACAAAACGCTTTGAATTTTGCCCAGTTTGCCCCAGTTTTTTCTCATCAAGTTGGTAAGATGTCTTTGTTTAACGTTAGCTTCAAGTGAAATTTGAGAGTTAAGGACATGAAAAAAAAATAAAAATAAAGCCATGGTATAGTGTAAGCAACTCAAAAACCTGGCCTCCAGCTTAATATATTTTGTCATCTTTATCGTTCTATTCTTCATGGAATTACTTGCTATAATCCCTTTGCAACATTAGCATCCCATCTTCTTTGTAGGGTTGGTGTGTGGTGTATTTGTAGCTGGTTAAACCTTAGCTCATATTAATATTCTACACCCCTCTTTTATATAATTTACCATCTAAGTAATACAATTAAAATGAGAAGGAGTTGAGAATTTTGATCCCCAGAACGTCACATTGTTAACTTAGTCTTTACCCCAAAGAGTTCCACATCTAATACCACTTTTAAGTTGCAGGGCCATTGTCATGCACGTCAATATCCCCCTTCAAGCTAAGAACAGCCCTTCTATATATATAATATTGTACTTCTCTGCAAGACGAAACTCCTCAAACATGCCTTGCTTTGCTGTTGAATTCCAACCCAAACTATCCTCCAACTACTGCAAGTCTCTTCCCACGCTCATCCGAGATGGCTGTAATCAGTGTCATCTGTCCTGCCTCAGAACTCCCTCCTCCTTGAGCTCTGATGATGAGAATCCCGACACTTATATTGATACTGAACAAGTAAGTAAAACTAAAATATGGATACACTTAATTCTTTTACGTCCTCTTTCTTTTCTTTATTAAATTCTCACACCCAATTCCTCTCAGGTGATCATTTTGGAGATTCGAAGTCGAGCAATGAAGGCCAAGTACTCCAAGCCCAACGACTTCTCGTATTCAAGCAGCAGTGCTCTTAGCTGGTCTTTCTCTCCAACAACTGGGAAAGCTCTAACATCTCCTAAAAGGCAGAGAAATGGAGAAGAAGAATGCGACAACGACATCGTCGGCGACGGCGAAGGAAGCGAAGCGTTCTTCTCGGTGAAGAGCTGCTTCTCTCGGTGCTCGAGTCACGGTGCATCGGAGTCGAAGGAGTTCCAAAGGCCGACGATACTGGAAGAGTTCTGCCACTGCGAAGGCTGGCCGTTTGGTCTACGCCGCAAGGCAGTGATGCTGCCGCCATTGCCGAGTAGTCCCTCGGACTCTTGGATGTGGCATAAGAAAAACCTTGTCACTAAGACTTGTACTACTAACTAAGGTGAGATCAAATACTTGTGAACTAGGAGGAAATTAAAGAGTAGATGCATGGTTTGTTGAATAAAAGTGGGATCGATATGTGTTATGAGGGCATATATTAATAACTTTGTAAGTCTGGTGCTTTTTATGAGGGCATATATGAAAAATATATTCTCATAAACTCTTCAACCAAATTGAATAGTACTTACTTCTTTGCATGAGAAACAAATAGTCTAATAAACGTTAGGTGTTTTCAAATTGTAATTCTGATTTCTAGTATGTATATAGATAGTATGATGCACGCTCACGTCCAAAATTATTTTTAATGATATATAAACAAGTAACAGGATGGGATAATAATAATAATAATATATATATTATTATTATTATTATTATTATTATTATTAGAGAAGTCGCGGACTTATTTGACAAAAAACAGTAATGAGAGGGTGTTTCTGACAATTACCCAAGTTTTTATCGCCGAGATGAACCCAGTGCGACGACGCCGATCGAATCCCGCATCTCTTTTCCACTACGAAGACAGAGCAGAATACTGCTGCTGAGAAACCCTAGCTGCAATCCCAAACTCTCCTTCCTCCGCTCTCTTCGTAGCAATCGGGTAGCTCGGAGCACTAAAAGTTTGGAATCGGGAGCACTGGAGTCGAGAGATCGGAGAGTCGAAGTCGGAAACAGTGAAGATCGAGATCAAGAATTCGCTGAGATCTTTTGAGGAGAGAAAATTGGGAAAAGTAAGCGCTTTCACTTTTGTTTTAGTCTTAGAATCGGAGGGATCCACTCTAAGAGAATTAGGGCGTTAATCTGTTTCCTTGCCGTTCGTTTGTGAATTATGGTGTTGCCTTTTCTTGACGTGGAACTTAGTTCTTTTATGTGTTTCGTTGTTTGGATTTGTTTCTAGGGGAATTAAGGAGGTGGTTTAAGATTTCCTTGGCATAGACATCATTTTATAGTCCGATGGTATTAAGATATTTATCAAGTTTTATTCATTGAAGCGTAAATTGTGTTTGTTGCCGATAGTTGTGTATATGATTCTATCTAAAAGAACTTATGTCCATGGAATGTAAAGTTTAAAGATCTGTTCTTCTTCAAAGATTTTGCTTTTCTTTGATTCACAGCTGTCTAGTAGAGAGTGTTACATTTGGACTTTGACTGAAAAGAAGTGAGGCTTCTGACTTATTTGATTTGAAGGATCTAAATGTTTGAGGAAAGAAACGCCAAAGATTTTTTTTTTATTGAAATTTCCATCTAAGTGGTGCTTATTGAGAATTCTGTGTTTCCTTTTCAATTCGGGATATAAAGTTATGGAGGTGACATAGATCAAGCATTTTTGACTTCTTGATGCAAGAAGCAGGTCTGGAAAGTGGTAAGTTCAATTATCTATGAGACTGAATATAAATGTGATCTAGAGTGTTGCTTGAATTGTTTATGGATGTTGTAGAGTTGTGAGATGTTGAACATTATGGGAACCGATCTACTCTTGGATCCAATAGTAGTATGTAGTAGTATGGTGCTTTTTTTTTTCTTCTTTTCTTTCTCTCTTTTCATGCCTTAGAGGCTTCTTTTCTGCTTTTATTTTTGTCTTAATGGCATTTATAATTTATATTCAATGTAACCTGGATTATTGCAGAACTGAAGCATTCCATACCAATAGCTATTTCATGCTTTGCCAAAAAATCTAAGCTTGGAAAGAAATTCTAGCAGCAGAGATTACTCCAGATTGCAGAAAATGTCGGAGTTCCTTGACCTAGAGGCACAAGATGGGGTAAGGATGACCTGGAATGTACTTCCAGGAACAAAGCAAGAGGCTTCGGCCTGTGTCATCCCCGTTGCGGCCATCTATACACCTATCAAACCCATTCATGAAATCCCTGTTCTTCCGTATGCACCCCTTCGCTGCCGGATGTGTCGTTCTATCCTCAATCCTTTTTCCATTGTTGACTACAGTGCAAAGATTTGGATATGCCCATTCTGCTTTCAGCGCAACCACTTCCCTCAACACTACTACTCCATCTCTGAGGACAACCTCCCTGCTGAGCTCTTCCCTCAGTACACCACCATCGAATATGAATCTACCGTTGAGACTGGTCCTCCAGTGCCACCAGTCTTCCTCTTTGTTGTTGATACATGCATGATTGAGGAGGAAATTGGTTATCTTAAGTCTGCACTAGCCCAGGCTGTTGAGCTGTTGCCAGAGAAGTCTCTTGTTGGTCTAATCACCTTCGGGACCTACGTGCAGGTTCTCTCTAGATTCCCAGTTTTCTCAGATTTACTTCCATTTTAAATGTCTCTCTATTTGACAAGTAAAAAATTTCCTGTTTTGGTTTATGCAGGTCCACGAGTTGGGGTTTGGGCTGCTGCCCAAGTCATATGTGTTCAAAGGGACAAAGGAGGTTACTAAGGAGCAAATCTTAGAGCAAATGTGCTTCTTTACTAGGAAACCAAGGCCCACTATGGGGGTGATTGCTGGCACCAGGGATGGACTCTCAGCAGAGAGCATTGCTAGGTTCCTCTTGCCCGCTTCAGAATGCGAGTTTGTTTTAAATTCAGTTAAGTACCCTTAGTCTGTTCAGTTGAAAAATCATGCAAAGTTTCTATAAGAATGTCAGATGGGTTGTCAATATGGAGATTTAAGTTGAATTTTTGAAAACCTTTCTATATTGTGAGTTGTGTTCTTGCTATCTCCTCATGTCCCTGGGAGAAGGCTTTGTATGGTAATGATTATATGATGATTCTATTTTAGGTTTTCTTTTGGATCAATTAATTTGGATCCAGTCAAGTATTGACATTTGTAAGTAATTATATTATTGCAGTTACACTTTTCTTGTGAATAGGGATGTTTTGCTATAATACCTTTAGTAAAACCCTGGAACCTATTTGGTTGAGTAGCACTTGTAACAAGAATTTAATTTCATATTGCTCCTTTTTAGTTCTTTATGCTTCAAATGATGTATGGGGGAAGGATCTGTCATTCTGAATCTTCTGATGATGTTAATTTGATTGATATTCTGTTGTTTCTTAAAAATGTCATATGCCTCCACATTTCTTGTTTAGCTTCTATTCTTATTTCACTATCCCTAATCTTCTTAGTCAATATTCTGTAAATTGTAGATTTTAGAAGAGCTTCAAAAGGACCCTTGGCCTGTTCCTGCAGACCAGCGTGCATCAAGATGCACTAGTACTGCACTAAATGTTGCAGCTAGCCTCTTGGGGGTTTGTGTTCCTGGCTCAGGAGCAAGGATAATGGCATTTGTAGGTGGTCCATCCACAGAGGGACCTGGCTCTGTAAGTTTCTATTGCTCTTTATCAGTGATGAACTTTTTTCACCTCTGCATCTCAGTTCTTGCACTTCTTATTTCTTCTTGCATGGCATCCATACTAACCATGCCCTTTTTTATGATTGATCTGTTTGACATTTATGCCATAATTTTGTGAACAAGTCATCCACTACAGTGTTATATTGATGTACCTGGTGAACACTCATACTAGGCAGGACAGAAATATTTTCTGATAAATGTTGAAATTTAAGTGCTGTGATGACATATTTGGGTTTTTGTTATAAATCTGAAACAGTTATATTACATAGGCTTCTTGTTGAGGTGCATCACTTAAGGTGATCATTGAAGCCTTGGTTGTACAGCTTTGAGTCACACAAACACCTCTGTGGCAGGGTTAAAACTCAACCTTCAGAGGATGCCTTCATCTTCCTAGAACCCACATTGGATGAGAACTTCATGCATTGGGATTTCTACTTGTTTAGAATTAGATCTAGGTAGCAACTGAAAGGGATTTAGTATATTTAAATCTTAATAACCTTAACTATCTTAAGTGAAACTTGGAGAACTAAGGTGCTTTGAACGATGGAAGTGAAAAATGTGTGAATATTACTTATAGAATACCATCAGTTGTATGGATATCAGGTGTAGTCGTGGAGAATTTTCAAAAAAATATGTGCTCTCATACCCTCTCCCTCTTTGCTAGTTGACATTTGGGTTTCCTCTTTCTTAGTGGATATTATCAAGTCCAATAGACAAGTTTCAAATGGGTTTCGCATGAACCTCTCTCTATTTGACCATGATATATAACCTCTTGATATCCTGTGGCATGATTGTAAGTACGGAAATCCTTGGTTACATTTAATCTTTGAGTGTCAATAGCTGTTTCTTGACATGTTTTACATAAGAATGAAGTGGCTACAAGCTGCAGCTATTTGTTTGGTCTTCTTTCTTTGAAACTCTTTTTGTTTGACACCTCGAGAAACATCTATAAGCTAGCTATTGACTCTTTATAAGACTTTCAGATTGTATCAAAAACGTTATCAGAGCCAATTCGTTCACACAAGGATCTAGATAAAGGTTCAGCTCCACTCTATGGTAAAGCTGTGAAGTTCTATGAGGGACTCTCTAAACAGCTTGTGCATCAGGGACATGTGCTGGATTTGTTTGCCTGTGCACTCGACCAGGTTTGTTGCTCACTTTTTTATTTTTCCTCTCTAGTTCGAGAATGCTTTTCAATATGCGTCTATTTCTCCCCCCTTGATTTTATGCTTTGCGTGTCATAAATTTCTCTCTTGCTTCATTTCCTTTTTCAATCTTGACATATGATCCGGTTATTCTGTATGATTCTAGCCCTGACATTTTATGTTGGTAATCCATCCCTCCATAAATTCCAAGGAATATCATCTTTGGTTGTTATGTATTCTTGAAGTATTCAGTGTTTCTCAAACGTCATTTCATTCTGACTCAGTTCATGGTTATTATTACGGAAGCCTTTTTTTTATTCACATTGAACTGAGGGGTTTATTTTTTCTTTGTATCACTTAAAATTTATACATCAGGTGGGGATGGCAGAAATGAAAGTTGCAGTTGAAAGGACTGGGGGAATTGTTGTGCTCGCAGAAAGTTTTGGTCATGCTGTTTTCAAGGATTCTCTGCGGCGCATTTTCCAGTCAAGTGATAACGATCTTAGTTTATCTTTCAAGTAAGGATCTTTTGTCTAGTTCTTATGTGCCACTAAAAAGTTGAATTGTTTGCTCTTAAGACTTTATGCTATTCTTTGTCGCAATAAAAACTTGATAGCTGAACTTCTAACGGTGCACCAATCTGTTGAATTTGCATTCACTATGTGTAAAGGAGGATGTTTCAATTTACATTTTGTCTCTAAATTGTCTTGCAGTGGCGTATTTGAGGTTAACTGCTCAAAAGATGTCAAAGTTCAGGGAATTATTGGTCCTTGTGCTTCTCTTGAGAAGGTATGTTTAGTTACTGATTGATTTAAAGCTATCGAATTCTCTTCTGTAACATATTAATGTTAATTTGTGCAGAAAGGTCCTTTGTGCTCTGAGACAGTTATAGGTCAGGGAAACACAAGTGCTTGGAAGATGTGTGGTCTTGACAGGAGAACATCACTATGTTTAGTATTTGATATTGCAAGAAAAGAAGGCCCAGAAGCAGTTGGGCAACCAACAAACAATCAATTTTACTTCCAGTTTTTGACCTAGTATGAGCAAACTACTTATCAGTTCTGTTTCCTTTTTTATGTCTTTTTTATTACATATAGGGAAAACAAGATTTCTTTGATGGCTTAAGATAATATGCAGTTATCAGCACCATGATGGTCAAATGAGGCTACGTGCTACTACTCTTTCGAGAAGATGGGTGGCTGGACCTGGTAGTGTACAGGTAAGTTAAAACTCTAGCCTTATTTATTATGATGACTAATGTTTCAGTTGCATAATTCTTGCTTAATTCACCTTTTTATTGCACATATTGAGTGCACATAGGGAAGTTCCACAACATTACAGGTTTATTCACATTTCACTTATATTATAACTTGTCTTCAGTGATTGCATTATAAAGCTTGTTAAAAAGTAGGCCAACAAGATAAATTTCAAAGTCCCTGTATCCCTATCCAACATCATGCTGTCCCTTCGTGAATCACTGTTTAGTATCTAATATCTCCCTGATTATTTCTAGCTCTGCAGGAAATTTATGGTTTTCTGTATAGTTTTAACTATTTTGGTTGACCAAATAGTGACTTCCACAAATACAAACACAAAGATGTTTTGGCACTGTATATCTGCTCCAATATTAGATAGTGAAGTTGCAGGCTTGATAGTTCTAACTGTCTTGTTTATTATTTGGTGCGGTGGATCAATCATTTTCTTCTTTGCAGTCACTAGGAAATTTAGTACTAAGTGATGCAAGACATCTAATATAAGGTTTAAAAGAGAAATGAAACTGCATATTTCATTACAATTGAGTGTAGAGGTTAGTGAAGACGTACATGTTTAGTTGTGCTACCTATCGTATCTTTTTGTAGTATTTTTTCATATCAACTTTTAGTGCAAATGTGTTGTTTAATGTCTTTCTCTGTAGGAGTTAGTAGCTGGTTTTGATCAAGAAGCAGCTGCTGCAGTAATGGCACGATTTGTTTCCTTTAAAATGGAAACCGAGGTACCTTTTCATATATATCATTGCTAGTAGAATGTAATGATAATATGGTTACCATTCGGCAATCTTTTGGCCAACATAAGCAGAAGTTCCACTGATTTCCCTTGTTATGTCCATCTCTTGATAACATGCCCTTAAAATTATGTTTTACAGGCTGATTTTGACCCCATAAGATGGCTTGATCGATCATTAATTCGTTTATGTTCCAAATTTGGAGATTATCAGAAGGAAACTCCATCGTCTTTCAGTTTATCCCCACGTTTGTCAATATTTCCTCAGTTTATATTTCATTTGAGGCGTTCTCAGTTTGTCCAGGTGAGATGATTTTTTGGTTTATCTTGGTCATGCTGATGTAGAAGAAGTAATTATGGTCCACTCTCTGTCTCCTTTTTTTACTATGGTTAATTCTATTCATGCAGGTTTTCAATAATAGTCCCGATGAAACTGCATATTTCAGGATGATCTTGGATAGAGAGAACGTAGCCAATGCAGTTGTTATGATCCAACCTTCCCTTATATCTTATTCATTCCATTCAGGCCCAGAGCCAGCTCTCTTGGATGTAGCTGCTATAGCTGCTGACCGGATCCTTCTCTTGGATTCCTATTTTACTATTGTTGTCTTCCATGGAACGAGCATCGCACAGTGGAGAAATGCTGGCTATCAAAATCAAGCAGGACATGAGGTGGGTGATCCTTGATCAACTTAATGCGTAACTGGTCCGAACTGTTATTGTACTTCCATGACAATTCTTATTTTAAGCTGTCTAATTTGTTTGACCTGGTTTTATTGAAATCCTTTGCAAGATAAGAGTGTAGTTGGGGTTAGTGCATGAACTGTAGATAGATAGTTGAACTCGACGTGTTCTCTTATCCAACTATCCCATAAGACTTTGCATAAAAGATTCTCATTGTAATACTGAAAAGGAGTAAATAGAATTAACATATTCACTATTCAATAAGTGATACTGTCATTACCAAACATGTATATAGTGGAAGTTTACCAAAAGGTCCAAAACTACATTTGTTGAGTTATGTGGCCATAGCCTTCTGCTACTCATAGAGTCAGCTAATGGATTATCGGCTTTAGCATTCTTGATCTAGCTTTGTTGTTGCACTAGAAATAACCTAGAAAATTTTTATAAACTCTATGAAATATATAAAAGGTAAAAGGAGGATAATATTATCATGATTACTTTACCATCTAAAAGTTACAATACCTTTAATACCAATACGATCATCTAGTAATTGGTGGAAATCCATTGCTACCTTGTTTGCTTGATACAATGTGCTAATCCATGCTATTAGTGTGAGCACAGGATAGCAAATAGGTTAATATTTTGTTTCGAAATTTCTCTATATACATCAACATTTCAGTATATGTTCTCCAGAAGAACAAAAGTACAAGGGTTCTCTATGGTTGTCTTATTAAAAATTCACATCTTCTGCAGACATTTGCTCAGTTGCTGCAAGCTCCACGGGATGACGCTGATGCGATTATTAAGGAGCGGTTTCCTGCACCTCGTTTAGTCGTTTGTGATCAACATGGTTCCCAGGTTATTCCTTTAGTTCCTTGAGTTTCCAGTATAGAATTATCCTCATGATGCTTATAATTTAGTTATGAATCAATAGATCCAACAGTATATCAGATTGAACATGTTTCTTGTGAATGAAAGGAGCAGATTGTTATCTGGTTGTAGAAAATATCATACTTTGAACAAATCTGCAATTGCATCTCTGGGAGGAACTATATTAGGAAGAAACATATGTTATGCATAATCTAAAATATATGGTGAAAAACTCGATGGACCAGATGGCTAAAACTGATGTTAATTAAGTGATAGCCAAAATACTCTAGAAGTGCTAATTTATTAATCATTTTCAGATGATAATTTTGATGCTAGTTGAGGTCAATAATTTCAATGGGCTGGAGAAAACATTTATGCTGAAGGGTTGCTATTGTATATGATTCATCGATTCGGTTACATGATGCTCTAATTCATACATCTGTTTTGTGATTGTGCAGGCCCGATTTTTATTGGCGAAGCTGAACCCTTCAGCTACATACAATTCTGATAATCCTTCCCCCGGTGGAGATATCATATTCACAGATGACGTGAGCTTCCATGTCTTCATGGATCATCTCCAGCGGCTGGCCGTTCAGTAGGTTTACGATTGGTTCCATCAACCACCAATTTTGTGCCTGCCATCTCAATCATTTCTGTGTACAGTTTGGAACACCATCAATCTTCTTCCATAGATAAGTGTATTACATGGTCCCCTCTAGATTTTTATCCTGTACAAATGGCATGGATAAAGCTGAGACCATTTTTCATTTCCCTCTATGTATTTGTTCCTAATGTAAAAAAGTTCCTCAAGTGGCTGTCGTCGGGCAGTCTCTACCTTTGTTTGCTAATTTCTGAACTCAAGACTGTATTTCTATTAATTCATTGCCTCCTTTTCGAGATTCTCCACTATTTGGTGTTGCCTTGATTTTATGGTCTTCTTCCTGCTCGTGTACTATCATATTCTAAACAACAAAGAGGACATCGTCTTCTTCATATTTGTTTGGTTGGTTTCTTTTTAAAACTCTTTGATCTTATACAAAGTTTGTAGACTATTACTCGAGATGTTATTTATCGTATAATCCCCAGCCTATATCTTGACTCCTGATGCTTATCCTTTTAAAAATACAGCAATGGAAGGTCTTAAATGTATAATGCTCGACACGCAGAGCAACATCAACTTTGGAGGCAGGAGACGACGGCTACCTCAGGTAGTGCACGTGCTCCTCCCCTTTCGCCTCGTACAGCTCCACCTCCCCTCCCCATCCACTCTTCTTCAACCCCTCCACGTAGGCAACCCCTCTCTCCCTAAACAAATCCATTTCCGGTACCGTCACGAGCACGCGATCGCCTCCCAATCTCTTCATCTCCTCCATCCACGCCAAAGGATTCACGCGAGGGTGATCGACACCCATAGCTCCCCTCGTAAGGAGTCCCCACCTGCTCTCCAACACACGCCCTCACTTTCGGATCCCACCGGATCTTTGAACCAAAAATACTGATCCATTAGCACCAACCCCTCTGTCCGTACGTCTTTATCCGGTGCGCTACGTTCCCCCGGCGCTGCAGTTGCTCACGACCCACTTGACCGCTTGCCACGTGTCGTCATACGCGGCCGGGAGGGAGTGCTCCGGGGCGAGGCGGCATTCGACAGAGACGGCGACGATCCTGGCCTTGGCGACGAGGGAGTTGAGGTACCAGTAGGGGTGAAAACAGGTCGGATAAACTCCAACCCGACCCGCTATCTGACCCGACTCGAATCGGATTCGGATAAAAAATTTCTATCCGATTCGGATTCGGATTCGGATATGGATAGAATTTTTGAAAAAAATTCGGATACGGATTCGGATACGGGTCGGATATATTTTTCGGATTCGGATATCGGATATCCGTTTATCCGCATATTTTTTTAAATGATTTACAGTTTTTAGTTTGCTTATTTAAATAGTAAGTATTAATATTATTACTAATAATACATTATATATTATTTATAAAGATTAATTTCTCTAATTTTATATATTTGACATACAAAAAAATTATTTGTTGTAAAACTCTTAATAATTTTGTGTTAATTATATTTAAATAAAATATTATAATTATTTTAAATTTAATCAATATCCGTTTAAGATCCGATCCTTTATCCGAAAATTATTCGTATCCGTTTAGTTAGAATATGGTTTTAAATTTTGTTATCTGTCTAATATCCATATCCGAACTAAAAATACGGATCCGGATATGGATTGAGCACTATCCGATCCGTATCCGATCTGTTTTCACCCCTAGGTACCAGTGGTAAGTGGGGGAGAAGACCGACTCGATCACGAAGGCGTCGCCGTGGACGTAGACGAGGATTGGGAGCTTCTCGTCCTTAACGGTGTTTTAGAGGAGGTAGAGGCTGGCGGAGAGGTTGCTCTCCGGATTGATGTCGACGTCTTTGGAGGCGACGCCGGCGGCGGTGTCGTCGGAGGGGGAATGACGTCGTTACCGGTGAGGCGCTTGACGCGGCCGCTCTTGTAGAGGCGAAGGAAAGAGGAGAAATCGTATTCGAGTTGGGCGTTGGGATCCATGGAGATGGTATGAGATATTGGTAACGTAGGCGATTTACGAGTCACACTTCAAAATTTGAGAACAATGAGATATTAGTAACGGATACCAATCCTGAGATAGCTTTTTCAATTTAATTATATTTATTAATTTAAAATAATAATAATTTATGTATATATATATATATATATATATTACATGCACTCTATTATAATAAAATATATGTTAATTAAGAAATATATATTATTTTATATACAAAAAAAAATAAACCTAATTAAATTGCAAAAGCCTACAATCCTGAATCACAATGTAACTCTGATCAATATTTTCCAGGATGCAGTGGAATGTCACACTCGCTTATTAGTTAGTAGTAGTTCGTAGTAGTAATGACGACTATGATAGCTCACCGAATACAGTACGGTGAGTTATGAATACAATTTTGATGCCTTGGCATCTAATTAGCTACTCTGGTTTCTGATTCATACGATTCGACTCAGACTCCTAGGAATCAATAGAATGTGTTAAGTCACCAAATCTGCGACCTCTACCCCTGGAATAATCTGATGATCTTATTTAGTTGTGTTAGTCACCTAATGCCCACTTTTTGTTTAAAAGAAAGACTTCCACAGTTGTTAGAATTTGAAGCAATCATATGCTGGTGTTCGGAGTGATTCCGCCGAAATAAGGTCGGCACGAATTGCAGACAATTCGTTTGGTCACCGAGACCCATCATGTTTTAATAATTGCAATTACCATCTGAACTCCAATCAGTTTTTAAGTGTCAAAATCTATCCTAGCTTCTAGAAGAGCATCCGAGAGCTGTTTAACTACTAATCAGCTAACCCTTTTGGTGGCAGAAGCTATGATTAAAATGGACCTTTTGACCAAACTGGTCCTCGTCCTCTTTAAAAAAATAATAATAAATTATCATGACGATCCATTCACTAAGTTATTATAAAAAGGAGTCTACTTTGATCAGACTATCTCTATTATAATCAAAACAATATGTTTGATAAAAAGGTAAAAACTATTCTGATAACTTCTTTTTTTAAAGGAGTACAAATCTGGTCAAAAAACCCCTCATTTAAACACACGGTAACTATTCATCCACGAGGGAGGTCAAACTGTGAACCCGGAAAAGGGCGGCAGATTTTAGCAGCCACCACTTGGACACTTGACAGCTATAATCTAAATTAAAAGGCATCAATACGAGTGCACAAGACACGCGAAGAAGTCAGCTCCATTACTGGCCACGTTTCTTTGCTTTATTAGTATCAAATAATAAAGAAACCTTGAATTTACCACGCTAATGCCAAAATGTGGAACCTATGGGAAGTCGGGTGAAACCTAAAGACTTGGACATAAGTTGCGATCACCACCACCACCACCACCACGCCCAAAAGTGTTAAAGATTCTAACAACGGGATAAATTTCTATTTCCGAAGAAAAGCTCCCCAAGAGATAAGAGATGGGAAAATTCTCGCGAGCTGTCACCTCCCTACATTTCCTCGCCAAGAGATCGCTTCCTCTTGTCCTTTTCCTACCTCTCCTCCTCTATATACTCGCCAAGGAGTACTGGATCCAACCATCTCCGAAACCATCACCGACCCTAAAATCCACATCACCCATCTCCATGGATCTAAACACCCAGCTCGCATACGAGTTCGCCCCCTTCCTCCGCCTCTACAAGAGCGGCCGCGTAGAGCGCTTCACTGGAACGCAAGTCGTCGCCGCCGGAACCGACGAGATAACCGGCGTCCCCTCCAAGGACGTGGTCATCGATCGCGTCACCAACCTCGCCGCCCGTCTTTACCTCCCTCAAAGCACCGCCAAGGACGAGAAACTCCCAATCCTCGTCTACGTCCACGGCGGTGCCTTCGTGATCGAGTCGGCCTTCTCCCCCACCTACCACCGCTACCTCAACTCCCTCGTCGCCAAGGCCAGGATCGTCGCAGTCTCTGTCGAGTACCGCCTCGCCCCGGAGCACCCCCTCCCGGCCGCGTACGACGACGCGTGGCAAGCGGTCAAGTGGGTCGTGAGCAATTGCAGCGCCGGCAGCGGCGAGGCGTGGCTCGCCGAGCACGGGGACCCGGGGCGGATCTTTGTGGCCGGGGACAGCGCCGGGGGGAACATCGCGCACGAGATCGCGATCAGGGCCGGGTCGGAGAAGGGCGCAAGAATCAGAGGGTTGGTGTTGATGAACCCATACTTCTGGGGGAAAGATCCGGTGGGGTCGGAGACGAGGGATCCGGGGGTGAGGTGGACGATGGAGAGCACGTGGAGCTTCGTGTGCGACGGGAAGTACGGGATCGACCATTACTTGGTGAATCCCTTCGGACATGTCGATATGTGGAAGGGACTCGGGTGCCAACGCGTCCTCGTGACGGTATCAGAGTTGGATTTGTTCCACGAACGTGGGGTTGCCTACGTGGAGGGTTTGCGGAAGAGTGGATGGACGGGCGAGGTAGAGATGTACGAAACCAAAGGGGAGGACCATGTTTATTATCTCACCTACTCCAACAGTAAGAAGGCGTTGAAGGAGTTGGAAGTCGTGTCGTCCTTCCTCAATCGCCCTTGATATTAATGTCGTAAATGAATTATTTACCGATGAGACTGAGACTGCTGTGCTTCTCTGCTCCAATCTGTGAGAGTAGTGTTTCAGTATCGAAATTTAAAGTGGTTTCAATGCTCTTTCCGTGACGTCTATAATATCTTGTAGAAGAAACAGTGGTTCGCACGAAGAAAGCCCACGCATTCACAAAGAATATTAAACAACTATCGTCTGTTATACATTTTTCTCGCAAGTTTAGAATTCCAACCAATGACTTTAAATAAAAACTAATTAATATCTATAGTTATATTATGTAATCTACAGTGGTTGAATACTTATATTTTGATGATGATAGGCCTAACGGTCAAAGTGTCCCGTAATTAATAACTTTGAATAAGAGAAAACTAATTATATTTTTATAATTTTATCATATAAATTATAATTATTAAATACTTTTACGATGAGATGTGCTTCACAATGGAAGCCTCTGCAATTGATGAGCTTGAATTACAAAAATTAATTATATTTTACATAATTCGTAATTATTGAATGCTTGTATTTAAAAAAAATTATAGTTAGTTTAATTAATTCTTAGTTTGTACTATACAATGTAGCATAGGTTAAGATCAGACTTATCATATACTTAATATATAAAATACACAATTTAATTATATAATACTTTGTAATTGAATTAATGTTCCTATCTCCGTTTAGAATATATGGCGCACTTAATCTACAAAATATTTAGTTTAATTATGTAATATGTTGTAATTAAATTTATCCCATTTTGCTCAGTATAAACTAGAATCTAAGTAGATTAACTATGAAATTTAAAAACATTAACATAATACGTTGTAACTCAATCAATGTTGTTTCGGACTTTAAGTTTAACAAAGTATATAATCATTTTATATATTTGTGAAGACACTACTGCCCCATAGTGCTAAAATCTTTTATTCTCATTAAAAAAAAACGATGTCATTATGAAAGAGAATATTCGCATTGCTATGATCATTTGATCATGTGACTTTTTTTATTCTTAAATCTATAATAAAAGAAAGAGGGAGAATTATGAAAAATAAATGGAGATAAATAAAAAGATGTGAAAGAATAAGAAAAATAAAACTTGACTTAAAAGAAAGCTATGAAACGTAAACTTAAAAATGCACCATCTTTTAATGCAAATCACCCAATTGGAACCTAGATGTCTCTAGCTATAAACTTTACTTTTTTCAACCTATAATGATACATGGGCACATGGTTGCTTCCCATAAAGATGTGCGAGTCTGATCAACAACTATATACCTAAAAGGAGTACCGACAAAGGTAAAAGCAGTCTGGAAACGCACCTACTTGTGTTGCACCAGACGCATTACCACCCTTTTGTATATAAACCACACCCTAGTCCCCAACCCTTTTCCGTCCACACACGCCTAAATCAATGGATCCAGACTCCGAGATCCAATTCGAGTTCTACCCATTCATCCGCCAATATAAGAGCGGCCGCGTCCACCGGTTCTTCGGCACCGACATCGTCCCCGCCTCCGTTGACCCCAAAACCGGCGTCGCCTCCAAAGACGTAGTTATCAACGCAACCAGCAACCTCGCCGTCCGCCTCCATCTTCCAAATCTCTCAGACAAAACTACCAAAAAGATCCCTGTTTTCGTCTACTACCACGGCGGCGGCTTTGTCATCGGTTCCGCCTTCGGTCCCATCTGCCACAACCACCTGAACGTCCTCGTCGCCGAAGCCAACGTGATCGCGGTGTCGGTCGACTACCGCCTCGCCCCCGAGCACCCACTTCCCATCGCCTACGATGATTCTTGGGAAGCACTCAATTGGGTCTTCTCCCACGCCGATAAGGCCGGAGACGAGCCATGGTTAGCCGAGCACGGCGATTTCTCCCGCGTGTTCTTGGGCGGATGCAGCGCTGGCGGAAACATCGCCCACCAGATGGCCATTCGCGCCGGTAAAGCCAATCTCGCGATCAAAGGTCTGGTTTTGATCCATCCATACTTCGACGGAGTAGAGCCGGTAGGTTTGGAGGTCGATTTGGATGCGGATTTGAAGGCGAAACAGGAAGCAATGTGGAGATTCATATGCCCAGGTACGACGGGGCTGGATGATCCGCTTGCGAACCCCTTTGCAGAGGGGAAGGAGGGATTGAGAGGATTAGGTTGTAAAAAAATAATGGTAGGCGTGGCGGAGAAGGACATATTGAGGGATAGGGGGAGGTGGTACTGCGAGGGTTTGAAGAAGAATGGGTGGGGAGGGGTGGTGGAGCTGTTGGAGTCGGAGGGGGAGGATCACGGGTTCCATGTTATGAAGCCGAGCTGTGAGAAAGCTTTGGAATTGAATGCTCGTACTGCTATGTTCTTGAACAGCAATTAGAGAGAGAGAGAGAGAGAGAGAGAGAGAGAGAGAGAGAGAGAGCATGTTTCGTATTATCTGTCAAGATGAATAAATTAATAATTTCTTATTTCGTTTTTTTTTCGCTTTTGTTTGGTGATAAAGGAGGTTTATACTTTATAACGAGTAAACTTGTAAACATGCCTAAGCCTTACACTGGAGTACTGCACACCCCCTCTTCTCCAAATTAATGGATCCGGACACCCAAATCCAGTTCGAGTTCATCGGCGTGATCCGCCAGTACAAGAGCGGCCGCGTCGAGCGCTTAGCCCAAACCGACCCAGTCCCACCCTCCTTGGACCAAATCACAGGCGTCGATTCCAAGGACGTCGAGATCGATCCGTTAACAAACGTCTCCGCACGCCTCTACCTCCCCGATTCCCCCCGCTCCCCCCGCAGCAAGCTCCCTATCCTCATCTACTTCCACGGCGGCGCCTTCGTCGTCGGATCCGCCTCCGAGCGCCTCGACCACAACTACCTTAATCTCCTCGCGTCCGAAGCCAACACCGTAATCGTATCGGTCGAATACCGCCGCGCGCCCGAGCACTTGCTCCCCGCCGCGTACGACGACTCGTGGGCGGCGCTCGAGTGGGTCGCGGCGCAAGCCAAGTCTGGACCAGAGTCGTGGTTGGCCCAGTACGGAGACCTCGAGAGAGTTTTCTTAGTGGGCTTTAGTGCTGGGGGTAACATAGCCCACAACATCGCGGTTCGTGCTCGGGGAGAGATTAAAGTTAAGGGGCTGGTGTTGATCCATGCTTACTTCCTGGCGAGCGAGAAGTCGGCGAACGAGCCCAAGAACTTGGAGTTGAGGGATAAACTGGAGGAGTTTTGGGGATTCGTGTCTCCGCAAACGACGAGTGGGTTGGATGACCCGTGGGTGAATCCGGCGACGACTTTGAAGCTGTTGGGGTGCGAGAGGGTGATGGTTTGCGTCGCGGATGACGAGTTGGAGGAGAGGGGGAGGAGATATTACGAGGGGTTGAGGGAGATTGGATGGGGGGAGAAGGTGGAGTTATTGGTGTCGGAGGGGGAGAAGCATGGGTTCTTCCTTAAAAATCCCGGTTGTGAGAAGGCCGTGGAGATGATGACACGCTTGGTTGCGTTCTTTGGTTGCCATTAACACACCAATCTGTTGTGAAAGTTGGTGAATTTTTCTCATGAATCTTCAAATAAAGGTTTTAATTTCTTTGGCCTTTTGAGATGTCATTAACAAGTAGAAATATAAATCTTGTTCATTATGTTTTAACGGGTAGAAGGATAAAACCGGCATTTCAATAAATCGTCCCTTGGCAACAAATGCTGTTACTGGCCGTAGTTGTTGGCAGGATATCATATCCAGTAACGTTTGGTGGTGCTCAAGACACGCCTGTTTTTTGAACCACTCAGTTGTAGACACGTCGTTCGTGCAATGAACTAGGTGGGTGCGAAGAGTAAATAAATAATACAAACAATTGACAAGGGAACACGCAACCAATACACTAGACAATTACAAAGTCAATGAACACCTTTTATATATATAATAAAATATAATCTAAAATGTATCTGAGAGCCTCTAACAGTAAGCAACGTATAATTGAACGTGGTTTAGCTGTTCTCAGAAAGAAAAAATAAAACGCGGTTTAACTATTCCAGCTCATTTCTGCCCTCCTGTATCCTCATTCCTCCCAGTACCGCTGACTATTATTCTCAATCCAACAACTCCCACGCTAAAAGATTAAATCACAGGCCAAATCAAATTACATGCCAAAAACCCTCGTCCTCCCCTTCCTCCTAACATTGCAATCCCTTTGCCCGATGGATCCCAACCCCAACGAAGAAATCCTCTACGAGTCCATGCCCTGCATCCGTATCTACAAATCGGGCCGCGTCGAGCGCTTCTTCGGATCCGAGTTCACACCCGCAACTGCCGATCCCGACACGGGCGTCGTCTCCAAGGACGTCTCCATCGACCCCAAGACCGGCGTCTCCGCCCGCCTCTACCTTCCAGATCTCGGCGCCGACTCTTCCAAGAAGCTCCCCATCCTCGTCTACTTCCATGGCGGTGGCTTCTGCCTCGGATCCGCCTTTAATCCCACCTTCCACAACTACTTCAACTCCTTCGTCTCCCAAGCCGGCGTCCTCGTTGTCTCCGTAGACTACCGGCTCGCACCGGAGTATCCCGTCCCCGCGGCGTACGAGGACTCGTGGATCGCCCTCAAGTGGGTGGTCCAGAAGCCCGATGCGTGGCTCGCCGACCACGGCGACTTCGACCGGCTATTCCTCGGAGGGGAGAGCGCGGGGTCCAACATCGCCCACCACATCGCGATGCGGGTCGGGTCAGAGGGGCTCGGATCCGGGATGGAGATCAACGGGCTGGTTATGATCCATCCGTACTTCATGGGATCCAAGAAGGTGGAGTCGGACGAGCTGAATCCGGAGGCAAGCGAGAGCCTGGCGAGCTTGTGGACGGTGATGTGCCCGACTACGACTGGGATCGATGACCCTTGGATCAATCCGGTGGTGGAGGGGGCGCCGGATTTGGCGGGATTGAGGTGTAGAAGGGTGTTGGTTTGCGTTGGAGAGAAGGATGTGTTGAGGGATAGGGGTAAGGAGTACTACCGAAAGTTGAAGGAGGGTGGTTGGAAAGGAGAGGCGGAGATTTGGGAGGCCGTGGGAGAAGGGCATACGTTTCATCTGTTTAAGCCTACCTGCGAGGTGGCTTTGGCTCAGGACAAGACTATCTCTAATTTCCTTAATCGGTGACGATCTCAGGCTGGCTTTTTAGTTGGAATAAACCAAACATGGTTGGTTATTTTTGCTGATCTTGTGGAGATTGGATATCTAATACCTTGAGAGTTTTATTCTCCATGTATTTGGCAGTGGAAGGAAAAAAAAAGAAAAAGAAAAAGAAATTATTATTATTATCTTATTTTTGTTCTTAGGCATATGTAATGCCTAGGACTGCTGCTTCTTCTTTTTTCTTATATGGATATTTGGATTCATTAAATCGAGAGCTGAAGGAAATAGGGACACGTGCTCTTTTCCATCTGAAAAGTCTCGGTGCTCATGTAAACCTGTTCACCTTTTGAAACAAGAGCTGTTGTTAGTGTGTTTTCTGGAAGCGAAAGTGAGAGTGTTGAGGTGGGTATCTGATAGAAGTTTAACTAATCAAGGTTTTGTTTCCAATGATCTAAACAGGAATGTCATCTAATGAGGGAACTGTACCTTCCAGCTATACCGGCTGCATTTTAAGGCGAAAAAAAAAGAGAGATTATTTATTATCTGGCTAGCTAATTTTTCAAATAAATATGCAAAACTAAGTGAAACATATCAGAATTCAAATCATATTCATCTAGTGCCTTACAAATAATTTACCAAATTTTACCTTAACATTCGCGAGAGATTCAAACTCATATTGTCTATTATGGATTGATAATACCAACAGTCAACCTCTAAATTTGCATGTCATCAGGAAGAGCAGGTACAACCTTCATGATCAGAGGGCAGGCTCATTAATTAAAGTAACTAATAGCTACTAGTACTGTATCATGTACTACAATTCTATTCCTCATTAATGGGCCAGGCCATTACCCGAGTAGTCCCACCATCCCCTTTTCTCTCTCGCAGCTTTGGAATTGGGCCTGGTGTTGGGCCTGGGCCAATCCGATCCAAGCCTGTAAGTCGGATATGGACTTGTCCGCCTGACGCGAGCCCGAATGTGGTGCCCAACACACAGAGGAATTGACTATGCACATTATACTCATCCATCACTTAAAAAATGTTACGCCGGACAAATAATTATCCCGAATAATTAACTATATCCAAGCTTAATTAGCCCCAATAAATTCCTTAATCTTAGCCCACTACCAAATCTTATATATATATAAGTTGGAACACGATACCGCTGCATTTTGTAAGATCCAAACAAGTGCGACTGGAAGCTAAGGAACCAGAGAAATGGGGCTACAATACATTGAACTAATCGTTCTTATCTCAGCTCTCGAGTCTCAATGCCAATATAAAAGCCAGGTGGCAACTAATCTTTTATAGTGATTACTAATGATATACAAATGCCAAAAGCATTAGATTACATGGTCTTCGCCGTAAGTCTCCGGTCACCAAAATCTCTTACTTACCTTACCAGCTACCAAGGCCACGTCCTCCCTCCTTCCTCCTCTCTTCCCTTTTCTTCTAGCAAGACCTCTCCTAGCTAGCAATGGATCCCAACGGGGACGGAATCATCCACGATTCGGTAATCCGCATCTACAAGAGCGGCCGCGCCGACCGCTTCCTCCCCACCGACTTCACCCCGCCGTCAACCGACCCCGTCTCCGGCGTCTCATCCAAGGACGTGACCATCTCTCCCGAACTCGGCATTAGGGCACGTCTCTACCTCCCCAAGATCGTCGCCGACTCCAATAGAAAACTTCCCGTCCTCGTCTACTATCACGGTGGCGGCTTCTGCCTTGGTTCCGCGTTCGATTCCTGCATGCACAACTACCTCAACTCGCTTGTATCCAAAGCCAATGTCGTCAGCGTCTCGGTCGAGTACCGGCTCGCGCCAGAGCACCCGGTGCCGATTCCTCACGACGACTCATGGGTAGCCCTCCGATGGGTGGCCTCTCACGCCAAGGGCGGCTCAGAAGCGTGGTTGGCCGACCACGCCGACTTCGATCGCTTATTTGTAGCCGGAGAGAGCGCCGGCGCCAACATAGCCCACCACATGGCGATGCGCGCCGGTGCCGAAGGCGTCAAGGTCTATGGATTGGTATTGATCCATCCCTACTTCTTGGGAAGCAAGAAGGTGGAGTCGGAGGAGTTTAATCCTACAATGAGCACCGGATTGGCGAGCTTGTGGAAGGCGTGCGCGCCGGAGAAGGGGTTGGACGATCCGGTGATCAATCCGACGGCAGAAGACGCGCCGGATTTGGTTGGGTTGGGTTGTAGTAGGGTTCTTGTGTGCGTTGGGGGAAAGGATGTGTTGCGGGATAAGGGGAGGGAGTACTACTGGAAGTTGAAGGAGAGTGGATGGAATGGGGAGGTGAAGATGTGGGAAGCTGCTGCGCAAGGCCATGCTTTTCATCTGTTCAATTCTACTTGTGACGAGGCTATGGCTCAAGATAAGGTCATTGCCACCTTTTTGAACTGCTAGGATTGGGTAAATCTGAAGTCTGAGCAATGGATGTGGTGCCTCGGATTGGCATCATTCTAAATTCCAGTTTTAATTGTTCTCAATGCATGATCAGATTACTAGTTTAGTTCTCTTTGGAGATCTTACAAACTAAAACTGGGTGAAATCTAAAGTTTCTCCTTTCTCATATTTGAAAGTACGTAAATTTAGGAGCATGTATTATAGATCGTTCATTTTCCAACCTTAGAACTCCCGTATATTTTTTTTTCTTTTTGTCGGGGCCTGTTTGGTAGCGTACTGCATGCCACAGCTTCTTCCATATAAGTATATTTCTTCACGTTCTTGGGTGTGTTTGTTGGTCTATCGATCTTCATCACTTTGAGTCAGATTGCAATTCACATATGTTTCGAGTCTACGGCGATTTGGCTCTTACTGCCACCATTTCATTGTGTGGCATTTATGACAATGGTTCTTGTCCTCTGATTGCTTATCTTAGGACTGCTAACCAGATATGGTTGTGCTTCTCTTCTCCCATATGCTAAGCTTATTCATTATTTGGATGCTATAGTGACTTGGTTGCTCCATTGAGTGTTTTGGTTATATGCTATTTTAGCTATCAGACCTGGTATTGTCTGGAGGTGCAACTATGGCTATTTACCATGCCGGAATCTGCTCTCTAATCAATTCTAGAGCAACTAATACTCTGGTCATTAAAACTTGTTTATTTTAGGAAACTGTGAATGCCCTGTTTTACATTAGAATCCATTTTTCTTGCTCAGTATCAGAAATTGTATAGGTCAGTTAGGCACATAAATTTTTTGTATAGGTAATGCAAGTGTCAATTATATGACACCATTTGAGGTTCACTTTGAGTGTAAGTGCTTGGATTATCTCTAATATAAGAACCATGATCAAAATTAAATATTCAGACCTTTGGGTCAAATTACTTTAAGGTAAATAGATGCAATAGTACAAAACTATTCTCTATTGTCAGCTTTGAATAAACGTCCTCAAGATTTGGGTACATCATCATGGTGGTGTCTCTGCTAGAATAACATCCATGAGCCGTCAAAATTGCAATTTGTTCTCCTGTTGCTACAAGGTGCTGTTTAAGAAGCTCCGGTTACATCGGTCTGACTGCAAATAAGGAATTGACTTGGCACCAACTCAAGTAATCATGTTGTCCTTCTCCATTTAGGTACAAAACTTCTAACTTTAAGACAGAGATTAGCTTTTGTATTGCTACTTATTCAGTTGGACCTAGTTATCTTTTTATTCTTGTATTGTTCTTGTAATGTTTGATATATGACCAATCAAAATGGTTTGATCCTGCAGAGCATGAAAGGCATTCAATGAATCAAATATTTCTTTACTTCCACCCTTTCTTCCATGAAGAAGATAGATGCTCTCCTGCTGTAATTGGAAAAAGGAAATTGGTAATTATGCTTATATTTTTGCTGTTATGTTTGAAGGTAATTAGCTGCATTAGATACACTTGCATGTTGACATCATCTACCATCTTAGTGTGAAAATTACATGCTCGGCTGTGTGACTAAATCAATCCTCTTTAACAGTGATCTTCTATGCTTGCTCTTCCATGCATCTTTTAAGGCATTGAAGGTGCTTAAGTATCTAACAGTTTTAGGTCCTATATTTTTATTTGATGTTATTGAGATTTCCCAAAGGTTAGGATGCTCACGAGGTGACAGAGTTCACTATGGCCAATGATTTTGTGTGTCTTAGAATTTTAAGGATGATAAGAGACAACCAACCAACTGTAATCATGGTAATTCTGATCTACTTGAGGAGATATATGAGATTGCTTGATGTAGTTGGTGACAATAGAAATGTTCATGGAAGCGCATTTTTGTGAGTTCTCTCTTGAATGTTAAGCCACAAAGCCACAAATCGATATGTATTTCCTAGAATTTTAAACACATATAATTTTAAGTTTTAAATTCAACAATTTAATATCTATTACCTAGATTTTTAAACATAAACAATGCGATGCTTTATTTTGAATTTTTCTTCTCTTGTTCTTGCTAGTAATGTTATTATAACACAGTACTTCTATTAATCATTCTTGAGCTGTTGGTATTCGAATTGTATATAACCAATCCAAATTAAACAGAGAAATAATCAGCTATGAATTTTCAGTGTCCTTCCAATTAATTTTATAGGAAGTCCTTACTGGTATGGGAGCTTTAAAGGACCATCTTATTACTATTGAACTACTCAATTACCAAACCAACCACCTTACAAGTGTTACAGTAGATAGGTTCCCCAATGGAGTGCAATATGTCAATGCAACTTTGTAAATTTGTATTATTTAATGCACAGATAGGTGGCATCCAATTGCATATTTGTGTGTTGACGATTATCCCTAAATAACTTGTGCAGGTCAATTGTAATATCAAATCCACACGTGTAAATTGATTCTTTTGTTTGACATATAACTTGATTCTTCATGTGTGAATGCTACTACCTACAGTGTGGCAAGTGTTTGCGGAAATTGACACATTATGATAATGTATCTGGATTGTGATGATTGCAATAGATATTTCGAAGAGTCTAATAGCTAGAAGAACCAAATTATCTCATCATCTACCTGTGTTTCCTTGGACTTGTGATATAATAGCATTTGAAAATTCTAAATAGAGTCAATTCAAGCCACCTAACTTCCAATCTATGGCCTCCTGCCTACTAGTCCAGGTATATAATAAACAACATTTGGGATGCGGATATGATTAATTCATGAAACAAATGGCGGCGTCCACCAAATGCTTATGCGAAACTTCAACGAAACCTCAAAAAGGGAAGTTTTGATTGAACTCTTTGGTTTACTTGGACCGAGTTTCAAGAGGACGACCAAGGACCTTATCTCTTATAAAAGATGACAGGTCCTAGAATTTAATCCATAGTTGCTTCATATCATAAGACTTGTACTTTTGTTATTCTCGTTGAGTAGCTTCGTCATCACCATACCAGTTCCATCTATCCTCATGGAAAACTCAAAATCAAACATCAATCATATACAAGCTCCAACTTATGGGAACCTAATTACCATTCTAAGCATCGATGGAGGAGGTATTAGAGGAATCATCCCTGCTACTATCCTCAGCTTCCTGGAGTCGGAACTTCAGGTACAGATTTATTTTGTTTGAAGAAAAAAAAAATTCTTTCTTTTCTGTTTGAAAAGTATGGCATAAGGACTGCATTATATGAGTTTACTTTATTGATATAGTTGTAATTTGGTGCTCAAGTAAAAAAATATGTTTTCATTTGTTCAGAAACTTGATGGCGAGGATGCAAGGATTGCAGACTATTTTGATGTAATTGCAGGAACAAGCACTGGCGGCCTTGTAACAGCAATGTTAGCTGCACCTGATGAGTTCAACCGGCCTCTCTTTGCAGCTAAAGACATAAAATCTTTCTACCTTGAACACAGCCCAAGGATTTTCCCACAATATGGGTAAATTCAACAATACCAATTAGAACATGTCTACATTAAGTACTTTTCATGGTTTACAGAAATTTTATGTCATTCTTGTTAGTTTTTCTAAACATTCTCTTTTCTTTCCAAATTTCAGAGGCGTATGGGCTCCGGTTAGAAGGGTAATTAGAGCTCTATTTGGACCCAAGTACAGTGGAGAATATCTGCATTCTCTTATTAGGGAGAAATTAGGAAGTATTCGGTTGCATGAAACCTTGACAAATGTGATTATTCCAACTTTTGACATCAAACAGATGCACCCTACAATATTCTCCAGCTATGAGGTGATATTTTTCTTCACTCCAGAACAATCTCATCTCTAGATTATCTTTTTATTTGGTTTTACAGAGAGAAAAGAAAAAAGCTAATAGCTTAGACTGAATTTTTGTTAGTTTTAGTGATAGAAGCAGATGATGGAGAAGGCTATTTGATTTATAGATTTGATAAGCTATTAAGTGTTACCTTAATATTCACTAATTGTGAAGTGCATATCTATCAGTTCAAAGTGATACCAAATGTGGACCATTTGAAATTGCACAACTTTCCTATATCTGATGGCCAATAGAATGTTCCAAAAGTTCTGTTCCCACAAATGCATACCAATTTCTTTAGTTACATCTTCTAGATATGGAACCAATAATTGGCAAAAGTGGTCACGAAATTGGTCTGTCCTCTGTGGAATTGAATCTATAACTTCTGCTAGAATTGCTTCTCTTCTTTATTTTCACTTACTCTTCACAAATGATAATCACATCACTTGACCCACTTCAATCAGGAAAAGGAATTGAATGGTAGACATAGTGCACATGGTTTCCTACTCAGTTTGCATGTTAGGTGAACATATTAGAGATAAAAAAATAAAAAATAAAATGAACTACATCTCAGACCTTTCTCAGAAGGCTTTGTTGTTAACACATGCAACTGAAATATTTGCAGGTGAAGAGGAAGAAGTCTTTGGATGCCAAACTCTCTGACATCTGTATCGCCACAACTGCAGCTCCTACATACCTCCCAGCCCATTACTTTGAAACAAAGGATTCTGGAGGCAAAGTTAGGGAATTCGACCTCATTGATGGGGGAGTGGCTGCTAACAATCCTGTATAGCCTATTAGCCCTTATTGAAACATTGACTAAGAATTAATATATCTCATCAGCTTTAACTCTCGTATATGGATTTGCAGGCATTGATTGCAATTGGTGATGTGACTAAGGAATTGTACAAAGGGAACCCAGATTACTTTCCATACAAGCCTATGGACTACCGCAAGTTTCTACTTATATCATTAGGTACGGGTTCAGCCAAGGTTGAAGGAAGGTATACTGCTACATATGCAAGCAAGTGGGGTGTTTTGGGGTGGCTTCTTAATGGCGGATCAACTCCTTTAGTAGATGTTTTCATGCAATCAAGTGCTGATATGGTTGATATACACATTTCTGTGGTCTTTCAAGCTCTTCGTTCAGAATCGAATTATCTCCGAATACAGGTGTGTATATGCATATATATTGTCAACAAACTGGTGGTAACTGGAGATAAGGAGCAATTTGTTTTAGAATGCAATAAAAACTAAGCAAGTGGATCACAACATATTGAATCTTTAAATGAGGTCCTATTTTAGACATTGGAGTTCCTGGTTAACCGTTTGCATGCATATTCAGGATGACACTTTAATTGGCACCATATCATCTGTTGATTCTTCTACAAAGGAAAACTTGGAGGACCTTGTGGAGGTAGGTGAAAGGTTGTTGAAGAAACCAGTTTCGAGGGTAAATCTGGAGAAGGGTGTTTTTGAACCAGTGGGGAATGGAGAAGGGACAAATGAAGATGCTCTTAGGAGGTTGAAAGAATAAATTTTGTTTATTGGTTTATCATTGAAAAGTGCATGTATTTCTAGAAAGAATATGGGTTAATACTTCGGTTTCTTTTTGAATTACTTGCAGGTTTGCCGTGATATTATCTAATGAGAGAAGGCTCCGTGAGCAAAGATCACCACATCTAAACTTGCCTACTAAACGTTGATGGATCTCCAGGAGCCCTGTAGCTTTACCTGTTTAGTTGGGCAAGTAGTAATCAGTTGTACAATGAGAAACTAAGCAATAAATGCATAACCTGTAAATAGAGGTAGCTCATTCATCCGGGATTGAACTAACGATTCAAGCTACTTTTCAAGATGTTCTATATAGAGTCTGCTTGACTCGTAAGCTGTCCTGCTATTCTTTCATATCTTCATTAAATACAGTGTAATTCTCAATGATGTTTATACGAAATAAGCTGAGTTTCATATCTCTCTCTCTCTCCCCGGTTGTGAAAAGATCTTCCGCATAGCAGCAATTTATTGTAGTATGGACCTCTAGCAGTATCTTCTGTTCCATAAAATGATATCAGATTTCAGGGGCATAATTGCATTCTGCCGAGGATCACATGAACTAAAGTTCAGCAGTGTACAAGTAGTACGTTAGAGAACCTAGAAACAGGATGTCATTTGTCTTTCAAGAATCTCGCTGTATGAATAGATTTTAGGGAGTGAAAGAATCAGGCTTATTTTCTACTAGGATGCCAAGAACATGATTTTGATAATTGCATGGACGCGGAAATTAGATCGTGGCCTTCTTGTTTGTTTGTTTGTTTGTTTCCATCTAATGTCAGATTGTAAATTTACGGTCATTGCTGATATCAATTTAGCTGTAAGTTGTATACATTTTCAATTTATTCATGTTTCACTGACAAAAGACAAATAGAAGCATAGTACGAAGTAAAATCATTAGAGCTATTGGATATGCTACATTTAAAAGTAATTCTTACGTATCAAACTAGTTCGAGGCCACCTAACAATCAAGACAGGTACTCATACCTGCAGTTCAAACACAAAGCTTACCATTATCTAGTTTGAATGGTTTATCCTGTTATCTCCTTTGACCAGCCACCATGGCTGTCGCCGGTTGACTTTTAATTGGCAGCTCACTGTGACGACCAAGTGTAAATTCAACGCGATTTTGGTCGTTCAACTCTAAGAACATTCTACTAAGATGAAATTATTGACTTTCTCATTCTTCGTTCTTTTAATACTTGTTATGTTGCCCAATATGACAATTCATGAACTTATCAACCAGTTAATTGTACCACTATCCAAAACTGAAAGACATGCTATTATACATTTGACTTTTATCCTTAAGAACATTCTACTTCTAAGGGTGAACATATTGACTTTCTCATGCTTAATTCTCTAATACTTGTTTTGTCACCCAATATAATAATCTTATGGACTTTGTCAACCAGCTACTTGTACAACTATCCGAAACTGAAAAAAAATAATTGCTTGTATCATGGGCTAGCTAGTAGCAGAATGCAATCGAAACAATCCACTTGCATCCCAATTAGTATACATCCAACGTTTTGTATCGTCTTCTTTTGAGCCATGACAACACTTTGTTTTCTTAAACACTAAGCCAATGGGAGGAGCAATGCCTTGGTGCTATCGATCAAAAATCTCTTTTCTAGATTTAGAAGTAGAAACTGGCATTCAACCATCCAAATATTACTAATTTAAGCTTAGTGGACAAACAATTGCAAGGAATCTTCCACCAGTCAATGGATGCACTAATCAAGTTGATAATAAAGGTTGGTCTTCAGGTAGCCATGTAAGGGAAGGAAGAAACTGTGAGATCCTTTTCCATTGTAATCACGTAGGCATCAAGCTAACCTCTGCATGCTAATAAAGTAGTCTGAAAAAGTTTCACTGGAAGTCGGTGAATATATTAAGGGAGGTAATGTGATTAATAACATTTGTTATTTGTCTGTGGACTATATTGGAAAGATCTCGGGGAGTTAATAGGAGCCATTGATCACCTCAACTTTAAAGGCCCACCATACTGACCCTGGATGCGTAGAATATGGAAACATCAAGCAGTGGATCTCTGTAAAGGAGAAAAAGAATAATAAACTCTCAGTCTGAAAAGAATAATAAACTATTAGTCTCGTTCTTTCATTAGCAAGAAGTGGTTCTCCTGAGCATCAATTTAGATTAATATCGCAGTTTAGATTACTCTACGGACCACTATAAAGCTAATACATAGATGCTTGCAATGCAAGAGAAATTTCAATTGTCTACTTCGAGCAAGCTTTGTTGAGTTTCAAATTTCTCTTGCATTCTACAAAGTAAAAAGTTGTCAGGACACATTCTGATTACTTTCGCCTTCCATCACTATAAATAGCTCAGTAGAAGAGTGAACAAAAATGTGTCTTTCTTCTCCTTCTCCTCCCATCTCTCTCTCTCTCTCTCTCTCTCTCTCTCTCTCTCTCTCTCTCTCTCTCTCTCTCTCTCTCTCTCTCTCTCTCTCTCTCTCTCTCTATTCATCTCTGTGATGGCGGCTGGAGCTAAGCCTTCATACATTAAGATTGCTTATGTTGTTCTTGTTGGTCTGATCATTGCTAGCCAAGTAGTAACATCTGAAGCAAGGTATGTGATGGCAGAGAAGCATAAGGGCAGGGGAAGCAAGGAGCACCTCGTGAACTCACACACAACAGAGAAGCATGAGTGGCATACGCCAGTGGTGGCTACTGATGACACTCGACCAAGTACTCCTGGACATAGCCCTGGGGTAGGCCATAAACTTGGAAAGAGGGTTGCTGGTGAAAAACAGTAGGATAGCTTCATCAGGTGCTCATCAAACTCCTCTTATATGCATTTTTCTGGATTCTCATATATAAATATAAATATATATATATATATATATATATATATATGTGTGTGTGTGTGTGTGTGTGTGTGTGTATATTCATGCATGTTGAAGGATTTCTGTGTCTATGTGATGCACAGGATTAGGTGAACATTTGCTTTCATATAGTTGTGTGCTTTGCTTATATTTCCTTTCAACTTGTTTTTTTTTTCTGGGCAAGAGAATCAATATAGCTTTGGCACATTCTCTTCAGAATTATTTTCGTAATTATGTGTGTACTTGTATTAAATTATACAGAGCTTATGACCAAGATCAATAAATAAAAAGGGATTGCTGATATGAATCATTTTGCATCAAAATAATGATCTAATAATTTCTCAAAGAGGCGAACAAAATTTGCTTATCACTTATCAGGGCATGCAACCAGGCAATATGGGGGGTCTTAATTATCATGTTAACAAAAGATTCTGCAGATATATGGACAATTGATCGCTGTAAAATATGTTAAAATTACACCCAAATAGTAAAAAAATAAAGAAAGGTTTGAATGAATGCTAAAGAAAGATCTCTCATAGCAATCTTAGCCTAGAAGGAGAACAAGAGGAGATACTCCTTTAATGGAGCAATCTTTGCTACTCTTTAATTAATCTAGCAACCCATGATTCTCGTGTAATCGAACGTTTCAAAATACTGTCTCTGTTCCTTAAAAAGCTTTTGACTCTCCAAGAGCAACTTTGATGGCCAGCATTTAACCTCTCCTCAGTCCAACTTGTTTAAGCCAGAGTTCCTCTTGATTCCAACTTCTTCCAACCATTGATTGGGAGAAGGTCTCTATCAAGACTGGCAACTGGGTTTTATAGAATTGGCTACGTTTATGCACTACAGCTATCACAGCACAAAAAGGCAAGGAAAGAGATGGTGATCAAACTTTTCCTTTGTAGAGAGAGGGAGTGCTCCATAACCTTAGGAACCAACCAAGGATTTTGGAATCATCATAAAGAAAACTTCCCTTTAGAGCACTTGCAATCCTATGGTTGCCAACATTCCATTCTACTTCCCAAATTTTTTAGTCATAAAAGGAAGGAACGCCAATCTTTCCAACGACCAATAAGCACAAGATACTGCTACCAAATCACAGACACCCTTTGGGAGAATTTGTTTGGAGTTGACCGTGTATTTTATCCGATTTTATTCTTCAACCTACAATTAACCTCGTAACTTTTTGGGCAGTTTTCTTTTTCCTAGTATTAAGAAATCAAAAGGTTTGCTGTTAAGGAGAGATGAGAGCCATCTAATCTCAAGTTCTCAACTTACTGGAATATTCACTAATGAAGAAGAGGCTATAATAAGTTTCTTATTAATCTTAGTCTTAACGTATGTTTCAAATAAATTCATGAAAAATATGTTTGCTCACTCTGCTATAGTGTTATATGTTATAGTATTCTAACTATATTAAAATACGATCTAAATATGGATTACATTAAAGACAGTAGTGGAAGCTGGATTAGGCCAATAATTTCAACCTATTTGAACAACTTGGGATACTTGCCCAACACATGAATGGGTGGACAATTAGGATTGCATGCGCTAAAAAGGCACTTAATATGTTGACGTGTATCGGATGATATACTTAGATTGATTCGAACATATACGGTTCATATCGGATGATATACTTAGATTGAACTCTTACCTCAGCAATATTATAAGTCACCCGAAAAATTATTAAATAATTCAATGCTTTTATAAAAAATTAAAATATCAAAGCAGTTCATATTAACTACTATATATTTTTCCAGGACTTTTCTCACACTAAAATATTTAGCACTTCCATGATGTTATCCTAAATCTATTTCAAATGAAACACTAAAAATAAATTAATATTTTATTGGTAATATAAAATCCTGAATAGTTTATTAGTTCTTTTAAGTTAGTAATGACTGGTATGTGAGTTTTAAAAAATAATGATAATAAAGTTTATTAGATGGATCAAAACAAAGAATTATTATTATTATTATTATTATTATTATTTTAGGAAGTCCGTTTTGGTAAAAGAAACTCCTGGGCAAGGGCCAACATGGCTAAATTCTCATCACAATTTCGTAATTTGCCAGCCATTGTATTTGAATTCACACTCAAAAGGTCAGAACGAAGAACCCAGAAAAGCACCCAACGGGCTGGGCCCAATCAAAGGCCGACACCCAACGTGGATTCAGTCAAACCTTACCACTCCCTCTCCTCAATCTCCCCATCAACGGTCAGTAACATCTCCGCGATCTTAATCTGACGGTCTAAACTGCACCTCTTCTCAAAGCCGTCTCCTATTAAGTCTCCACCTCAACCCAACCCACGAGTTTCTCTCTCTCTCTCTCTCTCGCTCGCTCGCTCTTCTCTCTACTTCCCCTCGACCTCGTCTCTCCTCCTCGATCCTCTCCGGCGACGGCGATGCAGCAGTCGGCGGCAACCGGAAGAGTCGATCCCCAGCAGCAACCGCAGTGGGTGGCGATGCAGTACCCGCCGGCGACGGCGGTCGTGATGCCGCATCAGATGGTGGCGGCGGCGGTGCCGCCGCATCCGCCGCAGTTCGCGCAGCACTTCGTGCCGTTCCACCATCCGCCTCCGCCGCCGCAGCACCACCAGAACCAGGCGGCTGCGGCGGGTGGCGGCGGGGGAGGAGAGGAGAACAAGACGATCTGGGTAGGGGATCTCCACTACTGGATGGACGAGAACTACCTCCATAACTGCTTCGGCCACACCGGGGAGGTTAGGGTTTCTGTTCTCTTGCCTTCTCTTTCATAATGGCTTTCGGTAGATCTTGGAAAGTTTCTTGACAGTGGGTTTAACCAAGGAAAGATCGATTGTTGTTTTGATTGACTGGTCGGTAAAGAAGTGGTTTTCAAGAACTTGTGCGGTGAGATGGTGATGAAAAAGTGGATCTTTTCAGCATCAATGGTAGATCGGAGATAAAAAGTCATATATTTAATAGGTCTTAATCTATATTTACGACCCTTTAGCGGAAGGTCAGATGTTAAACAGGTAAATAGTTACTATAATGTGTCAGGCTAAAGAGATGTTCTTGCCTAGGAAAGAAATTTGTAATGTCAGGACAAGCGAGATCTGAAGTTTAGCTTCTGAATATGCTTTGCAATCTAGTAAGTATTGATATATGTGGATCGATGTAGCCAAATGCATCTTTATCTGGTCTTGGTGATCTCAAACGTGCTGAAACCATCCAAATCAGAACTTCACGAGGCTGGCCAAAATTAAAATGACGATATATTCTTGGAGCCTTTGTCCAATGAGAATGAGAATTATTCAGAGGAATTGCAGGAATTCTGTATGTAAAGACATGTACTGTTATAATTGTTGAAGAACCTTCTATAAGTAGGAGAGAGTATTTTATGAGTGTGTTTGATAAGGCCATCAGCTCTTTAACTTCGTAAGTAAACAAATTACAGGATATTCTTGAGTTGAGATAATCCTCTCCTGCTAGGTTGAAGTCAACTAAAAATATCAAGTAAATGGATTAGTCTTTCTTCCTATCACTCAGTGGTCCAGTGTGCCCATAAGCCCAATCCAAGTAGCTTTTGCTAAAGAAACTTTGACTCAACTCCCCACCAAGAGCCTTATTGAGCAAACATATTCTCTTACTATGTCAGAATTGGTCATTGAGATCTTTAGAATGCTTGTGTCTACCAGTGTGGCTCTTTTTGATAATATTAGAGATTTAAATAGCTAAAACTTTGAGATATCAGCCACATTTTTGGTTGGAACCTTGGAATCTTGATTGCAATATTTTTGGTGGCTTTCAGTAATTTTCAATCTTGATTGCAATATTCTTGATGAAGAATACCAAGAAGCCACGAACAATGAGTTCATGAAAAATCAAGACAATTTAAGCTAGTTATGAAACAGCAATTTGGAGTATTTGATGCAGATATAAATTGAATTTCTTGGACATATAGAGTGTGCGAGTAAGTGTGTAAGTAACCATCCAGTTGGCTCCTTTTCTTCCAATAAAGGAAAAAGAAATAGAAATAGAAATTCTTTGACTACAAGGTAAATGAATTTAGATAAACTAAACATGCTTCTGCCATTTATAGGTGCTTTCTAAACATAATAGATATGAAAGAGGCTTCTTTTACTTCCATTTTGGTGGGAATAGTCCAATGATAAGTGTTGAAGCTATATCATATTGATTGATGTCTAAGTATATGGAGAAGGCCTACTTCTTGGGTTGATTACCTATTGATAATTGTGTTTTTTGTGGAGGCCTATTTTCCTCTTCTTTGTGCATTGTAGGATATTATGTTTTCTTATACTGGACAATTTGCTCTCTTCTGTTCTATGCTTAGTTTGGTCATTTACTATTTCAAGTGTTAATTACAACCTCCCAAATTAATGTCTTTATAATGGGATATTTATGTAATCTAGTTTTACTATACATCTTTCTTTTAACTTTTACAATGGAGTTAATACTACAAAAATCATTGCTAGACTCCTCAATTTGATGAGCATCTCTTTATATTTTCCTATATAAGTCAAATAGTAAAGTAATTAGGAGATAGAAACCATATAGCACGTAAACCTCCCTATATATTTAGCTATCACAAAAGTGAACAAAGAGATTGTCTTGGACTGCATCCATCTAGATTCTATTCATTCAGCTAGGAGCAGAAGACTCTCGAAATCAAATGATCTTTTGACTTTGGATATAATTAGATATGCTATCACAGTGGACTTCAACTTACTGTTGGGTTTTTGTTAATTTTGGAACTTTTGACTTCAAATTACTGTTGAGTTTTTGTTAATTTTGGAACTTTTGACTTTAAAACTAAGCAAGAAATTTGACTTGCAAATACAAAGAGTTTGATATGCAGTCAGAAGATAAAATGTGTAGTCCCACTCTCTCTCAGATGTTCTTTTTATCATCTTGTATCATCTTTGTTCAAGATGTTAGTTAAAAGTTATCTAGGTACATGTAACTCTGACATCATGGTTTTCTTTATCCATCTCTTTCTTGATAGTTGTTATTTGCTTATTTGTAAGTAGAACTATTAACAGAGTCATTCTTTTCGTTTTTGCTATATAAGATTGTTTTTCTATGAGTTTGTATGTTAAATGTTTAAGGTTCTGATATTTATATTGTTGTTATAGCCATCCAAAATATAGTTAAAATTAGCTTTATATTCACATTGATCATTAAGTGATCAAACAAACTAGTGAGGAACTATTATTTGAGGTTTCTCATTTTTGGAACTTATTAATATTTTTAAATTTTTATGCAATACAGCTTTGGTGATAATATTTTTATTTATTTAAAGTTCCAATACTTCAAGAAAAAAAGCTCTCCAATTCAAGGATTGTTGTGCCAATCCCTAGTTAGCACGCTCTTGTGTGCCACTGACACATATTGACATGTCTTTTACACATCTCTAATGTATTTTTTAGAGTATTTAGAGATGTTTTTAGTTTGAATATATATACTAAAGATTAAAATCCTTATATTATTTCTATAAAAGACCTATTTTATTAAAGAAATAGTAGTAGTCAAGTAGAAATATTATAAACACACAATATAATTGGATGCATTCATTAATTGCAACAGCTCAATACAAAATTAATTAGTTGAATGTAATATGAGGGGGGCAGGGGGGGTGAGGAGAGCGGAGGGGGAGATTAAAGGCTCTACCGGCACAAGAATGTTATGTCAAATATTATCAATAAATTTGAAAACTCGTCCATTGATAATATTGTCCATTGTAATGTCTTAAATACTATTTAAATCTTTGTACATATATGGAATTTGTAATTTTCTTATGACATAATATGCATATTGAAATATGCACAAAAACGACCAACATAGGCACACTATAGTCATATGCAAATTGTAGATATAGAACATAATAAGAGTGTTGTAGCTCTAATGAGTGTGATTAATATAATGACAGTGATGATGATGAATTCATATCATTCTACGTGCACACGTTCTCTGATGTTTTGTTACCTATAGAATGAAATTTCATCTAACTATAACCATGTTGACTCTAAGATGGTTCCTTTCCTTTTTTTATCTTTGATAAATTTTATCTTGTGTTTGAAATTTGGGAAAAATCTAATTTCCATTTGATTCTTATATAAGAGCATTTATCATAAATCTAGCATCAAAATGTTAGATTTATCTAAAAGGACCCTTACAAATGATTGATCTAATAAAATTTGAGTTAGATATATTTGTGCATCCCAAATTAGTTCATGAAATGTAAAAAATACTTAAGAGAATGAAAGGAAAAAATACCTTTCGATGAGATTCGAAGAAGAAATTTTGAATCCTTCTCTCACCTTATGTCACTTTCACTTCTTATTTTAGTAAAATGGCTTTCAAACAAAGAGACAAAAAATCCCTTTGACTAATCCTTAATAGGTTATGAAATCTAGGCATAACCCTACTCGTGCCTATTAGCATGGGTCGGGATAAGGCCACACCAATTCAACATGCACCTGTGCTGACCGACATGGGTCGGCACAACTACGTCACAAGGTCATGCCACTGGCACAACATATGCTGGGTATTCGGGATCTCATCGGCACGAGGTGTGCCAGCCGGCATATCCATTTCTGCTCCAGTTACTCAGGTAGATTAGTACTTAGTGAAATATTAGGTTTTTACTAGTTATTCAATGCCTACAATTTTACATTAAATGCATTTAGTACATATAGGAGATTGGTTGTTGAGTGATATTATCTGGTAAAGACAAAATTTTACAAAATAAGTAATGAGTTTACAACAGGTATTTCATCTTATAAATACATGAATGGTATGTGGTTTCATCCTTCTACTATTATGCTTACCTGGATGTTGATCTCCTAACTTTGAGGGCTAACTACTAGTCTAATCTTCTACTATCTCTTGGCTTATGCTTACCAACCATTTATTCCACTTGATGGTGCCTGTAACTAAATATCACAGCCTTTTTCTTTTAGGTTGTATCAATCAAAGTTATTCGAAATAAGCAAACTGGACAGTCAGAAGGATATGGTTTTGTAGAGTTCTATACACGTGCAGCAGCTGAAAAAGTACTGCAAAGCTTCTCTGGTCATATAATGCCAAACACTGATCAACCTTTTAGGTTAAATTGGGCTTCATTTAGCATGGGAGAGAGGCGCTCGGATATTGCTTCTGACCACTCTATATTTGTTGGTGATCTAGCTTCTGATGTAACTGATGCAACGTTGCAAGAAATTTTTGCTAGCAGATACCCATCTGTAAAAGGTGCAAAAGTTGTTATTGATGCAAATACTGGCCGGTCAAAGGGTTATGGATTTGTGAGATTTGGAGATGATAATGAGAAGACTCTTGCCATGACTGAAATGAATGGAGTATATTGCTCTAGTAGACCCATGCGTATTGGTCCCGCTACCCCCAGAAAGTCTTCTGGTATATATCAAGTTTTACAATTATTAATTAGGGCAGAAAGTATGTGCATTTGCATTTATATTGCTGCTTTTGTGTGAGTAACTGATTGTAGTAGTTCTTTTTATATTCCTTATCCCTAATCTTTCACTATCATAAACTGGTTTCCAATGGACATTTGGGTTATAGTGTGATACTTTTATTTAGATTAAGCAAGGAGAACTTTTCAAAGACATCTTCGTTTTCAATATCTCTGTAGTTCGCTTGCTATATTCTGTGTCATGGTAGACTGCTCATTTACTAGACGATATTATATTTTCATAAAATAATGTTTGCACCAAAACTGGATTACTTACTATTGGACATAGTATAGGCTGCTTGATGTTTGTAGTATTATGTTTGTGTGGTGAAGATAGAATATATCATGTCATTGATGTTAAATGAATGAACAGACCTTTACTACTGAGCATGTGCTGTTCTGTGTAGGAAGTTACCAACCTTGTGACCATTGTATTATGTATTGTTTTGGTTCAAGTTGCATAGATTGGTTAGGGATGGCGTTGAATAGATAGTCAGCTGGTAACTTGGTAAGTTTTTTTATAGAAGTGCTTTACACTCGCTATTCGATTTCTTAACAGATTTTTGCTTTTTTTATTCATGTTCATTGTTATCTTTGGCATATTTTATGAATAATTTCTGATAATTGTGTGTTTGATGTAATTTTAATTTTTCCAGTCAGTTCATTTCAATGATGGGTTATTGGTCCAGCTCTTTTGCCTGGACCAAGTTCCTTGGCAATAATTTTCAATTGTAGCCGGAAGTTACTGCTTTCTTGATATTGTTCACCTGAACAAGTACATTGTGTGAAATGTTTTGCTTATTAATATGAAAGGAATGCCTTATTTGTATTGTCTTCAATGATGCATGTTATTGCATTATCTGGCAGTAACATTATGCCGAACATAGGTGATATTTATGTGTCAATTTTCAATGCAGAGGAGCTACCCAGCATTAGTTAAGTATCACGTTACTCAGTGGTAGTTTATGCAAATGCAGCAAATCTATGCAGTGACTTGAAAAAGTGAAAATAACCTCAAGTGGATCTTGAAATGACCCTTTTGAAGAGGGGAAGAAAGGGGTTGTGGCACACATTACTCCTGCTAGTGCATGGTCTGGGGTGGGCAAGATTCACACATATTTATCCGTACTTCTAGGGCAACCATGACTCAAGCCTTATTGTTACACTATGTGATTGCCTTCTTAAATAGAGAAACTCTATAATTTTCTCGTAACTCAGTTTTAACTAGGTCTTAGTAAATCAACTTGGATTTACTTAGTTTTTTTTAATATGTTCTGATAAGAGATGAACTATTTTTCTCTTGTCACATTGTGCATGGAACTCTGACTTGTAGATCTTAGTAAATCTGCATAGATCTACTGAAATCCTGCATCTGATTTAGTGGAAGAATCCTGATTTAGACAGAATACGGAGGAAGTCACTTTTTAATCATATAAGAATGCTTGTTTATTTACCTAGATCTTCAAGATTGCATCTGCCGACAAGTAGAATTAGTATCACGAAAACATTTATAGAATTTTTTTGCTATAGAGGAGATATCACATAAACCTCTTCTTCCCCCCCAACAGAAAGAAATAGAAAAAGAAAAAGAAAAGAGGAAAAAGAATAGTTAAGTACCTTTGTTTTCCTCCATAACGAAGTGTGGCCGTCTGTCTTCTATCTTCTTCTAGATTGGTATCTTATTTACCCCCCACAACCAGGAGCATTCATGTACCTTCTTGTCTTAATTCATATCTACATGTGTGATATCCTTGACTACATCATTTTTATCAAGAAGAATGATTGAAAATTTGATGAAAGTCATTGAATGCATGAAATATTGGTGGGTTCTTATGTCAATGCTATGATACCAGTATTTGGTTTGGCAAACATGTAGTTATGCTTGCTTTATGAGCTTTTCTTGTAAGTTGGTTTTGAAACTTAATTCATGCAACTGGTGATTGTCTTCTCCTAACAAACATTTCACTTTAGGTTCCAATGGTGCATCAGCACAACTAGATGGAGATTCAACAAATACAACAGTGAGTTCAGTTTTTTTTCTTCCCTACAATTCTCAGTCTATAAGTTTTCTCTGTTTGCAATTGATCCTGCCGCTGCTATAGGTATTCGTTGGAGGACTTGACCCTACCGTCAGTGAAGCTGATCTCCGGCAAGCCTTTTGCCAGTATGGTGACATTGCTTCTGTAAAGATTCCAGTTGGGAAGCAATGTGGATTTGTGCAATTTGTGCAAAGGTAGACCTGAAAGTTTACAAATTTTCTATTGAGCTGTATAGACCCTGGTTGTTATCCTTTTCTTTTTGTCGCTATAGCTAGTTCTGACTTTCTTATGAACACATCATTTAATGCTGAAATACATTTTTTTTGGGGGGGTAGAAACAATGCTGAAGATGCATTGCAAGGGCTGAATGGAACAGTAATAGGGAAGCAGACGGTTCGTCTTTCATGGGGTCGCAACCCAGCAAACAAGCAGGTAATGCTCATTGACACTAGAACCACTTCTAAGGGCATGCGATTTTGGATGATACTAAAAACTGAAACTGTTGGTCAACTACGGTGAAATTTAAACCATAAACATAAAGTGATAAAAAATTTGGAAGATGTTAGGATTTTTTATGGTATATTAATTTATTAAGAAGTATCTTCAATTGACACAACCAGGAAAATCTGCTTATAGTACTTTCAGCACCATAATTGATTTTAAGGAAATCACTATGTCAGAGCTGAAGCATACAAATTATGGTTCGATTCTGACTGAACAATGTTGCACCCAATAACTAAAGGCATTTAGAAGATCATTATGTAATAAACCAGTAGTTCTATCCGCATAACTTTACTAGAATCTTCAAGTTTCCAGTTTTTCCCCTTAATTCATTTGCTATGTTTTTATCTTTTTATCTTAAGCAGATGAGGGCTGATGCTGGTAATCAATGGAATGGTATGTATTATGGGGCACCGTACTACAATGGGTATGGTTATGCGGCACCAGTTCCTGACCCGAGTATGTATGCTGCTGCATATGGGGCATATTCCTTCTATGGTAATCAGCAACAAGTAAGCTGAAGAGAGAATTGCCCTAGTTGTGGACTTGTGGTCAGATGAGAAGTAGATTGCGTCCTAGGTGAGTTAAGATATAGTGACTTGTTATGTAAAGTGCATTCCAGAAACTAGCACTACCTATTGAGTCCCAAATTTTCTGTCAAATTCTCTTAAAAATTTTGACGTTGCCAGAATTAAACTTAGCTATTTAAATCCTGTTTGTGTGCCTCATTATTTATGGTTAAAACCAGTCAGGCCTTTTCAACTATGATTATGTTACTTTTTTTTTTGCGGGTGGGGGGGGGGGGGTCTTGAGAAGAGGCTATTGTTATGTTAGACATCATCAAAAAATTTGGAAGGTTTGTATCCTCTAAAATTAATTGATGTGAGGGTTTGTATCAACTAGTAACAATCAGAAGTGTTTTGGAGTTGGTAATTGAAGTGCATCTATTTAAGAAATTAGGCAATGATCTTACAAGTTCTGGATCTGTAGATTGCTTTATTGGGATTTTATGCCTCCTTGACTCAGTTATGAGTAATAGGCGGAAGATGATCCTAGATTTGAAACCTCATCTTGGTGTCTGTTGTATCCCATTAATTGTTCTCTTTTTACCTGAGAATGTATATATCAGTTCTGTGAAGTCGACTGTTGATTTTAGGGAGTAGAAAATTTACTGGTACTCTGGTAGTCTTTCAAATGAGTTGGTAAAGATCAATGTATGATGCAGCTGAATTAACTTTGCGGGCTTGTTAAGAAGATTTGTGATATGAATTTGTCTCGTCTGGAGATCCACTTTTATATTTTATTTTTAAGCTCGAGAGATTGCCCTTAACGTGATTATACTGCTGTCTTATTATTCTAAGGTGGATGTTATGTTGGAATGAAATTGTATGACTAATGATATATATATATATATACTTTGGGAGCAAGTCTTCTAAGATTTGCAGCATATATCGCACAATGAGACATGACTATCAATTACAATCTATCCATAAGAATGAACCAAAAAAAAAGGATTTCACTAAAGCCAAGAACGAGAGTATCTTGATCATAGTCACTCAGTCGTAAGTTTATTATTCTCAAATCGAATTTTAAATTAGCCGTTTCGTTTGAGGAACGAAGAGGGTAAGGTCAATGTTCTCTCAGGCTGGTAACTGTAGCCATTGCCAATCCTTTGTACTCTAACAACATATCCGCTGATCTGAAAGAGAACAATATTTCAATTTATTTCTCCTTAACATTCTATTGTTGATACTCTTATGATCTCGTTACCTGTAGAAAAACAACTGCTTAATTATAGGCAGTATCGCATCTGAGATTTCAATTAATCCGGTTCCATCCCTACATGAAGTGTCGAGTAATTAAAGGACATTAGATAGAGCCAAGGAATTAGAATTATTAATCAGATATCTAAATGAACTAAGAAATCTCTTGTTTCTTACCTGCAGTGTGTCCATTTTGTACCAGTAACTACATGAAGAGCCTTCCACAACTCAAGATCATTCTGAAAACAAAAGAATCAACCTTCTCAGACCATTAGTAGGCTGAAGTAAATTTGAAACCAAGGTCATTTATATGGTGAAACAAATGAACCAATGAGTATCGGCCTCGGGTGACGCCCCCCTACTCGGAGAAAGATTTAATCCCTTGAAAGATTCCCTCTTCTCTATCCATTCAATCTCTTTCACTTGATGTTTCCCAGTATTGAACTAGTTACCTCCATTGAGCCAGCCACAAGACAAGAGACTTGGTTGATGAGTTCTGAGGGGACTCCACAGAGTAGTAGACCAGTGTCCTTCCATTCTTTGGGTCAACGGTCGAGCGAGATATCATCATCCTCAGGTTGCCCGGGAGAAAATTGCTGTCTGCTAGCATCTAAGTTAGCCCAAGAATAGTATTTCAGAGACCGAGGGGCAGGGGCCACATCAGAATATATCAACCTCTTCAGCTGCTCAGCTTGGTTAGCTTCAGATAACTCGGCCAGTGCCAAGATGCAGCAGGAAGGAAATGAGGAACACAAATAAGTATGTAGCTTTCATTTCTTCTTTTACTATGGAATGAGTGGAGATGAATTGTTATGTATATATGTATATATCGAGAGAGAGAGAGAGGTGGGAGTAAGGATGGAACAGTGATAAAATTTCTATTGACATTTGGTGCACAGCCGTTTCGTTTGGACTAGAATTACAACCATGCACCGAGTCACTCGCTGCTCCTTTCTTTCAGGTCAATTCTGACAGTAACGAATTTGGCAGAGTACAATTAATGTAGACTAAGAATATAAAGGGTAATATTTGTTTTACATAAAACTGATCTTTTTCTGAAGAAAATGCACTGCCTTCTCAGAAAGCTTTCCCTTATTGAAGTTGTACTGACTTGATTGTCGTCACCAACAAGCACATTTTAATGGTTATCTTCTCATCTGAGTATTGGTTGTATAAGAGCTGTGCTGCATCAACGTTTAATTTCAAATGTACTATGAGACAGATACGGATGAATGATCTACTGATTCTTCCTACATTCTGATTTCTGGACAGAGTACGCATAAGAGGGTAAGCATCCACAAAAATAAATGAAATTTATATCTGTTGATTATAGAACGAATACCTAAAAATATATCATTTCTTAATCCACTGGTTCTTGGCTTCTTATGAACATTAGATCAACGGCATCAACTTTTGAAGGAACACGAAACACGAGAGATTGAAAAAACTATATATCAATTTGTTATTAATAAAAGTTTCTTGTCATATTAATAAAATTTATGTATTGTGGAGGACCTACTACTCTGCGCTGACTGGAAGGTCAGAACAGGAAAAGGCTAATTCAAATTTATCACTACAATTATTCATTCAATGTACAAGATTTTTGATTAGTAAAACAAATTTTTTCTAAATTAACTAATTCGCTAATTTAAAGGCCTAAATGATGGGATTTGATTGAAAAACCTAAGAGCCTTATTTGTCTGTGGGGTAAAACTTACTGCCTAATATAATTGTTATGAAGTGAGAAAAGTTACAACCAACTCATACAATAGAGTACCGAGGGGCATGACACTCTTATCAATTGCAATCTAGCCACTGAAGCATGAAAAATAAGATGAGCATGGTCACTTGATCATAATTTTATTATCCTCAATCCAAAATCTTAACTTTAGCTTCTGAGAGCTAGAATTATACAGCAGGTGGAAGCTTTCCTTGGAGGAATGAAGATATCATGGTCAATGCTCTCTCAGGCTGGTAACTTGGCACAGTATGCCCAGCTCCCCTCACTGTAGCCATCACCAGTCCTTTATACTCAACAATATATCCTCCAACCTGAAAGAATCAGCACTATATCAATTTATTTCTCCTTAATTCAAAGGATTGATATTAAAGAGCCTATAACTATAGTATAAATGAAACATGAGGGTATATAATCCACTACCTCATGATTGGAGTACCATGGTCGCCATGAGGTACGAACAGGCAGCGCAAGCTCCCGAATGGCATGCTTTGTAGATGTTATAGGGACTACTCCATCAGTGTCGCCGCTGGAAATCATTTTTATTTTTCCCAACAAAGTTGTCAGTAATCATGAACCAATTCCTAACTGGAATATGAATGTTCGTGCAATTAAATTAATTTGTATTACCTGTATAACCACACATATAAGCCAGCATTTATCAGCTGCTTAATTATCGGCAACACCGTGTCTGGCCTGTCATCCCATCCTATACCATCACTGCATTGAGTGCAGATAATTAAAAGACATTAGATAGAGTTAAGAAAATTAGACTTATTAAGAAGATATCTAAATGATTAAGACAATGACCTGCAGAGTTTCCATTTTCCATTATTAATGACAGCATGAAGAGCCTTCTGCACTGCAGGATCATTCAGATAAGTCTCAACGTAGTTATCAGAGCACGGATCGAAGTCTCCAAACTGATCAGGTTATAATTGGGTCAATAGAACCATATTGAGTGATTGGAAGATTTATTTGCTTCTTGGAGATATTGAACCAAAGTAGTAGAAGATGTACTTGCTTTCTTACCGCTTTGCTCAATGTTGTTGTACTCTCAGAAGGATTACAAATAGGAGCATAGATGTTGTAACGACTAATACCACCAGTTTCAACTTCGTTTATGGTGCACTGAACACTTGGGATAGAAAAATTGCAGTTCTGGCGGATCTTAGCATGGGTCTCATCAGAGATCAACGCATGAGTCCACATGAACTCACAAGTTTCCTCTATGTTGATTGCACTGTCAACATAAGCATTGCCAATCTAAAGAAGAAACACAAACTATAATAAGTCTGAAATATTTGAGCTGAGGACTCGAGTTTCAATTTACTCACTGCTATGCCACGAAGATTGATCACTGTTTGATTGGTTTTCTTGTTGCGGTCGATGATGAGAGAGGCAAGTTGTGGCACGTAATGGCCGGCATAGCTCTCGCCGGTGATGTAGAAGTCACGGTTCTTGTATTGCGGAAATCTCTCCAACCAGTTGATCAAAAAGATGTATGAATCCTCAGCAGTTCTTCTATCTCCAGGGTCAAGATAATCTTTAGAATCATTCGAATACGAGAACCCGACCCCCGCAGGCGATTCCAAGAACAAGATATTAGCCACTGTCATTGTTAAGAACGAATAGTTTTTATCAGAGCTGATCTATGATCAAACATAAGTACTAATCTTTCTTAGGAGAAATGGAGTGAGCATTTTCTCACCATTATTCCAAGCATAGTTATTTCTATCGAGAGTCTTGCCATCACTATTTACTCTGAAGGGCCCTAGTTCCTCCATGGCTCCATATCCAAGTGACGAGCATCCAGGTCCTGTACATAGAAACGTGATCACCTTTAGCTATTTAACATGGATCTATTGCTTTTGTTAATAGCCTTAGAACCTTTCCTATATATAATAACTCTCAATCAGAAAGAACCTTATCATCCATCTCTTTCAGACCAATAATGCACTTTCAGATACATATTTCAGTAAGCGGAAAATAACAAGCAGCCTTACTCAAAAGAGAATAACATCATAAATTTTAAACCAGGGTCATTTATATGGTGAAATGAACTAATGAGTACATTATGTTCCCAAAATCGAACTAGTTACCTCCATTAAGCCACAAGACAAGAGGATTGGTTGCTGAGTTCTGAGGGGACTCCACAAAGTAGTAGAACAGTGCTCTTCCGTGCTTCGGCTCAACGGTCACATAGCCGCCATATTGAGCGAAATTGACACCCTTAGGTTGCCCAGGCAATGCGCTGATCCTATCTTTCTCCATTAGCCCATCTTGAGGGCTCATGTAGACAGGAGATAATTGTTTCATGCTATCATATAAGTTAGCCCAAGAATAGTACTCTAGAGAACGAGGAGCCACATCAGAATTGATCAACCTCCTTAGTTGCTCAGCCTGATTAGCTTCATATGTCTTGGGCAGTGCCAAGATGCAGCAGGAGAGGAACAGAGAGAAGAATGCAGCTTTCATCTCTTCTTCTTTTTACTGTGGAATGGAGTGGAGACTAATTGCTGTATATGTAGAGAGAAAAGAGGGAGATAGACATAGAGGTATGAGTGAGGATGGAATAATGATGGGATTTTCTACTGACATTTGGTGAAGCCGTTTCGATTAGAATTACAACCATGCATTATATCACTTGCTGCTCCTTCATGCTGGTTAATTCTGACAGTAACGGATTTGTCAGAGAGTACATTTAATGTAGATTAAGAATAGATAGGGGTGATATTTGTTTTACATGGATATAAAGTAGAAATGATCTGCATTTGAAGTATAAAAAAAAAATCAATACTTATTAGAGTGTTTTCTATTACTGAATGTACTGACTTGATTGGTTGCTACCAATATGCACATTTGATGGTTATGTGCTCATCTTAGTATCAGAAGAAAGCATAAGAGAAGCTCATGAGGTCAGGGTTCTGGTGCATCAACATATAATTGTCAAATGTACTACAAGAAAGAGTGAACAAATAATTGATCTGATTGAAAAACGGAGCTATGAATCATTAGCCACAATTGATCATTTTTATTATGACTACCATTAGCAACTAATTAAATAGACTGAGGATTGAGTACCATTGGTGATAGATGTAGAGCCTTTATTGGTCTGCGGAGTCAAAGTCAGAGAATTTTTACTGCTGCCTAATATTGTGGTTATGTGTACTGTTGAATAGTGATAAAAGTTACAGCCAACTCATACTATGGAGTCAGGGCTATGATAATTTATCAATTAAATCTGGCAGCTGAAGCATGAAAATATAAGTACATTTCACAAAATTATGATATTATTGTTATCAATCCAAATTTTAAATTAGCTTGTGAGATCATCAGGCAGCAGGTGGAAGCTTTCCTTGGAGGAATGAAGAGATCATGGTCAATGCTCTCTCAGGCTGGTAACTTGGCACCATATGCCCAGCTCCCCTCACTGTAGCCATTACCAATCCTTTATACTCAACAACATATCCTCCAACCTGAAAGAGTCAACAATCATGTGAAAATTTCGTTCATATGCACACTCCCTCCTAGACCTGTGTATAAAAGCAAATATCAGTCTATTTCTCCTTAGATATTTGGCAAGGATCGGATCACAAAATGTAAAAGGCAATTCTATGTGGGATTTTTCTTTTTTCCTTATAGAATTGATTTTAAAGAAGCCATAACTATTGCATGAATAAGAGATTGCATATAGTCCAATACCTCATAATTGGAGTACCATGGTCGCCATGAATTACTAACAGGAAGCCCAAGCTTTTGAATGGCATGTCTTGTAGAGGTGACAGGGACTACTGCATCGGTGTCGCCGCTGAAAATTAATTTTTTTTGGACTAGCTTGTTATTATCATTCAGCTCCTAACGTGAATATGAATGTTCTTGCAAACCTTTGCTTTGCATTACCTGTATAGCCATACCGATAAGCCAGTGGAAGTCAGTTGTTTAATTATCGGCAGTACTGTCTCTGGTCTGTCAATCCAGTTTAGCAGACTGCAAGAAGTACCAGGTAATTAAAGGACATTAGATTCAATAAATCAGAACTGTTGGTGAGATATCTAAATGAATGAGTAAAAAGTTATAGTCTATTAATTCATACGAGCAGAATTGCCATTTAGTTTTACTAATTGTATGAAGAGCCTTCTGCACCGCAGGATCATTCAGATAAGACTCGACATAGTTATTGGAGCATGGATCGAAGTCACCAAACTGATCAAATTAGAACCAAATCAACAAAACCACATTAGCTGATCAGAGGATTATTTTTGCTTCTTTGATATGTTGAACCATAAGTATCTGGTCATTTACATTTACTTAATTTCTTACCGCTTTGCTCAACGTTTTCATGCTGTTATAAGAATGACAAGTAGGGGCATAGATGTTGTAATCATCAAGATTTCCAGTGTCAGCTTCGTTCATAGCATTGCTGCACTCACTATTTGGAGCAGAGAAGTTGCAGTTACTGCGGATTTTACCATAAGTCTCATCGGAGATTAATGCATGACTCCATATGAACTCATAAATTGCCTCTGTGTTGATTAGACTGTCAACGTAGGCATTGCCGATCTAAAGGAGGAGACAAAATTATCAGTAAGTAATTATGAAACATTTGAGCTAAGAATCTAGTTTCAATTCACTCACCGCAATGCCACGAAGATTGATGACAGTTTGGTTGGTGCTTTTGTTGCGATTAAGGATGAGGGAGGCAAGCTGCGGCACATAATGGCCGGCATAGCTCTCTCCAGTTATGAAGAAGTCACGGTTCTTGTATTGTGGAAATCTCTCTAACCAGTTGATTAGAAAAGTATATGAATCCTCTGCAGTTCTCGTATCTCCAGACTCAAATTTGTCTTCAGTAATATTCGTATACGAGAACCCAACACCCGCAGGCGATTCCAAGAACAAGACGTTAGCCACTGTCATTGTTACGACAAAAATTTTGCATCAGGAGGTGGTCTCTGTCTCTCTGCTCGAATACCAAGTAATAATCTTGCTTGGGAGTAGTGCAGTTGGCAGTTTCTCACCATTGCTCCAAGCATAGTTATTTCTACCGAGAGTTTCCCCATCACTATTGACTCTGAAGGGCCCTACTTCCTCCATGGCTCCATATCCTAGTGATGAGCATCCTGGTCCTGTAAATCGGAACATGAACAATTCTACCCATTTAGCATAACTCAAATTGATAACAACTATGCTCACAAAGAGATGGCAACCAACTAGCTATGTAATATTGGCACAACTATTTATATTCATCGTTCAGTTAAATCAAACACCTTCAACGCTAATCATCTTTCTTACAAGAACTAGTTACCTCCATTAAGCCACAAGACAAGAGGCTTGGTTGATGAGTTCTGAGGAGACTCCACAAAGTAGTAGAACAATGACCTTCCCTTCTTCGGGTCGACGGTCACGTATCCGCCATATTGAGCGAAATCGACATCCTTAGGTTGCCCGGGCAATGCACTGATCCTATCTTTCTCCATTAGCCCATCTTGGGGGCTCATGTAAACAGGAGAAAAATGCAGTCCATTGGCATCTAAGTTAGCCCAAGAGTAAGATTCCAGAGACACTGGAGCCACGCGAGACTTGATCAACCTCTGTAGCTGCTCAGCCTGGTTAGCGTATGTGTTTGGCAATGCTAAGAGACAGCAGGAAATGACGAGCAAAGAGATGTATGTAGTCCTCATCTCTTCTCTTACAATGGAATGGAGATGAATTAGATATATATATATATATAGACAGATAGAGAGAGACATAGACTTGTGATCGAGGATGGATTGCTTTTCTCCTACGTTGGTGAAGGCGCCTTGATTGGAAGGCCAACGATGCACCGAGCCACTTGGTGATCTCCCTTGCCAGTTAATTCTGATTGTAACGGATTTGTCAGGGAGTATTACTAATGCTGGATATTGACAAAGAATATTGATGGGAGATGTGGGCTAGGGGATGATTCCAAGCTCGGAAAAGATAGTACCTTCAACGACCTTAGAATAATAAAAAAATCACAACCTACTTAAAAGCTTGGCTTATTGAGAGCTGTATTCGATTCTTGTTGCAAATATTCTAAGGGCGCATCAATGTTTAGTAGGGAATTCATACATCTTACCGCCTAAGAAAAGAACCATATGAGCTCAAATCATGCATATGGATTGGTATGATATATCGGCTGAGCTACACCGATGGCTTTACTACCATACAAGTTGAGTATATAGATAGAGAATATGTACATGTCAAGCATGTCAAGAAGTTAATTGTGATTTCCAGAGCTATGCTGCAAGTACCAAATGCATCTTAGTTTCCATCACAGATGAGTTGGGAGTTAAGATGAGGCATTGATCACATAGCTGTGTTAGAGTTTTTGTTCTCGTATACAGGGTAAGAAATAAAAGTCTTTTTTTTTCTTTTGCTTCTACAGAGCATGAAAACTCTTGTCTCCACTATCTTCTTTTAGATAAGCTTCATACATTTCACTATTGTAAGTAGTCTCGAGAAAAAACAACTGCAGTAAGAAAATTTCACTTCACATATTTGTGATCTGCATCAACTGTCAATGCTTGCTTCTGTAATCCTTCAAACCATAACAGATTTGATACATATAATAGTAGAAGGAATCATCACTTTGTTGTTAATCACCATCTTAAGCAATAAATTTTCTTCATAAGAAATTGACACCTAATTGCAGTTCTAACTTAAAATGATCAGAACATTTTCCTCGAGGGAAAAATTACAGTCCTAAATAACCTAACAAGCTGAAGAAGTTAACATGTATGATGTACTTAATGAGTTGGTGGAAGGTTTCCTCGAAGGAAGGAATAGAACATGATTAACGATCTCGCCGGTTGGTATGACGGAACCAAGTGCCCGGCATCCCTGACCGTCACCAGTGTTAGTCCATCATATTCAACAACATAGCCTCCAACCTGTAACCATTAATTGTCATAGAAGATTCAAAACTGCTATAATGATTAATTCAGATAAGGTACAGAATTCTCTCTGTATTATTACCTCAAATTGGTGGTACCACGGGCGCCATGGATGCCTAATACTCAGACCAAGATCATGGATAGCATACCTTGTAGCTGTTATTGGCACCACATCATCTACATCACCACTGAAAAGTTTTTCCTTTCAGTTAGATTTAGCAATTCTTTTCTTGATATGTGAACTAAGATCAACTCTACATGCAGTCATTACCTATACAACCACACTCTTAATCCGCTAGCTATTAGTTGCTTAATGATGGGCAGTGTGGTCACAGGTTCATCAATCCAGCCGATCTGATCGCTGAATTAAATTAAGAATCAAAAGTAAGACTGGAGTAAAATTTAGAACTGAAAATATAAGTAGCTCTTACCTGCAGGTTTGCCAATTTGTCGGTTTAGCGTGAAAAGCTTTTTGTACTGTAGGATCATTCAGATAATCCGTAACATAGAAATCAGAGCAGGGATCATAACCGGCTATCTATAAAGGTTAGAAAAGCTTAGTTTCTTTAGGATAAGCTACTTTGAATGGTTGCCACTGTAGAGGTATTACTTCATTCTATTAGTACATGATCCTTTACCTGGCTATTGGACCCAACTGAACCATTTAAGTACTGAAAGCAAACTGGAGCATAAATGTTGTAGAGATCGATTAGTCCAACATCAATGGTATCCAGAACATCAGAACACTTTTTTGTTATATCGGCAGAAAAATTGCATTCTCTGAGAATTTCGCCATATGCCTCATCAGAGATTATCGCATGATTCCACAAGAACTCTAAAGTTGCTTTGTCGTTCGATGGGCCATCAACAAAAGCATTGCCAACCTGAAATGAGAAAAAGCTGCATTATATAGCTGAAATTGGCCAAGAGTGCATAAATTAGCTTCACCTACAGCTATGCCCTTAAGATTGATGACAGTTCTGTTTCTGATCATGTTGTCATGAAGGATAGTAGCAGCAAGCTCTGGAACATAGTGACCACTATAACTCTCTCCAGTAATGTAAAAGTCGCGGTCCTTGTACTGCGGAAATCTCTCAAGCCAATTGACCAGAAAAGTATACGCATCGCGAGCAGTTTGCCTATCTCCACTCTTTAAATAATCAGAAGTAGTGTTTGAGTATGAGAATCCAACACCAGCGGGCGATTCCAAGAAGAGCATATTAGCCACTGTCAATTGTTACAAATGCGAGTTATGTTAGAAAATTGGAACAGAGTGTAAGACTCTCCCTTTCTAAGATATGAAGGTGCAAAGTGGACTTTTATTTATAGCAGCACCCTCACCATTGCTCCAGGCATGTTCATTTTTATGGAGAGTTTTCCGGTCACTATTTGTTCGGAAGGGGCCTAATTCCTGCATTGCTCCATATCCTAGAGATGAGCATCCTGGTCCTGTGGATACCAACATGAAAAAATAAATAAAAGAATCCAATTGTAAATATAGGTAGATAGATGTTGATGGAAGCAATGGGTATAACAACTGTGAACAATGACACCAAACAATCCTATTGCTGCATTGGCTGAAGGATTCAGACAATATCGATCTTTAATTAATTAAGACTGATATGAAAGGAGAACTAAAAAGAAAAGGAACCACTGTAATCATCATCAGTAAAGAAGAGCAATTATACAATTTGTTGCTCATAATTGGATACAAACAAAGTACAGTAGGCCCACGCAAAGATTCCATGAACAATATGTTTGTGAGAAACAGTATCATGAAACATATGGTGCTTTGTGCTGGAGATTAACTGATTTATGTTTAAATGAAACGGAGCTGCGGCCTTTTATCAGAAAAGAAGAATAGGAAAAGAAACATATGGTGTAGGCAAACAAATGACTGCAGATACGTTGAAAGAATTATACTTCGAACATTGAACAGATAATAGTTAAGAGAGATGAAATCGTTATAACTTTAAGACGTGAAGGAAAATAAAATCGGATCATTTACCTCCATTAAGCCACAAAACAAGAGGCTTGGTCGATGAGTTGTAAGCAGACTCTACAAAGTAATAGAAAAGTGCCTTTCCACGCTTCTCATCTACAGTCACGTAGCCGCCGTATTGATTAAACTTTACATCTTTGGGCTGGCCAGGCAATGCTTCAATCCTATCTGCTTCCATTGACCCATCTTGATGGATAACGCCGCCGGGCGTTATAAGCTTATCGGAATCCAATTCAGCCCATGAATTCGATCTATGAAACCATGAAGACCTCTTAGATTTGATCAACTTCCTAAGTTGGTCAGCTTGGTTGGCTTGGTTGGTGATGGGCAATGCAAACAGAGTAATGGAGATGAGAAGCAAAGAGAAGTAAGCAGTCCTCATATTGGACTTCTGTATTGCTATGGAAAAGAATAGGGAGATGCGAGTTGTATAAATATATATATAGTCTCAGGATAAGCAATTTAAATAAAGTAAATCGAAAGCCTGTTAAATAAAGTTCTAACAGAATTCATGATCTAATCTTTTGTAGAAAAAAAACTACACTAGATAAATAAGAGTGTTTGTGGGCATAGTATTATCTCCTTAACAAATAATGTTAGGCCCTTAAACACTTTATGAATATTCTATAAGTAAGATGATGTGGCATCATCTTGTTCATCAATAACTTCTCTCAATCCAACGGTCATCACTATGAATGGAAAAAAAAAAATTGCCGCGTCAAAACTATTCGTCGAGTGTTTGTGACTTCGATTGATTTAGTCCGGATGAAACAAATCTAAGTTGATCAAACCTAGTAAAATTTAAAAGATTGACTTGGATCTTCTCAAACATCAATAACAAGTACCTATCAATCTGAGTTCTTGCTTGTTGATAAAACTTGCGTATCAAAGGGGGAGACATGAGACTGAGATAGAGAGATGGGGGTGGAAATTCTAAATTTAGTTGTTTCTTTCACGGCTGTCCGTGAGGCTTTAATCCTGTGCAATAAGCAACCTACTAAACAATCCCTCTACAAACACTTATTCCGGATCTCTTGTTGCCAATAAAACTTTCCTGGATTTGTGATCAAATATTCTATATAAGTGTTTGCGGAAAACAAACTCAAGTGCTCTATCAGGTTTCCTTTATCTTTAAGGTATAATATATGAATCTGTAGCAAAACATTACTGATAGCAATATGTAACCCAACTCCCTAATAATTATTTGCATCAGGAAGAAAGGTATGAAAAAGAATGATTGAGATGTGCTTTTGTCTGTCAAAGATTCTGTCTAAGAAAGAAAAGGCTTCCAAAGTTTGTCAACATCCCTCATTATTCAAGCCATTCATGTCAATTGTTTCGCATTCATTCAACTAGTGGTAAAACGAAGTATAACCCACGCACACGCCAAAGATATATACGTAGGTACATCCTTTTTATTTGGAGAAGAATGTTTCTGCCTAATACGTAGGTATATGCTTGTAAATGTGTATCAGTTTGGATTGTATATTAGGAAGGATAATTGCGATATTTTCTTTATAATTGCTTGTCTTAATGCCAAGGATTCAGTTTCTTTAAAAGGGAACATGGAATCTCTATAAGAACGCCAGACACGATGTCTCAAATAATTGTTTATTATAATAAAAATATGAAATATAAAGGAATAAATAAGTAATCACAAACACAAAAAAATTTATATAGAAAAACTCTAAATCTAAGTAAAAAGTCTATAACTCCAAACTCAAATCAAATCAACTATTATAAATTGTAATAGTTTATAAGAATAGATTATAGACCACTCATCTATAACAATCTTATCGTTAGAATTCATGATTCTTTGTATCTTGTGATTAAATATCAATCTCAATCTCTTAAATTATTACAATCATCTGTAACACTCAAGATCTAGTTTTTCAATATCCAAATATGTGGACATAAGAGTTTAAATATCTTTCTACGAGGTTAAAACCACTTCCAAAATATGTCTCTTTTAAAAAAATTATTAAATATTTTATAACCTATGCTTATGCCTATAAACAAAATTTATACTCATTACATAAATAAAATTTTATTAGAAATATAATTTATTAATTATATAAGTATAAATAAAATCTTATAATCTTTGTTGTTAACAACATTAAATATATTTCAAGTATGCTCTTCAATTTTTTTGACTATTTTTATTAATATTATTAATAAATAGAAAATTTTCAAAATTAATATCACTTCTACTATTTAGAGATCTAAGTTTGATCACTTCAAAAAAAAATTAAAAATAAAAAAAAATTAAAAAAATCTCACTTCCAATCATATGCCAACTCATTCATCATTCATTGCTGTTATGCCATCATCTTCTCCGTCTCTGTCTTTTCCCCTTCTCTTACTTTCCTCCATCCCACCCAATCAAAACCGTATCTTTCTCTCCCATCTCACCCACCCCACCCATCTCTTTCTCTCCTCTCTTCTCCTCTCCCCGTCCCCTCCAAAATAACACCCAGGTGTCTCCCGTTCTAATCTTATGACAACCATAGTCATCGTAAGACGAGCGGCGACGTGAGACAATGGAAGAGGAACGACGGCGCCGGTCGGGTCAAGTGTGACGACCGGCGCGGTGGAGGAAGAAGGGAGAGAGATATGTGGAGTTGGAGGGGGGGGGGGATGGCAGGAGAAGAAGAGAGTTGGGCGGGATTGATAGAGTGCGGTTTTGGTTGGGTGAGACACAGAGAATTGAGTAATTTTAGTCGAGTGAGAACGGAGAGGGGCGGCGGGAAAGACGATGAATTGAGAGAAAATAATTGAGATATCAAATAATATAGAAATAGAAAACCTATTTCTATAAATAGTTTGAATGTGCTATATAAATAATTATTAACTGATGTTAGATTTTAAAAACAGTCTCCTTTCTGCTCTATAAATAATTAACTTTCTTTTTTTCGTTTTGATAGATCGATGCTGGAGTTTTAAAAAGAAAAAAATGTAATATCTTTGTTTGTAAATTACAAGAGAAAATTTACCGAGACTATTCAGAAGAGCTCATGTGGTTTTAGACTTCCAATCTCTAAATAGAAAGGTTTCGATCGGTGAGCCTCACCTAGTCACCTAGCATTTTAAGTCTTCTCCATCGCGTGGATGGCTTTCTTGGGGCGTTGGCCCGGTTGAATAACGGGCTTGAATCCCAAGCCCAATGCTGAGAATAATAGTCAAGTTTCCATTAATGACAGACAAGAGACAATTCTATTCAGAATTCGCTTGTGCAACTATAGCATCAATAAGCGATGAACATATCGATTTCGATGCATTAATTACCTTATCCATAGATCTATCTACATCTCAACATGATCTTTAACAGCAGTGCTAATGCTCAAACCAAGAAACAAAGATATAATTGATTCGAATCTTCGTGCAATATCACATATCAAGCAAGCTAATGCCCCACCTACAAAAGCAGCAGCAGCTAGAAGAGCTCCAGGATCCTATGAACCAGCAAAACAAAATGGAGCATGATCAGATGCTTCTCCTTTGGCAGCACCAAAGATACCAACCACCAAAAAGGTGAAAAGTGATCTCTCTTTTGCAATGCCACTTCCCAATGTTTCAAAGGTCAATAATTCTCACTCACTTCAGTTTTACATCGTCAATTGAATCGATCCAAAATGCAAACTCGGCACGCGCGAGCCGAGCCGGAGGAGGAAAAAGAAAGATGTCGTAACGCAACCAATCAGTACACGAGTCGAGTCCATCACTAATCTCGTAGAAACTACATCCAAACAAACAGAGGACTCGAATCACAAACGACAAGGAACAAGCGAGAACTGTTAACATCACGTGATGGACAATCTCGCACCGTACGATTAAGACGTCTAATGTCTCTCTGCTGTGCTGTGCTGTGCTGTCCTCCAATGTTGGAGGATAATGTTTGCGGAGTTTTTCTTTTCTTTTGTACCAATGTAATTTAACTAATCAAATAATGTATCTAAATAAGTGAGTTTTTAATTCAGATGTGAAGTAGAAGTCGTATGTATCTAAATAGACTTATAAAAAAAAATCACTTATTTAGAGCAATCTTTGGTGTGTGTGGGCCTCAAAAATTCTCGAGAGAGGGGCAAAAGTTTTTCATTTGTCTGGGGGGTCGATATAGCTTTTGAAATGACAGGCTAAAGAAGAGAAAAATGGACGTCTTTGGGCCCTTTGCACATGACTGCTTTGCTTTGGATGTGAGCATAGTATCAGATAACAAGCTTCTGTGGGCCAAACTCTATTACTCTTCTACTTCTCTTTTTTTTTGTTTGGAATCAGGCTGGGAAAGGGGCAATTGTATTGTGGCAGAAGCCTCGGTGTGCACATTGGAGAGTTCTACCGAGTATGGTTATGGAGGATGTTGGACCTGGCATCGTTTGTCTTTAACTCTCTCATTTATGCCAGCGTGCCAAGAGTAGCGTTGAAAATTGAACGAAATAGTACACTAAAACAAAAGAAAACAAGGACGAGAGGAGTACGTATATCACTTATATAGCTGATTGAAATCGAAGATCTCGAGGCTATGTCCTTTTTGCTAATATGCATGTGTTTACTGTGGTATCTTTCCTTTTTAAATTTTTTTCTTTTTTCCATCTGCCACCACTAATTTAACTAACTTTTGTCAGCTTATTATTGATAAACAGTATACTCTTCTGGGACCAACTAGGGAACAAATTTTCCTAGGTCTCAATTTTTTTACTCCATGTCATTCCCATAGCATCATCATATTTGGTTCCAAGATAGCTTGACTAAGACCACTATGCACAGGTAGCTTGCAAATTATGTTGGTGGTTATGTAGGCTTCTTGAGATTCCATGATTTTTTTAATTCCAGAGTAGTCTGATGAATTTGGCTAGACAGCTGCCAAATTGCTAATCAAAACAATTAAGGAGGCAAAATTTAACATAAATTAGTCTCGCTAACAAAAGGTACGTCCCTGAGTTTCTAAAGTGACAACCAAGTCAAAGACCCATATATAAAGTTAAGCCTCTTCTCATTTAAGTACCATTATTGTAACATTACCCTTAATGCTACAAAGATGGTTTTGTAAATTATTCGTTTCATCACATTTAGTGCACACAAAGGACAAACTGTTTCTTTCCCATAAGTCCTTAGTGAATTGCTTTTCTCATCATGAGTGCAATTGTTATGGACTAACAACCCTTCATATTGTTAAATGATACTAAAAAGGCCTATCTTTTCTATAGGCAATAATACAATTAGCCAGGTTGTAAGCAGTGGGACATAATTATTTTGGCATCCATCCATCTCCCTCACCTATCTCTCTGTTGTTTTAGCTAGTGGTAGTGGGGAATAATTACTCCTATTACCATCAATATAAAAGATTGCATTGTTTGGTGTAAACTGACAGTACTTCTCTAAACTAATTACATTCAACACAGTTCAATCACATGCAAAAGCATATAAAATCTGCAATGTACTACTCTTCACTAATTAAGAGTATATAAGCTGCAGCTAACCGCGTAAACATTTCCACCTATGCTATGCTGGTTTAGAATTCAAAATTCTATGTATCATATAATATATGTCCTGCAGAAAGCTTTTCCAATGGAAACCGAAATATATATATATATATATATATATATATGTATGTATAACGCTAGTAGACAAAAATGATGCTCTAAGCTAAGTTTCTTCATTGGTTCAAGTGGGGGAGGAGGTTACTATATCTAGAGACGTGGTAAGGCATTGGAGTATTCGTGCATAGTTAAAAGACTCGTACTCGTACTCTAATCTCGTTATAGAAAGATTCCTCTGGTGAAGAAGAAGTCGGGAGAAGCTTGTTGTCCTTTCCTGCCTTGCCAAGACAAACACAAGAACTCAACCTAATTACTGTGATTAGTAAGACAAATCATCATATGATAACCACTAATCCCTCCAATCATCTCACGCCAACGTGGCAGGATTGCCAATGTATACACTGACTAACCTCTGTGAGGACTGTGACTCATCAGTAAAAGGACGGAGAGAGAGACTAGAGAACTCGTACATGTATGTTTGAGTTGTAAAATGGAAAAAATGTTTTAAGTTCTTTGAGAGTAGAGAATTAGTACATGAATGTTTTGAGTTTTTTGTTTTTTAGCTGTCCGAAACAGCTAAATCATGGACGTCCAAAGAAGAAGAGAAGTGTATGAAATTGTTGGGAGCCACGTGTACTTAAGTATCTGCAATAGATCCATAATCCACAGGGCTTAATAAGGTATTAGGGGGCCCATAAACAAAGGCTTGCTCTGCCATTAATTACGCGAATAAATTCTCACGATACGCAGAGAATTTATGATGGAATAATAACCGACCAAGAATTAATAATATAACTATTTATGGTTCACGAATTATAAAGTATGGTGACGGATACGGTCATGTCACGTGGATACAAGCAGGATCTCGAGTTTGTTAGCTGGACGGGAAAGCGAGTCGAGATTATACGTGTCTACGATCGGCCATGCACATGCGCGTGCGAGCTAACCCCCGCTTTTCCTGGCTCCGGCGGTGACCGCACCGCAAACTAAATTATTATTTTTTTCAGACGAGAAAAAAAAGAAGAAGCTAACTAACAAATATTTAATATTTTTTTCGGAGTAATACATAAGTATAATTTAAATCAAAGTTAACGAGAATTATTATTATTATTATTATTATTATTTTATATTAAATGAAAAATTCAAACAAAGATGATAAATTATATAGTCTCCGGCCTTCAGCTTAGCTTCCAATTAATGGCTGGCTTTTTGAAAAAGCTTGGCAAGTGGCAGGGGACTCTCTTACCATAACTTAGCAAAGGATTTCACGTGGTGTTGGGTTGGTGTGGCCCAGCATTTGATGACCAAAACACCTATTAAGATGAAATTTTACAGAGGGCAAGGCCTCTTTATTCACGTGCTCTGGCATCCAGGAGATTTCTATGTTAGCCTTCTTTGCTCAGCCTATTTAGATGCATTGGCATGTATCAGTCAACCCCCAATTAATGTTTCCAGCATTTCTTATCCTGAATGTCTAATACTTGAGGATTTGGCGTGGTTTTTGTACTTTAATGAGCTAGACAGTGCACTTATGGATCAACATTATTGGCAGCCGACGCATAGATTTTGCTTAAATATGAATCAAACCACTCAAATATTTTTTTTAATAAAGTAGATTGATAAATAAATTATGTGACCTTACTTTATCACATATCTCGTTGTAAAGAGTGTAATAAAATTACGGTGCTCGATTTAAATGTTTTAATGAAATAGGACTGTTGCCTTTGTAAAAAAAAAAAGTACCGTGCTCGTTGTGAAACCATTCTTCTGACTAATATTATTAAAAAGAAAGCAGCTTGAATGGTTTTCATCATACCATCCTGCAGATAAAGTTTAAAATACTACGTTAATTATCCGTATCGCTCCACGTAATTGAACTAATTAGGTGTAATCCTACAAGGGCATTTTCGCCAAAGCAACTACCTTTTAAAGAAAAAGAACAGAGAAGAGACGCGATGCTGGAAAGTGGGCGTAGCGCACGTTAACTCATGATGAGTGGCGTGCTTGGGCGACTCGCTAACGTACGCCTCGATTCTCCTATCTCCTGTCCTCGCTACCGTGCGCCTCGATGCGAGGAGATTTCCCTCGAGCGCGGTGCGGTACGCCGCGGTGAGAGATAGGGAGGGAGAGAAAGAATACAAATAGGCAGCGCTCGAGCGACAGCGAGAGCGACACAAGGGAAGAGTTCTTATCGGTGGTTGTGACACCTCTCTCCCCAACTCTCTCTATAACTCGGCAAGCCTATATGAGACAATAGAAGCGTCCCAGAGTGGGAGAAGAAAGAATAAGAATTGGAAGAAGAGAGTGGTAAAAGAAATTATTAGACTGGGATTGTCCTTCTTTCCTTGGTCTTCACTATTCTGTGCTCCGTTGCATTCAATTCCCCTGCTCTTAGAAGGGAATAAGATTTCTTCCAAGGTTTGAATACACACACTGTCCTTTTTTTTATTCTCCTCTTTCTCTACCACGCATCTGCTCTAATTATGCAATGCTGAGCGTTTTGGGGTTGGCGTTGTTGGGTTGTTAAGGCTTGCAGCTTTTTTTTCCTGCATCTCTTTTTCAGAAGGGATTTTAATATTGGTGGTGGAAGAGTGGAGAGTACTGGCGAGAGGCAGAGGAGGGATGAATACCAGAGTCCGGACGTCGTTGCAGACCATGAGAGCTGCCCCAAAGCACGATAAAGTAGGCTTCTTTGGAGCAAATGCGAGACGGGTCTTCGTTTTTCTTGGGTTTTGTTGCTTGTAGCCTTTGGAAAGTTGGATCCTTTGGTGAATTCGAGAGCCCTCGAAGGGTAATTCGAGATGGGTCTCTGCGCTTTGCCCAGGGCGATGGTTCTTTTATGATGCCAATTTCGAAACCTTTTATTGTTTATTGAGACTTTGATTCTCGTGACGGTTTTGTTTCTTTTTCTTTTTCTGCTCGTTGGAACTGATTTATAGGAGGTTGCTTGGATTATGATATCGAGGTGGGCTTTAATCTCTTTTCTAATGTCCTAGTTTGTGTACTGTGCTCTTGTGGAAGTTTGGAAACTTGGCGGTCTTGAACAAAATTCGAAATGGGTTCCTTGATTTCGCTCGTGGGATCGGTTCCTTTGGGGAACGCGATCGCTTCGGATACCAATTCGAGATGGGTTTCTTTGATTTCTGATAACGATGTGATTTCCCTCTCGACCTTCTTCGTTTAGTCAGAAGAAATGATCTTTTCCTTTTCTTTTGTTTCATATCTGAAAGAAGTAATTTGTTGTTTCTCTTACAAGTTATTTGTCCATGAAGGAGATGGAGAAGGACAAGAAGACCGACATGCAGAGCAACAGATCACTAGTTCAAGGAAAACAGCCCAATCGACGCCAGTCGAGAAGAGAGAGGAAGATTGCTTTACAGCAAGATGTATCATCACTTCTCTATCTTTTTCTTTGAAGAAAAAAATTACTTGTTTGCTTTGGCTTTTCCTACATCTCTTTCTCATCTTATTTGCAGGTTGATAAGCTAAGGAAGAAGCTGAGACATGAAGAGAATGTACACAGAGCTTTGGAACGGGCTTTTACTAGACCTCTGGGTGCTCTTCCTCGTCTTCCTCCGTATCTTCCTTCTAATGTAACTATCCTTTTCAACTGTTACATAAGTAAACTACACGGCAAGAAAAGTACAAATTTTCAATTATGGATATCAAAAGATTTGATTTTGATTTGGCTTTCTTCAACTTTTGCTCAAGACGCTAGAGCTTCTAGCTGAAGTAGCTGTTTTGGAAGAAGAGGTGGTTCGGCTCGAAGAACAGGTGGTCAATTTCCGGCAAGGCCTCTATCAGGAGGCAGTATACATTTCATCCTCTAAGAAAAACAAGGAGACTGCATCTGATATGTATAGTGATCGATGCCCGTCTATGAATACCAAAAATCCTGAGCAATTGAAACCATGTGTCCCTGCAGCCAATTCTGATTCTTCTATCATCACCAAGCACTTTGCCTCAATTCGGTGTTCGTCAACGGCAGATCCAAGTGGGCCTTCGTCAAATCGATTTACCAATGGCAGACAGACTCCAAGGAAGCAAAATTCTTCTTTGTCCATTCACGAAGATCGTAGGGGAAAAGAAAACCAGTTGAATACTAACGTCAGCACAAATTGCAAACAATCGCCAATAAAGAAAGTGTCGAAATTGAGGATGCCTGTGTCAACTGAGAAGTCCTCAAATTTTCACGTGACTTCAGATGAAGTGGCACCGGAAGATTCAAGCAGTCCAAACAAGTTGTCTGAGGAAATTTTAAACTGCCTCTTATGCATCTTTTCTCCAATGAGTTCATCAGATAGCATGGAAGACGAGCTAGAGACATCTCCTTCAGTTTCAGGCTCTTCTGGGAGTTTGGAAGATGCAGACTCTCGAGATCCTTATGGTATCTTGGAACTTGGAAGGAGGGACATTGGCCCATATAAACATTTCAGATTAGTTGAAGCTAGTTCTATTCATCCAAGTCTAAATACCAACTCTTCTATCCATAGCCGGAGGCTGAAGTGAGTTTGGCTTCTAAGTCTGATTTCGTAGTTAATATGTCACCAAAGGACTTAATATATCTGATATTTTCTTCCTATTTACTTCCAATGCAGGGTCTTACTCAGAAAGCTTTCGTCACTGGACTTGTTGGGGCTTACCCATCAGCAGAAGCTGGCATTTTGGATCAACATATATAATTCATGCATAATGAATGTAAGGTTTCCCAAGTAACGTCATGCTTGTATTAATTATTTAGAGAGTATTTATCATGCATTGGGACTTAGTTTTTTAGTGTTCTTCTTTGTCTATAACATGCGTTTTTAATTAGTGTTCTTCTTGCATTGATAATTCATGTAAAAAAAAATTCTGCATGTAATTTCATTTTTACTTAACGAGTATTTTGGATCAACATGTGTAAAATTGTGATCATGTGGGAAGTAGATCGGAGTCTCAGAGTATGTCGCTGAGGGTTTGGGTGCTAGGATTCCCCTTTATCAGAGGATTCAGGGCATGCTTGTGTACTGTACCCTTCAGACTAATAATTCATGTAATCAAATTCTGGGTGCTTCCTTTCGCACCAACAAATGGATATATGATAACATTCTTGCTTTCATTTATTCTTGACCATACGCGTGTCTGCACTAGTGAATTGCGGAATACTTGTGCAATGGCAGGAGCATGGCTTGATCAGTACTTCTATTTGGTGAAAGAACTTGATTAGTACTCTGTTGTTTCTATTATATGTTCAGGCATTTCTTGAGCAAGGTATACCTACTAGTCCTCAGATGCTGCTTGCATTGATGCTAAAGGTACTATCTTAACTTATTTTTCTCTTCTTCAGTATGCACTCTAAATGACCAATTACTTAGTATATCCATTAGATCAACTTAAAAATCTGGACTTTCTGAATTGTTATTCTCAGGCTACAATAAATGTGGGTGGCCACTTGCTCACTGCAATGACAATTGAGCATTTCATTTTGAGGTTACCTTATCGCATAAAATATGTAAGACACACTCTCTCTCTCTCTCTCTCTCTTCCCCCTTAAAGGTTCCGCAAGTCTATACTAAGCATGTCAATTTTTGTTTCCATGTGTCAACTAGGTGTATCCAAAAGGAATGAAGAGTGATGACCTAACAATGCGAGGGATTTTTGGATTGGAGTGGCCTGAACCCTTAGTTTCCTTTGCGCTCTCATGTGGAAGTTGGTCTTCTCCTGCTGTAAGTGTCTCAATTGGATAGTCGCTAAAGTTGAATCTTCTAGTTCTGCATTGACAGTCACACTGTTTACAGTTAATAGTACTCTAGAAGAAAAGGGTTATACTGTATTACATGGCTTTATATATGACTTATTTGGTGGAACAAAGCATTCAAGAGGGTCAATTTAGAAGTTTAACACTGATAGAATTACACAGCTGACACTTTGATGGTCTTAATGAAGGTGAGGGTGTACACCGCATCTCAAGTTGAAAAACAGTTAGAAACAGCAAAAAGGGACTATCTACAAGCAGCTGTAGGTATATCTGCGCCAGATAAATTGGCCATCCCTAAGCTGCTGGACTGGTTCCTACTCGACTTTGCGAAGGATGTGGAGTCCCTAATGGACTGGATCTGCTTGCAACTACCGAGTGAGCTGAGGAATAATGCAGTTGAATGCCTTGAGATTAGTAGAAGAAGCATCGTTCCGCAACCTGTTCAAGTCATGCCCTACGAGTTCAGATTTAGATACCTTTTGGCCCCATAGAAGCATTTTGTCTGTCAATAGTACATTAAATTCTGCAATTCCAACAACTTCTGTACACATCTTTGTAATAAAAACAGATCGAAAATTTGTAAAGCTGAATGACTTGTCAGAATCCTGGAATGGGTTTTTCCTCGTTAGACCGCATTCCATAATGGGAATTGCAACCCTTGTAAAGACACATGGATCGATAACGTAGATGAGTTCAAGCTGCTGTGGAAAGAAATGAAATAATTGGGTTTCCGAAATTGATTGCTATTCTGGATAGCGGTAACGAGTACATACTACATAGCATTCAAAGTTGAATATTGCTGATTTGAAACATAAATTACATTCTACAGTTCTTCGATGAAAGAATACTAATGACTACATCGCAACTTGCTCTCGAGTTATTATAGGATTCAATCAGTACAATTTCTCAAATGACCAATCTGTGGTAAGTTGTACATTGTCTACTTAATCAAAGGGTAGATGCAGAGATAAACAAGAAGGACAATACTTCTCAGTATGGTCCACACAAGAGACCAAGCAGTCTCTCCGTCCATTTCATCTCCTTCTTTGCAAGGTCAGCAATTAATATTGGCACCAATAAGCATGCAGTTAGCCATAACTAATTATTCATATGGTCGCTTTGTTGTTGTTATCTATCCTTTTGTCTAAAAGCAAACTGTGGACCGTTAAGTTTGCCTTCAAACATACATAATTCTTAGTCAACTCTGAGGTGTTTTGTCACCTTGGGCTCTATTATAAGATTCTGAGACAGTATTGTGGGGATACTAGGACATAATACACAGCCTGTTCGCCTTGAATGGTCCTATAGCCTTTGATATCTGCTAACCTCTCCAATTATTGTACTCTTGGACCAATTTTTCTTTAGTGCAAAGTTCTGAAGTCTCTAACTAGAGTAGATGGGAACTTAGATTATACGAAGCTCCATCATGGGAAGCCTTCTATGTCAGGAGTGTTCAGATTACGAGAACTTAGAATGGTCTATTTGGTCAGCTGCAAGTGGACGGGTTAGGTTGACATGAGAATGTGCTAATATAGTTGTATAGGGAAATTTATAAAAAAAGAAGAAGGAATATACTATATTTTATCTTTATTATTATTGAAAATATTTATCATTTAATGGTTGCATTTTACTTAAAATACCTAAAAAAAGGTCTAAACCATTAATCTTCATTTTATGTATGAGTTAAAGTAACTGTAAATGCAAAACAACCTTTAGACCTTGAATAAGTTGTTTTAGAATAAGGTCAAGTTATATGGAGAATTAGATTTTGACATCAAATAGAGAGTAATTGTAAGGTGTTTCTGAGAGGTGGGGTGAGCAGCCCAATACTATTTCAATGGCCCAAATAGCTGTAGGTTGGGCTTAGGAGACTCACCAAGAGAAGCTGCATTAAATTAAGCATTGATGGACAACTTTAAACGCCACGTATGAATTGGCGTCAACTTCAATTAATTAGTTGTTTTGTCGTGATTCCAACTACTTATGTTCGTTTTCCTATGTTCACATCGCAAACCTCGTGTCCGAAGCTCTCTCTCTCTCCCTCTCGACCACTAGCTCTTACCAAGTCTGACCAGCATAATTGGGAATTTTCTATATACATATGCCACCTCATCAAGTTTTACAATCCCATGCGCTAAAGAAGGGTCGTCACATTTCAATATTAATATATGGGATAAGGAGTAACAAGTTGGGACAAGCAATCGAATGAAAGGAATGGGAAAGCTCAAATTATGTAATAATTTCTCAGCTACCATGATGGAGTAGTTTAATCCTGATAATTGCTGGGTATCAAGTATTAACATGAATTATGTGTTCTTTCTTTTTCTAAGAGAAAGTAAGAATAATTTTTTTTATAATAGATTATGAGTTTGTAAGCCAATTATAAAATATAGAATAAATAGAGTCATAATAAAAAATATAAAATATTAATTTTAAGGAATTTTTATAAATTACACCTAACATTTTGTCTATGTTATGATTCGCAACCCGTCTTTGGAGATTTTATAATACGATTCCTCCTTTTTTTTATAATGTTCATTTAACACCCTGAGTTAACTTAACCTAATTATAATTAAACTGAATGATACCAGAAAAAGAATATTCTGTTATAATTCACTATGTAATTTATAACATTTCTAAATTATTCTTGTACTTATCTCTAATTTTATTCATAATATGAACAATCATACTTGTTGCTTTTTCTCAAACCATAGAAAACATCATCTAAATGTCAAGTCAATCTTAAAGCTTCCAAACTCCAAGCCATGGAGATCTTAGAGCTCCCCAAACGCTAAGCCGATTTTGTTGCTTGCGATCTCAAAGATGAGGTGGGAGATGAAGAAAATTTGAAAAAAGATGAAGAAAAAAAAGGATTTGAACTAGAGAGATAAAGAAAATTAGGTAAAATTAGGGGAAGCTTCTAAGGCTTGGGGATTTTTGGGGATTCTTGTGGGTTGTGGGTTTTAATATTATAATTTTATGAGGTAGAGTTTAGTTATAGATAAGAGGATTTAGATTTTATGGAGTTAGGGTTTAGTTTGGAGAAGAAATATTTTGTAGGGATTTAGGTTAGGTCAGAACTTTCTAAGGGTATTTTAATAATTTTATAACTAGAATCACATAAACTATATAATATGGTTAATATCGGTTAGCTAAAGTAACGTTGGGGTGTTAAATGAACATTATAAAAAAAATGAGGGGTCGCGTTATAAAATCCCCAAAGACGAGGTACGAATTATAAAATAAGTCAAATATAGGACATGATTTATAAAAAAATTTAATTTTAATATCTAGAAGGAATTAAAGTAAGAGTGCAGACGTCAAACAAGCAAACCGACTTAATTTGTGTGAATTTTGAATAATAAACTACCTAGCCAAGTAATATGCACCCTTCATTCTCTTTTTAATGATGGAAAGCAGATGGAAGGTGATTTGGGAAGTTTCCACATTGCTTCCCCACCTGCCTAGTTATATTTCAACCATCAAATTGGATTTCTTATCTTCTCAATCAAATATTTATTTTCGATAATGATCGTTTAGTTGATCAACTAGTATATAGTAAGATTCATGATGCAACAGATTAAGAACTTATGGCAAATTAATTTTGAATTACGTTGTACAAAGCAGGATGAATAGTTGCTCTTCACAAGCCTTCCTTCTGGAAGTGGAAGATGTTAGATTTTTTTAAGAGAAAATGCAGAGACTATTAGATTAACGCTAGATCTATCTCTTAAAAGGAAAATTAGCTTAACCTAGGTGTTGTTTTAATATATAGATCGTGCGTATTTAATAATTTTAATTACAGATGATGATAAATATAAAAGAAATTGTCGTATTTAAACAAGCATGATCGATTCGAATAACGCATTAGAACGGATCGACCCTAGAATCCGAATTTACCCGAATCCCAATCCATTATGGCTTCCTGGGACCTAAACGCATACGGGTTGCCAGGTTGGAGCAAATTTATACTACCAATCTGGCAATTGATCCTGTATTCCTTTGTCTCTCTTTAGTCGGCCATTCTCTACTTTATTCTCCTCCTCAAAAATAATCCCTGTCTACGTCTCTGTGAAGTGCGTGCTCCAAAAGAAGACCGACGCCGAAGTAATAAATGGCGGCTGCGGCCCAACCATCCTTTTTTTTCTTCTTCTTCTTCTTCTTCTACCAAATTTGCAAGTTACACCTTATCTTTCTGCTATATAGCTCACTCCATTTTAAGCCTCGTAGTGGTCGAAGCTGAGCGGGTAATTAATTTGCAATATACACCTCACATTTTTACTGTATACAAATCACATATATCTTTTTCACAAATTTAATTGAACACAGAATATGTGCTGCTTATATCACATAAAAGACAAGGCTCGTTTTATAAACGCAAAATTGCTTGAAGAAGGGCAGAGATTAAGTTGGTTCGGTCAAATCATCATTCCCCTCCTCTTTTCCCTGCACCTTCCTACAGTCTCAACTGCCTCCATTTATAAATACTCCTCTTCCCCCCATTCCCATCAAATCTTCTTCTACAATAATCCCAACCCGGACAAAAAGAAAGAGAAGACAGAGAGCAAAAGGAAGGAAGAGTTTGTTGGAAGGGCAGCAAAGTATGATGGAGGTGGCGGTGCCAATCCACGAGTTCCACTTGAACAGCGGATCCACGACCCCTTTCGTGAGCGCTCCCTCGAGCCCAAGGCCGCACTTCGCCGAGCCCTTCGACCTCTACTGCCACTACACGAGCGCACCCACGAGCCCAACTCGCGCCGCCGCCATCTATGCCCACTTCACCTCCCTCTCCAGTAACTCCTCCTCCGTCCCCTTCGATTGGGAGGAGAAGCCCGGCACGCCCAAGTCCCCCTCCTCCCCGCCCGCCATCCAGGACGACGACGACGACGACTTCGCCTTCGCGCTCAGTGGCCGTCTCGATAAGGGCGGGGCGATACCGGAATTAACCGCGGCCGACGAGCTCTTCGAGGGAGGCAGAATTCGACCGCTCAAGCCGCCTCCTCGTCTCCAGCACCCGAGCATGGAGGACTTCAGCAGCGTTTGCTCATCGCCCAAGTCCCCCAAATCGCCTATATATAAGGGGATGTGGTCTCCGCATCGCCGAGGAAGGGGAGGAAGGGTTAGAGATGACGTCGACCCCTTCGCCGTGGCGATGGTGGAAGCTACGAAAGATAAAGTAGTCTCTTCTTCTTCTTCTTCTTCGAGAAGCAGGAAGGTTTCGAGATCGCTCTCTCCCCTTCGAGTAGGAAGAGAAAATTTCAACCCCATCAAGTCTTCCAACCCCACCACACCAAAGAGCGGCGGAAGCAAGAAGTGGCGGCTGAAGGACTTGCTCTTGTTCCGGAGCTCGTCGGAGGGGCGCGCCACCGGAAGCGAGAGCAAGGATCCATTGCTCAAATACTCTCCAATATATTACTCCAATGCGCCATCCTTCGCCAAGAAAAGAGGAACGGTAGATAAGGAGGACCCGAGGAACGCGAGCTTTCGATCGGTTGATAGCAACGGGGGATCGATGCGGAGGAGTCCGCACGAGAAGCATTACGCGGCGAGCCGCGCGTTTTCCGAGGAGTTGAAGAAGAAGACGCCGCTGCCGTACCGGCAGAGCCTGTTCGGGTGCTTCCGATTCAATCCGGCAATACAGAGCGTTGCGAGGGGGTTCGGCGGCTACTCGTTCCGCCGCGGCCATTCAGATCGGTAGTTTGTTACGTTGAAAATTAATAATGTTTTGTGATTATATATTTGTTTTTGTTACCGTTAATTGTCCTGCTTATAATTTTCCTATTCTTTACATATATTTTGGCAGAGTGTTGAAATTGAAATTGTAATTCGTGTGTTATCTCTTTCAGCTACTATTGCCACTTGCTAATTTTATCTTCTCCAATACCTCAAACAACTCTGCTGTCCCATTTTTCCTTGGGTTAACCAGAAGAATTTAATTATTTCAAACTCTAATTCTGATCAACTATCAGTTTGATCTCTCCTCCCGCCATGGGACGAATGAAGCATCAATATCCCCTATAACTAATCTCGGTCTAGAAGAACATTGGTTTTTTTTTAAAAAAAGAAAAGAAAAGAAAAGTCTGTATGCGAAGAACTTTAGTAGTTTCTTAAAAGTGATACATATAACAAAGATAGAGAGATTGGTAACTGCATGCTCGTAAACATGCTTCATAATACACTGTAGCAAGCCCAAAGGGTTTCGACATCCAGCTGCTTCATCGCGACCATTGCAGACCCAAATGTGTATAGTCTTACACCTATAGACAATAGCAATGAAAACTATCAGTGTGAACCCCAATAATCAATATAAACAAACAACCTACAAATAAATAAGTAAACAAAGAGAACAATAAGCACAAAAGGAAGCCGAAAAAGGAGAAAAATGACAAGCCTGATAAATGGGCATAAAATGTCTACTACACCCTTCGGAATATCTAAATCCCTAAAGCTCTCTCCCTCCACTTGTATTCCACACCCTTGGTAGAAGCCAATAAGGAGTAGTAGAGAAAATAGAGAAAAAAAGCTATACTACAAAGAGAGAAGAAGAGAGGGGAAAGAGACAAAAGAGAAAAACTTTTCCCCTCTTAGTCAAATCGGCAAGAGAGGAGAGGTGAGGTGGCACGGGGATCTTCCTTTGCTAGTGTTTATATATATATATATTTAAAACATCAGTCTAAAAGATGTAGAATAAAGAATATTATTAAGGATAAAGATTTTGGCTCTGTCTATTTCAGATGACTCCAGAGTACAGATGCTATGTTGGCATGTGCATGCGACCAGTCAGTCACCTCTTAACAAATTATCAGCACTCATCTTGGCACCAACCGCGCCACTCCTCTTTTTCAACTGTGGCTCAAGTAGTTAGACACTGTCTCCAGTCCAGCCAGAAACACATTGACTTATTTGCAACTTTTCATAGAAAAAGAATCACCCGTGTCACCATTGTCCTAAGCTAGCAGAACAGGGGCTTGTGTTGTTGAAAGTATGTAAATCGATAAAAGTATTGGTATCAAATTGCAAAAATTTACCATTGCAACTCCCCCTCCTCAGGACTCGTCATTTTGAAGTAAAGAGATCCAAAAAGAAGAATGAAAAGTTGATTACCGATGGAATGAAAGCAAATCTTTGAAATCACTTTTGTTTTGGGCATAAAGTACACCCACGAGTCTCTAAAAAGTACCAAAGAGTTGGTGAACTATCTGTCAAATTATGGCCCTTCCCTTTGAGGACTAGTCTAAGTCCCTGAATTTTGTCCCCCACTCTGGGGAACTTATACTGTTTTGAGTTCATTTACTAGTTCACTTTATGCTCTTGAATCACTTTATTCGACAGGGGCTCTCTAGCTCTTATCATGATCCATAGGAATGATTAGGAACTTGGGGGGTGAGTCGAACCATTTGAGTAGCACACACGCGTGTATCTGACGATACTAATTATATTTAAAAAATAATAGAAATAAAAGAAGTTATAAGATTAAATAATATACACAATTGATATATGAAGTGCTATATGTCTTCTATTCTTTCTGTGAGGAGAAGACATTATTCTTTAAATTTTAATGTTTATAAGTTTAATTATTAAAAAATATATTTTAATAATTAAAAAAATACTGTAGTGATTCTATTCTTTTAAAAAATAAGGTAAAATAAAAAGTTATTTTTAATGCGCAAAAATATTAGTTCTTTAATTTACTTTGTGCAACCGAACATTAAAAATTAAAAAATTTAGAAAATAATTACTTCCATCTCTTACTTTTTCACAATTAAATATTTTTTAAGCCAACTGTCGGCAACATCAAAATTTGCCAGCCCATCAAGAAAACTACATTAAATATTAATAGCAACACAAATTATCCCCAAAATTCCACAATTTTCATACATTAGGAGCTGCAAAAGAAAAAACAAACAAACAAACGTCCCTATTAACAAGAATTCTTCAGCTATCCTTTTTAAAGTTCTCGGAGTACAACTTAATACAAACCTACGAACTCTTTGTCTTCCCTGATCCATTCGATTTACCCCTGGCTATGCATCCATCCATTTGGCTCCTCACAGGTCCTCTGCTTTCTTATCCCGGCTATGTCATCAAAAGGACCATATTAGTGTAGTTGATTACTGAAAACATTAACAAGAAACAACCTTAGATTAACCTAAGAAAGAAGTCAAATAAGAGATCGTAGTCTTGTGGTTATCCGTTCCACAGGTAGATGCGGACGTAGTCTTTTATATATATATATATATATATATAATATTTTTGAGGGAAAGACATGGACGTAGTCAACAATGAAAAGACTGGCCTTAGAGAAATTAATATAGCCACGTGCAAAAAAAAGTATCGGCCACCAAAATTCGGTGATAAGATACGCATGCCGGATTCTTTGACCATATTTCGTCATATAATTAATACGAAGAAGGAAATTGTTCATTGAGCACATGACAAGATTCCCGTACTATTTTATTTTATTTTATATCTCATGCTGTGACTATATGGCCGGCTTCACCGAGTTCATGTCATCCAGCTTCCAATTTTCTCACGATTTATTAGTTGTTAATCTAGCAGATAAATGGGTTATTATTTAGATCAAATAATTAGGATCTATTACATATTGTGCTGATTTGGTAACTCTATTTGTATGATCAATTTAGGGCATAATATTCTCAACGGGTGATTAATCACTTCTTTCGAACGACTAATAGGTTCTCACTTTAGAATTGAAATTTAAGAGAGATTTAAAGCATTTGGCATCGAATTAATGTTCTAAAAGAATGATCATTTTTCTATCATATATCCCTCTTATGCGTAAGAAATTTAGTATGGCTGACGAGAATCTATAGGAAACGTATTGATGATTATTGATTAAATAAGAAAAATCTAAGATATTTCTATCAAAGAACTTACACTTGAGCCAAATCATTAGCTTGTGTAGTTGGGAGTAGCTAGCTCATGGGCTAATGGAGGCAGGCTGCAGGTTATATTGGGTTTAGAATTTAAAGTTCAGATTCAGTAAATCATAGTTAGTAGATGATAATATGCCCTTAAAAGAAGAATGGTGGGAACCATCTTCTCTCCTAGGGTTTTGAAAATTTTTTTTTTCTTTAGCTTCTCTGCTTTTAAATTTACCACTCGCTCTCCTCTACCGTCATTGAACATTAAGAACTCTCCCCAGATCGATAACCGTCTAGACTTGCCCGATCCGACGTAGCGCCTTTCTTTGTATATATTTATTTCTTAGCTAGCCCGAATCTAGCGGTGTAATAGCTTGGCAGATTTTTTGCTTTATTTCTTTGTTCTGTTTGAGTTTGATAAGTTAGTAGTTTGTTTTTCTCTAGGTAGCAAGGGATTGTTCAAATTATCTCCATTTTCTAATCGGTATTAGGCTTGTAAACATCCTTTGATGGATCTATCTCACTTTGGTCCGGGAGTTGTACAATGGGTCGAGATTTTCATTGGCTTGTTTGGGCCAACTCACCGTCCTACCCAATAATTGTACTCTGCCATAAAAGAAATTGAAGAAATCTATATTGGCTAATGAGTGAGTTGTGAATGAAGAATCTTTAAATCACGACTGATACGCTAGTCAACTTTTCTTATCTGTACAAAATCTAAGTTTCTTTTAAAAAAAAAAGGATAAGATTATATCGCAGTCTCATCTGATCCAAAACCTAGGTGGATAAGGAAGAAGAAGGTATGATTGATATCTTCAATTCAAGTGCTCGTTGGCAAATTGCTCGGTTAGTTGAGTGGCATGGTTGGCCTCCTTGATTACCCAACTTGGGTTCATGTTGTGCAATCCTTAACAAATATATAATGGCGAGCCCAAGTGACAAATGATGTGTGTTTTGCAACCACACACCCAAGGGAAGACGAGGACAATAGGAGGGCTTTCGTTTGCAAGCCTCTCTGTCTCTCTGCCTCTCTTTCTCTTTCGTTATTATGCATGTAGAAGTCGTGGACATATCTAATTAATTAGGTTCTGAGAACGGGAAAGATAGAAAATTTTAAATGATAATTGATCCATAATATTACTAACTCTACAACCAATCTTGAAGTCTATCTTGAACCACTGATAGCCACCAGAGGACAGAAGTTCTTTTAATCAGTTTTTTCTTAGCAGAAGTTTTAGAAGATATGAAAGAAAAAGGAGGAGAAAGAAAAGAAAAGAAAAACTGGAATTTTCAGTGGACAACTTGTTTGGAATCCTTAAATCAAAATAATAATAATAATAATAATAATTATTATTATTATTATTATTATTATTATTATTATTAGCCCATGGGTAGATAGTTGCATTATATTTGACCAAATTTTATAAGTTTGACACACAAAGAAAAAACGGAGATATTTTAAAGAGCTCCTTTACTAGCACTATATGGAAAATAAGCATCAAGCCAAAATAACTAATAGATTCAAAATGATAAACACTTAAAATATCCAAAGTTCTACGGGCTTGCTTAGCTTCTTCTTAATCAAAGTGTTATAACTATAACATGCAAATACAAAGACAACACGCAATGTCATTGGACAAAACCCATTGAAACATAAACTCCACAACACTAAACAACTCTGATTGTGGCCAAGGCCAAGACCCGGGCTAATACAAAAACACTGTCAAGCACCACTAGGCCTCGGATAGGCTTGATGAGGTGCCAATTGGAGAGGGGTTGGGTTGACTGGAGTAGTGACAGAAGGATCAGTTCAACACAGAGGAGATCTTACAGGTACAACAATGATGATAGGGAAGGCAACAACACGACCGAAGCTACATCCCCTAGCACACACAAGCAGCTACAGAATGCAAGGGGCAAAGAGGAGAAAGGGACGGTGAGCTCATGAAAAAGGGGGATGGTGAACTATGAAGGCCAAGGAGGGATGAGGTAAGATTTGAGGGAATAAGAGAGAGGTTGGAGGCAGCGTCGGTGCGAGAATGAGAGTGGCTAGAGAGGACAACAGTCGACGGGAAGGGGCAACGGTGACGACGAGGAGGATCAAATAGAAACTAAAATGGGAAAAAAAAATATAAAAAACAAAAGAGAAGAGGAAGAGGTGAAAGCCTAACCACTTGGGCAAGGAGAGAGGAGGGGAAGAAAGCTCGGAGGGAAAAAAGAAAAGTCTCTTCTCAGCAATGGGGAGAAAGCTCCTTCACCCAACCTAGCCGAGCTAGAGAGGAGAAGTCATGCCGATATCATTTAAATCAAATTATTCGAATATATTTGAAATTCTATTAGAAAGGAAATCTTATGTTTGAAATTATCCCAATAAGAGGAAATCAATTGATTTTGGATTATTTCGATGGATTTCACTGTACATCATGAAGTTAGATGATTTGAAGTCTGATTATGTTCGAATTAATTTCTAATGTAAACAAACTCTTGTATATTCCAAAATAGCCCTTAGTGTAATAATTAATGAACCTATATCTATGTCTCTTCTCTTCTTATCTATATTCACGCTATTTTTCTCTTCTTTTCGTACCTACTTTGTCATTCTCTATTTCTTTGCTTCATAATTGTTTGGCTTAATTTGTTTAATAAATATATTGTCAATTTCAAGATTACTTGTTATTATCATCTTTTAGAATGGTTGAAGTAAACGTGCATTATTATTTTTTTCATTACTTCCAAAGATGATTAAAATTGACATGTCCCAAGTAGGTGCGATATTATTAATTTTATATTATATATCTATATTATAATTAATTAGTGTTGACGATGAAGAGTATAATAGAAAGATAGAAGATATTAAAATAAATTCCTAACTATTTTCAAACAACGAGATGTCACTTCAAATACTATTATTTGTCATAACAGTGAAACTTATTTCTAAGTAAAATCAATTGAAAAGAATTTGGTTACAAGTAGAGCAGTAATATTTCCCATTCATGTACATATAACATCACTTGGATCAACCTACACCGGCCTTAGCTCTGCTAGGGTTTAGCGTACGAGTTTTCTCCCCTTCTTAAGAAGGGGCTTTCTCCCTTCGGGCTTTCTTCCCTTTCCCTCTCCTAGCCACTCCCCTCCCCTCTTTTGCCTCTTTTTTTTTTTTCCTTTTTTTCTTTCTCCCTTCTTTTTTTTTCTTCTTTCTAATCCTTGTTGTTGCTGCCCCTTCCCTTCATCCACCGTCCTCCTCCTTTACCGCTCTCATTTTCGCACCGATGCTGCTCCTCTCTCTCTCTCTCTCTCTCTCTCTCTCTCTCTCTCTCTCTCTCTCTCTCTCTCTCTCTCTCTCTTCACCTCGCATCTTACTCCCTTCCTAGCTCATTTCTTTCATATTTCACAATCCTCTTCTTCCACGAGCATATAGTCCCCTTTCCTCTTTCCTCTGCCCTCTATGCCCACGCGCGTCACTAAGGGATCTAGCTCCGGTGGTGTTGTTGCCTTCCTCGCCGTCGTTGCCGACCCTGCTAGATCTCCTTGTCGTCGATCTATTCCTTTTGCTGCTGCTCCAGTCGGCATCTCGTCAAGCTCCTCTGGGTCCTAGTGGTGTTTGGTCGGTGTTTTTGTGTTGCCCAATTTTTGGCTTTGGCCACAATTAGGTTGTTTGGTGTTAAGCGATTTAGGTTTTGGCTGGGCCAATCCTATGCCATGGTGTGTTGTCTTCGTTAGGGCTTTAGCTTTTGCAAGTTATAGCTTTAATGCTATGTGATACCTCTTTTGATTAGAAAGAAGCTAATGCTTGCCTGCAAAATTTGAGTGATTCAAGTGTTTATCATTTTGAATCTATTTATCTTTGGGCTTGATGCTTCTTTTTCTTATAGTGCTGATAGAGGGGCTCTCCAAAATATCCCCACTTTTCTATTGTATATTAAGCTCGTAAAATTTGACTGAATGAATGCAACTATTTGCCTACAAAGTTGGAAGGGACAAGATTATTAATTGCAATATGCGTCTTTCAAAATGATTCATAAATGATGTGGTCCTTCACTCTTAATTATTGAAAAGAGTTAATTTAGCTGATTCTAACTTTCTCGGACCTTAGAGATCTAAACTAATTTGTTTTCTTTTGGTTTTTGTTTGGGGAGAAATAACCTTAAACACATTTCTTGTACAGCATTTATGTTCAACAGGCAAGCAAATCAAGCAACAAATCCTCAAAATATAATTTAGCTGATCACGTCCTAAAGATTCATACCCGTTTGTCCGTTGAGCTGGACTATATTGGACGCATTTTGGAATAACCAATTCAAAGACTAACGGAAAAATATATATATAGATAATATTGACTGATGCTAAAATTTTGGTCACGAGATCATGTTTGTGCTTGCATTATTATGAGCTGAATTCAAATAACTCATTCCGATTATAACCACTAATTAGAGTCGGTGCGGCTATAGTTGCAAGATGCATTACGCTTAATTAATACATTGACACTCATCTTATACCGAGTCCTACCTAGACCCAATTCCTTCTAAAGCTTTGTTCATTTTTGTACAAGAATGTATTTGGTTGTCTTGCTAGAGCTAGTTTTTGCTAATTGTATTTTGAGAGAGTTGGGCCTAGTTGATCCATTCACGTCAGGCCATGTTGAACTAGCTGTACTGTCTGATATTCTAATTGCAATGAATATTATAAATACATAGCGACGCAAGTATACAACGGACGGTATATGCAAACCAAGCCGGTTAAGATTTGGTGGTACAGAATCCCAAATACCATTCCAGGTGTTGGATTCACCCCTTTTCTTTTTAAGGCATCTTTTTTGTTTAGAAAAGCGTGTAGATATGTCCACAAGACCGGAACCAACCAGAATGGGACCTCTACTTGGGGGATCGTTGGACAGGCATCCAGACAGCTGTCCGCTGAGAACTCTCAACTACTACGCATGACAGACATTTTGAAGAAGAAAAATCTATCCGGAGACAGACAGAGAAAGAGAGAGAGAGAGGGAGGGGGGCGGGAAAATAAAGAACCCAGCCAAAAAAATCTTCACCTCATTAAAGTTAGATCTGTCTCGAGTTGGGACTATATGATCCTCGGAACCGGGCTCCTATCAGAACGGGCCTGCCACGTGGATAGGATGGTGCCACGTGGACGCAACTTGGCATGCAGTGCCGTGGATTGTGTGAATCCGCCCTACGAACCCCATTGCACAGCAGCCAGTTACGGATGAAGACAAAACACATATAAATGCTGCCCAAGGACCTCCAACGCTCCTCTCACCATTTTTAATTACCAAAAAGGAAGCCAAACTCTTCTCTTCTCTCTCTCTCTCTCTCTCTCTCTCTCTCTCATTAAGCCAAACATGCGTTCGATGTCGAGCTCCTCGACTTCCTCTAAAGGCATCGCCGCCATCGTCGGCGTCGGCCCAAAGCTTGGTCGCTCCGTCGCTTGCAAGTTCGCTCACGAAGGCTACACCGTCGCCATCCTCGCGCGTGACCTCGGCAAGCTCTTAATAACTCCAATCACCCCACCGGCCACCCCCTCCCCCTCCCCCTCCCCCTCCTCTAATAGGTCCTTATTTTACCTTTATCCTAATCACCTTACTTCAATTTTTGCAGCTAAGCTGTCTCGGTTCGCTGATGAGGTCGCCCGCGACGCCAAAGGCCAAGTGTTCGCGATCCGGATCGATTGCGCCGACTCCAAGTCCGTCCGCGAAGCCTTCGAGGGCGTGCTCTCGCTTGGCTCCGTCGAAGTGCTCGTCTACAACGCGTGCGAGCCTACCCCCTGCCAGCCCACTAATTTCATGGCCATTAGCCTCGATTCCTTCGAGCGATCCCTCGCGGTTTGCGCCGCTGGGGCTTTCCATTGCGCCCAACAAGTAAATTAAAAAAAAAATGCCCACGAATCTTTACTTTCTTTTTAGTTACTTACTAATTAATGGTACCATTTAATTGGCGCTACCTAATTAATTATGAAAGGTTATCCCTGGGATGGTCGAGAGGGGTAGAGGCACCATTATATTTACTGGTTCTTCGGCTTCCCTCAACGGCTTTCCAGGCTACTGTGAACTAAGTATAATATTTTTCTCACTCTTATGTTATGTATATCTATCTATCTATATGTTATTCCATTCCACGCACTAGTTAACTCTACTGCTTGATACTTACAAATAGGTTGCGGTAAGTTTGCATTGCGGGGGTTGTCTCAGTGTCTAGCGAGGGAGTTCCAAGCGTCCGGAATCCACATTGCGCACGTAATTATCGATGGCATAATTGGGGGATCGAGGTTAGTGGTAAATCCATCATCTAAGAGTTGCTAGCTCTAAGAAGTACATGCACATGGCTCTAATTACCTGATGTCAAAGGTTCTAACTACTATCGTAGCTTGGTCCTTTTAAAGGAGGACCAAAATTAATATCGACCAATCGAACCCAAGAAGCTATTAATATTGCTGTTTGGATATATATATATATACTTCTTACGATGACACTCTTTACCAGATCATCGCGGGGAGATGTAAGCATGGACGCGGCGATGGATCCGGATGCGATAGCGCAGAACTACTGGTACATCCACATCCAAGACAAGAGTGCATGGACGCAGGAGCTAGATCTACGGTCACCAAAACACAGAATCTGAGCTCGATCTACGGTTGGGAATCTGGAGGTTCTAAAAGAGAGGGAAAGTGGTAGGTGGGAACGATGCTGCCGCCCTGCGGTTAGGGAGGATGAATCTATTGGATTGTCAGCTATATGTCTAGCTTCAGCCGATTGTAATCCTCATTGCAGTGAGGAATAGTATAGACGTCGTCAGATTCATGCATTTCTTAGGTATCCATCATTGATCGTGGGTCCTCTGGAGTCCAAATTGCTCGATAGAAGGAACATCGCATATTGAAGTGAAAGGGACATCGTGTAATCTTTTGGTGTGCAAATTAACTCTCGTCTCTTCTATTGACACTCAGGCCTATATTTGGATCGGACGACGCAAACGCACAAAAGGCTTAACAAAAGCCCTTATTAGAGCAATATTCTTCTAATACGTTTTCATTCAGTTTTAAACTCGTTCATTAGGACCCTAAACCACTAATACGATGAATAGTGAGGGCCTACGACGTCTCATCTCGCTTGTTCCAAGATATAATTCACAAGATACTTTTTTCACTCTTAATGTCAAAGTATCATTCAATGAATAGATTTTACTTTCACATCATAACTATTCGAGTGCATTATTGGTTACAAAGTACTCGCATTAGATTTTATGTAAGTTATATGATGCCAACTATAGCAGAAAAAATTAGGTGCAAGATGTTATGCAAATTCTACACTCATCTTCTAATATCCATGGCATCATCTCCTTGTGCTTTGCTCTTTTCTCTGTTTATGAGGATGTAAAGGTCCTTCAAATTTTCTTTTTTAGACGTTTTACGGAAGGGAACTTGGCCAATGCCAGTAGGAAATCTGGGCTCTGACTTTTTGGCAACGGAGGTTCCTCCACCAGAATTGGTCGATCTTTCTTCTTTTTGACACGTCCAGTGCGTATGTGGTCTGTAGGTGGTTCATATTTCATCTCCTCGTTTTCTCTACTAAAGAAAGCGTATCCAAGCTATTCCTGTAACCATATAGGAGTTACAGAGGCTTCAAATTGAGGTCAAATGACGATAGTAGCAAAGAAAGCAAACAAGATGACATGTCACAAAATATAAGACCTTGTACTTGTTAATTACAAGCGTCGAAAAGACAGTAGGCATTCAGTAAACTTTGGCACAATCCATTTGAATACTGCTAATCATTAAAAAATTACGAGAGGATTAAATCTGAGATCCGTCAGCTGATTAACTCTACAGACAGAGCACATCAATTGAAATAGACTTCAATTTTGGCCTTTTAAAAGTAATAAGACTACAAAATGCACCCATCAGATTGTGATCTGCACTACTGGAAGAATGAGATTTTTGAAAGTGCCATGAGATAGCAACCATTCACTGGCCTTTAGAGCGAAAGTGAAATGGCCATGCTCCTAGCTCATTTAGTCTGCTTCAAGAAAATTAAGTTCTTGCTTACCGTGAAAAATTCCAATTGGTAGTCAGGATATGCAACCAAATGAGAGCTTCCACATTCACCAAGAATGATAACTTGTCCTGGCTAAGCAAATGTAACAGAAACAAGCAAGCAAACAAACTTCTTATTCATCATAAAAGTAGGCATAAAAAAGTTGTGACATGAAAATGACTACCATTACTAACCTTTTGCAAAGTAAACAGGATTACGATGTGCATCGCTGGATAAATGATCATTGCAGAAATGCAGAAAGAACAATCAATGGAATTCTGAGAATAGCAAAAATGTCACATTTCAAGCTTTGGTAGTCTGCTCAGAAAAATCTCGTAGCTTCTTGCTAATCATGGCATTCCCAGTCAATTTGATGTCAGAATCTCGGACTGCAGATGGGGCTCCAGTCATCTACCAAGAGTAATAGGTTCCTGGCAAAATAAAATTAAACTAATCTGTAACTACTCCCGTTTATAGTTTAAATGACAAAAGTACACATATTAATAGTTCAGTGACAAGAATTTGACTAGAGTTTCCATCAAATTGCCTTTCCTAAGCTCATCTCAAAGCATCCATATGTGTTTCATGGAATATTGCAAGAGCGAAGAATGCCTCGTTGCCAAGAACAAGGCTCCAGAATTCTAAAAGTTTGTAAGCAAGAATATTTAGATACAGTGTACAAACTAACAATCATGGTGGTAACTCCATCTCAATAGAGAAAATGTTCTACCTAACATGTTAGCTTGCTAAAATACATCAAGAGATTAATCCTAAGCAAAAGCCAGAAGAAAATTTGCAGAAAAACTACTAGAAATTCCACTCATCCTGGCTGGTGGAGCTATCTGACTCTAATTTCCCTAGCATGCTAAAAGGTTTATGCTCATGGTTAGATGATGTATGAAACATGATCAGGCCACTGAGGCCTCAAGGCCAAGTCTAGGAGTGTATGTGACCATGAATAGGTCGGGAAGTCCCTAAACGGATGATTGGTCCTTTTTACTCTTTCATGCTGTGGATACCAGAAGAGCCAGCTAGATTGTATTTAAGAAGAGGGCATATGAAAGGTGTTGCCATTGATTAGTTATTATATAGCATGGTGGAATCAAAGGATCATGCTGATAGGACAAAGGCATTACTATCAACAGACATGATAGAAAAGGAAAAGACGATGATCTTCTTCTAACTTAACATGAAAATAAACTGTCAGTTGCAAAACAGTAGAATGAGTAGAAGCAGAAAAAAGTTTCACGCTCTTTTCATTCATAGACGGAAAAGAAAAAGAATGCAAAAAAATAAAAGTAAAGAAAATTAGGGTTACCTACATTAAATCTCTGATGAACTGGAAAAGAAAAGAACAAAAAAATAGGTATGCCATTCTAATTTCAGATGTCATGATAGGAAAGTATACCCAACAGATAGATCAAGAGAAAAAGTAGCTGCTATCTATAAAGAATCTCTTCTTGCACTTTCTGGGCAGACAAACTCACAAATTATTGGTGTGAGTTATGATCATTCTGGAGGTGCAAAAGGTAGCTGCTATCCATTTATTCACATGAAGGTGTTTAGTTCCTTGAAGATTACAAGGACAGTGCCAGTTAATCACTATGTCATCTAGAAAAATTCTAATGATCTCATAAAGAAAAGGAAGTATTAGACAACTTAAAAATACTAATAATTCACTGAGTTTTGGCAAGATAATGTGTGTAGGTTAAACATATAAAGCGATCAAAAAATGGTTACCTGATATACAAAGTTATAGAAGTAGTAGAAGTAAATGCACTGCTATGACAAGAAGAAAGTTCATCCTAGACCTAGACGAGAAATACCTGCGTTTGTGAGATAATTCAATCCCCTTTAATAAGCTTTCTATTAGAGGGGCAAAGAGTCAACCAACAATAGCAAATCAAGTAAAAATATTTCACTCAGAGATAATTAATGCTGCTTATTACCTATCATCCTTGTCATGTTTCCTTTATCCCATCACAATCCATGGAAAGCCTGATCTTCTAAGTTATAACAATAGTCATGAAGTTCTACGATAGCCAAAATGTAAATAATAAAGTTGAGCAAGCCACTGCCACCACATCTTTGGGCCATGCTGCATTTTTCATTTCAATGACCATACTATTACATGTACAATCCCAATTTCAATGTCATCACACTGCTTAAGTGGAAATGGGTTGTCATTTAACTACTGTGTCTATACACATGGGTAACACAGTAAGATGCATGCATATAATTATTTTCAGACCTTTTTGCTTTAGCACCAACCTTTCGATCTCATGAACATGACTACACACAAGAGTAGTGATTTCTGCCTCACTTGCAGGAATCTTTGTTGCAATGCGAACTTCTTATTCATAACTAGAAATTATAACGCACTCTCTGGGTTGATAAATGTCAAATGATTCAAATCCAGAGGAAGGCCCTTGTATGTATCCTACTCTTAACAGCTTTGAATCGTACTGAGACCACAAATTCAGTTGTTACTAGGAAAACTTGTATAATGTTTAGACCTTTATCTGCTATTTAGAAGAAGAATTCATTGTTGGAATTTATCAATTTATAATCTCTTAAAAGATACAGAGCATCCTGAAAGCTGCTTTTCCAAGTCTGACATATGCAGATAATTTTCCTGATTGATAAATGGTAAGTGCATATTTCATACTAGCAAAATCTACAAGCTAAACTATTACGTCAGTTGAAGTTCTCCTTTTCCAAGCAAAGTCCATGCAACAGACTAAACTAAGTGGACTCTGATGATTAAAATAGAATGTAAATTGTAACTCCTACGATTTCTTCAGAAGCAGTAGCAGGTCTCATGATGCTTAAAACCATTTCCATATTCATTTCATTTGTAAATCTAAACATATCTGCAAATCAGTTTGAGTCGGTTTTCTTACTTTGACATTGAATGACATGAAACTCCTGAGATGTGCAGTGTGCACTTTCATCAAATTTGTTTTCTAGTATTTCTGTTTATGAGCTGTATTAAAAGCCTCTTTATGGAAAGTTCCCGCCAATTGATCTCTTTTCTCAAAAGAAATTGTTCACCTGCCAAGACAGAGTAAGCATTTATATATATATATATTTTTTCAGAATGATGTTCAAACTTTGAAGACATTTGCACGATGACTGATGAGGATGTGTGCAGTGTATGGTTACTTAGAAGTTTACCTTCTGGTGGGGTTGAGAAATACAGAGCATTCCTCAAAGCTATTTGTATTAAAGAAAGGAAGTATAGCTGATCATGAGTCAAGTTGTTGAATATTCCGTTTATTTTCATTTTCCTTTGATGAAGCTTCATTATTTTGAGAACTTTTCTCATCCAGAAGCTGCTGCTCTGTCGGGAAGTGCACTTACGTTTTCCAGATTAAGCTTAAACCACAAGGATCTTCTCCTTTTCATGATCATTGTCCGTCAGAACAAATCTAATGAACACTTGCAACAATCAGAGCTCAAAAACCAGCACATCTGTGCTCTAGTTCTCGTGTATTCTCTTCAAGCAATGACTGCAAAATCAAGGAGGCACCTGAGCTCACTGATTGGCAGATGTGCAAGTCTAACAATCTTTTGTATCTAAAAACCATCTCAAGTTCATTTTCTCGAAATTGACAAGAAAGAATGCTCTTCCATTCTTCTGATTTTCCTTCTGCACAGATTCCATATAAAAGTGAAAGAAATGTGATAGAATCTGGCAAACAGCCTTTCTCCTTCATCTTATCTCTCATCTCCAATGCCTTTCTAAACATGTTATGTTTACATAGACAGAATATGATAGAATTGTATGCTGCAGTCCTATCATCCCAGCCATCAGATATCATGTTTACGAAGATCTCTAATACTGCAAGCTCACGGTGCTCTTGCAGAGTCCTACTGCAAATAGACTTGAGATAAGGAATATTATTTGTGAGGCCATTGATTAAATAGTGAAATGTAACATCATTAGGGGAGCACTTACTAAGCAACATATTTTCGAAAAATACAGCAGCTCTAACCACTTTACATGTTTTAAAGAAGCTGCCAATGAGAATTGTATACGTAACAACATTAGGAAGGAGGCCATGAGATTGCATGTCCTTAAAAAGACCTTCAGCTGTATCAGTATCACCTTTCTGACAATACCCATGGATTAAAGCTGAGTATGTTACTGCATTTGGCCTGCATCTACGTTTTGTCATGTAACATAATACCCTTAAAGCCCCACCTAAGTCACCTTGTTTAGCATAACCACTGATGACAGTGGTATATGTGAACTCATCTGGGAAAAGTCCATCCCTTTCCATGTTATTCATGCACAAAATTGCATCATTCATCAAACCAAATTTACAATAACCTTTGATCAGAGCATTGTAGCCAACCACACCATGCCTAATGCCCTTTTGACCCATGAATTCAAAAATCTTTTTTGCCTCACTGAGATTCTCATTCCTAATGAATCCATCAATCAACGTAGTGTAAACAAACTCATCTGGGAGGATATTTTGATCGAGCATCTCAACAAGAAGCTTCTTAGCAGATGGAAGCATCCTTTTCTTGCAAAGTCCATTAATCAAAACATTATATATTCCACAATCCAGAGGCACATTTCTTTCCATCATCTTCTCTCGAATAGCCAATGCTTGCTTTACCTCCCCCGTGACAACAAGTCCATGAATTAAAGCTCCAAATGTCACCAAATCAGGCTTCTTCCCCTTCTCCATCATTTCAATGAACAAATTCAACGCAATACCTACCTGTCCATCTTGGCAATATCCATGAATTAAAGGAGTATAGCTGAACTCATTAGGATTCAACCTCCTGTTAATGGCCTCCCTTAGAAGACACTCAGCCTCTTGAAGTTTTCCTTTTCGACAATACGCAGAAATCAAAACATTAAATGTGACAACATCTGGTTCGCAGCCACTTACTATCATCTCCCGGAGAACCACTTTTGCTTGAAGAATTGAACCATATTTACACTGAGCATCCATTACATTATTATATATCTGCACATTTGGGTGAACTCCCCTAGCTTTCATCTCCAAAAGCAACCTACTCACCTCCGCAAAATGCCCCATTTTACACAAGGCATTAGTAACAATACCATAAGACACCAATGTGGGCAAGAATCCCTTCAACTTCATCTCTCTAAAAAGCATGTAGGCTCTCTTAAAATCTCCATGCCTGCAGTACCCATCAATCATTGTGTTGTAGAACACAACATTAGGAACGCACCCAGCTCCCCATCTATCCTCAATCAACTTCTTCCCCTCCTTCATCCTCCCTTCTATACACAACCCCCTAACGATTATACAAGTGCTGTAGTTATCAGCACCATCACCTCTCGTCAGCATTTCATCGTACATCTTAAGAGCAACATCGTGCCGCTTTCGTTCCACAAGCAATTTAAGCAAACAATTACTGTCAGAAACATCAGGAAAAGAGCCATCTTGGTCTCGCATCGATGCATACACCTCCAAGGCCTTCTCTTCCAACCCAGAATTGGAATAAGCTGCCAAGAGAGCACTCAAGGCTTCACGGGTCGGCGTTCGTTTCTCATCTCTCATCACTCCGATGGTGAGCTCGATCTCCAGAAACCGATGTGATCGAGCCAAAAGGCGGAGGAGGGCCGAGTAGGCGAGCGAGTCCGGTGGGTCGGCCCACGAGGATCGCCGGCGGCGAGCCCAGTCGAAGAAGGCGAGGGCGCAGTCAGCGTCGGAGAGAGCGGCGATGACCGGAGCGAGTTCCTCATCGGGGGAGAAGACATCATCTAGGGTTTGCTCCCAGTGGGGATTGGTTTTCTGGGTCTTTAGGATTTGGGTGATGGAGTTGACGAGCTTCCTGGTTCGGCGATCGAGGAAGGGTTTTAGAGGGGTTTTGAGGCGATTTTTTATGGAAGGAAGAAGGATTTTGGACATCAAGGGGAAGGGGATGGGTAGAGAACAGAGCAATAATGTATGGAATTAACTCGGCGAGCAAATCCAGGAAGCCGAGAGAGAGGCGTTAGAGTTTGTTTTTAAGGCACAGTGCGAGTAGAAGCTCCAAAGTCTTGACAAGTTGAGATAGCCATTGCCAAGCTTATGTAAAAGTTGTATATCAGGACAGTATACAAAAAAAGATATTGTAAAAGTCCCCACCACCAAATCATCGTCTACTCTTCCAGATACTTTCTAAAACATAAATTCTGCAATAAGAAAAATCAAATCATGATGACAAAATAATTTGGGGAAATTCTCAAGAAATATCTCTTTGGTAACAAATCAATTTTCTGTCATTAATCGTCGTACACATTTTTAAAAGCAATGCAATTTTCATCCGACTTGTCCAAAACAAGTCTCAGCATGAAGTTTGAATGCTTCCAGAAATACATTCAAACAGAATTCTAAGTCAAATAATAAATCACCCTACGTAAATTCAGGTTAGCACTTCCATTCTTCAACAAATCTTTTTTAAATGGGGTCATACCCTGTTAACTGCACTGTCACAGCTTTAAAGGTACAGTTGACACAAAAGACGACGATAATCTCAAAGGAAACATCAGGAACCTTTGTCATATTTTTATTATTGAAATCCAGATTGGCATGGGAGTCCATTCCGCTCCCCTGGCTGTTATAGTTAATACTAGAATGACCAGTTTGTTCCGTATCTGTTTCTCACCTGCAAGGATTACGAGCCTCTTCATCACTCATTCTGGCTTAGTACCTAGTCGAAGGATCTAATCAACATAATTAGTACAAATATCTCTTCATTTCATTTAATACAAGAAGTTTGCTACGATGGTTGTTCGTAGAAGCCAAAAACTACCCAGAAATTCTATCACCGCCAAAGGCACCGTCGAGGACACCAATTTCCTGGAGATGACATATCTCACCCCATTTCTTGATAATCCAACGACCATCAGAAATAAGGAACACATTCACTGAAGTGTTATGTATCTTGCCGTTGAGTGACTCATTGGGAGCAGCCCGCCTGTAGAGTTCTCTCAGGAACCCGCCATGAGTAACCACAATAACTCTTTCTCCTGTTAATGCCATTGGCAGGGTTAACAGTTGTAAGACAGTATGCACGTGTAATCGGACATTTCTGCAGGTAAGATATAACTGTGGGATGATTCCAAAAAACAAACGATCAGATCAAATTCCACAGTTAAACATCAGATAGAAAATGTAAACTTGCTATCCTGAATATTCACTTGCAATTGGGCTCTAAAATGTGGAGTTATCCAAGGAAAATATCAGTGGTCCCCGAACCCTTGCATTAAATATTCATACAAACGGCAAGCTGAAGAGGAGCATCTCACCAGCTCATTAGACATGCTAGGTTGAGCATGGTCAAAATGTAATGTGAGAAGGTATATCTAGGGATAAAGAAGATTTAAGTAATATAGCCAATGCACAAAATGCAGATCTCCAGAACATAAAATTAGATGGGATGATTTCAAACTAACACTGATATAGAGATCCACATTGTCCTTAGCTTTGGCCATTATCCTATCTTGAGACATCCCAAGTGAAATTAAACCTGTTCTTTATCTGGGAATGAGGTTTAACTTATAATCCCATGAGTAAGTGTAGTACAAGCCCCCCACAAGTGGATTTATAAGTAAAATGCAAAGTGAAAGACATTGAAGTTTTACAGGAACATACTACTCAAAGGCACTTGTAACAATATGGACAGTGGCGATTACTCATGATGTTATCAGCATCTTACAATAATTGTATTTTTCATCAATCCTGACCGATATAATATGCAAGAGATTGCCTAGTTTTCAGTAAGGAGCTTTGACATAAAGGCAGAATCTAGCCAGACTAGATTGCAGGTATAGCTATCTACCTCAGTGATCTAGCTTTAGCTGATGCAACTATGAATCAGTTCAATAAAAAAAAATTTTAAAAAAAGCCTAAAAGAGGAAAAAGACAGTACTTCTAGTGCATGAGTTCCCTCCTCTGAGGCAGAAACAATACTCACCATCATGGGTTATGCAATAATATGTTTTTCTGTATAGTTTCATGCGGGCAAACAAGCCCCCATTACAGAAACTATATATAATCAAGTAGCAATCACATCAACTTGCAGTACATGAAAGCACATTCATCATGTCCGCTGTTGTTCCTTTTTAGGAGCAATACATTCAAACTACAGTCAAGAAAGAAATAAGAAAACATTACCAGACAGTATACCTTTATGTTGAGCAGCTATTCTTTGCAAGGAAGAAACACATCGCACAGATAACTGATCGAGACTTTCTCCACCACCCTGAGCATAAAAAAGGGGGAAAATGATTCCATATCTAATTTTAAGGAAAAGATCATAACATTCAACAATTATGTCCTACTGAAAAGTCAAAATTATCTATCACATCATGGCATATAATTTTATGAACTTTTGTTTTTTTTTTAAATAAAAAAAAGTAAATAATTTGATGCAAAAGATTATTTATTGAGTTATACTGAAATGAGTGCATGTACATAAGCATCACAGAGTTGAAATTGATTTAGCATCCAATGTTTAGATCTACAGTGCATGTAGCTTGAATGGAACCCCATGAAACAGTTGAGGTATCACAGCATAGAGCACAGTTGCTTGTTCATGTTCAGAGCAACAGAAGAAGAAAGGACTAGATTATGATCTGAATAAGGACATTGAGGAATACATCTGCAAACTTTTCTGGCACAATAATGATCAGCTTTTCTTTCTCACATTAAAATATGTAAACAGAAACATCTGGTTAAAGGGTTTCTAGTGTCCATGTTGTATCATATTCTTATGAATCAGTATGAAAATATTGGTACCAAATAACTTGTAAAATTAAACTGTCGAACATAATGCATTTTGTCGTATAAAGGTAAGAAAATTACAGGGACTTCCTGTTCCCTTTTGGAAGATAAGAAAAGCTTATAAGCCTTGGGCTTTATCTTTGCAGCATCACGTAATGTCAAACCCTGAAGATCTCCAAGGTTCCTTTCTCTCAATGCCTGATCTAACACTACCTGAGAGACAAATAAGAATTCAGTTAACTTATAATGGATCAGTGTTTGATATGAAAACTTCCTGTGCATCTAAAATTTCAGGAATTTGCCAAATCAGTGACAGAATATGCCCAGGAAAATAATGCTGAAATCAGTACACCAGTCATGTCAGTTTGGAAGTGCTAACCATCCAAAGCCACAACATGACATATTCATCAGTCCACTAAATTCGCAATAATGACTTATTCTTTATGTCAAATGGTATTTAACTATCCATATACTTATAATCTTTATGTGCTAGTATTGGTTCAAAACAATCTGAGCATGAAAAGTGCTATTCAATATGAGGGGATAACTTTTATACATACCTCTACTGCCATCTAGTTAGCTCATGTAACTAAGGAATGATTCTTTAAAGAGCCCCTCTGAAATAGAGCTTTAAACAGCAAAATAGCCTATTCAAAAAATTACAAGTTGATGGACAAACTGAAGCACATTACACATTCATTTGTCTACTAGATTTTTAACAACATGACTTATTTTTTACAGTGAATGGTATCAATACACTTATAATCCTTCATGAAAAGGTGCTGAGTATAAGTTCAAAACAACTTGCGTATGAAAAAAGCTATTTAATGAGGGAATAACATATAGATAACTCTGATAGCATCTATTTAGTGCATTTAACTAAGGAATGACTCTTTAAAAAGCCTTTGTGAAAACAACCAAATAACTAATTCAAAAAGTCTCAAGCTGATGGCCAAACTGAAACACATTGCCACTTGAATTATTGAGAAATAAGACTCTACTTCTGTCTTAAATTGTGGAATCAGAGCATCACATTGATACATTAAGTTGTGGAACAACTAGATAAGCACTGTATACCTCTGGTAAGCCACAAGAACTCGCTATAATTTGTGCAGTCTCAGCAGCACGTTTCAAGTCAGAAGAATATATTGCAGCAAATTTTGATTCTTTAGATAAATGAGCAGCAACCTATAAAAGTTTTATAAACAAATAAAAATGCATCGTTAGATACACAGCTCATAGGACTTCCTAACGATACATCTACAGTCTCATACTTTACCGCAGTGGCTTGTCGTCTCCCCGTCTCATTTAATTCCGGATCCAAGTGCCCCTAAAAGGCAGAACAAAATTATGTCGCGAAACATATGCATCATAATTAGGCAACTAACCAACGATCTAAAAAATCAAAGTTCTCGCAAAGGAACAATCCAATTCAACGGAAGAGTTGATAGCGAATCCAATAAATTGGGGGAAAGTTAAGAGTAGCGGATTTTCCGAGGAGACCTGGATGATTCTGGAGGCGTTCCACGAGGTCTCACCATGGCGCAACACCAGGATCTCGGTGAACCCCGATGGGATTCCGGCGTCGATGGCTTCGCACGCCGGATCGATCGAAGACATCGTTAGGTCGGAATTGGATCGGCGCGGACGGTATCGACTTGGAACGAGACTTCTCCTTGGGACTGAAACTTTCGTGCTTATTCCGATTCCCTGCACTCTAATTTGCGGGCGTGGCTTCCAAGCTGCTCTACGGTAAAGCGACGACGCGACGTGGCCCCAAGGACGGGATTCTCTGGGCGTTTCATGCAGTCGCGTCATTCGGTAGTCCATTTGTTTGCTATTATGCGACGAATTAAACAACTTTTTGTTTAACTAATCTAGCAGCTTATCGGATGGTTATCCAGGAATCTCCCTTCTCTGCCATCTAGATTTGGGGCTTCGATTTACTCGTTATAGTTAGTTGCACACCAACACAGATTAGGTTGTCAAAATATTCAAGCCCCTCGAGCTCCAATTTTGAATGGGTCAAGCTTGAAATTAATTTTAGTCCAATTTGAACATGGTTAGTTAGCTCAGCTCGACGAGGCTTGAAATGCATTAGTCCATTGAGACTTGAGACTTGAGAGTGATCCATAAAATGAAGCCGTTGTCCTTTCTTTCCCCCCTTTTTATCTAAGGAGAAATGGCTCAGGAAGTCTGAAAAATAAAAGGTGTAATGAGTTAGTGGGTATAGTATCGCCACTTCGCCGGCCCTCGTAATAAATTTTATATTATAAAAAAGAAATGGAAGAAGAGAGAAATTATTAGCAATAACTTTCTTTGTGCACCAGGAGCAAGATTAGTCATTGTGTAGAATCTGCACCACCTCAAGAGAATTAGACTCTTTGCTTAAGTTATATGGACTAGAGAGTAAGCCTATCCAAACTCTTGCTTAACTGTAGAATAATGCCAACTCTAAGATCTATCGGCGTTCAACTTCACCCATCCAACAATGGGTAATTCTTAAGAGACTGAGCTGACACCTTGAAAATATGGGTGGCAAATATTAAGCTGATTTTACCTAAAGACATGGTGCAAAATTAGTCGAGTACCATGCACTGAAAGTAACTCTTCATCAACAAGTAAAAAAAAGCAAGATTAATTTATTTAATAATTAAATCGTGTTCTTATTAAGATGAATTGATCCAACCTAAATTTGATTATACTTGAACTCGATTAATACGACCTCTTCTAGACAACCTTAAGAGAAATATTACTGGAAGCATATTTTTCTTTCAATATAGATAATTGATTTACCTTTCTACACACTGTAACAATAAGGTAGTAAGAAAGACGAACAAAAAGGATATAATCTCGCTAACAACCAAACCCGATAAAGTATTAAATATAATGCGAAAGTCTAACCCAATTACCCAAATGCATAAACCGCTTTGTTTACAAAAATATTTGCCTAGTACAATAAGCATAAACTAATTTGAACAATAGCTTTCAACGATGCTTCGAAGCCTTCTTATCGATTAGCACGTTTTGCGTACGACAGTCTTGCGGAACACGGAAAATTGGTGACAAGAAAAGTTCGCCTCAAACATTATCTCCAATTACTTGAGGAAAGGGTGATGTCATGCATCTATGCCTTTAAATAAAATATTACATGTGGACAACCAAAGGTGCTCCTCTTACTTAATTTACACATTTGTTTGATACTTTGAACAAGTACTTCATGGATCGTGAACGGATCGATGGCCCAATGGCCATGAATACTTAAAAAATTATATGAAGACAGTAACAATGAAGGAGAAGGCTTTTAAAGAAAAAGATATCATCACATGCACTGGGACCATCTTAGCTTCTTTGATCTATCTGTTTGTAGTCTTCCCATCTGGCCCACCATTTGCTTATAAAACCTCTCTTCCTTTTTCTATAGATCTCTCTAGATCTCTTTTAATCCCATCGATCACTCTCTTTCTCTCTATCTCTAACAATGGCCCATGCATGAGATGTCCGCCCATGGGACTCACTTTTTACAAGTCGGTTTCATGGATAGGCCGACTTTTCTTATACGGTGAGAAAGTAGAGTTTCCTCATGAGGCAGCTTTAAATGCTCGAGCAAAATTATTGCACTTACTTGGTCGTAGGATACCAAGATATTATTCGTTTGTGGAAGTAGGTAGCTTTAAGTAGCTAGTGATGAGCAGACGTACCATTTGCGAATTCCACATGCTATGTCGGTTGATATCGTTGCATGAGCATACATATACATATATCTTAAAAGGATGGGTTATAAATAATTGGTCTAACAATAAAACTCATCTTAATTCACTAGCTATAATTGTGACTTGAGACAAAAGCTATTGATCTCCGCCCATTTTAGGAAAGAAGGATGGCTCAATAATAAGCTAGCCCATGATGGTAACGCCCATGTATATAATGCTCATAGAGGAGGTGCATGCCAAACTAGCAAAGCACAAGGGACCATTCCTTCTTACTTTTTTTTAATCTTTCCTTGGTGGTCCAACCTCCCACGCCTTATCCGGCTATCGCTCACTACTAACCTTGGTCACATCAAACGCAACTAGTGAAGTAGTGCCTCTTCCCCACTTCAAAGAAAAGCTATTTTAGATTCCAAACACACACCCGACCAACCACCTTCCAACCTCCTTCCTTTTTCCCTCTATAAACTCCACAATCGCCCCTTCCTTCTTTTACATAGCAGAACACTTCATCACCAAGCGAATTGCCTTAGATCGATGCCATCTCTCATCGAGACGGCGGCGTTCGCCGCATTCCACCGGCAGCCGTCGGGTGGACGCCGAGCCAAATCGGGGGGCGGGGGGAGCATCTTCAAGATGTTTAAGCTTCTCCCAATGTTGTCCTCCGGTTGCAAGATGGTTGCGCTCTTAGGCAGGCCTAGCAAGGCACTCCTCGCCGACCATGCGACTACTGTTACAATATTTGGCTACAGAAGAGGACGTGCTAGCTTGGCGATCCAAGAAGACACGAGGTCGCCTCCCATATTCTTAATTGAGCTTCCCGTGCTCACTAGCTTTCTTTACAAGGAGATGGATTCTGGGGTTGTGAAGCTGGCGCTCGAGAGCGAGACCAGGACGAATAGGAGGAAGCTAGTGGAGGAGTATGTGTGGGCTGTGTACTGCAACGGACGCAAGTCCGGGTATTCGATACGGAGGAAGCCTTCGTCGGACGACGACCGCCACGTCATGCAGCTACTGAGAGGGGTGTCGATGGGCGCCGGGGTGTTGCCGGGCGCGTCGGAGAAGGAGACGACGTCGTCGTCGTTGGACGGGGAGTTGACATACATGAGAGCCCGGTTCGAGAGGGTGGTCGGATCGAAGGACTCCGAGGCGTTGTATATGATCAACCCCGACACCGGCAGCGGCAGCGGCAGCGGCGGCGGCGGCGGCGGCCCGGAGTTGAGCATCTTCCTTGTAAGGAAGAAGTGAGACGAGTCGGTCTTGTCGCGCATGCGACGGTCCGGTTACTCTCGCTCTGATCATGCATGCAAGGTTCCGTATTCGATTTCAGGTGCGATCAGGGCCTACCAAATGCGTTCGATCGACGCGCTTGAATTGCCCACAGAAATACATAATCCCTGCCCCCCGCTTAAATTTCGCTTTTATTATTTACTTTGTTTTTTTTTTCTTCTAAAAAATCTTGTTTTATGTATATAGGTTGGCGTTGGTCTTGGTATTTAATCAATTAGGTCTATACTAGGCTTCATTAGTTCGTGGGTGTTTATACTGGATGTGCCACAAGTTTTGGACTCCATCAAGTTATCAAGTATGAAGAAAGAATATATTTGATAAATGAATGTAATATGCATATCTATATATGACTTCCCTCAAATTTCAAGTAACGGCGACGGATGAACAAGACTTTATGTCACGATAGTATAAAAGAGTGACGAGTATTTGTGTCCAGACCAGTGGATCAGATAATACACCCAAACCCAACAAACACACTATGTGCCCCACAATTTGACAATTGTCGATTGACATGACGTGTACTTTTAAGTGGGCACCAGCGAAACATAAATCAATGGTGCGCTACGCCGAGTAGTTGATCCTACGAGTTGGCATATTCCACACCTTTAGTTATTATAATTATTATATTTCTTTTCTTTTGTTGCTGATCCATGTGAATAGCCCATCAGGAATAGTACACTTAGGCCTGAGGAATGATGCGATAGAACTAACTCCATAGTAAAAGCACAGTATACTTGGGTATGTGGGAAGAGCACACTCAATCAGCATCAGGCCTGCTATAGATCCAGCTCATTGTGGCAAGGTACATTGGAAAAGTATCAACTTAGGTAGGGTAAGTCTATCAGGTGGGCATGGCCCACTATTTGCATTTGCTTTTATAGATGGGCCATCTTGATACGAGTATACATAGAGTGCTTCTAGAAACTGGTATACCTAAGCAGCCGCCGACGTGAGAAATAATAGCAAACACTCTTAATAGTTTTATACCCTCCTTCATATACTGAGAAAGTACCGCATTTTGAGATTTATTAACACTACACTAAAGGAGTAATCCGTCATTAGGGGGGTAATTATGTACCTCTAAATGTGAAAGGAGAGAGGCCGATGTACATAAATGAATGATCAGATTTTAAACTAATTAAAGAGCTAAGAATAATATCGATCGGTAAAATGAACGTTCAAGAAATCCATCCTTCTGCAAATTATTTTATTGCTTATTATATTATTTTGAACACGAATACAATGAATCATCTAAAGAATACTAGCAGCCAATCATTAATAACATTATAAAATCCCGAATGCTACTCTTTTTTCGAGCAAATTAAAGCACGTTATAGTAGCTCGATCTACGCCTCCTGCGTCTTTCGTCCGAGAGAATCTTAGCGAATCTAGCGAGTTCTTCTTCGTTAGTCCCCTCCCCGTCGATCTCCTCGAATCTACCAGTCTCCATGTTGACCCTCGACGCTGGCTTCTTGAGTAGATCCTTCCCAATTTGAACCAGCTTTTGCAAGTTCTCCGGAGAAGAGTTATCCACCGAGCTTGTGCTCCCAGTCAAATTATGGTCCTATTGGCCAGTATATAACGATAGTCATGAATCTATCAACTTCAAACACTCAACTATTCATATTTAATTCCTTGGACAAATAAATTAACTTCCCATTTTACCTCTATGCGAAGATAGTTCTTCTCGGTACGGAGTGCTTGAAAAAGGACGGATAAATGGATATCCACCATGTCTGCACTTGCTCGTCTAAACATATCTATTATAGGCGTTGAGCCATCTTGGATCAGCCATCCAAAAATACCCCATTTTGCTGCACTTTGGGCGCTAAATTTCTTCTCCAACTTGTTCGATCCAGTCCCGAGAGAGATCACCAGAAATTTCTGGTAGTCGTTGGGCTTTATCGGAAAGAAATCCGGGTTTGCGAAGAAGATTTCCTTCGTAACTTGGCTCACTGCCGTTAACGTCTGTAGGACGAGATATAAGTCGATTGTAAAGTTCATTGATAGTTCTAATAATAATTCCTATTTGATGTATAGGCTCTTAAAATCCCAAGCTAATAAAAGAGGACAATTACTTACCGGATTATTTGCCGCGATGCCTCCATCGACGAGATTAAACTCTCTACTATTTCCTTTATCATCTTTAGTCTCGAAATAATGTGCTGGAAGAAATGTTGGAGCTGCAGAAGTGCTGATGCATATGTCTGATAGAAGCGCGTCTTTCAGCGGCTGAAGCTTCAACTACGCGAACATAATATGAAACATAAGACTATATAATATATATATATATATATATATATATATATATAATGGTGAATTACTTTATGGAAGTTGATGGATTAAATACCTCAAAGCTAGAGAAGATGGTGGGCTGAAGTATAGTGAGGTCAAAAGTTGGGACAACTATGTTTGTCAGAGTTTGATGCAGCTTAGTATCGCCGAGCAATCCTTGCACTAGGGAGTGCAGGTACTTGCCATCATATTTAGGTCCTGAGATTGACTTGATCAAATTTGTTACTGAAGAGAAGATCCCTTTACTGCAAGATGTTTAGAGGTGTTATTAGTTAATTAATTAATTATATCTAACATCATGAAATTCTGTACGTTCGAACTGGAATTAATAAACTCTTCACCTTCCTTCATTAATTGCTTTCTTTTAAACATTTTGCTATTTCTCGTTGACACTTACTTTTGAGGAAAAATCTTGGGACTATTATCCAAGTAAAACTTGGTTATATCCTTTGCGGCAAAGAGCGGGCGGTTGTTCTTATCAGGAGCTGTAAGCATGACGCTCACGAGACCGCCGGTGCTTGTTCCGGCGACGACATCAAAGTAATCTGCGATCCTTGCTTCCTTTCCATCAAGCTCCTACGGTCGAGAGAGATACGAATTAACTTAAAAGAATAACAGAAATGGCAAAGTAGTTTAAATAGAGAAGAGAGAGAACAGAAAGCCATTCCATGCATGGTTGCATGCATGTTAAGTCTATAGCTTACTTGAAGCTTTGCTTCGAGGTACGCAAGAATAGTTCCTGGAATGATTCCTCTCACGCCGCCGCCGTCGATGCTGAGCACCGTGACCAGCGATCCTCCCTGAGAAGGTGGAGAGTTAACAATTGGTACTTCTAGTGAGCTAGCCATGATCTACTATTACTAATCAAGCTACAATTGGCTCCTAATTATATGAAGTAATCTAAGCTTATAGCAACTAAGGACTCATATAAATACTAATAGCAAAGCAGTGGCTTACGAAGTTTCGTACCACTTGACCTGAAGACTGTTTCCTTCTCGTCTCGCTACGACATTTCAACCTTTTTATTAAATAAAGGAACCAATACCATTTCAAAGTTGCATTTAAGTTAGCCAAAGACTATCTCCAAAAAACTATGTGGTTACTATGCATGGTGAGATTAGAACCAACCCCCTTCCCAGGTGTTTTGCTGTTAATAGTTATGGCACTTTCGATTTGTCGTTAGAGGACCTCGTCAAAGACGGGTTCAGCATTGTATTCAGAGACGTGGACTTTTTGTAGAGCAACGAAAATGGTTTCTAATTTGACTACTGGGAACATGACATTCGGCGCCCTGGTATATTCTCAACCTGATAGAGAGAATTTCTCGTCGTCTTTCTGGTCTATTTGGAGCGAGATAGAACACCCGGGCTGCTAATTGGAATGCACTCTAGCTAACCATCTCGATGGCATATCTCTGGTTCCGCGTTTAGTTGGGGTCGGTACTGGTTGTGTTAAGAAATTAGGAAACCTCTGCATTATGGGTACATAAGCATGCGTGCATATTCTTGGATTGATAATAATGACTATCGAAGAACGATAATTTTTTAGAATTCCATTATTTTATTGTGTTTAAATAAAAAATAATAATTGAATGGTACGTGAGTTTCTCTATTTCCTTAAAAAAAAATTACTTCATTTCACTTCCTCTTTTAGATAGAGAGAGTTATATTTTTTATGTACCGCATGTCATTATTAGTTACTATACTTGCATTTATTAATATTTTTATCAAATCGTAATAAGTTATGATTACTTACTTTAAACACTAAAACTTGTACTACTTTCATTCCTCCACTCCTATCAGCCAATTTCGTCTAATTAATAGATGTTGAGACATAGGTAATTTCATTTAATTAATAGAAAGGATCTGGTCAACTTTTGTCTCTTGACACGCAATTAAAGATTTGATACTTCTAAGTGAAACATTGAGTTGGAATAATTAAGCAGGTGCATATTTTTAATTTCTGCTTGAGTCAAAATACGTCAGGATCAATTGAAGTAATTTTAGCCCCATTTATAAGTTATATGTAATATACAATACTTGATTCGATCGGATAACTTAATCATGGAATTAATAATTTTTGTTAAAATTCAACGATGTCAACAATGAACCAATAACGCTGAAATTTGAATTCAAAGATACCTATACAATATGAATTCCTTTTAACTATGTGAGCACCTTTGAACTAATATTTTGCAACACCTCCACAAGGTGTACCTTATTCCAAGCCTTAATTAATTTAATTTATAAATAATAAAAATATAAACGTAAGTCATAAATAAGTGTTATATATAAATTTTTCTTACTTATATGATGCCAGACTAATATAATTAGCAGCTAGATGTATGTGACTTGTCATGATGCTACTTTATATAAATACATACACAACAAAGTATGAACACATGGACCGTGTATATACTTCTTTTGGACAAGATGGTAACTAAAAAGCCTAATACTTCCATAAATTGGCGCATCTCCTACTTCAACAAGTTGGATGAGGTCATTCTCAATTTTTTAAGAGATTTAGTCAATTTGACTGAGGCTTTGCTTCCTTTAAATATGTAAGTCTGAAGTGCATTCTTTCTAATATTATTTTATATAGGCAACCTGCACGGTTACACGTTCTTCCAATAATATAGACAGGCTTTTTAAAATATATATATATATATATATATATATAGAGAGAGAGAGAGAGAGAGAGAGAGAGAGAGAGAGAGAGAGAGAGAGAGAGAGAGAGGACGATCGACGAAGGAGGGAAGACATACGATGAGCTAACTTATTTAATTAAATGAGTATTGATCTGGTGAACTGATGAGAAATTTTGACGAGTCTTGAACTAAATAATATATATTTTAATTTACTCCTTCCACATAAGCAATGGGGCTCAAGTGGGATACCGTGATATATATATATATATATATAATTTGGAACTGATCTGAGCAACGTGTTAGTGAATTCTTGGTATGGTCTAAATTAATTATTAATGAACTAATACTATGCAACGAATTAGGAATGACGCAAACTTCGTACGTATTTACATCGCAGCGCCCTAGAAAAGTCATGTAATGCTACAGCGTTACCATCAGATTATAAACTAATAATTAATTCTTTTTACTATTGCTAATTTTTACGTACACTCCTTTATTTATTTTTCATGATATATTGATCCTAATATCTATATAAACTTTCAAAATATCACGTGATTCATATTAGATTATTTAGAGACTATTTTAGTATGTAACAAGTGATCCCTCCTTGCCAGAATGAACTCCTTTTAGTTCAACAAGTCGAAGTTGAATTTAAATTTCATATATAGTTAACCATAGGGTTGTATTGGAACTTATTCCGATGGTGTGGAACTCAATTAATTATATGATTATATCAAGATGTAGCGAGGGTGAGGGAGTAGAAAAGAAAGGATATGATTCTGGTTGCAGGTTTGAAATTTAATATATCTATTTATAATTTATTTATTTTTCTTTCATATATCCTTAGCTCGATGCTTGTCTTCCAGCATCCCGTAGGAGGGTTTTTTATAAGAACTGAGTAGTGTTGGGCTTCGGTCGGCTAGATAAATAATTAGACGTGTTTGGATAGCACGAGTTATGGTAGGCATAAACTAATGGCCCAGTTATAGTCAACGACAACAACAACAATTTGGTTCAAGGTAAAGAGATCCAAATTATTGCATAGATCACGTCGAATACAACGAGAGATCTCGAGAATAGTACTGTACGTGTAAGCAATTAAGGCACGTTAATTAATTAATTAATTTGCACGCCTCCTGCGTCTTTCGTCCGAGAGAATCTCAGAGAATCTAGCTTCTCTAGTCCCCTCCCCGTTGATCTCCTCGAATCTACAGTCTCCAGGTTGACCCTCGACACTGGCTCCTTGAGTAGATCCTTCTCCATTTGATTCTTGACATCAAAAGTTGGGATTCACCATGTTTGTCAGAGTTTGATGCAACTTTGTCTCCCCGAGTAATCCTTTCACCAGGGAGCGCAGGTGCTTGCCGTCATATTTAGGCCCTTTACTGCAAGATGTTTACAGGTTATTAATTAATTATATCTAACGTCGTGAAATTCTGGGCGTTTGAATTGGAATTAATAAACTGTTCACACACTCCATCATTAACCGCTTTCTTTTCTTTTAAAAAAAATTGCTTACTTTTGAGGAAAAATCTTGGGACAATTATCCAAGTAGAACTTGGTTGCATCCTTTGCGGTAAAGAGCATGACGCTCAGGAGACAACCGGTGCTTGTTCCGGCGACGACATCAAAGTAACCTGCGATCCTTGCCTCCTCTCCATCAAGGCTCAAGCTCCTTTGGTTGAGAAAGATACGAATTAAACTTAGAGAATAACAGAAGAAGCAAAGTAGTTAAGTAGAGATAGAGAGTAGAAAGCCATTTCATGCATGTCAAGTCTATAGCTTACTTGAAGTTTTGCTTCGAGGGATGCAAGAATGGTTCCTGGATTGATCCCTCTCACGCCGCCGCCATCGAAGCTGAGCACCGTGACTAGCACTCCTCACTGAGAAGGTGGAAGGTTGACAAGCACTGGGATTCATAATGGGCGGACTTGATGCATGTCGATTTTGGCATCGATCCCACACACACCTAATAGCTGGTGATACCATTTACGCTCGTCTTACGATCTCTCAATATTCGATTTTGAACATGACAATAACCATTAAATGCATATTATTGATACAATGACACATCCGACCATGTGCCCAAATCAATCTGAACCGATGCACATTATGCTAGCCACCATTAATATGGTCTTATTTAGTTTAAAATTAAGTTCTGAATTTAATTGGTTAGTCTCATTATTTAATTTTATTTTTTTTAAAAGTAAACTTAATTCGAGATATGCATATTATACAGCTTAATACCTTGTTTCATACCATAAGTACCTGATACCAAATTCTTCTTCTTTTCGAATGAAGGAAGTTGGGTTAAAGAAAAAATAAGTACCTGATAAGTAGATATTATAGTTAGACTTGATCCAATCAATACGTAACCTAACTTAGTTAAAATAAGACAAAATCCGTTAGGTAAAAGGAAGAATAATAAATAAATAAAAATAAACAAGTCCTAGTCAATCTACAAACTTCCAACCATATTACTTAGGAATCAACCATGCAAAGCCATATGTTTCATCGTGAATGTAGTCTGCACGATCGAACTGATCATGACGGAGCCAATGCACGAACCCTAGCAATCCAACTTACATGAACATTTGCCATTTGGACCGCGTATATATACGTGCATGGTAGTTTCCGATATTGTTAACAAAATACAATGATGATTCTATTGGAAGTACATAACAAGGCTTCACAAGCTTCCAACGAGGACTATGAACTGGCCGTAAACTAATGCATCTCAAGTTACAACTTGGCATATATTTCGCTACTTCTACACGAGTAATAGCCAATCGGGTGGGCTCAAGTTGAACCCCGGGGGAATCCATGCACACAATTAATGCTACGATATTGCGATGAGATTATGGATTTATACCAGCGGTGTGAATGTCTTTCATCGTCATCCACTCCCACTAGTCTAATTGAAATTGGTAGCAGAAGGAAAATAAAGAAGAGAGAAGTGCTATGAGTTGTATAACTTTTTCTATGCCACTTGAAATCAAAAGGAGTTTTGTTCAGTGCATTTCCTAAATAGATGAAAATAGACCAAAGTTTATAGTGTTAATAAAAAGAAAAGTAGAGTTAGACCAATCAATAAGTCGAGCTTACGGTCATCATTAGGTGGTTAAGTACGTCATTAGGCGCATCCACAATTTATGTCATGAACTATGTAGTACGTAGTTATGTCATCCATCATCCCTCTCCAGAGGTCAGCATATATTATTCTCGGCTTGATATTGTTAACAAAATAATTGTCACGTTTGTAGTACTCTGAAATATGGAAAAGGCTTTTAAGTCAAGCTTCCAATATGCACTATGATGCTCAAAGAAGTAATCAACTCACCTAATGGCATTTTGAAGAGTTAGATATTTGAATAACGCGTTTTGTTATCTTTGAGAGACAAAAAGGAAATGCAAAATTAGCTCTGGTAACCAAACTAGTGTCTAAGCATGTCATAGGAAAGAAGACACTTCTTGTGTGTGTATGTATGCCTGTATTCCTTCTTAACAACATGGCTTAGCAAAAGAAACTTCAGCTGATCTTTCTTGGAATGACAAGGATATACATAATAAACTTATGGGCTACAGAAGAATGAGCAATATTAGCACCCTAGCTTTGTATTCATAACACCATATGCTTCTCAGATAAACAACTGCCGCAATTCGGCATATCAGTTGAAACAAATGAATAATTAGACGTAATGATTTACAGAAATCTGCATACAATACAAACTTGAATTACAAGGCCCAAAAGTGGCCTACATACAGCCAAAGTGACAAAATAAGCAAATCCAGAATCACAAACCATGAATGCTTGCACCTTGCAAGTACAAATCCAAATAGATTTCGAAAATCTACATCAACAGTTGCATGGGATTTTAAAATATAGAGCCACCAGTTTATCATAATCAGTGAAGTCATAATATCTTCTTTTACCAATCTCGCTTTAACAGAACGGCCCTGATCAAGATTGCATAACTAGGAGACCAGATTTGATGGACCAGCATGTGTAAGAGAAGGGTGTTATTTCCCTGGGCTCCAGTTACAGCCATCAAGTTATATGCTGATTTTTTTTTTTCTTACTTAAAGGCAAACATTCGGATCTTCTTCATCAGAGTCAAACTCAACCTGTCATCAGTCGATGTGCCTGATCAGATAGTGTAACTTAAACATCTACTAAAAGAAATTAATGAACAATTTTTCCATATGATACAAAACCTCAAAAGACTCAAAACATGTCGTGTGTATATATATATATATATAAGATATGCAGCAGTAGCCGTTATAAGAACTGGCCACATTTGTTTAAATACCTCACTCTGGAAACAAAACTGTATTAACAGATCTTATCAGCAGAAAGTCATCAGAAACACTCTAACTCTTACAAGAACAATGTCAAATGGTACAACCTCTTTATCAAAATACTGGAAAATTTGAGTGTGATCCCATTTCATGCCACTGCTGGTCAGATATTTGAGATTTAAATCCAAGTGCCATATCATTACAAGATTTGTTGTGACCATAAAGTATATTCTTGAAGCACAAGCACACAATTAGGTCTCCTCTTCCAGCAGATTTCCTAAATTCTTATTCTATCTCCACTATAGTTTATACTCTATAGAAACTTTGACAATTAGATCTTTAAGCAATATTAGGGAAAAAAAAGTGAAAAGAGGAAACTCACATTTTCATCTCGATACCACTTTCCATGATAATCACGCTTCCATCCAGAAGCTGTAAACTTGAGTTCCTTTTGTTGACGTTTATGGAGTTCCATATGCCAGTCCACAAGCATCTTACTATGAGTTTCAGTGCCCACTAACTTTGTAGCAACATTGCTAGACTCATCAATTCTAGAATTTGCAGAAGTCCTTTTTACAGAACTACAAGAGGTAGATAGTTCTGGGGCCTTGACCAAAATGTTTGTTAATATTTTCCCATCATAAAAGCCATCTCTGGCATTAAGATCATTAAATTTGCTTGTCTGTGCTTCCAAGATAGCTCTCCGTGTCTGTTCGATTAAAGGTTTCTCTTGAATACTGGAGCGCTTTAGAGGAGGAACAGAGCTATCAGAAGTTGACAAGAGAGTAGAATCTCCTGATAAAGCTAGTCTCTTGTTTAACTCTTCCTGCTTTGATAATTCTTGTTCCTTCAGCCTAGATTCTGCAGCAATGTGGCGAGACCCCTTGTTATGCATCTGTCAAGCTAGAGTAATTAGAAATATGATAGTGGTCAAAGAACATATGACCTTCTATGTTTACAGATGACAAAAAATGAACAAGTAAATGCATGAGAAAGCGTTGGAATCAGTATACATTGAAGAGCTTCTCATCATGTTTCAACCTTCAAAGAGTCATCTCGGGTAAATTAGAGGAAGCACCTTCTTTATCCATGCATAAATACAAAATGTCACCATGTATAAATAAAAGTAGAGAGATCCACCAACTTTCCTATATCCATCAAATCAATCAAAAAGTCAACTTCAAGGCACCTACCTTGAATTTACTTAAAAGATGTTTTGAAAATAAATCATTTTAACCTTTTTTTGCGAAATTTAGTTTAAAGGCATAGATCATCTTGAAATCGTTCCACCATTGGCTTGATCCCTTGTTTCTAGATTTTGGCCAGCTCATATTCACATATTAGTTTCAAAAGAATATCGCAGGAGGAGCTCCATTGTTCCTTCATGGCAACAACATAGTATTTTGGGGTTTAAACGGAGTCCAGAAGAAAAATAAATGATCAATAAAAGACTTCTTATGGAAAGTTATCCTAAATCAACTGAAATATAGGCACATAATTGACTAAGGTTGGTTCAATTTACCAATTTGCTGACTAAAATGTGATGTTTACTAGAATGATCCGTCAAAATCTATCAAGTAATCACAGAGATCTATAAATTAAGGAAATATAGGAAATGAGAAGAGAGGAAGACTTACGGATAGCATGAGAGGGGAATCGACGATTGGGTTGTGAGTGCAAACGAGGCAGACGTACTTGCCGTTGGATAGCTTCTTGAAAGAGGAGGAAGACGAAGACGAAGACGAAGACGAATAGAGCATGAGATCGTCCACCCTCCTCTTCCGCTGCTGCACCTCCCTCCCCCAGCTATCGCCGCCAAAGACGCTCATTTGAGCTCTTCGACGGTGACCACACCGCGCTTGCGATCCGCTCGTTGAGGGCTCTCAAGGAAGAGAGAAGGCTCTGAACCAAAGGAAACCTTGGTTATTGAATAAGTCGGCGACCAGGGCACTAATGAAGACCGACTTTGCTTTAATATTTCGTTCTAAGACTAGCGATGCTTTTTTCTTTTCTTTTTTTTAGGTTGACAAAAGGCAGTACTAACGATGTTAAAGAGGTTTAATTCTGAGAATAATTCGGTAAATAGGTGAGCGTCGAAACTGTTCGCAATAATAGGTGTGTTTTGTTTGGCCCTTATATAGGAACAGGTGCGTTTCCATTCTATTACTACGCTAGAATTCGAACACTTGAAAATAAACGAACGAAGGAACCGGCGTAGGACTGAGTGCCAAATTCTAGCTATCGCCTTTCTCTCTACTCTACCACAGTTCTCGTATAGAAGGACCTCGCCGGGAGTAGTAAAAGCTTCAACGATGGGACGCGCCATCTCCCAGGAAGCCTTCGAGGCGTTGGTGAAGGAGAACATGGAAGACCTCGGCATGGAACCCGACGAAGCCCTCGAAGACGCGATCGAAACCCTAACCCTTCAAGGCGTCGACCTCTCAGGTAAGTTCTGAACCCTATCTCCCCTCTCTAGAATTATCTTTCTATGTGATGTTTACCAGATCTCTACTCCTAGCAATGCGATCCGACTTGGATCCAACACTTCGCATTGCTGATTTCGTCGACTATTTGAGATCTAATCTTTCCGATGAGGATTAAAATAAACTACGTAGATTTACTTAGTTTGATTTCGTTTTCCGTTATGATCTTGCTCTTTTGCAGGGATCATTAAGTGCATTCCTGGAGTGAACAGTGTGAAGGATAATCCTGTGATTCAGTTGATAGATGGATTAAAGAACAACAAGAATCTTGAGAAAATGATTGAGATGCTTGATAAACTGTATGATTTGTGCTCTACTGAGGGTTCGGATAATGCATCCATTGCAATAAAGAATGGAGGAGTAGAACTACTCACCTCGCTATGTTCTTCACTTGATGTTAAATTTGATAGACCGCTTACTTCGGCCTTGAAGGCTCTGAGCTCCATCCTCTGTGGTAAGGGCATCGTATCTGACCTCTCCTGTGATTGAAATTTGTCTTGTTGCAGTAATGTGTTGATTTTGACTTTTAACTTGATGAATCATAATTTCTACATTTTTTAACTATCATACTGTCTACTTAATCTGATCAGTTATGAGGGTAAATTCTTCTTAATTACATGGTTCTAAGTAAATCCTTAATCCAGCATTACTCACAAGATACAATGTATTCTAGTTAGTATTTTCTGATTAGCATACAGTACCTTGAAAGTAGAAGCTGGCAATGAATTATCTGCCTGAATCTTATAGGACACAATCTCCCCATCACAGACCAAATTGTGCTGTTATGATTCTTTCAGTGAGGAAAAGACATATTTTGTAGTCTCCTAAATGCAAGCCCCATATTGGCATAATAAGGACCCAATAGAAAATAATCTGAATACATTTATGTGTCTATTGAAGTAAGATTAGCAGGTTAATTAGTTTCCGGCCGTTCTAACTGATGACACAGAAGTTCAAGTGAATTGAATATAAATGTTCTAACATCATCCTTTGAGTGTCGTAGTTGTCTTCATTTTTTCATACTTATTCATGGAAGGTTAAATATCTATACTCCAATTTTTACTATCTTTCCTTAAATTCATGGTAGTCTTCAGCCTGTGAGTTATCAGGCTGCACAAAATGGGCAGCATCTCCCGTAGAAGTTGCTAATCTTGGCCTGTACTATCAAGATGAACTTGTGTTTTTTTTTTCCAAACTCCCGTGCACATTGTTCAGGAAATGAACCTTGCAACCTATAAATGGGACCACATGTCTCTATGAGTCAATTTTTCTGTCCGATTCAATATTTAAATATTCTTTTACTTTTCCATTGTTTTGAACTAATGTTACTCCTTTGTTAAGTCAAAACTTATTTAGAGGGTTCTTCAAATTCAAATTAGATGGAACTGTACCATGCTTCATGTTTCATGGCTTTATTTCACTGGTATAAGTACTCATAAGAGGAATCATCTTCTTCCTGCATATATATGATGGTAAATCTCTATGAAAAGTTTGTCCGTAGATAGCTTCTTTTTTCAATTAAACGATGCCATTCATCCAGCATCACTCATTTTGATGTTTGACTTCATCTACAGATGTACAAAGCAGTGAATCATTTCGGCAAAGTGGTGGGCCTAAAATTGTTGTTGATATTCTCCATGGAAGTTCTGAATGTTTAAACCTATTGGATAGTGGTTTTGCTGTTGTAGCAGCTGCCTCAGCTGGTAATGAAATCGTAAAGGAATCATTTATGGACTTGAAGCTCGATGAATATATCATGGAGATTTTGAGGGAGAAATCTAAATATGATGTACAACACATATATGATGCCATACGCATTCTTTTAACCCCCGATGACAATCGTGTGCTGGCTTCTCAAGTAATTGTCCAACTGATTCTTATATAGAGCATGTATTGATAACCTCATCTTAGCCTTTTGTTCTACTTTATCTTACACAATTCTGCTACCTTGGAAGACTTTGCACGTTGAAGATGATAACTTATACCTAAAGGAGCATCAGATTTTTCCTGCATCATACCTTATCTACATCCATTTTATGCTCATGCAATCTTTCTTCTAGCTGAAATTCTATAAATTGTGAAGTCTTTTATTCAGAGGCGCATACCATATCAGCAGGGTTTAAATTAATTGTAGTTCTGAAAATCAGGTGTATGGATATGCTCGAAAATTTGCAAAAATTGGGGTCGCTAATGTTCTTGTTGATGTACTTCGAGTGGGAGTAGATTCAGCTCGCTTAGCTTCCACATGTGCTTCTTTAAAGGCAATTGCTGTCAATGTAAGTTTGCAGAACTCAAATATAAATGACTACCTCTTTATTTCCTACTAATTTATGAACATTTTCTGACTCCATTGATAGAATGGAAAGCTAGCCATTCTAATAAAGGGATGAGATGAGATAAAATTAGCACGTCGTAGGAGTCTTATGCTTGTTACATTCAAACTGGATTTGGATGTGCTCAGTGACATTACATCGTCAAGAAGGATCACTTGGTATACCATTATCATTTTAATTTGTTGTACCCTACACGTTTGTTTGCAACTTAGATGTTTGTCGGTTTGTTTGTTTAACGGCTATTAATTTTACAAAGAGATAGGGAATTTCTAGCATTATTTTCTAATTTGTCCCTGGTCAAGAGGTGTGTTCGTTGCAGAAATTTTAATCAGAGATTTGAGAGAATATATACGAAATATTCATACGATGCTGAAAAATTATGAAACTAGATCGATTGGCTTCATAATATCTTGATCTACGTTTTTGATATCCAGATGCTATTCATATTTGGATTTTATTTAGGGTATAATCGGGATTTAACCTTGGATTATTAAGGGAGTATAGACTGGAGGCCAAGGTGGTGATGATGGGTGATGTGGCTTGGGGCTATGGTTGGTGTTGTTAAGTGGGCTACTGAGGGAGGACGTGGTGAATGATCAAAATTTGAGATTAGAAGGGAAGAGGAGGGAGGAGGGAGAGGCCAATGCCAAGGATCTAGGGTGGTATGACAGTTAAAGGAGGGAGGAGGGCATTGGCCTTGGTGGTGGGCGACGACTAGGTTGAAGGACTTGAGGGAGATAGGGAGAATGTGAGGAAGATAGAGAGGAGAGGAGAGATTAGGAATAAAGATAAACTCCAATAATTCGATAATCATAAATAGGCTGCTCTCCACATATTTATAGAGGCCAATCTGACTTGGACTCAAATTCCAATTACAATTAAATGATTTAACCAATTAGACCAAAACTAGCAAGTGATTGAGTTAAGTAGGACTCTATCAAAATAGCAGGTGAATAAAAATAACAAATGATTAAACCAAGATAAGTTGGCTTGACCCAATGAGCCCAATATCCTTCAAGGTGATCCAATCAAATCCAAATCACATCATGTTTTTAGCATTATTTTCTCATATGTGGTTCCATGAATACTCCAAAAGGGCCAACATGTGCGCATTTTCTTTGGAAGAACAACTTTTTAAACTTGCATTCATCTTGCTTGGGTTTTAAGTATTTCTTCTGATCCTTATGATCAAACCTTTATCCTTAGAGGCAAAAAGAAAAAATCCAATAAATTTTATGACAAATGATGTTAATTATGAAGTATTGTAATCTTTTTGCCCTTCCCTCTTTTCCTTTTTGCAGGATGACATATGTAAATCTATATCTGAAAATGGTGGCATTGATGTAACACTTAAGTGTATTGATGACAGTGGTGAACATGGTAACAAAATTGTTGCAAGGGCTTGCTGCTCTTTGCTTTCTAAGGTCTAATTGCTTATCAACTATCAATTGCATACTTTTGTTTGTTAAGGATCAATCAGCCTGTTATGAATATTTTCATTCAATAATGAGTTCTATCTGTCTGAAGCTGGCAGGAAGTGATGCAAACAAGAGTGCTATTGTTCAACTGAATGGTCTGGATAGACTAATGAAGTTATCGTCCCGATTTTCTGAAGATCCATCAGTAATCCAAGAGGTACTTCAAAACCATGAAGACTGTAGAAGTATAGCAATCACTTTAAAGCATGTTTAGCTTTATAACTGAAAATGTGTAAAATACTAAAATTGAATCAAACTCTTTGTGATGCAGGTTATGTCTATTATAACTGTCCTCTCATTAAGGTCGCCAGAAAATGCAGCCCGTGCAATAGAAGCAGGGGCTGGAGATCTTGCGATCCAAGCAATGCAAAAGTTTCCTAGTTCATACCAAATGCAGAGACAATCTTGTCTTATGATTCGCAATCTCGTGGTTAGAAATCCAGAAAACAGGTAGGTTTCTAACTTTCTAGATTCAAGAGAAAAAGTTCCAGATCTGATTGACAAAATTTTAACCGAATTTGTCTAGTCGTCAACAGAAATTGTTAATGAAATTAATTGGTTCTCTTTATATGGCTAAAAATGTCTCAAATCCTCGTAACTTTTGAAACATTGTCAACCGAAGAGATATTTGTTTCTAAGTCATAGGCAAATGAAATCCATCCAATGAGATGTGAAGCAGTAAAATTGAAACTAAAATATTCTGACTAAACTTTGCAGGTTCTAACTTCTGATTATTGACTTCTGTAGCTCTAATTAGTTGTAAGGAATCACTTGCCTTTGTTTTTCTTCAATTTTCTTTGGGTGTTTCTTTAAATGTTCCTGTTTTGTATATAAGCCATGAAATGAATTTCCTTAAGCATCATATTAATCCAATTTCATGGAATATCTACCATTTTGAGAATTTCCATCTGATTGATGCATTAAATCCATGTTGATCTCTCATGAGTCAGGTTGAACAGTAGGACTGGCCAAGTGGTCCTTTTTGTCTTTGCACTTTGTTCTTTTATGTCCTTCCATGTGCTCCATAATAGGTATCTGGAAATACATCTCTAGAAAATACAGATGCAGCTGTTGAAACGTGAAACTTCTTGAAAGAAAAATACTTGTTTCTACTTTCTCTAAAACTTATCGTGGAGGATCATTTTTAACCTATCTCGGACCAGAACTTCCCATTATAGAGGATGAAGTTTTTGTTGAACTGGACCATTTCTCACCTGACCTGCTCCATCCTTTTGTGGTCATCATTCATTCTCGTGATGGACTTCTTTTGAACAAATAGTTTTACGAGCACACAAGAGCTCATGAATACCTCCCAGAAATGATTTTGAGAGAACCGATAAGAGTTCATATTAAAGATTTTATAAAACTTGAAAAGTTATTTTACCTCATCTTATTCCTGCAACTCAATTAGTCTTATTAATCGCATATATTTAACCTCCCGTCTCTGCAGGACAATTCTTCTTAATAATGGCATCGAGAAGCTCATTAGGAAAGCCAAGGGAGTTCACGAGACTTGCAAGGACGCTGCAACCGCTGCATTGAGGGATCTGGGTTTAGACAACTACAATATTTAACCGGTGTAGAATCAGAATGGCAATTTTTCAGGATTCTCTGTACGTCAGACTGTAAGAACGGAGGCATCTTCTATATCCCATCGTCAAAGGTGACAGTTTGATAGGGAATAACTCTTAAACTAGTTTAGTTATACTTATTTTTTTAATTTGAAAAGAAAGCTTAAATTGATTTTGACTATTATGATGTTTGATTGTAAACTGGCTTAGTAAGATTGTGATTACACTTGATGTAATATAATTTCAAATTAAAGTGATCCTTAATAATGATATTGTTTTACAAATTGATGATAATGTATGTCAATTGACAAAAATAATTTTTAGTAGTAGATTTATGAAGTATACCTACATAATATTATTTAAATTATTTTTAATTGTGCTGAACTTATATAAGAAAAGTGCCCACTAACTTGTTTGCACATATAATATTCATTTTTTTTTCCGAAAAATATGGTTACCAAATATTGATATCTGTTTTGATCACTAAAATTACTATTTTACACTTTTAATATAATTTTAATATATAAAATCTCTTTTTCTTAACATATAGTAACCTAATATAAATACTCCTTTCACCGCTAAATTACTATCTTACCTTTTAATCTGGGTATGACATCCAGTAGACTAGTACCCATTTTTCCTAAAATATAATTATCTAATATTAACACTTATTTTAACCGCTAAAATTGCTACTTTACCTTTTTTTATCTGATTTTGGAATCTAATTAAGCCTATTCTTCCTAAAACATGGTTTATTATTTTCCCGTTCACAAAAAATTGTCATGGCAATTTGTCCCTTGTAAAATTTTGCGGTATAAAAGCTTTGAATAGATAAGTTTTGTTCCCTCGCTTTCCCCAATTTTGAAGAATAGATAGATTTGCCTCGGATTCAGCTTTTGCACAACAAATAGATTTGAAGACGGTTTTCCCGGCAAAGCATCTCATCAATAAGCACCATTAAACTAACATAATGAAAAGCAAGCTCAACTTCCGAAGCAGAAAGACGCCAGAGAAGACCTGAATTGTCGTAAAATATCACAAGCAAAAACTAAACGAAAAGAAGATCGTATGAAAGAAAGAAAAACAGAAGGGTGAAGCATCTTCAAAATGTCAAGTGAAAACATTTTAGGAAGTAAGAAAATATCTCTTTGGAGAAGCACAATATGTTGGTAAGAATAGTGATCATCTGACAATCAATTTGCTACAATGTTCCAGTGCACCTCTAACTAGTTTCGTGAAAGAAAAAACCAAGTGTTCTCTCTTATAGGTTCTCCCCAGGGGGGTCTCGATTTTTCTTCCGTGGTCAGAGTTACAGACCTAAAAAAAATAGGAAAGACATTACAATCAGAGTGAAGAATGGATGTATTGCAAATAAATAAGCATGACAGAAATGAAAATCACCTGAACATTCATTCTGTTCGGAATCTGTTGTATTTGTCAATATAAACTTTCAGAAAAATCATCTAAAATGACCGGACCTTGTGTTATTCAGCATGCTTATCCTGCAAAAAAACAAAGAAATTAGAAGATAAGCAGTTAGTTGTTGTGGATAGAGAATATTGAATAATTCTACAAAAACTTTATCAATCAGTACCAAAGGAACAAATTTTAAATGTATAAATAACTGTTCTTTGTATGTATACATAAAACAGCTTACTCCATTATTTGCATCTGATTTTGTTGCAACCTGGAACATTCTAGAATAAGCCCTGCGCTCTTGATCTCGTCTGTCAGCAATCTGTTTATAATTTGAACAATTTAAGTCACACAATTACTGGGAAGCACGTGACATATAATTTTCAAGTCAGGTTATATTTGAAATAAGGCTCTCTACGGAAATGCATAGGATTGACCTTTTTCTTTGCAGCAGTAAGCTCTTTCTTTATGCCCCCTATTTACAATACAAGCACAAAAGAACGACTTCAGTTGCACATAACATAGAAACTAAATATATCAAAAAAGAAGAGTTGCTATAAACCATCATTAGGCTCCAGTTCTAATGCATTCTTGAAGCTCTCAACGGCTGCATCAACATCATTAAGTGCCATGTGTGCCTGATAAATATTACAAGAAATTGATTAGAAAAGTCTGGCTTCTAATGTAAACAAAACCACAAGTAGACAGAAATCTGAAATGGATAGTATGATCAAGTCATGGGCAAGTGAAATTATCTGCTTGCACATGCAAGCACATACATGTTGGTGTGTACGTGATGTATGTGGCTCTGCATGCTACGTCAGTGTGTGAATCTACATAGCTGTTAAACTTAGAAGTTTTCTCTTCAAAATTCAGCTTGGTATTCTGCATAATCTAAATATGTGCTTCCGAATTGCAAACGGCTAGTCTATACTTGTCTTGTCAGCAATACAGAAGATATTTACCAACAATTCTCACATTTATACTCTACCATAGCAACAAAAACATGAATACATTTACCAACTAGTGAGTAAGAAGGGATAGCTAGTTATCACAGACATGGAGGTAAGGTCGCATTCAAGCATTACCTTAAACAATCTGAAGAAACGCTATCTAAGTAATTTCAAGATGAAACAGAACATATCAACTGAAAAGGTGTATTATTTAACAACAATTCATCCAAAATACCTAAAGAAACTCCAGTCACTCCACTAATTAAATAACACAGAAGCATCAACTCACATATTAGATGCAAAATACACGAGAATCATCAGACGGCATATACTAACCTGACCTTGGCGGAAATAAGCTTTGGCATTACCCTCTCTTTCACGCAATGCAAAGTCAGCGTCTAACAAGGCACCCTTCAAATCTCCTAATTTCAACTTGCAAGCCTACCACATAAAAACATCAAAGACTTGAGAGGAATAGATGAAGAATAAACTAATAAAGCTTGTAAATTAAGACTAAGCAATGAAGAATAGCATGGTCAGTGAACAGTATGCGTTCATCAAAAGAGAGCACTGAGAAATTGCATTCTCATTAGTATGATAATTACCCGCTAGCGAGAGATTAAGCAACATATCACCAGCTATAACAGTATAAGCAAAAAAAAATTAGCAAAATAACTACCATGTTCCTTATACACGACCGTGGAAAACCTGGTGATCAATGTGGATTCTTGACTCAAAAGTCCAAACCTACATTAATTAGTTCTCAATGACAACAACTGGAAGAATCTTTGCGAGCAGCATAAGCAGTTGGTCAGCTCCTCAAAAAGCATCTATGTTAACTTTTCTTTTTTAAGAAAAAACTACTTGCATTCTCATGTTGACAAAGTAATCGACTTGTTAGGAAATAGAGGAATATTGAAGCCCTCCAAACTAGGCAAAGCTGGGATAGCACCTATCAGGCCAATATTGTATGAGTTGAGTCCAAAAGAATTCGCCTCTCTCTTTCCAGCCCTCTCTCTTCTTAGTTCTGTACTAACACAAATGCTCTTTTTACATAGTAAAGCATTTAACAATTAAAAGTGATAAATCTATTGTCAGGACAGGAGGTGATTGATAAAATCAGAATACATATTCCCTGCATCACACTGTTTTAAAAAACTTCCGCCTTAAAACCTAAGCTCCCACCTTAAATATGATATAACTAGGATCCACTTAGGTGGCGCAACTGCTTTTGCATCTCGTACAATATTTTAGTATGGAGATTGATTCTGAAATTTAAAATTATTATACATGTTAGTTAATTAGTAGATGTTACTAGCCTGTTATAGTTCTTAACAAGAATGTATTTGCGTTTTGCTTAGATTATAGGTTAATTATATTAAACTCAAATATTCAGTGAAAGTGATTAGAAATAAATTACCAGTAAAATGCATAAACCAGAAGCAACAGGAAGCAGCCTCTACATTTCAGAAATATAGTGTGCACCCCAAAACAATTATCAAAGTGCTTGTACAAACTGGTACAGTCAAACTTGCTGATAGAAGAAATACTAGGTCACCACATCCCCAACTTTTAGATCTTCAGCATTGATCTTAGGCTAGCTAGTGATAGTGTGATACTATTCAAAAAGTTACTGTGGATAGAAAAGCTTACAGAACTATTTGTGAGTATGATAGACTTAGTCTTTCGCAACAATGAGCTCTTCTCTGCACATGCACAATATTGGAAAATATATATTTTCAAGTTATTATAAAGTTTAGGAGAAAAAAAGGAGTATTCTGAAAGATAAATACCTTCATCAATTTCTTCCTTTTCCCAGCAAACATCTAAGTAGCGCAAAGCTTTCCTGTATTTTCTCAGAGCCATCTTATAATCCTGTTTCTGCATGAAGGAAAATTCTAAAGTTAATAGTAACTAGATAACCAACAGAACAAACTAAAAAAATATGTTGCCAGATGTAAACAAAAGAAAACTCTTTCTGAAAAACTGAAGGATGCTGCAGAGAATAGTTGACTTTATGCATCAACATTTTCCAAAGGTATGCAATTTTGACATTATCAAGTTGCATCACCATTAAAAGACATTTAAAAAAAAAAAGTGATGAACATTATTATTTAAAAGACTATTCTGAAGTAATAGAAAATCAAAAGCAAAGAGAACATAACTAAAACAACATTCTCAATATTATCAACCTTAAAGTTATCATTTCCAAAAGTCTTTGCAGACTCCACGACATTCATCCACCAAGAGACCTCATTGGGCTTCTCATCGAGGTCATTTGGCCAATCAGGATATGTGTCACCATCTTTGAAAAAATTTGAAACTCCATCACTAGCCCCTTCTGGAAGTTCTCCACAGTCAGCAACTACAACATCAACAGCCGGACGATCACCATCTCCAACAGGAGAATGCTCAATTGAGCGCACCACGCCCATTCCCTTAAGAACCTTCCCAAAGACAACATGCTTTCCATCTAGATGAGAGGTACGTGTAGTAGTGATGAAGAACTGAGAACCATTAGTATTCGGACCAGAATTAGCCATTGATAGCATTCCTTTTCTTTCATGCTTTAATATAAAGTTCTCATCCTCAAAATTTAGTCCATATATGGACTCCCCTCCAGTTCCATCACCAGCAGAAATATCTCCACCTTGTACCATGAATCCTTTGATGACTCGGTGAAAGCATGTTCCCTGAAAATATAGTTATAAACCGAAATGTAAGCATAGTCAACATAACATAGTAAATAAAAACCGAAAATCAAACTTAAGTTCTAGATTGCACACAGCAAGATGTCTTCCTTGTTCTGGGTTGAAGTGTTAGAAAGAGCAATACACAAAGAAGTGCAGAATTGCTTGTAAAATCAGTCCCATTTAACATATAAAAAATCTTCATAAATGAGGTCATGAAGTTACCAAAATATAGAGGAAAACAGAATGGGTTTAAGCGGCACAAAAAAATCATATGCTTACAGAAATGGATTCGTGTTAAATCACATCCTTAAGTATATGAGATTCACATATGCCACAAATAGAAACCTTAAATCGTGCAAACATGAGTTATAACAAAGTTTTAAGATAATAAAGAACAACTCCACTGGAAAGAAAAAGGAGGGGGGCATTTCAATCCTAAGTAGAAAATTAAGTTTAATGCCTTGTACTTTATCGCAATTTATCCCTTCTTTGAAGTCCAGTAGCTTGCCTGTTAATGTTTGTGCAACGAGTTGCTAGTTCTTGTTTCACAGTTCTTATCTCCGCTGTTCAAACTAAATTTAGAGATCTAAATATTGTGCAAAACACAAGTTGCATATAATTAAATATAAGCGTACCAACAATAGTAGCCCTCCTGCTATTGTGCAGGAATGAAATATAAATCTACACGAAGACACTGAATGAGTTGCATTGCTTTCTACAGCAAACTAGCTCATTATTAAAAGGAAAAAAACAATCCCAATTTCATATTCAACAACGATTAGTCAAGATAATATAAAAATTAAACTAAGACAAAGGAGAAGTAAATAGGGAAGAGCACAAAATAAAAGGAAACCCAAGAACTACAATATTTGAACACTCTTCTATTCCTCCACTGACAAGCTCAGAGCGGAAGCATACCAAATCCACGCGACAACAATCAGAAAAAGACATTAATACCCCCATCGAAACCGAGAAATCCCACGGAGAAGCAACCTCCGCAGCCATCCGATTCGAGAAAACCCCAAGGGCAAACCCAAGAAGCGGTAGGAAAAGCAAAGGTACCTTGAAGTGAAGAGGGACCCCTGTGCTGGGTCCGACCCCCTTCTCCCCGGTGCACAGCGCCCTGAAGTTCTCCGCGGTCTTCGGAACCACCGACGCGAAGAGTTCCACCACGATCCTCCCTTCCATCTCCCCGCCTATGGTCAAGTCCAGATAGCATCGTGGATTCGCCGCCACCTGGTTCCCGTCACCGCCCTCCATTGCCCCAGGTAGAAACCCTAATTTTTCTCGCTCGGATTCCAATGGCGGCCTCCGCCTCCAAAACAGCAGCGCTTCTTATTCGATTCAAATAAGTAACCGGAACCCAGAGAAGGGGAGGGCATTAATATTGGCGTTAATATTTTGGGTAGTGATATAAGTGTCGGATTTATGAGTGGTAGGTGGCCCCCCCTTCCCCCCACGAAGTGCGCTTGGACACTGGAGCAGCTCTCTCTCTCTCCCTCTCTCTCTCTCTCTCTCTCTCTCTCCTCTATCAGTGCTTCTGGAACAATCGATGTGTTTTTATTTGGTTCATGAGTAATTATTTCAGCAGCCCTGGGGTTGAAGTAGTCAGCGTGAGGGGAAGAGATTTTTGTCATTTACTGGAGTCGGGCGAGGGTTTTGATGACTACAGTTGTGTATGACTCGTTGCTAATTGGGCTGGAAAAAGGCTAGCTTGGGCCTTCTCTTGGATTTCACTCTTCTAAACTCGGCTTTTTATAAAAGTGGTCGAATCTAAATTTGGCAAAATATAATATAATATATATGTATTCCTTTTCTTTTGTGAGGAGGTAAGTTTGTAAAAGCTGAAGTCGGATCTGCTGCAATAAGACAGTAGTGTTAGTCCTTCTAGGAAAAATAATGATATTCTTTTATGAATGAGAAATAAAAGAAAAGGTACTGCTTGCGAGTTGCGAGATAGGAAAAAGTATTGGTTGCAACTTGCTAGTTTTATAGAAAAAGTAACAACTAGCAATGCAAGATACGTACTCTTTCGGCATTTCTTTGGGGGGAGGGGGGTTTGGAATACTCTTTAGGCTTTGATCAAATCTTTGCACGATAAATCAAAAGGAACGAATGCGTGATTTGCGTATAGATTTATCCACAGTGATATTTATATATCTATTATCTAATTCCTAATCCGTATCGTTCCCATTGATGGTGATGGTGACGGTGATGGTGAAGGACCAGACACCACCGACACTGGATGAACAAAAATATGAGGTACCGACGTACGCCCTGATACATTCGAGCCTTATCTTTTCCAAGTGTCTAAAATTAGAATGGGATACATCAAAGTGGGATTCAGAGTACTCCCCTAACAACCATATAATTCACGTCCAAAAGGAAAGCCTTTTATTTTAATTAAGATTTCTTTTCATTTTTTGCTTTTAATTTTTTTATTTATGTATTTACTATTTTAAAATTAATATTTATATGTATAGTTTTTTGCTTAGGTATCTCTTAAAATCTTTATTTTTATATAGATATCTATATAAATTAACTAATATAAATGAATAAGAAGTTTTTGAATGCTATACATACACAAAAGAAATACCTAAGTATTAGTACACTGTTTGTGAGATCAGCGTGGATAATCTACAGAATTCTTAATAGTAAAAAAATTTACTTACACCTTCTAAACTAAAAATATATGATTCAGAAAGTGTAAATGGTAAAAAGAAATTAGAAACTGTAGTCTAAGTAAAATTATTCCTAAACTAATTTCCCACTTTAAATTAGTAAAGAGAATAGTAGCAACGCCAACTGCCACTGTTTAACAGTGAGCCCAGGAAAAATTAAAACCTTTGGCGGTTGTCCATTGAACAGTGCCCACCACTTACAGCCCTATAGTGGAGAAGCACGAATCAGCTGTAATCTGATAGCCATGATATCTTTGTTTAATTTCTAAAGTGCCCAAGTGAAATCCTGAGGATTATAGCCTATTATTATATGGAGGACAACAAATACATGTGGTATAGTCAAATTCAAACTTCTTGTTTGAGGCCAGTTGTGTGCAGTGTGCTGAAGAATGCTTTTAACTTGTTGAATACGTTCAATGATCGCCAAATTTTAATAATTGTTCTACAGTAATAGAACATTGGAAATTAGGCAAGGATTCTACGGAAATCGTGTTAGGCCGACAAGCAAGTGCATATTTTGATCAACCTTTCCAATTCCTAAATGCATAATAGGAACCAAATAGTTCTATCTCCTGGCTCTACCCAAACGTTTTTTGTTTGCTTTTCCTTTCAACTCGAAAACCGAGAAGATGAAGTGATACCATTGGAGAACACTGAACATTGCCTTCGACAAAACGAAGAGTATTTAGTGCACAAAAAAAAAAAGAGTTGCCTGAGTTTATGATTTAGATGGAGGATCACACCAATAGTCATAAAATTCATATGTCAAGTTCACAAACAAGCAAGCATTCAAAGCTGTGGCCAACTGTGCATTATTGCGGTATTTGATTTCTTTTTTTCACATTCGATTTGATATGCAAGGGGAAACGATCCATCTTGGTGGGTGAATTGGATCCTGAGTTGTGTATGGTAGATCTCATCACTTCCAGCCGAAACAACCCAACCTACATGAGGACGGGAAGTAAGACAAAAGCTTAGGCTCGTTTGGATATGGCACAGCATAATTTTTTTTAAAATATAGTAATAGTTTCAAAACTAGTTTAGCAAAACATATTTCTCTCTCATCTTCTTTTCCATCTAATATTTTGCATTTTATCAATATAATATAATCATCATGTTACCCTTAAAAAGAAATATCACTTTAATTATCATTTTAATATTTCTTTTCCTCTAGTCTCTCTTTTATCTCTTTATTTCTCTTCTCCTCATTCATCAATTAATTTACATCCAAACATTACATGTCTAAACCGATTTATACCACATCCATACGCTACCTTAAGACTCACTAAAACTTGCATGTGCAAAAATGAAATTGAAAAATAAAAGCATCCTTTGAAGAGAATATGTCAATAATAGTATACCAGATTCCCAATTAATTTTTGGTGTCAGATAATAAATGTAAAGTCAAATTTGAACATTAGTCTAATGCCATTGGTGAAGATCATTTTCCAATCCTACTTATCCCTTTTCTTTTCCTATATATAACATTGTAAGGGGTAAGGTCAAACTGTTGCATTCTGGAATTTTGTTGGAAATTACGTACTAATCCCATAATAGCATGTAAATTCCGTAAGCATCGGAGTAATTTCTACAGAGTTTTTCAAATTTAAAGTTTTAACTTACCCTAGTTTGAGAGAGGTATCAGAAGTGTCATCGTAATCCTGCGATCCCCCTCCTGAGTGTGATGCAGTTGCCACGGATTCAGAGGACTGCCCATCTTCAGCAATAACATTTTCTGTTTCATTCACAGCTTGTTTTCCAATACTTGGTATCTGCAATATCTGCACCAGGGACATATAAGAGAGAGGGAGGGGGGGGGGGAGAGAGAGAGGTGGAAGAGATAGGATGAAGTTAAATGCAGGTACGTATTAGATGAATTTTACTTGATTCCTCAGTCGCATGTTTTCTTCCATCAGTTCTACCCCCTGTCAGATCACCAATGCAGCATACATAATGAGGAACTAATGCTGTGAGGCAATTTGTCATCATTTATATATACATAGGAATAGTACTCAAATGTTGATAACTACAAGTCAACATCCATTGTAAAATAAACTTCTGCAAATTAAGAATCTCGGCAAATCCTACCAGTCACTATGAAGACAGGAAGACCAAAATAATGTCAATGTAGATCAGTAGCTGAATTATAAAAAAGAAATGAATTTCTTCTTGGATAAAAATATGTTCTTCCCTTTATTGGAGGAGTTTCTTTTCTAACCTTTTGCTGAAGACAATTTATCTGCTCCATGAGCTTTTCATCCTGAAATGAATTGAAAAGTATACATCATCATCCATATCCTAGGAATCGTTAAGAGGGAGGAATTATTCTCATTGGGTGATATACCTTTCTGTGAAGAACGCGCGTCAGACCAACGTCAATATTTTTCTCCAGCTGCTGCAACTCCTCTATACTCAATCCGTCAAGTTCCTCTCCTCTCATTTGTCTACAATGGAATGAAGAAATGTAAGAAAACCACACAGTTCTGGTACATGCAAACCATACAAAGTCAACTGGTAAAATATAAGGCAAACCTCAGCTGGAGGCTTGTTTCCGCAATTTGTTTGCTCAAACTTGTACAGTTGCCTTTCTCTAACTGCACAGTAGCAAATTAGATCTGGTAACTGACATTGTTACACAGGTAATGCAATATATGTGATAATTCATGACTACAGCCATGATAGTTGCTGCGTGATTAGGAACAGTAACATACCATAACTGCTCAACCACTAGTTAACTTGGATAATAGCAAGATAATCTGAGTATCTGACAATACAATAAACTGCCAACTGGCCGATAATTAAAGAACTTCAACACTCTTTGAGCTAGAAGAACCGAATATCATGAATGGACAAACAATAATGTTACTAGAATTCTAGAAAAAAAAAAACCACCTAGCATCTGATAAAACTGTTAATGTGAACATTTCTACTTAAAATATTTAAAAGAAAATTGTCCCCAAATATATCTTTGTGTTTCACTGTAAATTAGACAAATATGGAAAATGCAGAATTAAACATATTAATTTGAATTTTACATGATTTTGGTCATAGCCTCATAGGAGTCCTAAATTTTTGCACATACATATCATCTAGGGTGTTCTGAAATTTTGAAATGAATTAGCAAGAATGAGTTATCCAAATTTATTAACCAGAATCTTATAGATCCGGATGAAGAAAGATGAATTATAATTGATTACCATTAAATATAGGTTGTGTAACTCCCTTTTATATCAAAACGCTTTGTATTCTCATTAGTATCCAGATTCTAGCTCTTTTGATTCCCTAGTAAGTCTTCTTACCATTAAATTATGATTTGCTGCATTAACTTATTGCAACTCTCAGTATAGAATATAAGATATCTATGCTACATATTAGGTGCATACATGCACAAATTACTGAGCAGAGAGTAACCCTTCAATTTTCACATTCTACTGTGAGAAAATAAGAGAGTTCAATCACAAATATTCAAGTAAATGTTCTTGTACTTATATAGCATTAATATTGTGCTGTACTTACATAGCAAAGGCTGTAAAGAATCCAAATAATAAAGCTTTATCAACCACAAAATAAATGATTAAGAACATAGTAATATAGCATATTGTCATAGAACTTTGAAGAGTATTATTTGGTTATTCATTGTCTAGTTCCTTCAATTTCAATCTATTGTTGTGCATAAAGGAAAACATACCAAACGAGTTCTTCATTATATTATTTTTCTCAAGCACAATGCCAAACAAATCCATATAGCTGAGATAGTAATGGTCAATAGTAGCATTGATGGCCATGTCAGTCGGTATGGAACGTGCTAACCAGTATGCCCATGTGTGCCATCGGCATGCGTCAGCACATCTTTGACACATTTTTAATAAAAATTAAATATATTTAAAGATGATTTTGCGTGTTTGAAACATCAATCTTTAGTTTTTGGTTTGAATATATAAATTAAGCCTATATTATAATATTTTATCTTTAAAGATTGAATATTTTATTAAAACTAATATTAGCGATTGAACATTAATATGATTGTATACTTTATAATATGATCAAAATCGAAAAAAAGCTTCACATGATATCTCATGTTTGTCGCATGATAAAAAAGAGAGGATATTTTAGATTTGTCACTCTAATGAACCCATTTCGAATTAATAAAATTATTTTCAAACCTCATGCATCCATACCGGTCAACACAAATTGACACGAGGTGTGCCACTGGAACACCTTGTACCAGGTTTTATGCCACCATCGGCACTAGGCATGTCGACCAACATGACCATTATTACATGGTAGGATAAATGCCATATCTTACATTCAAGTCAAGAGATGGTTGATCTAACTTCTGTAGATTCTTCGAATGTATGCTGTGTTTCTCTATAATGTCCTTCATACTGCACAAAGAAAAATTGAAGCGCATTAACTTCTCTGTGCTTGATTAGTGTGTTTTACTAAGAGAGTTCAAGAAACAAAGAAAATCTATAACAATTTTGATTGAAAAGCCTGATGATGCTACGTGGCTCTATAAACATTGTATATGATACTATGTGCTCCATATAAAAATTAGATTTTGTAAACACCATCGATATTGCGCCCAACTATCAACCTTTTGACAAGTTTACATTGAGTATTAAGTAATGAACTATTTGACGAGCTAAGTAAAAACTGAAGAATCATGATCACCTAAATTAACATAGTGAAGTAATCTTTGAGAAAGAGCAATGACAGACCATATAAAATTGAACAAAAAAACCCTAAAATATGAGCTCGAGAACAAAGGGCTTGTATACTTAACTGAAGATCGAATCATCTCCAAAAAAGAAAAAAGAAAAAAGAAAAAAGAGAGAAGAAAACAGAAATCAGCCTTGAAATAACTCATTAGGCTTACGTTCTTTCCTTTTGTGCAACAATGAAATAACTCAAATGATGTTTTTTAAGTGCAGGCTAGTTAACCAGCTATATAGAGGTGACAACTTGGCCCAGGTTCATCTTCAGTTCGAAACTGGAAAGAAATGTCTGAAGACATAACAAAGTCTTACAGTCAGTGGAATTTCGAGCTCATTGTCTTTAAGGAGACAAAGAGTTTTTACATAAAATATGCTTATCTTGGCAAAAAAAAATTAACCAAATCATTGCCACAAAGTTTACTATTAAGCCGATGCTTGCACATAACACCATCGTAAGTATGATACTGGAAAAGAAAACGAGAAATATAACTGTTTAGTCGACCAAGTTGACAAGCAAACCAAGAAACCTCCTACTTGCCCGCTAACTTAACAAATTTTGCTATTTTGTATCTAGTACTTACTTTTCCCGTTAATTGTCAAAGTACAAAACGCTAGGAGTTTCTTTTTTTAAATTTTAATTCCTAGCTACAGACAAAGAAAGCAGATGATTCTCTACAGTAATCAAAATTTACTCATTCGTGCCGCGACCCTTATGCCACCCTAATGATCACCAACCTACAAGTACCTACAGAACCAAGGAAAAACAAAGCAAAAAAAATCCTACAGAAATAAATCTAAACAAAACCCACGTAAAATATTCTGCCATACCAAATCCGAAAACTCGTTTTTCTAGAAGAATAACATAGCATAAACCACTTCCCTCTTTCCTAGACACCAGGAAAACCAAACAAACGGGAAGAAGAACCCAACAAGGCGATATAGGAAAAGACTGTAGTAACTTTGTAATTTCACACCCAAATATCCAAGTCGGACGGTTATCCTGCATAATTTCGTCTCTTCTTACTTTAGGGTAGCCAGTCGTTGGAAGAAAAAAATAAATAGTAGTAGTACCTTGAGTTTGCAAACTGGAAGAGCTTGCCGGTGGAGGAGAACACGATCAGCGCGACCTCGGCGTCGCAGAGAATGGAGAGCTCCGCCGCCTTTTTGAACAGCCCCCTCCGCCGCTTCGAGAACGTCACCTGCCGTGCCGTGGTGTTGTCGATCTTCCTGATCTGGATCTTTTCCCTCGCCATTCTCTTAGTCTCTTTCTCTCTCTCTCTCTCTCTCTCTCTCTCTCTCTCTCTCTTTCTTCTCTATCTCGAGTTCCAACCAACAAGAATTGCAAGCCAGTATTATTTCGCGTTAGTAAAATAAAGCACGCACGCAGATAGAGATGCGCCACTTTGGGTTAGAAAAAAGAGCGCGACGTTTCCAAATTAAGCACCCGCCAATCAGAACCCTAGATGCACTTGGGGAAATGCATATTAAAATACTTAGGAAATGGGTTTGTGGTGCAGTAGTACCACGTGAGCTCACCTGAGGTCGGGTTTTCCTCGGAAGAAACCAAGGGCCAATCGAAGAGGAGCGGAGAGGAGAGAAGAGGAAAGCAAAGGAGGAAGAGGAAGGAGCCTCTTGGATCGCCTTTTATGGCGGAGGAGTCATGGGGAGCGAGAGCGTCGCTGAATAGCTCTAAATCGCCTTTCTATCACCTCCTGCAAGCTGGCCCTCCCACTTGGCCAGTTGTAGCGTCCTCTGCCTCTCTCGTCGCTGCCGATGCTGCAGCCGGATATAATCAACTATTAATGGAGAGTAATGATGCGGTACGGAAAAGATGACCGCATCAAATACTACGAGGTGTTTTAAAAATTATATGTATATATATCCATACATACACTATGAAATAATGAGACGGGCGGATGTAGGTGACACGTGAGCCGCGGCTCCATTTCTTCCACGTGGACGCTTCCGTTTTCCACTCTCAGTTTCTCGCCAAGAGCAAAGTCGTGGTCGTGACTTTTGAGGTTGTTTTGTTTAATTTCCTGGCTACAAACCAAAATTTAAATAAATTTTGAAAAAAAAAATCATTGCAAGTACATTCGAAGTCGATTTTTTTTTTAATAAACCAATCGGCAACCAGATTAACTTAGAATAATACAAATAATTTTAATATTATCAATAATAAAGGCGATAAAGTAGAGTGTGACCCTCCTTCAAAATGCCACCAGCGGAGGTTAGATTGTAGGCTCTTTTTCGTATTTAGGTGTATTTTCCAATTTTATCCTAAATGTCGCCTCACATGCCGAATCTTAGACTTTTCGCTTTGTCTTAATTAATCATGGACTAGGATCACAACATCGATGAATCTTAAAACTCTCATCAACAAACAGTCTTCACCCCAAGATCCCACTCTCACTGTTTCTAATTATCAATTTTTTCTTTTTATTTCTTCTCTCATTGTTTCAGGAAAAAAACAATTCGGCCACAAATTATTTAGCTGACCTAGAACAAGAACAATGATATTCTTCTATTTTAATTGACTCGTCTCTGTTTACTTATTAAATATTTAGCATAGAGATGCGTATCTATATGAATATTTAATATATTTTTATTTTTTATAATAATATAATTATTTTTTTACGGAGCATAAATAGCTGCATGAGTACATATGATTTTTCTTTCCTACTGAGTACTTATGCTAATCATACTTACGCTACTTCGATGCTTGAGAATCTCTTTAAGAATATTGCTAGTGACTATAATTTTACTCTTAAGTGCAGTTTATATATTTGACGTTGCTGATCTCTCAAACTGGTGGAAGTTAAATTAGTAGTTAATCCCATAGTTTGCTCTATTCACTACTCTTTTAATGTAACTTAGTCGAGTTCTCTCACAATACGACAATGATTATATGCGGTACCTATTGACCTTCGTAGTTAGTAATTAATCATTTAGCTATAGTGTGGATTATGTGGACTTATATTACACTTTCGTCCTCTTTCTCTTCAAGGCTTAGATGGCTCACTATTTATATTCATCTTATATTTTAAATAAATATTATTTAAACATGTCGTTTGATAAAGTCCTTTGTAATTCGTTCTAAGAAAATAAAAAGAAGATAGAGCTCTTTTATCTGTTACCATGCACGATGAACGAAGAAAGACATATGTCAGACTTGTTCCTATTCAACGTTTACATTTTATCCTATAAGTTAGAGTTTTAATAAATGCATACCAGTGTTTAAATCCTAAACTTTTTTTATCAGACTTTTATTTAAAAGGACATTTTTTTGAAATAAATAAAATTGTTCTATTTTTTCTCCTTGCGAATAAATATTCTGAAAGATATTTTTTTTAAATATATAGTAAAATTTGATTTCGTACTAAGGAGGTGGTTTTCGCAAATGTGCCAATAAACAAGGAGTTGATTTATAAATTTGTTAAAAGAGGATGAAGTTCTCTTCGCAAAAGATTCGAAATGCAGACAGTTATTTGCAAATTTTTTGAAAATTAATTCGGCAATTCGACAACGGTATTCTGCAGCGTGTGTTATACTGTTCTCCTTCACCTTGCCAATAAATATTCTGAAGGATATTTTCTCAAAATATGTAATAAAGTTTGATTTTGTACTAAGGAGGTGGTTTTCGCAAATGTGCCTGTAAACAAGGAGTTGATTTATAAATTTGTTAAAAGAGGATGAAGTTCGCTTCGCAATAGATTTTAAATGCAGGCAGTTATTGGCAAAAAATTTTAAAAATTAATTTGGTCGTCATAATTCTACAACGGTATTCTAGTGCGTATGTTACGCTATTCTCCTTCCCTGCTCTATATATATACTAATACACCGGCGCCCCAACTCTAATTCACTTCTTGGTTTTCCTTTTTCTTCTTCTCTCGCGCGTCTGGCGACCACCCTCCTCCGGTGGCCAGTGGGTCTCCCTTTCTTTCTTCTTGGAAACCCTAATCAGGGTTTCTGTCTGCCTATCTATCAATGTCCTTTTCCTTGTCGTGCACCGGGCTCACGATATGGACCATCGTCGCCGTCCTGCTTCAGATCTCTGGTTTATCTCTCTTCTTGATCGGATTCTTCCCCGTAAAACCCACGCTCCTCGGGTTTAGGTCGATCTTGCTCCCCATCCTCTCCTATCTTTTAGGTTGCTAGATCGATTCTTGATTCCTTTAGAGAAGTATCTCTGGTTTGATCGATTCGTTATAATCTGTCAGCGGTGCGGAGAGTTACCAGATGCCTAACTGCGATCGGGTTTATGATGCCGAAGCGGTGGATCGTTCCCCAGATCAGCTAAAATCGTTGTATAGGGTTGGTACCTCGATCTCTAATTTGCTTGTTTTAACTAATTTTTAACTACTTCGTCGTCTTTCCTCGTCCCTGTAATCTCTCACCTATATTGTGGTTTCAGGTGCTTAACGCTTCGATTCTTGCTAAAGAATCTTTAAGTCTGATTAGTTATCTCTCATCTTTATCGTGGTTTCAGGTGCTTAACGCTTCGATTCTTGCTAAAGAATCTTTAAGTCTGATTACTTACCTCTCATCTTTGTGACATGCGATCGTTGGAGATCCGATTTTTGGTCATCAGGGTAGTATTGCGGGGCCCGCAATTTAGGGTGAACAGATCTGTATTACGGCATAATGCAATAACTAAGACGATCCATATGAACCCGATCCCAAGAGATTGGGTTGGATTTCAAGAATATACACATCCTATCTCATGTCCTGTTACACTTTTGACTTGTTAATTTGTATTTTACGATTATCACGATGCTCACTAGATTATCTTGTTCATATTACAGTATTAGGATGTAGTTGGCAGGTTAACAGGGTCTATTTCCATCCTAACTACGAGTAATTCAAGATGTTCATGAGCATCTTAAGTTTGCTTCACTTAAAGCCATTATTGAGCTTGGTTTGGTTGAAACCCAAGCCAATCAGAACCTTATTGTTAGGCTTAGCTTGTAAATAAAATGTTGCTTGAACACAATGGATGAGTTCTTATTATATTTGCCTGCTGCTGGGTTCTATGCCCAAGCCTGAGCACCTATTTTGCAAGTTGCTCTTGGATTGACTTGAGTTTAGGTATGTTTTCTCCTTCCATCCTTTGAATTCTCTTTTCATATTGTAAAATTCTCATCTCCTATTGTAATGTTTTACTTCATGGCATCACTAAGATTATTATAGACAATTTCATTATGGTCTATGATGGCGTATCTCTAAGCATTTATCCAATTTTAGATGGAGTGCATCTGCAAACTTTTTAAGATAGTGTTTGGCTACAATTTATTCACTTGTGTCAGTCTACAATTTAGTACACTAGCTTATACAAATGAAACTAGATTACTTTACACTGCTTATGTGGCTTGTTACAGGATGTTTCTAAAATACCTCCTGCATATGACCGACTGCTATTGATGGTATGTACTCATCATTTGCCAAAGTTTAAAGCAATGTTAATTTAGTGATGCAGAAACCAAGTCTTATAATAATACTATAATAATTTAGTCTGTTACAACTAAATTTTTTAATCTTCTTTTTCTTTTTCTTGTGTGTGTATGCCTCTCCAGGTTATTGATGGGCTCCCTGCTGAATTTGTACTGGGAAGAGATGGAAAGCCTCCTGCTGAGGCAATGAGAAAGGCTATGCCTTATACTCAGTCTTTGTTGTCCAGCGGTAGAGCAGTAGCTTATCATGCAAAAGCTGCACCTCCAACAGTTACCATGCCCAGGTTAAAAGTAAGATCATCTTACTGTGAAACAGGCAGTTCTTGATATTTCAAAATGTGTTAATTCTTTTATATCTTCCAGGCGATTGTTTCTGGTGCAATTGGAGGTTTTCTAGATGTTGCATTCAATTTTAATACCCAAGCCCTTTTAGATGACAATCTTCTTGGTTAGTTTGCATACCTTATGTTAGTTCGTATACATTTCAGTCTTATTTATTGAAAATGCATTTACTGGTTGGGACATCAGTGCATACTGGTCTACTTTTGGAAGTTCACACCCTTGACAGTCTCTTCCATGTATTGGCATGCATAGGCAAGTGACCCTAAGCATATAATAGGTGGCATGGTTGCATGCTGGCCTTACTGATATGCTTGGAAGTTTGATCTTGGGTACACATGACAGTGGTTTCTACTTAAGTAGACAATTTTATTGATCCATCTTACCTGCAGATCAGTTTTATCGTATTGGTTGGAAATTAGTGATTCTTGGGGATGATACATGGATCAAACTTTTTCCAAGATTATTTTCTAGGCAAGATGGAGTAAGCAGTTTTTATGTAAGTTTTAAATTTCTCTTCTGTTCACCATTGTTTTATATTATGCACAACAACAGTTGCTTGCTTCTAATGGACTGTGATGAGTACCTGGCTATGTTTTCTTAATTTCTATATGTTAAGATCCATCAACAACTATTTGGTGATCAATTAGGAATTAATTCAATTCTGTTCAAAGTCTATAGGATGTTAGCACAAAAAAGTTTTTTCAGATTTCAGATATTCAAGGTTAGTGTAAAACGCATGAGATATATTCCACAAAAAGTGCATAGTGTGTGAAGATGATACTTTTTATGTCTGGTTTATATTTTAAAGGGACAATAACGATAATAATTTTAGGATTCACTAATCAACGACTATATTAGGGGTGGCACTTGGGTCGGGTTAAGCAAGTTCGGGTCGGGTCAACTTTAAACTAATACGAACACGACCCGATTATTAAACGGGTAACACGACTCGACTCATTTAACTCGTTTAATAAACGAGTCGTGTTAACACGACATGTTAACATAACCAGTCTAACCTGTTTAGTAAACGGGTCGTATTAACACGACACGACAATACGGTAACACAAATAACAAAGTATTATTAAACCCTATATAAAATTTAATATTTATTGATTCAAACAAAATAATAGCTTTTTATTTGAAAAAATATTTAATACAAAAATATACAATTCTAAATATTCAACCATAAATTCAATTCAACACAAATTTATATACTAATTCAACTATCAGCGTTCAACATTAAGTAAATAAATTTAAGTATTAATTTTAATTTCAACTTACAACTTACAAATCTAACAACCTCATGGCAATTATAACATAATTTCAAGTTTATAGTATATTACAAACTGCAAATAAAAAAAAGCAAATAATAGAATTGGGCCCTCCATTTTATTATCCAAAGATCACCACCCTGTCAGAAAAAAAAAAAAAAAAAAACAAAAGAGAATGTTAACTAAGATAGAGAATATAGAGTACAAAAAATTTAATTGGCAATAGATGTATAAAAAATTTGAGTACAAAAACAAAGAAAAGAACTAACCTGTTATACACTTATACTGGACATATTTCATGTATGCATCATCTATAGATCTAGATGCCATAAAACCCTGGACACTAAACCAAACTAAAACTAAACTAAATAGATGGATCAGTCAAGACAGGCTATAGCTTTTATACTCTTTTGTATATTACAAAATAAAAGATGATTTATACAGAATAAAAGATGTATATTTACAGAATAAAAGATGATCTTAGCATAATAAAAGAGCTATCTTAGACTACTATGATGCCTCCAACATGACCTTCCAGAGAGCCAAATGCTGCATGGTCAAATGAAGAGAGTGCTAAATTTAATATAATCATTTGTTTTAGCTAACATAACAACCCAATGAAGCTAGGCATAGGGACATGAGTTGCAGCACATGGGGGCCTTATGGGCATCTCCCTAACCTCTTAAACATTGTAAAGGCTCCAAAAGGCAGTGCCATAAAATAACTTTCTTCTCTCTGTTCTTACCTGTAAGCGCATGTGCACTGCACATGATGGCTTGTGGGAGCATCTACTGCCAAGCAGGAGCATTTTGAGAATGAAAGGGAGAGTGAACATAAAAATCGACAAAGTAAGCAATCAGAACTATAGGCAACTTGAGTATAATGGATGGAGCTTACCTGACTGAGAAGATGATCCAAAGAAACTTATGGGCGTAGAAGTATCAAAGACAAAAAAGATGGCCATATAGACAAATAATTGTATGAAAGCATAGTTAACTATTAAATCAAAAATTTGACCAGGTGATGATGCTATTGGCAGCAACCAAGCCAATCAAGGGATTTTCATGAAGAGAAGATACTCTGACTAATTGTTTAGATGGAAGATGCTGAGACAAAATGCTAGCCTTTACCACACATCTGCAGAAAAAGTATGAAAAATAATAAGCTTTGTAAGCAGTGAAGATATAGCGTTAATAAACATGTTTGGAATCAAGATACATGAGACAATTAAATCAAGACAAAATCCAAGACATCTTTACGTTTTACTGATGAAAACTGAAGTAACTTCAGATATCAATATTCTTTCATTCATACTCAAAAAAGGAACACGAGTTATATTTGCTAAGCCACATTTACACCAGTTACCAACATATATAACAAGTTTCAGGGTTAATCTAATAACTGCCGGAGGTAGCGAGAGACAGGCAACATGGGGGAGGCGGCGAGATGGAGATAGGGCTTTCAAGAGGCAAGATGAGGCGAGAGGCGAGAGGTGGGAGGACTATGGCCTCTACGACGAGAGGCGGGAGGTGAGAAGCTGCGAGAGGTGAGAGGCGACGAGAGGCAGTGGAGATGGGTGTGGAGATGAGAGCGGTGTGAGAGTGAGGCGGTTGGGAATGGGTGGATCGCTGTGAGGATGAGGTTGTGTGAGGGGTAGGTTAAGTTTAGTTTAATTTATATAGTAAGGGTTGGCGGGTTGACCCAATCCGACCCATATACTTAAACGGATTAAACGGGTCAGCTATATAAACCTGAACACGATTCAATTATAAATCAGGTTAGGCGGATTGATCCGTTTATGACTTGAATCCGATTAGACTAAATCCAAATCCGATTAAAAGGCGGATTATTGGGTCGGGTCAAGATTTGCCACCCTTAGATTGTACTATCATAAAAGTGTATATCAAGCATAACAATTTCTTAGTGAAATGAAATCTGCATTTATCATGAGATTTGTTATCTGTTTTCATGCTTTATTCATATATTGATGTGTATAACATTTTAACTTCTGGAATCAACTTCTTGCCACCGGGTACCATTTTCTCAACTGTTACCTCGTTTATTTTAATTTGTCCATGAAACCTGTCTGACATCTGACTCTTCTTTACATAGTGTCTTTAAATATAATGTCACACATCAAAAGTTGAAAACTAATTCTTATAAAAGGATCTAATGAATTACAATGGTCACTGGAATTTGTACTTGTATTAAACTACCACTGTCAGATATTTCAGGGATAGTATTGCAGAGTTGTACCTGTTCCTTTTTTGTCAGAAATATTTGAGTCTCTTTGAAATCTTTTGTTCTTAATTCTGTAAGTGTCAATGTTATTGAGTGATGGGTCTTTTATGTTTCTTGAAGTTAGAAATCTTGCTTGTATTTTATGTTTCTTTTTCTTTTTCCCAAAATCTTATTCTATGACTTCTTATTTGCCTGATTTTTCCCCTAATCCCGTTTCTGGTTTCTGTGTTTTATGAGTCCTAATATTATTATTTTTATCTTTAGTTCTCTCCCCTTTTGCTTTATCATTCCATTGGTTAGTGCTTACAGCTTTTCTTTTCGCTGTCATTGCGCTATATTCATTCAAGAAATGTACTAGCTTAAGAAGCGTATTTTATCTTCCCTTTCGGTTTCGGTTCTCAAAGTTGTGCGATTTTTATTAGATTTTTTTCAATATTCTTTTCTTGCTTGCATTGTTAGATTATTATATTTTTCTTTTGTTTCCACTTCTCTCAAAACAATTTCATATATCCTATTTTCTCTTCATTTGTTATTGCAGTCATTGTTGGTGATTCTTTTAAGTCTTCCTTTTTCAATCTTCTTTCTTTGATCTAATATATACATTTCTAAGCCGTGTTCTTTGGCGTTTTCGGATCCTTTTCTCTTAATCATCTGAAATGTCAATTCTTTTAACAATGTTTTTTAAAATTTATTGAAGAATGATTTTGTGCTCCTTCTTTTATGTTTTTTAATTTTCCAAAAGTTTTATGATTTCATATGTTTGTTATTTTAGTTTTGGTTTCTCAAAGTATTATGATTTGTATTATAATTTATTTTAATATTATTTTCTTGGTTGTGCTGTTAGATTTAAGTTTTCTTTTATTTCTACTTCTCTTCAAAATAATCAAAACCTTTCATTTGTTAGATTTAAGTTATTTCATTTCTTATCAGTGTTTCTTTTTGGTTTTTCCTTCTTTGTCTTCGTTCTTTTACCTCATTTAAACCTTTTTAAATCAATCGGCATCTTCAAGATATTTGATGTATATAAAATTTTATTATCTTTTGTTATGTTGAATTTTTTTTGAATAATTCATGCTTTTGTTTTTTTTAAACTCTTTTGTTCTTTTTTAGTTAGAATTTTTTGTATTATTTTGTTTTTCAATTTTTTTGGTGTTACCTTCTTTATAACTTCAATATTCTTTATTTTGTTCTTTCTTTTGATTTATTGTTGTCTCCTATTTTCCTTATATTTTGATTACTAATTTTTGCCCAATAGTAATCTTCTTTTTCTATCATATTTCCACTTTAGTACAACTTTTTGTTTTTATTTTTTGAAATGATTTTGCTTCTCTTTTGCTTTTGGTTTCTCAAAGTTTTGTAAGTTTTATTAGAATTTATTTTAGTATTATTTTCTTGGTTGCCCTATTAGATGATTAAGTTTTCTTTTATTTCTACTTCTCTTCAAAACCTTTTCATTTGATCTGTTTCTCTTTCATTATTATTTCATTTCTTGTAGATGACTTAATTTTTTCTTAAATTTCCACTCTTTATTTTTTTTTTTCATTTCTATTTTCCCTTCATTTGTTGTTACATTTTTTGTTCAGGATTCTTTTGGTTCCTCTTTTTGCCTTTCTTTTATCTAATTTATACATTTTCAAATTCATGTTCTATTCGGGTCTTTTGAATCTTTGAGTATGTAAGAGTTTATTTATGCAATTGCATTTTTTTATTATAAGTCTTGTTTTAGTTTTTTTTTCTTTTAACTGTTTATTTTATTTTTAGTTAAAGTTTATTTATTTATTATTATAAGTCTCTATTCTTTTGTTTTAACCTTTCGATGTTATCTTCTTTATATTCAATCTTTTTTATAACATCCTTTTAATTTTTATTATGATTTTCTTTACTATTTTGATATCCATTTAATGCATATTAGTAATCTGCTTGCTAATTCACATTTTTTTTCACTTTATTACAAATTTTCATTTACATTTTTCCAATGATTTTGCTCAAAATTTTGTGACTTATATGTGAGTTCCTTGAATTTTCATTTTTTTTCACTCGCTCTATTTCTTTTCATTTGTTATTACATTTCTTGCTGTTAATTCTTTTTATTTTTGTTTCTTTGTCTTCTTTCTTTTTACCTAACTCTTACATTTTTTAATCTATTGGCATAAAGATCTTTGGTCTATTTGGTGTATATAGTGTATATAAGTGTTTATTACTGTATTCTTGCAGTTGCTCTTTTTTTGGATAATTCTTGCTTTACCTTTTCTTTTAGCTTTTTGTTCTCTTTTAATTAGAAATTTTTTAGTCTCTTAATTTTTATAAATGTCAATGTTATTGAATGATTGTTTTTGATGTTTCTTGAAGGAAGAAATTTTGCTCGTTTTGTGTTCCTTTAATCTGTTTTTGATTTTTTTTTAAATTTTCCTTTTTTTATAATTTCTTTTATAATTAGAAATTTTGCTTGTTTTGATGTTTCTTTCACCCTTTTCTGGTTTTCTTTGTTGTATGATTCCAATTTTTTTTTAATCTTTTTATTAATCATTCCATTTGAATTTGTACCTGTACTAGACTACTAGTATTAGATAACTCAGGGATAGTTTTGCTTTTGTAGAGACAACAGTTGTGCAAAGAACAAAAAGAATTTTTTTTTTCCTTTTTAAGAATGCAGCGTGAAAGAGATACGTAGGATAGCTTTTAGAATTCCTGTTTAGCTTGGTCTCATAGATGATAGATCTAAGAAGCTCTTCATTTATTTTTATAATGCAGGGACAGGGACTAAAATTAGTGCTTAGGTTGGAGCATGGAAATCTGCTACATTGTGTTCTGTAGATAATCTTCTCTTTTCATTTATTTTTTTATCCATAAATTAATTCATACTTTTGATCTCCACTGCATTGGATTTATCTGAATGACTGATCGTCTGTTTGACTTCCAGATGTAGAAAATTCTGTTCTTCACTATTTTTCTTTATATTATATAATTACTTGTACTGTCACCGATGGCATGTTACATGGTAGGCTTGGTCGACATATTTCCTAGTAGTCTAGACATTCATCTCTCTTTTAGTTATTGACTTAGAGTCATACTTTTTTTGGTTCTAGGTCAAAGATACAATTGAGGTTGATTCCAATGTTTCTCGTCATCTAGATGTTGAGCTTGCTGCCAAAGATTGGGACCTCCTGGTACTTCTAACTCTTCTACAAGTTACTATGTTACCATATTATACTAAGAAGATTATCATAATCTAATTAACTTGTTAAGCACTAAAGCCTTAAACCATATTATTCGTGAATCATGATGCTCTCTAGTGTGTTGTTTGAGTCTTAGATTTCTGCTTCTTACTTGCATCTCTTTTTATCATATAGTTTGCTGAACTTTGTATGTAGCATCAGACTTTTCCAATAATTGCAGGAAGTAAGTTTTGATAACCGCAATTTGCAAATTGACTTTTTTTTGGCATCTACTCTTGGAAAGACCACATATAAACTTATTGAACCATAACTGTAACCCCTTGATATAATGCTAGTTATGATAACAGTTATATTTATTTTGTTAACTGGCATTAATTCCACATATTGACCCAGAATCGTTAAGTTCTTATTTTTTAGTCCATAGGTTCATGAGGAATATATCTAGCTCTGTCAATTTCATGGTACCACCATATTTTTTAATGTATAAATCTGTTAATTATCAATTCACATTTTGTGTTTCATATTGTTCTTTTTAATTACCATTTAAGTTTTATTTCAGATTCTTCACTATCTAGGTTTAGATCATGTTGGACACATTGGTGGGCGTCGAAGGTGAATCTTCTTGTCTCCAATTTGTTTTCAAGGAATTGCATAAGAGTTACTTTATTTTTACAATCCCTTGCTTGAATGCAATCTTATAGAACTGCAGTATCTTGATGGCCCCGAAGCTTAAGGAGATGGATGACATTATCAAGATGATTCATACGCAGAGCATTTTGAATCAAGATAATTCTGATAGTCGCACACTTCTGGTTTGTAACAATTGAACTTATTTTCATCTTTATTTATCAATTGAGTAATCATATTGACGGGAATCATGAGTGCAAGTATGTTTATGGAAAGAGGTTTCCTTTGGACACATAATCAACGAGAAGGATACAATATACTCTTTGTTATTTAATTTTGATTTACTATCTGATTTGCAATTAAATTAAAATAGCGGTGAACGACTTCTGTTCAGAAATACCAAAAAGATGTTAGTTTTACGGATAGTGCGATTTTGGGTCATGACATCTAACTGAAGAATGCACACATGCCTCTAACTCGCATCAAGAGTAAAAGAAAGAAGATGAAAAGAAAACTGCAAATAGCTAAAAGATAAATTATCTATCCTAGAACCATTTTCCAAAGCTTGATTAGTTATTTTTTTTCCCAATGTTACAGTGGAGCCATGGTAGAGTATTCATGATTATGTTCTAAAATAAGAAGAAACATGCCAACATGTCAGTTGGCTATAAGAAATTAAGAATTTCCTAGAGATAATGGGAACAACATTAGTGGACCTTTGTTTAAATGCAGTTGGTTAGATATTTCCATTATATTGAATTGTTTTTTTTGAATGAACAGATATTTCTTGCATCTGATATTTATTTTCTGATGCTTTTTAATGATCACTCATCTAGATTATAAAGACATTTGTTTATCATTTGCAATATCAGTTACTATTTATTAATCTCGTTGTCAAATAATGCCTCCTCACATGCAGGCCTATACTGCATGTAGAAGATGAAAGATAATAAGTGTATGACCCTCCACACCAGGAATAGATATTTTAAAATAAGGATTAGATGAGTTTAAACAAGGTCTGAACTCTAGACCTTCGAGAAACTAGGGTTAATACTATGTTAGGTAATTAATTGACTCAAAAATTTAAGTTGTTAGGTGACATACTAATATGTATATCATATGTTTAACACTTCTAAAGAAAATGGTGTGACTCATTGAATCTGCTATCCATGTTGTGATCTATCTAGCGAATGTGTAGATGGTGGTGAAGCAACAAAATCCAATCTTTAGTCCCAAGTAATTCTGGTTGATAAGAACAAGAAATGTTAGCTGTTAATTTATAAAACCAAGCATTTCAGATGTCACATCAACTTAATGCCGTAACTTGAGCATTCATAGGGAAAGTTGGAATTTTGCAATGTCTTCCAATGACAGGTATCTTGTCTCCAAGATGTCATCATTCAGCTTAGAACCACTGATCTTATGATCGTCAGTTTAGTCTATGTTCTTTTACTTTTGTAGCATATCTTATGGAAGTAAAGAAAAGGAAAGAGAGGGCAAATTCTACTTGTATTTCTCCTAGTGGTTCAGATTGAATGTTGAGAAAGCTTTGCAAAGGAAAGTTTTATGAAAATGTGAAGAGAAAGTATGTGTTGGGTGAATTTAGTTAATTTCAAATTCTTTTGTCTGGTATTTTAGGACTAAACATAAGGATTTTTTGGTTAAAATTTTTAAAGAAAAACCTCGAAGTTTCTAAAAATGAGTTCCCTTGTTATCTTTAATACAAGCTTGAAACTAACTCTGAAGTAAAGATTACTAACTTTGGTGTACATCTTTCTTCTTTCATTCATTTGTTAGTGGGAACTTTTGGCTTTCTCCTGAATCTTGATAACAGATTTATCATTTTCTGTTATTTCTCTTCAGGTTGTTGTTAGTGATCATGGCATGACTGAAGGTGGTAATCATGGAGGATCCTCATATGAAGAGGCTGACTCATTAGCCCTGTTTATTGGCCGCTATGTTGAGAACTCAGATTATTCTCCCTATTACCACAATGAAGCTTTTCAAGTAATTATGGAACTTATCTTCTTTTTCACCAGTAATGTACAGCTATTCAAGTAAATATCACTATCAGATCCTTGCAATCTTGTTCCTATGATTTGTTGGGTTATATGAATTTCATGCTTGTTAGTGTATTTCTGAAGTAGTAACTGGTAAGTTGCTAAATGCTAAATGTAATGAATGATGTGGTTTCTTGATAAAAAATTGGCTAAATTTACCTAGACCTATTGAATTATAACTTAATATTATTTATACCCTCTAAAGAAAAAGCATAACAATAAGACCCCCAGAAATATCATAATCTTTATAGGGGGTTATGCCATTAACAAAAAAAATTCATTTTACAAAATTACCCTATATCCTAATGCATATTTGAGTTGTAGGATAGGGGAGAGAGTTTCATAGAGATTGGGAGGGGGAGAAATTAAGAAAAATTAAGAGGAAGAAGAGAAATTAAAAATATTATTATTATTGAATTTGGGATTGGTTTAGGATTGAGAAAGAAATATGAGGATGGAAAGAGGGATAAAAGTTAGAGAGGGATTGAGTGTTTGAGAGAATTTGAGAGGAAGGGGAGTGATAATTATTAGAAGAGAAAAATGTTAGGAGAGAGAGAGAGCATAAATGTCTATATATAAGTTTGGGAAGGAAGATGTAGGCAATTTTTGCATAAATGAGAGTAAAAAATGGTCACATATTATTACGAGTGAAAACGGATCAAATAATGTTCAAACCACATGATCCATATTTTGTGCTTGGATACAGATTTGGATAAGAATATTTGACGGATAACAAAATTTAAAATTATATCCTAACTAAACGGAGACAAATAGTTCTCGAATATGGATTGGATAATTTTTGGATAGAAGATCAGATTTTAGTCAAACGTGGATCGAATTTTAAATAAATTATGACATTTTTTTGGAGACAATTAACATAGAATATTATAATTTTATAAAAAATTACATGTCAAATACATATAAATTTAGTAAAATTAATCTCTAGAAATAATATAAAACACATTATTAATAACAATATTAATATTCACTATTTAAGTAAGTAAACTAAAAATTGTAAATCATTCAAAAAATATATGGTTAAACAAATATTCGATATCTGTATCCATATTTGAAAATTTGTATTTGACTAGTATCTATATCCGAATCTGTATCCAAGTTTTTTTCAAAAATCTTATCCTTATCTGAATCCGTATCTGGTTCAGATAGAAATTTTTTATTTCTAATCCCATCCAACTTGGGTCGGATAAGGGGTTGGGTTGGAGTTAATCCGACCCGTTTTCACGCTTTCATGTTATTCATGTCAATTCGGGACAGAAAAGTAAATGGTAGGCAGCTAACAAAATGGTCATTTTGAAAATTTGGATAATTTTGGGGTCTAAGTGTAATTTAACCTAATAAATTTTTGTTGAAGTATGGATAAATATTTTCTCAAATTATGTATTATTCAGTTCCAGAATCTTATTAGTTTTTCTCATCAGAATGTTGCCTTTATCAAGAAGCTGTGCTCATTTTTAAATAAAATGCTTGAATTGCTTTCATTTTCATATCTAATTAATTGAATTATTTCCCAGGTCGACATTACTCCAACTTTAGCTCTTCTGTTTGGCATACCAATTCCAAAGAACAATATAGGAGTCTTGCTCAGAAATCTTTTTGACTCTTTCACAGGTCAGGTTTTAATTTCTTTTTTAATTTGTCGACTATGATTTATCAATAAGGACCCCTTTGTGGCAGTGTGAGCCATTTTAAGTGATGATATAGAACTTGGTACTATTGAGTATTTAAATATCAATCACCATGGTCCTCATGTCTAATATACATGAGGACTATTATTCTTACTCTTTCATCATTTTTAGTATGAGGAAGTAAAATAGTATTTATAGGGCTCGTCTTTCTGCTTTCCTTTCTGCAATTCTTTTTCTTTACTGGACCCAGATAATTGTCTTTTATTGTTATCTGGACTCCAGTGAATATTAGGTACTGCTAGAATTGCAAGCAGTTTTACCAACTGACCTAATTATATATAACCAGTGTATATGATTAATGGAGTCATATTAATATCTGGAGTCCTGAAGCAATATTAGTATGGCATACAAATTCTGAGAATTATACAATAAAGGAGTACTCGCCGAAATTGAAGAGCACATATATGAGCAGTAAAAGCAAATAGATTCAAATCTATAAGTTACACAATAAATTGGATTAATAGCAGAGATAAGACTGGAGCATGCTGTGTAAAATATATTATTACCAAAATAGTAATCTAAGTTGTGGCTATCTTTGGAAATGAAAGAAAAATTAACCTAAAGCACCTGGATATTACTTGTAAACTACAGTGCAACAAATGACAAAAAATCATTTGCGGCACATCCGAAGGTTTTAATTTTTCATTGTCTTGATATTCGACATTCAGGATAAGTAAACTTGAAAACTAGTAGATTTGCCATATCTTGAATGGATATTTTTAGTTGTTTGATGTGGACTTTGCTAATTTACTTGTCTTTGTCAGTATTTTTTTTTATGGCTATCCAGTATTGATATATTCATGGATGCAATATTTTGAGTACAGATGATCAAAAGCTGCGAGCTTTAGAACTGAACTCCTGGCAATTGCTAAGATTACTGCAAGCACATTTACCTGCTTTACGCTGTGGAGATTCTAGATGTGTTAGTCATGAACAAGGTTTGGAAGTTAACAGACCTACTGGTAGCGCTAAACAAATTTTATGCAATTTATTTTCTAAAGCTGTGGCTGCTCATAATTCTTGGCGAGTTCATCAGGGAATTGACTTTGAGTAAGATTTCAAATTCCTTCTATGATTTGTAGGTCATGAACACATGCATAACTGCCATTATTAGATAAATAGTACTTTATCAATTTTGTAAATCTTATGATATTGGCTACTTCAGGACTGTCGCTGAATCTTATCATCATTTTCTGAAAGCTGCCAGTGAATGGTTGTCACACAGAGCCACCAATGTAATTTTCACTTTATTTCCTATTTACTTTGTTGATGAAGTGGTAGTTAGTAGTATGTGTTTACCTTTAACTTGTGTAACATGTTCCATCTAACAATCTATACTTGTGCAGAAACCTATCAATATACTTCTGTCTGCAATTGCCTTGATGCTTGTTTCATGTGTTCTACTGATGGGCCTAGTATTTTGCTTATTTAAAACAGTTCACTTTAGACAAAACGAGTACTACTCGCAGCTGAATGAATCTATCTACCGCTGGCACTTTGATGAAATTTTTGTCTTTATTGGGATTCTTCTCCATGTTGTCAGTCTTGGATCAAGCTCTTTTGTAGAAGAAGAGCAATATTCGTGGCATTTTCTTACCTCTACTCTGTATCTGATCTTTCTCTATACAACAGTCCAATCCTTGCTAAATGGACCTAATTCTGTGTTTCCAAAGAAAAGAGAAGATAAGATTATTGTCCATCAGCCATCACCAATAGATTCAAGCAATATTGCTGGCTGTATGTTTACCAGTTATAAGACATCAAATATCAATTTGCTTGATACTTGTCGGTTATCCTCTGTCCTTGTTGTTTTAATATGTGGAAGAATTCTAAGGGGTTGGCATCAAGGTGGTGTGAACTGGGTTCATCTTCCAGATGTTTCCAAGTTCCTTGTGCATGCTGGGGCTTCTAGTATAAAAGTTCTTCAGATAATCACAGTACTTGTTATCATTATCCTGAGTTCATGTGCACTTTTTCCGTTACGATCCAGAACAAAGTTAGTTCTTGGCGTATGGTTGAGCTATTCTCTTTCTGGATTTCTGGTGGTGCTACATATCATGGAAAATCAGATCGATAATTTGGTGCCAATGAATCATAGTGTAACATCAATAGCTCAGCTATTTTATATTAGTGCTAGCACTTCAGTAGCTCTAACTTTATTATCATCACCATGGATATTTCCTGTTTGTTTAAAGGACACACAAATGGTATCCAAAGTTGGCTTGAGCAATTACTCCGCCATGCAAAGTAGTTCTCAATTGATGGGTGTTGCTGATTCCACATACCTTATTGGAGCAACATATGCTGGCTTTTGGTGCCTTCTGCAGCTGCTTCTGCAGCAGCCAATAAATGCTATGCCTGTTTTCTTCGTTTATTTGCAAACCCTGTCCAGCATAATTCATTTTTCAACTATTGGAACACTGCGTAAGCAGTGGGTTGAGGTCAGTTATGTCAAACTCTGATCTTATTTTTTGCTAAAGGCTTCAGTTTCTGTATTCTTCATTTCTTTGGCTGAATTTCCTTTCTTATTACTGCAATTACGTGAAGTATTAAAGCTCACCTCATTGCACGAGGCTTTCTGCTTATGCAGAGCCTGTGAGTACATGAAAAGTAATTATCCACAATTTTCTTTCATATATATATATATATGGACAATGTTTAGATGGATTGTCTTGTGCCTGTGGCACAAGCTGTGGTGTGCTGACCAGCAAGCCAGAGAAAGAGAGAAGAACCTGTTTTTGAATCCTTCACGGGCACCTCTCCATCTCAAATGTTCTGTCTCAATGCTAGGTTTTCGAGAGAATAGGCATTGAGAAGAGAAGATGATGATGGATTTATTACAGGTTATGGATCCTATTTTACGTGATAATGGATCATCACTAATGGTCTAATGGAGCACATTGTTATAGACCTGATTTAGGGTTTGGTTATCTAGGAGTTGAGTTATGTTAGTTTCTTGGGTCAAGTTTGTTGATTGGTTCATGTTAGTGGAGGTTTTATTTGCTTAGGGTCATTGGGTAAGTAGGAGTTAGACCAAGTGATACCATGTGGTCACCTTGAGTCATTTAGTCAGCCGGGTAGCCTCTAATTAGTTTGGAGGCACCTAAGGTTGGGATTAGCAATTAATTGAGCTTTTTCCCCCCTTCCCCTCTTATTCTTCTTCTCTCCCTCGTGCCCTAACTCCTCCTTTGACCCTAGCCGACACCGAGTCCTTCCCCCTCATCCATCGCCGCCCTACCTCTTTTAGGAGCGACTCCTCTCCCTTCGTCCCTCTGTCCATCGCTTATTACCACAACTTCCATCTCCACCACAGCCCATACCTCCATTACTCCTCACTCCAAGCTTCCTTCAATCCAAAAATTACCCATCTCAAATCTTGCCTTAATCGGAGAACCTAACACATATCCTAATCCTATTTGAAATTATAACTAAGGTTTGTCGGATCAGTTGATCCAGATCTGGATCGACCAGGCTCGACTCGGTCAAATGATTGGGATCGATCAGGATTGGCCGGTTTTGATTAAACCAGGCCAGATCCACTATGGATCTGACCCAAGGACATCGATTATTGACGTCCCTAAGTTCTTTCTCTTTCTCTTTACTCTTCTCACTTTCTCTCTTTCTCTCTTTACTCTTTTCTTCTCACTCTCTCTCTTTCTCTTTCTCTTTCTCTTTACTCTTTTCTTCTCTCTCTTTCTCTTTCTCCTTCTCTCTTTCACTCATTTCTTCTTTTCTTCTCACTTTCTAACGGAGAAATCTTCTAACGGAGAAATCTAGCTCCAACGAACTTTGGCGATGCAGATCTAACTCCAATGAACTATGTTCATCAAGTATTCATTATTTGGTATCACATGATCTATATACTAGTTATTATCTTTATCAGTATCTTCAAACATAAGACCCACATATTGATTATTATCTTTTTCAGAGACAATAAGATCTATTTGATATGAATGATATAATACAATGATTTTTTGAAGCACTAGATCCTGACATTATTATTTACAAATTTATGACGATTATGAGGGCGACGACTACAGGGATTTACGAGTTAGCTAGGTATTTAACAAAGCTTTAACTTTTGAGTAAGTTAGTACTTTTATTTAAATTTTATGGCTCATATGTGAATAATTATTATTTTCTTATTATTTTGTCATGTTTTCTAAACTTTAAAAAAAATTCTATATTTTTGAAAAATATTTAGAATTTTATGTAATTAAAAGAAGTCCGATCCGATGGGGGCAACCGATACGGCCGATTAGGCCAATCCTGTCGATACATATTGTTTTCTCGGAAGGACGATCTCAATCCCAATTTTTTGACCCTTGGTTATAACTAATCTTCTTATTCATAGTGGATTGTCCAACCATTCTTTCCAAGTGCTCCGACAAAGAAATCTTCTTGCAGTTCGATAGGAAAAGAATAACAATGGTGGCTGTGCTTCTTCTCCTGTTCCACGGTGTGACTATGGAAGGCCTCAGTAGTGCTTCTCCTTTGGCTTCTCAACACAACTCAGAAGGCCTACGTAATGCTGCTGGAAGAATACACAGGCCTTTAGGGTGGTGCCTCGTGCCACGTGGCGATGTACAGGCCTACACACACTAATGCCAGTCATTACGGCAATCCATGATTGAAATCCACTGAGAAAATTACTACTCTTTAGAACCCTTAGTGATGAATCTATTATGCATATTGCTAGCATTGACCTTTTATTATTGTTCAAGCATTGACCTTTTATTATTGTTCAGGATTTAGACAAAGTTTATTTTACTTAACATGACCTTAGAATATTACGTCATGCAAGCACTTTCCGACCGATGCTTGCAAGAATTACCACTTACCTAGACTGGTGACAGCCAATATCAGTTACGTGTTTTTGCTCATATGGCAAGTCCAACTATAAATGCATTTTGTTCACCATCTAGGATTCTGTTTTGTAATTGCACGGACTAACTCTACAGGTCGTGAAATCCATAGGTTGCTGCGATGCACTTCTTGGGGCTGGCAGGTCATTTTGGTCTTGGGAACACCAATACTCTTGCTACTATTGATGTTGCTGGAGCATTCATAGTAAATTCTGTCTCCATACATATGCAGTAATGTAAAAGTTCCATTAATGTTATATTGAATAATGAGTATGTTTATGCCTCTAAGTAAATTCTATTGAAATGTAACAGGGTATTTCAAGACACTCCACAGTACTTTCTGGAATACTGATGTTTATGATTACCTATGCATCGCCTATTTTATCATATCTCTGTATGGTGATGTACATATCTCTGAAGGGTGCTACTTGTCTCTCATTTCGACAAAAGCATAGTTGGAGCTGTATGCTAGAGACGATGATTGCATTCCCGTGCTTGCTTCCTCTGCTTATTAATTCAGTAGGATTGACTTCATTCACAATCATATTGTTGCTAATGAGGAATCATTTGTTTGTTTGGAGTGTATTTTCACCGAAGTAAGTACTGCCAAATGATTTTTCAAAGTACAGTACATCTGATAACATTTGTCTCCATCTTTTCATGTTCTGCAGATGATACTGAATTTAACTGAATCTGTTGCTTAGATAGTCTAGTTATAACCAATTGCATGTTATACTCCTCTATTGTATGTTCTTATTTTGTAGGAGATAGCTATTTGCAACAAGATTGGGTAACTCCTGATATGCAAGCTAGACTTGTTGCAAAATGTCATCGACAAGGCTTCGATTTATTTTTGTTCACACTTGTTTCATAGGTGATGAAGCCTTAGTGGAAATGATTACAGACAACTTTAGTCAAGCAGAAAGTTTGTAGTTATTAGTTTTTATTGCCTCTCTCATAAGTGTCTTAGAACATTTTCATTGTTCAATATAGTAGATGATAATCACGGTGAGTTTGACAAAAGTAATTTGATATGTTATTTTATTTTAAAATTTGATTTGATTTTATAGCATTTGGTCAAGGCTGTCAGGTTTTGAGCATGGAGCTTATGAGCAAGTCCTGTAGAAGTCTCTTGATCCAGATTATTACTGGTTATAAGCTACTATCTGATGGCCAAGTTCAAAATTGTATAAGAATACTAGTTTGCTCAACTTTCAATCAATAAAAAGAAGTCAAATTTGAGATATGCAAAAGTTATTAGAGATTTAGAAAGAATTTTTTTTGCCTAATAAACATTAATAATAACTGGAGATTTTTTGGGGCATATTAGTATGAAATTCTTTTATGCTAGTATCTTGGATAAAAATTGGATGATACTTGGTGAGCTAAAAGTTGCAAGGCAAATCAAGAGAATATAGTAGCTTACTAGGAATGTGCTATATCAGGAGACGACAAGTGTGTGCACAAAATGGACTTTCTATCGACAGGAAAAGGATTATGAAAATGCTGTTTTGAAATCCAAATTCAGTAATATCAGAAACATAGAGATGAAATGTCTTATATTATGTAAAGAGACATTATGGTACAATAGAAATAACAGCATTTATGAACCTTTGGGCTAAGTTATTGTCAGTGACATTTGGTGGAAGCATCAAAATTGTTATCATATTAAGTTATTAACTTTGGGTGAATATAGTAATGCAATTCTTAGTTGACTCTAAATAGGTGTTGACCAGCCTATTTAAACAACCCAAGATTAAACTACCTGTTTCTTTTGTTTGATTGATTTGTTTCACCATCTGAGTCTAAATGAGGATTTAACTCAGCTTAATTTTACCAAACCAAGCTTTAGTCGAGCTATCATACTTGAATCTGAGCTGTTCATGGATAGTTTAGATTGTTTTGCCTCCTCATATTAGTATCTATGATATTGTATTGAAATAAGAGTTGCTCCTTTTCATAATTACTTCTTTTGTTGGGTCTTGGGAAGGCTTCTTTTGTGATTATTACTTGTTTACTATTTTCTAGTACCTTATATTTGTTAATTTACTATTTTTCGTACCTTATACTTGTTAATTACTATTTTTTAGTGTCTTTACATGTTTGGCTTATTGAGATTTCAGAAATGTTGTACAATGCATGCCACATCGCCCATTTCATTCAGTGAAGATCCACAGCTTATCCAGTTAATACAAGTTAGAGCTAGTAATACAGTTAAACATGCTTCCATATCTTGAGTTCTTGATGTTCTCGATCATGAGGTGAATTGCATGGTGTATTTAGAATGATGGTCAATGCATTTTACTATATCATTGAGGTATGAAACACCAGATGGCATGATAAAAGAAATGCAGGATTTATTTTGGTACCTACTTCATTAGTGGCTACAAGTACCTGGACTGTTTATGCTGCTTTTGCTTGCTAGCGTCTAATTGTAGTGGTCAATATTATCTGTACTAGAATTTCTAATTTTGTGTGGATTATTCTCTGTTAGCTCGCTTGGGTACCAACTTGCAAGATATATTCTGTGCTGTTCTATTAACTAACTTTTCTTTTGGGTACTTACTTGATCTTTTGGTAATATCTTCTCTTTTCACTTGTATATTCCATTTTATGCCATGCAAGTTGTTCACCTAATCTTTAGTTCTAAATTTTAAATGGCAACAGGTACCTGTACATTTGTGCTGCAACAGTGAGTGTCTACATTGGAGTATTTATAATAGCTGCAACGGGAGTTTATAATTGCAGTGTCTTTTCCTTCAGGACAAAAACAACTCGGTCCGAAGGTTAACCATTTTGGATTAACTCGATCTGGCATGTGCTTAAATGCTATTATTTCCCATTGACTTCTTAGATCTAATTAGCAGAAATGATGCAGATTTTGATATTCTTTCCCTGGATAAATTCTAGCTGTAATTTATCCCTTGAGTGCAATTTATTCTTTCCAGGATTATGAACTCTTCCACTACTTTTTATTTCAATCTCCTTCCAGGACTATGTCAGATCTATGCTTTTTAGCATATTCACAAAGTCAGCGAACTTCTATTTGTTTCTTAAGATTATATGCTTTCTAGTAGAAACTGATACGGGATAAAAGTTGAAGTGTAACTTTGGACCATCCCAGATTTATAATTGTAAAATTGCTTTGGAAACTTCTACTTTGTCTTAATCTCTTCTATTAATAGCATGAATGTAGATGGCTTCTTTTCTGGTATCATCTTTTCAGCTGTTTCAATTTTTGTCTTGGACTTGGCCTTCTTGATCTATTCATGGTGGATCATTTACGAGAGAAAGTCTTGTGGTTCGATGTTTGGGATGTTTTTAATCATTATTCTCCTCATAAAGCACCTTCAACTGTGAAAGATGTCGACCATGGCCGATTGCCATCAACAGAAGACTAGCAATTCGATCTCTGGTGGAGTTTATGTTTGGGATTTGATTATGGCTGGAAAAGCATTCGTTCACCAGAAGACAAATATACTCACTCGTCCTCTGCCCGAGAAAGTTATTCTTTGTGCCACACTTAGACCCCTTTTAATTTGTTTAAGTACTCAGGACTATGCCATTCTTTCCCACTCACGGCAACCTCATGGGTTGCAAGAGCTTTGTGGTCATGGGCGGCACTGACAAGCTCCTCGCTGCCCCCTCACTATTGACTAACTACCCCGACTTCTATGCAGGAGGGGAATGTAAATGTATCCGAGAACAGCAGATCAGTAAAGTTGGGTCCTTTCACGTCTAATAAGAAGGCTGTGCCATGGGTCTGAGGAATTGGGTGAATCTCGTAGTTCAAGGTAAAAAGAATTTGGCAGGTATGCGGCAAGGCCTGTAATGGTCGATAACAGGTGATGAGGGTTGATTGACCATGTAGCTTCTTGGGGATTTATGAGACTTTGCCTTTGAAGGAAGGTTTGTATCTTGGTGGCTGAACAGTGGAACATCATTTGATGACGGAATGTGATTGGAGATTCTCATTGGATGAAAAAGTAGAAATATGACCTTTCGGTGAATGGTAATTTGTTGCACAAGAGGAAGTGCTCATCTTTAAATGGGTATGAGCTTATGGTAACCTATGACTATTTTTGCAAGTACGTATTTCTGCAATGCTCGCGGACATGATTCTACTTGACAATCAGTTCTATTTATCATGATTGAATTAGTTACAATTCATGACCATCACTTAGTGACTGTTTATTGGGTTTAGATGGAAGATTGCATCAGTGAGAAGATTCAGGAGTTAATTTATCTATTTTTAATCCTTAGTACTTGGACCTGAACTTGCTTCTTCGGAGCAATAGACATGACAATTGGATGCTGAATTCCTTGGACCTGATGTTGCTTTTTAAGCACAGTAGACATGATATAAAATACTGAATTCCCCATCTCAAGACTCAATTTGTATAACCGTCGAAGATCATGGATATTTACTGGCTTGAAAGTTTCTTATGATTATATTGCCTTGTGCTGGTCATCTAATCAATAGCTGCTTGAGCCTCCTCATTGATGAACAAGTGAGGAAGAATTTTTTCTGGGTTGGTTCAGCAGATGAAGATAAAGATCAATGCCAAATGAGAGAAATCTGGCTTAGAAGAGGATCTGGGTAAGATTGACCCTGATTGAAGTTGAAAAGGTCTTGATGGTAGCCTACTTATGTGAAGTTGTTTCTTCTTTTTTTATGCTTTTGCCTTTTTGTCCTCTCTCTTAAGCCTCAAACCACTGAGTAGGTACCATTGAAGCACACCACTTATGAAGACCTCCAGTAATCTTGGGTGACTTTGAATGTCAGGAGTGGCAAAAATTGTGGAAAGATCTGGCAAGAAAGGGAGATATAGAGACTGAAGTAAATACTCCCTCCCTCTATTGTGTCATCTTCCTTCATGTTAGGTGACTCCTATTTTTAATTGATGCACAAGTAAACTGAAATATGTGTTATATAAGCACTGTGGAGGTATATATTCTATAAAATCTGGTCATCATACGTTCCAGAAATAGGCAACGCAAAATGGATAGTATGAACTGGAGAGAAGAAGAGCTGGAAATTCTTAGAAGTGAGCTGGTTTTTGTGTCTTTGATTCAGATGTACTGGTGAGTGTTCTTTTTCTTTTTTATCATATTCACACTTGATATAGTCTTATAATTCTATTGCTTCATTGGTTCTTAAAATCTATACTATAATCACAGGTTACTGATATCTTTATACCTCTGTGATTTCATTTCTTGTGATCATGGACTTCTGGTGCCACGTCTTGGGTCCTGTTATGTATAATCTCTTTATAGTCTGTCTTACCACCAAATTAATCTTGGCTGTCAAAATACAGGTAAATGCCTTATCCGCATATATCTGCTCTAAGAAATTTTGATATTGTCCGGGAATCAAATAATTGCCTCCTTCAAAGTTGGGGATATTTTGCAGGGCAACTGACAAAATTTTAATGAACTAATCACAATCTGACTTATTTTCAGGCAAACATTGTTACTTTACATCATCCCCTTAATTCCCAATTTTTCTTCTGTTTCCTAAGCAGAGATGTAAGCTGACTTTGCTACATGAGATAAAACTTCCATTCTTTTGATCTTTACCTTCTCTGTCAGTTCGAAGCAACTTCTCTGAACTTATGGAATTCCTCTTCATACTATATGTAATGGTTTGGCCATCAGTGAATCTGCCATTGCGAAATTTTTCAGAAAATTGACTAAAACTGGTGAGCTCTCTGGGTTTGTTTTATGCTTCTGTGTTTGATGCACAGCTTACTGAACGATTGAAGCATGACAAGGTACACACATCAGGAGAAAATTGAGGTAAAACCCAGAGTTTATCCAAGTGCACTTGGAAAACATTCTTGTCCATAACGAATTCTTTTCAATCATTAAAGATATTTTCTCTAGTTCTTATCTTGTATAAAAGTAACAGTATTTCTCTCACAGATCCATATTATAGTTAAGATAGCTTCCTATGATGTAGCTCTTATGCATCTTCATGGTTAAAGCAAAGATTAGCAAGAGCGTTGGAACATATGTTGTGTTAATCTTCTCTTAAGCTTTGCAGAGAACAAATAGATATGCATGTAATAGAGCGCTAGTGTCAAGTTAGACAGTGGCCTTTGTATTTATCCTGTTGATGTGCTGACTAAGTTTTTTTTTCTCCATCACTCTGAATACAAGATTTGGAACCTAAATGTAGGATTGTTTGTTGAACATTGATGAGCGATTAACTGCCATGGTTCTGGACCCAATAGGTTACTCGCCGGACCAAAATATTTGGCTTTGTTATTATTAGTCACTCATCAAAATATTTCTTTTTGGGCAATCCTATACTTATGAATACAAACTGTAGAATGATGTAGCAACTTATGTACCCTCTACAATTTCTTTTTGTTATATAAAACCTACATCAATGTGTAGGATGATGTTTAAGAAACTAACTTTTGTAAAGTTTGGTAGTTACCTCTCATATGACGCAAGGATGACTAAAGAGGTTGTAGAGTCCATTCTAATTTCAAACAAATATTGTGAAGAAAATTATTGATAGTTTAGTCATTCTGTAGTTTGATAGTACGGTGGCTTGGAAGAGTAATTTGGCTGAATAATGGTTTGAAGTAATATATCAACTAATTTTAAGTAATAGTTTGACGATGCATATGACTTGATATCTAAAATAAACGGTTTAATATATTGACTAGAATTTGGTGATGCCTAAATGTTTTTGTATTTATGAATGATTAATTTTTTTATTTAGTTCATATTTAGCGGGGCTCTTAAATGATAAAAATAAATATTGATGTTTAGAATGTTTGCAAAGTTCCTTTTTTACGGGTAAAACCTTTTTTTTTTCCTTCGAGTGGATACGTTTCTGGCGAATAAAGCACGCTAGGAAAGATAACGTTATATGCTAATTTGAGAAGTGTGTTTGGTAAAAAGTTTTGGAAGGACCAGACGAAATTAAATCTACATCTAATTACACTAAATCGACATAAAAGATACCCCTACAGTTTTTGATCAAAAGTAAACTTATTTTTAATTTTATTTACTGAAATGACTTAAATTTTAAACAAGAAGGGTCTATTTTTTTGTAGTCCTTAAATGCTAAATTATTAAATGTTTTACTTAATCAAAAGTAAAATACTAATTAGATCAGTATTTTCATTGAAAAAAATACAGAATAATTTAACGATTTATTAGAAAAAGAGGATACACATAAAATGCTATAAAGATAAGTGTTTTATTATTAAAAATATTAAAAGATAAAAATATATAGAAAAAAAACTTTGTAACCAATTATCCAATTTAGGTAAAATATCACAGTGAAGATATTAAAAAGTTTTATAAGTTGTAATAATGTAGTGATTTTTTAGCCAACTGCGCTTAGAATCGTAAAAACGATCATAACTTTTCTAAATTTTATTTTCTAGGTTTTTTTGATAAAATGATCACCTTTTTAGTATTTTCGAAATATAAAATACTGAATAGTTAAATATTTTATAAAATAAATGTTTTAATATTTTTATTTAAAAGTAACTTAGGGCTACAGTGCCGTAGACTATTTTAGTATTAAGCGTCCTCTTCCCCCCCCCCCGCAACGTGTGCTAATGATTCTCAGAACTGGAAAAGTCCGGCTGATTGCTGCGTGTCGCATGACTGATCTATGCAGCGGCTTGGCACTGTGCTCTTCCTCGGGCAACGCATAAACAAAGGAAAAACCCACTAGACCTCTCCTCTACCCACTAGAGGGGAGAGAGAGAGACGCCTCTCAGGCGAGACCCAGCCCGATGTGGTGGAGTTCCGTCGTCTTTCTCCCCTCCTCCTTCTCAGTTCTCAGCTAGGTTTCTTTCTTCATAGATGCTCTGCTTCACGCACTCACTCTCAGTCCTCTTCTCGGTTCCTTTCATTGTTTTCCTTTTCCTTTCCGTTCTTTCTCCTTTTGTTTCATCGAAAGAAGCCGATCATTCTCTCCTTCTTTTTTGTGCTGCGTTAAATGACCCGATCTTTGTGTTATTGCTATTGTGTCATCTGGTTGGTGTTTTTATGCGAGGTCACAAAAGAAAAGGATGTTTGCGAAAAGAATCGGAAGATAATGGTGTCATCTAGTAGTCTTATTTTATTTCAACTACGACCTCGCTTAATGTTGTTTCACTAATAAGCTGAGCTGCAAGCATTCTGTTGCATATATTCCCTAGGATTGAAGTAGTCCTTGTTCACATTGTATATCATATGACCTTGCATACACGACCTCGACGAAATTAGACCTTATTTACATGCCCAGGAATTGAATCGCTTAGGCTAATATATGCCCAAGGATCTTTTTGATGTACTCAGAAGTAGCCACATTCTTAAAAATATTAATTGATGTCTCTGTGATGGACAAATCCTTTTTTTTTTTTTTTTTGATTCTCGATTCTCCTATATTTGACGCAGTATAACCATAACATGATGAGTAATGCAAGCTTTATGTAATTTAGGTGCCTGTGCTCTGGTTGTTTAAGTCAACTTAGCGACAAAGAACAAATTGACAAACGTCAAATGTCATCCAACTGATGGCCTGGAAGCTGCTGAACATATGGATTTGCAGTCGAGACGTCAGTTCAAACCAGGTGATATAACATGGATCAAAATCCATGACTCATGGTGGCCAGCTCAGGTATATAGATAGATCAAGATCAAGTGCATTTCTGTTTCTGCTTTATCCTTCTGAATCAGGACGTGCTCTGTTATGCGTTAGCTTGAAATGTAAATCCTAAAAAATAATGTCAGTACCACACATGCAATCAAAATAGCCTTTTCTCTGGTTCACAGTTACAGATGTGTACAGAAAGGATTTTCATAAACTAGAAATCTGGTTAAGGTGATCTCACAATTATGAATAAAAACAATAATGTATACAGATGAATTGGGAGTTATTGGTCAAAGGACATGGTTTCTTAGTACCACATAGGAATTTTTGCAAAATTTCCTAAATGTTATATTATCTCTTTTTTTCCCTCTGTTTAAAAGGTTCTTGATGAAGAAAGTGTTGGTGATAAACCACAAAAGACCGTGATAGATGAATCCCTAGTTCGGCTGTATGGAACATATGATTAGTGAGTGGTCCTTCTTGTAGGTGTTTGATTTCCTTATATTTAGTTTTGGTAGGTTATTCAATATTTTAGTCTTCTTGCAGCTTGTACGTGGACATTTTGAAATGCTGTGCTGAGTTTGAGAGTGTATGCTCTAATTTTGCAGCTCATGAAGATAACTTGACCTTGGTTTTACTTTCTGCATCTTTGGTTATGGTATCTTATACTTTTCTGGTCTTATATCAAGTCAAAATTTCATATGAGTTGAATCTGTGCAGATGCTGAAGCAAGAGAATAAGACTATGAGAGAAGTATTTCAGAAATCTCTGAAGCAGGTATTGTTTTCCTCACCCGGTATAACGAGATTTTATTTCTTCAAACATAATTTGCAATAAGAGCATGATGAGGATAGTAATTACACATATTAAACTGTGTGATTACAGGATCAGTCTCTTCTGAAATCTGGTGGCACATCTAAGAGAAAACTTATTGAATTCAAAGGTCAGCAAATCATTGTACTTTGATTGCTGCTCTTTTATGTCTCCGATATTTTCTCGCACCCCTTCACGCAGAAGATGCTCTTTTATAGTTTGTTCGTTTCATCCTTGCTTTATGTGATTATACTTTTGAAGGCTGCATTCACTAAATTGTCAATGTATTCTTCCTTTTAAATTGCATAGAACTGGGAAAGGTTATTATTTGGCAAAAATTGTCAATCTACTCCCACTTCGAGTCCAGTGATAAAATGTTCACTTGTGATTCTGGTAAAGTAATGTACTGGTGTCCAACGGAATGTCATTGTATTATTCTTTAAGACTGGATGGAATTGAGAAAGGGTGTTTTGACAAAATTTATCAATCCAGTACCTCTCTGGTTTAGTGATAAATTGTTTGTATGTAGGATTCTGTGGATGTTTCTCTGCACGGCGCATTTAACCTGGCAGATTCCATTGTTCATTCAATTGGAGAACACAAATTATATCATTTTTCTGCATATGTTGCTTTACAATTAAATGATTTTGCAGATGGTGGTGCTGCAGAATCTTCTAAAGGCAAAACACAGATGCAAGATAACATAGAGAGTAACCAAGAAGCAATTATTTCTGCCTCTGTGAGTGCTCATACCATTATATATGGTATCATATTATCATGACTGTTTTTTTTCATATGTATTGAAACTGGTATAATTTACCAAGTCTTACAAGATGAAAATCTCAGTCATTGCCAACTATTGATAGATCAAATATTGGCAATGACAAGAGTGGGACATTAGGTTGGACACAATCTTTATATTTTATTTAGGCTATTGTAGTGAAAAAAAAAAATCTTTCCCATGGTTTTAGAAAATGTCTAGACAACTCCTCCTAACTTTAAATCTTTTGCTTCTAGCCAGAGGCTACATTAGATAAATCAGAAGTGCGTTACGAACAGAAAGAGAAAGATGACGTAAGGAATAAATCTTTGGGGCAGAAAAAGGTAAAGTCGGTCATTGCGAGAAAACCAGTGGAGGCAGAAAAGATTCAGATTAAAGTTTCTGAAGCCAAAAGTATGGAAAAGGGCTCTCCTGAAGAGCAAGCTGCTATAGAAATGGCAAAAAATGTAACTCCTTTAACCAAAGATACAAAGCAAGATGGTGTAAGACGATCTAGTCGTATTAATCCTATTTCTGAAGACAAAAGTATGACAGAAGGCACTCCTGGAGAGCAAATTACGACAGAAATGACAAGAAATAGAACTTCTGTAACCAAAGACACGAAGCAAGGTGGTGTAAGACGATCTTGTCGTCTTAATGCCATTTCTGAAGACAACAGTATGAAAGAAGGCACACCTGGAGAGCAAATTACGACAGACATGACAAGAAATAGAACTTCTGTAACCAAAGACACAAAGCAAGATGGCATAAGGCGATCTAGTCGTATCAATGCTATTTCTGAATACAGAAGTATAAAAGAAGGCACACCTGGAGAGCAAATTACTACAGAAATGACAAGAAATAGAATTTCTGTAACCAAATACACAAAGCTAGATGGTGTAAGACGATCCGGTCGTATTAATGCTATCTATGAAGACAAAAGTATGAAAGAAGGCACACCTGGAGAACAAATTATTACAGAAATGACAAGAAATAGAACTTCTGCAATCAAAGACACAGAGCAAGATGGTGTAAGACAATCAGATCGTATTAATGCTATTTCTGAAGACAAAAGTATGGAAGAAAGCACACCAGGAGAGCAAATTACTACAGAAATGACAAGAAATAGAACTTCTGTAACCATAGGCACAAAGCAAAATGGTTTAAGACACTCGGGTCATATCAATACTATTTCTGAAGACAGAAGTATGGAAGAAGGCACACCTGGAGAGCAAATTAGTAGAAAAATGACAAGAAATAGAACTTCTGTAACCAAAGACACAAAGCAAGATGGTGTAAGACGATCGAGTCGTATTAATGCTAATTCTGAAGACCAATGTATGAAAAAAGGCATGCCTGGAGAGCGAATTACTTCAAAAATGGCAAGAAATGGAACTTCTGTAATTGAAGACACAAAGCAAGACGGTATAAGGCGATCAAGTCGTATCAGTGCTATATCCGAGAAGAAATGTATGAAAGAAGGCATCCCTGGAGAGCAAATTACTACAGAACTGGCAAGAAATGGAATTTCTGTAACCAATGACACAAAGCAAGATGGCGTTAGACGATTAAGTTGTATTAATTCCAAGGAACAGATGACAGATAAAGTTAAGAATGAAGCTTTCCCCCTTAGAAATGTAAAAGCAAAGCAAGATAAGGTGGCTAAGGGAAATGTGGCAAAGAAGGCAAGAAATGTAATTGCAAGAACTGAATATGAAAAGCAAGATGGCTTAAGGCTACTTAAGAGTAAAGCCAGAGATGCAGAGATAAGAGCAATGGTTAGAGATGTAATATTCAAAGGTAGAATATTCGAAAAAAGTGAAGTCGGGGGGAGGTCTGATGGTGATATGGAAGTGGTCAGGAATGTAATTTCTGATGTTGAAAACACAAAAGAGGACAGCTTTAGAAAACAAAACGAGAATGATGTTGAGGAAAAAGTTATTGAAGAGACTAGTATTAGTTCAGGAGTGAAGACGAGGAGTGGAGCTTCTGAAACTGAAAAAGCAAAAAAAGATGGCTGCAGAAAACGGAAGCATACTGACTATGATGAACAAGTAAGTGAAAAGGTTATAACTTTGAGAGGGAAATGCATTAAGCAACATGATGCTCGAATGCATGATGTGGAGGCAGTAAGTGGAACAAGGAAAATCAGAAAGAAGACACAAGATAATTCTACAACCCTAAAGCTAAGGGACATCAAGGAAGAGAAGTGTGAAAATTCTAAAGATAAAACACCCAAATGCAAAAGCACAGAACAAGATGGTTCAGAGAAATCAAAACAAAGAGATGATAGTTTAGAGGTAGCAGAAAATTTTAGTACTAGAGGTTCAAAGGATATAAGGAAGAAGCTGGGAGAGATGGTGAATCCAAAGAAGGTGAAATCTGGGACTTCAGAAGTCAAAGCTATGAAGCAAAATGGTTTCAAACTGACAGAGAAGAATGATGTTAAGAAACATCTAATTACAGAGGCCCCCACTCCTGTAAGTAGAATTTCCTTCATGTAATCTGCTTTTCCCATCTTACTTGTCTTCCAACATCCATGTGATAACTTAAATGAATCCATCAGACTGAATGTAGGGCGCAGGAAAATGCAGGAGATCATAGTGCACGGCAGATTAGGGTGATGCAAAGTCTGGGTCTCATTGCTCCATCGGAGTCCCCATTCTGCAGAAATAAATTAGTAACAGATGCACACCAGAAATCCTGATTGAAAGATATACTAAGCGGTGTTTCTGACAACTATGGCTTCATATCTTGCTGATTAGTTTTGGCGGACTCACGTCTCCCATGCACATTTTGTTGACGAGATGCATGGGAATAAAAAGAATGTCAAAGTCCCATGTATCAGAAATCCTTTCTTTTCTTACTGTACATTAATTAAGAAAGAGCTAAGGTGTAGAGGTTAAATCCTTTTGTTCTTTACAGAAACAATTGAGGTCGTATATACTAAAAGTAGAGCTAATCTCGAGTATAGCAGCCAAATTGCTAGATAGAAGGATAATAAAAAAGACTACAGCGAGTGTCTTCGTGACACTCACTGTCTCTTTATGCACGATTCCCTTTTCGTTTTTGTTGGATAAGCAGGTGTGTACTATTTCGCTTAGAAGAGTTTCGTCTGGGTGAAATGCCTGCACTACCATTATTGGGAGGAGTTTTTGTTGGATAAGCACCCCCTCTTACCGGAATTCACCATTATTGGTTGTTGGGACTGTTCTTTTGTCGGCAAGCCGAACGGCCCCTAGATTATACTTGTCTTAATATATTTGCGCGATTGTTGCATTTCTGAAATCAGCTCAAATCGACTGGTCCAACCGAGGTCAAAGGTCGGCCCTAAGAATTGTTCAGAGAAAGAGCTGCAACTTTGGCTGCACAGTATGAGTAGGGATGTTGCGTAGGACCCATGTTCTTCGGCTTTTGTTGGATCATGTAAGGTGGGGAAGGAGCAAAAGAGGGGTCCCAAAGCCTCTGTCAGGGATCTCCCAGCTTATATGGCCAACTTGAATGCGAGTATTCTTGGCCTTTGGAAAAATGGTCGTGTGAAACCTTTTGAATTCCATCCGCCCCTCCTGCTTTCGCGTCTGCTTTTACCTGCGGGTGACCTAAGCTTGGGATGCATTCCCTGCTCCGCTATCACTCCTTGTTCCCATTCCCTGTGACACGCCAAAGCCTCAAAGGCGTGGTTGAAAGGATGGCAAAGAATCGATCACAGTGCCTACTGTTGTCCTATTTTACCGTGACCATAGGAGGGCTACTGCACTCGAGGCTCGAGCTATCAAATTTTATCATATGGATAAAGATATAGACACTTCATATCAAAGCCAAAATGGAATCATGCCTACCAATCCCATTGGACGGACACCTCACACGGATGGGACCCGATCGAACCCAGTTGCTCTTTCCTTTGTCTACAGTAGGCATGCAATTCGCACGATAACATGTAGCGGTCAAAAGCAAAAAAGAGTACGGCATCATTCTTCGCCAGTTCTCATCCGACCAGAGTCGAGCTTTTTATTTTGTCTTTCGGATTTCCAGCTTGTTGGATCCGGCGGAGCGCTCAGGGTTTCTCCAGCTCCGGATGCGACAAAAACAAAAAAGAAAAGAAGAAACAACGAAAAAAGAATGAAAACAGAAACTAAAGAGTAAAGCATGTCGGAGTGATGCGCCGCGCTGCTCCCTGTTCCCTAAAAGCCCTATCAACTCCCGTCTCTCTCTCCTCTTCTGCTTTCTACTCTCTCGTTACCACGTCCATGCCACAGTAAAAAGAAGAAAAGAGGGTCAAGTTAATCTCTTTCTTTTTTTTCCTTCACTTTTATCGGTGAAAAAGGAAAAGGAGATGTTCACCCCTCCGTTTAAATTGTGGATCCGAAGAGAAAGACAGCCATGCAACTTCTCTCATTCTCCGTAGTGAAGCACAAAGCAAAGAGTCAGGAGGAAGAAATCAACTTGATTGCGGATTCGCTCCTATTTGGTTTGGATTCTATACCACGACTTTCCTTATATAGACTGTTGTTGATTTGTTATCTTAATTGTCAAAATCCTCATTTACCTTGTGCTTTATTCCTAATATTAAGTTCTCCGTGCACCGGATGCTAGGCTTCGACCCGAAGTTGAGATGGGACCTCTTGGAGCCAACGAGACGGAGACGGTAATTGACGGTGGAGGTCCGATCCTGGCGACCTCGAGATCCACCCGAAGCCACAGCGAGGCGGAGCGGAAGCGGCGGCAGCGGATCAACGGCCACCTTGCCACGTTACGTAGCCTCCTCCCCTCGGCCTCCAGAGTAAGACCTCTTCTCTCTCACTCTCTCTTTCTCTCTCCTGCGTCCAGGTGTAATCAGACGGCTAGGGATTAACCGGAGGGTGGTGGTGCAGATGGATAAGGCGGCGCTGCTAGGTGAGGTGGTGCGGCACGTGCGGGAGCTGCGGGGGAAGGCGGATGACGTGGCGGTGGGAGTGGGGGTGCTGCTCCCCGGTGAAGGAGACGAGGTGGGAGTGGAGTTGGCGGAGGAGGTAGAGGAGGGGAAGAGGGTGAGGGCGTGGGTTTGCTGCGCGGATCGACCGGGTTTGATGGGCGAACTGAGCCGGGCGGTCGGGTCGGTCCGGGCGAGAGCGGTACGCGCGGAGATGGCGACGGTCGGTGGGCGGACCAGGAGCTTGCTCGAGGTGGAGATGGTGGGAGAAGAGAGCCGGGCGGCTCTGCAAGCGGCGTTGCGGGCCGTTCTGCTGAACCGGAGTGGTGGGGTGGCCGAGAGTTTCAAGCGCCCGCGCCTGTCTCCCCGGCTCAGCAAGACGTAATTAAAAAAGTTGGGGGTGATGATAGAAAGGAGATAGGAATTAACCTTTTGATGCTAACTCCTGTTTACTTTTGTCAATATTCTGTTGATTAAACTTTCTCTCACTGTCTGTTTGTTGACGATGGCATCGGCTGATTGACCAACTAACTATAATATAATATAACTGGTTGTTCTAAAGCTTTAGTTAGCCGATGGTTTGACGTCAGATGAGGCATCGAATAGAGCAACCTCCTTACAAATTACAACTCAGTATATAAATAGCACTCGAAGAAATTGAATTTTTTATAATCATAATCATGGCTACAACAAGATGACCGAACAGACGTTTCACGCAGAAATAATCTTAACTGCTAAAAAGAGGGGTGGAAAAAAACTAATTCCAAAACAATTTACATTATTTAATAGGAAGGCAACAATGCAAGCTGACCACGTCTACAAGCGTAAGGAGGTGTATATATATATATATATATATATATATATATATAAAATAATAGGTTCGTGAACCATGAGCTGAGATTGATTCTCAAGACCAGACTGATCGATTTTTGATGGCATATTTGCTGCCACCCTCCAATGCTTTCCTGTACAGAAGTGTCCACTTCTCAAAGGTGCAATCAATAAAGTTGTAGTAGGCCCCATGAAGTGAGAGCTTTCCTTCGTTTACCCTTTTCTCTATCCATGGGTATGTCAGCAAGTTCAACAGAGAACTATTAATTGATTCCTGTAAGAACTCAAAAACACAACAAGGAAAGGGTGACCAAGAGCTTGATCTCACTAAACACTGTGCATGCCTCAAGTTAATCAAGTATGCCTAATCGAGTTTTCTCTTTTGCGTGTTTGGTAGACCAGATGACCAAGTTAATTGGAGAATCTAATCACAATTGAAATAGGAAGTATACTCATGAAGGAACCGTGATTTAACATGCATAATAAACTTCAATTCAACTTAAAAGTTTAGGCCTAATGGTGCTCATACATATATTTATATGCATCCTTGAACTGGCAGATGAGTTCAGACAAAATAAAGTTTCATAAAGAAATGAAGAGAAAATACCTTTTCACAATGACGGCATTGCATTTCAAAGCTCAGATTTCCAGCTGCAGCTTTTGTGGTTAACCTTGCAGTTTTCCCAACTATAACCCAATCTTTGATAAAGCTTCTGCAGATTTAATGTATAAAGAACAAATGAAAAAAGGATGACTGATAGATGTACTGGAATGAATTTGAAAGATATTTAATATTCTGGGTACCTGGAATCAGCTTCATCTTTCAAACTCATAAGAGCCTGAATGCCTCCACAGCGGCTGTGACCAACAACTAATATATTTTCAACCTACACAAAGCTACAAATAGTGTTTTTCAAGGAAATAACTTAAAGTGCCTCAGGAATCACAAGATTCATAAATATTCAAGTATGTAAAATAACTATAATCACTGTATATTAAGTTCCATGCCTCCAGAGAATTAACAGCAAACTCAAGCGCCGCACTAGTTTCTGAGGCCCCGTGCTGCAAATAATATGAATGAGTTAGGCCCAGATTGGTTACAACTTATAATAGAGAAAAAGAACTAGCCAATTGCTTAGCATGATCTATTTGATTTAGGAACATACATATATATTTATGTATACATGTATACAGGAAAATGCTCTATATGTGTATCTCTGTCTATGCTTGTGTGTATATGAATTTGTATGTAATTGAGCAGCACCTGGAATGATGGAACCAAATTTGCAACATTACGGACTGTGAATGCTTCTCCAGGATGAAACCCCAAGATGCTGGAAGGACAGACCCTAGAGTCTGCACATGCGATTACCATGAACTGCAATTAAAACTGCCAACTCAGGAAGAATACTAGAACACCATAAGAACAAATGACAGAGAAGTCTGAGGTGTTGTAAAAATGATCAAATCACGAAGGATATATAAGAAAAAAAAATCATTATACGTATGTATACTCAAGGAAAAAAGGTACGAGTTACCAAACATATTAGAGAAGACGTCATGCATTAACCATAGTCCTATTTTGTTGTATTACCTTAGGTTCTTGCCTTTGAGCAAGACTCTGATAATGAATGTGATCTTCCCTGTTTATGCCATCAGTCAGTTGAAAATAAAACATAATGCTCTTTTAAGTGATCTTATAAATGTATGAGCCCACTTACACAAAATTTCGCCTTTTGAACTCCAGGAATCTACATTTCATCTCCTTGAATGGATCAAGAACTTGATCTTTTTCATCTAATATATGTTCACTTTCTCTAAGTTCTCTAGTGAAGCCAAAAGAGTCTTTTGAAGCCCTTATTATACATGAACGTTTTGCCCTGCAAATAGAGATGTCTTTTATTAAAGTTCATAATTTCCATCATTAGAAGGTCAGGTTATATATACTCGAAAATAGCCTCATTCCAATATATGCAAAGCCTAAAAACAAGCCCCATGCATAACTTCACAGTTACAAGTTCGAAGTGATTTTATTTGGCCTCATCAGCAGGTGAAGAATGATCATAGCAGCTGCACCAAAATCTCGAAAAAATAATCTTCAAGTACTTGTCAGTACAGTAGAAGTACCACATGAGAAATCACGTCAGGTTATGACAAATCTCTTACAAGTTGAACTCCATCTAAGCGACATCATTAAAAGATTGTGCAGATTATAAGGGAGCAACACAATGGTCACCTCCACAAGCTACTGTGTCCATACCATGTCTCAGTTAGACTTCCAAGTAATCACCAGATAGGAAATAGACAATATGGTCATATCTTGAACAATATTTAGTACTCCATGTCCAGTCATAACTATTATCTAATACTCATATATTTGTAAACAAATGGAATATACCAACAATATGATCACGGATAACAAATCCCAACATACGGGCCAAAGTGCATTAGGGAATATCACAACAAAATTGTTACTGAAGTACCTCAATTATAATTTCCTTTTCAGGACTGGTGATCAGACTTGTCGCCGATCTAAATATTGATGTAACTTTATGGACTATATATATGATATGTGATATATCAATATTCATATACATCAGTTCCTGAATTAGCCCTATTGTAGAGCAGCAGATGGACCAGTCTAGTCAAATCTTATCTTCCTTGACTTCTTTAGGTTTCACCTTATACATATATGGGAAATATTTAGCATCTTCTTACAATCATTAGGAACAAAACCAAGAGATGGAAAGCAAAGTCTAATGTGTATCACGTCCTGAAAATTAAGTTGCTTAATGTACAATGTCACATGCATTCAATAGTTTGGAGCATGAAATTCTCTCTTCATCTGTTCTCCCCTTTATATTTCTCGTCAATGTTTTACAGGTTATAACAACCTGAACTCATTTCTAACCTAATACGGATTCACCCATCAGCAGAAATATTATTCAACTTTTACAGTGTTAACCCACAATTAGTTGGTAAGTGAATGCTGTAACTCTCATCCACCAATGTCATGGAAAGGTTAAGCCGAGTTGCAAACAAAGAATTCAATACAACAAAGTTCCGTGATCAACATTTGCAATTCTAACTTGCCTTTCTACTCCAGTAAGATGTAAATACTCAATTAATCAATTTGGAGCACCAAATCGACCCAATTCTCCCATATAAGTTATCATTTCTCCTATCAATCTAGACGAAAACTCTAGGAAAAGAGCTAAAACAGAACTTACGCAGTGAATAGCGAAATCCTCACACGCTCATTGCGTGTTCCACCCAATCTCAGAGGTGATCCAGAGATCTGCTCAAAAGGTAAACGGATCATCAAAGATAAACTCACAACGCCCGACCATTCCTTCCGAAGAAGAAGAACAACGAGGAAACCATATCACCTTGAGATCTCTCGCGGGCGTTGTGGCGAAGCCATCGGATGCTTCACAACCCGAGATTGCGGAGCCGGAGAACAGAGGAGCTCGCAGGAGAGCAGCCATTGGAGGAGTTTGATCCGGGGTTAGAGTTAGGTTCAGGTTTGAATCCGGGGCTAGGGTTTGGGATCTTGGTCATTTGACGGGTAGGAAGAGGATGGAGAGAAAGAGAGCCCTCGATGGCGTGGTGGCAATAGACGATGGTTTGACGGAGAAAACAAAGAACGATATTATAAACGCTTTACAAATTGGCGGAGGAGCTTAAGTTCAATAATGCTTGACATAGTGCTCATAAAAGTTTATACGCGTGGAATATATCATCCGTATAATAATCCACGTAAGGCGATCGTCCTTTAGTGAGCGGCAGAAACTGATGGTCCTATAGAAAAATCTATGCGCGGCTCCTGATTATATTTTCCGCGGGATGCGGACCCCGGTTTGTTCTGAGGCCAGTGGGTCCTACGAGGAGCAAACGGTGGAACCGGACTGATAGAATGATCCGGTGTTCATTCCGAATAAGAAGGAAAACCCTTGTAGAACAGTAGGACGCCACGTGCGTGATCGAGACCAACCAACGTGTATTTCAATTGCAAAATAAGACAATTTGCACTTCGGTGCAATTTTCTTTTTTCTTTTTCTTTTTTTTGAGGGAAAACCAATTTACGAACTAAATCGTGGATCAGTTCATTTTTTACAACGTTGATCTTGAAACACAAAGTGTAGCTAAAGTATGAACGATTACTTGTAAAAAATACCCAGATATGAAGATACACCTAGTGCATTCTCATGAACAATGGGATGCATTGTTCAGTCTGTACAGCAGTGAGGAACGTCGATAGCTTTGACCACCGCTTAACAGTTATAGAAGATGAAATAACACAGTTACACAGGGGCGTTTGTTTGCTAATGATAGCCTCGATCCCATAGAGAACTGAAGGGCTTCACCACTTAAATAATTCTCACATTGATCTAAAGAAATAGACTTCGAAAGCTGGGTACATCAGATGTAGATACCACTCTCACCTACATGCCCACCTCTCCAAGAGGCTTCCACCCACGATCGACAGAAAGATTTTGAGCTTGAAGAGTCCCAGTGGAAGTCAACAGAAATCGTCAAGGGGTCGGTGGCACTACCTCGGATGATATTTGAAGCTTCTCCAACAATTTGCATGGGACATGCATTGATCTATCTGAAGATTGACGTTGCGTACCTTCCAGATCCCTTCAAGGTGGAGCTGCTAATACCAAGGCCACCAATAGACGAGTTCCTAGTTCTTCAAGTAGAGGTGGCAACTGTTCATTGTTAAAATAAACCCCAATAAAAATCACGAGATAGTTTGTTGAGTTTAGTTAAGATAGCTTGAAGGAGGATGCTGCTTGCTATGAAGTAGATGGGCAAGGAGTTAAAGAACATATCTGATGATGATTAGATGTTCTGCATGAATGAGGCATCTTGCTTTCTAGGTTGCAAGCTTGCTCTTGAATTTGCCGGTAAGAAAGTGAATGTAGAGGTTTTGGACTTTGGCAGCAAAAATGAATTGATGAGGTAGAGAATCTTTACGGTCAAGGATCCTGACCTTCAGGGTGGCAACTTCGTGGGGTGGCTTTCCCAAATAGAAGCAAGTCGTCAATAAACAAGAGATGGTTGATGGGGTTAGCACCTCTAGCCATGCAAATACTACTTAACCCATGAAGATTGAGCTCATCATCCAGAATAAGAGATAAGATGCTTGATCCGAGGATAAAGAGAGATGACGAGAATGAGCATCCTCAACGAAGACCATGTGAGGAAGAGAAGAAACCATCAGTGTGGCTATCTATGTCGACGGAGAGCAAGGTGGTCAAGATGTAAGCATGAACGAGAGTGATGAATTCATTTAAAAAGTTGTAGATCTTTATATAGTCACCAAGGAAGCTTTATTCAATATGGTCAAAGGCTTTTGAGAGTTTTCCTTTAAGCATGGACGCTGCACTCATGCATTTGGTGTTTTTAAGGTAGCAAATGGCTTCTCGAGCAAGAAAGTGATTGTCAAGAGATAATGTGATTGAGGAGGGGTTTAAGACAAGTCGGTGAGAAGCTTCATGATTAACTTATATATGTTGTTACATAGGCTGATACGACGAAAGTTGGTGACTCTGCAAAGTGTGTCTATCTTTGAGATGAGGATTCTATTAGTCCTATTGAGATTCTCGTCCAGAGCTCTATTTGAGAAGAAACTTTTGATACAGTCGCAAACATCATGCTTCATGTCCTCCTAGTGAAGGTGAAAAAACCTTGCATTCAGGCCATCTGGTCTAGGGGCATGATCAAGAATTAATCAAGACCCATCATTCTAAGAGCAGCTCCAATATCTTCCATGGAGAGGAGATCCAAGATGCCACTGAGATCTTCACCGCTAAGCTTAATGTGGAAGATTAAACCAGTTATAAGGTAATAGTTCATGGACAGGGGGAGAGTGAGAAGAATTAAACATGGACTTAAAATAGTTAACAAAAGCCTCACGAATCATTATAGGGTTGTGAGTCTACAACTTTTCACCGGGGCGTCCTATGTGAGATTGGAGATTGTACATGTACTTTAACTTGCGGGCTATACCTTCGCTCATGAGGTTATGAATTATCGAGGCGTCTCCACACCCTCAATAATTCTATGCCATGACGTTCATTGGGGAGCTTGCAGCGTTTACGGCCTCGCCACGATAGGCATCTCGGTATCATTGTGGGAGCTAGTTTGGTAATCAAGTTTGAGAGAGGAGACTCTCAAAGGAAAGAAACTTGAAAGCCTTCCTTTTGTTTGGGGAGGGGTGGTTTGGGGGGGAGTATTTAGCATTAACAGAGTCAGTTTGGGAGTGGTGGAGGGATGAGAGGCCAGAGTTTAAATCGCCAGTGGAACTATAGTTTATTAGGAATTTTACATAATTGTCACCGAAAACTTTCAACATATTGTTATTGTCACTTTAATCTTCAAAATATTATAATTACCATTAAAAATATCATTTTATCAGTTAAATGTAACTAATGATTATTAAAGTATAACTTGCATTAAAAAAAACTATTTTGTTCTCGCATAAATTATTAAAAATAGTTTAAAAGTTATCAAATATTATACTCAATATTATAATACAATATAATATATATTATTTTATATGGAGATAAAAATTATCGATAAATATTTACATTCTAAATTTAAAAAAAAATATTTTAATTAGTTATACATATTTATTAATTTTAATAATAATCTGTTAGGAGATTGTTAAACAGCAATTGTTGACCTTTGTTAGGCCGTCAACCCGCGCACAAAAAAAAAAAAGAAAATCTCGGACTTGTCGAATTGACACGTCAATGTCTTGGTGTTAATTAATACCTATCAATAAGCTTTTTTTACGGTAACTTTTTTTGTGAACAGTAACTTTATTTTTTTTATAATAATTTAGTAGCATTAAAACATAAAGTTCAATATATTTTTTTTTAAATAAAAAGCTTTGAAAGATGAACAAGATAGATATATCACCCACGAATCCGTTAATTTTGTGCGTTTAGTAACTCACTTTTCAAAAGTAGTTGATCTACCACGGAATACTAGATAGATGAGCGACCAAATTAGCCTCACAGTTGAATGGATGAGATCCTCTATGGTCCTTTTGTTTCAGCTCTTTTTAGTGACAAAATTAGGTAGCTCATCTTCCTGTGGACAAGTCACTCCTACAGGAATAAAGAAGCATATAACTACAATAAATCATACCACCTAGTTTGTACTTTGTCAACAGAATCGACAACTAATTTTTACAATCTACCAGCTGAAAGATCAAAGCCCCCAAGGTCCTTCCATTAATTGGAATGTGTAGGAGTTGAACAACTTTAGACGCCCTTAACAACAAATCAACCACCGAAAGGTTTATTATTACCTCAGAAACTCTCAAGACCTCTAGCTATAAAATTGCCCAACTACACGCTGTTACTTATCATCACAAAGATTTAGTACTACTTCGTAGACAAGACTTCCAAAGTACTGTTGTGAATTGGCATTGTTTAAGCTCTCTTTCAACTATGGCTTCTCATGCTAAGTGGTGCCTCCTGGCTTTGCTTGTATCCTTGGTAGCCGTCGACGAAACCCTCGCGGCGGCTCGCCGCCTTTTAGACACTCCTACACCTGTGGCTTCACCAACTTTGCCATCAATACCAACACTTCCAATGACTCAATTGCCTCCAATGCCATCCATGCCTATACTTCCAAAGCCATCTTTGCCACCAATGCCAACTATTCCGACCACCGTGCCGGTAATCCCGACGGTACCGACGACGTTGCCTCCGATGCCCTCTTTGCCCACTATTCCATCAATTCCTAAGAGTTTGCCTCCAATGCCTTCCATTCCGACGACAATTCCAACAATTCCTGGTTTCCAGATGCCACCTATTCCTTTCTTATCCCCACCTCCTGCAACATCTAACCCATGAATTGGGAGAGGGTACTACTTCCCTATCTGGTTGTTGTGATCATGCTTTTACATTAGGACAGTGAATTGCTTCTTCTTCTTCTTTCTCGTCGTGTTAGACTGTGTTGTGCAACGTACATGTGATTGCAGATGTGAAGCTGAGTTGATGTTATTATGTGCCCGAGTTTGTTTGTACACCTGCTTGTTTGCTTGTAATACTCAGAAAAATAAATAATATTGTGACTTTCGCTTCAATGAACTGCTGATGCACACAGGCCTTTTGCATTTTATCGTATCTGGGTTGTTGTTGATTTGCAAGTCTGAAAGGCTCTTCTTATAATTATGCAAGCAAACCTTTCTTTGTTTCCAAATTGCATTAAAGAAGAATTCAGAGCGTAGCCAGCCAGCTTCTAATTCAAATAGGAGTCACTTAGTATACTGTCACCTAAGTGGTCCAATCGGAAAAAAAAGAAAACGAAACTGGTTAGCATTTTATATTAAGTGCAATATTTTACTTTTACATATAAAACATTGATCTTTTCAACACTTATTTATACTACTAATACTAGTTTTGGTAATTGCAATAGTAAACATATCAAGTTTTGATATAAAGCATTGATCTATATATTAAGGAGAAATAAATTATTAATCTTGTTAGCGCTTTTAGCTTTTAAGATAAAAAAGCTAAGGTTGACGTTCGTTACGATTTGTCTGATTGAGTGGAGCTGAAGCGTCTCACTCTTATAAATTCAACCTTTTTGATTGAGTTCCCCTTGGGTTCTCGAAACTGTTCTTATTATCTATGGCGTTTATTTAGGAGAAAGGGTTTGCCAAACGTGGCCGGCACTTGCTCAATAGGAAAGCTTTGCTTATAATTACAAGTCTAATCACGGGGTGGCAGTCGTGAATTAATTAGATGAGCGTACACATGGATCCTTTAATCCTTCGGTCAGGACCTATTCCAATTCTATTGAAAGATGCATCGACACTAATAAGTTAGCATAATATTGAAAGATGGTATTGTGGCACAGTTACAGTCTTCGTGCTTAACTTTGAGAGCTAGAATGGACACATTATTGAAGTTTGGCTTAAATTAGTCGTTCTATTTTGCTGTGTCAAATGTATTTTAATGCTCTGGAGATGTTCGACACAAAAATCAGAGAAGATTTGCACTTTGCAAACATTCAACTACCCTTCTGTGCTTTAGATTTGGATTCCGGAAGCATTTGAACAGATCTATAAGCATTCGAACGTATGGCAGAATTTCTCTAGCTTAAGTCAGTTCTGTAAATATTAAAGTAGAAACTTTATGACTTTTATGCTTAAAAAAATATTTAAAAAATTAGCCATTATTATATTGAGAAATATTAGAGTTGAGAAATTATTTGTAACAAGAGTTTTACATAATGAAAAAAAATTGTTCTATCCATGGATGTAAACATATTGCCAGACCACATAAACTTTGTCATTCTCTTTCTATAATCTTTATTGTTTCTATTCTTGAGATTATCTATATTAAGATGTCTAATATATAATTAGAAATTATTTATTGCTATTTCATCATTATTATCATATATATTAAAAATTTTCTCAAATTTATTGATTTTGTTATTATGTTTTGCTTCCGCTTTTATCACCCACTTGACATTTAATACAACACACATGTAAATCGTTAACATATGCTTAGCTAAATAATAGCTCAATAAATTTGGCTAATAGCCCAACAGTATAGTAGTTTTGGACGAGTACTTCAACAACGCGGCAACTTTAAACAACGTCTCAATGTCGTTTAGTTTGAAACAATAGCTATATATTTTATACATGGTTTAAAGTCAACACTTAGACAATTTAATGTATTGGCCAAAATGTAGGTGGAATTAAGTATTGATTTCATTCTTAATCACGTATCTTGGGACTCTTAAATAATAAAAAAAAACAAAAACAAAACACGTGCGAAGCTAGTGATACTCGCATAGCTAACATAGAGTCATAACGATGAAGGCTAGATAACGGCTGTCTTTATAACGTGGGTTTAATTTACATACGGTGATCGACACTCAACAAACAAACTAAGAAATATAGACGTATGATAATTTATATAACAGAGCTCAATCAAATCCAACTAAATCAAAGACCTTTCATCACATTATCAAACGAAGGCCGGCCCACGTAAATTGGCATCGGTCAACACAGATAAACCAATTGCAATCTACCAGAAGAAAAGTCCTAATTAAGTACCTTCAATTTCAATTCAATCCAAAAGGATGGAACGGTGAACAACCACTAAACTGCTCTTATCCACGGATCAACAACTAAGGGGGTTATTCCATCAGATCCCTCTGGATCTCATAGCTATAAAATGGTCCCATGCGCTCTCTGTTAATTACCTCTCATCACAAAGTTTACGACAAGCAAAGTACTCCTCCAAAGTGTTTGATCCTCGCAAAGCACCTATGGCTTCTCATGCTAAGTGGTGCCTCCTGGCTTTCCTTGTAGCCTTGGCGGCCGTCGACGAAACCCTCGCGGCTCGCCGCCTTTTAGACACTCCTACACCTGTGGTTACACCAACTCTGCCTCCGATGCCAGCAATGCCTACACTTCCAAAGCCATCTTTGCCACCAATGCCAACTATTCCGACCACCGTGCCGGTTATCCCGACGGTACCGACGACGTTGCCTCCGATGCCCTCTTTGCCCACTATTCCATCCATTCCTACGAGTTTGCCTCCAATGCCTTCCATTCCGACGACGATTCCATCAGTCCCTGGGTTCCAGATGCCACCTATTCCTTTCTTATCCCCACCTCCTGCAACATCTAACCCATGAACTGGGAGAGAGTACTACTTCTCTATCTGGTTGTGGTGATCATGCTTTTACATTAGAAGGAGAGTGAATTGCTTATATATTTTTTTCGTCGTGTTAGAGTGTGTTGTGCAACGTACATGTAGTTGCAGATGTGAAGCTGGGTTAATTATATTATGTGCCCGAGTCTGTTGGTACACTTGTTTGCTTACTTGTAATATTCAGAAAAATCAATAATATTATGACTTTCGCTTCAATGAACTGCTGATGCTCATAGGCGTTTTCCATTTTATTGTATCTGGGTTGTTCTTGATTTGCAAGTCTGAAAGGCTTATCATATAATTATGCAAGCAAACCTTTCTTTGTTTCCAAATTGCATTAAAGAAGAATTCAGAGCGTAGCCAGCTTCTAATTCAAATAGGAGTCACTTAGTATGCTGTCACCTAAGTGGTCCAATCGGCCAAAAAAAAAAAAATGAACGAAACTGGTTAGCATTTTATACTAAGTGCAATATTTTACTTTTACATAAAAAATATTGATCTTTTTCAGCACTTATTTTATACTACTAATACTAGTTTTGGTAATTGCAATAGTAAACATATCAATTTGATATAAAACATTGATCTATATATTGAGGAGAAATAAATTATTAATCTTGTTAGCGCTTTTAGCTTTTAAGACAAAAAAGCTAAGATTGATGTTCGTTACGACTTATCCAATTGGGTGGAGCAGAAGCATCTCACCGTTATAAATTCAATTCAACCCTTTTAATTGAGTTCGAAAGGGATTGCCAAACGTAGTCAGCACTTGCTCAATTGGAAAACCTTGCTTATAATTAGATGAGTGTACACGTGGATCCTTTAATCCTTTGGTCAAGACCTATTCCAATTTTATTGAAAGAGGCATTGGCCACCCAGCCTTATAAAAGTGAAAGGTTTGAATGCTTTAGAAGGGGTTATTCACGGTCTGGAGAACCCAAATACAGCCTACTATCTAGGTCAGGAGAAGCTGCAAGACAACAATCTGGTGTGCTGTCGGTGTTTCATGGAGAGGCAACAGTTTGTGAGGCCTCGGCATCTTATTTCTCAAGCACCCGAACTGGTTTTACATTGCTAAAAGCATCCATTTGGAATATTGCTCCGATGCTTTAACATGTGAAGCTCTTGTCTTGCTGGAGAGCCTAAAGATGGTGGCAGATTTTTTAGATCATGATGATTGTTGGGTCTTTAGTGACTCTCTTAGCATAGTTAAGACAGTTAATGGGTGGCAAACTCTGTTAACTGATCTATTAATCTAATAGTGCTGGAATGTAAAAGGTGGATTTCTGTTAACTCTAAGATTAGGGTCTGCATCATGAGTCGCGCCAATAACGGTGCAGCCATAATTTAGCCATTCTGTAATAACCCAAGGTTAAAAATAAAAATAAAAATAAATTAAAATTAAAAAAAAAAGAAAATTTCCTGCACTGCATGGCACGACAGCTCGTGCCATGTAGTGGCAACGGAGATGGGCGCCACGTGCCCCAAGCGCTGGCCCGGCCAACCTGGCCGAGCGAGCTGGCACGGTGGGCCGTCGCCGCAGCCTCCCTCCCCACTACCTCTCCTTTTTCTTCCTCTCTCTCTCTCTCTTCTTTCTTTCGGGTTCTTTCTCACCTTTCTCTCTTTCTCTCTCTCTCTCAAACACACACTCTCTCTCTACCCACTGCCGCCGCCACCTCCACTAGCGCCGGTGAGCTTCCCTCCTTCTCTCTCTCTCTCTCTCTCTCTCTCTCTCTCTCTCTCTCTCTTTCTCCCTCTCTCTCTCTATCTCTCTTTCTCTCTTTGTCGGCTTCCTCTCGGGACCGCCGGAGGATTGAGCCGTCGGCGAGAGGCCGACCGCTGAGTGGCCACCAGCGGCCGCACCCCTCCCCCATGTCCCAACCATCTTCTTCTTTCTTCTTTCTTCCTTTTTCTTTCTTCTTTCTTCTTTCTTCTTTCTTCTTTCTTCTTCTTCTTCTCTTTCTTCTCCCTCTCCTCCTCCTTCTTCCCTTCTCTCCTCTGACTGCACCCTTGCAGCGCCAAGCGCTGGGCTCGGCCCAGCGCCTTGCTGTGCATGTACTGGGCTGAGCCCAGCACTATATATAATTATATATATATATATATGCACAATTAGTTTAGCTTAGTTAATTTAATGTATTTAGGTTATACAAATTAAATATAATTATATCATAGTTAGTATATAGTTTTAATTATAGCATGTTTAGCAAAATACCTACAATTTAAATTACTATTTTAATCCTAAGTAGGTAATAATAATTATTAGGGTTATGTACGTATATTCTTACGTAATTAATTGCAGTAACTTAATTCTTATTTTCTTAATTATCAAAGAGAATAATAGACAGATAAAATATATTTTAAATACACTACTAAATAATATACAAAAAGAAATATAGAAATGAAGAGTACATAATTACAACAAGAAACTATCCTTTTGTCGGGTTAATTTTAATTAATAGAAAGACTGACATATTTGTTATAAATAATTTCAGATCCCGACCCCCCTATTTAAGATCCCGTGGACTTAGCTATCGAGGCGTGATCATTATCGTAGCAGCGTGAATGAGTGGTGGTTTGGTATTTGCAGTGGAGTGAGTAGTCTTATCCCCTAGATCCCTTTCTCAAATTAGGTTATATTATATATTATGCACATACATGTTTTGACCTCCAGCATGACTATATGACTTTATATAGAGATGATTTCAGTCAAGCATATTTTATCATGCATTTGATTAGGCTGATATGAAATATGAGTACATTGGTGATATATAGAGATGATTGGAGAAGATTATACTGTTATGGTTTTTTGTTGGGATGATCTATATTATAAGTATGCATGTGATAGACTAGCAGAAGTATGCATGTGTTAAATACATGGTTGGAGTCGACATTATATCATTTTTCTCTTGGCTTCTTCACCACCTAAATTCCTTAGTTGCATGATTTGTTATAGTACTGGATATATTCATATGATCTATCATGTATAAAAAATCATAACAATAGTTGTGTATGTGATGTGACGTGATAGCTAGAACGGTATTTGGTCCGGACTGGTACTGGACATACTCTTAGCGTATGGCAGAGCATAGTGATGACAGATAGTTGTACACTTAGCGTATGACAGGGTACAACTATCATTGATATACCCTTAGCGTATGGTAGGGTATGATTTATCTACAGAGATACCCTTAGCGTATGACAGGATATGATTTATCTCCAGAGATACTCTTAGCGTATGACAGGGTATGCTCTGAGCTTATGACATGATGTGTATCGAGTTTGGGGCCGAGTACCGTAGTCCAACATAGTGGATGATATTTAGAGTTGAGATGGATGATTATGATAGTGAGAGATATGTGGATTATATCTGCTTCTGATATATACGATTATCTAGTGGTTGGTATGCATCATGCATCATCATTGATATGACTAGTATCATTGGATCATAATTGTTATACATGATATGGTGTTATATTCGGTGATGTTATATGATAATTTCATCATGTTATATAATTTCGGTTGAGGATATAATATGGTCATTCATGAGAATTGATTTCATTCATATATAAGTCGTTGAGGATACATATATACATCCTCATATATGGCATCATGCTACTTTCTGATTCATATTATCTAGTACATGATTTACTCTCTGTTTGGCATCACTGATTCGGGGTAAGATTTATTCATTGAGCCTTTTGCTCATGACTCTCTTGTTTTCTCATTTCCAAAAACCCAAGTGAACGAGAGGAATATGATATTCCCTTAGAGGTCTAGCCGGTGAGTGAGGAGTAGAGTGTGGTTAGTGTTTTCTGCTAGATGAGTTATCTTATCTGATGTACTAGTGGACATCCTCCAAAGTGTATCTGTATCTTTGTCTTATATTTTAGCAGGTGACATTATACTTGTATAATTATGTATATACTACCGTTGTGTATATGTAGTTGTGAAAAGCTCTTAATGATATGTTGTGGTCTTTGTAGGACCCATGTAGGGTTATTTGTATGCTGTTTACAGTTAAACTTGAGTTATTCTTAGTTTAGATGTTGTGGATAAAAGTATGATGTTACTACAGGTTTATTTGATTGTCAGTATCTAACCAAATGGTCAGGTGCTACGCACGTGCCGTGTGGGCTCGTGCCGTGCACGTGTTTAGAGTTGAGTGTTACACATTCTAGCCTCTAATGTTTGTAGGATTATGGTTTGGATTGATTCGCTGACATATTTGGATTGTATCAAGGACTCAAAGTAAATATTAAAAGTCTACAAACACTTAGAGAGAGAGAGAGAGGGGCATTGGCACTAAGTTAGCATCATATTGAAAGATGGTCGATGTGGCAAGTTTTATTAACTTTGAGAACTGGAAAGGACACGTGTATATTGTTAATGGATGCTTAGTAAGATAATAGTTTGATCAGTTTGTTTGATGGCCCGGTAATACAGTAGTTTGGAGTAGTATTTCAAATGTGTGACGGCTTAAAATAACGTCTCGATGACGTTTAGTTCGAAATAATAATTCTACATCACACACAATTTAAAATTTATATTAAATAATTGAATATATTAGCTAATGTTTAGTGAGACTTAAATATCTCTTATATAATGTGAATTCTATTCTCCGCGAGGCATCTATTATTCAGACTCTTAAATGATTTGAAACAAAACAAAACAAAACAAAACAAAACACGTGCAAAGGCAGTGATGCTCGCATAGATAGTATAAGAGTCAAAACGTTGAAGGATGGATGACAACTGTCTTTATAACGTGGGTTTAATTTACATACGGTGATCGACACTCAACAAACAAACTAAGAAATATAGACGTATGATAATTTATTTAACAGAGCTCAATCAAATCCAACTAAATCAAAGACCTTTCATCACATTATCAAACGAAGGCCGGCCCACGTAAATTGTCATCGGTCAACACAGATAAACCAATTGCAATCTACCAGAAGAAAAGTCCTAATTAAGTACCTTCAATTTCAATTCAATCCAAAAGGATGGAACGGTGAACAACCACTAAACTGCTCTTATCCACGGCTCAACAACTAAGGGGGTTATTCCATCAGATCCCTCTGGATCTCATAGCTATAAAATGGTCCCATGCGCTCTCTGTTAATTACCTCTCATCACAAAGTTTACGACAAGCAAAGTACTCCTCCAAAGTGTTTGATCCTAGCAAAGCACCTATGGCTTCTCATGCTAAGTGGTGCCTCCTGGCTTTCCTTGTAGCCTTGGCGGCCGTCGACGAAACCCTCGCGGCTCGCCGCCTTTTAGACACTCCTACACCTGTGGTTACACCAACTCTGCCTCCGATGCCATCAATGCCTACACTTCCAAAGCCATCTTTGCCACCAATGCCAACTATTCCGACCACCGTGCCGGTAATCCCGACGGTACCGACGACGTTGCCTCCGATGCCCTCTTTGCCCACTATTCCATCCATTCCTACGAGTTTGCCTCCAATGCCTTCCATTCCGACGACGATTCCATCAGTCCCTGGGTTCCAGATGCCACCTATTCCTTTCTTATCCCCACCGCCTGCAACAACTAGCCCATGAACTGGTAGAAAGTACTATTATCTGGTTGTCGTGATCAGACATTTATGTTACTAGTAGGAGAGTGTATTGCTTCGTTTTTCGTCGTGTCTGTGTGTATTGTGAAACGTATGGTTGCGGATGTGAAGCTGGGTTAGTTATATTATGTGCCCGAGTCTGTTGGTAAACCTGCTTGCTTGCTTGTAATACTTAGAAAAGAATCAATAATATTACGGCTTTGTCTTCAATGAACTGTTCGTGCTTAGAGGCCTTCTGCATTTTTAATTCAAAAATGGGACACTTAACTATTATGCTGTCATACCAACTTTTCAGAGGAGGAGAGACTAAGATGAAAAAAAAAAATCATATACATATGTATACTTGTTTTGGTGCGTAACCCATAGACAATTTTCGGATAGCAATTTAACGGATAATGAACAACTATGCTACGTGGCAGAAAAACACAGACGACGATATAAACTATATCATTTGGATTTCTTACGACATTTTTAATTGGTACGATTACGATTTTAATTAACTTATGAAACAGCGAAGGACACGTAGACAGATTTGAAATATGCGTCAAGATTAAGTTTAGACGCATTTAACTCACAAAACTAATCCTGATGTAAGTTAGTGTAATTGCCATAATAAACAGCAAGGTTACAGGAATTTAGCAATATTAATTAATGCAAGGACTGCGGTGTACCCTGGGGGCTAAAAACTAGATTATGGAAGTTGTTAAGACAATTCCCTCCATGTAAAGTTAAACCCCTGCTCATTAGTAACGCCTGCGTTTTTTTAATCTTTTACTGTTTTTTTTACCAAAATATGGGTCCTTATAAGTTTATCCAAATTAACGATCGGTCTCCAAATTTAATATTCAAATGGGCCTCTCTTTTAGACACCTTAACTATCATCTCATGGCTACCATTTTATATTATAATAAAATAATGATAAGTTCAGTATTTTATTTGCATACAAAATGCTGATCATTTCAGCATTTAATCTATACTGTTGACACTATTAAGTTAAATGCCTCAATTCAAGTTCATAGTAACTGCAATAGAAAATGCATCAAGCCTTGATATAGAGATAAGATGCTAAGCAGTAACATATTCTGTCGAGCCTATGAAATGACAATTTACATATCCAGAATTGATTCATTTAGCTAGGTATTAATCCCGGCAAATAAATCTCTTTGCAAGCATATTTTAATCAAACGATCAGTTTTTGATAAATTTCTTTGAAATTTACCAGATTTCCCAGTATAATAGAATAAAGATCGGAAATAACTATGCTAGAGAGAGGGGTCCGATTCCAGTTCTATTGAAAGATGCATTAAGATAAGTCATAAACATATCAAATCCAGTACGTCATAACGTTGAAAGACCAAAGAATAGCTCTCTTTTGACATCAACAAACTCAGAAATTTAGGCGTAAGATGATTTTATATAACAAAGCTCAATCTAATCCAACTAAATCAAAGACCTTCCATCACATTACCAAACGAAGGCCCACGTAGTTTGTAATCGGCCAACACAGATAAACCGATTGCAATCTACCAGAAGAAAAGTCCTAAGTACCTTCAATCCAATTTAAGAGGATGGGAAGGTGAACAACCATTAAGCTGCTCTTATCCACAGATCAACAACTAAGGGGTTATTCTATCAGATCCCATATAACTATCTCTAGCTATAAAATGGCCCCAGGTGCTTTCTATTAGCTCTCATCACAAAGTTCACTCCAAGCAAAGTAGTCCTCCAAAGTGTTTGTTCCTAGTATTACTTGAGCTCTCGTTCACCTATGGCTTTTCATGCTAAGTGGTGCCTCCTGGCTTTGCTTGTAGCCTTGGCGACCGTCGATGAAAGCCTCGCGTCTCGCCGCCTTTTAGACACTCCTACACCTGAGGCTGCACCAACTATACCAACTTTGCCTTCAATACCAACACTTCCAATGACCCAAATCCCTCCAATGCCGTCCTTGCCTACACTTCCAAAGACAATGCCACCAATGCCATCTATCCCGACCACCGTGCCGGTTATCCCGACGGTACCGATGACGCTGCCTCCCATGCCCTCTTTGCCCACTATTCCATCCATTCCCAAGAGTTTGCCTCCAATGCCTTCCATTCCGACGACAATTCCATCAGTGCCTGGGTTCCAGATGCCTCCCATCCCTTTCTTATCCCCACCTCCTGCGACAACTAGCCCATGAACTGGGAGAGAGTACTACCTCCCTATCTGGTCGTTGTGATCATACCATTTATATTAGAAGTAAGAGAGTGGATTGCTTCCTTTGTCTTCGTCGTGTTAGTGTGTGTTTAATTTGTTACGTATGGTTGCTGATGTGAAGGGTTAATTATGTTACGTTATACACCTGCTTGCTTGCTTGTAATACTCAGAAAAAAAAAAAATCAATAGTATTATGATTTTGACTTGAGTGATGTCTATCGTATCTGAGCTGTTCTTGCAAATTTGAAAGGCTTGTCTTATAATCATGCAAGCAAACCTTTCTTTGTTTCCAAAATGTATACAAGAAGAATTCACAAGTTGTCAATTCTGCTTCTGTACGGCATCGTGCATAGGTACGTGCATGTATATGGAATTCCTCGATTAGATGTACTTGTTTTGGTGGAAAGACAGTGGTTGGCTAGCAATTTAGTGGGTAGTTATTAAACAACTATGCTACCTGACACAATAAACAAAGACGATGATATAAACTATATCATTTGTATTTCTTATGGCATTTTTAATTGTTACCATTACGTCTTTAATTAAATTACGAAAAGAGAAGGTCACGAGATGGATTTGAGGTATGCGTCAAGATTAAGGTTCAGAAGCATTTAGCTCACGAAACTAATCCTAATCTAAGTTAATGTAATTCTCAACATAAACAAGAAGACTTTAGCAATATCAGTTGCTATGCATACAACTAGATTATGCAAGTTGTTAGACAAACAGTAATGCTATTAATAAATGCTCATCTTTATTCGTAAGCATAGCATTACTTGAGAATTTTTCATCAAAATATCCTCATTAATTTATTTACTAAAATGGTTCGCCTCTAATTACCTAATACCTCATTTGCTTTGAGATTAAGAGAAAATATAAAATATCTATTCTAGATTCTTATTCCTCAAATTGTACTTCTAATATAAAATAAGGTATTTTAATATTTACTTATAATATAGAACAGTAATATAATAATTATTTTTGATATGATATAAATTTAAACTAAAGTACAATTAAGAAGTAAAATTTATTGAAACATTTTTTATTTGACATATAAATTTAAACTAATATGCCTCATTTATTATAGGTATGTAAACCTAACCCTTCTGACGTAACCTTCATTGAGCTTGCAGAATAGACCTATAATAAGCTTACAGAATAGGCTTTTATTGTGCTTCCAATTAAATTCTTTAATGAGCTATACAATAGGAAAGTGCAGATTTTACGGCCTAAATTGCACTTCTTTTTAAGCTTCTGTATGATTGCCTTCAAGGATTATATTTATAGGTATACATTCAATATTTGTAAGTATATAATAAGTTAGGTGAGTGTTAGGAGAGAGAAAATATGTGAAAAAATTAAAGAATATTTTTATTTATTTGTGAAATAGATAGGTAGGTGATAAGAGAAAAGAGAGAGAATTTTCAAATCAAGCATAAAATTTTAAGTGAATTTATGTGTGTAATAATTTAAATAATCTTTTTTAATTTATAATAGAGATAATTTGATGTTTTTTTTTTCTAATCTAAAATAGTATTACCTAGTCTATAATCCTGAAGCATATGATGGTTAAATGGGCATCTTTTGGACACATAAGCCACCTCATGGGCCCAACTGAAAAATACTAATAATTTTGTTAGTATTCATACTACAATTTAAAGTAACATAAGATTTGGGATAACAAATATTGATCTTTTCAGCACTTAGATATAAGTTTTATATATATCTAAGTCTTGATATAAAACATTCTTCTATTCAGATTTAGTTTAAAATAAATTGCTGATCTTGTTAGTATTGTTAGCTTCAAGGTCAGACATCAAGCAATTTAGGTTTTTTTCTTTTGGGTCGTATTTAAGTTTGGAGGGATAATTCACTCCCATAACTAAGAAAGCCTATTTTAGTCTAATACCGGATTTACCATAATAATGCAATAAAGATTGGAAACAACCGTGCTAGAGAGACAGGGGACCTTGTTCCAATTCTATTGAAAGATGCATTGACACAAGTTAGCATCATATCGAATCCAATGACTAAAACCATAACGTTGATGAAGACCAAATAAGAGCTCTCTTTTTCCACGTGGAGTTAAGTTTAATAATGGTGACACGCAGCAAATTAACTCCGAAATTTAGACGTACGATAATTTATAAATCAAAGACCTTCCATCACATTACCAAACGAAGGCCCACGTAATTTGTAATCGGTCAACACTGATATACCGATTGCAATCTACCAGAAGAAAAACTAAAGTCCTAAGTGACTTCAATTAAATTTAAAAGGATGGGAAGGTGAACAACCATTAAGCTGCTCTTACCCTCAGATCAACAACTAAGAGGTTATTCCATCAGATCTTCTTAGGATCTCTAGCTATAAATAGGCCCCAGGTGCTCTCTATTTTTTCTCATCACAAAGTTTACAACCAGTAAGCATAGTCCTCCAAAGTCCAAAGTGTTTGTTCCTAGTATTATCTAAGCAAGCTCTCCTCCATCTATGGCTTCTCATGCTAAGTGCTACCTCCTGGCTTTGCTTGTGGCCTTGGCGACCGTCGACGAAAGCCTTGCGGCTCGCCGCCTTTTAGACACTCCAACGCCTGAGGCTGCACCAACTTTGCCTTCAATACCAACAATTCCAATGACCGAAATGCCTCCGATGCCATCCATGCCTACACTTCCAAAGCCAACTCTGCCACCAATGCCGACTATGCCGACCACCGTGCCGGTTATCCCGACGGTACCGACGACATTGCCTCCAATGCCATCTCTGCCCACTATTCCATCCATTCCTAAGAGTTTGCCTCCCATGCCTTCTATTCCGACGACAATTCCATCAGTGCCTGGGTTCCAGATGCCTCCTATTCCTTTCTTATCCCCACCTCCTGCAACAACTAGCCCTTGAACTGGGAGCGACTACTTTTCTACCTGGTTATTGCGATACTGTTATATTGGTTTAGAGAGTGGTTTTCATCTTTGTTGCCATGCTTAGTATGTCATATGTTTGTGCTAGTACATGTGTGATGATTTATACGTGCATGAGTTTGTCGATGCACCTGCTTGTTTGCAGTGTTTTACAGTACAATTGAATAAGATTGACTTTTGGCTACTGCTAAAGTGCTGGTGTGGTGTCCTCTTTTTCTCTCTTTTCGTGCTACTTCTCTTCATAATGTTAGCATTTCTCTTGATGCGGGAACCAATAAAAGATAATGTTTTGGGTAGCACTTGCATTGATTCGTAATGTCATAAAAATTCAACTCCATGCGTTATTGCTTAAATTTTCTAAGACGGATCGGATCATACACAAATTTTCACCTAACAATGTAATTAAATTGGCATGTTTTTTTTAACTATTAAATTGGCATGTTGCTAGAGTAGATGCTCAAAACAAAGAAACGGAGCTGCCTGTCAAGTATATATTAAATTGACGTTCTGAAGACAATGTCCTACTACAGTTAATCAACACATTGTTATCCGAATCAATACAAGTAAAACTTTTACCGCCAGCGAATAGTGCAAAAAAGGTTAACAAGAGAAAAAGCTAGATTAACAGAGTAGTGAACACTGGATCATGTCTGGAGTTTCTTAAACCTCAAAAGAAAAAAAAAATAGTGAATGAGTTTTGAGTTAGGAAATTATTCCCGCGTACTCTTCATAACAATGTCTGAGCACCATAGCAATGGGTATGAAGCCTTAATGCCTTATCTTTATATGTCTGAAACAACCAGGATATCAGATTAGTACAAGTATCTGAAAATATAACTCAAAACTAAGTAGATTCATTAATGCTTTCATGTACAATACCAACTTACATGTAGCATTTGAAACATAAAACCACTTCTCTAGGCCCCAAAATATTGTGCATATACATTTTTTCTGAACATAATCTTTAATTAAAAACCTGCTTTCCGGTGAATAGATAAACCATCATTTCATAATGAGTCATCCTTCGAGCTTCATTAGAAGCCCTCCTTCGAGCTTCATTAGAAACCCTTTTGATCAACGAACTCAAAATGCTGTTCCCATAATTTTTGTTAATGTTTATAGAACTCTATTTTACGGCTGCAAGTTGAGTTAATTGCATTCTCCAAGCTCTCAATCTTGTCATATTCCACTCTGAAGGTTACCATAGTAATACCATCTTTGCCGGTATCGTAGTCCTGCTTAATGTCCTCCACTTGAAAAAATTGTAGCTGGTAGAGAAAGAATAATAGCAAGGTTAATAGAGTGTAGTTTGCGCATATATCAAAGTAATATTTGATATGCACAATACAAATTTTAAACAATTGAATCAGCACCTGGTGATACACTGTTCCCAGTAAATCAAATGGCACTTCCATACCTATAGGAGCCTGACATGATGATAAATGACCAAACAATCATATTAAATACATGGTACTCCAACTAATTAATCCCCATTCATATATCATGTCCAAAGATAAGAAAGAAAATGGAGATTTAAGTTTCTAGACCAGTACCTTGGGTTTCACAAGACAAGTAGAAGCACCTTTCAGGCATTCTAGAGCAACTCCACCATAAGCCCTGACCAGTCCACCAGTTCCCAGTTTTATACCTCCAAAATATCTATATTTATTTTGTCAGAGGAGATCATTTCAAAAAAATAATGCCATGACTACATAAGAGAGGATGACAAGCACAGAGGCTGCATAGAGTTTCAGATCTCTTGCAAGAGAGACAATAAGCAGGTCAAGTCAAATTACTTCGAAATAACACGTACATATTCTTACATTTCCAACTAAATGATATCCAGATTTAATAAGTAACTCATCTTCATCTTGTTTATTAGTAAAGCAAATCTAGGTATAATACCTCTTCTGTCAAGGACTTCCAATCACTGGATCAAGTTGAACATATTGAAATTAACAGAGAGACAGATACTGATCTTCTGGATTTTAAGAAAATAATAAAGAGAAAACAAACCTGATCACAACAACCATCACCATATCAACTCCAGAGGAAACAATGGCAGAATATATAGGCTTTCCAGCTGTACCTGAGGGTTCACCATCATCATTGGATCGGAACTGTTCTCCAAGCTATAGATATAAGTATACAAGTCAAAAGGATCACAAGAAATTGGCAAGGCAAATAAATTTGGTGGGCACCCAGAGAAAGTAGGCTATCACCTTGTAAGCCCAGCAGTTATGAGTGGCACGGGGATCCCTGACCTGATTTAAATCAAACAAAACAGATCCACTGAATAATTACAATAATTCCTCATTGGTATATGTGAAAGTTCAAAGAGAAATATATGCATAAGATGTACCTTCGACAATTAGAGCATCAAATTAACAATATCATGCCAATATGTTCAGTTAATCCCTCTCAAATGTTCTTATTCAAAGAAGTTTTCTTAAACAAGCACAAAAGTTTACTTTGATTGGACTAGCTAAGTGAAATTTATTATGTTACCAAGGCCAATTTGTGTTAAAAAATCATGCTTAACTATACATACTTCTATAATTCAACCACAGGATGTAGACAATGGCTGGTTTAGAGGTATGAACTGCCGCGGTACTTTCTATGACCTATACCTTCAATGGTGGATAATGAACTGTGATTTCTAGAGGTGTCCATTGTGCCACTTTAGTATCATATTATACACTCACTTATTCATATCAAGCATCCAACAATAAAGAATTCTTGAGCCCCGATACCATCTAATCACCACTATCATAGAAGATAGAGTTACAGCCATGGATCACAAGGTATGTTCAATAGCTACATTTTTTTGAGAGAAAAAGAAAAGAAAAAAGAGGAGGAGATATCTTTATACGGTTTAGGAGCCCTCGTTGCACAATAGCCTACCATTCATTACCAAAAACTCTTACTAAAAAGCAAAGTAATTGTGCGGAATTTAGTTATGCTTGCCAAAACTGATATAAGACAACTCGACAACTTTATTCTAATAAACGTTCCGACGAATTTCACCAAATAAGCTTGACCAAATCGAACGAAAACCCAACTCTAACCAGATCGACGGGCAAATTAGATTTAATGGAGGGAAAAAATAAAGAAATGGAAGGAGAGGAGGATTCAAGAAAACCTCGGCAAGGAAGGAGTGGGCAGATCGCTCGTCGGAGACGGGGGCGGCGATGGCGATAAATTTGCTCTTCTTTGTCTCGCGCTCGCACCTCGCCCGCTCCCTGAGCGTCGTGTACGCCAAAGGCGACGGCTGCGAGGACGACGACATCGAGCGCACGGTCACCCCCCACTCCGCTCGCGAGGACGATAGCAGAAGCGCAGGGGAACGGAGGTGCGACGGTATTCTCACCCCCATCCGAGTTGGACTCAAGCTGAACGAAACTAGTGCATAGGATAGATAGTTTACGGGCCAAGCTGGGCCTTCTTCCTTCAGATACGGGTCCGGTTTTGGACTTCTCGGAGCCCGTCTGAGATACCGGCTGATCTGTTTAGCGTTACAGGAATTTGCACCCCATTTACTTACTTCAACATAATCTAAGTTCAAACCAATGGGATTCGAACTTAGGAATTAGGATAGTGCTCAAACTATAGAACGTAGAAATGATCTACATTTTTACTTAGATGTTAATATTCTTTCTTTTCATCAGAGAGGTGGAGTTTAAACTTAGAATCTGTCCTACAACATCATTCTCAACTGTTTGAGCACAATCTTATTGGCTAATTGGATGTTAATGCTGTCAGGTACTATTTCCTTTTCGCATCCTGTAATTACCAACTCTTACTTTGGACCCTTACAGAATTAAAAAAAAAAAAACATGATACAGATACACTCAAAGGTGCCATTAGTGGTGAATTTGAATCCCACGGTGACGTCAAAGTTAAACGTTACTGCCTCACACGAGTCAAATCACATCGAATTATACTTTCTTTTTAGCATGGAATTTGTCAAAACATGTCGAGAAAAGAGTTGGTTGCTTCTAAAGTTGACGAGAAGTCTCACTCACAAAGTCACACAAGTCACGATTAAGGGGGAGAATTAGTACTGTATTACTTTGTCGTCATGAGTGGAAATGTGGAATAAGGTTCACGGGAAAGAACTAAACTAATCATAGCCCAGTGTGAACGCACTTGAACCAACTATATCTTTTTTCTCAGAACCAAAAAGAAAAAAAAGAAAAATGGACAAATCCGCTCCCACTGCAACCCACGTCAGTTGCCATATGCAGTAATGCTGATTAGATTCTTAATATGTCAATTTCTTCGTAAGCCGTCCATACATAGCTCAAATGATTTGGATTGATTCGGCGGCTTGGCTTCTCGTCCAGATCTCTATTTGGGCATTAGTAGAATGAAAGTCTCCTTTTGTCATATTTCTTAATCATCTAGAAATAATAAATTAAAAAAATAAAATAAACATTATCCTCGTCGGCAGCACTAGCCCTGGAATTCTTGGGACGGCGATCTCCGTCTTTGAGTATGGGAGGACTCCCGTATACACCTTGTAGAACCCATTGAGCCCTTGATTGTAGAATCTCTTGCTTGCCATTTTCAGATCCTTGGGAGAAGTGATGTCTATAAATAATATAACACTTATTATCAGTAATAATATTAATATTTATTATCTAAATAAATAAATTATAAATTATGAATTATTTAAGAAATATGTGGATAAATAGATATTCGATATCCATATGCGAAATGTATAGTTGAAAAAAAACTACCCATATTTGAATTTGTTTCTAGATTTTTTTTATATAAAAAATCTTATTTATATCTAAATTCGTATCCTAGTTAGATAAAAATTATTTATCCAAATGTGGTCCAAATTAGATTGAATAACAAATCTAGTTAGAGTTAATCTTACCAACGACATAGGATGGCGAAGGCAAAGATAAAAGTTGTATTTTTCTTCTTTCGACGAGGGAGAGAGGGCAACGAGGAAGCTCAAGACAAGGGTTGGCTCCATTCATCTTAAGGCTCCAACCTGTCAGGTAATAAGAGCCTACGAGCAAGCCATTGGAAGCTGAGAATCCTTCTTACATGGCCATCTGTAATTAGGGATAAATTAACTGAAAAGGAGAGGGAGCCAAGATCCAAAGGCTCAGAAGTTTCTTGACCCTATTATAATCGACCTAAGGCTAGATTGTGTCGCGCCACTTGTGAGATTAATGTTGGTGGTGCAAACAAACACATTCAAAGTGATGTTGTTGATGTCGATCATGGCATAGTTGCGACCGAGGTAATAAACGACTTGTTTTATAATTATATTAAATATAAAAAAAAAAGTTATCGACTTTAATCCTAAAGAATTATTGTGGAGAATATTGTTTAATGATTTGATAACTTGATATGTAATTGGCTCAAAAAAGCAGCTCGATAACTCGACAATTTAGAGCATATCTAAACAGCATTTAATTTAAAATAGTAATTTGATGATGCATACAATTTGAAGCCTACATTTATAACCCATTTAAAATAGTTCTTGAATGATTTAAAAAAAGAATAACCCATTTATAATCCGGATCCGATTAAATTAAACTTAAACAGCTTTAAAAGTAAAATTATCAAGATTGGATAACATTTTGCCACCCTTAGCATGTCCATTCAGCCACCGTCCTTCTCTGTCTTCTTGACAAGGGCATTTTTTATAATTTTTGACTTGCGTCTAACTAAGTATTACTAGTCAATGTTCTTAATAGGACCAGTTAACCTTCCTAATAGGGCCCAAGCGACCTTATTCAGCCTCAGGCAATCTTCCAGAAGATCTTATAAACTTAACTCATAATTTCTAAAATTATAAAATTACTTATATTTTAGAGACCCCAGTTACGTTTCTCACGGTAGAAACGTAATTATACTCGTAACTGGGATGAATATTTTCCACTTAAACTTGTTCAGTTTTTTGTCAGAACGTTTTATACTCATAGCAGTAATTTAGAAATATATTTTTAAAAAAATAATAAAAATAGAGACAAAACTAACATTAATTACCAAATAGATTCCTAATGGTGTGTAAAAAGTTTTCCAAGGACAAACAGTAAGTTCGCTTTACGATTGAGAGAGATCTTTGAACTAAGTTCGGAGAGAAAATTGGAGATATGTTTCGAAAAATAAAAGAAAAACGTCCATACATGACTAATTCCCACTAAATATTATGTTCTTAAAGAAAAAGAAACAAATTAGAATAATATGGTATTAATGTATTTGTCTCCCTCGGCCATCTAGCTACTTCAAAGGAACTAACATTAAGCTGTGACAATTAATCCTTGCCAAAGTTGTAACATAAAATTATCATGTACAGAATAGAGTTAAGACTAAAACTAGCTTTTAAGAACTAGGAAGCGCCTCCGTATTTCACAAAAGATAACCCCAAGATAACATATGTATAAAGAACCATACAATTAGGTGTGCATAATTTGAATATAGATGGAGAGAGAAGTGAGAATGGTGTTATGATGGAGATGGCAGGGTAACGTTATCCGTATTCTTGCTGGCAAAGCTACGCATCATTCATTAATACCATATCCACAGCCTCTCCTGGAGTAGAGAGAGAGAGGGGGGGAGAGAGAGATGTCAGATGAGAGAGGAAAAGTGGGAACGTGATTTCACTTCAGAGCTTTTACTTTTAGCAGTGAGGATACGATCAGATCAGATGAGATCAGATCCAGATCAGATAAACCAAGTAGTACCACCTTCCTTCCCCCCGTCTAAAAGAAGTAAAGCAGCTGCTAGCTTCTCCATATCAAATCCACCGCCCATCCTGGACGCTGCTTTTGTGAACCCAGCCCCTCTGTCCTCCACCGTAAGACCTAAAGAAAAGCCCAAGAGCGGAAGAGCCCCCTCCCTCGTTGGAAACCCCAACCAACCACCATAACCAGAGAAACCCCCCTCAAAACCCAAAAGTCACTTCTTTTGCATCTTTCTCCTCTCCTCCTGCCAAAAGAGACATCCATATCTGAAACCATGTACGAAATGAACAAAGATGATGGCAAGATGGAGACCACGGAAGCAAACATAGCAAGATTGAGCTCGCGTGGGTATCTTCTCTGCTGTACTTCTCTGCCACCACCCCCACCATTATGAATCCCCTGACCATTAAACCCCAGCCATCCATTCCCTCTTCCTCTCCTCTCCTCCTTCTCCACATGTTGTCCACCAAAATGCCCACAGAAAGCAAACAAAACATAACCGGCAACACCATTTCCATTCCAATTCCATCTACCCATGCAACCAACCACAACATTTGGACACTAACTGATAAAGGATCTTAACTAAGACTATGAACCAAGAACCAGAGAAATAAGAATAAGATCTTACACGTCACCTAGTTTGGGGAATTAGTAAGGCGGCGGTGGCCGGGCGGTGGGGGCCCAGATGACCTCGGATGGGAGATGGGAACTGTAGATGGACATGGCGCACGGATCATCAGGTTGTTCCACGTGTCCTGGCATCGCCGGTAGCGCGTGGTGCCGGCGCTTCTGGTGGTCTTGTTCTACTTGTTGCTGTTGATGGTGGTGGTGGTGGTGGTGGGCGTGGCTGTGGTCGGCGCGGTCGTGGTCATCGCCCTGCCCCGGCGCCACGTCATCCTCCGAAGGGAGGCGATGGAAGGTTGGGTTGGAGAAAGCCGCCGCCACCACCACCACCGTCCCCGCTGCCACCAGCGGACCTGCCACTGTCCCACCGACGATCTGCCCCTGTGGCCCGGCAAGTGATATAGACACCCCCGCCGCCACGGTTGCCGGGGACAGCGCTGCCATCGCCGGCGGCAGGAAGGTGGCGGAGATCGACAGGATCTCTAACCGCCCGTGGAACCCGATTGTTGCCGCGGGGGACGACGGAGGCTGGCGTAAGGTGATGTTGGCGACGGCGCCGGTGCCCGCGAGGACGCAGATCCCGAAATTCCTCCGGCGGGAGAAGCGGGATAGGCAGTCGACGACGTCGTGGCCGGAGGGGATCTCGAGCACGTGGGGCCGCATCGCGCCCGACGGCTCCGCCTCGCGCGTGATCACGACGGGGGGCTTCGGCTTGTTCTTCGACCCCGGCGGGCGCCCCCGTGGACGCTTGACCACCTCAATGCTCGCACCGTCGCCGCCTACGCCCGCCCCGCGGGCCCTGGCCTTTTCTTCGTCCGCTGCCGCCTTCGGCTTCTTGGATTCTCCGCTGCTCCTGCTGTCGGCCTCGTCGGAGAGGCATTCTCTCTTCTGGAGCTGATGGTGGTTGAAGCGGAGGAGGCCGAGATCCTTCCTCTCTTCGTATTTGTCCTTCATCTCGGAGAAAATAGTAAACGGCATCAAATACGAAGAGAAGGCTCTTTATGTCCTATAACTAGGCGCTTCGATCTCTTTTTGCTTAGTGTTGGGGACTTGGAAAGCAAGCAAAGGAGGAGGAAGGAGGAGGAGGAGGAGGAGAGGAGGTCCCACTTGGTGCTTTGTATCTCGCAAGGAAGGAGAGAGATATGTATATGGATGAATATATCATGAAGAGGAAATGAAAGGAAGGGAGGAGAGAAGTTTGCAGTTGGTAGTAGCACAAGTACTACTTTTCTAACCTTCAAATCTCGCACACCGCCTTTGTTTGATGACCGCGTATGGAAAAAGAGACGAGAGAGAGCGGTATTACCCCGACCGAAGTGTGGGGAGGGGATTGAAAGCGACGTTGTCTTTCTTTTGCTTTTGTCTTTTCGCGTCTCTCTCTCTCTCTCTCTCTCTCTCTCTCTCCACTCATGCTTATCTTACTCTTATTCTATATATTAAGAGAGAAAGAGAGAGTGAGCGAGAAGTAACAGACAATTGAACGGTGGTGATGCTGTACGCTGGTTGCTTGCTGCTGCAACATCGCAGCAAAATCTCCTACTCCGCCCGCATCCTTTGACGCCAAGGGAAGGCAGCGACGCCAAGCTGTCCTTGCTCCTCGGTTGGGGCCCGCCTACACGCCCGTCCATGTGTCCCTGCTCCACCCGATCGACATCGAACGGGAGGTCCCTGTCGGCCGTCGGTCAAAGAGGATAGAATCCTCGCAACCGGTGCTGCAGGAGATCTGAGCCTAAAAAGGATTTCTTGATATGAGAGGATAAGGAATCGGGGCTTAAATCGTGCACGTTGGAGAGCGTAGTTGTAGATTGGTTGGTTACAAGGACACCTGAGCTTCATATCTCGTGGTCCAATAGCCAATCTTGATTTGAGAATTGCATAGCAAAAGGCTAAGTACAGAGAATTTAAAGGCTCTCTATCCTTTTTGATGTGATCCAACGTTTTGTCTATATGCAGGCAACTGGCTACTTCTTTCTACCTTTAGTATGGGTAATAATTTTGCCCCTCAAACACTCCCCCCCCCCCCCACCCTACCTCTATGAAAACAAATTTGACGGCTAATCTTTGAGAAGCTGGTAGTCAAAAGACCTTTTTTTTTTCTTTCAAAAAAAAATAAATAAAGCAACCCATCTCCCACTAGCCAAATTGCTTGTGTGTCCGTTCAAAAGTCCTGATCACTGATCACATACCAAAGATCCATCCCCTCATTCACATGCAAGCCTGCTCCTTTTCCGTGGAAAAACATTGCCTACTAGCGTTGTTGGGTACCACCCCATCTGATGGTCAGCAAAAATTAGGACCTGAGCTGAGATAATTAAATAGAAATAGAGACCATGATTCTTTGTAACACTTATTTAAGTATCACATATAAGAATTAAAAAAACTTGTATAAACTTTTGAGTCTTCAACTTATAGCTTTAAGTTTTTAAGTTGAGTGTTTGAGTTCTGAGATTTGTGTCAATCAAATTTTCTTTTGGTTGAATTAGAAATCTCTCACTATGCTATGCCACTAAAACCCTCACTTCACCCAACCAAATCCTCTCTGTCATATCTGAGATTGCACCACTCATTAGTTCCTCTACAAAAGGAAAGGCAAGGGAACATCTACATATATATATAGAGAGAGAGAGAGATGTGATTTGTGTTTGGATGCGAGATTGGATAGATAAAGAAGTCGACCTGATTTTTAATTAGACGATCTTTGTCGCATTAGAACTTACTATGGTGCCATTTATATGCTGAATAGTTTAAATCGATGTGATTGGGTTTAGATTACAGTTTCACATATGCTGAACTGTTATGTTAATTAATATATAATAATCTTGATCGTCCGACTTCTAGCTAGATCAGCAACTTATCATCTTCAAATTATTGTAGGTCCAAATTAAATATATGACTCAATAAATACCAAATTCTATGGAGTAGGTGGAGCTTTGACTTGCCAGCTAATTCTTATTTCCATGACTGCCAAAAGTTCTACAAATACCAACCTTTAATTGACTAACTTAAATACCATTTCTTATCACTGATCACCATACAAGTTTGGCTGTTTCTTAGGCAAGTTCCACTAATTTTGGATACTAGATACTCGTTCTTATTCTTAAAAGGTATGTTCCATTGCATTATATATATATATATGTATATATATAAAACATGTTTACATGGTTATAATTAAATACTCACCTTCGTGACAATGACTCCAGAATTACTTAGTTGATAATGATTGTCCTCCTTGGCTTCTTATAGGCAAAGAATCTTTGTTTTCTCTTGGAAAAGTTGAAAAGGTTAATTTTGTGAATTTTGCATTTTGTGATTATTCTTTTAAGGCATACTTTCATGCCACATCAAAAACTAAAACCGGATTATATGAAATAGAAGCAAACTAACTACTCGACTCGTGTGTTCATGTTCTTCTCAAAAAATATAAATAAAATAATACTTAACGAAGTCATCACAAGTCTTTTGCAATTATCCCAATCAATCTCTCTCTTTATCCCAATCAATCTCTCTCTCTCTCTCTCTCTTCCTTCTCTACATTCAAATTGGAGAATTGAGGATGAGGGCTGTGGGTCTTGGTCTGCAGCAACGAGACGTGATGCTTTGGGAGAGTCGAAACTGGCGTTTTCCTGCAACTTGTTGGTCTAGTATGGGCAAGTTCAATGGACCCTGATGTGCATAGAGGCCACTATTGAAGCAGATGGGGTCCTCCATGTTTAAAGCTTGGGCCAACCCCACCCCTCAACTGTGGAACAGCTAGTAGAGCTTTCTTGGACAGCTATTCTTGGCTATTAGCTTGGTTAACACGAGGCCAGACTCCACGTAGACTTGTTGCTTTCACCTACTAATATTTTCCACCGTCGAGTCCACCAGGAAAGTTACGAACGAATTAAGGGGGGCAACTTGCAGTAGCTTCACTTTCGACGAAGGATCTCATGGGCATGCATACCCATCGATCGCTGACACGTACATATACCTAGCAGCGAGGATGATGATGAAACCAACGCATGAGATCCTCAGGGATGGTATGCATGGAGATCTGGTTAGTATTAACTTTATCCAGGTAAATAGAATGTCAAATTGTTTTATGTACCCACAAACACTTTATAAACACCTACAAATATTTAAAATATGGTATCATAGTATCTATTGCCTATCAATGAATAAGATGTTGCCACATTGTCTTCTCCATAGCATGTTTGTATGTTTTGAACTTTACTAGGTGCTTATTACAACTAGACTCAGGAAATATATTTTCCGTTTTTATAATAGACTTAATCTTTGATCTCCTTAATCTCTCTTTTTTTGACTGTGCTAACTAAAACTTTCAAATGACCATTTTACATTTATCGAGCGTTTAAAATTGATTATGATGAAAATTCCATAATGTTTTCTAACATTAAAATTAAACAAACAACCAACTAAACGGGCATTTTGAAGATTTTATATACATAACAAAATCAATGTGCCATAAAGAATAAATGAGAATGTCTGTAAAATAATTGTCAATAGTTATTTAGATGTAATTTTCTTTTTTAATAATTATTTAGACTCCTAGAGCTATAGTTTCTGGAAGACAATTAGAACTCAAAATTCTTACATGACAAATTAACGAATTATAAATAAACAAAGGGCGTAAGTAAAAGATGAATGTACCGTGAATTTCAAGTCTGCAAAGAAAAAAGATCGAACCATGAGTGACAAGGCCAACGCTTCCTTTGAAAGAACATTTAATTGAATAGATATTGATATATATATATATATATATACTACCTTAATTCTCGGCAATCCAAACCTACCAATAAAATGTTTGGGCCGTCTTATCCACTGTGGGTCTTCTCGATAACATACCGGTGGTCTTCACCGCGTTACTGTTAACCCTATCAGTTTCTACGCTCCTACATTGTTCTGTAAAATTTCTACTCTGTTTACTTCTATTAAAAATCAAAACGGAAGGGGCCTCATTCCACTCCTCTTTACTATCCAGAGGCTTTTCGCCAGCCTCTTCTCGGCTCGAAAGACTTGCATCTGATATTGAAGTGTCGCTTCGAGGTGAATCTGACATTAAGCCATTTGAGACAGCTTCTGAGGAATATCTAGAGCTCAAAGGAGAGTAACTGAAGCAGTCTATTTCCTCCGGGAGTCTTGAAGGGCTATTATTCCAGCTGACTTGTTCCAACTCTCCAGATAAGTGCTCAGAGTAAGGGTAGAAGTCCATATCTATGCTGCTTGAATCTCTTGTGCTCTCAGTGCTCCAGGAACCCTCGTCTGAGCAGCTGAGAAGAGAAGAATTGTCGCTCGAAGAATCCATAAGATATCGGGATCTTTCGGCAGATAGGTCAAGTGAATTGAGATTTCTCGGATCATCCATTGTCTGATGTGAGGCATTGATAATTGTCTTGCTGTCTTGATGCACTGTCCGGTAAAAGCTCACTGTCTTGCTTTTCTTCTTCTTTAGACGCGGGCGCAGTGTCTCATGAGGCATTGCGTTCCTTACTGAACTCGGGGAGCGTGGTGAGCACCTAATAGAGACTAAAGTTAGAGTACATTTTTATAACCAAATCATATTAAAAATGTAGACTAGTTTCGAGCATTTACCTGGCATAAAGAAGCATGTATGCATTCTTTGATAAGACCTTTCCAAGGGTCACACGTTTCACCTGAACATAGCATTAAAAGATGCTTCAAGATCATATTTCGACATGACATATCAGATGTAGTGTTGATAAACTTACATTCATTCAACCACCCATTATTTTCTAATTTTCTATTGATATGTAATAAACATCTGATGTAGGAAAATATGATCTGATGATGGCTAGAAAAAGAAAATTATGACTGTACATGTCAAATTTCCAAAACCATGGACACTTAACTCACAACTATTTCCAACATCATTACGTATATTATGAGATAAGTATAATCACCTTTAACAGGCTATAACTATCTGATAATAAGAACTATATATGAAAAGAAGCAAACTAAGACATTGCTGACAAATTAACTTTATCGATGAATAAGCGTACCTTGCTATCGTCAATCTTGTACCAGTTTCCTTGAGTATCCTTCACATAACATACGTAATGACCAGAAAAGGCAGCATTCATAACGTCAATGTGAACAACAACTCCATACAGCCTGTAAACAGGTGACTTATCATCCGTTCCACTCATGTATTGAGCCAAATCTAGGTACTCTGGGAACCTAACAGCTTTGTTAAGCTTTCCAAATTTCCCGGCCTGTAGATGACATAAAGGCAAAACAGGAAAACTAAATAAATTAATCATATCTTAAATTGTAATTGTGTTTGGTCAGTAAAAAGTGAAATTTAACAAAGTGGCCGACTTCAGCGAAGTAATTTTTTTCTTTCAAAAAAAAAATCAAAAAGAAAAAGTGGAGCAAAAGCCACTCTTCTAATTTATTTTGTGCAATTAAACATCAAAAGTAGAAAATTTCTAAAAATGATCTTTTTTCACTCACTTTCTAACAACCAAACATCCTCTTAAGTGAGTTTATGTGGTCGATAGACAGCAAAGCACCATCTATTTGAAACGGAAATATGTTTAGCACTTGAAATGGTACCTGAAACCGCTTCAACGCAATGGTAAGAATATTGGGAGCCTCCAATATTGTCAACCTCTTTCTAGCCCGCTCATAAGATTTACATCTGACAATGAATAATTAAACCCAGCATGAGAAAAGATTGCAACCCAAGGCAAAATATGTAATTGTAAATTTTGCATCTCGATTATCATGAAAGTGCATCAGTAATGCTGCTAGTACATAAGGTCAACTGTGATTACATATAACACAATCAATTATGATAAAGCAGTCAGCAACTTCTTTTATCCTAAGAGAGATTTATAGTAAATGTAGATGAGGTCATGTAAACACAAATATAATCTGTACAGAAGAAAGCTGTGCTCGACTGAAAGAAAACAACCTAGATTAAGATTTAGTTGATTAGATCAGGTGACACAATGAGAAAGCACTGGATTTGTTCATTACTTGATCATATTTCCAGGCCCATTTTAGGAAGAAAAAATTATGTAACAATATTCTTGCATCATACTAGTCATGGAATTAAGCCATAAAAAAACTTCCCTAATAGTGAGGGAAAGGCTGCATACTCTTTGCTATTTCCAGACCTCGTGACACAACCATAAGAAAGGTCCTAATAATAACTGATTGCAGCCAAACTTATTTATACCAAGGTAGACATGACTGATCTAAGGAAAGAAAAATCAAGGAAACAAATCTGACATTTCTTCTGAGAACAAGAAACAGCACAGTAAAGGCCTTTTCTGCAGAATAACTGACAACAGACAACTTATCTATCCTTGATATACATCAGCTCTATTAAGTGACGAAAAACCCATGAAGTATCCACAACCGAAGACTAGCTTTCCTTGAGCATATAGTCAGCTTCTCTCAATGTGATTTCCACATTTTGATAAATCTGAAATAAACAGGACAAAGGAGCTCCTGGAAGCTACAATATAGTGTCTCGTACAAACCAGTTTCATATTCTATGTCTATAAAATTAGAATGACAAATACAAATTCCTTTTTTACCAATTATATGAGCTCCAACATCCTTGAAACAACCTCTTACATAGTTCCAATTCTTTATTTCCCTACATTATCAGCTACATAAATATTCATGCTCCTCAACAATTATTGGACCACTGTTTTCACCAACGTGAACATAAAGAATTAATTGAGCACATAACCATCATCAACCTCCCACACTTCAAAAACAATTTCAGTTACAGATTCTAATAGAACTTCTATCCTAGAACAACTGTAACCACTAGTACGACATTCCTTCTCAATTCTCACATCCTAAACCTCTGTAGAAACCTTGATTTCCTTCTTGAGAATTTATCAGCCATACTACCTGTTCACCAAAATCAAAACTTTGACCTCCCCTTGATTGGCAGCAACTTTCTTAAATGCAAATAAATCAATACAAAAGCCAAGAACAACCAGTAGCCCACGTGATACCCATATAATATTGACTCCAAGACCCTTGTTTGGAATCCTAATAAAAATGGAAAAAAAGAAAAGAAAAGGATCTAACCAAGACAGCGTCTCCATAAATTAAAATGGCAAAATGTATCAATAAAGCATCCCTATGTGTGCAAATAAGAAGTATTATCTGGGGGAAGCTACTCCAGCCAGCATTTCTTGCTTCATGATTTCATATCCTTAATATCTCAATCAGGATCCTTCCATCCAACGCCTCTAAACTCATTCTCAAGACAATAACAAAGAGGCACATGCAAGAGGAAATAATTTTGATATAGCATCTATCTTAGTCCTGCAATCTTTTCAGGACATGTATTTGGATGTCAATCATAGTAGTCTTCCATAAATTCTGTATTATCTCTTCACATACCCAGAGATCTTATTAAAAACTGCAAGCAGCCACCAACCATGTTACCAGTAATCCAAAACATTCTCCTCATACTGCTCCTATTAACAAAAGCATGTTGTCCATCTGGTGTTGAAATGCATTAGTACATTTGTTATTTTAGAGTCAGGTTAAGACGAGGCCTGCAGAGTCTAATTAATAAAGACAGTAAAACATGATTAACTATGAGAGTAGCTGTTAAAATACAAAACAAGAAATCAAGCAACCTGGTACATTGATACTTGTTCTCTCCATCCAAAATTTCTGGAGATGTAAACCGTAAAAGTGCCTCTTCAAGGGAACCAATATCCCCATGTATCTCTACAGTAAGATCCATCATGCGTTCAGGGTGCTCAGATTTTCCATTGCACTTCAGGCACCTTATCTACATTTAAGATTGATCAGCATATAAGGAACTCTCTCACTGGCAACAGAATCCAAGGGATTCAAGATTTTTTTTTTAAAAAAAATGAATACAAATAAAATAAGTTGACAAATAGGTTACCTTAGATTGCAAGGTTCCTCCAAAGATTAGTTGTATGAGTGTTGTTTGCTCAGTCAATTGCATTGTAGCATTTGGTCCAGCTTCCTTAAGGCAAACCAATTGCATTGCATCGACAACATACCTGCCACAACTGGCTTAGTGACAGACAGAAAAAAGAAACACAACAGCAGCACAAGCAACAAATTATACAATGCATCACTTGGAAGATTGAAATAGGAAAGTGACTTGGAAGGAATAAAGAAAAAAAATAACCTCAGATTTAAGAAAGCAAAATAACATCCAAATATTCTATCTTGTTATACTCTAAGAATAAAAGCCCAATAAGATATAGCTTAAGATTGATTCTCTCTCAGTAGTTAATCGGTCCCTCATTAATCAATACAAAAGGCCTAGTTATTATTTACATAGAGAATGCAAAATAAAGATATCAAATGTATGAAAACACAGAAAAAGAAAAAGAAAAAGAAATGTAATTCACTCAGAATGGCCCATTCATCAGACAAACTGCTCCCTTGACACTGGATTACATGATCATCACTACCTCTGATATAGGATCATCCCCCAAACTGCTCAGAGGAAACAAAAAGATTAATGGTACATATGACAAGTTCTTTTTGTCGCCCTTTCGCAACATATATGACCTACCTTCTAATAATTGTAAAGGATGCCAATTTTTACATATACAGTATGCATTTAAAAGTGCAAGTAATTTATTTATCACTTATCTTGCATACCCTTATCTAATGATCTTTCAAGTCTTTAGAGCATTAACCAACTACATGCTCCCTTTCACCCACTCTAACATGGTTCCCAGTGGAAGTGAAATACTTCTAGATATTAACAAAGTGTTCTCTTTGCCAAATGTCAAGTCACCAAGTATTGGTTGTAATTTCTCAGTTAGATGTGTTTACATAATGGCATATATTGGACAGTTCATGGATAATTATATGAAGATTGAAGAGCTCAGCCATTATGAATCAGAGAGTAATAGACTAACATATTGAACTAGTACAACTGAGTACGTTGTACAACTTTCAGTCTTTCTTGCAAGAAAGTTAACAACCTTGAATGTTACAAATGATTATTTTCTCACCTTAGAAATTCGTGGGCATCCTCCTGTATACCAGGCCCAAAGTTACTTCCAATGTCACGTAGATGAGAGAGTATTCCAATGGGTGACAAAGGAGTCTTTCCTTGCTTTGCCATCATAACTAGACTTTCCAATTCACATATAAAACACCACTCCGTTTTCAAGCCTGGGAATAAATGAAACAAGAAATGTTATCAATATAGTGAAGAAATTGGGGGAAAAAAGAACCACAAAAAGGTTCAGCTGAGGGGAATATATTACATAATTTAGAATGAAGTCCTTCTAAAAGATATGTTGTAAGTGGCCGTGTAAATGTCAAGCACTGAAGCACCACATTTGCATAGCAGCTGCAGGAAATCAAGAATAAACATATTGAATAAAATCAACCAGACTGCATTGTACACCAAATATTTTAATTTTTAAGAGCTTTATCAACAATTTCATGGGCCATGCAGAAACAAGTACAATAATATCTGGGTGGATAATTGGCTTTAAATATTTTAGCAACTAATAGGATGTAGGCAAACTATAACACAACTTAATCCAAAGTTGGGCTGTTATGAATCAGCACAAGCGGGCTTCTTAAATATTTCATGTCAAGTATCATTCACTCATTACCTGTTCCCACAGTTAGTAAGGCCACAAGGATGCAAATACACCTTCTCAGCATTGTAGAGTTTGACAAAGCGATCATATGGAAAAAGCATCTACAAATCAAGTAAAGATAAAAAATAACTTTAATAGAGTAAGCAACTGAATATCATCTGATATATAAAATAAAGAAATATCACATACATAAATACAATTGTATAGGTGTTTGTGTGTGCATCTATATGCATGCAATATTTATCTCCTTACTTTCCATATGTATGCCTTACCAATTCTGACGGATAATGTCTCAGAACTCTTGGAGATGCAAATTGCTTAACAACTTGCTTGAAAGATGTTGTCAGGCCATTCGGTATAGCATTTGTACTATTTGACGATCTAACTGGATCTTTAGGAGCATTACCAACATTTCTCAATGCATCAGTTGCAACAGAGTTGCGACCAATATGAGAAAGTTTATTAGTAGAGGAAACATACGCCGAAGATATAAAGTTTTTCGATTTGCCAGTGACCAAAGCTTGTTTCTCCTTGTGCTCGTATTGAGCTTCACATTCAGATGAAGCAGCACCACTAGAAGAATCTGTTGTTATAGAACTATCACAAACTGAACTGTTACTTCCAAAAAGTTTGTCAGAGAAATGTGTTGGAGATTGGGCATCCAGAACAGCCGGTTTGCGGTCATCTTGACGTTTATGGGAGTCAGGAAATTTATCAGTCCCAATGCTCTCACCAATTTTACCAAAAGCAGCTTCTTGATCTCTACCAGAGTTCTCAGTACGCTCAGTACTTAGCTTGCCTGTTACAGGTTTATCTTCACTTGTGAAAACCCTCCCTTTGGAGTTCTTCAAGGATGATATAGTATTCACAGGAGAACTTAAACCAGGATTGTCAGTAGGTTTGCTATTAAGATTTGCATCTTGACCTTCTACAGCAGCTCTGGGGTTATTATGGGTTTCACAAGATAAAGAGTCTCTGACCTCATCATTGTGGGGTACAGTATGATTCTCACTAGCAGGGTGATCAATGGAGGTTTCCGCAGTACCAGAACCAGAAGAGGAGCTAGGTTTCAATAAGACATGAAATGAATCAACAGTTTCTTCAGCTCTAGATGCATCATTAGAAGGCTTATCTTCGTCCTTGTCATCTCTGTTAAGAATGCAGTTGGTATCATATGATTCAGGTCCATCAGGAAATGTCTCAGCTGCTCTGGGAAGTGGTTCTTCTTGAAACACCAACTTATTGGCAGATGAACCTGATTGTTCAACTTGAACTTTCTTTGAATCGGAAACCCTTAAATGCCCATTATTCTTATCAATGTCGTGTGGAGGACGGCACTCCTCTTTGTGGCCTTGTCTCCAGTGAATAATTTGGCATTTGCCAGAGCTGGAACAGTTTCACGAAAAAATTAAATTTCAAAGGATTCTTTGGTTCGCAAAAAATGTCATATTTCTTAATTGGAATCTCTTGTTCAGGATAGAGTGGAGCATGATTTTGCAGTATGCGGTATCACATATACGAAGCTTATGCAAGGAAACATTCATGCCAAACAATATGCCACAAATTGGGGTAGTACAGCTTGATAATGGTAGTCCCATAAGCAGCATATTAAACTAGTCACTATCTAAGGACAAAGGTATAACTTGAATTCCTAGGCTGTGATAAAAGAAACTAGAGCCTGTACTTCTGACACTTCAGCAATGCTGCCCTTAAGCATTTGTCCTGTAACAGTATTCAAATTGGTGGAGTTACTGAATCAATATTCTAGTATCCAATAAAGTCATTGCCCAAGGTTACAGTTAGAACTTGCACATATTTCAAACTTCAAAAACATATGAACTGAATTCTCTTCTGATTTGGTTCCAAAAGGAGTGACAATCAGTTTTACGCAAATCCAATTACGATAGATTACACGAAACTAACTTATAAACAATACCCATTATAGACAAGAAGCGGATTTTTTTCTCCGGCAACAATGACTTACCAGAAAGAGAATTGCATGTCTTATTATTAGTTATTAGAAGAGCATAAATTTTGTCATAACTATTTTAATGCTTCATAATCTTTTACTGTCTGACAGCATGTCAAGATTTATCTCAATTTTCCAAATAATAGATTGCTGATGATACTCTTGTCTTGGAAAAAATTGACAATGAACAAATATCCTCTTTCTCACCACCAAAGATGTTATAATTATGTAATACATGGATCACCATTAGCCAAAGAAAAAGACTCGACAGACTATTGAAGGTCTCATGAATTCGGGTGCAGATGCATGGAGTTGGATTTGATGGAACATATGCCTAGGCCCAAGAGCCAATATATTAGGAAGCGGTAAACAACATAAGCTAAATTACTTGGTAGCCTTGACGTCACAAATAATAATGCAATGAATGTCTACTCGAAAAAAATAAATAAACTTGAAATAAAACACTAGTAAAACTTTTGCTTTTTACCTCTTTCTGGTTCTATCACTAACCGTGACAATGTCTAATTTTTTAAGCAATTTCAGTAAATGACTATCCATTTAATTACTTACCCTCTTATGCTCATGTGATAGTGTGACTAGAATATCCTGTATACCTCAAAATTACAGAGATAAGAAAGGAGAAACAGACAGACAAATAAAAAGAGGAATCATCTTTCGGCCCAACGATCCAACTTTGAAACCCTAATTCCACCCATACATTTTCCCACTTCAAAGGATCTTAGTTGAATTACACCCCCAAAAAGCATCCAACAAGCATCAAAAACAAAAATAAACGGAATTATAACGCAACGAACAAGATTAAAGACTAAAGTTAAAATCCACTGACCAATATTTGACAGCCTTGCATCTGGAGCACCTCGTGGTGGTCGGAGAGAAGCACACGGCGCATCCTGGCGGCGGCGCCACCACTGCAGCATAGGCAGGAGCAGCGACGGCGGCGGCCAAATCAGCCGCGTACTCTAGAGACGCCTCGAACTCGATCCTCTCGGCCTCGGCGGCCGCGAGAAGCGCTAGCCGCCTCACCTCCTCCCTCCTCGTCGCCGCGAGTCGCCATCTCCGCCGAACCACCAGTGCCACCACCGGCCACACTACGAGGAGCACCAGGAGCGGCCCCGAAAGAACTAGATCCCCCATTTACCCCGTGCCTCTCGCCGGCCAGCTCATAGATCTCGCCACCCCGCAAACCAGAATCCAGTGCCCTCGCGGCCGTGTCCCCCACCGAATCGGGCGGAGATCCCTTCGCCTTCGCCTTTTATACCCGTGCGCGATCGAAGCCGTCAGGAATTTGCACGAAGAAAGCCAGAGCCAGGGGTAAAAGAGGAAGGAGAGCGTGGAAGAGAGAAGGAAATACACTGACAGCCGGAGAACAGAAAGGAAAGAAAATTGAATTTGGTTAGTCTTAGCGATTCCTTAGCTTATTCGCTGTCGGTAATGAGACGAGGGGACGTTTCCTATTCCAACGGAGAAAGAGAAAAAGGGAAGCGGTTAAGGATGTAACTCCGGCGGAGCAGTAAACTAGATAAACGTGGGGAAAGTTAGTGGGAAGGGGAAAGGAATTTTGTAAAAGGCGTCGCGGTGCGTGAATTCCTCGCAAAGCTCAATATTCTTTTTGTTTCAATAAATAAAATAAAATAAAATAAATTGCTCGGCCGTGCACTTCATGCTACGCCAGCTAGCTCCAGACGGTGACCCGGGTCCAACGATCACAGCCGTCCGACGGGTGATTCAGTCTTATTATTGACCTGTAAATGCCTTTGGCCCATCGGCGTAGAATTCTTCTCCCTCTTAGAAAAATTAAGAGAAAATATTTGGAAATTTTCTTTCAAATACAGTTTGTAGATACATAGTTTTTCTTGATAACGATCGCAACTTGATACACATGAATAAAAATAGGGGAAGAAAGTTAGGGCAACCCCCTCGGAACAAAGTCTTATACTCTTTTGAATATAAAACGGACTATAGTAACAAAAAGATACCGAGTAAAAAAAAATATTAGAAACAAGCCATTGTACAAAAATATGAGTGGAAAGCATCTATCTTTTTTAGCCGACATAGCAAACGTTATAGAGAAGCACAACAAGACTTAGGAAAAAATTATGCGAGAATAAAAGGGTTGATATCATGTGGTTCCGTCAAAATCTTAATAAACATAACCTCCAAATCTATACCACATTATAACACATTAATATAAACTAAGAAAAGAAACAAATAAAAAATAAAAAAGCCCAAGTTGTTTGGCATAGTGACAAGATTTGAGATAGTAGTAGGGGTGAAAACAAGTATGATTAACTCTCATCCAATCCGCTATTAGACCCGACTCGGATCGGATTTGGATAAAAAATTTCTATCCGATTCAGATTCGGATACGGATATCGGATATCCGTTTACCCGTATATTTTTTTAAATGATTTATAGTTTATTATTACTAATAATACGTTATATATTATTTATAGAGATTATTCTCTAATTTTATATATTTGACCTACAAAAAAAATTAGTTGTTGTAAAACTCTTAATATTTTTATGTTAATTATATTTAAATAAAATATTTTAATTATTTTAATTTTAATCAATATCCGATTCTTTATCTAAAAATTATCCGTATCCGTTTAGTTAGGATATGGTTTTAAATTTTGTTATCCGTCCAATATCCGTATCCGAACTAAAAATACGGATCCGGATATGGGTTGAACACTATCCAATCTGTATCCGATCCGTTTTCACCCTAGATAGTAGGGAAGCAATTTCTTTTAGTCATTTCATCAAATAGAAGAAGGGTGTCACTAAGATTTGAATTGTAACAGTATAGAAATAAAGGAAGCAGCTGAATTCAAAGAGAAAATGTAATCGAACTCGAGAAAAAAACAAACACGTAGCTGAAAGAAATAGGTACATCGATAGAGATTACTAATATAAGAGTCACATGTCACCATTGTACAACCAAAGGAGAGACGAAGCATTCCCACCCACCTCTTCCCTAGTCGCCGTCGGTGATGGCTGACTAACACGTTGAGGTTAGCGTGGATTACAAAAGTTGCACAGTTAAATGATCATAAAGTGGCCAGGAAAATTCTTTACTATTAACCAAGAGTACAAAGGTGGATCTTAATTTCTCATCGCAGATGTATCAATTTTTATCAGCCCACTATTTAATTGGTGGGGCCGTTCACAGCTGCCCTTATTGAAATGACGAATGACTCTAGCCGCATGCCTACATGATGTAACTATTTATCTGCTTGAAAGCTCTTTTTTATCAACAAAAAAAAAAAGGATAAAATTAATAAAATCTAAAATCCGTGGTGTTTTTAAGAAATTTATACGAGAAATCAAAAAAGACGGCGGCTGGCACCAGCATGACGTGTAGACATGTCATTCTACAGTCCGAAGTACGTAATCAACGATTCGGAAGCGTTGGATCTTCCTTAGCTTTATGCATCTGGGAACAGCCGGTCAAAATCCATACGTGGATCCACGTCATTCCTCGATTAAGATGTCTACGTCGTTACGTGACTCTTATCATGGTTGAAACGAAATCTCTACCGTCCGAATCAAATCAGGCGTAGGGCGCCAGCAAATCAACTATTAGACTTAGAACGTACGGACTTGATCGCCCTTTGACCTTTATTATTATTACTATTATTATTATTAACAAAAGCATGCCATCTTAATATAAACCACTGGATGACAATCGTAATATTTACTATTATTAGACGTCGATTTGGTCTTCCTTGTGCTTTTCTGAATGGAACTTTGGAACGTACTTTATTAATGGATTCGGTTGGGCCGGTAGTTCCAACCAATCAGATGTCTTTCATAGTAATTTAATCGTCATGGTTATAAAGATTAAATCCGATCAACATCTTTCTTGTCCCTTTAATTTCTCAACGTTCCATTAACAATTTACCATCGTAAGGATGATTCCTGCCACCTTTCTCTCCTTTTAATATTTCCTAATCACACCATCCCAGTTTAAACAAATTAAATACATCGATTGGGATTTAAGTATGGGATTCCGAGTGAAAGAGAGGAATATGGATGTGAAGTTGGGTACATGTTCCTTTAATTACTTTTCGTTTACACGATCATTTCGTCAAAACTGTGGCATTTACTACAAGGAAATTAGAGAGTTGATTTCGATAAATTGGTGTTTGCGTGGACATCGCAGTCAAAATCTTTGGGTATTAAGGAATTCAAAAGGCGTATGGAGTTGGACTCGTTAAAGGTGTGTGGATAGTGAGCACATAGTTTTTCGTAACTACTATCTGTTTTGATTACTCGACTGAGAAAAACGTGGATAGCCGTTTAAGGGGGTGGTAGTTGTGAGTAGTTGGCATTATAAATGTGATAGTTTTTTCTTTTCTCACCATGAAGGCCATCCTTATATTGTTTTTCTAACCCCCAGACTTGGAGAATCTTAGACTATGCACGACACCCATTCCAATAATTCTTTTGTTCAACGCCTACTAACCTGAATATTACTTCTGAAGCTTCCTTGTATTTAGTTTTTTATTCAAAGAACTTACAGACTATTAATTTATTAAACTTCAAAACAAACGGTTATAGTTTAATACTCGAGAAGAAAGGGAGAGGCTGGATGGTGACCTTGAATACAATACAAACCATATAAACAATAATATCAAGAAGATAATAATATAAATAAGTATTTGAGTAAAATTAAGAGCGAATGAGATTGAGTGACGTCCCTAGAAACAAACTCCGGTCATTTTAGCCATAGCATTGCAAAGACTTTGATGGAAGAACTTATTCCAAAGAGAGTCGACGTCATTTGGCTCTATCGAGATCATATAAGAGCTACGGACCTGCAAGTCTGCAACACATATACTAAACTTATAAAAAATAAAACAAAGAGAGATAGGAGGAAAATAATCTATGATCTACGGTGAAGCCAAGAGCAAACAAAAACAAGACAAACTCTCCTAAACTGACTAAAAACTAAACCACCAAGAGAATCAAGAAAAGAGCAAGGCACTACAAACTGGTTTTGCTATACATCAGTTTACCATGAAAAATTATATGTGAAGTTTTGCTAACCAGTTGTGATAGATACTTCCAGCACAACTGATGTTAGAAAGTGTTTAGATACAGTTTCAATTGATTATTTCCAAAACATCTAATATTAGAATGCCTCGGTCGAACGCATGGGCACCATTGCAGTTTTAATGAGACCGAATTGTACAATTTAAAGGTGATTCCTTTTATCGAATTAAACCTGTACTCCTGTATGATTAAACCTACTGACATGGAATAATTCGATATCATCTATCATCTGCTGGTCTCAGTAGTTGAAACATTTGATTTTTCGTGATGCTCCTCTTCTATGCAGATAGCATAATATGTCTATGGTCCTCTTACATTATGATCAGGTTGTCACAATAGTACAGACAAAGAGCCAGTGAGGGTTTTCGTGCATTTTATCTTTTCTTTACATGGAAATGAAAGGCTCTAGAATGATAAATGAAGAAAGTGAGTGTTAAAAATTGGCTCAAATTCAGTTTTCAGCAAAAATTCAGCATGTATCAGTATTTCTGTGCTGTGCGTTCGAACGCGCCCTGAGCGCGTTCGAATGCGGGCTTAGACAGAGAGCAGTCTGTGAAGCAGGCGTTCGAACGGCCTCAGCCGCGTTCGAACGCGAGCCAACCCGAGAGCAGACTTTCTGCAGGCGTTCGAACGGCCCCAGCCGCGTTCGAACGCGGACCAACCCAAGAGCAGCTGTTTCTGTAGGCGTTCGAACGGCCCCCTCCCGCGTTCGAACGCCCCTTGAGTTTTGCTGTATTAACATTGGGTGCGTTCGAACGCGCCCCGAGGGCGTTTGAACGCGACTCTGAAAATCTCCAAATCTGAACCTGACTATAAATATTAAAGTGGGTTTTTTAGGGTTGATAGTTGGAAGAACATTAATGAGGGTTGAGCCACCATTGTATTGAGAGTGATTAGAGTTGTTAAACTCTTTGTAAGTGAGGGATTTGCATAGTAAAGAAGATTACTCCGCCCGTGGACGTAGGCACATCACCGAACCACGTAAATCTTGTCTCTCTCTCTCTCTATTGTCTCCATTGTTGTCTTTGTTGGTGCTTGCATATATTAGGGTGTTAATCCGTGATTAGAACTTGCTTATGACTTTTTCCTAACACCATTAACATCCTTATTGGAGTTTTTCAAGCTTTGCATTGTGTTCTCTTTCACTATTCCCATTTGAGATATTTGGGGGTGAAGGTCTTGCTTCCGCTTCCTTCACCCATTTGGTAGATTTGCACAACAAATTGGTATCAGAGCTATTGGTTTCAAACCTAGGCTATTGAACTTGGGAATAGTGAGGATTTAAAGAAATTTTAGCAAAATGGGGAAATCATCCAAATCGGGCAAACTTATCTCAAATGCAAAGTTTGAAGTTGAGAAGTTTGATGGCACCAACAACTTTGGAATGTGGCAATGTGAAGTTATGGATGTGTTGTTCCAACAAGAATTAGACATCACTTTGGAGGAGAAGCCCGAAGATATCTCCGAAAAGGATTGGGAGAAAATGAACCGGTAAGCTTGTAGTTCCATTCGGCTTTGTCTAGCAAAGGACCAAAAGTATTTTCTGATGAGGGAGAATTCGGCAAAAGGCTTGTGGAAGAAACTGGAGGACAAATACATGACCAAGAGCATTGAGAACCGGCTCTATTTGAAGAAGAAGTTTTTCAGATTTCAATACAAGATGGGAACGCCGATGGCGGAGCATTTGAATGCTTTCAACAAGTTACTTGCGGACTTGCAAAACTTGGATGTTGAAATTTCGGATGAGGACAAGGCATTGGTGTTGTTGAATTCCTTGCCGGACACTTATGACCACCTCACTACTACCCTACTGTATGGAAAGAACTCAATCCATTATGAAGATGTTGCAAATGCATTGATTAACAATGAGTACCGAAAATTGGACAAGCAAGCTACTCATGAGTCATCTTCAGATGTATTGATGGTGAGGGGTAGATCTGAAAATAGAAAATTTGGGAAGAGAGACAAATCCTTCTCAAAGTCAAGGGGTGCATCCTCAGATAGGAAGTCAATTGCCAAAGACCAATGTTCCTATTGCCGCAATAAAGGGCATTGGAAGAAGGATTGTCCTGTTTTGAAGAACAAGAACAAGAAACCCCAAAAGGCAAATGTGACACATTCAGATGATGAGGACTCGGAAAGCGCCTTGGTAGGCTCGGCTCTTGCATGTAGCACGGATGAATGGATCTTGGACTCCGGTTGCACATACCATATGTGTCCAAACAGGAGTTGGTTCTCTACTTTTGAGAAGATCTCCGGTGGAGTTATGTTTATGGGCAATGATAGCCATTGTAGAGCTGAAGGCATTGGCACTATTCGTCTGAAGCTCCAAGATGGGTCCGTCAAAAAGCTAACGGAAGTTCGGTACATACCGGATTTGAAGAGGAACCTCATCTCTCTTGGGGTTTTGGAATCAAGGGGCTTCATTGTTACTTTAAAGGGTGGAGCATTGAATGTGACTTTGGGAGCACTGGTGGGGATGAAGGGCATAAGAAGAAGCAATTTGTACTTCTTACAAGGCTCTACGAATTTGAGAAGAGTAGCGGCCGCCTCAAGTAACACTGTTGGTGAGGCTGACTCTTCTAGACTATGGCACATGAGGTTGGGGCACCCAGGACAGAAAGCTTTGCAAAGTCTATCAAGTCATGGTTTGCTAAAGGGTGTAAAGAGCCTCAAGTTGGAATTTTGCAAACACTGTGTTTTGGGCAAACAAACTAAAGTTAAATTTGCTACTGCGGTACACCGGAACAAGGGGATCTTGGATTACATTCACAGAGATGTTTGGGGGCCTACCCGAAAGGCCTCATTGGGCGGAAAATACTGGTTTGTCACCTTTGTTGATGACTATTCTAGAAGGTCTTGGGTGTACACCATGCACCATAAGAACCAAGTGCTTGAAATTTTTTCAGAATTGGAAGAAGATGATCGAGAATCAGACTGGCAAGAAGATCAAGAAGCTCAGATCAGATAACGATGGAGAGTACACTTCAGATCCGTTCATGAGGTTATGCAAAGAAGAAGGGATTGAAAGACATTTCACCGTTAGAGAGACACCTCAGCAAAATGGCATGGCAGAGCGTCGAAACCGGACCTTATTGGAGAAGGTTCGGTGTATGTTGTCCAATGCTGGATTGGGCAAGGAGTTTTGGGCTGAGGCAGTCAACTATGCATGTGATCTCATCAACCGGCTACCTTCATCTGCAAACAATGGAAAGAGCCCATTGGAGGTATGGTTTGGCAAACCCGTTTCAGATTATAATTCCTTACATATTTTTGGTTGTCCTGCATACTATCATGTCAGGGAAAGCAAGTTGGATCCTAGAGCCAAGAAGGGCATCTTCTTGGGCTTTAGCACTGGAGTGAAAGGATTTTGGGTTTAGAGGCCAGAATTGAGGAAATTGGTAATCAGCAGGGATATTACATTTGATGAATCATCCATGTTGAAGCAAAGTCAAGCATCAGATAGCTCAGTTGATGACAGTGCTGAAGATGTTCAACGGTAGGTGAAGTTTGAGGCAGATTCAAGTCCACCACAAGACACACCTTCAGAAGGGGCAAATGAAGAGGAAGATTCTAATTTGCAAGAGGATGACAGTGTGGAGCCAGAAACTGATGATCAAGACTCCATAGCAGTTAGAAGGCCAAGAAGAGAAATCAGAAAATCGGCACGCTATTCTGATATGTTGGCCTATGCTCTTCCGGTGATTGATGAAGACTTTCCCGCTTCCTTCAAAGAAGCTATGAAAAACACCGAAAGAGCAAATTGGAAAATGGCGATAGATGATGAAATAAAGGCCCTTGAGAAAAATAAAATTTGGGATTTGGTGGAGCTCCCTAAGAGGAAGAAGGCTATTGGGTGCAAATGGATATATGCCAAGAAGGATGATCCTCAATCAAAAGGCAGAGTTAGATTCAAGGCTAGATTGGTGGCAAAAGGGTATGCTCAAAAGGAGGGGATTGACTATAATGAAGTGTTTTCTCCGGTGGTGAAACACTCCTCTATTCGAATTTTGCTAGCCTTGGTAGCTCAGTTTGATCTTGAGCTAGCCCAGATGGATGTGAAGACCGCTTTATTGCATGGTGATTTGGAGGAGGACATCTATATGACACAGTCGGAAGGGTTCAAAATCAGTGGAAAAGAAGACTTGGTTTGCAAATTGAAGAAATCCTTGTATGGCTTGAAGCAGTCTCCTAAGCAGTGGTATAAACAGTTTGATCAGTTTATACGGAGGCACAAGTACAAGCGAAGCCACTATGATCATTGCGTGTACTTTAGGAAGCTTCAAGATGGATCATTTATCTATTTTCTCTTATATGTTGATGATATGTTGATAGCATCTAAGAGCAAGGTGGAGATTGATAAATTGAAGCTCCAATTGAATAAGGAGTTTGAAATGAAGGATCTAGAAGAAGCAAGAAAAATACTTGGCATGGAGATTAGGAGAGACAGAAAAATGGGGACAGTATGCTTAACTCAGGAGCAGTATTTGAAGAAGGTATTGCAGCGGTTTGGAGTTGATAGCAAAACAAAATCAGTGAGTACACCGTTGGCACCTCATTTTAGGCTCAGTGCAGCTATGTCACCAGTTTCAGATGCCGAGAGAGAGTCTATGTCCAAGGTACTATATGCAAGTGCAGTTGGAAGCTTAATGTATGCTATGGTGTGCACTAGGCCAGATATTTCACAAGCTATTAGCATTGTTAGTAGATATATGCATGCTCTAGGAAAAGGGCATTGGTAGGCTGTGAAATGGATTCTGAGATATATTCATGGTACAGTGGGTGTTGGACTAAAATTTGTAAAAGATGATAGACTTGGTCTACAGCTTACTGGATATGTGGATTCGGACTATGCATGTGATTTGGATAAGCGTAGATCCACTACGGGATATGTTTTCACACTTGCTAGAGGGCCGGTGAGTTGGAGGTCTACCTTACAGTCGACTGTTGCTTTATCTACCACAGAGGCTGAGTATATGGCAGTGACAGAGGCAGTAAAGGAGGCTATTTTGTTGCTTGGTCTGACAGATGACTTGGGTGTATATCAGGAGAAGGTGGAGGTACATTGTGATAGCCAAAGTGCAATTTGTATGGCTAAGAATCAAGTTCATCACACAAGGACAAATCATATTGATGTCCGTTTCCACTTTGTGAGAGAAATTTTGGAAGAAAAGGATATTTCACTTTGCAAGATTGGAACTGCTGATAATCCGGCTGATATATTGACAAAAGTAGTGACCAAATCAAATTCCAACATTGTTTGGATTTGATTAATGTCACTCACTATTGACCAAGTTTGGTTTGGCGTCGTAGGACGCAAATTTGCAGGCGGAGCACCTTTTGGATGATTAAGTCACTTTGGAATGGTGAAGAGTGATTTGCTAAAGTTTTGAGTTCTTCGCCAAGGTGGAGAGTTGTTAAAAATTGGCTCAAATTCAGTTTTCAGCAAAAATTCAGCATTTATCAGCATTTCTGTGCCGCGCGTTCGAACGCATCCTGAGGGCGTTCGAACGCGAGCTCAGATAGAGAGCAGTCTGTGAAGCAGGCGTTCGAACAGCCCCAGCCGCGTTCGAACGCGAGCCAACCCGAGAGCAGACTTTCTGCAGGCGTTCGAACGGCCCCAGCCGCGTTCGAACGCGGACCAACCCGAGAGCAGCTGTTTCTGTAGGCGTTCGAAAGGTCCCCTCCCGCGTTCGAACGCCCCTTGAGTTTTGCTGTATTAACATTGGATGCGTTCGAACGCGCCCCGAGGGCGTTCGAACACGACTCTGAAAATCCCCAAATCTGAACCTGACTATAAATATTAAAGTGGGTTTTTTAGGGTTGGTAGTTGGAAGAACATTAATGAGGGTTGAGCCACCATTGTATTGAGAGTGATTAGAGTTGTTAAACTCTTTGTAAGTGAGGGATTTGCATAGTAAAGAAGATTGCTCCGCCCGTGGACGTAGGCACATCGTCAAACCACGTAAATCTTATCTCTCTCTCTCTATTGTCTCCATTGTTGTCTTTGTTGGTGCTTGCATATATTAGGGTGTTAATCCGTGCTTAGAACTTGCTTAGGGCTTTTTCCTAACACCATTAATATCCTTATTGGAGTTTTTCAAGCTTTGCATTGTGTTCTTTTTCACTATTCTCATTTGAGATATTTGAGGGTGAAGATTTTGCTTCCGCTTCCTTCACCCATTTGGTAGATTTGCACAACAAGCTAGCTCTTCCTGGATCAGAAAGAGTCCATGAGAGATCATAAGTTTCTATGAATGCATGCTTCTTTTTAACTCGAGAATCATCAAGTGGACAACCAGAAATTTGAGTATTATACAGGTGCTCCTGAAAGTATGATGTGAAGACTCCAGGTGACAATAAGAGGAATTGGAGTATTATTCTGGACCCATTATCAAAGAGTAGGAAAAATCCTCAGAGATTTAACAAATGATAGGCCTAAGTGATATTTCTACTATCTTGATCTTTTGAATTGCTAGTATAACATTTCTTCATTGTTTTTGAATTTGCTTTAACATTCTCAATATATATGCTGATCTTTAACTGAGCTTTCACTAAGCTTCCTGCATAGCCTCCTTGATAAAACTTATTTGCTACTATTTTACAGATCATAGAATTGCTTATGACTGTTGTAAGGTAGCTGGAAATATAAAGGAGTATATTAAAATTTTAAAATTTTATATAAATCGCTGACCTAATTAAAAATTTATATAGTAAGTTTAATTTTTCTTTTGTACCTTACTCTTATCTCCAGAAATTACTAGATATCTTTCCATATGTGAGTGTACATTTGTGAGAGTTGTCATGCCTAGGTGGACAAACAACACCCTTAAGTCTGCCCCTTAATTATTTTTTTTTCAAATGTCTAATTCATTTTAAAATTTACATACAATATATAAGTAATATATAAATTTCTCTCTCATGCTCGGTAAATTTTTTTATATAAGTTATAGGTCTTGTATTTAAGTTTAAAATATATTAGATATATATATATATAAAAAATCTAGGCATGTTAGTTTGGTCAAAAACTCTAAAAGGAACATGATATATCTTGTGTTGGATAAGATTCCGGTGGTGTGACTCTGCGTCTCCTCGCTACTGTTCTTAAAAAGATTAGAGCTGATTGATGTTATTTGCTACTAGTAGATCTCTTTTTTCATAATGAAACAATCTAGTGATACATATTGACTGTTTATTTATTACTTCCAGTTGATCCTCAATGATGATCCATCATCTGCATCGCCATTGTTTTTGTTGGTTGGCAACAAATTAAGCACATTAATGCCATCTAGCTAACAAATATACTCGTCTTCCCATGAATATTTTTTAAATATTTCTGCCATCCTGAGTCATTCATTGAAGCTTCTCAACGTCAGACGAGGTTTTGATCTTGGAAGCTGTGGGTAAAGGTCCCACAATGTCTCACAGTTATTTTTTGTGGCCTTAATCCATGACTAGGGGTGTCAAAAATAAACAAGTAGCTCAGGCTGCCTCCTCCTACTCTTCGGCTCAAATATAGTTAGCCAAATCTTATTAGCACAAGCCCAAAATTATGTGTATATATATATATATATATATAGTTTTGATTTATTAGATAATCTCATTTAGTCAGCGTAAATTATAAATATTTTTCGTATACAATCCTCAAGTTTTTTATTTGCTACGTAGAACTCCTGAATTGAAAATTATATTCACAGAAATGACTCAACTAAGAAAATAAAACACAGCTGCATTGATTCTTTGAACTAATAATTTTATTAGATAAGAGATTTATATGGTAAAAAATAATTTGGAAAGTGCATGTAATTTTTATTATTAGTTTAGAAAGCTAAGTGTAACTACCTCTTAGTTTATATTATATATAAGTTATAAGTGTTAGACGTTTAATCTAAATGGGCTCGACTACTGATCATAAATTGTAATTTTTAGATCTTTGATGTAATAACTCACTTTTTTTATCATCACCTCCCTCACTGACACGGCGACACGGCTCGTTTATATTCAAGCTCTCGAGTTACATCAGTTTAGAGTCCGGAATCCATTAAGCTAAGCTTATGCCACAAGGCACAAGTATCAAGAGAGTAATAATAACCACCCAGCCTCAGGCAGTACACATAAAATAAACAACATTATTGGAAAACGTCAAACTGCATTTCAACACAGAGGGTCAAGTGGACGAAGACCTGGACGACAAAATTCACAAGGAACAGTTTCAAGCACAATACGACACGATGGTATCTGGTCACGGCCCATAGCCCATGATTCCAAAGGAAAAGCATATAAAAGTAACAAAACGTAGAGAAAGCCACATGACACACACACACACACAATAAAATCCCCAACACCCAAGGAGGACCAAATAGAAAAGAAAAGAAAAAGATAGAATAACTGACATAGACGGCCAGTTCCTCACTTCACATCAACACAAGCAAACACAAAAGCACACTTAATTGGGTGTTTTCCTTAACCCCACCATTGATGGACTGCAACACCCTCGTCCCTGAGCTTTCCATAGAGAGCCAAGCACTCCCAGTAAGCTCTTCTGCTCCTCTTCCCCTTCTGCCACTGGTTCCTGCACTCAAAGAATAGCTCGTCAACCAGCCCAATGGCTTTGTTTTCCACCATCTCTTCCACCACCTCGGCCTCGGCCTTCATCACCACGAACTCTTCATCTTTGACGTTCTTCCTTAGCCAATCCGAGATCCCATGAGCCGCCGCCTTCCTCCCTTTCTCCACCGCATCCAACCTTATGATCTCGAACTCAGAGTTCTTTCTTGGGTAGTTCCTCTCGAACCACTTCTCGCTTCGCGCCTTCCCGGGCGAACCCACATCCACAAACACCCGTCTTGGGTAGTCCCTTAATGAATCCTTTATGAGGTCTGGGAGGAATCTAGTCCTCCTATTGATCTTTCGATGCTTCGTGATCTCTAATGGCGGTTCCAGTAACACGTCCTCTAATCCATTCAAAGCTTCCTTCTTCTCTTCCGGGATAGTTAGCAGCCGTCTCCGGGCACTACTAGCCATGGAATTCGCGGTCTTCTTGATGGCAACAATGGTGGAGCCAAATCGCCGGACATAACCCATCTTATAATTAGGCGGCAAGTAGAAGGAGTAGGATGGATCCGAGCTGAGTCGAGCAACCGCGACGCCGCCAAGCTTGAGAACTCGATCGACGAACACGAACGAGGCGTGGCCGAAGCCATCCGCGGAGAGGACGAAATCGACGGATCGGTCCGGAAGCATCAGATCCCGGTCCGGCGAGACAGACACCATCTTGTGCTGCTTCAAGATGGGGAGCCGCGAGCTGGCGTCGCCGAGGAACACGGCGCGGCTGCCGGGGATGAGTAATCCCTTGCGCTGCAGATCGTGGAGGAGCATCGGGAGGTAGAAGGGCTCGTTAATCCACTGCGAGGATCTGACGGCCGCTGCCGGATGCACCGCCGCGGCGGTGCAGGAGAAGGAGAGGATCGCCGGCCGGAGCCAGGGCAAGGAAAGGAGCGCCACCGCAACGAGCACCGAGCGGGCCACGACGAGAAGGACTAGGGTTCCGGGGAAGCGGATCACGATACTGTCATCGCCGCCTTCGGCGGCGCTGCCGCGGCCGCCGACGTGGACCCTCGTCGTCGTCTTCGAAGAGCTTTTCATGCTAGATTTGCTCATTTTGTTTTCCCTTCTTCGCGCCTAAACTGACAAAAAGGAACAGACGAAACTGATCGGAGAAGAAACTAAGGGAGGAGAGAGAGGTGAGACTAGCGGGTGCAAAAGCGAGCGGCGGTGTGGTTGCCACCCACGAGGGCCACACGGGTGCTTAGCGATCCGCGCCAGAGGAGCATCAGCTGCTTCGCTCGTTCGGCTTCCATGGCGGGTGACCGGATCTCGCTCAGTTCGTCGGCGGAGATGACTTGATCTTTACCAGATCATGTCTCGGTCTCCACCGCCGACAAGCGGTGGGATTGGGAGGAAGGAGGTGTGTTTTGGGAACAAACTAAAAGAAGAAGAAAGCGAGTGGAACGGGGGAAACAAGGGGTTGGATGGGAAGTATATATTGGGGAAGGTGGGGGGGGATAATGGGAAGCATTAGTTTTAATTTTTTGAGGGTATTGTAGGCAACCCTGTGGGTAAAATTAAATTTTGCGTACTAATTAACGGTTTAGCGGTAAACGAGTTCTACCACACATGCTAGGCTGTCAATATTTCTTGTAAACAGAGAGTTTTGACTGCAACAATTAACCGCGGTGCGGTGTGCCTGTGGCCGCGGTTTTCTACAGTGGGTTGGGGGCCCGGTAGAGTTGGGCCTATTACACATTACAACTTGATTAAGAAGTGCCCATTTAGCATTGATGGCCACAATTCCAATGCAAGTTGGAGATTGTAGATTAATTTGGATTTGCATCAGATTAGCAATGTTGTATTAAAGACGTTTCTCGGATCTGGAGACAGGTGGGGTAGATTGCTGGACAAGGAAGTGATAATAAGATGGCATGCAATTGGGTTCCTACCCAATGACCAGTTTGGCAAGGAGGTATTTTTCGAAATAAATTCCTATTGGGATATCAGTTCATCACATTCTTCTTTATCTCAACTTTCAACTGGATAAAAAAGTAAAAATAAATAAAGGGTCGTGTTATCTCCTTTTGACAAATAAGTATCATATTTCTTATATTTATATAAATTTTTATCTAATACATGTATTAAATTAATCATTCTAGTACCAGTCCCATAACTTTGTTCTTTTTCTCTTCCATTATTCCGAAATCAGACGAGCAATCACTGAACAAAGGGCTCGTCATAGCTTGTCAAATTCCGGTGGCATTTAGTGATTTGGGGTCAGGGAAGTTTGCTGGGATCCGAGGACAGGGCGATCATGTCACTGCGAGTAGCCCCATGTGCGTTGGGGCCTCATCGGTATCAATATCAATGCATGTGCAAGCTTTTCACATGCAGCTGACATCGACGCATCACTCTGACAGCAGATCTTATCGATGCGACCTAATTACTTAGTTTTGGTTCTTAGTGCGCGAATAACAACGTACTTTATTATTATTATTATTATTATTATTATTATTATTATTATTATTATTATTATTATTATTATTATTATTATTATTTGCCTATAAAGTTTCTATTGTGTTGAGATATATATATATATATATATATAGCCCATGTCTTTAGGGAGAGACATGGCAAAAGAATTTGGGCCAAACCCATCGTAAGCTTTGTGGCAAAATTTAGCCCGCAATCTGTAACGAGCTGCTTATTAGGTTTATGTAATTAGTAATGTTTTTTAAAATATATCAAACTATTAAAGTGTGTAAAAATGTCTAGAATCCTTGTACGAGAATTATGTACTAGTTTTTAAGTTTTTATGAATGCTCACCAAGCAAATCAAAGAGAAAAACAAATAGATTTTAATAATTTGGTTTTAACCGCTTAAAAAGTGATTTAATTTGAAAAAGTCAGAGGATGAGTATTTGAAGAATGATCCGAATAATAATGCATTCCAACGATGAACAATTCACTTAAATACACTTACATATTTTGGTGGATAATTAATCTTTGAAGGCTATTTGGATTTTATGTGGCAGAGATACATAAGAGATGTCTTAATCTAATTCTAGAGTATCTTTTTTTTTTCATTTTTAGAGTCACTTTTAAAAATCAAATAATGGCATTGTAAGATTCTATGACAGAAGGTCATTGAGTTTGAAAATCGATCACTAAGAACAGTATATTAAATTTTACGGATGTAGTTGTGGGCATCAACTGATGGTTTCTAAGTCCATCTTATAAATACTATATTAATTTACCAAGGTTTAGAAATTTTTCTACATAAAAATTCGTGTATTGCAACTATCTAACGTGAATATATTCAATCTCCAGAGGTTTTAAAAAATTTCAGTGTTAAGGTAAAAATTAATCTTAAAAATTACATCCACATAAATAGATTAGATATGATTTGCCATCATCTCCAGGAATTCTTCATATTATCATTAGTACCGCTCTACTATACCAAGAGCTGATTGTGCTCTCTGTAATGGGGCCACAATTCTGCCTACATGATATCAAAGGAATTCACGCATCCTTGGTTGCACAAGATCATCCGCTTATTTGGATCCAGGTATGGAAGCCTTCCTCAGCGCTTACCTCACTGTGAGCATTGCACGTCATTCTTCAACACCAAGATTGTCTTTATCTCCTTTGCTCGTATTAAAATAATCTTGTGATCGTTTTCTTTCTTTTCTCATCTATTTATTATTTCGCATATCCGAATCATTCTAAACACTCTTCTCTCATCTTATTGGCAATTAGTGCCACTTGCAGTTTGTTAAGAACTTCTTTAGTTCTACTTGTTCATCCTAATATCCTTTAAAAAGTGCATTTCTGACATAATTAATGCCACCAATTTAACGAGTGATGGTTGGTTATATTCATTTCGAAACATAGAAGTTATGATATGTTGACCTGTTAAGTACTGAGGTGAGATATGTGGGCCTGGTTCGAACCAAACAGCACTACAAATTTTCTTTCCTTTTAGTCCGTATTCACGTGATAGCATGCAGCTTTATTGTCCAGTATATCCAGTAAACATGAACATCTATATATATATATATATATATTATATGCTTCAAAGATTATTTCTAAGCTTATTTATATGTAACTAGTTGGCTTATTTATATTATAGTGGAACTGTGGAAGGAAACTGGTTGGCCTCCAAACCTTCATTAAATTTATATGTAACTCGAGCACGATCATGTAGCCAAGGACATTTGACATCAGATCCCAACAATTGTCAACCAGTATCAGCAGAGATGTTTAGCTTTCCAGGCATAGCGAATGAACGAGGTAGATAGATGATCGGCCTTGATCAAATCTGCCTTACATTGCGTAGTTAGCTTTGTTGGTAGCTTTGGGGAGGAAATGTGGAAAGAAGAGGAAGATGGTTGGACCTAGTCCATACATAAATTTTCACTTTGATCCTAGGAGCATCAGGTCGTAAAGTTGGCTCTCTAATCTTTCAATACATACCAACTAACTCCATAGAGTTGGTAAGTATATTTCTAATAACTAAGAAGGTTATGAGACTAATTTAATCTCAAACAATTATTATAAAGAAAATTATTTTAAAGTTGGTAGTGACTTGACTCAATGATTTGATTCGATTGATGGCTTAGCGGTATAGTTAGCTTAAAAAAGTAACTCGGCAACAAGATTGCTTATATTAATATCTCAGCAGTGATAATTCAACGACGTGCACAACTTCAAGTCTAAACTAAACGGATTAATATATTCGCTAAAGCTTTATAGTGCCTTAATGCTTTTGTATTCGATGAGGGCTGATTCTTTGTGCTATTTAGTCTTTGGAGATTTAAAAAAAAATATATTCAAAAAGTTGGTAGATAAATCCTCAAGACATGGTCATCTCTAATTCTAAGAAGTTATTCTAATAAAAATTGATGGATAATTTGATGTATGACAAGATACTAGCTTGGAGAAGCAACTTAATAATATTTAGCTTAGAAAAATAGCTGTGCCGCTAACCAATAGCTAACCTTCATACTTTTGAATAATTAATAAAAATAAATCCTTAGAGACATACTACTACCATTACAACCGCAAATTCATCTTGAAAAAATCAAAACGTATTACGTACTTATAGTTAAAGCGTACCGACCTTGTTGTTTTGACACATTACTGGCCGTGATTTAACTTTAACTAATTTATAGTTAATTTCTTTGAACAGGTACCATTTAATGTATTGAGAAAGACTAGCGGTGGTGATTAAGCGCTCTTTATCAAATAGAACTTAAATCTTTGGACACGTCACGAAGCACGAACATCAAGCCCGTCATGATAATAGTTGTTAATCATGATGGGGTCCAGACCTACAACCGGGAATCCAAAGATTCCACGGATCCACTATTCCCTGAGGGGGAGAACCGAGAAGGGGAATAATTGAGGGTGCATCAGAAACCGTCCAATCCATCAACAAGATAATCTCCGGTAGATCCAACAACTGGGAGTAAATCGTAAACCCTAGATATGGAAGTAATTAGTAAAGGCATCCGGAGTTCATTCCTCCTTTTAAGATGAGTCGCTGTCCCGTTCTCTTCTCGTAGCCACTAATATATAAATACCTTCACCTTCCCTTCTCTTCTTCCCTACTCCATCGCTCCAAAGCAAATCATATGCCTTGGGCGTTAGAGGAGGATCCCTTTCCTACTAGTTTGGGGAAGTTAAGATAGAGAGAGCGAGAGATGGGTCTCAAAGGGTTCGTCGAGGGAGGCATCGCATCCGTCGTCGCCGGGTGCTCCACCCATCCATTAGACCTAATCAAGGTCCGAATGCAGCTCCATGGCGAAACCATTGCGTCCTCTACCACCTCCGACGCTGCCGCAAGGATCCGCCCCGCCCTCGCCTTCCACACCACGATGCCGCTTCCCCAGCATAACCCTCCTCCGGTCCCCAAACCCGGCCCCATAGCCGTCGGCGCCCAAATCTTCCGTATCGAAGGCCCCGCCGCCCTCTTATCTGGCGTCTCCGCCACCGTACTCCGGCAGACCCTCTACTCCACCACTCGCATGGGCCTCTACGACATCCTTAAGAGGCGCTGGTCCCCCTCCGGCGACGGCGCCTCCCTCCCCCTCCATCGCAAGGTCGCGGCCGGGCTGATCGCCGGTGCTATCGGCGCAGCAGTCGGCAACCCCGCCGATGTCGCCATGGTGCGGATGCAGGCCGACGGCCGCCTCCCCGCCGCCCAGCGCCGCAACTACCGCAGCGTCCTGGACGCGATCACTCGCATGGCGCGTGCCGAGGGCGTGACGAGCCTGTGGCGGGGTTCGTCCTTGACGGTGAACCGCGCGATGATCGTGACGGCGTCGCAGCTGGCGACGTACGACCAAGCCAAGGAGGCGATCCTGGCGAATGGGGGGAGAGACGGGATGGGGACGCACGTGGCGGCGAGCTTCACAGCGGGGCTGGTAGCGGCGGCGGCGTCGAACCCAGTGGACGTAGTGAAGACGCGGGTGATGAACATGAAGGTGGAGAAGGGGGCGGCGCCGCCGTATGCCGGGGCGGTGGACTGCGCCGTGAAAACGGTGAGGGCTGAGGGGGTGATGGCGCTCTACAAAGGGTTCGTGCCCACGGTGACGAGGCAGGGGCCGTTCACCGTCGTGCTCTTCGTCACGCTCGAGCAAGTCAGAAAGGTGCTCAAGGGATTCGACTTCTGAGATGGACGATGCTGATAACGACGAGGGTGATGATAACGAAAGTATCGAATTTGTGTTAGTTCTCTTAAAGAGAGCGATGTTAGTATAAAAGTTCAAGCGGTTCAACTACTTGGTTCTCTCTGTCTCTCTCTCTCTAAATAAGGATCAAGCTAAAAATATTTGGCTCCACATCAGTTGATTTTTGAATGTACTTGATTGGGATACTATTCATTTCTACATTTCAATCAGTAATTTATATTTATTAGGGAGAGAATAAATTTTGAACAATTTGAATGATACTGTAGAAACTATGAACCGTAAGAACTAAGATAAAGTATGTAAAGTGTGCAAATCATCATTTGCCACTCTTTGAAAGGCTTCCAAACTGCATACACAGTACGTACTTCATCATTGATTGTACCACAGCATCCGCCGACAGAAGAACGAAAATTTACAATGAATTTCCGTCTGTAGACGTAACAGTTTGATTGACCAGGAAATGGCACGAACTGCACCAAGTTCATTAGAAACGGAATCAACAATAAATTTGGTCTAAAAGTCCTTGTTTTTTTTTTTCTTTCGAAAGAAGGTCTGTTAAATAACTTTAAAATAAGTTGAAATGTGACGTAACATATTGTACAACTGTACAGTAATAACATCCCAGAGATTGAACCTGTTCACGGGCCAACCTGAATAAAAGCACATCACTCAGTATTATCGTCTTCATCATCTTCCTGAAGCCCAATATCATCGCCTATGCCTTCAAGGAGGGCATCCACATCCTCACCCAACTCCAGTAGTCTTGAGCTCAGTTTCTCAACCTTGCTTTGCTCCTGGCCTAGGCAAACAAGCAGATCATTCAGTTCAGCTTCACTCTCCTTCTGTGCTTCTTCCCTTGCCTCCGCCCTTATTGATTCTGCATCCACATGTGGTACATTTCCTCCTTTCCGCAAAGCTTTCGCCTCAGCTTCCAGGTGAAAGTTGGCCTGTTCTAGACTGTTATAAGCATCAGATAGGCTCTTGAGGTCAGACTCTAGCTTTGCAGCCAAATTTTGATAGTGGCTAGCTTCTGATTCAATCTTAGACTTTTCGGACTTCAGTGTGTCAATGCGCCTTCCAGCTTCTTGAAGATCTTGACGAAGGGCTTCAGATTGGACTCTCTCTCTGCCACTGCTTGGTTTATCAGCTCTATCAGCTACACTGCTGCCACCGGTCCTCACCAACTCCTCGGCTAATGTAGCATTGCGAGCAAGCAAGTCCTTAACAGAGATTACCAGTTCAGTTGCAGAGATCTTCTTAAATAAAATTAATTGGAAGAAATCAATTTTTAAAGAGGGTACTACTAAATTTAAACCAAAATAATTTGCATTGGTACTAGCAATGTATCTTGAAGTCTGCATGCATAATAAATAACAGATACCTGCATCTCAGTACATTGCTTTTCCATGAATGATTTCAACCGTTTGATATAGTCTGCATCAACCTCGCCATCTTTCTGCTCCAACTCTGCTGGCAGTATTGTGACCTTGTTCTTTGCATGACCGAAGATGTCCATAATACTTTCTCTAATATCAGCTTCAATCTTACTCAAAAAATTAACAAATTGTGGATCAAATATTTCTACAAGGACTGGATCTTCATTTCTCTCATTTGTTTCTTCATGCTCAACATCTTGGGATTCTGCCATGCCTGCTGTATTTGATCTTGCAAGTGGCTTGCGGTGTTTGCTGGATGTGAAGAGAGGTACAAAACTTTTCTGTAACTCATCAAACTTAAGAAAATATGAGGTGAGACCAATCTTGTGACTGATACCATCAACAACAGCAAACGCATCTCTGTCGTTCCCATTACTTTTGTTGTATAAAACACATTCCCCCAACACAATAGCAGCCAATCCCTTGACACATACACTGGAATGCATGCTCGAAACAAGCTCAAGCAGAAAGGTAAGATGTGCTGGTGAATCAAGAAGGCAGTCGACAGCATTTGGACAGTCCGCAAGCCATATGATCAGTAACCGGAGAATGAGTGGTTGGATATATGAGTCTCTTATTGGAACATTTTGGTCATTGTCTTTACTTCTCATAGAAGCAGCAACAGCCAAATTCTTCACAACTCGTTGCATGAGTGGTTCTGTGGGACTTAAGGATGGCACAGATGCTTCAAACTCGATTCGTAAAACCTGAAATGTTACCGCAAATGTTGAAGATATGCGTCAGGGTTAATCTGCAACATGCAATAATTTACTAAGGAAAAGTTCCTTCTTTAGAGTTGCTCATCTTCATGTCAAAAGAGTATATAGAAGCATTTAATTGTAAAAAAAAATACCTTAATTCCAAGGAAGAAATGAAAAACGGAGCTGGATAACGTTAAGTACAATGGAAAGCATAAACTCTGATGAACAACTTGCTCACAAGAAGACAAGGCAGATATTCAAGTAACCCTATCCTCTCATTATAAGAAAAATATAAAAGCCAGAAGAAGAAGAATCATGAATGTATTAATGCACATCGCCACGTACCCGTTCCTTGCATTGGATATTGTCCTTTAGTATATGAGATAGAACACTAGCAGCTCTGAAACATACCTGTTCCCAAGGTTACAGAAAAACAATGTTGGTGTACATAGCACATGAAAGAAAAAAGTTAATGACTTACTGAACTGTCAAATTTTACCTTAAAAATTAAACTAGAATGACAATCTGTAAATAGGGTGAGAACTATAGATGTAACCTTCTGAATATTTTTGAAGGTGAGCTATAAAATGTTACCTTTTAAAGTGAAAGGTGATGCCGAAACAATGGATATTGATTTTTCTCCTTACTCCTTTTTCACTTATAATGATGCAAGGTTGAAATTATGTTGTCTATAGCAGGAAGATACAACGGAAGGAAGAATACAATACATGAAAAGAAAAATCTCCTATAACCTTCTACTAGGTGTTCATCCATTATTGCAACTAGCAATCTTCAACAATCTAAGGTCTGATTGACAGAGTGGCTATTTCCCTATTTGACGATACAACTGAAGACCATTTCTTTTCCTTGGTTATGTTGATTTGAACTTAGCAATGAATTGTGAAACAATAGATTTTAATAGTAGTAATCTTATATTAAGTTTCACAATCTAGATCATATGTCTATGGCATTAATATATTTTCCTCGACACCAAGTATATAATCAGAAAAAATGCTTGCTGGATCTGGAGATTTTTATCGATTAAATAGATTAATGCCTTTCTATGTAGTGTGCAGGATATGAGAAAGCTTTCTTAGTTAGAGAACTCATAACAGCAAATCTCAGAAATCCTAGACAACAATTCTTGATAATATGAGATAAACAATCCATTCAAGCCTAAGTGGGTCAATACAAGGATGTTTACGTATGACATTTCCATTGGAAACAAGAATAAAGTTCAACTGCGCTAACAGCCAATTGAAAGTTGATGGCTTACAAAGCTTCCTGAAATGGTTACTTCCATCATCCCATGAAGATGAATAATTTACCAAATGAGACCCCAAAACTCACGACATACCTCGGAATCACCATTAGTACCAGCTGATACCAGTGCTTGCAGAAGCATACTGCCATATGAGAACAAGGAGGAAAAAAAATATTTAGCAGAAGTTGAAAGAGGAATTCTTAAACCGGCAAACAGAACTAGTTTGAGATGTAGTATGTCAAATTTTCTCAATCAAACACAAAACAAAAATCTGAAGACAATGATCTGCAGAATAAAACACACCCACACACATAAACAGAGGGGGGAAAGCCTAGAATCATGTTTTAAACTGACCTTCCAAATGGCGTGCTGCCACCTTCTTTAAGAGTAGCAAGAGTTGATGAGCTAGGATGAGGAGTCATCGTTGATGCTAATAATGCTTGGCCATCAGGGTTTTGCTGCCTCAAGGGAAAATAGGAATCAAACATCACATTTCTCATATGCACAGCAGCATAGACAAAAAAAATTAAAAAGATTTTGGATAGCTAGGATCACTTAGACCAATTACCATGAAGCTAATTCAGTAGCATTTGTCTAGAAGAGGACACGAGTAGCATGAACATCTACTTATGTTCATTGAACAGTTCTACTCAAATATCACAAAATACTATAGTATCTTCAGCTGTACAAGATTTTCTCGACATTTTTCTTTTCTACCAAAATAACTATAGCTGCATAATTACATCCTCAATATTGATTACCGAGATTCATATAGATGTTTATAGGTGAGAGGCCAGTGTACTATTCCAAAAAAAAACATGGGTAAAGACTTATGGAGGTATTAAAAGGCACAATACTTTTGGAAGATAATATTCCTGTGATCTTTATGTGCTATATATTGTATATGTTTCACTGACTAAATAAGTGGATTAATCAATTTAAGGAAAGAGACTCAAGTTGTCTGAAAAAAGTCCAAGTATTAGTGTATATGGTACACACTCCAGGACAATAAATTACTCTAATGTTGGTTGATCCAAAAAATTCGCTTGTTTAAAAAAAAAATAGTTTGTTTTGTTGGAAATCCTGCAACAGCTAAAGATATCCTTCACAAATTTCCAGCTGTTGTTGAAAACACAGCACAAATTTTCTCAAATTTTCTTGATTCTTTACTCTCCTTTTTGTAGTAGTGCTGATAGTCATGGGCAGCTAGGGGAACTAAGGAATTGGAAGGATGCATAGTCATTGAATGATACAAAAAAATGGTTAGTAGTAAATTAGTAATCTTAATCTTCATAGCTCCTCCATGTCTCACTTTTCAAATCACAGTCTTGACTAACAGACAAGAAGAGGTAGTTTTACCATCTTCAGATAAAGTAGTTCAAATCTACCAACATCACTCATTAGTATTGTGCTAAAAACTTCATGAATTTAAGCTCTAATTTAATAGCAGGACAATCATGTACTGATGGTGTTTCTTGCAATTGATTTTTAAAAATGCACCAAGCATATGTGCGCAATACAAAACTATGAAGGACTTCTCCCAAGAATATGGGGAGAATACAGCTCAATTTTAAGAAGATGGTGAACATAGTATTGACACCATTAAGAACTTGGATTTTCTTGTCAGAACAAAATCGTGCACGAGAAAGACATCATGAAAGATAAATGCCAGCAAGCAAACAAAAACCTACCATTACGGCAGTATAAGCTTGCAACATTTACAACACTTGAAAAGTTTCTCTTGACATTAGAACAGTTTCAGTAAGGATACCGATGGTAAATCTTGATTAGGGGACTTCCGTTCATTTCCAAGATACAACTAAGCCAAAGAGCCAAACAAAGCCCTATCACATCAAGGCATCTTGAATGAAAATATTTATCCCTTCAAAGTTCTCTATGCTAGATTTTAACAAAATAAAATCATACTCTACAATGTAAGATGTTCTTAGCCAAAAAGAACTGTTAGTATGAATGGTTTTTTGCTTCCCTCTTTCAGAAGAACATCAGATATCATATGATTGATATATATATATATATATTGAAATTGAGAACATGCCATATGCTTCTCTCTTTTAGGAGAACATTAGATATCATATGATCTTGCACAAAGATTCATCTAATATATATACATAGAGGAAAATACATTTTACCCTCTATGATTAGGCCTAAATTCACTTCACCTTTCCAAAATTTTATTTGTGTCAGTTCACCCCCTTATAGTTACATTCAAACTACAACTATTATATTTTTTTTATCATACTTGACCAATCTATAAGTTGAATTTGAAGACTCCTTAGAAACAAAGTTGTAGATAATTAGATAAGTTTTCTAATACATCTAAAATAATACTAATCAAATATAACAAAATATAATAAATATACTAAACATATATATGTTTTTATCATATCTTTATTATTTGAAATCTAATCGTAATATTTTAGATGTGTTGAAATTTTTTATCTAGTCTATGATTTTGACTCTAATAGGTATCCTTAAATTTAACTTATATATTGATCAAATATGACGAGAAAAGTAACGATCCCAATTCAAATATAATCATAAAGGAGTAAAATGATACAAATAAAATCATTAGGGTGAAATAAATTTAGCCTAACCATAGGGGGTAAAATATAATTTTTCCTATATATATATATGTATGTATGTATATATAAGAATATTGTGAACATGTGATATGCCATGAACTGAGGAATAAGGCAAGATTCCTAAACTTTTATGAGGTGATTCTAATATAGAAAACAAAGGTTTGAAAACACGTAAAGACATCCTGAATCATGAAGGATCCAAAGATCATGCATTTTTCGTCCAGTATACCAAGATATAAGTAATTCACAAATTTAGAATGATACCTCACAAAAACACTTGAAGACATAGTCCGCGGCTACGAATTCTTGTATTGTAGTGGTACGCAACAGGATACGGAATATGGCATTCAGAGCAGGTTCAACATGGGGCTCTTCTCCAACTTGCTTACTTGCAAGAACATCAAGGTTATCAGGATTTCTTGTAACCAAATTGCCAATGCATCGCAGGGCCTGGAAAAATAATGCATTATTCACCAGATAAATGCAGGAGTTTCAATCTGTCAATGCATCCCATCTTTCCAGTCCTTTTTATCCCTAGCATCTAGCTTTCAATGAGCAACAAGTATATGGATCACAGTAAAGATGGGAAAGCACCAAATGTTCAAACTTCTACCAGAAAATGCATGACCTGTGACCTTCAAGTTTTACAGCAAGAAAGACACAAGGAACCAAATTGATCTGTATGAACCAAGAATGACATAGTCATTTGCTCAACAGTTTATTGCTAAATTCAAGTTATAGAAGATCACATTCTTGACTGCATATCTGCACACTGACTTAAGCCATTTATCTAAGCAGCCTCAGTTTCATTTAAAAGATTTTCTGAGGGTTTTTGAAAAATACAAGCATATGTTAGATTGCCTCTCTCACACAGAAGTGAAAAAGGAGTTAAAATAGCCATAACTTGGCCAGAATTCTCCATTATCATCTAAAACATAAAACCTGCCAAAAGCTATCTCAAAATTGATAAGGACCTTCTGCATCTAAAATCATACCTTTGATAAAATTGTTCCCTCCTTGACCTTCAAGCAATAAGATCCTGACACTGTTACCTTATCTAATTGTATGCCCAACTATTATCATGTTTAGCAAAATACTTAGCAACGCAATATGAACTTTTGCTTGAAAACTAGTTCGGCCATCACTACCATACATCCTATATGCTACGCATGCATATATTGGAGATTGAGGCAAAAAGAGGTCATGATGATATCATCTACGTCTGTACTGCTCCTCTTGGAGTAGATCGCAAACTTGGGTAAGGCTAAGTGTTCTTAATACTAAACTCTAGTGCACTTCGGAGCACAGTCATGTACAAGGTCTCTTGGTAAATTACTTGTCCAAATTACACTGAATGCAATCATTCTTCTTAAATAAAGCACAGTGACCAGGGGAGCCTTCATGGAAATACTAGAAATGGCACATGCGAGTAAACATGTGAGCTGGCTATTGGTAACAAAAACAGTATCCATCTAGTATGACAAATTTGCAGGACCGGTAGTAAATGGCCAACACCATTTCTGCTAGATATAAACCAATAACCATCTTCTCTTTCCTGAATTATAATATGCAAAGCATATTAGAAAAAAGGTGAAATATGAAAGAACTCCCTCATAAGCAACTCTCCACATCCTAAATTTCATTTTCTAGTAATTGTTCAATTGCACATTGCCTATCCGAACATTAGAGACAAACAGTTCTAGTAATTTATAAAGGAATAATTATATTAAAACTCTCTGAACTATTATCCATTTTCATATGCACCCCCTCATCCTTTTCTTTTGTACGCATTGACCTCATAGACTATGAAAAGTCTCTCACCCCTTTAACGGTGTTACTGGAAGATGTTAAATGACCATTTTATCCTCAACTTTGCTCCTTTTTTTTTCTAAAATAAGAATAAAATGGTCTCTAGATGGCATAAGATAAATCATGTAACACTCACATGTTATTTTTTCAATAGAGAGATTTTAAAAATAACAAACAGAAAAGGTATTTCAGAAGTTTTCCATAGTTAAGGGGGTCAATGTATCACGACAAAAATAAAAAGTTTTATGTGGAAATGGGCAACAATTAAAGGGGTCTAGGTGTAATTGTTCAATTTATAAATAAATTAATTATGAAGCTAACGCATGAAGTCAGAAAATAAACTATCAAAAGATTCAGAACATAGTACGGACTTCTGCATCATATCCCATTCCATTCTCTTTCCAGACAAAAGTTAATGATGTGAAGAATAAAAAGTTACCTGTTTTAGAAAGGACATAATATTCTAAGGTCGACTTCACAAAGGTCAACAACTAATTTAACATGTGCAATGAGCACTGAAGGTTGTAAATCAAATTCTTACTTGAAAACTAAATCTCAGTGAATTCTGTGAACTTTTTGCTTACATATAATTTAGTAGCTTATCAAATGCAGGAAAAGTGCTGGATAAGCTCCTAGAGTTTATCAGAATAATACACGAATACGGAGCATAGGGAAAAGGTTTCCAGGACAGATGTATTGGAGGTATTAATTTGCATCTTAATTCTGTCACATTTTCATGAACCATGAATGAACTGGAGAACTAAAATCTACTTAATTACTTCAGAAAGACAAAGGCAGAACACATTAAAAGGCAGGTGGAATCTATATTTGACCAGAAAATGTGAAAAGCGCAAGATCCAAGCAACCCATGCATAGATAAGATACAACTATAAACTATACACAGCTGCACTACAGTACTTAGCAAGAGTTAACTGTTGAACTAGAATTAGAACTTAGAAGGCACGTGACAGAGTTCCTCATATGGATGTTACAATGCTAGCGCAAAAAGAAATTTAAGAAAACCAAAACAGGTAGAAGATACATACAAGAACCTAATGATTGAGATGTCATTCATGAAAATAAGAATGATTTATTATTGTTAAAATAATACTTAAACATTCATATTCGGGTGCATTAATTTATAGAGTGATGTATTATGTACTATTGTATTAATTATAAGAATATCTTACCAAGCATCGGACAGCTACTGAAGCCCATTGACTCTCAACCCCCAACAATAAGAGATGGTCCAGAATCTTCTTCTATGGTTTGAGAAATAAATACATAAAGAAGTTCACTATTGCACAATATATGGGATTTATATTATATTACTAATAGAAACAAGGTGATATACCTGAACCAGTGCAGTTTGATTGGACAGCCTATTAGCATCTTTACCTGGCTCAGTAGCTGGACCTCCCAGTAGAATTGATTGAACAGTTTCCAATGCATTGAGAAGATTTACTGTCTAAAAGCAAGGTAATTTAATGTAAATAATTAAACATACTACCGAAAGAAAACAAAGTGTTGGATTAGTCATGAGGTAAAATATGTACTGCAACATTTGGATAGACGAAGAGAACAGAGATGTACAAATTAAGTTTTAGAGAAATCAAATTTACCTTCTGGTGAGTGAAATTGTAAGCACTACCTCTCCGAAGCTTTAGTATTGATACTAAAGGATCAAATCCAATTGTTTCCCTCAGCAATATCTGAACAAAGAATTTCAAAGTCAGATGGACAAATATATTCAAACCTAGCAGCTTCAAGAGACACCAACCTGATTGGATGCATTATTACGAATAAGATTATTCAGCAACTCAAGACAATCCTGTCCAGAAAAATATTATTTATCACAATCAATAAACAAAAAAGTACAAATAAAAGCTTAGGCACATAGGTAAGAAAATATAGAGACAAATGGCTGAAAATGTTATTGGAATACAAAGATCAGTATGTTGACACTTAAATTTACATTTTGGTAAAGTAATAAGACAACAAAAGATGAGTGAATTTCTAGATGCAATAACTATTTGATAAAAAAATACAGAAACATAGAATATTGGGAGTAAGAAATGGTGTCAGTTTGGTTCTTGCAAAGCAAACTACAACATACATTTCCTCCCTAATATAGTCACTACATTCCAAATGAAGAAGCAGGTGCAAAGGACTAAAGAGGATTTGTACTCCTCTTGTTAATTGAGTAAAAAGGTTGTAAAATAAGAAATAGAAAAGCAGTATAACAGACTTCCCATATGGCTTAGAAGTTAGACGTGCCAACAAATAAAGAATGCCAATAACCATTGATCTCCATAAAAGGACATCTCTTAGTTTGGTATGGCTAAATAGTCTGAACTATGCCCGGAGTGCACAGAATGACATATACTTCACCAAAGTTTGCATAGGCATGAAGCAAATTTAAGGCAGAAACAAAAAAAGAAAAGAGAAGAGATGAAGAGTTTGCCATCAAATTTGAAAGGCCTGTTTTTGGTGAGGATAACAGCATAATCAGTTGTAACTTAGCCTCATGCAACCTAAGAAACCCTCCAATGCTTCTATTTAATAAGTCTTTGAAAAAGGGAGATAATGGAATTTACTCTATTCCAGAGTTCAAAGATGAATGATGAAATGCTCTAGAGAGAACCAGGTATACAGACAAAATCAATTTACCCATCATAATACCATGTTCAAAGATGCTCACCTGCACAACTACGCCTCCATCAGAGCCTCCTTCCTCTTTGATAATGCTAAATATCTTCTCAAATGCACCCTCAAATACAAGAATCTTTTGAATATCCTGAACATAAAAAATGCGGATTGTAAGAGAGATCAATTGGATGTGGAACATAATATAACTTATAAACCAAACACAGGAGACAAACCAACCTCTGCCTCGCGTGTCAAATAAGTAAGAAGCAACAAGGCTTCATTTCGTATAACCTGTCACACAGAATAATCCATCAGTTTAAAAACAAAAAGGGATAACGAGGCTTCATGTAAAAGACTGGTGTAAATAGGGGGAGGCTGGGAGGAAATCAATAGTAGATTAAACATTTCTGTTAATTTTGACAATCCTAGGGTTCCCATTAGCAGACAATTTGGGATACAATAAGGCAATAGAACAGACACAGTAACCCTCAGTGCATACCAACTGGACTAACATATATATATATATATATATATATATATATAATATATATATATATAAATTAATTAGATGATAATGCCTTTTCATTCTGAGAATTTACTTATTTAAATTTTGGCATGTAATAACATCTAATGAAAAGTAAACGCTACACATTCAACTTCCAAAAATGGTTCATTAGTTCACTGTCAGTATCTTAATATTTATGAAAACATAAAAAACTAAATTAAATTACAAATAACTAGAGTACTAATGTAATGCATGTCACAGGCTCACAGCCACTCTCCAGGAGTAAGATGGTGAGAAGCGTTAGGATTCAAATATTCAATCAGGGCATTTTCCTGAAGCAAAATAACTGAGGGTTTACAAATCAGAAGTAAAATTCTTGAACAAAACAAAAAAGGTGATGAATGAAAATCGAGAGGTAGAATCACAAGTTCATGTATAGATACTTCTCCTGTTTACAACAATTATATTGAAAAAGAAAGAGAGGGCATGAATCAAATAGCAGGATAATCAGAGACCTCGCGATCCATAAGCATATCCATTAGACGTGTTATGCCACGAGGAATTGAAAGAATTGCTTCCTGTAATCTGGAACAGTAAGACCACAAGTTGACCAAGACAGCTGATATTATAGTAACCACTCAAGAGGAACAAATCAAAAAGTACCTATTTAGGGAATGTGTAAGAAGGGCTGTTAGAAGCTGAAGTGTATAATATCGCACATAAAAGTCATCCTCCGACTACAAAGAAATGTAGCAACACATGTATAAGATGAGAGTACAACACCAAGTTGGCGAAAGGAAATAAGAAAGGCAAAACTCACCAATAAACTCAATAAAAGAGAAATATTATCTGAATCTCGAGAAAGTGTGTCGGAATTTAATGAAGCTGGTTGAACTTCATTTTTTGCTCCATGTGATGTTTCTATAGGAGTCAAGGCACTCACAAGAGTTTCCAGGGAACCTCGGACCATTTCAACATCATCGCGTTCTTCTTTCAAAACATTTAGGAGTACAGGAAACCCTGTTTTGTCGCAAAAGGCAAGCATTAATTGCATCTTATATATAAGTTATTCAATAAAAGTTCACAGCATAGCAAGCAAAAAGCAGCTACCCATTGCCCCAAATGACATCTGAGCTGAACGACTTTCTGCAACAAGTGACTGAAGTTCAGTTATAGAATTTCTCCTGTCCTCAGCTAATACCCCATTGCTTATACGATCGAGAAGGCGTTCAATATAGCTATAGGAAGAGAGCCATTTTAGTAGATTAAAAACCAAAAAAAAAAAAAAGGTCAGCAAAAGAGCACATGCTACAGAGAGTATATTTGAAGTTGAAGATGTCAAATCATATCGATTTTTTTGTTATCTCTAATTCTGAAGGGAAATTAGCAAACCAAAGGATCCGCAAATGGAGAAAGGTGCCAGATGCACTTATCAAACTTCATGGAGTAAGGTATGATCATAAAGGATATCTATACCGCAGATTTCATTATTCGGAGGCACAGTCCACACCACCCGAGATGTCTCAACCAAGAGGAATGCCGAGAGAAATAGTTTCTGGCACACAAACCAATTAAATTAAAGTGCGCCACCTAAAACATTATGTTTCATATTGGAACATTATGGTAAGGTGATAGTCCTCCTTGCCATGTGAAAATTAGTAAGGGGTAGCAGAAAAATGGCACTACATCGACCTACATAAAGGCCACCAACGATAGCCGTGCTACAGGTTCGAGCCGTGCTACAGGTTCGAGCCGTGCTACAGGTACGAACCGTGCCAACTACCGGACGGCACAGCATGTGCCACAACACTTGCCGGCCGTGCCGTAAGAAAATGAGAGAAAGAGGTAAGGGATACTCATAGTTGCCTTTGCAGTCACCGTCACTGTCGCCATCGCTCGCCGCCTGCTGCTCGCCGTTGCCGTCGCTTCGTCGGGTGCCCTAGTCGGCCCAAGAGAGAAGAGATATCGAGACAGAGAGAGAAATCGAGAGAGGAGTTAAACTTAAGTTGCAGGTCTGGATCCGGATCTCTCTCTCTTTATCTCTGTCTTGATCTCTCTTCTCTCGGGTCGGCTAGGGCACTCGACGAAGTGACGGCGATGGCGACAGCAAGCGGCGATAGGCGACGAGGTCGATAGTGAGCGACGATGCTATTAGGAGGGGTGTTGTGCAGCACCCTCATGCCACATGTCGGTACGCCACCGCCACGGCCATCTATAAAAGCCATATTGATACAAAGCATGCCAACTGGCATGAGATGTGATGGCCAAGGAAAACACACTATGTGCCATACAGTACTTAAATTCTTGGGCCATACAATCAAATTGTTGTTGAGATTGCATGTATTTGGAAAAAAAGGAAAGAAGAGAGAACAGAATTGCAAGAAGTATATAGGAATATAACAGCTATGAACCCCTTGAAATAGTATCAGAGACCCCAAAAAAAAATCCAAATTTTGGTTATTTGCATATTTTAGGCCATAAGAATAGGAACCAAAAGTAGGTGGCTTAACCACGACCCAAAAGTTTATCTATAAAAGAAAAGCAAACCATATCACTATTTGATGTCTACAAAGAGGTTGCTTCATTAGTGGCCTTGTCAAGTTCTGCCATCACCATTTGATGTCTACTAAGAGGTTGCTTGATTAGCTTCCCCGTCAAGTTTGGTTCTACAACACTATTTAACTTTAAGTTCCAAACAAGGTGGTGATTTCTATCAAGGTTTATTTATTTATTCAAATAAATTATTAGCATTAGCAATAAATTATCCTTATTCAGGGTCATTAAAAAATTTAATATGTTGTATACGTCATATAATCTTGACCGATAACAAGATATTGAGATATAAAGCACTTATAGTATGTATAACCCACAAGTTCATCATCCTTCTATTATTAGAAGCATGGTTCCAAGTTTTGGCCAAAACGGATCAACCATCCGAATCCAAATGACTGGTTTTGGCCTGGTATCGACCGGATCAGCTAATACTTGATCCGTTTCATGTTAGGATCAGCCGTATCAGTCAAAATCGACCGAAATCGGGAGAGAGAAAGGGAGAAAGAGAGGGAGAAGAGTAAGAAAAAAAAGGGAGAAGAGAGAAATAAAGAGAGCTCGTCGAAGGGAGTGAGAGAGAAAAAGATAAAATACCTCATCAGAGAAACATTGTCGGAGAAGAATTAGAGAGAGAGAGACCGAGAGAAAAGGGAGTTGGTGAGAGAGAGAGAATCAAAGAGGGAGAGATTGAGAGAAAGAAGTTGGTGAGAGAGAAGAAAGAGATGGAGAGATAGAGGGGGGAGTCGAGAGAGAGGTAGTGAGAGTTAATAAGAGAGAGTTAGTGGGAGGGAGAGAGAGTTAGTGGAGGAGAAAATTAATAAGAGAGAGAATAGGAGAGAGTAAAAAAAAAATTATTTGTATGAGAAGGAGAGAGTATGAGTGATAGAAAAAGAGAGACACAAAATTAAGAAAATAATATTTATTTTTTATTTATAGATTTATATATAAATAAATTATATTCATATCTTATTATTTCTTATTTTTTTAAAAATTAGAATTTTTTGTATTTTAAAATACAAACCGATACGGACGAGTGATATAGCCGATATGTATCATTTTTTTGGACAGCCGATACCGATCCCGATATTGATACTTGGAACCGTAGTTTGAAGCATCGCATAAATGATAAAGACACATTATTAAAGTCACATGTAGACAAGAACTGAAACAGAAACGGACTAACAGTGCACAAGGAAATTAATTATAGATGATAACTGATAATTCAGCAAGGATAACTTTTAAACTGTAGATAGAGAAAAGCATATGCATCATTAAGATTGTAGTAAGAATATGCATCATTTAACTTGACAGTCTAAAATAATATACAACTAGTACCTATCCTCATTTGAAGTAGAATTTTCACTTCCGAAAACAAACCCACCAATTCCCTGCAAGACATTTATAGAATCTGATTCAGAACTGCATGGAATTACTAAAGAAATGGTGAATCTTAAGTTTCTATACAGAACGAGAAGAGAAAATGAAAGAAATATCAGTAATCAATGGGAGAAACATTAAAAACAAACTAGTAAGTGAACTATACAATTCATTAAAAGGCCTTCCTAAGGTACCTTAGGAATTGCCATTTAGTAAATTGTTGGATACTGGGTAGAAAATACTGGCTAAAAAGAAATTGATGGAACATTTTGACACCTAAAGAAGTTAAACAAGTTAAGAATTCTCCATTTCTTAATGATAGCATACTCAAACTTTGACTCACAGTAATCCAAAAGTGTAGGATTTACCCAAAAAGCAGAAGTCTCTGGAACCTTTATTTTTAAATAATGAGGAACAGTGTTTTGTTCTGGTGGTCATGTACATTATTATCATACTTATAAGAGCATATAAACCCATAAACTAGAAGCAAATGACTTGGATAAGCTAATAGCACAAGAGTGACCTTAGAATCTACACTTGCAATAAATAAAAAATGCCCAGTTAACTATTTCAATTTCCGACTCCCACCAACAGCTATCTGTTGACATCATAAGACTACAAATGCAACACAAGTTTTGTACCTTAGTATATCAAATTAATGACTGGATATTTTATGCAAAAAATCTTATATCTGATACCCATTACTTGCCGTAATAAAAATATCATACTCTACAAAATGGGGAAAAAAAGTGCAATGGACAAACCTGCATGATATTCCCTGCACTTCCTGCAATACCTTTCAAATATACGGTCTTAGAACCCATCATAAGATGTTATAAAGAGTGATGGGATTTTATGTACAAGGATCCTGTAACAAAAGATAAGAAAACACAATTAATTGGTTATAGCAAGCATTCATAAAATATGTTATACAAGATAAGTACAAATTGGATAAAGAAACCCAAAGAATCTACCTAATCAGGAATTAGTATTTCACAGCATAAGGCATCAAACACTTTAAATTAGATGAGATTCCCTAATGGTGTTGAACTTATGGAGCAAAAAAAGAAGAAAAAAAAGTATTTATAGAGCAACCACAACTCATTTTAAAATGATAAAAATACATCTGCTTTATGTTTACACTCCAAATTTCAACACCAATTATTGGGTAAATTTAGATAATATATTCTGCATTTCTCTTCTACCCTGTAATGCCACCATCCTTCTCAAAAAGACTAAATGCTGCTAGACAGTTAGAAAATAGGGCAAGTGAACAAAAGAAAAACCTTACAATAGAAAGAGCAATTCAAAGTTAGACCCAAACTCAATTACAAAACTTCGTCAGAGGCTTAGAACTAAGAGTAATCCAGATGTCATACTCACAAATTATTCTATTATTAATAGCCCGTTAGCCCTAGTGCTAAAAGAACTAAGGAATGTAGTGATTCTCATAGGCGCGAATGGCGAAAGTTGAGTAAATTATTAAGAAAGCAATCTCTGCCAAGATACTTATCATAAATTAAATGGAAATTAGCTCTAGAGGTAATAAGAGATTACATGCGAAGAGTTTGAGAGAAACCTTCTGATACCAGAGATCCTCAAAATCACCCAAATCTAAACAGATCGGGCCATTCCAAAGATGACAAAAACTAGATCGGACGACGAAACCCCAAAAAAGGCTACAACCGTAAGCAAATAATGATTGAAAAAAAAAAACGCACAAAATAAACCACGCGCAAGCAAATAATCCAAACAATCAAGCATTTTGAATCCGATAAAATGGACCAATATAAGAAGGAAAAATGTAATCATAACGCTTAGAGATCGAAGGATATCTCACGATGACAGGGGGGGAGGGGGGACTCGGCTACTTTGGCGTCGAAGCGAAAGGAGAGGAAGAGCCCTTTGCCTCTTCGATGAGAGTTGTCAATAATAATTAAACCAGTCGAACTCGGTTCGCGTCGGCTAATCGAGATTTAGTCTCGAATCAAGGCTGAGTCGATGTGTTTGTCCTCGGATGGCGAAGCAGAGGTAATCCGCGGGCTGTTCGTGCCTGTCTTAAATATTTATTCATGATCCGACACATCAACCACTTGGGCCATGACACATCAATCACTTGGGCTCGCTGAATTCGAATCGGGCTAAATACTATAGCATGCTAATGCTGCTAGTTTAAATATTTATTCATGACTCGACACATCAATTACTCAGTAAGGACACATCAATCACTAGAACCGGGCCGAATTTGAACTGGGCTAAGTACTATAGCCCATTAATGCTACTAACTTATTGAATATCAGGCTTATGTGAGACATAATGAACTTATCATAACAAATCAAATTTTAAAAAATATTATATTTTATTAGACTAAGTATAATGGGCCTCTATAAAAATATTTTAGTTAAATTTTATGATAACATATTTATATATTAATATATAATTTACTAAATATTTAATATGAGACAAAAAAAATTATAAAAATATATATGCATAAATGGTCTGATGAGCAACAAAAATTTAGTCCATGCCACTCATTACCATCTCGAGCCCTGGTTAGGCAAGACTCAAATTAAGCTTAGGTCGAGCAGGTTTCAAGCCCGATGATTATCTCTAGCGCAATGGTATTGCATCATTATGGCATTTAGCTAATACAATGTGTAGCCAGGTCGAGTAGCTAAATGCCATGGCGACCAGGATCTCATAGTAACTTTGAATCATTACGGCATTTAGCTAATTCAATGGCGTCAAAATTGATGACTAGTTGTGACAGCAAATTGATTTTATGTATTGCTTCTGAGCCCAAACTCCGAAGAGCAGAGTTGGATTGGATTCTTAGTTGAAGATCTACAAATCTATAAATGTTGAAGAAAAAATGACAATCATCTCGGTTATGCTCCAGGTGATGCGTAAAAATCTGACAACCGTCTTGTTCATTATTTTGATGAAGCAGATGAACTATTATCTATATGTTTATCAAATCTATCCTCTGAACTTTTGGAGCCTCATATGTAATCCAATCAGGACTAGGTTCCAAGTAAGACCAAATCCCATCCTTCTAGTCACTGTTAGCAAAGTCAAAAAATTCTAGAATAGATATTCATTTTTATTATTCTCAAAATAAAAATTTTACTTTAGAAAATAATTACTTTTATGATCACTTTTATTCTAAAATAAAAATATAATAATTATATTTAATATAATAAATAAATATTTATAAAATTACCACGAATACTCGTTGATTAGATATAAAGTAAATTGTGTATTAAATACAAATCAATAATTAGGTTAGTTTATAGTATATAATATTAATAAATAATATTTATATTTTAGAATAAAGCTATTATGATATTTAGCTGTTACTCTAGTTATATTTTAAAATAAGAAAATAATTATCTCTAAAATAAATGAGAGGCATAAGACTGAAACAATACCTTCTATATTTATGTTATGAGAACGATCTGTGAAGCACTTCCGTCCCAGAGTCAGTTACAACATAAATAGGATAGACAATCTATTGGCTCAGTTACTTACGTCTGCAAATATCATACAAATAAAAGGAGAAAAAGGAACTCATCTCACATATTAACAGACCTGCTTATACTGTACCAGTAAAAGAAAAATAAACCCAGCTTATAATAAGTAAACTGATGATTAATTGATTGACCTGTGAAGAAGCTCATGGCGGTCTAGTTGGCCTTCTCCATAGCTTCTTGAAATGCCTTTACTTACATGACCCAATGCTCACCAGCTTAGGACAGCTTCAATTCGTTGTATTTCTCCGCGGATAGAGGAAATCCAACTAAAGACATCTTTATCTTAGCAGCTAGTTCAGGCCTCTGGATGCAATTTTTTCATAGCACACACAGTCCATCGGAAATCACTTAGTAATAGAAACTCGAGTCCTGCCGCAATGGTGCATCCTTGCAAAGAATCGAGCGTACTTCCATAATTGATCTTGGAGCCTCCTGATCCTTCAGTTGCAGCAGATTACCAAGAAGCTGTTGCATCTGTGATATAAACGTGTCGTCCAGAACCTGCATCCTCCAAGTCACCAATAAACCATCAGAATTTGCAGGCATAAAATCTTGTGCTGGATTTCTAGTACAGCTGCACAATTTCTATCATAACCAGTGCACTTACAGCCAAAGTAACCCGTGCACCTCTATACCATGCCTTGTTCTCCCTTTTGTTCTCCAAGAAACTAAGGACATCCTGCGAGTAGAGGTATTAAAACTATATAGAGCTAAAGACCATAAGACAAATGTAATGCAATGCATCAGTGCCAATACCTGTCCCATCCGGTCCCAAAATCCTCGACATACTGCTACAAACACATCAACCTCAAAGACTGTGTGAAGATGATTGATTGTCTCAATAAGGAGATCCCTCAATGGCTGCATTCTGCTACGAATGTCAGAGTCAATCAAGACATCCTTCGAATCCTGAATGATCTTCTTGAGCTTTGTTGTGCTTTGTGTTCGGGTCTTAATATTCATAACAAAAAGAATTTTATTAGATATGGCATGATGTTACCTTCCAAAGAATTATTAGTTCTTTGTAAAGAAGGTTAAACCAAAAAAGAGTTAAATATTTGGCCGAGTCAGATACAAAATCAACATATTGTAACATAACCCTCCCTACATGACAACCTGATAATTAAGTATTGCACCAAAAATACATGTGGATATATATAGTTCAATTTGACTGACATTGTGCCAGGTCTTACTAATCATCTATGCACATCCATCTTAGTGATAGAATATATTGTCTAACATCTGCTGGGGGCAAAATTTGACTTCCACATCTCATTAATCTGCATGTCTACTGAAGATACAAGATTTTGTACTTCAACCATTAATGATGTTTCCTATGTTTCCAAAATTCATTTCCAACTACATGGTCAATAACTTATTACCAAATTTCAATTATACTCACATTCTCTGCGAGTTTTTCCACAACAGCTTGCATGTAATTTCTGAACTTGGCTCTCAAAGTTACAGTTATTTCACTAAGGCGCTCTCCAGCAACTGCATTTCCACCATCAGGTATGCAAGAACCCCAAGATTTCAACTGCATTTCTATCTTAGGTCGCAAGATGTCAAGCAATCTTTTCATGGTATTCAAGAGAATACCCAGCTGAAAGCACGAAAATGTCATATTTTACACCCTGCAATGGAAAAAGATATTCAAGGTATCGAAGATGTATGGGCTCACCTCATTAGGCACACTATAAGGACATATTGAGCCACGTTTGGCAAGCTTCTGAACATATTTGAGGCCAAATTTCTTAGGAGTCATACTGTCCTTCAATGGAGTCAAAACATCTGCATACTGCTTCTCTAAAGCATCAACCACTGCTTTCTCAACATCTGCAATAGCCTTTTAATTTGAAGGAACAAGAACAAAATGACCAAGTCAAATTCCATTTCTAAAGAAGGAAGAAATGACAACTATAAAGCTCAAAGAGCATAGGATAGCATTTGAGCGTACATTCTCAAGAACAAAAGTGTACTCTGGCCAACGGCAGATGATGACCTCATATTCATTAAGGGTATCTTTCAGTCGTTCATACATATCATCAACAAATGGTGTAGTCAAATGCTGTGTATGAACCCCTGACCATTTTACCTGCTAATTAAAGAATAAAATGGAAATAATAGTCGACCAAATCTCTTTGTACCATCTTCAGTGAAAAGTTCTCACAACAATACAACTTCTAAGACAATTCTAGTGCACTAGAGCACAAGCACACACACAAACATAGAAAAAGAAATATCATGTCAAAAATACAAACAAAAAGAAGAAACTCAACTCATTTATTCTATCATCAGTGCTTATCTTTCCGATATCTACTTGAATAGTACAACATAACAATTTGAAGACCAAAACTAACTGTTAAAGAAGCAAAAGATACAGTAATTACCTTATCTAATTTGCAAGACTCTAGTAATGCTAGGCGCTTATCTTGAATCCATAATATAATATACAAGTGGAACAACTCCTTTGCATCAACACCACCTTTGACAGGACTGAGGATATTATCAAATATATCAAGAGAAGGATACAGATTTATGATAATGAGGATGAATGATAGGATTACAGTTTACCTAATTTTCCAGCTAGCAAGATCCTTTTGGAAGTCAGCAGTTGCAATCACAAGATCTGCCACATGTGATGAAGGACCAGTTGGAGGGCATGCAACAAGGAATGCGCGCAATCTATTGCAAAGCTCTACATTGTAAATGGATGCAGCCAAATTTGGAAGATCTATGAAACTGCAATATGTGTACAAAAGAGATTTAGTAGAAGACATTTAGTGCAAAGCGAAACACTGCAATAGAATTCCAATGCAAGAATAAACAATATAGAATTTTATTTTCATTTTAAAAAAAATGATGTAAAAGCATCTATATCATGATAAAACATTGAATTCATAGAACCATTTGTGATTTTGTTTCCTTATTTTTTCTCTTTTGCGGAAAGTTCAGTCAGAAGTGCATGAAAACACTTGTTTTCCTATGCACACTAACTATCTACAATTCTCTGCATTCAATAATATGAAGACATTGTTTATTGATGTAATATTTATTTCATCCCCCTCCTAGCTCCTCCCTCAGACAAATGAAACAATTAAGTTGTTAAAACACAAAAGGTCATGACTTTGCATGTCCAATTGGCTCAATTGGCACCAGTATGTGTTCTTGGAGAGTGCATGCTGAAGGAAGCCACATGAAGAAATAAATCTACCTGGGAAGCACATGCTGGTTATGGACTTCGATGTCAGTAAAAATTTCATTTCTGATATTGAAGCATAGAGATTTCATCTTCTGGTAAGCAGTAGAGATAGTAACAACATCCATCAAACCAGCTTCAGTAGTGCTGGTAACGTACTCATCACTGTCAAGCATGTGTCTTCTCGACCTTTTCTTAGCAGCAGCCTGCAAATACACGGAATTCATTGACACTTCTAAATAATCAAGTTTTAGTAAGCTTTGCCATGAAATGAGTGAATGAACCTGGAAATAACTACACAACTTCAGTTGCGCCTCTGGAGAGAGTATATCATGAAGAAGAGTGTATAGCTTCACAGCAGGAACCAATGCTGGAGCTGGAGATCCACTGGCAGGCCTGAATACTTCCACCATTCCTGATGGTAGAGACTCATCTAGTGACTTGTAATTCTCAAAAACCATGGCCAGAATTTCCTCGATTTGCTCCTCAATTTCACCAAGAATGCGGTTCTAATATAGGAGCACATATTAGTGTTACTATAGAGAATCTTTGATAGAAATCATGCAGAACAAAATCAAAACAGGAAAAGGATGACAGACATAATGAGCAGCGGAAAAAATTGAGACATCATTTTCATCCACTAAATGAACTGGTAAGACATAAGGCATGGGCTAAAACGACAGACCACAAAAGAAGAAAAAAAACTACTTATTTGTTTATGCAGTTTACCAAGAGCTTGTCAGGAGTTAAAGACAGGAGATTCCGATAAATAAACAATTGGTACAGAATGTGCTGCAGAGTAGTTAACAAGCATCTCAAGCGCGTTATTATTAAAAATCATAAGGTGTTGCACCATTAAAGAACATTTGCAGCACATAAGAACTTCATGGAACTTCTGTTGATATTTGTCACCCAGTGGATCCACCAAAACGAGTCTATGAATTACAAATAACTTCCTCACTTCAGATTTGTTTTGTGCAGCATGCAGAAAATAAGAACTATATAAAGAATTCTTCCAATAAAATAAATAACAACCTCCTGATGACTCAACATATTCTTATTACGGCTCTTCATAACTACTGTTGATAGCAGATCATGAACCAGCATGAGGCAGTCTGCAGTAGGTGTAGCCACATCCATAACATAAGAAAGATACCTGTGAAACATCAGGAAACTTGTTTGTCACAGATCCTTCAAAAATGTATAGCTTATTCATAAAGTGACCAACAGCAGTTCGAAAGATTAACCTATTTGGAATCATTCCTAAGTTGCTCCCTTGTTCCCTAGGTTTAAAAGTAAAACTAATAGGAATAAGGTCCCACTGCAAACCATGTTCTCCAGGTTCATTGCAACTCATTTCCATGTGTTCATGTGGGCCAATAGTTCAGCCAACTACGAAGGGTCAATGTTAAATGAGAACTGTTTAGGAAGCCACCTAAGCTTGATGTATTAATCGGGAAGTATGTTGGTCAAGATGCAAGCAAATATCTGATAACACCAGATATCTTTTGATGCAAGTACATTTGCTTGACAGTCGATACCTTAATTTGGTGTATGCATCTGAAACCCCATAATAGGATGCAAATTCTGTCAATAACCATTTCCATGACCCATGCAACACCAAGCTCCTTTCTTGAAAATGTTGGGCCTTCATTGCAACTTCAAGAACTATATCATAAGCTACAGTTTCTGCAACTGACCCACACTGAAAACAAAACATTAAAACAAATGGCATTATCAACTATATAAGGAATTAAGGATATTTAAAATAACAATTATAATCTGTAGCAATTGATGACTGAAGATGATAATAAATCAAAAGGGCGGAGCAAGAATGGATCAGTATACCGGAATAATGTGCAATTACGGGTTGAACAGAAAGTGGTGGCCTTAAATTCGATATAGAATGGAATAAGATAAAACTATATAAAATAATTTTGCAATACTTTATGGCAAAACTATATATACAGAGAAATTCACTTCAAACCAAGGAAAAATTGATCTGGACAGGAATGAGAGTTAATAAACAGTTTAAAATACTGTGCAATTAATAGTTGAATAGAAATCACTGAAGCCTAAAATACAGCAGAGGAAGAAAAAATATAAGTACAATAAAGTTGCATCACTTTAAGAGCTTGTAAATTGCATCGCTTATATGAATTTGTAAGAGTTCTCCATTTGGACATTGGATGGACTGAAAATATGCTGCGTTACTAAGAATAAAATTGACAATAATGAATGATGGCATAGCATCTGGAAGAGGCAAAAATGACTTTACATTACTAAAAGCAGATGAAAATGCACTTGTATTTGATACTTCATAAGAAAAATCAAAAGAGAATGTACATTTAACATGCATAAGAATCTGAACGTGAACATTTGAGGAAAGGAAAGGTTACTATTCACTACAAGTAGAAGAACTTAGGAACTAGATGAAATAAAATTCAACAACTTCAGGATAACATCAGTTCCCTTACCTTCAAACCATTGTTCTCCTCTGGACTAGTTGTGTAATTTACATATAATTGCATCCGCCCTACAAGTTCATGCATTGGTTCATGGTATATGGACCACCAACGAATTTTTTCAGCCTAGAAGAAAGAAGGTTAATATTAAAACTCAACATCTAAAGCCTCCAATTGGTGCCACGTATATGGAGTCGGAAGTGCTTACTGGATCCTCTGCAATGCAAGCCACTTGACCTACAACTCGGCCACAAGACTTTCCTTTGGAATCATAGACTTCAATTACTAAATCATCTCCTAAGCTATCAGGGAAGCTGTGAGATGCACAGAAATTTTTCTCACATGAACCTTGGTCATAAACGTAAATTGATACACTGCTTAATACTATACATCTGTATTAGGAGAAAATATTTTTAAAGGAGAAATTTAAATACGTACAATACATGTTTTTCACCAGATCCTGGTTGCATTGGAACCCAATCATCTTCAGCAGAACTTTTCAGCCTCAATTGACAAGAATATGTTTCTGAGATAACCAGTACTTCATCAGACAAGGCCTATAATGCTAAACATGTACCAAGTCAAAGACTAACCTTGTACAACTTCATAGGATGAACTGCTGCGCAAAGTAGTAACCCCAATTTTGAGGAGCCCAGACACCTGTTTAATGTACTGAGCACTAGCATGCATATATGCTAAGCTGTTCTTTGAAAAGGAACCATTACTAGGGAGTTGGGGTATAACATGAACTCTCCGAAGCGACTGCCACCCTGATGAGAGAGTTGACTTTAAATTGGAAGCACGATAACGAAATGCATCTAACTTTACTCTAGGTGGCCTCAGTGATGAAAAACTGCATCCTGAAGGCATATCTGGAGACATTCTAATTTTGCGAACTGTACAAGAAGCAGAACATTTGGTTAGAGTGAAATATATTTACATGTACATCATCGACATTAATACTATAACATTTTTTTTCAATGTTCATTTCATTGGAAAGCTGTTCACATGAGAACTCCAAATGCAGCAAGGCACTAGTAGCAAGAGCTTCAGGAAATATATTGCAGCAAAAAGCACACCTTGGACTTTCAGCTTGCCAATTGTTTTCTTAGGCTTTGGTGCTGCTCCTTCATTAACAAGTTTTGATGAGCGCTTGGCCAGCAGCTCCTCCTCAGGTTGTAGCAAGATGTGCTGCAAGCTACGCCATGATACATGAAAAGGATGGGCTAAGTTTATCTGCTATTAGCCTGCTAGAAAAAATATAACTTCTGTGCAAGCAAAAAACAGACAAATAGACACTTGGCAAAATAGCAATAATACACATGATCTCCAGGATGTACCCAACAGAGGCAGACATGATACTGAATGTTGGGAGGACATGATACTGAATGGTACAGTAATTGCACCAAAACTAGAATCTTTTCATCAGCAATATGTTAAGTGGTATAGTAGAGCAACATTACAGAAGAAACTATATTAGCAATTTTGATTTGGCCCATGTCCACTGGACTAAGTAGCTATATATTGTTTACAGTTGCTTCTAGGTTCCTCTTAAAATTTAAAAGTAACACGTCTCGCCAAATTTACAGAAGTGATTTTTTAAATCACAGATAAAACTTACCCAAATGCACTTCGCAACAGTGCACATTCATTATCCAAAAATATGGGAGCTTCCATGCAGCCTCGAGCCCATGAATGAAGACATAGTCGAACACATGCATCGTATGCAATCACACAATGCCAAGGTCCTTGTACACTAAACAAGTTTTCAAGACAACAAAAACTCATTAAAAATCAACAGATACAAGGATAGAAGACTCTCTAGATATGATAAAAAAATTGAGGTGAATTTTTTATCCATGTACCTTGCATGAAAATTTGGTACTCGAGCTGGTACTGAACTAGAGGAGACAGCAACTTGGGCACCACTTGATGTGCTCCTATGAGGCAAAACGAATTATTCAAATTCAGACCAGAACACAACACAATTATGTTGTGCTCTCACAAATCAGAATTTCACAGCCATTAGTGTTATAGTTAAAAGACCTGGCATTCTGGTCAGGCATATTTGCTCCATTAGTGATATGAGAATTTCCCTCTCTTTTTTTGGTTGAATCATTTGAACAAATTATGGGAGTACTTGGAGATCTGGTAGCTGTCATTTGATCAGCACCTCGGCTAATTTCCTGATTACTGCCATGAATTGGCGGCGCGCTCGGAACATCAGAAAGAACATCCTGCAATGACTCTAGACAAGTATCAGCTGAATGATTTGTTAACAATTCCGATGTGAGAGACTAGAAATGTTCAATATTCATTGCAAATCAGTTTTAGGTTTTTTTCATGATAGCTCATCACATTTTCATGAACTAGTCATGGATAGATTAATAAAGTGGATTACATGCCACAGAAGAGAACAAACCCATCTTCAACAATGAAGACATTGTACCTTTTGGTTAGACAAGAAAGAGAAGAAAAACTTAATCAAGAATACTAATGTCTATTAGCTCATTAATCAAAAATTTGAAGGTCAGGAAGGAAGCCATGGGACATGCAGCAATCATCATAACTTTACTAGATTAAGGAAAGGTGGATTCCTATGATAAAAAGGTTACCTACAAAATGATACATAAATTTTTTTCTTGAGATCCTTGAAGTATGGCATCCAAAAATCAGGCGTATTGAGATGATGATGGAATAATTAGTTGTGGTCAACCGTCAATGGACATAAAGTGAAAAAGTTGTGCTTGTAGTGAAGAGTACATCATGAAATGCTCTAAGTTATATCAACTGCAGCATGCTGTTTCCAGATAGAATAAAAGAATAAGTTTCATAAAGACAGGAAACATTGCTATGCAGCTAACTCGATTGAAGCTTCTCAGTACAAGAGAGTAATTTGCTTCATTTATATGATCTACATAAAAGAAGATCATAAGAAAAATGTAAATGAAATCTATAACTTAAATTTTGTCATGGTAACAGATCATAATTACTGAAATAAAAAGGAATGCACCAGGAACTTCGGCATCAAGTTGTGAGCAAATAATACGGACATCTGATGTAATTTACTAAAAAACTATCAAACTCCAATAGAATTCTAATACATTATACATGTGTTCGCTTTTGACACCTGTTCTGTAAATCCTAGTCTAAGTTTCTAACAATAGTCTTCCAAAAAAAGGCAAGTCAACTTCGTAGATTAGACTCCAGCACCAATGTTATGCTATGCAAATCTTGTTCATTGGTTCTCTATATTGATAAACCTTATAAAGATATACAGTGCTTATCATCCAGTAGCATCTATTGGGATAAGTGTCTGCCTTACTTAAACTGCATAATGCAAATAGGTTTCAAACATCTAACACTTATTTGTTACACTAAATAAATGACAGTTAAAGTGATCAAAGCCATTGGGACAAACCATCTCAGGAGCATTTTTCACATCATCTTGAAGTGGAACATGACAAGAGTAACTCTTAAACTGGTTTCTTTGCGATGTCACCCCAACCTTGCCAGCAGCAACATTGGCTTCTTCTCTGAGAGGATCACTATAGGTGTAATTCTCCGACAGATAGCTCCTTTGTGAAGCCACACCGACTTTCTCAGCTTTGTCATTCATATCACCATGGCAAGGAACACTATGGGAGTAGCACCCCCTACTGACACCATTGTTACTCCTCACCGTCTGTGTGGAGAACTCCAAGCTCCCACCAGAATCCGATAGCTCCTCCTCCTCTTCCTCCTCCATATAGCTGTTTACCTGAACAGGCTTCCTCTGCTGCTGCAGCTGTGGCCTAGCAGTATCCCTTGACGTGCTCAAATCCGAATAGCCATCACTTGAGTAATAATTCTGCCCAGAATTAGGAGCCATGTACCGATTATTAATGCCAACTTTCAAGGCCCCATCAGGAATTCTATGCCCAGAGACATAATCCTGCGGGGAGGAGTCAAGAGAGTATCTCCCTCCATAGATTTCCACCTCCGTATCAGAGGACTCATCCATGTCAGAGCCAGATTCACTGTAATCCTCTGTAGGGATGGCGTGGGACATGGGTATTGCGCCTCTCGGTAGGTGCCCGCTCCGGAACTTCTCCGGAGAGGGGATGCCGAGCCCACGACCGCAGTTTCGCATGGTGCGAAGGGGATCAATCCGATTCTGCTGGCCTAAAACTGAGTCTTGTCCCTATGCATTGCCTCGAGATCAATATAAACGCACTTAAGGGTACAAATTTCAAGAATTGAGTGAAAAATATCCTTAAAAGAGAATGAATCAGATGTGCTCACCTCCCGGATCCACCGAAGGGCGTGGGGATCCAAGCCTTCGGTGAACATGGTGATCAACCCCGCGTGTCTTTCAATCAATAACTCTTTTCCGATCAAGCTTTCAAATTTAAAAACAAGGCGAGGGTTAGCCGCAAAACAGTAATCAGTTCCAATGTATAGGATAAGACAACACTTGAAACAAAGAAAACCACAAAATTCAAAATGCTCTCCGGCAGCACCAAGAACTACTTAAAACCCAAACATAAATATTAGGAAAATAAATAAATAAAAAAGCTTACTTGGTGGAAGCCCAGGGATCGAATCTTGCAGCTGAACAAACAAAGAAACCCACGAAATGTCGCCAAGAATTCGCGCTACTCCTCACTTTCGTTTAAATAGAGTTCGAAAATTTTTGGAAGAAGAGAAGAACGAGAGAGAGTGTAAATAATAAATGAGGGAAAAAAAAGGAAATATTTACTACCGATCACTTTCCCTTTTTAAACTGAAAAGAGAAAGCAATTCTTTGACGCCGTCAGCGGTGAGCCGAAAGGGAGGGTGACGTGGCCACCAGTACCGTTGGATTCGTAACGGTCGAACGTTAGTGGGGGGGATGGGGAGGGCCGAGGGGGGCGAAAGGAGGAAAGGAGGTGGTAGGGAAGCTCAACGCTCCGCTCGCTCCCATCAGAGCAAAGGGCGCATGATATCTTTCCGACTATGTCGTTTGCACGACACGTGGAAGAAGGATGGCTTATATGCACTATTCACCGTTGGATTAGAAACTTGTCTCGAATCTGGAGGTATTGGAGAAAACCTTTTAGACGTGTTGCGCTATCCGGGTTTCGAATAGCTAAATGGTCCACATGGGATGGTGGGGCGGGGCCCACCATTACTTCGCCAGTTTTCGAATGGAGCGTCGGACTTTTCGTGCAATCGGGTGTCTCAATTGCCCTTCGAGTTGTCCCAGAATTACGGAATCAAGTACGGTGTGCCACTACCGCCGTCACCGTCGCTCTCAGCCTCTTACTTTGTAGGATTATTATAAACATATCCAATTTTAATGCAGCGTACGTGTATGCGACTCCCAGTGCTCGTTGCTTTCGCCCGAAGAAAGGCCGAGAGCCGGTTCTACTGCTGTGCTGTGTATTCTGACACGTATAAACTAAGTAATGTTAATGCACTATAAACTTAGTATAAACCTAGCATTCGTTAGGTCTTACACTAATCACGGGTTTAGCTGGAAATCTCCGGCAAGTCTGGCAATCGTAATTACGACATCTAATGGAAGAATAAGCCAATTGAGGGCTTCTTTAACTTGAAATACTATATGGTTCCAAGAAGAAGAGACCTAAGATTGCCACTTCCACATCCATAGTACTTTGGTGTATATATATATATATATATATGTTGAAGCTTGTGAGATGGACCCGTGCTTTTTCATTATTTCTTGGAAACCGACCGACTACTACGAGCAAATATTAATGTGCTTGAAACTATATACCATCTACTCGGGAGATTATTTTGAACTTGTCTCCTTAAAATTTTCCAAGCCATACAAAGAAAAGAAGGAATAGAAAATGGACTAGTCTTCCGCTAGTTTTGCTTGTACCGCGCGTTAATTATTTCCGGCTGGACTTATTGACCGCGTGGCGTCGTAGGTGGTCGATCTACCTTTGTCCGGGCATGTGAACGTATGAAGCAAGGCTACCTTTTTGGTTCAACAAAAGAGAGCTTAGCTTGCATGCATGAGCCATGAGGTGTCCCACCTGCCACCGACGTGGAAAACTTTTTGCGTGGAATCTTCTCGTGTTTTGGTCTGATAAGATCAACGACGCACCACCATTTCCAACAGTAATATATAGTTCGGCTAAAGAAAGTGATACCTTCCCTGGGAGGATAGAAAGGAAATTCTACTATTATCGTACCAAGCATATGATCGTGACACGAATCCTTGTCGGATTTCGTCATCTCACAATCATCGGATTAAAAATACCAGTATGATGTAATTACTTAGTGCTAATCATCTTCAAGGACAAGTTTATCGATGGCAAAAAGCAACGGGCGGTTCCAAATACTGCTATTTTTGTAGACCAATAAAGATGAATACGCAAGTCAGTTGCAAGCGCTGCGTCACCTGCGTGTAATAAATGCGAGGCAAGATACCGGTGTCACAACGGAGGATGCTTGAGATGAATTATTCAGTGTAGACAACCTCGACCTGTATACATGATGTAAGAACGTCTATAAAACAAGAAGAATCCCAGCTATAAGTCTATATATTTATACGTGAAATTTTAGATATATAACAAACATTTAAGACTAAGGATAGTTTCTTTTTCTAATATTCTATGGTTGGTTGCCGTCTCTCCGCCCTTCAGTTTCTGGAATATCAACTTATTAGCATCAGTCAGGTTGCTGAACCAAATAAACCTACTAAGAAACATCGAACCTGATGAATATTATTACAACGATCAAGAAGAATCTCAGAAATCAAGTTTTCTTGTTGAGACTACAAGGGTTGAATTAGCCCCAAAGGTCAATGATAATTAACAGCATATTTAGTTTCAATGGACATAGTAATCATATTGCTCAAAGGACAACCGTGATCTCCCTTATTTTAAGAGATATTGACATAATATGAACCGCAAGATGCTTATGCATACAACTCATCTACGTTGCACTCTCCAAGGTACACTTTGATACTCCGTGGTGAACCACAGCTGCCTTCTGCAATGAGCGCTCTATCATTTGCAGCCATATGTGCAATTATCTTGTATATCATTTCAATCTGGTTGACCAACAGACATCAAGAGAAGAATTAAATAAGACAAATTGTGCTAGATTAGCACTTTTGCATTTGAAGCTCTACGTCTTAAAGGAAATTAGTGCGCTGCATCAATTGTTTTTCTGTTTCTCCCTAACCTGGATATCAATATCATTGATTTCTTTGTGCATAAGAACAGAAAGAAAAAAAAATGACTTTCAGAATCTTGGAAATCACATATACTCTTGAGATTCTACCCTACCCTAACTCCCTGCCCATGGAAAACTTCACATTTGATTCCCAGAACTTGAATCTGGAGCTGTTTTCCCAATCATTCCTACAAATAACCCTTTCATCAACATGGACAGCGTTTTTCTTAGGTATGTGTCTACCTTCTCAATAACTCTTATCAAACCACCAATTTAGTAGTAGAGTTGTCAATGAGTGCTCCCTTAATAGGTAAGTCCATAAAAAAAGTTTGGCAGAGCTAGGAAGGTAATGATTTGAAGAAGTGATCTTTAGAGGTAGGCCAGTGACTCAATCCAAGGCTTCGGGTTCCACCAGTAAAAAGATAAGTTGAAATACAGAGTAAAGAAAATCGAAGAAGTGGGGATCTTTTGGAGGTTGTGGCAGTCAAAAAATTTCAGATACCATAAAAGCATTCTATATGAGACAAGAGTAGGACTTAACACAGTGGAAGAGGGCTAGCGTCTGCAGTTTAGAGCATATAGGGGCCCAATGTGCCACAGGAATTTTAGTAGGCAATAGAAGGTGAGCATCGTAACAACGTTGATATTGTAGTAATGCATCAATTTATTGGGCGAATCTATTGGAAACTTTCTTAGTTTTTCTTTTAGCTTCAAGAAATAATGAAATCTAGATTGCCTCCAGTAGAAAGATATAGTTTTGCATATAACCTAGGTAAATTATTACCTGCTCAGGTGCATGACAGCGATCTGCAATTTCGTCGAGCGTCAACGGATCAACAGGCTCTTTACAGCTGAAAGATGTTGAAAATTTATTAGTAACAAAGAACTCAATTTTACAATTTTTACTAATAACTCAATTTTCTAATCTAAGGTGACAGAAGGAACATAAAGTGCAATAATCAGACCATTACACTGTCATATCCCTAGGGAATATGTATATGCAGTATTCAATCCAGCAGCTAATAAGCTATATGTAACAGCATATTCTCAGTCTCACACAAGAGTAAGATATAAATTTTGAATTTTGAAGTATGTACATAACAAAAATTACAACTTAAGTACCAGCAAAATATTAAAAGCAGCACAAAAGCTATCCTCCACCTGCAGCACATAATGAAGAATGTATTTGCCAAAAGGATTATTTGTATATTTCAAATAAGTTAGCCATCCATGAAGTTTATGACTCCCAAATGTACTATTTCACATTCTTGGAATTAGAAATGTAGAGCCTGCGAAATTAAAAAGGTATAAGTTCATACAAGGAAGAGAGTCGGTAGACATTATAAGGTTAAATGTCGCAGGAAACAATTTCAGAATTAGTAACAATATTTTTCCTGATGCTGATGTGTAAGGCCATGCCCTTTATACAGATTTGTTAAAATACTAGGTGGGAATCATATATTATTAGAGTTCATGAAAACAACTGAACAAGATATATGAACCAAACAATAAATTACGTGCCTCGCCTCATTCAGTACAGCCAAGACTCTCTTTTGAAGAGCTAATACCTCCCCTGCTGCCTTTTTCCCTGCTTCAACACCTGCATTTAGCACCAAATTTTTTTTTACCATGGCCTTGGTAAAGTAAAATCAATATCAGAAAACATGAGACATACTAAAGCACATACCAGGCTGATGATAAGCATTGATGTTGATCAGAGAAGCATAAATCCCAACAGCTCGTTCATAAAGTGCAATAAGTGCACCTGTGGATCTAGGATTTACTTCTTGTACAGTTACAGTTATTGACTCGCGATCATTTGCATAGAGAGCTGAACGGGTTCCCTGCACAAAGCTCTCTGGTATAAGTTCTGAGCAGAAATTTTTTTTAAAAAAAATCAGCTATTAAACTTTATACTGATTATTGCTTTCCCTATAGAAGTACCAGATCTTGCTATAGAGAGAAAAAAATAACTCAAAGTTGAGAAAGCTCGAAAGAATGTCCTAAGAGATAATTAAGACTGGGATTTTCCCCCAATGTCAACCCCGTTCATACTTCTGACCACCCCAAATTATAGCAAGATGAGCCAACCTCAATCATATTTTAATAAAGTGTAGTATGTCCCGAATGCGAGGAAAATTTAGTGATCACCGATATGTAAAGATATTCTCTTTATTTTGGTTATAGTTGAGTAAAAATTACACAACCAGAAAACAAATGCACACTTAGACCAACACACACCATATGATGGCATGGTTAACTTTATTTTCACAATTGAAAATTCTCTGTCACTCAGTTAATTACAAGAATATTACTCTTTTCCTCCCTGATATACAAACCAGATTTCACGTCTGAAAAAATGCGATGTAATTAAAGTACGTGCAATACAGATGATTCACAGCAGCACATTAAATCTTTCAGAGATTTTTAAACCACAAGCCCAGAAGGAAGAATCAAAGTAACAAGAATTCAGAGAAGTACTTCAAGATTCATGAACAAAATTGAAATCTGACCTGAAGCATTCCAAACAAGTAGTCACCGCATGTAACTCCAGGTTCAAGCTCCCAATCATGGCCAGGTGGCCTATCACGCAATACTTCGATGAAAGTAACAAAAAAGTTATGGACACCTTCTCTTAGTTGCTGAATGTAGCTGCAATAAAAAAGACAACTTGTCAGACATTCTATTGACTTCAAGTGAAACATTAGACCAAGACACCAAAGACTCACGCATGTTGATCAGTGCTTCCTTTATTTCCATACACAGTTAGCCCTTGATTAACCTGCCAGAGAAAAGGTTATTATGCAGAAAAGGCATCAAGGCAGAAATATGATATGTCCAATACAATCTAGTAGTATATTAAAACAGAGGTCCTAACTTATTCACAAATCACACTGATTCATGTATGCATATCAAGCATGAATATGGATAACCTCCCAATGTTCAACATTCTTTCCATGCATAACAGGTCTCTCCATAGATCTATCACCTAGTGTATCTCCACATCACCTAACTTCTGTGCATTCTACCTGTACAGCTGGTTGCTTCGGCCATTTTCTTTAAAAACCAAACCTGATTTAATTTATACATACTTGAATCCTATAATATGGAGAGAAACTAACAACCACTTCCTCTCTACCGTGAATTTTTTAGATGAGAAGAGGAACCATTAAGGCATAAAGATATACCCGGTTCCCATCAAGGTCAAGTTCTTTCCCAAGAGATTCCATGACCAATTGCTGCAAATACCTACTAAAAAGTAGTAAGCTATCTTTGTAAGGAAGTACAACCATATCCTGTACACAGAAAAAGTCAAGCTGAGATGACAATAGATGGCGAAAGATAGAAACTACACTTAAAGAAGATTGAGCGAATACAAATATAAACCTTTGATCCCACTCCATCAGAAGCCCAGTACCAGCACATGGCAAGTAAAGCTGCTGGATTATTCCTTACCTGTATAAGAACCCTCTTGAATGTCATGAGAAAAAAAAAGATGGACTACTGATTTTATAATAAAAAAGATCTATACCACAGTTGTCCGAGTTTCCTCATCCATCAATGATGCACCGATTAGCATTTCCTTAATGTCAATACCCTAGGGAGAAGATAGTTATTCTAAGTCAAACATTCACAGTTGGTTCGTAAACTGCTTCAAATAACAGCAGAATACCTGTAATGCAGCTGGAAGTAAACCAACTGCAGACATTTCTGAGGTTCTACCACCAACCCAGTCAAACATTGGAAATCTTGCTAACCACCCTTCTATTCTAGCAGCATTATCTAACAACGAATTTTCTTGAGTAATTGCAACACCCTGCAGAACAAATATTTGGAATAATCAATGAGCTAGAAAGGTAGAAAAGCGCACGCCCACGCATGCACACACACAAACACACTTCAAATTGTACAGACCACTAAGTTCTAATCTCTACAATAGAATTGGAAAGTACAAACAAGTTGATTTCTTTTTCATTAATACTAGATATGGGTTCGGGATCTCCAAGTGAAACTACTACGGTGGCATAGAACACTAGAATGAGTTTCAGGTAGGAAACTAGTACCAAATTTTAAGCATCAGGATATGAAAAGGATTTAGGAATATAAATATATACAATTAAATAGGATTGAAAACTCTGCAATGTATCAGCACCAAGGAAAACTATCTTATGTTTTAACTATATCTCGGACTGCTCATAGTGTTTATTGCAAAAGTATATAACTTATGAAATTCTGCTTGGCAAAAGATGACCATATCCACCATTAAAATAGAGGAAGGAAATATAAAGCAGAAACAAGAACCTTAGATTAAAACCTGTTTTGAAAAATCTAAACCAGCATCTCGAAAAGCTTTTTGTACTTCCAACAGCCCGTTTCTTGTTTCAGGAGTACCTCCACTCTGATAATGGAGAAAAATGAATAAATTTTGAATAGCAACAAATTTTAAATTTAAAGTACTTACCATAATAAACCAAAAAGGGAAGGAAGATAAGGTAAGAATGATGCATACCTTTGATATTACAATGACAAGAGTAGAGGCAAGTTCAGGTCCAAGCTGTGCAATTTGATGATCAATTCCAGCTGGATCTGTATTGTCAATAAATCTTATCTGGCATGCAGGGAAACAACAGAGGAAAGTCACATGAATGACTTGTAACTCCCTAAGAATTGTTAAAGATAGACAAGACCTTGCAGACAAGATTGAGGAACAGCAGAATAAAAAGGTTTTAAGGAACCTAGAGTAAATCATGTATGCAATGCATGCTTGAGGAATCAGATATTACTTTATCACTAAAATAAACTGCCCCAGCATCCCCGAAAGAGTCACAATTTGGACACCATACAGCAAAGAATTACAAAAGCTGACGTATTCCACAAAGTGAGCATCATCAAAAGCAAGCAAACTAAAATAGACCAAGAAATAGTCATACTGTAACTGAAAGCAAGGCATAAAATAGTTACTAGCTTACTACACTCCACTCCACCACGCAACAGGCCTGAGCCCATTAGCCGGGAATTGAAGCTAGCTCAATATGACCAAGGCCACGAGCACATGCAATGGAGCCGTAGACAATCAAGTGAAATCCAATCCACGAAACAATTTGATCTATGGATGGCCGCAGTCCTTATATCTCGTATTAACAATCAAAAGATGGTCAAAAGAACAGCAGCAAGTCAGCACCTGGTCAAATTCAGAGGGGGAGTTCCCCTGGATTACCTATCTCAATAAAGTATATGATTGGTCTGAGGAATGTCTCAAGATATTTAGAAGATAATATTTTGGCTAAAAGCCTAAAACATAACATCAAAATCCCTAAATAGGGGCATGTTATACTAGTGCTGTACTGCACAGAAGTGCACAAGGAAAAGATATTAGGACACAATACATGCTTGCAGTTCCCAAAATGAAGTGGTACAAATGAAATGATATTATATAAGTACATAGATATGCGAGTCCATTAACTTAGACATTTATGTAGTACACGAAAAGAAAGGATAGTTTGGTTACATCAAAAGAAAAGTGCCAATATGAAATAATGTTTATGACAATGAGAAATACCTTGAGAGGAGGATTATCAGGAGCAAGTGCCTCAGCAACAAATTGAGGCCCCAGAGCGGAACCTCCAATTCCTACAGACAATACCTGAGTAAAGCGGCCAGCTGGAGATGATGGGGGCTTTATCTGTTTTCATACCAGAATGTCAACAGCATGACAAAAGCATATTTTAAAACAAGCTTTTAATTTTAAAACACATGTTTTGCTGCATTATGCTTTATCAAGTAGTGAGAAGAAACTACCTAAGATCTAACTATGGAATTAAGCAAGAGAAGACCATTATGTGTCTTTCAGGAAGACATCCAACATATGTTCGTCCCACTATTCAATGAGGTGCATGCAGTATCAGTGTTGCTGCACAAGAAAATATTAATAACTGGATGTTCTTGTTTTCCAAACATTTAGCTACTTATACGTACCAAAAATATGGCCAAATTTTATTTGTGACATAATGATTTATCATCAAAATTCATACAATTCTGATCTCCAAGGTGCATCAGGTAGAATGCAAGATGGCTGCTCAAGCAAGAATGCATCTAAATAACAGAGAATTCTAGAGTCAAAAAATTTACACTCTCACACCCACTGTCCAGAAACAGAAAGTACACAGAAAAATTATTTTTCTACATGTCTTGGAAAACCAGGCAGCAACCGTGAAGATAAATAATTTTACCTGTGCACATAATTATGTTTGTGTGGCGGTGTCAGTGAACAACATGATGCGATCTTCTCTTAGAGCATCATCATCGTCTTAATATTTTTGTCGACATACTCTCAATGTTAACCAATTATAAATCTGATAGCTATTATAATGGAAAGTTGAAGCTGTTGGTTGAAGTATCGAACTAGTATTGAGGCTTATAACAAAGTGCTAACCACATCTCTTTTAAGTACCCTTGTATGTATTTCAAGAACTCAATCAGAAAGGTAGCATAGACTAACCCTAGCACTGATGACATCGTCCGCAAATTTGCAGATGGCATCTAGCGTCCTCTCGATCTGCAACCTGAGGAGCGATTTTGGCGCGAGCTCAACGCTCCTGAGCCAGTAGTGCCCCACCATCCTTCCCTCATCCGGGTTCGCGATCGCGCCCTTCTCGAGCTCCTCCATTGCCCGGAACGCCTTTTGGAACCGCGGTTCCATCTCCTCCAAGAACTCTTCGGAAAACCCTATCCGGCTCACATCGAGAAACAAGCCCAGCTCCTTGTGCTGGTAGAGCCAGTCAACGTACCGGTGCCACAGCTTGATCGGGTCCTTCTCGATTCCACCCCCTTTCTTCTCCACCGGAATGGCGGCGGAAGAGGAGGAGGACGAGGAGGAGGAGCGAGAGAGGTCGGCAATGGAGTGCGGCGGGCGGAGATGGCGGAGGCGGGAGGATTGCGAGGGAAGGAAGAGAGAGCGGCGGTAGCGTAGGGCGGAAGAGGGGGAGAAGACTCCGGAGATGGAAGCCATGGGAGAGAACCAGAGCGGCGGAGCAGACGAGGGCAGGAGTTGTTGTTTACCGCATTTAGGCTTATTAGGGGGCGTTAGGACTTCGGCGTTGGAACCTCTGAGAGCTTGGTTGGTGACGTTTATACACCACGAGGTGAGGTGGGCCAATGGCACGTGTGTGAGTTGGCGGGAGGGGTTCGCACGCGTGAGCGGTGTCGCTGGCGGTGTCTTTTTATGGAAGGGGGAGATATTTGACATTAAATTGTCTATTATGCTGGATGGACGGCTGGGATGGGATTGAGGATCTAAATTTGTTGGTGGCTGTGATTTCTGTTTCTGTATTTGAAAGGCGGCTCTTTTGGAGGTTACCTTAAATGGACCCGGGTCATTCTCCAACCAAGGTCAAAATGAACCTATTGCCACATCATCGGCAGGGGGGGAGGAGGGTTACTTACGTGAAATGCCTGTGGGTAAGATGACAAAATGATATTTCCTTTTCCCTCTTGAGGATTTTTATTTTTCTCATCTGACTAAATACCGAACTATCATTTGTGTGAAATTATTGTTATAAAATCTTTCGATAATGTATGGTGTTTCTTCAACCTTTCAAATAGCCAAGTCAACAAATTGATGGGGGCATTGAGCCGTTTAGTTCTCAACAAGATCACCAAATGTCTTCTTAGTTCATACAATTATCTATCATTCACATTTAGCCACAAAATGTACTCTTATCATTCACATTTAGCCACAAATGCATAGCTATGTCAAATATCCAGACACCAGGGACAAGGTGATTATCCACGATCCTGATGTAAATTCGTAATTAATGGGCATATAGCCTGAATAACACAACTTATTATTACTCGAATGCTATCTTAAGAAATGTGATAGCTCACAATGACCAGGAATCTCATTGCGTAGTTAAATTGCACACGCTTTCCAAAGGACGGTGTCACTTAATTTGCATAATCATGGATTCATAGGTAACAGTCATTTAAGAACAACATTTGACAACAATGTTGCTTCTGGATAATCGAATGGGAACTCCATAAAAGAAGCTAGAAAATAGAACAGTCAAAATTGAAGCATAAACCACTCCACATAAATTCTCACAGTATGAGATCCCTTAAAATTCATTTGAAATTTCACTACAGAAAATACTTCTAGAAGGATTAAAAAAAAAGTGCAAAACTGTACTCTACATTGCATCAATCATCACCAGACCCAAGTGTCTGTTCCTTGAGCTCATCAATTTTGGCAAACAATTCATCTCTGTTGTTCTGCACATAAAAGCGATATATAGATGAGGGTGAGATCAAGCTAAAAGACCAATTTGCTTTACTAATTGAGTCCATCATCACCTTAAAAATTAGATAGCGAGAGATGAACCAGACAGTGAAACCAAGGCCAACGATTTCCATCACCTTTGGAAACTGCTTTCAAGTTTCAACTTTGAAAAATTAATATATTTCCAAATACTGTCAACTAAGGATACACAGAAAGTTTGATACTATGAGAGTGTGTAGCAATGTAGGAAGAATTACATACCACAGGAAGGGAATCAAGCGAAGAAACGAGTGCTGATGATATCCAAAGAGCGACCAGAGCAGCAGATCCATAGATGAGGATCATATATGTGTCTTTGGAATCCAACTAAATCAAACAATAAGGTTATCTAGCTAAGACAACAATAATCTCAGTTTATACTTTAAATTAGTAAATGATCCACAAAAGTATATATTCAAACAAAGTTAAGAAGCATATGCTGGCTAAATGAATGTAATATGAAAGTCAAACTTCTATCCTGTAAAGGTTTCGAGCATAATTCCTAAAGTTATGCACTTCTGATCATTAGGCATTCTCCATTTATTGACTGAGCATATTTTCACAATTTGGAAGGATTATGTAGGCAGCAACATTTTGAGTTAAAGAATCAGAAATAAGATACCACTTTGTAATAACTAATAAGATAGCACTTTGTTATTGGATTTTCACCTGTCAAGAGGTGCTGATAAATAAAGAATCCTATTCTTCCATCCTTTTTACTTCCCCCTTATTCCATGTGTCAATTACTTCCTTTAGTATAAAAGACCACACTTATACGAGGGATATCTCTTGCCATATAAGCTGCCCCTTGGTACTAAATGTTGTAAGTTGTAAGTTGTAACATCAACACGTATAACTTCAAGTAATCTGCATGTTTATTTACAAAGCATTATATTTTTTTTCCCAACGTAGTGACTCTTTCTGCTTCCTAAGAGAATGCAATCTATGCTCTAAATTAATGAACACCTTAAATATGCACCAAGTACAAGTTACATTGAACAGAAAGTAGAGGGGAATAGAAATGACAAAATGGAAACAAAGTAAAACATGAGAAATTAAGAGGCTTATAGACTCTTGGATTTCATAGAAATGTCTCATATGTGACTGCTGTGGTAAGGATAATTGGCAATTAAGGTATCAAATTATTCAATTCTCCAAATTTATGTGGTAAAATCCAGATAAAATCCTGCCTTTGAAGATTCATAAGTTGCATCTTAGTGCGCAATTCTACCAGTCAGATCATTGTGACAGTTCTTCATCGCTATATTTAAGTCCAACTTTCCATTTAGATAAATTAATAAATGTTACATCCCTCTAAGGATTTAAGAAGAAGCTGGGAAGAACTTCACAGATAACTCTTCTACTTTTTTACGGGGAATTTCCAAGAGGACTGTTCAAAATGGCAAATGGAACTTTGATTAACTGATCATTCCTATTGCCTATAATTTTCAAATTTGACATGACGTATTGATACTTGGTAGCATATGAAAGTATCCTTTTCGATGCAAAGATTCTCTTATTGGTTAAACCCTCATTCACTTCAAGAATTATTTTTTTTTCTTATTACAAAATATCAGCTAATATCGTAATAATCCTCATTTTAGAATACAAGCACCATTTATCAAAATTACATCTTATTCCACACACTAGTCAATTACTAATTTACCCTTGATATTTATCTCATCAATCTAATTTATATCAAATCAAAAAATATTCATGATAGTTTCATAAAAAATAAAATATATTTTTTTAATTTTTTCCTTTACTTTATGTCACATAAAAAATAATTATTATTCCTCGAATAAAGACTTCATTTTGAAAATAAAGAATAGAAATATATATTCTAGAATTAATCTTATTCCTAAAGCAAACAAGGCCTAAATGTTTCCCTCATGACTAAATAATATTAGGTATGAAACTATGAATTACTATCATACTATGTAAAGTGTAGTTCCAAAACAAGGGCATCCTTTATACGATATTTGCCTAGCTTATAGTATACCAAAATGCTCATCCTAACTATTTCAAAAGTTACAATGAACTAAACCTCACCAACTACAGTTCCCAAGTGGAAAGACAAACTATTACCAGTGATGTGGGAGAAACCTCACCTTAGTAGGCTTGGTTACCACTATGCAGCCTCCTGCACAAGGTTTTGTTAATCTTTCTGATATTTAGGATTTTATTGTTCATCAAAATATAAATTTATGCAGTAAAAGGACCCGCAGTACAAAGTAATGTCTTAGAGATGAAATTTTGAAGCAATGATCCAACAAAAGATGGACAATTCAGGGGAACAAAATCTGAGAACTTCCAAATTCCACCACCTTGTGAGTGGTAGCATAAATGGGTATTCCACATCTACATAGAACAAATATCAGTCCTCAAAAAACACTAAATGGTTAATAAAATATAAGAAACTAAGGGTGCATTTGCATCATATTTTGCCAAATATTGTGTTATTTTATTAATTTAAAATATAAAATGGAACCCCCACCTTCATAGTGAAGCAAAGTCTCTAGTTGGTCTTGAATTCCAGTAAATGTTTAGTCTTATTTCTAGTCAAGATTTGAGAAAGCTTAATTGCATCATCTTCTCGAAGCAAACAAGAAACTCCAAGCAATGCACCTTAAGACCACAATTAGCAAAAGCAAACCACCTATCGCCCCCAAATACTCACAACGAATATCCCAAGCACCAAAACTACCGCACGAATGGAATACCCACTTGACTAAAGTTATCTTTTAGGGTTTAGGGTTTAAGGCAAAATCATCGCGGCGAGAAGGCCAAAATAATCTGTCAGGCAATATCGCAAACAGATAGAACAATACCTTAAGATCGAGCTGATTCAAAGGATTCCCAACCTCACTTTCCTCTCCGCCAGCCGACGACTCTTGCTCCGCGAAACCCCCATAAGAAACCACTTCTATCTTCGTCGGCGCTTCGTCGTTCTTCGCCGCCCCATACTTCTCGGATACAACAGTGGAGGTCTCATCCGAAGCCGACGCCCTCAGCCAGTGACCGCCGGTAAAACCAAACCCTGAGAACAACAAGCAAAATTTAGGGTTCTTTAACCTAAGACCCAAATGCACACCGAGGGCAGAAGAATGGTCCCTAAGCTCTCTGATACGATACCTTGCTTCGAGCGTGATGTGAGAGGCTTCGCGAAAGAGGTCGGAAGGGTTGGGCGGAAGCCGAGGGCGAAAGAGGAGTCGGAGACGAGAGGGCGGCGGGGAAGGGAGGGGAAAGCGCGAAGCATGGTGGTGGAGAGCTCCATCTCGATACGAGAGAGGATAAAGATTTGGAATTTGGGAGCCACGCTTCTATAAAATCCTAAGCGGCGGTGTGCACAAGTCCGAGGTAGATTGTTTGCCGTTGATTTATTATAGTTCCCTTACTAATGCCTCGTCTGTATAAATGTCTTAAAACGCTAATGAAGTGATTATGCGCATTTTGAGGGAGGGAAAATATATATATATATATATAATAATAATAATAATTTTATTACATTATCCCATATTGAATAGAAAAATATGTATAACTTAAAATTATATACATTCACGGTACTTAAATACACTCTTGGGAGAAAGAAAACAAATAATATTTAGTATGCTATTTAAAAATAAGAGAGGGTTAACTCATGAATAAAAAAAATTTATGCATCAACATCCTAATATATATATATGCATCAACAATAGTAAGGATGAATTGGTGGTTTTAACTTGTGTATGATGCTTAAGATAAGTTAATGGATAATTTTTTTAGGTGTATGTTTTGAAAACAATTGCCGAGGCAAATGAAAAATAATCTGTGGTATTAAGAAGCATATGAAATATGTGAAAAATTAATTTCAATTGAATCTAAAGCTAAGAAAATATAATAAAAAAATAGTTGATTATTTGGTTTAATGCCTTAGTGTAGAGTTTGTGGCTGGAAAGAAATAATTGAATTTTGTGGCTGAGAAGAAATAATCGAATTTTTAATTTCTACGCAAACTTGTCAAGTTTTTCTGCATAAAATGATTATCTTGTTTCTCTATTGGGTAGTTGGTTGACTTACGACCTCCGAGTGGTTGTGGAGTTGGAGAAGTGATAGTAATAATGGCGGATGTTTTCTAAATTTTTTTGGACATCTTGTTAATATTGTGATGTAATTGTGGTGTTTATTTTTGTTTTTAAAGTTTATTTGTAGTATTTCTTAATTATATACTTAGTTGAATGTTCTTTCAGATTGTGAACGTTAGTAGTGTTAAATTTTGCTTGAGGTGGGTGTTAGGGTTTTTGATTTTGGTCCATATAATGTGACAGAGATAAATATTTATTTTGTCGTGGTTAATCTTGGTGGAAGATTACCATGTTTTTAAGTTTCAGTGAAACAAAAGTTATAGCCCGGTCAAATAAAATAAACACTTCATATTGAGAAATGTGTAATAAATTATGATAATTCTTTTATAGTTAAATTAAGAGTAAATTAATAATTGGGTTAGTACATGATATAAGATAAAATTTAAATAAATAATATTTGTATTATGAAATAGTATCTTTGATATTAAATTGTTATTACGGATTCAAATGTTTTAGTTCACAATAACAAAAAAGTTATATTTAAAGTGACTCGGGCTAAACAAGTTTGGATGATATGGAATTAGTCTTTTTTAAGATAAATTTATTGAAGGATTGCTATATATCTATGTATATTTAGATGAGAAGTAATGGGTATAAATAATATACTTAAAGAAAAAAAAGGGAAGAAGGCAAGTCCATATGGTATTAAATGCAGAGTTGTGTACATATCCGGGGTCTGTCTGATTTATTATTGTCTTTTCCTACCAATCAAACTTAATATCATATTAAAAAAAATTATTGTGATGTGTGTTTTATTAAAGTTGTAAGGTTTTCTCTTCTGTTTAAATTGGGTATGTGTTTGTATCTTTTGAATTGTTAAAGTTTAATTTTTATTTTCTCTGATGTCTATTAGCCTATTGTATAGAAGTCCTGGACTTCTTTCAATATCTTTCTCTGAATCATAATCGTAACTCTTAGTTATATTATTAATAAATTTTCCTATAATAATATAATAATATAGGCCTCATATAACCACTTAAACATTAAATTAATGTGTAACAAAAAAGAGAAATAAAAGAAATCGGAAAATAAATCTAAGCGATGGGGGGAACGGACTTCAATGCTCTTGTCAGTTGTTTAATGTTCGATACTATCTGACAGTTTCCAAGTAAGTAGCATGACCAGATCGGTTCTGTTCAATTGTCGAATATAATCTCTTATCCTCTACCGCGCTGGATCATACCGCCTGATTAGGATTTATGCGATAAATTCTCAATATTCCCCGAGCCATATATGTCATTTTTGACATATTATGCGGCTTAAGGAAACACGACGAGTATTTGGCCTTGTAATCGGTGTATTATTATTTGTTAGTAGAGTTTGATGAGAGATTTTTATTTTCTTTTTACAAAGAAAAAGGGCCTCGTTCGTCTTCCCCTACTCTTAATCCTTCGTCATGGACGACGGCCACCTCTCCGGCGAGCAATACCTCTACTTCGCGAAGCTATCGCAGGAAGCCAAGCGCTACGACGAGATGGCCTGCTTCATGGAGAAGATCGTGCTCTCAGCTTCCTTCTTTCGGCGCTCTCACTGCCGAGGAGCGCAGCCTCTTCTCCGTGGCCTATAAGAACCTCGCCGCGCCGCGTGGCGGATGATCTCCCACATTGAGCAGAGGGAGGAGCGGCGGAAGAGCGAGGGCCGTGCCGCCCTCGGCAAAAACTGTCGTGATCGGATCGAGTCCGAGCTCGCATCCATCTGCGCTAAGAATCTAAGGATCCTCGAATCTCACCTTATCCCCTCGGCTGGGTCGAGCGAGGCGAAGGTGCTCTACCTTAAGATGGAGGAGGCGGTGAATGATGGTATGGCGGCTTACCAGGCGGCTCAGGTAGTTTTAAATTTCAAAATCACAATTCTCTTTTCTCGCGCTTTTTCCCATTGTTTAAAAAGTGGAATTTGGTTCGGTGATCGGTGTTTAAGGTTTCTGATGTAATCTAGCTTGGAGGATTACTTTAAGTTCAGCGAATTTTGGTGAAATTAGATAAAAATACTCGTAAAAGTGCACTCTTTATGTGAAATTTTCGTTATACTTTCAATTTTTCCTCTTCATGACATGAGAACCGCGTGGCGCTCTGGTTGAAATAACTTTATAATATACTAAATATTGTGCCTTTATTAAAGAGAACTAACGGCGGGGCCGGTAGCCAGATGCAGGTGAATCGAGTTATTTGTCTAGAAATTTACTCTTTGTTTCGCTTACAAGATTTAAGCGATTTGGTTTCCTGGTCCATGTCATCTTCTAAAGCTCACAAGTGCGAAGTGTGTTACACTTTGGTTAGTGACAGTATACAACTATACATTGTCTCTTATTGCGCTTGGAAGCTTGTTGTAATATCTAGGGGCCCAGATTGTCATGGATACTTCAAGTCACGTGAATTCAATCTCTACTAATTCCTAGTAAAATAAATAAGTAGTCTAATTTATGCTTGCACAATGTCTACTCATATAGATAAATGTTTCATTTTATACTTATTCAACATACATTCTGAAGAACAAAGGCCAAAGGCCATCTCAACATAGCTTTATTAGCTCTTTTGTCAAATGGGTGTCCTGGTTCACAAGGCCCATACCAATTTAGGGTAAGGAGAGGACCATCTTGAATGAATGCAGCTGATTCTGAGTCCTCAAGTTCAGTTAGTATTTGTTAAAACTTCAATTTGGAACATTCTAATTGATCGAAAGAGTTTTAAGCTTTCATTCTATGGGCTATTACTCGTAACAAAAACACTACCAAAAGTGGTTTACAATTTTATATTATATGAAGGCAGTTATCTAGGTATTGCTCCGAGTTCCAAATGGCTTAGCCATTCTAATCTCCTAACTGCTAGAGCATCACATGCTCATTCTTTTGTTTATAGGCATTTGATGCCGCTATTGCTGAACTTGGCTCCTCAGGTCGGTGCACTTATTATGCAGCTTCTCCATGACAATCATCATCGTTGGTCTTTCCCTGCAGCATTTGTATGTATCTACCACTGTTGAGTATTGCCGGATGCGTTTTATCGTGTCTAATTAATTTATATCGCTTACAGGAGCAGATCTATGGAGCATAGCATGGACCAAGTATTGTCCTTGGGGGAGGTGGACTTTAATGTCATTGTCTATTAACTATTGAACAAAAATATCATTTGGTCAGCTGTCCCCTTATACTGTGCTACATTATCGGAGCTATATTAGAAATTTCTTAATGCATCTCTCCTAGTCAAATATACTGTTGCTCTGTTTTTTGTATTCTTGCTTAGCAAGAGGTAGTTGAGGGGAAAAAAAACAGGTCTGGTTGACTGGGTAGCTGGTCACATAAGATTACATGTGTTCCTGTCTACTTATTTTAAATATTTCATCTGAGTGGAAAGTAATGAGTCGGTGAATTCAGTTTGATATAATCAATCATCAGGATCAAATTATAGGGATTGAAATGAATTACATCTGCAATTAAACATGCTCATTTTGTGTTTTTTTTTGTTAGCAATTTTCATTTTTCTGGAATATTTTCAATAAAGATCAGTCTAGATCTAGAAATAGAGCCATCAATTGAACATAATTCCGAACACTCTGCTTGTCTTCCAGGTCGTACAATGGCTTCCTAATTCTGTTGTTTGCTTTAAGCATGCGATATGTTTGCTTAAACATTATGATTCAAACTTAAACCAAGGTGGAAGTAACATGAATTATTCAGATTAATCCAGTTGTGATCAACTGAAGCTCTATTTCTTAGCTCCGAACTCAGCTTGATCCGGGATTCCGACGTTCGTCGTGAAGCTACAGTGTGGCCTCCTGTGTGTTGTGATTTTGATGGAAATTGATCAAAGAGACGCAGAGTTCATGAGCAAAGAATCAACAAAAATCACTGTACTGGTATTTTTCTTATATACGGTACGTCTTCATCATCCCAGAGGTCGCTCTTTGGAGCTTGAGCTTAAAGAGTAAAGACTAAAGAGTGGTGGCACGCAGCATGCACTCACCATCAAACACTCTACTCTCGCTCAGAGAATATAAAAAGAAAACCTTTTGATAACTTACGACCAATATATTAATCCCCACACCTTGTTGCAAGCTAATATACATAGAAAAAAGCAAGCACGTGAGCTCCGTGGATGCCTCCCCACGGGGTCGTCTTCTTTAATCTTTATGGCCTCAATTTTTTTTTTAAGCTTTATTAGCATAAGCTCAAGGCATTTCGAATCCAAATTAACTACCCTTGTCGTCCAAAGACCATTCACGGAATAAAGTATGAACTCATGAGACTTTCCTGACCTTATTAGAGAAAGCAAAGTACCACAAACGAGCCTCTAATCAATGGATAATTATAATCTAGAGGACTCCAACTTTTGCTCATTTCCACTTCCTCAGCACTACTTACGTGGAAACGGATATTACTTCAGAAGGATTTAATATAATTATCCTTTTAATTAACAACTTTCTAAGAAAATGATAATTAGAAAGAGAAGAAGAAGAAGAAGAAGAAAGCTGGGACTTGGCCGTGTGTCCACGGTTGCTCAGCGCGGATTGCGGCGACACAGAAGCTCTGGCGGATGTTTCTGGATGCTTCTCGATGGCGGATCCGGGCATCGAGAGGAGGATGGCACATGTGCATGTGGATGTGCATGCATAAACTATGCAAGGCTACCCATCTCTATGTCTACTTCTCCATCTAATTCAACCTTTGGACGCGAGTAGCGAGCTAGCCATATACTTTTTTCTTCTTCTTTCCAGTTATTGTTATGGTCAGTAGCTGGTATCAATTATCTAATGCCAATCTTTAACCTTACATGTATGTACTTATAGGACACAAAGTGCAATACTTGTCTCTCTCTGCTTGTTTCGTTTCTACTGGACTACACTGTGTTTAGTTGACTTAAAAATCTACTTAAGTCTCGGTTAGAATTAAGTCTACTTGTTTTGCGAGTTGGATGCTATATGGGTACGAATTTTGGTTGAAAAATAAGAACTCAAATAATTTTTGTATTTGCAAAATCTCAGTACTCTCATCAGAGATATTGCATGGAAATATACTAGGAAAAGAAATATAAGTGTATATATGGTTAGTACACATATTAGGGTTTTTGTGCAAAGCCTAGACTTTAATTCCAGATCCAACTCGGATAATAGCCAGTCTGATGAAGTCAATTGTACTTGTGTTGAAAATAGTCCCCTGACTGGCCTACTGATAGTACCCACTCTTTTAACCTGCACCCAAGATTTTCCTGTTCAAGTTGCAATAATTTTCCAACAACTTTTGACTCATTTACCTACACCTTCCTATATTTTTAATGAACTTTATTGCAATTCTCAACTTGCCATCATATCCAATTCGAGAACTATGACTATTCCTAGATTCTAACCCAGCCATCAACAGTCAACAACTAAGGCATCGCGGAAACCTTGCAGTGAGAAATAAGAGAGAGAGAGAGAGAGAGAGAGAGAGAGATAGTAAAAAATGGGTAGATACCTATCCAAAGATATGGTATTCATCTAGTATAGTAGTAAAGTGCTCACAGAATAATTGAGCGATGTTACCGAGAGCTCGAATCTCAAACTTGAGGCAAAGAAGAGTCCTCCTCTTAGTTTTAGTCCAGAAGAGAGAGAGAGAGAGAGAGAGAGGGAGAGAGATTGTGTGTTTTAGTCTTTTAGAGACTCTACTAGCGAACAGAGAACAAGTGAGTCCACACTTGTACTTACAAAACTCTATTAGCAAAAGCCAGGACAACAGTAGAGAGAGAGAGAGAGCAGCTAAAAAAGACTTCTCCTACTGACGCAAATGGGGAATATGAGTGCAAAAGGAGACGAGTGGGAAAGGCGAGTACAAAGACAAAAGCTCTCCTCAAAGGCTAACATTGGAAGAGGGGCGACCACTATCCCTTGTCTAACTGTAAAATGAACTTGAAAGCAGATGCTTGCAAGTGTCCAACTTGAGAAACGCAACACAAGCACCTTCCTCGTTGCTTCTCACTGAAACTTGACAGAGTTTATCAGTTTACATACAAAATATATGTATGTATGTTTTAGACTATGTGCTCGTGATAAGCTAAATTATACGGGAGGTTAGCTAGCCATTGGCAAAACATAGAACTCAATGTCTAACTTCAAAGTTTGTACAAGTTCTTTCACCCCTAAGAAAAAATATTTGTACTTACAGTTCAAACTTTAGTACTGGAAATGATCTACTCGATCTAAGGCACAATGTACGTGAGGGTCAGTTTATTTAGCTTATTATACTAAAATTAATACAAATATTGCCATTGGACTTGGCAAATAAGCATACAAAGGCATATGCATTAAAGGCTGAGCCAGGGTAGGCTATGCATAGGTGGTCCGTGATGAACGCGATCACATACCTCGAGAATCGTGCGTTTGTTTGATGAGTACGTACTTGAAAATTTTATCACCCGGATTAAGGCGTAAGAAAAAATTAATTACCTCATTGGAGCATTCATTAATTACTGCAGATCGTGGCTAGGTCATGGCGCAGGAGTGGGATTAGATTAGAACATTCCTAGTTATGTGTAGCTTGAACTATACTTCATTTTTGTTCTACCGATTAATAAGGGATATATATATATATATATGTTCCTTTTTAAAGATGACAAATAGAAGTATATATCTCGGAATATAGCACATTCACCGTTCAAATCCAGTGATGAATCTAGTAATGATCAAAGGTTACAAAACTTAAGTCTAAGACTGTCAAAGAGCATAAACAATTTCCCGGGAAAAGATGGTGTCATATTCCCCAAAATGGCATAGGGCATGGGGAAAGGCCAAAATTAGGGGAATGATTATTTATTAGTTCTAAGTGAAACGGTAATATACTAGATTACTAGTATCTAAAGTAAGAAAGGTGAGCTCACGCGTTCCCCGTTCGACTACGAAACTCCTTCCCCAATTGGTCAGCCCACACCATGCACTTTTCCTAAAATACCCTTCTCTTTATCTCCGAACGAATGAACGATGGACTCCTATGTCGTTTATAAGTCCTAAATTGACCGAAATATTATATACACTGCTCTAAAGTTTGGTGTTGTATAAGTTGAGAAGATTTAATTTATTTCCCACCTTTGGGTCATAAGATTTCTTTTTCACAAAAAAAAGAAGGAAAAAATTGTTGTCCTTCCTTTGTCTCTATTTTTGCCTGCCATTTTCTCTTTTGAGTCCTCCCCTGCCCCTCTCTCTTCCCCAAAACAATGTCTCAATGCCACTACCCTACAAATCCCCCTCTTTCCTCTTTCTATATACAACAGTGCTCATTCTTTCCTCCTCTCATCTCCTCCTCCTTGTTGCAAACTAATAGCAAGTATTCTTCTATGAGAAGAACTCTTATTTGAAGGAGGAGGTGGAGGAGGAGGAGGAGGAGGAGGAGGAAGAAGAAGAATAAGGCTTTCTTTCTTTACAAAATCCCATCCTTTGTCCTGCATTGGTACATAGCTTGGTAGGAATGGCTCCTAGTTATGACTGTGCTGTTTCCGTCCTCCTGTGCCCGGAGGACAACGACAGCATCTTGAGTTTTGATGAGGAGGAGGAGCATGGCCATGGTGATGTGGATGGCCATCGCCCAGGTTGTGTTCTTGGGGAAAAGAGCGGTTTTTATGGGGACTTGCTTATGGATTTCCCCTTGCAGTCGGATGAATGCATCGCCCTCTTGGTCGAGAGAGAATGGGAGCATCTCCCAAGAAAGGACTACGCCGACAGGCTGCTCACTGGGGCATTGGACCTTTCCATTAGGAGAGATGCCATTGATTGGATTTGCAAGGTGGGTTTTTTATTTTTTGAAAAAAATCTTTGTAGGTATACTATCGTTTGTTGTCTATATCTAATGATTCGTCAAAATAGTCCTTCTTTCCGTATTTCTGGTCTTATTTCAGATTTATTTCGGATTATTTTGTTTATTGTCGATCAATGTGAATATTTTTGTTCTCGCTGATTTGCTCTTATTTTTTTTTTAATATTTTCACTCCCCCCTACATAAATGAGATATGATCTTGCTGTGGCTATTTAATTTGGGTCTTCAGTACTTTCACAAGGCCTTTATTAATATACATAATGTAATAAATGGGTCTCTTCTCTCTTTCAATTCACTTATCTTTTGCCGTCTGATGGTTTTAATGCTCTTCTTGCTTCTTTGAATAATGGTGTCTGTGCTTTTATTAAACAGGTTCATTCCCACTACAGTTTTAGGCCTCTGAGTGCCTACTTGTCTGTGAATTACTTGGATCGATTCCTCTCTGTCTATGAGCTTGCAGTAAGAACATTCAGAAGGCCCTCTTCTCTTTCTTATGCATAAATTTATTTCCAACATAATCTCATATGTGTGGTTGCACAATATGGTTCTTAATGTCTGAGTTCTCTCTCTTATTGCAGCAAGGGAAGGCTTGGACGATACAGCTGTTGTCTGTGGCTTGCTTGTCTTTAGCTGCCAAGATGGAAGAAGTTGATGTTCCTCTATTGGTGGATTTACAGGTAAGGCCTGATGAACCATTACAGATAAAACAATTCCATGGCTTCTGATTCTGAATCTGTTCTAATTTTCTTTCACTCATGTCTAATAGGTCGGCGAGGCGAAGTATGTGTTCGAAGCTAATGTTATACAAAGAATGGAGCTTCTGGTGCTCAGCACTCTCAAATGGAGAATGCAATCTATCACACCATTCTCCTTTATAGATTATTTCCTTCATAAGTACAATGCTGGCAATGCACCATCCAGGTTATTAGTATTACAATCTGAGGAACTCATCTGGAGCACAATTAGAGGTATACACTTTTTTATTTTCAGAATTGCAAGATAGAAATCTCTCTGGTTGTTAGAATGGGATGGATCGAATTATTTTGACTACAACCGAGAATTCAATTGCAGGAACTGATTTCCTCACTTTCAGACCTTCAGAGATTGCTGCTGCTGTCGCTTTGATAGTGTTGGGGAAAACCCATATTGTAGAACTTGAGCAGGCTGTTACTTATTGCATCCATGTAGAAAAGGTAATATATAGCTAACAGCTATGTATGCACTTGGAGTTGCATGTTTGATGGTTACTGATTTGGTTTGCATTCTGATGGTTGTTGCAGGAGAGAGTGTTAAGATGTCATGAAGTAATCCAAGACATAATATTGATGAGGAATGTGCCACTGAAAACTGCTAGCCCATCAAATTCCTCTGTGCCACAGAGCCCAATTGGGGTCTTGGAAGCTGCATGCTTCAGCTACAAGAGTGATGATATAACTGTTTGGTCACAGGAAATATGTTACGATAGCTCTCCAGCTAGCAATAAAAGAAGGAAAATTAGCAGATAAACTATCTTGTGATGGATGGATGTTGTTTTGGCCACTAACCTCTTTTGGGACTTGTGGCATTTTTTTTAACAAGTCAGTTGGATGTGGTTACTGGAGTTTTAGGTGTGATCCTGAGATTACCGAAAGACAAACGAAAGAATGGATCCGGCAAAAGATTAAAAAAATGAATAAATAGATGTGGAGTTCATTGCTATGACATGAGTAATGCAGCCAGAAGACATCACTTATCAAAAGCAGAGACAGCACGAAGCAAGAAATCGAGGATACGTGAAGTGTTTTTGAAGAAGATACGAGAGAAATTACTACGTTTGCATTTGTTTTTTGTATTAACTTCGTGCGAGAACTAAGAAAGAAAGATCTTTTGGGATAAAACATGACCAATAAAATTGAAAGATGGAAAAACAAAGTGGGTTTTGCTCATCAAATCAAACGGTGATTGCTTAAATTAATCGCATCTGTTGACCCCCGATCAGTTTGTCTTCTGACTCTCTGAAACTTACTTTTTTTTTATAATATAAGAAAATAAGTGCCCTGGTCAAAGGTCAAAGGAAATATTCTTGGGAAAATAAATTATAACCTTTAAGAGGATCATAAGGGAAATGATCAAGTGTGTACTAAATATCTGCCGTTGGCTTCAAAGATCCAGTTTCAACGATGGGAGGAATTATTCCTGGAATCATTCCTTCCTCACTTGGTTTTCTTATCACATGAAAGCACGCATCGGGCACTGTTAACTAGTTAGCGACCATTACATTTAGGGGGAAAAGAAAGGGAAAAAAAAAAAAATCCAAACGAGACGTTAAAAAACACTTTTAAGTTTAACTCCAAATAAACGAAACGTTCTACATTTTTTTTTTTCGATTGCTAATGGTGGCTTAAGATATGGAATTCCTCCATCTCCTTGGCTTCCTCGCCTGCTCCGCCACCTCCGTCGCCTGCGTCTGCGCCGCCATCTCGTTTGCCTCGGCGTTCGTGTTCTTCCCCAGCTTGCTTAGCTTCTTCCACCCGCTGCTCCAAGCGGACGATGGATGCTTACTTGGCTTAGCAGAGGTCATCTTCTCGAACTGTCTCTGTAAGCTATCCATGTCGTTTTGGAGCTCCAGGTATTTGGCCTTCATGCTCTCCAGCTCAAACTTGAGCGTGTTGATGTCCTTCTTCGCTGCCGCCCAACCTTCTTGGAAGGATTGGGGAGTCCCCTCGAGGAGCTGCTTGCGAGTTGAGACCAAGGGCTGGTAGTGGGAATCCCCTGCTTCCTTTAGAGAGGAGTTGGCGATCGCGTTGCTTATCTTGACTTGCTCGGAGAAGAGGACTTGTACGACGACCCGAAGTGGGAGGCGTTCGTTTTGGGCTGCATGCATGCAGGCATCGATGGAGAGCTTTTGGCAGTCCATTACACGGCAGAGACGCTTCCTCTCGTGCTCAGTTAGCGTCGGATGCGCCTAATTGAGAGTTTTCAAAAAATAAAAAAAAAATTAAGCAGTTCCATCATTTCTAGTTTAACTTCATCTCAGTTATAAATCTTTTAACTAAGAAGAGAGAGAGAGAGAGAGAGAGAGAGAGAGAGAGACACTAGATTTATCTACTAACAAACAATATTAATGTTTGTACCTTGAGATAAGAATCAACAGCTCTGTACAACCCATCATCACAACTCCGGGTCGACTCTGGCAACGCCTCTGCCAAAACCTGGAACTTGGTCAGCGAGAGATTTCGATCCCTCGACACCTCTGTGAGGAAACTATCTATCAACCTCGCAACTCTCAACTTGGCATTAGACCCTGAAGCCCTTGCAGTCGCCGGCTCGTACCCATGCTTCTCCACATACGACTCCCTCCCTGGGCTCGAATCCTCTGCTTGCTCTTGTACCAGGAAATGCTCCACTAACCTCTGCACCAAATCCACATCGTACAACGTCTCGCTCTTGCTGTAAGATGGGATGAGAAGATCCGCCAAAGTGGCTTGTTCTAACTGCATTCCAACTCTTTTTTCTAACTCCGTGACGAGCGCAGGTGCTACTTTTAACATACTTGCCAACCTTAGCAATCTGAGAAGAAAGCTACAAGAGACAGAGTCCTTGGTTGGTGGGATTATACTTATAAGGCTTTCGATAATCATCCTTTGCTCTCGAACTTGGGAATTGGATAAGTCATCCTTGTTACCGGTCCCTGCGATTACTAAATGTAGCCCTCCTTGATTCCATACATCGTCGCCACCTTGAGGCCCTTCTTTGGTTAATCCAGGCAGCCACCTCGCTGCGTATTGCATGATTGCAGCTCCGATTAGCTCAAATCTCATGCCTTTCACTTTGATGGCAGTGACGACTCGTACAAAGTGGTCGATTCTAAGGAGGGATACGTCTTCGAACCACCAGTCCGGTGGAACTGGTTGGGTCCGGCTCGGGCTCGACTCCTTCGAGTCGTTGTTCCATTTTGGACTCGAATTTCTCGTAGGCCTCCCGGTGTACGCCCACCTAATACCTCTCGGATTAGCGCAAGCTTTCCATGCGATCGACTCACTGCACCTTCGTACTATTTGCAAGTTCTCGGCCCATGGCGACAGCCCTTCGCAGCTCTTGAGCACCACTATTGAGTCTCGCCATGAGGACAAGACTACGTAGCTTAAAAAGGCTTCTGTTTTGAATATTAAGTTTCCTTCCTCTAAGTCCTCCGTCATTTCCAAGTACTCCGCTGCGCACCTCAGGCCGGAGATGTTCGACGCCGTGAGGTCCACGGCGATGCCATAGCAGAACTTGGCGGCGAGCTCCAAGGACTCCGGGCCGCCGGGGAGGTCGTTTAGTTCGACCACACTTGGTTCTTGATCCCTTGAGGATTCATACATGATTCGGTTCATCCTTCCACTTCTTGAGAGTAATGGATACTTGACATGAGACCAAATCATAGTAGAGCTAGTTAGCTATGAACAGTGGATATAGTTACTAATAAACTAGTGGAGGAATTACCAATTACCTTGTGTAGATGGAAGCTGACACCTCCAACTTTAACAAGCAAATCACTGGGGATATCACTGGAGACATACCTGCTCGTAAGTACATATGCATGTCAAAATTAAACTAGAACTAACCACTGTGAATAGAACTATAGATTACATTTAAGGAAATAAATTAAAAAAAAAAAAAAAAGTACCAAGATTGATCTCTGAGCTCGAAGCCGTCGTTGCTGAGGCTGCTATGCTTGTGAGCATCAAGTGAATTCCTCACGAGGTCTCTCCCATGGAGTTCATTCTCAGATTCCCACATTGTTATGAGGAATATCGCCTTGAAGATCAATTATGGATGGCGTAGAAGGAAGAGTACTGAGCAGTAGTCAAGAAGAGACGAGACTAGAAATTAATGGCAAATCCCGAGGGGAGCTAGGGAGCGTTGGAATTCATACAACTATGGGAATCAACGCAGAGAGGTGCATGAATAGGAGAAGAGATAAGAGAGGAAACATATCTCTTGGTCCTGATGTGGAAGAGGAGGGCGATTGAGAGAAAAAGTCACGTGGGGTGTTGGAGTTATCTAGACTCGTAGCAAATCTTCCATGAATCTACAGGCTGGATTGGGCCATGGGCTTCTTTTTAATCTCTTTTACCATTTTTGGTTCTACTAGTTGGATTCGGGTTGGATTCGGGTGTCCTTTCCCTCCTCCCATCATCTATTCATGTGCTGAAAGCTGTGAGATTTCTGTAGCCATCTCCGTTTGTTTCCTCCATCAAATACTATATGCTCGTGCCTCCATAGGGATAGTGAGTGAGTAGTGAGCCCACTAATGCCACAGATATATTTGTCTCTTGGATTAGGTAGGGAATATACATATACATATATATATATTGGAGAGCTACTGTTTGCTTTTGTAACTTTACCTCACATGATCATGAACTAATTTAGCTAGGAGGAAACTCAATCTACTGTCTCATATTAGAGAAGGACAACAATGCTGAAAACCACTAGTAGTCGACAAAATTAAGAACCACTTGGATGGAGTAGTCCCACGTAGCATGGGAACAATAGTTATTAATATATAACCAAAAAAAAAAACCTCACTGGATCGACGATGCAAGTCTCTACTGGAGTTGGATCTATTTGGTTAATTTGTTGAAGGCAAACTAACTCTACGGACCTTTTTCTCAACACAAAATACTAGCTCTTGTCTTGCCAAAGAAATTTTGGATGATTAGCCACTGGTTTAAATTGAAAAGGCTACATAATTACATATATGTGAGTCTTTCTCAAAGTCATAAGCATTTGGTAAGGTGGTCCTCAAAATTTTTCATTGGTTGGTATGGTTCATTATTGCTAACTAATAAGTTAATAAGGGCGTCCTTTTATTGTCTCTTTCGGACCTTCTCAAGTTCCTTTCCTCTGCCTTTATGTCTGCGATCAAGTCATTAGCATTTCGTAATTATAGTGTGACCCCACTATTTTGGAATGCTTTTCATATTCAACCTCGAGGCTAGATATGCACAAAATTATAAAGCTCTTCGACTGTAATCTTTTTAACCATATGAAGTCTTCGATTAGTAAATCGTCAGACGAAGTTTAGCAGTGCAGGTGAAAAGATTGGTATTATTGAGTGGCATAGTTTGTAGGGCATAGTAATTAATAATCTGGGTAAGATCTAAGTGCCACAATTCTTAATTAAAACAAATTTGTCACACACACACACACACACACACACACATTCAATTATAAAATATATCCTTTCACACAAGTCTTTCATTTTTTTTACTTCACCAAACATCACAATATAGAAAAATAAGACATCAATCCTAAAAGCGTTAACACAATACAATAGAAAGAACGGTCATAATGAATACATAGATGCAAGGAAGCTAATATTACCATATAGCTTCATCGTGATACAATATTTATTGGTACACAACTTGTGATCTCCAAAGATTGACAAATGATCCTTTTTTCAACGATACTCACACACTGAGACATTGTCGGTAGGCGAAGGGCGACCGCAATCACCAGTGGAAAGAAAGCGTCTGCAAACAATGAGGCAGCCAATTGGAGTAACCCTTAGTATGCATCGACGATGGCAGTGGACATAAGCAGCTCCCTCGTTCAAGCTAAGTGAATGCAGCCGATGGATATAGATCTATATATTCAACTTGATTCAAATCCCTTTATTTCTAAATCCAAAGACTGTTGTAAATTATACTAACAGCATTCATACTATGAGAGTTATTTGTCATGTTTATATCCTATTCATATGCATCCAAATTTTAAACATTAGGCATCCCATGAGTCGGCTTAGGTTAGTTTTAGCGGGCAATATAGGTCCAGCCCAAGTAGCCCAACAAGGATGAACCGGGTCCCAATCGGATCTTTGATGAAAGTCGGGGTTGGATCCGACTAGGTTGGCCCAGGCTTCTATTAATCGTGACCTTTACTTAGCATTTTTTGTCTTTCTTTCTTTCTTTCTTTCTTGTGTGTGTATGTGGCTAAAGGTCTACGTTTCCTTTGGAATTAAGGAAGTCTTTTAAAAAAAAAATTAGAAATTAGGAGCAAGGAAGTCACAAGATGAGGGTAAGTGTCGTTCCAGTGCAGTGGCTTGTACGTCAGAATAAGAAGAAGAGGGGGAGAGAGGGATTTCCGAGGCTATAACTATCGATCGAGCCATCTTAATTTCCACATGACGTACGCCGCATGAAAGTGACTTCTACCATAAAGAGCCGAATAAGATGTTTATGGTGTATAATTTTCAACCCACCTTTCTATCTCTCATCTCTTTCCTTTTTACCCAACCCTCCCTTCTCTCCCTCCCCCCCCCTCTCTCTCTCTATCTCTCTTCCTCATATTAGACCCTCATGAGCTATGCATCTCCGACGCCGGCCACCGCCGTGGTTTGTTGCATGTGCGGCGATCACGGGCTGCCGCAAGAGCTTTTCCGGTGCAAGATTTGCCTCGTTAGATCACAACACAAGTAAGCATAACATATTTCTCTCGCTTGCTAGATGTCCAAATTGATTAATTAATCCATCCCTTGCTTAGAGAATTTTATACATACCATCTTGGTGTATTAATTAGATACTGCAGCGATCTTTATCCGAGAGCGACGACGTATCGAGCATGCAATTGGTGCTTGAGAGAGGAAGGAGGGAAGTCGCTTGCTCGAGAATTAACTGCGGATCATCACAGGATCTCGACCTCCTCGTCATCTGATAATAGTAATAACAGTGGTCGTAATAATTCTGGTGTAAAGCTTCGCCGAGGCGCCTTCGTGTCGCATCTCAATAAGCCCATCAAGAAGCAAAGAATGGAGCCCTCGCCTTCTTTAGGAAGAGCAAAGCATGGCTTTAGAGGAAAGGTGATTAGAAGATATAAGTTGTTGGAAGACGTAACAAGTTGATGAATTATATAAATGTTAAAACAATTTATCACAGAGACAGATATGTGTGTGTGTGTACATAACAAGAGAACATATATAGTTTACATGTATGTGTAATAAAGGAAATGCAAGAACTCTTGATGTAAATATCAAATATCTATCTCCATTTCCATATAGGGTTTGGTGATTTGGATGTGAGAACAAGGGGAATACATAAGTAGCGGTGGACAAAACTTTGCCGCGGAATCTAAACTGTTGAATGGACCCACTACGTGAAGATTTTCCAGTGATAAATAATTTATTTCCCACCCTAGCTATACCACACCCATGACTTGCTCGCTCTGCTAACCATCATATTATATTGAAGTAATTGCATAAAGAAAGTGACCCAATTGAAGGGGAAAAAAAAATAATAAAGCTGGGAAATGGAAAGTATATGGCGAATCCATCTCACCAGATATTCATCGAAAGGATAACCAAAACTTTCCCTGCTCCTTGCTTTTATCTTTTTAAGAAAGGAAAAGGTTGCAAGATGATAGGAAGTTGGCCGAGTGGCGGTATGTTAATAAGACCCAAGACTCTGATACTGCCAGGCTTAATTTTAACCAAATGAAAGATAGGGGATAAGATGCCCCCACTAATCTCATGTATATGATCAGTGGATATATTGCTCATCTTAACTACAAAAAAAAATAGGGCATTAACATAATAGATAGAATATAAGCAGATATTTTTCTGGGCCTGCATTGGCTCAGTGGATGATAGCAACAGGGCTCGAGGCTCGAGCCCTTTTTGGAACCACGAAAAAATAGTGAACCAAAAATGGAGCAAATGAAACATTAATAATTGGAAGAGAAAATGAGATACATATAATATTTTACTACGTACTTGCTAGTGGAACATGGCCAAGATATATTTTGTCACCTACTCCGGCAAATTGCACTGCCAATTGCAAGCTCGATGGCGTTGGTGAGGGGCAGTGATAATGAATGCATGAGCTGGACAGAATCGAGATATCCGCTCTCGTGCTCTCGCACGTGCATGTCGTGTGCCATGTTATTATCAACTAATGAGATGGGATTTAAACAAGGGTTTGACAAAGAAAGGCTAGACTTTCGTCAAAGTTTAGGCCAAAAAGATTCAAGAATCGAGTATTAGTTCAACTGGAGTTTTAACCCGTGGCCTGACCTAAGCCCTGTCTAATAGCAGTCTCAGTAAAACCTACTACAGACATTGTCAGATCACATAATTCACATGCGTTCTTTTGAAAACAAACTATTCATCTGATCATCATATACCGAGACTGGGTACACCTGGAGAAGGTAGGTTTGATTGATGACTCTTCATCTCAGTACTGGACTACTGGCAATTGTGTCGCATATTGGAAGAAGGATAAGGGCCAGGCTCAGGCCCAGGCCCAGGCCCAAGAAAGACACTCAAAGATGAGCACGGAAGGTACCACAGATTGAACTATAGATTAATAGTTTCAGTGAAATATAACTGGCAAAGTGTGGAGAAAGGGGCTTGACGTATGCTAGGGCGTTAGTGAAGCCAGGTACATTAAAACTTTCATGGGCCTCAGATGACAGATGCAACGCATCTGCCTTTGCCTATTCTCTGAAGAAGAAACAAATGCCTGCAGTCCAAAAGGTGCACTAATCTGATGACAAGGACTCCGCAATCAATGAACAGCTTCTTCCTTTTTATTGGACTGAAACCTAACGAGTATTGACCATTTAAGAATGTTCAGGGCTTGTTAATATGATTTTAAAGCTGTAGCGTACCCAGGCCCCATGACCAAATCATTGGTAGGCCCTAATAAGAGGACAAAAGTTGTGGAGAAAAAAGGCTCCATAAAGACAGTGCATTTAATATACCAATGCAATAGTGGTATGATGTCTACGGAGAGATATGAAAACAATAAGCAGTTTTAAATTAATCCAACTACCACATGAAATGAAGACAAGCAATGGAAGATAACTATGGGAGGAAGGAAAATTCAATTGTTCTAAGATTCACCTCATTTGATTCATGGCCCAGTCTTGAATGTGAACGAGATCCATTGACCTTAGGCAAAATATTCAGCAATGGAGATTTCAAGTCTCAGAAATTCCTGGAAGTCTGGAACCAAACATAGATTATTGCGCAATGATACAAGAAGAACACAAACATTTTGTTTTCTTGTCAACTTAATTAAAATTTGCAGACGTGCAGCAGGAACAAAGATAGATATAGGTCAGGATACAGATCTAGTGGCTTCTACTGCAAATGTCATTCCAATGTCCCAACCAGAAGAGAATGAATTAATTGAGCGAAAACGAATAGAGGAGGTATCTTATCTACTTGGTATGGATCATTAGATATCATCTGTAGGTTACTGAAAACCACCTACAGACTTGCCTCCCTTCAGTGACTAACATTTTACTCCAAATTCGATTTGAGCTCCCACATGGAGCTACAAGGATATGGGAGTCCTTCCTTGGCTCTCATAGCAATACTACAGGATCTTCACAAAGGGCGGCACATCGGTCCTTGGCCCTGCTAAGGAACGGTACATGTATAACTTCTCGACGGCCATTGTTTCTTCTCCTTCTTCTCCTTCTCCTTCTTTTTCAACTGTGTCCCTGATAACTTCTACGACCAAGCGAGGTAACCTCTGAGCTACATCCTTGCAACCCCTAAGAGATATTTTGCATGATGACATCCACAAGAACCTCATGTTGTAATAACGGTGAAGCCCAGAAAGCAATCCCACATCCCCGAAAGGGCTATCTCTGATCTCAAGTTTCTGTAATTTGGGGCACCCTTCCAGAACATATCTCAGCGCTAAGTCACCATTACCCGCAAAAGCAACGGATAGAGTCCTAACCAACTTCCCGTACTTCCCAATGTACCCAAATGCCTTATCAGTTAGCAATCCAGAGACTGCAAGCCTGGTCAGCTTGTTGCAGTTCATCACAATAGCTCCGAAACCCTCATCCATCGGCTCTCCGGTAAGGTAATCGGGGCGACGGCGACCCATGATACAGAGGCGAAACACCACGAGGTCAGGGCAATTCTTGGACATGGCGACCACCGCGGCATTGGTCATTCGCTGACAGAAGTACAGAATGGATCGAAGCTTCGAACAGCCTTCGGAGATCGCCGTAAGACCGACGTGCGAGACGGAACCGAGAGAGTCCTCGGTGGCATCCAGAGGGAACACCCTGAGCTCCCGGAGTTCCCTGCACGTCTCTGCTACGGCACGGAGCCCCTCGTCGCCCAATGAATCAAGAACCTAATTCAAGATGTGAAGTTGCATATCAACGATCGGACTAGATGGAGTACAAATCGAGATTTGGTAGAGATCATACCCAAAGACTCTGGAGATTGTGGCAGCGGCGGATGACGGGGACGATCTCATCGGCCATGAGATCTGCGAAGCTAAAGTTGAGAGAGGTGAGATTAGCGCAGACGGCATAAATCGCAGGGAGGTACTCAGGAGCCACCTCTCGGAATCCCGAAAGGCAAACGAGCGACTTCGAGGCGACGAAAGAGGAGGCCAGATCGATTTCGGCGGACTCGGATTTGAAGGAGCCGGTACCAAGATGAGTCAGCAATGGAGCGAGAGCCATGAGGCGGCGGAGTTGCTCTACGGTGACGAAATGGTTAACCCTCAGCCGCCTAAGCTTAGGCGACCGCGCCACGAGCGCCTCCAATGCCTCGAAACTGAACTCGCATGCGACGCACTCGAACGCGAGCGACTCCAAGCTGGTGGTCGTCTCCGGAAACTTCGCGATCCAGTCGACGACCTCGTCCCCCTCGTCGTCCACCACGTCCTCGATCAGATCCAGCACCCGGAGATACCTGCACTTCTCGGCGATGACGGCTAATCCGGCGGTGCCGAACCCTTCGCAGCAGATGAGGGTTAGATCTTTGAAGTAAGGGAATGAGCGCGCTATGAGCGCGAGGTCATCGTCGAGCACGGTCATCCTCTTGAGGCAGATCCTCTCCAGCCACGGGTAGGCGTGGGCGAAGGCAAAGGCCCACTGCGAGAAGTTCGCCCCCCAGCCCAACGGCACGAGATTGAAATCGGCGAACCGCGGCTTCCCCTTGAGCACGAGCGACCGAACGCACCGGAACCGCTCGGTCGCTCGGCGCGGCGCCACGGCGTAGCAGTTCCCGATAAAGAGCTCCCGCCGCGTCTGCGCCTCCGCCCGGTACCACGACCTGCACACCAGCGACGCCGCGTTCCGGTCCCGCCGCGCCGTCAGGAACTGGAGGACGCTCTCCAGCACGTTCTCCAGCACCTGGTCCGAGAACGGCGGCGGGTAGTCCCGGCCGCACCCATTTCGGATCTTGCCGGATCCGCGAAGATCCGGAACCCACCTCTCCTCCTCTCTCATCTTCTTCTTAGGGGGAGGAAGAGGGGAGATGCTGCGGTTGCGTTGGTCTGCGTATTTATTAATCGGTGGTGGATCAGTGTTTCAGAGCTCTGGACATTGGGATTCTCCCTGCCCATCACACTACTGCTGCAGCTGCCACCGTCCAAGAACCCCACCTCTATCATTTGGCCCTCTCTGGATTTAAAAATATCCCCCCAATCTCTACTCCCCTTGCCCCTTGCCCTTTGCCCCTCGGTGACTTACTCGCAGAAGAGGAGAGAGAGAGTGGATGGGGGAATTGAAGGCCCATCAAGGTGGGCGTCGTCTGTACATCTTTGTACTACCATGTCACTCTCAATCGTAGTCTACTAACCCACACCACTGTGCTGGTAAAAAAAAAAAGTAAGTGCTCCTCTTCCTTTTTATTTCCGCCCCCTCCTCCTTCCCTCTTCCTTTTGTTGTTTCTTATCTCCTTTTCTCCTCTGCCCAGTCCATTCACGATGTGGATTGGGTTGAGTGTGGCAACAGGAGATCTGGGTGTTTGACCACGTGGGTTGCAGCCAATTGGTGCGTCAGATTATACAGCTTGTAAACGTCGATCCACTTGCATCGGATCGGATTGAGTTGAATGCTCCACAATGATTGACATGTACAACCAAGGTACTACCGGCCACTTAGCCCCCCCCACCCTATTTAGTTCATTAGTTGATTTCTAATTGAAAGCTACTGGCTACGAAAAAATAAATAAAATCTTTTACGGATGATATGAGATGGATATATTGTAGAATAGTCCTTGATATTGACCCTCGCCATTATGGGAATTAGTTTGCCCTATCTACTACTTTCCACTCAAGGGGGTAGAGTGTAATCCCGGTGTCTTCTGCAATTATATGCTAACCCACTAACAGCGGATGGATGAGTAGTGCTTGCTTACATAGAAACACGGGATAATTTTTACAATCTCTAAATTGTAACGACGTCTAATTAACAATGCTTTTATCCCAAATACTTGTACATGAATCTGTCAATCACTAGCCGCCCTTCGTGAAGCTCTGGAATATTTAGTGCATTTGCCCAGCTATATAAAGCATCCAGTAATCTACCTTCATGAATTCTTTTTGTGTGTGAGCGCGCGCGTGTGTGTGTGTGTGTGTGTTTGCGTGGAGATTAAAGGCTTGATTCTGGCACTTGCCTTTATTCACTTCTTTCATATAGCCAATCCACAACATTGGCATTTGGCAGCTTCACCAATGAATAATGAAACAACATCCCCAGCATTCTTCCACCACACTACACTGGACTTTTCTTTCTTTCTTTTTTTCAAAAGATCTGCATTTGAATAATATATATAGTATATATTGACATCAGGAAAGGAATTCCAAGAAGTTCAAAGATTCTGGGGTTCTAGTTGATTCATGTGTTACTCACGCTTAAACACGTAAGTCCTAGTATGATAGCAGAAAATTCCTATAGTTAAGAGCATCGAATCTCGGGATGGCCCTTTCGGCAAATTATTATTTATGATTTAGATTTATGAAATAACAATCAAATGAATGATTCTTTATTTTCAGGGTAATTATTCGTCTGATCTGTCGCTTTGTATCACTCTTAGTTCTCAAAACAAAAAAAAATAAAAAAATAAAAGAAATGCACGGATACAACTCATGAACTATTTAAATATATCACTAGACTATCCATCAATATTTCAGTATAAATACTGATAAAAGTAATTTTAAGAATTTAACAAACTTAATATAAGAACAAAAATATAATTAATTGTATTAGTTCTTCAAGATGGTTATATTATTTAACCAAAAAAGTTGAAAACTCTCATCTTTAGTAGAGCTGTCAAAATAATCAAACCAATTCAAACTCGGTTTGAAACAAACTAAGTTTGACCAATTGAATCAGACATGAGTCTAAGTCAAGCTTTAAGCACAATCAATTCAATTAGACTCTGCTTGATAAAACTCAAATAATATATATGTTGTGCAAATATCCAAATGCGTGAAGACAGCAGTAGCAAAATCTTTTACCCTCAAATAAATCCAAATAGAATAGCAATAATTTGGGGCTAATCAAATATTAGCAAAGCTAAATAAATATCAATTTGAGAACTCCAAATCTAAGATGCTAGTTATAGAGAGTGTCTAATACCCAAGCTAATCTAAAAAATGAACACCAAATAGATACAAACCACAAAGAAAAAAAGGGAGAGTCAAGATTTACGTGGTTCGGTGATGTGCCTACGTTTATGGGCGGAGCAATCTTCAATTCACTACGCAAATATCTAAATACAAAGAGTTTACAACTCTAATAAATGATGACTCTCTCCTCTACAAGTTTCTCTTTCTTACAAAATGCCCACGCAAAGCTCTAAAACCCAATATTTCTATTTATAAGGTCAGTTTAAGTTGGGGATTTTCACAAGGTGTTCAAACGCCTGCAGGCTGCGTTCGAATGCTATGGCTCCGTTTGAACGCCTGCATTAAGTTCGCTTTCGGGTTCAGATTCACGTTCGAACACTGTTGGGCCGTACGAAGCTTGCATCAAATTTACTTGTGGGTTTAGATTTGCATTTGAACGCTACTGGACCGTTTGAGTGTCTGCATCAAATTTGCTCACAAGTTCAAATTCGCATTCGAACGTGATTGGACCGTTCGAATGCCTGCATTTATAGCCTATGTCTGGAAATTACGTTCGAATGCCCCTCGGACCCCGTTCGAACGCACTGTACAGCAAGCCAGCAAAATGCTAAAATATAAATTTGAGCTAAATTTCAACAATATAAATAAAAATAATAATAATAAAAACTATATATATATATACATAAATAAGATTTAATTTGGTTATATATCTAATTTGACCTTATAAAGTGTAGACTATCATAAATTTAATTTAAATTAGATTCAAACTTAATTGGACCTTAATTTAAGATAAGTTTGATTTGGCTCATCGAGTGGCTCGAAATAGACTTAAGAGTTCGAAATAGGCATGAAATAAATTTATTATATGGAGAGCTGGGCTCGATTACACCCATAGAATTCGCTAGCTTTTGGTATCTTTTCCAATGAGATAAGTCAATATATTGGTCCCTCTGTCGTCAGGCTTATCGTCTCGGCCTCTCGGGGGGTGTTCAAACTTCAAAATGGAATGGCCAATAGATTTTTTTTTTTTTAAATTTTAATTTTTACTTATGCATAATATTATAATATACAGTAATATTCTCCAGCCTTCAAAAAGTCCAAGCTTGCTTACGTGTCAAATGCCAACTGGCACACTCAAACACAGTTTGAAAAAAGAGATAAACTTATCCCGCGAGGTACCAGAATCAGAGGGCCCTCAATCGCGGACTTCGACGAAGGGAGAGAAACGCGCTCCCCGCGGTGACAAGTTCGAATCGGAACTCGTTCGATTCCTCCAAATCGTCGAAGATTCCGATCAAGATCATGGATCCGACGGACGCTCAGCACGATAAGGCCAAATCCGACGGTGGACATCTTCCGGAACCCGAGCTCGACTCCAAGGACGGCGCTCGCCCCCCTCCTCCTCCTCCTCCTCCGCCGCCTCCTCCTTATTCTTTACCCGAGGACTCCGCCGCAATCTCCCAAACTCCTCCATCGCAGCCGCCTGATCGCGCATCGACGGGGCAGAAGACCGTTAGCTGGAGCAGCGATCTGACGAGGGAGGGCCCACCCGCCTCCGCCTCCGCCTCTGCCACCTCGATGCCGGCGGAGTCGAATCCATACGTCACTTCTGCCCCCGTCCAGTCCTCGTCATCTAAGAGTACCCGATTCGAACAAGTTTCTATTTTTTCCGGTTCGCATTTGAATTATTATTATGTTAAAATTTGACTTCTTGTAAGATCTGGTTGAATTTTAGAAACGATGGAGACTGTGAAGGGTGTGCTCTCAAAATGGGGGAAGAAAGTTGGGGAAGCGACGAAGAAGGCCGAGGATTTGTCGCGAAACACTTGGCAACACTGTGAGTGTGCTTGAGAATGTTGCATCTGCCTCTTGTTCTTTGCGCAGTATCATGCGGAGTTATCCTCTAGTTTTGTGGTACTTCTGTTTTCGCTAATTGTTGGGCACGTTATGCTTTAGATAGGTGATAAACTTGGATGTTAGCAGGAATTCGGATAGCTTATGTGATTGCTAAGATCCAAGGCAATGTTAGCTTTGTCATTGCATGCCCAAGCTCTTTCGGTGTATGAAATAAGCAAATAATAACTACGTGAAATCTTTCCACATAGTTCTGCTCTTGAGTGATTCTTTTGTATGATAGCATTATGAAATTATTTCGGACAATTTCGCAAAGTTCATGATACTTAACGAATACTACTTGATGCACTAATGAAGCTCGTGTATCTCGTCTAGCATTGTTGGCCTTTTCCTTATTCTCCTTTTTTTCATGACTTCTGAATTTCTAATTCAGTCACATGATCCTGGAGGATCTTGAAGAATGCACTGACCATGAATTATTTCTTCTATTGTATCCCTTGTGTGTTTGGCCTTAAGATGGACTAGATTGTGCCAAGCAGAACCTTAGTGGCTGGGAACCAACATTTCAACCGCGACATCCCCCCATGAGGGGGCTTGTGTGAAAGTTTTATATTTATATTTGTCAATGTCTGCCTTACTTATTTTCAGCAGTTTGGATGTCGTGTTTTCCTACAATATATTGTTCCTAACTAGTAGCGCAACTCATTAATTCTGAAGAACATATATTCTTCTTATTCCAGTGAAGACAGGACCTAGTTTTGCTGAAGCTGCCATGGGAAGGATTGCTCAAGGAACCAAAGTTATAGCAGAAGGTGGTTATGACAAGATATTTCGGCAGACTTTTGATGCACAGCCTGAGGAGAAACTTAAAAAATCTTATGCGTGCTATTTATCAACATCTGCTGGTCCCGTTATGGGAATTTTATACCTCTCCACGGCTAAACTTGCTTTTTGCAGTGACAATCCTCTCTCCTATAATGTTGGAGATCAAACTGAATGGAGCTATTATAAGGTATGTCTATCCCTTGCAATTAGTTTTTCCTTGAGGGGATTTTGTGGGGAGCCCAACCAAGCAATTTGTCAAGCCTATACTACGTAAATAACTTAATTGATCCTGAAATAAAAAAAAATCAGTCCTAAATATGGTGTTGCTATAACTTTTAGATAATTTTATGATGTATGCTAGTTATCATTATTATGATATTCTCAGGTTAAGATATTAGCAAAACAAAAGAGTTTTGCAAGAAGCCAACTGCCCATAATTCCTGGCCTAAACAGTATCAGTCAAGAGAGGGGCTTGTAGTGTATATTGTATACTAGTAGTTAGCAAAGAGAGAATGTTCTGAGCTACGGATTCTTTCATGGCCAAAAGGTTTAGATAAAGAATTTCTTAGATCATATCAATAATGGCAGACATGTATCGCAGTGGAAGACTTTGCTTCCATAAGCGGGCGTTATTTTGAAGGTTACTTGGAAAGGCATCTCCATGTTCTCAACTTCTCACTGGGATATTGTCCTCTGAAATAAAATTCACAGGGAGAAGATGATTAGAACACATAAACTTTTTGACACTGTTAAATGATAAATGTGGAACATTATGATAAATGTAAAAGATGATTAGAACATATAAGGGTACCATGATAAATGTAAAAGATAGTAAAGATGATGCAATATCTATGACGAACAAATGTGGAAATTTTTATTAACACTTTGTTTCCTTTAGCCCTCTCTAGTACTGCAGAACTGAATGTTAGTGATGGATAATAGTAAGCAATACTTTCTAGAAACATTAAAAGAAGCTCTAGGAATTGTAATATAATGTATTTTCTGTTCCAATCTTCTTAAATGAGTTCTAAATTTACTGGCCTAGCTTGATACAGGTTAGACCTCTGTTCTATACTGACTGAAGCTTCCTTACCCTGTGCTTCTGCTTTCTTCACTTTTTCACATCCTACCACACACAAATGATCCCTTTGCCCTGCCTGCATTTTATTGCCCCATTCAATTCGAGGACTTATAGTCTTCAATGTGATTGGCTTACATCAATCTGCAATATGTACCGCCATGGATCTTTATGCTGGATGGACAATCCCGAAGGACTAATTAATTACATTTGTCCCATCATGTCCCCATTTCTCTATCTTGTTATAAGTAGAAAATATAAACGAGTAGTGTATAGCCCTTTGTTCATTGTGTTGGCATCTATTAACTTCTTTTTTTCTAACATGATATTCTATAGAAGTTTGGGGCATCCTTGCTTGTTCTATACGAGAAAAGAAAAAGAAAACTATTTAGGAACTGTACTACCTTCTGAATTATGTTCAGGATCGTTGCCAATACCTATCCTTTTATATATTGGTGATTGATGTGCTTGTACTTGTTATATGAATTACTAAGTTTATGTTATAGGACATTTTATCTCAAATTATTGGCCACTTGCAGAGTCACCTGGCTATATCTGTTCTTCTTTCCACTAGTCTACTTTTGCCTTTGTTTGGTGTAGTGCACCGACATGAACAGCGCTACAGTAAGGTTTCACATGAATCTGTTACTTACTCCATTATAAGTAAAACTTGGTGGCTTTTAGCCATCTCTTTCCAGATAGTGCATACTGCCAAGTGTGTTTGTTCTGAACTGCATGTAATCCTTATCTTTTGAGCAATCTCCCTATTCAAGCAAGTTGCGAGTCATCTTTTTGTTAATTTGTTTTTTCTTACCTGTCTTTATACAAACAGGTGGTGATTCCTTTGCATCAGCTAAGAGCCGCTAATCCTTCGTTGAGCAAAGTGAATTCCGCAGAGAAATATATCCAGATCGTATCCGTTGACAACCACGAATTTTGGTTAATGGGTTTTGTAAACTATGACAGCGCTGTAAAGAACCTTCAAGAAGCTCTGATCAGCGTGCATGATAATCAACCCTGAGAATGACTTTCTGGGAGTTATGTTGATCTCTTATGGCCTTGCAAGACACTAGTTATGCACATACGAGAAGAATCGTTTTGCCATTGTTATTGGTGTCCATTGACCTTTGGAACAGCTCCTGCTTGAATAGTTGAACTTTCCTCTACTTTAAGCTCCTAGTCATAGTGTAATCTCTCATATGTATTCCGTGTCGAACTTTTTGATATGATAGCCATTTTAGCATGCAAATTATTTTTTAGGCTTCCTTTTTATTTATTTATTTTTTTTTTTTACATGACAGTGGGACAATTTCCGATGACTTTTCCTAAGCTGCACAGATTGTTGCACTTAATTTGAGTGTTTTTTATAAAAAAAATTCAATCAATATGGACCTAAATAAATTAAACGGGATCAGATTCAATCTCACAACCTATCCAACCGAATCTAATCCACTTATAGAATAAACTTTTTACATCTCTCTCTCTCTCTCTCTCTCTCTCTCTCTCTCTCTCTCTCTCTCTCTCTCTCTCTCTCTCTCTCTCCCCCCTCAAGAATAAAAGGAGAAGAAGACAATAGGTTACTCTCTGAATACAAGCAGGATCTTGTGACGATTGAACTGAAATATATACGGTACTATTTCCTCAAATTCTTGTTCTTGTTCCTGTGAAGAGCTGGTTTCACTATCTTTTTATTCTGATAGGCAGCAAATCTCCTCACCGACGGGAGAAGGGAGAAAAGGGTACAGTCGAACCTTGGGCTGTGCTCTCTAATATCGCTCCGTTTATATCTTATTTTAACTGTAGATAGTAGATACACACGAACATTTACTGGCGATATTATCCCTTGTGCTAGAACTAATTGGGTGCGAATTATTACAAAATTATCAAAAGAATATCAAAGAGACAAATGGCCCCAAAAACTGGCAACTGAGAAATAGTTTCCATAATTGCAAGCGTGTACATCATGGTTTTTAGAAACGGCTTTAACCTTTTTCTAATAGAAAATAGAAAATACCAAATGTGTTACAGAAGTTGGCCGGATCCTTCAAAGTGTTGTTGAGCAGTGATTGTCCATATTACTTTCAATGGTCATCTAGAGCTCCTCCTTGTAGTACAATGTGGCTCTTCCCATGCTTCCTGCTATATTAGGTTAAATTTAATTTAAAGAAAACATACATGAAGAGAAAGAGAAGGAAAGCTTATCAATAATAATATATGCATGATCTTGGAATTATGTTCAGCACATCAAAATAAAGAATCCTAAATATTGTTTATATGGAACGCGACAAACTGAAAATTATTTGATGGTTGAAGGTTTGGTGGCTTGATTCAATTTGGTTGATGGTTTGACAGTACAGTTAGTTTGGATAAATAGCTTGACAACGTAATGACTTAAAGCAGATCTTGACGGTATTTGATTCGAAACAATTATTCGACGACGCATATAGCTTGAAGCCTAAACTAAACAGCTAAAAGTTTGATAAGATTTAAATGACTCTGTATCTAAGAATAATTGATTCTTTATCTAACTCATATTTAAAAAATAAAAAAGTAGCTTCAAGTTTTTGACTACCTAACGAGGACACATCATTTTCTCCATTAGAAGAAGCACTTGATCTATTTGAACAAGCAAAGCAAGACTAGCCGACTAGGTGATATCATCCATGCAATCCCTCCATAGTAAACGATAACATATTTAACTGAGTTATGATTAAGGTCATTTTGCTTGGCGCATGCCAACTAAACCAATTGTAACTCTTCAATCAATTCAATTTGAATACTATAAGCATACAATTTCTGTAGAATTATCTGATCTCAAATTCTAGACCACTCATAACATCAACTACTCTACCCACAAAAACAACAATAAGTTTCGCTATTGAGCTTTTTCGTTCAATCTACCAACGCCCAATGATGGTTAATCCCAATAAAATGACCTTTAGAAAGTCCCCTCGGTATGTTAATCTGCCTATTGCTGTTGTAGTCTCACACAAAAGCGATAGCACAAAGAGCAGTTAAAAAGAAAACCACCAAAATTAAATAAAGAGACCGATTCTTGAAATTGATCATAAAAATAACGTCCTACAGCTAAACCTCTGACAAACCTCTGACACATACACTCCCTTAATTTCGCATAAGGCCATCCGTTTGAGAATGTGTAAATCTTTGTCGTAAAGAACAAGAAATAATCGACTAGCAAAATTCATACTAGAGATAAAAGATTGGTGGATCCACTGTTAAGTATATAGCTCAAGTCTCTGTTGGGTGGGAATGCTAGAGGCACGAGCATCCTGCATCTCCGATATGCCAAGTGCAAACCTGAACAATTTTTGAAGGGAGAAAACTCCAAGAGGCCTTGAACTTGAGCTGTAACTGCTTTCATACACATTGTGGTTTCTTACAACTATAACCATTTCATACTTCTTCTCAAGGAGTAGATCAATGACCCGACCAACAGATGTCGAGGTGGTCACACAAGGTGGAGGTCCCCTCATCATTGTTGAGAGAGGTGCATTCAACTGTTAAAATGTAGGAAGAAATGTCACCACCATATAATATATAAGCTACAGCAAAATCCAAGTTTTGGAATAACAAATTTAGTGGAACATCTTCATATCATAACATGAAAAAAGGACAAAAAGTTATCTTTTGTTGTTTCTATATAGGATACATCAGCAAATAGAAAGAGCATCATCTAATTCAAATGACTAAATAGTAAAGTTAGTGAATATAGATATCCTAGAAATAGTCACACTAGTATTAAAATTCCAATAATCTTAAGGGCTAAATAATATAAATTGCTTTAATTTGAGTTATAATAGAAAAGGACTAAGAGGTCAGAATCCATCCTTCGTTAGATCTAAGGTTCGATCATTAATGGTGTGGAGTAAACAATGAGGAAATTATATAGAACTGGGACTAATTAGTGATGGGTTGCAATGCCATAAGTCATAAACAGCCTTGGTATGGAAACCTGCTAAGTGTTAACTTCCAAATTCAGAGAAACCCTGGAAGTAAAAATGGGCAATCCTGAGTCAAATACTTATATTTTGAGAAAATGGATGTTAATGAAATAGCCTTTTGGCTGATGCAACAGATGCATGAATCAGAAAATCTAAAAAAGGAGATATCAGAGGATAACTGAAACTCTGTCAACACTGCTTAACATTTTTACCATTATATCATTATATATGTAGGACAACTTTTTCTTGATTCTGATCTGATTTTCACTTAATATTCAGTCAATAGGTGATACATATAATTCTGAGGTAAACTGGTAATGAGAAAAATTTCTCTATGCATATATTCTTAACTACGAAGTATAAGAAAGAAAAAAGAAATAGTCCAGGCCCTTATATGCCACAAACTTGGGACAATTCAAACCCACCAAGCTCTCAAAAATAATGTATGATCATTGTAGCAGTGGCATGTAAGAGAATACTGGATAGAAGGAGATACTGTACCTCGATACAATCACAACGATGAACAATTCCAACACAGCTTCCCCAGTCATCTACAATAGGAATCGCAGGATCCTTGAAGAAGCGCATTACTACCTTGTTCAATTTCATGTTAGCAGGCAATGGATTGGCTTCTTCAAATGGTGTCATATACTTCTCAACTGGATCGTTCACAAAAATCTATAGTTTGACAGGATAGTTAGAAATGGTCCTGCAGCAGTAGGAAATGGTGTAGAGATGAAATGAATTAGATGAACCTGGGGAAGGAGACAGGGTCTAAGCATAGTATTGGTGAATCCTGACAAAGCTTCGACTCTAACAGCAACCTGATCGAAGTAATTATTGTTACTGTATATTCATGACTAAGTTCACACTTGATTTTCTATCAGTAAATGCCAAAAAAAGATGGAAAAGAAAATTAATTGTACACTATATTCAGTACCTGAGAAGGCATCACTTTTAGTACAGTAAATTGACAATTGTTCATAAAATACAGAGAGGTCATAGTGACTATTGGAAAGAAACTCATACACTACAGAAGTCCTTAAACAAAATTTATAGATGAAAAATAGACATTTAACTTGCAAAAACAATAGGAGCAGTTCAGCAGTAACAAAATCACTGGTAAGCTTTCTTATTCGAGCCACAAGATAAGAATTTATCGAGATTATAGACCTGACTGATCCTTTGTTGCCCTTCTTTTTCATATAATTATTCGTTTAAGTAATAATCTACCACTGCTGTTGTGTCTGAAAGCTAAAGAAAAAAGAAAAAGGCAGTGATTACGAACCATTCCTCCTCTGCTTGTCCATGAAAAGAATTCCTGCTTGTTGATTATATTTGAAAGAAGGTCTCTAGCAACATCAACCTGTTAATCACACAAAAATTGCATTATGCAAAAGAAAAAGGAAAAGTAAATTAGACTGAAAAACTTGTTCACAACATGAACTAACAAAATTTAGTAACCAGGAAGATAGTGGTTCTAAAAGTCGTAGAGCAACAAAGAACATACGGAATAAGGTTGTGTATTAAAGAAAGAACTCAGTTAGCTCAATAATACAGTCTACTATACAAAATTATCTATATATTTCAAGTCAGCATAGGAACATTAGCCGGTGATTGGATTTTATTTTTTACAACAGTGAGAAGAATCTTCTTGATGCTTTCAATTTTCATTTTCTTCAGCCATTACATAATATAATAAAAGAAAGAACACCGTGGTACGAATAAGTCAAATATAAGCCCATCAAAAGAGAAACATCGGTAAGAAAATATCAAAAGGAATAAGAAAGATAACTAAGAGTGAAGAAAGAATCCAACGTTGTGAGAAATATATGAATGCCATAAAAGGAAGGCCTTCAGAAATGTTGAACCAAGATGCAGAGACAAGGTCATTTTCTTTTTCAGATGTTCCATTGAGATCAAATGCCAAATCTGTGACATGTTGTGTATGGACAGACAAATTGGAAGTAACTAGCTTGGTGCAACTTTATACATATCTCATGCTTTATTAGTGATATGTGCAAAAAAGTGTAGGATTTGACAGTCGGCATGCAAAGACACTATTGATATGCATTTGCCTAAAACCTTCAAAATGAGGCAGAGAAGGTATTGCTATCATGTGGTACTAGATTCTTCACCATAGGGGACAAAGGATAAATCTTAATCATCCCATTACCTTAAAACGGAGAATGCCTAGTCCAAATTGGTAGAAGTTCTTCCATTAGGCAAACTTCAGATTTCATCTTATTTTTCTTTCCTCATGCCACATTGCACTTAGATTGGGTACCATACCCTAGCAATATTAGGTAGTGTAACAAATTCATTCTCAAGTGCCAGATGTCACTTATCAAAATTGGGACAGTCACTGTAATTAACGGCCTGCATTATATACAATTCTGATAATTTAACTATAAGATGTATCTAAGTTCACATATTACCAAGATATTCTTCTCAAGATCTCTGAATCATCAAAATATTAAACTGATCACTAACCTAAAGGTTGATATACATTACTAGGGAATGTGCTCAGATAACATCATTAATGACAAAATTGTGGACTTCTTATGTTCTTATCATGGTTCATAAAATCAAGGAATATGACTACCTGGTAACTATTTACAGCTGCCTCCATAAGAAGCTCATCAGCTTCTGTTTGTGCTGAAGCAGGAATTGACCCTACTGAATCTGACCACATGTGTAAATGAAGCCTCTTGGCCATATCAAAATCCCCCCCTGTAGCAAAGGCCCGCATCATCGAAAGATAGAGATGAGGTTTGGGCTTCAAGCTGTTGTTCGTGCCAGCCTGCTTAACTATCTCTCCGAAGATGCAAAGAGCACCTACAAAAATAAAGAAATAAAATGAACATTATAGTGCCATTAAAAGAAAAAAAAACAAAAAAATGAAACCAACTACGGAGGCACTGAGAGTTACAGGTTCCTCTCTGATTTCAGAGGATTTTAAGCTAAAAATTAACAATAATTATCAATTTTATTTTTAAGTACCGAAATAGCTTTGTGCCTTTAACCTGACTAAATACCATTTAAGTGATTAAGAAAATCAGAAGTGACTGCTTTAATTAAATTTCTTTTAAGTGATCAAGAAAATAAGAAAGTGACTGCTTCAATTAAATTCTTTTTAAGTGCAAAATTAATTCAAAATCAACCAAGCTTAGACATTCTCATTAGATAGAGGAAGAAGCAACAAATATGAATAACTTTAAAACGAACTAGAATATCATGTTACATTTGATAGAATATAAGGCCAGTGCCAGATCACCAAAATAATGCTAGTAAATGAGATGTTCTCTAGATATGTATTTGCCAGTTATTCTTCCTACTCAGTGTTCACTGTGGCCCCAAGCAAATTTTCAATTTTTGCATGAAACAAAATGTTGCTGATAACCTTCAATTAATAAAGCTTGGATTCTAGGGATCAGGCTTATTTTCAAGCTTTCTAATTTGCAATTTCTGAAATCTAAAAGACTTTAATTACTTCTGCTCTATGTCTAAAGTCTGTCTTTAAACTACTTGGCACTCTGCTTTTGTCACACTCAAGAAAAGTGCATTACGACTTACGAGATGTAGGATCACAGACTTAAATCTCAACAATAAATGGCAGTCTATATCTTGTAGCATGTCATTTACTGTTGAACAAGCTGCACCTTTCAGTGTATCCAATAGGTTTCACAAATTCAAAAAGAAAAGGAAAGAAAAGGAATTCATGATAAAAGAAATAAAAGCCAACAATTAGATCAGTCCACAAATTACCCTTCATTGACCCACAAGCCAGCAAGGAATCAACCATTGCAGTATATGCGATCCTATCAATAGAAAGAAGCACTGTTTTCATCTCCACCACAATCTTCAAAACTGAAATCAGGTCTCTGCAATTTGCTAAACCCTATAAAATGTTTACATATCTTACTTACGGGAAAGAAATGATTCAAAGACCATCACTCAATTATAATCATAATTAAGTGTAGCCATTCAAGTAAAGTAAGAGAGTAGATAATGACCAAATTTATCTAATTGTAAAAGAAGGAAGAATTATTGAGCTGCATTTGCATGCAGCTATCATCATAAACTAGTACCTTAAGTAAACAGGTGTAGGTAATAGCATCCGGAAAAAGTTCATAGCAGTTACTCTTTTCAGCTTCTTCCTGCAATAATAATATGATAACTTTTCATATAATTCATAGCATATGCTCTATATAAGAAAACTAGCACTTGAAGCTAAAACTGGCCTTTCAAATACTTGCTTGGCACCTTCATTTCTGCAAGCAACTGGATTGCCTTATCCATATCTCCAGATCTTACACAAGCAGAAACCAGTGTATTATAGGTCAACTTATCAGGCTTCAACCCTTGGCGCAATATCTCATCTCTAACAGTTAAAGCACCAAGTGGAAAATCGGTGTTTATATATCCCTGAAGGGATTCAAGGTATTACAACATGTTGCAAAGTATATGAGCTTTGACAGTATGAGAGACCTAAAAACATGTTACATAGTTTTGACCTTTCAGCAATATGAAAATGTAGATATCAGCAGACAGCATAACAACCAATTATTAGGCTACCTTCATTAGTATGTTGTACAATAAGACAGAGTCACGCTCCTCACAAAGCACATGACGAGAACGTGCAACAAGAGCATTTGCACGGCGCATATCTCCTACATGTAACCCAGGTGCAAGTTAGAAAAGTATCCATATAGCATGGAGGCCAACATATATCTAGAATTGAGCAATTATTTGCACACCAGAGAGCAATAAATCCCTAGGATCCTGTGACAGTCAGAAAACACTGCCAGGGCTGAACAAATTTTGACAAACATTTTTCAAGATGGTTTATTATTATTTGCAGTTTAAGAATTATCAATATCTATAGTTAAAGTTACCAAGATATATCTTATCATTATACTTTTTCGGAATAACTTCTAAGTTAATATCAATTTTCACATGTTTCTCTACTATTGGTGCATGAGCTTGTCCATCTTTGGAGGCTTCTAACATGGACGCTGCTCTCTCATCTTAAAGAACAATTCTTAAACCCAAATATATCAAACTAACTAATCTTCTGACCTGTTTAACTATGAATATATCATAGGATTAAAAAATCAGAAACCAGTAAACAATCTGATTATTCTGCAATCTTACATTAAGACCATAATTACAAAGCGTTAATGTAATTATCAACCTCAAGGGCTGCAAAATACATGCATGATATCATTATGCAAGAATGGTAGCAAAAGCAAGGAAAAAGAAGGAAAAGGCTAAAAAACAAATATGTGAAAAACAATTATTGTAGCAGAGTACAAATACATTTTCACAAATGGTAAGTAATTAGGCTCAACCAACCTGCTTCCAGAAGAGCATTTAATAGGCCATAGATGAGTTGAGGTGATAATCTTGGATTCCCAGTAGCAGTGCCTAGTTCAATAGATTCAAGAATTTCGAATGCTTCATCAACCCTTCGGGCCTCACCCAAACCCTTCACAAAATTATTACATAGTCAATGCATTTATAGGTAAAGGGACTCCAAAACCAAATGCTCATAATGCTGACTCAATCCAGGGAAGCATAAACCAGAAATAAAAATGAGCTCTTATCACTTAGATTGTCAGCCAACAAAATAATCTAGCTGCCAATACCATACATGATAGCAAAAATTAAAGAATGTAAATAATCAAGTACACAGTTCTAAAACAAGACTGTATGCAATTATACATCACATCCGCAAATGCCATTACAATTGTCCAAGCTTCATTTCTATGACTTTACATAGACTTGACTTGAAAGTCAAAATGCTCTGTGAAAGACTAACTACAGCAGGCTCTCAACATGAGATCAATCTCTTTACATTTTTTTCCTACTCCCAGACCAAAGAATTAAATAAAGATGACCAAAGCAAGAGAGGGATTTACTTGGAACCTATCATGTCAATTAGCACTATAAATTAAGCTCATGTAAACATCAGTATATTCCAAAAGTTTCCTTAGACATGAAAGAGACTAAAAAAAATGAGAAAAATATATGACCTTGACATAAGGAGGTGTCTTGATATCAAAGGCACAAACTAACCAAAGAATAAGTGAACAGAACACCCCATCAGATGTGGTCACAAATGAGATAAGTAAAAGGATGAAGCAAAAAAGAAAAAAGAAAACCTTATAATGGAAATAAACCAATCTTCTAAATGCCAGCTCGACATATGGCAGGCCAAGGTCCAACATAATGCCAACCTAGCACATGCGGTCCTTATCCTCGTCAAGACCAAAGCCAGAGTTTCAAGTAAGCTAATGCAAGAAACAAATCATCTAATAGTGAAATAATAAACAATCATACTGATCGATAGAAAATTAGAAATATCCACATATACCATTTTATGCCCAAGTTCTTAAATAGCCATCGAATTCATGCTTAACCAACTTATATCAATCAATCTATAAATAAGATAATGCTGGCTATAGGCTGGCTTGTTCATGTTCTTTTTCTGGAGCTAGACTGTGCTTAGGTCTTATGCTGGTGTGCTCAATACAGAGCAATCAAATAACAACATCAGCATATGGAACACATATAAGGTTCCATAAGCTGCTGCCTGAACTACTGTAAAAACCAAAATCTTACTAGAAGATGCTAGGTTCTAGTGATAGTGGTTTGATAAGATCAAAGTCATTCATTCAAAAAATGATTTATTATAAAAGTAGATTTCTTAGAACTATATCAGAGATATTTAATCAGATTACACATGCTATATCTACAATTCATAGATTTCCCAGAGCATCGTCTAACATAAGAATCATTTAATGAATTATGAGCCTTAGCATAAGCAAAACTAATCATAAGTCATGTCCAACTCTGTATCTCATTTGCATCATCATCATCATCATCGACTATAGACAAATAAATCCTCCTAGTAGGGTACTAAGTGTTAGGGTATTTAGTTTGTAACTAAATGATACTTATTTATGAATTAAGTCTCTCTTAAATATATTTGAAGGCCAAATGCTTACTTATACACATTTTATCAAACTCTGCATATGACAAGTCACATTATTAGTTATGCATACAATATTGTCAAAGGAGGAGATGTGTGATGAAGTTATGCACATTTCTAAGCTACAGTTCTAATTAGTGAGAAACAACCAAAATATCTCCCCTATAACTAATATCTTTCTACTTTCCCTTTCTTCCACCAACATGCAAAAATCCTATGCTGATTTCTATTAGAGAAAAGTATCTAAAATACTTTCCTCTATACCTAAAGTACTTGTGATATATTAAAAGTAACTAGCAAGAACAATCATCTTTGTATAGCAAGATGTAAATATTTATCTTCTTCCATTCAGCTTTATGCTATCTATTATGAGGGTATTTTAGTCTTTTCATTATAAAATGATCTTATTGCCTGCAGTTATTTACAGTTTAATAACAAAACACAAATTTTTACATAAACTTATTCAAGATAATTATTATAGTTTTATTCATATTTTACAACAAAACAACAAAATTGTGACTAAAGTTTTAAAAAAAAACTACCTAATTGTGTCTTGAAAAATCATATACACGAACACGAGGCAGAGGAATAAAATTCACGGCCTCTAACTGCTAAGGATTTTGGATAAATGGCTATCTAACACCAAAAATGGTTTATCTCATTTCTAACACCTTAAACGAAATCACATGAAAACGCCCTTCACAAGAGAAGTGTTTACCCCGAGCCACATTTGAAGTACATATTAAAAGAATTGAGGAAAAAATAATCTAGTGACTTCTGAGGATTAACAGCTAAATAGGTGCACAAAACTCACTCTCAGGGTCACTTTAACTCGTCAATATTTCGATTTGTTCCTTTGACGATGAAAAGAGAAAACTTAAAAGGAGATTATACCTTCAACAAGATCCCATACGAGATGCTATCGACGCCACAACCCACAGGTTTCGACATCTCTTCAAATACACGGAGAGCTGAATTTATGTCCCCGCAGTGGACGCAGGCCTCCATGACGGCATTCATCACGATCGTGTTCAGATTTCCATACCGCTCCTTCGCGATCTCCACCTCCTCAAAGATCTACACCAGACGACTTGTAATCCTCAAAAAGATCACACGAAACACCAAAAAATCAACTCAAATCTCAAGAAGGAAAGGAGAGTAACCTGATTGAGTTGCCTTCGTCGCGTGAGATCGACGATTCGGGATGTGAGTCGACGGAGATTGGGATAAGCGTGGAGCTTCGGAGGTTTTGAGAGGGTTCTAGGGATTCCACGAGAGGAAGAAGGGCTTCGAGAGTAGGAGGAGGAGGTGATGGGAGGAAGGATTCGGAACGGGAGACTTGGGGAGATGGAGATTTCTTGGAAGGGGAAGAGCGAACGTAGACTTAGTAACTGCGGCATCGCATCGGCGCTACGCTGCCGCTCATACTACTACTGCGATCGATGAGAGTTGAGGGATAAGACGTACAGACGAGACAGAGAGTGGTCACCGAACGTTGAGGATTATTTGGCGCGTTTTGTAACTGGGTCGGGTCGGGTCGGGTCTCGATTGACGAGATCCGACTAGAATGAAATTAGTTATTAGTGTCTAGGTGAGGATTTGTGCACGATTGCCATGCTGGCTATTATTCTTTAATTTTATCATTCATTTTTATTTTTTGATAGATTCAACACTCATAAATTAATTATAATCTTAAAATTTTAAATTATATAACTATAAAGACATCACTGTAAAAAATGAAACGTATTAAGCCAAATTCACACGGGATGGGATAGATCTATATGATAGGCATATAGTTTTTTTCTTTTTAATGACAATTTCACAATAAAATCATCCTCTATAAGCACCTAATGAATCGACTTTGCTAGCTCTGATAATTGAACACCCATGATTTTCCAGTGAATTCCAAGTCACCTTTAGCAGTGCTGATTCAAAGCCATATACTTCAAACAGAATAATAGAAGCACATTAGAATAATGCCAATCGCCACTTCTTATGTTTCTTTTACATTGCTTCATGGGGCATTTGAGTCCTTACTGGAGGTATAAAGTGAAAAGGAAAGGTATGAAAGGATACACAAGAAGGAATCCAAATTATCACTTTACATCATTTATTCACCAATTCTGTTGTACATGATGGTCTTAAATATGGACATTGATGATGTACTCCGCATAGTCCTACTTGCATCTAGGGCAATCAATATTAATAAGCGGCTAAAACTTGGCTTGCCGGGGCTCGATTTTATTTGAGCTCAGCTGAGTTCGAGTTTACTAAATCTCACTCAAACTCTAGATCATCTTTTACCTCATCTCACATCCTCATCAAATCATTCTTTATCCTCCCTCCAATGAGAGAACTTAGAGAGAGGGAGAGAATAGTTTGAACCAGGGTTAGAGGTTGGTCGGCAATGAGTTACAACGACTATTGAATTCTTTAAAATTGGTGCAATGAGATGTGCATGTTGCGCAAGTGCCTTTAATTATTTGATTTGCTAAAGGCATAGAGCCACACGTTCTTTGGTTGCACTGACCTCTTAGTATTCTTCTATGTCATCCATGAGCACTAATAACCAAGTACGAACGAGCTCACCATCCACTAAAACTCTAGCTCAATCGCAATAGGTTGACTATAATTTTGAGATTTTTGAAAATATTTCTTGAAAAACCTTTGTAGCTCTCTTACAATCTGCGTTGCTCGAGGTGTGTGGGAGTATTAGTAACCTCATGGACAACATCATAAGGCTTTTGTGGATCGAGAAAATTGACTTGTGCCAGGCAACAATGGAGGCCACACTCATTGGTAGTAGAGCGCAGCACAAATAGTGGCAAATATTGACAAGGGAGAGGAGGAAAGGTGGGTGTTGACACCGTGGGATATGGAGATGCAATTGAGCTTAGCAAGGGAGAGCATGGAGAAGTGACCGTAAAAAAAGGGGGTGACACTTGATTAAGACTGGGGCTCCACTTGAGTTTGACTCGATTTAAGCCGAGTAAACCTAAACCAAAAGCAGGCCAGAAACTAGCTGATGCCAGGCTGATTTACACCCCTATTTTGGATACCACGCAACAATACATAATGGCATCCAATTATGTGCACTATGGAGGATATTCACAACAAGAGGTTTGCAAATACTCTAACATCGTTGTCACGTTTACTGAATCCGGAGTTGTCACTTGCAAGTTGACCAGGTAGTCTAATAAAGTTGGGTTGGGCCGGGCCGTAATCATTGTACGCTCCTCAATGTACGTAATAAAGACAGGTGATCCAGATCGTGGAATCCTACGGGCGCGTGTCGAAGGCCAACCCCAGCGTCAGACTGGCAGGAGGGTGTGAATTCCAGAATTCGCCGTTTCCGGCCATTCAATAATGCGCAGAAAACCAAACCAAACCAAACCAAAGCCCAGGCCAACAACATACACCAACTCGTGTACGAAACCCCTTGCGAGCCAAAACATCGCAGCGTGACGAAAGCTCTCTCTTTTTTGTTTTGTTTTCTTTCTTTTTCTTAATCGTCTAATGGCCCGTAAGGCCGCAAATTCGAATTTCGTAGTTATAAAAGGACTCGAACCCACCGCAGGAATAAATAATTCCGCTGGTTGCCATGACGCCAATAGTCCGGTAAAAACGAGATAAATAGGCTTCCCTCCGCTCGTGTCACAGGAAGCCGCCACGTGGTACCGACCTGGCATCAAGCCAGCGCCCTTTCTGCCCTCTCTCGCCGTGAGGCGAGCGAGGGCGGAGCCCAGTAGAGGAGAGAGAGAGAGAGAGAGAGAGAGAGAGAGAGAGAGGTGGGCATGGCGGTCTTCTCGCAATGGCATAATCCTAACATATTCTTCCATCTTTCTAGGCACTATTAGACAACTCACTTGTCTTGGTTCGATTCCCTTCTCGACCCTCTTCTAATTTCAATCCCGTCTTTTCGCGAACTAGAAAAGAAGTAGGAGAAGGAGAGGAGGAGCGATTCGGTTGATCAAGGATTCTCTGTTCCCAAATCCTTGGGAAGGTATTTTTTTTCTAAAAGGTTTTAATTTGTATTTCCAATCTGGGCCCTTTTTTATGGTTCCGAATTTATTAGGATAACGAAAAAAAGGGAAGAAATAAAAAATAAAATAAGCTGAGGTAGGTTGAACCTTATAACTTTATCGGTGGATTTTTGGAAAGTTTGGATCTTTTTTGGTAGTTTGTGATCTTTTCTTGATTTGGGATTTTTTTTGGATGAAGCCCCGTGAGTAGTAGGATTAGGAAGCGGAGATGGGATTGTACTGATGTTTGTTATTTGAGAAGCTTCGTCGTTTATTTGAAGACTTATCAGTGGAGAAGCCTTTAACGTGGAGGTGTTTTCTGGGGAAAGGCGATGGGGATTGCTTCCCACGATTTATTCTCCTGAGGAGCTCCCCATGTGTAACCAGGGGTGCCATCAATCGGAGCCACACCCAATTGCCGTCGTTAGTTGCCGATCTGTACTGGTTGAGATGGATTCTACTGCTGCTGCCTTAGCCTCCGACGAGTCCCCTCGCATCGCCAAGTTCTTGTGCAGCTTTGGCGGGAGCATCCTTCCGCGCCCGTTGGATGGGCGGCTTCGCTATGTTGGTGGCGAAACTCGGATTGTCACCGTTCCGCGAGATATCTCCTATGCAGACCTTTTGGCCCGGATGCGGGAGCTGTTTGATGGGATCGATGTCATTAAGTACCAGCAGCCTGATGAGGATCTTGATGCTCTGGTCTCAGTTGTGAATGATGATGATGTGATGAATATGATGGAGGAGTATGACAAGCTTGTTGGAGCCGGGGAAGTCTTCACCAGGCTCAGAATTTTTCTCTTCTCTCAGCAGTCTGACACTGATGCTTCCTCAGTGGTTGTCCATTTCGACACTGATGAGCGGGAGACGGAGAGGAGATATGTAGATGCCCTCAACAGCCTTACTGATGCGAAAACCCCACCGCCGGCTGATGTAACAGAGCACTTCTACAGGACTGCGAGCATTGAGGGGGGATTTCCCAGTCATCTCAACTTGCGCCAGTTGAATATTCCTCACACATCACATGTCCCATGGTATGGCGAGGTGGATTCTCCATGGAGCCCTGCATACTTCTCCCCAGGACAGCATCCTGCCCATGATCCTAGGGAGTTCCCCCCATCGCCCTCATCTGCCAGGTTTCCTGTTGGACCAGGGGAATTCGGGGAAAGGATTTCGGAGGATTATGTTAGGCAGTCGCCACACCTGCAGCATTATGATCACCAGTCCCCACCTCAACTGGAGAACATGGTGTGGCTCCCCCCCGGAGCCAGGATCCAGGAAAAGTCTGGCTTTCCGAGCAATTTGGGGCATTCACATAATGTAATGGACGGGAATAGCATTTGTGAGCATTGTCATATGGTTTTCCAGAGGGGCCAAGGTGTGAGCACTGATGCGCGGTATTTTGATCCTCGTTGGAAGCATGTACAAGCTCATCCTGAGCAAACAAATGTCGGAAGTGATTATGCTAATCACTTTCCTAGTTCATGTGCTGATTGCTATCGTAGTAGGGAGACATACCTGTTAAACCAAGACATGAAGTTGGACCATGGTGTTTATCTGAAAGACCAAGGCGAGCAGCACTATCCTTTTTATAATGAAAGCCACAGTCATGAGAGGGGATATGTTATGCACCGCACCCATGGTAACCATCGACTTGAAGAACCGAGAGTGCATATATCTGGAAATGGTAGGGTGGCTGAACACCATGTTGCTGATGGTGATCCAATGAGTATCCCTCTTGTGCATGGAAACTTTTTTGATGGTCATTCAGTGCCTCCAAACTTCATTAACAGTGATGATGCTCATTACTTTCAATCTGGTATGGAACATGGGAGTGATTTGCTTCGTGCCCCACAAACAATAGGAGGTGGTCTGCACTCTGAAATTTCAGGCTTTGAGGAGGGCACAATGCGATACGTTAATCACCCTTCTCCATATGTTGTAGATGGTCCATACCAAGTGCAGCACAATTTGACACCAATTCAATCTCTAAGGAGGAAAGTACAAGTTCCTATGCGTTCAGGAACACCATATGAGGCAACGGCTTTTATGATGCCAAATGGAGGAATTAGCTCAGGTTTCACAAAGGGTACACCAGATGGAAGTCCAAGGTTGCCACTTGGAGCTGATGACCAACTTCAGAACCAATGGTCTTTGTTGCATGACAATATGTTGCAGAAGACTTGTGGCTTTGATGGATCTCCTGGTCCAGAGCATCCTCACCATAGTATTAAACTGAAACCAAACATCACTGCTCAGGATGTCAAGCTTTCCGTTACCCCTGATTCTGTTCATTGTCAGCCTGGTATACAATATTTGGAAGTTCCATCTGAGACAATGCCAAATGCACCCAATTCCTCATGCTTAGTAGGTGGTACAAGAGTTGCTTCTACTGCTTCTGACTTTCCTGATTCATCTACGATGGACACCAATATTGCTTTGAAAGCTCAAAGTTCAGAGGAGAAAGATCTGCTTGGAGAAGTCCATGAAACAAGTCACACACAGGCAGCAAATGGACCAATTGTCATTCCATTTGCAACGAATATACAAGACTCACAGTTTGATGTAAATGGCACGAAGCTTACTATGGTGGAAGGCTATGAAACGAAAATTTATGAAGCTGATACTAAAGTTTCTTATGAAAATGGGGAGATTTCCAAGGGAAATTTGGGTCTCTTGCCTGAGTTAATTGCTTCAGTCAAGAGGGCAGCATTGGAGGATGCTGAAGAGGTGGGGCCAAATGCCAAAGGAAATGCCGATTCCAGTGGTTCATCTGTTTGTGATAAGAACAAATCACTTTTACATGAAGTAGTACCTCCGGTGAGTTAAAGCTTGAAACTTCGAAAATATTAAGATATTTCACTTACTTTGTCACCAAAATCTTTTTGATATGCAGAACACTAATGCTGAATTGCAGTCTGACTCTCAAGAGAATTGTGAGAATACGAAAATTTTTAAGATAGAATCTACAATAGCAGAGACTGATGCTTTATCTAAGGGGCTACAGGTTTTTTTTTTGTTGCATTTTCCTGTTCTGATGGTTAGTTCATTCTTTAATCCCATCAGATCTTCAGTTATATTCAGTTCCTGTCTTGCAGACAATTAAGAATGACGATTTAGAGGAAATTAGAGAACTGGGATCAGGTACATATGGGTCTGTCTTCCATGGTAAATGGAGAGGTTCAGATGTCGCTATAAAACGAATAAAGGCTAGCTGCTTTGCTGGGAGGCCATCTGAGAGAGAACGCTTGGTACTTTTCATGTCTCCCGTATCCACTTTACTTCTTTTTTTTTAATCTACTTATTTCAAATGCTATTGGAATTAGATTTGTTTCTAATATCTTTCTGAATCTTGTTTCCTGCTTTTTTTGGTGTGTAGTATGCTCTTAAATTCAAATGATACAATTATAGAGTTTTTTTGACATATTGATGTATGGAAATGTTTCTTTTAGAAATGTGATTTGACTTGTTACCAAGTCTATAACTTTTAAATGAGATGGACTTAGTTCTTCTGTTTGTTACCTTCAATAATGAGTGTTTCTTACTAGAACATTGTGTAAGAATGTTTTCTTCCACAAATGTAGAATGACTATGAGTTTGAGAATTTAGCCACATTGGCCTCACCTAGTTTGATGGTACAGCGTGCAAATCTCTGCCCTGACGTGTAGATTTTACCCATGGAAGTAGCCTCTTGTGGGCAATGTTTTGCAATTCTTATCTTTGAAACCCACACTTGACCTCTTAATCAACATTCAAAAGCATATTTATTAATGTGGATAGATCCCTTGTTAGACATTCAAGCAACTGTTCAAATTTATCTCAAATATCACAACCCTTGTATATATTTGAAATCAATATTGTATATCGACTATGAGGGTAATCCTATCATTATTATGAACAAATAATAATGATATTTGTCTAGCTTGTCATGGATTTCAATTACAATCACTAGTCCTGTCCCTAACATTGTGAATTTTAGTTGCCAGTAATTTCTTCTGAAGAATCCCTTGGATTTAGTATGAGATCTTTTGAATTTTCTTTCTTAACTTTTATTCTAACATCTTAGATCTTTTCCTCCCTTCTTCTAAGATGGATTTGAAGTCCTTTTATGTCCTGTGAACATGATTCAGATGGCTCCGTTTTGTAGTCCTTTCATGATTCTGCCATATATATGTAACCTTTTTTTGATCTTCAATTTTTCCAATGATAAGACCTGACAGGTCTTTCTTTAGTTGACTGACGCTCTTTTGCTGTAGTTTTTTTAACCTTTTATTACCAACCAACTTAATTTTTGTTCGGATCTTTCTCACCTGGCTTTTGATTAATACAAAGTTGCAGATTTTAAAAGACTGATATGTGGCTAATTTGTACGTTGGTGATCCAATGAGTATCCCTCTCTAAGTTACTTTTAAGGATGTTTATTATCTTGATTTGGGTGTTAAACAAGGAGGCTGTGGAATATTAAGGTTCACTTCCAACCTATCTCTTGACCTTTCTTTCTTTGAATGTCTGTATTTGATTCTTCCGTGCTAGACCATCCAAGAAGGCAGTGCATCTCTTTATGTTTTGCCTGCAGATTTTACTTTTTGTGACTATTTAACTTGTATTGGCACTCATTGTATTGGACTTATATTCATGGTTTTATCAGACTTTAGCATAAGTTACATAACTACTTCTTGCCCTTTTGATTACTTCTTTTGGTTTTCAAGAATACCTAAATCACTTTCTTGGCAAATGGATCTGATGGTTATACATAAACCTGTCTTGTAGATTGCAGATTTCTGGAAAGAGGCTCTGATACTTAGTTCACTGCATCATCCAAATGTAGTTTCTTTCTATGGTGTAGTTCGTGATGGCCCTGATGGAAGTTTGGCAACTGTTACAGAGTTCATGGTCAATGGATCTCTGAAGCAATTTCTGCAAAAAAAAGACAGGTATAACTTTTACTTGTCATTGCATATAAGTTCTACAAGGATGTTACTTCATATATCGTGAAGGCGACGTACTGCTAGAACATGTATGATGTAGCAATTCTTGTTACGAAATTTTAATGCAGGACAATAGACCGGCGTAAGAGACTAATTATAGCGATGGATGCAGCATTCGGGATGGAGTATCTGCATGGAAAGAATATAGTTCATTTTGATCTGAAATGTGAGAATTTGTTGGTAAACATGAGAGACCCGCAACGACCTGTCTGCAAGGTATGATGGACTTCGTTTTATCTTTGTGTGTTTCAGAAGTTGGTACATTTGATTCATGTGCATCTATCTTCTGTGGTGAGTTTAACTCGAATTACATTGAAGGGTAAAACATAGATGTGGTTGTTAGTGTGAATCTTGGAGCACTGGTTTACTATCATCTATCTGAAGTTTCCTGGCAAATTAGCTTGTTATTAATTGTCTTTCTTTACATCCCATGTTGGCTGAATTTATAATTGTGTTTTTAGTTGATTGATCATTTGAACTTCCTTATAGATTGGGGATCTAGGTCTGTCGAAGGTGAAGCAACATACCTTGGTGTCAGGTGGTGTACGTGGAACCTTACCATGGATGGCTCCCGAGCTTTTAAGTGGGAAAAGCAACATGGTGTCAGAAAAAGTAAGACTAATTTGTACATTGGATGCAGTTTTTCCATTCTTCATTCATACTGACTAATGCTCTTAGATACTATATTGAAGTTGCATATTCATGTTTTCTCTATGAATAACACATGATGTTTTCTCTTTTCCTGCTATGTGTAGATTGATGTTTATTCATTTGGGATTGTCATGTGGGAGCTGCTTACAGGAGAAGAGCCATATGCTGACATGCGTTGTGCTTCCATAATTGGTACTTTTACAGTATTAAGTATCTTGACTAGCAAAACTTTTATTTCTTTGATTTAAAATCTCGGATTTGTTTATGCTCCTTGGCCTTCCCCATGGGTGTATGCATGAATGAGTGCGGACAGGCTGTTGGATGTGTTTATATTTGCCTGTTGCGTCATATATACTTGAAGAGTTAGAATAGAAACAGAAAAAGGGTCCTGATTCTGTCCCCATAAATTTAATTCTTTTTCATGCTAAAATTTTAATATTTTATTGCCAATAATTTTAAAACCAATTGGTATGTCTAGCAAAACAATGCACCTACTCTGCACACTTTATGGAGTGGTGAGTTTTAAGCCAGATACTACTCATCTAGTAAAACACTTCTTGAAGGCATTCTTAAAGAAGTTTTAATAACCTGATCGACATGGTGATTATATGACCTCTTGGTTGTAGCAAGTTTATCATTCCTGCACTCTTTTTTAAAGGTAGAAAGAGTTAAGAGAAAAGAATTGCCGAATGCATATATAGAAGTTACATACTGCACATCCACTAATTTAATTATTTGTGGTTTACAATCTTCTAATTAGATCTAGACTTCCCCAGGAAAGCTAATTGTTGGTCTCTCATATCTCTCTCTTCCTAGTTCACCTCATTGGAACTTATTTATCTCCTTGGCCCTGTTCCTCCTTCCCATTGTAATTACCAGTCTGATTTGCATGATTTCATTGAAATTTGGCTATAAATCAACACGATCAAGCTGGAGAATAACTCCAATGGTTGAAGTTGCATATGATTTTTTCTTGATTATTGTTTTGGTCATGTTCCCTGTTTTGCGGTTTTATCTTGCAGCTAGTATTGGATACTATGTTGCCATAATTGTAGGAAGCAGTAGGCGCACTACCAGTAGGGGTGTAATTGAGGTTCAAGCTTATTGAAATTAGTTTTGAGCCTATCCTAAATTATCAAGCTTGAATTGATTAGATTCAATTTGAGCCTATTTCGAGCTCGAGCAATTTGATAAGCATATTCAAGCCTAATTTAGATGAGGCCTAATTTAAGCTTGAATCAAGCTCGACTTGAATCTAGATTGAATTGAATCTTGGATGGTCTACATTTAATAAGATAAAATTAAACATGTAACAAAATTTAAATTCATTTATCCTTTATAATTGTTAGAATATAAAATACAAAAACTATAGTTATCTAAGAATTTATTCTTTTAGAATAATTTGTGATTTAAGATGGTTCAAAGGTCATGGGTTCAATTCCTATTATGCCTTGTTTATCTGAAAACATAATTTTGCGTCCATCTAAAATAAACTCACTTTTTGAACTCATCAAAATGTCTCAGCTAAAAAATGATTGGAGTGTTATAATAATAAGTAGAAAAATCACCATTCTCTAAAAGCTTAGAACAGTTGATGACTTAACAATATGTGCGCGCACGCACACACATATATATTGATAAATGTTAATAAATGTTAATCGAGCCTTATGGACTCGAGCTTTGATCGAGCCTGTGCTCAAGCTCGCCTTGAAATTAATTTTGAGTGTGATCTAAGTAACCAATCTTGACTCATTTCAAAAATGAGCTGAGCTTGATCGAGCCAAGCTCGAGCCAACTTGATTATTTTGACAGCCCTAACTGCTTCTAGTATCATTACTATATGCGAGATCCAATCTTTGAGTTCTATTTAGTCCCAAAAGATGTTAGATATATTAACTATTAGGTCAACTAATTTTTTCAGAAAACCAGAGATCTTTTAAAGTTTTAACCACCGGCACCTGCGCTGGAATTGAGTGAAACTCCAAAATGTTCCCAATTTTTTCCAGACCAAGACTAAAACCAAAACCAAACTTGAAATGGAAACATTTGACCTTGTATTTATCTATGCAACATTATATTTTACAGAGAACTGTTGTCCATAGAGCTCATACTCTTGCCATGTTCACTGAATCTTAATATAGAAATGTTCAGTTTCATATCTTCCTTATGCCAACTTTCACTTTCACCCCTCTTGATTAGTTTGAAGATACACTTTGGAAGCCAAAGGACTCTGTGACCACGATGTTCTATCTGTTTGAGTATTTTTTCCCTTTCTGGAGGAGGCATGTGGATGTTCAAGGAAATATCCTTCTCACTATTCTCAATTTCCTTATTCAAATAGCACGGAGTTCAGGTCTGCAGTTAATTGCATTTCATTCCTAAGTGCAATATCGGAATAAATTGTTTCTTAGCTTGGTTCAACTTTTTAATTATGTAGAGTCATCGACTACACAATGCTTAGAAAATTTATCAAATATGAGATGATCACATCATATGTACTAGAAGTATAACTCTTGGTGCATTAAGTAGTGCATGATGATCACATCATATCCCAGATCCAGCTTTCAGGTCTTCAGAAGTGTCTAAAGAAACTTACATTTGGGACATGTTTCCTTCTTTTCTGTAATTTTATTGATACAAATTCATGAAGAGAGACCTTTTCATCTTATTTTTATTGTCATGTTTAAGTTTGTGAGTGGCTGTGGCTAAGAGATTTACATTTTGCATTTCTAGGGGGAATTGTGAACAATACTTTACGCCCTCAAGTCCCGACCTGGTGTGATCCTGAATGGAAATCTCTGATGGAAAGTTGCTGGTCGTCGGAACCGTCGGAGAGACCATCTTTCTCAGATATCTCTCAAAAATTGCGGAAAATGGCTGCTGCAATAAATGTGAAGTGAAATGTTGTTGATCACGGCAAGGGCTTAATCTCATTTGCCTCACTGCATGTCTTTGTGATCGTTCAGAAAATTATCCTCTTCCATCGGGCGCCTGATGTTTCATAAAGCATCCAGATTTTCTGTGAGAGTTTTGTTTACCTATATCTGGACTCTGCTTATGTAGCCATACATAGTTCTTATTCTTCATATGCGCAACTGCTGTTTTATGATATTGTACAGTGAAGTGCTTTCCTAGTAAAGGGCACGAGAATTGATGGATAATGGTTAGATTTATACCATCTCATTAAGTTCTTTCATCTGAGAAGGTTATTACATTATTAATTCAATTCTTGCCTTCTCTTTTTCAGGAAGTACCCACATAGAGCTTCTAAAAATCTTTGGCAGTTCTCTCTCATCAGTATGTTATAATCTGTATCCACTGGCTGGATCTGGTTGTAAATATTACCTGGTTTTGTACATTCTTCTGCCCATATGGGTGAAGGTTAAACACATTCGAATAGTATCCTCTTATATCTTGTTATATTATTTTGCCCCCACAAAAGTAAGGAGTGATGAACCAAAGTCGGAGGTACATAAATAAGTGAATAGCCTCTCAGACCTCTCTGTCATTTGATTGTGTAAAGTCTCAGAAATAAATACATACACTATGTGTAGAGTTTTGTGATTGATTAATTTGATGATGAATGTAGTAGAATATCTTCCTTTTAGAGTGTATGTTCTATTCGGGTTGACAGGAGAAAGACAAATCTAGCTCTATCTCTGCTAATTCTTTTTTTTTTTTAAGATGATTTAGTATAAAGTAAGGACATCCAGCATATCCTAATGATGTTGTCAATTGAAGTATAGTTATTATTCATTAATATGATAAATGACAATGTAACCAAGTGTCCTTTGAAGTACTCTCAGACATCGAATTATAAAATGAGCTCCATAAAGCCTATAAATCTTTACCTGAGAAGGATCAAGTCTAATATAAGACAGTCCAACAAGAACACCTTTGATAACTAAAGTTTTAAGGCTTTGCTTTTATTATTATTTACATCCAAAATTTATAATTTAGCTCCAAATATAGGACCTCAAAATTACTATTAGATTTCTTATAGAAATGAGTTAAATTAATTATAAATTATAAGTAAAGACTAAAAGTATAATTTTAATTATATTAAGATATGTATCGAAATCTAATAAAAAATAGTATGTATGATCTTTTTAAATTATATACACAGAGTATACAGAATATACGCTTGTAATTAAATATACACTTCTAATAAGGGATAAATGAGTAAAAGAGTCTAAATTTGTTATTCTAAAACTAAAGAGCCAAAAATGCTTATACCATAATTTGAGGTACTTTTTATACAAATTGCCTCTTTTAAGTTTAAGATTAAAATAAAAATAATAAAAATAAATTATATTTTAAGGCAAATAATGGGTACTTTAGATCTTTTTAAATAACTAAATATTTTTTATTCTGTCAATTGTTGTTAGGATATAAAATTAATTTAAGATATTATTTGAGGTACTAAAAGTAAAATATAGAGTCAAATGGTAAGATTTGAAAAAACTATAAAGGCAAAAACTTAAAAGGTGACTTTGATCAACTTTCCAAATTTTAAATCCCCTGATTCCTTTCAGAAAAGTCAACTCAGCACAAGAGAACAGAAGAGTTCATTTGCATCTATGTGAATAGCATAGTCTTTATATTTCAAGTCTAACAATGGAGGCTATTTTGGTTGGAAGTTGTTTAGGCGACTCTGCTCCATGCAGTCAAAAGCAACTCTGCAATCATCTCTTTGGACCATCTCCAGACTGTTTTATTCTCTCATTGCTTGATTAGCAATCAACTCTTTGCTCATATTTTTTTGAATTCATGTACTTTTTCCTTCTATTCTCTCCTTGTGGGCCAAAATCTCTCCCTGCAGATATCTATATATATGTATCCTATCTATTACACTAATAATTAACCAAGTTCTTAACTGGAATGTATTGGGATAATTTGCTGTCTCTGTTGTCATTTCTTTTCAAGATTAAATCACTAAGTTAGAGAAACATTTTCCAGACATGTTACCCTTCAACTACTACATATTAAATCACCAAGTTACTGATGTATGATTGTTTACAAGCATGATTGAAGAGCTAGCACAAGTAAATATATCGTAAGGCCCAACGCTTTGTTTTCTCTTCTTGTAGGGCTACTAAGATTGACTTCGAATGACTTTAGGCAGAATAATTAACGCTAATTTGATTTCATCGTCTTGTCGGATGTACTACATTGATTCCCTCAGAGCTGGCAAGGTTAATTTATTTGGTGGTCGGATAAAGTCTTAATCCACGAATAATCTACGAACAGTGTCGATGTGGCATCATCCTGTCCTCTGCATTGGGAGAGAAGAGAAAATCTCGATGATTGGCATGTCGCCACGTCATTACGTGTTGACGTACGTGTGGATATTTTGACCTACCTAACATGCTTAATTACTACTACGTACGTATCCTTTAATTACCAGCTTTGACCATTTTGGGCGTAGCGAGGGAGGAGAGGAATACGACAGAAGCTAGCTGACGAGAGGCGATTAAGAAGGAAGAATTAGTGATGGAAGACTTAGTAATACACGATTAAGATCTTTAGCTTTTGGAGCTGGCGCACTTTGGGAAAGTGAATTCCTACAGCGAGAAAGATATATGGAGGGGAGAGAGAAGGGCGGTTGGGAACTTTCTTATCTTAATTAGATTGGTATTAAAAACGATTAGAGAGAGAGAGAGAGAGAGAGAGAGAGAGAGAGAGAGAGAGAGAGAAAGAGAGGTTGACAGTTTAGTTACTTGGTGCTTCGAGAGGAAGGATTAATGACTTCATGGATAGGTTTGGAGGAGAAGAAGCTGCTGATCTCAGTAGTGCTTAATTTCATTTCTTCTGGCTACTTTACTTTTTGTCACATCTCTAGTTAAGTCATGATGCTGATTGGCTATCAATATTTAACATATGTGAAGCAGGAAAGCAATACAAATGTGTATATATATATATAGATGTAGTTTAAGAAAGGTGGTGTCATGATGTGCTAATCATAAGCTTCTCACTCAAAAGATGATTTGGTTTGTGGTTGTTTTTCTGAGTGTTATCACAATGGTTAAAGAGATGATAGAAAGTTCTTTAAAACAATTAGTGAAAGTATGTACTTAGTTTGTTGAACAATCTAATTGAGTGATTCCATGCCAAGTTAGTACTAAAAAGAAAAGTGAGGAAGAAGAAGTTTTTTATACAATGACTTAAGAGGTATTATACTTGCATAGTAAAAATTTTCTTTTCTTTTTATCAAAAATGCAACATTATTTCGCCGCAAAGGCGTAAACCTAACAAATTAATAGATACTGATTAGTCTTCCTGTAATTGCATGAGAAGGAGTTAATATTTTAGTTTAAAACATGTAATAGATTAAAAAAAAAAAGAGCCCAAAACTTCTTCTTCTTCTTTTTTTTGATGCTGATTGAGAAAACCATAACCACAAAGTAGCAATTATGCACCATTATTAACCATAACCAAAAAGTAGCTCGTTTGATTAGAAAATCATATCCTATACCATATATTAAAAGATACAGTGGTATTAGTTTGTGCTTTATAAGAGAGTACGTACAGACTCGAACCCATCAAACGCTAAATCCAATTAGGTCCATCAATGCTAGCTCCAATTAATCTCCACACTACCTTCTTCTTTCCTTTCTTTTATCCTCCTAGCTAGTGCTTTATCCCAACCAATCTTCAGTTGAGAGGCAAACTCTCATGTGAATACGAATCCTAAGGCAATAATGCCAAAGAGAAAACTACCCACATCTCATTGATCTATCCACTTTATCTAATTTAATTCAATCTTTTGGCAATTTGGTTGTGCCTTGTCATGGGTTCTTTACATCAAAACCCAACAGCAGGTCAATGCGATGTTTATCTTTTTCTCTCTCCTCTTCTATGCCCCAAGAGATTTGGCTAATAGTTGAAGAAATTTTCTTCCTTGCTGCATAAAATAATAGTACAGTCTTTCCACCTGTCCCAAGAAAAGAGAGTGTGTCGTTTAATGTTTGTTAAGAGTAATCGAAGCTAAAGTGGCTTTTGATTTTGGATGATTGGTGTCTAAATTGAATTTACCTTGGTGGTGGACTTTAGAGAGTGGTTGAGAAGTAAATGGTACTTGAGATGGATGGGCTAAAAATTGGGTTAATGGCCAGGTTGGTTATAGGGTTGGTGGCCGGGGGTTTCCTTGTGAACTGAAATGGTCACTTGTTGACTCTGAATTCGATTCACTTTTAAGATTGAAAAACAAAGGAAAAGTTTCTTAGGGCATATAGGGCTTGTACCCCTGTACACATCTTCCATTTTTCTTCAGGATTTTTGCCACCCTTTAAATAATTTTCTCTTTTTTAAAACAGAAAAAAAAATAAAGTTGAATTACTTAATTGTATCGGTTACACTAAGCTCAGCTGATATCTGTGCGACAAAAAATCGTGTTCAAACTTAGTAGGGCCATGAAAAATTTAGTAATATGGAGCACCGTTTAGGAAGCTAGTTAAATAATACTAAGAATAATACTAAGAATATTAGCAAGAGTCGCTTTTAATAGACAAGTAAGAGATATCTTTTTGACTTATATAAAGCAATACTTCTCTAAGGGCGAATGACTCCGCGGCCAATATGTAATGAAATCGGTTGAATCAACACCTTTTAAATAATTAATCATGCCGTGTGTTGTTTGGAGCTTTCAAGATAAAATTATCATTTTACATACATTTTTAAGAAATTTATCAATTTAAATATACTATTAGACCAAAAATGATCAATTTAGTCTAAAATGTAAGCTGTGGTTTCTTTTGATATCCCTTAAAAGTTATAAATCTTATTGAGAGATAGAATATTGGCTTGTGTGATGGAAAATTTGTTTTTATTTATGACGTAGGATCTCGTGGAGAGAAATTAGAGGTAAGTATTGAATCATTATTAGCAGACGTAATATGGAAATTTAGAGGATATTATTAACCAGTTAGAATTAAGTCATCACATCAAGGCTATCCACCTCCACTACTGCCCACATTTAGGAAGCAAGAAATAGATGCCTGCCACTCTAACTTTGGTTTTTTGAAAACGAGGGCAGTGGTCAATTTCTCCAAGTGAACAAGATCTCTTCAATGTTTCCCATGAGATATGCTGTTGCTTTCGCTTTGCTCAGTTTCCTTTCGAACGAGTCAATATTAGAGGCAGAGAGCACTACCTTTTTTTTCTTCTTTATATATCTAACAATTAAGGGGTCATATCTTCTCAACTTGCATGGGAAATTTTATCCTTCTCTGAAGCAAAAATGCTCCCATTGTGTTATCACAATGTGAAGAAATCCATAACAACTTTGAATCACGAGGTGGCGACCAGGTCACAACCAATGCCTGGACGAGGACCTTTCAAGATGTCCTTTAGGTGTTATATATATATATATATATATATATATATATATGAATGAAAAGAGGCACTAAGGATTCCCATTCCCACAGACCCAAGTCTTAACTTGCGTTCTACTGTTACTTTCCCTTAAAAGTACTTTCCGTGAGTATGGAGAAATTAAGAGGCCAGAGATAGGACAGATGAGTCATGGGATACTCGAGCGCTGTTTACCGCGGCATATAACAACACCAGGCACAGTGGACTTTGTCAATCATAGATTTGAAATCTAATAAACAAATGTGGTGATAGCTAGAGAACGCCAAGCATTGAAATGTTGTAGATGTGACCTAAGAAAGCTATCCAATAAACCCCCCAAGTCCGCTCACCGGTATCTTTGTCTCCTATCGTAAGCATCACATCTAGAGGAGCACATCTTTCCCCTTGTGTCTCAACTCCTATAAATAATTAGCTTGGTCTTGATTAGGGGCTAATTAAGAGTGTATCCTCTCTTCTGGGTAGCTTATCAAGAGAATTAAGGGAGAGAGATAGAGATGGGGAGGGCACCATGTTGTGATAAGGCTAACGTGAAGAGGGGGCCATGGTCACCCGAGGAAGATGAAAAGCTCAAGGCGTATATTGAGGAGCATGGGACTGGAAACAATTGGATTGCGTTACCCAAGAAAATTGGTAATTATTAGTTAGTTATCAGCTCTTAACCCAGGCCATTATAAACTTCTAATTCTTTTGTTTCTTCGTTTATATCGGAAACTTTGGGTAATTCTAGGGTTGAAGAGGTGCGGGAAGAGCTGCAGATTGAGATGGCTGAACTATTTGAGGCCAAATATTAGACATGGAGATTTCTCAGAAGAAGAGGACCAGATCATCTGTAGTCTCTACATAAGCATTGGGAGCAGGTACGTAGATCATATGTATAGATCATCTTGCACTCTTAATCACTTTTGTCGAATTATCAACACTTCGTTACAACCAAATCCTATGCGTAGGTGGTCAATAATCGCAGCCCAACTTCCAGGAAGAACAGACAATGACATCAAGAACTACTGGAACACGAGGCTAAAGAAGAAGCTGTTAGGCAAGCGAGGAGATCAATCATCGCAGCCGCGCCGCCTCGCCGTTAGCCGAGAACGCAGCGAGAAATCAAACGGCAGCAACGAGCCCCCTTTGCAAGTCCTAAGCGCGTCGGCGCTCGAGAGGATGCAACTCCACATGCAGCTCCAGGGCCTCTGCATTGACCCCTTCTCCTTCTATAACAGTCCAGCTTTGTGGCCTGAGCTTCACTCCTTAGGGGATAGCATCTTCCAAGGTGCGCAAACCGATGCCACCGACGGGATGACTGCACCACGACCACCGTCCGATGGCCGCGATGCTATTGTGTCCCCTCAGCAAGCCATGTTTGTAGACAAACATGAGATGATAGATCCCTTGACTCTAGAGTACTGCCCCAAGTTTGGGTTTTCTTCGCCTGGCTCAAGCTTGAGTTCTTCTGACTATGTTGGGCTGCAAGGAGTAGAGCTGCATGACTTGCTGTATGGCAAAAATGCGAGCTTTGGAGCACAAGATCTTGAGCATCAAATGACCGAGTCCGACAGTAAGTTTAATGAAATTAGCGGAGAAAAGGAGAGTATGAATTGGTGCGGCGCCGCCGCCAATGGCTTCAACGAGATATCATCACTAGGGACTTGGGATTCTTCCACCACTCTCCAACCTTATACGGTGCTTCAAGACTACGTACTCGGGTATGAAATATAGGTAGACGTTTACGAATAAAGTTGGGATTTTAGACCTCGATACTTAGTCATGAGAGTCTCAAACTGATAGATGCTGTTAATGTATATGTGAATCATAATACGGCATGTATGTTCTTGTCAGTTGTCCATCTAATATAGCTTTTGAATGCTTCTTCATTTATATATCTGGCATGCATTAATTATTTTGATTAATTTGTTATCTTAATGAAGAACCTCAGTACAATGTTGCATAGTGATCTGTGCTATTAAATGCTGATCAACAAAAGAAAGAGAATATTATTTCATATGCAAACTCACTTTCTCTCTCTGGGATAAGAAATCAAGATACCTTTTTATAATCCGCCTCTTAAGTGGATAAGGAATGCAAATCAGCACCTTCGGATTTCCCCCCTTCCCTCTTACATGCAGTATTTGATGAAGTGAAATATAATTCTTCTTGCGAAGATACAAAACAACATCTCTTATTCATAGACGAATGGAAGTCTGAGAGAAGCTAATGCACATATTCCATCTAACTTAACATATGCAAACGTTAATATGTATAGTAGTTTTCCCCTCTTCTCTTTCCCCTTTCTTTAGCCAAGTGACGACTGGTGGCTTTCAGACCGAGCATGAGCTAGTGATGGCCCATAACTATTGACCCAAGAAGTAATACCATGCCAATATGGCATGCGAATTTATTGCAACTGGATCGGAGCAACTGTGAGAGCCCAACTTGTTAAACCGCAATATTAAATCCAATCATAATTAGCAGACACAACTTATTATAAATCGTCGTCGTCGGAGGAACAACAGCCCTACTCTATTATCTGAGGGAAGGTTGTGTGGATTATTAATTTCCACACACAAACTTCACCAACTTGCTTAAATTCTCGTCTGAAGTTCCACCAGCTCCAACGGCATGTTCGGCCTTGGCCTTGAGCTCCCTCGCCCTCTCCCTCATACTTTTCCCCTCCTCCCTACGCAAGACCAAATTCAAAGCCGCGACCATGCCTTCCTCGCTCAGGGCCCCACCGTCCACGACCAACCCAATCCGCCAAATTTCCGAAACTGCCCTCGCGTTCATGTGCTGGTCCCCGAAGAAGGGCCTGCACACCATCGGCACCGCGCCCGTGATGCTCTCCACCACCGAATTCCAACCGCAGTGGCTCACGAAGGCACCGACCGCCACGTGCCTGAGCACCTCCATCTGCGGGGCCCATCCGACCACGAGACCTCTGCCTCTTGTCCGGTCCAAGAAGCCCTGAGGGAGGAGTTCTCGGGCCTTGCCACGTAGGGACCACAGGAAGGGTGACCCACTAGCTTCCAAGCCATTGGCGAGACTGGTTAACTCGTGGGGAGGTGGGGTCGTGACGGTGCCGAAGCTGACGTAGGCGACGGTTGATGGGCCGTGACGGTCGAGCCAGGAGAGGCAGTTCTCCGGGTCGAGAATGGGCTGGGAATTTGGGCTGGGCTGAGGGAGGAGGTGGATTGGGCCGAGGGGGAGGTAGTTGCCGAAATGGGCGGCGAGGTAAGCGTCGTTTAGTGGGAAGAGGCCATGGAACGCGTTGACGACGATGGCGGCGGCGTTGGGCAGGTGATGGGACATGCGGTGGAGGAGGAGGGAGATAGGGGAGTCGACGTTGCCGGAGACGATGTCATCTGGGAGGTCGCGTATGGAGTAGTCGGCGAGGCTGGGGATGAAGGCGACGCGATCGTCGCAGACGCCAACAGTTTGTCGGATGAGATCGGCGTTAAGATGGGCCGAGAGCGAGTGCGGTCCGGCCGTCCAAACCGGGACCCACGGCACACCCACCTCCGCCGCCACCTCCGCCGCCATCCACAGGAAGGCATCAGTCACTAAGCAAGTAACCGGCGCCGATGATGCCGCCTCCACCGACTTCAACCCTTCCCGTACGCCCCCCGCAGCCGCCGCATCTATGAATGCCCGCATCTCTCCCTCGCCCGGAGCTGCCGCCTGGTCGGCCGGCATAGTGGCGAGGTGGAGGTTGCTGGGGATATCGGCCGTGCGCCGGAGGGAGGAGAGTGAGCTCTCGGTGCTGAGGAAGGAGAAGGTGGTGACCGGAGCAGCGGCGGCGAGCCGGCGAGCCAAGGCTAGGAGTGGCGCTGCGTGGGTGCCGAAGGGGAAGGCGGCGAGAACCACATGTGACAGCGGAGCGGCGCGGCGATCGTTGTCGGGAACCATTGGTAAACAGTTTTAGGAGATGAATATTTTGGAACTTGGAAGGGGTGAGAGTGTGGTGTCTGAGACTGCCACATATATATATATATATATAGAATGGCTGAACGGATTACAGTTGAGAGATGTAACGAAGAGCTGTAAGAGTGATAAACGCCGTAACGTGAGGTAGAGCGAGAAAAACTAAGCGATAGGTCAAATGCCACGTCGATCACCACTTCTTACAAAAGAATTAATATATATAACAGTGTTTAGACGTTATTAGTGCAGTCCAGACTGCACGGCAAGTGGCACGATTTAACAAAGATTTTGGCTGCCAATTAATTTTATTAACTGTAGATATTTTAACACTCAATTCGATTCAAACTTAAATTACACTTGATTTGAAAATAGTTGTGGATTTGTTTATCAAACAGCAGGAGTTTGTCGAATTGAATGTAATTAAATTAGGCGAATAATTTCGATCCAAAATTGAACCTAAAAAGATGGAGATGCAGAAGCTCATGTCAAGAGAGTACTGGTCCCTTGGTGCAAAATGAGACCGCTTGGCTCAATTTCAGCCGCAATATATATATTGTTTGGTGGAAAGTAGTTATTCCATAAATTATTTGTGGAGCCTCCCGTTGGCAATATACTTATTAAAGATGGTTACGTTAGTACTATAGTTGTTGTGTTTTGTGATTCTAGCTTTTTAACGAAGAAGAAGAAGAAGATGGTTGCGTGATAATATTACCGCTCACGTTCTGTTAGAGTTTGGTTCTTTTTTTCTCCCTCGCTAAGGGAGTTCTCCTCACCCGCAGCTCCTCTCCTCTCGTTCTCTCTCTTTTCCTTTTTTCCCATCTCATATATTTTCCCTCAGTGCCATTGCCGACCGTGGTCGATGCCTAGGCTGAGTATCGTGGTAGTCGCCTAATCCCCTCCCCGGTCTCTACATTGCCAAGGTTTGAGCCGAGGGTTGTGGATCTTATTGTGTCGTTCTCTACGTTTCCGCTCCAATCATTGGTCATGTTCTCAACTAGCTCGCTCCTAGCTATCTTCTTCGCCGCGCCTCACCTCACCTCATCTTTCATCTTTCATCTTTCATCAATGTTTATTTTGTATGGTATAATTTCAATATATTTAATTAAAAAATTAATAATTTAGAATTATTTTTGAAATAATTAGATATTAGTTTTATTTTAAAAATCTCGATGTAGGTTTTCTAATCATATATTTTTTTATTAAAAATAATAACACTAAAAAGACCTATTAACTAATTTAAAATAACTAACATATATATATTATTATTATTTATATGAATTAATTAATTTTTCTTTCTCCTCTTTTAGACACCTTTAATTTGTAATCATTTGTCTCGTCGTTCTAGAAGCCAACAATTATCAGTGTTTGTTTGGAGAGTTGCAAAAACCTACCAACCTAAAGTTGAGGCGACGTGATGCTCGTGTGCTTGATCAAACTAAGAACAAGATAGAGGGCAGGAGAAGTGTGGTCTTATGACTATTTTTCTTTTCGTCAAATTAGATTAGTCATAAGAAATAAGGCTAAACGGAGTAAAAGGAGGGAAAAAAAAATTTGAATATGATATTTTAATTAAAAAATTAATAATTTAGTGCGAGTCTATTTAGATATACAAATGTATCAGTTTGTTGGGCTAATGACTTATACAGGAGGCATAAATAATGGCTTAGTACAAATGGACTCTGCTTTAAACTATGATGCCCTTGCTTTGTGCTAGTTCCATTTGGTCGCAATGATTCTTACTATCTTTCTAATTTTATTTCATCTAATATGTATATGTATTTATATGTGTATGTGATTGTGTGTATGTGGATGTAAACTCAGGATTTTTCCTAACCCTTCTTTGTCGTCATACCTTCCCGGGTTCCTTATATATGTATGTAATGAGTGTTTTAGTGGTCTAATTGTAACTACCGACTTTATTACTTGTTTGTCTTTATTTTTATCGTAACTACTTCTATTGTAGAGCTTTATCTATTAAGACTCTTGCTTTTTTTTTTTTTGCTGCTAATCTTTTGTTATGCATGAGAGTTAGTTTTGATAATTTACCTTATTGTCATCTAATATATTTTTCAGCCAAATGTGAGGTTTGTGTAGAGTTGATCATTAGGCCCGACCTAATTCGAGACCGAGATAATGATAAGTGGCATGAGCTAAGTTTTTGTCCACTCAATTTGGCCCGAAAATTTAACTCACTAAGCGTAGCCTAATCCATTATGCATGTTTATTTTTATTATTTTTTAGTTCCACATATGATATTTAGTAAACTAGTATAAGTAAAGTCCTTAAAACTATAATAACCTTGAAATTGTAACAATAGAATAATGTTATTAAAATCATAATAATTAGAGGATGAATGATGAACTAATTATAATAGTAAAATATTAGTGATGTTATAGTATTTCATTAGTTTAAGATTGATTTAAACTAAGATTTAATGATATACAGAGATAATCATATTTGAATTTGAACTCTATCAAATCAAATTTAAATTATTTAGTATTAAATAATATTTAAAAGAGAAAAAATTTAACAGAAAAAATAACATATAACTCGAAAGTTAGGCACCCCTAGTTTAATCTTGTTAATTAATATATTTTTTATGTGATTTTAGAAGAGGTATTTGGTATAAAAAATAATTATTATAATTATTAGATTAAAATTATAAATTTTAGAGAAATATAAAAAAAATTAGTTAAATTTTTTTAATGTTTTCTAATACTATTATAGCTGTTTAATTAAGATTATAAATTTTTGGAGGGATAATGAACTATTTATCTGACTTTTTTTTGGGTTAAAGTCTCTCACCTCTTTCTTTCTCTGGTCTCCATCTCTCTCTCTCTCTTTCTGCTCTTCTCTCTCCTACATTTTTTGTTCTTCCCTCTCAGCCGACATATCCCAAACCGACATCTCTCTCTGTGTATATATATATATATATATATCTATTTCCCTCATCTCTCTCTTCCTCTCTTTGGTTCTCCCTCAAACCCATTGCCACCGCACCGTCTCCCCCGCCCCACTCCATCTCCCTCTCTCTGGTTGACCTCCAAACCTAACGCCAAATAGCCACCACCGCAACCCCCACTAGGCCGGCAACCTCGTCGGGCCAAGCTGAACCTTCTCCTCCTTTCCACCACTCTCCTCTCTCTCTCTCTCTCTCTCTCTCTCTCTCTCTCTCTCTCTCTCTCTCTTCCACCCTTTTTCCATCTCACCACCGTCACACCCAAATCCGACGACCACGCCACCACCACCTCCACCCTCTCCACTGAACAAACTCACTGTACCAATATACCACCGTCACCTTCCTCTCCCTCCGACAACCACGCCATTACCACGACGCCACCGCCACATTTCCCTCATTTTCAATCCCCAACAACGGCAATGTCGCTCCTCTGACCGCCACCTCTTACCTCCCTTCCCCCCATCCCCTCCCTCCTCTATCTCTCTCTCTCTCTCTCATATAGTTTCCCCTTACCCATGCCAAAACCGAGCCACCGCCACTGCCACCGCCACCTCCCTTCTCTCTTTTTCTCTCTCTTCCTCCCCCTATTTCCCTCGTTCAGTCGTTCTATCCACTCTTAGTCTCTTATCCGTGATAAGCCTCGGCATAGCATTATTTCACAGCTCAACTGGTCCAGGCCCAGCCCAGCCTGGTAATATATCTTTTATTTATTTCGCTATTTTTTTGATCTTGATTTATTTCCTGCTCCAATAATTTAATTAGTTAATTCTTTGATTGAGTATGAAATAATATCTGGCTTACTAAATAGAAATGTTACCATGAATGTTAAAGTAATTAATTATTTTATTTGAGTAATTAATCACCATATGATGATGTATATTATTTTCATATACATATGAATAATACATAGGAATTATGCGTATATTATTGGAATTATAATTTTGTTGTAAATAGATATACATATAGCTAGGTTTATTATACACCTATTTATAAAATAATACTAATTATATTTATATATATTATTGAGAATATATATACATACTCATAGATGATATTATATATTTTTTTAATTTTTTTATTCAGTATATGATTTACTCTTATCACTGTTTAAGATAAAATCTATTTATCGAGTCTTGGCTTATTATTTTTTTATTTTATAATTTTAGAAATAGAGCTTGATCGTGAGCTAAGATATGTATGGCGTTCTACAGTAGATAAAAGTGAGTCATGGGTTTAGATGGTATAGCTGTGTAATCATTCAAGCAATCATATATTTATTTCATTATGCATTAAAGAAATATTGGTTGTAATAGGTGACAATGTTCATATGTTATTTGTTTATATATTTATATCAATTATAAATTTGATGGTTTATTATGATTTGTGAAGTTCATGCTAGATTATATAGTCATATAGTTAATATTATTGTAAATTTATATATTCATATGGTAAAAAATTTATTTGGATTGTAGCATGATTTCGTGAGCGTAGATTTATCTTCATGTGGCAAGCCTGTCCGGTGCGTCGTGCGTGCCGTGGAGGTGCATGACTGAGCACATGGCTGTAAGACGAGGGTATTATAAATTTTGAAATATCTTTATGGATGCTTATTATTCTCGGTCGAATAAGATATAATATTTTTTTAACTTCGATAGGTTATGCTAGGTTTATTATGCCAAACTTAGGACCAATATCTTATGGGTTAGTCGGATGTAACAAGTTATAGTGTTCTAGCTCAACCTGATTTCAATCTAAAATATTAGTGAGTCGAATCATAAACAAATATTTAAGTTTGTTAGTCCAAACCCAACTCATAATCACACGTGGTCTTAAGTCTCCGTGCTTGTAGCCTATATACCGATTTTCTTGTATATCAATTTGTAATCGAGCGGATGATAATATCAATCTCTAGACTTTCATAAAAAGAAATATAAAAATGCTAAACAATTTTTTCAGCTACACATATACGTACGTGATCAAATTGCTTTCAGTAGGGGCGCTCCCCGACACAGTTCCCGGGCGGGTCATAATTGCAACTCATGAACACGTCCCCATCGTCACACGCGACTCGCGCACACCCAACCCTCCTCGTGCTCTTCCACACGATCTGGGTGTAGTGGCCGCACATCCGGCCCGGCGCGCACGAGTTGGAGTCGTACGAGTAGTCCTTCTCCTCCCCGGCCCACGCACCAACCGCGTCTCTGGGCCTCCACCCCGCTCCGCTGCCCCAGAAGATGTTCTCCCCCAGTTCGAACCCGTTCTTGGGAAACGAGTGCTCCAGCAGGCAATCTCCTCGCCTCTTCTCCGCCCACCACCTCGCGTGCGCCTCCAGGTTCGGATCCCAGAGGAAGGGGAGCTCCAAATGGGCCGCTCGCACCAAGTTGTGGGCGTAGAGGAATTCCAAGGACTCCGCCCAGCAGCCCAAGCAGAGGGATTTGGAGATGTTGTGGACGGCCCTCTTGTGGGATCGAGTCAAGGGGATTGCAGAACAATGGGATGTGAATGAGAGCTCCAGGAGGAGGAGGAAGAGGAGAGGAAGCAGAGGTTTCATGGCTGTGAACTAGTGATGGAGGTTTGATGTAGTGAGATGCTCCATAAGTAGTAAGTGAGCTGGGGGGAGGTAACTCCTCCTCGTGACAATGGAGGTGGTGGGCTAGGCGGCCCCGTGAGTGTTGGTGGGTGGCCCTGTTTGTCTTGTTCTCTTAAATTTCTTAAGCAAAGGAGAATTCTATTTGTAAGGAGGTAATGCACATATCATGCATCCTTATGCCAACATTAAGAGTGCATGTTTATAAATTGTTTATTAAGTGTTTACAAGCATAGCACTACTCATTTGCAAAATTTTGCATGTCTCTGTCTAGGGACGTGTAACTTTTAACAAAGGTATATGGATTACATTCAGAGATAATTGACACATAGTTGTTCCAGATCCCTCCCATTTTTATTTATTTTTGGTAAGTAGAGGCAAGTGGGCGTAGGACCGCATCGGACCAAAATTAAGGGACCATCCATTATTTGGTTACAACTTGGGATAGGGTCGACTAGTGCTTCGCGATTCAGATATCATGGACCCATATCTAGGTGCTTTACATTGCACCTTGGGATAAGGCATATCTGGATTAACTTAATCAAATAAAGGGCTTTTGCGTGTATACGCCTTCCAAATTTTTATTTATTTATTTATATCTATACCCTTCTTAATGATTTAATATGCACAGAGACGTGATATTTATGTCTTAATTTGTTAGTTATGTTTGAGAGATATCTATATAATTAAAGAAAAAAGAAAGATATTTTAATTTTTTCATACTGTTGAACTAGTTCATGACATGACCACCTAAAGACATCATTACCTTGGATTCCAACAGTTTGACGGCCCCATGCATGAGATTGACGGCTCCAATAAACTCTTGCTTTGAGAAATGATAGCTATTAGTGAGTTGATTAAAGAGATCACGGTGTGCCTCATTTTTGTGCATTTGGTATTGCAAATAGAGATTATCTTATTATTACCAGAGTAGTTATTGTCCACGCCACAATTAAGGAATGGTGATCGAGGTCCTTCACTTGATGAAACTAACCATCTCTTGCCATCTGCATGGCAAGCAGAATTTGCCCACAGGCATGTGGATGTGGTACAGAAGACCTAGAACCCCACCTAGCTATATATTGGCTCTTTGCCCTTGGGCTTTTATGTAACTTGAAATATTATATAATATATATATATATATATATATAGCTTCACTTGAATTATTTTAAGAAAATTTACATATAGATCCTACTTTTTTTTAAAACAAAATTAAGATTTATATCTTATATTTTACTCTTTTTAAATGAACACTATGATATAGCGAATATGTGTAGAAAATATCTTAGTTTAAGTTTGAACTATAAGTAGAGATATTTTATTTTAAAATAACTAAAATATATTTATTTCTGAAATGACTAAAATACACTTAGTATAATCTAATTAAAGGTATTTTTATAATTTTTTTTTACTATAGTTAACTTAATATAAATGTTTAAGTAAGTTTAAGTTTAACTAATAAATCTGACAAGAAAGTATTTTCTACACATATTTACTAAATTATAAAGATCGATTTATAAATAATAAAAATATAAATTATAAATCACAATTTTGCTTCGTTTTATAAATTTCTTTCCTATGTCACGCAAGCTTCAGCCATCTCTCTATCTCAACTTGTTAGCTGCAGCCTCATGCAGGGTTTTCGAATTGTATATACATGGCTAGAAATTAAAGTATCTGGTACACGTGAAGCTTCTTGGGGGTAATTCCTGATCATTATATGCTGCCAATTGCTAATGGAATGATCATTTCGGAAGTTAGATCAACAAATATTAGTTTAAGTGACCAAATTTTATGTTAGCATGAGAAATGAAGCTAACAGTGGTCCATAAGGAGTGATATTAAAAGGAAAAAAAGAAGAGAAGAAGAACGCTTATGACATTGTGACATATATTGCACTGAACCTCACCAGCTTCTCTTGAAACCATATCTATGTTCCATATCAATCATACGTGTTTACACAACATTTCAAGAGATCAGAGTTAACATGAAGATGAATGAATTATGCTGTAAGTCTCAGATCATTATAAAGCTGTACTACTAACTGGATATGTATTGAATCAGCCTCCTATCAAGCTCGAAGTGTTGGCAGAGGAGCTTCTGCACAGTAGGAAAGAGAACACAGAAAGTCAAACTACGTTTTACTCCTCCCATAGTTTTACTAGGATAAGCAAATTTATCATAGTAAAAATTTATCTACGAAGGTTTCCAACAGTATGAAAAGAAGAATCGGATATCTCATTCTAAGATTAAACAAGGAGTTCAACCAAGAATGAGAAATGATACATCAAAAATTGCCACGACCAAGTTCCATTTTACACAAGCTTTTTCTTACATAATAAAGGATCCTAAAAGGGAGTGGAAGCGGTTGTCAAAATAGATAACTGATATCAAAAGGAGTTTTCTGCATTGCTATACATAGCTATTCAATTTTGACTGTGATTAACCTTTCTGCGCATTTCTAATTGAATAAAACATCTCAATTCTTGAGTATGACAAAAGAACATCAGAATCATGAAAATGAGTAACTTTGGCCTGTATCTAATATAAGCAAAAATAATCCAGGAGTGGGAAACTTATCACATGGCATACACAAATTTATCTAACAAAAGAAGTTCCAGTTGTACGTTTTGATTCCTGCGAAGTCATTACAAGATTAATGGTGAGTGTCAAATGACATATTCTATATATACAGCTCCTTTTTCTTCCACCTTCCTTTCAACTGCACTGCTTGATTTTAAAAATTATAAATTCAGGACAATGGATCTCAAATGGTCAAACAAACTTTCTCTCTTGACCAAATTAATGATTTTATTATATTTTATTAGAAATATACGGATATATGTTCTTAATACAATATATTAAGAGTCTTGATTTCTTTCTTGGGCATATTTTATGTCCTTGAAAAAATGTACAAATAACAAGGTTTTCTTACAATTTCATTCATTTTTAATCTACTATAATCTGATCAATTATTTGCCCAAATTTGAAACAGTAAAAATGACCCCATTTCAAAAAAATACCATATCTAACACTAAATCTCACTAGCTGTAACCAAAACTTAAGTTTAATGGGAAGAACCTTGGTAATAGCAGGCAAGAATACTTTTGATTCGCTAGTAATTTCGGGATACCGAGTAACTTCTGTTGCCTTGTCAAATAAAATGTATGTTGGAAGCTGACCTGTTCATGAATATTCAAAATCAAAAGGATCAAATGTTAGCATAAAATGATATTTTGTCCACTAAAACCACAAGTGACTAAGATACATGCACAGTAAGTCAAATAGAAAAGAAAGTAAAGTATGCATTTTAAAGTAATCATAAGTTACCCCATAAAGATATTCCAAACTTCTCTGCAACATTTGGGAAGTGCCCAAGATCAACTATACCAAAAGATATTTTTTTATTTGAGTATCTGCACAAATGAAATATGAGCATGTATAATAAGTACTAAATCCAATGTCTCCAAAGATGAAAATAATAAAAGAAAGAAAGCTGACATTAATTACATATTATTTACCAGAAGAACTCAAAACATAGTTTATGAAAAACAGGTATACAACAGAGTTGCTGCACAACATGACATTGAAATCATTATCAAATACGTACATGGTGGAGAGATCAGGGAAAACACGGCTGGTTTGTATACATGCTGATGAGCACACTGCCCGAAATTCAACCTGTTAAACACTAAAACATTGACCTCACCATAAATCATAACATAAAGGAAAAGGCAATGTTTTCTACGAAATAAACTATGATCAAGTCAAACCTAAAAAAGCAAATTAATGAAAGTGACTGTCTCTCATCTGGTTTTGTAAAATAATCATCCTGGAATAAATGCAGCCACTTAAAGTACAACAATGACCTGAGTGGATGCCTAAAAGATCAGTTTACCCATTTCAGCTCACAACAGTTGGAATATGTGCCAATATCTACTGCACTAGTATGGATCACAAAGTATCTACGTGTACAATTATCAGGACATAGGATGACAGCTGGATGGAACAGAGCTAGGGAGATAATCAGTTCAGCAGGCTTAAAATTAATGAACAATAACATTTATATTAATGGTTACTAGAGAATTGAATCTGCAATTAGCCATAAAACAAAACACAACTGAAAGAGATCCAGCAACCAATGCACATTTCTACAATCCACTGTCAATGCATCATGAACTTTTTCAAATTTTTGCTGATGATATCTAGGCAAGAAAAGCGCATGGTGGTATGGCATAAAAAGTTAAAAACAATGTCAGTGTGTTTGGGACTCTATTATAGCTCAAGTTAATGATAAGACAATGACAAATAGAATAAATATTTAGTCAGAGGACCAATTCAACAGGGAAAAAATATATTTAACATGTTAGTATAACATGTTTTCTTTCAAAAAAAGAAGAAGTTAGTATAACAAAAAAAACCTCTTCCACTATATGGATCAGTTTAACCATCAGCATATGATTTAACTATAATTTTGGTGTTGCTTTCATTTAAAGTTTTCTAAGCCAATGAGAATCGCAAGTAGTGCAACATGAGATAAAGAGGTGCATAGCGTGGATGGCAATATTTTTAACTAGTTAACATTCTAGAAGGGCCAATCTTGTTGACAATGTAGTTTAAGGTCATATAGAGAGACAACCTATATGATTTGTACTGAGATTTAGCGAAGGGCACATATTCTTAGTTCTTACACTCTTATAGCCTAAGTGCCTCACCACAAGAAATTTTTAATTACATTGTGTCAAAATGAATCCTTAAATGAATGGATGAAAGAAAGTCAAGAAAATAACCAATTAAGAATCTAGAAGTTACCAGCCAAAATCTTGTAGTAGTCCCTTCCGTCAGTAAACTTTCCAACTGTAATGGGGTTAGATAATTTGCGTCACCTAAAGAAGTCAAAAAGAAAAAAAAAAAGAAAAATAAGAAAACTACCACAACAAATGTAATAGCTAGTCTTGCATACTAACCTGTAGGAACATTGTTACCACCAAGTTAGGATAAGGAAAAGTTTGATGCTTAATTGGTTGATGAAGTTACTCTTCATGCAAGAAGAGGCAATATATTGTGTCAAAACAGCTATACTAAAGAACTAGCTGATGCGGACATCACTGATAGGACGCGATGACGTGTGTATCAACGCAGGAAGCGTCAACAGTTGATGATCCCTCCTATAGAGATCTGGTTCTGATTTTGATTTATTTATAGTGTCTTTTGTTTATTTCCTATGTAGGGTGTTTTTTGCTTAATTTCATTATAGGTCTATATATAGATTCGTTATATTTTCTTTGGAACTTAATGAAAGTTTATGTAATTTGTTCTCTAGAGAATTTTGGTGTGAAACCATTTCTTAGAGTGGAGGTTTGAAACCCCATTCATTCCCTTCTTATTTTCCTATTTCATTTTTCTCCACCATGTTTTGCATCACTAGCTTACTCAGTTATGGATGGACAACAAATTGATTAATCAAAACCAACCACAATCAACCTAAGTTTTTCAGCTTTCTAGTGCTTATATTTAAAATTCAGGCAGACAAATCTAATGTAGAGTAAAAGCTTTTAAGTTAGCTGCAATGCACAAAGAAAATAAAAAGGAGAAAACATGGGAAGTTCTAGCAGGATAGGATTGCACAATGTTGAAATATTCTTTAATCAACAATTCTAATAAAGGATAATATTTAATGTTTTCCAAAATTCTGTGGATCCTGACAGGATCAATGATAAAATAAAACTACATATGCACATTTATTGGCATAGTTATAACTACATATGCAAGCATAAATGTCACAGTTTCATACTGCATATATTTATAAAAATTATGAATTCAAAAATTGCATAAGCTTTATCATTTGCCTCTTAGGAAAAGTGCGCAGCACGACATTTAACTCGACAGGTATCAAGTATAAGCATATAATAAAACTAATTAGAACACTTAATAAAGTGAACAAAGGTATGAACTTTACCGAAACCATCATAAGGTGGTTGCTGACTTACAGCACATATTACTGCAAGAGAATGAAATAGAGAGCAAATGCAATTAGAGTATTTCAAAATAGAAAGACAATACCTAAAAACTGCCAAAATAAACTTAAGGAAGACATGCTCAACACTAGATCAGTTAAAGAAAGTCATGCATTCAAGAGTCTAATTATGGATATTTTTGGATCCAAAAGAATTTAGCTACCACTTTTGTAGGCCAGACTATAGTTCAAAGTTTCGATTTTGGCTTTGCGTTTAACTTGGTTAAAAAGAAGAAGAAATATTTGATCAATTTTGGTTGGTTTCGATTCTAGTTTCATTGTATCAATTTCAGACTTCTTTTAATAAATAGTCTTTTTTATCTTATTTTTCAATGCATTAGACATAATCTAATTACACTTAAGTAATGAGGTTAATATTGAGTTAGGTGCAAACTGAATTCAAGTCAAATCCAGCTAAGAATTTAACATACATTAAATAAATTGTTACTAGGATTTTTTTTTTTGGGGTTGGATGCTAGTTTTGGGGGCACTTTTGCATCCAATAGAACTAAAGCATGAAACTTTTCACTGAAACGTCTCAGTTTCGAATGAAAATTCAAACCATTAATCCAGTTGTTATGACTGCACAACCCATAAAACTTTTGCAGCTGTACATTTTATAGGAGATTGCCATGCTGTGACTAGCTAAATGTCTAAAGGACTTGGATCTACCTTCTATTCTCATGTTCGAGTCATTTTGTCATTTGCATAAAGGTAGCCCCTATAAAAAACTATAATTTTCATCATGAATAAATATCCTTTTTCCTCCTTAATTATTGGGAATTATCCACTTGCTTTCTCTTTTTTCATATATTTTTACAGATCTCTGCTCATACTAATTGTCAAAGGTAGGGAACTTCAATAAAAGTACAACACATGAATATAAGAAGATGAGCATTTCAAGACCATTTACAATGCCCAATAACATCTTTTCCTATTACTATAATGGAGTTTCACTAAATAAATTGTAGATTAAATACTATTAGCTTTTCTTATTTTGATTAATAGTTACAACAATAACATAATTGGTGAAGACATTGATTATCATCTTTATGACTTTGTTCTTGGAAAGATAGTAGATAAAGTCAAGGGGATAGTAAAGTTGTCAAAAATAAATAAAAAATAAAGGCTCGCTCTAGCCTCCACCATGAGTGCAACATCTTCTTTTTGGCCAGATTTTGATTATCCCATTTCTGTGAATAGCTTCTTGCACTTAACTTGACTAGGTAATTAGAATTCCAAGCCCTATGCTCTCGCACTATATAACTATCTACTTTTAAGTAGTAAAGTACATTCTAATGAAAAACAAGAAATACCTAGAAAAACCACAATTATCATTCAATCCTAGAAACACATAGCAATTACAAGAATAAATACCAGACAAATTTAAGACAGGATACAGAGTAAGAATATGAAAGGTCATACTGTTTGGTTGTTATATTAGGGTTTGTCGGAAAACAAAGGTTGTCATGAAATACCACATTAGTTGCATAATGACCTTGCTCTTCTGATATAAGAAGCATCCAAAGTAGTTTTATATAGTTTTGTCTATGGATAGGTGGTACTTTAAACTAACTTCAACAGTTAAAAAGGTAATCTGTAAAGGATCACATACCAAGAAAACCCACTAAATAATAGAGGGCCAAGTGATAGTCGATGACTAAAGTAACGGCCAACAGGAAACCCTGAAATCCAAGGAGTATGTCACAAGTCATAGTCATTTGGAATTAGAGAATCATGAAGAGAGAACAAAGTCTTCATACTATTTGCAACAATTTAAACTTTAGGAATCATCAGCAGGAGAAAATACCACTGAAAATAAAACTACAAGAGAGAAAAATGAAGAAACAAACAAAAAGAAATTCTCAAGATAATCATCCTAGAATGAAAAGTGAGAGTACCTTTGCATAGAGTATCACATTAGCAATGAAGGCCTCCCAAGTTTCTTCCTTGACAATCTGTTCAGCATTTATAAATAGGATTGACATTAATAAAATTAATTAGTAATTATTTGAATAAGGCAGTGCAAATTTGAGGGTGGTCCTTAAATGCTGGAGGTTCTATGTTCACTTTCACCTATCAATATATCATACATAAACCATCCAATGAAAGAATGGAGTAACTCACAATTCTTATAGATTATAAGACTCACCTACCTCGGCTTCTTACTTAAACCATCAGAAGAGTTACTGAGAAAATCATATTATCTTATTAAAAATCATAGAAACTCACATACCTCACCCTACTACATAAACAATTGAATGACAGAGACAGAGTACATCATAACTCTTGATAAATTGTAAAGAAATAGAGTCATCTTCATTCTTAGACACTTATCAATATGTGCACTGGAAGATTTGCTACAACACTCTTGATAGTGCTCTTAAAATATACACAGCCAACTCCATTTCTTTCTTTCCCACAAAGTAAAGCTTCATTGCTTCAATGCCCACAAAACATCTTTGGACAAACATACTGACACTCGTGATAGCGGATTCGTCCACTGACAACTATTATTTGAATCATTTGATTGTTCCGCACTGCCTAATTCTCTTTACACCAGTCTTTCCCTAATTAAATGACATCCAGCGGATAATACATTTCTTCTTCATGATTCTTCCTCTTATAAAAGTAAATGTAGCTAATTAAACCATCTAAGTTTTAGATTCGGAGTCAACAAACATATAACACTGTTTAAACAAAACATTTGAGATTTTTTTCATAACTCACAATCGTGCAAGATAACAGTGAGGATCTTTACCACCATACCTTCACTGCTACCAGCACTAAGAAAGCAAGGATCGCCTGGATTTCCTGTGCGCATCCGAAAGCGAAAACAAGTCAAGATCGATAGAATCCGAATCGAAGAAGAAGGAGATGGCGAGAGATCCGTTTACCCGACGGAGGAGGCTATGGGAGAGATCGGGAGAGACTGAGCTGCGGGCGGCGAAGTAGGAGAAGAAGGCGAGGAGGTGCAAGAGGTAGAAGGGCTCCGTCGCCATCAAGTCCAGCCATGGGAGAGGATGACGGCGCTGGATCTTGCCATTCACCGTCGCTGGATCCGCCGCCTCCATATCCCAATCCCCCCTGTTCTTTTGCTCCCTTTTTTGCAAATTGCCCCCTTTATTCTGACTATATTGTGGGCGGCACGGGCCAGCTCTTTGCCCGCCCGACCCGGCCCGAAAGCCCGCCCGTTTGGCCCGCAACTAGGCCCGCCCGTCTGCTACAGTATACAGTAATGTTACCACTGCTACAGTAAAAATATTTTGGTATTATACCGTTTTGCATTATTTTAAGCACACATTTAAAAAATTAATTTTTTTTAATTTTTTTAAAATAGAGGAATATAAATATATATTTTTTAAAATAAGCTAATAGTTAAAAAAATTCTAAAAATAGCTAAAATATGGGTTGGGCTGAGTGATTGGTGGGTCGGGCCGGCCCGGCCCGACCGGTTAGCCCGATCTCTCACGGGCCAACGGGCGGTAACGGGCTAGACTATTCTAGCCCGGCCCGAACCCGGCCCGGCCCGAGTGATTGGTGGGTCGGGCCATGGACAAATACTTAAGCCCGGTTGGCCCGAAAAGCTCGGCCCGAACCCGGCCCGGCCCGCCCGATGATCCTGTCTACACGGACTACATGCGTTTTTATTTATTTTTTTCTTTCTTTCTAGTTTTGTCTTCTCGACAGTTGGAGGTAATTACAACAAAATGGAGTGAGGAGAGCTGGCCACAAAGCGAGGTAGGTTGGATGGAACATGGTAGCTTCCATCTCGTTCTTGTTAGAATTATGCAAAGTATAAACAAATCCCCTCCACTCCTAAAACAAAGAAGAAATTTGTGCAAATGAAAAATAAATAATCCGGAGATTAATTTAGTCAATGTGTTGTTTATGAGTTAAATTTCTGACAAATATATACATTATACACTTAATCTAACACATCTATGTCCGCACACATTCTAACAACGTTGAAGTCGCGATCTAATTATTATCCTGCGCACAGGCTGGCCCCACCATCCGCCACGTCATCCTCGTCGCTAACATACGGCGCGAGGTTGACGTAGCGCTCGTGCTCCCTCCTCTCCCTCCACCTCGCCCGGCACACCACGCAGCTCGCCCCCCTCCTCCCCCGGCTCCTCCTCCACCTAACGTGGCACTCCCCGTGCACGGAGTTCCCGCACGTGCCGCACGTCACCAGCTTCCCTCCTCCTCCGCCCATCTCCTCCAGGCACACAGGGCACACGTCGCCCTCCCTCACCCTGGCCCTCTCCTCCCCCGTCCTCGCGTGACCCGCGCGTGAGAACACCTCGTGGAACCTCTCGCGGGCCCTTCGCCCGGCCGCCACGTGCGCCGCCGCAGCCGTCGGGGTGGCGAGGAGGCGGGCGAGCTCGCAGGGCCGCAGACTCCGGCGCCACACGCAGGCGTCGTCGAGGGAGAGGCCGAGGACGCGGAGGAGGACGAAGAGCACGTGCTTGCAGGTGGCGGCGCGGTCGGGGCACGTGCAGGAGGGGGAGGCGGAGAGGGTGACGACGTAGACGTTGCCGGTAGCGCCGAGGACGAAAAAGTCGGCGTTGGAGCGGTGGAGGAGGCGGAGGGGGTGACGCAGGGCTCGGATTATGCGGTCAGCGACGGCGGAGGCCGAGGTCGATGTCGTGGTGGTGGTGAGAGATGGTGGCGGGAAGTTGGAACCGACGGACTCCGCCATGGGTGGTGGATACGTACGTACGGATGCGATCGATCGATTGGGTGTAGTTTGCATGGGGTTTTGTAGATGGAAGGGAGGGGAAAAGTTTTTGGGATACGTTGAGTGATCCAGGGGATGAATAATAAAGGAAGCAAGCGTAGTTGCTTTGGATTTAAGACACGTTTGGGTTGCACCAAGACTCTCCTTACAATCTATTCCAAGTATAAGGGAGCAGATATCGTAAAACAGTTGCATATTTTTGAGAGATACATGTTAGAAAGTAAGCTATATATATATATATATAATGGTCAATTACAAATTCTCAATGTCCTTCTCTATTATACCAGTCATAGCCATTTTTCATATATTACTTTAAGTTATGTCTGTAAATGCTGTTAATACGTACTTAGGAGGTACTTGCAGTTTGGACTTTGGAGGGCAGCAGATCAGTTATTAAAAGCTGTTTAATTAACGCAAATCTCCCTCATACAATGTCTCTATGCCTTCTCTTGGTCGGGCTTGGGCACAAGAAGGCTCGATGGAGCCCACCAAGTTGTTCGGCTTGAGTCCAGGCCCAGCATTACTTAGCAAGACCAGCCCAAACATGAAACACAACTGCTCCACTGCCTGTACCGAGTCCAAAATCCAAATCGAGATCCGAATCCAACCTATCGCCATGGACATGCTCGGAGACGATGAGCTCTACTCGATACTTCGCCGCGTCTCCGATTCCCGAGACCGCAAGTCTTGCTCCGAGGTTAGCAAGCAATGGGCTCGAGCCGAAGGCCTCACCCGCTCCTTCCTCCGCCTCCTCGATCCCCAATTCCTCCCTTCGTTCCTCCCCCGCTTCCCCAATCTCACCACCTTCGAATCCTGCAGCCGCGTCTCCGATCCCAACCTCGATCTCCTCGCCCACACCTGCCCTTCCCTCAAAACCCTAAATTTGAACCTCCACCAGACCCGATCCGGCCTCGAATCCTTCGACGACATTAGATTGGATGAAGACTTCGGCGACGACGGCTTGCGCGCCGTCGCGGCCGGGTGCCGGAGGTTGACGAAGGTGTTCATGAGGAGAAGGAAGGGGATTGGTGATTCCGGTATCGCCTCACTTGTGAGCTTGGCGAAGAATTTAACAGTGCTTGATCTCTCGTGGTGTAGTAGGATCACCGACGAGGCGCTTGGCGCGATCGGGGCGGTGAGTTCTTTATCCGTGTTATGTCTTCATGGGTGTTCTTTAGTGACAGATTCAGGTTTAGCTTCTTTGTCGAATGGACCGTTGTTGTCGAGGAGTATTAGGAGGCTTGATTTATCCGAGTGTGATAGGATTTCGGATAACGGTGTGATGTCGTTGCGGAAATTGTCTTTCTTGCAAGAGTTGGACTTGGCGGAATGCGGCCCGAAGGTGACTGATGCTGGAATTGTTGCTATTGCTTCTGTTTCCAGCCTTAGGAGATTGAGTGTTAAATGGCTGATCAATCTGTCGGATGCCGCTGTCCTTGCTCTGGCGCGGGACTGCCAGTATCTGGTGGAGCTCGACGTGACGGGGTGTGAGCTTATAACTGGAGCAGGGATCCGTGCATTTTCGGGACATGGGTCATTGGAGATACTCGTGTTGGCTTCTTGTTACAATCTCACTGTGGATGATGTTGCGGTGGTCGTGTCCGGGTGTCCGACTTTGCGGTATGTAGGGTTGGACCGCGTTCTTAGGGGGTGGATGTCGTCTTCGGTGTATGAGAGGCTTAGCGGCGTGTGCAGGATAGGTTGGCTTTGACATTTCGATCCCCTGGTTTGGGATTGTTCTAGAGCTAACTCCTAAGGTGCGATGCATCTAACCTTTTCTCCCCCCTTTCGTGTTTATCTTTGCTAATTTGCTAATCTTTAGTATCCATGAGTTGGATCCTTTTGCCCTTTTCAAAAAATCAGGATGACTTTGTGCATGCTGCATAGTAGAGCTCTCTTTATGACTTGGATCAATGGAGTACCTTTTCATGGGATGTACTTCTGATATTTTTGCCTGGTTGTAGCATTCAGAGTGTAGGTAATGCTATTCTAACAACGTAACAATACACATTAAGATTCACTCTTGTAAATAAATGTCTTCATAAGGTTTCCAATAACTTGTGGCATTGCGGTGGATGAAATATAAACTGAGTGTTGTAAAACTTAAATGTGTCAGATTGAGTAGACAGTTAAGAATGGTTCATCTGCATCTGCAGGTAGTGATCTTACACTACATTTTCATTATTGTGGCAACAGAGTTGTGCTAGCATGGTTGTTATAGAGGTTCGATGTGGCATGTGTTGTGTAGCTGTAGACTCAATTTTTCTATATATGTATGTGGTTGGTTTATTCTGGATATTAGATTTGAATGCCTCCTGTCGATTTGTATTTGCAAGGATGATCTTTTAGGTTTTTATTTTTGTCATCAGTTTGCTCTTATTACATATCTTTCTTCATAGCAGGCTTTGTCATACAAGTTAATACACCTTTGAGTTGTTTATCTCACCAGTTAATATTGGAGAAGTGATTGTGTTCTCGAATGAAACCCAAAACATATATTTAGCTATGGCACCTTTTGGTTGTTGTATAAGCCTATAAGGTAAAATAACGATCACTTCTTATTGTTGCAGTTGCTATCCGTTAACCAATGTGCTTCAAAATAGTTACCTTCTCGTGTACTCTTTTCTACTTTTCCTTATATTTTACGTATCTCACAATTATATTGCCTCTTCATTATGAATATTTTCTTATTTTATGATTCTGTGTGGCCGTTAGTTGATTTTTTTCCTTTCATTTTTTTTTGATAATTTGTTCTTATGATTAGTGTTTTTAAAGGTGGCCGCCATGGCGGGGCGGGCCAACTAGCCATGTAGCTAGGCGGCCTGCCTTTTCCTTTTCGCAACTCTCTTAGTTGTCATAGCGAGTTGGGTAAGTTTAGAATATTCAATGGATAGTGACTAATTAAAAAAAAAAAAACATTTGCTAGCCCTAACCCAAATACCCGATTGATCTCTCATCTTCCTCTCCCTCCTTTCTTGAGCGATGGCAACGAGCGAAAGTGGGAGCGACAGCAAGCTTTCTTCTCTTTTCCTCTTCTCCTTTTTATTTTCTCCCTTTTACTCTCGGCGTCAATGACGATGAGTGATTGCCTTCCCTCTCTCTCCCTTGCTATACGATGCTTGAAATTACTAGTGATAGATTGAAAAAAATAAAGAAGACAAATGTCACTCTTCTTTCTCTCTCCCTTGCTATGTGGCAGCCTAGCATGCACCACTTTGATTAAATGGCCATTATCTGGCATGCACCAGACCCATTTTTATTAATTTTAAATGTATTAATAAAAAATGTAATGACGATATTAATATATATATATATATAAATATAATAATATATATATATATATTTTTTTCTTTAATATATTAAAAATACTAAACCGCTTTGGCACTAGGAGGGCGGGGTGACCGTCTGCCATCCTTAACCGCCTTTCAATACATTACTTATGATAGAGTTATTTAAGTTGGGGTACTTTATCTTCACAATAGTCTAGTTTTCTCTACAAGCCATTTCCTTCTGCTTTTTAGTAGGAAAACATTTTGCAACTTGAAAATATTATATTGGTAGACTTTCGGTAGCTTTTGTGTGCAGTTCATTTCCTTCTGCTTGTTAGTAGGAGAATATCTTTGTGTTATATTTAGAATGTGTAAAGGATAGGAAGGAATGAAGGAGTTTGTTGTGTTGAATGAATAGAAAATGGGTTGGGCTTTTGAACGTTTGGTTATACATTCAAATGCTCGGCTAGGCTTGCCGATGCGTTCGAACATGTTCAGGATGTTTTGTCCGGAGAGTGAAGTTCACTGATCCTCTCAAACGAGCCTCCTAGCCATTCGAACGGCCAACAACTAGATTGTTATTTAAATTAGTTTATTCTAAAAAAAATTCATTTGGTTTAGGGTTTATTTTCTTTCTTTAAGAAATTAATCTAATTGGAATACTATTTATAGGCTATTTTACTTGAGTTTGATAAGTAATAGAGTATTTTCTTCATCTTTATCTCTTTTCTCTTAAGTTGGCCGACTTAGCCAGGAGGCTAGGGTTTATTAATTTATTCTCTCTTTTTTGTCCATAAGAACTGTTATGGTATTACTTGATAGATCTGTCGGGTTAGATCCTATCAATTGGTATTAGAGCTTTTGATGTCTATTGACTAAACTCCATTATTTAACTACCCACAAGGTCATGGAGGATGTTGAAGACACAGTGCAACATTAGTCGAATACCATGCATTGGAAGTAACTCTTCATCAACAAGCAAAGAAGCAATTGGAACTTGGGGTAAACTATACTAGCAATAAATAATTATATTGACAAGTTAAAGGAGCAAATGTTGTGTTTTGCAGAAATGTTGACTTGATTGGAGGGTAGGCTAGCAATCACACCAACTAGGGTAGTTAAGGGATCCCAAATTAAGAGATTCAGCCTCGAATCACTTGTTTGGACTTTTCAAAATTCTAAGGGGAAGATAAACTAGGTTGGATATTCGAAGTAGTACAATTTTTAGCCTACCAAAGAATACAACTAGTGGAGAGGATTAGGTTTGCTGCGTTACACCTGCAAGATGAGGCTCTGCAATGGTTTTAGTAGTTTAAAACAATGTACGTATTAGTAGATTAGTTGGAGTTTACTTGGGGGATAATGTCAAAGTATGGGTCATCTCGATAAAGCCTTAAAGAAATTGTAGCAAAAGAAAATCGTCAATGAATATCAAAACGACTTCAAGAAACTAACCTTGAAAGTTTACGGATGGTTAGAGTTGACGTTGTTGGGTTGGAAGGAAATATAACTAGAAGTGAAATCTTTCAAGCCTTAGATAATAGCTCATGCCATAGACTTAGTACAGATGCACGAGGATCGACTGGCGAGGAGAGGCGGATGCAAGGTTGTCTAGGGCTTATGCCGCACCAACCGCAAGGTCAATTCTGATGCTGGTCGGGACAACAAGAACTTGGGGTTGACGTCGACATCGACAGAGGCCTAGCCGATAGGTGCGATTCAGCCTACTACTCTGTCAAGTAATAATTTTTGGCATTTGACTTATCAGTAGATACGGGAGAAAAGAGAAAATGGGTTGTGCTTTAAATGTGATGAGATTTTTTTGTAGACTTATTGTAAAGGATAATAATTATTCATCCTCATAGTTTTATCGGACTTTGATGATGCAACAGATGAAAAGACAGTCGAAACTATCCTAGAAGACGTGATGGAACCATCAAAGATTACCTTGCAAATTTTAGTGTTTGACTTGGCACAATGATAATCACCTTGGGATACCGAGATGATGTTAATTCTAATATATTAAATATAATTGAACTAATAAAAAATTATTTATGTGATACAGTTATTAGATATCATACTATCAATAGAATATATATATGATAATGTAAAACTATTTCAAAATTATGACCATGAAATATACTTTATATAATAATAAATAGATAATTACATTTGGTATTTTGGTGCTTAAGAAAATGCTAAAAAGGTTATTTTGATAAAGGGAATATTATCTTTCTACAATATATTGTTTTTATTCATATTTTATAATAATATTTATTAGTCTATAGTAAGATATTATACTTATCATTTTATAAAACATGTTCATTATTTAAAAAAATGTAGAGGGGTAAATTGATAACTAATTTTATCACACCTCCACCAGTGGTAGAAATTTCGTGCATAAACTATTATGCAGCCTACTTCATACAAGGTTTGAATAAAATGTGTTTAAGTAGGTGTTTGTTTGCAAATCATGTATAAGAGGCCTAAGTCATGAATAAGTACTTCCATATATCAATCAAATGCTATTATAATTTTATAATGGAAAGAGCAGTTTAATTTAACATGCTTTTTTTTTCTTTTTTGAGAATAGATGTTTAATGACTTCATCTCCACCCAAAGGGAAAGGCATCATGCCAAAATGGGAAGTTCATTGGAAGAGCTCAATTATGTGGTCCAAGATTTGCCAAAAAAAAGGATGGTCTAGTGGATGAACTGATCTCACATATGGCAAAAAATTAGGAAAACTAGGAGGATTTGTTGAAGATAGATAACCCTAGTGTGTTCTCTTTTTAGTATTACTTTTGATACTTTTGACATGCTTGTTGAATTATGTTCCCCTTACAACATTGATCCACTAGTAATGTAATGGGAACTTGTAACTTCTAGTAATATTGTCGAGAGCTTCTTATTGAAATAGACAGGAAAAATAAGTAGAAATCTTGAGTATACACTATTTGGCTCATAATCTACCTTGATGATGATGAGGTCTTTGTTGCACAACCTAAGTTGGTCATAGCCTAGACAGTCTGGGGATACGGGAATAGGGGATCTGATCTATCTCCATATTAAACTTCTAATCCTTTGATAACTTTTATCCTGGTTAATTATGCTACTGAATTAAAAGATTAAACAGAAAATATGACTAAATGAGAATATGCAAATTACCATGTTACTCGGTTTGTTATTAAATCCTTTAACTGGCTAAAGTAATCCAAAAGTTACATTCTTCAGTTGTACAATGAGGACAAGCTTTCTTACCTGTCTGTTGTTCTTGTATCAGTAAACTCCAGTAGTTCTCAGGAAGTTTCATAAGCATTGCCATTGAGAGTAGAAAGAAAGAGATGTGTTCTTTTGGTGTTTTGGAAGGTTACAAATGCAGATCATGCAATCAAGGTCTTGATTAATCGTGAGTTTCTGAACTTATCTGCTGCTGCTGCTGCTGCTGCAAGTCTATCTACAGTTACTATTTATAACACATCACTCATAATTTCATTTCTTTCAGAATTGTTAAGACTGATTTAAACATCAACTCAGCTTCAGGATAATTTGCCAACAGTTCATCTGATCTGTTATGGATGTCTTTCTATAGTCTGTACTATTGCTCATGGATCCAGTAGGCCATTGATTCATTGTATATGATGATTTTGAAATAGAAGTGTGGATACAAATCTGCAAGTTTTGTCAGGTATAAATTTCTTCAAATGTTTACCTGATTGAGCAGCTCATTTTGTAACAAGCATTTCTTATGAGTTAGACAGTACATCTAATCTTAGTCTATCAGCAATTTATTGGTCTTCGAAAATGGACTCCTTGAAGGAGCATCAACACAAGTGTTGCAACCGCAATTTCAGCTCAGATATAAGAGTCTAGATTGACATATTCTATTATTCTCAGAAGATTACGAATGAGGATTGAACAAGAAGACAATGAGTAGATTGCACAACTGTCAGATAGAATGTCCTATGAACATATTATGGTTTGTTCCATACGCAACAATTAAAGCTGTTCTGGGGTACAAAATGAAGGATATGTACTGTAGAATTCTGGCTCCCTCATCCAGTAATATGGAAATCATCTGAGAAACATTGTTTTGTTTATCCCTAAATAGGTGCACACTGTTATGAAGATATATAGAAAAGTGACAAAAATGGCTGATATAAGAAAAGGGCAACATTGGATTATCCAACACCAGTATTGTCCTAGTATACTTTCTGCTTCATTAGGACAAGCTGAGCTGGTATGTTTCTCCTCTGTTAGTTTGCCATGCCTTAAGTTATGATGTGTCTGTTATACATACATAAATTCACTAGTCAATTTTCTGACATAAAATGTCTGCTTATTCTTTCTGAAGTTGAAAGCGACTCGAAATTTTCAATGACATCATTATTGTTGAAAGCTACTTGCGTTCCAAATTTCCTTTTCTTGTGTACAAGTTTAGACTTTTGTGTGCAACTTCTGGTTACGTGAAACAAATATCATGTTGAGTACATCTTAGTCATGAACAAGAAATAGAGGAAGTTTTGATTACTTTGTGTACAATATTGTGATTCATCACAAGGAGAGAGAGCACTTGCATAAGGAACAGTTGGAGTGCACCAATTGTCAAAGGCTCAACAGGGTGCATGATAACGTTACATGTCATTTTCTTCGCAAGCGATGTGATCAAGAAGCTGGGAATATCTTTATCCAACAAGGAAAGCACGACATTGAAAGTGGCCCTAGATTTGTCAGCTGAAAATTAGTGCCAATTTGTTTATGTCCTTTTAATAGCAGTGTGGGTAAGTGTGATTTCTCCGTCTAGATCTGGAATCATTTGCTTTCTCTATCAGGCAATGTTTATTTTGTGGACCTAATGGTAGGTCATGTATCCATGTAACTGATATGAAGTTTTGGACTATTAGTTCTCCCTTCATTTGCCTTATATTAGTGTTTTCTTCAGAATCTTCATATCTGGGATGCTGGATGGCTTTGTTTCCACATTGGAAACCAGGTGGCATTAAATTATTTCATGGATTAATTTGTCATGGTCTAAACTATGATTACTCAGCAGGTGATGATTGCGAATCTAGAGAAGGAAAATATGATTTGCATGAACTCACTTTGTCCGTACCAACCTATAGTAATTTATTTCCCTAGCTATTCATCTCCTTTTTTTTATACTAGTGTTTTCTGGAGAATAATCTCTCAAACGTTAGGTCGCACTTTAATAATAATTTCATGGTCTACTATTTTGGCCCAAAAGTACTGTAATCATCCACAGGTTCCACTGTTCATGCATCAGCAGAGGATGATTGAGAATCTACTTAAATACCAGAGACCTGTGCATTATCCATACCAACTGCTGTATATAATTATTGTTAAATATAGTCATTCAACGTCCTGCAGCAGAGTAAAACCAACCTTTTTGTGATATTATTGGCGTTCCCATGCATACGGAGAATATATGTCTGTCGTATTAGGTGAGTTCAATTATTCGGTTCTCTCACCTCTTCCAAAACTAAAGCTTATGAGGTCGATTCCTTGCACCTGCAGTTGATATATGTCATTAAATATTTCTTGAAAAGATTTATTTGTCAGATAGTCCTTTTATAAAATATAAAAAATAAAAAATTAGCAGGACTTAATTTATTGGGGCTTCTGCTGGTAAAAGGATTGAGGGACCCCACATCTATGGCAAAGCTTCTCCATCTCTCTCTCTCTCATTGTAACTTGTGTAGGTAAAGATTAATTGAATGAAACCTACAAGAATGATAACTTATCCGAGGGTGATCAACCTAATCATTTATTATGTGGAGTTCGCTGTACATTGTCAATACTTGAGAGTGCCTCAATGATCCGTGTCTTAGAATTAAGTTAGACGAGGCTATAAGGTTAGCTAACTAGACAAATAAAAGTGCATGAATTTTTAAATTAAAAGGAAAAGATGCATTAGAATTTTATCCTCAAAACTAAAGTTGGGTCGTTCTCATCTTAGTAGCAAATATATGACTTATATTAGTTTCTTCTCATTTTTGCAAGACTACATACACTTATTAATAAAGGTAGCAATTAATTGGGTGGTCATTTGTTCTGCTGTTGACTGTCTACCTATAAGTCTATAATTAAATAAATATATTGATGGCGATAAAAGTCCATTGAGAGTAGATTTCCTTTCTACACTTATATTCCATGATCAAATCATGTAGGTGAGTATACATAAATTACTTTTTTAAGGAAAAATTTTAATTCATACAACCCTTAATGTACCGATCCTTTTGTGTGATTTCCTTTAATTCAATAGAAAGAATATGTTCTCCTTGAGTAAGGACCAAGGAGTCTTTTAACTTTCACTAGCGGCCAAGCGAGAGGATCTCGAGACGTGTCATCTTCTGGAGGTCGGAAAGTCGTTGTCGGGACCCAAAACATCGAGAAAGTCGAGAGGAAAGCGACTGTCGGCATGGGGGACGACGTACACGTGTCCTTGCGGGGCCCTTTAGTACGATCCCGCTGCATGGAAAAGGACAGCGTGGCCACTTTTGCTCTTTCAAGGTTTGCGGCCGTAAAAAAAGTTCCTTTCACTTTTCCTCCTCCGCCAAAAATAAAGCTATCAAACCTCTTCTATTCACACGTGTGCATGATGTTGACCTTGCAAGTTCGCAGTTGACTCATGTCAGAAACCACCCCAATTATCCCATAACTTTCTTTTTTTTATATATATTATATAAATTATGAGCTTGTATACTAATTATAAAGTAAAAACAAGAACTAATTTTCTAAGATTTATAAGTTGAATATCTTGGCCAACCCTCTTAGTTTAAACTGTATGTCAAGGTGAGAATTAAACACATAACATTTGTTATGGACCGGTGCGACTTGACTATTAGACTACAGTGATGATCTTAATTGATCTTGTATGATTAAAGTTTAATATAAGCAATTTGCAAAACAATACAACGGAGGAAAAATGAGTTTTTTGAACAATTTGATATCCTTGGGAAAGATAATAATTATAGAAATTTTTTTTTAATAACACCTCACATATTCATTATTTTAATGAACACTTCATCTTTAAGGATTTTGTAATTCAATCACTCTTTTTTCTTATATCTTCGGTGTAACATCAACCATAATCAAATAAATAGATATCAACTATAAAATATTGCATTAGAATAATAAGAATAATTTCTTAAATACCTAAATTGCTCTTATCTATTTTCTCCATTTTGTTTAAAAGCTTATAAGCAACATTCATGATTATGCTCTCCTTCCCATATCAGTATTATATGGGTTTGGTTTAAGAAAAGAGATTAGTTTATAGTTTAGAGAATAATGGAGAGAGTTTGAATGCAAGTATAGACAACTTTGTTTGTTAAATCTCGCGATACAACACCTATTTTATAGATTTTAAAACCACAGTGGTCCTCAAGATTGATCAATTTATTTTAGTAATCCTTGAAACAGAGTTCTTTCATATCTGATGTAGATATGTAAAATTGAGAGAGATTTAACACGTTCCATCTAAAATCAAGAGATGATTTTCAATAACCTCCAAAAATGATCTCAAGAGATAATATATTGGTTGCCTAAAATTATATTCAAACTTCCTTATATATCTCTTAGAGATAATGTGAAATATCCCTTCAAACATTCTCCATGGTTATGTAGATTTGAGAATATCAATACTAGTATTCAAATATTGTAACTAGAAATTTTCTTCTCTGTAGATGTGAACGATATCTAGTGGGCGTTCAAATGAATTCCTGACTTCAAAATTATTTTATCACTTTAATATTTTACGTCAAACATCTAATACCTTATCATAACTTATGCATAGAATTTAGACACATCATATGAATAAAATTATACTTTAAAATACAATTTGTTAATTACACGAGTATAACTAAATATTTATAAAAATCAATCATGAAAAGTAGTGAATCATGAGGTTCTAGCAAGTAAAATTATTATAGATAGAGTTGTGAATATCGACAAGTAGTCTGTAAGTTATTTTTATAAGTTTCTATTAGTTTTATTAGTGACTGATTTGGTCTGAGCTTGAATTTATGGTATTTAACTTGGACTTAGAGCTTTTCCATGTTAAATAGCTTATGTGTGAGATTGCTTATTTACTCATTATCATTCCGCACTTTTATTATAATAAGTATGGCTTATAAAATCATACCTAGAGTTTTATATTTCTGAAGCTGAAAACTACTTAAATGTTAATGGAGAAACTATCTAGACAACAAGGTGTCTGAAAAGCTAGACACCTCAAATTGGGTTTCCATCACTTTGCTCAAAGTTTCAACTCTTTCTTGCTTAAATTTTGTTTCAAGTGCAACGATTGTTATCTGCCCATTAATTTATGACCATGGCAAACCCAAGCTGGACAGATAAACCTCCCAACTATGATCTCGTCATGGAACAGCCTGTCACACAAGACAACATCCAAAGATCTACAAAGGATCATTGAAGTCGTCTTGGATTCTTATACTAGGAGATCTAGCAATCACTGTCGAATTGATGTGTTCTTTAACTCTAATGTCCCAACGGCTTCAATTTAATTAATAAGCATGGAAGGGGACCAGGTCTTTTAATCTTGGGTGCATGTGATCTCTTCTAAGGAGATAACGGTAGCATTTATTTATTATTTCTACTCTTTAATTGGAATGCAACTTGTATTGTTAAAATTATCTGATGTTGGTATAATACTTCTGTTAGGATATAGTATAATTTTGGAGAGACAAACTGCGATTAGAAATCTAATCTCTTCATCACGTGGTTGTAGTCTCATAAAGAAAGAAGGATAAATTCATCTGACTGATAGTCTTCTAAATGGCATCTTAATCACTGCTTAAGCTTGAGATTGTAGTGTAATAATGGTCAACAACTGAGGATTTTCTTTTTCATTATCTGAACAATATGTTATAGTATGATAATAGAACGTGTTAGACAGACTTTGTCTAAAATGCACAAGAGTTAGATGTTGCATAAATGAGTTTATTAGTTAGTTGAGTATAATTTTAATCATGTTGTCGATGAATAATCGTTTGCCCATGTGGAAGACATAACATATCTCAATGAAGTTTCTAAATATTATTTATCTAATGAATCAAATTGTATAGTTATATATATATATATATATATACCAGCGAGGGGATACAGCCACAACCTTGACCCCAAGGATTTCAATACACCACCACTATACCATGAATGAGGGGCAGCTTTTTTAGTTCATTAGTTTGAATCCATGCTGACAAGAAAAATATATATTAAATATGCTTTTAAAAAAGTTGGGTGAGCTATTAATTGATCGAACAATATGAAATCAAACATTATGAAACATTTACTAGAACTAAATTACTTTATTATATATCCTCAAATATCTAGTCGAGCTAGGCACAATTATTTTAGCATTTGAATTCTGATAAATAGGCTAAGACGGGCATCTCACAACTTTATATTTCAGATATTTTACCATAGTCTAAATGCAGAGTCTCTAGCACAAAGTTAAAGGAGAGGGAGACGTGACAACAATCTCCATAGGTTGTGGTCGGCACGCACACGTGTCACTATTCTTTTGCCAATGGTGTAATTTAACAGTAGTCATTCAGATAAAACCCTAAATATTATACATCCCTTGATGTTGTAAACTAGAAGTTTGTGTGTGTTCACCAAACCACGAAGAGTTAGAATCATGACCATAAACTAAATGATAAAAGATTCATGTGAAAATTTAAGCCATTACATTCTCTGATACAGTCTCCTTGGTTTAAAAACTTACTTTATATATTTCATGACATGAGAAATCAATCAATATTCTAAGTTTACGTGGAAAGAATTTTAAACTAAGGAAAGACGACTGGATCAATAGATCCAATACTAGCAATCAGAAAAGCGAGGAGAAATGTTCAACATTAGATATAGATAATATATTCAGGAGTAGGGTAGCTATTTTATGGGGCCAACTAGTTGAATTCTCATAACCTTAGCTAGAAAGTGGTTTACATAGACACATAGGGGATGTGGGTCTATGAATTTTTGGTGTTTATTTGGCTTAGAGATACTTAAAGCTTGTGAATGCATGGGAAGAATAGGTAAAATTTTAATTTTAAGTAATGTCCGAAGGATTAGATGACCAATTGTTTAATCCTTTAATTAGGGGAAGTTATAAAAGCAAGGTGAGAATATATAGGTCGTGAAGAGATTAAACAAGATGACTGTAAGAGAAGTCAACACCCTAATCATTCACATTATATATAGACAAAGAGATACAAATATAACGAGATATATATATAAAGAGAGCTTAGAAAATTGGGCTTCAGTACGTACTTGCATAAAATTCTTTTGTTTGAATCCTGAAGAGTAGATAACATAAAGAAAGAGGAAAAAAAGAGAAGAAGATTTTGAAGAATAATCTTTCTAGTATTATAAATGAGATTGTAAACTTTCAAAGTTGAAATGAGTATGAAAATTTTCTGTGAGAGTGGAGGAGTGTGACACAATTATATATTGTTTTGAACTCATAATATATCTAACCTAAAAAATTTAACTAATTAATTTGATGTCATAAAAATCTATATCAAACTTTCACTTCTTCTTCTTCTTTTTCCTGTTTTTCTTGATAAATATTGAACTGAACTCCTTGTTTGTTTCAGATAAAAAGAAATGGTTAAAAAAAAAAACAGTTTACTTTCACTTAGATTCTTTTCACCGCTCCTTGTCACTGATCAATCTAAGGTGCATGAAGTGGTTATCTGTTGCTATAACTTCCATTCCAAAACTACTCAAAACATAGACCTTCTTGGGCACATTTCTGACAACATGATCTCAAAATTTAGGTCACATTTTACAACTGTGTCCTGTATTTGACCAGTCATCTAATTATAAAACATTTTAAAATTAACAAACAAACAAAAGAATCTTCCTACAAGATCAAATGATGTCATTACTTGCTCACATGCTCATCCATTTATTATTGCGCTAATCTAATCTAATCTAAGCTAAGGTAAGCCGTCCAAATTATTAACAATACCATGCAGCAAGATGATTACTAAAGGGCTCTCTTTAAGCCCAGATTATCTTAATCAAGCACTAATGCGCGTTTCCAATTGGGGGATTAACAATGGAGGCAGTTGTTATTGACCCTCTTTTATATATATATATATATATATATAACATATGCTTATATATAAACATTTAGAAATCCCCCTCCATAATTTAAGTTGGTGGTGGTGCTCTTTCCACCCCCTTTAGAAATCTCCCACGGGAAGAAGAAGGAGACAAAAATTTTCTTATCTTTTAGAATAATTAATTTATAATTTATATTTTATATTTCTTTTTGTTTAAAATGGAAAGTTCCGGGGAGGCGAGATTTTCCTCCTCCGTCGTTTTCCGCCGCTACGACTCGTGAGATGATACGCCGTGCGCGAGATTTCTTGGGTTGGAGTTTGATTACGAAAATACCCCTCGCTGTCTCAGACGGTCGAGTCCTAATCCGAGGGACATTTCGGTACTTCGAAGGCCGCTAAAGGTACATTTTGGAACACTATGTAAGGACATATTGGTCATATTAATGCCTCGATTTATTAGGAACATTCTTTGGTAGGGCAGAAACATACACCGAGTATTTTTGCTCTTCCTATTTTGCCCCTAAGACCATATATATATATATATATATATTACAAAAATTGGTACATAATGATAATGATGCTTAGTGTTTACATAATGAAGATTAGCACGCACTAGACTTATAGTTTATACTGTTGATTTAGACACAACGTACGTTTTATGTATTGATATATTCCAAGCATTTGGGTCAAATAGATGTACTTAAGATATAAATAATTGGTAGAGAGAAATGATTTATTTGCACCTTAAGATATGTTGAATATCTTACTGTTATTTTAGCATTTCGATGTGCAATTAAGTCAATTGCGTGTTGAGTTACGGGTTCCATTTTCATTCACGATCACCATCAATTACATGTATGTAATTATTTTTCCCTCATATTAAAATTTTGTCGCATGTCAAACCATAATTGAACAACAATCACCATAACTTGTAGAGTATTTTTATATTGCTCGGACTTTTAAATCATGAAAGTACTCTATATATATATATATATAAAAAAGAGAGAGAGAGAGGGGTTAGGGTTATGGTTATGATTATGAATATGATAGAGAAGGATATGTAACCAAATTGAAAAAGGCCAGTAGGAGAATTAATTACCGGTAGAGATAAAAGAAGAGAAGCAGAAAGAGTTATTATAGGTTTTTTTTTACTCACTAATTAATATTCCAAACCACACTTCCATATATACCATTGTTTTTTTTTTTTTTTCTTTCTCCCAATATCTTTTCCATGAACTCTATACAATCAATCCCCAAGTATTCAAACTGGAAAAGAGATCGCGGAGAAGGAAAAGAAAAAAGAAAAGAACACCATGGAGAAAAACACACAGGATGAGAGAATACAAAAGAAGAAGAAGAAAAACTGAGCCCCTAATGAGAAAAATTAAAAGGGGCGACCGAGAAGGCCGTGTACTCCTCACACGATTCGTTAGTTCCATAACACAGCTTCGAACAAGGTCGGAACGCATCCGTCCGACCATTCCCAGACTTGATCCGTTTCGAAGCCCCACGACTCCACCGAGTCGTTGAACACGAACTCGCCCGAGTCGAAGAAGCCCCAGTCCTCCTCCAGCCGCGGCAGCTCCACGATCTCAGCTAGCTCGTCGGCTGCCGCTTCCGGTGGCGACGGGTGCGGCGGAGAGCCGAGGTCCATTGCCGCAGCCTTCGCGGCGGCGGCCTGGACGTCTCGAGGGGAGAGGGAGGCCGGGCGGGGGAGGGAGGCGGCAAGCTCTGGGAAGTTGAGGACAGCGCCGGCACCCTTGATGCTGATGGCGGCGGCGTCGTGCGCCCGCGCTGCCATTTCTGGGTTGGGGAAGGTCCCGAGCCAGATCCGCGACTTCTTCCGCGGCTCGCGGATCTCGGAGACCCACTTCCCCCAGCTCCGCATCCGAACCCCGCGGTAGACCGGGTGCTTGTTGCTGCTGCAATCCCTCGCCCGCTTCGCCGGACTGCCGCCTTTCGACAATCCTGCTGCCCCCGGGACAGAGGAGCTTGGGGAAGACGAGGCAGAATGGGAAGGCGTCGAATTGGCGCTGGTTTCCGCATCCAAGATGTTCGACGAATCGCCCATTAGGGTCAGAATTAATGCGGACTTTCCAATGGGCTAGGCTAGCAAAAGATGCTAACTTTGTGCAATTTGAAGTGAGAAAAAGTGGAATGGTTAATGTTGAGAGTACAATGATGAGGTGTGAAGGTACGAGGGAGGAAAATGAGGAAGGATAAGAGAGGAGAAAAGAAATGAAGGACTCGAGGAAGCAGAAGCTAAGAGCCAATGACTAGGGAAGGAGGGAGAAGGAGTGGGAGAGAGAGATAAAGGAAGGTGGGGGTTTTAGTAGAGGGTGGAATGCTGCAAACAATGGCAGGGGACCCACCATTCTTTTTTCTCATTTTTATGGTACTATCAGTAGGGCTCTCAACTCATGTACTATACGTCTAATACCCCTTTTCTCTCTCTCTCTCTCTCTCTCTCTCTCTCCCCCCCAATTTCTTTTCTTTCTTTTTGGAAATCCCCCAAACCCCCCCTTTCTCTCTCTCTCTCTCTCTCTCTCTCTCTCTCTCTCTCTCTCTCTCTCTCTCTCTCTTATCATCCCTCGTCCTTAAATTTCTCACTCTCCCCTTCCATCCATATCGAAGTAGAGCCCACGAGATCGATTACCCAATTAAACAAACCAGTGTGGGGGAACCCCTCGGTCAGGGTCTCTTTTCTTTGCATGCATCACCACAAGATTCCCCCCTCTTGGTCTCTTCTCTTATGCATATCTATCTCTGCTAGAGAAAGTGCATCTTTCTCTCCCTATTCAAAAAACTCAAAAAGAAAGCAAAAGTGTTTTAGTTTCAAAATATTAGGATCGAGTAATTCTGCAATGGAAAATGAAAATCACGATGAATTTGCAAGCTACAAAATCACTTAGATATATCTTCACGAGAGATCATATCTGATTAGGTTATAAGAAAGATCATCTTCCAAAGAAAGACAGCATTATACTTTTTTTTTATATCAAATGTCTCTAGAAACTAAAAAAAAAAAAAATCCTACCAAAAATTATGGCAACTAACCAAATATTGTGGTTCATGTGTTTGGAGGGGAAACACTTCATGTGGGCTTCCTTCTGACTCACTGCACTTCATGATACACACCCTTGCATCCATTAATTACTCATTTCCACACCCCTTGGTGCTATAATTAGTCAGCCTGGATTGGAGAATTACTACAGTGCTTGAGAGGCATACAGATTTCCATGAGTTAATGCTATACATATCTTTATCATGGATTACCATTGTCACTGGATCCAACCATTTTGTTAATGTGACTATACTCAGAGGGTACAGTTGTCATCCTCAGTCATCTATCTTGAATGATGATCGATTTGTCTCCCTGGGGGACCTAAGGAAAACGAGTGGAGATTATTTGGTGGTAACTCTGGGCATGTCTAGAAAAGCAAGAACCTTTACATAATAAAATCTCCTTAACAGTAAGTATGCTAGAAATATTACGTAGAAAATTACACGAGTGAAGTGTAAGATCGATGTACATGCATCCGTTGGGTTATAGACATTAATGGGAGAGTGTCGATCTCCTCCACGTGTTCAACTCTAAACGCCATACCCTAACTATACCTAAACCAGTGAGGAAAAACATTTTCTGTAGCAGCTCTCTGATAGATCTACTAGGTTTCTTAGTAGTTACATTTTAAATAAATCGCACTGCTATTTAATTGGCTTCAACTCCTTGCTGTGAGTGCTTTATATCTGCCGAACTTTAGAAGCCTTTTGGGGGAAGATGAAGACAAGACAGAAGCTTTTTCCGTGACCCAACTGCTCAACATCTGAATTCACAACAGCCCCCTCCAAAAGAAAGGCAGTACACTCCGCCAGAGAGTGGATCCACGAATGGGGGTACTCATGAAAGAAAAGGGCCAAATCCACAGCAGTGTACCGATCACAAGAAGCACATTAGAGGTCATGCATGACCCATGTGGTTGAAACTGGAGCTAGCTCTTCCTCATGCTCATGGACATCTCTGAGCTTCATATCTGTCACCTAGCCAAGTTAAATTTAACTTACACATTAAAGTTCCCTCTCTTTTTTTTCTCTTCATATAATAGTAAGATTTTGTCTTGTTAGTCTGCCTAGATAATAGTGAATATATATATATATATATATATATATATATATATATATATATATATCCCTAGGAAGTGAGAATTTAATAATATCCGGTTAGTTATACTGATGCTGCCGTTGGAATTCAAATCCTAGAATTAATTCTCACATAATCTCGCTGGCTCTATCTTAAAACATATATAGATTAAAGTCTGAATAAGAATAAAAGAAACATAATTTCTCCTTCTACATGATTAAAGTTTATATGTATAATCCGTGAGCTAATTATATGCTAGATAATATAATTTGTCGTCTTCAATATACAAGTGCAACTACCTCTAGAACTCTCCTTTTACACTCTTAAGTAAACATTTAACTCCGAGTATTTTCAAAGTAATAAGAGTAGAAGAATGAATGTCCTAAAAGGAAGAGAGTAAAACTGACCACTGTTCTAAAACTAGTTCGTTTCTTGAAAATTTGACTTAATTGTCCTAACACCAGCAATTAGCTTAGAGCCCATAATCGTAACAAAAGAGAAGAGGAGTGTAAACGGACAATAAACATAGAGGGCGACATGTTATTTGTAAATTTTCCTAGATTAAAAACAAAATCTTTTCATAAATAAAATTGTTTATGTCATACAGTAAAGTTGGGACCACTGATTGATGTTGCCGACTATAAAATATTCCTTGCTTTATATTACAGCAGCAAAATAAATAGTAGCAATAGAATTGCTATATATATATATATATATATATAGGTGAATCCTTGACATTATTGGACCTCCTGTTAAACGTTGAATGCCAGTTTGGCGTACGGATCACAACCATTCAACAAAATATCTTGAATTACATATGGTCTTTTTTGAGGATACTTTGTTGGGAGAACTTAAATGAAAACAGAAACTTGTCAGATGTCAAATCAAGGACAATTTGTCTGGGGCTGAAAAATTTCAAGAGAAAAGAGTTCAATTGTGGTTACAGCCGATAAATGTTTACATTATCCATGCCTATTTATAGCCGATAACGTTCTATATAAAACTATTTCCACAATATATGAAATCATATTCTACAGATGAATCGGATATTGATATGTGTGAAGGGATCCTCTTCTTGAATATTGTTGGCATGCATTCCTTCTTTGCTTTGAAAAGATTTCAATCAAGAGCGGATTGCTCTAGTCCGTCCTTAGATGCTCGTACAAAATTATTTCATATATATATATATATATATATATTTCTTCTTTCCTTTGTTGCTTGCTATAGTCGAGGATGTTCCTTATATGGTAATCAGCATCACAATGGTTGGCAGGGATTATGATGAACATATTTAATGTACACAGACTGTTTGCGTTGTACGTCTTCATGTTTATGGATTGTGAACAAGCACTCACTCTGCTGAAGCTCTGACTACGAGTTTGATCCTCTATTGCTAGTCCACATAATCAACGGCATCGACCGACCTTCTTGGGCGGCTGACTCTCTTACAGACGACATTTCAAATCTAACTCATAATCTCTAAAATTGTAAGAAGTTACATATACCTATGGAGAATCCAAGTTGGCAGCTAAGTAACTTGCCAACTAGGGTATGACCTTAAGCCATAGGTCTACTTGAGTTGGAAGTTTCTTTTAAAAAATAAAAATAAAAACAAGCACTCACTCCTAATTTTTGCCCTTCCTCCTTGTGCCGTTAACAAGGAAGGACAGAAGGAGATGCTAGCTGTTCTCCATACTCATAATCTAAGTAGATGAGTAGCTGCCAAAGAGGAGCAATTGGTAGGTGGGGTTGATGGATGAGCTGAGTGAGATTTTCTTTTTATGTGGTAAGGATAAAATTATGACTATTAGAAGATCGTAATATGAAGTAGGTTTATTTGTTAAGTGCGTGATACACACAATTAGTTCGTTATCTAAGGACTTAACTTTTTTCTTAATATTAAAAACCCTTTTTTGAGGCCATATGCAAGGAGACATGTTAAAACCTAAATATTGTATGTATCAACTGTAGAAGGTATCCCAAGTATTTCCTTATTTTAGGCTTAGGTAGATATACTAGGCCTTGCATGGGAATTTGGATAGAGATTTCTATCATCAAAGTACATATGTAGTATTAGAAAAAGTACAAAAATAGTGTACAAGGACAATTATGTACACATTAAACTCAGCCAAATGAAGATCTCTTGATTATTTTAAGTTTGCCAAGTTTTTTTTAAAAATAAAATACAGAGACCAGGTGAATTATAAAAATATTGACTTAGGCTTAAATTTTAAATATAAGTTGCTGAATTAGAAACTTATATATAAATTTAAAAATTTTGGAGAAAATTATTTAGTCTGTGGAAAGAAAATTTTATGTAAGTAATGTTCACTTTTCAATCTAGTGACTCCAAATTTAAATTGTTGAATTCAAAAATAACCTATATATAAATTTGAATCCTCAAACTTTAGTAATTTTTTTAATCATTTTTAAAATTCATATATAAGTAACTTTTAATGACTTCTATTTCATCCCAATTTTTACTGACTGAGAAAAACACATCTAGTTGACTAGTTCTCCTTTTAATTTTGAAGTGTATTAAATACGTAAAACATGTTTGGGAAGGCTAGTTTGGTCAAAAACTCCCAAATGAATTCTGAAGAGTATTTTGCAGCTTTCAAGTTCCAATGACTACCAGAATCATCCACCAGTTCAAAGAAAAGTTTTGAGTCTCTTATGCATCCATTTAAATGCTACTAATAAGAAGTAGGATGTTTTAAAAATACTCACTAATAACCCACCTACAGGAAGTTCCTGCAGTCAGTGCTGCAGATAATCTTCTGCTGCTGAATACTGTAGTTATGCTTGTGTGGACTATGTAAATAAATTATTTACAAAAACTCTTATAAAGTTGATAGATTCTAACCCTAAATAATTATTACAGAAAAAATTATTAAGTAGTTTAGTGATTTAGCTCAATGGCTTAGTTAATAGTTCGCTGATGCAGTGCTTTAGAAGAGTAACTTGGCAGCTCGACAATTTTGAGCAATGTCGGTATTTGGTTTGAAACATTAGCTCAGCAGTGCATATAACTTAAAGTCTAGATTAGATTGTTTAGTATATTAGTTGTATTTAGAAATAATTAACTCTTTGTCTATCTTATATCTAATTTTTGAACTATAATAAAAAAAAATATAATAAATAATTAGTAGTCTATTCTTATTAATTTATGATGAAGGTCATGAATTCAATATTACTCATGAATATTGAGATTGATGAATATAAGAGTATGATGTAACTCATTTCTTAGGAGGACTAATTCAATTATATGTATTGAAAGAGCTAGCTATCTTGTAATCAATAAAAAAAATGATTGGCAAGTTTACTGATCTTTGCATTCAGCCATGGAAGATCCACTTTTAGATCGATAGATTTTTTCCTTTTTTGCCTTGGAGGTTGCTACAGGAAATTGTGGCAGTAGAAAAGCTTGTGGGCTGATCCATCGCTTTAGTTCGAGGACAATAATTGGATGGCTCGTTATTTAGGAATCAATTTTGATAAAAGAAGATATTATTGTTGTGGGTCCATTGCCAACCTAAATGAGTACCTATAATGGTCTTGTCATTTGTTTGTACAAAAGCCAATCAAGAAGGCAAGAAAGTAAAACATATGCCCACCTCCAGGCCCCAGCTACGATAAAAGCTTATTACAAAACACAATTCTACTGTGACAACAATAAACACGTCCAAGGCCCATTTAAGACGCATTTGCATTTTGATAGATTCCAGAACTATTGCATAATGCAGAAGGAAAAGCTTATGGATAAGAAGAATCAGACGATATATCTTCAATGATTGGATGCTTGCATTCTTATTCTTTCCCATCCTTATTTGAGAATGAAAACTAAAATATGAAAGAATCGTTGGTAGGCTTACAATTTTCAGTCTGTAATTCTTGCACTAGCCGTCTTTCCAAAGAAAGAAGAAAACGGAATACCCAATTTCCTCTGGAGTTGTATGGTGAGTGCGCCTCTAAGTATGAAAAACTATACTGAGTAATTGACTACCAAAAAATCAACTGATTTGCCTGCTATTAGAATGTCTAAATTTTGCGGCCTCTTGGTCCAGCTTTCCTGTGTCTGTCTGGCCTAGTGGGCAGCTTCTTCCCTTCGGACAGCAGAGACTTTTGTCGTAGAGTTTTCCGAGGTAATTTACTAGTCACTACCGGTGGAGGGTGGAGGAGGAAGTGCCATCTCCTTCATCACATCTGTGTGATAAGCCTACATGATGACAATTGATTATAAAATAGACAAGGTACTAAAATGAAGCAATGTTAAAAGAGTCCAAAGGACCAGAGTTAGCTTCTAGATGCATTACAAATCGAATAACAAAGTGATAGTATGTACCTGATTAACAAAGTTACGCCTTTCGCAGTCCTGAAACATATGTGGACTCCAATCTACTCTAGCCATTATTTTGTTCCTTACGGTGGCGAAACTCAGTTGATCTCTTGGAGTGAAACGATCAACTTCATTGAACCAGAGGCAGGTGAAGAGGTTGGTAATTGGAGTGAGTGCTCTGATAATAACACAGCCTTCGGGTACATCTGCATGTTTCAGGATGTATAAGCATAGGTATCAACTACATATGCAAATAAACATGTCTCGGGGCAAGATACAGTACCACTTTCTATAGGAAGCTTGGCTTGTGAATAGGGAGTCAAGCCCTCACTCTTATAAAACTCCAGTTGGTTATAGATAGAGGTGTTATCATACTTCTTAGCTTTTATATTAGCCTCTCCTTCAAGAAACACATCAGGTCGGCTGTAGTGCTTGGAGATGGCAAAAGTTTTGTTCACCCGCCACAAGAATCTGAAAACGAAAGTCTCATTATGCAGGATGAGAACTTAAATAATACAGCATAAAAAATAATGAAACTGCTTGGCATTTCCAGAGAACATATGGCAAAACACTGCAAGTGCTAGTTTTATGCTTAATATCATTATGTGTCTTTGAAATTGCTATGAATACTCTAGCAATATAGAGGTTTCAGGGAGTTGTATGGTTTCAAGCATTAGGAGCAGAACATTAAAGAAAAAAAAAAAGGAACATGTTAGTAAGTATAGGATATTGATTAAAAAACATTGACATCTACACCAACATATATCTATATTCAACAATGCCAGCTTTCTTTTAGTGCTTCAACCCGAAGCGATAGCTTGACGCGTTTTCAGTGGATAAGATAGCTGCGCTCCAGCTCACTAAAGAATGGGACGGCAGTGGCGGGCGAAGTAGGAACCCCGTATGGGCCATCTTCAACATTGTAAACAGGATAGCTAGTCTAACACTCTTGTAAATAAATATTTCATGGTAAGAGACTATGAAAAGTAATGAGAAATCAGAAATAAATGGCCCCTAGTGAAGTATACATATCAGTAAATGATGCAAGTGCAGTACATAAGATGTAGATGGGCTTGAAGTGTACCTCTCTAATAACCGATAGGGATCTTCAACAAGTTCAAGCTTTCCATCAATCCATATTGAGTATTGTGCATTAGGGAAAAATCGATGGTTTAGAAGCTTGGGTACCTGGTAGAGTTAAATAATACAGTAAATCATCTAGTGACCATCTATAGACTTGCAATAAGTTCAGAAGTTGATGTGTTGGACATAGGAATTATAGAAAATTTTCATAAAGCAATACCATGAATGATAAAAGAGTTTCAGAAGTATAAAGTACTTAAAAGTTGTGACGAAACATCTAGCCTTGGGAGTAAAATGTTCTATACAAATCAATGAAAGCATTAAACCTTTAAAAGAAAAGAGGTTTTGATCCTGACAGGAAAACGAAAGAATCTTACACTGTTAAAGCACATAGTTGCATACTAGTTATTAAGATGCATAATAGATATGTAACCGATGCATTACACTAATAGAACAATCTTATGATTAATGCAGAGAGACTTTGAATTAATAATGGCATAAGAAAATTCCATGAGAAAAGGGTACCTTCCCGGTTCTCCTTGGATCAGCATAAGGCAAATTTTGAATAACAACCACTCTCCATAATCCAACTTTTCTTCTGTTATCCAATGTGGTGGTGTTCTTAATACTTGCTTCAGTCTCTTCATCCACAAACATAAAAAAACAAGCACGTCTCTTTGTAGCTTCGCTGATATTTTTGGGTTGCTTAATTGTATCATAATTTCCTAGTTACCATGTTAACATGATAGTGAGGAGTGATAAAAATAGCTGGATGATGTATAGAGAAATCAAGAAAACAAAAGATGCAACATGATATGTACCAAATATAGCTGAAGCGACAACTACACCATGACACTGCTCCATCTCATGACGATCCACATTGTCAAAATCAAAGCCAGTATTATGACCAGGTATCTCTCCTTTAACAAACCTGATAAACAAAAAATGATCTCATCACACTTTTTTTTAAATGAAAAACTAAGGCACAGCCTGATGATGATATAAATCAGGTCAGATATGTTGTCGAAACAATTGAATGAACATACCCACAGTGCACAGTCATTGATTCCTTTATATCAAAGTACTCATTCCTCTGTTGCAAAGATGGATATCCACCAAATGCAGAGCCTCCTGATTTGTTTTGAACCAAATTATCTTCAATAGCATAATTTAATCTCTTGAGTACAGGCGATAGTGATGGTGAAGTTGGCATGCTTGCCATTGCCTGCTCCACAGGAAGATAACACACCGGACATGCTAAAAGAGGGAGACAAGCAGAAAAGAAAAGAAAAAAAAAATCAAAACATCCGTATAAAGAAAACCGAATACCGCATTACAATCCTTTAAACTTACGACGTGGCCCAGTGCGCTTCTTATCAGCTGGTGGGGGAGGAAGTACAAAACCTTCACAGGGATGTGGCGTTGATATGTTCCTCAATGTCAGAGCATGGACCTTATCTTCCCTGCTTGATAAACGTTGTTCAAACATAGAAGGTCTAGTTATCACAAGTTCACTTGCTGCAGAAATGAGAAAATGCTTCTGTCATATAATTTGCCTTCTATTCATCAAGTGACTGATTTAAATAACTTCTTGCAGTGACTGATGAATAGCCAATAGTAGATGATAATAAAAGAACTCGAGCATTACAGTTTGTGCATTGCATTGTAATGCAAACATACAAGTACTAACAAGCAGCCTCATTCCATCAGTCAATCTAAAACCAGTAATGTTAACATTGTTAAGATCAGAGATAAACCACACCCGCGATTAAAGTTACCTGCTTTTAATTAACCTATTGCAACAAACAAGATTCCAGATGATAGCTTTTTCTCAAAGAACAAGACATAATGCCCATTTAACTTAACCAAACACATTATAATGATGGAGGAACGAATAAAGAGGCGGCAAGATCAAATCTTTACGGAGACGGAATGATGGCGCGAAGATCAAATACCTTAATATAGGCAACAAAATCCCAAAAGAATATACCTAACCTAGGTGCTTCGAATCCCAAAAAGTTGACCAAGTTTGATAAACAAACAAGATTCCAGAGTACGATTTGCAGTCAAAACAACGGAAGAAAGAAATTTATCGAGATGGAATAAATGAGGGGAAGGGCAAAACCACAATATAATGCTCTGTTTCTCAACTCATGACCGAATACATCATCAAACAAGACAAAACCCCAACATGCACCCAAAACAACGAAGAAACCTCATGCGAGACGAAGAAGCACGAGGCAAGATCGAACCTTGAGAATAGTAGAAGAACGTATAGAAGAAAGGCACGAAGGTCGCGACCAAAAGCAAACACAGGAGAGCCCTCAGGGTCAGCCACCGGAAGCAGCGGGCCCTATCTTTTACCACTACGACGAAGAGCCCCGCCGCGCCGCTGCGTCGGACCGGTTTGGTTCTTCCGGAGGGTAGAGTCATCGTTTCTCCAGCGTCGACGGCGTCGATATCTCATATCTCTCCTCGATCGAGTCGCGCAAGGCGGGTATAAGAGGGCGAGTTGAGGAATTCTAACGAGGTTTCAAGTGGGGGGTGCGTCAACTGGTGGGAATCATTCGAATCGGGATCGTTGACCTCGATTTGAACTTTGGAATTTTTACGTATTTGCCACAATCTTAAAGTATCTTTAAATACTTCAATATATATTCTTTAAAATATTATTATTTATTTTGAAATTTTATATACATATATATGAATTCTTTCGTAAATGCTTGGACGATCAACTATAATCCAATATATTTTCTGTATATTAATTTGGTCATTCACATTACTCGATTTTTATTAGGTATATTGGAAGGAAGCAAACAAACTCGTTAATTTGAATGATTGCGAAAATAAATAAATCTTGTTGGATAATTGAGGAGGTTTCTGCCAATAAGCCACTATTGCATGTAAACTTTTTGTTCCCTCGAGTTGGTTTCTAATCCCTAAATTCAAAGTTTCGCAAAATATTAAGAACTTCTATATCTTCCCTCTGATTGAATTATATATATACACATTGTTGTTCTACGTATGATTTGAGGATGGTCAGGGGGGAGGGGGGAGGGGGGTGTATAGAGTTTATGCATGTAAACAGTGATCTGTCTTTTTCACTCTTCTTTTCTCCTCTTTTGAGTGTTGTTGTATAGCATGCAATAAAGAGTGCATGCATATGGGGTCTCATGCCGCATGCGTCATTGTCGAGTTTCTTTCGTCGTCTTCATTCTTAGTAATACAGTGCAAGGAAGGCTCTGCGATGTTGATCTTTTACAAGTGGTAAACACATGCATGCGTGATAGTATGATCGATACATGTTACATGAAATATATATAAATAAATATATATATCATTAATTCACCGCATAAATCAAGATCTATTCATGATCATGATCTGCTAATTATATTTCTATAATCTATCAAGCATACCCACAGATCCCATACTCGCACCGCACTCCGCCCGCGCAAACCACCCCACACTGGCCGCAGTTGTTCACGTCGTACGCCACCGTCGTGCAGTTCCCACTGCAGCAGAGTTGCCCGAACCCGCACCTCCTCCCGCACGCGCCGCAGTTGCTGCGGCTGGTGAGCACGTCGGTGCATTGCCTCCTGCAGCATTCCATCACCTGCGCGCCATCACCGGAGCAAGCATCGCTTCCAGCACTTGGATCACAGTGGTCACCCTTCTTCGCAGAGGCCGCAAGAAACCGGCCCCCTTCGACTCCGGCCGCCACATTATTCGCGCACTTCGCAATCGAGAGGACTACGACAATCAACAGTATTATCGAAGAGCGGGCGGCGCCGGCGTTTGCCATTGTCATTGTCATTGTCATTGCCATTGCCGTCCTCTTTCTGTTAGGAGTGCTTCACATACAAATAGAGGGCTTGGAAAAGGATAGTAACAAGTACGTCGATGTCCAATTAATTGGAATGCCAGCTCTGATCTCTCTAGGGTTGTGGGTCAATTAAGAGAGAGCCACATGATCATTGGTGGAAACTAGGAGAAGTTAGTTGATCACTTCCATGAGCTTAGCTTCATGCACATTTGGATCTCTATGCCCATTAGACAGCCTGTATATGTTGGACTTTGTTCACATAAACCCGATCACTTCAACGTGAAACATCCTACCTGAAGTAGTTGACCTTGTTATCATATGAGGTTACATTACATATAATAAAATGGTATATGATTCCAATAACCAAGGGCACGTTTGTAGAATAATTAACACAATTAATTCTATTTACAAGTTGGTGAGAAGTCGCTGAATGATAGAATGACTTGAGAAAGGGATACTTCAAGGGTTGCTTCACCGTGACACCAACGCTGTTAATATTTTGCGACGGGATTCGCGAGGAATCGCCGAATCTGCACGAATCTTGAGGTTTGAGGGGAGACTACGTGGTGGGCTGTAGGACTTATGTGGCTGTTAAACATGTCAACTACCTAATGTGATTTAGTAGCCAATTACAAGGTTCCACGTACCTTAATTCTTTAACTTAGCAAACCGATTTGGCTGCTGTAAACTTGGGATAATAACCGTACCTTTAACTAATCACCGGGATTGGGGCCCTGGAAACTAGGAGAAGACATGGCTTTTGGATACTGTACCACAAAATCCATAATAACCTTCAGTAATTTCACTACTATATACATGTAATCTACAATATATTCATCTGTTTTAAGCCACAAAAATAAGAAATTAATCCCCATTAATTGCTTCTGTAGGAAGTAGATATAGAATCTTATTATGGCTTATGGCAAATTAGAGCATAGAAAATTAGGCACATTCTGAGGACTAATATAAGCATTAGATCTTGTGCCTATAAAGATCTCAAGCCTGTCAAGGCTTAAAAGTAAGTAGCAAGGGATTCCAGTAGTGAGAAGCAAGCCAGGAACCTATTTCATTCCACTGGATCACATGTAAAGGTACTAAGGAAGTAATAATATACATCAAGAACCCTAGAAAGAGATGCTGAAGCTGAGTTGATGTAAAAGAAAATTGCCAGGTGTATAAATTGTAGGGGAATTTATCAAAGATACTATTAAGCATATTCACACCCTACCATATGAATATTGATTATTCAACCCAAATATTTTTTTTTAATACCTCAAAAAATTAACCCCATGGTGTTTTCTTACTGAATAGTTGCCATGAGTTGAATAAATTGATTCAAAATGATGTTACGTTTTTGTAAGTTTAAATAAAATAAAAGAAACCATACTTTAATGTCAAGTAAATGGTATTTAATTTATTATTTTATTTTTTAAAAGTAACAAAATATTTCTTATTCTATTAACTGATGTTATAGTTAATTATGCTTGAGACGATAAAAATAAAATCTAGGGGTCAAATAATAAATGTCTATGTAGTTCGTGAATATTAATAAAAGCAAAATGATGCATGGTGTTTTATATAAATTTTTTAATTTTTAATTTAATAAAAGTGGGTTCTGATAGCTTAATTTCTTTCTGATATATAGACGAGGAGCTGCTGCCTGCTGGTCAACCCATAGTAGAAGCAGTTTGGTCGATCAATGTAATATAGTTAGGTTAATTCTATCAGTCCATAACAAAGTTTATAGATTCGAATTCTCAAATAAACATTTAAATTAATCTATTATACGAGTATTATTTGAACTGGTTATTACTTTTTTTTCAGGAGGGATAACTTAATTATTTAATCTATATATCAGAAAGAAATAATATAATAATTAGCCTGTAAACTTACTGCTATAGCTGAGCATGAGAAGCACAACTCGTTCAATTCGACCCATCCGACTCGTTTTATTTTTTGCTGGTTTGGGTCAATATTTTTTATTAAAATAGGTCAGGGCAGGCTTTAATTATAATACCCAATCTTTATTTAGGCTGGGCCTGGGCTTGAGTAAGACTCCATTGGGCCTACTTAGCTCGGCTCGAAATATTTAATATTAAATAGTATTTATGAGTTATAACTTATAATTTGTAGTCCCAACGACATGGTCTGCTTGCAAGAGTTTTCACGGTAATAGATTGGGCCGGGCATTGGGCCGACCCCGGCCCAACAAATGATCAGGTCTAGCTGTGATATTTTATTCTGGAGGAAGTTTATTTCTAAGTCTATTGGATCTTGAAACCATATACAGAGGAATATGTGTCATTGGTTGACACATAAGTTAAACTTTCACTACTTCATTTTACAATTTAACTGCTGTTTCGTTTGGGAGTTGCCAACCGCCGAGTAACCAACTGAATCAAGAGTTTCATGCAGATTGCAGGCCATCTGCTAGCTCACAAAGAGATGCTTGTGGAAGGTGGTCCTTTCGGGTTGATTTCTTTGCTTCAATACTACTCAACTTTAGAAAGTTGTGAGGATACTTACTTGCAAGTTTAAGTTCACCTCCCAATCAATCTATTATGATCAAATGTTTGATTATTGGTGGTTTGGCTTGGTGGCTTGAGTGACACAACTCAATTTAATAGCTCGGCAATGTATTAGTTTGGAGAATCAGTTCGACAATGCGACAGCGAAAAGTAATAACTTAGTGGTACAATGACTTAGAATTTAAATTCAATGACTATATTCGTTGGCTAAGTTTTGTATTAAGGAATGATTGACCCTTTGTCTAGCACATACCTAGTCTTTAGGTTCTTGAATAATCATCCATAATTAAATTATGTTCACAATCTGTTTCTATGGTTAATTTAATTATAGGTGGTATTATCATGGTGTTAGGTCTCTTTCTATTATCACGGTGTTAGGTTTCTTTCTAGGGGTATTAATGTTAACAGAAAAACCATTAATGTGCAAAAATTAGTTTACAAAAATAATAATACTAATAATAAGTAGTCCCTAATAATAATATTCTACATAGAGATAACGACATCGCCAAATATAGCCATTCTTGTACTTTCCAAATTCTCCAATGTATTGTTATTCTTTGTTATCAAGTTGCCCAAGTCTTTTTCAATACTGTTAAGCTAAAAAAGAGATAAGTTTATAACCAATCAACCAACTAACTATTGGGTTTGTTAGTTGTTACCCATGTAACAGGTTTAGAACCAATCAATCTATACTTTCTTGTATCACCTTGATACTAAATTAATTAGGCTTGTTAGATGGACATCTTTAATCACTTTCTCTCATACAATATGAATTAGGCCTAAATTTACTAACAAAATAGATTGTTAATCAAAATAAAAATACGAAACAAGCTCAGACAATCAAGTAACGAAATCAAAGATAGTCCAATCCTACGTACTCATACTTTCATTGAAATCAGCAACAGTAGATACAAACAAAAACCCTCTTCAAACACGAATTAATTAATTTCCAATTACCACACGTACCATACAAGTTAGAACACGCACAGAACCAACTAAGGCTCTTTTTATTACAGTGTCAATAGTATAATATATAAATTTCACACTAAATAGCACAAATAAGAATTTAATCCAACAGCAGCGGTATAATACCAAGCAACTGAATACATAACTCTCTTCTCTCTCTTCTCTCTCTCTCCGGCTCTCTCTTTCGCAATTCCATGCATGCTAATTGAGGTACCTGGCGCACCTGGTGATGGCGCTGCAGCCGCGGCGGTACGGGTTGATGCGCCGCCTGTTGTTGCAGTTGTAGTACGAGGTACCGCGGCGGCCGCACGGCACGCGGTCCCTCTTGAGCGCGTCGTAGCTTATGAACCTTGTCCGGGACGAGAGGCCGCGGCGTGTGACCTCCGACAAAATGTTATCTTCGTCTAAATCATCAGCGGCGCATTCGCCTGAGAGCCCGTCGCAGACGGGCGAGGTGGCCTCATGAATGTCGAAGCTCGTTAGGCCCCAGTGCAGGTCGGCGGTGACCGACGAGGCGGCGAAGAAGGCGATGACGAAGAGGAGGAGGAGGAGGACGGTGGATTGGCGAGCCATGCAGGTGGTGTGGAAAGATTAGGATTAATGGGGTAGCTAGGTTTGTAATATGTTGTTGGGGGTTATGAATGGCTCCTTAATCGATTTCTCTTCCTGTTGAGGGAGATGGAGGAAGAGAAGAATTAAGGAGAGGGAAAAGGACAAGGCTTGGAGTTGGGATTTGTTTGTTGGTTTTTGGAGAGGAGATGGATGGTAGGGGTTTTGTTTGAGGAGCGGTTGGGGCGGGGTGTCTCACGTCCTCGGGTGGAGGCAGTTTATGCCGTTAATACCGTTATGGCGGTTGACTCTGAGTTTTAGACAGAGATCTTCATGGCATCTACTTCCTATTGTTAGGGAGTGGATTTCTCTGGAGAAATGTTTTGTTGCAGTCGATCAGCGCGTACTTGGCAGCTCATGATTAGCCCCAATTCTATATCCGTTTATCCGTATAAAATAATATTATGGATCCGTATTCGTACTCATATTTAGATATGATTTGCCATTATCCGATTCATGTCCTATCCGTTTTCACCCCTAGGACTCAAATGATCCAGTAATCCTACAGCTCCCCATTAATGTCTCCTTTACCGTCTCTCTATAACTTTTTCCTACAGGGAATTAACCTTAACGTACGTTTACAGTGGACCTCATGAGGGACCTCAAGTTATTTTAACGTCGAAGATTCTATCCTAGTGGTCTGTAAGGTATCTAATTGAATGCAGCAGGACCCCAACAATTAAACCTGCTTGTGTGCTCTCTGGCCAATTAACCCCACAACTGGACCAGGAAGCCCAAAAATGGATACCTATTAGTTCCATTTCCTTTACACCAATGTTTGTAGAATTATTTTTCCATTGCGAGGTCTTTAATTGTTAAGTATATAACCGAGCAAAATATATGGTCATCACTTTGTGACAGATCCTCTATAGGACCAGCAAGGGTCTACCAGCTGGTTGGCCTGGCAGGTAGTAAATGCTGTTTAAATTTAATGCCTCATCTCCAACTCGTTAGAGTTGGGCATATTAGCAAGCAAAACCGTAGCTAGCTGTCCCCTGTCTGGTCGTCTTGCACATCTCAATGCCCAACTACTTCTCTGTCTCCATTTCATTTAAGAGGGCTTGGTAGGGGAAAAAATGGCAGTAGACTAGTAGTTACTAGTTACTGTTCAAGAGAATGTGCACGAAAAGAGGAACGAAGAGAAGAGATGACATTAGTCTTGCAATAATTGAGAACTACTTTTAGAAGAATCTTGAAGTTGATGCAGCTCTGGCTCTTCAATTGGTGTGTACGTGTGTTGTAGAGCTGACAGCACAGGTGGTGGCCATTAGAACTAGCAGCCTAAGCTGTTTTTCTGAGCATTGCCAGAGCTTGCGACGAATTTTTCTGGCATTCTTACTGACTGCGAATTCCTCTCTACTTGTGCGCAGAATATTGTTTACAAATCCTCTATTCAAATAAGTTATTGCATGTCAGTTTCCATGATTTTTTTTACGAGGCTTTGACTTATTTTTCTCACTCCACATAGTCGTCTCTTCCAATGTTGGTTATCTGTATATATCCAGCTAGTAACATTGGCATTGGCCATGTGAACTACACATGGGGACGTTCCGTGATCTTAATGTCAAGAGAAGTACCAACTACCAACATGGCGTGGTGGATGTTTACATGAGACAATTAGATAAGCTATTCTATGTGAAAGGGGCGCCTTAATATATCAACCATTAACATGAGAAATCCTATACTTTTCCAACAAATGAATTGCTAGTACTCTTAAGTTAATGGATACTTAATATTGGCTGATAAATAATATGAGAGCTACTTCTTGAATCACTCGAGTCGGCATCAAGAATTAATCAAGTAGATCTTCAGGGGTTCTCCCTTTGGTAATGCATGCCTTCCCAGGTATCATGAGAAGTTGAATAAATTATATTAGATGTTGTATGTTATTATTAAGACTTATGCATCACACACATATATATATATATAGTGGCTATGATGGTGATATGTACATCCCGAGAAGTGGATATATGGAGATGAGCTCAAAATGTACATTGCCATATTATCTCTTGAATGCAAAGGCCAGAAGATCACCACTATAATATGATGGAGATGAAATAAATGTCACACCGAACTCCCTACTGTCCTCCCCTACCAATATTTATGTTCATGAATGCAGTGGCACCGGTCTCAGTGCAATTTATATATATGCATGCTCACCCCTATAGTAACCATCGATCACAAGAAGTGTAACGGTCCACTACTCTACCACGTTCATCTCCTCTTTCCTTTATCTTTGTGGTGCTTCTCAGGATAGTAGAGAGCAATGGCGAGGAAGGGGAGTTCTCTTCTAATGAGTTTTGTTTTATTAGGGTTGGTTTCCCAGAGCTTCATTGCTCCAATCTCTGCTCGGAAACTTGAGGAGTTCTCTGATGAGAAGAGCTACTACTCTCCCTCTACTCCACACCGTATTGATCTCTCTCTCTCTCTCTACACAAAGCAATAACTATGCTTTCAGTTTAAAATGTTTGATATGTACTGCGTATAAGAATTTAGTTTTTTTTTTTCTTCTTTTGGTTAGACTAGAAAATATACTTAAATAATTATCGGCATATATCATCCTTGGTATATATGTATACAGACTCAAGCAAGCCATCTTCCCCTACTCCCACTTACGGTGGCCACACCACACCAACACCAACACCCAAGTACGGCTCACCGTCACCAAAGTATGGCTCACCGTCACCAAAGTATGGCTCACCGACACCATCCGGCGGCAGCTACACTCCCCCATCCGGCGGCAGCTACACTCCTCCATCTGGCGGCAGCTACACTCCCCCAAAAACTACCCCATCCACCCCTATCCCTTCAATCGGCACGTGCGAGTAAGACTAACATTTCAAATTTGTCCATATATATAATATATTCTTGTTATATACGTAATTGAACAGTCTAACACTAGTGTACTACGTATATGGATGTGCATGAAGTTACTGGAAGAAGAACCCGGATCTGATCAAGTCCCTCATCGGCTACTGGGGCACCGTCTCCCAATTCTTTGGGCCGGCGTGCAGCGTCGTCTTCGGCGGTAACCCAAGCCTGATCGACGCGCTGGGGAACAAGCGGACCGACGGTATCGGCGCGCTCTTCCGCGAGGGCACCGCCGCGTTCCTCAACTCCATTGCCTGCAAGAGCTACCCCTTCTCCACCCCGCAGGTCAAGAACTCCTTCGCCGCCGCCATCATCTCCGACGGCGCGGCAGCAGCGCAGGCCGAGCTCTTCAAAAGGGCCAACGAGGGCAAGTTCAAGCTGTAGATGAACGATGAGTATGGACGGGAGATTTATTTATTTTGTTGTGTTTATTTGTGGCTTTCGTTGTTTGATGTCGTTCCAACTGTTTGATGTGTCGTGGTGAACGGTGATGTTGTTGATTTGTTCTGTATTGTGTACTCGAGATTTGGTTAACTTTAAGTATATCTTAAATTTGATGGAAATAACCGGCATCTTTGCTTGGTTATGAAATAATATGGTGACAGTGAAAAAATGAAAAGAAATTTGGGATTAGATTTGTCCTTGGATGTTTATCAGATGCACACAATCCATGCTGAGTTTTAAATCCTTTGTGGATAAATTGAATTCTAGTGTCAGAATTGAATTTAGATGGGAAATGAGAATGGCCCACGGCCTGCTGCTAAACAAGGCCCACACTGCAGCCCTTACATCAATTTTTGATGGCGACCTTAACTTTTCATTTAGAGCCCTCCCCAGTAAATGATGAATCAGAAAATACTCGTGAAATACAAAGTACTGTTAGAGGGATATAGACGCAATTTTCAAACTATAGATGGCTTCCACGCAAATAATCAAATTAACTGCCCCTCACCAATGGGAAATATTAAGCCTATTCTCTCTCTCTCTCTCTCTCTCTCTCTCTCGTCGGTTTAATTTAATTACTAACTAACGGAACAACCAATTCCTTCTCCCACTCTTGAACGTTCACATAAAGATCGTTTTCCTCAGAATAATCCCTAGTTCTCTCTCTCTCTCTCTCGGCTCGATACGGTGTCCGATTTCGTCCACTTCGATCTCGTTTTCCTCGAAAAAAGGTAGATCTGATATGAAATTTTTGCTCCTTTTCTATTCCTTCCGGTCCAAGAATATTTGAGTTCGATCCATAATATTTGGTTTTGTTCTTGGAGTTTCTACGCTGCATGTTATTGATCCGGACCGTGCTATATGATTAGTGTTCGCTTGGTTATTTACGAGAAGATCGCCGCATTTGATCTGTCGTTGCTGTAAAAAAAATCTCATTCTTGAACCGTTAGTGTGATATCAAAATTTGGTACGATCTTAGTGATAGGATTCGTGATTTTATTACGCTTTGATGCGGTGATTTGGATGTTGAAATTAACTATTCTGGGTTCCATTTAGATATCCCAGTTTAACTTTTTTTAAAGGTAATTGTTTGTATCCGAGAAAGAATGATTTCCTAGCATTCTTTGATGTATCTGAGAAATTAACTATTCTCCTTAATTAACGCATTCATAATCGGTTTATGTCTTACATAATATGTTGTCATAGAGTTTCCATGAATACTACAGGTGGAAGAGCTTCTGAAAGAGTATGAAAATATCTGTACTCTTCGAATTTGAATGCCAATATCTTCACGAAGATATCTTATTATGTCAAAGTGGTAAACATTCCAAACAGCATGTCCGTCTTGGATGAGCTTCTGCCAATATCACTTGAGATGACATGAAGGAATTGTACAGGCATATGGAACTTCACTAATCCTGGTGTGTTATCAACCACAATGAGATTTTGGAGTTGTACAGGGACTATATTGATCCCCACTTTAAGTGGTCCAACTTTACACTCGAAGAACAGGCTAAAGTAATTGTTGCTCCTCGAAGCAACAATGAGATGGATGCTCCGAAGTTGAGGAATGAGTTTGCTGAATTGCTATCTGTCAAAGATTCATCGATCAAATACGTATTTGAGCCCAACAGGAAGATCCAAATTGGAGGGTTAGCTTGTTGACTTAAACAATGTTTCTAGACTTCGAAACTAACCTTTACCTAATGCGTTAGCCGGTAGAACATTGAATTTTTACAAGCATTCTTGGTCATAATGTTACTATATCACTATTGTCTTGTAGCTTTGGCTCTGTCTATACTGTCACCTAACTTACGAAATAGTACTCATGGCCTTTTCTCTTAGGTACTTGTGGGCCTTGTGGCAAATTCTGCCTCTCTCTCTTTGTTGTTTATGATTATATAGAAAGTATTCTGGATGGCTTTATCATGTCTGTGGCATTTACATGGAGTATATTGTATACACTTTCAAGCCATGCAATTACAAGATGCCGCTAAGTTTGGTTCTGGTGGAAAATAGTACACGCAGAACAACATTCCAGTTTATAGGGAGATGAAAGTTGCACTATAATATTGAGCTTCAATCAGAGATATGCTGATAGGTTTAACTGGGTTTTTAGACCAACAAGCTTTAAATAATTTCATGTGTGTATATGTGTGTGCGTGAGCATGCATGTCCAAATTTTTTGACTACTGCAATTTGCATACTTTTTATACTACACGTAGTACAATCTGTAGAACCATTTTAGTCTTGCAGTTTCAAAATAGATTATATATATATATATAAGGCAATGATGTAGGTTTTCATGACCACACAAACTAAGTAGAAGCACTCAGCTCTTATGCCACAATACTGAGTGTCCAGATTCATATATAAAGCATACAGTCAAGTGGAAATCCTTACAAGATATTAAAAGAGAGGCTCTTAGTTCAATCCATGTTTGCACATATTCTTCCTTAGATTCCTCATAAGATCTTGCCACGAGCTACTTTAGAGCAGTCAGACTCTACATCTAGAGGCTTAAATTTGCAGATACACCATCTGTAAGAAAGATGAAAAGGAATTACAAAAAGTAGTGGATTTTCCAGAAGGTGATATGTGACAAGAGTAATGATTTGCATACTCAAGTTCACTAAGGCTGCGAGTAATGCTGATTGGGTTGCAGTAGATTCACTTGCAGGAAGTTCCTTGAATCAAACAACGGCATTTCACATTCGTTTGCCGATGGTAACATGTTCATGTGATGCTGTGCTCTCTCATTTTCAACTATCTGTTTCATCACAAGCTCCTAGTGAAATTAGTGCATTAAGATAAAGGAAAATATAATTTCCTCATTTATCCTGAGAAGAAAGAGATAGAACCTTATTCCTTAGGTACATGTTAACATTTTGCAGCTCCATCTCCTGAGAAGAAATTAGATTTTTTGCTCAGTAACCAAATATGCTCATAAGAACTAAGACCAGCATAATTGTTGAGTCCTTATTATTTACCCTTTTCTGTGTATACTCGATTTCAGCGTACAACAACTCGTTCTGGGGAAACAATGATCCATCAGTATGAACATGTGAAACTATGCAAAAGAATAGAATAAAAAAAGAAGGAAGAAGATCAAATTGAACAACTATTGTTGAGATTGACTATCAGGAGCCTACTACCTTTCTGGTTCTTATTTTGTTTACACCTTTTTCTAGCCTGGTCTCTAGGTGCTTCAGATGTTTAAGGTCCATGGTGCTTATATTCTCACCCAGCATATTCCTACAAAACTGCAGTTCTTAGAACCACCAATTCTAGAAACCAAGCATAGTTTTCCTCTAGCAGATTACCTGTTTGTTTTCTGTAGGTTGGTAATCTCCTGGCGCAACTTTGATGCTTCTTCCTGGTAGTACTGAAATGACAACATGACGCTGATTTCAGCAGAGCATTACTTTTGCACACAAAAGAATAACAATTGGTATATCCAACGATATAAGGACCAAAAATAAAATGATGAAGAAGCTCTATTACCTATAACTATGTCCATGCAATATGAACACTCAACTTCTCATATCTGAATGTTGTAATTGATATGGTAGAATTTCACTCTCAATAAAAAAATAACCACGATTTTTATGTTTCTTTATTTCTCTTTCTTGACTAGTGAACTATTTATTCTCTAGTCTGGTACTGGAAATTCTTATCAAGCTGGATTACTTTGCTGTGCAAATCTATAAAATTTCAGTTGTCACAATATTCTGAAGTGTCCGATATGCATGAGGTTTTTTTAAAATCCAAAATAGAACTAATATGTGAGGAATGAGCATTTATTTGTTAGTTGAAAACACGTAATATATGGTATTGACCTTCATTTACAAATTAAGTAGAAACGCATACAGATCTAAAGTAATTAATACATTTCAAGTTAGAGGAAGTGCATAAACTTGATTGATGGTTATGTTCCCAATTTCATTAAAATAAAACTTGCTTCAGTGACTTCTAAAAATTCTAGGTTGACACTTTAAAGGAAACTTAGCATCTGAAATTTCCAATTATAAGAATGGGAATTTGAAACTTACAGTTCAAAGAATAGGAACACATAATGCTTGTTGATCCAACTAATAAGGTACAGGAGCACAGAATCCATGGTTGGTTGAGCGAGTTAAATTGAGTATAATCCTTAACCTGGGCTACCATTAAATGTTTTCTTGTGTGTTATGTAAAGTGACTGTTTTTTCTTTGTTGGTTTTATATTTTATTTCTATGGGAACTCTTTAGAAGGTTTGGTGTATTTATGGTATTCCATGTAAGGTTCTATCCACATTAGAGCACCTTTCTCTTTGGAACTGCATGTTAAAGACGTTCCTTCAGGAACTATTAAGTTACTATGTCTTCTTTTTAATTTTTCAAATGAAGGTGTAACAGTTCTTTGTGCATCTACCTTCGAGGAAAAGAAAATGAGGCGATGCATATATTAGAATATAGAGGATTAAAACAACTATTTTCTAGCAGCTCGAGAATTATGGAATGCCATATCTGCAAGTAGACAGAACCCCTTCGGTCTGTATTGTTGTCTACTCTTGGGGCCATTTTCTACGATGAATTTTCACAGTCAGACATCAATGATCCTAGAACTAACCTAAGGAGGTGATTAATGTACTTCTCATCTTTGTCAGGGGGGATTGAAAGGTTTTGGCGCCTTAAGGATGCAGTATCTCCAACATAGAAATAATACCTGGACCTAGGGTTGCTATCTCTTATGGAAATTGGAAAATCAGGTGAATAATATTTCAGAGAAGTTTGTGACAACTTACATAAATACAGGTGGAAAGAACATAATTCTTCTCTAGATGAAGATTGAATCACTATTTCTTAATTATTTTGAAACTAATTACAATACAAATAGTGAATGAATTCCATTAAATTTCTAGTCCAGTTCTGCAAAGTTTATGTAGGGCAATGTCTTCAATATGAACTTTGAAAAATGAACACTTAATCACCCTGAACAAAACTAAAATTTAATCATTTGTGTACATTACATAAGCTTGTTGATCATTATTGATTAATTTCTCAATCTTAGACATCTTATTTGTTCAAGTCAAATTCAATAATTGCATTGACATTTGAATACAAGCTGTTATAAGAATTAGCTATTCTTACATCTTAGTGATCTAAAAACACCCAAAAGATGTGACTTTTGAAAGACAAACTCAACGAAGCTTTGACAACTGAAAGAGTTTATTTGCCTTATCGTAGTAACAATCAGAGTATGGGAGAGATGAACAAAAATAAAATGAAAAAAAAATATATATGCAAGTCACACCAATTGAGGTGATATCTTCAAGAAAAGTATTTTTCCCACTGGAGGTGCATATGCACTCAGAGAATCCTTTCTCTATAATCCTTTTTAGATGAAATTACTTACAGATGATAGGAAATACTTGGATGGGCTCATTTTTAAGTGAATATAATCATTTCATGAGACATTTTGACTAGTAGAGGTAAAATTTATTATTTGAATATGCATGAAAAAGAATTAGGTATAAGGTTATTTAATCTAAGATAGCTTATACTATCATCCTTCTAGGCCATCAAACCAGGAAGCTATAGCTTTTACAAGGCAATGAAGGTGTAAAGTAAGTGAACTTTATATCATGTTCAGGAGTTTCGTATATGAGTATGTGTGTGTGTATACATACTACTTAATGGCGTCTTCTCGTAATATATGGATGTATAGAAGTTTGGATCAGAGGAAAAGGATGTGAAAAAATGATGAGAAATTTGAAATGGAGATGCGTGTTAATTTATATTAGGTCTATGAAGTTTTGTAGGCCAAATTCGTCCATTAGCTACTTTACTTGAAGAATGAAGGCAAAAAATAAAGGTGCTCGTTATAATTACATCCGATCAAGTTACAGGTACTCTATTTTGTTCATGGAGGAAATCTTATAGCATCTCTTAGTCAAATCTTAAATTCACATTTCACAACGCAGAAAGTGCGCAGGACTACAGGTAAAGTTATGGCAAAACTTTCAAGAAATTGGTTGGTAGAAGTCATAATCTATGGGCATCAACACATGAAGAAAATCTTGCAGCAATTTCTACAAGGTATAGAAGAAAAGAGAGAATGGAAGAAACTGTGGCTGGTTTGACTAACTCGAGTGGAATTATTTATAAGGCATGCTTGCATTATTTTAGTTTTAATGTCTCTTCCTTAATTCTCCTTTTGTGATGTTTTGTAGGCATCATCATCAATTGCAATAAACATAAAAAAATGTCTGTCAGAAAAGTAGAAAGTCATATTTCTTAATTTTGAATTGGAAAACTATATGCGGATAAAGAGTAAATTTGGGATAAAATAGAAAGATTATAAGATATTCAAATGGTCAATAAGGACTTTATTTTCTTTTTCGCCACATAAAACAATTCTCCATTTTCAGATTATTTCTGTAAGAATAAATATTAACTGAGAATGAAGAAAAGTTATGAATCTCCTCTACATTATTTTTCATGAACACAAATGATCAAATGTTGCACTAAACCAGTGATAAACTATATTAACCATTAATTAGAATTACTGCTCTATATTTTTCCTTACCCACAGACTAAGTGGGACCTAAGCAATGAGAATGGCTACTTCTACATTTTATATTCTAATAAGATATCAAAGGTTCAGTTGAGAAGACAAATGAGTAACTGTAGGACAGAAGAAAATAAGGAAATGACTGGTTACTGTGGTTGGCTCATAGTATAATATGTTTGGATCTAACAAACTTGGGATTCGGTGAAGGCCTGTATTATGCAAGTTGGCCTGGGCGGGTCGTCAAATGCATGCCAATATATTAATCCTGCATACTGATGACTCTAATCACATTTGCCTAAATCCTATGGTCTTCTATATTCTTTTCGGACACGATCATAGTCGTCAGATATATGATCCATACATTAGCACACATTAAATGGTCACCTACATAGATTGGCCACATTGAAACTGCACTCCTAATTTGATTGTACCGGTTAGGAAATACAATAGTGTTATTGCTCCAAAATCTGTACATCTGAGAATATTTCAAAACACTTATAACTCTCTACACATTTACCAACAACTTGTTCAAATTAAACCACGAAGAGGGCTTCTCTAGTACTCTACTACTAATCGCTACCAGAAGGTATCATAATAAGAAGTGGTGCACTAGTCATTCCAAGAGAAAGTTGCAGATTTGTCAATTAAATGCTATCATAACTAAAACATGGAACGGGTACAAAAGAGTCCATGTATCATTATTGCTTCAAATATCCATAATCTAGTTTCCCTGAAAGGACCAAAATTCAATGTCTGTATCCTCTAGCGTTAAGGACTGTTGAGTAGACATATAATACGATCACTTAGACTCAAAGCGCCAAGTTTCTGTCCATGCAAAATTACAAATGATACGTTAATATATGGATGAAATATCACAAGATGTTACCTGGGCATTAGCTTCAGAGACAGAACTTGAGGAGGTACCACTGCAGGCTTTCTTATACCTTTCAATTGTAGCTTTCACACTGCAGTTAGACACAATACTGTAGTTATCGTTGATGGAGTAACCAGTAAATCTTGAGGAACAACTAATGCAGCATAAGTTTATATTTGTAAGACAAAATTGATGACCAATTAGAGAAACTTCTAATTAGTCTCCAAACATAGTAGATAATCTCGTGATATCTGAAGCCAACTTTTCTTTTCTATTCTTATCTTGAGAAAGATATCTTAGACCAACTTGATCAGCAGATCAGCTGATAATGTACATCTTATACTATGCTGCTTTTCTGAAACATTTTTAGCATCTCATTGAACTTGATTTCTTTTCTTTTCCTTTAGATGTCGAATCTAACAGGCTTAAACAAATGACAGAAATCAATAGTAGTTATCTTAGTTATCTCATGCAGAAATTAGAGCACATCTCGTATTTGTATTAATATTGCAAAGCTTCTATAGATATGCCACATAATAGAATATGTATTCCGATGTGTGTTATTTGGCAATCTCGTGCTAGATCTGTGATATTTAATTTGTACTTCTCGTGGTCAAATTTATCTGTGAGTTTTTTGTTTTAAAATGTCAAACTATCATATATTAATGTATGATCCAACAAGAGGAAGAGGAAGAAACTGAGTTATGGAATTTGTAGCACAATAATTACCTTCTATATCATAAGGCAGGAAAGCAATATTTTTATTGAAGTGGTGCATCCTTTATGATTGTCAAATTGAATTAATTTGGAAACTAACTTTGTTTGGTTTCTTTGTCAGAAAGATAGAACTACTATATGACTTTTTATTACAAATTCAGCAAATGAACAATATATATAGTTGTCAATACATAACATTTATCCTTCAAATTTCACAAATAATCGGAACCTACTAATATTATGAAAGCCGGTTAAAACCCGTGAACAAACAAGCGTAACCAGATGCATCTGAAAAGGATTTCTGATGTATTGCTTCAAAATCTAACTAGCAAGGATCATGCACCCATGAAGAAAGTGCCAAATTTTGCCTTCTGGATTACTTGACAAAGCAGCAGAGCTGCGATTCCTATCGGACATAGCATAAAAGAGCTTATATTTAACAGAAACACATCTAAAGAAATATTTAATCAGAGCTTTGTTTCTTTACTTCTACTTTTAAGTAATTTGCTGGAGGTATATTTGCAAAAATATTCTTCTGTATTTCTTTAATCTATCTTTGCAACACACAAAAAAGAGGAAAAAAAGTAGAAGAAAGCTAACCATTTTCACAAACAGATTCAGACCAAAAAAAAAAAAAGAGAATAAGAAGTCCTAAATATAAAGACTCCAAACTAATTTCATTACCTAACTACGCACATCTATCTCATAAGAAAAACCGTGCCTAAACTAGCTTGGTTTTAGATAGGGTAGGACAAATTAAATAAATGTTAGACTTTTCCACTTTCAGCGTTTAAGACAATCAGATTTGTCAAACTCTAACTATTGTACATAGAATACTTAGTCAAATAGGGACACTCACTGTAACAGTACAGCTAGAAAATCAGTGTCAATTAAAGGCTATGAAACAAGGGACTTGGCAACCAAGTAATATAAGGTTTTCTATTTAGCCTTGCTTTTGGAGGAAGAGTGCAAGAAATCAGGATTTATGAAGATAAAGAACAACACGTAGTGAGATTTCAAAGTCCTCTTGATCTACTAGGAAAAAGACTTCCTTCAAAACTTTTGTTTTCCAGCTTCCAATTTACAATTTTACCGAAAGTAATTAGAAGATCTTTTCACTGACATGGTGCAACTTCTAATAAATCTTGGTGGTCTATTACCTGGCTTTTCTAAATTACTCATTTTAAGCATTACAAATTCCGTTCCACTATATACTTGTTAGGAACAGCAAGAGCATAAAACAGAAATTATAAACTAAATTTTAGAAAGATGTTAACTAGACGTCGTTAATGTTCTGGCAAGTAAAAAAATCTAGAGTAGCTATTACAATTTCTTACTCTTAAAATTGTGCCTTTAATCTATAGTAGGGTAATTTGATGTATGATTGTAAACTACAATAGTGGTATAACAATTACATTATTAATGTGATATAAAGTTAAAATAAAAGTTCAAATAAGAAGTAAAATTAACTCAAATACCTTTAATTTGATATATAAATTTAAATTAAAGCATTCTCATTTTTTATAGAATTGCAATGCATACTTGAGTAAGAATAAGATAGATGAGTGATGAAAGAGTTAGGAGATAGATGAAAAAATTGAGCAAAAACTTTTATTTTGTGAAATGAGATAGGTGGATAGTAAAAAAGATGAGAGATTATTTTTTAAATAACTTTAATTAAATCAAGAGTAAAATTATAACTGAGCTTGTGTGTGAAATACTTTAAATATTATTTTTAATCTAAAGTAGAGATAATTTTAAGTTTGCTTACAAATTTGGAGCAGTATTCCTTGACATAGAATAGAGAAAAAAGACAAGCTAGGACCAAATGAGGGCTTAGAGTCCTAAAGCTGACCAAATCTTCCTTGGTTATAGGAGTATCTCAAATATCACGAAACATAATATACAAGCAATGCTCGAGTTACCATACTAATAACCATTGTTGTTGTTGAGATACTCATCTCACTTTGAAGCTATTTAGATTTAATTTGATGCTGCTAGAACACTGAATGGAACTTGTACAAAAGGAATAATCTGAAATGACTTAACTTTAAATTGTGGCTGTATATGGAGAGAGAGAGAGAGAGAGAGAGAGAGAGAGAGAGAGAGAGAGAGAGAGAGAGAGAGCAAATAAAGGAATCCAAGATTTATCTCCATCATTATTCTTTTCGTCCAAAATTTTGTTCCATGTTAAAATCACATGACCAACAAAACCACCCAAAAGATATTCCCAGACCAAATATTCCAACCGATCAAAATGGAGAGATATCATTGGAGCTGGGTCTTTTCATCCCCAGCTCGACTCCCTTTGACTCAATCACCGTAATAAACTCTACATAAAGCCATCATTAATTCATGGCAAACATAAAAAAAATACTACAACATAAATGCATTTGGGCAAAAAAGATAAAGGGGATGTCATTTCTACGCAGTAACCAATAGAATAATGATATCCGTCCTATTTTGCGAGGACCAATGAATTGAACCTTAATTTCCCCGAGGATACTATTGGCTCCCTGCTGCCACGCTGGCGCGCGATCCCACGATATGATTGGTCCGACCGCCTCCACAGCCACGTGGTGGCCTCTACCCTTTACCCACTGGTACGACCACCGACACGTACCACCGCGCACCCCCCTTTGCCCACCTCGATCCCCTCACGCGTCACCCCATTGGTCATTTTCCCGAGTCCCCGTACCATTCTCTCACTAGGCTTCTCTCTCTCTCTCTCTCTCTCTCTCTCTCGCTATAAACGCCTCTAGAGAGAGAAACGCGAGCTGGGTATTGCAGCAGAGATGGTGTCAGGAAAATCTCGTGATGGGCTCGGTCGCAAGATTCGCAGCTATCGGCAGAAAACAATACGTGTACAGAGAGAGAGAGAGAGAGAGATGAAGGGCATACTGGGAATAAGAAAATAAAGGCACAAGGAGAAAACCCTAATCCAAATGCAAGGAAACCCTAGCTTCCCATTGGTGGGCTCTAGTATGAGAAAGGAGAGAGTTAGCAAGAGGAGTAAAGGAGATAGAGAGAGAGAGAGAGAGTTAGTAGTCTTTACTAACCCAACTGCTCTCTAACAAAGCTAAAGGGAAGGAAAGGAAGCAAATTGCTTTCTTGCAAATGAGGTGATGAATCTATGCAGAAGCAGCTCCCAATTTTTCCTCACACACCATAGTAGAAAAGATATTTATATATATATATATATATATAGGGGAGGACCATGTAAGCAAATATAATCTCAGCTAGACTGTACTAAAATCTATCTAACTATCTCTCCCTACCCATTTAGATCTCTTTCTCCTCAGAAGCACCAAAATAAACAAAGACAAGTGATCCTAAGAGAAAAAGAATGACACCCATCTAACCTTTCATATTATATATATATATATATATATCCTTTCTACTACTTTCATTCATCTCCAATTAATTTGGAGCTTGTTCGTAAATATGAAATCTACTCGACGACTTGCTATTTTTTTTACTTTTTGTTGGTTGTTAGGTAGGCTAGTTATCAAGTAACAAAGGAAAAAAGAAAAAGAAAAAGAAATTATGGTAGATATAGAGATGAAAAAGAAAGAAAGAAGAAGAAGAAGAGAGAAGAATGGGGGTATGATTGACCTATTGTTTGCGTACTCGTAGAGGCGGCCGCGGCTGGAGAAGATGATGAGGGCGAGCTCGGCGTCGCAGAGGACGGATAATTCGTAGGCCTTCTTGAGGAGGCCGTTGCGGCGCTTGCAGAATGTCACCTGCCTGTTGGTGGTGTTCTCAATCCTCTTGATCTCGATCTTTCCCCTACCCATCTTTTTCTCCGACGGCCGCTCCAGCCTCTCTGCCTCCAATCCCTTAACCTGAAACAAATTAAATTGAGAGATCATATATATATATACACACATATATAACACTCACTAATGATGGTATCTATTACTAGTGGAGCAAAAAACGAGTTGATCACATCTAGTGTTCATCCATTTGGGCTCTTGCCTATATAAGATTGGAAGGAGGAGGAAGAAGAAGAGATGAAATCGAATGGTAAAGGGTTGGTTTTTTTTGGATGTCTTCGGAGCACAAGATCTCTCTCTCTCTCTCTTTCTCTCTTATTTCTCTTACTTGGCTTCCTCTTCTTCCTCAGCCTCCTACTTCTCTCATTCTGTGGTTCTATGATCTCTATCAATCATTAAATGAAAAAAGAAACGCTAGTTAAAGGTGAGGCATCCATTACCATCAGTCCCATTGTTGGATGATGGGTGGGGACAAGAGAGAGAAAGAGAAAGAGATGTAGTGAGAGAGCGAGAGGACTTTGCGCCTTTGAGGTAGACAGGGACTACTAATGAGGAGTGTGAATAAGAGTTGGGATTTGGGCTAAGCTGCACCAAAAACTCAGCACTATTGAGAAAGTAACACAAAGTGGAGAGAGAGAGAGAGAGAGAGAGAGAGAGAAGAGAGAGAGAGAGAGAAGAGAAAGACTTTCATTGCAAGATTTTTTTTTTTAATTTTAAATTTTAAACCTTATAGTGAGTGGTAATTTAATTAGGAATGTGACATCTATCTTTATTACACCAGCCTCTCCTCTTCCTTCCTCAACCAGTTATTTGTTGTAACTCTTGAATATGAGTATTGTCAATTGTGAACGGCAACTCCCATATCCCCAAATTTTGCCCCACTTTAATGCAATGTATTAGAATGTAGGATTAATTCACTCATCCTATAAGATTGTCAAACAATTGATCACCTTTGAATCATTATCTTGAGGACCTAATAAATTCAAGACGACATGTTTAAGAATATGAATTTAATGATTGCTGATCAATTGCTACAGCGACGATAAGGACATTTCATTGCTCGATCCTGACCCGCCTCAAACCGATCGATTTTTCCCTCGAGTAAAATGCCAAACTAGTTCTGTCTTCATGGATGGCATCACGAAGCCATCAAACTTCCCACTTACTTTTAGATGCTCAATGGTATGCCACTATTCCATGAGCTTTTTATCTTGGAGACGATTCTCCATTTGATCACATCTACTTATCTATCTATCTATCTATATATGCATTTATGTAAAAGAATCTAGTGGATGGAATAAATGTTCACATCATATTTCTCTTAAGTTTTTTTTTCATACCCACGAATAACTTTTGGTTCATATGACAATTGATCATCAAGAATAAATGTGCATATCTAAACACCGTCAGTTGTCACTTACAATTAAAAATCAAATTAGTGGAAAATGTAGTGCTAAATACACTTATACTAGGGAATCATACATGAAATGCGGTGAAGGGAATATTGGGTGGTATTACATCAGTGTTATATCCATCATTTGGGTAGAAAAGGAGTGGTTCTGCATGCTCCTTGTGGAATATTCATCACCGATACCTCAGTTACACAGCGAGCCAGATCTTTTCATGCCAAAAGGTTTGGAAAAAGGATGGTAGTGCATGCTACTTTCAGCTTGGTGAAGAAGGTGATCAACTCCACTCAGCTTTAATATATATATATATATATATATATATATATAATGTGAAAAGAAAATAGTAGAGCAAACATGGAATTCCATATGAACAGAGTGGAACAAAGGGATCACTTTTTTGTGCAACATAAGGTAAGTACTGTAGATTATGCAAGCTCGTAGAGGACCTTGTGCTATCTATATGAACAAAATGGATCTTTTAATTTATAGATCACCAGGGAAATTAAATACCAAGTTTTCTGATGATGAGCAATCAAAAGAAATAAGCTAACTTTATGTTCAAATCAATCATAGAATGAGATTTTTCATGCATCTAATTGGTTCATAACTCGCAATTGATAAAGTGATATCTTTGCTGAATACAACTATATCTACTTTATTAAATTCAGCTAAGATATGCCAAAGTATCAACTATCCTGCTTAGATGTACCAACCTCCTTACTTGTTTATGAGTTTTGGATGGTCTAATAAAGAAAATGATTGAAGTTCTTCTGAGTAAAACGAGCAAAATCCTTTCCCAGCGATCCATGCTTAGAGAGTATGAGACAAGATTGCCTAACTAAGAGGTAAAATCCAAGCAGTTTTTCCTAACTTATTTTTTATGCTTAAATTCGATATGCCATTTTATTAGCTTGTATGTGTTTCTATATTGTCACCGTGTCTGCATCTTTTCTTAACATCTTTATTCATAGAATTTAGCTGGAATTATTTTGTTAACTTCCTTGTTATCTACAATATTAACTTATATGTCAGGATTTCTTATATGTCAGTTGTTTTCCACAATGACAGCTTGCAATTTTCTGTGAATAAGATAGCTGAACAAAATTTGGTAAAAGATATTGACAGCCTTGAACTTTAAAAGACAAGTCATAACCTGCATTCCCTCATCCATAGAGGCTAATTTCTCCATGAAGATATTCATAATAGACGAATCCTATAGTTTAATTCATCAGTTTCTTGGGAAAGCATTATGTCCTAGTCCAGTAAAGAATTCTATGAAGTTTAGTTGAGACTAAATATACCAATATACACTATTTTTACTGATTACCAATTGCGTCTATCTATAAAGTAGGTCATTAATTAATCCATGATTTCCATAAACACAAAGTAGCTCATCGTATCCTATGATGATCATGTGTGTGACTTATGCACAGGAAGTAAAATAAGTGAATGGATATGGAGAACCATCAGTGAGATACTATTACAAAATTTCTCAATATATCAACTTTAACATCATCATATCCTCCAAGACTCATTTTGCCTGCCTTCAGTCTTCTGCCGATTTGAGGGGCAGACGTTATTACTTATTAGCACAAGTTTATCTTTACGCTGGATAGAAATAAAATGGTACTAAATGCATCAAAATAGTAGGAAGACTAATGCAAAGAAAATTCGTTATGGGAGCATTGACGCCTACCGCTGTCGTAAAGGTTACGGTTGAATGCTCTTCCTACCTTTCTACTTTCTACTGCTCATCTGGTGTGGTTCAACTTCAAGATAGTAACAGGTCGAAGAAGGTGAAATGAACATAGTAAAAGGATGGAGCAAAAGAAGGGGAGGAAAGAGACTAGTTAGTGTCTGAGAGATCTACGTGGTCCATGGACTTGTTTGTTTCCTTTCCTTTTCAGCATAGGGTCCCAGGTGCTTAAAAGCTTGCCACTCCCTCCCATCTCTTTCTACCACTTGCAGAGTTGCCACCACCTCTTCTGCCAATTTGACATGCCAGAGTTCTACTGGGAATATGAAAAGGGCAGCTCACATGTATTGGAGTTATACAAGTGATAGAAACCAATGTGCGAAAATGAGTTCAATGAGTTATACATGCAAACGACAGCATTATGAAGGATAAAGTGCACCAAAAACACATTATTTTCTGTGTAGATACCAAATCCAATTGACTCCTTTTTAAGCTCTTTAATTTTTGGGATTTGAAGCTTTGATGTGGTTAACTGCAAACAACCCTTGACTCTGAGCAAATTCTTACACAAGAAATCATGTTAACAAGCATATATTTTTTGGGGCATGAGAGCAATCACAAGTTATGGCACTCTAGAACACAGATCCTAGCACCTAAGTTAGACAAACAACATGCTCTGTCCATTGAGATAATCAACAACGCAAGGATGACAGTTGGTTTGATTCAGCCTATCTTGAACTCTGCTCATAAGGGAAAAACTCAAACTTCCTCACTACTATAGTAGGCGAGTGTTGGCTTCGCGATTGGCTATCTGACTAATTACAGTGAGCTTCATTTATGTGGGAATACCAACTTAGTATACTATACATATGCAGTGTAATGGCGTAATGTAATGGCACCAAGTTGGGCATGGAGTTTTGGTTGATTTTACTGGGCTATATCCAAGCCTATATTGATATGGGCACACTCCTCTTGCATGTCATGGCCTCATAGGCATAGACCATATAAATTTGCTCATGTGGATTTCCCACCTGATGCTGCTGCAGCATATATACTTAAGTTGGGATAGATCGACTTCCGGACTACGGGAGGAATAATGTAGAAGATGTGGATGCAATCAATCCACTCTTCCACAATGGAAAACAAAAATGCTTTAACACAACGGATCTATTCTCTTCCCCTACAACCTTTTCTTTATGTTCCTCTCATGAAGGTCAACATGATGCTGTACCTGCTATTTGCTGCACATCTCTATCCCTTTTAAAAGTTGGCCAGCTTCCAAACTATACAAAGAAGCAACACATGTGTGCTTACAAAGGTACAACTTGACACTTTGAGGAAAGATCTTTTCTTGTTGAATTGATTCCCTAATTGTGTTCCCTCATTTTTGAGTTGCATGGTGTTTACAGTGTAGGTAAAGACTGACTTCAATCTCTGCCATCCATATTTATTGGATCCTTGATATTTACAGAGCTATATAAAAAAAAAAAAAAAAAAACACACTATCCACCAGGCAGGTTTTCTAGAGTTTAAATGGTTGTCTCTGTTAGTAGTGTTATTTTGATCCACAAATATCAATCCCAATATTTGTTTCATGAAATCTTCAGTACCCAAAACATCAATACTACACACAAGGATCTGTAACAATTTGCCAATGCTTCAAATCAGTTTAGTATTTCAACTTCAAAACGAAGAATGAACCCTATCCTTACAAGAAGTAAATAGAAGTAATTAAAAAGTTTACAGTTGCCTATTAAATTGCTTTGCTAGTCCTAAGTCTTCCAATTATGAAATGGCACAGCAGGTTAGACCATATCAGCTCAAAATCTTATCCAGCTGAGATACGTTCTGATATTCTTCTGAAAAGTTAGGTGTGATAATAAACTCTAATTGGAGATTAAGCAGTACTAAGCCTGACAGTATTATGGTACAATCGCTGATACAGGAGGATTATCTTCAACTATGCAAATAGAAATCAGAAGATGTTTCCAAATATATAGATTCAGCTCCCTTTGGATTTCATAACAACTCTTACCTTGATTAATTCAAAGAATTGCAATGACGTGATATACCCATTGATTTTTACCCACTACCACTGACAAAATAACATATAAGAAACTAATATCATAACTCTGTGAATAAAAAAGCAGCATAAGCATGGTGTACCATTTGCTCTAATCTATCTTATCTAGGGTTTTAGTTTTCCTCAGATATCAAACGTATTCATCTTTAAAATCTTGTCGGCCTAATTAGAATTGCGCCGTCACAGGCTAGTGTGGAACGATCTAAATCACTGTGCGAATCTAAGCATATCATCTGAAATTCTTTTGCATATCTTGCAGATAAGTCAGCAAGAAAATTTTCATTAGAACCACTTCCTCAAAGTTTAAATTTCTTTATGGACTTTGATAAGCCTTGTGCAGATGCTCATACAAAGATTCTAGATATTTTTATATATTTAGATTATTTTGAAATACATTGTCAAATGCATAAAATAATACTGATAGATTTTGAGTGGAAGGAAGTATTTGCTTACATATTTTTTCTTTCTCAACTATAAAAAGAGTCATACTTCAAATCTACAATTAACATATTGTAGTTGTACCCTCTCAAAAATTTTAAGGCCACACCAACTCAATTGACTTTGGAATAGCATGACTGGAACACTTTCAATAGAGCTTTTTATTGTGTTTCTAAAAATGCAACTGATGAGGATGATATCTTACGCATAAGAATGTGGAGAGTATAATAAGAATAAAAGTGCAGTTTATATGATTGTAATGGTTGTCAGTTAAATTAAATAGTCAGTTATAAATCTATCATATATGATAACTTATGTAGTGGTAATATTTACAAAAATAATACAAACCCAAAGTATTTTTATCTAATTTTTGATCAATTATGAAGTCGTATGTTAATTTTAGACCGGCAAACACAAAGAACTCTAGTAAAAAAATCAACTATAATTAAAGAAGATCATATTGTATAACAGATCCTAACTCTATACCTTCTCAATTGGAATGTATTCTTAACTTTTGAGTCATTCAGCATGAGTAAATAATTAGTAGGTGGGTCTTAAGTCTTAACTCCTTAATAAAGAAAAATCGAGAAGGATGCCTACGTGGGAAGAGCGTAAGGAGTGACGTGTTCTTTAGAGATTCTAGTTATTACCGAGATTCTAAATGGAATCACAAATTAGATATTTTTCCCGGTTCCACGCAAGCAATCACGCCACGCTCCAAGAGCTACGTCCACTCGTGCCTCTCGGCAGCAGAACTAGTGGCCCACTGTCGGATAACGTGGCTTAGCCTGATTGGTTATCCCTCGCGGGGCCCGGTGCTACTCGAGCGGAAACAGTTTTATCGGCAGAGAGCAGTCGAGATTTTTGTAACCGCCATAACCGGCCGTGACGGGAAACGGGGGTTCCGTCCGTACATAAAACAGGGGCCACGTGGCGGTCCATTTGTCGGCACTGGCCGCTTTACGACTCCATTGAGTCCATCACCCCCCCCCCCCCCCCCCCACCCCCGCATACTGTACCTTTATTAATGTATTCGGTAACGGATTGTCTGCAGTGGGAGATCAGGAATTTGCTACGATTTGTGTTTTATCTACAAAGAGGACTAGGAGCCAACTACTGAACGAAAAGTAGTTGGATAGCAAAAAATTCCTGCATTCGGTGATGCAGACGATCCTCCCTGATACTTTTTCATAGGATATTAGACGAAGTTGAGGGTCATGGAGATCGAGTAGTCTTCTTCGGATTGATTGTTAGGCGAAAGAGAAGGGTTAGGGTTCGGTTTCCAACACCAAGATAAGAGGAGAGATAGAGAGAGGAGAGTTCTCGATTAGATCGGAGGAGGAGCCATGAAGATCCAATGCAATGCATGCGACGCGGCCGAGGCGGCGGTGCTGTGCTGCGCCGATGAGGCGGCGCTTTGCTGGGCGTGCGACGAGAAGGTGCACGCGGCGAATAAGCTCGCCGGAAAGCACCAACGCGTCCCTCTCCTCGCCGGCAACACCGGTTCGCCGTCTGTCCCCAAGTGCGATATTTGTCAGGTTACCATATGGTCCATATCTTTCTATGCATCTCTACATCATCCTTAAAATGTTTATATGTATCGTAGGAGTGCTACTTGTTAATGGTTTGGGAATTGGGTTTTGTTTCGATTTCTTCGGAAATTGCTCTGTTTGATGCAATTGTGGCTTTCTAGTGGACTGTTGAAATTTGGAATTTTAACTGGACTCGTTGTTATGTGGAAATAAGTACTTTTTCGGTTATTTATAATTTTTACCTAGAGTTGGCTGGGATTAGATGAGAAGAGGGATAAAGATGCCTTTTCTATTGATTCCTACAAGTTGGATAAAGAGAGATCTTGAATGAGGTATTCAATTCCAGAGATGAATCAAAATAGAAATCCTTATTGGTTCTACCTCCTTTTTATGAACGAATGCATCTTTTTATCGAAGGATCAGAAGATATTCTTGGCATTAGTTGAAAATGTGTAGTATTCTCAGTTCTGACTTTGTAACCTTCCCCTGGCACCGTACTGTGGCAAGTGTTTATGAACTCATCAAAAGGAGCGCTGATTCTTGTTCTCTGTTATTAATTATGCAGTTATGCTTAATTTTGAATAGTAGGCTTTTGGCTTTTATGATCAAGAGATTTAAGACTCATAATTCGTTCTGTGGGATTATAGATTGCAGCTGAAATGAGGATAATTTGCTTCATACTTGGGAATGACTTTTTTAGTGTTATTATTACGTTGATCAGTAATCGGATATCTTAAATGGATAGTTATGTATTGTGCTACGAGAATTTGATGTGTTATTCCATCTGTAAATTACATGGAGGGGGTTCTTAAGAGTACACAGTTTATACATTCTGCTTGGTCTACAAGATGCAGTTAGCTCATTATCATTCTCTGCAGAATCACATGTCCACTTATTGAGAAAAAAAAGGATTCAGAGTTATTGTTGTCAGGTCCTATTTTGTCCTCAGTTAGATTTATTCTTACTTCTTCCTAGTTGTTGGGCAGCAGACTTCTTTGAAATATTTTGGCCACTTTTCTCTGTCATTTTCAGTGAAAATACAGATGCAGAAGCAATCTTGCGGGCTTTAGAATTTGTTGTCATTTTGAAATCAATTTTGTCTGAGATCTAAAAGTTTTCTTTTGTTTCAGGAAGCTTCTGGCTATTTCTTCTGTTTGGAAGACCGTGCCTTGCTTTGTAGGAATTGCGATGTTTCTGTTCACACAGCAAATCCTCATGTTACTGCCCACCAAAGGTTTTTACTGACAGGAGTGCAAGTTGGACTTGAAATCACTGAACCAGTTTCTTCTATTGCTAATGAACAGTTGAATGCTGCGGATAAATTTATAGAATCGCCATCTACATCTTTAGGAAAAAGAAGTCATATGTCATTACTTGGTGAAAGTAATGCTGCAAACTCCAACAAAGTAGGCAGGAATGGAGATTTACCAAGTAACATATCATTCTCTGGTGTTGCTGTTGCTGGAAATCTGCCTAGTTGGCCTACTGCTGATGAAAAACCGACTTCTGTGGTTGGACCTGTTGAATCATCATCTAAATCAGTGTCAAGAAGTCCTGCGGCATTATCTGGTGAAAGTACTGCAGCTTTTTCCAACCAAGTAGACAGCGGTGGAGGTTTAGCAAATAAGATGTCATTCTCAGGTGGTACTGCTACTATGGTTGGAAGTCTGTCTGATTGGTCTATGGATGAGTTTTTTGATTATGCAGAATTTAGTCACAACTTTGGGTTCATTGAGCGTGGCTCATCAAAGGTCAGGTCTTAGTTATCTTACCTCTTAGTTTTGAAGAGAAACAAAAAGTATGACATTTTCATGGTTAGGATTTGGAACTTCTTTTTGTTACTGTTTTTCCAGCATTCTGTTAATACTTCATGTAAGAGCTATCTTTTATAATGTGTACTTGAGTACTTCCTCCTCCTAGATCTTGAATCTTAATGTTTATTTTGTGCATATAATTTGGTATGAATCAATTTACAGATGCCACAACATTTTGAAGCTCCCTTCATGTTCTAACTTCTAATGGTATAATCTTGTTTACTTCCTTCCTTTTTGAAAGCTTAGAATGGGGATATCTATTGATATATATATGAATTATGGCTGTGCTTAGAACATTTTAGGCTTCTGTTCTCGCTTGAGTGTCATTTATATTGCCAAATTCATGTGACAAATATTAGTCTAGGAGGTCAAACAGTAGCTCAAGTAGTCTTGGAGGTGAAAGAGCAGCTCTTGTTTGTAGCAGACCATCACTTTTGGATTGAGAACTTGAAGACATCTCTAAGCATTCTCCTTGTGTGACTAGAGTTAGTAGTTTATAATTAAGTACCCGTATCTTAAGGTCTTTTCTGATACTATTCTTGGGGTTTAGGTTCTGCATTTAATCTTTGTATCACGTATATTAGTAAATATCAACACATTTTGAATGATCGAGTCTGGTTCAATTATCATGCTTATATGTCATCTCTGTTGGGGTTGATGAAGTTTCACAAACTGACCTTGATTGAGAGGTCAATTTTGGTAATATTATTGGATTTTGGCATTGGTCTGATTGGCACCTTCACAGGCTCTCTACACTGATTTTAAATCACAGAGTGGGGAATTCAAACTTTAGAACAACCTGCCAAGCATATGTTATAAGTTCTATAAATATTAATAGCTACCATTTATCAGACTGCATATTTTTTTTAAGGGTTTGGCAAACTTTCAGATAGAAACCATAGGGTTAGATTTCTTTCGAGCTTTGGCAGTTATCATATTATCATAGATTGTCTGAACCACATGAATCATGCCATCTCAACCTTAACTTGTGTATTCGGGGCCTTGGAAACCAAGCTTATAGAAGGACTTTCAGCCTACATTTGAGGTTGAAGTATGGCGAAGTCAAGTCTTGAAGATTTTCAGCCTACCAAAGGTCGTCATCAAGCAAGTTGTGTGTGGAGAATCTCAGCCTGTGAGTTGAAGAAGTTTTTGTCTTGTTCATACAAGACAAAGGGCTATGGCTATCAGTTAGAGGTGGATGTGTGAGATCAACTCATGTGTCCATGATACAAGTTGTGCTCCAGTTCGGCCAAATTGTTGTTCTAGTGAGTTAGCTCTGTGGAATTGGCCTCGGGTTCCCTCACAAATGGCTTTTCATGTGAAAAGGAATATTGTGTCTCCTAATATCAATACATTATGAATTTTCCCCACAAAAATAGGAACTTTTTTCTCTAAGTGCATAGTATATGAGATCCTCTTGAAAAGGAATTACGCATTTTTATGATATTCTTTTTAATATAGAAGGACCTTCCTTATTTGCTGATATGGAGCAACTTTGACAGGCTGACAATGCTAAACTTGGAAGTTCTGAAGGATCTCCAAATTATCGTTCTGCTGATGAGGACGTGGTTGCTGATGAATACTTGGGCCAGGTGCGTGAGACACTATGGACAGTACCAGAGATTCCATCACCACCAACAGCTTCAGGGCTTCATTGGCAAAGAAACTTACACTACCCTGCATCTGAAAAGGTTGCCTCTGTGCCTGATATATGTTCTCAGAGACATCACAATACCCAAGGTGATTGGCTTGAAGAATTCTAGGTAATACTGGCAAGACAGGAAAGCTATACAAATGCTCTTCTGAGAGCTCTAATGTAAGTTTTGCTATCACTAATATATAGTGATCATTTCTATTAACATCTAATGGTGTAGAATGTGCTTATATTTTACACCTTGGATTAACTTGTTGATTCCAATTCTTCTGTGCTCAACCAGCACTGCCTGAATGATTAGTTGTCTTGACCCACTTGAACAATGGATATTCTTTCTGCTGAGGGTACTCTATTCAATGACAAATCGGTGACTTGGCAGTTGGGATGTTCTTGCAGGCTCTCTCAGGTAAGTTAGAAGCACAAAGTCGCCGACCTGGGATGAGTTCTGCTGCTCTGAATAGCATGAGTATCAAATAATGAGATTTCAGGATCATATTTATTCAGGCTTCACTAAGTATGGTGTGATCATCTCTGTAACAGTTGCTCCTGCAGGTGTTTGAAGTTCTGGTGGTGGCATCTTGTTAGCTCTTAGCCTGAGATTTGTTAGAGTTGGTCTCAGTTAGTGATAAACGTGCAATTCTTTGAATGAAATGCTTACTGGATTGAAGGATTCAGGTGCATTGTGATCGTGATACTAGACCACCTCTATATTTTCTTCTTATGTAGCTTGAAAATGCAAGATATTGAATGAACAAAATTTGTTCGGATATGAGAAAAAAATATGGGACATGGCATGATGGAAGTTGGTCGGCTAGGATTACATTCCAAATGGATCTCAGCAGAATTATTTATATATGTTGGATTGGGTTTTAGATCACGTTCAAAACACCTCTTCAAGTGTTTTGTCTTTGTATTAGTGTGTATAAACATCTATATAGCACTGGTATTTCTTTCTCTCTTTTTTTTCTCTTGTGAGAAGTGGACTGGATTTGTGCTTGTGTGTGCGCGCTTTTTTATGTGTATGTGTATATTATTGGGAATTTAGGGTGACTAGAAGATATGGCTATGTGTTTCCTAGTAACAATAATGAGTGATGATTTCACGAAGGTTGGAACTGGCTGTTATTACTTTTTTTCTTAGAAGGAAACATCACCTTGAGTAGACTCCATGAACGGCGAATCGAACCTCAGCATCTGAAAAGATTACCTGAATAATCCTCCACATTGAATTACCAATTAATTAGATTTTATTTTCTGGTAGAAATTAATTAGATCTCTAGGATTTTTTTTATTTTTATTTTTTGGCTATCAAAAAGTTGTATATTTAATAAGATTGCCCTCTCGTGAATAATTTTCATGCAAGTTAAGCGCACTTCGTTATACAAAGTCATGTCACAGGGCAATTAGCAATGTTTATGTATACTCGTAAAAAGAAAAAATGGTAAGAAATCGTTCGAACTTAAGCATTAGTTTGCCGTATTTGTTTCTTTAGTTGATGAAATATATATATATATATAAACAAGTTAGTCAACGGCCGCTATGTGTAACTAACACCCCTTTAAAAACCCACATCCACCGCAACTCTGCAAACCGGCCACCGCGAAAGTTACAGTTCGGACTCGGATCCTTCTGAACTCGAGTCTCTGCTCCCTCGTCCTCGGCAAAGAAATGGCTTGGAGAAGTCTCCGTCTTCCGCGAGATCTCTATCGTCGGCTCCGAAAACCTAACCCTTTTACTCTCTCCTCTTCGATCTCTTCACCTTCTCGTCCGCCGCTCCAGTGGAGATCCCGTAGTGATGCAGCTCCTCCCCTCCCAGCACCGTTTCCGAGTCAGCGCACTAACGCGGAGAATGGGAGTGGAAGCGAAGCGAAAGGAGGAAGCGGATCGACCGCCTTCGTTTCTTCGTTGAATCCGACTGAGGTCGCTAAGTTTGCTGCCTTGGCTGAAACCTGGTCGGTTTCTCTCTCTTCGTTTGCTTTTTATATTCTTCTTGGTATCTATCCAAATGGTAGGATTTTCTTTTTCAATAAAGGTTTGTTTTTTCTTTCGGAGGTTGATTGAATTGGCTGGTATTTCGAGCCTGTTTGGTTACTAAACCAAGAGTAATAAAGGGCTTCATTTTTTAGTTGTGGAAAATGTAGAAAGAAAAATCATGCTGATAGGAAAGAGTTTACCTGGAGCTATATATCACCAGTTTACCTTCTTTCCGCTTCCTTCAATTTTCCTTTTTTTTTATTTTTAATTTTTGAAAAGATGCAAATGGTATGATTTTGAACTTCTTCAGTTATTCTATGTAGATAAGTATATAAAAAGGAAAGAAAAAAAAATCAAAAACTTGGGATTTTGTTCTTCAATAGGAGAACTATTGACATCAACCTAAAAAGAAAAAAGTTTGAACTAATTGAAATATAATAATTAGTGTTGCCTGTAGGAATTCTAGGAGCCTGAATTTTCCAAAAGTTACGGTTTTTAATGTATTTCAGCTTATCTAGATACTAATTCAATGGTCTTCTTGGCCATAGTTTGTTAATTTCCAGGTTCTGCTCTTATTTTTCTTTGTATTATGCTATTCTAACTCGAGCTGTGTACTTCATTTTGCCGCAATATGATCATGCACGTGCTTCGGTACTATTTGTTTGGGAGGAACTTTATCTATCTTTTGCTAGTATCTCGTTTTGTTCTTTTACCCTCTAAAATCTTTCATCATGGTCATTTTATTATAGTGAAGGAAAGGGAACTATGAGAGGATTAAAATATAGAATCACTTTAACTAAAGGCTAATAGTGTTCACAGTATTTCTACTTGTTGTATATACTACGGTACTTATAGATGGAAACTAGTTAGTTTCTGATTTAACCCATTTGAGATTACTAGGTCTGTTCCTTAGTTTGATAAGTTATTGTCTACAACTGTTGAGATCCGATCCACCAATGTATATCAGGTAAGGTTTTCCATATGAAACACATCTGGCTTGAAGTGCAGACCAAAAACCAAATGAGATTTTGGTAAGCTGGTATTTACATATAATCTAAACCTGATAATTTGGATCATATTTCTACCATGATAGCATGTTTAGTAAAATTCATGCCATCGCTAGAGTTACCAGTTCTTACTACTTGTGGATATGTATTGCTTAATATCTATCTGATTAATAAATCTTTGCTAATTTCTATTTGTTTCATACTTGCAATTGCATTCTGATGAAATTCTTTTGATGGATTTAACAGGTGGGATTTTGATGGTCCATTTAAACCATTGCATTTAATGAATCCTACTCGAGTATCTTTCATTCGCTCCACTCTCTGTCGACATTTCAGGTGCATTAAGAACCTTCATCTGCATAGGTTACTTTGCCAGATTACTCTGTACTATCTGTTACAATAACAAGAGCAGTTATGTAATGTGAGAACATCATGTCTAATTTATTTCTTCATGTTTTTGCTCTTTAAAACTGTTGTCAAAATTCTTGTTGAGGAATTGTAGAATCAATATCCTATAGAATATACATTCCTAATTCAGTGTCCTGGCAACGCCTTATTGTTTTCTTTAACTACATTCTGTTGGAATGGATCAATCATTTGTATTACCAAATTTTCTCATCAAGGGAGATTGTTCCATTTATGAAGAGGTGCTGAGCTCTATCCTGACGGTAAATTATTAGACCATTCAATAACTTGTAAACTATAGAGGAACTGGACCAACTACTTCCATTGTTTGAATGCAATACTCCACCCACTGACTTAGAAGCTAATTGATCACCACAATTCAACCAAAAGATAAGCTATATCCTGTACTTTCCACTGCACAAATTGCATAGATGGACCTATTGATGCTTGCCTAGCCAACACCAGATCTGTCTTAAAATTATGCATGAGGCACCTAGAGTTTCATTCGAGGATAAACGAAGGTATTGGTGTTTTGGGACCATTGGTTGACATTTGTTGTATATCTTTAAGTTATGTGACTCGTGCTTCAAGTATTCGTGGAAGATAATCTAGTACTAATGATTCAATATGCACACATACTTGTACCAATGGATGTATTATCAGCATAAAAGTTTGTCAACATAGTCAATCATCAACTTACTTTTCTTTTGTTTGATGCTAACTTCTTGCCCTTGTTTCCAGGAGAGATCCATATTCTGCTAGGCCTCTTGAAGGATTGAATATTATTGATGTTGGATGCGGAGGTGGCATTCTCTCGGAGGTATGTTTTTCTTGATGAGGGACTGGTTTCTTGAAAATCGTCAAATTGGTATATTTGTCAAAGCATTCATTCTAGTGTTTGTAGTTTTAAAGATACTCATAAACTGTCTTGCAGTATTTTAAATTGGTGCTTATAAGTTATAGATGCTAGGTAAATATAGATCTTCCCTTGTCATCATAAGGCAAACTGAAATATCTAATGATTAAGTATGTGCGCAATGAGAGGCTGAATTTCACCACTTGTAACAATAGTGGTATCCTGGCGCACCACAAGGCTCCCACAAATGCAGGGACTCTTACCCTCCTTGTTGGAGAAGCTGTTGCCATGAGTCCACAACTCCAGCCTGCAACCACAGATAAAGCCTTACTGTTTGGATGGTGTTTTGAATCCTATTGCTACACTAGCTTCTTTACTGCTATGCTGTTTATCATGGTTCAAAATATCATATATTTCAGCTGTCAATTTCTATTTTAAGATTCCAAAATCATTTTCCCAAGATACTCGTTGCTATATAACTATGCTGTTTCTTCTTTCTCAGCCTCTAGCTCGGATGGGAGCTATTGTTACAGGCATTGACGCTGTGGATAAGAATATTAAGATCGCTCGCATTCATGCTGTATGACTAATCTCATCTTTATTATGTAGAATTATGTCTCTGTCTGTCCTGTGTTTGCTTCTCAAAGTTAACTTAGTGAGCATAGAAGAAGATAATAGGATACTAGCTATTACCATTGTAGTCTTGTTTTTTCTGCATGAGTGAGTCTCAGACAAAAACCAAGATCACATAGCAACCAGCCTGCCAACTAGTATAATACATATTCAAGAATACAACAACTATAACTCCATACTCAAAAATTTGAAATGTAGAGTGATAAATTTCTCAGACCAATAGTTTAATAATAATCCCAGGAAGAAGCTTTCAATGTGTTTTCTTTGTTTTCTTCTTTTTGGTTACAAAGATGTTACAATTTCAAATTCTGTTAATAGGACATTATGTTGTTGTGTCCAACATCTTCACATGCTAAAAGAAATGAAAATTGTAGTGTTGTTGCAAGATGGAATGAGAATAATATCACTTATGTAGAAAGTAGGCATTCAGATATGTAGTCTGAACTCTGAAGCTTATCCGGGATTTTCTTATTTAAGAAACTATTTGTCTAGGTTGCCCAAACTGCTCTGATCTTGCAAAGGGAAAGCATTGTCATCTCATGATGAGGACAAGTGATGTAGAAAGATGCTGTGAAGATACGTTTTGATTCCTTTAATCTATGATTTTGAAACTTTACTAAGGTATGATCAAGCATAAAGAGGGGTTGTAAAGAAACACCTTTCTTCCCTGATCAATGAAACTAGAAAATGTGTCTCTCATATTTTATTTTATCATTACCTAATTAAACCTACATCTTTTCATCTTTAGATTTTTGGACCCTGCTGGTTAGGATGCTAATCATGGTTTTGTTGAGACTGAAAAAAGAAATTAAGAATTTTGACTAGACTTACCTAACATATGATTTTCAATTTTCATATATATATGACGAACATATAAACATCATACATGTGTCTCTGCCCCAGCCTTAGATATTTCATTAGGTACCTGAACAACAAGGTGAAGTTTTTTTTTTTTTTAAATCAAGCTTTAAGCAATTTATGATGTCAAACCTTTTTTTGGCTTTGTTCCGCTTTCTATTGTATGCTACTTCCAAGTACCAACTATGAACATATAGAAGTTATGATATTATCAAAATTATAAGAAATTTTCCATATGGACTTTTTAATATTCATAGCATGATCTTTTCTGAGTTTATGTTACAGTAACATGGACCTTCTTATCTTCTTTTTGTATACAGGAAGCAGATCCACTGACTTCATCAATCCAATATTGTTGCATGACTGCTGGTAAAATCTCTCTCTGTTACTCTTTATTTGTATCTGCATGTCGAAGAGGTTTGAACAATTCGGTTTTTATTATCCTTGAATTCTCTGGACCATAATTGAGTTGTTACTGTAGTAGTGGGCTTCATTAGTGATACATTCTTTATTACTTCTCACTTTCTGCAGTATTCCAGGAAACATTTGTTGCTGAGCATTAACATCTGATTCTTTAATATGCACATTTTCTCATCATATGCCTCATAATAGTAATAGTAAAAACAGCAATAGACTAGAAAAATAAAGAATAGAAAAAAATATCAGATCTAATATCTGATTTAAAAAAGAAAAAATTGGTATGAACTGCTACAGTACGTGATAGTATGATGCTATAGTACCCCAGTGGTATGGAACTGCCACAGTACCAAAGTCCAATTCAGCACTGAAGAGTAACTAAGGAAGGAAAAAGTGATAGATTAGATACCTACTAGACTCATTCTAGCTTGTTGGAATTTCATTGAAGGTCTTGGCATCACACCAATATACACTTCACACATAGGAAGAAGAAAGAGAACATCTTTTTTCTTTATTTCTATGCACCATACATTCGTTACAAAAGACCATCCCATTCTTTTTTACCAAGGGATGGATAAGAAATCTGAAACAGACTTAGATTCCTAGTTGAGTTATGTCAAAATAGACCTTATCTATATTGGAAACAGTAATATCTAACCAGCTCCTAACTTATTAACTCAAAAGCCTCAAATTGAGCCCAAAACAGACCCAATATAAAAGTTATGAAAATACATATATATATGCCAAATAAATGACGAAAAATAGAAAATTACCTCTAAGACTCAATAAAGACACTTAAAGACTAGCAATCAACTCTCTAATCTGAAATATGCCTTTAGAGTTAAGTATTTATGCTCCTGCATCACAAGTCCTGAAGTTGCATTGTTAGTAGTTTCAGTTAGCAAGGAGACAATTCTAGGCACCTTTTTCTGTAAGCTGGAAAGTTGGAACTTTACTTTTTTCTTCATCAAATTTTCTTATTCCAAAATCCCAATAAGGGTGGCTCCAAGTCCTTCTACAGTTATAGAGTTTATTATGTTTGGTTGAGTCACTATACCTTGAAACAGTTGTATATCAATTTCATCATACCAGCAGTCAATCTACTCTATTGCTTTTCTAGTGCAATAGTTCTATTATAATATTTTTGCTTGAAAAATTTGCTAAGCTTGCCATGTTGCAAATTACAAAAGGAGTTTTATACCCATTGAACTAGTCAATTAGAATTTAGACTAGCAGTAATTTTACCGTGATATTATGATAGAAAATCTTATAGTGTACAACTTTATATGTCCAGAGGAATTGGTCAAAGTGAACAAGCAGTATGATGCTGTGATTTCTCTTGAGGTATGTTGTCAACTGGGTATGGAGTTTCTTCTCTTGCACTCTTTTTCTCCCACCTACCTTCTACTGACTCCAGTAACGACCCCTCCTCTTCCTTCTCTCTCTCTCTCTCACACACACACACGCACACACAGAGAATACACATTCAACTGTTACCTTTATTTTTTCCCCTATATTTTCCGACTTTGCGAACTAGGTTACATTACTTACTATAAGTTATTCATAAATCCACAACAAAGTGTTAGAGAGCTCTTTTAATGTATCGCATTGTCGCCTCTAAGATATGCTGATGGGGCTTGAAGTATTAGCAAGTGACGGAGCAAACATGAAGAAAATGATTTACAAACAATCACATCAAATATAGTGATATTCTTGTAGCAAACAAAATTCAATATAGTGTAGTTTACTGGGGAAAGCTACAGTTATAGCAACTTTCGTTAAATTTGTCTCTGGTATTGGAACAAATCCTCCCGGAAAAGTCAGAAATTCCACATATTAACAAACGGAAGTTGGTTTCTGTTATTACATCCATCTCTAATAATCTTGTCAGGCATAATCCAGTTCATTTAGTAAATTTTCTTCAAGAGCATGTATTATAGGTGCATTATGGTAATTTTATCATCTATGCCTAGCCCCACTAGTATTTGTCTTGCCTTATGGATATTCTCGCTGTCCAGTGTCCACAGAGTTTTTGGATTTAGTTGTATTATTAATTTATTATATCTGAAAGAACCTGGTCTCCTTCTAGTATAGGCAAATAGTAACATCTCGACTTCTAAGAGAACAGTATTTGACTGTGTCATGATCATTTATCTCTGGTATTACATTCATGTTTCTAACTAGCATGCGATGTCCCACATATGTTTCAAGTGCGTTATGGATCATCTTGCAATCTAGGAAGATTTCAAACTTTGAGGAATTATCTGAAAGAACCTAGTGCTTTTCTGGGACGAATATTCTATAAGATCTTAATATTTTATAAGCCCAATATTTGACTCCATCCCAGAGTAATTGAGTAACATGTTGCATTTAATAAGATACTTGAATCTTTAATAATTGGGCTACTCTGCTGCCGTAATATTCAGGTTTGCTAATCACGGCTAAGTACTTAGTGATAATTGACCGAGTTGATATTGGATTGATATTTAGATCTTTTATATGATGTATGACTTATCCGACGGGTTGTTTTCTGTAAAAATGAAAACAAGGGATTGGACTGAGCTTCATGCTAGGTCCTTTGCTGTAGATTTTGAAAAGAAAATAAAAGAAATTGAGGTGCATGCTTGAACAGACATAGTTTATACATAATTTAAGACATGATCTTGCTTCCAGGTAATTGAGCATGTTGCAGACCCTGCAGAATTTTGCAAATCTCTTGCAGCACTAACAGTTCCTAGTGGCGCCACTGTGATCTCTACTATCAACCGTTCAATGAGAGCATATGCTACTGCCATAGTTGCTGCAGAGTACCTTCTTAATTGGGTTTGTCTCTTTTTCTCTCATAGCTATTTTGCCTTCATTTACAAAGGTATTGTAGGTGAACTGTTATGTCGTATTCTACTCTTTCATAGTATCTTAAGCTACAATGATCTGTATCTGATAATCCAAAGTAAAATGGCCTTAATTAAATTAGTATCCCCTTTCTCTGTATCTGATAATCCAAAGTAAAATGGCCTTAATTAAATTAGTATCCCCTTTCTGAAAGTTGGAACAGCCAATAAATCTACCATATAATTTATTCATTCCCTTTTATATCCAACTAAAATTAGGTTATTTTCATGTTAAACTATGTACTATGCATGTTTCTCTTTTAGCTTCTAAATCAACAAAAAAGTTTATGCTAGTTCTCTAGCTCATTAAAGAAACTTCCTTTTGAGTTTGGAGAAGCATTTCGACACTACTGCTAGAGTTGATATGCATATTAACTACCTCTTGCCAAAACCTGATCATCTTCTGCCTGAAAATAACATTTATGTATCTGGGTTTGCCCCAATCTTCTTTGAGCATATTCATGGTGGTCATTACTAGAGCGAGAAAGGTCACATGTTTGATTTGATTATAAGGTGAAAAAGAAGGTACTGGCTGCCAACAAAGTTTTGGGTCTGATGTAGTGAATTTGGTGCTGATGCTTGTGACAAGGTTCACTTTCCTGTTACTAATCTATAATTCTGCATTCCTTATCTTGTTCAAGTAGTGCTACCATGTGGGCTTTTCTACATTAATCCAGCGATAGGACAATGCCCTTTTCCTGTTTCTACATGATGATTCTTTAGGTCGTCATCTATCTTGATTACATTAGATTTACATATTGTAATTAACATTTTTAATTATTTAAATTTAAAAGAAATTCTGAAGCTTTTCTGATTACGGTTGGATGGTTGGATCGATTAACATACTCATGATGTTAACTTCTTACTATTTATGCTTACATACTCCTAGAAGCGAGCACAAATTAGTTCTCTGAGGCATAACTTGATTTTTTTTTTCAACTGTACAGCTCCCAAAAGGCACACATGAGTGGTCCAGATTCCTCACACCAGAGGAATTAGTCCTGATACTGCAAAGAGCTTCAGTCTCTGTAATACTCAATTTATTGAACAGGATTAGACAGCAATTTGTTTCTTGAACATACATTTCAGCTGAACCTGGTTTCTTTTGCGGATCTTTGTTTTTCAGGTACAGGAAATGGCGGGGTTTGTTTATAACCCGCTTACCGGAGAGTGGTCTGTGTCAGATGATATTAGTGTGAATTTCATTGCTTTTGGTGTCAAGCAGACCGAGTGAGACATTTAAAGCAATAATCTATTATTATCTGATATCCCAAATAATTATTTGCAGTGGAGCATGTTAAATTCTTTGGATATATTGCAGGGCTGCAGCTGAATAACAGGCGAGTTCATACTCCTGATTTCTTACCTGACATGCTTGTCCTGATAAAAGACACAAATAGATGTAGAGGCTCATCGCAACTCCTTAAGCTGGTTGACGGGATATTCCACTTGAAATGTTTATTGTTGTCTTTCTCATACAATGACTTCAAGGTCGTATCCTTCTCAACAATTTGTATTGGCTCTTCTTTTCCATTTGGGTCAATTGATTTTGCAATTCTCCATACTAGTGGTCTTACAGATGTCAATAAATGAAAATGTCAATGTTGTCTCTGCCTATAGGATGAATAAATAAGAAAATAGTTCAAATCTGTGGAATAGCCCGAGCATTTTTGGTCATTGCAGCAATTTGTTCTTTTGAGTTAATTTATTGGGAAACGGTTTTCTTTTTCTTCTTTCCCATTAAACATGAATCTTGAACAAGTTTGTTTGGCAGGAATTTCCGGTTTCAAACTCATGTCCTTTCCTTTCCGGAAACAATTAGAGAGCATTGCCTGCTTGGGTTTGGATTTTCCAAGAGGATTGGCTTTCTCTTCTCTCTTCTGCCTAGCCAAGAGAGAGTCTTCTCTCCCATAGTTTTTCTTCCCCGTCGAATTGAGGTTTTTCTCCCCCGCCTCTGACGGTGTCTCTACTCTCCCCTCCGCTTAGCCAAGTGCTAGGTGGAGGGAGAATGGTTCTCTCCCCCTAGTGGGTTCATTGCTCTCCTCTTTTCTTCCTTCTCCCATCTCATTTTTCCTCTCTTGCTTACCCTCTTTTTTCGCCCCCATTATCACCAACCTCACATCTCCTCTCTCATTCACGCTATTGTTGTCCTCCTCAGTACGACTCCCTCCTTAGCCATCCACATTGATGTTGTCGGAGTTGAGTACCATGAATTTCGCCTTGAACCTCCCCTCAGACTTTCGTCTTGCCATGGACTCGGTTGAGAGTTGTGGGATCTCGTCAGTCCATGTCTCCCCCCACTTGCAATAGTCACTGCCTCACTTCTAGCTTTGCTGCCTCCTAAAACTATAGTGGTATGCCCTAGTTGGTTTTCTTTTTCTCTAAGAATGATTGCCTGCGTGGTTGTACTATGGTTTTATTAGGCAGATCGGTTGCCTTTGTTTATTTTCTTTTCTTCTTTATTTGTTCTACGTTCTATCTCTGGATTCTCAAGATTTCTCAAATGGGGTCTTTCAATTATTTGTTAATTCACTAGACTCTGTCACTGACGAGCTTGAACTTCCATCTGAGTTTGTTCATTGATAGAATGCTCAGCCTTTCAAGACTTACTGTTCTTTCCATAGTGCTGCCAACTGGCCAAGCAAGAGGTTTACTCCTAGAGTGTATGTTTTATCTCCTCAATTTTTTATACCCGAGTGTTTTAACTTGTGTAATACAATAAAATATAGGGCTTGTTCATAGGGCTCTTGCCCTATTTTCTCTTCCTCAATAATATGATCCGTCTACAAATTTATTATTTAAAAAAAAAAACTCATCTCCTGTCTTATTTTGCTTTTAACAATTGAACTCGACATCGGGCATAATACCCACATGAAGTAGTAATCCTACAAGGTCACCGGTGGGCTTGATGCATTTTCCAGTTTAGAGAGCTATATTAGCATCCTCAAAGAAGTTGTCTGGCTGTCAAAATATATGGCAAGACCTGCACGGCTGATTCTTAAACAGAAGCGGTCGTGCAAACAATCAAGCATTTCCTACTAACACAAAATTGACGGGTCCTGTCCAGTTTTTGACTGATCGGACAGCTCTAATCATATGCTTGTTCTCAATGGTTATATCTTAACAAAAGATGCAGCTTATTCATCCAAAAAAGAAACAACAGAAGATGCAGCTCCTTAACAAGTGTTCATTGATCTGATATGAAGGACAAACAGTTTAGTATTCCTGCTCAACAGAGTGCTGTATTACATTCCAAAAGCAAAAATTCAGAACCATAGAAGCACTAATAGCATGTCACGGACATACATAAACAATGGGATACAATTTCCCACCGTCAGCAATTTTCACACCAAAAGTAAAAATATAGGCATACATCTAATTGCAACATTTTGCATGCTACAGAAGCTTAACTACGAATCATCTGATTACTGGAAACAAGCACTCTGACCCTAGATTGTTTTCAACATAGACAAACTTAATGAAGAGTGACGCCGACATTACACATCTTTTTTTATTTTTTTATATACAGCAAACTCTTATCCTCCAAGTAGTAGATGTTTAGGCACCATCATCATCTTCAAGATTGTTCACACGTTCACATTCATCTATCCATTCGCTATATCTGTCAGAAAAAGAAGTTCAACTCAGAGACTTTGCTATAAGCATTTATAACAAAGAGCACAACATGCTTCAACTCATCAACTTACATGTCTATAGGCTCAGTCAAGGCTGCAACAAAAGAAAAACAAGAACTAGTTAGAAATTTAGATATTTAAATAAATGCCTTCAAACTGGAACAATAATAATTGCTACACAAAAAACAGATAAACTTCAAACATGTAATAATTTCCAAGCTACTAGGTTGATTCAGTGACTTTCTTACTCCCGCAAGTACTATAAATTCATAACCAATATTCATATACCTAAACATTGACTTCTTAATTGTTACGTAGGATGTCAACCTCTACATGTGGCGAGATTATAACAATGTTTTCAAATCAGTTTTAGCAGCCACCATGCTATGTGGGTTGGCGTCGGCATGAGGCAGCCAACTGCAATTGCAGCCCGCCTAGGCACCAAAAATTGCTAGGCGGGCTAGCATTTTAGACCAGCAGCTACCAAAGCACATTGGAAGCGGGTCAGATGTGGATCGAGTTTAATAACTAACCACCAGCCGACTATATATTTTAAAAAAACAAAACTATTTTGTTGCTCTCTCAATCGCTCCTCTTATGTGGTGGCTAGCGGAGGCAACAAGCGGCGGTGTCGAGCAAAGGCGTCAAGCGGTGGTGAAAAATGACGGCGGCAAGCAGCAACGCTAAGCAAAGGCGGCGAGCTGTGGTGGCGACCAAACAATGATTTTGTTGAAGCCATGAATTGCCTCATCTCCTCATGTTCTTCTTTTTCTCATCCTCTTCTTTCTTTTCTCCTCTTCTTCTTTTTCTTCTTTTCTTTCTCTGACATTGAAAACCACCAACTTTTTTTTCTCTGTGCTTTAACCGGTAGGAAAAAGGCCATGTGCTCTCATGTTAACATTGGGAATCATCAACTACTAATGCATTTTAGACCACCAGCTATTAATATTATTTCAAATCGTGATAATTTACTAAGATGTTAACGAAATATGTATACATACTTGTGAACTATAAATTTGTATTCTATTATTTTTATGGTTGTGAATTGCACTATCAAAATTTTATAATTATTTTTTATTTTTTATATATTAAGATTGCTAGAACGCAAGACGGTGGGATGATCTCCCGCAACCCATGGCCGCCTTTCAATACATTAGATTATATATAAATTCAGAAAATATTACCTTCTTGGTCCCTCTACTTCTAGTTTTTCATCCCTCTCGCACACCCCATGTATTAGAACAAGTTTAATAGGTAAGATGGTCTAGGTACACCCACAGATCCCCTTGTATTAGAACATGGACTAGCTTCAAGTTAACCCTATTTTCTAAGGGAGCACAGATATTTTACCAATATTTAGCAGCATTGTAGATGAATGGGAAAAAAGCCAACCCAAACAGTTGGGACTAAATGCTTTGTTAGTTCTGTTGGGAATAAAAGATGTGTAAGTACAGGTTAATAACAGAATTGCATAGGAACAATTACATCCTATTGGCAAACTTCACTTAATTTTAGGAATTACTGCCATTTTTCCATGTTGCCCAACAAATGATGGTTTAGTAGCCTAATCTTGCCAAGGTCCATGTGTGCGCTTTTGTATTGCTTTAAATTATCTTTCCAGAGTTGAAACAAAAATAGGTACACTAAGGAGTTAAATGAGAACAAGCCCACAAAGTAAAACAGATATAGTGATAATGGATTATAAGAGCACCATGTCATGAAGTTCCTAAAAATATGGATTAGTAATATTCAAATTTTTATCAAATTTTCAACCAACAGATTTGAACATACCAGTAACTGTGGTGCTGAAACCTTCCTGACAGATCCTACATGTAGCCTCACCAATCAGATTCTTCATATCACTATAACAACAAATAAATGAACACTGTCATTCTACATAGCAAACATTAGCAATAAATATCAAAGAGAAAACAGGATAAGGTTGGATGCTTACATGCGACATTCAACACTACTCCCATGGTTGCAAAAAGGGCAACAAAAGACTGTATCAAGCTTGTCCATTCGCTTCTTAGGAGGTGGCTTCGCCCTTGACTTCCTCTTCCCCATGATACACCCTTTTTTTGGTGTTCCTGTATCACTGCTCAAGCTCAGTAAAATTCTACAAATATAGAGTTTACAACGTTATGCAGACACAATTGTTATGCATTGCATGAGGTTTTCAGAATATTCCCAAGCTGAAAACTGGCACTGTGATAAAGTGAAGACAAAAATCTAATTGAGCAAGCAATTTGAAGAGAGCAAAAGACCATCAACATCAAGTGAACTTTTGTTACATCAAGATCCTAAAAAGCTCCAATCAATTGGTCTAGCAATATAAGAACCGCAACCTTAACAATAATAATTTTCTATATTAGATAAGCATCACAATTGCTTTCCCTGCAAGTTAGGTTCATATAAGGCACAAGTCCAAAAGAAGAATAATTCAAGAGAACCAATATAGTTTATCATTCTCTGCCAATTGGCATCAACCTCCAATATGAGTTCCTGACAAAAACAATAATTGCATGATACAGGGAGTTCCCATAAATCAACCGTCTCTCTCATGAGCCCTAACTAACACTGATCACTTCAATCAAGATAGATACAGTAATCCCAAATAAGGCCTCATCTTGTTCTCTCCTCTATAATAAAGCATGAAACCTACGATCTAAACAACCTTACAGAAAACAAACAAGCAATAAATCTACGGCAAACAAGAACCCTAAAATAACAATTTGGAGGAAACTTTCGAAACCCTAGCCGCCTCATATCCTAAATCAATAAAAATCGAGAAGATATCATAAATGCCAAAGAAGCAATTAATACGAAAAGAAACTGATTGCAAAACTCCGAAGCCCAAAGTTGTCCAAATCAACAAGAAAGTTTCACGCAATTCTCTCAAACCAAAAAAAAAAGGGGGAGAAAAAAGCGCACGAAACCCTACCGACATGGGCTAGAAGAAAGCAAAGGACGATCTTGAGGAGAGAGAGAAAGAGAGAGAGAGCGGAAATCGTTACAAAAATTACCTGGAAAGAAGCAAGAATCCGCAACGGCGAGGAGAGCGCGAGGAGATCGAGCGAACGATCGAAGAATGAAGAATAATGGTGAGTCTTGGCCGACTTATATAGGATAATAGGAACCCAGAGGCAGAACCGAAGATCCGACCCGTCTTGTGGATATATATATACTCCCCTTATATTTGGCGTAATATTATTTTGTATCATTTAACCATCTTCTACGGTTCAACTTATGACAAAAATAAATTAAAACATCATTAAATTATATATATAATCATTAAATTATAGTCATTATGTTTATTAGAATATAATCTATTCAAGGAGAAAGGTTTTTGTTTAAAAAATAGATGGTCAACTATTTTGAAAGTCTCTCATCAGCATTGTAATCAATTCGGATAGATAACTTAACAATTTCACATTAGTTATAAGTGGAGGGCGATTAAATTTCATATGCAATAGAGGATAGGAAGGGGAGAGAAGTTAAAAGGAAGAGATTTCAAAATGTCACCCTCATTAATGATCCTCCTTGGAGAAAAAGACTTATAAACTAATTTATTTAGGTTATAAACAGATTTGTAGGGGTGAAAATTGAGTTTCTTCTGTTATAAATTAAATGGGTTATTTGGGTGACAAACATGTTGTTTAGGTTACAATCAGATTGTTATGTTATAAACATATTGGTAGGTTAGATAATAAATAGTTGAATTGGTTTAAATAATAAACATGAACACAACCTAATCATTAATCGGACCAGACGAGTTAATTCGTTTACGAGATGAACCCAATTAGGCTAGAACTAAATATGTTTAAAAGTCAAGTTATAATGTTGGGTTATAGAGTCGTTTAATTTTTATCACCCCTAATGTTTAAGATCAAATTAGTTGTTAAATTAAACGTAGATGAACCTATATATCATCTGTAAGATCTTGTTTGCTCAAATTCAACTCGCGATATACTATTTTTTATAATTAATTTTTAATCTCAGTGACTCTCGAGATTGATTCTTCTGTCTTACTAATTCTCGAGATGAATCTCCCAGTATACAAAGAAGATGGAATTTCAAGAAAACAGTTAAGCACCTTCTATTGCAAACTCTCCTAAAGTTGTGATCTTAATTTTTGTTTTCAAAATTTTAAAGTGAAGATAAGAATGATACAACAGAGATACATTAAAGTTAGGTCTGACATTCACTGGTACGTTCGAACTCACTTTGAATTACTATAGCATGAAAAATAGTCTGTTTCACCTCAGACGCTGTTAAACGGTTAGAACTATCTTCTGACGTCCGGCTCTAAATATCATAGGAGTTCAAACTACTGTCGGCAGAGTTAGAATAATAACATAAAAATCCAACCTTCCCCTTTGAGCTTCTTTATAGAAACCTCATCAAACCTGTGCTAAAGTTTATATATGAAATGTAAACACATCAACCTATAAATTCAATTTTAGAACACATTGAGGATTACATAATCAAATACCAAAAAAAGGTTACACTTTTTAACAAAGATTAATTAAAAAAAATGCCCCCAAAACCCGTAAAATATACTATTTTAATACCATTTGTAAGGTGAAGTCCAATCTGTGACAAGTACGTGCAAAGGTCGTACGCGCACACGAGAGAGATAAGTTGATTCAAAGGGAGTAATGAATTAGATCATCTTTTGACGTACGTTTTCATTAATGAGTATCTAACGATTGCAATCCGGTGTGAAAAATATATAAGAAGATTAAGTACTTAAGAAGGGCGTAGCCACATTAATAACAACTACTAAAGCCTGCATTAATTTCACACTATTACACATCTAACAACATACCCATTCATAAAAACCAGAAGCCATGCCATTTACGAAGCATACATCTACAAATCTAGTCTCCTTCCTCAGATCTACTACTTTGTGCCAAAGGCACTGACTGCATAAAGATCCATTTGGGTATATAATCCCCATGGCCTTGATGTTAACTACTTACTTATATATTAGAATTATTCCTCGCAAAGCTCTTCAGAAATGAGCCACTCTTGGTGATCTCACGCAGTGGCTTGTTGGTGAAACGGATGAGGTTGTAAGCCCAAGCTCCGGCCACCGTCCCACATATCGGCCCGACGATGTAGACCCATATCGCGTCGTACCGGTCAGCCACGATCGCCGGGCCGAGGCTTCTCGCCGGGTTCATCGATGCTCCTGATATAGGCCTGACCCCCAAAAAGTTAACATACATTATAACAGTTTTCTGCATGCTGAAATAGTGTATAAAACACTAAGTGGTACTCATAAAGAATTAAGAGTTGTAAGAATACCCTGCTATGAGTACGTTGAGTAGGATCGTAGCTCCCACGGCAAGCCCAGCCAGTTCTCCAATCTGGACAAGTTAATATTTCTACTCAATTGTACAAGAAATGATTGAAATTTTACTGCTGCAAGCTAGTTTAAGTTACTGCATGGATGGATATAGAAGTCACGTACTGCTCTGTTATCAGTTGCCACGCCGGAGATAACAAACATGAGGTAGAAGGAGATGATGAACTCGAGAACCAACGACTGCACGTCGGAGCCGGTCGGGATCGTCCCCGGGAAGTGCTCGTGCCTCCCGCCGAACATCAACCGCAGCGTGCCGCTCGCGAGGGTCGATCCTAGCACTTGGGCTATAATATAAGACGGCACCTGCGTACATTATGTAAAATAGTCAAATCTCGCAAACGTAAGAGTTTTTCCACACAAAAAAATAAAGAAAAAAGAAAATTAATTAATTCTTTTAGACCTGTTTCCATGGAAACCTTCCACAAGTGGCAAAAGCAATGGTGACGGCGGGGTTGAAGTGGCCGCCGGAGATGTGGCCGACGGAGTAGACCATCACCATGACGACGAGCCCCCAGACGATGCATACGCCGGGGAAGGTGATGGTGCCCTTGCTTAGATTAATCGTCACCGACGCGCAACCGGCAAATATCACGAAGTAAGTCCCGAAGATTTCAGCAATGATCTGATCGATCGATCATGGGAGTAAATTGTTAAATAACCAGTAAGAGAGCATGGAGATCTATAGAAACAAATCAAGTAAAACATCTTCTTAGTGGATGACAAATTGCACAGGGGAAGAACTCTCACCTTCTGCAGGAACTGAACAGAGAAGACAAGCCCACAAGCTTTACTGTTAGAATTCTCATAACCATCTTGCCCTCGTCTTCCCTCCTCCACATCCCTCTCCTGCACTCCATTAGCTCCAGAGTTCTCTTCTTTCCCAGTGGTACCCATCTCCAACCCCTCTCAAGCACAGAGAGAACTCCCTCAGCTGGGTATCTATTTATGGCCACCAGAAAAAGGAGGAGGAGTAGGCGAAGAAAGACCCAGCTGAACTTATTGCTATCTCTCAACTTGTGGGCATTCCTTTTCACCTGTGGTTATCTTCTCTGAATTGACCAGTGTAAAATTTTCTTTCTTCTTGATTAATAAATGGTAGTCATGGGCAGGAGGGGAGATGAAGAAGTGGGATTTTTATTTGGATACGGTTGAAAGGCGTAGAGAAGAGGAAAACAATAGAAGAAGTGGGGAGGCGGAATGCATTAAAAGCTGCTACAACAACCCACCAACACTAGATTCTTTTCTTCTTTCTTTTTTTTTAAAAAAAGGAACAATGACCATTAAAGTAAATTGGGTTGGATATTAACGGCGAATTTATTACTGAGACTTATTCGAACATATCCAAATGTTAAATTATATATCTTATCCTTCCAAGTTGCATTTAATTTGTCCTCATTTTGGTATAATTATTACACTAACATAGTCTGAACTATTACATATTTTCATATACAATTCCTTAAAGAATAATAGGATCACATATTACTTTTTAATTAAAAAAAAAATCTAATGGGTAGCTAATGAAACGAGTATTTTAGATGTTTTTGATAGTTAAGAAGTTCAATACGTTCAGGAAAAAAAAATGAGAGGTGTATACAAATAAGTTGACATGAGTAATGTGATGTGCAAGAAATGAGATTAGATTAAGTAGAAAGTTAATCAAAACTTAATTCAGACGTATAACTAACACAAATGTTTGGATTTAGTTTTTTGGGTTATTCACGGTAAACTCTACGTTAGCTCATAAGCTGGAAATAATAATTACTTGCTGTTATATTAGATACACTATTCTTTTCTTTTCTTCTTAAGAAAAGAAACAGTTTTCTTGTGTAACCTTTCATGCAATGGATTCTATCTATTTCACATGCGTCATGCTAGTTCTACCAACAATAAGCTTCTTTATTATGTCCATCCTTTGTTTTGTTTCCACTTGTCAGAGAGGGTGATTCATGTTCCCTTCTACTACCTTTTCCTTGAGGAAAGAGAGGTAATTCTTTCGTGCCTTAGTATATTTTGCTGAACTGATTGTTCTCATTTAATATACAAGTTCGTTGAACCAATCAAAGCTTAATTGCAATTCTCCTTAATTTCTTTTGATTTTTGCTGCAAATAGTAGTGTTTAATATCATTCACTAGATTGACGAATCATAAATAGTGTGAGAAGTTGGTAGTTGGTTGATTACAATTAACCGGTGAAAGTTTGATCCTAAAACATGGGAAGCTCATATGATTCCGTAATGGTGAAATGGTTTCATTCCAACCTAATGAGGTTTACTTTCTAACCACCCTATTGTATATGTAAACTAAACTTATAATAGTATTAGATTGATATGTTGTGTATAATGATATCATGATGATGGTAATGCATATTATATATCCACATATTTGTGCAAATCAGAAGCTCATAATCTAGGTACGCTGGACAACTAAGAATCATTAGTGTGGCAATTGGGTTAGGTTAATCAAGTTCGAGTCAGGTTATAATATTGCAAATAAAGACACCACCGATTTATTAACCGGGTTAAACACGTAAATACAAAGAGAATTTTTTTAGTAAATTAGTTATACAGTTCATAAATAAGTAATCAAATTATTAAAATTTATATAAGTTATTGGAATTATAAATTGATTAATCGTGTTATAAACTGGGGTTAGCACTTAGGGTCATAAATGAGTTGAGATAATAAGTACGAGTACGACCTATTTATTAATCAAGTTAGATGAGTTGACTCGTTTATAACTGGAGCTCGATTAAACTAAATTCAAACTTGTTTAAAAGCCATGCTGCTGTGTCTAATTATTTAGGTCGAGCCAATTTGTCACTCCTAGTAACCAGGACCCTGTGCATCAACAATGAGACATACAGTGAGGATTAAGCATTCTAGGTTATCTTTTGATTAATATTAACTCATAGGTTTTACGTGAGTTAAACCACATGGTCATCAAAGACTCCCAATCACAGAGCCTTACTCACGTAGTATTACTATTCAAACTAATTGGCGTAGTATACCCGGTCGTCTTCTCTACATTACTGCACTTTTAGTTTCCACAGTCGCCGCCGAAGAATCTTTCCTCAAAAGTCTTCATATCCACCACATTAATCGCCGTCTTTTACCGGCGACCGACAACCCCCTCTCCCCCTCTCACTTTAATGGGACCCCCTCTCTCCCTCCCACATTAATGGGGAGAGTGAAGCGTGGGAAATTTTTCTTCAAAAGAATCCAAAAGCTTAGCACACTCATAACCACCCACTTCTTCTTTACATTAATCTCTTCACACAAATCCCTTCTTTCTTTCTTTCTTTCTATTTTCTTTCTTCTTTTCTCTTTTGACTGTTACTATACACCACGATCACAGTTGAATCCATCACCAGTGGCCAGTGGGGATGCATAACTGTACTTTTGCGTGTCCACACTCTGCAGTCTTGATTTCTACGTGTTAGATTATTAGACATATATAGAAGAAGCGAAAGTGAAATATATCCAAGCTTGGCTTGGGTTATAATTTTTCTTCCATAAGATTATGAACTCAGACACTAATTATAGACTAATCAAAGATGTTAACTAGTTCTCTCTAATATAAATGTTTAGCAATTGGGCTAACCCCTCTTGAAAACTAGACCATAATGCTTTCATAAAATCTTTACTAAATATCAAACTCAAATGTCTATGGGTAGGGCCAAGGAACTGTCAAAGTTTTCTTGTTACTATCCTTGTTGGTTCTCTAGTGACTCTTTTATAGTTAGTCAAAAACTGTTAATGAGTCAAGTTCTTGTGCCCCACTAGTCGCTCTCTTTGATAATCTAGAAGTACTTCTAGATAGATATATGTGTCTATCTGTACTAGAATCTGTTTCACTAGCTGGGCCAATAACACTTTGGCAAGCCTAGCCATTCTTAGTCATGTTTGAAAAGAATGGGTTGAAGCACCTTCATGCCTTTGTAACATTGAGTTTGAATTAATTTCATTAGTATATGAAAATCTACTTGGATTATGACTTTAGGTTAGATTGTAGCAAAACTTTCGACAAGTTTGTAATCGCATTATACGATTTGGTTAAGAAATAGGTGGGGAAATTATTTAATTGATATTAAAAGTTTTGATATTGAATAGGGTGTGTAGGTCACATAGTGTGTTACACACTACTTTATTTATCTTAGGATATGATATTAAGTAAAAATGACCATGGCAATATAAAAAATTAAAGCTCTACTTTGTGGAGATTTTGACCAATCTATTATTTATGATAAAAAAAATCAATCACTTTGCTATAGTTTCAAACTATTTATTAAAGTACTAATATTATTGTTATGTGAGATCTACGCAAGCAAAATAAATTAAAAAAATTATTTCATAGAATTTATATATTCGTATATTTAAGAATAGTTAATTTTTGTGAAATATTTTATTATCCTAAAAAGTTGTATTAAATTAATAAAAGTTGCTGGCAAAGTGAATGACTTTATAAACCACATTTTCTAAGAGTAATTTATATAAGAAATCATACGACTACTTTTAAGAGGAACAATAATAAAAATTTTAAAAATTATATTTTATCTCCTTGTAGTTTGGCCTAATTGTACAAACTCTTATTTTTTTTTCGCTTAAGTACTTAATTTTTTTGTCGTTTGAACTAAAGTGCAACTCAATACTTATTTCTATTATATTTGACGATACCAACTATTAACTAATTTCTCACCCTAGCTATATATATATATATCTATAAAAAAAATTAGACCTCCTGGCAAAATGAAAATACAATTCATTTGTGACTTAATATGTAAGAACACAATTATCAATTCACTAGAGTTTAAATGCCTCAATTGAAAGTACAATAAGTTCTATGCAACTAAGCCAAACCACTAGAAAGTAAAGTGTAAATTTTCCCCAAAACTATTAACTCCAACATCAGATTGAGAAGCCACGATGGAATCCCCTCCATTCAAACTACCACTACAACATTTTTATTATTAACTTTAAAAGATATTCAATGTATTCACCAATTTTGTAGTATATGCATTTATTACAGCGCTCGCATATATTTCCTTTCTTGTAAAAGAATCTCCTTGTCCATAAATTTGAGTCGAACCCGACCCGCATATTCTCTCACCTATGAGCCATGGTCGAGTCCGAACCTTCAAATAAAATTTGACCCTAACTCAACCCGAAGGGTTACTAGATTTCACAAGGGCTTAAAGTTGGCCGAATAATTTTTACCCGAATTCGATCCGCCTAGCTCATGGCCACCCATGCTTTGTGAAGAAGATACTTGTATTAATTGAACAAAGAATTCTGACCCATTTCATACTTCAATGTCAAGAACCCCCTTTAGTGGCCAGAGTAGAGGTATTAACCACAAAATCTAGATGCCAAGCTCTTATTCAGCTTCACAGTAAGAGCATTTGGGAGTTTACACAGGAATTACAGAACGTGAGAATGACTATCCATTTAGAAAGCTTTGGTTCCATACTAATAGGGACAAAATATACTCTAATCATTTTATGGTTAGATCAAATTCTTAAGAGTAACTTTTATTTATATCACTTAACTATGTTTTAATCTTCATAAAACCCTAAATTTTTCCGCCAAAACTGTTAGTAAAAAAATGAGAAAAAATGAGGAAAAAAAATTAGGGTCCAAGAAGCACAAGCCAAATAATTTTCACAAAATTTTTAATAAGTTGCTCTTAAAAAAAAAAAAAAAGGCACTTTGGTCTTTTTATATTAAAATTAGCTTATGTTAAATAATACATATAAAAAGTTAAGTAACCAAAGCTCCGCTCTAAATTTAGTTCTGAATATATATATATATATATAGATATAGGTAGTATTTTTCAGCTGCCGTAGTCGTGCACGTCATCATCTTATGGTACATCATGATGCAGGAGCACCTCATGCTTAACAAGTCGCCAGCTCATCCTACACAGCTCGAGATCTAATGACCGTTGCGCTCAGCTCTGTAAATTCAAACTTTTGAACGCTCCATGACCGTTGAGCAACCCCCAAACAAAACCATCTATCCCCTCCGCCCATTTCCTCCCTTTCTAACAGAGGGAAACAAACCCATCTCCTCCCTTATAATCTCTCAAACACGCACGCACGCTCTACCTAAAAAAATCCCAACTTTTTTATTAAAAAAAAAAGGAAATTCGAGAATGGTGTCCAAAACGCCCACAAAATCCCCGAGAACTCCCCCAAGGAACAAGCCCAAGCCCCTCTTCCACCACCGCCGTAAGAGATCTTCGTCCCCACTGAAGGCCCTCGTCGCTGCCCCGTCCGCCGTCGCCGCTTCGATCGACCGCTCCCTCCGCTCCTGCCGCCGTCGGCTCATCAAAATCTTCGCCCGTCTTGCCGTCTTCGGTACCCCGAAACGCCACAAGCAGGGCTTCCGCCGCCTCCAGTCCCCGACCAAACGAGACTCCGCGCCGCCGCCGCCACCACATCCCCTTCCACCTTCTTGGCCCAAGAAAAAGACCATCTTTTTGGATCTCGACGAGACTCTCGTCCACTCCAAGACCGATCCACCTCCCGAAAAATACGACTTTGTCGTGCATCCGATGATCGACGGCCACGTCATCACATTCTACGTGCTCAAGCGCCCCGGCGTCGACGAATTCCTTAGAAAGGCGGCCGCGGCTTTCGAGGTCGTAGTGTTCACCGCGGGGCTTAAGGAATACGCGTCGCTAGTGCTCGACCGGCTCGACCCGGCCGGGGAAGTCATCTGCCACCGGCTGTACCGGGACTCGTGCAAGGAGATGGAGGGGAGGTTTATTAAGGATCTGTCGATCACCGGCAGGGGATTGGACATGGCGGTGATCGTCGACGACAATCCGAATGCTTACATGCTTCAGCCGGAGAACGCGATCCAAGTGACGCCTTTCGTCAACGACCTCGGAGATCAGGAGCTAAGGAAGGTGATCAGGTTCTTGGAAGTGGCTGCTCTGTTCGAGGATACCAGGGAAGCTATCAAGTACTTTCTCTCGGACTGCGTCGAGGAGAGATGAAGGTGTTTGAATTGGGAATTTTTCTGTTTGTTTCTTTAGAAATTATAACTGGATTGATTTGGGACCGAGGTCGAACAGGTAATGTGCGAGGGGAAGGTGAGATTTTGCTTTGATAATGGAGGAGATTGTTAAGAGTGAAGACCTTCAGGATCTTCCTGAATGCAAATTATACGTTCCAAGTGTATTGGCAATCAGAGATTATGGGCCAAATCTATTATAGATTTGATTGAGATTTAAACTATAACGTGGCATCCAGATTTAAACTATAACCATGAATTCTGAAGATAGTATGAATCCCCTACAGTGATTGTGTAATCTTGAACCAAGGAGGCAACTCATTTACTCATAGCAGATGAATGTTAGAACCTGTGCTTGTGTCAAGAGCTCCAAGAAATTTATTAACCTTAGATGGGAGTGTGATGAATATTATGATGGCAAATTATTTAAACATCTAGTTCCAAATTCCAGTATGCGAGTTTGAGTGTCAGACTGTCAGTACCATCAGAGATGTAAAAGTACATGAAATTATACTTGTATTCTATTAGAATAAAATTAAGACCACGGATTTCTGCCAAAGTTTATATTTTGTAACAGCGAGTTTTGATATGCTCGCACTTGGAAAACCATCTAAATATAGATTGCAACTGCGACTTCAGTTTTCATTCTCTATCAGCTCTCTTTCAACTATCAGCCCTTCATAACAAGGGGCATTCAAGATATATCTACATACCGTTATAGTGACAGTGATATTATTAAGTACCTAGTTCACTGTTGCCATGAAGATTCCCTTGCCTTTTGATAAATTTGTGGCTCATAAGCACTTACATTTTGGGGAGTGTGATGTGCAGAAAACCATCCCTGCATGTAAAGATGGACATTTAGAATATCATGCACTAATTCATAATTATTCATTTGTTTAACAATCCAAGCTCTATAGTATCACAGAAGAAGATCAACACAACCTTACAAGGTTTATATGATGCTTTCATCTTTTGAATATTTTCAATGTAAATGAAGAAGAGGAGAACAAAGTTACACTGCTATAGACTAAAGAAAGTTTACAAGACGTAAAAGAACAATTACCTATATGAGATGGAAGACAGAGTGATGAACATTGGGGAGATGGATGACTTACACAAATTTAGCTGCAACAGCATCCTTGTTCACGTCATTTGGAAGGGGCCAAACTACTCGATATGGACCTTGTAAGATCTCTCTTTGGTGATACATTGGATTGCAAGTTTTGGAACCAATTTGCACTGCCTGCCACTGAACTAATCGTTCACCTATTACAGTCAAGCTAGGAGCAAATGACACAGAAATCAGCATTATCTTACGATATAAACAAAAAGTAAATATAATTTGATCACAGAAAGTCAAATAAGTTATTTCTTATCCCAGGGCTAGTTGCATATGGCTTTTAGGTTTAAACTTTGTAAATTTTAGCCCCAAGAACAAACCACTTTTCAAATAGAAACAGAAGAAATGTTGCTTCACTATATAAAGTATTCTCACGCTAAACTTGATCTATCTCTGATAATTAACAAGTGAAAGCAACAAACATGCAAATTTTAAGAATTGAAGGTTCCTTGAGAAAATGTAGCATTTTGGATATCTTTACATATATATATATATATATATATAAAGATAATAAAAAAATGTTAGGTATAGATTATATCCAGAAAGAAATATTAGTATTTATTTGTGAAGCAAGAAAATGTTATTTGAAAAGAATGCTGTAAACTGTAAAGTGAAGAGATCATTATGTTTAGACATTCAAATTTAGTGGAAAGTTCAACTATGATGAGCTTAACTCACTTAAAAACTAATGCCTTAATAGATTTATTTGGACAAGAACTAGACCATGGAAATGATTTCTTGAAGAAAAGAATTATCATACTTTTGGTCATCCACTTGGACTTGTATATCAGCGATACTGACACCAGCAAGTTCTACCGTGACAACATATGATGACCCAGATTCTGCAACATCCATTCTTGGTGACCATGCCATTCCTGAAATAACTTTAATGGTTAAAATGACACTTCAAGTGACATCCAATTCATGTCATGACATCTTCACTCTAGTATAATAAAGCTCATGGTAAAACCAAAAGCTAACAAGATTACAAGAACAATGAGTATACATGATAAAAAATAAACAAAATAACTAAGGTCACGGGAGTTCTTGTAATTCTTAATTATCTCAGACAAGTAGAAATGCTTAGAAACATATACTTGACACATGTCAAAGGCAAAGCTGGAAAGCGCTGAGCCTGAGCCTAGTAGTTTGGATCCGATTCAGTGGATCCTTCTAGATTATGAAGAAACACGCAGATCCAAAACAATAGGCTGGTCCACCTAAATACAAGAGATTAGATAGTATCAAAACAAATTTGAAATGATCTTGTCAAATACTCTCAAAGGGGAGAATCCCACTTGCCAAATATTTTTATAAGAATTGACATGCAGTGGAGAATGGTCTTTTTAAAAGAGCATAGAGCACTAGTTTAAGATATCATTTGTGGAAAAAGAAAACCAAATCCACAATTCAATTTTCTTTCTTTCTGTTTCTGCTAATCATTTTAGCCCCTACATCTAGAATACGGGTGCTTAATAATTGTAAGAAATTTCTAGATGGAATACAACCTTCCTTCTCCTGTTGTAGTTGCTCTTCCTATCTGGCTAGTGGCTACTACAACTTAGTAGGGCATCTATTACTTTTGCAGCCAAATGGTATGTGCGTTAACTGTGTCAAGTTCCTATTCTAATTTTTACATGTGCCTGAAGTTACTAGCCTTGGGATACCAACTTAAGCATGACCAAAAATATAGTAATTTCCGATCAATCCCCTATTTCTTTTACATACCTATAGAATCAGACGTCTGTTGCTCTTTCTCAATCTTTGCATCTCTAGCAAATTTAGGAGCATCACATGAAGACAACACGGAATTCTGCTTCATTGGCGGCTTCGCACTTGAAGAACACAAGGTGGAATCATTAACCTGAGCCTGTCTTGCAAACTTGGGCTCTCCCAAATGCATGTGAGAAGAATCTACACTCCCGCAACAAGAAGAATTAAGAGGTCGGCACCGCTGAGAAGAAGCCCCAGGCTCAATTTTCTGAAGACATTAGGCATCAAAAAAGATCGAAATGGTCAGACATTTCAATTAAAAGAAAACCCTTAAATTATGTAAAATCTCCTAAAGCTATACTACCTCATTGCTAGACTGCTGCATATAATAAGCCTGTGATGCCGACCCTTGGCGGGCAAAAAGCAGTCTATTGTCACGCCTTGACACCATCGAGTTAAGAGTGCTGCTGCAATTCTGAGGAGAAACAAAATTTTAAATCGAGAGGATGCATGGGGCACAAAGAAGACAAGCAAACAGTGCAGGTGATGAGTGATGATAACAAATTCAACGCAAAAACGTAAGGGTCCCTTCTGCAAAAGTGTTCTTCGACTGATAAATCTAAAATTTGAGCCGAATTATCTAAAAGGGGGCAGTGTTTTTTGCATAAAGCTGTAGCGATATGCGAAAAGAAAAAAAACCATAAGACGAGTAATTAAGGATTACTTTCACAGCATTAGGTTCTACCCGGAAGACTTCTACCAACAAGCATGTGAAGCAAGCAAGCTTACAGAAGGAGAGCTAGTTCGAATATGTTTTAAGATTAGAAGGCAATACCATAGGGAGGAGTTGGGATATGGAAGCGGGGATCTCATTGGCGCCCACCAGATGTTCGAGGATATGCGTCAGTCTCCGCCGTGCCGTCGAATGTTCCATTATTCCTACAGACTACTACAAACACCAGAGAGAGATCTTTTTAACTGGACAGACGTATGCGGTATGCCGGGGTCTAATAAAAAGATCTTTCCCCGTCCTGTAATCTTATGTGAACGGCAGCTGCCAAAAATCTCTCTTCTTTTTTTTCTCCTCTTATTTTGGCACATAAATATCTTCGTTTTAATTATGTTGTGGAAAAGTTCCACCACTCGATTTACAAGTTCCTCCCTTTTGAGGTATTATACCCTTCAAATACGAGTTCATACTGTTTAACCCTTAACTATTCTGTACACCGAGCTTATACTCAATAAAAAATATCTCCTGAGAATCGAACAGACATTTACAGGTCCTAAATATTTCGGAAGATAAGCTGTATACTTTTCTTCTTTAGAATATACTGTGATAAGAAGCAATAATTCTAGGGGTGAATGTAATAGAATACCTCATCTGAACAAGACAACAATAATTGAGCAAAATCAAGTTCATCAAGGACCGTGTTATACGGTTTAGAAGGTAATCAACTAAGATACAGTGGCATGCAGTACTTAGGAAAATCAGAACTGAAGACAGAGATGACACTAACGACACTTGACAACAAGGAGTAAAGAAAGTTCTCTTTTAACCTTAAATAGGTCCTTACGAAGTTTGCCAATTTCGACGGTAACGTAGATTTCCTCTTGTCAACTATTGCGTAAATATGAGAGCATATTCACAAATTTGTCAATGATTTTACATCTGTACACGCTCATAAACTGTACAGCAGAGCAAATATATATCAAAACTCAAGACCACTGTTCAACTGAATGGAGATTGATGGTCGGCCGACATTGCCGAGGGGTGTCTCCACTCTGATAACCACACCTGAGCTCCCTACATTCCCATTCAATTTAGATCTTCCAATCTGCAGTGCATGACACAATATCTATTAAAAGTATCACAGTATAGAATACTGTAATGCATTTGAAAATAGACAATCAATCAACTGACCGATACAGAAGCAAAGGCAGAAGGATGAGCCATGTAAGAGTAGCCGCAAACTACACCGAGCTTTTCCTTAAGTGAATGGATGAGCTCTGCATGCAGTCCACGGTGCCTTCCACCCAAAGTAGGACATATGCTGAGAGAGAAGAAAAAACATTAAACACAACTGAAATGTCCATTATTAGTGTTTGACAGTAATAAGACAAGAAAGTAAATCAATTAAGTCCATTTCTTTTCACTACCAGCAAGATTAAATAAAAACACTATGTAGCTGAAGAAGCAACCAGTGTGATCTTGTTGTATGAATGGGCATGAGATTGAGGGGGTGATATTGAAGGCAAGGCTTTATTGAAAAAGGGAGACCTACATGCACATGGATGCTGAATAAACATCAATCCAATCACAGCTGTAATATCAGCCAACCATGCAGCTTCCATTATTTGGTCAGAGGTATTAAAATTAAATTGTGAAAATTTAAGAAAACTTCATGCTAAGTATCTAAATAGTTCAAAATGAACATATACACAAGAATTTAACTACCCAATAATCTCATGTTGGAACAAAGATTCATTTTCAGTTGCATTTTGCAATTGTGCCTTCCAGGCATTAGCTCTAATCAATGAGATACATCCGCCTAATGTATGTGATATTTCATGATTCTTGCATCCAGAAACATATAAAATCAAATGAGAATAAATGCATAAACAGATCAAATTGAAACAAAGTGGCTTACATACTTAATGGCGGAAAAAAGAATGCCAGGAGAAATATATGCAAAATCTTAGAACAATATTCTTTTCTTTGTTCTTGTTAGAATGTTAGTGCATATGTCAAGAAATAAGTCAAGGACACTAAACAAAGATTCAAGCAGATCTGAAAGATATTTACAGTCAGAAAAGAGAGGATAAGGAGAAACCCAGATACATTCCCAAGCAAGAAATTATCTAATGCAGTTGGCCTCCCCTATAACTTAAGTAGAATAGAGATGCCAACTCTTTTTTCCTACCTAAACAATTGCCAAAAAAAAAAAAATCTGAAAAATGTTACTCCACCCAAGATAATTGATGATTTTGGTACTCTTTCAGCTACAGGTCTTCCGTGTTCAAGGTAGGTTTTACCCATCTATCTTCAATTTTCAGGCAGATCGTCTTAAATTTCAAGGCCCAAATAGATACCGGGTTAAAATTAAAAAGTAAAGACCCTTGCTCCACTCAAGGTCAATTTGAAGAGGATATAGATGACATGATTTTGTACTAACTAGTACAAATACGGCCCCTAGAAAGTTGATAGAAAAGCTAAACTTGAGAAGCTAAAATACATGCTCTGCCACTTAATTTCCTGTCCTTCCCTTCTCTTGGTGGATATGCTCAAGTATTATGGTGCTAGAATGCAAGAAGATTATAATAACCTCAGTTAAGCATTTAATCTGCATACTGCTGAGGCAGATCCAGGGGGTAAAATGGAAATATAGACGACTTGATCAGCAAGTAAAACAGAGTCTCAGCAACATTATCAAGAAATATTAACTCATCCAAATCATCTAAGAAAACCAAAAATATTTACAACTTCAGATCAGAAGATAGCTTAAGGACAATATTCAGCACACCATCTAAAGAGGCCTTCTATTTCTACCAAGCTATTTTTGAAAGCAAAAACATAATAATGGTCTCTAATGTTCACTCAATCAATTCTCATTTTTCCTAACATGACAATGGTTTCTAATATTCAGTCATTCGCTCAATCAGTTCTCCATTCCTTGTAGAAACAACATTGTGGCCATACATGAGCAAACTATTGAAAAGAGAAGAACCTGTCAACTACCTGAATTGCACAGCTGGCCGCAACATGAGACCAGATCTTTTCCATGCCACAGTTTGCACAATTCCAACTGAAAAGGACTTATCAGGCCATTGCACAACTGGAGTAATGCGAGTACCCCGTCTGTTCTGCAGGAGAAAGTAAGAAACTAGTATTTTAAAAAGTTATCTGCATTGTAACACTCATTTAACAACGATCCGAAGTAGGAATTTGATAAATTCTTAATTCAGAAGGCAAGAAATACAAGGTGCAAATTAACATGGAAAAGAATAAAGAAGAATATTTTGTTCTTCAATATATTTTAGTGGTGGTGTTGGCAAATTAAACTGTATCTTGCATTGTCTTCCAATCTGAAAAACAAAAATGACTTGTTCTGTATTTATCAAAGAGTAATTCCAAAGATTGATTTACTGACTTCAGCCAACCTTGAAAGAGAAGCTGACTCTTATATCTCTAGGATACTGAGCTTGGGCTTGAACCAATCCACCAAAAACTGGAAGAAAAGCACTTGTAGTTAACCCCTTCCCAGCCACATATGTAAGTTGTCCATTGGGTAACTGCATGTCCATGAATGACTGAAAAACAACAAGAGAAGAACAAAACAGAAAGAATAAATTAAAGAATGAACAAGTAGAAGAATAACTGTTTGTAGAGCATATGCAATTCCAACAAAAAGACGGAATCATTTAATTATCCATCAAAAAGAGTTGTAGATGAACAATATACATGAACTTGATTTATAAAGATGTACATAACCAGAAAGACATGAACAGAAAGATTAAGTAAATATCAGAGACAGAATTGCTGTATTGATGTAATCTTTATGTCTTATCAACTATCAACACCTCTAAAAGTGATAAAAGATCAACAATAATCAAAAGTGGTAAGGTGAGAGCCTGTGCTAATGTGAAGGAATTATATATTCTCTTTTCTGTTACCTCAACAAATAAAGGTCAATATAGATGACAGGAAAATCTTTGGCAATAATCATGAATTTTCAAAACAAGATACTAAAAACTTGTATAAAACTTCCTAATTTAATGTTATTTTCATAGTTCAACTCAAACTAATATTATGAATGGTTAAGATGGTTCAATCAACTTCTCTGGTGCAAACGGGCTTTATTTGCCAGAGGTAGCTAAAAAATATCGGCAATACTTTTACACTAATAAATAAATAAAAATACAAGAGGAGAATGACCTACTAAAACAAAAAATAACATAGTATTGCTTCACAAGTTATCTTCTTGATAAATAACCTTGAATACTCTATGTAAGTCATTTTAAAACACTTAAATCAGTGTAATATGTATATCAGCTCAATGAATGAGGTCAGAACAAAAACTCAGTAGAAGAATTGGTCAACAAGCATCCATACCATCTCTTTGAGCAACTAGCAAAATCAAGTAACAACCTAAAAGACCAAAGAGAAATGTACTAAAACTTCAAAACAACAGTAATATTCTGAAAAGAAGCAACAAAGCAACTACATAACACAAAATAAAGCATTTATAAGAGAATAAGAGAATGAAAAGACAAACTTACACAGGAAAATGGGTTGAGACAAATCATTGACATCAACAACGATCTTCTATGTTTTGACCACAGAGCCGGACAGAGAGAATGCATTCCACTCTGTTGATAAATAGCTGTGGCATTATGAGAAGGTTTGTAAAAGGTGCCAATGAACTATATGCACAATCATGACAACATCCAGTGGAATTGATCATACGAGGATTGAGCAAATTTCATAACAGAACAGATGTGGCAGCAGTCCGCGAAGATATAGTTCAAACATGCTAGTCAAGGAAGCTTTAGAAAATAGATATATCAAATAATTGTCAAACTTTAATAAGTCATAAGAGGATCTGCCTAATTTATTATTAGGTTATGCTATTGCAACAAAGAAGAACCTTCTAAAAATCCAGTCAGGCTTGCATTTCTGAATTAAAAAGATGACAAGATTTATAAAGGAGTCCACTTATAACCAGGCCAAACAACAAAATTAAGAATTAAGTTAAAATCAGACCAAATAAAATGTTCAAAGTAGTTGCAAAAAGAATAGGAAGAAGTTAAGGACATGGAATCCATTACCACAGAAGCAAAAGAATTTGAACAACTTTAACACTTGCAAAAGGCAAATATTAGCTACAAAGCAAGCTCGACAATTGTGCTAGTCAATAGCAAATAGAGAAAAAGCTAAGAACATTCACTATGATTATTGGTGTAACAGTACTTGTCAAATCCAAATGAATATATACAAAAGGAATAATCACAATAAGTGAATGTGGAAATTGGCGATGGCCTGGATTTGAGCTGTTATGCATCCGGACCATTCGCATCTATCACTCATCTAACCAAACCAAAGACATTGACATTGGTTTACCTTAAAGTTTTATGTTCTATCAGGTGTGTCACCTAGATCCCATTCCAAAGGAATAGCTAACGGGTATTTCTTCTGCGATCTGACACAACAGATAGGATCAAGCTCAAACTCAAATTGGCAAGTTTGCGAAGTTCATTGCCTTCCCAACAATAAGGTATAGTAAGATCTAACATCACAAGTTTTACCATCAGATTTGACTAGAGAGTAATTCTTAGTTTTTTACAATTTTTATTTATGCACAAAAGCAAAAGAAGTAATGGCGACACTGCAACAGAGAGAAAAAAGTCGCAAGCAATTGATTTGTCTGCAGCCAATTAAAACTATGAAGTGAAAAACAGTAATATCCACAAAAGATCTAGACCATGCACGACAAGCTGTGCTTTTACTGAGTACTAACAGCTACAGTTATGTTACTAACGCGAAATTCATACCTTCTGATCGAAGCCATACCAAAGCAAATGTTGCTTTGATAGATGAACTGGGAAAAGAAGTGTTGTATCACGAACAAAAAGAACAGGTCCCAGCTGGACAAGGAAAAGAGGAGAACTCTCATTTCCAGAAATGGAACTACCATGTGATGCCTCTGCTCTCCATAGGTCTCCTCTTGCAACTAATGAACTTTCAACATTGTTCGTTCTGCTATCATATGTTGATGTCACATTAATGCTCCCCTGTATCCATTGCATATTCATCAGTGATTCTGGCGAATCTTACCAGAGAATATACCTGAGTGATTTTCTGAGAGAGTTGCAAAGAAATTTATCATCAACAGACAACAGAGCCTATGGAAAACTAAGACTTCAAGAACTAATACACTGTCCAAGTTGCATAGTTTATCATCAACAGAGATTGAAATGGTTAAAGTTTAAAGTAACCTTTCTCACAAATGTTTACATAAAAAATAATTATGAAAAAAGAACCACCTCCTACCTGTGGCTTGCCGAAATTTCCCAACCGTCTCGAATCGAAACCAATCCCCTCCTCTTCCTCCAACTCATGCAAACCCCGATTGCTGAATCGCTCCGCCACTAATCCAAACTCCTTTTCTCCACAACTACTCCGCATCTGAACGGCCTCGTCCTTCCTCCTCCGGTCGAGATCAGCCCTCACCCAGTCCGCGGACGCCACTCCCTCGTCCAACCGGAACGGCACCGGGAGCCGCCGGGTGATCTGCTCCACGAGTTCCGCTGCAGCGCCAGCGAGGCGGCAGCCGGCGTCGCGGGCTACAGCGGCGGCCGCGGAGGGATCGAGGGGACCGATAACGTGGTGAGACCGGACGAGGAAGGAGAAGCCGTGGACGAGGCGGCAGGCGAGGTCCTGGGCGCGGCGCTGCACTGCGTTCCATGCCTCGAAGGATCTCTCAGCCGACATGGCGAAACCTTAGAGTTTCGATCGGTATTTTGGAACGGGAGAGAAGAGGATTACGGTTTAGAAGGGAAAAGGGGAAGGAGAAGGAGATAAGGGTCCGCTCAGCATTGGGAGAGGCGGAGGAGAGGGGGGAGGAATTATAATTAAGATGTGATGTGTGTGGGAGTGGAAGAAATAGAGCAGAGAGTGCCAGTCGTATAACTGTGTGGATAATTGGCACGGAATAATAAGTTATTCCCGAAACTCGAGAATAAACAGAGGGATTATTTGACCGCTGTCGGAAGTTAAATAGGGAGAATTTCTTTTTACCGATCGAAGTTTGCACACCAAATAATATACCTAAATTTAAATAAACTATAAATTTATTAATCCTATTAGTTCAATTTTAGTCTATAAAAAATATTTTCCGAGTTAAGTTCTTTTTCTGTTCAAAAGTGTGGAAATGGAGATAAACGAACGACATGGTTTACTTTTTCTTCCCTAATTTAACCAATTATATGCGACTACCAAGTCAGGCTGAAAAGTAATTGATTTATTTCACAGTTCCCGGGATGCCAAGCATTTCAGATATAGGGAGGGAGGTCAGATCAGATCGCTAGATTCTTTTAGGAATCGCTATGTCTATCTAATAAATCAGGGATTCCATGCCAAAAACTCAACAAGTGATCACCTTTTGTTGATCTTAAGATGAATCTCATGCAATGCAACTGATAACATATTTAAAACCAAATCAAGATTCCTAGAGACAATTCACTTAACTAGCTCAGATAAAACAGATCAATATCCAAAATATGTAAAGAACCCTATCAACTTTTAAGACAATTAGAAGACGTAAAAGATCTTGTATCTCCTGGACCAATTAATCGGAATGCAATAATCACCCGAGCAGCAAAATGCGTGCCTTCTGCAGTAAATTTGCTGAATTTGTCACTCATATCATACTGCAGTTATCGTCCCTGTTATGTCCAAACAGATGAATGACAGAATGCAGAGCTGTAAGCTGAGATAAACTCAAATCTAATAACTTTACACGCCAGATTGTGATTCAGAGTTTAACTAATTCCTAGACAGGAATTATTAACTCAAAGCAGTATGTAGATTAACAGCACAAGCTTAATCTGGAGCCTACTTATAGTCCAAAGAATTACTCGCAAGGCTCTAAAACAAAGAATTGATGAATGAACAAGACAATACACATTTTCAAGTACGAGAAATTGGGTACAAGCAACGAAAGGTGAACTAGCATTCGATTGGTATAAATAAAAGAATGCCACAGAACAGCAATCTCTTCAGCAGATGGTACAGTCTCGTCCTGATACAATGTTGCCATCATTTTTCCCTGCCATATTCTCTAGAACGAACTAATTTGAGGACAATTGTGGCATAATTGAACTGTCTCCCCTAAATGATAGTTAGAAGATATCCGTTGTAATCCATGGGATGGTTTCCCTCTTTCGGCACCAGTGTCGATAAGTAAATTGAATAAAGACTCTCTCTCTCTCTCCCCCCCTTCTCTCTGACTTTTATCAGGCATCAGCTCTAGTCCTCGACCTCCCAAGAGTGAGCTCCAGATCATCTGATCCACATTCCTCATGTATCCTCTCTCCCTCCCATGCTTTCACGAGTCCTGTCCAGTGGTTATTGCCATTAATGCTGCTCCCAAATGCAAACTCATCCGGAACACCACCTGACATGTGAACATCAGTATGCCCAGAGCCACCTGCTATTACAGGGGAACATGTGCCGCTCTGCCCTGGTGTGCACACTTTTGAAGACTCCCTTCCTGTCATTACCTCCTTGCAAGGACCAAAGGGATTGGATGACACAAGACTCCTTGTAGGAGAAGATGGACCTGCGGATGAAATCTGCATTGCTGCAAGCCATGCTGGATCAGGACCAACCTGATGTCCAGGACTTTGTGGAGTCGAATTTGGTAAAGAAGTAAAATATGCACTGGCCCATGGTGGCAGGGTTCCTGACACATCCCAGTCAGATCCAATCCGGGGTGTAGAAGCTGTTGGGGAACTCAAAGGAGGGGTCACAGGGGCACTAATGGAACCACCATTAAGGAAGAGATGGTGTAGTTGTGAGAACTTAGATGAGGAAGCAGAGGAGAGGTTTTTGGCCCATGGAATGGGAGAGCTGCCATCATTACCACTGCCAAAATTATTGGCTTGCGCTATGTAGGAGGAAGATGAAGAGCTGGGGAAAGAAGAGGACGAAGGGCTAGGGTTGTACGACAAATGTGGGCTTGGCTGGTATGATGACCATGGACTCAGTGAAGCAGAGACTCCATTTACATCTGTTCGCTCTGATGGAGGCTTGCAACCCTGCAACAAGAACAAATGAGTAGGCAAAATTTGTCCTTTATGTTGCAGCTTCTGCACAAGTAGTTGCACAAATGAAGAGATGCAGATAGTCATTCAAGAGCTAAACTAGATGCCAAGAGAGTATTAGAATGCTTCTTCATGGTAAGCTAGGAGAAACACATCATACTATGGACCCTAGCAAATTTTAGCTCAAATACATAATGGCGGGATAAATTGCCAGGCTCTCAGCATTGGTTTTACAAAGTAGACATGCATCATAAAAATAACAGTCAGAAGGAATAATATGCAATTGAAGATCATATTGATAACTAGTTCTGAATCACATCAACATCAACATCGTAAAGGCTATGTAAACATTAGTCTCTTCCCCAGCTAAAAAGATCCTATAACACAAAAGGCAGTTGCATTGAGGAGGTCTATATTAAAGTGTGAAATCACAACTGCTTACAATAGGATTTGATATAATTCCTAGCGATGACCAACAATATAATTGTGAAACAGAAAGCCTGCACATCAATTTTTAAAAAGTATGAGCACAAAGGAAAGAAGACTACATTTTTCTGTTGAGCATCAAGTGTCACTATCTCATGGATCACATCGACACACCATATGTCAAAAGATGATGCCAGCAGCTCACGTAGGTACAGACAAATCCCCATTTTCCAAAAAGACAATTTTCCATTCCAGTAAAGGTTGCAATACAAGATGAATCTTTCCGCTACTGCCCTAGCATCAGAATAGCCAGATTACACAAACAATACAATGGCGGAGTGATAACAGTTTTAGACCTCTATTTCTTACCCTTTCATAAATTCAAACTTGTGCTTTAATTGGAACAATTATCAGTCAAACAATATCAAGAGTTTTCTCTAAATTAACTATTCTATTAATTAATGACTCTTCATTGCCTTTTCTTGCATACGACATCACACCAGATTTTGCAATGATCCGAAATTGGTGCACCCTATGAAGAATCTAAAGTAATAAGCATCTCAGAATTTGCTTTAGCCTAAGATTTTAAAAAATGTCATATAGTTGGATGATCTGGACCCATATTGCTTTTAAGTCTTTCCGATATTGTCAGAAGTCTCATATTAGCTGGTCTAAGTGCATTATATGAAAGTCAAGGGATCTTCCTAGTTCATAGTGTCCTAGTAGCAAGTGAACATAAATGCTGAAGATTGTAGAATAGGGAGGCTCACCGTAAGTCTCAAGAGTCCAGAATTCCTCTGGTTTGCTAAATGGTCATAAAATGTGTCTTTCTATCTCTATGAAGAAAGGGGAGACCCTAATGGACAATTAAGGCTCTCAAAAACAAATAATTCCTTCTATATCATATTAATTAAAAGTTCTTAAAGTTTTCCTATTGAGGGACTCTTAGGCTTTAATTTCTTACTACTTTGTGGCTCAACAGCTCCTTTAGTTTGTAGTTTTGAGCAAAATTGATAGGTAATCGGTTTAATCTAAAATGGATTGGTTTTTACAGAAAACAGACCAAAACAGATTGAGATGGAACAAGGCATTATATCAGCCCACTCGACTATTTCACAGCCCTTTAGTGCCCATTTCACTGAAGCAGCTAACCAAAATGATCGTGCCATTGGAATGGTTTATGGAGACACAGTATAAACAGGCGAAAACAGCTCAAGATGGAACAAGATCTTATATCAGCCCACTTTTGGTAGTTTTCCGCCATGTTGACTCTTTCACAGTCCTTTTTTTGCCCATTTCACTGAAGCAGCTAACCAAAATAATTGTGCCTTGGAATGGTTTCATGATGCCACAGTATAGTAGTGATATGGTAAGTGCAACAAACTTAAATTGTGCCAATTTCCAAGGTATGCCACCAGTTCATCCTAGTCTAACAAGAATGCCCTTGGCATGGCTTGGCAATGGCACGCCATCAGTAGAAGTTTTTTATGGTATTTTCTGATATAAAATTGTCAAAGCTACCTAACAGATCTAACTTAATCATGCACCGGCATTGGCATAATTCCTAGGAAATTGACGTGGTGAGTGTAGAACAAGAGAAAGGAGTATGATATTATCTACTATCTAATAGATATGTTGATGTTATCAAGCATAGGTAATATGGAGAGAATACTAGCGTGAGAATAATCAGAGGAGAGAGTATTACATATAATCTTGGGGTTGCACTACATTTTGGCATCAAGGCTTTTTGTTTACTCTATTTAAAGATAAATTAAACTAGCACACTCAATGTGAGAGCAGATAGTGTGTATTACTTGCTGATGATATCATTCTGATTCATGAATCGAAAATAAGATTGAATACAAAATTAGAAGTACAGAGAAGAAATTTAGAATCTAAATGTTTTACAATGGAATGTAATTTTAGCAAATTAAGGCATCAAAATAAAGAAGGAACCATTCTTGATGGATAAGAGATACCTAGAAAGGAGTATTTCCATTACTCTATCTATAGCCCAAAAGAGAGGAGATATTGATGAGCGTATTGCCAATAAAATCATAGCAAGATCATTAAAAATGAAAAGGTGTTTCTAGCATGTTTTGTGATCGTCATATATAACTTAAGTAGAAAGAGAAATTTTGCAAGATGGCCATATTACCTATAAATTTTATAAATTCGAACATTTGACAACTAGAGAACAATATATTCAAAATGTTGCAATGAAAGTTCTAAGTGGATAAGTGGTGTTCAAGAAAAGATAGAACAAAGAATGTCTACCAATAGAAGATAGATTATGTGACAATAAATTAAGATGATTTTGACATGAACAGCGGAGACATGTAATGCGCCAGTGCAAAGCAGTAATTTATGCAGATAAAGATTGCACAAAACTAAGTCTAAGTTTGAGTCAATAGTCTCTGAACACTGAGGAAATTAGTCGGAAAACACATCATTATAACGCTTAATTGGCACAAATTTGATGGTACTATATACAAAATAGTCATACTAAAAGCTTCATTCCAAATTACCCTTTCCATTATTGAATCTGACCATCACTTCTTCTTTTCTTTTCTTTTCTTTTCTTTTCTTTTCTTTTCTTTTTTTTTTTTTTTTTTTGCTTCAAATGATTGTTGGGAGTGTTCATAAGTTCAATAGGTTAGAGATGATATAAGTCAGATACGGTTCAAACCAAGTTAAGCCAGTAGTATTTTCATAATTTGCTAGATAAAATTAAGCTAGCAAGGACAGACTAAGGTCAAAGCCTGCTACCAAGACTCAGTATGTTGTTATTTTAAAATTCTCGATGAATGCAACGGTTGATCCAGAACTATCGGAAAAGGTACTATTTGAGCAAGATGAAGTGAATATTGCAGAGTCTGTAACGAAGAACTATCATTCAACTTCTACTATACTTCAGAAATGCAACTCTATAGGAGAAAAAAAAAACAAAATTGGAGAAAAGGCAGCTGAGATCACCTTCCGGTAAGTAGTTCCGTCGGGCTCAACGGTCCACCCCGCCTCGTCGCAAAGAGCCTTGAGCACCTCGTTGTTGTCGCAGTGCTTGGGGAGTTTGTATCCGCCGTACATCCTCAGCCCGGCGTAGATCTTGGCGGCGATCGCGCGGCGCCGCCGCTCCCGCCTCTTGTTGTTCTCCCTCTCCCTCCAAGTCGGCATCCTCGACCCCGACGTCATCCCAAACTCCCACGAGAAAACCTAATCGACTCCCCTCCGGAGCTACCGATCCGATCGAATCGCTCGGCAATCGTTGGACTCTGAGAAGAGGAGGCGTAGGCGAGCTCGATCTGAGGGAGAGAGGAAGAGAAAGGGGGGACTATGTAATACAAGTCGGAGATCAGCAGGATTTAGGGGAAGAGGGAAGGAGAGGATGCATTGAAATGGACACTCAGAGGCCGAGAATTACATGTCTACCACTGTACGGGGATGGGAGATAGGTGTGTGGAGTGGAGGGTATAATAGGAAGGGCGAGTTGATAACATCGTGATGCAGTATGGACCCGGAAATTTAGCAGATGTTGCGAACCCGGGCACCATGTGCTTGTCAGATGGAAAACGCTTCTAGCTCTTTATTGCTACCGTTTTCAGTTTCTAATAACAGCACATTTACTTTTCTTTTTCTTTTTCGATCATCATTTCTGAGCAAGTAGCTTGTAGGTTGTACAATGAGGTCACTTTGCCCGTATATAATTAAAAAGGATTTGTCTTTATTAGCCGATGGTAGAACTTAGGATGTCATAGGTTTGATTAATGGATTCCTTCGACGAACAGAAACTGCTTAAAAAAGATCTGGACTATGCCAATGCCGGACACACTAAGTGGCTCTGGCTGGGGCCAATATCCTCGAAACCACCGTTCCGAAAACCAATCACCTCTAAGATCGCTCTGCGGTGGTAGCCCAATTAAGCCATCATATTTCGTAGCTTTTGGCGTTTACAAAACCACGTAACACACTGCTAGCAAATATTTACAGTATTACATGAGGCCGGCCTTGATTTAATTTTGAACTGCCTCCTCAACAGACTCAATTCTCCCAATTTGCTGAGCCTCAAGACCGCTCAACACCGACCTACTCTCTGATGCCTGAGAGCACATTTAGATACACCTATAAGGTGGTTAAAGTCTATGAATAGGATTGCCATGAGGATGGCCACCCCCAAATTCCTTCCAAAATAGTCCCGCAGTCTAGAAATTCAAGTCATGTGACCTCAAAATGGACAGGATGTTTAATTAATTATGTCCGAGTCTTTATTCAACGAGACTAACAATGGGAGTGCTCAAAGCCAGTTCGACTCAGAACCTTATTGTCAGGGTAACATCTGAACCCAATTGGGTTAGCAAAAGCCTGGTCACCAGATTCTTCCGTTTGTTGGTGAAATCACGAGATAGGCCGAGTGCTCGGACACCGCAAGCACATCAACCGCTATGATCCTCTCCCTCCAAGCTATCAGGATACCACCCAAAAGCACCAATCGATGGGACACAATCTATAGTCACGGCCAAACTTTGGCATGCACCATGACAGCTATCGTTTCGAGGCCAGTATGAGTTTCTAACAAGATAATAATGCTCACCTTGTCGTCCCGGATCGATGAACTCCATATATCTATCACGGACCGAATCCTTGAAGGCTCCCTTGCAATCCCAACAAAGAATCTTAAAACATCCTCGCCTGAGCGATACTAGGCACTCTTCCATCATCGTATCTCCCTGTCCTTGCGTGAGCAAACTAGGATTAGCATTAAATGAATATCCATATCGATGGCACTCAGCGCCTCACTAGAAAAGGCCAAGTGAACTCGAGCAACCACCTCACTGTGACTGTCAGCAGGAGGGAGCAGCACCAACCATGGGCTGTTATGGAAGGTCAGCTCACCCTTCTCCGCCGAATCGGCCACAGTCCAAGCCAATGCCAACAGTCGATTGCAACGGCCACTAGACCCCAAGACCACCTCAAATCCTCCAATAGCCAACTTCTTAAATCTTAATGATGACTAGCAGAGAGGTAGGCGAGCGACGAGGAAACTTGGAACCCCGAGCCCCGGTCAAAGTGATAGGGCTCTTTGAGCCCTCACCCACATTCATTGTGAAGGAAGACGAAATCGAGGAGTCTTTGCCCTTGTTTGTCACTTAGGAAGCATGGGAACTCGGAACGACATTTACTTGATGATTTGATGTAGTACTACGAGCAACAACGAGTGTTGTTCGACGCACAGCTGAATGATTGCGATGGACCCCTCGACCAAGCATTAGAATTGATAAATGGTAAGCCAAAATTTTAATTTATTTTTAAGAAATTTTTTACTTAATTATCTAATTTTATCTAGTTTATTAAAAAAAATGAAAATAATTAAGTCAAATAACTGGGCAAAACTTTTAACAAAAACATATCACAGTGAGATCAATTTAGCCGAGGCATAGCTCAGTGAAAATTTTCTCGCAAAAATCTCTAGTCTAAATTTTCTCCCACATCAATGGCCACCACAGGACAGGAGCGCAGCTAGAGTTGCACTCCTCGAGAAAAGAGGACGAGCGATCGAGTGTTTTTTTAGCACATTAGCTGGAAGTTCTTTGTAGTAAAATGAATTAAGCCCTATGTGCACTTAGCCTTCGTTCCTTATGATTCGTAATTTGACTTGTTATTACTATTTTATTTTCTACGATGGTTGACGTAGATGTCAAACTTTTGTATCGAGATAGGCTAATCTCTATATCTACACTATAATTAGTCGTATATACTCATAATCCATACTAATTGCATGAGACCAAGTAATTCTAGTGAAGTTGTTTTAATAAAGTGAAATTTCTTAATTAATGACTCCCATGACAAAAGAAGACGAAGCGTTTAAAGAAGTCCAGTGAGTTTATCATTTAGACCAGTTGAGGAACTCATTTTCAAACTTCACTTCATATTATTAAAAGTTTAAAAATCTTTAAAAGAAATTTGAAAACTTTTGATTTGGGGACTCATTTTCATATCCGGCAAAGAGACAAATACGAATACGAATACCACCTTAATCGAACTCTATATCAGCTCGTGGATCGTGATTTATAACGTTCTAAATGGCTACGCGTTCAAACTAAACCGATTCAACTTAGATTGGCCCCCCTCACCACACGTGGGTTCTTTGTCTCGACTCGGACCGAGTCACTGCCCGGGTCCACCACCGAGTCATGGGTGAGTCATCATCGCTATTTATTATTTACGCAACACTAGGCGTCCACGTAGGCTGACCTGTTTCTACTAATAGGATGCGAGCTCGATCGCTTAAGAGGGAGGAATGAGAGAGTTTTGGATTGAGGGCGAAGCAAGATGACAAATAAGATTAAAATAATAATAATTTTAGTGTAAAATATATATATATATATATTATATATCTAAGTGACTAAATATCACTCTTGATATTTAGAAGAAAACTTTAATCATAATTTCTGTAATGGGTTAGTAATACTTGATCACGAGGTTACTATTAGTGATCTTAAACTGATGTTTTTTTTTTATTATTATTATTATTATTATTATTTTAGGGTGGAGTATAAAGTTGGGAATCTCGTACACACATTAGGGGGTGCTGATGGAGTTGGAAAGGTACAGTTAGTACTCTTCCTCTACTTTAATGCACACTTGATGGGTTGATGGCACAAAATGACATCAACTAATTATATTTATCCATCCTCCCAAGCGTGCATATAGTTTGATTGACATCACATCACATTGGCTGTTGCAGCTCCCAATGGCAAGGGCCCATGATTTCTTTTCCTATTTTATAAGTGTTTGGATAAGGTTTTTAATACTTAAGTAACAACTAAGACTTGGATTTTAAGGCCCGTTTGGTTACGAGATAAATATAAAAAATTAAGATTAAAATATAATAACATTTTATTCTAAGATTTTTAAATTAAAATTATTTTATCTTTTTTCTCAAGATATTTACATAATATAAATACCGTCATAAATAGCATATGAACATCTCATATCAAATTATTTTTGCTACAAAGATATTCTCATATATTATATTATAAGTATATGACTATTTGCTAATTATATTATAGTCATATTGCAATTGAGTAATATATTCTATTATATTAGTATTGAAGAGGACAAATTAATGATTTGCGTTTTAGGATAACTCTTCTAAAGTTGTAGAAGTCTTTACATGAGAGCTAGGTTAATAGGAAGTTGAAATAATATTTTTACTCCTATGTATTAAATCGTATGTCAATAATAGAGGGGGTACTTGGTCATTTCAATATATCCTTTTGGTGGTGAAAGTTGGCATCAACCATTCATTCATGTACAGTCAATGGTTGGCATCTTTAAAATATAATGAAAAAAATAACCATTATATTTTGGTTTGTACAACATAAGAGGTTAAGTAGTTAAGTATAAAATACTAGAGGTTATTTGCAATTAGGTCAAACCATGGGGGTGAAGACTGAGAGGCAGGGGAGTAGATAAAGTATAATTAGTCCATCATTTAAATTTAACCCTATTTCAAGCTGCTAAATAAGTAAATTCAAACATATTTAAATTAAACCTAAATTAAGCTCGACCACAGCTTGAATTGATTATCCAGTGGTCTATATATATTTTATAAAATCAAATTAAAATTTATTTATTTGATATTATAACTTTTTTTTTTATTTTACATTGATATATAAAGTGAGTCTTATCAAATTGGCTTGTGCTGAACTTGAATTAAACTTAAATTCGAGCCTAATTGAGTTGATATGAGTTTTGGCTCGTGTCAAAAACAAATACAGTCAGAAAATATTAGAAAAAAAAGACTAATTATACACCTTAAAAATAAAAAATAAACAACCTTCTGGAGAATATTAGCTCCAAGGAACACTTGCACACTTGCCCAGAGCTAGCTAGCTAAGGGGTATCTTCCACGCTCAAACAAACCCACAAGCTGTGATCAAATCTGCAGCTATGTTTTTGTATCTGAATCCCAACAAGACAAACAGCGAGGCTAGCTGCAACTATTTCATAAGGCATCTCCATTAACCCCCACAGGAGCAAGCTAGGGTTTCCTTGGAAGGAAGAACCACTCTTGAATCTTGAGTTGCTTTCCTGAAGAAACCCCAAGTTCACACTTCAAGGGATTCCTCCACCCACAGCCACAGTTCCCTTAAATTATCATCTAACCTCCCCTTGTACTTCACTTTCTTAAACTAATAGGAGATTGGATCGCCACTGAAGTGGCCAAAGAGATCATTCAATTTCTTATTAGTATCCCAATCTAAATTATTATGCTGGGATTCCAACTTCGCAACACTATAATTCGTTATATATATATATATATATAGGAAGAAAAGAATACAACAAGAATTGAAAGAAATACGATCGAAACGTGACGCCAATTTGACTACGCCAAATAAACTTGATACGCACGCTCTCCTCTTTGTCTTTCCTCTCTTTTGTCTCTCTCTCTCTCCCCCCCTCTCTCTCTCTCTATCTCGCTTTAAAAGGCCATATGCTCCCTCTCCAAACCTTCCCGAATCCATCAGAATTCCTCTCTTCCTCTTTATAATATATCTTCTCCATGGCGTCCTCCTACACGTTCATAAATAGAGCAACGGTACTACTTGTGATACTCTTCTCTCTTCTATTCTTTACTCCATCTCTACAAGCAAGGAGGCTGCTACTTTGTGAAAGACACGAGAAGAACGAATCATCTTTGCAACGTAGTCTGGTGTTAGTTATCATGCCAAAGGGAAGTCTACCTCCTTCTCCTACCAAAGGCGGCAACGGCGAGGTCGGCACCGGCAATACGGCGCGGATCTTGGGGTCGGTGCCGAGCCCCGGAGTAGGGCATTAGTTAGAGCTTACACTGTTGAGGCCGGTCTTCAGTTTGCTAGAATTTTTTTGTTAGGCTGAGTGAGTTGATGACAAATTAATATTTCTTCCATTTCTTTTTCCACTTCGTTTCTATAGATTTCTTTCTCTTTTAATTGGTTTGGATTGATGTATCTATTGCGTATATGCTGAAGAAGAATGAGAATATGTAGCTCTATATAAGAAAGACAAAGCAAACCTTTTATTTTAAGAGTACTATTGGACTGAGACAATCTTATATGAACTTATGTGACGTGATCATCAACCAAAATTACCACGAGAAAGAGAAAAAAATCTTGGCATCTTTGGATGGATAGAAGTGATTTGATTTAGTTGGGGGGTTAGGAGATGCTGAGGTGAATGTGAGTCCAAACAGATGATGCCTTGCTAGCTAGTAGTTAATTGTCCAAAATCTCATTTTGGACGTCAACCAAATTAATTAGACTATACTTTGGTGCAATCTATCCCATATATGTAACTCGATGGCATCAATCTTTGGGTTTAAGATTTGATTGAATACTTTGTTAGAAAAGATCGAGTGACCTGTCACAAGGTTCAACCGCAGAAAGGAGAGATGAAGGGGATGGTGTTCAACAAGAGGAAAGATTCCCTTAACAAGCATGTTCAAGTGTTTTGGAGGTGATTTTATAATTTAATTATATTTATTTGTTTGATTTAGCTTTCTTTTTATAGTTGATGTATATCTTATTATAATGAGAAAATGGGCATAAGTTACATTTGTCGATGCACACTAAGATCTATTCGTACAAATTTAAAAAAATTAAATATAATTAAATTGTAAAAAAATCTTTGTTTTATAGTAATCTAAGTCTAATAAGAATATAAGACCTAGTGGAATTGGAACTTAGGACTTCATTGTCACAATTTTCATATATGAGAACAATTTATTCCCTTTTTATTTCAATGTCACATTGAAGAGGTAATGCTGGTACTTGTTCTTCAGACATGATTCTCTAGAAAACCAAAATAAAATTTGAGAACCAAAAATGATGTGCCTAGTAGGTATATAATAAGAAAAAACTAGCTGATTTTTATAGCAACATAAACACATTATTGATGGTGCAATATTGCAAAATTATAAAAAATATGTTTGATTGTGAGATATTGCAGGAGGTCAAGATTCTTGCAAGTTGATATTGTTATGTTATGCTTAACTCTCTTTTGTCACAAATAAAAGTGGTAAGCTGATAGATTTAATGAACAAAAACTAGATAACTACTTTTCTTCTTTTTTTTTAATATAATTTAACTTGGAAAAAGCATTAACAAGCTAATTATCGTACCGCGTAGGCCCAACAAATGCTTACTTTGAAATAGACCCATTACTAGTTCGGTGGCCCATGTAGTACTTGAAACCCTGTAGATCTTGCTAATCCAATGCCGACATTATGTATGCTGACAACTAGTTTCTTGACTAGTTAGCCCAGACACCGTTGCCGACATTGATGATGACTCATAACTACAAAGGCTTAACGATCAAGCATGCTCCAAAGTCATTGCCGACTGCGTAGAAGTCTCTTAACTACAAAGGCTTCGCGATCAAGCATGCGTCAGAGTCATTGCCGACTACGTCAAAGTCTCTTAAACTAATACACCGCGGAACAGTTGGTAATCGTGGAGCAAGGGACACCGTACCGCTTTCAATCCATTCTAGGAGTATGTGGTCTCCATTTGCTCTTTGGTTGGCTTCCATCAAATCGAAGAGCTTTTTATATCATTTGGGCCAGTGATTTCGCTTTCGGAAGTGAGAGATGGATTGCTGCTTCTGCTCTGGGATCATCTCATCGCGACCTACTCCCTCAGTTCTTCTCAATCCTCGGGTAAATCTTATGCTTTCCTCGTTGAGTTAGTTTCTTTGTTTACTTGTAAGGCATAAATGCATGGCATTTCGGCAGTATCAATTCGAATTAGAAGTCCAGCCTCTCTCGCTATACGCGCAATCATGTCTAGATAATTGATGACAACTATCAGAAAAAGGGTAATACTTGCAACAAGTATATATATTTTAGTTGGATTGCTCTCTATTGAGCCTTGTCCATTTAAATCGCAGTAAATTTCTTTCAATAGCATCTCTTTACCTGAACAAAGCTCAGTAACTGTCGTAGTATGTTGGTAATGAGGGACTGATGTTTCTCAATTTACAACTCTTCTGATTATTCTAGAATAGTGCAAATGAAGCTTGCTACTAGGTTTAATTTTGTACCGACCTCCTCTTGAAAGAGTTCCAATTTTGCATGCTACCATTAAAATTTCTTTTGATAGTAATTATTCAGAATGAATTAAGTACAGGTGTACTACCTTTGAAACTGGTAAAACCTTCACGGGGTTGCAAGTCCCTTTGTTTCGGGGACACCAATTTTGTATGCTACTTCTGCAAATGTTCTCACTGTTTAAATAATGTTAAATCACAATCGCTGTAAGTTCATAATATTCTCACTGGTCAAATCATCTGCTTAGAACTGTGTAAACTATTCTCATAACAATTTATTGTTTTCATTTCAGGGGTTCTCTTCTCGTATAAATTATTCTAGCAAATTGCATCACAAATTGCTCTCGCTTGGTTCTAAGCAATTTACAGAACTTACATATAGATTGGACAAGATTGTATACTCAAAATCAGGTAAGGCAGTTGTATTTGCTGAGTCCGGTCGACAATCTTGGGATTTTGGCAGATTTTTCAGAACATTATATTTTTTTAACGGGCCTCCAAATCCTATCAAGGTTTGTTTCATAACTACTGTACTACTTTTAACATAAAAATTATTGAAGCATCTTATTTTCTTGAATATGGGATGTTTTATTGCTTAATGATGATTGTCATGTATGAACTATCAAGTTTATGGAGTCCCTGATTGCAAAATCGTCAAGTTCAAGCTCCAGTGAACAATTAAAAAAAGCAGAAACTTCTGGTGTAATATTGGTTACTGGAGCTACTGGTGGTGTTGGACGCAGAGTAGTTGACATCTTATGCAAGAAAGGATTACCTGTTCGAGTACTGGTATCTTACTAGACTGAATTCTTGCATATGTTTGAAATGGTCTGTTGCTGTTTTCTTACAAACTACGTTAATTATTCCCTTTCCTATTCATTAGAATTTCAGTTTGTGTGGTATTCCAGGCCAGAAATGAGGAGAAAGCCAGAAACATGTTAGGACCAGATGTAGACTTGGTGAGCTAATGCATCTACTGAATATATTATTCTTTCAAATTTCATCTCACATATACCAGAAACTTGAATCTTATCTTTTAAAGCAACCTTGTTCAGAGAATCTTTAGTTTTTGTCAATGAGCATCTATACATTTGCAGAGCTTCTGAAAGTTGCACATTTTTAAAGTTTTAACATTTTAAGAAATGGGAATAATATGATGTTAACCGGAACAGGCTAATCAATGTGAAAAGAGTTCTCTTTCTCTATCATATTGTTCTAAAGAGAGTTTGTAGAGCTTCGGAAAGTTGAACTTTTTTAAAAATTGTTAACGTTTTAGGAATATCATGATGTTAACCAGAAACAGTGGTGCCCTCCCTGATGACACTAGTTGGCGGACAGGTCATGAGAAAGACACTTTGCTATTAAGGGAATTTTAGTCTTTTTATATTAAGGTATTTTAGTTCATTTCTCTTTTAAGGTTTTCACTTATGTAAAAGCTTGAAATGTTGTTGTTTGAGGGGTTTGTTACTTTATTCTTCGCAGATACTTTTTTTCTACATCAAACCCTGATCGATGTGAAAAGAGTTTTCTGTCTCAACCATATTGTTCTAAAAAAATAAAGCTCATGCATAGTAGAATAATCGATTACCTTCACTACAGCTGTACCCTTTGACTCTTTGCAATGCTACAGGTTATTGGAGACATTACAAAGGAAGATTCACTTGCTCCTGAATACTTTAAAGGGGTTAAAAAGGTCATCAATGCAATTTCTGTTATTGTAGGTCCAAAGGAAGGTGATACTCCTGACAGAGCAAAGTATAAACAAGTATGTCATATGCATACATATTTTTATGATGAATGAGAGATATTAGCTCACTATTTTTTTATTTTAATTTAGCGTAGGCTGAACTTCACTTTTTGATTCAATTCGGTGCATATCAATAAAATGTCTTTAGGCTGATGAAAATGCATTTTTCTTACAGGGAATTAAGTTCTTTGAACCAGAGGTAGCAATTCATTTTTCCTTATCATGTATCACAAGTACATTTCTTGAAGATATATTTTCCACCTTCCAAGTGATTGTTTTTCCTGGATCTTCTATGTTTCAAGTTTTTTAACTTCTTGATGCTACTGCTGTTTGTTAATTGTTATCAGATAAAGGGAGATTCACCTGAAAAGGTAGAATACATTGGAATGCAAAATTTAATCAGAGCTTTAAAAGGTTGTGTTGGACTACATGATGGGAAATTGTTATTTGGATTGCAAGGTAGTTCTGATTTCTAACTTTATTGAGTATCTGAAACTCAAATTTGTTTCAACTTATGTATAAAGTTTCTAACTTCTTAAGTGTACCTAGGATCCATAGTTCATAGATATTAGATCTCTTATGAGCTTTCTGAAAGTTATAGAACAGCCGGCCAAAATAATTCCCATAGTTTATTTTAGAACTTTCGATCTGTGGTTGCATATTGCTGTATGGTCAAAATTACAATGAAGTTCAATTTGTTATGCATTTTCATGAAGTCGTAAATTCAAAAATATACAATGCTCATAACTTTGCCATTTTGGTTCTTTGCCTTATCTCTCTGATCTTATTCTGTTGCTTCTCATTTGTTATCGACACTTTCTTCGAGGTAAAATAATTCTCAGAGAAGCTGACCTGAGACAAAGGTGGACGAAAGGAAATAATACGCTGGCCAGACCCATAATAGTTGTGGTGAATGGTTTGTTGATGTGGAATTGTGGATGTAGCTCTATATAGGAGGTCTAGATGAAACTGCAATTTGCTATTGCTACTCTTTAGCATTTGAACATGCTAGAAAATGCATATTTTATGAATATTTGTGCATCTAGTCCTGCTTTGCATATCTGGTTTGTGATTTCTTTGTTGTATCTTTCTCTCTATTATGATGACTTGTATAAGTTTTCTATTAGCAGTCATTCTATGAGCCTCTATTTGTAGGTAATTTGTCAGGAAAGCTAGTGTGGGGAGCTCTAGATGATGTTGTCATGGGAGGTGTTAGTGAAAGTAATTTCCAAGTTGACCCAACTGGCAGTGAAATTGGTGGTCCAACTGGGTTATTCAAAGGTTTATTCTTCTTATCCATATGCTTTTGGTGACAGATAAATACCACTTTTGAACTTTATAATCTTAAATGTTTTTTTGTATCTGAAATGACTATTCTTCTTTCTTGCTTGTCAGGTGTTGTTTCTACTGCAAATAATGGTGGATTTACTAGTATTAGAACAAAGGTAATGTTTTATATTCTATGAAGAACTATCATAACTTTTCTTTTATTTGCTTACTTCTTCGTAAGAATTATATGATAGAACCTGATGATTTATGATGCTGATAGCTTTTCAAGCAACAGCCGTGCCTTTTGCAGAACTATTATATCGTTTCGTATCTTTATAATATTTTTTGCACTTAAGAGTTCCTGACTTCAATGATTGCTGTTACACCCATGCTTTGCAATTTGAAAGGTTGATATGTTGCCACCTGAAATGGTCATCCATCGATGCTTGTAGTTGTATAATTGTGTCATGATGGACCAAGGAGACAAGGACATAATATTTGAATGGTGCTTTGTGGAGAACTATATTATCATTGCAGATCTTTGTTATATTCTTTGTAATTGTCATTATAATACCATGATCTTTTTATGCTTGTGACTTGTGATGGACCAAGGGGTATAATATTTAAAATATTGACCTATTACTTCATGAAGAGCTACTTGCTTGGAGTCCCTGGACCTTTTGCCAGTTTCTATGTCTGCTCACTTATATCAGGATATTTGTTCCATTTTGGGGTCAATTTCATTCTTTGGACCTGTCATCATAAAAATGCTTCCAGTAATATCATGCTACTTTAACTGATACACCATTATCTATCACCCACTCAAGCACAGCATGATATATTTTTCTTGAACTAATACATTAGCATGGTTACTTGTGATTTACTGGGGACCTTGTAGTGCATCTTGATAGTGTTTGCGCCAGCCATTACATCTTGATAAGAACAAATATTCCAATGAGTGCAGAGTTTTGCTGTACCTGAAGACCTTTCACCATATGATGGTATTGAATTGAGAGTAAAGGGTGATGGACGTCGTTACAAGCTTATTTTACGTACTAGCTCTGATTGGGATACTGTGGGATATACTGCAAGCTTTGACACTATTAAGGAACAATGGCAGACGGTAATGTTATTGTACCACCAGAATTGTTTCTTTTCAATTACTTACAGATTAGTCCAATTTGTTATTTCTTTTGTTTTACCAGATAAGGATCCCTTTTCTTTCATTAAAGCCTATATTTCGAGCTCGGACTTTGTTTGACGCCCCCCAATTTGATCCAAGCAAACTAATGTCTCTACAGGCATAATTTTCTTCATTCCTTTTCAATTTAATGTACTTTATAGCTATTTGCTTCACTAAAGCCAGTGCAATATTATTTTACAGCTTATGTTCAGCAAGTTTGAATATGATGGAAAACTCAATCCAACTTTCGCTGAAGGTCCATTTGAGCTACCATTTTCCAGTCTAAGAGCATACATGAAGGAGCCTATCACTCCAAGGTTTCATTTCTTCTCTAAGACTAACATCTTAGCTATATACTTATCATTGGTTTATTGGAGAATGGTGAACATGTAAACAGATTTTGCTTGACCAACTTGTATTCATGTTTACAGCAGTTCACTTTATAAAGCAAGATATCTTGACATTATGTGATGTATAAGTCTGAAATGGCTCCATCATGCAGGTTTGTGCATGTCAGTTCTGCGGGAGTTACACGACCTGACAGACCTGGACTTGATTTAAGCAAACAACCTCCTGCAGTGCGCTTGAACAAAGAGCTAGACTTTATCCTTACATATAAATTGAAGGTGATTTTCTTTCTTATTTCCAACTTCATTCTTCAATCTCTATATGTATATAACTGCAAAATCTAGAGCATCATGCTGTTGGAATTTCGCACCACAAAATTGACTTGAATTTGGTTTTTCTTCTTTAAATAAATCCAAATGCCATAAAGTTAATTTGCATACTCACAATATAGTATTTTAAATTATTTAATAATGCTCGTGTTCCACATGATACAATCGAAACAAGACAATGTGAAACCTTTTGAGACGTGTATGACTTTATAAAATCATGTAGTAGTAGGTTTCTCAAGCATTTTAGTAGTAAATTTATATATGGAGGCGGTGCATATAGCTTGAGGACCTTTATAGAATATTAACTAATGGAGAATTTCAATGGTGTCAATAAAATTAGTGAAGTAATCATTTAATACCTTGCATAATTCATCTTATAAGTGATCTCTTTCCTTAGGAGAGCAAAGGCCGAGCATAGGGATGAATTCCCTATTGCGAGAAAATAAAGTTAGATGATTAATATCCTTAGACTTGTTAGGCAGGTGCAATTGCAGAATAAAGCAATATTGGGAATCAAATACTCATCTTAATAAAGCCATTGTCTTGGTCTTAGAAGTTGGTTGATGGAGAAATTAGATTGATAGAGTATGATCAATAACTCCTCCATGGTCTGTGATGCCTTTGGCATAGTACATACTTGTTTCTTCTGTTTATAACACATCACAAGCCTTTTCTGAAATAAGATAATTTAGACTTCGACACAGGAGAAGATGTAATGGAAACTAACAAAATCTTTTTACATGGACATACACCTGAGCGTATGACCATCCTTGTCTGTAATTATTTATGTTGATACTTGCATTCATTTCTGTTTTTATTTGTTGTATATTTGTGCATACATATATATGTCCTATGGACATACACCTATCTACATGCATGTGCAAGCATGCAAACTACCTTAGTTCTATGTTAATTATATGGCATTAGTAGAACTGTAGCAATATGTCATGATCTTGATTGACCTACATGATGCTTATATTTCTTAATTTTGACAATTTCTTGGTTCTGAACTATATATCAGGGTGAGGATTTGATAAGAGAAAGTGGCATTCCATATACAATTGTTCGACCCTGTGCCTTAACTGAAGAACCTGCAGGAGCAGACCTTATATTTGACCAAGGGGACAATATCACGGTACTTTAAAACCTAAGCATGCCGTTTTATTTTTCGCACACTAAGTTTATCATAGGGTTAGATTCAGCTGCATGATACTTTTTGCTTATATTAACTTATTACAAAGAGGTTTTCATCAGACAATCTCACGGAGGTGCTAGAACCAGTTAGTAAGTTACACTTTTCTCAATAGCAGGGCATATAATTGTAGATGTTGTTAAGATGGTAATGAATCATATCTGTTTAATCACAGGGAAAGATTTCAAGGGAAGAGGTTGCGCAGATATGTCTTGCAGCTCTGGAAAGTCCATATGCATGTGGAAAGACTTTTGAGGTTATAATCACATATTTATTGCCTCTGTGTATGTCCTGAAATAAACATTTGATACAAGTATTTAACATCTGATTAAAAAAATGAAACATCTTGGATTCATGTGGAAAGTCATAAAACTAGAAATAATTCTGTAAAATTATATTTGCACTGGAAAGGATGAGAAAAAACAAATGAGGAAACATGTGCATATAACAACTAGGACCTTGTTATGATTACTTTTTTCGTAAGATTGTCACCATCAATCTCATCTGATCAACTGCATGATTATGCAACTGTCAAAGTTTCTTGTCTAAGCTTATCTAAATTGGTAGAAGGAACTTCATCTGTCTTGGTTTCTCATATTTCAATTTTCACCTATGACTATTACTTTAGAGCAACAAGTCACACTTTACCTCAAATGAGTGATTTTCTCTCATATTCTTTTTTTGGTTCTCTTCCTTGGCTTAGCACAAAGCTTAGAATTTCATCAAGTTAGCTTATCTTATATATGCTCATATATTGCAAGCAATGTTCTCTCTTTGCAGAACATTTTTGTACATCTCAATGAAATAAATGTCCTCTATCCTGCAGGTCAAAAGCACTGTGCCATTTAGTGAACAATACATCATAGACCCTGCAAACCCTCCCTCTGAGAAGGACTATGATGTCTACTTCAGCACTTTGAAGGATGGAATTACGGGTAAAGAAGCTTTGGAAGGGAGTACTGTTCCAGTTTGAGAATTATACAGAATTTTCTGCTGTCAACAATGTCCACTAGTTGCCCAACTCTGGCAGCTTTAGACTCCACCTGATGTAAGTGACACTTAGCCCACCAATTTTATAGTAGACATTTGTATTACTCTTTAACGTCTATCATGTTTCAAGCCATTTACGCTAAAGCATGTAGCTATGTATTGAACTCAGAAATGAGCTGCAAGTATCCCAGAGGATGTTCTATCACGCTTCCTCTGTATTGCTGACTTTTCATTCTCCTTTTGGTCATACTTGTATTTACCTGTTAGATGTTCTTTTGCATAAGCTCGGTAGGTAAATTATGATAACCAAGTTCCAATAATTTGCTCTAAAGAAGCAGCTAGGTGAGCACTTATATTCCTAACATGCATGACCACACAGAATGCTCAAGCTTGAGGTTGAGCCAATTCATATATCTGCAAGCTAAACTGGAGCAACAGGAGCATCTCCTTAAAGAACTTTTTACTTTCTTGTATAAGTATATTGTTATTTTACAAACTTACGGTTATTGTTATAGTACGGATAAGATAATTCAGATTACATTTTCCTCTGAGGTTCTTGTGATGCCATTGTTCCAGTTAAAAGAGATGACCAGTTAAGATTTATTGTAAGTTTGTAACATGCTTTGATTGTTATACAACGGTGATAGGAAGGTCCATGTTCAATGAGTTAGGTCTTGCTTTTATTATCTGTTCTCTTTTCCAACACATATGGCATACAATGAAAGATAAGCATAAGTATGATCTGTATACGAAACAAGACTATCTTGTAAAATAATTTCCTTCTGAATAGGGTAGCACAATTTTGTCCTCTTCCTTTTTCAGTTGCACCAGACTGACAACATGGATGATTCATTTTTATATGGATAGAAGATGGATGGAGAAGATGATGCGCTATGTAAAGGTCTGCGGCACACTGTTAGCTGATCAATGGATCAGATGATAAGATGAGCAATTTTGGTGACATCATGTAATGATACAAGAATATGAATGTAGACAAGTAAATGGTTGATGTATAGGCATGGATTCTATATAGTTATGGTTTACTTGTACAAATCCTGAATATTGATGATTCACTGGGTTATATACTTATAAAATATTGGATTGAAATATTATTATGTTACATGTCATCCCTTTTCTGTAAGGAGAACTCAAGGCAGATTTTTGTAAACTGAAATTTTTCAATGTCATTAAGACTTTATTGATGTTCTATTTTCTTGATAGATTGTAGATGCACTATGCATGCAAAGAGAGGTATACTTTTGTTTTCGGAGTAATTGCATTAACCCTCACTACACTCAGTATCACATGAAAGAAAAGCAGTTAACAAAAAAGGTGTGCAGCCATACCTGTATTACTGAGGAGGATCCTTCTTATATTTTCTCTATCCAAAGAGGAAGATAAAGAGATTAACAAATGTTGTGTTGTGGAATAGCAGGGCAATTCTCCTTTGGCAGAGCTGCGGTAAGCATAGAGTTCTGCCAGAGGAGAACCGCCCTGTAATTCTCGCGCCACATCTGCCGGTTCCTTTCTCTCTCCTCGCCCCGAACCATTCTTGACTCTTCCATCGATCACTTGCCATGGATTTATAGTTCTATGTCTCTTGCATCAAATCTGGATATGCTACAGGATATGCTTCTAAGTTAGGATAATTCTTCAGGAGCTTCCTTCCCTTTTTCGCCTTTCAGCTTTTCCTCCTGAGCTGCACTGGTCCTCACTGCATGTACTGTAGAAGCATAAACATAGTTAGATACGCTCAATAAGCATATGATTGGTGCCATGAGATAAAATCTTTGATTTCTATTCAAGATTATATTTATCATGGAACATCCTCAGATTCTCTCACTATCTCCAGAGATATAGATATCAACCTCTCTCTCTCTCTCTCTCTCTCTCTCTCTCTCACTCTCTCTCTCTCTCTCACACACACACACACACACACACACACACACACACACACAGTAGTCTTAGGCACAGGGATCGCAAGCAAAAGGAATAATCTTTACTCATAGAGAAGACCCACTGGTGACTCCGAAGGGCCGCGTAACATATCTTAAAGCAAAGAATTCGGAATGTCATGTTGACTTCAATGTGACAGGCATAAGTAGTGAGATTTTTCTCATAAATACCACCAAGGAACAAAATCCAGAAACTTTTCCCATAATATACTAACTCTTATAGCATTTTCCTATAACAATGTACCAATAAAAAGAAAAATTATCATATGGTTCGAAAATCGAAACATAGACATATCTCATATCTGCATGCATCAAAAATTACCAGAAGGAAAAAAAAAGAATTTAAATCACTGAGATTATATGAGGAAAGAGATTGTTGACAAGGAAAGGGAACATGCTGTGGAACCTCGCATCTCGCTTTTGTGGGTTCATCTCTCGTTCCCTGAAGAGCAACTCATCTACTGGACGAGATCGAGCAGACGTCTTGTGCTAGAGAAAAGGATACGCCATGAGTGGACCAGTGACTTAATAAAGTTGTCTGTGAGAGAACACAAATGGTAATCTTGGCATGTTCCAGGTTCAAGCAAGAGAATAAACTTTAACAAGAGAGTCATATTATTGATGTGATTATTGTCGAGTTGATCCCAAGTGCTGAAATGATGATAATTTTCTGAATATATACTCATCTTAGTTTGTTGCATTGATGGAGAATTAATATTTTGTTAGGATGTGAACAGTTAACTTCTTTTAAAAAAACACTATTAATCAACTCTCTTCACTTCAAAAGACTTCTAAGTTATCTTAGTATGGTCATATTAATTTACAATTTATAGATAATTAGTTGATCAGAAAGAGTAAGTTGCGAGGTAATGTGGACAGTAAAAGTTTAAGCTGATCAAATTTTTATCCATGGGTCCACTATGCAATAAAGACTAAGAATAAAGGAGGAGGTATTTCTCTACACAGAGCATCAATTCATCTGGAGATCGGATGTGCGTTCGGATATACCACAGCAGTGGGCTTAGAAACCTAGCTCTCCCTTCCTGCATAAATACCCAACACCATGAACCTCCCCTCTGCAAAAATACTTGCTCAAACACATCAATTATCAAGTAAGAGATGAGCACCAATGTGGAGGTGCATTGCAGGGCAACTACTTCATTGGCAGTCGGCTGTGCCGCTTGACGACAGTGGTGGCTCAGGTACGCAGCTCGCTGCCAAAGGAGATTTGCCCGGCAATTCACCTCCACTGCACCTTCGTCGATCTTCTTGCATTATTTTCACAGGATAGCTTATTTACTTTCAAAGTCAATGTATTGACATTTGACGTGATAGAGTATAAAATTTTTATCTACATATATATATATATATTTTTTAAACTATAACTTTTATATTTTGAGGTCTTTTACATAATTACCGCTATATTTTTGAAATATCGAAATCTTTAAGCTCTCTTAAAAATATTATTTTGCTTATATAAATTATTTGGAAATATTTTTAGTACAAGAAAAAGAAATCTGAGTTTTTGCAACAATTTGTTTGTAATAATTGATATTTTACACTTTAAATTTAAAATATATATATTTTAGTCATTTATATATATGTATATATTAACTTTAACGATCATATATTATGAATACTTTTATAGTTAAAACTAACGACAATCGACAGTTCCGAATTTTTCTTTAAAAAATAAACAAGTTTCAGGGGCAATTATAATATAAAAGTATTCAGGGGTGATTATGTAAAACAGGAGCGAATTTTGCCGGCAAAGCAACTACTAGTTACTATTTTTAACGTAACGGCTCCCGTGCAACTCACGTGCTCTCTGTATAAAGATTTGGGTTGCGAAGTGGATAGAGTCTACGCATTCTCCCTCTCTATCAAACTGGGGGAGGGATAGAGACAGATGAACTCTTTGGGGGTAGTAACGAGGATGGATTCCCTTCTCTTCCCAAACTGTGGCCTGCGAGCTCCACTCATAAAGATCGGCCATTGCAGAGCTATTCACAGGAAAGGTAACCATGCCTCCAAATCTTGGTCTTTTTCTTAGCTCTTTCTATTTTTTTTTCTTTTCTCAACGTTTTAGATGAAGTAGAAGGTCCTTAGGTTTGTAGTTGCTAAAGATAATTCTTGATTTGGTCATGGCTTCAGTAATTTATCCCAAATATCGATTCCTTATGGGTTCAGCTTACTGTTGTATCCATGTGGTGATTATGAAGGGCTTGGTTAGATTGCTGAGTTGCTTCTTTGTTTATGATCTTGACTACGATTGTTCTTTTTATCAGGTAACTTCTGATATTGTTAAAATTGGATTTCAAACAATGTTTTGTTTACTTGTCTCTGTTCACATCTGCCTACATTTTGATATATTGTTAGACATTTAGGGCTTCGTAGTGGCAATTTTGTATATTTCAATAGGAAATCATACTACAAGAAAGTGATAAAGAATTAAACAACTGAGGTATAATCTTTTGATGCAGCTTATTGAACTTGACAGAGAATGCAGATGGGGTTGTGTTCTTTGCCACCCAGCGAGGCTTACCACAGTCATCTATATCAATTGTTAGATCTGAGGCAAACAGAAAAGGAAGACCCCGAAGAAATGCTCGTGTTGATAGGACCGCAGAGGAGTCTGGTCTATTGAAAGATCAAACAAATTATGATAGTGAGGTATCTAAAACCTCAAATCAGGATGAGATAATTTCTTTGTTTAGAAGAATACAGTCTTCTATCTCAAAAGGTGGCTCAGTTCCTAAGAGAAGAAGCCTAAACAGTCTGAAGGAGAAACAGGAAGTTCAATCCATTCAACAGAATCCAAAAGGCAAGCAAGTACAAGGTATGGTATTGGAATTTAGGAAAACTTAATTTCTTTCATTCCTCCTCTTTATCTCAATCCCTTACCCTCCTTGTTGATTGTAGTAGAATTGTAGTAGAATTGTTTAAAACAGTTGTCTCTATCTATATCATTTTTCTTCTTTTACACTGAGCTGATGAATAGATTACTAAACAAAGCCTCTATATGCAAATCTGTTAAGGAAAGGATGTTTTTTTCCCAGCTTTTTCAATGAAATTATATTAGGTGGTAATATGAAAAAATATGGTAAAAATATTTAGTCTTGTGACTCCTTGTTTTCCTCTTCTTGCAATGGGCTAATATATCTAAGCAAATCCTTTTCTTTCAAAGATTGCTTATGGTCATTAGCTGTTCCATCATCTGGGTGACACCTGTAATGAAATGTAGTATATTATTGCTATTATTTTATCGGCTCCTAAAAACTACTCTCTTTGGTATTCCATTGATAAAGTTGCAAGAGGAAAGGATGATGTAACTTCCTTAAAGGATGCCACATCTGAGGATGCACAACCAAAGGATCATGCGGATCCTGGTAATGCTAAATTGCCAAGACCAGTCTCAATTTTTGTAAAGAAGTCACCTATTCCACCTCCTCCATTAACACAAGAAACGAGCAAGGATGTTCTCGAGGAACAACTGCATGCAGCAGTTCCAAACGAAGTGTCTGAATTGCAGGAGTTGGATAACATGAAGCTCCCTGAGCTGAAAGAAGTTGCACGAACAAAGGGAGTAAAAGGTTACTCAAGAATGAAGAAGGGAGAGCTGCTGGAAGTTTTGAAGGGCCTGGTGCAATCTTCTTGACGAATCAAAGCTTTTGAATTACCGTCAACTCTACACGAAGTAGTTAAGACTGTTGTTGGCAAATTTGTTTATGTAAATTTGTTTCTTCTAGCGGCGAATAGCTTATGTTGTTCTCAAAAACTTTGTCAATTTGGTGAACATTTTGTTATGTTGGATTCATTGATGCTACTTCTTGAGGATGTGAAAAAAGTTGATTGTAAGAGTTAGTAAGTTGTTTTGTTTGAGTTAATCAAGAGAACGAATGTGAAAAAAAGATGATTAATAACCACAACTTGCACCAACAGTAGCAGATATAAGAGGGCAATGTTGTATCATTAACTTAATCCATCTTTTTAAGATAACCACTTTCCAGATCTAGCTTGATATTAGCTTCAGCTAATAGCACGACTGGTATTTTTCTATAGAGTTTCATGATAGCAGATGATGCACTAGATAGATAAGTCACACGTTTATAACAATGTAACGGTTATAGGATAACAGTAATTTTTATTTTAAATAGGGTTATCTCAACTGTAGTCCTAAATCACTTTCCCCCCTGGAGAAAAAGAATAGTTATACCCCCATTAATATTTCATTAGAATTGCTAGAAATAATCTTCAAATTTTGACTAACTTAATAAATAGACTTCTTCTATATCTGTTTATCTTCTTCGTTTATGCCTCCAATCTTTTCTAATTCCTTCAATAACCACCTAAGAGAGAGGAGAAAACTGTTAAGTTCCTCCAACAGTTCGGTAATCCGTTGTAGTCTAGTTGGTTAGGATACTCGGCTCTCACCCGAGAGACCCGGGTTCGAGTCCCGGCAACGGAATATTTTTTTGATATAATTTTATTTAACCAGACTTGTTGATGGTATTTTGGTCATTTTACTTCCATGCGTTACATACTTTAGGGTTAGGGCTTCCTCCTTTTTATAAGTGTTATCCCCTCCGAACGCGCGAGCTATTTGGTGCTGCTGCTGTTGCCGTAGGAAAACCCTTCGTTTCCTTCGAAAAAACCCTCAAATGGTAACACTCTTCCCCTTCTCCGATCTCTCTCGTGCCCATTATTTCTCTCTCTTTAACTCCATCTCTTATATTCGAATCATTTCATCTCCTTCGGTTCCATTGTAGGCGTCGGAGAAGAAGCTTTTGAACCCCATGAGGGAGATCAAGGTGCAAAAGCTCGTCCTTAACATCTCTGTCGGAGAGAGCGGTGATCGCCTCACCAGAGCCGCCAAGGTTAGCAGATCTCATATTGATTTCTATCTTTGACTGTCCTTTCTTTCAAAATCTCTTTTTGATTGTCTTCTGTATGTTTCAACGAGTGTGTGGAAGAATTAGATTGATTCGTTGACTACTGTGTAGAGTTTGCATTGAATGATTTTGTTTTACTTATTCACTCGTTCATCTAGTTTAACTTGACGGCTTGTTTTAGATAACGTGGGGACTTTAAATTAGTATTAAGGAAAATAATAGATCTGTATATCATGGCAGTGGTTTGTTGATTTATCAATACATTTCTACTTCCTATTTGTCTCATTGTGTTCTACTTCTGCACTTTTGTAAAGTAGAAAAAGGAGAATAAGATCATTTTGCAGTTGGCTCTATTATCACATTTGAATTCTTAGATGTCATATTTTTTATTTCTAATTTAGATTTGGATGAATAGAACTCTGACATTGGCTTGGTTAATCCATCATTTGTCCTGGACGCACTAGATTTATTTAATTATTTTGCTCACTGTTTCTGCTACTTTCAGGTGCTAGAGCAATTGAGTGGACAAACACCAGTTTTCTCAAAGGGTATTCTTGCACTTCTTCTGGGTTTTTAATGCATGGGCTATTTCAAGTTTTTGCTCGTATTTTACTGTGGCTCTAATTATGCAGCTCGATACACTGTGAGGTCTTTTAGCATCAGGCGTAATGAGAAGATTGCATGCTACGTCACTGTTAGGGGAGACAAGGCAATGCAGCTTTTGGAGAGTGGATTGAAAGTGAAGGAATATGAGCTGTTGAGGAGGAACTTCAGTGAGACTGGATGCTTTGGCTTTGGCATACAAGAGCATATCGATCTTGGCATCAAGTAAGTTAATGCTCCTCTTGTGTGACATGAAAATAGTACTTCTGTAATTATGGTTCGTTTTGTGGAGATATAATATACTTGTAAAATTGGTTGTCGGACATTGATGTAGGGCATATTTCTAAGTGGGATCTAATTATGCCTTAACTAATTGAAGAGCCAAGGAAAATGAGCAATTTTTGCATTCCTTTTTTGCCTTCTCTTTCACTCTGTCGTCATCCTCTTTATTTCATTTCAATTAGACACTAGACTACCTTTTTCTCTTCTCTGAATGTCAAATATGAAATATATAAAGGATAACAATAGAATCCTTCAGTTGGATGATTAGGGTAAAAGTATTGTTATTTATGCAGGAATACGGTGATTATTTGGCGTTCTCTAGGAAAATAGTAGGAATTTTAAAGCCCAAGAACTCTAGTTTAGTTTATTGTAACACCAAGAGTACAGTGTCATACAATGTCACCAGGTCAAGGTACCCGTGCCCTCAATTTTATTTCATATGCAAAGCATGCCAAATGCTGCATAGCTGTTATCAGGCTTTATTAATTGATTGCAAGTAATTATTTGTAAAGGTTCTTAGCTATGAAGATTGGCATTATTATGAGTTCAATGAGATGTGTGTTAATATTTCCAATTCTTGAACAAAATAGATGAATGGAGTTATTATTTTGTTTCGTAACATTTTGTGTGTCCGATCAGCCCATTTTACTTTACCTTCCGGATTCATAAATCATCCTTCTTATGCTGTATTATGTGGGTTTGCTGCTTTTTTTATTAACTGGTTGCTACTTGTTTATAGTTTTTTTGGAGTCCAGTTTTTGATAATATTTGTCTTGCATTAAAATGTTCTCCATGATGAGCTGAAGATAACTGCATTTGCTTGGTTAAACTTGTCCAGGTGATTGTGGTAACAGTAAATTCATTTGAGTTTTCATATTCACTGAAGTTGTATATTTTTTCTACTCTCGTAGGTATGATCCATCAACTGGCATTTATGGTATGGACTTCTATGTGGTTCTTGAACGTGCTGGGTACCGTGTTGGCCGTCGCCGCAGATGCAAGGCTCGTGTTGGAATTCAGCACAGAGTCACTAAGGAGGATGCCATGAAGTGGTTCCAGGTCAAATACGAGGGTGTCATCCTCAACAAGGCGCAGAATGTGACCTCTTAAAAGGCTTCACAATGGTGTAGTCATTAGCGTTTCTTCATGAGTTTTTCTCTTATGTATTCTGAGAGTAGATGTTTATTGAAGACTAATGCTTTGCAGTTTTTGACTTGTCAACAGTTTCTGTTCCATTGATCTATCTTACTTCTATGACATCTATATATGCTATTTTGGTTTTCTTAAGCTCGGTGGTAAAAGTTCAGATGAACCACTTTGCTAATTTGATCCTAGTATTTATAGAGCTTTACGTTGTTGGTTGCTTGTGAAGCAAATCTGTGTTGGAATTTTGCAAGTACAGGGCCAGTTATAGATGAGAATGTTGGCCAAGCCAAGAGAAAGTAACTAGCTTTCTTAGTTCATTCCATCCTAGTTGCCTGGAACTTTAGAAAATGGATGATAACTTGCAACTCTCATTTGGATGTTTGGTGTTATCTATGTTCCCTGTCTAAATATACTATTTGGATGTAATTCTTGAATAAAGAGCAGTCAACCTTGGATAGGGCTCTTATGCTCACGGTCACGGTTGATAAAAAGTAGAGAGAAGAGAGTAGTTTTAAAAAGTGAGTTTCTAGGAAAATGTTAATACTATCTATCATAAGTAGGGTGTAAATCAACCGAGTTGGTCGAGACTAAGCTTGATAATTAAAATTATTTTAATTTTAGTTAATTTCAAGCTTGAGTCAAGCTTTAGCCCAGACGATCTGATCATTAAGTAATTATAAGCTTTAATCAATTCGAGCCTAATTTTCAGTCTGATTAAGTTTGAATTAAATTAATCTTAATTTAAACTCAATAAAACTTAATTCAACTATAAAATAAAATATTAGAAAAATATAAACTAATAGAAATCTCCAGAAAAAGATACCTTAAGATTAAAACCCAGAACTAAAAATATAATAGAAGTATAATCAATGTAATATATATATATATATATATATAATATTGCTTATATTATATATATAATTCTTTTAAATCATAGCTTGAAATTATTTTTAAAAAAAGATTAAACTGGACTTAGCATATTTTCGAACCGGATTATTTTGACAGCCTAAGGATTCACATCTAGCAAATTGTATTAGATGATCAGCATATAATAGCGCAAAATTGAACTTGTGACGTTTGTCATGACAAAGATGACGATGCTTCTTATATAGATTTATATATATTTGTTCAAACACATTAACGAGTAAACAGAGCTGAAATAGAAAGATACCAAATAAAAGGGGATCGGCGGACTGCAATCTTCTGTAGTAGGTGCTATCATTATAGAGTGGTTTATAACTTGGATTGCGCCACCTCTCCCTCTTCCTCCCCAATTACCTTCCACACTTCCGGCATCGTCGCCAGCCTCACCTTCTTATACACCTCCCCGTTCCACCCCCTCATTGCCATCTCCTCCGCCAACTTCACCGCCTCCTCCACCACCCTCTCCACCCCTCCTTCCACCGCCCGATCCACCAACCCCCTCCTCACCCCCTCCCGTGCCATCATCTTCGCCGCCCTCAGCAGCACGTCCCGCCGCGTCCCCGCGTCCCGGATCTTGGCGCACAGCACCTTATCGAAGTAATCGACCATCGAGATCTTTAGCCCTATGTCCATCTCGCTCATGTAAAGGAATCCCCGGTCGGCGCGCATCAAGAGGTAGTCGTGGCTCAGGGCGAGGATGACGCCCGCGGCGGAGGCGTGGCCGGTGACGGCGGCGACGGTCGGCATCGGGAGGGATACGAGGTCGGCGACGAGGCGGCGGTGGAGCTCCGTCATGCGGCGGCGGTCGGCGGCGGAGGTAGAAGCGGAGTATGCCCAGGCGAGGTCAAAGCCGTTGGAGAAGAACTTGCCCTCGGCGGCGGTAACGAGCGCGGCCGGGCGGTTCGGGTCGGAGGCGGTGTCGGAGCGGATCCGCGCGAGGTGGGAGCGGATCGAGGTGAGGAGGGTCGGGTTGAGGCGATGCTCGCCGGAACCCGTTAGGGTTAGGACGTACACGTGGCCGCGCTTCTCCAGTGTGCACATCTCGATCGTTCTCTCTCTCAGCCCTGCGCTTGGAGAGTGAAGAGGGGGAGGAAAAAGCTCCAGAGAGTAGGTGGAGTCAATCTATGAATCTTCCAACAAATCAGTCATGGGAGGTATTCTTTTGATTGGTTCTATTGTACTGTTTAGAGATTGGAAAGCTATGCCTTGACTCTTAAAGGAGTGGAAAGTCAAAATGGAAACATCTGGTAGTTATTAAAGATTATGCTATAAATTTGGTCGAAATCTCCATTGGCATTTTGCAAGTGAACCTACTTATCAGACGTTTGGGTTTGACAATTAGTGAATTCTTTTTACAATAGAAGCTCTATAAGCGAGTTATTTGATCTTATTGTTGACTTGTACAGCAGAGTTAATTCGGAGGCTTTACAATTTTAATTAAATTTAATTTTCTAATTTAACATATAAATTTGAGTGTATATAATTTTTATAGTCGTTGCATTAAAATACACACAATATGTATTATAATATATATATATATATATATAAAATTTACAGTCTATTATTATATATAAGACCCAATAATTTCAAAGAGGTCTCAGTTGGATATGACATGACATGATGTAAAGAAGAGATGAGGATATTAGTTAAATTATATTTATCTTTTTAATCCGTGGCTATCGTGTAGAAAAGCTTGTGCATTTTGCCCCGATAAGTAGTGCTTCCCTTCTAAACACAATTAAATCTATAATCAATATGCATCCAAGTGTAACAAGCAATTATTGTACCCCTGCCACGAGTTGTCTGTCAGTTCCGATCAGGTAATCAATCCTTCACTGCCAGGACAATGCCTACTTGAATAAAGTTCAGAGACATGGAGAGAAACACTTAACACAAAAGAAGACTCGAGTCTTACGTTGATGTAAACTCCATCAGTCAGCTATACTTGCAAGTTGCAACCTCTCCTTGGGTTGGTTATTCACCTGCGTAGGAACAGGAGGGAGTGAAGAAAGCAGAAAACATTGCTAGTGTTAGCGCCTTGATCTAACTAGTTGCCAGTGGATCAAGTCAGGTAGATCTCAGGTAGAGCCAAGATTTTATCTGAACAAAGTTTTAACCAGTGAGCTCCAACACCCACTATTGTTAGAAAATCTGACAGCCAAATCCCCCTTAACCACAACATTTACACCAGTACACAAGTACAGTTAAACTACAACATAAAAATACAAGCATTGCCTCCTTCAGTTTCTTCAAAGAGGCTATGGTCCCCAGCAATTCTACTCCTACTTGCTACATTAATACCGAAACAGCATTTCTTCACAGGCAGCCAATGTACATGGTTATAATATTTGCCGCAGAACCAGGAATCCTTGGGGTCCAGCAGCATTTGGTTCAGCTTCCACAATGCAGGAATTCTCAGATGATACAAGTTTGAGAGCATGAAATAAGCATGTGCCCTGCTCCAGTCACACTTATCAAAAAGAGGTAAGACTAGTTATCTCTTATGTCCCAGTTAGGTGGGAGAAATTAAGGCCGAATTGTCGCCTCACATGCTCGGGTATCAGCTTGCTCACAAGCTCGGGTGAAGTACCTGCTAACTGCAAAATAAAAGAAAGAAAACAAACCACAATAAGCACAACTATAGCAAGGGGTTTCTCTGACCAGAAATTAGAAGCAATAAACATGGATAACAGTAGCCTGATGCTGAAACATGATTACAGTGATCTTATGTAATCCACCATGGGAGTAGTGTAGGGAGGTGTAATGTGGTGCTCACAGGACATTCTGAACACCAGGAAATAAAAATGGCAGTTCTTGAACATTTCTCATTTTAAAACATCCAGGTTAGCCAAAACTAACAGCTAAGTTTCAAATGGATCAGTGATTAGATGAAGAATTCCTATAGTACAGAGAAATGAACATAAGCTACAGAATTAAGTTTCTGAGATTCAAGTTAGTCAGAAGATTATCCATGATTAATAACTGGACACTCAGAAACATCATAAATTATGATGAAGTACTCAGCAAATATCTCCACTTGTTCATCAAGTATGAAGGGGCAAGTGTACTTTTACAATGCTAAAAACTTTAAGATGTGGCATATAAGAAAAACTACAAATGCCGAAATACACAATTATAGCAACTACAACAAAGGACGATCATTATCCGAAAGCAACTACTGATGGCAAGCTCTAAAAACAATTAGATAGTAGTTATAGAGGCACGGACAATCGAAGTGTTTAAATAATAAGCTTACCTCTTGCTTGAAGTTAAAAAGAGGAGGAAATGGACGTCCATTTGGCAACCGTGCATTGGGTTCCCGTAGCTCGTCAAAAAAGGAATGTGCACATGCCTCAAGCTGTAATGAAGAACATTTTATTGCATCAGCAGCACTCAAAGGTATACCTTGAAAATTCACAATTTCCTATAGATACCATTTCTGGGTATCATTTCAGCTCAGAAAATACAAAATATTATAATTGAACAACCAGAAATTCATTAGTTGATAATAAACGTTAAGGAAACAAGATGACCTATGATCAGACAAAAGCTACAAAATTACCAATAATAGTTGATTTTAATTATGTCGCCTCACCACCTTACCAAAGGTCATAAAAGGAGTTATATTTTCTTTTTTCACATTGGCCAGAAGGAAATAATTCCATGTAGGCATACCCTTGAAATGTCTTGTCACTCAGCACAAAATGGTTGGACATGACTTGCTTACACTTCAGATAAACATATATTGTGTAACTTAGAAAATAAAAGCTCCTGAAAAGGAATCAACTAAGAGGGAGGGTGAGGACAGACAACAAAGAGATAAGAAACAAAAGTCTTGAGGAAACCACACAAACAAGCATTCCGTTGACCAGTTGATATGAAATAAGATAATTACACAGGAAATGTAATGTCCTAATCATGACAATAAAAAAATAAATAAACACAAGGAAATAAGTAATTGATAGATAATGATTGGATCAATTAGGACAAGAAAGGGAATCAAATAAAGTTTAGCGCTGAAGAACATAATTAGTTGAGGCAGATAAACTGAGACATTATAATTGACAGGACCAGACAAAGGCTTTTCCTGCTCCAACTCTTTTATGTGTTGCAATTACTAATTAGAATTTGCAACTAATTTGCTGCAGACAAATCATAAAGAGAAGAAAACTCACTGCAGTGCAACGAAGACTAGGTGAATATTGAAGAAGACGTGATGCAAGATCTATTGCTTCTGGAGGCATTCGCTTGTGGAAAACCTGAACCAAAAAAAATTCTGTTATTATTCATAGGGAATGAGTGAACTAATAAATTGCATAAATAGAACAAAGTATCCATATTCAAAAAGAAAATGTTGATACCACATGCCATGTTAACATATCAACACATAAAAATTGGCATCCATTTATCAGGCTTTTAATTTGTTTATAATTGCAGATAAATGTCCCAGCTGCCCTAGTTGATTAAAGGCACTGAAGATGTCCCAACCAACAGCTAACATTTCCCAACCTAATCAACTGGCAAGGTTAGGACTACTGAAGGTTGCAGTTTGGTTGAATCAGGGTTGATAGCTTTGGGAAGTCAATTTATAAATACTGACATGCTTGACATAAGAAAAACTTGATAAAACGAAACTAGACAAAAGCCCTGATAGCAAACTTTAATGTTTCCAAATGAAAAGGTAACCTTTGGCTGAAATTGCTACTATTTTGAAATAAAGCCTAACAATATAATCATTGAGCAACTAAAACTAGATTACTGATGCTAACTACTAATATACTGTTTTAAGTCAAAAAAGAATAACTGAAATAACAATATTTAAGGGTATCAATGTCATTGCGCTAACTGCTAACTCATTAGAACTTGGCTCATTTAAATAACTAGATGTCAACATCACAACATTTCTGTAAACTAAAGTAGAAGCCCCAAGATGAGCTACATATGATGTATATATAGAATCATGATAATGAAATAAAAGGATTCTTAATTTTAATAAGGCAGCTTGTGAGAAGCAACAATAGGAACTTTGAAATGCTAAGGTTGCATGTATCAATTTTGAGAAAATTATATACCACCCAAAGGAAACCAAATTTATTAATTCATAAAAAGGAAAGAGAATCATATGGGCTAGAATTGTAGTGTTCTTACAATTCCAACCACTGAAAGGATGAAAGAGTCATAATGGAATGTATCTCATGCTTACCTTGTGCCATGGGTGAGCTTTTATCTGAGGAAATCTAAACTCTGTATAGTTAGGGTTCATACACCGAATTTCTTCACGGGTTGGAGTACCAAGAACCTGTATAAGCATATTATCTAATGTCAATTTATTTTTCTTGGAAACGGCATAAAATATAAGCACTCACATAGGCAATACATTCTGTACCTTGATTATCTGAACAAGCTGATCGACAGCACTTTCTCCAGGAAACAGTGGCTGAGGAAAATGGGAATAAACATTATTAGAACCTTAAATTTCAAAATCCTGCCTCCAAGAAATGGTTAAAATTGGCAAACTGAGAACCAAGAGTAAACACACACCTGTCCAAGAAGTAGTTCAGCCAGAATACATCCTGCTGACCATATATCAATTGATGTAGTATACTCAGTTGCACCAAAAATGAGTTCCGGAGCACGATAATAGCGAGAGCATATGTATGATATGTTTGTTTCACCCTTAACCTGTTATGGAAACACAAAGAAAAAAGGAATATTAATGACAAATGAAAACGATAGGTACATGCAAAGCTGAAAAAGAAGACAGAAACCAACTCTGGAGCAGGTTTCAGATCTAACAGTTAAGACTTCACAATTAAGGCAAGAATTCATGTTGGAGAGAAGTGTTTAAGGTGGTAGAAAAATGTAATCATGAAGTAAGGAACGAAATTAGAAAAAGAAGACCTAATACACTCATATTTTATGTTTTAAGGATAAAGAAAAAAATTTAAATTTTCACAAGCATCAAAGGAATCCAAAATAAATCAAGTATTAAGAAACCCAACGGATGGAATATGGCAATTTATGTTATAGCAGGTGGCATCTACAAACTAAAACTAACTGATCTCTATCATTAATATAGCATTTAGACAATCATCAAGATACTCCATCATATCTTAAAAAGAATTGCAATGACTCTATTGAGCCAACATTCCACGCAAAATAGTTTTTTTATGCGTCTTGCTATCAATATAGCACATAGTGCCCAAAAGAAATCATTATTTACAAATAATCCATATTAGAGTATAAATATGCTGCATATTTCATATACAACTGATGTACCAGAATCTTTGCACTGCCAAAATCACAGAGCTTCACTTGGTGTGTGAGAGGATCCACCTGTAAGATGTCCATTTACATAAAAGGTAAAAGTCAGGACCTCTTTTGCTTAATATAATATGTTGTATCATAAAATTGCTCATTTTAAACACACCAGTAGATTTTGTGGCTTCAGATCTCTATGACAGACTCCAGGAACTGAATGAATATAAGCTAAGCCCCGAAATATCTGCATTTCAAAAGACGAACAACAGTTATTCCATGCAACACATCAAGAAAAAAAAATAAAAATAAAATCACCTGATACATATAAAGCTTCACATAGATAAGCGGCATCCTCTGGTTTACGTTGCTATAATGCTTCAGGACACGATATAAGCTCTCAGGGACATACTCCATAACCAAGTTAAGAAAAAGCTCGTCTCTGTTTGTGGTGGAGAAAAAACAGTGCTTCAAAGAGATGACATTTGGATGATCCATCGCACGCATCAACTGCAGCTCACGGTTTTTGTATCGCCTGTCCTGCAATACCTTCTTTATGGCGACTGTCTCCCCTGTTTCCAAACATTTTGCCTGCATGAAAGTAACCAACCATAAAAACATGCACGAAGGTGAAGACTTGAAGGAAACCAAACACAAATATCAAGTCATATACCTGGAAGACGATCCCAAATGACCCAGTTCCCACAACTCGTTCCGCCATGTAGCTAATCACCTAAAATGCATGGAACTAAAGTTAGCATAACAATGTTACGATCTCTCAACTCAGTTATTACCATTTACACAGTATTGTTCACTGTACTCACCCTTTTAGGTTCACCATTCTTTCCTCCAATAGTGGTGGAGATAATATGACCAGTAACCGGACCATTTCCCTCGATAACAGATGCGTCATGCTGATATTACCACTCAAAAAGCTTAATAAAAAAATATGAAAGAAACAGCTGGTGCTATATGACGAAGCATCAGATGAACGAAGCAAGCTCAGTGGCAGAAGAAATGTCTCAAGAAAGAGAGAACAAACACCGTGCAATCAGTTGATAAACAACCAGGACAGATCTAATAGAAAGCGAGAAGAAAGATCAACAACCGAAACAAAAAAACACCAAAAAATCGAAAAATAATTAGAGATATTAAAAAAAAGACCCCAAAGTGCATCTCTTCGCTATGATCACGGCAGGGATCCACCGGGAAGAAAACTTTTCTTACCAAAAGTGCCTCACGACTAACAAACAGAAGGAAAACGAGAACGAAACCACAGATCCGGAAGCCAAATGATGCGATCTAAACGAGGAAGCAAAAAACCCTAACAACTTCGAGGTCAGGGGGGAAGAGGAAAGAGATACCCCCAAATCGGAAACCGAGAATGACGCAAATCGAGCAAAATTTGACGGAAAACAGGAGGTGATAGCCGGAAAACTACCTTCTCTTTGCCCATCTCCGGCTGTTTCGGATCTACCATCATCGCCTCCGGCTCCGCCGGTTGCTGAGACCCCATCGGCAGCGAAGCCATGTGAACGACAGCAGTTGCCCTTTCCCTCTCCCTCTCTCCCTCTCTCCCTCTCCCTCTTCCCTCTTTCCTTTCTAACCCTCCAAATTCCCAAAATGCCACTCTTTTATTGCAAAGTTTTTTTCCACAAAGACTGCTACATTGGTCTTAAGCTTGTAACGGCGTAAAGGGCCCTCGACTTCGGGACAGAGCCGTTAAACGAGAGCCCCTGGAGTTATGCCAAATTACGGAGATGTCCCTCGAGAAGGGGAAGGGTGGGGTCTTATGCCAGCTTGGCAGGCAGCTGATTGTGATCACTCAACTATTTTGCTCAACTTGCGGGTTGTCCAGAAGCGTGAGAGTGGGAATTAGTTGTGTTGACCCTCCAGATCAGTATACAGTACAGTACAGTATAGTATAGTATAGTATAGTACAGTATAGTATAGTATAGATTGATGATATGTATCAATTGTTATGTGATTTTGATTTGCCCCAAAAGTGTAATTGTAATCCGATACAAAATACATACACAACACAAGGTAAATATGATTTGGTATGACACACAATCGATGTATTACCATATTTTTGACAACACTCCTGGACTAACACGTATCAAATATCACTCTTTTTCTCTAATAATAGTGTTATATCAATTTATGCATATTTAGGGGACTAACAACTTTGAAATAGAGTTGTCCATAGAATTCTATATAATTACTAAGATATCCTTCGTTGTTAGAGTGTGATTGCATGCTCATCTGGCATCCGATAGCACTTACTTACTCATGTTAACCTTAATTTATCGGTTGTCGAATACATGTCAGTGTATTGATTGTGTCGATTCAATCGTTTTGATCACGATACAAAAGCGAACAATGTGTTATAACATCAAAGCAAGTGCAACCAGATACGATACGCACAATCAACGTATTGCCATATTTTTCGATAACAAGTTTGGACTGATATGCAATGATTTACCTATATTGAATATCATTCTTTTATTACAGAATTTGTCTTTACAATAATAACGCTACATTAATCATATCTTTTGATAGTAAACTAATATAATCGAAACTTCTAAAAACGTAAAATATCGCCCACTTTGGAACATAGCCCTTAAAAAGAGTCTTTAGTGCTCAGTGAAATTACATAGATGCTTTTTGATAAAAGGGCTAGCACGTTGTAAGTTATCGTATATGTATTGGTGTATTAATTGTGCAAGTTTTGATCACGTCCGAAAGTGAAAAATTAAAATCGTAACATTAAAGCAGGTATTATTATGTACAGCGCACACATTCAATGTATCAAAAAAATGCATCTCATATATGTTAGAGCGGAAGTGTAATAACAGAAATTAGACAATAATACTGATACGAGAAAACTATATACGGAAAGATAGTGAAAGATTCTTCTAGGAATCTAATTATAATATCGATATGCGGATATATTTCAGAAATGAAGAGTAATTATTGAGAAAAATGCTGGATGGGCAAAGCTGCATTATTGGGATCAAAACTTAAAAAGTATTTTGCAGCCCCAGCCATTAATTGTTGCGCGTCAAAGAATAAACTAAAACCAATAAAGTATTGCCAAAAAGGAGTGACTTTTCAAACTTATTGGATGGGATCATATGACTATGGGAGGCGTAATTATTTTTGGATTCCAGATATGCCCTTTGCTAACCGACGAGGGTAAAAGCGGAACGGAACGGAACGGAGAGGGCCGGTCAAACACGCCGACCGACGTTTTGGGGTCATGCTATATTTTATGTTTACCATTTTTGCCTCTCTTATTATTATTATTATTATTATTATTATTATTATTATTATTATTATTATTATTATTATTATTATTATTTATTTTTTTATTTATTTTTTGTTTACCCGGAGAAATTAAATAGAAATGGTCAGCAGCCAAAGACTTCAGATCGACTGCATTTGTTCTTTTCTTCCCCTTGACCACCTGGAGTGAAGATCACAAACTGCATTTAAAGGATAAAGTTTGATTATGAATTAACCTGAAATAATTGTTTGTTGCCGTGTGATATGATGTCTTCTGCTTAAGACTAATCGTAGGCGTACTATATCAGATAATTATTTATTCTAAACAAATTAAGTTTTCTTTCCTTGGTAAGGATCAATAGTTATTTATAGAGTTAATTACCCTTTAATCTCTAGACTCGACTTAACTAATTTTTACTTTTATACTATTTATACCTTTTAATTCTAAAATAGCCTCGTCTAAGCTTTTCCCTTGTGCCTTGCGAATGACTGTTTACTTTAGGACAAAGTTATTGAAGAGCAGTCTTATAATTTTATGAAGTTACAAAGATGTCTCTTGAGAGAGAGAAGCTGATCGTATGCTACTTTATTGTCCTCAGCGTGTGAGTTGTCGAATATGTGTTGGCGTACTGATTGTGTTGATTCTACGGTTTTAATTACGAACAAAAGTGAACAATATAACATAGCATCAAAGCAAGTGCAATCGATATATTGACATGTTTTCAATAGCGCGATTGAACTCATCGGCACTATATATCACTTTTTTATTACAAAGTGTGTTTCCACAATGGCAATACTATATTAGTTATATAGTATGATTATTGTTTAATCTAAAATAATTATTTGTTGATGTATTAAAAAAAATATTTTGAACTTTTAACTCTATTACTATGTTAGATAATCAATTAGTTCAAAAACTTAATAAACTAATAATATATAGCATGCCTTTTAAAACACATCAATTATATCAACAATTGAGCTGCAACTCATGGAGCTTCTTGAAATAGATTACGCGGCCCTTGTAATGTGGAATCAAATTGGATGTAGAGTTGACTTTTGGCCATGCCTTTATCTAATTTCCTGCATCTTCTCACTCTATTTTTTATGTTTATGTTGTTTATTTCTTGGGACTTTTCCAACTTACAAATAACTTGGGCTAAATTTTGATTAACTGGAGCCCAAATCCAAGATTAGAAGACAAATTAATGGGCCATATGACGAATCCGGCCCATTAACATGACTATACTTTTCTTACATTAGTTTTAGATTTTCAGAATATCAATATAATTATATTTAGACCTCTTAAACTTTTGCACATTGCTATAGAACCCCTTTTTAACCCTTTTTCGAAAGCATACTAATCCATTAGCTTAGTAAATCTCCGAGAAGCCCCTTTCGCCGTGATTAATTTTAAACACTCTTGAAATTATTTTACTTTCTAAGTTAATATAATTATTTAAATTTATTCTTTGTGAAGAGAATAAATCTATTCACACACACACACACACACAACTTTGCAGTCTAATATTGATACTACTGGAAGGAAGTATTTGACATTTATACGAAGCTTGGTTGAGCTAAGCTTTCTTCCATGTTAACTCAGAAATTCGTTTAAGACTCTTCTTAATTAGAAGACCAAGCTTGATCAATAAAAAAGGTCTAATAGATGGTAGATTCATTTGATCCTTTGCCATGCATGGCCCAATCTAAGGATGAGATTTTCTCTAAAACCCCACTTCTGCTACACAAGTTGATGGCAGCTGAGCTATCAGAATAATAAAGCTACTTTATATCCGTCCAGATTGTCGAACTACATCACATCCGAGTAGTTGGCCTCTTTGCATTGAGATCACTAAGATGATCTCAAGCCTTTTGTTACACTGGCAATGAGCTAAGGATATCATATTCATCCTGACAAAAGAGTAAATGAGTAAACTTAGATTATTCTCTTCTTACAAACATCCCACATGGTTTTGATAGCGCCAGGCTAACTGCTAATTATCAAGTCCTTAATGCTTATCATCATGACCTACATAAAAGCTTAAGTTGTTAGGTAAACTATTGACCGAGATTAAGTAGGACTAAATGAGGTCTTAAACTCCAGATCTCTAACAAATCATATTATATTAAATAGTTATTAAATAACAGACTAATATTGTTATAAGCAGGAATTGTCCATGGAGAAACGAGTGGACATTAACATGAGCTTTCCAATCAGGTAATTTCACATCATATTGGCAAAGACTTACCTTGACCCATGAATTGGGTTAATTGGGATTCAAGAATGTCGGTTTCAAACACAGTTGTAATGCATGATCTTCTATTCTAACAATCTTTTCTTTTTTTAAATTATTTTTAAGAATTATGAATTTAACGGTGTTTCAGTAAATACCGACATAATCACTCCGATTTGAATCCAAAAAAACAGTATCCCATCGATAATCTTATATTATAATAACCTGGATAGACTAGAGAGTAGGATTAATTTGTGACCACTATATATTTATCTATCTACTCTTAAATGGATTGCAAGAATATGTCAGCCACTCATGCTAGCCATGAGATAGATAGCCACTTGTTCTTGAATTGTATGTGAAAGCGTACCTTACTCTAATTAATGGAAAAGATATCAAACAAAGGCCAGGGAGATATATACTGGCTACTAACCCAGACCCCACATGAATGATTAATTAACAAGGGAATAAGTCCAGATGTACTGCATGACATACAATCTGTTATTAAATGTCTCAGCCTTTTACTGGTTAATTTCTTATATTACCTACTAGACTAAATCTTATGAGAGACTCTCAGACAAAGGAGAACGAAATTGTTGCTCATTATCTCGGAGATTCTCTATTAGTTTTATGGCACAGTAACTTTTTTAATTATATAAGATCTTTAACATGCTTTTAATGCTAGTAGTCTGTTTAATTTTTTCATTAAAAATGGTCATGTGACTAATCTACTCTTATTTTAGAGGAAATAAATAAATCATTCTTTAAATGAGGTCATTCTTTTTCAATGAAAATAAAATTTCATCTTTAATAATTAATTTTAAACTTTCCTACCTAGGAATAAAGATTAAGGTGCCATTTTAGGAGATAGAGTACAAAGAAAAATAATGGAGAAAGAGAGAGATATAAATAAATCCAAATCTGGAAGATAATTAAATTTAAGATGAAAGAGAAGGTGTCTCTCTCTCTCCTACTCCCAAATCACCACGTGGGGTATTGCTTGGCTGCCTTGGGGCCTATTTTGACTTATACCATATGACCTCTTTGAATACTTATTAACAATAATATACTTCTTCTATAGGCTATTGAAAGGGATTAAGAGATATTAGCAAGATAGTTTAAAGTATAGTATGAAGTTTGAGCGTTTCTGCAACCCTGTGAAAGAAGAATTGACGAAGCTACCTGGGCCCGGTTCTGGTTGTCTTGTTTCGTTTGGATTCTCCTTAACTACCTTTCGGTAGGGTAATATATGTGTGTGTGGTTACAAAGTCTAATCGATTCGGGTGAGAACCAGCCGTGATGCTTGATCTTGCCTGGCTTTCTCTTACTCGTACGTGTTACTAGTAACTAAAGAAAGAAGTACAAAAGAAAAGACTATGAACGCCATGCATGCTACAAGAGAAGAGAACTCACTATATATACAACACTGGAGGTAGAGAGAGAGAGAGAGAGCTAGAGGTAGTTCCTCATCTCAATTCAAGCTTTTTTAACTAAGTATAGAGGTGGTTAATTTAATAATAGCTAGCCATGGTCTTCTTCTCCATTAATAATAGCTTCTTCACACTCGCTTTCCTCTCTCTACTTTTCCCTGCGGCCCTGGGGCAGTTATCGCCGGCGTTCTACGCCGGTCGCTGCCCGAACGTGGAGGGCATTGTACGCTCGGTGGTGGCGCCGGCCGTGGAGAGTGACCCGACGATGGGTGCGTCGCTCATCCGCCTCTTCTTCCACGACTGCTTCGTTAATGTATAGCTTAATTTTTCGGATATCTATTATGGTAAGTACGTTTACGTGGTAATTAAGATTAGTTAGTTAGTTAATAAATTGATATTTAGGGGTGCGATGGATCGGTGCTTTTGGATGACTCGGGAAGCTTCAGAGGGGAGAAGAGTGCGGCGCCGAACGCGAACTCGCTCCGTGGGTTCGAGGTAATCGACGCGATTAAATCGCGAGTGGAGGCAGCTTGCAGAGGAACGGTCTCGTGCGCCGACATCGTCGCCCTCGCCGCACGTGATAGCGTCAGCTTGGTTCGTACTTATTTAAATTTAGTTACTATTAATAAAACCTTATGGTTAATTCCACGTAGATTCCATATATTATCATCCATTTGTATGCATAGTTTCTTTACTTATATATTTTTTGTTGCACTTTGACCCTTAAATTATCTAACGTATTATCTTTCCTATGAACTAAGAGCACTGATTCGATTCACATATTTAAACATGTTTTAATGAAAAGCAATTAATAACACGAAGATAATTAAAGTGGGGTCTTTTAGATTAACCCAAAATATTTATAAGTAAGCATGGTGGTGCAGCTAGGAGGACCAAGCTGGACAGTGGCCCTCGGCCGCCGGGACTCGCGTTTCGCGAGCCAGGCGGCGGCGAACAGCTTCCTCCCCTCCCCGAGCTCCAGCCTCAGCACCCTCATCAATCTGTTTGCCTCCAAAGGCCTCGACTCGCGCGACCTGACCGCGCTCTCCGGCGCCCACACCGTCGGCCGCGCCCGATGCTCCAACTTCCGCAACCGCATCTACGGCGACCCGAACATCAACGCTGGCTTCGCCTCCTTCCGCCGCCAGAGCTGCCCTCGCGTCGGCGGCGACGCCATCCTCTCTGCCCTCGACGCCTCGAGCCCGTCCCGCTTCGACAACGCCTTCTACAGGAACCTCATCAACAGCGCCGGGCTCCTCCACTCCGACCAAGAGCTCTTCACCGGCACCGGCGCAGGCATGGACTCGTTCGTCTGGCTGTACAGCACCAACCCCACCGCCTTCGCCAATGACTTCGCCACGGCTATGATCAAGATGGGCAACATCGGCGTCCTCACCGGGGCGGGAGGCGAGGTGAGGTTGAATTGCCGGAGGGTGAACTGACTACGTACGATGCGTAGCTTGGATTGTGTTACGTATGTTGTCGATTTCTATCTTAATTAATTTACGACATGGCATTTGTTGTTTGATTAATAAAATCCAAAGGACGAGTTGTTGATGCCCCATCCCTTCTTCTTTGGATTGATCTTAGAGGTGCTTCCAGTTCCAGCCCATCAGATGGTGATGTCTCCGTTAAAGAGCATCATTTATGTGATCATGTCATCATAAAGTGAGCCCGGCCCCCATCCTTCCATGTGCATGCATATGTTTGTATGCATGCCTTATTGGCTTCGCTTCGTATGATTGTATGGAGGCCATATCATGATTAAAGTTTGATTATGACTTATTTGTCAAAATGAATAGAATTCATCAACTAAAACACACACACCCACACTTTTTTAAAAAAAAAATTATTATTTACAGAGCAAATATTACTATTAACAAAGTAATCATAAATAAAATGACTATTGTACTTCCTTTTATATCTTTTAGTTAAATCATGTACTAAGCTTGATATGTTATTTGTTTTTCGAAGTAACACCACAATTGTACACTTGCTAACTGCTAATCACATCTCGTGAGAGACCGATTCTAAGACCATCCTCTGCAATTCTTAATTTGTGTAATGTTTTGCTTATGTAGTAGTAACTTCGTCCTCACAAAGACGACAAAATTCATGAGGGTAAGTAAGATGACTGTCGTCCAAAGTACATGAGATGTATTTAACCTAATTCTATTTAGCTTTTTATTAAGGTTTGCAGTTAATGTTACAATAAGAAATTAAAACCTCTGTATACTTTAGTTAACTAATAACTACATAACCACAAAGACAATTTATCATAAGAAAATTGAAGAGCCAGGAGTCGGTAGCTTAGAAATTGTATGATATGAAGCACATAATTGCATGTCTCCGCTTTGTTGTCATCACCTGCAGCCTCATGTTCTTATTTAGACTTGCACACAAGCAAGACGTATTAATTCAGATCATGATTAGTTAGTACATTATTGTGAAACAGGATCCTTATAAAACTTGATTATAGATATCGTACGGTGCTGCATCATTTTATAAGTAATTAAATACTTAATCAAATTTTCCGATGCTTATAAAAGTATTAGATAGCATTGTTGGAAGAGGGCTTCCACACACTAAGATCTATTAAGAAGAACTAGCAATTGAGCTTATATTAGGCACCACCTAAATAGTGCACCTAGAAATAATGTTATCAATTAGGCAAATAGTAATCACTAACCAGGTTTCAGAATAGACAAGTAGTTCATAAATCACAGAAGATTTTGTCCATTGTTGATTAATAATAAGATAATGCATGCACAAAGTGACTGACCTTCAACATTCCACACTTTGATAATTTGAAGATGTGTAAAATGCAACAAGACTTGCTCAGGCACACCCTATGTTAAAGCATTAGAAATTTGTCAAGGATTCAGTCTAAACTTACTAATTTAGAGACTATAAAGTCTTACGGTAATCTATATCCAATACTTTTCTACCCATCCTCTCTCTCTCTCTCTCTCTCTCTCTCTAGATAAGCTGAATGTTCTCTATCCTCGCAACTCACTCTAGAAGAGTTCGATGCTTCTCTCAGTGCTTTTATAAACCAAGATAGTGGTACAATGTCATATATACTTGTGGATCTCAGTAGCTCCATAGTAATTAATATATACCAAGTCCAGCTTCTAGCCATGTTGTTGTTCTTTTGGTCAGCACTTGGCTCTCAACTAGCATCCTCGTACTTTGTTCGAACACTGGTGATTGAATTCGTTCCCCCATGGATGCTCATTTGGTTCAAGGAAGCAATGCGAGCCCGTGCTCTGGTTGTAGCCCGCCATGTCGATTGTTATGAATTCGAGTACCGTGGCTGCTCTGACACATTCGACGGCGCGCTTCGGTACTTAAGTCGCAAGTTCTCGACCTCCGCCGCCGTCGTAAGGGTCTCTCAGAGCACCGCCTCTCGCGGCTACTCCTCCAACGTCGACATGAATCAGACGCTGCACGACGAGCTCGACGGAGCGACCGTGTCTCGTGGAGCTTCCGCATCAATGGAGTCGGCATCATTCGGGAACGGCAGCGCCGGGCGACGTGTGAGATACCTCAAGCTCTCGTTTGATCGGGCGGTTGAAAACAATGGGCCATGGAGCATTACTTCCCTCTCGTTCTTGAGATTGCGAGAGAAGAAGAGGTGAAGCAGAGGACGAGAAAGCTCTACACCAACAGGAGCTCCGGAGAGCGTGGTTCGCTGTGGTCGTCGGTGGCGTTCTCGCATCCATCGACGCTCGAGTCCCTGGCAATATATCCAACCTGAGCTTAAAGCCAGCCTTATAAAATACCTCAACAGCTTCCGGTCCAAGGAGGAGTACCACAAGAGAGTTGAAAGAGCTTGGAAGAGAGGGTATTCATTATACGGATCCCTGGGCACCGGGAAGACCAGCCTCATCGCGGCAATGGCCAACTTCTTGGAGTTCGACATGTACGACTTGGAGCCCACGGCGTGACGAGCAACTCCCAGCTGAGGAAGCTACTGGTGGAGACAAAGAGGAAGTCCATGATCGTCATCGAGGACGTCGACCGCACCATCGGGCATCTAAGTAAGAGGAATAGAGTGCTGGAGAGTAGTAGTTAGGAGTTAGGAGAAGAACGGTGGTGTTACTCCTAATGGAGGGCCAAGGGTGGTTAAGATCTGAGCATATGATTAGTTAGTGGCTTGGGTTCATCATGCTGCTAATAACCCCACAAGCACCATCTATTATATTTCCCCCTGTAACCGATCCCCTAAACTGTCGCAAATAATTTCCCCCCCTCCACCAATTTCCAAAACATCTGCATTAGTGCAAAAGTCAAGGGAGCGACAACAATTGTCCAGAATTAAAGACTTAACGCAAAGTCGAGGTAAGCAACAAGAGTTTCTAACCTTTAGCTCTCTATTATTGGAGATGCTCAGAGGAGTAGACGTCTTTCTAATCTTCTCGATAACTGCCAATAAATAACATAGAATGGCAGAAATTATCAACATACTATTGCCTGCATCACTGAACTAAAGGCTAAGGGAATAACAGTATGAAAGACAATATAGTACACCAACCCGTGTGTCGAGCAGTCGATCCACCGAGTGTTCCGTTGATTCCAAATACCTGCTCATATTTCACCCTTTATAGGAACTAGGAAGGACCTACTGGACCGTCCGATGTGGTCCTGATAATTAAAAAGACAACATATTCTCTTCCATTTCACAAATGACATCAATTGCCAAACAAAATCAAAAGGAAAGGCAGCTAAACCATCGCCGACTGCATGCAGAGGCATCCAACATAATGGCTCCTCATGCAGACAATACAATCCCAAGCTACATTTTGATGATCCACGTCCATTTGACTACATACAGTGCATAGCAATAAAAGTTGTAGCAACCATTGAATCAACAATGCTTTGATAACCTTAGAAGTGATTAGTCAGTAACTGAAAGCATCTGCATCTTGGGATATATATAGACTGGGGCGACTAAACATTACTTTTCTGATAATTTCATTAGATAGCACACTAGGTGGGAAGACAAAAGCATACTAATCACAAGTATAACTGATCACCTGGAAAAATAAAAAATCAGTAAATAAAATTTGGTGCTGAAGATAATTCAAAGACATTGATGGAGAAGTTTCAAATTTCATTGTTTCAACAACAAAGCAAATGACGGTAAGAATCTCTGTGCCAATCAGGGCACCATCTGTATCAGCCAAAAGAATTGGTAGGATTGGTTCTCAAATACAACAATGATTAATTATTATAACTTGCAAAATCATGATGTAACAGAAAGTTATGAATCAAAATTGTCTAGTAAAGCCAGCCAACTAATGGTTCAGAAGCCGGAATGTTATTATAGCAAAAGGACAGCTCATACTGAGATCCCTCTCCATCGGAACTCTTACAACCCCACGGACTTTTCAATCTTCTGGATTTGATTCAAAAATATCCAAGTCATCTGCAAAAGATCCCAGTTAAGTTGAAGTCCTAATGTAGGAGAAAATAGAGTATGTTCTGTACAAAGATAGAAAGCTGATTTACCATGACATGTGGAGCAATCCTCACACAGTAGACAGGAAAACCAGTGTAAAATTTGAATGGTCCGCCGCTCTTTAAGGTCTTCATGGCACAATCCAAAGATCCGGTGTATGGATATTTCCCAGTTGCATCCGGCTGCATCTTTTGAATTTGTGTTTTTACATAATCAAACGGTAAGCTGCAAGCAGATGCAAAGAATCCTGAAACAGCACTTGCCCCTGCAAAGTGAAAGATTGGTAGCATCATATCAATCCACAAGTGAATTTTAATAATACTAATATGAATCAAGTAGATATTATATCCTTGTATTGCATTAACAGCCAAATGAGTTTCCAAGTTCCCAGCAGAATGAAAGCACTAGAAACTAATAATGGTTTAAGCAGCAAACAACTCTTTTATGGCAGGGCAATTGAATTACCCTGATGTGATCTATGATTTCAAAAAGATTCTACCATGATAATGTGCCCATATTCCAAGGGTACACATGTCCACAAATTTCTCAACTAGCTTAGAAGATACAAACCATACATGCTTTGGAATATTAGCATATTCACTGAATAGAGCAATATTTGACTGCAAAGGATAGCCATAATCATTGTGTATTCATTAGTAACCTATTCAACTTTGAGAAAAAAGGTTAAGCTAATTATATAAAGCATTAAAGCAACAATAGATGCAGAGGAGATGATACAATTAGTAAGACCTACTAACTGTTCATCAAAGACTCATTTACCCACAATCATGTCTTAATCCCCACAATCTAACAGAAATAGCCTCTGCAAATTAATCTACTGGCCTCCAAGCAATATTTGACAATGCATATTTAATTGACGTTCATGCAAACAATCAATGACTAACAGTCAATTGAAAGTACCATTATTACCATTAAAAATGAAAATCAAAACTGTAATAACAACTGATTAGATTTTTCTCTTAATGTGCATTTAGATCTACGATAAAATCATGATGCTTTGTGAATTTCAATGCTTTACAAATCGTGATTTCAACCCCTTGCTAGCTCATTTTGATTGTGCAGTACTCATAAAAGTCCCAAAACTAACAGAACCAAGATATGATGACTAATTGAAATTTAGTTCAATTAACATTTCTCTACTTAGCTCCCACAATCAATCATTAATTCCCAGAAATCATCCCAAGTCTCAGTATCAAAAGTTTATTAGAGATTAACATGATTTCAAGACTAAAATTTTCAGACAGCCCAAGCAGCTTACCAAGTACAGTACTAACTTCTCCAAACCCAAGTGAATCCCTGAAAAGCTCGACACTTTGATCATATGAGGCAAGCATTCCCATATTCAATGCCATGGCTCGCACTACAGTAGGGCCTGCACCTTTCCAGAGTGCCAGAACCCCTTCATCAGAAATGATACGATAGAGCGCATGAAAAGCATTTTTGTAGTGTCGCCGTTGTGCTGCTGGTAAAGTTGCATCAGCCTGCATTCTGATGAGTGCTAAATCAGCTGGACTACCAACAGATGCTCCAATTGCTCCAGCTGTCAGACCTATAAAAGCTTTCTGAAGTAGTGGCAGCGGTTTCCCATCATTGGCCTCAATTGCTTTATTTGTCAAGACCCTGAGTAAAACAATAAGTCAACTATGAAGCATCACCATATTAAGAAGTACGTTACCTGAAATTATTACATTGCAATTGTTGCAATAACTCGAAGCAATAGAAAACTAGGAAACAGTCGATCTAGAGAAAAAGAAAATTAATTTCCTAGATTTATAGCTTTAAGAAAAAAAAATCCACCAAATAGGTCATGACATGCTAAAAAAGAGAAATTAGTTCAACATGTTATGCTTATAAGCGACAAATAAACCAGAACCAGAACCTCCTTGATTTTTTTCTTTTCCAGCAAACACAGGATTCTTTACACAAGTTCAATTCAAAAGTTCTTCTTTCTGACCTGCATAAAGGCATTAATACCTGTCCTCGCTTGCATTTACAGAAAAATAATGTCGAGTAATCCATGCCACAATTCTAATGATAGCATGCCACACCCAAGATGGCTGGGTATGTATCTGCTGATGTTTGCCAGCACTTGAATCAGACCTCAGATTACCATGTAATGATGTAAGTGATTGCATGGTCACAAACATATTCCTGCCCATAACTTTACTATGTGTAATAGGTTTTTCTGCTTGAAAATTCACGAATACATCTAGTCCAAGAAGAATGACGAATCAGTGTTTTATCTAGTCAATTCCCATTAATTTGACCAGGACTTCCTAACCTGAACTTTCCATTCAGGTAAATGACCTAAAAACAAATCATACATTTAGTACAAAACCAACAATTCAAATGCTAGTTAGATATACACTATTAGTTTATAACTACTCATGCCAACCCAAATTTCATTTGATTTTTTAGCCAAAAACAGATAGATTTACCAGGATGTCAATTTGCCAGATTCTTGCACAATGCATTTCTCAAGTATTCAACACAAGAACCAACAGAATGCTTTTGCAATAATGGGCATTTGCAGAAGAAAAAATATGTATATACCAACCTAAAGGATCCCAGTCGTGCAGTTGTGTAAGTAGCTTGCCTTAGTAAACCAGCTGACAATCCCTGCTCCAGAGTAATACATTAGAAAGTGGAACAGGAGTGATGACTATGAAGGTAAAATTAGTACTAGCTACATAAACCAGATGTAGCAGTCATGATCATGATGACCAATGAAGAGGCCATTATTGGACAAGTAACATAAACTGAAATAACACACTCTACATTACAGGTTCCAAACTGAAATAAGTAAATAACAAAGTTATAATAATGAATTTTGTTGAGAGGCAGAGAGCATCGAGCTATTGTTGGAAAGAAAAAACCTAAATACATGAATCATGAGATATTAAAATTCCCAATAGACCATTGATTGGGAAACCAAGAATTAACATTAATGCAGACCTTATATGAAAGACACATGTAAAGGAAAAAAGAATATGCTGTCCACAAACCAAGAATTAACATGAACGGTTCGTTAGTGGATGTTGTAATTGGATGAATATAAACAGTTAAACATCAATTCCTGAGAGCCACATATTAGCTCATTTTTGGATCCTCTGAAAGAGTTTCTCCAATGCATCCATCATAGAGTTTCCAAACAGAGGATTTTTTAACCCATTCAAAGTGCAGATCAAGCTAAAGCAACAATTTCCAAGGTCCCGACTCAAGCACAAATTCATCCACAAAATATTTCTTGAACCAAATAATAAGTGCATGCCACTGTATATACTATTACATAATGAATATCACAATTTATGCTGTCTCCTTTTCGTTTGATGTACTAGTTCTTACATTAGATTTAGGTGTCCTAAGAGCTACTTTTCACAAATTACAATGTTCAAAGTTTTATCTACGTGCAAGTACCATCATGGCCCATTTGATAGCATCATAGCAAGGCCACATTACTCACTATATGCTTGCAAATAGGCATGCCTCATTCTCAAAACGAGCGACTAGGTATAATTATAGCAACTAGCAAGCGTAAAGGTATGATTTCTAACATATACGAAATCACGCATATTCAATGGCTTACTCAATCACAAGGAATCTTATAGAAGAAGGTTATCTGCTTACAGACAACATGTCTCATTCTCACGGTCAGCAAGATTGCAAGGTCAAAAAGGTAGTGCCGATCTTTGTCTCACATAATGGAATAGTATCTAATATCGATGGAACTACACATACTCATTGTGTCATTCAATTACAAAGAACAAATATTTAGAGAAGTGTGCTGCACAGAACATTAGCGGTTGTTAATTAATGTTCTATTCTACTTCACAACATTGTGGCAATGTCAAACTGAAAAACAAGTAAAGCAGCTCCATCTGAATACGCACAACAACTAGAAGAAAAAAAAATTATGCGGCTTCAATGATTTTGAAATAAGAAACCTTGTAAAAGGACCCAAATCCTTCTTGGGCAAGCATGTTCTTCGTGATCTGGGCTGCTGATCCCTGACCCAATTGGATCCTCACCTGCAAACAACACAAAACAAGCTCAAGACCCACGAACAAGAGTAACTTAGTCTAGATCTAAGATCCGCCAACGAACATACACCGCTTCCTACGATTCCATCGAATAAAATAAAAACCCTATTCCCAATTCCCCTGGATCTACCGAATTACAAACAAAAACAAACAACAAAGCTTCCAAAAAATAAAAAAATAAAAAGAAAAAAGAGGACAATCTTTCTTCACACCTTGACCATATCGATCGGCTGGATGACGCAGGTCGCGAGCATCCCAGAGGCACCGCCATTCGCGAAGGGCTTGACGGTGTTCCAAACACCAGATTGACTCTTGGGCTTCGCCTCTCCCATTTCGCACGAAGGAGATGTGGACGAGGACGAGGGCGACGACGAAGAGGGAGAGATCGAGCCCAAAGAGTTTGGAGTTGAGGAGGCGAGGTGAACGAAGACCTAACTTTACAAACATAATAAATATGTACTTATAAAATATCGGATGCGAACTCCTCGCTTGCTACGCCCGCGACCTTGGCATGTGTTAGATCCTATGCGCGTAGACTGTCAAGTGTGGACGAATTTAATCTTTGCTTAAATTTTACCTCAACTAAAATTATCTATCTATAACTATAGAGAGAAAATATTAGGTTTTTACGTTGAATACTTGAGAAATTAAACTTATCTCTCCACAGTTGCAGGTATCATTTGAAAGATAGGTAATTAAACTTTCTTACTCTCTTCGTTCTTCATTGGTTTTGACACTGAGATTGGCTTATTATTTTCATCCTTCAAAAGCTGGGACACAAGGGAAGAGGAGGAGGAGGAAAAATTCGGATGTTGCTGAGGAATGAAGGAAAATGACTAGGCTAGGGTAAGCCCATTTTATAGGTTATCTTGAGAAGGGAGAGGGCAAGTTTATTTTCTACTCTGAATTATTTAGTTTATATAAAATTAATTTATCATTTGATGTGTTTAGTATATGACATTTCAAGTCAAATTAGCTTACAGTAGACTAACAAATGGGTCTAATCGTGGGTTTCCAAAAGTCAAAGGAAGGCGAATTGGATAAACGACAGCTAATTTTAATTTATTATTAGATACAATTTTCTCTTATACTTTGGATTAAAATTACTTTACATCTATTAACTTTATCTTTTTTATTTCACTGTATCTCTTGTAATTTTTCACTCAAAGTTAACGTGTCTGTGTCTTTCTAGTTTAAAATTTATTATTATTTTAATTAAATTTTATTTTACATTTCTAAACTTTTATTTTATATCATTATATACGCATAGGCGAGAGTATATGTTGCACAAGCTAAAGTGTGTCGTTTTATATTGGTGGTCCTGATGTTTGTATAACTAATGACCCAAATAATTTGCCTTTTATTCCATTTACAAAGAAGAAAAATCTTAGACACACATTATTAGTTTATTATAAGATATAGTTATGTCTGTTAGATTTGTTATCTAACACCTCTCAAAGAGTAATATTGTCTTAAATTGTTGTTCATCTAGGGCCACGACTATTTAGAAATTAATACCGACAATATAATGCATTCAAAGTGTTTTTATTTTTTATTTATAATAAACTATAAGTTTGGAGATTAATTATAGACAAATAAAAGAAGAAGAAAACAATTATAGATGGAGAAAAAAGATAGTTGGTATCGAACTGATACGGATGTATAAGTTGGTTACACGGGTAGATACACACAACCGGATTCACTCCAACAGGTCATACACGTCGTCATGACCCAAAAGCCACATATAGTTTATTACACACGTGCGTAAACACAAAGCGAACACCTAACCAGTGCTCTACCTACTACCGGTTTTAACCGGTCAATAAGCGAGCGAGTGCAACCCGTGCCACCTCGGCGCTCTCGCACCCCATGAGCACCTCCGCCACCGTGGCCGGCGTCACCTTGGCGTTGACCAGTAGCTTCTCCACGTGGCCCCATTTCTCGTTTCCTCCCACGTTGACGCCGTCGAGGTAGTTGGTGGCCAACTCTCTCAACGCCTCTACGCCGCAGTAGGAGAGGTTGACGTGGACGTCCAACCTCCCAGGCCTCAGCAGAGCCGGGTCGAGCCTTTCCTTGTGGTTAGTTGTCACCACCATGATCCTCTCTTCTCCGCAGCACGACCAGAGGCCGTCCATAAAGTTAAGTATCCCCGAGAGGCTAGGCCCTCCATTAGGAGTAACACAACCGTCCTCTTCTAAGTCCTCCTCCCAGATACTACTCTCCGGTACTCTATTCCTCTTCCTTATATGTTGGTCGTCGCCGACGGTGATGGTGCGATCGATGTCCTCAATGACGATCATGGACTTCCTTTTGGTCTCCACCAGTAGCTTCCGCAGCTGGGAGTTACTCGCCACCGCCGTGAGCTCCAAGTCGTACACGTCGAACTCCAAGTAGTTGGCTATTGCCGCGATGAGGCTGGTCTTCCCGGTGCCCGGGGGTCCGTATAACAAATACCCCCTCTTCCAAGCTCTTCCAACTCTCTTGTAGTAGTCCTTCTTGGCCCGGAAGCTGTTGAGGTCTTTTATAAGGCTGGCTTTAAGCTCCGGGTGGATTGCCAGGGACTGGAACGTCGAAGGATGCGAGAACGCCACCGAAGACCACAGCGAGCCACGCTCCCCGTGGCTTCTGTTGGTGTAGAGCTTTCTCGTTCGCTGCCTCACCTCTTCTTCTCTCGCAATCTCTAGGACAAGAGGGAAGTAGTGCTCTCTCACCCACTGGTTAATGGACCGATCAAACGAGAGCTCGAGGTATCGCACCCGCGCCCCAGTGCCACCGTGGCCGACCGATGTCGAATCCTTCACGCGAAAGCTCCATGATACCTGTTACACAACCAATATTCACCTAAAAGGTCAAGTTATTAAATGATGTGCCTATTTCATATCTTAACTATTATAACATAATACATATAAAAACTACGATTCTCTGTCAACTTAAGTAAGTTCTTAGAGTAGTTGGTAAAGCTATAATGGTATCAGAACAGATCTCACGTGCGCGTGCACGCGCACATTTAACTCTGAACTATTGATCACTATTATTATAAAAATAGTCTCTTACCCTCTTGACATCCCTTAAAAGAGAGGGTTTGAAAAAAATATATCAAATAACTATTTTACCTAGATTTTATTCTCTTTCTTTCCTTAAAATAAGATTAAATATAACTCTTAGAGAGCCTAAGTGTAAGTAGCCCTTTAAAATATAAAATATTTAAGTTCCTCGTTTGGTGAGTTAACCATCCCTGCTCTTATTGATGCCATGATCCAATTAACTGACTTAAAGATTTAAGTCGTTAAGAAAGTAACCGACGATATATATCGTGCTCTAACAATACCTTCCTTCCATTGACCTCTTCATGAAGCGTCTGGTTCATGTCAATGTTGAAGGAGTAGCCACGGGCCGCGGAGCTGTCGGATACCCTCACCACGGCGGCGGAGGACGAGAACTTATAGCTCAGGTACCTTAACGCTCCCTCGAAGGTGTCGGAGTAGCCATGGTAGTCAAACTCCTCGATCACGATAGACATGCGCCACGACCACGAGAACCCGGCACGCATTGCTTCCTTGATCCATACGAGTATCCATGGCGGAAGGAAGTCAGCTACTAGTGCTCGAAGGAAGTAAGAGGTAGCTAATAGCGAGCCAAGCGAAGACACACTTAGCAACATTGCGCTTACACTAAACTTACTAGTGTTGCTAAGTTGATTGGCAATGGAGATGTCATGCTGCCACACATTGGCTTTAAAGGCAGAAAGGAGAGCTTAGGCTTTGGAGAGCCATTGCATGTTTTGTACAGGAGAAAGGGGAATGGTAGGGTCAGATTCCCTGTGTCGGAATTGGTAAAAGATTCCTTTCCCTTACTAGCTTCCATGCAAGTTGTGTCGAGGAGCACTTGTTTTTACTACTTTTGGTAAAGCAAGACGGACAGGAGCTGCAGGGTAAGGAATGAACTTCATCCACGTGGCGTCCCCGTTCTCAGTGAGAGTGACCATCGAGAGACCCTCGTATCCGCTTCCAAGAGAACGCGTTGTCGTGATGTGCCCAAACTAATATGATGAAGCCACGTGTTTCATTGGAAAAACGATTCGCTGCAAATCTTTTTGTTGGTGGAAAAGCTTGTAGCCAATCGGAGACCGCCAAGTACGTAACTTTGGATGGAACATTGAACATTAATGCTTCACTTCCCGTCTCTTCGTACTAGCGTAATAATTGCACCACAATCTTTTTATAGAGAAAAAAGAAACTAACTATTCATGCACACTGGGAGTGGGGGATGATGCCACGTTAGTTCCTTTTCGGAAAGTTTGCCTATCGTGTATTCACATGGTGTCACGTCAGCATTGCAAGTGGACACAGGATTTTTACTTTTCTCCTATTGACCTGTGACGACGTACATATCACCAGGAGTTCAACATATCGTCTGCGATCCAAAGACTAAACTGTCTACACTCCTGTGTATTTTCAGTCTCTCTTCTTCTTCTTCTTCTTCTTCTTCTTCTTCTCCTTCTTCTTTTTTTAAATATTTTTTTATAAATTACTCTGTATATTATATTTTATTTATTTTATAATTTATATACCCATTTCTTAATCCCCTCTCTCTTTTCACTATAATTTTTATTTAATTCCTTCACATATTCTTTCCCACTAATTAATATTAATTAAATTACTAACATACCTCCTCTGTTTCTATCCCTCCATATAAACTACTTTTTAAAAAAGTAGATAAAAATAATTTAAAACAAAAGTTAAAATGAGGCATATACACAACCTAAAAGAAGGTTATTCAATATATTTCTATTGAGAACCATTTAAAAGCCATTAAATTAAACCCACGAATCTATCGTCATCTACGAGAATACTCAAACGTCATGGAAAGTTGAGGAGATGACCTTGGCCATCAGATGAGACATGATTAATTAAGCGAATTTTTTCTACGAACTCTGTGGCTAGATGGTGAGTGTAGTCTTTTCAAACAATGTCTGGGTGTGGGTGTGGGTGTATGGGTACGTGTATGGGTATGTGTATGTGTGCGGGGGTGAAAAGAGACGGTGAAAGAATCAACGAGAGTTTGATGGCTCTTGCTCTCGAAACTTGAGCTATTCGGATATTCCTTTGCTCTCGTAACTTGAGATAGCTTGGCATCTTTTGGAATGATAACGACGAGTTATTAAATAATGTTTTAGTGTTCACTAACCTGCGGCCTCGTGTAACTCACAAAGATTCTTTCGGAACGGGGACGATGAGTTTTTAAATAAGGTTAAATATGCTTTATCTCGAATTAATTCTTATACTTATAATTAAATTGATACTAAAACTAAACATCATAGCTATTTAAGTTATTTTACGGTATTATCTCAAAATTGTGCATATTTATTTTAAATAAACTCATATAAGAATATTTTAGTTATTTTAATATTATTCAGTTAAGTTTAATAAAAAATTTAAGCGTCTTATATTAATTATAAGTATATCGAATTGTTTGAGATTTTTTAAAATATAAGAATGTAGAGTGATTTTATGTATAAGTATAAGATGATAAAATATATTAATTATATTAAATGATATTATTGTTTGCCAACCTAGTTTTTAAATAGGAAGATGTATTGAACTCACTTAATCGTGCGGAATTTTGTATTTTTAACTTAATCATATAAAATATAATGTTGCTTTAATTCTATATAATTTTGTTTCTAATGGGAATATTTAAATTCGACATTTAGGTCGATCAAATATGATAGACTTAACGTAAAAATATAATAGAGTTTTACATAATTGAATGAAATCGAGTATATGGTATAATTAGCCTTAACTAAATACTAGATTTTGTAAAAATATGATTAAAATTAATAATAAAAAAGATTAAAATGACACAGGAATATAGGTTAACCTTGTCTTTCTTCCAATTTGGAATGTGTTTAGGCCTAAAGTAAATTAATTTATTTGATTCTTGATAAGAAACCGTATGACTTACTATTTCATATTTAAAAATATGCATTTCCTACCTACAAATATATATTACATATCTACAAACAGACACTGCTTATCTAGAGATATACATTACATATTAAAAAAAAAGTATTGCGTGGATTGTGTATCTAAAAGTAGGTATTGTGTATCTACATATATGCATTAAGTAGTCATAAACATTTAAATGAATAAAATAAGATAATAATTGCTCACATTTTCCACACAAAAAAAAAAAACTAAAGGAAGTGATGGGTAAATTTAATAATATTATTTTACTGTTCTCTATCCATCCATTAGATAAGAGTATTTGTGTTAATTTATATAAGTTATACTCAGTTCCTACCTTTTGTTCTAGTTTTAGGAACACTTTAATTTGAAATGCATGTCTTATCGCATATAACGATAACACTATTATCTATGATTTAGAATCAGATACCCAATTAAAATAAAACCAGGTTAGAAGCATATATCTTCAAGGATAAAAAAATAAGTAAAATTAATCGGGTTTTAGAGATAAATTGCAGCAACCAAATGCTACCATTCACTCTCACAAAACAAGTCAGTCCAGTTACTTTTAAACGAGTGAAAGTTTTATATTTGCCTTTAAATAATAGATAGTTCTTGTAACATTTAATCTCAACACCACTGCTTTGATATTAATGAACACTTTAAAAGTGATAAAAGAACGATGGCTTAATTTATTCTATTATACCATTACATCTTGTACTTCATTTTCCTCTCTCTATATATGTTATTTATCTAAAGAGGCATCGTTTGAACTAGTGGTAGATTAAGTTCATCCAAACCCTAGTTGGGCTAGTTGGACAACTGCCCAAAATGTTCACATTCTTTTTTTCCTTCTTTTTTCGACTAGTTAGAGCTATCGAATCAGCTAATGTTTACATCTCAGGCTCACTCTATGCCCATCCTATCAAAGAACAAAAAATTTTAGCTCATAAGTGGCTCATCAGTTTTATCCCAATATCTCCCACCGGTCATTTTCCTTCCTAACTTAACTAACCAGTCCGCCACCCTATTTCCTTCTCTATATGTGTGGAGAATTTGATCTTCTCAATAAAAGCCAAAATATTGTAATAGTCAAGGACAATACCCTTTTAACTGTCGTGGACCCATATCGTGCATCAGACTTAACTATTACTTGGTCCCACCTCCCCGTAGCTTCTCGAAGGCGAGCCTAAACCTCATAGTTGCTCGCCGACTCAATAATGGTCGATTCCGCCGAAGTTCTCAGTAAATGTCCATACTCATCCCAAATGATGTATCCTACGCCGCCTTGGTAGTCTTCGTCCTTGAAAGACCCATCAACATTTATTTTGACCCAACCCAACGACGAGGGTTCCCAAGTCACCTTGATGGCTAGGTTTATGAGTCGACCCACCATAACCGGGCCCTTCAAGTACTCTCGAGATAACATTGCCGCGTTCCTTGCCACTCCCCCGAGCTATTGAACGTCTGTTCTAGAATGCCCTCATATTTTGCTCCTTCCATATGGCATTAGTTTGCTTTAAGTTCAAGGGTGTCTCTGAACTTAGTCAAGAACTGCTGGCCTAATTTGATAATCAAACTTTTTTTCATCCTTTTATTCATAATCAAGTTCACTTCCTAATAAATAAAATATAAATATAAATTAATTTTAATCTTTCCCTTAACATGAGTTAAAATTATCACTTTTATTATTAAAGTGAAAAGATATTTTAGTCCATTAATATATTATTTATTTCTCTCTAAAACTAATATTTTTTTGTTAACATTTTAGTCTACTTCACAACTAGACATCATGTTTTCTCAGCCTAATTCAAAAAAATAAATAGATAAATAAACAGAGCCAGCTAATTAAGTTTTAAAACTTAGCCTTAAATCAAACACAGCGAAAATTAAGACCTCTATGGTTCTTAGGGGTAGATTCGTTGTCCGAAAAACATATATTTACGTTATTAAATTATTTTAGTGGACCCTAAGTTTGATTTCATACGTCTCCCACCTTCCCTTCCCATATTCTATTTGACTCTCATAGTAAAATTACAAAATTGGGGACACGTGCTAGTGTCAGACGCCATGTTCACGCACATATGTACGCACGTCCATGTGCCCACGTTTCTTGATCCCGTAATTGTTGGTTGGAAAAACTATAGTTTACATCTTATATTAGGACGCAAATCACTTTTTAATACTTGAACTTTATTTTATTTACTGCTGTGTTCGGTGTTCCTCTAAAAATTAATAATTAATTTACCTTTTAAACCATTTTTTTTCTAAAGATAATTATATTACGGCACAAAAATATACTTCACATATTAGAAAAATAGCCACAGTATTCGTATGCATGTAAGAAGCTAGTAACTCTGATAGAGCAAGCTCTACTCACGTAGAGGGGAAATTCCGCTTCTGCCCTTGATGGGCTTAACCTATTAGCAACTAACTCTAAGACGATTGTTGTTGAGACATCACAATTATGATTATTAGCATGAGGAAATGAAGAGTTTTGGTAGGTCAAACTCGACGGCTTCACACACATCTCTATTTAATATAAACAGGATCATATAAGTTATTTATCTCATTTTAAGTTAATGTTGAAGGAAAGTAACAAATAAATAAATATATATATATATATAATCCTAAGAAAAATATTAATGCATATGACCGACCTCTAATTATTTGATATGTATACATTTGTCAATCAATTATTAGATTAAGATTCAAATCCAATCAACGTCAATTTCATAAAAGAAGAGCAGAGCCCCTCATCGGAATTCACAGTCCCCATATTTAATCCACAATTAACCCTTTCCTTAAATACGGCGATAAACCACGCGCTCTCCTTCGTAAACCTCCTATTCGCGTTTCAATTTCCCATCGCCATCAATCACGTCACTACAGTAGTAGAAGGAGTGGTAATATCAAGCGAGTTTTTGACCAGAATAGATCTCTTACAGTTTCTTTTTACCAAAATAAATAACATCTTAAATTTATTATCAAATATCATCTAATTTATCGTAGTTCTAACAGACACACCGAACTAATTTTTATTTGATCTTAAAATACTGAATTAATTAATATTATATATATATATATAAATTATTTTAATTTAATATTTTATCAGTTTAAAAAAAAAATATCTGATAGTAAAAATACTAAACTGATTGGTATTTTTAAATTTTTTTTATTATAACTGCAATAAAATAGACTCTATTTTGTAATAATTTTGAGTTACAGACTTACAGAGTTACAGTACAACACTTAAAAAATAAAAAAAGAAAAAAAAAAGAAAAGAAAAAGGCCGGTAGTTTGGTCAAAAACTCTTATGAAGCTCAATGAAAACATTTCTCCCTGGATTAAACCGGCACTGGCCCGTTGCTGCAGCTGAAAGTCTTCCGATTCCCCTCCAATTCCACGATCCGTTTCTTCTTCTTCTTCTTCTTCTTCTTCTTCTTCTTCTTCTCGTCCGAGATGTCGCAGCGATGGGCGTTTCTGTTGGGGAAGAGCTTCTCATCTCGCCGCTCGATCTCGCCTTCGTCGGAGATCTTGGAGGAAGATGCGAGATTCGCCGGAGGAGAGGAGGAGAAGGGTGCGTCGCCGGCGGCGGCGGCGGGGGAGGAGGAGGAGGAGGAGAGGTGGGCGGGGATGCTCCCAGATTTGATGGTTAATATCATAAGGAGAGTGGAGGCGAGCGAGGAGAGGTGGCCGCGGCGGAAGAGCCTTGTGTCGTGCGCGTGCGTGTGCCGGCGGTGGCGGGAGATCGCTATCGCCCTGGTTGGGCCGCCGCGAGAGACCGGAAAGATCACCTTCCCTTCTTCCCTCAAGCAGGTAAATTAGTTAGGGTTTCTTCTCTCTGTTTGCTAATTGTTTAGCTTCGTTTCCTTTCAAGATCACTTCTTTGAATGCATTTGAGATGGATCACCTTAGAAGCTCCAAATAGGGGTTTATCTTGATGGGAATACTTGTTTAAGTTTTAGTTTTGAAATTGGTCGAAAAAAATTCTTATGCCAAACTAAACTATCAGTAACTTCTTCTTTTTTTAATTATTATTATTATTATTTTATAACGATGAAATACAATGAAACTATGCGCGTAAGGCCGATTCTAGAGGTCGCAAAAACCACACGTACTTTGTATTCAATCCTTTCAATTTCTTTTTTTTTTTAATTATTATTATTTTTATTCTGTTCATATTGCACTTTCTCTTTTGTTTTGGAAAGTTTAAGAGGGATTTCAATTGATTTATGTTGCTAATGGCAGCCTGGGACGAGGGACCTTCCGATCCAGTGTTTTATTAAGAGGAACAAGAAGAACTCCACCTTCTATCTCTACCTCAGCTTGACGCAGAGTAAGTATATGGCGACCAAGTGCTTGTTTCTAGGAACCTATTTGTCTTCTATTGTTGCTTTTCTCTGTGAAGAAACGATAACATTTGAATTTAGTAGCGTCCAAGTTTGACTTTGATCCTGTGACGTAGCATGTAACGAAGATGAAAATTTGATATCAGGCGGTCATATCTAGTACATACAATTTTGGGGTCTGAAATTCAGGGACTTTTCGGTTTTCGGGATTGAAACTGAAATTTTGAGCCATTTAAAAACATAGAAGGACAATGTTACGATTCTCTTTTTTCCTACTCTCTGTCTTTGCCGACCAAAGGAGTAGGCTTTTATGAATAAGAAGACGGATGATTAAAATTGTCTTCATGATTCTTGTTTGAGCCTTAGAGCATGTGTAAGGTATTGATTTATAAAGTCATCAATTACATGCCTTGATTCATACAACTCACCCTCTTATAAGTTCTGACCAGATTATAATAATCTCATTTTTCAGAATAACCTAGTAGAAGTTTGTTTTGATCTCAATACTGGACAAATGAATTGTGGCTGTTGTAACTACATCACTGTTTTCACTTTAGAATTATTTCAATAAAGCTGACAGTTAGTCTAGGAAGAAACAACTACAAAAGTAAGGCAAATTATGATCTCTACTTGTGATCTATACTACTTGATTGAGGCCTAGTCTATTGAGATGCTTGCTTAAATGCTTTGATACTTTAATTGACGGGGCTCGAGGAGATTAGTTCACACTTTTTCATTGTTCAGTTCACTGGGATATGCTAATTACTCATTCAATACTGGCATGCAATTCCTTAAAACACTTCAGATTTGTGATATTGTATACTGAAATGTTGATTTTCCTGAGTTTTGTTTTGCTCTATGATGACTGTGAAAATAGTTCGTGCATATGTGGGTGTGTGATTATTCATGTGTTTTCAGCGATGACTACTACTTATATATCTTAGGGCTTTCCTCTTAGATCTTTTTTTCCCCTCAAGTCCACTTACCCATTCTTTGGTGCAGCATTCATGGATAAGGGGAAGTTTCTCTTAGCAGCGCGAAAGTATAAATACGGTGCCTATACAGAGTACATAATCTCACTTGATGCTGATGATCCGACCCAAGGAAGTAACGCATATGTGGGAAAGTTAAGGTGAGATTTATGCACACTTATATAGCACTGTTTCCAGCATCTCCTCAGTCTCTTCCTTACTGGAAGTAGAGTCTGGTATAGGCTTATCATACTACATCAAATAAGAACTATCAGGGGACAGCTGTGCTTTCAAGTTTGGTGGATGTGCTTATCATCACCAGCACATGCACCAAAGCCATCAATCTTAGTAGGATGGCACGTAACTCATATATCACTTTTGTGTGACTAGCCCTCTTTTTTATTTTTTGAAAGAAGACACCACCTTTGGGATATTCACTGTGATAATGTACACATCTGCTAAAGTATATGCCTTTCTTGATGTTAAGCTATCGCCACTCATCTTTTCACAGATCAGATTTCCTGGGTATGAGGTTTACAATCTATGATGGCAACCCACTATTCAACGGGGCAAGAGCATCAGGCATTAAGGCAAGCCGCCGTTTTTTCAGCAAGCAGATCAGTCCACAGGTTCCAGCTGATAATCTTGAAATCGGTCAGGTATCTTACAAATTGAATCTTCTAAAAACAAGAGGCCCTCGAAGAATGCAGTGCATAGTGCAGTGTCATTCGATGCGAGGAACTTCAGATGAAGAATCACAGCTTGAGAGCCATAGCATGGGATCATTAGTTCTGAAGAACAAAGCTCCAAGATGGCATGATCACCTACAATGCTGGTGCTTGAACTTTCACGGGAGGGTGACAGTTGCCTCAGTGAAGAATTTTCAGCTCGTAGCTATGATGGATCCAAGTCAACCAGATGGGGTAGGAGATGAAGAGACTGTGCTACTTCAGTTTGGTAAAGTTGGAGATGATTTGTTCACCATGGATTACCGGGAACCACTCTCCGCTTTCCAGGCTTTTGCTCTCTGCTTAACCAGCTTTGGCACAAAATTTGCCTGTGAATAGAAGCATCCCGCTGCTGGATAGATGTTATAATTTTTCTTTTTAAATTCTCTTTGGTAAGATCTTTCACTCTTCCTGTAAAATACTCCATTCAGCAGTTTCGGAGATGGCTACCACTGGGTGGCATGTACTATGAACAGTGAACAAAGTGCTTACCTTCGTGATACATCATACCTGTCCTAGGTGATCATATGGTCCTGGTCCTGGTCCTGGATTAATTGGGAAGGATTATTTTCACAAAATTACAGATAACATCTTATAATTTAACTATGTGGTAAATAAAGTCCTCTCTTTTTATTATTTTATAACTAAATCCTTTTATTAGCTAAAATATATTGAGCAACGCCTTTGAGTTAAAAAGTTTAATTTAACAAACATCCGAGGGAATTGAATTAAAAATAGAATATTTTTTTTATATATTTAAGTTAATCTTACTTTTGTAATATATGACCTGTAAGAGTAGACAACATTAGTTTTGGATTCGTTCAATTGTGTGAGATTCAGTATTTGGTTATGATTTTAGTATTTTAGAGGCTTAATTTGTTTCTATTTTATTGTGAATTCGTGTTTTGGTTAATCTCCAGATTATTTTGGAGGCTACATTTGATTCTAGAATTAAGTCACGGTGGCAAGTTAATTTACATCTATCTATCAAATGCTACGGTGTAGTTTAATATTATCAGACGGTACATGGGCTATATTTATAAATAAAAGATGACTTTATTTTTAAAAGTCAAAATGCAGGTTTCTATTTATATTTTCTCTTGAGATGAATGATCACGGATGTAGTCTAACAGGTTCCAGTAGCTATGAGATTGACACATAAATTGGCTGTTATATGCTGAGGAAATGGCTGCGGGAACTCTTCGCTGGATATGTACAATTAGTTGACCCAAATATGTAAAGAAAAACATCCATTAAACTACATATCAAGGTCATAAACTCGAGTACACTAAATTGAACAAGTAATATAATCCAAATAACTCCTGGGAAATGATATTTTTTTTTGGGCACTGTGAATGCATAAACCAACAGAAGCACATACAAGACAAGCGAGAAAAATAACTTAGTACTAGGCATTTCTATTCGCATATTTCATACAATACTCATAGTACATACAGTCTTTCACAGAACAAGTACTCTTGACAATGCTAGCTTCCATTGTTTATCACTTTATTGCTTACGCTAGTTACTGGTCAAATTGAAAGATACTACATAAAACTTGCATAACCAGAGGCTCCTTTAGGCAATTCCATCTCTATTGCTTCTCATTTTTTACCACGCAGCTTCGCGCCAAGAGCCCTCTCAAGTTTTATTATGATCTGCTGGTTGGGAATAGCCTTGCCTGATTCGTACTCTTGAATCACCTGTGGCTTCTCGTTGATCAACTGTGACATCATAATATATTTGTAAGTACAGAGCAACAACAAGCACATCAGACCTGTGAACAAGAAAAGTTACCTGAGCAAGTTGTGCCTGTGTTAACTTCTTATCCATTCGAGCTTGCATGATGCACTTTTTCAGCTCTGTCGGAACTCGTTCATCTAGTTAAACAACGCCAGATCAGAAGAAATTACTATATAGTAAATGATTGTACAATATATACTCATAAAACATGTAACAAGGGGATCAGAAGAAATTACTATATAGTAGATGATTGTACAACATATACTCATAACATGTAAATACCACCATTCTTTCCTCAGATGAGGAAGTGTGAAGAGTGATCACTTCAAAATGAACATAGAATTCATTCGTCGTAATTACTGTACCGGAAATAAATGCCAACAGCAAGATAACTAGAAAGGTTATCCAAATTTGTGATACTCATGGATGGTTCTGTAGTTGTCAGAAAAAAAGAAGACGTAACCAGTCTACACAAAATGAACAATATACAGCCTTGTCAAAGAGTGGTAAACATAATTCTTCAGAATTTCGTAACTTTGCATTAGTTGAGGAACTGCTGGTGATGCCATCAGTGGAAAAGCAATGTTGCGTCCTTCGTGATTATGCTGTTTGTAGCACCAGATGGCAATCACATGAAGGACCGAACCAAATCAGTCACTTTCTTCATTTCAATTGTTTATGATGTCTCCACTTATGTGAAGACTTGATGTAGCCATGGAAGCATCAAACTATGACTTTATTTTTGTTTGATCAGCAGTTAGGCAAAACTAGTTTGTCTTCAGTTATAAGTTTATTTTTTATTAGTATGACAGCCAACCATCAAATAACAAAGATATGGTAGATATCCAGATTGACAAGTTTTAGGTGTTATATCAGCTTGTAGACAAGGATTTTAAGTTAAATTTGCATCAGATATGGCTATTTGGATATCCTATTTCCAACTCAAAATCTTATCATAATAGATGACCATTATTATGGAATAGATCTTACAGGATACCAAATCTTATCATATTAAAATCTTTTTGACATCTTTAGATATAAATCTTGGAGACCAAATCTTATCCATATTAGAATCTTCTCAAAATCTTTTAGAATATATATGTCTATTCCTTCTCTAATGTAACCTTAATGGTCCTCAAGTTCCAATTAGAGAAAGAATCACTCAGTATCCTATAAAAGGACCACTCTGGCAGACCTGCTCCTGAGATCCGGAAATTAGGCCACTGGGATTCCCTTTGCCACAGATCTTGGCATAGGGACATGAGGGACGTAGTATTTACTTTAGCAAATATTCGGTTTGGGTATTGCGGCTAATTTAAAAACTAAAACCAAATTAGAGATGTGAACATGCAATGCTATAATTTCTTTCAGAGTTTATTATATCGTACAAGAGAATAACCATATTAAACAATAGGAAAGCAGATGGATACAAGGTATGGATTATAATATAATAAGTTACTCACGAGAAAGATTCTCTGTTTCATCGTCTAGTTTCCTTGTATTCAGTGATGTGCTGCTAGAAGCAGCTTTATTTGTTCCGGCAGTGGCTGCAAGTTACCAAATAAAACAGCGTCAAAAATTAGAAATTCCAAAATTCTAAGCACTAGCCAAAATATATCATGACAAGAAATCCTTAATTAAACTGTGCCATGATAACTATGCATGCTGAATGGATGAAAGCCCTTACAGAAGTAGTCAGAAGAAATCTAATCATCTGAAGTAACTTATAGTATTGTGGTAAGTGATGACAGATGATAGTTACTTCAAGCTAACCCCTCATCCACTTATCAATGATAATGTTGGATAAAGGGAATGAGAAATCCAACTCTCAGCTTGTAAGTATCTAACCTAATTATTTTAGGTATCTATGTCCACTCGGACTAGATTTTTGGCAGCAGCGCTCCCAATTAATGTTACACCACTTATTTTGGTCCACAGAATAATGGAAGAACTAGTAAGGAAAAGGCCAATAGAAACATTTTAACGTGGTATCAGAAAATAAATTCCTCATCATTGAAAACTAACGCTAACATCAACCAATCAAATCCGGATTAAGTTTACACTAGATTTTTGGTGCCAGACGAGACGAATCACGATTAATCATATGACTCTAATTTCTTCGCATATATCGGTCGAAAAGACTAACATCTTCTATCAAGTAAAGATAAAGCGAGCGGTTAGAGGAAAAGGGAGAGGGATTGAGATTGCATACACTTCCTAACGGTCTCAATCTCTGCGCCGCTGCGGCGGGCGGCGTTGACGGCCTTCTCGTCCTTCTTGGCCGCGGTGTTTGGGGCCTTCTTCCGGATCACGACGGGCTCCCAGTCCTGGGTGAGTGGCCCAATCCCTGCCATCCTCTACAGTCTCCTTTTGGATCGATCGGATTAGGCGATTTAGGGTTTGCGATCGCGGTCGAGTCGCGGGGCTTTTGGGGAAGAAAAGAAAAGCTCGCGGAGTCGGAGGAGATTTTTAGAAGGAGAAAAAGAAATCTCTTGCTTTTGCTTTACAGGCAAGCTTCGTTCTTATCTATATAAGTAGCCAAACGGGCGTAACCGGATCTAAATCCGAATCCGATAAAATCATATTCACGCATGTGGATAAATCCTTCTCTACCAGCGAATCTCTCCTGGAGATTTATACCTGACAATTTATTCTTACTAAAACACAACATTCAACTTATCAAACGTAATTTACAAGGACACAATAAATAACTCACCATCATGATCTGAGGAGTTAAGGATAGTCTTTCCAATTCAAGCTATAAGGCAACATAAAAATATTTTAGCTCAGACATCCTTATTTCATCATGGAGTGAAACATCACATGTATTCGAATTCTGAAGTTCCCGTATGCATTATGAATTGCGAGTCTTGTAATGCTGTACTAAACAAAGAAAGCACATCAATAGGAGACAAAATTGAGATCCCTGATAAAGGAAGAGGTTCTTAATCTCATGTGGACAAAGATTAAACAGAGGGAGGGAGCCTAAAATATTCTTTCCATACCAAAGCATAAGCACAAAATTATTACTCAAAAACGTAATCTTAGATTGACTAATACAGAAAGATATTATAATGCCAAGGACCACATAGTCATAGTGTCTCATATAGGTCACTTGAGATTGAAGCAGAACTACATCTCATAAGGGATGCTGAACATATAATACGGCAAAAATGAGTGATGAAAATATAGACTGCGGAGCTGGAAAATACAATGTTCTGCGCTCTTTGTCTCTTGATGATCCAATGCAGTTGATTCTGTATATGCCCCCATTAGTCAGCACTATTATTTTCTTCTTTGTTCTCCTGTATTTCAGAAAATGCATGTGCTAACCATACATTATTTTCCTCAAAATTTAGAAGCGAACTCAGAAAGAACTAGTAGTATATCAATTTTCAAGGAAAAAGCAAGAGGTCGACACTAAATAAGCAGTTCGCTATTGCACACAAGATAATTGGTTATTGGCAGTAAGGTAAAGCAAATTTCTCTCTCATTAGTTAAGAATATCTATAGTTATTTCTTTATCTTTGAAACTAATGTTGCACAGGGACAACTATTAGTTCTAGGGAAGACATGCTCCTCCATTTGTCAATTAAGAGTGACTGAGTGAGATAGAAAATCAGACATAAGCTGTGTATCATGCACATTCTGAATAACTTTCTATATCATATGATGGATAGACAAATAAAAGTAGGAAATATGGAATTAAATTTTTTTTTACCTCCAACAATTCTTCCCTCAGGTTAACACTATCAGTATCAAGGCCCTTAGCAGATTCATCAGCAAGCTCTCTAATATCAGTGACATCCTCTTCCTGCATGCCATGATGAAGTCGAACACGAAGAACCCAATATATCTCAAAAGGGAAACCATAATGATGGAATCTCCACACTAGACAACACTCAAAAGAATGCAAGTTTCATGATTACATACATTTTGCGTTCCCATGATCTCCCTTATTTGCATGCAATCAATCAAGTCAGCACAATCTTGCTCCTGCAAATTTTCCTGTTTCATATGTGATGAATACAATATTTTAGATGGATGAAGTTGCCAAGAGGGTGTTATTATTTAAACAGTTATAACAGATCAGATTATCTATAATAAGGTTGCTAAATTTATCTAACACATATAATAATTAGCAAAGAATAGTCATCCTTTAGTGCAAGAGCTTCGTAGCAAAAACTTTCAGAAAATAGTTAAGAAGTTAAAGCGTCCATTTAAGTCGAAAAGGATTCATACTTCTTTAGTACAATTAAGTACCCAGAATTTTGGAAGCTAAATATGAAAAAGACTGGAGTACTCTTCTTGCTCAGTGGTTAGGGCTTATGAGCAAAGGAGCAAGTAATACTCAACCATAATATACATTAGTCATGCTTACAACATTATAACAATAAACCAGCTGATTTAGGCAAAGTGAAACATAGTTTCAAACAGTAATATGCCCTCAACATTTGACACTAGTACCAACCAGCTTTTAATCATGAACATTTATATATAGAATGTAGATGGAAGAAGAGTAGAGGAGACATTACACTTGGTAAATCTTCAATTTCTCTTGTTTCAACACTCTCCACCACATCATAATCAGTACCAACTTTCTCTACAACCTCTTTACAGGTTTCTTCTTTGTTCTCAAAAACTTCTCCTGAATCCTTTTTCTGTGGAATCTCCTGCATTGCCCAAATTTATATTTATACCAATTAAATTACTTCTAAATTAAAGATCATTGTACTTATGGAAGACAACACAAGCTTCCTATGTAAAAGGATTATCATCTTCCAAAGTATACAAGATTCTGGACAATGGAATATAGAGTCATAAGCATGCGAAAAAGGCACCTTTGCATCGGATGCTTTAGCTAATGACTGGCTTAGAGAGACACCAGAATCCAGAACAATGCTGGGCAATCTCTCCATGTTCCACCCAAGAACTCGACATATAGCCCTAGCGAACGCCCGGTGAGCCCTTCTCCTCTTCGTCTTGGAGATCGAATTTGAGTGCTGCACGAGTCCAACGCAACTCCCAAATCTCTTCCCCTTCTTTACACCGATCCCCTCGCAGACCAAGCAGTAGAACTCACCTTTCTCGCAGTTCTTCTCGTAGTACTCCCTCAAAGCCCTGTCCTTTTCAAAAATTCCCAGGAAAAATTCGAGCTCTTCCAGTTGCCCGGCTTCCTCCACATCCATTCCATCCTCTTCGTCCTCTTCGTCCTCTTCGTCCTCGTCGTCATCCTCGTCGTCCTTCTTCGAAAAAAACTTCTCGCAAGCCCTCAAGCCGCCCTGCTGCATCAAGATTGCGGCGGCATGCCCCGCCTCTTCGGCGGCGGCGCGAGGCTTCGGCGGCGGCGCAACGTCGCTCCACTTCTCGGGAAAGGGTTTCGGCTCCGCTTCCGGGGCGAAGGGCCATTCCTTCCCGGAGGACGGCTGCGGCTCCTCGAGTGGCGCCGTATCCCTCTTCTCGCGCTTCTTCTTGTTCTTCTTTTTCTTCTTCTTCTTGGATTCCATTTTGAATGCCGCAGAGCTCGTCGGTCGGAGACTGGGGTTAGGGCTAGGGTTTTGCTGAGGGGGCCCGCGATGCCATAGCGAGTGGAGATGTAGGACTTCGTCGACCCAGAGGCGTTGCAAGGCGGGAGATACGTGACGGTGGTCCATATCGGAAGAGGGGAAGGGGAGGGGAGGGGAGGGAAGCGGTGTAGTGACCGCCAAAACAGGCCTCCATTTTATGGTTGCGGCTGTTCGGGTTCGGCTCGCGCGACGAGACCGCACGCGTCTAGTAAGTGCACAGTGCCGTGACGCCACCCTACCTCCCGACTCTCCTAATCTCCGGCTCGTGTTGTCGAACTTACAGGCCTATCAGGTTCAGGTCCGGTTTTTGTTCGTCAACAAGAGCACTCGATTAGATCCGGTACGAACCTGGCTATAAATATATATATATATAATTTTATATTAAAAATAATAAACTATCTTATTACTTGCTCACGACCTGCGGCCGTCTTTCAAAACATTTTATGTGCGTCCGAATTCAAGTCTCCACGGTATTAGTTTGATTGAAATATTATTAGGTTCCTCTTCTCTTACAAAAGAACTGATTACCAGAAATAAGTTGCACACATGCACAGAAAGTAGGGGTGAAAACGGGTCGGATTAACTCCGACCCGACTCGCTATCCGACCTGATTTGGATCAGATTCGGATAAAAAATTTCAATTCGACTCGGATTCGGATTCGGATACGGATATCCGTTTACCCGCATATTTTTTTAAATGATTTACAGTTTTTAGTTTGCTTATTTAAATAGTAAGTATTAATATTATTACTAATAATACATTATATATTATTTATAGAGATTAATTTCTCTAATTTTATATATTTGACATACAAAAAAATTATTTGTTGTAAAACTCTTAATAATTTTATGTTAATTATATTTAAATAAAATATTATAATTATTTTAATTTTAATTAATATCCGTTTAAGATCCGATTCTTTATCCGAAAATTATCCGTATCCGTTTAGTTAGGATATGGTTTTAAATTTTGTTATCCGTCCAATATCCGTATCCGAATCCGTATCCGAACTAAAAATACGGATCCGGATATGGGTTGAGCACTATCCGATCCGTATTCACCCCCAACAGAAAGAGATTTTAGGCCATTAGAGGTGCTCTCACTATCGACCTATATAACCAGAAATTGAATTTTTTGCGAAAAAAGATATCTAACACCCACCCTTGAAGCCAAAGATTTTTATGGATGCTGTTCAAAGGCCTATCTATCCACAAGCAATCTAATGGCAGCATATTCTGGGGCTGCGTTTGTAAGTCAGTTAGAAATTGCTCTTTATCCAAATCCACTGACATAAGCTTCTTACAAGGCACATTTAGCCTAGTAATATGCTTCCACAAAAACACAGATAATTGCTGGTGTAGTGATGCAACATGGAATCTAAATTATCACCAACACTGAAAATAATGTAACTCCAGGCATAAGTTTCAACAACATTGAATCATTTCTTAGTATTTGATAAGGCTCCTAGCAGAACTCACAAATTTGTCATCAACTGTCAACTTACATAAACCCTTGAACAACAGTGCAGCAATGCTGTTTTCTCCAAAAATAGTGCACGAATGCTGATGAAGTATATATACATCAGAAAAGAAGAGGAACATAATATCTTGGCTTGAAATAAGGCTAGTTGATAGATAGAGTTACCACATATGAGGTTGCAGCTTTCCCTCATTCAACCAAAGAGTGACTATCTAAAAGCTCTTCTAGATAGTATACATTTCTTGCAGAAGCAGATGCTGATATATTTACTACAGGGATCTCGTCTCATACGTACAAATAACCCAACAACAAGCAGTATGAAACATTAGTATTGCTGAAAAATTAGTCGAGTCTTATTCTAGACATAACATATTTGAATTTTGTGACAAAAACAGATATGAGTCTGTGACAATCCAACTCCCACACCCTGTGTTGCTTCATTTAAGTCATAAGATGGATGTGGCAATTTTCAGCCACATCAGTTTTTGGAGGCACACCTGGTTAACACAACAAAAAAGAAAATACAGAGGAAGGCAGGGGAGTCCTAGTGGTTCATTGAAAGTCATAAATATCTATCTTCACCTTATTCAATTTTCCAAGGTGATTTAGAAAGGTGAAGTCTTGCACATTTTGCTTTTTCGATTATGATCTGGTGAAATACAAGTGAAAATGAAAAGATATAATAACGTTGTTCGGCCGATTTAAAACTACATATTCACTGAGTTGGTGTTTCTAACAGTCCAGTATACTCTAATCCTTCCAAAGACTCTTTGATACTATAAAACAAGAATTGAAACTCAGGAACAACATATACGTAATTACAGCCTCCCCAAGCAGAACTTTTTGGATCTAAAAGTTGAATTGAACAGCCCCATGGTCGACTAAATTATGTATTCTCATCTATTTTGGGTATCAAAATCTTTCTTGATTACGATAACTTACCTCGATTGACATCAATTAATTAGAGCATGGAATGCTTGAACTATAACAACATAAATAATTAGATAATTATCTTTTCACTCCCCGAACTACCACTCATTCTTTAAAATGATCCTCTCAACTTTTTTTGGATACACACTCTTTGAACTATCAAAAATATCTCACTTAACATCTTTCGTTAGGAATTTATTACCTACTTTTGTCTATAAGTTATCATGTGCTGGTCACATGATAACTAAATGGCCAGAATACCTTTATATGCAAGTGATAACTTAAAATAAGCTTTTATCATGACCAAAATGCCCTTCCATCTCTTCTCTGCTGCATCCCACCTCCTCCAATTTTTTCCAATTTTGAGGGTGATCATCCAACCAACTATGAGTAGGAATAGCTCACAGAAGGAAAAACCTAGCAACTTTCCTTCAAGGAAAGACTTTAGAGAGAACCCTCCATTGCCTTTTGTTTTTCTCCTCCACCAAATCGAGCGATCGACATCAAGATCGAGGAGAGGCGTTGATGTTGCTCAAGCAACAAAAACGTCTCGCCACAAGCATTCTCACGTGCGGCCATGGCAAGTTCTAGTTTAATCCCAATGAGGTTAATGAGATCTCCATGGCCAACTCATGCCAGAATATCCGGAAGCTTATGAAGGATGGATTCATCATCAAGAAATTGATGAGAATTCACTAACGATCTTGTGCAAGGCGAGCCTTGGAGGCTAAGAGAAAAGGGCGTCATCTTGGTTATGGTAAGCGTAAAAGTACAAGAGAAAGTGAAAGTTAATGTCTTTAAGAACAAGAGAGTGCTGATGGAGAGCATTCACATATCTAAAGCTGAGAAGGTAAAAGAAAAAACATTGTTTGATCAATTTGAAGCTAAGCGTGCCAAGAGCAAGGCAGGTAGGGAAAGGAAGATTGCTAGGTGGAACTCTACTTTAACCTGTCACCAAGAATTTCCTTCCTTTTGGTATAGAAAGCTAAAAATTTACCACCTTTAACCTCTTCTCATCAAATTCTTCAAGACCCAAATTTGCCTTTTTCTTCATAATCTTAGGTTTCTTCCTTTTAGAGATTGAGATCTCAAGAGGGATGGGCATAGAGATAGGGATATGAGTTTGCACCCTTCTTCTTGGTTGTTTTATTTCTTATGGGATTGTTGCAAAGAATTTGGAGCACAGCCACATAGAGAGAAGAAAAAGAGATGAAAAGAAGAGAGGAGGTGCACGGGTTGGGCATAGGATGTGCTCGAAGAAGATATCAGGTGAGATGAAGAGGAGAGGAATGAAAGAATTTTGAGAGAAAGGGGATTAAGACAGAGGAAAAGGAATTTAAAAAAATAAATATTTAATATCAGCTAAGCTACTTAATTATCCTGCCATTATAAGTGGAGGGGTAATTTAACCAATCTATTGATTTTGTCAATGACGTCAGAGTACTTTTGATAGTTTAGGGGGTTTGTACCAAAAAAAGTTGAGGGGATCATTCTAAAAATGAGTGATAATTTAAGATGTGAAATAAAACTATCTCTAAATAATTAGTAGATACTACATATTGTGGTGGTGACAGCAATAACATGAAGTTGGTGGAAGATAAGGATATAAAGAAGCACATTGCAAGATGAATAATTCTTTACTTGCACATCTTGGAAAGCAAAATAAAGTACATGTGTCAAAAAATTATTCTTGGCATAGCAAAGTTGATGAGAGGGCAGAAGTTTTGGCAGCAGAATAACAAACTGAAAAAGAAGTGGAGAATAAGAGACTGCGTGATTGATTCTATTTCAAATAAAACTATCTCTAAATAATTAGTAGCCACTACATATTGTGGTGGTGACAACAATAACATGAAGTTGGCAGAAGATAAGGATATAAAGAAGCACATTGCAAGATGAATAATTCTTTACTTGCACATCTTGGAAAGCAAAAATAAAGTACATATGTCAAAAAATTATACTTGGCATAGCAAAGTTGATGAGAGGGCAGAAGTTTTGGCAGCAGAATAACAAACTGAAAAAGAAGTGGAGAATAAGAGACTGCGTGATTGATTCTATTTCAAATAAAACTATCTCTAAATAATTAGTAGCCACTACATATTGTGGTGGTGACAACAATAACATGAAGTTGGCGGAAGATAAGGATATAAAGAAGCACATTGCAAGATGAATAATTCTTTACTTGCACATCTTGGAAAGCAAAAATAAAGTACATGTGTCAAAAAATTATACTTGGCATAGCAAAGTTGATGAGAGGGCAGAAGTTTTGGCAGCAGAATAACAAACTGAAAAAGAAGTGGAGAATAAGAGACTGCGTGATTGATTCTATTTCAAATAAAACTATCTCTAGATAATTAGTAGCCACTACATATTGTGGTGGTGACAACAATAACATGAAGTTGGCGGAAGATAAGGATATAAAGAAGCACATTGCAAGATGAATAATTCTTTACTTGCACATCTTGGAAAGCAAAAATAAAGTACATGTGTCAAAAAATTATACTTGGCATAGCAGAGTTGATGAGAGGGCAGAAGTTTTGGCAGCAGAATAACAAACTGAAAAGAAGTGGAGAATAAGAGACTGCGTGATTGATTCTATTTCAAATTGTTTATCAATGACTGAAGAATATGAACTTTCCACTTATGATTGTCACGAATTGAATAGAGAGACCACTGACTGCCTATAAATCCCTCCTCACCTCTTTACTTCAATCCAACTGCCATGAGACTTTCTCCCTCCTCTCTATCCTTTTCCTTGTTTGCTCACTTATCCACAATATATTATTGTTATCTTGAAGGTTTCCTGCAACAAAAGACATCTCTCGTAGTCTCCTTGTCCCGAAGCTGAAGGTAAGATATAGATGTACAATAATCACACTGTTAATTGGGCAAAAACTAACTCTGAGACCATGTCTTATTGAAAGTTGTCTTCACCTAGGCCCCTTTTCAGTTACTCTTACTCTATTCCGGTATTCCCAACCCACTAGATTCAAAATTCAATTAAGTTCCACATTGAAATTCCAGAATTAGAGTTTAGACTGATTTTTAATTTTTAATGGAGATATTCAAGAAAGAATAAAAGACCCATAGGCTAAATTTATTGAAATATCGCTCAAACATCCAATAGAGTCACAATTCTCTCAAAGGAAAGAAGAAACCTTTTCTTACTCTACTAACAGATTAAAATTTAGATTTGAGACAGAAAGAAACTAATATACGCATCATGTAATTGAAGCGAACTATTTCACAATCCAAAGCTATTCAATCAGATCTTTCCGATTGCAAAAGTATCAGAGACAAAGACAAACTTATCGTTATTCTGTAACTGATACTGCAACAAGAACACCATACCAGGACAAGATTCTCACGGCATCGCTCTCGGGTCGGTCCCATGCTGCCAGACATAGACGAGCTCATCCCACCCAGCGCTCGCAAGCAACCCCTCGACAAGCACGCTCATGTCGACCCCGACGACGAACTCGGTATGGTGATCGTACCTGGCAAGGAGCGCGTCCTCGGCTCGGTAATCCCACATGCAGACGGTCATGTCGTAGGAGCACGAGACGAGCACGCTCTCCCGGTGCGGCGAGAACTTCACCCTCCGCACCGCGTACCCGTGCCCGGCGAGCGCGGCGAGGGGCGCCCGCGTGGCGCGGACGTCCCACACGCGGACGGTCTTGTCGACGGACGCGGTGGCGAGGACGCAGTCGTCGTACTTGTTCCAATCGCAGGAGAGGATCTCGTGATCGTGGGCGGGGAGGACGAGGGTGGCGGCGGGCTCGCGGACGTCCCAGACGCGGAGCGTACAGTCACCGGAGGCGGAGGCGAACACGTCGCCATGACGGGGGCTCCAAGCGGCGGAGTAGACGCAGTAGGAGTGCTCGCGGAAGGTGCGGAGGGAGGTGGGGCGGTCGAGGGTCCAGAGCTTGACGGAGTCGTCCCAGGAGGAGGAGAGGAAGGAGTCTCGGCGGACGGGGTTCCAATCGACGGAGTGAGCCTCGCGGGTGTGCTCGTGGAGGTGGCGAACGGGGTTGTTGGAAGGAGGCAAAGAAGAATCGAAGAGCTTGAGGGAGCCGTCGGCGACGGCAGCGACGAAGAGGGAGTCGTGGGATTCGGACCAGGCGGCGTCATAGATGCAATCGGAGGTGTCGAAGGCGGCGAGCTCGCTGATGGAAGGGGACGAAGGAGAAGAAGGATGCAGATCGAGGACGTGGACGCGGCCGTTGCCGAGGATGCCGAAGTTTTGGGAGGTGGCGACGAGGAGCCGGGACTCGTAGAAGGGGCTGAAGCGGACCGCGTAGCCGTTGAACGGGGTCTTGAACACCGGCATCGCCGCCCTTTTTTGACAAAATCTAAGAGAATGTTCAATCGATCTAACGATCTCCTCTTGATTCGCTCTTATAATACCTTCTCGCTGGATTAGTTCGGAGGCCGCTGCTTCTGATGCACCAGCCCCAATTCCTTATCCCGATGAGGAGGGGGTGCAGTGACCTTCGGTGAGAATATCTTACGAGTTTTAGTTGACCAGACCATGGTAGGAAATCTCACCCCTCCGTAACAGGGTGTAAAGCAGCCTTAGAATTAGGCTAAGACTCAGCTCGGCTCAGCTCCAGTGCTCGAGCCTATCATAAGTCTTATTTAAATTGAGTCGGACTAAGCTAAATTGAGCCTAATTTAAGCCGAAAAAGAAGAAAGAGGAGGTAGGGCACTGTCGACTGTTTGTCGTTGTGGAAGGAGGAGATAGCACTGCGGTGATTTAGTGAAGGAGGACGAGACAGCACTGGCGCACTGCGACAGAGGAGGTGAGAACTTGGAGATTGGGGTTTAGCTCATCCCTTTTATACGAAGCCCATCGAGCAAAGCTTAAATGAGCGAGCTCCAGTTTAGACTCGACTCGGTATTAATTTTGAGTCAATTTTAGCGGCTAAGGCTTAGGTCAGTTCTAATTGAGCTAAGCCAAGTTTGAGCCAAGCTTGACCGCTTATGGAGCTTAATAGCCTTACTTCTTAATAAATTATGGGCATATCCGAAATTGACAAAGATATGTTTTTCGAAATTCCACAGTTATATAACCTGAATCCACTAGTAGATCATTGGAGTTCCTAATTTTCCTAATTATTTTTGTTATAACCGTTTGGCTATTTCATTCTTTTCATAAGCCACATTCTCCTATTAATTAACTGAGGATTCAAATAGGTAATTAAATATTTGTACTTGAACCTATTTAAGATTTAATCATAATTTAGTATTTATCAAATAGCAATATTTTAATAAAAAATATCGATTCAAATAGGGATCTAATTCGTTTCTACTCTTAAATATGAGATATTAACATTTCAAATGGAAATCTAAGCCAGGAAATTATGAATTTATGAGTGTTTACGAGTACATTAATCTCTTTCACATTCTATTTATTTAAATTATTAACAATAAAGCTTTTGAGTCCCCGAGAAATTTCCTCCTAACGTTAATCTTATATCATCAACCTTATATTTCATAAAGAGAATATCTCCGATCCTTCCTCTTTGTCCAACTCATCCACCTGGGGCCTAGCCGTCTTTTGCCCCTTCCGATAGCGAGGGAAACAAGGGAACCTTTCCCAAATCCCATCGTTACCCCTCTCTTCTCTGACTGCACCTTCCGTTCTCGCTTGCGGTCCCCGGGGTAATTTCGTCATTTCGAACCTTAACCCCGTCCGTCTCCGGATCCGGCAGATCGTCGTGTAACGCCCCTCTTTTCCTCCGTCAAATCCCCCCGCGAGCGAAAACCAACGGTCACGATGCGCGCTGACGTAACTGACGTCGTTAATCCCTCCCAAACGTCGGCGCACGCGCGCCCCCGGCGACTTCCCCCACCTTTCACATGCGCGATACCCCTTTATATCCACCATCGAACCCTCGGAAGCCAGAGTAGCGCGCTAGGGTTTCGAATAGAGATCGGAATAGGGAGAGGAATTCGATGGAGTTGAGGGAGAAGACGACTGCGGCGCCGCCGAGGCGGTCCCCGCCGAATCCGGCGATGCCGTACCGCGACGACTGCTGGAGCGAGGGGGCCACGGCCACGCTCATCGAGGCGTGGGGTGACCGGTTCCTGGAGGTTAACCGCGGCAGCCTCCGGCAGAAGCAGTGGGAGGAGGTCGCCTCCGCCGTCAACTCGCGGCCGGGCGGGGCGGCGCGACTGTCCCGCACCGACGTGCAGTGCAAGAACCGGATCGACACCCTAAAGAAGAAGTACAAGGTCGAGAAAGCGAAGGTCGAGGCGTCCGGGGGCACCGCCGGGAGCCTGTGGCCCTTCTTTCCTCGCCTTCACGATCTCCTCGGCGCTGCGGCCCCTACCTCTGCCAAGAAAACCCAATCCTTGCCCTCGCCGTCGCCGCCGCTGCCGCCTCTCGCTCTCCCGCTTCCAAACTCGCGCCCTGCGGTGGCGATGCCCGTGGATAACTCGTTCTACTTAAGGAATTACGCGGCTGCTGCCGCCGCGGCGGCGGCGGAGAAGGAAGAGGGCGAATCGGATTCCTCGGCTAGGTCTTCGGGTTCAGGTAGTAGTAGTAGGAGGAAGAGGAAGAGGAAGGAAAAGGGTGAAGGGTTTCGGGAGCTGGCGCGGGCAATAGAGAGGTTTACGGAGGTGTACGAGAAGGTGGAGGAGGAGAAGCAGCAGCAGATGGTGGAGCTGGAGAAGCAGAGGATGGAGTTCGCCAAGGGATTAGAGCTTCAGAGGATGCAGATGTTTGTGGATTCTCAGGTCCAGCTCGAAAAGATCAAGCGAGCCCGGCGAGTTGATGCCGATGAGCTTGGATATTGTCTAGCTCTTCCTATTCTCTTCTCTTGAGGTACGAAGAATGGGATGATCTTGGCGTCTTGTTTGAACCTTGCTATAGTATGTAATGCTTTAGATGTTTTGGTATATTTGAATACTCTACTTCTGTGCACTGTTAAACTCATTGATGCGGATTTCTCCCATTTGAAATGTATGCTGTCAGCCAGTCATATTATAGAGATGTTCTGGCCAATGATTGAATTAGAAGTTGACATTTCATTTTCTCTGGGACTCCTCCCATTTAGTTTGACATGCTTACCTATATATGTTCTTGTTGGAGCAAATTTCCAACTAAGCTGATACCATTCTAGACAGGTTGTGAGATCAATACTTGTGGTTCAACACCAGTTGGATTTGAGATTGCTAGGTAAATAGTGTGCTTTTGCAGATGGCAAGATTTGATTATTCTTGAACATGCCAACAATATTAGGGTTACAGATGTAGACTGGCAGAGTTTCAGGTTAGTCTTGCAGATTGTGATTCATTATTATGCTGACAAGTTGACCTTATTATAAGAGGTATTGCATTTGCCTATGTTGCACTTTTTGCCGTTAATATTTTAATTTCGTGTTGATTGTAATCCTCAAAGTTTAAGCTCGTCCAATTTTTTTTTCCTTCACTTGATGTTGATGGAAGTTTGAGAAAAGAAGTGTGAAAGCTGAGATTTACTTTGACCACTGAGATGGTATAACCAAAGAGTTGACAAACCACCATGAGCTAAAAGAATTCGAAAGTAGTATAGTAATTTAGCAACAACCATTGGTATAACTTGTCGACAATTTTTACCTTATAAACAATATACTAGCCACAGAGATTTGGGGGAATAAACTAAATGACGACATGCAAGTTGGTTTACTATGCAAACTAATCTGCCTATGTAATTCAGTTACATTATCTGTTATTTAACTAATTTGGGGCTTGATGTTAATTGTAATGTGATGGAAATCTAAGTTTTGATGAAGTTGGTGTCGAGGAGATACAGTGAATTGCTCAGTTAGATATATTCACTATATTTAATTGCGTAAAGAGTTAGAGGAGATCTGATGGAACATATAAGAGGTAATTTGAGGAGGTCGAGAGATCTCATAAACTCAAGCATGACAGTTCAACTAATATAGCCCTTGAAGTTGGAGATTAGATATGGTCCTAACTAGTATATCACAAAGATGTTACCTTTTTTGATCACTTATGAGTGTTGTACCATGTCCAGTTGCTGAGGCAACACTTGGTGATCAAAATTTTCTAGGCTGAGTTGGAATGCCTAAGATTTTCTAATCATGTAATATTTTTTGGACCCATGCTGTTCCTTATACTTCTATACTTCAATATGATCATGGGAATTTACGGGGCATAGTAAGATATGTGAAACACTTGAAGAAGGTTCTTCTATTCTTCTTTTTGAATACATTGTTTTTAATCTTTGGTAGCTTAATTATATGTAATGACAGCAATCAACATCCTTTATAAGTTAGACAAATCTTTTCAATTTGCATTTAGGAACATTCACAAGTGAATGTTGATCTACATAACTAGTCTACTCTTCTAAATAGTGACTGCTGATCCACATGACTTGTCTCCCATTCTGAAGTGTAATTTTCATTTGTCTTATTAAGCATGTTTGAAGCTGTAGGAGTTGTGCAGACTAGGCGCAAGTCACTTAAAATCTAACTTGTTTTGGGTAGTCAGCATGATCAGAAAGGTCAGAAGGGGTAGACAAGCTGTTGCCAATATTGAGACAAAAGATGTGTAAGTAAGAAGGCTTCTATTAGTTAGTATTTGGAAGCTGATCAGAGATGCTTGGTCAATTTACAGGAGCTTTAATCGGATCATCATCCCGTGAAAATCCTCTAACACAACACTTTTCTCTCTTTCACATAATTTTAATTGCTTATTTTTTCATTCTTTTATAAGTTTTGCAGGTGTGATTTTTGGTCATATAAAGTGAGTTAAAATGAATTTTCCTGACCATATCTCACTTCAGTAACATTACTTATCATTGATGGAGGGACAACAAAGCCTACTTCCTGATAATAGTCTGGAGAGGTTCCATGAACTCTACTAGATATATTCTTCATGTACATAACCACTAAATATTCTAGCGAGTTACTTCTTTGTGCTTTAGTTATGGTGTTTGTTTTCTTCTTCAGAGATAGAAAGCTCGGCTGGATGACTTCGAACTAACTAAAATGCTCCTCTTATGAATGTTTCTTTTTTCCTTTTTTTTGCTGTAAGAAAATTCCTCTCATGCTTTGAACAGTGAGTATTAGTAGATAGTAGCATCATCTTAAAGGGCTCTCTGCATCATTGAAACTTGATATTTGCATGACTATTTTTACGAATTAGTAGTTAAAATATATCCAATGTAATTTGAGAAAGGATGGAAATATCCTCCTCTCTTCTCCTTTGCTACGCGCCATCTGCATTCTGGTCTATGGAATCTTTGCAGTGCTAAATGTATTGGAGCATGGAGACATTTGTTTCCCATCTGATTGAAATTTTCAAAAAGACTAGTCTGAATGTATGAGTTGAATAGATGGGTTAGTTCTTTGAATAAAAAACGGATTCACAATAAACACAAACTATATGTATATAGTACTCAGATGAAAATTTTATCATATATTCATTCTAACCTTTACGGAGAGATTTAAATTCATGGCTGTGATTATAGACTTATAGATTAATAGGACTGACCATTAAGCTACAGTGGTGGTGGTCTTCTAGTTGGAGTAGATGATGGTCATCGAGAGTTTTGATGCATCTTGAAAAAATAAAAAATATTCTGGGGCCGTAGTTTGAGACATCAGGACCCACCAAGCCATCATCCAATGATTGAGAGAACAGATACAATATATTATCATCTTAATAATTAAAAGCAGGATAAAGCTGGGTGTGTGGCAATGGGCAGGGACAATGCTAATATAACGAAGAAGCGTCTGAAAGTAGGCTATGATTTCTTTCCTTCTAGTTGGTAGCTGTGAGATGTTTTAAGTCTCAACTGAACTCAACTGAACAAGAGGCGTCTCAAAGTTGCTTTTTTCTCTTTTTAAAGTTAAATATATTTTTTCTGTTGTATTTATGTCTAAAATTATTTTAATTTTTTATATTTTAATAAGTTTCAAGTCAGTCTTGACTAATATAAAATAATTAGTTTTTTTTAAATTAAATTTAACTGAATAATATCAAAATAATTAAAATATTTTTATGGTGTTCGTTAGAAAAAATATACAAAAAAATTAATAGTTTCAATTTAATTGTAAATATAAGAACTGATTTGATATTTTTTTTAAATATGTGAAGTAAAGTAAATTTAAGAGGATAAAGTATATTTAACTTTTTTTTTTCAGTTGATAATTGCATTAAGGAAAGGGAGTGGATGTAATAATCCCAAGCTTCGCAATGATATATATATATATATATATATAGAGAGAGAGAGAGAGAGAGAGAGAGAGAGAGAGAGAGAGAGAGAGAGAGAGAGAGAGGGGGGGTATTTTAGACGAGAAGATATCGATTTGGCTTTCCTCTGCACTTGTACGCAAGCCAACGGCATCATATACCAACTCACAACAAGCAACTTCGGACGCTACCACAATTCCCCGCTCACACCTCGGCGCGTGGCGGTTATCGCAACGGCGAGGTAATGGCCGCGAGCGGCGCCGTCATTTGACCGCTACGTGGGCGGTGATGTCATCACCTCGTTTCTCTACTCTGCTATTCTGGACCTCCTCCTCCTCCTCTGCTCTTCTATTTATATATATAAAGAGAACATAGGATGGCGTGCGCGCCATCCCTAATTCATCGCCACTGTCCCCGGTGCGATTACCGCTTTCTATCGCCACGCGTCAAGCTCGCGCATGGCGGGTCGCCTCCTTCCTCCTCTTCCAGCCTTTCCTGGGCTCCTCGCTCTTGTCCGAGCAACTCTTCAGGTTCTTATCTTCTCCCTTCTTGACTAGGGATTTGGGGATGGTAGGAATTTCCGGTGATCTGGTTCTATTAATTCATGTTTTGGAATCGCAAAGTTTTGGTTTTTATTGGCAAATTATGGACTCAGTTTGCCATAATGGTGAACTTTGTTTGCATTCAGAGGCTGTCTCCCTTTGGGAAGAGGGAAAACTTGTTCTAAGGATTAGAATGGTGATGTCGATACCAAAATAGTTGACGACGAGGACCTTTTTCTTTTTTCCTATCACAACATTCTAGACACAGGATGATACTTTTCATTAATTTGCTCACCTAGTTGCGTTGCTACGTGGTTTGAAACTAACAGAATACCTTCTTCCCTGACTCAAAGATCGTAGTCAGAAACAACGGAGTGCCTTTTCTGTAGCACCAGAGACCAAATTAATGTTATGAGCTATACTATATGGTGATGGGCTCATCTTTGGGATTGGCATAATAACCCTTTCCCAGACCCAAGATCATTGAAGAAAACAAATGAAGTGGGTCTCTGTAGTATCAAAGACCAACAGAAGTAGCTATCGGGATCAATGTTCTTGAAAAGCACTCACTGTGTGTGCTAGGGTCAAGCCACTGCATATCTAGGAGAATTTGTACAAGTGTTGTAGTACCTAGCATTGTACTTCAAGATTTTTTATCGCTCAACCTAAGGTAACATGCTTTACGCATAATTGAATGTGTTTGCTAGAGAGAAAGAAAAGAAAAGAGAACATGGGAAAATGGAAGTAAACAGTATAATAAACAGGCTAAATGTGATTTATCCTGTTAAGGTTGTTGTTAAGGAATATTTCTAAGTTTTTGTCTTTCATGCTTCAAAAATAGTACAAAGATAGTCAGCACTGAATTTTCTTTTTTTATTTTTTAATCCATGTCTTGACACTTATGTAAGTTTTAAAGGGCATAGGATCAAACTTTTGGATCAGAAGGTCCATAATACGCACATAAATGAGCTGTGTCAGAGAAGAATAGCCATATATAAGTGCTGTTGGAAGTTGACCAATTATAAATTTTAAAGGATATAGCACAACTCCTAAATATAGATAAAACAAGAAGAGAGAGAGAGAGAGAGAGAGAGAGAGAGAGAGAGAGAGAGAGAGCTCCTTGCCTAATGGAAAAGGTTTACTCGGTGTTAATTTGAAGAGAAAGAGAAAAAAAGTTATTCCCTCAAATATCCTCTATATTAAATAGTATTTCAACTAAAATTAGGAGAACTGAACTTCGTCAGCTTTTGTTAATGTGCTTTTTCTTCTTTCTTTACGTCTCTTAACTTTTCATCTTTTTCTCCTTCCTCCTGATTTGCAAATTGCAACTACAGACAATATGCTTATCAACCACTTATATCATCTGAAGTCAACTTGAAAAGACAAAGAACTCATGAAGTTCAAGTGAGTGGAAGGGCAGGTTTCATCTGCGGGAAATATGATTCTAGGGCTACTAGTTGGTTTCCTTTCTAATCATTTTTGTTTTCTTTTGTTGCTACTTATTCATCTGACAGAGTGGCAGTATTTCTTTTCTACTCTCTTCTTCTTGTTAGTTTTGTGTTTCTTCTCTATTATTTGTTGATATATATGTCCTTCCATGGTGTTATAGCGATAATGGTAATAGTTGAAGCTTTATCTACCTTTTTGTGGTCTTCTATAAAATTTTATCAGCAGAAGACTAGATTATCATTTTCAGCTAACTTTTTCCTTGCAGTGTAATTCACCTAGAGCTGTAAACTCTTTCTGTTTCTTTTATTTGGTCATGGAGGGAGTGGGGAGGGTGATGCAGAAGGCCAATATCAGTTAAAATGATTCGTAAATTAGTCGCATAATATTGTTTGCATTAAGTGTTTGATGAAGTTCATAATCTGTATGGTTCTCTTTTTAGCTCCGCAACATATACTAATGGCATTATCTTTATTGTACTATCACCAACATACTAGATTTTGAACTTGGAAATGTTGTGTCCATGCAGGATTGAACACAACTAGTGTTAATTTAAATTTTATTTCTCATCCAATGAATATAAGTCAAGGAAGTCTTACATCATCCGAGGACATTTCTGGGATCAAAGAGGCACCTGATCATCTTCTCGTCCTTGTCCATGGCATCTTGGCTAGGTAAATGATATTTGCAAACAGTTTTCTGGCCATGCAAAATTGGATATATGGACAGACAATGGAGTGCAACATGTATATGTTCAGCAACAAATATGTACATTGATAGCCTTTAATCCCTGATGAAAGTAGATAAAGGTAGATGCATGAAATAAATTCTAACACCTAATATACTTCAGAATGGGTCCGTTCTTTCCAAGCTAATCTGTTTTTCTCTCCCACCCAATTATTTATTGTCATTCATGCCTCTTTCCTACCCGCTAGGTGTTCAGCCATCTATCCTGACATTTTTTTGTCTCCCTTTCACTTCTTCATCTTGACATATCCAGAAACATGCTTATCACATGCGCTTGTCTGCTAGATCACATTTCAAGTGAAGTAGCTCCAGGATTTTTTCACAATCTACCGTACTAGTTTTCTAATGCAACTCAGTCATTTTGGTAGTGATTATGCATGACTTTGGGATCTTATTTGCTGTAAATTAAGTTGTTGTTGGGTGTCTGTTCTCTTGGAATTTAGTAAGCTAAGCTTCACAATTTTAGTTACTAAAAACAAGCCCATGGTCAAGACAACATCTCATTTTCCTGTTATATGATTTATGCAGTCCTAGTGACTGGACATATGCAGAGGCCGAGTTGAAAAGACGGCTGGGTAGAAATTTCATCATCTATGGTATGACATGTATTACGTAATTGGGATAATAATGCTTCAATTTAGTATCTCATATGAAAGTTTTTATTCTTTATATGTTTCTTTTTCCATAAAATAATCCTCATCTTCTTCTCAACATGATATATAAATTCCTTTTTTTGCTCATTCAAGTTATTGAGATTTGCTAAATGAAGCATGACAATATTCGCTTATACAATTGTTAATTTATGGTATGTAAATCAAAATTTCTCATTGCCTATGCTGTAAAGTTCCTTTGCCTTTATATTTATTGGAAAAGGTTTTGTGTTGATATAGTATCTAAGGTCTAATTTAAATCTGTTCATTGCGGGCTAAAGCGCACCTTTCTAATGCAAAGTATCAACTGCAATTACTTAATGTCCATTGCAAGGATTGCTATATCAGTGGCGCATGCTATGTTGATACCCTATTGGCACGGGACATGTCGGCTCAGCATGCACTAGTGTATCAGTGGCATCTTGACACACCTATAATATGCTTTGTAGGGTCTTTATACATAATTTTTGGTTTGAATATATATATATACATATTAAAGCTTATAATAGAGTTTTTATCCCTAGATAATTTGTAAATGACAAATTTTGTTAAAGACATAACAATGGTCAAGTAGTAACATAATTTAACGTATAACATGATTGAATATGTTTATTAATTGATAATAATTTAGTAATTAAAAACCAAAATCTAGTTGAACAAAGCATGACGAGGATGATCAAATACTTCATTTGCTGGCACAAGAATAATATGAGGATGTTGTGTCGAATACTGTTGATAATCCTTAAAACTCTTCTATTGATAGTAATACTTATTGTAACATCTCGTATACTCATATCAAATAATTTCTAATTGTGTTAAAATTTTAGTTAAAATTGGGCTCAAATCAATTTATATGGAGTTAATCTAACATGTTTCTACTTTCTACACCAATTTTGATCCAATTTGAATGCATTTGGCATAATAATGTGAAATTTTGTGAAATTTGGGAACTTTTTTTGGGGGCAATTATAGTTGCCCTTTGATTCCTACATTTTTAAAGAGCAGATTTTTTTTAGATCTATATAGAAGGACTCTTACAAATGATATATTTAGTAAAGTTAAGCTAGATTTATCATTCTTACAACCCAAATGGAAAACATTTAAGAGAAGAAAGAAAACTTTGCATTTTGATGGGATTTGAAGAAATCTTAAATCCCTTCTAATTCTCATTTATTTCTTCTTTTCTAAATTATTTTTCTATTTTGAAAAGTTACTACCTATGACTTGTCCTTAAGGGGTTTTGAGTATCATCCATTGTGTGCCACCAGTACTTACCCATGTCCATCGACATGGAGTGGCATGGGATGGCACTCATTTATGCCGATTAGCACTTGCTATGCTGATGGGATATTGGCGCCACATGTCGACTCCCAATCATAAAGGAAACTTGAAGCTTGTTCACTGCCAAAAAGATATTTTTAGATGCGGTTATGATTGTCACAGTATATTGGTAATCTTTATCTTTGTTTAAGTCTCACAACCCAATTTTTAGAATCATGATCGACTATGTACTCCAATAGGCTTGAAAGTAACTATTAAATTCCATAATATAAAGAACTCAAAATTTATCTGATAACTCCAAATAAAAAAGCTCTTAAAGAAATAAAGATACCTAAGTTATACAACCAATGTTTTTCTAATGAAACTAAGGCAACAAATAATTTCCAAAGTTTAAAACTAAAATCACTACTACAACCGAAGATAAAAAGGCCTAAATTCTAAGTTGAGGTAAATGAGTCTCGGTGCACTATGTTCAAATATTTAAGCTTAATGAGCTAGCAAATTAAGCTCAGTGGGTGACTTTACCCAAAAACCAGTAAAACCAAAAAGTGACTTTACCCAAAAACCAGTAAAACCAAAATTTACACGAAATGGTATATAAGCAAAATTCAGCAATTAATAACAATAACTAGCATGCCCAAAATGTGAATAATAAGCACAAGGAACAATAATGTAATTAATAAGCTGATAACATGCTCAATTTTATTATGCAGAACTTCTCAATCTTAATAATGTCAAATGTCTCATTTTAGAACTGTGCCATCAGGATTATTCCTCGTAGGTGACCATTTTAGGATTGCTAGGAGGTGCTACTATGTGATAAAACACTCAATCTTTTTCACTAATCATTAGGAGAGATTATTGTCACTTTAGAGAGATTTTTATTTTAGTCTGAGATTGTTCCCTAACTTCGCTAGAGTTACCTAAGCGTATAATAGACTAATTATGAATATGTCTCTTCTTTGGACTTTAAGGTAGACTTAAATCATTACAAGAAGATGCGAATCTTTAGCCTGAGACTATTTTCAAATCCTACCTACTCATAACTATTGTTCTACTAGTTATTCATGATAAAAAGTATTTGCCATTTACATGAATAGTAAAGCACGAAGAATAACAATTCATGAACTATAATATTTTATGAAGTAGTGTATGGTACAAAGTATACATAGCACGAAGATAATATAATGATATAATAGCATGAAATACTTGAATGGATCTACTTACAGAATAACTCAAATCCCTAATCCAGATACGAGAAAAAATTACCACCTTAAACAATAAGTATTTTATACTTCAATTTATCAATAAACAAATCTCTAGTATAAGACAATTTTAAATCTTCCCAAAGACTTGGGTTGGCTGCAGGACTCGCAACCCACACTACTTAAAATTCGAGTTTGGCTCCCTTGGCCTCGACCTAGACTTAGCCCTAAGCTTGAGCTGGGTTGCAGCCAACAAAATTTAGTAGGTTGGGCCTGGTTGGCCTAACCAATTCACTCATCCCAACTCAAATATAACTCGGGTTGGGGGTGAGCCTACTCACCCCTAACCTATCCTCAAAGAGGAGAGCAAACATAGATGGCAAAGAGAAAAGGGGTTATTGATACTCGCTGCCTTTGATCAGTAATCCGTAGGTCTCTTCCTACTCTCATGAGCGGTGTGAGTTTGAATATAGTCTTCAATTTACGATCCAGCCAACGGAGTGAAATCTAGGTCTATTGTGGACCTTCAAGGTTAAGAGGGTCCTTGAGATTTAACAGATGGATCAGAATAATATTTTGAGGTTTGATAGATCCGGGATGGAGAATCGAATCTATTGGAATGGATCGGCGAGAGGGGTTGAGTGGTGGATGTGGTAGAGCTCAACTAAGGTAGGTGATAGTGGATTAATGGAGGCGTGTGGTAGGTTGGGGTGTTACGCAAGGCAAAGAAGAGGAGGCAGATAGTGGGTCGATTCTCAAGGATGAGAGGGGCTACCAGAGGGAAGGGGAAGGAGCTCGGTTGGATTGAGGGAGATTGTGGGAGAAAAAAGAAGAGACAAGGATAATATTTGATTAATTTCCAAAGTTATTGCTCAAGTGCGCACCACAACTATTTGTAGGTGGCTACCTGCGACTTGGTTGGCCTAACCAAAGTGTTTTGGTTCAACTCACAATAATTAGATACTCTTAAGCAAATGACTTAACAAAAGATTAAAAAACACTACTCCAAGCGAGGCCTCTCCATCAAGTGTTTGAATGGCCATGTGGGCATTTGAATGCCAAAAACTCATTTTTGCACTTGGGTATTGGTGTTTGAACGCCTAACCAGGGCGTTCGAACGCCAAAGCCCAAGACCTGAACTATTGGCTGATAATGATCCTTATTCTTCAGCAAACAAACAAATAACTATTACAACCCCAAAGCCAAAAAAAAAAAAAGATTAGCTAAAAGACTATCTCATATTAGTTACTAGTAGCAGTCCAAACCATCAACACCCAAATCCTTCTCACGGCTTAGGTGACCCATATGAGATGGTGAAACGGCGACTAAGGTGGTCGGCGACGATCAACCTCAACTCCATGGTCGAGGCCATGGTCCTTCGGTGATCCTAGCCATGAGGTTCCAATCAAGAACACCAACAGACCCCTCATGAGAACTCATCTGGAAAGTCGGATGCATTCAACATCGATGCGAGCAATCACCATCATGACTGGAAAGGCTCGACAGGTGTCCACATAGCGTAGCCTCCATGAGGAACTTTTAGAAGTTACAATGGGCAAGTATGGCATCGACATGAGGCACTGGCAAGTGAATCACTCCAATGAAGCCACAAAAATAAAAATGAGGCTATACCACTAAATACTCAAATAAATTAAAATTACTTGTAGGCGGTGGAAGAGGACTCACCCGCAATTCAATTGGTGTTATTTACTTGCTTAGGTGACGCCCATCGGCCATATTTGATTATGGGAACCTCAGTGAGGAAGAAAAAAGAAGAAGAAGAGAACGAGAAGGAGATAGCAATCCCTGGAGAAGAGGAGAGTGGAGGGCTTTATAAGGGAAGAGTATAAGATGAGTATGACTTCTCCCTGATGAATTTGCTGGGGAAATTACATTCAAACCTTGTCTTTGAGAGGGAGAAGGCACGTGCGCCCTTTTTTGTGTGTGGATATTACATTGAGACTGTAAAACTCTATGCATACTTGCTTCTATTTTTAAGTTTCTACTATTATAGTAGCAGGATGGACCTAAACTTAGTGTACTGATCTATACTTGCATTCTTCTCCAAAGATCCTTGTATCGCTGTATCACATACATCTATTGTTTTAAACACTTTGCGACACTTTCTGGAATAGATGGAAATAAAATCTTGGTGTATTCCTAAAATAAATCAGCCTCATGTTTTGTTTTACTAGTCCTAGATTAGATGATTTTGACTGTCACGGAGTGGAATACCCATAAAAAGGTTTTCTTTAGTAGCAGATTTTAGGAAGGGAATAATGATGCTACTACTACATTTCCTACAGAGGTTAGTTTGAGCAGTTGCTGTGGTTGTTGCTCTTCTTCTAAGTATGTTAAGTACCTGATACCTCATAGAGGTGCACTGAATGAAATAAGCATGTCTTCTGCCATATTCTGTAGCAATATAGGTTGAAAATGATTTGCGTTCTGGCCAAATTTATATTTCCTTTCCTTTCCTTTCAGCAAGTTCCTCGAATACTTTTACCAAAACATTTGGTGGGATTGAGGGGGCTGGAAGGCGTTTAGCGGATGAAGTATGTGCTTTAGTATTCATCCTTTTAAGAAACTTATAATTCTAGACACAATTGTGGTCAAATTGTAGCCTGCTGATTTAACTGTATATTGTTTCACTGATGTGATTATGATGCCTTGTGGAAGCAGATCTTAAATGTGGTTCAAAAGACAGAAAGCTTGAAAAGAATATCCTTCTTAGCACATTCATTAGGCGGTCTCTTTGCAAGATATGCTATTGCCATACTTTATTCTTCAGGTACATTGTATCTTGTTGGCATGAAATCTTGTCAATCCTATCGTTGAATATAACATATAAAAACAACTATTTTGTAAAAGCTTAATCTTTTAGAGTAATTGATGATTTATTATAGTATCAGAGTAAAGGTCATCTGAATCTCTCTAGGCCTATCTATTTTTTATTAATATAATACCTCCATCCATTTAAGTCAATTATATTTCTTGACCTTCAAAATCTCTCAAACCCAGAAATAAGAGTTTCGAATATAAAAACCACAGTTATGTAAAATACATTTCTTTATTAGGTACAATTGCTGGACTGGAGCCAATGAATTTCATTACCTTAGCAACCCCACATCTTGGGGTTAGAGGGAAAAGACAGGTAATCTTTGATTGTTGTTACTTTATGTGTACCATCACTGTTTTTATTTTGCTCTTTATTGCCTATTATCTGTTAGGAATTATCTTGTTATATATGCTATTAACTCTTTTCAACCATGAAACTCTTGCTTGGCTGCATGATTGGGAAATTTTCTTCTTCCTCTTATATTCAAATTTTCTAATATTATTGTGTTGCATGATGGTAAAGTCTAGAGTGTCAACTAATTCACAGAACTGGTATGGAGGTTGGTTCACCGGTTCAGCAGTTGGACCACCCGGTTCAGTCTGGTTCTAATAAGTATGGTTTAAACTGCTAATAGACTATGTTTATAGCGTCTGATATATCAGTGAAGAGAATTTGTTCTCCAATGATGCTCATGTCTCAACATATTATGCCACTAGTACCATAAACTATGTAAAAAGTAATCAACAAAGGAACAAGACTTAAGGAATTATCTGATACGGTAAAACTCAAGGGTAGCAAGAGTAGAATGTTATGGTTTGTGCTCAAGCAAGCTTGAAGAAAAGTCAATTGAGAAGAGCTGATCCCCGAAAGCAAAGGACAGTTAGCTCATTCAAAGATTTGAAGAATAGTGAAGATTGATTAACTGCTTTTGGTTTTCATTTCTTTTAGCTTCCCTTTTTATTGGGTGTACCAATTCTGGAAAAACTTGCTCGACCTTTAGCTCCCATCTTTGCTGGGAGAACTGGACGTCAGCTTTTTCTGATGGATGGTAAACCAAGAAAACCACCTCTTCTCTTACAAATGGCATCTGATTATGAAGACAAAAAGTTTATGTAAGTCAGCAAGTGTAAAGAAACAATGTCTTTAATCAATATTCTTCAATATATTTTTGCTGAAAGCTCCTTATACTCTTTTTTGTTTTGCAGATCTGCTGTTGGTGCCTTTAAGAGTCGAATTCTGTATGCTAATGTTTCATATGATCGTATCCCTGTTAAGAACTTATCCTCCAAGTACTTTATTATGCATGAGCTGATTAAATTTCTTTTAAAGATAGTCATCATCATGTCCTTGTCATTTCCACTTCTGTTTTCTTGAGCTAATATCAGATATGGTTGGATGGCGAACATCTTCAATAAGGAGAGAAACCGAGCTTGTTAAGGTACTTTTCATAATATGTTGGAAAAGAATACCATAATCACTTGGAAAATTTGATTGCATGAATAATAGCATGGACAAGGTGGTCCAATCAATGATAAATCTCTGGCAACAACTCCAAGATTTTAGCCAATTGTGGAAGGACCTGAAATGTTGGAGTTATCCAAGAGGACATACTTCAAATTTAAATTGAAGCTTTCTAAAAGATGCCATGAAGCATGGAGATGGATGCTTGATATGGGCACGCCACACAGACGCACAGTCACTACTCACTACAAACCTACCTATCTACATCTGTGTGTGAAGTTCACTTTTGTGTGCTTGCCCTTTATTTAGCTGGGAATTTATTGTAAACTGTGATTATAAATATCCAATCAGACTCCAATTTATTCATCAACAAAAGAAAAACATTCATGTCAGGTATGTCGAAATGTGATGTGAGATGTTGCTTATTGGGCGACCAGAGAAAGTAGGATAATTCAATCTATAATTTGTAAGAGCTGTTAGTATACAGAGCCTGGCTGCCTTCAAGTACATTGATCATGCCTATAACATAAATTCGTAACTTTCTGTCACAATTATAAGCTGCAACCTTCCAGTTTGACTGAAAAGGAAGATTATAATCTCTTTCCAGAGTGAGTTATCTTTGTTCTTGGACTCTTAGTAGGAGTCATTAGTATTGAATATCATAACCTCTTCTCTAAATAGTATCCAAGTAATATTCTGGAAGGATCTGTATCCACATTCTCTGTACACCCAAGAAGTGTCCATCATGTTTTTCTATAGAGCATGCGACAATTATTATATCCAATGTCACATCTGATAGACTGATACATATGCTACAATAGTTCCAATGGTAAGAGCTTCTCAGAAATGTAATTAGAAGCTATCTTAGATTTATGACATATTCTAGTATGCAATCATTTGGTGATGTTTATAACCATATTGAGATACTCTTGTATTTTTCACATGCAGCCTTCACGACAGTCTTTGGATGGATACAAGCATGTTGTAGATGTAGAATATTGTCAGGCAGTATCATCTGAGGGTCCTCATTTTCCATCAGAAGCAGCCAAGGCAAAGGAAGCTGCCCTAACTGCGCCGAACACACAAAACACGGCAGAGTATTATCATATGATGGAAGGCATGTGTTGAGCTTCGCAGTCCAGAAATCTATCTAGTTTCTCTCTTTATTCTTTCAGCTCATTAGGTGACTGACAAGTTTGACAATGAAAACAGAGGAGATGATACAAGGTCTGCAAAGGATAAGTTGGCTGAAAGTTGATGTCAGCTTTCACTCAGCAATATGGCCCTTCTTAGCTCACAATAATATTAATGTATGATTTTTTCCGCTTGCAATTGATGATGGCATTGAAATTTGTATTTGTGATGTTTCCACTAAAATAAATGTCAATAATTCAGGTAAAGCGTGAGTGGCTTCACAAGGCTGGTGCTGGTGTTATTGCTCATGTTGCTGACAGTCTAAAGCAACAGGAATCACGTACAGTCATCGCTGCAAATCTTTAGGTACTTATGGATGCAGCACTCTAGTATATTTTAACAGTAGCTAATAAAACAAAACTACATATAAAAAATCATGGTTCGTGTCATCTTTCATCTTTTCTGAGGAAAAGACTTTATTTTTAAGATGAATTATATGAGATCAAGAGGGCTGAAAAAGATTTTTCAACAACAACCAAATTTATATATAATAATAAATAAAGGAAAAAAATCGAATGCAATAATTGTTATGATGCTTGCTTTTGGAAAGTTCACAACATCAATATATGCTAGTTAATTTGATTTTATTCTATTTAAAAATGTAAAACAAGCTACTGACTACGGTCCATTCTATTATAGCTGTTAGACTGCAGAGAAGAGTTTGATGATTTGATCTTATTTGCATTTATTGGAATGCTCTTCTTGGGCACGTCTTGCACTAGTATAGTGGGTGAGATTTCTGTGTTTAGTGATTTACTGACCTACAGAAACTTTAAAGAGAGGATTGACCAATTCTTCATTCAACAACCGAAATAGGCTTTTCTATGTGTGAAAGGAACAAGGCATGCAGAAGGAGCTGTCACATTTTCTTTTCTCTTATGTTTTGGTTCACCCATAAATTATACCTGAGTTTATTTCTTTTTCGATCTTTTAGTAAGGATGTTATTCAAGGAAAGAAACTCATTGTAGCTCATTAGACTATGATTTGTGATAATTTGATGGAGTGAGGCTTCAAACCCACTTTTATCTCCTTGACAATGACAATTTGCAGAAAATGCTTTCACAGTGATGTAATTATTCTTTTTTGTGCAGGTATCCTGGAGCTTATGTTAATGTAAATTTGTCATTCTCTATCCTAAACAATCCCCTCAAATCCAAAACCACAAAAGCAAAGGCATTCGGTTCAGACATCGCTGAACACAATACCTGACCTGATGAGATGGCTGTACAAAGGAAGCAGGTTGAGCTGATTCAACCACTGCACTTCTTTTTTCTTTTCTTTTCTTTTGGAATTGAGGGTCTTCTAGTGATTCTGATGAGCAATGTGAGGATGATTGTTCTGAGGCAGCACCATCAATACGCAGCAAATTATGAGCAGAAGAAAAATAAAGAGGGAACTAGAGAGATGTTTGATCTTGTCGGCAGGAAAATAAATGGAGCACTACTGCTTTACATGTCTTTATTCAGGCAATAAGAAGCTCAAGGTGTTTATGCTAAGACATTCGAATAAGTCAATGACCCATACAATTTGAAAATGTGCTGATAAGTGTTTCTTTTAGGGACCAAGTTTAGTGGTTGATTGCCTTACCTACTACCCACCCACTACTCATCAGCTTGGTTACTTGCATATATGTAAGAATAAGACTTCCCAATGAAGCTACATCTTATATGTATTTCATAATTTTATTAAAGAAGGGGTAGTTCATTGTTGTGAGATAGGATTTGGCACTTGGCATGCAATAAAATGGGACTTGGGACAATGTAAGCATCTCATCTTATTATTATTATTATTATTATTATTATTATTATTATTATTATTTCTTTCTATTAGACAATAACAAGATAAGTTAAATGGACTGAAATCTTTTTGTGCTTAGGTGGACTTTATTATAACCATTTCTCAGTAACAAGTATTTGTATGGTTGTATCAAGTCAAAGTTTACCTACTGTGTTTAATTAAGCTAAACCCACTAGGTAAGTAATAAGTTATATAATTAATTATTTTCCAGGAAAAGAGAATTGACTATATCTCTTTCTCTTCCAAAGAACGGGTTCAGATCCAACGGTCCAAATTCTCGGCGACCACGTTCTTCTTAAATCCCACCGCTCTAGTCGTATCCGTTGAAAAATTTGGCAGCCGGCCAGATCTTCAATCTGATTGTATGCAATCTAGATTGCAGTAAATTTCTACGCTTGAGAAATTTGGGAGCTTCAGTATTTCAGTTGGGATTTTAGTCGGTTGAAATTCTTCGCCTTATCTTTCTGATCGCGAAATACCCTAATCGTACTAGATTCCTGCAATCGGATTCGTAGCCGATCCTCTCAGTCCATAGCGTTCTCGCTCCTCGGTGAATCTTTTCTTCTCCTCTAACCTCTTCTCCTCTCACCGTTCCCTCTCGAGCTCAGAACCCAAAGCTAGAGAGAAGAGAGAGAGATAAAAGGAGGAGGGGGTGTTCCGATCCGATCTCTAATGGCGTCGCGCGAGGATCTCGTCTACACTGCCAAGCTCGCCGAGCAAGCCGAGCGCTACGATGGTAAACCTTCCTTCCCTCTCGGATCCCCGCTTCTGCGAACCCTAGGTTCCCCCTTCTTAGATTTAGGGTTTTATCTTTGCCTCTTTCTATAGAAATGGTGGAAGCAATGAAGAAGGTGGCGAACCTAGACATTGAACTCACTGTGGAGGAGAGGAACCTCCTCTCTGTTGGGTACAAAAACGTGATCGGATCCCGTAGGGCTTCGTGGCGGATCCTCTCCTCGATCGAGCAGAAGGAGGAGGCGAAGGGAAACGAGCAGCACGTGAGGAGGATTAAGGAGTACAGGGAGAAGGTGGAGTTGGAGCTCTCCAAGATCTGCGTCGATATCATGGTCGTGATTGATGAGCATCTTATCCCCTCGGCGTCAGCGGCCGAGTCCTCTGTATTCTACTACAAAATGTGAGCTAGAGCTAGATCCGACTTCGTTTGTGGTGGATCTTTTGGGGGTTTAAGGTGTTGAGTTGAGTATTCTGATTTTTTGTTGCAGGAAAGGAGATTATTATCGCTATCTGGCCGAGTTCAAGACTGGGAGCGAGAGGAAGGAGGTTGCAGATAAGTCTCTTAAGGCGTATGAGGTATATTGTCTATAGCTCTTTTCAAGATCTGTTTCTAGTTGAGTTGATCTGATCTTTCTGCAATTGGAGCTTCTTTGACTTCTTTGACTTTCTTTACTCAAATGTACAGTATCAATTTCTCAAATCTTGTTGATCTATATGGTACTTAACTTTTGTCATTTTGAAATCACTGTTTCAGTTTGTGCAATATATTCTACCTGGTAAGTATATTCCCTTGTCGTTTCATTGTTTCTCCTTTTACTGTATAAGCATGTCAAAGTGGGTTTAATGCTCTAACGCCTTTCAAGGTATACCAATCGCAAGTTTATTTTGGCGTTTCAGTTTTCTTTTTTGTTGCATTTGATAATCTATTTGCAGGCTTCTTTAGAACAACATTGAATCCAGGCATGATTATGTAAGTGCTTGATTACTAGGAATGCATGCAAGTGTAGTAAAAGGTGCCTTAGGTTTTCATGGTGAACTATGCACAAGAGTTTTAGCACTAAATCTCTTCACTATGCAAAGCTCCTCAATCTTCTTTCCAGAAGTAAATATTTTGCCATAGTGGTACATGAAGAAATTCTTCTTTAGCATCTGTACCTGCTGTCAATTTGTTTATATTTTGACATTAATCTCTAAATGCTTTCCATCATAATCTAGGCCCATCTTGGAGGGGATAGATTTAACAACATATGGAGATTGAACTGCTAGGTCAAAAAAAAAAAAAAAAAAATCAAATAGTTCTTTTTCCTACAGAGGATAGAAAGGTAAGAAGGGTTTTATAATTTCTATATGTCCATTCGATGTCATCCTTAATTCCAGGATGAAACAACCTATGAGAACCCATTTATCTAGTGCCTTTAGTACTAAAATGTGGTGGATCCATTTCCGATGCAAGGGGATATCCCTCCTTTTTGACCTGGCCATATGTTTTTTGGGCATAACAGATATGACAGTTTCAACACCTAATAATGTCTCTTTACAGGTTACCTGATGCCTCTTGCTTGCCAAGGCAAATCATTGGACTTGATATAACAAGTTAATTCATCTTTGGCACTTAAATGTAAAGTGATTGTAGAAGAAGCATTCAAACTAAATTCCAAGTACAGCGGGTCTCACAAAAGCACTCATAAAATAGATGACCAAATTGGACTTACATACCTGCACTTTTGTTCTCTTCCATGCACTCTTGGATGTGATTATGATACCATTTACATAGTAGTAGTCCTTTTTGTCAAACACTACACTTAGATCCTTGATAGGATCTGAGATCAAGATACATGCCTATCTTTTTCATGAATTTGAGAGCAGTTCTTATCAAGAGTGAGTTGTTGCTTCGCATGTGAATTTTTGTTTGTCATATTACAATACAGTTGTTGTAGAAATGGAGTACACAAACGCCACAGCCTATATTAAAATAGTTTATTAAAAACGTATTGGTGGCTCTCTGGTTATGTATCACGTTGAACTACAATACTCTTATTTTTCTTCCATATTATCATCATGCTTAACCAGTAAGGGTGTCAGGATATAGTGAGTTAATGGGTGATTTGTGAGATGGGTCAATAAAAGATCTGAAGTAACAAAAAGCACTATAATGGTGTTGATTTTCCTGGGTGACAGAAGAATCCTAAATGAATTGCTAGATGCTTAAGTTAGATTGCACAATTAGTAACTCATGGGACTATAGAAAGTGTAGTTTATCCTGAAATGTCTGATTTCTTTTGTAATACATCATAAATTGGTTTGCTCGGTTCCACTTATTATTGTAAAACCTGTCTGAGATAACTGTGGTGCTGTTGGCAATCCTTAACGTATCTATCATATTTATTCTGTTTAATCTTCCAGTTATCTATCTCTTAGATGTTGGTTGTCAGTCACTTTCATTCCTTCCAGAAGTATGAAAATCTCGTATTTCTATTGATGCTTTTTTTTTATTGGATGTAGAATATTGCTCGGTGATGCTTTAGATAATAGCTATTGCACTTTAGAAAGTAATTTCTACAATTCTTCTTCTGAATGTGTCTAGCCTGCTGACAGGCTGCTTCCAGCACGGCGGAGACAGATCTTGCTCCCACACACCCAATTAGGTTGGGTTTGGCTTTAAATTTCTCCGTCTTCTTCTATGAGATCATGAATTCGCCTGAAAGGTACTGGTGATCTTCTAAATGCGTTTTAGCCTAATCTTACACCAGGATGACACTGATTTGACTAGTTGACTTTATATTAGGGCGTGCCACCTTGCAAAGAAAGCTTTTGATGAAGCTATTTCTGATCTTGATACCCTAAATGAAGAATCTTACAAAGATAGCACATTGATCATGCAACTTTTGAGGGATAATCTCACCTTGTGGACCTCCGACATCCCTGAGGATGGAGGTAATAACTTTTCTTACGTGGGATTGGTTGTTCATGCAGGTTCATATATTGTTGATTGGTGACACATTTATAGCTTTCTCATTTGTTATAGACTAATATTATTCTTTACATGTCTTTCAGGACATCTTTAGACATTTAAATTGTGCAGATTTCTTTCCTGACTAATGATAGGCAAACAACATATATTAATTTGAATTTTAACTATTCTATCCTTTTGATCTGAGGTTGAGTATAAATAATTTCTTCAGCTCTCTACTGCCTCAATTAACTCTGCTCCTTCTAGGAAGAATTTTTTTGGAGGTTGTAGTTGTGCTCTCGATCCATTTATAACCCTGCTCAAACCCTGCTCATGTATCCTCCACTATTACTTTTTCTTTCTAAGCTACAAAGGTGCTCATTAGTGTATAAATAATTTGGGATAAGGGACCATTTTGCGTTCTCTGTTTCCTCATATAACGTATTATGTATATGGAGAATAAAAGCACAAAATGGACTTTTAACTACAATTGGAAAATGAAACAGTCTTTGATTTAGGTATTGTTGGTTTGTCTACATGGTCATCTTCCCGATATATTTGATATTGGCATTCAATTGCTAGCTTGATTCTTTCCTCTCCTTTCAACTTTGGCTTCTTGATTGCTCAGATCATTTCATTCCGAGAAGAAGAATTTTATTTTGTTTCCAGATGATGAGGACTGCTGAAAGCAAGAAAATATTTCAGTGATTCAATGATTTTGCACTTTTTGACTGCTAGATAAAGACTCTAGGTTCTTGTTATTGCACATTCTTTTTGGGTTCATGGCCAAGCAGGTATTTTCATTTCAAAGAACTTATATCCAAATGCCATTCTTTATTGCGGTACAAAATTATCTACTTTCCAATGCTCTCTTTCTGGGAAATGTTGAGATCTGTGTTAAAAGAATTCATGGGATGGATGTCCTTGTTTAGCTTTTGAGTGGCTGCATTGAAGTATCCTGAGATAGTTATTCATTATATATGTGCATTTTTCTTAGTATGCCTAAACAATGCCAATCTAATAAATACTTCCACGAATGGAACAATTCTTGTTCCTGCTGCTACTAGCAGAAAGTATTATAAAGATTTAACTTCATTTTTTCCTCTTTTTTGGGTATTTTCACTCAATACGGGTATCCATGTGGATGTTTACTTTAATCGTGAATTCAATTGAAGGTACTTATGTGTTTAGGCTGAAGCTTCCAATTTTTTAATTGTTAAACTGATGTCTTGTCCCTTTTTATCATTGCAGAAGATATTCGGGAGAGCGCAGGAAAGACTGTTGCAGGTGAAGATGCGGAGGTGACTTCCCATCCTTGGTTCTTCCAATTTCACGTTTTCTGTTAAATCTATCATATGCTTGTCTTGCCATCCCCTTGTATACAACTCTTCCTGATTTGTCCTTCTTTGTCTGCAGTGATGCAAGGCAGCTTTGGTCCCTACATTTGAAGGCTTGTGATGCTGCAAATATTCCTCTTGGATTTCTATCTTTCTGTTGCTACAATCATTTAGGCGTTTATGTTAATGCCTACTAGCGGATTTCAGATCAAAATATTGGACTCAAGTACCATGTAGGGATTGGTTAATACATCATCTGCTGCATTTGCATCTGATCCCATTGCCTTGCCTTCTACTTATGGTCTGAGATGTGATATTTGTTGTGATAGCGTGGAGCTTTTGACAAGTGACTGTTAGTTGAGATGTTTGATCGCATTTCCCAGCCTTTTCCTTCTTTCCTTTCTGTGCCTCTGGTTTTTCTATTCTGATTAGGCCAATATTTTGTCCTGTTGGCTTTTCCTTTTCTTCAAAGAGAAATAATGGGTATTAATTAAGAAGGAAAATTGGGCGGGTGCTTAATGGCCTCGAGGTGGCTTTGCAGATGAACTCTCCAATAATCATGCGTTACCAAGGGGTTTTGTTTTTTCACTAGGTGGAAAATAATCTTGGGTTACATAACAATATGTAGGATTTCCTACTCGGACATGCGTGCACTATTTTCCTTTTACCTCCGTTGTGGGGATTTTTTTTTCTTTTTCTATTTTTGAGATGGAACATATCGTAGGAAATCTTAAACACATTCCGGTACAGTGAGGATATGCGGAATGAACACTACTTAAGAAATTATTCCAAAGTCCTACACGCCTTTTAAATCAGTTTAGGTTAATACAGTGTTTGATCGAAGAGAAGGGTTGAAATAATAGTTATTTAGGAAGATATATATATTTATAAATATAAAATTCTAGATAGAAGAGGAGAATAGTGAGAAGAATGAATGTTACTAAACTGATTTTAAAAATAAATTATTATTTAGATACTACATCAGTATAATCTCCATTATATTAAATTAACTTTATGCTTATTCTACGTTCGAAGTTTAAAAAATTGGCACATCTAACCAATTTAAAGGCTTATTCTACAATTCAAAGGCCGCCTAGGCTAAAATACATTCTAATTCATCCTCAACCTTACTGTTAAGCAAATATGATTCCCTATATCTGTCCAACCAATCCAAAGGTAAGATTGTTGAAGTAGAGGTATGACTAAAACTAACCATCTCGATGTGATTAAACGAACCACTAATCCCGCTCCTCCCGCCAAAATACTCTTCCTTCTCGCAGCATTTGACCACCCTTAGCCATCCCGCCTCCGATCCCGAGATCCTGACGACGATGGCGCTCCCCTCCACCTTCCAAGAGAGGCTTCAACGAATGGAAGAGGCGAGAACCCAAAGGCTTTCCCTTCTCCACTCTCTCTCTCTCTCTCTCTCTCGATCTAAACCTTCGATTTACTTGCACCTTATTCCGCCTTTGCCTCCGCCTTAGGCCGAGAAGGATCTCCAGCCCAGGGAATCGCATCTCCTCTTCTCTAAACTCTCAAATCTCCTCCGCGTGGAGCAGCGCTGCCTCCTCCTCGAGCGGCGGCACGGCGATCAAGCTCGGCTTCCATATCCTCGACAAGAAGTCGGAGATCGACGCTCCCGATGCCAGCTACCGTGCCGCTGCTCAAGAATTGAGGTGGGATATCTCACGCAATCTCCAAAATTGGTTTCTGAAGTAAGATTCCTCTCTCTCTCTCTCTCGACGATCTTAACTGTTTGGTTGCAATTAGTTTATCTACTCGAATAATATATAATATGCTGATAGATTAATGAAATGGATAGAATCTAGCCATACTGTTCATCTTTTGTGATCAATAAATACGAGCCTTTGTAGTACTTTAGAACCAACCCTCTTCTTGTCTGTGCGATTCTAATCTACACCACTTGTTCGAATTTCTTGCAGCTCAAATCAACACTGAGATCGCTGGGGCGGAGGCAAGAAAGGCTTTAACCTTTTAGCTCCCGTTCCCTCGTAGAATAATATTACTTCTAGAGAAAAGTAGTCTAAGTTTTTATAAAAAAGAAGCTGATATCAATATAAGTAATTACATTATTTAGCTGAACACGGTATAATAATTATTTTTAATATAATATAAAATTAATATTAAAATTATAAAGAATAGTAAATTTGTATTAAAAATAAGTGACATTTTAAATTAAATAACAAAAATACCCTTAATTGAGTGTAGAATAGTAGTAATAATTAGATGTTGTCTAATTTAAGGACAAAATAATAATTTTGAATTATTATTAAATTATTTAAAAAAAATTATATATAATAAAATGAGAAAAAATAATGAAATTAATATGTCATAAGAAGCTAAGTTATTGTTTAATTCTTATAACATAATAATGAGGTTAGTTTCAAAAAATATATATATATTTATATTCTACAAGTGAATTAGGCTTAACTCAAAAAAGTTCGACAATCCATCTTCTGAGTTAAATTGTGATATCATTTTCTCGTTGTCATTATTATTTTCTTCCGACCAATTTACTTTTTTTTCTCAGGATTACGTTTCAGTGGGCCCATTTGCACTTAAAAGATTAAGTATTGGGAATAATATAATTAAGTTCTTAAAAATTGAGTACGCATGATTTACATAAATTGAGGTGGAGAGTCGCCAGGTTAAGGTCAGGCACGGCCCCGGCCCGCACTGAACGTATAAACTAATTTTGGACCACATTTATTCTGGACCTCTCGAAGGCGAACTCTCGATCTCTCTCAATAGGGTAACCCAATTATTTCCAAGTACCAGTTAAAGTCTTAGGTTTACTTCACAATCTCAAGTAGATATTTATGTAGAAGAAGATATGTCAACATGAGCCATGTCAATCCTCATCATCAACAAGACACAAGCAGCCAAGCCATGCCATGCCATGCCAAGTAAGGGAGAAATAGCGAATCCTGATTTGCCACTTTGGATTCTGGGAGGAGGAAGTATACTTCTATACGCAAGCAAAGTCCACTCCTTCCCCAGACGATATACATTACTATATTAATTTAATTCCAGTGGCTATCTCGGGAACTATATTTAGCAACGGCCAGGATCGAAGAATGACGTCATAATTCCATTATTACCGTATTTACGATATATTGTTGAGAGTACCATGGCCCCATATAGCACACGTGATTGGGTTGTCACGTCTAATGGAACACCCCCCTCCAAAAAAAGAAGAAAAAAATATATCTAATTTCCTCTTTTCTAATGAGTATAGAGTATAAGTCCAAGGAATAAGTAGTATAAAACTTATCAACGTTTTTAATCAGAGTTATTTTTAGAGAAGCCCTTGACGGACGCAAGGAATCAAACAAGTAACAACAGAGATAAAGATAGAGAGGTGAAAGACAAAAGCGTGACACCACCGGCACTAATTAAAAGCATGCAGCTGCATCTATTGAGACAACTTTGTTAGGCTAACCGTTTACTGCCCATCAACTACCCAAGCATTCGTGCTGCACTTACTTAAATGATCTTATTTTTATTTAAATAAATATATAATTTATGGAATAAATATGATCATATTTTTTAAAAAAAATTTAAATGCACAGATATAATTAACTTTGATGAAGAACTAAATAGATATAATTTAGTTAAGAAGTATAGGATAAGGAAGGGTAAAATAATTTTGGTCCAAATTATGGAGAATAAAATATAATTAGCCGGTGAAAAATATCTGCCTATTGAACATTTTTGAAAATGAGATGAGTTATTGACTCAAAAATTGAAATTTGGCACCGATTCTTGGGTAGTTGATGGAATGTTAGCCATCATCATCTAACTCTGTTATATCCGCATTTTTCCATGAAGAGCGAGAAAGAGGGGGAGAGCTCGGGGTGGGTGCAGCGTGGTATCTCTCCTCACCCTGTTCTGATACCAGAGATAGTTCTTTATTAAGTCTCTCTCTCTCTCTCTCTCTCTCTCTCTCAAATTTTCTTCGTCTCGTCTTCTCCAATCATTCTTCGATCTTTCTCGTGCTTCCCAGGTCGTACGAAACGATCCTCCGTCCGGCCTGAGCAACTCCGAGGTACACTCTTTTTCCTCTATCCTCTCCTCTTCTTTCTCTCTCTCTCTCTCTCTCTCTCTCTCTCTCTCTCTCTCGAGATCAGAGGTACATAATAGAGAATAGAAGCAAGAGGAGAGAGGGGGAGAGAGCTTAGGGTTGCTTCAATCTCGATTTTGCCGCCTCTTGATTTCGATGGCGGAGGAGACGATTCGGGCATGTTGATGTGGCTGCGATTTCCACCTCCTTGTTGCAGATTTGGAAGCTAGAGGGCGAGGGGAGATGACCTGGGTGAGGAATTAGATCGGTTCTAGGTGTGGAGATGAATTTTGGAGGATTTGAGGAGTGAGTGAGAAGAAAGGGAGGCCCTTTCTGGTTGGATTTGAAAGTAAGTATTTGATGGGGAATAAGATAGGTAGGAGGAGACAGGTGGTGGATGAGAAGTATACGAGGCCGCAGGGTTTGTATCAGCACCGCGACATTGATCACAAGAAGCTGAGGAAGCTCATTCTTGACTCCAAGCTGGCTCCTTGCTACCTGGGAGAGGAGGATTCTGCTCTGGATCTCGAGGAGTGCCCTATCTGCTTTCTGGTATGGGCCCTCTTTTCCATTAACTGATACTGTTGCCTTCAGCTTGCGATTTCTAAATTGTGATTGTTATACCTTATGGAAGTAGGATTGATGTGCTTTTGACTGAGTTTTCCAATCAGTAAGACAGTAAATTTATACTTTAATTTAAATTTTCTACTTGGTGGTGATATGTGGTGTTGTGTCTGATGTCTCTAGCATTACCCCAGTCTTAATCGGTCGAAATGTTGCATGAAAGGCATTTGCACTGGTAAATTACTCTAATCTAATTTTTTTTATGTGAAAAAAGATTGCCTTTATGAGGTTGATTTGGCTAATTTGCCTTGGCTTACTTAAATTGGATGCCTCTTGCAGAGTGTTTTCTTCAGATGAAACCACCGCATTCAACTCGCCCTACACAGTATCCTTTCTTTTCTCGTTGTTTTTAATTTTTGTTATCAGAGATTGGCTGATGGCAAAGAATGCTACTTAACTTGGAAGATGCCCCTTCTGTAAAACTTCGAACTATGCTGTGGAATATCGCGGTGTGAAAACAAAAGAGGAAAAGGGCAAGGAACAAGTAGTAAGTTTCGTGGGATTGTTGTTGTCTCTTGGGACCATAGTGCTGTTTAATTTGGGGAATGGTGCTTCATATTTAGTTAGAGTTTTCTATTTATGTGCAGGAGGAACAGAGGGTTATAGAAGCACAAATACGGATGCGGCAGCAAGAGCTTCAAGATGAAGTAGAAAGAGTGAAGAAGAGAGAACTTATAAGTTCATCAAGCAGAAAATTGATGCCTGCAGAGGTGGAACATCATGATATATGTAGTACCTCGCATTCAGGTTCTTGTTGCTTCTTGCTTGACTTATATATTTCTAGAGTTGACTCTTTTACTGATTTTCAGTTGGCTGATTTTGTATATTTATTTGACAGTACCATCGTTTAGATGCACAGCCGTAGGGAGTGAGTTTGTTTCATCTCAACCACCATTCTCTGCACCAGCAAGTTCACGGCCTTCATACACAATGCAGAATCGGTGCGTGCCTGTGTGTTGATCAAGTTGTGCAGTTTCATCTTTTGTCATTTATATTCTGTTCCAATGTTAGTAAACCCATATGTGATCATGACAACAGTTACCTTGTAGTAAGGATTGTTCTCTTGATATCACATTCTTTTGTTCTTGTAGGTATATTCAGTTACTTTCACACTATTCTGTTATGCAAGAACAATGATTTTGTTGATGAAAGTATGAAACCATATCTATGCAAGTCCATTCACTTGATTTATACTTTTCTCCTTTTCTTCCTGAGATATGACAATTATATCAATCAAAACATAGTCCTTACCTCTTGGCTTAGAATTCTTCTTATCTAGACACCTGAGGAGTTATCTTTGGTTTGATTGCAACTTGACTTGAAGGCCTATATTTTGCTTGTACTTGCTCCATGTGTAGTCAAATAATAACTAGTCGAGAGGTTAAGAACAAAAGATTTCCAATATCAGAAGTTTACATTTCATTTTCAATTAATATCCTCTTCTTTATAAAAATTTGTAACTCTTACCAGCCAAATAGAAACTCTTCTCTCTGAATTTCAAGATAATACAGAGAAGAAGAAAATTTTCTAATACCTACTCAGCTGCCTGACATCCTTGGTTTCCATCTTGTTGATGTTTGTTAGATATTTTACTAAATACCTCTTTGGGCCTGTGCAGCAGGCTCTTTTGCCTGCAGGATTGTTAGGCCTTCAATTTCACCTCATGCTAAACTGGTTTCTTTCGAGATATCAGTTTTGAAGCATTTTTCAACAGGACTTGCTGCTGGATACATCATAGATTATGATTTTCTGAGGATGTTAATTTGTATAAAGATTTCTCAATATTCTATTGCAATATATCTATTATATCGGGTTCATATATAGATGTACCTAAATATTTATATGAAAAATTGCATCTTAGTAGTCCAGTTTTCACATTTTTCAAGGTAGGAACGCATGTTGACTGTTGATACTAATAGCCATATCCAGCAGCACTTTGTGGGTTGTGGCCTTAGTCATAGTTTTTCTTCTTTGAGTTAATGCAAAATTGTCATTCTTCTTGTCCAGCCATGTGCTGTACTTAGGGGTGAAAACGGGTCAGATTAACTCCGACCCGACTCGGATCGGATTCGGATAAAAAATTTCTATCCGACTCGGATTCGGATATGGATAGAATTTTTGAAAAAAATTCGGATACAGGTCGGATAAATTTTTCGGATTCGAATACGGATATCGGATATCCGTTTACCCACATTTTTTTTAAAATGATTTACAGTTTTTAGTTTGCTTATTTAAATAGTAAATATTAATATTATTACTAATAATATATTATTTATTATTTATAGAGATTAATTTCTCTAATTTTATATATTTGACATACAAAAAAATTATTTGTCGTAAAACTCTTAATAATTTTGTGTTAATTATATTTAAATAAAATATTATAATTATTTTAAATTTAATCAATATCCGTTTAAGATCCGATCCTTTATCCGAAAATTATCCGTATCCATTTAGTTAGGATATGGTTTTAAATTTTGTTATCCGTCTAATATCTGTATCTAAATCCGTATCCGAACTAAAAATACGGATCCGGATATGGGTTGAGCACTATCCGATCCGTATCCGATCCGTTTTCACCCCTAGCTGTACTCTAGTGATCTCATATTGCTGGAAATAGGTTTTAGGTGCTTCTACTCTACAAAGTCTTTAGGTGCTTCTACTCTACAGTTCTGCCCATAGTTGGCATAGGTGCTTTCTGTTCATTACTTTACATGTTCTTTACATGGTTGGAGGGCTTTGCTGTGGGAAATTCTGTTTGGAATCTAAGCACTTCATATTCATTTTGGCAACTGATTAGATCATACTTTCATTTAGCTGTTATAACATATTTATAGTATTTTGTACTGAGAGTATAATGACATTACTGCAAGTAACACACTTTTGTAATGTAATTGTTAGTAGTATGATCAACTCTCTTACAAGATGACAAAACTAAAATCAAAAGGCCTCACTTTCTGTTTTTTCTTTCCCTGATCTATGCCTACAATGAAAAACAATATGCATTCCAATGTCATAACGATCAGTTCATGACCAGGCCTGCTTGCTTCTATGCTTTTCTGGTTACTCTTTACTCTTTGCAACTTAGCCCCAATGTTTCCTTTACCTTTTTGATTTTGATATAATCTTCAGTACCTAATATGTATCTGCCCCTGCACTCTTTTAACTTTCTGCTCAATATATGCTATTTTATTGTTCTGTACTTCTATACCTTATTCACGAGTTCGCAACTTCAGTAATATTAGGAAGTTTTGCATGCATTACATCTTTCCTATCTTCTAATAGCTGCATATCCAATATCTATTGATACTATCAACATGTTGTGAACTAACTGGACTTGAATTTTCATCTCAACATTTTATTGAATGCAGGGATGGGAATTTTGACCTGGATCTGGAGGATATAATGGTTATGGAAGCAATCTGGCTCTCTATACAGGTGATTTGAAGACAATCTGACCTAGTTTTTGAAGTTCTTTTGAGAAGATTTGGTGCTTTTCTTTAGTTTAATGAGGAATTATTGATCGTTGTGTTCTTCTAACCGAACAGATAGCCTGGATATTGTAAATAATATAGGTAGCTATAAATTATTTAGTACTGATGAATCATCACTTATTGATTACATATTGATCATGCTTTTGGCAACTTGGGTCTGATCTTTATTTATAGGCCCGTTGCTGACATGCTTCCTTATCCCTTTTCCATGGATAGGGAAGCATGTCCTTCCATTGAAAGAAACTAATTGTTTGTTGCTGTTTTTAGGGCAACAATCATTTTGTTACCTTAAAGAATGAATGAATAAATGAAACTGAAATATGTGATGTAGCTGATTGAGAACTCAAAGCTTGATTGACACAACTGATTGCGAAGTTTACAATGTAAAGCAGCTTTCATGATGTGGTCGCTGCATTTTTCATCTATGTTTTATTATCTCAAAGTTAAATATCTGATTTGCCGAGCTTACTATATATTGAAATTTTCTTGCCTGCTGTTCTTTCTCTTTTCAGTATCTCTGCAAGTCCTCTGTTGGTAAGAGGTGGTACTTCATTGGGAAATTGCAAACAGTGCATCTTAGTGACAAGCCTAGTCCTGCTATTTTGGCTCAGTTTCAGGAATTTCCATTACTTGATGTTGACTATCTAGGACAACTTCAATTTCACTGCTGCTCTTCCAAATCCTTGTAGCAAACTCTATCCATCTTATATACCTCCCCTTTCTTTTTAAGGGAGTATTTGGGTGAGTTTTGGTACTATTGTACAGTGTGTAATATTTTGGGGGAGAGTGGTTGAATAGTAGGTTAATCCACTTTCCTACCTGTCTCACTCTGCTAAAGTTATTCAATCTCCCAGACTGTGAGAAGGTTCTTTTCTTCCAATTTTCTCTTTTCTCATTGTCTCTCTATTCCCTTCCCACTTTCGATTTTGTAAATAATTATATTTCAGAAGTACCAAAAAAGAAAGAAAAAAGTTACTGGGGAAATCTCCTTTTTTGCAACCAAGCACTTCTTAAGCCAAATCTATTCAGATTAATGAATCCTTTTACCATGAGTTCTCCAATGTTGTTGTGTTTTTTGTCAGTCATCACCTTATAATTCATTTTAGACTTCCACCATACTCATACTAGTATCTGTCATATGATTGACTGATACAGCTGTGCCATAAATCTGGTGTTACCTCCAATATAAATTGTGAAATGCATTTTTGTTTGATTGACTTCTTGCTTCAAATGCCACTGAGAAAGGTGGACAATAATATATTGGAAATAGAAATAATCCTGAATCTATATATAGAAATAGTTCATTATATTTTCCTCCAGATTATTAATGTCATTGTTTTGAAAATATCTCTGAACAGGAACAAGGAACTCTGGGAAATCCAGGTTGTCTTGGCAGTATGTTGCCCGAGCCGTCCAGCTCAGAACGCTACGACTCCAACGTAGAAGTATCTCCTTCTAGTGGGTTTGCTTGTGCAGTTGCAGCTCTAGCTGAGCACCAGCACAGGAATGGGGAATCTCCTGCTATGGCTGGTGGTAGTACTTCAACATACGATATACTCCAAAGATCAGATAACTTACCATCTGGAGATCTGAGCTTGATAGAGAATAATTCTCAAGGGAGCTGGACTAACAGTAGAAGGCGAATGATAAGAGAGGGCGGTGAGTGTTCAAGTGACCAGTGGTCAGAGGTGGCAGAGGCTGGTACCAGTTATGCCAGCTCTGATGTCATGGTAGATCCAGGGGCTTCATCAGCTTTGGTCCCAAGTGTTACCATGGCTCCAGGCCACCTTCTTCCAGAGAGCTTTGAAGAACAGATGATGCTAGCCATGGCTGTTTCTCTAGCAGAGGCTCGAGCCAGGACAGGTGCTCCAGGGTTAACGTGGATGTAGCGATTGATTGTTTGGCTGTAGGATTTTGCACACCTTTAGTTCCCTTAATTTTCTCTTTTTCTTTCCTTTTCTCATTGTTTTACTTTGTGTCTTGTTCCTATAGCTCGTTCTTTCATTGTTGCTTAGTTTTTTCATATACAAATGTAAAAAAAGGGAGGGGAAAAATGAGGGAAAGAATGTAGATGTAACATTTGGATGGATGGAGGAACAGGCTAGTATAGTTCAGATGGTAATAGAATGTGCAATAATTTCTAGTCTTGCTTTGGGGTGCTTTCTTGAGGCAGAATGCAAGAGGATAACTCCAATATAAGTGGTTTATTTGTCAAAAGCTTTTGCATATTCCAGATTGCACTTAAATTTCCCCTGTTGATTCTAAATAGAATTCAAATAGGGCTGCAAGTGTAGGCAGATGTTGTAAAGTGGACTTGTTGAAATGCTATATCTTTTACACTGAACATATTCAAGTAACTTTTGTTCTGCAGAAGTATAATTCTTTATGTTCTCTAGTGCCAGCTAAGAACAGTAGGGTAGATACCAGCAAAGAACAACATTGAGGGGGGCATTACACCAAGAAACCCCCGCGTCTAGCTTCATCTCCGTCCTTTTAACAGGCCCTCACCCATGTTGGTGATCTTTCCCTCTCCTCCTCTAGCTTGAGTGGCTAGGAGAGGGGAGGGCTTTCCTCCCTCTCGGAAAAGGGTTTTCCTCCTCTCTTCTCTTTCTCATCTTCTATCTATTCTCCTTGTTATCTCTTTAGCTTTCTCTTTTCATCCCTTCTTGTCATTGCGTCTTGTCATGTGCTTGATCAATTCGTCGGCTCTTTGATCCTAAGGACCTTCACCCTTTTCATCCTCGACCTCCATTGCCACCTTATGAGCTTTCATAGCCCCGTTGCCACTACCGTCTTCTTGGTTCCAATAGTTGTGCCCATTAACAGCAAGCAAGGCAGCGACGCCCTTGCCGTGCTATTTGCAGTCAATGCATCTATCGTCCTTTTTGCTTCAATTACATAGCCTCTCTCACACAACTTTATTGTACTCTCCACCTCAATTGAGTCGCTATCGATGGTCCTTCCCTTTCCCTGCTAGGGCCAATAAGGGATGAAGGCGATGACGACTTCAATCACATAGCCTCCCTCACACAACTTTATTGTACTCCTCACCTCAATTGAGTCGCTATCGTTGGTCCTTCCTTTTCCTTGCTAGGGCCAACAAGGGATGAAGGCGATGACGGCTTTTTGGTGGTTGTTGGACTATTTTGGTTTATTATTTTATTTTCATTCTGAAAAAACTAAAACTTACATGAATATTTAAATATACTATGATACCTATTAAAAAAATATGTAAGAATGCCCAAGGAGATAGTGATCTATCACAAGCTATCGATAATAAAATACGAAAAATAAAGCATGAAAAAAACAATTGCAAACACAACTTTTCACGTGAAAAATCTCAAACTAGATTAAAAAAAAATCATGAATCCAAATTCAAATCGAAACCAATTACTAAAACACGTAATAATTAACAAGAATCTTACAAATCATCCACCGATTCTTATAACTCAATCTGTATCAATCTTGTTCACTAGACCCCGTGATGTATTACTTTCAATGATAAGTTTCTAAACTTTAGTGAATTTCGAAATTGATCCTTCTGTCTTAGTGACCCTCGAGATGTAGTTCTTCGAGATCTGATATAGATGCGTAGAGTTATGAACACGTTTCATTTAAAACAAAAAAAGTGATATCTAATGGCCTCTAAAAGAGATCTGAATATTGATCAACGGCTTATCTAAAAGATGATCTCCAATTTAATTCTTGACAATCCTCTCCTAGGGTTAAATTAAAACCTTTTATATATTTTTTTAGAAATAAGATAAAAAAAATCTTCTAAAGATAAAAATAAATATTTTTAGAGATATGATAAATATATATATTCAAAGATTCTCCATGGATTCTCTTAGAGATAAAGCCAAATCTAAATCACATCAAACCTTAGGTAACTCTAGAAATTGCAAATTACATTAATGCATTCGAATGCGCGTCGAGTATATTCGAACACGATGATTTAAAGTGTGAACACACTATGAACGACTAAATATGAACCTCTATATATGTGAACGCTACTTATATATATATGTGTAAATACATGTATGGTGCATTCGAACAGCCAAAATAAGTTATCTATATGTTCAAATACGGTACGAACGGCTGCATACGTTCGAACGAGCCCAAAATGCATTCAAACGCCCTGTTCAAACGACAAACTAAATAATTGAATATAGAGTGCATGCTCCTTTGCATTTAGGTAAAATTTTATAATTCGTCAACTATCATGATACTGTTTAAGCACTTAAATAATGATTCTAAAATCATCTTAAATATTTTAACTTCAAAATTAATTTTTTATTTTAAATATTTTATAACTTATGCATATGCTTAAAATTTAGACACATTACATAAATAAAAATTATAATTTAAAATATAATATGTCAATTATATTAAAACAAATAAAACCTAACACATTCTCAGTATCTATAGGCATGGTCCATGATGATGATTGTGGCGAAGTTACAATTAGCTGGCGACCACATTTAGATTCTATTTGTCCTTAAAGATCGATGCTTATTTTACCTAACAGTAGCGGAGCTTCCCCGCTTGTGTAGTATGCTGGTAAAATCTGATTAGATTTAATAGAATTACTGACTTACGGGCTTTCCATAAAATAAAATAAGCAATATTTAACTATTGAATCTCCAAGAGAAAATAGTTTAGGAATCTAATGGGAAGTGAAACCTTGTACCCTATATAAAAGAAGTTACTTTCATTGAAACTCAGACAATTAATTTTCATAAAGAACATACCTGGCATGTTCTTTTCTTTTTTTTTTTTAATAGAAAAAAAAAAGTAACGTACCCTGCCATGTGGTCATAAAGAAACAGGAACGAGCAGATCTTCCTGCAGCCATGATTGTAGGAGTAATCTACTGTTAAATACTTGGGAGTCCTTTGTTGGCTGGCATAAGATTCACAGCCAACGATGGACTTGCCACGTACTTCTTCCTGCAGCTATGGCTGCATACGATTAACTAAAGGACACATTTTTGAAGTATACCTTGCTTGAGCCATCCGTAAGATGGAAGGAAAAAAGAAACAAAAGAAAAACCTGTGAAGAATAAAGAAGGAACAAAAGAAAAGGATCGGCACGAACCCTTTTGTTTGCTGCAAAACCATCCCGGCTAAAATTAAAACTATAACTAAAAATTAATTGGTAGAGTAGCCAACCAGAGTCTGCTAAATAAACTCAACCTGCATCAAATTCCCGCATCCGTGTCGGTAGACGATCGACTGCCTTCCCCCCTGGCAGACTCCAATCACTCCTATAAGTAGACCACGACGGCACAGACCAAACACACCGCCAAGAAACCCAGAACAAATTTTGAAAAAGAATACTACAGACATAGCAATGGAAGCCAGTCTCTGCCTCCGGGCGGCCCACTTCGCCACGTGGAGACCGGAGGGCCTCCTCGCTCCAAACCGCCATGTGGCCGTCGTCCCCAACGGCCGCGCCATCGAGATGAGCCCGCGCCACCTCGTGGGTGCGCTTGCTCAGGCACGGCAGCTAACATTCGGCGGCCGAGGGTGGCGTAGGATGGACACGTCGCGGCGGCAGTTGTCGTCACATGCAACAAATGGTGGGGACGTGCCGCCGCCGCAACCGGCAGCAAATGGTGGGGACGTGCCGCCGACCTCCAATCCGACGTTGGATACCATGCTTGGTGTGCTGTTTGGATTAATTCAGAATGAGTATATAAATAAAAAAGATCATATCATCGATGAGATTTGTACAAATGCGGAAAAGATCGTAAAGCTTAAAGAGGTCCCTCTCTCTCTCTCTCTCTCTAAAACATGCGGTGTATTAGGAAACATTACGTGCATTTTGTATTTAGAGATCCGAAAAGCATAGTTTGGTTGGTTGTATAGTATAGAGTTTTTTCCTCCTTAAAAAACTACTTTCATATATAATTTAGCAATTGGGAACGTAGAGCGAGTCATATAGTTCTCATGCTGGGCTTAATTAATTATGTTTCTAAGCAGATCCCAGATCATATTAGTAAGCTAGTGATATATATATATTTCTTAACTGCAACATTTTCAAATACAACAAACCAAGACAATGGTTTTTAATTTTAGGGTAAGTATTTGCATCTAAAAAGGCAGGCAACATGTCTAACTACAACAAAGCAAACTTGTACACATTTTGCTCTTATTTTTTCTTTGAATTAGAACAAGTGCTACAGGTTAATTCACTTTCTTATAGCATTCACGTTAGTGATTTTTATTGCTTAAAAGTTACACTCGCATACATAAAATTGATCTTCTTAATTGCAGGGTGGCAAAAAATATCCGCCATTGCTCGAGATGGAAAAAAATCCAGGACAGTTCTTCCAAGGCTTACTAAACCCCGAGGAATTACCAACCTACAAGGATATCTATGAGGTAATTTTTTTGCATTTTCTTCTTATGCCAAATATCGCAACTGAAATACCTTCCTTTTTTAAAAGGTTTTCTGCATGTACATTCTTCTAAAAAACCTTTTCTTAAATATTTAAGATTAAAGTACCATAGTTTTTTTTTTTCCATACTTTCCTCTTATGATTATCAACTAGTAACTTTGAACAGTATCTATGCATATATATATATATATATATAATCAAACTATAACATTTGTAAATACAACAAACCAAGACACTGATTTTCAACTTTTGCATCTAAAAAGGGAATATATTTAAAGGCAACAAAGCAAACTTAGGAGCTTTTACAATTTTACTGTCTTAAATTTTTTAATTTAGTATAAAAAAATTGAGGGCAATTATATTTTATAGTTGATACCTATTTTTGTTATAATTAAGGGCACCTCATTTACATATGCGATATATATTCAAGTCCATCATTATAAACGAAAAAAACCAATTGTGATTAAATTACAAAAACCCTGGCATACATTTTTCTCTGATATAGAACTAAAGGTCTACATGAAAGAAGGTCTATAAAGTTGGATGTTCTTACTTGCAGGTATGGCTCCACATGGACAAATGTGAAATGAAAAGCATGTTGGGTTTATTCGTAGCCCAACAACTGATCTATGAGGTAACCTTGTTGCATTTTGTTCTTATGCCACTCTAATATTGCAAACAAAATACCTTACTTTCTGCATGTACCTACTTGTAAAATCCTTTTTCTTAAAATTCAATTCATTTAACTGTAGAAAGATAGCAAAAGTAACATCATTCTTTTTTGCATACTTTCCTTTTATCAAGGAGCATATACTTTTATCCGCACGTGATTAGACCTAAATTTATTTTATTATCGTATAGTTTCACTTGAGTCACTTTATCTAATTATGGTTATATTTAAACTAAAATTACTTTTTTATCATATTTGATTTGTCGGCTTTGAAAATACTTATTAGAGATAAAATTATAGATAATTGGATATATCTAAAATAATATCAATCAAATTTATATGACAAATATATATATATATATAATATCTATTATATCTTTATCATCCGATCAATATTATATTTGATGTTTTAGAAAGTTTATCCAATTATCTATAATTTTTATATTATTTAATAAGTTTTTAATTTATTGATTGATCAAATTTGATTGAAAAAAAATAATAATTTTAGTTTAAATATAATCATAACAAAGTAAAATGACATAAATAAAACTATTGAAGGATAAATTGAATTTATGCCTAATCATATTGGAGCCTCTAAAAAGGAATTTGGGGAGGTATACATGCAAATAGTTGCAAATACGAAATTTGGGAAGGTATACGTAAAAATAGGGAAATTTTGAGGTGGTAAAAATCTAGGTATAATTCTTTACGATCAATATATTTGGCAGAAGGACTACCCAAAAGCCATAAATGTGTGGAAATATTTAGAATCCAATGCGCCGCATTCGGTTGATCATAAGGACGAAAGGCCATTCCTTCTTGTTGACGAAACGCCGTCCCTTCTCCTGGTGAGTTTATTTCATGCACTCCTTCCTTCATTGATCTACGATCAATTCCACACTTTAAATTTAAATCTCCTTCAACGTTAAGTACGTACCCCATGCATGAATTAATCTCTCTTTTGGTGCTTCATGATCCTTTCAGCTCATTATATGCGCCTCAGTGCGCTTGGATCGCCGTCGCCCTTGGGAAGAAATTTTGAAGTATAAGATAAAGGAAATACCAATTAAGTAAAAGTATTTGAATTCATGCTGCTGGTATTTTCATAAAGGTTTATGATGTATCGCTTTTAATTTGTGCTTCTTCTACTACTATATTATCTGATGACTTGCTCGTGTTTTGAAATCTATCGTGTATGTAATAAATTTAAGACTGCGTCCATTTAACCAATTGAATCACCCGCTGGTATATCCTTTGTTTCTATGTGTTGCTTTTCTAAATTTCATACTTAAATGTATTTTTGATATTTATAAGTTGAAATGTTAGTAATTTGGCTGATTTTATCCTTTTACCATTTGACTTAGATGGAATTTTAACATTAGATTAGGTTTGAGAGGCTATCCTCCCCCCAAAAAAAAGGAGGAGGAGGAGGAGGAGGAGGAGCTTTTAAGGGGTATCTATCTAAAGACTTAAAGACCATGTTTGGTTTGAGTCACCGAGGTTTCTTAATCTGATATAGTAACCAAACATCTTTTTATATATTTAATAAAGTTTACTTTTAAAAAAATTAACACTATAAAATAAGACCAACTAATTAAGTTCAAAGTTTAGCCTTAAACCAAATAAGCTCTAAGTAACTTGAGAGATATCCAAACAAATATGAAATTTAAAGGGGTGTACACTAAAAAAAAAAACCCCTTTTATATTTTCTCATATGGAAATAAATAAAAATTTTATGATGTCCTTAGTTAAGCCATTAGATACAGCTAGAGTTCAAATTAGTGGTTGGCGGGAGCCATCTACTTACAATAGCCAACTTGATATATAGAATACTTATGGTCTCTCCTTAGATTTAGGTGTGGGGTTTTTGATTCTTACATATTATGACTATCCTTAATTATTTGAATATAATCATGTTAGCATTAAAGATGAAAACTATAGCTGTTACTTTGCCAGTCACCTATGCTCTACTTCTTTCATGGAGGTAGTAAAAGTTTGGTAAACTGAACACCAGTGAGCTTCATTAATTGGGCTAGTGGTCCAGAATTGGGAGGCCATAAATAAATAAATGCATTTGAACCTAATCTCAAGCATCTTTTGCTAGTCTTTATCTTATGCTTTACTCGCACCATAGAATGAGGACTTCTCATTCTCCTGTCATTATAACATGTAGCCAGCAACAGTCTCATGGGCTTTATTTAGAGGGAAGAAGTCCTCCTCTCTCCACCAGTAAAATTAAACAGATGGATCACAAGTCTCCTTTTCAACCCATTTATTATAAGATAATAAAACTTCTCTTTTAAAAGTACAGCCCAATTGGTCCACCCTGGGATAATGGTACAGTGGATATAATGCCAAATTATGGGACACAATTGAAAGAGTGGCAGGGTAAAGAGTAATGCAATCTTCAACCTAGCTCTGTGGGTTCTGGCATGGTAATATATATATATTTAGCTTTACCATATCATTTTTGTATCATTACTCTTCCCATGATCAAAGGAATGATGATTTTGCAAATGAATAATGATTTTCCCTTACAACTTTTCATTTTTTAATCGAACTAGACTGCATAAAAGAAGAAAAAAAAAATTATCCAGTAAAAATCAATTTCAATGTTCACAAGCAAATTCAAAGCTTTAACCTCTGTTATAGACTACAACGGTTGGCGAACAAATTGCCTATTAATCAATCAAACTTTCCCTAAAAAGACAAAGGCCATGGGCCATGAAAGACAGCAGTTAGCTCACTCACATCTTGTCTCTTTTGAGAATTGATTGGTTAACGTAAAGAGGTATGAAGGGTATGGAAGTTTAAAGCTTTTAATTCTCGGTCTCTTTTCCCTCCCACACGATAGAAGAAAAGAATCATCCAAAAGATGAATGTATCACGTCAATGCATGAAGATAGGAAAAGAGGCCAAATTCACTTTATCTTAATTTAATATCAGTGTGCAATAATAAAAAAAGGGACATCACGACGTCAACCGTTGACGAGCTAAAACCTAAAATAATATCAAATCCCCATCAACGGTGTCGATCTCGGTCGTCAATGTGATATGGTATATAATAACCTTCTTAATCTTGGAGAGCCGAGTTGCATTAGATAATTGCCATAAGTTTTAAATACTAGCATGGTTTGAATTAGCTTGTGGTTTGTAGACACTGATTTGAACATCTACTCTCAAATTAATATTTGGATAAACACCCAAGTTAGAGGCTTCTCCTGCAAAGCTTTTACTTATTAATTACAGAGCAAGAATTCCACCGTCCTGGTTGTTAGCATGATAAGATCTTCCTACCTATAAATAAAAGTTTTTTAACTTATTTGTGAATAAGCAAGTAGGGGGTCAAATCACTACCCATAATAAGGGTAAAAAATTATCACTTTTTTAAGATCTATAAAAGATTTGCAGTATCCAACATGCAAAGGTATAAGACACAAGCATTTCTATGAAAATATCAACTGGTTAAGGTTAGTTGCAATAATAAAAGTTTTTTAGTTTTCTTCGTGATAAAAGAGTGTGGCGAAATGAAGATTAATATAGACATCATTGTATTAATCCGTATACTTATCAACAAGTCAGAGAAAGAGGTTTAAAATAATTAGATGGTTGTCCCAAAATTGCACCAAGAGGCGTGTCGATAGCCGTTTCTCTTGGCTCTGCAATTCTATGTCTTTTGTTTATAAACGAATATAGAAGAGGGAGTATTCTTCAATTTCTGTTTGGGTAATAATTTTACCGAGGTTAATGGAAGAGAAGGGCAAAAATAAAAATGGTGAAAGTTTCTTTGTCGTACTACTAAACAAGAATTTATACGGAAAAGTTTAAAAGAGGTAAATAGTGAATCTGGATAGATCTCTATTCATTAATTATATATCGTTTTTTGTTTTTTGTTTTAGCGAGCAGTACAGCAACGAGAGAGAGAGAGAGAGAGAGAGAGAGAGAGAGAGAGAGATCTCTTTACTAATGTGCCTCTTTTTATCGTGCGTTATTTTGTTCCATTGGGCAGAAGAGGGGCGAGAGAGAGAGAGAGAGAGAGAGGAGTGCGGAAGAACACTTAGAAGAAAAGCTTCTCCTTTTCTTCTTTCTTGCTGCGGAATGGACGAATCTAGGGAGAGATCCGGAGTTGGGTCCTTCTAGTTTCGCGTCTCTAATATCAAGAGGTAAGAGTTGAAGCCCATCGCTTTACTTTTTACTTGCCTTCATTACCCCCGTTGGAATCTCGTCCTGGTAAAGAATGCTGGATGATTTGTAGATTGGTCAGAGAAAGATCCTTTCTTTTACGGGTTCTTCTCTGTTTCTTAATATTTTTCTTCTGAAATAGTTCGGGAATGGTATGTTTGATCCTGGTTCTATGGTTAAATGGGCATATTCTTTGTTGGGTCTCTGTCATTTTGGTACTGCTACTAGAGGAGCTCGGGGAATTGAGCCTTTCTTTTAGTGAGGAAAGAGACCATGTGGGTTTGTCGGAGATAGGACTTTGAATTGATTCTTTTCGATTTGGGGCAGTAAAATAAGGGTCCTGGGTGAAATGGGCCTTCTCCAAATCTACGCCTCGTTCTTCTTTCCAATTTTTTTCTCACAAGAAGATGTTGAGATGCTGATCTTGGCTATAGCTAGTTTACATCTTAAAGTTGTTGTCTGTAAATCGCTGGTACTGCTTGCTGGTGCGGAGGTAGGCTTTATGGTCAAATGATTGAGAGGTTGCTCAAAAAAGATTCTTTTATTTTAAAGTTACTACCTCTATAAACTTCAGATTATTATTTCTGTTTATCTTGTTAATGCAATCCAGTTATTTTGGGTCCTTCTCCTTATCTTTTCAGGTCTCCTTATTTATTCCAGAATATAGAATTTTTCTAGTGACTTTAAATATTTTGCTTGAGAACCACCTCTAGTGCAAGGTGAATGAAGCTGGACCTTCTGTATATGGGATCCTAAAATAAGATGGTGACTTGTAAGGCTGCTGTTTCCAGTCGGATTTTCCTTTCATCACTTCTGTTTTCCCTTTGAAGTGTTTTGTTTCAAGGGGATTTCCCTTTTATTTTCAGTGGTGACAAGGATTCAGTGAGGTGAAGTTCTGGAATTGCACTAGCCTTAATGCTTGATTTCGTAAAGTGAAATCAGCTTATTGGAAAGGAAAGGGGAAAGCCATTTGTACAAGTCTTTAATCTTGAGATTAGTTTTCCTTTTGGTAAAAAACTGGGTGATGTTGAATCACTTCTTGCGGCCCATAAAGAAACTGAACTTGAAGTGATTAGTGATGTAGAATGTTACCATTTGAGTAGTACTCTTTCGGAGCAGGTCATCAGTATGTTGGTGGGGACATGCTCCAACCAAGGGAAGCCAATATACCTGCCCTTTTTCTTTTCTTTGTTGTGCTTCCTTTGGTCTCTTATATTTGTCTCGGCAAATGGAACGAGGCTACAAAGAAGAAGGCCAGGATAATTATGCTTGCTCAACTTGCTGCTGAAGAAGCTCATAGAGTAGAAACAATGGCATGTGCTGATGTTATGCCAGTTGGGCCTTCTCTAAGAAATGGCTTTCATGAATGTGCCAGATGCCTTGCCCCTGCTATAACTCGTTGCTCTAGATGCAAGTCTGTCAGATACTGGTATGCATCTTTGTCTATTTATTGATTCATCTTTCTCCCCCTCTTCAATAGGCATAAGAATTGCTGTTATTGAATATCTTATTCTTAAATTTCTTTGTTGCTTGATTGAACCATCAGTTGGCTGCATGCACTTTACCTTACTGTAAGAATGATGGTGCTTCAAGATTTGATTATTTTGACAACTTTGGGCTCTCCCCGTCTTATGCCAGAATGTTGGTGCCAAACACTAGTAAGCTTCCATAACAAAGAGGCTGATAATCTGAAAGGCAACTGTAGTATGCATGCAGTCAATGTACTGTATAGCACTCATAATATATGGTCTAGTTCGACACATGTATGGTAAAAAATGTAACATATGTATTAAAAGATGAATCAAATAAAAGAATAAAGAAGAGAAAAAGGCAAAATAAGGATCTTCTAAAGCCTACTTAAGTTTATATAGAATGCTGTGATATAACAAAGGTTCATGTCAAACTTTCAAAATAGTTGATGCAAGAAACAATTATGAATCAACAAGTAATCAGAATAAAAGCCAGCTAAAGTGTTTAGGTAGCTTAATATCTACATTCCAAGCTTAACCTACTTATAATGTATGATGATTGATCACTCCATCTCTACTGTAACTCACTATGCCCAACTGCACTTAGGTCCTACAGCATTTGGACTTCAGGTGCTTAGCGGTCTGCTTCTGTATATGCAGGTTATCACATTTAGATCTCTTTGAATCTATCTTATTCAAAGTCCGTGGACCCTGCTAAACTCAATATCTCCTGTATGTAATAATGACTTTAGATGATGATGAGGAAGTGAGAAATGTATCATATGCTAAATGTTGCCCCTCATTCTTTTAGCAGTCTGATTATCTATTATAGTACAACATCAATAAATCATAGGAAGCATCTACATAAAATATTCCACTGTTTCCAATAAATTCATTATGTAGTTTCCCACTAGTATCGCTTGTGTACCTATTTTGATGATATTACCTTTATTCGCATCTTCAGAGATGCTAACAAGGCCATTGACCGCTTAACATTGGAAGTATGAGTACTAGTTTACTGCATCTAAAAAGTGCTTCCAAGCATGTGCTATCATATCAAAAAAGGAAAGAAGGACAAACCGATGTATGCAATTGAAAATGGCATTGTTGATCATGCCGATTTTGTCATTGTGTATGTGGTTGCTTATATCTTGCTGATAAGTTATCAATATGACAGCTTTCTGCTGCAAGTAAAACCTAGTGCACTATGAATATTCTTAATAGTACTGAACTACTTTCCTTCGGGGATAATGTTTCTCTGCTGATTACAAATTTCTTGGTACATTTAGGCATTCTATTTTTTGGTATAAAGATGGTGCATATCATTGTTCTACGTTTCTACTTGTTTGGATCATCTTGTTTTAGTGTTGCTTTTAATCTTATATCCTTAAAGAAAAAGAAAACTTGACTTGTACATTTGAAGGGCCCAAAAGAGATGTAAATCTTATGGGGAATCACAGAAATTTGAGGGCATGTATAATGATGCTTCAACTTTTGACATTCAGATCAATTCACAACTTATAATTAGGATTCCAAATCTGTGTTTAATATGTTCCCCCTTTATTTATCCTTTATCTTTTGATCCTAAAGAGAGTCATGATGAGAAGATATATTGGAACGGCCTACTTCATTATTTTGTCCTTTATCTGAGACTTCTCCACAATAAATATTGAGATTATGACTACATTTTCAATCTTATTACAGTCAGAATTATCTTCTTCACTTTTAGTCACATAAGGAGATGCTAGGTATGCGCTAAGATTGGTCATGTAACTGGAGGAAACTAGTACTATCTTCTTTTATTTCGATAAACAAAGAGATCACTTTAACATGACTAATAAATGAATAACAGCTGGTATCTTTGAAGTCAAATTTGCAGATTCTGTTTTGATGCGTAACTTCAATCTCAGTAGTTGAATTTTCACATGTTTGTAGTTCTGGGAAATGTCAAATAATCCACTGGAGGCTTGGACACAAGCAAGAATGCCAGAAATGGCATGATGGTGTTGTAAAAGCATCTGCTGGCTTCTCTGTTGTAGAAGCTGTACAACAGCAGCCCTTATTGAATGACTTGGATTCCTTGTTCCCTGGAATTGACACCAAAGACTCCAAGCAGAGTGCTCTTCCTTGTGATCTATCAGATGATATGTCTGTCATGACAACTGCTACATCGCAAGATTCAGTAACCACAAGCAATCTATCACATAGAAGAGCCACCACAAAATTAAGCCAAGTTATCTATAAAAGTGGTAGTGTTCCTTGTGTGTTTGATGAAACCAATGACTACAGTGAGGATGACAGCACTTTGTTTACAGAGATTTCACCAAAAGATGCTTCTTTTGGACATGAGGTTTTTTCTCCATTTAGTTTAGTTGGTTTATTTAATTCATCCTTCACTGATTTTCTAGAGAAGTTCTAATCACCATGCTTTCCTCCATAATGATTTCAGTCAATGACTGGGAAAATCACTCCTTTTGGGGATACTCATAGCAATCAAGATACCTGTTCAGACTTTGTCAAAGAGATTCAGCAGAACTCTTATAGCCAGATCACGTCTCCTGGAAAGGCTGGAATATCAGTTCCATCCCAATTGGATAAAAATACTACGAATGAATGTGAAACTGGAAGCCATATCACTTCAAATAAAGTAAATTGTTGTGAGAGTGGGTTTTCTTCTACCCTTGAAAAAGTAGATAGAAGCTTAGCTAAAAGATCTTCCACAAAAGGAAGCATGATGAATAAGAAACCTCCATATACATTGAAGCAAACAGATCTGAGATCACAAAACTCAGCAGATAAAAGAGAATACACTTCTCAAGGCATAGAAAGGAATGCCTGCAAGAAAAACGAGTCTAGTAAGTCAATCACTACTCGCTATGTTATTTGTGATGCAATATATGTTGGCCATATTACTTGTCCTTGTCCTTTCTTCCTTACTCTTTTATATGTTCCATAGGAGTTGCCCAAGTGAATGGTTCTGTTAACGACCAGTTGCAGGGCAATGGGATCTCATATGAAGGAGACCTGAAGATTCAAAGTTCAAAGGGTTCCCCAAAATTTCTTAAACGGAATCTTGTGGGGTTGATAAATGATAATAAAAAGAATAAGGTGTGTGCTTTTCTCTACAGAAACATGATCTTTGAAAAAAGAATGCACATGTCAAGGCATCAACTTTTTGTTTTACCGCAACAGCTAATAGATCCGCCTTTTTCACATATTTTAGATGATTCAGATGTTGTTTCCTTATGAGGATCTTATGAAGTTCTTCCAATGTGAGGTGTGGGGCATTTCTCCTAGGGGTCTCCTTAATTGTGGAAACAGGTACCCCAGAATCAGATCTTTTTCAATGACATTCTACAGGACTTCACATTTTCAATGAAGTTTCATAAATATTAGTGAACTCTTATTTTTGCATAGCATTCATGTAGGTGGTGTTACATATATTATAAAGCCAAGATATACAGTAATTATTGCATATCTTTAATAGAAGCATATAAATTTCTATGCTAAATATCCCCTAAAGTATTTTATTATTTTTTATATGGGAGAAAGAGAGATGGGCTGGGACATGGCTTTGCATCTAAAGAAGTTGTTGCTTCGGCAATCAAAAGTTTTGATTCCAACCAATGCCTCTGGTATAAATATGGCTGTCTATGGGTACAAACCTGGTGATTGAGTCATTACACCCATATCGAGTCATTACACCCTTACTTACAATGTGCTATTCCAGGGAATCCACGGGTAAGAGGATAAAATTGCCTATTTCTATATTCTGTTTTGGTTTTTGCCGATCAAGTGCAGCCTAAATGTATTATAATCATCTTCATCCTTTTCATCCTTTATATGTATATAAGTTTCTAGAGTCACAGGAATCAGAAAAAATGCAGGAAATTTAAAAAATTCATCATTTTTTTCTTTTCAATAATATTCAGCTTCCTAACTTTGTGTTGAAGTCAAAATAGTGAGATCTATACATAAATGCTTTTGTAGTGGAAACTTCTAAATCTGACTTGCATAACCTCTTTTTTGTTGTTGTTGTTTTCAGTTGCTATGCTAATGCTGTCTTACAGTGTCTTACTTGCACAAAACCTCTCATGATTTACCTTCTTCGGAGATTGCACTCAAGGAGCTGTAAGTCTCAGTTCTTATGCTATACTTTTAGCTACAATCAAATACGTAATACTTTCTATCTGGATGCTTTATGCAACATTTACCTAATTATTTTCTGTACGTTAGGTTGGGCAAAAGATTGGTGCCTCATGTGTGAACTTGAGCAACATGTTTCTATGTTACGGGAAGGTGGAGGGCCTTTATCTCCCAGCAGGATCCTGTCAAATATGAGGAGTATCGGATGTCGTTTGGGTGGTGGAAGTCAGGAAGATGCACATGAGTTTTTAAGGTCAAATGACTAAACATGCAACATCCTTCTTGATTCTTGTTTTTTCTTTCTCTTTTCCAGATCGAGATTCTACATAGATTTATCAGTTCATTGTAATTGTCAAATTCCATAATTTATATTGGATATATTCCTTTGTTTATGCCTTTGATATTTATATAAATTAATGATATATCATTAGGCTTCTTGTTATGTCCATGCAATCTACATGTCTGGAGGCTCTTGGAGGTGAAAAAGAAGTCGATCCAAGACTACAAGAGACAACACTAATACAACAGATTTTTGGTGGTCGCCTTAAATCGAAGGTGATTATTCTAGGTTTGACTTTCAGCTATGTCCTTTCTTCAGTTTGATATTTTGGCATATTTAGCAATCAATTTATAGTACTAACTAATTTAGCTAAATGAAACAAGGTTAAATGCCTCAGATGCCATCTTGAGTCTGAAAGATATGAGAATATAATGGATCTTACTTTGGAGATACATGGTTGGGTTGAGTCTTTGGAAGACGCGCTCACACAATTTACTGCTCCTGAGGATTTAGATGGAGAGAACATGTACAGATGTGGAGGATGTTGTGCATATGTCAAAGCCAGAAAGCAATTGAGTGTACATGAGGTGCCAAACATCTTAACAATTGTTTTGAAGAGATTTCAGGTAATTTTTAAGTTATAATGTGGTCTTTGCTTGAAATCTAAGGGTGTTAATTCCTAGTTTAACTCTCATCTTGTGTCATGCCATGTGAGAAGAAATGATTTGCTTCCTTTTTCTATTTACATATTTTCTTTTGGACAAGATTTTCTGAATATCCTCTTAATTTCATACAAGATATGAACATATTATATGAGTTAAACTTTGACTATGTTAGCAAATTGTTAGAATTTTGTGCTATATCTTTTCAAAAACAACTTCAAATATTGTGTAACTTTTCGTCACTTGAATGACATGCCAATATTTTATTTTAGGGACTAATTTACTAGTAGCTGCACATCTGATATAAGGAATTAGTTGTTCCAAGATAAGTGAAGATGATCAGAAATCCAACAAATTATATTTGTGTTTAGTACAACTTCAAATCTATATGTACTGAATATCTAGGCCTTCTACTACGTGATCTGATTCTGTCGATGCCACTGAATACACATCAAGAGACTCTTCAGTGGGTAGTCGTGCCTGCAAACCAGATATGGCAATGTCTTGGTGCAACAGACACCAAGATTATGCTTTTTTTTTTTTTCCTTTTCCATTTTCTGTCATTTTGGGATGTCTAGCTGGTAATGCCTCTCATGAGGAAATGAAAAGTTTCATGTGTTTTTTGGAACTTGAAAATTCATATCCCATACTTGAGAAGGAAATGGAGATCTGCGGATCTGACAAATGGGACTAGAATATTAGATTATCATAAGCTGCATCTTGCATTCAGCTATGAAGTCATGCTCATGATCTCTTATAGAAGGAAAGCACCTAATAGCTTCTGTGGCTTTACATCAATTTCAAGAAAGAAGTGCCAGGAAAACCAAAAGAACTACCATCTTTTCACAGTTGTTTTGAAGTTCATATACATCTTTCAGGGATCTTTCTATCATAATTACCCATTTTGAGAGGAATTATGAGATGCTTTGCTTTTCTTAGCAGCCCAATTTCACGCAACCCTTTGTTTTTCTCTTATTATGGTTAATTCTATTAGATATTAATTGAACTATGAATCTTAGTTTTCTTCGTTTCTTAATATACTTTAAAACCCCTAATCTGATTGGTATAAAATGTAACTCTGTGATACCAAAAGTTCTCGTCTCGTTGAACTTTATCGATTATATGAGTTGTGATGTTACGTATTAAGATCATCGTGAGTATGTAGTTTGTTATATTGTTGTTCTAACTTGAAGGCATCACATTGTGTGATGGTAAGCATGCCCCGTGTATCCAATGTTCATGAGTTCAAATCTTAAAAACAACCTCGGCAAAATTGAGGGTAATCCTGCGTATATCTTCCCTCTCCAGACGGGAGCCTCGTGCTCAGGGCGCTCTCTTTTATATTGTCTGATGTATCCTCAAGGAGTTTATTTCTACTCTGCTCCTTGAAGTAAGTTAAATAGATAATACCAGGTTGTTATTTAACGTAAACTTATGGTATAACCATGCAATGCTCTCTTTTATTTCTTCTAGTGATATGCCTATCAAAGCAATTTATGTTGTTAAAACTATTTTACTCCCTTTTTGTGTAGTTGACATCTATCTCATTATTTCGTTATTGACTTTAATTAGTTATTTACTTTATTAGACAGGGAAATGTGGAAAAATAAATAACCATGCATTTGTCTCTTTTTTTCTTCCTAGTGATATGTCTATCAAAGCAATTTATGTTGTTAAAACTATTTTACTCCCTTTTTGTGTAGCTGATATCTATCTCATTATTTCCTTATTGACTTTAATTAGTTATTTACTTTGTTAGACAGGGAAATACGGAAAAATAAATAAATGTGTTACTTTCCCTGATATGCTGGATATGATTCCCTTTGTGACTGGCGCTGCTGATAGCCCTCCACTTTATTTGTTGTATGCGGTTGTTGTACATTTGGATTCTCAGAATGCATCATTCACTGGGCATTATGTCTCATATGTTAAAGATCTGCAAGGAACATGGTTGAGAATTGATGACTCTGAGGTAAATATTTTCCACAACAATTGTATTATTATTATTATTATTTTGTGGCTGAATGAAGTGTGCATGTATGCACTCTTTTATTACTATATGAAGCCTTAGCATGATGTAAAAGGAGGGAAAATAGATTCATTTGCTTGTGGCTGATTGTCCGAGTGACAACTACCCATACATAATACATTATATTCTGAATAATCTGCATCGGAGTTTACATGCTGCTAGACTATATCTTAACTAAATCATCAGCATTATAAAGAAGTATTAGATCTTTCTTCATTAAATAACTCTTTGTTAGCAAAAACTAATTATTGACAAGGCTAATAGACAAAATTTTGCTTTTCTTCAGAACATGAAAGTTGTGCTTTGAGACAAGATATTTAGTAGACTAGGATTAAACATGTCATATATTCTAAGCAATCTGCACTCTGTTTAATATAGCTATAAACAGATACATGTTGATGAGAGTCATCACACTAGGTAGTGGTGTTTTTATCAATCAGTATTAGCAAAAATGATCGGATCTGTTATGAATGAGATGAATTCATTATTCAAAAACTATATCTTGGCAATGCACTATTGTATGCTCCAGTTTACTCTTTTGCATACTTCATTCAGCCACTCTTTTGCCAATCAGTATTTAGCAAAAACTAAATCAGTATTAGCTTACTCTTTTGCCAATCAGGCTTGTCTCAGGTTACTTTTTTTTTTTTTCAATAGGTGCAGACCGTTCCATTGAGTCAAGTGATGTCAGAAGGGGCATATATGTTATTTTATTCAAGGTACGGCAAAGTTTGACACATTTAAACTTCTTAGGTTAACTCATTCATATATTATTCATGTATAGACACTCACAAGGCTTACTCTCATTTTGCCTCTTTTAGGTCTTCTCCACGGCCTCCGAGGATTTACATTGAGAAAGCACCATTGTATGCTCCAGTTTCTACTAAGAGGAACACCTCTAAACCCCACCAAAACCAGACAGACATGATTTTTGTATCCAAAAGTCCGATAAATGAGAGAGATGATCTTAGACCAGAAAATAGAGAAGGTGTTAAAGGCCAAAATATAGATTTCACTTTGAGCTCCAGAAGTGTCTATCCTATAGAAGAAATAGTTACAGATTCAATTAGCCTGGAGTTCTCTGATGCTACATCAAGCGATTGTTCCCTTTTCACGAGCTCTGATGAATCATCCATTGCCACTGAGAGTACCAGAGATTCATTCAGCACAGTTGACATTGGAGACAATGCTAGTCTTGACCCCATTTCATCTATATTTAGCCCCATGTATGGGGCAGAGTATTCCCACAGTAATGTCATTTCATGTACAGAGTCCTCGTCTTGTAGGCCCGAGACGAGGTTCTTTTCAGCAGGCACAGCTTATGTCTCGGAATCTTGGATACCAATACAACCTGTAGGCAGTGTTCATAGAGGAAGGATTCCAGAAAAGGCCCGTGCCTCTTCAGCTGAGCCCTTTGTTTCGGCAAGCAACTCTCGTTTACACGGGAAGTATTGGAGTAATCTCAAAGATGGTCTTGTTCATACTTCTGGATTTTGTGAGATATAGATGGTCAGATTTTATAGTTTAGCGGAGCCAAGTGACTATGGTGATCCCTAGCTGAATATAAGTTGAGCCTCATAAATTTTTAGTTCCATGAGGCATGCTGAATGTTAGATGAAAATGGCAGGGATATTGCGACTCAAAAGGCCTCTTGTTTTAGTTTAGCAACTAGATTTTTGATTTTGTTCATTATCAACTTTTGTACCCAAACCTGATTAGGATTAAATTTCATGCTCAAATCCATGGTAGTTGGAAATTCTCCTCATGCCAGACTGGACACTAGTAATGGAGTAATAACATGTTCTTTAATCAGCGTAACAATTATTGGCACTTGGCTTTGTGGGAACCTCTAGGATTCTCTTTCAAAGTTCTTGAGTTCTCTCTGTTATTGGCATGTATTTATTTATTTATTTATTGCCTCCCATTTGCTATTGGAGACTTGTATCCAATGCCACTGAAATGGCTTCTCTGGATATGTATGCAAAATTGCAAATGCTTACTAATAATTGGGTTTACTTTCGAATTCTATCATAGATTATTATAGAGGTTCACTCAGCTGAAGAAAGCCGTGACTCTGCGTGAATCAGGTAATAAGATTTAACGAGTCATTGCTGAGTAAGCTGAGCTAGAACACGCCCACAGTGTAGAATTAAAAAAAGATCAATCTATCATTATTATACAAATCAGATCCAGATCCAGGAACCGGAGATGTTGGTTGGATTATTCTGGAGTTGTCTGAAACCAAAATGCTGTCATTAAACCGCTAAAGTGAAGGTGGATATCTATAAATTTATGAGGCTCAACTTGAATTTACACTTTGGAAGTTATTTCTAGATCTTGGATTGAGCAACCTGCTGGTGGTCCCATAACACCACCAATCCAACCCCCCCATGCCAACTGGCAATTGCAGTTAAAATATTATTTTTAAAAAAAAATTTGTAAAGCCGACGGATCTTATTCGGACTCGTTCCTCTTCCTCCGCCCACAGTTCTCTCCTGTAGTAGGTAAGTACTTCATGCTTTTCCCCTCTCTCTCTCTCTCTCTCTAAATCGACCTCTGCCCACTCTCTGCTCACTTCCATTTCTGACCTTTTTTTTCCTGTTTTGGTCAGTCTCCGTGCATTACCCTTTTTGAACGTTGACCCAGAAATACCCAATCACAGTACGACACTCGCTGCACAACCCACTGACTCAGAATCTGAGACAAACCCAGATTTCTATACCCCCTTCCCAGTTCTCCTGCACTCTCCTTCCCTCCGCTCCCTCCCCTCCTACTCCAATTTTAAATAGCCACGTCCACAGTAAGTAGCAACGAGAGTTAACATGGAGCCAGCGCTCAATTTGACGGCGATGGTACCCTTCCTCCTCTGCGCCGTCGCCTTCCTCCTCCTCCTCGAGCAGCTCTCCTACCTCAGCAAGAAGGGCCCTCTCCCGGGCCCGCATTTCGTCGTCCCGTTCGTCGGCGCCGCTCTGCACATGGTCGTAAACCCGACCCGCTTCTGGGCTCGGCAGGCGGAGCTGGCCAAGTCTTCAGGTTTCGGATTCTCGGCCAACTTCATGGTCGGCCGCTTCGTCCTCTTTATTCGCTCCACGGAGCTCTCTCATAAAGTCTTCTCCAACGTCCGCCCCGACGCATTCCACCTCGTCGGCCACCCTTTCGGCAAGAGGCTCTTTGGTGACCACAACCTTATCTACATGTTCGACCAAGAGCACAAGGATCTCCGCCGCCGCATCGCCCCCAACTTCACCCCTCGCGCTCTCGCTGCTTATAGTCTTGTACAGCAGCGCGTTATTTTGTCACATTTAGAGCAATGGCTCCGTAAATCTTCTACCTCTGTTCCGATTTCTCTGCGGCTGTTCTGCCGGGATATGAATCTCGAGACCTCGCAGACCGTCTTTGTTGGGCAGTACCTGTCACCGGAGGCCCGGAGAAGATTCAACAAATACTATAATCTATTTAACGTAGGAGTCATGGCAATGCCGATCAATCTACCCGGGTTCGCTTTCCACCGAGCCAAACACGCCGTCTCGCGGCTGGCGAACACCCTCGCAGGATGCGCCGCGGCCAGCAAGAAGAGGATGCTCGCCGGCGGGGAGCCGACCTGCCTCATCGACTTCTGGACGCAGGAGACCCTCCGCGAGATAGCCGACGCGGCGGCCGCCGGGGCCCCGCCCCCGCCGGAGAGCGGCGACAAGGAGATCGGCGGTCACCTGTTCGACTTCCTCTTCGCCGCCCAGGACGCCTCCACGTCGTCCCTCTGCTGGGCCGTGGTGCTCCTCGACGAGCACCCGGAGGTGCTCGCCAAAGTCCGGCGCGAGGTGGCGGCGCTGTGGTCCCCTGATTCCGGCCAGCCGATTTCCGCCGACAAGCTGAGGGAGATGCGGTACACGGAGGCGGTGGCGAGGGAGGTGGTCCGGTTCCGGCCGCCGGCAACGATGGTGCCTCACATAGCCGGCGAGGCGTTCGAGCTGACGGAGTGGTACACGGTCCCGAAGGGGGCGATCGTGTTCCCGTCGGTGTACGAGTCGTCGTTCCAGGGGTTCACCGAGCCGGAGCGGTTCGACCCGGAGCGGTTCATGGAGGGGCGGGAGGAGGACCGGGTCTACAAAAGGAACTTCCTGGCCTTCGGGGCGGGGCCCCACCAGTGCGTGGGCCAGAGATACGCCATCAACTACCTCATCCTCTTCATCGCGCTCTTCGCCTCGCTGATCGACTTCAAGCGCTGCCGGACGGACGGCTGTAATGAGATTACGTACGTGCCCACCATCGTCCCCAAGGACGACTGCACGGTGTACCTCTCCCAGCGTTGCGCACGATTACCTTGCTTCTGATTTGTTTCATGTGCTTGGAGAGGAAATTAAACAAATTAAATTTCACCCTTTCCACGTCATTAATTTGGTTGCATGTGTTAATCGTGTCTATCCACTTGGCCTTTTGGATCTTGGATACATTTTTATTTGATGTGCGCACTTAGGCTCCCTTCACTTCTCCAATAAAAATTAATCCTTTTTAAAATATATATATATATATATTAGCATTGCAACTAAACAATCACATAGGTTTATATTAATATTGTAATTTCTATTTATCTCCTCTCTCACTCTAGACACCTAAATTATTTAATTTAATAATAAAAATAAATTACTGATTTACAGGTTGATAGGACAACACTCAATCTGTAACTTATTTTATAATTAACTCTCTATCTTCTCTCCGAAGCCAATCATCAATGAATTCATGGTGTTGAAGCCTCCAACAAGCTCTCGTTTTAACTCTCCCACGACCGAGCTCTCTCCTCCTATGGTGAAATCGCACCACTTAGTCTCCTCCAACAAGGGTTCAACACCAATCTTGCTGCAAGAGCACTACTCTCTCACTAAGCAAGAAAAGGTAGCAGAGGTCATCCTGTTTGATCAACGAACAACCTACAATTACTCTGGGAAGGAGCTCGACCCACTCGTCATTTGCTTGTTCCATCCAACAAGATATTTTTGTTATAGCACTAGATCTATTGTCGCTGCCTCCAAGAACCACAAGTCATTTTCATTTCTGATATGAGCCCATTTTGTATACCGTATTGATTTTTTGTTCATATGTTTCTTTCATCTATAAGGCTATCATTATTACGAGATCTATTTGTATCATTTATTATGAATGTTTTTTTATTCAATGCATACTTATACGATACATTATGAATTTACAAGTATGTAGAGTTAATAAAAAAACATATGAGAATCTTTTTAAAAAAATATATAAGAAACATGGAGATAGAATCCATCGAACGTAATCAATAATAATATACAAAAAATAATAATAATCACAAACATAAAATTTTTTATGTGAAAAACTTCTAATCGAATAAAAAATTATAAATTCAAATTTAAGTCGAAACCAAAGTAGCAGTTTAGAATAAGTTCACCAATACACCATCCATTCTTCAGTCTTAGTGATCTTTAAAATGTAGCTCTTCTAACATTTTATATAGATATGCAGAGTTAAGAGCAATTTAGCACATTTTGTGTAAAGCTGAGAAGTGATTCTCAATGGCCTCTAGAAGATGATTATAACATCAATAATAGATGAGTCATCTAGGATTAGATTAAAACCTCTTTATATGATAAAGTAGAATATTCTTTTAAAGATTATCTATTGATTTGTTTAGAAACAATATAAATACATCTTGAAAGATTTTTAGGGATTTTTTTAGAGATAAGGTAAATACATGAAACAAAATATTGAGTAGTTATGACAAATACGAGAAATAAATTCGCAACGCATAATTCATAGAAAGTAGGATTTTTACTAGCACTATAAGGTTATTTCTCCACATTGTGAAAATATAGTAGCTTTCGTTGTGTGATTATTTCTCTGCATTGTAATAAAATAAATCTACGGTGTAGGTAAACATTATGTGGGTGTTACTGAGGTGCCAAAAATATTATCATGCATTGGTGTAGGAAAAGTTTTTCTTCATGTGAGCACTAAGGTAATATAGGATATTGTAATAGTGCAGAAAAGAGTATATATCTTTTTATGCTGTGCATGCATATTACGTATATAATCAGACCTCTTATAAATAAAAAATAACCACAAGTATAGATTTATTAAATATTAGTATTTGTTTAAGTCCAATTAAGAGTATTTTAATTATTTGATAGAAAACCTCGCCAATTCCTAATATAATTTCCTAACTATTACTTTAATATTGATTTTATACCATATTAAATATAATTATTATCTGTTATACAAATATATACAACTAAATATTAAAATAATTTATAAATATATTAGCTCTCTTCTAATATAAAAATTAATATAGTTATTCTAAAATTCATCTTATTCCACTCCACCACATAACTTAGCCAAAAACTCTAGATCTTCTTAAAATTATTATTTTTTTAGTTCTTAAATCTCCATAAACAGTAGTTTTGTCCCCGTCCAAAAAGGATAGGTCATCAGGTGTACTTCTTGGTACTGCCTAACTTCATGACTTGAATTAGCTAGATTGCGTGTATGTACTTTTATACATATTATTAGAGAAGAAAGATATGCTATAATAGAGCTAAGCATGCTCACAGTTTAGCGTAAGTGGCAAGACTTTGTTGACATTAATTATCCATTTGAACCAACCGTCCTAAGGTGCAAACGCATAGCGTTTCTCCGGTCCGGTCCATCCACCCGTTCCACTGGTAATGGATATGTTAATCGATCGTCAAAGTCTTCGGAAACAAATATTCGAGTAGAGTGTCGTGCCAGTCCAATATTGTGTCAAGAAAAATAAAATAAATAAAACAAAAAACGAAGATTGCAATCCACTAGCTTCATCATTAAGCCATTAAGCCGGTCAACTATCTCAATCAATATGATTAAATTCTTGAAACAATGAATTAATCCAAGACCAATTTACTTAATTAACTACTAATCAATCCACTACTTCCTCTCTCAAGATCTTCTACTGCTCCCTCGGTCGGTTGCATCCTCCTCCCCGACCAATCCCCACTAAGCATCCTCCGCAACGACGAGCCCAACCGCGACGTCGACGCCACCTCCTTCGCATTCGATGCACCGTCCATGTCAGCCGCCACGTCGCCCACCTCCGCCTCTTCGACAACCTTGGATGCCTCGGCGTCGGACCGGCAAATAGGGCACGTCGGATGAGAGTGCAGCCACATGTCTATGCACTCGACATGGAACGTATGCTTACAGTTAGGAAGCAACCTCACCTCCTCCCCATCCTCCAACACACTCAAGCACACGGCGCACTCTGATGTCGTGCTGCTGCTCTTCTTATATGGGAACGTGGGCAGCGCTGATATGGCTTCACGGTCGAGTCCGGTTCCTGAGCGATGGAAGACGATGGTGCTGTCGGTGGTGATAGAGGTGGTGCGGCGGCGGTGGCGGAGGTAGTAGAGGGCGTAGAGGTGGAGGAGGATGACGAAGATGGCGACGGACAAGAGGGTTATGACTGCGGTGAGCAAGACCTTGCTGTCCATGGCGTAGCTCGGTTGCTGTTGCTGCTCCCCGACGTTGGTAGACATGGTCGTCTCCCTCTATAGATCTCTCTCCTGCTTCTATCAAGATGATGGAACTGGAGAGCTAGTCGGGGATATAATATGTAGGGTTTTCTTTTGTGTGTGGAAACGCTTTAAAGTCCTCTGTTTCGTTCAAATCATAAACCTCTTCTTTGTTTTGGCTTACCTACGTCTTTTTTAGCAGTAAGATAAAATTCCTACCAGAAACATATATAGGTGGTGTACAGAGGAAAAAGAATGAGAATATATATGTCTGCTTGCTTAAAATTTTTAATACTAAGTTGAAGAGTGCATGTAAAATAATGTTGGCTTGAAGGTAAAACTAAAACATCTTATTGTTAGAAAATTAAACAAATATCGTATTTAGATTTTAGAGTGAACTACATACATATAAGATGCTTTACGAACTCGTTTCCAAGAATTCGGACGGAATAATTGTGTATGACTTAAAGTTAGCTTCAATTGACCGTTAGGCACTGGTGACGCGGCTCTGAGAGGACCAAGTGATGGAGATCGCAGTGTAGAAAAAGGCCAAAGGGTGACGAAACCGGACGATGCGGTGTTGAGCGTGTTAAATGGGGTATTAGCAGTAGGTAGTGTGGCCTCTCAAAAGTCAATTCGCTTAGAAAAAAACGAGCAAATGACGCGGATCTTTCGGCGGTCGGCACAAAGAGGAGTGATCTTAAACCCGTGTGGGTCCCACCAATTACACCACTTGAGATTTTTCAATGTTTTCGTAAGTCCTTGGAAAGAGCCTTCACTAACGCTTACTGAAAAACTAGTCTCACTTTTTTTTTTAAAATTTATTTACATTTTAAATATATTTATAAATAGCGGGTTCAAACTATTATATATGAAAGAAATATTAGCTATCAAATTATCATAATAAATATTTTTTAGATATTTAAAAATAAATAGATAAAATTAAATATGTGTCGTCTTTATTGATCTAGCCGTAAATAAGTCTAAGACTTTTTAAATAGTAGATAAACTCGAGTCTCATAATTACTTAATTACTTAGCCAATACGTCGCATTGCTAACGACTTTGGCATTACAATTTGGACCAAAAATTTGATGCCTAATCATAGCGAGCTACGATATTTAATAATAGTTTAGTATATCTCAGTAATTTTTTTTATACCAAATTAGTTACTAAAATGGTCTCGTTCTGTCATGTTAGGATTTACATCGGTAGTTTATTTGGAAAATGAATTGCGGACAAGTTCAATTCTTTAACTATTAGCGTAAGAATCAAATAGTTTTTTCATCGAGGAAAAAAGTAGCTATATTTTTTCACCCATAATGCTAAACTATACAATTTAGAAAAGCATAATTTTATAGTGAATAATTTATTTTGAATATATGATATAGTTGCTGAAAAAGAAACTAATATAACGATTCTAATCGAAAATTAATTGAATCATAAACAAAAAATAAAATCAAATATCTTAGCTTTTTGCTGAATTATTTATTTTGACCATAAAAGTATGTCCTTAAAAATATATAGAAAAAGCTACGAGTGAAAATTGAGTATTCTCGACCAATAAAGTCTCATCAGAATTGCAATATATATGTATATATTAATGTCAGAAATAAAAGCTACGTATCATCCACCAAACATTTCCATATCCAGACTAAAAGAGTGCAGCGCCTTCTGAGGCAAGCACACCAACACCTTAAACCCTTGGTTCCTCCGTCCATCCATTGCTCCATAAGGCAAGAAGAAGCAAGGGTCCCTGCTCCCCAGTAACCTCCACGAGAGAGGCAATGTAGTAATCGGACCGCCCCACCCGAAGTCCAACTCGGAGTGCCCCAACCTTCTCCAGTCCGTGAAAGCGCTCACTCGTTCACCGGCTGTGATCCCTCTCGCGTAGTGCACTTCTTGGAAGTCGACGTATGACCTCACGTACTCGGTAGTCACGCCGTGCTTGCTCTTCTTGATCAGGCTTGCCGTCTCCCAGAGAGGTTGCTCTACGAGTTGCGTAACGGTGAGGTTGACGTATACGGGGAGACAGACGTTGCCCCAGTAGCCTGTAGGAAGTGCCGGTTTCAGGACTTTGCTTATGTTCATCGAGTATACCATCTTTACCGTCTCCCAGCTTTCGATTCCAGAAGCCTTCACTCTGGTAAATTAATTACTAGTCCACTTAGCCATGCTTTTAATTTTAGAGCTTGTAATATGACCTACATAGCTTATAGTACTCACCGGGCACGCCATATGAAGGCGGCTAGAGCTTCGAACGTTGTAAAACTCGTGCCGGCCTTTTCCGCGAGTCCTTCCCGGAACCGCTCCAAGCACGCGTCGCTCACGTGAAAGCATTCCCTTACGACTAGTTGGTCCCCACCACCACCTACCTTAGAGTACGGCCCAGAAGACGCCACGTCATGATCAAAACGCAAGACCTCGTCGAACGATACCTCGACGCGTGGCGGCCTCCGCGGCCCGAGGAGTTCCCTTTCCCAGATCGGTTCGACAGCCGGCGAGGCTCCACCACGCGCGAGCCGTGCCACGTGGGACAAAAACATGGTGGCCCCCGCGCCGTCGCATGTGGCGTGGTGGACGCACATCCCGAGGGCGAACCCGCCGCACGCGAAGCGCGTGACCTGGAGGGCCAGCCCGTCCCGGTCCGGCGCGAGCCGGTCTAGGAGGGGCGAACCGGGCCTCTCCGAGTCGAGCCGGTCGAGACGGAAGGACGCGGTGGCTCGTGTCAGCGGCACGGCATCGCCAGAGCAGACACGGACCTCGAGGCGGGAGTCGGAGGGGCGGGGGCGGACGGAGCCGACGAGGGGGTAGTAGAGGGATAAGGCGGCGGGGAGGGCGGAGGAGATGACGTGGAAGAGCTCGAGCTCGGAGGATTTGTTAGGGGAGTAGAGGCGGAGGGTGCGGAAGGTAACGTGAAGATTGCGGTCGGAGTCGAGGTGGGAGAGTGGGAGGGTGTGGGAAACGGGAGGAGGTGAAGGGGAAACGAGGATAGTCTCTATGATGTCCACTTTCTCCATGACCGCAGGTGGTGTATTTGGTTGAAGAATGCGAGTTTAATTAGGTTGTAATGGAGATTTTGGTGGAGGGAGGAAGAGGGGAGGGGGGGTGTGGGTTAGGTGGCGGAAGAGGAAGGCGACGTGGAAGTGGTAGCACCATAACATAGTGTTTGTGTAACTCCCACCGTCGGATTGGCAGGAAGACTTCTGATCATCGCGTCGCCATGGTTTAGAACCACTAGATCGGAGTTCTCTACAGTGATGATTGTGATAATAGCTAAACTGTATTACTATTGGATAAGTTTAACCTCTGACAGTGAAAAAAAAACTATGTTATTAGGAGAATACCATACTAAAAGTATAGCATTAGTCGATCGTTTTTGTAGTAAAAAGTTTTGATGGAGTCCACGTAATAACGTACAGGTGTCGCCTGCGAACTCGGCACCTTAGGATTTTCATAAAGTTTTCCTGTGTAAGAATAGGATGGATGCTCTTTAACGTCGAAGTAATTAATTAATTGTAGAGACTCCTAATCGGTCTTTTACACAAACGTTAATATGAAGTAGTGGTCTATTAATTATTTGTAATCTAATTAATGTACAGTTAGCTATACCAAGTTGGGTCGGAGTACTTTTGAGTGCTTAATTAAGACGGTTGCAGGAATAACACCAATTCTATATCTTTGGCATGGAAGTGCTAAATCCTCCTTTGCGCCGCGTATGGCCATCGAGTGTTCCTAAAAGCCAGAATTATTAATTTCTTCGGTCAGGATAAAAATCCAATCCTCCAATAATCGGACAAGATTGTGAGTTGTGAGCTGCTTTGCTCTGGCTCCAAAGTCATAAGCAAATTAAGTAAAGAAAGTATTGTATGTACGTATGTATGAGAGAGAGAGAGAGAGAGAGAGAGAGAGAGAGAGAGAGAGAGAGAGAGAGAGAGAGAGAATGGATTGTAGTCAGACAGACACGATCTAGTGAGTGGAGGTGCACCAGAGGGCACCAGGTAAAGCTTTTATTGAGCAAATAGGAATGCTTAGAAGAGCTCACCACGTAATTAAATAGCACGTACAGTTAGCTCCCTTCTTCTTTAGTCATTCCCACGTAATGAACAAGGTGAATAGACTTGCACTATTTCTTTTGTCAGGAAGAGGGGCAGGTCAAATAGGCGAGCAAGTGGAGAGAAAAAGAAGAGCAAGAGACCAGGAGATCCAAGATAGGATGGCAGGATCCGTTTGGGAATCCAAGAAAGCGTCCGAGGTATCTTTCATCAGTTGAATTAGTTGAGAGTTTCTTTCGCAAAATGACCACCTATACATTACACTCTTCTTTTTCTATGAACATATTTACAAGAAACAGCCTCCATATTCTCTACCTTTTTCTTACAAAAGTGCGGTGATATTTTCATAAGATAATAATGCGAAAAGAAAAGCAATTTAATCAAAGAAGATAGAACATGTTTAACATATTACTTATAAGCTAGTTAGAGGTTGTTACCTGAAAAGGAGTTGTTTTTGAAATAGAAAGGAGGTAGGTGGTTACTTGAGAAACAAAATCAAAAAAGTTGCCACCTTAATTTCTAATGGCAATTGCTTCTCTCGTCGATGCAACTATGGTTAGTGGGTTCGATCGAACATGTTCATAATCCACTACATCGAAGTGTAGTGTAATATGACAATAAGGTCCTTTTGTTGATTAATTTCCAAGACAGTTACTTTATTATTCTGGAAAGGAGTTGATATATATATATATACACACACACACACGATACTCACAGCCAGTTGAAGCTTTGAGCGTATGACGCGTGCACTAGACGTTCATATGATCCATGTCCATATAGAACTAATCAGTCCACGTGATATGCCTCCACTAAGAGAATAATAGGAGGCGATTATGGCAGATGTTTACCATATATTCTAACGATCCACTTGCATGGCCTCGAAACGAAGAGAGGAGCAGCCTGGCTATAAATATCGCATACCTACCTAACCTCTGTATTATTCCATTAACGATATTGCATTGTGAAGCTACAAACTATACTAGTAATGGGCAGCTCAATACTATGTCTTTGGTTTTGTCTCATCCTTCTCTTATCACCCCTTCCCTACTCTGAGCCTCGCCAACTTCACCGTCGAGAGTTGGAGGAATCGATGGCGGCATTCATGCCGACGTTGGGAGGAGAGACGAATGATCAGGTGTTCTTCGATGAATCAAAGAGGCAGAGCCCTGGCGGCCCGGACCCTCAGCACCATTAGAGTGCATAAGTTTCTTTGTTGTCCGAGTGGTTCTATATATATTTATCTTTTATTCTTATTTTTTTTCTTTTGAGAGAGTTATGGTCGGAGTGCTTGTGATTAGTATTCTTACGTAATTGGAGTTTTAAGTGTATTGGCTCCCGGATTAGCTATGTGAAGGTGTCTAAAACTAGGATTGGTATAATGTTACTCGGACTACGTATGTACGTACGTACGTACCTTAGAAGATCTCATTATATATCCATCAGTTATACGGTGATGTGTGATGTTCTCTTTCTTATTATTAGAGCAGAGCTTTTATTTAAATAAATTTTACTAACTTTTCGGCATGCGTGAGAATATTGGATCTCTTCACCATGCTTATTATTATTATTATTATTATTATTATTTTATCATGTAATGGTATGCACGGAAAGCATCAACTTATTAATTTTTATGTTTTTTTTTTGGGGAAGTAAGTTAAGAGGTAGATGATGTTCATTAAGAAAAGCAACTATACCTCATAAATTTAGTAGATCAAAGTTATGCATGAAAGCCAGTTATTTAGCTCTAACCATGGACTTCAGTTATATATGCCTTAATGTAGCATGCAGGTAGTCCTTATGTTAAGCGTTTTTGGTCTGCTTAATAACTCTCACTTAGTGGCACCAGCATCTATAATTGCACAATAATTTAATTTACATGTAAAAGTTAAAAGTATTCAAAGTCAGATGCAACTATGAATTGCAAATTAAAAGGCACTCATTTCAACTGCCAATTAATGATCCCTAGCAGTTGGAGCCCATATGTATCCAATAAACGTGAAGCTCTCATAGCAAACTAATAGTTAACAAATGTTAGTTGGAGTGCACTATCACTTTAGCCAAAGTGATGGCACTTTTTTTTTCATGATAGTTGATGCAAGTGTTTGGAAGTTAATTAATTGTGAATTTGATAATAAATTCAATAATGTGGAATTAAAAACTGCTATAGTACTATTGTGGAATTAAAAACTGCTATAGTTCTATCTTTTACGAAGTTTAAGATATATGTTTATAGTGAATCCTTCCGAATGTCACTTTTAGGCTGCAAAGTTGAGCTCGGTGATTGAAAAACTTTTGTGAAATGTGGGCCTCGATGGGCCCCTCCACAGGCCACAGGCCCACTAACTATATATATATATATATATCTGTGGAATCTACTAATTTATATTTATAACTGATAATGAGCCTGTAGGAAAGATAGGTTAACTAAAATGATCGAGCTAACCCCTTCTAATTATATGGCTCAATGAGCTACAATCCTGTTGATCTAATTCTCTTGATCAGCACAACAGCAGGAAGGAAACAACATAGCATCTATATCCTTTTTTTTCAATAATATAAGCACAGCCAAAAATCTGAAGTAAACTATAGTTAGCTAGGTACAGTGCCATTATACACATGATTAATTGTATAAACGAGAGAAATAAGCTTCTGGATTGCGATTGTGTGTGTATGTGTGTGTGTGAGAGAGAGAGAGAGAGTAGTAGTAAGCAGAAAAAGATGGGTGTCCCCTTTGTAGGATAAATAATTCTACTAGTCTTACCATCAATCTCTACTCTCTAATCATACTGTTATTGTTACATATGTAAATTATCCTCCAATATGTACGTATATAATAATGCTTATCATGCATGAAGCCACGTGTTATGCGTAGGTTGTTGCTGTCATGCATCTGCCCATGCTGCTTGTGCTGTGGTTGAGCTGCCCATCCAGCTCATCAAAGCCCCTCTCCACGTCATGAAGTGATTCACCTCTTACATCCCTTGTTAATTAGATTCATGCTCAGGACACTGCCGGCCTCTCAGATCGATCCCTTGTTATACTAATTTGCACTACATTCTTTATGTTTTTATGTTGGATTGGATTCCGTTAAGTATCGAGTCCTAAACACATTGCTAATTTGGATGTACTTTCCTGGCATTATAATTGTACAGCTTCGTTTGTTTTTTTTTTTTTTTTTTTTTTTCTCTTTTGAGGGAAAGCCCGTAGTCACAATAATTCGTTAACGAGCAAGGATTACAATGAAAAACCTAACGCATAAAGAGTAAGGAAGAAGAACTACAATTCTTTGACACAAGCTCCACGCTTGGTTTACAACATTATCAGCCTAGTAATTGCAGTTTCTGTCAATCTAGTAGTTCAAGACACGGCCCTGAGAATCCACAAGGCAGTAGGATCGAAGATCATCCACCTGAAAACATAAATTAAAAGAAGAATACTAAGAATACCCTAATACTACTGCAGAGCATAACGATGTTATACAGCCAATGACTACCAAAAGTTATAACATATGTAACTTAATAGACACAGACGCTAGCAGCATAGCCTATTACCGTGAACGAGTCCCACCCAGAGGGCCTCATCTCCCTGACAAAGTAGTTTATCCTATTGGTAAAGAGCACCAAGAGTGAGGGAGAATCAATGGCGACAACACTACAATACCAGCAACAGAACGAGCAAAGCACTGGTGGAAAGGTGGAGACTAGTTTAGGATCGGCAAGGGAGGGTAGGAGAAGAAGAGTGGCAACGACGATAGTAAAGAGCAGCAGCGGCGAAGGGATTTTGGATAAATCCAAGTCTGATGAGAGAGGCGGCAAGGGGTAGGGATGCAATGGGCTCGGATCCGGCAAGGGAGAGAAGAAGAAGGGCAGTGGCGAAAAGCGACAGCGAAAGGGATTGTGGTGACGGAAAAAACAACGGAGTTGATCGACGACAACATAGTGGTAAGAGGGAGGAGATCTCGAGTTTTTGGGGAAGAGAAGAGAAAGAAGAGAAAAAAAAAAAAAAGATGAGAGAATTCTCCCCCTCCCCTCCCCTAGCCCATTGGCTAAGGGAGGGGAGTGGGAAAACCCTCACCGGTAACAAGCAAGGGGGCAAACCTCTTTAGAGGGAGGGAGAAAAATTATGCGCCAAACCCTAGCAGCATAACTTGGTTTGTTGGTCAATAAAATTAAGCATCGACGAATGGACTCCATCTCTATTTTAATTAAGTTAGAATAATAGAACGGCCACTACTTATATGTACTCTCAAATCTCGATGTTCTCTAACAAGGTGGATTGTCCTGTTTTTAAGCTATATATTAGATCTATATGGGTGATCAAGAGAGAGAGACTTTATATTGATAGATTTAGTTTATTTATTGACTACCCTGCTTAATTTATCCTCTCAACTCCAAAAACTATTTGTCGTCCTACTTTTGTCATAATAAACTCCGAATAAGACCACTTTTAAAGATCGAATTAAAAGAAGAAAGAGAATACACAGACACACACAGAGTTAATAGAGAAAGATGAAGGTGAACAAAAGAAGTCATAAATCACAAAAACGACTTCTCAACTGACTAATATCATTATATATGCAAAGCATTCTTCTCTATCTTTCTCCTAAACTACTTATCATGAACCTCTCATTCCTCATCTTTTTCATCTTCTGCCCATCCTCTTAATTTTATAATGCAATATTAGAACTTTCTGAACTTAATACACTAGATAAGTCTTTTGCATTGTACGTATGATTGCTATGTAGTGATTCCTAACAAAATTTATTGTCATGCATATCTGGTATAATAAATCATATCCTCATTCCAGCTAGCCATACCTAATATTGCTGTTGGAAAAAGCAAAGCTATTTATTATCGTTCAACCTCACCGTAGTAGTTGGATAGGGTCAGAGAACAACCAATAATTGCATGTTCAACATGTACAAAAAGGCATCATATTTATTTATGCCAAAGAGTTGAAAGAAAAGAAATTTATGCATGACATAAAAATTAATATAAGACCTCAAAAGGAACAGAGTGTGAACTCTCTACAAGCCAGGCAGTAGGCAGGCACTATATATATATATATATATATATATATATATATATATACAGAATATGTTGTGCGTTATTATTAAATATATGATATATATTATTAGTTTATTATCTATTCTTATAATGTGTTGCTAATGTTATATACTATTATTTTTCATTTGCAGACGCGCGGTATTAGGAGTCATATGTGAGGAAGCGTATTAAAGGCATAATATACATTATTGCTCCGTTGGGTAACAACTTAAACTGTAGGAACTTCCTACGAGTTGGGTTGGAGATGAACTGTTCCCAAATTCATGATAGTTAAGAGGCGTTCACTAGACTATTAATATGCTACACATGCCATTGGTTGAGTGCTATAAGATTTCACTACCCAAGTTGCAGGAACTACATACAGTAAGATCTGCAAACGATCTGATGGATCCGACAAAGTAGACTGGCATTTTCTAATCGAGGATAGGATGGCTTGAAGCACCAAAACTCTAGTAGAATTGATAGATACCTTTCGTATAATTAAGGAGGTCATGGGTTCAACTTCAACCCCAAATAATATTGTTGAGAAATTATTTAATGTTTTGGTAGTTTGATGGTTTGACTCGATTCGATTGATGGCTCGACAGTGTGGTTAACTTAGAGGAATAGTTTAGCAGCGAGACAGTTTAAAGTAGGTCTCGACGGAGTTTAATTCGGAGTAAATATTGACTATATAGCTTAAAATTTAAACTAGATAATTTACTATATTGACTAAATCTTAGAGTGGCCTAAGTGCTGTTTTAGATTGACCTTTTATTCAACTAATACTTAGCATTCGAGCTGATAAATGAAAAAAAAAAAAAAAATAGAAGATAGGATGAGAGTTATAGTTGCCACATGCGAGCAATCATAGTCAAAGTAGGAAGACTCGATCACCTGTTCTCATTGGTTAATTGGTTCGACGTAGCTTTCTTCACTAACAGCTTCAATCAAGAACTACGTGATGATCTTAAATTTCCCTCATGATCTTACTAAAAGGTGAAGGCGATAACTAAAGAAGGAATATCACGTAATTGAAAAGGACTTCTCAACCGAACAGTGGAACTGCTTGTATATAAATAGCAGTTAGCTTAATTAATTCTGATGTATCAATACATTCTACAACATAACATGAGGATCCTACTACTTATCTTCCTTCTCTCCTACTGCTTCGTCCCCTCCTCCTCCTCTCAAACTTACAATGCTATATTTAGCTTCGGGGACTCGATTTCCGACACCGGAAACCTCTGCATCGCAGAAAAGCCTTCGTCGCTTACTGTGGCGCAGCGGCCTTACGGCGAGACCTTCTTCGGCCGCCCTACTTGCCGCTGCTCCGATGGCCGCTTGGTCGTAGACTTCCTTGGTATTAAATTGTCTAGGCACATTGTCACTCTATATATACATAGAGTCAAATAATTTAATACTCTTTTAAAATTTATAATTTTAATTTAACAGCTATAATAGTTAATTTTTATATTTGATATCGATTTTAAAACTATATTACGTCAAAAAAATTTAATTTATGAGTGCCGAACTTTTAAATTACATATTTTTTTATTATAAATAATAAATAAATATTATCATAATTTTGCATGCACGTCGTCGTTGTACTATTTAGCGGAGGCATTTGGATTGCCATTACTTCCACCATCTAAAAGCCGTGGCAAAAACTTCCAGCGAGGTGCAAATATGGCTATAATAGGTGCTACCTCACTCGATTTTGCCTTCTTCCAATCGATTGGACTTGGTAACAAAATTCGGAACAGTTGGGTCAATGGTCCATTGGACACCCAGATCCAATGGTTCGAGCAACTCAGGTCTTCTATTTGCTCCACCGCAAAGAGTGAGTTAGAATTATTTCTCATTCTGTTAGAGACTTCAACAATTAATTCTTCCAATTCTATTCCTGAATAGATGTCGATTGATTGCAGACTGCAGATCGTACCTTCGTAACTCTTTGTTCGTAGTCGGAGAATTCGGAGGTAACGATTACAATGCTAACGTGTTCTCCGGTCGGAGTCCGGACGTAGTGAGGAGATACGTGCCTAATGTGATCAATGCCATTTCCAACGGAGTCGAGGTAATAATGTTCATCGTCGATCGACATGACATAGGCCGGAATATCACCGGAATATTGTTCATCGTTCGTGTTTTTGTTTGTTGGTGTACAGAAATTGATTAATCTGGGGGCAGTGGACTTGGTGGTACCTGGAGTTCTACCGATTGGATGCTTCCCTTTATACCTCACATTGTTCCCAAGTTCCAACAAAGGAGACTATGACCAGAATGGATGCTTAAGAAGGTTCAACAATTTGTCTACCTACCACAACTCATTGCTCAGGCAAGCACTAGCTAGGCTACAAAATAAGTACCCATCGACGAGGATTATGTATGGAGATTTCTACAACCAGATCATGGAAATGGTGCAAAATCCACAAAAATTCGGTATGTTTATTTCATTCTTATGCTACTTGTTTTTAATTTAATTTAATTTTATTTGACCCAGTATTAATTACTACACTTCAGTGGGTCTTCCAGATGAATACTAAGTTAGAACGTCAAATTTAGAGTCTTCCTCAGTGTCTCTTTCTTATAAGCTGTGTACATGCGACGGTGAGTTGGCCAAACCCGGCAATCCAATCCTCTCACGGCACCGGAAAAAAAAAAAGATATCTACGTACGTGTACAATCCAAAATCAATTATATATATATATAGATTAACGTAATTTTAATTATCACGGCATTAGTTCCAGCCAAGATAGGATTTGACCATCTGACTCATGATAGTAACCGTAGTTTATAGTAATCTATTTTTCCTAATTTTTTTTTGGTTTGGTATATTAGTTTTTGTTAGAAGAACAAATATAAAATTATCGTTCTCTAACTGCTTAAATTTTAAAGTACTAACGAGAAGTTTGAAAGCTTTTGTTAGTGGTATATGGTTGGAAAAGATTAATTAGGACAGCATTTTGTTAAGTCGAGTTATTGGTTCATACATGATAACTCGAACAGAATTATACTAAACCAAAAATTATTTAAGACCTTTAAATTTGTATTGGACTATTATGTCATGAAAATTGGCCGGGGTTAATGGTTTCCTAATTTGGTGATCGATTATAGAAGATTAAGTACATATATCTTCTACAAGTTTATAATTTGTAAAAAGGTCTCAAATTCTCACTGATACCAGAGCAGGAGGTCCAGAATTCATTCATTTGATTCAGAACTTTGAAGTTATCTTCTTTTTTTCTTTTCTCCAATGAACACTGCTGCAAGAAACTCTCAATCTACTCTTTCTAACTGTATCAAATGCTGCAGGATTTAGATATCCCCTTAGAACTTGCTGTGGAGCAGGGCAAGGCACATACAACTACAACAAAAGAGAGAGGTGTGGCATGAGTGGTGCAAGTGCCTGCCCCAATCCATCCTCTTATCTAAGCTGGGATGGGATTCACTTAACAGAGGCGGCCTATCGGTACATAGCCAATGGTTGGCTTAGAGGGCCATACTGTAATCCACCCATTCTAAGATAGGAGCCATTTCTTATAGCACCTCTTGCAAAAAGGAATGCAAGATAATAAATAGCAAATTTTAAGAGTAATTTTGCACAAGGAAAATATGTAACTGTGATGTTCAAATAAATTGCGATTATGAGCATGAATTTATTCCCAACCTAACCAACCGCACAATCTGGAAGCGAGTAAAAATTTTCGCACACTAAGATGAAATTTGATGCACAGAAAACTAGCATTGGCCCTGAACCAGACACTTCAATAAGCAATATTACATTGTTATTTTCTAAATATAACAAAGATCAACATCGAAAATTAATCATCAAGGCCTTACTTTCAAGCAAAAGTACTACCAAATAACCTAATCTATTGAAATGATATGGATTTTGTCCTGTATTACAATATCATTAATACTCAACCACCTACGATTAGTATTTCAGCAGACTACTCTATGTGAGATATGTCGTCATGACCTAATTTAAAACAGCATCGATATACCTGTCTTTAGGCTAGAAGAGATCATAGCTTTGATCGAAATATTAATTATGTGGAGCTTCTCGATGATTTACAAGAGCTCCCAGAGTGATTCCGCTGAATCATCGAAGGCCAGAATGGTAGAAGCTGATGATGGGAAAATCCCTTGTTCATTATGTGTTCCCACATCGATAACATGGTAAGCATCCTCGTTGTCCTTTGACCGTCCCAATTTTGCAATAAAGGGGAGCCAGAGTTTTCTCTGTTAAGAGTGAAAATTTTCATCTTACACCTGCACTAAGATTGTTATTTAATAAAAAATGAAAAAAAAATATAAATTACCTTATAGAGTTTATTTTTGTGCTCGTGATATGAAGTCAACGCAAGTTTATTATCTTCATCATCATTCCACATATATTGAAGATCTACATTCTCAAACTCTCCTGTGATTTCTGTTTTCAGATGAGTCACATCAATATCGATGAACATTCCATCTGTATTGAAGCTATACGGTATTTCTGGAGAAGCTGTAATCATGAAAGGAGAGATGATCATGATAATAACAAGCAAATGATTACAGATTTACTCATTGATACAAAAAGTTGCATGACTTAAATAAATTAGTTATTCTTATATATGTGATAAATTAGTAGAAATTAAATGAGTGAGTTAACAATTGAGTTGTCAAAGGGGAGGAAGTTACAAAATCACAAAAATGAATAAGAAGGTGGATGCATGAATTCCGTATTTATACTCCACAAAGTTACATTGCTGCATGAAGATGAAGTAGCTTGATTATATAATTGTCATTATTGTATGTACTACGACGACAAGCAAGAACAGAAAGAAAAAGAAAAAAACAAAGGAGTAGTTGCAACTACATGGGATCAAGTACATGTATGGATGCCAACAGTATTCACATCGATGTCCCTATAGGAGGATTATATGAAACTTTAGCCCACAATAGATCAAGATTCTGAGAATAGTACCTAGCATATGAGAATTACAAACAATATTCACATCTATGGCCCTATAGGAGGATAATTTGAATCTCAGCCCACAACTGATCAACATTCTGAGAATAGTAGCTAGTATGAGAATTACAAACAACTTTGCAAAGATAGAGCTTCGCTAAGAAACTACATTGGACACATCCATGCTAGATGGAAACAACTGCTAGAGTAATTCAACTGTAAGAATTACAAAATGAATTCTAAAACGTGTAGAGCAAATGCTTATGAATCAAGGTTCCAAAAATCGATATCGGGATCGGAATCGGCCGTCCGGAAAAACAATACGTATCGGCCGTATTGACCACCTGTATCGGATCGGATTATTTTAATTAAATAAAATTCTAAATATTATTAAAAATGTTGAGAAATTTCTAAAAATTTACAAAAAATTATAAGAATATAAGAAATAATAATTACTCATATATAAAGCCTAAAAAGTAAAAATCTCTTTTCCTCCCTCTCTTCTTTCCTATCCCTCTAACTGTTAGTCTGAAATATTTATTCTCTCCCATACTTTTTTTTATCCTATCTTTCTCTCTCTCTCTCTCTCTCTCTCTCTCTCTCTCTCTCTTTCTCATCATCTTTTTTTTATCATGGACGAGGGGTGTCCATGTATGGTTCCGGCGGTGAGCGTAGAAGGAAAGACTCTCTCTCACTCTCTCTCTTTCATCCTCTTTTTTTTTTAATCTCTCTCTCTCTCTCTCTCTCTCTCTGACAGCTGCTGATAGGTGTAGGTGGGTGTACAGGCCGAAACCAGCCGAGGTTTCAGCCTGGATCGGGATCGGCTATAGCTGGATCCACTCGGGATCGGCCGAAACTGAAAACTATATTATGAACATAGTGTGACAGTGAGACTTCTGTAAAACCCAAACTAGCATCATCTACATCACTTGGTAGACATCTGGTGCCGGAAAATTAGTTGCACTAAACTAGTATCTTGTGTAGTTAATGTACATAGGGTGTCAATATGGACGGAAGCCTGAAAAGTCAGAATAGAAATATGTTCAGTTATAGCACAGACTAGTACCCCAGCTCAACACGGCCTAATGAGGCCTGGTACATCTTCAAGCCTCATCAGGTCAGGCTTGTTTTGTACTGGATTGAGCTCAGCCACTACTTTGCATGACCATCCTGATCATGCACAAACTAATTCAACCCATAGGCAGCCCCAGATGTAAGATGAGAATAGAACAAATCCAATCGAGGGGATTTTGCTTTAGTATTTGCAATGGATCCCCACTCAGAAATCTGTTAATAATTAATTATGAGCCTACATCCTAAATAAATTACATATTTCAAAAGAAACATGGAGGAAGGAGGGGATTGTGGGATGATAAGTTAATTCTTATTAAGGTGCAGTCCTCCCGTCAGAGCTAGGATAAGAGAAGTGGAGACTATCGATGGATTCTTCATTTAATTCAAAAAAAAACAGCACATAACGGTTGCCTTCAAGGACTAGCTAGGCAATTAAAATGAACATGAGTTTGTGCATAACTGGTTGCTTAACTGCTAGCCAATGCAACTGACAGAAATTGCGAGTTGGCTAATGGAAGAAAAACAAAGATGAAGTATTGTCCAAATTCCTCGAACATTTAACATATAGGTAGACAGAACTGTTAAGCCAAAGGGTCAATCAGTTAGGAACAGGGTATGTAATATGCTTCAACTCCTGCATAATTCCCTATCATTTGCAAGATGAGTGAGTCAATACTAGTTACCAAAGGCATGTTGATATATACTCAGTGAGGAAGGCAGACCAGCAGTACCTCTGCTTACCATGTCAGTCCAAAACGTTGACAATAGATTAGGCTTTAACAAGCATATGAATGGAAGGAGCATAGAAATCCTTTATCTTGAAGTAATTTTAATTCCACCAAGGGTAGCATTAATCTAATGCATGCAAGAACTTCCAAGGAACTAAAATAAGAAGAAAAAAAGAAGAAGCTCAAACTAAATTCTTTGGGAATATTCAGAAAAAAGAGAGACTTCGGGGACTAGCAGAAAAGCATAGAAGAGTTCAAAAAGGTGTCAGGAAATCAGGCATCATCAAAAATATCATTTGTTTGGCTGAGAAAATAAAACCTTTAATCTTTGATGGAAATGACTCCTCAACTGATACTTCATTACCACCAGTAGGTCTCTCATACCAATCAGTTGAAACCTCATCAGGTAGCTCTCTAACATTTTTATCAGCTACATTGAACCAGTTGGTGTTGATCTAACGCAGCAGAAAAGGACCTCCTCAGAAACATAAAAGAAATCACTAAACTAAGAGTGCTAAATCCTATCAGAGTTAAGAGTGCAAAAAATGCCATCCATAATGCCAAAAGAAAATATCTGCAGAAGGAGAATTTGAAATGAAGTTTATGATAACAAACACAGACCTGGACATTTTCTCCTTTACATGCATGGAGTTTTTCCAAATTATAAAATATGTTTTCCAATGCTCCAAATGTAGCCATGTGAAACCTTTACTATAAGAGAGAGGAACAACAAATTCTTTGTCCACCTCCTTTGCATACAAATTATTCAGATTGCAGTGTCCTAATCTGCATCTGCAAATGATGATTTGAATGACAAAAACAAACTTTACACATTGAAAGTCAAACATGCAAAGTGTCAAAAACACCAGATGTTTGATTAGTCAAGAATTTAACAGAAGAAGTGACTAGAAAACATAGAAAAGTTAAAAAAAAAAACATGAATATGTGCTTAACATAAAATCACTCATATTATTTGACTACTCTTTTATGTTAGCCTTCACTCAAGATTTGTTTTGTTCTACTTAGTGTTAAAGATAATTCTTTGGGAACAATCTTTCCAATAATGGAGTTCATAGAACTTCTCTTGTTTTGCATTGGCAAGAGCCTCGTGCTCTATGGAGCTTTCTTTATACCCTGGCATAGCATGTTCTCAAATCCATCATACACTTATTCTATATCTCTTGTAGCCAGTTGTTGTTGTGTACCAAAATGACCAATGTTTTGTCTATATCTTGTAGTCTGTAGTTAAGGTGTGTAAGAAAGATCTAAAAGCCATATACAGGACTAACTTTACAAAGCTTAACAAGAGAAAAGGATTTTCCTACCTATTGTAGCCAGTGGTTGTTGTGTGCCAAAAAGATCTAAAGGCCATCTACAGAACCACCTTTACCAAATTTAACAAGAGCAAAGGATTATCCTGGCTCTCATAGCAAACAAGTACTGAGCTGTTGCATGATGGAGATGGCAAATCTAATTATATGAAACTAAATAGTATCCAGATAGCAAGTGACGACTATCCATTCAAATAAAAGAACTACAACCTGTTCTGTATATTTTAACCTCAACAAACGTTGGAACTTCCAGCACCTCTCTTCCTGAATCTTCCAGAACTTCTCTTAATGTATTTGATTCATTCAAACTTTCTCCTCGGTGACAACTTCTACAGATAATGTTAACCATGATTTATGATCTTTACTTTTCAGCACGATCAGTCCATGACCCCCAATATTACTGATGCTATGTGACCCCTAAAGTCCCGGACTCTCAAAAGATTCACTAAGAAAAGACCAAGAATGCATGTAAATTCTCGCTAGGCTAAAACTTCTTGAAAGCGCTCATCACATGCTACCATCAGGTTCCTTTAACCATAAATCCAATCAATCTACAAACTTTGAAGTTCTAAAAAAACACACACAAGTATACAATCAAAGATTCGAACAGTTCTTCTTAAATAATTCATTTTACAATAAATTAATACTTTTACTACTAGGTTTTGGACATACTGTAACTCATGAATAGAACTATAATACTTAATCTTATGCAGAAACCCTAGAGCGAGAGAAATCCACTACTCCATACCAATAAACTACTGAATATTTAAGCAGAAGAAGTTAAATTGGAACAACAAATCAACTAGCAACTACAGAGAGCGGAGGAGATTACCAGAAGAGACGCTCATATTGGAACGACGAAGACAATTTAACGGAGAACAAATTTAAAGTAACATGAAACGCTGCATACGAAACAAAATTAGATTGAGATAAAAGAAACAAGATATTGGGTTAACGGATGGTGGGACCCGCTTTAAAGATAGATTAGTACACAAGTTTAATATGAATTCGATCCTGTAAAAGATAAATATAAAAATATTTTTTAATATTCTAAATATCAATATTTTGTCGTTCATTGTCGCAGAGTTTGTGAGTAAATTGATCCGTTGACGGGGTTTTGACCGGCGACCCTCATGATCGTGTAGCTTGCCTTTTGTCGGGCTAATAGTTCATCACAAAACTTATTCCAATTTTCTTTATCCTACTAACAACCTGAGATAGTTTATTACACATTTTTTTAATACCAGTCTTGCAAAGATTTCTGGGATAGAGGAGGCTTTATATTCTCAGATAATCTCCCTCACCAAACAGGTAGCCCATTCAAAACACTATCTAATGATAGCCTTAATAGAGGTACTTGAGACATGAAATTAATATATATATATCTACTTGAGACATAAAATTAGCTAGCTCGCCCAATGTGGGCCGGCCCAATACTTGAACAAAGTTAGAAGGCCAGATCTATGATCTGCGCCATGTTCCCATGAAACAATTTCCCTTTTTTTTTTAAATAAAAATAAATAAATTATATAACTATTTCGTTTATTATATGTCAAAGTAGTTAACTACCCTACAAGAACTCGCTGACCAACATCGCATACAACTCATCAAAGCATGGCTCCATGGTTTCCAACTCGGTAGCAAATTGATCAATACCCACCATTGCATCTTCTGGTGCCAATTCCCTCGACCATTCCATCTCTGTCCCCCTGCTAACCTCTGCACAACTTACTTTCTTTCCTGCTCTGCGTGCCGACGGCATCTCGGGCGCCGTCTTAACCACCGTCGACGAGTCCTTCCCGGTGAGCTGCTGCACGACGGTCTTGAAATTTGCGACGTCGGTCTCCACAAACTGCGTCTCGATGACCTTCGTGGTGATCACCTCCACTATCTGACGACCGGGCATCACTTTATACATATGAGCTCTTTTGAAATTTAACTTGATTTTTGTCTTGGAAGTTAGGCTCTAGAATTCTATTTATAGTTTTATACATAGCGAAGTCTAGCGCTTGGAAAGAAGTTGGAATAGTCCTGGCAGCACGAAGGGGTCAAAGTATATAGGTGAGGTCAACCTTAGGGGATTTGGATTTTGACGGTGGTTCACTTGGCCTAGAAATGGAAAAGAAAACGTGAGGTTGCTACGTCACCTCGTGGTTCTGTGGCCGTCAAGCCAACTCAACTCTGGTAAGCAGATGTGGGACAGCAAAATTGCACTAACTTTTGGAGTTAATTGGGGTTGCTTCAAGGAAAGTTAGTGATGGAAATTTGTTGCTCTAAATTGCCGGCTGTAAATTGCTAGCAATTACCATGACCGCACTGACGGTTCTATCGAGAGGAATTAATTCAAGAATTAATACGTGGGACATTGAACAACAGTGAACAATAAATAAGCTAAGTAATGTTATAGTTACAAGCACTTTCACAAAAATTCTATCATACATACATGTGGCTGTTAGGTAATCAGTTTATCTAAAAATTAACCTAAATCATTAGGTGATGTGCTAATAATGCATATCATGCATGCTTTTAACATGCAGTGGCAAGTTATCAACTCTTAATAATTTCTCTCTCTCTCTCTATCTATCTCACAACTATTTATATCAATGTAAAAAATGACGTCATATTACCACTGTTTGTAGAATGTTTGCAAAGTGTTTGTCGGCATGGCTTTATTCATAGTTCAGTAGATTGAAGAAATTAATTCCTGCCACTAGCTATCAGGAAAACTCAGCAAGGCTGAAGTCATTAGCAGGAAAAGAAAATGCCAAAGGATGACAGAATGGTCCCTGCTAGAAAATTTTTGTTAATGATATCCATCCACGTACTGAGGTTGTCTAATATTCAAAGATCATGCATCCAAATCTGCGACTTGTCTAAAGACTAGACGAAAATCATCGATTCACACAATGGAGAACTTGGACAGGTTATACCGGCATATATATATATATACTTGAGACATAAAATTAGGTAGCTCGCCCAATGTGGGCCGGCCCAATAGTTGAACAAAGTTTGAAGGCCAGATCTTTGGTCTGCGCCATGTTCCCATGCAACAATTTCCTTTTTTTAAAAAATAAAAAATAAAAACTTTATATAACTATTTCGTTTATTATTTGTCAAAGTAGTTAATTACATGCGACGTACTACAAGAACTCGCTGACTAACATCGCATACAACTCATCCAAGCATTGCTTCGTGGTTTCCAACTCGGTAGCAAATTGATCACTACCATTGGTGCCAATTCCCTTGACCATTCCATCTCTGTCCCCCTGTTAACCTCTGCACAACTTACTTTCTTTCCTGCTCTGCGTGCCGACGGCATCTTGGGCACCGTCTGTCCCCCTGTTAATGCCTGCTCTTTCCTCCTATGGGAGATGCCGCCACCTTCCTTAATTTTTCTTTTCATCCCTTGTTGTCGCCGTGTCTTGTCGTGTGCTTGCTCAACTCGTCAGCCCTCTGATCCACAGGACCTTCACCCTTTTCATCCTCGGCCTCCATCGCCACCTTGTGATCTTTCATTGCCCCGTTGGCACTACCGTCTTCTTGGTTACAATAGTTGTGCCCATTAACAGCAAGCAAGGCAGCAACGGCCCATGCAGTGCTCTTAGCGGTCAACGCACCTACAGTCCTTTTTGCTTCAATCAAACAGCCTCCCTCACACAACTTTATTTCCTCCCCACCTCAATTGAACCGCTATTGCTGGTCCTCCTTCCCTTTCCTTGCTAGGGCCAACCAGGGATGAAGGTGATGACAGCTTTTTGGTGGCTATTGGACCATTTTAGTTTATTATTTTATTTTTATTTTGAAAAAATTAAAACTTAATTCAATACTTAGATATACTATAATACCTATTAAAAAATATTAGAAACACCCTTCGAGATAGTAATTTATCATACGCTATTGATAAATAAAATACGAAAAAAATAAGAAAAAGACAATTGCAAACACAAAACTTTTTACGTTGAAAAACCCCAAACAATAAAAAAATATAGATCCAAATTCGGATCAAAACCAATAACTAAAAGATATAGCAATTAACAAGAAGCTTACAGATCACCCCCCGATTCTCATGACTCAATCTGCACCAACCTTGCTCGTTAGACCCCGCGATGTATTGCTTTCTCGGTGACCCTTAAGATGTAGTTCACTTTTCTAATGGCCTCCAAAAAATGATCTAAATATTAATGATTAAAACCATTTCTATATTTTTTAGAGATAAGATATCTCTTTAAAGATTCTCTATGGATTTTCTTAGAGATAAAATCAAATCTAAGTCAGATTAGGTCTCACATAATTCTAGAAATTATAAATTAAGTAGGTGCATTCGAACGCCGCTCGAGTATATTCGAACACCGTGACTTGAAGTGTGAACGCATTGCGAACTATCAAATATGAACTTCTATATGTATGAACGTTACTTCCGTATTTGTGAACGTCTATAGAGTGCGTTAGAACAACCAAAATAAGCTCTTTGTATGTGTGAACACGATGTGAACAGCTATAGAGCACGTTTGAACAGACCCAAAATGTGTTTGAACGCGTTGTTTAAACGACGGATTAAACAATTGAATCTAGAGTGCATGTACCTTTGCATTTAGGTAAAATTTTATACTTCTTCAATTATCATGATACCTTTCAAGCACTTCAATAATGATTATAAAATTGTTTTAAATACTTTGACTTCAAAATTAATCTTTTATTTTAAATATCTTATAACTTGTACGTATGCTCAAAATTTTGACACATTATATAACTAAAAATTATATTTTAAAATATAATTTATCAATTATATTAGTAAAAATAAAACCTAATACATTCTCATTATCTATAGGCCATAATAGCCTTCTTTACTTCATATGGTCTGATCGTGGGTCGTGGGGAACTTACAATTAGCTGGCTAGTAATGTTTATGCTTCTAATGGGACCACATTTAGATTCTATTTATCCTTAAAGATCAATGCTTATTTTACCTAACAATAGTGGAGCTTCCCCATTTGTGTATTATGCTGGTAAAATCTGATTAGATTTAGTAGAATTACTGACTTACGGGCTTTCCAAAAAAAAAAAAAAGAAGAAGCAATATTTAACTATTGAATCTCCAAGAGAAAATATTTTAGGAATCTAATGGGAAGTGAACCCTTGTACCCTATATTAAAGAACTTATTTAAGAAATTACTTTTATTGAAACTCATACAATTCTTCCTCTAATAAAGTTTACCTCTGACAAAGTTCTCCAATGGTGTATTAAATTTTCATAAAGAACATACCTCCCATGTTTTTTTTTTTTAAAGAATGTATCCAGTCTAAAGACTAGATATAGACTGAATAAAGAATTAATTATTTTTAGATACAAAGGCACTTAAACTTTATCAAGATTTTAGCTGTCTAATTTAGACTTCAAACCATATGCGTTATTAAACAATTACTTCGAACTAAACGCTACCGAGACTTGTTCTAAATCATTGCACTGTCGAGCTGTTCTTCAAGCTAACCGCATTGTTGCACCATCAACCGAATTGAGCTAAGCCATCAAACTACCAAACTACTAAATAATATTTTTATAATATTATTTAGGGTTGAAGTTAAATCTATGAACTTCTTGGTCACGAAGAAAGTTACTAAGTAAAAGAAACAATGTTTTGAGTAACGAGCAGATCTTCCCGCAGCCTCGACTGTAGGAGTATCCTACTATTAAATTCTTGGGAGTCCTTTGTTTGGCTGGCATAAGATACTTCCTCCTGCAGCTATGGCTGCATATAATTAACTAAAGGTTACATTTTTAAAGTATACCTTACTTGAGCCATCCGTAAGATGGAAAAATTAAAAAAAAGAAAAAACTGTGAAGAATAAAGAAGGAACAGAAGAAAAGGATCAGCATGAACCCTTTTGTTTGCTGCAAAACCATCCCAGCTAAAATAAAAACTAAAACTAAAAATGAATTGGTAGAGTAGCCAACCAGAGTCTGCCAAATAAACTCAACCTGCATCAAATTCCCGCATCCATGTCGGTAGACGATCGACTGCCTTCCTCCGGCAGACTCCAATCACTCCTATAAGAAGACCACGACGGCCCAACCAAACACACCGCCAAGAAACCCAGAACAAATTTTGAAAAAGAATGCTACAGACATAGCAATGGAAGCCAGTCTCTGCCTCCGGGCGGCCCACTTCGCCACGTGGAGACCGGAGGGCCTCCTCGCTCCAAACCGCTATGTGGCCGTCGTCCCCAACGGCCGCGCCATCGAGATGAGCCCGCGCCACCTCGTGGGTGCGCTTGCCCAGGCACGGCAGCTAACATGGGGCGGCGGAGGGTGGCATAGGATGGACACGTGGCGGCGGCAGTTGTCACAGGCAACAAATGGTGGGGACAAGCAGGAGGAGCCGCCGCTGCCGCTGCCGCCACCTCCGCCGCCGCCGCCGCCACCGCCACCGCCACCGCCGCCACCGCCGCCGCGCCCTACCTTGTATGCCATGCTTCGAAGGGTGTTGCGGATACTTAAGACAGAGGTCTCTCTCTCTCTCTCTCTCTAAAACATGGGAGTAGATCGCCAGAAAATGAAATGTTAGACTAAATGTATATAACGAAGAAAAACATACATTCATTTAAAAAAAAATGAATAGTTGCTTAGTCTATATAATTAGGCTAAAAGACACATATTTAAGATGCGGTATATTAGGAAATATTACGTGCATTTTGTATTTAGAGATCCGAAAAGCATAGTTTGGTTGGTTGTATAGTATAGAGTTTTTTCCTCCTTAAAAAACTACTTTCATATATAATTTAGCAATTGGGAACGTAGAGCGAGTCATATAGTTCTCATGCTGGGCTTAATTAATTATGTTTCTAAGCAGATCCCAGATCATATTAGTAAGCTGGTGATATATATATATTTCTTAACTGCAACATTTTTAAATACAACAAACCAAGACAATGGTTTTTAATTTTAGGGTAAGTATTTGCATCTAAAAAGGCAGGCAACATGTCTAACTACAACAAAGCAAACTTGTACACATTTTGCTCTTATTTTTTCTTTGAATTAGAACAAGTGCTACAGGTTAATTCACTTTCTTATGGCATTCATGTTGGTGATTTTTATTGCTTAAAAGTTACACTCACATATATAAAATTGATCTTCTTAGTTGCAGGATAACACAATATATCAAACATTGCTCCAGGTGGAAAATGATCCACAACAGTTCCTCGGTGAATTAACCCACCCCCTATCTATGAGGTAACTTTTTTGCATTCTCTTCTTATGCCAAATATCGCAACTGAAATACCTTCTTTTTTTAAAAGTTTTCTGCATGTACATTCTTCTAATAGCCTTTATTTTTTTAAATATTCAAATCATTTAACGGTAAAAAAAAAAAAAAAAAAAGATTAAAGCACCATCGTTTTTTTTTTCCATACTTTCCTCTTACTTATATTTAAACTAGTAACTTCAAACAGTATCTATGCATATATATATATATATATATATATATATACCCCCCACTATATATATTTATATATATAATCAAACTATAACATTTTTAAATACAACAAACCAAGACACTGATTTTTAAATTTTGCATCTAAAAAGGCGATATATTTAAAGGCACCAAAGCAAACTTGCGAGCTTTTACAATTTAATTGTCTTTAAATTTTTAATTTAGCATATAAAATTGAGGGCAATTATTTTCCTTAGACAATACATATTTTGTTATAATTGAGTTGTGATACATATTCAAGTCCATCATTATAAATAAATAAAAACTAATTATAATTAAATTACAAAAACCCTGGCATACTTTCTTCTTTGAATTTAGAACTAAGGGTCTACATGAAACAAGGTTGTATAAAGTTGATGTTCTTACTTGCAGCCTCACGCACTGTATGACGTATGGCATGACATGAAAGATGGTGAAATAAAAAGTATGTTCGGTTTACTCCTAGCTCGACAACTGATCTATGAGGTAACCTTGTTGATTTTTGTTATTATGCCACTCTAATATCGCAAACAAAATACCTTACTTTCTGCATGTACATTCTTGTAAAATATATATATATATATATATATATATATATATATATATATATATATATATATATATATATCTACTGATTTCATTTGTGTCACTTTATCTCATTATGATTATATTTAAATTAAAATTAAAATTTTTTTTATCATATTTGATTGTCGACTTTGAAAATACTCATTAGAGATAAAATTATAGATAATTTGATAAACTTTGTAATGCATTTAAAATAATATCGATCAGATTTATATGACAAAAATATACATATGTTTAATATATTTAATATATTTTTATCATTAGATTGATATTATATTTAATGTTTTAGAAAGTTTATCTAATTATATGTAATTTTTAATAGATTTTTAATTTATAAATTGGTCAAATATGATTGAAAAAATAGTAATTTCAGTTTAAATATAATAACGAAGGAGTAAAATGACGCAAATGAAACTATAGGATAGGAGGGTAAATTGAATTTATGCCTAATCACATTGGAGCCTCTAAAAAGAAATTTGGGAAGGTATATATGCAAATAATTGCAAATACGAAATTTGGGAATGTATACATAAAAATAGAGAAATTTTGAGGTGGTAAAAATCCAGGTACAATTCTTCACGATCAATGTATTTGACAGAAAGACTACCCAAAAGTCATACGTGTGTTCAAACAGTTACAAGGCGAAGTGTGTCGTCTTCGGACGTAGAACCAGCTTTTCTCCTGGTGAGTTAATTGCATGAATGCCTTTTTTCATTGATCTACGATCAATTCCATACTTTAAATTTAAATTTCCTTCAACGTTAAGTACGTACCCTTTCAGCTCATTTATATATATATATATATATGCATGAATTAATCTTCTTTTGGTGCTTCATGATCCTTTCAGCTCGTCATATGCATTGCGTTGGGCTTGGGGTTCATGACCCCTTGGGAAGGACTTTCGAAGAAGTAATAGGGAAAAGAGATGCCAATTGAGTAAAAGTACTCGAAGTCACGCTGCCGGTATTTTCATAAAGGTTTATGATGTATCGCTTTTGATTTGTGCTTCTTCTATTACTATATTGCCTGATGACTTGCTCGTGTTTTGAAATCTATCGTATATATAATAAATTTAAGACTGCGTCCATTTAACCAATTGAATGACCTGCAGGTATATCCTTTGTTTGTATGTGTAGCTTTCATACTTAACTGTATTTTTTATATTTATAAGTTGAAATCTTAGTAATTTGGCTGATTTTATCTTTTTACCGTTTGACTTGATGGAATTTTAACATTTGATTAGGTTTGAGAGGGTATCCTTAACTATTAAAAAAAAAAGGAAAAAAAAAAAAAGAAAAAAAAAAGAAGTAGAAAAAGGAGCTTCAAGGGGTATCTATCTAAGCGATGGTCTTTAATCTAATTTAGTACCAAATATTTTTTTTAATCTTTTTTATACTTAATAAAGCTCACTTTTCAAAATATTAACACTATAAATAAGAACAACTAATTAAGCTCGAAGTTCAGCCTCAAACCAAATAAGCCCTGAGTAATTTGAGAGATATCCAAACAAATATGAAGTTTAGAGGGGTATACAATAAAAAAAACCCTTTTATTTTTTTTCTCACATGGAAATAAATAAAATTTTTATGATGTCCTTAGTTAAGCCATTAGATACAGCTAGAGTTTGAATAAGTGGTTGGCGTGAGCCATCTACTTACTATAGCTAACTCTACATATAGAATACTTCTGCTCTCTCCTTAGATTTAGGCGTGGGGCTTTTGATTCTAACATATTATGACTATCCTTGATTATTTGAATATAATCATGTTAGCATTAAAGATGAAAATTATAATAGTTACTTTGCTAGTCACCTATGCTTTACTTCTTTCATGGAGCTACTTCTTTCATGGAGGTAGTAAGTCTTCATTCACTTGTGAAATAGGAATAGGCTTCTTTTAGAATAAGCCTCCTTATTCTGATGTAGTAACTAAATAATATCTTATCTTATTTTAGTATATTATTTTAATATTCTCTCTCATCTTATTTCATACAACTTTTGAAAACTAATTTATTAATACTCAAAAATTACTATTTTACCCTTTTAAGCCGACAACACTAATTTAACATTTAATCAGCTATAGTTTGATTTCCCTCTCTCTCTCTCTCTCTCTCTCTCTCTCTCTCTCTCTCTCTCTCTCTTTCTTTCTCTTCTCTAGAAAGGCAGTCATGGCCTCCATCACCGAGCCCAGTGCCGAGCTCCCTCAACCTTCGCACACCTCTCCTCTGACGAAGCACTGCGACCACGCTTCGTATGCATCTCCTATGACAAAGCATTGCGACCACGCTTCGCACGTCTCTCCTCCGATGAAGCAGTACAACCACACTTCCTACACCACTCCTCCGATGAAGCACTACGACCACGCTTCGCACATACTATCCTTGCAAGAGCACATCTCTCCTATCTCTCTGATAAACCAACATTAAACAAATATGCACAGGGGTGTAAAAACGAAGTAGACTGTGGGTTATAACCAAGAAGAGTGCGGGATTATAACTTTGCATACTAACACAGTGCAGGATTCTTATCCTGCATACTCGAGTCAGGGTTATAACCCCGCATACTAGCATACTGCGGGGTTATGACCCTGCAGCGCGAGAACAAGTCAACATCTTCTTGCATGGAAAATTTTGACACAATAGTTTACACAAATTATAATGTACAAATTACCTGTGTGAATGTGACGTTTTGTCTTGCGTAGTGCCTTTTGACGTTTTTGTTATAGATGCAAAGAGAGGTTATGCAAACAGCAAATTACAACTTAGAGCCACCGTCCGTGTCTCCCTATGGTGGGGCAACATCTCCACTCTCGCCCATGATCGCTCCGACGTTCTCGCCAAGTAGCATCAATGAACACCCGAGTGTGGGGTTATAACCCCGCATAATGCAGGGTAATACCCTGCACAATAGAGTACGGGGTTATAACCCTGCAGAATGCAGGAAAGTCCGCAATAGAAAGGCCACATACTATTTACTATTTAACATATAGTCAAGGGTATTTTCATCATTGGGTTTAAAACATCAATTCTTAATATAATTTTATTATTTTAATATCAACTTTATATCACATCAAATTTAATTATTTCATCTTATAGTAGTATTGAACTAACATTACAATAGCTTATATTAGTATTAGCCATCTTCTTCTGATTTTAAAAGTTAGAATACTTATATTTATTTCACCCTTATTTGGGCTTCATTAATTGGGCTAGTGGTCCAAAATTGGGAGGCCATTAATAAATGCATTTGAACTTAATCTCAAGCATCTTTTGCTGGTCTTTATCTTATGCTTTACTCGCACCAAGAATGAGGACTTCTCATTCTCCTGTCATTATAATATGTAGCAACAGTCTCATGGGCTGTATTTAGAGGGAAGAAGTCCTCCTCTCCACCAGTAAAATTAAACAGATGATGGATCACAAGTCTCCTTTTCAACCCATTTCTTATAAGATAATAAAACTTCTCTTTCAAAAGTACAACACAATTGGTCACCCTGGATAATGGTAAAGTGGATATAATGCCAAATTATGGGACAGAATTGAAAGAGTGGCAGGGTAAAGAGTAATGCAATCTTCAACCTAGCTCTGTGGGTTCTGGCATGGTCATATATATATATATATATATATATATAGCTTTACCATATCATTTTTGTATCATTACTCTTACCATGATCAAAGGAATGAATAATGATTTTCCCTTACAACTTTTCATTTTTTTAATCGAACTAGACTGCATAAAAGAAAAAAAAATTATCCAATAAAAATCAATTTCAATGTTCACAAGCAAATTTAAAGGTTTAACCTCTGTTATAGACTACAATGGTTGGCGAACAAATTGCCTATTAATCAATCAAATTTTCTTTAAAAAGACAAAGGCCATGGGCCATGAAAGACAGCAGTTAGCTCACGCACATCTTGTCTCCTTTTAGAATTGATTGGTTACCGTAAAGAGGTAGGAAGGGCATGGAATTTTAAAGCTTTTAACTCTCCTGTCATTTTCCCTCCCTCACGATAGAAGAAAAGAATCATCCAAAAGATGAATGTATCATGTCAATGCATGAAGAGAGGAAAAGAGGCCAAATTCACTTTATCTTAACTTAATATCAGTATCCAATAATAAAAAGGGACAAAACGACGTCAACCGTTGACGAGCTAAAAGCTAAAATAATATCAAATCCCCATCAATGGTGTCGATCTCGGTCGTCAATGTGATATGGTATATAATAACCTTCTTAATCTTGGAGAGCCGAGTTGCATTATATATTTGCCATAAGTTTTACATACTAGCAACGTTTGAATTAGCTTGTGGTTTGTAGACACCGATTTGAACATCTACTCTCAAATTAATATTTGAATAAACACCCAAGTTAGAAGCTTCTCCTGCAAAGCTTTTACTTATAAATTGCAGGGCAAGAATTCCACCGTCCTGGTTGGTTGCGTAATAAGATCTTCCTACCTATAAACACAAGTTTTTTTAGTTATTTGTTAATAAGCAAGTAGGGGGTCAGATCACTACCATAATAAGGGTAAAAAATTATCACTTTTTTTAATATAGAAAAGATTTGCAGCATCCAACATGCAAAGATATAAGACACAAGCATTTCTATGAAAATATTAATCGGTTAAGGGTTTCGCAGTTTATTGATAAAATTTAATTAGATTTCGTAGTTTATTAATAAAAATCGTTCTTGTTTCTTTATAGGTTTGGCAGTTTATTAACAAAATTTATTCTTGTTGTATTGACACCGAAAAATTTGAAAGCTTTCGTCAGTGGTGTATCGGTTGGAAAAGATTAATTATGACAGCATTTTGTTAACTCAAGTTATTGGTTCATAAACGATAACTCGATCACGACTTAAACAGAATTATACTAAACCAAAACTTATTTAAACCTTTAAATTTGTATTGTACTATTATGCCATGAAAATTGGCCGGGGTTAATGGTTTCCTAATTTGGTGGTCGATTATAGAAGATTAAGTACATATATCTTCTACAAGTTTAAAATTTGTAAAAAGTCTCAAATTCTCACTGATACCAGAGCAGGAGGTCCGGAATTCATTCATTTGATTCAGAACTTTGAAGTTATCTTCTTCTTCTTTTTTTCCTCCAATGAACACTGCTGCAAGAAACTCTCAATCTACTCTTTCTAACTGTATCAAATGCTGCAGGATTTAGATATGCTCTTAGAACTTGCTGTGGAGCAGGGCAAGGGACATACAACTACAACAAAAGAGAGAGGTGTGGCATGAGTGGTGCAAGTGCCTGTCCCAATCCATCCTCTTATCTAAGCTGGGATGGGATTCACTTATCAGAGGCGGCCTATCGGTACATAGCCAATGGTTGGCTTAGAGGGCCATACTGTAATCCACCCATTCTAAGATAGGAGCCATTTCTTATAGCACCTCTTGCAAAAAGGAATGCAAGATAATAAATAGCAAATATTAAGAGTAATTTTGCACAAGGAAAACATGTAACTGTGATGTTCAAATAAATTGCGATTATGAGCATGAATTTATTCTCAACCTAACCAACCGCACAATCTGGAAGCGAGTAAGAATTTTCGCACACCAAGATGAAATTTGATGCACAGAAAACTAGCATTGGCCCTCAACCAGACACTTCAATAAGCAATATTACATTGTTGTTTTCTAAATATAACAAAGATCAACATCGAAAATTAATCATCAAGGCCTTACTTTCAAGCAAAAGTACTACCAAATAACCTAATCTATTGAAATGATATGGATTTTGTCCTGTATTACAATATCATTAATACTCAACCACCTACGGTTAGTATTTCAGCAGACTACTCTATGTGAGATATGTCGTCATGACCTAATTTAAAACAGCGTCATGACCTAATTTAAAACAGCATCGATATACCTGTCTTTAGGCTAGAAGAGATCATAGCTTTGATCGAAATATTAATTATGTGGAGCTTCTCGATGATTTACAAAAGCTCCCAGAGTGATTCTGCTGAATCATCGAAGGCCAGAATGGTAGAAGCTGATGATGGGGAAATCCCTTGTTCATTATGTGTTCCCACATCGATAACATGGTAAGCATCCTCGTTGTCCTTTGACTGTCCCAATTTTGCAATAAAGGGGAGCCAGAGTTTTCTCTGTTAAAAGTGAAAATTTTCATCTAACACCTGCACTAAGATTGTTATTTAATAAAAAATGGGAAAAAAATATAAATTACCTTATAGAGTTTATTTTTGTGCTCGTGATATGAAGTCAATGCAAGTTTATTATCTTCATCATCATTCCACATATCCTGAAGATCTACATTCTCAAACTCTCCTGTGATTTCTGTTTTCAGATGAGTCACATCAATATCGATGAACATTCCACCTGTATTGAAGCTATACGGTATTTCTGGAGAAGCTGTAATCATGAAAGGAGAGATGATCATGATAATAACAAGCAAATGATTACAGATTTACTCATTGATACAAAAAGTTGCATGACTTAAATAAATTAGTTATTCTTATATATGTGATAAATTAGTAGAAATTAAATGAGTGAGTTAACAATTGAGTTATCAAAGGGGAGGAAGTTACAAAATCACAAAAATGAATAAGAAGGTAGATGCATGAATTCCGTATTTATACTCCACAAAGTTACATTGCTGCATGAAGATGAAGTAGCTTGATTATATAATTGTCATTATTGTATGTACTACGGCGAGAAGCAAGAACAGAAAGAAAAAGAAAAAACAAAGGAGTAGTTGCAACTACATGGGATCAAGTACGTGTATGGATGCCAACAGTATTCACATCGATGGCCCTATAGGAGGATTATATGAAACTTTAGCCCACAATAGGTCAAGATTCTGAGAATAATACCTAGCATATGAGAATTACAAACAGTATTCACATCTATGGCCCTATAGGAGGATAATATGAATCTCAGCCCACAACAGATCAACATTCTGAGAATAGTAGCTAGTATGAGAATTACAAACAACTTTGCAAAGATAGAGCTTCGCTAAGAAACTACATTGGACACATCCATGCTAGAGTAATTCAGCTGTAAGAATTACAAAATGAATTCTAAAGCGTGCAGAGCAAATGCTTATGAACATGGTGTGACAGTGAGACTTCTGTAAAACCCAAACTAGCATCATCTACATCACTTGGTAGACATCTGGTGCCGGAAAATTAGTTGCACTAAACTAGTATCTTGTGTAGTTAATGTACATAGGGTGTCAATATGGACGGAAGCCTGAAAAGTCAGAATAGAAATATGTTCAGCTATAGCACAGACTAGTACCCCAGCCCAACACGGCCTAATTAGGCCTGGTACATCTTCAAGCCTCATCAGGTCGGGCTTGTTTCATATTGGATTGAGCTAAGCCACTACTTTGCATGACCATCCTGATCATGCACAAACTAATTCAGCCCATTGGCAGCCCCAGATGTAAGATGAGAATAGAACAAATCCAATCGAGGGGATTTTGCTTTAGTATTTGCGATGGATCCCCACTCAGAAATCTGTTAATAATTAATTATGAGCCTACATCCTAAATAAATTACATATTACAAAAGAAACATGGAGGAAGGAGGGGATTGTGGGATGATAAGTTAATTCTTATTAAGGTGCAGTCCTCCCGTCAGAGCTAGGATAAGAGAAGTGGAGACTATCGATGGATTCTTCATTTAATTCAAAAAAAATAAGCACATAACGGTTGCCTTCAAGGACTAGCTAGGCAATTAAAATGAACATGAGTTTGTGCATAACTGGTTGCTTAACTGCTAGCCAATGCAACTGACAGAAATTGCGAGTTGGCTAATGGAAGAAAAACAAAGATGAAGTATTGTCCAAATTCCTCGAACATTTAACATATAGGTAGACAGAACTGTTAAGCCAAAGGGTCAATCAGTTAGGAACAGGGTATGTAATATGCTTCAACTCCTGCATAATTCCCTATCATTTGCAAGATGAGTGAGTCAATACTAGTTACCAAAGGCATGTTGATATATACTCAGTGAGGAAGGCAGACCAGCAGTACCTCTGCTTACCATGTCAGTCCAAAACGTTGACAATAGATTAGGCTTTAACAAGCATATGAATGGAAGGAGCATAGAAATCCTTTATCTTGAAGTAATTTTAATTCCACCAAGGGTAGCATTAATCTAATGCATGCAAGAACTTCCAAGGAACTAAAATAAGAAGAAAAAAAGAAGAAGCTCAAACTAAATTCTTTGGGAATATTCAGAAAAAAGAGAGACTTCGGGGACTAGCAGAAAAGCATAGAAGAGTTCAAAAAGGTGTCAGGAAATCAGGCATCATCAAAAATATCATTTGTTTGGCTGAGAAAATAAAACCTTTAATCTTTGATGGAAATGACTCCTCAACTGATACTTCATTACCACCAGTAGGTCTCTCATACCAATCAGTTGAAACCTCATCAGGTAGCTCTCTAACATTTTTATCAGCTACATTGAACCAGTTGGTGTTGATCTAACGCAGCAGAAAAGGACCTCCTCAGAAACATAAAAGAAATCACTAAACTAAGAGTGCTAAATCCTATCAGAGTTAAGAGTGCAAAAAGTGCCATCCATAATGCCAAAAGAAAATATCTGCAGAAAGAGAATTTGAAATGAAGTTTATGATAACAAACACAGACCTGGACATTTTCTCCTTTACATGCATGGAGTTTTTCCAAATTATAAAATATGTTTTCCAATGCTCCAAATGTAGCCATGTGAAACCTTTACTATAAGAGAGAGGAACAACAAATTCTTTGTCCACCTCCTTTGCATACAAATTATTCAGATTGCAGTGTCCTAATCTGCATCTGCAAATGATGATTTGAATGACAAAAACAAACTTTACACATTGAAAGTCAAACATGCAAAGTGTCAAAAACACCAGATGTTTGATTAGTCAAGAATTTAACAGAAGAAGTGACTAGAAAACATAGAAAAGTTAAAAAAAAAAACATGAATATGTGCTTAACATAAAATCACTCATATTATTTGACTACTCTTTTATGTTAGCCTTCACTCAAGATTTGTTTTGTTCTACTTAGTGTTAAAGATAATTCTTTGGGAACAATCTTTCCAATAATGGAGTTCATAGAACTTCTCTTGTTTTGCATTGGCAAGAGCCTCGTGCTCTATGGAGCTTTCTTTATACCCTGGCATAGCATGTTCTCAAATCCATCATACACTTATTCTATATCTCTTGTAGCCAGTTGTTGTTGTGTACCAAAATGACCAATGTTTTGTCTATATCTTGTAGTCTGTAGTTAAGGTGTGTAAGAAAGATCTAAAAGCCATATACAGGACTAACTTTACAAAGCTTAACAAGAGAAAAGGATTTTCCTACCTATTGTAGCCAGTGGTTGTTGTGTGCCAAAAAGATCTAAAGGCCATCTACAGAACCACCTTTACCAAATTTAACAAGAGCAAAGGATTATCCTGGCTCTCATAGCAAACAAGTACTGAGCTGTTGCATGATGGAGATGGCAAATCTAATTATATGAAACTAAATAGTATCCAGATAGCAAGTGACGACTATCCATTCAAATAAAAGAACTACAACCTGTTCTGTATATTTTAACCTCAACAAACGTTGGAACTTCCAGCACCTCTCTTCCTGAATCTTCCAGAACTTCTCTTAATGTATTTGATTCATTCAAACTTTCTCCTCGGTGACAACTTCTACAGATAATGTTAACCATGATTTATGATCTTTACTTTTCAGCACGATCAGTCCATGACCCCCAATATTACTGATGCTATGTGACCCCTAAAGTCCCGGACTCTCAAAAGATTCACTAAGAAAAGACCAAGAATGCATGTAAATTCTCGCTAGGCTAAAACTTCTTGAAAGCGCTCATCACATGCTACCATCAGGTTCCTTTAACCATAAATCCAATCAATCTACAAACTTTGAAGTTCTAAAAAAACACACACAAGTATACAATCAAAGATTCGAACAGTTCTTCTTAAATAATTCATTTTACAATAAATTAATACTTTTACTACTAGGTTTTGGACATACTGTAACTCATGAATAGAACTATAATACTTAATCTTATGCAGAAACCCTAGAGCGAGAGAAATCCACTACTCCATACCAATAAACTACTGAATATTTAAGCAGAAGAAGTTAAATTGGAACAACAAATCAACTAGCAACTACAGAGAGCGGAGGAGATTACCAGAAGAGACGCTCATATTGGAACGACGAAGACAATTTAACGGAGAACAAATTTAAAGTAACATGAAACGCTGCATACGAAACAAAATTAGATTGAGATAAAAGAAACAAGATATTGGGTTAACGGATGGTGGGACCCGCTTTAAAGATAGATTAGTACACAAGTTTAATATGAATTCGATCCTGTAAAAGATAAATATAAAAATATTTTTTAATATTCTAAATATCAATATTTTGTCGTTCATTGTCGCAGAGTTTGTGAGTAAATTGATCCGTTGACGGGGTTTTGACCGGCGACCCTCATGATCGTGTAGCTTGCCTTTTGTCGGGCTAATAGTTCATCACAAAACTTATTCCAATTTTCTTTATCCTACTAACAACCTGAGATAGTTTATTACACATTTTTTTAATACCAGTCTTGCAAAGATTTCTGGGATAGAGGAGGCTTTATATTCTCAGATAATCTCCCTCACCAAACAGGTAGCCCATTCAAAACATTATCTAATGATAGCCTTAATAGAGGTACTTGAGACATGAAATTAATATATATATATCTACTTGAGACATAAAATTAGCTAGCTCGCCCAATGTGGGCCGGCCCAATACTTGAACAAAGTTAGAAGGCCAGATCTATGATCTGCGCCATGTTCCCACGCAACAATTTCCTTTTTTTTTTAAATAAAAATAAATAAATTATATAACTATTTCGTTTATTATATGTCAAAGTAGTTAACTACACTACAAGAACTCGCTGACCAACATCGCATATAACTCATCCAAGCATGGCTCCATGGTTTCCAACTCGGTAGCAAATTGATCAATACCCACCATTGCATCTTCTGGTGCCAATTCCCTCGACCATTCCATCTCTGTCCCCCTGCTAACCTCTGCACAACTTACTTTCTTTCCTGCTCTGCGTGCCGACGGCATCTCGGGCGCCGTCTTAACCACCGTCGACGAGTCCTTCCCGGTGAGCTGCTGCACGACGGTCTTGAAATTTGCGACGTCGGTCTCCACAAACTGCGTCTCGATGACCTTCGTGGTGATCACCTCCACTATCTGACGACCGGGCATCACTTTATACATATGAGCTCTTTTGAAATTTAACTTGATTTTTGTCTTGGAAGTTAGGCTCTAGAATTCTATTTATAGTTTTATACATAGCGAAGTGTAGCGCTTGGAAAGAAGTTGGAATAGTCCTGGCAGCACGAAGGGGTCAAAGTATATAGGTGAGGTCAACCTTAGGGGATTTGGATTTTGACGGTGGTTCACTTGGCCTAGAAATGGAAAAGAAAACGTGAGGTTGCTACGTCACCTCGTGGTTCTGTGGCCGTCAAGCCAACTCAACTCTGGTAAGCAGATGTGGGACAGCAAAATTGCACTAACTTTTGGAGTTAATTGGGGTTGCTTCAAGGAAAGTTAGTGATGGAAATTTGTTGCTCTAAATTGCCGGCTGTAAATTGCTAGCAATTACCATGACCGCACTGACGGTTCTATCGAGAGGAATTAATTCAAGAATTAATACGTGGGACATTGAACAACAGTGAACAATAAATAAGCTAAGTAATGTTATAGTTACAAGCACTTTCACAAAAATTCTATCATACATACATGTGGCTGTTAGGTAATCAGTTTATCTAAAAATTAACCTAAATCATTAGGTGATGTGCTAATAATGCAGATCATGCATGCTTTTAACATGCAGTGGCAAGTTATCAACTCTTAATAATTTCTCTCTCTCTCTCTCTCTATCTCACAACTATTTATATCAATGTAAAAAATGGCGTCATATTACCACTGTTTGTAGAAGGTTTGCAAAGTGTTTGTCGACATGGCTTTATTCATAGTACAGTAGATTGAAGAAATTAATTCCTGCCACTAGCTATCAGGAAAACTCAGCAAGGCTGAAGTCATTATCAGGAGAAGAAAATGCCAAAGGATGACAGAATGGTCCCTGCTAGAAGATTTCTGTTAATGATTTCCATCCACGTACTGAGGTTGTCTAATATTCAAAGGTCATGCATCCAAATCTGCGACTTGTCTAAAGATTAGAAGAAAATCACCGATTCACACAATGGAGAACTTAGACACGTTATATACCGGCATATATATATATATATATATAGATTGAATAATAATCTATGATAAAGAACAATTGTTAGACATCTCAGTAATGCATCTTGAGGAAATTAGTGGTGGATTTGAGCTAAACAATTGGGCCGCAGCATTACATATGACAAAAGGAAAATGAGGCTTAGGAAGGTTACACCCTAGAAATATTTAGTAAAGCCTTAAATCTTGAAGAGAGGAGAGGATTGCTGCAAGTGAGTTTCTTTAGCCACATTCAGCAGAATGAGAAAAATCAGAGGAAAAAAGAGTGTACAATTGCAGATTCTGTGATCATACATTGTGTTGGATCATTTTCTACGCAGCAGCTAGGAAAGAAGATCCCAAAGAAGAGTTCTCCTTAAAGCAGTATCTGTTGTCCTAAGTTTAGAGCTTAGAGAGCCTCCAGTTTGTCCAACAAAGACTTCAATTATAAATCTTGTAATTAACCTGTTGCAATTTAGCCATGTATCAATAAGTTGTTGAGAATATTAGACTTCTTACATCAATGCTAACTTACTCATAGGCTATTGTTAATTACAAGGTGCCATGAGCAATGAACTACGAGGTGAGCAATGAAACAACAATGAGGTTTCCCTGCTTTTACGCAACGAAATCATTTCATTGCCATGTTCTCCGTAATCATCGTGCCATGACACGCGTAATACTTGAAAATAAAGGAATCTCGTTCATCGATCTATGTTCACAAGTCTGTACAAAATAATCAGACCTAATCATGGATTCATAATTATAACATCTAGGTTATCCAGATCTGATTTTTTTTTATTATTACAAATAACATGTGATGCATATATATTTAACTAATGGATCCTTTCTTCACGGCCAAGGCAAAATATCTTTAGCAATTAGGTTATGTGTACTAATAAAAATGCGCATTTACCATTTGATGTCTGTTAAAATGAGAGAACTCATTCACATGCTAATTGGCTGATACTTGTTAAATTTATATCAAATTATGAGATGTAAAGCAGCACAGGATCAGTAGAAAGAGACCCAAAAATGAAACAGGCCCTCAGGAATATTCAACTCAAAGGCCTTCAAAATTGCACACATCTAGCAGCAATATCTAATCGCATATTATTGTTTAAAGGACATGGATCACTAGTATATCTTAGGAACCTTTGTGCTCAAGGAACCCTTTACAGATCTCGATGCAAAGCCATGACTAGCGTAATGCACATCAATGATCTCTCAAGCTTAGCTTCATCTATACCCCCCACCCCAAGACGCAACAAACTCAAGCCGTTATATCTGCATTCATGAAATGGCCCACAAGATATAGACACAATACTAGTCAAACCCTAAAAAACTTTTGATCGAAAATTTAAGAGAAAAGGAGCAAAATGAGGCGGATCGGAGAGGAGCACTCAAGTTGATGAAGGGTGAGGAAGTGAACAAAAACGTTTCTGTGATTCAAACACGTAAAGTAAAGTAAGTAAAAGCTTTGGCCTCTTCTTGGAAAATATTCTCTTTATCTAATACGTGCATGTTGTAGTAACATAGGACATGCACAGAATACGTGGATAGCTGCTTCACTAGGGCAGGAATGTACATATTGGGAAATATAGGAAAAGAGGGAGGAGAGAGAAGGGAAGTCACGGCCACCTCTTCCGAGGGAGTGGAAGGGACAGAGCACAGAAATGTAGGCGAAGAAGAAGGAAGGTAAGACTTCCACATCTTCCCTTCTCTTACTTCCTCTCTCTCTCTCTCTCTCTCTCTCTCTCTCTCTCTCTCTCTCTCTCTCTCTCTCTCTCTTTCTTTCTCTTTCTCTTGGAGGTCACAAAATTTAAGGCCTTGTGATTATTTTTTCCCTTCTCACAAGGTTCAATGTCCTTCTGTAAGCTGCTCTAATGCTCACAATTTTTAGCAAATGACTATATTGCCACAAGAGATCCTTGGAGAGAGAAAGAGGTGGTAAAACTTACTCCCTCTAGCAACCACAAGCATACCCATTTTATTAAGGATTATATTTGATATAATTGCCACAGAAACTTTCATGTATAATTGTCGTCGCATTCTATCAAATATTATAATTATCAGTAAAATCTATTAACTCTCTAACGGCATGTTAATAAAAAAATTTCTAACCAAATGTTGTTAAAAGTTGATAAACTCTCAATATATATAGATAAATAAAATACTCTTCTTTTTAAAGTATAGAGTGTAAATTATTTAACAGCAATTTATGACTTACATAAAAAAAAGGACATATTTTCTTGTGCTATAATATTGATCTTGAACCATTTGAAAAAAAAAAAAAATCTATACAAGGGCAGCACAATCTTTTTAATCTAAGTTCAGTTTTATTACATCTACTCCTATATTTTACTTCTAATAAATGAGCTTAATATTCTCAAGTAAGTTTTCTTAAGATTTTAATTTCAAACTAGGAGTATTCCAGATAATTTTAATTTTAAAAAGTAATAAACTTGTGTTCTCTATTTTATTTAGGAATGGTTAGGTAAAAACTATAACCGAAAGTATTTTTGAGGGATTAAAAGTAAAATACATGGTAAATTTTCTTTTTATCAAAATAGAGAGAACTAGCAGAAGAAGGGAGGGGCCTTTTGGTAAATTGATCCATCCAGGAAAAGGTTTGACTGTGTGGAGGGAGGGAGGGGATGGCGTGAGAAATCCGTTGGGTCAGCAATAGGGGCGGTTAGTTTAACATCACCGAGGCGTCCTCGAACTGAGGGCGCGGAGGAGTGCAGCTGCGGGATCCTTGCACGTGCGAAACCCCGTCCGCCCCACGGACTTCTGAGGGCCCCCCACCCCGTCCTACCTGCTCTCGTCGATTCACGTGCGCCAAGAGCCCAAGAATTAACCCCTTCTTTCTCCCCTACCCAATGCCCAACTTTGCCCCTCTCACACCTATCTCAATATGATTTTATGTTATATATACACTGTTCGTCCATTATTTAACTATTTAAGCCTTTTGAGTTAATTAGTTATCTAGCAATGATTAGCATATAAGCTCTTGATTTATTTTTAAAAAAAAGTTGTGCTTCCTATAAGACAATGAAAATGATAAATAATTAAATATTTTCATGACAGTTGACCTAGTAATCCAATCTAGTTATTGTCGATTTTTGAAGTTATGGTGCTCTTAAATAATGATAAAAAGAAATTATACGAGTGACCCAAAAAAAAAAAAAAAAAATCAAGGGTCATAACATAACTATTCCTGGGCTCAAAATAGGGAGAAAAATGAAAGGAAGGTCAAAAGAGTAATTTGACAGTAATGCAGAGGACCAGTCCCCAAATAATGAGTAGTGCCCTATGGGGGGCAAATTGGAAATTTCCATAGAACCTTGTGACCTAGGGAGGAGCTGAAATAAGAATGAAACCCCAGGCCTGAATGAGAGGAGAACAAATATAAAAATGAATAGAATACAGCACCTTGAAGGGAATAGAAGAAGAATAGAGATCTGATATGGAATATGGAATGAGAGGTGTAATTCCCTCATTCTCTCTCACATGAAAATGCCACTGCATGATTGATCTGGATTCTCTCTTCTCCCCTTGACAGGTCTGGACATCTCCTTACTCCTTCTGAGGCGAATTCTGGGCAGGTCTCCTATTCAGCAGACAACCCCCCTTCTTCTCATTAGACTTTGCAGCATAGTCCAAATTATACCCCATGCACTCTTGACTGTAACCCTATAAACTAACAATATTATATATATTTCTAGCTAAACCCCCACCTAGTCCTACCATTATTATATCTCATTAAGGCTTCTCCTAGTGGGTTGTCACATTATCTTAACCCTACCTCCTCTCCCTTAAAACCCTTCTTCTTTGCACCAAGCCAACATCTTCCTTTTGCTTCTTGGCTTTCTTGGTTGTCTTTTTTTGTTGTTGTTGTTGTTGTTTCCGCCGCTGCTGCTGCACTTCTTGCTTGTACTTCCAAGGTCTGTGTTCCTTCTATCTGAGTTCTTGCTATATATGATGCGATACTAACTAACTGTAGCAATTTTTTTTTTTTCACTCTCTTTAGAGCTTCTCCTTAATTTCTTTTGGGTGCTCATGGTCTACTCCTCAGATCTTACAACAAGCAAGCATGCTTCAGAGCCACGGGCCGCTGACGGTGCCTCCCGGCTTCCGTTTCCACCCGACAGATGAGGAGCTGCTCTACTATTATCTGAGGAAGAAGGTGGCCTATGAATCCATCGATCTCGATGTCATAAGAGATATTGATCTCAACAAACTAGAGCCATGGGATCTCAAAGGTTAAATATCTTTTGATCAGTTGATCAGTTCTATGTATCCTTCTTGCATGCTTGAATCATGCAGGTTAATTAATATGAACTTATCTGATGTCAAGCAGACAAGTGTAGAATTGGATCAGGACCTCAGAATGAGTGGTACTTCTTTAGCCACAAGGACAAGAAGTACCCAACCGGGACGCGAACCAACCGGGCAACAACTGCCGGATTCTGGAAGGCCACTGGGAGGGACAAGGCTATCCATCTCAGCAACTCAAAGAGGATCGGCATGCGGAAGACTCTGGTCTTCTATGTCGGTAGAGCTCCCCATGGCCAGAAGACTGAATGGATCATGCATGAGTACCGCCTCAATGATGAGCTCGCTCAGGTTCAGGTACAATTTTTCTGTTCTAATGGCTGCATATTTATTTTCCATTCTGTTGTTTTAAGATCGATATATCAAACTTAGGAGTTATGACTACCAACACCAAAGCTAGAGCACATGATGTTACTTAAACCGTTACAAAAAGAGCCCTAGATCTCCTAAGAACATCTCCATATACACTTCTACTCGATGAAGTAGTTTGGATCTGATGAATAACTTTGCACCCATCAGCAAAAATCTGACAAGGAAATAAATTGCATGCTCTAGTTATTTAATGCTAGCTCCTTATATAACACACAACAGGCAGTAGCCCTTCTTTGATACTTTGAAGTATCCATCATTTCAACTGTAAATGATCATGTCTAGGCCTACACACTGTAATTTCCAGGAGCATGGAAATTCTTTTGCTTTGCCTTTGAGTTGTCTACACAATTATTCTATGAGTCTTTCCAAATTTCTTTTAATCGTTACTACTAACGTTAACTATTTCATGCCTTAGAATCATTCATTAATTCTGAACTATCAACAGTGCTAAGGTATATATCCTTTCTTTTTCTCTATGTAGGAAGATGGATGGGTTGTATGCAGGGTCTTCAAGAAGAAGAACCAACAAAGGGGCATTCCTCCGGAAGCTATGCTCGAAGAAGATGAACTCCTTCCCTTAAGGTCAAGTGGGCCTACTTCAATGGAGCAGAAGCATAACTATCAGATGCCATGCGACTATTCATATGATACCTCCATGCATCTCCCTCAGCTCTTGAGCACTGAATCTTCTCTCCCTTCGTTTATGCCTCCAGCTTCCATGAACTCATTGGACCTTGAGTGCTCTCAGAATCTGATGAAGCTGACATCGGGAGGTGGCACTGGGTTTGTTCCGCAAGAAAGGTTTTCCGGAGATTGGTCAATCTTAGACAAGCTTCTCGCATCCCACCAGAACCTGGATCAGCTCTTCCAGGGCAAGCTCAACCCACCGACTCAACTCATGGACATGGGCGGCGCATCAGCCCAGAGGTTCCCCTTGCACTATCTTGGATGTGAGACTGACCTCCTGAAATTTTCTAAGTAAGGTTCTTAGTCTGTTTCCTTTTTATTGCTTGACTAGGGTTCTTATTTATCTCTAGATGCTTGTGTGCTTAAATGTATATAAGTGCAGTGTTTGGGCCATTATCATTTTCCAGTGGTTTGAACAAGAGATTTTCCTATTTGTATTTGGTCTAAGGTTTTTTCTCAGATTAATATGTTTGGCCTAAGTTCGTGCTTAATTTTAGTCAATCATATCTGAAGATTATAACTATTAATTTGCATATCTGTGGTACATGTATGATATATTAAAATTCAATTACTGCTTATTAGACGTAACAATCAGGCAGTTTAATCTTGGTCAGAAATTTGAGTTTACTTACCAATAACGCAAAGTTCTCTTCCAGCCATTACAAGGAAAGGGTTAATCTTCTACTGATCAAGATCATTTTCTCTTTTCTAGGAGTGAACCACTAGGTGAGTGTGCATCTGAATAAAAGATATATCATTCTTATTTAATTAATGGAGCAGATCTTGGATCCTGCGAAGAGGAATGGGAAAAGAACATGGTGAAGCAAGACCATGTATTGCAAAATACGTCTACTTGGCCTTGGAAGTAGAAGGGAAATAAATCATTTAGTAGGAAACAAAGATGATCTAAATAAGCTATGAACATAGGGCACTGTTTGGAATGTGGCTAACCACCCAACTCAGGAAGTTATGCTATAACAACTTTACTGAACAGGAGATGTAACTAAACGTTTCCAGTTTTCATCATCATAAAGTAAAGAAAAATATTTCCACACTAAATGTATATTCACGAGAACATAGAAAGTTGATCATTATGATACGTGTTAGGCCCCAGTATATGCTAGTCAAAACAAAAGAGGGAGATTCTATCAATATCCGTGTTATTAAAATGATTCAATTTGAGATGTCTAGAAACTAAATGGCCCTAAAAATCGACAGTCCCGACAGTTGATGAAAATTTGTTTGAATGTCAACTTTTACTAAATAATAAATACAACAAACCAAACAACAGTTTGCATTTCCTTTGTTTCCATGTAGCATCTACGTGTGCATGCATTTAATAAGTAAATGTGCATCCCTGGATAGCCCCTTAATTCAAAAGGGCAATGTGTTTTTGTGTTCAAGAGGAGGAACTGCTCTTGTACCAAATGAAACCTCTAAAGAAGGAATTGGGAAAAACCCTAGCAATATCAGCGACCCCTCATCTGTGCCATTCTACGAAATTTTACTCCTCAAGGGGCGGCAATCTCTGATACGATCTAAGAAAAAACTCCTAGAAAATTAAACAACGACGGTTTGTTCGATTTGTAACTCCTAGAGTACACAATGCAAGTTAACTATCGGTTTCTCCCACTCTTCGTGGATCAAAATAAGCACAACGAACCCAAGTAATTACTAATAATAACATTGATTCCGAAGACAAAGAGGGACAAGCCTAACCTTGCTTCGTCTCCTCTTGCTCGTTCCAAACTCTCTTGGGATTGCTTTCCTTCCCTTCTCTGACCTCCCAGCTTTTCATCTTTCCTTTTTGTAGGTAGTAGCGGCAAACGGCGATGGATCCGAATCGGGTCGGATGCGGATAGGATCCGTACCCGTTAAGTTATCGGGTACGTACCCAACACAAACTAGTTTGGGTCCTTTGGGATCTTATTGGTTACCGCAGTACTATCACACTGGTCCTCGATCTTTTGAGAAAACATTTTTGCCAAATAAGTGAGGCCCTAAAAGTATCATCATTCTAGGTACTCTATTGCAATTATTGCGGGTGTATCTGGTATCTAGTATTAAATTAGAAAACCCCCCTCCAATTTCAACTATTTCTTCATTCAAAATAATTTCATTGGGACTTAAAATGTTACTTGCATTGATGCTTTCAGCTTGTAGCATTTTGCAGAACAAGGTTGATATATTGACGGTAAGATCGAATTGCTTTTGATAATATAAGTTCATTATATTGAATTAAACCTCACTTATATTATAGTTTTTTAGAGATAATTTTATTTAAAATTATTAAACTATCACTCATTTTTACATACACCTTATGAAACAATTTTTTTCAAATATCTCTTCAGGTAGTTTTTAGTTATACTTTTCATCTATAATACCATGTTATTTACGAGTTTATACCATTATTCTTTTATAGGAAAGAAATAAAAAAATATATATATACTAAAATATTATTATAATTGGAGGAATATATTTGTTTCTAATAATTAATAGTTGAAGAAGCCCTAAGTGAAATTATCTTTATTTTTCATATATTATGAATTTGTTAATATATCTATTATTCCTCCAAAAAGAAAACTTTAATATATCCATCAAATATTATTTCTAATGCTCATGAAGGAATCTGACCTCACAATCTATGTCATGAAAAAAAAAGTAAGCTGATTGGGCTACAGTGGATCCTAAAAGTTTGGTTGAGAAGATGACATAGCTCGGCCACAGTTGATCTGGCAGCAGTCAATCACAGTGCCAAGCACTTCAATTGCAGGAAATTCCCGTAGTGGGGCTGCAGTGGATCTGCTCCCCAATGTGATGGGAAGATCTCTTACTTCAAAGCCACGAGTGTGGCATATTGAATCGGACTACACCGAGGCCATCAGATGCATGCAGCAGGCTGAGCTCAGCCCATGGCGCGTCTGTAATCTGGCGCGCGAATGTGCGAAGCTAGCCAATGGCGTTGGTGAGGTCCGGTTATCCCACGTGGGGAGAGAAGCCAACTCGGTCGCTGACTGGGCAGTAGCGAGGGCCAGTGTGGCTTCGGGTTACTGCCAGGTGGAGCGACTAAGCAACGCTCTACCGGAATTATGTAAGCTTTTAACTGTCGACACGGACACGTGGCGGCAGATCATCAATAAATAGCTGACTTCAGCTCTTTGCAGTCAAAAAAAAATAAAAACACGAGTGTGGCATATTTAATATCTTAAAAAAAAAGGAGTGTGGTATATAACCGGTACCTTTCTATGATCGGTTACAAAACTAACTTTAGTCTCAAATAATTATTATAAAAAAACTCATTTAATAGTTTAATGGCTTGGCTTAACGTTTGGCTTAGCTCAGATTAGTTGATGATTCAACAGTATTATAGCTTGGTGGAAAAGCTGTTAAATAGTGCGACGATTTGAAGCGATGTCTTAGCAATATTTAATTCAGAGCAATAGCTCAATAATACAAATGAATTGAAGTCTAGATTAGACAACTTAGTATGTTTATTAGAATTTGGTGAGAACAAAGTAACTCTTAACTTTTAATGCCTAAAAGAAGGGTTTTACTTTGTATTTAGAAAGGAGTTAGGACTTTTGTCCGGCCCAAATATAATCTAGCTCTTGATTAAAAAAAAAACACAAGTGTGGTATATATATATATATATATGTATATATATATCAATAATTAGTTTGCCAATTAAACATATTTTATTGACCATTTTGGTAACTAAGGGTGTCAACGAGCCGAACATGCATGCTGGGCGTTGCTTGTGTTTAGTTTAGAACTAAATTTATGAAACTCGATCACGAGCTAAACTTAAAAAATCAGCTGAAATTGTAGCTTGTGTTTGCCTCAAAAAGAATTGGTGCGAGCTCATTTTCTACCTGTTTAGCTTGGGCGAGCTAAGTCAAGCTCGTTCACGGCTTAGCTCCATTGCTATAGTTAAATCAATAAACTTATGGAAATAATCTCAATCTAATAATAATTAAGTTTTTGACCATTAGAAAAATTAGTAATGCTAAACTTTGCTTGCGTTTCGCTCATTTATATTGAGCTCAAATCTTAGCTCGAATTTGACTGATTTACTAAATGACTGAGTCAATCTTGAACGAAATTTCGAACCAAACAAGAATTATGCAAGCAAGCAACCAGCTAGATTATGAATTATCAGTTTCATGCCATGCATTTATTTCTCTTTCTCTCTCTCTCTCTCTCTCTCTCTCTCTCTCTCTCTCTCTCTCTCTCTCTCTCTCTCTCTCTATATATATATATATATATATATATATATATGTATATAGCGGAGGTACCGATTAAAATGAGTTCATAACATAGTAAGGCCTACGAGCCTTCGTGCCATTTTCATAATTCCATCTATATATTTATCTATCTATCTATCTATCTATCTATCTATCTATCTATCTATCTATCTATCTACCTATCTATCTATCTGTAAGTAGCGAGTAGTAGCGGCTAGTGACACATTGCATTTACTACATACGTAGTAGTCACTTAAGAGTACATACGTCTCCCCCCGGAGCCAGACTCCCTCTGGCAGTTTAAGTACAAGGCGGCGACCGGCGAACCGAGGTGGTAGAGCTCCGCGAAGTCTCTGGTGCTGAAGTTTTGGCGCCACCCGGGAGCGTAAACCGTCTGCCGGCCGAGCTGCTCGAAGAGTACGAAGACCAACCGGTGGATCCCCATTGTCGGCCGCGGGCTCTCGTAGCACATCACCTCTTGTCCTGCGTGATCTCAGATTACACACTTACTAGTCGTACTAGGAAATGCAGCTTAATATATATATATATAAAATCTTAGGTGTTACTACTCACCAAATGATGCTCCTGTGGTTCCAGGGATATCTGTGACCAGCCTAATTAAAACATCAAAGAAATCAAAGTTTTAAAAGACTTTCTTTACTGATCGAGGGAGCACAACAAGCTAGTTACATAATTAATTATATTAGTGACTTTATTAATATACCAATGGAGGTATTCCCTCAGATGTGGGTCACTCGGACTCGGAGCATCTGGGTCTACCATCACCTGCTTTAATAAAATAATTAACCAAACCACGCAAGATAGATCTCGAGAAGCAGGCCTACGTACGTATATACGTGCACGGTTAATTATAATACATATACAAACTAATAGACTTACAACAGTGTAGAAGGTCCTCAGGTCATTCCCACCAACTTCAACTCTTGGCTGAGTTACTACCTGGGAGGGCTTGAACTCGCGTCCATTGGTCACCTCCCTTGAGCCATAGCTCACTCGAAGTGGGGTAGTTCTGTTGAAGGGGTCAATTACATCTCCAATCACCCTACCAACTACCAAAGGGTCCCTTTCTCTGTACATTGTTGCAAAATCCTGGGATATCGATCTATGTGGGTGTTTGTATCAGCTAGTCTGCCCACTCATGCCTATATATAGTGTTTGTGTGCGAGTGGACACAAGGCAAGAGATTTAAATGTCTACACTTGCTTCTCCATTTGGCTGGATCGATGCTGATCACATCAACCATGTGATACCAGCTGAAACTTTGTATACCCTAAAAGTCTCGGTAGAATATGTGATCAACCTTTGATCTTCCTTTATGGCCACTTTCTAAAGCCCAAAAGTTAGCTGGGTATCTTTTCCTCGCTTTCAGTTGGCTCTACAAAGGTTGGATATATACTAACTAGTTAAAGAACTACAAGACCCATCTCCTCCTTCCCTATCTCATAACTCTTGTCTGTTTAAATTTGGTTCGGAAGCAGTACATTTCTAGTGGTTAAAGATGGAATTGATGGGATCGAAATGTGGTCTCGAGGAGTCGTAGAACAATGAACTCTTACCATAACTTTTGAGGAAATCAAGGGCATGTAGATTCACAGTTTTGTGGTCGGCAAGGGTGAGGAAGATAAGATTGTCCTGAAGTCACCAGAGGGTAGCTTAGGCGGCACGCTCTTACGATATTAGGAAACGAAGTTTCTATGAGGACTGCCATTAGTGCCATTGGAATTAAAGTTTGTAGAAGTCAAGGAGCTTTATGTTGTCCTGTACTAAAATTCTCTATGTTTATCGTGGCAGACACGAGTGTGGTCTTTCAAGCTTTATCATTCATATAATTATGCTTCGTTCGTTGTCATCTTCTTATTTTCTACCTTTTTCCTGACGTAATACTTAAAAGGTGAGTGACCTTTTTCTTTGCGAAATTATGATACAATTATATTGTTGATTTTTATATATGTAACGGCTTAAGCTTAGTTAATGATTAGTTTAATGTGATACCTAAGTAAACTTTAGATATTGAGTTCATATGAGAGGATTTGCTAAGATACGATATGGATCTTCGATTTATAGTTCAAGTTTGTTGAAGTGATTTCACATGGTAGTAAAGGATAAATGACTTAGCAACCACAGCCACATTAGAAGTAGGACCCCGTATACACACTGTGTTGAGTATTACATACGGGGATTTAGTCCTACAACGAAATAATAGTACTGAAAGGATTTATATAGGTTGTTAGGTCCTCAGATTACCTCATCTAATAGCTTAAATTATCTAGTTGAGTTAAAATTTAAGGTTTTTATTTTTATTTTTATTTGAACTCTTCCCGTCTTTTCTAACGCATATTGTCGCTCTACTAAGGTTCACTTGCCCTCTTCCTCCCATGCATGAAGAGGCTTCTCATCACCAGCATTTTCTCTTTCCTTATGGCCTTTTTAGTATGGTTGTCGGTGACTCTGGACATTTTTAGTTGATATTCTTCTTCCATTTTATAGTAGTTCTCTTATAGTGTCACATTTTTGCTCAGTCCCATCTCTTTTTTAATGTCCCACATTGTCGCTTTGCTGATGCTCTATGCCGCTCCGCCTTTGCACCGTCACCTATCACATTACAGTGTAGCTTCATCCTTGCTTTGCCCTATATTACTCTGCCCTTTGTGTTATTACTTGTCACATGTTGCCTTGCCACCCTCTTGACCACAACCACCTTAGTTACTTTTTGGTTGTGTTGCTAGATTTTTGTGGAATACTATTTCAGTTGCATATTAGTATGTCATAAATTCTCTTCCCCTTCTATTTCAGTATAGATTAATTTTGAATTGTCTTATCTTAAGTGATTCTCAAGAGAACCTCTCTCCCTTTTCTTCCGCTAGTTTGCTGTTCTATTTATAGTTAATAAATTATTCTAGTCTTCCGCTTTACTATAAAGAAAAAAAAGGCACATTAGATCTTTAAAATTGACATTTATCATGCCTTCAACATCATGGTTAATTCTTGGCACCTCAATTCAGCCAACTCTTCCATTGTTGTATAGCACAATGACAATAGTCCATAACCATCAGCAACATCTCCCTTAGCAAAATGAAATAACAGAGGTGATAATTACATCGCACGAAATTGCTACCTCAAACAAATTACAGCAGGCAAACTTTACTTTACTTTACTTTTTAAGAAATATACTTTACTTTGCTTTCTTGTTTGGCAGATAGTTTAATACCCCTCTACAATTCCCCTGGACAGTTACTATAGCCGGTTTTACCAATTTGTTGACTATGCAGTACCTGATTCGAGGAAAGGTAAATACTTAGATGCATCTGTAAAAATTATAATTTTAATTCAACGGTCATAATAGTCAGTTTTCATAATCGGTACCGGTTTTTGGGTACCGATTCCAAAACCATATTACGTAAAAAAAAATATATTAGTTAAGAAGATTTAATTACGTGTGCATAACTTCTCAATTTTCTTATTATACCCTTGAAGATCTTAACCATTATTTCTTCATCTTACGGAAGAAATGTTCTACACGTTTTTTTTTTTCTTCTTCCGTTAAGATTTCTCTCTTAAATATAATTATGCCTTAATTATAGGAGATATTATTTAATATTAAATAATTTAAATTTGATTATTTAGAGATAAACTTCAATTTAAATATAATTCTCTATTTCTATCTATTAAAATTTAATTTAAATCAATCTTAAACTAATGGGAGATAAATATAAATAATAAAAAATATCAAAAAGATAAAATATAATTAAATTTTTATTAAGTTAATTATAAAAGACATCAATACCTTTATTTTGATATATATACATTACTCTCGGTTAATGATATATATATATATATATATATATATATATTTATATATATTTTACTTGATAAAATATTAAGATAATATAATTATTAAAAAATAATGTGCAAAATTATATATCTAATATCTTTCATTCCTATTATACCCTTAAAAGATCTCATCAAACTGATTGATAAAGAATTAACTCTATGGCGTGAAAGAAACACTCTCAAGAAAAATATTAGAGAAGTTTAATAATTCAGCAAAGGGCTAATGAGTCATTAATGATTGTATTAACTGTTATGGTTACTACTTTCCGTTATTTTTTGATAATAGAAATTTATTCCCGATTTAATATCTGGTTTGAAATTTATCCCCACTTGAAGGGAATTCGGGTTTGAATTCCGTGATATCACAGTGGAAATTAAGTTAAAAGGGCTTTTTTGTTTTAATTATTTTAATTAGATGGGCTATAATTTATAAGACTTTGTTTAGTTTGTGACTAAGCTCTAAACTCAATTAATTAATTTTAAATTTTTAAAAAATAAATTTAATTAGATATAAAAAAGATTTTAAAAAAATTAATTACTCAAATTAATTTAAGCGTTTTTAAACTCAAAACAAATAAGTCTTTAAGTGTCGTATCCACAAGTTATTAAAAAAAGGAGAAAAAAGGATAAAATAAAGCGAGTGGCCGAAGAAGAAAAGAATATAGAGATTCGTGCGGACGAAGCGTAAACGTGATCAAGAATCTTCTTTTTTTTTATTCAATTAAAAGCGCAGCAAGTGGTACGTGGATGGCCAGGATCACTAGTTCCTCCACGAGACGCCGGCCGGCCGGCGGCGGCGGCGGCGAGGTATCCAAAGTATATAAGGAGTGGAAGCTGTTGGTGCTCTTCAATCGCTGGCGCTTCTACGCGAAGAAGGGATACAGAAGAAGTCAACTAAAAATTAACTTAATTAATTACGCAGTCAATTAAGAGGCTACCGGCAAATTATTCGCAGAAACTTCCTGCATCCAGTACTGCAGATGATCTGCTTTCATCGCCGTCCAGTTAGCAAACGTGTCCGTCTCCGAGCGCTTGAACGCTAGACTCTAGAGCTTTCCTCTGTTAAATCCCAAATCTTGTCCTCGTCTCTCCCAATTCTCACCCGTGGAGAGAACATCGAACCCAAAGATGACGGCGTACAAGCTCCTTCGTATGCTACCCCAATCTCTCCCCAAATCAATTGCTCCCTCCCTATCCGCCGTGATGAGATCCCTCGCTACTTCCGGCCATCAGCAACCCCAGGAAACCTCGGGAACTGCTCCTCCTCCGCCTCTCGAGAAGGAAGAGAAAGAGGAGAGCGGGGAAAACCCTAGCGAGGAGACGAGCGGAAGTGAGAGAGATGGCGGCGTCTATACGAATAAGGAGACCGGCGAGGTAGGCGGGCCGAAAGGCCCCGAGCCCACGCGGTATGGCGATTGGGAGCGCGGCGGTCGATGCTCGGATTTCTAGATCTCTAAGTCAAATGGAAGCAGTGAGAAAGGAGGTACTTTTATTTGTAATATATATAGTGAAATCCAAGATTTAAAATTGTTAAAACTGTAACCTGGTCTATACATTGCTGATTTACACACATGGATTAGGTTCTTAAGTATCATCGCTTTCGCATGATCAGAGTAGCTAAGTATGTTGAAATTTTCATGAAAATATCATGATTTTTTTAGATGGAAAAAATCTAGAACTGATTTATGCATTTATGTCCTATGTGGTTGCTTGAATTCAGAGTTCAGTGATACAGTTGGAAGTGTTATAACTTTGTACATTTTCATAGATAAGTCAGGAAGCAAGAGCTTTGCAATTTAATGCAGGCTGAATTGGAACTTGAGAGCGGTATGTTTTGATGGACCAATTTATAGCAATCATTGGAATATATTCTTGAAGCAATGAGGAACTATAATGTCAATTTATTTGATCCATGATCTCCTTTATGTCACAAACTCAGTTTAATTTCGTACAGGATTCTAATTTTAATTTCATTGTTAAACAATTTTTTGTGTCTGACTACCTCAAGTCAACCTCCTAGAACATAAAAATTGGCAATGAGGTTTGGGTTCATTTTTAGATGATGTGAGAGGAAAGGGATCGCAGGATGTAAAACTCAAGAGATTTTATGAGTTGCCCATATTGGAGCAAAATATTACTCTCAATATTTGATATAACTAGCGATGAAAAATAACAAGACCAGTAACTCATTTTGTTTTTGTTTTATTTTTTATTTTCTTGGGCAAACATAAGTTACTGTGTTGATGGATGGAGAGATTTAAGATAAAGAAAACTATATGATATCAAATATGGAAGCAACAAAAAAAAAAGGAAATAGGGAAAGGAGATAGGAACCTGAGAGTGAGGGTGGGAGGCAGTGGATGAGCCAGGGTCTGGGTACCCGAGTCCAGTTGCATCAATATATCACATGTAGGATGGCATGCCACTTTATATAAGAAATTTGCAGAAAATGAAATAAATATTTATTGAAGGAAGTAGACATGTTCATTAGTTTGTTAAACAATAAGCTGCAGAACTGCTTATTGATACATCTAAAACTATAAATGTTTCTTCATAAGTCTGATAAAGAGTCTGTTCCTGTTTACATTTGTCAATATATTGCCTTGTCAAGTTGTCAATTAACTCATTTAATATTTGCATATTGTGTGATAGTTTATAAGTTGAAGCTTCTCAGCATTATACTTGCTCAGTATGAGTGACAAGAATAATATAAGCTTCGTGCAACTTTCAGCTGAAACTAACTCTAGCTGGCAAATGTTGAAATTGTGTAATTCTAGGTTAGTCTTGATCGGTTCCGTTTTACAGTTTGGTTTCAGCCAAGAATTTGTGGTCTGGCTAAAACATGTTCCTAGGAAAAAAAAAAAAGGCAATTAGAAAGTCCTTTTGGCTTGTTATCGTTCATTTTGAATAAACTACCTAATGTTTGAATTGAAGTGAAGACTAGTGGAACAGGTAGCAACACAAGAACCAGTGAAATGTATTTAATTAAGTAAATTTTTGACGATTTCATGATACATATTTTGTATGATATATATTTTCTCTCATGGTTTAACTTGTACATTTCTAGGTATACTGATTGTACTAAGAAACGGTTGAGTTAATGTCTCCCTAATGATGTTTGATGTAATTTATTCTCAAATTAAAGTGGTTTTATCATGTTTTTAGTTAGTTATAATCAGTGGCCAAATATCTGCTTTAGTCTTTACAATGATCATTGATACAAACCAAGAAATCATGCTGTTTGGAAGGTTGACAGCAAGGTTCTAAGTATTGGGGAGAATTGAGATCGGATGCTTGAAAAAAATGATACATATCGGTTGTATTCGTCGATCCGTTTTGGCAATACGGATTGGGATTGGTTGATAATCGAATCCATGATTGAAAACCTCATGAACTACATATATAGATGCAATAGATATAGATGTAATATATTATGAATTATATTAGTGACTAAGGCCATCCAAATTTGCTTTTGCAGTTGATAACAAAGTTTGTTACACAAGTTTTTATTTACTTGTGGAATAAAAATAGACTTAGTTTGACATAAGTCTTGTTATATTGATATAGCAAGTAAACAACTAGTTAAATCTATAAGTAATACCTACTTCTCTTTTCTCTTCTCATCTATTTAATATTTTTATATTTATCAATTATTATTTATCCATTGGAAACATCACTTCAATCACTCTATGTCTTCTTCCCCTTCTTTTATCCTCATCCATCTATTATGAGGTATTTTAGTCATTAACTAAATTATAATTTTAATCTTATGTCACATCAAATATAATTATTATATACTATACTAGTATACAATTAAACACTATAATAACTTATACTAGTATAAGGTCTCTTAAAATTAGAATAACTATATTAATATTGGCCTTAATTTGATAATACTGTTGTATAAAGAAGAACACCAAACAATAGAGAACAGTACATAATATGTAGCCACTTGCTCTAACATCTCTATACCATAGAATCATAAGTATTCATACTTGCAAGTTTGTCATGCTGGTACCAATTTGACATAACATATATTGCAGGTGTTCACAGGCAGAAGGAAACGGTTAACTGAGCAGCAAAGAATTTTGAGGTTTAAAGGAGGTTGCTTTTTGTTTTTTTAGAAGTAAAAAGGGGTTACAACAGGAGGTTGCTCCTTGTTGCGTATCTCTGCAGTCCGAAAGACTTGGCCTCAGATGTTGCTGGATACAGACAGTACTGCCAGTCCACAATAATAAACAAATAAAAAGAATCAGTTGGCTTTCGATGTTAGGAAAAAAATTGCAAGCCTGCTGGTATGACTTTTTTTCTTTTGTATTTTTTATTATCATATGATACTTCCATTCAACGGTTGCTCCCTCTCTATATATTTGTGAGTTGCATAATTTCTTGTTACTGAAGTAAAGGATTCCAAAGAGGGAAGTCATCTATAAGTTGGTAGAGAGGAAGCTGGTAAAGAGTGATCAATGCAATGACCCAATTGATCTTTCGAGAGAGATTCTAATCTTTCTCTAGTGAGCAGTTTGCTTTCTTAATTTCTATCTCCGTTTGTGTGGTGCCATGTTCTCTCTGTTGTTTGAATGTGAGAACTAGCTAAAAAGTTTAGAATAATTCAAGTATTGCCGATTGACTAGAATTTTGTATTTAGAGATAACGCTAAATAAATGAGGAGTATCAATCAATTCTTTGCGTACGGGACTATAGAAGAGATGTATTTAAAATTTAGGAATAAACATATTAAATAAATTCTTTTTTTTTTAGACAACTGCCCTAATGTCAGATCTTTTCTATCTGTACAGGAGAACGTATTGTATTCGTTGACTTGAATTATTTAGCAATGTCAGTCTCATTCCAGCTGCCAACTGCTTGCTCTACCTAGTTCCCGATAATACTAATTTTTTTTTTAAGAGAACTGAAAACTTAGTCCCACTAAATATCGATATCATTAAAATTTAAATTGAAATGTTCTCTTACTATATGAGCTTTCTTAACTAACTAAATCATATCCCATTGGCAAATAGAGATGCCGATCTTACTTCAAACAATTAAAGAGATGGAAACTATATATATATATATATATATATAAACAGCTATGCTCTCTAGTGTTCCATTCCTAACTTTGAAGAATAAATAAATAAATATTATACAATAGTTTTTCAAACTATCTAAATCTTAGAAAGTTCATGGGGTAAATTGAGATCAACTGTAAGTTTTTATTTTTAAGGATGTAATGCAATACTGAGCCGTATTCAACTGTAATAAATTATAAATTTAGCCGAAGAAAAATATATTAGCGTGGTGCCTACGCCTTAATCTTATATAAAAAAAGGAGCACCTCTTCCTCTCATTAATTTATTTCTAAGGAATTATAATTTGACAATTAAACCCTTATTTGTTTAGAAAAGAAGAAAAGTATACAAATATATAAATAGGTCCTGAAAGGACCAAGATTATATATCCAAGAGACGATGTTAATATCCAACAAATCCTCAACTGTGTGTTCGTCTTATCATAAATAAGATCATTCCAGTAAACGAGGGTCCTGTTACAGAAGATCTAAACTAGTAGATATAAAACTGGTCATCTAATGTTATAGCTGTTTCCATGACTTGAATTCATAAGCTTATACTACATCACTTATTCACACCTAAACGTTTAAATAGCTATCTACCGGTTGCCAACTCAAATCCACCTCCAACGACAAAGTGAGAAAGAGAGTTAACAACGAAAACGACCGCCTTACTCCTCCGTACTTTCTTCCTCTGTTCCGAGTTTTTTTTTCTTTTCAATTCAGACCCTATCTTTCTATCATTTTATTTCTTTCTGTTGTACTTTCGAAATCAAACGACAAACGTCAGGATGGTTAAGCTACCCGTTCACTTTTAGAATAATATTAATTCTAAAAAAATATTCTAATTTTTAGTATTAGATTAAGAGCAGTACAAGCTATATATTTTAAATCAAATGATGAAAATATCTTGAGTGGATATAGTTTTGGATAAAATATAAATTAGTATGTCAAAATAAGCTAAGTCGTATTTAGTTATTAAATCAGAAAAAAGAGCTTGTCTGAAAAGAATACTATTTTCCTTCCATATTTAAGTGAACGGCACAGTACATGGGTCCAATAAAAAATTAGTTAAAAATCAGGGTGTAAAGGACAATAAACACACAGTGTAGTAGTGTAGGGTGTGAGATGAATATTTCTCCATTTTTTGGTATATATTCTGCATAGCTACAACACAGGGAGCTCTGCATCAGTTCGATAGGAGCGTTTGGAGATGAAGTACTTGATTGAGGTAGAGCCGGCGAAGCTCGCCACCGGCGACGGTGGGCCCACCGCCGGCCCAGTATATCGCAGCGCCTTCGCCAAGGACGGCTTCCCGTCGCCGCCCCCCGACGTCGAGAGCTGTTGGGATATCTTCCGGTCCATTTCTTGGCAATAAAAGCCCCTCCTTTATCGCAATTATCTTACTTTACTAGTGTGGTTTCAGCCCACATGTCAGACAAAAAGAAAAACCTAGAATTGGGTCTTGGATTCCATGTTTGTATCTCACTTCTTCTTTCTTGTAATCGATCGTGCTTGCGGTTTGCCATGCAGGACATCGGTGGAGAAGAATCCGAAGAATAGAATGCTCGGCCATCGCCCCATTGTCGATGGGAAGGTTATTTCTATTGGGGGATTTTTCTTCTTCTTCTTTCAAGGTTTCTTTTCATATAATACATTGGAGCAAATTAGATGGTCTTGTTCTTGTTTTCTCTAATCTGCAGGCGGGTGATTACATCTGGTTGACTTATAAGGAAGTATATGACATTGTCATGAAAGTGGGGGCCTCCATTAGGAGTTGCGGAGTTGAGCAGGTAGACTGTTCCCCTTTTCAAATAAGTAGGTGGCTTTTGATCGCTGCACAAGGTTACTTACTCGTCAAAGTTTTATTAGTTTTGGTCAAACCTTGCATCAAGTTGATCATTATCCAAACCGACGACTATGTCCTTGTAAAATAATAAGCATTACTCTAAACCAATAAATATTATTATAAAATATGAATAAAAAGAACACATTATAGAAAGGTAATTTTCCTTTTACCAAAGTAACCTTTTAAACAAATTTTAAGCACAGAAATATCAAATATAATTATCTATTTATTATGTGATATATTTTATTGATAGTATGCTATTTAATAATTATAATTTATAAATTTATTTTATTTATTTAGTTATATTAAATATTTTAGAACTAATACATCTCATAGGGGCAATATAATAATTCATATAGAAGAAAAGGCAACATCATTTCCTTACCAACTTCAAATAAACATGCATAAACTTAAACACATATATAAACATCAATAAACTTGAATAACTTTACTCACCAATCAAACTTAAGCATAGATCAATAGACTTTTTGCTGTGTGTCAAATGACCATTATCTCTAAAACTTAAAAGTTGATAGGGAATGGTGAAATTTGGTATTTATAGACTTTGGATTTAGCATTATATATGATGAGGAAGCACTGGTGGTTAGATGCACGACTGAATGAAGTATTAATGATGCCATGTGCTTTGTTTATATGGTATTATTGTGAAATTTTTCATATTGAGTTATTATATCATTATATGTGTCACAGTGAGTTGTATAATGGCAAACTAGTAATTTGTAATCACGTGGGATAGAGCTCTTAAATACTAACTAGCTGTGCAGATAGTTGTTTAAATCTAGTGGCTCACCAGTGAACTTTGCCATCCACTTAAATAAGTGAGTCCAATGATTTTCGTTCTTTAAATCAGTAAGAAAGAGGAAACTGAGAATAAAAAAAATGATGTGAGGGCATAAACAGATTAGGGCCATGTCCTGATCTGCTGAGGAAATAGCTGCCCTGTTGAAACAGTAACATCACATTCACCTGCAAATAAACAGTAGAAAGATTGGAGATAAATCGAAAGGGAAATCATTGAATCAAACTCTGATAGTAGCAAGCATAACTAAGCATATTTCATCTACCTCCAGAAGAGTTATAATCCAGCTAAGTAGGCAGTACTGTGAAATTATAAGTTCTTACAGATCAGTCGAGGTAGAAACAAAAAATTGACAGAGATTGGTTTGGATGGGGGTTGATGAAAGGTTCTCTTAGTGAAGGACCTGGATGTATGAAAATTGAAATTTCATCCTCACTTCAGTTGCTGGACTATGGAGCTGGGAATAATCTGGAGAAGTCTTAAGGCTTGATCTTTGTTAGATGGAAGACTTCCTAGCCAGCTTGTTCATGCACTAAAGCTGTAGAAAAGTTCTAAGATCTATCAACAAAGTGAAACTGAATCATTGGGTACATATGAAAAACAATTAAATATCAAATTAAGTTGTTACATTATTGTTATATTATTGTTATATTATTATTATTATTATTATTATTATTATTATTATTATTATTATTATTGTTATTATTATTATTATTTTCTAGTTAACTTCTCCTAGGAGTTGAAATTTAATTTTGAGCTTGCGAAAAGCAGTTCTTCATCCGATTATTTTTCCGTACAAGCTTTAAGAAATTTCTTCCTTTTTCTTTATTTTTAAGATTATGAGCTCATAATATTTTGCAATGGATGTGGGTTGTCCATTATTCAGTTATGCTGTTGGCTTTTCTTTTTAGAATTTTTTTGAGACCGTTAATATGGTCTATATATTAGGAATAGTGAGCTATGATTCTCATATTCAATAGGTGAATCAAGCGATGGAGTTCTTAATTTAATAATCTTTAAATTGTTTGGTCAAAATTCGCATGCTGTAAATGAGTACTAAGACTCAATTCATATCAAGAAGATTGTTTCTAGTTTTAAATATCAACTGTATAATTTGAACATCTTGTCTATGTTGATTTGTGCCGTAATAAGAAAAATTGTGGAACTTACTATCATTGATTTGTAGGGAGGGCGTTGTGGTATTTATGGTGTCAATTGTCCTCAATGGGTCATCAGTATGGAGGTACTCTTGTTTAATATATATTGCTAATTAATAAGAAAATGTGGCTTATAAAAGCTATGTTACCTCTGCAGGCTTGCAATGCTCATGGAATTTATTGTGTTCCCCTATATGATACCCTTGGTATGTGCTAATTTACTAATTACTCTAAAAGTTTAACTTATTACAGAATGATAGTTTTGATCTCTTATATTTTATTATTTTAATTCTCTTACTTCTAGGCTCGAGACACTTTTATACACCCAAGATATAAATTTGAATCAAATAAGAAGATGTTTTATATTTTAAGAGGCCTAGTGCCCCGTGGAGATTTGAACTTGGGACCTCCTGTTTTGTTACGATATTCACTTATCAATTACTTTAAAAATTTAAGCTATTAGATAACTATAGTTTTAGTTTGTCATATTTTAATAGTATGTAAGTTGTCATACTTACTCTAGCTGAACAAGTGTGCAAAGGCATCGATGGAATGTATCCTCCATAGCAATCCTTGCTCTGCCCAGAAATGAATGTTTAGCATTCCTGCATTGGAGAAGTTGAGAAAAGAATTAGATCTTTTCTTTCTTCCTTCCATTTCCTGATTTAGAAATTATTTTAATCAGGAAGTTGGAAACTAATTGGTGTATTCCCCTGCATCATGTTAGACAAATTCTTATGGGCAAATCATGTCTTCTGCCTCCATTTATATAACCAATATATATGTGATTAACTTCTGTTTGTTTTTACTGTATTTACATAGGTGCTGGTGCAGTAGAATTTATCATATGCCATGCAGAGGTTCAGATAGCTTTTGTGGACGAGAAGAAGATTGTTGAGGTAAGACATTTTCTCATGGAACTGTACGATAGGTCCTTACAGGCTTCAAAAAAATTTCTCTAATGGTTACAGAAGACTAAATTTAGTGCTTTTCCTTTGGATATGAGAGCAAGATAAATCATAAATTCTATGATATGCATAATCTTTTGATTACCTTTCATTTATTTAATAGTAGTTATTCTTATAAGACTATTAGTTGGTTAATAATGTTGTGCATATAAGCACACTTTACATTCCTACTGGTATTGTCATACTCATGAGTAATGATTATATATTCTCTACGGAACCATTTGTATGCGGTAATTAAAATTGTACACTTACATCTATCTTATAAATTCTTTTCCATCTCATAATATGTCAGTTTGTACTTTGTATCCCTGTAGGTTGTTACATGAAAAATATATAATTACTCTAAAAGATGTATTTCATGACAAGCAATAATAAAAATATGATATGCAAGAGCACACGCAAACACAACATTTTTTTTATAGAAAACCTCTTATTAAACAAGGGAAAAAAATTATGGGATCCTACAATGATATGATATTGATGCCACTATATATTTTCTTTTTTAAAATTTCCAAATGTTAGTTATTATCTTTCACCTATTCATTTGAGCAGCTATTGTGTATATCCCTTTGATTGCTTACTGTGACCTTTGTATTTCCGTGTGCCCAATTCCCCTGCAATAGATGGTTAATGCCTAAAGTAAACGTCCTTCAATCTATGTTACCTCAACTCTTCACTTTTCTGGTTAAATGCTTTTGGCATCTCAGGAAAATGCAATATGGAAGAGCATATCTTGAAGCTCCACTATTTAGTTGTCATGCTCACATCATCATAAATTGTCTACAGTTGACATTTCTTTTTGGAGTGTCACGTAAATGACTGTACTATGAAGTATGGATCTTTGTTCATCAACTATGTTGAGAGTCAACTTTCAACTATTAAGTCTAAATGTCAGGGAGTTATAGGATAAATCTCATGGTCTTCGTGGAATAGAGCCATACAAATAGAAACTATAAGCAAGTGCACTTGCTTGATATAGTCAATGGAATATTAAAAATCCTACAATCATTTTTGCTGATAACTATGGCATTGAGAAATGTGACGTACCAATGAGTTTCCATGGAATCATTTTGCCCCTTCTGCAATTTTAAATGCATCTCTTGATAAGAAAGAGCATCTGAGCCCTCCCTCTTCTAGTCTTCTGTATAGTTCTCTTCATCTCTCTTACAGGGATTCCTTAAAGATTTAAGGCATTCTGCACTGGAAATGTTTGTTGGACTTCTTTACAATTAAATTCTTGTTTACTTTGTTGCATTTTTTTTTTCACTAAATGCTATTGACATGTGAGTCAGTACGTGCCTTTTTAACATTCAGACATGAAGATAAATTTTCAGATTACCATAAATTATTTTGTTTCTAAATGGTTAGTTGGAACTAAAGACACTAAAACCTCTACACCAATTTCTTAATGCTACACAAAGTCTATTGCACTTTCTAGCATTTCTTATGAACTTATCAACATATTGCTCACAATTTTTTTTTTTTTGTTTTCTTTTATTGTCCAGGTTTTGAAAACTTTCCCCAACACGACAAACTTTTTGAAAAGTAAGTTATACATCACTAATTTCTGTTTGTCAGATCGATTGTTTTATATGTATCATCCATGTTATATTGATCTTCTTCTTTGTTGTCATTTTTCTAACAGCAATTGTCAGTTTTGGGAATGTCACACCTGAACAGAAAGAGGAGGTTGAAAATCATGGTTTGTCAATATACTCTTGGGAGGAATTTTTGCTCTTGGTTAGTCCATTTTTTTACTCCTCCCTTTTTCGGATTAACTACTTGTCGTACTAGATGATACTTTGTGACTATGGACCGCATATTTGTTTGTTTCTTTTGGACAAGTAATTTATTGATGTAGGACACTTTATGAGGCACACGAAAATCAAATTATGTCAAAACATAATTCCTCTAGGTTTTTCATTTCACCTCTAGTTATTAGATCAACATATTTTAATTAAGGATGGTTGTGTAGGTTAGCACTTGTTGTGTCGATGGAGTATTGGCACCTTGCACGGGTTGTGCTAGTGGCATAGCTCCATTTGGGATGTGCCAACCCATGTCGGTGGACAAGATTTTATTTATTTATTTTGTTTTATACTATAGAAACTAATTTAGAGTAGTTTAAATGATATAACTCAAATGATAGATGCTAGATCTATGAAAAATACTCTTTAAAATGTAGGAATAAAAGAAAATGGGTCCCCTAAAATATTCCCCTAAATTAAAGAAAATTAAAATTAATATGTCACATGGTCAAAATTGGTATGTAGATTAGAACCCAAATTTTATTAGTTTAGCTAAAATTTTAGTATGATTAGATTTCTCTCAAATTTTAAAATTTTGAACATCAAATTCATTCAAATTTGGTCAACTTTTATATAGAAACATGTTAAATTAACTATGTTTAACTAGGTATTTATTTTAATTATTAGATTATCATCAATTAATGAATGTATTCAATCATATTATGTGTTGAATAATGTTTTACTTGACTATTGCTATATCTTTAAATAAAATAGATCATTCATAAAAATAATCTAAAGATAAAATATTCTAATGTAGATTTTAATATATATATTCAAATAAAAAACTAAAGATTAAGACATTTTTAAATACCCTAAAATTTTTATTAGAGGTGTGTCAAGATCATGCCAATGAGGCGTGCCGATCGGCATGCCCAATGCTAACCAGCACAACCATCCTTGACTCCAACTAATTCTTGGGCATACTCCTGAAATTATTCTCCTAAACTAGATCAACCTTCTTTTGTCCCAGGTAAATAGTCCTGTAATGAACCTGAAGTTCACATTATATTTTCTAGGCTAGCATCTGATAACTTGTAATTTTTTATGATTTTGTAACATTTGATGATTGAGGTAAAATATGACATTTGACTACAAAGGATGTCTTAGCAAGTCTAGTCTATTGGATGCTTATATCAAAGTTGAGGAAATCCCAAAGAAAGAGGCACATCATTGTTTAACATATTGCCTCTAGTTAGATATTTAAATCTATCATTGTTTGGCTTATTTCATCCTATTTATTTTTTTCTACTCATATTTATATAAATTTACTCTTAGACCGTCCTACATCATTGTCATACTGTCATTTACTCAAAACTCAAGGGGAAGAGAAATCATGCTTTTGAATTATATTGATGCTCTCATCTTTGTTTGAGGACAATGATAGTTTGCCTGTATTTTGACTATAAGAATGGCTTCATAATAAATTCCTACCAGAATAAATTTCAGATGATTACTTTTCCTTGATAATAATGCACATGAAATTTAATGACAGCAAACTCTTATGATATATTTGATCTTTATTATTCTTTTGTGAAAAATAAATAAGCTGTCATGCTTAAGTCTAACTATGCCCACCTATAAGGGATAATATGAGATAAATATAACATGGCTCAATATGATCTTATTTTACTTACCCATTAGAAACCATTTCCTCATTGACCTTCCAAGTTTAAATAGGTTCACTCTTAGGCTGTTCAGACATCCTTGTTGTATGCAGAATATGAGAAAATGTGCCTTACTTCTGTTCTCACTTTAGTAAATAATGCTTGTTTTGAACTTTGAATACAAGAATATTCTATTCCTAACATGCAAGATTATATGTTTGGAGAATTTTCTTGTGTTTCGTTCCAGGGAGATATTCAGCAATTTGATCTTCCAGTAAAGAAGAAGTCAGATATCTGCACTATAATGTACACAAGTGGAACTACTGGTGACCCCAAGGGAGTAATGATATCAAATGAAAGCATCATTTCTTATATTGCTGGGATAGATCTGTTATTTGACCATGTGAATGAAAAGGTAAGTCCATATCAACTTTGGAACTGTTACAGCATCGTAAATGCACATGTAAAGAAACATAAAAAGCTCCATAGCTCAATCCTACATATAATGTCTGCAAGTTATGAATTGGTAATTTCAGATGTAAATAATTGTCCCAATTAATGTTGCGTACATATTTACTATGCAGTTGGATAACAATGATGTTTATCTATCATATCTTCCACTGGCACATATCTTTGATCGAGCGATTGAGGAGCTGTTCATTTCCCATGGGGCTTCAATCGGTTTTTGGCGTGGAGTAAGCTATTCAAGTAGAAGGTATTGTTTCAATAATTACATTAACTAATAGAAGCATATCATTCCAGGATGTCAAGCTATTAGTTGAAGATATTGGGGCACTGAAACCAACCTTCTTTACGGCTGTTCCCCGTGTCCTGGATCGGATCTATTCAGGTAAAGTCAGAACTTTGGAATTGCTAATTCTTAAATTAGTGCTAGCTAAACGGCTATAGGTTTTCAATTTTGGGAGTTACCTTACATAGACTAAGACTATACTTCATTATTGCCAAGTAAATGACTCCACATGAAGACATTGGAGAGCCAAAACCAACTTTCTTCACTGCTATTCATCGTATCCTGGATTGATATAGTTAGGTGAAGTCAGGACTTTAAAATGTATTTCTACAGAGTTAAGTAAATGACAATATTTTGTATAGTTTCTTTGTTTCTTTGTATTTCATATTTTCGTCACAAACTTAAATTTTATTCTTGGTCACAATTATGTCTTTGTATCTGCTAGAAGCCTAGTCTGACATCTCAAAATTTATCGTGTATATTTTAATAAAGGGTAGAGAGATCTGTATATGCTAGTAATACTTATTGTCAAATAATAGGATGTTATAATTTCAGCACACATCATTCTAGTGCCTCCTTTGAATTTATTTCTCCCACAGAAAGTTCCTACAGTTTCTATTGTTTTGGAATTTAGATAATTAACAATTTAACATGTGGTACATGGAGCCAGAGAAGGACATCTGTTTTATAGCATCTCTTCTCTCACTAGGCAGCAGCATGTCTCATCATTCTATTGCACTTTTGCAGCACAAGCCATGAAATTCAGACCTCCATGTTTCTCATTAATGGCAAAGGAACATGATACACACAGACAGAGTTTAATTAGAGAAACATAATTACAGCTTCAGCATGGAGCCCGAGTACAAGTCCTCTTGTTCTTCTGATCTTATCTAATATACAAGCTTAACTAGTATAACATATGATTTAAAAAGTTCATTGTGAACTATATCTGAGGCTGTGAGAAGATTGACTAAAGGGGACAAGATGAGATCAGATATTTGGAATTAAATTTTATTGTGAATCAAAATCTTATAAACATATTTCAAATAAGTAATAAAAATCAGAGTTTTGTAATTAAGGAAAAAAAGACTAAGGATTAATATTCCTGATGGAAGGAAAATCTTCATCCCCTGTTTGCAATAATACTAGTAAATCTGAATATATCTCATACATGTATACAGTATATCTGTGCATGCATATCCTCACAAGCACTTGCGCACACATTGTGGACATGTATATAAATATTCTTGTACCGTAAGCATGTCAACAGTACATCATGGTATTTACTATTTACAGGATGCACTGCTGAAAGTTTATAACCACCTCTTATTTCTAATAAACTTTACCTATTTTGTCTCTTCTTATTTCCAGGTCTGCAAAATAAGATTTCTTCAGGTGGGTTCTTGAAGAAATTCGTGTTCAAAGTTGCTTACCAATAGTAAGTTCATATACAACACTGACATCCAGATTACAACTTGTATACTATTGTTATTATTGGTTTTTTGTAGATATGAAATTAAACTATCTTAAACCATCTCACATGCATTTCTTAATTCATTTCCATTCTAAAAATGTTAACATTGTGTAGATCATAGTCTTCCATCTTACATTCATATGGTTGCTTCACCTTTGTGTTTATATTACTTCTGTCTACTTATCTGCTGATCTGGACTTCTGGATTGCGGATTGATTTTAGATGGAAATTTTGCAGCAAGCTTTGGAAGATGAGTAGGGGATATAAGCATGAAGTGGCGGCTCCTTTCTTTGATAAATTAGTTTTCAATAAGGTGACCAAAAATATAATAAGTACTTGAGGAGTTTGTTTAATTGATAGAACAAAACAGGAGCAATCTAATCTCTGTTTACTGATCTAAAATTTCGATGCCTCATGCACTTAGGTGAAACAAGGTTTAGGTGGGAATGTACATATTATCCTTTCTGGAGGAGCTCCTTTAGCTCCACATGTTGAAACCTTTCTACGAGTGGTGACATGTGCCCATCTTGGACAAGGCTATGGTATTGATTATTGAATTATCTCAGATAAATTTGATTTACAATTTATTTCTCTGAAATTCGACATTAAATGCAATGATTATTTATGTGTTCTTCATTATGTTCATTTAATGAGTAAAATGCAATTTCTATCAATTGATGTCAAGTTCTGTTTCATTGCACATGACAGATCTTACTATGGAGTCACACTTTATTAAATGACTAAGTATCATTCTACCTTTTTTCCAGTATTAATTGGATCTTCTTTTGTTTTGAAGAAAAAAGATAATAGATCTCCTAGTAACTATGTTCCCAGTCATTGGAAACATGGAAGGGTGTCCAAATCGAGGTTTGCTGTGAAGGTGGAAAACAATTTCATTGATAATTTGTGGTGTCTAAAGAAAGATTTTCTTAATGAACGTGCTGATCCTCTGCCGGTGCGGCATGCCTTTGGCACGATCATTGAAAAAAAAATCTTTTTTATACACTATACACATGGGCATATCTTTGATACACATCTAATCAATTTTTTAGAATATTTAGAGATGTTTTTAGTATCTTTGGCATAGCAATCCTTAGTTTTTTCTTTATTTGATACATGTATTAAAGTATTTTATCCTTAGATTATTTTTGTAATTTCAATTTTTTTGAAATTTAGGGAGAATTTGGAAGAAATCAAAATTTCCCTTTTTATTCCTACATTTTAAAGACTATCCTTCTCAGATCTAGCATCAAAATGTTAGATCTATGTTGAAAACCCCTTATAAATAATAGATATAGTAAAATTGAGATACGTCTATCATTTATACACTTTTAAAAGAAAAAATCTGTACTGACCAGCATGGGTCAACACAATAACGTGCTGACTGGCACGAACACCCCAATAGCACAACCTTTTGTTGGATGCCGATATCCTATTAGCACGTCAAGTGTCGGTTGGCACGTGCCATGCCGACTAATACATCCCTCATTGTTTTGTTTAATTTGTGATAACAAAAAGTTGAAAAACAAAATGGTGCATACCTCTTAAAAATTCTCTGATATTTAATTTTTATTTTTAAATATTTGGACACCTAAAGAAGTTTGAAAAGGAAAGCATCAACACTTAAGTTTTACATTAAGCTCAAAAAAAAGTGCCAAGTGGAAAAAACTTGCTAAAACAAGCATGAACACTTCAATATGAGCTTAAAAAAATATCATGCGATGCTATGTGTATTGTGCAAGAAGTGCCAAAAATTTGCCAATTGTAAATAACAGAAGTCCAAATAGCATTTTTCCTTTGTCAAAATCTAAAAGCAGTCAGGCATAGCATCATCATGTAGTTTGCTATTTAGATGTCATTTAGTAGCATACAGGATGCCTGCTTAAAAGTTAAAACTATCAACTACTCAAACATCTGGAATTTTACTGCAGAGCTATCTGGAATTGTAAGACAGAATAGCTCATGCTTATCTGTAACAGTCTTATTTATTTGTCATAATTTGGTTATAGATCCTCATATTGTTAATTATCGTAGCTCTGGAAGTACGAAGATAGTGATCCTCTTGTAGATATGGGAACTATAATTTAGCATTATGAAATTTGAGTCTAATGTATAATGAATGGCTAAAGATGATTCACTTACTTTTGTCCTGGTTTTAGGTTTGACTGAAACTTGTGCCGGAACATTTGTTTGTCTACCAAATGTCTCATCAATGTTTGGAACTGTGGGCCCTCCAGCACCAAGCGTTGATGTGCGCCTTGAGTCTGTTCCTGAGATGGAGTACGATGCCCTCTCAAGCACTCCTCGTGGAGAAATCTGCATCAGGGGAAAAACTTTGTTCTCAGGATACCACAAAAGAGAAGATCTGACAAATGAAGTTATGGTTGATGGGTGGTTTCACACAGGTTTGTTGTTCTCCTGATACACAATTACAGTGAAATAGTTACGCAACTTGGTTGGCATTATCATTTTCTTATGAGCTTATCAAACTAGTAGTCTGAACACTTGGTCTTGTTGAGATTCCCCGCTTTTATTTCCATGTATGGCAAAACAGAGGATATAGTTATAACTTGATTTTGAAATTACAGAGCCATGCCAGTTTATGATCATTTAAGATGGCACTTTAAGTCACGCAATACTTATCCACACCATTCATCTGCGGGCTGAGACTTGCAGTATCTATTGTTTGGATACTTTCTCATTTTATATATCTAGCAATCATGATATGCAGGTGATATTGGTGAATGGCAACCAGATGGAAGCTTAAAAATTATTGATAGGAAGAAGAACATTTTTAAACTTTCGCAGGGAGAATATGTCGCTGTGGAAAACCTGGAGAACATTTATGGTCTTCTTCCTGATATAGACATGGTATGTCTTCTCGCATTTCTTCAAGGAAGATACTTTATTTTCACGTCAGATGTTTCATGGTGTTTTATCTAGCTTCTCTTTCAAAAGGTCTAGACAACTCCTAGTGCCTTTTTCCCCTAATAATCCCTTGCTGAAATCCAAAACACCTCTTTAGCTAGAAATATGCATTCTCGAAGAGGATCCTTAATTTCTAGAATATTGCACTTTAATAAAGTGCATCTATCAACTTTTGATTTCATAAATTCAATTCATTGGATAAATGATGGAACTAATATGCTTGTAAAATTTGCATGAATGTGAACCAAAATAAAGAATTCATGTTACAAAAGGCTTGATGCAGTATGTACTGTTGTTGAAATTCTAATTGTACATGTTATTTTTAACTGTGGAAGGCAAATATCATTGAATTCTAGAAGCTGTTTCAGAGCCATTTTATAGTAGAGAACCAAAATTTATATATATATATATATATATATATATATATATATATATATATATATATATATATATATATATATACATATACATATATACACACTTGCATTGGGCTTCATTCGAATTTCCTGATGTCTGCTTCCTCTGTTTAAAGATTGGACTCCTGTATCCTGATCTGACATGCAATTTGATGTTTTGCAACTGCATCTTTGGATGTGCACTTGTTTTCTTCTCTTTCCTAAAGGAAAAAGACACTGACATGATTCTTATTCTAAGCATAGGAAGGACTTTAGATATAACTAGGAAACCAACCGGTAATATGGGAGGACCATAATTTAAGATTTTGTTACAGGTAGAGGCCTCACAATCTTTGTATCTGCGATTCATTATATTTTTTATCATTTTCTTATCTGAAGCTTTATTATGCAACCTTGCATGGATTCTTGTTAAACTTTTCATGTAGTTCTCAACTAATTAAAAACTTACAGCAGTTTGCAAGATGTCTAGTAATATCTGATGTTCCAATCTGAAGTTCCTTAACATTTGAGTTCTCTAAATTCTATCTCATCAAGAAATGCTTCTACTACATTCTCAGATATGGGTGTATGGAAATAGTTTTGAATCTTCCCTTGTTGCCGTTGCAAATCCAAACCAACAAGCTCTTGAGCATTGGGCAAAAGAAAATGGAATAACAGGGGATTTTGCCGCTGTATGTGAAAGTCCCAAGGCTAAAGAACACATTCTTGGGGAACTTACAAAGATTGCAAAAGCAAATAAGGTCAGGTATCCTACGTGTATTATATTTTGCATCCAGAGTTCACTTGGTACACCAATAGCATACTCATTTGTTACTAATGCTTCCATTATCTATTTAAAAGCACCTGTAGTAATCAATTGTATATTTAATAGTACTTTTATTTTTCCTGGCAGTTGAAAGGTTTTGAGTTCATAAAAGCTCTTCACCTTGACCCAGTACCATTTGACATGGAGCGTGACCTGCTGACCCCAACATATAAGAAGAAACGACCACAACTGCTCAAGTACTATCAGGTTAGTTGTCCCATCTATGTATACTTTTTGAGAAAAGTCCTATTTCAATGAATACTTTGAATTGGAATATGAGTAGTAGACTATAGTAGGGTGGTTCTTTGTTCTACATTAATAGTTTCTTCATGTCAGAGCACTATATCGATTGATCACATGCTTGGGTTCGCTGTAGTTCAAGAGCGGAAATAAGTGCTTTATATATGACCTCCCATTTTGCAAAAAAATATCCTCCTTTCGATGATGTATTGATTCCTATAGTCTGAGATTGATTAGAAAATGATCAACTCCATTTCTCAAATTTTTGACTAAATGCCTACTTTTTTTTGGCAAAGGTAGGAAAAGAAAGGAGTCAAGTTGCAATTATATATATATAAATAACAGAGTTTTAATAAAGCATGCACAAAAAGAACATCCTGGAAGAAAATAAAAGAAAGCTTAGGTTTCTCTTTGCTGAAGCTTAATTGAAACATGCCAAGTTACTTAATATTATACTTGTGATTTATTTCCAGAGTGTTATCGACGTCTTGTACAAAAGTATCAAATAAGGAAGCAATCCTACAGGGGCAGCAGCAGGGAGTTTATATGGTGTAATGCTTATTCTGTAATTCTTCTGTCATTTATGTGTATAAACTTTTTTTTTGTTCCGTCTTATATATCTTTACGTGTTAAGATGAGACATCGATAAGCTTATTTTTGTTTCAGTTCTTACATTACATATGTGTGCAGACTTGGTTCACAATATGAAAATCACTTGAATGAGTCGCCTGATTTCTTGTTATATCCCTTGTGGAGTCTGGTCTCCCTAGTAGAAATCTAACTGTTGTATTTTACCTTTTGTCCTATCAACCATTAAGATTAACTTAAAAACTCTACCCGTTGGTTGTAGAATAAGCATAAACTTATTTCTACTATAGTGAGGTGTGCTAGGTCTATAGAAGTTTATTAGTAACCGGATAATAGTTTTATCTCAATACTAGTTTATAAATATTTACTTTTCACTCTTCTCTTCTATCTAATAAATATATTTACCGATAATATTTAATTACAATTTTGTTCTTACAGAAAGTATCAATGCAATCAATTATTATTTCAATCTCCTTTTTTTCTTTTTTCTCTTTTTCTCTCTTTATCCATCCACTATAAAAGGTACTTTAATCATTTGCCATAATATCTTCTAAATTTTATGACTTGATTAGTCTTGCGCTTCGTTGTCTAATTGTCCCCGTAATAGAGACTTTCATCCACCCTGGCTACTGTGAGGTAGGAAGTTCGAGTCGAGTCTGCTGCTGGGGATTTAATCCCTGACCAAGAGAGGAGAAAGTAAGCAGCCAGGCTTAGGACCAGAAATGGTAGATGAGCTTTACTGAGCATAACCGACCAAGTCTTGCAGATAAAGTTCAAACAATAACTTACCAGGGTGACCTGCATTATTTGTATGTTTGCCTGCTTCTTGACACAAGTAGTTTGCTCAAAGGTTCTACAAGATCTCCTTGAGACCCATCAGAATTGGTGTACACATAATAGAGATAATAAACCAATACAAAGAGAAGGGAACGGAAATGGACCAAGAGTCTAAAGCTACTCAAGAAGACTACTATTATTTCATTTGAAGCTCCACAAAATCACAAGTGTCTGCATAGCATACAATCACAAAGGTAAATCATATACTTCCAACTTATCAATCATCAAAAGACAAACATTTCTGTTGTTCAACGATCAGTCAAATTTATGATATACAATATTTCTTCATCAGATGACTCCATCAAGATGGCATGGCTTATTATTTTCATCCAAATTGATCATAATTGTTTCCACTGAACAGAACGAACACTCAGATCCTAGGAAGCAGTGCACCTTTTATCACTAGATTTGTCTTTCAATATGTCCTCACCCTGTTTGGGTTGATCCTGCCACACAGTATGCCAATCAAAACTAAGCCAAAAGAATAGTTATTAAAGATAATCATACATAACATAAACAGGAGATAACATTATCTAGTGGATCCAGACCCTATCTGAATATCAAAAATACAACTCGAGACGACCCCATTTGAATATCAAAAATACAACCTTACTGGCAGCTGGTTCTGCTTCAGAAAAGAAAAATTACACAATGAAGCAAGATTGAAATATAATAGATTGCTGGAAAGGATTAATTAGTATTTGTTTCCTTTTCATTTCAATCTAACCTTCGATGATTAGTAGCTACCAAGGTTTTAAAAGAAATGTAGGCGGATCATATAGCACCTAAGCTTTTGATGGGTGCCTAAGCGGACGTCCAAAAAAATAAATAAATAATATAAACAACTTTAAGGAAGTAATTAAAATTAATATATACAAATATAAATGATATATCAATCACTCTTGTTAAGAACTATAGTATACATTAGAATCCACTAATTCATCAACATGTACAATAATATTGTCTAAAGTGACCACCTAAGCAGAACCTAAATGGACCCTAGTTAATTATATTCTATCTAAGTTGGAAGCTTATGCTTTAAGGTGGAAGTTTTAAAACAATGTTAAAAAACAACTCATTGGATCCTACATTTGTAGGGATTTGGAGACTCCCTAACCCAAATTGCTCGAGTTGATGACAAATAAGTTTATGTTAGGAAGATTGCGACATATGAAGCATTAGCTACTAGATACATACCAGTGCTCAGGAAGTATAAACAGTGGCAAGCTCTCTCTTTGCAAAAGATGGCAAGACAAATGCAGCCCTATGCATCTGTCAAATAGCAGAATCAGTGGGTTATTTACTAAATTTGATGAAGTTCAAGGAAAATAATGCACAGTTACATATGTCCTGCATATTGCAAGTGTATATGCAGCAAGACATGGTACTAAATGATTAAAGATGCAAAGAGAAAGTACAAAAAGGAAACATCCAAATCTGAAGATTGGCCATGAATTAGACTTCATTATGTCAGAAAATCGATTAGAGTTATTCTGACAGAATTCAGAAGATCAGAAAATGTTGTATCAGTTCTCGGCAGCTATTAAATTGGCAGAAGGCAGGCTTTCTAGACAAATGATATGATGTAAAAAAAAGATCCCCCCTTCCCCTGACAACCCTAGAATCTATTCTACAAAAAGTAAAGCCTTTCAGCTTCCAAAGGAAGCCTAAAAATAAAAAGGGAGAGAGAGAGAGAGAGAGAGAGAGAGAGAGAGAGAGAGATGAGATGAGATGAGGTGTCCAACAGAACACATATGCACACATACATACACGTCCGCACAAATATGTATGCACGCGCACACACTCACATATATATACTGATAAATTATATAAAAGCATATAATAGAAAATGTCATTGAGCAAGTGAGGGCTACGCATAATTTTTGTGATACCTCTGTATTATAGTATTTGATTTCCCTTCCACCCTTAATTGCTCCTTCCTGCTTCTCAATAGGGTTTATAGGATTCAAGAAGTTGACTGGATGACCATCCTTGGAGCACAATAAAAATCCAATAGTACCACTGCATCTCCATTTAAACAGATACGAGTAAGAAGCATCCATCATATACAACAACAAGAATAACAACATCCAACTTTAAACATATGATTGATAAAATGATAAAATCATCACGATTTATTGCATTAAACCAATTGTTGCCACCAGCAGATGCCCAAGTAGATAGCATTAAGCAAAGAATTGACCAATCGTTGGTTGAAAATTACTAGTATGAAATACAACAATGGAGTATTTAGGTAGGTGCCACTGCATACCACACAGAAAGTATATTTAACAAAAATGGTAGGCATGTGAACAACCATACAGGAAATGGTTTCAAACCTCTCTCAAAAGAGTGTTTAATTCATAAGTCTGTACAAACAGAACTATGGGCTACTCAGCACCTGGGAATGTAGTAGCAAAGTGGCAATTGGAAATCTCAATTTGAAGAGATATAGAAACATCTAAAAACTGAACCAACAAGCCTATGTCAGGAACTATTATATCTATACATACTCAGCTTATTAAATATCCAGTGTTAGGGTAGCTATGGAAAGGAAACAAAAAATAACATTTCAGAAATAAGAGGTCATTTGTCAGGTCAGGAATTAAAACATACTAAAGTTACACACACCTTACAATTATTATGTTTTATATGACTACTCAAGTTTTCATTATTCCTAATAACTACCTAAGGTGAAAACCAACATAACAACAATTAACAAGGTGAAACCAAACTCTGGCATATTAGAAATATTGTCAGGTGTAAAAGTCATTTATTTGGTCTCCTCTGAGTAATGTAACACGCTGAGGTCACTTTGCGTTAAGGGCAGCTAATGGAATATGCCCTGCATGATTCTTTATACTAACGACGGTACTTTGTGATTAACAATGAAATACCTGGATTTAAGTAAATAGGTTTAGACTTTAGAATATAAGGTGTACAGCGCATGAATCGTCGTTCCTTTGTCACCTTGGCTGGGCATGGCACATATTGCGACACATGCATTGCTAAAAGGTGTTGTTGGACATTGGACGACCTCAATAATCAATATGCCTAGAAAACAATCTTTAAACTTATTTAGGGCCATAAAAGTTAAACAGGTTTTAGAGGCTAACTTGAAGTCTTAGAAGTTAGAACAAGATGTTGGTGTAACACGTGCAATTTCTAAGAATAAGTGGTACATCTGCTTGAATCATTTGAGACTCTAATTTGACAATTCTCCCAATTCTTTATACTTTTTCCAAAACTTCAAATAACTTGGAGAAAACATAAATTACCTTTGAATTCTGAAATTTTTCAAATGCAATTTGTATAGATTAAGGACCAAAAGCAATAAAGTATCAAAAGGGACAAGAGACCCAATGCCATGCCCCTTTGAAGTAAGATATGCTCAATATCTAATGACACAAGTTGGCATGCGTCAGCATGAGGAAGTATCGAGATACTCTTTCTATATCCTTATTGGTAACTCACTAGCACGATACATATTGACTTATGCGAACTGTGGTGCCAATTGTGCTGACAATCAATAGTACAACATAATAAACTCAAAGTAAATGGTGCTAAATATAATATCCACAAATGTTAATACCTTGGGCAAATCAGTGAACCTAACTAAGAACATAAACACTGAGATTTGTTACTTTTAGGACTTAACGATTAAAGTAAAGAAAGCTTATAGTTCTAGATTTAAGGCATGATATTTTGTTAATTGTAAAGAAAAAGTATCATGTCATTATAAAAGATGCTTATTCTTTAAACTCCATTCGCAAGCAAAGTCAAAGTTACCAAGTTGTGATGTATCATGTTCCTAATAAATTAGCTATACTATATTTACTTTCCTAACTTCTATTCAGCTGGTTGGTATTCAAGTAAAATCTCTTTAAATGACAAAAACAAGCAAGCATTAAAACACCACATTGGGGTTAGTATACTGAGAGTTCCATATCTGGAGGATCTCGTGGTAACCCATAATGGTTCTCAACTTAGAGACATGATTTTAAATGCTGGGCAGCACATTGGCAGGACATTTTTCTATATCAAACGAGTGATCAAAGACCTCCATAATCTGCCAAATTATAAGCATATAAATGATTAAGTAATGCTCACACTGGCAGACTATCAAAGTAATAGAAACTTCTGTCCAAGGATTAAGTCTACCTACTCCCAGCTTGAAGTAGGCTTTTCCTGATGTCAAGAGCTTCAAGGGGTACTTGGCACTCCGCTACACATTTGTTAAGAGAAACATAATGGAACATTATTTTAATGATTTGTGCCCAGAAATGATTTATGATTTTATAGAATCAAATGGCGAGCTAAATTGGAAAAACTACTTTTCTAGCAGGAAGAAAAATAAGCAAATACAGATAAGATGAGCAGTGTAAGAACCTAGGATATGTAGGAACACTCGTTGAGGCATAATGAACGGAACCCTTGAATGTTTCACGGCAAATGGCAAGCATATCCTGAATAAGATGGGTGTGGAGCCACATGCTCTCAGCTTGATTACACAGAACCCCACCAGGTTTTAATGCCCTAGCAATTGTTTCAAAAAAAGGCTTTTCGACAAGTTCCTGAGCAGGGCCTGTATCAATATATCAAAATGAGGGAGGTATACAACCGTAGCTTTTACAATGCCACACTAAAAAAATTATTGATAATAGTGTTGATATGCATATTGCATATGACAGTGCCAATACAAAGTCTTGAAAAAACAAGGCAGTTATGACTTATGACTTCTATATTATAACTAGGAACATTGTCAACATAATTTACTTAAAAAAAAATCTGCACCAATTACACCTGATACTGGTATTAATCAAGTCAATACTAAAAAACTAATAATATCTTGCAAAGGTGACAATGCCAGCAAAGAAGAACCATCTGACTTGTGGCTCCACAGATGAATAATCAAAAGAAAATTAACTCTAAAAAAAATCTGACTATTATCAAGCAAAGAGCTAAATGCCCTTGTAGCATCTACCCATAATACAATGGGACCTATCACCCAAAGAAAATTTATAAACAGATATGCACAGCTCAGATAAAGAAGGATAAAAGGAGACACCTATAGGGACAGAATAATAGTAAATATCTCTTGTTGTCCATCAAAAATATAAAAAAAGAAAAAAAGAAAGCAGATAAAAGAGAGAAAGGAACTGATTGACTAGACAGTCAGTAGTAGCAAGGCGTGAAGAATAATAAATCACTCATAAGAGTACGATCAATAACAAAACAACAAGAGGAAGCAACAGTTTATCTGAGCTAAGAAGGTAAAAGAAGAAAAACAAAGACAGATTGTATGCTACATCCAAAGAGGACAAGATATGATAAAAACGAACAATCAAAGAAACACTAAAGAAAGCACATTTTGCATGCTACATTGAAAGAGGTATGCTGGCACCAGAACAGCAAGATATAATATGATAAGACCGCTAAGAGAGCCTCCAATTGTGTACCCTACAAGCACATAAAATATGAGAACAATGACACCAGAAATGGAACTTCTCACAAAACTGATATAGAAGCCACACAGATTGCATGCTGGATCCAAAGAGATAGATGGCACAAAACAAGCAAGCTGTAATACAATTTAAATAGCCTAAATTGTGCGGCTACAATCATATAGAAATGACACCAGCTAATGTACCTCAAGAGATGTAGAGATTTTATTCCTCAGGAGCTTTATAGCAAATTCAGAATAAATGAACATCAGTTAAAAATCTGATTGATCATTTTGCTAATAAATTTTGTTGCAGAACATGGAGCATCTTTAGTAGTGTCAGAAGTTTTTGGAAGTTAAATAGCATATGGTATACCACTATATACCAACTAAATTAGATGAAAATAATTTCCACCTCTGTATTTGAATTACATGAATCAAAGGCAGTTAACCCTGATTAAATACTAAGCGGTGCTGGTTAAGAAATGAAACAAACTTTTTTCTTAACAAGGAGAGAAGGGATTGATATCCAGAATTAGAACTACAGCTCCCTAAAAGCTCCTGATGAGCTACCACAAATTAAGCTGGAAAGAAGTAATTGCAGCTCACCTATCGGATCAGATGAATCAACAATAATGGCGTCATAGGTTCCTTCAGGAGCATTTCGTAAGAATTCAACAGCTGAGGAACAAATGTGACTCATTACAAACTTATGAAACGTATAAAATTAAGAAGATATCAGAAGTACAAACTTATGGCTAATTTGCATCTTGAAAGTTCATCGGAGTCCAAACGAATGTAAGCAAACAAAGAAATCGTAGGTCATTGAATGATAACTAATACTACATAGACGCTGAATGGCTGAAAGTTACAACATACCGTCACCGACATGCAATCGAACACGAGGATCTTGGAAGCCAAAATATAAGTCTGGGAAGAATTCCTTACAGACCTACACAACATTTATACATATTTGAACACAAAAAATATATGGGATGGCATCTGATAGTAAAGAAACCAATAAGAAACTTACATTTATGACCAGCTCATCAATTTCACAAATATCTATTATTTCCACTGAGCTGTGTCTAGAAATTTCCCGGAGCACACCACCATCACCACCTCCAATAACCAAAACCTGCATTCAAAACGATTGAGAAATGTTTTTATACATCAGCAATTTTGGTTGTGATACCAATGCCAATAAAGGGTAGAATGTGGTTCCCTCATAAGAAGAATTGTATAGATTAAAATTAAGCTGAAATACTGAATTCACGAACCAACGGTGTGCTATTTTGGATACTCAAAACCCAATAGCAAGCACATGTTTTCAATTATGTTTACTATATTAAGCTATAAATCCAATAGTATAAGATATAAAGATTCTCCCTCTCGAAAGTATTTTCTTTAGTGCATGCTTCCTCTCCTATATATGTATTTGAGATGTGTAGATTGTCTTATAGACACCCATTTGATCTCTATACATCTTCTCATCAAGAATGGAATTTTCCTACCTCTAAGACATTTCTTTGTTTTCTTCTACACATACCAGGCAAAAAGCTCTTTTACTACCAGTAATGCTAATATGCCATCCAAAAAGTCATCTATACTTAAAACCTAGTAACCATAACAACAATCCAAAAGGATCCTTGTATTAGCCTCTGAACATCTTACAAGTCCTATACAAAGTGAGTTGATGGAAGGACTAATCAACTCAAAAGGATACCTTCACACACTAGTTATATATCAATATTTCAGTTACCATAAATAATCAACACGGAAGTACCAAACAGAGTAAATATATCAACATAATACAGCAGAAAACAAGTAAAGCACAAACCAATACAGAGAAACATTAATACGAACAGACAACTATACTCAATAATGTTAGATACCTTATCAGCTACCAAATAAGATGAGCTATAGAGAATATGAGATTAGTGAATTTACAGTTTTGGGGGATGGAATCGAACATAAAGGAAGGTGAGCAATCATTTCCTGGTAGGCACATTCATCCTTATCAGTCAGCTGTACAATGCCGTCAAGCACAAGCACTTTCCCGTAAGTGGAGGACTGCATAAATAAACAACTCAAATAAGCAACTCAGGGAAATGATTAAAATTTTAGCACACTCAAAAGTATAGGTATGTAGACAAAAAGAACAAGAAAAACCTCAAAAACCAAAACTTCTTGGTATGGCGATTTCCCCCGATATAAAATCTTTTCCACTTTTATAGAATGAACCTCTCCTACAGAAACGATCCAATAATATGCACAAATGATATGATAACTGTTTGAGAATAAACATACTTTATCATTATCTAAAGTGAGATCTATACAAGGTAGAACTAGTACCAGGCCACATGGGGTTATTGTAGTACAGACATTTGTCAGCTTTATCTGCAACAACCACAAAAACAAGGAAATTAGAAAATAAAAATGCTCATAAAAGACAAACGGACCCCATCATTAAATCACGAAAACTATCGAGAACTCGATCTAATCAACAGATAATAACCATTGTCCGACCGCGATTCGGTGAACCACCCTGACACTACAGTGGCGTGACACTTGGCATCATTCTCCGGCACGGAAGCCCTCGCCTTAAGGCAACAAGGAGGAAGCGTCCTCACGGCGCCATCATCCCCACTTCCCCCTGTCCCCGCCGTCGTGCCTGAACCATTTCCGACGCCCCCTCCCTCCATGGATCCAACTCTTCCTTAGAGTTCCCAGCCTCTGCGAACAAAATCAAGATTCCAGTGATCCAAGACCTAGGGTTTCCAGAAGCGATCGGGTCCGACCTTCTACCTGCGCTCTAATGGCGGACGATAGAGGTGGGAGGAGAGCAGAAGAGGAAAAGACAGGAGAGAAAGGAAGGGGTCAGCTTCACCAGTACGCTTCTCTCCCTTTCTTTCTTTTCTTCTCCCTCTCTTTTTTTTCTTTTCCCTTTTTCCCTCCCCACCCTTTTGAGATTCTTTCTGTTTTCCCAGCGTCTTCGAGACGTTTACCTGGAGATGGCCTGACTCCTGAGGAAGGGGCGGGATTTATTACGGCGGTGGAGGGGTTGGGGCGTTGGGCTTTCTATTTTACCATAATGACCGATGTGTCCCTGAGTCCCCGCACAAGTTGCCATCGCCATAGAGCGAGGGGGACTTAATTGGAATGGAAAATAATAATAAGCATGTGACGAAATAGTCTATTACACGGGGACCATGAATATCTTATCTATTTCTTTCTTTATGGAAAAGAATAAGAACCTTCTATCTAACAGCTGTCACAAAGATGGGATTTCTTCTATCCATATCCATATAATCTTACATAAATTCATTATTACCAGATGATGAATAATGTCGTACATGGGATACTACTTTTGATTTCTTTTTCTTTTTTTGACTAATTTCTAAATTTTTTTATTAGGTATTGGTTTAAAAATTTTAAATCTTTAAAAATATTTATTAAAATTTTAGAAAAAAAAAATTACATTTAAATCGCTTAACATACTTAATCTCATATTTAAATTTTAAAATAAATATGTTTAGAAAAGAGTTATCTTTACTGGATTTACAAGTCTCTAAAAATTTAACTATGTATTACTTATGTTTCTTGTTTATAGTTTAGAGAAGAGTTTTATCTTTACTCATGTTTTTTCTACGATTGATGACGTGTTTGATTATTAGAATATGAATAAGGAGGAGTATTAGGCTAAATATTAAGAATACTCTTGAATATAGTTAAATCCTCTATGTCATATTCCAACTTCAAATTGGAATAGCAAAATGTAAATAAGAGATCCCTAATTTATAGTGAAGGTCTCTTATTGGTCAATCAAATGTGCCAGAAATTGGATGGCTTACTTAATTTGTTACTATAGTTTGGACAGATTCTCTCTGCAGGTAGCACAGGGTATTTCTTAGGATTCTTTGCCATTTTGCTGGAAGACTTGTATATATATTCTCATTGAACCAAATGTACCTAGTTGTAGTGAGAATAATGCTGCAGAATGATTATCAAAATGTTTGGAGATGCCTCCACAATCCACATAATGGACTCACAATGAATTATGTATGTCATTTGCAATACCATAGTACATTTGAGAGTAAGAAAAAAAGGGGGTCTTCTTACACAATTGTTGCTATGTTATTTAACGTATCATAAATGTCATCAAAATAATTGGACTCTCTTCAATGTATTATGTATTGTAGTTAACTTTGAAAAGAGTATCAGGATTTTTTTTAGACCTAATAAGAAATCTTTAAATGATCAACTGCACACTAATGTTATCTAGCTAGTACGTACGGTTCTTTCATACTATGTGCATGAAAACTATGACTCTATGAGCATATCAGGTTAAAACGATATAATGTTGTGAAGTGGAGAGGAAGGAGGCCTTCTCCTTCCTCCACATGACTTAGAAAACAAAAGAAATTTGAGAGCAAGAGAGAGAGAGAGAGAGAGAGAGAGAGAGAGAGACAGGTGAAACACATGTATCTATCCACGTTTTATAGATTTTGTCAGAGAACACACCAATATGGTTTTCTCTTGGTTGTATAAATTTGCAGGGGCTTCTATTTGGTTTTAATCTTTCGCCCCCAAAAGCCGAAGTTGAGATTAGTTCTTCCAGCAGGTAGAGTTCCAAATGTATATGTTTCTCTTGGTTTTAACTTTGCATTAATTTCTCTTTTCCCTCCCCTTTTGAATTGTTTTATATGTTATAGATTGGAGCTTTTTCTTTTCTTAATTTGTTGTTCTCCTGGTTTCTTTTTAAAATTGCTGAGGATTGTGATAAGTGCATTAGTATTTTGTTGGCTTAATTAGCAATGATGTAGCATCTAATCCAGGAGATTAGCAATTAACCTTATGACTCTGAAACTTTGAGGGCATTGTGTTGTCACAACTTTTGCTCTCTTGAGATTGGAAGGTGATGATAAAAGCTTGCAGAAGATTATTGCAAAGTAAGGCACGACACACTTAATGCATGGCAAATAAATAAAGACATTATTGATATATCTAAAGAATGTATCTTCAAAATACATCTGAAGAATGCACAGAGTCTTTTCATAAAAGGCATCTTCAGAATAATGGCATTACTATGAGTTGCTTGACTACTTATACATTGACACTCGAATTTATGAGTATCACACTTAAAGGTTTAGAAGATGTCAATTATGACATTTATCTTGAAGAGCTTGTTAATTAAGTGTATGGCCCAACTCATCATAATTAATACATGCTCAAATGCATTAACTTTCTTTGTCTTTCATCCAAATTTAGGAGGATGTAATTCTTCACAGAGGAAGCTCATTAAAGAATAATGATAATGATAGGGAGAAGTAATGTTTTCAAATATATTACATGCATGGCAATGTTTTAGACTGTTGTTCTGTTACCACTTACCACTGCCTTAGCATTGAATTATGCTCAATAATTGTTTACTACACAAGATAGATTTGATACAAAAGACTTTTCTTTCCTTTAGTTTATAATCTATGAATGGAAGTAACAAACTCATTATATTTTTGCAGGAAATATATATAAGAGTTTAGCCGATCAAACATGACAACACTGAAACTAAATGGCCACTTCTCGTCGTCATGTACAGCTTGTATACAGAAGCCTATACATGTAGAGGGAAATGCAGAGAAACATCATATTTATGTTACCAAATTGAAGATGAAAGGTGAAGCTCAAAATGATAGATGGAAAATCTCAGCCAGTTACAATGCAATCAATGGAGTTGCTCAGAGCTCTGTAAATCATCTGCAGCCTGAAATTTCATCAGTTCGAATTGGTGAATCTGGCTACAGATCTGAAGATCTCACATTCCATAAGCAATTAGCTCCTTCTGAATACCAAGAGTACCATTCAGTCAATCTTTTCGACAAACTAAAGGCTGTGCACTTGCATCTATTAGCATCAGAACACTGGAATGCTTCACGACTAAAATTATGCCACAGGTGTGCCAGTTGATTTCTTTTTTTTCTTCTTTTGTGAGGAAAATTTTCTATTCTGCACACTGCATTATTAAGTTATCCAGTTGAGCACTGCCTTAGATCTTAGTTTTATGTATTGGATCACTTTTTTTTCTGAATTCAGGATATACCTGGAGAGTGCAACAAATTTGACTCATTATCTAGCACTACAATGCCTTGATGTCGAGAAACTTAAAGAAGATCTCTCTTCCATTGGCCTTCTAAATATGGAGTTCATAAATTCTTGCATTCTTGCAAGTACCAATCTTGGCATCAAGCTACTGCAGAATTTAGTATCTAAAAATCATCTCAGCAAAAGGAGCAGTTACAAGATGCATGATCTAGATTATATTATAGCTCAGGAAAATAAAAATCTCAGTGAGAGCACTATTTTTACCATGAAGAACTTGGTGTCCTCACATGAAGCAGCACTATTTGGTCCACATCAAGAAGATAAGATCTCCCGAATTATGGTAACTGTTGGAAGAGAGGCAATATCTAATGAAGCACTTGTACCTGATCTTCTCAAAGAAGGAACAAATGTAATACGAATCAATTGCGCGCATGATGATTCAAAAGTTTGGGATGCCATAATCAGGATCGCGAAACACAGCTCGCAAACGCTCAAAAAGCCGTGCCGCATTCTGATGGATCTTGCAGGCCCGAAGCTGAGAACTGGCTTGGTGATGAAGGATGCAAATGTGGTGAAGATATCTCCACAAATGGACGATAAGGGAGATGTGACATCCCCAGCTCTTATTTTTTTATGCTCTGCAGGAAGTAGTCCTCCTTCGCACTTGATATTAAGTGCTGTACTTTGTGTGGAGCAAGAATTCCTGGATGGCCTCAAGTTAGATGATGTACTAAGTTTTGTTGATGTGAGAGGAAGGAAAAGATCACTTAAAATTTGCGAGAAGTCTCATCTTGTTACTTGCAGTAGTAGTGTGGGAGACTCTCCAAGTTCTGCCAACTCTGGTTATATTGCAGAGTGTTCCCAGACTGCCTATATCGGATTCGGAACAAAATTGTTTCTGAAGAAGAAAGACAGGAAGATTTCAGTTGGACGAGTAGTAAAGATACCATCTGTTGATCAGTATATTACGCTTAACACTGGAGATTTGCTGACAATATCGAGAAAGTCCTTCTCTACTACTATTGAAGGACTCAACCGCTCCGTTTTAGGTTCAGCAAGGATCACTTGTTCATCTGACTGTCTCTTCGATGCGGTTATGCTTGGTGAGCCAATTGCATTTGATGATGGTAAGATCTGGGGGGAAGTCAAGGACAAGAATGCCAATGAGATCATCGTGTTAGTTACTCATGCTAGTCCACTAGGTTCAAGACTTGGAGCCGGCAAGTCCATAAACATACCAAAGAGTGAGGTGCAGCTCAAAGGATTAACATCAAAAGACCTCACTGATCTTGATTTCGTTGTCGCTCACGCCGACATGGTCGGCCTATCTTTCCTCCGCGACGTTGATGATATGATTCTTGTTCAACGTGAACTTGAGAAGAGAAAAGTTGACAAGCTAGGAGTGGTGCTCAAGATAGAAACAAGGCAAGCCTTTCAGAATCTGCCTCTTTTAATCTTCCAGGCAATGAAGTTCTCAAACCCATTGGGAGTTATGATCGCGAGAGGCGATCTAATGGTGGAGTGTGGATGGGATCAAATGGCATACATTCAGGATGAGATAATGGCAATATGTAATGCTGCACACATCCCTGTGATATGGGCGACGCAGGTCTTAGAATCTCTTATCAAGTTTGGCTTCCCTACTAGAGCTGAGATCACAGACATGGCCGCTGGCACAAAGTAAGTTAGCAAAACTATTCTATCACTCCTTTTGCTAGTTGATTTGTATTTATATGTTCACTTGCTGTAAACTTTTAGCTCTCAGTTTTTTCTGCCGGTAACTGAGTTTCATGAAGAACAATAATAAGAATAGTTTGTAGTTAGTCTGTATTGATCTGAAAAAAAAATGCTCATTTAACCTGCAGTGTGAGCTGCATCATGTTGAACAAAGGGGAACACATTATAGAAGCTGTTTCGGCATTGGACTCCATCCTGCACAATCGTGCGATAAGGAAGAAGAAGAAGAAGAAGAAGATAACACTAAAGCTGCCACTTCCATCCAGGGGTCTCAGTCAGTAAATTCGCATTTCATATGAAATGGATGGTAAAGGGATTGGTAGGTTCTTAGTAAGCACCCATTTGAATTTGTCCAGATTTTCCTTGTTATAGTGGTCCAGTGTAAGTCTAGAATACAAGAAGGTAGCCAGACCTAAATCATTACTCCATATTTAGTCCACTTTGATGAAATGCTTCCTTTACCTATTCATGACAACATCCTTCATTTCCCAAATCTTTCTATGATTGGGGATTGGCATCAATTTCCAACGCATGGAGTTGGTATATTGAAATGCGTGAAGAGATGCTACAAAAGTTTTTTTTTGTTATTTGATGATGCTACAAAAGTTAAAGAAGGTATTATGTAGTCGTTTCTGTCTCCCTCCATGAAGGTGAATGTGGTACTCAAGGAGATTCAAGAGGAGCACTCAGTATTGGAATATTATCCAAGAAGATTAGCCAACACAGGTAGGTCATCTAATTAGCTACAGAATGCTTCATAGTTTAGCTGAGACATTTGCACTAACAAACTCTTAATTCTTAAAATAACAAAGATCGTAACCTTGTGCACATTGTTTATATAAATTAAGCACACTTTATTATACAAAAATGTGTGTCTAGTATAGAAAATATATATACTCGGTTTCAAAAATTCATTCTTAATATTACCAAAACCAAAATAGCACTAATTTAGCTAGTAAGAAAGAGGTTTTTGACCTCAAATCTTATTAAGAATTTGTTCAAAATTACCAGATATAGAGATGAAAATAGTAAAAAGAAAAAAATACCGCAACAAGTACTAATTAAAAGTTCATCAACATTCACTGCTTTTGTAAAGCATTTGCTAATGATTACAAAAATTCTAAAACAGTAACATACCAATAACAGCTTTCATTGCCAACTAGATATGATAGATGTAGGCCAACAAGGTAGAGGTACTGCCGTGTTGCATTTATGCAAATAGAATAGCACATTTCAAGAGATATCTCCTTCCTATTCTCTATGATTTCTTTTCTTCTGGCTGAGAGCAGGGCCCTCTAATGGCATCTGCAAAGTACTCCTCAACTGAAATATATTGAATGCAAATGGTGTCAGGGTTTCCTAAGTTAGCCACACTTAATAAGAAAATCAAGTTTCCAGATAGACCATTCCAAATTCAAAGAATCTTAAATATAAAAAATAAATCGAAGTTCGTTCTTAGAAGTTTCTTGTAAAAATTACCCATGCTGACAAAAAAAAAGTGTGATATGCAGTGAAAATCAATACCTAGATCATCCTTGGTGTCGAGCAAGATGTCTGACTCTAATGGCAAGAAAGGAGAGCCAGTGTAGTTTTCAAGATCTCCAAGGTCTGATATAAAACACATCATCATTTAGACATGATACGAGCATGAACAGAAAGAAAGAATCAAAGTTAGTATTTCATAAACTCTTTTTGTTTTATTTCTGAAGAGAAATTTAAAGAACTTTTGCATGGTATGTAACGCTTCAGGATTTCTTCACTAATTCCGAGGAAAAATACAAAGGTTTGCCACCATGCCACTTTGAATATGACTCCCTAAAATTATTTGTCCGCTTACATGCTAGACAATCAACATTCAGTCAAACTACAAATTTCGGCCCTTCGACAGGTATGGGATAATCAATATTTATTTACCAATATATCTGTTACTTTGGCCTTAAAAATCCCTCACTTAAAAATATTGATTCGTGTAACAAAAGGAAGCAGATCTTTAAATCTGAACCTGACTTAACTGATCTGGGTACAATGAGAGAGACAGCAGAGTGGGCAAGAATACAGTACAAGAAAAACATCTTGGACCAGACATGCCACATCTATTAGAACCTGTGCCAATCTTTCTGACCAATCATGCTTCTTAAAACAATGAAATCTTTTGGCCTGACACAATGAATGGTGTAAAGAAAAAAAAAATACTTGTTCTTTTCCTCGATTCAGACAGACTACTCAGATCTTCAATGTTACATACCTTTTCCTATTTCAATACTGACACACTTGAATTTTAACTGAAAATCTATAAGAATTGGGTACAGTATGATGATTTACATTCAACTGAAGGTGCCATTTGATCTACTAATCTTCTTTCTGAAGTCTGCCACACTAGTAATCTTAGTATTAAGTTAAGCGGTACGACAGATTTCTATAGGATGTATCACAACAGAATAGGCCTCATGATTGCTGAAATAGAAAGGTTACCTCCCAGATTTGTCAATTCTGTCGTCAGTTCTGAAAGATCGAAGTCCCAAAGATGCCCTAAGGCTCTCATAGATTCTCTTGAAGATCCATCCCCACAATCTGCCCCTAGTTGCAAAGCTGTTGTACTCCCCATATCAGATGAGAAGTTTGCATCCAGAGTAGATGCATCCATGCCCATCCCTGATATTTCAGAAGGATCAAAAGGAAAAGGGTCACTTGATGAGACTGATGCAGGACTCACGGCCATCTCTGGCATTGGTGACATTGCACTGAACAAAGGGGCAGCAGGTGCAGATTCAGGCATGCCTCTGTTCATCATAATGCTTCAAGATCACCATATTTAATGAAACAAGACAATTTTGTTATGCAACAGAAATCTGTAATCGAACAAACAAGTGATAATTGACTGCAAGAAAAGTCAATTGCCTAAGGAACTAATTTAATTCGAAGATCAGCAAATGAGTACTTCACAAGTTTATCGACCCCACAGATATATCGACAAGTTTAGAACCAAAAGAACAGAAAAATCTATGTGAGACTGTTTGCTGACTGTGCTAGGATGCGAGTCCAGTGTATGTATATAGCTTACAAGCTGAGTAGCCGATTAGACATTTAGTGACTTTTGTTCATGTAATATAAATCATGGCGTAATCCTTTTACTACATAAAGGTGAGTAGGTGACTTTTTCTTATAGATTCTCTCATCAAAGACTATGAGCTGGCCTCATTTTCAGTGACCTGCTAGCAAAAGCTTGACTACATGAGACTGCAGTACAGTTCCTCAGTGAACAATCTAATTTTGTTATCATACACGAGAATGACCATGAATTATGTCTTCTCCTACTATCAAATATCAATACAAAAAACAAAATTGTCAAAAATATTAAACAACTAAAATCTCAAAGAAATGAGCAGGCATGCAATTCCTAGAGAGGGAATGGTTAGAACATAGAAGCTTGTTCATTACAATTAAAAGGAAGCTTGCTAATTCAATCCTAGGGGAGAGGGTAGAGGGGAGTTGGGTACCATATGGTCAAACATTGAAACTGTCATCTAAGATTTGGGGAGCAGATGTACCCTCCTTTCTGGATATTCAATATCCATGACTATAACCCTTAGAATAGCATAACATGACATGCAATACCACATCACCTGACACTAAAATTGGATTGAGACAAAGCTACGAAAATGAGAAAAAATCTTACTCATTTCTGGAATTTATCTGAACTGGATGAAAACTGCCTGGTGCAGGAATTCCATTCACTACCTGATATCCGGATTGCCCACAAACTGTAAAATCAAGAGGAGGCTGACCTGGAGTTGGCATTGGAGTTTGGGGAAGGGTTGGGTATCCAACAGGCAAGTTGTTAACTGTACTGCAGACAAGTTGGCAATGATTAAGAATGATAAAGATCATAAGGAAACTGCATAAGATAGCTCTTGACTAAAGCAATAGTTTCATGACCAAAATCAATAATATCTCAAGAATGAGAAACATCAAAATTTGGCATTGGAGTTACATGAAGGACTATCATGTTGTGGTCAAATTTCACATAAATTACTTTATCACGGCTAAGCTTCTCAAAATATTAGTTTATCAAAAGAGGAATGTTAATTTCTCATTGCTATTTATGTTAGCTTAGAGAACAGGAAAGATTAACATTTGCATAAGTCCTGTTACTATGAGAAGCTTTCCAGAGAGAAATATTACCGGGCATAGAATGAATCTCAGTTTGCAACGGAAACAATGGAACCGTACCTTGTGCTGGGTACCTTAGCAAATGGTGCTGGTGCTCCAGTAAATGATTGAAGAAGATAATTTGTCTTTTCAGTTTCAGCCTTATATAGTAGGCCCTGAAGAATTCAGGGTTCTCTTCTTCCAGTTTCTGCCACACTGATAGTAGATGAAGAATATCAGACAGGTATTGTGTACATAGCCCTATGGTGAGACAAGCACATTAAGAATGGTCCTTTTTCATGTACTTTATTAATTTTCTTAATGTAAGGTGTTAAAAAAAACATGCTGTCTAAAGAGTTGTTTAACTTTGTGCTGTGGACCAAAAACAGTGAGAAGCCTATGAAAGGAAAATGGTACTAGAAATACACGTCAATAGTGTATGTAACACTGTTATGCCATGTTTGCTACATGTCCATGCAAGTACATGTAAAAAAGCAGTTTCCCAGAAATTCGATCAATATACACCTTTCCAGTGAGTAAATGTAGGAAAGGCAAATGAATATTGGCAAGGAGTGACAGAGGAAAAGGTTCCCTTCGATAGAAAACCCACCTAGTGTGGTAAAACCAGGTTCTATTCTAGCACGAGAAGAGAGAGTCCTAACCACTTCTGCTTTATTCATATACAGTAGTAGACAACGTTCTATCAAATTCTGGACCTGAAAAATAAAGTTTGTGAAACAGTAATAATAAGTCAAAAGAAACTTCACTGACTAGCTAAATTAACTGAAACTTTTTAAAACTAGTTTCCACGAGTACGTAGCAAAAGTAACTTAAATTGAACCTTACAAGTTCAATATCGTCATGAGAAACCTTTTTATGACTACCAGAATCTGCTCCAGGGGCCTCAGGACCCAGGGCACTTTGCTGGTTATCTTGTACTTCATGTGTAGATTGTACCGAAGGTTGTACTCCTGTTGAGCTCTGTGCACCCTGCAGATACTCTTCTTATGTGAAATAAAGCATGCTAGAAAGGTAAAATTAAGCAAGGAAGAAAGATCATGACAATAAGAAAATCAAGTACAGTAATTGATATCTGACAAAATCAAGCAAAATGCTGTCCTATTCATGTCAAGTCATATATGTTACAAGAAACAACAGAATATCCCCATTAGTAATAAGAGTAATCTCAACAAGCAGAATATAACAACAGTACCTTCAGTTACCTCTTGTAGGTTTCCAACAACCTAACTCATTAGCCATATCCACTTTCTTGGGTGTCAGTAATGCAGTCAAGCATTATGGCCCTATATGCCAAAAAGAGATGTAGTATTCTATTTATTCTTCCAAGGATACTCATCAGGACTAATACTTTCCAAAACAGTCTGGATGAATTGGGCCATCGTGCATAGGGTAACAAACTATGTTGATAGTCTGTATATATTTATCGGACCGTAAGTTATTCATCCGCTCTTAATTTTGAGGCACATATTCAGAAAGCTCACAAACCAAATCTAGACCATGAAACTGTATCTGACCTACTTGATTGTTCATATTCAACTAATGCATATTCCACACCTCAGTGCAATTCTTCCAAACTTCTTCAACCAAATTAGCCTATGTAATATTTAGATCCTCTCATATAGAAGTAGACTCTTCTCCTCCCACACTGACATTCCATAAACAAAAGCTTCTTATTGAAAAAAAATTACTTTAAGCAAATAATCCTTCTTTCAATTTTGGTTCCAACTAGTGCTTTGGCAAGGATGAGATAACACAGTCGTTGAATTTCAACTCTATTGAGTTGTTTTCTTTCAACTCTATTGGGTTGTTTTCTAAGAGAATAGTGTGTCAATCCCCTGTCAAGCACTTCTTACCAAGACACATTCAACTAGGTGTAGAACTGTAGATACATGCAAGCATCGGAGTCCAATCCCTGGGGTTCTCTGGTTAGAGATGTTTGTGCCAGATCTCATTCCATGCACTTCCTAATTATTACGAGACACAATTTTAAATTAGATAAATGTAGGTCCTGTCAAAAATCTTTTCAATGGGATCTACATTTGCAAAATAGCATTAGTTTCTCACAACTTTTTTGATGAGGATCTCTGAAAGTGTTCAACTCCCTAAATATGAGTTATCCTTCCAAAGATGATCACCTTCATAAATGTGTAAGTTAGAATGCCTTATCTAGTGACCTTCCTACTTAATCCTGAACAGAGAAGCCTCAAAAATGACTTATATCTCTTAAGATTCCATATTTAACTTTTTAGCTTTCTTACAATTTGCTTAGCAATGAATGCTAGCAGCAACAAATTATAACAGCATATCAGAAGAGAAGAATCACAAATATGTTGGCTGGGTAAGTCATGGTATGAACAATCATCCTACTGAAGTAGTTGATTCTGGAATCATTGTTGCCTAGAAATAGATCAAAACAAGGAAGGAAACTAACCAAGTACCAAGTCAAGCAGTATATCTGACAAAAACGTTACCTGTGAAGTCTTCATATCAGCTCCTTGAAAAATGCAGCTACATTCATCTAAATCACTGGAACGGGATTAATCTCTTGGGCTTATCCTGGAAAGAACAAGTGTGAGTGGCTCTACCAAATTAAGAGAGTAATGCAACTGCAACAAGAATTTAAAGTGTGTCACTTTTTCTATAGCACTACTTTACTTTACTGCGAAGCCTCATATATCCAAAATCTACACCGGCAATAATCAGTTCCATATTTCCGTTATCCTTACACAAAAAAAAAAAACTAAGAATCTTGATTGTAATTTAGAATTCCAAAAACTTGCAAATGAAACAATAGCAACACTATTTTTGAAAGCTTTATAAGAAGAGCATAAAGGCTGCGACTCGGAACAAAAGAAACCCGAAACAGAGTGATACTCCCACATCCTACGAACAGATATTCACCGCCTACTGGAAAAATTAAGAAAACCATAAGAACAAACCCAGGCTTGATTCAGGAAAACGGACCATCAGTAAAATTTCCATTCGCAATCGTGCTCGTTTAACATAAACCTCTACTACATTACTCTCCCACTAATCTTAGCAGATTCATACACCAAAAGAAGCAAGAAAAGCCCCCAAATTCAGAGTATTATGCCTGAGAAACCCCAGATTCGTACAAAATTCTTCGATTCCGATCTCACCATGAAGGAGTTTGAGAGAGCAAGGAGGAGATTTCTAGGGTTTATCCAGGGATGAGCCCGAGCTACCAATAGCAAGAGAGAGAGAGAGAGAGAGAGAGAGAGAGAGGGAGAATTCCTGCCAATAGAGACACCGCCGAATGTTGTGTGTAAATATATATATATATATATACACACACACACACACACATACACACACACACCCCCTTAGCCTTTCAATAATTTAGTTCTCCAAAATGATGACAAGTGTACTTGGGTTTCGCAGACGTCTTAGAAGATACAGTTATTGTGGCAATACGGCGCCGCTCGGATGGGCTTGACTACGAGGATTTTTCTCCTTTTTACCAAACTCAGTCAGTCCTCCACCAAATTTATAGACCGAGTTAGACTGCACCCTTTACTTAATACCAGATATTTAGAAAATGAGTCACGAAAACAATTTCAGCATACTTTTTAAGGGTTAATTATGTGTAACACTCCCAGAGCTCTACTCGACTTTTACAGAGCTCTGTACAAAATTAGTCGAGTTGACAGTCATATCTAAGTACATCTGGACTTAGATGCACTGTTGGAAAGAAGAAAACTTATTCTTTATTCTTCCCTCCCCTCGTCTCAACTCTTCGCTCCCTTCTATTCTCTCCCTCTCCCCGCCGACGCCCACCGTTTGTCCTTGCCCGCCGGCGAGGTACACGGCGAGGCCCGTCCCCCGCGGGCGAGGGCGCCGGGGAAGTTTTTCTCAGTCTCTCAGATAAAGGTGTCATTAATGTTTCAATTGAGTCAGATTCTCTTTTGCTAGTTAATTATATCCAATGGAGTCGCAAAGACTTCTTGGTCTTAGAGAGTAGTACCCTATGGTATGATATGAGTGTACGTGGGATAGTGTTTATTTTGGCTGAGCTACTTCAGCTTTTGATATCTGACTCACGAAGCATTTAATATATTTCCTCTCTTTCTTTAAGAAAATAAAAATCAATGTGCTACTACTATCTAAACCTTTTCGTGCCACGTCCTAATCCGATCGATTGCAAAAGGGTGGATAATGTGCAGTCCTACCTGGTTCTCTTGGATTCTAAAAGAAAGGGCAAGGCCTCGTTGGATCTGTCTGGGCCGGTCCAGGTGGAAAGAGGATCCACCAGGAGAGGATGGCTAGGATAGCTAGGATATAGCTAAGATTTCCCTCACTTTTCTATATTTTATTTTTTAAATCTATATATACAATTATTTGGAACCGCAGAGGTAGCAGTAAAAAAAAAAAAAAAAAGAGGTTTTGGATAGATGTAGATGGATGCTTGATCTGCTATTAAAAGCCAGGATGTTTAATCCTTCTTTAAACCCATGCACCCTCGACTAAGGCAAAGAAGATGGGGTGAGGAAACTGTGCTGGCTGAGTCTCGGCAGGTAGATAGCCCACGTTATTACCATACCACTTTTTTAGATAGCAAACTCTGGTTGTTTTCTGAGGAACAACAAGCTCTCTAAGCAATAGGTAGGTAAGTTCTATGATCTTTAATTACCTTAGTTTTATCTCAAATGATTATAATGCAATGTTGTCTATAAATGAGCCAGGTCGAATATGGGTGAGGTTTGATTGTGCCTTTCGCCAATCCGGGTTAGCTCTCTCTCTGCTTCCCAATAGCAAGGTTAGACACCTTAATTGAAAAAAAAAAAAAGAACTTATGACAGACCTAAATGAACATTTATATTTTGTCCTTGCTAACATGGGATTATCACGGGTTTGGTGTGATTGGGTCAAGGTGTCTACTTGAGTCACTTAGGTTTTCCTTGCTCATTAATAATAGCACACCCATCTAGTTGGATTTCTCCTTAGTGTGGCATTCTCCAAGGTGGCTCTTTGTCGCCTTATTTTTTTATTTTATGCTCTCAAGTTTTGCCTTCCTTGTTAAATGAGCAGGCTAATCGTGTACTTTTGATCGGCTTTTCATTGGGTAGTAACCAGTCTCCCTTTTCTCATTAGTCGTTATGCCGCAATGAATAATTATTTAAATTTTAATTTAAGCATGATCTACATTGTTGATAGTTATGCTATATATATACAACTTATTATTATTAGACATAACCAATCTAGACACCAAGAACTGGTCGATGTTTAGCACTAAATTAGTTGTTTATTTTGTAGAGAGATTGCTAGCCAAAATTGAACTAGAAAAGCCCATGTACTGCATGCCACAAAGTTAAGTGGCAACCTCATGCATGCATGCATTGCATGGTGGCCTGCCTTCATGTGCTCGAGACATGCAATCACATGCGCATGATGCATGCGTGGAGGGTTAGCAACCCACTTAATCGGTTATTAAGTAACGTTCCATTGACCTTTTACACTGTACTAGACAAATGATCAAGAAATTAAGAAAACACTAAAGATATATAAATAATTTCTTTTATCATGGACATAGTTCTACATACGGGACATACCAATATCAAATAGTATTCTAAAATATTGATATAATTGCCTCCACCAACATTATTAATTAGCAAAGTGGCTGTTTGACTTCTATGCTTGTTGTTCATATGATCATGATAATTTATGATATATCATATTAAAGAATAATCAAAGAGATCAATTATGTTAAAAAATATTATATATATATTAGCCTATTAGTTAACGACTTAAGATTTTGAATTGATTAATTATTTAACACAGTACCGGAAGCTTCTAAAATCTAAATCAAAAGGTGAAGCCATGCATGGCCTATATATATATACATATACCATTAAAAGGCTAAAGGGTCTCGTACTCTCCTCCGCTGGAAGGTATAAAGCAGGTGGCCTTTGTCGCCAGACGAAGCATTGCTGGCAACATTAATTGTGGCAGTGCAGGAGGGGCGCACTTGATGACGATGGACAAGCTACACCTGGTGATGACAGTGAAGGTGGGCATAGAGAAAGAATACAATAACGTAAGTTAGGAGGCCGTGCTTGGTACGTTACGTCGCATGGTGTTCCCAGTAGGCTAGTGCGTGGTCAGCTGTACTTACAGTCCAGGTCACAACCGCTAATGTAGAGAGAGAGAGAGAGAGAGAGAGAGAGAGAGAGAGTGTGCGCGCGCGCGCGTGTGCGTGCGTGCGTGTGTGTGTGTGTGATCATTTGTCTTGAGCTCTACTCTAGAATTTTCAACCAATGGGTGAACCTAGATAATCCAACCTCCGAGTTGAGTGGTCAGTTAAGGGGGAAACCAAGGCTCATAGTGGCCAAGTTCCTGCTTGCGTATCTAGGGATGTTGATATCAGGGCATCAGGTCAAGGTTAGGTAGCACCATGGTCTCATCGAGCACGTCAGTAACTCGTCGATTGGAAATGCAGGTTACTTTCCACGGCGGCTCATCTTCATTAACGCCACATTTCTCTCCATCCCCACTTACTGGCTGAGGGTGTACATGGCTACTAGATGCCATCCTTAATTCCATCTCTAAGCTGGCTACATCGTTCTTATGGGAGAAGAAAAGGGTAAAGGGCTCCAATTTTTTTTTTAACTGCGAGACAATCACCTGCCTTAAGGAGGATGGTGGCCTAGGAGTCTTAAAACGATACATAATTTTCAATGTGCTAAACAAGGAGGAGGCTCCATGAGTACGAATTCTTAAGGCCAAGTCGAAGGTGACAGCCATTGCATTCTGGGTGTGGACTTTCCCAATTCCTTAGTGCAAATAGCCAATAGTGATCCATCCTTCTCTCCTCAATAAGGACTTGTTGGTTGCAGGCCTAACGAAGGGAACAACTTGGCAGTCAAATAGACTTCTCAGGGAGAGGGGAAGTGAGCTAGCCTTTGATATTGCAGTTCTATCTTCGGGTGATGCCACCTTATATGATAATTGGATTTAGTGGCCTCACCCAAAGGGTGAACCTGGGCTGTTACCTTCATCTACGCATTCCTCCTGCCCCCAGCTCAGAGAGATAGGCTAGTTGAAAAAACCACTGGAGGCTTTGGGTGGCGTCCAAAGTGCGCATGTTCTGCTGGAAGTTGGCGTGGACCACCTCCCTACTACCTGCACAACCTTAGAATAGGACCGAACTATAATCGTAGCTTCTATAGGCTGTTCGGGGAGATAAGAGATCATTTGCTCTTCGTATGTAGGTTCAGGCAAGAGGTTTGGGTTCGGATGGAGGTAGAGTTGCACCACACCATGGACAATGCTGCCAAGATTAACACGGGCTGGCTGGAGACGAGCTAGGGTGGTGACGGTAACTGGTGCATGCATGTCAAAGAGGTGATAATGTCCACCTCATGGGTTGTATGGAAACAACATAATTCTATAGTTTTCAGTCGCGAGGCGGAGCACCCAACATGGTGGCTTGTAGGAGTGTTCAAATGGCTGAAAAATATGGCCTGAAGGGTGGCCAACCACTGACAAAGAGGTCGAATGATCAAGTTAAATGAAAGCCACCAACTTAGGGATAAGTTATTTGTTGAAGGCGTACCAAGGCAGCACAGGAGCAGTGCTCAGGTCGAAGGAGGGTACATTAGTGGCCATTGTGTGGGAGCCTACCCCGAGCGTCACCGTGCTGTTGACGGAGACTTAGACTGTATGCATGAGTCCTCGCTTAGCTTGCCAACAAGGGTCTCCCAGAAATTCTATGTAGAGAAACAACGAGTCTTTGGCATATCAAATCACGAGTCCTTTGAAGATATAAAAAATCTCCCACAAATTAAGGAAGAGAAATTGGGTTGTTGGCTAATCAGGAGAGAGGGGGGGTCTCCCAAGTTCCGGGCCTAAACACGTGCTCCCCACGAGGCAAGGGCTTTGTAATCTGTTCAATTTTTATGCTTCATCAAGTTGATGAAGTGATGTAAATGTAAACCGGCCACAGGTTGTGTTCTCAGGAAAGAAAAAAAGGAAAAAAAAAACCTTCAATTTGCATCAAAATCACGAGTATGCCACAGCCGACATCTTGGATATGTAGGCAGTACAAACCGAGAAGTCGTCGAAACGAAATCCCGCAACCAAACAAAAGAAAACCTCTCGATTGGCAGGCATTCATCTCCAGGGAAAGAAAAGATAAGAAACGGAAACGGAAAAGGTCACAGGCTATTCATTTCAACCAACCGCATACTCCCCCAACTTTATTCACACGTGGGACCCCAATCCCTATACCATCTCATGAAAACGACGTTACGGTTTCCAAAAGGGTCATCAGTCATCGCATACCGGTCTCGGAGGACTTCTGAATCCGGACACCGAAGAGCTATCGTCGAGCGGATCCTCTCCAATCCCAATCTTACGAAGCCGCAAAGAGACAAGTCAGATTATCCCGATTAGATGTAGCTCTTCGTGCTGGCAGGATGCAGGCGATCCTGCCCCGAAGATGGCGAATGGAACGAGGCGGGAGGAGGGGTTAGATAAGGATAAGACGGTGGTGGTGGGAGCCACCATCGCCACAATTTTCATCCGATCGGATTGTTTGCAAGTCGAGTTTCAGGAATTACTAACATTCCGTACTTGGTACGGTGGTTTCAGCCGACCAAGATATGACACGTCCAAATGTCCTATGTTTCTGCAGTCCTATCTGCAGACGAGCCTGTGAAAATTTTATATCGTTTTCGCGTGGTAATGGTGGGAGAGAGAGAAGAGAGAGAGAAGTCGGAGCTTTTGGAATTTGTCTGAAGCAAATCAGAGGGGAGAGAGAGAGAGAAAGAGAGAGAGAGAGAGAGAATAGGGAAGAGGGAGAATAGGAATTACTTTATCCGGAGAAGAAGTGGATGGTCGAGATGAACGGCGGCGAAGTCGGAGGAAGGGGGAGAGCCGCAGATCGAGCGATGGTAGGAATAGACACGTGTTGGAGATTGATGGACGAGATGAACAGTAGCGCGAGCAGGGCGGTGGATACGGACTACGTGAGGAGGCTTCACAGGCACCAGCCCAGGGAGAACCAGTGCACATCCACGCTCTTCAAGCACGTCAAAGCTCCAGTTCACCTCGTAAGCTCGAAGTCTCAAATTGGTTCTCTTCTTTTTTAACTTTTCGTAAAGTGGGTTATCTTGGTCTTCCGATTTCCTGCGCGTAATCGTAATATTCGTTTGTTTTCTTATCAATTTTGGTAAATATGTTTTCTCTTCCCCGAATTGCATGTAAAAATTGTATCTTGTGGTAATCAAAGTGATTACTTTTGAAAGGTTTCTGGCATTTGTTGGTGATCTCTTTCTCAGGTTTGGTCTTTGGTGAGGAGTTTTGATCAGCCACAGAAGTATAAGCCCTTTGTGAGCAGATGTGTGGTGCGGAGAGATGGGGAGATCGGGACCGTGAGGGAAGTCAACGTGAAATCGGGGTTACCGGCCACTACCAGCACTGAGAGACTGGAGCTTCTTGATGACAACGAGCACATCCTTAGCATCAAGATCGTTGGAGGTGATCACAGGCTTAAGGTCTGCTACCTCTTCTCTCTCTTCAACCTCCCAACACCCCCAAATCTTCTCTGTAATCTAACATCTCTTTTTTATTTGGAAATGTTTTTTTTCCCCAATTTGGTAATGCTATTGCCATAAGCTCTAGTTTGTTGATGACCAAATAGTGTTCGAATTTGTCTTTTTTTGATCGCTGGTCTATATTTTGATTGCTTACTAAGTTATTCTGTCACTCTATTGTTCCATGCATGTCACAGTTATTTGTTTTTACACATGCATGCATTCAAGTGCTGCAGTTGCTTTTCATAGAAAATTGCTAACTTATTGCTTTTTCTTATTGTGATAACCCAAACATCCCCAAATCGTTCGCAGACTTTGTAGTCATTGTATTTGTTCTCCTTATCTGCACTCTGTCATTAAAAGTAGTTTAGGTCTAAATGATTACATATGCATGTTGATGTATCCAAAATATTTGTGTCTAAACAATTTTTTAGGTACTAGCTGAAAAGCAATTTAGCTGGTTACCATGGAAAGATAGTGTTTGGTAACTATACTTTTCCTGCAACATGCATATAATGTTTTATGTGATAAATGTGATCAGGTATTAGGCAGGGTAAACTCATGCTAATGTTTGGTAACTATCGAGTTGTCTATGTCAATTGGATGAATTTGTATGCTGTATGAATCATCAATCAAATTCTTTTGTGAAACTTTAGTTCTCAATATAGCCGTAGGCACATGTAGTACATGTGGATAGGAAGGGTCTCTTACGAAGAGAGAAGGTAATCAACTGCGCAACAAAGCAATCAGCCAAGACTCTCCCAATTCCCCCAAAATTTATAGTGGAGTCAAGTTGATTGCATACTGACCTTATTGAAGCATCAAGTGTGTGAACTATCCTGTTTCTCCGCATTCGTGCATAGTGCTTATATTCTTCTTGAATTCCATTTTCCAGAACTACTCATCCATCATAACTGTCCATCCTGAGAGCATTGAAGGAAGACCTGGCACGCTGGTGATAGAGTCTTTTGTGGTAGATGTGCCTGATGGGAACACCAAAGATGAGACATGTTTCTTTGTTGAGGCCTTGATCAGGTGCAACCTCAAGTCTCTGGCTGATGTATCGGAGCGTCTAGCTGTTCAGGATCGAACAGAGCCCATTCACCTGTAATCCATTGCCATACAATCGAGACATGAAGCCAAAGTAAAAGAAAGTTTTGGGGCAATTGCAGTCTGTCGTTGTTAGCTCTCCCTCCCTCTTCCCTTGTCGTATGCTTGCATTTCTATCCTCTCCTTGCTTTCACTTCCTTCCTCTCCTTAATCACTAAAAAATAATACTATTTTCTATAGCCTCTTCCCTCGTGATCCTTTAACCCCATGTGATTCTTCAGTTTCCTCTTCCTTTATTACCCTGGACTTTGTGACCTTATGTTTCTGTGTAGACCCTGTCCTAAATTAGTGCGGCATGCTTTTTGGTGGTGATGGTTATTTACCTGAACCCGTAGCAGCTACACAATGGTTGCAATGGAGATGAGAGTATTCAGAGAAAGACTATTGCCTTCAGAAAACTTTGCTTCCATTTTGTAGGCTTTGTATATATTTGATTATCTATTTCTATTTTGATACAGTGAGACTTTTCAGACAACAGTTATTTTTTCTCCCTTTTTTGTAAGGTATGTATCTTCCCAGTTATGAAGGAATTCGTATTAGTTAGCAGTGACAATGAATTATCACCGTCTTATTTTCCCTTGCATATGCAAAATATCAACCTTGATTTTTCAATATGGTTTAGATTGATCTTGGATATTTCTAGTATATTTTAGCACCCCGGTCGTCGCAGGGGTGGGCCGTGGTGGCATTTGTCATGCAGCATACTCTTCTCTACTAGATAAAGGTGATAAGGGCATGCCCAATGGCATTTATCACACATCTATCGTCTCCTTGCATGATGATGACTTAATCCTACTTTCATCTATGACTGACAGAAGGAGATGACTTGTAACTTGTTTGCTTGCTATGCTTCTGATGTTAACAGTAGCAGTTGCATTCATACATGGTTTGGTTATATGAGCTATTGTTACATTGTCAGTGTGGCATACGATGTCCTCTTGGTTAGGGTTTCTCTGTGTTATATTCTCAGTTGTATTCTGATGGGTTTAAGCTAGGTACGAGATCATGCTTAGTCTAGCCCCCAATTGTAGCGGAACTTTTGCAATTTAACTATATTTAATTTTTATTAATATAATAATAGATGTTAGTGCATATGCATATTACATATAGAAATTATAACAAAATATGTATCAATTATTAAAAGAAAAATAGATACGTTCAATTTTATATACTAGATTGAAAAACTAAATGCAATTGAAATATAAAATCCCTCATTGGAAGGCCACTAGAGCTACAAATTGAGACAGTGATTGCATTGGTAGATATGAGTTACTTTCCCTTGGACATATTTTTTTTGACTTTGTCGATAATCTCTTCCTATATACCTAGGTAGTGTTTATTCTTCTAAAAGAGAAGGAAATTCCCTGATCTTGTGGTATCTGTTCTTCCACATCAAGCCCTAGTTCCTATTGACCTTTATTTCCACCGATGACAAAAGAGTAGATAAGGCCAATACTTTAACCCCATATATACTTGAGTAGAGATTCTCTACAGTAATATCTAGCCAGAGGTTGCTCCATTGTGGATAGCAATCTAGAGGTACTTTGATATCCAGTTGATGACTGGAATCTTCTTACATGGTGAGATATTAAAAGAGCATGACTGGTTATAATTCCGATGGTATATCTTGAACCACCTGGAGTGCCGTGGAATCGGCATCACATCGAGCTCAAAAATATGTTGGCTATTTAAGACTTATATGGTTTTAATCTTGGAAGGTTTTCCTCTTTTACTACAAGTAAATTGTTTCATATGCCATTTAAATATAGTTGTGATCGTATGTACATCTATTTGCTTCATACAGCTCCAAAACCATGAAGTTTCTTCTTTCAAAAGCACACCTCCAGAAATTGTAGTTCTCTAAACCCACCATAGCCTGGTAATCCACTATAAATGCCACAAGTACAAGCGTGCAACTCATCTTTTAAGGTACGGTTTGGCATAGTGGTTTCTTTTTGGGGTATCAATATAGGTCGGCACACCAAATATTATAAGTGATTTATAAACTTATTTATATGAGTATGTGATTTCTAGTCCATGTGAGTGCTACTAAGATATATAAAATAGAATAACTTTTTGAAATAACGATTTTAAACAACAAGAATGGTTTAACACAGTGAGCAAGTATTTGTTACCCTTATTTTTGACAGACTGAAAGAGACAAAAGATAAATTGCTAAACTATTTAGTATATATCTAATACTCTTTCATCTATGAGTACACGCACTTGCTCGTTGAGAAAGTGATTTATATTAAATTGACTCAACCAACAATTTTACTACGCATTTAATTGACATCAACATGAATTAGAACTCACCTACTCTATAAATAATTTTGAAACTCACTGGTTGAGATGAATTATATTGGTAAAAAAATCCTCGTGTTTAGCTCTCCATCCCCCAATCATTTCATCCACGTGGTCCACTATGAGTGTGAATTAACTGGATCTTTGCCTCATCTCCTTCCCATAGCTTTACTTTGTTGACTTGAGTCTGCATCTATCTACATGTGCTTGTTACTTTGTTGTTGACTTGAACAATGTTTGCATGGACCCATTTACCAAAATCATCATTATCATTATCATCATCATCATCTCTCTCTCTCTCTCTCTCTCTCTCTCTCTCAACTAGCTTATATGCTAAATTAGCCATACTTCCCTCCAGTACGTATGCTAGAGTTTTAGTGCTATACTTGCACTATTCTATATATTAAGGCATAGAAGAAAGCTTGAGATAAGGAATGAAGGAAATCAAATTTATATATCAACAGTTCACCACAACATTAGGCTTATCATAGCATTCTCATACTAGAGAAGAGAGATCAAGCCATACATGAGTGGTGGACTGGTGGTCCATCTACCCACATAGTGTGGGCCTCTGGATTTAATAAGACGACACGTATAATTCTTGCACTCTGGACAACAGTTAAGGCTTGGAACCTTCAAGGGAGTCATACCTCTCTCTCTCCATTCCCCCATGCACAGACCAAGTTGTAGGAAATATCTACAAACTTTCATCGATCCTTCAACACGGTCACGTACATCAGAGTTTGAACTAAGGATCACTCTGATACTCGAAGAGAAGAGAAAAGAAAAGAAAGAGAGCGAGAGAACTTTGTAAATTAATTAGGTTATGCAGACTGTAGGAAGTTCCTAAATAATTAAGATGGGGTTGTAGAGGATCAAATGTTGCATGAGTTTGACCCTTTCCTTTCTCACTGTATGTTAAAGGCGAAGGGCCCCCAAAAGAGGACTAAAAGCCCACGTTCTCCTGCACTACAATCCGCGTGCTTGGAACCAACCATTATCATTATCCGGGGCCTCCATCTTTGAGATCATTCCATTTGGATCCCAGGCGCAGAAATTTGCTCAAACTTTTGACCATTTCCGTCCTTTTAATATTCCCAATCTTTATTATTCCGCAAAAGAAAACAAATCTTCGCGAACTCCAAAGCAAGAGTTTGAAATTCCTACTAGAAATTTAGCACTCGTATCCAAACAGACACGCTCATTTGAATAATAAGTCAGAGATCTACTATTGTACGCCGGAACTGTGACTCTGACTCTATACCAATTGTTAGAGCCTTAGAGGACAATAATAATTTAAATGCATTATATATATATATATATATCAACTTTTTGGCATATACTTTATTTTATTTTATTTTATTTTTCATTGTTGACAAACTTCTATATCACTATCCTCTAGTAGTATAAGTAGCAAGAGACAATAATCTAAAACCAAGCACTTGTTCTTCAAACACAGGAGGAGAACTGCTGAAGGTGTGATCATGGCAAAGCCGAAAACGGAAGTATACTTCGTCTTCATGAACTTTGATCCCGAGTACGAGCGCCTGCGAGGAGATCGGTCAGCAACAATTAACGTCTATCTACATGCATTCCTTACATCTCTTATTACCATTGTTCCTTTCGTCTTCTATATCCTCTTACATTATAACTCTCTTCCCGTCGTAGATCAAAGAAAGGTGGCGAGGCTCTTGATGCCTACCTTAACTGCAAGCATGACCGATTGCTCCAGGAGCTTTTCACGCCCAACACCTACAAGAAGAGATCTTCTTTGGCCATCGTCGACGGCTTCGCCGTCGAAATGACCCATGAGCAGGTAGACTCTATATCTTGCCTGTATTTGTTACTTATTTTGTTGATCGATCCATATGATGAACTTGTCACAAAATCTTAAATCTTACAGGCAGCCAAACTTAGGGCAGCCAAGGAAGTGAGGGTGGTGGAGAAGAACCAAGAGCTTGCATGACTGACTACATGAGATGTATCTGGTCAAATTAATAAAAATAAGCCACATGTTATTATTCTATCATAAGCTTTGAAGTTAGCAAGCGTAGCACTTAGAAAAACTTAGGAGGTCTTGTATTGTCTGATAGTGTGACTTTCTGTGTGGCTCTCTTAGCTTATTTGACTTGGATACTCATGTCAAGCACTTTAGTATAAGATCTAGTATATAGCAGCTATATATAAGTGGGCTCACAAGTTTTCATTGACTTATTAAAGGTCACTTCCTACGTGTGAGCCAATAAGTTACTATTTGTTTTTAGTCTGCATTAATCTATGCAAGCAAAGCATTCAATGGAGTGTATAATGTTTCTCATCATTTGCAATGTCACATTTAGTCGGCTCATAATACTAAAGATTAACCTTTTTTTTTTTTTGTCGTTGTTGTCGTACTGACAATGATTCATCTCTAACCAAAAAAAAAAAATTTAAAAGGTTTCAAAAGCTAATACATGCAAACAGGCATGATATTTAATAAATAAATTTAAATTTATATTATATTAAGCCTAATTCTAGCTGAATTAAAGTGTGCATGGCATACATGCCACTTTACATAATCAAATCAAATATGTAACCAAGTTCAATCTTATTTATTATATACATCAAGCTTGATCCAATTGATCGAAGTTTGACTCGTTTTAGATACAAGTCGAGTTTAGTATCTAATCACTTGGAAACTTAAAATAGTTTATCGTTTTATATAAAAATTAAAAATTTGCTAAGAAAATTACTAAGTATAAAAGAAATATTCTTATATAATCACTGACCTATGTGTTAATCTTCACCAATAATGCGTTTGTTGAATAGGACAAGAAGTTTTTTTAACAGAAAAGCAAAACATAGTAACATGGCAACTGTGTCTTCCCATGTCTCCTAATATTTTATTAAAGATTAGATTTGTATTGGATTAAGATTTCATCTGTATTATAATAATATGATGTATGTTGTATCCGTATCCATTGTAATCTGATCTAAATTGTGATCTATATCGGTTTAATAAATCTAATTTTATTTAATCCATCTGAACATTCTAGTGGTAGTTTAAAATTATATATTTTCTGCGTCTCTAAAAACACTCTTAATAATCCACCAAAAATTAAAAAGAAAAACTCGGCTATTTTCTATCCGCATAAAAGAAACTGTGCGGAGAAATCTCGCGATCTCATCTTCAACTCCTACATGGCAATCTCCCATTGGCTAGCACTCTCCCCCATCCAGAATTTTAACGTTCTCGAAAAGCTAAGGTTCGGATTCTTCTCGACTGCCCCTCTTCTCTCACTGAAGACGAAAACCATGAAAAATCCTCCAAATTCGATGGAGACCAACGCGATCCCGTTGAATTGTTGAGTGTCAAGTTCGCATTTCTCCCGGAGAACCTCGGAAGCAGGCCGGAATTATGCCATGGAGGTCCTCAGCGCGGCTGGGCTGACACCGGTCTCGCTTCTCAAGACTACCTCCTCCTCTGAGAAGAGACCAGAACCCAGAAAGATTATTCCTTTAAGCTTTCCAAAGACTTCCTCTTCCGATGACCAGCTTCCAAGCTTGAGAAAGCTAGTACCCAAAAGCTTCGGTCAGGGTTTGGCGGCACTCTCCTTAGCTCTCGGTAATGGCGGCTTAGCCAGGGCACTGACCTATGAGGAAGCCCTAGGGCAGAGTATAAACTCTGATTCCTCCTTTAGTGGTTCCCTAGATTTCGATATAGGTGAAATCCTTGATGGGTTCTTGAAATTCACCTCGGAGAATCCTCTCGTCATTGGCGGCGGGGTGGCGGTGCTTGCAGTGCCGCTAGTTCTGTTGCAAATTTTGCCGAAGCCGAAGCCTTGGGGCGTTAAGTCTGCGAAGAATGCCTACTCCATGTTGGCCGAGGATGCCAGTGCGCAGTTGCTTGATATAAGAGGAGGGAGGGAGTTTAAGGACGTGGGGAGCCCGGATATTCGCGGATTGAAGAAGAAGGCTGTGTCAGTTTCTTATAGAGGAGATGACGATCAAAGGTTCTTGAAGAAGCTTGCTTTGAAATTTAAGGACCCAGGGAGCACGACATTGTTCATTCTCGACAAGTGAGTTTTAAGTGATTCAATTTGTTTTGCTACTAGTAGGTAAGGCAATGAGTCTGCTTGGATGCATAATTCTTTTTAGATGTGGCATAGCCGTACTGTTGAATTCCCATAAGCTTTCTTGCTTGACACTGTCTCACCTCAACCTGTGCCGTACCATCATCTCAAGAAGAGTAGACATTCTCCATGTAAAGAGTACATCTGACGTGCTACTCCTTTGTCTAAAACCTCCTTAATGATCTTTTATTTTGATCTTTGTTATATACAGATATAAACTTTCTAAAACCGCAGTAGATAAGTCCTACTTGTATGCATTTCTACTATTTCGGTTTCAAATCTAGTTTCCAAACATACTAATTCAGTCCTAGTTGTTTTATTTTAACCTTTACTCTGCAGAAACTTTTTTTATTTTTGGACATGTAACTGTTCAGTATATAGATCCTTCTTAGGTAATCTTTTGATGACTATGATGGAAATCAGGTTTGATGGGAACTCTGAATTTGTTGCTGAGCTGGTTACTGCTTATGGTTTTAAAGCTGCATTCGCAATTAAGGATGGTGTAGAGGGAACTCAAGGATGGATGGTCCTTATCTTGTTCTCTTTTACTGTATTTACTATGTAACTGGTATCTTATTCTATAAATGACCTCTGAACTCTTGCATTTCAATTACCTCATTGCAGAATAGTGGACTTCCTTGGTCACCACCTAAGAAAGGACTGAACGTCAACTTCAGTGATTTAAAGGATGCAGTTGCTAGTGCACTTGGAGTGAGTTGATTTTCTGCATTAGAGCTTCTCTTGTCTTCCAGATTTTTTTTTAGTATACTGTGGAACTTATAACTCAAAATTATGGAACTTTAGGATTAATTGTTGCTAGTGTATTCTTTTAGTTTATCAATACCACCTAGTAGGTGACATTTTCACTTGTGGGCAGGATGGTTCCAATGGTTTACCTGTTTCTCTTGGACTAGCAGCTGCAACTGGTTTAGGAATTTTTGCATTTACAGAGGTAGGTGGTTGTTTCCTACTTCATATAACATGAACCAGCTTTAACTGCCGGAGGATTTATTCCACATTTGATATCATGATGCAGACGGAGACGGTACTCCAGCTTTTAGGTTCTGCTGCTATAATCCAGCTTGTCACCAAGAAACTATTGTTTGCTGAAGTTAGTATCTGATACTTGGGGAACTAAACATTCTGTTTCATGGCCAGTACTAATGTAATTATAAATACTATTTAGTAACTTATGGTGAGCAACAGATCTGAATTGGAGATTTTGTACTTCTGATTAATTTGCTGACAGGACCGTAAGGTAACTCTTCAACAAGTTGATGAGTTTTTGAACACCAAGGTTGCTCCTAAAGAGCTCGTTGATGAGATAAAGGTAAATCTCTTCTCACAAGTTAGGAATCATTGCTTAATTAAATTAGTCAGACTAGCAAAATGCAGATCTGAGTCTGGTATTTATAAAATAAGCTCTCTAAATGATTCTATAACGTGCAAGTTTGCAATCCAATTTCCAGTGACTTCATGTGTGTTGAACAAATATAGATGAGGCAATTGAAATGGGTACCGGGAAGACTGAAATATATGCTCATTTTTACATGCTAATGTACTTGTAATTGTGCGGTATAACTTGGTAGTCTTTTCCTACACTAATTGTCATCTCTCATGGAGTACCAACTACAACAGTTATGGCTTCATTTTTTTTATATTTCATATCAATATTTTATGCATTGATGGATCACCAATGATTTGCTTGTAAACCTGCCTTTCCAGGTGAATAGTGCATGTGGTTAGTATATGTAGTATATAATGATTATGGATCAGGAAGAAAAAAAAAAGACTAGCTCAAATTCTTTTGGGTGGTGACATTTTTATCGTTTAAGATTGAATTTGCAATGCTACCTTTTATAAATTATTATGAGTTGGTTAAAGAAGATAAATCTGTATATCTATCCTTGTTACTGATATATGCTTCTAATTGGTACTAGATGATAGGAAAGACTCTTCTACCTGCATCTTCTAGTGTGGTGAGTCTACCAGCTCCAGCAAATAAAATTTCAGATGCTTCTACTTCCTCTACACCAGTTCAGAAAACAGATGCTGTTCTAGAAGCAAAAACTGAGGTACAAGAGGAGGCCAAAGATGAACCTCTCCTGGAAGTCAATTCAGTTCCTAAAGCAGAACTCGGCAAGGAATCACTTCCTGTAACACCAAGACCTCTTTCACCTTATCCATATGTAAATATCGACCTAACGCATGCTCATACACTCTTCTATCCCACCTCTTATTGTCAAGCACTTTATGCTATATGCATCTTCATGTTTGATGTGGCTTGATAGTAATCTCTTACAAGTCAAACATGACACTGGATTAAGCCAAACTTAATCAAATGCACCTGAAATTCCAAAGAAGAAATAGGAAGTGAAAAGATAAGTAAATGTAATAGGTCTTAAACAGTTAAGTTGTTAACTGATTAGAGTATAATTCTTCTCCTTACAACAAAATGGAAACAAAAGATTTGGTTATAGATACTGAATGTAGATGACTGCTATATTTGTTAGCATGCAATCAGTACTATCAGGTTCTCTACTTTCAAAGTACTAATTTTCGATGATTATTTGTGTGTCATATGTTTGTTCTCACATTTTTTGTAAATTACTTGTGCAGTATCCAGACTTTAAACCTCCCTCATCGCCTTCTCCATCGCCACCTTAGACACTCTTCTGAAAGTAAGTTTGAACTCATGAACTTTGTAAAACTCGCATCAAGGTGCAGAGCAAAAGGACATTCAGCGGCATCGGACGGCAAATGATAGGTTTACAGCAAGTCAGATATTATCATGTCAGATGGTGTTTACATGTCCTGTGAAGTGAGAATTATTTATCAGTAGACCAGGATTGTTTTTTCTTCATTTTTGTTCTCTTTCTTTTTTGGATATTGTAGAGATGTATATATTTCTTATACTTCTCTTTGCTTGTCCAACTTATAACTTAATTGGTAATTTTTGTCAATTTATCCTTGTATCTTGAACTCTCATCCTCAGAAATTTGCCAGTGCATCAGATACCAGAATTACAATGGGCAATTCAACCTTGAGAAAGTATAACCAATGGAAAAGAGTATCATCCAGAAATAGCTACTGAGCCACCTTTTCCTTTTCAAAATATTTCCAATTTACCTATTACTTTTCTTCGAAATAAAGATCTATGCTATTATATTTACCAGATTAGAGAGAGAGAGAGAGAGAGAGAGAGAGAGAGAGAGAGAGAGAACTGACATCTAGAGCAATGGATAAAAAGAAGCTAAGTGTGTTTCACCGGGGCTTCATCTACAGGCCAGAACATATGAAGTCAATGCACATTCTTCCATTAGATCCAATTTGTTGCTCCTCTAGAAATGTTTGGTGGACTGCACCTATCGCCGTATAAGACTAACACAATGTTGGGTTTAAGTCTTATATTTTGAACATAACAGTAGTCAAACTATGAGTGGAAGATTCTCCATTTCACAATTTTCCTCAATCAAACCTAACCATAAACCATAGCCTGGCCATTGTCACCTCAATATAAACTTCTTGACTACTTCTAGTCCGTATGAAACAATGTGAACTATCTTATATGGTTACATTTACGTTTTGGAAAAAGACTATTCAAAATTCATAGTTTTTGCGTCGATACTTTTCAGATTACCTTTTGCTATCTATAAGTTAAAATTAATGGAGATCTAACAATTAGTTAGATTTGAATGATATCTGTGAATAAGAGTTTTAATGGAAATACATGCAAATAAGAGATTTTAGAAGGATATATCCACACATAGACACAAAAGAAAAACCCTTTGAGAAAATATAATTTCCAAAATATATGGTATTTATAAATTGGTGAAGCTTTCGAGCAACAGTCAAGAAGGTCTTATGATAATTATTTATATTCTAGTGGATAATGTCAAACATATGTTGGATAAATCACAAATTTGATATTATGTTGCTAGAGTAGCAATAGAGAATAATTTAGACTATTACATATGAATTAAAAAGAAAAAAAAAAAAAAAAGATAGAAGAGATGAAGAATTTCGATGCGTATATATCTAGAAGTTATCCACGTTGACTTTGTCTTGGAGCTTATACATTTTTGTTAATTTTGTTTTTCTAATAAAAAATTGGCTATAAATTGGTTGACCAGTTCTATAACATAAGTGGAGCATCTTCTACTAATCTGCGGTTCCTAACCACCTGTCCTTCCATTGTTGTCGTCAGAAGTGTGAAGCTTGGACCTTTTCAAATACTATATATAGGTTTGAAAGAAACGTGACAAAATATCTGCATTCCTTGGCCTAAGAATAAATGATATACAGTATATGAGGAGATTGACTTGAGCATGTTATTTAATTAGTCAGTCGATTAAGCCTTACAACACTCCCCTTTTTTAATTTAGGCTAAGGATAAATGATAAACGAACTAGAGAGTATTCCTCATATTCAGGTCAAATTTGTCTAAGCTCGTCATCGAATATGTATGTGTCTGCATATTGATTAATTTAAAGTGTTTATATGAATAGAGTGGATATAATTATAGTCTTAGAAGCCTTATGTTGTTAAGGTTGCTAAAGTGCGTAACTATTTGATGACTCCCAACAAATGAATCCCCTCCTTGCTAGTGGAGGTAGGGGCCGGAGGACTCCTAGTTCTCCCAAACGAATCAGGTCATGAATCACACATGCTACTGTTGTTTGAAGATACCAGTTGTTCTCAGAAAAGTAAGGGGCTTTTGGTGAAAGTTGAATAACTCTTTTCTCGTTCTCAAAAGTAAAGGGAAAATAGAATAACTTCTCCACAAACTCCCTCCCTTTTTTATGGGATTTTTACAAATCACATCCTACATTTTGTCTATTTTATGATTCACACAATATCTTTGGAGATTTTATAACGTGACCCCTCATTTTTCCTATAATATTCATTTAACATCCTAACGTTATTTTAGCTAACTGACATTAACCATATTATATGGTTTATGTGACTCTAGTTCAAAAATTACTAAAATACCCTTAAGAAATCATCTTTAAACCCTAAAATCCCAAAATGAGGTTGAGTTGTCTTTAAACCCTAAAACCCCAAAATGGCATTCAACCAAAAATGATTACAAAAACTAACCCCAAAATCCCAACTTAGGAAGAGTGATGTAGGCTTGGAGAAGTTCTTGTCGTTTGGGCAACTTCGGAAGGCAACCTCCTTCAACCTTCAACTGTTAAGTGTTTTGGTGATGTAAGTTTTGGGAAGCTCTAATTCCAAGCTGCAACCTTCCGACTACAAGCTCCTTCAACTCCGATGGCTTGGTGTTTGGAGAGCTACTGCTTAGGGTTTGGAAGCTTTGAGGTCAGCTTGGCATTTAGGAATGTTCTTCATAGTTTGGGGAGCTATGAGATAATAAATTACAGAGGTTTAAGTTACCATTTAGAGATGAGTACAAAGGTAATTTAGGAATATTATAAATTATATAATAGATTATAACAGAATATTCTCTTTCTAGTATCGTTCTGTTTGATTATAATTAGGTTAAGATAAAAAGGAAGGGTCGGCGTTATAAAATCCCCAACGACGGGGTGCGATTCACAAAATAGGCAAAATATAGGTTGTGATTTATAAATTTTTTTTTTTTAAAGTAGTACAGCTGAGGTTTAAAGAAAAGTGCGATACTGACAGTACTATTAATCCTATAATGGTTAAATATGCCCATTGTGGGCAACGCGGAAATAGGTTTGAAGATTCTTGGTCAGTTCTCTCCCTTCCTTCCTTCCTTCCTTCCTTGTTGACTTCCCCTCTTTGCAATTATTCTCTTTGTGGTCCTAAGATTCACTAGATTTGAAACGGTCAACACTCGTATATAGATATCTGTTTACCGCACTTCCAATCAATTCCCCCCTTCTGACCAACGACCAGTCTATAACTGCCAAACCAGGCAGAAAGCCTAATAATTGCAAAGAAACAGTGCGAGTAATGCAGCGTTTTCTGGGTCAAACTTAATTTTTCCCTTGTACGAACCCAAGACCCATAGTTTTAATTCCTTGGGATTAAAGAAACCTGGCCATTGCCCGCTTCGAGACCTTCACTCTGTATATCTATATATATATATATATAAACATATAAATATATCTACCATGCCCACGTCCAAATTAAGCTGAGTCTCGATCGCCATGGAGAACGCTACTCCAAATGGAGATGTGAATTTGTTACTCGACGTATTAGCCCATGGCAAGGAGCACGTTAGGGAGCTGGAGGCACATCTGAATGAGTCCGGCCTCGGCGAGAAATGCAAATTATTGGCGCAGCAGGTGGAGTCCACGTTGAAGACGGCGATTGCGATGGCGAAGATGATCAGCTGCGAGCCCGCAGATTCCCCATTGTCCCCCAGTGGAAGCGGAAGCCCGCCGAGCTACGACTCGGAGAGGGCGTGGGCGTTCAAGGAGCACGAACGCCGCGAGATGTCGAAGAAGAGGTACGTTCGTGAATTAATATAACTAACTAACTAGAAGAAGTAGAGATTGGTTGCAGATATATCGAATAAGCTAGATTTTGTCATTTGATTGCAGGAAGACTCTGCCCAAATGGACGAGTAAGGTGTGCATCTCCTCCGGCGGCGGGGCGATCGAAGGGTCGCCGGACGACGGGTATAGTTGGAGAAAGTACGGGCAGAAGGACATCCTTGGAGCCAAGTTTCCGAGGTTAGTGAATTCACCATGGATTCTCATAGGAGCAATATGGTCAACTAAATTTTCAAGCCAAATTAATTTATATAATCTAGTTTGACTTGTGATCGTTTCCGATTCGAGCCTAATTTTGAGCCTACTTCAACTTGAACTAAGTTTTAAGTCTTAATTTAAAACTAATTCAAACTTAAATTGGATCAAGTTTGAGATTATGTATATAATATCTTGCAGAGGATACTACCGCTGCACTCACCGCAACGCCCACGGATGCCTTGCAACAAAGCAAGTCCAGCGGTCCGACGACGACCCCTCCGTCTTTGACGTCACCTACCGAGGGCATCACACCTGCGTCCGAAGCCGGCGGCCGGCGACCGCCGAACCATCACCTCGAGAGCCCGACCACATTACTCGGGACCTAACCTTCACGGCAGGCCTCAAGGTAGAAACCGCAGGCATGGCTCCCTCCTCCTCCTCCTTATCCTTCCCTTCAACGCCGGTGAGCGGCGCGAGGCCGGAGAGTAACGGCATCTTCTCGCCCTCGACGATGGAGAGCAACTTAGCCGGAAGCTTCTCGCCTACTTTTATCCCCTCCTCGATTTCCGAGTCGAACCACTTCCCGTTGTCGCCGCTCAACGAGATCATCTCTGCGGCCAATTCGCCCATGGTCGACATTGGTTTCATGCTCGAACATGTGGATTTCGAGCCCACCTACCCTTTTGATCATTCCAACTTCTTTAGGTAGAGATAAGAATTCTTAGATTAATTGCATGGGAGTAACAAAGAAATTAATATCAAGCACCCCATTTAGTTATATATGTAGACAGGGGTTGAAGTAACTTCTTCAAATCCTTATTCTTATATATTGCGAATCATTTCTGTACTTTTTGTTGGAAACTAAATAGATTCTGGTGGAGATGAATAAAATCAAAATGGTCGGACTCTTGGAGGTGAAGGCGAATCTATTTGTTGAATAGATATGTCGTCCAAAAATTGCGATTAAAAATAACAAAAATAAGATATTCTCTAGATACAATTCAGTCACGAGTTAAAATAATAAGAGTTAGAATTAAAGTTTTTAGTACATCTCAAAAATAATAGCACGCTCTTTAATTTATAAAAAATAGAAAGATATAACCACGAGATGCTAAGTTGTTAGATAACTTTAAAAATACTTATAGAAATTAAAGACTAAAGGATGCAATATAAAAGAATGCTAAGTAATTGACTAACTAATAATTAGTTAGAGTAGTTATTATCATGAAAAAAAAATGCTTCATCCAAACATTCTTTCACAAATTTACTTCTTTATTTTAGAATAACAAGATAGAAAACTAGAATTCCTAACACGTCTAATTACCATGGTGCGAATGATGCAAAACATAATTAGTACATAAAATATTCATGAATATCATTTTATTTCATCTGATAAGCATCACAGTTGAGGTAGGTAGCTTAGCCTGCAAGTTGGAGGCCTCCCAACCTCTTGGAGCATTCAACACTCTCATCTATTATCTCTTCCACTCCATACCTATACTTGAATCCCAAATCCACCAGCTTCTGTGTGCTACTCTGCACACCAACTCCCTCTCCCACCACCCTGAAATAACACCATCTGCATTAATAAGTAGCCGATTGAGAAAAATAAGGGGAAAATATTACCATTTACTCTTATTGCTTTAATTCGATTTCAACTTACATTCAGTACACTTTTAAAGTTAAATACTGAATCTCTTTCCAAACTAAATTACAAACTTCACATTAATTTTCTATCTAAAACTAATTGTTCAAATTATATATATTTTAGGGTCATTAAGTCTTGTCTGAAAATTTAAAATACACCGGGATAAATTAAAATTGGACAAAACCATGCACTATGGGTAAATTCTAATCTATCAAAAATAAAAAATAAAAAAAAGAAATCACAAACTAATTAAGTGAGACGAAGTCTTACTCCTCGATCACTACATTCTCCGGGAAGGTCTTGACAAGATACTCCGACATCTCTTGCATGGTCGGGTACGCGGAGGCGCACAAGAATCTACCGGCCATGGAATCCTTCTCCATGCAGAATACGTGGGCTTCGATTACATCTTCGATGTGTACGAGAGGTACAGATCCAAGTAGAGCTTGTAGGAACTTTAATTGCCTGTAATAAACTTCAGTGCCTGTTAGTGGCGATACTATAACTTGCACACTCGAAGGGACGAAGGGAAGGATGGTGCCGCCGCCGACGAGGCCGCATGTTAAGCTCACCACCTCGAATTTTCTCTTCTCTTCGTCGTCGTTGTAGCTTAAGATCTCCTTCTCTGCGAGGGTCTTAGAAGATGTGTAGTCCTGCAAAGTAGCGGAATTATAATGGATCGATCCACAAATTAATATCAATTTCTCAGTGTAAGTTATGAGAAGAGAGTTTAGACCCTCTCGTTGTCCTCGGAGTGAGCGTAGGAGATATTGTGGGGAGTCCAGCAGGACTCGTCGATGAAATCTTTGAAGCCCGTGCAGTCTTCTCTCAGGGGTGAAGCAGCCGCGACCGAGCCGGTGTAGATGACACGCTCCACCGTGCCGGATTCTTCGCACAGCCGCAGAATAGTTCGGATTGAATCTACCAAAGCTTCGGTGGTATCTTTGTACTGTTTTAAAAATGCAGTAAATTTATTTAATTCAAAGTTTAATATGGTTGTGATCAAATGTATTAAATATAAAAACCTCTCAAGTAATTAATGAGGTCTTGAATTCCATTAGCTAGACACGTTTGTTGCTTCTGCAAAATTAACTCATTCTTCTTCCTAATATTTTATTTCTTTTATCTGAAAAGTATTTTAGCTCTAATAATTTGAAAAATGTGTAGTTAATAACCTGTCTTTTAAATTAATTTATCAAATCGATCGACTTCTATAGTTTTGATTTAATTTCATAACTTTTTACCTAAGAAGCTATATTTATCGATCAGTATGTTGTTTGCTACCATTAAAATATCATAAGTTTTTAAAATTTGATAACGTTAAACATAGGAAGTAGTTAAAAATGGCCCAAGTAATAGAAGTAATACTACTATACTATATACAAATACATTTGTATGGTTTTAAAATATTATAATATTTGAACTATTAGCGATCTGACCAAATAAACCATCGCCATCTCCGAGCCTTACGAAAACTATGCTTGCCCGGCAAGTAATATATGATTCATTAGTTCAGATACCAAAAATCTCACATTTAGTATAAAATAATAAATAATATTAAGAGTCCGGAATGATAGAGATAAGTACTTTATTATTATATTGTTCTTACGTAAAAAAAATAATAAATTTAAATATATAAATAACAAACTAAACTTAGTTACTCTAATTTTATTTTTATCTTTTAATCTTTTTATTATTATTTTAGAAGCTCGAGATGGTTGACTAAAGCTTAGAAGCCTCTAGTTTATATGTGTTTTTTTTAAGTAGTTAGCATTCAGCTTTAGTCAACCGTCTCTATAAACTAGAGGCTTCTAAGCTTACATCCATATAAAATTTTGAGACATAACTCAACGGCTAGCTACCTAGTTAGTTATCGGAAGAGCTAATTCTTTCTAGATACATAGTGTTCCAAATTTAGGAGGGACCGCCACTGTTACTGAGTTGGATTACCAAATTTCAGGCGTAGGAATATCCTTTAGTCACATAATTTTTTTTAATTTATTATTATTATTCTTAAATAGAGGAATATAAATATTTTTTTTTAAATAAGCTAATCGTAAAAAAAAAATTCTAAAATTAGCTAAAATATGGGTTGGGTTGAATTATTGGTGGGTCGGGCCGATAGATGGTAACGGGCTAGACTATTCTAGCCTAGCCCGAACTCGGCCCGACCCGAGTGATTGGTGGCTCGGGCCATGAACAAATACTTAAGCCTAGTTGGCCCGAAAAGCCCGGCCCGCCCAATGATCATGTCTAATTTTAATCCATTAGCCCTATATTTATTATTTAGTTAATATAATATATATATATATATATATATATATATATATATATATATATATATATTTATATGTTGTATTTTAAATCACTTAATAATTCCCTCTTAATATTATTAGTTTTAATAAAAAAATATATGGTTTGAAAACTTTCAAGATCTTTAAAATAAGACTAATATTTAATAATTTCAAAATTAATTTAAATTACTAATTTTTTAATTAAATATATTTAAATTATATTATATAAATATCGTATTAAGAGCATCGAAATTATATTAGATGAAATAAATAAATAAAATTAATTAATAATAGAAATAGTAAAAAAATATATTGATCGAACATTTATGTTAGACACACGGAAATGAATGAGTGTAATTTTTTATGAATTTTTTATTTAATGTATTTTAATATTTGGTTTTTATATTGGAATATAATTTTGAGTTCCAAATAATTTTGGAACACTTTGATTTTAAGTAATAAACAAGAATAAATATTTATTGTATAATTTTAAAAATCAAAATTTTAAAATAGCTCAAAATAATATAATATTATACTATTTAAAAGGTCTTGATGAGACTTTTTAAAAAGATATATACGAAATTTAAATTATCAAATTAAGTGTTTATAGGGTAGAATTAGAATTTTAAAAAATTGAATATAAATTTAGAGCTGAGCTTTAAATTCTTGAGTCGAGTTCCAAATTTGGAGCCCGATATAATTGGGCTCTAAATTTGATGTTTTGTAGTTTGGTTGGAGTTCTCTTATAATCACTCAATTAGAGCTATTATCGTAAAATATCTTTAATTGTTTCCAAAAAAATTTAATAACTTCACTCTATACATAAGTATTGATAAAAAGAGAAGTAAATCGTCGAACCTTTGAGCTTTGTGGATTGTGTTGGAAGGGAGTAGCTACAAGGAAAACAAATCCACACTCTTGGATCGCCGTCTCGAATGTCCCGGGGTCGTAGATGTCGGCCTCGAAGAGCGAAAGCCGAGCATTCGCTCCGGGGAGGCTCTTCAAATGATCAATCTTAGATTTGTCTCCTGCAACAGTACTCCACATCTACATCGATTATATATATATATGTGTGTGTATCAAATAAGCATAAGAAAAATTGAAGATAAAAAAGAGAGAAGAAAGAGAGAGAGAGAGAGAGTGAAGAAGTAATACCCAAGTTTCTTATAGTTGCATGGACAAAGTGACCCTTCTCTAAGAGCTTCCTGACAAGCCAAGATCCAAGATAGCCTGAAGCCCCTGTGACACATGCTTTGCTTATCTTCTGCATTGATCTAAGCCTTTGACCTCTCTATCTCTCTCTCCTTCTCAAAGTCAGAGGAGATCTTTCTTTTTAATCGGTTTTCCTCAAAACAAAATTTATAGATCCACAATGGGAGCAAGTGGCTGTCTAATGGCGAAGTGGTTCTCGCACTGATATTCGAAGGAGAGGTCGAAGTCTCTTTCTCGAAGTCGGCGTGGCTTAATTTCCTTCATAATTTTTGTCAACGTACAAGATGAGCTTTATCTTATCCACTGAAGATCCACACATGTTGTGAAATCTCACACTGATTTCTTCTCTGTGGCTAAGTTTCAAAGTCAACTAATTAATCTTAATTTTTACTCTTAATTTCTTTAAGACAATTTAATTAGATATAAAAAAAAATTAAAAAGATGTTTAATCTAAATTACTTTAGAGCAACTTCAATTTCAACTGGAGCTAAAAATAGTGAGGCTCCAAATTTGGAGCCCCACCATGAAAATGGAGTCCGGCTCTATTTATTATTTCAACTTTTTAAAAATATCAAAATTACCCAATAATTATTATATACAGTGATTTTAATTTCATTTGTATCTTTTATTAAATAATTTAGTTAGTTAAACTGAGTATATAATTAGTTTTACTAATCGGTTTTTAACAAAAATAATACCATTGGAAAGGTCTCATCGAGACCTTTAAAATGGGTCTAATATTGAATTATTTTTGAGATAATTTAAATTTAAATTTTTTATTATTTATAAAAATGAGTCTAATATTAAATTATTTTTAAGTTATTTTATATTTTATATTTTTTATTATTAATAAAAATGAGTATAATAAATTATGTGTCATAAAATATAATTACTCAAAATTATTCCCAATGTAAATATTAAAAATTAAAATACTTATTTCGATGTTTATTTCGTGTAATGTAATTTCGATGTGTTTAATGAAAAAATTAGTAATTTAAAATTACTTCTGAAACTATTAAATATTAATCTTATTTTAAATATCTCGATGAGAGTTTTCTAACCATATATTTTTTATTAAAAAATAATAACTCTAAGATGATCTATTAAGTAATTTAAAATAGCTAATATAATAATATATATTATATTATTATTTTAATATATATGGAGCCCGGTGCGTTGGCTCTTGCTCCATATTTAGAGCCTTTAACCAACGTTACTCTATATTTGGAGCCCCTCTATATTTGGAGCCTTTTGCCCGGTGTGCTCCAATGCACTAGGCTTCATATTTATTATTTAATTAATATAATATTATATATATATATATATATATATATATATGCTAAATCACTTAATAAGACCTATTAATATTATTATTTTTTAATAAAAAATATATGTTTATAAAACTCTCATCGATATCTTTATAATAAGACTAATATTCAATAGTTTCACACATAATTTTAAATTACTATTTTTTTAATTAAAAACATCAAAATTATATTATATAAAATAAAAATAAAATATTTAAAATAACTTAAATAATTTAATATTAGAATCATTTTAAATATCTCGATGACAGAATTATAATGGTACTATTTTTGTTAAAAATTGATTAGCAAAATTAATTATATATTCAGTTTAATTAATTAGATTATTTAATAAATGATACAGACGAAATTTAAAATTTTAAATAAAACTTTTGTAGGATAAAATTGGTATTTCTAAAAGTTGAATAGTATTAGAGCTGGGTTCCAAATTTTTAGATGGGGCTCCAAATTTGGAGCTCCACTGTAGCTCTCCAAATTTGAAGTTTTGGAGCCGGTTGGAGATACTCTTAGAGATGCTCTTTGAAGTCCCTAAACCAGCTTGGAGGTGTCTAAACTCAAAGCAAATAAGAATTTATTTTCTAACCCATCTCATTTTAATAAGCATCTACCAAGAAATGCTAAACAGTTTGATTGAGTCAGTGGCTCATGGATCTCTGTTCCAAGAGATGCGAAAAACAAATAACTACAAGACGAGATAGAGAGGACAACATGGATGAAATGTCCTTGTGAATAAAATAAAGGGACCTTGTGAATTGGAATCTTTAGTGGAACAAATTCTACCTTCAGTACTTTTTAGGTGCAAATGGGCTTCTAATCTCCAGTAACATAAAATGGTAAACGATATATAGTATGAGAACTTGACATGAAGCCTGCAAATTAATTATAATACAACTCTATTTTATAGAAAATTGGCTTACTTGGCCTCACATCTAAAGTACGTTTCTTTCTTATAGTATAAAATGAAAGATTCATCATGAAGCCTGAAGTTAAACTTTAAAGTTGAATTTCTTTAAAATAGTCGGATAGGTTATGATTGTGGAATCAACCTGATAACTTTACTTTTTATTTCTATATTACGTCTAAATTCACCTAAAAGTTGGCTTTTATCTTCTTTACAAAGTGAATTAACTTTTAATTAATCTATAGCGTTTCATCATCAGAAGAATAATACTATGCTCGTAATATTAGATAAATGCTATATCAGAATCGAAGATTAATATATTAATATGATAGATAAGATATATCACTAATGTGCAACTACATGATTTCTTTTATATCCGATCAGATATATACGAAGAATTTCTTATCTGAATTAAAAAAAATCTTCAATAGATATAGTAATCAACTTAATTAAGTTAATAATGTTCAATGAGCATAAGATAGTGAACTACTTAAGAGATATACAAATTAGTTAACCGGTAACCTTCACTAACAGAGAATTGCTGAGTTTCTAGAAGAAATATCTAACCATATAAACTAAGCATGTCTAATATTCTCCCATTTTATTCATTAGACCAGATTTATTTTAAAAATTAAAAGAATATGCGCGTAATTTTAAAAATAATTTATTTTGAAAACAGATCCCAATGTTAAAAATTGTCAATATGCACTAAATTAGAAACCCTTCTTTGAGGCAACTCCAGAAAAACGAGGGAAATCTCAAGATAACATATGGCAAGGAAATTTGGATTATTTGTTAATAGCAATAAGAAACTAGGCATATGTGCAATATAGAGTGTGAACCCAAGAATGTATATAGAAGAAATTGGCAAAATTCCTACTTTGGTACGAATTATTAGATGTTTTATTAACATCAAAGAGTTACGATTATCGGACGTAGTAGATAAAATATCGATCAATGTAATTTTTTAAGCAAAAGTGGTCGATCGTCTCAGCTTTATGAACCTCCACACAGTAGAGATTATTATGCTTCCTTCCTCTCAGCTACCTTATCGGTATGATACCACTGACAGGATTGATATATGATACCAATGATAGGATACGATGATATAGATGAAAAATATTATCTGTACGTTCAAACATACAAAATTTTGTTCAAATGCCCAGTGAGATAGCCACCCCGTTTTGAACATATTTATGACATTACAGACAGAGAGCATAGTTTGCCACTGTGTACGAAGATCCATCTATGTTAAAAATTAGCTCAAATTCAGTTTTAGCAAAAAAATTCAGTATATATCAGTTTTTCTATACCACACGTTCGAACGGGCAAGTTCGAACGGACCCTGGGGGCGTTCGAACGCGGGCTCTAGACAGAAAGCAGTTTGTTTCGAACGGTCATAGCCACGTTCGAACGCGCCCAGAGCCCGTTCAATTATTTGTTTTCAGTACTTGTATATTCATGAAATTATAACACATTTTCTGAAACGGAAAGATGGTGAATGCAGTGGGATTAGAAAATTTCTATTGGGATACAATATTAAGCAAGATCAAAATTCACTGAATTAGGAAGTGAATTACTTGGAATACAGTGTTACAATGAACAGCATAGAGAAACTAAGCTACTGATGGTCATGTTCTAACTAGACTTGGACTTGGTTGCTGGTGCCTCCCACATTCTCTTTGCTACCACAGCCCTATCCAGAGGAGAAGCAATACATGTGATATACCTCTTGAGCTTGGTGTTAGGAGAAGTACTGGTGCTGTGTTAGGTAGCTTTAGGAGAATGTTTGCTGAATTTCTTGTACAAGTTCTTCTGCACTAAGTTCGCACTCAATGCCGATCTGTTAAACAAGAAAATAATATTTGAAGGCAAATAGAAAAAAAAAAATCAGTGAATATCCAATCCCAGTGGCATTAGTATAAAAACATTTCATGGATCAGCTAAACAATGCATATATAGCACAACTAATACTCTATGGTAGACCCCTCGGATGTCTTATTTGATGTAAGATAACAGTGTCTTTTCTCAGTTTCTGTGTATATCTTAGATCGCTCGTCTTCCAGTGCTCTCCACATTTATAGAGGGCACACGTTGTTACATTCACTTGAAAGGACAAAATAAAAGCAAATACACTAAAGTTTTCACTAATATATACTACGAAGTGCTGAACTTAAATGTTATCAATAAATACCGACAGCTTCAACATGCAATAATCAATGTATAACAGAATGCACATATATCTATAAATCAAAGTCATCTCCATAGTACCTTTTACATGTATTTAATTTGAAATAACACTAGCTATATATTGTTTCAGTCTACTTACTAACCAGTATCTAGCATCTGCGCTACGGCCTATAGTAATACTAAAGATGTTGATCAATGTGAACACTATTAATGTAGCAGCCAATAGAGTAGTCTTGAGGAGCTTAATGCAGTCTCCATGTAGAAGCGCTATATCCTGACATGTCCCCTAAGCAAGATGGGCTATGGATTGAGAAAAATACATGGAGTACTTAAATGTAAGTGACTTTCGCATCACGTACCTTGATGGTGAAAGAGTTCATCATGGTATCATCAATGGTGCTCATGCTAACATGGATTATTTCGAGCGAAAGGCTCTCAAGCGCCGCGATTATCTTGGTAGCTTGTCCAGGTATGCGATGAGATACTGTCTTCAAGAGAACGTTGGGGCCCGAAAACTTCACCTCGACATCCGCCACCGAGGTCTTGGAGTTGGCGGCGAGCTCGGTGGAGCTACTCTCCAATGAGGGGGTGGACTCGTGAGAAGCTGCTATGGTGGAAGGCATGTAGCTGTGCTGCATCCTAGGCTTGTAAGGACTTCCAGGCTGAGGAGTTCGTGGGCTTATCGGTAAACCTATTCTAGGACTTTTAGGTGGCGGTCTTGGGCTCAGTGGTAATGGCCGAGGGCTTGAGGCTGGCCTTGGACTAAGCACTTCACTGTAAACTTTCCTTTGCTTCTTGGCCTCCAGTGACTGCAATACTTGTTGCAACTCCTTGATGTAATCAACCACTCCTCCTATGATGGATGCTTGGTCTCCCTAAATTAGAAACAAAGAAGATATCAAATTTCTCATTTCCTATCCGATGTGAGCACTAATAAAAAAAGAAGTATATATAACATGGTAAGTGTCTATGATCATCTTACTCTCTTCACGTAGAAGCACGGCATCAACGATCGGAGCACCGACAAGTGCTCGTTCATCTGCTTCCTCCGGTTGCGCTCCACCGCAATGTGCGACATCTTCTGCGGCCCGTCTTGGCTGGCGGCTTCCTCCGAAGCCACTGCCGGCGCCGAGTACTTAAACTTCTTTCGAGGACGCGCATCCTCTTCGTCGGTCTCATCGATCTCCCGCAACCTAACGCTAGGAGAAACCGATCCTTGGGACGCCAATCTCTTCGCGGTATCGCCGCCGCATCTAGGGCTAAAGACAGTCGCCTCAAGAGGATTGAAAGTAGCATCATCCAATGTCTCCAAGATCCTAAACAGGTCCTCTTGGGTCCCAAAGTCCGGGTCCTCAAAGAGATCTTGTAGGTTGTCTCCCATGATACTACTACCTAACTATACCTAATATTTTGCGAGGAGAAGATTGAAGTAGATAGCCACCTCTTTTTGGACCAACTCTCATGTGCAAATAAAAGGGATAGGAAAATAGACCGTTGGAGAGGGAGCGGGGATAATTGAGAAGAAAGAGGTGGAGGAAATATAGGAAAAGTCGGCTGGAAATTAGACACTGTTTTTAGGATAAATTACGAGAGTGCCACTGTATGGTATGTTATGGTATGATAGTATATGGCATGGGATCTTTTTTGATCATGCCGTCGGCTATGCATGCGGGGTTAAATGGCGAGTTCGAGACACGTAACGTACAGATAGATGTCTAGCATTAAAAGTCTTCGCAATTCTCGTAAGCATACGTACGGGAGAGTTTCATACAATCCTATTTAATTAAATACAAGTTTAACTTCTTTTAAAAATTAAAAAAAAAGAAGCAATCGCAGAGGATATATCTTTGCTGATCATAAAAAAATAAAAGTAAGGATTTTTTTTCACCAGATCTGAACAAGCATTTATTACTCTAACCCGCAGACAAAAGGATTGCCCAACCCAATGCTCTGCTCGGCTCAGTGAAAATTTATGCGATTCTAATGATCATGACTACTCTATGTGTTCTTTATGAATTATAGTGGTGTTGATTGTGCTTATAATTACATGCCCATCATGATAGAAAACATTCCTTTTGCTTTCCAGTAGGTGTATCCAGAAGAATGTTAATGATCACATTAGGAGTATACTATGTATTGCAGAAGTGTTGTTAATTTCCAAGTGGTGTGTGATAACTAGACTTATCCCTAGGTTCAGAATGAACCTATTCAGTATTAATTGGAGAGAGAGAGAGAGAGAGAGAGAGAGAGAGAGAGAGAGAGAGAGAGGGAGCAATATTGTAATGTTTTTAGGTATGAGGAGGGAGGGTTGGGTTTGAAAGGGATCGGACATGAGATGTGTCATGCATGCCATGTTAGCTAGATATGATAAATAGCTTGTACGGTAGAGGATCTAGGGAAGAGAAGAGGGAGGTTATGCATTTAAGTCCCTCTCATTTAAGCAGTAATCAGCCGTCATCTTTTCTTTGTTGCGCCATTCACATTAAATTTCACATTTACCCCCCTCAACTACTCATACACCAATCATTTCCTTCGAACCAAACGTTCGTGAAATAGAAAAGGGTGTCGTGTCTTCCATCTATCTATCTATCACGACAAAGGCTACGGACAAGAAATCTCTTTACGAAGATTTTGTTGAGCAGGACTGACGTGGCAATAAATCAGCCGTTGGGATGACAGAACAGTAATGGTCTTGTGCTCAGAGAGTGGTGAAGATGTTGCCACGTACGTCTGTCCTGTTGGTAAGTCTGTAATCAATATATGAATAATGGGCATAGGGATATATATATTTCATCTAATCCATACAAATACCAAGTGTTTTTTTTAGGTATTCTTCAGTAGCTTGAGTGATAGATAGGGACTGTAGGAGTCATCAGCTGTGGTGTATGAAGTAATCTTTTATTCTATAACACTATTTGTAAATAACGAAAATGTACTAGTATACCACGAATAGGAGAAGACTCGTCCGGTTGCCTGTTCTAATAGTCTAAGAGCCAGAAGATCAGTTGATGGACTCCATCAATATTTATGTGAAAGAGAGAAAATGTATTATAACTAGCAAGTGTTCGACGTGACACATTTATTTCAATTTTGTTGACATGCACATTTATTTGATAGAATTACTGAAACAATAATAAATGCCTATCTTACTCGCAAAGAGAGGTGTACTCAGTTTAGATTCTGCGAACATAACAATTATGCACAAGAAACACAAAGACGCTCAGAGCCATTAAATGCATGTGTACGAGCCTACGTTGCTCTCCCCATCCTCTCTTATTCATTTGTCACAGCTACATATATACATATCCTCTCTCTCTCTCTCTTTCTCTCTTTCTCTCTCTCTCTCCTAAGTAGCTTCATTGATGCCTCCATCAAAGTCATTCAATGGCACCACGGAAAAGGTATGATAGAGAGGAAGACATAACTATACTCTGGAGACAATGCCATGCAAAAATTTGAATGGGGGAGAGATCCTATACAGCCACCGATGCAGAGATTTCCTAATAGTTGACTGCTAGAAGCTGCTCTCGGTTGCCACGTGCCCCCAGTGGAGCAAATTTGCGCAGTTGTGGATGTAAGGAATCCAGTATTATTTGAATCCCGACCTTTAAATGGGAGCAAGATAGGAGAGTGCCTTAATTAGATTTGGGAATTGTGCGTGTCTGGATGTCTGATCCGTAGAAGGCCCCCTCCATTTGATTACAAGAGACATTTCCGAGTGGTCGCTCTCAATTATCTACCCATCCTAACAGTTCGTCTGCACCACAGACTGCAGGAATCTCCTATAGTCCCAATAGTTTTCTACTATTTTGCTAACCGAGTCTGTCGGATTCTAAATCTTAATGGCACTGATTTACTTAAGACACTATCAGGCCTCTTGTAATAATACTCTCTTATTGAGGTTTTGTTACTCCAGTTCTTGTACTTTTCATACTCTTTCTTAAAAGTTGATAGTAGTAACTAAATGAATAATGATCATACTCAGTTAAGTTTGAATGGATCTGTAAGTAGCCAACCAAGTATCTCGATTGTGGACATTCCGCTGCCTTGGGACTTGGCCCACATGGAAAGCTTTGGTTGCCTTCTCTCCCCTCTGTTTTGGGCCCTATCTTATATTCTCAATCAGTAGGCCGAGAGAGAGACACGAACTTGTGGGACTTGAGAAAGCAGTTAGTTGAGGGCCATCACTTCACTCTCTCAAATCCAACCCCCACCCTCTACCATTAACATATTCACTGCATAACTGTACATATAGATACAGTGCGTATGTACACAGATGGGACCAATGTGTAACAAAGTATATATATATATATATACACACACACACACACAGAGAGAGAGAGAGGTGATGTTCTAGAGAAATAAAAATGTGAGGTTGTGGTCTTGTTTTGTACTGCACTCATGCCGGGCTTGCCTTTGCCATTACTGAAGCTGATGAAGTGGGGAGGGGGGAGGAGTAGAAGGAATTGGGACATTTCAGAGGAGAAATTTAATTTTGCTTGTCACCGGTGACAGTGACGAGTGCGATGCGGGTGCATGGGAAGTAAAGTCGCTATTCTCCATTGATGAAGGGCTTGCTGCTTATTGGCTGGCATGGGGAAGCAGTCGTTTGGGGATTTGCTCAGTTGGACCCACATGGGTAGGTCCAGGTGCCTATTTTGGCCTAGGATGTGTGCAACTTGGATTATATGTGCTAGCTTAATTGATCATGATACATAGAGGGGATAGTTGGTGGTCTATGTCCCTTAAATTGATACTAGCTCTTATTATAATTGCTTGATTGGACAATATAACGACCACAATATTACTGTTGCATCTTGCCTATCCAATGTCTATCTTATAGTTTTTCTATAAACTTTTCGGCACATTCACTGCGAGAAGGAATTAAGTCTAAGGTAAGGGCTTTTATAGTACCCATATATATTTTGTACGAGAGTCCACATAAGGACTCTCTCTCTCTCTCTCTCTCTCTCTCTCTCTCTCTTCGTATATATGTCATTTTGACTTAATCCAAATTTAGGCTAAAGATTGGCGCTACCGTGAACACCAGTATATCTTGCTTATTACTTCCGTCTCCTAACTTTCACAATAATTATATATATATAATAAATAATTTAATAAAAACTATTAATTTTTCTCTTCTAATCAAATGATTGAAATTAAATAATAATAAATAAAAAATTGATAATTTTTTTTAAATTGTAAGAATAAATTAGTCATATTTAATTTCTCTCTATCAGTTATCCATTTTTATAAATTGATAAAAATTGGTACTCCTATAATTAAGAAAATAGTTATAAGGAGGCATTAGCCACAACATTTCACTAAATCATTTGACTGCCTAATGCATAAATATTGAGAGAAGAAATATGATATTTTAACACAACTTTCGCATTTGACAATAATAAATAAACAACACTACAACAAAAGATATAATATTAGGCCATAGAGCCATGTAAAAGACAACCCGAAACATTTCACTAAGAATTAACATAAGTAGAAAGTCTACAGTTAGTTTATTATATCCAACTTTTCATACTCTATATATAGGGCTGTTAATATAAACGAGCAGCTCGAGCTCGGCTTGGTTAAAAATGAGTCAAGCCCGAGTCATCAAAACTGTCTCAAAATTAATATTGAGCCGCGTCTGAGTTGGAGCCAGCTCGCTCACGTTCGGCTCGATAGTCTCAGTATAAAAGGAGTGAGAAAAACATCAATCCCCAAATCCCATTTCCACATCCCCCTTCCTCCTCTGTCGCGATGAGCCAATGTCGCATCATCCTCCTTCACCAAGCCGCCATTGCTACGTCACCTCGTGCCCTCGTCCTCCTTTGCCAAGTCGCCATCGTTGTGTCACCTTGTGCCCTCGTCTTCCTTCGTTAGCCACCGCCGTAGCGTCGCCTCATGCCCTCGTCCTTCTTCACTAAGTTGCCACGGTGCTGCTTTCTCCTCCTTTGGCAATGACAAACCGTCGTGGTCCCACCTCCTACCCTTTCGGCAATTGCAAGTCGCTACGGTGTTGCCTTGTCAAGCTGTCGTCGCGATATAGATCAGCACCTTCGCCACGTAGCTCTCCGGTAGGTCCCCTGGCGCCATCCCTCGAGCCTCAATCTTCTTCTTTTTCTTCGGCTCAGCTTGGGTTCAATTTGGCTCAATCTGGCTCGACTTGAATGAGGCTCGATAAAGTTTGAACCCAATTCTAAATTTCGAAATTAATTTTAAGCATAGCCTGAGCCAAAGCCGCTCGGTCAAGCTAAGGCTAAGGCTAAGGCTAAGGCTCACCCCTAGGTACATATGGAATATCATTATTAATCGAGAAAGTAAAAGATTTACTGATTTCGCGAAGCAACCCATGACATTATTACTTTACTCGCAACTCTATGAATTAATTACGTGCCAAGTTGTCCTTTTTCCTCGCTGCACAAACTCTGACATGACCTTGAACGACGATCCACCCTCCCTCACCGGCGGTGAGTCACCGCACATGCCGCTCTCTCCGTGAGCTCAGCCACCCTCTCCCTTGACCATTTCTCTTCTTCCTCCTCCATTACGAACTTAACCACCCTTACGATCTCCTCCCTCCTCACCAATCCATCATCCCCTCTCTTAATCCTTATCCCAACCTTTGCTGTCTCCGCTAACAACACCGCGTTCATCCTTTGCCTTTTTTTAAAATTTTTTTACAACGGCCATAAAACAATGCCACGCCGTTCGTGATGCTCTCCACCAAGGAGTTCCAACCGCAATGCGACAGGAAAACCCCTGTCGCCATGTGTCCCAGCACCTTATCTTGTGGAGCCCACGACGGCAGCACGAGCCCGAACTCTTTCGTCCTTCCTATGAACCCATCGGGCAGGAAGTCGAGCGGGTTGCTCCCCTGCGTGCTACTCGAGGAGAGGAGTGATGCGTTGGCTTTAGCTTCGAGTGGGGCCTTCACGACCCACAGGAATCGATGATGACTCAGCTCCAATCCCAGAGCCAGCTCGGTCCTCTGCTGCCACGTCAGCGTCTCCTCGCTCCCGCGGGGCACGTAGACCACGGACCCGCTCGGCTGCCGGTCCAACCATTGAACGCACTCGTGCTCTGTCGACCTGGTCCGGACGAGAGGCCCGACCGGGTAAACCGGCGGCTTTCCCGGTTCACTATTCATTGCCAAGAAGGCACCCGACTCCAACCCCTCAAAGCTGTTGACCAGAAAGCCATCGACCTCGCGGAATCGCTTTGCGACTTAGCATCAACGAGGTTACGATACTCCTCCTCGTGGTACGTTTCGTGGAGAAGAGGGATGCGGAGGAAGAGCGACAAGCTCATGCATGTCGACGTGCAAAACATGTAACATGGGATGCCGAGTTCAAACGCCAAATCGTATGTTACAAAGCTAAACAAGTCGACGACGATAGACGCAAGAGCGGCGAGGGAGGTTGTAGGCGACGGTTGCCTATGCGGGATACGGTGGGTGTGTTCCGGGAAGTAGTCAGGTGGAGGAAAGGGGCGGGTGATGGAGTTGACTTGGGAGGGGAGGGAGGTGGCGATGGATCGGTAGGCGGCGGCGGCGGAGGGGTCAATGGGGCTGGCGATGAGGGTGACGTTGAAGCTGTGGCGGCTGGCAAGGAGGGCGCCGAATTCAGCCAAGGGGATGACGTGGCCTATACCGGAGCTGCAGACGATGGCTACGTGGGGAGGTTTGTTGGTATTGCCTTCCATTGGAATGACTAATGCTTGTCAGGATGTGTTAACTTCGACTTTAGGGCGATTGAATTGAAAAAACTAAAACTATATAAAGTCGTCCATTGCATAACGACAGATATATCTAATTATAGATTATAAGGTATAGAGATTTCTACTAGTCAGTCAGAAAAGAATCCAAACATCCCAATGCAACGCGATAAGAAAAGGTGATTACTATATAAATATCAAATTAACCAAGCGGGGGTTCTTTGGTATTATTTACTCTGCTCACAGAGGAGACTTTAATATATTAGAGAGAGAGAGAGAGAGAGAGAGAGAGAGAGAGAGAGAGAGAGAGAATCAACCAAGCCCAAGCACGTGGTTTCGATGTCTGATATAATTCTACATTGAATACCTCTGCCCAGTAAAGCTATAAAGGGGATCAGACACTTGGTAGGAAATGACTACCTCACTAATGTCCTCCTTGATCCAGGGACTTCCCAAGTGCCGCAGGCTTAGAAGCTTTTAGATAGCCTGTGGAACGAATAATATCTTGTGGAGAACTTTGGCACTCAGATCAGTAATTCCATCATTAATACGCGGGTTGGATCCTTGAAGAATAATTAAATTTCGTGCCCTGACAGTAAAAGAAAAACCAGTGTCAAAGCTATTTACTTCTTTTTCGGTAATAACCCCAATTAGAAGGGGCCTAAATGGAATGCCCTTTCAAAACTTAGGGCTAACCCCAGGGTTTAAGATTTTCCTTTGAGAAGTCCTATGAGGCTGGATTCCCATGAAGACTTTTCTCAATGGTCTCCACATTGGGCAGGTTGATATATGCCCAATGTGTGATTTGTGGGAGGAAAATACTATTCACCTCTTTATCATTGTCTCTATGCCCTCGAGGTGTGGGAAGTCATTGCCTGTAACCTCGAGGTCTCATTCACTCTCGGCTGCAACTAGCTTTGCTTCAACTGGGCTCATCTTGAACTAGACAAGTTCAAATCTATTATAGCCTCCACTCTTTGGATGATATGAAAAGCTTGAACTAGGCAATATTTTAATGCTACTATAACGAAAGACGATCATATTGCTTGGGTGGCCCTTCATAAGACTATATATTACTTTAGTAGAACTAGGGTTGAGAAACTAGCTATCAAACCTAAAGGCAAGGATGAAACGTGGACTTCCCCAACGTATGGCTATATCAAGACAAATTTTTACGGTTCCTAAGACCCCCTTGGTAAAGATAAAGGGATGGGTGTCATAGCTCGCAATCACCAAGGGGAGACAACATTTTGGGTTACCCATCCGGTCTCTACTCTTGAAGTTAAAGCCTAAGCTCTTCTCAATGTAGTTTCCTCTACTGTTCAACAAAACCTAAACATCATTTTTTGAGATGATTTTGCTTTGGTCATAAATGCGATCAAGGGTGTAGACGTTGTTTCTTAGTGCATTCAACGCATCATTGACTAAATTAACTTGTTATGTTTTTCTCTATTTTTTTTTACATAAATTGAGAGAATAGCCTCTATAATCGGGCAGTTAATTAGACTACTCATTGAGAGAATAGCCTAAGAAGGGGACTCTAACTCTCTTCACTTGAAGTTGTCTGACTCGAATAGGTTGATTCTTGTGCCCTGACTTTTTAATACATTGCTTATCTCAATCTTAGTTCTAATAAAAAGAAAAAAGCAAATTAAATCATCTTTCAGCACCCACACCTTTGAAAGTACTAAAAAACATAAAACATGTGGTAGCAATGGCTGATAATATTTCACATTATGTGATTCGCTCTCAAATATTTTATTAAATAAGAGATCCTATTTTCTTTTTCTTAAATTTGTTATGGGCAATTAGGTTTTTCCCTCGAGAAAGGTTCGTGCTTGCTTGTTCCAATATATAAATCAAACAATTATATATATATATATATATATTAAATTTATGAAATATCAAGAATAGAACTTACTTATAACCCCACTTCCTGTTCTACACGTGTAGGCAGATCGACACGTGGAAATTAGCTTGGTATTTTTTTTGGTCTGATATATGGATTATATAACTAGATAATTCTCTCAAAGAAAAAAGATCATAATAAATTTTAATTATATATATAATATTATATTAAAAATTTACTACATATCAACGCGCATTAAAGGGAAAATCGAACTTACCTCCCTTTCGTCTCTGTACGTGTAGGCAGATCGACACGTGCAAGCTAGCTTGGTATTTCTTCGACTCGATGAAACCACCTCCCCAATTCCTTTCCACCAACTAGGCCTGAACTCAAATATTTACAGATTAATCTATGGCGGAGCAGCAGAAGCCCAGCTCGGCGACGGAGCAACCACCGACGCACCCGCCGCCAACTTCGGAGGCGGCGTGGAGGAGCGGGGTCCACTACCCGAACCCCGCGGAGGCGGCGTGGAGCGGCGAGGTTCGCTTCCCGAACCCGCCAGACCCGGTGAACCCGGATCCGGCTACTCTGCGCGAGCAATGGCAGTTCGCCACGCGTAGGTTCAGCCGTTGGCACGCCCGTGCGTGGGGCGCCGCCTTCCTCGGGGGGGTCGCCTTGTTCGCTGTTGGATGGCTCGTCAAGGGCTCCAATCCCCTCCCCTCGCGGACCAGTACCACCCACGAAGAAGAGCGCGAGCAGCCGCGCCCGCGCCCGCTCCCCGCCGTCGACGGGGAACGATAGGTACCTACTTGATTCCCATCTCTTGTTTGCGATTTTGCTCAAAAGGTGCCGTCTTGGATGAACTCTCATGTGAATTTTTCGTAAAACTCGGAACTTGGGAACGGGTGAGTTTTACTCGGAAAGTGAGCTTCTATATGCTTAACGACCACGTTGTACAATATGATGTCTTCAGCTCATTTGCTCTGCATTATTCTGTTACTCTTTAATTTTATTTTTTTTTCTTCTCCTCAGGTGATCAGTGCTTTAGAAATGTGATTTGCAAGTAACTTTAAAGAAGTTGGAGGGATTAGTGGAGAGAGATCATATCGTAAGCTTGTAGATATGAGCTTTGCTGTTGCAGGTTGATCTGCTCTAAAGAAGCAAATATTATGACTTTGTGTGTGTGTGTGTGTGTGTTTGAAAGTTTTTGGCATATGATATGTATAATAGTATCTTGTACATTATTTTGATGTATATAATAGTAGTCGAACATCTGTGCCATCTACTTGGTATTGATGAGGAATATTACATTATCCACATAGCTAAACAAGCAATAATTCGCATGTGGAAGCTTCTAAGATCATCAAAGAGAAGATAACATAACAGAATCATCAGCTCGTTGTTTGAAGATTTGGACTTCTCTAAAGTATGCAAAGCAATGGCTTAGCTATTGAAGACAAAAGAATGTAACAAACCATCAAATCACAGGCTTTCATCTAATTACAGTTGCATGAAAACAGAAAAGTTTGAGCAATGCAGATTAGGACTTAAAAAGGAAATCGCAAAGCTGTCATGCTGTCCAGCAATTTCTTGATGCTTCCTGCCTTCTGAAGGATTCAAGATCAACCGGATTATGTAGAAGCCGTTTACACCTATAATTCACTTCAGCAACATTTCCATGATCAAATCATTCCATGTATCAACCGGCCCAGGCAAGCACCAATGAAGGCAGTCATTCTGGACTGCAACATTATTACCTTTGTCGAAGGGATGAAACGTTCTGTAAGGCCCTGAGTGCCCATCAGGTCTGAGCAACGAAAGATGGTATGTATCGAGCAGCATCAGGCGGCCTGTATTCCCCGGTCCATCATCTGCTACTGCCTTCTTGAATTCCTCTAACTCGACCTTCCTCATCAAATGGTCCACATCTCGGCCATTGAACTCCCCTTTCTTGTATGGTGCAGTCCTGTTACAAGTGCCACCGCTGAACCATTCGCCATTTTCAAAGTGGTCGGGTGTCCATGTCCTGTAGATGACCACAGGTTTATGAATCGAAGATGTGATGAAACTGAAGACCAGTCTGAGGACTCTTCTGTAAGAATGCTCTAAGGCAATGTCTGTTAAGTTCTTTCCAGGGCAATAATGGCAGCCAATTACTGTTCTGTTCTCCCAGTAGATTGCAGTTTTCAAGAACCACTGACCGCCGGATATGACTACATAATCAAAGCTCCTGTATTGATGTGTCCATTTGGTATCCAATGTGTCTAGATGAAGCTGGGGTTCAGATTTTGACTCGCCGTCGTCGTTCTCAAAGATATCAGCCTTGATTAAGAAAGGAGTCCATATAAGTGAGATGGTGAAGTTGTAGGAGGAGAAATGCCATCTTCTGGATTTGTAGTTGTCTTCATGCGCAACCTCAACAGGTTCTTCTGCCTGAATTACAAAACAAACTGTTTCAATCAGTCAAAAACCTTGGAGAAAGATAAGAGAATTTTTGTCTGATAGTACCTAGGATTTCACTAGTGAATAAATAAATAGAACAAACAAGCTAATGCTTGGAATCATACAATGTGTCAATGTGTACCAAGGCATTACTAATCGTGTCAAGAATGACGGATTATCAATTACAAACACCATACTGGACGTAGAAACTGATGTAATATTACTGGCCAAGCGAATACAAGCTTGTAGCCATGAAGAGTAGGAATTATACTCAGGAAGCATCAGCAATTGGCAAATGAAAGAACCTTTCCTGAGCTGATATGCAACTTGGGGATTATCATGATTCATGATAACAATAGTTAAGCCCAAGGGGGTAATAGACTGAGGATTATAAACCCTTCTGCCTTGACAAATATTAGGAAGAGACATGAATTTTACCCTAACATAGCTGCATAATGTACAAAAACAGAAACCTTTCCCAAGCTAATACAGTAAGAAAGAACTGCCAGACTGACCACTGCCAAGTAGTATGACAAGTTGACAAAAAGTAGTGCGCAGGATTCATGCAAAAAGTAAAGATGAAGAAAAAAAAAACAAATTTCGACATGAGGGGAACCTCTTTCCTTTGGGAGGCACAAGTAGACCAAAGAGCCATCCAAAAGAACTTATCATTTGATGCAATTTCTTGATTTATTATTGCCATAAAGACATGATTGTGACTGTTAATAACTAGAAAGATTACACAACAAAATGTACCTTCGATAGAAGGCAAATTAATGACTGGATATGATTCCGAAGGATTGAATCACCAATGAGAGCCCAACTTTTATTTTGCATGGCAGTCAGAAACTTCACTGCATCAAATGGTGGTAAATTACAATCAGATGGCTTCCATCTCCAATAAAGATAGCCTGTATCAGGCCTTCCATTTGTCATACAGTTCTGAGGAGGTTCAATAAATCGGCAACTTGCATTTGTGTAAGCTGGTCCAGAAGGATTTGGCATCCACTCCCCAGTAAAAAGATCACAAATTTCTGCATAATTAATATTCCAGCAACATTTGATTAACAAGAAAGTAGGTTTAAAGGAAAAAAAATCAAAAAAAGGTAGAGAAAATAAGCAATATACAAGTAGAATGAATGTTCAGATATTCGTAACTTTAAAATGCATCATAAGTTTTCCTCTAAGCAAAATTATAACAGAAGTTGTTTGAACCTTCACATAGAAATTGCTTAATGATAACCATCAGTTAGAAGATTGAAATGGGACGTTGGAAGGAAAAGAAAGAAAATTAAAATAACAAATAGCAAACCCTCACAAGAAAGCCCCATCAAGGCACCCAACACAAACAAGCAGGAGATATGACATACTTCTCCTACCTTTCCTAACGGTATCCATGGGAATACTTTTCTCACATGTTGGTACCAAACAAAATATTCATACCCAGCACTAGAAACAAACACTATAATTCAGTTTACCCTACAATAACTTTAAGAAAACTAGACATGGGAAAGTTGGTTATAAGTGTCAGTGTGTGACACTTGGGTATGCATCAATAAAAAGAAACTTCAGGGATAGGTAGGGTTAGAACAATAACATATAAGATGATTCAATACATTGCATCACCCATGTCAGATGTCACAAAGCCACCACTGCAGAATACTTTTAACATGAAAAGCACAATTAGGAAGGCCTACAAAAGGTTTGCTTGTCCATAGTAGCAACTATAAGATTGAGTTCTTAATAGGTTGAGACAAAAGGGAAAGGAAAAGTAAGGTATACCACCTAATGATATGGCTTTGCAAGATAACCAAAGTAACATATTGATTCAATATAGAAAGAACATTGTCTGTTCTTTTTTTAATCAAATGGTTGTCTAACCGGATATACACCACTAAGATTGTGGAAACGACTTCAGATCCTCTCCAGTGTATTAGTGAGAGCTTATTGTATTGCAGCAGTACCTGTGGGCGCAATTTTCAAGTGACACTGAGATTAGCATTCATGCCACAGTAATAGAGGGTGCTAATTTATTATGTGTCCTCTTCGATGCATTGGAATGGATCTGGACTAGAAAACAACAGAAGATACATATTTCATATGGTATACGTATTACGTATATCAATAGCTTTGTGAATCAAATCATGGTTTGAAGTTTCATCCAAAACAGAGGTGTTTCCCCAAAATATTTCACTTTTCAGTCCTATCCAATCTGAAACTAGCATCCAACCGAAACAATCGTAATAATAATTTTTTAATGTATGTTTTAAATTCAAAGCTTGATTTGACTGTAATCCAACTTATACCTGACTCAATGTCAACCTCATTGCTTAAATATCATTAGATTTTGTATGATGCATTAAAAACTAAGACAAAGAAGACTATTTATCCACAAAAAAAAAATGAAACCAATATAGTGAAACTAGGATCGAAACCAACTGAAGTTTACCGAAATATTTCAATTTTTAAGTAAGCCAAAACTTAAACCAAAACCAAAACTTCAAACTATGAATCAAACAGCTCTGTCTTGCTAAATATTAATTCTTTAAACTATTTTCAAAATATGAAGCATAAATGATTAAAGTATAATACCTTTTTGAGAAGCTTCTTCAGTATCTGGTGCTGCTGCTGGAATTGAAGCATCAAAGACAACTTTGTTATCTGTTGATGGGGAGTCTGATATAGGGAAAGGTATCCGAAAGAATCAGACAAGATAAACATGCTAAGTCAAACCAATTCTGCATAAAGAATATGGTATCCATCAAGTTTATCCAAATTTTGAACCAGTTAAATTGATGTATCAGGGAACATTTCATCACAACATTTGTAATGCTTAAGATCAGTCAGAAAATTGAGAACGGAATACCAGAATTTAGTTAACCCAAAAAGGAAATTACTATTTCATGGTTTTGAAATCAAGGTACTATACTTCTAATGCAACCATGTTTTGCAAGGACTATAAAACATCAACCCTACCAGCAAAGCTAGATTTAGTTAAATAACGTTTCTAACTTTTTCTTGTCAAAATGATCCAATTTAGTGATTAGTTAAATTGTCCCGAGCAAAGAAAGGTGGGTCATAGTTTGTGGTTACTTCAACTCGTCCCTTTCTTATTCATCATGATTGGCAACATCCCAAAAGTTGCCGACATCCAGAACTAATCAATACTTAACCATGAAAATGAATTATAAATGCCTTTGTGATAGTATCTATATGAGCTAATCATTACCTGTATCACCTCATAATGTCCGATTACCGCTCAAGCATGTATACTAGAGATAATGCCAAACTCCATTAGAAATTCTCAAATCTTTAATTAAGAATTTAACATTTTTCCTTGCAAAAAAAATTAAAAAGTCCGGAATTTACTAGATTAAGATGGAATCAGATCTTTTACCAGAAAACCAAACAGTCGTCACCTCTCAAATATCTAAATCTTCAAGTTCCCTTTAGGAAAACACGTACCAACTCAACAATTGACGAAAGATCCACTCATTAATCTTCTCGCTACCTCATTGCACATTTCCTCAACAACCCAACTCGAAGAATGAGACAGATCGTCAAAAAGCACGCACCTTTCTGATTCTCCCCACCTCCAACGCCGGCCACCGGAGCCACCGCTCTCTCCATTGCGGTGGATAGCCCAGAAACCGGCAAGAAATCGCCCGAACGCGAGAATAAGAGGCGAAAGGAGATCCCGACGAGGAGCGCAGAGACGAAGAGCTTGACCAGGACATGGTTGGCCTTCCTATGGAGAGCAGTAACCGACGGCTCCCAATCCGAACCCATCTCCCTACGGCATCTATATCTTCTCAAAGCGAAGGAGACGAGGAAGCAAGAGTTGGTTACAAAGAGAGAAGAGTGTGAATAAAGCAAGGTTAAAAGCGAGAAGAAGATGGAGGAGGAGGCAGGTCGAGGGAGCAAGGCAAGCAATGGCCTTCCTTTTTCTCTGGTAGCGATGTTCAAGTAAAAATAAAATAAAAAACAATATAAGAAGAGAGAGAGAGAGAGAGAGAGAGAGAGAGAGAGAGAGAGAGAGAGAGAGAGAGAGAGAGAGAGGGCAACAGTCTTTTGTTCTTGAGAATAATGTGACTAGTAGTCATATTTTTTATTCTTTTTTGGCATAATAGTATACAGTATATAGAGGTTTTAATTATAAGAGTCGTTATGTTTTGTCCCCCACAACTGTCATCACACTGTAAGAAAAAAAATATATTTGAACAGATATATCCTTGAATTATCTAATTATATTATTAAGCCCCTTCATTATATATTAGAAATTCAATTTACTAACTAGATTAATAAAAATACCCTTATTTTCTCTTCCCCTCCTATTCTACTAGAGGTCGATTTAAAAAAAATTAGAGAAGATTAATTTAGAATTTGATATTTGGAGAAGTTAATATAGACCACTAATACTAAAGGATAAGATATAAGAAATAATGAGACCATCTTTTTTTTCATCAATTAAGTAAGTCAAATTTAAAATTTATTACTATCTAAATTTTTAATAAAATATTAATAAAGAGAGCTTAGTGATACATATAAATAGTTTAAAGGGTATATATATCTATATTTTCTTGAGCAGTCGAAAATAATACTAAACGATAGTGGGTGGGGTTTGAGATATAATTAAACCCTTAATAATATCAGATTGTAATACAAAAGACAAGAATGTGTGTATATACTTATCTACAGATTAACTCTCGCTTAGTTTTAAATATAGGGAAGTGATAAAATTATCACAATCAATTTTTTAATCAAAATGTGTCTAAATTACTTATTCATGTTTAAGACTTGTGTACCAATAAAATGAGATACTTTCGTTAAATTATATGCAGAGGGGATGGACTCTCTGAGTCTCTGTTATAAAATGGTATGACATATATATATATATATATTCGAATTAGCATTGAGAACGTACTTGGTTTACTAAAACAAAGGGCCACAGGGTGTTGCTCATGCACCAGAGAAGAGAACTCTGCTTCTCTTTATTTGGGGCAGCAACAAGAACGGTGCAGTTATGTCCAGACTCTTCTATCCTGCCAGGCGTAAATGGAGTTTTTGACCAAACTAGACCGGTTTTCATTCCTTTTCTTTTTCAACGTAGCTTGCACCCTAAATTTAATGCCAGAATTGATCTAATTTAACATAGCCCTAAATAAAATGCTAAACCGTTAGGTATTTAATTCGGCCAGAAGTAAAATGCTAATTAATTCAGTATTTTATTAATATTTTTTTAAGTAAAACACTGATATAATTAATATCTTTATTTAAAAAAATGTCAAACAATTTAGTAATTTATTAAAAATATTATATAAAATGCTGAGAAGTTAAGCATTTCACGGTAAAATTACTAAACAAAAAAAATATAAAGGAAATTTTTGTAACGTCGTAACTGTGTATTCGATTATTTATTTTAGTGTTAATTTTGAAATGTAATTTATTTTAATAAATAAAATATAAGAAAGGTCTAGTTTGATTGCAAACTCGGTATAAATGCACAAATAAAAGTTAGAAAGGGGATGGTACAAATACGACAATTAATGGACCATTGGGAAGTGGGACTGGGATCCCTTATAAATGCTTTGCTATGAGCAGTGGAAACAAAACCATGTGAACGCACAGCAACAAATGGACGAGACCATCCGTGTGATGGATTCATTTAGCTTTGGCTGCTAAGAAGTAAGGTTAAGTTCAAGAAATCCAAGTGCCAAGGTGGAAAGCCATCTTTGATGCTCCTAAAGTAGTAAGTATGTAGCAATTTGAGCTACTTATCATGTTTAGTTTCTATACTTAAGGAATAATAATAAGCCATAGAGATGATGAGCAGAGACTTTGCTCCTCGTTTGCATGAATAAAAGAATGAGGTAGATTCTATCATCAAGTGGAGTTCATTAAACATGTGAGAGATCTCATAAACATCCAAAAGTAATAGTTAAACATGCTTGTCATGTTGGCCTTCCAGCGAGGAGGTGTCAGGTGTTGTCTAAATCAACCATACCAAGTGTTCTCTTCAAACTCTAACTAGAAGATCTTGCTAAGGGACACATGTTAGGTTTGGTTTCATATATAATAATGAGTAACTTGTACATATTATCTTGGCTCAAGCCTCAAAAAAGTTTTTGAGTTGAATTAGGGTTCAAAGAAATATAGTAAGAATTCTTTCAACTAAGATTGAGCTCTTGCTTTTCTCCGTAAGTTGTAAGGTTTCATTTGATTGTCTGACCTAAAACTCAAGTCATCTACTAAATTAAAGCACAAGGATAACCCACAATTTATACACATGCCAATATTATCACATTGTATATAAGTACATAAACCAATTGCCAATAATATCACATTGTATGTAGCTACATCAACCATTTGCGAATATTGTTTACTGTATCAAACAAACAAAATCGCCATGTTTACAATTCGTTTAACATCTGTATTTCTATTTGTATTTACAAATAGAAATAGATGCACATGAATTTGCCACTATCCAGTTCCTATCCGATAGATATCCATTTGATACTTGCAGTGACACCTCTGTAGCAAGAAAATTAGCTTTACTGCAGCATCTTAAATACTCGAACCTTTTGAGGGTCAACAGACTGATTACTGGTACACAGTTTGTAACAATGACGAGACTAAATGCAGGGAGCCAGTGGCAACAATGAGGCCAGGTCGATCTCTTGCTTTGCACTGGAGGAAATGCGAAGCGACCTTAATTAAATCGGTAATTAGCACAGTTTGGCAGCCGATCATGATGGGTTGGTCGCTCCCAGATGATCCTTGTGAGCAGCCATCATCCAAGGGAGTTCTGCTGTAGTCAATCAACCCTCTGTCTGAAAAATTAATACCTAGATCTTGTGCAGCCCTGATCCAGGCATCTTTTAATGATGAAGCTGAAAGCGCACGAGATTTTCCGCCAGCAATGTTCACCTCTGTCAATAAAACGACATCTGGTCTTCGACCTGTGATAAATTTGAAGCACCGAAGTAGTGAAGAATTAAATATTCAAGTGCCACCAGTGCATCAAATTGACAAAGTATTGCATAGACATGCAATATACAGGCACGACATGCATCTGTGACAGTAATATAGTACTATGCTGATGTATACTGTGCAGATACAAAACTCAGTACACTAAGTCATCCTTGTGTCACACCAGGCTTGTGCTGGTGCTAAAGTACTATACCGGTAGCATGTGAGCATTGATCATTGATGGAAGATTTGAGATAAAAAGTTGAAAACTGCTAACACATGATCAGTAGGTAACACTAGTTTTTGGTTACATAGAACAAATCGAGCTAACAAGAAATTATACTTCTTATTGTTGACCATTCAGGGATCAAAACCATACATTGGCCCAGTGGAGAAATTAAGCTGCTCACTGCAGTGATAAATACTTGTGGTACAGATCATAACCATAATAATAAGATTAAACCGGTAGAATTGGAACAAAATCGTAAAACTTGAAAAAGAAACAATAGCAGACAACTCCTAATACCGTGAATACTTCAGAATTCAGACTACAAAGGCACATATTAGTTCATAAATTACTTTCAAGGTACTAATAGAAGATATCAGATTAATAGAAGCACTGAAAGATTTAAAAGGAATCTATAGCACCTGAAAGAAGCTCTCTAGCAAATGCTACGTGATCCTTATCGCTCGCCATTGCCACCACAAGGGCCAACGGTCCATTAGGATACATCATCCTTATTACATCTGATAGAGCTTTAGCAGATGCATCAGTATGAGCTGCAATATGTTTCAAATAGTGAACAAAAGTTTATAAAAGAAACAAAAGAGGATCACCAATAAATCAGCACTAACCTCCATCAACAAGTAAAGACACTCCATACAGCCCTAATCCTGAGGCTTCCTTCTGTGTCAGAAATTGGCTTCTTCCAAGCAACTGTGTCTGCTCCAAACCAGCTCGAATAGATGCATCAGATATCATCCAACCTTGTTTTAAGATAACCATCAAATAAGAACAAGAAAGTAGCAACATGATAAAAGAAGTACACCAATCAATATGTACAGATGTACTCAAAATTTTACTGTGCTACTATTATGTCAAATTTCAAATCAGCATTGAGTCATTGAACTATCTATTTTTGTACATGGAATAAAATTTTTGACAAAAGGTATCTAGAATATGTAGTTTGTTTGTAGCGTTGAATGTTTGTCTCAATCAACTCCAAATGATGTTGCATTGATTACAAGAAAAGAGGCAACTCAGCGAGCATGGCTCCTGCCAATGAAGAGCTAGGGAGAGTGTCTCCTAACTGTTGCATGATTATAATATTGGAAAAACAAAAGCATATTAATACATGGGAATTTTTTAATAAATAAAGTAGATGCCTTTGTAAATTAGGAGAACCTCTGGAACTGGACAAAATCAGCTCAAATCTGACTAAAATATGCTGGGGCAAGTATTCCTGGATTATGATCCATCATACACCAAGCCACAAAATGAAAATTATGGAACAAGGATCCTAGCTCACAATCATTAATGAATCTATCTGAGAGCTCCTACTGGAAGCTAGATGCAAGTGAGCTCGCTATCTGAGAGCCTTTATATCTTCTAGCTCAATGGGAATTGGCATGAAAGCAAGAAGGAAAAGGTGAAAAACATCCAATGTTCATCATGGCAACACTGAAAAAATTGTTAACTACTTGTTCTGAATATCTCCACCCTATAGTTTCATTTTAATGACTGAAATATAGATGAAGCTATCTTCAGATCAAGGAGTCTTAAGTTTAAACGTATTGGTTCACGAGTATGTTTTCGTATTCTTCTCTGTTTTTCCACCTCCTCCTACATATGCAACCCATAAGGAAATAATTTGCATGGACTTACATAGTTACGTCAAAACTGGAGTTGGCTTTGCTTCAAATTATAGGGGATCTGCAGAAAGAGGTAAGTATGTCCTTACCTTGATTACGGAGGCAAAGAGCTGTACAAGTGGCTGTAATAGCATTCTGAAGTTGATGGGCTCCAAACATATGGAGCTTTATATTGCCCAAGCTAATAAACTGCATAAACGTCCAATATCATTGGAAGAGTAAGATTGAGAGCAACTCTTCCTGGGGGAAGATACTGTTCAAGGAGGAATCTTGACAAAACATAAGTTGCTCTTTAAAACTCTAAGAAAATGAAACATGTGCTTGCAAACTGTACCAATTGGTTATCTTCTTGTACTTGGATAAATATGTCACAGGTTTGATAAGGTTGGTCATCTTCTCTTCCAAAGCATTTTGAAGTGCTCTGGATGCCAGCATCATATGCTGATATGACTGGAGACTCCATTAAGGATGCTCTGTCCCGAATAATTTGTTCAATGTTCATCTTAAGAGGGCCACCAATAACAACCTGAAAGATTTATTCAGTGGACGGTCACAACAACAATAATATATTCCATGCAGAGAAGGCTAAAAGTGCATTTAATCCTCTTACAGTGACGTCACTGATTCTTGAATGTAGGAATCTGAGAATATAACATAATAGGAAGATGAAAATAAATAGATTCAAATTCAAATTTATGTTAGTTTATTTTGTTCAAAGCAAGGACAATATGCATCACAGACTAGTAATATAGAGGGTTGCAATGACAGATACTGCATCCTATGAAATATGAAATCAAATATTATTCAGACTATGGTAGAACCATTCAATTATCGATGGACTATGGTAGCAGATATAGTAGTTCATAATGGCTGTCAGCTTCATGTGACACCATGGTGATATAAGTATTATATCAGTACCTTACAGTTGCCACATCTCAGATCAAAGCACATCTAACCTATGCCTTTTCATTGCCTGACTCATTAGCTATGTCAAATGCAAAACCTCAATATAATACCGAGATTTTGTTTTCACAATGACAAAGAAAAGCATCTGAATATTCGATTTCAGCTCAGAAACTTTAAAAAAAAAGGAAAACAGTCCGTTAGCACCTGCATGATCAGGATAAAAACTCTATACTTCAGGAGAGTTCTTGCAGAAAAAGTATGCCTAAATCCTAAAAGGAAAGTGTATAGAGCTTCTTTGATAATCAAGTGTGGATCTTCCAAAATTAGGAACTCTCTTACAGGGTTTACAGATTATTTAACTGAAAAGCAGCAGCTCACTATACACGAGTGATGGGTACTTGCAACAATAAACATATGGCAAAGTTCCAAATGGAGATTGTAACTACCATAACCTAAAAAAGATTCAAAGAAATATCGCCAACAGAAAGTAAATTTCAGATATAATAAAAAAAAAGAAAATGCAGAAAAGGAACTCAATGAATTCCATTCAAAATCCTTGTGCAAATTACTTTATTTGTTGCTTTAATTACAATGAATTAAATATGCAGAATTGAGATTGTTTAAATAGAAAATTGCTCATGGAATATGGTTATAGTATTGTAAGTAAAGACGAATAATCATCACTAAAAAAAAAAGGAAGAGGTAATAATGCAAAAGGATAAAGTAGGCAAAAAACTAATAAAAGAGTTCTATATAACAGGATAAAGCCAATGACAGGTACATAACTGGACGACCATGTTTGATGATTCCTGACTTAGCCATTGCTATGCTTTCTAAGGAACCGCCCAAAGCAGCCAAATGCTCATGGCCTATTGATGTTATTATGGATGCAGCAAGTTCGGTGTTGCGTATAACATTCGTTGCATCCCTAGCTCCCCCAAGACCTGCCTGTGAAGTTAAAAAGAAAAGGTTTAGATTGTATTTGCTCTTAAAGAGGTCAATAAGCCCCAAAATAGGAAAGAACCTTGCATACTGGGATGATTTTGTAATGTAAAGACCATCTGCGTATAGGAAGAGAAAAACAATAATGCACTACATATGCCTACTCATGAGGTTTAAAATTTGGTACGTTCAACACAAGGATAGTCATGCCCATGGCACGGGATGGCACGACATATGGCAAGGGCAATGGCAAGTCTTTGCAGCGATCCATAGGAGGCGAGAGGAAGGGTACTATGCAGCACCCCCTCGTATCACGTGTTGATAGTACACCAACAAAGCAAGTGTCCCGTGCCAGTCGGCACAACAATCCTTACTTCAACCCATTTATAATCTGGATGACTTCAGCATATTCATACAAAAACTATTTCAATGAGATCACCACCAGAAGGAAGGTTGGAAAGTTTGATTTGGACATCATTACTAAACAAGACACATTACACAGCAAATATATGTTTAGTTTCCAACATCAAACTCACAAGTTGCAATGTTGCAAAAAGAATATGCATTGAAGATGCAAAACAGTAAAGTCCTTTAACAATCAACTGATCAGGAAAACAGTTAGGGATACCAATGGTCCAATTCTGCATCTGATAAGCAAAGAGCTACTTACCTCAATAATAGCAATATCAACCTTCTCTAGAGAGAATACGAGAAAAGCAAGAGCAGTGAACACCTATAAGAGAAAAACAGAATGTCATACTTGTATAGAAATTAGTTGTTGGTGAAGACTCTAGGAGACCTTGTTGTATGAAATGTAAAACCAAAATATAAAAAAGAAAAAGTGCTTTTCTTTATCAGAAAAACAAAGCTAAAAATGTTTGTGTTGTAATTAGTATTTAACTGAGGCTCACCTTCATATCAGAAGGCAAAGGCAAATTGAATGGCCTGGCTTACCACTTTCATCTACCAACAAGGACTGTGCCACCCCACTCACACCAGACCCCACCACAACATCAACAAACCTTGTTTTCCAATTATTCGGGGTCACTTACATGAATCAATTTTTTCCATTTAGCTATAAACCTCAGTAACAATAGTTGTCTTGGAAAAAATTCTGCAATGAATATGAAGCGACCTAACAAAATTCCTCCTTTCTCTAGGCTTGGATATGAACTAGATCCTTCTCTTCCCTGGATATGAATGATATTCTTTGAAATGCAGATAGATGATGATGCACAAAAGAATAATCCCATGAAAGCCTCCAACTTTGTATCCATGTATATATTCATCCATGGAATAACCACCATAGTTAGAACTTACCTAATAGAGACAGCATACAGACAATTTGAAAGTGCCATATAAGAGAATTTATCATGGTGGCCACTTGAAGAGATAAATCTCCAATTATTCTTCTTGCCCACCCTACCCTTATTTCTCTTATTGCTGTCAAATACATGCCAAGGGAATAGGCTTTAACAAAATATGTTCTCAAGCAACTGTACATTGAATGATCATATATGTGCATTAAGTTTTGTACACAGAGTTACTTATAAATCGAATTAGAATATTACTAAGGAAAACAGGAAAACTGGCTGATGTAGGACAAAGTAGGAGGTCCTATAATGCAATGGCGAATTTTCCTATAGAGATGATTAAAGAGATGAGAAAAAGGTAGAAGATGAGGAGAAAATAATAAATAGAAGAGAGAGATAACATGGCACACCTGGCCAAAGAAATATGTTTGAGCCCTCTAATGGCCTTCTATAAATAAACTCTAAGTTACTACTGGGAAACAAACTTTTAATCTAATAAAAATAACCTAACAAACCCTAATCTAGACTATTTATGACTTTTTAATAAAATAAAATAAAAATCCTTGGTACTATTCTCTGCTGCAGTACCATGCTGATGCTACAGTCCTGTAGATACTACTGTATTACAGTAATTCAGAAAAAATAAAATATAACTAGTAACCCTAAGCCTAACCCCCGTTTAAACTTCAGCCTAGACTTTCATTTTTTTTTGTTAATAATAGATCATGAGCCTATAAGCTAATCATAGGCTAGAAAAATATGATAATTTTCCTTAATATATAAATTGGACAATTGGATTGATCATATCAAGAAATAAGCCACAATGAATCCAAATCATTAGCATATAGCACTCCAGTGAAAAATTCACTAAATATTAACCCTAACATCCATGTAAGAAATCAAATACATGAATTCTATCATAGGCTAATAGAAATCAACCCCAGAGCTATGACATTTTTTTTTTCATTCTTCTTCACTAGCCTTTCTATGCAAGTATGTCTATGTAGGTAATGAACTTACAAAAGTGAGACAACATAGCAGTCTTCATCCATCACATTCACATCATATGGAGTAGAAGAAAGAAAAGTTAAATATATATGTCAGTGCTGGTGAGTTTCAAAGCAAATAAAAGGGGCTCAAAATGAGGTGTGCTGAAAGCAATGTCAATATAGCATTAAAAGATTGTACAATATTAATCAATTTTTATTTGCACTCTGAATAGACATCATGCTAAGTAACGAGCAAAAGAGCGAAAAAAAGAAGAAAAAAGAACTACAACATATCATGGCACAGTTTTAATACATTTGAAAGACAATAATCATGGGAAGAATGACTCATGATTTCATAGTGTCTACGGACATGTAACAATGAAGATTGACATAAAAACAGTGATAACTGAAAAGAACATAAAGTAATAACAAAGAATTTCATGGAGTCAACATAAAGTAGTTAATCCAAATCACAATAGCTTCATCTTTTTGTTCATTTTTATCACACTATTACATGATATAAGAATGATGACAGAATATTTGCACATGAACTGTTCCCAAGGTTAGGAAGTTTAAAGTGTATTCGATGTGTCTTCAAAGAAAACACCAGCATTGACATATAGTATTGCCAAAAGTCAAGTCTTAAGGTGTTTGTACAGAAAAGTTTGCCTATGAAATTTGATTTACCTAAGAAAAAGTAAATGTTAAGAATGATAGCTCCAATTACATCTAAACATAGTGGTCAGATAGATAACTAGCCAATAACTACCTCAAAATGGGTGAGGGCTCCATTTTCCAGCTCAATTGATTTATCAAGAACTTCCTTCGTCTGATGGAAAAGGTTCCTCATTAACTTTGCTGAAACAGGACTTCCCGTTCTTCCAATAGAAATACGTTCACGAATGGTCAAAAGATGAGGACTGCATGAATGATTATTGGAGGTTTGCCATCAGCCTTGACTAAGCAAACCTAGAATGATACATAACAATTTGACAGTTCGAAAAACATATGGTCCAATAATTTGATAGCATCTACACCATAAGCACATCTTTGATAGTACTCCATGCATCATACATCCTGCAACATAAAAAGTATAAGAAATAAAAAGAACAGAGCAACAAACTTTCTTGCACCTCAGGGAACTCATGATCTGTCATTTTTTACTCTTAATACTAATTGTTTGACTGTTCGCAAAGGAAAAGGACTGAAAGTACAACTTTGTGTACATAAAACTTAGAGACCAGAAGTTGAAATAAAAAGAGGATCGAAAAGGTATGTTTGTTATAGAGTATTTGAGAGATATAGGTCAGACATAAAATACCTACTATAGCAGCCAACTACATAACCTTGTTCCCGCAAAATATTGGCCAGAAATGCTGCAGTTGATCCTTTTCCCTTGGTGCCGGCAACATGGACAACCTACAGACATGATCCTGATTAGTTGGTTATATGTTTAACAGTCTGACCTTTAATCTACTAAATGAACGGAATGATACCAGTGAGTAAGAACTTTAATAATAGGTAAAGATTGGGTCCATAAAGCATGGGGGAATAACATGATCCCAAATAAAGAATTAAATAACAAAACAGTGAAACCTCCAGTCAACCTGCATTTATAATGACTAAACAATGAGATATTACAGAATTTATAAAAGTAGACTTTCATGGCAACTGAACATGTTGGAAAATCACTGTGGCATAAACATGAATGACAAACTTTTTCTATAAAAAGGCCTGTCATATCCATGATTTGTGGTAACACAATAAGAATACATCATGGATCAAAATTGAACCAAAATAGAAAAGTAAGCAAATACTATTGGAATAACAAAAGGAACGTAAAAGATAGACATGTGAAACAAGCACAGTAATGTTAGCTTTCTATAAATATCTCAAAATTATGAATGCAGGAACTATTAAAAGATGAAATGGTTAATGAATGAAACTTCAGTAAGGCCTTGTAAGTACCAGAGAACCTACAGAGCAAAAGGAGGCTTAAGAAAACTTGGAAGAAGTTCGCATAGTGAAGATAAAGACATTACAAGGAATATGTATGTAACTCAAAAAGACCAAACACAGAAAACAGAAGTCAAAGCACTTTGGTAAAGATATAATCCTAAAGACTTGTCAATGATGAGTCAACTGTTTGATACATAATCTAGCAAGAAAAAAAATGGAATTTTATACAGAAGTGGCAACGTGTAGTTCCTTGGCTCCTGAACCATGAAAATGTAGAGGAAAATATTATTATTCAGATATATGACAGGCAACAAATGAAGCTTTTAAAATGAGGAGGAATGAAATGGCAATGAATTGTCCACATAGAAATAAGTACAAAAAGAAAAGAAAAAAGAGAGAAGAGAGAGAAAGCAAAACAAAATAAAGTAAAAATGCTGCCTTTGTTATATAACCAATAAACCCAAAAGTTTGAGGGATCAACTATATATCAAATCATGAACTACCGTTTAGTACCTAATTTTGAAAAATAATTAATTCATGCAAGCAACAATACAGACATCAAGTGAAAAAAATTATATTGATGATAAATTTAGATAGTATGCACTAACTATACAAATCAAAATTTTGAGCAAAGTAGCAAACACATACAATGATAACTTTCCAAACAAGATCGAACAACCCCAAACTAAATGTCTTTTAAAAAAAGTACCTTGAAATGGGTATGGGGGTTATTCAATCGGTCCAGCAGCCGAGTCATTCTTCCAAGATCAAAACCGTCATCCGAGTCTGTGCCGGCTCCCTTGGGCATATCCACCCTCTCGTAATTCTTCATCTTATCCAAGTAATCCAAGAACTCGCCGAGATCTTTGTCCTCCTCCAACATGGCCGAGTACGATTTCGAGCTCCTCTTCAACACTGACATGGCACTCTCATTTCGCCACCTCATATGGCGAAGGGGCCACCATAGTCTGGGTAGGCATAGCATCTCTATTGTGCTTTTCTGAGGTGCTTGTATATGGAATGGGAAGGCTGAGAAATTCTTTCAAGTTCCATATTCAATTCATAGCATGACCAATCCAATCCGGACGATGAGAAATGTGTTGAAAAAAAATCACTTGATGCTTAGTTCCAAATGATATAATAACTATAGTGAAAAGAATTTATATCAATATAGAATATTGACTCCAAATCTTCAAGTCAATTGAGTTCCCATCTAGGGAATGGTTAGGGGCTTAGGGTTCAAGAAAACATTATCCGCATGCAGATTCACTTATTAATTTGATTCACTCAAATCCTAAAGCTTTTGAATTGGACATGTTGAGTATCCAAACATATATTACTTAGTTGTATCTGACCTCTATGGGTCTTATCGCCTAATGAGATACTAAGGATGAAAACGAATCGGATAATGCTCAACCTATATCTAAATCTATATTTTTACATTGGATACGGATTCATATATTAGACAGATAATAAAATTTAAAACTATATCATGACTGAACAGATACATACATATATAAATTGAATACGAGTTGGATCTTACATATGAGAATCATAATACTAACGGAACAAGTAGCAAAAAAAATATAACACCCCAACTCAAGCACATGCCCAACACGTGCCCCTAGCACATGAGACACATATGGTTAACCTCGATGAGTGCTAGGATGGTCACAAGGGCCTAAAGAATGGGTAGCTCCTTTCTCAAATATCGATTCCAATGAATTGATCAACATGGTATAAAAATCAGAACATATGTTTAAATGATAACCGCTCACCAAAGAAGCAACAGAAAGTGGACCTAGATCTCAACAAACGGAACTACATCCCAACATACAATGAAAATATCATTATTCATGAAAAATAAATGAGAAACTTAAATATAGACAAAAGGTGCATAAATGTCATTTGCACTCACAAATGTTGTGTAGCTTGATGTTCATCAAAACCATTGTTTCATTGCTCAAGGGGCTCTCATAGCTCATATAACCCAAACCCATCCCCAAGGAGAGAGTGAAACTAAGTGGTACTATCATCTGTCATGTTTGGTGAATAGTTGATCGATGGTCTACTACTGCAAACTGAGAACCTTGGTGCTAAAGCCTATTACCATCACAACAAATCATCATCGCACGTCAGTGCGGAGTAATCACACGATCCCTCAGCTCATCATCACATGTTGGTGCAGTATACCCCCACCAGCCCTCAACCCAAAACTGCACCCTAAACCCTGCAAATCAAGTACCGTATAGTCCACTTAATCCAAACTTTGCACAAAGTTTATGATAACCACCAATAATAATAGGTTGAGTCGTGAAATAACCAATGCTAGCTTATGCCCAATGGGCAGCTTGCATGATTGTCTAGGATTCACAAGACATAATCTCTAATATAATAATAGTATTTATAGCACACTCTGTGCATGTGCCCACCCTTATCCTGGAGGACTCTCTGGTACTGTTAGACTAAGCCTGCAAGTCTACGACTTGCTCGATAGGGTGACTCAGTGTGTGGAGTGTAATGCGCAAGTGAAAATATATGCACCTATCTAGCATAATTACAAGCTAGACAGAATAGCACTTAATATCCACGTATAAGAGAATGTGAGCTAAATTACTACTCACAATATGATGCTTACAGAAGACTACTAACAAATAGCAAATCACTTAAATACTGACAATATAATGGGTAATAAACTACAATGAAACATATCACTCTATGCACGAGCATGAATTATTATTCAATATTGTAAGGAATATTTACGGGATGTCTACTTGCCTGGAATGTCAACCAAGGACTAAATGTTTTATCATCAAATGCTAGTTAGGAGTTACTTACACCAAACTTTGAGGTTCTTGACTTAGGCTAATCCCCAGTGAGTCTGAGATGAAAATCCTTACTTGGTTAATTTTATCAAATATATGTTTGACATGCTTAACGAAAGAGTACGAGATAGAGGAAAAAAGATAATTGGAAGAAAGGATAGTTTTTTGGTTAGCAGGATGGGTTGCAGAATATAAAGCCTAAACGAAGGAGAAAACATCGAAGAGAGGTTATAGGATTTACGACTATCTTAAAAGGTACCATGATTGTCCAAAGGTAATAATATATAAGGGGAAGGTAATAAGAGGGTTGTGCATTTATATTTATATGCATACAACTAAGTAAGCATATTTGGTTTGCACGCCTATTTATACAAGATGTCATTATAACTAAGTATGCATAAACCTCCTCTGTTAGTTAAGTTTGCCCCGCTTATCCATTGAAGTTATTAGGATCAACTGCTACATATTCATGACCATGCATGTATACATAGTCATATTTACAAGTATATATGAATAGGCATGAGTTGGTAAGGGGTTGTTAATCTAGGAGTAGAATGAAAGGGTGATGGTCAATGGGGAGTATATAATGGTACTATCAGGCTGATGATACAATAGTAGTAAACAATAAGCTATTCCATATTTGGGTGATAAAAGTTAATAACATTGATAATGACAAAAAGAAGCGTACATACATACATACATATATATATATATGGCTACACATACACTAATATTAAATGTATCAAAATTCACCAAGAAATAAACTCGAGATTATACCAAAGGTCTCAAACATTATACTTGCACATCCATACCTGCACATTTACAATCATATATCCATACACATATACACCAAAGTACATACGCACAAGATTTATTCATTCATATATAGGCTTGCTAGGCTACAAATCAGCCCAAAACAGAGATGTGAGGGTCGGACAGTCACCGCAGTAGCAGGTGGTGGTGGTGGTGGTGACAGTGGAGTGGGGTAAGAGGACAAATGGTGGAGATTGAGGTCGGTAGGTGAGGGTGAGAGAGAGAGACTCACAAGAGTGGAGAGCCCTTGAGAAGCGGGTAGACCGTGGACGGGGAATGCCAGCGGAGGTGACGACGGCGAGGCGCAGCCCTAAGAAACCGAGCGACGACGTCAAGGCTACTCTACAGGAAATCCAAGAGCGAGCTCGAGGTAGGGGGCTAACCGTGAATGGAGGGGGCCCTCAAAGTGGAAAGCGAGCTCGAGGTAGAGAGGCGGAGAGGCGGTGGCTTGGCGACGGCGAAGAGGCGGAGCTTGGCGGAGAAGCGGAGGCGTATCTTGGCGAAGAAGTGTTGGCTTGGCAACGGAGGAGATGAATTTGATGATCAGGCTTCAACTCTCGTTCGTGAAAGCTTAGGGCTATAGAAAGATGACGAGATGGAGATTAGAAACTAGCAACTACTAACTAGTAAGGGGTGGGAACGAGAGGGATAACAGCCTAATGGGTAGCGGATAGGATCTATAATAAATAAGTATATTACTATATTATTTACAATTTATGCGAATAAACGGATATAAGATATCTATATTTGAAAAACTTTATTTGACCCATATCCATATTGAAATATTTTGCAAAAGCCTAATCGTATCTGAATGTATATCCGAGTCGAGTAAAATTTTCTGACCTGAATTCGACGTAGATTGGGTCGAGTCAGAGTTAATTCAACCGTTTTCACCTCTACCAGTAGCATATTCTCTAATATTACCATCGATGTAAATTACAATAGATGACTAATTAGAATTGTCAAAAAAAGCTCATGGGCTCATGAGACTCGCAGGCTCAGCTCAAGCTCTAAATGAGCCGAGTTGATATATTAGGCTGGAAAAACTTATCAAAGTATGGCTTACTTAAACTCGGTTTAATTAAGTTTGTGCATATATATATATATATATATATTATATATGTATGTATAATAAGTTTAGATCCAATGGTTAATATGATGTGTATAAGTAAAGAAAAACCTTAACCTCCAACCTTTATATCTCCAAAGTTCCCATCAGCCAAACTCTCTTCACTACCAAAATCCAAAACGGTGAAACCCATCTTCACCGGTCACTGGTCACCGCTCACCACTGAAACTCTCTTATCAAAACCCTCTTTAGTCTTGACCACTGACTTCCCCTCTATCCTTCACTGCTGCACCAACTTCCCCAACTCATCCAACATGTTATCTCGTCCTCGAGCTCGTAAACGGCGGATCACTTGACTCCCTCCTCCGCTGTCGAGGAAGCAACTTCTAGAGTGAAGACAAATAACTTAGATTTTAATTTGTTATCCTCTTGTTTCCCAACATTAATCAACAAATTCATGTATGAAATTTTTGACCAAATTTTAGTATTGACTATAATATTAATCTAACCAAATCTACTCCCAGCGCATCATCCATGAAGACATCAAGCTCTTCAAGCTCTTCATTCCTCATCAACACGGCGACCAAATGAGCCGAGCGCAAGCTTTCTAGAGCTTGAATCGAGCCGAGTCGATCCAACCTTTTCTAGCTAATCTCGAGCTGAAAAGAAGTTTGAGAGAGGGCTAGCTTGGTTAAAAACTCTTTTCTTTTATCTGATTCCCCTCTGGCTATAACAAAATCGGATCTACAACTTAGCGAATATATCATTATTTTCACGAGTTTCCATCAAAGATAGTACAGTCGAAGAATGTTTTGATTACAAGATCTCCAGCGCGGTGAGAACCAATTACAGCAACAAGAGAAGTACTTTTAAGATAATTACACCACTCTATTCCTCTCTCCGTATTGTGGAGGGGAAAAGAACTAGTCTTACAGTAGGAAACCCGACACAGGAAGCGTCCCGTTTGGCTAAGAACTCCTCTATCATCAGTATCTTGGAGCTGCACAAAAAGGTGACATGAATTCCAGATGTGGCAAAATATTATGAAAAACTAGTATTTAACTAAAAAGATAAAGCAAATTTGGCAAAAGAAATCTATCCTAAACTAAGCTAATATAATCATTGGAAAATAAAATCAAGAAAAAAAACCATTAAATTAATATAAAGAACGAGCCAACCTCCACCAAGAGTTGCTTCAGGTAGCCGTTCTATGGAATACTTATGCTGAGTAATGTACATGATAGGCACCCCAGGAATCTGCCAAACAAAAAATAACTAAGTCTTGTAGGCAAAATTACACAAAGATCTCAAGAGTACATATAATTGCACTAATCAGCCTACCTTGCGTATCCTTCGTTTCAAGTCTCTATCACATGTAGCAACAATGTAGCACTTGTGCTGTTTAAGAAAAGATACTTTTAGATGGAAAAAAGAAAAAAAAAACACTTGATAAAGGAGGTGCCTCCAAATAATTATCAAGGGTGATCCGGGATCTTTCCTTGATTTTTCTATTATGTAAGCACTTAATAATACTTCTTCCCATCTATTCATTAAATACTATGATAGTATGATGTGACAATTTATTACAATGGCGACAAAATAGAGAAGGAAGAGTGGATCTATGTTGTTCACCAAAAAGAGAATCTTATTACAAGAAACCCCTGAAACATTAGGAATAAACAAAAATAAACTACAACTATAGCCTAAAATAGCTTTAGTTTCCACCACATCAGCAGTCAATATCAGTATAAGAGGGATGCTTGCAAAGGGGCAAAGTAACTGGAGGTGCTTCATAGGCCAGGATGTCAAAAAACAAGTGACAGTCAGGAAAAACATTTTTCTCACACACACACACACACACAAAAGAAAAAGTGAAAGCATGGCTGTTAAAGATTCCACCAGGAAATAGGAAAAGAAGAGGGAATGGATAACAATGAGGGCAGCAGCAGTAATTATATTACAAGAGTAAGTTTTTCTTTTGGACTTTCAAAGTTTGAAAGATAGCGAAATATTCTTGAATATTGTGGCAAGTTGGGTCAAGGTAGACGTACGAGTGACTCTGGAAATATAATGTTGGGATGTTTCTACCTTATGAAAGCTAGAAGTTACATATGGAGTTCTACATAATCTCACCGTCCTCAAAGATACAGATCAATTCTGAATGCACGAGGCTCCCACCAATTTGGGGTTTCAAGCAGAAGATATAAGCAGTTGTAGCCTCTATACAAAGAGGTTATTTCCATGTCTTGAACTATGACATCTTAGATGCAAGGGCAAGCCGTACCATCATTACAAAGCAAAAGATAACCAAAAGACATCAAATAAATACTGTTATATAGTAAAAATGAAGTTTTGAATGAAACATAAGACCACAAACAGATAAACAAGAAAAGGGTAATACCTGGGTGACCCTTTCAACGATGCAATCATCTGCATATGTTCCTTTATGTGTGCATGGTAGTCTCTCAAACCTAGGATCTTTAGCAATCCTGCCAAATAAGCACAGATAACAAGATTGAGGAGGGAAACAATCAGAATCTAGAAACCATACATATATTTAAAACCATCATAATAGGGAATACAACATTAGTTGAAATGGTGAAAAAAAGAAAGAACTAAACAGGAAGCTGACAGATGGAGATTAAGAAAAAACATGTTACACTTGCATAGGGGAAAAAGCATTTGCACTGTAAGATACCTTAGAGCCACACGGTACTTCTGCCCCAGTTTTTCGAGCTCAGCCATGACACAATCAGTGATACATGGAGTGCCTTTTTAAGCCAATCACAAGGAGTTAATTCCAACATCACAGAGAAGGATCAAATAAACAGGCAAGAGTAAGATTAATTAGAATCAAAGATAATATGATAATTACTGACATTTTGCATACAGGCAGTCCATCATTCCTTTCTCCAGATCCAACTGCATAAAAAGGAAAGAAATATAAGCCATATAAAATCAAATTCGTCAAGCAAAGAAAGAATCATTCTTACAGTTAGCTCTCAAAATGTTAGCAGTGCTTCGAGAATGAAATGAATCATTAAATTTTCAATAGTTCTTAGACTTTTACTAAGTTATCAGAATCTAAAAAGTAATATTTGTCCTCAGATAAATTATTTGACCTTCATGTCTTTAAGAGAAAAGGTTGCATCAGCTTATTCAAACCCAGTTCTACTAGCGTACTGAAGAGTCTTGCTAAATTTGGTAGTATGGAATTCATGTAACAGTTTGACAGTTCTATTACACATAGAAATGTATATTCATATTTTTTGAACAAAATGTATACTCTATTTTGGTTGACAACCCGTCAAAGAAAGTCTTCCAAGACCAATACATCATAAGAAGAATGATGTTGACAAACACAAGAAAATAAGACACTGCCAGGCTCCAGCCAAAGTGAAGCAACAGCCAACCCATGAAAACAATTTCCCCAACTGAATTCAGTTTTAAGAATCCAATGCTGCGTCTGATTCAACCTCTTACAAGAAAGGAGTATCAAAAACTTGCTTTCTTCAGATTTCTCACCTAACTTGCATGCAAATTCTTTTAAGATCTTTGATAATATGTAAAGATCTTCATGATTTAAGATAATCTTATTATGTTACCCAACTTCACAGAATGTAACGTAGTAATGCACTTGTTGTCCAGAAACTTTATTTGTTAAAGGAGAAACACCAAAGATTAACAAAAACACGTCTCATTTCCCAGTCTTCTGGTTCACATTATATCTCTTTATCAGTAAACTGATCACTACATATGTTACAACCGGGTATCATCATTGGTTTAACTCAACTATTTTAAATTTGTCATATATTGCTCCCATAAATAATACAAAAAATAAACAACTAAGGCAACTGAAAGATGTATATCTGCCCACTATATTATACATTATAATATCTGAGAAGAAGCCATTAGTTGCTTGGTTCTACAACCCAGTTCAGGTGATAAGGTGTCAAATGTCCAGGAAAAGATGAAAACTTCTATTTAACACATAATAGAACAGCACACTACATAGTTACTGGGAAGGTAGAACTTAGTAATTATCAGAATCACTATCCGCATGAGTAGAGATACAGAAGCTAGATCAGCCGCCAAGTCGAATGTCGAGCCATCCTAAGATTATACAATCAGAAGATATCTCCTTTTGATTGTCTGGGTTCGTGAATTTAGTCATTTTTGCAAATCACTGCCAATACAGAAATGGACCTTGTTACGGTTACCCCTCCCCAATAAAAACCTCTAAGAAACAGAAGAACTATTTCCAACAGAAGAACGAAAAGTTATGATATCTTCTTCCAAATACTGTGATGGTTCATGAAGAAATATCAAATCATCAATACAGAAGTCAATAAAAGCACAAACTTTTTTATCAAAACTTGCCTTATTCTGGATGGAGAAGTTGATAAAGTTGGTATCAACGATAACCATATAAGGTGGGCCTAGAGCAGTGTTGTACTTGAAGAAGAGCGCCGAAGAGACAGCCGGCCTAACAAAAACCAACCGAACTGTTAGACGCAAGCAAGAAATCAAAGTAAAGCGATAAGAAGAGGGCGACATCACAAAGAATACTCACGCATTACGGGGGAGCTTCTCCTTCTCGAGATCTTTCTTCTTAGGGTTCAGGACCTCCTCCTTATACCTGTGAGATATGATGATCCAGAAGCTTAATCACATTGGAAGAAGAAAAGATGACAGGAAGAGAGGAAAAGAAACCCACTTTTTTAGGGTTTTGGAGCTCACGAGCTTCTTGACAGCAGCAAACTTTGGGGTCTTCTTGGCCCTCCCCATCGATGTGAAACCTTACCGAATCTTCTCCCCAATTTATATGTTGGATTTGAGAGTAGCACGAAAAAACTAGAATTGAAGACAAGACAGGAGTAAGAAGTAGAGACCGATGAGGATGAGACAAGACAACACCACCTCAAAGAACCAAGCAGTGACCAAACCAATCATCCAATAGTGAAGCACAAATATGGATTTGAAATATGAAATACAACGATACGGGTACAGAGATATGGATTCAGAATACGGAAAGATATGAATACGGATTTGCAATCAATTGTCAAACTAATATAACCTATAGTAAAAAAATCCATATCATTTAAGAGTGAAAAACGGATTGGATAAGACTCAACCAATATCTAGATCCATATTTTTAATCCGGATATGAATATGGATTCAAATATGGATATTAGATGGATAACTAAAATTTAAAACCATATCCTAACTAAACAGATATGGATAAATTCCAAATATTGATCGAATAATTTTTTAATACAGATTGGACAATTTTTTGGATATAGATCGGATCTTAAACAGATAAAGATTGGATCTTAAATGAATTATAACATTTATTTTAGACACAATTAATATAAAATTACTAAGAGTTTAAAAAAAAATTCTCCCTCTGCTTATAGATTGTCAGAAGTTCAATATATAGCTAAAATACAAACTAGGATATTTTCAAAAGTGCTTGCAAATAGTACTAATAAAAGGACATTTTGACCACATAGTAGAGTTACGAATTAATTTCCCATAATTAACTAATCAAGATTAGTATCCACACTATAGTAAGGAAGAAATTGATCATCATAAAAGGAAAAAAAATAGTATCAGTGAGTGCAAGGACAGGTATAAGTTGAAGCACTATATATGTAAGAAGTCAAGCATGGTTACAAAGGCAAAAGCCTAGACAACCCTTAAATATTTTTAGCTGAATTTACTAGACAAAGTGATAAGAACAATAATAGTATATATGGTTGTGACAGAAACAACATATATTAATCCTTCAAAAAGATGTAATAAAGAAGAAAGCAAGCAATTTGTTCTTCTAACATGAAATTATCAGTGTAAGATTGCAGAATATGAGTAATACATAGCTTTTGCTCATCCCAAGTGATTTCAAGTCCTGTTTGATACAGGAAGTTACAAAGCTACCAAACATGTCAAAAGTGTAACAGCCATCACAAAACAAGGGTCCTCCCATTACTAAATACAACCAAAGTTACCAAATTTAAATCCAGCTGGTTCTTGAACAAATAAATACTTAAAATTCTAGCAAAAAATTGAGTAACGTTCGTGAGATTGGATAACATTTGCCCTCTATTACTACTACGTTTAGTTTTACAATAGTTCCTCAAGTGTATTGTTACAATAAAACTTTGCCCACTAAATTATTTTCAACAAGATTTACATATTGCTTTGCACATGGTAATTACTTTTTCATCGATTACCTCTATCTTTTCAACTTTTTCAAAATTATTCTAGACATCCGATATCAACTTCTTTTTCTTTGTTCTATCATCATTAAAAACACTATTGGAGGTACCATCTTAAACTGTTACACTTGTAGATCCATTGACTCCTAAATCTAGACATTAAAACTAATTACAAATAAAAGTATCAAATGTAAACCATGAAAGAGAGAAAATATTAAAGGTAAAAACATTAAAGGTAAAAACATTCTCACCAATTTAGCAATTTTTGAAAATTGATTACTCTTCAAGTTGCAAAAAATATCAAACAAGAGAGTAGAGAAAAAAAAAATAGCTACAAATGTGCAGACAAAGGCGATTAAAAGTTTAAAACTTAAAAGCTAAAAGTCCAAGAACATGCCTAAAAACATCCCAAAGTCCTAAAACTATTTTAAGATCGATCAATAGTTTCATCTTAGCAAATGCTGAACAAAATTAAGATGGATCAAGTTTCATCCCAGTAAACACTGAATAAAATTAAGATAATTATTTTAACCTCAAGATTCATCAAAGCCTGAATAATTAGCAAGTTTATAACTGATGACCTTATTTATAAACTAGACATTACTGATATTAAGACTGAAATCAAGATAATTTAACTTAAATCAAGATAGTAGTTTATTGTTATAAACAACAATTCATCTTTAATCCATTGAACCAAGGTATTATAAGATGGGCAACTGATAACAAGAAGCATGTCCCGTGAGTAAAAACCCATGTCCAACATTTTGGGTACGATCATCTATTTCTCAGAGTAATTGGCCCAAAGCCCTTCAACAACTTCTTTACTCTACTTAAGGTGAATCATAAATATTAGTAGCCTTCACCTTCTGAAGTGTAACATACATTCCCAGTTACTTTGGCTATAACTAGGTTTCTTAAAATCCACGAGTGAAAGACATACATTATAAAGTTATAATTAAGCATATAAAATGCATGTTATTGATTTGCAATTGCAAGTAAATGAGAATTATCCTATAACTTTAACAACTAGATCATTGAGAACTTGCATACTAGATAATTCAAAGTCTATACCATGAATCCTCCAAATATAAGAGGTGTTGTGGTGTGATACCTTCCTATCGTTACTGGTGAGCTTGATGTTGACGAGCTCAAGGAGGGAGGAGGCAGAGCTTGGTGACACAATGGGGAGTGGAGATGGTGGCGCAACTTAGTGATGGTAGAGAGGCGATGGCAGCGGAGGGCCGGAGAGGTGATGGTGATGGTGATGGAAGAGGAATTGAAGACAGTGATGGCTGATGGAGAGGTCTTTCACTTTTGGTTGGAGGCGGCGGATGAAATGCGATTTGGGGGAAAGAGATGGAGAAGACAAAGGTAGGGTTAGTGTTAGAGGTAACGGATTGGGTCAGGTAATTTTATGTTATTAAACAGATATCCGTTATCCAAATCCGAATCCGACAGAATTAATTATACCATATCCAAATCCCGACTTTTCCAAAAAGACTATCCGTATTGGGGGGGGGGGGGATTGGGTTTTCAGGGTTCTTTTTCTAAAAACTACATGTATCCATATATGGATCGGGAAGGATTTTTTTATCCATATTCAATCCGATCCGAGTCATTTAGAGGGTCGAGTCGGACTTAATCCGACCCGCTTTTACCCCTAATATCATTACATCTACATCATAGTGCCAAAAATTCATAGAAAAACTCACTAACAAATTCTATCATTAGGTAATACACATACTAAATATGTTCATGCACCATACCACCAAATGACCAAAATGATTAGTATTGGGACAAGATAAAACTAAAAGAGTCATTGCTACAAAATAAAAATTATTGCACACTAAGTTACTAGCATATTTCTCATATTGGAGCCTACAGGTTACTAACATTGTGAAGGCAGAGAGGAAAAAAAGCATGATTGCCGAATCAAAACATTTCTCTCACTGCAGCCAACTTCAATAAAGAAAAAGATAATATTTTTCCTCACCTTGGTGTCCTCCTCAAGTGTGAGGACAGAGAAAAACAAAGAGACCAGCGGAGGAGAAAGTAAGAGAGAGAAGCGCAAGTTTGTCGGAGGAGAACGCGAGAGAGGAGCTTCTCAGAAGAGTCGAGCAAGTTCTATAGTGCGTCGAAGGAGAACGACTAGGGTTTTGGAAAAGAAAAATCGCCCACAATCAACGTGAGACAGGAACTGGGGCATTTCTCCGTCAATTGTATATTTGCATTTAACCCTTGATGGGTAGTAAAATGGGTTAACAGACACGAGCTTCAAACTCGACCCGCTAAACTAAATCAACTTAAAAATGAGTATCCCTTCCGCCCTATCGGTCCCAATGACGTAGCAGAGCCGTACTGAAAAACTAAAATTATTATTTTTAATTCGTGTCTCTCTGTTTTTATGCTTGTACGTGCATCCCAAATAAAGTATTTGTGTTTCATAGTCATGCTGTCGATTGATGCTTATACCGTTATACGTGAACCAATAATAAGAAATTTATCAGGCTCTTCTATTCGGATCGAAGCCCGACCCGTCAGAGATTTCTTATCTGCTGGTTCAATTAGAGGACATAGGATAAGGCTTTTTGGACTAAATCCTCGTCCATCCGAGTAATACTAGGCTCACATAAATTGATCTTTGGGCTGAGAGTGGTGAAGCCCAATTAGTGAACAGTATTTTAGAACATGAAACCCGGCTTTGCCACGGATGGGTAATGTTTTCTTTGAACATGCCCTAAAACATCCCTTATAAATATGATCATCTCTCGGACAAGAAGGTATCTATATAATAATAATATGGTAGCAAACAAGTAAAACCCGTCAGCCTGCTGCCATCAGTTTTCACGTGTGTTATTGCTTTTCTGTTGCCATATCAGTTTTTTTTTAGTTTTTATTGTTATTATTATTATTATTATGAGTTAGCTCTCTATATATTATAGACTGCATAACCGGATCAAACCTCTCCATAAAAAAAAATGAGCTATAGTAAGCTTAAATCAGATATTCATATGGAAAATAGAACTTATAGCCAGTGTCATATATCAGTATTCGATCGATCTAGTTTTCAGATAATATATGAGTGCTATTTCATCAAAGCTCAAGGTACAAATCATACGGCAAAAATTAAAACAAGAAAGGAGCAATGCTCGATCGATGAATATCGACCCTCGAACATGAAGCCCAGCTCATGTTGGCAAACCAATGAGCAACTAAATTAGAAGACTTAATTGAGATCATAACGGATGCCGATCCAATTTATTTAAAATAATATGTTGTTATTATCTAAAGAAGGAAACTCGGAATTGAATCCCAACGCTAAAGCATGAGTTTAACTCGATCAGACATCCAAACTTGTCTCAGTAGCACTTAAGAGTAACACTGTCGTTTGTGAGATAAACGTGTTAGGTTTGTGATAACCAATTCGCACAGCTAATCAACATGGAATCAAGATCAAAGAATAGCAAGAACGAGATGTACTACTCGGATGATAGAAGGATCGAAGAAGTTTATAGTAGTGACGTATAAGAGATTCTTGTAATTGTCCACACTTCTTTATGAGCTCCTACATCCATCTACAGACAGCTTACCCTATTCACACAAGATTCCAAGACAAGGACGAAAAAGTGGATCGATCGATCGAGCAGAAGAAATTAAGAATTAGGAAAGATCGATTTCTCACATCAGAGTTCGTCTACTACGGGAGGAACGGAGGCATTTCCGGACATATGGATCCCATTCTCCGCCGTGAGATTCAGAACTCCGCCGGCGCATTTCTCCGCTATGAATTCGAATAGGCCGGCGGCGGATAATTCTTGCATGAATTGCGTGCCGCTACCAATGTCCCTGATGTGGTCAGACTTGTCGTATCCACCGCATCCTCCATGGCCGGATACGGGGGAGGAGATGGCACTAGGAGGAATCTCCATGCAGGAAGCTTTGCAGTGAGCGACAGCGGAGCAGTCGACGCCGTAGATCTGGAAGCGGGCGTCTGGGAAGATCCGGATGAAGACACAGGCGGGAGCACCGGGGCTGGTGGATCGGCGGCGATCGAGCGTGGAGAGGTCGTGCAGCTGGTTGCACGAGAGGGTGCAGTAAGGGTAGGAATCGTTGCATTGGACTCCGTACTGGATCAGGACGGCGCCGCCCTTCAAGTCCTTGGCGATGATGCAGGAGGAGGGAGGAGGAGATGCGGCAGCGGAGGCAGAGAGGAGGAAGAGGAGGAGGAGAAGAGAGCCAAGACCAGAGAGAGCCATTGAGACTTTGAGAGAGAGAGAGAAAGCAGAGAGCAGAGAGAGAGGAATGGGAATGGAACTAGAACTGGAGGTGGGGGTGGGGAGTGTGCTTAAATAGAAGCAAGGGCGGGGGCATTTGGCGGTTATGGAGTTAGTTATCTCATCCGTACTAAAGTTTAGTGAAATTACGGGATGCCACTGATGGGGACTGCAAACTGTAAGCTGGTAAATTACGGAAATGCCACTCGACGTAACCGAATCTTGATTTGAGATCGATGCATGGGAGACCGATAGTTCAATGGATGTTCACTGCTAGAAGGTAGGTACGTGCACAAGTTAAGGATTTTATGAAGCTTAGACATGCAAAAGGGAGCCACCTAGATCACCATTTTAATCAATAGAAGTGGCATTAGGCATAGACATGGACTATGTGATTCTAGATACGCAAAGCTAAATATGTGCAGTAGATATAAGAGGAAAGAAAGAGTAGTGAGTGCCATAGGGCCTTCGTATTGGCATTCCTACTGTTCTCTAACGGCAGGGGTAAGAGCATATATATACAAAGTAAGAGTGTAATATATGAAAAAATAGTAATAAAAGCAGTGAACTATTTTTAAGTTATGCGGGAGAACTTAGTGATATACAACCACAATTTTTACCAAAGATTTAAAAAGAAAAGGTCAGTTACGGTCATCCTTCCGTGTAAGTCCATCAATGGACAAATGAATACTTCAAACAGTTCAAAACGACGAAAGAAAAGAGTTACAAAGCGATGGGAAAGAGAAGGAACCATATATCTGCCATTTTTCTTAATATTGGCTTTGAGTCAATCAAGGGCAACTCTCAAATGAAGTTATCAGCGAGTTCATCTTAAGTCCAGCATGCCTGCTTTCACTCTTCTTTTGCATGTATCCTGTAACTCAAATTAAGGAAGCACTACTACAACTTTCTGGAGATATAGTAAGTTCTGTAAAATAAGGAAATCAATATCAGCAATTCTCCTAATCCAGGTACACCTGTTGACAAACAGATAACATGCAAACTGATGCTTTAAATTATCACTCAACCAGATTTTGGCCTTTGCCTCATTGATGCAAAACAAGTCCCCAGCAATTTTGTAGTTGACCAAGCTCGAACAGAAATTCCACTTAAAACACATACGATGCCAAGCGTGCAATTATACAAACCATTAACATCACATAAATTTAACATGCACGCACCCCATACAGTCCAAAACCGAACCCTATATATACAAAACTACATATGTACAGTTTTGTTTGGAAGGAAAGGCACGCCACCAAACCTACAGTAAGCACGTAAGTTTTCATTCACAGACCACTTGGATAACAAGAATACCTGGCCAAGATGCGTAACCAATGCAGTTGCCAGAAGCAAATAGAACAGACCCACATGAGGGCAGATTTGGTCATCTCATGGAATTGTTTTTTAGTTTTTACAGCCAATTATGAGGCAGAGCATATGCCTTACCCCGCTTAGGCTCACCTAGGCTTCCAGAGTGGCTCCCAGTACTTCCGCTGTTAGCCAAAATTGCCATCAGACTTCCTCCATGCACCCTACCTTCTGGAAGAGAAACCAAGCTAGAATTTGGAGTAACTGCAGGCTGCATGAAGTTCATCACATGAATTCCACTCCTGTCTAAGAGACTATCCCCATCGTTTTCCATTTCTGAGTGCATGTTAGGTGTTCTGTACTCAGTGGTGACAGCTCCCATGGAGTGCCCTCCATGAACACTAAAGTCTTCCACCAGTGCAATATGTGCAGCACAAAGGCCGATCTTACCCCTCGCAAAGCGATCACAAGGAGGGCCACCAGCACCAAGATCTGACCCTAGTTGGCCCCACGAGCAGCGTTTGCCTCCCCCGTGTGCCTTGCAGAAATCGGTGCTTCCTTGAGCACTTTTATCACAGCCATCAAACTTGCATCGTTTGCCCCCACCATGACGGACACAATAATCTGTCCGACCTCTTGCACTCTTAGTACACTCAAGAACAGCACACCTCTTGCCACCTCCATGAGCAACACAAAAATGGGTCCCACCATGGACACTCTTTGAGCAGCCACTTGGATATGAGCAGCGCTTCCCCCCACCATGCCCCTTACAGAAGGGTGAGCTTCCTTCAGCCCCCTTGGTGCATCCATAAAATGTGCATCTCTTGCCTCCACCATGTGCCTTGCACAACATTGTGCTGCCCTGAGCACCTTTTGTACACTCAGGAAATTGGCAGCGCCGACCCCCTCCATGAGATATACATAGACCAGAATGACCTTCTGCACTCTTTGTGCAGTTCTCCTTCTGGCACCTCTTGCCACCACCATGCCTGATGCAAAGACCAGATTTTCCTCTTGCAGCTCGAGTGCAGCCCTCATGGCTACAACGACGACCACCGCCGTGAGCTATGCAGTAATCAGTGCGTCCTTCGGCACTCTTTGTGCATCCAAGGTGCTGGCACCGCCTGCCCCCTCCATGGGCTTTGCAGAAGATGGTGCTGCCCTCGGCTCCCTTCATGCAACCGGCTTTCTGGCACCTCTGTCCACCGCCATGGGCTATGCATAGTCCAGAAGCTCCTCTGGCCCCTTTTCCACATCCATGGAACTGGCATGTTTTTGTGCTAGTGCTGTAATTCTGTTGATGATCAACCACAGGAGTGACTATTGAGCTTTTCTGCTTTTGTGCCATGGTAGGTGAGAGATCTGAAGTTGCAGCCTGACAATAGCTGCCAGAAATCATTTGGTTAGATGAAATTCCAGTGCCTCTCTCAGGGGCATACAAGTATGGCAACACATGACTCCCAGATTTCCAGCGAGAAGATGTTGATCCTTCATCAGCAGTAGGCACTGAACTAACATTTACTGATGCGTCGAAGATATCATGATATAGGACTGAGGCTGGAACAGTATTAGTAATAACAGATTCAGATAGACCTGCTGTTAGGCTTAACTGAAGATCAAACCTAGCTTCACTTTCCAATGCCTTTGATGTTGCAACAAGATGTTTCTTTGGTATCGGGGTGTTCTCATTGCCAAGACTGAGCTGAAAATTCAAACCCAGATCCATTGAGCACTCCTCATCGGTTTCCTTACATGAAGACATGGTACAAGCAGTTGTTGAGCTTTGCTTGCTACTATCAGATGAGTTTGATGGGCGGCCCAGACCCAGCGACAGCGAGGCATTTCCCATACCTTCAGTACCATCTAATTCAACCCACTTCCTTTTTATCCCCTTTGAGATAAAATTATGCGGATTGGAGATGCCTGGATAATCAAGCCTCAAAGTGGTATCTGTGTGATATCCAGCTCCTGATTTAATTGTGCTCCAACTTCGGAAAGGATTTGAAGAAGAATTTACAGCAAATCCAAAACCTCCAAACTTGTTGTCCATGACTACTACTTGAGTTAGAGGTCAGTCAGACTCAACCAAATACTGGCAAAAATGACCAATTAACCTGAATTACCAGACTAACAAAGTTAGCAAAACCAAAGCTGTCAGAGATTCTTGTAGACATTCTTGCAACCTCCGCTAACAAATCCCGAGGTATCACGACGGTCCATCTTGGACAAAACTGAAGTACTATGTACTGAAGATAGCTAAAGCAAGCTAAGATTGATGGTTATCAACCGCGACGTTATTTGTCATAACAATGCTGCCAGGTCCTGCCAATATGGGGAAACATTATATGACTGCTGCAGGATTGAAATGAAACAATCCACAACAGGAAACATTAAGAACCAGAACTATAAGAAGCATCCATGAGATAAGCTGAAAAACTAGAGATCACACACACAGTCACACACAGAAAGAAAGGAGGAGATTTATTTGGGAATAACTAGGGCTATTGAGAAATAAGAACTTTGTAAAACTTCACTTTGGAAACGATGCCAGTTTGAATCTTGTAAAATCAAGCGTCTTGTATGAGCTCTAGGATAACTATCTTAATAAAAACCAATAATACATCCTTGCTACCTCAATGACAATATGTACAATATCAGAAATCACTGTGAAGCAATAAAATAGCTTTGAAATAGAAGTATTCATGAGTTGTCCTATTACATAATGCTCATATACTCATATGCCAAAAAAAGGGCATTCCAATGCAGTAGGCTCTCACCTATGCAAGTTTGGGATGGAAGATGTGTGTAATCTTTACCCTTACATCTAAGAAAGTTATTTTCAAAACTTTACGGATGCAAGGGGGAAGACTTACTGTCCCACTCAATGCACACAGATTTAAATAATGAAATGTCATACAGTAGGATCATATGACAGACAACAACATATTGAGCAATTACATGCACTACAAACAATTAATCTATAGTTACAAGATGAGCCAGTAAATCTAACAGCTACATATATTTACAGAACCAAGACACGAATTCTCAGATAACAAAATCAGGGCAAGCACAATTATTGGAACCTAATAGAAGTAGCAGATATGAAATAAAGCTGGCGAGGTATTTGAAAACAATGAACATTTGTTGATAAACAGAAAGAGTACAAAAATACATGTCCAAACCTAACACATGAAATAGGAAGATTGAATATTTAGTTGATGAGACAATGATATTGGAAAGTTTAAACTGTACTGAAAAAGGTGGTGATAAAAATCAAAAGTGAAGTTCTGACATATAAAAGGAGAGTTGCAAAAATTACCAGAATAAATATCTGTTAAAGCGGGTATCTATTAACAAAGTACCACATAACTATAAAAGACAATAAAACATATAGTGCCTTGAGCAAGTAACGATGAAAGGAAATAAAAAAATTGCTTGTTGTTGCAAAAGTACAGAGAATACGTGTGTGTGTGTGCATGTGGTGGGGGGATGATCTGATATCTGAATTCCTCCATTAATTGTCTCCATAAAGTTTTCACAACCACTTGCTTGTTACAAATTAGAAGAGAAAATGTCCCAGTATGCTATTACTGATTTTGTGAAGCCTAATACTTTCTTAGGCCCTGATTTGGTATTGCTTATGGGTCTAGGTTAGGTTGGGGTTATTGTCATCTCTTGATCTGATGTTGACACCCTCTATCTAATCATCATTTAACAGGATTACCTCTGAGAATTCATCCACGATGCTTGAACGCAGAAAAGTACAGGCAAAGCAAGTGTCTATTCAATTTGTTGCACAAATGAAATCACACAAAATAAGATGTACTACATAATAGGTGACAAAGTATGTGCAACTCACACCATGCAAAAAGATATATTATAGATGGCACCAAAGTTAAAATTACTGAGTAAAATCAATTAAAAAAAGAGTGGCTTAATTTTGATTTTTGACACAACTTCAAAGTGTGTCAACATGTTTCTATCATCATCATCCAAGTCTTTCAACAATATGGAATTGGCTGGAACAGAACTCAATGGTGTGTCACGAGAAAGCTCCAAAAGAAGATGCACTGGTAAATGTGACAATGCTTTCTGAACAAGGGTATGTATACTCGTATATGAGAAGCAAGGCACTGCACATCAATTTAAAAACAAAATGCTATTGACAAACAGAGAGAGAACCCTGATACAATAATTTTATAGATAAAAAACCTAATATGACATGAAATAGGAAGGTTGAGTATCTGGTTAATGTATGACTGATAATAGATATAATGATTGTACTAAAAGAGTTATTATAGGAAAAAAAATACTATAATTTGTGAACAAAAACATGCCACTATAAGTATTTTGAATGTGCCTACTTTAGGGAAGGATAATTATCGTGAACAAGCAATGAACTAGAAGGCACGAGTGTCAAAGAATGATAAAGGAGAACAAAAAGATAGGACATAGACTAAAACTAATTCTACTGCTCTAGCCAAAGCTTATATGTTAGCTCTTAGGTGAAAACTAGAAATGAGCAACAATTAGCAGGTACATGCAAGAACACCCCTGGGCTGAGCCGTGCTAGTCATTGTGCCAATGTGGTGCCCTTTTTATAAATTTTTCCTATTTTCATTAATCATCGTCAAATCAATATCATTTTCTTAACAAACATGATATGACATGTAGAACATATTTTTTAAAACTTTTTCTTATTTTTATTAATTAATATCAATTTACTACTAGTCAAGCTGGATCATCACGAGTGGCTAGTTGAATTAAATCATCTTCACGATCAATTGATCCCTCATAATGCTTAAATAAAAGTATGAAATTATGTAAATCAATCTGATGGCAATGATGATGAAGACGAGACATGCAACCCTGCTATATAACATTCTCAGAGAAATTATTTTTAAAAATGAGGAAAACACATATGTCACCAAGATCAAAACCACCGAGTTAGACTTAGACAATCACAAAGCAGAATTTATCAGAGACGTAAGAAAGAAAATAACCATCTCTAGCTCAACAAAATTATAGTCATATGAGGAAAGAACTTAAATTTGTAGATAATAGGATATTAGGATATTAGGAGAGGTACGCTCATAAGATGATATAAATTTATCATCATTACCATCATATTAATCACATCTATCAGAGTCACAACATCCTTATTATACTAAAATTATAAATACATGTCAGTGGCACATAGGGGCAAGCCACGAGCACGCAGTGTATGTCGAGGGCATGCCGTGCCGATATTAGCACAACATGGCACATGCCATTGGCACGGCCATTGTTGGGTACATATACCATTTGATCAGAGTATGTACATTCGAAATAATTATGATGAATGGTGAGCCTAGAACGCATTCCTCATATTATTTTTAATTTCTAGAAGGGGCTAATGGAACAAGAGTAATCACTAATCGCAGAAAAAGAAAAAACTCCTGCCAGCTAGATATGATCAAAGTGTAGAGAAGCAGCAGTTAGTACTTGGTATAACTCAACTGATGCAGAAACACATCAATGCATACATTCACCCATAAGAAAATATAACATATAACAATAAAGTCAATCCAAGATGAACTCAAAGGAAATAATACTAGCATTTCCCATGCATAACTACTAGATCTGCAACATTCAAATTCTTCTAGGAAAAGCATGAAAACTAAAGTGTTTAACTTTAATATGCAATATCAGGCAGATCCTCAGATAAGCTCTATGAGAATATTTTTTTGCCCAATATAAAAACGGAGAATAAAAAGGATAATACAAATTGACCAGGCTATATTCTTAAAATCTTAAATTATAAGAGCGCTGACAGCGTGCTTATATAGCTGCTGATTAGTATGTATATATATGCGCGGAACCAAAAGAAACCTGAAGGCTCAAGTTCCATAGAATAATCCCTGACTACTAATGCAGGATCAATTCAATATCTATGAAACAATAAAGCGGAGAAAAAAATATAGCAACTTTAAAACCTAGAATTATTATTGTAACATTCTTTCCTTACTCCAAACATCAAAAAGAGGAACAGAATAATAAACCAAACAACCAAATCTTTAAAGATAAATCAGATCAACAGTAGAGAACCAAAATATTTCTATTCCAGAATCCTAATTACTAAATAAAATTAAAATAAATCCCAGTCAAAGTTGTCAACGGAATCCAAAGATTCCAGCTTCCAATCAACGAAGACACTAAGTATTTCTAAAATTTTAGCCTAACAGATGTATAGAAAGTAGACAATCGCATCAGAGCACGAGATCCCTCCGGATTAGAGAGAAGACATTAGAAAAGATCTAAACAGAACAAATTCCAGCAATTAATAGAAGAATCACACAGGCAAAGATAGCAATCAAAAGAGAGCCATTCAAAAGAGATGGAAACCTCTAATCCAGACTTGCAATCGGAGAAACCAAGCTTTCCAAGACCCGAAGGAGACGAGGGCTAATAAGTTCTCTTGGACGAGGAGGACGAGAGAGAGAGAGAGAGACCTCTTTTTTTTTTTTAGAAGAGAGATGGAAACCAGGAGCAAGTAGACGGCAATTTTTTTTCTTCTCTGAATCCGATCCTGTGCAGAAACTAATGTAGGAAATTATATTACATCCGAGTTACTATAGGTGATGCAAATGAGTTTGGCAACTTGGCAATCAAAAGATAAGCATTCCGTAAGAAATCTCTGCACCCGGGGTTGTAGAGGAGAGGTGTATAAGGGAAAAAAAAAAACACCCGGCGCACGTTAGAAGAGCAGCATGGGATGCAGCTGGGAGAAGACGTCATCCGCTGCGTCAGATTCCGGGTGCGGTATAGAACGGATCCGAAATGGCGGGACCCAACTCCGAGTGGGAGCGAGTGAACGTTGGTGACGAGGAACTGCGCCTCTCTCTCTCTTTGCAGTGATCCTCTGCAACCAAGGTCGCAGGAACTCGTTGTCCTTAATAATATAATCTTAATGGGCCAGGCCTGGACTGGGGAAAGTTCTTGTACTCCGTTCTGGGCCTACACTAAGCCGTACATGGCCACACCCCTGGTTGCCAAGTAGCTAGCTAGCAAGCAAGCAAATGTGATTTATGCAAGCAAGTACTTATTGATGTCGAATTAAAAAATAGCATGTGATATTGTACAAATTGGTGGTACATGTATTCATGACATGAAAATTATTGTACATTTATCGAAAGGAAAAGAAAGAAAGAAAAGCAACGACAGTGCTACGAAGAGACTACTTTTTTATTTTTTTACTACAGGAAGTGAAGCGTGACTCTGCCGCAATAGACAAAGGTGTGTTAAGAGGATCGGTTCAATGGAGGTGCCACTACTTATAATGATTCACATATGATATGATGGTCTCGTCGACATATTCGTTTGGCCATCGACAGTTGTATCATTCAACTCGTGATGGAACAATAGTTCCTTTTCCCAGTACGTACGCCAAGTGTATGCCTACCTTATCCATTTCAAGTTTGTTTGAGCTTTAAAAAAAGCCCAGTTCATGACAAGTTAAAGATTATTTTTTATCACACTAAATATTATAATTATTGTATTATAAGTATATATGAAAATAATATTATACTCTTCGTTGAGAGATACCTATTTAGGAATTAGAACCCCGCAGGAGTGCAAGGGTAGGAAGCAAGAGGTGGGGGCACATCTTGAAGGCTGAAGCATGAAAGAAGCGTTCATCAACAGTTGTGAAAGATTAAATGCATCTGAAAGGTGACTAGATTCATTGTCCCATGCACGTACATGGCCATCTACGCCCGAATCCGCAAAGAGACTAGTAGATATGTAGATTAGGAGAAGTGCCCTGAGAAATAGGCAAAGTATAAAGCGTCTAATCAAGAGGAATGAGTAAGGATTAGGCAATGATATGTGGAGCTGTTAGGTAGAAAAGGATCCCAATCCAAACAGTACCACGGGCCCACCTTTGAGGGAGAAACAGGTAAACACTTTGGCAATATTAGGCGGCTTCTCTACTTAAATTTGGCATTAATTATTATATATTCTTTTAATAGATTATGATGTCATAGACTAATTATTAGAGTATATAAAAAGGGTTACATTAACGACGGGAGATGCTATCAAATCATCAACATCCGAAGGTTTACTAGTTACAAAATTCACTAAATATAAACTCTAACTGTAATAAGGGAAATCAAATCCATAAGGAGAGGCCGAGAGGGTGGATTATTAATCTATCTAAAAATGAGCTCCCTCTAGATTCCAAAGCGTCATCAACTATATATACATAGATAGATAGATAGAGAGAGAGAGAGAGAGAGAGAGAGAGAGAGCATACACCCGTAACACCCTTCAAAGACCACCATTTCCCATCAGTCACTAGTCACCACCATCTTCTTTTCTCCCTTGGTTACCACTCCCTACCTTCTCTGTGGCTTCGGGATTATGTTTGGCTCCCAACCAAGTCCACTGTTGCATCTCTCTATAAAGGCTTGTCCCTCGTTTGATCTCAGAAAAGGGGTTGGAATGAGTCAGAGGTACCTATTCTCCTTTTCTTCTTTGTTTTCCTCACCGTGGTGAAATTTGTGGGGGCCTCTGTTTCGATTCTACCGTCTCTTTCCGCCATTGATGTGCTAGATCTGAGCTCTTTTGATGAACAGAGAAGAACCCATATCTTGATACGAAGGAAAAAGAGATTTTGAACCAGGAAAAGGGGGAAAAAGCAGAAAAGCTCAGGCTTTTGTGCTTTAACTTTCTATATCTACGACTGCTAAGGTACCGGAGAAGAAAACCCATCTTTTTTTTTCCTGATGTCGATCTTGGTTTCTAGTTCTCCTGGAGGTTTACCTTCTAAGGTGTTGGGGTTTCTATGTCTTTCTTTTCCGCTTTCTAGCTATAGATGGGTCATGCAGTTTCTACTCTGATTTGGGAAAGTCAGCATTGAAACAAGTTATGTTTATTGTAAGATTTTCTTCTTTAAAATCTGTTTGGTAGTTATTCTGTGTTCTCTGGTACATCTCTAGTTGTGTGGCAGGTATATGATTTATCGCAAATGCAAAGATTTGTTGTCTGTCCAGGTAGGTGATTATTTTATACGTAACAATTGGAAACAGCCAATGTTAGGTGATGAAGATTTTAGCTTCATCTGAGCTGATGCTATATTTTTCTCAATGTTCTTGTCAGAATTTTGGCGCTCATTTTTCATTAGTTCTTTTAGCAACAGAATGTGCTTTCACAATGATGCATTGTGCGATAATGCTTTCATCTCAATCTGGTAAATTTTTTATTTTCTTTTTAATTAGAGGGCTTTTATTAATGGAGATATTATATCTTGGTCTTCTTTGACATTCTTATTCCATATCATTTCTTGTTAGCTTTACTTTTATAATGTTGCATTGCCTTCGGGCAGCTTGGATGTTCAAATGCTATATTTGTCTTTCTGCTGTTTGCCATCAAATTCTTGTTTTTCTAGTTGAAACCTTGTTCTGATAATTTGATTTCTAGATATGTATTTTCCCCTCTTGCCCTTCTTTATCTTCTACTGTTAATCTTTCAGGCTATTATATTCTGCTAGTGGTGCTTCTCATCTTTCTAATGGATAGTGAGGAATGGAAATCTTGTTCTCCTTGCATCAGAGGGGAGCTTCCACAAGATAGATCAATTTCTGAAGACAGTCATGACGAGGATAGAGGCACATTAGTTTCCTTGGATACCATTCTGCCAGATGATCTCTTAGAAAAAATCTTTTCTTTCCTGCCCATTGTGGGCATCATTAGATCAGGATCTGTCTGCAGAAGATGGTATAATGCTGTGCATTCTGGAAATTACAAATGGAGCAACATAATGCCACAAAAGCCATGGTACTTCATGTTCACTTGTAGCGAGGAAGCTGTGGCAGGGTATGTTTACGACCCAAGTCTTCGGAAATGGTACTCTTTCAAATTTCCTTGCATTGAGAAGAGCAATTGGTCTGCCTCTTGTTCATGTGGATTGGTATGTTTGATGGATAGTGAGCAGAGGAATCGGATCTTTGTATGCAACCCTATCACTACACATTGTAAGAGGCTTCAGGATGCTCCTGGTGGAAGATCACCTGATTATAGTGCGCTCGCAATATCTGTGAATAGGAAGTCTCAGAAATACACTGTTGTTGTGGCAAAATGTAAGCAGGTACCTGAAGAATATTATCAGTGGGATATCTCCATCCATATTTATGAGTCTGAGAGTTCATCTTGGGTCACTCCCTTCAACGAAAATTTGGTAGGATGGAGGGGAGGTGATGAGTGTGTCATTTGCAATGGAGTTCTGTACTACCTTGTTTATTCTACTGGTGTTTTGGGAAACAACGAGCCCCGTCATTGTCTAGTCATGTATGATCTCTCCGTCCGACCATCTTGCACTTCTCTTATGAGCACGGCAGTACCGGTGCCATGTTCTCTCACTTGTGGCAGATTGATGAACCTTAGAGATAGGTTAATTATGGTCGGTGGGATCGGGAAACCTGATCGGCCTGGTATTATCAAGGGTATAGGCATTTGGGAGCTTTCTAAGAAGGAATGGCATGAGGTTGCTCGAATGCCTCATAAATTCTTCCAAGGATTTGGAGAGTTTGATGATGTCTTTGCAAGCACTGGCACTAATGATCTGATTTATGTACAGAGCTATGGATCACCAGCTCTGCTAACTTTTGACATGGGCCTGAAGCTTTGGAAGTGGTCGGTGAAAAGCCCCGTGACCAAGAGATTCCCCTTGCAGCTCTTCACTGGTTTCTGTTTCGAGCCAAGGCTGGATATTTGTTCATAGTTTTATTGGTTTTATAAATTTGAACTTGACTATCAAACATCATCTTGATTTTATTTTCCTATTTCCTTATGGATCCATGAAAATGAATTTGTGGAATTACAGAGTATAGAAAATATTCATTTTTAAAATAAAATGCTTGAAAGTTACTACAGTTATGCTCTTAAAACCCGTAGGTCTTGACTCGTTATAATGTGTTTTGGCAGAGTGGATCTGAAGGAAGCAAAAAGTGATACCCAAGAATTCCTGATAAGATGCTTCCTATTATTGTCCTTGTTGTTGGGTTTTGCTGGTTGTGTAGATTTTTGTGGCATTGTTGCGTAAAATGAAAAGTGTAATTAAGACACATTATGTGTTCCTATAAGGATGTCTTCTCCATGCAATGGTGACGAAGTGTAACTCTCTAATGCCAAGTTTTTCAAGTTAGTTGGGGATTGCAATGCAAATTGTACCCATTTTATCTGTTAATGCTATTCCAATCCTATGTTCTTGTCCTCCTATGTGTTAGAAATTTGAGCACATGTCCCATAACTTCCATTCCTTTCAATTCTTCCCGGTTATTTGTTCTTTGCCTATTGCTAATCGATCGCAATGTTCTTACAGCTTAACAATTATAGTTCTAGTGATATACACCTTGTTACTCATCTCAATACTCAGGGGACTAAATTTTCTTTGCATGTCTCAATTGCTTGTGTACATCTTTTCTTCTCACTTGTTTGTTTAGAGTTGAATTGATTATGTTTTTCCTTGTCCTTCTCCACTCTCCTCCATCCATAAGAGAAGCCTTTCTCAAGAACTAGGGAAGAGCAAAAGAAGATGCCCCCTTGACAGGGAATTTGTGCAAGTGTGTCGCTTGAGGAGGAAAGGAAGCAACCCTTACCCCCTTGGAGAAAAGATTACTTCTTGTCATCACTAGAATTCTGTGACTTTGGTGGGGGCTGGCTAATAGTGACAAGCTGCAGCAAAATCTGGGCAATCTTGGATGGAACCAGAACCAAGTTTGTGGGGGCATTCTGCAGAGCTGTCGGTGGCTCAGAACAGGCCACTGCCTGTGGAACCTTGTCCTTCTCTCTTTAAACCCTTTTCTTTGATTAAAAGATCATCGTCCATGTAGGCCCAGAATCATGCATCTTGCTGCTGGTTTCCATCCCTAAACAGCTTTTAATATATGCATATTTGTACTTTGTTTAGGCTTCCTTAGATTAAAAGTCGCATTTTTTTTCTCTGCAAGTTTGACACATTGTTGCTGCAACCTTCAATGTAAAAATATACATTGAAGTACTATGGGCCAAGCGGCCCAAACAACATGTGCTTTGTCTTATACTGTCTCCTTTCCTTTCAAATGTCATTCTGATGCTATTATTATTTTTTGTTTCTTTTTACCGAACAAGGGTTCACCAACAACCCCCCCAACATATCTGAAGTTCCTAACTCTTATTATAATGTCTAGGCCTAATATATTCTGAGTTGAAACTTGGAGTATACTTTCTAACTTTACTTTTTTACCATGTTATTTGTTCAGAAAAGGGTACAAGCTATAAATTGCTTTCACTAACTCTTTCAATTTCTTTTAAAGGTACTTTTGGAAGAACAAGAAATTATCTAGAAAGGTGAATCTCGCACTAGCTAATTCTACTTTCTACGTTTTGCTAAATAATATCTTTTGTTGCAATTTGGGGATGTCAGACCAAAACTATTTTCACTTGAAAGATAGGGTAACTTTTCCTTTGATGAATCGAGTATTTGTTTTAGTATTGAAGTAATCTAGTGGGCCCAAAAGGAAAGCCCAATTAAAGAAAGCCCAGGACCTTCTTAGAGTGGGCTCACTTTCCTCTACCTTCTTCTTGTAGCCAAGGTTGAACTTTATGTTTTGGTTTTTTTGGTCCCCGTTATTGTGCGAAATGGCGGCGGCCTTTAGATGGGTGCTTCAGCTCCACAGGGACGTGCCGAGAGCCGCTCGATTCTATTCTGAGGGCCTCGATTTCACCGTCAGCGTCTGCACCCTTCGTTGGGCCGAGCTCCAGTCCGGTCCCCTCAAGCTTGCTCTCATGCACTCCCAAAGGTGCCTCCTTTTCCCCTCTTCTTCTTCTTCTCTCTCTCTCTCACACACACACACAAAATTTAGTTGGGTTGTCCAAAGTTTCAATCTTGTTACGTTATTTAAATTGTAGCTCTTGAAATCAAGAAGATTTCATCTTGATTTCACCGTCTTACATCGTGGAGTTCCAGATTGATGCTTGCCATAGTTGGTAACATTCTTGGTTTGTTATTGTTTTGTGGGGATAGATAAATGCCAACATTATAAGACGGTGGGATCTAATTATTGGAATCCGATATGCCATTGGGTCCTATGAAGAGTGAAATGGCAAACAGCAAACACACAAAAGAAAGCTAATTCTAGTTTCTGTGGCCTTGAGTTTGAAAAAAGGGTTTTTAGTTTGAACTGTTAGATCTCAGATATGCCATTTCAGATTCTTTTTGCACGTCAAACCAGCTCTACCAACTGATCTATAAGAATCAATCATAGTCTGCAAGATGGATATTATTGCTCCATATATCATAATTTTGCGTACAAAAGAATAGATTAGTTGGCTTACTCTTCCTCCATGAAGGTAAGTCTGTTAAGGACGACCAGTTTATGTATTAGACCTTGTTTGGAATCCTTAAATCGGATGATTTGAGTGGATTTCGAATTCTTTGAATTGAAATCCTACAAAAATTCACATGATTTGAGATCTGATTTTGCGAGAATTCATTTCTAACTTAATCAAACTTTTCTATATTCCATAATTGCCCTTAGTGTAATAATTGATGAAACTCTACTTATGCTATTCTCCCGTTACTACTCTTCTCTTTCCAAGGCTGATACATACTCTCTCTTTCTTAATTTGTTTAATAAAGATATTATTGGTTTATAAGATTGTGTTATTATCATATTTTGTTCTATATATATTGTATAGTTAATTTGTATTGATGGTAGAGGGGTATAATAGGAAAATAGAATATATTGAAATGAATTCCTACATATTTCTAAACAATATCAATTGAAATGGACAAGTTCAGATCCTTAAGAATTATTCTCAGGAATTCCTACATATTTCTAAACAATACCAAAAGATGCACAATACTCACCAGAAGCTTTTGCCTCTCTTCATATTTTTAGGTTCCATAACGTTTTGGCAACAAAAAAGACTTAAACTTGGATGAACTCATACTATTGTTCTCATGAAATATATGAATTTGATTTCATAGAAACAAATTGTCCGTTCTGTGCAAATTGCTGACCTTACTGTTGAAATCCCTATACTGTATTACAGTAACCCTGAAGTACAAAAAGTGTATTCATCTATGCTATCCTTCACAGTAGTTGACATAAACAGCACAGTAGCAAAATTAATGGCATTGGGAGCCGAGTTGGATGGCCCAATCAAATATGAAATCCATGGAAAGGTAAATCTCTCAATATGAATTCCAGAACATAAATTCCAAGGATATTGGTGCTCCAGAGTGAATTGTCTTATTGTGCAGGTTGCAGCCTTGCGATGCATTGATGGGCATATGTTAGGCCTTCATGAACCTGCATGAAGATGAGTTATTGAAGTCAGAATGCTAAAAAATTTAGAGAGCTCTGAGTGCAAGCGAAAAGCATGGTTCCATCAGCTACTGTAAGAGTTCTGAGCAGATCGCAGTTTCCTTGCACTGCCTCAGAATGTGTTTATTATATATCTATTAAGAACAATCAGCACACTGACTCAAGGATGGTTTAGCTTTCATCTGAAAATTTCTCGAGGACTTGAGACTGTGCGTAAAGTAGAGATACTCTGTTTTGTCTTTTCTCAGCTCACATATTGTATTTAATTTGGAAACAAGTATATAGTTATCTACATTTGATGCCAATCCATTTCCTTTAGTTTTGCTTTTTCATAAATAAATAGTTCTTCTTGAAGTGGCCTATCTTGAGTTATACGATCAGTCTTATATCTATTCTTCTTGGTGTCATCACGGTATGAAATTGTTAGATACTCCCCGAACCAGAATGACCTGCTGTTTTAATGTGTGTGCCTCCATATGTGCTATAATTTTTATGTGAGAATCTGATAGATATGAACTGATCAGGCAATGAATGTTTCTTAACACAATGTTTATCAAACAATCAAATATGCAAGAATACCCTCTCTAGTATCTATTCTAAATTTTGAAATACTTGGTGATTCTCTATTGTTCCCTATTCTACAGGAGATATCATACTTCTTTTAACACTGTTGCTTGTGAGAAAGCAGTGCAGAATTATACTGCTCTCTTCCAAAGAAGAAAGAATATTTAGAATTTTATAGTAATGCACGCCATCATCAAGTAAGCAATTCTAAGCACCTCTTTCCTGGATATAAAATATCCTTTAGCTTTGGCATTTCATATCTTTATCAAAAGGTAGAGGAATTTATGCCCATCATCATGATCTAATATTAAATGACTGTTAACTACTTCACATTGTTCCTAAGAGTTCCCACGCCAATCATCTGGACTAACTTTTTAATTCTTTATATCTACTTGTTATTCTCAAAGCACTTCAGTCGAACAAAATGATTGTGTTTTCTTAATGACAACCCTTTCGGGTAAAGGCTTCCAATAATAGACGGAAGGAATCCATATATGGGCACTAGAACATCTCAGTTGGACGGTACTAGAGGAACCTTGGTTTGCTCTAATATTATTATGCTAATTGATTAATTATTTAAACTATGTCACAGAAAAGCTAGTACTTTTATCTATACTTCTCAGCATTTTATTTATAAATCCGTAAAACTTAATATTTAAACTTATACCTTATCTTTGAACGTAAAATGTAATCTGTAGATTTTTCTCCTATCCAACATGTAACTGTAAATTTTGACGCATGGTATGGATGAATTCGTTTAAGAATTTATAAGGCATATATCTATAAGTATATACTTTGAGAATTAACAACGGTAGCCCATAGTTTCTAGGCCTAATTTACCTACTTTCTCGCGAACATTAGCACGCAAAATTATGTGAAATAGAACTATGCACGAGTGGAAATCCCTAAATGGAAAAGAATCATTAAGGCCAACTGGGCATCCACTGATTAATAGCTACTACAGCCACACAGCAAAGATGACAACAAGAGGCTAATAATAATGCTAATTAATGCTGTGATCGATCACTCCTATGAACTCGTGTCTATATAAGACCACCAGCCTCGCCTCCTTTGCATGTACAAAATGCATATAGTTTCCTGCGTTGTTATATATATAGATAGACAGAGAGTGAGAGAGAGAGAGAGATTAAAAGAAGCAAGGTGGGTGTAATCTAAGGGTTGTGCAAAGAGGTAAGTGAGGGAAGAAGAAGAGCTCTCTTCAATCCAACCCACGAGGGGAAGTTGGCACGTGCGGCTTCTGGTTCATGAATACCTTTGGGTGCAATGAGATACTATTTGGGTGCACTCCATGGGTGTGCATGACTCAGGAGACGACCTTGCCTTTGCTTCTTCTCATGCTTGGATTGAAGGGAGCTCCTCTCTCTCTCTCTCTCTCCATACAACACTTTCATGCCGTTAGCAAGCTTTTTACATATCAATGAGACTGTACATTTCATTTCTGTAAAGAATTAGATGTGACTTTACGCACACTATATATGTATATATACTTGACATGAACTAGTTTATGAAAGTACGAACAAAAAGGAACAGGATCAAGCACATGTTATCCAATATGATGAAAAGGAGACGTAGTCACCTTTTCTTTTATACTATTAGAACAGAATGTTACAATCAACAAGGATGTACAATAAAAGTCATGGGCTTCTTGTATTGCAATATTTTATGAGGCCTTTTACAAATCGACACATTTGAATTGTTTTGCAGGTATCTGTCAGATAATATGATCCTTATGAGATGATACTTGAACCAAGATCACCTTCATGGCGAAACAAAGCCTTGGGAAGTGACTTGCACGATTTAATTTCAGAGCATGCAGCGTCCTTTTGTTCATTTGAATGTTTAGTTCCGGTCATTGGCGTCTCACAGACCATGTCACTGGCTACTGCTGTTCTCTTCCTTCTTTTGAATGGCTTCGGTAGCGGCTCGCAAATCGGTTTCTCTGTCCTTATTTTCTTAATAGCCCAAACCCTGTGCAAATCGGGCACCCAGCTCGTGAATGAGGAGAACCTTCTGTCCCTGTTTCTTCTCTCCTGAGCTCTTATTAGCTGCTGCTCATGCTTATGGTCCCTCATACAGTGATGAACCTTAACGTCCTCCTGATGGGTGGCTTGGTAGATGGGAACTCCACTTGTTGGTCCAACTGAATTTTTATGGATTCTGCTGTTGCTATTGCTGTTCTTGAATTCATCATCATTGCTATTATGTAAAGAATCAGAGGCTTCGACTTCAACAAATAAGTCAAACTCCATCTTGTTGTAAATTTTCTGAACAACGGCTTCTAAAGAATGATTGTACCTGGAAAAATTGGTAGTTAGAACAACTGAATTCTTTGAAGTTCACATCATTTTGTCCAGATAATTTCAATCATTTCCCATGAATAGAACATGTTAGTGCGACACACAATGTTCATTTAAGTTAAATCTGGCTGTATTAGAAGAGACATGCAGAAAAGCTTCAACAAGACAAACTATATCCAGCTAGAAAGGCATCTTACCCAATTAAATTTTGACTATGAAAAACCCTTCGAAGCAACTGGTGATGCCAGGATCTTGAAAGCTAATGATATATAAGAATACATAGGTCATACTCAATCAAGAAAGACAAGCAAATACCGGTTCTCATGCTTAAGATTGACCAAGAAACATCATATATCTCAATTAGTTCCAAGAAAAAAGAAAATTAAATTGGTTACACTCAACAATTTTGTTGGTCCATTTACTAGGTACAATATAGGGATTTAAGAAACTTTTAGCTCTCATGGCACATTGGTGAGCTTAGTTATTTTTCTAATAGATAACTGATTAAACATAACATAGCTAGTAATTCAGAAGAAAAGAATAGGGATATCGTCGCAAATCAATTAATGCAAATGAAATAAAGGTCAAGGTGTAAACAAGCAAGACCTAGAAACAGTAGATTGAGTAGTTGGAGAGAAACATAAAACAAAACAAAACTCATTTGATAAGCTAGATAGTATAATACTCAAATTAGATGAATTCATTCACTAACTGAATAGAATGTCTGGAAAAGAATTTTTCTTGCAAAATCATTAGTATACCTGGATTTTATGGTTCTTTGAGCAAACTCAACAACATTCTCAGCATGGAATGAGTGGCCTTGCAAATTGATATCAACAAATTGCAAAAGGGTACAAATCTCTTTGATCATCTTTTGTTTCATATTTTCTTCAATGCTTGCTCTAACATCAGACTGGAGTATTTCCATCCTGAAACACATCTGCAGCTCATGCCTGATTTGTGTTAAGTTATAGATGGTTAAATTATGCAAAAATTTGCATGTATACAAAATAGTGCATAGTGTCAAAGGAAAACTTTAAATTGAAAGGATACTCTCTAATTTTATATTCTGTGCTATAATTTGCAGAGCTTGAGGCAGATGCAGCAGATGCTGGATTGACGCCTTTGTACTTCAATATTAAATCCTTTGGTTTCCTTAAAAGAAGATGGAAAACTTCAGAAGCAACTTTTGCATCATAAGCGCCATCAGCTTCCTTGAAATCAGAGTTCTTTATTGTATTTCTTTCAAGCTTTCTGTATAGAGCAAGGATAGACAGACCAACTAAACGTTCAGCTAAGATCCCCAAATCAGCATCTTCTGAATGCAGACCTTGCTCAATCTTTTGATGTATGCTCCCAAGAAAAGCTTCTAAATCGTCTAAGCAAGAGAATGCTGAGGCATCCTTCCCATGCATGCCTCTATATGTGGCATCTGCCTCATCAGTGGAAGAAGACATAAGGTTAACTCCTGCTTCATCTTCTGAGGGCACAACTCTTCCTACTTCATCAATGACATTTATGTGCTCCTTTGCTTCTGGTTGATTGATTTGGCAACCACTAGAAAAATAACTTTTACTTTGTCTCATCCAGCATTTCAAAAACCGCAACTTCTTTGAATTAGTATGCCCTCTGCTTAAGTATAGTTCATCCAAATCTACTCCTGAAACAGTGTCATTGGCATAGCTAAGTAACACTCCACGGAAGGAGCTCCAAGTAGTACTTTGAAGGAGATCTTCTTGCAATTTACTTCTTTTCCTTCTAGCATTCTTGTCTTTTGATGCACCATTTATAGAACTGCCTAATACTTCTGGCAAGCCATCAGTAATCCTGGATGCTGATTGGAATAAATCGACAGAGCCCTTTTCTATAATATGAACCGCCACATAATTAATAGTAAAAGGCAAGAGAATACCTTCAACAGAGTTCCCATCGCTATCAGACATAGAAACCACAGCACAATAACTTCTTCCATAGAGAAAGGCAAGAAGAAGCTGCCAAACAGGCTTGTGCTCTTTAATTTCACCTTTCTCCAAACATAGTGATTCAAATACCCTGTCAGCAAAGAACTTCTTTTCAGTGTGCTGTTCGACATACTTCCTAAAGTTCCCTGAAAACCCGCGAAGGATAGTTAAAGCAGCTGCATTTTTTAGAAACTTTTCTCCCTTCTCCTTCTTCCAAACTTGTGTAACACGAACCTTTGTGATTTTGCTGCAAAAATCTTTCAAAAAAGGGAAACTGAGTATTGATCTTTCACTGAGAAGCTTCAGATCAAGCACTTCAAGGTTGCAACCTGTACACTCCAAGGGCTTCCCACTTGCATCCGCAATACCCAGAACAAATTCTGCATGACCGTTCTTGCTGCCCCTATCAGGCTTATGCTCCATCGAACACCCAATGTACGGATATAAAAGGCCAAAAGGAACAAGGACAGAACCCAACACAATCGCATCAGTCGAACAATAACCCCAACCCAATTCCCTAATCCCTCTTTCGAGCCATCCTGACCGTGAAATCTCCGGATCGCCTTCGGAACCATAATTAACATCAAGTAAACAAAGGTGGATATCCCTCGGGATCAACCTTTCCTTAACCGGGCGAAAAACTTGAACAAATCTCTTCAAAAAAGCATCAAATGTCACTGATCCATCAACATCCGTTTCCGACTCAACATATTCCGCCAAAAATCTCGAATCTTTAGACAAAGAGGAGAACAAAACGACCAAATTGGATCGAAATTGTAGCAATTCCCGCGTACCTTTAGGATTCTCGGAGTGGGTCTGCCAGCCGTAGTCGTGCTCGAGCTGGAGAAGAGATCTGGCAAGCAGAGAGGCTCGTGGCGAGCCGGAGACGCCGAGATCGGGGATAGCAAGGAGGGAATTAAGGGATTTGGCAAGGGAATCGAGGGTTTGGTGAGGGCGATCGAAGGAGAGGAAGGTGGGGGATTTGCCGAGGAGGCGGTGGACATTTGAGGTGGAGAGGATTGGGGAGATGGAGGAGAAGAAGAGCTTGAAGGCGGAGAGGGAGGAGGAGAGAGGAGGGAAAGAAATGATCTTCTGGGCGGCGGAGAGGATGGATGAGATGTAGGAGCTAGGGTCTTTGAGGGAGAGGAGAGGGTGGAGGTCGATAAGGAGGATGATGCGTTGGGTACTGGAGAGATCGAGGGATGCATCCATCGAGATCCAGAGAGAGAGAGAGAGAGAGAGAGAGAGAGAGACTGGAAACCGGAAGGAGTAGACGGGCGGATCGGCAAATGAGCGGCAACTTAGGTTGGTCGGATTCCAAAATTTTGGCGGGAAGAAGAAGGTTCTGGGCTTTGGGCCGGGCTGTCAAATTAATCGGCCCAATTTAGACTCTCAAAAATCTCGACTCAATCTAATAGTTGGTGCACGATTTTATTTTATTTTTCTTTTGGCTAATTTCAATTGATATTATATTTGATCACTTGTTTATTCTATTTAGACTCCATTAAAGACCTCTAACTCTAACGAATCTGAACCACTCTCGTACCTTCATTCAATGATACCATTCCCAGTGTGATTAATTCTTATTTATGATGGAAGTTGTTTGAATTTTCCACATGGCGTTCACTCTTTTAATATTTCTTTTGATCACCTTTTCTTGCTCCTTAGGATGGCCACCCTACCTCTGCTGTTTATTCTTGGATCACGGGCCCATTGACCAGAAGTTAGGTTTTAAAAATTAAAAAAAATTTAAAAAAAACTAGTCCTCTGGGTAAATAGATTACACAAGTAGCTAATTTTTTTAAGAAACAAAGTCATAACGAATTTAAATTATATGTATGTAGTATTCACCGTTTCTCTTTGCACTCACAAATGCCACATTGCACCTTTCCCGGGGAATTAGTAATGTGGTAGACCCTAATTGGCTGCCAAAAGCAAATTCGTACAATCTGGGTCTGCAGTGGATCCGCTTCCCCTTATTTTCCCACTCTGTCCATTTTGACAGGTCAATTGATGAAAGCTATGAAAAGCTACCACAAACTGAACTAAAAAGAAGGGCCAAATGGCCTAAAAAGAAAAGCAACAAATGCACTTGCGACTGCAGCAATTTCCAGCAGGTCAATTTTGGTAGCCAATCAATTCCTGCCAAGTAGCCAACATTGCCCAATGGCTGCAGACAGCTACTATAACCATCTCGTTCTCAATAAGTTAGATGACCCCTTCTCCTCTTCTTCCCCTCCCATCTCACCGATCTCACTACCATTCCTCTAATCCTAATCTCAACATGGCCTCTCTCATGTCTTCTCAATGACCCACTTGTTATTTCCATATGGCATGATGGATCCAAGACAACCATGGGCCATCCTATACGTGTTTGTGTTATTGTCTCCCTTCCTTCTCTCTGTATCCCAAAGCACAAACACGTCGACGTCGACCGCCGACTCACTAAATTCCACGCTACGTGACTACGCCTTCAAAGCATTAGTCCGGCGTCGAACAGGTCAACTCTATCAGGTCCCTCTCCCTTCCCATCTCTCCGGCGTCACCGCCTCCGTCATGCGTCTTCGGGGCGGAAGCCTTTGGAGCAGGGGAGTTAATTCTACCTCCTTCCGCATACCGCCGAGTATAAAAACCGTCCCTTACGTTACGAGACTCGTCATCGTCTTCGACGATCTCGGCGACTCCTCCTCCTCCTACTTCCGTATCCCCGGTTACTCCCTCGTCGCTCCGGTCGTCGGCTTCTTACCCTACGACGCTTCAAGTCTCAAGGAGATCGAGTTTGCAATTCTTAAAGATCCGATATCGGTAATTTTCACGAACGTTTCGTTGCCGGAAGGAGTAAATCCTACGGCGAAGTGCGCGAGCTTCGGACCGGGTGGTTCGCTGAACGTCGGTGATACGGCGAAGAACAACGTGTGCACCGCAAAGAGCACGGGGCATTTTACGATCGTCGTGCCGTCGGCTGTGCGGCCGCCTTTGGCGGCAAGGGCGAGCAAGTGGGACGTTTGGGTGGTTGGATGTGGAGTTGGAGCAGTTGGGTTGATCTTGGTGTGTTTGGTTGGATTTGGAATCTTCAGGTTGAGGAGAGATAGGAAAATGGTGAGCATGCAAAGCAAAGCTGAGGAAGGTGAGGCATTGGAGATCATGTGGATCGGAAGGAGCAAGATGCCTTCCGCAGTTATGGTTAGGACTCAGCCACTCATTGAGGATGGAGGTGCACCATCTTGAAGGGGAATAAGAATTCCAATCTTTCCTTTTACTTTTTAGAAAGGCAATCTTGTAAGCTATAGGAATCCTTTTATATGTAGATAGATGTTCTTTTTTTTCTTTTTATTCCTCTGCTAGGTGTAAGTTTTTATGTGATTGTCATCAGCATTCCCTTTTGTCCAGATTCTGTGACTTAATAATTGTCTCTTTCTAAATGCTCAGAATCATGTGTTCTTACTCAGTAGCCAGCTCAACAGCACAGTACCCAACTCTGGCCATAATACAACTAAGTTTCCTAATCAATCATGATAACATAATTGTACTCATAAGTCGGCACTGATGCCAAAATGAACATCATTTGATTCTTTGTCATGTTTGTGCAACTGCCACGTCTCCTTTTATTTCACTGTAACAAAGAGTTGCACAATAAGAATATTCTAGTAAACAATTTGGCCTTGAAGAGCATAGTAGGTGTCTCAAACTTTACATCCAAAGCCAGGCCAAATTATTAACGATAACCGTCACGCCCCGATAACCGTCACGCCCCGATATCCAGGAATATGATGGCTGTGAATCTTTAAGATAAAATCTGGAGAAAACACGAAAGCCCAAATAATAATCAAATCCTAAAATAGATTGACACAGCAAAAACGGTACTCATTATTCAGAGTCCTCACTAAACGGCTTCTTAAATTCCTGCAAAATAATAAGTCCTCATGAGCTAGACGCCCAGCAAGTAACCCACTCTACTAAAAATATGTCTAATGACAAAATCAACATGTGATACATATAGTAGCAGAAAAAAAAAATCATAATAATATATAAGCCATCTTGAAAAATAACTAATTTTCTTGTCTCTTATATTGAATTTCAAAATCCATATATATATATATATATATATTAAATTGGCATCATAAATTATTCATATTAACTCATTTTGAATAAATCAATATAAAACGAATCAATCTCCGCCAAAAGTATATTTTCATAGAAATCAAATCATAAATCATTCATATTAACACAATCCGAATAAATCAGCATAAAACGAATCTCCACTGAAGTGTATTATCATCAAATTCGAATTATAAATCACTTATAATATCTCAATTTAAATAAATTAATATAAAACAAATTAATCTCTCCTGAAAATGTACTATCATGGGAATCAAATCATAAATCATTCATAATATCTTAATTTGAATAAATCAATATAAACGCAGTCGATCTCTGCCAAAAGTGTACTATAATGGAAACCCGCCAAAACTGATAAAATATCATATTGTCTCATCAATGGGTACTCTGACCCGTGGCCATATCACACTACCTGGTCACCATCGGGATGACGCCTGGGACTTTTCTAGATAGTCGATCCGTCTAGGGTCACAATAGGTATTCTACAATGCCCTACTGACTTTTTCACTAGCCGTTGAGCAAGATTAGAGTCATCGGGACAAAAATCCAGGAATCTTTTCCCTAATCCCGCCAGAGTCACTTGGTAGCACGCAACGTTACATTCCAAGAATCTTTTCCTTGGACTTATTTTTTTAAAAACAAATTGAGTTCCAGATCTCACTTTTATCAGTATTCAACTATACTTATTCATTTTGAATCTCAAGTATTAAATTCCTCAATCACCAAAATTCTTAATTTTTCAAATACAACATATACACTAAAAAAAAATCCATAAATTCAAATACTATCATTTTCTCTAATATATATAAAATATAAATCATTCTTAATAGGTCAGAAAACATGAATAATAATAATCTAATAGTTAATTTTGCAAAATTTCACGTCTCAAAAATATTATTTATTTTGATCATATTATAAAAAAATAAAGATCTCTTATATTTTATTTATAGAAAATAAAATATATTAACATAAATATCTCCTCTATTATTTTCTGAAAATAAAGTATAATAATAAATATAAATATACTTTTTTACATATCCGAAATTCCTGTAAATATAAATATTCCTAATTTATTTCTTATTTTCTGCAATAAAAATAAATACTTTAAAATATAAAAAATAATAAACAATAAGATCCTTTTTTTTCCAAAAATGATAAATATGAATTTTTTTATAAAATACAAAATCTTAATATTTCTAATTTTTTATTGAAAATTCTTAAAACAACGAATTTCTTACATCATCATATTGCAAAAGTTTCTTATTTTATAAAATTAAACATAATAAGAATAAACATAAAGAAATATTTACAATTTATACATTTTTTTATATAATAAAAATTTACGAAAATATGAGTGGGAACTTGTCTTGATCGCACAATTCAAAATAATGTAATTTTCGTATCGTAATCTGCACAGATTCCAAAACGCTCCAAGATTGACTTCTTTTTCATTTTCTTCTCTTTGGTATGATAAAATCATTTTCCCTATATTTTCTATTCTTTTTTTTTGTCTCTAATCTCCCCCAAAAATAATCTCTTCTCTCTTTTTTTTCTTTGTTACTGTAGCAATGCCCCTAATTTCTATCTAAAAAAACTCCTCACGGTTTTCTTCTAGGCCACATTTTTATAGTTGAAAAATATAATAAGAGTCCTATTAGAATAAGAATTCTAATATCTTAAAGATATATCTAAAAATTTAATTTAATTTAATAAAAATCTTAAAATATAAAAAATAAAGTATAATTTCTTATTATCTAAACTATATATATTACTATTTATTTTATTTATTTATGTTTTAAAATTTTGGGTTGTTACAATAACTGCAGGATGTGATTATTCCTGTACACATCATAGTAGGTAATGCAGTCTAGATTGATGGCCCCGCTTCGTCTTCAGATGAGCAGAAGAAACTTAGACTAGTTTATGCAAATCCAACCTTGTGAATATTTCTCCCTCTGCCTCTCAATGATGATATAATCAATCAGAAGTTCGACAAAAAAAATTAACTTCCCTCTCAAATTTCGACTAGATATTGCCATTTGAAGTGTGTGACCAGTACTCTTTGACAAGCTCCCGGAACAGAGAACCCTCGGTTTTCATTAGCTTCATAGGTTCATCATACTCCACTAATTTCCCTGAAAACATAAAATAAAGAAAGAGTTCAGAACAATATTAACTAGTATACAATAACCACCGTTTTTGTTTCGTGTTTGATATGAACTCACCATCACTAACAGCAAGCACCATTGTGCAGTCCATCACAGTAGGGATCCGATGGGCAACCGTAATGACAGTGCAATCTGCAAATTCCATTCTGATGGTTTTCTGAAGAATAGTGTCTGTCGCATTGTCGATAGATGCTGTTGCCTCGTCAAGCACTAATATTCGGCTTCTTCTTAGAAGTGCACGACCCAAGCAAAATAGTTGTCTTTGCCCCATGCTCCAATTTGATCCATCTTCCACAACTGGATAGCAAGGTTACCACATTTAATTCAGCAACGCTGGTGCCATCTAAGGACAACAAATATGAACCTGATAAAAGAAAAAAAAGATCCTACCTATTGAATCCAAGCCCTGGTCCTTCTCTTGAACAGCTTCTCGAAGCTGACATTTTTCAAGAACCTGTAAGACGGTAGAGATAGCAAGCCCCGTTCAATAATGACAACCAAAGATGTTATAACGGGAAGAAAGAGATGATTGCCTTCTGTCATGATCCTATAGCAGCACTATATTAATTAGCAGAAGTTTGCAAATTACCAGTATTAAAGCAAGATTATTCAATCAATGATAAGTACAGAGAAATTAACATATAAATGCTTCACCATTTTAAGTTGGAGGCAAGGTTTACTAGATAGAAAGTTTACAGACCAAGCTACTGGATGAAGCTAATTAGATAAGCATACAATTACAAGCTAAGCAAGACTAAGGAAGACTTTCTGAAGTTGTTATAGTATCACCTAATTGAACAGGAATATCTTACCTCCCATATTTGCTGGTCTCTGAATTGTCCAATGGGATCAAGATTATATCTGACAGAGCCATTAAAAAGGGTTGGATCTTGTGGAATGATGCCAAGACGAGATCTCAGATCATGTAGCCCAACCTTCACGATGTCTATGCCATCTATTAGAATTCTTCCTCCAGCCGGCTCAACGAGACGAAACAGTGCGCCTATTAATGTCGTCTTTCCACTTCCCGTGCGTCCTACTATCCCAATTTTGTGGCCACCTTCAAATGTACAACTGATTCCACGCAGTACAAGGGGGGTATCTGGTCTATATCTTATCTGTTCAATAAAAGTCAATCAGCATCATCATTATATTTTCAGGATATTAAAGTCAACAGATAGGGTATATGAAGAAAAAGACACCATGCTACTGATTACCTTCAAATCTTTGATCTCTACTCTACCAACAGAAGGCCAGTTCGGCGGCGGCCGGTTGTCTTCAACTACTTCTGGTGCCTCACTTGTTACATTCATGTACTGATTCAGCCTTTCAACGGAGATGATGTAATTTGCAAGGGTACACTGATTTTGAATAGAGAATACGAGGGACATATTTAAGGAAAGACCATAAGACAGAGCCATTCCGACAAAACCTGCACGAGAGTGATGGACAAACTTTTCATACTTCCAATCGAGAACCACTCCTAAGTTAATTTACAAAACCAACATGGCCGCTGAACCTAAAAGATTGTTACTCACCAGAGCTAAAAGTCCCAGGTGGAAGAAAAGCCATCACAAGGGCCGATGAAGAAAGAACGGCGGCAGCCATAGTCTCCAACCGTTGGATCAACCATTCACTTGCTGCAAAATTATAGAAGAATGGACTGCTATTCTTGTCGATAAGCACCAAATTTTTTGCAAAGAAACGATCTTCCTCCTCGAAGGCCCTGATTGTCACTGCTCCTGAAATTGATTCAGCTAGGTGATTTGCGACAAGAGATCTCGTGGTGCCATTAATCCGCATCAATTCCTTAGCAGAAGCTAAGTAGTACCTCTACATTGTCAAAAAATACAATTCCACCCTGAGTGCTAACAGACACACTTCCAGTGCTGAAATATATAATACTAGAGCGTTGAAGTTTACCTGCAATCTAAAGGTAAGATAAATTATTGGTACAGAGACGAATAAGACTTCCCAGGTAACAACTGCCAACACTCCGAGATTGCTGTAAGCATTCATGGTAGCATTGATACTAAAGATAAAACTAATTGGAACATCAAGGTCGACGATGCTTAGATCAGAAGAGACCTGCATGACAGCACGGGGAGGTATGTATAAATCTCCCTGCTAGATCACTAAGAGAAATTCGTTGAGAACTCTTACCCGACTCAGTATCCTTCCTAGAGGGGTGGAATCAAAAAATGACATTGGTGCACGGAAGAGGGAGCTAACTAACTGAGAAAATAACGATTTTGACGACTCGTGGCCGAGAATAACCATAAATACAGATCTAGAGAGTAGAAAGATGACTGTCGCAAATCCAATTGCCAAGTAAACAACAATCAATTTCAATGTGCTAACGATTGGGTTTTGGACGTTGGCAGCCATCCATGAGTTCTGTGAGATCTGCCCAGAAAGAAATATCAAATGAGAAAGAGCAGCAAGTGAGGCATACAAGAAACCCTTGTTCTGATTTAGGTACTGCATGTAAGGCCTTAGACCTGTATCACCCATCTCCCTCTCCTCTTTCTTAATCAACTGATCCACTCCTGATGGTTTCACTATCTCTCGGTGTTTGCCCCCGGGGATTTTATTGATCTCTCTTGTAACAAGTGTCTGGGTAATTTTGTTAGGAACCATTTGGTCAAGCCCAGCAGTCTCTTTGTGCGTATTGACGAGGTCCTGAAACTGTTTGCAAGAAGCCATCAGTTCTTGATAAGACCCAGAACGCAGAACCTCCCCTTCGGACATTAACTGCCAAGAAGAGGCATTTGGATTAAAGTTATAACTTTCTAGCTCAGAGACCAAGATAGAATCAAGTACTGGCACGGTAACCAACCAAAATAGAATCAAATACTGGTAGAAAATCAACTTGGTGAGTCACCAAGAGGACTGTCTTGTCGGATAGAGCTCCCATGACATATTCCTGCATCAGGCGAAGCACAGCTTTAAAGAAGTTCATGAAGTCAGAGAAGGAATTAATAGTGATAATAAATAAAAGAAAAGTACATTAAAAAGGCTAGTAGCGGTATGGGCATCAACAGCGCTGAAAGGATCATCCAGAAGATATACATCTGCATCTTGGTATAATGCACGGGCAAGCTGAACACGCTGCTTTTGGCCCCCACTGAGATTTACCCCTCTCTCTCCTATTTCAGTAAGGTCACCGAAAGGTAACATCTCAAGATCCTTTTCTAGAGAAGACCGTTCCAGTACTTCCTGGTACCTTTGCTTATCCATGACAGACCCAAATAGGATATTTTCTTGTACGCTGCCTGTTTGGATCCATGCAGTCTGAGAAACATATGCTATTCTCCCAACAACTTGAATCTGTAATTTATTGGGAGCAAAAAAAACAAAACAAAAAGAGATTATTAAATATCAAGATTAGTTGTAAGTTTGGTACTTCTTTAACTCCCGAAGAAGAAAAAGAATCAGTAACAGAAAGGACATACCATGCCCTGGGTCTTTGGAATCTCTCCTAGAACTGCTGCCAGGAATGTTGATTTCCCCGAGCCAACTTCACCGCAGATCGCCACCTTCTGCCCAGCTATCACCTCTAAATTTATATTCCTCAGAGTGGGCCTCATCGTGTTCTCGTCCCATGAGAAACTGCAAGACTTGATCATTATTGAGTGCTCGACGCCCGTGTGATACTTCCTTCTGACTTGCCCACTTTGTAGTTCTGGTGCATCGAGAAACTTAGCGATACGAGCAAACGCAACCTTTGCCTGAATCACGATTCCGATGACATCTGGTATCTGCCTGACTGGGCCTTGAACTAGGCGCAGAGTCGCCACAGAGGTGAAGACATTGCTAGGATCAAGAGGTATTCCGAGGAAATAGCAAGTTGAAAACATAGCAGCAGAAACAAACACAGGCGATGACCAGAAGAGGACGCTATTGTATGCTTTCCTAAGCTGTAAAGCTGACAACCATCTGTATTCTATTTCCCTCAACCCTTCTATAACCTTCTTAAAATGTCTTTCCCAGGCATAGAGTTTCAATACCTTCATATTTACCAACGCCTCTGACATAGCTTTCAACCTCATATCTTGAGCTTCCATGAGCTTACTCTGAAACCGATGCTGCAGCTTCGCCAGAGGAGTATTGCAGAGCACAGTAAGCACGATCACAACCATGGCCGAAACCGTAGCCAGACCCACAGCATTATAGAGAATTACCAGAGCAATGCAGAGTTGGATGCTCGCCGTCCATGTCTGATGAAACCAGAACGGGAATTCCCCTATCCGATAGGCATCCACAGTAACATAATTCATGATCTGACCAGAAGAATGGTTCATCTTTGCCAAGTTGGATAGCTTTTGTTGCTTCTTATAAATAGCTGCTGATAGTAGAGATCTCACCTGAAGTCCTATCCTTCGGGTGCGGAAGTACCATTGTCTTTGTGATAAGGATTCTAAACACTTAACTAAGAACATTCCAAGAGCCAACACATAACCTTCATACCTAAAAGACTCCTCTCCGTGTGACACTTTGATGAAGGCATTTAGGAGCATTGGTCCGGAGGAGAGCGTAAGTACCTTCAGCAATGCGAATAGGGCAGAGACCAGGATATCTTTCCGATGACATGAAACAATAGTCCAGAGGATTGATGATGACCTGGTGCCATGATTTCTTTTCTTCTCACTGTTCAATTTCTCCATGAATATAGAGTAGCAGCTCTCTGCTCGATCTGATGGGTCCAGTCGAGGTATCTCTTTCTCTTCCAGGGGCTTCGCGTATCCCTTCTTCATCAAAGGGTTCAACCACCAAAATGACATTTTGCTGAGGAACCCAGCGCTGGCAAAAGGAGTCACACATTGCTCAGAATCGATTCCACTTGCCTGACGTCCGGAATTCAGAGGCTTATACAGAGTGTCGTCAAAAGCTTCAGAGCCCTCTTCATCTCTCCCCTGCTTGTATCCATAAACCAACAGGAGCACAGCTGCTGGGAGGGATAAAGCATCTAAACAAGCCTTCACAGATGTTTTCTTCTCTTCAAGGATATAAAGGACGGAAGAAAAACAGATGAATCCCAGGAAGAGGGTCGTAATCGCTGACCAAAATCTAACCAAGACCGTGCCAAGAAATGGAACTTTGATGCTCGTTACCAAGCTGATGAGTAGCATATAAGATCCCTGAGATAAAACCACAATCCACGAATGCAATGGATAAAAGGGCATCTCCCTCCTATAATTCTCCATCAACATCCATGAACCGAGTCCAAGATAAACCAATCCCAAACAGCCATTGAACACCGCAGATGATATCTGTAGAGGTGAAGGGAACCTAAAGATGCGCCGCACAACGACATCTCGCTTTGAAAATTTTATAACGAGAATTAGTAGGAGTGCAAAAAAGAGCAGCAAACTGGTGGAGATCACCGCTATATTGTTCATGCAAGTAGAAGAGTAGAATAATCCACGGAATCCACATGCATCGCCGCCATGGTTGGAACAAGAAGACCTTCCACAAAAATCCATCCAAGCACCTGAAACAGTTGAAAATTTAGAGAAAAACTATTGGCATATATGTTACTACATCAGTAATACAATATTGCGACATGAGTGCAGGCTTACTTGCGAGTGGATGCATCTCGTTCGCACTCTTGCTATGCCAATCCCTTCTCTTTCTACAGTTTTCACATTAATGATTAAAATTTTTAAAGACCAAGTTCCTATTATCCAAATATCTAGACAGTCCAAGATGAATCAACCAATCTATATGAGAACATGCAGCAAAACAAACAATTGAGAATTAAAAGAAGAGAAAAATGGTCACACCAGCACGTCTGATAAACATTCAATGCCAAGAATAGCAGCAGTTCGTGGTCCAAAGATGACAAATGATTTTTTTTTTTTGTCTTCACACATGAGAATCATTATTGAAATCTACTACTTGCTATAAACTATCTATAACACTAGCCAAATTTGTCATTGTCTCGGTTGGTGAACAGTAGCAGAGCTGGAGGAAGCAAACGGTGGGTTTTGCAAATAAGTCCCATATCAGCGACACGAGGGACTGGGTGTTTTCCTTTTAATCCTGTACCAGTGGGGTTGTTGCCAAGAGGCCCTTAGTCCTCTCGTGCTGAGCACGTGCGGCAGTTCCGGTCCGAATTATTGCCATTGTAATGGAGATCTGAGTATAAAATCTCGGAATCCCCAATTCGACCGGTACTGAAATTTCTGAAATCAATGGAGAATAGCTTCCTCTCTCTCAGCTTGGAGATGGGGCAAACTCTCAATCCATCTTCCATTAGGCTAATTGAGTGAGAAATTGAGTGCGATTCACCAATTAGAGTCTTCTTTTGAGTCCCAGCAGAGTCGAATTCCTAACCGAAAAAGAAACGAAAGCAGACGAAGAGGAATTGATACATATGCAGGGACGTAGATAATCCAACTCAAACTTTCGGTTTCAATCAAATACTGCTGCTGGGTATTTTGTCTGGGGGTAAGCATCTTGGCTCATTTCTCCATCGACACGCGTCAAAGATTATAGTTCAGATCTTACACTGAGCATAAAAGAGAGATTTATGCTCAAATTTTTACACTGGCACCATTTAAGCATGAGTAGAACTCTTCGTCATTGTCTGGAATTTAGTCCCACTTAATTATCTAACCTCTGTATTACGGAGGAGTCCAACTTATGCTTAGAAAAAAAAGAGTTAGATCCCTAATGGTACACATCCACATCCATTTTGTATTTACCTCTGTCATCACACAAGACATTCTTACTCATCGTAGACTCAAATGATGATGTAGTTGCAATCCATATGATTAAGAAATTGAAGAAGATAACGTTCCTCGGCCTAGCAAAAGAACAAGTTGGCAAGTAGGGAAGATGATATTACGTGTGTCTGAAAACTGTATATTTTAAGAATATGTAGATGCTATATTCTATACACTACTTTTGCTTATTCTTTTTTTAAAAGAAAAGTGGAGTTTTGTTTAATTAAAACTAGTACTTTTAAATAATCATTTTATGTGTCAAGACTAGATGTGTTTAAAAGTTATTGACCCACAGTCAGTCTTCTTAAAATATGCAGTTTTCATACACACCTAATATCATATTTAAATTTTAAAATATATTAAACGTGTAAAAGAATATTTAAAAAGACCAATATTGGAGACTTGGGGTATCTAATAAGACCTCTAAAAAAGTACAAAGCCAAGTGAAACTTGTCTCTTTAGGCTTTCAATATAACATGTGCTGCTCGCTGTTGCTGATACTTGTGGGGACTTAAAACTATTTAGACCTTTCAAATTGCTATTATGTGAGAGAATCAAAATTAGTACCGAAAATATACGTATATAAAAGCCACTCTGGCCTCTGAGGACATGTCGAGTTCCTCTTACGAAGCCCCGACCCACGAGTAGACTGTGTTGCCATTGAACAAATAAGCATGCAATATCTTTTAAGCGCATGAACTGTTTGAAGTCTAAGGTAGGGGTATTCTAATTTGCATGTTGCCAAGTTCTAGCTCTACGAAGTTTAATTTCTTATCAACTTTTTAATGTGAGGTTGGATATTATTAACGTAGACATATGACGAATAATTCTTCACCAATTTCGATCTGCAGTATATGCTTATTCTAAATAATTTATGACCTACTTAAAAATTAGCGTGCCACCATTCAATTATGTCAAGTTTGATTAAGATTGATTGTGGTTCAGATCTTTTTCTAACCCCAATACGTACTCAAGATATGTCTATTGGTTTACCAAATGGTATTAAGCATTAAAGCTAGAGAATATGTACTGCATTTATTTCTAGCTAGTTGATGTAGTTTGTGATATATACCCACTTGAAGAGAGATTGTCATCCCAAAGTCAAGGAAATTTTGTAAAGTAGAGCAAGGTGTGATACTAAAAAACCAATAAAATTAGCAGTAAAAAAAGAAGAGCATGGCATACTTTTTATCCCATTTTAGATGCATATATTAGAACGTAGAACGTGAGCAGTAGGACCACAATGAGATGCATGGATACAATCATACAACATTAGATGGTTTTTTTTTTTCTACTGTTAATGATGCAGCCACACCAATCGTGTGGCTATTCTATTTAATTTAACTCTTTTACTTGCATTCTACTACCAATTAACGCGACGATCTAAGTTTAACGGCTAGTTTAAATGCCATGATTCCCCATGATGGCCAAGACAGGGCTTAATGTATCCCTCGTCAGAGAAGGTCAAGAATGAGGAAATTCTAATGCCATGATTATACTTCCATTGTCAACACATCTAGGTCGTGACAATGGAACTATAAGTCTATAATGCAAGAGCAATGGGAATATATATATCTTAACAGCAAGGCCGTACACGAGCGAGACCTTAAACAAATGGACTTTCTAGATTTCAGTAGGTTTTGGGCAGTGCATGCTGCATGTTTTTACTATATATCTGACCGTTGGGAAAGTCCCAATGCTTACTAAATGACCAGAAATTATCCCTTTCACTAATCTCTTTAGGCAAGCGAGGTCCCAAAAGGAGGTCATGCACCAAGCTGTGTATCATTTGCCAAAGAACATCTCAATCCAACACCACCAATTGACAGAGAGCCGTGAAACAAAACGGCCGAATCTAAATACGAAACGGCCGCCAATAATCGGATGACACGTCGACATATGAGATGTGGCACTCTCTTTCACCAAAGCAACTATTCAATTATCCAGCCCGTACTGGGCCATCCCTAATCCGGCCCAGGCCCACTTATTCCCCGTCAACTAATATTATTTTATTTTAGAAATACTCCGCTAAAGATATCAGCGTTTTACTTGGCAAATATAATATTGATCTTATTAATGCTTAATCTATTCTGTAAGAATGTATCGATACTTTTTTGTATGAACTCTCTGACTCATATACATAATATAGCAGGGATAAAAATATAAAACCATCTTTCTTTTTATTTTACAATTTTACTCCTTCCATATTAATACTTCTCACAATTTATATAGTGGAATATTCTAGAAAAAATATTAAATTTTTAGCAAGTATTATTATATATCATATATTATTCGTTTAATTAAGTGGGTCGGAGAAGATAAGCAAGTTAATTCATATTGAACCATACAATGTGTGTAAGTCTGTACACATTGAGTACGATATAGTTATAAATATGATGTGCGACTTATTATGGAGATGACGTAAAAAAATACAGCTAGATGCACAATTTATTGAATTAGTTGAGATTCTATTTTCCCATGAATTTTGAGGACATTGGCACGATGAAATTATGATATATACCAAAGTTATATTAAAGTAAAATGTTACCCACTATTTGTTTGTTCTCATTATTGACAAGTTTATTGACCATTGACTTTAATATGCAAAAACTATTTATATGACTAGAAAAATAGATGTCCTGAAACTGAGAAATTCTAACTGTTGCACTGATGGCATTCAAATTAGCCTTGGTAATTGTTTCAGCAATAAAATAAATACTATCCTACTGTGATCAGTAGTAGATCAATATACACCATCTCCAACAATCCATAAAATCATTTATTCTATTTGGATTTGCATTTATTTTGTCTTCATTCATCAAATCCATTCGAGCTCTAAATTTTAAATATTATTACTGGATGATCTGATTTTCCCTTTTCTTTCCTCATTTTTGAATTTTCAGGAAATTTAAAGAAAATGGGAAATTAGAGGAGCAAAATCGACAAACGGAAAAATCTCGTGCGGAGGCAAAAATTGGGAATTAATTAATCCCATTGGGTTTCGAGTTTTTTTTCAAATTAGCTGTTGGGATCCTATAAAACAGCAACTCCTCTTCCACTCTCTTTCACTTTCCGAAGCTCTGCTTTTTTTTGTAACTCTCTGCTCTCTACTCTCTTTTCTTTATCCTCCTCATGAATACAGAGAGCCACACTATACAATCGTCGTGCCGTCGGCTGTTTGGTGGGATGTGGAATCGGACCTGTTGGGTTGGTCATGGTGTGTTTGGTTGGATTTGGAATCTTTAGGTTGAGGAGAAATAAGAAAAGGGTGAGGATGCAAGGCAAAGCTGAGGAAGGTGAGGCGTTTAAGATCATGAGGGTCGGAAGGAGCAAGATGCCTTCTGTACTTATGGTGAGGACACAGCCACTCATTGAGAATGGAGGTGCACCATCTTGAAGGGGAATAAGAATTCCAATCATTCCTTTTTCTTTTTAGAAAGGCAATCTTGCAAGCTATAGGAATCCTTTTATATGTAGATAGATGTTCTTTTTTTTTTCTTTTTAATCCTCTGCTAGGTGTAAGTTTTTATGTGATTGTCATCAGCATTCCCTTTTGTCCAGATTATGTGACCTAATAATTGTCTCTTTCTAAATGCTCAGATCCATGTGTTCTTACTCAATAGCCAGCTCAACAGCACAGTATCCCACTCAGGCCATAACACAACTAAGTTTCCTAATCAATCATGGTTACATAATTGTTGTACTCATAAGTCGGCACAGATGCCAAAACGCACATCATTTGATTCTTTGTCATGCTTGTGCAACTGCCGCAAGTCTCATTTATTTCACTGTAACAAAGAGTCGCACAATAAGCATACCGTAGTAAACCATTTGGCCTAGAAGAGCAGAGTAGGTGTCTCAAACTGCACATCCAAAGCCAGGCCAAATTATTAACGATAACTGTAATAGGTGATTATTCCTATACACTTCATAGTAGGTAATGCAGTCTAGATTGATGGCCCCGCTTCGTCTTCAGATGAGCAGAAGAAACTTAGACTAGCTTATGCAAATCCAACCTTGTGAATATTTCTCCCTCTGCCTCTGAATGATGATATAATCAATCAGAAGTTCAACAAAAAAAAAATTAACTTCTCTTTCAAATTTCGACTAGATATTGCCATTTGAAGTGTGTGACCAGTACTCTTTGACAAGCTCCCGGAACAGAGAACCCTCGGTTTTCATTAGCTTCATAGGTTCATCATACTCCACTAATTTCCCTGAAAACATAAAATAAAGAAAGAGTTCAGAACAATATTAACTAGTATACAATAACCACCGTTTTTGTTTCGTGTTTGATATGAACTCACCATCACTAACAGCAAGCACCATTGTGCAGTCCATCACAGTAGGGATCCGATGGGCAACCGTAATGACAGTGCAATCTGCAAATTCCGTTCTGATGGTTTTCTGAAGAATAGTGTCTGTCGTATTGTCGATCGATGCTGTTGCCTCATCGAGCACTAATATTCGGCTTCTTCTTAGAAGTGCACGACCCAAGCAAAATAGTTGTCTTTGCCCCATGCTCCAATTTGATCCATCTTCCACAACTGGATAGCAAGATTACCACATTTAATTCAGCAACGCTGGTGCCAACTAAGGACAACAACTATGAACCTGATAAAAGAAAAAAAAGATCCTACCTATTGAATCCAAGCCCTGGTCCTTCTCTTGAACAGCTTCTCGAAGCTGACATTTTTCAAGAACCTGTAAGACGGTAGAGATAGCAAGCCCGTTCAATAATGACAATCAAAGATGTTATAACGGGAAGAAAGAGATGATTGCCTTCTGTCATGATCCTATAGCAGCACTATATTAATTAGCAGAAGTTTGCAAATTTCCAGTATTAAAGCAAAGATTATTCAATCAATGATAAGTACAGAGAAATTAACATATAAATGCTTGACCATTTTAAGTTGGAGGCAAGGTTTACTAGATAGAAAGTTTACAGACCAAGCTACTGGATGAAGCTAATTAGATAAGCATACAATTACAAGCTAAGCAGAGACATTCAAAACTAAGGAAGACTTCCTCACGTTGTTATAGTATCACCTAATTGAACAGAAATATCTTACCTCCCATATTTGCTGGTCTGTGAATTGTCCAATAGGGTCAAGATTATATCTGACAGAGCCATTAAAAAGGGTTGGATCTTGTGGAATGATGCCAAGACGAGATCTCAGATCATGTAGCCCAACCTTCACGATGTCTATGCCATCTATTAGAATTCTACCTCCAGCCGGCTCAACGAGACGAAACAGTGCGCCTATTAGTGTCGTCTTTCCACTTCCCGTGCGTCCTACTATCCCAATTTTGTGGCCACCTTCAAATGTACAACTGATTCCACGCAGTACAAGGGGGGTATCTGGTCTATATCTTATCTGTTCAATAAAAGTCAATCAGCATCATCATTATATTTTTCAGGCTATTAAAGTCAACACATAGGGTATATGAAGAAAAACACACCATGCTACTGATTACCTTCAAATCTTTGATCTCTACTCTACCAATAGAAGGCCAGTTCGGCGGCGGCCGGTTGTCCTCAACTACTTCTGGGCCCTCACTTGTTACATTCATGTACTGATTCAGCCTTTCAACGGAGATGATGTAATTTGCAAGGGTACACTGATTTTGAATAGAGAATACGAGGGACATATTTAAGGAAAGACCATAAGACAGAGCCATTCCGACAAAACCTGCACGAGAGTGATGGACAAACTTTTCATACTTCCAATCGAGAACCACTCCTAAGTTAATTTACAAAACCAACATGGCCGCTGAACCTAAAAGATTGTTACTCACCAGAGCTAAAAGTTCCAGGTGGAAGAAGAGCCATCACAAGTGCCGATGAAGAAAGAACAGCGGCACTCATAGTCTCCAACCGTTGGATCAACCATTCACTTGTTGCAAAATTGTAGAAGAATGGACTGCTATCCCTGTCAATAAGCTCCAAATTTTTTGCAAAGAAACGATCTTCCTCCTCGAAGGCCCTGATTGTCACTGCTCCTGAAATTGATTCAGCTAGGTGATTTGCGACAAGAGATCTCGTGGTGCCATTAATCCGCATCAATTCCTTAGCAGAAGCTAAGTAGTACCTCTACGTTGTCAAAAAATACAATTCCACCCTGAGTGCTAACAGACACTTCCAGTCCGGAAATATATAATACTAGAGCGTTGAAGTTTACCTGCAATCTGATGGAAAGATAAATCATTGGAACAGAGACGAATAAGACTTCCCAGGTAACAAATGCCAACACTCCGAGATTACTGTAAGCATTCATCGTAGCACAGATACTAAAGATTAAACTAAATGGAACATCAACGTCGACGATGCTTAGATCAGAAGAGACCTGCATGACAGTACGAGGAGTTATGTATAAATCTTCCTGCTATATCACTAAGAGAAATTCGTTGAGAACTCTTACCCGACTCAGTATCCTTCCTAGAGGAGTGGAATCAAAAAATGACATTGGTGCACGGAAGAGGGAGCCTACTAACTGAGAAAACAACGATTTTGACGACTGGAGGCCGAGAATAACAACAAGTACAGACCTAGAGAGTAGAAAGATGACTGTCGCAAATCCAATTGCCAAGTACACAACAATCAATTTCAATGTGCTAACGTTTGGGTTTTGGACATTGGCAGCCATCCATGAGTTCTGTGAGATCTGCCCAGAAAGAAATATCAAATGAGAAAGAGCAGCAAGTGAGGCATACAAGAAACCCTTGTTCTGATTTAGGTACTGCACGTAAGGCCTTAGACCTGTATCACCCATCTCCCTCTCCTCTTTCTTAATCAACTGATCCACTCCTGACGGTTTCACTATCTCTTCGTGTTTGCCGCTGGGGATTTTATTGATCTCTCTTGTAACAAGTGTCTGGGTAATTTTTTTAGGAACCGTTTGGTCAAGCCTTCTATCAAATCCAACAGTGTCTTTGTGTGCATTGACGAGGTCCCGAAACTCCTTGCAAGAAGCTATCAGTTCTTGATAAGACCCAGCACGCAGAACCTCCCCGTCGGACATTAACTGCCAAGAAGAGACATTTGGATTAACATTATGACTTTCTAATTCAGAGACCAAAATAGAATCAAGTAATGGCACGGTAACCAACCAAAATAGAATCAAATACTGGTAGAAAATCAACTTGGTGAGTCACCAAGAGGACCGTCTTGTCGGATAGAGCTCCCATGACATATTCCTGCATAAGACGAAGCACAGCTTTAAAGAAGTTCACGAAGTCAGAGAAGGAATTAATAGTGATAGTAAATAAAAGAAAAGTACATTAAAAAGGCTAGTAGCAGTATGGGCATCAACAGCGCTGAAAGGATCATCCAGAAGATATACATCTGCATCTTGGTATAATGCACGGGCAAGCTGAACACGCTGCTTTTGGCCCCCACTGAGATTTACCCCTCTCTCTCCTATTTCAGTAAGGTCACCGAAAGGTAACATCTCAAGATCCTTTACTAGAGAAGACCGTTCCAGTGCTTCCTGGTACCTTTGCTTATCCATGACAGACCCAAATAGGATATTTTCTTGTACGCTGCCTGTTTGGATCCAGGCAGTCTGAGAAACATATGCTATTCTCCCAACAACTTGAATCTGTAATTTATTGGGAGCAAATAAAAAAAAGAGGAAAAGAGATTATTAAATATCAAGATTAGTTGTAAGTTTGGTACTTCTTCAACTCCTGAAGAAGAAAAAGAATCAGTAACAGAAAGAACATACCATGCCCTGGGTCTTTGGAATCTCTCCTAGAATTGCTGCCAGGAAAGTTGATTTCCCCGAGCCAACTTCACCGCAGATCGCCACCTTCTGCCCAGCTATCACCTCTAAATTTATATTCCTCAGAGTGGGCCTCATTGTGTTCTCGTCCCACGAGAAACTGCAAGACTTGATCATTATTGAGTGCTGGACGTCCGTATGATACTTCCTTCTGACTTGCCCACTTTGCAGTTCCGGTGCATCGAGAAACTTAGAGATTCGAGCAAACGCAACCTTTGCCTGAATCACGATTCCGATGACATCTGGTATCTGCCTGACTGGGTCTTGAACTAGGCGCAGAGTCGCCACAAAGGTGAAGACATTGCTAGGATCTAGAGGTATTCCGAGGAAATAGCAAGTTGAAAACGTAGCAGCAGAAACAAACACAGGAGATGACCAGAAGAGGACGCTATTGTATGCCTTCCTAAGCTGAAAAGCTGACAACCATTTGTATTCTACTTCCCTCAACCCTTCTATAACCTTTTTAAAATGTCTTTCCCAGGCATAGAGTTTCAATACCTTCATATTTACCAACGCCTCTGACATAGCTTTCAACCTCATATCTTGAGCTTCCATGAGCTTACTCTGAAAACGATGCTGCAGCTTCGCCAGAGGAGCATTGCAGAGCACAGTAAGCACGATCACAACCATGGCCGAAACCGTAGCCAGACCCACAGCATTATAGAGAATTAACAGAGCGATGCAGAGTTGGATGCTCGTCGTCCATGTCTGATGAAACCAGAACGGGAATTCCCCTATCCGATAGGCATCCACAGTAACATAATTCATGATCTGACCAGAAGAATGGTTCATCTTTGCCAAGTTTGATAGCTTTTGTTGTTTCTTATAAATAGCTGCTGATAGTAGAGATCTCACCTGAAGTCCTATCCTTCGGGTGCAAAAGTACCATTGTCTTTGTGATAAGGATTCTAAACACTTAGCTAAGAACATTCCAAGAGCCAACACATAACCTTCATACCTGAAAGACTCTTCTCCGAGTGACACTTTGATGAAGGCTTTTAAGAGTATTGGGCCGGAGGAGAGCGTAAGTACCTTCAGCAATGCGAAGAGGGCAGAGACCAGGATATCTTTCCGATGACATGAAACAATAGTCCAGAGGATTGATGATGACCTGGTGCCATGATTTCTTTGCTTCTCACTGTTCAATTTCTCCATGAATAAAGAGTAACAGCTCTCCGCTCGATCTAGTGGGTCCAGCCGGGGTATCTCTTTCTCTTCCAGGGGCTTCGCGTATCCCTTCTTCAGCAAAGGGTTCAGCCACCAAAATGACATTTTGCTGAGGAACCCAGCGCTGGCAAAAGGAGTCACACATTGCTCAGATTCGATTTCACTTGCCTGACGTCCAGAATTCAGAGGCTTATACAGAGTGTCGTCAAAAGTTTCAGAGCGCTCTTCATTTCTGCCCTGCTTGTATCCATAAACCAACAGCAGCACAGCTCCTGGGAGAGAGAAAACATCTAAACAAGCCTTCACGGATGTTTTCTTCTCTTCAAAGAAATAAAGGACAGAAGAAAAACAGATGAATCCCAGGAAGAGGGTCGTAATCGCTGACCAAAATCTCACCAAGACCGTGCCAAGAAATGGAAATCTGATGCTCGTTACCAAGCTGACGAGTAGCATATAAGATCCCTGAGATAAAACCACAATCCACGAGTGCAATGGATAAAAGGGCATCTCCCTCCTATAATTCTCCATCAACATCCATGAACAGAGTCCAAGATAAACCAATCCCAAACAGCCATTGTACACCGCAGAGGATAGCTGTAGAGGTGAAGAGAACCTAAAGGTGCGCCGCACAACGACGTCTCGCTTTGAAATTTTGATGACGAGATTGAGTAGGAGTGCAAAAAAGAGCAGCAAACTGGTGGAGATCACCGCTATATTGTTCATGCAAGTAGAAGAGTAGAATAATCCACGGAATCCACATGCATCGCCGCCATGGTTGGAACAAGAAGACCTTCCACAAAAATCCATCCAAGTACCTGAAACAGTTGAAAATTTAGAGAAAAACTATTGGGATATATGTTACTACATCAGCAATACAATATTGCGACATGAGTGCAGGCTTACTTGCGAGTGGATGCATCTCGTTCGCACTCTTGCTATGTCAATCCCTTCTCTTTCTACAGTTTTCACATCAATGATTAAAATTTTTAAAGACCAAGTTCCTATTATCCAAATATCTAGACAGTCCAAGATGAATCAACCAATCTATATGAGAACATGCAGCAAAACAAACAATTGAGAAATAAAAGAAGAGAAAAATGATCACACCCAGCACCTCTGATAAACATTCAATGCCAAGAATAGCAGCGATTCTTGATCCAAAGATGAGAAATGAATAATTCCTTTTGTCTCCACACATGAGATTCATTATTAAATCTAGTACTTGCTATAAACTATCAATAACACCAGCCAAATTCCAGTGGGCTGCAGCACGATCAGAGAAAGAGGCCACAAAATCGAGACGTAACTAACCTTCTTGCCTCACAGAGTCCAATTCCCAACCAAAAACAGAAATGAAGTTAACGAAGGGTTCATCGAGAAGACACTAGCGTGCACCTCGTGGTGGAGGCTATTTATGGTGTACGTAGATTATACGAGCTTTTCTATAAGTTTTATTTTTATTTTTTTCTTATTCCGTCACTGTTCACGTCTTCTGCGGCCAAGAGTCAAATGCTCATCTCTCTTCGTCTCCGTGTTCTTTGTTTCATCCATACCTTTTGTCTTCGGTCAATTATGAGCCAGTGGGTTATTAATTGGGTACCTGGGAATTAATATTTTCTAATAAATTCACTTGAAAAAAATGTATAGTAGAGCAAATCTCGAATAAAAGAGAGTCACAAATGGGCCAAACCTTTTAAACTTATCAACCACCTTTTTAATGTGACAAAAGGTGGTTCATAAGTTCCCTAGGGGATAGTCTTACAGTATTACGAGGTAGCCCGACAATTTTGGGATATGTCCGAAACTATCTTGGGTATTCATCTTTCTTTTTAACTAGATGGGCTGTTAGATAACGGAGATTGGTTGTTAGGGGACTGGGTTAAATTAAAAAAAAAATTAGGGAATACATTAATTCTTACTATTATTGTAAATTTTCTGTGGCAAATATGGATGATAAGTCCTATGTCTACTAATTTTTGGAGAAATATGTTAACAATGACTATTAAGTATTTTAAAGAATATGTAGAATCAAAACAAACCAAAGATAATAGCATCATAAATATTAAATGACATTCTCCTAACATCAAAATAATTAAGATAAATATTAATAGTGATTTTGACCCTAGAACTAAATAAGCTAGTGAGGATGGATCTTTAAAGATTTTAATGCATATGTTTTATTGGCCATAGAAGGTTTGTGCGATGAAATTGAAGCCTTTCAAAAGGTTGGGCACTGTAGGAAGCCAATGTTAAAAGCTAAGAAGTGTGGTTTCTTAAGAGTGATATTGAAAACTAACTCTTTGTTTCTTATTCAGCTTCTTAACCAATAGTAAAGCCCGTGGAGACATAAAATGATTGTCAATATTTGATTTCGACTGTCACTGATTTGAATATCAAATGTACTTATCAGGAGGCAAACAATACTGCTCACTGGTTGACAAAATACAATAAATATAAATATTTTATCTTTTGTTGGGATGGCTAAGGAATGCTTGACTAATTGTCCTTAGTATGCGCTGTTTGTCGGGATTTCTTTTAATAAGTTTTAATTATGTTTTTAAAAAGAAATATGGGGGTACTAAGATTGCACAAATTTCGACGAATTTCAGGCCTCACAAAAGAACAAGAGGAATTGATACATATGCCAGGACAAAGATAATCCAACCCAAACCTTCGGTTTCAATCGACTACAGCTGTTGGGTATTTGTTTTGGTGTTAATAAGCATCTTGGCTCATTTCTTCATCGACGCGAGTCGGATATTGTCGTTCGGATCTTATACCGAGCATAAAGAGCGATGTATGCTCAAACTTTTACACTGGCACCAAATAAGCATGATTTGAATTCTCTGTCATTGTATGGAATTTTCTCCCACTTAATTATCTAACCTGACTCGGGAAAGCTTAGATCTTTATCTAACTTATGCTTAGAATCTATAAATAAATAAATATAAAGTTAGTTCTCTAATAGTTCACATCACATCCACATCCATTTTGTATCTACCTCTATCATCACACAACACATTCTTCCTCGGTCTACCGAAAAAATAAGTTGGCAAAGTAAGCAAGATGGAGTTGGTCATTCTATTCCAGCCACGCGAAGACAATATGTAGATGCTATTTTATATACACTATCTTTTGACATTGTTTGTTTCAAGTTTAGCTACCCTAAACTCCGAATTTAGTTCAGTAATTAATTTTTTTATATATCTAATTAAATTTATTTTAAAAAAATAAGACTAATTAATTAAGTTTGAGACTTAGTTTTAAATTAAATAAGACATTGCTTACTTACTTTTCTTTCAAAGAAAAGTGGAGTTCATTTTAAAATATTTATTTTATATGTTTAATATATATTTCAACTAGACTAGATGTGTTTAAACTTTATTGACTCAGTCACTCTTTTTATATATAAATTTCTCTTTAATTATCTTTATAGAAAATTGAAAATTTTTATACTTAAAAATTATAATTTTCAAACACACATAACATCATATTTAGACTTTTAATATTTACAAATAGACTTAAAATATTTTATTTAAAAAAAAAACTCCCAATAAAAGTGGCTCTAATTTTGACTAACTTTGTCCTGACCTCACTTCTCTCCTAGCTAACCTAGATGCATGGCTCAATATGCCCTTTGACGGACAACATTAGATCGTCACGTCTTGCGCACCGATGGTAGTAAAATTCTACTAAGAAGCAAATGATAACTAAGACGACTGTGAATTGCAAAGGTCGTGCAATTAAATACTGGGACATCTATTTTAACTTTTTTGACAAGAGGAGCTGAGAGACTTGACTTAGATTAACTAAAACATCTTAGGGTTAGAAAGTCTCCGTGATACAGTAAAATAGTGCAGTGACACAGTATGTTTTGAATGGAAAAAAAGTCGCATACTTGACCTTTAGTTTGACAGCAATGATAAGAACTTTCAGCAACCTCTGGGCTTCTGAACGCACCTCAGCTGGTCCAGGGTCAGCTAACTGGGACCTTCTAAACACTGCTCCAACTCTAGCACTTCTATTCAAAAGGTCCCTAGACCGACATTGGGGTATCTACTCTTTAGTAATGCCTCTAAAAAGTAGAAAGAGAAAAGAGCTGGGACCAAGATTAAGAATATATATACATATGTATATAAACTTGGAAGGCGGCTTTCAATCAACAACTGTTGCTGGTACTTGTGGGGACTTAATACTATTTAGATCATACAAATTGCTACTATATGAGAAAATTAAAAAAGATACGTATAAAATTTCAAGCCAACACGTTACTTTTAATCATCCAAGAATATCTTTGAGATAATATTAATCGTTTCTTCAGACAAAGGACCCATTAATATGAAGGTTAATTAAATCATTTATGGAAGTGCTTGGTTTTGTCGTTGTTTGTTGGAGTATTCTTCATTCAGCTATGCATTTTTAAGAACAAATTGCAAATACACCAGCATAAGAAGTATAGAAAAAAAACTGTGAATCTGTGATATCTCAGTTCATACCTCATTACCTTTACAGCAGATACATGTGTTTAACTCCCAGTAAAAAGTTACCCCAAGTTCAGCAGAATTTCTGACAAGCAAAAAGAGACAGAGAAAGTAAAACTCACAGAAGGATTTATCTAATCATCTCATTTTTGTCACAATCTTTGTGCCCAATCTTACCAATTGTAAGTTCTTGATAGTCGAGAACAAGAAAGTCACTACTGGAAAATAACGAGAACAAAAATTGGAGTTGAGAAATGGACAAGAATTAAAGTTAAGCCAGCCTGGTTATGAAAAGACCCAGCAACTCAGTCTCTTCAGAAAAGATAGGAACTAAAAAGAAGCTGTTGCTAGATAACAATTTAATTTGTATTTTATTTTCACTAGTGGAGCATAAATGTGGCTATGAATTTATCTTCAATTTTCGGAAAATTATGAGTTTCCCTTCTATTGCAGAACTAGAAGCAGAATCACGCCATGATTGACTTACTCCGGTTCAAAAATTGGCTACACTATTCCTAAACGAAAGTTTACGTAGAAATTTCAAATGACAAACTGGGACTAGTTAAACAAAACAACCTGTAACAACGAGGTATTAAAAAGGGAATCTCTCCTTTAAAAAATCAAATTCGTATTTCTTAGGTCTGCTTATGCGCAGCGATGATATTAGAAACTAATCGAGGATAAAAAAGAGGCAGATGAACGATGAATTTAATATATTTGTCTTTAGAAACAGAAGTATAGAACATTTGTTTCAATATATTTGTAATTATGTCTTATCATTTTGAGTCAGATAAGTTGGAGGATGGAATGCTTTATCTTTTATATTTAAACAGAAAAAGAAGATTTGTTTAGATAAGAGAATGTGTGCGCATATATAACTTTCTAGTCTTTAAGATAGAACTGGTTGGTTACGATTAACATTTGGAATTAGAATAGGGTACAGAAGTATTTATCTTGTTTTTTCTTCTTGTTGAAAATTTTATCAAAAACACTATAATTTTAGCTTTATTATCATTCACATCCTATCATATGTATTTATTATTCTGCTCCAGCATTTTATTTTTATTACCTAAAAATCTAGCGGAATAAATCATTTTTCATTACAAAGAAGTTATAACATCCCAAGTGATGGGCCATTAATGAAAGCCACTCTGGGCTCTGAGGACATGTCGAGTTCCTCTTACGAAGCCCCGACCCACGAGTAGATTGTGTTGCCATTGCACAAATAAGCATGCAAGATCTTTTAAGCGCATGAACTGTTTGAAGTCTAAGGTAGGGGGGGTATTCTAATTTGCAAGTTGCCAAGTTCTAGCTCTACAAAATTTCATTTCTTATCAACTTTTTAATGTGAGGTTGGATATTATTAACGTAGACATATGACGAATAATTCTTCACCAATTTCGATCTGCAGTATATGCTTATTCTAAATAATTGATGACCTACTTAAAAATTAGCGTGCCACCATTCAATTATATCAAGTTTGATTAAGATTGATTGTGGTTCAGATATTATGGGCGAAGTTATGGGCCAAATGAATGTCTTTTTCTAACCCCAATACGTACTCAAGATATGTCTATTGGTTTAGCAAATGGTATTAAGCATTAAAACTAGAGAATATGTACTGCATTTATTTCTAGCTAGTTGATGTAGTTTGTGATATATACCCACTTGAAGAGAGATTCTTATCCCAAAGTCAAGGAAATTTTGTAAATTAGAGCACGGCGTGATACTAAAAAAATAATAAAATTAGCAGTAAAAAAAGAAGAGCATGGCATACTTTTTGGTTATCCTAACATATAAGATCTTATTGTCTTTTTATCCCATCTTAGATGCATATATTAGAACGTAGAACGTGAGCAGTAGGACCACAATGAGATGCATGGATACAATCATACAACATTAGATGGTTTTTTTTTCTACTGTTAATGATGCAGCCACACCAATCGTGTGACTATTCTATTTAATTTAACTCTTTTACTTGCATTCTACTACCAATTAACACGACGATCTAAAGTTTAACGGCTAGTTTAAATGCCATGATTCCCCATGATGGCCAAGACATGGCTTAATTTATCCTCGTCAGATGAAGGTCAAGACTGAGGAAATTCTAATGCCATGATTATAGTTCCATTGTCAACACATCTGGGTCGTGTCAATGGAACTATAAGTCTATAATGCAAGAGCAGTGGGAATTATTTTGTCTCTTAAAATGGTAAAGAAGACGGCATTAAATGAAGGTCTACTTCAGGTATTACAAAATCTGCGAATTTGTATATTAATATTAGGATTGTTTAAGCATGAACGGTGGCGAGATGTGAAACAAAAATATTTGTGGCTAATAGAGAAATCAGATTTATTTTTTGACATCTTGCTAATTAATCTAAAAGTTTAAACTGTTAGAGAATGATACTTTTTATATTTTTATATCATATAACACTTTTTAACCGTTAATGTTAGAGGAGATTTTTCTTAGAATTGTACCGAAGCATTTCCCATTTAATACAGCCATACCTGTTGTGCTTCTCTTTCTTTGTGCTCCGTAACGATTACCATCGTCGATGTTATTTTAAGTATATCATGGCGTTCTATCATTGAGGTAGCAGGTGCTGACCTCCTTTAATGCAGTTTGTGTGTTCTGATTCCACTCCTATGTGGACTAGGCAATTTTTAATCACCTCTATAGTGTAGGTAAGGTAATGTCATGGTGCAACTAAGTAATGTCTGCTTGGTATCTGTATTATGATCGAATAGATTATGGTATCACTTGTAACTCCAATAACTTATCCAGAGAGTGGCAGGTAGTGATATTAAGTTAGCTAAGGTTCCAAGAAGCATCACTTGGAATAATAACCCGTGCACTGGGTCACCATTTGGCACTTAATCAGCAATCTACCTAGAGTGGGATATTCCTGATTTATACCAACTAATTAATGTGCATACGTGTGTCTGAGCTAGCTGAAGAAATAGCTAATGGTACTCTGAATCTATAGCAATTAATGCGTAGGAAGATATAGTAGTATTTAAACTTCTAAGAAACTAAGAAGAGTTCAGAGTCTTATGCATTTCATGTTTGTAAGTAGTAAACAAATGGTTTCATTTGACAGCGAAATGAATGCTGATGATGGATCTATTTATTATTCGTAGTAAAGAGATCATGATCTAGCCACTAATTAGGTGGGTATTATGATTAATATAATTGTTACGCGGAAGCTAGATCGTGCAGCCTACGTAATACGTAGACCCTCAGGAGCAAATGGTAATTAAAAGAGATAAGATGTCGAGCGTATGCATGCATGCATGGTCCATGATATGGTCGTGATCCAACTTCTCATGGCATGATCATCATCACCATTCACCACCACCACCTGGCTCTCACGTGAGTGAACTCGTTTCTTGTAATACTAAAATGCCACGTGCGACTGCAGTCAACGACACAAAACAGTGAGAGCTAGCTCCTCGAAAGTCATGGACTCCACGTCATATAGCATCAGATAAGCCAACTGCTAGTCGACACGCGTCCTCCTCCTTGTAGGGTTTTAGAAATACTAGTTTTAGGTCCCCAGTCGATGACTGCCCGCCATTAAATGGCCCTGTTGAGGGGGACACCGGCTGAGGCGGTCATCCGCTTGCCTGACTCGGGCCTTGGGCCGGTTTCACGTCCATTTGTTATTGTTATTAATGCATTTATGTTTCCTTTCGCTTATTCTTCCATCGTGTGCACTTCCCTCTTGTAGACGATCACTAAGTAGCCTAAAAGACTCTTTCCCGTGTGCTGCAATGGAAGTGTGATCCTAAGTTAGAACAAGGTTATGGATAGAACTTAATTGGTTTTCTGTGGGCATGTAACAAGTTAGATCAAGTGCCGAAGCATGTAACTGTTTGCAAGTTAGGAATGTTATTCTAAGATCTTTACATTGTTATATATGAATCAAGTGGAGATGTTTAAAGTGGGGCTAGCTTCACTGTTTGATGAATCTGTAGGGTTAAACAAGAATCAAGAAGTAGAGTATAGATATTTGGATTAGAAAATTTGAGAACAAGCAAATCCAATCCCTCCTAGGAGTAAAGAATTGTTTTTCTATCTGAAGAGTGAAGTTTTGCGTCTGAAATTATAAAAAAAGAGTTGCAGTATTACAATTATTATGCAACTTGATAAAGATACAGGTGAAAGTTGAATTAAACTGTGGGCCAACTAGTTCTTTAATTCCTTTATCGAAGTGAGCCCCTTGGTTCACCAAGTATATAAGCCAAGACTTAAGAATAAAGAGTATAGTTTTTAAAATTTTAATTTTTTACCGTCAGATCTCTCTTTATTTCTGGCATTTGTATGGTGATGGACGAGGATTTAAGAGATTCCAGTATCAAGATGTAAAGATTAATATACTAGAGCATGACCTAGTGGCTCTGACATTATGGACGTCTTAAAGGAGTTTTATTAATTGATTATTGTCCATAGTCGAGGTTATTCTTCGAAACCCTAATCAAAATGTATGACTTAGGCTGGAGGACAAATGAGATGCATGGATGCAACGTACAAATAGATGATGATTAGTTCTTTTATTTATTCTACTTCTAATGGGTGCCTAATTAATTAACTGTAACGTGGTTATATATCTCAGCACAACACAATTATTAGTGCATATCACTGTGGCAATCTAAAGGTCAACAGCTATATCGGAGGCCATGATTCTTGCTTTAAATGCAAAGAAACAGCTGTTATAATTAAGAACTAAAGTGAGGCTAAGACATGGCTTTATCAACCACGAATAGCCATTACCATCTTACTAATTATGGTAGTTAAAGTGAAAGTCAAACACACATCCCAACTTAACATGGGCATCTTTAATCTTTTCATGTAGTTGACAACGGAACTCTAAGATAATTAGAAACATGACAGTTTATTTCTTTATTTGGCCAAGCAGATCGCATTTTATGAAGGTTTACTCCAGCACTAATCATGCAATTTATAATTGAGACCCACTGAGCTTGAATTCTTTTGGGCACGTAGTAGTATCTTTGTTTCCATTTGCTTCCTAATATATAATATCATTGGGATTATTTATGAAATTGATGTGATTTTATTCTCCTAACATGTCTTTGTTAACTAATCAACTACTCGAAAAGCTTAAGTTATTTAGAGGTAATATTTTTCATATTTATATTTAAAGAAAGATTTTATATTTTAAAAGTAAAAATGTGCATGGTAGAATTTTAGCCCATAATTTCTTGATCCGGTACTATGCGAACTACCATTATCTAAATAATTTAAGGTTTTAGAGTGTTTTATAAGTCATCATGGCATCATAACAGAGATTCAGAGTTTAAATCCTTTTAGGCTCATCTGTCACTTAAAATATAAAACTTCCAACCCTTATAAATCAGATCCACTTCTTAGACTCATAATAATTTCTCAGCAAAAAGCAAGAATAAATTAAGTATGAAATATAAAATTATAGTTCGCTAATCGTCCCGAGTACCGTTGAATCGAATGTGTTTGTAAAGCAGATAGTGGTGCTCCAAGATGGGTGACTTAGAATAATAGCCCATGCATGGATACTCTTTTCTGGACGTCAGAACTTGAGAGACATAGGAAAGTCCGTATCTATTGGAACTTTATTTATGAAAATCCAGTGGCATATTCCAAGTTTATAGTAGCTAACGTGCATCCATGTATCAGAGAGAGAGAGGGAGAGAGAAAGTACTTGTCATATAATAATGAAGTCCAGATAAGCTAAATGATAGATTTATGCGGCAATGAGGGACTGCAGGCCCATTAAATGTTCTCCATGTCCTCGCTCGAGCTGAGTTTGATAACAATTATTGCACAAGAAGATATATTTTTGTCTAGGTATAACCTGCCACTCTGCCAGCGTTTGATAAACGTGTCACGACTTCATCTTTGTAGGTTATGTTCGCTTTGCTACCAAAAAATAGTTATATTATAGTTCTAGTGTTATTATGGAGCACTAGATCCGTAGTGAATGGAGATTATCACATGAAGTATATATAGTAGAAGAAATAAGATCGTGGATCGTAATAATTTATCTTACAGAGAACTGATCAAAGATAGCGAAAAAGGAAAAGCTGACACAGAAATAAGATAGTGTTAATTTCTTGTTACAATAGAATTTCAATAAAAGTCTCAACTTTCTTTGTAGGGTTCGAACTGATAACAAATTTCCCAATCTTTTTATGGTTTGCATTGGCCTTATCGTTCTCTTCAATATAGACAAAAGTTGTGTGAGGAGGATAGAAGAAAAGGATAAATTAATTTAACAGTGAAATGAATGCTACTGCTGCAGATTCTAGCCCATTCCAACGCTTTGAATGCCTCGTATATAAAGTATTTCATACTACACGTACCGCTGCTTTACCTATTATGTGTGATAAACAAGTTCGTGGCCAACACAAGGGATCTGCACTACTTCATAACTCTAGATTTGCGATTTAGTTTGCTATGTTAGATTAATGGTAGGAAGCAGTTAAACTAATGCTAAATGCAAGCGCCAAGCTTGCTCTATTTGTAATTAAGCAAGTGTAGAACATTGACTACAGAGTAATCAGGGATGGTAATTTTTATCCCAAGGATTGGATCTCCATGTCTCAAGCAAAAAGTTCAGTGCTTTACATCACATTCTGATATAATGTAGAAGTTATTTGATTAATCCGACTACTTCAGCAGACCTGCTACTGTGAGTGCTAATAAAAAGGTAGAACGTTAGGCTGTAGTTTAAGACATGTTGAAACATTACCTTCACAATTTAATTTACTATTTGCGGTGTAGTAATTAATCAAATCAAGTTTAATTCTGCAACAAGTTTTAACCAGATTTGCATGGTTAGAACTGAAACTATATATTCATGCTACAGTGTATGCAAGCAGTAGTAGCACATCTTCGACCTTTCAGGTTATGCAAGGAGATGAGTTCAAATTCTAGCTTGTTCGATTCACAGAGGGTCGGCTACACGGTTCGCAAATAAAAGTTGGTCGTCCTACAATGGCGTCTTAATGGTGCCTTTTTTTGTTCTTCGTATTTAGTAACTTTATGATATATAGATAATGATCTTTAGGTATAACGTACGCTATAATTCTCGATTGTTATGTATATAGGAATGCTTCATATATGCATCTTTCTGCAAATCAAATAACTTAGATTACTAGCTACACGTGAAGATAACCATGAAATATTAATATTGCTTACATATATCATTATGAGGATTTCGACGTTCGGTTAAGCTCTCTTCTTGGGCCAACTTGGGATTTGGTCATGTCTAGTGCTTGTAGATTTGGCTCCAAAAATCCCCTGTGCCATGCTGCTCAGCTGTTAGTCAGGAGAACACCACGATTAGAAGAAGTATAATATGAATTAACCTTTAATCTAAAGGAGGTCTCCTTTGATTAATTAGATCCATTTTGTTGCCCATAATATTAATTTAATACTATTAAATTTAGAATAGATGGACCCATGTCCTGTTGTATTACTAGTTAGTACCCCATTACGCATTGTCCTACTGAAGAATCTCAAATCTACAATATAAAAACCCCTTGCTTCAAAAGCCTAGGTATATACCCATCTCATTAAAATGAGCAAGAGCTGGACTTGTAGGGTGGTTGGTATACTTCTTTCTTTCTTGGGACATAGGGTAGATGATTTAGTTTGAGGGAATAGTTTGTTGTACTTGCAAGTGATTTGGAACTTTGGCTTGTAACGAGGACAAGAATAGAACCACAAAGCTGGCTACCATAAAGGATCCCAGTGGATGATGATGTGGCCCTTGCTTGCTCTACACGTGGAAGGGCTCATGGGTTCGCTGGGATTGTTGTCTAAGTGTTTCATGCATCTTTTTGGTGTACTATGTACGGTGATATCATTTTAATTGCTGAAAAGAATGTGCACTATTGTAGCAAACTCTTGTGGGTGTTCGTTGCCTGGTCTCAAAGATGAGAACCATGCTTGCATGTTTTGTGGTTGTTTGTTTGGTCCTTCATGAATTATTGTTGTTGGCCAAAACCACTTCGATCCAACCCCAAATTGGAGAATTATTAACTTCCTGATAAGATGCAAAAGTTGTCAAATCTCTTTGGTTATTTTTGTTGTCTTAAAGTGCCGATTGCTTTAACAACTAATTTTGAAAGACAAAAGGATGTATTTAATTTCAGAAATTTCATTCTATTGTTGATGGACACGATAATAGATTTAACCTCTATGGTTACAAATGTGTTGAAACATTGATATTGTAGAGCCAAGTCATCCACAAAGTAAATTAATTGATTGTGTGAGTGCCACCAGTGTTGCTCAGATTTTTTCTTCCTCATCTCCCGATGTCAGCAATCTTTACTTTCTTTTTTCACCTCTAGTTAATTTGACTAGATAGAGAGAAGAGGTCTATCTCTTCTCCGAGCTCCTATTTTCCTCTCTCTCTCTCGTCTCATTCATGTTCTCCTTTCATGCGGCACGAGCCACTATGTCTTCACCTTCCAATGAATGTATTCAAGTTGGCTGTCTCTCCTTTTTCTTTTGATTCTAACATAGGAAGCACTTCCTCCTCTCTCACATTGAATTTCAACATCAAGAAACTTTTGCCATGTAGTTGCATTCTTCTTTGGCTCCACCATATAATCGTCTTTGCCTAGTGTTGTTGGTTGGTTGGTTGTTTATTTTATCCAACTAATTTATTGTTTGTGGTTTTTCAGCACCTGACCTTTTATCCTAACTTCCTTTAGATTCGTGATCACGGTGTCTGAGCTAATAAAGATCATGATAAAGACATTAGACATTAAAAGATTTTCGATTACGTTTTCATCTGGCTTATGTTAACCTTTTGTATATCCTTGACGTTTAATACTTATTTTTCTTATCGTCGAGCAGCTTGTGTAGCCAAGTCTAATGTGTTAGATTGTATTATATATTGCTAGTTGGATTTAAATGAATTTTTTCACCAGCTAGCTTTCCTTTGAAAAAAAAAGAAAGAAAACCAACAAAAATGGCATAAGTTTAGATATTAGTTACATACAGTAGTGCCCTCTTTCTTTATGGATTTTTGACTTAAATTCTCGGTACATTGTACTTTTCAGTTATTGTACACGTGCACTTATTAAAAGGTCTTTCTCTCTACACATGGCCTATTAAGAGATAAGAAGATGAATCCATGTGCTAGCCTCTGAGCATAGCTAGTGATTCTAAACTCCCTAAACTAACCCACTAATTCCCACAAGCATTCTGCACAAAAAGAGGTTAATTTGATAGATAGATATATTAAAGTAATACAATAGGAGGTGAAACTAGAGCAACTCAAGAGTTTTTCAGGTTTTACTTTGCTTAAAGTTCTTCACTAAGAAAAGGAAGAGAATTCAAATATTTCATATATTAACGAAGAGGATTGATATCTTATCCAGAAGCAAAAGAAAAGTAAATTTATATTATAGATATAAGGCCCATGTTTCTATGGAGAGCACTTTATAAAAATAATTTCTCTCTTGGTACTTGGGATTAAATTTTAGCATGGGAGCTAGCTGATTAAGCCACCTCAAAGCCAATCATGTATCGTAATCTTGTGCTCAAGGGCTAGCTTCACAGATCTATTCACTGTCTGCATTAATTAGGTGTTTTATGATAGGCTCAAGTGCATTAATTAGTGCAGGGATGATTGAGAAATCTTTGAGAACTGCAACAACTCTAATTGTTTACTGTTATGTAATTCAATTAAAAGAGACCAAGAAAGAATACATTGTGTTTCGCAAAATAATTAGTCATCCACTATCTACATACAATTATCCAGTATCTTGTTTTCAGGAGGAGGATAATCCATACCCACTACTTCATTTGTGAGTACAAATTAAATAAATAACATCCGCTCACTAAAACAAGCTATATCTAAGAAAAGAAGAGGGAATACATGGATGAGGTTTTGGACTTCCCAATGGCAGATACGTTAGAAGTCCAGAAAAGATGGAACTAGGTTTTGTACCTTAGCTGAACAAGAGACCAAAGGCTTGATGCTCCAACAACTCATCCTTAGTATGTCTCTTAGGGACTCGTTCCAATGATCAAGCACTTAGAGCATAAATCCAAACGAAGTTTTGCCCCCACTAAGGCATGGTCATACATGGCCTCTACCCAACTATTTTGTCGAGCCTTAGTGATTTGCCTCATCTGTCATTTTGTGGCTGGCCTCCTGCATCACTTCATTTTTGGCATCTTAATAGTTTTATAGTATTAGTTGGTGTTGGTATATATAATGGATTTGGCCATTCCCATGTACATACACACCATTCCATGAGTTGAAATCTCCCAGGGCTGTCATTAGTTTATGTTTATAAGTTGGATCACTTGAGCCTCTAAAAAAATTTATCTTAAGAGGAAGAAATCTTTATATAAATCTCTTTCTAGTTCGGCAAATTTTAAATATAAATCATTAAACTAAAAAATAACTTACATATATAAACATCTATCCCTGGGACTTACCAATATTTTTAGAACTTTTAAAATATTTATATAAATCACTGAGTTAGTGACTTATATTTAAAAGTTGCTAATAAGAGTGTTGTTAAATATAAGTTTTGAAATATTTATGTAAGAGTATATTCTGAGTTGCTGACTGAGTTTCGCTGAATTTATTTAAGTTTCAAAGTGCAGTAGACATATAAAATAAATACTAAGGAGGGATAGTTTGGTCAAAAACTCATTAGTTTCAACTTAAATTTACTAAAACCAAGATAACATAAAAAGAAATCGGACTTAAACAATGGCATCCTATCAAGTAAATGAGAAATATATATATATCTTAACGACAAGGCCGTACGCAAACGATTCCTTAAACAAATGGACTTTCTTGATTTCAGTAGGTTTTGGGGAGTGCATGCTGCATGTTTTTACTATATATCTGACCGTTGGGAAAGTCCCAATGCTTACTAAATGACTCGTAATAAAGGATCACAAACCCTGGTTAATTACTACACTGCCACAAATTATCCCTTTCATAGGCAAGCGAGGTCTCAAAAGGAGGTCATGCACCAAGCTGTGTATCATTTGCCAAAGAACATCTCAATCCAACACTATACCAATTGACAGAGAGCCGGGAAACAAAACGGCCGAATCCAAATACGAAACAGCCGCCAATGATCGGATGACACGTCGACAGATGAGATGTGGAGAGAGAAACAAAGGACAGGCGGCTTCCTTTGTACTGTGCGTCGTTTCAACCGACACTCACTCTCCTTCACCAAAGCAATTAAACAATTCCACAGCCCGTACTGGGCCATCCCTAATCTGGCCCAGGCCCAATTATTCTCGGTCAACTAATATTATTTTATTTTAGAAATACTTCGCGACTATTTTGGGAACGTCAGCTGCCGCCTGATAGATCCAGCGAAAAAATGCTGGACCAGTTAACATTTTTGCAGTACAATTATAGCACTAAAGGTACTGACGTTTTACTTACCAAATATAACGCTGATCTTATTAATGCTTAATCTGTTCCGCGTGAATGTATTGGTACTCTTTCGCTCATTCTATGTGAACTTTCTGACCAGGCGGCTTTCAGTATTACTAGTATATTCAACTCGTTTACCATATACATAATGTAGCAGGGATAAAAATGTAAAAATATCTTTCTTTTTATTTTACAATTTCACCAATTCCCCCATTGTGATACATCAACTATGTACACAATTTATATGGCGGGATATTCTAGAAAAAAATATTAATTTTAGCAAGTATTATCATATATCACTCTATTATTGGCTTAATTAAGTGGATCGAAGAAGATAAGCAAAGCAGATCATATTGGACGGCTAAGAAATATGTGATACACTGTGTGTGAGTCCGACACCTTAAGGATGATACAGTTACAAATATGGTGTGTAATTTACTCCAGGAGATGATGCAAAAACATGACTAGATGCACAACTTACCTAATTTAGTTGAGATTCTATTTTTACACATATTTCGAGGGTATTGGCACAGGGAAATTACAGAAATACCAAAGTTATATTGAAATAAAATGATAGGTAGCATTTGTTTGTTGTCATTATTGACAAGTTTATTAACAATCGACTTTGCTATGCTAAAATTATTTATATGCCTAGAAAAGAGATGTCATAAAACTGAGAAATTCTAACTGTTGCACTGGTGGCGCTCAAATTAGCCATGCTAATATTTTCAGCAATAAAATAAATATTATCTTACTTTTATCAGTTGTAAATCAATATTAACCACTTCCAACAATCCATAAAATCATTTATTCTATTTGGATTTGCATTTATTTTGTCCTTATTCATCAAATTCATTGGAGCTCTAAATTTTAAATATTATTACTGGATGATATGATTTTCCCCTTTCTTTCCTCATTTTTGATTTTTTTAAGGAAATTTAAAGAGAATGGGAAAATAGAGGGGCAAAATCGACAAACGGAAAAAATCGTGTGCGGAGGCAAAAATTGGGAATTAATTAATCCCATCGGGTTTCGAGTTTTCCCAAATCGGCTGTTGGGATCCTATAAAACAGCAACTCCTCTTCCACTCCCCCTATCTCTCTCTTTCACTCCCTGAAGCTCTGCCTTTTTTTTTTAAAACTCTATCTGTGCTCTCTGCTCTTTATCCTCCTCCTGAATACGGAGAGCCACATTATACTCCAAGTCTCGTGTGACAGTGGTGTGGAAAGCGCTCTCCCCCTCCTCTGCCATTATCGTACCACTGCCATCTCCACTAGACCACTACCCTTGTCTCCTCTCTTTCTCTTATTAAGGTAACCATTCCATCTCTCTGTCTCTCTCTTTCTCTATAGTTTCCTCGAAATTTCTTTCTCGATTAGAAGGAGCCGTATGAGGATACCGTTACGGTTGTGTACTAGAAATTCCTATTTTGTCATTTGGGTAAAAGTTTGTGTCTTTTTTGTGAAAATAGGGGAAGGCGTGAAGCAGATGATATGGAGGACGAGATGTTCATGATGCAAATCAAGCGGACCGAGCACGTTGATGTGACGGCCAAGCCGCTCTTCCCGCGCTCCCGCCAGCCCTCTGGACACCCAACCAGTGAGCTCACCAAGCCGAGGACGGTCAGGATATTCTGCGACGACAACGACGCCACCGACTCCTCCGGCGACGAGGCCGACTGCTCATCCGCCCACCGGCGCCGCGTCTGCCGGTACGTCCAGGAGATCCGGCTGGAGGCGCGCCCTTCTAAGGGGAAATCCCGGAAGGCGCCCGGGGTTGGAAGCGGGGTGAAGCGGAAGGCGTCCGACGTGGCGGAGGCGGACGGTGGAGGGGCCCCGCGATTCCGCGGGGTGCGAAGGCGGCCGTGGGGTAAGTACGCAGCGGAGATCCGCGACCCTTCCCGCCGTATTCGCGTCTGGCTCGGTACCTTCAACACCGCCGAGGAGGCGGCGAAGGTCTACGACTCCGCGGCCATCAAATTCCGTGGCCCTGCAGCCGCTACCAACTTCTCCAACCCTGCCACCACGGTCGAAACCCCTGGGCCGCCGCCGAGGAATCTCTCCGACACTAACCTCTCCTCGTCCGGCAGCTACGACTCCGCCGAGGAATCCCACAACCTCTCCTCGCCCACCTCCGTCCTCCGGTCCTTCCCCTCCGTCGCTGCCTCCGATGAACCTGGCGACGAACCTCAAAAGGAAACGGGTGAGAACGGAGGTAATCTCACCCCGGATGACGTTCTACCGGACGACTTGAGTGCTTTCTTCGACGGCGTGCCACTTTATGACGATTTTCTCAACTTGGACCTCTCCGAGCCGATGATTTTTGAAGACCCGAAGCAGCTCGGCTTCCTTAGCGAGGAGCTCAACGACGCGGTGCTCGGCTCGCGGCTCGACCTCGGCAGCTCGACGTGGCAAGTTGACGTGGAAGACTATTTCCAGGATATCGGAGATTTATTCCCGATTGATCCACTCACCGGCTTTTAATGTGAACTCGGCGCATGTCCGCCGGACGCCGATTTATTCGGCCGATTTTGTAGCGGCGGAGAGGAATCGCGGCTTCCCCCGCCTTTTTCGCTTTTATTCTCCTTTTATGTTATATTTTTATTTTATTTTATTTGTAGTGTTTTCCCCTCAAATATCTCCCATCCTTCAAAGATTTTTCTTTTAACTGTGGCTTTTGACTGCGATCATACGTGGCGCCTGCTTGTATGGGAACATGGCATGACTGAGAAGAAGGTCGACACGTGTACAAAGTTCAGAGGCCTTGTTGGCGTTACTCGGGGCTTCTTATGCTGCTGTCCTTTAGAGGCTTTTTGGTTGCCACGAGGTGTATCAGTTTCGTATCGAGGGCTTTTTATCCTTTAGGACCGGAAAGGGTCCATTGGGCCTGATCGAAATGAGGCCCACTCAAAGAGGCCAGCCTGTAAAAGGATGGGGATTGGTTAATAAAGTACCTTAAATACTGGTGATGACTAGGATATTCCTACAGTACTACATTGCTGGTGTTAATACTTTGTATGAGTATTATATTCTACTAAATGAAATCCAAGTGCATTATGAGGTAAAGCATGGGTCTCAGTAAAGCTGGCGTGGCTTGTTGGGACAAAAGCTGGCTTTAGTAGGTATTTGTGTTTGGTTCAAACTGTCAGGCAAAGAGGAAATCAGTGGGGGCGTGGCTGCGAAATTCTCTCTTTGGGGGAGACTTTATTGACTAACCCATATTACTATGGGAGGGTTTGGATGCAAAATCTCCATATTTATTTATTACAGTAAAGTATTGATGGACCCCTTTGGACTTATATGATTGCAACCTAGTGGATTGAAAGAGCCAGTGACTAGAGTGAGCTATCTATATCCATGAAACGGGTCTAAAGAGCCATCTGCGCAATTCGGAGTACAAGTACAGCAAGACTTGGGAGAGGTATAGCTCAACTGCTATTCTGGAGTTGTCCGTTATTATTATTATTATTATTATCATGATAATTTATTATATATGAGTTGGACTCTTTGGGTGTCTTTATTTTTTTTCTCTCTTTTTTTCTATAGATCAAATGGTTTTATTATTATTATCATGCTAATCTTTTATATTCATAGATTTGGCAACTAAGTAACCCTATTAAAAAAAGAATCACGATAAGTCAAATAACATAGAAATTAAATTTATAACCTTTCTGGTACTTTGGTAAGATACAATTATCAGGTTATATCGGTGGTTTGACTCTAAATGTGTTTATAAGTGGAAAGCTGGTTCGACTGAAATTAATTAGGTAATGTAAATATGAACATTTTATTAAACAAGCTACATGAATCTATTTTGAGTAAGGAATCAATTATTTGTAAATTATTTTATCTATGGTACAAGACTTCTATGCTAAAAAATGTGATTCTAATATATAAGATTATTTGTATCGGTATAAGAACACCCTTATAAATAGAAGTGTTAAAATATAAGAACACTCTTATAAGTAGAAGTGTTAAAATAAATGAGTAGCTCGGGCTTGGCCTGATTAGATTTGAGCTAAGCCAAGCCTAAACCTTGTTTTAGAACTTGATGGGCTCAGCTTAAATATTATATATATATATTAATTCATAGTATATATAAATATATTTATAATTATTGGATTTTGATCCAATGGCTCCTATAATCCTATCACTATCCAACTCTAACCCTATATTTAATAAAATCATCCAACAAACCCAAGTACCCAATAATTTTCTACTCTTCCTTCATCGATCAGCTCCTACTCCTCCAACCTCCTTCGTTGACGTCAATCTCCTTATCCTCCTCCTCCTTAGCTTCCTCATCCTATCATCTTGCTCCTTCACCTTCTCATCCAAGTTTAGATCGGGGCTTAACTTTAGTTGAGCTAACTTGAGCCTAAATTTAAAACTAGGCTCGTAAATTGAGCTTAAGCTAGAGCCGTGTTTACATCTACTTATAAGAGAGGAGCTCTAATCATCGTTGAATATAGAACCACGAGTAGGACCAGGTTAGATAAGTTAACTCGTTTATAACTTGAATTTGATTATATCAAACTCAAATCCGTTTAAATACTTTGAGTTCATGTGGAGTCACACCGAGTCGGCTAAAATACTCAGACTCAGCCCATATAGCCCAACATTATAAATTCTTGGGCTCGAACCAGTCCTGGCTCGATGTTCTCTAGATGCAACATTATAAATTCTTGGGCTCGATCCAGTCCTGGCTCGATGTTCTCTAGATGGCCCGGGGGTCAGATGGGCTTCTTGGTCTGCTTTACTTCCGAGTTCAATCTGGGTACAACTGTGATGGTTTGGTTCTGACCGCATCCAATCTTAATAAGATCTGACCCTAAGCTTAGCCTTAGGTTCAGGGTTTCAGGGTTTATACTCACTCTAATTTCTCTTCCATTCTCATCTCCTGAGAGCAAGAGGAAGGCGGGGAGGATAGAGAAAGTTACCGGCGGCGATTGCAATCTTGTCTTGTCGCTTCAGATGGGGAAGTTGATTACTAACGCCGAGAAGGAGGTAACTCACAACCCCGCTCTCGTTGTTCTTCCGCTAAGACCAATCAGATCGCGGACTTGACCTAATCAATGGTGACAGGTTCTTGTCGAGATCGTGAGGTTTACCCAGAAGCAGCGATTAGAAGGAGCGGAAGGAGGATGGAAAGATTTCCTAACATGCCATGATAAGAAGTTTGGTGCTGGTTTAAGTGATCCGGTGAAGAGGTCTAGAGATATTTTGATTGCTTTTCTCAAAACATTCCCTCAAGATGTCCGAAAGGTAACTACTGCATTTTATTGGATTCAAATATTCTTCATTTTAGTTTCTTTTTTGGATTTCTTTTTTACAGTGTTGAGAGTTGTTTGTTTCTTTGTTTTAGTATTTTGACAAAATGGTTAGACGTCATAATGACCGCAATGCCATTGAGCAGTATATCAAAGAATTCCCTGACTTGGAATCTCCTGAACAGGTATAGGGTGCTCCTTTTTATTTTTTTGATTACATTCTGAAAAGAAAAAAAAAATCGCCGCTATATCTTATTGGAGGAACTGGAAGGTTGTTGTCATCATGCTAATCAATCAAAAATTTAAATTTCTGTAAAATAAATCAATTGTCTTTGCATATCAGGGAATCCTTCTGAAACAATAGCTTATTATCCTTCTTTTCTCCCCAAAGGAGGTGTAAATCTTGGTTTTGACTTGGTCCTCAATTATTAAATGAGCACTTTCGAGTATCTCGGGGCTGTTGGTTCTTTTTTTTTTCATCATTCTGAGCTGCTTCGTTGCTTTCTATCTTTTTGTATAGCCAATCTATCTCTTCCCTTCAACATTGATACATTACCATTTTTTAAGCAGTACTGCTTGATCTCTATATCATGTTCATATGCGACCATATTTTTCATTTAAGAAATCAAATTAAGCTTCCTTTAGGCTAACTTTAGTATCTACAGTGTATTAGCCTCTGTTAGTTTCTATGTTTGAGAAAATTGGTAGCATGATACTAGGTTCCAAAAAGATCTATTTTAGAAGAAATATCTCTCACAAATCAAGCTATTGCTAGGTGAGATCTTGTTTGGACTCTGAACTCTGGATATGTAGAATGTCCAATTTAAGATTATTAGTAGAGGTACAATGATGGATATGTGGTTGACATAATGCAATTGAATGTTCATAATACGTAAATTTTAATTGCTTCAGTACAATAGGTTGGGAGTTTAACATAGTCTATATATGGGCTAGAGATACTACCATTTTCTATTCTCATTATTAAGAATCATTGTTCCGTACTACAGAAAAGTGTTACAAAAATTTTGAAATCTAAAAGCATGAAACTTGTTGCTTTAGAGAGAATTATATCTGACACATCTTTGTGCTGCCATATTTTTGGCTATCATAGAGCTGAACTTATCTAGTACATTACTTCACATGGAAAATTACCATCAGATGTTAAAATGATGGATTGTTATATAAACCTGACATTTTTCTTCATAAGTCATAATAAAGCATGGATCTAATTGCAAGATGACACAAGGTATGCCGTCAGGCAATATGACACAAACCATGTTAGCAACTTCCTGGCATGGTTTCACTGAACCCTTTGTTTTTAGGGCAGAATAGATTTTGGAGGTCCATGGGGCCCGTAATTTGCATACCTGCTCTTTGATGATTTTTTCTCTTCTTTTTTTTTCTCAAATCCATGATATAATTAGCTCTTTGTTATTTTACATTCATAAAATTATGGACCACTGCTATTGACCTTTTCTTGTGGAACTGCAGAGACTGGTGCATTTGACAATGGAACACCCACATTACATACAATATTACTCTTTTCCATCCCACAATGAGGTCTATCTGTATATTCTAAATTTATTACATTTAATTTGTTAGAGTTCCTTGTTTTCATATTTGAACTGCGAGCCATTGCCCTTTAGTTTGTCTCAGACCAGAATGCTTATGTCTCTAATTTGTTTGGTAATAGTTTGATTATCATTCTCTTCTCCCATATGCTGGGAGCATTATCAAATTCCACTACAGAAACAACTTTTGTGTAACTGCATAGCTAATCATAATCGCTTCAGTTGTGATCCATAAAACTCACATGTCAAGAATATGATTAAGTTTTATTGAGGAGGCTTTTGAATATGCTTTTTTTGTGCAACCATAAGCTCTCATGGTTGAATAGTTACACATGAAGCACAATAGCACTGTTCAAAATAAAGACAAATGGTGAATAATCATTTAACGTAACCTTCTTAAAAAAATAAAATCTTCAAACTTCTAATTGTACTTTGGGCTGTCAAAATAATCAAGCCGGCTTGAGCTTGGCTCGTATTTGAAACAACCAAAGCTTGATCTATTGAATCAGACTCAAATTTAATTTCAGCACCAGCCAACTTAGCTTATATAAAGAAATAACTTTTATGTATATTATGGTAAATAAGATTTAGTTTTGGTTACATATTTGATTTGATTTTACAATGTATAGACCACCCAAGAATTAATTAAGCTGGATTGAAGCTTAATTCAGTTCAAGCTTGATCCTTTGGCTTAGGCTTGAAATTAATTTCAATCCAAGCTTGAACAAACCTTGTCTTGTTTACACCTCTAACTATAGTGAACTTTAAGCCCCAGGAATAACTTGTGTTGTTACACTAGTATGAGATTTGTTTAATGTTTTCTTGATCATCATGGCCTGATACACCTTTTGAAATTTATATAATGCAATTTGGTAGGGGTGGAAAGTAATGCCTCTAGGTAAAATATCTGAGGCAATGAACACGAAAGCCATGGTTTCTGTTGATTGTGAGATGGTCCTTTGCCAAGATGGCACTGAAGCAGTGGTCAGAATATGCATAGTGGACCGTGATTTGGAGGTATATTGAACATAGCATTAAAAAGTGACTTTTTTTATGACAATGTGAGACAACTCTGACTAATTCCAGCTCTATAGTCTATGTGATGCTTTTCAAAATTAGGTTTAAGTACATTTGTTTATGTAACTTCTCTCCTCCCTTGGTCAAAATTTTAGTGGGGCTATTTCTTTCAGGTCAAACTGGATAAGCTTGTCAACCCCAATAAAGCTGTTTCTGACTATCGAACACACATAACTGGTGTATCTGCTAAAGATTTGGAGGGTGTTACTTGTTCATTAGCTGACGTTCAGGTACTTTCATTTTCTTCTTGTTTGGTCAGGTACTCGTGAATCTTTATATGCTGTAGTTAATATGTTCTTTTTATTCTTCTCTCCAGAAATCCTTGAGGAAGCTCTTATCAAATGGAACTATCTTGATTGGCCACAGTTTATTTAATGATTTACTTGGTTTGTAGGCGATGCAAATTAGTCCATTTCTTTTAACTTATCCATCTATTTGATTCTTTTAATAGTTCCTATACTTAGTTTGGTGTTCTTTGTAATCGTAGAAGTTTCTCGTGATTCAACTTCCTTTTTCTTTCTTTTGACAGCACTAAAATTTGATCACCTGCGAGTCATTGACACATCATACATATTTAAGTACAAAGATTTACCTCCTGGAGCATCACCTTCGTTAAACAACTTATGCAAGGTAAATTTCAAAATATAATTCTCTTTTTCTGTTCATTTAGATTTTAGTTGTTTCAGTGTCATGGTAGAGTAGCATGCATTCTGTTTGCTATATCTTCCTTCTGTATGTTATCAACTTATCATCATCAATTTAGCAGTTCTGTTAATATATTATACTTGAGATGGTAACCTGCAGGCTGACAAATGCCACTTTCATGTTGCCTCTTCTTGAGTCACTTAAGATGCGTGATTGCCTTCCTTGTAACAGCTTTTATGGCATTAACTATGGTTCTCCTAGTAGGCTGATGTTTACAAGAAGAAACTAAAACATTGAAACCATTGACTGGATGCTAGGATGATCGTCAGTATTTCAGTTTTAGAGACATAGATCAAGCACAAGCTTCTTGATAAGGAACTAAAACAAGCTTTATCTTCGTAATACTTTGTTAACCGTTCGGTCCATTTATTTGTCAGTGTCAGAACACATACAATCCTCCTTTTACCGATTTTTAAGCATTTTAAACTCAAGGTGACCCCTATAAAACTTTTATGTTTATTAGGGGTCAGTGTGAAAATTTTCTTCAAAATTATAGTACCACAAGGTTTCATCCAAATTCTTGTAATAGAATGATAAGATTTGCAAGTTAAATGGAACATTTGCTACTAGAAGTCGAAAATTTAAGTTTATAAACCATCTGATATCCATTCAAAACCTCACTTACCTTGTCTTTTCTTGTTTTTACCAAAGATACTTCTGATAAGAACTAACCACAAAGAATATTTGGACAAATTTTTGTCACACTTTAAAATCTCATTGACACTTTAAATGGATTTTTAAGGATTTACATATTGATCTCTATGGATAAAGTAGTGACCTTATCCTCATGTTGGTTCTGTTATTTTGGCAGTCTGTGTTAGGGTTTTCTGTTCGAGAGGAAGGTGAACCACACAATTGTTTAAATGATGCACACGCTGCAATGAAGTTGGTCCTTGCTAAGCTGGAACAGGGATTTGATGATCCTATTGAAGTTGCACGCAATGTGTGTAAGAACTTTAATAAGTGCTAATTTTGAGAACATTTACTTATCCTTTTATTTTTCAGGTACCTAAATCTGATCTGGCAAAACTGCTTCTTCACAAAATACCAGTTGATGTATCTTGTCAGGAACTATTGAATATATTTCCAGAAGAATCAAATGTTGATATCAAGGTGTTATTTGTGCTTTTTCTCTTCCTTGGGTATGTGATTGTGTCTACAGAAATTTAATGAATTCTTCTTCTTTAGGCTGACATAAGAGTACGAGGTGAACGTTATTCCACATTTGTTGTCTTTAAAAATGCCATGGCAGCAGAAGAAGCTTTCAGAGTTCTAGATGGTAAAGAAAGCCAGGTATGGGATTGTCTCAAATTATAATATTACTTGTTCAAGGCATGATGTCTCTTGGGGCTTCCACCTTTATGTGCACAATTATTAGGGCTCTCTGAATTTAGTTTATCTTTTTTCTGTTCAAACTTTGAGATTGAAATATTGATTGCTGCACTTTCTTGGGTTTTGGGCCTTTTGGCAGCAAGTTATTGTCTTAATGATTTAGGTTTTAAATCTCAATTTATAAACTCCCACTTACTATACAACTTTCTAAGCTGGTGATGAACTGCCATGATATAGTTTTCTCCCACTTCTATCTCATGTTATTAGTTATTTATCTTTTTTCCCTCTAATAATCAGTTATCTTTTACTAAGAATGTAATTGAGATCCAAAATTTCGCTTAAATCCTATTCAAGGTCTTCATGCTTTTTCTAAGAAATTTCTTTCCTCATCTTTGTGCACTCAGGATTCCACTGGTCGTCCCCAGAAGCAGGTCTTTTTGAAGCTTTGCAGTGGACGAACCACGAGCTTTTACATTCGCAAGATGGCAGCTGATATCCCGCTTAAGGAATCATCAAAAAAGAGATCAGCACAAGCTATCAACAATGGTTCAGAAGTCCAACAAGCGCATGATGGCGCTGATAATATGAAAAGACAAAAAACATGTCTGCATCCGTGTGATCATGTTAAAGAGATAGAGAAGTTGAAGCAGGAACTCCGCCAAAGAGAGGATGAAATATATCGTTTGCAAAAAATCCTCGCTGCCTTGTCCAGAAAACATGGTTTATGAAATGAAACTATGGTTCAGATGCATCTCTCAGAAGCTTGTAATATTTCAGTTTTAAGTTATACAAATATCTCCATGAGCTTCAGATAAGCATCTCAAAATCAGAAGAAAGAAATGCGCACACTTGCCTCAGAAAAGTGTCTACTGCTGAATTGAGTTTAGAACAGGTGATGCAAGCAGCACGGAGTATTATAGCTACTAGATATCTCTTCCATTAAGAAGGTGGTGGATAGCCAGTCCAACTAATGGGTAAGGCGGTGCACATATCTTATATAGTTCATGATATGCACATCCATTCAAGTAAGAACAAGCTAAGAAACTATACTTGTACTGCAGGACTATGCTGGTGGTAAAGCTGCAGTGCAATTTGGCAGGCAAATTTGTATATGCTGATCGGTGCATCGTATATGCTTGCATCTTCATAGTGTGTAGGCAAGTTTCTGAGATAGCTTCCATTATGGTAGGGTCACCGCATAATGGAAAACTCTATGCAGGGACTCGTTGGGAGCACTCATATGATGCAATGGCAGAATATACGAGCTCTGCATCACCATCCTGTGATGGAAAAATGGGTCACACGTAACTTGGGAATTTGTATTGTGGAACAGAATTCTCTCGTTCTTTCTGGTTTTACTGGATTGTGTTGATTAATACTGAGAGCCATAAGACGCATTGATCTGATTCTATATTGATAGTTATTAGTGCAAGAATCATTCTAGGTCCAGGAGTGGCCTGGATACCAATCTACATTTGTGAAACAGAATCGAGAACATGTTTGCAGAAGAAATTGTTTTAGAGGAATGGTAAAAGAAATAGAATTGCACACTTCTTTGTGCTGCTGATAGATTTGTTCGTCAGGCAGGCGATTAAACAGTGTCGAAGTCCAAAATTTACAAAATTCTGGAATATGATCGAACTTTAGATCTGATTTCAACCCCAAATTAAGCAAGTAAATTATTAAAAACATGTCATAAGGCCTGCGCGAGGATCTTGATGACTTCTTTGCATCACTTTTCTTACCGGCTTCCAGAGAAGCCAAAGAGTCATCTTGATTTAAAAGCTACGTGCATTAGAAGATGACCATTTAGTGGCACATAAGTTTAGTATTTAATGGAGTACCATGAACTAAACAACGACTACGTGTGATCATGGTCAATAATAGAAGGCCAATCTTGGTGTCAAAGTTATTAGCTGCTTGGCATCCTGTGATAGGGTGTCAAGTTGGATATATATTATTAAAATTTTACTTTAATGATTTTGCCAATCAATCACAGGCTGCCGATTACCCAACTACACAAGGTTATCCGAATTTCTTATCATCACAGGCATAAAAATTCATTGATATAAGTAGGTCTCAAATTGATCAAGAAACTGAGAAACTATTCAATCAAAAATATTAAAAAGGAAATAAAGAAAAACAAAAGAAAGTGAGACACTATTTATATGATTTCTACGTAACAAAGTCTCCCACTTCAATCTTTAATGGTGTGGAATGCTCTGATCGACGTGAAAAACATTACTTCCCTTACGAAGATTCTCTCTCTATGTTTTTTCTTTAAAAAAAATTAGAATTTTTAAGAATTATTTTATGAAAAAGAATAGGATATGAAATGATACTTCTATTTTTTAGGAAGAAAATAATCAGTCAACGGTAACTTAAAAATTTAAGCTGATAGGCAGATAACCAATTGAACGTAAAGCAACGAACTAATCATATATATCATGTCGTATAAAGTGTGTGTATATATATATATATTACTATAACCAAAACCCTATATGCTTTCAAGAAATTCTTATTGTCAAAAAATTTCACACATACACACCAAAATAAAAGAAAATACTAATATACATAGAGAGAATAACAAGAGAAGGTGACCCAACTTTTATAGAGCATTGTTCCTAAAAGAATACTTTTTAAGAGCATTAGAGGCTCTACTTTAGTGGCAGAGGAACAAATGAACGAATTTTTGTTTTATTGATAGCTAAGAATATACTAGAGATAAGAGTTAATTAGACTTTTTTTCGCATAAGAAAGTAGGCTATAAATGAATCAAACCATAAATCACAGACTCAAAATAAGCACACATAAACACAATTAAATTTAATCTTTTTTCATGAAAAGAATTTGTGAACAAGTGGATAAGCTGTTTACTACTACAATGTGGTCATGGTTATAACAAATGAATATTAATAGTGGCTAATTTAGTGTAGCTATATGATCTCTGAATCTTTTATCTCTGCTAATCTAAGCTTAATATCCAATTTATAAGAATCTTAAGATTTTAGGAGATACGAGAACAGATTTAAAGTAGTATGTGAACACGAATTCTCTTGGGGTGGTCCAGGGTGAGCACCAGGCTCATTATTGTCAGGCAGTCGGCAATTTAGGTAGGATTCTTGTCATGGATAAATAAAGCCTAAAGTGAGGATTAGGTAACCAAAATCGATACTACTACCTTTTTCTCCAGAAAATCTTAGTGACATATTTTAATTGGAATTCCATAAATTTTCATCCTAATTTTATAATTTTATTAAATTAATAATAGATGTGAGCCAAATCACGGAGCTTTTGTGATTAAAAGTATTTTAATTTTTGCGTATAATAAAAATATGTTTATACATTTAAATTTTATTTACTAAATTAAACAAATAAAAAAACTAAATGTAATTAAACTTTACTTTTTTCTTTTCTCTCTGAGATTCTATCCCCATACCCTACAGGGAATATTCCCTTGTACCCTTAAAGAAGAAAGTTTGTGGAGAAATTAGACAAAGAAAAAAGGCAATTAGAAAAAGAAGTCCAGAGTGACAGATCCCAGGCAGCTAACATCTATGTGACACTTTTCCTGTTTGATTGAAGGCCACCCACAAGTATAAGTATGCCTTTCTCTATAACCTTATCAAAAATGAATCTACCTAGTTTTGACATCACTCCTATCAATGGATTTCTCATACTAAGTTATAGATGAGAACATCTCATCTTCAATTCCAAAGTAGGTTTCAACCTTATTGTAACTTAGCTTTATAAATCCTCCTCCTACTTCATTGCTCACATTGACCTCATGGCCCAAATTATTATCCTCCATATGTCTATTGAACTTCCCCATGATGGCATGTACAGATTGGCCGTCGTATTCTTAAACTAAAACAAAAAGAAAGTAAAAGAAAAGAGAAGGAAAAAAAGAAACTAATAGTATCATCCGTAGCTGTAAGAGAGGACAGGATGAAAGGAAAATTTTGGTGAAGAGTAACCATAAATTTGGGGCCATGTTTACATCTACTAACATCACTATTTATCATTAAAACAATTGCGAAAAATGTGGTTAAAGATTGCATGCAATGACAATCAATTTGAATAAGAGAGTAGTTATTCTGAATGATTAAAGCAAATACTTTAGTACACCTCTAGAAACTCTAATCATAATTCAATGAATATAATAGCTAGTGAGAACCTAAATAGCTCATAATATTCAACCAAAGGACGTATTAATCTATTTCACCATTAAGTAACTTTTTAATATTATAATTGCACCCTTAAAGTAACTTAATGATAGCTAGGATCTCTCTTCTTCTTCGTTAGAAAGAGAAAATTGATGGGTAGGAAGAGCAGGAAAGAAGACCTCTTAAAATTAATGTGGATGATTAATATTTCCCATGTTATTGGCATTTACTTCCTCATTTAAAAGATTATTAGTTTTAGTATTATTATTATTATTATTATTATTATTATACGAAGTTGACTTAATTTCCAATGTAGATGTTTCTCTCTGGTCTCTGCCAACTGCTAGCAACGTTCCAAACGTTCGACGCGGACCGACGACCCACCAACTCGCTCCAGCTCTTCAACGACTCGTCAAAAACAATTTAAGCTCAAATTTACATTCCAAACCCTACATGTTGAACAATTTTCATGTTTTTTTTTTTGGCATTGATAGCCTCTCATGTTTCTCGAGATAATGTATAGAATATTCCTTCCTTGATACTTGTTGTTAGCAAAATTAATCTAATGTAGTTTATTTTTTAAGAATAGAATAGAATAGAATAGAAAGAAATATAGGAGGTGAAATGTAAATTTTCGGAACAGATTACAGTTCGGTCCCCAAACAGGGACACACGTCCGGATACAGTGCGCTCTGTTCTCACCAAATCCATGTCCTGTCTGTCTCCCTTTGATCTAAAGCAATCCCCTCAAAGCTTAAAACTTAAACTACACTTCACCATTTCCTTTCTCTCCTCTTCCTTCTACCTAACCATTTCCTTTTTCCACCCTCCTCTATTATTAATCTCACCAAATAAAATTAAATAATGCTAAGCCACCTTCCTTCTCATTCCCCACCTGCTCTATTTTTATTTTTACTTCTTCTCCTTCTCCTCCCCTGAGAGATAGTATAGTTGACGAGGAAGAGGAGGAGAAGAGAGAAGAAAGAAGAAGGAAAAGGATGAAATTATCGTTGCTTCAAACCAACAACAACCGCCGGGGAGCCGGATACCGTCCGGCTGCAGCCGGGGCGGAGGTCGGGGGCGGCGGGGGAGGAGTCGGCGCGGAGGGATCGTTGAAGTCGTCGATGTCGGCGTTCTGGCTCCTCCTCCACGGGCTGTGCTGCGTCATCAGCCTCGTCCTCGGCTTCCGCTTCTCCCGCCTCGTCTTCTTCCTCCTCTTCTCCCCCGCCAATCTCCATCCATCCGCCCCCGTCTTCCGCGCCATCGCCACGAGGACCACCAAGACGACGACGACCACCACCACCACTGCAACCCTGACCGTTTCCTTCCCCTCTTCTCATCCCCCTCCCGTGGTCTCCAACGCGACGGCCTCCCAGAGCCACGTCGTCGTCGGCCGGCACGGCATCCGCATCCGCCCCTGGCCGCACCCCGATCCGGCCGAGGTCCTGCGCGCCCACCGCATTATCGAGCGCGTCCAGAGCGAGCAGCGCCTTCTGTACGGCGTCCAGAACCCGCGCCCCGTCCTCGTCGTCACCCCGACCTACGCCCGCACCTTCCAGGCTCTCCACCTCACGGGCCTCGCCCACACCCTCCGCCTCGTCCCCTACCCCGTCACATGGATCGTCGTCGAAGCCGGCGGCCTCTCCAACGAGACCGCCGCCCTCCTCTCGCGATCCCGTGTCCAGTTCCTCCACATCCCCTTTGTGGAATCCATGCCCGCCGAGTGGTCCGATCGCCACTTGACGGAGGCTCGGATGCGGCTCCGTGCTCTCAGGTAATTTATTCTTACAATCGTTGATCGTTTGGATTCCTTTGATGCCAGATCTGATAGTTGTTTGAATTGGTTTGCTACAATAGAGTGATCAGGGAGAGAAGAATGGATGGTCTAGTTGTTTTCGCCGATGACAGCAATATGCATAGCATGGAGTTGTTTGATGAGATCCAGAAGGTGAAGTGGATGGGGGCGGCGTCCGTCGGAATTCTCGCACATTCTGGTAAACCCAACGATAGGCAATTGAGTGAGGAAGAGAAGCAGAATTTTCCAGTTCCCGTGCAAGGCCCTGCTTGCAACTCCTCCGGCCAGCTCGCCGGGTGGCATACCTTCAATTCCCTGCCTTATGCAGAGAAAAGTGCGACTTTAGTTGGGGATGGAGCGACTGTGCTGCCCAGGAAGCTGGAGTGGGCGGGGTTTGTTCTGAATTCAAGATTGTTGTGGAAGGAAGCTGAGGGTAAGCCTGAGTGGGTTCGGGATCTCGATGCAGTGGGGGAAAACGGAGAGGAGATCGAGAGCCCACTTGTTTTGTTGAAAGATGCATCCTTCGTCGAGCCGTTGGGGAATTGTGGGAAGAAGGTGATGCTGTGGTGGCTCCGTGTGGAAGCCCGTGCTGATAGCAAGTTCCCATCAGGGTTAGTTTTTTTCCAAACCTTTTATTTTGATATCTTTGATTGCTTATGATATCCTCTGCTGAAAGATTAGGGCTGATTTGCAATTCAATTCTTGCGGTCTCTTTATTTTAGTTGCAAAGCTTATACTGACTGGGATGTGTGATAGTTTCATTATATCAACTACATCAATTGCTTTTCAGTGAGTAATCTTAATAAAATTGGCTTAAATATGATATTAATTGTCGTGATATCTCGAATTATCTAAGGAAATACTTTTTTTTACTTCTGCTATTGAAGGTTCAAAGCTATTGGTGCGGTAGGTTAAATAAGTCGTGAATCAATAGTCCCATATGATTTGGTTGGTGGACTGTTAGGTCCAATTGATTATCCTAATATCCATCAATAATGTTAGCAACAGAGTTGGAGCCATGGAATTGTAAATTTTGGTGCCTCTTGATATATGATTAGAAGTAGGTCGCACTTGGGCCAAAGCTAGTATAGCTTATGTGACTAATGTCAGATTAGTTCCACTCAAGTCTGAATTGATTACCTATAAAGCACAGGTTCTTCTGTACTCTACTTTATCAAGTATCGTATTGTACACATTTCTTATTAGATACTTAAGAAATACTTCTCTTTTCATATCTAAATTTGGGATAAAAAAGAAAATGCAGGTACACCTTGGATATATCTAGGGCCCTTACTTGATCCTTTCGAGAATCCAAAGATAATTCAGATTAAATATTTCCTGTTGGATAGGGAAGCTTCTAGTTGTAAACCATAACCTTAGATGCTATTAATGGGATGGGACTTAGTCTATGAAATTAGAAAATGCCCATAAAAGAATTTTATGCCACAATATTTTCCCGGTTACAATCCCTAACACCAGTGGCCCCTGCTTATAGACAGTGCTGCTGCTTTTATCACCACTGCTGTCTCTGCCCATTAAACCCCAGCTTAATAGACAATTAAGAAGAAAAAGGAACCATCATTGTATTGAATTGCCTCCTTTTGTCCCATCCCCTCTGCTACTCTGGCAGAGCAGTGGTTCCTAGGCAAGCAATGGCAGGTGCAGGAAGCATAGCCTGTTCTACCTCTTGCCCTCTTCCCTTCTTCGTTAGCTCGTCTAGTATTGAAGGCCGGTGGCTAATTAAGAGTGCATTTGTTTTGTCTAACACCGATAGTTTGTCAGCAAACTTCATGCTGAAAGCACTACACTCCCTGCATATGCATTTGTGTGTATATGTTCACAGAGATCGAAGTGCTTATTCCAATGAATGAGAAAGGAAATTTTTCAGGAAAAGAAATTCTGGATTTCCAGCATTTGATGAACTGCTTATCTTCAGATGGAATGGATCAAGGTGGAAGAGGGAGGGTAGTCTATGGGTTGTTATGGTTGGGCTTTTGTGCTTATGAGGGGCTGAATCTGGGACATCTAATTAAAATTGAGGCACATGTTTTTTATTTTTATTGCAATATAGATGCACATCATATATTTCATCATGTGTAGGATTAATTTTGTGATCCCGTCTTCTTTCGGATGTTCAAACTTATAGGCCTAAAGTATACACCATCATATGTGTAGGATTAATTCTCCCAAATTTAGGAAGTTATTATACATTTATACCTATCTTTGCATGAAATGGTGGTGTATACTTTCTGTAATTGTTCTACTGGAGTAAGTTGCCCTTTGTAAGTACTAATAACCCCCAGTTTGTAGCAGTTGAATATCTTTTTATTAGAAAACAGTTGTGGTTTTGCTGTCCTTTTGACTCTATTGTATGGAAGCAGGGTTCACTGAACCTAGAACCGAAATCCTTTGTTAGGAAATAAATTGTTAATATGATACGGTATCTTGCAGTAAAATAGTCTCTAGCATGCCTTTTCTGTGCAGCTATTTCTTCTCACTTTGTCTTATATTTTGATAGCAAGGGCATTTCATAAGTTTCCTTGTAGCATGCTGTCTAGTGTCAAATTTAGAACATTTTCATTGAATATTCATTTGGAGGGAAGTTCTGCACTAATTTTAATGTGCCAATATTACACAATAAGAAGTGATATCTCCATATCACATCATTGTTGGTTTCATGGTGAAAGGCTAGGAGCCTAGGAGGACTTGCATTTGGAAGAAAGCTCCTTTATTATTTGCATAACAAAGCTAATTAATAGTCAACAAATTTTCACACCACCCCTATAGAAGTCTCCACAGTATATGTATCTTTATTCACACCCTTTGTCTGTGTTATGCTAATTGTATATAGTTATGCTGGAATCATGATTGACTGGCTATACTCTATATTGCTTAAATTGTTCTCTTTTACAATTAGAGTTGTAGTGTGCTATATTGAAACCTGCCCTTTCCCCTTTGTCTAGAGTATCATTTAAAAGAATCTTTGAACTTCCTTTCTGCCTGCCAAGTTGTTTAGTAGTACTTCTTTAATTAAATTGGTCCCTTTGGGGATTGATGTCTGGTTAATGATCAATCTTAAGGATTTGTTTGATGCTTATTTTTGTGCTTCAATAAGATTTGTATTGACAAAAAAATGCTGTCGTGTTTATCGCAGTTCATTTTAGTCATACTTTGGTTAATATTATCAAGTACTTAATTTGTGCTTGATTCATTGCAGATGGATAATTGATCCTCCTCTGGAAATTATTGTTCCCGCCAAGCGCACTCCATGGCCTGATATGCCTACTGATATTCAATCCGAGTTAGAGAATACCAAGCAAGAACATGAGGAGAGGAGGTTTTCAAGAACAAGCAGATCGAGATCTAGGAGCTCTAGAAGGAAGGGTGACACACAAAGGCAAGACAAATGACGTGGCACGCACAGGTCCTTACAGATACCACCATTTAGGCGCTACTGTCCCATTAATTTTTGTTGGTCCCTTTGCTTGACACAAAAAAACTTTGTTCTGCTTGTTCTATCAGGAACTTTCATACTTGGATGGCTTTGCAGGAAGATTAATAAACAGGCTCCTGGATTTCAGCACTCGAACACACCTCTTCGTTCTTTTCCTAGCAGCTGCTTGAAGCAAGATATAAGCATTGTGCCAGCATGACAAATTTTCTCTGGAGGAGTCTAGATAGACAACATACATACTTAAATGTTATAGATCTATCCACAAGGTTTTGTTGATTCCACCCGTTACTTAATTTGTCGTGTAGCTCCGTTGAGTTTTTATATGTACTTCAAAATAGGACGACTTCCAGTAACAGTGAAAATTTATTATTTAATATTGGTTGTATAGCAAATTCAATTGTAGAAAAAAAAACTGCTGCCATTTTCTGCTATCCGGTTTGTAGTGGGAGTTACCAATTTTAAATAATTTTTTCCCCTCAATTCTTGAACTGTTTATTCTTCGCACCTGGTAAATTTCGCGACTGTGATGTTTGTTGAAATGCTATTTGGTACAACGATCAAATGGCAGCTTTGTGCCATGCGCCTAACTCTGGGATTTGCAATGAAGTCGTCAGAAATTGTTAGTTCCTCTCCTTTGATCCTAGATTGTTGATAGAAGATTAAAAGAATAGATTTGACTTCTATTTCTTTCTTTGAAAATAAGAGATTGTCTAACGAACACGCGGGCCTTGTACACCACTATAGTCTATACATCACAATCGTGGTATGCAACTACACATCACACGATTGCGTACAAAGTCCAGCTAGCTTTCTCTATTTTGATATGCATGACACACGTAATAGTCACTTCTCAACGCAATGTAACATCAATCCCAGCTGTTTAATAACTCATTTCTAGTATTTAACCCAACCATCTTTGTAGGCAACAAGTACGTAATAAATAACTTGGAATAAGATGGTTAATTATTGTTCGACGTAGACAAGCAGACCACCTTCGTTAGATTTTTTTTTTTATAGAGAAAGCCTGTAGGCATTTATTCATTCAATAAAGATGCACAACATGAGTGGAAACCTAGGGCAATAATCCTTTAACAGAAGCCTCGTAATTTATAACGGAGAACAATAGCACAGAGAAAATAATAAGGTAACAAGCATAGCTCTAAGATATTTATAATAACAGATTAATTGTCTAACATTGTCCTGGTACTCCGTCGCGATCCGATAGTCAAAGACATAGGCCCTACAAACTTTTGAAAGACCAGAGAAATAATATAATCCCCAACTTACAAACTGACATAAAATAAAAATTAAAAAACAAACAAAATGGATGTTGTGGTGGCAAGTGGATCTGATATGGTGACAGACCAAGCCTCGAATCCAGTGATGGAGTGGCTTATATGGACTGAATGAGAGGTGAACGGGAAAGAGCGGCGCAATATGAATTCGGCTCGAATGATGAAGGTGGGGACGGGGGAGCACATCGCGACAAGGCTTGGGTAATGAAAGTAGGAGATGGACGTCTTAATTAGGCAGAGATCTGACAAGGATCGATGACAAGGTTCGGAGGGGGAAGGAGCAGGGGAGTGACAGCAGACCGCGGATCTAGCATGGATAGAGAGTGAGCTCGAAGGAGGAGGAAGGCCCGAGGGACCGATGGTGAAGCTCGAAACCGACAGGGGAGTTGGCGACGAAGCTTGGATCTGGTGGGGAGGCGATAGTAAGCCACGAATCAAGGCAAAAACTACGGAGAGGACAGAGAGTGAAGACTACCGTGAGAAAGGAGGAGAAGTGAGAAGGAAAAGAGGAGCTAAAAGAAGAAGAGGAAGAAAACTATTGGAATAGGAGAAAGACATATCCCCTCCACCTAGCCCCTAGGCTAGGGGAAAGAAGAGGAGGCACAGGCACCACAGATGGCAGTCGCAAGAAAATCCTCAACTCACTCAATTGAGAGGAGGAGAAACCGAAATCCTAATGGAAAGAAACAATCATTTATTACAATTACAAATATAGTAAATCAAATCCAAAGAAAATGTATATTGCCATTAGAATTTCACGTTGAAGTTACCATTTATTATGGATGTGGACAGCGCAAGGACATTGAATGGTAATCTATCGGATTGTTACCAGCCCGACAACAAGCTTCTCATAATAAGAAGAGTATCGCTATCCTTTCCCAACATATCACACCATTTCATTGGAATGGTTGGTAACTAATTAGACTACATTTTCCCCCTTTTTTGTTTTTGAAATAGATGACATTTCCTCTTTTAATACCCCCTGCCAAAAATGTAAACGTACCAATTAAATTTGCCACCCAAGAAATAAGCTGAATAAAGATCATGCTATTCTGAGCTCAAATGTTTATATCGAACCATGTAATGTAGTCAGTTGAAGTTGGAAATATATATACGCCTACGTGCTCCTTGTGTTTCAATGATGTTTCTTTCTTTTCCCTCCTTGGCTTGGGTTGGGTGAAGCCGAGATATCAGCTTTACTGGGGTCCTCTCCTCCTCCCCCACCCTTAACCATCCTAAGAGTTGTATCTATTCCAATGGGGGCTTCTGCTTGCTGTGGTGGAATCGGAAGCAGAACAAACTACGTCGGGCTCATGCACGCAAGTGGCTCGTCGTAATGGACCTGCCAATGTACATGGAGGATCGGTCGAGGAGATCAAGAACTATCCCTCTTCATATCCTCATCATGATCATGCTTGGAATATAAAGAGTGGGTGGATTATCGAGAAATAAGTCCAATCATACGCTTGGATATATAACTAAGCTAACATGCACTCTCAAGAAATAAGACGTCCAAATCATACGCACATACTGTTTTGATGAAAACTCGAGGTAGCGGTGACCTAAAATCTACTAGTTATGAGAATGGAAAAGTGGGTGCATCATATATATTGAATTCTGTCTCTTCATGACAACCAATGAGAAATCGCCGCCGTTCCTACATGAAGATCGAGCTAGGATGCAAACCCGGTCGCCGATTCTACATGTGCTTGTCCCGGCGATCTTGGGGCTGTCAAAGAAAGCACGGCTCGTTTAGAGCTCGAGCCGAACTGAAATTTTGAGCTCAAAAGTATAATCAAGCCGAGCCGAGCCAGCACCGGAGGTCGTGGATGGCGAAGCATCGGAAGTCGTACAATGCGCGACCTCAGCGAGGAGGACAGGAGGTTCGAAGTGTTCAAAGACAACCTCCGGTACATCGACCAGCACAACGCGGCGGCCGACGCCGGAGTCCACGGCTTCCGGCTCGGACTCAACCGATTCGCCGACCTCACCAACGACGAGTACCGGTCGACTCACCTCGGTCTCCGCGCCGGGGCGAATCGGACGAGAGTCGAGAGGGAGGCGAGCGATCGGTACCTTTATCGGGTCGGTGATCAGCTGCCGGATTCGGTCGATTGGAGGGACGCAGGGTCGATTGGTCGACTGCAACAAAGACGAAAACGCCGGCTTCAGTGGAGGTAACATGGATTATGTCTTTGAATTCATCATACGCAATGGTGGCATCGACACCGAGGAGAACTACCCATACAAAAGATCTAAATGGGAGATGTGATACTAACAAAGTATTCCCTAAGTTCATCTTCTTACTCCACATCACTTTGATGGGCAATTGAATGAGAGGGTTGTTTCGATTGATCGCTACGAGTACGTTCCAACAAATAACGAGAACGCTCTGCAGAAGGCAGTTGCCAATCAACCTGTTTCTGTCGCCATTGAAGCTAGTGGAAGGGCATTCCAGCATTATCAATCGGTGAGGTTCTACTGATACTTCCATACAATGATAATTCCAGGTATCTGAGTACCTTTCGAGGAAAGCCTTGTTCTTTGGCCGATCTATCGTTCACTCTCTAGGAACTCCAAGATCAGTACCGGAGAAGTCACTATAGTTACTAAAATTGAATTAGCACCAATGAGATTCACATAAGAATTATATTCCAGGGGACCGATCTGGACCACGGTGTCACCGCAGTCGGATATGGCACTGAGAGTGGCAACAACTACTGGATCGTCAAGAACTCAGGGGTTGATCAGTGGGGAGAGAAAGGGTACGTGAGGATGGAACGCAACACCCGTTCAGCTACCGGCAAATGTGGAATCGCGGTGACCGGGATGAACCTTCCCCTGCGAGCCCCCTAAACATCTGTGACGACTACTCTTCTTGCCGAGGTAAGAAGACTTGCTGCTGCCCTCATGACTACCCCGTCTGCAACATCGAGGAAGGAACATGCCTGATGGTAATTCCAGAACTATGTGAAGATAAAATCTAATATTGTTTAGTTCTGATTCAAACATATCATTTACCCCTTTTTTTTCCCTTCACTCCGAGAGGCTTATAATTAGTTCTTAATTATATGTTTAACAGAGCAAGAACAACCCACTAGGAGTGACGTCTCTCAGGCGCATTCCTGCTAGGTCCTTCTCAGGTAATAATGGTGATCAAGCGAGGAGGAGCAGTGCATGAGAAAGTGCAGTAGATCCCACTTGGTTATTTTTAATAAATGTTTGATCCTGTTCATCTCTCTAGGTTCCGAAATTGCCCGGCTAACAGGGCAATTTGCATCACCTCGTTTCTGAGGTCATGTAAGTGTTAGCTCAATTGAATTGCTTTCAGCTATACAATATCCCATGCTTTCCAGAGTGTTTGTCATCTATTTATTTCTTCATAGGCGTCATTGCCTTCCCTTCATCCTTGTTCCAAGTATTGTTTGATTTGAGCATTGAGACTTGAAACAGAATATCTCATACCTATGTGACAAATAAGATACATAAGAATTATTCCACATATTCTGAAATTTCTCTTATATATCATAATGCACATTCAAAAAAGATTCAGAATTCCTTCCTTTCCATCTTTACCTCACCAGAGGAATTTGTCGTCAAATTCATATCCAATTTCGAGAGATATAAATTGTCCTCTTTACCAAATTGAACAACAACACATTCTTCAATCCAAGGATTAATTACATTTTAACCTATGAATTATATTTTCTATAAGAAAAGAAAAAAAGTAGACACATATAATCCCTAATTATGTAATGTATTACTATAGCCCCTTCATATGAAATTCTGTAAAAAAAATTTAAAAAAAAAATTGACTAACTAAAAAAGCCCTTAATTGTCTTTCAATCTCAGGGCATTTCTGTCCATCTATTAAGGTTTTTTTGCTGGTCATCAAAGAAATAAATAAAGTTAGTCAAATCTTAAAACTATTTCTTTCAAAATCTCTAATAAAATATTGAGAGAACCTGGTGTAACGACCCTTTTATTTTTATAGAGATGGTAAAAGTGATAAAAAAATAATTATTAAAGAGATCAAGATGTAATTAACGCCCAATAGAATAACTTCATCAGAGAAAGCAAAACCAATCAAAATAAGTATTCCCACCCGCTGCCTATTAATTTACTAACCAATCGTGATTTATCCATGTTTAATATATCAATAAATAAAAAAAATTTAAAAAAAATGTCTCCAGACAATCTTTTGGCTCCTCCTCCTCCTCCTCACTGCGGCGGCCTGTAATAGGCATAAACACTGAAGTAGCTCTGCACCAAAGTGAGCAGCAGCAGAACAATAGCAGCAATGAGCGAGATAATCGCCCAGGGATTACTAAAGTAGTTGTGCTTCAGACTCGCCTTCCACGTATTCCACCTGTAGTTATAATACCTATTCACCTGCTCGGATAACCCCGATAAGTAACTGTCATTGATATCGAATACCACTTCTTGGCAAAGCCTGTTGAATAAATCTGCGACCTCATCGTCATTCCCCAACCAATGCTCGATAATCCCCCGATAGTGGAGATATCTGACATCCTCCTCGGAGTTGATCAAGTTATCCATGAAGATGACATAGGAGGTGATGTTATTGGTGCTATCCATGTGGCACTGCTCGAAGGCGATTAGGTTGAGGAATAAGGATTTGGTTCCGTCGTGGATAAGGATTCTAGGGATTTGGAGGACGCCGTCCTCGAACTTGATGTCCCAGAAGCGGTCGGTCCTGCGCCGGCGGCATCGGATCCCGGCTTCGCGGAGCTCCGAGACGCAGTGGATGAGCTGCTGCCGGCGCTTGTCGGCGACGCGGCGGTTGTGGGACCAGCGTTTGCGCCAGAGCCGCGGCGGTGTGGGCTGGGGACCGGGGCCGATGCGGAGGAGGCTGTGGCGGAAAACTTCGAGGCAGTGGAGGCCGGATTCAGGTAGAGGGTTGAAGGGGGCAGATCGGGCGGAGGACTCGATCCGGGTCCGATCGGTGTTGCCGAGCGGCTCGTCGGTGGGGGTGAGCGGGTCGAAGAACCGGACGGCGAGGTCGGCGACGAGGCCGGTCTGGTCGGGGTGGCCGATCTGAATGCCGAGGAGGCGGTCGAGGAGGAAGAGTGGGATCTGGTTCTCGAGCATGATCATGTCGCGCTGGACGGCATGCATCGCGCCGCGCATGGCGAAGACGGGGTCGTGGCGGGAGTAGCCGAGCTTCTCGAAACCCTCGCCGGCGGCGCCGCGGAAGAGCTCCAGGATGAAGGTGCCGTCGAGAAGGAGGCAGAGGACCAGCTCGTTGCTAGGGAGGTGGATGAGGTCCTCGTAGCAGGAGCGAACGCGGTCCTCCAGGAGGCTGACGGCGTCCAGGTAGAGGGATATGGGGTGTTGGGTGCGGCGGAGGACGTGGTGGAGGGCGCGCCACTTGTGCGGCTCCATCTCGCGGAGGCGGCGCTTGCCGTGGTGGAAGGGTCCGAGGGATACCACCTGGGGGACGTACGACTTCTCGTCGCCCTCGCGGAGGGATTTGGGCACGCGGTAGATCGAGTGCTTCGCCCAGGGGCAGGAGGACTCGTCTTGGCAAGCTTGGTCGAGCTTCTCCTGGATCGAAACCACCCATTCGTCCGGCTCCCCAGATTGGGATTGGGGTTGGGATTTGGTGGTGGATTCCTCTATTCCCTGGGTGATGAGAAGAGGTGGTGGGGGTTGGGGAGTGGAGGGTTGGGATTTGGGGAGGTTGGCATCGACGGTCTCTTTGAGCTTGAGGGTGATGAGGTACCAGCTGAGGAGCTCCTTGTTGAAGACGGCGACCATTTCGACGAATTCAATTCCCTGCTTGCTTGGGATCGAGGAGGATGGCGTATCGGATTAATGGATATAGGAGTGGGGGAATGATGGGATCATGGAGTGATGATGGACGAATTGTCCATTGCATGATGGGGTACAGGGGGAAGTTGAATAATGATGGATAACCCTTTGAGAATGGTTGGTAAGTGCGTGAAGTCTTCCTCTTCACCACTGGGCTACTCTGCATTTCTTTGGGAAGATTCCCAGCCCTGATATTCTCTGCTTCACGGTTAATATTTCGTCGATCTAACTTCGTTTTACCAAATAATTTCTTGAAAATCTCTTAAACTTGTCCTAATTCGGTTTAATTTTTAGTTATCTTAGCACAAATACTTTTAGCCATTCAAATGATACTTTCTGAGTGGGACTCCTGGTAATTAGCCCAGTTTTGCAGAGTCCACATTTCATCCGTCTCATTCAAAAACTTGTGTCCATGTGCAGCCATGTTAACTTTTTAAAAAGGGGCCATGTGTTTGAATGTTCAAACACATTACTTAGATGGAAAATGACATCATTGAAAGGCAAGTAAACTTAGTTCCAAAGTTAATTGATAATTATGCCTCTTGTGAAAGAAAAAGGAAAAGAAAACATATCTAGAAACTAGATTATACGGCGGATTAGTCTATCAAGTTGCTTGGGATGACACGAAACATGCTCTATATGCATGTCTTGTGGCGGCTTTATATTTATGAGGAAGCATATACATGTCTTAAAAAATAATTAAATAATAGGAGCTATCGCTATCTAATCAATATGACAAATTGTAATCATGCATTCTAATATTACCTTAGAAATATGTATTTATTACATGCGATGTGCCTCAGAAGGCAATCCTGGATTATTTATTAATCATACAAATAGTATGGATGGATACTACGTTAAGAAACCTTTGAAACCAATGACTTGTTCTTCTGTAATAGGTTTCTAAATCTCTGCACGAAACTTATTCTTTCTACAGGAGAGGCTCTTTTCTGAATGTGAACGATTCTTTTCTAACTGGATTCACAATGTTTACCATAAGATCAAAAATATGAATCCTAAATGGAACATCGAGACCTATCACTATAGGATCTATTCTATGTCCATATTAGGAGAAGTTGCTCATTGCCAGTCGTTTAGCTTCCGCATCCTTACAATGAACAGAAAGCCTTTGGAGAACCGTGGCCTTCTTTATAATAAACTTCAAGAATTCCATCTCAAGATCTTTGCCGCAGCAACCTCTGATCGAGACATCCTTTAAGACGGAAGATGCGTTATCGTAGAGGTCGCTCTTCCTCCAGTATTCCAATGGTCGTACTCGTATGAGGCCTTCACAATTCAAAAGAGGAGTTGATTCTCCAGTCTACAGTAAGCAAGGGTAACGAAATCTCTCAAAAAAAATTTAAGAATAAATATTTCTAGCGTAATATATGAAACTTACTTCAATTTGTAGGTGAGTCAATTGAGTAGCTTGGTGGAGTACAGCCTAAACTAGGACGACGGTGCCTGATATCTCCGAGGTTTGCGCGTAAAGATAACGTACGTAGGTTGTAGAATTCGTTCACGTCGATAAGAAAATCGGCAAGTTGGGCCGTCTACGTACGTGGACAATTAATATAAGTTAACAACAGCAACAGGAGAGAAATAAAAGATAAAAGGAGATCAAGATCACCAACCGCGTTGCGTACTTGAGAGATGCAAAATAAAAGCTCGGGTATCGCGTAGCCATTAAAGATTCTACCTTTTCCGACGGAAAGACATCGAACGCGAGGAGCGTGAAGAATAAAGATCGTTCGGACGAACACGGAGTCAATCGTCAGGCTCAGGAGGGCTGGCGCGTCGATCTGGAACTGCGACAGGCGTAGATGCGCAAGCTCTAAGTGCGTCATGACCGCCGATCGGACTTTGAGGGCCTTCATCCTGTCGCACTGGCGAAGGCGCAGGTGCGAGAGACGGGGCAAGCCGCTGAGGAGGGCCTCGAGGTGCCCGCCGGTCATGTTCGCGCCGCTTAGGCTAAGGGATCGCAAGCCGGAGCAGCCCGTGAGAGCCTCCGACAAGTCACTCGGAGGACATCCAATACAATCAAGGTCTAGTTCTTGAAGTGAAGGGGCGTTTGACTAGATAATGACTGAAGCAGCGGACGATGAATGATTTGGCATGTTGAAATGGAGGCGCGGCGACAAGGTCCACAGCGACCTCCACCTCCGGGATAGGACTCTCGCGCGGAAGGTTGCGGGCGGGGAGGAAGGAGAGGATTTGGACGACGAGGTCGTCGGTGAGATCGTCCAACCGATTCGGGGCGTGGGAGCATTCGGTGGCCTCCTCACCGACGACGACCTCAGCATGGTCGACGTGGTGGTGTGCCTCCTCGAAGTACACAAATCTTCGTACTTCGGTGGACGAAGAGGAGAATACGAGAAGGAAAGATAAGGTTTGATACGAGGGAAAATGTTTTTAGAAATATTAGGGCTGCTCATCTGGCCCGATATCTCCGTCCAAAATTTTGGGCCACAATCCATCTCGAGCCTAAGCTGGACTTGATCCGGGCCCGACTCAATCAAACTCAGTCAAAATCGGACTTAAGTCTTTCATGAACGGCTCGAAACCCTAACCTACAGCTCGATTATTGCCAGACGATCTGGCCCAATTGTTACTATAAATTTACTAATGTAGGCCTAAGGCTATGGTCGGTGCATAAGCATTCTCTATTTGCGAATGAACTTTTATTTATAAATAGCACCAATAAGTAACGAAGAGATCACCCACAGACCACTGTAGCTTAGCAGTAAGTTTGATTTCTCCGATAAGAATTTGATATATAATAGAATTCTATTAGAGCACTATAGTTCAATAGCTTGGACTTACTGTGACTTATTTCTCGTGACGGTTAGTTGTTTTGTTTAGTCTATAACATACAAGTTTAATTAAAGAAGAAAAAACAAAAGCACTGTCGGTCAACTACCAACAAATAAATGAACCAATCAGCAGGCAATAGGCTAGCTAGTGGCTGCATTGGAACTTCTTATATGCCACCGTTATTTCTAACAATATATTAAATATTAGATCAAAAAACAGCAACTTGTGCGAAATGATAAAGGAGCCCACAATAAAGAGTTTCAACTAGACATTATACGAGACCCACGTGTTATTAGAAAAGTAAAATATTGTTACATTTTTTCTAGATAATAACCTGATAGCAAAAAAACACCTTTAAATGATTTTAACTTTTCCATGAAAAATTAGTAGTATATGCGAAATTTTAATTTAAAAATTATTATCAGTTTTAAGTGAAAAATATTTAAACTTTTTTTTTGTACCGGTAAGTCACCATATTTTTCGGAAGAAAGTCTTTTGATTGATATTATTCATTTCAATATACCAATTACAACTTGATACAAAGAATGATAAGAGAAAATATGACAAGAGTCTTAGAAGCAAGTTTTCTACTTAGCTGTAGTATAGACTGAACAACAGTTAACGTATGTATCACAACAAGTACTCAAGCATAGTAAAAATAGAGGGGATATGGCAATGCTTTAATCACAAGGGCTCTTGCTTGGCCAGCTGGCAGCACTACAAGTAGAGCAGCTTAAGTCTTGAGAAACTAAGCACCCCACTAAGAAGCAAGTTTCAATAGAAAAACAAGCATGCTAGTGACGAAGTCCGATAAATTTAACAAAACAGCTAAAAACCCCCATTTGGGTAGACTTGTGAATCTAGGAACACATAAGTGCAAGGATCTACTGCCTATTACATCTCGTTGCATCCACAATGATTTAATAAGAAAAATAGATGGCCTAAAATAGAAAGAAACAGGGCAGATACTAGCTTTGACGGTGATGAAAGCAAGGCAAGGTGAGTCCAAACGTAGCAATGGAGGCCGAGGCGACACAAGGTGAGGCGTTGGTGCAACGACGAAGATCGCAGTGAAACGTGGCGAGGCGTAATGACGAAAGCCAAGGTGAGGCGAGGTGCAACAACAGAGATAGCAAGGAACAAATGGGTAGAGAGCTGGGCTGGCTAGGTTCGTAGTCTTCAGCTCCGTCCATGGTGACACAGAGTTCGAGAAGGGGATCAGGCAAGTAACATGGTGTTCAGACAGTGACAACGACTGAGAGCAGCGCGGATGAGGGGTAGCGAGGAACGGACGACTAAAGATGAAGGGAAAGAATCAAGGGAGGAAGAGAGAGAGGGGGGAAAAAGAGAGAATGAGAGGAGAGAATCCACTAAGGGGAGAGGAGGAGGCAAGCTGCCAAAGGTAGGGAAAAGCCAAACCCTAGCAGAGCGCTAGGGCCAGCTGAGAAAATGCTTGGAGTCCAGTAAGTCACCACATTATTTTAGACAAAAAGTATATTAAGATATATATTATATTTAATCCAAATAAAAAGAAGTGGACATCAAAATCCAGAGTGGCAACAGGCAATGGTATGTGAAGCGATTTATTCGTATCTGAGTAAGCACGCTAGAAATGAGGGAGACGATATTAACTTCGTGTAAATTTCCCCTGGCGTCCGTTTCCAGCTGTACCCGTCTTCCTACTACTTTCCCACCTCAACGAAGGAAATGGAGAATTTTTTCAAAAATATACTTTAGACATTCAAAATTATGGCAATAGAATTTTGTCAAGAAAAAAATTATGAAAGCAAATTCGCAAAATGACAGGGTGCTATGTGGAAATTTCCTATGAAAAAGAACGCAATTATAGTCGCGAGCGAAGGTAACCAGAGATCCTCGCCTAGCAAATGGGTTCTCTTCCCGCGGCCAATGCCACGCCTCTCGAGGCGAAGTCTGCAATAACCTCTTCCGATCTCGGTGTCCTCTTCGAATCCCAGCGTCGACACCTAAACCACTTCTTCGACCACCTCGACCTTCCCCAAGCCGCCGCTTTCGCCCAAACCCTCCTCGACGCCCCCGGCGCCGTCTTCTTCACCGGCGTGGGCAAATCCGGCATCGTTGCCCAGAAGCTCTCCCAAACCCTCGCCTCCCTCGGATTCTTCCGCTCCGCCTTCCTCCCCCCCGTCGACGCCCTTCACGGCGACATCGGCGCTGTCTTCCCCTCCGATCTCATTGTCTTCCTCTCCAAATCCGGCGCCTCCGATGAGCTCCGCGCCCTCGTGCCCTGCGCTCGCGCGAAGGGGGCGGTGCTCATCTCCATCACCTCTGTGGAGGGGAATCCACTCGCCGCGCTCTGCGATATAAATGTCCACCTCCCGCTCCAAGGGGAGCTTTGCCCGTTCAACCTCGCGCCGGTGACCTCCACGGCGATCCAGATGGTGTTCGGGGATACTGTCTTTGCTGCGCTAATGACGGCCCGGAGGCTCACGAAGGAGCAGTATGCTTCGAACCACCCGGCAGGAAAGATCGGTAAAAGTCTCATCTTTAAGGTGAGCAGAGCCTTTTCTTAAAATTAATTTGCATTTTTTTGTCTATTTGTCATAAATTATCCATTGGGTATGTAAATTGATAGTTGATGTGAAGATGGTGAGCAATTTAGCTGAGAAGATCAAGGATCTCTAATATAAGTAATTCAAGGATGAGAATTGGAAATGCATTGATGTTAAATTAACTTTACATGGTTCATGTATTCTGGGATGTTGATCACTTACCGTATAACAGTAGCTTGATGCGAGATATTGTTGAAAGTTTGCATCTTTCTTCTTGTGTGTTTGATCTTAATAAATTATGCTGATGATATGGGAAATATCTGCAAAAATACACTATCTGGATCTGTCCAACTATGCTATTTGCACTTATTTTGTTTTATTATCCGAGTAAATGGCTATTTTTTCTGTGGTATTTTGTTGTCCTCGATCTTCCTTTAATTTTATTGAATAATATTTTACTGCAATATACTCCTATATCGTTTATCTATTTTGCCCCTAGTATTCTCTTAAGCATACTGACCTAGATTGTGAATCTAGGTACATAAAGAATCATTACCATAGAAAGCTTTCTCTTTTCCTTCTTTCAAAGAAAGCATCTTATTGAAACGTTCTACTTTTGATGTTGTTCTTCTTCAGGTTATTGTTGAGCCAGTGCTAAGAATGAATGTTATAATTAGAGTGATATTGCTAATTTGGCAATGTTCCTTTTATGCTCCATATTAGTTGTTGAACTGATAATATGATGTATTTTATTTTGGAAAATCTGGATGATTTTATATTTTACATTGTCTCTTGACCTTGAGAATGAATACTTAGCAACCAAGAAAGGCTGCTTATATAACATTAAAATATCTGAAATTTCCCCTAGGGAACCTTAGTATGTCTGCCATACATTGACTTAAAAAACTCCATGCAGGTGAATGATGTAATGAAGAAGAAGGACGAACTTCCTGTATGCAAGGAGGGAGATATGATAATGGATCAGCTCACGGAGCTAACAAGTAAAGGATGTGGATGTCTACTTGTTGTTGATGATGAGAACCATCTGATTGGGACCTTTACAGATGGTGACCTTCGCCGCACCCTCAAGGCCTATGGTGCAGCCATATTCAACCTCACAGTGGGTGAGATGTGCAACAGGTACATAAACTAATTGCTTTCTTATGTTTGAACTCCAAATAAAGTAAAAGTATTGACCATCCTCGACACACCATAGAGCTATAGGAGGCTAGTTAATTTAGAATTTCAGTTGAAATGAATTAAAGAAATCTTTTCCAAGTAAAAGGATTGATTTAGATGCATCAGCCTCGGACTCCCATTAGTTGTCTTTAGACTAATTAGTTGACTTCAATCATAGCTGAAATTGAAAATGGTGGTGAAATTCAGTGAAAGTTTATAATTAAGTCACGAACATCTCAAATTGGAGCTCTCCTCATGGACGACCTTTAGTGTACATATTTGCCAATTTTTATGTACTCTTATTTGCCTTGCCCTGCATCATAAGCTTTGTCACAGAGTCCACAATACTTACTAGATTAGAAACACTTTTTATATTATTCCACACATTATAGCAATTATAATTTTTCCTTTTTTGACCAAATTATTTTACATGTCATGTCAAAAATCCTTTTCCTCTCTCTTATCACCCACCTTTTCCATTTCATTAATCAGAAGTTTTTCACCTATCTCATCTCCCTTATTACTCACCTACCCCATTTCTTATTCAAGCATTGTGTCGCATACTTACAAATATGCAATGCATACCTACAAGAAATAAGAATGTTTTAATTTATATTTATATTTCAAATGAAGGTATGTGGGTCAATTTATACTTTTATTTGTTCTTTTATCTCAATTTTACATCACACCAAAGTTAATTATTACACTATTGTTCAAGTTTATAATCAAACAACTTACTTTCTTATTATATGAGGTGTAATTTGAAGAGTAAGAAATTAGAATAGCTATAGAAGTTTTCCTTCAACCAAAAATCAAACAGCGGATAAGAGACTGTGAAGCTAATGGTCTCTATAAGAAATATGAAATGGGAAAATACAAAGAAATAAATGGGCAATTGAAAGGTCACTTCTGATATTGAAGGTAATGCAATCACCAGATTAAAAACAGATTCTCTTCTAGCACCCGCTTGCAGTATGCAACAGTTTCAACCAGCAGTTTGTTACTTCTGATCCACTTTCACTCTGTTCAATAAGTTTATGAATTTATGGAAGGCCTTTGATCCGGGAACTCATTATCACATGGTTAAATTTATTGGAAGTGCTAGATTGAACAAAGAATTAGTAAAGCTTCAGAAATTCAAAAATCCATCCTTGGGACTTACATAGAAATTCTCTTTTTAGAGGAAAATAGTAAGTGATGCAAGGTGGCCTTTTGAGTTGGGCGAGGGGCAACTTAGAGCCGCGGCTGCATGCCCATAGAGCAATTAGATACTTAACTACAATGCTGTCTCTAGCATTCTATGTACTAGCGCCTTCCTAATGTTTTCCATCAATATTTACATGTACTACAAGCATTCTCTAATCTCTGTTTACCCTCCAGAAACCCAAGGACAATCACGGCAGATGCAATGGCTGTGGAAGCAATGCAGAAGATGGAGTCACCCCCTTCTCCTGTGCAGTTCTTGCCTGTTGTTAGTGATCAGAATGTTGTGACTGGGATCATCACGTTGCACGGACTGGTTTCTGCTGGCTTATAGTAGTACTTTTATCTGCTTCATAAGTGGCTCCCACGCATTGGAATTCTTTTGTATCATGTCTCCGAGTTATTAGTGCTCAGATGTCCTTTGTTTCTTGTCTTCTTTGTCATGTTCTACTGCATTCTTCTCCTTTTAGACGATGTCGAGCTATTTGTTCCCTTGGATCCTCAAATGCGTTGCGGATCTGGAGGTTGTTGTAGGCTTATTACTTAATAAGATGAGTTCTCATTGGAAAGAAATGTTATCCAATTATCTTTTCTTTGCTAATTTTCTCCTCTCTTTCTCTCCCTCTCTCTCTCTCTCTCTCTGTCTCTCTGACTGTTCTTTTCATCAAATAGATTTTAACAGTCAAGTGGAACGAGGAAAAAAATCTTATTGCTGTCCACGGATGTGACGGATAACAGATTATTATGTTGGATTGGCAGTTGGAAGAGAGTCATCAGGAAAAATGACGAAGTTGTGAAATTCTTTATCCTATCTTACTGTCTAATTCCAAGTGCATTCAACATTTCCCTCTTAATAATATATTGTGGACGACGAAGTGACGCATTTAGCAGCAGCGTATGAGAAATGGCCGACGACTTAAAATTTCCAACTCTTTTCCCCCATCTTCTGATGGAACATGATGGCGAATTAAAGATTGAATAATGGATAGGGACCCAGAAGACAATGGTTAGGTTAGAAAGGAGCGGTTCTCTTTCGGATGCTTTATGAGAATGTGTGACCAGCGCTCTCTCTCTCTCTCTCTCTCTCTCTCTCTCTCTCTCTCTCTCTCTCAAAAACTAACACCGTGATCTCATCATTATAGTACCCAAAAAGTAAAAAAAGATAAACCTCTAAATATAAATAACATGTCTTTAGGTCCCTGTGCTCAAAGTAAAAAGTTATGTCTCTAGATACAAGAACAATTAGGGTTCACTAAAATTTAGTTCATACATTAAGTCAAGTATTTTAGATTTCAAATTGTGTGTGTCATCGAGTTATTTTTTTTAAAATTAAATGCCATCAAAATATCACTCCAAGTCATTACGTTATTAACTGAATCATTAAACAAAGTCTACTAAACTACTAAGCAATTTTATTCACAATAATTATTTAGTATCGACTTTAAAAGAATTCTATTAATAGTTGCTTGTAATGTTCCTTTTTTTTTCTTTTTCTTTTGATAAAGAAATCTGAGCTCACCTATCAATTTAATAACCTCATATGATAAAACCTCCACCTCAATTAAAATTTGTAGATCAAGTGGTATCGGTCCACCAAACCCTAGAACTATAGTCTGAGTTGCACTAATACCCTGACACGCTACCCAATCAACCACTGAATTACCCTGTCTACGTACATGGGACACTTGACACCCAAACCAAACTCTTAAAGATGGTTTTGCACTCATATACAATGTTTCGAATCTGCCATGGGCAAACACTATCATCCCTCAAGATCTTCGTAGGATACTCTAAATTTGACTCAATCTCCACATACTGTACCGCATCCAATAACCTTAACCCCATTCTCATGGCCCAAGCTTCAATATATAAAGGTGAAACCGTTACCATAGGTTCCCACATAATCTTCATTAGCACTCCATTATCATTCTACACAATCCCCCAAACTAGCAGCAATTAGATGCATCTTCACCACCAACGCCAAACCTCCATACTATAACAGCATATATATAGCAGATAGTCCGTAGTTTTGACAAAGAGACCACAAAGGCAACAACAATCATCTCCTCAGATCCTAAGCACATACAACACAGTGCCACTTACAAGTTTTAAAGTTCTTTCCATTCTTATCACAGCTCTCCCATAATAGGATTAATAAACTTATAAATAGAGCTGATTTTCGGTGCCTCAAATAAATACAACATTCCTCATGATCAAGGAGGTCATGGGTTCAACTCCAACCCCAAATAATATTATTGATAAATTGTTTGGTGGTTTGATAGTTTGGCTTGCAAGTGTGGTTAGCTTAGTGGAACAACTTGACAGCGCAATGATTTAGAACAGATCTCGGCGGCATTTGATTTGGTTTAACTTATATTTAGCTATAGGGCTCATAAACAATCAAAAACCAAAATAAAAAAAATAAAAAAATATATACAGATGCAGCCGCCGTATCCTACTGACGAGACTATGGCCACTCTCCTCTCACCCCTACGGAAACTCGGGCACAGTGAGCTTTTCTTCCATGAGCTCACGGTGAATGATCCTAGGATGCCCTCGGAAGCCGGTTAGGTTTTCTACAGACTCGCACCGACAATCCTCCAAGCCGAACCTTCTACTTCATCCTTCAGCTCCAGGTTAACCTCCACGTGGACTTCAACAAGAGGTGGTACAGCTGGACTAAACCCCGTCCGTATGCGACAAAGGGGTGGCCCAACGGTCAGTAGACACAATTAAGTTAAGCTAATTATTATTGACGCCATTCTTGCATTAACTTGGTCCAATGGGCAGATACATCGAGTCCATGTAGTATTCAATGACTACAATAACTCCTTCCTTTCCTCCTTCCTGGTGTGACCTGTTCGCTTTTACCCTTCTCTCTACTCTGTCTTTCTGAGAGGATATGATAATTTATTTTAAACATCCCATCGTGCATGCCACCCACTCTTTCCAACTTCCCTTGCGATGATGATCATATGATTGGTAAAATATAGAGTTAAATATAATATAATTTAATTATTTTACTACTCCACTTTATTTCCTATCACAGTCTTTCCTGTACTTTTAACGAAATTATAATTATTATATTTTTCATCTAAAGTAAATAGTATTCGATTGTCTAAATTAACAATAACAAGAATCACTTATCTCATAAACTATTATTTTGTACTAAAACATAGAGTTTTATAAGTTAATTTATATATAACCATCACTCTCATTTTTTTATATACTATACTCATTTTCACTGAGTTATAATTATGAGGTGACTTTACTAATACTTTTTTTTCCCTCTCACTACATTTTTGTCTCATTTTTTATCTATTAAACACACATTAATAATATTTGTTTGTGTTTGCAATTTAAGTTAAAAGTACTAAACAATATTGTGAAATAAAATACAGTTTAAAAAGTAAAATGATTTTAATACAAAGTAAATTGAGGTAAAAATATATTTAACCTCAAAATAAATCGCAAAAGAGAATAATACAAATAATTGATTTGTGAAATAGAGATTACTTACTTTCTCTTATACTATTCACACAAACAGTGTTAAATTCGATTTGGCCGACAAGACAGGCCCAGAGTATCTTTTACTTATTTTACAGAGAATGTAGGTGCAATTTGAAAATATCGAAGCTAAACCGCTAAAATCACTTAAAAGCAGGTGTGAAATTGCAAACTGCTAAAAGGAAAAGGAAAAGGAAAAGGGGGAAAAAAAAAGCAAAGGAAAAGAAAAATAAAATCTCTTTTCTGAGATTTGTACTTAACCACGAGAGAATAAAAATTGTAATTTTCCTTCATCCTTCAATTCCTGAGACGGACGGTTGAGCTACCTACGAGGCGGCCGTGCCCGTGGAGTTCACGCAGAACACGTCACGCCTCGCGGCGGCTCCGCCCGGGATGACGTAGTGCGCGAGCTTCTCCGTGGCGTTGACTACGGCGACTCTGTTCTCCTTGCAGAGGAACTCCTCGCTGCAGACCCTCTCCACCTCCCGGTCGTAATCGTGGACCAGCACGTCGGTGGGGCCCTGCCCCCGGTACCTCGCCATGACCGAAGCCGAGTAGATCGCCGCCATCCTCCCCGGCGCCGCGGCTGCGTACCCCCTCGGCCCATCGACGAGGATCACATCCCACGCCACGTCGTAGATGTGGTTGGGGAGGTCGTTGAGGGCGAGCCGGCAATCGGAGAAGAGGAGGTTCTGGAAGGGGCGGCAATCGGCGGCGCGGGAGTCACGCGCTGCGGCGAGGAGGTCGGCGAGGTCGCGCACATGGGTGGTGTAGGCAACGTCGTAGGACTCGATCCCGGGGTTGAGGGACTCGATGTGGGAGACGTAGTACTCGTTCTCGTCCAGGAACACGGTGCGCCCGCCGGAGTTGAGGGCGCGCCAGAGGGGGGTCTCGTCGCCGAGGCCGAAGACGAGGAGGTTGCAGGGGACGCGGCGGCGGAGGACGGCGGCGATGGCGAGGAGGTCGGCGCGCTTCATGAGGCCGGTGAGGTTGGAGTTTGCGGCGTAGTGGAGGAGGGCGTCGAAGACATGAGGCGAGAGTGGGGCGGAGGAGGAGGCGGCGGTGGAGAAGGAGGAGGTGGGGGATATTTTGGAAGAGGAGGAGAATGAGGTGGTGGTGGAGAGGAGGGTGAGAAGGGATGCGAAGGTGAAGAAGGAGACGAAGAGGATTAGAAGGATGCGGTGGTTAGAGAGGAGGGGGTGAGGTTTTTGTGGGGAAGAGGGGTGGTGGAAAAGGATTAGCTTGGCGCTGTTGACGCCCTTCATTTGTTTGGGCTCCAAGCTTTTTAGAGAGACAGATAGATAGAGAGATAGATATGGATTTGTGGATTTCTCTTTCTCTCCTCTCGATTATGGTTTATGGGAGGAGAGAGAGGTGGGAATAAGGAGGAGGAGGAGGAGGAGGAGGAGAAGAAGAGGGGAAAGGGAGAAGTGGTAGAAGAGGAAGGAAGGGGAGAGAGAGAGAGAGAGAGAGAGAGAGAGAGAGAGAGAGAGTGACGCATTAGGTAACTAAAATTTCTCCGTTATTAGTGCTCTTCAATTTCTGCTTTAGTCCTCTCCTATTTCTTTTTCTGTACTTTGTCCAACAACGGCAATAATGCAATTTTCCCCTAAAATCACTTCATTAACTCCACCCCTTTTTTTCATCTCATAATTTGTATAATAAAAATTATATTTTACCTCCTCACGTGGTAACTATTATATTTATGTTTACCCTTATAAATATATTTATATCGATCTACCTCTTTGTGATTTAGATTAAAATACAACTATTATTTTTAATCTATTTAAATAAATTACATGTCAAATTTGATAATTCATTTTAAAGAGAAAGTTGTAGATGTAAACTTTACAATATATTTAAAATAATATAAATCAAATTTCAGATAATAAAAATATAAAATTTTATCACTAATAGTTTATCCAAACATCTATAATTTTATCTCTAAATCTTTTTCAAAATTCGACTTATACTATGGTAAAAAACAGAAGGGAAGGGGACCTTGATTTGGATGTCCTTTAATTGGGATTAATAGAGAAAAATTATAACATCAATAACGGTAAGAATGTAATAGAAGATGGTGGGCTTTCTAAGTCAATGTTACAGTTTTCATCTTGCCACTAAGGGAGCAGAGCAGAGCAGCAGTTGTACGATGGATGTGACGAAGAGCGAATTAGTTATCGTCTCCTTTTCTTTTTCTCTCTTTTTTTTTTAATTTTCTGTTTCGAAAATTGCAATAATTCTCTTTTAGGGTCATGAGGGGGGAGTTCGAGCACATGGTTTTTTTTGGTGGTGCAAGTGATGGAATTAAAGATTGAATGGGGACAAGAGGACAACTAATTTTAGGGGAAACGTCGAACTTGTTTTGGTTACGTGGGTCGCTTAAGGAAGGGGTTTTGGTGCAGGAAGGTGGAAAACAATTAAAGCATGTCAAATTGTGATCCACTTTCACTCAAAATAAATAAATAAAATAGATAATTGTGATTCCCCTCTCTTCTTGGAACTCTAGTAGAGAGTCTTGTGTTGTCTTTCTCCCTCTCTTCTCTTGCCTATGTTGTCTAGGGTGGTGCGTCGGGCCCTTTCTTAGTTCTACCGAGTTCTCCTCTAACTTCGGCCCTGAGTTGTACAGGGTGGAGTGAGGTTCTTTTTTTGTGGTTCCTCTGCTCCTCTAGAACCTGTTCCTGAGGAGGGTAGAGGACCTTTGCTCTCGCCTCCTTTGGCAGCTGTCGATGAAGGTGGTGGATAGGGAAAAGAGACATTCTTTTTCTCTGTTATTTGTAAATGGTGATCTTCAATCCCTAGATTTTGAAGATTCACATGACCATATGGAACTCTAGATCATGATGAAACTATAAATTGACTCAGACTTCTTGCACATGTGAATCTATCAGGGCTCTATTTTATTATTAGATTTTTAGTACCCTCGGGGTTGATGTTCTATGCTTACTTGTAATCTTGCTTATTGCAGTCAAGTGTAAAACTTGTGTTAATGAGTTCTCACTTTATTTCTCTTGTTTTGTTTCTTTGTATCCTTTTGCATTGTGTTACTTGCTATCTACGGGCTTTCACAAACAAAAAAAAAAGGGTGAGGAAATTATATTTTATTCCATGTGGTTAGATATAAGTTCACTCCACTTCCTATAATTTTATTTGTGTCAATTTATCATCTCCTAATTTAGATTAAAATGCAACTATTATATTTTTAATATATTTAACTAAATTGCATGCCAAATTTGAAGATCTTTATTAGATACAAAATTATAGAGAATTGAATAAAATTTTCAATGCATCGAAAATAATACTAATCGAATTTCAGATAACATATATGTTTGTCATATGAAATTCAACCGATATTATCTCGAATGGTTTTGAAATGTTATATAACCATTTACAGCACTATTTCTAATGAGTATCTTCAATTAGACCTATGATACAATTAAATATTGTGAAATAAGTAACGGTTAATTGACATAAATAAAATTATTAAAAAAAATAAAGTGAATTCAAATCTAACCCCATTGGTAAAGAAAACTATAAAAAATGTGACGCATATCAAATGAAGTTAAAGAAATGGAGGGTGAGGAGGCATTAGGTAGGAAGTTGCAATCAGTCAATACTTAATATTTAAGTGCGGTAAGCAAATAATTGGAATTAGATAAAAGGTAGCTATCACTCTGCATGGCACTGCTATGGGATAATAGAAAGACTAATTATATCCCAAATTGAAGAATAGTGGAAACATTAATTGGATAACTTTGTTTTTCCACTACGTATCAAGAACTTGACATATCTCTCACCATTCCATTGATAAGGTCATTTTGGCATGACATATTACAATTCGGATAGGATTTATTTCCTTTTCCCAAAGTTAGTCTAATGCTTCTTCAATAAAATTGTAGTCATTGAGAGGTTTCTTTCAATCACTAAATAGCCTCAAAGAGTCCGAGATAGCGCTGTCAACATAATTATCAGGTTTGGATTTAAAATTTAAGCCGAGCTTGACATATGCTAATCGATCAGTCTCGATATGATAAGGTTTGAATTATATTTTAAATAAATTTTAGTTTGATTACATGTTCATGTTATAAAGGGCAAATCACCTGAGATTCAATTCAAATTTAATTCGAATTGGATTCAAGTTTGATTCAGTGAAAGTATTCAATTGTGTTTAATTTACACTAGTTGATGGTGATTAATTATTTTTCCCAATGAGTTGTTGGGAATAACTAGATTTACCTACAGAGGTTAGAATCTAATACAATAGTAATGTTGATTACCAACACGCCCTCAAAGAATAGTAAATTTTACCCAATCGATGGCAAATATATATATATATATATATATATATATATATATATATATATATGACGAATTTAATCTTCTTTTATTTTTATTTTTTAAAAATCTCTTCTGTGGAGACTAATGGATTTAATAAATGTATACTGTTAATATGAATTGTCTTCTCAAGATATGACTGTGTATCCATCTGTTCCAAATATTATAATCAATAAAATAGCCTTGTAGTTAGTCATATTTTACTATCTATTATTTCTCTATAAATTTTGGATATTTATATTATGATATCATTTGCAGGAGGTATGCAAATTAAATATGATTATAATATCATTCGTATTAATAAGGTCCGCTAATAAAGTCAAATCCAAATAAGGGAGTTATATTTTTCTTCTATTATTTTAGAGAATACTCGTAGACAAATAGTTTTATTAATTGAATCACTAATACAACTATTATAACTTATACAAAGAAAAGAAGAGGAAATATGGTGACAAAACCTCACAATTGGCTAAAATAGATTAAGGTATAAACAAAATCAAAGTATTAATTTCAAGGGCATAAAAAAAAATACAGCATAGAAAATATTAGCCCGGCCAACTCCATCATGATTCGATAATCTATAACTAACTAATATAATATATATATATATATATATTTTTTTTTTTTTTCTAATTTCTTAATATATAGTTGAAAAATTAGAAAGCGAAAAGGATGTTGTGATCTCACCTCTAAACTGTGAGCCCTTTTGTCTTGTAACGTGGATAGATAGTCTATGGGGGTATAGGGGCTCATTCAAAGTAAATAAAAAAGAAAGATGTGAGAGCGAGCAATGACAAGGTAACAAGTGATCCTTCTCCCGTACTTCGGCGTTGGCATTTGCCTTCAATTCCATGCATGGAATTTCCGTCCGGCTTCGTGGCGGGCAAGTAAAAGTGGGCATCATTATTATGCCGTGGCATATATGACTTCGAAACAGCTGGAGGAGCGACTGGCATTCGCATTTCGCAATTTGACTACTCGCCTCGCCCTTTGCTTTGCTCACCGTTGATTCAGTCCCACATGACGGAATATGTATTACAATCACGTTTTCCTAATAGAATATTATCATAAGAGTTGTAATTCGTTACAGATCTACTTAGTATATATATATATATATATATATATGCATTGGAATCTGATGGGTGGAACTCCCAGGGCCAGGAGGGATGATCCTAAGTTTGAATGAAGAGTTATTCTTTTTACATAGGTGTCTCTAGGGCTGTTAACAAAGCTTTTAGAGCTCGCATTAAGTTTTGCTCCAGCTCTAAATGAGCCAAGTTGAATTAAATATTTAGATTTGATAGTTTAATCGAATAGAGTTTGAACTAAATTCAGTTCATTCCAGATCGTCTCAAATATATACCCTTTTAAATTACTCCTACCTAAATCAATAATGGTATCCATGTCCTTACAAAAACAAAAACAAGAAAAAGTTTGAGAGGTTCTACATATATAAATAAGAGATTTAAACTCTGCCAACACATAATTATAATTAAAAATTATGGCAGGATTTAGTAAATGGGCTTCGAGTAGCATCTCTGTTGTTCTATTTCTGTGGGGCCATCCTTAATTTGGGTATCACAACTCCAGCTGCTTTCGTATTAATTAGTTGCTTCGTGTCACCCTGAAATTAAATTGATACCAAATGGCCCACCAAAGGGAGAGGGGGGTGGGGGATGATCCCAGTGACATTGTTGCAATAAGGTTAAGCCTCAGCTGCATGCCCTGTCACCTGATTAGATAGTGGAACACTAATGCCGAATGATGGACTTACTTGGGAAATGCTTCACATCCTTGGAGAAATGATTATTTTCATTCGCCTCCTCACCAAATTTGGTAGCAGGGATAAGAAAAGATAAAGCTCTTAATCTTCCTTGATTTTTATACAAATTCTAATTTTATTTTTATGTAATTTTAGATGTTAACGTATGAGAGTTTAAGTTAATATTTCAAATCTTATATATGTATCTAGATTCCCCACTTGCAAGTGAGAATATTTCTGTTTCAATTAATTTGATTTTGTGGCCCAAAGAGATGTTACAAGATATGAATAAATGTGAAATTGACATTTATAAATGATGTTATTTTCACGCTATTTTAAAGGAAAAGTAGGATTTACACGGTAGATCTAGGTCGAACCCGACCAAAGTTTATAAGGAAGATATTTAAGGACAGATTGAGCAAAATTGCGGACATTTTTATATTGTAAGTTGACTTTATCTGTAAATCTAATTATACATTTCACAACAACCGAAGAATCACTAAAATTCTAACCCATGTAGATTCCGCCAATCTTAATAACCTCCTTCTCACATAGTAAAATAACATAAGCTTCGCTAAACATAGCGTTAACGCAAAAGCTTATAGGTAAAGAATCATTTTCACGCTTTGACTTTGAACTTAGTTGTTGAATCAGGCATGAAAGGGTTTAATCCTGCATTAAAAACAAATAGTGGAATGAAAATGATTGATATGTATATGTAGAATTGAGCCTTGGCCTTATGACAGGGAATAGACCAGCTTCAGAAGCGATGGGATTCTGCAAGATATTCACTCTCACCCAAGTCGAAATCTAGTTTCCAGCCCTTTCCACACCCAGTTATTGAAGATAGAAAATGTTTACAGCGAATAAAACCAGTTATGACACATCCCTGTGACTAGTTTTAAAACTCATATATGATAATAACGTACTCTCTATTTAATTTCAACATTTCCAGATCCTATTATATAACAGCCAACCAACTTATTGTATGAATAGACAATGGTACATAATGTAATGGAAAAAAAAGAAGTCTTGGGAATAGGAATTCGAATATGTTTATGTCTTAACAGAACCATTGCAACTTAGACAACACGGTATTAGGACCAAACAAGAGAATATGGATAGTATTCTATATCAATTGTTCGTGCATCGCAACTATACATCAAACACTAGTTCTATGCATTTGATTGAAATGCCAAGGGTTCTATGGTTGGTAAATCCACAGCTTCTTGGATGTATCAAGAAGGGATACGACGTCCATTTTTGTTACAAAAGCATTTGGACTTCTGCGGTAAGGGAAAAGCTAAACAGTTTAGGTCTATATGCTTCGGAAGAGTAGCTTGGGCCCCTGGCCAGTGGCCTGGGCTTTCTTAACTACAATAATTTGAATGTCATCGTTGGGCATTTTCGTATTCCCAGGCCCAACCCAAAGTAGGAGTTATTGGAACGTTGCAGCAACTGCTACAATGGATGGGTCCACAAGAGAAGCAGCAACGTCCATGATTTTTGAAAATTTGAATGCTTGGAAGACCGACTTCAAATGGGGACAAGTTGCAGGTACAGTACGGAGAGAGTGGGTTGATAGGTTCCGGAGAGCTCAAGTTTCGTCCATCATAAGTTGCATTATTACTACTATCCATTATCCTGTTTGTACTCGGGTGGCTCAGCGGTGTACATTAACCCTGATCCCACCCTCCATGTGATCTCCCTACCTTTTCCACGCTCATCCTCACTGCTTTACAGCAGTCCATGCCCCCGCATCTTCCCCTTTCCTTCAATTTTATCCATAGAATTAAGCATCAAAAGCTTATTTAAATGATTGAGATATCAGATGGGCGACTTTATATATGTTACTGGTTACGAGGTTTAAGCATCTTCGGAAACCTAGCTTACTCTTTTTAATTAACTGCGCATATGATAGATTCCAATTGGTGTTTTTTTTGTTTTGTTTTTAGGCAGTAGTAGAGTGTCATGTGGAAGTAGGAATTTCCTTTATTCTGAACCTTCTGCATCCATTCATTTCCGCCATGAAATAAATCCGAAGGCCAAGGCGCGTCACATGGACACAGACGCATATATCTCTTCCAGTTGCTCGGGAGGTTCACACCGCTTTCACGTTTGAGGGTTTTATCCGTTTTGAACATGCAAATATACGCAACAACCCACAACAAATATATCAACAAAACAGTCTACACTTGCTTCTTGTGAGGCCAATTATGCACCTCTACACTCTGCTCTTCGGAGTCTGATTAGAGTAGGTTGGTTCAAACATTAAGTACATGTATTTAATAGTTTGGATCATATCAGCTCAAATTCTATAACCCTTCATATAGTAGTTGTCTGGTCGAGCAAAAGAAATTTTTACCAGTAGGCAAGATTATAAAATTACTTTTGTCAAAAAAATATTTTAATTATGGAAAATATAAGCTATTGTCATTTTTTATACTTTATTTTTCAAAAAGTGCTGTCTCATTGTAAATGTTATCATAAATATCTTTTTTAGTGTATATAATTAAACGATCATTCACCTGCTCCATTATTTAAACTTTCTTTTTTTTTTCAAAAAAAAAAAATAATGCTTTATTATCACTAATTTCTATTTCAGGAGAGAAATCAATTTGACAAAAAGAACTAGTAACTAATAATAATTAAATAACAACTTGAATATGCATAAAAGATAATAAATACTTATATTTGTGCTGATGCAATGACAGATTTACTGTGAAGAAATATGTATATATACTTCAAATTTGAGAAGAGAGATTGCCCATCTTGCCCCGAATACGTGCACGGCCATTGTGAGTTCAGCCCAAATGTAGCTAGTTCCGACCTAGAAGGAATCATATCTATAATCTACTTACAATAATAATACTATCCAAGAAGCTTCACATTGAGTATATAGAAAGAGGATCAATTGATTAACGTATCTACTAATCCATCGAGTAGTCCAATCACAAAGGATCGCATTGCCCCGAAGCTCAATCGTAAGATAGATAGATATACCAAACCGATTCGTTATGAACCGCCGACCCTATCCCATAGGTTAAAAAAGTCATAAAGGGCGCCTCTACTGCTACTTTCTCAGCATCTCTCTCTAGTTTGTAGTTACTCACTTACCCCTGTAGTATGGCAATGGAAATTTTACAGATTCCTCTCTTCTTTTTTTTACTCTGGGTATTGTGTAGTTGCCCTTCTCTCTCGCTTTCACGTGACGACATGACAACCTCTGAGGCCTCCAGTCCTACTACAGCTGCGCTACTCTCTGTCCCCTTTTGCCCCGTCCCTCTCCCTCTCCCTCTCCCTCCTCCCTAATGTACTACAACTCAAAACCACCATAAAATTTATTTTAGTAGAAGTGAACAAAAGTAATTAAACCCATTCACTTCAAACTTCCAGAAAAACCTCTTCCCCCTTACCCCTCTTCTGCCTGCCTGCCTGCTTGCTAGCTTAGCTTCTACTCGTCAACAATGCTGAAGCTACCACTACTCCTACTCGCTTCACTACTCCTACCGCTCACCTCCGCTTCCGGAGTCCGCCCACCGATCTCCGACGCGCTCGCCCTCTTAGCATTCAAGTCCAAGGCCGACCCGGAGAACCGCCTCCTCTTCTCCCCCGCAAATCCCAACCAGTTCTGCCGCTGGCCCGGGGTCTGGTGCTCCCCTCGCGGTAAGATCACCCGCCTCGTCCTCGAGTATTCTCACCTCAATGGCAGCTTCCCCTCCTCCACCATCGACCGTATCGACCAGCTTCGCATCCTAAGCCTCAAATCCAACTCCCTCTCCGGCCCCATCCCTGACCTCTCCAATCTCACCAATCTCAAAGCGCTCTACCTCGACCACAACCTCTTCTCCGGGCCTTTCCCCTCCTCCCTCCTCCTACTCCACCGCCTCCGTACCCTCGACCTCTCCGGCAACCTCCTCGCAGGCACCATCCCTCCGGATATCGCCGCCGTCGACCGCCTCGCCTACCTCCGACTCGATGCCAACCGCTTTATTGGCTCCGTCCCACCTTTCAACCAGTCCTCGCTGAGGGTCTTCAACGTTTCGTACAATAACCTCACCGGGCCCATTCCGGTCACCGCTTCCTTATCCTCCTTCGGCGCATCGGCTTTCGCCGGCAACCCCGGGCTCTGCGGCATGGTCGTCCGCCGCGAATGCGGCTCCCATTTCCAGTTCTTCCGCGGGAACAATGCGACGGTCGTGTCGTCTTCGCCCGATGCCGCTTCCGGTCTCGACGGCCATCACCAGGGCCTTCTCCTCTCCGACTCTGCGCCGCCTTCCAAGAAAACGCACAAAAAGCGCGCCGTCGTCGTCATGATCGTGTTCATGGCCGGGGCGTTCCTCGTCATCGGGTTCGTCGCCGTCTCTGTGGCGATCAAGAAAAAGAACATGAGGCAGGGGACGATTCTGCGGCCGGACAAGAGCGCCACCAGCGGCATTGCCGATTCATCGGAGATGTACGTCGACGAAGTCGAGCGCGTCGGCAATGAGCTGGCCGCATCGGCGGCGATGATGTCGGAGGAGAAGGCAAAGAGATTGGGGAAGAGCGGGTGTTTGGTGTTCTGCGCTGGAGAGGCGGCGGATTACACGTTGGAGCAGCTGATGAGGGCGTCGGCAGAGATGCTCGGAAGGGGGAGCGTTGGAAGCACGTATAAGGCCGTGTTGGATAACCGGTTGATCGTCACAGTGAAGAGGCTCGATGCGGCGAAGCTGGGGATGACCGGGAAGGAGGCGTTCGAGAGGCATATGGATGCGGTTGGCAAGCTCCGGCATCCAAATTTGGTGTCTTTGAGGGCTTATTTTCAGGCCAAGGAAGAGAGGCTGCTTGTTTATGACTACCAACCGAATGGAAGTCTCTTCTCCCTTATACATGGTATGGTTCCTTTATCATTGGTTTGTTTATTATTCACTACTTAGCCCCTTTTGATTTCTTTTCTTGATTGTGCTTTCTTTATTCTATGCTCTATAGATAGAAGTTCAATTGAATTTTGCAATAACTTTATATATATTTGAATAGTCAACAATTAATCTCATTCACGATATCACTCCATGTCGCAAATTTGACAGCTAAAACAATTTATTCACATCATCTCCCTCAGTGCATTGTGGATGAGAAATCAAAATAGAGGAAGCACCACCGAACTGTCGATTCAACATTATGACACATTGAGAGGTCCCAAATAGCACGGGAGATGTATGTTTTGCTAAAAAATATTTAGTTTTTGTTTTATTGTTCATATTAGATGAATGTAAAGCTATGAATTTTATAGATCAGGCCATTAGGTTAAGTTAAGTGTAATTTGGCATTTAGTTATGTGCATTGCTTGTCCATTCTAGTGATGTGGGAGTATTTAGCATTTTGTGCCCCACCTTTTCTGTTATTGGCTTGGATTAGTCTAATCGAGAATAAACAATGGAACATCTATAGATCTGGCTTATCTCAGGTTCTCAGATCTTTCAAATATCCAAATTTTCCATTATCTTCAATAATTAATCAGATATAATTATGAAAATTTTCAAATTTCAACACTTTATTTATAGCCATTGATACACCAACCAAAATCCTAGTAGGGTGCCATGATATGACGTTGGGTATTTCAAATCTAAGACATAAAAGGAAAAAGGTGATGACCAGTAGAACTTGTTTGTGATGTGATTTAGTAATACTTAGCGATAGGCAGAGTGGCTTCCAAGTTCCAACATGTGCAGCTTGTTTGTGCTTTAGAACTTCAGATCTGAAAATTACATTTCTGGGCTGCACTAGTTGACTGTATTCTGTTTTATGTTTTCTCTAACAAACCAGCTTTAATTTGCTAAAATGTAACAACTCATGAATGTCATAAACTGATTTGGCTATGCCTATTTGGATGGAGGGAATAGGAGAAAGTTAGGAGAGGGAAAGGGAGACTTTCTTTTAGTTGGATTGAAAATTTAGGAGAGAATTGAGGAGACCAAAGTGGAGAAAAAGAGAGAGAGGAAGACAAAAACTAAATTGTCTCCATTTTTCTTTTTTCTCATATATCCAAACAAAAGGAGAGAATATTATTTTCTTCTCTTTCTCTTCTTTTCGCTCCTTTTCTCTTCTCTTTTTCTTTTTTTTCCTCTCTTGTTCTCTCCATCCAAGTATAGTTTAAAAAGTTTTGTCAGCCCACTGTTGGAAGATTCATTACAAATTTGTCAAAAAAGAGGTTTTCCCTAGTATGGCTAAACATATCAGGTCATAACGCTTGAGTAGGTTTCTTTACTCTATCTCTTCTAAATAATTGTTTCTCTTCCAATTCTAAATTAATTTCTCCTGTTATAATACCTTTCTAATTCCTATCTCGGTATCCAGGCTCAGTAGGTTCTTCATTCAGTTCTTAGAGACATCAATAGTCCCCCTCATTTATTCATCTTTTTCCTATTATAATATTAGTTACAGTTGGCCATATGTTCCATTTCTGAAATCATGTTTAATTCCATGATCTAGGTTGGAAATTAAATGTGTCCCTATGATCCAAATCGTATGTTTTAAGGTTTCTTAGCATATAGCCATTATACTTCAATAATGGATCTAGATACTTATGGTCCCTCTTGTATGCTTCGTTGTCACAGCAGTGAGATGTCTCATTCATTTAGTAAAGAATAGCATGAAGACAACGATGAGTACAGTATATACGCATTTCACAAGTATTTTCTAAAATCTATATGTATCCAAATAATAGTAATTATATATATATATATATATAATTTTATTTTAATTTTTTGGGTGGGTACCAGTAGGATTTATCAAATTAATCTAAAAGAATATTACTTAAAGCCAAGCCTTTTCCATAAAGATAACTGGTTCCTAGTCGTGATAATAAGTAAAACAGTTTCTGTAGTTGAAAGCCTCAACTGGTCATATTGGAGATGATCGTCCACCGAAGCCTTTTTGCACCACCTGCTAAGACCTTTTGTTCAGCTCTCTCATTAATTTTTCACTTGGGTACCAGTATGTCTGTGATTCTGGATCCTGAAAGTATTATAAGTTTATGGAAAAGGAAGAGGAATGTATCATATGCTATCTAGTTAGATTTACTAAAGAATTGAGCATCTGTGGTATTAGATACAGATTGTTGTCAAGCAGAGATTTTAATTAGAACGGTGCATGTTAAATCAACTAGTTATCAGATATTATTAGTTATTGACAACTGCCAACCGTAAGTTTGAGTTGCACTGAATTAATTTGTACCTTTACCGATTACTGTTGGCTAACTACCTCTCCACTCCTGCTCTTATTCCTCATACCCAATGTCAACCTTTTATTCATTACTGTCGGCTTCAAGTTTGTGTTGCACTGAATAATTTTGCAGCTTTATTGATTACTATTGGCCATTTTTTTGCACCCCTACTCTTGTTCATTATATCAATTTATTCTCAGTAAGAAAACTGAACTTCTATTTCACCTTTGTAGGTTCAAGATCATCTCGTTCCAAACCCCTTCATTGGACCTCATGCTTAAAAATTGCAGAAGATGTTGCACAGGGGCTCTCTTACATCCATCAAGCATCTCGACTAGTCCACGGGAATATCAAGTCCTCTAATGTCCTCCTTGGATCAGACTTTGAGGCCTGTCTTACTGACAACTGCCTTTCATTCCTTGTGGAATCATCAGAAGTTGATTACGAATCAGGATACAGAGCTCCGGAAATTAGGAAGTCTAACCAGAGGCTAACACCAAGGTCAGACATCTATGCTTTTGGTGTGCTCCTCCTCGAGCTACTCACCGGGAAGCCTCCACTCCAACACCCTATCCTAGTTGCTACTGATCTTCCATCTTGGGTTCGATCTGTTCGGGTAGACGAAGGAGCTGATGATGAGCGGCTAATGATGATTATTGATATTGCAGCAGCCTGTGTTCGTTCATCACCTGAAAGCCGACCAACTACTTGGCAGGTTCTGAAGATGATTCAAGAAGTGAAGGAAGCAGACACTGGGGACAATGACAGTGATTTAACCAGCACCTCGTAGTTTTTTTTCTTTTGTGGATAGTTCCATATCTAATGGACCACCCAAAACCTGCGATTCACTTTGCTCTCACGCCATTCTAGCAATGATCAATGTATTAATCGACATCATCTCTCTTGTCTGAAAGTCATGGTAAAGTTAGGGCACTGGCACTCTCGAGACTGCCGTGGCTGTCAAGGATTACACCTATAAATGTAGTAATAGTCTTAGTACTGTTTTCCTGAGGTTGCTTGTTCATTGATCATTTCTGAAGAGTTTGCTGAATTATAATTAACTTGGTGTGACCTGTTTTGTACTGGAAAACAGGATTTGACTGCATGTTCGCTCAAAAACCGAAGGCCACTGCTTGAGAATTCAATAAAATAGAACGACTGCGTTATGAATGAAGAGGTATTTGATGCTGGAAGCTGAGTTCATTCCCTAAAATCCATAGCATGAATGCCATCTATTTCACATGCACTATATAGGAGAAATTATAACATTTTTATAGATGCTGTCTAGCGTAGCATTGGGGTTGTATATGGGGAAGGCTTAGCCTACTGGAAAAGTAATAAGATCTATCCAGCAGTAGATCCACGGAGACAAGATACTATTCTCACCAATTTATCCTTGTGGAAACACATGATACTGTCTTAATGACACAGACATTGCTTGTCCTGAGATCCTGACCTTTCTATCATTACAATCCACCTCCCCTAGTTCTGCCCTATCTATCCTCTTCAATCCAAACAAAACGAGCACATCTCAAATCCAATTTCATTACAGCACGCAGCGTGGACCAGCATTCCACGCATGATTCCTAAGCTCACTATATCCTCCACTCCAAAATCCAGAATAAGGCCTAAAAGTTATCCGGTCTCTTACCCCCACCCCCCACTAGCATAAGATGGTGTTATTCCACTTGGCCGCCATGGCTAAGCTGCCACTTATCCAGCTCTTCCAGCTCTCCCCGCTGCTGTGGCCTTTCAATCTCTACCTCCCGTTGCTCCGCCATCTGCCACGTGTCTGCAGCACCGTTGTTAGTGCCTCCACCCTGTTCGGCTTCCGCGTGCGGCAGATCCTGGCCGTCGATCGCCTCGGTCGGACGAGGTGGGAGCGTACGGCCCGTTTGATTGGGGAGGAGCTGATGCCGTGGAGGTTTCGGCCGCGTTATAGTAATGCTCGTGTGGAGGAAGCCATCATGGAGTCCTTCTTCATCCTCTCGTACTGATAAGTTTGACCATCTCGTCCTTAATTTGTAGTTTACTAGTAGCTCTCTTCTTTTCCAACTTCTCTCGTGAGTCATTTAGTTAAGCTTTGCCTCTGCGGTTGGAAATTGTAACGGGGTTTTAGGGAAATGGAATTATGTTTAATATACTCCTATGAACAGTTTGACATAAGACTCCTCATCCTTAAATATACGTGATCAATGTATTAATACGTATCTGACGATACATCCTGAACTCTTGGCTGATATTAAATCATGGAAGAGAAATACTAATGTTGGATTTTGGAAATCCAATTCCTGGGAGTAGGGAGAGAGTTTAAAGGAAGGTTGTGTCCTCATTTAACCTTGAGTTGAGTCATTGTCAAAAGAAATTGACATAAAGTTTGCTTGCATGGAGAATTTCTTAGATTCATGAATTAAATTTGATTCAGTCCAGATCATTCGCTCATATTCTTTTTTCCCATCCAGAACGTTTCATGAAACTCTTTGACAGCTGAATTCGAACTATCATATTTTCATGTGATTCATAGGGTTCAACAAACAATCAATATTTCATGATTAAAAAGTGTAGTGCTACTTCCTTATATCTAGTGAGGGCCTTCTCCCTGTATGCATTCACAATCAGACCTAAGCTTGCACCATCTATCTCAGGCTCATAAGGGTCCATGGGCTATAAATGGATCGAATCAAGTTCATTAACCTCTTCTTTTGGGCCTACATTAGAATGCCAAATGGGCCAGTTGTCCAACTAAGTCTTTGATTGTCTAAATTAAAAAGCTCACAAAGAAAAGAATAGACTAGATAGGAGGCCCAATTCATTGCTCACAGTGCACAGTGGCATTTCAATCGACAGAACTTAAAAAAACTATTCTGCACTACGAACGATAGAATAAAGCAATGCTCTTTCGTCAATGCTCGTTATCTGTCACATTCTTTGTTGGGTCTCCTCATCTTTTAACACCAAAAGCTCAAAAAAGATCTTAGCGTCCATATCACAGATGTAATCCAAAAGATAAACAAAGAACTATATGACGTCTTTCACCAACCTTTCACATTGTTTTTTCTCTTAAGAGAAATATTGGTGGAAAGAAAAGCCAGCAACCACCGAGGCTCCTCTAGAAGCAATGTCCCAAGTAAATAAACATAGTCTAGACAAAACAAAAAATAAATCAATCTTCTTTCTTTTTGAAAAGAGAAAAAAGGAAAAAAAAAATCAATCTATTGTTCAATGCTAACAAATAAAGAGACAGTCTACCAGAGAAAGAGACAATTTAACAAAGCTGCAGGTACGACATTAAAATATTGCCTAAGACTTGCACTGTTGTTGCACATCATGGTTGTCTGTCTGCATTTATATTTCTCCATAACAACTAATAAATTAGTTTAGGATTTTATCCCTCATGAAAGTTTTAAGTATACCCTTCTGAATTTTATATTTGCATATAAAAAGAAAGTATTATATTACCTCAAAACTTTTGATGCCATTCCTATTATGATTTATGAGCTAGGCCCAAAGTCAGAATATAAAAGATTGATAGAGTCATGTAATATATATCTTTTAGAACTCATAAATTAAAACCTAAATAATTTTGAAGGCATATAGATTCCTAACTAAAAAGAAATGCTACGAGTTAGTATTTCAGAAGATACAGAAGTAAAAAATTAACTGTGGAGGTTTATACATAACAATAAGAGATTTTAAAAGGGTATTACAGGTAAAAAGGCCCTAATGCTAATCATTTGAACTCTCATAACATTTTATTAGTGGTCATGATATCATGCTAATCATGCTGAAGCAACTTGTTTTCACACCTCTCTCTATACTGCTTTTCTTTATTCTTTGCTTAAGATTTCTCTAAGAATCCTTTCAAGAATTGCAAGTTGAGCTGGCAGCAAGTTAAACTCCCTCGTTACTCTTTGATGTACAAAAAATAAAGTGCAAGACAAGTATTATTCCATCAAGTAAAAACACTGTACCGTTTAATTTCATTCTTATTTACACAGTTCTATGCTACTATATAGATACATATTATTCGATTCTTGTATTTTACTCTGAGTTAATTTTACCATGATAATAACTAATAGAATAGAAAATATTTTATTATTTTAAAAATAAAAAATTAGAATATATAAACTATCTTTCGTTTGACTTAAAAAATCTAGCTCTCCATTCTTTTTTAGCTTAAGCTAACAAATTTGTTGAAGATTTATTCAAGATATTGATGTTAATTTGTACCTATAATTATTTTAATCATCTATGTGGTATTGACATTAAGAAACTAATGATAGGGTTTGAGCTATTCATAGAAAGAAAAAAAAAAAACCTTTTGAGTTTGAGTTAGTAAAATTGAATATATATTTTTTAATATTAAATATATATATTTATAATAAAATATATATATATAATTACATAAGTGATGCACATTAAGTAAAATATTTATAATTTTTTGTGGGTTCTCAAAGCACATTAAGTAAATTTGTGTGTATAATATATAATTATAAAGTAGTAGGGTGTGTTTGAATGATAATAAATATAAAATATAGAGTGTTTTTGCTAAATTTTCTTTATAGTTATTTTCCTTGCCGACTAATTAAACGCAAGTGAGACATTCTTTTCATCATTTAATTGATACAAAGACTGTCATTAGTAGAGTCAAATACTCCAACACGCCGCCTTCCTTCTTAATTTTTTTGACTATTCCCGGTTTTGAACAAGTTACCCTCGCCGGCTTTGTTAGACTTCTTCTCGCTTTCCTTCTCCTCTTCCTCTCAATTGTAATCCTCCCCATTTCTTCAATGGTAGTAGCTCTTCAATAGACAAATTTTGTAGCTCTCCTCTTAGAAATGAAAACATTACTCTTAATCTTAGCCGTAATACTCCCAGTAGTCATAATCCTCCTCCTCCTCTCCGCCCTCCTCCTCTTCCTCTGGCATCGCCGCCGCCGCGAACTTATCCCGAAAGCTGCGCCGCAATTCACCGAAGAAGGAATGAAATCTCGCCGGCTGGCGAAGCTCCACATACCGTACACATCCACCACCATCAGCAGAGCAAGCCTCAGATTCCATCACCTTCACCACCATCACCACCACCGAGATGGTGAGCATAACCAACAACCTCCCTTCAATTGGCAGGACCACCCGCGACTCGTCGCCGAGGCCGCGGAGAGCGGGTGGTCGCGCTTCGCGTTCAAGATCGAATCGTCTACGCAGCCGTCTCAGGGCGCCGCCGTCTGCGCCGTCTGCGACGGCGCCTTGCGCCGCGACTTGACGGGGACTAGTTGGGAGGTGCCGCACGGCTCGTCGGAGTTCATTCAAACCGTGCGTCTCAATCCGGGAGCAAAGAGGAGTAACGAAAACTTCAATACTTGTAGTTTTAGGATGAGCCTTCCATTGCCAGGGCCAGACTTGGCTGGCTCTCCTTTCCCCCAAGAAGCCTACTTCGAGATCGTCATCTTGCATCTCCAATCACAACAAGATCCATCTCCTTCTCTTCCAAGCAAGAACGCGACGGAAGACGATTCGACGAAGCTAATCCGAGATCATTCCATCAATGCAAGTGGGAGATTCGATACCATCACTGCAACCCAAGAGCCCAAAGCGAATGGCAAGCGCAAGCCCCTCGTCATGTCACTAGGCTTCAGCGTATCCAATTCTCCTCAAAATTCGTCGCTATCCGGGACTTATCCGGGCTCTATCGGCTTCCACTCCAACGGCTCCGTCTACCTCGACGGTAATAGAATAAGTTCAATTTACTCTATCGAACGCTTCACCCATCCGTGTCATAATCTAAATAAATTTATCCAGGCATGAAGCTGGTTATCGAGACAGAGAGATCCGAGTGGGCAGGGGTGAATAGAGTAATCGGCTGCGGCTTCGACCCCAGCAAAAAGAAGGTCTACTTCACGGTGGACTCCCAATTGATGCATGCCATCAATTGCAACTCCGAGGCGTACGGGAGCCCGCTTTATCCCGTCATAGCCTCGAATTTTGATGCAATGGTTACGGTTAATCTGGGCCAGAGTAGGTTCAAGTATGGGCCGGCGAATGCACGAAGAACATCTAATCCGTGTTTATTTAAATCCTGCGGCTCGGGCGAGAGTGGGTCGAGTGTTGCAGGCTTTGATGACAGTGGAGAGCTCTTCTCGGTGGATAGTGGATGGCTTGAGGCCCAACAGAAGAACAAAACCAAGATGGGAAATGGGAATTGGAACGATGGCGGTACTGCAACGGACATCGATGCAGACTCTGATCTCTTTGAGATCTCGTTAAAGGATTGAGAGGATTGGATACTAATTACTGTTTGTGAGGTTAGGACTGACATGATTCTCCTCATGGAGATCAAAAGCTTTTCTTTTTTTTCTTTTTTCTTTTTTCTCTCCCAAGTTAAAGGTGAGAGGGCTGATAGTGTATTGGCAACTGAATTGTTCAAAAAGCATACTATATATAAAGAAGCTCATTTCTTGTAATCTGGAAGCAGTTCAGCTGCAGTGCAGTACGATCGTTTTTTTATTATTATTATCTCGTAATGACCTGTTACCATATACTAAGATGAACTTGGAAAGTAGGGTAAAATTAGGCTCACTTCTTTAATAATTCTCAAATGGATTTTGAGGAAAGAATGGATGATAGATCAACTCAACCATGATTTGTTTTTTAAGAGAGAGGTTCTCGTAGGCTAATATTTCGCTAAGATCCAAATTATTACAAACATGATACATGTAAATTTTTGAAAGGGAAATACTGTTTAGATCTTATACAAGCAAAAATATAGATACCAAAAGAGAAAAATAATACAATGGTTTAAAAAAAAGTCCAGCAATAACATTTTGGAGAAAAGCAACAAAAACGCCGAGCTCTCCAAAAGATGATCTCATAATCTGAAATATAATAAGAGAAATACTAAAGGAAACATGCATGTAAGAAAACCGCGATCGTAATTTCAACACATGTACGATAAAAGCGATTGTAAACGAGGAAACTTGCCAATAGGATTCGATCATCTCAAGGACAAATTCTCCTCAGAGGGGAGAGTATGATAATCGAAGTCATGTTCATGATCCAAGAGGAAAAGGCCCAAAATACCAAGCCTTTACAGAGGAAAGGCTATCCATGAAGCCCACATAGTTTACCACATTGAATTTCAAATCATAGTGTGAATACTTAGTTACTTCAATTGATGATTGTCATTAATTCAAGGACAGGCAATGGATGCATTATTTTTTTAATAATTTTTTATTGATAGAAAATCTGTTGGCTAATAACAGACTAGCACAGGAGTTAGTTATTCTCGATATATAAGTTGAGATATAGGTCAACACTATGATTTGAAATTACAAACCTACAAACAAGCTAAAGTGTACACATGCATAATCTCTTTTAATTTCTTTCAAGAAGAAAATTGAGCTCATAAATATTTGAAATCTGACCTCATGCCACAGGTGGGTATGCTCACTCCAACAACTGCTCTAAGTTGTCGTATAGATGCATAATTTCAATAATTCTCGGATTCTTTGATTTCTGGTAACTAGGAAACTTTTTATCCCCAAGATTCTTTTCACAAATGAAAATTTTCAAATAGCTCCCGGTCTCTTTCTACCTTGTACTTAAAAACATATTAAAACATTTTTTTTCTTCTAAATGTTAACGTTATATATATGGAAATATAATTAAAAGATCTGTTATGAAATCTAATTTTAAAAAAGGCTTAATCCATAGCAGATCCGCAAAGTTCATGATTTGGGTTTTCCCAAGATCTATGCTTGGTTGAGTGGTTAAGATGAATGATAAATATCTCCACAAATAATTTAGCAATACCTGGGATGCACAGAGAGGATCAAAGGCTGATCCAAGAAAAGCAATGAATGGATGATTAGCTATGCAAGATGTAATAATGTCACTGACCCCCCCTCTCTGCTGCTTCTTTCATTTTAGCAATTTTATCAGAATACTGTCAGCCCCTCCACTGGCAACCCTGCTCCCAGTTTTTAGAATGATTTCAGATTTGGTCACCCCAAGTTCAAATTACCATATGCTCCTCACAATGGCAACCAACACAGTGATAAGAGGCTCTCAATTTGAGGGCTACATCGGTTGTCAATCTATCAATGAACAAGAATAACGACATGCGTCTGTGCTTTCAATTCAAATACCATTAGAGAAAAGGTCATACGGAGTTTGGATCTGGAATCGTTCTAACACACGTTCCTCACTACTAATTTCCGAAGAGAGAGAGAGAGAGAGAGAGAGAGAGAGAGAGAGAGAGAGAGAGAAAGGAAAAGGTGGGGTTGCTGTTGAAGTCTCGGAAAAGAGCGACACCAAAGAAAATTACGCCCGAGCATGCTCTTCGTCCGCCCACTGTCGCTGACAAAAGAGTCATAGTCCACCACCACCACCACCTCCATTTCTTCCCAAATCCAATGATGCCTCTCTTACTTTTAACGGTCTTCACACATATGGATGCCTCTCTTGCTTTGCTTTTCTTTTCTTTTCATTTTTACAGATCGACTTTACGTGTGGTTAGATGAAGCTGACAGAGTTGCGATTTTAGAACAGTTCAATCATATCACTGTTTATTAGGTATGTAACGGTAATTATTATATTATACAAAGTTTCAGTTAACAATTATATGGGAATCCGAATATGTTATTATAGGATGAGAACTAATAAATATTCTTGGCACAAAAGTTTTTATTTGCTGCTCCTCCTCCTCCTCCTCCAAGTACATCTGAGGCACGCGGATGTTATCTCAAAGCTCAACCAAAAGTTCAATAGCTTAGAGTCAACTCAGACTGGCTTCCTACAGTCGAATAGCTTTTGCTCCGGATTCTAAGGAACTTATGCTTTTAGGAAATCATACATATAACTCGTTTCTTACTGTTTGGAACCATAAATTCAATAGTCAACCATACTGTATTTTTTTTCATCAAAAAGATTTTAAAAAAAGCATACTATCTTCAGCAGTAAATAACAGTCATATATATATTTTTTATCTGATACATCCATAACAAACGTAATAAAGGTTATAAAATACAAACTTAGACACCCAAGATACAAAAGAAATAAGAATTGGATTAATCATCTAATTTCATATGCCTTCCGGGCGCAACGGGAAGAGCTCCATGGTTCCATCATCTCTATCCTCTTCCAAGTCCAAACCAACATCACCCCAGCTCCTACATCTACGCTTGCAACTCGCGGCGTAGCACTCTTTATTATCTTCTCCCTGCACCACCACCGTACATAACATTAGTTGATTTCCAGAATAAAAAGTCATAGATGTTAGATAAGTAGTTAATCTAAAACTTAAGTTATTAAATAACAAGTCAACAATCTATATCATGTCTTCTATAATGGAAGCGGTCATCATCTAAAGTTTATAGTCGTACTTTGGACTCGGAGATGAGGGTTAATATCGAAGGAGAAGTATTGTTCGCATTTAGCGCAAGCAGCGCGGTGCGCTTCTGCTTCTGGCGCTCTCGCGCCTTGTGGTTTTGGAACCAGTAGAAGACGTTCTTGCCTTCGATCCTCCCATGCTTGCTGAGCTCCTCCGTGATGCGCTCGATCTGGTGAGCGTTCGGCGTTCGCATGCCGCCTCGGTAGAGCGTCTCCAGTATCCTTATCTGCTCCGGCGACGGGTTCCACCGCGTGCCTCCCGAGTGCATCCCCACCTGCTAATTAATTCACAACCAAGTTTAGTAGTAGTAGTAGTGATGGTAGTTAGAAATACTAAGAAAGAAAGATTAAAAAAAAACGAGAGGAAACGATATATGACATACAGGAGTAACATTAAGCTTTGCAGGAGTTGTACTACTGCATTTTGAATTGTGAGAGTTCTTGAGGTTATCTAAATCTAGACGAGCGAAAGTCTTGGATGCTAGGGGTTTGATGGGTTTAAAGGATAAGGTTAAGGAAGAGGAAGAGGTGGAGGAGGAGGAGAGAGGGGAGGAGTCCGCTTGATCCATGGAGACTTCGTGTAGGTGGTGGATCTTCATGTCAGCTGTGGGAATATGGGGGGATGGTGATGGGAGAGTCGGGTATTTATATCACGAGAAAAGATGGAATTGCTGGGATTAAAGTGGCAACCAATTGCTTGCAAACCCCAAATAGTACAAACTTCTACTTTGGTGCTACTTGGCGAGTGTTGAGTGGGGAAAGGATCGTCTGTCAGTTTTAAAGTCTATGCTAGTGATGATACGTAGGCCAGGCCATGGCGCAAATGGGCAATCATCTTTGGATCTCTTGGTGGCATAAAATAAAATAAAAAAAATAAAATAAAGTAAAGTAAAGAAAAGAAAACAAAAGAAAAGGAGAGAGCATGACATGCATTTGGCCTAGAGACTATACACATGCAACCTATCAATCTATATGTAAAAGAAATCCCAAATTGTTAGGTGTTTTTGGTCGGATGTTCGCCGCTATTTATAATTACTGTTGTTATATCAATATGGAAAACGTTTTCTTTGAGAAAAGGTCGTTTTTTTTTAGCATAAAAATTTCTCAGTCAACAGATTCAGTGGGGTATATATGTATGTTGACTTTAGATTTTGACGATAAGTTAGCGTTGACGATGTATGAGCGAGAAGGCCAACCATCTGATGTCGGTCTAGTAGAAAAGAACGCCGATGTTGATGTGGTCGATCACATTGGAAAGACAAATGGCTGGCGTGCAATAAATTTTATGGAGAAAATCTAGTGAAAATTGACCGACAAATAGTTATGCACAAGACAATTTAATCCTGAAGTAGGATAGAATAAAAAGTCATACCTCTTCCTACCATGTCGCCGCCAGTCAGAGTTTCGCCAGTTTTGAGTTCAACTTGGCTTATTTTTAAGAGTTTATTTTGAAAAGCCTCTTAACCTCAAATGATCGTTTACTTAATTTAGATTATATATATATATATATATAAACAATTTTATTGAGCAACGAACGAGGAATTAATTCTATATCTATCTCTGAGAGAGTTAATGTGAGCGGTGATCGTTTGGATCGAATTTCCGGCGTCTAAAGTCTAAACCTGGGACACCTCGTTCTACTTGAGGTACCATCCGTGACATGCGCGGGGTGCATTTCGATAGGTTATAATTCTCGCTACCCACACCGTACACTAGGTAGAGGATAGATTAGATTAAGGCATGGGTTATGGAAATGAGTTGGCGTAATTTGAGGGAGGTCGTAGGAGAAGGTGGTGCGAGCGGAGGTGCAGCGGATCGGAAGAGGTGGGTGGACTGGAGAGCATGCAGAGAAGGGAAGACCAAATGATGAGAGGGAGGGAGGGTTGACTTGGGAGTGTTTGAACCGGGGAGATGACGCCAAAAATATCCCCCCCCTCCGATGCTGGCACGTCAAGTCGGTCGGCTTTCATGATAAGGGGGCTGGCCTCCTTGCTTTTCGGTGGAGATAGATAGGACTTCTTAGGAGTGGGAATGGAGAGAGATTCCTCCAATCCCTAAAAAGGAAAACAAAAGGCGATAAAGGAAAAGCCGAAAGCTTAAGACGAGTGTGAAGAGCGGGGGGGGGGGGGGGGGGGGGGGGGGGGGGAGGGTAAAAGGAAAAGCTAGACATCCGTGTGCGTGTGTGCTCTTGGATCTTGATGGGTGTGAGTGTTAGGGAAACAAATTCGTCTTTTTCAAGTCATTGCTCTCTCTTTCTCTCTCTTCACGCCATGCCATGCCTTGGAGGCATGGACCAGATTCTTTGCCATCTTTAGGCTTCGCAAAGGGCGCCTCTTCTTGTTGATGATTAGGAGTTTTTCAGGTTGTTTTCTTTTCTTCAAACAAGATCACTTTATTGATGATAGCTTTTTAGGCAGTTGTTGTCTGATTAAATTGCACATAGATTGCTAGTAGATAAGTTTTGAGGTTAATTTTGAATCATTTTTGCATAGTTTAACATTACAAAAGAGCTGTTTTTAGCCTCTGCATGAGGAAGCGAGACTTGCTAGTGATGTAGACAAAGCTAGTCATACCATTCTAATAATATATAAGAGCCTTCCTGATGCCCAAATAATTCAGGGAGTATTAAATCTGCACATTGCAAACAGACTGATTTATATAGAAAACTTACAGCCTCTTATTAATTTTGTTATAATCCAAAGCTCATTAATAGAAGAAAGAGGTCAAATAGGAATTTACAAACAGACTTCAAACTCGGGCTCCCAAAACTTGCTCATAAGCAGCATACCATCATGCGGCATCCAAATCCTCAACGTACAAGGATGCAACAGAGAATCTCTTTGGCAGAGAATACTTCACATTATTTTTGCTCATTTATTTGAAACTTTCCATTTGCTCCAATGCTAAGAACTGCTGGTAATATCAGTTTCTCATTGCTCTCTTATTCTTCCTCTGAAGAAGCTTTCTCAACAAACTGAGGCCACCTTTTTGGTCAGGCCTTTTAGAAACGAGCGCAAGAACTGTTGCATTAGACTCACTTTTGTAGTTAGCAAGCTCATCCAGATGATAAAGCTTATCAGGTGACTTCCCTGGGGATGGATGAGGCATATTTTTTATCAACTCATTGTTTCCATGGTCGTTGTCTCTATGGATGTTTCGCCCATGTAGCATGCCTACTTTCAGGTTCTCAGAGGTTGCAGCTGGTTGACTTTGTGGTTCAGTGCATATGATTTCCTTCGTTTTAGGAGATATGGCTTCTTCAAATTCAGCATCATGCTCTGCTTGTATCTGATCGAGTAACCGAGGTCGATGAGTGGATTTGGAAGTTGAAGGGCTATACATTACTTTATCCAAAATAGCTGCATCTTTTGGAGATGCCAAGGCTTTCAATTGTTTCCCAAGATTTAGGATTGTTTCCTGGCAATGGGCAAGTTTCTCTGATGCTGCGGCAATTTCAATGTCCTGCAAGGTCAAAATGGCATTCAAAGTGAGTTAAGGAAAACAACTTACCAGCCATGAAACCTTACTTGACCACAAGAGGTGCAGCAGGAATAACGTGATGCAGCACCAAATAAATTACACATAATTGACGAATGGTATTAGAAAATAATGGAGTGAAGAAGAAAGCAGATGATAAAATCAGTGCAATGTAAAATACTACACGGAAACACAAAGATATGGCGATAGCTGATACAGTTTGTTTAAATGAGACTTTCACTTATGAATATGAATAATTGAGGTAGGATCTGAACAATCAACACATCATGGATGAAATTAAAAATCATACAGAGATAATGTTGCTGGACGTTCAATAATAGATGGGTCATAAAGTGTATGTCACATATTATCATTGTCAGTTGATGAACCTGTCAAAAGGACCTTTTCAAGACAAACAGATTAGACTAGTTGTCAGCATTGACCAGATACCATTTTTGTTGTGTTGAATACAATTAGATTTTATACTTCCTTTTTTTATTTGATCTAGCCCAATATATAAGTAATGTATAGGAGATTGTCAACTCGAAATGCTTGGGCCATAAATGTGTCTATGCAAATCAACTAGGACACCGACCTTCTTCTGAAGCTAAAAATTACCTCGTATACAGGAATAATCTTGCAGAAACCCGATTATGTTAAACATATGACTCAAAGCATTACCTTTCCCTACAAGATAACCACCCTTCTAGGAAATTTTAGAATGACCCCAAACGAAGGTATTTAATACCAATGGACAAAATGTTCAACCAAATGTGCAAGCTTCGATAGACAATCAAGTAGCAATCTATAAACCGGTATTACAAATATAAAAGTAAATAGAAGTACAAATTGTCATTTCTTTCTTTCTTTATCTTTATTTATTTATTTGCAATGGAGATCGCTAGATCATGCGCAGTGAGAGTGCAAGAGCTATAAAAGAAACATTGACGACTTTTACTTTAAGCCATCAATTTAATAAAATATTTTCAGTATGGAATATGGAACTCCATATCATCTTGAAAATCTGCAGAGGCCAGATTGCCAATGAATTTACAACAAATCTACATATCAGAAAAAAGGGTACAAACCAGTTAATCCGATAAGAAGATCATGAGACATCAACGAAAGAAATCAAACAGATGAAGGTCAAAGAATTGGGACCCGTGCCAAACTGTATTGTATGATATGACAGCTTATTGAAAGCCAACTGTTAAAAAATTGTAACTTGTCTACTGACCACTAGATGTTAGCCATGAGCAGCCACAACTGTTTTGGCTTTTGAAGCTCTCCAATCTTGCTTAACTAGGATTGCTTACTTCAAGAAAGTTATCCTCCATGTAAAGCAGGTCTAGAAACCATTTTATGTTCAGCTAGAAATCATCACGCAACACTATTTATTTACAGTGAATTCATTTTAACATGATTTATTTCCTATAGAAAGAAGATGCAACTTTTATGTGCTTTTGTGGAAGCAAATGGAAGATAGTAGTTCACTTTATACCTTGCAAGAATTTCCACCTTGTGCTCATCTAAAATGGAGTTCAAGTGTCAGAGAGATGTAGAAACTTACTGTTCTGAGTTGCTTTTCTTCTTGTCCAGCAATGTGTTTTGGACTTCCCTTGGCAGCAGCACTGTATTATGCACAATTAGATGGTACAAATGATTATTGCACTAGCAAATATGGAAGCTAAGAAAAAAGATTACCTTTCTAACTTCAGTGGTACTTCACGAAATGTTGTCTCTGGCTTCTCAGAACAGTTACTTCCCTTTTCGAGTTCAAGAGATGAGAATCTTTTATGAGTCTCGTCCAATTCAACATTGGAAGCTGTAATCTGTGAGCCGTGATTATTTAGTAATTTTTTATTTACAATCTGGTCTTCAGTCAGCCCCTTTGATTCTTTCAATGCTTCTAGTTTCACATGGAGACTAGAAAGAGCTTCTGATTCCGGAATTCGAGTAACCAATCTTTCATTTCTAGCACATTCTGTCTTAAGCTTCTCTTTTAAATCCTTTTCCTGTGATACCACATTAAGAGTCTCACATTCCAGTCTTGAATTTTCCACTTCAAGTTTACAGTCAACATCCTCCATTTCAGATGACAAGAGCATCATCTTCTCCTTTTTCATCTTGAGTTCATGATGTTCCTCTATTTTATTTATTTCTGTATCTGGGCTGGTCATCACAGCTTTGAGACCATCATCAAAATGTGATTCTTCTCTGTCTAACTGCTTCATAATAGTCTCCCTCATATCTGATACATCTTGAAGGGAAAAGCAACGGTTGACAATCCAGTCTAATGTTGAGCTGACTTCAGCAGCAAACATGTCGAGGTCAGCCTTTCCATGCAACAGATCATTACAGACAAGGACAAAACGTTGTAGGACAGCAGTAAGTTCAGAAGTTTTCCACAGAATTGCACGAGCTGTATATCCATTTAAAGAAGACACAGATCTTTGACCTTGAGAAACACTTGCATCACTTCCAGGTAGTATATTTTGGTCATCAATATTCTTTGTAGATTTTTGGATGATTCCCTCAACAAGCTTAATTAGCTTACATACTGACATTCCAATATTTGACTGGGAAAAATGGTTTGTTGTTACATCACTGGAAATGTGGGTGACAGATCGTTCCTCAAATGAATCCAAACGATTATGTTGATATCTCTTAGAAACATTGCCATTGGCATGTGGGATGTCTGATGTTTTCCCTTTGTTAGATATACCACTCTTTTGTAAAGCAACTGTAACTTCTTCTAGAATGACTCCTATACTTTTTTGTGTCATATGATGCTTCTGGATGATCACTCTTAAGATATCCTGAAGCCAACTAGGATGGTTTGTAAAGGGTTTGTATGTCGACAGAGTCTGAAGGTCTGTTTCATGGAAATCAGAGAAATTATTAACTAGCATGAGCTCTTTACCTGTAGCTTCTGATAGATCAGTTCTCAAATCAGTTTCTTTGGTGTCTACATATGATCTCTTATCTCCTGAATGAACATGTGAGGACTCAAATGGTTTATCAACAGATATTATTGCTAACTTTTCCATCTCCACAAAATCATCCATCAAACTTAGGTCAGATATTGCAGTGCTCCTACAAGATGGTGATGTTGGTTTGCCATACTTAAAGTGCTCCAATTCTGAAAGTAAAGAACATGACCATGATTCACAGCAACTAATTTCATCTTCCTTACATCCATCCTCAGAAATTGTTCCAAGGGGGTGATCATATAATAAAGGGCTGCTTTTTGCTAACTCTTTTAGCTGTGCTTCAACTTGTGATAATTTGGAAGCTGCGCATGCAAAATTGATCTGCGAGGACTTCAGTTCACTGTTCTTTTTAGTCAATGATTCTTTGAGAATTTTGTTTTCATCTTCAATTGTTTGTAACCTCTCAAGAATAGATGCATCATAACAGTTTTCTGACACAAGATTCTGTGGCGTGATGACTAATGTAGCATTTGACCTTTTCTTCCTTGTTTCAGTAGCACTACTGTCTAACAGTTGAACCTCACTTCTCATTTTAGCTAAAGCAGCAGGCCCTGGCAGTCGCTTCCGTATCATGACACGCAATCTCTGGCACTCCGCTTCTAGCTTAGTGATCTTCTTTAAGCTTTCGAGGTGTTGCTTATGTGCAGCATCAGCTGATTTGAGATTAAATTCTTTATCTTCATTTCGAATCTCAAGTTCCTTCTGAAGCATTGAGACCTCATACTTAAGAGAAGCATTAGATTTCTCAGTTGAATCTAATCTTGCCATAACTTCACTGAAATTTGCTTCAGATAGGGCTTTTGATTTATTTAGTTCTTCGATCAACTTCTCTTTCATCTCAAGAGTCCTATAGAGATTACTATACTCAGCACCTAACTTAGCAATCCTCTTATTTGCCTCAATTAACCTCTCTTCTAAAGTTTCCACCTTTTCCTGTTCTCTAGATATCTTTTCAGCAGCATCAGATGTGATATGATCCTGCTCTTTCTTGGCAGCATTTAACTGTTGCATACAATCTTTTAAAGCTTCCTCTATTCTATCCATTTTTTCTTCTGTGATTACATTCTTATGTAAAGCATCATCAAGTTGTTTCTTCAAAGACACTGCTTCTGCTTCAGACTTTTCCCAACCTGACATACCAATAATTAATGAAGCAATATCAGGGCAAAATAAAACCAAAAATCGATACAGATTAAACAAGTCACACAGAAAAAAAAAAGTCATACAGGCTAAATGTGAACGGAAGAAATAAATAACCTGCAATGGCTTCCTCAGCAACTTTTGCTTGCTTCGCCAGAAGATTGTCTTTTGCATCAGACTCAATGCGAGCAGAGGAAAGTAGTCCATTCAAGTCTTGTAAGGATCTCTCTAGTTCTTGAGCCTTCTCTTTCTGTATAGAAAAGATAAAAATATAATCACTAGTGGAAAATTGAATGAATCTTCTATTTCTTTAATGAAATGACATTATTTAGATAAATAATCCAAATATGATTGTTTTTTAAATGTAGTGTTTTCAACTCATAATACAGTAACAAGTAAAAGAACTGTGTATGAAAGAATATACACTGATAGTACAATGGTTGTGATGCTGCGATTCATTCTATTAGTCTTATCATATGTTAAATCAGGTGCATTTTATTTTATGAGTCTTATCATGTGTCATTAGTTAAGATTAACTCTATTAGAGTATAAGTTGTATCACATCTAACCTTAATACTCCCAGCAATTATACAATAAGAAAACAACTTCATTTCTTTTTGTCTAAGTCACCAAAAAAAACATTCATGAAAGGTATGACCAGATCTTGCGTCTTATATTTTATCCTCACAAAATAAAGAATAATATGTGATCTATACGAGTTAGTGCTAAATCATTTACCTCTTGCTCCTTTACTAAGAGATCCGACTTCTCACTCAAAATAATGGTCTTCTCGGAAGGTTTCCTCTTCCAAAGCCATGCCTTGTGCTCCATACTTCTATGCAGATTTTCTATCAATTTTCAAGCAGTAAATTTCAGACAAATTTTACCAAAGAACCATGAAAGACTTGCTTTACCTATTGATACATAATGATAAAGCATCAGGCTATATATCACCATGATGAAATTTCTTGAAAGCTGAAGTAGAAGACATGCAATTATTTGCCGTAACATATAAAATACAGGCGGCAAAAGAAATAGAATACAAAAGTACATAAACTAAAGTTCTTTCACGTTACAGAAATGAGAAAAAAAGTTAGCAACGCAAATGTCTACAATTACATAAAATTTAGCTGTATAATTGTTCTAGGCAGCACAATCCATTGACTACGCAGCCATGTTAATACCAAAACAAAAAAAAAAGTATTCCGGTGGTCGTATTGACAGGCTAAGAATATGTGGGGTAATCAATGGAACAATGCTACTTGTGATGATTTTTTTTGTCAAAGTATATTTTTTTTGTTAAAACCAGTGAATCCTCTTCCATAGGCTTGCATGTAGGTCAATTCATATGCTGAATAGATAAAACTCATGGGATTGTTACAAATGGTTCAGATCTAAGAGAATATTTTAGTCTTAAATTTATGCCAAAGTAGTTATTCTTCTAATATCAAGAGCTCCCTCCTTATTTTGTTCACCAAACCTCTTGAAGTTGTGGAATAATTTTGATCTCAACTTAATACTCAGAATCGGTACTTTTCAAAAATTTAATATCCTACCCTTGAACATTTCCATGAAAAAATTACTCAAAGGGAAAGGGAATAAAATGATTTTTCAGTCTGTGAATTAAGTTTGGTAATGAAACAGGGCGAAATGCCTTTTTGTCAAAGAAAATGGGGGAATAAAATGTAGAATCCTGGTCTCCTCAAGGATTGCAACTAGAAATTTATAATACATCTAAAATGATCCATAATCCCGTTATCCTCTGCCTGTCCAGATATATAATGATTCAAGTTTATCCTTCTCCTTCACTTTCATCCTCTACTCCCTTAAATCAACTATTTCTCTTTTACGAAGCCAAAGGATGATAATCAGAACAGAACATCATTCAGGACATGATTTTGACCACTGACAATCTGCAAATACTAAGAAGTTTCATGTAGGAAAAAAAGGAAGCTATTTCACGAAACAGACATAAATGAAGATATCCCCTTATGTGGCATGAAGGAAATGTTACACTAAAAATCACCACTTAATGACGAAATAAAGAAGAAGAGGAAGAGGAAGAGGAAGAGGATGAATACGGGAAATAGTCTGCTTCCAAATTTAATGAAGGAAGAAGAACAACTGTCTCTATAAGAAAAAGGCAGATACTGAGCACTAAAGGAAGCATTTTCTGACTCTCCTTTAAGTCTTCTTATTCTCTTTTATTTCTCCACCTAGATAGTATCTGCTCACTTTGCTAAAACCATAGCCTCCTATCTCAGGCTCCAATAACAAACACAAACATAAAGCTACTTAGCCAGTTTACAGAATTTGCTTTTCTTCTCCTAGTTTTGGAACTAATTCATCAGTATGAATCAACAGAGCAACCAACTCCTCCCAGACTCCCCCATGAACATGGAGCAAAAGAAGAAGAAGAAGAAGAAGAAAAAAAAGCCAAGAATGTGAAACACCCAACACATGAATCTAAAAGGACAAAGCAACGGCCATTATTAGCTTGATAGCTTAAGTGAACTCACCTGTCTCGGCTCACTTCGGAATCATCGACACAGACGACTCTCTAAAAGAACGCAAAGCGGAAGAGAAATAGTATAAAGAGAAGAGAGGAAAAGAAAAAGGAGGATGCAGCGAGAACAAAGCTACACAAGTATTCTACTTCTCATTCTCTCACTCTCTTTTTTTCTTTTTTTTTCCTTTTTTTCTGGGTGGTCGAAGTGGGGGCCTGTTGTTGGGGTTGGTGGACCAAATGTTATGAGCACGGATATGTTCTTGGGAGGAGAAAAGGAAGCGTTAAAGCTGCTGCTTTTTGAAAGAGAGAGAGGTGTCGGCGATGGCGTCGATACCCGGAGCGAGTACGCGCGTGAGGCCAGAATAGCAGCGGTTGGTCTGTTAAGCTCCGTTGAGAGCTTCTCCTCTGTTTGCTTACTAAGATATTTGCTATTTATAATTTAATATACTGACATATCTAATATGATAGAAATAAAAAAATATATATCAGATTAAAAAAAGAAGAAAAGATAGTGATAAATCTATATATATTGCTGAGCTTTTTAACAAACGATGTAAGTCCTGTTTCACTTAGATTAGGACCTTCTCCCTAGTGAAAGTTATTAACCAATCCAATGAAGAATCTAATCACAGTTGAGCACTATGGAAGTCACATTGACAAATTGATATTTGGTAGGAGGTTAGTATCAAGACTTTTTATTTTATGCGACATGGAATATAAAGCTTAGATTTCAACTGCTTTGCTTAGGCCAAACACTTTAGATAAAAAGAGAAAGAGACAGTGGGGTAGCTAGTTGTATATCTCAAAGGAGTGGTAGGAAGTGCCTCAAAATCAGATGTACTAATACGCGTCCCGAATCGACGAACTACTCGCCGCTCCGGTAGGGTAGTGGGAGAGGCGTAGTGTCAGGAATGAGAGGCATGGAGAAGGAAAACGATGTATTCTTTTGGTGGATTGCATGAGAGATCTTGGTCACCGAATTCGAAAGCAAAGTGATGATGCAATGGCTTTTTCAAGAATTAGCTCAACGAGAGCTACACTTCAATTGTTTTTCTTTTCTCTATTTTTTTATTTCAGAGAATTAGAAATTTAACGGTGTCATAATTAAACCGATATTATTAAGGGATGGCTCATACAACCATCTCGAGTACTATCTTATTAGCAGAGGTGTGAATTCAGAAATTACTATTGATTTAATTATCATCTTTACTCTTACGAGTCTCAAATGAGAATGAATATGGCACAGTATACTGAGTGTATTATTATTATTTTGTGGTTAAAAACTGAGAAAATTGTGGTCGATGGCAGACAGACAACTACAACGACAATATACCCCCCACCTCACGCTTTAATGAACTGATGCATTAGTCCAGGAATTGGCTCCTTAACTGCTAGGAATGAGAAAAGATTTTAGGTCGTAAAGAATAAGTAGACTAAAAGCTTAATCTTTCCAATTGCCTCTTCCTCTAGTCTCATAATAAGTACTAGCTCCAGACTAGAAGAAAGTTTTTTAAAACATATATATCACTGAGATGTGATCTCAACCTAGACCTGGAAGTTTATTTTCGTACAGTATATGGGGCCAGGGCCCTATAAACTTTATTACAAAAAAATATACTCTTTTTACTATTTGATCAGAAAAAAAAACTATAAGATTAAGTACAGATAGAATACCCTTGGCCCCTCCTTAGATTTAGATTGTGCTCTAATTGCACAGGTATTCTAATAGCTGTTCTTCATCTTCTTTTCCTTTCTTCTTTCCATCTTGTTTAGAGTGGAGAAGGTTAAGCATAAGGATGGCATCCACATGCATACAATTGCAATTAGGCCATGCTTGTGGATCACTTCACTTATCTTTTCCTGTAGGGCATGTAGCTTAGCTTGATTAAAGGTGGGGTCTTTAGCTGGCAAGGAGTAAATCATTGAATACTTTGCTAAAGTAATACAAAGGAACATAAGCATCCAAGGTAGTAAAAGAACAAGATAATATGTCTCCTGATCAATAAATCTAACTGGGCCTTGCCCACTTCTCTCTCTCACAAGAAAAAAGTAAAAAAGAAATTGGAAAAGGGGAAAAACTAGATATGCTATCAGTAGTCTGAAAGGTTTGAAAAAAGAATAAATAAAGTTGGTAATAAGTATCACACATCCACACCGGCAAAAGACATCAAGTATTATTACTACTATTATTATTATTTTTAACTCTCTCATGAACACACATAAGAACAATATGGATCCCACCACCTGTTAAAGAAAATGAATAGCTGGTCTATTTTTTCTGCAGCAGAGTCCACTAATGATGGAAGCATTCGGTGATAAAGTTAAAGTGGCCCATCTTAATTTGTCACGGGATGGAATACATAACATTTAACAGCTCAAAGGTTACGATTTGCTTCCCATTTCCTTCTCTCTCTATTTTTTTTTTCTCCCCCTAAATTATACGCAACTGGTGAACAATACTTGTATATCCTTATCACCTTACGATGATTGAGATAGGCCCGCTGTATATTTGTATTCTTCCGAATTATTTTACTCTTATCTGCCAAACGCCAGATAGTAAGCATGCATGTAGATGGTTTAGAATGGCACACACTGGAGTCTGAACAAATAAGCTGTTGGGTTTAGTCCTAATAATATATATCAATCCTTTTGACTTTGGCCAGTTATTTTAAGCGGAATATATTTATCTCAATATTGAGATGGTACCCTTTACTTTACTATAATTGCAGTAAAAAAATCGAAGATGTAACGCATAAATTAATTAAATCTGAAAGGGAAGTGGATATTTCTTAACGAAAGAAACCTGTGTTAATTGCATTAAAAAAAGGAAAAAAAATAGAAGCACAATGTTTTAGTGCATCTTCTTTTAATGTACATTCCTTTGAAAGTAGAATATTAGGTGAGGGATGTGGACATCCACCCGTGGTAGTGAGCGGATTCTCTGGCACTAGCGTTGGATGATAACTTCTAATGTTTGTATACACATAATCTAATTTATAAGACAAGTTAACAAACCTGACTAATTATAATGAGAATTACATGCCTTGACCTCTCCCTGCAGTAGACAAGCAGTTTGGTCAGTTTGTCTTTGTAATCAGTGACTACTCGGCGTAACATTCAGTAAATCTTATGTACATACTTGAGAATCATATGCAATTATGGTCATGATGTATGTCTGTGAGTCATGATATTTTCTCTCTTTACATTGATACCCCACCAAACACTATTCATGCATATGTGTCCTTTAAAACCAGTACCATTTCAACTGTACCATTGCCATATATGGCACCTCTTAACTAAATGCCTGTACCATTTCAACTGTTTTGGAAAACATGCAAAACCACGCCATATGTTTAAACTTCCAGATTGGTCCGTCCATACGATTTCATTCTAACACAAGAAATATGTGAATGGCAACTCTGAGAATATTGATATGGCATTTTAAGCAGCGAGAATGACAGTAAGGCTTCTGGGACGATAGATAGAAGAAGCAGATGAGGCAAGTTCTGACGCTCTGAAACCACGATGACAGATCTTGAAGATTGTAACGGAGTACTCGATATTTTCTCAAAGAAAGGAGAGAATTTCTATCTGACATGTCCAATAAATGTCAAAACTGAATTTACTGCCATCAAACGCACTATTACATAATCAAAGGCCTTAGATGCACTTTAGGTGTGAGCGCTGCAATCCAGCATGTTAAGCTAGAGCCAAAAATTACCCAATTATGATTCATCCAAATTCTGTAGGACGAACTTCATATGCATGCAGATGTAAGAAAACTATACAAGAAACCAACATGGAGCAACACTGAATTGAAGGATGAAACGAATAATTCTTGTAGTTAAGAAAAAAAAAGTTCAAAATGTATATGGAGAAAAAAAAATGGACCTAATGGTAGATGATACACCCATTTTACCTTCTGAATCAATGATGAATAGACAAAAAATGAATGTTAATAATTCGAGCAGTACAAAAGATGACATCTCCCTTACTATGCAAGTTTCTTGGCTCGACCACTGGAAGGTTGTGTTTCATCTTTCTTTGACCCTGAAGCTTCAGGCTTTCGAGCCCAAGCAGGGGCACGGTCTGGTTCATAGCGATAGTCGTAAAATAGTTCCTCTCCTGCACCAATTCGTTCTTTCGCAAATATACCTACCCTATGATCACCTGCTACCATAATAACCTTTGCATAGCAATTTGGATCAGGAGAATGATTGGCAAACTTCAGTTTATCCCCCTTCCGATAGGCATCAAGAACAAACTGCACAGAATTGTTGGAGAATTGAATAATAGCATGTAGATTAGCAAGAATAGTATAAACAATAAAGATACATACCTGATCATTCAGGTTGAAAAGAAACGATGAGTTTTCACGGTCATATATCTTTCCACGCTTATCAGCTTCACGATGAGAAATCAGTTCACCAGTGTACTCCCCAAGATATTCATGTTTACCAACACTATTCTGTGAATCACCAAAGGTAACGAATGCAGATATTAGATAAGTAAACAAGATTTTCACTCTCAAAAAATAAAAAATAAAAGGAGAAACAAGGAAAATCTTACCTTAAGGAATGCCCCCCAGCCAGAAACATCCGATTTTCCAAGTAAAACCTACATGTATAGATTTTATTAGTAGCAGAAAGCTTCAGCTTGACATTTGAAACAACATTCTTCACACAAAAGATAAAAGAGAACTATTCCATGGATTGAAAATTAACCGCAATGGCAGAATTGTCTGTCTAATAATGGCAAAAGGGTGAGGTTTAATTTGGACATGGAAGACTCATTTGAAGAGTCAAAGGTAACCCTGAATACAGGGGTGAAAATAGACTATATATGGATCGGATATTAGTCAATCTACATCTGGATCCATATTTACTCTAGATACGGATACAGATTCAAATATGGATATTAGATGGACAACAAATGTAAAACCATATCCGGATAGAATGGATACATAAATTAATTGGATAGATCGACTCTTAAATGGATACGGATATGAACCAAATTTTGAATGAATACGAATACGAACCAGATCTTAAACGAATTTGAGTATAAACTAAATCTTAAATGGATTTCGATACAAATTGAATACCACCGAGAGCTTAACAAATAAAAATACAAATAAAATAGGAATTTAGATAGATTTGAGAAATAATGAATTTAAATATATTTGAAATTTGAGGATTGTAAAAGCAAGAAAGTTTAAGGATGCAATATACTAATAAGTTTATGTATTATATATTTATTAATGAATAAATATTTGAATAGTCCATATTTAATAATAGGATGCAGATCATAGAATATGAAAAAGCAAAATAAAGTATAACTAAACCAGGTTTGGGGAGCTAGAAAGTTTAAAAATCTATTAAATAGTAGTGAATTCAGGTTACATGTTTGTGGATAAACAGATCAATCCAAATCTGAATCAATATCTGATTCTTTATCTGAATGAAATTCATATATCCGTATTCAAATGTGAATCCATTTTAGAATTCCTATCCGAATCCAAATCCTAGTCCAGGTCAGATAGAAATTTTGCAACCCATATCCTACATTTTTGGATACAAAACTGGTTGGATCGGATATAATTCGACCTATTTTCACCCCTACCTGAATATCATCTGAGAGGCCTATTAATCTTTGAACATTTTGGTTGAAGATTATAAAATTAAATACTGCTGACTAACTCCCCTAAGTAGTAAAATACCTAGTGGTTGATTGGTTCAAGCAATTTCTGACCTGGATGAGGAAAAGCAAATCAACTTTTTCAAGGCATGCAGCGACGAGTATTTGGTTGTGGCAGATATTTGAAGCCGTGAAGAAAGCAGGCATGAGCTTTGAGGTTCTCATATAGAGTTCTATGATGCCACAGATGTAACTATGAAAGACTTCCAGAGTGGGTAGCCAAATTAAGAAATGGAGTTACTTTTCTATTCAAATCATATTCACAAAAAGTATGATGTAAGGATATCATGCCCCTTGATCTTGTTGGTGTATAACTCTGAAGAGTTTGATTGAACATCATAAGATTACCACTTTGAGGATACCAAACATCCATATCTCCTACATCCTAATCCAACCAAGTGTTTTTGCATATTTTTCCTAGAGTACATAAGTGTCCCTATGTGTTTATACATGTAGATAATGTGTACATGCATTTGCAGTTGTGAAATACCTTACATACACATGCATACATAGAGATGATTATACCATCATAATACACAGTGCATTAAAGAGATCGTATCTAGCTTGAACCTTGAGTATAAAGATCATAAATTCGCAATTTAAGAATTATTATTAGGGACTATATGCAACAAATCATAAGTTGCAAAAATATAATCTTATATATGAAATGACCAAATAGATGTCTTATCAGATTCAAGGCATTTAGCTTAAGATTACTATCCTACATTATGGAAGGGCTTCCTAATGCAGGGAGCTCATGAAATGAGGCATCTAGAGAGAAGATATAAGCAGCCTTACCCCAAACTTGTGCACATAGGTTAGCACTGATGAACACATGCAGCAAGAAATTGAAATAATTTCAAATGAAATGCGAGGAGTCAAGCCTTGTTCTCAAAGTACCATAGTTATCAAAATCGAAATGGCCCGGGTGGTCTGATAGGTAAACCGGTGAACTGACCACCAAGGCGGTTTGGTTTTGTCACTAGAACGGAAATGCAATTGATTCGGTAAAAATAGGCCGAGCTGACAATTCCACCATTGAACCATGCAACGAGGAACCAACTGGATTGCTCATTTTATTTTTAAAATTACCTAGTTGTCCTAAATATTCAACTATTCTATTATACCATAAAAATAAATTAGTCCTGAAATAAAAATAATGCTATTTTCAAAAATTAAAAGCGCAATTAAGATATAAATTTGTACAAGTCCATATGATTTGATGTATTTAAACTTAATATTAGTTTAAAATGGCTAAATAATGAAAGAAATACAATTGCATTGCTTTTTTAGTTTTTACAACTACAAGTATATATTTAAATATTTAACATAACTCTAAATAAACCAGTAGTCCAAACAGGTGACCTAATGGTTGAACATGTAATCCAGTAACTCGACATCTAACCAAGTCAACATCCAATCCGCGTCTGATAACTATGTTCTCAAACTATATGAGGCCCTCTATTATACAATTGGCAATATGATGGCAAAATTTACGGTTTCTGCATAGACCTTTAAGAGTGTAGATCATGTAGACATGTTAGACCTTCTGTTTATGAACTCTATGGTTGAACAAGCAAGTAAGATGTCCGGAACTCACAACCATAATCTCTACTATAAGAGAGTAAAAAAGAGATTTCTCAACATACCTCCAGCTTAAAAAAATAAGTTATGAAATAGAATAATAGTGGTTTATATTACCCTTTGTTGTTGTTTCAGAAGAAGCTTCATATTCCGGCATTCATAATTATCACCTCTTTGATTCGGTCCCCCTAATGTACCATCACCACAACTGGACAGAAAAGTAAGAATAAACAATACAAAATGTTATCAACTAAAATCATAAGGCATACAACACAAATGAAAAGATTAAACTGTAACTCTGTAAGCAAAAAAGGTGTAACACTGTTTCAGAAACAGTTTCCTTTATTATCCTATACAATTACCTAGACATGTCTCAGTTTCTTGTATCATGTGAGCATAGATGATGACAGTGAATTCAGCATTTCTCTAGATAAATTAAATAATTGTGTTTCCTGACTCTACTTTACATCAGCACTGACCACTCATTTGTTGGCATATATAATGATTTTTCTTAAGCGTAGTTTTTCTTTTTCATTTTATATTCTTTGACAGCCTTGTCTTCTCTGCACCTGCCTAGAAGAACACCTGATAAGAACAGAACTAAGTAATTTGACAAAGCATATAGATTTATACATAAGTGCGCACACACACAGCCACACACAGAGAGGAGGAAATTGGTCCTTAAAGAGCCAGCTAGGCTACACACGTACCCGACCCAGCAATTTCTGCACACATCAGGGTCACATTCCCTATCAGCAGCAAAGCATGGGCATTGACGGCTTCGACACTGACTCTTGGCACAATGACAACCTCGAAATCGATTCTTGCAAATTTTTGGGCACCTAAATGCAAGAAAGCAAGATCACATAAACAAAACATCTAATGGAAGCTTATTATCAACATAAACATTGTCAAACAAAGCATGCCATACAAAACTAGCTAAGAAGAATACAAAAGTACTTGCTTCAATTGAAGCTTACACAATATCAATTATGTGGGTCAATTAGAATGGCACAATCCATAAATTACAAGTGTACAACAGGTAAACAGTTAATTGACTCATGCATCATTCCATACTGCATACAGAGGTTAATTATGTTGTATTAATAAATTAGTTCATCAAGCGATAGAAGTTGTAATAACCTCCTTAATAAGCAAGTCTTGCTATTATTTCTAACGTAATAATCATGTATATTGGGTTAGAAATGAAAAAAAAAAGTGTGCATCCGCCAATGCAAGGTCTAGGGAGGGTAAGATGTAAGCATCCTTTACGCATCAGTTGAAATGCCACTCCATGACTTGAACCATGAATATATGGATATCAACCTAAGAGACGCCTGTCTATTGGGTAACAAACAAGTGAATAAAAAGATAACTAGCCCAACAACCAACTACTAAACCAGTCTTCGCAACGAGAGAGTAAGCATGACAGAAGTCTTAGGAGCAGTCAATAGCCCCACAGTCAACCAATAGTGATTCCCATACTTGCATCGTCTGTTCACACAATTGATTATAATTAACATCAAAACATAAATGTCTGTATGTATGTGTATACTACCCAGCGTTCAACTGCTAATGCAAGTTTTGCAACAAGAAAGAAGAATGAAATGCATGCCTAAAGTATTCAGTAACTTCACCGCCGCGATGATTGTGATTCCCAAATGAAGATAGGTAATAGCACATTAATTAGGGATAGATACAGGATTAGGATTCCATACCAATAATAATTCTACAAGTACTTCAAGATATAACATACAAAGTTATGGATGGAAGGCAAAGCCATAAACCTAGTAGGACAATTAGTCTTCACTTCATGTCTTTATGGTATATATGCCATCCCAAAAAAAGTGATTTGTATGGGAAACTTGAAAAAGGGAATATGACTTGAAAAATCAAAATAGAATATGAGATCTAATTGTGGAAGTATGTAAACAGATTCTGAAGGTCCGGAGTGCTACTTGTGTGAGTTTTTGGATTTTGGATGGACATGCATGCAGCTATCAATTTTTATAATTTCTATACATCAATCATAAAAAACTAAGAACATATCACCAGAATTGTAGTTAGGCATAGGAAAAAAAAAAGGGGACAAACTCACCCACAGTATTTCTCGCAGCATGTCCCATTCAGGAGGCAAGGGCATTGCTTTCCACAAGCAGATTGACAACCACAGGGATTGTACTGGCGGCAAGGTTGATCCTTTCTCTCTGTAATCCTTTTCCTTATGGAATGATAACCAGCAGATTTCCATGTGTACTTCAACCGACGAACTCTACCTCGTCTTCTAAAGAATCTAGATCTTGCACGTAATTCACCACCCTGCAAGTTATCAGGGTGGTGTCAGATTAAGATATCAAGTTCTCAACAGAAATGAAACTTATACATATATCATTGACAACATAATTCACAATGAACCTTTGGGTGTCCTTCAACAAGAGAATTTGCACCATCAGGTGCTCCAGATAGTCCTCTATTTTCAACGTAACTCATGTACTGAAAAACCTCCATACAGGTTTTCATTCCACTCAAAAGATTCCTAGCAATTAGACAACTGCACAGACAGAGAAGCATATTTCTTTTGGACTTGGTACAAAAATAACAAACAGGAGCAATAACATAGTCTATAACAAACACTGATGAAAAACTAATAATAGATTATGCAATTGTACAGTGTAGACAAATAGGTGCCACTTAACTCTCAAATATGCCCTGATACGTTATATAAGTGGGCAATGGATTTGAGAGAGTCCAAGATATAAGTAGATTTCGTTCAAGTCAGAGCCACTGATATTTATAAACCCAGTCATCTGAACCTCGAAGTAAAATGGGCATCAGTAAGTTGCTCCAGAGGGTATTGTGTAAATCTGGAGATTACATCCTGATAAGGACCCAACAGATCTATCAACTAAGAATGCAGCTATTTAATGTACAGAAGAAGGATGAAATTTGACAAGCCCTAGCCCCCTTGGTAGTTTGCCCGTGTTTGGGAGAAGAGAAAAAGAAAATATTTCCATTGCTTGCCCAAAATAACTGATACTCCTTTCATAATAAACCCTGATCAATCCAATGGTCGAAAGCAACTTAACTCAAACTGATAAGTTGAACCAACTATAGACTCAACGAGTTAATCTCCACCGACCAATCCAAACTGTCTACCTGTCCTCAGAGTTTGATGGTCATTTGAATGCACGAAACTCTATTTAAATAGGGCAGCAAATGTTGACAGTTGTTCAAACGGGGGAAGGTCCATTTGAATGGGGCATCAAAACATGTCGGGCATTCAAATGGATTGTCGTGCCTCCGTCCATATTGCCTCCTCCATTAGCTGCTTGGTGTCACCTCCTCTGATAAGTGAATTGGAATGGCGTAACTAGACTTCCATTTCTATCACATACACACATAAAAAAGAAATCACAAATTTCCATAGTATATGGAAATCTCTTTTACATAAGATTGTGTTTTAAAAGTTGTGAAAGATCTCATCATTATCCAAATGTGACATTTTGCTTATGCAGCTTAGCAGTTGAAATCAAATTATAAAATTTACACCTCATCTTAAACTAAACTATTTGTATTCTCAGGTCATGATTCTCTGACTGAAACCTATGAAATACACTATCAGAAATAGGAGAAACCTTTTCAACTAGTCTGAAATTGAAAATTATGAAAACTTATGTAAACACTAGTAACAGAATTTTTATGGCATCTAATAGCTAAGAATTGTTGTTACAGTCAGATGGACTTAAACATCAAGGTACATGAGAGTATCAGAGTCTCCTCAAGAGATCTTTTCCTCAAGTTCTGACTTCTGAGATGATAATTTGATCTATTTACAGTCAATTTGACATGAAAGCAAACCTTCAATCTGAGTTTTGCAATCATATTTACTAAACTATATCTGTACTAAATCTATGGTTCTATAATCAATAATAATGTCCGCAAAACTTCCTACTACTCTAGCAATAAAGATATCTACCTTATATTTTTCAAGGCTTTCCAAGGGGTCCCCAGTTATATTATCCTTTCTTCCAGCAGAATAGAAATTTTATAACACTTCTCCAGAGTGAATTTTGGATATAAATAGTAGGTGAACTTTCAACATTGCAAACATCAGTAAGGAAAGTGATTTTAGCACCTTCTCTCTGCAGATGGAACTCACCTTATTGATCAACTTGCATAAAATTTGTCAACATAGAGTAGGAAAGATTAGATAATGACATAACATAAAAGATTTGTTTATTAACGATAATAAGAAACTTGAAAAAAGAAATGTTTGTCAATGATATTATCACACTTTTGAAATATTGTCATTCAAAGATGTTTCATCACGTCTCTTAGTTTATCTTCCTTATGTGAAAAAACTTGCGCCAATTTAAGTAATCATATTTCCATTTCATCCAAACTCTTTGCATGCCTAGTAAAGCTACTGAAAAGATGAAAAGGTTGTCATAGAAATTTTTCTCAGAGCGTTCCTATACTTTCATCAGTTCCCTAAATTGCTATTATTTATTTGGTTTTGGAGATAATCTGAATCAGATGCAAACTAAACACATGGAATCAGCCATTCATGTTCTCAAAGACCAATAAGTTGTTTAAATCAACCTTCTCACATCTTATCATCCCTTTGTCTCAATAATATAAGAGATAATGAAAAACAAGATAATCTACCAATAGATAATAATCTTGGGTTGCAGGCAGAGGAGATTATCACATGCATACTGCATGGCAAACTAAAATGCACCCACATATCCATTGTCAATAAAAATCTATTAGCCTGAATACATAATATAGCAAGTGATTAAAATTGGCAATAATGGGCATATACAGGTTATCTCAACAAAATACACTGACCTATTCCTTCCGAAGATCTCAAGACCTTTAAGAAAAAGTCCTTGCTCAATGACCTTCCAGGATTTACTACAAGGCTCATCCTGCTTGCAAATGTTCTCATCAACAAACTCTTCTTTCGGAAAATTATTGTCAACATCTGTTGGTGATAACTCTTTTGCCATTTCACCACTAGAATCATTCTGAACTTCAGCACGAACAGAATTAATACTGTCCCTCTGAGGTGCCCCCTTTTTCTTGGAATTTCTAGTTTTGGGAACTTTGTTCTGTGAGGATGAACTAGAGTCTTTGTTACCGTTACGTGTGTCCGATCTAAGCTTCATATCCCTCGGCCAAAGCGATCCACTAACAATTGAATCAGAATCTGATATCATCTTCTTTTGTCTCTTTTTTATGCAGACAAGAACCCGCTCAGCAACTCTTTTGTTGTTTCTTTTCCGTAAACCACATTTGCCACCTAGCTTACCTTTTACAGGTGATGAAGTGATTTGAAAAGATAAGCTATTCTGAGATGGATGTATTTCAGACTCACTGCTCTCTGAAACAATTCTTGCATTTGAAGAAGCACTTTCACTTTGTTGAGATTTTGCTTTCCTTCCTACTGAAGAGCTTTGTGTTTTCTTTCTAGGAGACAGCTGGATTCCAGCACTACCAGATGAATGGGTGGGCTCTACAATATTTTGAGGCACTTGAGAATCCACTGCAGTATTACTATCTGGTTTGGAAGCCTGACGTAAAATAACACAGAACAAAAATTAGGAAACCATCAAAGATTTTAGCAATTCGCAAGAGGTAAAAATATAGAAATTGTCAAGCTACAAAATTCAAATATATACCAGTCTGTAACAATGAATACCGCATGGTATGCCTTCATCTGAGTTGCTCCAAGGTAAATGTTTTTCTGCCTGATGGGGAGAAACTACAAAAATTAAGAAGCAAATGAAAGAAGCAGAACAATCATCTTTTGCATGCATCCACTTACAGGAAATACCAGGTCCTGAGAGCATCCATGTAGTCTACAATCAAAAACCTACAAAAATCAACCAGGAACAAACAAATAAAATAATCCAAAGATGTCAACCAAATATGAAGATTAAATTTATAAAAGGTAAGGTGCCTACCAGACATCGACGACAAAAAAGATTATCAAAAGAATCCAGTGCAGCATCCAGATCTTTTTCAAGAAATGCATTTCTAACTTTGGCATCACTTTCAACTTCTTTTTTAACACATTCCACATTTTTCTCTACTAAAAAGCTCTCATATCTTGCCTGTATAAGATGTTTGATGTTGTTTCATACATCTGTCAATGCCAGCACAAATGAATCGGAAAGAGCTACACCCAAGTTTACGAAGCATGATGCTCATCATATTTAAGAGAGTAACTCAGATAACAGCATGATACAGAAAGTCATAGCTTGCACACGAAAAACTTGCCTTTATTTCGTCAGGAGTCCTCTCAAAGCACTGACCTAACAAACTCAGCCCAGTATCAGACAAACCAGTTTCTTGAATGGTCATCCTACAAGTACAAAGAAAAATTAATTACTAACCTGGACATTTTAAAGGATGAATAAAATATATATGTAATAACCAGAATTACAAAAAATTTAAAATCAGGAAAGGTCATGTGTGATACATGTGCCTTCTCCTTCCTCATTCTCTTCTTTCCTTAACTGACCCGCTCCACAATAACGACAAATCCCATCTAATTTGTTGCGATGCCGTTGGGGCAAACCCAAGGTTTTTTTTCTCTATAAAAGCCTCCCAACCCTCCTCTTTTCCCCTTGGCCGTCTTCTTCTTCTTCCATTGTCAAAGCGTACGATCATCAGACTCGAGCTGTCAGAGCAAAGACGGAGCAAGTAAAGACCACCCCGCTATTTGCTTATGAGTCCTCTTCCACTTCTTCGATTAATTTCAGTTTAATTGAGTGTTTTCAGTATAGTCTCGCTTTTGGCCTTTTCGACTTTGCTAGCAAAATATGTCAATCGATCACTTCGAGTGACTGCTAGCTAGCCAAGAAGCTTCATGTGGGGATCCCCATGCCCAGGGTACCCTTCATGGGTACTCCAATTTTCTAGGGAGGCTATGTCGCATAGCCTCCTACCGACGAGCTTTGTGCCTATCAAAGTTGGTGTTTGACCTCTCGGACATGTTTCCCACCTTGTGTGGAGTATGTTGATGCTTTTCATTAGAGCCCGCATTGCTAAAAGGGTGAGCTCCATGGTTGTCGGCCAAGGAGTAGTACTCAATCACAATCGGCCACTTTGGCTAACCTTCCTCCACATCATGTGGGTCATGTGTAAGTAGAATTGTCAAAAAAGCTTGTTGACTCGCGAGTTCAACTCATTTAGAGCTTGACTCGAACTCTAAATGAGCCAAGCCAAGCTGAGTTTTTGAACTCAAATTTTTAATCAAGCGGAGCTCAACTCAAGTAGGCTCGATATATAATATGTGAGATGATATATGTATATAGATAAAAATATATGCAAGTTATATGTAGCACAGCTGGTTAAGATACTTTGTTCTAAGCTAGCCAACCTGGGTTCGATTCCTAGCATACTCCATTTATTTGTTATTTTTTCGATAAGGAATCTTTAGGTGTTTAATCCCATATTGAAAAATCAATAGGATGCTACCTTATAACCATCCTTCCCTCTAATGTATCAAATAGGCTTAAGTGATCTTAGAATTAGACTAATGGAGTTATTATGGTTTTTGGATCGAGCTAGTCGAGCCAATTTGAGCTAGCTTGATATTTTGGCTCGTTCGCCCTAGTTGTGAAGGCCTCTTTGGTATGGGCCACCGATGATAGAGATTGCCGGCAGCTTAATCCCTTGTCGCGAATCCATTGGGGAAGACAGTATGATTGGGATCTAATATCCCAACCCGTGAGTGGGTATAGCCCAAACCCGATCTAGGTTCCTTTACCAAAAAAGTTCCTATTTCCTTTACTAGAAACATCATCTTTCTCGAAACCCTATTGAGTTTATTCTCCCCATGCAAGTTATAATGTCATTCAAACAATTTAATGAGCTATTAGAAGATCAAAGATCCAACAACCTATCATGTAGGTCAATTAGTTCTACGATATAAAAAGTTGTTGACTGGGTTGAAGTTGACAATCAATATAGTAGGCTTCTTTATACATAAACCGGATAGATGCAGAAAGAGCTAAAGTACTGCAATCAGAGTTTACAATGTTACCGAATAATATAATCTTCAGTATTTCTGAACTCTTTCTTTTCTTCTTCATCCTCAACTGCATCGTCTTCACTATCACTGCAAATTAAGGCTTCACCACAATTTTGATCATAGTAGATTCTTCTACGACCAACAACAGATTGATCCTCTGTCATTCTCTGGTTCCTGCACAGATTTGGTTTAGCAATCAAGAAATCTATCATCAATAAACAGAAGAGGTGTAAACAAATTAATAACATATGATGTTTGGGAATAAAGGTTCAGTTGTGGTACTTTCCTATTAACGAAACTTTATTTTAGAGCTAAATTTTATTTGAAAAGCATTAAAGCGACAACAAAATGGAAAGGAATGGTATCATTACCCAATAACAAAGGAGCAAGATTGGTGCAATATAAAATCAATCAAAAGATAATAAACTACAAAATCAACCACTAAAATTGTTCCCATAAGTTAGGCTATTGTCTTCATCAATAGAGATAAGATCCCAAAATTTCATGCAATCTATGGCTCAAAATCATTCAGAGTCATAAATTTCATTGAAAACAAGATTAACTTTGATATTTTAACTTAATGTATAGAAAGAGAAAACAATAGTAAACGATTGGTAATTATCTTTGACATTATCTTGAACAAATTCTCTACACCATTCAACTTATAATAGTTGCATTGCTTTAAGAACATCAGAAGTATCATTTTATTTTATTCTGCCTCCAAGAATTTCAGTTTATGTAGTTTCAGTAGCTCCAGATCAGGTTAGGTTGGCAGTAAGTCATAAGTATTGAGAATTCATAGAAGGTAGAAGATTCAAAAGTATAAGTTCTGCAATATTTTGATATACTAATGTTATCCTTATAGTTTCACATATAATATCAACTCATCTTTCAGTTGAACTTCGATTAGGATATGTAGAAATTAGAAACTAAGAACATAAAGAAAGAATTGACAAAAACAAGCTTTTTGCACATTTATAAAAGCTATATCTATAACATAATCAAATCAAATAACTATACATTTAGTGACTTAAGTCAGTGGTATGCATGTATCTTGTATATATATATATATATATATATATATATATATAGGCATTTTTTTTCACTTTATACTCTGACTCCCTTATTATGTATGAGCCCTTAAACCTTACTTCTTGGACATATATAGGCTATAGAGGAACCCCAAATGATTCAGATTTATTGATAAATTTTTTTGCTGATTCAAAGAAAAGTTGTGAATTTATTCTCGGAATATTAATCAGCCCATCAAGAAAACATATTCTTAGACTGTAACCGCATATTTAAAATTGTAAAATAAATTTTATCTGCTTAAAATGATCAAAAGATTCAAACTATACACTAAAAGATCCCATCTAATGTGTAATCAAAACTTATAACATATTATGCACTAAACCTATACCACATAAGATGAAACTTTCATAAATCCAAGACAAATTTTTCATTGCCTAACAAAGAGAAGAGATTCTGAGCCAACTCGAAATATGGGTTAAACTAGCACAGACTCCTCAATCATGATAGATTGGCTAAAGAAGTTGAGAGAACCCTGTCATAGATGCAGCTTATCAAGTTGGTAGAATTGCTCAATTCATACTAAAATTGTATCAGAAGATGAAAACTTGGAAATTTGGGATGATATGTGTTACAAGATAGAACCTATTGTTATTCAAACTATCATAACAACATAACAAATAAATTTACGCATGTATTCACTATAACTGATGATTTTACTTAACTAACAGTGCATTCCAAAAGTAATGTAAACAATTAGACGTCAGAAAATTCAACCATCCCGAAAATTAGGGAAAAGAACATATTGTCCAGTAACTTTGAAGCTAAATAAATATTTTAGGCACTTATTTCAGAGAACTTTGGAAACACCTATGTTTTTTCAGATACACCACCTGTCCAAAAAGATCCATGTAGTGTATGGAGGTAGTTTTGTTACTTCGGGCAGTTTTATTGGTCGGATCGCATTCTTTCCTCCCAAGTTGCTTCCTAAAAGAACAGTTGATGAGGCATAAGAACTTTCTTCTTCACAGCTGATGCTGTCTTTTTCTCCGGCCGATATTTCAAGACTATTCAGCGTACACAAAGCATCATCTTGCCTTCTTGTCAACAAATCTACATCTATATCAGTACAATTGGATGTAGTATTTCTCCTCGCTTTTGACAAATTGTAAGCATGTTGTGTTATGGTACCGAGTTTCTGCTTGTTCTCTTCCATTTTGTCCTGGATGGAGTTGTAATATTGAAATTTTGCAGAAAAGCTTATAATCAAACTGACATCCACAAGAGAATACAGGACCAATCGCCAAAATCAGGTACCCTACTTGTGGTAACAAAGGACATGGAACTTACCTTAATATAAATATAACGATCAGCAACAATTTGTTTCTTCAGGGACTCAATAACAGATGAAATGTCCCGTGATACACCGGTTCCTTCTTTAACTTTGGTTATCTGCAATACAAATTTAAGTTAGTAATAGGGTACATGGTCCTTACTTTTAAAGCCCAAAAGACTATTAGAAAGGCTAAATATATTTAGACAGAGAAAGTAAAAGAGTACTAACAACATCGCATATACGCCAACAAACAATAAGAGGCTCTTGAAGCCAAACACATGATCTAGATGCACGATGCACCTCAAAAATACCAAAATTATATTGACTTTTTATATACATTTTCCCTATTGTTAATTGCATTTTCCAAACAGGAGAACATACAAGCTACAATGATAAAACTTATTATATAATAAGTAATCAAATCTAGAACCTTTTAAAACTAGATATATGAAAGAGGTGTTATTACTTAGCTTATCATTGCCATAATATAAACCAGAATATGCAGCACCAAATATTATCATTAAGTCACTTGGCCGATCCGTATAACTTAATGCCTTTGGATGGCAAAATACTTATGTAGACATTAGTATGACTGCATATCCAAATACAATCTCTTAATATACTATACCAGCATATCCTCAAATAGTACGCTAGTAGCCCATTTATCTCTCAGTTCTTTCAAAGAACTTGATCATGTTTGTTTCCTACTCATTTTTTATATACAAATCTATCGATAGTATTCTTAAATGTGACATGCATTAAATGCCTGCAAGTTTCAAAATCAACCATCTGCTGCCTATGCATTATGATATAATGTAACCACACTAACTTTGCAGCTTTGTTCTTCTCTGATGGGTGGGCAGCCTCACGATGAAGCCTTGCCAGATGGAAATTAGAGTGTTTTTAATCTAACAATATGTACAGAAGAACAAATTGATGCAGTACCTCTAGATGGGATATGACTGGAGACAACTTTGAGTTTACAAGTTAAATAGTTGTGTTCTCACTGGTTACTCGCAACATTTTCTAAAACGTGATTCTTTTTCCTGTAAATTTTATTAGTTGCCAGATTGCAACATCTTGACTATATAAGAAAGTTCTTGATCAGGATCCAAAATAGCATTTATAACAATAACCAATCAAAGATGTTCCTTCACAATATTTGGAGCAAAGAATGAAGGAAATGATTAAACAAAATCTTGGAGAAGTCCCAAATTCAAGGAACATCATAAAAACCAAACAATCTTGAGAATAGCACAACGATATCAAGATAAGATGATCATGGCAGAAGAGGAAGAAGATGAAGAAACAATATATCGTACATCTATTTAATTCTGTCCTATCTATTTTTCCTTTACTTATATATACTAGTAGCGAGCTATAAAAGGGGAAGTGGTCCATTTCAAGAAATTCTCCAATGAAGGAAGTCCCTCCCACTTATATGAGTTTTATAGTGACTCCTTCCCTCCAAGAGAGTTAGGAAAACCAGAAGCAAGTTCCAGATCTCTATCCAGAATTCCCTATCTCTTCTTCCCAATTCTTATATATTCCAGGGTCATCTATCACTTTAAACACCACCTGCTAACACTTGGTTGTAAGAACTTTTAAATTATTTTATTTTGACATCTCAAAATTTAAATTATGGTAGAGGCAGACCCATATTGTCGAGAGAAGGTTCCATTTGACCTTTTCCTGTATCATATAAACCCTCAGTTCCTTAAGCAGTTTCACTATGCTGGGCAGGCGGAATGCATGTGGACCTGACAAATACAATATTTTCACTTGTGTGGTTGTAATTCTTGCCTCCCTGCTCCCAAGTCCCAAGCTGTCATGATTCAAGCCGTGAGAACAGTCTTCCCCAGTGATTGTGGTTGGACTGAGCAAATAACCACCGAAATTTTAGGACAAACCCAGACAAGTTCCTTGCATTCAAATCCATGTCTTCCTTCCTCTCTTCGGTTCACCACTAAAAGCTTTCCTGATAATGACGATCCCCGAGCCATCATCTCAGACCATTCACTTGCCACAACGACTCAAAGAAAAATCCCAAATGCCACAATGTAGCTCCAATTTCCAACCCAATCACCTCGAAATCCCATCAAAGTTGCTCTAAAACACCCCACCTTCCACCAACATTACGCTAAAATCGAACAAAAAAAGGAAGCAAAATCGAACAAAACATAAAAAGAAATCAAACGACCTCAAGACCGCCGTCGGGGTCCGATTTGCTCTCCGAAGCCGAGGACGAGACCTTGGACGCCATGGCCGCAGGATTCCTTCTCGCCCTCTCGGCTTCCCTCTCCTTCCCCCCACCTCCTCCGAAACCCTAATCGCGCGCCTCGGAAATCGCGACGACAGGAGCCCGCCGCCAGCGAGGCGTCCGCAAATTAGTAAAGGAAAAGAACACACTAAAAAGACGAAATATATATATATAGCGAGAGAGAGAGAGAGAGAGAGAGAGAGAATGCGTTGAAACGTTGACAGGCGAGGCGACGCGACGCGACGCGAGAGGAAGCGGGGGTGAAAAAATTGGGGGGAACCACCCAACCCTCCTCGATTTTCCTTTTTTTTTGAAATCGTGGAATATACCCGATAAAAAAGAAATTATTTGGTGTCGGGTCAGATGGCCAATTGCAGCTGCTCGAGTTTTTGGGTAGGTGGCCCAAAGCCGCCAAAAGACTGGGTAGCTCGTTTGGCATTTTGATCCTTTGCTATTTTGGTATCATTACGAATTTTTCTTTTCTTTTCCATTGGATTAGGTAGAAATATTGTTCACCAAACCCCGTTTGACTACGCAACTATAAAAGAATAAAGTTCCCCCCTACTCGGATCTATTGGACATGGTTCCAGTCAAAGGAATTGAATTAGGAGCTCATCTTTGATAGACTCTTCATTTATAAGGAAGTCCACTTAAAAATCCACCACCATTTTATGGACAGTTGTTTGGGCTAATAGCTTTTTATATAGCTCAGGTCGTATGTTCTCGTCCGTTAATCAGGGAGATACTACGACATGAAACTGGACGATTGTTAAGGCTAAAAAGATGTAATAATATGTTCACATAAAATCAAGAATTAAGTTAAAGTTATTGGATGATGTCTTTTGGAGTAAAGTCTGACATGAGACAGCCTTCTGCTGTAGTGTTTGTACGTTCTCTTGTTTCCGATGTTACGTCAACGTCTTCAATTATCATCGATCGAGTCTTCTCGTTTTTCCTCGCTTTCATTATATATGGATATAAGAGAGGACCCCTCAAAAGCAAATCACTATATTGGAACGCGTGTAGCATTTCGATGCGTTTAGCTTCCACTATATTTATCTTCATTTTAGGTATCTTAAGTTAGTTTTAGAAAAATTTAGTGTTTAGTTATAGAATAATGATGTCATTACTTTGATTTGATGTAAAATTTTATAGTTGAAGAATAATAATACTTTAATATTATTATTAAACCTGAACTTCAATATAGTTAAATTCTGGCAAACAATATACCCTTCTATGAGCTTTTCCATTACGATGCAGACTTTTATGCAAACAATAGTACACAATGCCTATATATACATGTAGAGCATACTTGTAAAGTAATAACGATACTTTATAGACCTGGCTACTATGAGTTTTAACAATGTAGACCCTTAAAGTTGATCTATTACTGTCTTATTTAAATTGCTGGATGATCTTTTATACATCCATGCTCTAAATTTTACGCGCTAGGGAAAAGCATTATTATCGTATGCCTTTATACTTCATTTTTCGGTTCTCATTCTTCATATTCTTCGATTGAAGTTTATATTACATCCTTTCTTCTATGCCTTCTTTATAGGCCATCAACAGAATTTTTGAAAGAATTATTGGTAACACGAGACTTCATACTTTTGTAAATTGATCCATTTAAATTTCATCTCTTAGTACTAGAGGAAGTTTGCCGATAAATATTAGCACATATTTGCAAAACACATTAGCATATTTGGTGTCATTGAAAGGCTTATTCTTTATGCTATTTTTGCTAGTTGTATCAGAAAACTCAATACTTTCATTCATCGTTATTTCGTTTGGTTCATTAGATGTAAAAACATAACATCCTATAGCAATATTGTTATGTTACCCATAAATTAATATTTTTGAAATGTACAGATCATATGTAACATTTTGTACATTTGATGCAGTGAAAAATAATATGAACTACGCTTTATTTTGAGAAAATTTATATAATACCAATATAGGGCAAAATCCACCAATGCCCAACTCGAACCCATCCATTTTAACCAAGCTAAGCCTAATTTGAGCTAAAATTGGGCTTATCCTGGCCCAAGCCCAAAATAGTAATAAGCGGCATAGGCTAGACTTTTACCCTCCTAGCCCGAGTTATCACCTCTAGGTGCCGCTGGGTTGTGCAAGACGTTATTCTAACCCATCCAATTTTCTCTTTTAGGACTTGTATAATTCAAGATACTTATAAAGTGATTTTCTTCACTTGAATATTGATTAAGTTATTCTTCAAATTCATTCTAAATAACTTCATATAGTTCTTACCACTCCTCCATACCAGTAAGTCAGCAATACATACTAGTAAGTCAAAAATACATTATAACTAAGTCAGCATTATACAATAATATGTTATCAGTATATACTTATAAAACAACCATGCATACTTAAAAGACTACTATGCACACTACTTGTATGCATACACATACAATGCAGTCAGCAAATAATCCTGTAAGTATGCAATATCTCAACAAGACAGAGAAATATATATATATTCACACATGCCTATGTCACGACTTTTATTCAAACATGACAACATCACAAGTTTTATATATACATGCCATCAATATAAGTTTTACATTTTCTAACCTTGCATTAAATGCCACTAACATAGCAGACAAACATGTAACTATGATGCACCAAGTGTTGAAAACTGTTTGCTTAGAAGTGGTAGCACAGTGGGAGTGAAAAGGAGAGTGAGGAGAAGAAGTAGCAGCCTTGGCCCAATCAAAGAGGAGTCTTTTTTAGTTTTGGTCTCTCAACCATGGTGAGATAGAGAGGGGAGATCCATGGTGAGAGCGAGAGAGATAGTATCTGGAAAAGTCCTCGGACATGGTGAGAGAGACAGAGAGATCTATTGGACAATACCTAAAGCCCAAGGATCATTTGAATGATAGACCTTTAGCCCAGACCAGAAACAGCCCATTTTGAATGCTAGCAGACTTTTAAAACCAACAAAACTTTAGATGACAAGCCAAGCCAATTTCAGATCACAAAAAGAGGTAATTAATCAAGGCTACGAAGGTGTTTTTAATATATACATTCTAGTAGGTTGGATGGTCCATACGACCGCCAACCTAACTACTTGATGAAGATCTTTTAGAATTATATATGGTCCATACGTACTCCATCCTCTTCTCTGTCATTAGTCGAGGTTAGTAACTTTTAAGAACTATCACCACAAAGGGCAGGGCCCATACTAAAGTGGAAAGCCACACTCACAGTTCCCTCTTTCTCTAGCTATCTATCTCCTCTCCAACAACATTAATTATCCTCTCTTTAGGGGCAGAAACAAATCCAAACTCTTTTATCTCACTGTTGATGCATGGAGAGTATCCGAGATATATTGAGAATATTACAGAACTAACTGGATCACTTTCTCCAATAGAAAAGAAAAGATAAGAAAAGCTCATCAAGTGAAATGAATCTTAGAGTTAAACATTAATCACATATAAATACTGACTGGTTGCATGGTTCTCATGGTACAACAACATTCATTACAACCCTACCTTTCTGAAAGGTCTCATTCATGAAGGCTGGACTCAAATTAAAGGAAAAGATTTGATACAATTCACCTAATGATCACTATGTTTCTCTATTATCCCATGTGGGAGAGTAAATTAGCAACCAGACACCCTTTTCTCTTATTTGGCTTTATTCCCCTCAATGCCAACCTTTGAGATGTCTATGTCTGGTCCCCTCTACCACCTTTGTCCTCTCTCTCTCTCTCTCTCTCTCTCTCTCTCTCTCTCTCTCTCTCTCTCTCTCTCTCTCTCTCTCTCTCTCTCTCTCTCTCTCTCTCTCTCTCTCATCTCACTCTCCATGCAAATGGTGAAAAGTAGGTACAAGCTTCAATGAGAAATGTGACGATTAATTAAAGAGGAGAAAATTAACCCAATATGGAGACCCACGTACACTTATAATAAGGTATTACATTATTCTATCCAAAAGAGACGAGGGAATATATTATAATTAATCCACAGAGGAGTGGCATTAGGGCTTCCACGTCTCCTCAAACTGGAGGCCAATGGTCCCACCCTTTGTGGAGCTTTTGTTAATCAGAAAGAAGCTAGGTTTGGAATTGGCCAAGTAAAATATAGCAAACGAGGAGATCCGCTAATGAATATACTTAACAAGGAGTCATGACACCTCTCTTGCAACGTACTCAGAATGCTAGGTTTTGGATTGGTATGCGGGATTAAAGTACCATTTAATGTCCCAAGTTGAGGCATCTATGTACTCTCCTTTTCGACCACCCTAGGTATTTGCAATTTGCAAATGGCCCAACTCCTTGGTGTGGAGTGTGGACCCTAACACCCACATCTCACATTAAATATTGGAAAGTAATTAAGCTAGAGATTATTAAACAGGAGGGGATTTGAGAAAGATTCTGATGGAATATTTTAATCTTAAATAGAGTTTTTTATTTTAGTAGATAATTAATATAAAATTTAACGAGATATGTATTATTAGTTTGTTACCTCACAGCATAAACTCTTGGATAGAGTTGGCTTAAAAAGCATCTAAGTGAGGTGTCTGACTAGATTAGAGCTTAAAATTTAAAATTGTTAAAGTATAAATAGTGCATTAGAGCTTGGCATATATATATATATGTAGTAAAAGATGTCTATAATAGTTTTTATGCACTATGGGCTATAAAAGTGTATCAATTTTATAGTTTATTTGACTAAGCCTCCTTGTTATATATTGAAAGCCTTTTACGTGAAAAATATTAAAAGACTCTTTAAAATCTTTGGGGAAAAGGAAAATATTATTTAGCATATTAAAAAGTTAGAGAATAGTATTCTTGAGGCGAGGACGTATAAATCTCATCAAGCCTAATCACCATCACCGGCAAGAATTATTTTTCAGCACTTACTATGATTCTTCGAGAGACCTACAAAAGATCATCATCTATTAAAGAATCTAGAATTGCATCAGCCACTAGAAAAAATATAATATTACGCTACTCCCCTACATCCAACTATTGATCTCCTTGTCCATTCTCAAAGCCCAGAAATTGGGGTTAAAAGAATCAATCTTAAAACTATTTCACGAACAGGTGCGTACATAGACTCAAAGCACCTTTTTTTGGTGGCAGGTTTTGGAAGAGGTGATGACCTGGCCACCTATTCATCAAACTAATTTTGAGAGAGATCATTTTTTTTTAATTAATTCAAAGTGATAGTTGCCAAGAAAAGAAGAAGAAGAAGAAGAAAGAAGACTTTTACATTTGGCTTTAATTATTACCCACGATGGAAGTCTTCGAGATGCTGGCTCTATGTTTGGTTTGGTCCCCCATCCATTGTTGGTTGGTGGCAATCCGAGTTTGCAGGCAATAAGAAGAATAAAACAATATTAGAAGTAGGCTCCGGTAGTAGCGGATATTTATTATTTGTCAGGTTAAATATATTTTATTAGTTTATAATTATGTTTAAATTATTTTTTTATATTTTAAAATTTAAATTAGTCTTTGTACATATAACTAAAGTAAAATTATTAATTTTTCTATCAAATTTAACATAGTATCATGACTATTTTAAACATTTAATAATATAATATTAAAAACTTACATGTCTTGTCTAATAAATATAAGAGATATATTGATTATTTTGGTATTATTCAGGTCTCACTTTAATTATAATACACTGACTGATTTAAGATTTTTTAAATTATAATAGGATAATATAATTTGGCATAAATTCAAGATGATAAAATATATTTAAATCTTATTTGTTTATAAGATTTTTTTTATGACGTCTATGTATAATTGCGGTCAATATTTGGGGTTATAGGAACTGCTTTATGATCTCATGATGAGGTGATTAGGGCCGTTCTTTTTGTGATCAGATGGTGTGGTATTGTTGGGGGTAGGGTTGGTAGAATATAGTTGGAGGAACAGTAAACTATATGTATGAACATATACATATATGGACGACATATTTAATTCCCCGCCCACTCGTGACTCACGTTGGGAAATCTTAAATGGAAGTGGGTACTATATATACATATGTACACACACAATATAAATAATGTTTTGAAGGTTTGTATAAGTTAGAAGGAGGAATGGCAATATATTCAAGTAGGATTATTATTATGTTCCTTGAATCTTCCTTTTTAAGTGTCCTATCCATCATCACTCAGAAGTTTTAGTTACCAAATTTTTACCTGTTCTTCTAAATTATACAAAATACTTATGTTTACTATAGAATAGATTGTTAGATGAATGATTATTCCACCACATATATCGTCATAAAATGAGTATCACATTGGAGCCAAGAATTTGAGATTATTCTATCTTAGAAAACACGCCGATAAAGATTGAGATGACAAGAGTGGGCCGGATAAGGGTTTAATTTGTCTTCACCCCCATAGACCAACTCAACGTATAAGGTACATAGAATTGTTACTTGTTAGGAATAATATCTCATCGGATTCCTTAGTTGGATTATTTATAGACCCACATCGTTCCTATTCCCGGGAGGACAATGATAGCCTTATCTATTCCACCCCTCCCCCATATCAACTCACATGTCCATTTCTTTCACTCTCTCATTGTCCTCTGAATTGAATGGGAGAAAGGGGATAAGTTTAAATGTACGAAAGAAATATTTGTTTGGAAACGCTAGTGATTCCTGATTCATGATTCCTGACTCAGTTTGTATTTTATTGGACCGCTTAATCTTTTTAAGACTCGTGCTATTTTATTTTTTTACGTAGTGCTGCGGATTGGCCAATCGAGAGGCTTGCTTTTGAAACATCTGCTTTATCTCTTCCGTGAGTTTATTTCTGAGTGCTTACTAAGATACCTACTTTAACTTTTGCACGGTTCGTAATACGACCAAATGAGTTTATTCTTAGAACTCTTGTCATATTTTATCTTTCTTCTAGTATCACATTATAATCGATTGCTTAAAACGAATAATATAACTGATTCCTTCAATTGTCTGGCAACCTTCTTGAGTTCAACTTTGAGATGGGATTGCTTATCCTTTTGATGTAATTAAGCCCCTCATGTGTTTATTTATGATGTAATCTCGCCGATAGATGCACTGCAAATATAGGTTGACTAGCTTATTTATAGTAGAAAAGGCTAGATCTTATATACACACACGTATATATTGGTAATTAATGTACTTTTCAACATAACATATGAATTTTCATGCCTCGCATGAATGCTACTAAGTCTGAAGATAGATTTGACATAACTTATCTTGGTTAGAATTATGTTATTAAATAATATAGAATGTAACGATCAATGTGCTTTCTCTTGTAATGAACATGTGTATTTTAATCTATTAGACTAGGAAGAGACATATACTCTCTAGTCAAGTTGGCTGAAATGGTAACGTAAACAAATTAATTATGTGTGAGATCTAGAGATATTTGTGTATGATGTGTTTAGATATGGGGGATTTTTTGGAAAAATTATTTAGAATATTGATGTTACTTGCACTCTTGATTTGATATTGCGTCAACTTATTAATTATTTAATTATTTTAGAATTTAAAAACTTAAGATGTTAGATAACTGTCGTGATTTAACCTAAAACATTCTACTAGAGTCTATTGACACAGTAAAATTGGATGAATGAGTGTCATTTGGCATCTTCTTGGAATACATATCTATCACTATATTTTCTCAAACAAACATATCTGCTACTATTTGCAACTTATTTATAAGTTGACATAACTCTCACAAATAAGACCCTGAAAGTGGAAACAATAAAGGGCAAGAACACGAGGTAGGGCATGGCATCTTACCATTTTAGCCAATCATGATGCTGCGAATAGATCTCCCTAGATCTAACCCTGAAGCTTTGTCTTCCCCCCCCCCCCCCAAATCCCAAATTCCACCTCTCCAATAATGCCTAAACCTAACCAGGAATAGATATAACGTATCGTCGAATAAACGGATCAAATTTTTTTTTAAATATATATATATATATGTATAAAGTTTACCATAGTTTTATTCCCACGATACTCGTATTACGAGGAGGACCGGGATATAGTATTATCTATTTCCCACTCTTCTCCCATTCCGAGTCGCATGTGCATTTAAGCCCCTGTGTTGATCTGAAATTGTATTAAAAGGGAAAGGGACTTTCCAGTTCTAAGGTACGAAGGCGTTTTACACGCAGGCCATTGGCCATTTCGGCAGTTGGCGTCATGCATGAGTTCATCTCAGAGAGGAAATGAGGTTCTTTAAGCGGCTAAGTGCAATGGTGTGGATTTTTTTATTATTTAGATCCGTATAAGTTCGTTTATGTCGTGATGTGGTCGATCTTCAAGTTGGATTAAAAGAAACAGGATAATGTTAGGCGATTTACGAGACTCCTCTCGATATATTCTTCAGTGGTAGATATTATTATTATCCATCACTTTTCTTCATAGTTACGCATAAATCTTATACATTAGCGTGTGAGAACCCAAAAAGGGTTGTTTGATTCTTGAGTTGTGCCACAAAGAGTTTGCGTCTGAACGACGTGGCAAGAATCTACTGCTGTACGAGAAATTAACAAGCAGCAACTTTTTAATTAAATGACCGCCATTTTGTTTATCTTACTGTACGTCAATAATCAACACGTTTATGATAATAATGAGATCGTAACTGGATAGTTAAAAGACTCGTTTTGTATAAGTATTCCTGAATTCGTTGCCAAATTTCTGATTCTAATTGTACCTGGGTAGACTCAATGAAGCAAACTTGCTCCATCTTATGGGTTGAGAACTTGAGATATTTTCTTATCATGCATGGTGGTTAAGCAATAATAATTTGTTTCCAAGAAGACGAAGAGATGCATGGTGTGGTAAATGCTGTGTAAGTGGGGACAAATAGCTTCTTATTATCTAACTCACTCTACCTAAGATCTCATATAATAAAAAAAGTTGATGTATCATATTGGTCAAACTTACTTACTTCAAAGCCTGTAGATCAAATGGATTGAATAATGTGAGTCAAATCATCATTAGATGCAAGACTCAGATAGAATATATATATAGATGTACGTGCCTCGTTTCTAAATATCATATATAGACTCTTCAATCATTTACTAATTAAAGTGTGTTTGATAGGTGAAAAATAGAGGAAAAGGTACCGTAAGTACTATGATTTATTTGTGTTTGAAAAATTAAAAATATTTAATTTTTTTCCTTAAAAGAATAGCCTGTAGGCTAGTTATTATTTATAATATCAAACAATTAAGAGATGTGATGCATGACACTATTGAGAGAGATCATGGACTTGTCTATAAGAGACAGCATAACAATAGAAAGGGTATCTAGCCCTAATAACTCAAAGACATAAACATGATGTGAAACAAAGATTAAAGGAGATAGGTGGCTATATATTATTTATAACATCAAAGAATTATAAGATGTGATGCATGACAATATTGAGAGAAGTCATGGACTTGTCTATGACACACAACATAACAATGAAAAGAGTATCTAACCTTAATAATTTAAAGATACAAGCATGATGTGAAATAAAAATTAGAGGACAAAGGATGGCTATCTATTAGGTAAGCTCTCACAGCTCGGAGACTCGAGACTACATATATATATATATATATATATATACATAAAAAATCAGCATATCATACAATCCAAGTAAGAATATAGACATAAAAATGTTTAATATCCAGTAAATCTATTCCAACTTTTATTGACTCGAGCACACAAAACTAGCTATATCACAGTAGAAAAAAATAACAGTAAATAAAACAATACTCAGATAGGAAAGAAAAAAAAAAGTAAGTAACGTGTGACCATCAAAGAACAAAAAAATGAAAGAAATGCTGGTTGATATCTAATAGTCATTGACGGAGGTAGAAGAGTTACATAATTTCTAGTGGGGATAAAAGAGGGGAAGAATAGGACAGAGATTGATGACCACCGTCAAAAGAAAACTCTTGCTATAGGTAAGAAAGAAAATTATAATAGGGTGGGGTCGTAAGTGGTTGCGAAGATTAAATAACTATTATAATTAATAATTTCCTGCAATATATAAAACTATAAAAACGGTCACTTTCTCCCTACAGAACAAAATAAGAGAAAAGAGAGATTAGATAATTTTAAGAAAGTGGAAAACTCACATTCCATTTGATATTCTTTACCCAAATACAACAATCGTGATCAACTATAATTTCACTTTCTTTTCGACCTGCTGTCAACCATACACAAACACACCCCACAGGATGAACCAAGATGATCAGAGCAACCATCCCCAAATTAAAGACAGAAATGGTAGCATCTGAACTGAGCCTCACGGGAACCCCATTTCTAAGTTCTAGCGACCATATATTTAAAGGGAAAGGTATAAAATTTGAAGTACGTGACCAATGAGGTTCAAAAAGCTAAAGACATTTAGCATCCGAACCGCACCCCGCGGATCCGCTCTTCAGTGGGCTAATACCCAATCGGCCCTCTCTTCCACACCCACACCCACACCCACACCCACACCCACACCAACACCACGGGTGCGAATTGCGAAACGACGTGGTACTCGTGGCTGTGCGGGATTGGGCGGTGAGCAGATGCTATCTGACAACCCCCCGCCCCTCTCCCCTCTTCTCAATATCTTACACAATTGCTCGTGTATCATCCTCTCTCCGATAGATGGAAGAGGTATAAAGGTGAAGAAAGAACGAACGATACGAGGTCGCTCTGCATGTATTACGATATGAGCCCCCCCACTCCCTCCAGAAAAGGGAAACGTGGCTCCCTCCCGTACTCTTGGATGGGACTTTTTCTGAAAACCCCCTCCTTTAATTTCTTTTACTATAGTTAATCCCTTTTATATTTTTCTGACGCCCTTGCTGTGGCCTGTGGGTGTGGGTGGACCTCTATTCAATCCAATTCCCCCAAATGCCCCTCCCCTTAGCCAACTACCACACGGTCCACACTCCCTTGCCACCCAACCCTTCACTTAGCCACATATCTAAGTTATTCTAATCCTGAATAAAACTAGTGATAAAGTACCTGCCTGGCAAACTAAACAAGAGAGGAGGTAGGTTCCTAATTTGAAAGGAGGGGCAGAGTGGTTTGGAATCAAGCCCTCCATGTTAGGTAGTAGCAGTACAAGGATTAGAAAAAAGGTCGGAAAGTTGCAATTTGGCATATGGGCTCAGATGGCAATTCCTAGTCTACCTATATTATTCCTAGTACACTAGATTATCAGCACACATCAACAGTAGTTGGTATCTTTCCATGTATATATATATATATATATATATATATATATATAATTTCCCTCTCTGTTTAATTCAGTCATATTAGCTGTCTAAATTGTGGAGTTGTCTTCTTCCAATAACGTGGGATTGGCTATTAGGTAAATTATCTAAAAAATTGGTGGTAGATTGTTGGCCAGGGCAATATTAGGTAATAAAAAGACAGACTAATGTAGTTTAATAGTTAAACTCTATTTATAAAAATTCGTTTGTTTGTCTACTCTAGGACTAGCTAATAAGCTCACGATGTATATGCAAAAAAAAATATATTAGACGATAGAATGGCTTTTAATAAAAATATAGTTAGATTCATAAGAATCACGTAAAAAACTTTATATGGGGCCAGGTGTTTGGTCTTTCCATCCTGGGAAAGAAGCATCGCCTTTAATAAGTGGGAGTGTTTTGGTGGTCCAAACAAGGCTGAGGTGACATTTATTTCTAAAGAAGGAAAGGTATGCCATTTTGATGCACTCCACACCCCCTCCTCTCTCTCTCTCTCCCCCTCTCTCTGGTAGGTAAACCGCAATGTAATCGGCGAGACTAGTTCATAATTTTCACGTTTTTGCTGGTAGCTTTTGTTGTTGTGCTTTATTATCTGGCACTTGGGATGAAGCTTCGTTTTTATTTTTATTTTTATTTCATTCAAATTTCAAAGGAATCGATATATGTATATATAATTCATGGGGGCCTTGGCTTATTATGCCGTGTTAATCAACAAACACCACCACCACCTTGCACCAAACGAAGAGGACAATTAGAAACGCCCACACGAAATCCGACGTTAATGCGAGGGGTTTAAGCCAAGGGGCGGGAGACGGTAAGTAAGTAAGCCGTCCTTTTATATTTCCCATCACTGTTGCTCGCCAAGTCTCACATCTGGGGCCTCGGGGTTAGGCGACACACAAATTATACTTTTCGATCTTAGTTAACGTGGGATTTATGATTAAGATAGGGACTTGTTATATAAATATTTTTCCCCCCCTATTTACTCTAGCACACGAAACTCCCATTAGCTTACGTATACTTACCTAAAAGAGAAGGCTAGTTGGGGGGGGGGGGGGTATTTATTTATTTAATTTATTTGTTTTTGTTTTTGTATTTATTTGAAAAGATGATTATATACTCTTTTTACCTCGCTCTCCCCCAAATCGTTGGGGAGCACTAAGTTTGGCAAAAGTGGTGCCTCTTTGGACATTACCTCTCTCTCCCACTCTGCTACCTTTTTTTTGCCTCAGTCTCTTGTACTAGGTTTTTTAGATTTCATCAGAGAGGAACCGAGAAGTAAATCACAACAAAAAAGTTAAAGTTAAAGGAGGCGCCTTTACCCTTTCTTCTTCTTCTTCTTCTTCTTCTTCTTCTTCAAAGGAGAGTGGGGAGAGATGTGGGATCTCAACGACTCGCCGGATGAGATGAGGGAGGAGGGTTGCTGCTCGGAGGAGGAGGAGGAGGAGAGCTCCTCCTCACAGCAGAACTCGGCGGCGGTGGTGACCCACCAGTTCTTCCCCGTAGAGGAGGCCGGCGGCGGGGGGGAGGCGGAGGAAGGGGGGCAGGCGGCGCCGCCACCGCCTTGTGCGCACTGGGTTGGGGTCAAGTTCTGCCAGTCGTCGGAGCCGGCGCCAGCGGGGAAGTCGGCGGAGACGTCGCAGCCCATGAAGAAGAGCCGGCGGGGGCCGCGGTCGAGGAGCTCACAGTACCGGGGGGTCACATTCTACCGGAGGACCGGACGATGGGAGTCGCACATATGGTTTGTTTCTCGCTTCCCCTTCCCCAAAGTGGAAAGAAGAGAGGCTGGAATCTGATACCCGTTTTGGGGTTTCTTCCTATGCTTCTTTGTTTCCATTTATTTTCTTCCGATTTGGAACATCTCATCAGTTTGTTCTCCTTCTCCTCCATTTATGTGCAGGGATTGTGGAAAGCAAGTCTATTTGGGTAAGCAACTTTCCAAAACAATTAGTTTTTTTTTTCTTCCTTCTTTTGGTTTCCAGAACTGAGATGGCTTCTAATTCTGTAGGTGGATTTGACACTGCTCATGCCGCAGCAAGGTAACTCCTTTCCCCATCTCCTCTAATGGATCATCTGATGCATAAAATTGCCGCCTTTCCTCTAGATCATAACCCAATCTATGAACAGGGCATACGATCGAGCAGCGATCAAGTTTCGCGGTGTGGATGCTGATATAAATTTCAGCTTGGATGACTACGAGGAGGATATGAAGCAGGTAAAGTGGAGTAACTTATTGGTGTTTTTTTGTATAATTATGTCCTTAGGTTAAAAATCTGATAAGAGAGGAATTGTTGGTCTTTTGGCAGATGAGCAATTTAACTAAGGAGGAATTTGTTCATGTGCTTAGACGCCAGAGCACAGGATTCCCTAGAGGAAGCTCCAAATATAGAGGTGTTACCTTGCATAAATGTGGAAGATGGGAGGCTAGGATGGGCCAGTTCTTGGGAAAGAAGTATGTATGTCTTCCATGCTAAGGATTTTTGGCTTCCTTTCTTTAATGATCCATTCTTTGTATTCTTTATGGGTAACTCCAATTTCATGGCTTTGGAGCAGATATGTTTATTTGGGTCTTTTTGACTCTGAAGTGGAAGCCGCAAGGTATCTTCTATTAGCCCTCGCAAGACTCTCACAAGTACTAGTACAATATCCTCAGTTTGTGTGTTAAGAGATTCTTCTTCTGTGTGGATTTCCAGAGCCTATGACCGAGCTGCAATAAAATGCAACGGGAAGGATGCAGTCACAAACTTTGATCCGAGCATTTACGCAGATGAGCTAAATTCCACTTGTGAGTTATTCTAGCAGTTATCTTTTCAATTCAAGTCATCAAAAACTTTACAATACCTCTATTCTGAATTGCTGTTCATGTATGTCTATGGGAATATTGCAGCTGACAACAATGAACACAATCTAGACCTCTCTCTAGGGAGCTCAGGGTCCAAGAGGGGAGATGACAGCCCTCACGGAGCAGATCAGGGTCTCCCAATGGCCTTCAATCCAGACTGGCAGATGAACACTCGAAGCACTAATCCAAAGGTATGAATAGTTATATCCACCCTGGTCAGGATCATTCAATTCGATGGATAACTTTTATTTTTTCCAATCAATAATGTTAAGTCTCCTGTTTATTCCCACTAGTTTGTTGACAAATTCAAGCAGCCTGAAGGAGAAGGCAAAACAACAAGTTTCCCAGTCAACCATGGATACATCCAGTCCACAATCCCTCCTCCTGAAATCTATAGATACCCACAACTTAGGATTGGAGAAGCCACCCCGGCTTTCCAAATCATACAGCAGCAGTCTGGTCCTCCTAGTTATTACCAAGTGGGTAGCTCCTAAAATGCATTCAAGATTGTGTTACATCTTATACATCATATTCTCTGGTTGTGTTACTTATCCATCTTCTTGCTCCATTGTGCAGTTTCCTAGCAGCAGCAATGGAATGAGGGTTGGAGGAGGCCTTTCTTTGTCGATCGGCGGCGAGCAAGATCAACAACAAAGGCAATTGAGTTGGGGCAACGGTAGCGGCAATAGCGTCGGTTGGCCGCCGTTGTCAGCCGGAGCAATTCCAACTCCTCAATTGTTGGCCACCACAGCTGCAGCATCATCAGGATTCCCACCCCAGATAGTAAAACCAGCCCCAACTTGGCTGCAGAAGAATGGGTTCCACTCCCTAACTCGACCCACCTAAAGACTAGTACTACCACTACTACTACTACTACTACACCCAAAGGACCATCCCCCTACTGTTCCAGTGATTGTGTTTGTAAATGAGGTAATTCCCATTTGTGTTCCAACATGGGAAACAGGCAAAGTGGAGTTGGGATACAAGTGTGAGAGAGAGGAAATAGAAGCAACTTCCTTGGATAGTTTGGATCCACCTCAAAGATTTATTCTTTTCCCTTTTACTACTGCCAATGATACTTGGTGTGTCACACCAAAGCTTAATTTGTTTGGTCTCACGTTGCATCATTTATGACTCATCTGTGTGTAAAAGATAGCAAGAGAGACAGAGCGATAAGAGGATTGGTTAGATTCCTTGTTTCCTATTTGGGTAATGCAATAATTGATGGGATTACGGGGGAGATTAGCAGGGGATAATTAAAGCGAGGAAAGGGATAGGGGGGGTGGGGAGGGGAGGAGAAAGAAGGAAAGGGGATTCGTCTTTTTTGGGTTCTCGGGAAACAACGTGATGGGTCCGATGGCGTGTCGCTGTCTTCGGTCCTTCGAATCAGTTCACGGCAAATGCAGTCAGTGGAGGGCTATAATTACGAGAGAGACATCACACCACTATCAGGCCATTGGCCCATCCAAAGGACGGGTATTTAGATCGACAAATATAAAATAAAAAATAAACCACAACGAAATATGTTTCCCGTTTTGGTGGGGAAACGGGGGACCCCGCTTCTCCTCTTTGATTGAGAAACGGATATGGTATATTCTTCTTCTCTCTCGAAAAATGGTTCTCGACTCTCACTATATATATATATATATATATATATATAAGTTAAGATAATTAAATTAATTTTTATTATAAAAAATGGATAATGATAAGTGTAAATTATGCATATATTACTCTGGTAAATATCAATGCCCATATTCTTTGTCTACTTGTAGAATTTAACTATCGGTTGCTGAAATAATTGAGTCTCTTGATCACTCAATAGTGATATTATTTATTTGGGATGCGATCAACGACTACCATGTAAACTTCTATAATTGAAATAAATTTAAGAAAATTGGTAACATGCCAAAGAAGCCCTTAATTTCTATATGATGATTCCACTAGAGTTCGCTCCTAGTTTATGCCCATATGTACTGATCGACTACTAGCTTCATAGCATTAATAGCAACCACTTATGGTAGGATCAGAAAGTGAAACAAAGCCACTTTGTGGAACTTTTATAGGCACTCCAAGTTGTAAACCTTTTATCCTGTGATGTATCATAGGTTGTGGTGTATCATATGTTGTCTGGCTCTATGTCAGTCAAGCCAGCCTATGATAAAACTATCAACAGAAAGCAGCAAACGCCACCAACTTTCCCATCCTTCCTCCGACCTTCAGCAATAATGTCTGAAGCTTTGCAATTATGAACCCTTTTCAAGCCCTCTTTTTTGACCACCTGGTTGAGTTTACTTGTTACCTGCAGTAGTTATTAACTCATTCATTGGTCAGCTCAGTGGTCCCCAACTACTCTCTAGTATGTGCACCAACCTCTTCATAAAAGATATTCGCATTCTGAGATATATTATATAATTTTTTTTCTTCCAAATAGTTTGAAAACTATGAGAAGGATATATATATATATATAAACTAAACCTCTTCATAAAGTCTTCTTTTCATTTGTGCATTAATTATAATCTGATCACAAGAGTGAGAACGTAGTAACTATGGTAGTGGTCAGCTATAGCGGCAACGCTAGAGTAAAGCCTTTCACTTCTCTTTTTCAACACTTTCCTGGAGTGGGATTCCTTCAAGGGATGGGGGAAATGGTGAAGTACCCAAAATGGAAAGTTTTGAGAGATAGGATCGGCTTGCTTCTGAACTCATACTACTGAAAATAGATTGAGACCTAGTCCTGGAGAGAGAGAGATGGTTGTTGTCACTTGTGGCTTGGCTGACAAGCGGAAGTCATTTTGTTCCCTAGGCAACCGTTTCCCGTTACCCCCTCGCGTTCGATCTAAATAATTATCGATTCCATTCCACTTCCCCTTTCCTTAATCTTTTCTTTTCTTTTCTTTATTGTTCGTCTCTTTCTTGGGGTGGATTGGGACCCAAAACGCCAGCATACGGAGCTTTACTATAAATAGTAGCCCAAATTGACCACCACTATCATTAGCCGGGCCCACGTCCCTGGTGATGTTTTGGAACCAAGCCTGTGTCTTTAGCCGTGCCTTTCTATTCTCCTTGGTGAAATAACCTTATTACCAATCTGCAACATCTTCAAACGGCCCTTCAGAAACTGCAAACTATTTTAGATGTTGATACCTCCAGTAGCTGAAGCTGTAGCTGTCCTTGGATTGGGCTGAATAAAATGGTGATGTTATGGCCCAGATTCGAAATCCTTTGGGCCCCGTTTATATCCAAAGCTTAGATATCAAATTTTGGTCGCTGCTGCAATCCAGGTTCCATCCTCAGTCATGATCCAATCTCCTGGATTAAATCTAAGTTCAGACACCCACTATGTTGCGAATAATAACTAAAATTAAGATTATATATATATATATATATTTACCCTTCTAAATTCTCTTATTTGTATATCTAACCTTATATATATAAAGATTGGTATTTGCATGTGCAATTATACAAGCATGAGGGTGCTGTGCATGGTGAAGCCCTAGCATTGCTTGAAAGTATCCAATAGCTCTCTTCGAGAGTTAACTCTTTTATCTGCTGGATGTTCTCTGACTTGAGAAACACCTTCAGGTAGAGTGACTTGAATGAGCTCCCTTGAGGGGAGCCAAGGGTCACAACTGATAGAGATAGACTCCCCCACTTTCCACAAGCATGCAAGTCCTAAGCTCATCTCTCACTTTCATGATAAGGACCAAGCTCAAGATGCTCTTGGGTTAGAAGGTCTTGGAGGGGAACTACCTAGCTTTCAGCATAGTTGACCAAAGTGCCCGAGACATTATTGACCATTCCCCAAGCAAGTTTATCCGAAAAAAGAAACACTTGAAATTCTTTACTTTTTGTGAAAAGCTCCACAAATGACAAGTCTTTTCACTCGTTAATCAAATGATTTGCAAGTTAACTTATTACTACGAAAACAACTCATCAACATCTTTCAGCAGAGGAGTAGCCATCCTGGGTGGTGGCATCACTTATCTTTGGATCCTTTTAATCTTTTACGTTTTCTCTTATGATAATTACTATAGGGAGGCTAATTGCGTTGATTGATCAGCTAATCTAGGAAGGATTCAATCTTTCTCCTAATTTTTTGAACAATTATACCTTATGTAAATATTTTTTCCATTAAAAAAGAAAAGATAATAATATGAAGGTAACTTCGAAAACTATCGGTTTACAAAATGGGCATATTCAGCTACTAAAACCTGTGGAGCGCCAAAGGCACTTCAAGTAGCCGTTAAGATGGGACTGGATATGCTTATTTTGGAGTGTGATGCCTGGGAATTGGTTTGCATATTAAAATCACTCAAGGTGGCAACGGTGGAAATTACTCTTTCTGCATGCATGTTACCATTGAGGTTTTCTTATAGATATAATTGTGTAGCATTCACATACGAAGGGACTCTTAGCCCCATTCATTTCGGGAATATATATTTTTTAATTTTGAAATATAACTCTTATTATAAAATAACAGCTAAATATTATAATAATTATATTCTAAAATATAATTAATATTTATTAAAATTATCTCATATATTAATTTATCCTTGATATCTATCCCATCAACCTACTTTATATTAAATTAATATATATTCATAATAATTTCATAAAAAATAAAACACATATTTTTACTTTTTTTTTTCACTTTATATCATATTAAAGTTAATTATTATATTTTTATTTTAAAATATAAGTGAATATGAGAATAGTTATTTGTGTAACAAAAATTTTGTTTTAGAAAGAGTAAGGAGGAATTATAATTTTTAATCAATCCCGGGCTGCTTCGGCCAGACTGATATAATCATATAAGCAATGCATTTTGTTCTCTTAAAAAAAAAAAAGAAAATGGAAAAAAGGAATACGATGCACAAATAAGAGTTTTTGAGGGGTATAAACGCAAAAAGCCAGCAAATAATAAATAAGAACGTCTCTCCTAACGTCTCGGCACAGAAACGCAATCTCGGTAGGGGGTGTCTCTCCTCTCTCTCTCTGTAGTCTCCTCTCTCTCTCTCTCTCGTCTCTCCTTACTGAAACGAGCGAGCGAGCGGAAAAGATGGGAGCGGATTCAATGGCACCCCAGAAACAATTAGGAGCAACTCACCTCCACATACCAACCCACAGGTGGAAGCCAAGAGCCAAACCTTCTCCTTCCTCCTCCCGAAAGAAAGGAGAAATCCCGAGACCGATCACTGGATCGCCAAGGACAAGGAAGAACGAAGAAAAGAAAGCCAAGAAGCCATCTCGTCCGTTTCATTTCAGATGGATTGCTTCTCTCTGGTTCCCATCGGATCCACCGACATGTGAATCCGTCGATTCTTCCTCTGCTCCCCCTGTTCGATTATTGAACCATAGAAAATGGTACATACACTCCTTTTTTTTTCACATTTTCTTTTCCAATTTCTGTCTGTTTCCTTATTTCGTTATTCGAAAAATCAATAGATTGAAAGTTGAGCCCTTGAAAGCCCATAATGAACTAGGCATTGTTGTTGTTGTTGTTCCGATTAGCTAAAGGAAGTGTATAATTTAGTAAGATGCAACTAAAACTACAAAGTCTTTTTTTTGTTTGAACAGATAATTGCAATTGCTAGATATTGTTTTCCTCCTTATTAAGTACATGAATGCCAGTATATTCTAGTTCATCCTGACCTAGGAAATTTTCCTCATAACTATGACTAACCTGCATGTGGATTAATTGTTGCAGGGAACCCCTGTTAACATCATTGTAGGTTCTCATGTATGGGTCGAGGATCCATCATTATCCTGGATTGATGGAAAAGTTGTTAAGATAAATGGTGGAGATGCTGAGATCCATACGACTAATGGGAAAACGGTAAGTCTATTACTTATGTTGCAGCTTGTAGTTTCTTAAATTTACATACTCTCTGCTCATTCCTCATCCGTCTCTCACCCCCATGACTTACTTGCTCCTATGGGCACATGCTGATCAGCCATTTTCATGACATGGTGCAGCATGAGGCATGCTGTGCAAAAGATATGGCCCTCGGGTAGAGCTTCTTGAAATTGTCAGACGTTAACATTCAACACATAGACAACACAAAAGGGTGTAAACAACATATATTTGTCATTTCTTCTATTAAATATTGTGTCAAGTGGCATCAATGTTATGATCTTTCTTGTACTATTAGTGCCATAGTGTATGATAGTAGTAAACTTATGTAATCATAAGATTGAGCTCCCTACTTACAGGTTTATTTAGATTAGCCAGATTGTTACTCTGATTTTCAAGCTTTATCCTAAATTATTCTAGATTCAGGAGAAAGGGTTCTTCGAGTATTCCTAAGCAAAACTTGCTCCGATATTTGTCAGTATTGTCGATCCTGTCTTGTAAATTACATGACATGATAGACCTTATTTTTCCAGCACTTTGCTTACAGCCTTATGTAGTCACTATACATGGTTTATTAGTACCTTACATAGTTTTCATGGTAAATTTTGAAGCCGCAATTTATGTTATTAGTTGGATTTCTTTATAAATTCTTGTATCTTCCATAGAACTTGCATGTAGTGGCGAGCTTAATTTTTCTGCAGCTTGTACCTCAATGGAGGAAGTCCGCCTTATGTCTTTCTCAACTCTGCCTAGTACGTACCATTTATTAGTCCTGTAGATTTTGGCAACTGAATCTTTCTGGATAATAAAGGAGCCAGTTTTTTGACTGGCTGAAAGGCATAAATGGATGGGTCTCATCTGGATTGCATTTTCACCTACCTGATGTAGTAGTTCTTGAAATCATTCTAAGTTGCATTATCAGATTACTTGTTTGCAAGATGTAAAATACTCATGCACGCCTGCAGTATACTCAGATTCAGTTACTTAGCTGCACTAAATTCCACTTTCTTTTGTTGTGTCATGACAGTTTGGTGGGTAGTCTGTGGGTCAAAGTTGGCATGTATTAAAGCCTGTCATGTGAGAAGCTTATGCTTTGCCTCATAAATACCATGACCATATCTTACTTTACATGTACCAGCTTTATCATCAAACTTATAGCATGGATGAGTGATGAATATACTACTATTAGTGTTACAATATATAATTAAAATACTTTTATACAATACATAGCTATACATGCAAACAAGATTTGCCAATGCTGTATGTAAGATGTGATTTAATGCAAGTTGATTGGAAAAGAGAATGTTCTGTGTCCTGGTAATATGGAAAACTGATGATATCTATTCCACTGTTAGGTTGTTGCCAACTTGTCAAAGCTATACCCCAAAGATATGGAGGCTCCAGCTGGTGGGGTTGATGACATGACAAAACTATCTTATCTGCATGAACCTGGAGTTTTGCAGAACTTGTCAACCAGATATGAACTCAATGAGATATATGTATGGCAGTTTCCTGGCAGGCCTGTTTGTATTACTGTGTACAGCTCATCTGGTTTAACAAGCTATAATTTTTCAGTATAATTCTGACACTTAGCAATGTGGCAGACGTATACAGGAAATATTCTTATTGCTGTAAATCCGTTTCAAAGATTACCCCATTTATATGATTCTCACATGATGGAGCAATACAAAGGAGCACTGTTTGGAGAGCTAAGTCCTCATGTTTTTGCAGTGGCAGATGTTGCTTATAGGTGAACTTAATTTCTCCTATATGGAGGAGCCTTTCTTGCATGTGTCAGCATATGAATTTTACTCCTAACATTCTTGGAAACAGGGCAATGATAAATGAGGGGAAAAGCAACTCTATTTTGGTTAGTGGTGAAAGTGGTGCTGGTAAAACTGAAACAACCAAAATGCTTATGCGCTATCTTGCTTATTTGGGAGGACGTGCTGCAACTGAAGGGCGAACAGTTGAGCAACAAGTTCTGGAAGTAAGATAACTGAACCAACCCTTCAAATGAACCAACACAATATATTAAATTCTTCTATGATATTCTCTATTGTACAAAATTTAACTGATATTATTGCAGTCAAACCCAGTTCTTGAGGCCTTTGGAAATGCTAAAACTGTCCGGAATAACAACTCTAGGTCTGTTATCTAAAGCAAATCAAATGTCATATTTGATTCTTTTTATGTTTTTATACTATGAACTGATGGATGTGCATCTTATTTACTATACCTTTTCTTTTTGACAAATTGATTCAGTCGTTTTGGCAAGTTTGTTGAGATTCAATTTGATAAGCAAGGTAGGATATCAGGTGCTGCTGTCAGAACTTACCTTCTTGAAAGATCTCGAGTTTGTCAAATTTCTGATCCAGAGCGTAACTACCACTGCTTTTACCTTCTTTGTGCAGCACCCCCAGAGGTAATATTTCATATATACTTTTGACTACTGTTGAAAGCTTTACTTTTCTTGCCTTCTCTTCAGTGACTCATATTTAAGGTCCTACTTTTGCAATTGTTTGTGTGTTATCATCTAATTTTATTTTATTCCAGGACATTGAGAAGTACAAATTAGGAAATCCAAAATCATTTCACTATCTCAACCAATCAAAATGCTATGAGTTGGTTGGTGTAAGTGATGCACATGATTATTTAGCCACCAGGAGAGCCATGGATATTGTTGGAATAAGTGCACAGGAACAGGTGTTACACGTACATTCTATGATTACTATACTTATTTACTTCTGGATTGAAACTAAAGTATCTTCTATTTATTTTTCTGATGTAAGTTGCTTCCAGGATGCTATTTTCAGGGTAGTTGCAGCCATCCTTCATCTTGGTAATATTGACTTTGCTAAGGGGCAAGAAATTGATTCCTCAGTTCCAAAAGATGACAAATCTAAGTTCCATCTCAAGATGACTGCGGAACTTCTTATGTATACTTTCTATCCTTAGTATTTTTCCTTTATTTTTTGGTACTTGGTAGTACTTATAACTTTTCTTAGAATTATTCTTGAATGTGGCTATTTTCAGGTGTGATCCTGAGGCTTTGGAGGATGCCCTCTGTAAGCGTGTAATGATAACCCCTGAAGAAGTTATCAAAAGGACTCTTGATCCTCTTAATGCCACTGTTAGCCGGGATGGTTTAGCAAAGACAATATACTCTTGTTTATTTGACTGGTAATATTGTCATGTAAATTTAAATGTATGACTTTCTTTGATTCATTTACTCTTAGATATGTAAGGTAAATGGATGAACTACAAACAACTAATGTTGGCAGTGTTGCATCATTTTGCAGGATTGTCGAGAAAATTAATGTCTCCATTGGGCAAGATCCAACTTCAAAATCTCTGATTGGTGTCCTGGACATCTATGGTTTTGAGAGTTTTAAAACTAACAGGTAACCTTGTTTATAAGCTCTTTGGTCAGATGAATATAACTATAAAAGGGGTAAATTACTATGTTCATGCTTCTCCTCTACCTCTTCTATTTTCTCATTTCTTAAATTATCACAATTGATTTTGCAGCTTTGAGCAATTTTGCATCAACTATACAAATGAGAAATTGCAACAACATTTCAACCAGGTAACATTCACTTCATTTATGTAAAATTCTCATTTAGACGTTGCTTTCATTCTCAAGCACTCTTAAAGTGTCTATTCTGCCTTTTCAGCACGTGTTTAAGATGGAACAGGAGGAGTATACCAAAGAAGCAATTGATTGGAGTTACATTGAATTTGTTGATAACCAAGATGTTCTTGATCTAATCGAGAAGGTCTGTTTACTCATCTACTATGTCTTGTAATAGCATAATGTGGTTTAATGTTTTTTGCATTTTTTCTTCTATGTAATCACTAATCACATATATATACATGTATCTATATCTTCCCTGTAGTACTGTCATGGTTGTCACAGTATTGGGAGTATCAGGATTGAACAGCAGTTTACAACCGGGGATTGAGCTACAACTTACTTACTCTTAGTTGTGCATCAAATAATTTCAATTAGAAAATTTATTATGTCAATTTGATGTGCAAGTATGGAGATTTTCTTTCTTGTTCATTTATTTATATATGTACAAACCATTACTAATATTTTGGACTTTTCATTGTCTTATTTAAATTTGAAATGACTTGCAGTAATTACTGTATTCACTACATATAGTTGATACTCAAAGTCTCAAACTACTTCATCTTTCACAATCTATGCTTAGCGTTTCTTTTACTCTGAGTAACCTAGAGTAAACATATTCAGAGAGTGGATGTGGGAACCGCCACATCATTTATGGATTACAGATAAAAGCATAAAACACCTGCTCCTTCACAGGATGAGACTAAGAAACTCCACACCAAGTGGTATGAGACGAAGTCAGAATCGATATTGGGTAGTATCTTGATATTGCTCTGCATGGACTTATGTGCCATGTGGCATAATTTGTATCTGTAGGTATTGGCATGATATAGAAATTCAATAAGCCAGGCTGTGCCGAGAATTAAGTTGCAGGCATGGGGAATGTTGACGATACATAAAATCTTGATTTTGACAATGTCTACTAGTGACAGTTGGAAAATTGATGTTAATATTATATCTCCACAAAAGGATAGTTTTTTTTTAAACTTATATTAAATGATCTTGAATGCATAGACATAGAAGAGGAGGTGCAATTAAGAAAATACTAACAGTGCTACTTTGTTGTGCAGAAACCTGGTGGCATCATTGCCCTCCTTGATGAAGCATGGTATGTTAATTTTCATGTTTTCTTCTTTATATTTGTTTGGAGTGTTTTACTACCAAAATAGTATCATAAAGGATTGTCCTTTATCTAGCATAAATTTCCTCTATTATTAACTATGTTCTATTTTGTTAACAGCATGTTTCCAAAATCAACACATGAAACTTTTTCTCAGAAGCTTTACCAGACTTTCAAAGTACATAAGCGCTTTATCAAACCAAAGCTATCTCGAACTGATTTTACTGTATGCCATTATGCTGGCGAGGTTAGGTTTACTATCTCCTTTAGTATCCTAGGCAGAGAATTGGTTCCTTTTTTTAAGTAATATGATCCTTGTGGTGATCAGGTTATCTATCAGTCTGACCAGTTCCTAGACAAAAATAAAGATTATGTTGTGGCAGAACACCAAGATTTGTTGAGTGCATCAAAATGCCCATTCGTGTCAGGCCTCTTTCCTCCTCAGCCTGAGGAGACAAGCAAGTCTTCTAAGTTCTCCTCCATTGGATCTCGTTTCAAGGTTTGTAGTTCTTTTTATTTATAATTTAAAATTTAAAAATAGGCATAACTTGGTGTGACGGTAAGGTTTGCCATTCTGCACTCTATTGAGGCCAATTCAAGTCGGTAAGACAACCTCTCGAGTATTCTTTCTTTCTTTTGGTTTTGGGCGGCGGATAAGGCTGCATACATTATTGTATTGTACCCTTCCTAAACCTTACTGGTGGGAGTACCATACAGCAGAAGTCCTTTCTTTCTCATCTAAATGTGATCTGGACATGCTTGCACAATTGATAGTAGGGTTTATATTTCTTTCTACTTGGTCTGGAATTTAGAAATTTATACATACAACTGATTGTTGTGGTCTATCCACTGCAGCTACAACTACAATCTCTGATGGAGACATTGAATTCAACAGAACCTCATTACATCAGATGTGTGAAGCCAAACAATTTACTAAAACCAGCGGTGTTTGAAAATGTTAATGTCATGCAACAATTACGCTGTGGCGTGAGTGTTTTCTCTTTGTTTTAGCATTTGATGATCTTTCTAGTTCCTGCTCATTCTATACAGTTTATCTTAATAAGAAGTCTATATCAATCTCCCCATTGCATATTGCATGAATGCTTTGATAATTGGTATATATCTTTAGGGTGTTCTCGAGGCTATCAGAATCAGTTGTGCTGGATATCCTACCCGTCGCACATTTTATGAGTTTTTACACCGGTTTGGCCTACTTGCTCCAGAAGTTCTGGAGGGAAGGTAACTTTCTCATTTATTTCTTGGATCTTGTTCTCCGATAAGTTTGTGTCAGACTTTTCTTTTGATTCTATGAATATTGTCTGACTTAAATTTATTTATAACTCTATACGTTGTATACTTGAACAGCTATGATGAAAAGATCGCGTGCAAGAAGATTCTTGAAAAGAAGGGCCTACTGGGGTTTCAGGTAACTTCTGGACCATACTAGTTACTACAATATTATGTGCAGTGAAACAACAGCCTTGCACAATCATCATATGGTGTTGCCATGTTATAATATGTTTTTCCCAACTCTTGCTTTCCTGAAGATAATCATGATCTTTAAACAAAGATGGATGTCATAATCCTTCTTAAGATTCAGTGATGGTTCCATTGATGGACTAAAATCCAAATAGGCTTTATACTTTTATAACAGCAGGTTGGGCTGCATTCTTGGTATATTTGGTGAAACAAAGTAATCCATGATATAGATCAGCATTAATTAAACTTTTAGTATATGTCCTGGATATATGTTCTCCATTGTCTCCTTTCCAGAGCCTAAGATTCTCCTTTAGAGATAGTAAGCAGGGAAATCAATGCTACTGTGAAGTGCACCATTTGTTATCTGATCTGACATATCAAAGTTAGACATTTATGTATTACTTTTGGGCTAAACTGTAAATATTTACTTGACTCCAAAACCATACACCATATTATAATCTATATAAAACACACAGAATTACAGTTTCTTACAGAAAAAAGGATCATTCCAGAAAACTTTAGAAATGATAAAGCGTTTTATATAGTTTTGTTGAGGTCTAATTGGAAATAATCTCCCAATTATTGGTTTCAAAGTCTTAACTATGGTTTTTTTTTTCTGACCATAAGTCAACTATAATTCAATATTAAATGCCATTGAATAAATTACAATTGAATTTTCTGTTCCTCTTTCCAGATAGGCAAGACAAAGGTTTTCCTTAGAGCTGGTCAGATGGCTGAATTAGATGCTCGGAGAGCTGAAGTGCTTAGCAATGCTGCAAAAGCTATTCAAAGGCAAATTCGAACACATATAATGCGGAAAAAGTTTATTGCATTGAGGAAGGCTACTATAGATGTGCAGTCACTATGGAGAGGTAGGTTTAACTAATGTGAATGTTAGATTGTGGTATTGGTTCTTTCTAACAACTACACGACGTCATGTTGTGCTTGTAGGTAGATTGGCATGTAAGCTATATGAAAGCATGAGAAGAGAAGCTGCTTCCATTAAAGTTCAGAAAAATCTGCGTAGACACCAGGCTAAGAAGTTGTATACTCGTTTAAAAGATTCGGTTCTTGTCTTACAAACTGCATTGAGGGCTATGGCAGCTCGTAATGAGTTTAGATTTAGAAGGCAAACCAAAGCAGCAACTGCTATTCAGGTTGTTGTTTACCTCTTTTATTGCTGTCATATACATAGAATTTGTTTCTTGTAATATCTATTTTCCTTGATTCTCTACTATTGGGCAGTCTCAATGGCGCTGCCATAGAGCATATTCATATTACAGAAAGTTAAGGAAGGCATCAGTTGTTACTCAGTGCAGATGGAGGGGAAGGGCTGCAAGGAGAGAGCTGAGGAAGCTTAAAATGGTGAGTAAACTCCAAATTTCTTGCCTCTTTGTGCCAGAAGATAATTGTAATATCATGCGGAATAGTTGTGTAATTGCACAACGGTCCAAGTTTCACTACCGTATCTACAAGTACATGAGATCTATTATCTGGTGAACTGATCGAGCTGACTGGTGGCAAACTAAGTCATTTCACCACCACCTGATGTTCAGGCACACAAAATACTTATGAAGCTAATTACCTTAATAACATAAGCAAACTGCTCCTTCTATGCTTGGACATCTACGACTTCATTATTGTAGAGAATTATGAAAGTAAAGAAGTTGAAAAGGAAAGGATGGAGAAAAAGGAAACAACTAGATAAGAAGCTAATGCATGATTTTACCCATTATCGATTTTCTACCTATAGAGGACATGAATAACAGAAAGTATATGGTGAACTGGAAGTTTGCTACTATTTGATGATAGAAAAAAAAGTGAGGATGAACAAAAAGGTTAAAATCAAGAAAGGACAAGGAAAGGGAAGAGAGGATAAGACTTTTTATTCAAGTGTGACTAATTTATCGATGAGGAAGGACAACCATATGCACCATTAACAAGAAAACAGAAGATTTTGAATTTTATAGAAGTTCTATAGATATAGTTGAGTAAAAAACACGAAATTCAATTGTGAGAACTTGTAATCTCAATCATAGAACCCTGATCTTACATTATTATATTTCATCTTGGTTTTATCCGTTTTCATAGGGAATAGTCTTTTTGTCATCATCTTTATTTTTAATGCAACTGATGGTTTTCAAGCGGCTACAACATCCAACATATGAAACTTAAATATCTAACTTGGATATTATATCTGAGACCACATATAAATTTCTCTATACTTTGTAGTTTGTACATCTCATAACATGCTATCTGTAATTTTAATTCAGGCAGCACGAGAAACAGGGGCACTCAAGGAAGCAAAGGATAAGCTTGAAAAAACGGTGGAAGAACTTACATGGCGTTTACAGTTGGAAAAGAGAATGAGGGTACTCTTTGAACCTTCCAACTGTCTCTCACTTTTGCTATTTCTGTATTCTTGTTACCTTGCATTCTTGATTTCTTATCGGTTGAAATTCAAAGTACAGTAGACAAGTTACTTTAGCATATCGCTTCAACCTTTTATCTCATATATGAATAGTTAATTTGCAGCATTCTAGTTAATTTGCAACATTCTCTGTTCTGTAAGTTACACACACATAACTTTAATATTCCTTGTTCTGTAAGTTACTTCTGGAGGCTGACGGTCACTGCAGATCAGTTCTTCTACTCCTATCTAATGCATACAGAATCATTTCATTTTACCTGTACTGTATACAGACGGACCTGGAAGAAGCAAAAGCACAAGAGATAATAAAATTGCAGAGCTCATTGCAAGTAATGCAAACTAAAGTGGATGAGACAATAGCAATGCTTGCCAAGGAACAAGAAGCTGCTCGAAAGGCTATTGCAGAAGCACCTCCTGTTATCAAGGAGAAGACTGTTCTTGTTCAAGACACTGCAAAGATTGATTCCTTGATGGCTGAGGTGGACCAGTTGAAGGTACTTAGCAATATCTACATCTAATGATGTTTTTCCATAGTTCTTTATTCTCCCCTGATACTGCTACAATTACTATGTAAATAATTTCTTTTAGTAGTTTGGTCAATAAATAACAAGACTACAAGAGTAGGTCATATTAGTGGAGTTGTCGCTTAAATGTAACTAACCCAAATATTCTTTCTGGCAAGTATAATATGTCAGGAACTATTTCTGAAAAGGAGCTTGTAAACTGAAATATATATTACTGAAGTTATATGAACTAGTCAAACATATATAACCGGTGGATGCTTACATTCTATTTTAGATTGCTAAATTAGAAATTGCCTAGTTCAATGAGCTACTGCTTCTGGTGGTGTCTGATACAAGTTTTCTCTTATCGTCAATTCTTGCCATCTCCTTATACCGAGTTCGACGTGCTAGATAGAGATACTCTACAAAAACACTCATTTTACAGAAAGTTTATATAAGGTTTGAAGCGGGACCACTAATATATCTATATGGTCCTACTTAATGTCCTTGTAGGTCTCCATACTTTCAGAAAAACAAAGAGCAGATGATTCTGAAAAAAAATATGCTGATGCACAGAGAGCAAGCGAGGAACGACAAAAGAAGCTGGGCGAAGCAGAAGGAAAACTATGTCAACTTCAGGAATCTTTGAACAGGTTAAATTTTACATTCGTAACATGGCCGAACTTTTTCCAAGTACCTTCGCTACATACAACAGATAAGAAAAAGCTCCCATTCATCAACAATTTATTTTGATTGTTATGGATGACCAAGAAGTACTTCTATGATTTAATTCAGCTGGACTTAACTGTTAGTTTGGCAAACTGTTAGCTAATTTGTTTGAAGATTTCTTAGTATTAGAAGTTAGACCAAGTAACTGATAATCCTCCTAGTTGCCTGGTACCATGTGGCTGATATGGGTGTCTCTTGTTGCCAACTGCATCAGAAGTCTGAATGCATAAAACCTCGCTAGTGATGGAATTTGGCACCAGCTTCTAGGGATTGATGTTAACTTCATAAAATTTGTTCAGTTCTTTATTGGAGCTTTCTCACTTTTGACATTGTTCAATAGCCAATCCCAGAATCGTGTAATCCTTACATTTCTTATATATTGATATATATTGCATAATTTCACGTCTCCATACTTGTCTATGGTCACATTATCTGGCTTGACATTATCTCCTTTCCTTCCAATTTTAGCAACAGCATTTCACAAGGTAGATTCATGGTTGACTGAATATTCGTAATGAAACTACATCCTCCACTGTGTATTCTTCTGTTGTTTAACATTTTCCTTCTTTTACTTAGGCTTGAGGAAAAGCTCTCAAATGTGGAATCTGAAAACAAAGTGCTCCGTCAACAGGCTGTTTCCATGGCTCCCAATAAATTCTTATCAGGGCGGTCTAAATCAATTCTGCAGGTAATTCTAACAAAATTCTTAGATTGTCACAGCTCTTTAATGTGACCCTTTTACTTCATTTCATGTTTTTCTTGATGATTTGTATATTGTTGTCAGAGGAACTCTGAGAGTGGCCATGTCTTAGGCAGTGAAACAAAAACAGCTTCAGTAAGAGCAAGCCTCTTTTGTATCCATACCATACTCAATTAATTGCATGAGGAATAAATGTTGTAACTGATGTCAAATGACCATATTTAAATGATGTTTTAGGATTCACAAGGCACCACCACCACTGCGAGGGAACACTCTGAAGTGGATGATAAACCACAGAAGTCTCTCAACGAGAAGCAACAGGTATAATTAGCTAGCTCTAGAATTATTCCTTATTTTTCCATCTAAATGATTCTTTTAGTATGTGCAACCCTAATAGTATGTTGTCATTCCTATTTGTTCCATTAATTTCCATGAACAGGAGAATCAAGATTTGTTGATCAGGTGCATTGCACAGCATTTGGGCTTTGCAGGGAATAGACCAGTCACTGCCTGTATTATATACAAGTGCCTTCTCCATTGGAGATCATTTGAAGTTGAGCGCACAAGTGTTTTTGATCGAATTATTCAAACAATAGGACATGCTATTGAGGTTTGAACTGTGGTGTTGTAGATTCTTCTATTCTGGTAAAGCATAAATGGCTGTTCTAAATTGTTATTCCTCTTCTATTTAAGACCCAGGACAACAATGATATCTTAGCCTACTGGCTTTCGAATGCCTCAACTTTGTTACTGCTACTCCAACGTACATTGAAAGCAGGCGGAGCTGCAGGCATGGCTCCACAACGTCGAAGGTCATCATCAGCTACTTTATTTGGGAGGATGACTCAAGTACTCCAATTTCCACTCTAATGCACTCTAACTACGTAGCTGAAGTAATTCTTGTGAAAATTAATTTGTAGGGTACCTGTTTACCGTGTGTTACTTTTGATATAGAGTTTCAGGGGAACACCTCAAGGTGTGAATCTTTCTATTGTGAATGGGAATTTGGTTGGTGGAGTAGATATGTTGAGGCAAGTGGAAGCCAAGTACCCTGCTTTACTGTTCAAACAACAACTTACTGCATATGTAGAAAAAATATACGGGATGATCCGAGATAACTTGAAGAAAGAAATTTCTCCTTTGCTTGGTCTGTGCATTCAGGTACTTAGAACATGATATGCTAGTAAAAGTGTTGATTTTCATGTTTTTTTTTTCCTCTAGTGGTATTCACTTTTCTTTTTGGGTTGCCAACTTGCCAAGTTAGATAAACAACTATAATAAATATAGATGATATTTTCATGCCAATTGTTGCATCTGTTTTTTCATTTCTTCCCCTCACATGGATATTATAGGCCCCAAGAACATCAAGGGCAAGTTTGATGAAAGGATCTTCTCGTTCTTTTACAAATGCTGCTGCCCAGCAATCTCTGATTGCTCACTGGCAAGGGATTGTAAAGAGTCTTGGAAGTTTTTTGAACACATTGAAAGCCAATCATGTTAGTCTCTTCTCTTTGGAGCCTTCTTATATTTACATATATTTGCCTTCTGGATAGTAATTCATATCAAAGTCATTCATTGCTTGCCAATTTAATCAGATTAATAAATTCTGATGGCAGATATAAAGGGGCTAGAATCTGTCAAGCAGATTTGAGTTATTATTATTATTGACCTTAAAAAAAAAGTTTGTACTGTGTCTGGACTTTCCAGTGAACAAATATATTCCCTGACCTTCAACTTGTGTATGTGCTGTACTAGGTACCTCCCTTCTTAGTGCGAAAGGTGTTCACTCAAATATTTTCTTTCATCAACGTGCAGTTATTTAACAGGTAAATTTGTTCTCCTTGCTAATGTTTGATATATGGATGCCTGGTGGTGATAGAGCTCTTATGACAATCATCTGCACATCTCCATTGCAGTCTTCTCTTAAGGAGAGAATGTTGTTCATTTAGCAATGGTGAATATGTCAAAGCTGGACTAGCCGAACTTGAACATTGGTGCTACAAAGCAACTGATGAGGTAGTTTTCTAATTTTTGTTTTATTTTGTACTAAATGCTGAATAAACCAAGTAACCAAGTCTACTGAGTCAACTGGAACAAACTGAAACAGCCTGCTCTCGCTGCTAATTTATTGTTTCTTAAGCTGTTGTGGTTCTTAATAATATGTAGTTAGTAATGAGTTCAAATACTATTATGAATAATTTTAATGATCATAGTTAGTATGTCATCTATTATTGATGAAGGTATATGTTTTAGTTCACCACTGAGGTATACTGTAAGACATCAATTTAAATGGTGATAGTATGGAGCTTGCAGATTGGATGAACAGTTATAGTAAAATTTGTTGCTTAGCATTTGAAATATTAAGAGAGTTTTATGATTGAACAACTTAGTTCAGTGGGTGAGGTGAATCTATCCAAAAGCTAGTAAAACTCAGAATTTTTAAAGCATGACATAAAAACCGAAGCTCGACAATTTATAATAAACAAATAATAGTAAGCATGATTGTAACGAGAATATTAAAGCAAGATTAATAATAATACGAGTAACAAACTAATGATATGCTCAAGTCTTATTATACGAAACTTCTCAATCTTAAATAAATGTCATATTTATTATTTTGGGTTTGTGCATGTGAATCCACAACAATTAGAAATCGTCTTGAGATGGCGTTAAGTCTATTCCTCATAGCTGATCCGATTATGGTTACTGAGAGGTGTCACTAGTGGTAAATATATCATATTATTTGCTCTAATCATTGAGAGAAATTTAAAGTCACCTCAGAGATATTTTTGGTCGGGACTATTCTCTAACTCCACTAAATTTAGTTAAATGGATCACCATATGATTAAAAATATATCTGTTTCTTAAAATTTAAGATAGACTGAAGTCACCAGGGGAAGATTTTGATCTAGTTTGAGACTATTCGTAAAGCCCTATCTACTCAATATTTAGGTTCCTCTAGACGTACAGAGAATAATATTTTACAAAGATAACATTACACAAAGTAATATTGCATGAAAATTGACATTGCATAGAGATAACATAGTAGCATAATAACATGCATATATTTTCTTGAAATACGGAATGAATAAAAGTGTAGGCGGATCCACTCACCTGTGACGTGAAATCTCATTTTTAGTGGGTTGGCATCTGATATTAAGCTTTAGTAACCATGTGGCCAAATGTGGAAGCTCATATCAATCAGAATAAGGATTGAGGAACTGGGTTTTTTCAACTTTGAACATTAGTTATAGACTTTCCTGTCTACTGTTCCTTTTTTATTTTCCCCCTCACACCAATTTCTTTATGTTGGCGTGCTTTCTAGTACTTGTATCACAAGAGAAGGGTTTTCTGATTGACTGAGGTTACAAATTTTTTTCTTCTTTTTGATGCTTTGATAAAGGAGATATTAACCTGCACTATAAGGCTTAATCATGTTCAAATGATCAAAGTGCTCTCATGCTAATTCATGGCTGATCTAGTTTCATATCTGTAATTCTCATTTCCATATTATCTGGAATTTACAGTATGCAGGTTCAGCTTGGGATGAGCTAAAGCACATTAGACAAGCTATCGGTTTCCTGGTATGGCTGGCATTACTTACCTTATATGTAGTTTTGTATGCCATTTGGTTTACATGTATTTCTTGTATCAACAATTACCATTCTTGAGGGGAAAAAACTTCTAGACTTAATCAAAAAGTAATGGCAGCAAATATGTATGGCCTTTAGTTGGAATCTTTTCTACTTTGTGTGAAATCAGCTAGGTCACTTGCTTACTGCTTAAAAAGTTGTATGATTCATATAGAATCATTTGACCCAGGAATATAGAGAAATATCTGCATGAATAAAATACTTGTCATAAGTTGTAAGTAAACATGAGATTCTTCAACCCAAAGGTTGGAGAATTTCGAGTTGTAAGATTTAAATCTCACATAATGACGTTTTTCAGGTCATCCATCAAAAGCCGAAGAAGACTTTAGATGAAATTAGCCATGACCTTTGCCCAGTGAGTGAATCCTTTTAATGTTTCATTTTGCATCCCATAAATGAAGCTTTCTTTTATATCAACCAGTTCTAGTACTCCTTTCACAGGTCCTCAGTATCCAACAGCTATACAGGATCAGTACTATGTACTGGGATGACAAGTATGGGACACATAGTGTGTCCCCCGAGGTAAGTTCAGAAGCTGGTGCCTTTCAACCTGAAATTTCCGATTATCAGAATCTCAAGTTATTTGCTTTATGGAATTATGACTAGATTAGTTTTGATGGAAATTCTCCTATTAGGTTATATCGAATATGAGAGTATTGATGACTGAAGACTCAAATAATCCCGTGAGCAACTCATTTCTGCTAGATGATGATTCAAGGTTACAACAATAACCTGTCACCTAGTGCCCCTTAACTATATTTACAAGGCCTTTTTATTTCTTCTGGATGATATAATTGCATGCTCATCTAACCATATTGACTATGCAGCATACCATTTTCGGTTGACGACATATCAAAATCAATGGAACAGATTGATATTTCTGATATAGAACCACCTCCACTCATTCGGGAAAATTCGGGTTTCGCGTTCTTGTTGCCTCGACCAGAATAAAAGCAGCAGTTAAATGGACCTTATGGGATTGGGATCAACTAATCATAGTCTTGCAGGAAGGTCAACACTCTGACAACTTACTGGGGTCCTGTTCATTTTATTCTTCCTGCATTGAAGGACCTTTGGATGGAATCTGCTTCATGAATGGAGTGACCTCAATTGTAGGATCAGTGATGATGGCAATCTAGTTTCAATTCACTGACTTGTTGAGTGCTATTTCTGGAACAGAAAACTCTAGCTAGGCCCAGAGGAGTAATAAGCAGACATTTTTCAGAGCATGTTGTTGTTTTAGGTGATAGCTTAGTGTTGATTCAGTCTAAACAAAAGTGTAAATCCATTTGTAATTTTGTCCTGTTCAGACCGGGGTATAGATAACAGATGAGATGATCAACAATCAATTTAAAGCTTTTTCTTAATTTAAGCATATGCAAGTCATCAGTGCCTGAAGTAGTAGTAGCTGCAGAATTAGAATAATTTAAATGAGTATTTATTCGAGAAGTGTATATGAAAAATGCAGCATCAATCAGTCATCACCATATTTATTTGCTTCTCTGGTAAGTAATTTAGGCTAATCCTGTTGATTTAATATTATTTTTTATAAAAAAATATACTTTTCATAGTGTGTCTAAATTATATATATTTTTAGGTTTATCTAAGTTACTCAAAAGTTAAGCGTTTTCCATTAATTAGGCTAGTTTATATAAATCCTGGATTGTTTAGTGTTTTCACGGTTCTGACATGATAGCTGAGATGGCTAAAGTAAATCTTCTTTATACATAATAACTTTGTTGGATAGGCCAGAATAATAAATAATTATTTGCAATAAAACAAACCGGACGTAATTAAAGATATCATACGACGCCAAGAGCTGATTTTGAACACTACGAACCCACCTCTGCTGGTGTCATGCAACATCAAGCCAATTAACTCAATTCATCCATCATGATTTCGTGCTCACTGCTTCCATGAACTCCACGTCTTCCAGGAGAGCACTCAACGACTTGGCCGAGAGGCAAACCTCCAGAGCCATGCTCCCTTGCTCAGGTCCCTCGTAGATGGTCGCCTTCCCGTCAAACTTGAGCGAGGCGCCGCTACGAACGGCGACCGGCTTCCCCCAACCGAAGTCATTGCCGTACACATTGAACCTCGGCGAACTCCCCGTGAACAAGTCTGTCGCCTTCATCTTGGCTGAGAAGACAATTTGTGGACACTTGACCCATGACTCGAGCCGATTCTTAAGGGCCTCCTCGCTACATGATGCCACGGCTTGATTTAGTAGCCATGACGAATAGCCATTGCCGCGATCCAGCAACTCCCCTGCAGTGGCTTTCGCCTCACCATGGGCTAGAGCGTTGCCTTTTACAAAAGAAAACGTTAGAAATTTGCTAAGAGTTCATGCTTGGTTAGTGTCGATAGTTTTATCTGGAGATTTTAAAAAATCGAATAAAGAAGGGTCATGATCGAATTAGTTCACATTACCCATGTAATGTTGTTGCACTTCTTTTAACCTCGATCGGCATCCGACGGCGAACCAGTAAATCGTCTCTTCTTGTGGCTCGAGGCGACGAGCGCGAGTCACAGACCGCCATAGAAGGCCGAGCAAGGACTGAAGAGAGGAGATGGTAGTGGTGCCCATCTCCGCGTTGGCCTTAGCCTTCAGCCTTCTTATCGACTCCTTAGAGAAATGGAAGGCGCACTCCATCACCGCAGGACGCTGCCTCGCTTCCGGTACAAAATCCTCTATTCTCCGGAACGGCAGAGGGATCGGAACTGGGCAAGAATCAAGAAACCATCTTTTAGTTTCAGGGGGATTAGAGATCTCGTCCCCGCATCCGGTTCGGCAAATCTCCGACCACGCGTTGAAGAAGTTCCAGAACGTGGTGCCGTCCGCGACGACATGGTTGAAGCTGCAACCGATGAAAACGCCGTCGGCGAGCTCGGTGACCTGCGCGGCGAATACCGGATGCGAGAAGCCTTCTGTGCCGCGAAAGCCGTTGAAGGGGAAGAAGGACCACACGACGCGAGGCACGTACAGAGGAGTGAGGATATCGGCGACGGTTACGTCGGGCGCCGAGGCGTGGATGAAGTCGGCGCCGAGATCGTTGCAGCTGAGCGAGATGGAGATGGAAGGAGGTGATGTGTTGTGCTCGGTTACGGCAAGGCGACCGGCTAAGGGAAAGAAGTGGTCGAGGGCGAGAGAGAAGGAGGCGAAGAGGCGGGAGACGATGGAGTTGGCTCCATCTCCATCTCCTTCTTCTCCTTCTCCTTGTTGTGATGAGGAGGGTTTGTGGAAAAGGATACCTTTTTGAGGGTACTCGAAGGTGAGAAGTTGGAGATCCCAAGGAGTGAGGTGGATGGTGGTAGTTGGCCGGGACTTTGAAGGGCGAACCGTACGTCGGGAGAGGATTTTAACTTCAGCTATTTCCATGAATTATCGTTGCTCTCCCCTCCTCCAGTAGTGTCTACCTTATTATGCAGACCGAAGAGATAGAGTGCCACCACTTAATTAAATAGAGCATATGTTACATCTGCTGATTCTAATCTGGAGTAACAGTACATTATCCTATTCTCGTCCAAAATTTAGAAAAGGATATTATCATTTTTAATGTTTGCCCATTAAAATATTACCTTCGTTAAAAAATTTAAGCTAGCGTGATTTTTGGACGAAAAATTTCAGAACCACACGATCGTCAGACTTCAAAACATTAAAAAAATTAAGCTCCATAAGATATTCTTTTGCCACGCCGATTGTTATAATACGTGTGATCTGTTTCCCGTCTGGCCATCTCTTTCTCTCTTTCTCATCAATCTTTTTCTTAATTTTTTTAGCCAAATGAATCTCCTTGTTTTTTTGTGTTTGAAAGAATAAAGGACGCTGAGTGTTTGAATTGATGGAAGACTTTTGTACTGGGTAGTTGCATTTCGTAAATGCGAAACGACCTTATTATTATTAAGGGGGTAACAGGATTAGTTGCAGAAAGGACTTTTTCGTTAAATGGGTAACTTGGTAGTTGCATTCGGCAAATATGAAAACAATCTTATTATTAAAGGGGTAACACAATATGTATAGCCTATTTAATTAACGTGTTGTGTGTATTAACATTATACATTAAAATGATATGTATTAACACGACAAAATTAAATATTTAATATGGTATGAATAACATTATATAAATAATATAATATTATTAAACTTATATAAAAAATATTATTTATTAATTTATTATATATAAATAGTGTATTACACACACAAAAAAAATTTACTACTCAAAACTCATACAACATATGAATAACAAATTTAACTTAATGGTAGGTACTTAACTAACTCGCTCATTGTGAATTATGAAAAGATAAATACTTCAATACCCTTTTAAATAGTATAATCTTAATTTTGTGGCTATAATAGTCAGTTTTCATACCAATTCTAAAACCATGTTACATAAAAAAAAAAATTGGCATATTAATTAAGAAGATTTAATTAGGTGTACCTAACTTTTGGTTTATATGTTATTTTCTTTCCTTAAGATTTGTCTCTTAAATATGATTGTGATAGAAAAATTATGCCTTAATTATAGGAGATATCACTTAATACTAAATAATTTAAATTTGTTAATTTAGAGATAGACTTCAGTTTAAATATGATTCTCTATCCCTATCTATTATTAAATTTATTTTAAATCAATTTTAAACTAACGAGTTATATGCAAATAATAAAAAATAATTAAAGAGATAAAATTTAATTAAACTTTCATCAAGTTAATTATAAAAAACCATCCATACCCTTATTATGATATATAATAATTAATCTCAATTAAGAATATATATGTGTTTTACTTGATAAAATATGAAGTGGTCTCATGGATTTTGTAATTGTTTTCTCCCACGTTGGTTTTGATCTTCACCACTCTATGAAACCTCCATGCTCGTTAACATTTGGACATGCCTAAATCATCTTAATTAATGAAAATTTTCTTACGCTACTTTCGAAGCCCACTACATAATATCTTGGCTCAAATATCCCTTCACGATACCCGGAGATATCAAGATTGCTGATCCCAAATTAGGTTACCGATAGGCTAGGAGAAAGTACAAAATAATAAGGAAGAGTAAGAAAATGTAAATCGGACTACACGAAATAAGGAATCAAATTAGTGGCTACAAAACACAAATATTGAGCATCTTCAATTGTGCTTAAAAAGTTAATAATTGAGGTTGTTAAGAGTGCATTCATGTCCTAGTTCTAGACTTGACCAAACGTCACAACCTACTCGTGCTCGACTCGACCCGGGCCGGTTTGGACCGGGCTATGCCCGGCCCGAGCCCGAACTACCCATGGGCGGCACGACCAGCCCTTTGCCCGCTTGACTCGGCCCGAAAGCCCGTCGTTTGGCCCACAACTTGGCATGCCCGTTCTGCTACAGTAGCCTGCCTATTCTGCTACAGTAGTCTGCTATAGTACTTTGCTCATTCTGCTACAGTATTTTGCCGTTTTGCGATAGTAAAAACATTTTGGTATTGTACTGTTTTGCATTATTTTAAGTACACCTTTAAAAAATTTTAATTATTTTTTAAATAGAGGGACATAAATATTTTTTAAAAAAATAAGCTAATAGTAAAAAATATTCTAAAAATAGCTAAAATGTGGGTTGGGTTGAGTGATTGGTGGGTCGGGTCGGCTAGCTCAATCTCTTACGGGCCGACAGATGGTAATGGGCTAGACTATTCTAGCCCGACCCAAGTGATTGGTGGGTCGGGCCGTAAACACATACTTAAGCCCAGTTGGTCCGAAAAGACCGGCCTGACCCACCTTATGATCATGTCTACCTAGTTCCGAGCTTCCATTTAGAACCTTTTTGGTGTGATCCAACGCTACAGTTAAGATAAGCCATATAAGGAAGAAAAGTTCAAGCAAGGAAATATATATTACCTGCAACAAGCTACTAGGTGATGAGGAACCATGATATATCGGTTGAGACTTCATTCCATCAAAGCTCATAAAGTTTTCCTACAGCACACAATGGATTGATAGCTTCACAGAAAAAGAACAGTGAATTTTCTTCCTTTTAGCAACAATCTCAATTTCAAGTGAATTAGAAAAGCTTGGAGAAAACATCGTCCTTACCATCGGTAGAAGAATAAAAATAATGAAACTTATATCTAAGTAGAATGAGCTTACAATGAGGGTTGGTTGGCGGCGGGCGGGTGAGAAGACCTGATGAGGGTGAGGATAGATGGTGAGGTAGACGGTAGGTGGGCAGGTGGAGACGGAGGTACCCGAGAGAGATAACAGAAGTACTAGGAGGCACCACAGCAGATGGCAAGTGGCAGATGAAGACGAGCAAAATTTTTTCCTCATTTCGATGGGGCGGTTGGAGAGGAGTAAAGAGTGGCGAGGTATGCGTGATTGAATGTGGGTAGGTTTCATGTTATATATATAACGAGTTTGTAGATTGACCTGATCCGTATACTTAAACAGATTAAACGGGTCAATAATATAAATCCGAACACGACCTAATTATTATATAGATCATGTAAGTTGACTCATTTATGGCCTAAATTTGATTAAACTAAACTCATTAAGAGCTAAGTTATAGTATCGAATTATTGTATCTAGTCAATTTTTGACACCCTTATGTAGTGATAATTAATTCACCAACTACAAACATGTTAAGACTTCTCTGTACATCTGTTGTCTAGCTGGATTTGTCTCCTTGTAATTGACACTAAAAACAAATGGGTTAGTTAGATTTGGATCTAAATCTTTGATCACTTGATTCTGATCTGGTTCATCAAATTAGACCTAGATCCGAATCCGTTAATTCCATCTCCATCCATGTAGCGTGTTAGTTTTGTCTAGCGTTGGTCAACAAGAAAGTGGTAGAAATTTATAGTAGCCAAGGCTTAGTCAAGTGTGAGATATTAAAAGACTAGAGTAGTTTGGAGTAGTATTCATAGAATAATTAGCATGCCCTCACGTAAACCGGGATAGAGTGGTTCAAACTGTTCGTTTGGAGAGACCAGTGAAAGGATTCGGTAAGTGGTCTCCTTCAATCCTCTCGGATTTGGTTGGAGTCAGGTCATCACCCACTGCCAACTCCCAACTCCGCCAGGAAGGACCCATTCAAGCTCCACCGCATGAATAATACACCAGAAAGAAAAGAGAAGGAACCCTCATCATTTCACAATAAACAACTATAACAGTAGCACCGCATTAATCATTTAATATTAATTGGTATCAATGTCACAGCCACACATTTGCTCATATAATCAACCAGAGGGGGGAAAAAAAGCATCATCGATTATTAGAAAACGAGATATAAAATCACAGAAATAACTATGTGAGATGGGATCGATCAGCTGATCCGACGGCAGATGGTGATCCCATCACCGACCGGGAGCTGGCATATCTCGATGCGCGGGTCAGCGGCGAGCGCCTTGTTGAGCTCGATCACGAAGTCCCGGTAGTATCGCACGTACTTGCGCAGCGGCGCGTCCGGCGGCGCCACCACCGAGCCGTTCCACAGCGTGTTGTCGTAGCCGATCACGCCGCCCACCTTCACCAGCTCGAGGATTCTCTTGTGGTAGTTGAGGTAGTTGTCCTTGTCCGCGTCCACGAACACGAAATCGTACGAGCCGTGGTTCGTCTCCTGTGAGGAAATCCCCAAATCAGATCACTAATCAAATACCAATTTCAATAGATGAAAGAGATTTTTATCTTACATCTTCTAGCAATTGATCGAGCACGGGGAGAGCAGGGCCTTCGCGGAAGTCGATCTTGTGGGCTACGCCGGCCTTTTGGATCACGGGCAGCCCAAGCTCGTAGTTCTCACGGTTGATGTCCATCGCAAGGATCTGTAACACCATTCGAATTAGATCTAAATGCAAGATATGTATATATTTATAGAGCTGAATCGGTGGAGAAAAATTACGTGGCCGTCCTCGGGCAAAGCCAGAGCGGTGGCGAGGAGGGAGTAGCCGGTGTAGACGCCGATCTCGATCGTCTTCTTGGCGTTGATCAGCTTCAGCAGCAGGCTCAGAAACTGCCCCTCGTCGGCTGAGGTCGTCATGATGTTCCTGATCCAGATCCCAACACATTCCCCCCTTCATATTTCCAGCATACAAAAGTAGAAATTAATCACACAAAAAGGGGAGTCGAGATCTACCATGGGTGCTTGGCGGTGATATCCCGGAGCTCCTTCATGCACTCGTGCTCCCGTGGGTACACGCTAGTCTCCAGTATGTACTGTTGAAGAGAGAAGAATTCAAGATCTGGACTACTTACTAGTATCTCGCAATCAAGAAGGAAACAAAGAAAGGGCAAAAAAAAAAAAAAAAAACGAATCAAGAGAAGAGTAGTACTTGGTAGAGAGCATCGCTTTGGAGGAGACTCTTGTGTCCCACCTCCTGGTGCCTGGCTTGCTCGCCGTTTTGGGATTCGCTCTTGCTGCTGGCCATTACGAGATCTGGATTTGCAAATGCTACGCTGCTTGCTACTTGCCTCTTGCTCCTCTCATCTCCGACGCCCTTTGAATATATATAATGGCTGCTAGGTTTGGTCTTCCTCTATTCTTACCGTAGTAGGAATTAGAAAGGGAAAGCGAATAAGGTGTACTGCAGAGATTGGCGGTAGGTGAGGTAATAAACGGTTGGTGAAGCTTCCATTGGGCTTGGGCATTGAAGTGGGTCCCGCCATTTGGAAACCCAACCGCACCTCCCCCCTCTTCACCTACCTCACCTTGGTTTACTTTAGCTTTGCCTTCTCTTTATTATTAAATCACTTATTAGTTTTATCAAATCGGGACCACGTTCTGATCACCAACCCCACCTCCTCTCTCTCTCTCTCTCTCTGCATCTCAAATCCTCAATAATCTCTTACTAATCTTGTAATTAGTAAGAGACATTGTCTAATAAGTACTCTTATTATCTTATAGCTTCAGTGGTCGGCATACACCTGACGCTCAAGTTATTGATACATGCCAAAATTTATATTTACATAACATTGTGCAACTAAATGTGCCTCCGTAATAATGAGATGACGTAGGGTTATTAATTTCTTTTGTCATCTGTATACATATCCTACTGCATTTATGTGCACGCTTAGTTGTAAATTTAGCAAGTTTTGAGGCAGGTATTGAAGCGGTTGACTTGTATACAATTATGGAGATGCACGACCAACCAAGACTATATCTTAAACAGCGAGATAATAGAGAATTATCAACCAAACAACCAAGGAGGTTGAAATATTAATCTAATCCAAAATAATTATTGTAAAAAAATTGCACAGCAGCTTGGTAGCTTGTGGCTTATCTCAGAGCGTAATTAATTGCTTGGTAGCATATTAGCTTACAAGGATGTCTCCATGACTTTTAATTTGATTACGAATATAACTTAAAACTTAAATTAGATAATTTAATATATTAATTATAATTTCATGGTGAACCTAACTGTCTGTATATCTAAAACAAGTCTAACTTTTTATATAATTTACATCTAGAATTTGGGTTCTTAAATAATAATAATAATAATAATAATAATAATAATAATAATAATAATAATAATAATAATAATAATAATAATAATAATAATAATAATAATAATATAATAATAATAATAATAATAATAATAATAATAATAATAATAATAATAATAATAATAATAATAATAATAATAATAATAATAATAATAATAATAATAATAATAATAATAATAATAATAATAATAATAATAATAATAATAATAATAATAATAATAATAATAATAATAATAATAATAATAATAATAATAATAATAATAATAATAATAATAATAATAATAATAATAATAATAATAATAATAATAATAATAATAATAATAATAATAATAATAATAATAATAATAATAATAATAATAATAATAATAATAATAATAATAATAATAATAATAATAATAATGGATTCGCATCCACTTAGCCGTGCAATGGGTTGCAGCTTAGACGTGCGACTTGGTACACGCCAAGCTACGAGAGACAACCTTCCATTTTATATATGTCAACGCTATCAATTGAATCAGTCAATGGAGGTGTGCCATGTTATTCCAAGAGTAGGTGAAACACATTTTAGTAGTTGACAATTAACATCCCAAATATGATAAGAAAATTACTTAATGGGTTACCATAAGATGGGGAAGCTATGCACACCTACAATGAATCGCATTCAGTTGTTCTTTTTTCTTTTTCTGAGTTACTTAGTATGGATCTATCTTTTATGCTGGTCTTATTAAATGTGGTTAAGTTTAAACTAACATAAACATAACATGTTTATTAAATAAATTATACTTCGGATGAGTCAAATGAGTTACACTGCTTATTCAGATTTACATAGATTATTCATATCGTAAGTAGGTTAACACAACTGGAACCGTTTAACTTAAACTGGGTTAATTTTGGATAAAATAGGTTAAAGAAAACAATGATCACTTTAGGGGGATCAACCCTTTAAAGTCTTATTAGGTGTGAGAATGTTGTTCTCCATATGCAAGTACTAAACAAGAGAAGAAAAGTGGTATCTAAGTTTGAAATGGCAAGGTTTTCAAGCCACAGAAGTTGTCTCATTGGTCCAATATTGATGTTCTAGTATTACTGACAGACATTTGTTAGGCAGCGACTGATCCAGTGACTTTTGACGAAGCAGCAAAGGCTAAGGGGTTTGGTGTGAAGACGTAGCAGCCACTAGTGGGAGGGATTGGTGAGGAGTTGGTGGCACTGCTGACCCTTTTGTTGCAAAACTAGACCATCTCTCCAAAGCAATTAAACTGCTACTTAATTTCAGCCTTTTGTCATTTTTCTGCGATAGAATTACAAGTACATACCATATAGTAAAGCTAAAATTTAACCTGCGTGCAATCGAGAAACAATTATGAAAATGTAATTAATGCATTGACTCACATCTAATCAATTGCTTGAGCAAAGACAACAAGAGCCTTGATATTTGATAAATTGTCCATAAACATATTTATTGCAATAGAGTGATTATATTCCGATGTAGTCGTAATCGGTCAATTCTTTACTATATTTGTTCTGAATAACTAAATCGGTAATGTTGTAATCTATTAAGTTATTTTTTCTACTCGTGTAGAGCACCTTGATGGATAATATTTTTTTAATCAGCCTGTGTCATTCCTGAATAATGGGAGAGATTTGCCGGTCCACTGCCTCATCGCTAGAGTTGGAAGCTTGATAGTGTGAAAGCTTCGAAATTAACAATTATGTTATTGCACTCTCTCTATAAATATTCCATGAAGCATCTCCAATGGCTAATGATGAATCAAGGGTGAAAAGGCATCAACCCTCAAATTGGACTAAAGCAATTCCTAGCTTGGAGTAGAAGTTGTTGAGGATCTGCTAAGGGGTAATAGCAATTAAAGAAAATGCGCTCAGCGATATCCACATCCACAGAGAGCACAATGTAAAGGTCCAGAATATCCCTTCTTAGCTAGGTTCGCTCTGGTATGATTAAAGAAAGTTTTTTCTTTTTGACCTTAGGACGGAAGTCAGGAACGTCAAATTCTATTATAACAACCAAAGATTCATCTCAGAGAAGCTCAGGAGGTGGTGAAAGGAAGCTGAGAAGGCACCACTGGGAGTAAACCTCTGGGAAATTGATGGAAATTAAGTTTCGAATCTCTTAACAACTTGTGAGAGACTTAAGACATCAGATCTTCTGGCCTCTAGGAACAAAGCAGAGAGATCCGAGGAAGTCACCCTTCTTAGCCCTTCTGTGATAGTCATACTAGTATTAGAAGGTCAGGTGAGAGAGAGAGAGAGAATGAAAGGAGACATGGGAAATCCACGTATATGTCCAGGCATTGATCTAAGCACCGTTTCCAACCTGATAGGAGATACCACATTTAGAACTGTCATTAGTCTTGAGGACTCCCCTCTAGAACTCACTTTTCTTGAGTGTGTGCCCACATTGGAGGCGAACAGCAGTGAGGGCGGCGGTCTATCATAGCCTGATTGAGAAGGGGAGGATGCTTGCGGATGGCAAGGGTGATTAAGGCTAAGATTTCTTCTCCACAAAGTCCCAAAGCACCCCCATATCATCGGGACTAATCCTGCTCAACGTTCGAAGGAGGATTAAATGCCAGGGAATGGAACATGGATCCAGCTAGTGACCTGGATATCCACAAAGGTGCGAGATAACCTCATAGGAGTTGATGGCCCTAAATTGGATCGTTTCGTTCCTTCAACAGCAGTTTGAGTCCAAGATCTCAGTGACGGACTTACTCGCTCTTAACAATCAATAGGGAGGTTAAAGAGAGTTCTCAATACACAATAAGAAAGTGATACCTTAGTAGCTCTCTAGTCCACCAACCAAGGCTTGAAGAAGAAGTTTCACCCTACCGTTGGGAATCGACCCCTAAGGATGGTTTGCCATAGGAAGTCCATGCCTTGATGTAAAGAGCGAGGGCTATCTCAATGCCACTCACGGTTATAAGCTTGTTGGTTGATACCACCACTGTAGAATGAGAGAGCCGGGAAATGGTTCTCTCGACCTCCACGGAGAGATGAAATGTAGATTGTGTATTCTTCAACCCAGTGCGACTCGGTTGTCGTGGAGCATTTTGAGCATGAAACTTCTCCCGAGCAATGGCTTGAGCAAAACCAAGAGCTCCACCATGCGCCTTGGTCTGCATCTTTTCCAAGCGAGAAGCCTGCTCATTCCAAGATCGCCACCACATCGCCTGAGAGAGACATGAGTCTTTTTATGTTTTCCAATAGGAACATCACCTCTGTAAAAAGAGGAGATAGTAGGAAGGTTTCTGATCAACCTTTGGAACGATCCATTTCATAGATTTCTACTATCTCACCATATCCGTGGACTTAGTGCTGAAGTATTGTCAGACTGAAAAAGGTGTTGCATAAACAGGATTATGTTGAAATATTTATCAACAGATAAGGATAGTAAATACACAATTGTGAGGTGGATTAATTATACAATGGAAGGAAATTGCAGCCAATGGATACCAATTATCAGAAGATGGCAAAATTTGCAAATACAATGTAAATAATAGCATTATCTACCAGTATGATAGACCTGATGATCCAAAGAAGAGAATAGATCACTCGAAGCTCTCTTCTATCCAATCGGGGATAAAAACGAAATGTGTCACACTCTGTCACTTATGTGACAAGAGCAGTATTTTTACAAATCGGACACAAGTTTTTGTGCATTAGCCATTGTTTGATGCAAGCAGTGTGGAAGTCATGCCCACAATCCAAAATCCCAAGGTCTTCTCCATCAGCATACTCTTCCTGTGGAAAGCAATGAACAATTCACTATGCCAATGCTGGATGTAGAAATCTAAAGGAATACAAATTGAAGTAGAACACTACCTGACAAATACAGCATGGTTCATCTTCCGCACATGCTTCCACAATTCCGGATGAATGTTTCCGCTGCTTTAGGTGCTTTGCAATAATTTCCTCACCCAATCCGGTGTTAACATTTCCTATTCGTTCTTCCAACGCCAGCAGTTCCTGGGATAAAAAGCAATAGTCAGCTTAAATACCTTTTATTCTTAAGAGAGAGAGTTAGTTTATCATAAAAAGCACTAACCTCATAAGACATATTGTCTACATCAAGCCGCATGTCTCTGTGTCTGTCGTGCAAGTCCACGCCTCCATAAAACATAGACTGGTCAAGAATAAAGACATCCTGGCCAGTTACAACCAGTGCACATCAAACTCCACAAAATCAAAAGTGATGGCTTCTCATATGATTCAAGCACACCAATTATTCACATTTCACAGCTTATAATTGGAGCTGGCATACCCAAAGAAGCCAACCAAGAGGTAAAAGTGGAGTCCGACACACATTAGTAAACCTTAGAAAGTTCCCATAAGAAAAGTAGGAAACTATTAATTTATTCATGAGATTGGAGATAAATGGCGTGTATATTGGTCAACAGTTCACTTTTTCATGGCAATTATTAGAGCAATAGTTTATTCACAATATTCTAAGTTCTCACATAAAAGGTTTCATTTTAATTCAAGGCACTAAAGGAAGTCTCTAAAATGATAGCACACATTCCATGATGTTGGAGAAACTAGTGATTAGTCCCATCTAAATAAAGCTTTTATGATTGTAAACAAAGACTTTTCTTGCCCTCTCTTATTTTTAACTTCGGAAGTGGCATTGAGGTGAAGAATCATCTATCACTTAACTAAATAAGTCAGTGTTCTTTTTTCCATAGGGTCTTCATGATGTGATGATGGAGTCCACCATATCACAAAGAACTGGAAGATGATAAACACTTTGCAGCTAGACTGAGAAAAAAAAGGTCCTCTCTTTCAACAAGATATGGGCAAATTGACTACGGCCATCTAACCCTGGTTTTAATGGTTTCTTAGAAAAGTGGGGCTTGAGACATGAAAGGGACCAAGATATGCTAGCAAACCTCTATGTAGCAGTGCAACTGCTGCCACACCTGCCCCAAGGTTCATAACTGAACCTATATCCTTCGGGTATCTTATCTATATATTGTAGCCTATGTGAAACTATGAATTCACATCCAAACCACGACTAGCTTTAGGTAAGTAAATCAATGATACTAACTTGATTGCAATCTACAAAAGCAACATATTACTTTCATTCCTTGCAAACAGGCCCAATGCTGCTCAGCACGGTACGTATTGCTAGCATATGCTATGTTGAACAAGTGTGTCATTGGTATACTAAATAGTCTTGACATGCTAAAAAATTAATCTGTAGAACTTTCTAGTCTTAAAATAGGTTTTAGAGGCTAAATTAAAGCCCTTCAATAATAGATATTAGTGTAATCTGCAATTAGATTCTAATCTAATGATTTTTTCCAACTTTCTCAGATTCTATAAGTTAGGGCAAATAACTTGGGGAAAACTGATTTTTTTTTTTAATTTCTAAAATTTGAAATATAATTTATATAGATCCAATACCAAAATACAAAAAAATATATCAAAAGGAATGAAAGAGATCCCAAATCATGTCCTTTAAAAGTAAAATATACTCTATTCCTAGTAGCATGCATCAACATAGATAGTCGTGAGGGAGTATTGAGATACTTCCCTAGTATTTGGTGTTGATAATTTTCTGGCATGATACGTATAAACTCGCACCGACCATGTTGAACGGCATGACTATCCAAGGTAGCATCATCTTTTCTAACAATTAAGAATAGATTTGGCTATGTAGCTTGTTTGTTTCTTACCTTTGAATTTGTTCATACTTGGTCTAGAGGCAGCAACTCGTCTTCATGTCAGAGATGTTCCCAAAATCTTAGTAATTGACATGTTAAGTTGGTTTGAAGTTCCAAACCGAACTCAGAAAATTGATTTAGAATTTAGAATCTCAGCTAGTTAAGCAAATAATTAGGTCAGTTTCAGACTCAAGATCTTATTTCATAAGTAAAAACCTACATTTTTTAAATATCTTCTGGTATTAACAAGCATTTCATTTAACCTGAACATTGCAAGTTTTGATGATATTTGGATGCATAATAAACCTATTTGGATGCATAATAAACCTTCTCCAGAGATCTATCTAAATAAACCTTCACAATGCATGGTGCCAATCATGGGCAGAGCCATGTGGCCACAAGGGTGGTCTATGGCCCCACCTTGATTGGAGAAAATAATTATAACCAATGCTGTGCTATGACGGGGATAATCAAGTAATCAACAAATTTATATAGTGATCCTGTTGGCTAATATATGTTAAAGAAGACAGGCATACACCTGGATTAAGAAACAAAGTTCGAGGACTAACCTCAAATCGTAAGTTATCACCCCTTCGCATGGACTCCAGTGCATTCCGAATCTGGTAGAACTAATACAAGTAAGCACTATATCAAACACAAAGATGCAAGAAGTATGTATTCTATCTCAATGGCATTTTGGACAGTGAGAAATAAAAAATAAAATACCACATAAACATAAATTAAGAAGAATATCTAATAGTTAAAGAAATGCCATAAATAAAGATAAAATATTGCATGGTGAGTAGATATGTATTTAAGTTGACTACAGAATTTCTTTTGGAAAACTAGTAATAGAATAAGAAATTAACTTTATGACACCTAAGGGAAGGATGGACTTAATGCCGTAAAGCAGTATTAAATAATCAAGATTTCTGTTGAGTGACAGCAGGGTGTGTTGAAATATTAAGAAGATTAACACCATTGAAGAAGGAATTTTAGAAGAGTCGATATAAGGCAACTTCAAAAGTTCTTGTAGGCTGCTCAAATTTCTCTCCACCAGTAGCTGTCAACAAAACACTTCCCAGAGAATAATAATGTAATGGCATCTCAAGGTTTCTTACTCTCTTTTATATGGCTTTTGATTTCAGCACTTCAGACTTTATTAACTCGACAACTCACATATCATAAACTTAGGCAGTTACCAACAAGTTAATTAATATGTCTCTGTCTTTCTTTGATTTCTCAAATCACACATGGGTCTGGTCTGGTGATTAATATGTCTCTCTGTCTTTCTGTCTTTCTGTCTTTCTTCAGGTGGAACCTTCTCAATTCATAATTTTATCAAGAGGCCATCAAATAGTCAATTCTTCCAGCAATTATCCTAACCCATATAATCAAGTATGTCATTAGAGGTGCATATGTCTCTCAGGACCACCGATATAATACCAAATTGTATTGAAGTTAATTTTCTCTTTTCATTAGTCATTCTTCTTGATTTGTGGTGAAACCTAATGTCAAGAAATGGTTTCTTAAATCATTACCAGGAAACATTTATATAACCCTTGAACCAAATAAGAAAGATCAAATTCAAAACACAACAAGAAAAATAACCTAAACTATGTCAGCCAACATGCCGGATGCATGACTGTTTATTACAGCAACTATGCATAGGCAACATACCATGATGTGCACAAGTTTAGACTAATAAACTTAGGTTCAATATGTTCAATTGAACACTTGCAGTGTGTCAATTAAGATTTGGGTGCCTCATAGAGGCTTAGTTTACTTTGAGTTCTAAGAGTCCTTATTTTGGTCATTACTCATTAGGACCATGTACCTATTCTATATTTGTATTGATTGATACTAAGCAAAAGATCGAGCTCTCGCGATCTCATCTATACATTGTGATAGTTGGTGGAGCTAGCCATTGCTGAAGCTCGGATATAATATGGAAACATAATTTGGAAATTACCATCCAAATCACACATATCAATCTACAAAGATACTGATTCCTACCCTTAGTATGGTAGTTGACCACAAAAAATTTGAGAAAAATATATTCCATGAAGGTAATTTTATTGATGACGAACAGGGAAGAGAAAAACAATAACTCCAATTAAAAGCAATTCTACTTCCACAAATAAACCACAGTAAGTAGTTTGACACTCAGCATATTAAAATAATCTTCCAGAAAACATACCTCTGATATCATCCTGCTTCTTCCTTCCCTGGCAGCTGCCGTAGTCCTCATTGTCAAGGGAACATCCAAAATGCCATCAGCCTGTCGGTCCAATAAAAATGCTGACCTTAAACGTGGTGGCTGACGACCACGTATTCCAGTTCTAGATTGATGACCTATCTCTGGCGAGCCAACAGAGTGTCCAGAATGTTGCATAGGAATATTGGTACTCTGACTTCCAGATTCAGTGCCTGGTAGTGAAAACAACGACCGATGAACAACCTCTGATATGCTCCGAGGATATCGTGTAGCCATGTTCTGATGAGGGAGCCAAGTAGGGCCTAGTGGCGGACTAACCATTGAACTGGTGCCAGCTCGTGGTGCAGAAGAAACATTTCCTCCAACGGTTGTACCTCGACCAGCCAAACTCCAATTTGTTGGCTCTTGCCCCAGATGCCTCAAATCATTAGGAGAAGTTAAATCTGAAAAATTGTTTAATGTTACATTTCGTCCACTTGCTTCTTCTCTTGTACTGAGGATCCTCCCTTCTAGATTGGCAGAATTTGGTGAGTTTACAGCTCTCGTAGTGCAAGCTCCATTCCATGGGAGATGATGCAAAGTTTGTGGGAAACCAGGAACCACTGGTACATGAGGCTGACTTAGAGAACCTGAACTGGTAATTGGTGGTCTAGGATCCGGCATCTGATTAAATGAATTAGGATTGGAAGACGGTTGATTTGGGGTCCATATATTAAAATGCCTAACAGCATTTTCTGAGGACCATAAATTAGGTGGTGGGACTTCATGTTGCTGAGCGGAGTTGGTTCTTATGCGGAAACTTCTTTGTGAGCTTCCTGCATTTCCAGCTACACTTGTGGGCTCATACCTGTCAGATGGCGCTCTTCGCATTATAGTTCCAAATCCTGGCAGCTGTTCTTCAGTGGAATTCGCGAAGGATATGTAACTTGATGGGATAATGTTTGGATCGGTAGTATGACTATAGCTTGAAGAAGCAGAATTATGTAAATTATTATCATTTTGGTGATAAAAACTTGCACTTCCACTTGCTGAAGACTGTCCTTGAACACCTTCAGTATTTTTCCTCTTGCATGCTAGGCGACGACCATCCAATGGATTGCCTGGTCTACCATCAATATCTTCTGCCATGAACCCCAAACCGCCGGAAGAACTGCCGCAATGATTTAATGGACCAATTGAAGATGGATCATGACCTGAATCTAATAAGACTGAATTATAAGGATGAGGGCATAACCTTAGTTCTGAAACCTCACTGTTGACACCAATATGGCCACCATTTTGTTCTGGATTTTGAGGTACATCATTCAAATTGGAACTCTGTGGAAATGAAAGTACATCATCAGACTGACTGGTATTAAGATTAATGTTCACGTTTCCAAGTGAAAGTGTACTTGCTGTTTCAAAATGCCTGCCTTCTATCCTTAGACCACCTCCCATATTAGCTGACGGAGCAGGTGCCCAAACATGCTCCAATTTAGTTTCATTGCGGGCCCCATGGTTTGATGTGTGCTCACTAGAACTAGCTCCAGGCGATCTCCAGATATTCAAATGCGGACCATCTTGATTAGCCATATTTATATATGGCATATTTGGATCACCAGGTGACACTAAGTAGTCCGGTAGACTATGTGATTCTACTGAACTAAGAAGCATGTTATTCCAGTACACTTGCTGATCCATGCCAGAGGTGCTCGAACTAGATCCATGTTCAAATTCAAATGTTTCAGGTAAGGATTCAACAGAACTCCCTTGCCCTTGCATTCTACAAACTGTTCTCTTGAGTTTTCAGCAAGCAGCTGCAAATAAGTTTTTCAATATAATATCTTATATGCAACCATTCAACTATTTATTGAAATCAAACAGCCAGTACCTGAGAGGAAGAAAATATTGTCATCCAAGCACACAATATTCACGTCATGCATGTAGAGATTTATGAATAATGTGATTCAACACAGAGGCACGTGATAAACATAAAAAGAATAACAAAGTTTCAAATTTCTTAGAGATACCGGTGTAAACATGTTAATTTGGTTCCTGATGTAAATTTCAATGTGTAGTAATTATATAAATAAGGGAAAAAGCAACTTGAATTACTACATGTAAGACAAACATGGAGGATTGCAGTGAACAAGACAGCATCATACAGATATAACACTAACATGATCTATGCCATGATAACAAACAAATGTCAGGAACTACCAAAACTGTACAGTTTGTTCAATTGAATTTAGAATTTTCTACTCTCTATGAAATAAAATTCTCATACAAGATGTTATCATAAATATAAGGATAACATGTCAATGTAGTAACTGTGCGTAAAGCAGTGTCCTACTTTCTTGTCAGGCAGCATTCCACTGAGAAATTAGACAGTGCAATATCCAAACAGTTCGTGTATGACAATACTTTCATGCAATAACTCCAAACATACTACATTCATGAAATCTCAAACTTTTCATTACTCGTATGTTTTTAGATACCACTTACCATCATATAGATCAACAGTCCTGCAATCATTACAATCAGGAGACATCTAGCAGTCAGGCCTGCCTCATGGTATTCCTTTTATTTTAATTGCTATTTGCTCATTCATCTAGAGAATGCCAAGATTTTCTGGAAGACCAGACCACAACCTTTTTTTATGATGAAGAAAGAATGACATTACTTAGTACTCTACTATGGCTGGAACTGGAAGTCATCTTCCAAGAAAATAGGGGAAAAGAACATTGCAGCTGCAAGGTCGAACGGTGGCATTCTCTCTGATTTTTAAATAGCTTACTGGTCCACATATAATCCAACTTACCCAGACTAACCTCTTTTATCTTGTGAAATTAAACCACTAATAATTTGCTGTTGAAATCTTCGAAGGGTATCTCTGTGAAAGAAGGAAAACAGTGAGAAAACCACGCCAAAAGGGAAATGAATTCACAGGCTTACGGCTTCCTAGTAGAGACACATGTATAAGCAAGAGAAGGGAACAGGCCAAAAAGGACTTGAATCAGAAATATCATGACTTGTGGATTTCAATAGAAATTCCGATCCATATTCCATGGACCACAGAAGATGTGCACCACCATACACACATCTACAATATTCTATAGCCATGTATAGACTTGAAAAAGGCACTAACTATAACGGATACAAAATTAGGGGTATTGAAGGAGATCATAGGAATGCACAAGTATTTTGCAGTGGTAACAAGCACAAACTGCTAATACAGTCGGTAAGGACCCTTTGCCACTGTGTGGGCTGTTTGAATTTTCAATTTCCCATTTTCATTTCTGAGCAACTTTTACTTAGTAGATGAACTGTTTAATCCCACATCGGCGAAGGCAGTATTCTTAGAACCATTATACTCTCTTCATTGCAAAAGCAACAATTGATTAATTTATGGGTTGTACATTGAGCAGATAAAATGAGAACAGTTTACTCTTTTTAATAAATTCAACCTGGACAAGTTAAGCCAAGCTAAGCTTTACCTTGAGCAAGCTTGGCATGTTTACAACCCTATACAAGATTCCATAATCAAGAAAGGATTCTGAAATAAGTAGTATTAATCATCACTATTTAGAGACTAGAGTGTAAGAAATTTAATTTTTCTGAAAGTACCACAAGAAACACACACAGAAGAAATGGTATGAAGAAGAAAAAGAGAGAAACCAATAAAGTATATTGATTCTGGAATTTTGCAGCAACATTTCTCCTGGTTATTTGAGAAGTATAATGAAAGAATATATACTGTCCATGTTACAGCTACTTTGCAGTGAAAGACTGCACTTTTTCAGTTGAAAAATTCAGAACTGTGGAGTTTCAATTGAACTCAAAGTGCTCCACTAGGACAAAACAAAAGGAAAACATGGTCTCTGCTCGTATTACTGATCAATAATGCCGATACAGATAGGTATCGTCTAATACACAGCGATATCAGCAGATACCTCGAACCATGACTCTAATCATCACATTACAAACATATAAATATATTCTTCAAGATTATCAAAATGCAGTATGATAGTTTCAAATTGATGTATCAATGTTAGAACAAATTGATATATATATATATATATATATATATATATATATATATATATATATGCAAAGACAGAAAAGCAGTGAAATGTCAATATATTCAAAATAAATGCAGTAGCATATAGGTCTAATTAACTACACATAGGTTATCACAAATAAAACAATTAAATAGTAGGCTAGGTGAAGTATATAATTAAAAGCTATAATATTACAAATTAAATGAGCACGCAATCTTGTTTATCATAACAAGGTAAAATCTATTTCACCCATTAATTGTATTAATGGTTTCCACTAAGCAAAATTTGTCCTGAGATCATCTTGAGAACCTCCATCAGTAAATGATGTTCATAACTGAATTATGGAAAATGTTGATATTAAGAAATATAGCATACTTGAATCTTCTTTTCACACCAGGCATCCTTTCCACATTGGCATAGTAAGACGAATAAGAAGAGAAAGGGAATATAAATTCTCTCTTTCGCGTGGTACTGTACTTCTTTTCATGGTTTCTCAGCATGACACAAAGAACACTTGCTTGGAGTAGATAGAAATGACAAAGGTGGAGAAAAAAGAACATCTCTGACAAAGACGAGTTGAGCAACCGGATTGGCCTAGACACCTAGTAAGTCATGTCTGGCAGTCTCATTGGTCAAGATTCCTAAGTTACCTAACCATGGGACAATTAGGGTATCTAAGACATAATATAATTTTCAGATAGAAGGCAAATTCGAAAATCTTAAGAAAAATTCTAAATATCTAGTCCACATCAATTTGGAAAGGCGATCACAGCAATGGGAAGATAATGGAGGAATGCAAAATAAACATAAAAAAGCATCTTAGGTACAATGCAATCAACTACTTTTTATAAGTATTGACGTAAAAGTAGAAATGGTTGGTTCTATAGATTTATAAAGTAATAACTATAATATATGGATCATAAAATGAATCTTTTATTAGATAATATACTAGAGAATCTCCAAAAAGGGAAAAAAAACGGACCCTGCATGACACTTAAAACCAGCTATTCTTCATGCAAGTGCTCAAAGTAACCACTCAAATGCATGACTAAAATCAAACTAATTATGCAAGTTCTACTTCCACATCAGGGTATATAAAACCTTGAGCAAATGCACATCATGTTTAACAGTATAGTTTGTTTCTCATTCTAGAGGCAAACTACTTCTGATAGAATTCTACTTTGTGTTGGTTGTAACACGGACCACTGAGCATGATGCCTGTCCTACATTAGCACATTTCACTGCTAGAAGACAACAGTTCTATCAATAAAGTTTTCATCCCAAAATTCACCTTACTGCAGCAAAATATGTTCTTATCAATTGAATAGGTTAATCTAGATCATCTCTGAACTATTTTCCATGAAATTCTACATATATGTTGATTACTGTACTAGGATATCCCACTTCGTTTCTCTTTTTTTTCCTGTCCATTTATTTCGGCAAAGCAGAAACTGTGCATGTCAATAACCCGATGTTGGAAACAACGAAAAGAAAATCATAAAGTACTTATGGATCCTCCAGAAGTACAAATCAATTTTATCATCAGAACTACATAATTCAAAAGGAGAATATAACGATTATCTAAGCCAGAGTAGAGGATGTTTATGTAAGGTAAACAATTAATCTCCAGAAGAAAGCTAATTCTAAGTCTCGTGAGAGCTCTCCAAGTCAAATGTCCAGTCTTTAGAAACCAAAACAAATAAAATCCTAGAAAAAACAGCTAGGAAAGAAAACCCCACCAAATCTAACAGGAAAAATCTAATCGAAGCACCAAATCCACCAAAAAGAAAACGATCTAATCCTTGTCCACAAAGATGAACAACCCAAACATCCAGCGAATACTCAGAATTCATTTCCTTGAGAGAACCAGGAACAACCCAAATAGCTCCAAAAAAATAATCCAAATCCATCAATAGAACGACATGTATAACCGATACGAGCTATTAAAAAAAAAAACCCGTACTTTCATCACAAAAATGAATCGGAAATAAGATCCAAAGAGCTTACCTGAAACTGATGCAAATTTAACCGATCCTAAGGCGGAAAGGAGAAATCTTTCCCGTCCTTTCCCCGATTGCTTCTCCTCCTTCTCTCGATCTCCAGAAATTTATCAATAAATAGAATATAAGATGGAAGTATAGCTCAAACCCCCTCCGAACCAAGCAACCGATGGCGCCAGAACGGGCAAAGAGGGTAGGAGAAATGGATGGAGGAAATGTGAAGAAGAGAGAGAAAGACAGAGGAGAGAGAAAGACAGAAAGCAAAGACAAGGGGAGCTCAATACAATGCAAGGAGGAAGACAGAAATATTAGAGAAATAAAGGAATTTTTGGGGAATTTTCCCCCTTTTCCCCTTAATAAAACCAAGGCTTCTCCTTTTAACTAATTATTCGCTAACTAAGTTGCGGTTGGATTCGCTTAACTTTCACACTTACGAGCACCCCCACCACCCCCAGCTCTCCCGTATCGAACAGCCAACACACAGTCCACCTATTCCAATTGGCCAAAGCCTCGAGGGCCCACACTCCCACGGGTTCACTGCTGTTAATACCCAAGCAGCCGATCAATAGCTCGTGGGAATATACGGGCATCCCTTAATTACCTTCCGTCCCATCTGTTATCACAATAAAACATGTCAAACTATGATAACAAGTCAATTTGGTGGATAAGCTTGAGGTGAAAGTAACATTAGGAGAGTGGGTGAGTTAATGGCCATTGTAATAAATAATCCATGTATGTTTGCAAGTATGGAGGACCAATTTGAGACCTAACTCTGCCAACCGTGTAATGTATAGAAGAACCCTTATCACCAGTTGGGCTCTGGTTGAATGGTCTTTATTACTTTTTTTTTTAATATTATTATTATTATTATTTGTTTGCGATTTTAGTACGCCCTCTTCTCTTTTCTCTCCTCCTTTTGTTTAGTTTCGTGCCCCATCAAAAACTGTGACTCGATTTTGACAGCTGCCTCTCTTTTGCTTTGCCCAAGGGGACGGCTAAATTTAGCCCCATTTATATATCCCTTTCCTTCGTAGCTGTCGGTATAGCATTATGGTAGAGAGAGAAGAGGAGGAGGATGAAGAGGAGGAGGAGGAGGAATAAGAGAAGACTAGGAATAGGGATAGGAGGGGAGAATAAAGAGGCGAATAAGAGGGGGGGGGGGGGGAATAACAAGAATAAATAAGGAGGAGGACCCCCGCTCTTCTTTCATCACAGCCAACTCGTGAGCTGACCCTACGCTGCGTTCTTTTGCTTTGGTCCCTCTCTCTCTCTCTCTCTCCCTCACTCCTTTGGTTTCAAACGGCCCGGGAATCGCTGTTGTTGTCTTTGGTTTGTAGTGTTTATTTCTTTTGTAGTCCACCCAACAAACAAAGCTTTAACTCTCTCCCTCTCTAATCTTTAATGGGTGTAAACGCGAGTTGTTATGTCAAATGACGACACCTAAGAGGGACTTTATGCGTTTGACTGCAGCGGGGGGAGTTACTGGTGAGGGGGGGTGATTTATTAGTTGTTTACCAATAAAGGCTAGGAGGACTGTTACAATTTGATGGAGGGGAGGAGGTATCTTTGGACTGACAAAGACCTCCACGGAAGGCACATGGAAGTGGCTTGGGGTTTCTAATTGGTGGCCTCTTTTCTTTACCTGGGAGAGGGAGGGGATGAGGAGATGGGTTTTGATTTGAGAGACCTGCAGGCAGTTGAATCCTATGGAGGGGAAGGTGGGTTGCTGCAAAATCATGTGAAGCACTCACTAACTACACCAAGGGGCAGCCATTGTGGACATGTGAAAGACCAATGTCTCATTTTTATAATTGCTCACTAGTTACTCCTGGCTAAAGTAGTCCTATGGTACCTTACTACCTATCATTCAATCAAGTCAGTTTATTAAGGAAAAGAAAAGAAAAAGAAGAGAAAAGGAAATCCAATTTGGCCTGCAACAACTGTTTGAGCTGAGAAGGCCTATAAAAATTAATATTATTATGTCATTGGCAATCAGACCTTGTGGTCAATGGCTTGCCGCAAGGCTTTGTTACAGTTCTAGTTTTAGACTTAGGCCTCTAGCCTATGTCACATCCACGGGTTGGTTAACAGAATCAATCTTGAGACTTGATTATCAATATTGACAAAATATTCAATTAAATCTTTTTAAAAATTATAATTATCACAACCCTTTCGTCAGTGCAAAGTAATAACTGAAATTCCCTATAATGCAAATTTATTTTATCAAGGGTGGAGTACCACTCGAAATGCTAAGTAGGCAACTAAGAACTAAATAAAAGGATATTTAATTCCCCAACAAGAGCAGCGATTCATGAGTTCTAGAAAATGGACACCACTAGTTTGGCACGGCACCAAGTAATGGCAAAAGAAAAAGAAAAAAGTAACTTTATTTGTCCAGATAAACCGTTGCAGTCATAATCTAAAAAGAATACATTCCTTCCATTAAAGCAAACTGAAGGTTTACTTTTCTCTAAGAATGATCTAACAAATATTTAATGAACAGAAGAAAAAAAATTTGCTTATATAGACACTGGTGATACATTTTAACTACATGGCATCTGGCGATAACTAGGGGCCAAAAAGATCAGCTCCGTCCTCAACATCATCTGTTATGATTCCTCCACTCTGTGCCATAAGTATTCTGTACACCCTCTTGGAACACATCTCACCTAACCTCCTCTCTTCCCTACCCAACAGCCCCTCGATCATCAAGTCCTTGAGAAGGAATTCTTTCTCATGAACCTGTCATGAGAAGAGCACGATATTAATATAAAGAGAATTAACTGTCAAGCATCATTTTATCTTAAAATGGCACCCACCGATTTAGTCGGATCCATGTACACATTCAAGAGAGATCTCATGGTTGGATATTTCTTCCAAATAGCAATGGCATATCTTGGCTGAACTTTAGGAATAGCTATTAGTGCCTTTAACCTGATGTAAAATTTTGCAGAATGAATATCAGCTAATCTGGTAAAAAACCAATTTGGGTAGTCAGTGAATAGAACTAAATAAAGGGTAATCAGTGAATAGAACTACACAATAGATAGTATACCGAAACAGTAGTATTTCTGCAAGATAAGCTGAAACGCTTGCACAAAGAATCACAAAGCTGACGGTCCCCATATAATCTCTCTAAGTACATGACAATAATACACACGGAAGTACCTCTATTTGCATCTTCATTGCTGAAGCCAAAATGTGCAGGTACAATATACAAAAGTGACCAACCAAAATCGAGACTATGGGGTACCTAGTCCCCGCAACATCTGAATAACTTCACCAATCCAAATTTACACCTCAAGACTTAACTAGGCATAGTCTGGTCAAAAGACCGGCAATTCCAAACAACAAGATGAACCATTCAAATTGCCTCGAACAGTAAACAATGGTGCCAAGACATCAAACCATGATCAGGAGTACATATTCTCAAAAAGATAACGCCATTATGTATCAAGCTCTGTAAGAAGGACTGTAACTTAAATTTCAGATATCTAATGTAGAAATCTATTCAAATATTTATAGAACTTTACATAGAAAAAACAGTTAAAATTGGACAAAGCTTTAGAAAGGAAAGAATAAACGCATGAAAATGCACTTAACATTTCATTCTGCAAATGCTGTCATGGTATATCACTGTAGAAATGCAATGCAATGACTCCATCGAAATAATTTTAGTACTTAAAATGAAGAAACAAGTCACAAAACCAAGAGTAGAGTGACTGTATTGTCATGTTGCATCAACAAACAGCTACGACATAAAAGCAACAAGTAAATTTTGTTACATATGTTACCAAAACCATAACATACCAGGTACTTTTCTTAATTAGATGTTTATCAATGAGGTTGCATCAACAAACAGCTACGACATAAAAGCAACCAGTAAATTTTGTTACATATGTTACCAAAACCATAACGTACCAGGTACTTTTCTTAATTAGATGTTTATCAATGAAGTTCTTAGGAATAATTGATCCATTAGCATTCACAGATAACCATGTCAGTTTCTTCCTGCAAATAATTGAAAAAAAAGAACATCAAGAGTGCAGAAATAGTGAACATCTCCACATTTAGCAAAATGGAAGAGTAACATTATAGGGCTGAAAAACATTAGAAGAGGTAATCAAGACGATTTTTTATTTACTCATATCAAATAGTAACCGGAGCAATTTATAAACCACGTATCAAGGAATTCATCATTAAAAATCCAGATTGGCTAGTGTCATTTTTGAGTCATCAATTATGCTAAAAGAACCCACGATATAGAAAAGATTTCATTTGTTTTGAAAAAACTATGACATAATTAAGTATTAACCCCTTCTAGAAACTAACCTTCTTTGATCAGGTGAAGCTCACCTACCTACATGTTGTTTGAAGATATGCAACCACCAAAATATTTTAAAGGATTATCATGCATTAAAGCATAACTAAAACAGCTAAAGCCTAATATGTACCGATTCAAAGATCCAAACAAAGTTTAGAAGGAATCAAAACAAAAATACACAGAAACCCAGAGATATTATTCATCACCATCCACATAAATAACTTCTGATAAGGCATAATTAGGCGTCAGGAATGCACAATTCAAATCAAAATAAACACCATGCAAATGATAACTAGACCAGACCAAGCTGGATGGTGCAAAGCCAGACACACATGAAGATACATTGTCAACCAAACCTTGATGCATATAATATATATATATGTTTATATCCTACACTCTTAAATTTCTAAGTGGGCCCAAAAGGCTGTTCAAACAGGGGGTTATGATCTCTATGTCGGTCCAAAAGATAAGTTAGAATTGCATGTCTTCAGACTAGGTAAGTCCAAAAAATTGATTTCCATATCTCTGAAGTGGGCAAGCAGATCTCCATGTAAATCAAATAACAGGGCCCTCCATTTTTCTTTTTAATAAGTACATGCAAATTTAAGAAGGGGAAAATCTAGATCCTCAAAATATCACTAGTAAGCATACAACAAGCATGTCTACTTTCAGTTCAATAGTGAATTTTCAAAAACCGAGCCCAATAGTTCTGTAAACTGAGTGTAAAGACATACAGTGAAGAGATTCCTCTTAACATATAGAGGAAAATGCCTAAAACTGTAGACAAGAAACAATAACTAATGAACATCTACAGTCTATCTGAACAGCTCGACAAAACAGCAATATGGAGGATTCATGGGAAGAGCATAACTGAGAGCTTCCAATTTATGGATGTATGAGATTGCATATCAGCCAGAAAATATTCATTGAACATAAATTACCATCAAAAGATACTGAAACATTTCAAGAAAATTCATTCACTATACAACTGCACATTAAACACCCGAAAGCTGAAATTTGCATATGGTTAAAGTAACTTACCTGAAATGGCAATTAGCAAGACTAGATGTTAAACCAACAACGTGTTCAGCTAGTTCAGCTTCATCTACGCATTGCCGTGAGTGCACTTTAGGGTAGTGTGTTGTTAATTTACACAGAACCTGTAAGAGACCAAGTTCTCAAATATTTTACAGTTGTTATAAAGGTAAAAATGGTGACCAACTTTGGCAATTGACTTCCTTCAGAGACAAACCTCTTCAACTGGTGGACGTCTCCAATTATTAGCATTTGATGGATTCTTGTATTGGTTTTGTTCACTGATCACGTTCAAACAGTTAAGATTCAGTTAAGTTCACCAAAGTAAATACATGGAAGAGATTGTATTGAGGGGCAATGGAACAGAAGTGGTTGCTACAATAAATCATATCCAGAAAAAAGAAGGAAATAAAACATTTCAGATGGAGTACATAGATAAGTTTCAGATTCAACTATGTTGCTGACAGAAACAACTGAAACAATTTGAAGCAGGAATTGTAAAAAATGCAACTGCTAGTTTTGAAACTTGGACATGAGTTTGAAAGTACATAAAACGTTACAAGATCTTCAAAGTATGATATAATTAAAGCTTAGAGAGCTCTCGACACTATAAGAGAAAGAACCTAACAAATCATATTGAACTATTGATATGACTATCTTTGCAAAACAACTGTGATTGAAAATATGAAGATAATCGTAAAATTTGCAATTTCTTTCATCAATATATTGTTTTAATGTTAATAGAAGGAATGTGATATATGGACTATGAAAGCTAGAAGGAGGATAAACTGATTTGATTATCATGGCTGATATTTACATAACTACAATTACAAAGAACACATGATACTCCAGAATCCAGATTATGATACAACTTAACATTTAGTTTCATAGGCCAAGATCAACTATGATACTCCAAATTCGCAAAGTAAAACTAAATAATTGCAACTGCACAGAAAATTCCATGTCAATGCTGAAACAATTTATTCAGCTAACAATCTAACATTGGTTGTATGTATCTAAATACTGGCTTGACCTTCTCATATCTAAGATACTGGTTTGACCTTCTCAGAGAGATACCGCTCAGATGGAATAATTCCAAGGAAAAATTCTAATCAAAACAGAAAAAGAAAAGGAAAATAATAATTTGAATTGAAAAATGAAATGGTGACATGTTTAACAACGACTAACCATTTCTTGATGTAACTCATTATCTTGTTTGTGACATAGCAAATTGTGGATGATGGATACTGATTTCGAACTTTATGGACATGATCCATGAGTGACTCACTGGTGACCAGACGACAAAATTCCTCAGCTTGACGTACAAGCAGTACATACGGCACTTCTGTTCCCACAGATGAATGCTGCATAAAAATTATAGACCCTAAAGTTAATAGGCCACACTAACCTTATTGAATGACATTTTGTTGACAACATGTTGCTTCTAATTGTGAAGAAAGCCATCATAAAACACAAAATGGTCTCTTGAACCTTAGCTATGGTATAACATACTAACAGAGGGAGAGAGGCCCACTTATTTTTATTCAAGTCACTGATATTGATAATTTGATATACTCAACTTCAGAGCAAAGATAATATATGCAGGAAGTGAGATAAGGAAGAACAACCAAATATTAAGCTAAGATATTCTCACATGTAAATGACTGGTTAAAAGGGAAATTACATAGTTTGTGAATTCAAAGAAAGACTTGTAGCCAAACCTCTGTCCGTGTTAAAGGTAATGAACTACTTAAAAACCCTGCCCCCCTTTTCTCTCCCTACTCCCCTTCTCTCTTTGCATACCTTTTCTCAGATCATACAAAGCCACTACGTTCCAAAGAATATCAAACAAGCTCAAGTTGATAAAAAGCTAATTCTAATGGATAATGAGAACCCACAGTCTCTAATGATAAATATTTGGGAGAATATTCTAATACTACACTTTTTGCAGTTCCACTGCGCTTCATCAGTTCTCCAACTATAATCTGCATCAAATAGCATATGAGGGTGCATTAAAGCTTTAAATCTCAAAATCTGGCATCAAAAAGTGTAGAAAGTTCAAAACTGTGGCATTGACCTTGACTTCCAGTAACATCCTTCAACAGGAAAGCAATATTTGACTAGAAAAGATTGAGACAATATATCAACATAACATCACTAGAAGAGGAAAATTATATTTTGTGATGAAACAAGTAAAGAAAGAGATGTACACAAAGAACAAAATATCAATTATCGACATAAAATCTTAGTACTTTATCACATTCACCGAACCCTATGGAGTGAAGGTACAGCATTGTCTACCATGACAGAATTGGTGGACATATCTGTAAGCGCATGATCTGCACTTCTGCAGAACACTCCAATCTTTTTGAGTACAAAAATGTAAAACACACAGCAGTGTCAATAACCAACATACATATTTTCTTGCTAAACTAGCAACAGTGTCAATAAACATATGCTCTTGAGAAAAAGCAAGCTTTAGTACCTGAGCAATGTGGTCAGGAACAATAATTCTCCACAAGATTGACCCTTCAATTGGATTTGATGTAATACGAAAAGAAAGACCTTTTTCTGCAAATCTGGTAAGAAGATGACCTGGCATGCAATAAGATGGAACCAACGTACCATGTAGTAAGACCATCTAGAAAAGATTTTGTTTATGATTTCAAAATCTGGCATACCTCCAATTGACCCATTTTCAATTACATTAGCATCAATCTCAGCAACAATGGATTTCAGTGCTAATTTCCCCTTTTCCCATTTCTGCTTTTCTTTTTCCAACCTCCTCATCTCTGCTGCTTCAGCTTTCATTGCTTCTTTTCGTAGCTTCTCCTCCTGTGAAATGAAAAATATATGCAGTCACTTTATACCATATACTTCTTGTAAGATACCCACTTCCACTAGCCTAACCTGCTGTTTTCGTTTTCTTTCTTCACGTAATCGAACTTTTTCTTCCTTCTGTAGTTTCTTTCTAACAGAAGCTTCAGCCTTGTAATCATTTTTCCTAGCACTAACTTCTGTTTGTTTGTCTTCCCTCTTTGAATTTATAATTACATGCTCGAACATGTTTTGTTCCTCACTGTAGCTTTTATCCTGATATACTCACAGAAATCAAGGCAAACACAAAGGAAAGATAAATAAGCAAAGAAACTAGTGTCAAATTATGGAGAGTAGTGGCATCAAAAGGAAGCAAAAGAAGTAAGCAATCATGACACTAATGAGCAACACAAATGAGCTCAAACCAAGATGCTTGCAGACACAGATATGGTGAAACAGATAATCAGAAAGTAATTGAGACTTGGACTTTCTGTGCACAAACCGATCTAATCTAACCTCAAAAAATGTTCAGACTAGTATGTACTACTGGGAACTTTGTCAGGAAAAAAAGAGAAAGAAATAAAAATAAACTAAAAGAAAAGGAGAAAAAGTGTATTACTGGAAGGTTACTCATTGTTGTCTTCCTGTATGTCCATTTTCTTCACTTTAAAGGTTTATATCAGTGTAAGCATCCTTCTGCAATTGTGTTCCTATGTATGATTAGATGTCCATCTGAAGTTATTAACTTAACATAAAGGCAATAGGAGAATGGAGCTCCAGAGTACAATAGTACATTCATGCATAACTACTAACCAGATAACTCGGCTGAGTATTCTCATCCTAGTAAACGAATATTAAAGTAACCAACTCTATAGAACCAAAAGACCTCCAGTGGGCTCATCAGGTCAACCTAGACAAAACAACAAATCATAGGAAATGTTTTTATATGGGACCATGTAATAATAAAATAAAGATGCTTGGTTTCAACACTAAACAAGCCTGGAATAGACTACTAAATAAGCAATTATTAATTCTGCCTAAACTCCATAACAGAAACATAATTGGACCTTGAAAAACGTTGTAAACCAAAGTCTACAAGTTAGATCCAATAAATGATGATGTTCCAATTGGACAGCATAAGCTTTTGTTTACTAGTATAGGTTTTATCAACACCATTTAGACAACAATAAACTGACGTAATTCAGCACACAATGATAATTCATAAGAACCTTCCACAAAAACCAATAATGGACTTCAGTGCATTCACAAGGACATCATATAAACTACAAAGTGAATAAGTGATGAGAGACTAAGTCCACAGTGATAATTGTAACATAGGAGCAATCATGCATTTCAATTATAAAGGAGACAATAATCCTCAAATTTTAGGAGCAATCATGAACATTAAATATTGGACTTCTAAACTATAAAAGAGATATTCATCAATCAAAATGAATTCTCATTTTTTTCTAACAGTAAAACCTTTCCAGCCATGTGAATGTGTTTTAAAATGCTCTACCTGCAAGATGTCTTTCACAAAAATATCACCTTGGAAAGGAATATCATTAACCAGATCTGTGAAGTCCATGGTGCCTAATGAAAATGCAGACCATTATAGAAGAAAATGTCAAAAATTTTGAAATTGTATTAGCTCCCATATAGAAACATAAATCAGATAATTCCAGAATCCGTACCATTACAGGCAGCAAATGCTCCATCTTTATTACTTCCAACAATAACATCATCATAACTATTTCTACTGGCAGAAAAATAAGTTCTTGACGGGTCAGGTAACCTGGAACAGACCTTATGACCCATACCTACTGGAGTCTCTACTTCATTAGAGTGAGAGCTCATCTCAGACAGAGATGTCAGTCCAGACCCTCCTGTCATGCTTCCTGGATTTTCAACATTTTCCCTACGGCCATCATCTGCCATCTCATTGTCTGACTCCAAAAGAACTAAACCAGAAACTCCTGCAAATGACAGCGAGAAACCAAAATTATTTCATCCAAGCATGAAGGATTATATCAGAACACGACCAATTCGCCAATAAAAACATAAAGAGAATCGAAACTTGCAAGGCATGCCACCACCTGGTAATCACATCACCGGATGCTAGCACGGGATGTCCTCCCAGGTATATGATCAGTTCCTTTCACCACATAATGCAGTATAAAGGAGAAACTTCCAGATGAATGAAAATTTAGTTAGGTGAATTTAGAGATGCACAATTGGCTAATTCCATGTACTAATTTCTTTAAACAAATATTGCAAATGATATATCGGTTCTCTATGAATCTTTTCAATAGCAATAAGTAAAAAAATATCAAGAAGAGAAGGTGCGATTCGACTAACCGGAAAATTTCTCCGAAGAACCGTTCGCCTTGGAGCTGGGGAGACTGCATCTGACGACGGAGTCGAAGGCGATATCGGACGAAAGAGGGGAATCGGGGATCACAGAAGGGGTCCGGAACGTATTGGGCTTTTGCGGGGTTGGATCATCGTCAATGACAAGAAAGGTTGGAGCTCCTCCTCCATGGGCCAAGCCGAGCCGCTTCTTGAGCGGAGGAGGGGAGGGGGAGAAGCCGGTGCAGGAATCGTCCTCGTCGGAGATCTCGACGGCGAGGGGTAGCTGCGACATTTGGCGTACCGTCTTCAAGATTTTAAGATGGTTTTGGCGCTCCGAGGAAGAAGAAATTGGACCGGACACGAACTCGCACACAAAGCCGATAAAAATGGGATTTAGCGAGGTAAGAGTAGCGGGTTCTCGGATCAGAATAGGATTCTGAATCCGACCCGATTCCGTGGTCAGGCCCACGGGAGTCTTTCATTACTATTATTATTTAACAATCTAAATATTGCATTTGAAACACATAAAATTCTATAAGAAATATATATGAATTAAGAAATACCTATTTTTCTAGATGTATCTAGAGAAATAAATGGATTGTTTGGTTGATTATATTTTATAATGATGTATTTGTTAAAAATATTTTTACTTTGTTATATTTTATAATAGTTTTATTGGTCATTTAATAATATTATTCTTAAATTTTGTTTATTTTGTTAAAAAATATAGTTGGGTATTTTGAATTTAGCGGTGGCAAAAATTAATAAATTTCTTTTGGGCATATTTAACCCTTTAAGCTTAAAGAGAAAAAAAAAAGAGTGATTGTTATAGCGACTTATTTCCAAAACGACCCCTCTCTCCAATCTCCCGATACATTATCTACATCTAGAAGAGGCGGTCGGCGCCTCGGCGGTCTACTTCGCCGCGTCCAACCCAACGAAAGCGCGAGGCAATCCACCAAGCTATGGCATCTTCGTGGTGCCTCTCAGGGGCCTCTCTCGCCTGCCCTCCGGCGGCGGCGCCGGTCGGCGGCTGCACACGTGCCGCTCGGAGCCGCACAAGCAACGTTCTTTGTCTTCTTCCCCCTCGCCTCCGGCATGGTCGGAGGAGTCTAGTGGTCTGCATGGCTCCGGAGGAAGAGAAGATGACCCGCCGCTCCCCTCTAGATTTCCCCATCGTATGCCCTCTCTCTCTCTCACTCTCTCTCTCTCTCTTCAAACCTGATAGTAGGTTTTGGTAGTAAAGATTTGAGCTTGGGTTGTTTTATAATATTGTTTTCGAAATTTAAAGCTCGAATACTTACAGACTGCATTTTTTCCAATTTTGTGCTCCTATGGAGAAAGGCCAGATAGTTTTTGGTCGGGATTCCATTTTTAATTATGTTTTTGATATATGATTTATGGATTTAGTCTTAGGAAGGACAAGGTTTTCTATGTGTTTGGTGATATAAGTGTAGGTTATAGGAGGGTAGTGAAGAAGGTTGAAGGAAGGCCTTCTATTCAGTTTTTTAGGAAAAAAAAAATTACATGTAGATTCGATTCCCTTTTTATTTACCAAATTAATCTCAAGATTTGACAGTATATAAATTACAGTTACTCAAGTAATCTAATTGTTTAACTCTCTAAAATCATATCAAAATGTTACTGGTAGTGTGAGATATTTATGTACATAACAATTGAGAATAGATGATTTCAAAAATATATTAGATTTATAGCAAGTATAACAGCAGTAAGTATAATTGTTTGCAAGAGTAAATGAAGAAAGAAAGAAGAGGTTTTGAAGAAATAAAGAATGGGAAATGGAGTAGGAGAGATGTCAGCTGAACATAGAGATCATGGCCTTTATTCCTCTTGGCATAATGTACATTATTGTGTCATGCTCAATTTTGAAGTTTAACCTTGCAAATGTGGCTTCCTCTTCGGAGTCCATTTTGGCATCCAAGTAATAGGATAAACCGTTGAAGAACTATTTTCCAGGATACTTTTCAAAGCCCAAGCAATTGGCATTAATCAAAGAACATATAGCTGAACAAGGTTCTTTATGAGGACTCCAATTCTCACCATATAATGGCATATATAAATTTTAATCTCCTGCATCTTTTCTTCCATTTGTTCTCCTAAAGCTGAACCAAAGATTTGTTGAACATCAAGACACCATTCTGAATTCTGATTCTAGGTATTCGCTATTTCCATGATTCATTTCCCAATTGTCCTTCACAGTCAAATAAGAGCCTAACAGCATCTTGAGAACGCCTCTTGTATCACCTAAACTTTTGGCATTTGATTCTCACATCACATTCAAACTTTATCTTCAACATTCACTAGATAAATCTGAGAATGGTACTTGTGAGAACTTCAGTATTGTAATATGTATGTACTTTGTACATTTATTGGTATGCTGTTATGAGAATCTGATTAGAAAGGAACTCTTTTCATGAGCTTTTGACATAAAATAGAAGAAGAAAAACTAAGAGATGCCTTCTAGTGGGGAAACATTGTTTGTTTAGGCTCCGGATCCCTTTTTGAAAATGAAGAAAGAAAGAAGGGTTGATGTTTAGAGTGCCCAAGGTAGTTCTCCACATACAAAAGTTCATAAAAGAGATGTTCATAATGGTACTGAATTCATTTGACTGTTGATTGTAAGAGGGGTTACCAAATAGATGCTAGGGATTCAAAAAAAGAGAAATTTTCATACCTATACAGATACATAGTTCAAGATTATTTTTCTTCATTTGATCATATCTATGTACTGAAAGTAAAAAGAGGTTGAACACATCTATTGACTGTTTTTCATTTTATTAGATCATGAAGGGATCTTCTGATTAATTTGTTTATACACTTCATTCCCCTAATAGAATTCCATACCTTTTTCTTCCCTATAAATTGCCTTCCTTTTTGAAGATAAGGTCTCCAAGTTAAGCCTTTCTTACATTGTTTATTTTCCATCTATTCTTCATTTAGTTGTTTGTACTTTTGTCTTGAGGTAGCATGTTCTTCATTGCTTTATGCTTTGCCATATAGCAAGCAGCCAAGCATTCCTTATATTGTAGGGTTCTCTTTTCTGCACATAACCCCTGAAAAGGGTACTACTTTGCACATGTACCACTCGAAAAGTCAGAAGCTATAGTAAATTTATAAATATGAAAAACTGTATCTTTTCCATATATGAGAAAAGAAGTTGATTTCATTTCATTTAAACCAATTTTGCTTGCTTTCCTCACTTCTTCCTGGTAGAAATTAGGTAATTCAAATTTTATAAGAAAGCAAAGGTGGCCATGATATCCAGGGTTACAAAGATCTGTGGGCATCATGGCTTGAGGAATAACCAATTCAATGTTGCTGTGGTTTCTTTTGTGATCGTAAATTTTTCATGTTTGAAGAGAATTCTTGTTGGTATAACAATAAGTCTAACACCAAGTTTTGCTGGATTTTGCAAAAGTGTCTATCTTGTAAGTCAATGCACTAATTAAGTGACTACTTCCTTAGTTTAGATAAATAGTTCAGTGCAGCCTTATATGTTAAAGTTGTATAAATAATTCCATTGCTCTGCTGATGATTAATTGCCTATGTTTTATTTCTTGCATGAAACGATCAATCATTTATGTCTTTTGCATATTGCAGGAGTGGGAAAGACCCAAGCCTGGCAGGAGACCTGATATCTTCCCACAGTTTAGCCCAATGAAAACCCCACTGCCCACTCCATCACCATACGACCCTCCTCCTGAAGAGGATGAGGAAGAAGAGGAAGAGAAGAAAGAAGAGGAAGAAGAGGATCCTGATAAGGAGGAACCCGACAGTCCACAGAAGGAGATATAGCACCATATTTCATAAGAAATATAAATTTTTAACCTTAGTCAGATGAGTAGTGCTTGTTCTACGGACTGTTATAAGCCAGCCATCTACTGCTTACATTAAGCAATCGTTGAGCATCTATAGGTATCAATTTTGAGGTTATGTTTGTGGACAAGTGAGAGATTGCTATCGCAATTTGGTGACATTTTCTTTTCTTTCATATTTTGCATGTTGTTAATGGAATGTTTTGTTTTTCTCCCTTGTTCATTCAGAGCCTTAGGCAGAAGTTATTTAATCTGGCTTTTAATATATCTTGGCTCGATGTTGTCTTATAATTTGTCTGATCTCGGATAGGATCAAGATTGACAAAAATAAGTGCTTTTATGGTGTATTTGATTGACAAAAATAAGAAAAGAAAGTAATAACTTCTTAAAAATCTCACTATATAATATTTAGATCAAGAAAGTAGAACGGGAAATGAATTATTATTACTACCGCCACTATTATATAAAGTTTTTATCAAATAATTTTAATTTTTACTGTCCTAGTTGCTTTTTATTTTTAAACTGTCATCTTTACTTGCTAAGGTATTTTTGCTTGTGCAATAAAGCCAATATTAGTATAATTATTTTTTTATTAGTACAAGATAAGTTATTTTACTATTTAGTGTATACTAATATAATATATAATAATCATATTTGATTGTGATATAATTTGGCAAATGATTAAAATACTTTTTGTAATGAGTGGTTGATGAGAAGAGAGAAAGGAAAGAGAAAAGAGTGTGATTGTAATGATAATTTATTACTGTACTAGTAATAGTATAGACTAATAAGTGGTTATTTATTTGCAATACTAAAATAAAAAAGTTTATATCAAATAAGTCTATTTTTATTTCTAAAAAGTGACTATTTAGAAATCTTTACTACTTTCTTTCCTCCACCCTTATGTGAGAAGTAAAGTAAATAGATGTTCGACAGTGGCGCTGGATGCACGTCACTGCCGGATAGATTACTCTGACCAGGTTAGTCGAATAGGAACTCAGTATATGCTTCTATTGTTCTATTCCGACACTACCGAAAACCAACTTGGTTTTGCTTTTCGTAGACCCAATAATTTTTGTTTATCCTGTTGAAGAAGCCAAAGTTACTCTCTCTCTCTCTCTCCGGTCTGTGTGATTAAAACCAGAGTAAATCTTTCTTGAATATAAAAATCTTGCAGTGATTCTTGATCCTATGTCCTAACTATATTTCACTTGTCAACGTTTTTATACCAAGTCGTAAATGTGCTTTACTAATTCCTTTTGCTTTTAACTATTTTAAAGTAGTGCAGATCACTTGTTAATTTCTTAGAACTGTTCTCTGAACACTGACAAGCTAATTGAACCCAAATCAAGACACTTAGCATTTATCTGCTACAAGCACAAGTCACAGCATAGATACTCGTTTGTCTTTGAATACCAAACTCCATAACTTGCATCAGCCAGAATCATACCAAACAGACTCAAAGAGCTAACTAAGGGTCGACTAGTATAGTTCATCGGAATAATTGGTTGGTCATCGCCTGAGGCTTACATCAATCTTATTTCTTCCCACTCTTCTTAAGACCAGCACCCCCGAAAGATCCCTTCTGAGCTGCCTTGGCCTTCAGTTCCTTTAGTGCCTTTTGCAAACAAAAGGATCATTGTATGCAAGTGAGTGTCCGTTGTTATTTCAATTCATCAGAACGTGAGACAAAACAAAAGTATTCAGAGATGGGGATAAGGTTACTGTGCTCACCTTTTCCTCTTCTTTCTTTTTCTGAATATTTGCTAGATCAGTCTGTAGACACAAAAATAAATCATGAAAAATTAGTGTCTACAGAAATATCAAACAATCATAGTTTGCTTATCAGAGTTTCACTCTAACAAATTAAGGCTGAACTCTTAAGAGCTTAAGTTATCATGATATATTAAAGAGTTAAAGATAGTTCTGTGGGACACTGCTTATAATGGTATTCAGAACTGTCTAGTTTCACACTTCTTGTGAGACACAGATTTATCCTAAAAATGTCCAAATAACACTCTGTTGTTAACATGTGTACGGACTTTAACCTCAAACCTGAGGCAATGTATACCAAATTAAAAGTGCCCTAGTTTAACATGATTGGAACCTAACAAATACATATCTAACTTGAATAACATGGTAACTGAACACAACCTATCCTGAGAAAACACAAACACTCTCAACAGTTATTTTAAGGACAAGGAAAAGATAAGAATCGGACTCGGGAGAGGCTAAGTTTTAACTTAGAAATTGTAAATACTTACATTCAAGAGTAACAGCATATACCCTGTTTAAAACCTTCCTGTTGGGTTAAATAAGTCCAGGCTATTATATGAACAATTTCAGGAAATTCATAGGATCAATTAAAGAGATAGTCATAGTGCAGGGTGCAAAAGGAAGGACTCCCTTGTATATAGATGACTAATATGAGATCTACAAATTTATAATATTAGGTAATCACGGTTATGAAATAATGATTCTCTTAATGATTCCTCCCTTATCAACTATTCCTTCTATCTTTCCTCTTCCTTTTCCTTTTCCTTCCCTTCGTTGATCTGCACAAAGGTTGTCATTTTAGTAAAATAAAATATTTTCTCCCTTCTTTCTAAGATCTAATTCATCTCCGCTTTGTAGTAGAATATCTTGATCTGATTCAGATCTTAAATTGATAGTCCTCAAATGATAAGTCGAAGGAGTTATATTACAAACCAAAGCTTTCCAGAGATCCGTCCAGATAAAAGGAATTGCCTCTCACTAAAGACCCTAATTTATAGTAGCATAAGCATTCTCAAAACAAAACAATACTTTCTACTTCCAAAGGACTCTGAACTTACCTAATAGGGCCATTGTGCTTTAACAAGTAACTTAACTCAGAGCACTCTAGAATCCAGTAAAAAGTTACTGAGACAAGACTAGCAGTGCATAAAAAGTCAAACTTGGACTCAATTAAACTGTATAAAGGAAATTAACATAATCTCTATTTAAGTACTCGAGTAAATTGCAACTTGCAAGCAAAGAGCTCTATATACATGGTAAATCAGACTGGACTCTCTCCATGAATTTTAGTTATGTCTTCTAATCAGATAGCTCATCTTCTTTCAACTTTTTTCGTTTTCGGACTCTCCACAAGATATAGCTATTTTGGACCATATCTTCTTAATTTCTAATCAATTATCTCATCTTCTTTCAACTTTTTATTTTTTAACACCATGTTTATGCTCTTATATCTTTGGTTAGTGAAATAGAAAAGAATGCACGTGAAATAAACTGATCATCACTTCACATAACTACTATTGGGAATTTCTCACATTAGATCACCACCACCCCACTGCATTATGCAGATGAAGTTCTTTAGGCAAAGCATACCCATACTGTTTAGATAGCACAATGAAACCTGAGGAGAACCTCAGTAAAAGCTTCCAGATCACGCAATTAACACCCAAATCTCCTTATTAAAACCCAAAAGCGAAAGTTTCCAAGAAAGCTAAAAGGTCATCTTCCGAATCTAAAGAACTGTCACCTTAGCATCACAGATCCGAATACAGAATTTAGAGGCGCGTGAACCGATTTTCATATATTAAAAAAACAATCGAGGAGGGCAATGATCAGAAAACGGCAGACTAAGATACCTCATCGTATTCCTTCTTATCGACCTTGGGCTGCTTCAAAGGCTTCGCCTTTCCACCTAAATCCACAAGAAAATAGCTAAGCCTCTAAGAATAAATAGCTAGAGCGAGAGAGACATAGAGAGGAGAGGGGAACCTTGCTTGGACGACATGGTTGATGGAGAATTGAAGGTCGCAAGAAGGAGGTGGAGGAGAAGAAACCCTAAATTCCAAACCAAACGAAGGAAAAAAGAGGTTGGGAATAGAGATGCAATGATCTTAATTAAATACCCAATTGCCGATCTTATATAGAGCGTGCGGAGCGGGCGAGAGCACGGACTCCAGATCCGACCCGCCACGGACTCGGCTCTCCTTCCCGGATTTTATTAGTTAATAAAGTTTCGCTCGAACATCGTGAGCATAGTTAATTTAATTATTCAATTTATATATCGAATAATTAATATATGAGTTTATAATCTATTGGAAAAACTCTTATCTCAGATAAAGTGTTTCTACTAATAATATATCCTTTGATGACTTCCAACATTTCTTGTTTAACTAAGTTTCTTCCAAGTAATTTTTAAGACATCCAATAACAGTCGATGTGCAGGCCAGCAAACTCATGGATGGTTAATAATTTTGGGAATTTTAATATTTACAAAGCAAGAATTATGGACAGAGTAATCATAAGTAAAATACTATACTTTTATGTTACAAATATTGCACTGATAATATTATATTTCACTGATAATATTATATTTCTCAATAATTTTGAAACATAATAAAAGATTGGTGCATCAAGTTCTCTCTGCCCAATAAATATAGAATTCATATCACTTCACCTTCATCTCTAGTTAAAATACTAGGAATTTATGTGGGATCTGGCACATTACTGCTCTTGAGCTCCATGTGGGTTAAGTTTTAATACTCCTGTGTCTACCAACCACACAACAAGAGTAAGAAGGTCAAAGTAGAAGCAGTGTAAATACATAGGTTACATGCATTTTTCTTTTAATTCTCTGACACATCTTAGACTGTGTCTGTGGTTTAAAAGAAAGCAAGGGTGAGATAAATATTTATCAGAAAGGAAAGAGAATTATATATGGATGAACACTTGTACATGAGAGTGGAGGCATCCTTCCAGAGGAGTACTTAGACTAAATTAGACCTCCTTTGAAGGTACCTTAATCTTCTCATTCTCATCTCTTATTAAAAGAAGAACTCTAACACTAACTTTAATTATTATTCTCAAGAAACACTAACCTATAATTATGTTAGTAGTTTTCTGGGTTCTTCCAAATCGATGAGATAGCAACTAACGTGTTTGAAACAAAGCTATTTTAATATTCAGTTTAGGATATTTGAGTTTGGGATGATCTTAGATTATTACTTATTTTTATATGTACTCTTTTATTTTATTTTCTTTGGTATATATTGACCTTCTAAATTATAAAAAAAAATTATTTTTCTAATGGAGTAAATAAAAAACATCCCATGATCATTCTACTCTCATGTTTCTTTTCTCTAAAATAATGATAAAATACTTCCTGGAGGGCTAAATATTGATTAGGCACACTAATATGTCATTTTTAAATATCAATTGGCTAATGGAAGCGACAGATTTAAGGTTTTTTTTTAAATAATTAAAGGAGTAGGGAAAAAAAATAGGAGAAGATATTGTGGAAATGGACAACGATTTATAAGGTGTAATTATCTTTAAGTTTCTCAAAAGAGCCAGTTTGGTCAAATGCATCATTTATATATATCTCTCTCTCTCACTCTCTCACTCAGAAGGAAACCAGTGAATGTTGTCGTTATCCACTGAGCCAAAAGTTGTATAAAAAATTAAAACCTGCTTCTCAATTAGCACAAGATGGCAGCGGCATCTTTTGGCAGCAGCAAACACTGCTACAAGTCCTCAAAACTGTAAACTTGGAACAGCATACGGACATTGCTATCACTGCCAAAAGACAAAGAAAGTTGGAACGAAAGTTGTTTTGGAGCCTCAGAACTACTTTTGAAGCATAGAAACCAACCACCCCAAGCATGCCCTCTGAGACCAGGCTTTAATTATCACAATCCCTCCTTTTACTCCTCTGAGCTCATAAGATGCTTTTATCTCTGGTTCTTAGAAAAAAAAAAAAAAAACTGCCCCTTTTCTCCAACTACTCTGCAAGTGATCAAAGAAAGCTTCTGGTTGCAAAAAGATGGAACTTGGAGATACTAACATAGGAGCATAGAATTAATTTATACTTGCTTAAAAAGAGAGTGGAGAAGATCATTAGATCTAACACTATTTAATAAATAACACCATTAACAACAAAACGATGAAGAAGATTAGCTATAACATGTCTTCCTGTGCTTAAAACAAAAAAAAAAAGAGTTACCAAGAAGGGGAGAAGCAGAGGGTATTGGACGAGGAGGACGACGACGCCTGATTCGTTTCGGCGGCACTGACTGAAGTGCCGTAGGCATTACGTCGAACAGGTGCCAGCTTCTTCATCACCGTCAACGGCGGAGATTGATCGCTGTCTTCCTCCTCTTCTCCCAACCCCAGATGCGAAGGCGAAGTCTCCGGCGTCTCGAACGGAGTCGTATCGTCGTCTCCTCCACCGTTGACTCCGTCGTACACCGGATTGGAGATGTACACGAAGCGATCCGTGGCCACAGAGCTGACGGAAGCCGAGGAAGACGGCGGGATCGGGGAATGACACTGGAAATGCTTTAAGTCCGGCGCAGGGATCGGCGCAGCAGCGGCTTCTAGCTTGGGGATGGTGAGGAGGTAAGTGGTGGGAGCTTGCAAGACACCATGGGCGTAGAAAGGAAACTTCGAGACGGAACGAGTCGACGAGTCCTCTCGCCCCGCCTCCGTAACGCTCGTCGAATCTGGCGTCTCCGGGTCGAACCGGGGCCGACTTTCGCGGCAGAGGAGGCAGCAGAAGAGGTCGGCCAGGAGGGAGAGGATAAGGGTGAAGAAGAGGGCAAGGGTTAGTACTACGGCTAGCGTTGCCGCCATGGCCAGCTTCGTCATCCCTCTCATGGTTTAGTTTGTCAGTTGGATTGCAAGGGGGATAGAAGAAAGGGAGTGGGATTAGTTTAATATTGGCAAAGTGTGAGGGAAGTGGAGGGGGAGATTTGGCGGGAAGTCGTCGTTTTCCGTTGACAAGGGAAGCGAGGTGGCTTCGAATCTTTAGGATTCCCAACCTACACTCGTCTCCTCCTCGTGCCATGGGAAAGCGATAGTGACTTTTTAAGGGCCTCTTTGTCTTGTTTCACTATTGGTGTGGAAACTGGAAAGTGGTGCAAACGTTAAACTTTGGAACTAAAGCACCGACGCAAATTAATTTTATTTTCTTTCAACCTAACATATCTAGTCAAAAGAATTTAGAAATGCAACTGAAAACAGAACATGTATACACTGACACACACATCATGCACTAGTCCTGGAGAGTAATTTTTCATAAGACATGGTAAATAAAATAAATAAACAATGTAGCAAAGAACATTACACCAAATAAAGTTGAATGGAGAAAAATGATCATATATATGACCGACCCAAATAGTATATAGGGGCTACTGCCTTCTCGTTGTTGTTGTATTACGTCATACATTAGTATAACGGATACTTGAATTTCTAAGATATGGAGGAAAGAAAGAGAACGAAGGGCTTGTACTGCGGAGGCTCTAGCGTATGTATGAATGCAAGAATGAAATTTGAAGGAAGAGATGCAAGTCACAAACATTCTAAGAGGATTTCATGCCTTCGTAAGTGCATTTATCCGGGCAGCCAGCTCATCATAGTCGGGCAATCTTGGATGCACGCGGTCACGGTTAAGAGCAAGCAAGTCGGGCTGCAACGAAGTAGCTCGAGCATGGCCTTTGCCGACTTCTGCTGGGCGAACAGGTTCTGCTGGAAGAGAAGCAGCTCTTTCACAAGGATGCAGAGAATCCTTTGGATGAGAAAGGAGTTTGCTGTTATTATCATACTCTGCAATTCCACAATGTTCAGCGATATGATCGGGTTGACGAGGTCTAGTTCTTGTTCTTGTTTTTGCATGTTCATTTGTTGAGCTCTTCTTGCTGTAGTGTACCAGGAGCTCATTCATCACTCTTTCCTCCTCGTCACACTCTCCATCATAGGTAGAAGTCTTGTTCCCACGCCTTCTTTGCCCATTTGAGGTCCGATTAAAGAGCATGCCGTAATCAATAGCATTATCTTCCTCATTGTCCCGGGTCCTTCCATCACAATGATCATCACTAGTAGTACTATTCCACCTGCTTGTAGTTCCCCTGTGTCCACTTGGGGCTCGATTTGAGAGCTTGCCATGATCAGGAGCAGTATCCACTTCACCATTCGTAGGATGTGGATAATGATCCACCACTTTACCATCAGAATTATCAGCATTGATAGCACTACTCAGCCTGCCTGCATGTCTTCTCCCGCCACTTGGGTTCCCGCTCACAAGCTTCTCATTGTCAACTGCTTTGTAATTGCTGTCGATGACTGGTGGTTTTGCAAACTTTCTCCTGACTGAAGCAGGCGTGGGCCTTTCATCACGAACTTTCAAAGTATATTTATCTTTGATACCCGTAGGCCTATCATCACCAGCAGAGCTTTGACTGGCTTGATCCACATGTGCTGATTCGGTGCTGACATTTGACTTGACATAAGGAGGAGCCCAGTTGACTGCTTTCTCATGGTTCACTGGTCTAGCTGGTGGCTGGTCTTGAACAGAAGGTTCCAATTCGGGGGCACTAGACAATCTCTCATAGGAGAACGAATTCTCATCCTCTTCCACAAAGTTTCCAATGTTAGTACCCTTAATTTTAGTGTATGGAGGGACCATATCAATGGTTTTATCACTCGATGATTTTGCTGAACCAACTCCCTGTTTCTCTATCCTAAAGTAACCTAATCTGGCCTTTGATTTCCTGTCAGAGTCACGATCATCCTCATCCATTTCTGACCTATTATGAACGAAGCCATTCTTCTCGATATGCTCTCTATTTTCAGCTGCAGTATATTTGGTGTATGTAGGAAGCGTTTTGCTACTTTTAGTTTCCAAAGGTTTCTTTGGACAAATTTCTTGCTCCTCTTGATCAATTGGATCCGGCCTTTCTTGGACATTTAGCGTCCTGTTATGAGCTTGACCATCTTTGAGCTGATAATCTTTCTTGATTTCTTTGTGGCTGTATTTTGATTGTATGTTTAAAGGAGCCATATTCTTCAGTTCATTAGCAGTTATCTTCCTAGTCTTCTGAACTTGATCATCATTCGAAATTACATGATTATCTCTCGGCTCCAGCTGCCCTTGTCCCTTCCGACTGTCATCCTTACACCCAGTTGGCAGCATCGATGAAGGTCTTTTGTCTTTAGTAAAAGAAGTACCTATTTTAGGTTGATCCTGAAAAAAGAATTAGTGAGATGTTGACTAACTGAATGTATCTACAACTTCTAGTGCACAAGACTTCTATCTAGCATGTCAATCAAACATAACTTGTTCCAAGCAAAAGAATTTCCTTCATAAAATGGGAAGCAACACTCGTCTGCTGATGGAGGCCAACATTTAATTGAGATACTTACTGGTTTTGTTCCTGGAGGATTAGACAATTTCAGTTCAAGTGCCTTGTGGTCAAATCTAACAGACAACTCATCAGCAATATTTTGCATCATTTGCAACTTCTTCTCTTTCGAAAATGACTTTTTCTGAATCTTCTCAATGAACTGATCACAAAGGGATTAAAACAGTGAGACAATAAAATATGTGGTTACATTAAAAGTTAACACATGAGTATCACCTCCGCATTGACAAATGATTCCATGTTATTCCCATATCTGTCGGTAAATACGTGTCTAAGATCGCATAATTCTGGCAGATCTGGAAACCTAGCAGCAGCAAAAATTATAGTTGAGACAGCTTCTGTTGCTTCCTGAGGACATTCCCTGTTAAAAGGACAATTCAAAAAGTTACATTGCTAGATTGACATTGAAATCTCCAGGTAAATATGAGAATAGATGAAAGAGCTTCACGAAAATTTGCATTCCAACAACTGTTAAAAGAGATGCCTTGGTATAGTTAAGTTCATTAAAGAAGTATCCTAGCATCAATATTTAAGCAAGCATAAACGAGTTATTAAAAAGGAGGAGGTTTGACAAAAGATTTTAACAAGAATGCAGTATATGGAAAATGCAATTGAACTTAAGAAACTTTATATTCCAAATGCCCAAAAGAAAGTTGATATTTCCCCACAAAACTAGACAAGAAAGTTTATCCTTTCCTTACTAACTCTACATTACTTGAACTAAATTAACTCAAGTAGGGTCCTGTTTCTTTCACATTCATTTTGATAATCTTTTACCTAACTATATCCTAAACATTTCCTTGACTGTGACACAAACTTAACAAATGGATGGTCTTCTCCTGCAGACTGGAAAATACCTTCTCCATTCACTAGATGAACTAACATAAAGCGAATGGCCAGATATACATAATTATTGAATAATGGCATTTTATATTGCTTCCACCAATATAAAGCTACAAAGACATGAATGCATGTTTACACGAAGTCAAGGATAACGGATAATGGATTGTCTATATGATCATTCTAAGTTGCAGATTATGGTTCAATAAAATCTCACCTTGGTGCAAGCTCAAGCAAATATTATATGCTAGAGCAACACAACTTGAAGTCCAAACAAGAGAGCTTCGTGTACATATTATCCCTAACGTAACTCCCTTATGGTGCTTGACAGCATTCAGCAATAGTACAAGATACTTAATATTAAAAACTATTCCAAAAGAAAAACCAAATGATCAAAGCATGATTGGTGCAGCTTGGCAGTGACAACAGTAAAGCTGCTAATACCTCTGTTTTTGTAGGGACGAAAGCTGCTTCAATATACATTCACAGAACTGTTCGATCATATCATAGCAGGATGCTTGATTTATCTCAATAATAAGTGCTTCAATCTGTTTCTCAGAGAAAACGAATAAGTGCTACTTTATCATAAAAGGGTACTAAGACAAACAAGATAACAAATGAATACCGAGCTTACACTTAGAATAATCAGAATTGTAAGCCTTCAATTTATAAGATATCATAAAAGAACAATATTTTTGTCGATCAAAAGGCAAATTGGCCCAATTAATTATAAATTGGCAATGATTCTATAAAGGTAACATTTGGCAATGCCTAATTACTGCAAAAAATCTACACCTAAAATGAATGTGGATAAAATATCCAATTCGCCCAATCTGTACATGATTGTCGGCTTGTTTCTATTTGCTTGAATGGTTACTTCCTCATTTTTCTAGATTGAAACATAACAAAATAAAACAGACAGTTAATATTATCACCCTTCCAAAAGCATTATTGTCGTGGCCATTCGCGAGGAGGTCAGCCACATCCTTCTTCAGAAACCTCAGCATTGCCTGCTTCTTCTTCCTAATTGGATCCAGCCGCGATTTTACGCACTTGATCGCATGCTTGCTATATAAACCAAAACAAAAAATAAAAACCAATTCAATTCATCACTTCTCCACTTCAAATTCCATTCAAACTACCATATTAAACAACACATTACTACCCAAAAGAAGGAAACGGATTACACATTACCATTTGTTTGCAAACCTGGAACCAAACATGTTCCCCCTCTTCTCTCTCTCTCCTCTTCCTTTCTTCGTGTGTAATGGGAGGAAGAAGAGAAGAGAAGAGGAGAGGAGACGAGACGAGAGGAGAGGAAGAGATGAATAAAAAAGGTGGAGAAGTGGCTTCCACCATTGAAAGCAGAAGAGCAGGAGAAGCAAAAGAAAAGGAGGAGACGAGGAAAAGAAGGGAAAGAGGTGAGCTGGCCGGACAAATAGAAACGATTAATTAGTACAATAAATTCTCCATTAAAGGAGTAAGCTTAGGATTCCCATTTAATTAATTAGCTAAGACCTTTCTAAGTCTTCGCATATATTAGAAAAGCAGTTACACATTACACTCTCTCCACCTTCCCATATACTATTAGTTTGTAGAAAAATATATATTGATATATATCCATAATTATATATTTCATTTTCTGAGCTGGCAATGACTTACCCAAAATCTTCCCCACACGTCATGAGGTAACTCCAGGTGGCACGTATACGAGACGTCTTTTCCGGCTCAAAATTTATTTCCTTATATACCCTTGTGCTACTGAGGAATGACATTTGTAGGAACTAGGATGACGATATTGTTGAGGGTAATATGAGAATTGCACAAGCTGGCCCAGCAGTCCGTCTTCGAAGGAGAGAATATAGAGATATGAAATCCACCTTTGGACGTGAGGCGTGGAGAGAGAGGTGGGGCCCAAAGGCGCGGGGGGAGGATAAGGACAAGCGTGCAAGGATGGTCAAAATGGATAACTTCTGGTCAAACGTCTTCTAAACTGTTAAGTTTATAAGCAACCGCCAGTGGATTTTAGGTGGCTTTGTGTTCGCACATAAGTGACATTTATTAATAATTAATTTTGTAAGTAAATATTTACTTATATATATTTTGACTAAATATTATATAAGATAAGTTAGGTGATAAGTTATATATAAAATTTTATTGTAGGTGAAAAATGTGCAATAAAATTATACTCAGTATTATAAGTAAAATTTTTATTATAAGTTATAATTAATATACTTATTTACAGTTTGATAATTATATATATATATATTCTTACATATATTTATCCAAAATAATTATTATATTTTATAAATATATGATAAAATATAAATATACTTAATTTTTATTAGAGATGTGCATACAATTATCAGTTAAAATAAATTATACACAAATCAAAGGAAGCATAAAATTGTTACAAAAATATTACAATGAGTGTCTACAAGTTTGACCCATTATATAGCAAAGATCAAGATTATAATTAGAAAGGTAATATATTGTCAAGTACACTTATGCACGGTTTATTATATATATTCTAATATAAAATAGCTGATGGGATAAATAATAATTATTTTTATTGTTTAAGAGCTCGAATGCTAGATATGAGTTAGAGAAAGGGTTGACCATTTTTTGATACAAAGTTATTTAAACTTTGGCTAATATAGTAAGCTAACTATTTTAAATTTTAAACTATATGCATTGTCAAACTATTATTCTGAATTAAACGTTGTTAAGAATCGTTTTAAGTCATTGCAATACCGAGTTGCTCATTCAAGTCAACCGCTCCACTAAGCTATTATTTTATTAACTAAGTTGAGTCATTAGTTAAACTACTAAATATATTTCTATATAATAATTATTTGAGATTGGAGTTAATTCATATCTTCTTTGGTCCTAGAAAATAGAATAAATAATTGTTGAAACCTCCTCAAGCCCAAATTCATAAAACTCAGCCCAAAAAGCCAACAGAGGTGATGGCATTAATAAGCTTCAACTGGACTAGCACTCTAGCGGTTCACCAATTGCAACGTTGTTTTCAGGATCCGGATCGGATATCAGTAAGTCATATTCGAAAACCAATAGTGAACTTAATTGCCATATCCACTAGTGATATAATTACTGAAATACACAGAATATATATATATATATATATATATATATGCAAGCTAGATTAGATATTCATATAAAGTATTAAAAAAATCATTATATATCAATATTTTCATAATATTTTAACTAAAGAATATGTGAATATTGATTAAGATATTATCATTCAGTTCATATTCATGTCCACATATATTATCCTGATATGAATACGAATTTAGATATCAAGTCAGATATAAATTTTTTAAACTATATCTAGAAAACTCGGATGCGATCATTTTGACTAGTTTTCACCCCTAGTTACAACCGATGTGATCATACTTGTTTTTACTCGAGATATGCACACTGATTAATAACTATAGGTACACTTCATCATCACTATAGCCCGGTGAATGAGTTTAATTCTCTCCATAGATATTTGGCTTGAGATTTATTTTTTCACTAAAATGTTATATGCATATTACTTGGACACCATTTTGGCTCAATTATTTGACATATATATCAAGAACATTCTATCTTACTCATGTAAAGATTGTTCAATAAGTAATATTTGGGTTACCATTCTTTATCCAATTACGTTGGATGATTTTACGTCCAAGTCTTGTATTATCTATAAGGTAGTGCTCTATGTTACTGTGTGCTCTCTTTTCCCTTTTTCTCACTCGTCCTAATTCTCCTTCTTCTGCTCCCACCGTTGCAAGGTTTCTCCTCTTGACTACGTCGTCTCCTCCTCCCCCTTATCTGTCTCTCATCGTTGTTGTTGTCATCATCAAAGTAGTCGTCAGACCTAATTTATCCTTTCCTTTTTTCCCCTTTTATATTTGTTGTTGTCCGGCGTAGGATTTTGTAATGGTGTGCTTCAAAAATAATCAAGAACCACAAGAGCCTTGTGTATATTTTTATGCATAATTTGGGTTTGCTACAATATGTTTTTCATGTTGTTGATGTTCCAAAATAGTGAGATTTGTTCAAACTATATCTCTTTTTTTTTTCTTTTCCAATCTATATAGATGAAATATAAAGATATCCACGAGGCTTCTGATGTGTGAACCAACTTAACTAAGCCTTTGGAATTGGACGTGAGAATTGTAACAAGGATAACGAACTGGGTGGGTCTGAAAGGAATCAAAACGTTACCACCACCACCACAGACTTAAAAGCTAGACTTTGATATTATTTTGTGGGCAGGAGGGAGGGAAAAAAGAAAAAAGAAAGCGTGCGGGTTTAAAATAACAACCATTGGAAGACAGAAGAAGAAGTAGAAGAAGAAGAAGACATCTTGCTTCACACTTGCAACCATTCTTTCTTATGGAGGAAACTTAGAATCTCTCCCCACCACACCACTCCCCAATTCCATCCCTTATCATCATCTACTTAAGAAGATTCCAAAGTCCACACGCATTTTGGTGTGGGATAGGACTGATAAAGATGAGTCAATCAGATACGTGTCCAAGTTCAATTGGCTTGATGGCTTGCAACTTCTTGAACAAGTTGTGGGTGATGTTGAGCACTAATTTGTGTGTACATGAGTTAACAAGTCACTATATTTACAACATGGGATATAAGTCTAATAGAGTTTGCTTTACTTTTTAATTGGCATACAAAAGTCTAGGCTGATTGATTTGATATTTATGCGATTAATTAGTCCACATCGTATCTAAGCACCATGTAATCGAACATAATTAGCATGTCGAACTGAATTATAAGCTATGGTTGGGGCGGTGGTATATTGAATCATCTAGTGGTTGCTTTCAATTAGGTAGACGTATAAAAAAGAATAATACGTAGAAAATTCCAATTTTGATTTATAGAGAATCTGAGGGTAAGAATGATACATCAAAGATATAAATCGAATATAATTAGATATTTGTGGACCAATGAAAAATAAATATACTAAACAAATGAAAGTATAAAACTCTCTGTTTTATGAGCAAAAGAGGAGCTTATTACCGAAAGAGAGAGATTTAGAGGCAGTGGAACTTTCCACCTCTCTCGAAAGAATGGCTTCAGGTGGTGCCTTGGTGATCAAGCCCCCCAAGAGTGAAGGAAACAAGAAGGAAGTTGGAACAAAGCCGTCGGCTTCGCCGAAGGGAGGCGGCGGCCAGTGCCTCTGCTCGCCGACGACGCACCAGGGCTCGTTCCGATGCCGGTTTCATCGCTCGGTCTCGTCGACGTTCCGGCGTTCAAAGTCTATGCCATCCAAGTCCACTGCACCAGTTGTTACGAAGCCCCTAGAGACTGCTTAGGACTAGAATTTAAGCACTTCGCCTTGCTTTGTGTTCTTCTAGTCTTATTTTTACGTACTGCTGAGGAACTTTTCAAGCATGTCCTTTGTCTGCATACTTGTGTATTTGCCTCTATAAAGGGGAGCTTGTGAATAGACCCACTTAAGAGTATTCTTCTTCTTCTCTCTGCATCTATTATTAGGTGGATCATGTAACGATCACAACATACTGCTCATACGTAGTTTCTCTTTGATTCCACAAGGAGACTTTTTTCCTTCACTGTTTAGAAATTATAGCCATATCTATTCCCAAAAAAAGAGAAGATTTTGCAGCAGATTCTTTTAATATTTGATCAAAGTGATCGAAGCTCGCTGTTAATTTATTCCTTTTCCCTGTCAAAAAGATCACTGTTCTCTGTTGTTAGAATACAAACTATTAGAACAGTCATTAGCAGACTAAAAGTTTAGCTAAAAAGGAAACATAGACAAGATATCCACAACATGAAGGAGTTCAACAAACGTGAAAAATCTCAAATTTACATGATCATCCTCCTAATATTTACAGAAATGAGCATCAAGATCAAGTGCACATCAAGACGATTCCTGAGGAACCATATTCTGCAACTCATTGTCCAGCATCAAGGCTGATTCCCGGATGACTCGAAGAATATCGGTGAGGGCGATGAGGCCCAAGAGCAACCCCTGGTGATCAACAACCCACACCCTGTGCACATGGTTCGCCACGGCCTTCTCAATAACCACAGATAGGCTGGTCTCCTTGAAGCATGTCACAAGCTTCTTCTCTCGAGGGTTTGTATAGCCGCTGCCAACGGAATCCTCGCTGGCCCTCTCTAGCACCATGTCTTTGAACTCTGTGACACTGAAGGAGAGCCATGATTGCAATAGAGCAATAGGGCATCCCCGTAAATCCGTTGCGGAGAATGTCTCTACTAGCTTCTTTCCTTTGCCCTGCAACACAAGAAGGATAAGAACAAGCTAATCTGCAGAACAGGGCATCAATCAGTTCAAGACTGTTCCTTTGTTCCTATAGTTCTGGATTGAAACCTTCAATTATGTTTCACTCAATTTTTTTCTTATATCATCAAAAGTATATATATATAACATTAAGATGCCAGCAGATTAGATGCAAAAGAGCTTCTCTTTTTCGAGAGAATAGGTGCTAAAGAGATTTATCTAAATTCTAGTGGCATACTGAATTAATTCTTCAATGAGAAGAATAAACGTGGCTAGACCTTTTATATAAATATAACAAAGCTATAGGACCTACTAAAATGGAGTCAAGGAAGGCAAAATGAGTAACTCAATTAGAATTAGCCGTTGAAATTCACTGCCAGATATACAGAAATCATTACAGTTAGAACATAGGAAGACAACTGTAATATAAAGTGAACTAGGAGCTGATCGCATATCATGTCCTATGAGCCAAATAGTAGAGCATATGCGGTATGCCCACATACTGCACTTGTACTACTCAAACAAAATTTGACTAGCATCAGAAGATCAAGATGAGGAGGGCTCATATTTCTGTTCTAATAAATTCTAATCAAAGAATGATCTCATACCATAGAGAATGTTAGAATATAAAAATATAAAAACCACCATTTTCTAATATTTAAGCTTTAGAGTATAGTTAGCAAGTTAACAGAGGAAAATAAAAAGGCCAGACAGTGACGTGAAGAATTATCTTATGATGTTGATAACAATATAAAATTTCTATCAATTAAAACAAGAGAAGGAAAATATACAAAATAAAATATCAACTCACATCTAGGAGCAGTTGACCATCTTCAGGAGCTTCAACAACAGGAACTGCATTTAAGGAAGCAGCTCTCATGAACTTGATGACTTCTATAACCTTGGTATACTTGGTCACAGCAAATACATTCTCATTGATCGCTCCCAACTCCTGGACGCTATATGGTATGATGTCCTTCAGCTCATGACTGTTTTCCCTCAAGAAACTCAAAACATCCATCTGGGTGAGCATTCTATAACCAGGTGAAGCCTCAACAAGTTCGACAGCGATCACATGATCTGCTTGGCTTTCAACTGGAACCAATGCGCGGTGCACTCCTTTGCTAAATGCTTCCATACAATCCAAAATGCTGCAGATAGAACAATCTCACGTTTTTTACATGTAAAAGGATAAGAAACTCATCATGTAAAATTTCAGTATATTCGTTAAAAAGATTTGTTCTTAGTCTTCCGCATTTGCTCTGTTCAATCAAGTCCTCAAATTTTAACGGGGAAAAACTACAGTTAGCACCAGATGTATCTCTTGGACATTTTTTTTAACGAGCATCTAACCTGCTTCTACAATGATATCAAAAAGGAAAAGGGAAGGATCGAAACACCTGGTTTGGGGATTCAATGTCCACAAGCTGAGCCCTTCCAGGGAATGCCCAATGACCGAGGAAACCGGCACCGCCATCCTCGCGTCCAAATCCACGTCCTCCTTCTCCTTGGCTTCCTCCACGCCCTTCTCCTCCGCAATATGGACGAGGACGTCGAGCATGGTGAGCATGCCGATGTAGTGCTTGCGGACGGCGCCGGTGGCGGGGTCGGACTCGAGGATCATGGACCCGCCAGCCCCGATCCAGTGGCCGGGAGGGGCGGCAACGGGGACGGCGACGACGTGGTTGGCGAGGAGGGCGTTGACGGCGTGGGCGAGGGAGGCGGTGTAGGGCACTTCGACGAGGCGGCGCTTGTCACGGATCAGGTCGCGGATCCGACGATCGCGGAGCCAGCCGCAAGGGCCGTGGCGAGTCTTCTTGGCTCCTCCTCCTCCTCCTCCTCCTCTTGCGGTGTTCTGTGGTGTCTCCATTTCTTCTTCTTCTTCTTCTTCTTCTTGGCGTGGGACGGAGCGATGCAAGTGTCGTGGCAGTAGTAGGGAAAGGTTCGAAAGGATGGGGATGAGGGAGAAGAGTGGGGTACGTGGCGGAAGAAGTAGCAGCATGGCTTGGAACTTGGGATGCTCTGATGACCGACGCCCATCGGTTGGCTTCGCGTGGCAGCTTTTGCAATAGTAATCTGTGGATTGATGTAAATACTGGCGGTGAATCTCTGGAGAAGTCCAGTGATGACAGAGCACAGTTTTGTTTCTTTGTTTATTTTTGACGAAAAGGACAGTTTTGTGGATTAGGCCGTAAGAGATAAGCTCAAGGAGATTCACTGGAGACTCCAGTGATAACAAGCACCATAAATCCATAATATATAAGTCAGGATTCCCCTGTGAAATAAAAAATAATAAGGCTACTATGGTATAAGCTTTCTTATAAACAATCATTTATATTTATACTAGTGTAATATAACGCACTTCTCTCTTATTATTTTACTCCAAAAGTATCACTCCAAGTAACTATTATTTCAATCACTTACTATTCTTTCTTTTCTCTTCTTCTTCTTATCCATTTGTTATAAAAGTTATTTTTAAAATATTTTAATTTTACATTACATTAAATATAATTATTATATACTAGACTAATTTATAATTAAATATTAGAATAACTTTTATCCGTATAGCTCTCTTATACAAAGTATAAGAAATTAGAGTAACTATATTAGTATTGGCCAACAAGGTATATTAAATTTGTACTACAAAGTTCTTCAAGCAGTCCAATTCGAAGTATTTTCATTAGCTTGGGATAAATTCACAATGTATACGCGTGCAAAAAACATAGAGTATTTTGTTAGTACAGTGAGAGCACGTCAAATAGAAAGATGGTCACGACTTACAACCTTACTATTTGTTACCAGACCCTCACCACATTGAAACATTTGAACATTCTAGTTTGGATAATTGCAACAGTAACCTCTTCAGACTTCTATTGTGGTCAGCCCAATAGCTGAATTTGTTTAGCAAAGGCAGCCATTTTGATCTAACTATGCACAGATGGTAACTTTCCTGCCCAGAGATGGTATGTATCTTTCAGTTTCTTCTCTTGTTCGTCTTTGAGGTTCTTCTGCTCTTCGGAGTAACAGGCTGCGGTGATGGAACTGGAAGCAGCGTACCATCTCGGATATCATCAGCGTCTGCCATCTTATCAATTGCCTTCTGTGCCTCGATCCACACAGTGAAATCTCTTATCTGCAGATAACAGGACAAAAGGTGCAAGAATTAGCCAAACTGTTGTATGTTTATTTAAGAAAGATTCTAGATACCTGTTCTTCCAGATCATTAATCATTTCGTCCTTCTGTTTCAATGTTGCTCTCTCCCTACAGATAACACACATAAGAACAGGGCAAAAGTTTTGTCCAAAAAAGAAAACACGAGCACAGATAAGAATTCATATTTGAGGTGATAGAAATTAGAAATAGTTGTTTTGAGGAAAAAAATAAGTGAAAAAGCACGACTGACCAAAGATCCAAATAACCTAATGGGCAAATTAAACCATCATTTATAAAGTAAATGACTTCCCCCATTTCTAGGTTATGCCGTTCACAGTGGGACAGTAATTCCGAAGAAAATTTTAACAAATTTATATCAAACCAACACTGGTTAGCTTACTTGTGTATTGCTAATGTCATATCATAAATCCACCTTTTGGCACGAATCTTAGTAAGCTATAAACATTTATAATTACAGAGGAAAAGGCATACCTCTCCTCAACTTCCTTGAGCTTTTCACGCCAAATATTCTGACTCCTCATAAGATTGTCATTTATCTGAGAAAAAAACAAAAACATTCTATATGAGGGAAATGTACAAAAACAAATAATCACAAGCAGTGAAGAAACAGTCAATCATCTGCAAGCTCAAAAAAAAGGCCTGATCAAACAAATTGAGCTTACTTCTGCAACTTCTTTTTTCTTCTTGGTTACATTATCAAGCTTAAGCTGGATATCTTGCAGTTTCATGTTAACAGCTTTGTCCACAGCTTCAGAAATGCACTTTACCCTTTTCTCTTTTGCCTCCAGAAGTAGGCCTTCATAATACTGTAAATTTAACCAAAGTTATGCTAAGTTAAATTCAGAATAACAACATTTGCTACTTAGGTTAAATTCAAGTTTCATAACTTTATCATCAAGTTTAGTTCAAATATAAGAATAAGATATAGAAGACAAAGTTACAGATGCTTGCTGAAACAAGGTAAAACACAATAAAATCGAAGAGAACATAATTATACCTCTCTTTGATTTTCAAGTTGGCTTGCAAGCAGGTGGTTGTACTCATCAAAAATCTATTGCAATATTCACATATAATTAATAAAAGAAACTAAAGAAGTGACACAAAGTAAGAAAATGAAACATGTGTACAAATAATTTCATCAATGGTATCTAAAAGGAAGACTTCGCAAACTCTTACTGCCTCGACTTTGCTGCTCATTAAAGCTCCATTGATTCCCGAGTCATCACAGAACATGCAACTTACACACTTGTCACCAACAACTCTACATTTTGATCGCAACTTGACTAGCTTGTCATCACTTTTGGATTGATTCAGTCGATGAACATAACTATCACCAACATAGTCCCAGACCCGCTGTGTTTCCAGATCAAGGGAATAGCAATGCTGAGTATCTTTCCAATGTCTAATGGCATGACCTTCTTTATATCTACAATAAAATATTTCCATGATGCTTGTTAGAGCAGCTAGTAAATGTCATAAAAATAACAGCAATTAAAAGGACTAAAGTATATAGGTATCCATAATTGATCATGTATACGAGACTATCAGTATACCTTCCACATCCAACAAAACCACAAATCACACAGATCCAGAGATTTTCAGAAGTATCACAAATTGAGCATGTTGGTTTGTCAGCATGCCTCTGACAGAATAGGCAAACCTGAAACGAGAAATGTAAATACAACCTGTTATAAGTCGTTGGGACTCATGATATGCAACTAAAAAGGTAAACAAACCATCCATGATAGATTCTGATTAACAGGTCCCAAATTCATATTTTCATACTAAAGATAGAAGAAACATAACTCATGACCAAAACTGAATCTGATAAGGTATTCTGAAAATGTCTACCCTACCTTCTCTGACTGTGATCATGTCTCATGCAACTCAAAAAATCTATTCCATGATAAATCAACAAAACTTTGGATATTTACTCTCTTTATATACAAGTGTTAAAGAGTGTTGGTTGCCTCTTTCTACATCATATTGCAAGCATATATTAATTATATAATATAAAGAATCAACAAGTATCAGATAATAACTAATGATGAATGCCTTTCCTTCTACTGAAATCACTTCAGTCTAGCAAATTTTGGATGATAATCTTATCACTACACTTGTCCTTCTACTCATATGCAATATAAAGTATAAGCATTAACTCAGTTCTTTTTCTATAGTTTTTCACACCATACAGTTATCTGAACAATCTTATAAGGAAAACATAAATGTCCAGATGACTCTTCTTTTCTCAACCTAAACATCCTAAAGTCATGTGAACAGCGAGAATAAGAATTTGTAATAATGATGTGAGACAGCAACGATAACATTAAAATGAAAATTCTCTTGTGTAATACCCATAAACAAATGGTACTCAATAATTCCAAAGGAAGCAATTACCGGGCAAGATGAATTCACCCATTCTGAAACACATGAGCATTGAAATGAATGGTCGCAAGTAGTAGCAAGGATCCCACTGATGTCTTGGTCCAATCTCTCTAAACCATTACATGTAGAAAAAGAGGAAGAAAATATAAATCAGTTGTACAAGAAATTACTTTGACCCAAAATAGGAGTGAATGTGCCAGCCATATAAATTATCCTGGAATCAATATGATAGCAACAGAACAGATTCTTCAGAAATATGTGGATATTATACATACTAAATAGACAGGACAAGCAGATAAGATTGTAAGAACTTAAAATAGCAACTTAGATTTGTCTATATTCTGTGGAACAGAAATGTAAATTTCTCATTGCTTTCAGAAATTAGGGTGATATAGTCTTGAACTGCCACTGATATTCAGAAAATCGTCTCAGTAAAATTGAGGATGGTATAACTCCTAGCTAGCAATTAAAACTGAAGTGAGAAGGTTCACCGATACAAACAGGACATGTGGGCAGCTCGGTGGATCCAGCCGGTGGAGTAGCCGCAATATCTGTAGACCCAGTATACTCCACCGAGGCTAAAAAGAGGACATGACAAACCTCTCCCTGCAATGCCAAACAAGCACATCCACATCAATAGCAAGACGTAACAAATCAACACAGACAAGTCACCCTAATACTATAGTTGAAACCTCAGAAGAAGAGAATCGCCAGCCATTGAGATCAAGATAGAACCCATCGGCACTCTTTTGATTATCGAACTCAACCAGCACACTATACCTGTCCTCCATCCCATCATTCCTGTAATCCCATCATCAAATTCTCTCCAATACAACAATTACCAATTGGATATCGCTATTTCCTATAAAACTTCGAAGTTTAGCAAACTTACCTAACGACGCGGATCTCCGAAGACCTGTCCACATAGGGCCCGCAGAACCGAACGAAATCCTCCGGCGAGAGACGGCTAGGAACAGCGAGGACGAAGAGAAGCGTGCCACGCCCAGGCTTCAAAAACAAGAATAACACCTCAAATCAGAAGAAACACAAGAATTTCGCGAACGGAAAAAGAGGAAACCAAGAAGGAGTTATTTTACGGGGAGAAGGGAGCCCGGCTGGGGATTGGAGGAAGAAGACGAGGAGGAAGAGGTGAAAGGGGGAGAAGAGTTGCGATAAAGATGGACGATGCCGCGAATGAGTTGGATCGTAGGGTTAGGGTTCCGGGATGCGGCGGCGCTGCTACTTCCAGCGACTTCGAGGGGTTCTCCGGCGGCGCGTTCGACATCGGGGGCGACGTGATGGGTGGCACTGATGTGGCTGCTGCTTCTTTCTTCTTCCGGGAGAGGGGAGTCGACGGAGTGGATTCGGAGGCTGAACATTTTCGAGGTGGTTTCTGCAAAATGTCTCATAAACATTCTGCCTATAGCTGTGTTCAATACCGGACAAGAACTTTTGGATCAAGCTTAGCCCGGCCCAGGAAATAGGCCCAATACTTAGGCTCTAATTGATGGAGTGAATCCAAAGCCTCGTTGAGGTTTATTTTGTTCATATATACATAGCTATGGCTAGAAAGATATCTCTTATCAAACACCAAAGAAAAAAAGAAAAAGAAAAAGAAAATCCTAGAATATATATATATATATATATATATCTGGCCTCTTGGAATGCGCTTCTCCAAAATCTCCAAAATATCTTAAACTATACGATATAAAAATTATTAATTTCTAACAATCTAAGATTTTAGAGTAATTACTGAGGTAACATAGTATCATAATACAGTTTCTAAGTTCGAATCATGTCTAATTTATTTGTCATTTAAAAAAAAATAAAACCTTTGTCTATTTAAATCGAATCTACTTTTTAAGCTTATTGAAAAATTTCAGCACAAAAGTGATTAAAGAGTGCTAGAATATAATGTATAAAAACTATTTTTATTAATAGTTTATATCTTTTATGTTTATTAATTGTAGAGACTAATCATGCTTGGCATTGTTTAGCAAACCCAGGCTCACGATTTCTCTTTTGGCATTGTTCTAGACACCTAATCTTTTAGATATTTTGTATAGGAACAAGCTGAATATCTCCCTAGATACTTGATATCTTTCTTGCTCCCTTTTTGAGATAATATAATTGCTTTTCTATAATAAAAAAATATAGTTTAGTTAAGTAAATATCCTCTACGATTATACATTTTAATAACTACACGAGTTAAAAAGATAATAGTTAATTTAGTAGTTAAATAGGTACTAACTAATATTGGATAACTATATGTTAGGAAAAAAATGGGTATTACATATTAAAACCAGATTAGTAGGCACTTTTCTCATAAAAATTTAACAAACTAAAAGTTATTTTAATTAGTATTATGTGTTAGTACTTCATCCATCAACTAAAGGGTGGGTGTAAATTATCATCAAATTTCAAAGTAATTTTACTATTATCCTCTATTTTAATATAAATGTCACATCATATTAAATATAATAATTACATGACTGTACCGGTTTATAACTAAATGCAAAAACTTTCTTATGGAAAATTTAATAAATTAGTATAACTACATTAGTTTAGGAGTTATTCTACAATCAAATCAAAATCAAAAGCCATGATAAGTCTTCTCATGAATAGTAGACAGACCCCTTATTCATGTGAGTTCATAAATATCTAGGAGTAACACTAACTCTCATGTTTATCTTCTCCACAAAAGAAACATTACAAATTAGCAAAAGATTGCTAACAGCTCTCCTATGAATCCATTATCCACGAATAGCTTATTATATGGAGTTATAAATAAGTTAGGTGCTTATGTTTAGGCTCTGTTTAAGATTAATCCTGAGCCAAATATTTTATTTATGATTAGCTCTATTTAAATTTATTGGGTCAAACTCAGACTCAGCTCGAATTTAATTTGGAATAACAAAGCCTAGCATGAGCAAAGCTAAAGCTGCATGTTTATTGCTAAAGCTGCCTGTTTATTTTGACAGTCTGTTGACTAGGCCTTAAAAACAAGAACCACCCTCGTACGTAGCTCTTTTTCTGACATTCTTCCAACTTCAACAGCCAACATTAAAGACTCTGCCGACCAGCTAAGGTGTTCGACAAAAAGATTCGGCTCTTTGCTCCTTCCACTGCAAGCATACAAGTATAGAACTTGCAGCTAGCTAAGGCATGCACATAACCTACACATGAAGCTTCCATCCAAAGCCTTTCTATTTTACTTGATATATATATTCTAAACCGCACTCATGACACTATCTTAAATGTAGATAAATACGTATAGAATTCTGCCACAATTTTAAATTGTAAACCCAAGATACGTCTCTGGCTCTAAAATCATACGAACTCTAAATAATATCTGCGTGCATGCTTGCATGCATGCATGAATCCTCGCCGACGACGGAATTATAATTGTTAATAACTCCTAAGAATCCACGTACCATGAACCACATAGAACGGTCTCCTGAAGCAAAGCCATGGGACCTCGACAGGTAGCTGTAATGGCTATTTAATATTTCTTCTAAAGTAGAAGGCATTGGCAGTGCCTTTTGTCTCTCTTACTCTTGGAAGCAAGTGTTTGAGAATTTATACATAGATTAATGTGATCCTGTACGTCAAGGGAAACACCCACGGGGACAAAGACAAACGCCATGCACGAGGAATTCGCTGTGCCCGAGGGAGTTGTTCCCTTCTACTAGATCTTATATCCTTTTTGTCTTTTAATCATGAAACTTATAGACTCTCTCTCTATATATGTATATATATATATGAGTAGTAACTAATTGGAAGATAATTAGAGATTGTTGGCAGAGGTAAATAGGATGGAATATTTGGGGCTTCGAGATCCTTTACTTTACTATGGGACTCTGACGGCCTTACTAGTGCCATGCTCATGGGATGCATCTCGAGGATAAAATAATCAAATGCTACCTACTCTTCTTAGGAAAAAAAGGAAAAAAAAAAGGATATATTTGAGTCATGTCATGTCGGATTATGACAAGGAGTCAAGATATAGGAGGACTAAATTGTAGTTGTAGAGGTATTTAATAATAACTATATCATCAAGTTTTTTCTACTGGAGGAAATCACTAGAGAGAATGCAGGATAATATAAAGAAGATGATAAGTAAATTATCGATATATCTTATTGCGAAAAGATATGGTATGATATTGTATTGAAGAACGGTGTACATCTCATCTAGACATACGATTCCAAATCAGATAATAAAGAAAAAATAACTAGGGCTTAACAAGGTTCCAACCAATGAATGGCCTCTAGATATTATGTCCGACAACAATTTAACCTGAAAAATTAAAAAGAAAAAAAAACTAGGGCTTAATTTAAGAACGCATCAGAGTTTTAAGCAATAAATTGATAATAATAATTAGTGGAATGATAATTTAAGATTAGTTATTTTAAATTATTTTTAGAAAATGTGTTTCGGTACGACCATACCAGCTCTACTTGATTAATAAATATAAGAATTATGAAATGGACGTACCCGACGTACCCAAGCCTATAGTTAACGTCAATAAAATTATTTAACTAATTAGTGATAGAATATATTTTTTATTACTTTTCTTATCGAAGTGGGCTCCTTACCTTGTGAAGATTATCCCGTGGCATAGTTACAACTAGTATTGCGACATCAAATAAGTAAAACTTCTATAATCTAGAAGAAGTGTAAAGGATACAGTGTCTTACCTTATAGAATTATCGCATCCACGTCATACAAGTGCATATGTTTTCTTATTGTTAGTAATGCATATTGTACATAACAATTTTATTTGATGTTTAGTAAGATTATACGTATTATGATTTCTATGCATATTTGTTGGGCATAATCATATATGATAGCATACAATACATAATAATGAAGTGTGTTTTATTATGCTTGTTGTGTTGTATAATATCTTGCCACTTGTACACGTGCACGATTATAAAGTATGTGACTTTTACATCTCGATAGTATCTAATACCTCTCCAACTAGAGTTAAGGGTGAGGAATATTATTATATTTCTATATTATGGCCCACATTTAAGATTTAAGTCTGTCAATCATAAACAATCAGACAACCATTTCGTTGGACAATAAGCGATTTACTGTCAATTAATGAGAGTCAAACCTTTTAGGGTGTTTAAGTTAGAAAATAAAGAGTAGAATAACGTAGACCTAACAATACCCAATGACGTAGGGTGAGGGCGTCCATGAGTGGCGACTCATAATTTATGCGTAGTGGTGCAATAATATGGAGCCGAATACTCAGATAATAGTATCAATATGCAATACTGACCTATGTGATTGATTTATGACTGAGATCTTTAGTTTGTGGTGGTAGACAATCGGTCATATTGTTCGCCAGATGATAAGCTAGCGATTCTACCGCTATGATCTATTCTCCTTTGTGGGTATTATATGGTCGAGTGTGAGTGTTAATGTTGCATATGAGCGTAGCTTTACATGAGCATGAGTTACATACTTGATGGTCCGAAGTGATGCTTCTTATGTGGTGTAGTGTTGACTTGGCTTATGGGCGAAGCTCGGTGTTAGCTCAAGTTTGAAGCTTGATAGTCCAGATTGATATATGTCGTGTTGTAGATTGCTAATGCATGTCTGCATTAGATGAATATGATGAGTAAGTGGTGAGAATGCTTTCATTTTGATCATAATGTGCGTATTCATATTTAACTACTATTACGTATTTACTTATATTACTTTTAAATTGTAGAAATATATATTTATTGGGCTTTATGCTCACCATCTTTGGTGAAATTTTTTTTATGTCAGTAGATGGCTTAGAGCCTGTGAAAGTTCTGACAAAGACTAGTTTTAATATTTTTTTATTATTTATTTATTCATGTAAATTAAGCTTGGTGGCTCGTAGCCCCTACTTGGGCATTAGGATCTTTTTATAGATATGTATTTTAGAACTTGTTGTGACCTTTGTTATTATAAGCTTATTTTTATCTATTTTATTTGTGAAAATGTGAGTTTTTTTATATATCATATTGAAACATTGATCAGCAGTTTACATGGTAACTATAAAAATTCTACCCATTTGACGGGCACATATATAATGGTTGGTGTTACATAAATCATCTAGTCTAAAGTTTCTCACGCATGCATGCCATAATTTTATAAGGTTTTAATCCAACCAGCTAATTAGTTTCTTTTAAGACTAAACATAAGTTAAGATAATAGGGATAGTCTTCTCTAATATATATATATATATATATATATGTCTGACAAATTACTAACCCTTTAAAAAAAAACAAATCATAATAAATTCGAATCTTACATACGTATGTGACAGTCCGACGTAGAATACCAACGAAATCAAACACATAAATCTTGACCACAAGCAGGTGAAACATAATCAGTGAGCCTCGGATTGAATCCTGGCCCCACTTGGATATTATTAATTTGCATGAGTTCAGATTCCCTCGGTCTCCGAGCCCAACGAATTAATCCACAAGATAGTGGAAACATACCCACATGACTCTACGACTGACTGGCTCAGAGAAGGAAATTACTAGAGAAGTAGCAGAGTTACTATCTCCCTCACTAATTTGCCTTTCAAAAACACCTTTTAGGTTTTTGTTTCATTATCATTTAAATCATGTCATGAATATTCGTCCTTAATGTCTTGTTTTGTCTGGAGAACACTATGAATTAATTTTCACCCAAACAGTTTTTATCATTTTTAATTACTCCTTATTTTGATTTTTAAAGTTCGGTTTTCTCTTATATCTTCTACTTTAACCTCAAAAAACGAACTTATTTATACAGTAATTGTTCATTAATAAACTAATAGCAGGACATATTTTAGTACAGAAATAAAGGAAGGGGACCGTGTCTGGGGGGCAAAAAAGTAGTGATTTGCCTCCCTAGGATTAAACCATGAACTTTACTCGCTGTTGGTTGTCTCCGAAAAGCCCAACACACTGTTCCCTTTGATACCCCTCTATTCCCTTACTCTCATGCCAATGCTCCTAGGCCTCCGCTACTACTTCTCTAATACCCATATATACATACACATATATAGCTTTACTTGGGCCATCGAATATTTGATACTAATAAAGGAAACAATACTATGGAGTTGGAGCTTGGACTGGCTTTACCCAATAACGACGCCTCGTCCCATCTGTGCAGGAAGAGAGGATCCGACGAGACCCCGGCGAAGACCACATTGCCTCTCTTTGTCAAGAATGTCGAAAGCGACGACGATAATTTCAACAGGTAAGCCGATGAGTAGGAGGAGGAGGAGGTCCTCATGGAGTGGAATACCGCTCGGTTTTACTTTGTCGTTAAGTGTTAACATTTGAGGATGGATTGATGTGGAATGGCAGTGAGAGCAGCGTCTTGGTGGGGTGGCCGCCGATCAAATTCGCGCGAAAGAGGTGCGAGAATTGGAACAACAATGGATTCAGGAATGATGTCAGTGGAGTGAATTATGTGAAGGTCAACATGAAAGGAGTAGCCATTGGGAGGAAGGTGGACCTCTCTCTTCACCACTCCTATGGAGCACTCTTCAACACACTGGCGCAGATGTTTCCGAACCTTGCGAAGCATCATGGTAGTTAATTAACCATCAAATTAAAATCACATCACATCACATCTATCTCCTCCCTCTTAAATTACTCATTCGGTCGCTTAATTACTCAGATGGAAAGATGATCAGCATGGACTCTGCTCACCACCACGATCAGTGTGTGATCACTTACGAAGATGCCGATGGAGATTGGATGATGGTTGGAGATGTGCCATGGGAGTAAGTTAAATTTCCATCAAGATCAATATCAACATCCATGAACGCATAGTCTTTATTTTTATTTGGTTCAATCATGTTGCAGAGCTTTCATCCGGTCAGTTAAGCGTCTCAAGATTCTTGGCTAAGAAAGAGGAGGAGGAGATCGAGAGCTCTTTTTTCTTCTTTTCTTTTCTTTTTTTTCTTTTTGTGATCAGTACTGTCTGTGTGTTTTAATAGATTATTAAATGTTTCTTATCTCTTCTTCCTGTTTTGAATGTTATCATGTCTATGGCCTAGACTTCAGTGTAAGGTTAATGTTCTCATAGTTGTACTTGTCTTTGCTAGCTTTTCCTGCTGTTGTTATCTTGAAAGTTAGTAATTTAGATGTATAAACAACACTTAATTAGTTATCAGCTTCCAAGAATAAAAGCTCTGCTACTGCTGCTTCTCTTGTCATTTACACCCTCACTAGGAAATGATCACCATCTTGTCAATGTTTAAACCTAGTCATGACTCTTATTGGTACTTGAAATAATTATTTTGTCACCTAATATTTGGGGAAGCACATTCTTTGAGATATTCTCATCACTCTATGCAATACTAATCCTCCCTAGTTTCATACCTATAATTATTTGAGCAATAAATAAATAAATATAACTTATTAAACATCTGGGCCAATAAACAACAAAAAGACCACCTCTTAAGCACCGGTGATGGCTATACTTCATATTTTTGATTAAAAGAAGAAGAAGAAGAGTTGTGTATCATTAACACATCAAAAAAATAAATAAAAATGAAGTACTTGAATTAGATGGTTGTTCAATATTTGGTTGTGATTCAGCTTTTATTGTATATGAAAAGATTCGTGTATGAATGGACAGGGTCCGGATATGAATCATGAAGTCAGATTCTTCTTAGATCTATTGGAATTTAATACAACTGATGGACTGATATAGAAGTTAATTACAAGCAGAGCATCTTTCATAATTAAATTATCATCTACCTGCTCCTTGGTTTGATTAGCTTTTAGCAATAGGGCTTGTTAAGTTACCACTTTAAACTTAAAAGCCCCCTGATAACTTTTAAACTCAAGATTCTTGAAAGTTTTGGTTGTGATATCATCATAATTTTACTAACTTAATAACTTAAGCCATTAGATGATGAATGTATAATATGCCTTAGAAAACTTGATCACCTTTGGAACTCCTATCACCTTTATCATGGGCCCATGATGACAAAGTCAAATTGATAATTGTCTTTGGAGTTGATGGATTTGTTTGCTACTTTTCATAGTATTCCTTTTTATATTGTTGTGCTCAATGTACTCAATGTATAATTAGTCTTCAATGGTCGACATTATTTGACCTTTTGTTTTTGTCACACCTAATCTCATCCTACTCCTAAGTTATATATATATATATATATATATTCATCTGTATGCTTGGAAACATTTAGAAGATCTAATTATGCAAGGCATATTTTACCCCACTACAGCCTAGAAAGCTGCATAAGGATGGAGACTACCCCAACTAGTTTTAATTTGGTTCTCCAATTGGTCTTCAACTCTAGGGTTCTTGATGTTTCTTTGGAGCTCATATAGTCCTTTATATAAGATATAACTAATCAACTCATTTTATATAAGATATAACTCTAAATGATAACATTCTATTTACTCTTAAACCTAAATCTAAATATATTCATACAAAACAATCCTCTTTAACCTGTCTTAAGTGTTTTATCTAAGAGCATTTTTATCTTTACATACTTAGATCATGCAATAGTGTAGGTCATTTTCTAGCAAAATGAAGTTACTAAACTACCCCTCCATGAATAATTGTGGGCCAAATAGGAACAGTCTTACAACTAGATTTTCTTTGCCATCTAACTTTCGTCCCATGTAAGCATTAGCGACTTGTCTTCTACTACACCATCCAATGATTTGGTAGGCGTACCAAAGATTAGAATAATTAAGGAGAGGTATCTACTTTTGGACATTTAGGTGCACCAATCACTTGCATAATAATTTGCAAATCAAATTAATATTCTTAATCTACCCAACTAAATAGTACTATTGCATACTAATTCTCTGGAAATATTGCATAGGGCCCCAATTATATATATATATATATATATATATATTTTCCATCTTAAGTTTAAAAGGGTAAGATTTACATTTTGAATTATATAAAATTAATAATTTTGTATAGTTATTGTGTAAGTTGTTAGTTATTGTTAGGTTTCTCAACAACAGACAGGTTCAACGAGTAAATTATAAACTTGTATACTTTGAGGGGTGTAATATGAGAGTATTTGAGTAGAATAGGTCTCCATAGAAAAATAGGTCTCCATAGAAATTTACATACTCAGAATTATCTCATTTTCGAACTTAATACTTAATAATTTTTTATTTATTTAGGAGATGTAGGCTAAACTATGCTAACGAGGTATTGTAGTTAGATGTGTCTATTATAACAGTAATATAAAGATTTTAGCAGTGTTTTAGCACAGATTTAAGTGCCGATAAGATTAGTGTTTTATATGTTAAATAAAACGTTTATTTATTTTATTTTTTTGTTATTCAAATAGACTAGGCCTAAGTAGTAGTAGTAGTAGTAGTAATAATAATAATAATAATAATAATAATAATAATAATAATAATAAATCGTAATATCACAGGAAACTTATTAGAGAAAGAAACGGCGTGAGTGAAAAGAGCGAGTTCCCGCGAGTGATCACAACCCAAAATACAATGATTGAGACAAAAATAAGAAGTAGAAAGCAAAAGGCCGCCACCGAAAGCTGTAAGCTGTTTGGTAAGCCGTTGCTTTTTCTTCTTCAATTTGCGTAATCTCTGTCTCTTTCTAATTTGCTCCGCCATCCTCTCTCTCTCTCTCTCTCTCTCTCTCTCTCTCTCTCTCGCTCTCCCTTCTTTTCCTTTTGAGATCAACAAGGAGACCCAAGAAACACGCATCCGGGGAAGACATCTCTATTTGAACTTTGAAGCATCACAAGCTTTCTTCTCAGATGGGTTTCAGCTCCTTCTTTTGCTGCGGAAATTGGTACGTTCTTCTGTTGGGCCTTCGTTATTCTGGGGAAAGAAGATATCTTGTGGTTGATTTTGGTTAGGGAGATGCGATTGTCGATCTTAGTTTGGGGTTCTTCTGATTGGTGTTGTGATAAAAAATGGTAACTTTGGTTATGTAGGAGTGATCAGGGGAGCAAGAACGCGACCAAGTGGAGGGTTTTCTCGCTAAAGGAGCTGCATTCGGCTACCAATAGCTTCAATTACGACAACAAGCTTGGCGAAGGGGGGTTCGGCAGTGTCTACTGGGGCCAACTCTGGGATGGCTCTCAGGTATCTTATCAATACTGTTCCATTGTTTCTTATCTCTTAGATTTGTTAAAGAATTTATTGGTGCTTTTGTGTCTCTCTCTTATTTGTAGTTGTCAAATGCTTATCAATTTGTTGTCCAACTAACTAGTGAGTTTGTGGAAGTAAGAATTGGGCATTATATGATGATTTGTTTTTTTAAGTAGTACTACTTACTCCAAGTTTGCTTACATCTCTTGACCAAGTTGACTTAAAGTGAATAAGTCCTATGACAGAATAGGTTATCTATTATGTAATTGGAAAATAAAGAGTTACTAATAAGGTTTTGAGCTGTCACTGGAACTCTGAAAGGAGTCTTTGTTCCTTTTCTGTCGGTGCTCTAGTAAGGCTTGCCATATTGGACCCTGCTGGATAGGTTCTAGTTATAGATAATGGCAAATTGCCTTTACAGCATAGAGCTAACTGGGTAAGATTATAGACAGCTTTCTTCTCTATATCATCGTTGGCAAAAGCTTTGCGAATGTGGACGCCCTTAATGTGGTATCGCTTACCGTACTCATAAGTTGGTGATGCCAATCATGGACTACCAGGCCGAACCTTGTATAACGATTATATTTTGTTGCAGATATGCACATAATAGATCACAATTAATTGAGGATATTATAATAATGCAACATGATAATGGATAGGTGCACATGCGTCGTCGTTGATTGCAATGAACCATGATAATGAATGATGGATCTTATGAACGCCAGCTGCTATTCTTATAGATCATAATTTCATCAACAAATATATGATTATATCAATTAAAGTAGAACTATGGAGTGTTAAAAAGAAGAATAGAGTTAGCTACATGGAAATTAGTAATCAGCTGTAAAATATTACTGTCATAACAAATCTGAAAGAACGAGCATGCAATTGCTTGAATTTCTATTCTTTTGAGCAAATTTAAAATATTAAGTGATAGAGAGGTTGTTTTCATGATCTTCCTTAGGTTGAACACATAAGTAAAATGCCAATCAACTCTCTTCCACCTCTTGGTGTAAATTAATAAGCCCTTGATCAAGTCAGTCACGAAGGCAATACAACATTTTTCTAAACTAGGTGCTTTTAGTAATTTTATCAATTACTGGTGCAGTAACTTTTGTTTCCTATTATCAGCAAATTTAATGTCAATGCTCTATCTTGGATGTAGATTGCTGTAAAAAGACTGAAAGTTTGGAGCAACAAGGCTGAACTAGAATTTGCCGTTGAGGTTGAGATTTTGGGAAGAGTAAGGCATAAGAACCTTCTGAGTCTTCGTGGATACTGTGCTGAGGGGCAGGAACGCCTCATAGTGTATGACTACATGCCCAATCTGAGCTTGCTCTCTCATCTTCGTGGCACGCACTCTGCAGAATGCCTTCTTGACTGGGGCAGGAGAATGTCTATTGCTATAGGATCAGCTGAGGGGATTGCGTAAGTAAATAAACTCATATATGCTATTTGCATTACTTGATACTATTATAGCATCACTTGTGTAATCTAATTGCTTTCATTGTTCTGCAGTTACCTTCACCACACAACGCCTCATATAATCCATAGGGACATAAAAACAAGTAATGTATTGCTAGACTCGGATTTTCAGGCGCGGGTCGCTGATTTTGGATTTGCAAAGCTTATTCCTGATGGTGCTACACATGTTACAACAAAGGCAAAAGGCACTCTTGGATATCTCGCACCAGAATATGCCATGTTTGGGAAAGCCTCTGAGAGTTGCGATGTCTATAGCTTTGGAATTCTCCTTCTAGAGCTTGCCAGTGGAAAAAGACCCATAGAAAAATCGAGTTCAACACAAAAGGTAGCGATCACCGATTGGGCTCTTCCTTTGGCAAGAGAGATAAGGTTCAATGAAATAGCTGACCCGAAGCTAAATGGTAATTACATCGAAGCAGAATTGAAGAGGTTAGTGCTTGTTGGACTAATTTGTGCACAGAGCAAGCCTGAAAAGAGACCATCAATGATTGACGTAGTGGGCTTGCTCAAAGGAGAGTCCAAGGAAAAGATATCAAATCTAGAAAATGATGAGATGTTTAGGGCAGAACCAGTTGTAAATTCTCCGGAAACAGCAGCTCCTCCAGATGAGAGTTCAGAAAATATAACAGACTCTACGGTTGATGCTAAACAGAGAAATGATTCATCGATTGAAGCAGCAATTCCTGTTAGTTAGTATGGCTGTATATATGAGAAAGTAAATTGTACACCTACAGGTCATCTAAGTCAAATCTATCATGAAGTGCTTGCAAATAGCTGTTTGGTTTGAATTGGAACAAGGAAAAAAAAAGGGTGGGTTGATTACAAAAACTCTGTTATTGCACAGGAATTGAGGAACATTATTGTTGTAATTATCTAGCATGAAGGGTGCCTTCCTTCTTGCAGGATGAATGTTCTGTATTGCTTGTGAACTTTGTGATTCCCAGCGAATGGGTATGGTATCTTGTACAAGGATTGTAGAGATGATTCTGTTGTAGTTAGTAGATTTGTTGCTTGTACTTCTTTTTGTTTTTTTTAATTCTTCTTATAGGTATATAACAATCCCGTAATATAACCCTCTGGAAAATGCCCAAAGGAGCACGCTAGTGGATTGTTATAGGTAAAAGGCTCCATGGATATATATTAATTTACTAACTGGTCATGTAAGCATTGATCTCAAAAGATGCTTGCTGGCTTAATTTTTTTTGACTCGGACGAGATCACACCAGTAGATGCAAGATAAATAATTTACCTACCAAAGGGCGTAGTTATTGCTTTTTTTCTGATACAAAATCCATCGTAACTGCATTCTATAAGTTAAAACAAGACATACATCAGTGCATAAATGTACACTTCCTTCGAGCAGTCTACAAGAAAAGGTACTGTTGATCCGAAGATTGGAGTGTGTCTCACAACCACATACAAAACCTATGTACAACGTCCTTTCCAAGGATAAATACCAGCCATAACCCCATGCCGTTTACTCATTAATAGGCGAGGACACAGTACTATATTTACTAGTACAGCGTACTTGTCTGAAATACTACTACTCTCTTCTAAGTAAACTTATCCTCTCTGTCTCCCTCAGCTGTCTCACCCTCCTCGAGATTACTGAACTCGAGATAATGTGTAGGCCTGTGATCCTCGTGATAATAGTCCCGGGGTGTGCCGAGCTTCATTCCATACTTCATGCTCGCAGTATGCTTTACTCCCATGAAGTTGTAATTCCACGGACCATTATCTGGAACCTGAGCACGACAATTTGATGTCGGATCACTATTTTACAGACAAAACATCAACAACCTTTAGAAAAGACGAGAATGATAACGCATATTACCATGTAAAATCCCAAGAAGCGGTCGCTGAGAAGCATTTGAACCTTCTCATAATGGGTTGGCAGGTATCCATGTGGATTGCTTCCAGTGTCCTTGTTGAGGCGACCCCATTCATAACCACTTGGTGTGAGCTTATATGCAGTCAAAGAACAGGATCCTGGAGTGAAGCTGCAGGTCAAGATAATGCATTTCTCACCGTCCCATTGCTTGCTGTTCTCTAGAATTCGAGCATGGGATGTCAGATCCTGCAATAAAACAATCAACAGTTTACAAAGAGGGTATTAGAACAGTCTTGTTCATCAACATAACCACACAAAGAGTAAGAAGGGTAAATTTTAACCTGTGGAGATAGCTGTGGAAGCTCATTTGGTTGTGTGTGCATCCAACCCAATGGCTCCAAGTCATTCAGGAACTCATGTTCAGGAAGAGCTGATGGGAGATGGACTTGCTGATGAGTTCCCCACTGTGGCGGCATGGCTATACACCGGATTTCCTTCACCTGGGGATTATCTTGAGGGCTTAAACCATACAAGTATCCAGAAATTTGAGTACGAAGATCTGCTATGCAGATAAATTTCTTCAATATGTTTTTCGGCATGATGTAAGTGTAACCCGTCTCCTGTTAATTAAGAAATATATTAAGGTCAGCAATCCACTGTATTAGGGAGACTTGAAATGAAAATATTCACAAACTCACCTTTATGTCGTCTGAGTTAACATAAATATGATTGACTCGAAGATACAGATTTGTAGCAGAAATGGCCCTCACACGCCAATCAGTTTTTGACCCAAATGCTTGTTGCTCATACGGACTAGTTGTCGTAACAATAAGCTCATCTCCATGCACATTTGTAGTCCTAGTTGTGACCGCAGTTAACTGGCTTGCCTCTTTTGCCTGCAAGAAGGAAAGAAGAACGTAAATTTGATCTAGAATATAAATTAACCGAAGGAGAAATAAAAGAATAATTTCACAAACGTCTCACCTGCTTCTCAATTTCTGCAATTTGTTGCCTCTGTTGTGAGGGGGGAGTTATCTCAGCACCAAGTATAATGTCACGAATTTCGGATTGTGTCAGGGCTGATGTGTTTACATTATTCTTCTTTGCATAATCAGAAAGTATGAGATCCCTCAATGCAACCTCCACCTTCATCCACTGATCATCTGTCAGAGATGGCCAAATGTGGTGTGGCTCAGTGACGATCGTCTTGTCAGGCTTCAGCAACATCTTTGCCTTCTCATTATTCACGTGAAGTGCACGTAAGATCAGTATGAGACGAGAGAAGGCAGTGTATGATGATATGGTTTTCAACCAATCATCATAAATATTGAAAAGAACCATCTGTGGTTCTGTAGCCTTGAGTATCAAATCACCAAACTTCTCAATTTTCAAGCAAGCCTGGAATGGCAGCTGAAGCTCACTACCCTTGATAACAATGTTAGGAAAGTCAAGCAAATGGACCTCCAAAGGGTCCAACATCCCTTTCCGAGTCACAATAATTTGCTTAGGTTGCTCTTCAACAGGCAGAGATCGCACAAGAGCAGCAACTTCCTCTGCCGTTTTCCACTTGGCCAACTGTCCAAGACGCTTTTGCCCTGCCCAAACACTTGTGTGGATGACCTGCATATACCATTTATTATGTTTGTTATTTTCAATTATACAGGAGTCCAAACTATTATGCTTAAAAGAAACAGTATGAGATGAAAGAACCTTCAAAAATAGTTGCCCTGTTCTTGGATTGAAGATAAAAATAGCACCATTTATAGGTTTTGTAGTAAGATTTCCCTCGAAAGTCTTATGAATTGTAACACGATACACATTTGTGTCATCAACAAACCATATGATTTGATTGCTGAAGATCTCTCCGTAATTCTGGGATGAGAGGTATGGTTCTGTAGGTTCAGATGAATATAGCTGCAGACCTTTTCTTATTCTCTCTCTCAAGACGTACAAAGCTGGATTTGACTGTGAAGAGGAAAAATAAATAAGCAAGCTACTTTATCTAGCATAAATAAGAATCACAAGGACATGAAAATGTCGACTTTAAAAAAAGGGACATCAGCTTAGCTATTTAAGTGAGAAGCCTTAAGCTTTGTTAACAAATGACCATATAACAATGTGTACCTTCATGATTTTGTTCATTGCTTGGGCAAGAAGTGGTTTTGAACCAGGAAACCAATTGCCAAAAGCAGAATGCAAGTTATATGCTAGATCAAGTCCAATCATCACTCCTGCAATAAGAAATAAAAAATATTAGTTCATTGGCACACTAGTTTCAAAAAATCATGGGAAGAAGATAGCATATAACTGTAGATGTTTACCAGTTGGAGATGGATAAATGGACATGTTATCAGTTGTATAATCCATGAATTTAGCTCTTGTATAACGTTCTATATCATGTGAATCATAGTCCCCCCAACGAAGTTGCACATCTATCCAATATTTATTGCTTGCTTTTTGATCAAAAACATCCTTTGACTCTGCAACTAAGCTAGGTTTGGACATTGGCCATCTATGTGCAGCAAATAGAAGAACGTCTGCACAAGAACTGTTCATCTTGTAACTCTTTCTGGGATGAATTGTCTCTTTCTGCACAGTCTCAATCTCCAGTGCATCTAGTTCTTGATCTAAAACTTGGCAAAGATCCATAACAACACTCTCATGGATCTTTTGCCAAAGATGAGCTCGAAATATCTGAATTAAAGATATCTTCAAGGTTGGAATTTTTCCATGCATGAATATCCCTGTAAGATCTAGCTGCACCTGGAAGCCTACATACACATTTGCACGATTTATTGTCGGGGACCACCACAAGGTGAACCTACGATTGGGGATTTGATTCAACCCAGATCTTTGAGCATTAGTTAGCTTCTTATACTTCATTGACTCTTCAAAACCAGATGCCTTCTCCCAGAAGAGACCTTCCCATGTTGGGAAACTGAAAAAAGTATCATCTATAATCAGCAAAACAGACCTCAACAAACAGGTAACAAAATAAAATGATCTAACAAAAATTGACTTCATATGTTAATCATTGAGGAAATGTTGCACTTGACTGTTCTCACAGATTTTTCTTATTGTGCCCCATTAAAAGAAAGTGGCAGCTTTTACTTACTATGTCCCTTTAAATAAGGTATGCTCCAATATTCCTTCCACTCCTCCAAGTGCTTGGATGACATCAGTTCGATAATTATTCAAGTTCCACAGCTTCCCATCATGTCGTTGATGCGTCCACCAAAATGGATTTTGTTTCAGGACTTGGTACTGCTTAAAATCAGTGCGTACCCTCCAGCCTTTATCATATGCCAATGTGTGACGGTCTTTTTGGAAGAGAGTATTGATTCGAGGTATCCCTCTGTCCCAGGAATCCTGCAAAAGTTAATAAGCTGTGTCAAGCATTGCACTATGCAAAACCAAAATATGAATTCTGGTTTGCTCGCAAGTTCACTCATATTAATGACACAATTGACTAACATATAACCAAGCATCCTAGTCTTCTCAACAATTAAACAGACAATTGACTGATTAATGTAAGTTCACTAATGTTAAATGGACAACTGATTGGTTTACCATAGAGATAAAAAAGACCTAGTCTTCTCAACAATCAAGAGACCCACCTCAAGATCCTCAAGCGTTAACCGCCTATTTTGTGATTGTGCTTCTTGCCTCTTTAATGCATATTCAGCCCATACACGTTGTGAATCAATGAATTCACTCTCCCATGGCTGAAAGAATCAAATAAAGATAGTGAGTTCAGCAAAATACCACTGTGAATCAAACAAGAAATTATCCAATAAATGTGAATAAGAACCTGAATATAGCGATAAAGATTTGGGATTAGTTGATCCTCCTCATGGCTCATACCACTGCGGAAGTGCGTCACCCCAACATCTGTCTGCTGGCTATACCTGAGGTCACTCTGTGGTATCAGTATATGGCCCATTGACAACATACCAAGACCCCCAATCTCCTTTGGTGTGTAGAAAATAACAGGAGGAAACCTGAAAGCATAATAAGAATAAGAACCAGAGTGGTATTTATTAGCAGGCTAAAAGGAATTCACATTCTAGAGAAGTTAGTTAATTACCTGCTAGGCATCTTTGAATTCAATCCAATCTTAATACGAGTTTGAATCTTGTTTTCGCATTTGACCAGCAAATCTAATAGCTCCTGGGTATGCACTGTTGCCTCACGGAAATATGTCATAAGACCTGAAGAGAAAGGGGAAAAAAATATAAGCATGTTAAGAATGTAGTTCCTCGTTGTGTTAAAATAAAAATCCGTCTGCAATGCAACAATATAAAGCTGACATACCGATAAGGGCTGTATTCCATTTGTTGACAATCTTAGTAAATGTTGTTGATCCTGATGACATAAGGATTTGCCTGACACGGTTTTCAAACACCTTCATGTGTTCGTCGTCAACACGCAAAAAGGCTATTGCTGTCCTTTCTTTGGTTTGCTCATTCTGCAAGTTCCAGACTCCATCCTTCGTGTTGCTGAATGCCTCTTGAGTCATCCGTACTTTGGGCAATATACGCACTTCAAACCCGCACCTATACAGAAATAGAAACTATCTAAATTTGATATAACCATGCATTCAAAAACACAACTAGCATGCCATAAGATCTGTATCTGTAGAAATCATAGTATAATCCAAAAGGGAGCCAATAAAGCAACATTTTTAACTTCACTCATATGAAACCAAAAGTTGTATGGGTCACTACAGTCAGATAAGTACAAAAGCAATTCTAGAACCAGAGACAGAAAACAAACAAAAAAGATCATGTTATTACTAATAAACATGCTGATGAGCAAAAATAAATCATAAAAGACTGGCACAAATAGATTACACGTCATGAAAACTGGAACTACTACACATGCAGGTCTTCTCCGCATACCAAAGAGAGCACAAATGCCCCAAGCAACGGAAGCAGTCCTCAAGGAAAACTAACTAAATAATGACAAGAAAACAAAGAAGAGGAAAGGGATAAATCAGTAGAAGGGCAGGGCAATAAAGAAATATAGTAAATACATAGAAGATTTGAGAACAAACATTCAGTATATAAGTAAGCATGAAATCTGTGGGAGATCAAATTACAACATATAAACACATTCGTACTGTGAAGGTAGAATAATAGATTGTAAATTGAAGACAAAAATAAATAATAAGCACAATAAAAGTAGATTGAGTTAAATCAGAGTCTAAGAAAGCATCTCTAATATTCTACTAATTAACTTGAAGTCGGAAAGGGACAGCAGAGATATTATAAAAAATATTGAGCTTAAAACACATTTTGCAGGATATATCAGGTATCTGCTCTGAGAAGATATTTATCTTTATATAGAAGCATTGTTGTGAGAGTTAAATCAGAGTCTAAGAAAGCATCTCTAATATTCTACTAATTAACTTGAAGTCGGAAAGGGACAGCAGAGATATTATAAAAAATATTGAGCTTAAAACACATTTTACAGGATATATCAGGTATCTGCTCTGAGAAGATATTTATCTTTATATAGAAGCATTGTTGTGAGAGTATGGAAGCACCAAATTAACAAAAATGGTTAATGTCTTTCTTGTGAATCTAATGAGTTTGAGTCTTTGAGACAATACATACATGCTAAAAAGCAGGTTAGGGTTGTCCTTGCTGTAGACAGAAACGAAACTATTTTCCCACTCCAAGGTTGTAATACTTCTCGGAAGACGATTTTTCATATCCCAAAAGACACTTCTCCCAAGGTTAACTGCAGAATAAAAGAAAAGTAGTTATTATTGTCAAAGCTCTTCTGTAGTAAAGAAATTATAATATCAGTGATGCCCATGAAATCAAAATAGAAAAGATACCGTCATGCTTCATGAGTCTCATTCTTGCATCTCTTGGCCAACACTTCTTATTATTGTAACCCACCATATTTTCATTGTTTGGATCAGGATGTTCTGTCAGGTACCGTTGAATGAGGTCGCGTGCCTCTTCATGAGTGAAACGGAACAACATATGTACCTTGTCAATATACCGAGAATACAACCTAATTGGGTGCCTGGTCTCAACTTTAGTATCTGAAAATGTGATAAATTCATTTGGCATTTGAGGCGGCCCAGCTATTTCACTGGCTCGAGTTAGGCCCAGAAGTAAGAGATCTAGCATGAGTCCATAGTACTGAACAACAAAGGAAGCAAACTGAAGACCACGAATTAGCCCATATGAGTTTGTATGGCTCATATCCTTGTAGGACAACACCACATTATTCTTGGCAGTGACATAGTCAGCAATATTGTGATCTAGGACAAGTCGTAGAAGCCTGTGAAAACACAAGTGTTAGACAAAGAGCAACAACTGTCAAAAATTAATCAAAATTGATATAATAAATCAGTGGTTGCATACCTATTTAACATGGTCAGGTCTATTTTCTCAAAGAATTTCTCAAACTTAGTCTGGAGCATCACTACACACTGTCCATCACCAGTATCCCATATGCCCTGTAAGTTATTTATACCCTGGCACCATTTATAGACAAGAAGAGGTGGCGGCTCTGAATCTGCAGGCTTGACCCAATTTGGGAAAAGATGTCGCTTGTCACCTTCATACCAAAGGTATTGATCAAGATATGCATCTGTGATTTTCTCGAGAGGTTCAATTTCATATACAGGAATCAAATAGCTGTATAAATCCATAAATTCGATTCCAACCTGCAGAGGCAATACATTTAGAAATATGCTGAAATGCCAAAAAAAAATCTGCTACTGAAAATCAGATCTTACGTACTTCTTTGAAAGCACGCTGTGTAAGCAAGTGACGTTTTATCCTTGACAATGCCTCATGTGGATTGTCATAGGCCTGCTCAATCAGACCCAATTCTTCCCTCTGCAATTGATTTAATCTAACTGCAACACTGTATGACTCTTTTAGCCTTTCCAATGCTAGAATGAGAAGCTTTGTATCATGTTTATATGATAGAGGAGGAAAAGGTATGGGTGAGAACTTCCTCGACTCTAACCAGTGAACAGTTGTAGTATATATAGCAACTGCTTCTTCAGGAGTGACATATGGACCATCTTTCAAATAATTGTGTTGCCTCTCCTATTAAAAATGGGTAAGAAAATAAGAAAAAGATCGAGAGAATAGAGAAAGAGCATTTTGGAGTTAAAACTCAAAAGATAGATAACATGCGGAGGAATTAAGTTAGCAAAAAAATGAACTCAATCCACAGTCATAGTGAACAACTTATGCAAATAACAGGTATGCAATATAAATGTCACCTGTTCTGCCTTCAACCACAGACGAGTCAACCTTCCTAGATTCTTCCTACAAACAGTCTTGTCTACTGTCGCACCCCTTCTAATACGCTCTCGATTATAGTGAGCAACATTGGTCCACCAATCTGCCTTAGACTTGACATATCGAAGAATCATGTTTTCAATGGGGACTGGCAAACCAGGAACCTTCACCCACAAAAACAAAAAAAAAATATGAGAAACTCATAAAATTCAGAATAAGACAACAATTACTAAACATTGAAATAATAGACACCTTCCAAGGAATGTTGGCTTTCCAGCATCGCCATGCTTCACTAAGATGTTGCAAGATGGTCCTCGCCTTATTTTGCTTGATGCCCTCTGCATTAAACCAAAACTTCTTACATAAGTTTCACATTCTATCAGTAACTACAATTACGCTATAATCAACATATGAGGATTGGATGAGCAGGTATACAGCCACATTTCAACCACAAATGAAGATCTATCAGAAGACAATCAAGAATAAAGTAACAGACCTGGCATCGCGTCAAGAACATCATGCATAACTGCAGCTCGGAGTTCCAAATCAAAGTGACTCTCTACACGTTGCTTAGTGACAGTCTTGGCAACTCCTTTTGAATGACGCCCCTCAAACTGCCGAGCAAGAAGATTGCCTAACCATCTCTCCAGCAAGGGCACAATGCCCCGAAGGAAAAATAACCAGACCCGCCACATTGGAGCCCAAAATCCACAGCCTGGCCCTTTTCCAACAGGGCCAGTGTTGAACCGGTAATAGATTAAGTGTTTCAGATCCTTACACATTCGTATCTGTCGCATTAGTCGATACTTGTAACGGTACATACCGGTTAACTGACCAACATGCGAAAATGTATACTGCAAACCATCAGCCAATTGGAATGCATCCACATTTCCCAAGCGAAACTGGATGTTTGCATCAACAACCAGCTTGGTCAGTCGCAATATCTCACGACATAGATGAAATGCATTTCCAAAACGAGATTTTTTCCGCTCCTTTGTGGTTAGTGTCTTTACGGGTTTTAAATTGAAATTGTAATCAAGATGAAGATAGTTGAGATTTTTCCGGTGAATCAACAAATTCAGCATGTTGTAACCCTGCTTACAAACTTGCAGACCTGCTTCTGCCCAATCTAGTTCTGTAGTTTGAAAGAACTTAGTTGCTTGAAGTGACCGAAACAAATGTTTCTTTTTTTGGGCCTTTGGAGGCCTGTGATGCAGCTCATTAAGTACATAACACTTCAAAAGTTTCTGATAGCTGACACGAACTTTAACTGGATAAGATGGAGGGCTGCAACATTAATTAATGACATCATATTAGAAATGGTAAAAACACCAGATGTGAATTTATGAACTATGCATACAAAAGTTAAAAGAGGAAGCAGGAGAAGAAAAATTACCAATGCTCTTTGTACCACTCAGACACAAGAGGTATGTCTTCAGATCGTCGCATCCGGCCAGATCTCATGTTGAAAGGACGTGGAGCAAACAATAATGCAACTCCAGCTGCTGTTGTATCAGTATAAAGTTGAATATCAGCCAACAGAGGTGCCACACCATCTGGGAGGTTAAAGTCTTCCTCATCTTCCTCTTCATTAACTTTCTTCTCACGCCGGTCAACCTTGTTAATTGATGTTATGGGGTTTATTAAGGGATCATAATAGAATGCAGGCAAATCTGGGTCCTCAGTTTTTATGTACATTATCATTGGAGAATGATATACACAAAGCTTTACTTTCCTTGGTCTGTTATTATACAGATGAGGAAAAGCAATTCTGTACTCTGTCCTCAGTGGCTGACGAATGATGAGCTTATTGATGTCATTAAATTCGTTCCAGTCCTCATCTCCTTTCTCCATGTCACGGTACAATGGCTCAAACTTGGGACCACCTGGAAGGAAGTACAGAACATATGACCAAGAGTGAGTAATACATGCTAAAAGCAACATATAGGAATAATATATATGACCACCGTGAACTACTATGGAAAAATGATGGGTTCCTCTCTAAATTATAGGAATATTTCCTCATTTAACTTTTCAGCCATAAGATAGTATCAAGGTCACGATAATAGCATTGTACAAGTTCCAAGAAAAATATTACTAACATATAATGCATCAAAATTACTCTAAAAGGACAGATGAATATCTCGCTTCATAGACATAATCACGTTGACAAAAAGCAAGTGTGGAACATACCAGGTATACACATGTTCAAGGCCTTGGCAGTGAAGAATGACTCCATGTCAAACAAGTAAAAATAGTTATGGTCAATCAAATCAGATAATAGCTGCCCTGCGAGTCGATAAAGAGTCGCCATTATCGGAAGTGAAAGATGCCATTTCCTGTAGCTAGGTCCGTTTATAAGCTTTGTCTTTACAAGAGGTTTGTGATCATAAAACCAGGTGTACACAGCAGAATCTTCCTCCTCATCAAGTTCCAGTTGTATAGCCTCCAATGGTTCAACATCCAGAAGATTATCAGCATAATCTAATGGAGGCTCCTCATCGTCAAATGGAGGAAAACGCATTCTTTTGAAATGCCTCCTATCCCTCTTCTCTCTCCGCATCATAATCCACATGGTACCCCACTGTTAAGCGCATTAACCATGAGTAGATTAGCAAATAAATAGTAAAGTAACAAGTTCTATAGACATGGAAGTACCAAACCTAAGTTAAAACAATTTTGAGAAAAAATAGCTTACAAATCCTTTAAAAATATGCAAAATACTAAATGCCTCTGATAATTTCAAAATACCTAATAAAGAGAATTGCATGACTCACCTGTGCAAGGTAGATTGGTTCAACTACCCAAGGAATCTCATTTACAAATGTGATTGCTCCAGTGATATGATACAAAATTTTCACATTGCGAACCTGCAAATAAGGAATTGCATAAAATAACAATCCAGATACCATATATCATAGTAATAGCTAATGAATTCACTACTTAATAACTAATGAGTAGAACAAAACTAAAAATAAGCAGTCACCTGCTCCCATGGCATGGGCATGTTCTCAAGAAGCTTATAAACTGCATGAGGTACAAACTTAAGGGCTCCAAGGTATACACGTTTATCATGACGGTATTTCTTTGAAGACATGTCTCCATGATCTCTGTGCAAGACAGTAGTAAATAACATTAGTTTGACCAGCATGTTACATTCATCTCAATAGTTCTAAGCAAATAACCAATCAAAACAGAGGGTTGCAGCATTCAAGCTCGCCTAAATATGTTACCTACTGTAGATGCATTCAAATACATTCTCATAGAGTTTCTTTCAAGTTTTAATAAATTAATTGTAAACCGTGGAATATGTAGTTGGATATTATCGTAGATACAAAAGCATAAGGACAAATGACAAGTGAGTAACTTTGCTTTCTCTTCACTTCAGAATACTGAGTCCGGCCCCTGTTCTTTTCATCAACCAAAATAATATAAATGTCTAAAGGTGTAGACACATGGTATAAGCATTTCAATAAACTCAAGTTCAAATAAGCTAAATCTGACTGCTCCACCATTCAGTAAATCATTCTGGAGAAGCTCATTCAAGTACAAAAGATGGATGTTCGGACCACCCTTCTTGCCTTCCATTGAACCGAACATATATAAATTGCTCTAAACATCCTTCTTCGTAATGCCTACTGTAAACTTTAAGCAGACATGACAGCATCACACAGATCCTAGAAATAAAGTCCCAATTTATGGTATAATTTGATATATTGTTATACTTTTGTCCTGTAAGTAGAAAATGGGTAAGATGATGGGCAGCACTGTCCTTGAAACTATAAATTAATACTTTATTTGATAACATAGAATATATAGCCCCGTTCATGTAGCTCTAGGAATATTGCTCGTGATAAACAATGACCGGCCAAAGCAAAACAATACCATCTTTCTCACACAAACTCCGAAAATCCAACGCTTCATATTAAAAAGAGAAATTAAAGGAAAGATAACCAGCTCTCTTTCGTTTAAATTCCCTATCCGGTCCATCTCTGATCAAAATATGCATTCTAGAGCGTAAAACAGCTCCAAAAACTAAGAATTAGAGAATGAGGAGGAAGGATTCCGAAAGAAGACGAAGTACCTGATAATCTTGCGAACATGCTCCGGTGGCATGTCCTCCTTTTGCGCCTCCACGAATCCAAACTTGCGCTTGTCGCCATACCTCTTGGAGTTGAGCTGCTGCCACTTCCTTGCCTTCTCCACCAGATGCGCCTCCAACTCCGCCGGAGAAGGAGGTATGCTGTAAGACGGCTGCACCGCAGGCGGAGGCGGAGGCGGCGCTGCAGGAGTCCCAGTGGTCCCCGGTGGCGGAGGCGCCATCGAGGACGAAGGCGGCGCCGCGCCGTTCCACATCCTTCCTTCTCTACTGGGTAAGAGAAGAGAGAAGAAATCCTAGGCGCTCTCCGTCCCCTGTGGATCTCCTCAGCGAGGGTTAGGGTTTTGGAGTGAGCTAGGGTTGACAGAAAGAGAGGAGAGAGAGAGAGGAGGGAAGTGTCAAGCGACGGGAAGAAAGATGTGGGGTTTTCTCATTTTATGGAGGTGAGACGATGAAGTCGGCGTCGACTCTTATAGTCGGTTGGTTAGTTCTCGCCGACTATCCTGGATCGGGCTTGAGCCCAAGTCTGGCCAGGATTAGAGCCTAGAGCTAGAAGTCTAATTAGATAATAATGAATACTTAAACTAATTTGTACTATAAAATGGATAAATGATATAATCCTTATTATTTTCCAAGATTGAAAATTTAAGGAGAAATTACATTTTATCATGTACTTAGGCCTAAATATACTTTACCTCTATAATTATATTTACGTCATTTTACCCTCTTACAATTTTCTTTAAACTAAAATTATTATTTTTATTATATTTGATTAAACATTAATTAAATTTGAAGATACCTATTAAAATAAAGTTGTAAAAGAATGAATAAACTTTTCTATACCTCTAAAATAATATTGATTCAGTTTCAGATGATAAATATATTAGATTGATATATATTTTTTTATCATCTAAAATTTGACCGATATTATTTATTTTTTTATAACTATTTATCTAATAAATATCTTTAAATTCGACTTGTGTGAGTCAAATATATAAAAAAAAAATTGTTACATTTTAGTCTAAGAGAAACTAACATAAAATAATAAAATGTGGAGTAAAGTCTTAGCATGATAAAAACAGTAAACGGGTTTACGGGCAGCATGGATTTATCCACACGTGCGATGGTGCTAGAATGCAAAAGATGGATATATTAAACCACTTTAAAATTAGGATTTATTTCACAAGCCGCGCAAACAATAGGACAGCTCACAGGCTAGCTAGTCTAACCTTTCATGATTGTAAAACTATAGTATAAACTGATCCACCAATTAAATTAGACCGTTACTTGTTACTTGTTCTCAAATGAATATTAGAAGTCTAAGGACCGCATTTAAAAAAAAAATAGCAAAGGGAAGTGAATTTAAACATACTCATACGAGGATAAAAAAAATAGAAATTTATCAAAATTTAAATGCCTTTAAAAAAAAATTGCCATTTTACTCTATTAGTTTTGACATCTCCTATGACTTACCAGTTACATCAATTATATTGGAAAATTTGCTGTGTTGCTGATGTTAACTGGAAGGGGATGGAAAACGACTTTTCTATATAAAACAAACAAACAACTGTAGCTACTGTTCAGTCGTAGTACCGCATGACTGGGAGGGCTCGAGCCCGACCGTCGACACACTGACTACCTCCCCCGTCCCTTTCCCTTTTTTTCCTTTTAACCAACCAAAACCAACCCCCTCTCATCTTCTACCTTCTCTCACTCCTGATCTCCTCTTTCCACGAACCCTCGGTCCCTTTTTATGTTCCCAGCTGCTCTTCCCCTTCCCCCCATTCTCCTCCTCGGTTGATGTCCCAATAGTCGCGCTCGTCGTCGCTAGCCGCCGCCACGAGCCGAGTAGCGCCGTTGACCTCCCCTTCTGTGGTAACATGCTCTCCTTCCCTTCGCGCTTCCTCTCTTTTATTGTTTGGGGGGCGGCTGCCCCTACGGCCAACTCGATAGCCACCCACCACCTCGCCGTGTCCTCTCCCTCCTCTCTAATTCGGATCAACTCAATGGCATAGTTTTGGGGCTGCCCCGCCCAAGGCAACCCTATCAAGCTCAAACTTCCTGTATACTATAGTAGATAATACTCGTGCAACTACTAATACGAGTAACATTTATATTTTTGTTGTTGTTATTAATTCTTTTGTTAGTGTGGACCCTTCTTTTTGTTCGGAAGAATCTCTTGTGCGTTCCAATTTCCAAAACATTTTTTCAACCACTCGACCCAAAACTTTATTAGCTTCCTTCCTTGCCATCGCCGAACGCGACGCCACCGTCTCCAACCGGTATTCGCTCTCGATCGCTCGCTCGCTCGCTCTACCTATGCCTTCTTTGCGCAGGGATTCCGGAAAACCCTAGCTGTTCTCTTATTACTTCGTTATACTGGAGTTCCTCCAATTCCCTTGCTTGTTGGTATTTTCTCTTTTCGTTCTCTTCGGCCTGTCTAACCTTTCGACTAAAGTAAGCTCTGTGGATATGTAAAGGTTGAATCTTGTGTAGTATCTGCTTCTGGTTCATTCATCAGTGTGCTTGGAAAGATGACAAGTTTGATCCATTTGTGATTGCTTTATTATGATAGGCGCTTATTGCTCCTGTTGGAACCATTAAACTTTTAAGTAAGCATTTTAGCCTTGTAGCTGGTTATTGTTTCGGAGTTTCCTTTTTTATGATTAGGTTTGTATTTTTCTAGCCCATGGTTTGAAGCTGGAAAGCATTTTTAGCAGCCTAAGAGAACACCTCACACTCCTAGGGTTTATGAAGGATCCTATTAATGGAATGTCCAGCCTCTCCAATTTGATCGAGGGAAAAATCAACAACTAATGCAGCCATAGGGCACAGAGAACTTGTTGTTTTAGAATTTCTTTTCTATAGCTGTTGTACCTCCTTATTGTATTTGACTTTGTTTTGTTGTCGTACTTTTCTCTCCTTGTCTATGATATGCTAGGGTTTGGACATGGAGAATCATGGCAAAAGCATTACATTCAGTCTTTCTGCAAGTATACTGCGCTTCTTACGTCAATCTCTTTTTTCTGTGATCTCCTTTGGCCCCATGCCTAACCATATAGCATTCATCATGGATGGAAACCGTAGATATGACAAGAGCAGGAAGGTCGAAAAGGGCAGTGGTCACAGGGTTGGTTTCACAGCTCTCACTTCCAGTCTCCAGTATTGCTATGAAATGGGCGTGAAATATGTGACTGTGTATGCTTTCAGTATTGACAATTTTAAACGAGAACCAAGTGAAGTTCAATCCTTGATGGATCTAATGAGGGAAAAGATTGACGAACTGCTAAAACGAGAGAGCATTGTAAGTAAGTACGGCATTAAGATTAACTTTTGGGGGAACCTTAACCTCTTGACTGAGCCAGTAAGATTAGCAGCTATGAGGGCAGTTAAAAGTACTGCGAATAACATGGGACCAGTACTCTCTGTATGTGTGGCCTATACTTCTACAAATGAGATTGTGCATGCTATTGAATTAGCATGTGCAGAAAGGAGGAGCAGAGCACAACAAGGTTGTGAAAGTGGTAATTATGATGCTGAGGTTAAAGGGAATGATATGGATCATGAGATTTCAGTGGCTGAGTTAGAGCAACACTTGTACACAGCTGACTGTCCGGATCCTGATATTGTCATTAGAACTTCAGGGGAGACTCGTCTCAGTAATTTTCTATTATGGCAGACCAATTTCAGTCACTTGCAGAATCCAGATCCTTTGTGGCCTGAGTTCTCTCTTAGGCACCTTATTTGGGCTATATTGGAGTATCAGAGGGTCTACCCTTATCTAGAAAACAGCAGAAGCTTAAGGAGGAAGAAAAATTGAAGGTTGTGCCATGGTTTCCGCCCAGAGTGTACATGATCTATTATTTAAGTACCACAAGAAAGAGACATAGTATCCCCTCGCATAGTGCCTCATGTTCTTGGCAGGATCATAATATTCTGCTCCCACAAATATACTGGATTGCTATTATGCAGGTTATAGGTTTCTATAGATGTCAGGCAAATAAAGCATGTTCTCAGATAATATAGGTGTTCTGCAATTTGATTGGAGATGGTATGTGTCAAGAGGATTAAATCCACAAGAGGGATTGGTTGATAATTCTATTTCCAATTCTGCAGTGGCCATCAAGTGTGTTCTTCTTTGAAGCATCTTATTATGCCTGGAAGGGGGCATGAGTGTACCATGTATCTTTGCCTTAGGCACTTGTTGGCAGTTGCTGGGAAATTTCTGAATAACAGCAGATCATAAGAATTATTTCCTCCAGTCGTTTTTCTAATTTTAGATGTACTCTACCCACGTAGGATGGGATAATTACAGGGATTACTTGAGCAGTTTCTGCGAGTGTCTTCTTGCAGCAAAAGACTATTTTGTAATGATATAATCTTATATAGGATTTGAAAGAAATGAGATTCCACCTTTTTGTCAGATTGTTTCCCATCTGTTATCAGCTAACAATATGAGGTGCTTATTAGAATACAAGATAGGGGCTAGTTTTAATTTGACATAATTTACTTGGTTACAGACTGACAGGAACAGCTGCAGCAGATTACATCAGATAACAAGCAAGAATATCGAGAAGAGCCGCATACACAATTTTCCTAGATGAAAACAATTTACTCAATGGCATTACTACTTTACCTCCTTGATCCTAATTCGAGATGGAGATAGAAGTTGCCCAAAAACTGCAAGTGCAAGTCAACTGTAACAAATTAAAAGGACTGCTTTAAGTTCTAATATATCAAAGGAGATTTAAAATACTGTTGATCATATCATGTTAAATACGTTCCATTTCGTGGTGAACCAACTACTCTCTTGCCCACGTCCTTTTGAAGGAAAAGAAATATAGATATGAGGAAAAAAAAAGGAAAACAAAAAACAAAATTTCAACTCAGTGAACAGGCAAGATTAGTGTTGATTTGAATGGTCAATTAGGAGGAGCAGCTTCACTCAAAATCTTGTAAGATCCCTTCGATGGCCTCCCCCTAAAAGGGCACAAAGTAGATACTTTTGATAGCTTCCCTGAACTCCAGTTGGAGCATAACCAACCGTAATAAAGAGGTGTACAAAGTCCAATAACTACTTTCCCTTGAGTTTGCAGTAGGCATAAAATCCAGAGCCCACAAAACCAAGACCTTGGCCAATAACATTCAGCTGCAATTAGCAAAGAACCAAGTCAATATAAAATGCATATAGTAACAAGAACAACTATAACCCACGAGGATGACTTTGGACTCACTAGATCAAAAGGAAGCCCTCCAAAAATTACCCAGCCAAGTCCAACAGTAAACAGATCCTGTAGAAATTGGAATGTCAGATAATGCACAAGTGCGAACTTTAAAGATGCAAAGAACAAAATCAAATGGTTCAGAAAAAGAAAAGGTGAGTTAACCTTCAGGTTACCACACATTGTTTGTGTGAGTGCGGAGTTTAGGGTTGTGTTTAAAAATATGCTGTAATTCAAGAAAAACGCCAGTATACAGGAAAGTAGCATCACAACCTGCAAATTTGAAGTGTTAAACAAAGAAGTTAGGGAGGCAAGCATGTGCTTATTTTCATATAAAAACTCATGTGTTCATGTGTAACAGAATAGCTAACTGAAATAGAATTATCTGCAGCAATTAACTCCAGAAGAACTAGGGTTAGTTTCTTTGGCTGATGCGGAACTGACAGTAGGATTTGAGTTGAATTTGCAAACAAGTCTTGAATAAGAATGAGATTGAAATAGATCAAACAGAAGCAGTACCAACTAAAGCCAATATAGAAAAAAATAAAGTGAAGAGGCGGGGATGACAACATAGAAAGTTCATTAATTTGAGAAAGCCATAGTCCTAGTCTGTGCTCCATTATGAAACATATATATGCTTTCTCAGATATGAAGGACATGGCAATGGTCTCAGACAAATTGTCCTTCCATTTATGCCATAGTCAGTTAATATACTTCATAGCTGGCAGCTACCAATTCTGTCTGCCATCATTACCACTTATCAGGGATAAATTTTTATCAGGACGGTAGACATCACAGTCCTAGTAATGGTTGCTAACCATAAATTCATAAATGGAACTTATCAATTACCTGAGGATAGTTAATGCAACAATTGTTACTCAAGTATCAACTGTATGTATGTGGATTCCATTACATGGTATTTTCAATATCCCAAAATCTACTAGTCTCCCTTCTCATATTTCTCGTGCCTCTACTTATTCTTCGATATCTTATAATAAAGAATATAGCAATATACAAAAAATTGAGTGGCCTGCTGGGCAAGCGATCCACTTGATTTTTGTCAGGGTAAAATACTGTATGAATATTTTTAGTTAATATTAGCTGCTAGCCTGCTACCAAGTTGATAAGACCGAAAATTTTCTTAATTTTAAAGCAACTTTCTGTGTTGGATCTGGTTTAACTGTTTTACTTAAATGTTTATTTTTTAAAAAATTTAAGCCACCTCGACTTCTACAACTCTGCTGAAGTACTTACACAATGCCTAGGCATTGGGCTGTCCCTGGGCACTTATTGACCACCTATTATGTTAAAAAACGGTGACAGATAGTTTGGCATTGTACAGCATCACTAACATGACCTTGAAGAATGAATTGAACCGAGGTACACCTTCCAGTAAAATAAAATAGGTTGCCTAAAGAAGATCTATACTTTTTTTTCCAGGATGAAAGCACAAGAGAAAAGTTCAAGAAAAAAAGAGTTCACTTATTATTCTCCATTAAAAGTATACAGACAGAGAAGAAAATCCAGAGGTGAAAGTACCTGAAATCCAGCAGAATAAAGATGAGGGAAATTCATTGTGAGTTCCAAATCACCGTGAAAATATGTCCAGAACAACAATATTGGTCCACAGACCACTCCTGCAAATTAGTAGCGATACAACTTCAATTTTTCTAGCAAATTTTAGATTATTATCCGAGTAAGTAATAGAAAAGTTTCCAATATAGGAACATCCATTGTTACAATTTACCATTGCACCACATCAGACCAAAGCTATTGAGACCACTTGATTTTCCTGAGGAAAAAAAAAGATACAAGCAATCATGTGAACATAAAACAATTAAATGAGAAATAAAATGAAGTTACAGGAGAAAAGATATGGAAAGTACCAATACGGGCTATAGTAGCAAGATAAACAGCAGTAGTTAAGTTGGCTATGAGAACAATAGCATAGCCATAGGCATCAAATGATAAGTCACGAGCTCCAGCCACAAATGCTCCCAAAACAATCAAGGCCACACTGATAAAAGTAGTATAAAACCCATTGTTATGCCACTAACATGCCTTTCTAATTTCTACTAATAAACAGTTTTCTCATGAATCATGATACATGCTATCATATTCAACCAGCAGGAGGAAGGTCATCTGCATTATACAGATCATGAAAGCAAAAACTTGCGGGAGAACAATCTGAAATGGAAGCCATTCACTCCTCAAACAAACAGCAATTTCTACTATTATGCCACATGATTTCATGTCAATGGAGCAGCTTGAAACACACAAGCAACATATAGAAGAAAACTCAAAAAGTGTTAGATAAGATGTACGCAGACATAATGTCATTTATGCAGAGGTTGTTTCTTGACTCGAGCATGACACCACAGTGTGTGTGGACATGGCAAGTCTTAACATTGAACTAGATGATGCCCCCAAAAGCTCCATAGATGGATCAACAAAAAGTATATCCAACCTAATGCAGTAAAAATAACTAACTGACTCGGGAAGCACAATCACATTTTACTACTCTAAAACTAATAGGAGTACATAACAATAACTTTAAAAGGTAACTTACCTGCCAACAACATGACGAGTATACTTCTGCCTAATCAATAGATACTCCACAATCATTGTGAACACCACTGTTGTACGCCTTAGTGTGGTGTACATAGGAACATTTACTCCACGCACAGACTCCATGGAAGCAAGCTTTTTACCAAGACAATATGATAAGATGTTATTGCATTTCAAAAGGTGCTAGGTATGCTTGGTTCTGGTGCATAATTTTATAGGTCGCCAGATATTACGCACCATGTAAAGCAAATATGCAATAGAAAGAGGAAGGGTGTGCAACAATGTCCCAAGTGGCACAAAGCTTCCTGAATCAGATACTGTCCAAGGTTCACCAACAGTAAAAGAAATTATCTTCCAACGTTTCATTGCATAAAGAATGCAAGTCGAGCATACCATCTGTAAAAGTACAAATGCATATCAAGAAAAAAAAAAACAAATGCAATATAATGAAATCCTTCCTATACATTGTTTTAAAAAACTTATGCCGAATGCCTAATTTCCTACCTTAGACAAAATATAGCTAGGCGCCGCTTAGATTTTGCCTAGGTAACCTCCTTAGTATCTTGAACCATGTTCTAATATGTTGGTTTTGTAATTCAAATTATTGTAGATCTTGATAAATTAGTAGATTCTAAGTACTTAGTACGGTTCCTAACAAGAATACATTAATATATTTTTAGATTGTATGTATGAATTTTAAATTTTTATCTAACTATTATTTCTTGTATTGGTTTATTTCTAAACCGTCTTAAATTCAAGGTGCCGCCTAAGCACTTGCCTAGTGCCTAAAAACTTCGTGACCTCTTGTTCGCCTGTCTATTGCCTACAATCTTTTAAAATCTTGTTCATATTGTAGTAAACCTTAAACACTATCCATCTAATGAAATTTGATCATATTGTAGTAAACCACAAAAATAGTTATTAGAAAAATTATAATGAAATTTGATAAATTTCAAGATATTTGAAATATGTTATTGCTCAAAAATCAGGAAGCTACTAATAGAAAGATGAACATACCTGGAAGAGAGTTATAACATTAGCACAAGGAAAATTATATGAAGACAAAGCAGCCTTGTTGAACATCACAAGTAGTACTGCAAAAGGAAAACACAGTTGCAATAATGAAAAAATCATATAAATGGAAGAAAAGCAGCATCATATGAACAACATATTAAGTAAGCTTTACATAGGATGATATAAAATTACGTGCAAAAGAAAGGGCTTGCTTGGTTTCATGTATTTTTAAGATGCTGCATCTATAGCTCCAAATAGGAAACCAATAAAAGCAGCAATTTTAGATCCTCTTTTCTTTTCAGGAAGGTAAAGAAACTGGTAAAAATGAATCTACTCTGGCACACGGATAGACTATGTTTTAGTTTTCATAAAATTGATTTCAGATTGTGTACTATGTGAATAGATGAGTTTATTCAAATGCATCAACAAAACAGACCCTATATGTATCATCTATCATACAGATACTCTGAGCATATGTAATACATATGCAGCCTTCTATTTTGCTAAAAGTTTGACTATAAACAGATATAAATGATATTTGGAATCGAGATAACTAATTTCTCAGACAAATAAACAATCTCCACATATTTGGACTTTGTTAAACAGCCACACCAACTCAGGATACCGGATGACACAAACTGGACGAGACTAATGTACTCGAAGAGAATCTAAATCATGTACATAATTGACTGGAAGAAAACAAGAACTTACTTTCTTCCACAAATATAAAACTATATCTAGCCATCTTTTCATAACCAAAATACTACGAATGAGCAGGTACTAAGCGTTTCTTCAATTTGCAAATTCTTGGATAAAACTGCTAGAAGAACATTCAACCTTGGGCACGATCTCCTTATATAAACAAGAAGATGCAATCACATTACTATTACAAGGATCATGGTTGGTCAAATTAGGAGATATATTTATCACCCCCATCCTGTTAAAGAAAAAGGAGGCAACTTTTAAGATCAAATACGAAAAACAGAAGATTAACATGGTATCAAAATCCGGACCATTCAGCCGGAATTAGAACAAGACCTTCTTTTTACAAGCAAAACCAAACGCATCAACAACATAACCGCTCAATTCCTACTACTGCTCTCTTTGGAGTATAATCAAAAGAAGAAAACACAACAGAAAAAAAAAAGAATTAGGGGAAAAAACACACACGAAATTAACAGAAATGGAGGGGAGATTTATGGAATCAGGATCCGTACCAGCGCAAGACATGTAAGAGAGCGCCGCGTACGCCCCGCGCCTGGTCATCGCGGAGCCCTTGAATAGAAGGGCATCGTCACCGCCCCCGCCCCCCCGCGGAGGATCCGACACCGGCAGCAGCACGCTCTTCGGCGACCCCATCGATCCGACGGCCTAGCCGGTACGATGCACGAGATCCGCCTCCTCCTCCTCTCTCTCTCTCTCTCTCTCTCTCTCTCTCTCTCTCTCTCTCTCTCTCTCTCTCTATCTCTCTCTCTCTCTCTCCCTCTCTCTCTCCGAGAAGAGTCGTCGATAAACACAGCGCAAAGCGAAATTAAAAAGGAGGAAGCAGCAGTTCGAATTCGCTGTGTTTATTCCGCGCGTCAAGGCTGTACTCTCTTGAAAATTGCCAAGGAGTCGCCTTCTCGGTGTCTTCTCTCCGGAAATATTGATTAATTATACCCAAGACGATGAATCTACTTGGGAAGTTGTCGCGGAAGTTATATGTGTGCCATTGAAGCAAGAGACCAAAATATGCTCCATCTAATACACAATATTTAGATACACGATAAATATTTAATTTAGATAATATTATATTTTATTTTTACTCTTTTATAATTTTATTTGTTACACTCTACAGTATAGTAAATTGTTATAAATAAAGTTGTAGATAAAATTTATTAAATTATATACAACTTTATTTCTAAGAAGTATCATTCTAAATTTAATATCTGCGCCGGCTGTCGGTATGGTATCTTCTACTCAACTTTGGCTACTGAAACAGTCAACCTTTGGGAGGTTCTTCGCTACCTTAACTAGTGTAGGATCACACATCTCATTATTGAAATCGACTCGCTGCTCCTTATTAACATCTTAAAAGGTCTTCACCCGGCTCTCTGGGCGTTCGCTGCTATCATAGATGATTGCATGTATCTCTTATCTGCTTTTTCTTTTTTATTTTTGTTCCATATCTACTGCAAGACAAATCAGTCGACTGATTGGCTCGCAAATTATGATAGGAATATGGCTCTTAACTGTGTCTAGGAGAGTTCCTTTCCCCCCTCGTTCGTATCTATTTTGGCTGCTGATGTAAGTGGTGCTTACCATAACAGAGAAAGTTGATTAATAGATTACCTTTTATTTTTTAAAAATTTAATATATAAATTAATCATGTATTATTAAAAAAAATTAATAGTTCTATCCTAAGAAGATAAAACTATAGAAAAGCAAAATAAATTTAGACATAATCGGAGGGTAAAATATAGTTCCCCTTCGAATTTTTATCTCTACCAAAACAAAAAATCAAACCCATAAATACTCTACGAATATCAAAGTGTGGATAAGTGACATCATATCAGCATTAGTAAAGGTAGTTGTAATGTAAAGAGAGAGAATTATTTTAGAAGTTATTGCGAAGAGAAAAATATCTTACCCACAAGCACTTTGAAAAGAATCTACTAATGGAGTAGATGTGACATCACTATGTACATTAATGAAGATGATTATAAAATAGAGAGAAATTACTAAGAGTTAATTAAGTGTTTAAGTCCATCCTATTTATAAACAGGCTGTAAAGAGTTTATAAGCATCATTACTAGCAACTCTGTGTAGAAAGTTGGATTGGAGACCTTTTGGTTCTTTATTAATCTTTATCCCTAGTTTCTCTTTTCATACAACTCTGAAGCTTGATATTAGCACATTTGCATCCATATATTTTGAATTAGAATTAATTTATCTTATCAACTTTATTTTGTATCAATATGTCTCTATACTTTTAACTATGTTACAAAACTAATTTGTAACAACTAGGTATTTCACCCTATTCAATGGTGTTTGTGCCTTTTAAATTTAAATTTATTTATCTGTTTGAATAAAAATTATTTTAATTTTTCTCTACTAGCGACGTGTATATTGTTACGGTTTAGTTAAAAGTATAGAAAAGAATAGCAACATAAAGCAAAATTTAGGAGGTAAAGTAATTTTGGTATTTAATCTTAGATTGAATCTAAGTCTAACTTTACTTCTGAGTAATTGATTAAATTGATCTTCCTCATAAATTAATTTACTTAAATAATCTACTCCCAAACTTAAATGTCAAAAGGCTTACTTATTAAACCGTTAATTCTAGAAGTAAAACTTTTATTCCTAATACATGTAAGTGTAGATTATTCTTTGATCTCTATTTAAAATCTATTAATTGGATAAACCAAGATAAACTAGAGAGGTCTTGAGTTTATTGTATTACAATTTGATAAACTAGACACAAGTATTATATTCAGATTTATATAATATAAAATATAAATTAGATCTCTTTAATTTTTTTTTTACTTTCCTCTCACTTATTATTATATAAAAAATTGATAATATCATAGTATTATATTTAAAATAAAATACTAAAAAGATCTATAGGAGATGAACCATTTGAGTAAATAATATGTGAGGAGATCTAGTTCGGTTTAAAACCTATTTATTTCAGCATTAAAATGCTAGCTTCGACATGGACATGTCCAAAATGTAAGATTTAAACCATAATAACTAATAAATAACTTATGATGTATATTAATTTTTTTTTTCTTCCAACAAAAAGAAATGCCAGTATAGCATTTATTGAATGGAGAACAATAAGGGACACAAAGATAGATGGAGCTTCTCATTTGCTGAATTAGTTCTACTAGTCCCTCCTCTCAATAGAGTAAACAAAACACCAGCTCTTTAAGCTTGTCCTTGCAAATCTCTTCCATTCTTTATTCCATTCGGATATCAATCCATATAACCTGCCAAAAATCCAATCACAATAACATTAGGCAGGCTAGAAAGGAAAATGAATCAAGTACAAAAAAGGACTTAACGAGAGATTAGAACCGATACCTTCAAAGGTTTCATGCAGGGCATTGGAATCCCGGTGGTGGATGCTTTCCACATCCCACAAGCATCCCTAATACTGTCGGAGTCACTAGATTTATATTTAGCGACTTAGCTTTCACTCCTGTGCAAAGACATAGAGCAGCATCAAGTTCTGTGATCCCTCGTAGCATAGGGCAGCATACTGTCTTTGCATAACGGCCGATACCGATACGTGACACACCGCCGAGTAAATTAATACATGGTTGTAGCTTTGTCGTGTCTACGGGGCACGTGTGTGACGGTAGTGGTGGCAACGACGGCAGTTGTACTATTGTTTGCGGTGGTGGAAATGGCAATTGATGTTTTGGAGGATCTTTTGGTCCTACATATGAAGGTAGTGGTGGCATAACAATAGGTGGCAAAGGAGGCATTACATGACTATGTGGAGGTTTGGGTCCAACCAAGGGTGGCAAGGGGGGTTGGGCCACTGAAATGGCTCTTGGTGGCCTATGCACCATTGGCTTGGGTAGGTAAGGAGGGTAAGGGATAGTCCTTGGGGGTATCCTGAAGGAGTAGTTAAACCACCCAAGGGTAGAAGGAATGAGATCCATGAAGAGGATCAGAAGGCAAAGTGGGATGAGCTTGGCCATGGTAGAGGAGGGATTAGAGCAGCTAGGTGCTTGTTGTGATTTGTGGAGTTAGAATTATTTTGCTTGAGTCCTACTTATAAGGAGATATACGAGTGGGTTGGTGATTTAATTTGGTCCCTCTGACCTTATACAAATGGAAGGTGGCCAGTGTTCTTTTACCATATTGTTGACATATTATTAAGTTGGACTTAGTTGGTCGTAGGTTGTAGGTCTCAAAGATTCAAAGGATTGTAATCTATCACAGAGAAAGATTTTAAATTAGCACACCAATTGGGTTAGAGTATTTTAGATGTATTGCTTACTAGTTATTTATAATATCTTCTTGGGAAGATTTTATATCCTAGAAATCCTGCACTTCTTAATATATTTTCTTTAATTTACTTGAGCTGTTTAATTGTGACAGATATTTTTTGCCGTGTTCCAAATTTTCAAGCCTCAACCTTTTCGTTTGTCAAAAGGTAAGTGCTTGTATACATCGACTCCTCGTGTCAAGACATCTACCTCAAGTTATGTTAAATTAAAATGGATCATTAACTAACAAGCAGTAATTGTTATGGTTGTAAAGCAAAGACAAATCATAATTAGCAGACAGAGATTAGCGACTCCGATGCCACTTGAAAAGGTAGTAGAGATTCGTTTGGTAGTTAAGCAACAATGGAGTCAAGAGAAGGGCTGTTTTTTTCTCCTATCCTCATTTACTGAAAGCAACTCATAGGAGGAGATGAATGTTTACAATTCAGAGTGTGGTACTTTTTTTTTAGAGAGAGAGTAGATAGATTGAAAGTAAATTTAACAAACATATGATGATAAAATGCCCTTTCTTGAGAGGTAGCATTTATCATTAAAAAGGAGGAAAAAAAAAAGGAAAACTAATTTAAGAGGCAGAATCCAGTGTGTGTTTGGATTTTTCTTTTAATTAAGATGCCTTAATTTTACTCAAAATGTTGAAGATAACAGCAGTGAGAGAATGCAAATATATTTTCCATGACATAGCACTGAAATATCACAAGAAAGAGAAGATTTGTGCTGAGTAGTACAAGTTTGTCTAACTATAAAACTTCCCACAGGGGACCACAAACTAATGATCCTAATTAACCAATTTCAAATATTTATCCTGAGTCAAGTGAGTTCAGCTGCTTGCTTCAGCAATGATCAGAGATTTCGTTGCTACATTGGCTTGCAAACTTACTCGGGGGAATCGGCGGAACTGAACGGCTTAACATGAGATTTCCTGGAAAACAGCAGAGGGGGAAGACAGCAAGATCAGTAAAAAACCATGTCAAAGGGAAGAAATAGTTCATCTTTTATATGCTAAGATATATTTTCTAAAAACTACATCCATTCATGGATTTTAATTTTCCTCTCTTCCTCATCTACTCATAGTTCTCTCTTATATCAAGCTAAGTATCAGTTTCCTCTCTCAATAAAATCCCTCTGACCCTCTCCCTCATGGGCAGCCATCCTCATCCAAATAGAGAGTGCAAACTTAGCCTGTATACTTAGAAGTTAGAAATATATTTTTACTATGTTATTGGTTCCTTACTTTTAGAAGACAAGAAAATGATCTCACAATGAAGAGAGGTACATCAGACGCTACTGACGGCACTCCACAACTATGTACACGGGCTTTCCATTCAGCCTGAAGCGTTCCTATAAATATAGCAATTATCAACATGGCATTCAAAATGGACCAATGCGAAGGAACGGTAAAGGATATGAAAACAAAATTGTAAATCGCTGGCAACAAACAGAGATTCATAAACTACGTACGGTACAATTAAAAAAATGAAGAAAGAAATTTTGTTATTCTTTAAAAATGTGAAGCAGAATATTTTATTTGCTGACTGCCGTAAGTACTTCAACAGAGATCACAGCAAATTACCAACATCCTTGTTATATAACAAGCAATAACAATCATGAGTCAGCCTCTACTAATTATTTTATCAAGTTCCACAACAATGCACATTTATCTTGAAATGGCATGTGGCAATCAAGAATGTAGTTGTCACATAGTGACTATAGATTGCAATGGTACGCTAGTTTCATCTTTGAGATGGTGTATGGAATAACATAATTGGTTCCTATCTCTTAGGCTTCAAGGTCAATAGAAATTCATGAAGAAGTGAACTACTTCCAAAATGGGCATCTAGAAACACATTAGGATCATAACAAGAATAAGAACATGAAATAAGTTAGTTTCAGATACCAAATAAACTTCATTCACAATTACTTCTGTGACTAATATGTTATGTCTCTAATAGATATTTGTATAACTGCATGCCTCTACTGGATATTTTCCACAATGTCTTGCTTTTAGTGTGCTGTAAAACACAGCTCCGATAAGAAATTTGAGATAGCAACAAGCTGACAATTCCATTCCCAAGTTACATAGTTTTGAATGGTTAGCTGAGAAAAATGGAGTGTTATTCTGAAATTAATAACATCATACCTTGAATTTAGGTAAGCCTAGGAGACAAGCACACTCAACCACTTCGGCTCCAGCACGCTCTAGAAATGCACATTTTCCCACAAACATGAAAAGGTTAAGGTCAGTCGATGAAACATACTTTATGAAAAGATTTGATAGCATAATATTGTATATTCTCTCTCAAGAAACAGAGAGAAAAGTTTACACAATTTAGAAGAAGAAAGTACTGATGTTCTATTGGTTTGTACTCATACATATACTTTTGATTGAGGTCAACTCCAGACACATTCCCAGAAGAAATGTTGATAAGACTTTTATTCTCCTGCATGTTAATATTTTTCACTAATTCGATAATTTACTTGTCGGAGAACAAATTGAAGCACAATGGTCTCAATATGAGGAATCATCCAGCATGTTGACATTTTCCTCAAGTTAGCATGCTAAATGTAATTGTTGTCCAGCTTATCTGTTACAATTTCAATGGAAACTTTTGTATACATGGAAGGATGATATGCAAGATATATAGCTGTTTTAAATATATTTCGAACAGGTTGTACTACACTTTTGGAGAGGATAACTAGAAATGTACCAAGAAGTCTTATTGCTGCAGATAATGTACCACCAGTGGCAATCACATCATCAATGATCAGTATGCGCTCCCCCGGTTGTACAGCTCCAACATGCATTTCCAAACAGTCGGTACCATATTCAAGCACATAAGTTTCTGAAATTACTTCACCTATATGGGAGTAATGAATTATCACACTAAATAATAATTTACAAGGCATGATATATGGCATATATTTTCCATAAAAGAAACAAACATGACACATCCCTGCCATATCTTTTTCTGAATTCCAGAGCTAAAATTTAACTCATGTGGCATAGGAGCAATGTCTTAATAGGTCATAATAAGATCATTAGAGGAAAATTTTAGTATACCATTTGTATACAAAAAGTATTTCATATAGGTATGGATCCCAACTCAATTCTTTATGAAGTTTTTGAGCAACTACTAAGTGCTACACAGAATTTACATCTTTGATGGTTCCAAAGCTAAATTTCTTAAAAGTATAGAAACCTCTCAAAGATCAAGTGCTGGGAAGCACACTCAACCATAAAAAAATATAATGGTTTACCTATCTTCACAAAAAATACCTTTGAAGTTAGCACGAAGAGCTTCAGGAGATGTGTCCCAAGTCATACACTCATAGCTATGAGAAGAAGATGGTGAGAGTTAAACAACAAACATACCGCTATTCTCACCATCATTAGTTTCTAAACTAATCTTTGGTTTTGCCTAAATTAAATTAAACAGTCAACTTATCTATCATGTGCAAAGGTAGAAATGCCACATTGTTCATTGCTTGCTCACTGGTGGATAACCCATGCTGTCAGCTAGCAATTACTTCATGAGCCTACCAAGAAGAATGTTCTTAGACACTCGTGTCTCCTCGATTGCACATCACCTTGACATATGATGTGATCAAGTTTTACGTGTGCTGCCAGACATCATAGCTTCTTCCTGGTCACACAATTGCAATGATATGATGAACTCTATCTTATATGCCTCCTTTCTTTGTGTGAAATTCATGTCAGAATTGTATCATAAAACTTTTCGCATAAAAGTCTGGTAAATGAGTTTTTGAATATAAATGCAAGCATGCTCGGAAATTTTAGTTACAAGGCATCTGACTTACAAAAGTATGTGCAAGATGAAGAGGTATATTCTATCTTAAGAAATAATGGACAGATTAAAGTATTAGCACTATATGAATCTTACAATTTACAAGTTCATGCTTCAAATAAAATTTGTAGATGAGTAAATGAGAACCAAAACTTGGTTAATAGTTGCTCAACAGAAAATGGAAAATCTTACTTTAGCAGGAAAAAAGAATACATATATATAAGTCAAATATATTGAGTGAAGTTTGTACCTGGTAATTTCCTAGGTTTACGTAATGGTATAAATTTTGCACCAATTGCCAAGGCGATCGAAGGGCCAAATATGAATCCTCTAGCTTCAATTCCTTGTAGATCACTTGATTGAGTTAGTTTATATAAAGCTATTTCTTGTTAAGCATAGCATAAATTTAGTTCTTATAAAATGGAACTCCAAAGTTCAAACTCCCACAATATAGTTTGTTGAAGGATGCAGTTTTGCACTTATTATCTGAGACCACATATGTATGAATTCAAATACTAAATAAGAAAACAATTAATTATGACAAGTTTATAGCCCAAAACAATATCCACCTATAAGAATGCTCAATAGAACATGCACTAAGGAATGACCTTACAACTAATAGCAAGATTATACTGAAAACGAAAAGGCTAGGACCATAAAAGATTCTGATATAAAATACCACCAAAACTTTGCTATTGATGACAGAATGTTATTCAGTTATAGACCTAACAAAACATGCAATATATGCTTCGTAGCTATCCAGCAAATACCCACTCTTTTGGGCAATAATTAAGCAGCCTAATAGCAAACATACAAACAAATTCTGCATACAGGACTCTGCAAGTTGATGTGTGTAATTTAGTTTTCGCGTATCGAATTTCTGATCGGTGAGACAGGAATCAGTGCATCAACTTGCATTATGATGTTTCTACACCAAACAGAACTCCCGTGTCGCCCTCCTATCGAATCCAATGAGTCCAATATTATAAGCGAAATTCCAAGTTGCTGAATAGGAGTAGTATTGGCCCAATTGAAACAGAAAATATATAAGTTTACAAACTCCCTTAAAAAAAGAAGAGTCCTCCTAGACAATTACCTCAAAGATATGTTGAGCTATGTAAATACTCACAAGGAAACAAGAAGAGAATACGACATTTAACTAGGTGAAGATGACACAATACAGACACAAGAAGAAGATTTAGTTGGTCAAATACAAACAGGAGCCGGACTAGAAACATCCGTACAGACCATGCCATGCATGCAACTTGGAAAGCTGCAAGTGCATTGGTCGGCTTCCCCGGCCAACATGTCGTCGGGTGGGTCAACTCTCGCTGGGGAAAAAAGAACGGGCAATAGACAGGGGTAATTTGGACGCGACTCAGTGAGTCAACTCGGAACCGAAAAGGTTTTGCGCTCCGGTCCTCAAATAAGAGGGGAATATTAAAAAGAGCCCAATTAAAGTAAAGAGAACAGAGGAGGAGAGGGGTAATACCAGCAACCGCGGCGATACCCATGTCGCGATATCGATCGACAAAGATCTCAACGACGTCTTTGAACACCTCGGGGCGGAGCAGAAGCGGGGTGATGTCGTTGAACATGATCCCTGGTACCACCGCCAAGTCCCAAATTCCATCAAAGAAGAAAATTTTACACGAACCCAACTCGCAAAAAGGAGAGCAGAGCTCAAGAGAGAGCAAAGCAAGCAAGACCCACAAGAGATAAAGAGAGGAAGACGAAGACGAAGACGAAGAAAAAGACCTGGTTTTGGGAAGTGGGGCACCACCCTAATGGCCGCCGAGATGGCTTGCAGACGAGGGTCTACGCCGTTCTCCTCTTCCAACATCTCTCTCTCTCTCTCTCTCTCTCTCTCTCTATACCTTTCTTTGCTTCTCTGTTCCTCCACTCTCTCACTCTTTATATGCACCTAACAGTCGTGAACTCAGTTGAGTTCGGCTCTCCTTGTATTCCCGAAACAAACAGGAACGCATTTATAACTCCTCTGTCTCTCTTCCCTTACAAATATTGACTTGTTTGGGGTCGTATATGTTAATTTTCCAATGACTCCGATACGAAGATCTTTTTATTTCCTTATATATATATATATATATGATTTCCTCTCTCTCTCTCTCTCTTTTTTATGGGGACTTGGGGAGCAATTTGGAGTAGTAGCTATAGGAGAGGGGAAAGCGCCAAGGCTATGCGAATCGAACTTTTGGATCTCAGAGGATTTTGGGGTCAGAGAGAGTGAGAAAGAAAGCGAGAGATTCCGGGATTTTGGCTCGATTTGCGTTTTCTTGTGCGTGTTTTGGAACCTACACACTTGCACTGTTACCTCCTCTTCTGCCATTACCCCCCTCTCTCTCTCTCTCTGCCTCTGCGCCATAGGAATGATTAGCTACTTGGAAAATTATAACAAAATTATATTTTATACATTACCTTTGAATGTTTTGACCCCATTTTTAATCCCTTTTTTTTTAATTTAAATTAAAAAAAAATATATGGTCCACACCAATTGTAATGCTGAAATCAATGTTGTTCCTCCGCGTCCATATTTCCTATCCTTTTAAATTTATATTATATCTCCACAGAAATAATTTAAGTTTTTCTTTAAAATATTTCTACATGAATATAAGTCAACATCAGGTTAAACTATAAATAAAATAACTGAATCGTAAAGTCAAAACCGCCCCCCCAAAAAAAAAACATGCTCTTAGGTACGAAGAATATCCTTTCCCACTATAGTCTTAAAAAGGCTCTTTAGTTACCAAAAATAATCACCAACTTCACCGAGGATATGAAGATCATATATGATAGATAAATATATATAATATCTAGATAAGTTAGGGAAAGGGTGTTGTCAAGGCGAAGGGGGTCAAAAAAGCAAAAGGATAAACATAGGGGTGTTAAATAGGGACGGCGAGGGGGTCCGAACCAAAGGATAAACATATATATATATATATATATATATTTCATAATATATTTTACTTAAACATTTAGAGGATCGATGTTGGCTTTCAATGTTACACTTGAAAGGACTACTATCAACGTTTACAGATTGGACTTGCCCCCCTCCCCCTCTCTCTTTCTCCTCCTCCTCCTTCTTAGAATATCCAAAGGATGGGTAGTATTGTCTATTGTTGTATTGATTGGTAGTGGTGCAATGCCCATGAACATTTGCCATGTGTCTAGTGAAAACTAAGCAGCTGATTTGGACTCTTCTCACCTTAGAGAAACATAAGATTGTTCAAAATCTCAATACAAGGACTTATATTTGAGGTATAGACAAAGGAAAATATCTTGTGTGCAGTGAGCTTGTCTTTGCTAAGATCATGCCTGTACCTCTCAACCCCCCCTTATTTGCCAAACAGGAAGTTGGTGTTGGTTGGCCAAATGGGAAGACACCAAAGGTTGATTTAGATATATAATCTTTGCTTAATGGTTATATTATTTATTTATTATCCTTTCTACTTTGTAATCTAGCTTTACTTACTTTGGATGAACAAGTAGAAACTTCTTGGTATCTATATTATCATCTCCAATAAATGAATGAAAGATAAATTGTGGTGGTTCCCTGTCTCTAAATCCCCCAAGCTTATTTTGTCTTTGTCCCACAAGTTAAAGGGAAAGGAATCATACAAAGTCTACATTATGATGGAAATAGAATAACTTAGACATGGGAAACTATTTCATGGTGTGCTTGTTTGTACAAATCAACTTGCATTCGTCTAGTAGTTTTATGGATATTTTTTTATATATATTTTAGACATGGGAAACTATTATAGATATATCATTTAAGCACAAGTTTTTAATATAGCTTCATACAAATACTTTCAATAAACTATAATATAAAGAACACTTTTTTACTTATGGATTTTATGAAATAATAATTACACTAAGACCTCCAAATTTTTTGCCTATTTCCATATTCACCCACATCAAATAATCATTTTACCATCACCTCTCTCTCTCTCTCTCTCCCCTTTAATATAAGGATAGAATTATCTATATTTTAGAGATCTTTTATAGTTAACTGGGTAACTGTTTCACGAAATAAATAAGTTGATATACGCCGGAAGTAAGCAATATTTCCAAAGTATAAGTATAATTATCCCTTCAAGAAAATAACTCTTCACCTCCTAAGTTGAGGTGGTGTCCTGTATCATGACATTCATTTTAATTAATAAATAAATAAAAGAGAAAAGATATAAATTTTTATTTATATTGCTTTCTCATTAATATTAGATACATTGCATCTCGAAACACTTAAAATCAGAAGTCACTTAAATCTCCATAAATATGGATTGTCCTTCCCAATAATTAACAGACAGTGATGCATTTTCTAGGAACTTCCCAAGAGCTGGATCTCCATAAAGATTACTACTGGGGTGTAATTAATTCTATAGATCATCTATCCTTTTGATACATAAGCAACAAATGACAAAGAAGCATGTAAACTAATGTTTTTATGGTTTCTCTGACAAAGTATTTTATATATAGTACATTATGCACACTCTAGGGTTCCAACAACCAACTCATACACAATAAATGCAACTTGACTAAGGAAAAGTGAATGTAATCCAAACTACTGAACCAATATATCCAAAACTGTCATATATATATATATATATATATATATAAATAATGAGAACCAACTTATAAACAATAGAAGCAACCAATGGAAAGATTACGAGTAGTACTGCTAATTAATCTACAAAAGATATGAGCCTTTAATTTCCCATTAAACTTTTATGCCCCACATAAGGGAGGACCATATATAATTATATATGCGTGGCTCACTCTAACAGTAGGCAGCTTTCACCTATATGGTTGTGAAAGTATACAGTGGTACTTCAAAATGATATCATGTAATAGCATTGACAGGGAAAAGGAGACCTCCAAGACTTATATAGATGTGATAATTTTTTCTCTCATTATCAAGTAAATGTCACATATATATATATATGTTGCTACTTAAGGGGTGTAATATTTCTGTCATTATCAAAGAAAATCTCCAAGACCTATTGGTGTGAGTGTGAATCCTACCATACATCATAGCTAACCTAAAAAAATAGAAATGTCCTTTCATTTTAATGCTTATCTTTGCTTGATGAGATGTTTCAGCTCTATTTACTTGTTTTTATAAGCACCTTTTATTTATCTTTACAATAGAAAATCTCTCACATTTATTTATTTATAGGGTTGCATCCCAATATAATGCTGGATAAATAATTAACCCAAAATTTTCAATGGTGGGTAATGAGCAAACTAATGTTTATAGACATTTCTCCGATGTCTATATATATAATTACAAATTTAAGAAGAAACCTTAAATAATATTAATACTAGATCGATAATGAGCTAATAGGTTATAAATCAAATAAAATAATTAATTTTTATTAATATATAAGTTGGATAACTGAACTAGTTATCTAAAGAAATGTACCATCTACGAGTCCAAAGATAGAAAAGAAGTAATTAAGAAGAAGTAATTGTTTATTAATATGGGCTTTTGTTTTCTAACCTATCCTAACAAAGTATTTATTCACCTTTTACCGCGAGAAAAACCAGGGTGCTACTTTTTACCGAAGAGAGGGAAAAAGAATCCAAAAGTAGGAAAAGAACAGAGAAGTTATTTACGTGTACCGGAACAGATCCTGACGTACCACAGCGGATTGCGTCCAATCCCGATGTACCAATCCCCGAATTGGGACCTCAAATTGGAACCCCCCACGGAGGGTTCGGTGGTCCCCACCCCCGGCGTTCAACAAGCACGGTCCCACATCCATTTACGTCCAAGTGGCATTAATCGGGAAAGACTACAAATAGCGGGAGGCATGTCACGTGATTACGGCCCCCTAAATACGTCGCTAATGGAGAAGGCGAAGACGAAGAAGAAAGAAGAAGAAAACGAAGCAAAGGCAATGCCCTACGTAATGCGCGGGATCCACCGGCCGAGCACACGCGACGCGACGACCGCAACTGCCGACTCCCACAACCCCGCCGATTCGTACCCACCCTAGCAGCCGCCGGCGGCTCCGAAAACCGACCGACGAGAGGAGTGATTTGATAACTAGATCAACTGTGATCGATGGATCAAAACTAGCATTTTTAATAATAAAGATGTACTAAATATGATCCTTAACATGGGGGCTAGTAGGACGACTGTAATGACGCTAATGACCTTGCTGCGTTTAATAATTAGGGTGGGGTGGTGGGGTTGGGGGAGAGCACCCGCTCGAACTTCTTTGTCCTATGTGAAGCTGTTTTTTGAAAGGAAATTGAATGAGCCCGTATACTGGATGCAATTGTCGTCGATAACTTTGACTATAAGTAAAAGAATCGAAAAGAAGAAAGGGAAAGAGAAATCAATTCCTATCTCATTATATTTAAATATATGAGAGAAAACAAGATAAAGAAAAAAGAAAGATAGTAAACTTTTCTTTCTTTTAATTTCTAGACACACACACACACACACACACACACATATACTTTCGGCAAAAGATGACAAAGGGAGGGGGAGAGTGCTTTTGGTGAAGGAAAAACTAATGTTCATATCCATTGGTATGGAGAGCTTTTCCTTGTCTTCTTTTGAAAGACAAATCAGAACATTAGGCTCAGCTATTGTGGGCCAGTTTGGAATCGGAGCTTTTACTAAGTAATCCGGCCCAGGCCCACTTCTGCCATTGGTGTTGGTGCTGTGCAGCCATACTTGCCAAGTTCTTTCTCTTTATATGTTCAAACAATGGTTAGTTGGATCCTAAATTCTAATTTCCTTTCAGTTCTTTCAGATTATGTTTACTTTTTCAGCGTAAAAGATTAGACATGTACAATATTTTATAACCCACTTTAATTTAAGGATAGAGAGAGGAGATTAGAACCCAAGGAGATTCACCACAATATATATGTATATAACAATTTACAGGAAGAGACTGAATCTGGAGGAAAATTAATTGAGGTTCCTCTTAGTAAAATAATATTTAACACCACCAAAGATGAAAAAATTGGAATTGGAATTCTATTGAGAAAGATGCATAACAAAATTATGCAAGGAGGAAGTAAGGAAAAGTGAGAGCTGAAAACTTTCTGCAACAATAAGTAAATGGTGAGAACTAAGAATTAAATGTAATTTGAGCCTATGTGACTACATTATTACCACTTCCCTACTTCTTATTGTTAACATATTGTTATATTTTTAGACCATATAATTTATCTGTGACATAGTAGGTTAGTATTGGTAGACAAAATACCTTAGTGATGGCACTCCTCTAATTCTTCCTATATATAAGAAACTGATGAAAAAGTATATCTTGCCACTGTCCATCATGTATTTTACTTTCTTCGTCGAATAATATCTGAGAAAAGGAAATTCATCTTTTGCTTATTTGATCGAATGCGAACTCCGAATTCGACACGATGTCAAGTTACTTTTCATTCCACTACAAATTTCCTCTCCAAATATAATCTGTGTGCATCTATACAATCTGTTTGGATAGAGATCTTTTTTGTTCAAAAATAGTATGTCCTTAATTATGTCAAAAAGCACTTTAAGTTCTTGATGCCTGCCATACATATGTTATCTGAAGTGATTCAACTAAGACAAAATGATCTAAAGACTTCATTAATGGTGACCATGCTGTAAAATATATAGAGGAGAGCTCTAAGTTGCTCTTCTTTTCTTCATATAATAACTTGCCTATATTCTAACTTTCTTTAGATGAGTCATATTAGCATATGACTTTGTAGAACATGCTCTGAGCCATGTTGCACTAAAGTAGGCTTCACAGATGGACCAACTCATTAAATAACTCATGAAATAGAACCCTTATGTCTGAACACTTTAGCATACACATGGTTGCATCAGCAACTCACAACTTTCCTGGATCTGTTGATATACAATTAAATGGTACTGCTGATGCATGCATATAAATCTGACATGGTTGCTTCATCAAATTGGCAAAATTTGCTTCATGGTTTCTTCATCAGGGGTCCATAATTGACCACAGACAGTAATACTATGTTGCTCAGCGTTATATATGCTGATGAACAGTGAAATGGTGCTTGTGCTGATGTGATTACAGAAAGCTAGCTCTTATTTGATTGCTGAAACATGGATAGATAGGCCAAAGAATGCAAACTGTTCAAAAGTGGGAACCCATGCCAGTGGATTGTCCTTGCTTGCAGACATACACAAGCAACTACTCTTATTAGGTAAAAAAAAAAGAAAAAAAAGAAGATGAGAGAGAGAGAGAGAGAGAGAGAGAGAGAGAGAGAGAGAGGAAACAATGGAAGTATGTCATGGTATAACCACTTTTGGAAATCTTTCATGACTTCATAAGTACTGATGAAGTGAAAGCAGGCCTAAAAGGGGATATCCATGAATAAAATTCCCATCATCTGCCTCTAAAGTATCAAGAGAAGCATAATTAGGCTTTGGAAGAAGAAGAAGAAGAAGAAGAAGAAGCATAAAAGGTTCTGATTTTAAGCTGCATGATGAGGGCATCTTTTCTTTCATCACGAAAAAAAAAGGGACACCCACATCCAATAATTCTCTCCCTGCACCCACCCTTCAACAAGACAACACATCCAAGAATCTCTGTACAGCAAATAGTGGATAAGTACTTACTGAAAACCACATGCACAATTCTTTACACTCCCATGGAAGATCTAAAACTTGCAAACTCTTCCAGTGGCGGAGAACACTCACCTTCGCAATTGGTCTCTCCCTGTGATTTCCCACAGCTTTATTGAACTGCAATTGAGAGAGGAGATGCAGTTCAAGAAAGCTGTGGAAGACTACAAAGAGGGCCATCTTTAAGCACCCAAGAATTTTAGAGAGAGACAGAGAGAGAGAGAGAGAGTGAGGAGGTGAGAAGGGTATAGCTATAAGCTAAAAAGCCTAATGGGGGGTGGCTGTGTGGGCTTATAGGAGAGGGAGAGGATAGAAGGGCTATTTATAGTGAAAGGGGGAGGAGAGGAGAAGGGTTCGTGGGGTTGGGTGAGACACTTTAAGGACCCAATCCCGAGAAGAATATAGACCTGAAACGAACTCACGCCTTCCTTTCTCTCTCTCACTCTTTCTCTTCTTCTTTTTTTATTTTTTTGCCCTTTATTAAAAAAGCAATGTCGATAAAGACATCTTTAGAAGGCAGAAGAAGACTTTTGGGCTCATCAACCCACATAATTTATTAGCTCAGTGGAAGCATTACCAACACTTTGAAATTATTAAATGTTAGGGTTTGTTGGTTGTGGTAGTGGACATGGTGAGGCCTATAAATAAATAAATTAATTAAATCTACTTTCGGTTTAATTCGGAGAAAGAGGAGTTGTGTAATTGTGTTTTGAGGCTGGCACAAGGAAGTGGCATCGGCGTATGGTTTTCCTTCGGCAGCACACATTCCACACCTGCACGCATCTCGAGGCGCGGTTGGTCTCCTCGCCCCGGGAAATCCGTGCGCGACGGGGCCAGAACGGTGTCAGGCCTCCGGCCTCGGAAACCCCCGGACTCGCCCCGATGGACGGCCTTGATTCCTCCAACGCGGCGGCCCGGATCAGACGGTGGCGGTAGCCCCGTTGGGGGACACATCTCTGACACCAAATCACTTTATTTATTTTTTAAAAAATAAAAAAAGATAAATTTTTAGTTCTAGACCCCCCAATTTTATAGCACGTAATGATATAAAAAAAGAAAAAGAAAAAAAGAAAATCGAATCTGGCCATCGTCCCCACGTTGGATCCAACCTCACCCCATCGATAAACAACACATGCGCCCATGTGAATCGTGGGCCCAACCAATCGTGTGGAGCGTTTCGGCTCCGGCCCTCTCGGATTCGGGTCGGTGCGTTGTCGGGCCGGAGTGGCAGACCGCCCGCCTCGGCGCGGCGCCGCCTCGGGTTCGGGTTCGGTTTCGGGTCCGGACCGGATCGAATCGGGTCACGCTTAGGGCATTAATTTAAGGTGGGGTTTGTCGATTTGATTTATCAACAACCCTGCAATGAAAGATAAAATAGAATGGAAGGGTTGGAGTTATGTGGATTTGATTTGGCAACAATCGGATGGCCACCTTGTCATTAGATGTTTTATGCCTGTCGTGACATGGCGTGCCATGGTGCTCCCAGCAGTCCCCCCACCTCTCCCCAAGAAAAAAAATATTGGTTAGAAATTTTTCTCGAGACATATCTATCTTGACCTAATTGGACTAGGATTTATATGTCTCATAATTTTAACCTCCAACCTATCCTAATACTTTCTTAGTGAGGTTATCTTTTCTGCCTAAAGATAGGGGAGTAACTTCACACATAAGACTAGTATCCCTTTATACTTTTAACTTAATATTAAAGATATTTACTCAGAGATTTTGAGGTTATTTTGCATATGGTCATATGGTAAGGTATGAAACATCGACACATTTACCGACAACAGTAGTCTCACATATCATGCACCATCGCAGTTACGATTATAAAAATCACGTTCTTATTTTATCTATTTATACGATTTGGCGTATCTAAACTAGTCTTGATGTCTCGCGACTTGGCTGTCAAGAGAGAGAGAGAGAGAGAGAGAATAACGAGTGACAAGCAAGTTGAAAGATAAAACGAAGTCTGTCCTTTAATGGAGACATGAATGCTCACACTTTGGAAGACAGAAAGTTTATTAAGAGTTGGCAGTGGATTAAGCTATTTGATTAAGAAAAGCACTTGCCCACCCACATGTAATTAGAGCTGGCAAACACTAGCTAAGACTCTTTATAAGTTTATAATACTCTAATGCCAAGCAGTGTTAGTGGATTAGGTTTTGTCCAGCATGTGGTTAGTGGCCTCGTACGTTTCTGCTGTACACTGCATGTGTTGGCTAATTATACTGCAGGAAACTTCTGTTGGTTTAATCTTATTACCATCGCTAAGCCTCAGCATGCATGCATTGATATTTTGATATATCATTCGATATAGTTACTAAGTTTCTAACCTACATATTTCACTTGTCTAAACTGAGATCATGCAACCGATCATCTATGCAAGCATCACCATGAGCTAAAATAGTAGACAAAAGCTCAAAACCAAGTCTGCATGACGTTCGTTCGTTGCTCAGGATTCAGGAAGCAACAACATCACTATATCTAGTGGTTCTAATGGCTGCCTTGATCGATATTCAATCGATCTCACATCCCTTTTTTTTTTTTTTTGGTTTCTTTAGTAGAAAGTCCGTGGATATATATGATGCATTTGTTTTCCAAGTTGACAACAGTTACTTGAGAAGGAGAAGCCCAATCCCTATTGGAAACGTCTTGCATGGCCTTGCTGGGTGACACCATGCATGGTGGACATTCGTTGACTATATAAAAGATGGACAAAAACTTAGATGGGTCACAAAAACATAAATGAGAAGGTGACATATGTGAAAAATGAATAATAGTTCACAGGTCTAAGAGATATAATTATGGGAATAAAAAGTTAACATTAGGAAAAATGATAAATGTCACCAACCATATATAACAGTCCCTACAAGTTTGAACTTTTACCAGAAATCGGACGCAGAGTGTATTCTCCATGTCGATGCCACCTTGCACTGAATTTGCTCTTGAGATTATTAAATGAGCCCACCCGATTGAGGTTTACGATCTGGGTTTTTGTCTTGGACTATGTGATTTGAAACGTTGTTTACTTCGAGATCTTAATTGAGGCCCAAAAGTTTTATGGGCTTGAGATGGCCTGGATCTTAATCCATCTCTCCTCTGGCTCTTCAAGCCTGGGCAAAAAAATGATCACTCCAATTGACTTGGTTCCATCTGCAGTACTTACCCATGATAGAAATCTAAATCTATCTGGCAGATGGGCTGGAAGCATCGTCTAAATAGATCCAAAATATGTTAGATGGTACTACTGAATCATAATTACTGCACCATTAGGGTTAGATAAGCAGTAGCGTTCAATTCAATTAACAGGTTTTCTTGTCTACATCAATCATTTCTTATCATTATCAGATTGACCAATAAACTGAAAACTAAATGAGGCCCGATAATGGTTAATTAAACTCCAGATATTCAGAATAATTAACTAATTAATATCTTTTCTTTTAATTTAACAAGCGATGGTGAATGAATCGATAGAAATTAAATCCTCAAATTACCCACAAAAGAGAGAGAGGAAAAAAAAAAAAAAGGAAAGAGAGAGAGGGGCATCGATCTGCATTGTGCAGTCATCACATCATGGAAGGTGATCACGGGTTCATATGACTCCAATTTGCCAGCTTTATTAGAAAACAATCCTACCTCACGGACTGAGTATAATATAAGATTGATATATGCCCACACAGCACGTATCTATCTACCTCTAATTCTCTCAATAACTCTCCACCTCTAATACCACCCAAATCTTCTACTTTATTGGGCACCTCACATGGCTTCCAAGCTGGACTTCTTTATCGTTATCTCTCTCTCTCTCTCTGTCTCTGTGCGACTGACATTATGTCTTCTGTTTTGCGAGTGAGAGAACGTCATGCATGGCATGCAAAAGAACAACTACTTCTTGTGTACGTATGTGCGCTTGGGTACGTAAGATAACAAGGTCTAGTTTGTTGTGTTGCGGAGTATATAGAGTACGTAAGAATATATTTCTATAGTGTTGTTTAATTTCTTACACTATTTTAATTATCCGCAGAAGATTTATTTATTGCGGTTGACTTCGCTTAGAATCTTGGCAAACTAGTTGAGAATATTATAATATATAAAGTCTCAGATGATTGGGTACGTCAGAAGGGTTAGTGGATGGGCTAGTTCCCGAAATTTTGGAGATGGATTAATTAATTAGGAGTTTGGGTTATAACAATGCTTTGGTTTAATAGATTTTTGGCCGGCCATTTCGTGCATGTCTACTAAGAATGTAACATATGTGAGAACTAAGATTGCACCTCATGTAATTAAGAACGTGTGGTTTAGGGTGATTGTTGTACTTGTATTTAGCTAGGTAATTACGTGAATGAAAGGATAATGAACAGAGACAAGAACAAAGATAGAAGAGATCGATGATGGGCTCTATCTTTTAGAGCCAGGGAAAGAGTCAAGCAGCAAACCCTGTTAGTATTCAGCACCCTCACATGCCTTGTCTTGGGCACTTAATTTCCCTCCTAACGTTTCGTACTCCTTAACTCCTTCTATAAAGGTCGTAACTTTCTTGTATTCTTTTACATACATGCACTATACTGCAATCAAGAGTAGCCATGGATTCTTCCAAGCTCTCTGCCATCCTCCTCCTCCTTATGCTCACCATTTCCTCCACTCCTGTAGCCCTTGCCTGTGGTGAATGCAACACTCCTACTCCCAAGACTCCTCCTAAGACTCCTCCTAAGACTCCTAAGACTCCTAAGGCTCCTAAGACTCCAACGATTCCACCCATCCTCCCACCAATCATCGGCAAACCACCGATCACCCTCCCTCCGATCACCGTCCCCCCGATTACCCTGCCACCGATCATCGGTAAGCCACCGATCACCGTCCCCCCGATTACCATGCCACCGATCCCACCGATCCCCCCGATTACCATGCCACCGATCCCCCCGATAACCATGCCACCGATTACAGTACCACCGATCATTGGCGGGGGCACGCCGCCTGCGACCGGAACACCAGGTTGCCCGACACCGCCTGCACCGGCACAGACCTGCCCTGTCGACGCCCTAAAGCTCGGTGCGTGCTTAGACATCCTCGGCAACACCGTACATGTCGGCGATCCTGCGGTGCAGTGCTGCCCGCTCATCGGCGGCCTTGCCGGCGTGGCGGCCGCCGCTTGCTTGTGCACGGCTATCAAGACTAAGCTACTCGATATGAACGTGTATCTCCCCATTGCTCTTCAGCTCCTTGTCACTTGTGGCAACCCGGTTTCTCCTGGTTACACCTGCCCTTAGAGCATATCACGCTTCCGTAAGTTTCTTCTCTTCTTGACAAATATAAGCGAGATAAAATAAGTTACTTAGCAGATGAAACTGATCCTGCCTGTCTCGTTTTGTTAGCAGGGAAAAGGGAGGTGATCGATCACAGTAGTGATGAGACGTGAGATCGAGGATGCCAAGTCACTAATCGATCTTGTTTATTTCCTTGTGTACGTGTTGTCAATTTGTTGTACAACTGTGAAGCCTTGGTGGAAATCGCTTCAAAGTGTTGTGTTTTGAATATTGTTGCAATGGATTCTTCTCTTCTCTTCTATGTATTCCTTCAACCGGTGCATCTTCGATCTCCTCTCATTAAGTGCAAGTTGGAACTAAATTAAGTTAAACAGAAGCACTACAAACTAAAAGAGGAACACGAACTGTACGTGTCTTGTGACGCCAGAGGATTAGGACTTATAATGTGGGAAATCTTTTCAAAGACGTGGGATAAAATTTATATCCACTGTGTCAATTGAAACCAGAGAGATAAAACCTCTCGCAAATTAAATCCTCTCAAACCCTAACAGGTCGGCCAACATAAGATTCACCAGTATACTTGATAGAAGTGCTGTCGATCGGTACTCGTGAACCCAACGATCCATCGGTCGCATGATATTCTCCATGCCGAAGCTAAGAGTTGCAGATATTCTCCACAGCATCTCAAGCATCTATGCGTGATACAAGCTGCATGCTTTTCTAGAAGCCAATGATTGACTATTATAAAAATCTCAGTTAAGTTTTCTATATATTCCTTGTTCAGAATAGAAGCTAAAGGATAATTACACGTGGGCGCCTTTGTACTATTGCTCATTTCACCTTTACAGCTTAAATTTATTTTTTCCCCTTATCTGTGTAAAATCTTTGAAATATCTCTTCTATTATTAATTTGTTATTATTTTATAAATATATATATATATATATATCATGTGACTATAACATTTAGTGACTAGCTGCAGGATATTAGATAATTAAGGTCAAAAAGTTATGAAAAAAATAAATAAATGGGTAGGTTTAAACATTATTCGAATGTTATCAGTGTTAAACAAATGCACTTTATACACTGTTTGTCCCTTGCCTAATCTACTGTTATCAAATTTCTTTAATTTCTACGTGTAATTTTCTTTTGGAGAGAGGTGAAAGATTAACGTTGTCTTAGTTAAACTGATCCCGCTGGGATTCTAACCGGATACGTTCGTACGAACTCAATGGTGCATGCCTCAGTTCATTTCTGAATGTAATAAAAACTTCCATTGCAAAGATGAACACCATATCTACTCATACATGCAGCTCACTGAGCCTCTAAGTCGACGAACTCTACCCACAACTTAAAAGTGAGAACAACGAACATAGTAGCTAGCTAGATACACTTGAATCCATCTGGGATCTCTTGCTTACATCCACTAGCCATCAAGCTGACAGCCACCGACCACTCGATAGTGATCCCTAGAACGCTCTCCTTGACGGTGGTGCAAAGGCAGGCGGCGGCCTCGGCATCCGTCAGGCCTTGGAGAAGCGGGCAGCATTTGCCACCGAGCGGCACTCCGACGACCAAACTGCCCTTATCGCCGAGCAAGTCTAAACACGCGCCGAACTTGACGGCGTCGCGCGGGCAGAACGGATTCGGCGGCGGCATCTTCGGGGGAATCCTGCGTGGAATTTTAGGCGTCGGAGTCTTGGGGTTGCTTGGGATGGAAGCCGTGCTGCAGAGAGTGAAGAGGAGGAGAGTGAGTGAGAGGGTTGCAATTGGTTTGGTAGCCATGGCTTGCCTTCCTTCCCTTTGGGGTTAGGTGCCTCTTATAACGAGTATTGCTTGCAGGAAGATAACTTAGATTCGTTTAATAATTAACTTAAATGATATTGAAACAAAAGATAACATTCAACACAAAAACAAAAGTACTCTAATATATATTATGGATAATGTATATTATACATTTTTAACAATGGTAAAGGGAAATGGCAGAGGGAGGTGGGAGGATGAGCCACTGATATGTTCTTGTTTCTGTGGTGCTTTGCGTCCATGGATGGATGTCATGAAAGGAAACGATGAGAGGTGATGGGGTCGATATGCTGTCCTATGCTAAGAGTGGGTGAGGTGCCGACCTCCTTTTTCTAGATTAGGGCCGTACTTTGTTGTCCTGATTGACCCCTACACAAAGTCACATGAACAGAACAGCCTCTCTCTCTCTCTCTCTCTCTACTATTTAACCCTTATTTTGTTGAACTTTTTCATTTACCATTCTGGTGGTACGGTGGTATCCAGTTCTACTACTGGTTGTGACAGAGATTGTAAATTTGATTCTTATTGTAAGTAATAAGAGTGATATTTAGTGAGCTTTTTTTTTTATTAGAGCATTATATAGACATAATTTAAACCATCGGTGAAGAGGACTAGTACATTTTTCTAGCTTATAATTAGCTTATGTAGAAATTGCAGGATAACATGAGATACTTTGGATCGATGATGATGATGCTACAATGTAAAGCCTTTTTGGGTCTGATATGTAGAGAGAATTAGCTCATCATTGTGATCATTAATGATCATCAATATTATTATTATCATTACCATTGATCTTAATTATATTCTAGATAAATGAATTGATCTTTTAATATATAGATTGTCCGACAATTAATTCAGTCTTCTTAATAAATAAGTCACAACAAATCTAAATTATGTATATATAATACTCTGATAGAAAATTTATTAAATATTAACTGGATGATCAAATTTATGACTAACTGATAGGACTCAATTATTGAGTTACAGTAATAACCCCGCTTTACGCTGTTTCTCCATTTTTTCTCTCTCCTATTTTTTTTTCCTAAAAAATCAAAAGAAAAGAAAACACATAAGGTAACCAAATCACTCTGCCGTAGTTGTCAACATTCATCTCCTTTCTCTTTGTTCGAAGTCTCCTGCTCTCACTTTTGGTCACATATGCATCATCTGAGCCAGAAAACTAGTTCAGCATAGCTTATCTATGCTCGTTCCTGGGAATATCATATAATGCTGGCATTCTTCATCATGTTCATAATATTTCAATGTACCACAGTAAAACTGCTCAGGCAAATTGTGTCGGTTGGAACTCACTCACTATACGGAAAGGGACAAAAAAAAAACAAGAGGAAAATATTAAAGGATAACTAGTTTTACTAGAAAAAATAATATCACAGGACATATTTTTACAAATTTCTTCTTATGTGAAAGTTGCCAGTATGATACAAAGATGAGACTGAATAAAATTACATATTAATCACAGGTCTCCAAAAGGGAGGCGCAACAAAAATGTAGTTATTACAGCAATTTTGTCAAACAAAGCGAAGATGACTACGCAAACTCATCCTAAAAGAGAGGATAAAAATGCACTACCTGATACAAGATGGAAGTGTGACACCATGGCACACAAAGGCAAGCACAACATAAATTATGACCAGAAGGAGGAGTATTAATATGACCCTGCAAGGTATACGCATTCCATCTCAGATAATGCTTTTGTAGTTCAGGGAGAAGCAAAAATATAAACATATAAAAAGCATGGATCGAGTAACAACAAATGCAGAAAACATGAAGGAAAAGGAAGCAACCAAAAGGTGGAAGTGTTGGACAGGTAAGCTTCAATTATATATAGGTTCACTGTTTAGTAAAGAAAGGATTGAATTGACTGATTTGTTTTTTTTCTTTTACAGCATTCGTCTATAATTATGTAATCATTGCATGCATGCATTCATTATGATTATATTTATCCATAAAACCGTTATGCAAGTATGTGACACATTTTGCATCTAGACCACTAAAGTCAAAGTTTAACATTTGCGCGCATAAACGGCCAAACATCTTTCCTCATTAGTGTTATTCCCAACATTTTTGTATCTATCATGGTGGCACATGCTTAAAGTTTAACCATTATGGAATGCGAATGAAGTACTACAAAAGTTTAAGCATTGCTTGACCAATGCTTGATCTAAAGTATAAAGTTAAGATATTTAACAGGGGATATAATACATTTGGTTCCATGGAAAGGGCATATTCTGTCCTTGACTAATTCAGAAGTTACTCCAGTGATTTGCCAAAGTAACAGCAGGGCATATTGCAGAATAATTGTTTTTAAAGATATTTCTGCAAAAGTGCAGATACCCAAATATAAAATTTGCAGGTTAATCCTCTCCCTGTAGCAGGCAGACCCATTTGCATACACGCACACTAGAGGCTTTCAATCAACTAAGAACATATACAATCATACAGGGCAGCAGCCAATCAAGAGAAAAAGTAAAGCTAAAGTAGGAGCAAAATATTGGCTTGATTAAAGGAGAAGGTTTGTTGGAGTACCAAGGGATTTCCTTTTACTCCTCTGAGTGAAGAGGAAGAGCCATTGATATGAGAGGAGAATAATATACATTCTTTATTAATATTGAATATCATGTGGAACTCTGTCAATTGTGCACTTTCATCATGTGACAATCTGATTCATGAAATATACAGTAGTAAGTAACAGGAGCATAATAAAAAGTAACTTAATTCCTGAACTCATATGTCCACACTTTATAAGACTTTTCATAAGGGAAGTATGCTAGTTACATCCAAGAATAGTTATGATCACATTTGATAAATCATAACATAGTCATTTCATGATGTGTTGGTTTTTTCCAAAGATGATCTCTCTAATCCAGCATTTCTACTTATAACTGTCCTAAGCAACCAGAAAACTTATAAAATAAGATTGGAAAGAGCCTTAATAACTTAGAAAACATACATAAGCTTAACATTCCGGCACCACACCGAGCTCCTAAATCGGCGAGCTTGTTTTCTGAAGCGAGTAGTATTTCCTTGCATATGTTCAGTTTTATCAACCAACACTTCCAATCTATCTCCTCTTTCCAGTACCTTATCAATATTTTCAATCATGACATTGCGCACCTACAAATGAAAAATATCAGTAAGTACCATTCAGGCTGTCAAACAGAAAAGAAAAAGGTGAATATATTACATATGGAAATACAATGATCATATTTCAGAAAGAAGCAAATGAAAAGGTAAATGGACTAATTGACCATGCGGATACAACTTAAAAGGATAGTTCAAGTTGCTATCATAAGTAAAAAATGCACAAAGTTCACACTGTTCGATTATAAGAGAAAAAAAAAACCATTCTCTATAAGTTTAAGCTTTTAGAGAATAGTTAACATGGTATGAGAGCAGGAGACTCTATGTTTGAACAAGATGTAATATATGTATAGACATATTCGGCAACTTTAAGGTCATCAGCATTAAGTGTGGGGAATTGCCTACTAGTAAGTACAATTAGCATATGTCCAACCTAAATGCAACTTGAGTACCAAATTCAAGAAAACAGCCACTGAAGTGTCATAAAGTGTTTACAGTTTACCTGACTCATTTCACCTCTAATGCGATTTATTCTATCTGCATTTGGGTCATTAGAATAATACTCCATCTGTTGACTCAAAACCCGTGAAAATTCTTCATTCATTGCATAAGCAAGAGCCGTGTGACATGCATGACCATATGTCTTCACAAATCTTCCATGAATCTCTTCGAGAAATGCAAAAGGAATTCTTCCTATACAAATAATTCAACGAAGTTAGTATGTGATGAGAAAAGCATTTGTCTATACAAAGACAAAGTTCCTGCACAGAAATTTACAGAAAAAAATTATTTCCCAATTTAACTGATTATCCTTCAGTCTTCTTATGCTCTTACCATTTATCTGTACAAATAATATATAATAGAAAAATTAACTTAAACCAAATTAAGATATGCCACGCTGAAAATGGGATTTCCTTCCATATAAAAGAAAAATTGACACACGACTAACGGAATTTTAGCTTCACTGTTTTCAGCACTTTCAACAATTTTTCAAATCTTGGCCAAGGATATATTCTAAAAAAACAATCTCATACATTGAATGTTCGAATCTCAGATCTTTGATCAAATGTTTCACATTAAATTGACTTACTGAGTTTAGGCTAAAATTAACGGGTTCTTGCCAGAATCATCTACAATATAGTCAAAAGACCAATTAAAATTGCCAAAGTCAAAGCCGCTGAAACCACTGAGGACTGGCAAAACTACTGAAACTGAATTTGACGAAACAATAAAACCTGCAAAAATGTTAAATTGGCCAAAAGTTGCCCAACATAACACAACCTTTTATCAGTAAATACCTTAGAAAACTTTCAAGGGCCAAATTAGAATTACTCTATCATAAACGAGTGTCGCTAAAGGGATACCTGTGTATTCTAGTTGATACTTGACCAGAACAGTATCTATTTACAGCTTAAATTATGAGAAGATAGTGAACAAATAACAAAAAGTAAAAATTTACTAGCACTTCCTTAGTCTCTGATAGCACTGCCAACAACAACACTATAACTTTTATTCCTCAGTATCCAAATCCAATCAACTTCACAATCGAAATCTTTCTAATTTTGGTTCAAGAGAGCATAACCAAGAAAGCCCAATTCACCAAAGATTCCAACAATTCAACCTCTGACCCAATAATTCATAAGCAAATCAAACCAAGAAGAGGAGGAGGAGGAACTCACTTCCGGCGGTGTCGTCGGCGACGCAGAGGACGGTGATCCCATCGGTGCGCGTGACATGGAAGACGTATCGGTCCTGGGAGTAGGACACGTGGCTGTCGTTGGTGCCGGGGATCTTCTCGAGAATTTGCCGCGCGATGGCGCCGGCGTTCGTCTGCGTCGCGCTGAACTCCGCAAGCACCACCGTGCCACGAGCCACCAAAGAATAAAGAATCGTCATCTCTCTCTCTCTCTCTCAACTAAGATGGGAAAAGTGGGAAGGAGAAAGAGAGGAGTAAGTAGAGAGAAGAGCAAGAGGAAATCGTAGGAATGTTCGTTGATCCTTTTTTTCCACGTCTCGTGAAACGGGTGGGCCGCACGGGTGCTTTACAATTTAATTATATTTTAAAAAATAAATTAGGTAATACTTTGTTTTTTAATTTAGCATATTAAATTAGGTACATATATTTTCCATAGTAATTTTAATTATAATAAAATACACATATTTATATATACACTGCACAGAGTTCATTATTATAAATAAAATAAATAAATATAATTAAATTGTAAAAGCTTCGGGAGACTTTTTATTTTGTGTTATAATCTCTTTTTTTTTTCTCTTTTTTATTCTGCTTATTTCGAAGTGATTTACATTTTTATTTATAATTATTAACCAAACACGGTTTGCTTATGTACGTCCATTTAATTTTTTTAAAATTTAGAAATTTTGGTATAAAAATATCCTTTGATACTCATCCACGTTAAATCCTGTATTTCAAATATATTTATACTTCGTTTTTTATTAATTATTTAAAATTTATAGTTTTAGAGAATTATCATTGCGTTTTAGTTAGAGACACAACGGTAGCTCCCCTATCCTTTAAAAATATTTTAAACAATTAATGAGAAGGAACTGTTAAAATAAATAATATTTAGGTAGTTTAGGGAATGAAATAGGAAATTTGACGTGGCTGATACTCTATAATAAAATAGTAGTCAAATTCTCTAAATTCAGATAATTTGGCTAGAGAAACCAATGCAAATGCTCTTAATAAATTTAATATATATATATATATATATATATATATATATATATATATTTCACATTAGGCTTTGCACTAACAATCCAAGTAGTCCTAATGATAATAGTAGTGATCAAGATTCATGTAAGTTGAATTCAACACACTCGCGACGTCAAGCAAAACAGATAAGTGATACAGTTCATTTTCCTTTTGAAAAAAAAGAAGTATGCAATATAATAAGGGTCCAATATGCAATGTGTGCTCAATTAGTTCAGTTACTCATTTAGGTCCAGCTATAGATTAGCTCAGCAAAGAAGAACCAACCATAAACAGCTCAGTTCAGATTTATATTGAAAACAATAAGAAAGATTCCATTGTAAATCCAGCGATTATGTACAGCCATTTCATGAACTGAGTTCGTACCAAGATGCTAACAAGATGTTCCTCTATTGGATAAAGCCTGATATGAACATAGAATGAGATATGGTGAAATTTGTGGGACAAATATTTACTGAAATGGAAGCTATCATTCACTCTCAGAATGAAGCCAGAAGAATGAGGTAGCTTTCCTTTCATTTTGGTTCTATCTCGCATGAACCTTTTGACATCTGGAAAGCGCATAAAATTCCTTTCTTACCTGCATGAACTCTGAAGACATTAATTCAGGAAGTAAAGACAGCTGCAGTGACTGCATTTAATTTCAATGGATATATATATATAGGGATAAGTTACTGCTACATAATCAAAAAAATTTGTGAGGCCTGGAGATATTTTTACATTATCTGCTTTCAGAAACTTTTTTTGAGCTCCCTCAATGATTTGGTCTACAAAAACACTCTGAGAGCTTCGACGACCTTCTCTGGCCTGATCAGTATAAATAGATCATCACAGATGTTAGAGACGCAATCAAAAATAAAGTGGAATAAGTGAAAATAATGGAGTGCATGGTTACAAATGAAGATGAAATATAAATTGACACAAAATACAGTATGGTGATAAACTTCAAGTACCAGTCCTCCTGTGGCATGTGACCAGCTCCTTCTATCGGTTTAAGCTTTATAGCATCAGGGTTGCCCTTTTGGAACTCCTCAGCTTCCTTCAGAGGCAAGTACTTATCTGATACTCCCCATGCAACCAATACTGGTTTATCCCAGCTGCAGTGAAAGAATATAAGGCTCCATTGATACAAGAATCAATGAGGATTCTGAAGTCCTTATAATTTGCTTTGACATTTAATAACTAAATCAAGCTAAAGTGTTCATTTTTCACTCAATCTAAAGACTAATCTTGGTTACATACTGGGTCGTCTGTCCTAAAGTCTGCTGCAAACAAGCAGAATACCTAATTTTGTTTATCAGTCCATCCCTTCTGATGGCATAATGCAGAATACAAGGAGGTAAATAGTTTTAACCATGACGTGCAGTCTCTGTTGATAAAATATTATGCATATTTGAGAATTTGTGCAAGAAAGCTTGAATTAGAACAGGGTCGTGAGTGGTTAAAGAATAGCTAGAAGCACAATCAAGTTCTTATAGAATCATTCCCTTGAATTCCTTAGAAGCCTAAATAAGTGAAAAGTGACATTCTATTCACAATACACCAATTTCAGTTGAGAAATAAATTTGGGTAGAATTCCCATTTCATCAAATTTTACAAGGTGATCCCACGGATTCAACAGATTCATGAAAATCACATTTGGCCAAATAGTTTGTTCTAGAAATTTAGTCTACTTTAAAGAAAATGACTAAATTTCCTTATGTCACACAGCATAAGCATATGAATTTCAGCGGTAATCATGAATCTTAATAATGAACACAATGTTTGGAAGAGCCTTTTGTAGCGTCCAGTGTTCATTAATCATATTTAAACAATCATGAGATCTTAATTTAGGTTCTATAACGTGGAACTTAAATAGCCATTGCTTGATTAAAGTATTAAACCTTGTGTCCTCTAAACTGAGAAGTACAAATTCAATAAAAAAAAATATTTAAACCCTATTTGTAATTGTTATAAGGAGGTAATCCTGGAAGAATCAATGTCTAACTTGATAATGTACATTGTATAGATTCGGCAAAATGGAGGATTCTAGCAAAGATGAACATGCAGCTATGGGTCTTTGACACATAAGACATGAAAAGTGTTTTCTTTATTATTGACTATTTTGCAAATTTAATATTAACCATAGCATGAATACTTCCACTATAAGCTAGCTTTAAGACCCAACAAGCATTTAAAAGTTAAAAACTACCAGATTTATCTTGTTCTTGTATCAATACAGAATTTTAGATTGAATTTGCATGTACCGCATACAAAAAGTAAGATCAATAGATTTACCTAGTAGATGAAAATCCAGCAGCTATTCGACTTAATACATCATTAAAGTTTGCTTTCCTTGCAGCTTCGAGCAATGCTAGGGATAAAGAAAACAACAATCTCATATTATGAATATTTTTATTCAATAGAGGATTCTAATAAAGTCAAGACACTATCTGTTTGAATTAACAGTCTTTTAATCTCTATCAAAGGCATTTAGAGATCAAAAGAACATACTAAGTTCTTTGTACAGAAAAGAAATGACCATGTGAAAAGATCTATTGTACAATTAATTGTGTAGTTAATCCTTCTGAAAGAACTAACTGATGAAGTTCTACTTTGACACTTAAGAAGTATATGCTAATTTTTTACAAAAGTACTAAGTGATGAAGTTTGATTGATAGAATAAACATCTAGTTGTCACCATATAGCAAATAAAATAGCATGATGAATATGATTACTTCATTAGTCAACCGGATTTACATTAATTAAGATGCCGTAATCTATGGAAAAGACATCTATGTCAGCAACCTTAATTTTGGCATGGTATCACCTAAAAGAAGTGTTATTTTATATGAGAACCTTGATGAATAGGAAAACTAGCAAATGAATATAATTGGTATCTCAATCCTAATATTATCTAACATCGTCACAAGGAGAGAGAACTCATAGCATTACATCATACAAAACACAAGAAATATAGACGTGAAGGACATTACTAGAAAAGGCAATAAATATAAAAGTAAACAACATCAAGTTAAGTAGCAATCATCTCTATCTTCATCTTAAAAAAGAGAAAATGTTGAAGAAGGATCTCAATATTTTGCAACTAGCTGCTGCGAAGTAATGGAGATTAATCTTGTAATGGAATGAAAGGCAAATAAAGTTTCTTGGTGACAAGGTGGGCAAATGGGGTAGTATAGACTATTCTTTAAAACATCGATATAATTTATTCCGATAAATCTCCAAACCCAACTTTCCACAAGTCCCAAACCAGAAGTTTATAAGGACAGGTAACTTCAAAGCTGTTGAAGGATTAAAGAAATCCTACAGAGTTAACAGAATTTTACATTTGGCATGAATCTTTGATTGTCAGTATTCATGTAGCAATAGAGATAGTATCATTAGATAGGTCAGATTTAGCAGGTTATGTGTTTAGGAAAAGAGGTCACTATAATATATGACTGTAAGGTCTCAAGGGGAGGCAATCAGGCATGTGGGTTAACTTCCAAGTGTGGCATAGTACGAATTTAAGCTAGTAGACCACTCCTGATTAATTTGTGAAATGCTAGCTCAGTTCTTTATCAGACAAATTTATGAAGGAGTAAATCAGATGAGACCTAGTGACACTTTTGATAGATATTCTGTATTCAAAATTTTCAAGCATCTAGGTGAATCTTAAAGAGTCCAGGAAGTGTTGAATTCACGGAGAATCCGATACAACAAAAAAAATATAATATTTTATAAATGATGGCGATGTACCAGCACGTGAGACGAGGGGTGCCACACGGCACCCCTTCTAGCAGCATTTCGCTCGTGTCGAGCTTTCTGTCGCCGTCAACCTCGTCATCCATCGTTGGCATGCCGGAGCCTCGTCGATGGATTCGAATTCGCAATTTAAGTTTTATTCACCCCCCTTGATTCGCTCAAGGAATTCTTCCTCCTTGAGCTAGGGCATCCGCGTCGCGGCGGATGCAAACGACGACTTCATGGACGAAGCTCCGGCATACGAACTACGAGCGACGAGGTCGGCAGCGAGCGGCGACGATGAGGTCGAAGAGCGAAGCCGAGTAGTATCCCTCCTCTTTTTTCTCCCTCTCGCGGCATGGCCGATGGTCGGCACGGCCGTGACGCAATCCTTACTTTTCTATGCCTTGTTCATATTTCTTCGGTCTAAAATAATATTGCCTGATTAATCATAGTCTAGGCCAATAAACGACTAAACCTTAGACTCAAACAAATTGTTTCAGCTATGGAATGTAAGGCCTACACATGAGATGAGTTTGAATATCTTAATATGTCTAAAATACAAGAACTAAAAGAGAATATTGAATAACCCTGTTTACGTTGTGAAGACTGAGAGAGTGCACATGAAACATGGTTTTTTGGCCCTAAAGTAGGAGATTGCTGGGGAATATACATGAACTGACCTCTAAAAAATGAAGGATAATGAACATCGACAATTTGAATTACTAAATAACGTGGGAAAGACATTAAATGCAGTAATGATCATTTCAGTGAATTTATGTATATATTTTTAGATGGGGAAAGTAAGTAGAGACGTCACATAAGAAACTACTGTACATACATGGTTTTACACTGTGTGTGCATGCATTGTCATTATTCTTTTAACACACCATAGTTACTGGAGCAAGTTGAACCAAATTAAGTAATCCAATGTCAAAAATCTTGATTTATCTTCTTGCAGTGACATATTATAAGCAGTGAGCAAAGGCGATACTGATATATGGATAACAATGATTGGATACGAACCAAATCCAGGTCCACTGCTAGATAGATATGGAAGCCTATACACATCGGCCTTCTCCAACTTCAACACATACCTATCAAGAGATGATATGCATAATATGAGTTATTAAAGACAGATATTTGACTAAACATGTCAAAGTAAACAGAAAGAATTTGAACAAGACTTTGAGCATTGATGGATAAGTACCATTAGATAGACTTTACAATCCGATCTACTGTGAGATACCTTTTAGCTATATAACTTCTAAAATGGAAGCAATACATGAGGAACAAGTTACCAAAGCTTTAACAAAAAAATGGTAAGACAATATGAGATTGATTTATCTTTGATCCTCTAGTTGTATACTCAGTTTACTGATAACTAGTCAAATGGCTCCAAGCCTCCAACTCAGTCTTACTGGCACTTCTGAATGGTTCTCAACTTCACATAAGTGGATATTTCAAGTAGGTATTCATTTTTGTCTATTTAGTTCAGTTCCTAAATATAAAATTCTAGATCTTTCATACCAACCTTTATGTGTTTCTACGGCTGATTAATACAAAGTTCAGTTACAGTTAAAAGAATAAAAAGCAACATCAAATGGCATCCATATTGTCTTTAGAATCAGCTACCTTTGAAATTATTTTCTGAAATTTCAATTCTGAATTCCTTTAGGAAATTTGGGAAGGCATACAAATTTGCATCATTGACTGATTAGAAAAGAAGATGAAATAATGGACTATTTATATGTTGTTCCATGATTGACACTGAAGGACTTTTTCCCCTTCCAGATGTTTTCGGAGGAATTAGAGTAAAGATAACTGTCTGGTACCTGCCTTGTCCTCCTCTTTTCTTATATTCCACACTAGTTCTGTTACTTCAAACAGTTGATGATTTACAATCTCAAATATCCTGTCCAAACATCTAAAAAGCTGGCTCTCAGGACCAGAAACATCTTCTACATCCTTTGTTATCCTGATAAGAATTATTTTTTTCGTACAGAAAAGCTGACAAACTTTGATAACACACAGCACATCTAATTGTTGACAATACTACAATATGCATTACCCTGCTGGGAGAGATATATCTTTGCTGAGCCCATTATACTATTCAAGATTTTAAGTTTTCATTAATTATAAATACAATTACTTGTTATAAGCTCTTACCAACTTAAAATAATATAGAAACTGGTCTACCAACAGGGTTGATAAGACAGATCTACCAGATGACTCAAATGGATTAAATATTATTACATAAGCAAATTATGTGTGCAATATATATATATATATATATTCCCACAAATCAAATGCAAGTACTGCTGCTGCAAACACTTGGAGTGCAAGGCAAGAGTAATTAGGATTTATATGAATTAATATTAATAAGTTATTTACTTATCAAAAATCAACACATTCATATGTGCATTTGGTTTCCATGAACTAAAAGGGTACCTGAATTAAGTCAAATTCTGCATAAGATGGAAGAACCAATCAGAAAATTCTGTAAGTGGATACATACGCGCTACCTGCTTCAATAAATCGCTCAGCCATAACAGCATTTTGGCTGGTGAATTCACCATAAAGCGGTATCCTGAAAAAGGAAAAAAAGTTATCTTTTTCACATGAATTATTCGCCATGATTACCTTTTATTCAGAAATTTTTCTCTGTTCTCTAAGATCAGGAATAGCAAAGAACTTTACTATTTTTTAACAAAATGAGTGCTTCCTTATAGGGAACCTTTATTTTTTAGAAGTAAATGAAACATCTAAATCCGCATATGCTTACAACATGTCTGGTACATTCTGGTTAAGAACGTATTGGGGTTCAATGGGTCTCTATATCAATTCTGGAGTTTATGGGTGATTGGGCTAGGGAAAGACGTAAAATACAAATTCGGTGGTGGAATTGGGTGCGTGAGTGGGCTAAATCGATAAGAAGAACAAGAGAAACATGCTAGTGGTGATGATATGGGCAAAGGATGTGGTTTGACAGATGTTAACCCTGGTTAAAAGTTATGTGGTAATCTAGCGCAAATTGTGAAGGTAACTCGTAGGTTGATAACTTAGTAGAATGGAAGAAGAGAGGAGGGAGAAGTTGAATTGTTCCTTAGGAATAGGGGGGGGGGGGGGGGATCAGTCGAGGAGGAAGAAAGCAATGCAATGATGTCCCTAGATCAAAGCTAGATTGACCAAAATTTAGAGTTAGTCGAACAAGAGAGAAAAAGAGCGAGAGAAATGAAGGTGTAGACTAATAATCATCAAAATAGTCAATGCATAATACAAATGGGTTGCCTTAGAACCTATTTATAAGCTAACTCACGTCCTAAAATAATTAAAGAGTCCCAATGCAAGAAAATACGTAAAGTAATTAAGTTCGAGTAGAATTCATCATCGAGTGTTTGAAAAGGGCCAGAGATATTGAAACGCCTAAGGGACATTCTGCTCTCAAGCTGGGGCGTTCGAACGTCTGGACCTGAGAGTGGTGATTCTGGGCTGTTTTGATTCTTATCAATGTCACATACTGGAACGAAGAAAAAAAATTATCTATATGGCTCTAGGCATGTTAATCATGGCCAGAAACAACATTCTCCATGCCAATATAGCAACTCAATGCACTGATGGCAATCCAAGGTGGGTCTCCTTATTAGAGAATGATGTTTCTCCACCCTTTACTCCACCTCTTTCATCTCCCTTTCGCCCCTTCAATTTTCACTTGAGAGACAAAGGGGTGATAATTGTTGTATCCATACCTATAAAAAACTGGCAAGGGATGTGTTGAATGCTGCCTTTTCTACCTAAAACAATAGTGGCACGAACCATCCTAGAGACTTATCAATGCAAATATACTCATCAAGGAAAGTCTAAGAAGAAGTAATCTAAACACCCAGACAAGATTGCTAACCTTAGTTTTTGAAATAATCCAGGCACTGGAGATGAAACAGTCAGTGGGCTATTAAGAATCACAAGTTTAGAAACTTTATTTGAATTCTTCAGAGCCCAAGTCAAGCCATATGAACCCACCAGAAATCCCTAACAAAATAGAAGAAAAATAAGTCTTCTGTTAGATATGATATTTGGACTTCGCTAACATATTAGACTTATGAATATTAAAGTGCTAAATCTACATTTAATATGCCAGCAACACTAATATGCAATACCATATGCCTCTAAATGCCATGTGCATTCTTGCAGAGTGCTACAAGACCACAAATAAAGGAATTGATAACAAAATACACAAATGCCCCTTTCACCTACATATAGCAAGATGCATTAGTCTTGAATGCAGCCTCTGTTCCACTCAATGAGTTAAGTTTGACATTGAAACATATGAAGTTTGATTAAATCAAGCATATGAATGCCTTGGCCTACACGTGGAAAAACATTCCTAATATAACAGTTAAACAAGTTTTACAGCCTGTAATTCTTATCGCAACTGCCCTAACTTAATGTATTAATACTGCTTATGAAGAAGTTTGATTAAATCAAGAATACGCATGCCTTGGCCTACACGTGGAAAAACATTGCTCATATAACAGTTAAACAAGTTTTACAGCCTGTAAATCTAATCGCAACTGCCCTAACCTAATATATTAATAATTTAATACTGCTCTAGGTATGTCTACATGTACATCTAGGCAAGCAACAGCTGTTTTAAAATTGCATACCATGAATTCTGCTAAATGCCTTTACATGTTAGGGTACTTAAGAGGAATCCCAACAATTTGTATGTCACGCAGATAGATTAAGGTACTTATAGGTGCACGAGTTTTACTAGTATCAACATCAGGCTACTACTAAACTATTTGAATAAACAAATTTGCCAGAAAATGTTGATAAATATTAATTTATCATTACTATGAAGACAATTTGATATTTCTTGAACCTGAATCACTAAGAAGAATGGAGAACTAATATCCAGGACATCAAGAAGCTTGTCAAATGCTGTATGGAACTCCTCTTCTGCAAAGAACAGTTCTACCAGATGAGTATTTGCAACAATATGTCAAGAACATAACTTAATCTCCACTTACCTGTGTAGGAAAACTCATATCCTGGTTGCGGTTTATCACTAAAACCAAATCCTATCCAGTCAGGAGCAAAGCAATGGTAGCCAAATTCTGCCATCTAATAAATGCAATCACTATTCAGAAGACAGAAGATGTAGTAGTACTATGTATCAACAGGGAAAAAAAAAAAAACAAGCATCTCATGGTTCTGTTGCTTGTGTAGGTTAATTTAAGTATGTAACAGTTTTTGTTCCTAAATTAGTATGGTAAAATTTGGGAGGAAAATGTAACATGTTTCTCCAAGACCTGAACTAGAAGGGATCTATTCCAATATATCAACAATACAAGAATCAGATCAAGCTATAGGCTGCAAACTGTGATGACTGATGACTACATCAAAAGATAAGGATTGAATCAGTGAATCAATTTTGAGCACTAGGACAATCAAAAGAAATACATATGATGTAATAGGCATGTGAAAAATTGTTAGTTATTCAAAGCTTATTTTGTCAAAGAAATAAAAGCAAGTTTCTGGATGTAAGTAAAAAAGCGTGGTGACCTTCAGACAAGAAAGTCAAGAGACACAGAAGGAGGGTTGGGGACTACAAAGAAGATTTGAACTAGAAACCAGTTGAAAAAAATAGAATGATTAGGTATTAAACTTCTCATCATTTCTGGCTTTGCCATTGAATTGACCAGGAACTGGTGCATGAATAGTTCACTGCGTTATTGGGTTAAGTTGGTAATGCTTTTAGTATTGAATGGGAAAGCATATTATATATCCATCTCATGAGTCTCAAGACCTAAAGTTTTGCTTATCTCTATTAAATGCTATTCATATTGTCAGGAAATTACTAGCTGCATATCAGGCTTTTCCTATTTGATCACTGAAGTGATTCAGAAACAACTACCAAGTATATGAAGAACTAATAGTTTTTATTATGCCCATAACAATGAACCTCAATTTCTCAAGCCCCTGAAAACATTTGGGATCTTAATAAATAACTTCGTTTCTGTAGCAACTGTAAAAAGCTAAGCATTTTCAAAGAGCTCCCAAGGTTTTAAATGAGAATTGCAAATCAAAACCATTGAACACATAGTTTCCTCTTCTATGTCATGAGCTTCCTATTAAGATATTACCCAGTAAAACCTACAAGGGAATACTTATATAATGCGACAAAGCAACTAAACTAACAAGAATTTCTAGCAAATCTTCTTTCCGCAAGAAAATCTGTCATAGCATGTTTTAGATGTCATTTTCTGTTTCATTACATAATGGGATGAAAGTTTCCCAAAAGATTGTGTAACAATCTAGAAAATGGTCTTGAGAACAGGACATGAAGCCAACCTGAGACATAACTACTCGATAGCTATATGATTGGGTTGGAGCCCCATGAATAAACATGACAGTCCCACGCTGCTTGTTGGAGGAACCTGCATTTGTTAGCATGGGAACAAAATACAATAAATGAGGAGGCACATAATTCAAATTACGGTGCAGAATTGTTACGATTATCTTACTTTTCTGTATCCGCACATTCTTTATAAGATACAAGAAAATTTTGGTGCAACACTCAAAACTAAAAAATACAGGAAGGGGAGCAGAATTGCACTTGATGTACCATGATATCAGAACTAAAGAGCCTGATCCATGCTTGAAAGTAGAAGTATGGTTATCCAAATGTGAGAACATTTATCTCTCTCTTTTGCATGGCAATCTATAAACTATGACTAATAAGATTTCCAATATGACACACTAAAAGTTGTACAAATTATATTCATATCAAACTCAAGAACTAATCTAACATATATTCTTGAACATTCTAACCATGGATTGAAGTTTTGGCAGTCCCGATCAAGATCGGCTGAAATGGATCGGGATTCAGGTTGGAACCAACTATATCAGGCGGCTTTCGAATCTATTTCAGCCATTTTGACTGAAAGAAGCGGATGTTAGCTGGTCGGATCTGATTTTGTATTATAACTTAACCCTCTCTCTGTGCATTCCAACCATTCCGATCCGGCAATAACAAGTGACAGCGAGTAAGTTTAAAAATTGTTCAATAAGACCACTTTTCGAGGATGCTCTTACTAATTATCTATTTGAGTTAAGTAAATATTATTCATTAGAAAATGAAAAGTTTACCTGTCTCCCTCACAAACCACCGCAAGTCTCCAGATCTGACATATGAACCATATTCTTTTCCCTTGTCTTCTATCCTCTGGAGGCAACATATTACAAAACAACCTTCACGTCAACCTTCACGTCTAGCATGTTGGTAGAAGCATTCAAAATCTCATCTTAAAACTAAAAACTGGAGGAAGCTATACATGTATCAATCTAAAGCAGCTAGATCAAACCTGTACTTAAATGGCACATGCCAAATTACAACTCCGAAACATAAACAAGATTCCTATCTCGATCAAGTGTTTTAGCACAAAGCATATGCACCAAACTGCAGAGTGACTGCATATCAGTGCATAATACTCTACAACCTTTGATCCCTCACTTAGATATCGCGAAAACTCCAATCACATGTATTGTTATCGACGACCTTCTATTGCATTTTGGCGGATGCAAAGACTAATTGATTGAATTAACTCATGTATCTTACAATTAAACTTTACATTGTTATGTGCCTCTATAAGAATTGACAGAGAGACCAACTGTAGTCTAACTAATTGTATGCTAATTTCTCCAATAAGCGAGAAACACATTACATGTAAATCTATTTTCCTCATAGCATCAGTTATAACTAATAACTAACAAGAAAAGGTCATTTATAACCTTCAGGTTAGAGAAAGATATCTGGATATGCTTAAATCATAACATTGTCTCTCATAATGAAATTTCTAAACTTTTGTAGAAGACCTTATTTAAATCCTCTTCATGATTCAGATGACAAGAGGAAATCTCCCAAACATGTGCCTTCTTGTAATTTAAGGGCTAACCCATTTGAGAAGGGACAGGTCACAGTAAAGCATGATTGAATACACTCCTACCATTGTGTGCATTCTTTAATAGATAGGAGACAAGTACACAATGGGCGGTGGAATCTTCAAGTCATTCATTGAAAAGACTCAAAATCCAGATCAGCTAGGGAAGCATGTCTCACAGAATCACCTCTCTTTTCCTGTGTTGGGTAGGGATTCAAGGGGACTGGCTTGGAGAACCCTATGATCCTGATGATTGCTGACTTTATTTGATGGTTCTGGATGCTGTCAACTTTTTGCTGTCTAACTTTGGGCTTTTATATGAATGTTGTTGATAAAGATTTGTGCACCGATATACTTCATTATGTTTTATTGGTTGGTGCAATATTCTGGTTAATGGTAGGTCGTGTGACTATACTGGTTTTCTGATACCGTGATGGTCTTGTTTTTTGTGGTCTTTTTCGGTAGGGGTCGATATTCTGTATTGTGTAACTATGAAAATGTTCTCTGTGATGTTGTTAATCTCTGTGATGGAGATTAACTGTTCTAAGTTTCACTGAAACAGGGCTGTGTTCTTCTGTCAAAAAAATAAAATAAAAATAAAAATAAACTAGGGAAGCATGTCATGCTTTTTGTCAAGGCTTATGGTGCTAAAGTATTAACATTATGCCAATTTCAATATGAACTATGCATAGGAAAATTGCTCCCAAATTTCCTATTTTAACTCAACAGGTGAAGAAGATTACTCAAGAATTGCGCCTAAACGAATAACAACATCTTATTTAACTTAACAAGCCATCAAGCGAGAATCCAGACCTCAGAGAATTTTAAAGAACCTAAAGAATTCACACAAAAAAGAATTAAGAAACCATATCCTCACGAAGCAACTAAACCGAACTCACGTAGAGCATCTGGCCGACGTTGCCGTCTTCCGCGGGCGACTGCGGGAGCTGGATAGCGCTCCGGCTCGAGGGGTTGTCCGTGACGAAGCCGAAAGGGTTAAAGGATGGCGCGTCGTCATTCCCCACCTTCCCCTTGCTCTCCTCGCTGCTGCTGCGAACAACCATCGGTACTCTTCTCATCATCTTGCCGCCATTGGAGTGATAGGAATTCTTCTTGGAGATCGAGAGGGAAGAAGGAGAATAGAGAGGGGAGGAGAAGAGGAGGGAGGAGGCCATGTTTGCAGTGCCTTACTGGAAGTGGAAGCGACCGAATTGAGCCGTTGGCCTCTCTCAGGAAGTTATGGACATCAGCGGATAGTTGGGTTGTGGTGTGGATTTCGCGATGGACTACTTGCCACCGAATTCTTGAGTTCTTTTGACTATTTTAAATTTACCCCTAATTTTAAAATTTAAATACGAGATGATTTTTAAATACCGGCCAGCGATTTATATAAAATTTTAAAACCGTCAAAATAATTATCCAGTTTGAAGGAAAAAATTTATACTTTATAGTTCAACGATTTGTATTAAAGTCCAACCTATTTCTACGAATAAAAAGATGCTTTTAGGATTTAGCAATCTTTTTAATGCTTTTATGAATAAAATTTTAAGACATATATTTAAAAATCGATAATCCACACAATATTTTTAAAATGCACGTAATCTTATATTTAAGTTTGTAATTTTATGTGTTAAAAGAACATGAGACCGCTAGTTTGGTTTAAGAATTCCCAAAATCTTTCGGTCAACTTGCCTGGGCCACTCGGCAATTCGTGACTGGTTGACATTCAAATTTATTATTTTTTATATCACATTCAATCTAATTATTTATATCCAAAAACTATATTAGCCCAAATCAATTTAAGCTATTTTTTTAAGATTAAAATTTAAAAAATAAGCATAGCTAAACTAAATCAGGACTTGTACCACAACCAAACGCCACTTAGAATTATTGCAAGAACACTGAATTCTCAAACAATAAACAGCTGAGATCCATTTTCTGCTGTTCAGGTTAAGCTGTCCTCATAGAAGCAGGCTTAATCATCTCAGAACACGGTTATAGAACTTTGTGTGTCACTTGAAAAGCTTCTCATTCTGTGCGGCGTCTGTACAACTCTATTGGATACTCATCTGGAACAACTGCCAATAGCTCTTAACATGCTAAGCTACTACAACATGAGGAACCAAACATTTACAAATGAAAACCTCGGGGCCTCTGCGATATCCGATGAGTCTTATGAGCATGAGATCGACTTGGCTTCATATTTGATCTGCTGGTTGGAGACATCGAAGATCGGTTTATGTGGTATGGCATACAGGGGTCTGGACCAAAGTGAGTGAATCCAGCTGCTGGTCTTGCTTGTGCCGGTGCTGGGCATGGACCTAAAATTCCCTGCCGATACTGAGAGAGGAAACCTGAGCTTCTTGTCGGGCTTAGAGATGTCGGAGGTAGAGGAGGAAACACAGAATGCGGTGCTGCAATTTCCGATGTGGTCTTAGGAATTGAAAAGGGCACTTTTGTTGTTGTGCTTGGAAGTTGGTCAAGATGTTCTAGTTCTGGGGGGCACCACTCTGGCATGTCATCATCGTCATCATTCCAACAACTCTTGGTTTGCAAACTGCAATTAGATATTAATTGAACTGGATCTTTACCCCCCTTGGGAGATGCCTGGAATGCAGGCTTGTTTTCTGAATCAAAGTTTCCAAATTTTGTTGGCAGTGAGATTCCTTGAAAAGTACTAAATGATCCAGATTGAAAAGATGGAGTCAGTGGTATTCGCTGAATATCTCCATCTGACTTCTTATTAAATACTTCAGGAGGCATGCATCCACCATCATTCTCGACCTTTTCAACTGGGAGTTGCTTGGTAAATGGAGGAACAGCTGAGAAAGTGTAGTTGCCCACTCTGTTAATCTTAAATCCACATGCATCACTAAAGTCAAATTCTGGTAGGTCATCATCTTCATCTGGGCCATGAACACCATTCTTAGATTGTGACATCAATGGAGGAAGAGTATGAAGGATCCCTATTGACTCACCGGTAATAGAAGATCTCATAGGTTCTGCAATATTACCGCTGAAATTCTCAACCTTGAGTGCAGCGTCCCTATATTCCTGCAGACAGAACCAGGGAAGACAAAATCTAATCTAGGTTAACTCCAAGTAGCAAATAATACAATTAAATTACTGCAAATGAAGATGATCTATGAATCTATGAACCTTTTGTGCAGTTATGCAGGACTCCGTAATTCTCTGTAGAAGATGAGATGGCAAGGGAGGTGGCCCAGGAAGAGAAACTTGTTTAAATTCAGATGTATCTCCAGGAGGGAGCTGAACTGGATTGAGAGGGTTATATGGGAACAACGGGCCAGTTTCAAGGGCATTATTCTTTTGGGAACTACCAATGCTAGACAAACTGTTACTTGACTGGATAATCTCATTTTCAGTAGTCATATTGCGTATTGTACCAGAAGGAGAAGATCTAGTATCAGCTAAAATTTGGCCTGAAGCACCCACCAATCTCTTTGAGCATGGTGAAGCTTTTTTACCCTCTGAATTACATCCTTCTGCGAGTGGTGACTTCACTTCTGCAGCCAAAGACTCAGGGGATAGAAGTGGTTGCTCTGATAAGAAAACCTTTTTTAAATCTGACTTCTTAGTGACAGCATTTGATGATTGGTGGCTTCTGCGCCATACAACACAACCAATTAATGAATCCTGATCTTCTTCAATAGCCATAATACCCTTGAAGAAACCATATTTCGCAAGAATGGTTATTATGGTCTCACTTCGAGGACAGACATACAGATCAAAACCTGAACAGATCTGTGCAAACCCAACCCTCTCACTTTCTCTGTAACTTTTGGCTACCTGGATAGTCAAAGCCATATGTGATTAATAATTTATGAAATTTCAATGCATATAATGAAGATTACTTATCATAAACAATAAATTTTTGACATACTTCCTTCATACCCATCAACCCAGCTTTGGAGGATCCCACCTTCCAACATAGAGAAGTAACCTGAAAATACATATCCGCAACAATAATCACACTTAAAACTAGCATAACTTGTGCAAACTTATGATTTGAAAATATTTACTAAACATTCAGAAAATATCTTCGTTGGAAAATCCTTTTGCTTCAAAAGTGTGCAAGTAAACGAGAACAAGGGCAAAGAAAAGTTGAAACACAGCATCATGATCTTCCCACCTGAAAGAATACTAGTAAAATGGGACATCATGTGGCTAAAAAACCCTTTTACATGGGAAACATGAGATATTAAAATAAAAAAAGCATCTCAAAATGGTCTAAGAACTAATCGAGTCCTGGTACACTCTGTGGATATATTATCTCATTCAATTTAACAATAAAATAAACCCTCTATTCCAATTCATTGGGGAAAACTACCTGAATCCTATATCCATTTTACTGTATCCTGGATAAGGTCGTTGGTCAATAAAAAAAGTTGTTGTATCATCTGCTATAGTGTTTCTACCAAGTACTGTAGGTCTTCCTTGACCGTGCAACTCTTGCATCCAGAACTGAATCACTTAACGTTAGAGGTGTACCATGTATCTCAAGGCATGTTGAATCAACCTTCTAAATTTCTCTCACATCTTATTCTCCATTAATGAGACTCCAAAATTTCCATGTAATAATATTTTATTTTCTAACCTTATCGCTCATTCATCTTAGAATCAAATTAATCTCAGCTGCATGTCATGATCAGTTGATGTAAGTAACAGCGAAGTAATTAGTTTGGAAGCACAAAAAATAGATACATAACTTAGAGGGAAAATAGTCCTTCCAACATAATTACACGGTATTAGTATTCAAGATGTGTCCTTGATTGTCAAGAAGAAAGATTATATTAGCTTATAGATTTTCTTAAACTACATACTTCAAAGACAACAAACTTTAAAAAAAATACCCAAGTACCTAAACAATTAGAATCTATCAACATATTATATCAAGCGATGATAAAATGACCATGAGTTCTATTGATTAATCTTAAACTGGTAGGTTCCTTTGTTTAGTTTGATCACCAGTTTAACATTCTGCAGAATTTGATGTGCTTGCTATACCATCATAGTAGGCCTTGTATTTGTTAAATGAGAAAGGTGCAGGACTCACACTTAAAAGGTAATAACGTTAGAAAGAATAAGATCTTACCATCAAAGAACGATTACGAGAGTGAGGGAGCTCCTGAATGAACTTTTCAAATGCCTGCAGTCTCACTTTTCCTTTAATTTCTACATGTTCAGGCCACTTGATATCTTGAGTCCTCTCACCACTATGAAGAAACAACAAACAAATTCATTAATTTCAATGCATTCACCTTCTTTTTCTTCAAACATTCAAGTGAAAAACAGAAAGGAAAATTCTAGAAGCTCCAAAATAGAATTATAGCTGTCTAGTAATAATTTGCTTAATTTAGGTACTACGGCTTGTTAAACAGAACACTACAATCAGATCTATGAACAAAGGCATGCATGAGGTAGGATGTCAACAATTTACCTGAAGACATCAAATTTCTTGAAAAGAAATCCGTGAGGAGAATGTTACGGACCAGAGTTTACACAAATTTGTCAAAAGAAAACTGAAAGAGCTGTCCTCCAGAACTCCATGAGCTATTTTTCCCTCTCTCTTGCAAGCAATTTGTGCTCTCCACTGCCTCTGGTGCTCCATGGGCTACTTTCTCTCCCTCTTCTCTCAGATTTTCCTAGGTATCTCTTTTCTAAAATCTCGATGTGAGAGCCTGAAAGAAGCCCACCATAGGACTTGATAGAGAAGAGTTCTCCAGAAATGGAAAGCTAAGCAGTTGACTTCAAGCTGGGAGAGATGACGAGGATCGAGTACAACTCTGAACTTATTTCTCTTGATGGAAGAAGGATAAAGGTTATAAATTAAGAAGTCCTACTACATATAAATGGGATCAACTTAATTCCACCCCGGTTATTCACTTATGAACAATTATGAATTTGTGATTAGTTTAGGTTAGTTGCACCTGGAATATGGTTTTTAACATTCTCCTGTATTTTTTTTTTTTAATTTTACCCCAGCTTCCATTATTTTCCCTTATAGGATTTAGCATAGCAATTAGAATCCCCTGCATGAACATGCCATTTTTTTACTACAGCATGATGTTAGCACTCCATTCAATTAGAGTTGATTCCTACATTGTCTCTCATTCTTAGGTTAAAAGTTTTCCAGACTTCATAGGCCACATTGCAAACATTAATAAATTAAAAGAAATGGCGAAACCTCCTTATGCCCAGATGCTTCTCTTATATAGACAGATGACCACTTCCTGACAGTATAGGAGAATCTGGCTCTGTTTAGGAAATTAAGGCATGGAGATGTACTGAACTCCCTAAAGGTTAATTGCTTGCAAATGTTATGTTTCTATAGTGTTTGAAGATAACTGTTCTATTTGTCTATGATGTATTTGAGTTGTGATCCTAACTATATCATATCAGTCTTTAGAAGAGTTGAACCAACATCATTTTTCTTACATACATAGATATAAGTACATATATATAACTGAATGTATCTGTACATTTGTCATCAGCACATGTGTGAGGTCCATTATTCATGTCACCTCATTCAGATATATCACCAGTTAATGTTCTCAAGAAAGGTGAATGCATTGTTCTGTTCTATGTAACATATATAACTCCACACTGGAATAACTTTTTGCATGGGACAATCTAGGAAATTGAATTTATTAGAGGATAGGATTGAAGTTAATAGTCCGTGACATAAGCAGTCAAAGCACGTTATGGGTATAGTGAGTAATGATGTCAATTTATGATGTAAGGCGAGCACCAAGAGCAGCTTCTGAAAAGGTATTAACCCTAGACTGTGGAAAATATATGACTACACTAGCAAGAGAAGTTAGGAACCTTTTGAAGAAGGCAAGTGTAGACACCATTGTAGAAGGACTCAGCTGAAGTGACCCATCCCACAGCTTTTCAGGAACTATAGGAGATAAATTTCCAGCAATTGACTTGATTTTTTCATCCAAATTGTGAGAAGGCAACCCACTACCGAGCTCAACTGGTTTTATACCTCCTTCAATGGGATGATCTGCATCCTTGTATCTTTTACTATTCTCCTTTTCTGCAACTTTGATTGCAGAACACACAGAATAATGAGTGGTAATTTCCATCCTTTCACAATTCCGATATTCTTGTTCACGGCTAGAAGGTTCTAAGGAACTTGGCTTTTGAAGCATCATCTTGTGACTTTGATCTATGTATCTCATATCCAAATTGGCGCCAGTAGTATTATTGCAATGATTGCCATACCTTATTTCACTACAAAGACCTTGAGAAATTGCAGATCTTGGATATGGTTTACTTAGCATACCATAGACTCCTTGTTCCAAATTCATCCCAACATATGATTTAATTGGAGCCTGACAATTCTCCATTTGGCCACTACTTCGAGTATAGTATGACTGGGACTCAGCTAATTCAGGTTGATTGGCTATATGATCTGTAAAGCATTTCTCAGTGAGTTTAGGGAATTCTGCAGAAAATGTCCTACATGGATGGAATGGTCCTTTTTCATGTAATATGATGGGACTGGAATTGCTGATTGCGAGTTCTTGTGTATTTACATCATTTGCATGCATACTAATTGTCATTGAAGAATTGCTGACATTGTAAAACTGGTAGTTCCCAGATTGAGGTTCTGCGTTTAGCTGTTTGGCACGCTGTGAAGTTTGAGAAAAATATAGATCTTCAGTTCTCTGCTGGAGATTAGTTCCCTGAGGTGCAACTGCGCTCTGTTGTAAATTAAATTCTCTGTTCAAGGGTTGTCTTATCCTGCCTGTCCAAGATCCAGGTGAAACACCATCATGGAAGTTGCAACAAAGATCAAAGTCATCTTTTCTTTTTCTTGATGCTGCAACTGAAAATGGCCCGTCAGAAATGGTAGTGTAATTCATTGATTTCATTCTTTGGCCTGAATCCATCATGTTCTTCTGTTTATCATTCCACATTGTTACAGAATGGATATTAAAGATGCTCAGGTAGAAAGGGGAGCACCAAAGAGATGTGCTGAAACTATAAATCCTGCTGAACACAAGTAAATTGAGCAGACAACGCTTATATCTGTATCACTTTGGATAGCAGCGACAAGCAAAAAGTGGCTTATATGCATTTATAAGAGTATTGTTAGTTGTAAGATTTGATAATAATTAATGAATCAATCTTCCCTGATTTGTTCACTAAAAAACACCATAAAGCACAAAATAAGTCCATCTATCAATGCGCATATAACAGCGTACCTATATATTCACGGCCATAACATCAACTAAATTTTTTTATTAATTTCCATGATAAAAAGAACTTCTACCACTTCACACAAAATAATAGAAGGTTGTCTTCACTTTGACATTTTCTGAAGTGCAAGCCATGATTGGTACTTAGTATGTTAGCATTGCCTTCATTAGTCAGTCAAAAACAAAATATAGCAAACATGAAAGGCTCCTCCAGTCGAAATAACAAGTACGCTAAATTTGTCAAGTTTTATCCATGTTTCCTGTTTTAGTGATAAGACATTTTAAGAAGTGTCCACATGCACATATTATATCCAGTGAGTAGCAATAATCATGATGTATACAATATAGCAACTAACACATTCAAGTTGAAGCAAGGTACCAAAAGGAAAGCATCAAGCCATCAAGTCAACGGTTGATCATTATACTTCAGTCTCTGATGTATTTGCACTTCAAAAGTTGCATCTAATAACTCTTTACTGGTGGACATACAAATTATTTGTGCTTGTTCACTTGCTAAAATAATTGAAAAGCACATCAAGATCATCAATATATTTCTTGCTGCTTGTATCTGAAATTTTTCTGGTGTTATCTCCTTGTTAAATCTTGCACTTGAATCAACATAATATATTATGTGATCTAGGTTAGACATGCTCAAGCATCTTAATAATATTCATACGTAACCCTCAAATTTTGGTAGTCCTAGACCCTAACTTTACACAAATAAAACTATTTCTGATAGGTTGCGTCTCATATACTAATTCTGTAGGTTAACCAAGAGTATGGATCAAAAGAAACAGAGAAATATGTGTTAACACACGTGCTTAGTTTAGGTCCAATCATGAAAAAAGAACTATTGCAGAACTCTTAACTGACTCAAAGCTATTGATTCCAAATAATGGTTTGCTCATCTCAACAAATTTGAACAATATATAAAAGCAACAGCAGCCAAGGTATGTTGTGCGATGCCATCACTTAAAACTCCCATGTTGTACTACATCGCCACTTGGCCATGCAATTGCATAGCACATCTTGTCATGTTGCATTGCGCCATCCTACTACAAGAACATATCAAGAAAAATTATTTCCTAAACTCTGTTTCATAAAAAATATGAATTTACTATATAATAAGAGAATCGATACCTGGCAATCATATACCATATCTTTCCTTTATGAGAGTTTCCTTAAGAAACAAGATCTCCAAAACCAAACCCGTTTTATAAGAATGAGATAGCAAAGCATATCCTCTCCATTACCATTGCCTTCATACTAAATTCAAAGTAAACGATGATTACTAGTTTCTGCATCTTATATCCAGTGTAGAAACTAATTTTGCAGCAGTTAAATTTTCATTTTCATTTTCATATCTCGAATATATCTCCCAAGCATAATTTTAAAGCGCTTTACAATCAGACTTGGGAACAGATACAGGGTTGGGAGACAATCAATCTCCTGCTAGCCTTAGAGAATTTAGCAACTTTGCAAAATCGACTACTTCAGTGATAAAGCTAGAAACAAAGCCGCTCTCAAAAGTTACCAAAGTTCTGGATCACTTCAATGCAAGTTGAGACTGCTGAACGACGTAAAAATTTTATCATTCACATCGCAACTCTCTCGTTCACACGGAGATAACTAAGTCTATTATACCACATCCACATTGAACGCAGACGGCCGGAACAACATCAAGATGGATAAAACCCCATTGTTCCGTAATCTACCAACTCAAATCCGATCCAAAAGCATCCAAAGGCCAACAAAGGGAGAAACCCATCTCCTAGATGTCAAAGCCAAAGACAACCCAAAGAAGATATCGTACACTATGGAAGACAAAATTTTAAGGCTCGTCGAGCTATTTCCGCCGATAAATTTCGTAAGAATAAATTACGGGACTCAGAATTTTGACGACAAGAAGGCAAAGAAAGAGTGGCATACGGGTAATAAACTCGGCAGTTGGCGGCGGCAGCGTAGTTCTCTCTCTCTCTCTCTCTCTCTCTCTCTCTCTCTCTCTCTCTCTCTCTCTCTCTCTCTCTCTCTCTCTCTTTTAAGAGCGGGGGCGGTCGAGGGGAGAGAAGAGCGGCTTGACGACGAACTCGCTCGCGAACGGAAGTAATATTTAGGAATGCCCCGGATAGTGCTGGGAGACTGGGCTGGAAGTATTGGACGGCTGTGATTATTACTAGATGGAACAGTAATCTATAAAATGAGTGAATCTATAACCAAATCTTGACGTACTTAAAACACACACAGATAATTATTCTTCTTTGCGTCGCTGTTTTCTTCTCTCATATAGGTTCCATATATAAGTTTACAAAAGGGTAACATAAGGAGAGTAAATTACTACAGTTAAGGTATAAAATTTTGGATTAATTATATTTATATTCTTAGAACTATATTCAATTTTTACGGAGATCTTTTAAACTTGTTTTGTTATAATCCCTTGTAAATTATGAATTCAATGCAATTGCCCCTCCTATTATTCTGTTGTCGGTCTTATTAATGACCTTTACGCGCTTAAGTAATTACCTCAATACCCTATAATATTTATAATCCTAATCTAACAGCTATAATAACTGATTTTTATACTCTATACTGATTTTCCGGTATAGGTTCAAAAATAACATTACATTAAATAAAAGAACATATTAATCAAGAAGATTATATTACATGCATATAATATATGTAAATAATTAAAATTAATTGAAGATATAAAATTAAATTAAATTTTTATCGAGGTAATTATGAAAAAATGTACATTTTAAGGATCTTAATGGTTATATCCTCGTTAGTCACGGAAGCACTCTTGTATCTCCCTTCGTTCTCATTGTCGACCGGCCGTGGTGGTAATCACGGCGATGACATTGACGGTAGTGTGATGGTGTCGCTCTGGCGATGACGATGGGAGAGCTCTGAGTTCACAAATTTGTTCCTGTGAATGGAGATAGAGACATTCATTTTGTTAGAACTAGAAACTTAAAAGTGAGATTCGTTGGGTTTGCTGGTTCTCTTTTGTTGAAGTTGGTTGCAAAAGTATGTATTGTTTCAAATGATTCGACTACAACCTCAAAGAATCTGTCATTTGGAGAGCCTGAGCTTGTGGGTCTTCTTTCTCTTTTGTTTGTGTCTCAGTGTGCCTAACTTGGTAAGTTGATTATAAACTGTAAAGATAACCATGCATCTTATGTCTATAGTTCTCTCGTAGATTGAAAGTTTGAGGGATATTTTCTATTATACGAATTCTTAGTTTTAACTAAAACATAAGAAAGAGAGAACCCAAGCAGGTGGTATCCTAGTCATTTGGCACATCACTGTCATTTATTATTTCACTTAGATTTAAAATTTAGAGGAGACATGAAAATTATAAAATATTGTGAAAGATATGAGAGATATCTCTAGTGCTTGTTTGACATACTTATTATTATTTTGTTGCAGAAAGTGAGTTGAAAATTAATTTATCTAACTTTATTTAAAGTGGTCATCCACTTATATCACAATATTCATCTAATACAATGTTCATCAACTTTAGAAAACATGGCCACTCAATTTTATATATTAAATTAAAAAATTAAAGTACAATTAAACAGCAAAATCCACTTATGCTTCCTATAACACTCATAAAATATCAACTTAATATTAACTCCAAACAGCCACAAAAAAATCAAACCAATAAGTTTTATTGGGCTGGTAAAACCAAAAGATACTATGTTGGCCTCGTTGTGAACCCTTTTGCATATGGATATCCTTAAGTTTGCCAAGCTTATGATATAATAGTAAACGGGTCATTCGCGAGATATGGATGTAACAAGGATCCGAATCGAAACGGATAATTATCCATTTGTCCGCTAAGGGTTCGGAACCCGATAGCTCGAGATGGTTTCCGGGTTGGGCTGCTTCCCTTCCCTAACCCGCGGCCGCGAACTTGGGAGTATTCTTCATGTCTCGACTCTTTCGAGTGCGTCGCTTCGCACGCTTCACTTCCTGAGCCCTAGCAACGTTCGCATCCTTTCTCTCTTCGATCTCGTCTTCAATGGCTTCAAGCGCAGCGGTGATGATGGAGGAGTCGAGCGCGGAGGACGACCAGCTCGCCTCCATGTCCACGGACGATATCCTTAGGGCGTCTCGCCTTTTAGACAACGAGATCCGCGTGCTCAAGGTTGGCTTTGGAAAAAAGAAGAAGAAAGAAACCTAAACATTCGCCTTTATACTTCTCTGTCTTCTCTTGATGTCCTCAGCTTGACTTTCATTTGTTATTTGTTATCGATTTGGTTGTTTCGTTTGTGAATTATTTGTAGGATGAGCTGCAGAGGAACAATCTGGAGCTGGAGTCGTTTAAAGAGAAAATTAAGGAGAATCAAGAGAAGATTAAGCTAAACAAGCAGCTTCCTTACCTTGTGGGCAATATTGTTGAGGTCTAGTTCTGTTCTCTCTCCTTTTATGTTTTTTTTTGCAAAAAAGAAGAAATATTTATTTGCTAGTTTTATTGCTCACTTTCCAAGATTTACCATTTTCTGGTCTTTGTTTCCTATAATAACAGCCCAAAATGGAAAAAAAAAGGGTAGAGAGAAATGAAGATGTTTGTGTACCAAGTATCTGTCTGAACCATGCATACCCTTTTTGTTGCAATTTGCTCGCAGGGATTTACAGCCTGCCAAGTGGTTAGGATATCAATAGATTCAACCTGACTTTTCATGAAACATGATTGTCAAATAAGATGGATTCTGTAATATTGCCTCTTATTGATTAAAGTACCAGGCCACTATTTTTTTTTTTTGGAATGATTCAGCATGTTATATGCATACTGATCTGTTACATATTGCCTACTCATTCCAATTTTCTTTTTAACTTTTATGGTAGACCAGGAGTTAATTATAATCTGTGTAAGTACTGGAGAAGTTGGAAGAAGACAGTTGAATAATTTCTGTTTAAGTTGTCTTATGATGTTCACTTACTACAATAAAATGCACTGCTCCATACTTCTAGCTTTTCTCATCTTCCTAAACTTTTTCTTGTTTTCTATAGATTTTGGAAATGAACCCTGAAGATGAGGCAGAGGAAGACGGTGCAAATGTTGATCTAGATTCACAAAGGAAAGGGAAATGTGTTGTCTTGAAAACTTCTACACGGCAGGTAAGATCCTTATTTATCATTTTAATGTTCAAGTTTCTCTGTAGAAGATTAGGAGAATAAAAAGACGAGGAAAAGAAAAGGCTTGAATACTCTAAAATTGCAGTAAGGCTTCAGGAACATATTCAGAAAAAAAAGAGAAATCTGTTGGGTCTCTTGCATTAAGTTAGAGAGCTAAATTCACAAGAGATTTTAAAGTAGTCCAGTCTCAGAAAATTTATTGGTCGGTTTCATTAGAACCAACTTAAGTGCATTTTTCCACCGTTTGAACTACCAGAGAGAAATTCACTTGATTCTATATTTGTCCAATAGATCTTGTGTAAACATATTGCTGGTTTGAAGATCGATACATTAATACATCACAAATCCTTTGCCTTGTTGATTATAATTTATGTTCATGTATCAACACTTCAAGACATGGAAAATGAGTAGAGACAAGAATAGGTAAGTATTCTCTTTGGAGATTGAGAAATGGACTTCATAATATAAAAAATATGCAGTTCTTTTTTTTTTTCTGAAATTTCTTTTCTTCCTTCTTCTGTTGGCCTTTATTTATTTTGCTCTGGGCATCACCCTGAGTTGTCAGTGCCCTCTTGAGTATTGTTTTTATTTGTGAGGAAGCATGTTTTCTGACTCTATGAGTGGCATGATTTTTCTGTCCTTTTTTATTGCAGACTATATTTCTTCCTGTTGTTGGACTAGTTGATCCCGATAAGCTTAAACCTGGGGATTTGGTTGGCGTCAACAAAGACAGCTATTTGATACTGGACACACTTCCCTCAGAATATGACTCAAGAGTGAAGGCTATGGAAGTTGATGAGAAACCAACAGAAGATTACAATGATATTGGTGGCCTTGAGAAGCAGGTAAATAGCGTATCTGTTGTAGTGGAAATTTTAAATTTACAAACCTACAGGAATGATTAGAGTTGTTTTTGGTCGGTGGTTATTACAATTAATTGCTCACTGCTTGTTTTTATTCTTATTGTTCACTTGATCGTAATTGTTACTTTGTAGATTCAAGAACTTGTTGAGGCTATTGTGTTGCCAATGACGCACAAGGATCGTTTTCAGAAGTTAGGAATTCGTCCACCTAAAGGAGTGCTCTTGTATGGACCTCCTGGCACTGGGAAGACGCTGATGGCTCGCGCTTGTGCAGCACAAACAAATGCAACATTTTTGAAGCTAGCAGGTCCTCAACTTGTTCAGGTGACTGCATTTTCTGTGATTCTGTTCTTATCCACTTACTTCTGCTGGTTTGTTCTTACTTGTGAATATAATAGCTTTTGCTTGCACTACACTAATCCAGAGCTGCAGTTGCTTGAACAGTTCTTCATGTTTCCTGCCAGTTATTATTTTACCTATTAAAAATAATATCATATCTAGTTTGAATATTTCATGAAGAAGTACAAGATGTTGGAAGCCCTTTACATGTTTTTTAAAATTTAAATATGAGATATGCTTTTTATTGTCTCCTACATCCATTAATCTGAGTAATTTATTGTCCTTTGAATCATTCAGATGTTCATTGGAGATGGCGCAAAGCTTGTTCGCGATGCCTTTCAGCTTGCTAAGGAAAAATCTCCCTGTATAATATTCATTGATGAAATTGATGCAATTGGGACAAAGCGTTTTGACAGGTTTGCTATGTTCCTCATATTATGAATCAGCATAATTCTTCAGAATGTACTGGTAGTGGTATGCTATTCTTTATAGTTGCTATGCAGGTAATGAATTTGTGTGCCTATGTTTATGAATGTTTTCCTGATTGATGTAAAAGTCTTCTTTCATCACCTTTTCTCTTCTAAATTTGAACTATTTTGATCATTATGTCATAGTTTTAAACTTTTAATCATAGTTTTAATCTTTTAGAAAGTCTGTGTGGAAATACATTATCAGATTCTTGATTCCATGTTTGCAGCCGAAACCATATATGGATCGCATATGCAATAACCACAAGCATATAATGGATAGATGGATGGACTGCAGTTGATTATGATTCTATAATGTTTCAAATAAAATTGGACTACAAAGTAAAACTGAAAATAACAATTTGAAAAATCATGAAACAAGGACAATATTTCCTGATCAAGTTTGCCATCTCATCAACTGAGACTGTGATACTTCGGCATCTCATCAACTGAAACTTTGAGTGTTATATTTTATTACCATGTAACTTATTTAACATACTAATTATCGCGAGTTATTCCCTGCTTGAGGCAGGCCCCTCCATTTCTGTGACTGTCCAAGAACTTTGTTCATTCATGCATCCTTTTATTTCTTAGGTTTTCTCTTTGCTGTAAGCCTGTTGTTAATCTTCTTTTTCTTATGTAAAATGCTTGATATGCTCAACATTTATTGGGAAATGATTTTTACAGAGCAAAAGTTGTTATGTACAGGGAACTTTTTTCTAAATGACAAAAATACCCTCATATGATTTAGTGGAGTGGAGTCATTTAAAAGATAGAGTATGGGTATAATATAATGGTCATTTTACTTATGTTTGCTCTGGCAATAGTAATCCTTGCTCTGTAAATATCAGTTCCCTCATTTATCTTCTGCATCTTTTGTGGGTTTGTGGTATCTTTACTTGAAAGAGTTGTAGTATATATTCTGATTAAAGTATATGGTTAATATTTCAACTGAAAATTGCTTCCAAGTCTACATAGAAGAATTCATAAGTGAATAGTGTAAGCTACCTGATTAGCAACTGGTTTTACCTGTAAATCAGCTCTTCTTAGATTGTTATAATATTCTGTTCGATTTCTACTTTCAGTGAAGTAAGTGGAGATAGGGAAGTGCAGCGGACAATGTTGGAATTACTTAATCAGCTCGATGGTTTTAGCAGTGATGACCGGATAAAGGTCCGATATTTTGTTCTTTCTCCTAAATTACTTACTTGCATGTGGACCTTGATAGCAACTTAAGTTTCATTGCTTTGATTAAATCTCTTACTTACTTTTGAAATGCTAAAAGAAACTTTTGATAAAAGGATTTGTCCTAGAATCAGACTTATTCTTATCCTTATCCACTATCATTTTTTGTTTGAGAGGGTGTGATATTGCAGTGTAATCATTCCTGAGGTTTTGGTGGGGCATTGACCACTCTTGTTGGGTAAAGACTAAAGAGAGGTGGAAAATATGGAGGGGAATAATTTCTTGTGGGTCCAAATCAATTTCTTATCACTGATTGTTATCCCTTATGCCTTCCTCGAGATGGGTTAGGAAAGTTATGATAATTAATGTTTGACCAAAGAAGTGACAATTTCTTATCATCTGATCTTTGATTGGAAAATTGTGATGAGGGAGGGAGGTATGCATCTAAATGGAGCCTAAATTAGATGATCTGAAGTTAAATATTGAGGTATATACAGTAATCAGTAAGCTATCATGTGAAATCATCAAAGGCAATACAGATGAATAGTAGTAAATAACAAATTAACAGTACACTAGCTGTCGGCTTCTGATCGTATGAGAATATCTACATTTAGACTCTGTAAGATGTTATCATATGGCAGTCATATGCTCCCTTTTTGTCTCTTTCTTTTTCAGTTTGACATTATTTTTGGTTGTTCACAGGTTATAGCAGCGACTAACCGAGCTGATATTCTTGATCCTGCTCTAATGCGATCTGGTCGTTTGGACCGTAAAATTGAGTTCCCTCATCCAACAGAAGAAGCAAGAGCTCGAATCTTGCAGGTGGTCTTTGATAGATTTTTGTTCCCTTCATAGTACCTTTTCTTCTGTCTTGTGTTTTCTTTATATTGATATATAAAAGTGCATTCGATCAAACTAATTTTCTGTATTGTAATTTAGATTCATTCGAGAAAGATGAACGTACATCCTGATGTCAACTTTGAAGAACTGGCTCGCTCAACTGATGATTTTAATGGAGCGCAGCTGAAAGCAGTTTGTGTAGAAGCTGGCATGCTTGCACTTCGTCGAGATGCAACCGAGGTTTTACCCTCTTCTTCTTGCTTCCGCTTATCATTTCTTCCCTTTTGACTTTTAAATCGTTCCATTTCTCAAAGATTGATAAATTAATACTATCTTCATGCCATTGGCTAAAATTTTGGGTCCTATCTATATGATTGGTGTAAATCGTCTGACCAAAAGTTGGTTTTTGCATGTGTAAATTACTGTTGTATGTGATTTGAAGTTTTCTCTAGTTATCATTGTTCAGATAAGAATTGAAGTGACCAAATCATTTGTCTTCAGGTCACGCATGAAGATTTCAACGAGGGGATCATCCAAGTTCAGGCCAAGAAGAAATCCAGTCTGAATTACTATGCTTGATACTATCTGTAAGACGTTAATGGATGCAAATAAATAGTTTAGCTGTACTTTATAAGTTCAAAGTGATTTTCTTAAATGATCAACCCCCGTGAACACTCCACACAGGAAACTTCATACTGGTGCATGGTGGCCCAAATGTGTTCTTGCGGTTCCATGGCTAAACAAGTTATCAAGGGCCAGTATTCACTACTTTTAGATCAAAATTTAAATGCCATTTGTCCTAATTTATCTTGCACCAGAGGTAGTCAAAACTTTCAAGGTTGTTATACTACTTGTGCTTCTTCTTGCTCTTATTAAATCTCTTGACGTCCGTTTTGCACCAGTGGGGCCAATTGCTCTTTACATCGTCGTGGCCCATTTGAGCTTGTTTTAGTGGGCTCAATTTGTTGCTTTTTTTATTTTAATCATTGATGAATGTTCCGAGTAGTGTACGAGTTCATGGAAGCATGGCTGGAGGATGTATATATGTCATAATTTTAGGTGGTGAGGTACAGTTTGCTTTGCCTTAATTTTAGCCGAGTTCATAACTGCGGGCGTACCTGGATCGTAGCGTCGTTCCAGGTAGAAGGTGTAGCAAAGTACAAACAACTCCATGACTAATTTTGATTCCCGTTACTCTCAAGTCTCAACATCGACCATGTTTTGACCCAATCTGACTGGATGAAGCCACTTCCAGACTAAAGACTATATTTCTTTAAAATTCTGGCAGCCTGACTAAGCAATCCAAATTCAACAACTTGTAAATTGTGGGAAATGATAAAAAAAAAATCATCCCAAACCACTTTATATAAAATTGGGCTATATTATCTAACGGGTCATGCCCATAATACGAAATTTCGAATTCCCATGGGTCAATGAACTGACCCATCAAGATATTCCAAACAGAGTCAACCCAGGATCACTCAAAATTACAAGTTTATATCGTGAAAAAACTAGCACCACCTTGAAAGGGCATATCCACAAATCTTCGCTATCAGAGAGTAAAAAACAACCTAATAAAATTACTCTATATAATCTGATAAACCTAATGCAAATCGATGACTTCAAAGTCCGAATCTTCTATATGACCAAACGGAACAAGTTTTCTTATGGAATCATCTGAACTTAGTTCGATTCTGTCTACTAGAAATGAATTAAAGTATTTTTCTAAAAGAAAATTACTACGCTCATCTATATGGTTGTATGATAAATCTTCAGATCTGTGCATGGTGAATACTTGATTCCCTAAAGATTGATGATTGTTCTCTTCCTGAATGATACTTCCCTTGTCGTTAATCCATAAAGATTGTGCAGCCTCATAGTAATGGGTTCGTGAGTCCATACTATTCTGCATCTCCTTCTGCATGTCGAAGAATTAGACCTCAACAAGCATCTTCAACATATGTTACAGATAGTATTATAGATAATGAGGTAAATGCTGAAGAATACTAACTTTCACAAGAGCACATAATATGGTTCATACTAAGCAAAAGATTGACCAATAGCAAGGCAAAACTATAATAGAGGAACAAAAGAACTTTTCTACTTCTATAGAATGTATGGCGAGTTTGCATATCTGAACCTAATTTTAAAGAACACTCTCTTAGGCATATCGATTAAGAACATATGTTTAAATGTTCACAAAGGACTCCTCTATTACACATTAAGGTAATGTTGCTCATGGTTTGATTAGAATTACCATAACTAATATGCTATTTTACTGAAATAACTATGACTACTATCAAATTCTCTCACAAGGACAACAAATTTATTTCCGTGGAGTATTCTTATTGAACTTGAAGAGCTGCAGAAAATATGAATAGATTATCAAGGAGGACTAACAAAATGAAACTTCTAATGCCATAATTTCATTAATTTAAAGAATTGTCACCTTGAAGGACTTGGGTAGCTCACTAAACAAGATAAAAGATTATTGGATAATTAGCAACCAAGTGATACAGGAAATATCGTAGCTCAGGCCTTTAAAAGAATTATCATCATGAATGACTTGAATTCTCAGAAATCAAGGTCAGTAAGTCAAGCTTCCACAAAATAATAATAATAATCAGAGAAACAATGCAATCAATCAACTACAGTATAAAGATGAGCAAATTTAGTAATTTACCAAATATCAAGAGAATTTACCAAGAGATATTGATATATAAAAGGATATCATGTAAAGCAATACCTGAATTAATATATGAGCCAAGAAAGCTGCTACTTCTGTTCTACTACACTGTAGTTGTTACCAAATGCAACAAGAAATGCAGCATATGCTATTACTGGAGACAATTTTGTTCAATAAGAGTTAAATCTCATGCAAGTGAAAGTGAAACTGCACAAGTGAAGGATGTTCATCATCAGGCTAACTTTTTCTCTATGAAAACTTTGGAAACACAATCGCCTAATAACAACTGTACATTAGTAAAGACCTTGATCCAGTTCTATTGAGGGAACATTTCGGGGCCGTTTGGATTGATGTATTTCATGATGTAGTATTTATAGGAATAACATAAAAATATGAAATCAACAACAGCAGGAAATGTTCATTATTTTTTCACCAAACAATAGTAACAAGAACATATGTAGCACCTTCCCTTATTATAAAAGGTTGAAAAACTGTGTCTTGAGTACTTTTGACATCTACTCAATTAAAGTAGATGTCAAATAAAAAAATATGGACATTGATTGACACTTCGAGATACAATTTTATAGGACCTAGAAACCAAATAGTTAGTCTAAAATGGGTGCCTATGCAGTATTTCCAAATACATCCTACCAAATTGTCTGAACATGTAAACAAAGTCGTGTATGAAAAATGCCATATGCATGCGCAAGAGTTAAATTGTTACCCTCTGACTTACTATCAACTCTGAATCATGATCATTAAGCCTTGGATGCAACAGTGCCATGTAAGTCCTCCAAAATAAAGTCTCATTCACAAAAGCAGGACAAAGTCTATTGCGAAGAGCAGCTAAATCTGGAGCAAATATTTCAATGGCTGGGATATGCTCTCCTGGAATGTGAGACAGATCAAAATCTGCATCAACAAAGGTATGATATGAAATATAAAAACCGACAAGCAATTCAATAGCTCAACAAACGAAGATTGATAGGAGACGAATTCTTCTGGGAAAACAACAATTATAACTGATTGATAGTAATATTAATTATAATCATATCCATTGCAATTCCCTTCGCTAGCTGTCAGCAAACACTTGAAGATGAAGACAAATCTTCACTTTTATATCGCTAGTAATAGAGTCAGGGATGAAAAAGAAAATTTACCACCGTCGATCGTAACTAGGAACTCCGGAGCGCTCGACTCTCTGCTTTCTCTCTCGGTACATCCCCCTAAAACGGCGGAGAGGCCGTCGCGAAGGGCGTCGCGGAACTCGGCGAGATCGGCGAGCATCCCGGCGATTCGGCGCGAAGTAGGTCGCGGAGGCGGCGAACGGCGAGGTTCGGAGCGAGAGAAGGAGGAGAGGATAGGGTAGAGGAAGTAGACAATGCCGAGGAAGTGGCGCCGGAGGTCGGCGAGGTCCTCTCTGACGCCGTTGAACCCTCGAGACATGGGTATGGATTTTACGACGAGGGAGTGGAGAAGGGGTTTAACAAAGTTCGAGGCGGATTCGGGCTGGGTTCGGACTTCGAGGCTTTGCCTTAAATTAAATCGAACTTTTTTACATGATTAACATGAAAAAACTTTTAAAATATTACGGAGAAATTTGTGTCACTTTATCTTTTACATTTATTATATATATATATATATTTAATTAGTATTATTTTAAATATATTAGAGTATCTTCAAATTTGATACATAGATTAGTCAAATATAATAAAAAATAATAATTTTAGTTTAAATATAAAGAATGAAATTAATTCTTTCGGCATGCACGATTATCTATAATGAATCACTGTTAAAGTTAACTTAGATTGATAAAAGAAAAACTATATATAAATGATTTAAAATTATTCTGGAGTTTCTAGTATCAGACAATATCATAATATAAGAAAAAAAAAAATTATCTTGCTTTCTTCTGAAACTTTTTTATGTACACTCTAAACTTTAAAAATATATTATTTAAGACGTTTCCATATATTAGTTAACTTTTAACAACCATGTGTTAAGAATATTCTCGGTGGCAATTTTTAACCAGGCCATAACTAATTTTGGACCAGGCCATAACCTGGAGTACTACGAGCACCAGGTTAACAGTATTACGCCCAGATTTACAACAAAAAGAAAAGATTTCATGGCATATGTTCCCTCAAAATTAACAACAATTAGTAGAAAAATATATCAACAATTCAGATGAATCACATGAATATTGAATTTCTTATTATAAACTATGTTTACAAACAATCAACTCTCAAAAGTTTTCCTCAACTTAAAGCAGATTCTCTAACTACATACACCTACATGGCATATTATACATCCCCAAAAGAATTAATAACCTCCACTGATCAATACGGCCCTTCTGCCAATAATAGTTCCATATCATATATGGTCTAGATCCTCTATTGTTGGCATCTCGATGACATTGCAAGTTTAGATAAGTCCTGCATATGTATTGGATGCATGCAGAGGCATTCCTGTGCCATATGGATGGACACCAACAGTTGCATATGGATTGACAAATGGATTTACAGGGGCCTGGTGAGCTTGTTGGCCCATCATCATCATCTGCTGCTGCAACATAAAAGCTTGCTGTTGCTGGGCCATTGCTGCCATCTGCATGCTGTGAGGTGCGGAGATTGCATTTGAGGCATAGAATGGGTCTTGAATTGCTGGTTGCATCAAAGGAGCAGCCACTGGTGGCATCTCCCATGGATTGTAGCTTGTGTTCTGGTTTGCTCGTCTGTGTGCTTCGTCATATAAGCTGTCTAAAGTGAGCTTATCTAGCCCACCCGCCTGCCAAAAATAGCGAACATATGGTTTTATGAAGCTTGGATAGAAATTAAACTGTTCTCTGAAATGTCCCAACATTTGTTGTAAAAGAATGTCACACAGAAGCAGGAATCAGCTTAGGGAATAACTTTCTAATTAGTGAATGTTTCCAGAAAAAATCATACCAATTTACTTGAAGCCACAGCACTTTCATTTGAGCTCGGTATGGTGACAAGAGCCAATTCCCAGCCAGTAGTACCATTTTCTAAACCAACAGCTCCAGAAGGTACTTCAGTCGGTACACTATCTGCAATAATCATCCATAGAGAGTAAGGAATAAGAATTCCAATTTGACAGAGATTAGTATGACTCCTATATATAAAGAAAGAGAAAAAAATTACCAACTGGAACAATGGCAAGTGCCAAAGCATTCTTATTATCTAGTTCAGACGTGTCTGAGCTGGGATCACTCAGCCCCTGACAAAGCATGACTGAAAAGTATGAGTAAAAAGAAACTGTTATTAGCTAGAAAGAAGAAACATTCTGTCTGGCCCAAATGTTTACCAGCAAATCTGTTTGCTCAGTTGCAGAGGCTTCTTCAATTGGTTCCGGAGGGGGAGGTGGAGGCGAAGGTGGAGCTGCTTCTTGCACTTCAGATGCGTTCTTGTATTCTATGGCCAATACTTCCTTAGGAGCTGCATTGTTCCCATTTAGGGCCTGGAAAAATATATTTCAATTGAAAAGACCAATCAAGAAAACAAAGATGATAGCTGAATTTCAGAACTATAGTTGATTTATCTTTAAAGTTTCAGCATCATCACAAGTTCATAATAATGGAGAGAAATGCGAGCTTATATGATTTATTGATTTAACATCACAGGACTTTTAGTCGTTAACTAACTCTCTTAAAGAGCAGTAGTCAGATCTGAAAGCTACTCGGATGAAATCTCTCTCATAACCTTTGACAGAAGTGGGGGAAATCCCCAGTTAGAAGTGTCTTGTCTTAATAACTTGCTTTATTTATGCTAATTATAGACAGGTTTAGCCAGAAAACGGACAATACTTTTTAATTTATTTTAAAGCAAGATATAGAATATGTGTAATAGAATGAATGGATAATTGAGAAACATAAAATTATGTGACTATACCCTATAAAAAGATTATGCCACCCATTTCGCACAAGCACAGATAATTTAGAGTTCAAGCATCAATTGGCAAATTGGAATTTGAAGTTCTGCATTCCCCCATTTTGAAATTTTACTTTCCTGTGTACTTGTTGCAACATTCAACAGACTATTTTACATTATTACCCATCCATTTAGAGGATCCACTTTTTTAATCTCATAACAAATGAATATTATGCCACAATTTTGGCACCTAACTCAAAAGCCGAAAGTAAAGAATAAACTTCAACCACAGAAAAAGTCTATAGGAACTGAACTACCGAGATAAACTAAAGGCTTGAATTATCAAGATAAAATAAAAGGGCAAGCCTTGAACTATTCAGTATCTTGAGCCCTTGGTTGAAATGACTGACACCGTTAGTGTTTGGAGTTTAGACGAAACAGACAATACCGAAGAATTCTCCAGAAATGAATAATATAGATATGAAAATGAACTTATATGGTGGCCCGGTTCGATGACGACAATGAAAGTGGAGATAGAAAGCTGTGCTCATTATTACAATCTACAGATAGATGAACCAACAAATGTTATGATAAACACCTTGAATTAGGTGCAGTAGTCAAGACATTGAGATGAGAGACTTTAAAAAGGTTATGGATCAAAACACAAGAAGAAATGAAGAATCCTACCTAGTTCATTGAATGACCTATGTCAAATGGAGATAATGGTCCAAAGGATAATTAAAGCTGAACAGAAGTACAAGATGGTGCTGAATGCAAGTTTTCTCAAACCGTGGAAACGAAATCTCGCCAAAGTTCTAAAAGCAACATCTAGATACCCAAATTATTATCCAGACATTTCATGTCCAGGAAAGAATGACACCAAAGGTACGTTCAATCTTCAAGTGGCGACCAAGGCTTCGGCGAGGACCATTCAAGTACGTCAGTCTTTTTAAATATGATGACATCACTAGAACATCTTTGGTAAAAATAGGGAAGAGGTGAACATGCATACGGTACTTAAAATATAAAATGTAAATTGATAAGCATAAAACATACTGTTCATGATCATGTCAACAAAAAGTTTAAATAACTCCTTTACCTGATCTTTGCGAACTGCTGAAGCTCGTGGAGCTTCTCTGATGTACTCCTCCATATTTGTTAGAAATGATAATGGGGGCTGCATCATTATTAAATTAATCAGGCTATGTGTTGGCCAGAAGTTTTCAATAAGCATCACCATGTCAAAAAAGCAAAAAGGAAAAGTTATAGGTAGAGGGAATAGCTTTGAATATAAATACCCTGTCGATTTTTATGAACTTTTCTCCACGTCCAATATCAATGCTTTTACATACTTCATAAAATTCTGAAAGTCTCTCTGCCTGTCCACATATAGGTAAATTTAGGGAAAACAAAGGGCATGTAAAGTGTACATTGAAAGAAAAGCACAGATATCTTGAAGTTCACATTATTTAAGCTCCATAATATGTTCTTTCTTTTGTAGGGGCACATGACATTGGAATCCTAAAATATTAAAGAAGGTTTTCCTGCATAAGGGCAACATATTTGAGCATGTTTTGGTATTCTTTTTTCATGGAGGGGTTTCTTACTTTCTTTTATTTATCAAACTAGATGGGGGAAGAAAATTTTCTTCTTCTTCATATATCAGGTCATGCACTATGTTGAGGGACTTGCCATAGAGGCTGCAAGATTAGTTGACAGGTAGAGTATTCTACCTGCTTGATTGCATTTTAGGACCATGCAACTCAGGAGCATTCACTCATTGAGATTTCTAGACATAGTGTAATGAGGTTGAAAGGTGGCTTGATTTAGGGATTGAAGTGTGTCTGTACTGACCACCACATATTAGCCTATTAATTCATCACTTCAATAATTTATACCTGACATATACAACCACATCTAGACAAGTCAAGTCAATTGATTCATGATTCACGCTCAAACATGAGTATATACATTATATATTAGCTAAGAGATCTTTAAAGAGTTACCTGTTGACCTGCTCTCCTGTATATATCAAGTGCCCTAATAGCATCATGACGTTGCATCTCAAAAAACTGCCATAAGACTAGGTAATTAATAATATTTGGTAGCAGCAAAAGAATTCTATTGGTAAGTACAAAAATTGCAGTACCTTGTCAACCAAATTGGTTGTACCAAAGCTAATGGCATTATAAATCTTAACACTCTCCCTAGCAACCTTTCAAAAATAAGTTAAGCAAAGTCAAGGAATATGGAATCTGTAATTACAATTAAATGATTAATATATGTGAATATAGTCCCTACCATAGAAAGAGCAAGGTGAATTACAAAATTATAGTTCGCTGCACCTTGTGGCTGCATGCAAATTCCAAAGTGGGCAGTGTTTGTTAAATGTATCAAAATGTATTAACTAAAACAGAGTTAAATATGTAACTTACAACATTGAGCAGAGATTGGATTACCTGGCAACCAAGCAAGCGAGACATAAGTTGCTGTAGGGATGGCAATTGTTCAAGCAAGTCAACAGTGTCAACATCCCGAGTTCTCTGTGCACATCAAGAAGCTAAAGTTGAGAGATGACCTTTCCTTATATTTTGTTTTGATGATTTCTTTTGAACAACATCTACAATAGTTCTTGAAAAATCAGTCAGACATCATAAGTTGCTTAAACAAGGTAAATTTCCATTTGAATTACAGTTCTGAAAGTACAAGTAGTGGTGTGCACTTTGATGACATCTTATCAGAGGTGAGTTAGCAACTAGCAAGAGAATATGTGAAAAGTAATACAACAAAAATTCAATTTTATTTCACTAATAAATAAGAGATTGATTTAGCCTATGCTGATTATCATATTCTCTTTGCACTTCGCTGAATCCTTAAAAAGGACGTCGCTGAGTGGTTTTGTGAATAAGATGGAGAATAATTGCTAATCTATTACAAAGTAATTATGCATTACCCAAATTACTCATTTCATCATATCCAAATTTTGGATCTCAGACTACCAAATTCTTCCTGCAAGGTGCTTGTTTACTGAAACTAACAGAAGAAGAATGGAAGTATGAAACATGCAGCAGAGGTTCCTTAATATTCGTTGATACATATCTAGATCATAATGAGAAGAATTTTAGTTTTAACTCAAATTTACTCCATAGAATCCAAAATAACAGGTTTACAGAGCTACAAGCCATAAAGGAGAAAAGGGGAAATATGTACTAAATCACATACCGGAGGATCTGACTCAACATCATATTTGAGTACACGAAAACATTCAAGCCTCTCCTCTAAAAATAGAGCATAGGTGCGCACCCATGCAGAATAATCCCATGCTGAATGACAGGAAACAAAGTCATGAAAATGTTTCTGCTATTTTATTTCAATACTTCAAATAAAAGGCACTACCATTTGCACTTGAATCGTCCTTAAAATGGGCCATGTTGAGCATGTGGCTTCTGCCGCGACCATAATTAATCAGTTCTTCACGGAAAGTTGGGTCAACTTCCCTCAGAGCACGATGTATAACGATCAATGTTTTAAGTGCAACCTGATTAAGTAGCACTGAGTCAACAAACAACTAAGAATGAAGTAACATATCCAAAGTCTGTGTGATAATTCCAATAGAGAAGAAACAACGACCAGCTCAAGATATCTATAAAAGATCAGAAATATAATTTAAACAACTAATTGCACTCATCATAATAAGTATTCTTACTTTTAGCAGTGTAATGGTATTTCCTAACAGTAACAGAAAAAAGATAACAGAACAATTAAGATGGTTTCCGTGAAAATTTCAAATTCTGAGGCTCTATAAATTCTAGAAGTAATTAGCACAATTTTATGGTTTATAGTTGAACATGATGAATAGTATGAGCAAAATTGAGGACCAACAATTCTTAATTATTACAAATTAAAAAATTGATAAAAACCAGGTGATCTGCAACATTGTTGTCAAGACCAGCTAGATACCTATAACAGTGAGAACATGATTGCAGATACATAGCAGCATACAATAGACTTACGTGTCAGACAACAATAAGATCTAACTGCTAAGTACATGATTGGAGACATACTGCCCAGTTATGTGTTTTTGCAAGGCGTCTAGCAAGAGCATGAATGCAATAAGCAACATCCGCACGAGGCCTTGAAGCTGAAATAGCATGAAATATTGCTGCAAAAAAAAGAAGTGCATCCTGAGTCAAATGACACGTTATGGATGAACGAGACATGAACTATATCTTCGAAAGGATGATAGGTGAACAAATTGTGATTGAAACTCTTGAGAAATGATATCTAAAGATCATTTTCACAATTGTTAACACACCAATTATTTTAAAAATAATTAGAGAATCATGATTTTAATATTTATATTCAAAAATTATTCCTCATTTTTGGGCTTAAAATATTTTGATGGAATCAAGAAGTGGACTTGACTTAAAAGGGTGGAGGTCTTTTTCATATTTTAAATGGCAGATAGGTATGATGGAATTTAAACTCAGGACCTCTCTTTGGTGTTAAGATAATTCATCAATTACTATAAAAGCTTAAATTATTAGATAACGGTGGTTTTGATATTTCATATTCAAACAAAGATTATATAAATACTATTTATGCATACAGAAATGACATTACTTTTCTAAAACATTCTGCCAAAAAAATATATCTTAACATAAATATATTCTACCAGAAAGTTAAGTGAACTAGTGAAGAGAAACCCAGATGGTGCAATAAATGTAAACTTAACAATAGCATTACCCAGAGACATAAATAAATTTTGTTTCCACAAACTACTATGAATTCCTTAGCAAAATTTCTTAGTTGAAGTCCTAAACCATATAGTCATAATCAATATCATAACCAGGTTAATCATAAGATTTGTGAAGCAGATAAATAAACCTACAATGTTTCCATGCAGTTATTTCTTTGGGAAAAAAACTGAAACATTCTTCAATATAATTTTCGATCCAAAAACAAAACAAGCGTACTACTTAATGAACAAATAGCCCACGATCAAAGCTCTAGTAAGCTACTACAACAGGGTGCACCCAACCTATCACGTGCTTCTCTTTTGGGGGACGCTCAACATGGTTTGTAGCCCTTACAACTGCAATATCCAATTCCTGCCAAAAGGAATCACAACATCTAAATAAATCAAGATAATAAGGAAAAGTATGAAGATCAAACCATGTAACTGAGATCCATCAAGGGGTCGTTTGGTATTATGTATTAGGAAAAATTGAATCTACATGTATAAAGTGTAACACAAAAAACAGTTTTCAGTTCATAGATTCTATGAAATATCATTTCCAACAACTAAAATAGGCTGGCATACAACATTTCGTCCAACAACTAAAATAGGCTGGCATACAACATTTCGGTATTTACTTTAATTAAGAAGATGTCAAACCACATTTTCTCAATCTTTAATGAAAGGAAAATGGGAAAGACAAAAGGCTTTAGCTTATATTGGTTTCTTATTTAACAGTGCATCTTAAAACACATGAAACCAAATTGCCCTTCAATCTATCAAAATCTATCAAGGCGTGTTACCTTATAATCACTATTCACTTTAGCTAGCCCGACAGTGGTTGTGTCTTTAATGGCCCCGAGATATTTCCTCAAGCTCTGCTGCGTACCTCCTCCCGACATTCTCCTCTACTAGCACAAGATCTAATCCAATCTGATTGAGTCGCAAGCAAGATTCAAGAGTTTAAAATGAGCTACCAATTGAACAAATCAGATCTTTTAAATTATTGTCCCGAGATCTATTTCCAGAGAGAGAGAGAGAGAGAGAGAGAGAGAGAGAGAGAGAGTAACAGTCTAGATCTTCTAGACAAGCAAAGCAGTTCTATTTACATCAATCAGAAGGAAGTCATTATAGCTCTCATAGTTCACAAAGAAAATTCAGTTAATCGCTCGAACAGTGAAGAAATACGTAACCATCATGTGCTTCCTCAATCCGCATCATATCCAGCAGAACATTCAAAAAGTTACCCAAGACAATTGAATAGAAACCAAATCTAATACCACCTGAGACAAACTAAAACTCATGTACCGACGAAAGCCGGAGGCAAAGAAGCCAACAATCCAAAAGGTCATATTTTAAAACACTACCCAACTCAGAACAAGAACCAAACGAAACCAAATACTCACCAGAGAACCAAAGAAAGTCGGAGACGCAGGGAGTGAAAAATACTCAGTAGCCGTCGACTCCTCTGTGCTTTTATTCTTCTTCTTCTCCCTCTTTTCTCAAGGCGATCGCTTGTCAATGTTATGCTCCTCCCCAGTCCTTTTCGCGAACCAACCACCCAAATTCGAAAGATACAAATTTAGGACAGCTAAAGTGTTGTATAAATTTATACATATATATTAATGCATATGACGTGGTTGTCGGTGGGAGGAATCAATCGTAAATAGAGAAAAAAACGTAGCCATTTGCCATGTGTTCTAATTAGTATAAATTAAAGGTGATGGTTAATGAGAGGTTTGTTGGAAATTAATCTAATTAAGCACTTAATTAGAGGAGTAATTAGTCACTGCTGCGGGGGAGGAAAGGGAGTTATGGAAGACCGCCGACGTTTTCTGGGTTTATTAACAATTTTCCAACGATTTCTTTTATTTTTCTCTCAAGTATTTGGCTGCAATTATAGGAGAGGGAGTAGCTTTCAAATGCGTAAAACTATGGGTGGCGACAGCTGGACTACCAGCGGAGGTTATGCACCTAATCCTTGATTCTTTATTAGTAATTATCACTTAGGATTATGACTTGATGACATCTTTGTTACGACTTAACTAACAAATGAAAAAAATGTGAATAAGTTATAGATTAGACTGCTTGGCTAACTCTCCCCAATAATTGGCCCACATTATTTCAATAAAGATTTATTAAATAGAATTAAACTCACGTCATGAATAAAAAAAACTAGCTAGAACAATAATAAAACTCTCAGTTAAGAGTCAAAATAAAAAAATTAATCCAAAATGTACTCATATCATAATATTCCGTTCTAATTTGCTAACCAATCAACAGTTTAATTGACTTTTGGGTAGGTGTGAATATTTTTGAAATTAAATTCTAATAAAATAGATTTAGTTGAGATATCATTAAAATTCCTATTTCTTTAAACGAAAAAGAATATCTAGCACATTAGTATTAGTATGAAGTAATATATATATATATATATATATATATATATATATATATATATATATTCTTTTGTACGAAGTAATAATTATGTTCAAAATGAGATATAAGTCAAGAGGCCGCCCTTTTACTTGTATGTGGATTAAATTCAAGCCCGATGCAATTTGATCAAAGTAGGGATCGCTTTAAGCCTTTAAATTGAGGAGTCGAGATGGCCGGCTTGATCCTTTCGATAGAACGGGGGTCTGGGGCTTAGATTGTAGTCAGTCGGATTCATTTTGAGCTGCATCGGACCCGAAATACCGCGAAACCGTTGGTACGTCGGAACTAAAACTACTCCGCGGATGAGCAGAACCCGAAGACACCCTTCTGCTGTGCCAAAACCCTGTCTCCCCACCCTTGACAGAGAAAAAGAGAAGAAAAGGCAACGCGATCGATCGTCGCGAGGCGAGAGAAAGCCCGAGCTGCCGCAATCCGGAAGCGGAGAGATAGAGAGGAGAAACCCTAAACTCCATCGGCCGCACCGAGCTAGAGAAGTAAATCCTCTCATGGCGACCAATATTGGGATCGCCCGAGGAGGAGGAGGAATAGGAGAAGAAGACGTACGAGGGGGAAGCGGGGGCCTCTCGCCTCCACCTTCAATACCCACCGGAGACGACTCCGTCTGGGCCGATGCCTCCCACCTCATCCAGGCTGCTTGCGACGGTAACTCCTCGTTAGTGTACGGTTTCTCCGTTCTTGTTTTAGCTCGGTTCGGTGATCTTCGGGTTCGATGTTTTCTTCTAGTTTCCGTGTACTAGGAGCTTCCGAGAAATCTTGTTTCTTTTTCGAGCTTCAGCTAAGAGAAGTTGCATTCTGGGGGCTCTAATAAGAGAACAATTTGTCTTGTCACCTTGTCGTGATGTCGAGTAGTAATTTTGACCTTTAATTTAAGACGCAGACACTGAGGTGAAGTTTACTTATTAAATACAAAACGTAGCTTATCATGTTATGAAAAAGAGTACAGATTTTTATGTTTAGCCTTAAAGTTGAAATCTTTTGATATAGATGTTGAACATAGGATAGTGGTTTTATCTGAGATGTGCCAAGCTGTTGCAAATATGGACTCAAGTGAACGCTATTCAAGTGAGCCAAGCTTCGCTATATAGGCCCTGGTAAAATGGCGCCAATGGATTTAGTTTGTGTTTAAGATAACAACTCTTTTGATAACATTAACTCAGTGAAGCATGTAATTTTTCATATGGACTCAAGCTGTTGCGAATATGGACTCAAGTGAATGCTATTCAAGTGAGCCAAGCTTTGTTATATAGGCCCTGGTAAAATGGCGCCTATGGATTCAGTTTGTGTTTAAGATAACAACTCTTTTGATAACATTAACGCAGTGAAGCATGTAATTTTTCATATAAATTGAGGGAGAATACAAGTTTCTAATGCATAAATCTTGCTGCTAACAAGATCCACTCCAAGAATCACTTGTTAATAGACTTCAAGCAAAACCATCCAAGTTAGCCAAACTAGGATTCTTATATTCTACTAATATGGTGCCTGAGGAATGGCTTAATTGTGAAACAGAATATGAAGAGCCAGTTTACAAATTGGCCAACTTCGTATGCCAAGTAATAAGTAATAACAGCTACACTTTTCTTATCTTTGATTTCAGCCTTATATTCTCATATGATTTTGTTTTTCTCCTCATCTCCCTCCTTTTTCATACTTATAGATCTTCAAGATGGTGAGCTTGTACATGGAGAGAACTTCAGTCTTTTTGCTGCTATGTCTGCCTTGGAGGTATCAATACTTTCCTTTTTCCTTTCTTCCTTTTTTCCCCTTGTAGTAGGATTTTATGCTGATGGATGTACATCTCATTTGTTTTGTTTAATTCTGTGCTGCTCCTAATCAACACGTGCAGTGCACATGCCTTGTCACATCTGTGAAACATGGTTACTAAGAGTACCCCCATCAACTTCAATGTCACCCCTATTCAGCATATTATATTAGAGAAGGCATTTATCTGTCATCTCATGATATGAATTATTAAACATAAGCACAATAGCCAGTCAATTAGTCATCTTATGACAGAGAAACCCCCCATAGGTCTTAAGAAAACATAAAAAGGGTTACCAGAATATCTGCAAACCATATAATGGTGTAAGTCGATCCAGCATGCGTAAGGTATTTGTCTCGAAAGGAGATGAGAGCACTGCAAAATGGTAGATGTGAGAGGCAAAGAAGAGAGAGAGAGAGTCAAAAGAGTAATGATCGGAGAAGGAGGCAGACTGACAGAGTATAGAGAAGACTGGCCATGTGGTTGTGAGCCTTAGCAATGGGTGGTCATCCTGTGTTTGGGTGCTCAGGGATGGGTTGTCAGCCTGAAAGTAACAAAAAATAGTTTGGTGGGAAAAAATGCCTTGTAAAGTTAGGGAATCAATGTGCTATTACATGCATATTTAGGAAAAGTCCAGAAATATTGAATTTTGTGTGTGGTATTACACTAGTAGACAGAAGCACGAATTTGAGTGCCGGGCAGTTTATAAATTTTGTGCATGGGGATCAATGTGCAAGATACATATCCAGAGGTAAGACCAGGAAGATTGAATTCAATGTAGGACCCATTACACTAGTATACAGAAGCGGATTTGCATGGCGGGCAGTGCGTACATCTTACCTTTTGGTGTAAAATTGTCATCAAGCTATCATGGAGAAGCACGAATTTAAGTTTTGGGTACTCCAGTCGGTGATGCTTGGCAAATACCATGTTGGCAAGGTGCCAATGTGGTACAAAAAGGCTGCCTCAACCTGCCATTATATAAGGTATGAAGTTGTGCCAAGTATCTATTGCCGACGCAGTTTTGTGCCGACAGAGTGATGAGACACCCCGACAGGCAACTTCTAAAAACTTCCACACCATGCTAATAAATATAGAGTCCTATATATGATCAAGGGAATTGTTATTTGCTTTCTTACCCAACTGTCCGGATCGATTGGATTCTGTTATCAGATGGATTAAGAAGATATCCACAAAGGACCTGGTACTTACAAGGCCAAGGGGCAAACAGTTTCATTCTCTCTCCATCGCTGACAAATATGTTTTTTTTTTTTTGGTTTGTCATGGGAGCATCAATGCAATGGAGAGATTGATGTTGTTTGAAGTGATGTCTTTCTGTGTCTAGTGGGGTTTTCTTGTTATTTTAATTTCCCTAACCTATTTGTGCTGAACTTTGACACCTTCAGATGGTTATTTTGATATGGTTCCAAATTCTGGGTTACAATTAGGTGATGCTAGGGGCTTATATTTTTCCCTGCTTTCATCTGAATTATGTGCTTGATGAGTTAGCCTCTGTTATTGTCATGCTCACACTTAATATATTTTTGGGCTTTTGGCCAACGCACATAACAATTTCTATCAGATAAATACTATTACTCTCTCAACCTCATCTTTTCCTTTTGCTTTTGTCTTTCTCTGTAATAGGTCAATTATGTTTCTGTTGTATTATGACATAGATAATGGATCCAAAGATGGATTCTGGAATTGAAAGAAGTGGATATCACTCAATCGAAGAAGCCATAGAACATGGTGCTGCTCCAATTCCTCTTAGTTATGATAGCACTGTCGATGTTCAACGCTGTCTTGATGTAATGGATCATCTTTTAGCATGTGAGGTACAATCAGCAGTATTGAACTAAGTACAATTGCCTGATTTACAAATTTTTCCATTTTAACAGTTTATATTTTATATTGACAGGCAACATGGCACAAGGGTCATTTGCTGGCACAGACTGTCTTTTCATGCATCTATCTTCTGAAGATTGAAAGAACATCGTCACATGCCTTGTTACATTCATATTGCAGAATTGTTCGTGCTACCTGCAATGCTGTCATTTCAGTTGTATCTGATGCCAGAACCCACGAGGTAGATCTGAGTGCAACATATTTCCTGTCCTAATCAGCGTCACAGTGTTTTTCTGGAAGTGTATATATATATATCCGATATTGACCTGGAAATGGCCGTTCTTTTTGTTCTTTCAAGAGATATTATGTATGAATTCCTTGGAAGATGAGAATATTGAGGTCATATATGATAAATATAATAATACTTAATGTCATGGAAGTGATATCATGGGAGTGCAATATATGAATTGCTTGATTACCTGATTCAAGATCTAAATGTTTGATATTAAGCATTGATATGGCTAATATCAAATTTTAATTGTTTCCTGGTGCAGTTAGTTATAGTGATTTAGTTGGAGAACACATTGGCAATATGAAAACTAAATTGATTTCATCGGACAAGATTGCAGTTTGAAGACTAAGAAGTATATATTTGAAGTATATTGTTTTAAACTAAATATGCTAATAGATTGGCAAAAGAGTGTTAAAGGACTCCAGGAAAGTTCCAAAGCAAGATCCAAAAGTGTCCACTTCAGAAATTGTAGTGGGATTAAAGAAGTGAGGAAAGCAGGTCAGTGTTGAATATATCTAGGTTTCAATCTTACCCATGCTGTTGTAGTGTTGTTCAATGATCAATGAGTGGGCATTGAAACTTACTTCTTGTCTTGGCAAAAAGGAGCTTCAACAGTTCCAGAAACACAGTAGGATTATTCTTATTCAGATTTGAATAGTAGCAGTTGTTTCGGACATAAAGAGGGATTAACTATAGGGAAAAGACAAAGAAAAGGTGGGGTTAAAGTTTATTTTTATGTTTCTCTGCTAATTATTTGCCCGAAAAAAAATATTGCCATGAATGTATTTTCAAATTGGTGTGTTCATAGTAGTAGATGTACTTATTCAAAATAATATTACAACTAGAGTGTTTTTATAGTTGTAGTCTTGCAGATACTTTAATGTCTTCGTAAAAGGTAGATACTAAATTTTGAACCTTTACACAGTGAAATGTTTGATTTTCCACATCTTTTGTTAGAAATTGTCATTGATCTTGCTCAGAATAAATTGCTTATGCTTTGGTTCCCTGATATAAGCTTCAATCCTTTAATCCTTCTGTTTCTTTGGCCTCTCTATTTAGCATTTGCTATTTTTGTCCTGGAAAAGTACCTCTATCACATTTTACACATTGAATGCTAAGATCAACTTTTCTTTTGTACTTTCCAACACACATTAATTATTCTCCAGTTTTATATTTCTACATCACTTTCTGTTTCTGTAGGAAGATGATCTTTTTACGATGGCTTATGGCTTGCCTTTGAAAGATCAAGATGATGAAAAGTGCTTGTCTATTTTAAACTCAGTTGAAGAAACAGTCTCTCGCCAATTGCGTGCATGTAAGGCCCAATCATCTAAGAAGAAGGCATTTGAAGGTAGTCAATCACTCAACAACATTACTAATTTTCTTAACATTAGCTAGATCTAATATAACTGGCGTCTAATGTATGTGGCTGTTTGTTAGCTCTACTTTGAATGGTACCCTAGTTCACGAGGTTCCCACCAGTTCTTAATTTGGTCAGGGCAAGAATTCAGACCCATAGCTAGATAGACTGTTTTTGTGATTTGAACCCCTGAGCTTACTGTTACACTAAGTGATCCTTCAACTCTCATAGAATGTTAGATAATATATCAATCATTAAACACATAAAAGTAATTTTGTTTCCTTTTACTCAAGTTGGTTTTGATGAGCTATGATGCCTAATTACCAAAACATAAATATGAAAGTAAATCTTAATTATTTTTTAACACGTTTAATTTGTTGATGACATTAAAGTAATTCTTCCTACATTATCTGTTTATTTGAAAAATCTATCCTTCCACGTTTTTCTGTTTGATGGAACTATCTCATAGTTGCAAATAAGAAATATATGATGTTCCCTGTCTGGTATGATCAACTAGTTTTTGTCATTAGTTACTTTCATCTGGTGAAGCGCTTTGCTGTTCTTGACATATTGAAAAATAATTTGCTCTATTTTCCTTCAGGATATTACATCCTTTTACTTTTCCCCTGCTATTTTTAGTTTTGAATCTTCCAAATCATTCCCGCAGTGGATCCATGTGTGAAATCTTGGAGAATTTACTATCTTCTCATAAGGCCTGTGGAACTAGATAAATCATATTAAAGTAACAGAATAGAGGTATACATGAGAATTGAAAGTGTGAAACAAAATAGTATGCTAGAATGACTAAAATTACAAACAAGGTTTTGTATTTCAACAAATTTTTACAAGGTAGATTAATAATGGAAATTTTTATCAATTTATAAGAATATTTGCAGAATCTTTATGGAGATGGAATTTAAGAATGCAAATTTTCTGAGTGCAGAGATGGAATCCCTTCAAAGCAATCCTGAAAAGGAAGAAGGTTATTGCAGAGCTCTTTTATGCAGATTACGTTTTCGTAAGGTCTTACCCATGTTTCCTAATTGTGTTATTGAGTAGTACTTAGTAAATTACAGTGTAAAATTATGTACTTTACATTTTAAGTATGCACTACATAATTATGTTTATCCATATACATTCTGGTGGATAAACAATAGCATAAAAAAAGTGAATTCAGATGCATCTTTATTAGATTTGACTTTTCTGACATGATAATCACCTCCTTTTTAAAATAACATTACTGAAGCAGATTAAAATGGAGTAGAGATCCTTGAGGCAACTAATTCTATCTCCAGTGCATCTGACATTGTTTACTTGCAAGGTTCAATTACAAAGGCTGTTTTAGACTGTGGTGAGGAAAAAAATTGTTATCAGATGCACTCTAGTTATTAGACTTATGAAGTTGCATCCTATTTCTTTTATAGTCAAAATGTTTATTATAGTTTAAAGATAACAATGACTACTGTCCATTTTCTAGAATCTAGATACTGGTGCTAGGGGTGTAAACGAGTGAGCTAAGCTCCGCTCGGCTTGGCTCGAAATGGAGATTACTCGAGCTTGAGACGAGCTGGTTAATAGGGCTCGTCTTGGCTTGAGTGGCTTGTGTCTAAAATATTAAATATTATTTTATTTAGAACACATTTTATTAGTCTAAGAGACCATCTATAAAGGCCATTTCAAGTTTGTTAGTTTCCGATATGAGACTAAAGTGGAACTTTATTCTAGAAAATAACACACTATCTTGAAAAATGTAGTAAGGATAAAGACATTCTTATGAATTGTGCTAGAATAACTTTAGATAAATAAATAGAACTAAATCTAATAATATATGTTTCAAGCCAATTCGAGCCTAGCTAGAGCCATTGGTTTTGCTCGATTAAGTTTTCGAGCTAAAAAACCTCAGCTTGGCTCCGCTCATTTAGAGCTCGAGTCGAGCTCTAAACGAGCTAAGCTCATAAGTTGCACAAGATAGCTACCTTTTCCGATAGCCTAACTGGTGCTAGATCCTAGTGGAGGTTGAGCACAAGGAGGGTCTATATGGTGGCCTACATGGTAAATTGTCAGGAAGTTCTATAATCCTACTTCACTTGAACAAGTTTAGGGTCATAAACCAAAGAGCATTAGAGCAACTCTATATTATCCTTTTTCTTGGACCTATTGTTAGTCATATCCTATCAAATTTCCTCAAAAGCTTCTCTTTGGTTAAAGTCGTAGACATTGAAAGCCTAGATAGAGACAAAACAATACAACTTTGGATTTACGGAATGTTGTTAAAGCCCAAGGTCTTATTTGGAATGAGTGTTGCATTTAAATTGATTAGCTGCACTAGTTTCTTATTCTCATTTTATGTACCTTAAACTAGTTTAGGAAAAGTAAGTGTTTGGTTGAAAGCAAAAATAAGGGGTGTAAATGAGCTAAGCCTAAGAGAGTCGATTCCAGCTCAGGCTCGGCTTGAAATTATTTCGAGCCTAGCTTAGGATTTAGGCTCGACTCAACCCAACTCAAGTCGTGTCGAACCCGAGCCTTGCCCAAGCCTAAAATTAGGCTATTTTTAAGCTAGGCTAAATTAAGATTATTGTTTAAATTGAGCCAGATTGAGTCCAAGTTGATAAGCCTTAAAATGAGCCAAAAACTATTCAAGTTGAGCTAAGAACTATTATATATATATATATATATATTAAGAAATATTATATTTGAGCCAAGCCTATTGGGTCGAGCCTGAGAGAGTCGGTTCCAACTTAAGCTCAGCTCGAAATTCAATTCAAACCCCAAAACAAAGCTTAGGTTTGGTTTGACTTAAGTCAAGCGAAGCCCAAACGGAACTCGAGCCGTTCGTTTATTTTGACACCCCTAGTGTCATTATTATATTTGATATGATATAAAAAGGTGAGAAAAAAAATCCTTCTTTTTAGAGGAAAATTGAGATATGTAAGAGATGAGTTGAAATAGATGTTATTATTACTTTTGATGTGACAGAGAAAATTCTTCATCTTGGGAAAAATGAGGATGTCATGTAAATGGACTTAAATGCTCTTTGTAGTTAAGGGTGCTCGAAATATTATTATTAAATTAAACCTCTAATAAAGCTAAGTGGTTTCTCAACTGCATCAAGTAAGATAGATAATTTAGGCACCCACATGGGCTTTCTATGACCCCATTGGTAAAGGTCATCTGTAAACTTTCTATGTAATCAGAACAGTAGCCGATAATTTGCATATCGACTTTGTTTCTTTTCTTCTTTAAACTGAAGGAAGTGCATATCAAGATAACTCTCTATGTGAGTTGCTCATAGGTAAAACAATATCAACCGGCTCAGTTATGTGAATCCACTAGATATGACAAACACCTCACAGTGGACTATGATTTGTTGGAATAATGTTGGAAGAAATAGACAAAAACAAATTGTTTTTAAAAGTAGGAGTAATCTTTTAATAACAGTTGAGAGTGGTACGAAATCCCGTTTAGATGTTGTCATGTAGTATATTATATATCTTGGGGTTCTATTCAATACATGTTCTTAGGTTCCCAAATTAAAGATCAATGATATTGTAAGTGGATATTGGTTCATCAATTAAAATATTGAACTACTATTTACTTATTTAGTTGCAATGAGATAACAAAGTTCTGCATTAAATTTTTGTTGCAATCCCTGATTTAAATTGTTGTTCTGTTTAACCTTAGTTAATTTTGTTACACAACTTTTTTTTTTCCCTTATCATATGGCCTCTTTTTAACTGAGTTTCTAGTTAGTTCATATCTTCTCTTCTCGGCTTTGATTATTTCACCGTGGACAATGCTATCTCCTATTTTTTTTTTAAGGGACAAAGGAAATTGATTAGTTTTTTTCCCATTGAGAGTTGAGAAATTGTGGATCTTGATGTGTTACAGTTCTTCGCCATATCATACTTAGCGTTCCTTATTTTATTTAGCTAGATTTGTAATCAACAATCTAACCCTTTTCAAATGTTTTCAGCATTTTTACCATGTTCTGATGTGCCTGAGGAAGCCTCAAGGAAGAGGCCTGGAGTTAGCACGCAAACATGTGGCTTCATGCTTATCCGAGCTAGCTTACATGTATAATTCTCTGGAATTTCTTAGATCTCAGTCATATGTATCTTGTCAAGAAAGCACTGAAAATAGCACAACTGCCTCAGGTTGTAGACCTGTTGGTTTTGATGCTAGCTTGAATAGCAGACTGTCAAATCCAACTCCACCACGTGCAATCAAAATTGTTAGCTGGAAAGATGTAAGCATTCGAAATTGAACTAAAACATGCTTAGTACATTCTATGACTGCAAATTAAAACTCTTCAATACCAGTACAGCACATTACTGGTACCAAAATGTATAACAAAAGATTGTCTGGTACTTCTACTGATTAACCTATCTTTCAGGCTGTCAGATACTTTGAGAAGCTTCTACATGATTTAGATGTTGTATGTGCCTTCTCTTTCTATCCAACCCTTGAAAATGTTCTTCACTTTGTGGTTCAGTTCCAAAAAGCACAACCAGCTCTGGTTGCAAGATCTCATCTGCAGGTATGCTCAATGAAAGTCCAGAGAGCTTTCCATCACATTCCTTTGGTTTTCTAGAGTACCCCTATTTTTTCTGTCTATTGTGTGTCTTTGAATCTTTTTTACAAGATTGGCTTTCAATTAATGCAATATCACTCATGATATCTAAGTATAATCCAAGAACGGAAAACTGCTGCCTGTAACAAGAAAGTTGTTGATATATGTTATGCTATAAGCTGTTATTCCCTTTTTCTTGGTCAGAAAACATAAGAAGACAGGAAGTCATAAGTACAAACCATTTCTTAGATTCCTTGACTTTCATCTAAAATCTTCTTGTGGCTAGATTGACAAGACAAAACTTAGAAAATAAGAATGTGGTTATGAATTTTGATATTATGATAATAGAATTTGTGAGTTCTACTACTGTTATGTAAAATTTACAATAATGGTGGTTAATGAAATGTAAATTTATTTAAATTCATTGATCTTCGACACCTGTGAAATGTGCTACCCAATTTATAGAAGAAATTCCACTCCCTACCTTTTAATGATGTTATGGTTCACACCATATGTTTTCACCATTTGCAAATTGAACCCTGCATTGAGCTTTCTTTTCTGCCCAGAAAATACCAACAATTAGTTTGTCAGAGTAGCAAATTAAACACTGACTTTAAAATGTTCGAATCCATCTCCTCTCTGGAAGTCCCAACTGAATTTCTTCCTATTTCATGTTTTATGATTTTCACAATTTTCACTTTCCTGCAGCTCAAATTTGACTGGGTCCTCTAGCATCTTTTTCTTATTTGATTCTCAAACATCCCGTGTTAGAGGCTGCTTAATGCCATGCATTATGCTCATGAGAGTTGGTATTGAACTATTGATACTGAAAGGATTCTATGCGTGTTGCATGGGTCTTGAATTTTTCACTTACTATAATTTGAAAACTACTACAAGTTATATGAAGTTATTGATAGACAATAAATCATTTTCATAAAGAAAACACTCATTTACATGCTTTGATGCACCATTGTTCCACTTTCCAGTTGACATAATTAAGCCTATGATGAATTAAGGTCAAATTCTTTTCCTGTAAAGGCTTGTCTGATTGTTGAGAAGTAAGGAAAGTTGAATGAGTAGTTTCAAGAGTTGTCTCACATTTTATTGTTTTATTGCAGGAAGTGAGTAGGAGAGTGATTTGTCTTACTTCTCCTAAATTATTAGACTTTCTTATTTTTGGGCAAACCCATTTTCTCTTCGGAGAAGGGAAGTCTACTTTCCAACTAGTTTCTAGTCACATACAAACCATGTGACCGTTAGGTTTGTTAAAGACTTTATAAGACAGCCTATATTATTTTATTTCAAGTTTTTTTCCTACATATATACCCTTCTAAAATCTCTTATTTACATGTTTACTCCTTATAATTAATATTTGCTAAAACCTTGGTTTTGTACATAGATATATTTTAAAACTTTTTCTAAATACCCAGTAAACCTAACTAACCGTTAAAATTTCATCAATTTGATTGAAAAGGTCAAAAATAACCTTAATTTTGGTTTTACATATTCTTTTCAGTCAATTGCATTTATATATTTTACATTTTAAGTACTAAAATTTTTATTTATATCTGTCAAAAAGTAAACTGAAGGGTATCTAGGCAAGAAATGATGGCTTTTAAAAGATGTACACATAAATATAAGATTTATAAGGGCATGCATAAAAATAAAGAACTTTAGAGGGGTATAGCTGTTAACAAGTTTTTTATTATTGTTTTGGTGTTCTAACTTCTATTTTTCACTTTTCTCACCAAACAAAATCTCACACTCTTCGTCTCACTAAACATTAGGGAGTCAGGTTTTTGTTAGGAAGTTACTTGGCAACTTTTACTTCTCAACATCACTTCACTTCCCTCACTTTCCGACAACAAAACACACGCTAATTGTATCATTTGAGTAGTATGGATAGAACTGATAGCTATATTGGGGCTTATTATTCCTATTGCATCCTCACTGGAATCATAATGACTTATGGGCAGCTTCTCTTGGTTCAAGATGGAAAGCTTTATGGACGATATTGCTTTTATGAAGTGATCTCAAGGGCTTTAACATTAGGAGATCTTACATCAGATAAAGAATTTCAGACAAATGAATTTGTAGTACAGCTAGGACAAGTAAGGGCCACTGCTTGTTTAATTATTATTCTCGTCATTGGAAAATTATTTACTTCTAGTAACTTTCTCTTTTTAAAATTTTTGGTTTGATTTGGTGGAACTGCTATGCACTAATCAACGTGTAGCTGGTGGTCAATTTGCTTAAAATTCTTTGTACGAATACTGCATGGCAACGGCGGAAGCTTGGAAAAGTTCTTCAGGATTGGAGTGTTATTTCCATACAGGTCTGCACTAGCAATATTTTCATGCAAACTGTTGTTTTGACTTTGGAGCATCTCCTCTTCCTTTTTAATTTATTTTTATCATGTTGGTGTTTAATAGCATAACTTAAAGAAACCTTTCATATGTGTCCTTTACAAGTTAATGACCATTTAAGATTACTACCTTAAATAAAAAGTTGCAAGTACCATGTTGATCCCTGGTCAGTATAAGGGCGTGCCATTGTCACATATTGACACATATTTAACACACCTCGAATAAATTTTTTATGATATTTACATATGATTTTGGTGTCTTCGACATGACAGTTCTTAGTTTTGGTTTGAATATATATATTAAAGCTTACATTAGGGTCTTTTATCCTTAGATAATATTATAAATAGGTTATTTTCTATGCACGGATACTCCATTTACTCATCCGTATCGATATCCGATACGCATTGGATACCAATACGGCCTCGATACATATCGGATATGGCTAAAGAAGTATATGAATTAAAAAGTATAATTTTAATTTTCCTTAATAGCTCCGATTTGGTGGGATACGATACCGGTACATTGATATATGACACTAATGTGTTTTTAAGTTATTTGGGATTTAGCAGGTCGAGTTTGCAACAAAAATAGGTTTCGACCTGTGAACCCATTAACATTAAGTCATTAACTAATCTGAGCTGCAATGCCACTAAAGCCTTCTTCCATCCCTCATGTTGACATGTCTCTCTTTCCCTCTCATTCAACGACAAGGAGAAAACCCTAGCTTCCTCGTGCAAACAACAATCTTCCTTTGTCACAATGACGAGCTTGGGTTCCATCGCTCCTCTCTTTCTCTTTACCTTCACAGCTTGACTGGTCTGCTCTCTCTCTCTCTCTCATTTTGTGATTGGGCTCCAGTGCTTTCTCTTTCTAACTTTGCTTCGAGAATTTAAGACTCTCTTTTTGTGCTTGGGCTCCACTATTTTGAATGAGATAAACATGTGCTTAACAAACCACTTTCCTAATTTTCCTACCCTGAATGAGAAACATGAAAGCATTTTACTACTTATGCCCTTTCCTATATAGTTTTAATTACAATTGATGTGTTGTATTGTTGTGTTAAGATGCTTTTTGTCTACCATCACAATTTGTTTTAGATGTTTCATCTGTATCACTATTAATTCTATATATGCTATCACCAGAATTGTTTGCTACAATTTTTGACATGCACAAAGATCAATATGCTATCACTGGACTTGTTTGCTACAACTTTTGACATACACAGAGATCATAATTCATAAATCAAGCAATCATTCCTTCTGTAGTAAAATTATTACATTGGTTCAATATAATATATTTTGAGCTTTATCTAAGTATAGATATCTATTGTGCTGATTGAATGTGGGGACAAACTCTATCTGGTCCTCCTTTTGCCCATAAGTTCTTAAGTTCACCTCTTTTCAGCTACAATGGCAGAAAGATGCCTACAAAACATTCAAAAGTAGTGAACATGAGATAAGCTATGGAGCTCATATAGAGTGATATATATTAATTTTAACCATATGTTATTATTGGTAGCAATATATTAAGAACATTTTTTATTAATTTATTTGTTGTCGTATCCATGCTATATCCATATCATAGTTTTTAAGAATTTATTATATCCCCTTATCCTATACAAATATACATGCTTTATAGACTATTTTATCAAAGATATATCAATAGTCAAGTAGAAACTTAGAAATATGATTTAACATATAATATGACTGAATGCATTCATTAATTGACAACAGTTCAATAATTAATACCACTTATACCTCTTGAACTATCACCGTTTTTTTAATATACTCCCTAAATTTTTTTAATTGCCCACGCACTCCTTTGAACTAAGAAAAATATCTACATATACGGTCTGAACTAAGAAAAATATCTGCATATACTTTCTGAACTAAGAAAAAAGTAACTATATAGACCTCTAATCCTTTTTTTTTGTGGTGTTCACGGGCTGTCTTTGTGATAAAAAAAAAAGTTCAGAGAGTATATATAGAAAACGATGATAGTTCAGAGAGTCTAAATGGAATTTTTCCTAATTAAAATCAAAAACCCAGTTGAATATAGTTAATCTAACATGTTCCTATATCAATTTGACTTGATTTGAAAGAATTTGACATATTAATGTCAATCTTTTTTATAATTTAGGAAAAATTTGTAGAAATCTAATTATGCTGAAATTTTAGTTCAAAATTATAAAATTTTGGTTCAAATCAACTCATATGGAGTAAATCTAATATGTTCCTATACTGATTTTGACTCAATTTGAAATAATTTGACATACTAATCTTGATTTTTTTTTAAATTTGAGAGAAATCAAAATTTTCCTGTGTTCCTACATTTTAAAAATATTTTTTATAGATCTAGCACAGATATGCTAGATCTATAGAAAAACCCTTACAAATAATAGATCTAGCAAAATGCCAAAATAGAGTTAAATCTATTATTTGTACACCCAAAAATAGTTTTTAAAGTGTAAAAGAATTCGTATGGACTGGCATGTCCCCATTTCAGCCGACACAGCTTGGCACAAGGTCATGCCGGTTCCACACGCCCTCGTACTGATTGACATGGCTTGGCACAAGGTCGTGCCACTAGCGCATCCCATGCTGGGTTTCGTGCCATCATTAGCACGATCATCCTTCTTTAAGCATCCTTCACACTGTTTTTTCTTTATATTTCATATCAATGCAGAAATGAGGAATCTAATCAGTAAAAGAGATATTTAAACTCCCTGAACTATCACCATTTTTTATATACACTTTCTATACTCTTTTTTACCATAGACCCCCTAAACCAAATTTTTTTTTTTTTTTTGGGTTTAGAAGTCCAGATAGTTATTTTTTTCTTAGTTTAAAGTGATATATGTTGATTTTTTTTTTTTCGTTCAAAGTGTGTACGTAGATAATAAAAAAAATTCAGAATGTGTATATGAAAACAGTAATGTTTAGGAGATCTAAGTGAAATTGTGTTTAGTATGTCTAAAGCCAAATAAAATTCCCACCAACCATGGGGCTAGGTTGGAATTAAACCCCATCACCCACGTCTTCCAAGTCCTGTCCTTTTAAGAAATAACATATCTGCAAGGTATATTGTTGTACCACTGTTAGATGATAATTTCAATAGGATGAGAAGGTATGCTTCAAGGATGCTTCACCCGCATATGCATGTCAGTGAAATTAACTCATACATGAAATGTACCATACCGTGTGGTTGCTGTTGTATCAGTTCAACAGAGAACACTAGCAAGGCCCATACTGCAATGGTTCTTCTGTGTTTCATGACTTTTATGTTTGGTTCACTCTGTTAAAGATATATTTTAACAGAATAACAGAGGATCTGAATGCGCTGACGGGTAGCATTTTGCAGTTGGAAATGGCTTTCAAAAGAGAGTTTGGGGAAATGCTAGATGTTTCAGTTGAGGAGGTGATTGAAAATAGCCTTTGATAGTAGAATCTTTATTATGACTAAGTTTTCAATCAAATAACATTACTAAATGATTTACAGAGTGTATGCATGAAAGTGTCCAAGCATCTCCTTATTTGGGCTCAGGAGCAAACCTACTGGATTGCTTCCCGGTTTCTTACATTAGGTTTCGAGTTGGAACTTTATTCTCCCAGTGAATACTGTATGGTTTACTGGTATATGTATGTGGTCTTTATGAAGCTCGTAGAAGCTATGCAGATGAGGATGGTTGCCAACATGGATTTCCGTAAGTTATCTTGTTTGTTTCAATAATATTTAATTTGGAGCTATGGAAAATGTCCACACTGATGTTTAATTGTGGTTCCTATCCTTAAGATAATAACTAATTTCTTTGTTTTCTTTGTGATGCTTCCTATGCATTAGTGAACGTATTAATGTAGCATACAACCCAATCTATGTATTTATTTGAATCATTAAATTGTAATGTTGACTTACAGAAAAGGTAGACATGTTATCCCTCTGTTATATGCTTAGTAGGTTCCTTTTCAGCCTTGAATACTGTTTTGTGAAGTTTGTAATATGTAGGATATGCATTAGAAAGATTACCAAGGTGTATTGACAAAAATTTTTCTCAAATACCTTAGCATCAGTGGAATTTTTTTTTAAAACAAAAAAATCTCAACAAGCTTTCCTTCTGATACTTATATTTGTACTAGCCCGAAGAAAAGGGAAAAAGAAAAGGGATCATGCAAAGGATTCAAGAGATGCCATGGTACCATCCTCTTGCTTATTACTACAATGCTATATTTGTCTCTCCGAAGGACTGGCCATGGTACATATCTATCATATAAATTTGGATGTCATTTGTTTACACCATTGCATCATTTAATGCTTTCCATTATTGCAGACGCTAGCAGCTTTGAGTAATGAATGCAATACATTTCAAATGCCAAACACTTTTAATAGTGAAGAAGAGGTCCCTGGATATTTAGTGCTGTTTTATTTTATTTTTCCCTGCATTTAACAATGCACTTGATGACTGACATTCATTTGCTGTCTGCGCAGAGGTTTATTCAGCATTTTGATCTCCTCCAGAAAACACATATTGCCGAAAACATCTCATACTACGTCTTTAAAGAGTCGATAACCCATGCTTGCATTTCTGTTGAGTATTAAGTTGTCAGGGTATTCATTATTTTTCTTTCACACTAACTAAAACTAACTAATGTGCATCTATGATGCAGAATGTAGTGAAAAACAACTATTTTAGAGAAGCTCAAAGGATCACCACCTCTCTCAGGGGTTGTTTTTCTGGCGAACCAGACAAACTGCTAGAGCTCCGTCAGATAGAGCAGGTTGCGGAGCATAACCGCATAGCATTAAATGTTATCAATCAAGTTGGCTCCCATGATCCATCTCTTAAGATTTCACTTGATTTCACTCACCACCCGTACTTCGCAGTTCTAGTAGTCAAGAGATCATAACCATTTCTATGGCAAGCCAATTTTGAACACTCAATAAGACTCAGAAGCTGAAGTCAAACCATCATTTGTAACATTACATTGCTCGAATGCTCGCCATTCTTTAGTTCACCAAGAGCTCAAATTCTGTAAGAGAATAGTTGAACCTAGGTACCACCTCGACCTTTATTTTTCATGATATTTATTTGCAGAAGTTCATTTATGCATGCAATTCTATGTATTATTACTTTTGTAGATTTGCCCAGCTGATTAATATTTGATTATTTCAATAGTTTCAGATATAAGTAAATTAAATTGCAGCTTTGCTTACCAACTGTCTTACCATGTTTGTTATTTGGGATAGACATGTACATGTAAGCACAAGTTCAATCTTGAAACTACCTTAAAGCTAGACATGTCTGGCTTTATACAACTGGTGGAGAAGATTCAATTTAATTGGGAGTTACAATATCGTTGTAACTCGGTATTACTATAGTACAAAGGAATGATCTTTCTTTTCACTTTGTTCCTTTTGTTCAACGATAGGTCATTGGCTGTGATTTGCTTGACAAGCAGCATTGCAGGTTCTTCAAGCAGCGATGAAGGTTTCCCTCTGGCAACTAGAGAAGGATATAATCATCAGAGATTTGGCATAAAAACACATAAAGTGGTTCCTGCGGTTGTAATTTATATGTCTAGCACGCAAAAAATTAAAAAAATTGTTGTATTCTCTTCTACCGCAGGGCTCCTGCATTTGAGAAGTGTATGTAAAAGTCAATGAATTTTTTTTTGGTCATATCAGTTAAGATCAGAAATCTTTGTAATCCCCTCTAGTCAACTTGTTCTATAAGTTTAGGGGAAAATATTTAGCAACATTTAATTTAACGAGCTCTTTAGGATCACCGTTGACTCAGATTTGTCCATTGGGATTGGGGGAAAAGGATCGAAGATGACAAAGCCGTTCCATGCTGTGAACTGTCACAAGCAAGACCAGCTAATCCACGATTCTTTCATGATGCACCAGTACACAAGGCAAGTACATATGATTAACCGTTCACCTCCCTCTCCTATCGCAAGCTTACTGCACATGCGCATGTAGATCTTGATGCATCTCTTTACCTACCGCATCCGCATGGCCATAAGAATCACTTTGAACGCTGCTATAACCAGCTTATAAATAATTTACAAAAAGTGATTACGTGGTGTCTTATAAATTCTCTCCCTTCATCTCGCAATCATCATAATTAATGCACACAATGATGCTGCGTAGCATATGCGTACTTTATAGATTATTTGTAGGTATGGCCAAAAAATAACTTTTATTTCCTCACGTTCAGGAAAAGGGTAACGATATTTCCTAGAGAGATGCAATATGATTGCCCTGTCAATTATTAACAAACACCCATACTAAGATAAAAGCGCGGGAATTGAGCTCCTTCGGATGAAATCAGATTGAAATATAAGCCTAGTGATGAGTGTGGAATGGTGCTCTTCTTTTATCTTGATTAACACCTAACTTGGCATGTTACAATCCAGATGGACTGTCCGATGAGCTTCTCAAAGGGTCCTCTGAAGAATGTTGTTGGTTTACTAAGATTTCCTAAAAAGAATTTTTGGTGATTATTCAAGCTAGCTGAGTAGCTGGGTAATAGTGGGAGACTGTTCTGTAAAAAACGAAGAGGAAGGTGATTGTCCAGGCGGTAAATGGTATTTCTGATAACAGCGATCGGATCATTATGGCGATTGTCAAGGGATTAAAATTTGCTTTCTGATAACACCTGCTCATAAAGATGGTTCTGCCGCTCGCTAACATTGGAGACTTGCTCACGATTACTCGACGTGTCGAAAACTAGTGGTTCTGCCGCTCGCTGACCGCAACTCGGTCTTTGAGAGTCTCCTCCAATTAGCCCACGCCCAATGGTCAACGTCGTTCACCCGCCGCCACTATTCCAACATCGGATAGAGATCCACGAAATCCCATCATTATCCCTGCAGTCAACCATCCATGATCACCTTTTGGGCACTCTAATTCCATTTTTTGTGTGAATATCACATCTTTGTTCCCCTATATGATTTCTTTCTTCAATTTTGGGCTCTCATGGAGTATTTTAGATGTTGTCGGTTGCTAATTCGTCTATGATGGCCTCGTATCTGCTGGGTTTGTTGGTTCTGTCACTTGGTCATGGGTATTCGGTTGATGGGTCGTCCTTAATCTGTTCGGAGAATTGCCCCTTTGATCGGATTAGGTTTTTGAAGTCCTCAGATGGGTATGATTTGTTTGTTGACCAGAAGAGGGTAGAAGATGTCGGTTTGATGTGTGAATTGTTGGGGTTGTACGTCAAGGAGTGTTTTTCTTGTAGTCATCACGGTGAGGAATGGCAAAGGATTGAGGAGAACTACTGCGATCTGGAAAAGCATCTAAAAGCTACTAACTTTCCAGGTAAGTCTGACTGCTACACGATTTTAGTATTTTCTCACAGCAGCTTTAGAGTCAGTTTGTTGATTGAAACTTGTATCCCTGTAAGTTCTTTCATGTTGTTATGATTTGAATGATTTACTACATACTCATCTATACCTTTTTAGTTATCAACACTTATCATGCTCACTTGTGGCACTTAGCTCAGTTACTACGAAGTGATGTCTTAATGTCGGAGTAATGATGAAAAGATGTATAGGGCGGCAATTTTAATCAAAGATTTGAAGTCCTATACTAACATGCTGATTTTACGTATATATAAAAAAAAATTTGTAACTCTTGTCAATGGGCATATCTCCATTTGAAAATAACTAAAATTCTAGGGTTACCATCTCTGCTTAGGTAAGCTCTTCCCTTCTAGATAATTTATAGCTGAGAGGCACTGAGTAGGGTCTTAAATGGTTGCCAAGAAGGGCCAGAGAAAGATACTATCTGTTGGTTTTACTGGCTGGGTGACAAGTAGGCCAATAACTGCCGTGAAAACAAGGTCTAAGGAGTCAAGATATATTCTGCCTTACCTTCATTGTCAAAGAGGTTTTCTTTATTAGTTGGCCTATGACCAGTTGCATGCAATCGCCAAGTCTTATGGTCAGATATTGTGACATCCTCAATTCACTTTTCTCTTTATGGAATGTAAATAGATAAGCACATGATTGATGTACTGTATTTTGCAACATATATAGTTTCATAATATCATAAATACAATGTCAGGAGTAGCCGCATGCCTCCTTGCCATCTTTGTTCTTGTCTAGCAAAGTGAGAAGCTAGGAGTGTGTTCTTAACTCTGTGCAGACTATCTCCTTTGTAATATGTCTCTGTAAGGGAATAACTAAAAGAAGACTAACTAGCCATTTGCACAAGGTTATTTTGAGCTACTGACTAAATAGTGACTGTTCAAGCTTCAAATTAGTTATCTATATAAAAGTTCCATCATATCCAGAATTACAAAATGGCAATAATTGCACATTGCCACACACTAAAGGTAACCTATCTGAAAGTAACAAGAGAGGGAGACCTGATGTGGTTCCGCTAGGTGATACAATACGACATTGAAGCACAAGCAGTAGAAGTTGATTGTGTCAGCTTATTTTGGAAGATCCAGATTATGTCCAAGGTCTACTGTTAGAAATGTAGATTGTGACAACACTAGCAGAATGATCCAGAATTATACATAGTACTGGCTGGCACTTCAGAAAGCCAGTCAAATGACAGTCATGAACTTAAAATCTAATATTCCTAGTATAAACCAAAGGGAGTGATCCACCAAAATATTCTCTGCATGGTTCTTTGGATGATAAATCAGTAAATCTCGGTATGGGCAATCCACGATAATTAGGAAGTGTTTTGGTGTTACCTATGTGATCATGAAATGACATGCTCTGTTCTATCTGTTGTTGAGAAATCCATGGTTGCTTTGATCCTTTAATGACACATTAGATTGATCCAAAGATAACAGATCACCTTCATCAGTAGGATGACCATAATGTTCTTGGTGCTGTACAAAATCATATGAGTAAATTAGAATTGCTTACTATGTAATACATACTAGAAACATTAACACTCGCATTGTCTAATCATTTCTCTGATTTGCCTCTTCTTCAGGTTGATTACATGTTTTCTGAATTGATTTAATTGAATGTGAATGTCTTCATTTTTTTGTTTAAAAAATCACTCTTCCTGCTTCTAGTTTGCCTGTATTTTTCTCTATCTTTCTTGAAGGAGGTCTATGATCAGTGCTCAATTTATTTGGATCTGCTGCAGTGGACTTGCTTAAAAGGTCAGGAAGAAAACTTTTGCTTCGGCTATCAGATAGTTCTGCCATCTCCAATGAGCCAAGTAAAAGGAATCAGACAAAGGAAAATAAGCAAGAGAACAATTCTTGTATGGAGTCAGATCACATTGTGCTTGCTATACCAGGAATGTTTCTTCTGTGTTTCAGCCTAATTTGTCCTTGTTTTCGTTCGAGAAGGAAGGACATTAGTGAGGATCCTGTTCTAGCCAGAGATGGAAATGCAAGTAAGTGAAATAACACTATTTGCTTCGAGATGGAAATGCAAGCAAGTGAAATAACACTATTTGCTTCCCAAAGACATTATAACTAAGCCTGGTTTGGAATTGTCTTACCTGTTTCTATGTTTTAAAATTTATCTGATGTCCCTTGGTAATCTTTGTTCTTTTATCAGCACTACCCACTGACCGAATTTCTGTCATCTATCTCTCAGCTGTAGTACTTAAAAATAGACAAAGAAGATTCCTATTTGTGAGTCCATCTTAGCCAGTTACCTATGTCTTCTCAGTACTATGATAGAGTTTTTAGTACTAAAGAGGGTCCATCCCCCTATGTACCGAATTTCGATTCTAGAATCAGTACTCTTTTCTTCAAATATAGGAGATGGAAGCATCTAGTGCAGGAGATGATGCATAGCATGGTAAAACTGTCTCAAAGATCCATTATCGTGCCAGCTGACATGGTGAATATACTGAAATGTGCCAGCTTCCAACTATGCTCTACTGATGCTCTTAGGCTGATGCATGCAAGTATTCAACATCTAGCAGGCTGTCTATTAATTATACTCTTTAAATGTGATCTTAGACAAAATAATTGTGCTGTCTTTTTCGTATAATTTTCCTATTAACTCTCTTAAACATATTATTATCAAAGAGAAGCCAGCTTATAAGATATGTCAATGAATTGTAATGAATTGCTTATTACAAATCAGAAAGATGAATGCTAGACTTAGATATAGTCAAATCCTATTCAATGAAATCTCAAAATCTGCATCTTGTGAAAGTAGTGATGCTGATCAGCCTTATGATATGAGTGCACCATTTATTTTTCAGATCATCATGTGTTGTCTATATTTCATAGCATTTTGCCTGGTTTTGTCTGATGATGTAGTGATGATTGCTGATGGACAAATGAAGAGGGAATGCAGTTCATGTTTGTCCTTTTTGACTTCTATAGTCCAAATCTGATTAGAACATTAGATGTTAAGCCGGCTTCTTTTGGAAGACCAATGCTGGCAAAGGAGTTAAGCACATGGTTTTAATTATTCTATGAACTTGAGATAAATGTAAATGACTAAAGGATTGAAGCATACCTAAGTTTTGTCATTTGTCATAACTCATAAGTTGCTTAAGTTGATTAGGAGCCCTTAAAGAAGCTGGAATGATCTTTGGCATGAGTGGTAAGTGGTCTGTAATTTTTGATGAAATATGATGGTTTAGGGTTTCAGAAGTCGAGTAGTTATGAATCTGTAAAAGAATGGAAGTATGTAATCAGTTCATTGATAGGATATCAAAGTATCTCAAAAATATTTTAGGGATGACAGAATATCATGAGGAGCTTATATTGATATTAGGTAAAATTATTTCATTAGTCATTGTATGAGGGATAACTTTAATTGGATTAAGAAGCAGAGGCTGCAATTTATGCTCTGGGAAAGTTGTTTTCACCTCCTTTGTTCTGGATCCTCTAGTTTTCTCAGGGACATATTGAAGTTCTACATCATTTTCAAGTACCCACATAGAAGTTAATCTTTAAATCTTTCTAGGACCTTAAAATAAGTTTTAAGATATTAGTGTAATATATGCAATCGGATCTAATATCATCATACCAAATTTTCATGGATCTATATAGATCAAGTACCACAATACAAAGATATCAAAAGGGATGAAAGAGACCCAAAATTAAGTTTGTTTCAAATAAGATATGTTCAATACTTTAATTCCTTGGCACACATCAGTGCAGATGGATGTAAGGGAGTATCAAAATACTTTCCGTGCCTATAATTCATTGCACAATATGTATCAACCCATGCTGACCATGCCGATGGACACAACAATCCATTGATGGCATATGCAACTAAAGAGTCACACAGCTTTTGCACATATTCCTCACTGTTTCTAATTTGTATATTTTCTCTAAAATCAATAGCTGCATAAAAATATAAAAGTTTATAACTTCCGGGTACATTTGCATAGATTTCTACATGAGTCCTAGATGACTCCATATGTACCCTTACATTTTATGAAATTCTTCAAATAAGAAGTGGTTGTTGTCATTGATAGATGAAAGGAAATGAGAGGATGATCAACAACTCAAATATAGTAAGATGAGAAATCAAAGTGTTCTTCTCTTAGGTACAGCTAAATATTGTAATTCCTATAATTCATACTTCACTTTTTTAACTCAAGTGACCATGGTATATGCTTATGATTTGAGCAGCGAAGTATTTTTGTGCACAACCTGGAAGTTCTAGACTTGTGCATTTTACTATGTTGGCTTCTATTTATAGGGGTATCCTTTTGTGTTCAATTCTCTAACAGGTCGCTTTTGATGTTGCAGTGCATTCTTTTGAACTAAGATCATCTTCTGATAGGATGCCTGGAACTCCACTTCGAGTACCTGCGAGTCCTTCTCGATTTTCATTGTCTCCACAACCCAGTACTATTGGACCATTGCAACTCAGTATCAGTCAGATTATTAAAATCACTCATAATTTTTCACCTGGATTAGTTATAGGTGAAGGTGTTTTTCGAACCGTCTACAAGGCTGAGCTGCCACATGGTGGTCCGATAGTTGCTATTAAGAGAACAAAGAAGGTAATAAAATATTTCATCCAGCTTTGACAGAGATTCACCTGATTTATGTTTGTCCTTTAACATTATTTATAAAAAAATTATACTCTAGTGGGCTACCAAGAAGCTCAGCATAGAAAAACATAATATTATAGTCTGTAACAATAGAAGATCTAAACCTATAATGAGTTTTGAGAGAAGAGAGGAAGGAGAGGAGAGGATTTTGGTTAATATATTTCATAAAATGATAAAGGGGGCATTAGCCCTATTTATACAAAATCACCATATATCTAAATAAGTAAATAAAATATTATCAAATAACTCAAATACTCAAACTCAAGGTGGATTATAAATTGAGTTTGCTAACTAGATATTCAAAACGTAGAAGAGGAAGGGACTTAATGAAGAAGTCGACAATCTGCTCCTTAGTGCTGGGATGATGGAGAGAAATAATATCAATTCGGTACTCCTGGCGAGTGTAGTATATATTGACTTCAATATGCTTCGTCCTCTTATAAAAAATTAAATTTTCAGCGAGCTTCTTAGCATAATTATTGTCGACATAAAGTGTAGTTAGCAGGAGCAATGAAACACCCATATCACTAAAGAGACGACGGAGCCAAATAATATCCTTGGTCACCGTACACATAGCACGATACTCTAACTCACTATTAGAGAGAGACCATATTCTGCTTTTTGTTGTGCAAGGAAATAAGGGAGTCTCCTAGAAAAATGTAGAAGTCAATAGTAGATTTTCGATCTAATTTGTCACCAGCATAGTTTGCATTGGAATAAGCTCGCAAAGCTAAGATGGAAGTCGGTGGCATGAAAAGAGAGCAGATGATGATCCCACAAAGATATCGAAGAATATGTGTAAGAGCAACATAGTAGGCAGTTCAAGAAGCCTGCATAAACTAAGTGATAGAACCAACTACACTATGGTTTTCTCTTAGATGATACATGATATATTGGTTATTATTGGATGGACCAATAATAATAATAATTATATGAGCTGATCTCGAATCTTCTTTCAACTATCTGTCCCTTTTCTTTTCTTCTTTTTAACTGTTTGAGTTAGTTATCTTATAAATGTTTACAAAAAATATACAGTCTTACGAAGTAGATGACAACTCTGTAGCTATTTCATATCCAAGATGGTAGCACAGCACACTATTAGTGACAGAAGAATGGAAACTTATGTATTAACATGTACAGGAGATTTGAAGAGCTCATGAGTCAAAAAGTGAGCATACAAATATGTTGGTATGATGAGAATTGAATACAACAAAAACTTCCATTTGGAAATTAAAGATGGGAATTAAGAGGTGTCAAAGAGTATCAGCAAATAGAAACGTCATTCCGATTAAAGGAATCTGATTGCATGGCAATTTCCATCATCATAGCATTTCCCTGCCATCTGAACCATTCTCTATACAAAACTTGTGCTGTCAGTTGTTCTTTGCTAAAAGCTAGTTCATTTTATGATCTTTGGGTTACATCAGCTACTATATGGCAATTTTACACTAGATTTTCATTCGTCATGCTACTCATGTATGTTGATTGTTCATTTCTTGATAAATAATCATATGCTGATATTTTCCCCTTCTCATGGAAGGAAGTATGCCTATGCCTCCTGAGAGCATGTAGTCAGGCTCTGTTTACATTTATCTTTTCTTGTGCACAGGAACATTTAGCCACTCTACGAGCTGAATTTAGTAATGAAGTTGCACTGCTCACCAAAATTGAGCACAGGAATTTAGTTCAACTACTTGGTTATGTTAATACACAAAATGAGAGCATTATTATTACTGAGTATGTTCCACATGGCAATCTTAGGGATCATTTAGATGGTAAGCTATTTAACAAGCAATTCATTTATTTCCTTACCTATCTAATTGAGAAATATTAAATCAGTCAATTCATTTGCCAGGTCAGCGTGGGAGGATACTAGACTTCAGTCAACGGCTAGGGATAGCCATTGATGTTGCGCATGGATTGACCTATCTCCACCTTTATGCTGGTGAGTCTGAAATATCTTAAGCTTGCATGTATGGTAGATTCAAAGATAACCTACAATTAATTAAATATAGCTTTCATCTCTAGATGTTCCTTGTATAAGGGTATTTGTTCCATGTACTTGTAGCTGCAAACTTAGGGTTTGAAAATATCCAAAGATAAGATTTCTCTTGGACATAGGGGAATCTCATCAGGCAAGTATCTCCTCTCTCCCTCCACATTTACATGACTTACTCCACTATATACATACACCACAAAATAGCTATTACCTCAGATCACCTACTTTTTCACTATGGTTTTTGCTTGAGGATGCTCCTTTGTTTAGTATTATATAAGAATGAGGGCAGCAAATATCTTTCATGCTTGAGAATTTGAGTGGGTTTCCCTGTCGTGAGTTATGGAAAATATTGGAAATGATTGGCTGTCTTTGCATGCTTCCTTTCTATTGTGTTCTTTACCCTCCCTAAGTCATGGAGCAAAAGATCCATAGACTTGTAGAGTCCACAAAAGAATATCAGATGCTTTCTATTAATCATCAGAAGATATTACTGATAATAATTTCAGTATCCTCTTGATGTCCACTTTAAAGTTTGACCTATCATAGAGTCCAAGGTGCAACATTTTTGTAAACGAGGAAAGAGTTTTAGAGATCCCCGAGAAACACCGTTGCTGGTAGGTCTCTAAGACTTATCAGTCATTCTGGTCTCATAAATACATTGCACTTTTGACATTGTTGAGGAGGTATAATGCACACAATCATTTTAGCTTCTGCAATAAAGCACTTCATTAGCTAATGCATTTGAAGATACAATAGTTAATCTTGGTATTGTATGACCCATTCAGCCCAACCTTAGCTCTGTTTAAGGATGGCATGAATAATATTGTAAAGGTTTTTTTGACAATTTCCTTGTTTTCCCGAGAAATATCTTCGACTGTATGAACCTTCTAATAAAAGGACATCCTTAATGGTGCTAAGTTTAAAGGTCCAAGGGAACCCAACTTGATTTCTCTAATTATAAAGACATTCTTTTTGGTGAAAGTGTATTTGCGGGAAGGGGCTGAATGCCCTTGTAGAATTTGTGTATGTCAAGCTATTCCAGTTATAGGTTACTTCAAGTCTTCAAGACAAAACAGCATGTTCTAATTATTTCCATATTGCAACATTTGCTACTGATTCATCTCAACATTTGATTCTGCTCATTTATCATCTTCTCTATACTATCAGAGAAGCCTATAATCCACCGTGACGTGAAGTCATCAAACATTCTTCTGACGGAGAGCTTCAGAGCCAAGGTGGCCGACTTTGGATTCGCTAGAACTGGTCCAATGGAAGCAGACCAGACTCATATAGAGACTAACGTTAAAGGTACAGCCGGATACGTTGACCCAGAGTACCTGAGGACATATCATCTCACTATCAAGAGTGATGTGTTCTCATTTGGTATTCTTCTCATAGAAATTCTGTCCGCACGTCGTCCAGTAGAATTGAAGAGACATCCCGATGAAAAGATCACCGTCCGATGGGTAAAAATCATTATTACCATATTTTTGTGTTAAAATCGTCAAATTGATTGACATCAAAAATTGAAAATTATACTTCTACAGCAGGTCATTCTTTTACTTCTTATTGAAAGTTTGAAACCTTCTCTTTGCTTTGATTTGTTGCAGGCTTTTGCCAAATATAATGAAGGCAAGGTGAGAGACATATTGGATCCTATGTTGCAGGAGGTGGTACATGAGGATGTACTGAACAAGATCTTCAGTTTGGCTTTTCAATGCGCTGCACCTACTCGTTCTGACAGACCTGTCATGAAAGAAGTCGTTGAACGGCTTTGGGAAGTAAGGAAAGACTATGTGAGGAACCACAGACGAGCATGAGGCGACATTCAATATGCTCAGAAGAGAAATTCATCACTAACTTGTGAAAAGCTTACAAGTTACAATTTTAAGTCCGGATGATTTATTTTCAAGGTACCTTACATATTTCAAGAACATAACCATTTAAGATTGTACAGATTCGTGACCTTTTGAAGCTTGTTTTCTTCTTAATTTCTATCCCTTTTATCGTTGTTCCTCTAAGCTAGATGTATTGGGACATATGTGAGGAAGAATTGAATAAATAGTCATGAGAGTGATCCATGCACTACAATGTATATCATTTGTTTCTGTGTCCATTAGCATACCTCTTTGGCAGTCTTGATTTATCAAGAAATCAATAATTTTGTTTTCAGATTTGAGCTCGAACTAATGAAAAACCAACATGTAAATCATATTTTTTTTGGGTGGCTTCCTGATTCTGTTTCATTTGTTTTCCTCTCTTTTTTCCAGAATTTGATATACTATTCTATGCTCTACTTTAGAAGTAATATTGTTCTGATTATATATTATATTAAAATTTTATTTTCTTGATAGACATTAGTAAAACAAAATGAAGCAAACTCTTCTCCGGGATCTGATTTACAGCTGAGAAGAATGATGGACCAGTGAACCAAGAAAATAAAAGAATACATAAACAAAAGCGAGTTTATTTTTGCTATCAATGTTTTGGTACAAATTCATGTCTCTAGGAAAAGAGAACCTATTTACAGACATCTAAACAATTTTTTTTAAAAAATATGTCTAAATCTGAAGGGACTGAAATTTTTCACAGAACTACCGGGCATAAATTATCACATTACGACTCTGTTGGAGCCTTTGATCTTAGACAGAAACAATGTGAGAAAGATTTCAAGAAGTGCACAAAGAATCTAACCTAAAGGGTTGAAACTTATTTTTGGATGTCTCCGATCACCCATTTGATAGACCCACATCATTCATTTAGTTTTGGCTGAACCAACTTCTTTCACGTCAACAATTCAATAAAGCAAAAAAATGATAAAAAAGTTAATTGAAGAAGAAAGAACTCCTCTTTATTTTTATTTTTAAATTGCTAAATTTTCAACTGCTATTTCTTGTCCTTAATGCAGACAACAAAAATAATCGATCAAATTAAACTTCCCAAACCGCAGTCTCTTCCATCTTCTCTTCAAGAGGGAAGGATGCAGTCCCAATATATGCTCTGGCATGAAATCGTGCCTCGTTAATATGCCAACGACAGGAACCCCCTGTAGGAATTTGTAGTTCAGAAAATATATCAGTTGAAGGAATAAAGATCTACTCTATAAAAAGATGTCATAACATCAATCAGATAATTCACTAAAAACTCTAAGAGTTCATAATAACATTACTAAGTGCCCTCACTTTAGAATGTACCAATTTTGCGCTTAAAATAGAATGAACATAGAAATACTACAAGATCACTTACCAATGAAGACTTCGGAACAACTAAGAGGTGCCTCAAACCAACTTCCCGGAAAAGTATGAGAGCCTTTGCCAATGACATTGTCTCAACAACTGTATAAGGTGAAGTGTTAGTGAATGGATGCAAGTCAATGAACATTTCTTTCTCTTCTTCTGTGAGCATTATATCCTCAACACTATCACGCTTTCCTGATCCACGCTTAGCAAAATCATCAGCTGAGAGCTGTCCTAGAACACCAACCCTTGAGGGTGTGCAATTATGAAGAAAAATTTTCTTCTTCAACAAAACAAGGAGGTGTGCACGAAGAATCAGGCCATAAAGTACAGGCGAATCTGAAAGAGATTCATCCACCACAGGGAAACCATGATGGCCTGTTGTCTTTAAAATATGAATAATATTGCCAACCTTCTCCACACCATTAAATATTTGCAAAGGACCAGTAACAACATCACTGACAGTGAGCTGCCTCATATATGGCTCAGCATGGGCTTCAAGATAAGGAAATCCCTTCAATCTGACAATCATATCATAAATATTGGCATTGATTGTGTCTGCCACGGTTTTTGATATGAGCAAAACCAGCATAACCAGGGGAAGCAAAAGAAGATTGTTAGTCAACTCTAGGATAATTACACAGACTGAAACAGTCATCCTCATTGATCCACCTAGAAGAGAAGCAGATCCAAGGACTGCGAAGAGACCATGGTCCAGAGTTGAGTGTGATCCCATCAGCACGCCAACAAGCCGTCCGTAAGTAGCACCTGTTAAGATAACTGGCACAAACAAGCCAGAAGGTGCGGCGATGCCATAACTAATGATACCAAGGAAGTAAGAAGTTACAAAGAAGAGAAGGATTGACGATATCTGGAACACATTGTCGGTGCCGGCACTGTAAAGGTTTCTTATAGTATCATCATTGGTATTGAAAAATAAGCTAGCTAAATCATTGTAATGGTCGGGAGGGCATTGGAACTTCTTGAAATTGCCAGACCTGCCTATGGAAGGGCAAGCTTCAGATAAACCAGCCGGACAAGGCCTACAAGAAGCAAGCCATGGTAAACCAAAGAGGCAACAAGACGTGCAGATGGAGACAGTTGCAGCAAGAAGCAATTTGCACAGAGAGCCTTTCCTGATAGTAGAGAGAGAGAGAGAGAGAGAGAGAGAGAGATTATTAGTCAAGTAGAAGTTTGTCTCTTTATCATAAAAAGGCATATTTATGGATATCATTGAAAATCTAAAGATGCAACTTCTTGTAAAGACCTCTAAAAAAACTGTCATGCAACAACACCAAACTTCCAAGCAGAATTAATACTTAACACTTTTACATGCTAAACAATGTTATATAGAGGAAGTAGAAAGATACATACTCATTCAAAAGATTGTAGATGCGAAGAAATTTGTCAACCAGAAAATTATAGAAACTCCCAAGTACTCCGCCAATTATTCCTAGGATGATAACTGGAGGTAAGTCCACCAAATGATAGGAGATTTTATCTGAAGTCACATCAAACATTATAAGGCCACCCTTCCCAAACAAACCACACCTGCCACTGTTACAAACATCTATAAGAGCCCTAAGCACGACAGCAACCACAGCCGTTGTAAAGAATGCTCTCCAAAGAAGGGCACTTCTCCACCTGCAAAGCCAAGTTAAATTTAGTAAGATAAGTTGTAGACACGTAAAGCAAATTATGCTACAGTGCTACACAGAGTGTTCTTTTCCTTTTCTTTGATTTCCATCATTTCCTGATGTAATTAGGAAAATCCATTTGCAGTAAATGTAGAAATTCTGAAGTAATTCTTCAAATATTTCGAAGAATCAGCACATTTATCCTCTTTGGTAACTAAGATTACACCCTCTATTAGCAAACTACAAGGACATCGTATGCTGGAAATCCATCTTACTGATTTCCTCAAGGGAAAACCTTATCTTTTGACAGAAATTTAAGAAAACTGAATTAGTTAGAGGCAAAATGTATATCATTGGAATTCATTATACGAAAGTATGAACCCTACTATCACCTCTACAAACGTGCTTTTAGTAATGGAAACAACAACTTCCCAGAAAGATATAAATATGCAGAAGAAAATATGTGCCAGAAGAAATAGTCTCATACCATGAGGATACTGCTTCAAGTGCAAACAAGACCCCACCAACAGGTGAACGGAAAGCAGCAGCAACCCCAGCAGCAGCTCCACAGGTGACTAGATCCCTTCGGTCTCTATCATTCTTGAAGTACCTCAGCCATCTACAAGTCATCCCATACTTATGTGACCCACCCTGCCCCAATATGGACGCGATGCACGCACCCGTATGCACTAGTGGCCCTGCCTTCCCCACATGGAGGGATGAGGAAACGGCAGCAATGCTACCCGCCACCTGTTAATTCCAACAATCATCAGATGCAAACACTTTCCTCTTCAAGATCAGGAAAATGAAATGCATGATGCACCTCTTATTAGAACATCTAACTCCACACCATATTCTCTCTAACTTTAAGAAGGTAATTGATGGTAAATCATAAATTACTGTAATAGCAAAACCAATCAGAAAAGCATGCAAAACAACTGAGTAAATCAATTGAGGATATAAGTCAAACCAAAGACTGCTCTTTTACTAATTGCTAGTGTAGATCCTAATCATAGAACAGTCTAAACTAATACCCAATTGCCAGATCTGGGACCTCACCTTGACCAGCAGAGTCCGCCACGAGAAAACTTCAGGAGCATCGACTCCATTCAAATAGGCCTTCACCTCCGGTATCCCTGATCCGGCTGCAGCCGGCGCAATGTATGCCGTGATGGCCGAGGCAAACATCGTAAGTACAAAATTCGAGACCGCAAACACACCAAACGCCCACCCGTATCTAACCCACCATCCCAAACAGAAGAAGTAATCAAAACCGAGATAGCAAACAAACTCAGATCGGGGAAAAAAAAAGAGTTTTTTTTTCATCGTCTACCTCTTCACCAACATCATGTTCGACGTAATGACGAACTTCATCCCGGCGATGTTCTCGACGGCGAGGTTGGTGAGGAACCCAACTGCGCCAGCGAGGGCGCCAATGAGGAAGCAAAGAGTCCACTTGAGGACGACGTACTGGCAAATTTGGGCCTTGCCGCGGCTGCGCCAGTCCTGCTTGAAAAAGTCGTTCTCGATCAATCTGCGACCTCCCAAGGCAGGATATTGCGATATTAGAAGAAGACCAAGAAGAGGAAAGAGACAGAAAAAGGCGAGATGAGTACTCGTAGTCAAGGCTTTCGATCGGCGAGACATCGGAGCCGACGATGGCAACTTGGGAAGTGTTGTTCGATGCGGATCGACGGAGGCGGAACTGGCGGTCGTCGATGAGGAAAGAGTCGGAGGAGATGAGCGGCGCCTCCAAATCATCGTCTTTTGGGTCTCTGCCCGCCATGGTTGTTTTGTTCTCTCCTCCTTCGGATCTCTATCTCTCTCTCTAACTCTCTAACTCTACTTTTTCTTGGATGCTTCGTGGTTGCAAGGGTATTGAGGTCGTAGAAAGAGGAGCAACTATCAAATCTATGTTGGAGGAATCTAGGAAGGAGGAGGAAGGAGAAAGGACACATGGGAGTAAGGAACAGTTTTCTTCCTTTTAAGTAGAAGTCCAAACGGATTACAATTATCTAAAGATCCTCTTGCGTTGAGTGGAAGTTGAGGGGGGGGGGGGGGGGGGGGGGACTGGCCGACTGGGTAGTCAGTGCGTGCTAACTGTTGACCAGAGATCTTTTGGTCTCGTGGGGCCCGACAAGTTTCAGAACTTGATTGGTGATTGGGAATTTGACATCCGAATTTTAGTGGACAAAGATCATAGATTTACATCTATCTATTTCGGAGATATTGAGATAAATAGATTAAAGACTTCCGAATTCATTACGTAGTCCTAAGGCCCACGCCAATTGGAAGACAACTTTAATACTTCAACGGCCCAAACTCGGTACTCAAGCGGGTTAAAAGGCCAGTCTGGCTATCAAAGGTTGATCTAGTTATTGTTTAACCTTAACGATGTCCTGCTGGCTTTAGGAGTTCTTAGAGAAAACAATCAGATAGTCACATTATTCGATCCAATAATAATAAATAAATTTAATAAAGAAATTACAAGTTACATAATGTGGAGTATAAGCTGAGTCTAGTGTTAACACTATTTGGTGGAGTCGAAATGTATAACTTTTTTTAATATTTTTTCTTCTCTCTAATATAGACTCTCTTATCCGATTTATAATAAGCGAACAACCACGATAATAAGGTGCAAATATTAGTTGAAAAATCTAAAGCATCCATTTGTGCCGATAGAAGCACATCAATATAAATGCTAGAGCGACTCGAGCGAATAGAAATTGATATTTGCTCGGGAGTTAAAGCAGTTTAATTACTTACTGCCTTGAAAAGATACACTTTCACTGTCTGGCTAAAGGTTAGGCCGAACTGAAATCCCATCCAGCAAAACTAATTTTAGGAGTCGATCACGCGCGACTGAGCAAACGGAGCAATGTGTATGTGTAACTTGAATTTGGCAAAAATATCTTTGTCTCAAAACATGAGCTTCCCTAGGGCCCAAAGAAATAAGTCAATATATGACATTAAAATATTATTTAAGCTCAAATATTTATATTATAATATTTCCAACTAGAATGTCATAAAACAAAAGGTCTTCGTGATATTATATCTGACTTATATCAAAAGTATAGTTTAGTGGTTAGGTTCCACCGACCTATGACCACGATTATTAGTTTGATTCTCTCATAAATATCATGATTATTATTTGATAGGTTTTTTTTATTAAAATATTATATGCATATTGTTTAAGCTTATTGTGACATATTTTTATATAGCTGATTCAATTATCCAACTTATATATTGGAGCTGACCAACTCTTTTATCTATTCCATAATTAGTTTGCAAGTTCATAATCTATAAATATATATATATATATATATATATTTTAGAAATTACATAGAGGTAAATTAATTTTGAGGACAACTACCATTTCATAAAATATATTAAAACATAAAAAACAAAAATATTATGTATGAGTTGGATATTTGCCGTGGCAATGACTATTTCTTTAAGTAAGCTATATGTCATATGTGTAGTTATAATATTGACACGGTAGAACATCCCACCTAATTATAAGGACCTATAAAGTAGACCAATAGCAAACGCATCGCATCTAAATCCACGGACTATGAGCAAACTAGCTGCATCTCAGATTGCAGAAGTTGGCCACATAGGAGAACCTGGCACCTTCTCACTGGTAAAAAGAGAGCCTAACTGCTAAAATTCCTGTATCCTGGGATGCAGCACATCCGCTCTCCGTTCCACCTGGTACGTTAAACTTAGATCGTCGTCTTTTATCACAGACGACAGCGCACACCGAAAGTTCTAAAAGCCGAAGTGATCGCCACGGCCTACCTCTCTCTCTCTCTCTCTCTAAAAGTCTCGAACACAACACCGCAAAACCCTCTGTTTCTCGCTCTACAACTGAATCCAAATCTCCTCTCGCTTTCGCTCGTTTCGGGTCAAACCAAACATATATTATATACTACTGAACTTGGGCTACAATACTTCCTCCGTTGGACATTTGTTAGTTGAGGTCACATCAATCTCCTATCTAATACTCCTTGTTGTCTTTCTTCTTCTTCTCTCTTGGTGTTTTTGAGGTAGGAGGCTGCGAAGAACGGATTGGGCAATGGCGTTCTTTCTAGGTTTGGTTCTTGGGGTGGCGTTTGGGATTGGGCTGGTGATCGCCTTTGCTCGATCCGAGAACTCGCGATCCAGGCGCCGCCGCGAGCTGGTAAAAGATCGATCTTTGCTCTTCCTTCTTCGTTGCTACAAACTCTTGGTGTTAAAATCTTATTAGACTTTTTGGACGAATAGATTGAATGCAACATGTAGTTCCGTGAATTAGTTGTCCAATTTATTCAATGGGGAACCGTTTATTTGTAGATTGCGCAGTATTAATTCTAGATTAGGTGTTTATGGCAAGTGTGGAAGATCTTTCAACAGGTAGAGATGTATTGAGGAAGATGAATGCTTTTGTAGGAATAACTTCGTTCTTTTTGGAAGATAAATGCTACTTTTTGGGAGTAAAAAGAAACTTCTTTCTCTTCCTTTATATTAATCCATTGCACGAACTACTGCGCCAATTGACTATCAGTCTGTCATGATTTTAGCATAGCATCACAAACAAGATTATTTGGCATTTCTTAGTTTGTGTAAGTTTTATATGTTGCACCACTATGTTAAGGCTTGCATTACTGATAAAACTCAACTGTGACTTTAGTTAGATAATCTATTAACAATAGATCAGATCGTATCAAGAACTAATAGGAAAAGGACGCACTTACCTGACATTGCTTTCACTTGATATCCGTGCACCCAAATTCTTCACATGCTAATGGATGCCGTGTGCTTCGTGTGCCCCCAATATCCCTGTTGACAGGAAGTTTGTTGAAAAAAAAATGCCTGGGACAAGGGACCAGACATCTTTATAGGGGTGTCATAATTCATCAAAGTAAATTATCTAATTCCATTCCAGAATGGCAGATAAAGCCCCACTTCCTTATCCTTATCAGGAAAGATCATTGATTATTTAGGTGTTGTGGTTAACTTAGACCATTTAACTTTGGATTCTAGCTTGGACTTCTTTTCATTGAAAGGATTAATCATAAAACAGGGTCCCAGGTAGAATATTGAGGATCGTATGTCTACTATTGGAGCTACTAGAACTGGGAATCAGCTTAGAATATTGAGGGATTGCATGTCTATTACTGGAACTACTAGAACTGGGTAAAAGTTTATATATATAAATTTATTTTTTTATGTTTTGGTGTAGGCTGCTGCTGTAGCGAGTTTCTCAAAGATGACGGTTGAAGATTCGAGGAAAATTCTTCCAGCTGATTTATACCCTTCATGGGTAGTTTTCTCAAGGCGCCAGAAGTTATGTTTGTATCTCCTCCTTGTGATTGCATTTTAGTCTGTGAAGCCTCTATCTAATTATGTACTAATAGTGGTTTTGTAACTTTTTTCAGTTGAAATGGCTTAATCAGGAACTGATAAAAGTCTGGCCTTTCATTGACAAGGTGCTTCTTATTTCTAATATGCAACTTACTATCTAAGGATTTTAAACTTTGGTTGCATTTACAATTTCATCTACTTCTCTATGAACTTATGATGTGTTACGACTCTTTTAATGCTTGACTGTATACTAATACATGATGCATGTGCCACAAATTTCTTTTTGCTTGCTTTATGGTTAGTACAGGCAGCATCAGAATTGATAAGAAGTTCTGTTGAGCCAATTCTCGAACAATACAGATCAGGCATCTTAGCTTCCCTCAAGTTTTCAAAACTGACTCTTGGTACTGTTGCTCCCCAGTTCACTGGTGGGTCTTCTATCTGTTGCTAGTTCATTAGTCATGTCTACTCTTACGTTGTCTAGAAAGTATGGTGTTTCCGGAGCAACTTTCCTTATTTATCTGTAACTTTAAATTGAGTTAATAAAGAATAGATATTCTCTTGCATTTGTAATAAGTAAATAATGAAATCTGATGTGAACCCTTATCATTAATCTGAATCTCTCCCCATCTGTCACAGTAGGGTTATTCAACTATTATATAATCATGGGAATTGAGGATCTCTCTTTGGTTACATTTAAGCTATACTATATGTGAATTTCATTATGCAACAAAATAATGGAAGGATGAAATTCAATCTTGACTAAATAGCAATAACGGGATTTAAGCCAAAGACATTTTAAGCAATACTTTTTCGCTGCAATAGAGTTATGTTAAGCCAAGAGTGTACCATGAGTAGCATAGTAGTACATACATTGGGTAATCTTTTTATTTCATTTGCTTATCATAATCCAAGACTCTGGAAATAATAGATCATTAGTTGAAAGGCTCTGAATAAGCCTCTCCCTTGAGATCAAATGATAGCCATGTGAATTGATTAATGAACCTATTTGTTGCATTACTTCTATTTACTAGAATCTCATATTAGTTACATAATATATTATTTAAGGAGTTTCAATCATTGAAGAAGAATCAGAAGATGGATCTGGGATAACCATGGAGTTAGATTTGAACTGGGATGCAAATCCAAATATTGTTCTTGATATTCGAACAAAGCTTGGCGTAGCACTTCCAATACAGGTGATGCTTTTTTCCTTTAAATGTTTTATAGGTAAAGCATTGGCACTGACACAAAAAATATCATCATGCATGATAATGAATTATTGAAACTTATGTCGGTTTGCCATTTGAAGTACAGAATCTTTAATTATATCATTTTTTTTATGGACTGATCGAACAATCCTACAGAATCTTTGTGCTCTATGACTTTTGCAATAGTATACTCATGTTTAAATTGCTACATTCATGGATTTTGTGCTCAGCACGGTTGTCATGTACCATAATAGTGCCTTATTAGCAACACAGTAGGGAGTTTCAAGATACTCTCATGTGCTACCATATGCCAATCACGCGTGTCAACATATGCCATGCCTATGTTTAAGCAGCACGTTCTGTGCCATTGACACACATTTCTTAGTCACTTTATATGTTAGTAGAAAACTATGATGATTAGTAGTATCACAATTTGTTCTGCTTATTCCTCTACTTTGGTCTTAACTGTTAGTTACTACTTAGTAGTTAAAACTTAATATATGTGTCCTTATTGTCCATAGAATCTGAAATCTTGTGTTTTATTTTAAGTATTTAACCCGTTCCTACAAAATGAGCATTCAACTTCAGTAATCAGTTAGAATTCCACGAAGTGATTTCTCAACTTTGTAGAACTTTTGAACCTATTCTTCATCAACCAAGAGTGGAACTGAAATTTCAACATAATGCCACCAACGGAGGACCGCAAAAGTGTGATAAGCATACTTATTTAATGTAAATATTAAGGTTTGAAAAATTGGGATTGGGATCAGAATTAGCCTTCCGAAAAAGGAATACGTATCGGCTGGATTGGTCACCTGGATTAGATCAGACTTTTTAATTACGTAAATTTCTAAATATTATTTGAAAATTATGAAAACTTCTAAAATAGAAAATTTTATCAAAAATAATAAAATAAAAAAAGAAAAACTATGGTGCAATGAAAAACTTAAAAGAAGAAGAGATTTGAAAGAGTGAATGGAAGAAAACCAAACAAAAAAAAAGAAAAATCATGGTGTAATGAAGAAGAAGAAAGAAGAAAAAGAGAGTGGAAGAAATGAAAAAACTACGAGAGATATAAAGAAATAAATTAAAAAATTATTAGAATTCGTCGGAGTTAGATCTGCGTCGTCGGAGCTAGATCTCTTGGCAAGAGAAATAATGGTTATATAGTAAGGAAAGAAAAAAAAGAAAAAAAGAGTGAACGAGAGAAAGAGAGAGACTGAGAAGAAAGAGAGAGAGAGAGAGAGAGAGAGAGAGAGAGGAGAGAGAGAGAGAGAGTTTGGATCGGACCTGGATTGAGATCAGCCGATTCGGCGAACCATAGTAAATATGGTTGTAGGTGAAGTTTTGAATCTTCTAATAGTTACTTCTGTAGTGTGATAAACATACTTCCTTGGAGGGGACACATTTGTGATTATTTAGGAGAAGCCAAAGGTTCTCCAGAGTCAGAATTTAGTAGGTAGTGGTGGATGCAAATATTCTAAAATAGTTCAAGTAGTTAGGAGAAGCACACATTCACATAGTTTGTCAATTGTCGTGAGCTTGTGACTTTCAGGAGCTTATTTGCTGTTACCCAAGGAGGAGGACTGTACTTCGTAGTGCTTGATTGAAGGTTACAATTTGTTGTTTCTTCAAGGTTATCTTTGGAATCAAGTTTAACATAGGCATTCTTAGGAGAAGTGGCTCTTGTTGCCACTTGAAATGCAAGATTCCAGATTAAATAAGAATCAAGGAAAGTGGTAGGTATTATATTTCTGGTAAATTGGCTTCTGTTCTCTTTGTTTTTTTTTTTCGTTTTTCCAGTTCTTGTTGGTTCCTGTGAGCTGTGGCTTCCTTCAAACTCAAGATTTCCATTATTGATATTTCTTGAAATTTTCTGGACTGCTCTTTGTTTGCTCACTTTGTGTGAGTTGAAAAGCAGATGCTACCAAGGGCTACCAATCTCTTTGTAGTAGTCTGACTGCTTTGTTTGTCACAGTGGATCTACAACTCATGGAGATCTTATATTAAAGTTTGCACATCAATGAAGAATTAAATTGCTTTTAGGAAACTTATCAATGCATCACAGGTAAAGGATATTGGCTTCACTGGAGTTTTCCGCTTAATGTTTAAACCACTGGTTGAACAGTTTCCATGCTTTGGGGCTATCTGCTATTCTTTAAGAGAGAAGGTAAAAACCTTTTCCTTTGGGTTATCCATCTGTAAGTCTTTTGTAATATCTCAAATGAAGTATAATCTCATACGTACTTGTAGAAAAAGCTGGATTTCAAGTTAAAGGTTGTTGGTGGTGAAGTTTCATCTATACCTGGAATTTCTGATGCAATTGAGGTTTGAGCATTGCTATTGTATTTCCTAGCTGATCCATTGAATTATAAGCTCACTTTAAATTTTAATTGGATCTGAACAAATATAATATGGATTATTATTCAGGAGACTATACGTGTTGCCATTGAAGACTCCCTAACATGGCCAGTACGGAAGGTTGTTCCAATATTACCTGGGGATTATAGGTAGTTATTGGTAAACACTCAATGCAGATTACAGTTTATTCAACTTAAGAATTTTAACAGTTCCTTTTCTTTGGGAAATAATTTCAGTGATCTAGAGTTGAAACCTGTCGGAATATTGGAGGTAAAGCTTGTGCAAGCAAGAGATCTAACAAACAAAGACCTTGTAGGAAAATCTGACCCATTTGCTGTGTTGTACATACGCCCATTACGTGACAGAATGAAGACAAGTAAAATAATCGTAGGTTTCAAAAAAAAAAAAAAAAAAACTGTTTTTCCTTGTTTTCATCTAGTTCTTTCTAATTGGAATCGCTTCTTACAGAATAATGATTTGAACCCTATCTGGAATGAGCACTTTGAATTTGTAGTTGAAGATGCAGATACCCAGAATTTGGTAGTGAAGATCTATGATGATGATGGGATCCAGGCATCCGAGCTAATTGGTTGTGCTCATGTAAGGCTGAAGGACCTTCAACCAGGTAAAGTGAAGGATATCTGGTTGAAACTTGTAAAGGATTTGGAAGTCCAGAGAGATAAGAAAGATCGGGGTCAGGTTAGTTTGCACTTTCTTGGACTCATTCGAGCTTTATATGTTTCCGATCTTTGTTCTTTGAGAAACACTCGATCCATCATATACCTTTATCAGATTTCTAATGTGTTATTGCTAAAGAGTAATATTAACATTGTTCAAAAGAAGAACTGAATGAGTCAGATTCATTATAGCTTCTGTAAGCTTTTGACACTTGTGATTAACTTTTGAATTTTGATGATTTCCTTCAACATGGGAACTAAAGGAGCCCATCTAAAAGAGCTGTCTGTTACTTGTATTATGTAACTTTATACTTGGCTTATTCTTTCATGCAACAAAACATGTTTTTACACAACAGATTGCAGTGTCGCTTTGATGGAATCCTCAACTTTTACCTTGCTTTGAAGCTAATATTGTACTGGTTGGCATTCATTGCATGAAAAGCTCCAATCTTTTTGTGCTCACAGTTACTTCACTGAAAAGCTTCATCTGTAATACTATGTACTTGACTAGTTGACTCTCCCTATTTGGAGATTATGACAATACGGTTGGGAACAACTACGGCAAAGTTGAAGTACTTATCTCTTAATCATTAATCCTGTGGTTCTATGCATGCCTTGAGGTGTTTATTTGCATTACCATACCAATCCAAACAGCGATATAAAAAAAATGTCTCAGATCTTTACATTTGGTTAGATTTATTACAGACAAAATTGATAAACCTTAAATAATATGAAGTTGTTGGATGTTAGAAGCTTTACGCTGATGCAGTGTTTCACAGATCATAGTGAAGGGCTAAATTTGTCCTTGAATCTTCTTCATATGGTTGTCAATGTACCCACTTTCTAACTTGTGAATTTTTACTGTTTCTTTCCATCGTGCAATGAACATTAGGTGCACCTGGAGTTATTGTACTGTCCTTATGGCACAGAGGACGAGTTTTCCAATCCTTTTGCAAAACAGTTTTCAATGACTTCTCTGGAGAAAACCATCAGCAACCGGGAAAATGGAAATGGAGTTACTAATATTGATAGGTTATCATCACGCAAGAGAAAAGAAGTCATCATGAGGGGAGTACTCTCTGTGACGGTAATATCAGCACAAGATTTGCCTGCTATGGATATCAATGGAAAGTCAGACCCATATGTTGTGATTAATATGAAGAAAATGAAAACTAAAGCCAAAACAAGGGTAACTTCATCATATGAGATTTTAAATAACCTTTGAAATGCTACTTTTCCTCCAAGACTAAAGATAATGTGGACTACTGCAGGTTGTGAGTGAGAACTTAAATCCAACATGGAATCAGACCTTTGAATTTGTCGTCGAAGATAGCCTACATGAGCTGCTAATTTTGGAAGTCTGGGATCATGACACATTTGGGCAGGTGAGTACCCTTAAATGTTTAATCTATCTTTTACCAGCTGAAAAATCATATATAATAAGTGATTATCTCCTGGATTTAGTTTGTCACAAGGAAATAGTTTTCTTCTATGAAATTTCTATCATACTCATCAGATTTGTAACCATTTGTCATAATTGTGTGATTATCATTTGTCAATCCACCTAATATAGTTATGTGATGTAGTTCTTGATGTATCATCACATCAATCTGAGCAAAGTTGCTTGATTAACGTTATATGATAATTGTGTGATCATCATTTGTCAATCCACCTAATATAGTCATGTAATGAAGTTCTTGATGTTTCATCACAACAGTCTTATTTTTCATTTTAGGATTACATCGGAAGGTGCATCACAACCCTGACAAGGGTTATTATGGAAGAAGAATACACAGAGAGTTTTCCCATAGAGGAGGCAAAATCTGGGAAGTTAAACTTGCGTCTCAAGTGGTCGCCGCAGCCGATCTATCGAGAATCATAGTGGGAGGGATGCTAAAAGTATGTTCTGGTTATCAGTGCCGTTCACTTTCATATTTAGCGGTTATTGAGTATCATCGTGTACTCAATCAGTAATCAGGTGGTGTCTTTGGACATGGCAATATACAAGCTTCTTGCTGTATCAGATAGTCATATGGTTGCTCATACAGAACAACAGCAAATTCTTCGGCAAACGTGATAAGGGGGCTTCATTGTTCCTTCTCTATATTGGTCATGTAAATTCCTCCAGGTGAACAGTGTACTGATCTTAAAAATAAAGTGTTCTTGAACATTTTTTGTTTTTGTTCTTGAGAGAAATATCCACGCAAAGAACATTTATTTTGAGCTAAAGTATAGTAATACTATGCACAAAACACATGAGTAAAGGTTGAGAAATGACCTTTTACCGAAGCAGCGTTCAAGCAGTCTCTGAAGACCACCGATTAACTGATTTTCCTCTAGGCTTCTGGCATCTACTCCTAGAGATATAATTCCAATGGCCAAGCGAGGAACAAACTAGGAAGAATGGCGAGCCACAGAGCTGGAACATAGTGAGGTTCCGAGAAGGAACTGAGTACAAGCACCTCAAGATGGGTGGGCCACATGTTGGCCACTAAGTAAAAGGTCAACAAATTGGCCACTAGTATCATTCGCGAGACAGAAAGGCCAGCAGCATTTTGTTTGCTGACCGTAGGACAATGTGTTTGCATGCGTGTCCGCTTGTGTGGGCTCCGAAATTGGAGTGCTAATTTAATACAGATCCTGAATTTGGTTATGGAGCTTACTTCTGTGAGCCTATCCCTTTTCTTTTAAAATTTTATGAGCATTACGTTCACAGGGAAGATTACTGATGCCACATCAGCACAAGAACACACACGTAAATGGCAAGCTCTATGTGACATGAATTATGAAGCAGACTCTGGACCAATGTATGTGGTCATACGGATGTCTAATTAAGTCGAGGCTTAACAATGACATCTCCACTGATAGGTGATAGTAACTCAAAAGCTCCCAAGTTGTTAGCGTTCCATTTCATATAGGTGGCACTTGTCAAAGGAATTTATTAAGCGACATTCACATTATTAATTTATTTGTTTTTATACACGTTGCTTTATCAGATTGCAAGGTTTAAGCTGGCACCGCAAATTTGGCTTCCAAACTATATATAAAAATAAAAATAAAAATAAACGTTACATTGGGTTTTCGTGCTTCACGTTGCAGCACGGGGCCACGCAAGCGTCGGTGCGATTTCGTGGACAGTGGAAAAGGCCACAATTCCTTTAGTAGTTTACATTTCTTTTGTTTAATTTTGTTTTGGCGCCCGCCCGCGCCAAAAATAATTTCTATATTCTTGTTGTTTGTTTATTACAACTATTTCGTTACGAGCTTACGTGACTTGGCAGCATCACAGCCGTTGGAAGGAGAGGAGTTGCCAGGTCATCAAGTTATGGAGTGGAAAAGTATATTTATTTCTGGGCAAATATTTTATTCAGGTTAAGTGGGAATAAAACTGAGAAATATTCCATGTCCCCAGATGATACCGAATATACGTTGGTATCCATCCATTTAACGCACTTGCTCCTTCAACAAACCATCTATATCTATATCTATATCTATATCTATCTGCAAGTCAAATCTATAACTTTACTCCGAAATTCCCACACGGCACTTCGATATTTAACCTACGGATGGCCGAGATCCGAAGAAAAGTAAATACCCAGCCAATCACCTGTGATCTAATTCGTTTACGTTATATGTGATTATTAAAACGACTACGACTCTCTCCGACCCTAATTTGTGCTCGATGTTTTAGTACTACTACTACTTTTCCTATCTCGTGGAATGTATAAATCATACGACTCTGTGATGGAAACATGCGGGAGCGGCGCGCGTCGTCGTTTCCTTCGCCGCCCGGCATTCCGGTTTCGAGACTGGAAGCTCGAGATATAGGAGAGAGATCTAAGTAGATAGAGTAGCTTGGTCATGGAGGAACGAATCCTGAAGGCCTTGGAAGCGCTCAAGAAGGCGTCGAAGGAGGTGGAGGCGGCCGACGACGGCGGATGCGACTCGCCCTCCATGAGAGCTCTCCTCGAGCTCGAGACGGGCTCCGTTGACCTCCTCTCCGGCGATCCCCTCCTCTCCACCCTCTCCTCCCTCCTCTCCCACCTCAAGACTCTAGCTTGTTCCCTCCGCTCCGGAGAGAACGGTGGCGGCGGAGGAATACTGCGATCCTTCCTCCGCCGCCGCAGATCCAGCGAACACGAGGCGCTCTCCCGCGTCGCTGGCTCTATCGGCTCCGAGATACAATCCTGGATCGACCGTGAGTGCGTCGACCGCCTCGTCTCCGCCCTCCGTTCCCGATCCGACGACGAGGAACCGGATCTCGAGGTGCTCCTCCTCGACCTCGAGTCCCGTGCCGCCCAGGGCTTCGACCGGGGGCTCCAAGACGCCCTCCTCCGCGCCGGTGCCTTCGCCGCCGTGGAGTCAGTCCTCTCCGACCCGGCCGCCTCGAAGCGCGTGCGAGAGCGCTGCGCCGCCGCCGTCCTCGCCCTCGTCCGCTTCAACAAAGACGTCTTCGTCGGCCCCGTCCTCATGGGCCCCACCGTGGCCTCCCTCGTCTCCGCGTCATCCTCCTCCCCCTCCTCCCTCCGCGCCGTCAACGGCCTCATCGCCGCCATCCGCAGCCCCCTCATCGACGAGATCCAATCCCGAGGCGAGATCCCAAAGCTCGTCTCCCTCCTCGCCTCCCCCGACCTCGAGATCCGCGTCCTCGCCCTCGACCTCGCCCTCGAGATCGGCTACTACGGCCGGAAAGAAGCCGTCGACGCGATGCTCGCCGACGGGTTGATCAAACGGCTCGTCTCCCTCCAGTTGTCCGAACTCGGCGGCGCCCTGATCGAGATCGACGGCTGGGACAGCGACGAACCCGGCGGCGACGGGATCCGAGCTGGAGTTCTAGGAAAGCCCAAGCGAGGCGAGAGCACAGAGCGGCGGTTTCTAGAATCCCGGCCCTTCGCCAGCGCGGTGGCGCGATTCGCCATACAGGTGGAGGTAGGCGAAGGTCTAAGGCAAAGGGAGAAGCAAGAAACGAAGCAGGAGATCCTACGGAGGGTGAGGGAGGCGGTGCTCTCACCGGCGGAGAACGCGACCATAATGGCCGAGGTACTGTGGGGCTCCACGCCGTGATGAATCAAATGTACCGCGAATGCAACCGGGGCCCAGTACGAGATCCCCCGATGCGACACTGGGGTCTGGTCTAGTTGGAATTTTGGCCTTCCTTCTTTTTCTTTTTCTTTTTTTGTACAGGGATTGGTGGTAATTAGAATAGACGGAAAGAGATGCAAAGAATTGTGCATTATTTATTTCATTTCATTATCCCGTTTTAGTTTCATTAATTTCGTGTTCTTCGATTTGTTTGGAATCTCTCCTGGATTCTTATTCGAGTTGGAGGTAGAGATAAAATTGCAATTATCCTATAATCTTTTAGTCTCAACATCAAAGCTGCATACTTAATAGTTGTCTACACCAATGTGGAATCGATTATCGTGTGATTCGTTAAGATTCCCAGCCTTGGTCCTGTGGATCCCACCCACTTGCCCACTTGTTGCTGAAACGGAATTTAAAACCAAAAAAAAAAAAGACTAATAAATCGTTTTCTTCGCATACACTATGATTTAAAAGAGTATGTGAGATTCAATAGACGTCATATTTAGATATATATATATATATATAGAGGAAATTCCCAGATGATATTATCGATCGCCGATAAACTAGTGGAAACAAAACTAAAGTAGTTTAATTTTTTTATAATATGTATGACATCTGGGAGGAACCTTCCCTTGGAACCTAGAGGAGTAGATAAAACGGACCTTCAATAATCAAGAGTGTTAGGTAAGACGAGTAGGTTTCCTGGACCTCCTGGTGCAGCTGCAGACAAAAATATAACCCTCCATTAACTTCCTCACATGCATGCCTTGAGATATGATTAGTCTCCATTGGCGTTATTTTGACCGACTAAAACCGAGTCAACCATCTCCTGGAAGCTATTAGGATGCGGCCAAATTTATTGTGGGACCCGCGGCTCAGGGGGGAACAACCTAAGCCCTGTCCATCCACAGTTGTATTAGAGATAATTATAGCTGAACTATGAACTCTTTTGCCTATGAATTTCATATAGACTCCTCGTGGTTATCTTATAAAACATTAAAAAATTATCAGTTTAGGTTCTCTTGGAATTTAGTTTATAATTAATCTAGAGAAAAGTTGAAAGTAAAATAGTCATACATGATAGTTTCTGTTCAGGCATGAGAGGTATTAGATTTTATTTATTTTAAATAAGAGATATTAGATAGTTGATAAGATATTAACAAGTGGAATAATTATGGGTGGTGAGGAAACCCCCTCACCATTGCCGGTTTCCTTGTTGAATTCCCTTCCCTTCGGTGGAAATGGGAATACTCTTGGATGATTAACACTAATATCCATTAAATGTGTGTGATATGCTATAGGATATCTCACTTTGTTGCAGTCTTACAGTGCTTTATGGATGATTAACACTAATATGCCCAATAGTGCATAGTGAGTAATAGAGAGGAGGCTATCCACTTGTCTAGCCTATGAATTTACAGACATATTGCCGAAGTGCAATATCTTATTAGAGATGCAAGAGAGGTAGAAATGTTTTGATCCAGGATGAGGGTGATCCTAAAATTGCTTGTATCTGAAATGAGTTCTTCTGAAAGGGGGAATTTGGTAGCAACAAAAAATTTGAGCAAAAGCATCTCACCTTTGTATCATTTGCCAAAGACATGTAATGGACAGTATAAATACCCCAAGTTATCAACACAATACAATATAGTAGATTGAAATAATGAAGAACAAAATCATTTCACATTAACTTCCCTTACAATACATTTCAACCAAGAATTGAGTTTATCTGCATTTGTACAACAGTTAAGAAATCACACTGACAAATTTTGAATGTAAAAAGGAAAGAAAAAATTCAACCAACATCACACCAACGTAGGAACATCTGAGGGAGAACCAAATGGTTGTCTCAAACTATGGAAATAATGGAAAAACAAACACTCATCAATCCTTTTCTTTTTTCTTTGAGAGAGAGAGAGAGAGAGAGAGAGAGAACTACAATCACTCATCAGGTACAATGGGGGAAGAGGATAAATACCACAGAATACTGATTGAAGCTGCCAATGTAGTTCTTCATTGTCCACAAAAGCAAGCAAACATGGTCGAGAGTCTTCTCGAAGGCTTCCGATCGACAAACCCCAGCTAACTCACCTGTCTGGATTTTTTGGAAGAGCTCCATTGGGCAAATGGAGCTGCTCTCAAGGCTAAAAGAATGTCAGGTCTAGCTGTACAGATCGGGCATAGTGAACTGAATGGTTAGATTTGGCATAGTGAACTGAATGGTTGCTACATTGGTTGATAAAACGATGAGGTAATTGAATAGGAGATGCGGGACATGGGCCCTTGGTTCTGAGAAAGTTCGTGAATGTCCTTGACGATATCAAATACCGCATCTGGCTGAGCCAGTCTCAGTGCATTCTCTGACATCCTTTTCATCTCCTCTGACTCAGGACCAAACCAGCGTGCAACCAATCTGGCTGTTTCCTTCGAACTTTTGGAGAATACTCCTGCTCCATTGTCGACGACATAAGGGACATTCCCGACTTCCTGTAATACAAATATAACTTAAGGGCATCCTTGCATGGTGTCAAATGTCAATAAGAGTAGAGAAAGGATGGTTTCTTAATTATGTAGCATGACATGAAGACAACACAAGATGAGAATCTTAGATTTAATAACTCTTGCACTCATTGTGCATCCATATGCATATAGCTTCTGTCCAGAACCACATAGCACACCTTATGTGGCCAGCTCCGAAAATGAAAAAAGATTCTACATGAATTTGAATCTCAAGTAGACATTTTCCAGGTAGATACTCCATGAATCTTTTGTATATTATGAAGTTCCATCATGATGCTTTCATATGTATTGAAATTCCGTAGACTCAGAAATGCATTCATATGTGATGGGGAGCAAGCTGGTATTTAATATTTCATATGTACTTCAACATATGTATGAGGTAAGAAGATATTGATTCTAAAATGTAAATATTAGCTTAAATTTAGCACGGTGCAGTAGGTTAGATTTTCACATGTTGTCTTATAAGAGTTAGATATGTGATGTTATTTGCAAGGAAAAGATCATGCTATCAATTGTTCACAAAGTTCAGAATGACGATGTCTATTTAAGGCTTCTAAGCACGAACCTGTCCAGGGATAAAGTCATTTAGAATAATAGGGAGTCCTCTTATCAAGGCTTCAGCAATAGTTCCTGGTCCTGCCTAGTGAATTGACCAAAAAAATCATCAGCAGAATGACAGATGAAACTGAAGCAAGATAACTGGTCAAGAAAATTATGCATTATAGCAATATAAGAGAGCAAACAAGCTCAACTAATACTTTTTTCCTCTGGAGGCATGAGTACTGAGTCAAAATATGAAGAGATGAACTACCTTAGTTATAATGCAATCACAAGCTCCCATCCACTTCTCCATCTGGGTTTCAAATCCCCTAATCTGTTGTCAAAGAGCATATACGGTTGACAATTCTGACAAATGGATGAAAGATTTAGATTTGAGCCATTTGGCATATATGTATTAGTATCTTGATACCTTCACAGGGATCTTCCACTGAATAGCCTCTAGTGTTGCTGCTAGAGTTCTATTACGGCCACATATAACAATGAGCTGCCCAATTGGCTTGCCAAGCTCCTGGTCAAACAGTGATTCTCCAAGGGCCTTAGCTGTCTTCTTGACGGGACCCATTCCCTCACCACCTCCCATCAATAAAACTGCAGGCAATTCAGGGTCCATTTCAAGTTCCTTTCGCAAGTCATCCTGCTTATTCATATAACATAAAAAAATCTTAATCAGTGGGAACAGAGATTAGAAATAAAGGTTGTTATTGAATGACAAACCTTGACAAGAACTGCACGACAGAAGGATGGTCGAATGGGCAACCCAAACACACGGAATTGTGAAGGCTCTAAGCCTTCTAGCAAAGCCCTCTTGGAAACTTCCTCCGAGGGGCAGTAGCATCGGTTGACCCCAGTATGGAACCTGAAAAGTTTTAGGTCTGTTTTAGTCTTTGATCAATTAATCACCATATTAATGAAACATATCTTTCCAAGCGCTTCATGAAAGAGGCAACCAGAAGAGCCTAGAATTTCTTCAACAAGTAGCCAAGTTTACCATGTTGGGTGGCACGTATTGAGGTCTGTGATGACAGTGACAAAAACAACTCTATTCTGCAGGCCCTGCCATTTGAGCACCCACAAAGGAATGTGTTGCATAAGGGGATGCACACTGATTATGATATCAGGCTTGTACTTCTTCAGACCAGCTTCAACCTTCCTTCAGCCATAAAAACCATGTAAATCAGCACTAAAAGATTCCAAGTTGTTGAACTGGAGGTAGATAATTGGTTATTTAAATAATAAGTAAATTTCTGCAATCACAGGGTGAAAACAGATAATTATATAACTAAAACACAAATGCTCATGCAAGGGCATCTACATTTGCCGAAAACACTCACAAAGGAATCTAGGCTTTCTTGTGTCTTCACCAAAATCACATAATAAATAATGCTTTGCTGGCATATATGAAAGACGATGCAAGGGCATTCACATTTTTTTCCCCATCTTCAAATATATGGTGACAGCATGAATTTTCGAAACAAGAACCCCAAACGACAGCAACACAACATTTTAATTTTTAAAAACAGCTAATAGGTAAGGACCAGTTCCAAAGTTTTGAGAAGATAGTAGTGTTTTTGCTTCCAAGTTGTCTAACCCACTTGTAGAGTTGTAGGCCCATAATAAATTAATGCTAAAACATCAGCTTCTTCAAGGGCTAAATGGCAGATTTCTCAGGCATATAATAGTTGGAGAAGGAGAACAAGCATCAGAAAGAGAAATTCATACTTAGCATAGAAGGCTGCGAGGGCCGCAAGGTAGAAGCAGTGGACCCAACGAGGGGATGTGCTGTGGAAGGCCACCTTCCACAATTGGACGTGCTTCACCATAAATTTGTAGGACCTTTCCATGTCATTCAGTGGCCACCCTGCATGATCTTTGCACAAATCTTTCACAAACACCTGCAAATAATACAGGACATTTCTTAGTATCTATTGGGAAGTAAATTGAATCACGACCAAATACCATTCAATTGGTACTCCTGCAATCTATCCATTTGAGCAACAATACATAAGAAACCATTGAAAGTAATAAAGAAGCCCCGATTGGTAGGCGAACTGCCTTTAATCGGAAAACCTTCAGGAAACCTAACCTCCAAATGGCAAAAGGTAGACATCTTTACACCCAGAAGAAACAGAGAAGAAGAAGCCGAAACCCCTCAACACCAGAACAGAAAAAATTATACTAACCCCACAACCAAATGGAAGAAAGGAGCCACCTTTCCACCGAAACCAAAAGCCCAACTCAAGAAATCAGCAAAATAATCCAAAAATCAAACCCCACCCACCTTATAATCGTCTCCAAACTCGATCCTAAACGCATCGCGAATGGCCTCCGCAGATGCCCGGTGCCCACCCCCGGTATCGCTCATGAGGATCAACACGTTCTTAGTCCTCTCCGCGCCGAGCTGGACGAGCTCCATGGTCCCCTCCTCCTCCTCCCAGAACCCAGCCTCGTCGTCTTCCCCTCCTTCTCCTCCATACGACAGGCTCCTCTTTTGCTTCTTCAGCTCTTGCTTCTGTTGCTGGTAAGCGAGCACGCTTTGGACCACCGCCTCCCTTATCGTCCTCCGCGGCTCCGCGGCCGCCGGCACCACCATGATCCAACGGTCAAGATCGGCCTCTCTCGCTCGCCGAGGGAGAGGGAGAGGCAATGGAGAGAGGACGAAAGGAAGGAGCTTTCAAGTTTCAAGAGTTGGAATTGATGGTTGGGATTTGGAACGGTAGATTCCGAGCTGGCGAAAGGAAAGCCAACAAGAGGATTTTATTAGAGAAAGAAGGGAGAATAGAGTCGGGGGAACGTGCATAAATAGAGAATATTTGGTGGCTTCTGTTCTCAGATTCCCTGGAATAATCCCCCCGAATAATAATTATTCGCGTTCGGAATGAGAGCCGTCTGATTCGCATCTTGCGACGGTAGATTCCTTTACGCTGGGGGGCGGGATATGCTGGTCCTGCGGAATGATTTTTGAATTGGCGGTAGACGTAAAACATAGTGCTCCCTCGTCCCGGTAGCTGGGGGAAACGTGCTTCCTAGCTTCGTTACAAACGACGGGAAACGCAGATAATTTTTCGGATAACGACAACTCTTTACACTAATTTAAGGGGAAAAAAAAATAGGAGTAATTATCTCTTCTTTTAAATAGAGTACCGAAATGCAAGCGATGGATACGCCAGAAACCAAGAATAAATTTCCGTTAGGTTGAATTCATTCTTAGGGGAGAAGAAAAGAGAGCGCACAACTCGGATAATGGAGGAGGTCTCTCTCTCTCTCTCTCTCTCTGTCTCTCTCTCTCTCTGTGTTGCTTATAGATGTAATTAATCAGGACCGTTCATTCATCGTAGATTGCCACCTCGTGGACCAAGTTGTGGGCCCAATAAAATTGCGTGTCGGAATGAGCTGGAGATGTTAGGGTGGGCCCAATTGCTGAATGTGGAGTATAAAATAAGATATATATTATAATGAAAACTATTTGAGGTCGTGGAGTCTCCCGCTGGATAATACATTAGGATGATTATACTTAAATTATTGTCCATTTTAATACGGCTCTTTTAATTAATTATTTTGGTGACGCTACTCCCTCAACTATGAAAACTTTCTAAATGCTCATTTATTTCGATAAAAAAAAAAGTATTATGCGATCAATATCAAGTGCTTTGATTTGTAAATATATATTTAACGTTTTTTGTCCGCATCGTCATCAGATAGTTATGAAAAACAAAATGTTAAAAATAATTAATTAACCAAATACACTCGACAGCCTGGCATAGTGGTCTCCTTTGGAGTGAGGCAAGAAAATACGAGGGAAAAATAAATAGAGAGAGAGAGAGAGAGAGAATAATTAAGGGAAATATCCAAATCTGGTGTTCAAACAAATGGAGATTTTAGTCTATGGTGAGAGGAGAAGGAGGACAGTCAAAAAAATAAAAGAGAGAGAGTGAGAGAGAGGACAAATGTCCACCCACCTTTAGAGGACAGTGACCCAATAATACCAACAAGAACTTCCATCAAGTTGAGCTGTCCCACTCACTAAGTCTTTTGTTTGTTTTAAGCAGCAGTTGCAGTTTGGTCTTACTCTCCTTAATTATATAACAAGCAGCAGTCTTTTGAGAAAAGATTGGGGATTAGATTTCCACCCACACACACACCCCAACAAGCAGTCAATCTTAAAGCTACTTAATATCCATCTTCTTCATATATATGTCCATATGAGTTCACATTTTGGATGTTTTATGCATCCATTTCAGGGATGTTAGGATTAATGGAGCTGATAATATCTTACCTCATTAGTAATCAGCTCGTGGGAAACATTCCTATCTCTCTGCTCTTGAAGTCCTAAATCTAGATTTGAATGCAATAACTGGTGAGTTTACTGCTGAAGCCTGAAGGTATGTGTTGTTCCTGAGCAAGAATATAAGCTATGTTACGGTTCTTCAGATGCACACCAACCAGACCTCTAAGAACAGTTTGGAGCATTCAATACTAGTAGCTATGAGGGCAACATTAAACCTGCATGGCCAACCAGCATTGGCAGCGTCGACATTTGCCGTCGTCGTGCGTGACAATGTGCATGTATACAAATTATAAGGATTTCAACAAAGGCGTGTGAGATTGATTGAAAGGTCAAAATTTAGCTAAAATTTCATACAAAGGGAGGTGAAGATATAATTCCATTAAGCAACACAATGTTAAAGCCATAAAATGTTCCCTTTTCATTGATATAAATCACCAAGAACAAATTTTGTCCAACTATGAAAAAGAAACACAGCACTTTATTGTTAAATTAGAATCATGGATGTATACCATCCACAATGGAAACTTAATGGGCATCCAATGATATTTAGAGGGATAGGTCAGCCAAATCAAATGTTCTAGACACAGCCTTATACCAACACTCTGACCTCTTTTGCCTATGGGCTTCATCCAATTTAGGGTGGAAGATGGTGGTCTTCTCTTTGTCTCCAGCTGCAAATATCTGCTCCTCAGTCCAAACTCCAATTGCTAATCCAGCGGCGTATGCTGCTCCAAGGGCAGTTGTCTCAATATCAGCTGGTCTAACAACTGAACTGCCCAACAGATCAGCCTGCAAGGAAACATGGGAATGAGACACTGAAGAACAATAGATTTTTCCAAGACTAATCTATTGGAGAATAGTAAATGTCGCCAATGTTCAAAACTCCCGGAGTCCCAATCATGCATTGTGAATTTGAAAAAGAGCACAGTCTGGACTTTCGATCAAATGCACAAAATTGTTTTAGTAGGCCCTGGAGCAATCCATTACCATGTTTCAGCAACAAAAAAGATCTAAGCTTAATATATTACAAATGGCAAAATCAATTATATTAGACAAAACGAAGAACACCAATATGAAACCATTTGAAATGATGATGTCTGAATAACTAAAGGAGAAGCATTAATATAGAAAGGACAAGGTAAGATCCATTATTCCATTAGTACAAGGAGTCTTCAATCTTAAATCATATGGGACTAAACTATGTTTAGAAAGGGGTGAACTTGAGTTCTGACAGTAAGAGGGACCAGGGCAGGTAAGATACTAATGCGCATTTTCACATACATGATAGGAATAGTGCAAACTAATTTGAAGTCTACCTTTTGTAGACTTCATATCGCAAACTTCGGTACAAGTGATAACAACAATTTTTCATATTATATTATGTAAGATTAGGGAGCCATCATATTTTAAGGTTCAAGATGACAATCATCAAGAACCATGGTTCAAAGTTCCATTTGGTTTTGACCATAGAGAAAATGAAACTTTTCAGCTGAGAGCAGTCCAAAACCAAAGTAGACACAGCAATTTTGCTGGTTTTGATATTAAACAGTGGCCCATTGTTGACCAAAAATGACACGTTTCATGGGAATTTAAAACCATGCCAAGGACTTCAAATAGAAGAACCAAGAAATAACAAAGGAGTGGCATTTTCCATGACAGAAACCAATATTTTAATGCCCCTGGTCAGAAGCATCATTGATTATCAGCATAGCAGCTAAAGAAAATAAAATCTGCAAAAAGTCAAGGTTCCCTTTCTCCAACAATAGCCATGGATGAAAGGACCAATTATAAAATGGAATCTAGTGATTTTACTTTTGGAGTAACTTTCATCAGAAAAGAAAGATTAAAGATCAAAAGGAAGGTAAATTACAGATTTTTAAACATCTAAGATGTAGCAACTAGATCACACTTCCTTGGGATCTTTTATGGTTGCATCCAATTTTCAGAAAAGGAGGCCTGAAATTGTTTTACTACTTCCATATAGTCTTCATTCATCAAATTCTCTTATTACGTAACTAGGCGGCTAGCTAGTCTTCCTTCCAAAGATTCAGATGAGTAGAAGTATACGACGTGAAACTCCAGATGCAAAAGAATATTAAGCACAATAAGAGTGAAAGGTGGTGAAGGAGCTAATTACTCCCAAGCTGAGGTAAGCTGTGCCTAAGTTGGTGGCTTGGGTTTCTTGAAACCCTAAATGTGATTTCTATTCAACAACATTTGGAACTTCACTATTTTGATAATTCAAGAGAGAAAGAAAGAGGACAGTAGAAGCCCCTTTGGAGTCCTACTCTAGATAAAGGAGTAAAGATCAGCTGTAAATGAGAAATTGGAATGATTGAGCCAACAAGGACTCCACAAAAATGTTTTCATTAAATCATTACAAGCACAAAAATCTTATTACCATTTAGCATCATTCAGATTAACTGCCCAGTATGTTGTTTTTTCAGTAAAACAAACGCTTGCATTCTCGTTCAGCAAGAGCGCAATTGAGTTTAGCAAACAAATGAATGAAAAATGGGTGTTCATGATTAGTGGATAACATGAGTTGAACTTTTACCACATATTTTACAAGAAGCATATCATCAAGAAATGGAAGAAAATGGATGCAGAAAACCTCGTCCTACATATGGAAGTTCAGACTGTTTAACTTTAAACATCAATGCATAGGAAAACCAATGAGCTCCAAAAGTTACTAAAGGTATGTACTAAAAGGAAGAACTGCCATGCCAAAACCAATAGAGGACTACAAAGAGAAGGCATAAAAAGCAGCAACCATGTAACTTTCATTATCAAACTACGTACAAGTTCCAGAAAACAGATAAATGCAGAGGCAACTATGCAGGCAAACAAACAAATTGCAATTACAAACGGGAAAGAAACAGTGATATATGTATATACCTGTATCTGCATGAGAAGATTATTGACAGTGGCACCTCCATCCACCCTTAGCAGGAACTCCCCTTCCTTGCTCCTAATTTCCCTTCCTTCCCCTGCATCCTTGTGCATAGAATTGAGGACATCATTCACCTGGAAGCACATGCTTTCCAGCACTGCACGTGCGATGTGCCCCTTATTAGTAAACCTCGTAATCCCTATACACACACCCCTAGCATCATCGCGCCACCATGGTGCAAACAACCCATTGAAGGCCGGCACAAAGTAGACACCACCAGAATTCTCCACTGACTTGGCCATCTCTTCAATCTCTGCCGCACTCCGGATGATCCCAAGACCATCCCTTAGCCACTGGACCGCTGCACCGGCGATCGCAATGGACCCTTCGAGCGCATAATTGGTGGACGCATTCCGGCCCAGCTTATAAGCAATAGTACTAAGCAGACCATGAGACGATTGGATAACCTCATCGCCGGTGTTGAGGAGGATGAAGGCCCCAGTCCCATAAGTACTCTTTGCTTCACCTTTCCGACACAATTGGCCTAACATTGCAGCATGCTGATCACCAAGACACCCACAGATGGGAACACCAGAAAGGGGCCATCCATTGGCAATCGAACCAATGTTCTCCGAATTGCTTATGATCTTGGGCAAGATCTCACTTGGAATTCCCAAAGTATCCAAAGTCGGTTGATCCCAATCCAAGGTCTTAAGATTCATCAACATAGTTCGGGACGCGTTGGAGCAATCAGTGACATGCAACCCACGGACCAAATTCTCCTCGCGGTTCGTCCCACCGCAGCCTCCGGTGAGGTTCCATATCATCCATGTCTCAATCGTGCCAAACAACGCATCGCCAGATTGGATCGCCTCCTTGACATCATCCACGTTCTCCATCAACCACAATAACTTGAGGGCGCTGAAGTAAGTGCTAATGGGCAATCCACAAGTCTCCACGAAGTGGGTCCTTCCACCCGAGAGCTCTTTCTCCAACCTCCTATAGGAAATCAAACAAATCCACAACATGGGTATTGTTCATCTACACGCAAACAATCCAAATAATCCATCTTTTAAAAGAATGCAACCAAGTCAAGATATGGTTTTTACTGATCTTAGCATAAAGATCACAAACTTTGGAAGAAAACTAGTAAAGAAGATAAAGAAACACCTGCATATAGCGCTAGTACGAACATCCATCCAAACGATGGCGTTGTGGAGTGGGAGACCGGTGGATTTGCTCCACACGACAGTGGTCTCCCTTTGATTCGTGAGCCCGATAGCCTTCAATCCCCCATCGACGTTGTACCCGTCCGCCGTTGCCTTGTCCAGTGCCTTCGCCATACAAACCCGGACGCTCTCCATGATCTCCACGGGATCGTGCTCGACCCATCTGAAACACCCATCAACATCACAATTCCATCAAAATCTCAAGACCCAGAAGAGGAATCGAACAGATACGGCGTAAAAATCACAACTTTAGGCAAAAGAGCTTCGATTTGCGTACCCTGCTTCGGGGTAGAACTGGGTGAACTCCACTTGGTGGGATGCAATAGGCTTGGCCTCTCGATCGTAGATTATAAACCTCGTACTGGTCGTTCCTTGGTCGATCGACCCAATAAAGATTTCCTCCTCTCCTGACATTCTTTGTCTCTGTTATCTCTCTGTTTCGATGGATTTGGATCAGACAACGAGATTGGAATAAGAAGGAGGGATGGAGATATCTAAGAAGGCATAGGGAATTGAGACTTTATAACCAACTGGATTGAAGAGAGCGAGATAGAGAGAAGAAACGGTGGAGTCAATGGTTATCCAGTTTCATAGGATCTTTGGTGAGGGTTGGATTGAATTTGCTGGCAGTCAACATAAGAAACTTATATTTATCGGTTATGGGATTAAGAATAGAATATTGTTATCGATGTCACGAGTTCTTGGAACTTGGAGAAGCCCGCCCAATCTTGGAAATGCCCGCCAATTATTTCGTTGCTTTCTAAAGCTTCAAATTAATTCCTTCTTCCCAACTGCAAACTGTAACCACTACGAACAGTAACTGCGGCCAATAATGATATAATTTACAAGCCAAAAGTTGTCATTGTAATCAATTCTTATCCAACTGTGGATTTGTTGATTGAATAAAGAGCAAAAGTGGGACAGATGGCAAAAAGTGAAATAATGCCTATTGCATGAATTGTCGGCTAAATATAGAAGTTTTAGAAGAAAAAAGAATATATATAATATTTCTTAGGCAATACTTTTATGTTAATCAAAACTAATTCTTCTCGATATATATATATATGGTTAAACAACTATGTTAACTCTTCTAAAATTTTATATCATAATAAACTCAAACATATAGATATAGCAACAGAGAAATTATGAAAGAAGAATATGAACACATGACCTCTGTTAGGACTTAGTAGTCTACTTATTTATGAGATTTTAACTATGGTCAAAATATTAGCGATAATTTACCAGATTTACAGGTAGGATGGCAAATTTATTTTTCTCAAAAGTTAATGAGGTTTGGTTTAACTACTAACAAAAGTGATTAGAGCGATCGGTCATGCAAAGATCATGTATTAAAATATCACCCATTCATAGAGAGAGAGCAACTTTGAAATTTAAGAAACAAATTCTCCAACATATGTGCTAAAATAATGGAGTAAACTCTTGTCCTAGCATTAAGAAAGGGATTGGCATGTGATTCACCTAATGCTTGATGAAATGCTTATCTAGTATTAATTATAAATTTTCTTTCTCTTAGCCAAACTTGACAGTTGAGGTTAGATGGTTTACTAGTACTTCATTATTCATACTGTCATTTTATATCTAGTGGTGGAAATTTTGGATGACCAACTTCTATCTATATAGAGTTTTAAATTAAAGGTTTAAAAATATTTTATCATTATATACTCATGTACAAAATTATTTTATCTACTTATACTTTAAAAAAAATATTAAATCGATCATTGTATTCATAACTAAAGTAAAACTATTTATTTTTCTATCAAATTTAACTAAGCATCATAGCTGTTTTGATCATTTATCGATATCATCTCAAAATTCTACTTAACATATCTAATAAATATGATGGAGATAATTTAATTATTTTAATATCATTCAATTAAGTTTAACGAAAAAATTGACTATCCCATTTAATCATAAGTATATGAATTAAGTTTTTAAAAAAATTAAAATATAATAATTTTAGGCATAAATAAAAGATGACAAAACATATTTAACCTAATGTGACTAAAATTTAGAATAAAAAAATATCATAATATCATACAATATAAGCTTCTTTAATTATTTGAATGCAAAGTTCTTTGGCGACCCATTCTCCAGTCTTAAAGAGGCTCGACATATTCCACTCATGGGTCTTTTTCATGATCCATGGAGAGATATCATTGACCAAAATTTTCCATAGGTATGAACTCATTGATGAATTCAGATGGAAATTTTCACACCAAGTGGTTGCCTTTTTTATTTTTATTTTTATTTCTTGTCACCAAGTGGTTGCCTTTACGCATAAATAGGAGTCAGTGTAATCTTGGAAGTTGCAATGAATGAGACAGTGTGGATATATGACATTGTAGTGAGCACCACCCATTGCTCTGTTACCAATCTGGTGTATTTAGAATATTTAGATGGGTCCATGACCCAAGACTTGTGAGCCATTAGTGAGTATGACAACCATTGGAATAGGAACAGTGCTATGATTTAATTATGTCTCTTTGTACTATTGACTAAGAATAAGACTTGTTTGGAAGCGCTATGGGAGAAATGGAAACTTGGTGATAATTTTATATGGAAATATTTAGGATTGATATATGGTGAATTTTTCACTAGCGTCTTATATGTTTATAAGTTATTTCTTGAAAATATTAACTCAGTAAGCAACATGTACATCAAGACAACTAATTTGTTACAATTCGGGTTGAGCTGAGTCGATCTAGAAGATGGGCCATAGGCCACGTTGGTACACTTAAAGGGTATTGGATTGGGCTCAATACAGTTATCTTTTTTATTTACTTATTTATTTATTATATTTGCTTTAATTTAGTCCCACATTAAGTAATGGGTTAAATCCACTTGTATCTCTTTGCTATAAATAGGAGAGCTGGTCTTCATTTATAGGCATCATGAATGAATTATTACGAAACTTCTGGCTTAAGCTCACTTCTCCCTTTTTTATCGGTCTAAGACTTGACTCATCATGATTATGTTCCTTTCCCCCATATTCGACTAGTCATTCCATCTCGACTCTGAGAGCTAACTCCTTCCTCCCTTATCTTCTCTACCTTGCACAGCACCCTGATCTAGTATACACCATCTCATTTCACCTCATCCACATCCTACGGTCTTCCTCATGCCCATGGGCCTTCCACCATTCGTCGACAACCTCCACCATGTTGATCCTTAGTTTTCAACTTTCACGCCCGTCTCGTAACCATCTGACATTCGGTCAGTATTCACATAATAACTCTTGATTTACTCATCCAATCGACCTAATTCGAATTGCATTAGATTTCTGACTCCTAGGAGAAACAACCTATCAGAATATTAGGATATTTTGGACGATTAGATCGAAAAGAATTTATCTCGAAATATTCATCTCTTGATTTGTTTTGATCCAACGCAGTATTTAGTAAAACTTTGATATATGGGAATCCACATATCACCCTAGAACCCATGACGCTCGTTTCAGAAAGTTAACTCAGAGATCTAACTTCCATCTAAATCTAATAAGTATCTATATTGAGATCTAAATTAGGTCTCAATTGTCATCTATTTCAAATTATTTCCTAGATTTTCTTAACTATCATCCCATATCTTCTTTATCCCTTTTCATTAGATTCCATCTACCATCCATAGTCATTCTATCTTCACCATTCATCCTTAATCCTCTATAATCACCCTCCATCTAACCATTTATCCATCATATCCCAACATATAACGGTTGGATTCGATACCTTGTACGGACGCTCCGAACCGTGAACATAACATAACCTAAAATTCTTCATTTATCATGATTTATAACTATGCGATATAAGACAACCAGTCCCCGATAATTCTCAGACTGTTCTATTCAGAGGATAAGCTCGATAATCCACTTGTTATTATTGACTGAATAATAGAGTTTTCAATTACATCATAATAGGTGAGAATTCTTTTTTAAAAAAAGGAGGGCCTTAAGTTGGCATGGCCCTTGGGTCAATATAATGGGCTATATTGGCTCGCGTTTTGCTTACAATTCTAAGATTCTTGGGCCAAATTGGGTTGCAATTATAATCGTGAGAAGTGGACGATCTTTCATGGCTATTATTATTTTTTTTTTTGAAAAAAAGGGGAAAAAAAGAGAGAGTTGAGCTCTAGTCTAGCTTTATTAATTAGAAAATACTTCATATTTGTCATCACCGACAACCTCAAATTATTGAAGATCTATTGGTATCTAATATGATATGAATAAAAATATGATAACTTATTTTTGTATATAATATAGGTCATTATATAGCATAGACATTTCATATTTTTGTCTTAAAAATAATTAGAGACCCTATAAAATAAATCATAATAAACTCAAATTATTCGCATACAGTACTGGTCTAATAAAATACTCGCTAAATATTAAACACAATATCTATCAGAAAATCAAATATATGATCTTTATCATAAGCTAATCTGTGACTTAATTCTTTTGTTTTATGGTTAATCTTGATTAGCTATTAAATCTTAAGGTTATTCTTGCGTTACTGCACTCAAATTTTCACATCTCCAAGCCCTCCTTAAGTGGGACTATATATTATTTTTAATCTGTTCTAATTCTCTTATGATTGCATTGTTTGGTCTTGTCTTATGATTGGCTCACAATAACAACTTAGTTGAGTTACAAGTACTCTGCACCGACACAGACAGCTATGAGCTAAAATAAATAAATTTAAATTTAAATTTATTTTTAAAAGAAAGAAGCCCAGATCTAGATCTCCCCCATTGGCACCATATTTTGCATTGCAACCACCAAGGGACCATAGGCTATATCATATCAACACTATATAACAACACACCAACTAACTATATTATTATTGCCATTTTATAAGGAAAATACTATACTATTCCTCCAACCACAGGGTCCACATTTATCAACTCATATAAGTTTCAGAGTTTTTTCTTCTATCTATATATCACCCACCCCCTCCTTTTTGAAGTCTTCTTGTCAAACAACCACCACCACCTCTCTAGTTTATTAGTAAGGAACATATTTAATGTGTATTATCTTAATTACCATAAGAAAAACCCTTTAGATGGTTTTAAAAAAAATATATATAGTTTTTGCACAGACCTTTTATAAATTAATAATAAAATTTAGTTAGTATTTTGTGTGGAAAGTCTTTTGAGGAATACACTTATTAAATGTAAATTAGATATATTTATAATTTTACTCACATTTTACTGTCTTAGTTGCAAAATATAATGATAATTTGAATAAAGTTATACAAGTAAATATGTTAATTGTATTAAAAGTTTTGTATAGAAAACACACATATGGTATCGTTAAGTGTTTTGGTTGTAAAATATATATAAGTGAATATATCTCTTATGCACGAACTGAATAACATCTTAAAAGATATCTGCACAAAAACTAAGTATTTTAAGCAATATATATATATATATATATATATATGTAAATATATGTATTTGTGCGATAAGGTTAAAATACATATGGGGATATTAAAAGAAGTATCTATGTTAAATGTTGGAATGGGAGAGTGAGCATGTGAAGGGGATCTTATAATTAATGAGTAATGCTTGTCTCTGTACATTAACCTAGCTAATGGGAGAGAAAATAAAATAAAAGAATATTTCTCTATGATAAGGAAAGAATGGCCTTTTAGTCCCACATGGGCAATTAATGAATTAGAACATGATTACAAAATTCTTTAATAAAAAATCCCAATAATATTAACATAATGGCATTTGATGGCCCATGTTCATGCAAGAATTCAGGCACATTCCATGGGATCTTCTCTTTCCCATGTACCCATCCCACCAACCATGATAGCTGCTGCTGATGGAAGAGCTGTAACTCTGTAAGGTTTGTGGCTGTAGGTAACCATGCATGCATGCATGCATGCCTTATTCTATACTTTGGAGTAGGATGAGCATCTCCATCATACATACATGCTAACAACCCAACCACAAGAAAGGTCTACTTCAACTAACAAGCCAGCCTGTGATTTGAACCCTATAACTTCCAAAAAGTTCTTAGCAACTTAATGTAATGCATATATATTATATTATAGAAAAGGAATTATTAAAAAAAGGAACCAAGCTTTGGTCTAATAATTGATGAAAAGTAGTAGTAGTAGTAGTAGTAGTAGTAGTAGTAGTAGTAGTAGTACATGCAAGCCAGATACCAAGCAACTTCTCAAGGATAAAAGTATTCTCTTTATTGACAATTATAATCCTAATCTTAAATTGGCATAATTTTCTCTTCCAATTATATACCTAGATCTACCCTTCTAATCCACTAAAATAATTAGAAAAATAATAATAATAGATGATTGGCAAGTTGTAAGAGTGAAAAGTATTAATTAATTACAAGTTGGTCTCTCGGTGAATCTGAATCTAACTTCGAAGAGAGATCCTCCAAGTCGTTGGGTCTTTAATTATATCAATCTTGAAACAATAGAATAAGAATCAAACTAGTAAATATATTGAATTTGCCAATGTGTAACACTAATCCATACCACGTGAGATCTCGATCCATAAGCTGGAGAATATGAGATTAATTATGAGAAGTTAAATTAAAAAAAGAGAGAAAGAAACTTGTGACGCTTTCATACTTCCGTGTATATCTTCACATTAATTGTCCCTCTCACTCATGAAAGCAAAGGGAGAACTTTAACACCAAAATATGATTGTTTAGCTCTAATAGTTTGAAACTTGCAAGGGCCAAGGTGAGATACCCAACTAAACTTCTTACTGAAGGATAGGGATATATAAAAAGAGTAATAAGTTCTCCCACGCATCTGCTCACTTTTTAACAGTAGTTATCTCCGTTATAATGTTATAATATTTGTGTAAATAGAGCATATATCAAGGTTGGCCCTATTGGACGAGCTCTGCTAGGGTTTGGAGAAAAAAAAAATTTTACTCCGACATTCTCTCCACCGGCCGCCATTGTAGGTGGTTCCCCCCCTTCTCCTTTGCCTGCCACTCCTATCTCTTCCCTCTAAGGTCACTGAGGCCTATGTCTTCGCTACCACTGCGTACTCTCATTCTCCCTTACAGAGGCCTCTCTACAACATCCTCCATCCAATGACGAGAGCTATTATTCTTTGATTTAGTTAATTAAATCGGTGTTATTGAGATTTGAATTTATGTATATTAAATATGAGCTCTTTACTTTAGCCGAAATGTTACTATGCTATGACTGCTAATTGAATTCATCAACACTTTAATCCTAGTATAAAAACACTAATAATTTAGCATTTTTTTTTTGTTGCCCTATGAAGTGGCCCCGAGCTGTCTACTCTTGTAAAAGATCATAGAAGTAATTATACAATAAAATGCTAGTGGGATTTTATTTTATTTATTTATTTAATGTGGATGTCCACTCTATCTTGTTACTCATTAATAACTCTATTTTGGTTATTCTTTGTCAAAGTTGGGGGCAGTTGAGAGTGGGTGGAACAATCGATCATACTTGTGGATTAATCCACATCCGTTGGTTCCTTTTATGACCCAATAATCCTCTTATTAACCATGATATAGACTCATCAAGCAACACAAGCCGTTTATAATTTGTATTCACAACAAGTATATGACGTTAAAGCCAAATAAAATCTAATTATTTTATGATAATGATGACCATGGCCCATGAGTGACACTAATTAATTTGTTAATAGTGTTAGTAGAAGAAGGATGCTAATTAGCGAATGCAATCGACTCTTTATTCATTCAATCATGAGTGACGACAATCTAAACTCATGACTCCCATGTCGCTTTGGAAGGTCGATAAATACTAGATTTAGATGAGGTGGCGATGAGTTGGATCGTAAGAATTCAAGCCGTTAATTAATGGAGGCTCACTTTCGAGTCCATTTTCCAATCACAGCTCAAATATAATATCATCCCAAAGTTGTGAGCTAGGAAAATTTGATGACGGAGATTTTAAGAGTCACGAGGTTTTGATGATGTAACAAACCTCGTCAATTATTATTTAATATTTATTTATTTTGTTCCAAAAGTAAACTTTGGTGTTGGATTAAAATGAAAAATTGAGGAGAAAAAGAAAAAGAAATTCAAAGACAGAGAGAGAGAGAGACCGACAACGTTATCCGATCTCGGGAAAGGTAAGAGGTATACGTGGAGGTGACGTCAGCCCTAGGAAATTCTGAGCAACCCGAAGCGCTACATCTGAACCGTCCAATGGATAAGTGTCGGACTTATCCAGACCCAGTCGTAATTACCTTCCAGTTATTACCAATTTAACTTATGTTATCCTCAATTATTTTATTCATTTTAGTCCTTCATTTGATTGGTTATTTTATATATTTTCTCACACTCGCGTTGGTTCTTTGGATTCGTCCAACCTTGCACACTCTTCTTTGCTGCTTATATAAAGAATCAAGTACGAGGCCCGAGGCAACCGAGCTGCTATATCTAGAGAGACACTTCATCTCAAAACCCTTGCGGTTTCCATTTTCTATTTGCTTTCTTCTCAGGCGGGATCCATCGCCGCCGCTGCCGCCCGAGCGAAGAGAGTGTTTTTCGGGGTGTTCCAGCGATGGGAGGAGTTATACTGACGGATCTCTTGACGGAGATCCTGATCCCGGTGGCGGCCGTCGTAGGGATCGTGTTCGCGCTCGTGCAGTGGGTAGTCGTGTCGCGGGTGAAGCTCTCTCCGGACAAGGAGGCAGCGCCGGCGGGAGGTAAGAAGAATGGGTACTCCGATTACCTCATCGAGGAGGAGGAAGGGCTCAACGACCACAACATCGTCGTCAAGTGCGCCGAGATCCAGAGCGCCATCTCAGAAGGTGTGTTCTTGTGGTGAAGCTTGCTATTTGGGCTATTTTTTTATAATAAAAAAATTAGCATTATGGTATATTAGAGCTTGTTTTTTTTTTTTAAAAAAAAAATCTAATTTTGAGATTCTTTTTTATAGTATATTAGCATTATGATTAGATCATGGGAATATATATATATATTACATACTGTTAAAGACAGTATCTCTGTGTTCTATTTTAATGGTGTTAGATTTTACTGAGCGGGGAAATAATTTACTCTAAGGATTTGCTGGGGTTACAGGGCTTTCCTTTCGGTGTTTGATGATTTAAAAATTGTGCTTGATACACACACACACATTTCATTTTAGCTGACTAAAGTCATCAAACGTGACTGTTAATTATTTTGCTTTCTTTGATCCTGCTTGCTGGTATGAAGGTATTTATCTGTGGCTGCTTCCTCTACTGGGAATATTTAATTCGAAGTCTCTGCAAGCAGCAGACATTGATGTCTTTGATTAAGGAGGCATTTGCACACAAAAAAGCCCATCAGTTTTCAAAATAGCGTAAAATGGGCTTTGTTCACTTTTATGTAAATTATGTGCACTTCATTATAGAAAGATGCTCATCTCACGTAAAAAATATAAGTATTCAGTTTCAAGAGCTTAATCTTGCTATTACAACAACAGAAGTTTTTTTTTTTTTCTTTTTCTTTTTGTGCAAATAGCTCCTTGATTAGATAGCCATTCTTATTTACTTGTATTATTGGAGGTAGGCAATCAGGATCATGTTTATCTAGCAGTGTCTCTCATCTTAGGCAGCCTATGCTTTAATTAGTTATCTAGGTTTTATCTCTACACTTAAATGTTGAATCTGCAAAACTAATAGTCTTACCTTTTGTCATCATCTTATGCATGCACTGCAGAGTTGTCTACCTTTTAGGAAAGAGTGTTGACACTTTCTTATTTAAAGATTCTGGTTGTGAGAGATTTGTGTGAGATTTATGTGAATACATAGATTTATACTCTTGGTTTAGTTTTGGAGATGGATCTTGTGATTGATCCTGTGGTTATTCGTAGTTGTGGGTTCTCTGCATAAATATATAATGCAGGAGAATCAGTGTCCCAATCTTGTATATGCTCAATATGTATTGAGACGGCACATTGGGAGCAAATGATCGACTTTGTTTAAGATCTAATGGTTCACTCTAGTTGTGTATGATTCCTATGTTCAGCATCAGTAGATGTTTCAATGGATACCAATGATATCTAACGATTGGCTTTCTCTGTACACAGGAGCTACTTCGTTCCTTTTCACTGAATATCAATATGTTGGCATCTTCATGGTTGCTTTTGCTATCCTGATATTCCTATTCCTTGGCTCTGTGGAGGGCTTCAGCACAAAGAGCCAGCCATGTACCTATAACAAGGATAAATATTGCAAGCCTGCCCTCGCAAATGCACTCTTTAGCACTGTTTCCTTTGTGCTCGGTGCAGTCACCTCTGTGGTGTCTGGATTCCTTGGAATGAAAATTGCGACATATGCAAATGCTCGAACAACCTTGGAGGCTAGGAAGGGTGTCGGAAAAGCTTTTATTACTGCATTTCGGTCTGGTGCAGTGATGGGCTTTCTGCTAGCAGCAAATGGACTTTTGGTGCTTTACATTGCCATCAACCTTTTCAAACTGTATTATGGTGATGACTGGGAAGGTCTGTTTGAGGCTATTACTGGTTATGGCCTTGGTGGGTCTTCCATGGCTCTTTTTGGGAGAGTAGGGGGAGGTATCTATACAAAGGCTGCTGATGTTGGTGCTGATCTTGTTGGTAAAGTTGAGAGGAACATTCCTGAAGATGATCCTCGAAATCCAGCTGTAAGTTTTTCCTTACATTGTTTGATTGTCTCTTTTATTGCTATTATTGTGTATTTGGTGTTATCTAGAGATGATGTATTATCAGAATGTTCCTTAGTTTTCTTGAATTTTTGTTGTTGTCTTATCTAATGCACGTGCATTATACTGCATCTAGAAGCTGTTCTTTTTTCTTCTGTTTTAACTGCTGTTGTTAAATCTAATGAAATCATAAGTGTGAATAGCACCTTTCGCCTAGAAGTTCCTGTTTTAACTTAACTTTGACATATAACTTTCAGGTGATTGCTGACAATGTTGGAGACAATGTGGGGGATATTGCTGGGATGGGATCAGACCTCTTTGGCTCCTATGCTGAATCATCCTGTGCTGCCCTTGTTGTTGCATCTATTTCTTCTTTTGGAATCAACCATGAGTTGACTGCTATGTTGTTCCCCCTGCTTATTAGCTCAATGGGTATCATCGTTTGTTTGATTACCACCCTTTTTGCAACTGACTTCTTTGAAATAAAAGCAGTGAAAGAGATTGAACCAGCGCTAAAGCAACAGCTGATTATCTCTACAGCTCTTATGACTGTTGGTATTGCAATAGTTAGTTGGATAGCCCTTCCATCTAAATTCACCATCTTCAATTTTGGTGCCCAGAAGGAAGTTTCAAACTGGTGAGTTATGTTTGTCTTTAAATTATTTTAGAACAAGAATATTTTGATGGCTATCTCATCGTATTTGATTTGCATTGCAGGCAACTGTTCTTCTGTGTCGCCATTGGTTTATGGGCAGGCCTAGTCATTGGATATGTAACTGAATATTACACTAGCAATGCATACAGGTCAAAAACTCTCTTGTAGTTGTTCCACGTAGTAATTAGCTAGACCATTGGTTTAAGTAGTTGAGTTAGTATCTATGTTAACCTTCATCTTGTCTGTTTGTAGTCCTGTGCAAGATGTTGCCGATTCCTGCAGAACTGGAGCTGCTACCAATGTCATTTTTGGACTTGCTTTGGGCTACAAGTCTGTTATCATCCCAATTTTTGCCATTGCTGTCAGTATTTTTGTTAGTTTTAGCCTTGCTGCCATGTATGGCATTGCAGTTGCTGCTCTCGGCATGCTGAGCACCATTGCCACTGGTCTGGCCATTGATGCTTATGGCCCAATCAGTGACAATGCTGGAGGCATTGCAGAGATGGCCGGTATGAGTCACAGAATACGGGAGAGAACTGATGCATTGGATGCTGCTGGCAACACAACTGCAGCCATTGGAAAGGTATCGTGCTTGTTATATATCCCTAGCTGGCTCGGTTTCTTTGTTTTCATGTTCCATGCTTTGGTAGTTCAAAGTTTTATTTCCGCAAACAAAGGTCAAAACCAAAAATCTTGTTTGTATTGCCCTTGATAAATGAATTTTGGTCTTAATTTCAGTAGTTTTAGTGAGTCATGTTCCCTTTCGGATTGAAATTTAAACCAGAAATTAATTACAATGAATTGTTTCTGGAAGTGCTTGATCGGATTGATTGTAACAGTAGAAGCATTTTGTTCGTAGCATTGATGCATTATAGATAACTTAGTATGTACCGACTTTTGTATCAATAAAGACTGGAATTTTCTTTTCTTAGTTGATCTGGTAACTGATTTAAGAAAACACTGAATCTTTTTGTCTGTTTTTTGGACTGTCTGGAAACCTGTAGCATTGGAGTCAAGTTCTTTTGTTTGTCCTGGAACATCTTAAGTAGTATTTTGCTTCATTCCACCTTTTCATCAGGGTTTTGCCATTGGCTCTGCTGCGCTGGTCTCTCTTGCTCTCTTTGGTGCCTTTGTAAGCCGTGCAGCAATCTCAACCGTCGATGTTCTGACACCAAAGGTCTTCATTGGATTGCTTGTCGGTGCAATGCTTCCTTACTGGTTCTCAGCCATGACGATGAAAAGTGTTGGAAGTGCTGCTTTAAAGATGGTAGAGGAAGTACGCAGGCAGTTCAACACCATTCCAGGTCTCATGGAGGGTACTGCAAAGCCCGACTATGCCACCTGTGTCAAGATCTCTACAGATGCCTCAATCAAGGAGATGATTCCTCCTGGTGCTCTGGTTATGCTTACTCCCCTCATTGTTGGAACTTTATTTGGTGTAGAAACTCTATCAGGGGTCCTTGCAGGCTCACTCGTCTCTGGAGTTCAGGTTCGTTTGGAACTGCTTTCTTTGCTTTTTCTGCAGCATTTTCAATACTTTGTATTCATCTAAGTGTTTCCTGCTTTCACCAGATTGCTATCTCTGCATCTAACACTGGTGGTGCATGGGATAATGCGAAGAAGTATATTGAGGTAAGATTACCTATATTTACCTTTAACTAATAATCTGTTTCATCTTATTTTATGCTTCTTATCTATTTCATCTAGTTCCTTGTGAACTGGTGTGTGGTATCCATCTTGTAAATATACCTAAGAAAGAAGCAGCAAATTTGTTCCTATTGTTTTTTCCTCCAAATTTATAACCTCCTCAATTAATTCACATATTCTGATGATCAGGCTGGGGCATCAGAGCATGCTAGGTCCCTTGGCCCTAAAGGATCAGACCCCCACAAAGCTGCTGTCATTGGTGACACCATCGGGGACCCACTGAAGGATACATCAGGCCCATCACTTAACATCCTCATCAAGCTCATGGCTGTGGAATCACTCGTGTTTGCACCGTTCTTTGCCACTCATGGAGGTCTTCTCTTCAAGCTCTTCTGAGGAGAGAGCAATTCCATGGGTACTTATGTTCTTTAGAAACAGCACCCACATTCCGTACATCATATGGCCATAGCTATCACCAGCCTATCCTTGTCTGTTTTGGTTATTTATCTTTCTTGCTCGCCGATATCATACAAATACTTGGCCCTACTTTGTCTGGGTACTAGTTTCAGTTTGTAGTTTTTTGTAGGCACTTCCAGATGCTCTCTTGTTGGCATGTGGGTGGCAAATTTTCCTTTTATTTGATGGATGATGACGATCATGTTGAAGTTGTTGTCTATGGTAATTTTCCAAACAGCATATGATTCTCGGGGATTTGTTTCTCTTATGTGATGCACTATGTCATTTTGTTTGTTGGTGATGTCTGGGAATCATTTTCACTGTTCCCATATAGTATCGGTTCCAGTTGGAAAGGTTTCAGAATTAGTATCAGTTCTTGTTCTATGCCGCATGTTTATACTTTTGTTTGAGTGAATCATCTTGGTTGCAGCCTTCCTGCGAAAAGGTTTACTGGCCCCATTTGTGGGCCATATTTTATATTCTTTGTCTACATTTTAATCCGTTTTACATCCAACAATTTTGTCCTTTATAATAAGCTTAGGTTGTAGGAGCCTTTGTAGAGGTGAAATCCTGCAGGATTAGGTCTGACTTGATTTACTTTCATATTCGAGTTTGAAAAAAAAAAAAAAAATCTCTGTTTTAATATTTATATTTATATTGACATTTTTTTAATTTGTCAAAAAAATAATCTTTGAATTAATATGTATATCTATATACTTTGAAATATTAGAAAGTAGTGATCTAAAATATTGTCTTTTACGTATATGAATCTCTAATATAATTTTTTGCATAAATTATACTAATTGTGCAATAGATTCTAGTAATTAATACGAATTAGAAAATGAATCAGACGTTTGATATCCGATTCGTATCATGTTTCCAAAAAATAAAAATAAAAAATATGCAATTGTATCTGAATCGTTTTCAACCCGCTGTGCTTGCATTTGTTTCCGGGAGTTATGATAAATATAATATCATGATAGAATATTCGTGTTGTGAAACCAAGAGATGTCTATATACCCTTTGGTTATTGAACATTAGATTACATAAAAAAAATCTGGGTTGCCTATAAAAAGTTCATGGAATCGTACATTCCTACAGTAGTCAACTGACCCTTTTTTTGTTGTTGAGAAAAGTACAAACTCTAATCTGCCCCAATCTGAAGCCAATTAAGCTGTAGATTGACTTATTAATTCGAATAGATTAGATTTTGAATGTCACCTTGTTGAGGTGTTTTGAGTTCTGACATGGGCGATACTCTTTGTCCTCGTGGAAGCTAATTAATGTATCCTTCTTCTTTTTTCTTTGTTCTTTTTTTTATTAAATAAACTACTCCGGAGAAGCCAAAATTTAATAAAGCCTTGCTGGGTTAAACTCATTTGGATCTTTTGCGAGATTGTGTTATAGAGTTTGGAAGACTACTTACGACGAACATCAGATAACATTCCTGGTAGCAGACATCTGTGATGCATTTTCATCAGCAATAATTAACAACACTAGCCAATGGAGAGATATGGCAGGTTGTATTAAGCATTCCTAGGTTCGATATTTGTCAAATTCTTGGGTAAATAACAAGAGAGCCTGCCTTAATGAAGGATCAGTTTAAGGCGAAGGAATTACCTTTGTCCATTCTTTTAGTCTCCCTAAGGTGGAGAACTTTGGAAACTCTCTTTGTTCATCACATGATAAAAGCTTTCATCCTACCATGGCCTATTTCGGGACCTCCATTGATACAGATTAGGGCAGAAATGAGTGAGGTATTTCATACCAAACTCATCAGGGGAAAATTATACTGAAATGAGAATAGTAACCTGGCACAGGTCTTCACCCATAAGACCTATCCAGGCTAAATCCAATTTCTCTCCCTAATTTGCTTTTTCTGAAGTTAATTTTCTCACTACTAAAATCTACAGGGTAGAATTAAGGTTTAGGTAAGGCAATACTTTCAAGAGTGGATAAATACAACAGAGCTATAGGCTCCCCGCCATAACAAAGAATGACAATTTGAAGTAAAACACATGGAGTTAACAAGCTATACATTTCATAAAGACAGCTGGAGAAATAGAACATGTTAATCGTTGTCAGAATAAAGATTACAGCACCTCAAATGATAACATACACGTCGAATGAGATTTGGCAGCATACCTTAGTTAGAAACTCCTCAACCATTAAGTGTGAAAGGAAGAGAAAAGGGTTAAATTATGTGCTGGCAGCTTCCTACATCACCTTTGTGGTTGATCAGAACTCGAGGCTCCGGCAGGCAGTGGTGTGGACAAGCTGCTTGGTGACCCGTTCTCAGCTGGCGGAGGTACTCCCCATTTTCCCTCAGATTCTAATGGTTCCAACACATGGACACCACCATCTGTTAGACCCAATGCAAATTGGTTCGCCTCCGATGGATGTGCAGCGATCACGAGTGGATGGACCGTTGTGCTGGTACACCATACAGACAAAGTCAAATAATGGTCTCAGATCATGACATGAAATCATTGACCACAGACTCACTCAAGGTAAATAAATTAAATTCCAACACATCCTTATGAACGAAGAACAGAAGAGTAGGCAGCACCAAAGCCAACTTTCCAAGGTAGTTATTTAGGGTTAAACAGTCTAAGGTGAGGCATTTATCCTCCTGTATGATGGAAGCAATTAAGAAAGAAACAACCTAATTGAGACAATGAGTTCAATATATGCAAGCAAAAGATAGCATATATGCATGACAAGTATAATTTGAATCTTGACAGCTGCATAAACAAGCAATATATACACGAAATGCAAAAATCAAGATAAAATTCTAGAGTATTTAACATATGAAGAACATTTCCAATAAATACAGTGATAGAAACTTAAATCACCAGCCTAGATAGATAGAAAATACAACCTAAATTCCATGCCACATTTGCAATGCTTCTACTGTGGGTAACAATTACTGAGTACTGCATTTAAAGACTATTAAGAAACCCCCAAAAGAGCAAGTGGGAAAGAAGCTAATTTCTTCTACCTTCATCTATATGGAGTTTATGTTTGACAAAGTACCTGACATTGGGTGGAAGGTATGCAGCTGGAAGAATTCGACATCGCAGTTTCAGGTTTGAAGCACTAAATATGCACACAGTAGCATCTAGAAAACTAGCATATATTAGCTGACTGTCACATGAGAAGGTGGCGTGCGTGATGGGTGCAGCATTGTCACGGGGGACCCACTGGAGAACAATAAAATCATCAAATGATTAGCGAACATGCTCAAAATTCTAAATATTCCAGAGGGAAAAACAAGTTTACCTGCTTCATGCACTCCAGCTTAGTAGTTTCATATATTGCAATCTGTGTCTCATGGACAGCAAGAAAGTGTACTTGATCCTGATGGAACTGGACTCGTGTATCTGAAACATTTGATGGGGTACGACCAGAAGGAATCTGCAAAAATCTACTCCTTTGCTTCTCCCATCCATCAGTGCCCCACACACAAATCTGCAGCAAGAAACAAATATATTTTGGATAGGAATCTAAGGATACTTAGGATAGTCTTCTAGTATCAAATAGACATCCATAATCCGTACACAAACTGCATAGCAAGAGATGCAAAAGTTAATTGTTCAGGTGCCTGTTCATCGCAAGAAGGTTTATAGTCACCTGAGAATCAGCTCCAGAAGAGACCAGCACATTTGATACATTTGAGAAGGCAAGACCAGTAATTTTCTTTGAGTGCCCTCTAAGTTTGCTCTTAACCTGCAAAATGATGGGCAATTAAATTTCTTCCTAGTGTTTATTGCTTGCTTTGTCAAACAACAAGTAAGACTTCTTAAATAGTGATATGATACCTCATCAACTCGGACATTATAGATTTGGATTGTAGAGTCATCCATTCCTATAGCAATTATATTGTTGTCTTGAGGATGGAATGCAAGAAATGTTGCTGCCGGTGGTGGAGGCATAAATGTCGTCATTGTCTGCAGTCATGAAGCATGACACTAAAATGGTTTATAATAGGCCTAAGATGTAATGAATCAAATACATGTTCATTAATAGTTCGTGGCCTACCTTAAAGGTCATCATATTGAATAAAGAAATTTTCCCGCCTGAGGCAGACATGACGTAAGAATCATTCTTTGACAAAGCAAAGCAGGGAACTGCTTCTTCAGGATTAGCATCAGTTATATCATTAGTCATCAGAATGCCACTTGGTGGTTGCCATAATTGAGGAGTAACACTGGCAGTTGCCTATTGATGGAAAACAAAGAAGATTTTCTATGACCAGTACTCTAGTGTAGCAAAGCAAAGTTTGAATATGTATAAGAGCAATCCACATAAAATCAGAAATATCTCAAATATTAAGGCAATAAAATCTTCACCTTTCCACTAGAATTCCTTTCATTCCGAGGCCACTTCCAAAGTAGATGAATGGCATTTGATGCTAAAGCCAAGATGGCAACACCAGAATTTGTATAAATCAATCTCGAGATCTGCAATTATAAAAGATTCTTTTTACTATTCCAATTTTCAAAATCAGTAGGAAATTCATAACCTTGAGGGCCACAGTGCTGCAAAGAGAAGGAACCAAAATACATCTTCAGTACACCTAATTGACAACTCAGTCACAGTGAAAAATGAGGAATCCTGTAGTCTTTTCACAATATCTTGTGCAATATATACAGAACTTTTTGAAGAAGAAAAAAACACAATACCTATTTTATGCAGTTGTATATGACAAAGGAACTAATCCAAATCCAGGATATTAGGGAATAATATATATTGTTGGACCATTACCAGATAAATTTGAGTTAATTGGTTATTTGATATGGTAGCAAAGCTAGAATTTTCAGCAGGTTAATCCCTATTTATATAACTATTTTGGTGTTCTATTACCATTTATCTATCAGTGCGTAGTGCATATGGCTCGCACATGAGGAGGCATGTTAAAGAATTATATCTATTATTACCAAACAACTTTAAGCTTCCAGATTAACTAATTATATAATACGGAGAAACATGTCATATCTGATACCTTGATCATACAAGAGATATTAAGCACATTGCGAAAGATAACATGCAAAGGTACTACATGATGATTTTGATCCACAATATACGGAATAATTTAGAAGCTCAAGAAATCTTAATTCTACATGGGCAGAAAGAGAAAAGTGAAAAAGATGTCCCTACTTTCATTATGAACCATCCTCTAGAAATGGAGTGAAAAAGAAAAAGAATTATTCAAAAGTCAGGTGCGAAACCTAAGTATCCTTTACTTTCACAACTGATCCAATTAAACATTGGCTTGAACATATCCATAATATACAAGTTATTTTTTAGATTGCAGATGGACTTTCTGACACTTGATTTAGCTTGAATATTTTATATATATAATCCTTCTAGAAAAAAAATGACAAGAAGCAAGGACGGGAAGAGCAAGAAGCAAGAAGAGCTCAAGCAGGTTATCAGGTCAAAGGACTTATGAAGTCATTTCACTCATTTGAAATTTGAAAGTATACCATACACAATGAAAGGAGCACATGATAGACAATTTCTGGTGAACTTTCTGTCTCTCCATTTACATTTTCCTCTGTGGCCATATTATTTCTTATATGCTTTTAAACCTGATGTAAAATCTAACTTCCTTTTGCAGCAATTTTTTTCTGCAAAGTGAAATGCTTGTTTGATATGAAAAATTCAAAGCCGCGTCTTGCTACCACTTTCTAGCTCTTGGCATTTTGCGTAAGAAAATTTATTTATACCTAACAAGTTTTAGTGGAGACTTCCCAACAATATAGTTCATTGATATATAATCTGAGATCTTGTATGAGTAAATAAGGATGTCTGAATGGAAAAGAAAAAAACACCAATAATATGAGTTGCATTACTGTACAGAGGAAAAATTAACAAATCTATAATATATGCATGCATGGGATGTATGCTCGCAAAAAATCTGTACCTTGCTTGTCCTCAAATTATCTGCAAGCCTCAAAGATCTACACTGAATTGGTTCATTAATTTCAGTAAGCTTCCAAATCTTTGATTTATCCATTGATTCGTCAGTTATTCTAGGCTTTACATCCACCAAGTTTCTGCCATCCCCATTCTACCAAATTTGATCAAGTTAGTGCAATACTGGAGTATATGGAAATTCATGAACTTGGAAAATTAAATGATAAAGAATTAATATTAGTATAAATAATAGAATGAAAAAAGATCCAAGATTAAAACAAACCATTCCAGCTATAGGCACTGGAGGAGCAACTCTATCTGTTATTCCTGAGCTCGTGGCAACAGCAGCAACCGATAATGGGTTCACTATAGGCTGTATCATAGAGCAATTTGTGTTATTATTCTCATCAGAGTTCACAGATGATTTTACAGCTAAGATGGTTACCTTTGTAACTGTCTCTGAACCAGTCCTGGAAGCATCAAAAGAGCGATTTTCGAATGTGCGCAACAACCGAAGCCCATCAGTATTTGCCAAGATCTTGATCCCATTATCATGAGTAGAAACAGCCAACAATGTGCCCTCCTTGTTAAAGCGTATCCGCGGACTAGCCTAACAGAACAAGAAAACAACAATCAATGCAAAGAAGTTCTTGATATCTTTTTCTTGCATCCACACAAATTTATGCAGTGATCGTTAAGTTCTATAAAAGACTTACTGGTAGGCCACCCTCAGCATCAATAGTTGTCAAAAGATTAGTGTTATCCATATCCCAAAACTTGATCAGGAATTCATCACCAGCAGCCAAAAATCTGTTCCTTGTAGTATCAAATTGGACAACGCCCAAGGATCGTTTTCGAAATCCTTGATATGTTCTCTTCACAGCTCCTTCACTTTCATTCCATTCCACAATGAATGATTCCCCTTCTTTGCTGGTCCCACAAGAGAAGAGCCTAGAACAAAGGAGTGGAAAGATAAGTCATTCATGAACTATAAACCAGAGGAGTGCCTAAATTAGGTTAAATGCAGAACCACTATCTGAGAAAATAAACCTGGAACCATCTGCACTATAAGCCATTGTAGTACACCAGTGGCCAGGAGCATCATAATCCACTCTAGATCCCAAATTGTCATACAACCATGCCTTTATCTTTCCATCCAAAGCTGTTGAAAAAATGAACTGCACAACACAAGAGAAATGTTAACAGAAGATATAATATCAATAATCTGACACATACATAAATTTGGTTTAGTAGACCTTAGTATATAATCATTTATGCATCAGTTACCTGGATGTTCTCTTTGTAATGTGGGCAAACAGAGTAAACAGGTGCCTCATGACCTTCAAAGGTATACAGTTTGGTTCCATTAGTTGCATCCCACACCTAACAATATGAAATTGTCCATTAGTAATGCTTTAAGCATACACAGATAAATACAAACATTCTTTAAGCATACAAATAAAACATATACAGTAACAGGTACATTTCTGAGTGAATTGGGGTGCTACCACAGTTAAGAAACAAACCTTGATTGTCTTATCATCTCCGCAGGTTATTATACATAGTTGCTTATTAGGATGGGCAAATGCAATGTCATTGACTCCACCGACATGAGCATCAATCTGCAAATCACATGCCAGAATCAATCAATTTACAGAAGGAGCTATTGCATAGAAGTAGAGAGAATCAAAGAAGAAAGAAGCGATATTGGTCACTGCTAAATCTCTTACCTCCAAGTGCTGCCTGATGTCATTGCCACCGTGATATGAGTAAACTTGTATAATATGCCTTGAATAGGCAACACCTACATGGTGAGGAGGTATTATGACACCTGATAAAATGTGCTATCTTAAAAAGGACTTCTGGCTTTTCCAAGCTTACCAAACAAGGATCCATCAGGGCTCCATATTATGCGGTTAACTGATACAGCAGGATCCTTAACTAGAGCAGACTGAGTACATAGAAGACTATTTCAATTTATTGTGAACTACAAGAAAAAAGGTACAGCAACAGAAAACTATACTTCATTAGATTACATGTCATATTGGACAAACCTGGAGGGCCCCAGAACACTGTCCAAGTTCCCAAACTTTGAAGCTCCGTAAAACAAGTCTCTCTCTGGTACCAACATCCCACAGTCCAATTTCACCCACATTTGTACCAACTAATGCATAGAAGAAACACAAAGAATCATCTTGAAGAACCAATCATAAAAGAAAGTACTGAACTCAAGAACCTCAAAATGGAATGAATGGAGAGAATGAAAATTTGTGAGGAAAAACACACCAAGAAGAACAGTCTGATGAATTGGATGAAAATCCATGCTCATGGGAGTTGAGCCTTGACTCAATGTCCGTGCGACAGTTTTGGGCAAGTCATCTGGTGTGTGCATAATCTGACCATGACTCTGAGGATAGGTAACTGGCAATATGTTTACCGGTAGATTTACCTGGGTTAAGTATTGAATCATCAGGTATCATTCAGTGTAGGATAACAAACAAGCACCAGCCTAGATGAGATAACCAATAACCAGAAGAATAAAATGGGTGTTAACTTGAGCACAAACACCAGAGTACCTCATCAGAAATCCCCATAGGCCTAGATCTTTTGGATACATGATCAGAATCTGCTGATGGGTAATCTACACCCGGATTGGTAGGTGTTCTAGGGTGCTTCAACATTGCGGCTACAAATAGCATTCAAAAGTTCAGATTAACTTACTCAAGAAGTTCGAATGAAATTAATCCATTAATAAAATTCAAAATCTTATAGTGTCTTGCCATCTTCTATTTCTATAATCAAGTAAATTGAAATACCAGAATTTGTAGGACCGCCAAGCCCAATAGATCCACCAGAGACACCTGGATGAGTGACAGGTGGAGGATTGGACATCCAACCAGCCAGGGGTGTGGGAACTGAAGCAGGTTGAGGCTGAAAAGGCTGACAACACCACCAAATCACATATTTGTGCTAAATTCAGCAAAAGATTGTAGCAAACAGATAAAATCAGCTAAATTACCCCATGTGCACCCAATGGAGGAAAACCTCCTGCTTTAGTTATAGATCCAAGTAATGGATTATTTGCTGGTGATGGAGCACGTGCACCATTTGGTTGTCCACAAGAATGATCGACAAAAAGGGTTTTGATATCAGGATTTGGCCTGGGATTTTTGCAAAGTTGGTGCTGCCAGTTTAAGCTGCAAGATCATATATATTTCTATCAATTTTTGTAGGAGAAAATACAGTTAACTATACAATGAAACAAGCCTAAGAGATCCCTCTATGCATTGCGAAAGCACATGACTACAAAAGCTAACTTCGGCATGCTGTAATGCACTAGAGAAGGTAACGCATGCTAGCAGCACATAAATTCCCATACTCCTTTTGGTCTGTTCACCACGAAATCAATATATAACTACCACATAAATATGAAAGATTTAAGTGACTCTAATCTTATTTGCCAGTATTAATTTCTACTTAAATGCACTATATATATATTTTTTTTCTAAAAGAGTTAGTAAAACACTTAATAATCCTATAAGGCTCTAAAGATTAATGCACACATGATGGATCATGCCTAGAGGCCATAATCTACAAATAACCAAAATATATTTTAGAAAACACTAGATGCTAGGACTTTGTAAACTTTAGTAAAGTGAGCAATTTCCTGAATAATATTTTCCATTATTTACAGAAAAAAATACTATCAACATTCCTGCCAAGTATCTTCTTGATATGGCAAACAATGCTACTGGAAAGATAAAAAACATAAGGTCGCAGGCCAACTATTAGAAAAATAAAGGTTACTCGTTCCAAAGTGAAAATAATGATATTATACATATATTCTTCATGATGATCTCTAAAGTGAATACCAATGAAGATGCTCCAAGTATACTCACTACTTTGTATACTTATTGTGGCCTCCACTTATCATTCCCTCACGAATCACATTGAAAAGTATACAAGAAGTAGGTGACCATCTCTAACCAAACCGCCCCAAGTGACTAACACATCAACTTACAAATCCCCAAAAAAACAAAGTAGAAGTGGAGAATTTCACAATCAAGACTTATTGGAAGCTAAAACAGACATTGTGAATATCAAGAATGGAAAATGACAATACTAGTAGAAGTTGACTACATTTAAAGATAATGTTTAACTAAATCTTACCTTTGGTTTATAAGAGTACGCAACCTAGAACTCTTTAGATTGGGAAACTGGAGTTTGTCACGGAATAGAGGGTTTGCTTCAATCAGCTTCTTGAGCTCAACAAGCATAATCGCTCTTGCTGACTTTGTATCACCATACTTGGAAAGCTGCTCATTTTCCCTGAAGAAGATTCAAAATGCGCATACTCAATCATTCATCTAGTGCAACAATAGCCAAGGACTGAGGATAGGATAAGAATTATCTAATACCTAAAATTCTCTAAAGTCAATAGTTGTGTAATTTCCTTAAATAACTCCTCATTAAAAGATGCAAAGACCTTCAAATCCTTGACAAGGACTTCAACCGCCTTTGCTCGATCATGCCTACGTTAAAGAAGTTAAAATCAGCATGTAGCATATCAATGTAGAGAAACTGCAATGGACATCACAGAAAGAAGATTGACCACCGTATCATACTTATCCAATGCCTCGAGATACTTCTGCTTCCGAATCTCAAAGAAGATCTTCATTGAGTACCGGTTATCATCTACCTTGGTGAAGCCAGAAAGATACCGCTCCACCTCATCCCAGTTCCCATTCTGCACCTCATCCTCAAAGTACTTCATATTAAAATAAAAACCCGATTCTTGCTCAAGCCTGCAAATAAAGACACAAACAAAGTAGTAACAAAAAATAGAGAAAAAGCACAATAGAAAAAAAGCCAAAGATGGAATTTTTGATAATAGAGGCGTACTTGTGAACAGTCTCCTTGAACTTCTCCTCATCGAGAAACTGTAGGATCAGGAAAACCAGTTCCCTACTAAGTGACGACATCGTCGCCTCTTATCCCACGTCAAAAACCTAAATTTCGAACAAAACCCTAACAAGTAAATAGAGCTCTTAAAAGAATTCGAGAATTTAAGCAAAAGAATCAACCATTTTTCATCATACAATAATTAAATATCCAATTTGTGCAGCGGTCCTTCTCACCCGCATCTCAAACCGAACCGAAACTACAAGAGACAAAGAAACCTACTTCTAACACCCTAAAAAAACCCCTTCTCTGCTTCACAACCTAGATCTAGCTCGTATACCGGAACCAACGCCAAAATCTAGGGCTTAGGAGGATCAATGAACCAAGAAATCCTTCAAACCCGACGAGAGGAAGGATGGACGGCTTGTAAAAAAAGGCGAGAAAAAAAAAAAAAAAAGAGGAAATTTCCGCAGGTTTCATAATAACAAGAAAAAAATTGAAGAAACGGGGGAAAAATCGAAGCTTTACCTCCTGCTCAGGAATAGATCGATCCAAAAGAAGACTACAGCGAGCTGCGAAGACTAATTAGTGGAGCAAATAATAGCAAGAAAAAGGAGAGAAAAGAAGAGAAATATCCCATCGGCGATGCAGCGTTGTCGGCTTTATAGGGCGGGGAGAGAGTCGTGAATGTCAATACGGCCACGAACCTATCGATGATAAGTCAGCTCACTTATCAGAAAATGAATGATAAGCCAATTTAAGTTGATAAGAGCGCCAAAAGAACGACCACGTCAGCGCGGAAATGTTAGATCGATCGCATGGCCGCGAAATACGCGAATCGCACCGGCATTAATGGATAAAGACGAGGACTAGAGCAAGTAATCTTAATTTTTTTTCGGGGGTGGTGGGGGTGGGGGTGGGGGTGGGGGTGGGGGTAAAAATAATAACGGAGAATGCCACTGGTTCTGGACTTGGGGAGCGGGTCAGAATCACGTGAACCGCACAAGTCTCGCTTCATGGAGTGCACACCCTCGAGGCGTGGGTCCCACGTCAAATTATAAGAACCAAGGCCCTTTATTAAGAAGACTTCGAGCAGCGAGATGAGACGACAAAAAAAGCGCGAGATTATTACCTCTATGACTAGGTAGGTACCTACTCGACACGAGCGAGAGACGCTTTGTTTCTCGTCAAAGACTTTTTATATATCAACCTAAACGGCATATTTAAAGATACTTCTCTTGTATGTTATCGTTGCACGACTCAGGCCAGCCAGAGTTATTGTCCACCTCTTCCGGAACGGCATTTTCAAAGTAATGCGTCTCAATTATAGAAAATTATTTTTTATTAAAAAAAAAAATTACACCTAACTTATTTTAAATTAGGTAAAACGTGGAACTGTAGTTTCTGGAGCATCACGTGACTCGCACTCGGTTCAATTTCAGACCCACATGTTACTTCTAGAAACAGATACGTACAAATTCGTTATTATAAATGTTTTTATAAAAAAAAAATTAAGATGATATATCTCTTCTCGCTAACCCGTTTTATAATGATAATCGAGCATACCTTATGGTCTCGTCTCGTCTCGTCTCGTCTCGTCTCGTCTTCTTCGCGAGGAGTAGTTGAAACCGTGTGAGAATCACTAAGCGGGTCCCACGGGGGACACGAGAAATATTCAAAGAGCTTCTTGAGGCGAGAATTATAACGCTTGAAGAAGATATAAACCAAGCAAATTGTCATCTGTTCCGAGTTTTTTTAATTGATTGATAATGATAGGCTTTCCGCGGAGAGGAGTCCAAATCCTCCCTTGTGCCGCGAAGTTGATGGTACGAGATGACGGGACTTCCTTTTTCTCGGTACTTCCTTTATCCGGGTCGTAAAGTATATGAGTAGATAGTGGATATCGTTATTCGTCTCACCTAACTTTTATATACTTTCCAAGTCGTAGGACTTCCATAAAATTATTTCTTGCCATAAATAAGCTAATTCCTCGAACTCTTTATTTTCTCTTTATGTTTATTTATATTGCTCGGTCCAACTTTTATCCGGATGCACACACGTGTCAAATGGAAAGGAGCCTCGAGGATCAGGGCTCAGGGTCGACAGTTGAACCAGTCTCTTCTTGATCAAACCTGATCCATGCCTGATACCTTTCATATAATATATAAAATTTTCTTTTAATAGATGATGAGCCCAACTAAGCCTTGAGCGTTAGAAACCCGTGGGTTGAATGGAAAACGAAGCCCAGCTTGACGCGTATTGGCTATTGGCCGGCCTCTTTATTAATTCAACTTTTAGCACGAGAGGGGTAGAGAAAGCCAGAGCAGTGAGCAGGAGGAGTACCACACATGTGAGGCCGTTAAAAGGCGCGGTACCGCCCAACTCCGCGATAACTCTCTCCGCTAAACCACCGGTGTCCCAGCTCTCCGAGAGCTCTCGCTGATGGAGGCCGGCGGCCTTCTGCGAGTCAGACCCTTCTCCTCTTTACCTCTCACCCCGTATTTCCACCGCCGCCTCACGCCGCTCCCGTGCTCGTTTGCCGTTAAAGGCTTCTCCTCCTCATCTCCTGCTCCTCCCTCAGCTTCGTCTCAGGTATCCTCTCTCTCTATCTCTCTCTCGACTTGTCCTTTCTTTTGGGGGTAATTTCTGTGCGTTTTGAGGGGCGAAGGGAATGTATAGAGGCCCGAAACCTCGTCGGGATTTGGTGGAAGAATGGGTCTCGGGAAACGATGGTTTGGTTCGGAGCTTGCCAATCTTTGTGGGCGGTGTTTCCCTCCTTGCTGTTCTTGTTAACCGTGCCTTCTCGGGAATAGCTCCCGTTGCGGATGCTTCAAGGTATATCTTCCCTTTCTATAACACCTTTTTTTGTGATCAATTGCAAATTTTTAGATGTAGAGTTGTTGTAATTTTAGTTGGTGGAACAGAGTTTAATAAAAACCATACAAATTATCATCTTATTCTTTCAACAGGTTAATACGGAACTGTTGCATTTAAGAGGGTGGCTCATGGCCTCTTTTGTTCATACCAAATTACGTTTAAATTGAAAAAGTTATGAGGAAGCAAATATATTGTTGTGATCTTGTACTCATCTATTCTTTGCTTTTTCTGCTAGAATTGTACAGCATATATTGATGATTCTACTCCTTAGCTTGTTGTTACAATAAATAGGTTTCATCATTTCTGAATATTTGTGTAGTATGATTTGGCATTTCCACTAATTTGTGGACATTTTTTCTCTTTGAAAAGTTCACAGTCGAGGGCAGATATATTAACTCTTTCTTTGGCTGTAACTGATCTTCTCACTGGCCTTGTATGGCTGTCAATCCGACCAAAACTTATTTTGCCGGTAAGAAACTTATAGTGTATATTAGACTCCTTTTTCTTTTGACTTAGTTCATTCTCCATGAATACAGTTTCCAGAATTTTCTTGACTTTCTTCCTGGACTTGATATCAGGTGGTTCCTCATGGTGTTGAATGTGAACGGATAAAATCTGGTATTGCACATCATGCAGTTATTGAGTTGATGTGGTATTACTTATTTTCTAGCAACATTGGAACTAGTTTTCTACTATTCTATCAGTATTGGTTAAGGAATATGTTAACTATATTTTGTGAAGTTTTTAGCATTCATCATGTAATCATGTAAGTTGGTTACATATTCAAAAGGAGCTGCTCTTGATTTAGCTTTTGGAGAAAAAAAAAAAAGAGTGTTTGAGGTTGTCTAATAGTTGAACTTTGTCAAGTAGGTTTGGCATGAGTTATGGTTGTCCCTCATGCCATGCAGCATGGAATAAATGTACATTGCCGCTAACTTGCTTGCATGAATACTGTGGGTATCAATTCATGGTTCCTTTGCTTTGCAGTAAATATTTCTTTCTTGGCAATAGAGCTTTAATATCTAAACCTAATCAAGTCAAACAATTTGTTCCACTATCCGTATATGCTTTTATCAATTGACTATCATTTTTTGGTGGATTATATCATTAGTAGATGTCAGTGATTTTGAAATATAATCATTTATCATAGTAAGATATTAATATTTCATTATAGTGGGCTGATAATTACAACTACTCCCTAAGTATGAACAGAACTCTCATCCAAAAACTTAGGCCTTTCCATTTATACTTTATTAGTTGAAATCAGGTTGATCAGTTTGCAGCTGTAGCTTGCTATGCTATTCAGTTATTCCATGATCATTTCTTAGTTCTTACTGTCTGTTACTATCAAGAAGTTTCTTTAAACAGATTACTATTAGATATGCATATTATTTTACAAAGAATTTTCCATTACCAGTGCTTGATTGGACAAAAGAATTTCCATTATCAGTGGTTGATTTCCATTCCAGTATTTTCTGACTTCTATATCCTTTTGAGAAGCATCGAGTTTTCTTGCCTAATTATTTTATTCGTGATCAGGGCATGGAAATCTCTTTCAGCTGCAACTTGTTGTAAATCTTTGGTTGTCATGCATCGAGGTGACTGTCTTCTCCAAATTGGGATTGCAGCTGAGTCTCCTAAAGAAGACGGTGAGGCAGTAAATGTAGATGCACATAAATTGATCCAAGGATCACTTTACAAAAGTGTCATGGAAGCTGGAAAGCGTATGTGTCCTACTCATAGTTTCACATCCATCTTTCTGGTATTTTCTTGAACCTTTATGTAATCCAGCGTATACAATATTCCTTCTTCCAGAAAGCTACTTAGCAAATCTTTCTCTTTATCCTGGAAGATCTGAGCTACCTTTTCTACCTACTAACACACAGGTGCCATTTTTCACTCTTCTCCATAAACTGTTAGTTACATTCCCCAAATATATTTAATTTTCTTTTCAACTACTAATGCAAAAAAAAAACTGTGATGCTTCTTAATTTCCAAACCATATTGTAGAATGACAAGCGGTTGTAAAAGGCATAGGTTAGGTGCTATCTTCTCGTGGCCATGTTTGGAACTCATAATTGGAATGGCTAAGAACATAATAGCACTTGATGTTATAGGTCTCCTTTGATTTGTGGATAATATATTACAAGAATAATTTTATGTGCACATCTTAAATGCAAATGAAGCACCTCAGTAATTTTATTCACATTTTGTTTAGTTATAAAACATGGATAAAACTGTACCGATTATCTCGAATAAGTTTATGTAAGAATGTGTGTTTAATGACTGAACTGTAAATAAGTATGGTTAGAAAGATCATTTTAAAATGAAAATACTAAAATGTCCTCATAATGATAGTGTGAAGTTATATTAGAGAATTAAGATCAATAATTACAACTTGCTACCCAAAGATGATTGTTTTGCTAGTCATTTTTAATAGGTCACACGTATTTTAAGCCAAAATTAATGGTTGATTGCAAAATTGAGCCTTTGGAAGAAAATGAGAGCACCAAAAGGAGAAATGCAAGTCGACTAGAATTTTTGCATGTTAGTGGAAGAAGGGAAAGCATAAAAGGGTTAGGTACATAGAGGAGGATATTTTGGTCATTTTTGTTAATAGAAATCTTGTTCAGAAATCGTGCATAATTTATCATACTCTTTTATCTATGATAAAATTTTACACATAACTTATTATATAACTTATCTTATGCAATGTTTGACTAAAATGTATATAAGTGAGTGTTGGTTTGTAAAATGTATTTTAGATCTTATTCATGAGTAAGTAACTCTGCACAAACTAAAAAATACATAGTTACACCAAATAGTTGCATGGAGGAAAATTTCCATTGCCAACACAAGATAGTTGGGATTAAAGTTCTTAATTTTTATTGTTTAGGAGCTTCTGCCATAGATCATAAGCTAAAGTGCAGGTTCCTAGCTAAAATATCACTTGTAAAGGTTGCACACTTGCATTATAGAAAAATTTGGGTTCAAAGTTCAAAAAGTATGTCTCTAGCTCAACATGTGCATGTTTCATGATGCACAGATGCACAATCAAAAGACATTTATGTTCTTTGTAAAATGACAACAGAACAGTCATAGCTTATAGCGAATTGTCCTATACATCTTTCCATTATTGTCCCTAAGAAATGATAAGGGGTACTCTGTACCTCAGTACTCAAATGTTTCTCATTCTCCATTGCTATTCAGCTGATGAACATTTTTTATTGCCAGGCTCTTATCTTACAACCAGTCGGGGACACAGGAATTGCTATTGTAGGTGGTGACACTGTAAGGGGCTTCACCAATCTTGATCAGGCAAGTATTATTTGGAGAATGAGATTCCCATATCAACTATTTGTTTTATTTGACCATGTTAACTTGTCAATTAATTGTATTCTGATGATCTCCAACTTTCCCATCATTTTTCTGCTATTACTCCCCTTGGAAAATGGCATGCAAGATCAAAATGTCTTACAAAGTCATCCTTTCTTGCAGGCATGGATTAATTCGATTGCAGAGAAGTTGGACGCCACATTGTCAAAGTCATAGACCCTGAAATTTCTGCCTTTGATGTTTGACCATGTTCATCTTAATCTCACTTATTTGTTGTACATATGGAAATGACCAGATCCCTACATGAACGGAAAATTCTGCTACATATGAAATTGTTTTTTTTTTTTTTCATTTCAAGAATTTTAGCTGAATGACTAATACAGACAACTGTTTATACATATATGTACATAGGAGTCAGCTGATAAATCCTCTTAATATTATTATTTTTTCTCTGATTAATCATAACACAGGTGATTTATTCAATCAAGATCTAGTTTAAAAGTCTTAAGAAACCACATTAGAAGGCACAGTGATATCCAGCATATTTACAACTGATTGGTGCTCTTCTGAGGCAATTTACAATATGCCAAGCTTAGGAAAGCTATGAAGCACTGGTGGTTGACTCCAGCAGGGACAGGTACTCCGCTATGGCCTCTCCTTCTTTCGCAACCTCAATGTCATAGTCAGCTAACGGATCCCCAGTCAGTTCGTTTGCAAGCTCATTTTCCATTATCGTGTCTCTTCCATCATTAGAGTGCTCTTCTCCATCCATATGATCATCTTCCAGACTATTTGCTGCAGCGCCTGATGAGCCTGCTTGATCATGTGTTGGTGGATTACTACCAGCTTGCTGGTCATTGTTACCTGTAGCTATTCCACCAAGTACTCTCAGCAAATCCTTTTTTGTATGCACATTGTTCAGAGCATCCATCACTAGGAATGAGACGAAATTAAGATCAGACTGAGGAATAATTCCAATAAACTATGTGGTCAATTATGTTACAATAACATAATTCAGGTTGAGATTGTGGGAGAATTGATCATTTGATTATTTTAACGAGAATCAGAGGTTCAGTACCTGCTGCTCTTTCGTAGCCCATGGATATGATTTCCTCAATATCTCCAGCTGTTAGACTTGACCCTGCTGCTACTCTCTTCCTCCTTGACTCAATTTGGCTCTGGATATGAAATAACACTGATTGGTTGATGATCACCCGATATGAGAAATAAAGAGGAGATTAGGAATAGAGATCAAGTACTTGTAAAGAACAATTCTTCTCAGGATCTGTTAGAAGATCCAGTGCTTTTTGTGTGTCATTTTCATTTATCCGGAGAGCTTCTGCAGCAAGGTATTTTTCGAACCTGAAGAACTCGAGAAGATATGGATTACCAGTTAGACAAGCGGAAGTTCCAGTATTAATCTAAAGAAAAGCTCTCCTTTCAAAATTGAATATTAATCAGTCTGCCCTTTGGATATATAATACCCACAATACTAGAGTAGCAGGACTCATCAAAATGAAAAACATATAGAGAAGCTAGTCATCGAGAAGATCCAGGAGCGGAAGTAAAAAATAAAAAGGTTCTGAAGCATTTAGTTGAAAAGCTAAGGATCAGAAAGAACAATCAAATTCTTATAGCAAATGAACGAACACCTTGTGACTGAGAAGTTACCAAGATATGTGTTATGCATTTATATGTTACAGCTCAAGCCTATTATATCCTACCATATTTTTGTCTCAAAGTTTTCTGTACTACATCAGAATTATGTTGTCTTCTTGTGTACTATATTGTATGCTTCAGTAGCAATAAATATGACTGCAAAAGATAATGTAAAATTATTCCTCAAAGGAAAATAAAGAATATTTTAGACTAAAGAGTGTATATAATGTGAAAGAAGTAGGAAAACATGTCTGAAGAAGCAGTATTTCCACAATACATAGTAGAGCTTCACAAGATTAGTAGGTAGTCCACTTAAACTTGGGTGCAGCTTAAAGGAACTCACAAGGCAATAGATCCTTACCCAATAGAAACCAACTCCTGCAACCTTTGCAGATCAACAGCCTTGTTTTTAGAAGTTTTTCCATATTTCTTCTGTTCCCTGCAAGCTCCTAAAGTTAATCATGATACTAGAAAAGAATAAATAAACATTCTATGTCCTGGAAGTAGAATTTCACATTATTTCTTTCTGTCTCTTAATGTTCTCCTCTTTTCTTCGAGCTTTTTTAGCACGTTCCTCCACCAGGAAATCAACTGCTGACTGAATATCTTGGCATGTCATTCTTAGTGCCCTTTTTGCTGCCCTTTCTTTGTAGCCCATGCCCATCAATAGTGACAAAGCTTCATCTGGCACTTGAAGCTAAGAAAAAAGACATGCAAAATAAGAGAGAATCAGTAGAAAGATCATAGCAATCATTTCACTGTCTACTTGTAATAGATATTCTGAACACTTTCTGAAAGTTATCTTCCTTGAACAATAGCAGAAGCACATATCACATGATTCATTAGACCCAAGATGGATTTTGGTTAAATATATATAACTTTGTTGTTTCTTTACTCCGAGATAAAAGACTGGTGAGAAATTTTCCAAAAAAGAAATGTAAGATAAAAGCCGATGTAGATCATCTTATTACAAAATAAAAAACAAATAACATTAGACAGACCTGCATGTATTTAGCTTGTGCAGAACTCAGAGATTTACGAGCCTCTTCAAAATTGCCACTGTGATAAGCTACCACCCCTTCCAAGAGGTCCAGTCTCAAATATCTGTTTTACCGGGTCATAAATGAGGCAGTCATGATGAGAGAAATCCCGAATGCGTTCAAAATGAAAACTCTCATTCTTTGTATATAAAAGTGAAAAGTCTCTAAAATAAAATCTCACATGGCAAGTTCTGAATGGCGACCATCTTGGAGGAGTCGAAACCTAGTGGAATCTTTACCATGAGAGTGTTCAAACCCTTTTCTAGCCTTCACCAGGCGTCTTCCCGCAAGTGATAAACATGAAATGTCCCGAAGCATGAAGTAACACCACACAATATCTAGTTGAAGTATTGGTACATTATCAATCATCTGGAGGCAAGCAACAAAAATAGCTAAGACAGGGATGCTATCAAAATATTGCAAAAACTTGATGCAAAATGATTTGCTAGATCACCTCAATAAACTTGGGGTCACATAGAGAAAAAGCCTCCTGCAAATAGGAAGAATAGATAATTATTCTACATATAAAAATTCCAACCATAGACTGCTGGGGAAGTTTACAAAGTAAGAGACTTTCCCCCTCAACATTCTCATAACAACTACAAGAATGTACCACAGACATTTTAGCAGCACTCTATAGCAAAAAATATAAAAGGAAGGAAATAAACCTCTGCCATGGTCAAGACATCCAATGCGTCTTTGTAATTTTGCTTATTCATAAGACTTTTAGAATTTGTATGGAGCATCAGACCCATCATCACTGCCCTAGAATTATTAATTGAATTAATTTCATTAGTGCTTAAGATAATCATCTGAAACTATAAGCTAGTTATTCAACACCATATGCAATCAAATACCACCTTTTATCAGACTCAGATCCAAATGACACTGCCTGACCACTTTGATCCTCGAGCTCTATGTTGTAATCTTCAAGGGGAACTGAACCATCTGAATGCCTCTGAGACAAAGCCTTGGCAGCCTCCCTGCATAACAATAATGATTTAAGCCACAAAGATCTCCGAAGCACAGATGTAGAAGAAAAGGAAGGACAATCACCCAAATAAGAACCGACTAAGATATTGATAATGTGATAATGCAATATTTATAATACACCGTGATGAATAAGAGAGAAAACACTGAGGCTTTAAAGTGTGAACTTTGAAGTCCTGATTGAATATAATGTCTAACCCTCATTTTCGTTGTGATTCTCTAATATAAGGACAAAATAAATTGCTAATAAAGAGTGCTCAGCCAGCAATACTTCAATAAAATATTAAGAACTACGGTACTATTTAGAAGTTACACAAAATGAAAAATAACAAAGGCTGCTGCATTTACAGCTTGTAGACATATTTTTTAGGGCAAAATGAAAATGAGCAAGTTTGCAAGCTGATTGGCATGAATAATTTATATAAACTAAAATTCCTCCATGAATGTTCTACTTTTTCGCAAATGCCAACCCAACTGCACGCAAACAATGTGCAAGCTGATAAGCGCGAAAAATTCAGATAGTATATGTACCAGATAATCAAACTATGCTATCCCATAACCTCAAATTCAAGCATCTTCAAGTTCCGTCACCCAATTCTGATTCAGAGAACGTAAACCCACATCAAAAATTGCATCCACAGACGAAACAACACAGGAATTACCCGCAAGTCATCACCTTTAACAGGACGAACAAAATTGATCGACAAACAACAAGTAGAGCGGAATCTTACCGGATTCTGGCCAGCTTGTTTGAGCGCTCGGCCTCGGCGGTCTCTTTCGCATTGACTTCCGCTGCCTCGGCATCCAGAGCCTTTCCCCGGTCGGCGGAGACGCACGTGGCGAGCATCTTGGCGTTGTTCTTGATCCCCAACTGGAGGAGAGAAGCCGCCCCATCGCCGTCCATTAGAAGCTTCCCCGCACAGATGAGATTGATGCAACTGGGATCGCCGCCGCCCGATCGCCGCGCCACCTCGGCCCGTAGCATCGGAACCGTCCACGTGTCCAACCGGACTTCCAGGATTCCCGACCACGCTCCGCCAATCTTTAGCCTCGCCGCCGGTGCCGCTGATCCGTCGGCCTCCATCAGAACTCGAGGTTTTTGAGACTAGATGAGAAAGATGGAAGAGACGAGAAGTGAGAGTGAGGGGTTTGGGGGACGGCTCTCTCGCTATCTACAACGAGTCTTCGATTGCCTTTGTTTGGAGACGAAGCAATTGACCGAGTGCAATTTAAAGTGGGATGGAAGTTTCGTCCTTTTTTTCTCTTCTTCTTCTTTTTTCTTTTTTCCTTTTCCTTTTCTTTTTTTTTTTTTTTTTTTTCCTTTTTTTGGGTTTGGGAAGAGGGAGGACTCGCGGATGTTGGATTATATATTTGGCGAATTGGTCTCCTTAGATCATTAGTTTCGATGTGGGTGGATAATCTGGTCGCAAGACGTCAAACGGGTTGAGTACAATGCAAGATCCGAATCCGGCATGGGTGGGACAATAATATTGGTCAAGCTGGTTCTGTATCCGAGAAAGCATTGATATGGCTCACAAATTTTCTTCTCAAATGTGAATCAGGACTTGAATCTAAGTAGTATGTAGATTCTTAAAATTTCTAATTCTCCTAACTCGTTTTGTTGTAATTTGTTCACTGCTTTCGTCTTCTATAATTCAAATTCGGACAGGTACTCAAATATCAATTTATCCGTAAGTATATAAGAAATGAATATGAAGTATATTTCACTCAAAATTCGAATATAATTTTTAATATATTCAGATTAGCTCATTATTTAAATTTATCCAAATTATGTCTCTATTTATATGCTACTAATTTAAGGTTCAACAGGTATCTAATTTGTTTCGATTTTAAGATTCCTATCCGTATCTAATTTATATTTATGCCTATTTAATTCGAATATAAATCCATCTGATATCTGTAATTCACCTCTTCCTGCAGCACAGTCGAAAACTATATGTGAAGTATTCCAAACTCCAACGAATCTGTCATCCTTATATTCGGTTAAGAAATCATAACAAAACTAAACAAATACTAGTCGCAAAAGCAATGTAAAAAACCGTCGACTTTAACTCACCTGCTTGGATTAACACAACACCTTTAATGTCTCTGAATTTTGCTTCCAGGAAGTCGTCAATCAGGAAACAAAAGATGAGAGATGAGCATCCTTTCAAATTCTTATCGAATTACCTTTTTAATGTTGCAGTGTTCATTTGAAACGAGAAGGCATTTGATATGCATATTTAGATATTTATGGAAACTAACAGAGCAGCAAACTTGAAGAAACTGTACATTTGATATTGTAGAAATCCTAACTAAGCACTAATAAAAGTAAATGTATCACAAACATATGCATTACGTTTAACTCATTCAAACATCGAGTCCTCACAGATTAGAATATCAACAAAGGTTTTATGTTGCCCAAGAAGCTCCAACGAGGAAAAGTAAATATATACACAACAATTCTAATGGAGCTTTGAGGGCCTATATCATATTTACATAACCATCAAAGAGCTCACGGTGTCCATCGTAATGGTTAACGGCTTCACAGTTGTTTCCTCCCTACATGCAGTAATGAGAACATTACCTGCAACAAAATATATCAGAACTTTTCAGATCATATGGGTATATTCATGACATTATAGTGGAAACAAGATTTTTAACTTTTGCATACCTTTGTTAAGAAATAGAGCCAATGTCAACCCCATTCCGCTGCAACATATGGATGAAGATTAGTATCCAATTAGTATCTGCTACGAAAAGTAAACTATATAGGCATTTGTGGGAGAGAACGGCTCCTTTTGCAATTAAACCAGCAGGAGAGAAGCCCCGGTATGCCTGCTGCTGTTGGCTGGCGAATATCACTTTCTCGCTTTTGTAGAGCTCTTAGGAATTCATCTGAACTTAAATTCCCATCAGAGTTTGCATCAAATACGTGAAAAACGACATCGACTAAGTTGTCAGTAACAGAGACACCACAAACCTATCACACACACACAAAGAAAAGGGAAGTTAATATAGAACAAGGCAGTGGCATACAAAGCTATGAGAACAATAAGCGCATTATAATAGGTTAATAGAAGCACAAAATTCTGATTATTTCGTGCCAACTTCATGCACATCCTTCATTGGTACTTGAGCTTACAAGTTACAAGTTATCTTTAAGTTAATGGAGCTGATACAACAAGCAGTGTGGCTGGATTTCAAATTTGATGCTCAACAGCGAAAAGATGCATTAGATGATCAATATCATTAGATGCTTAAGATGAAATTGTAACACCAGAAAAAATGACCAACTGTCAAGAATTAGAGTTTGGACTTGTACAGATATCTCAAGACACAAGAATATAATTCAGGAAATCTAAGATAAATATATCTTACATGCAATGCCGCACGTTTAAAATCCTTCTTCCTCAACAAACCATTTACTTTCCCATAACCAAAGATAGCTGTTGCCAATGGTTCTAATCTTCTACGCAATTCAGCAAAAGCCTTAAACTCCTGACATTCCAACATAACGAAAGATATATAAGAGAAGTCCACAAGGCTGATGACATAGAAGCACGCAGGAAGAATCAGACCTCAAAAGTAATGGACATATCCCTGAGATGTGGCTTATTGTTCAGATCATCAACTCTGTCAAGCAACTTGTTTATATGGTTTATGTCAGCAGAAGCAACCATGGACAATGCAAAATCCTTGGCAGAAATAGTTCCTCTTGAATAGAAGTCATAATGAGCAAACTCCAGGCGCACAATCTGATATGGAAAAGAGCAAGACAAATGTAAGTTTTGATACTTTGTAGTTCATAAGGTGAAAAGGAACCCTGGTCAATACTATACACTTGGAATTGGAAAACATGCATATCTACCTCTGTAAAAACAGCATTAATATATTCAAATAAAAAGCATACTTAGGTACAATTTTTTGTTTATTCTTCATGCAAATTAGAATTGAGTGCCTCAGGAAACTTTGCATTGGCTCATAATGATCAAAATTCCAAGATTCACACACAAGTGTAGCAGTGGGGCTTCCAATCTATGAAGCATGAACAATTCCATTTTCTAGGGCTTTTTTTGGTTTGAGGCTAAGCCCGTAATTTGATTAGTTAGTCTTGTTTCTTAGTTTTGATTTTTTTTATGAGTAAACTTGATTAGATATTAAAAAGATAAAAAAATGTTTGATTACTGAACCAATTTAAGAATTCCAAAACCAACTCAGGAGAGTCTCCAAACTGAAAGCAAACAAGGAAGGCCTAGGTATTCCCTTATCAGATGCTCAATACTTGTCAAATACTTGTAGATAGCAAATACTTCCTTTGTATCAGATTTTTTTTTACAATAAGTTCAATTTCGGGGCTAAAATACCAGTTAGGTGCTATCAAGAGTCCTACAAGAAGCGTAGTGGAAGAAGATTAGTACTTTCCATTTTACGTTAGGTCTGAACTATAATAAACATTTCTAATCATTTGTGTTATTTTATGGGGAGGACAGTTGATGTATTTGAAAGGAGGCCCAAATTAGATTTTTATGCGAAATGGCAGCTATTTGGCTTGCATCTTAGTAACAGGTTAACTGAAGGACAAATCCAGGCCATGACAGACAAGTTGATGTTTGAATAAACATCAACGGATAACTAAGGGTCACAAGATTTACCATTAGCATACTAACACCTCGCGCCAAGGCTGACTACCCTAAGAACTTGCCTAGCAGGCAAATATCTTATGAAATATTCATACAAGATATCTTATGTTAACAATTACTGTTGCACATGGACCAAACACGAGCAGGCTTAGGTTAGTCTAAAAGCTTGATACTCTTATAGATGAACAAAGGCAGCTCATTTAATCCCCTTCAAAGTTTGACTTGCTTGGCCACAACTCAATTTCTAGAATGCTCAAAGAACCAAGTCAGTAAGATTTAACAAAACTCATATGAGTGAAGATGGGAAATATCATCAACTAATAAAATACATCCCATTGTCAAAGATATTTTATAAACAATAGATGAGTACAATCCACTACTATGACGGATGAACTATACTTGCAGAAATATATAAGAAAAATATCATCTCACAAGCACCTTGCTAGTTTGAAACCCTTTTTCTCAATATTGAGATAAACAGCAGAACCATTCCCCTAACAATGATGTTCATTGGAACACCTTCCTACTAGATAAGACTACTGAATTACTAGAGAATATCATAGTGAACAAGAGTCCCACCTAATGCCTAAATCACTGATACAATGAAGAATCCTCGTAGATAAGTTTTATTCAGAAATGATTATGGAAGTCTAAGTCTGCTCTATTTCATCTCGATGGAGAAGTGATGAACTAACAGATAAAGGAAAGGTTGTTGTAGAAATTTAAAAAGAAACTGCAATAACCAAATAACTGAGGAAATGAATCACCTCATCATGCAAGTCCCTCAAAAATTTAACAAATCTATCATATTGAAGGCATCCATTTCCATCCTTGCCAAAGAAGTATTCAAGCAGACCACCATTTTCCACAGACTGGTCAACTTTTAGACCAATACGTAAGCCATCTCTGTGGCAGGCCCCTTGTCTATTATAAGAACGCATCAGTGCCATCACTTTCTTAAATTCTTCTTTTTCTATCTCTCTGGAAAAGAAAAGGACTAATCAATACAACTGTACTAGTGAGAGTTAAGATGACTAGAATGTGTTCATACCCTTCTTAATACCATCAATTAACAAATGAGACGATTGAATATGCTCATAAGAGCAGGTCTTTGTCTGGACAACAAGAGAACTTAACTGCACGTGAATTTTCACAAGTAAACAAAACAAAGTACAACTTCCACCTCAATAACAAGTTTACATAAATAATTAACTCCTAATGAAGAAATCATGGCAGACACTTAAACAAACATTAACATAAGCAGTAAAAGACTATAATGATTCTTAAGAGAAACATTTGAGCTTTAGTACAGGCAAGGTGTTTGGAATGCAACGTCAGACGGCAGAAAGTAAAAGGTAAACAAATGTAACCTGAAGAACCTGCATGTGCTCATGACACTCTATATTCAGAAATATCATATAGAAAGAGAAAGAAGTCTCAGGAGGAACTCTGTACTCTATTACTTTATCCTTTTACGCACATAAGCTTGAAAGAGACAATTTTATATTGAAATGGTGCTGCGGCTGTCTATGACAGCTTTGTGAATATAGATCAATCTGACTCCACTGCAAGAAATGGCTAACTTTGGTATCCTAGGATATGATATTAAACTCTAATTATGCTTTTAGTAAGTTTCACATTTAAAACAGTAAGACATGATGGTTTCTTAATTCAATTCTATATTTAAACCATTTAAATTTCTGCATTAGTAAAAAACATATCATAATTAACATACTCCTCTTCAAGTGACAAATAGACAATATATGGCAAGTTTTAATGGCCATGAGGCATGAGTAGATAAGGAAACTAGAAAAAAAAAATCCAAAATGTATAAATATGGAAAAAATTAAATGATTTGTTATATTGATTGCAAGAATGCAGGTTGCAAAATGAATTTGAAACTTCCTTGCAGTCTACAAGTCCTAAGATTGTCATTATCCAAAAAGGCAATCAGTTTTGGAGAAAATTGCATATTAATCAAGTAATCTCACTATCAATGCACTGTATTGTTCTTACAAGATATTAAGCACAATTGATTGATGATAAATATTAATATTCTTCAATCAAACTTTTTAGTCCTTAGTATCACCAAAAATCATCACTTATTGAAATATAGCCCATGAAATAAAGCAGCAATGACATATAAGCTGGAAAAGAAGATGATCATATTGTAACAGAAAATAACATGGAGTAGTACCTAAAATTAAAACTTCCACATAAAGTACTTATGTCAAGTGGCAAATTCATAAGATCAAGATTATTTAATGCAGATAGAAAACCCACCCATTGTTGTCAACATCAAACATTTTAAAAGCCACACTGAAGCTTGATTCAGAAATGCTGAGAAGAGTCACAAAAAAGATATACCTACATCAGGGGGGGAAATGTCAGGAAGAGCCCATTTTGCTGAGCCTTTCTCGTTTAAAAGTTTTTTGCTGACTAGTACAAGCTTCAATATTTTAGCTACTTACTCAGCGAAGGATATAAGTCCATCATTATTAGTATCAAAGAGCATAAAGAAGTTTGATGGAGCACAATGCAAGTCTCCTGGAGGGTGCTCCCCTCTTAAACGTCCTTCCCTGATGATATTCGATTCAGATGGCGGAAATACAGGAACAACCGCCCTCATTAAATCCGCAGGTAACATATATGCTTCTCCTTTTGGGCTTCGAAAGGATGCAAAGTACTCAAAGATCTAGTAATAAAAATATTAGCATTAGTAACCCAGACTCCTAAGAATGGACATTGACACATCAAACAATTCTCCATATGAGGCAGTTATATATATTTAAATGTCTTTAAGGTCATTACAAATGCCTCAGTTGGTCCTATACATATGATAAGCGATCAATAGCTAAATGATGTCAGCAATATGGGTCAACCATAAATTGTGCAATCTTCAAATAGGAACCAATTTTTCAAATTATAGTTTTCATTATTTGGTGAGTCATTTGGAACCTTAAAAAAACCTTTGTTGTGTTGAAGGAATATCAATAAGGTATAGTATAAACAATTGCCTAAGGCAATAATAGTAGTGGAACGAGGAGAAGTATATAGAAAAGACAGTTTTCTTTCTCTTATAAAGGTATTAGTTAATGACAACATTAGTGAATTCATCTCCAAGTCCTTTCTTCCATGATAAATTCATTGTGCACCAAGAAAAAGGGATTAGTATTAGTTAGTGATCCAATAGTGGAACCAGTGCTCTAGGAGTCCTTTCTCCTGTGATGAACTATTAGCACCAATCCTACATTTTCTCCATTGCAAACCGAGGAGAAAGGGAGCTCTATCCAAATGGAAAGAAAAATTTATCATCTATCAAACCATGAGTAACTCATTGCTCGAGAAAAATAAGCACCAAAATAAAACTAATAGAAAACACATAAAATAAAGATAAGTTGATAAGAAAATTTTGGATAAATGCATTACACAGTATTGCAATATGGTTGTAAATAGTAAAATTATTACGATTTTCTTAATCCTTAACATATTCACTGTACCAAAAGGACAAAAACAATATTGGAAAATTACCTTTTCTGGGGGACTCCTCATTCTTATTCGTTTCTCATAGTTAAAAAATACCCTTCTTCGATATGAATCTGAAAGTTCGGATGTAAAACCCACAAATGATTAAAACATTCACAATAAGATATTCTGATATGAACGAGGAATGACAAAAGGTATCATTTGTGCGCATACCAATGCTTACCTGCTCGCAAAAAAACATTTAGCTAAGCAGATATGAAAATAATAACATTTTTATTGATCAGTAGTAATATCATTATGCTTTAGTAATCTTTTTACTCTGGTAATTTACTCCCTCCCCCCTGGACTAACTTGTGAAACTTTGTTGGTTTTACGGTAATCCCATCGTTTCTCTCAGAAACCCTGTCTCCTTCTGATTGGTTAAGACCTCCAGAAGATATAAAACAAAATTATGAAAAGGTTCGGAATAGATCATAGACTCCACATCCTACGGAGAACTTTCGTGTTGATCGATTCCATTATACATGTCTAATCTAATTGTGCTGTTATTTTGATTCCATTGGAATTGTGACGTTTGAATTTGATTAGATTTGGGCTATCAACAAATTAGATTGCTAAAACCTTTTTCTCTTTTGGTGCAAAAGTCAAAACTTTTAGAAGATTACGTAGCATCAAAATAGAACATGAAACAAGTATCGTAACGACATTGAAACAAATAAACCGATACATAACCACACAAAAAAAAGGGAGGGGAAAAACAAATCCTCACTCGAACATCGAAAATAAAAAAGAGATCGAGGAAGAGACTTTTACCCCCGAAGAGAAATTTTGGTTTCTTTTCCTTGGATGCATCCATTAACGAGATCTGATAGTTGGAATCCTCCGTCCCCGAACCAGAATCTGCAAAGGAGAGAGAAGCATCCGGCGAAGAAGGCAGCAACCAAAACCCTAATCCGGTTCCACCGACGGCTAATATTCCGGTCACCGCCCCCGCGATCGAGCTATGCTCCGGCTCCGGCTCGCTGCGTCCGGCGGCGGCGACGGTGGAGAAGGGAAGGGCGGATCTAAGCCGTCCTATCACAGATCTCCTAAGAGCGCTGCCACATGAGTAAAGCATCGCCGTCGGATTGGGAAAACGAAACGAGACGAGACGAGATCGAGATCGAGATCGGAAGATTAAGAAAAGGAGGAATAGAGGCGGCGAGACGAAAGCGGAGACGCGACCTTAACGACCAGATTGCTTTCTATTCTATCCATGACGAAAGGAATTCGGCATCATATACGGAAGATAAATTGACGTGTCAATATCTGGACTCTTTGTCCATTTCATCCTTTCCCACCAGACTGTTTAGAATGAAATAAACCATATACCAATTACCAGCTAAAGTAGTCAAGTCCATTTCTAAACTTCGGTAGGTAATTATTGCCCAACAAAAAACTATCGTTGATGGTTCGGTGTAGATAGCTTGGTTCGATGGTTGCCCCTTTTTTATATATATTCAAAAAGGATCTAGTCTTATAACAAAAAAACCAGGGGCGGACTTAAAATAATCATTAACTCATTTGCCTGGACTTGGGCCAGTTTAGATATTTTAAGCTATGGGCCTCCAACTCTCTCTCTCTTCTTCTTCTTCTTCTTTCTCCTTCTCCATGCCATTATTGAAGGCATGGAGCTCTCACTACACTCCAAAAGATTGGGATCAATCTATCTTTCCTAGGCCATGTCCTTTTTTCCATGTGAAGTATAGCTCTGGCCCAACTAAAAGGACAAAGCTCATCTCTCACAAGACATGGTGGGTTGCGATAAAATAGTATCCCAATTCGCTAGACATATCTCCCTTTGTCTTTTTTCTTGCATTCGCTTTCTCTCAACTCATGGGAAGTGATGTGCGGTAGTCTCGAGTTCTTCTTTTATCAATATGTATAGGAATGCACACTAAGCAATCTACTTAACTACCAGTCCCTGTCTTAATTTCTCCATCAGAACAGTTTGTAGTACCGCAAATATTTAATCTTTAAGGTATGAGTAATTGGGGAATGACATGGGCTATACGCGAAATTATTTTGCATTAAAGATGGCAAATATGCCCAAATAAACTTTAATCTCAATGTTGGTATAGTTTGACATGATCATACTATCCCTTGAGGTGTACTCTGGAGAAAAATATCCTTAAAGAAGTCATATTTTAGAAGTTTAATCTTAGTATCTCATAAAGATTAATTGGAAATTTTCGCTTCATTCTATAGGAAATTGGTTTCGTGAATGTTACATATGACCAGCAAGGATCAAAAGGTCGGCAAAGCAAAAGAATGAAAGGATTCAACTTTTGACTACTTGCACTAAAATTGTTTACATTTCCCCAAAACAAAGCTAGGTCACAAAATCTTGTCCTTTCTTGTTCGCACCAACAATGGCGATGGCATTAAGACATACATGGCGAGCAAAGCCCCCACATGTTCCTTTTCCCCATCATCGTGCAGTGGTTGGGTGGCTTTGAACTCACTCTAACGAGCTTGCTAATTTGTCTCTCTTATGTTTTTGTCTTTTTCCCATCACCCAGCAGTTGCTTAATTGCTTGGATATCCAACCTACGAAAAAAAGAAAGAAATTCGGTTTGCATGTTTGGATTCAGACTTTAGCTGGGCTCGATTGATGATTTGACTATGTGGTGGTCTGAAAGAACAAATGGACAAACTATTAATCCTTTGCTCTCACTCAAGTGTTTCCTCTCAACGCATGGAGAGTGGGGTTGGTGCTTCTTTCAGTTTACAGATGCTCTAATACTATACCTATGGAAACAATGCATGTAAGTTCTTCATGCATCATCTTTCTATGAGCTTTTCAGTTTGAGAAATAGGAAAAACTCAGAGTGTTTCAATTAAATCATAAATCATTGTTAAAAGGAGCCAAACTTTCAATCAATAAATAGAAAAACCAAGTGTCTCAATCATTAAGATACCAATCAAGAGACAGGTGTAGATGCTAGATTATTGTATGTTCGAATCACCATAAAAAATTGATGAAAACTCTTTAAAGAGCCGTTTGGTATTTCATAGTATTAAATGGGAAACTAATGTGTAAATAAATCTTTCTATATCTTCTCTTCTTCTTTTCTCTAATAAAAGTTGAGAGGATATATTTAAAAGTGGATGCCAAGATGCTGAATTTGAGATACACTCTGTTAGAATCGTACACAGAACACAAAGACGTGTGGATTCCTCCCCAAAAATTTATGGGGACATAGGGAAGGGAAAGAGCCCCTTCAACGCACCAGAAGCTTTGTCTGTTCTGTTAGTTACCACACTCTTATTAAAAACACCACCGTAACTCTTAAAAAAATAAAGAGAGTTTCTCAAATTTATTTATAAAATAGAATTCAGCGTTTTTATTACCGGACAATGTTTTTTATAAATTACGAAAATACTAAGTTAAAAGAATTTATATACGTAAAATACTGAACAGATCAGCGTTTTAAAATTAGATAAAAATACTCGTATTTTTGTTAAGATTATATTGAATTAAATCTCATTTAGTAATAAATTTGAGAATAATTTATTCGGATAAAAATGTTTTAGAACCGAGCTGCTTTGGTTAAAAAAAACTCCACAAAAAATATAATAAAAAAGTCCTGCACCAAGTTGGTTAACCACCCACCGCACCCAATCCAGGTGGGCCACCACACACTTTACACTACTTTTTCTTTTTAAGAAAAAGAAAAACTATCTTATAAGCTTTCAAAAATCTTCTCTTCGGTTCCAAAAAGAAAAAAAAAAAGTTCCCAGCCATGGACTGGTACTCGTGGCTCTCCAAATCATCGCTCGACCCTGCACTAGTCTACGAATACTACCTCCTCTTCTCCCAGAACGAGCTCGAGGAAGAAGACATCCCCCACTTCAACCATGAGTTCCTCCAAAGCATGGGGATCTCCATAGCCAAGCATAGGCTAGAGATACTTAAGCTAGCAAAGAAGGAGAAGAACAACAAGTCACCACCACCAGCACCCATGGCTAGGCTCCTGGCCATGATCCACAGGACCAAGAATTGTCTAGCTAGGTATGTTTACACTTTAGTCCATAGAGACAGCTCTGCAATTGTGGTCGTCCCGAGGCGGTCCTACGACAGCAGCGGCGGCGGGCGGCGGAAGGGGAGGAGCATCTTGAAGAGGAGTAATAGGAAGCCGGCAGTCGGGGTGCAGAGCAGGGCGATGATCACAGACGGACGCGGCGGTGCAGGGGTTGCTACACAGAGGAGCTACGTCCTGCGAACAGCCAGCCTGATTGTCTGCCACCAAGAGAAGAAGGGCAAGGAGAAGGACAAGGAGGAGGACGAGGAGGAGATGAGGTGGGACTCCATGTTTCAGGGCTTGAAGCCCACCTGAGCTCATGGTGGTGCTCTTGCTTTTGCTATTGTAATTTGCATGTAGTTGTGGTGGAAATGATATAATGTAATTATGGTAAGAACTAAGGAGTAGTAGATCTTTTACTGTGATATTTACTTTTTGATTAGATGACAAATTCCCAGTCCTTCTCAGTTCCCAGTAAGTTCCCAGTTACCAGTTACCAGTTACCAGTTACCAGGATGGTGGTTGAACTTTCCCCTTCTTTTCTTTAATACTAAGAAGTACTTGGTGGTTGCATCCAACCATCTGCAGAGCAGGCTAACAGTTCAGTCTATGTTTGAAATTGGAGGAATTTATATGTAATTACATCAATGTCTAAAGCCCAGGCTTTTCTCTACATTGACAAAGAGGCACCACCTTGCCTTTTATCTTCATCAGTTAAAGCTTAGATCATTTATACACAAGAGTATTTGAGTACAAATTTCTCCTGGAATAATAGATGGGTCACGGAAATACCAATGCTTATTAGTGATCAATGCAAGATATACATTATTAGTCTGATTCTTGGAGAGGTTTTTTCCTTCTTTCTTTAAATTTGTCTGTCACATAAGTGAGGAAGAAAACTTGAAGCCCCAGAAGTAAAACGAACAAAATGAAATCATGCCGAAGTATGTAGTGGAATGAGCTATGAGGTGCCCTCTCCATTGGTACTAACAACAGTTGTCAATAATAAAAGCAATTCAAGACTGTAAGGTGAGTCCTAAATGTCCGGTATTAAATCCCATTGAGATATGGCACAGCAGTTGTTCCTGCATCAATACAAGGGTAAATAATCGACCATCACCAATTATGTTCATATCTTTTACCTTTGTAATAGATATGAACATAATCAACCAATTATATCAACCAACTTTTGTTAGGATTCATATAAACAAATACAACAGAGTACTGTTATGTTCCTAATGAAACAGGGTAGATGACCTTTTCTTTATTATTTATATACATATTAGTATAAACAAATACAATGAAAGGTATCATTCAGTACCTCTAACTTGCATAGTATATAACAGAGAAGCCAAACAGTCCTGCTAGTTGCTGAACCATCTATTAACATTTAAATTACTTGCTTAATGTTTACAAACGATGTGGAATAAGTGACTTGATAGCTTGTTTTTAACTGAACCTTTTGTGTTGCAGGAATTTCGAGAATCCTTTTAACCCAAACGATCCATATTAGTATCTTACCAAGCACTTGAATCGTGATCACCCAAATAATAACGGGTGCATGAAGACATTAAGACAATAACTAAAATAACAAATAATTGAAGTAGGCATAGTTGAATAAGCATTTAATGGTCATATCACACAGAGACAAACAAGTAAACAATTATTGTTAACACACCTGTTCTAGCAACTTTTAGCTAGACATCTACTTTAGTATTCCATGGAAAAAGACAGGTGCTTCACCAAAAAAGAAAGACTGACTTGTTTTTATTAATTTGCAATATCTGTCAATAAAAACAATCTTGAAAGAGCTGAACTATTTCATTTTCAGTGATTTATTTGCCTATAAGTAAGATCTCAATTACACTGGCCACATCAGCCTTCAATTTATCATCGACAATAATGATTACTAGGGAGTTCTGGAAGTGGTAGTCTCCAGTTTACTGTCAGACTTATAACCCTTTCAGTGAGGAGCAACTAATTGAAAGGCCTGCAACTATCTAATTATTCAAGATGATTTCTATGGGAATATTGAGATTCGAAACAATGTATCATTCTGCAAGTATCAATATGTCAAAACCCTGATAATCGAAACTGGACAATAGATGCACCAATTAATTAACTCTAGGATATTGCATCAGTGACTGACCATTCGGACAAAATAACAAATAGAATATACTAACTAATAGCATCTCAAAAGATTGAAGCCAGACCTGATTAATAGAATGTTATATGTACTTATTGTTGAAGGAAATCCTGCTACACCCTCAAACTTGTGATGTAATGCATAAATAAACATCACATCCCAACTCTTACTACAGCACTAGCTTTTCGATTACTGATCTAAATTCACCAAAGATCCATTTACTGGTCGCAGAGAAGGCTATCAACTATCCAGCATTAGATCGAGGCACATGAAACAAGTTACACACATACATATAACAGAAAAGGGCTATACTTGGACACCTTATAGGGCATCTGGTATACTGGCCTGTCAATGTAGTGAACTTCGAGGCAGCCTGAATGATCCACCAGCATAAAGCATTTGGTATACCGGCCTTATTCTCATCGACAAAACAATGCTCAACAAAGATCCCAAGGTGCACACACCAGCTAGAACCAAGAAGGTAAGCCTAAAACAGTTGGGCCCCAAGCACGAAATGCTAGAACTATCCTGAAAACCAGGGTGCTGTTTCTCTACCTCTATATCATACAAATAACCCGCAAGAAGACCAGAGAATAGAAGCGCCCCAAGTGGATTTCCTAACAACATGAAATTGTAGATCATTCCAAAGTGCTTCAATCCAAATAGCTCAGATGCCGTTGGCACCATGACAGAGAACTGGACTCCATAGCAGATTCCGAGCAATGCAGTTGAAGCATACAGAGTACCATTAAGACCTGAAGCAAAGAGAAGGTATGCTATGACCATAATAATTTGTGTGCATGTCATCCATATAGGCCGAGGGAGCATTCTTGACCTGCAAAAGTTCAAAACTTGATAAGTTTGTCTGCACTTTGACTCTTGCTAGCATATTTGATCGGACAATAAAATAATAACAGAACTACCTGACAAAGTACTCTGAAACTGAACCCCCACCAAGACGGCCAACAAAATTGCAAAAGCTGAAGAGACACAATAGGATAGTCGTGTCATTGGCACCAGCTGCAATCCCAATTTGTGCTAGATTATTAAGTATGGTAACACCTGATCCAACCCCAAGAAAGTACACTACAAATAAAAGCCAGAAATCTGCCTTAATCAAAGCTTCCCGGAATTCAAAATCCTCCCCTCTCTTGGGCCTTCTCTTCTTTTTCACTGCCCCCTCCCCCTCAGCCAAAAGCATATCCACATCAGAATCATCAACCTCCAGTAAGCCTCCAAGATTTGTTGTTGAAGAAGAAGAAGCCAGCAAAGGTTCTGACTTAGTATCATCTGCTGCAGCTAAATGTTCTAATGAGCTGGATGGACCAACTGCACTAGCTCTTTTTCGACTGCTTCGATAAATTGTCATCTTTAGTGGTATAGCAAGAGGAGCAAGAAGGAAGAGGATCATCACAGCAAACAAAGTCCAAGTGACAGCATCTCTTAGTGATAGGACATCATCCAATATTGTACTAGTGAGGAGATAAAGCCCCAGAACTACACTGGACACTTGCGTGAACACAAAATGCCCATGTTCTGTTGAGTCATCTTCCAAAGCTGGAGTGCAGCGCCTAACGAAATACATCATTGCAACACATATGACAGGAAGCCCCAGAGTAAGAAATAGCAAAAGTTTTGTTGACGAATTGTGAAGTACTCCAGTATATATTTCAGTGTACACGCAAGCGCTAAGCCCCACATATCCCTTGAGGATACCAGCAACAGTACCTCTGCTAAGAGGAAAGTTCCTCATGTTGGTCACTAGCACTCCTGTGCCCAACCATGCACTGCTGTTGGTAGCTATACATAATGCAATCCACAACTGCCACAGTATTAGAAAGATTAACATATTACGGTAGTTCAAAATTTAGAACCAAATGAGTTGCATTAACTGTTCAAGGTACAAAACCAAATAGCTAATTTCATGTAGGGAGTGACATTTTAAAGGAGAATAGCTTGCTCAGGATAGATACCACAGGTTGTTTTAATCTGTAGGTAATAACCAGAGGAGTCCAACTACTTGTGACTAAAAGCTGGATTGGTGTTGTTTTATATATCAAATATCAATGATCATCCAAAGATGTAAATATTAACATAACTCGGAAAAATTAATCCAATCTCATTGTCTCGAGTGTTCTTTGAGTTTTGTAATTCCCAAGGCATTAAATTGAAGAATTCTTTTAATGCTGTCGTGTGTGACCATTAGAAACAAAATCTTTTAAACTGGACATCTCTCATCTATGTTTCATAGTGAGAAGACAAAGGACATCACGAAATTAAATATTAGCAAGTACAAGAAGCTATAACAATTTCTTCTCTTTCCTTCTTTCTTTCTTTCTTTCTTTCGTATTTTCTTTTTTGAGACAAAAATACTCCATCCCTAAACAAGACTAAGATGCCAGAATGATCTCAATCAAAGTATTAGTAACCTTTGAAGCAAAATATTGCTTTTAAAAAATCGTTTTTTTCAACACCAAATCCACACAAAATCCAACAACCCAAAACCGTTCTTTCAGCTCAAATCTGGGTACTCGCCAAACCATCGAAGAAACCGCACCGAACTCCCAAAGGGGATCAATTTACTCACCACCCAATACGGCAATCCGGTGACGGTCTGGCTAACGGCGAGCCAGACGACGCCGAATCCGACGAAGCAGGAGGCCCCACCGATCAGGAGCACGAGCCACGGCGGGAAGCGGTTGCAGAGGACCCCAGGGATCATCCCGAAATTCTCGCCGATGTCATTGGCAACTCCGAGCATGGTGAGCTGCCTCTGGTTGTAACCCAACACCGACTTCAACGAGTGCGAGTAGAGCGGGAAGTTGTACGCGCTCCCCGCCGCCACTTGCACCCACACTGCCGCCGCCAAACCCACCCATGGCGGCCGGCTTCCAGCCTTCACTGCGGCCATTTCTCCTCTCCCCTCCTCTCCCCTCTCCCCCTCTATCCACTCTTACGCCTCTGTATATATGATAGACGAAAAGAGAACGACCGACGAGGCGTGCTCTATTGTCAGGATCCTAGTAGGAATCTACGTCCCAGATTTGAGCAGCTTCCTTTAACCTTCGTGCGCCTCGAGATCTGAGAACCCCGAATTTAGTTTACTATCATACAAACCTCTAATTAATTCCCACAATGTGACATTTTGATTCATATTCCATCTTGTTACCATTCGAAGAATTCGATTCACTAAGTTTAATGTGGAGATCTGAGTGACAAAAGGAGTTGCATGAGAATCTCATTCTTCTCATTTTAAGTCACTAAAAGCTATGTAAGTTGGCAGGAAAATAGAATGTGTACGCTTAGATGCCATTCAGCCATTGTGGTGGTGTTGTCATATTAGCTGTGGGGAAAACAATACTTATAGAGCAAAAGTTGCTACCTGTATGGGTATGGGTATAATTGTCATTTTAATGGATGATCACAGTAGTCTAAAAGACGAGTATGGGTATAATTGTCATTCTACTATGCTCTCTAAATATCAGTTCCCTTAATAGATATAATATTTTTGTTGGTTGGTTGATCACATCATTAATGAATTCGTAATTAAACAATTAATTTAGCGTGCCAGATCTCGTAGGCTCTGTGTTCGCAGGAATTTTCCTACAATACTGGAACAAAGATTAATTTATTTCTCGCTATTAGTTTGGCGTGTGGACTCAGAATTAAACAAACTGGGACTTATATTTTGTGTGACATAATAAATAGAATTCGAACTCTATCATATTAAATTCACCAACTACACGACAGATTAAATTGTTTTAAGTTGCTATGATTCAATTAGAACCATCAAATGTTTAATATCCTAGCTAGTAACTAAAGTCTCATGGAATTCTTTAATCTTTCTAAAGAGAGAAAAAAAGAAAAGAGTAGAAACTTTATGATAAAGAGTTGGTGCTCTTAGTGGCACAAATGGGTCTGTGAAGGTGTAGACAAAGTGCCACTTTTCCAATGGAGGTGATGATGGTGGTGGTGGGATGGCATGGCAGAGAGACAAACCCAAGTGGAAGTGAGACATGGCAGCAACTTCTGCCAAAGCTAAGGGAGAGAGAGGGGGTTTCTTAATTTTGGCTACACTTCTTGTGGTGGGGTTAAAACTTTAAAGCTTGGTATTTGGATTGGTGGTGGAGTCAAAGATGTGGATGGCCTCCTGGATTCTTAAGACACAGTCTTATTTTGTCCATTAAGACTCTAGATTGTTTAATAATTTTCTGAAAGTGAGTCATTTGTTTCTCATTAATCAAATACACCCTTAAGTGTGTGGTTTTATATGAGAGCTTGTTCATAAGAACTATAGTTGTTTTACTAAGTAATCATGGCTTATTATTATTTAACAAAGTTAGTAGTCATGAAAATTAATATTGTTATGCAAACTGCAACTCTCTCCTACTAAAATTATGAAACTTAAGTAGGTTTAAGAAAACAGAGAAACTCACCTTATTACTTTATTTTTCTTTTATCCAGCTCACTATTTCTCAGCAATCAAACATATTAAAACTAACAATAAAGCTGATTTAATGGTATGCATTTAAAGAGTTTCAAGAGCCATAAGAGAGCCACTCACTAACTAACATTAATAAATGGGCTAAGTTTTCTTTTTCTTTTTCCAATTTTTTTTCTCTTATTTTATATTTTTAACTGCTATTTTAAATTTCAAAATTTAAAATCCAAAATAAACAGTCAAAGATTATATAATCTCTTGTGATGAGAGCAAGTACAGAGTGCTCATCAATGGGCCTGCCATGTTCAGATCTCGTGCTTGAAGATACCAACTTTGAATCATATAATATTAGTGATTACACTAAGATTTTAGCAACCATCCAGAAGAAGAAAATATTTTGTTTCATATTTCTCTCTTCTTTCCATTGGATAACATAAACTTGTAAATGGGCCAAATTGGAAGTTCAAATCATTCAGCCCACTTTAATTCTTCTAAAGCCCAAGTTATAAAAAGATCTAATTCATCATGTTCAAAATTAATTCAAAATTGCCTAGAAGTGATACTAAATACACAGTAGAAATTTAACTGCTTACATTAACAAAAAAGGAATTTTTAGGGAGTCATCCATTTGGATTAAGATTATAATAAATTGAATAAGGAAAGTATTCATTTTATCTGTTAAAAAGAAAGAATATGTTTCAATGCACATTTTATTCTCAATCTCTGAAAAGAAGAGGAATAGATTTCAAAATTCTATATTATATGGACTTGTCTATGAAAATTAAGTGATAAATGAGACACATATTAACCCTCTAAATTATAGAAAATTATTCACATCATAACCATTTTACTCTTAATTTTCATCTCTTTCTTTTTTTTTAAATAAATATTTGTATCTCATCTCTAATATTTATGTTCGTACACATTGATCCTATAAACTATAAAAAATATTTTACCCGTGACGATGTAAAAAAGAACATTAATAACCCTCTTATCCTTGACTTTTTTTATAATTTTTATTTTTAAATAAATATTTATATCTTTAAATAGCTAAAATTAATTACATGATACTCACATAATATTTATAAAAAAATGGATAATTAATAAAGAAATAATTTAAATATCCTTTATAGTTAGGAGAGTGAATTCAGGAAGAAAAATAAATAAGAGAATCTATAAAAAAAATATATAAATAGGAGAATTAACATGAGAAATGTTCTTATCCATCAAGTCAACATCACATCGAATCACAAGTAATTTGGATGACAATCCCATCAGCTGCTGTTGTTTAGTACTTGATTTCTTTTCATCAAGACCAAGAAATTGACTAAGGGAGCAGAAGAAAAATGCTGTCTAACCTAATGATTAACTAAATAATTTCATTTCATCCCAAAATTAAATTATAGTGTCAATCTTCCACTACTACTAGAATATTACCTAATCTTTTTCCTAATGCATCGTATTATTATCGAGACTTTAATAATTTATTTATATTTAATTTTTATCCACTATAAAAAATATATACACATCGTAACATTTTAAAGTAGCCTTGCAATTATATATATATATATATAATATTTTAGTAATAGACAATCCTATGGAGGAAGTTATAATTAGAGATGAAAGCAATCCACCTATTGATCGATCCGCTGTTATGGCCAACTCACCAAATCATCGAACGTTTCCAGGATCAGGACGCGTGGCATTTAAACGATTAGATCGATATAGCAAACAGCTGCTTAGCAAATCGTAACCACCCGCGAAGAGGGATAAAGGAAAATCGGATAGGATTTCGGTAAGCATTTCGACGCGAGTGGGACCCGGATAAGTTTGATCGCTATCCACATTGCGGAGGGCCTTATCGGCGGTAATCGGTATCCCGTGACCTAAGAAAAGGATTCCGGTGGGCCCAGTGCGGATAGTGGTCCTCCCTCACTCCTCTCTGATATCTCCGTCGTTATCCACGCTGGTCCCCGTATAAGTTAATGGCATATCCTGGACACCTGGAGCAGCAGTAAGCGGTGATATCACTTCGCTTTATTCCTTGGCTTTTTGCCTACCTCGAGAGGCTTATTCCGATAAGCCATATCCCAATTTTTGGTATGATTACAATCATCGGAATAAGCGCCCGTATCGAGCCCAATCCGAATTAGGGCTTCTGGGTCTGGGTCCGGGTCCGGGTCTGGTCCATGAGAGCCGGACCCTATTTTTCCAAAACTATTATCCACTCCACTGGTCCTATTTGAGGACTATTTAATAGTTATCGATGTAATGAGATGGCACCATAATGATAGGTTTAATGCGGTAGGACTTTACTTGGGCCCACCACACATCAAAAAAGAAAGCAAGTCGGGCCCACCCCGAACCCAATCGGAGACTTTATTAATGATGCTCTTAGTCCAACTTAAAATGTCTCTTTTGTCAAGGCATCTCACTCGAAGTTAATACTGTAGAAAAAAGAGGAGCTCTAAGATATTTACTCTGGCACTAAGATATTCTTTTGTAGCGTATAAATATCAACCAACATGTCATTGCCAGACATCGTCATTCCAGCGGTAACTTGACTACAAACTTTATCCATCTTAGATGTGTGAGAATTCTTTTATATTAAACAAACTGAATCTTAATCATTTAATGCACATTAAATCATCTCGTATTTAAAACGGCTAGTGAACAAGTAATAAGTAAAAGAATCTTTGAAAAAAAAAGGTGACGAATTTGAGGAGGAGAATTAATCCAAATCTACGGTCCACCTCTACAGTTTTCTTCTCAGCTTCTAGAGGTCAAGGAGTCTTCCAATCCTTTGCCCTTTTTTTTAATCCCATTTGCCAATTTGAAAGGGACTAGTTATGTACCAATAGTGATACAAAGTCCAACGTGAAGATAAGTTTATTGGGTAGAAGTCTCAGTGCCACTTACTTAAAAGTACTCTAGAAAAGATTTATTCAGTTCATGCTATAAAATGCTTATGATTTTAATGAGTTATATACTTTTGTGTTTCAGAGTGTTTGTAAGGGTAGATGGTATCAATCAACTCGGCAAGGTCTTATTGGCATTGAAATTTGAATCGCTGCAATGCTAATTTACTTTCATAATTGATAATTAAGATATCTAATCTGACAGACAAGCCTTCCAGCCCATTTACATGTAGAAAATTAAGTGAAGGCACAAGAGGTGTCCCCAAATTTCAAGACAAAAGGTCTTTCCAAAATTTCCTTCACTTACCTACCTATATATATATATATATAAATATATATATATATTTGGTTAAGATTACCTACCTAATTATTTTAGTCACCCTCTTACACCTATATGAGTTATATATGCCTGTCCATTAAGAAACATACTACATCCCAAGTTGTAGGAATTTCTTACAACCTATAATAACTCTTATCGCAATCCTAGTTTTTAAAATAATAAATAAAGTTTTTAATGCGTATTTCTTATATAAATTATATGTATTTCAGCATAAATAGATATATATGGTTAAGAAATGAAGGTAAGTTTTCAATAAACCGGCATTTATCGAAGTTGTAGGAAAATCATGCTACTGTGGAAGTAGAGGATCAGTTGGCAACCTCTTTCTTCTTCAAAAGGTGTCACAAGAATAGTATGATCCCCTTAAAACTTCTCACCAACTAATCAACTGATTAAACCTCCCAACAACAACTAAATAATTGGTGTTTGTTTGGACTTAGCTTCCTAAACCCAAACTACTCCACCAAAAAGTATCTGGGGTTGTTTCTTTACCATTCACCTATTAGGGTTTGGACTCTGGACGTATATCATCTGAGAGGACAACATGACAGGCCACTTGTTTAATAAAGAATTAAACAAAAATTAATGCCTAATGGGACATTAGGTTGATAATCTATGGCATAATATTGTGTGCCTCCTATTATTAGTAGACAGCTAGGGTACTTAACTAGGCCAAAAGAAAAAGAAAAAAAGGACAGCTAGGTGCTAGTTGTATATATATATATATATCATCAGGCCCACTACCTAGTAATGTATAATTATTCTCTGGGTTTTGATAAGATTGACTTTAGATTTAATCTGAAGTTATAGCCAACATTTAGTTGGTAACTTGGTATTGATTTATTAGCCAATCACAAATAATATAATAGTTTCAATGGTGATACCAAAAATAGCACTTAATTATAAGCCATTTATTGTAAGCTAAAATTAAAAGTTTTTTTTTTTTACTCGGTAAATTATATAGTTAATAAACACAATCAATAGGAAAAAGATAAATACCTGTCGAGAAGCGCCAAAACTAATACAGTTGGTAGCTTTTGCTTACCTTTTCCTCCAAGAATGGATAAAGCTCGGGTTCCCGTCACCGGCATCACGGCCTCCGCTTCCTCCGCGTAGTAGTAGAACCCAGATGATGTGCGACGCACATTTGAAATCCTTCTAGACACAGTGGCGGTAACCTCACAGACGGTTGCCGCCATCCAATTCAATTTCAAGGGTAGTTTCGTCATCAAAATGGCAGCTCGTAAATACCGACTCGAATGGAGCTGGCTGTTGTTTGTAATAAGAGAAATGAGATGAGGTCAGTTTGGTAATTGACTGGTGTTGCCTTTCCGTGGGCACAACGACCAAAACCACGGCTCTGTTGGGCCCCAGTCCGTTCCCTGCCCATCGTTTCCGATTCCTTATCTTTCTCCTGACCATAACTGTGGTTAAGTTAACCTAACCCAATCCCAACGGCCGGTCGAGCTTATGTAACCCACCCCGAGATACAAGGTTATTTACGAGCCCTGCCATTCTTCCTCCAATGCTAAATTGTTATAAATGCAACCCCAGACTCAAGCTAGGTTTGCCAAAATAGCGATCTAAAACATATCCCTTCTCTTTCCTCTCCTCTCTCTACTCTCTTCTCACTCTCTTTCTTAAAGTTGGATTCCATGGCGACCACTTCGAGGCGATCAAGCGGCCCAGTAATGCCGATGTCAAACGCCTTCCAGCGATCGATCTCGCCGTCTGGCCGCTTCTACTCCAGCGCCGGCACGGGCGCCGGTGGATCCGCCTTTGCTTCCTCCTCCTCGAGCTTCTCCTCCGGCTCTACCTCCTTCTTCCACCGCTCCTCCTCCCCCACCCGCGTCAACCTCGTTGGCTCCGCCACTCCCAACCCCTCCGTTCGCTTCTCTCTCTCCCACCACCACCGCACTACCTCTCCTGGCCGCTCCATCGCCGTCTCCGACTCCGTCCCCTCCCGCCGTCCCATAGCTGGAGCCGCTGCCGGAGGAGGTCGTCGGAGGACCTGCATGTGCTCTCCCACGACACATCCCGGATCATTTCGGTGTAGCCTCCACAAGGGGTTCCAGAGCCCGCAACACCACCCGCACAGTTCGTACGCCCGGTCGAATCGTCTCAACGCGAGGAGATCGGCGATGACGAACTCGCTCGTCCGGATAGGGACGGTCGAGGGCGATCTCGTCAAGCGCGCCCTCGCCGCCTTGATCCGTCCCTCCTCGCATCAGCAAAGGCGGCGCGCCGACTTCCAGCCACGCCCGAGCCGGCTCTCGGTTATGTCCAAGGCGAACGATCTATGATCTTACGTAGATCTCGAGGCAGGTTCGTAGAAAAAGAAAGTAAGAAAAAAAAGAAAAAAAAAACAGATTCTTATATATCTTAAATCTTTTCTTCTCTCTCGGTCACGACTTCACCGGCGGCGTCGGTTGCGCAACTCGGCGGGCTCCTAAATAAGGAGGGAATTTTTTTCATTTTTCCCTTATTTTTTTTGTATCAGCTAGGGAAGCTTGGCTGCTTTGGGCGGAAACAGAGCCGTCCATTTGTATATAACTCTGTGTGACAGCCGTTGATGGCTATTGAAGAGATTTTGCTACTCACCCTGAACGGAACTGGAACTCAAACTTAAGACAACAAAATTAATCCACTAATTTGTGAATTAATTACTAATTAACTTGGATTGGATGTGATCTGTAATCCATTTGATCTCATGCCTTGCAAGGTTTAACCATCGAGAAATGCTCTCTCCCTTGCCGTGTCGTCCGTCGTCGTTGCGTTAACGCCGTTTGCGTTGTCGCCGTGTGGTGCGTATACTCTCTCCGTTTGAGGTAACCTTTTCCGTCTGATCTGTTCGTTTACTTCTTCTTTTTTCATTATTATTATTATTTTTTTAAAAAATTTCTATCACATTATTTGTTAACTTTTCTTTTTAAAAGTCGTTGCTAGTTGCGTTCGCAGGAGTGGCGGTGGCGTGGATTGCAAGAGAACGAATCCCGCTATAGTGGACTTACTTTGGCAACTTCCAGACGGAGGACTGAATAAACGGACAATTCAATTAAAATAAATTAAAGAAAATATCAGTAACGAATTAAATAGGGCAGATTGGATTCGCTTGGGAAAAAAGCAACAGGATGAGGCATAAGTGGACCTGGGGCCATGCTGCCATGGAATTTGGACTGGGACCCACCCACCCATTGGGATGCTTCTGGACACCAGCGGTAAATTAATCATAAAATGATTATTGAAAAGAAAAAATGGAGATCAATCGTGTGGAAAACGGATCTATTGGAAAGAGAAATATAAAAAAGATACTTTTAGGATCACCCCATATCAGAGATGTAATTAATCAAGTCGAGGGGGGTAGATGTAATTAACCTAACCATTCCATCTAAAATGAAAGAGAAGGTGGGCGTCAATTTTCCAGCGGAGCAAAAGAGAAAAAAGTGGTAGGTGGGGGGGAGCGAGCTGTTTGTTTGTTGAAATGTCGACTTTACGAGGTCACGTCGACTCGCACCAACCATCATTTAAAGCCAACTTACTTTTTTAGAGCCAGGGATTTGATGTGGCAGCATCTCAGAGTTCTCTCTCGTTATCTTTGATGGTGCTGCTGCCGTGTCATCACTGGTTGTAAAAGAGTTTTCAGGAGTAAAAATAAAAATAAAAATAAAAATAAAATGTAAGAGATGTCAGATAAATTCAAAATGAAAGGTTAAAAAAAAAATTGGAAAGGAAAGGAAGGCATATTTTTTAAGGCTGTGATGTGTTCATTGGAGGGAGCGATAAGGCTGCAGGTTCACAGTTGAGTGGCGTATTGGAAAGCGGATTTGTTTTTGTTTCTATTCGGGATAAAAATGCATAATGAAGTGGAGAAGAACTTTCAATATAAAAATCATGGTGTATAAGTATAGCTAACTATTCCCGGGTTCGCAACAACTCCATCCAATCTTAATTCCAGCTTCCACCGGTGGCAAAAGTCAAACGCCAGAACTATTTTAATCTCCAAAGAGTATCTGAGAGAAAGGAAGTGTCGATTTGCACAAAAGCAAAAGGAACAACAGCAGCTCTACAAACTCAACATGAGAGAAAAAAAAAATAACTAACCACCTCCAGGCTCCAGTGTCGTGGACTCACGAAACTAACTAAAGAACACAAACCATGTACATAGCCCAAATGTTATGCATACAATCACAACTTACTTAAGCCAGTTCATCAGCAGCATGCATCTCTATGCATCATTCGGTGCCTTGTCTTGCAGGGGACAAGATGGCTGCTACGACCGGGCAAGGAACTCCTTGTTATATTTCCGGTGACGTCTCTCTCGAGCATATAACACCCAGAATATCAAGGATAGCATTACTGCCGCTGACACCATAACGAGACCTATGTAGATCCATTTGCTGTACCGCTCGAGTCCCGGGCAGTTATCGTTATTAATTGCGGTAAATGTATCGCGTACAAAAGTGCAGTCTTCTAGCTGAGTGAGGAACGGGCCGTATTGGTATAAGCCATGGCCGACACTGACGGCCGCCGTCATTTGGTTGTAGATGCTTGGAGTAACTCGGCCCACAGTAGTACATATCTCGGATCCAGAAACCATGGCAGTTTTACATTCATATGATTTCCAAACCTGCATTGCAAAATTCTGTTGTTGGACAACTGATACGTAAATGATAAATCTCCAATCTCCATAGCCATTATTAGCATTTGACTGGATCCTAGTGAATTCTTTCCAAGCCATAAGGCAAATTTAAGAGCTCGTTTGAGAAAAACAGAAGATCTTCAGTTTTACCTGCGGTGCATTGTTCAAGTCAACTTCTCCGCTGAGGCAGGTGCGGTTACTGAAGTCGGGTTTATATGGGTTGCAGAGCACGGGCATTAATGGTCCGGACTGGTTATAATACAACGGCGCCGCGCTTGGAGGGAAGTTCCTATTTGATATGTTGACGATAACCTGATTGACGAGATTAACTAGCTGGAAGGTTACTTCCCTACTTCTGTATAGCGATTCGTTGGCAGTGGAAACATCGACGCAGGGAAGAATATCATCCAGAGCTGTATGTTCCTGAGGATGATTCACCCATTCATCCATTGCAACGCATGTATCACCAACCACGCTGTTAAATTGGAAATCAGTGTTAGCTTCAGATCTTTTCATCTGTATGCGTATTCACACAAATATCTTCGAGCTCAAGTAAAAAGAAAAAAAAAAAGAAAAGGTAATAGTAACCAGAAGATGATCTACATGGCTACATCTCATAATACATGTCAAACTCTTAAATTTCCTCAAGTGTCTTTCTCAATTTCCAACTAGGAAGTAAATCCTCTTTTATGATCGGTCTTCATACATATCCTCGACAACTGACTCTAGCTCTCTGCAATAACTAACAAGTCAATCTGTGGAATAGAGATTTTCTTATGATATAGAGTGATTTGTTCCTCCATTATTGGGATATGCTAATTGTGACAGACTCATTTCTAAATATATACTGCATAACTTAACTGCACAAAATCAATCAAGCAAATGGTTAAGACTTCGCAATATACACTGATATTGGCCTTACAGTTGTCCGACTATTTTGGATTATGGTGTGTACAAGGTCTATAATAGACAAAATTCCCACAAAAGGTCTGGATTTTCTCCAAACTTCATTTACTTAATAAGTAACAAGTAGCTTCGCTACATATAGCTCAGAATTTTGCAATACGAAGGTCTATGCATTTTTCACACACAAATTAGAGCCCTCAATCATATATAGGAAAGTACTGTTACATTCATGATTCATGCATCCCAGGAATTGTGCCTAAGTTTTTAATCTGAGATGTCTACTGCAGTATATCCTCTGAGTTTCAAGCTGAAGTTTGATTATAATCGATAAGAACTAAGTAAGTTTTTAATCTGAGATGTCTACTGCAGTATATCCTCTGAGTTTCAAGCTGAAGTTTGATTATAATCGATAAGAACTAAGTACTCCAAAACAATTTCAGAGGGCAGGAATCATGTTTGATTAAATCAAATATCTTTGGGACTACATAACCTCTTTTTTTCTAAATTAGAAAAACCAGTTCATATTTGACTCTACATCACCAGTCATTACATCTAACTTATTTCATAAAACCCAAATTCTAACTGCATAAGGAATGATAAACATGTGCAAGGACTTAAATTCTATGATTCCAAGTATGTCAGACTGTCTGGCCTTTCTATGAAGTACTATTATCTGCATCCAAGAGTTACTAATTACAGAAAGATGCCTAGACCGGATAGCTTATAATAGACCAAGTTAAAGAACCGGTTGGAAGAAGAAAACAAAAAATACAGAAAAAATAGTGAAGACATATATGAGTATATTTGAACTTCGCATAGAAGGCATGAAACTTTCCGGAGGTTAAGGAGATCGTGGGAGTTGATTTTGTACTACTAGTTGCATATTCTAGCAAGGAAACATGATTAAGATATATCGATGTCACCCTTATATAACTTACTTATGTAGAAGAAGGAAAACACCACACAGGATGAATGTGCCTGCCACCAGAATCCATCCAACGACAACCAAGCTGCAAAATTATCATCAAGAAGTGTAAGAGAAAAAGGAACACTAATAGCGAGTAAGTGGATAGCTGTGGGCAGTATCAGACATAACATTTGACTTACACATATACAAGAAACTGCAACCCAAAAACGGAGAGCACTGTTAAAAAAAAAAACAGAGTGCCAATATTAGCTAGGATCTTAAGAGATATAGTTCAAACTTTCTTAAAGAATTTCATACTTACAGAATCCAATAAATGCCAAAAGAAGCATCACGGCAGCGACTATAATCAAATCCAACCGCCTGAACATATATCACATTAAGCTCATCATGAAATTAACAAATCATGAGCATATTCACGTATCTAAATTATTCCTATGTTTGGAGAGCCTGCCAGAAGGGTTGCTCTTGGATTGCATGAGCCTAAATTGCAACCAAAAAGGTAGGTTATTCTTCATGCTGACTAGGTTTATATAGCTTTTATTTTTATGGCAAGTCTCTCTAATATTTGGTTTTCATTTGGTCACGATATTGGCACCAATTTTTAGATGATTGATATCAAACTGATATCCAATGGTAAAAACTTCTTAATTCTTTTGGAGATATCATCTTTCAGTTGTGCTCTAGCTGACCATACTATTGGGAAAAATGCTTAGATGAAATGTATAAATCATCATAAGCAGGTCTTTCTTGGTCAACTAGAAGATGTATAACATTTGAGAAGGCTCTTAAAGAAAATTCAGATCGGCTCTCAGAAAAACAAGTTTTTATATTCTGACGAAACCAAATTACAACAAAAAAAAACCTCAGAAATGACTTTCTTCCTACTTTCAAATTAATGCTTCATTCACTATTAAACTCAAATTAACTAATGGAGATAATATCAAAATAGGAAGTGCAGGTATCATACACTATATTCAGCACATTCCGAATCTTCTTGGAATTGTCAGATGTCCGACTAGAAAGTTCGTTTGCTGAAGAGTTCAACTTTGTCTCAAGGACATCAATCTTGCTCTGGACATCAGCAGATAGGAAAATCTGATCCACACCAACCTTCTTAGCAGCAGCTAAATTGTTTGAGAAATTCCTAAGATTGTCCACTGTTAAATTAGACTGACCCACGACATAGTCCAGAGTAGTCGTGGTGCTGGAGTGGAATTTCCCCTGACCGACATACAAAACAACGCATCCCACACTGCACAAATCAAACATAGACAATCAATCAATCAACCATTGAATCAAGTCAAGCAACTACAATTAACCTACGTTGTGATGAAAAATAAAAAGATAAATATAAGCATATACTTACATCGCTGCGCAGGTAAATATTATTAGCAGAATCAGAGAGAGTGCATATGCAGTCCGCGAATAAGAGTAATTCCGGCGGCGACAGCAGCAATAACAGCAACAGATAAGCAGCAAAGCCAAACCAAATCCCACGAACCATGCCAAGGCAATGGCAAAGAGGGGAGCCGCCGTGAATCCAACAGACTGAGAGAGAGAGAGAGAGAGAGAGAGAGAGAGAGAGAGAGAGAGAGAGAGAGAGAGAGAGAGAGAGAGAGAGAACAGAAAAATTATGGATAAGGATAAGCTAAATCTAAAAGGACAAGAACAAGAAAGGTTCAAAATTTGAAATTGGAATATCTTACAGCCCAGTAATGTTTATTACTAATATTCCAACCACCAGTATATCTTTTGTTTCCATCCAAAGGATCTCTTCTATGAGTTCTCTCCTCAGCCAAGACAAAGGAGGAGCTATTATCCACAGAAGCTCCACTGGACAAAGATGTCTCAGCAGCCAATCTCCTCCATACAACCAATCCATGACCCTCTCCTGTAAAACCCACCTCAAACAACACATCAAAAACTAACCTTTTTTTTCTAACAAAACAAAAGCAAATCTCCAAATATACCGTTTAGAAAAATATACCCATTCTAAAAAATGACACGAATTTGACACAAAAAAGCGGAAGATTAAGAGAACCTGATGTGGGTTTTCTCTGGAGCTCAATAGCGGCGTGCGAGGCGGGAAACGGGAGGAAGACAAGCAGGAAAAGGGAAAGAAGGACGAGGGAAACGGACAATGCCATGGCTTCTCGAAGCAGAGGTGTTCTGTCTCTGAGCTTCTCCAAACTGGCGCCTTTATGAGCTCAGAGGCCTTTGGAATCCAAGGAGAAGAGACCCTTTAAAGGAATCGGAGAACGCTGCGAGGTGTGGAAGAGGTCTCTTTCTACGTCGCTTTCCTTCCTTTGAAAGGGTTCTTCGTGTCAAGAATTGTCGAGAGAGAGAGAGAGAGAGAGAGAGAGAGTATCGCCGTCGGTTTTATTTCCTTTGGGTAACGGAATGACCCTGCTCTTATATCCCTCGCAACGCGAAATGACCATATTAACCCTGAAGATTTTATTCACTGGCCACTATTGTGGTTGCTTATGGAAAACGATCTTATGATCCTTTTCTTAATCTTGTTCTCTTGGATATGAATGAAAATTATGCTGCCTTATATTATTATTCCATACCTTACTGACAGGGAAATTGTTCCATTCTTCTTTCTAAAATTAAATTCATAATACTATGTCTGGAAAAAGACTAGTCAAATTGGAAATATGTCACACTTATTATATTCTACAGTAGGGATTTGTGTACTAAGAGCCTTCTTTTTCAAGGGTTTTGTAAATGTCAATCATGAGATATCCAGAGAGCATATATGCCAAACTTGATTAAGATCTCTTACATACAATTATTAAACATGAGGTTAATATTTAATAAATCTTTTAGTGGAGTAATAGGATGAGTGGTTTAATTATTTAGCTTCTATATTCTAATGACTTATAATAATTGATAATTAAAAATTAAGGAAGAGGAGGATGAATGAAAATATCAACCGACAAAGGGCATGGATAATTATAAGGTGCAGGCCACCTAGCCAAAGAGTAAACATTAATAATAGCCAACAAAAGGGGGGGTTAATTCTCTCTGATGGGTCCCATGTCTCAGCTCCAGTAGTCTTTATCTGAGATATAGTCTACCCCACCACCCAAGTGGCCAAGTGGCTCTTTTATTAAACTTTTGTTATGTTTCTTTTGCACTTCAAAACTTAAATATTAAAATAAAATATATTTTATTATATCACTGAGATCTGTAAATTAGACAGTTACTTTTAAATATTGATCACGTTTTAGTCCAGCAATTTATGTAAAAATATTTAAAATTATTATCTAAATTATTTTTTAATCTGAAAGTCAATTATTTTATTATACTTTAATTTTTAGATCAAAATATAAATTAGTGATTTATGAGAAAATTTAATGCAATAACTTATATTTCTAAATTATAATCTACCCCACAAAGCACTGCTAGTTTTTTCCTCTTTTTTTTGAAGTAAATTAGACTCTTGAAAATAAAAAATAGTGGCAGACTATGATCACCAACCATCTCCAACTTAATTTATATCTTGCCGTCGGATTAAAGACAAAGGAGACGAATATCAAACTCAAATTAAGTCAACTAATTCTAAACCGCTTATAATTGTACCATCCATCCATCCATCTACTCAAAATTTCAAACCAACCTTTTTATCGCTCTAATCGACTTTGTTTAAACTAGTCGCGCGTGAAAGCTCCACCTCACCTAAAACGATATAATTAAACACAGAGGAGTGAGGGCATTTAAGCCACGTTAGGATTTAAAAAAATAAAAAATAAAAACAGTCAATTCCCACGTTACCCCCGACCAACGGCTATTACGGTCAATAAAAGTAGGGGCATTTTGGGACGAAACATGCTTCAGTGTTTTAAGGGTTTAACTGCGTAGTGACCATCTCAACTATTGTTTACTCTCACTCAATAATTTTTTTTCTGATATAAATATTATAAATTTTTATTCATATATTTAATCAAAAATTTAAAAATTAAATTTAATAATATAATTAGATAATTCAAGAGGTGTACGTGATTTTTTATTTGTCTTATTTAGAGGTATTTTGGTGGACTTAATGATAATAGTAGTCGCCTTGTCCACCTAATGATGCATACGTGGCAGGTTACTTCTATGTTTTCTTTTATTAATTATTCACACTTTATCGTATAGTATATATAGATGAGGGGGGATATTTATAACACACCGATGCACATATGATAATATTGATTAATGTGATGCTTAAAACGTAAAAAGATCAATGATATCTACTGTTTAATTATAAAATAATCTTTTGGGTCTACTTTTAATGCATGAGAATTAGGTTCTGGATCTAACCTATGATTTTCCTTAAACATGAGAATATTTGGTACACTAATTATTATTTTTCCCAAGAAATAAAATACACGTACCTTCCATCATCCCTATAATTATGAAAATAATTATTATGATTCTAGAACTTTAATATTTTAGTTTTGGGGCATCATTTCTCGTTGACCTTTCCTACGAAGAGTATATAAATTGCATGCGTTTTTGTTAATTGTTTTAAAGTAATACTATTGGACGTTTGGTATCACGTCATGGTCACATTAAATACTTAACAATAATTAACATACACAAAAAATCGAACAAAATTATAATAATATAATATTATGTTAAGAGCTCTTAACATAAGGAAGGTAGAGTGGTGGCAGAGTCCATTTTAACTTCATATATATATATATGTGTTATGGTTGTTCTTGATCTTGGCCCATATGCCATTTGCCAATGGCCAAGCCAAACACTATCTTAATTGACAAAGATTAGATCCAAACCATTTTTATCCCTCTAATTAGATATTTAGAGGTGGAAATGTAGGCTAAGCTTAACCATTATTAAGTAAAGAAGTATATATATTTTATATGTTACCAACCTTGTGCATGACAACTCTAAACGAAGCCCATTCACTCACTTATTGGGCTTAAAGCTTAGAAGCCCGGCCCAGCTTATGGGCTTAGGCATCATGAGTTGGTAATCTTTTGGGGGATTAAATTACCCTACGTAATAAAATTATAGTCTGATTTGAAGATGATAAGATTTTTTTTGGTCATATTGCAATTTATTTGTGGCGTAAATAAATAATAATTTGGTTTAGTTTACGCTCTTCTCATATAAATTTAACGTTAATCAGGTTTAATATTTGCTACAATACTTTGAAATTAAGTACATGATCTCTGCCTCATAATTCCATAAACACCATCTCACAAAGCTAACTAACTAATAAGCAACAATTTCTCAATTAATTCCACGATTAATGGAGTTTGTCTTCTAATTAATTTGACTAACAATTCCTAATTTCATCCACTTGCACTAAGAATTGCTCAAATCCTCTCACAACTTGGACCAGTCAAAAACTCCTCCTTGGCATGCATGGTGAGGATTCCATGGTCATGGTCATGGTCATGGCTCATGGGGTCCCCCCTTATATTAATTTCTCACCTCCATTTCTCCCAAGGCAAAACATATAAACATATATAAGTATATATAATAATAATAAATATATGAATCAAAGTTAAACCTACATGATAGCTATGCCAAGCCCCAATGCATTGCCAATTCCCCACAAGAAGCTAAGAGGAGAAAGAACCAAACAACTCCTCGGGCAACTCCCTCAATTAGCATTAGTTTTAGGAAGTGGAGCTCTTTAGCCAAGGTCTAGTTGTTGTCTTAGTTAATATTAATCTCAACCCATCCATGGGATGATGGGAGACATGGGAACAGCCCCCACGTTCTCCTCCCCTATCTTTCTTCATTAATATATCCCTCATCCCATCCTTTCATCCCTCCTTATATCTTCTAACCCTAGCTATATTATCCCCACCATCCTTCTCCTGACTCTCAAGTTACTACCAGTGGCATGTATAGCTAGCTACCTACCCTTCTCATATATACATGCATACATACATATATATAAACATAATTAGGTACTAATTTTTGTGTGGGTTTATGTAGGAAATCATGCGTAAACTGGCGTGGTTGGATGCGCTGATCGGCACGCAGAAGTTCTTCGTGGATTGCTCTCTCCATGAGGGCTTCAAGAAGAAGGAGAAGAACATTTGCTGCTTGGATTGCTGCACTGCTATATGCACTCACTGCCTTCCGTCTCATAGCTTTCACAGGCTCATACAAGTGAGGCGTTACGTGTACCATGATGTGGTTAGGTTGCAGGATCTTGAGAAGCTTATTGATGACTGCTCCGGTGTCCAGGTAAATGAGATCAGCTCACTGCTACCTCCGAATCCCAGCGAGTAGTAGTAGAAATTAATATTATTAAGCACTACTGTTCATGTTCTTCATCTTGTCATCTTGTATATATATATTTATATATTTGTGCAGTCTTACACGATTAATAGCTCCAAAGTGGTGTTCATCAAGAAACGATCTCAGAGTAGGCAATTCAAGGGATCTGGAAATGTGTGCACTTCTTGTGATAGGATCCTCCAAGAACCTTACATCCATTGTTCCCTCGAGTGTAAGGTAATCGTATCAATACTATATTAATTTCAGCTAGATTATATGTATATGGTTGATATTAGTTTATTATTTGTAGGTGAATTATGTCTTGAGGACTTGCAAGCCGTCGCAATTTCCTCACGGCGATGACTGCGCGTACGATGAGAACAACGAGACGACGCAGTCGACTGTGATCGAAGGGGATGAGGCGAATATTTGCTCGTCGTCGGATTCGGAGAATTTGAGTGCCGATGATCGGTTTCACAGTAGTAGTGGAATAAATCTCTTCTCAAGGTTTAGCAGAAGACTCTCCAGTGATGACATAGCTGGAAGCATCAGTAGAAGGAAAGGGATTCCCCATAGATCTCCTCTATGTTAGAAACAGTACTAATCTTCTGTAGTTTAATTAATCTGACTGTTATCTTAGATGATGAGAGTTTTTGTTTTCTGGTGTAATGACACCATATGGGTGCTAATTTCAAGGTTTTTCGTACATTTCCGAGAGTTATTTTTCAACGCTACATAGTATCCTTCTACTGATGTTGAATAAACCCAGATTATAAATCATTTAGGGCTTAACTGTTTATACTAATTGAGCTAGATCTACATAATGACGGTAAAAAATTACTTCAAACATCAGTGCTCGTCAATGAATCCACTAAGTTTAGAGTACCTACCTCGTGATGCACTGATGAGTGTGTTAGAACATACAATTAGTATCGTAACTTACATCTCAAGGCGATTCTTTAATTAACTAAGTCATTGGTAGAAGAGAATATTATTGAAGAAAACGACATGACACATCATTGCAAATGCTTAATATCTTTGAGATCTAACGTTCACATTCATATATTCTTGATATTGACAAAGATGCCAACTAAATATGTTAAATAGTTGATTTAAATTGTTGGTGCACTTACCTAACTTAAGTTTATAAAGGACTGGACTTTAAATATCATCTAGCTAGCTTTATTAAGTTCTTAATTTCTATCGTCTATTCTTGTGCGGTGTCGAGAGTTGCGTACTCTATTATCTTTCGAGTGCCGCACACACAAGAGGGAATATGTTAAATATATGATATACATTATTGATTTATTTGTCTAAAAACTTAAGCTTTTAGGTCAAAAATTATGAGCGCACATTTTCATTTGGGTCGCTAAATTGTGCTCCAAAAAGCTGTCTATAATTGATTCTTAGACAAACAAAAACATGTGGCATATGATTTGGAACTGTGACTCAATTTGTCTGGCCCTTTGTGACCGTATAGATTATTTTTTAGAAAAATAGAATTTGAATGGCAACTATACATGCAGCTGGAAAGATTGGGAGAAGCACTCGTGCACCCTATGCTTGCTTAGGGTTGTATTATATCTAATCCTATGTATTAAAACCGGGAATGGAGATCTTTGTCAGCCATCCACGTTTTACTATTAAAAACTCCTCATTATAAATTATGATCTTACAACAAGGGAAGTGTTTCTTCTTTGACTTTGACTGCAACTGACCATTTTGGAATAACCCTCTGTGATAATTTATTTATTTATTTATTTTTATTTTTTATTTTTTGTAACCATCTACCCAGCTTTTGCTCTATTTCATTCTGTAGTTTTGAAGGAAAAATAAATATTCATAGTTTACCTTGAAAAAGTTCTAGTTAAAATATTTTAATCCAATAATTTCGAATTTATAACGGGTTTGGGCTTCCAGCCAAGGCCCAGATCCGACCCGGACTTGGCCTGGCTCAGATTGGGTCGAAGCCGAGAACAAGGCCCAACTTCTATTCGGGCCCACGGGCTATTTGGGCGATCTAAATACCCACTTTATTCCGGATTGGATCGGATAAACTTAAAACTATTCTTATACGAAGAAGACACGAGTAACTCAACCGTTGCGAAGCAGCAAACGACTAATGGCTCTGGTCACTCCCACCACCACTATCCTTCCTCTTATCCCTCCCTCGGGACTGAGAGGCAACTACTATTCCGCCACTTGTCCGTTGCTCTCGTGCAATCGCTTGTCTTCGGTTCACACCTCGACCCGCTTCCGGGGAAAGGGAGATGTCTCGCTCTCCGTCGCCTTCAACCCTTCGGGAAATTTCGATCTTTCTCTTAACGCAGACGAAGAGGGTAAGAACAATTTTTCTTTATATTTTATTTATTTATTTTGGGTTGTAATTAGATTTTTAGTTGGTTTATTATGGTTTATTTGGATTACCTATTTGAGGTTTGAAGCATTATTACATTGGTTTTGATTCTGAAACTGATGTTTGTTTAAAAAAAAAATCATTTTGGTGCGTATTATCTGCTTCTATTTGTTTAATTTACTATCTGCGATAATCTTTCTTTCAAGTTGTAAAAGAAATAGTGATGGATTATCTTTATCTTTCAATTCGTTGGTATAATTTGTCACAGATAATGGAATCTCAAATTTGGTCATGAGCATGATAAATTTTGGCTGGCCAAGGGCACTTTAGAGTGGAAAAAGGAAAACATTTGCAAGCTGTTGAAATGCCATTTAAACTTTGAAGCAAAACGGAAACTGCTTTATTAACTCCTTCTTTGTGATGAGCTTAGGTGCTAAAACTTGATTCTTTGCACTTAATCAGTTGACTGCTATCTGGTGATTAATAAGTGCATGTCAGGCCATCTCCATAGAGAGGTTCTCATGAAAAATCAAGAAAGTTATGTACATTCTAGTAATCAAGTCTCTAGTAATGTTTTCTGGTGCTTAAGTTTGTTCTGGATCTGTTCTTCTTTTTTTATAGGAAAAGCCCGTAGGCTAGTGATTTCATTCATTCCGAACAAATGTTTATAAGCCTAATACACGGAGGAAAATTGGAGATAGTTTGAACAAGTACCGAAAGATATTATATCAAACCAAAAGGGCACATATAAATAAGGCAAAAAATTCTGCCCAAGCAGCAACACACCGAAGATCCAATTCCAGTGATTCTGCCATGGCCACTGTGGATCCAGGCTAGCCATGAAATTCAACTACACAAAACACAAAATAGAAAAAAGAAGGGAGGTGCTCGTTCTGGATCTCCTGAGATTCATTTTCTTAGACAAAACAAAACTCTTGCTATTTTGTCTCTCCATTTATATTCTATAAGAAAAGTAAACCTTTGGAATAAAGGCTTCATATTTGACAGAAATCTTATTGGATTCACTTCAAAGTTCATGTTCATTCACATTAGAGCTTCCTGTACAAGCTCTGTTAAACTTATAATTTATTCCACAAAAGTATCTTCTTTGATAACCTATTAACCCTAAGATTATAATCTCTTCTTGGAATTCTAATAGCTTGGAAAAAGCCACAGCAATTCATGAAATCTCCGTGTCTATCTTTATGGTATAACTGTTGCATATCATTGATTCCTGTGACATAATTACCAAATACTTACATTCCAAAGTCATCTCTTGTATGATATTTTATTTGTCAAATCACATACTCCTCTCTGTCTTTGTCATTGCATTTTGGTCTTCATATAGTAATGTATAAATATGAGAATTTTATGACCTTCAAAATAGCATATATTGGTACCCTGGTGTAAATTGATCCAGTAAAGGAGCATTATAAATGATATATATATATATATAGTTCTTAGGTGTCAAATTACAATGTCACTGCATTTTGGTCTTTGTGTGAATTAGGGATTAGTATATAGAGGTTTCCTGGTGTAAATTGATGCAGTAGAAGGAAACACCATCAGTTATTGCGAATACATATCTTGAGAAAAGATTTTTCTTTACTTATATGTGCCTCCGCATTTGACAAATTGTAGCTGTATAAAGTTATCTACCGAATGACTGTTTTTTTCATGTTCCGTTTGATAGATGCCCAAGAAATTGCACCTCCGCTGCCCCCAACTGAAGGACGTTTTGAAATTGTAATCAACAATGATACTATACGAAGACTCGACCTGTCTCCTATTCATGCATTAAGTGAAATTAAATCCCTTACAGAAGGTACACCAGCATTATGAAGTGTGTATTATCAATAGTATGAGTTTTAAGTTTATGCCCTGAGAGCTACTGTCACTATTTCAGCTAAATCAAGGAAGCTTTTGGAGCAAACTGTTGGGTTTACTATCAACTATGAAAGAGAGGATCCATATGATACCCGTGAACTATCAGAGATTCCTGAAATAAGGCTATGGTTTGTGAGACTTGATGCTTCTTATCCATGGTTTCCAGTGGTTCTTGATTGGAGAGCTGGAGAGCTTGCAAGGTATGCAGCAATGCTGGTGCCTCATCAGGTAACCTCAGTAAAGCAGAAATTAGCTGAAATCAGATATTGTTTCTTAACCAAAAGTTTCTTTTTAAATCTAATTTCTTCTTCTTCTTCTTCTTTGGTAAATATACTGATGATTGGCATCTGGTAAACTATGGCAGATGAGTATGAGACTTGGCATAGTCTTCAATCCTGAGGCCCTAGAGTTGTTTGTGATGAACAAAGTTTTTACCGTCTATTCTTGGTTGAAGCAACAAAATCATCCGAAACCTAGGTTGAAGGCAAGTGACATGGCTCGGATGCTCGGATTTGGTCTAGGGGATGAACTGTTTGACTTGATTGATCGGCATCCTATTCATCCCTCATGAAGATAGAAGACTAAAACAACAAAACGTGGAACTTTATGTGAATCGACAAGCACTATTTCTTATTGGTAGAATCTGTGAAAGTTTGGGGACCTCTACTCAAGAACAATATCTTCTGAACAAGGTTTTTCGAGCCAGAGACGTGCGAAAGTCAGAACAAACTGATTGAGGTCAATTTATCATTACGCGAAATTCTTAGATAAGTACTGATGATGTAGAACAGGGCGCTTTGCCTTTTGTCAAAAAAAAAGGAAGTACTGATGGAGTACTCATGATGTACATGCCATAATTCTCAAAGTTTTCGAACTGGTGTAAATTCTAATCTCATCTTTGAGATCATAATTCTCTTCCTAGATTCTTATTGTTGGATCATAAAAGAGGGATAGAATGCAACAACTTTGTTGACCTAATGGTTTTTTTTTTTTCACATCCTTTTACTCTTTTAAATTCCGGTTAAATCTGATCAGATCTCTGAAGGATCTAAATTGGTGTTAGTACCTGGAATAGAATCCAACTCGAATCCAAGATAAATACTTTTAACTTCTTCGTATGTTTTTATAGCCAATTAATTACCTCTGGCAGCAGGAATTCTGAGTAGAATAATAAAGCTAGAAACCATAGTACCAGACTTGAAGTCTTTTTAGTTTTTAATTATTCAAAAAGTGAATTTAGCTAGATATAAAAAAATATTTAGTTATTAAATCAGGTTAGAAGATCTCTAAACCAGTTGGGAGAGGAGCCTCAAAGCAAACAAAGCCTAAGATTAGATGATGGTTCATGGATTAACAAAATCTAAACTTGTGAAGTCCACGTCCAGGAAGATTAGATGTCATTAAAAGCTAACTTTACGTGATGTTTCAGAAACAGCGATGAAGTCGAGATCTTACATCGTTGAGTGAATACTTACTAATACCTACTATGGCATCACCATCATGAATACATACAAACAACATGTTTGGATTCATCTCCTGACTCACTCAACATTGATGGGTCTACCACTGCAAGCTTGCATCCTCCCCCAGCATAACATGCCATAAGACACACATCCTTATCTACGGATGGGCCGGCCCGATCGAGCATGTACATGCATGGCCGGTAGACAACATGTGAGAGCCCACATGCATCCAAGAGAGACAGCCCAACCCTTTGCAATCAATGACGTGAACATGGTAGCCCCATGACCCATCCCCTAACCCATTATCCATCCCACACTCCACAATGTGAGGTACATGCTACAAGCTTTCACCCTGTCCAACTTAATTCCAATCTCAAAAGACATAAGCTATGATCAGTGACATCGTTTTGCGATCGATCCCCCTCACAAAAGGCACACACATATGAAGACAAACATCTCTCTATCTTTGTCTCTCCCACCATCCATCCATAGCATTCAATCATTCAAACACAATGAGAAGGGTCCATGGAGGTTTGTCAGGGTGTGGTGATCCAAGTAGTCAATCAGTAAGTCGATGATATAAGAATGATGGGAATATTTATAGTATCTGCACTAAAAGGAGGCCTGGGCCAAGAAAACTGCAGCATTTCCGGTAATGCTGTCCAACCTTCTCCTACTATTCTATTCTCCTAAGCTGTTTGTACTAGCTTCTGCCTACTAGCTAGAAAGGAGCTTAGTTGTGGATTGGAGGCTTCCTCTTTGCTGGGGAATAATCCATTCCAGCTATGTCTAGTATGTCGGGGTAGGTCTGCGGTTGCTTCCGGGCGGGCGGCGGCGGCGGTGCCGAACGGAGGTCCTCTCGGCTCCCGACGGCTCCATCTCCCTTCGCCTCGACCTTCATCTCGTTGCTCTTCTCCATCTGTACATAACCATGAAATCATGAGCAAAGAGGGTGTCAGCAGTAGTGATTGAATCATGCATGCATGTACTGTTTAGCTTTTTGCTAGGTAAAGCATCTCTACCTTTGATGTACTGCTTGTCTTGCTAATGAGTCTTCTACTCCTTCCTGCATTAAAACAGGCAAGAATGGAACTGTTATCTCCTTGGATGTGGTGATCTATTTTTGTGTTCTATTTTGCATATAATGTTGCCAAATTTTGTTCACATAGGCAAACACATGTATGTATGTATATATATATATACTCTCTATATGTGCAAACTTTGGTTCATTCACAAAATTGTTTTTCCTACATACAGGTAGAGAGGTGTTTGTTTGGTTCTTCCCTCACAGCACTCATGTGGAAACTAAGAAAAATGTAAATGTGGGCATGAACGATTTCAATGGTGATTAGGGTTGTGATCCCTAGGCCCAAAGTAATCTTCATAAATCCCTGGAACACCGTGATCATGGACTTCTCTAACTTTCCTAATAGCACTCTTCTCCTTCACCGTACCTGAACAATGCCTGTCAAATTCGCAAGAAGCTTGAGACTCAACAACACTCCCGTCTCCCTTCAAGCTAAGCTTCTCCTGGTATCAATTGCAACCAAAACTATATCAGCACCACTAACAATTAATACCAAGTAATAGTAGTAGTACATTAATCTATTATTTGTTCTAGCTCAATCACTCACATAGATATTGCTGATCTGGAGAGCAGCTCTGGACTCTTCTTCCAATCTAATACCTAAGCAAGAAACAAAAGTTCCAATGTTAAGTAGTGAATAAATAAATATACATATATATGATGGAAAAGAACACCCATGAATGGCTTCGTTTGAGTTTAATTACCAACAACTCTGGTGATCACCAGAAGTAGCAGCACAAGAGAGACTAAGAGCTTGGCAGTCCTCATTTATTTGTGCAAGATTGTAAGCTAGATATGAGAGATGAGGAGAGGTGGGCGAAAGAGAAAGAGAATGAGTGCCAAACCACCCCCCTGGCTCAACTAATTTATATGGCATTGGGCCTCCTCAGACCCCACCATGCTCCCTCCCCTTGCATTGACAAGTGTGCCAAAGTCCAAAAGCCAAGATCTTTCTAAAAAACATATAAAAATATTGCGAATAGCAACCTAATTTTTGTTTAAATATTAAGTTTGAATTGATTCCATAACTTAAATGTCACTCTTTAAGGAAGGATGTTCCCCGAAAATTTGGATTTTGTTCAGCTTATTCTCCATTAAATCCTAAAATGCCCTTCCTATTGGGATCAAAGTTTTTTATGAGACACTATTAAAACTCTACGTCAAATTAGTTGACATGGGTCTACTTTTTCTTAGTTAATGATATATTAAGACCTTAATGATGTATTAAGACCCTTCCACTCAAATGGAATTATCATGCAAATTAACATGATTGCTAGTTAACCAACCAAGGCCGAGCAGTTATGTAAAGGATTACCATCTTACTTACAAACTTAAGTCCAATTTTAATGCTAATTGTAATTAGGAAAAAAAGGGTACAAGAAACTTTAACGTTAGGGGCAGCAAGATATTGTACGGTGCTTGGGCGACGGAGTTTTCGACGGCGTTAGGAGGCCGTTATCCTTCGTCGGCGAGCTCCCCTTGGGGGTGGGTCCCGGTACACGTGGCCGTCCACATCACACTGGGGCTAGTGGTAAGTAAGCGGAGATTAGGCCACGTGGCGGGAGGGTGATAACGTGGCATGTCTGTGCTTTGGCTGGCAGCGAGACAGTGTGGTGGCGACGTTGCTGGGCGTTGAAGGGGCAGTAGCTCAAGGGCTCAACAAGGACGGCTCCTCTTCCTCTCCATCCCATATATAATTTTGCATTAGAGGCCAAAAACCTTATCCCCATGGACTTAAATTGCATGCGATTAAATGAGATTGGACCAAAATACGCCTTGCTTATGGAATGTTTTGGAATGTTTCGGAGAGTGATGTCTTTATAGTTAAAAGGGTTAGGTTTTATTTATTTATTTATTTTTAAAGTAATTTAGATTTAAATTATTATTATTATTATCTTTCGTTAGTGAGCCTAAATGGTGACAAAGATCTAACTATCCTTTAATATAAAGACAATTTAGGTTGATTAAGCTTTTAAGTTAAGTCGTTGTGTTGTTGAGCCATTGCTTATTATTGATCGTCATCGAGCCAATAGTTTACGTCGTCGTGCCGCCGGGTTATACCATTAAACTGAACTGCCAATCCAAGCTAAACCATTAACTATTAAATAATTTTTACACGATAAATTTACTAGGAGTTGGACTTGAATTTATAATCTTCTATACTAAAAGTGGGTATGCTCCCAACTGTCGGATGTAAGGGGCAGTCTTATATTATCTCGAAGTGCTATCGAATTGTAAGAATTTGATGCCAAATGCATAGCATTTGTTGGATCAACAAGCTTGCCCACTTCCAAGAGAGAAGTGGTGCCAAGTATGTTTCTTGTAGGGATTTTGCTCTGGGAGATAGATGCTCATCTATACCCGAATCCATTTTCATGGGCAGACCTGGTCAACAACTTCCAAGTTATACCTAGAGCCAAGTGGTACAGTGATGAGATTGTACTATTAGCCAGGTGTCCTTGAGGTGAAAAGACTTGCCAGGCTTTTGAGGAAGGAAATAAGGAGATTTGCCCTACCTTATCACCACTTATCACCACTTCTTCCTCCCCTTTGCATGCATGCATGCATGCATGCATGCCTCCCTTGTGGTCAAAAGCTCCTTTTGAGATCCTCCACGCCCTAACCGTAGCCTTTTTTTGTCTCTCCTTTCCCTTCTCCAATGCTAGTAAACCAAGTTCCAAGCCCAAACTCCCTTGACCACACCTCCAATGATTTGGGGCCGATCCTAACTTTGGTCATGTCAATATTTGTTTGTGGGGGGGGGTTTGTGTCCTCTAAGGGTGCATATCTTTGAACCCAAGAAAGGATAAAATATATATTATGTAGCTAGGTTGTGTGTGATAATACAAGAAGCACAAGCTCCTAATCTTATATATATATAACTAGTTAAATTAGTAGCTTGTTCATTGTTCAAGAAGCAATGTATTGCGAAGGGAAGACAGGAATCAGATCAAGGTACATGAATGAATGAATGAGCTGTTTGGAAATGTTAGGCTTATTGGAAGGCACATTTTTGGTACATTTGAATTCAATTGTACAAGTAGTCCTTTAACTACTTTTCTTAATCAAGTACCACGATTTAAGCTTTTTTTTCTAAAAAAAATAAATATTATCTACTTTTTTCTCTTTTACTAATTTGTACTAGTAGTCCTCTGCTTAATAATTTATCTTGAATCTTCTTCTTTTGCTTTGGCGAAACAAGATCACCCTCAATTTGTTAATTGTAAGATCCAGCCAGCCAACTTCCTTCATATGTGCAAGATGATCAGTAGTTGAGAGTGAGTTTGTGATAGTATGACAGAGGGTGATAGATACTGCATCTATTACTTTTATCTGAGGAAATACCTTGTTACTTGGTTATCTTAAGACTAATAATTTTGTAGAAAAAGGTTGTCTTTCCAAGTGAAGAACTTCTATGAAGACTCTCTTAATTATTAGGAAAGATTTGACATGCACACTGAAATTAATTTGAATGCAGACCTCTATGGCAGGAATGTTTTTCATGACTAGTCCACTGCATTGCATGAACTTTCATTTTACTACACAGAGAAATAGTTAATGAATATGAGATACTCTTGACCACTCTATGCAAAGAATGAAGAATCATTCAGAAGGAAGTAGGAAATAGCCAAGTTTGATGTCTTCTGGAGGAGGTCAATACTTTTATTTTCAAGGATTATGCACCGATAACGACGCATGTTTTCGTGTCGCTGATCTTCACTAGAGGCAGGCATCCAGATTCAAATCCATCTCTGGCCTACAATATTAGTACTATTATTGACAGGTTGTGTAGATGTTTCTTTCTTTTATTTCAATGCTTTCTACTTATCCAAAACCTTCATCCTGTCAAATGCTAACATATAACATTCAAAGTTCATATCTGATAAGGAATTAAAGATAAGGAATTAAAGATAAGGTTTAGTCATTGATGCTTATCCAAGTGCAGCTGCAGGGACCATTTGTTCACATGGTTAGAGAGACTTATCTAGGCAAATGTAAGGAAGACCATCCACTCTCTCACAGAGCCAAGCAAAAAAACAAAACTAGTGGATTCCTACTGTTTGTTGACCTGGAAACTAAGTTACATTTCTAGTCCTTGAAATGCATAGATACTCTTGCAACCAACACCATCACCTGGAGTTTCTCAGGGCAACCACAGCTTTCAACCATCTCCTTTTGTCTCCCATATGCTCCTTTTTTCCCTCTTCTTCTCTTTCTTTTCCATGCTGCCCTGTTTCAGGCTATTTGGCTTCACATGCACTTGTTAAGAGGTTGGCTAATGGCATATTGCCTCAGAGGAGGCTGGGCTTAATTGATGATGACAAAGGACTTGTACACAGAGTTAACCAGAGGAGTATGGAGCTATTGTTTGGGCTAATGATCTAGCTATTTGGCCAACTTTAAGATAATATTAGATAATGGTGACTTTAATATTTTATATCTAATAGAGAAGCCTCTTAGCAACTCAAATGGAGATGCAGATATTTGTTGTGGAAGGCCGGGAGCTATAATCTAAGTAACATAGAGTTTGATATAGTGATATCCACCAAACTCTGATAACAAAGTCTATTAGGTGAGAGTCCAAGAATTTAGAGTTTTACTGTAACATGTGATGCTCGACAACAACATTTATGACATGCATGTGGATTGCCTCATATTTGTCCTTACCTGCATATATATATATATATAAGTTAAATGATCATTTGGGAGGAAAGGACTTACCATCCCAATTCACAGTAAGTATCTCCAATGGAATTACTAACCCTCTCTCCTTATTTTTAACGTAGTGTTTTAGTTTCATTAGGATACTAACTTAGCTAAAATGAGAATATCCTATAATGAGTTTTTGCCACCCCTTAGTGCATATATATATACACATATGTGTGTGTGTGTGTGTATGTATTAATATATTTTTTGATAAAGGTACGTATTTATATGTTACACTTCGGCAATATCCGATCCAGTTTCGAAAGCCCAAGCCCAACATTGAAGGCCTATCCGAAGCCCATGTGTGGTGCCGGGACGAGGTCGGATCTGCTTAATGGATGTGGCTCTCAAATCCGATAACTTTTGAGATTTTTATGATCCGAAGTCCGAAATCGTTAGTTCGGAGTTCGGACTACGGACTTCGGAACTAGTATCAGGTGTATTTACGGGTTAGCGGGTCTACTTCAGTAACCCACGTAATAATAATATAACCTTCTCAGTTCTCCCACGTCTATATATATACAGAGGCTAGGGTTTTCGTGCGGCCGAAGCCCCTCTTTCTTGCTGCTGCAACTGCCGCCGTCTTCTCGATCGAAGGGTTCCTTGCTCTCCTTGTTGGATCAAGCATGGCGGAGCAGGTAAAGGATTAATCTCTACTGCTACTTCTATATCTTTTCCTAAAATATGTGGTCGAACCCTAGATTCTTCGAGGAAGTTGGAATATTTTTGAACTTTTTTCCATGGTTGAGTAGAGACAACGTTATAGAGTGGGCATTTGGTCATGTTATTTCATGTTTTGTTCATCTTATATGTGTCGAGTTTGTGACTCTGGAATTCCATCGACTATGTTGAAATTCAGGGTTCAATTCTTGTTGTCCAGGAAGCTGTGAGCTTTTTTGTTAAGATTAATTAGGAAGATCGTGTGCCATTCTAGCTTCCTAATTGTGGTTAAGAAACCACACAAGGACATTATTCGTTTTGTATTTATTTGTATGAGAATTTGTTATTTAGTTATTCAACAGCAATCTTTTGTTATTATAGTCTGATGAAGAGAATGGAAGAGTAAATATTTTATTACTCACAGTTCCTGCTAGCTCATCCTATTTGTAAATTGTAATAGTTGTAAGAATGGTTTTGCAATTGAAGATGAATTACCAAGTGCAGTTAAGAGTTAAGACTCACTATTTTTATCAATGTGTATATTACTAGGTATTTGCGCCGGAAGTTTAGGTTATAATTGGAGCATATTTCATGAAATAACATCTCTGGTTATCATTTCTTTTGGAAGTCGGAAAGAACATTTTTTTGGGTTGTTTGTTACCCTGACTGGTTTCTCTGTTTCTTTTGCACTTACGTGCAGACTGAGAAGGCATTTCTGAAGCAGCCTAAGGTGTTTCTCTGGTAAGTACATTGTTACATGGTCATTCTTTCCTTTGTGGTTACTTGGTTAGATGTTGATTTGATGGGAGTGATGCAGCTCAAAGAAATCAGGAAAGGGAAAGAGGCCTGGCAAGGGTGGGAACAGATTCTGGAAGAGCGTTGGACTTGGGTTCAAGACACCCAGGGAAGCTATTGAAGGTCTTACTTTGCTCATGCTTACTCATTATTTTAATCACTAATTTGCTATTTGCAAACTGTGTACATCATTGTTATTGAAATTATGGTGCAAATGTCTGTGAGATCCATTCGTTGTGAAATTGTTATCTGTTTTTTCTTGCAGGGACTTACATTGACAAAAAATGCCCATTCACTGGCAATGTTTCAATTAGGGGTCGCATTTTAGCAGGCACATGTCATAGTGCGAAGATGAATAGAACCATCATTGTACGCAGGAATTATCTTCACTTTGTGAAGAAGTATCAAAGGCAAGCTAATCAATTTATTGTTTATCTTTTTACTTGCCACAATAGATTGATAACTTCTTTAATTTAATAAATAGGTACGAGAAGAGGCATTCAAATATACCTGCACATATATCACCTTGCTTCCGTGTTAAGGAAGGCGACCATGTCATCATAGGCCAATGCAGGTAAGCTTTATCTTCAATATTTTTGGCATGATTTATCAGAGTTATGCCATCTGTAAGAGTTCAATGCATTTGAAATTACTGTTTGGGTTCTGAATATTATATTCATGATAAGTGCAGCCATAATTTTCTCGAGGCATTGTATTATTGTTGGTCTCTATAATTGCTATATTCTATAGCTTGTATCATGTACATAGTCTTTATGGTTCATCAAATTGATGTATGCATGATGTGTGATCCAGGCCGCTGTCTAAGACTGTCAGATTCAATGTGTTGAAAGTCATTCCTGCTGGATCAACAGGTGGCGGAAAGAAGGCTTTTGTCGCAGCCTGAGATAGCCAGAAGGCTTTCTCCAAGAGTATATTTGTGACAGTTAAAAGCTTCTGACTCTGGGAGAAAATAATGCTTTCTAGGCAATTGATTGTAGGTTTCTTGTGTTTGATCCTTGAGCTAGTATTATCGAGTGAACCATTTTTGTAAGCTTTTTTAAAATTGAATGCTAAAGATTATGATATTCAATTTAATGCCTTTTGAGTAATGAACTGACAATCCTGTGATATGCAAAATTTGGTATCTAAAAGGCTTTTTAATTGCCTTCTTCTTCTCATGCTTATTTGTTATGAATTTGTTGTTTCCACAAAAGTAGTATCTCATATAGCCAACAGGATGCTGGTTACACAGCCAAAGAGTTGAAGATTTAAAGGTCATTGTTATTATTTTGCATCTGTTTAATGGTATGCATTTGTGGCTGTCTCTGTGGATTTCGAGCAACCTGGTTAGAAGAATGTAATTGCGTTAAGTAGATTTAACTCTCTTTACTTGTTTCCTGTGGTAGGATTTATCATGTGATGAAGCATCATCTGCGATAATAATTAATGAGATTTATCGCACTAATTTGAGTTCGGATAAAAGACAATCTACAGTCATAAGGCCTCTCTTAAATGCAATGATGGTGTTTGATTCCAAAAGAGTATAATTAGTGACCCCGTTAATTTATACCCTCAACCAAACTATGATAGTATAAATGGCTAAAGTCTAATTTAGTCCCAGGAGGCTACCTCTCCTATCACCATTTTACTTCTTCGTCTTGCGTTTTGCTTCCAATTTCTTCCCCAATCTCTCTCATGAGTCACAGCTTAAAGATATTTCTCCAATTCCTCATGGCTAATGGAGATAGTGTGGAGATGCCCTCAACCTCCTCAGAAACGATTGACTGATTCATTACTCAAGAAAAAGTAAATGTTAGGATACAAATCTCCCTGCATCAACAAGAACAGCGTTTTGACAACCAACCTGATTATTTATTCATGAAATTTAAAGGCATCTTACAGGTGAAATTCGAGTTTCAGGCAGATTCAATTTGAATCCGCAAGGTAATAGGTGACCGCATTGAACCATCAGCAATGTTAGTAGCACAAAGATGATTTACTAGGTTTAAAACAGCACATAGCCTTCCTTCAAAATAAATACTCGATCATTTTGACTGTGGCTCAATCTGCGGATAAATTGCGGATAAAATCATAAGAACAATCAGAATGAAGAAGGAAAAGGCCTGGTTTCTCAACACGATGGAAAGATTGTTTACCAGGCAAGCAAATATAGTATAGACTATAGAGGCAAACTTCTAACCATTAAAATGCTAAAAATCAAGATCTCCATATCCTAATATAGCCAGTCGACCAAGCAATAAGGTTTCAACATTCCGGGTATCGGGAAAAGAATGAAGAGATGGAAAAGGATTAATCTCTAATGTTAACCGACTCAAAGGGAATAAATGGAAAAAGAAAGAAACAAAATGTTTGTGAGATATTTGCCAAATAATAACTTCTGTACAAATGGCCACTTGATAGCCAATAAACTAATCTATTGTTAATGACATAGTTCTGCCATTGACATTTGTACATGGGAAGAGAAAAGGAAATAAAACTGAATAAAGCATGTGGAAAAGTAAAATAATTAGTGCTTCTAGTACTGAAAGAGTAAGACACTTGAAGAAGGCTGAAAGCTCAGTAAAATTAGGAGTTAAACATGTTGGATGATTACAAAAGTGAGTAGTTTCTATTAGGATGTTAGATGCAATGTTATTCAGAAAATGAAATTAAGTCATTAACAAATTTATATATTTGGGTGAAGTTGGAGGAAATATCAGTTAGTCTAACAATTTCAAATAAGTCAGAGCACTTAGAGGAACAATTTAGTGCACTTCTTAAAGAGGAGAGATTCAATGAAGATTAAAAAAGTACAGAATTAAGAAGGCTTGAAAAATCTGGTTGCAATCAGGACTTCAAATGAAAATATTGTTTTTGAGCTTTATCAAAAGTTAACACCAAATGTATCATGCACAGGAACTTCAACACTCTAGCATAGCCGCAAGCAGAGAAGCTGACATATTAATGATAAATCCTAGGAAGATAATTCAAAATATACTATCTTTCTTTCTGATTGACTGTGCAAAGGTTCTTTAGTGCCAAATGTTTTACCTAAAAGCATAAAGGTTATGGTCTATATGCATGAGGAGGCCAAAATTCCTAGCTACAAAAAGCATGGCAAATACTACGAGTATAAGACCATTTGATGAAGCTGTTGTTTAGATGATTTGCGACTGTGTTTAAATTGAGATCGGAAAGAGCAACACCGAGATGTGATTAAATATGTAAATGTCTGAGCAAAGTTGGATGATGTCTATGCATACAACTCATGCGTGATATCTGCATTTTCTAGTAAAGGAAAGAAAAACATATTAATAGTCTCTCTTCTGAAGAACAGATGATTCGAATCATCAGCCTGTACTCTTAGATTCCTTCAATTTTATGCACAAGTAAGAAACAGGTATCAAGAGAACCATATCGATATAAATGATAAAAGTAAGAGTGCATCCCAAATGCTTATACAGTTAAAAAGATGTGTTAAATTCACCTTTCTTTGAAGTCTCTTGTTCCTCTCCAGTAGTGTATATTCTCTGCTCTTCTGCAGAAGGCCTCCAAGAAACACTTCTTCAAGTATGCCAAAAGAAACCTAATCCACCACTCAGGTGAGACGACAGATAAAATACTCGAATCTATCACTCCAAAAGGCTCAGTCTCATGAAACTCCCGACCAGAACCACGAGTAAAGCATTATCAATAGAATACTGCTTAGCCGCAGCTGGGCGTTTCTTTCTTCCTCCAGTGGGCATCCATATCAGGTAATTCAACTCACTCCACCCTCAGAAGACACCACTCAACACATTATCGTCATCTGATTCTGCACCGGGAGGTTTAGTCCCCAACTCCTTCCTCAGCTTAGGCGAAAGACCCTTCGCCAGCATCTCTTCGTCATACTTCCGAGCCATATCCACCATCCCCTTCTGCAGCAAAGCATCAATCAGAGCATTGTACGCAAACGCATCTGGGCTACATCCTTGCTCCTCCATCGCCTTCCAAACAGTAAACACCGGCCGGAGGAACCCCCACCGCCCAAATTTCTTCATCAGCATCACATAGGTATCCATCCTCGGCCGACATCCGGTCAAAATCATCTTATCAAACAACCCAACAATCTCCTGAGGGCGAGTCAGGTACTGAAAGAAGCAATGATAGGTGAGCACATTCGGTTCACATCCATTCTTTTTCATCTGATTAACAAACAAATACCCCTCCTTAAACCTCCCCTCTTTGCACAAGAGCTTAACAATCGTATTAAAAGTCGCAGCATTCGGCCGGCAGCCGGACTCCATCATCTCCTTATACATCCTGATGGAGAAATCAACCCCTTGCGATAGCCCAATCGCGTGGATGACCGTATTGTACGCGACAACATCCAAAAAGATGCCTTTCTTCTTGATTTCTTTGTACAATTTGACGGCTTTCCATGGCTTTCCCGACTTGGAGAGGAAGTCCATGTAGATGGTGTAGGAATGCAGATCCTTCTCTACCCCTCGACGGTCCATCTCGTCCCAGAACTCGCGGCACCGGCGCCAAGATCCCACCTTTACCCATCCCCGTAGGATCAAGTTGTGAATCTTGGTGTCCGGCGGGAAAGGCGGGGGCGAAGGTTTAGAGCGGAGGCAAAGGTCTTCGGCCTCGGAGACGTGGCGGTGATCGCAGAGGGCGTCGACGAGGAGGTGGAAGGTGGGGAGGTCGCCGCGGAGGCCGAGGGAGGCGGCGAGGTCGAAGAAGGCGGCGAGGGCGTCGGAGACGAGGTGGGCCGCGGCGAGGCGGTTAAAGAGGGAACGGAGGGCGGGGCGGAGGGAGGAAGGTTCGGAGAAGGAGGAGGAGTGGGAGGACAGGAGGGAGAGGGCGGCGGGGAACTCGAAGTGCTTACCGAGGATGTCTACGGCGAGGGAGAGAGTGGAAGGGGTGTGGGAGAAGTTGCCGCCGGTGGGAGAGGCGGCCCAATGGAAGAAGTCGATGGCGCGGGCCCAGTCGTTGGAGTAGGTGGAGAGGGTCGAGAGGACCGTGGTGGAGTCGAGGGGGAGAGGAAGAGGAGAGGAGGAGGAAGAGGAGAAGCGAGATAGGAGGAGGTAGGAGGAAGAACGAGGGAGAGATGGGAGGTTTGGCATTGGAGAGAGCCAGAGAGGCGGCTCTCTAGTCTGTCTGTCCCTCCTATTTAGATTCTGCTAATTTATACAGTTTAAATTTTAGTTTTTAATTTTTAATTTTTAATTTTACTACGTAGGGAGTTATTTTAATTTGAAGATGAGAATTTATCTATGTTGCCCAAAAGTCCTACTACAAATCTTCTTCGTTTTCACAGAACAGGGAGTTAATTTTGATTCAGAGAAGAGAATATATCAACCCAGGATTGTTGAAATATTAAATGAGATTTTTGTGCGAGTAGATTTAAGTTTATTTATGCAATAAAAAAAGATTTTAAATTTATTTAGTTATATTCATCAGACTATCGAGTATTTCAACAAGAGATTTATAACATTCTGAATGCAACTTCTATTCATCATTTATGGGAAACAATCTCAAGGCTAATTATACTAAAAATTCTTAAATTTAAACAAAAGAAAAATTAGATTCTTATGTGTGATTCCTTATAAATTGTGTGCACTCATCTACATAGGCTAATTCATAATATTACCAAAAGTTAAGAATCTTTTGAGTGTTAATGTCCCTACAATCCTACAGAAGCAACAATATACATATAGAAAAAAGCTAGAAATTCAATAAAAGAGTCAATATACATCATTTTACCAACCCACGATTATAAAAAATCAACTGTACTAATGATCCATAGAACTGGAAAGAGAAACTTATTCTATTATCAGGTAATATAATCAGGATTCTACAAAAGCGGCATTGCATCTAGCTTTACTGTCGCGAGAAGTACATGGACAGTGTGATATGTTTTTATAATCAAATTACAATGAAAAGAACTAAAAAAATTGAACATATGTATATATGCCGCTAAGAATGCATCTTGTACGTCGTTGCTTATATCTATTTTCTCTCACTCATCTTGCTAACTACCTCAGATTTTGCAATATTTATCAAAAACATAATAGCAAAGGAGGTTGAAACAATTAGCATAAAAAATACACTATTCCATCCCCTAGTTAAGATATATCCAGTGAGCAAAGGTCCCAGAGCTGCCCCAACAGAGCCAGTCCCATCAATAATGGCAGTCACGGTAGCCAATGCTCGCGAATTCCCTTTGATCGTGTCTTGAGTACCCAGATCAGCTGCAACCGCTGTAGTAATAAGAGAGTATGGGCCATTCACAAAATAGCCAGAGAGGAACATTAAGCCAATGTTGTGGTTCATCGACAGGCTGCCATATGTTCTATAGAAAAAAAGTGTTGGGATTGACAAGAAGAGGAATAAAACTGAAGTGATAGCACGAGCACCAATTCTATCTGAGATGAATCCTGCTGAAATTCCACCAAAAACCCCTCCAATATCAAATACTATTGAAAGGATTCCAGCAGCTTTATGCGACAAGAGCTGGCCAGCAACAGCTACAAAATAGAAAAAGTTGATTCAGTATAAAGGTCATTTATGATTTTCTGCTGATTCTTGCTGAAAAGCCTAAAACCTTTAGGCAATTAATCCAGTGTACCAATAACACCTTAAAATCAAAAGACTAAAATGGAATTAATAACTATGCTGAAATTACAAGGCTAATGGAACGAATACAAACAAAACTTTAGAAATTGAAAATCATGCAAGAAGCCAGGAATCAGTAGTAAATAGATCTTTTTTTTTGTTGTTGAGAAAACAAGAATTGGTTAATAGTTATGTTAACTTTTGCGAGGTTCTACCATCTACCATGGGTTTATGTGCCAGAAGCCCAACAAGGCATAAGCATTGCACAGGGCAAGGCATGAAGAGAATCCTATATCGCGCACAATATGGTGCCACCCAGCATGCACCATGCTGAGCACTGCTGAGCACTGGGTTGTACCGAGGACACTTCTCATCTAACTAACTGCCATTTTTGCAACGGCAGAACAAACTACTGAAAGTTGCATATTAAAATGTTTCAAAAAAATCCAGTTCTCCCATGGTGCAGCAGATAACAATGGTTGGGTACTAGCCCATCTTGTAATAACCATGCTTCTTCCTTCTATGTGTGCTAGTACAATCACTTTTTCATAACAAGCATCAGATTTTTCACTATTTAGATGGAAGGTCCTTCTTAGATCTTTTAGTAGGTATTATATGTCTTGAAGTGTCCCAATACTTGTGAAAAGAAATTAATTTTTTATTGCTATTTGGGCTTGTAGGCTTCTTCTTCTCTCTGGATTTGGTATCATTCTACAGAAAACCTTCACTTTTGCACTGCCATAAGTGAAGCCTCTATCATTTTAAACTGGATACTGAGACAGTGAGTAACTTTTACAGAGTAGCCCAAAACCTAGCTCTACACTGTTATCGTTTGTCCGTGCATAAGTACACATGAACGTAAGCGAAATCTCAAAGTTACCAACTTATAGGAAACATTAATCAATTCTACTACTCCCTGATCAAGAGATTTTCCTACAACACTAATAATCTTCATTAAATTTCCTAAAGAATAGCATACAGCTGTGGTCCACCTAAATCTTACAAGGGTTATAATTTCATTTAAATTAGTCAAAACAAAAACACTTTCTCCTGTTTGGCTAACCTAAAAGAACATTCAAGCCCCCATATAGTCTTACTTGGATCAAAGAAATCAAAAATCCTGACCAAACACACTTTCATAACATCATTTAAATGACACCAAAAAAAAAAATTGTTGAAGTTTGTGTCTTTCCTAAAATATGATAGAAACTGTAATTTCCACCTCAACATTGTCACCATTGTAAGTTTCATAAATATAATCTTGCACACTAAAATTTTATGGAGGCTTACTATGAGAGCAATAAGCTTTCATAGCATCAACCTCGAATCGCAAACCCAAGTATACGATACTACACCTATGCTTCAGATTTATGTATTGATCGACATAAGCAAAACTAGAACTAGCTAAGCTACCATTATCATGGTTATTGCCTAACTAATTATTGAATTACAAGTGCAAGAATCACATGATGGTTGTAAATCACACAAATTTTAACAAGGGCACGAGCACATCTCTGCTGACAGCTTAATCACAATGCACCAGATAGTATATATACTCACATACCGTTGTGTCGAATGTAGAATGGCAACCAATACAGGAAAGTGTATGCGACAAGCTTGGAGAAGAAGAGGCAGAACGAATACGGTGCCACACCAGGCAATCTCCACGCCTCTAAGAAACCAATCGCCTCTGCTGACTCCACCTTCGCCGATCCAATAAGCCCAATCTCTTCCTCCCCATTCAAATGATCCTCCTCATTCTCAGTATCAGCCATCTCGATCTCCACGGCCGGCCAATCAAACCCCAGATCTCTTGGATTCGCGACTAAGAAAGCCCAAACCAAAATCCCTACAACAGCGATCACAAGCCCCGGCAAGACGAACGACCAACCCCATCCATACTCCAAGACCGAGGAGGCAATTACAGATCCAAGGATGTTTCCCACCGAGGTGTTCGAGTTCCAAACCCCCATTACGAGCCCTCGCTTCGACTTCTCGAACCAATTCCCGACCACGGCGACAACGCACGGCCACCCGATCGATTGAACGATCCCGCTCACCATCTGGACGGCGAGGAAGAAGGCGAGGCGGTGAATGTTAAACCAGAACGCGAGGCCGAAGGCGGCGGTTGTAGCGCCGCTAAGGAGCATGCCGACAGCGAGGAACCTGCGAAGGTCGACGCGATCGGCCACGTGGCCGGCGAGGTACATGCCCAGGGAGTACGAGGAGAGGAAGGCAAGGTCGAGCTCCCCGAGGCGGTGGGGACCGTGGGGTCCGGAGAACGGCGGCCATCCCCCTCCGTCGCCATCGCCGGATGAAGGGGATTCGGGGCCGAGGACGCTCTTGACGATGCTGGGGGGCTTGCGGGAGGCGTGGAAAGCGGCGTAGGCGGAGAAGGTGAGGAGGAGGACAGAGATCTGGTGAAAGAGGAGGCTCCGGCGAGGGGTTGGAGTTAGGGTTTCCATTGTAGGAACCCTAGATTCGGTGGTTGGGGCATGGGACGAGGAAGGAGAAGAGGTCGGTGAGGGAACAATTAATCGAGGAAGAAGCTTCGAAGAGAGGGAACGATTAAGTATAAATAAATCAGTAATTAATTAAAATGTTTTCATACATTATTTATTCCTATGACTTGACTATAAATTGCTAATTCTAACCTAATAGATGACAAAAAAGAAATATCCGTGGATTGATTCTTTGCATTTAACGGTTAGACATTATCTGTCCATTCTTTACAAGCTTTGTTGTGAATTATTAGCCCGTTAAATTTTGGGCTATCAAGCTATTAATCCTACTCGAATAAAGCACCTTGATGAATGGCAATACTTTAATTACTCTGTGTCATTCCTAAGAAATGGGGAATATCTACCACGCTATGATCTCGGCTGTTAGAATTTAGCTGCTTTCACTATCTTAATGTAGTCGTTATAGATGGTACCACTATTTTGATTATCAAACTTTATAACTTCTAAAGAATTAAATCCTACCGAGCTATGAGATGTAATGAATTCAATTCTCCTATGATTTGTATTTGATGAATCTTTGTGTTGAAGCCCAATTTGCATGTAGTTAAATTTAGTTATTTAATTTGGTAGAGAGTTAACTTTTATGACTAGTTTTGCATAATATATTAAAAATATATAATGTTAATAATAATAATATTATTATTAGATTCTTCGATTGTCAGAGAGTCAATCAGTAATGCACGCCATCATATCGTTTATGTGCACCTAAATGTTATGATCATGCCCGGTTAATTTCAACAAGCTCTGTAATTATTATTTTTTAATTCTTTAGGAACAATCAAAATTATTGAATGTGTGATTGATATATTGGCCAGCAGCACATTGTATGTCTTGGATTTATCCGAATCCACGCTAATCGTTCTATTGCTTGTGATTCAAATTGTGATCTCTGAATCACCTTAACATTCTATTTGTTACTCTATTCTTAAATTAGGCCAAGGTTGAAATGGGAATTTCAATGTTAAGAGGCCCAAAAATGTTTTATCGTAATATAATATAATTAGAAGGAGAATCTGGATGCCACATCGTAGTGTCTTTTAAACGTCAGGGTGGGGCCATGAGCCCATGGCCCCCATATGTGGTTGCTTTTTCTTTAAATAAATCAACTTCAAGATTGATCTTTATCAAAACCAACTTGTTATAATGAAAAAATATATAATACATACACAACTTATGCCTTTAAACATCGACTCAGAGCATTTTTCTTGTTTTCTGAAATGCTCTGTTTTGCTGTTGTAATTAGACTCAATAATGTATGTTTGATCGTTTTCCAATCAAGCAATCCTACGCACACTGCATTCCAATTGACCAATGGACGTTCCTAAAAGTTTCTCCACAGAGAGAGAGAGAGAGTGAGAGAGAGAAACAATTAAAAGGAGACACGATCGAATGAACAACAGTGTGCAATCAACTATGTGGGCTCTGGTGATTAATAGCTAGGCCGAGAGAAGGAAGATATATCGAGAGCCACATGATGGTGGTGCTTATCTTTTTCGCCAAGTGCCTGGTCCTTGTCGGCCAAATGGCCCCTAAAAGAATCCTCTCCTCTCCTCTCCTCTCCTCATCTATACCCCCACCTGTTGACGATTATTAACTTGAGATGGCAGGGATGCTCCCGGGAGTCGAATTCGCTAGGAGGAGGAGGATCCACCAAGGTGGCTCGTCGGAGAGATCGCCGTTTTGCTTGCACGTACGTATCCGTCGTACCCCACTCTAGTCGAATAGAATACATCAATCTTGTTCCTAACTGTCCTACACCATTGCTAATAATTAGCAACGAAGCAGCCTAAGCAAAGAGCTCCACGATTGCACTCTCGGGAGCATCGCTCGCGAGGCGAAGGAGAGGTTGGATGAGAAGCTAAGGAGTCAGACGAGAGAGCCCGAGATCAAGAGGTGAGAGGAGACGGAGTGACGATCATAATTTGTAGGTTTGCATATCAATTTAAGTTGTTGATGTCTTTCCGTTCGTTTTGCGTGCTTGTTAGCATGGAGAGCATTGGAGACAAGAAGAAAGGTGGTGGCTGCCTGCAAAGAGAGGTTTACTCTTCCAAGAAGAGCATGAGGAGGTTTAGCTGGAGCAAGCTGGGTTGGAAGGCGGCGGAGCAAGTCGAGTGCGCCGTCTGCTTGGAGGATTTCAAGACCGGCGATATTCTACTTCACCTGACGTGCAGCCATCGGTTCCATTGGAGCTGCGCCGCCCCATGGATCAAGACAAGCTCCAACTGCCCGATTTGCCGGACGTACTGCACATATGTATAGATATAGACATAGATAGTTGCTTAATGTGAGGATTACATCTCATGCGTCAATGGAATTGTTAATCTACTGTTTGATTTGCAAAACTTTGCATAGATTTGCAGTTGAGTCAGTATTTTCTTCATTCCAAAGAAACCTCGATCCTAAATTTCCCAGGAAAATTATCAGTTATAGATATTACTGGGACTAATGCAGAATGAAGGTAATAGAAGATGATAAGAAAAGAGATATAACATCAGATCGCATTAAAGGTTGGTGGGCTCGCTCTCTGGATTGGCATGTCTCCACACTGAATTGGCTTTATTGGTGTGCCACTATACAGAATTGACACCCATTAACTCCTGAGGAGAATTATATTTAAATTAAAAGATGAAGCTGATTGATGCAACTGCAGCAGAAAGCAACAATACTTGTGCCAAAAGCAACAGATATATATACCATACCTGCAAGTGCAACAAATTAAAATGATGTAAACTTCAATACATAGTATTCTTTAAGTTTTCCATATCTTTCAAATATAATAGATGTATGCTTTCTCAAATGCCCTCTCCTCTTACTACAAAGCTTTCTCCTTAAAAATCATCATAATAGCATTTATAAGTGTGTCTTGTAAAGATAAATCTTGTGAGGATTATCAGAATGCGTTCCAATGTACTCTTATGAATCTCCCATAAATTCAAAGGCTATTCTGAATTAAGTCAAACTAAGCAACAATTTTATCCATAAATATTCTACATAACGTGACGACGTGTTATATCATTCTATGTGCTCATTATGTTGGTTGTTATAGAAAGAGGGGAAAATGAAGGATTAATAAAATGCCACATTATCTTATTCTTTTCTTTTTAGATATTTGTAGAGGGTTTGTAGGCATAGTAATATTCATTACTTAAATATCTTTACATCTTTTAACTAACCAAGAGATAAGCCAAGCTGAGGAGCAAATCAAGAGAGAGATAATTGCTGGATATTCTGAATTTTGGAGACCATTGTTGTGGGAAAAATGCTTTCAACTGTCTGTTTCAGATAAGATAAAGGACTTTAATGCTGCAAGTTTGAATCACACAATCTTCTATTGGTTAAAAATGAGAACGTAAATAACCAAAAGGCATGCTAACAAACAAAAGTATGAGATCTTTTTCTTGCCAATATTAAGTGACAAAATCTTGATAACAAAATTGAAGCCAGAATTAAATTAAGCTACGACGTGCTGACAACTTAATGTATTATGATCTATTTATCGTTCTTTGATTATTTACTTCTGTAGATCAAAATCTAGTCTTTACTATACGAATGTGCATTAATACGATTCGGAAGTCACCAATAATAATGGATCGGAGTATAACAAAGACTAATAGCTCATCAAAATTAAGCAAACAAAGAAACTAAAATGCATGCAAATTAAACCACTATAATTATCAGTACCATATCTGTATCTCTACCAAGATCATAACATCACACGACTCGCCTCACAGATGCAACTCCACGATCCTCCCCTTCGTCAAAATTCAAGGCGTAGCTCCTCGTGTCATAACTAAACCTTATCTCGCTATCATGCCTTCTCTTATTTGTAGTGTTGTTACGTTGCATGATCTCAGGCACAATTCTCTTCCATCTTATCCGGCCCAGTCTTTCCTCCCACCACCTCTCCTTGTTGCAATCTTCATGAACTAGAGACCTATACCCGGCGTAGCCCCGCCTTCTCGGCCGGCATGCGACGCAGACGAAGTCGATGCAGTGCGGTTTCGATCCGAGCTCGTCGTCGAACACCTCGGGAAAGTCGTTTTCCGGCATTGACTCATGAAGAGTTGCCATTCTAGAGATCAGAAAAAGTAAGGAGGAGAAAGAGGCGTAGGATGTTTGAAGAATGGAGTTTATATTATTTTGTTTAGAAGAGAGAGGGGAGGAGGTAAGGAAGTGGTAAGGCAATCGATCTCAGACCGCGTAGCCAACGGTCGTGAAATCATTTATTAGTCAAATAGAGGTGGGAATTGAGCACTTGGTTGTGGTAGTGTTTGTATTGTTATACGAGGTCATGGAACAAATGGGAAATTAAGATAAGATTAGGGTAATAATGAGGAAGTAATAAACCGAGACGATCTTCCAACTGTCATTATAATCCAACTGGAGAGCTGGATTATTTATAGTCCATTGGTGTCAGGCAGTAGAATTATATCGGATGTTAACTAGTTAAAGGTTTAGATATTGGGTTACTGGTTTAACTAGTGGGCCAACCGCTGCTTATCTAAAAATCTAAATAATTTTAAACTAAAACACAATTGCATTAATTTCTTCCATTATTTAGAAATTTTTAACTAATATTTAGATTTAAGTACATCAAATCATATGGCTTATATAAAATTATACTTTAATCACACATTTATTATTTAAAATATAATTATTTTAATTTAGGATTAAACTATCTTTAGGATAAATAAATATAATAGTTGACTAATAATAATTTTGAAGAAAAAAATTAACTCACTTAGTCCGTAGAAACCCATTAGGGTTGCGCTATCGAAAATTGAACCATCAAGTCATCGGTACACTAGTTCAACTATTCGGTTAAATCTGATTATGATAACTAGACAATATGTTAGTCATAGGTTAAATAGTGGAGCTAACCCGAGCGTGATATTGTCGTCCGACTGCTCTAATTATGTTTAAAAGAAAATACATAGGGCATAGAATTTTTCCGAACAGAATTGGAGTCCGCCAAAATAATTAATGTGTTAGAATTAATGTACAAACTAACCTACAAAATATGTGTTATCAAATAATGATCGTGTCCCTCTTTATGGAAGACAAAAGCATTCTTCCCGAAGTTGGAACAATCGAGTCCTAGTTAAACGTGCAGTAAACATTCCACGAAAAAGGCAAGACCCTTTTCCTTTTGGCCATGGCACGATCTCAGAGGCTAGCTAGAAGATGATTACAAAGTAAGTATATGTATATATATATATAGCTCTTGGTTTCCAAGTTTATAGACACACTGGTTGCATATTATGCGCGTGACTAAGCCTCGTCCTGAAAGAAGCCGCCGACGTGGTCCAAGACACGACAATAAAAGTTGTGTTTTTGTTACAGGTTTGTAAAACCTTTGGTCCATATTTGCAGTAATTAAATATTTTGTTTTATATTTAATTAAGTTTATTCTCTGAAAAATTAAGACTAAGCTCTTCTTAAACTTCAATTTTTAAAAAATAGAAAATTAAATGAAAATTCCCCCAAAAGCTGCAGCCTTCCTCTGTAATCTGTATCCCCCCAACATCCGTGATCGTACATCAGAAGCTTATCACAGCGTCAGTCTCTCGCTGTCTCTAGATCTCTCCATATACCAACAAATTCCCACACAAATCCCATTCGCTCTCTTTTCACCTACTCTCCGGTATCTCCACCTTCTCGGTGACCCGACCTCTCCGAACGCCCATCCCCCAAAGTTAAAAGACCCCCTTCACCCCCACTCACCGTCTCTCTCTCTCTCTCTCTCTCTCTCTCTTCTCCACTAGCAAAAGAAATACACACTAATACGAAGCCCATGGAAGTAGTAGACTCCACCGCCGCCTCCACCCCACCCGAGCCGGACCCACCGGTTCTAGAAGGGATCGCGGCGGTGGTGGGCTACTACGTCCTCTTCGGTAAGGATCCCCCGACGCCCAAAAAGGAGGAGGAGGTAAGAAAAGGAGGCGGCGGTGAGGTCAGCCTTGGGGGGAGTAGGAGGAGCACAAGGTACAGAGGAGTGCGGAAGCGGCCGTGGGGGCGGTGGTCGGCGGAGATAAGGGACCGGGTGGGGCGGTGCCGCCACTGGCTCGGCACCTACGACACCGCCGAGGACGCCGCCAAGGCCTACGACGCCGCCGCCCGCCGCATGCGGGGCTCCAAGGCCCGCACCAACTTCGCCATCCCCGATTCCCAATTCCTATCCACCTCGGCGTCCTCCCCCACCATTGCTGCCACCGCTACTGCTACTGCTACTGCTAGGAAGAAGAAGAAAAAGAAGAGGAAGAGGAAGAGAGGTGATGGTGGTGAACGGATTCAAGGACTCGTTTATTAACCCCCTCCCCTGAGACTAACAGGACGAAATGTACTTCTACGGCTTGATTTACTTCTTTCCTTCTTTCCTTTTTGGTTTGGATTTTGGGTAGTTTATTTGGCTGCGTGTGTAGGTGTTCGTATAAAGGTTTGTTTTAGTTTAATTGTTATGTTCATATATAAAAATATCAGCTAATATCTAACTACGCATGCAATCATATCATTATATATGATGATTATATATAATCCTCAGCATATAGATAGATAGATAGATCATGATCACTCGTTGCGTATATATAGTACAAAACGATAGCTAGTACACTGGAGTCCTACGAACTCGATCACGACGTACGCTGATCATCTTGATACGCTGCACTAATTAATCCATCTCGAAGTTTCATCTGACGTAGCTATAATTAAAGCGTGATGAACTCGCTTCTCGCTACTACTCCATGATCGATTCTATCGTCATCTCACCACTTAAATCGAGTTTTTTATATATATATATATATAAAAAATGTATATATCCTGCTTCTTTTTTTGTCCCGTGATATCATGAACTCGTATCTTTGTGATTGGACTTGCGATAGTTACACGTTGTACAACTAAAGATTAATTACACGAATTTAAAACAACGACATGCATCTATGTTATGCGAATGGAAGCACGTATTAGATTTTTGAATTGCTTCCAAATTAAAAAGATATGGCATTTACTGCATGAAACGTAGCATGTCGTACGTACGTCCCAGTCTAGTACTAATCCTAGCGATTCATCTCTTGCATGGACAAAGCTGACACGTCAGAGAATGTACTACATATCCTGACGTACAAAAGGAAAAGAAAAAACTCTGGATGTGAAGTGACTCGATCACATCATCCCCACTGATTCTAACTGTAGCTTTCTACTACGTGTACATGCTGATACAATATGATTCATTTAATATTAAGTGGATACTTTAACCCTATTAAAGTTGGATGTTGGAGTAGGCATCCACGATCCAAACTATAAGAAGACAGCTGAAGAGATTTTATTAGAGTTTGACACATCTGTGTTTTGAAATCTATCAATCTACAATATATATATATATATATATATATATATATATATATATATATATATATATATGGGTAGCTCTGCATACAAACGTTTTTTCGTATAATATTTGTTTAATGACGTCAAGTTTATGTAAGCTCGAGTTTCCCATGTTGATATGAAGAATTATTTACCTGGCAATAACTGATGCACGCTATTGATCACATCTACAACCGACAACTTTGCTGACGTAGTAACGGTTAAAGCAGCAAGTTGATGGTATTAACTTAATTTGTAATACTAGAATTACAGAACACTTTTCATTAATATAATTGTACGTGTACCACAAGGTTATATAAGTTTACCAATTAATTATTTGTCTATTTTTTAATGTTTGGTTAAATGCTAGCATAATGGTTAAATGGGTTATTTCATGTAGGTTTAATTAGGACATCAAATAGTGACATGTGTATGATACTGCATTATAAGCATCACATTACCTCTTTAGCAATGTTAATCTTCATGAAATATTATTATTTATATAATATTATTTTTTAGGCAATATTATGCAAAACTTTAAATATATTAATTATAATTAGTAGGTGATTCAGTAAATATACTTATTCTAGATCATTACAATGACTTTATTATATGATTCTAGCAATGTTAAAAAACAGTCTGGGGTTAGATTGAATTTCTATGGCAACTTTAATATTTGTCAATGATTAGAGAAAAAGATATGATGCATTTATTAACACCTCCTAATGACTTTGATGGAGTCATTTATAAGAAAAAAAATTCAAGCATCATCTCGAGGGTGATGAAATATGGCATTCAAGTGAGATTGAAAGATTTTGTGTAATGACATTAGAGTATTATATCAATTTGTTACTCATACTGTTATTAGTCATGCTTTACTATTTATATGCTTTCGTATACTATTGATGTCATAAACATCCTTAGTTTTTATGTATTATTATTTTCAATTGTTATCATACCTATACAAAATTATTAGCTCATAAAAGTCTTATGTCGAATGAATGTTGTGCACTGGAACTGTTCTAAACTTAGGAATTTTGTTTCCACTTTGATCATAATAGTTATTTCAGCATTATTTTGCAAGACCTTAGTTGCCTAGTACTTATTTCTACTTAGCCTTAGGAGTTTTTATTATTCACCGACTTAAATTTATTGATATATATCAGTTGTCTTATACTTTAGGCTTTGAGAAATAATTATTAAGGCTACTTATATCCCAGTGTCTTGTATGACTAATCATGATTCCAATTTTCTTTCTTTTTTTGTTCGAGAAAAGGAGCTGTTGTATTCAATAAGCTGTTTCTACCACCTGACGTGGCAGAGCATCCAAATTAAAGATATTACATAGATCTGGGGGAATGAAATCCGAAGTCCCAAGAACAATCTGAGAGACAGCCTCTCTGCCTCGGTTAGCTGTCCAGCTCCCTACATAATCTATCCTAATTTCTTTTAACTTTCCTTGAGTCTTTTACACTTATCTACTATGCCTATGATCTTCCATGGGCACTTCCTGTTTCCCTGAAGGATCTTGACTACCTCGAGAGAGTCTGTTTCCACCCCTAATCTCCAATTGCTCTCCGCTAGACGCAACCCCATACGGATTGCCCAAATCTCCTTGGACAAGGATCTTGACTACCTACATAATCTATCCTAATTTCTTTTAACTTTCCTTGAGTCTTTTACACTTATCTACTATGCCTATGATCTTCCATGGGCACTTCCTGTTTCCCTGAAGGATCTTGACTACCTCTGAGAGACAGCCTCTCTGCCTCGGTTAGCTGTCCAGCTCCCTACATAATCTATCCTAATTTCTTTTAACTTTCCTTGAGTCTTTTACACTTATCTACTATGCCTATGATCTTCCATGGGCACTTCCTGTTTCCCTGAAGGATCTTGACTACCTCGAGAGAGTCTGTTTCCACCCCTAATCTCCAATTGCTCTCCGCTAGACGCAACCCCATACGGATTGCCCAAATCTCCTTGGACAAGGCTCCCACGCAACACGAAGGAGACCATCATGATTCCAAATTTAGATGATGACAAACTTGATTGATGCGAATTTTCTTATAGTGATGCAATCCAACAAACCATATACAAGCAACAAGCTCTAAAAGTAAATAACATTTACATCCGACTGCAGTCCGGGAAAAAAAGTGGCATCAATGATACAATATATATTCGGGCGACTACATCAGTATAGATGATCAATTTCAAGTAAAATCTATCCTGAGCCGGAGAAAAAGAATTGATTGCATAAATACTTGAATGCTCATGACACTTTGACAACTACATGTGCTAATCATATGGTGCTGAACACTTTCTCGAACGCAACATACTGAAATTTCATCGTCTAAGATGTACCAATAACATGGACATGGAAAGGAGAACCACGGCAAAAGATTGGCTCATCAGGGGAATCTGCTCTCGCTCGAGCACGGAGGACATCAGTTGCATCGGTTATAACAGCGGTGGCTAGGAGACTATAGTCTCCTGGCACTAGAAAGTAAAATGAGAAGGTATGTGTTATCTCTTGCTGCGGTGGAGCCTCCAGATGGATGTCACTCAGAACACCTGAGAGAGGAAATTGTATGATAAACTAAAGGCACTGCTGACAATAACGCTAATGGAAAGAAAGTTGCCAATGAAGCAACTTCAATACTTTGAAAGTCAAGAAAAAGAGCAGATCATCGGTATTTTACTGGTAAGCTTGAATAACACTACTCAAACATGCAAAGTAGCATCAGCCAAGATAAGCCAAACAGATCAGTTTCTAAATCCAGAGTAACAATGGAGAAAAGCACTGCACAACCAAGCATTTTTCAAGACTATGTAAAACAGTAAAAGCAAGTGTTATTATTTGCTTTCTTAATTTCCTATCACGTCAGTTCTGGTCAAGGAACTTATAACTTGAATCCCATCATATTGATGCACTACATGGTCTTCTTCAGTTGACATGCTGAAACCATATCAAGCGGCTCTCACAGAACTTATCTAGTCCTACACCAACTTTTCTCTTATATAACCATTTCCTATTCAATCTTTTCTAGTAAATCCCCTGATTAGCCAAACACTGTAGTCTAGGTGACAATCATCTTTTATATGTTTTTGACTTTCCTAGGTTGTCCAACATTCATAAATCATTGCCGAAGCCGACCTATAAAATTTTCCTTTCAGCTTGAGGATTATGTAGTGATCACACTATCACACAACCTATAGAAGCTTTTTTATTTTTTATTTATTTTTCCTTTTAACATCCTAATATAAATCTACATGGGATATCCTTAACAATCTCCTTATTTTTGTCCCCATTTTATCCTAAGTCAGTCTTTTATAGCTGTCTTAAAAGTATATTGTGAAAAGAGTTGGACTTTCATCAGTAAGCTGATAATATATAAGTTGAAGAGAATAATTACTCCCTGTAACTGGCTCCATGCTTAGTTAAAAGAAAAGGTGAACTAGCTTAGGATGCCAGTGGGTCTCATTTAACCTTTAGCATCTGGGTCTATCAATGAATCAGTTTGTAAAATCTGATCTAGATCATTGCATAATACTAGTCACCTGTTTCATGAAATTTCTTGAGATAAAATACGGAAAGAAATACTACTGACATACACAAGAAAAATTAGTTGAATCAGTAATCAAAATAAGTTGCATCATACCAGCCCATAGGACAGTTGCATTGTTTCCCTCAAAGCAATTCTCTCCTGCTACATCTCGGCATGTAATATTGAGGCTCATTTCAATCATTTCTTTTGTGTTGTTTCGAATCACAACTTCCATATGAGTCATTTCATGAGCTGAAATAGGATCTTTACTTCTTAAATTGGTCTCCTTAGTAGATTGATCAGAATGAGCACTGTTTGTGTTAGATTCTGCTGCAATCTTTGTGAGCCTGAAGCCAAAGGTTAGAGGGTCAGGCAATAATATGTCCATTACTGATGCTTGTAATGCCGCTTGAGTAGCATCTTTGATATTCAACTCGCCACAGCTGTTTCGTCCAGACTGCCATCTTACTTTAATTTTTGAAATTAAGTTGTTGATAGAAGCATTCAACTCAGCCTTTGCATTCCTTTCTGCTGTGGTAGGAATTTTACTTCCAAGAACACCATCTGTATGAGTATCCTTCAATAGGAAAGAACCATCCAAAACAGGTAGCTTGAAGTGCTCAAGAGGTATTAGAACCCTTGCAGAGTAATCACGATCAATTCTGGTCTTGTGATACCCTACATCATAAGTATTACAGTTGAGAACAGACATGTGCTCATTCTTTGGATTATCCACCTGGACAGAAACATCAACCTCAAACACCACATCAGTGGGATTAGACAATTCAAGTTCCAGAAGTCGTAGTCCCCAGCTTCCTTTATATGGGTCAATCTTCATCAGGTTGTCATCCTTACCCAGAGACTCAACCTCTTGAGTAAAACTCTTTTCAGCATTGAAAGGTGTTGAAAGGGTCTCACTAACACGGGCAGGAATTTCCATTGCGAGCAAGCGAGCCTTTACAAAACGTAAACCCTGTTGAACACAAACATTCAGTGGAACAACCAAGCGCCTCCCTGGAGGCACAGAATTCTCAATGTTTTCAGATTCACCAGGATGCGTTAATGGGCCTGGGATAACAAACAGGAATTGGTTAGCTTACATGAAATGCCGTTGTCCTTATCCCAATGATCAAATAGACTCACTAAAAAGTCCAAGAATGCAGATATCAGATAACAGGATGAACTACAGCCAACATTAATGGTTCAACCAGTTCAACTAGGACGGTCTGGATTTAAAACATTGCTTTACACAATTATGAGGACTAGACTTTGCCTTGAAAGTCAACAATTTTCTGACTTCAATAGTAGATTAAACATCTCAAAACATAATAAGAAAATAGAAGTTTCCAAACTTCTTTGTCAACCCTAAATATTAGATTTTTATGTCATCATATGGATATTGGATACATATACTTTTATTTTTTAGTACTAAATGCAACCACTAGCTTGCACAAAACTGACCAAGTATTAGCAAAAAGAGACTGAAAGAATAAGCATAAATGAACTGTGGGAATTTATGAAGAGCTAGATACTTACCAGCATAATGGATAAGTAAAAGCGGGCTGTTTCCTTCTTTGGAGATCCTTCGTGCACTGTTGGGAGTCTTGCTTGCATCAAATTCAAAATCCACTAAACTAAGTTGCCATGCCTTCAAAGTCACTCCAAATGTCACTTCACCACCTGGTTTTAGAGGAAGGGCTGTCATCAGTGCATCATGTGCAATTGAAATAACAGAATCTTGATTCTTCCCTGATAGTGTGATGTTTGCTTGTTCAACTGGCACTGTTCCAGCATTTTTCAGACTTATCCAAATATCCCGAATTTCACCTTCATACAAAACAATAGAACCATCTCCACCAACCACATGAGAGACTAGCAAAGGTAGAGGAGGAACTACACAGATATTTGGAAAAGAAATAGCTTTTATCCTGCTAGAACCACAGCATCTGAAAGGATCAGAAAGAACAAGACCCTGTGAAGCTCCAAGGAGCAAATTATCAACATCTCTGAATAGGTGTTCTGAAATGACGCCAAAACAGTGGACAACGCATCCAGGAATGGAAACTGGTCCAACTTTTGTTGGAACTCCAGACAACAGAATCACCTTGGCAGTATTAGGTGGAAGGCTCACACTTACGGGGAAAGCATCAAAATTTCCAGAATGAACAGAGAGATAAATGCTTTCGACAAAAAGGTCAAAGCTACATGGGTTTGCCAATTCCACCAAAACTTGAACTGGCTCCCCAACAATCCAAGTTAGTTCCTGTTTACTACTATCGGTTGTACTTCCCTTGCTGAAAGGTGTATAAATAAAAGGTCCAGAAGGAGCTGAACCAGTCCACCATTCCTTCTTCAGTGGATTGCGCTTAATAATGTCTGTTTGTGCAGGATGGAGTGGAAAGGAATGTAACCTGAGAGGTATAAGAAATCTAGCAATTAACCCATATGAACATATTCATAAAATCAAGAAATTACATTCTAATTAAATACAAAATTCTCTGAGCATGATTGTCTCTAATAAGTACTTTACAACATTTCTAAATCACCACTTATGATCCTGAAACAGAAAAAAAAAAAAGAGTTAAGCACTCATTATACACATTACATGAGAAATACCAATATATCTTATGACGCCTCTCGCTCAAAGAAGCATTCCTTGCCAAAGAGAAGGAAGCCCTAAAATGCAGAAAGTGAGAATAATGACCATCAGACACTGTTAATGACGACCATTTGGCATCCAGATTTTAAAATATATTATAATGCATTTATCTATCATCCAATTTATTTTAAGAAAAAGATTATGAACTGAAATAGTGGAATGTACCCCAAATTTCAGATGAGAGGAGAGAATGACTGTGTTCGCTTAAGAAAATAAAGAATCATGAGTGTGTGTCAGAAAATAAAGAATCCTTTGCAAAGCATTTCCAGTAACAAACTAGAATGACTATGGAAAACATTTTCTCTCTCTTTGCTTGGTTGTATAAGTTTACTGGAAAGCTTTAGACATAAGGAAAATATTAAAATGTAAATGAGCATGCACAATTACCACAGGAGTTCCAATTGTAAGATATCTCAAGATGCTCTTTATCAAGATTAAAAAAAATCTTATCATCATACGAAAAAATAGTTAATTGACCAGCTTATAAGTGCGGAGCTGTTTGACTCAGTTGTTCTAAAATAATCACCTAATGCATCAAAATGATTGGCAAAATCAGTATATGGGGGTACTCTATCTGGAGATAGCCCATTGGTAATCTAGCTATCAAACAGTATTGATCCAAGCTCCTCCCTGACGCACCACATAACTTTTGAATATCTTCAGAAGCCTGTGTAACTTCTATTGTTCTCTTTAAAGTTATGCTCAAAGACTCAAACAAAGCATCCTGAATTTTTTTTAGACTAGAACTGAAGCCCAAAAAAGAAAAAGAAAGATGGGATCATCTCTTAGATTACCCAAACAACAGAAGTGGGAAGATTCAATGGTTTAGAACTTAGCACCAAAAGGACTACTTGTAATGTGTACACTTTGAAATTAAAGTTTCAGAAAATTTTGCTTTTCATGATTTTCCATAATTGGCCAGGTATAATCAACAGAAGAAAGATATCATAAACAGTGGCATATGTGGAGATAAAATTAACAGAAAAACACGAAAATATCACTCGAGGCATTTATATGCATAAAAAATAGTACAAGAAATTACCAAATTATTATGGAAACAAAAATCATAATTTGTTAACAAAAGGAAGAACAGATCACCTGATGAAAGGAAGAGCAGGATCAGCAGAGCGTGTGCCTGATGGAAGCCTATCTGCAGAATTTCCAAGTGAGCTTGCTAGCCCACTCTGACCTGCTGGTGTAATGAGAGGGTAAAATGATCTAAGAAGACGCGCTGCAGCACTCCATGCTGAAAGAGGATCTCCAGCACGAACAGAAGACATCAGTATCTCTCTCAAAACAACCATTTGTAGGCTGCTCCATTGTGACTCAAATAATGCAACAACAGATTGAGGGTACGCTTTTCCACCATCACCATGGGTTGTACCAAGTTCCTTTATTAAAGAAAGAGAGCAATTCAGCTAAATTTAATAAAATCCTGGGGCAACATCACGGGAAATGGACAAGGAAGCCTCTATAATAAACTTTGCTAATTGTACATTAATTTGTTAACCTTGTAAAGAAATCGTGTTGTTCCGAGAAGGGTGCTGCCTGTCCCTACAAATATACAATATTCTTTCTCTGTACTAGAAACTACCCAACAGATACATACCGATCCAACCTTGCTATTCTGATTAAACAATCAGCACTTCATGCATAAATAGGATATACATAACCACTAAAGGTTTATGCCTGGATATTGTCATGTAAAAAAACAGACATAATTCAAAGCATGTCATACATGCTCATAGTGAGGAGAGGCATAAGTCTGAAGATATCTGCACAAGACAATTGTAGTTCTTGAAATATAGGCTAGTATAAAAATAAAACACCAAATCTTCAATACCTGTCCAATACTATGGTAAAGATCATTCGGTGATGCTGGATATACATATAGAACAAATTTAATCACATAGAACAAGAAAGCTTTTACTATGTCCTGGACATGCATTCATGAAAGCCTGATTGTACTTACTGTTGCAATGTGAAAGAGTAATAACAAGAGGAAGACACAATTTCTTACTTTCAATCGATTTTATGGAATCCCATTTTACCAATTACTTAATTAAAGGTAGTGAGAAATCGCAAGTAAGACATAAAGTCATGCTTGACCAAAAGTTAGAGCCAAAGAATTTCTGCAAACAGCAGGAGGCCAGGAACTGACTTCATTATTTCTTCAAAATTAAAAATTACAGGAGATTGACAGAGCTTAACTAAGAGGTAGTAGATATTTAGATTTTCGCTTATTTACTGATGATAATAACCTTAAACAAACATTCATCAATTGGAAGACATTATAAAAATAACTAGTTCAAGTAAATGGATATTAAACATCATGATCAACAATGGCATACCTGCTGAGAGGCATGCTGTTTCGTGCTGGTCCTTCTACTTTGGACATGATAAGCATTTGTGGTCATGGTCAAGACCTGCATAGCACTGACAGCTGCACAAGCATTATCCTGCTGCAGGTACAGCTGAGCAACTTGACGTGAAAAAAAGGCTGCTTTACGTTGATAGCCAAGAGCTCCAAATAGTCTTGCAATTTCAACGTATAATATCAGGCGGTCACTAGCATCAATAAGTGATTTAGCACCATCTGCAGCTCCCATCAACAATTCTACAACCTCCTTAGCAAGCTCACGTCTAACAAACATAAGTAGAAAAGAATAAAATTTTACAAGCACTTGAAGAATGAATATCATAGAGAATTTACATTGCGAACTTCACAATACAAACCAAAAAGGTTTATGCAAATTGAAAACATTAATATGCAGACTTACCGACAAAGGTATCTAGCCAGCTTCAGTGCAGCTTCAAGCTCAAAACTCACTGTTGAGACTCTAAAAAAAATTAAAAAAATTAATCAGTTTGCTTGAATAGAGGAGTCGGCCTTTACATGCAGAAAAGATGGCATTAAAATTTAAAAGCACATCTATGAAGTTCCAACTCATGTGAGCAGCAAGCTTCTACATCAAGAAAATGACTCTGTAAGCATATAAATGAAGTCACTGATAATAGAACATTCATTCTTTATCATTTTTAGTACTAATAACTATTCATAACATACAATTATGGCTCAGTAACAACTTGCTCAAGAGGAATAAAATAGATCTCAAATGAAAGGCCTCACAATAGTGAACATCAATGCCTCTATAATTTAAGCTGATGAGTAATTTGTGATATTGTCAAATTCATATACTGGCACAGAGAAAAGTCTTTCAATATTACTAGAACAAGAGACCTAAAGCATGATACTAAAATTGGAAGTGCTGATCAGATGGTTTTTGAACCAGCCCATGACGACCATGCACCTTTTGTTAACAAGAGTTCAACACAATGCCTCTACATCCTATAAAAATATTAAAGTTTCATAGTGACTGTTGCAAGACAATCTTAAAATTGGTCTTAATGATAATGAAGCTGATGATCCTATATCAATGAAATTAATATAACAACTTTGAGGAGAAACCAAATTAGATACATTGAGATAAAAGCAAGATTCCAGAGTTAAAAGCATTGCAAAGGACACTTAAGCAATGTTGGGAGGATAAGTTGCTTTAAAGGATATCATCTTAAAGCTTGCCGACCCAAGACAAAAGGAAGGAAGCACTATCAGTACATTTCCATGATTTGTGACAATTTTCAGCAAACAATTATCATGGAAGTGTTGACAATCTAGTCCCAAGTATGCCAGATAGACTTTATGATGAGTACTGAACATATTTTGATATTGATGAATAGCAGCACCTCTGAGCATTATCTTGTAAAAAAGCTCTTCTATATAACTGGATTACAGAGTAATAACGATATTTCACTTCCTCCTCTAAAACTGGATCCTTTTGGTCCATACGATCGACCTGCATGGATAAAAATCAATCATTTTAAAATACTACCTCAAAGTTTTACTGTAATGCACAATAAGCACTATAGGCATCATACACTCCTGACAGAAAAGAGAATCTCAGGCAAATTGGTGGAGTTAAAAACAAAAGAAGAAATATACCATTATAAATATAATTGTACTGGTAGGGTTAAAATTTCTCTGACAAAAAATACATGTGCCAGTGGACAGAGATGAAACAGCTGACGATTGCATATGTTAAGGTAGTATTTTAAAGGTATTTTGAATTAATACATCTAATATTTCTTTGATTAGGCACTAAAATGCCAGTACACAACCATGAAACTGTTGATGCTTCAAAATGCTAAGATAGTAATCTAGAAGTATCGATAGTTTAAATAAACTTTCTTTGACTAAGAATTGAATTGTCAGTGCACAACCATGAAAGCAATCAATGATTGCATATGCTATACAAAAGAAACTGTTTACCAGTAAGGCACAAACGCTACCCTCCAGGGCCCCCGCATGCCAGAACACATCTCCAGTCAACCTGGCAAGCTCTATTGCAGTCGAATAATGTGCATTAGCATCAACAGGTGATCCGGCTAACAAACAGTAATCGCCTATTGTCTTCTGTGCACGACCAAGCCTTCTTTTTTTAGCTTTAATCACCTAGCAAAATAGAGAATATTTCAATAACTCAATGAGCCCTAGCACATTGTTATCACCAGAAAACAACTGCATTAATTCTTAGAACACCTAAAAATAAACCTCCTCTGAACCAAGAGTAGATTGAGAGTCCAAAGGTGTCTTTAAAATCGTCCCCACAGACTCTGCATGAAGAACCCATTTTTCAAACTCCATCAACAATGAAGCAGCAAGATCTTGCACCATTGTCAGCATATGAAATTCCAGTGTCTGTCGATCCGAAGGAGGGAACAGAATTATATCTTCTCTTTTCTTATCCTCCAACTGTCCCAATAGCCATGAAAACATAAAAATAGTAAGTTCTAAAAATATGAAGGTAAAAAAGAATTAGAAATATTAAAAACAAGATAGAAGAACAGCAATAATAGCTAAGATCATGAAAAACATCAAACTGACTATATTGATTTAAAAATTCCATCTTTTAAGTGATTCAATCAACTTTTGTAGTATGAGCTAAAGAGATCTACATAACCACGAGGCACAAAATTGAAGCAAATTGAGAATTCAGTTAAGGGACAAGAGTCATGTGAGAATCAATCAATCGAGGTTTTAAACCCATTCATCAAATATACACAGCACAGATAGAATTCTACGTTCCAAGTAATTCTTCAGTAGGTATCACCTCTTTTTCTATTGATCCTAATATGCTTGTGATAAAATAGTGCACATCATATTTTTCAGTCATCCTTCAACTGATATCATCAACCGATCATTCCTAAACAAATTTACTATTCGATCAGTCAGATAAGTGCCACTAAGGCAGCATGTATCAAGCAAACAACACAACATGGCAAGAGGCATCATATAAAACTACAGACTCCGGCCTAGATCCCTCAGCAAAAAAGAATATATTCAGATCAATCACACGAACCTGAGCATCAGTAGGGCAGAAGGCGAAGCAACGGCGGGCAAGGGCGGACGTATAACCCTTGGAAGCTGCGGCAAATTGCTCGGAGACTAGATCGAGGTCGGGGGAGACAGGGCAATGGCAGAGGCCGATGACGGCGAGGATCTTGCGATTAGATTGGAAGTCCTCCCACGGGGAGGGAGGGGAACCGCCGAGCATGTACTTGAACCGGAGGCAGCCGGTGTCCCAGGGCTGGTGGGCGAAGGGGCTCTTCTGGTGCTCGGAGTAGAAAGAGCTAACGGCGGAGAGGTCGACCCGGGTGTGGCGACCAATAACGGCGACATACTCACGGAGGCGGGGGTGAGGGATGGGTCCGCCTACTGGGACTACCGCGACGCGGATCATGGAGCCCGTCTCCATGCTCACGTCCGGCTCCATTGCCGCCGTCGGATCAGATCGGATCGAACCGGAATTGGATCCAAGGTGGATGAAGGAGAAGGAGAAGGAGAAGGAGATGGTGAGAGAGAGGAGCGAGTGGAAGAGTTCGGAGAGGAGCTTCCTTTTTCTCTCAGATCTGGGGAGGTTTTGGTGGACTCATCGAACACCCTGGATCGGGACGGAGGGTGGAGAGTCGTGACTCGGGATCGACTCGGGTGAGTCAACCGGGTAACAACTATACTAACATTGTATTTTATTTTATTTCCTCCCTCCATAATTAACCCGATTAACATTTTATTTACTCATCCCTTTTTTTAATTTTTATTTTTATTTCTACTATCATGATTTCTCCACCAATCGTACATTATAAATTACAATTATTAATATAATTCTAGTGATCTCAATTATGGTAAGTTAGAAAATAGTGACAATTTCAAGATTTTTTTTAAAAAAAATTACAAATTATGGTTGCTATCTTGGATCGCCCAGCGGTTTGATCACAGTGAATCATGAATCACTAAGAAATGAATCGCCATGCGATGCACCGAGTGATCCAATCATATTATATGTCCCTGGCATAGGATGTATTAATTTGATCTAGTTTAATATGCAGTGAGGTACATAATTCCAGATTACAAGAATATAGAAGGCTTTGGTGAAAGTGCATATTGCAATTTGTAAGATCATGATTGGAAAGCTAAATGGCACCATTTTATTTTTAATATTATGAATATTTAGCAGAGAGCTCCTCTATAATTTTGATTTCCTTTTCTGCCCTCGTTAAAACATTATTACTCGTCGCCGAGTGGCCAACAAAAATAGGGATTCTATCTCTCTCCTAAAAGATTTTTTTCTTTCTTCCTCCCTCTCTTTCTACTTAGGGTATAAACGAGCAAAGCTTGAGTGAGCTGGCTCAAGCTCGGCTCGAGCCTAAAATGAGTATATCATTAAGCCTCATTCAAACTAAGCTGGATCAAGCTGAACCGAGCCAGATCAAACTCAAGCCAAGTCAAAGAAGAAGAAAAAGAAGATTGAGGCCTGCAGGACAATGCTGGGGGACATGTTGGAGAGTTGCGTGGTAGAAGTGCTGATCCACCTTGATCTGCCAGAGATTTGCTGGCATCACGGTGGCTTATCGTTGCCAAAGGAAGAAGAGGCGACACCATACAATGGCAACTTATCGTTGTTGAAGGAGAAGGAAGAGGCGATGGCTTGGTGAAGAAGGAGGAGGGCACACTATGGCAAAGAAAAAAACGAGGATGTGGAAATGGGATTTGGGGATTAGTGTTTTTCTCACCCCTTTTATACTGAGCCTATTAAGCCGAACCTAAGTGAACCGACTTCAGCTCACACTCAGCTCAATACTAATTTTGAGCTAGTTTTGACGGCTCGAGCTCGGCTAACAACCCCATTTCTACTCTCCTCTTTCTCTTAATTTGTTTTTACTTCCTCTTTATTCATCTTTCCTCCCTTGCTATCATCTTTTTCTCGTCCATCTTCTTCGAGGTATCCTTTGGACTATGTTGGATCTGTCTTATCCCTACCCTTTCCTCCCTCTCTGTTGGTTCTTTTATTGTATTTATCATTGTTAATCTCCTCTTTAATTGCTTCCCTTTTAAGTTGCTCTGGCTATCAACAAATTCGTTTACTTTCACCCTTCCTCTATAGCCATCCTATTTGGCGTCTCCCTCTTCTGTTCTTCAGTCACACCTACCTTCCTCTTTCCCCCTTCCTCCTTCGTTATCACAAACATGCAGCCATTGTTGTCTTCCTCCTCCTTTTAGTTGCCATGGTAGTTCTCTCTCTTTCCCTTTGTCTTTGTTCTCTTGACGCTTGTCTTGGCTTGCTTGACCCTTTTCTTATCTCGCCCTGACTTGTCTTGTCGTGACAAATGGAGATGCTTTGGTGATGTCAATATTTGTGTGTGGTGCTAGCTATGGGTTGGCATCAAGCTGTGTTAGAGGGGATATGGAGTTGTGTTAGAGGGGATATGGAATTTTTCATGCCTTTGTAGCTCTTAGCTAACATGTTATTCTTTTATTCAAGTTACGTGCATGGATCAAGCATTTCACTTCTCTAACATTTCAAGGATTTGTAAGACTTTGTCTTTCACTATTGGATTGCAATGGACTCATCAATTAACTTTAGACCTTTTGTTCTTATGAATTCTAGTGTGTTTTATTTGGTTCTTCATTATAGCTAGTTTATTATTGTAATCATATGTAAAAACATAAGGGTCCGTTGTTATATTTTCCTTCAGGATTTATGTATCAGATTGCTTTTATTGATTTAATTAATTGTTGCCCATTGTACTTTCCTTAAAAAAATAAATGCCTACCTGGCCTCAGCGTATCAAACAATTTTGTCAAAACTAATTAATTGCGCACAATAAATTTGTTCCTTAATTTATATGGATAATTAGCATATTTAATTCACTTGTTTATAATTTCATTTATATCACTTTTATCTCTTTATAATTATATTTAAATTAAAACAATCACATATCATTATCATTCGATTAAGTTATATGTCAGATTTAAAGATACTTATTAGAAGGTTATACATAATTAGATAAAAAATTTAATGTATTTAAAAATAATACGGATCGATTTATAAATTAATTAAATATGAGAGGAAAAAAAAAGAGAGTAATGATTTAAATATAATTATAAAATGGTAAATTGAGAGGGGAAATTAATTTTGACATAACCTGTGGGTAAAATAAGGTTTCCCTAATTCATATTCCTTGGAAAAGAAAAGGACGGTCTCTAATAAGTGCATCTGGGGAATTTCTAGAATTAGATCATAGAAATAAGGCAGTGTCGGTGGGTGGTATTAGGCGTTAGCCAACTCAAGCCCGGGGTATAAGAGTCGTGTCCTCACTGCATTCGTTTCCACGCTCCTTCTTAGATCCAAGCTCTTTTCCGCAGCCCATTTCTGCCGAAGTTTTCCAATCGAAGGCGCTCCCCGGAAGCCAAAGGTGCGTTATTTGAACTCCTTGCTTGATCCAATTTTACCTTTCCTAATCTTTCATTGCTATAGATCTAAGAACTCAACCCACCCAAGACCTACAGATCTCAACTTTTTGATCTGTTTCCCATCTGCATTTGTTTAGATCTGGTTGATTCCGGTGCTAAAATGGGACCTTTGTCGAGATTGGCCATCTGGGCCTTGGTTGTTTCCCTTGTTCTCCACTCCGGAGATGGGTTTTACCTGCCCGGAAGCTATCCCCACAAGTACCAGGTTAGAGACGCCTTATCCGTGAAGGTAAACTCCCTTACCTCCATTGACACAGAGATGCCCTTTAGCTACTATTCACTCCCCTTCTGCAAGCCCGACGAAGGTGTCAAGGACAGCGCCGAGAACCTCGGCGAGCTCCTCATGGGTGACCGCATCGAGAACTCCCCTTACCGATTCAAGATGTACACCAACGAATCTGATATCCTCCTTTGCCGATCTGATCCCCTGACGCCCCAAGATTTCAATCTTATGAAGAAGAGGATTGACGAGATGTATCAGGTGAATCTGATATTGGATAACCTCCCGGCAATCCGCTACACGAAGAAAGATGATTACTTTCTCCGGTGGACGGGTTATCCGGTTGGTGTGAAGGTTGGAGATGCATATTATGTGTTCAACCATCTAAAGTTCACCGTTTTGGTGCACAAGTATGAGGAGACCAATGTGGCCAGGGTCATGGGCACTGGTGATGCCGCAGACGTAATACCAACCTTGGACAAGTCTGGAGCCGGAACACCTGGTTGGATGGTTGTCGGGTTCGAGGTCGTCCCTTGTAGCTTTCAGCATGATTCTGAGTCCATCAAGAGCTTAAAGATGTATAATAAGTACCCAGCGAAGATACAGTGTGATCCGACGATGGTGGGCATGGCCATTAAGGAGAACCAGCCTATTGTGTTCACTTATGAGGTATCATTTGTCGAGAGTGATATCAAGTGGCCTTCTCGATGGGATGCTTACTTGAAGATGGAGGGAGCGAAGGTTCACTGGTTTTCTATACTCAATTCCCTCATGGTTATTGCGTTCCTTGCGGGGATTGTTTTGGTGATCTTGTTGAGAACTGTGCGAAGGGATCTAACTCGGTATGAAGAGTTTGACAAGGAGGCTCAGGCACAGATGAATGAGGAGCTTTCTGGATGGAAGCTTGTTGTCAGTGATGTGTTCAGGGCTCCAGACCATCCATTGCTGCTTTGTGTGATGGTGGGGGATGGTATTCAGATTCTCGGTATGGGGGTGGTGACCATCTTGTTTGCAGCACTTGGATTTATGTCTCCAGCGTCAAGGGGAACTCTTATCACTGGAATGCTGTTCTTCTATCTGGTTCTTGGAATTGCAGCTGGATACGTCGCTGTTAGGATGTGGAAGACAATTAAGTCTGGAGATCACTCTGGATGGGTGTCAGTTTCATGGCGTGTCGCTTGTTTCTTTCCTGGCATTGCATTTCTGATTCTGACCACGCTAAATTTCCTATTATGGGGTAGCCACAGCACTGGTGCCATCCCTATATCCTTGTTCATTATCCTGATCCTGCTGTGGTTTTGCATCTCAGTCCCTCTTACACTTGTTGGTGGATTTCTTGGTGCCAAGGCACCTCACATCGAGTACCCTGTTCGGACAAACCAGATTCCTCGTGAGATCCCTCCACAAAAATACCCCTCTTGGTTGTTAGTTCTTGGAGCTGGGACACTACCCTTTGGCACTCTTTTCATTGAGCTCTTCTTCATAATGTCAAGCATCTGGATGGGCCGTGTTTACTACGTGTTTGGTTTTCTTTTCATCGTCTTGATACTTCTCGTTGTTGTGTGCGCGGAAGTCTCTCTGGTCCTCACTTACATGCATCTTTGTGTGGAGGACTGGAAGTGGTGGTGGAAATCATTCTTCTCATCAGGATCAGTTGCTATCTACATCTTCCTGTACTCGGTGAACTATCTCGTCTTTGATCTTAAGAGCTTAAGCGGGCCTGTCTCTGCTACCTTGTATCTCGGTTACTCGCTCTTCATGGTCACTGCCATCATGCTTGCTACTGGCACAGTTGGATTCATTTCTTCGTTCTGGTTCATTCATTACCTCTTCTCATCAGTGAAATTAGATTGAGGTACTCTCATGGCAAGGAGCATCACCCACACCAAAGGCATATTTTGAGGATTCCTTGAACAAATGGAGAATGTTATCATTAAATTTCGGTTCCTATCTCCAGCTGCTTTATTTTGATATTCTCCAGAATTAATAATACCGCATGGGAGCTCCTAGGATTCTTTATTGGTTATAGCTAAGTAGAACTTCTGTTTCCTGTATGTTGACCAGCTACTGTGTGCTAGAATCAACTCATCAGCCTTTTTTTTTTCTTTCCTCAATTTTTTTTTTGTTGCATTTACTCTGTTATTAAGCAGTAATTTATGGGCCTATCTCTAATGCAGTTTGTATCCAGTGACCTTTAAGAAATATCTCTCAATGCATTTATAAGGTTCTAAATGTTTTCTTCGAATGGTTTCCTCCATCACATTTGAAGGATTCTACTTGATCAAGTTGCTTTGCGTCCATATTGGCATGCAATTTTGTCATCAAAATTTCTCTTTTCGCTGTGAAACAGGACTTTTGGTACAATAACATTTTCTTTGCTTTCAAAAGCGCAAGCTTATGCATTATTTGTCTGCAGCCTGCAAAAAGAGTTTCCCTGACTGTAAGCAAGGCGAATCCTTTGAGTGCTTCTTCAGACCACTCCTTGGAAGACCTCAAGGATCTTCACCTCCACAGGTGAGAGAGGTGGAAGCCTGTGTAAATTAGCACCTACGAGGTGAAGATTTTTGAGTTCCAGAAAAGCCACCAAAGGAGCTCCAGCAGGAAGTGCAAGACCTTTCTCAGCCCCCCTTGGGGATGGAGATCTATGTCACTCCGACAAGTAAAGAGGTGAGGGAGGGCGGGAGACCCGGAAGGCTGAGAGGGGTGATGAGACCAAACCAAAGCAAGCGAAAGTAGAGGGGCAGCTCAGGAACAAGATGTGGTTGACCGACTCTGACGCCGCGTCTAGAGCCGGCTGGCCAAGGTTCAGTTGGCATTCTTTCTCGCAAACGAATGTATATTTCTCGGAAGATATTGTTACTTGGAATTTCGGAAACTGATAACAACTTATTATGCTCAAACTTAATAGGCATAAGTCTATATAGTGTGGTATATATTAATATACCAACCAAATAATAACTTATCTCAATAATAATTAACTAATATCTACTCTAAATTTTATATTTGCCAACTTAGTATTTTGCCTTTAGAAAATATCACTTTAAATATCCTCACTCTCGAAAAATAGTATTTTGATCATTGGCCAAAATCTCTCCTAGATTTATTGTTTTCATAACATATCAAATGTAATTATTATACTATAATGTTGATTTACAACCAAACATCTAAGTAGTCTAAATTGGTATAAATTTTCTTATGCAAGTTTAAAAAATAAGCATAGTTTACGCCACAACCAAACGACACACACACACACACATCAACTGCTAACCATCTGTAATCCCAATAGCTTTCTTTGCGTTAACCGGATAATAATAGTCAGTTTGTTTAAACACCCTCATAGCGTCCCTCAGTTCTAAAAGAATGCCATCATAATGTCGTATTAACAAGCTAGCACTTACATACATACTCAGTAATGACCAACTGGCAGATTTTAACACCATGTTACATGGAGGAGCTTCTCCAACTTTCTTATACTACATGGATTTACAGAAACAGATAGGTCTGGCCACAGAACAGATGCATCTCAGTCATTCTTTGGCTGAAGTTATTGCAGACTAAATCAATCAGTATCCCCTGCAGTGAAATCAGGTTCAGGAGGCTTTTGTAATTTCAATATCTCCCTAGCACTCCTCCTATCACGGAGTCTATGGACTCCTCGGAGGGCATTAGCAGCAAATCGAGATGCATATATGGCTGCTCCAAGGCTAGAGTGGCCACTAACACTGTGGGCATGGAGTCCCTCTTCTTCCTTACGCCGGAGTTCTGCCAATTTCCTCTTGGAATAGCGTCGCCATGCTGCTTGAATAAAGGAGGCTGCCCATGTCCTCCACTGTTGCGAGTAAAAGCGGAAAGTGTGTTGAACCTGTCTGCTATGAAGCCGTCTGAATTGACTAGCGACAAACTTCAGTTCATCAGCTACTAATGCAAAAGCTTCCACTTCCTTCAAAGCTTTTACTGTCCTAGTGGAAGTTGGAAAATTAGGACTAGACTTTGGATCCAGTGCCCAGGTTAACAACTCCTCTCCACAAAAATCTCCCTCTTTCAGTAAACCTCGGTTGAAGAATCCGCTTCTGCCACCATCAGTGGTTATACTCTCCAAACAACCTCGGATGATGAAAAGCATCTCATCTACAGGATCACCTTCCCTCAGTATATAAGAATCTTCTGTGTACAGACTAGGTTTCAACCGCTCACATATTGCATCTAGCAATCGCTCATCCATGTTCTCAAACAGAGGGACCTAGAGACAAGGAAAAAGAGCATAAAGGATTATAGGGCAAAACCAGAACAGTAGCCAATATAAAACATTGAAATAAATATGGCTTACCCCCTTCACCAACTCTAAACAGAGATGGCGTTTGATGTCCCTCCTGAGGTCTTTGGGAAGGCTCTGAACCAAGCTTTCTTCATCCACTCCCCGTGTCTCCAACCATTTGTACTGTTCATACCGCCTAACTCGTTGTCTAAGCTCTGGTGGCAACAAGCGATGATGCATCCACTGCTCAGAGTCACGCTTCCTAACTCTCATCTCTTCGAGCCGTATTGTTAATGACTGAAGATAGGTCTGCAGCAATAACACGCTGATTGTCAGACAAGAAAATGTACTAAAAGTTCCAGGGCTGCCATATTGATAATATTAAGTTGATTATATGATAATAGATGGGGAGGAAAATGAGATGGTATTCTACCTGCATGTTTCCAATAAGGAGGGCAAAGAGAATAAGACCAAGAACAGCTATTGTGATTGAAAAGATCACCTCTCCAGGATATGTAGTTGTTTGCAGGCCTTGGCCAAGTGTGCTGTTGCATTTAATACAAAAGTTATACACAATCTCTGAAGTACAGCTAGACATTGAAATCTTTTTATCATCATGAACATTTCATTTTCTTAAAATTGTTTCTGCTGATGATAGATACTGACTTAGCTAAATGAGCATGTGTACAAAACTACAAATCATTATTCAAGAGTTTGTCCACTTGAGAACCTATTTGTAGGTGTGTTCAATGGCTATCTTAGCTCTCTTCTAGAACAAATTAGTTCAGCCTTGACTTTTGAAGAGCTTGCAACCCAGGCTTCCAAATATTGCCTAAAACTTGAATTCATCTCTCTGATGGAATCTGGCATCCCTTTAATATATTCCCCGTGGAAATCCGCAGAAGTTCCTGGTTTTACCCATTCTCTTTTCACTAACATATGTAAAGAGCCTGTGTTCAATCATGTCATGACAGATTTATTCTCAGTAGCCACCTCATTTTCAACCCTCTGCTACCGCTAAGAGAAGCAAACATAGAACACCCTCAAAGTGGCTGCCTTAAGTGCATTTCATTCCTTTTTTAACATGATGATAACAACCTTACAGCCACTAAAAGGGGCAAAAAAAGGTGTAATGACAAAAGTAACCTCCAAAATGAATTATGAACTGTTCAGCAAATGTCTTAAAGACATCATTACTCCGACATAAGCCCAGAGGACTACACAAAATAGACTATAGACTCCTGAGAGTAAAAATGGTTTCTTTATGGAAGGGAGTGAATAGTTTAATACATAATAGCAAATCAATTGTAACACCTCAGGAAGAATATTTGTAAATATAGATGTACACACACATACACATGTGCATGTGTGTGTGTGTGCGCTCACGCATGTGTGTGCATATATAGAGTCTAAAGGGCAGAGGAGGATGAGATATGCCAAGTGAACTACATCTACGAGAACTCGAGTGCATGTTTGCACTTTGCACCCTGCACTTCCTAGCTGATTGCAAATATCCAGGATTCAGCTGTAGGTTGCTGTATGATAATCATGCACCAAGAAGAGGGCTGGACACAACATAGAGGTTTGGTTTGACTTCTTAGGCCCAAAACAAGAGCTCAATAAGCATGGATTACAAGTTTACGACAAATCAAGAATTGCTCATAAGCAAAGAAAAAGTAATTCAAGTGTTACTAATGTTCACAAGATTACATGGCAATCCATGATTTCCTGTGCAGGCTATCGAATTATTTATGAGAGAGATCTCTGATTTTAAAATTCAGTCATATATGGTATATTTGCTGCTCAGTAGGGTAATGCAGCTTTAGGACTATCCTGAGCTGAAGGCCTGAAGATAATCATATGCATTAAAGCAGCCATTCTTCAGGCCTTATTTTATGGGAACAGATGAGAGAATTCAACTTCAATAAAATATGAATTCTGAAATGGAAAGAAACATATTTATTTCTCTCAGTAAGAACAAAGGGATCACCTTAGGTTTTGCAGTCCCCACCAGAAGCAAAAGAAGAGTTTGGAAATAAACTTTCTGGATGCAATTATCCCAGACGTCAGGGCCTGAGCATATATACCAAAATTGAATGGCGGATTGTCACCACCCGCGGAACATTTATCATTGAGAACCTTGTGGCTGTCATTGTGCCATATGTCATAACCATCAAGATGATGATTGCCACAATACAAGTAATTGTCAACACATCCTGTATGGTTTTTACAAGCTAAATGCCAGCAATCATCTTCACGCTCAACAGACAACAAGTACCAGAAAGAACCAACATTCTACAAAAGGATAATAGAAATAGTTATAATAAAAATTAAGAAGATGCCGTGTAAAGAAAAATTGACCAGGAAAAAAATGAACGATTAGACAGTACCAAAGGCCATCTGCTTGATAATAATTCCATCCATTGACTAAAGAAAGATGATCAACAATTCTACTATATGCAATAATCACAAATCATAGGCCTTCAAGAACACCCATATGGAATTAATTATAGATATCTATAACCCAATGTAATATGCTCTGACCTTAGAAACAAATAAAGTTTAGCTGCCCTATAGAGGTTTCTTAATGCGTGCAATTCATCAATCAATGGCTCAAATGGTGAACAACTCTTTGTATCATAATGGTCAAACATATGAGGTTGCTTCATTGTCAGCTAAAGCATCCACCTAGTAAAATAACATTACTCTCAACAATTCACCCTTTGTCACTTCCAGGTTAATGGCTTCCGAGACTGCTGACAAGAGGATATGCAGTTCATGAATTTAAGGAACCATTGACATGTTCCTTATTTAAGAACACAAGTTAGGATATTTCGTATGCATTATTTAGCCGAAAACAAATTGTGAACCAGAGCCAAGTGAAATTTAATTTCCAAAAGAGAAAAAGAAACAACAGAAAAGATGCATTCTACATCATCATTTCTTATTTCTAATGCATAAAAGTTGGAAGAAATTTTATGAGAATTTTTATGGTGAGGTCTGTTCAAATAAAGATGCTGGTCACTGAATGATAGACTAGACAATGTGGTACTCACATGACCAGCTAGCATAAACCATAGCAGATAGTATGCAGCACCAGCCCAAGCAGTCTCAACAAAGACACCAGCTGTCCTTTTCAAGTCTGAAGTTAAGGGAAATATCCGGAAGAATCTTGGGAAATACTGAAGAATGATAATCAAAAGTAACGCGTTTTTGGTAGCCAATACATCTGAAGCTTCTGAACTTTGAAGAAATTTCCAAATCACAATCTGCAAATAATAATTCGCATTAAATAGAACTAAGAAAATGTAGCAGATTCAGAACAAACAAATATTAAAAGGTGATATTATGTTTGACACAATGATTCTGAATAAGCAAACTTAGTGAAAAGGTGCAATTAAATCTGACACAATAAGGTAAATGGAATGACTAACATAACTAGCTCTCTGTCGTTTCCTTTTTATATTTTAACTGAGGTCTAAAGAAACTGCACTAAAAGAACAAAATAAGAATACTTAAAGAGTTAACGTTGGTAGAATATTACTCTTCCCTCTAGGAAGGCAAAATTTGAAGTTACTTCGAAGTCACAAAAAGGGGATGCTGGTATATGTAAGATACTTGTATTTTTTTGGTACACAGAAACATTTCAAATAAAATTAATGTCGCGCTTGATAATTGCTTTTAAAGCCAAAAGTGAACACCTGAGAAGAAGACATACTTAATTCCCTTGTTCCCTGAAAGATCTTCATTTTTACATATCTGTCTGATGATTCTTAATACAACTGAAAGAGAACCTTGCCCAAAGGCCAATTTAATTCATAATTTGACTCGATGTGAACAACTTTATATCTTAGGTTACCCAAACTATTAGTTAGCTAAAGTAAGAGATCTAACTAGACCAAAATTAAGGAAATTAAACTCAACCAAGTCCAAATTAATGAACCAAAGCATAATTGGGTCCAGCTAAGTTCAAAGAACCTCAGCTGGGTTAATTGAGCAGTTGATGCTGACATCCAGAGTGCAGAGAAAAAAAAATCCAGATTTGTCATGATATAGTCGCAAACAAGAACTGAGCGAAGCGTATATTTTGCCCAACATTCTACAGCACTCACGACAATGTCCTCATACCAATACAATGTTTTCCTTCTTCTATTGATATAGCATTTGAAGTTCAATTAGTTTGTTGGATTGCATCATAGTGCGTACAATGTAAGCCCTCAAACAAATTCCTTCCAATGTAAAAGATGCCAGAATAAATGTACAAAATCAAAAATTAGTAATAGAAGACTTCTTCAAACCTGCGGAAGTGGTAGCACTGCAAGAAAATCCATGATGAAGAAGCTTGTCAAGTACCTCCTAGCAATCTGTGTTGGGTCAATTACAAGTTCACCTCTACCAAAAACCCGAGATGATGGAGCAATGTAAGCAGTGAGGAATTGAAAAACCATATGAACAACATAGAACAAATCAATAATTGACCGCACTATGGTTGATGCTATAGCTAGCTTCTGGTCTATCCCAATGCAATTGGATCCATTATCGACTACAGGAAGATAAAAGAAGAGTGGATCCACTGCTACAGCGAGAATACAAGATATGACGAAAAGCCTATTCATTCTTAAAAGGAATTTATCTTGCGGATCCCAGATTTTCTTCTTAGAAGCCTTAAGATCTTCAGGAAAAACTGCCTCAGAGGCACCAAATGGAAGAGAAGAGCCAAGTGATCTGAGCATTGCAGAACCCCGTTTCATTCCTATCCTGAAAGGCTTTAACAAATTAACTGATCTAGAATCAGATCCTGATATGTCGTATTTGCACTTGTTCATTCGTCCTGTATCAGAAGATAAGGACATCCTAGGACTTGACTCCTCCAGCC